>NC_140579.1:890669017-895669017 GCF_964204655.1 Triturus cristatus | reverse complement strand
TGCCCTGAGACAGGAGGGGTGGGTGCAGAGTCCTCCCAGCAGTGCCCTGAGACAGGAGGGGTGTGTGCAGAGTCCTCACAGCAGTGCCCTGAGACAGGAGGGGTGGGTGTGGAGTCCTCACAGCAGTGCCCTGAGACAGGAGGGGTGGGGGCCTATCACTCACAGCAGTGCCCTGAGACAGGAGGGGTGGGTGTGGAGTCCTCACAGCAGTGCCCTGAGACAGGAGGGGTGGGGGCCTATCACTCACAGCAGTGCCCTGAGACAGGAGGGGTGTGTGCAGAGTCCTCCCAGCAGTGCCCTGAGACAGGAGGGGTGGGTGCAGAGTCCTCCCAGCAGTGCCCTGAGACAGGAGGGGTGGGTGCAGAGTCCTCCCAGCAGTGCCCTGAGCCAGGAGGGGTGGGTGTGATGCACAGTGTGAGCCTAGATCATTGATTGTGACATTGCCATCATTCCACCTGTGTACCCACTGTGGCACGTACTGCTTTTTCCCTCACCAGGGGATGATGTCCCTATGACAAAGGTGCAATGCGTTGGCTGCATGACATGCCTTGTTTTTACCAGCTAATTTGTACCCATATGTCTCTCTGTGACATGTGGCTGGTGTATTGATGTGGTGTCACTTGTTCCTCCTCACAGGTAGGCGCCACTGCCTAGGAGCAGATCTGGCTGACCGCCGTCAGTGCCGTGAGGGGTGTGGATGGTCGGAGGCGGCGCCTGGCCCAGGTGAGGAAACGCTGGCAGGATATCCGGTGCTGGACGCGGAGGATTGCACGGCTCCTGCTGGGGGACTCACCTGAGAGCCACAAGAACCGCGGCCGCCGCCGTCTGAGCCACCTCCACAGGCGTGTGCTGCCGGTGGTCTTTCCAGACCTGGAGAGGCGCTTACAGGCGATGCAGCAGCCGGAAGGGGGTAGGTACATGTGTGTTTGTTGTGTGTCACCGGCATTTGTAAGGGCACAGTAGCATGAATCCACTGGCAGGGTTTAAAGGTGCTGTGCAGATCCTGTTTGGCCCAGTATAGCGCTGTGCCCCTGCCACCCTTCCCCTCCTTGCAATGTGTTCCCTGGTCTGTGTGTAGTCACTCCTTCCCAGGGTAATGTCGGCTGGCGCTTTGTCCACGGGAACAATGTCTGTAGCATCATGTGTGGGGGTGGTGTGTAACAGGTTGTGGGACCTTGCCTGTGCACTGTCAAGTTCACTGCATGTGGGTTCCATGTCAGTTGGCACTGATGCTGACTCCAGACATGGGAGTTGGTCTCTCATGTGTCATGCCTTACAGCGCGCATGTCCTATGTAGTGGCCTGTGACATGATGTGCATGACTGTGCGATACACATAGTGCAGGGATGGTGACGTGTGTTGCTGTCATTACCATTCAGTAGCATGTAGTTGCGTGCCCACTACTGTCCCCTGGGGCACCTTTTCCTCAGTGGTGTATGTGTCATCATGAACGTGGCCACTGTCAGTGTCTACAGCGTAAGTTGTGCTCTGTGCCATTGTCCCCTGTCACCATGTATATAGACGTGCTAATTTGTACAGGTGTCCACTGTGCAGCCTGACCTGATTGTCCTTCTTCATACTCACAGTTGCCAGTGCCTGTGTGTCTTGTTATACTCATCTGAGGATGGGCACTGGTACCTCATTATTTGTACAGGCGCACCTTGGCTGTTTGGCGTCAAATCTTGCTTTTTGCCTGCCCCTGTGTGTATCACCCAGACCATGAGATGTTGGTGCCACCTGTGTCTCCACAATTTGCCTCGTGTAGGGTCTTGTTGGGGCGGGCAATGCCTATGTGTTAAATCCTGATTACCACTTGCTGGGTCTGGGCAGTGTGTGATGTGCCTGGACACACACGCAATGTGCAGTGACCGAGTCATGTTGTGCATGTTTTCAGCATTACCTATGCAGCATGTGTCTCAAGTTCATGGATATGGTCCCTGGTCATCGGTATTTTCGCAAACGCTGTGTGGTGCAGATGCAGTGCTGGATTGTCCCCAGGACCTGGGTGCTATGTCAGACTCCTTTTCCTGTGTTTAGCTATTGTCTCATGCTCTCCATGGTATTTCAGTGGCATGGTGGCTCAACCAACTGTGTGTTGCATGCCCTACATCGGTACCCTGTTCAGTAGATGTTAGGGATCTTCCTTTTCAGGCCATGCAATGTTACCTATGTAGATTGGACTCATGTGACAGATGTGTACAGGTGTCTGAATAATTTCTGTCTCTCCACCCTGCCCACAGCATCGTCGGGGGACACAGAGGGAGACATGGACACAGACCAGGCGGAGGGACCGAGCACCAGTGCCAGCCGTGACATCGGGGCTGGCACATCGAGTGGGACAGAGGCGGAGGAGAGTGTGGCCGAGGACCTGTCGACTGGCACATCAGACTACGAAGCTGACAGGTCCGGGGACGATGTCTCCGAGTGGGCGGAGGCTGCACCAGCAGCTGACAGCGGAACAACACCTCGCACCGCCCCCTCAGTTTCCACCAGCCGCCTCCCACTTGCTCGTGTCCCTTCCCAGCGTGCCCGGTCACAGCATGTCTCCTTCCTGCCAGGCACCGCGCCCCCTGCCCCTGTCTCCACTGCTGCCGCCAATGCAGAGTCTGTGGACATCCAGCGGCAACTGCAGGTTGGTCAGGCTGCGATCCTTAATGTCCTCCATGCCCACGGCAAAACCCTCACCAACATCGAGGCTTTCTTGGAGGGCATTCATTCATCGCAGGCTGACCAACGCAACTTGCTGAGGTCCATCGACTCCACACTGACTGCAGCAGTGGGTCTCCTGCAGCGCGACCTCCCCCCACCTACCCCTGCCCCATCCACACTTCCCACTCCCATGCCTGTCACACGTACACCCAGACGTCGGCATGCACCCACATCAACGGACACGGGCACCACACCAGCAGGGAAGGTCCACCGCACTCCTCCTGACACGCACACACAGGGTGAGGTAGGCACACCCACTGGGTCGGGGGGCAAACGTGTGACACGCAGCCATAGTGGGAGTCCGCATTCCACCCAGTCCACTCCCTCCAAATCCCCTCCCCTCAGCTCTCCTGGCCAGATCTCCCCCAAGGACTCCTTCATGGCCGCTCTGTCCCTGAGCCCCACAGTTACACCACCACGCAAGCGGTCACGGAGGTCCCCGGTCAGGGTGGTTGAGTCTCCCCCCCCTGTCTCCACCCTCCCCCGGTGGCGCTGCGACCCATCCCTCTGACCCCCCCCCCTCCTTGGGGCCTGAGGTCCCTTCGGGTGCAGGGGACTCCCTGGATGACCTTGCAAAGGTGTGTAGTGCCATCCTGGCCTCCGCCTTTGGCACTGACCCACCCCCTGTGGTGGACTCCTCCATCCCTGCACCCACAACGCCGCCCCTTTGCCCTGATGTCCCTGCGGTGCCTGTTGCTCCCCCCCCCCTGATGCCCTCACCAGTGTGGAAGACGATGCCATTTGACTGTGCAGGCAAGGTAGGGGACACGCATCCCACTGTGTCCCCCATCCAGCTGAGAATCATTGACTGCCCTATGGGCTTTGTGAAGATTGAACTGCCTGCGATCCACGGACATTGTGCTCCTGCAGAATAAAGCTTAATTTTGTTTTCATTATCACACTACTGCTATGCTGGTATTGGTGTTGGTGGGGCTGCTACATGGTTTTGGGTGGTGTGTAAGGGTTTGGGTGTGTGGGATATGTAGTAGTGTACTGCTCATTGGTGGGACCCTGTGATCTGTGTGCCATCACAAGGTGTTGGCTAACTTTCTTTGTTCATGTAGGCAGTTACTGCATGGTGCACTTGTCCAAGGGTGTATTCCTTCCTCTGTGTACCCAGCTTTCTTCCCTGCAGGGTGTTCCCAATGTTTAGCGCAGAGCTGTGTCTACATGAGCTGTGTGTGTGACGGAGCCCTTCTACTTTGGCCATGCATGCAGGGCCATGTCTCCACCTGCGACAATCGTGGCATCCTTGGTGATCACTGTACTTGTGTGTGGAGTCTGTTGACATGAGTTCATGGGGACATGTTCCCTTGTAGCCAGTATGCATGTGGATAATTCTGGCCTCACACACGTGTTACACCCCTCCAGTCTCAGGGCACTGCTGGGAGGACTCTGCACCCACCCCTCCTGTCTCAGGGCACTGCTGGGATGACTCCACACCCACCCCTCCTGTCTCTGGGCACTGCTGGGAGTGATGGGCACCCACCCCTCCTGTCTCAGGGCACTGCTGGGAGGACTCTGCACCCACCCCTCCTGTCTCAGGGCACTGCTGGGAGGACTCCACACCCACCCCTCCTGTCTCTGGGCACTGCTGGGAGTGATGGGCACCCACCCCTCCTGTCTCAGGGCACTGCTGGGAGGACTCTGCACCCACCCCTCCTGTCTCAGGGCACTGCTGGGAGGACTCCACACCCACCCCTCCTGTGTCTGGGCACTGCTGGGAGGACTCTGCACCCACCCCTCCTGTCTCAGGGCACTGCTGGGAGTGATGGGCACCCACCCCTCCTGTCTCAGGGCACTGCTGGGAGGACTCTGCACCCACCCCTCCTGTCTCAGGGCACTGCTGGGAGGACTCTGCACACACACCTCCGATTTCTGGATATGTGCGCTTGGCACATACACGGTGGGGTTACGCACACTGCATTAGAGGTGAGGGTACGAGTCTACTGACACTGGTGTGGTGGGGGTACGCTCCGTACGTCCGCGGGTGTGGGTACGGGTCGTACTTACACTGTTGGGCAGGGGGGTACGCTCCTTGCATTCGTGGGTGGGGGTTCGAGTCGTACTTACACTGTTGGCATGGGGGGTACGCTCCATGCATACGCGGGTGGGGGTACGGGTCGTACTTACACTGTTGGGCAGGGGGGTACGCTCCGTACGTCCGCGGGTGGGGGTACGGGTCGTACTTACACTGTTGGGCTGGGGGTACGCTCCGTACGTCCGCGGGTGGGGGTACGGGTCGTACTTAAACTGTTGGGCAGGGGGGTACGCTCCTTGCATTCGTGGGTGGGTGTTCGAGTCGTACTTACACTGTTGGCATGGGGGGTACGCTCCATGCATACGCGGGTGGGGGTACGGGTCGTACTTACACTGTTGGGCAGGGGGGTACGCTCCGTACGTCCGCGGGTGGGGGTACGGGTCGTACTTACACTGTTGGGCTGGGGGTACGCTCCGTACGTCCGCGGGTGGGGGTACGGGTCGTACTTACACTGTTGGGCAGGGGGGTACGCTCCTTGCATTCGCGGGTGGGGGTACGGGTCGTACTTACACTGTTGGGCTGGGGGTACGCTCCGTACGTCCGCGGGTGGGGGTACGGGTCGTACTTAAACTGTTGGGCAGGGGGGTACGCTCCTTGCATTCGTGGGTGGGTGTTCGAGTCGTACTTACACTGTTGGCATGGGGGTACGCTCCATGCATACGCGGGTGGGGGTACGGGTCGTACTTACACTGTTGGGCAGGGGGGTACGCTCCGTACGTCCGCGGGTGGGGGTACGGGTCGTACTTACACTGTTGGGCTGGGGGTACGCTCCGTACGTCCGCGGGTGGGGGTACGGGTCGTACTTACACTGTTGGGCAGGGGGGTACGCTCCTTGCATTCGCGGGTGGGGGTACGGGTCGTACTTACACTGTTGGGCAGGGGGGTACGCTCCTTGCATTCGCGGGTGGGGGTACGGGTCGTACTTACACTGTTGGGCTGGGGGTACGCTCCGTACGTCCGCGGGTGGGGGTACGGGTCGTACTTACACTGTTGGGCTGGGGGTACGCTCCGTGCGTCCGCGGGTGGGGGTACGGGTCGTACTTACACTGTTGGGCTGGGGGTACGCTCCGTACGTCCGCGGGTGGGGGTACGGGTCGTACTTACACTGTTGGGCTGGGGGTACGCTCCGTACGTCCGCGGGTGGGGGTACGGGTCGTACTTACACTGTTGGGCTGGGGGTACGCTCCGTACGTCCGCGGGTGTGGGTACGGGTCGTACTTACACTGTTGGGCAGGGGGGTACGCTCCTTGCATTCGCGGGTGGGGGTACGGGTCGTACTTACACTGTTGGGCTGGGGGTACGCTCCGTACGTCCGCGGGTGGGGGTACGGGTCGTACTTACACTGTTGGGCTGGGGGTACGCTCCGTACGTCCGCGGGTGGGGGTACGGGTCGTACTTACACTGTTGGGCTGGGGGTACGCTCCGTACGTCCGCGGGTGGGGGTACGGGTCGTACTTACACTGTTGGGCTGGGGGTACGCTCCGTACGTCCGCGGGTGTGGGTCGTACTTACACTGTTGGGCAGGGGGGTACGCTCCTTGCATTCGCGGGTGGGGGTACGGGTCGTACTTACACTGTTGGGCAGGGGGGTACGCTCCTTGCATACGGGGTGGGGGTACGGTCCGTACATATCCGTCCCCACGCTATGTGATGTTTGTGCGGCCCGTACCCAGGCCTTTGCCACGTGGGTGCGATCCGTCCCGCCATTGTTGGGGTGACGTGTGTGGGCGTGGTCCGACTCGTACCCACGCTCTTCAGGCGTGGGTACGGGACGTACCTGTCTGGTTGTGTTGCCGGTTCGCGTGGTGACGGACTTCCGTTGTGGCGGTCGCTGGATTATCAGGACACGCCCCCACCCCCTCGTGGTGACCAGGGCATGGGAGTCAGGTATGTCCAGGCCATGTGTAGTGTGTCACTCATGTGGTTGTTTTGTGGCCTGCCCTGGTCGTGCCACCCCCACCCCACCCCACTTTCCCCCCTCCCTTAGTTATTCTGACCTTCTGCGGCGTCTGCGTCGTAACCTGTAGAGGAGGTGTACTGCTATGAGGGCAGGGATGACTCGTAGGTTCGGGTCCATGTCTGTCCGTCGCGTACTGGTACTCCTTGCTCGCGTCGTCCTGTCGCGTACGGGTCCTCCTTGATCGCGTCGTCCTGTCGCGTACGGGTCCTCCTTGGTGGCGTCGTCCTGTGTGTCCGTCACGTACTGGTCCTCCTTGTTCGCGTCGTCGTCTGTCCGTCGCGTACTGGTGGTCCTTGTTCGCGTCGTCCTGATTTCCCGGCAGTTTTTGGCTGCCGCAAAATATTCACCGTGCGGGGTGACGTCGGTGCGAATCGTGATTCCTGGGTCGTGAATGGCTGGCTGCGTGCGTCCCGACGTCAGGTCGGCGCTTTCCCGGATCGCATTGGTAGGTGTTTTTTGTTCGGTCGGTCTTTTTTACGATTCGTACGGTAATGGTGTACCCGTGCGAATCGTAATTCCATGTTTGTATATTTTGACGACCGGGTACGCGTCGGACGGAGAATATGCTCCGTCCGACGGTTCGTACCCGGTTTTTACCGGATTGTGATCGGCACCTTGGTGTCCATGCTGTCGGCAACAGCTTAGCTGACGAGGCAGCGAAAACAGCAGTGGCTACATACTTAGTGGCAGCAGTTACAAGATCCAAAAGTAAGATTGATGATGACATCTTGGCAGCTATTGCTGCTACAGAGAAGGGAGGTGATTACCCGAAGGGTTTTCCCTCTCGTTATATTTATCATTTAAGTCCTGATAACGTCCCATTAGTGAGGATTAACGACGTTGGTGACAGAATTATTCCCAACGCGGACTGCAGACCAGCACTGATCCTAGCTGCGCACGAGGGGTTGGCGTCAGCCCATGCCGGTGTGTCAGCTACAATATCTCTGCTGCAACAACGTTACTGGTGGTTTGGTTTATATAAACAAGCGCGAGCATATGTTCTTGATTGTGACATTTGCCAACAGATTAAACCTTCTACTGTTGCGCGCCCACCACAGACACAGCTGTACATCTCTAATAAGCCATTTGGTTGTGTTTATTTAGATCACTGCGGTCCTTTTTCTTCTGATACTGCGTACAAGTATATCTTGGTTGCAGTGGATTCGTGCACACGTTTTCTTTGAGTATGGCCACAAAGGAGTGCTGACTCGCGGACTGTCATCAGGGATTTGCGTGTCTTTGTGGGAACTTTTGCGTGTGTTACCTTCCATTCTGATCAGGGCCCTGCGTTCGCCTCAAAGGCTTACAAGGAGGCTATGAGAAATTTGGGGGTCCTAGTCGAATTTTCGTCCCCCTACCGACCTGAGGGTAATAGTGTGGTGGAGCGAATGAACCGTGACTTAAAGCAATCATTGACAGCACGTGTTTTAGGCACAGGCCGGAACTGGCTAGCCCATTTGTATAACGTCCAACGTGCACTTAATAATCTCCCTAGAAGGTCTCTGGGTGGGCGGACCCCGTACATGATGCTCTTCGGAATCAGAATGTTTGTTCCAGACCTTGATGGTCTAGACATTGCGGCGTCGACCGCACCCTTTGACGTAGATGATCACTGTGCTGTTTTGCAGACTCTACAAGAAGTCAGAGACTCTCTTTCGAAAGAACACTTGCCCTCCACATCTGAAGCTGAGGTTCAGATTCCGGTAGTCGGCTGGCTACCCCGAGTTGGAGATCTGGTTCAAGAGACATTTTTTGATAGCCCCTTGGACATACATCTGGTTGCTGCTTTTCAGTATTTTTTTGTTTATGTCCATTGGATTTGTTATAGTTTTTTTCCGTTTGGTGGATGGCCACTATCTCAAAGAGAGATCGACAATTAGACTTATCGCTGGAACTTTGGCCCCCCACTCCTCGTCCCACATCATGAAAAGGGACCAGACTTTTGTGAATATTACTGCCTGGCCCGTCATGGATGGAATCGCATGGGATGCAGTTAAATTTCAAATTCATGGGCCTACAGAGGTCATTAATGTGCCTAATGTATTTCGTGTTTCTATGGGTGATGTAGTTAAACAGAACATACGCTCTGATGATTGGGATGTACACGCCATTGAGGCACTGTTTTCAGATTTGAAATATTATGCCGCTTTTGATGCTGAGGATTTGTATGAAAATGCGGCTAATTATGCAGAACAGTATTGTTTTCAACATTATGGCAATCACTTCCTGCATAAAGCGAATACATTTAGAAATTTTGTAAATTTTACCCAATGGGAACACTGTCCCACCCCCTCGTTTGGCAGTTCACATACATTAGTTGATAAGTTTACTTATTTTACTGATTTCAGTGTTTCAGCCCCGGCATCATAACCATGGTCAAAACCAGTTGCGTTCTGTTATGCAGTTTGCATGGACATTACAAACATTGAAGGCAGGGAAGGTCCCTTGGGACTATCTGAATACAACATCGTTATTTCTTCCCTTTAACCTTACTGACAAACAGCAGTTCATGTCCATGAAAGATGCTTCATATTCCTTGCTACATATTGAAAAATTGGAGCCGTTACCTTTCTCTGTAGCGGAAGTAGATTCAGCAGTGTGGCTCTTACACGGATTGATAACTCTCCCGTTCGCACTTTTTAAGTTTACCTCTTGTATGAAACACTATGCTCTGGGTAGATATGAACAGCTGGGTACCGCTTTCATACATGAAGACTGGTCCCTCCCCTTTACGTATAGATGTACAAGGGACGGTACTGAGGTTTATCTGAAGGGTGAAGAATGTACAACGTCACCTGATCATTCTGTTGTATGTAGGCACATTCAGTTGCACGGAGCTTGTAATGTACACGCCCCGAATTTGGCCTGTGTCCTCAAAGGTATCCCGGTACCAGTGATTACGCCATCTTTCACGCTGCTTGCAAACGGTAGTTATTTAATTTTAAATAATGAAGCTTGCTGCGGGATGTTAGTGGGGATCCCATATATAGTAACGGTATCGCAGAGGGTTGTCTGCTGCAATAACGTTCTGTTTCCTCCCCCGCATGGGAGGCTGGATGCTTCCATCTGGCCTTCGATTCCAACCTTGAAAGCAGAGTTCAACAAGATGAGCAGAATAAGAGCGCTATTGTCCCAAAAGGAGGTGCCATTTACTTCCTCCCGGGAAACATTTGTCCTTCACGTAGCAAATACGCGCACTGAGGTACAGGCGCTTTTGAATACTGACCTCCCCCTGCATTTTGGAGCTTTGATCCAAACAATTTTCAATGCCTCGTCCACGACTGGCCTGGCTCATTTTTTTAAACTTGTGGGCTCGGGCCTCGTGACCTCTTTCCAAACTATTTTTGGTGTGATTCCGGCATTTTTTCATTCTATTTTCTCGAGCGTCTTTGGAGGTGTCCCTTTAATTCTGGCGCTAGTGGCAGATGTGCTACTTTTACTTTTCATCTTACGGAATGGCTGCTCTTTCTGTGCCACACGACAGCCTGTTCCGTCTGCAGCTTCTTCGTGACAGGATGCTTGAATACTATGGTGTCCTGCCATTGGCGACTTTGAGCCTGGCATATGGATTATCCTTCCGTTATTCCTATTTCACCTGCGTGCAACCTGTCTTCCACTGCCTAGATTGTCCCTTTGAATGGCCTATGGATTTGTGCTTAACCAACATGGTGTCTCCGGACCCGGATTATGATCGACTGATGAGGCCCTTAGTGTCTCACGAGTCTGCCTGTTCTGGTGTTCGGATTATGGCCTGCGTTGCGGCGCATGGTATCCTGGGTAATTGGGACATCGCGAGAGCGGCATATGACTTCTTGGATATGAGTTATTTGGAAGTACACGCTGGTTGCCCTCGGATGGTGCTAGAGGCTCCGCTAATGGAAGAACATGTATGTTCCTTTTCTTTGATTAACTGGATGGCTGAAACCTTCAGTGGCCGTGCCAATGATTTTCTGCTGGAAGCAGTGGCCACATATGCCGCATATACTTTCATGGATTGAGTGAACTATCGTCCACTGTGTTTTCCTCACGTGTCTTGAACAGTCTCTGTGCGTCTGCACTTCTGCCCGGTGAGGATTTTTTTCATTTTTTTTCACCCCCCACTGCACGTTTGAGGTTTTTTGTTTTTTCTTTCCACTTTTGGTTTTTTCATACTCGGACTTTGCCTGAACGGACCATTGTTTATTAAATTGTATACGCCTTGTTCTGCTCAGTCGCACTTGAACTCTGCGTTCTCTCTTTTCTTGCATACTAAGTAGTGCTTCGATCAAGGGGGCATGTAGTAAGGACTCCCTTAATACGTACATACATTGTTAAGTTAGCATAACCACGTTAGAGGTTAGAAAGCCATTTTGCTGCTTTTGCGCACGACACTGCGTTCACATGTTATTGCTTAAACAAACTGCTGACTCGAGTTTTGCCTCACACGAGAGCAATCTGTTGTTACCATCCCGAGCTCTGCGCAGCGACCTTGGTCTGCACACGATGTGACAAACAGTCTGAGTTGTTAGACAATGCATGTTTTCCACTCTAGGTTGATCGACCCACTATTTAGTCATAACACACGAGCAGCTGCAAATACCTGAAAGTTGGTGCTTTTAATATCACAGACATCATGTTTATTATTCAGACCGAAGACGAGCCTTCCTGCGAGAAGACTCCTGATGCTCCTGTGATGTGATTTCACTAAGCTGATCTTTGAGGTATGGGGTCCCCTATTCAAGCCTAAGAGACCTTCTGTTAGTCTAATAATAATATTAGCTTCTTAGTAAAGGGAAGGTGGTAGTATCCACTGTCATTATAACATGATCACCCCTTTTATATTCTATGGAATTGTAACGATGTTGATGGTTTTGATTTTAATCATTTGTCTGCTTGTATTAGCCAAAGTACTGCATCTTAGGACACGTGGTCTATAAAAATAAACTCTTTATTTTCACCGTGTCTCTGTTGATTATTGTTGTGGACTGATGTGAGAATAATATGCGAACAGGTATTTCCGATTCCCACCATTACTGAGAGTATACTGAGTCGCTTGTTCTGGGTTGTCTTTTCATTGGGACCGCCGAGCTAAATCTCAGATAACGAATGGGACACTTATGCTAGCCGGATACTGGGTTCTGGGTTCTGAGGTGAGTTTCTGGTACACCACAATTCACTGAGGTCCTGGGGTTCTACGCATAGTTCTGTGTATAAGCAGAATCCCTGCAACAGCATAATACATGCTTCAGCCCCTGTTAGGCCTGTGAAGTACCTATGCCCTTGGTACCTAAGGTACCATATACTAGGGGCTCATAAGGTACCACAGTATCCAATCACTAGTGCACCTAATATGCGCTCCAAGTTGTTTAGAGAGAACAGAGAGGCTGGGGCCCTGATTAGCAGGGTCCCAGCCAGACTATAGCAGAAACCAGTGTTAATATCAGAAAAAAAGTGGGGGCAACATAAGTGCAGATCTCCTACACTGAAGTACTAGGATGGTAGGAATTGCATAGGTCAGAGAGGTCGGATGGGGAGAGGTGGGGAGAGGTGTGGTGAGGCCTAGACATACGGTTGTGGAGGGGGAAAGTATTCCAATGGTGACGATTGAAGTTGGCGGGGATTTTACGGTTGGGGTGGGGGGCATTTGCACGCGAGAGTCGGGTTCCTGAGCGGAGGAATTTAACATCTTCTCTAAGTCTGTAGAGTTCATTCTTCAATAAAGAGAGGTTGCGTTTGATGTTGTGTAGGGTCAGGGTTATAGGGGAGGATGAGGGTGAGAGGGAGTGGATAGTGTTTGTTGTAGACAGGGGGCAATTGTGTGTAAGGTGTGTGAGGTCAATGGTGTTAGAATGAGTAGAGTTAAGGCAATTAGGCATGGTTGGTGGCATGATGGAGGACAAGAGGTTTGAGAACTCGGGGATGTGGATAGAGATGATATGAGGGCATAAAGAGTGTGAAGTAGGACTGCGTCAGGGATTAACGGTGGAGAGAAATTTGGTGGTTGTGAAGGAGGGTTAGGAGAGAGTGAAGGTGGGGCCGGAGGTGGTACGATAGGAGAGCCAGAGTGGAGGGGTAGGGATTCAGGCTGTGGCATCCAAGAGGGAAGGAAGGGGTCAGTTATTTTAAAAGAGGTTGAAGGGGGCAGATTGTTGGAGAATGTAAGTGGTAGGGAGAGGGGTTGTGTAGTGGGGATGTCAGGAAGTGGGGGATCATTGGAGTGAGAGAAAGTTTGGGTGACGGTGGTTGGGAGATGGCATTGGCTGTAGAGATTACAGTGGAGGGGGAGTGGGGAATAATAATAATAATAATAATAATAATAATAATACTGATATTTGTAGAGCGCGAACAGCTACCTCACGAGGAGGTGTCCCGGCGCTAAGTGAGCAAAAATCAAAGAAGCAGGAGGCAGGGAGGAATGCTCAGGTTTTCTGCATATAGAGCCAGGTCTTTAAAAGCCTCCTAAAGCTGGGTTCTGTCGTGGCAGATTGGATGGCAGAAGGCAGGGCGTTCCAAAGTTTCGCCGTGCCGGCAGAGAAAGACCTGCCCCCAAGTCTGGCTTTTTTTGCTCGTGGGACAAGTAGCTGAAGCTGGGAGTTAGAACGCAAGTGCCTCTCCTGATGGTAGCGGGGGAGTCTGAGTTTTAAGTAATTGGGGCAGGTCCCTTTAAGTGCTCTAAACGCTAGGGTAAGAACTTTGAATTTTATTCTACTTGCCACTGGGAGCCAATGCAGCTCGCGCAGATGCGGAGAGACATGCTGTCTGAAAGGAATGTGCTTTATCAGTCTCGCAGCCGCATTCTGTACGATCTGAAGGCGTTGCACTAGATATTTAGGAAGGCCAAGATAAAGGCCGTTTGCGTAGTCTAATCTGGAAGTAACTGTCGCATGAACTACCGTTTTGCGACACTCTTCTGGTAGAAAAGAAAGGAACCTACGAAGGTTTCTGAGTTTGTAGAGACATCCAGTAGTAACCTGTTGTATGTGAGAGGAAAAAGAGAGATTCTCATCCCATTTTACTCCCAGATTCTTCGCATTGGTTCCAGGGGATGGTGGTGGGCCCATTTCAGGAGGCCACCATAGGTCCGAAGGAGGATGAGTGTTTTTACCAAAGAATATTACCTCCGTTTTGCTTGCATTCAATTTTAATTTGTTTGCATTCATCCAGCTGGCCACATCTCGAAGGCAGCCCCTCATTTTGCTAAAAGCTGCCTCCGACACATCCAAATAGGGGAAGACTAATTGCGTATCATCTGCATACGAAATTGCCTTAACCCCCCAATTGGCAGAGTGAAAAGTGGGGCTAGATAAACATTAAAAAGAAGAGGGCTGAGTGCCGACCCCTGAGGGACGCCGCACCAAAGATGTTTTGGCTTAGAGGAGAAGGTGCCCAATACCACTTTCTGAGAATGATCTGTGAGATAGGAGTGGAGCCAGCTCAGTCCCTTATCTTCCAGACCTATGTCCTTCAGACGTAGCAGCATTCTGCTGTGATCCACCGTATCAAAAGCGGCTGATAGATCCAGGAGCACCAGCATAGCTGATGCTCCTGAATCTAAGGACCACCTGATCGATTCGGCTACCTCAATAAGGGCGGTCTCGGTGCTGAAAGCGGACCTGAAACCTGACTGTGTTTCATGAAGAATCCCTTTATCCTCAATAAAGCTGTTCAGTTGTCGTTGTATCAGCTTTTCGAGCATTTTACCTGGGGCTGCCAATAAGGAGATTGGGCGGAGATTACTTAGATCCTCGGGAGCACCGTTGGGCTTCTTTTTCAGGGGGAGAAGTGTGGCATGTTTCCAACACTCAGGAAACGTACCTGTTTCAATGGATGTATTCCATATATGTAGGAGTGGTACTACAATAGCGTCCGACATCATTTTCCAGAGCTTAGGTGGGCAGGGGTCATCAGGGGCCCCTGATTTGCATTTTTGTATTTCCTTCAGTGCCTCAGGGAGGGGGATAGGATGAAATTGAGATAGGGAGGGCAGCTCATTCTTTGTCATGTCTGCCATAACTGTGGGCTCAGGGCTTGTGAAGGTGTTATACACTTTCGTAATTTTTTTGTCAAAGAAGTCCGAGATGTCTTCGCAGAGTCTCGCCGACGGGATAACTTCAGTCTCAATAGCCCTAGGTTTAAAAAAAGATTGAACAATCTTAAAGACTTCTTTACTTGATTGCTCCGCTAAATGAATGGAGTTCACAATGAATAGTTCTTTAGCTTTTTTTATGGATTGATGGAGGCCGTGTAGAGCACTTTTATAGCAAGTTTTTGCTGAATCACAATAGTTTACTCGCCAAAGGCGCTCCAGCCTTTTACAGTTGCTTTTTTCAGCCATCAGCTCTTTGGAGAACCAGGGGGCGGAGGGGGATTCTCTGCGTGACGTGGCAGTTTTTGCAGGAGCGATGGATTCCACTGTATTGCCTATCCAGTGATTCAATGCCACAGCATCAGAGTTGACGTCTTTCGTCAGGGCTAAGGGGGCAACAGTGAGGGCAGGGCATAGGGTGTTGGCTGATATATTATCCCAATTTCTACGCACATAAGAGCGTTTTCCCCTTGTCTGGCAGTGGGATGGAAAAGAGATTAAAAAGGGAATTAAAAAGTGATCCGTCCATAGCAGTGGTTGCGGCGTCTTAGTTGTCGTATCCAATATGTTGGAAAAAATTAAATCCAGCGTATGGCCTGACCGATGGGTAGGTCCAGAAATGATTTGAGTGAGGTTAGCAGCTTGCACCGTATTGATGAGTTGAGAGGCCTGGGGGCAGTCAGGTCTATCCGCATGGACATTGAAATCACCTACTATAATATAGTATGGGTGGGCAAGAGAACTTTGGACTATGACGTCCATAAGTTCACACGTATTTGTCGAGGAGCAATCCGGGGGTCTGTAGATAATCAGGCCGGCTAGAGACAGTTGGGGGTTTATTTGAAGGCAGAAGTGTAACCCCTCTATGCCAGAGATAGTGGTAGGTGTAGAGGACGCCAATATGTATTTATCCTTGAAGATAATAGCCACTCCGCCGCCCCTTCTATCCTCCTCTCTGTTCGAAAAGCTAATTTTGAAGCCCGGCGGGATAGCCAGAGTAATGGAGGCCAGATTGTCTTCCTTAAGCCATGTTTCAGTGAGGAATAAGGCGTCCCACTCAGAATCCGCCATTAGCAGCCAGATATCATAAGCATGCCTAGGGAGGGATCTGCAATTCAGTAGTCCAGCTCTAAAAAGAGTAGCAGAGGATTTCGCCGTGCGGCTGCTTTTTGTGTTTAAGAAAACATTATTTAGAGACGAGCCATCACTGAGTGTTTTGCAACAGAGCAAGCAAGATGGCGGTAAGTCAGAATTGGTCAGGTCAAACCTGGTCGCCTGACAGGGTTTAGCTGTGTTCAGCGCCATTAGTTCCGACTTGGACCAGACTATCCTCTTAGTATCTAAGCGCTCACCGGCTCGGTAGCTGGCGCTGGCCGCAGTCTGGTCGCGGACGGGCGCAGACGGGCTTGCCTTAGGCGCACCCGCTGCGCTCGTCCGCTGCGCGTCCGGAAAATGCACATTTTTATATTGTGAGGGGGGCGTGGCCTGAGGGTGGTGGGCGTGGCCTCAGTGTTCCCCGGTAATGGCAGCAAAAGTAAACAGTTTCCCTCGTCAGCGCGAAGGTCCGCTGCGCGAGGGTGCACGGGGAGAATGGCAGGTAAGTTTTAAAAACACACAATTATAGCAGCAAATAGTTTAAAATTATAGCAGCAAAATAGTTAAAAACCACAGCGTTTCTCCCGGCTTCCGCCTCAGGAGGTTGACAGTGCTCAGGAGTTTGGAGTATGGTGTTGGTAGGAGGGAAGACAGGTTAGCGGGAAGAGAGGGGTAGGGGGAAAGGGAGGGAGCGGGGGTGTTGAGTGATTGGGTATTTGGAGGATTAGGGTTTATTTTGTCTAGGTGGAGATACAAGCTGTTGAAGCGGTGCTCAAAGATGGTGAGGTGTGATTCAGCGGCTTGTATGAGGATGTTACTCGTTTTGAAAATGGAGATGTCGATTTCACCTGGAAAGATTGGGGAGGGAGTAGTGGATAATTTAAATCCATAGGGAATTTTGATTGAGTGAGTTACTGGGAGCTGACGTAGGAAAATGCTTTTCCATTTGGAGGGGCATTTGGAATATAAGATGTAGTTGGCTTTTATGGGGGAAGAGAGGCTGAGGTAGTTATCAACAATAAGTGTTTCAGGGTTACGAATGAGTAGTTTATGTTTGAAGTTTTTCTTAGTGTTTTTAGACAGATTGGGGAGGTAAAGGATGGTCCAGGAGTTAGGGCCATGTCTGGAGAGAGTGTAGTCATGGGGGATGTGTGCGTGATAAGAGGGGGGCATGTTGGGAAGGGGCTGAGAAGTGGAGAGTTAGAGGAAGGTCGTGAGGGCAGTTAGGGGTACGGGAAAGAGGATGAATCAGGGGAGAGTGGGAGGGAAACCACAACGGAGATCAACAGCCCGTGCGTTTCTGCAAAGTGTTCCTAATCGGCTACAATTTTGAGCACCAACATGAAAATAAGAGTAAAAGAAGAAATATGGCCTCCACAGGAGTGCAAGATACAATTTTCTAACCTGTCAGGGAAGGAACAATTACAATTGTAGATCAAGAAAAGGAAAGAACAGTGCTAAGTGTGAGAAAGTGGCTCTGTATATACTGTTCCCAAATAGGTACAGCGTGTACAGAGTCCACAGACCCCATTTGGCTGAGCCTAAAGTTAGATATAACCTTACTCTTTAAAGTGGTAGCTTGGTCGAGCAGTAAGGCAGTATCAGAGGACAGTGTAAAGCATTTGTTGTACACATTCAGTCAGCAAATGGTCTCACACACTCAATAACTGAACTCTAGGCCAATGGTTTATATAAAAAATATATGTCTGTTTTATTTTAGAACCAACAATAGGTATTAAAATATACTTTCTCAGAATGAGATGCTTTAGGTAAATACTTTTACAATATGCAATTGACTTTTGTAGATAGTTACAGCTTGTTGCAAGAGGCAACACAATTTCAAACACAATAATGCATTGAGCTCTATGGAAGATTTAAGTTATTTGCAATAGATTACTTTCAGGATTACTTGTGTAACTTGTAGGAGAGTAGGATCTGCACTAGTGATTGGATACGGTGGTACCCTATGAGCCCCTGGTATATGGTACCTTAGGTACCAAGGGCATAGGTACTTCACAGGCCTACCAGGGGCTGAAGCATGTATTATTCCACCCCTGGGAAGCAGACTAAATCTGAAGCCACAGGCCTGCTAGCAGTAAGTAGTGTTAGCACTCCTCACTGGGGTATAGGTTCCCTATATCTCACCTTACACCCACATATAAACCTATCAGTCACCCCTAAAGCAGGCCCTAACAATCCTGAGGGCAAGGTGCTTGGAGTCCATTCTCTGTAGCTGTTTGTGGATGCGGTTTAACCATATACTCTTAAGTGCATTATAACCTAGCGGTAAGTGCTAACTTTGGGATGGCTGCATCAAAACATGTCGTGTTTGGTGTCAAACGCTTTGGAATCATACCCGTATGATCCCACCCTTCTAGAGGGATAGACATGTACCCACTGTGGAAACACGGTAGAATCCTGAAGAGCCCTGGCATCACAAAATGGATGCCACCAGCACAGACACTGGGCTGCCCTCCTGCTGCTGACCGAAACTCGCAGTGGAGGAGGCCCAACAATAGGCATCCTGTCACAGGGAGGTGTAACCACCTTCCAGACAGGATTTAGTGTATTGGGGCTGGGTGGGTGCACTCCTAGAGTGTTTGAAGTCCTGCACTGGGGGAGCTGTAGGCTCCTCTGTGCATATGCCAGCTCAAACCGGTTCAGCGGCTACCAGCCCCTGCTCTGGCATGAAACTGGACAAAGGGAAGTGGGTGTAGCCACCCACTCCCCTGACCCTCCCATAGGAGTGGTCACAGAGCTAGTCCCTCGCTTCCTTGTAGTATAAGTTAGGGAACCCTTGCCATTGCAAACTAGATATCACTGGACGGCACTCTGAAGAAGAATCCTGGACCTTCGACATTCCACTACCTTTGGAAGACTGAAGAATCTCCCTTGGAGTCAAGGAGTGACTCCCCTGCTTGGCAGGCACCAAACTTTGCAATCAACGGATGCAAACTTTCCTGCTCCCGCCGGAGTCCGAAGTCCCTGCAGCCCAGAAAGAGGATTTCCTGACTTCTCCAAGGCCATCGTGAGTCCCCAGTGACACTGAGGCAAGTGGACACCACGAGTGATGAGGAACTGCAATACCTGGGTACCGTGCACTATTTTTGAGTGCAACCGCTTCACGACGTTCTACGAACCTGTGCATTGGACCACGTATGGTCCAAGCCTCCAGCAGGATTTCCAACAAAGATCAGAGGCCTGCCCCATCCCGAGTAACCGTGGGCCCCTGTTGAGTGAATCCTCCCAAGGCGTCTTCGCGATCCCTTGCCAGTTGGCTTGTGGGTCCCCAGAAGACTTTACTACAGTTCCAAAGGGCTCCCCTGGTTGCTCCAGGCCTGCCCTGACTTACCCTTGCTGGGTGAGTATCTCAGACCTTGCTGGTCTGCACCGCTGACTTTCTTCACTTTCCACGAGACTTGCTATTGCCAAGGCTTGTTGGTTTCAATCCGGTTGCTGACACCTCAGTAAGCTGCAGACTTTGTGGGATATGCCGAATCCAGCTCCTGGTCATCGTCGACGCCTCCTGGACCTCGTGGCTGAAGAGTCAAGACACCCTTGATCACCTGAAATCACCCGACTACTGTGGGCATCCAGCTTCCTGGCAAGTGACTTTGAACACTGTCTGCTTTCAGGTCTTCTTTCTTCTGAATCCAGCCTTGGATTCCACCGGATACTTCTGCTGTCTTCAGAAGCAGCAAGTCTTCTTTGGATCCCACTGAAAACGACACCGCGACCCAACAGCAAAAGACACCTATGCACCCGGCTTCCCTGGTAACTGTAGTGAGGTAACTCCAGCACTATGGTGCTCCTGTGGGTGTTGGCTCTAGAACTACTTACCCTGTAAGTGACTTGCTTGTAGACTCTCCCGAAGTATCCGAAAACTTTAAAATTCCAACCGCGGCTTGCTCCACTGAAGTCTATTGGGATTTGCGGCTGTGTTCTCACACTGCATGCGTCTCCCATGGGTCCTTTACTTACCTGCCTTGGGTGGATTAGTGAGGCCCCAGCGCTTCTGAAGGCCCTAGGCCTTATCTCTTCTCAAGTCGATATTCTTATACCTCTTTTTTAGTATATGGTCTGGTACGCCCCTAGGGCCCCAGCCATATAAGTGCTTAATTTGTTGTGAAACGTTGATTTGTGCATATGTCCTTGACTTCTAAACTCATAAAGAGATTAGTAGAGTGTGTCTAGTAATAAATACATATATATTTTATATATATACCTGTGTGGTGTCCTTTCATTTGGTAATTCAAGAGATTATAAGGTAAAACAAGCTGCTTTACATTCCTCTAAAGACTTAGCCTTGAAGTCTGCTCTACACAGCTACCACTAGGATAGCTTTCTTAAAAAGGTTGTCTTAAACCTATCTACCATAAGAGTCGAATTGTACTGGTGCAAGGTGGCCACTTAAACTAGTGACCAGCATATACCAGGCCAACTTCTCACATTGGTGGTCAGCGTGTGGGATTACAGCTTGCCATTGTTTTACCAGAAAATCTCTATTTGAATTACTAACTGAAAACCACTATAGGTACTCAAGGTACATATAAAGTCAAGCTTAGTATCAATAAGTTCTACTGAACTTAGAGCTGTGTGTCAAGGGATAGCACACCCTTTCTACAGCTCAAGATAGGATCAGTAGGCCACAAACTAGTGTAGGTAGTACAACACTGCACAACACTAGAATGTCCTTAAGGGTTGGAGCTAGCGGGTTCACCCAGCCTCAGTATAAGGACATGACTTTCTTTGACCTGACAGCCATGTGTGCTGCAAGGCACCTGAGGATAGGACAGAGTCGCTCCACACTTCACCTAATAGATCTGCTCACAGCAGATGATCTTAGATTAGCTCTAGGAGCTAAGGGGTCTGAATCAGGGGGTGGGTCAGCTATAGACTCTGGGTCAGATGATGAAAATCAAGATGACCTGGACTCTATGGTTGAAGGGCCAGACCCACTAGGGTCTGAAAAGGACAGAGGAATTCTCCCTAAGAGAGCTGACAGAGTGGTAGAGATGCCTAGGTCCCCTTCAAGGGAATCCGACCACTCCTATCACTCTGTCAGAGAATCTGTCCAGCAGAGGAACTCATACTTTAATAGAAGAGAGACCTCCTCTGAAAGAATGTACAAACTGCTGCAGTATGAGGAAGCAAGAGTAGCCCTCAAGGCCAAACAGTTGGCATTAGACAAAGAAGCCTTTGAGCTCCAGAGAGCTTCTAAAAGAGAGGGGTTAGAACCAATGTTCCCTCTAATTCTTTTACTCTGTGTGCGGCACAGTAAGGTCTTTGTGCGCTGCAGCCAAGGCTATGTGCGCCAGGAACCAGACCGTGCGTGTGGGTGCAGCGTCTAAAGAAAGAGACGCGGTCAACATTAAAGTGAAAATGCCTATGGGGTGCTTTTACACAAAGTGTAATAAAAATAAAGAAAGAAAGAAAGCTTTTGTAAAGTGGCCGCTGAAGTGCAAGTGGTTGCACTGTGAATTAAATAAATAAATAAGCGTGGCTGCTAAAGTGAAAGCGGACTGTGCCGTAAATTAAACAAGTAAACGCGGCCGCTATACTTAAAACCAACCGCACTGGAAATGAAAAAATACATGAGTAAATTACGTGATATAAAAGGTGGCGGCATGCTGCAACATCGTGGGTGGAATAGGGAAGATCATTAAAGAAAACAGTGCTAACCCACTAGATAAAGCAGACCATGTAACACAAGTAAAAAGTCCAGTCGTTATGGGAGGATACAAATGCAGACAAGGTGGTACCAAGGATGGACTACTAAACCTATTCACAAATGAAAAGCAATGATTTCGAAAGGACAGTTACAGGAGCCAATTGAAAAGACGGGCAGGAAATGGGCAGAGCTTCTATGCCATACCTCAATACAGCATGCCTCGCACAGCACCACATGCACTGCCCAGGCTCGACCTAAAATCAAACAGGTGCTTGGCCTAAAATGATAAGGCGCTGTGTGAAGAAAATGGGCACTGTATCTAATATGACCCCCAGGTTCCTTTTAAAGGGCGGAGGAGCGTGGCCCCACCTGCGACGACTCTCCCCCAACCTTTAGACCATACCATTGTTGCTACTTTATAATTATCATAGGCAGTCAGGCACATGAGCGCTATTCTAGTGGTGAGGGTTGGAGTTTCAGGGTGGGGCAGGACTGATGGCAACAGCAGGATCGGGTGATTTTTTAAGCTGGCTGACCAGTGTGCATGTCAGATTGTCTGGCCGTCTTGTGACGGGCAGCTAGAAATGCGCACTTCACAACTCACAGCTGGTTTTAACCTGCTGTGTATTGCAGGCACAGGAGCGCTAGGTTAGCCTGCTCAAACCAATCCTGGGGCTTCTCTCATGCTGAGATCAGCTCCAGGATTGGTTAGGTTCACGTTGGCACGAAGTCAACGTGAACCACCTTCCGTTTCTTTCCTACCCTGAGCGCGTGCACTACACACCACCTGGGCCTTTGAGGAGAGCAGGGGAGCTAGGGTGAGGAGGACTAGAAGGGATGGAGTCAGGATCTGAAATGGCGACTGCGGCCCGTGAGCGAGGCTGGGAGCAGCTGAGGAGCCGGAAATCACTGCACTCACAATGCTGCCAGTCTGACTCTGGCCTCTGTGTTGTTGGCGTCCTTGGGCTCCCACATTAAGCTAGAACTTCAAGAGAGGTAAGCGCTAATAAAGAAACAGCTGTGCGCTTGCTTTTATTCCGATTTGAACTTATCCAAGGAAGGAGGGTGTTGCACTGGGGGGCTGTTGATGTCAATGCTCCAAGGTGCATGATCACTGTGTCTTGTCACATTAAGCAGTCAACGTGCCCCCGGGGCACATCCTCACTGAACAGCAGTTAACAAATAATTACGTTTTCCTTTTAATGAACTTCAATGTTTGCAGTTCAAGTTTCTGTACTTCTTCCTTTGGGAATCGTTATTGGTGATCCCCACCTGACAGAAAATCTGTTCTTCTTATCTAGCAGCAATCTTTATTCTGGGACATTCAGTTTCTCGTTTCCCAGTAAGGGACTCAAAGTCCCATAATCCAATGCAGAGTTGGCTCAAAAGCTAGGAATAGATGATGGTGTTAGATTGGGTCACTTGGCAGCTATGCATGTGATATCTCTACACGTTATCAGTCAGAGGCGCTCTAAAACAACTGCTTACCGTACTACCCCGGAGATTAATGGCAGCACTCTTTGATTAAACTGGTGTGACCTCCTTGCAGACTCTAAAGCACATGCTCGCCAGGCTTTTACAAAAATGTGCTTTATGATTATTTGAGCCCAGAATTAACTTTTCTTGGTGGTCCAGCTACATCAGTTTCATAAATCTTTTCTTAATACAAGCATCATTATAACAGATAAGATGTCACCTCACCTGGATCAGACACAGAAACCCATGTGCTTTCAAGCTGTTCCACCTGTGGCTGCTATTTCAGTTATTCTAGTGCTACATGGCAAAGGTCTTGGCGCTGCGTGCCACTGGTCTTGGTCTTGGTCTTGGTGAGTGCCTCTCCGTGGATAATTTTTGGCATCCTCACTCCACCTACTTTGTTTTAGATAGGGCATTTTTTTATTCATAAAGTTTTATATAGCGCGAACAAGACCCAAGAGGGTATCAGAGCGCTTTACAAGTGGTAAGGAAGGAAGAAATCGCAAACCAACAACAAAATCAAGAGTGAAACAGGATGTGGTGGGTCCCAAAAGGAGGCAAGATGCCACCATAGGGACCAAGCCATGCACAAAATATACATGATCATAGAAGTCCAATACTTTACATAGGTACAGCAAATGTGGGCTAATATGGTAGGCTACTACAGTACATGAGCATTAAAGCAAGAACTTGTTCATTAGTAGCTCTTTGACTTCCTTTTTAAATGATATGGGTGACTTCTCAGAATCTATTACATTGATGTACCATTAATTATATAGATAATTCTATCTGGACTGAGATTACCATTTCTGAGAATGTTTCAACACTGAAAGTAGTAAGTACCAGACTAAACGTTAGCGTAAGGGATATTGTTACGTGTGCATTAGTTAAGGGGCAGTGTTTGGTTTAAGTGAAGGTTAGAGTTAAGGTTTGGATTTGGTTCAACGCTGGGGTAAGCTTGTTCTTCAGTTTAAGGTCAGGGAACTGTTGTGGCAAGACTCAAAATATTCACCATAACTATGCGAGAGCCCCCAGGCATACATCAAATGGGTGGTTACATCAGGCACAAGGTACCACTTATGTGGCGATCTCGGGCAAAAAAATCAAGAGCAAACGTATCTTCAATGTAATGTTCCAAGACATAATATCGGCACTATGACAACCCGCATATGCACAAAACATCAACAATGTAATGCTCCCAAGTACAAACCACCACCACAGGAAGATCTGACATACACATCAAAAATAAACACCCACATACACTACATGTTACTACTGGGATTACCAATTGCACACAACCTTCCTAATACAATATTCCTAGACACAAAACATCACAACTGGGTTGATAGCATGCTGGAATAATCCTAGATGCAAAATATCACCATGCAAAAATATCAAGCACTACATATGAAGAGTATGATTTGCCCATGTACAGAATACTGCCACCTATGATAATGCCAGGCAAAAACTGCAAATCATTTGCAGAAAATATCACAATAGTGCTGGTCCTGGGCAAAAACATTTTTGGACTGTAATGATCTCATGTATAAAAAAAATCATTAAGATGATCTAAGGCTCAACAAAGCACTGAGGAAACCCCATGTGCAAAGATAACCTGTGTGAGCATATATGCAAACCATTACCAGCATGGTAATTCCATGCACAAAATACCACCAGTGTGGTGATTCAAGGGACACTAAAACTAAAGAACATTCAATTATCTAAAAAACATCAAGACATTCTCTGTTTTGTACATCAAAGATGTTTCCTGATAGCCAGGACAAAACTGTTTCATGTACCATTTTCTAATTTAAATGATTTTAAAACCATAACTTGTACCTCCCAGAACCAAAAGATATGAATGAGCCAAGTACAGATGTCTCTCGTTCTGGGGGTTTTAAGGAGCTACAAAGAATGTGGGATCTCTGATGTTGGGCCACTTATTTATTTATACTTATACCCAGCCCTGCCAAGTACCATGCATCAGGCGTGAGAGAAACGCATTTTAATGTGGTGGTGCGCATCACCGCACCAAAATGCGAAGTCACACATTTATAGCGCCTCATGAAGTTGCTGACAAGTGGAAGGGAGCTTCGCTATTAGGGTTCATTGAGCAAAGCACAGACCACGCCCTGCTGCGGCAGACCAATGTGTGAAAGACTGCACTACACTGTGCAGAGAAACTGCCCTGCTTGCTCTGCTCCAGCGGAGTTTGTTTGTTTGAAATACATCTTATCTGTTAGTAGGTGGTTCCGGTCGCTCCGGCCAGGCTGGGCTGAGATGTGCTCTCACTGACTGCAACACAGGGTACATTTGCCGCCAAAGACAGAACGTAATTCATGAAGTGGGCGGCGCGAGCGGGTGGAAATTATGGGGCAGATTTATGTTGCACTTGCGCCACTTTTGCGCCGCCGTTGCGTCACTTTTGTGACGCAGCAGCGGCGCAAATCCTGCGCCATGGTGCGGGGTATTTACAACGTGACGCATCTGGGAGATACGTCACGTTGTAAAGCCCTGCGCCACATGTAGGCGTTCCAGGGCAGGTGGGGGCGTTCCGGCGCAGGAACGCCTCCTAAAAGTGGCTGAGTTAAATCTACAAGATTTCACTCAGTCACTTTTGAGCCCATGCTGCGTCAAAACCCTGTGCCTGCTTGAAGCAGGCGTAAGGATTGACGCAGCATTGTGCAGATAGGGCCCCCCAGAGCCTTGCTGGAGCTGCGTCGCGCTTGCGACGCAACTCCAGCAATGCGCCACTTTTACGGCACAGATGCGTGACGCATCTGTGCCGTTTTTGCCCCATGGTGCGCCGCATTATAAATGCGGCGCATTCATGATGGCGGAGCTGGGGCGCAAAATAACTGGCGCATCCCTGCTGATATGCAGGGATGCGCCAGTTATTATAAATCTGCCCCACAGTTTGTAAGTTTAGTAGTTTTGAAGCCACCACTGCTCGCACCGCCGCCTGTGTCTCTGCTCTGCTGTGACCGGACTAAGCTCAGTTTGAGGAGTCATCTGTCCCAGCTACCTTTGGATTTTTCTCTAGTGCGCTGCAGACAGAACTATATTATAACCACCTTTCATTAACTTACAGCCGCCTCGAATGAAAGAAAAAAGATGCATTGTGATTCTCTGGCTCAATCTAGCCACAACCAACCAATGCTGTTTCTTGCTGCATTCTGCCCTCCTCCTTAGCTATAAAGAGATGCAGCCTCCCAGAAATGTTGATGCAGCATAGCTGCTAGCGCTGGCCTTCCAGCTGCTGTGTATCTCGAAGGAAATGGGCAAGAGGGGGTGAGGAGGTGACAGGCATTACTTCCATATATCGAGGGGCGCCGGTGAAATCAGATCTAAAACAGCACAGTCCAGTCAGCAAGTTTGTTCTAACACACTGCACACGAAAATCTGCCAACCCAATTCTAGCACACTGCACAGTTAAACCCAGCAGATCCTGCCTAACCGGCCGCTGATTGATCCAGCAAACTAGGCTTTAGCACACTGCATAGTCCAACCAGCAAACCCCCTCTAAACAAACTGTACAGTGAGACCCAGCCAACCCCCGCTTTAACATACTGCACACGTAAATCTACAAACCTCCGTTGTTCAAATATGTGTAATTTCTCATATTTGTGTGTTACCCTTATCTTCATTGCTCGATTTTTGCTCGTGAGAAAGTGTTCCTCATAGTCATTGAAATGTCACTCATAATTATACTAAAATTATGAAAATGTCACACATAGCAATCTGAAACCTTGGCAGCTATGTATACCTAAAAGAAATGCAGCAAGTCCAAAAGCACGATGTGTGTTTTACACGTTGTGCTTTTGAACTTGATGCATGTTTTTTTGTTACTGGAGCGCGGCCGGAGGCTGATTGTGGGCATTTGCGAACATATTTCTGTTAATTGCAGCGCATGACAGTGTTGCGATTAACAGGAATACTTTCACAAAGGACCACAAACATCCCGCAGCCACGCTCCATAAGACATGCATCAAGTTCAAAAGCAGGACGTGTAAAACACACATCGCGCTTTTGGACTTGCTGCATTTTATTTCTTAATAGAGTGCGGCTGCGGGCTGCTTGTGGGCTTTTGTGAAAGTAGTTGTGGGCCTTTGTGAAATTATTCCTGTTAATCGCAGCACTGTCATGGGCTGCAATTAACAGAAATATTTTCCAACAATGGCCCACAATCAGCCCCCAGCCGTGCTCCATTTGGAAAACAAATGCAGCAAGTCCAGGAGCTTCTTGTTGCTGAATGCGTGCCCAGGCTGCCATTAAAAGGAAACTTACCGGCCACTCCCGGCGACACCACCGCTCTCTTAGACGATCTGCTGTGTGCGCGCTTCACAGAGGACACTGCGCGCTGTGGCTGAAAGAGGTGCGCGCATGTGCACGCGCGCACCTTCCCCGGAGCATAGGTTAGAACCCCATGGTGGCAGCAACAGTGTCCCTAGAGTCAGAGAATACATTCCAGACCATAGGAACCTGTCCAAGGTTGTTCCTCCCTACCAGAGTGGGGATGATATCCACAAATGGATAACTGCTATGGAGAGGGCCTGTAGAGTACAACAGGTTCCCCAGAAACAGTGGGCAGTAATCTTGTGGCTCTCCTTTTCAGATAAAGGCAGAGACAAGCTCCTCACTGTTAGAGAAGAGGATGCTGATGACTATGAAGTCCTGAAAAGTGCATTAATAGATGGGTTTGGCTTAACCACTGAACAGTACAGGTTGAAGTTCAGAGACACTCAGAAAGCACAGAATCAGGACTGGACTGACTTTGTAGATTGTGCAACAAAGGCTCAGGAGGGTTGGCTGGTTGGTAGTGGAGTTACTGATTTTAAGGGATTGTATAATCTTATGATGAGAGAACAGATCCTTAATAATTGCCAAAACCAGTTGTTGCATCAGTACCTGGTGGACTCTGATCTGACCTCTCCCCAAGAATTGGGAAAGAAGGCAGACAAATAGGTCAGAACCAGGGTGAGGTAGAAAACCCAGAACCAAGTGGGTGACACTAAGAAGCAGGATTCTAAGGGCTCTGAGAAAGGTGGGGATAAGTCAAAAGACCAGAAGTCTCCACAAGGGCCCCAAAAATCTGCATCTGGTGGGGATTCACAGTCCAACAAAGGAAAAGGCCAAAAGAAGCCCTGGTGCAAATTCTGTAAACAGAAAGGGCACTGGACTTCTGACTGTAACAAGTCCAAAGACCAAACCACCACCACTCCTGCCCCTAAGGCAACTGTTCCCGCTAGTACAGCTACTGGTGGAGGTGGTAATCAGAATAAGGGTGTAGTAGGGTTGACCCTGGGTTCTGAAGTGGACTCTGGCCTAGTCAGAGTACCAACTCAGGCATTGCTGATTTGTGATGGAGACATTGATATGCCCTTCCTAGTGAGCCCCAGTAATCTGGGCAAATATAAACAGTAGCCTGTAATAAATGGCAAACAGACTTTGGCATTCAGGGACACAGGTGCTAGTGTCACCATGGTGGCAGAGGATCTAGTGGACCCTGGGCAGATCATCCTGGGTGAAATGTACCAGGTTAACAATGCAAGCAATGTCAAGACCAACCATAGTCTGGCAGTTGTGAATTTCTCCTGGGGAGGGGTAACTGGCCTCAAGAAGGTAGTAGTCAGTGCAGACCTCCCTGTCGAATGTCTATTGGGCAATGATCTAGAGACTTCAGCCTGGTCTGAAGTAGAGTTATGGACTCATGCTGAGATGTTGGGCATACCTGCAAAGGTATTTGCTGTGACCAGGTCACAGGCCAAAATGCATCAAAGTGACCCAGCTCTGGATCCTGAAACTATGAACCAGGTGCTACCCAAGAGTAGGGTTAAGGCAGTGCCTTCCCCTCTGTCTCAGATCACAGATTTTCCTCCTGAGGGAGGAGAAGCAGATCCTGAAGAAGGAACTGCCCAAGAGGGACTTGAGCCTGATCAGGTTGAGTTCTTGGGGGCAGGGGGACCTTCTTGGGAAGATCTGAGTAAGGAGCAACAGTGCTGCCCCTCTCTTGAACCCCTCAGACAGTAGGTTGCTGCGGAGGCTGCTGGGAGTGCTAGTGGGTCCCATAAGGTTTATTGGGATGAGAGACTCCCATATTCTGAGGCTAGAGATCCAACCCCTGGAGCCACCAGGAGGTTGGTAATACCTCAGAAGTTTAGGGGGTTCCTCTTGACCCTAGCACATGACATCCCTTTAGCAGGACACTTGGGCCAAAACAAGACCTGGGATAGAATTGTTCCACATTTTCATTGGCCACATATGTCAGAGGACACCAAGGAGTTGTGTCGCTCCTGTGTCACTTGCCAAGCCAGTGGCAAGTCAGGTGGCACAACAAAGTCCCCCTGACACCACCACCTGTGGTGGGGGTACCCTTTGAAAGGGTAGGGATTGGCATTGTTGGTCCCCTTGACCCTCCAACAGCATCTGGGCACAGGTTTATCCTGGTGGTAGTGGATCATGCCACCAAGTACCCAGAGACAATTCCCCTGAGGACCACCACAGCCCCTGTGGTGGCAAGAGCCCTCATTGGAGTTTTCCCCAGAGTGGGTTTCCCAAAGGAGGTCATAGCTGACAGAGGAACCAACTTCATGTCAGGATATCTAAAAGCAATGTGGAAGGAGTGTGGTGTAACTTATAAATTCACTACTCCCTATCACCCACAATGCAATGGGTTAGTTGAACATTTCAACAAAACCCTAACGCGAATGATTAAAGGCCTCCCGGAAAAGCTTAGGTGAAAATGGGTCCTTTTACTTCCCTGCCTTCTGTTTGCATACAGAGAGGTTCCACAGAAGGGGGTTGGTTACGGCCCATTTGATCTTCTGTTTGGGCATCCTGTAAGAGGTCCATTATGTTTGGTGAAGGAGGGCTGGGAGTTACCTCTCAAACCTGCCAAACAGGATGTGATGGACTATGTACTTGGTCTCCGCTCCAGGATGGCCGAATACATGAAGAAGGCAACTAAAAATCTGGAGGCCAGCCAAGAACTACAAAAAACTTAGCATGACCAAAAGGCTGTGCTGACTGTGTACCAGCCAGGACAGAAAGTATGGGTGTTGGAGCCTGTGGCCCCAGCAGCCCTCCAAGACAAGTGGAGTGGCCCCCATACAATCGTTGAGCAAAAGGGAGAAGTCACCTATCTGGGGAATCTTGGAACAAACAGGAGCCCCCTTAGGGTGCTCCATGTCAACAGATTGAAACCATATGTTGACAGAGTTGACATGGGCTTGCTCATGGCAACTGATGAGGAACAGGAGGAGGAGAGTGACCCTCTCCCTGACCTGCTCTCACAGAACCCGGATGATGGGTCAGTAGATGGTGTTGCTTTGGCAAGCAGCCTCACTGATCATCAGCAAACTGAGTGCAGACAAGTTTTGCAGCAGTTTAGACATATGTTTAGCCTGACCCCTAGTCAGACTTCCTGGTGCACCCATGAGGTGGACACTGGAGACAGTCTGCCTGTCAAGAGTAAAATCTACAGGCAACCTGACCATCTCCGGGACTGTATCAGGACTGAAGTCCAGAAAATGTTGGAACTAGGTGTGATTGAGCCTTCAGATAGCCCTTGGGCTAGTCCAGTAGTCCTTGTACCCAAACCTCATACACAGGGTGGTAAGAAAGAAATGAGGTTTTGTGTAGACTACAGAGGCCTTAATGCAGTCACCAGGACTGATGCCTATCCAATTCCCAGGGCAGATGAACTGATTGATACTTTGGCCTTAGCCAAGTATCTGAGTACATTTGGCCTAACAGCTGGCTACTGGCAGATTAGGTTAGCTGAGGATGCCAAAGCCAAAACAGCATTTTCAACCCCTGGTGGGCACTACCACATTTTGGTGATGCCCTTTGGTTTGAAGAATGCACCTGCCACTTTTCAGAGGTTGGTGAACAAAGTTCTGACAGGGATGGAAACTTATTGCTCAGCTTATCTTGATAATATTGCTGTCTTTAGTTCCTCCTGGCAGGATCACCTGGTCCACCTCAGAAATGTTTTGGAGGCCCTGAAAAAAGCAGGCCTCACTATCAAGGCCACCAAGTGCCAGATAGGGCATAGTCAGGTTGTGTACCTGGACCACCTTGTAGGTGGAGGCCAGGTTCAACCTTTGCAGAGAAAAATCCAAACCATCATGGAATGGGTTGCTCCAACCAACCAGACACAGGTGAGAGCCTTTTTAGGCCTGACTGGGTACTATAGGAGGTTTGTTAAGGGATATGGATCTATAGTGACCCCCTTAAATGATTTTACCTCAAAGAAAATGCCAAAAAAGGTTCAGTGGACAGCTGGCTGTCAGAAGGCATTTGAAGACCTAAAGCAGGCCATGTGCACTGCCCCATCTTACAGAGTCCAGACTACACCAAAATGTTCATTGTCCAAACAGATACTTCTGAGCTGGGTGTGGGAGCTGTACTGTGTCAACTGAATGATGAAGGTCAAGACCAGCCAGTAGCTTTTATAAGCAGAAGGCTGACCCCCTAGAGAGAAACGTTGGTCAGCTATAGAGAGGGAGGCCTTTGCTGTGGTGTGGGCCCTGAAGAAGCTGAGGCCATACTTGTTTGACACTCACTTCATAGTTCAGACTGACCACAAGCCCCTCCTATGGCTTAAACAAATGAACGGTGAAAACCCAAAACTTTTAAGGTGGTCCATTTCCCTACAGGGGATGGACTATACAGTGGAACATAGACCTGGGACCCAAAATGCCAATGCAGATGGACTCTCAAGGTATTTCAACTTAGAACACGAAGACTCAACCGGTCAAGGTTAGTTTAGTGTCCCTGTGTTTGGGGGAGGGTTGTGTAGGAGAGTAGGATCTGCACTTATGTTGCCCCCACTTTTTTTCTGATGTTTACACTGGTTTCTGGCTATAGTCTGGCTGGGTCCCTGCTAATCAGGGCCCCAGTCTCTCTGTTCTCTCTAAACAACTTGGAGTGCATATTAGATGCACTAGTGATTGGATACTTTAGTACCTTATGAGCCCCTGGTATATGGTCCCTTAGGTACCAAGGGCATAGGTACTTCACAGGCCTACCAGTGGCTGAAGCATGTATTATGCCACACCTGGGAAACAGACTAAATCTGACACCACAGGTCTGCTACTGCAGCCTGGGTGAGGTAGTGTTAGCACTTCTCACTGAAGTATAGGTTCCCTATTTCTCACCTTACACCCACATATAAACCTATCAGTCACCCCTAAAGCAGGACCTAACAATCCTGCGGGCTTGGTTTCCATGTGAGGGGGTGCCTCTGTCTGAGCAGGGCCCCTCTGCAGCTCTCAGAGCCCATTCTCTGTAGCTGTTTGTGGATGCGGTTAAACCATATACTCTTAAGTGCATTATAACCTAGAGGTAAATGCTAACTTTGGGATGGCTGCATCAAAACATTTTGTGATTGGTGTCAAACGCTTTGGAATCATACCCCCACACCATTAACTGGTGTGGGAGTATGATCCCACCCTTCTAGAGGGATAGACATGTACCCACTGTGGAATCACGGTAGAATCCTGAAGAGCCCTGGCATCACAAAATGGATGCCACCAGCAGAGACACTGGGCTGCCCTCCTGCTGCTGACCGAAACTCGCAGTGGAGGAGGCCCAACAATAGGCATCCTGTCACAGGGAGGTGTAACCACCTTCCAGACAGGATTTAGTGTATTGGGGCTGGGTGGGTGCACTCCTAGAGTGCTTTGAAGCCCTGCACTGGGGGAGCAGTAGGCTCCTCTGTGCATATGCCAGCTCAAACCGGTTCAGGGGCTACCAGCCCCTGCTCTGGCATGTGTAATGTTTGTAGATAGTACCACAGGAAACGCACGTATAGGTAGTTGCAGAGGTTTATTACTAACACCCCATCCATCAGCTCCATAAGGGTAACTGACTTCCAGGTACAAGCTGAGTTCTAGGTTCTATGTTCTATAGAACCGAGATCTCATGACACAGGAGAAGCGACATCACACATCTCCCTTTCAATAACAAGTTGAACAATAAATGCATTAAGAGGTACAGACAAAGTATTATCACATAACAATCAAGAAACATCATGACAGTTAATTAACATAGTCTTTCATGAACACAGGTACTGAAGTCTTTCGACCACTACGTCTCAGATCATTTTTTAACAACTCATCTGTATCACTAGATGAATTTTTAAATGACATATCCAAATCAACATTAGACTTTGTAATAACAACTCGATTTAAATTCCAAATTTTCCCATTTTCAAGTTTGACAGCATTTCTTAAACACTTTACTACTCTCATAGGGGCGGTAAACTTGGACCAAGATAATGCTCCTATAGGAGCCTTCACACGTACCCAATCGCCTACCTTAACCTTTACTTGTTTAGCCTTTTTTCTCGTGTCAAAGTGAATTTTATTTTTAAACTGTAGATTCTCCTCCCTTTTCCTCCAAAGACCAATGCTATTATCTTTCACACCTTTACCCAATGTCATCCAACCAGGACACAATCTCGTGTTGGGAGCCCTGCCTTTAAATAATTCAAAAGGCGATTTACCTGTAGAGGTATGAGGAGTGAAACGATGTGCCAAAATACATTTTTGTAATTCATCCTTCCAATTCAAACAATTAATTCTAGAAAGTTGAATATTTTCTTTTATAACTCTATTAAATCTTTCTACTGTCCCATTTCCTTCTGGATGATATACCGAACATCTCTTATGAATGATACCACATGATGAAAGATAACCATTCATTTGTCCTGAGCAGAACTGGGGGCCATTATCCGATAAAATAGTTTTCGGGAAACCTTCTCTCATAAACACATCCTGTAAAAATGAAATGACACAACTTGACGTGATCTCTGATACACATAAAACTTCAACCCATCTAGAATAAAGATCAATCAAAACAATTAAATATGGAGTACGATGTTCTCCATTAAGAGGACCAACAATATCAATGGCAATATCCTCCCAAGGGCCATTGGGAAGCCTTCTACAAATCATGGGCACAGTGTGAGGAGTAAGAACCTTATCACTAATTTTGCATTGTAGACATTCTCTAACCTCACGCTCAACTTCCAAATCCATAGCAGGCCACCAAAAACTAACTCTCAACCTTTCCTTAGTTTTCACTATTCCTAAATGACCCTGATGCGCTTCCTCCAACAGTCTTTTCCTTAAGGAAGAGGGAGGAACCAATTTATTTCCTCTTAACAAAATTTCATTATCAACTGATAACTCATCAGCCACCAATCGCCAAGCTTTTGATAGAGAATTATCAATTGAACCTTCAGTTTGAATCATGTTCATAACTTTCACCAACTCATCATCTTTTCTTAATTCCTCTTTCCACTCATTTTCTTTTACAACACCTGAGGTAATTTCACACACTCTGACTTCCTCTTCAAAGAAATCATCAAACCATTCTTCACCTACCTCACCAACTAAACGAGACAGACAATCAGCTGAAACATTATCAACACCAGGAAGATGTTCCACACTAAAATTAAAATCTTGCAAACCTACAACCCATCGTCTTATTCGAGAAGAAATGGAATCAAGTCCCTTTTTCATGAAAATTTCCTTTAGTGGTTTATGATCTGAACATACCTTGAAACACGTTCCCCATACAAAATTTCTAAACTTATTGAGAGCCCAGAATATAGCCAAAGCTTCTTTTTCAATTACCGAGTAATTTAATTCTGGCCCACGTAAACTCCTTGATGCACATGCAATCAACTGTTCTTTACCATCTCTTGTTTGCTTTAAAATGGCACCTAACCCTTTAGAACTTGCATCAGTCACTACAGTGGTCTCTCCCCCTGGAATAAACGCCTGCAAACTCGGTGCATTTTTTAAACTTTCTTTCAACTCTAAGAATTCTCTTTGACACTCTTCCGACCATATAAATTCTTTGTTCTTTCCAAGCAATTGTCTCATATTGCTTGATTTACTTGCAAGATTGTTAACAAATTTCCCATAGTATTCAATCATACCCAAGAATGAAACAACTTCTTCTTTTGACACAGGAGTTGCTAGATTTATAATTGTTTCTACCAACTCTTTCTTAGGAATTATTCCAGACGCTGTGATGCAATGCCCTAAATAATTCACCTGTTGTTCTGAAAATTTACATTTTTCATATTTTAATGTGAGACCTGCTTTCTCAAGTTTCCCAAGTACTAATCTCACATACATATCATGTTCCTGTTGATTTGAACCAAATATCAGAAGATCATCTTGATAACATTTCACATTCTTCACACTTTTCAAAACTGATGACATTACCCTTTGAAACACTGAGGCAGCAGATACAAGACCAAACGGCATTCTTTTATACTTGAAAGCACCCAAGGGAGTGATGAATGCCGTCAAATCCTGTGAGTCCTGCGTCAGCTCTATTTGATGATAGGCCTGCGTAAGATCCAGGGTAGTAAAAAACTTTGCACCACCCAAAGTAGACATTATTTCATCTATATTAGGCAAAGGGAACTTGTCAACAACTACTTCCTTATTAAGGGACCTCAAGTCCACACAAAGCCTTATATCGCCATTAGGTTTGTTCACAATAACAACCGGAGCCAACCACTCAGAAGCTTCTACAGGAGAAATTATTCCTTGTTTAAGTAACTTATCTATTTCTTGTTCAACCTTCTCCTGTAGGGCCAATGGAATTCTTCTTACTTTTGCCACAGATGGTACAGCTCCATTCTTAAGTTTAATGCAATGTTTGTACCCTTTCAAACAACCTAGAACATCCCCAAACAAACACGGAAATTCCTGCACAAAGCGATTAGTTGTACCTTCAATCTTTTGTATCTGAACTTGCGGTTCTGCATTAGGATTCAAAGTAACTCCCAACAACCGTTGATGTGGCCAGCCAAGTAAATTATCCCCTACCTTTGAAACATAAATTTTTCCCACAATAATTTTCTTCTCCATTTCTATGCAAGCATCAAAGTATCCCAACATACTAATGGGTTGACCTCCATACCCTCCTGGATTTACATCCATTTTTCTTAAACTGTTTTTATATTGAAACCATTTGCAGAAAACATCTTTTGAAATTATAGTCAAATGTGAGCACGAGTCAAATTTCATTTTCAGATCAATACCATCAACTTTAACACTTTCAATAGGATGTGTGTTTTCCTCACAACCACTAATCTGACAAATTATTTCTTTTATCTCTTTAATTTGCAATTTCTTCTGTTTTGATCTGCAAAATTTTATAAAATGTCCTTTCTTGCCACATCCATGACATACAAAATTCAAAGCTGGACAGGATTTTGAATTAGCTTTGTGTCCAGACTTTCCACAACGAAAACATTCAAACGTTTCTTTTGTATTTTCGTCTTTGGTTAACTCCTTAGAATCCGATTTTACATTTTTAATAAGATTTACACTTTCCTGTACCTCTTCCACCGTAGGTGTAGTTTTATTTTTCTCAACTTTTAATTAATTTACACATTTTAACATGTGTTCAACCCTTTTTGCTATAATCACTACTTCTTCTAAGGGTGGTTCATCTTTAAGCCATAACTCTTCCCTTACTTTTTCTTCCCTGCACTTTAACACAAACTGATCTCTTATTCTTTCCTCATTTGCTGCCCCAAACTTGCAACTTGAGGCTAACTTCCTTAACCCAGTTAAAAAATCCTCTATAGTTTCTTCTTTCCCTTGTTCTCTTAAGCCAAAATGATATCTTTCCATAATGGTGCTGACCCTGGGCAGATAATGCTTATCTAACTGAAGTATACATATCTCATACTCATTTAATCCTCTTTGTTCCTCTGTGGATAAATCCTGCAAATTTTCTAATACCTCTTGTCCTTCACCACCCAAGCAGTGCAAAAGTAATGAGTTTTTCCTCTCCGCACTTAAATTCGTACCACAAACACGTGCATAGTGCGCAAACATTTTTTTCCACTTGCTCCATTTTACAGGAGGCTCCCCTGGAGAACTTAAAAAAAATGGTGGTGCAGTTACGTTCTGCATAACTTACTTTATAATATTAAAATGAATAGCAAACAATTTCCCTTCTTTTTTTTTTTTTTTTTTTTACCTAACAGGTAAAGAACACTTCTAAAAAATAAAAAAAAAACCTCCAAAACAAACAAATAATTCACATCAAATTACTCCTGAATGCACCTTCCTAGCTTATTAATATATATTTTATAATTTACTGCCTTACTAGCAATACATATTCTATTTAATGTTTTAAAACATGTATTTCAGCTGAACAATGTCCAAATTTGAAGATCAGCACATATAATGTTCCTCTAATAACACACACTGCGTTATTATTTTGCCAAATGAAACGAATTTCGTGCAACCAAGCTTTATAAAAATGTTCCAAACACACACACACGACAGTTCCCCAATCCTGTTCCACGACGTCACTTAGCTGAGAGAACACATGACTGATGACTCATAGTCATTGCCAAAACCCTCTGTAGTGTTCCAATACGTCACCAGAACAAACCGAGCATTAAAGTGGAAAGAGCTCCTGTATTCAATTATCTCTCTCCACTAACGTTGCTCTCGACGATTCCCTTGAGGCAAATAAAGACGCGCTGGCAGCAGGATTATGTCGACTTTAAATCAACATCAGACTTCCCTGACAATCCCCTCTTTGCATCCATTCACCGGTGAGTCAGCCGCAGGAGAAGCATAAATATTCTTCTCTTCTTCTATTATTTTTTTAACTGCCGCTGGAGGAGATGAGAGTCTGGCTATATTTAGCAGGGTTCTGTTTTATGCCATCCGCCACATTTCCTCAGTAAAATCACGCTCAAGCAGATTTAATCTTCCTCGCACCATCGTTAATAGCGCACTTTCATTGAGAATCAACTTCACGCAGCGCGATATTTCTGATAAAAATGCTTCCTTTCTTCTTCCTTAAAATCAGGCCATAAATGAAAATGAGCTTTACAGTACCTTACAGATCTTGTCCACTCGCATTCTTTTACCGCAATCTTCCGTCTTTCTTTTCTCTTTAAACTGCTTTTACCAATGCGACAACGACCTGTCACAAAATAATCCCAGCTTGATGTTGAGGTGTTTATTTCTCTGTTCTGTTCCTCAATCGTCGCCAGTGTAATGTTTGTAGATAGTACCACAGGAAACGCACGTATAGGTAGTTGCAGAGGTTTATTACTAACACCCCATCCATCAGCTCCATAAGGGTAACTGACTTCCAGGTACAAGCTGAGTTCTAGGTTCTATGTTCTATAGAACCGAGATCTCATGACACAGGAGAAGCGACATCACAGCGTGAAACTGGACAAAGGGAAGTGGGTGTAGCCACCCACTCCCCTGACCCTCCCCATAGGAGTGGTCATAGAGCTAGTCCCTCCCTTCCTTGTAGTATAAGTTAGGGAACCCTTGCCATTGCAAACTAGATATCCCTGGACGATTCTCTGAAGAAGAATCCTGGACCTTCGATGTTCCACTACCTTTGGAAGACTGAAGAATCTCCCTTGGAGTCAAGGAGTGACTCCCCTGCTTGGCAGGCACCAAACTTTGCAATCAACAGTCGCAAACTTTCCCGCTCTCGCTGGAGTCCGAAGATGCTGCAGCCCAGGAAAATGATTTCCTGACTTCTCCTAGGCTATCGTGAGTCCCTAGCGATGCTGAGGCAAGTGGACCCCACGGGTGACGAGGAACCGCAATCCCTGGGTACCGTGCACCATTTTCGAGTGCAACCCCTTCACAACGTTCTATGAACCTGTGCATTGGACCACTTGTGGTTCAAGGCTCCAGCAGGATTTCCTCCGACGATCAGAGGCCTACCCCATCCCGAGTGACCGCGGGCCCCTGTTGAGTGAATCCTCCCACGGCATCTTTGCGATCCTTTGCCGGTTAGCTTGTGGGTCCCCAGAAGATGTTACTACAGTTCCAAAGGGCTCCCCTGATTGCTCCACGCCTGCCCTGACTTACCGTTGCTGGGTGAGTCCCTCAGACCTTGCTGGTCTGCACCGCTGACTTTCTTCACTTTCCATGAGACTTGCTTTTGCCAAGGCTTGTTAGCTCCAATCTGGTTGCCGACACATCAGTAACCTGCAGACTTTGAGGCACATGCGGAATCCAGCTCCTGGTCATCGTCGACGCCTCCTGGACCTCGTGGCTGAAGAGTCAAGACACCAGTGGTCACCTGAAATCACCCGACTACTGTGGGCATCCAGCTTCCTGGCCACGGGTCACTGGCAAGTGACTTTGAAAACTGTCGCCTCTGCTTTCAGGTCTTCTTTCTTCTGAATCCAGCCTTGGATTCCACCGGACACTTCTCCTGTATTCACAAACAGCAAGTCTTCTTTGGCTCCCTTTGAAAACAACCCGACACCAAAAGACACCTATGCACCCGGCTTCCCTGGGTGAGGTAACTCCAGCACTACAGTGCTCCTGTGGGTGTTGGCTCTAGAACTACTTACTCTGTAAGTGACTTGCTTGTAGACTCTCCCGAAGTATCCTAAAACTTTAAAATTTCAAACGCGACTTGCTCCATTGAAGTCTATTGGGATCCGCGGCTGTGTTCTCACACTGCAGGCGTCTCCCATGGGTCCTTTACTTACCTGCCTTGGGTGGATTAGTGAGGCCCCAGCGCTTCTGAAGGCCCTAGGCCTGGTCTCTTCTCAAGTCGATATTCTTATACCTCTTTTTTAGTATATGGTCTGGTACGCCCCTTGGGCCCCAGCCATATAAGTGCTTAATTTGTTGTGAAACGTTGATTTGTGCATATGTCCTTGACTTCTAATCTCATAAAGAGATTAGTAGAGTGTGTCTAGTAATAAATACATATATATTTTATATATATACCTGTGTGGTGTCCTTTCATTTGGTAATTCAAGAGATTATAAGGTAAAACAAGCTGCTTTACATTCCTATAAAGACTTAGCATGAAGCCTGCTCTCCACAGCTACCACTAGGATAGCTTTCTCAAAAAGGTTATCTTAAACCTATCTACCATAAGAGTCGAATTGTACTGGTGCAAGGTGGCCACTTTAAGTAGTGACCAGCATATACCAGGCCAACTTCTCACAGTCTGGGTGGGACCCTGCTAATCAGGGCCCCAGCCTCTGTTCTCTCAAAACAACTTGGAGTGCAGCCTGGGTGAGGTAGTGTTAGCACTCCTCACTGAGGTATAGGTTCCCTATATCTCACCTTACACCCACATATAAACCTATCAGTCACCCCTAAAGCAGGCCCTAACAATCCTGAGGGCTGGGTTTCCATGTGAGGGGGTGCCTCTGTCTGAGCAGGGCCCCTCTGCAGCTCTCAGAGCCCATTCTCTGTAGCTGTTTGCGGATGCGGTTAAACTATATACTCTTAAGTGCATTATAACCTAGCGGTAAATGCTAACTTTGGGATGGCTGCATCAAAACATTTTGTGATTGGTGTCAAACACTTTGGAATCATACCCCCACACCAGTAACTGGTGTGGAAGTATGATCCCTCCCTTCTAGAGGGATAGATATGTACCCACTGTGGAAACACGGTAGAAATCTGAAAGAGCCCTGGCATCACAAAATGGATGCCACCAGCACAGACACTGGGCTGCCCTCCTGCTGCTGACTGAAACTCGCAGTGGAGGAGATCCAACAATAGGCATCCTGTCACAGGGAGGTGTCACCACCTTCCAGACAGGATTTAGTGTATTGGGTCTGGGTGGGTGCACTCTTAGAGGGCTTTGAAGTCCTGCACTGGGGGATCAGTAGGCTCCTCTGTGCATATGCCAGCTCAAACCAGTTCAGGGGCTACCTGCACCTGCTCTGGTGTGAAACTGGACAAAGGGAAGTGGGTGTAACCACCCACTCTCCTGACCCTCCCAGAGGAGTGGTCATAGAGCTAGTCCCTCCCTTTCCTTTAGTATAAGATAGGGAAACCTTGCCATTGCAAATCAGATATCCCTGGACGACGCTCTACAAGAAGAATCCTGGACCTTCGACATTCCACTACCTTTGGAAGACTGAAGAATCTCCCTTGGAGTCAAGGAGTGACTCCCCTGCTTGGCAGGCACCAAAAATTTGAATCAACTGTCGCCAACTTTCCCACTCCCACCGGAGTCCGAAGTCCCTGCAGCCCCAGAAGTGGATTTCCTGACTTCTCGACGGGCATTGTGAGTCCCCAGCAGAGCTGAGGCGAGTGGACCTCACGAGTGACAAGGAACAGCAATACCCGGGTACCGTGCACTATTGTCGAGTCCAACTTGTGCATTGGACCACATATGGTCCAAGCCTCCAGCAGGACTTCTTTTGGAAATCAGAGGCCTACCTCGTCCCGAGTGACCGTGGGCTCCTGTGAAGCGAATCCTCACGAGGCGTCTTCGCGATCCCTTGCCGGTTGGCTTGTGGGTGCCCTGAAGACTTTCTCATCGAACTAAAGGGCTCTCCTGGTTGCTCCAAGCCAGCCCTGACTTACCTTCGCAGGGTGAGTCCCTCAGACCTTGCTGGTCTGCACCGCTGACTTTCTGCAATTTCCACAAGACTTGCTGTTGCCAAGGCTTGTTGGCTCCAATCCGGTTGCCAACACCTCAGTAAGCTGCAGACTTCGTGGGACACTCCAAATCCAGCTCCTGGTCATCGTCGACGCCTCCTGTACCTCGTGGCTGAAGAGTCAAAACACCCTTGATCACCTAAAATCACCCGACTTCCGTGGGCATCCATCTTCCTGGCCCCGGGTCACTGGCAAGTGACTGAACACTGTCCATTCTGCTTTCAGGTCTTCTTCATCTTGAATCCAGCCTTGGATTCCACTGGACACTTCTCCAGTCTTCCGAAGCAGCAAAACTTCTTCGGCTTCCATTGAAAACGACGACCCGACCCGACACCAAAAGACACCTATGCACCCGGCTTCCCTGGGTGAGGTAACTCGTGCACTCCGGTGCTCCTGTGGGTGTTGGCCCTCGAACTACTTACCTTGTAAGTGGCTTGCTTTTAGACTCTCTAGAAGTACCCTTAAACTTTAAAAATCCATCAGCGACTTGCTCCATTGAAATCAATAGGGAATCCGCGGCTGTGTTCTCACACTGCACGCGTCTCCCATGGGTTCTTTACTTACCTGCCTTTGGTGGATTAGTGAAGCCCCAGTGATTCTACAGGCCCTATGCCTTGTCCCCTTGGAAGTCGACTTTCCTAAACCTCTTTTTTAGTATATGGTCTGGTACACCCCTAGGGCCCCAGCCATATTTGTGGGGGCATACCATGCAAGAAAGATGACACTTTCTCGCACTAAGTCATTGCCATATAAGTCTGGTGGGGGAGAAAGCTTAGAAGGGGCTCAGCGGGCTAGTGAGTTCAACACCAAAGTCTATGGGCCTACAGATAGACTGGTATTCATGTGGTAAACCATTTTAGAAGTGTCTTCGTTTGAAATGAGTCTTCATTCAATCACTCAAGAAATCCCAAGGTGGAAAGCAGGAAGTAGGTAAGAAATCAGCAGTCAGGAGTCATGCCAATTCGGAGATTCAGTAAATCAGGAAGTCCGGATCGGGAGCGGCATCGAGCACAGTGGCCTGAGTAAGAACAGGGTTTCACGTGGTGGCCATTATAGGTGTGCCATCATTTTTCAAGAGTAATTCAAAAACATACACCTGTGAGGTCCCCCAGGGTGGGTGTTAGGATGTAGGCATGAAGACAACAGTCAGGAATAGGCCAATAAGGAGATCAAGTTCATCATGGAATAAAGAACAGGAGTGGCAGCGGGCACAGTGGCCTTAGAAAGTAAAGGGATTCGTGTGGCCTGAGAATGTAAAGGGTTTCCTGAGGCGGACCGTTTAATTGTCCATTAAATCCCTAAGGAAGTATATCAGGATGTAGGCACTTACCCTGTTTACAGTGGGGAGTGGAAGTCCAGCGGGCCTGGGGAGAGCGAGAACTGGGTAAGCAGGTAGGCAGGGATCAGGCCAATCCGGTAGTCCAATAGGTCAGGAGATCTTGATCGGGAGACGGCAGCAGGCACGGTGGTGGCAGAGCTGATAGGTTGTGCAGAGTGACATGTCAACGCTGTATCATGGGCAAAGTCAGCTTATATCTATTATGCAGCTTAGCTTCCCTGTTCCTTCTTCTCCGCAATGGATGCTCCTTTTGTGGACGTTGAAGAACTGGCATCGCTACGACACTACTGTGAGTGTATTTATCATATCTTTGGAATGCTTAAACTACAAGAACTGGATCTTGATTGGTCTTTGACTTTCCGGCCTGCCTGGTTTACTTGTGTGCAGCCCGTGTTTCACTGCATCTGTTGTCCCTTCGAATCTGCACTGGACATATGCCTGGCTTGGCAGACCATCACTGCCTTGGACTTTGGACTGCTAACGAGTCCCCTAGCGACCCATTTTCAGAACTGTCCTTTGGGCTTGAAACTTCTTCACAATGCGAGGTTTGAGTCTTTGGCCTATGAGGAACCGTGTGCATTGGCGCATGGATTACAAGATACAGGCTCTATTAACATGGATACAGATTGCCCGGTAAATGTCTCTGCATTCGCTGAAACCAGAGAGCATGTTTGTTCTTTGGAACTTGTGACTAGGACTGTTGACCAATTATCAGGTGCAGAGTCGAATTCCTTTATGGAGCCTTTGGCCTATAAAATGGCGAGTAACACTATGGATTCCTCTGAAGCACTTTAATTTGATTATTTTTCTAAATTAACTTTTACTTCAATTTTTAGCCAGTCACATTTTTGAAACCGTGCTATGAGCGTGTTTACTTTTTGATTACATTTGTTATACCTAGTGTCCTCCTTAGCGCTATTGTCCTGACCAAGGGGAGGATGTTGTGTGTTTCCTGCATGGCCCTTTGTGGGTTTCCATATGTTAGCCTAACTGCGCATTTTGTAGGCCGCATTTTCCTTTGCACATGTTACTATGTAAACACTCTTGCTTTTGTGCCACATTTTACTTTCACAAGGAACCTTCATATGATTTTGGGTTCTGTGTTTTTTTCCTGGGATTTAGTCTGAACACCACAGACAAGGTCAAGCAACAATGCCCCATGTTATTCTTTCTGCCAGGCACTAGCACCTAGACATAACACAAGAAAGTAGCTGCTTTTTATGTGAACACACATCCTATCAAATAGATGAGCACATGAGCCAAAAACACGCACATGGAGCAAGAGTTCTGAGACACGAGCACTGCGTCTGCTGAGATGTAGAGCGTCCATCTGTGTATGCTAAGGTACAGGGTCTGTCAGTAATCCCCAAAATCTTTCATATATAGTCATTTAGCTTTAGTAGCAGGCGGGGGGGGGGGGGTTAGGTCACCCTGTCCTATTAAATGACTAGGCTTTTCATGGTATATGGATTATTAACCATGCTAACAGTATTTTTATTTTGCATTTGTTATCGCATTGTGGCACGTAGACTGCATTATAGTTTAAATAAATATTCATGTCTTCTGGTTATCTTATTGTGGACAAGTACAAGTGAGAGAGCGAAAGGGTGTGTCCTGTTACCACGATCCCTGAAAGGATCGAGAGTTTTGTGTTCTGGGGTGCCAATTCACTTGTTTCTCTGGTAAGGTTAGGGGGGCAAGTGAAGCACTATAGCTAGTTGGACTTGGACTCAGATACTGAGGTGGTATGGTGACTCGGTCCCTACCTAATGATGTTCTAGGATTCCAAGCATAGTTCTGTTCCAGAACAGAATCCCGGCATCATTAGGGAATCAATGTTTGTAGCGGAAGTAGCCAAGGGCCCTTGATCACCACCCTGGAGTACCAAGCCAGTTGTAGCAGGTGTACCAAGCAGTACTCTCCTCATCTGGCCGTTCACAGATTCTTCTTTGTTTAGTGACAGCCTGTCTATGCTCTCTTCTGCCCCAGTCCCCTCACCACAGCACGCAAAGCTCAGCTATCAATGATGGAACTAACAGGGAGAGGAGGAAAGTTAGAGGTGAATCTCACGTGAGTTTCCAAGCATGACCAAAATTTCCTTTGCCTGTGCTTCTAGCAACTCCTGATGCCCGCCCCCTGGGGAAGCCACATGTCCTATATTTGCAGAATCCTTCAACGCAAAGGAGTTTAAATGTTTTCCCACAAAGTCTTCCATTGAAACCACCATTGATTTTGCTGATGAATGTCCTTTGTCATCTACAGGGGTACCACAGACTCCAGCTTGGATTTCTTCTGCATGGGATGGAGTCGCTGAGTCAAATGGGTCCCATGTTGTCGGTGTATGAGATCTCATCCCATCTACTTTTCTACCTTTTACTGCTTCCACATGTTTTACACCTCTTTTCTTTGGTGGAGGCATCTTAAAACAAACTTATACTGATTGCAATACAACCAACTGCTATTTCGACAGTTTAACAAAATGCACATTCTTCCTCCTCCTGCCTTAAGTGTCTTCAGCTGTGGTGTGTTGCAACGCTGCTGGCACCAGCTGCTGGCACCACCCCAAAGTTACGCTTACAATTGATACAAGACTTTTAGTGGATGCCTACTGGCACTCCCACTGCTTCAGGGGTATCTAACACCCCCTTACTCAGCCGGACCCCCGTCATGTGAGCCAAGCGCTCACCGGATCCCTCAGCCACCAGCCAAGATTCGGGGTCCGACACTATCACCTCCTAAAATGCATTGCTTCCTTCAGGTGCAGGAGGCCGGGTAATGGTCGCATTCCATTTTTGTCACCCAGAACGGCTGACAGGGCAGCCAGCGATATTCAGACTTGCGATGTTGCGGCCACACCAACTAAACAGCTCATTCTAAAAGAGCGGTGATTCAGAGCTGGGTAGGCACGAGCACGGACTCGTTTTAGCGCACACAGCACATTATACGGCGGCAAGAGGAAGAGCTTTGACCTGCATTGTGCTGTGGCTGGGAGCCAGCAAAAGTTTTCCTTACTCGACTAATAAAGGGGGTTAGAAAGCAGACATAAAGAACCTTGTCTTAAGGAGTCTTTTGAAGAGCAGGATATCCCATGTGGCACAGAGCTGTAGTTGAAGTGCTTTCCACTCCCTGGCTGCCAAGTAGGAGTTGCCATCCCACTTATTCCTTGTGAATCAAGGATTTACCACCAGCAAGGAGTTGGAGGTCCGACTAATCTGGCTGGTTGGCAATGGGTAAATCTGTTGGACAAGTACTGAGGCCCTTTGTGGTGAACATCTGTGTGTTAGAACTAAACATTTGAACCGCACACATTCTTTGATGGGCAGCCAGTGCAGTTCTTTTAGAACGGGCTGGATGTGAGCTTTTCTGGGGAGTCGCAGCAAAAGCCTAGTGGAAGTATTCTACAGTTGCAGTTACTTCAGGAGGTAGGCAGGAAGACCCCAGTAGAGTGAGTTGGCATAGTTCTGAGCACTGATTACTCGCTACAACTGCCAGGGAGGTTGGTGGTGGGGACATCCTTTGGCCAATGGCCATTGTCCCAGGTGGGAGGGGTTGACCCAAAGAGCAAAATTTCTGTTTTGCTGGAATTTCATTGGTGGTGCTATCATGCATCCATTGAAACACAGCTGTCTGTCTTGAAATTACTCCGTGCATTGGGAGTTTTTTGGTCTTGGATGAGGAGTAATTGCGTGTCATCGGCGTAGGAAACAATTTGTACAGCAAACAGTTATATCAGGGTCGCCAGAGAGATCATATACACATTGAACAGTGTAGGGCTCAATGCGGACCTCTGAAGAACACCAAAACCCAAGGGTTTGGGTTCTGAGGTGGAACGGCCCATCCAAACTGATTGGGAATCTATCTGCCAGAAACAAACGCAGCCACACCAAGGCTGAGCCACAGACGCCTATGGCACTAAGACGCTTCAGGATGTGCAATGCTAGACTGTATCAAAAACTGCAGATAAATCAAGGAGAACCAGTGCAACCTGCTTCCCATGATCATGTCTGCCACCTCCAGCAGAGTAGTATGTGCTGCAGCCCAGGCCTTTTTACTTGTTAAAAGCAGTAACATGCACTAGGCTGCTGCATGGTGTCTACTGTTTCCTGTCACATGCACACTTGTTGCAGCATAAAATTGTCATCTTTGATCGCCTTCATTGGTCCATAAGGCACACATCTTGTGTTTTTCTTCCAAGCCTTCTCCTTGGGTTTATCAGTTTGATATTGATTCAAGAGGTAAGGAAACTTCAGGTGTAAGTGTCCATCAGAAGAATAGGTTACTTCCGTAATAAAATTGGGGTGTACATGCATACTCCTCACTGGTCTGCCTGGCTTCCAGATTCTCAAGTTCCACATTCGTTTTTGCACTGTAGTTGTGGTCACCTATTCACCTTAGATGATGTGGAAAAACACGAAGACAGTTGACATTGGAGAGCTAGTGTGGCACTTTAGACTTTACATTGGGGGAGCACTGGAGTTGAAGTGGAGCTTCACTCCACCTGACAGCACAGGAGAGCTAGTTCAACTTTTTCAGATCCAGCCTGATGCCTGTAGGAGGTTCAAGAGGTGTGTAATTTGCAAGTAGAAACAGTAACCACCAGAAATATTGTTACTAAAAGTATGTAACTTATCATATAGAGCATTTTACAGTCCCACACCAGATTTTGGAGTTCACTTAATTCTCCAAAAGAACATCTCTGGATCATTGTGAGAAAGTACCATCTTTCTTGCATGGTATGCCCCCACTTTTTGCTAAATTGCTGAATGTACTTTGACTGAGTGTGCCTTGGGCTCCTGCCAATCTGGTGCCCAGGGCCTATGTTCCTTCCCTAAAAGCTGTGTTGAAACCTAAAACCCAAATTGGCAAACCCTGGCCACTTGTCAGCCTCTGGTAAATAGTACACTAGGTACCCAGGGCCTTGTGACCAGGGAAGGCCTCTAAGGGCTGCAGCACTTATTGTGCCACCCTTGGAGGCCCTGTATCTGACACAAACACACTGCCCTTGCAGGCTGAGTGTCTGGGTATAGGACAAAACAGAGAGTCGACATGGCACACATCCCTGTGTGCCATGCCCACAACATACACTTCCCTGGCATACATCAGCCACCCCTCTAGCTTGGTGCCCTATGCCAGTGGTGTGGGTACAGGAGCATGAGCCCATTCCTGGGCACTGTAAGTGCAGTGCTGCCATTTAAGAGTATATGGTGCTAGGAGATCGTCAAACACGAACTCCACAGCACCATGATGGCTCCACTGAAGACTGAGAAGTTTGGTATCAAACTTCTCAGCACATTAAACCCGCACTGATGCCAGTGCAGTATTTAATGTACAATGCACGACAGAGGGCATCTTAGAGATGCCCCCTGAACCTAACCTACAATCCATGTCTGGTCTGAGGGGCTGCCTAGGCTGCCACACAGCAGACATGTTGCTGGACCCCTGGGTAGAGAGCCATCCGCTCTCCTGGACCTGCAACAATGCACATCCTGGGTGAGGTGCTAAGTCTCTTCCCCCAGGATGGGCAGGGGAAGCTTCAAAGGCATGCCGCCTTTGTGAGCTTCTCCAGGCCACTTGCTGTACTCAGCAACTGGCCCCTACCGGTTCTAAACCCCCACTTTGGCAGGAAGACTGGCCGGAAACCCCAAGGGAGGACAGGGGGAGTACCAGCCTTTGCCAACCCCACCCCTCAGGTGGGGGAGGCGAGGTGAAACACATCTCCGGGCTCTTGCCACCTTGAAGATGGGGAGCCCTGCCCAATCAGGACTAGGCCACTGCTCCCCTCCCACAGGGGAGTGGCAGAATAGGGGGTGTACCCACCCTAGGGCAGGGACCCAGTGGTCCCAGCCCTTTACCCACCTGTAACGCCCCTAAATTTAGTATTTAGGGGCACCCTGAACCTTCCTTCCTTAGATCCAGATTCCGAAACAGCAAAGAAGATCAAGAAGAAAGAAGACCTGCCGTGCAGCTGCTAAAAAGAGGAAGACACCAACTGCTTTGGCACCAGCCCTACTGGCCTGTCGACCCTCGAACCTGCTCCTACTTAATCCTAGCATCTCCCGTGGCCAGCAACCTCACAAACCCCGGAGGACCTGGCTACCTTGTGACTCTGAGCATCTGGGACTTCCACGAGCAGTGGCACTGCTCAAAGCAAGTAACTGACCCCTGGCATCAGCCAGGAACTGCGAACCCTGCACACTCTGCACCCGCCAAGCCTGGCCTGTGCTGGAGTGGACAAAGACCACGAGGATGTTCCCCCGGTGACTGTGACCCCGAATCCGGCACCCAAGGACCCACCTCGACGCTCCTGACGACTCCTGCAGCCTCAGAACCAGGGATCCCGCCAACCGCGATCAACAGAGGGTAAGATTTCCCGACACCAAAAGGCACCCCTGCACCCGGCGCCCTGCGGACCCCTGTGCCCAACTCCTGGGTACCTACCTATCCTCTAGCTACCCAACTTACCTCTCAAAGTGGTGGTCGCACCTGAAGAATATTTGTCCCCGAGCTTGCAGCCTTTGTTCGTTCTTGAGCTTCTCCATTACAATCCATTGAGTGCCCGATGGCTCAAAAGCACCCTGCACCCAGCCGCCCGAGTGCCCCTGGCTGTGCAACCTCTACTCCTACCTGCTTCCCCATTTGCCCTGAGCAAGTGACCAGGAGCCCAGCTCCCACAGCCGCGTGGCCTGCTAGTCAGCAGCCACCAACCAAGGGCCCCCTGCCTCCCATAGGATAACAGTGGGCCTAACTCACTCTGCACCCGGCTGCCCCTGTGCCGCTGAGGGTGTAACAACTGTACTTACCTGACCCTGGGAGACCCCTGAGGCTATGCCCAGAACCTTAACTCTGCCAGTCGAGTACTTACCCAAAAGCCGATAACTCACTTTTCTTCCATAGGGTAACATTGGCTGGTTTCACTTGAAAATTGTGTGGAGTTTCTAAACTTTAAAATATTCACCTAAAATCAACTGAGTAACGAAAACGGAAATGCTCACCTGCTAGTAGGAGAGATCCCAGTGCTGGATGTTGGTACACAGCACTGACCCTGAAAAGTAATTACAAACCTTACTTACCGCCAACTCAATTTTCTTCCATAGGAAACCATTGACTGTTTTTCTGTGAAATTTCTTCTGTGTCGATTTTTGCAAACTACAAGTATTCTTTAAAAATCGTACCAACTGTGAAAACGTAATTACTTACCTGTTGTAGATAGATGTCCCAGTACTGAGCCTAGGAGCCCAGCACTGGATTACAAAAGTAACGAGAACATACTTTACCGGTAACTTGAACTTTCTCCCATAGGAAACCATTGACTGTTTTTCTGTGAAATTTCGATTTTGCAAACTTACAAATATTCATTAAAAATCGGCTGTATAACCTAAACACATTCTATCAACTGATAACAGGTGGTATACTAGCGCAGGATCCAGGATCCAACACTAAACAAGAAAAGGTAACCATAACCCCACTTACCTGCTAAGTGAATTTCCTCCCATAGAATAACATTGGTAATTTGATTACAAAATGTTTCTAAGTGTCAACTTTTAAAATACCAAAATATTGCTTAAAAATCACAACAGTAACCAAAACGTATTTACTCACTTGTTTCCAAGAACTGTCCCAGGACTGAATCTAGGATCCAGTCCTGGAGTTAGGAAAGCAATCCTGAAAGTAATCAATTGCATTTAACTTAAAATTCACATTGAGCTCAATGTATTATTGTGTTTGAAATTGTGTTGCCTATTGCAACAAACTGTAACTATTGCATTCAAAAGTCAATTGCCTATTGCAAAGTATTTAACTAAAGCATATAATTCTGAGAAAGTATATTTTGATACCTATTGTTGGTCCTAAAATAAAACAACCATATATTTTTATATACAAACCATTGGCCTAGAGTTCAGTTCTTGAGTGTGTGAGACCATTTGCTGACTGAGTGTGTGCAACAAATGCTTTACACTGTCCTCTGATACTGCCTTACTGCTCGACCAAGCTACCACTTTAGAGAGTAAGGTTATATCTAACTTTAGCCTCTGCCAAACCTCTGGGGACTGTGAACTCTGTACACACTGTACCTATATGGGAACAGTATATACAGAGCCACTTTCCTACAATCATAAAATGGAGTGTTTTAAATAACCGGTACGTAGAAAAAATATCTTGAATATGCAGCAGTCCTCAGAAGTGACAGGGTATGCGTAGGACAATGCTTCACATCCTGCGAATTGATGACACACATCCAGAATGCATTAAAAAAAATATGAACTAGTAATTTCTGCTCCCAAATAACACAACCTGTACTCACCCAACCAGAGGTGGAACTTACACAAGGGTCCAATAGCCCAACAGCATATATTGAACAGAATGGATTTGTTCTACTTTATCCAATACCTAAAGTGTTTCATACAGCTGGAAAATGTACACGAGTGTGAGCACTGTCTGCCAAGGGTCAGATACATAGAGGACATTGTCCACATACAGTGATATCTGGTCCTCTTTATTTAGATTCCATTTAATATTCTCCATCAACAGGTTCATTCCGATCCAGCACGCTTAGAGGATTAATAGACATCACAGAAAGTGATTAAGGAGGGGACAAACCGATGCACTTCAACCAGCAACACATACCACGCAACCTCTACTTCCATTCAACAAGACTTTGCTGAACCCTAATATGTTGACCAGAAAGAAGCCAAATTCAGCACCAGCCATCATCAGATTGGTGACATAAAGGTACCCACCAACTCCTTGGAACCTTCCTTTTCGGTCATCCCATCTCTCACTTGCGAGCGTAGTGTGCAAACTGCTGGCTGTTCCACGCAAGTTTAAGTCTCATTCCCCATCATTCCAGCAGAACATTAACATTAAATCAAACAGCTCTTGTAAAGTGAACACAGTCACCCCTAGGGGTATCTGGACGTTGTGTCTCTGTTGAAGAGCCAGGTCTTGAGTCTATTTCTGAAGTCTGCCAGCTAGGGGGCCATACGGAGCTGGGGGGGAAGGTTGTTGCAGGTCTTGGCAGCTATGTAGGAAAAGGTGCGGCCACCCCTATGGATGCGGGGGATGTGTGTGAGAGCGAGTGAAGAAGAGTGCAGGTGTCTAGCCGGATGGTGGAAGTTGTTGATGGTTGATGTAGGCAGGCCCTAGATCATTGAGGACTTTGTAGGCATGTGTGGAGATCTTGAACTGGCATCTTTTCTAGATGGGGAGCCAGTGGAGGTCTCTTAGGTGGGGGGTAATGTGAGTTTGTTTGGGAGGGTCCAGGATGAGTGACTACAGTGTTCTGTATGGTCTGGAGTCTTTTGAGGAGCTGGGTGGAGATGCTGGTGTAGAGGGCATTGCCGTAGTTGAGGCGGCTGGTGATGAGGGCCTGAGTGACGGTCTTTCTGGCATTGGTTGAGATTCATCTGAAGATTCTGCGGAGCATGCGAAGTGTGTGGAAGCAGGCGGAGGTGACTGCGTTTACTTGTTGTTTCATGGTCAAAGACTGGTATCTTGGGAGTAAGAAGGACTTTTCTGTTTGTAGTATTGTCTTGAAATCTCTTAATGCCACCTGCCTCTTGGAAAGGCATATTCGTGCTCTTTGGGATATGGTCCAATTAGTCATTCTCTATTCACCATACTACCTGAATGGTCATATTACAATATTACATAAAACAACATTAAGGTGGGTCTGGATCAGTGCTTAATTTGAACCGGTGGTTTCTGTTGCTCGGCATCGGCACTTATGGCAGTTGCCGCATGGTGGCGCTGTTTGTATAATTTTAGAGATGAGCAGAACAGCAATTGTTTACTAGTTCAGTATGTATTAAAAATAACTAATACCTGCCACCCAAGCTATTTTTATAGCTTTGGGGGCCTGGAAAAGCCAGAATTGTCACTTGTAGCAGTGTGCTGGTTAGTAGTTGTGTTGGTACTGTTATTGGCAAAGCTGGCAGTGGCAATGTCTGGGTCAAGCTGCAGAGGCCTCATGACTAGAGCCCTGGCCCTTTTTCATATACAAATTGAGCACTTGTGTGCCTTATATCACTAGAACTGGTTTCAGGTGAAACTGACACTCTTATGCATTGCTTTATAGATTACTTCTCCGATGACACAACGCAAAGGATGCATGGAGGGGCAAGTGCCTATTTGTCTTGTAACGTGTGTGAAGTTTTGGCCTTCCCTTTTGTCTATTCCTTTGTTTTGGTGTTGACCTGACTTGCTTGAACCTGTTTGGGCAATACCCAGTTGAACAAAAGGTAGTTCTTTCCTTGTTCACTCTGTGTATCCAAAGTCAGACAGATACCCTTAGTTTCACAAATGAACTTTGGTGAGAAGGGCATTCAGAAGTGCAGCGTGGCTGAGTGGAGACATAAGGCACTGTCTACCAATAAATCGTAAGGCACACCCTACAACTGAAGGAACTACAAACATTCATGGGGAGGTCCATAAGAGAGATACCTCGTGTATCCATCTACTCTCATGCAGCCAGGGGACGTGAAGGGGGACAATTTCTAGTACTACATGGATTTACCAGTGAGAGTCAATGCGCTATCTGCGTTCACGTAAAAATTCCTGTAAATACTGTATGAATTTTGATCAATAAAATGTAAAGAAATGTGTCGATAATCAAGGATCCAAGTCACATTGTTTTCATAATTAATTAAAGCTGATTCTTGCATGGGTCTATTCCCCATAATAAATATTTGAAAGAGAAAAAGATTACATGAATTGAATGGTTCCTTCAGGAACACTGTACCTCTAGCTATTAGTTCCTGCATCAGGGCCTGGGTGGCTTTCAATTCCATTCCCAATGGATTTACCATTCTTCGGTGCGACAGGCTTGGCAGGTGTTTTGAGGAAGTACCGGTAACACAAAAGCCGATCTCCAATTCTGTTTGGTCACTGATCTCAATAGAGGGCTACCTGAAATACTAGTCTATTGCTTCACCTCTGCCATGGTTCTCAATCACTGTGCTTCCACCATATCGACGGCCTTGGAGAGTGACTGAGGCTCGGGGGAGATCTTACCGGATATTGCTGCAAGGCGCGCTTCATAGCCCTGTACTGGGTGAGTTAAGTCTTCACACAGTCACAGATGACCCAAGTTACAGCAAATTGGCGCACGATCAAGGCAAGTTCAGTCTTGGTGGGTTACTGACCCGTCCCCCCTATGACCCCCCTTTAATTTTGGAGCTCCCCGTCACTTGGTCTGACCACTTCTTATCCTCCTTCGAGTAGGTTAGTTCTGGAATGAAACTACAACGTCAAGAGATAGAAGGTTCCTAAAATGCAGCATGGTTGGAGGAGGTTTGTTGTCGACTGAGCCGTTTCAGAATTGCAACAAAATGTACCAGTTAGTTGAGCAGGTGAAGTAGTGGCACATCCCCACCGGCTAAGCGTGCTGTTCCACAACGTGATGAAACACCATGTCCCTACTTTCAGCAGTCCTACTTTTTCCCTGTAGGATAGATATGCCTACCAGTGGCTCAAGCGCCTGAAATTAGGAAAGTGTGCCTGGCAACTAGGTGGGCAGAACACATGAGGCGGGGGTACCCTGAAGAGGTGAACAGGCTTTTGAAACTTCTAGAAAGCCTGTGTTCCTACTGCCAACTGGGACTTCATTATTGTTCGGCGTAATTTCGCCAGTGTTCGTTCGCAGAAGCTTTTCTCCATGGTTAGTTGTCTGACATTGAGAACAGAAAGGAGCCCAGCCCCCTGGTAATAATTCGACCTCTTATTTTGTTAAAAATATTGAAGACATTCACAAGTCTAATGTGGGCATGAGATGCAAACCCGACCTCCCCACTTCCGGGATGGTTAGGGCTCTCCTTCGGTAATCACTCGCCTCCCCGTGATGAATCTAAAATCACTTCTTGTTGACTCTGCCTTCAGTCGTCCTATCTGTGATAACGTCTCTTCAGGGCCGCGGGGGTGACCGCATGTACAGCGCAGCGCGTGGAGCTAGCGCACTACAATACACCCACGCCAACAAACTGCGGTTGGAGAACCCCGCCCCCGAGCGGGCGGCCCCTTTTATTAGATCCCCGCGGGCCACGCCTGGCCCGCGGATGTGGTGTGACCACACATCAGAACACTAGACTGTGGAATACTACATCCCTATCCAACTTGGTTAAAAGAAACAACAAAACAACTTTACAATAGTTCAAATCGTTCAAACCCCTGGAGTGGTGATACTTGCGTGCCTTCCGGCGTCAGCGTCTGGCGGTCTTCAACAGGCAAAGTCTTTAAGACGCTGGCTGGGGCACGGATTGGGTCTTAGGCAATACCTTTGCAGGGATCCCCGCATCCGAGAACTGGTGGGGTGCCCGTCTTCAGAAGGCGGGTTAGCCGCTGACCCCACGGCATTCTCAGGACTTCCGGGGGCGTCGGTGGTGGCGCCCTCCGTGGATTCTCTCGTGGGTCTCTCTGGGTGTTCTGATGGCACTTCTTTGAACCAGGATACATTCCTGGATACTTCATCACCTCCTTTCCGGGCAGTTACCATGGTCCCTCGGCTGGCAGTTACTGTCCATGATCCAGGTTCGTAGTTCGTTCTGAATTTTCCTCCAGGGCGACGGTCCTTGAGGAGGACGGTAGCGCCGGTCTGAAGTGTTCTGGAAGTGGCCCGGCGGTGGATGCTCGCTCATTGATTTCGGCGGGTTCTTCTGGCTTGCACTTCATCAGCATCTACGGGTGGCGATGCCCACCCTGGGCACGTAGGGAAAAGGTCTCTACTGGGCCCTTGGAACTTCTTTGAGTGGTGCAGTGGGGTGTGCTTCGGTACTCCCGTAAGAACTCATGAAGCCGTCTTTCGGGGTCCGCTTGCTCCACTCCTGCGATACAGAACACCTTGTTTAGGGTGCGCATGAAACACTCCACATCGCCGTTGGCTTGTGGCCACTGGGGAGTTACTCGTCGGTGACGCACTCCTCTCTGGCTGAGGAACGTGGCGAACTCTGTCCCCTGGAAGGGTGGCCCATTGTCGCTGCGGATTTCCTGGGGGAATCCGAACATCGCGAACACTTTCTCTAGGATGGGTTCCACTTGGGCGAACGCTGTCGAGGCCACCAGTTCCACTACAGGGTACTTCGAGAACTCATCCATGAGCACCAGGGTGTGTTTCCCTCCGGGGAAGCTCCCAAAGTCCATGCTCACTCTCGACCACAGGACGGTGCTGGCATTTTCGGTTATCACTGGTGCGGGTCTTTCCGCCCCGCCGGTCAGCTGGCACAGCGGGCATCGCCGGACGTATTCTTCCACCATAGTTTCCAGTTCGGGGAACCAGACCTTCTCCTGCATCCTGGCCTTCATTTTCGTGATGCCTTGGTGTCCCCCATGGGCCAGTCGGGTTGCTTTGTGTCTCAGGGCTTGAGGGATCACTAACCGTGCACCTCGTAGCAGGATTCCATCATTGGTGGCGCTGAGTTCATGTCGTACGTGCCACATTTTCCCAGAGTACTCTATTTCTGCCGGACTCCAGGAGTTGGCTGGCCGCAGATAGTTGGTCCACAACCCTGCCTGGACTGCGGCTAGGGTTCTTTGGTACACCTCGTCAGTGGCAGCCGCTTCTCTGATGTCTTCCAGGGTCATGTTCACCGGGCAGGCCGCAGTGGATACTAAGTGGATGTATTGTTCAACCTCCTTGGTGTCTTCGTGTGCAGCCGCCAGGGCCGGGTGCCTGGACAGGAAGTCGGCCGGGTTTTTGGCGCCGGGCCGGTACACTACTTCCATTTCGTAGGGTTGCAGCTGTACCGCCCATCTCTCGATCCGCGGCGGGGGGTGAGGCGCTGTTCCCTTGAAAAGGGGCACGAGTGGTTGGTGGTCGGTGACCATTGTGAACGGTTGTCCCTTGAGGTATAGGTGAAAATGGTTGCAGGCCCATTTGATCGCTAGGGCTTCACATTCAATCTGTGCTTACCTGGCTTCCGTGGGAGTCAGTGACTTGCTAACGAAAGACAATGCTGCCCACCGTCCTGGTTCTTGTTCCTGGGTTAGGACGGTGCCCAACCCCACCGGGCTGGCGTCTACTAGTACTTTGGTCAGCTTTGCGGGGTCAAAGTACGCGAGTGTAGCTTCTCCTAGGAGGGCAAGCTTGATGCTTTGGAATGCCTCTTCTTCTTTCTGTCCCCACTCCCACTTGGCGTCTGACTTTGTGAGGGCACGCAGTGGCTCCGCCCACATGGCTAGTCCTTGGATGAATCTCCCACAGTAGGTTGCCATCCCTAAGAAACTGCGTATTTCTGTTGGAGTCAGCGGAGCCGGTGCATCTCTGATGGCTTGGGATTTCCTCGGGTCTACCTGGATGCCCTCTTGATTAAACACGTACCCGAAGAATTCTAATGATGGCTGAAAGAACTGGCATTTCTCCTTATGTAGAGTTGCCCCGTGGTCTCTGAGGCGTGCCAGTGTGCTGCAGAGGTGTTTATAGTGTTCGGCCGCTGTCGCAGAGTGAATGAGAATTTCATCACTGACACTTAGCACGCCGGGCAAACCAGACAGCATCTCTTATCGTGTTTTGGAAAACTTCCGCTGCGGACGATATGCCAAAATTGAGTCTCTTGTATCTCCTTAGCCCTAGATGGGTGCTGAACGTGGTAATGTATCGGCTATCCTTAGCTAGTGGGAGCTGGTGGTACCCTACGTTTAGGTCGATTTTCGAAAACCACTTGGACCCATTCACATCCGCGGTGATGTCATCCATAGTCGGCGTGATGTGTCGCTCCCGCCGTATTGCTTTGTTCGGTAATCTCATGTCAATACAGAGGCGTATTGCCCCTGGCTCTTTCGGCTTCTCCGCGATGACCATCGGCGACACCCAGGGGGTCGGCCCGGTTACCTTCTCAATGACGCCTTGCCTTTCTAGAGTTTCCAGCTCTTTTTCCACTAACGGCCGTAATGCGACCGGGATGACTGTCTCATCAATGTGTAGCTTGACTGGGTTACATTTGATGCGTCCAAGCCCCTGGAATAGTTCTGGGAACTGGTTGAGCAGTTCCTCTACTTGATGAGTCTGTATTCTCCTTGCGAACGAGATCAGACCCAGGTCTTCTGCGGTGTGACTGCTTAGAAGGGTGTCCGCTTCTCTGTTAACGACATGTATCGTCGCCGTTACCTCTAGGTCATCTGCCTTGATTGGTACTGTGATTTTTCCTTTTAACGGCAGGGGTGTGTCGGCTCCATAGGCATAGATTTGTGTTTTGGACGGTCTTACCACGGGCCGGGGCTTCAGCTGTCGGTATTGTTGCAGGCCCATGACGTTCACGGTGGCCCCTGTATCGATGACCGCCTGTATTTCTGTTCCTGCCACGTGGACAACGCACATTGGTTGCGGCCTGCGGCGCAGCTTAAGTTCCCGCGCGAACGAGATGAGGTAGGCCTCTCCTTCCTCTTCGTCCGATAACTCTTCACTCGTGTCTAGGTACTTCTTCCCTTTTCTCTTTGAGTCTTCAGACGGCCTCACGTCCGTCACCGACAGGTGTCTCACTGCCTTCGTCGGGGGTCTTCTGTTCCGGAACTCACGGTCCCTCGTGCGTCTCCGGCATACCGAGGAGAAGTGGTTTGGTATCCCGCAGTTGGTGCACGTCTTCCCTTGCGCGGGGCAGTCTTTTGCAGCGTGTGGTTCCTGCCCACAATACCCACACTTTGATTTGGACTTTTCTGTGTTCTGGTTCCTGAACGGGCCACCCCTTGGTTTGGCGCGAATGGCATCCGCCCGCTCTACCTTGATGTTTTCGGGTCGTTCCGGGGTCTTGGTGAGCGCCTGGTCCATCTCGTTTGCTCTGGCTGCCGACAAATCGTGTGATCTCGCCAGTACGAGCATATCCTAGAGTGCGATTTTCGGTTGGCGCAGAATGAGCCCTCTCAGCATCTTGTCACGACACCCCTGTATTAGTTGTGCTCGTATTTCCTTTGGCTGGTCATCTTCTGTACACGTGCTAGCGAGCTCGCGCAGTCGGGCATAGAATACGTCCATTGACTCCCCCTCTCTTTGCCGAGCTTGGCGCAATTTGAACCGTTCAAAGTCTGGGTTCAGTTGGGGATCAAAATGGGCATTCAGGGCGGTTACCGCTGCGTCGTATTCATCCGCCGCTCCTGTGTTGGGCAAGTGCTTGAACAACTTGAATATCTCGTCTCCTGCGTAGTGCAGGAGCAATTACCTTTTTATAGCATCGTCGGTTTCCCTGGTCACGATGGAGTAGTTGTTGAGCCGTTCTATCCAGATCTTCCATCTGGGTGACGCTGTGGCGGGTCTTCTAGTTCACTGAACGGGGGTAACACTCCCGACGCTGCGTGCTGGAATGGGGCGGGAGCAGGAGCTGATGCTGGTCCCTGTGCGGCTCTCTGGGCATTGTCAACCATTGTGTCGGGCGCGGGGGACTGGTTTGTCTAGCGCCGTGGGTGATGGGCCTCTTCCTTGACTGCCGGTATTATCCCCTGCGGCATCTCCCGTGTGCGTGTGGTGCTACTGCTCGGCCAGCTGATGGTGTTGGCCGGCCTCGTGGGCCTGTGTCACTTGAGGGGCACCAGATGCCAAGCTTTTGGCCCAGTACTTAAAGTTATGCTTAGTGCATCCTTCCCTGTGTCTCCTTGCAGGGACTTTCAGTTCTCCTTCTGCTGTGAGTGTGTCCACTTTTGGCCCTGATTGGCTCCCTGTTTGCTCCCTTCCTTTTTCCCTTGATTTTTCCTTTACCTCTGACCGCCTCCCTGGTACTGCTTAACTCTGTCAGCAAAGTAAGGGCATGCAGGCAGTTCTGAGACGGGTTGCAGCGCTAGCTGCGTGCAAATCGGCTGGCCCCGTGGCAGCAGGGGTCAAATGCACTCACCGCGGGCCTCTTACAGGAGTCGGCAATGCACACGCGTCCTCAGGCATGCAGGACGGGCCGGCGCACGTGCGCGTGCTTCATGGAGCCGTGATCTGATGTCCGCGACGTCGTCGGAGCTTTCCGGTGCGCAGAGCTTCAACACTGAGGGTTCCTGAGCCCCCACCCTCGTCGCCAGTGTGATAATGGCTCTTCAGGGCTGCGGGGGTGACTGCATGTACAGCGCAGCGCGCGGAGCTAGCGCGCTACAATACACCCACGCCAACAAACTGCGGTTGGAGAACCCCGCCCCCGAGCGGGCGGCCCCTTTTATTAGATCCCCGCGAGCCACGCCTGGCCCGCGGATGTGGTGTGACGACACATCAGAACACTAGACTGTGGAATACTACACTATCTAGACGAGTCGACCTTTACTCGGTTCATCCTCCGGGCACTAGTGCCAGTGTCACTCCATTTATGTGTGTTTATTAATAATTCTTGCCTTCCTCAAGTTTCTTAGAGGAGAGTGGTAAAGCCATTACTCAAACCTGTTCTAGACCCTAATGATCTGAAAAACTATAGGTCCATCGCCCTTCTGCCCCTGCCAAAACCATTAAGAAATGCTTGACTGGGGGAGGAGCCTAGTGCGGGACCAAGATGGCTGCGTGAGCACAGAGCACCCGCGACCCTCGTTCCCTCCGGCAACTATCCTGAAGAAATCCTGTTTCAAATATCCGGAATATTGGAGACGAACCATTGCTGAGGCGAACGTCGTTATCCGGCCTGAAATTGTACACCGGAGACCGAAGTTGCGACAAGTGGAAGTTCGCGGCCTATCCCCGGGTCTCGCGTTGGCATGGGCCTGGACACTAACTGAACAACAGCGGCCGTGTGTGGTGCATACCATCGGATGGGGGCTGTTTTCACTTTCACTTTTGCTTTCCTCTACAACTGCGTGCCTCGGCCCGAGAGTGTCTTGGGCAACAGTCGCCTGTAGCTCGGCCTGCACATGCATGGGCTTGAATCGGGGTCCCAGATCCAACGGACCTCGTGCCAATTGTGTGGCTGAGTGGCTTGTCTTTGACGCTGACTGTTCCGGTGTTGAGGATGTCGGCCAAATCGGAAGCCGACAAACCGAAGCCCAAAAATACCAGGCGGGGGGGCTACACTCAAACTAACAATATGGATCGCTATGCCCAGCAAAAGGGATCGCCAAGCGGATCGGGGAAGCCACAGGAAGTACCGAGAGATGGCTCGGTCCCCGACCCGGAATGGACGCTGCAAGACATCATGGGCGCCATTGAGGGGATGAAGTCCTCTATTGGGCAACAGTTCGAGGCCCTGGCACACAAAGTGGACACTATCTCAGTTGACGTTAACTTGCTTCGCGCAGACCTGGGGAAAACTAATGAGCGAGTTAAATCATTGGACCTAAAAACCTCTAGCCTCATGGGGGATGTCTCTGATCTGCAAATAGAGGTCCGCACGCTGAGGAATACTAATGACCTCTTTGCCCGCAAGATGGAGGATTTTGAAGGCCGGGCGCGGCGCAATAACGTGCGCATTGTTGGCGTTCCGGAGAAATCGGAGGCGCAATCAGCGGACTTGTTTGTCGAGGACTTGGTGGTTAATCATCTGGCGCCTAAGGGCCTCTGCAAGTTCTTTGCGGTCGAGCGGGCCCACCGAGTCCCAGGTGGGAGGCCCAAGGTGGGAGCCCCCCCGAGACCGATCATCGCCAGGATCTTCAATTTCAGGGACCGCGATGCCATTCTACAGGCATCACGAGTGTCCGGGCCAGTCACTTTCCAGAACACTGCAGTGAGTTTTTATCCTGACTTCACCCAGGCGGTGCAGAAGCAACGGCAGAGTTTCCTGGGGGTTAAGAGGAGGCTACGTGAAATGGGTCTGAAGTATGCCATGCTCTTCCCAGCCAAGTTGCGCGTCGAGTACGAAGAGCGAACCTTTTTCTTTGACTTGCCAGACGAGGTTGGGGAATGGCTCGACACATTGCCTCAGCGGCGGACTAGTGGGGATCATGCTGGCAGAGCAGAAGGTGGTCATGTCACACAAGAGTGAGGACTCCGGTTATTGAACATTCTGGTTAAGCTCAGGACAGTGGTTTGCTGATTAGTTTTCATTGCTGGCTATTGTCCGGGGGTGGCGAGGGTACAATGGGAACTCTTTCCTCCTACGGGGTTTCTTCTTGTAGATTAGCATTTGCTAGGGCGACAGGCACACTGCAAGTTGGGGGGGCTTTTTAGGCTTACGCAGGGGTGCAGGGTGGGGGGTGGTATGGGTCTGTTGGGGTGTTTGTTGTTGTTTTTCATTTTGCAAGGTATCGCAATGCAAGTCTTTTTCGCTCGTGTGCTGCTCTCTGGGGGGGGGCGGGGGGCTCTTGCCATTCTGTGATGGGGGTAGGGGTTTGAATATACTTAGTTGGAATGTTAATGGCTTGGGGGATCGTATTAAGCTGGGGATTGTTTTGCAATTTCTGAAGAGGTGCTCTCCTGACATAGTCTTGCTGCAGGAGACGCACCTGATAGGCAACACGTGTCATGCTCTCAGTAGAAAGGGCTATAAATTTGTTGCACATTCTGGGTTTTCCTCGGGCTCTCGGGGGGCTGGAATACTCGTTAGGACCTCGCTGCCGTTTGAGATTGATTCTACCACTGTCGATGAGAGGGGGCGCTTTGTGGCTGTTGCTGGGAGGTGGGAGGGCAGGACACTGGTTTTGGTTTCTGTTTATGTCCCTCCTGGCCTGCAGGCCGCCACATTTGCTGACTTGGGGAGGGCTATGCTGGATCTCCCCGAGGGCGTGTTGTTGGTGGGTGGTGACTTTAATGCAGTTGGTTCCGGATTACTAGACAGACATCCGCCAAGGGACCCCGGGGGGGCGCAGAGATGGCTCCCAGATTTTATTGATACACTAGGTCTGGTTGACTGCTGGAGGCTGCTGCACCCCGCTCAGCGGCAGTACACTTTTCACTCTGGGGAACACGGCAGTCTATCTAGAATAGATTATGTTCTCACCTTGGCTGCCCAAGCTTCATTGGTATCCGAGGCTAGGCACATGGCTAGGGGCATCTCCGATCACTCGCCGGTGTGGATCTGTATGGATTTTGGCCGGGGAGCGGCGGGTAGGGTGGCTCCGATTAACCCTGGTATTTCCGTGACCCTAGGACTCGTAGCATGCTGCTGAAAGCGGTCGATCTCTACTTTTCGGAGAATCTTGGCTCGGTTACCTCCGCGGTGTCTTTGTGGGAAGCGTTTAAAACAGTACTGAGAGGGGAGGCCCTCTCCTTGATAGCGAATGTCAAACATCGGAGAGATGCGGAGGTGGCGCAGATCGAGGCTGAGATAATGGTATTAGAGTCAGTCCTGGAAGACAAGGTTACGGCGGAAACACTGCATAAGTTGAGACTAAAACAGTCTGAATATAAAGCACTGGTGACAAACGCGGCAAAGCTTCTTAGCAGGGAACGACAAGGGCGATTGTATGATGTTGGGGACAAGGCTGGGAAATTGATAGCGTGGTTAGACAGAAAAGAACGAGTGAATAGAGTTGTGCCAGAAATAGTGACAGTCGGCGGGGATATTGTCACCGAACCCGACGGGATAGTCTAGTGTTTCGCGGATCACTTCCGCATGGTCTATACGTCTGTCAGGCTCTTCCTTCCGGAATCCTCGGGATGGTGTCGATGCTCTATAGGGGCCCACCTCTCGATAACACCAAGTCCGGACTGGAATACTCACGGACTGTTGGAGTGATCAAGCGGGGGGAAGGAAAGGGTAGGGACAGCAGGGAGGGAGACCTAAAAAGACACGGAACAAGAACACTATCAGTAGGTGATTTGCAACCACCCAACCCTGCTGTAACCGACTTCTAGTGACACACTCCAAACAACGTTTCTCCCCCCGTACCTGTAAAGGAAAATACCCCGGGCCTTGACCATCAGAAGAGAGCAGAGCGTTTGATATCCGTTTGCCTGACACTATGGAAGACAAAGAGGTACTTTTATGTTGAGGAAAGACAGTCGGTTCTGTAGCCCCCCAACCCCTCAATGTATCACTCTCTGCAGAGACTTTATACCACACGTACCACAGCAGGTGCAAGTATGACGTTAAACGAATAGGGAGAACCTCTCCTGATACTCGCTCTCTCTTCTGGATAAGGGAAAGAAAAAGGTAACAAGCACAGAATAACCACTTTTGCTGCTTATCCTGCCTGTAATATTAATGTCACAGTCTTTGGAAATCAACATGAACAGCCGTGAACACTGATGCTCCTCAATGCCCTTAGGCTCACCACACCCACATTTGGTTCGATAGTTAAACCCCCCGGGCCCTCCAGGGAATTCAGGCCGAGAGTCACGGAGGGGCAACCAGGCAGGCGTCCGCCTCTCCACACTAACAACTGATGCGAGTAAACAAACGAGCGTGTAATGTCTTGCTCAATTCGCCTGCTTACGGTCGCGCTGCACACGTTGTCGTACCTCTCAAAGGTTCATTAGAGAATCACACAATGTCATAGGTTTTTTCGTCTCACATACACCCAACTGTTTGGAAACCCGGTTCCCCCTAAACGAGCCCTGCTCCTGGCTCTCCGTCAGGTGTATGCGCCTTAGGATATGGAAGTGGAGCCCCGCTTCTCGTTTTCTCATGGGTCTGGATACACAACCTTGAATCCCTGAAACATGCCACAACGGCACTCTTACCGCCTCCAATACCGGGATCTCTGGAAACACTGGAATCGTTGACGACAGCTAACGACTGCGGTCTCCGGAATCATTGGCAGCGCCCTCTTCCCGGGCCGCTGCCTTTACGCGTCTTCCGACGTCGTCTCGCGGTCTCGTGAGGCGTGACTCGCGGAGGATGCCGGGACTTGTAGTTTTGCTCCGTTTACCTCCGGGTTCGCGCTAGCGTTGCTGCCAGCACGCAACCGGGAAGAAGTCGTGACAACGTCTGTGTCGGACAAGCCGGAGGAAGACTCGCACAAACTGCTGCGAGATATTGCCCTGCCTTGTCTCTCTGACGCAGACAGGGAAGACCTTGATGGTAACATCACCGCGGATGAGGTTGCAGTTGCTATCCGCTCGCTACACCCAGGCAAGGCCTTGGGCCCGAATGGCTTGCCGATGGAGTTGTATAAACTCAGGCCGGATAAGATTGTTCCGCATTTGCGAGATATGTTTGTAGAGGCGCGGGAGCATGGGTGTCTCCCATTTGACCAACATCTGGCGACAATAGTGGTTATACACAAAGATGGCAAGCCCTGGAACAGATGTGGATCGTATAGGCCGATCTCCCTACTCAATGCGGAGCCAAAAATCCTCGCCAAACTGTTGGCTAACCGTTTGATCAGGGTCATTGGGGACTTGATCCACCCGGACTAATCCGGGTTTATCCCACACCGCAACACTGCGTTGAACCTCAGGCGACTCCATGGCGTGCTCGCGAGGGTTGGGACGCTGCGGGAGTCGGCCATCTTGGCGTCACTTGATGCCACGATGGCTTTCGACACTGTGGAATGGCCGTATCTGTGGGCAGCGCTCACAAAATTTGGCTTCGGACCGGGTTTTATAGGCTGGATCAGGCTACTCTATGAGGCACCTTTGGCAAAAATTGCAGTGAACGGTAGGGCGTCATCGCCGTTCGAGCTTGGGAGGGGCACCCGGCAGGGTTGTCCTCTGTCGCCACTATTATTCGCCCTCGCCCTTGAGCCGCTGGCGGCATGGATTAGATGGCAGCCAGACATAAAGGGGATCCGATGGTCGCCAGACCACGAGGACCGTATTCCTTTGTATGCAGATGATATTTTGTTATATTTGACCTCACCTAGGAAATCCCTCATACTGGTCTGCGACGTATTGAATTCTTTTGGTAGAAACTCGGGTCTCGCCATTAACTGGGGAAAGTCGCACCTATATGTTCTAAGTGGAGACACCCCTATCGTCCCGCGGAACTGCTCCATCCAGATCGCCCAACAGGGCTTTCTGTACTTGGGGATATATATTTCCACTGATCCCTCTGTCCGATACGAGAAGAACCTACTCCCTCTGTTGTCACGTTTGAGACGGGACGTTGCGGGTTGGAGGCGGCTGCCACTCTCACTCCTAGGCCGCGCCGCATTGTTTAAAATGATGTCTCTTCCCCGATTTCTCTATGCCCTCCAGAACACCCTAGAGTTAGTTCCGGCCGGTTATTTTCGTGAGGTGGAGAGTCTCCAGCGCTCGCTGCTATGGGACGGTCGACCGCGTATAGCGATTGTAAAGTTGACCCTTCCATGGTATGACGGGGGGATTGCACTCCCTGACATCAGAAGATATTATTGGGCTACCCAGTTGGGAGCGATTAACCACGGTGTTTATGGTCCGGCGTTGAACCCTGGGTTTGCTATGGATCGGTGGTTGTTGCGCGGGGGTAATTATCTTAGGGCGCTGTATTCCAAATCACTGGATGGGTCCCTTACGGGACCAACCAAGACGGCAGTGCATGTGTGGAAGGCGGTCACGAATTCGTTGGGCTGGAAGGACAGACTTACCCAGGCTACTCCCCTTTTCGAATCCGATATATTGGGGAAGCTATGGCACACGAAAGGGTTTGAGAAGTGGGACCTATTTGGGATTTCTAGAGTTGGGGATTTGCTGGCTAAGGGTAAGGTGAAATCGTTTGAGACGCTGCAGACGGAGTATGAATTAGGGGGTACTGAATACTTTCGATATGCCCAGGTGCGTCATGCGCTGTTATCTGTCTTTGCTGAGGGGGAGGTCGTCCCTGAGTCTTCTCCTTTGGAGGACCGTATCCTGGATGGTCATATGCCGGAGAGTACAATCTCCTTGATTTACAAGAAGCTTGTGAATGTTCGGATTGACCTCCTCCTTGATGTGCGAGAACAACGGACTAGGGATGGTCTCGAGCTGGACGATGAGGACTGGCAATATGCCATCTCCTCTCCGAAGGAGGTTGCGATCCCGGCGAGACTGCGGCTGGTGCAGCTTAAGATACTTCACAGGGTTTACGTCACGGGGCCCCGCCTGATTCACATGGGTTTCTCTGATGATGGCTTATGTAAGAGAGGCTGTGGGATGTTGGGCACCTTTCTACACATTATTTGGGAGTGTGGGGAGATCGTAGAGTTCTGGAAACAAATTCATGATGTGATGGAAGAGGTCACGGGTATCGCACTCTTCCCGGAGGCAAGACGATGCCTATTGAATGTCTGGGGTCCCACCGACTGATGCCGCTCAGACCCAGTATTCTGATTGGTTGTTCAGATGCTTCTGGGAGCACTAGATAGATCACTCTTGGGATAGGTCAGGTCCTTTACCCTGTTGCCCATCTTGGTCCATCTCCAAGTTCAGCTGCATTCATTTTAATGTGCTCTTCTTCACCGGAGGATGCTGTTGCCCTGGCATTGCTTTCCTTTAGAGCTTCCTTTAGAGCTCCTTGTTTCGCCATGACACCTGCCACTTTTCTTCTGAAAGTACCAGGTGTTTGTAGCACCTGCTGTGCTGGTAGGCCTAAAATCCGGAAGGGGTTGAGAGGCCAGCTGGGCCTCATTTGAATTCTCCCTTTAAGAAACATCCTCAAAACATACCACTTTTGTTGAATCTCTTTGCATTATTAAGGTATTGCTCCAAATCCTGTACTAGCTTCCCCCTCCCACCCATGTTGTTGCTCGAGCACCGTGATTTAGATCTGAGAAAGTGCACTCTGTAGCACGCGCCCCTTCCACCCACATTGTTAGGCACATTGCCAAACAGTGAAGACTGCCTTATGGGGGTGGAGAACGGTCCCACAGGAAACTGAACCAGAGCTACTGGAACAAGCATTTGCAATGCAATAGGTCTAGCATTTATAAGAGTTTGAGCTATTGGCATTGTAAAATTACAATGCCTTTTATTTATATTTTGGTTTTAAAACAAATAAAAGGCATTGTCATTTACAATGCCAGTAGCATAAACTCGCATAAAAGCAGTGTGTGGAGTGCAGCAGTGTGCGGCGTGCAGAAGTGTGTGGCATGCAGCAGTGTGTAGCATGCAGCGGCATGCAGCAGTGTGTGGCGTGCAGCAGTGTGCGGCGTGCAGCCGTGTGCTGCGTGCAGCAGTGTCGTGCAGCATGCAGCAGTGAGTAATGCAGCAGTGTGTGGCGTGCAGCAGTGTGTGGCATGCAGCACTGTGTGCCGTGCAGCAGTGTGTGGCGTGCAGCAGTGTTTCGTGTAGCATTGAGCGGCGTGCAGCAGTGTGTGGCGTGCAGCAGTGTGTGGCGTGCAGCAGTGTGTGGCATGCAGCAGTGTGTGGCATGCAGCAGTGTGTGGCATGCAGCAGTGTTTCGTGTAGCAGTGTGCGGTGTGAAGCAGTGTGAGGCGTGCAGCAGTGTGAGACGTGCAGCAGTGTTTCGTGTAGCAGTGTGAGGCATGCAGCAGTGTGTTGGGTGCAGCAGTGTTTCGTGTAGCATTGTGCGGCGTGCAGCAGTGTGTGGCGTGCAGCAGTGTGAGGTGTGCAGCAGTGTGTGGTGAGCAGCAGTGTGTGGCGTGCAGCACTGTGTGGCGTGCAGCAGTGTGAAGCGTGCAGCAGTGTGAGGCTTGCAGCAGTGTTTCGTGTAGCAGTGTGAGGCATGCAGCACTGTGGCGTGCAGCGGCGTGCAGCAGTGTGCGGCGTGCAGCAGTGTGCGGCGTGCAGCAGTGTCGTGCAGCATGCAGCATGCAGCAGTGAGTAATGCAGCAGTGTGTGGCGTGCAGCATTGTGCGGCGTGCAGCAGTGTGTGCCGTGCAGCAGTGTGTGGCGTGCAGCAGTGTTTCGTGTAGCATTGTGCGGCGTGCAGCAGTGTGAGACGTGCAGCAGTGTTTCGTGTAGCAGTGTGAGGCATGCAGCAGTGTGTGGCGTGCAGCAGTGTTTCGTGCAGCAGTGTGTGGCGTGCAGCAGTGTGTGGCGTGCAGCAGTGCGGCGTGCAGCAGTGTGCGGCGTGCCGCAGTGTGAGGCATGCAGCAGTGTGAGGCATGCAGCAGTGTGAGGCATGCAGAAGTGTGTGGCATGCAGCAGTGTGAGGCATGCAGCAGTGTGAGGCATGCAGCAGTGTGAGGCGTGCAGCAGTGTGAGGCGTGCAGCAGTGTTTCGTGTAGCAGTTTGAGGCATGCAGCAGTGTGCGGCGTGCAGCAGTCTGCGGCGTGCAGCAGTGTGTAATGCAGCAGTGTGCGCAGCAGTGTGTGGCGTGCGGTAGTGTGCGGCGTGCAGCAGTGTGCGGCGTGCAGCAGTGTGTGGCGTGCAGCAGTGTGTGGCGTGCAGCAGTGTGTGGCGTGCAGCAGTGTGTGGCGTGCAGCAGTGTGTGGCGTGGTTTGTAAACAACAAGAAAAGCGGCCATCAAAGGAAGGGTGGGAGGGAACGAGCATATGGGGTGTGAGTTATAATGAAATGTAATTGTTGTAAGAGGGGATGCAGGAAGTGAGGCCGAGCGCGCGCTGGCGAAAGCAGTCTGCTGCTTTCAAGTCCGATGCCAGATGCCAGCTTCGCGCTTGAATGCCTCACATGCACTGGCCATAAACCGCATTCCTAAGGTCTTGTGCCCCTTACTAAATCTCTCTTAATGCGTGAGGTGGCGCACGCGCAGGAAGTAGCTGGTGGCAAATGGAATGCGCGTAGTTGTGCGCGTAACCGCCACCCGATCCGCCTGGGAAGCCTTTGGGAGCATTTTCTGAAGCCCCCACACAAGTCTCGCCTGGCAATCGCTTACGCGAGAGCCAGGCGAGACCTAAAAAGGCAAGCGTTCTTTCACCCTAGAGGCCCCATGATTCATGTGCTCATGTACATACCTGAAGCTGCAGCCAACATTTATTGCTCCCTCTATAAAGATCTGTGTTAAGGCACCTATGAAGATTTAGCATCTGCTGCCCAGACGGAGTCCGTGCTCCCCTCAAGTATGAGAGCGGAGCAGTTTTTGACCCTAGAACAAAAGTGTTGTCAAAGCCAGTGCTTTAAATGGGGAAAAATAAGTGCAGGTACTCATGAAAATAGAGGTGTGTCAAGTGGGCGGGGCTCGGGGTGGGGCTAAGGGCAAAATAACATCATACATAGAGACTTCTGTACCAGTTGCAGCACATATTAAAACACATGAGAAATGTGTTTATGACAAAAAACACAGATTAACTCATAACACAAAATGAAAGTCATGATGGCACTTTCTCCCGAATGGTCGCTGTGCACCTGATTGACAGTGCAGGGTCTGTCTAGAGACCCTGCCCTCTTAATCACAGGGTGACACAAACCCTCTCACCCCCCCTGCAGTTTAGGAATCTTCACCAGCAACTCTGTAAAAGTTTGCTTCAGCCAAGTTAATTACAAGCTCCTCGGACGCAGAGCGGCCTCTGCCCTGCACTGGAGCAGAGAAACCGAGACTGCAGTGCTGTGGATCAGGGTACCGGTACGCTCCCTGACTACAGAGAAGTGCCGGTACTCAGTACCGGTGAGTACCGGCCCATTTAAAGCACTGGTCAAAGCAGCTTTTGAAAATACATCTGTGTACTAGCCATTAAACTCATCGGCTCGATATTTTAGCGTGTGATTACTTGTTGAGACGTCTGGTTTTCGGGTGACCAGATTTTCTGAACGAAAAATAGGAGCGGACACAGACGTAGAAACAGGACTAAATGTCCTATTAGGGCTCAAGGATATATATATATATATATATATATATATATATATATATATATATATATATATATATATATATATTTATATATTATCTACTGGCGGTCGCCAGTAGATAATATATATTTATATATTATCTACTGGCGGTCGCCAGTAGATAGTTATAGTTAGGACCGTGTTTCCATAGGAAATCTGAAAATTCTATTTTGAATAACTTTGGTGCCGGTTGACGAATCCTCGCGAAATTTTCAAAACTAATGGGGCGCTCCGCTCAGCTCCTACCCTGAAAGTCTCGGGGGGATTTGTCAAGCGGGGGACAAGAAAAAAGGGGGGTCCTAAAACGCGTTTTCCCCATGCGTTTTCCCATAGGACCTTTAGTCGAAGGTACAGCCCGAACGGCTGAACAGAATTACTTGAAATTTGGCAAAGAGGTAGTCCTCAGGTCAGGCATGTGCCTTTTGCATATATGGAGTCAATCTGTTTAGTAGTTCCTGAGAAAATTGCAGTTAAAAGCACATAAATATCTATAGCCGCGCACCGTCCGCGCACCGTACGCGTACGGTGCCATGCACGAGCGTAATTCTGATTGGTGGATTCATGACAGTCAACATTCGAAACGGTCGAAATCAGGAAGTGTCGGCCGCCATTTTGTGTGTTGTGTGTGTGACAGGGAAAAAGAAAGGTGGAGAACGTGAAAAGGGGGCGGAGTAGAGAGTTCCTGACCCCCTAGCCTTTGTCAGGTGGTCCCTGAAGGACTCCGAAGGGTAAAAAACACATTTTTTTTTTTTCAAAAAGTCGCGGGTTGCACGCACGGTGCGCGAACCCCCAGCCGCCATTTTGAGTTTTAGAGGCAGAAGAGAGCTAAAAACACAAGTGGAGAACGTGAAAAGGGGGCAGGGTAGAGAGTCCCTGACCCCCTAGGCTTTCTCTGGGGGACCATCAAAGACCCCTTAGGTCACAAAAAATAAATAAATTCAAAAACAATAACGCGGGGTGTGCGCACGGTGCGCCTACGGTGCGTGCACGGCGGCAAAAAAAACATTAAAAAATAGAATTAAAAATCAAGTTTAAGTGTTTAGATGTTGGTTGGCTCTAAAAAGAGCCGTTGTGTTCATGGAGTGTTTTTTTGTACCTACAAGTAAGTACAGATGCAGAGTCTAAAGTTCAAGAGGAAGACTCTGTTGCCTTCATCTGTGAAATGAACACCGTCTCCTCTATAAATGCCTTGCATGTTGTAACGCAAGTTGTTATGGTATATAGAACCCATACCATAGTCTCTGAGGAAAGCAGAAACAGACTTATTGACGTGCTTTCTTGCTTTGTCAATCTGCGGACAATATTGGTTGGACCAGTTGTACTTTTGCTTTTGGCATATATTAGAATATACAAAGGTAGTTTGTGGAAAAAGTGACATCAATTGCACGAAGGTGTCCTTAACAAGCATTTCCAGACCTACCCCAGTTAAAGTGCCTAGGTCATTTCCACCACAGTGCACAATTATAAGGTTAGGCTGTGGGAGATGTAGAAAGGATTTCACCAAAGGCATTAATTGGTGCCACTTTAACCCTCTCTGACCAATCCATTTAATGTCTACATTTGGCAAAGCAAGGTCTTTCAAAATACCTCTTTTTTCTGCATACTTTTCACTCCAGAAGACATAGCTATGACCTACAATCCACACTGTGAACATCTTTCAAGGAGATCTGGATGCACTCAGAAGGTGTCTTTCAGTAGAATGGCAATATGAAAAGAAAGATATTTGTAAAATGGAGGCTTACATACTTTTTTTTAAATAAAAAGAGCTCATTGGCTGTTTCAGACCATTCTACACTAAAAACTAGGCTATATGTTTAAATTTTTTAAAGCATGTTTTGTATTGGTTCAGAAAAATGTGTTCCCACAGAACATTACTATGGATTTGCTGTTAGGTTTGAAAAGTCAAGCACTCTTGCCCTTTGGATTAGAAACATTGTGTGCTGAACTTCTGACCTCTCTGCTCACACCAGTGTTCCATGACCTGTTGCTATGGTAGGAGGCAGAAGTCATGTTGGGGGTAGGGATCATTTGGAAAGGGTTGAAATTTGCAACCAATAGAAATGTGTGTTTCCATTTGAAAAAATGTGGGAAGCACTGTGATTTGAAGTTAACATGTATATGTGTGAAAAAAGAGAGGGAAACATTGCCATTTACTGGTTCTGCTGAGAGGTGTACAGTTCAGAGATTCTGGCTCTGATAATCTGCTGTGTGAGTGCCACATTTCTTTCTCAACGAACTACTTTTAAAGGTGAGTTATGAATTTGAGAGGGGATGTATGTGGTGCATTTTGATATAAAAAATATAAATGAGATTCTTGTTTTAAAGTTGTGTTTTACATTTTATGTTTTGGAAGATATTTAACTGCCTTGAACTTGTCAGATATTATGGAGTATGTCTTCACCATAAGTAAAGGTGTACTGGTATCACCCAGAAATATTGTTTTCTGCCTAGAATCACACCATGAGTCTGTGTGCACAAAGGAATTGTTGTCAGAGATTTAATTCGTGGTGGTCTGGTTCTGTAAGACTTGCATCCGTAGGAAAGGGGCAGCTTGTTTTCTTGAACTGTGATGGCTAGCATTCAGCACAAATCAATATCTCACAAAAGAGAGGCAAATGCTAACACATTTGAAAACAACAGGGTAGATTTTCCTTACACTCCTGCAATGGGTGAGGTAGATCCTACATGTTCAAAACTCCAATTAACCCTTACCCCACATGTACTCTTACATACATCTGTGCAGTCTTCATGCAGTTCTGCAAGCGTCCATGCAGATCTCTTTCACCTGACAATACACAGTCTCCAGAAACATACTTTTAGCACACAGGCAGTAGCTTCTCCTGCACTCCCATGCTAAGTATACAGCACTGTGTGGTATTTCAGATAGTAGTGTGTAACGCTACCACATTCAACATCACCAAGGCTCATTTCTTTTGCTCTAGTCTAATCACTCACCCAGGTTCCACATGCTCATGCTCTAAAGTAGCTGTTAGGACATGTGCTCTTTTCTGTCTCTCTAAACAATAAGGAAAAGGTGTCAGGCTGTTATAGTAATTATCACTTGCAAAACCACAGTGGTAAATGTGCTTTGAAATTGCCAATCAAAAATCGTTTTCTGCCTAGAATCACACCATGACTCTGTGTGCACACAGGAATTGTTGTCAGAGATTTAATTTGTGTTGGTCTGGTTCTGTAAGACTTGCATTCGTAGGAAAGGGGCAGCTTGTTTTCTTGAACTGTGATGGCTAGCATTCAGCACAAATCAATATCTCACAAATGAGAGGCAAATGCTAACACATTTGAAATCAACAGGGTAGATTTTCCTTCCACTCCTGCCATGGGTGAGGTAGATCCTACATGTTCAAAACTCCAATTAACCCTTACCCCACATGTACTCTTACATACATCTGTGCAGTCTTCATGCAGTTCTGCAAGCGTCCATGCAGATCTGTCTTGCACCTGACAATACACAGTCTCCAGAAACATACTTTTAGCACACAGGCAGTAGCTTCTCCTGCACTCCCATGCTAAGTATACAGCACTGTGTGGTATTTCAGATAGTAGTGTGTAACGCTACCACATTCAACATCACCAAGGCTCATTTCTTTTGCCCTAGTCTAATCACTTGCCCAGGTTCCACATGCTCATGCTCTAAAGTAGCTGTTAGGACATGTGCTCTTTTCTGTCTCTCTAAACAATAAGGAAAATGTGTCAGGCTGTTACAGTAATTATCACTTGCAAAACCACAGTGGTAAATGTGCTTTGAAATTGACAATCAAAAATCGTTTTCTGCCTAGAATCACACCATGAGTCTGTGTGCACACAGGAATTGTTGTCAGAGATTTAATTTGTGTTGGTCTGGTTCTGTAAGACTTGCATTAGTAGGAAAGAGGCAGCTTGTTTTCTTGAACTGTGATGGCTAGCATTCAGCAGAAATCATTATCTCACAAATGAGAGGCAAATGCTAACACATTTGAAAACAACAGGGTAGATTTTCCTTTCATTCCTGCAATGGGTGAGGTAGTTCCTACGTGTTACAAACTCCAATTAAAACTTACCACACATGTACTCTTACATACATCTCTGCAGTCTTCATGCAGTTGTGCAAGCGTCCATGCAGATCTCTCTTGCACCTGACAATACACAGTCTCCAGAAGCACGCTCTTAGCACACAGGCAGTTGCTTCTCCTGCACTCCCATGCTAAGTATTCAGCACTGTGTGGTATTTCAGATAGTAGTCTTTAACGCTACCAATTCAACATCACCAAGGCTCATTTCCTTTGCTCTAGTCTAATCACTCACCCAGGTTCCACATGCTCCTGCTCTCAAGTAGCTGTTAGGACATGTGCTCTTTTCTGCCTCTCTAAACTATAAGGAAAATGTGTCAGGCTATTACAGTAATTATCACTTGCAAAACCACAGTGGTAAATGTGCTTTGAAATTGCGAATCAAAAATCGTTTTCTGCCTAGAATCACACCATGAGTCTGTGTGCACACAGGAATTGTTGTCAGAGATTTAATTTGTGTTGGTCTGGTTCTGTAAGACTTGCATTCGTAGGAAAGGGGCAGCTTGTTTTCTTGAACTGTGATGGCTAGCATTCAGCACAAATCAATATCTCACAAAAGAGAGGCAAATGCTAACACATTTGAAAACAGGGTAGATTTTCCTTACACTCTTGCAATGGGTGAGGTAGATCCTACATGTTCAAAACTCCAATTAACCCTTACCCCACATGTACTCTTACATACATCTGTGCAGTCTTCATGCAGTTCTTCAAGCGTCCATGCAGATCTCTCTTGCACCTGACAATACACAGTCTCCAGAAACATACTTTTAGCACACAGGCAGTAGCTTCTCCTGCACTCCCATGCTAAGTATACAGCACTATGTGGTATTTCTGATAGTAGTGTGTAACGATACCACATTCAACATCACCAAGGCTCATTTATTTTGCTCTAGTCTAATCACTGACCCAGGTTCCACATGCTCATGCTCTTAAGTAGCTGTTAGGACATGTGCTCTTTTCTGTCTCTCTAAACAATAAGGAAAATGTATCAGGCTGTTACAGTAATTATCACTTGCAAAACCACAGTGGTAAATGTGCTTTGAAATTGCCAATGAAAAATCGTTTTCTGCCTAGAATCACACCATGAGTCTGTGTGCACACAGGAATTGTTGTCAGAGATTTAATTTGTGTTGGTCTGGTTCTGTAAGACTTGCATTCGCAGGAAAGGGGCAGCTTGTTTTCTTAAACTGTGATGGCTAGCATTCAGCACAAATCAATATTTCACAAATGAGAGGCAAATGCTAACACATTTGAAAACAACAGGGTAGATTTTCCTTCCATTCCTGCAATGGGTGAGGTAGTTCCTACGTGTTAGAAACTCCAATTAAAACTTACCACACATGTACTCTTACATACATCTCTGCAGTCTTCATGCAGTTGTGCAAGCGTCCATGCAGATCTCTCTTGCACCTGACAACACACAGTCTCCAGAAGCACGCTCTTAGCACACAGGCAGTTGCTTCTCCTGCACTCCCATGCTAAGTATTCAGCACTGTGTGGTATTTCAGATAGTAGTCTGTAACGCTACCACATTCAACATCACCAAGGCTCATTTCCTTTGCTCTAGTCTAATCACTCACCCAGGTTTAACATGCTCATGCTCTCAAGCAGCTGTTAGGACATGTGCTCTTTTCTGCCTCTCTAAACTATAAGGAAAATGTGTCAGGCTGTTACAGTAATTATCACTTGCAAAACCACAGTAGTAAATGTGCTTTGAAATTGCCAATCAAAAATGGTTTTCTGCCTAGAATCACACCATGAGTCTGTGTGCACACAGGAATTGTTGTCAGAGATTTAATTCGTGTTGGTCTGGTTCTGTAAGACTTGCATTCGTAGGAAAGGGGCAGCTTGTTTTCTTGAACCGTGATGGCTAGCATTCAGCACAAATCAATATCTCACAAATGAGAGGCAAATGCTAACACATTGGCAATCAACAGGGTAGATTTTCCTTCCACTCCTGCCATGGGTGAGGTAGATCCTACATGTTCAAAACTCCAATTAACCCTTACCCCACATGTACTCTTACATACATCTGTGCAGTCTTCATGCATTTGTGCAAGCGTCCATGCAGATCTCTCTTGCACCTGACAATACAAAGTCTCCAGAAGCACGCTCTTAGCACACAGGCAGTTGCTTCTCCTGCACTCCCATGCTAAGTATTCAGCACTGTGTGGTATTTCAGAAAGTAGTGTGTAACGCTACCACATTCAACATCACCAAGGCTCATTTCCTTTGCTCTTGTCTAATCACTCACCCACGTTCCACATGCTCATGCTCTAAAGTAGCTGTTAGGACATGTGCTCTTTTCTGTCTCTCTAAACAATAAGGAAAAGGTGTCAGGCTGTTACAGTAGTAATTATCACTTGGAAAACCACAGTGGTAAATGTGCTTTGAAATTGCCAATCAAAAATCGTTTTCTGCCTAGAATCACATCATGAGTCTGTGTGCACACAGGAATTGTTGTCAGAGATTTAATTTGTGTTGGTCTGGTTCTGTAAGACTTGTATTCGTAGGAAAGGGGCAGCTTGTTTTCTTGAACTGTGATGGCTAGCATTCAGCACAAATCAATATCTCACAAATGAGAGGCAAATGCTAACACATTTGAAAACAACAGGGTAGATTTTCCTTACACTCCTGCAATGGGTGAGGTAGATCCTACGTGTTCAAAACTCCAATTAACCCTTATCCCACATGTACTCTTACATACATCTCTGCAGTCTTCATGCATTTGTGCAAGCGTCCATGCAGATCTCTCTTGCACCTGACAATACAAAGTCTCCAGAAGCACGCTCTTAGCACACAGGCAGTTGCTTCTCCTGCACTCCCATGCTAAGTATTCAGCACTGTGTGGTATTTCAGATAGTAGTGTGTAACGCTACCACATTCAACATCACCAAGGCTCATTTCTTTTGCTCTTGTCTAATCACTCACCCAGGTTCCACATGCTCATGCTCTAAAGTAGCTGTTAGGACATGTGCTCTTTTCTGCCTCTCTAAACTATAAGGAAAATGTGTCAGGCTGTTACAGTAATTATCACTTGCAAAACCACAGCGGTAAATGTGCTTTGAAATTGACAATCAAAAATCATTTTCTGCCTAGAATCACACCATGAGTCTGTGTGCACACAGGAATTGTTGTCAGAGATTTAATTTGTGTAGCTTTTATTGTGTAAGACTTGCAGTCGTAGGAAAGGGACAGCTCATATGAGAGGTTTTGAAAAGCTCATAAAAAATATAGTAATATTTATAAATTACATAAAGGTATTTTTTTTTAGTTTCTTTCAGGTATTGCTGAACAAGACTGAAATAAATTAAAGATGCCTATAAAATCAAGAAAGAGAAAAGAACAGCAACAACATCTATATTTGAAGACAACTGGACAACAAAAAATTAGTTGAAGAACCTCATGTTGGAAAAAAGAAAAAGCCTTCTGGTAAGCAGACTAAGGATTTTTTTTAAAATATCCTCAAGCAAAGAAAAAATGTAAAACATATATCCACTGGAAATAGTGTTTCAAGTAGAAAGCAACAAGACAATCGACAGAATATACTAAATGCTAATGTACAATCAGAAGTAAGAAAGAATGACTTAAAAAGAAAAATAGATTTTAAAAACATTCGTAGAAAAATGTTTCAGAGAAGAGTGATGTTCAATTTGCTAAAGGATGTGAAAAAATATAGGAAGAAAGCCAAATTTTATAAGAAAAAGAAACATATTGAATCAATTGTTGCAAAGGCTTTGGAATTAAAAAGAAAACTATTCATTTTAATTTTGAACAGGATCCGTACATTAGATAAATTAGTGAATGTAATGAAGTCAAAAAGCAAAAGAAAAAGAGAAGTGAAAAAAAAACTTTTGTAAAGTGTTCTTAGGAGAATGGAAGCATAGTTCAAGTACTGAACCATTTTTTAATGAAGAGAGTTATCTTCAAAGTAATAGTTTGCTGCATGCAGTTGACACCAGTGGTCGAGCATATGAAGTTAAGGATGGTTGTGTAATGGAAAAGGAGAAAATGGTTCCAAGAAATGAGGAAGAAGTGTTAGCTGATGAGGTTATGGGGAGACGTCCTAAAGCCCCAGTGTATACTTGGAATTGTCGTAGTATTTGTACTGTACGACAAGAATCTATTGATAAATTTCGTGACTTTCTAAGAGAATATAGTAAAAAAAGCGTTAAACAGAAGATTAAGGTGCTAGCATTCAGCACAAATCAATATCTCACAAATGAGAGGCAAATGCTAACACATTTGAAAACAACAGGGTAGATTTTCCTTACACTCCTGCAATGGGTGAGGTAGATCCTACGTGTTCAAAACTCCAATTAACCCTTATCCCACATGTACTCTTACATACATCTCTGCAGTCTTCATGCATTTGTGCAAGCGTCCATGCAGATCTCTCTTGCACCTGACAATACAAAGTCTCCAGAAGCACGCTCTTAGCACACAGGCAGTTGCTTCTCCTGCACTCCCATGCTAAGTATTCAGCACTCTGTGGTATTTCAGAAAGTAGTGTGTAACGCTACCACATTCAACATCACCAAGGCTCATTTCCTTTGCTCTAGTCTAATCACTCACCCAGGTTCCACATGCTCATGCTCTCAAGTAGCTGTTAGTACATGTGTTCTTTTATGCCTCTCTAAACTATAAGGAAAATGTGTCAGGCTATTACAGTAATTATCACTTGCAAAACCACAGTGGTAAATGTGCTTTGAAATTGCCAATCAAAAATCGTTTTCTGCCTAGAATCACACCATGAGTCTGTGTGCACACAGGAATTGTTGTCAGAGATTTCATTTGTGTTGGTCTGGTTCTGTAAGACTTGCATTCGTAGGAAAGGGGCAGCTTGTTTTCTTGAACTGTGATGGCTAGCATTCAGCACAAATCAATATCTCACAAATGAGAAGCAAATGCTAACACATTTGAAATCAACAGGGTAGATTTTCCTTCCACTCCTGCCATGGGTGAGGTAGATCCTACATGTTCAAAACTCCAATTAACCCTTACCCCACATGTACTCTTACAAACATCTCTGCAGTCTTCATGCAGTTCTGCAAGTGTCCATGCAGATCTCTCTTGCACCTTACAATACACAGTCTCCAGAAGCACGCTCTTAGCACACAGGCAGCTGCTTCTCCTGCACTCCCATGCTAAGTATTCAGCACTGTGTGGTATTTTAGATAGTAGTGTGTAACGCTACCACATTCAACATCACCAAGGCTCATTTCCTTTGCTCTAGTCTAATCACTCACCCAGGTTCCACATGCTTATGCTCTCAAGTAGCTGTTAGGACATGTGCTCTTTTCTGCCTCTCTAAACTATAAGGAAAATGTGTCAGGCTGTTACAGTAATTATCACTTGCAAAACCACAGTAGTAAATGTGCTTTGAAATTGCCAATCAAATATTGTTTTCTGCCTAGAATCACACCATGATTCTGTGTGCACACAGGAATTGTTGTCAGAGATTTAATTTGTGTAGCTTTTATTGTGTAAGACTTGCAGTCGTAGGAAAGGGACAGCTCATATGATAGGTTTTGAAAAGCTCATAAAAAATATAGTAATATATATAAATTACATAAAGGTATTTTTTTTTAGTTTCTTTCAGGTATTGCTGAACAAGACTGAAATAAATTAAAGATGCCTATAAAATCAAGAAAGAGAAAAGAACAGCAACAACATCTATATTTGAAGACAACTGGACAACAAAAAATTAGTTGAAGAACCTCATGTTGGAAAAAAGAAAAAGCCTTCTGGTAAGCAGACTAAGGATTTTTTTTAAAATATCCTCAAGCAAAGAAAAAATGTAAAAAATATATCCACTGGAAATAGTGTTTCAAGTAGAAAGCAACAAGGCAATCGACAGAATATACTAAATGCTAATGTACAATCAGAAGTAAGAAAGAATGACTATTAAGAAAAATAGATTTTAAAAACATTCGTAGAAAAATGTTTCAGAGAAGAGTGATGTTCAATTTGCTAAAGGATGTGAAAAAATATAGGAAGAAAGCCAAATTTTATAAGAAAAAGAAACATATTGAATCAATTGTTGCAAAGGCTTTGGAATTAAAAAGAAAACTATTCATTTTAATTTTGAACAGGATCCGTACATTAGATAAATTAGTGAATGTAATGAAGTCAAAAAGCAAAAGAAAAAGAGAAGTGAAAAAAAAAACTTTTGTAAAGTGTTCTTAGGAGAATGGAAGCATAGTTCAAGTACTGAACCATTTTTTAATGAAGAGTTATCTTCAAAGTAATAGTTTGCTGCATGCAGTTGACACCAGTGGCCGAGCATATGAAGTTAAGGATGGTTGTGTAATGGAAAAGGAGAAAATGGTTCCAAGAAATGAGGAAGAAGTGTTAGCTGATGAGGTTATGGGGAGACGTCCTAAAGCCCCAGTGTACACTTGGAATTGTAGTAGTATTTGTACTGTACGACAGGAATCTATTGATAAATTTCGTGACTTTCTACGAGAATATAGTAAAATAAGCGTTAAACAGAAGATTAAGGTGCTTCAAAGACTAGATACATGCAGAGTGAGAGAGAATACTCGTTTGCAAGGACATTCTCTGGCTTGTCTTTCTAGGAAAGTTGGTCAAATTGTTTTTCACCATTTTAGGATGCTGGCAGTTCATCATACTGAAATGAGAAAGTTTGCGAGAAGATTGTATTTTGCTAAAAGTCCAGCACTAAAGTTACATGAGTTGAAAAGTGCTCTGTTCCGTGGATCTGTAACAGATGTGAAGAAGGTTTGTGAGGATATTGAGTTTTGTTACTTTGGTCCAGGGCAAGAAAGTGCAGGAAATGACACAGTTATTGAAGAAAATGTGGAAGAGAATGTAGAACCCACTGTTAGTAAAACATTTGAAGATCAAATGACAAAATTTACTGTCATCTCTAATGAAAGACCAAATATTACTTGTATTTGTTGCCGGAGAAGCCATTATAAAACTCAAACAAGGTGCCCTAGTTTTGGGACACCCCCGCGCCGCACGGCCACCAGCTGCTGCGTGTGCCCCCTTCCTTCCTTGTGCCTCGCTGCCCGACTGCCGGCTCGTGACCACGCCCCCTCCTTCGAGCGGCGTGGTCCGTGCTCAGCGCTCCTCTCCCTGTGCCCCCGGGGCACTGTGCAGACTCGTTCTAATGCTCTTCTGTGCTTATAATTGTTTGTCCGCCGTATTGCCTGTTGACCTGTTTTTTTTGTGTTTTTTGTGATCATTGTTGCTGTTCCGCCGTATCGACTGTCTTTTTTCCCGCCTGTTGACGCCCTAACCGCTCCCCGCTTCCCGCCTCCACCGCAGACCCCGCCCCTTTTTTCCTTCTGTTCCCTCCCCGCTCCCGCCTCCCAGCTGCTCCGCCCACCCGCGCACTTCGCCTTATATGGCGACCGTGCGAACGCGCAGCGGTCACGCGCAGCGGGCGCGCCGATTGTGTGCCGAAGGCGCGCCAGAGGTAAGCCCGTCTGCGCCCGTCCGCGACCGGATCGCGACCAGCGCCAGGACCCCTGGCCCACGAAGACCCCGACCGACCCGCCTGACGTACTCCGCCGCCACCCTCATCGCACTCAACACCGGCCGACTCCCAGGATGCCACCAAGCCACACCACGACGCACCCACGGACCCTTCAGCTGCCTCGCCTGCAAGTTCACCTGCATCTGGACCTGCCCCGCACCAGCACCCGCCAAGCCGAACACCAGCAGCAACCACCTCAAGTGCATCCTGCTCAACACCCGCTCCGTCCACAGACACGCCATCGAACTCTGGAACCTCCTCGACACCACAGCTCCAGACGTTGCCTTCCTTACGGAGACCTGGATGAACGCCTCTTCAGCTCCCGACATCGCCATCGCCATCCCAGAGGGCTACAAGATCACCCGGAGGGATCGCACCGCCAACCAGATGGGAGGAGGCATCGCCATCGTCCACAGGAACACCATCCGTCTCACGACCAGCACCGACAACACCCTGACCACCGCCGAACACCTGCATTTCCAGATCCACACCGACCCGAACACCACCCTCAGAGGCACCCTGATCTACCGACCCCCGGGACCACGCACACAATTCAGCGAGGACATCGCCGACTTCGTCAGCCCGCATGCCCTCCCCTCCGCTGACTACATCCTCTTGGGGGACCTCAACTTCCACCTGGAGAACAACAACGACCGCAACACCAGCACCCTGCTCGACAACCTCGCCAACCTTGGACTCAAGCAACTGGTGTCCACCCCCACCCACCTCGCCGGACACACACTCGACGCAGTCTTCTCATCCAGCACAGACATCGACTTCAGCCACGCCACAGAGCTTCAATGGACGGACCACAGCTGCGTCCACTTCACCTTCAAAAGAACGACGACCCACCACCACCAACAACAGGCTGCCCGCAGAAGCTGGAACAAGATCACAGCAGACCAGCTCGCCACCTCCTTGAGCCAGCACCCTCCTGCCAGCTCAGCGAACCCCAACCAGGCCGCCGACAACCTCACGAAGTGGATCAGCAACTGCGCGGACGAGCTCGCCCCGCTGAGGACCCCGCCCAGCAGACCCGGCAGCAAGAAAGCCCCATGGTTCACCGACGAACTCAGGAGCTCCAAGAAGAACTGCCGAGCCCTCGAGAAAGTCTGGAGAAGGGAACCTACACCGGACAACAGGACCACCTTCAAGCTGGCCACCCGGAAGCACCACCAGCTGATCCGCGCCGCCAAGAAAACTGCATTCAAGGACCGGCTGGACAACAACGCACACAACTGCAAGGAACTCTTCAACATCGTGAAAGAGCTATCCAACCCCAGCGCAGGAAACAACGACATCACCCCATCGCAAGACCTCTGCAACTCCCTCGCCTCATACTTCCACAACAAGATCGCGGACATACACAACAGCTTCAACAACCAACCAACGCACACCACGACCGAACAACCACCCCCCACCACCACCCACCACGCCTGGACCCCGATCAGCACCGAAGACACCATCCGCACGATGAACTCCATCCACTCCGGATCGCCGACCGACCCCTGCCCTCACCACGTCTTCAACAAGGCCGACGCTGTCATCGCACCCCACCTACGAGACATCATCAACACATCCCTCGACACCGCCACCTTCCCTGAGAGCTGGAAGCACGCCGAACTCAGCGCTCTACTCAAGAAACCCACAGCGGACCCCACCGAACTCAAGAATTACCGCCCCATCTCGCTCCTCCCGTTTCCAGCCAAAGTCATTGAAAAGACCGTCAACAAGCAGATGGCCTCCTTCCTCGAGACGAATGGATCCCTCTACCCCTCACAGTCTGGCTTCCGAGCCAACCACAGCACCGAGACCGCCCTCATCGCCGCCACCGATGACATCCAAGCCCTGATGGACAACGGAGAAACAGCGGCCCTCATCCTCCTAGACCTCTCCGCGGCATTCGACACTGTCTGCCACCGCACCCTAGTACAGCGCCTCAGCAACATCGGAATCCAGGACAAGGCGCTGGAATGGATCATCTCCTTCCTCGACAGAAGAACACAGAGTCCGCCTACCTCCGTACAAGTCAGAGGCCACCGAAGTCATCTGCGGCGTCCCTCAAGGATCCTCGCTGAGCCCTACTCTCTTCAACGTCTACATGAGCCCCCTCGCGGCCATCGCACGCCAACACAACCTCAGCATAATCTCCTACGCCGACGACACCCAGCTGATCCTCTCCCTGACCAACGACCCCGCCGCCGCCAGAGCCAACCTGCACGAAGGGATGAAAGAGGTAGCCGAGTGGATGACGACCAGCCGCCTGAAACTGAACTCAGACAAGACGGAGGTCCTCATCCTGGGCTCTTCACCCTCCGCCTGGGATGACTCCTGGTGGCCTCCCACCCTGGGCACCGCACCCAAACCGACAGACCATGCACGCAACCTGGGCTTCATCCTGGACTCCTCCCTCTCCATGACCAGGCAAGTCAACAACGTCTCCTCGGCGTGCTTCAACATCCTACGCATGCTACGGAAGATCTTCTGGTGGATCCCCACCGAGACCAGGAAGACCGTCACCCAGGCCCTCGTCACCAGTCGACTGGACTACGGCAACGCCCTCTACGCCGGTACCACCGCCAAGCTCCAGAAGAGACTCCAGCGGATCCAGAACGCCTCAGCCAGACTCATCCTCGACATCCCACGAACCAGCCACATCTCCGGACATCTGAGAGACCTACACTGGCTCCCCGTCAACAAAAGAATCAACTTCCGCCTCCTCACCCACGCACACAAAGCACTACACGACCAAGGCCCGAGCTACCTCAACAGCCGAATCAACTTCTACGCTCCCAAACGCCACCTCCGATCAGCCAACCACGCCCTCGCCGCCGTCCCCCGCATCCGAAGAGCGACTACAGGAGGAAGGTCCTTCTCCTACCTGGCCGCCAAGACCTGGAACTCCCTCCCGACCGACCTGCGCCTGACCCAGGACCACCTCTCCTTCAGGAAGAAGCTGAAGACCTGGCTGTTCGAGCAGTAGCGGCACCCCCCCACCCCCAGCGCCTTGAGACCCTACGGGTATGTAGTGCGCTCTATAAATGTCTTTGATTGATTGATTGATTGAATGTTGATCTCTATAAAAAAAAATGAAAAAGAAATTATGAGTGGAAGGATTTTGCTACATATTTGTTTCTGGAAAATTGTTTTGAATTGGGTGAAGATCAGCGTATTTGTAAATACTGTTATAACAAGTTAGAAGAATATAAAATGCCAGCTAGAGCTGTACATAATAATTTAGAATTGGTTGATATTCCTGCAGAACTTAGTGATTTAAATACGTGTGAGTCTATACTCATTCAATGTGTCCATCTGTTTCAGACTATAGTTCGTATGGAGCCCAAAACAGGCAAATTACCTCCTTCAGATTTACAAAGAGGTTTAAAAGGAAGAGTTGTCTATTTGCCATTAGATTTGAAAACAAATATTGAAACAATTGATGCAGATAGTTTGGAAACTGAACCATTAGTTATTCTGGTTAATGGTGTACCTACAAAGAATAAGAAAATTTGGCAGGAACTGGTGGATGTACGAAAAGTACAAAGAGCAAATTTATATTTGAAAAGAAATAATAAATGGTATGAATCAATTTATATGGATGAAGATGAAGAAGTTTTACTAGCAGACACAGGAAAACCAACTGGGCAAATTGAAAAAGTGGATAAGTCAAAAGAAGAAGAAATTTATGAACATTTCAGCATACATCCTCTTCATTCTAAAGAAGTTATGGGAAACACTATTGGTCTCAATCAGATGAAAAAAGCAAAAGGAACTCCCGTGAGTGTATGGGAGGAGAGCTTGGAAGCTCTTTGTTTTCCCCAGCTGTTTCCTACAGGAAAAGGTGGACGATATGATGAACGTCCAGTACAGATTCCTGCTTCGGAGTATCGGACTACAAGATTATATACAGAAGATCCAAGATTTCATCAAAGTATTCCTTATTTGTTCCATCTTTTATTTGAAAGTGACTTATCAGCACTATCTTATGCAGTAAATCACATTTTGAAAACTGGAGTACATCTACATAATGTGTCTGCAAAGGATTTTCTGAACAAAGTGCAACAGCGAGATGATCATTTGGAATCTCAATTGATTAATCCAATTGGTTGTCAGCGTGGGACTAATGAATATTGGTACCGACGCCATGGAGAATTGAAATGTATGTTACGGAATTTAGGAACTCCTACATGGTTCCTTACCCTAAGCTGTGCAGAGTACGCTTGGGATGATTTACTGGATTTTCTTCGAGAGGCAAATTCAAATATTGAAAACATCCAATACAAGACAGCAGGAGAATTGTGCTCATTGGATCCGGTTAATGTTTGCAGATATTTAAATCATAGATTTGAGGCTATGATGTCCTTCATCTGCAATAAAAAAAATCCACCTCTTGGAGAAGTTGTGGATTTCTTTTGGAGAAAAGAGTACCAAGCAAGAGGTGCTCCTCATATTCATATGCTGTTGTGGATCAAGGATGCCCCAAAATTTGGAACAGATTCTGATGATGCAGTTTTATCTTTCATTGAAGGATATGCAACATGCGCTATACCTAAAAGCACAGAAGAAAAAAAACTTAAAAGAGCAAGTTTTACGTTTCCAAAGTCATCGGTGTGGAAAATACTGTCGACGAAAGTACAAGAGTAAAGATAAATTCTACACAAAATGTCGATTTGGATTTCCACGACCTGTTCTTTCAAAAGGAAGAGTAAACAGTTTTATGTCAGCTGTGCGACATACTATTACAAGATAATCGCCTAAAAATACCTACAACCTAAGAAGAAAAGAAGAGTCATAATATATAAATGACTACAACCCAGTCATTTTATCCATGTGGAATGCTAACATGGATATTCAGTATGTAGCTGACAATTCTATTGCTGTTGCTCAGTATGTCACATCTTACATCACTAAATCTGAGAAAATGGAATTGAAAGAAATGTGGGAAGAGATTTCTCACGAGAAGACTGTCAGTAAAAAGCTATACAGTTTCAGTTTAAAGATGTTATCGCATCGAGAAATTGGGTCATACGAATGCTCAGATAGGTTATCATCTGCAAGTCTGTACTCCAAATCCAGAAGAATAATTTGGGTAAGTTTAGGCCTTGCAGGAATGCGAAATTGGGTACTGAAATCTATTTGAGAAATTGAATATTTAGCAAAAGTACGAACCTGAAAGTACAGACATTTTAAGAACAAACATGTTGGACACATATTACCCAAAGAGAAGTCATCATCTTGAGAACATGTGTCTCTATGAAGTGCTGCAGAACTACATTTATAAACGGAATGCCACAGAAGACATCAACAATGGAAAATATAAAGTCATTGGTGAGGAAGGATGTTTGGTAAAACAAACAAAAGGAAGTTTGATTAATCACAGAAAGCTGAGTTGCAACACTACTGACAAGAAGGAATTTTACCACTTAGCACTTTTACAGTTGTTTAAACCATGGCACTCAGAGGATGAATTACTTGGACATTTTCAAAGCTATGAAGATTCCTTTAATGCATGCAAAGATACCATAGAATGCAGTACTTTCACAACTTATGTACAAATGTTAAATGAAGAAATTGAACAAGAAGCAACAATTGCAGCTGAAGTAGCTAGAGACAGTTCTCAAGACAGTCAAAGTTCTGGGACGCTCAGTCAAGATCCCCTAGGATAGGGGTACTCATAGTACGGCCCGCGGGCCGCCAGCGGCCCGGCAAGCCTTCCCTGGCGGCCCGCGGAGCCTGCAGACATCGTACCGGTGTTTTTTGTCTTTCTTTTTAAAAAGTGTCACCAAACACCACCGTTGCAGCAGCCCGGACTCCGAGAGGGGGCCGGCAATTCCAGCGATAGTTAGAATGGAGCTGCGGGGGCGCTGAGAGGTGAAATACAACCAAGGCTTGTTAGCAAGTGAATGGTCTTTTAAAGACCTGTGAAGAACTAGGGGCGGCTGTGTGTGTGCCTGGGCTGCCACACAGGTGTGGGGGGATGAAGGGGGGGATGCACTGCCAGCAACCTGCCAGGCCAGTGAGTGTCGTTTCAAATGTCCGATCCAGCAGCACACTTCCAAGGCCCATCCATACATGACAGTAAACCAATTTAAGGCCCCTTTCTCCCGATTATTTTAAAGAATCTCCCACTTTGCTCTTCTGATATGTTGGCATGTATGCAATATATATATATATATATTTTTCACAAGTTGCAAGTGTTTGTGATGCAGCTTCAGGTATAGGCACTAGGTGTAGTTTTTTGGGGGGGGCGGGAGGGGGAGAGTTTTATATAGCACGCAGGGAACTCGACCTGACGGTATTGAAGTGCTTTACATGAGCACCAGCTGCGTTACAGATTAACACTTGCATTTTGTTAGGCACGGGGAGATTAGGTGATTTGCCCAGAATCACAGGATGCCGAGCGTCCCTGCCGTGTAAGATTACAGTTTCACAACGTTTCTCACCCAGCATATCAAATTCTTATGACATTAAACACTGTACTTTTGTTGTATTTATTGAAAAACAGCTTTTTTCAAATGTACCAACCAAATGTACGCCCCCTTCGGTTTAACAGGTTCTGACTGTGAGGAACATATTAAGTCAACAGCGCGTTAATATGTGGAAAATATACCTGAGATTTGTAATTGGTGGAACAACTTTTTGTGTTCTCTTCACGTTCGACAGATAGAGACACAGATAGAGACAGAGACAGACAGCTAGAGGCAGGGACAGACAGCTAGAGGCAGGGACAGACAGCTAGAGGCAGGGACAGACAGACAGAGGCAGGGACAGACAGACAGAGGCAGGGACAGACAGACAGAGGCAGGGACAGACAGACAGAGGCAGGGACAGACAGACAGAGGCAGGGACAGACAGACAGAGGCAGGGACAGACAGACAGAGGCAGGGACAGACAGACAGAGGCAGGGACAGACAGACAGAGGCAGGGACAGACAGACAGAGGCAGGGACAGACAGACAGAGGCAGGGACAGACAGACAGAGGCAGGGACAGACAGACAGAGGCAGGGACAGACAGACAGAGGCAGGGACAGACAGACAGAGGCAGGGACAGACAGACAGAGGCAGGGACAGACAGACAGAGGCAGGGACAGACAGACAGAGGCAGGGACAGACAGACAGAGGCAGGGACAGACAGACAGAGGCAGGGACAGACAGACAGAGGCAGGGACAGACAGACAGAGGCAGGGACAGACAGACAGAGGCAGGGACAGACAGACAGAGGCAGGGACAGACAGACAGAGGCAGGGACAGACAGACAGAGGCAGGGACAGACAGACAGAGGCAGGGACAGACAGACAGAGGCAGGGACAGACAGACAGAGGCAGGGACAGACAGACAGAGGCAGGGACAGACAGACAGAGGCAGGGACAGACAGACAGAGGCAGGGACAGACAGACAGAGGCAGGGACAGACAGACAGAGGCAGGGACAGACAGACAGAGGCAGGGACAGACAGACAGAGGCAGGGACAGACAGACAGAGGCAGGGACAGACAGACAGAGGCAGGGACAGACAGACAGAGGCAGGGACAGACAGACAGAGGCAGGGACAGACAGACAGAGGCAGGGACAGACAGACAGAGGCAGGGACAGACAGACAGAGGCAGGGACAGACAGACAGAGGCAGGGACAGACAGACAGAGGCAGGGACAGACAGAGGCAGGGACAGACAGACAGAGGCAGGGACAGACAGAGGCAGGGACAGACAGAGGCAGGGACAGACAGAGGCAGGGACAGACAGAGGCAGGGACAGACAGAGGCAGGGACAGACAGAGGCAGGGACAGACAGAGGCAGGGACAGACAGAGGCAGGGACAGACAGAGGCAGGGACAGACAGAGGCAGGGACAGACAGAGGCAGGGACAGACAGAGGCAGGGACAGACAGAGGCAGGGACAGACAGAGGCAGGGACAGACAGAGGCAGGGACAGACAGAGGCAGGGACAGACAGAGGCAGGGACAGACAGAGGCAGGGACAGACAGAGGCAGGGACAGACAGGGAGAGAACGCGAGAGAGAGAGAGAGAGAACGAGAGAGAGAGAGAACGAGAGAGAGAGAGAGAGAACGAGAGAGAGTGAACGAGAGAGAGAGAGAGATGTGCATGCCGGGTCTGGTGGCTCAGTGGACGAAGGCTTCCGCTGCAGGGGCCTGTGTTCAAGCTCATGGGCACAGTTTTTTTTCTCTAGCCCCGCCCCCTCCCCCACTGACCCCGCCCCCACCGGTGCGGCCCTCGGCCACAAACCACACTCTAAATTTGGCCCCCGAGAGAAAGTCTGTGAGTACCCCTGCCCTAGGACAACCAATCGTAGAAAATGAAGCTGCAATAGCCATGACTGAAGTGGAAACAGCTATGAATCAAGCTCAGGAAGATTTAATAAACTTAGCAAATTTGGAACAGCAACTGAATGATGAACAACAACAAATTTATGAGGAAGTCACAAAACAAATTGATCATGGATTACTAGATGAAAATAAAGAGTGCTCATGCACATCATTTGAACCAATCAGAATGTATGTGAGGGACAAGCTGGAACTGGAAAAAGTTTCTTGATTAAAGTAATTAGAAGCTACCTACAGAAAAAAACTGATTCAACTTTGTCTTGTGTTGTTACTGCTCCAACTGGGTTAGCAGCATATAACATAAAAGGAATTACCCTCCATTGTTTGCCAATGTTACCAGTAGAGCATGAGAACAAAATACAATACCACAAGCTAACAGGAGAAGCATGTTTCATTGTTTTGAAGTTTCAAGAGTATTGAAAAAAATTAAAGTTCTCATTATTGATGAGGTAAACATGGTATCAAACTTAATGCTTGCCTTTGTGCATTTAAGAATGCAGCAAATTCTAAAGACAAACTATGACGTGCTATTTGGAGGAAAACATGGTATAGTTTTTGGGGATCTACTGCAGCTCACACCAGTTAAAGGACAACCAGTATTTCATACCCTTACACATGAAGACACGAAAAAGTCGTTAGGAAGTATAGGTAATGTGAATATTTGGACATACTTTGAGTACAAAGAACTCATTACCAATATGCGGCAAGCAAATGATGATGATTATGCAAGTATTCTCAAAGATATCAGAATTGGACTACTCACAGAACATGGAAATAAAGCTTTACAGAGTCGATTGCTATGTAATTTGTTTCCAACAGAACAAATAGTTCCAGAGAAAATATACAAGAAAATTGCTGGAAAAAATACTGTAATCTGCTTAATGCCAACACTACATGAATGCTCTATATTCAATCAAGAACTTTTGAAATTGGAAAATGAAGAGATTGTAAAACTGGAAGCTGTGGATAAAATACAGCATGAAGGAATAACTATTATATTGACAAGCAAATTGACAACTAAATTGGATTCTCTAGAGAAAAACATATCGAAAACAGCTGGTTTAGAAAATAATCTTTATGTATGTATGAACTGTCGAGTAATTTTAAGACGTAATTTGGATGTAGAAAAAGGTTTAGTGAATGGAGCTATGGGTAAAGTTGTGGGTTTTGTTAATTACCAGAAAAAAGATGGAATTGAATTTTTAAAAATAAAATTTGATCAGATTGAAGAGGTTAAAGACATTAGTCGTTGTTCAGTTCGTTTCTTGCTTGTGAAAGACTTATATGTACGTAGGAAGCAGTTTCCGTTTTCTCTAGCATATGCTGTAACTATTCACAAATCTCAAGGATTAACTGTAGATAGTGCTTTTGTAAACATTGGATCTAGTGTGCTTAAAGAAGGTATGGCATATGTTACTTTGTCACGCGTGAAAAAGATATCTGGTTTATTCATGATAGACTTTGATGAGTCAAAAGTTAGTGCTGATGCAAACTGTGTAAAGGAATATCATAGATTAAGAAGAAGCTATGCTCCTCATTTAGGTCAGTATCCTGTGTTTGAAAAACGTGTTTGTCGGAAAAGGAGACTTGAGAATATCTGTAATGAGGATGTACAGAAGAGAAAACAAAAGGAGAGTGATGTGATTGCAAGCAAAAAGAAAAAGGACAATGTTGAAGAGGTTGTTGGTTGTCATTTTGAAAATAGCTTTGGTGAAACTGCTACGCTAATGTAGTGCTGAATGTTGTATTTTATCTTGAAAGTTTGCAAGAGCAGATAATACTAAATCATGAAAAAGATTCTGTTCTCTGCTGAGTTTTCTTTATGAGAAGCTGAGTAATGATAAAACTAAAATAGAAAGTGTTTCTGATGTTAGAAATCTTTTAGATGTATGTTCAGGATGTACACAGTTTACTCAAAATGTCCAGCAAGATGCACAGGAATTCTTAATGTATATGCTTATGGTACTGGAAGATGAAGGGGTAGAAATAGAAAATATGTTTAGTCTCTCTTATAAATGGGAAAATAGTTGTGAAAACTGTTTGAACACATGCAGCTCTAATGTTGATTCTGAAAGGTTCATATATTTAACATTACCAGAGAGTAAATCAGTGACTTTTAGTAAATTAGTTAAAGATGCAAATCACAACATGGAATGTTCTCGATGTAAATCAGAAATGTTATCAGCGTTATTTTTAAAGAAATATAGACAGTATGTAATTTTAATGATGCAACGTTGTAGAGCTGATGGAACAAAATTGGACACTTTAATAAAGAAGTTTACAGGAAATCAATTATCAATATCAGGAAAAACTTTTGTTGCAGTTGCAATAATTTTCCATGATGGACCTTCTATAACTTTTGGTCATTACACAGTTTATCTAAAATGTGAAAAAGGCTGGACACTGTGTAATGATTCACAATTGATTTTCAAGCAACGTTTGCCTGCAGAATTACCAAATTCCTACTTAATTTTTCTAAAACCAAAATTTTAGATACAAATTGCAGCATCTGAAGAAACCATTATTTCGATTTTATAGGATTACCATTGGATATCACCAAAAAAGAATTTAAAAATTACCATTTGGCCTCTTGGAAAGGTAACTGTTTCTATTGTGGACTTCTTTGACAGATATTATTTTGGTGTATGAGCTTAAGCAACAAAATTTACAGACGTTATTTATTGCAAATAGTTATTGTTCTTAGATGATATTTTTAATATATATGTTACATTTCTATCAAGGTATGTTTTACTGAGTAGAGATTCAGGGCTTTTTTTAAACAATCTTTCAGATTGTTAATTTTTTTGCCCGCTGTTAAGTGATGAATGCAATTGATTTCACAATTTGCAGTGAAATTCAATATATTCTGAAAACAGCAAAAAAAGGGCAAAAAATTACTTTGTTAAATATGAAAATATGTGTACTGTATTCTAAAATGTATTGTTAAATATTACAACTTTTTTTCTTTTTTTTCAGATCGAGAAAGAAAATTTAGGAAATGTAATCCTTTTTTCTAGCAATTAAAAAAACCCATTTATTTATAATTAAGTTATTTTTTTGGTCAGGTAAGTTTGAAATATCTGTATTTCTCACCCCTTCACTTTCATGCTCCCTTTTCTTCACTTCTCCTCACTCTGCTTTTCTCATTCCCCTTCTCTCTCTTCTTCCTTTACTGCTCTTTCGTAACTCCCTCACTCCTTCTATACTACTCCCCTAGGTTTACTGCCTCCATCACTACTTTTTGAAGGGGAACAGCCATTACAACGCGGTTTTTACCACGCGCAGCTTTTACATCGCATGTGTTACAACGCATGCGATGTTACAACGCAATGCCATTACAACGCAAGTCTTTACATCGACTTGCGCTAGATGGCGTGCTAACATTACAAATAGTGTAGTTTACTATCCCAACACCTTCCCTACTGTTACGTGGACTGGAGTTGGAATAGTAAATTACACTTTTCTAATGTTAGCACGCCATCTAGTGCAAGTCGATGTAAAGACTTGCGTTGTAATGGCATAGCGTTGTAACATCGCATGCGTTGTAACGCATGCGATGTAACTGCACGCGTTGTAATGACACGCGTTGTAATGTCATACATCCCTTTTTCAACCATGTATCTCTCCCTGTCTCCATGTGTCTCAGTCATTCTAACTGCCTTACTCCTTCTCAGTTCCTTGCTCTCTGTCTCCGTTTCTGTCTCTCTCCCTTTGTCTGTCTTACCCTTAATTTGCTTAACATCTCTGGGGAAAATTAACAAGGCCCCTGCGCCACCACTATGTCACTTTTCATAACGTACTGGTGGCGCAGGGAGCTCCTCCATATTTACAAGGAGAGGAAAAGCAACCCTGCGTGACTTTTCCTTTCCACATAAATACAGCCACTTCACACGCAGCACTGTGCGTTGAAGGGGCGTTACATGGGTGTTGTTGTGGGTGTTCCCACGCAACACTCAAAGAACTAGACACATCTCCAGGTTTACGAGAAATCGTAACTCTGGAGATGCATGTGAATGCTACGCTACCCTAAAGGTGGCGTAGCGAGGCACAACGAGGAGAAATGTTTTTATTTCTCCTCGTTTTTTCCTCTTTTAGTGCGTCCTCCATTCTACAGCACGCATTGAAAGCGGAAAAAGCCTCTTTTGTGCAGGAAGATGTCCCTTCCTGCACAAGAAAAATCTCCCCACCACGCAGTCATCCTTGAACCATGGTGCAAGGGAGCCTGCACCAGTGCATGGCTGCAGTTTGAACGCCTGCGCAGGGGAAGCATAGAGATGCGACAAAAAAATTGTATAAAAAACTAGAATTAAAAATAAAGTTTAAGTGTTTGGATGTTGGTTGGCTCTAAAAAGAGCCATTGTGTTAATTTAGTGTTTTTTGGTACCTATGAGTAAGTATCGATGCAGAGTCTAAAGATCAAGAGGAAGACTCTGTTCCCTTCATCTGTGAAATGTACACCGTCTACTCTATAAATGCCTTGCCAATCCCCTCACTTTTTCTTCTTATTTCATGAGACAAGGAGCAGAACAGGTATCAATTTTAGTTGTAAATGGCAGAAGAGCAATCTACTTCAGGGAGTGAGGAGGACATCTGGATGCACTCAGAAGCATTGGTTCATAGTAGTTTCTCTTCCAGAATCTTCATACACCATAGCCACTCCCCTCACTATTTCTTCTTATTACCTGGGACAAGGAGGTGAGCAGCAATCAATTTTACTTGAAAATGGTAGAACAGCAGTGTATTTGAGGGAGTGAGGTGGAGACCTGGATGCACTCTGAAGATGTCTTTCAGTAGAATGACAAAATGAAAAGAAAGGTAGTTGTAAAATGGAGGCTTATATACTTTTTTTTAATAAAAAGAACTCATTGGCTGTTTCAGACCATTTTACAATAAAAACTAGGCTGTATGTTTAAATTTTTAAAAGCATGTTTTGTATTGGTCCAGAAAAATGTGTTCCCACAGAACATTACTTTGGATTTGCTGTTAGGTTTGAAAAGTTAAGCAATCTTGCTCTTTGGATTAGATACATTATGTACTGAACTTCTGACGTCTCTGCACACACCAGTGTTCCATGATATAATGCTATTCTAGCAGGCAGAAGTCATGTTGGGGGTAGAAATCATTTGGAAAGGGTTAAAATATGCAAAAAAAAGAAATGTGTGTTTCCATTTAAAAGAAAGGTGGAAAACGTGAAAAGGGGGTAGGGTACTAGAGTACAGAGTTCCTGACCCCCTAGCTTTTGTCAGGAGGTCCCTGAAGGACCATGAAGGGTGAAAAAAAACATTTTATTTTTTATTAAAAAAATCGCGGTGTGCGCGTACCGTGCGCGCACGGTGCGTGCACGGCGGGGAAAAAAACAAAAAAAATAGAATAAAAAAAAAATTAAGTGTTTAGATGTTAGGTGGCTCTAAAAAGAGCCGTTGTTTTAATTGAGGGACAGAGGAAAAAAAGACATGGCAAAAATGATAGGGTGTCACACGTGTGCTGCTGTATCTTCCTCTCTATTAGCGGAATGCTGGTGTCCGCATAACAGATAAGAACATGACACAAGTTGCACCGCATATGCACCCTCTCAAACAGAGGGTGTATATCCAGAGGAACCGAAGAAGGTGAAGCTGACGCCGGAGATGAAGTGCTCTGCTGAGCTGTCGATGACGTGCTCGGCTGAGCTGCTGCGGATGTGCTCGGATGAGCTGCTGGAGGGTTTTCTCTAGCAGCTCGAGCATAAGCCACAGGATGTACATCTCTAACGTGCCTGATCATAGTGAAGATACTAAAAGAGTATTTATTTTTAGGATCTCCTCTTGATAAGACACGATCACAAAGAGTGCAGGTGACTTTGGGAGCATTCACTTTCTTCTGCCCCAGTGGAAATATAAAAATTTGCCATATAAAAGAGTCTTTCTGTTTCCTCTGTCTCTGTCTCACAAGGGTCTCCTGCTCACTCCCAGAAAATGACTGCTGCTCTGCCATTCTGAAGTACTGAAGTACTAGAAAAGCTGCTCAGCTCCTTCTCCCAGGGAATCAGAAGTAATAATGAGGGGAGTGGGTGTGGTGTTGGAAGTTTCTGGAACTGGAACTACTATAAACCACTGAAAAGTGTGGTTTCTTGATCACATGACTTGCTATGCGCGCAACGTACGCGTACGGTGCGCGCACGGTACACGCTCGCATGCGCGTACGTAGGACGCGCGCATGCGCGTACGTAGGACGCGGGCATGCGCGTACGGAGCACGCATACGAAGCACGCGCGCATGCGCGTACGGAGCACGAGCGTACGGAGCACGCGTGCATGCATGAAAGGAGCACGCGCGCATGCGCGTACGGAGCACATGCGTACGCATCACGCACGAAGTATGCATGCGCACGTAAATCACGTACGCATGCGCACACGGAGCACGTACGCATGCAAGCCACGTGCGCGCACCGTATGCGTACCGTACCGTATTTGTACGGTACGCGTACGGTACGCGCACGGTCAAAGTCCCTTAAAAAAAAAAAACGTTTAGAGGTTTATAGAAGATATTACCTATGCTCAACTATATCTAAAATTAAACAAAAAAAGCTGAGCCATTCTATATTGCAGGATACAGTAAGTCTATAATTATATACATAGGTAGCATATTGTAAAATAAATAAATAAAAAATATAATAAAACATTCATAAATTAGCATTTAAAAAACCTTGCAAATTCACTGAAAAAAAACATAGGTTTCACACACGTTATAGTTAGGAATTAGCATTTAAAAAACCTTGCAAATTCACTAAAAAAACCATAGGTTTCACACATGTTATAGTTAGCTGGACATTTTACTCATACAAAACCATTGAAATTCCCCCGTTATAGTTAGTTCAGCTAACTATAACTCGCGCGCCCGCAATCCACTGCTGATGACGTTACATATTACATCACTCATGACATGGTCAGTGACATCACTCATGACATCACTGATGACATCATCCATGTGATAAATTAGTGCATCTTCTCACACCCTAATATAACCTTTGATACACCGACTCAAAATTTCAGAGTTCCATTCTCAAAACCATACATACTCCAATATCAATAACTACATACCCACTTATTAACTGTTAGGTCTACATACACCTCCACTCATACTTACAGTCACTCCGTACAAGACTATCATATGGATTTATACACCTTTATAGACACTCACACACCGCGAATCATCCATTGAGGTACTGATACACCTAGTCAGTCGTGCAAGTAATTAAACACAGTCCAATTTACTCACCTATACAGTTAAACACACTCAAGTTCACTTACTCATAAAAATAGTATCACATTCTTACACTCTTATAGAATCATTGATACAAGCAAACAATCATCCATACAGTCACTGTCACAATCACACACTCTCACATCTACCCACTTATATACTCTTACATGCATATATACTGCCTTTCACATATGTAGTTAGTCACAAATGTACCACTGAGATATACATTCAATCCCTAACACACCCATACATACACTCACTCAAACATACAGTCCATCACAGATGCACTCTTAAAACCATGCACCCATAGAATCACCCACTCACACATCTATGCATAGAGGCACACACACCCTACCCACACAAACACTCAGGAACCCATACAGATTCTCAGACAAGCAATCAATAACTCATATAGACACTCATATAGCTATTCACAAAACCATGCAGCCACTTATACACCAACATACAGACACATACAGACATTTACACAGTTTAGTCAGTAGTCTGCAGTAAGATACATTCAATGACTCACTTATAAAGTCAGTTACGCACCACAGAAAATCATCCATTTACACACTTGTACACCCACTCATTCTTCAACAGGCCTTTCCCTATATATATTAAACATATTAAAATTGTTCAGAAACACATACTCAATGGATGATGTCATCAGTGATGTCATCAGTGATGTAATTTGAGATGTCATCAGTGATGTCATGAGTGATGTCACTGACCATGTCATGAATGATGTAATATGTGACGTCATCAGCAGTGGATTAGGGGCGCGCGAGTTATAGTTAGCTGAACTAACTATAACGGGGGAATTTCAATGGTTTTGTACGAGTGAAATGTCCAGCTAACTATAACATGTGTGAAACCTATGGTTTTTTCAGTGAATTTGTAAGGTTTTTTAAATGCTAATTCCTAACTATAACGTGTGTGAAACCTATGTTTTTTTCAGTGAATTATATATATATATACACGTGTTACCATCCGTGTGGGAACTATGTGTGAATACCTGCCTTGTGGGGACTAACCTTTCCCAATGTTTGTAAAATACTCTAATAACAGAAAAATGTTAAGAAAAAATTTATGATACAGGATCATGCATCAGATTTGCAAATATATTGTTATTTAATCGTGCACACAGCACCATCCTTGTGGGGACTTGAACACGTGCTACCATCCATGTGGGGACTTAGTCTGTAACACTATTTGTGATTGAATACAGTCGAAGGCACATGGCTAAATGTTTATTTTATTAACAATATACACATACAACATTATAATCTATTCATATATGAATTGCTGCATTTATACTAGGGGTATAAATTAAACACAGATAATGTTAATGTGCCAGAAAATGACATATCATGCTTAAAGAAAGACACTTAAAACTTTATTTAACCTATTTATTAGTGCCTACATTCTTAGGAGATAAGGGAACTAATACAAAGAATTTAACATATGGAACTAAGGAATATGGTCAAGTGGAACACAGAGCTTGATTAGCTGCTTACATTTTTGCCAAAATAGCTGTTCAAGTCCCCACAGAGATAGTGGGTGAAGATCATTGTGTTTAAGTCTCCATAGAAATAGTGTATACATTCAAAGCTTAAATACCACTATAAAGAGTGTGAAGCTAATGATGTTCAAGTCCACACAGAGGTTGTGTGTAATTCTAGGAATGCTCAAGTCCCCACAGAGATGGGATGTTATTATACCGATGTGTAAGTCCCCACAGAGATAGTGTGTTATCATAGAGATGTTCAAGTCCCCACAGAGATGGTGTGTTATTATGGTGATGTTCAAGTCCCCACAAAGAGTGTGTGTTATTATAGCGATGTTGAAGTCCCCACAGAGATAGTGCATGAAGGTGGCTGCGTTTAAGTCCTCATTAAAATAGGGCTCAATTCACAAAGGTAAACTTAGACAAAAAGTCTAAGTTTACTACTTTTCAGTAATCACAGAGTAAATTCAGACCAAAAGTCTAACTTTACTATTTTTCAATATTTACAAATCCCCATACAGAGAATGTGAAGCTTCTGATGTTCAAGTCGAAACAGAGCTTGTGTTTAATTTTAGGAATGCTCAAGTCCCCACAGAGATGGTATGTTATTATAATAATATTCAAGTCCCCACAAAGATAGTGTGTTATTACAGTGTAGTTCAAGTCCCCACAAAGAGAGAGTGATATTATAGAGATGTTTAAGTCCCCTGTAGTGAAGGCAGCGATTTAGATACATACATTGTTATGTTAGCATAAGCGCGTTAGATGTTAGAAAAGCCATCTTGCCACTTTTGCTGCTTTTGCACACAACACTGCAGAGACATGTTATTATTTGAAAACTGCTTGCTTGCCTTTTCTTCACATGAGAACTGTCTGTTGTTCACATCCCTAGACATGCACTGCGACCTTGGTCTGAACATTGTGTGCAAAATACTCTGAGCCGCCAGACAAGGTATATTTTTGAGTTCAGGTTGATCGGCCCACTCTCTAGCCATAATACGCACACAGCTGCAAATACCTGAATGTCGAGAGCCTTTAATATTACAGTTTGCATGCGTTAGAAACACATTCTGGAGAAGAACGTTTCCAGGCGCAGAGCAAAGCTGATCCTGTGATGTGATTCACCTAAGCTGATCTTTACGGTATGGGGTTCCCCATTCAAGCCTAGAGACCTTCTATTTGTCTAATAATACTAGCGAAGGGAAGGTGGCTGTATTCCACTGTCATTTGCAATATGATTTCTCCCTTCATTTTCTATGGTATTGTAACAATGCTGATGGTTTTAATTATAATCATTTGTCTGCTTATGTTAGCCAAAGGACTGCATCATAGGACACGTAGTTTGTAAAATACACCTTTTAAACTTTACAGTGTCTCTGATTACTCTTGTTGTGGACTGATATGAGAATAATAACGAACAGGTATTTCTGATTCCCACCATTCCTGAGAGTACTCTAAGTCGCTTGTTCTGGGTTGTCTATACATTGGGACCTCCGAGAGAATGCGGATAACAAATGGGACACTGATGCTGGTCAGATAGGGGTTCTGGGTACTGAGGTGAGTTTTTGGTACACCGCAATTCACTGAGGTCCTGGTTTCCTGCGTATAGTTCTGTGCATGAGCAGAATCCCTGCAACACCCACAGAGACAGTGCATGAAGGTGATTGTGTTTAAGTCCTCATTAAAATAAGGCCCAATTCACAAAGCATAGTTCTGTGCATGAGCAGAATCTCTGCAACATGGCGCACCTAACGTTTGGTCTTTTGATTTGAAACGCCTTAGTAGTGCTTCTATTAGTCCACAACACCCTCACTCTTGTTTCCGGATAACGGGAGTGATGGTTTTAACCTACCTGTTTGTACGATAGGTTCCCTCAAGCTTGGTAATTAAAAAGGTTTTTATATTTCTGAACCCTTGTGCTACTGTAATATCCATTATTGTTCTTCTCTGTGTCCTTATGGCGGTCGATATTGCAGCGCATAGCCGTACACATCTGTGGCGTCATTCGACGCAGTATGGGGTGCCGGACGATGGAATGGCCGTTATTTTTGTAGTGAGTGCCGATGTGTCTTACCCCTACGAGTTGTTTTACTCTTGGGTGACACTGCCGGCAGTGAATGCGGATGATAATACGTTTCCCTCAAATACTCACACACGCGTCCCAGCAAATTATACGCCATATAGGATGCAGGAGATTCCCCTTTCGGCCTGGCAGCATCGCATTTGGTTAAATGGCGCCCTTCCTCATGCGGTTACACCGGCTAGAATGGGCCCTTTGTCAATTCCAGGGGCCACATGGCCGGTGCTGGCCGGATTTACGCCTCATCCCTGCTATCTGACTGTTGCGGTGGATGAGTTGCGTGTTCTCCATACAGCCCTTATTACAGTATATAGGGCTTTAGTGCAATACGTTTCACGCAACATGCAGGTGGGGGCACCTGCTGTTGCGGGACAGCCAGCTGGCCAAGCCGCGGTTGTTATTAGTCCCGTCATGGTTAATTCGGTAATGGGCAAGCGCCCCCAGAATAAGGATGATTTGCCTTATTGGCTTGCTGAGAAATTTGACCAACTGGAAGCGGTATTTCTGCATTCTACCCCTATGGAGAAACACAGGATCCTCACCATTAGTTTGCAGAAGGACTTAGTCCCGGAGGTGTCCGATTGTGACGACTGGGGCAAGGTCTTTGCCGCAGTCTACTCGAAGTGCTTTGGCACCCCATCTATGTCTGTGCTTCCCTCCGTCATTAAACGTGTTCAAGATAACCACGGTCCGGAGGCGGCTGTAGAGTTGGGAATGCGGCTTGTCGGTGTGTTCGACGTAGTTGCCTCTCTCGTCCTTGGTAATCTCAAGGGAGATGCGGTGCAATTCCAAGTGGCTAATGGCTTAGCCCTCGTCGATGAGCTCGACAAGCCCAAAGAGTTGCCTAAAATTATTGCGGAAGCATATAGAACTATTGCCCGCAGTAGCTTAGGGATTAAACCGACTATAGTCATTCCTGACTTAATACAACAGACTAAGGTGAGTTTGTCTGTCAAAGACGATCGTCCAACTTTTCCAAAACAAAATTGGCGAACAAAGAAACAGGGAAAGCAGCCACAGAAACAGGGGTCTCGTCCTGCCTCTCCCGTACAGGTGACTGGTGAACGCACATACGATTTGCGCGATCGCACTAGTATTAGGTCACATGAGAGATTTCAGGTTACTGAACAATGTTCTCCTCGTTCTTCACAGAAAACATCGGCCTCACATTCCAATTGCGGAGTACGTGGAAAAGGTCGGGGTGCCCAACAAGGACGTGAGCAACCCCGTCAGACTGACGGTAAAGGCAAGCAGGACGAGTTTGCACGTCAACGTCCCCAGTTTCAGAAGAAGAAAGTTGCTGCATTAACAGCGAGGTATGCCACAGATAGTGCGGACGCAGCTTCGGAACCTGACATGGGCACTAACGCTGCTCGACAGCGCAGTGGAGGTTACAGTAGTGCGGCAAGCACTGGTTCCATTTCTGGAGGCGACAGCAACTGACACGTTCATTACTGTAGAAACTGCTGACACTAGAGTGGCTCCCCCTGACAGACTATATGACATAGTCCTCTTAATTGAAGGTGACATATAACGTACAATACAAGGGATTTTTTGGGATAATCTGACCTCTTCCTATGACATTCTCTTGGCAGAGGCGGACTGGCCCCCGGCTTTCATTTTAGATGCTCCTAGAGGGGAGGTGGTAATCCTCCCGACCTTTGCGCACACAGTGCTGAAGGAGCACGCTGAAAGGTTTGCCGAAGAGTGGGCTCAGGTGCTTGCACCGGCTTTGTATCAGGTGGACTGGGATAAATTGTCTCCCAGCTATGAGATTCCCTTACGGTCTATGCCTCAACCATAACCCCAATATCCCATTCGCCGCGGAGCTAGAGCTCACGTCGCGGAAATCCTTGAGCAATTGGAATATCAGGGAGTTGTTGAAACATGTGTGTCACCATTGAATAATCCTTTATTCACTGTAACGAAGCCTGATGGATCGTACCGCCTAGTTTTGGATTACCGGCATTTGAACTCTCATTGCTGGACGTGCGCGGTACAGAATACCCACAGTTCTGCCCTCATTGATAGTCTCATGAGAAAAAGGTTTAAAACCACACTTGACATATCCAATGGCTTTTACAGCCATAACCTGTCTTCTATTAGTAGTCAGTGGACAGCGTTTACTTCTGGCAGCAAGCAAAAGCAATTTAAGAGATTAGCCAATCGGCTATAAAAACAGCCCTGGCGTCTTTGCCGCACGTGTTGTCTCTCTGTTAGAGAGCATTGACCCTGATGCGTACTCGTATGTTGATGACATCTATCTCACAGACGACGAGTTGTGGCCGCAACGGTGTCACGTTGATCTATTTTCTTTGTTATGTTTGCAGACTTCGGTTACAAATTCAACTTTGCGAAGTCTCACATTGCAGAGTATACAGTGTTGTTTTTGGGCTACGAGCTCAACAATGAGGGTCGAGGATTAGCTCCTCACTTTCTGGAGAAGTGTGCATGTCTGCGTGCTCCTACAACATTGAAAAAATTACAGTCTTTGCTGGGCTTTCTGAATTTCGGTTGTACATACATTCCCGATTATGCCCAGCGTATCAAGCCACTATATGCCTTGGTACAACCTACTTTTTCCAAATCGAGCTGGCTGCCAGAGCATTCAGCTATTTTGCAATCTTTGCAAGCTGATCTTCTTGCTTCGAAATATTTACTGACACATGATAGCCACACAAACCTGGTAATAAGAATTGTGCCAGGCACAGTGGGTTTCACGTACTTAACGTTCAATGAGGGCGACACAGTCCCCATTGCCTACAAATCACACTTGTACACTTCGGCTGAATTGCGCTTTTCCTCAGTCAAAAAAGTTTTGACTGCGGTGCAGATGGCGATTCTTAAAGAATGGGCGCTGTCGCAAGGAAAACGCATGTTGGTGGTTACACCGTATCCTGCCCTAGAGGCAGGGACGAAAGCCAGTGTACCAAATTCAAAAGCTTTGCATCTACATTGGATACAATGGGCCACTTCTCTGACATCACCAGATGTCACCTATATCTTTGATGCCTCATTGCAGATGCAGGAGTACTTGCAATATGAATTCGTTCATCCGGCTCCTCTGTCTTTGCGCCCGCTCGAAGATTACCATTGTGTCATTTATACTGACAGTTCGGCGCAACTGGCGACGGGATCGAAGCACGCCTATTCAGCAGCCTGCGCAATTGTAATGGGTACTTTCGAGAATGTAGAATTCAAGTCTGATGTCGTGCATACGCAGTCATTGGGTGATTGTACCGCACAGTTGGCAGAGCTCCGTGCTCTGGTGCTTGCCCTGGAGTTTGCTGAACCTCAGGTTACTACTCTTATCGTGAGTGACTCATTTTACTGTGTTCTGTCTTTCAACGACAATCTGTTATTTTGGTCTCAATATGAATATCGTGATTCCAAAGGTAGCACAATTAAGCATAAAATGCTTTGGTTTCGAGTGGCAGAGCTTAAAGAACATCTGCCTCTCGTGAATGTAATTCACACTCTTGGTCACCAGGGAGTTGGTGTCCACGCTGTCGGCAACAGCTTGGCTGACGAGGCAGCGAAAACAGCAGTGGCGACATATCTAGTAGCAGCAGTTACAAGATCCAAAAGTAAGATCGATGATGACATTTTGGCAGCTATTGCTGCTACAGAGAAGGGAAGTAATTATCCGAGAGGTTTACCTTCTCGTTACCATTATCATTTAAGTCCTGATAAAGTCCCATTAGTGAGAATTAACGACGTTGGTGACAGATTGATTCCCAACGGCGACTGCAGACCATCCTTGATAACAGCGGCTCACAAGGGTATGGCCTCTGCCCATGCCGGCGTTACAGCAACTGTTACTCTGTTACAACAACGTTACTGGTGGCGCGGGTTATATAAACAGGCTCGCACTTATGTTCTTGATTGTGACATTTGCCAGCAGATTAAACCTTCAACTGCTGCGCGCCCACCACAAACTAAGTTGTACATATCTAATGAACCACTTGGGTGTGTTTATCTAGATCACTGTGGTCCTTTCTCCTCTGATACTGCGTACAAGTATATCTTAGTTGCAGTGGATTCGTGCACACGTTTTCTTTGGGTATGGCCACAGAGGAGTGCTGATGCCCGTACTGTCATCAGGGATTTGCGTGTCTTTGTGGGAAGTTTTGCGTGTGGTACCTTTCATTCTGATCAGGGCCCTGCGTTCGCCTCTAAGGCGTACAAAGAAGCCATGAAATCATTGGGGGTCCAAGTCAAATTTTCGTCTCCTTACCGACCTGAGGGTAATAGTGTAGTGGAGCGAATGAACCGTGACTTAAAGCAATCCTTGACAGCTAGGGTTTTAGGCACTGGCCGGAACTGGTTTGCCCATCTGTATAACGTACAACGTACATTTAATAATCTCCCTAGAAGGTCTCTGGGTGGGCGGACCCCACACATGATGCCCTTTGGCATAAAAATGTTTGTCCCGGACCTTGATGGTCTAGACATGGCAGCATCTGCCGCACCCTTTGACGTAGATGATCACCGTGCTGTGTTACAGAGTCTAAAAGAGACCAGAGACAGTCTCGCGAAGGAACACTTGGCCTCCACATCTGATGCTGCGCTTCAGATTCCGGTAGTCGGCTGGCTACCTCGAGTTGGTGACCTGGTCCGTGAGAAGGTGGCGAACAAGAAGGAGTTCGGCCCCTCTTATCTTGCCCAGGTTCCAGTGCTTGGCGTGCAGGGTACAATAACAGTCATTTTACCTCCACTTCCTGGTCGCAAGGATAACAGGTACTTCTCCATTGACAATGTCAAACTACAGCGAGTGGCCGATTCTTCTTAGTATGTCTCCAGTGGTCTCTTGCCCTGCGATGCTGAGAAATTCTATTTTGGCTCCGGCTACTACCACCATGCCTGATATTGCTATCGAGATGCATACAGTTGCTGATCCTTTGTTGCTACCACCAGCTGATGGTCTACCTGAAGATACTGAGTATGCTTATCCTGCAGATGTAACATTGCCTGTTTTACAATCAACCGCAGTTACCCAGTCATGTTTCTCCTTTGATACTAACTCTATGACTTCCAGGGCCCCATCAAAAGTTTCTATTTTTGCTGTTTGGTTTAAAAGACATTTTTTGATTCCCCCTTGGACTTACATTTGGCTGATGCTCATATGTATTTTTTTGTTTATGTCCATCGGATTTGTGGTGGTATTTTTTCATCTTGTGAATGGACACTACCTAAAAGAAAGATCGACAATTAGACTAATTGATGGAACTTTGGCCCCCCACTCCTCATCACACATCATGAAGAGAGACCAGACTTTTGTGAATATTACTGCCTGGCCTGTGTTAGATGGGATTGCGTGGGATGCTGTTAAATTTCAAATTCATGGACCCACTGAGGTTATTAATATTCCGAATGTATTTCGTGTTTTTATGGGTGATGTGGTTAAACAAAACATCCGCTCTGATGATTGGGACGTTCAGGCCATAGAAGCACTGTTTTCTGATTTGAAATATTATGCTGCTTTTGATGCTGAAGATTTGTATTTAGACACTGCTAACTACGGGGAGTTGTTTTGCTATCAACATTATGGCAATCATTTCCTACATAAAGCCAATACGTATCGTAGTTTTGTGAATTATACCCAATGGGAACATTGCCCAACACCAATGTTAGGCAGCTCCAACACATTGGTGAACAAATTTGCCTATTTTACTGATTTCAGTGTTTCAAAACCTGCCGCCTTTTATTTTAAAGTGGCAGCGGAGTCTGCCTCGAACGTTAGGCTGACACACACTAAATTATTGTATTCCAAATCCTTTATGGATGATTTAGCAGTCAGGGGTTATGATCTGTGGAAAGCTACTATTGATCTTAAATCTGGGGTTCTAAACCATGGCAGGTACAAGGAACAGAAGCTTTGCATCGTGCCTGCCTCATCCCGAACCACATATTATTTTGGAATTCAACTATTTTTCAGACCACCTGTTTTGGATTGGTTACTTCTAAAAAGCTGAATTCCCCCTCTATTCCAGATTTGGGTGCTTATCCAAATTGGGATAATCATACAGATCTGTCCCTTGATGCGTTGCAGTCATAGATTACTAACACATCATTCAATATTTCCAAAATAAATTCGGAAGGATGGTTGACTTGGCAGACGAGCTCAGATTCCTGTCAACATTGTTTTTTGGGTCTGCAGCCTGGGTATGCGCAGGTTCGCGTAGACCCCCGCTTTGAATCTTCTCATTCTATTACTACCTACTCTGTTGGGAAGTTATGCCAGTCTTTGCTGCAACATTCCACCTTGGCATCTGTTAAAGTTCATTTATATAAATTACATGACAAAATAGATTTGAATGATTTTGTTAAGGGTCCTGTGGGTGGCAGGTCCAAAAGATGGGTGTATGCTATTTATAACGAGGTTTGGAAGTTATCACCAATTGAAGCTGCTTCCAGATTGAGAGCTATTGATCAAGCCAATATGGAAAAAGTGCTAGCTGTTATAGATAATAGCATTAACACCCTTTCTTCCAGAATTTACACATTAGATAATATTGTTTCATCTGTTGTTGATATTGTGCAGGATGATATGTCTGTTTTGTATCATGGTCAGAATCAATTGCGTTCTATAATGCAGTTTGCATGGACTTTGCAAACGTTAAAGGCTGGGAAAGTCCCCTGGGACTACATGAATACGTCATCTTTATTCCTTCCTTTTAATCTAACTGCGAAGCAACAATTCATGTCCATGAAAGATGCAACATATTCATTACTGCATATTCAAAAGATAGAACCTTTGCCTTTCTCTGTGGCCGAATTGAACTCAGCTGTGTGGCTTATCCACGGGTTAATCACATTGCCATTTCCTTTGTTTAAATTCAGTTTGTGCATGAAACATTATGCCCTAGGCAGATATGAACCATTGGTACTGCTTTTCTGCATGAAGTTTGGTCACTCCCATTTACATACAGGTGCATGAGAGAAGGTAAAGAAGTTTATCTGAAGGGTGAGGTTTGCTCTTCCACACCTGATCACTCTGTAGTCTGTGGGCACATCCAATTGCATGGCGCGTGCAATGTGCAAGCGCCTAATTTAGCATGCGTCCTGAAGGGGATTCCAGTGCCAGCTATTACACCCTCTTTCACGGTGTTAGCTAACGGTAGTTATTTGCTTTTAAATAATGAGGCTTGCTGTGGGATGCTAGTGGGAATTCCTTACATTGTAACTATATCACAGAGAGTAGTCTGCTGTAAAAATGTCCTTTTCCCACCCCGGCATGGGCGGCTGGATGTATCCATCTGGCCTTCCATTCCAACCTTGAAAGCAGAGTTCAACAAGATGAGCAGAATAAGGGCTCTATTGTCTCAAAAAGAAGTCGCTCTGACTTTGTCTCGTGAAACATTTGTTCTTCACGTAGCCAATACCCGCACCGAGGTGCAGGCGCTTTTAAATACTGATCTCCCACTTCATTTTGGTGCCATGATTCAAACTATATTAAATGCCCCGTCAACAACTGGCGTGGCGCATTTTTTCAAAATTGTGGGCTCCGGCCTCGTGACCTCCTTCCAAACTATTTTTGGTGTGATACCGGCCTTTTTTCATTCTATTTTTTCCAGCGTCTTTGGCGGGCTCCCGTTGATTCTCGCCCTCGCGGCTGGTGTGCTGCTGTTGGTCTGCTTACTGCGCAATGGCTGCACAATTTGTGTCACGCGACAGCCTGTCCCGGCTGCTCCATCTTCGTAACCGGATGCTTGAATATTATGGAACTTTACCACTGGCAACCCTGAGCATAGCCTATGGATTATCCTTCCGGTTTTCCTACTTTACATGCGTACAACCTGTTTTTCATTGCCTAGATTGTCCTTTCGAATGGGTTCTGGACTTGTGCTTGTCAAACTAGGTGTCTTCTGCCCCGGATTATGATCGACTGATGTGTCCATTAGTGGCTCATGAATTGGACTGTTCTGGTTTCAGGATTATGGCCTGTGGAGCGGCACATGGAGTCCTCGGGAATTGGGACATCGGAACGGCAGCATATGACTTCTTGGCAAGAAGTTATCTTGAAGAACACACCAGTTGTCCTCTGATTGTGCCCGAGGCCCCAGTTGTAGAGGAATACGTATGTTTGTTTACCTTATTAGACTGGATGGCGAACACTTTTGCAACTCGTTCCAATGACTTCCTCTTGGAAGCTGTCGCTACGTACTGTGCTTACACATTGATGGATTAACTTGAATAGCGTCCAAGCTTCCCTTGCACAAAACACACATATTTTTTTATGTGTTCCAACATCTGGGCTCGTTGAGCCTTTGCATGATGTATTAATTTACCGTTTTCTTTTTGTCCCCTTCATTTTGTTTTTTTTTAACGTTTTTTTTTTTCGAACTTTCACTCCTCTTTATTTGGATTTCCAATACATGCACTTGGTTCCGCTCCGTCGAATTTGAACTCTGCGTTCCTTTTTGTATCCCTATTTGTTTGTGGTCCGATCAAGGGTGGGTGTAGTGAAGGCAGCGATTTAGATACATACATTGCTATGTTAGCATAAGCGCGTTAGATGTTAGAAAAGCCATCTTGCCACTTTTGCACACAACACTGCAGAGGCATGTTATTATTTGAAAACTGCTTGCTTGCCTTTTCTTCACATGAGAACTGTCTGTTGTTCACATCCCTAGATGTGCACTGCGACCTTGGTCTGAACCTTGTGTGCAAAACCCTCTGAGCCGCCAGACAAGGTATGTTTTTGAGTTCAGGTTGATCGGCCCACTCTCTAGCCATAATACGCACACAGCTGCAAATACCTGAATGTCGAGAGCCTTTAATATTACAGTTTGCATGCGTTAGAAACACATTCTGGAGAAGAACATTTCCAGGCACAGAGCAAAGCTGATCCTGTGATGTGCTTCACCTACGCTGATCTTTACGGTATGGGGTTCCCCATTCAAGCCTAGAGACCTTCTATTAGTCTAATAATACTAGCGAAGGGAAGGTGTCTGTATTCCACTGTCATTTGTAATATGATTTCTCCCTTCATTTTCTATGGTATTGCAACAATGCTGATGGTTTTAATTATAATCATTTGTCTGCTTATGTTAACCAAAGTACTGCATCTTAGGACACGTAGTTTATAAAATAAACCTTTTAAACTTTACCGTGTCTCTGATTACTCTTGTTGTGGACTGATATGAGAATAATAATGAACAGGTATTTCTGATTCCCACCATTCCTGAGAGTACTCTAAGTCGCTTGTTCTGGGTTGTCTATACATTGGGACCTCCAAGAGAATACGGATAACGAATGGGACACTGATGCTGGTCGGATAGGGGTTCTGGGTACTGAGGTGAGGTTTTGGTACACCGCAATTCACTGAGGTCCTGGTTTCCTGCGCATAGTTCTGTGCATGAGCAGAATCCCTGCAACACCCACAGAGACAGTGCATGAAGGTGATTGTGTTTAAGTCCTCATTAAAATAAGGCCCAATTCACAAAGGTAAACTTAGACAAAAAGTCTAACTTTACTGCTTTTCAGTATTCACAAAGGTAAATTCAGACCAAACGTCTAACTTTACTAATTTTCAATATTCACAAAGCCCCATACAGGGAATGTGAAGCTGATGATGTTCAAGTCGAAGCAAACACAAGGAGATGATGGACAGAGTGCTGAAACTTTTCAGTCACTCACCCCCAGTCACAGGTCTGGGTTGAATCCATCATCGCTCTTTAGCTCACTTCTCCACCCCAGTTCAGACCCAGCTATATGCAAATCAGTCTTGACCCTGTGCCTCATGGGGACAGTCCAGCCCAAACTGCCAAGCCAGGTCTTCCCTGGACCGGAAACAAGCATTTCTGGGACCGGTTTTGGGGTAACACCCCCACATCAGCCAGGCTAGCTTGAATCCAGTGGCAAAGTGGGCAAGGGAGCCACGTCTGGGCATACCCTGCCAATTTAGGGTGAACAAGGCAAACACAAGGAGATGATGGATGGAGTGCTGAAACGTTTCAGTCACTCACCCCCAGTCACAGATCTGGGTTGAATCCATCATCGTTCTTTAGCTCACTTCCCCACCACAGTTCAGACCCAGCTATATGCAAATCAGTCTTGACCCTGTGCCTCATGGCACCCCCTGATGCTTTAAGTCGAAACAGAGCTTGCGTTTAGTTACAAGAATGCTCGAGTCCCCACAGAGATGCTATGTTTTTATAGTGATGTTCAAGTCCCCACAAAGATAGTGTTTTATTATAGTTTTTTTCAAGCCCCCACAAAGATAGTCTGTTATTATAGCGATGTTTAAGTCCCCACAGAGATAGTGCATGAAGATGATTGTGTTAAACTCCTCATTAATATAGGGGCCGATTCACAAAGGTAAACTTACAGTGTGTGATTATAGACATGCCCAGGTCTCCACAGAGATAGTGTGTGATTATAGAGATGTTGAGGTCCCCACAGAGATAGTGTGTGACTATAGACATGCCCAGGTCCTCACAGAGATAGTGTGTGTTTAGAGACATGCCCAGGTCCCCACAAAGATAGTGTGTGATTAATGGGATGCACAGAGATAGCACACAGATATAGTGCATGATTATAGTCATGTACAAGTCCTCATTGAGATATTGTGCAATTACAGTGATTTTTAAGTCCCCACAGTGATAATGTGTGATTATAGTCATATTCAAGTCTCCACAGTGATGTGTTTAATGATAGGTATGTTGAAGCACCCATACAGATAGTATTAGTCTGGTGGCTTATTAAATGAATGAATCCACTTGAGAGAGATGTGTTTGACCACTCTCTCACATGTTTGAATCCCGGTGCTACCACTCAGCCTTTATTCATTCGAAGGTCTATACAATAAGTACTATTTACTTGCATAACAAAACACATATGGTATTCAGCAACAAGATAACCTCAGGTGTGAATGTGTACTTTATAATGCATATGAGATGATGTGATGTGATAATAGTGGTACTCAAGCCACCTCTAGAGATAGACTGGAATTATCCCATATATGTGTATCCCACTTCAATTGCAGCATTAACTGATTTAAACTGTGTTCATCCAGGAAATCCAAGTATCTGAGATCTCATTGTCTTTTCTAGCCCACATCTTATCAAATCTAGTCTCCATTAAAAAGATAAAACTGTATTTCTGTTGCAATAAACGCCCCATACCGATTCGTTCTGACACTTTAGGATGATTTAGATTTAAGAACTGGTCAATCTTTATAATTTTTGTCTCTGTAATTCAGGAATTAAATGGTCCTCTCCTCACAAAGCTCTACTTTCTCTCAAAGTATTCCTTATATATATATATATATATATATATATATACATATATGTGCCCAGAGCATGTGTCCCGCTGATTTTTCAAAAAGGTCAGCGTTTGGTGGTGATGTATAGCCGGTTTTCGCTGATACCGGCAGGGGCACGCCCTCTCGTTCAGGAGCTCCGCGCAATCAGCAACTTGTTGGTGCAGTACGAGGAGTACAAACGCGGCGCCCCCCCAAGCTGAGTTATTTCCATTTGGATGTCATCAAGCGAGGGGAGAGAGGAGGTGGCATGGTGCTGCCTGACAAGGGCACAATTAGAGGGTTCAGCGGGATCATCATCTCCAGAACTTTGTAGGTGGAGTGCAGCACAGCGCCAGGAAATTGGGGACATTATCATTTGTTCAGAGTTCCAGATCACTGGATTGTGGAACCTCGTGGTGACTGCAAGTACCATGATGCATTGGACTTGGGATGCTTAACGTAATGAACACACCTGCCTGTGGGAGGAGGAGCTTAGAGTCCACTTCAAAGGGAGTGGCCTCTTGAGTCCACGAGGAATCAACAGCCTGTGGGACCGGCACTGATGACGGCCATTTTGGCCAGAAACGCGTCTGCCATGAAGATTTCACAGACTACAGGAATACGGTTTGCGTGCTGAATAAATCCCTTCTTGTGCCCAGAGCATGTGTCCCGCTGATTTTTCAAAAAGGTCAGCGTTTGGTGGTGATGTATAGCCGGTTTTCGCTGATACCGGCAGGGGCACGCCCTCTCGTTCAGGAGCTCCGCGCAATCAGCAACTTGTTGGTGAAGTACGAGGAGTACAAACGCGGCGCCCCCCCAAGCTGAGTTATTTCCATTTGGATGTCATCAAGCGAGGGGAGAGAGGAGGTGGCATGGTGCTGCCTGACAAGGGCACAATTAGAGGGTTCAGCGGGATCATCATCTCCAGAACTTTGTAGGTGGAGTGCAGCACAGCGCCAGGAAATTGGGGACATTATCATTTGTTCAGAGTTCCAGATCACTGGATTGTGGAACCTCGTGGTGACTGCAAGTACCATGATGCATTGGACTTGGGATGCTTAACGTAATGAACACACCTGCCTGTGGGAGGAGGAGCTTAGAGTCCACTTCAAAGGGAGTGGCCTCTTGAGTCCACGAGGAATCAACAGCCTGTGGGACCGGCACTGATGACGGCCATTTCGTCCAGAAACGCGTCTGCCATGAAGATTTCACAGACTACAGGAATACGGTTTGCGTGCTGAATAAATCCCTTCTTGTGCCCAGAGCATGTGTCCCGCTGATTTTTCAAAAAGGTCAGCGTTTGGTGGTGATATATATATATATATATATATATTACCTACTGGCGGTCGCCAGTAGGTAGTTATAGTTAGGACCGTGTTGCCATAGGAAATCTCAAAATTCTATTTTGAATAACTTTGGCGCCGGTTGACGAATCCTACCCTGAAAGTTTCGGGAGGATTCGTCAAGCGGGGGCTGAGAAAAAAGGGGGGCCCCAAAACGCGTTTTCCCCATGCATTTTTCCATAGGGACTTTAGTCGCAGCTACAGCCCGAACGGCTGAACAGAATTTTGTGAAATTTGGCAGAGAGGTAGCCATAAGGTCCATGAAGTGCCTTTTGCAGGTTTGGTGTAAATCTGTTCAGTATTTCCTGAGAAATTAGCATTTAAATCAATATATATATCTGTAAGCGCGCAGCGTGCGTGCACTGAGCAAGTCCTGTGCGCGCACCTTGCGGATCGCGAGCGCACTTCTGATTGGTTGTTAGATGTCAGTAAACATTCGAATCGGTGGAAATCAGGAAGCGGCGGCCGCCATTTTGTCTCTCGCATAAAGTGGGGGTGATAAACAAAGGGGGAGATCTTGAAAAGGGGGCAGAGTGGGGAGATATTGACCCACTAGGCATTGTAAGGGGGTCACAGTAGGACCTTGTAGGGCAAAAAAAAAGATTTATATTTTGAAAAAAAATATCGCCGAGTGCGCGCACCCAGCACGCACCCGAAACATTTTTAAAAACAAAAAAATAAAAAAAAAAAATCGCAATTAAGTAAAAAGATATAAGGTGGCTCTAAAAAGAGCCCTTGTGTTTATTGTGTGTTTTTTGGTACCTACAAGTAAGTACCGATGCAGAGTCTAAAGTTCAAGAGGAAGACTGTTGCCTTCATCAGTAAAGTGTACACCATCTCCTCTATAAATGTCTTGCATGTGGTAACGCAAGTTGTTGTGGTATATAGAACCCATACCATAGTCTCTGAGGAAAGCAGAAATAGATTTGTTGATGTGCTTCCTTGCTTTGTCAATCTGCGGACAAAATTGGTTGGACCAGTTCCACTTTTGCCTTTGGCATATGTTAGAATATACAAAGGCAGTTTGTGGAAAAAGCGACATCAATTGCACAAAGGTGTCCTTAATAAGCATTTCCAGACCTACCCCAGTTAAAGTGCCTAGGTCATTACCACCACAGTGCACAATAATAAGGTTAGGCTGTGGGAGATGTAGAAAGGATTTCACCAAAGGCATTAATTGGTGCCACTTTAACCCTCTCGGACCAATCCATTTAATGTCTACATTTGGCAAAGCAAGGTCTCTCACCATACCTCTTTTTTCTGCAAATTTTTCACTCCAGAAGACATAGCTGTGACCTACAATCCACACTGTGAACATCTTCAAAGGAGATCTGGATGCACTCAGGAGGTGTCTTTCAGTAGAAAGGAAAAAAGAAATGAAAGACAGTTGAAAAATGGGGGCACACATACTTTTTTTTATAAAAATAACTCATTGGCTGTTTCAAACCATTCTACACTAAAAACTAGGCTGTATGTTTAAATTTTAAAAAGCATGTTTTGTATTGGTTCAGAAAAATGTGTGAACAAAGAACATTAGTTTGGATTTGCTGTTAGGTTTGAAAAGTCAAGCACTCTTGCTCTTTGGAAATGAAACATTGTCTGCTGAACTTCTGACCTCTCTGCTCACACCTGTGTTCCATGACCTGTTGCTATGGTAGCAGACAGAAGTCAAGTTGGGGGAAGGGTACATTTGGAAAGGGGTTGAAGTTTTCAACCAATAGAAATGTGTGATTTCATTTGAAAAAATGTGGGAAGCACTGAGATTTGAAATTAACATGTATATGTGTGAAAAAAGAGAGGGAAACTGTGCCATTAACTGGTTCTGCTGAGAGGAGAGAGGTGTTCAGCTCAGAGATTCTGGTCTGATAAACTGCTGTGTGACTGCCACATTTCTTTCAGAACTAACTAATTTTAAAGGTGAGTTATGAGTTTGAGAGGGGGTGTTTGTGGTTAATTTAGATATAAAAAAAAGAATTGTGATTATTTGTTTAAAGTTGTGATTTACATTTTCTGTTTTGGGAGATATTTAACTGTTTTGAATATGTAAAATATTATGGAGTATGTTATCACCATAAGTTAATGTGTACTGGTAACAATGAGGAATACTGTTTTGTGCCTACCATCAAACCATGAGTCTGTGTGCAGAGAAGAATTGTTGACAGAGATTTAATTTGTGTTGCTGTTGAAAAGTAAGACTTGCAGTTGAAAGAAAAGGACAGCTTCTTTTTAATTGTGATGGTTAGCATTTAGCAGAAATCACTTTGAAAGAAAAGAGAGGAAAATGGCAGCACATTTGAAAAAAGCATTAGTTCTGTAAGAATTGATAACCCAGGAAAGGGGCAGCCTGTGTTTTGTGCCTACCAACACAGCATGAGTCTGTGTGTATATAGGAATTGTTGTCTGAGATTTAATTTGTGAAGATGTTGTTCAGTAAGAAATGCAGTCCCAGGAAAGGGGCAGCCTGTGTTATGTGCCTAAAATGATGGCATGACTCTGTGTGCACACAGGAATTGTGGGCAGAGATTTAGTTTGTGAAGATTTTGTTCAGTAAGAAATGCAGTCCCAGGAAAGGGGCAGCCTGGGTTATGTGCGTACAATGATGGCATGAGTCTGTGTGCACACAGGAATTGTGGGCAGAGATTTAATTTATGAATTTGTTGTTCAGTAAGAAATGCAGTCCTAGGAAAGGGGCAGCCTGTGTTATGTGCTTAAAATGATGGCATGAGTCTGTGTGCGCACAGGAATTGTGGGCAGAGATTTAATTTGTGAAGATGTTGTTCAGTAAGAAATGCAGTCCCAGGAAAGGGGCAGCCTGTGTTATGTGTCTAAAATGATGGCATGACTGTGTGCACACAGGAATTGTGGCCAGAGATTTAATTTATGAAGTTGTTGTTCAGTAAGAAATGCAGTCCCAGGAAAGGGGCAGCCTGTGTTATGTGCGTAAAATGATGGCATGAGTCTGTGTGCGCACAGGAATTGTGGGCAGAGATTTAATTTGTGAAGATGTTGTTCAGTAAGAAATGCAGTCCCAGGAAAGGGGCAGCCTGTTGTGTTTACACAAATTATCCCTTAGCACACATGCACTGTTACATACATCCCTGCAGTCTTCATGCAGTTCTGGAAGTCTCTTTGCTCATCTGTCTTGCACCAGACAATACACAGTCTTCAGAAACACACTCTTGGCACACACGCAGCAGCTTCTCCAACACTCTCATGTGTAGTACTCAGCTCTGTGTGCTGTTTCAGATGGCGATGTGTAATGCAAACACATTAAACGTCACCAAGGCCTCATTTAAATTGATCTAGTCTAATCACTCACCCTGTAACACATGGTCATGGTGTTAAGGAGCTGTTAGGACATGTGCTGTTTTCTGCTTCTGTAAATGATGTGGGAAATGTGTCAGGCAGTAACAGTAATTTGGTACTATTCAGGGACACTGTTTTGTTCCAAAAAACATAGTATGAGTCTGTGTGCGCACAGGAATTGTGGGCAGAGATTTAATTTGCGAAGATGTTGTTCAGTAAGAAATGCAGTCACAGGAAAGGGGCAGCCTGTTATGTTTACACAAATTATCCCTTAGCACACATGCACTGTTACATACATCCCTGCAGTCTTCATGCGGTTCTGGAAGTCTCTTTGCTCATCTGTCTTGCACCAGACAATACACAGTCTTCAGAAACACACTCTTGGCACACACGCAGCAGCTTCTCCAACACTCTCATGTGTAGTACTCAGCTCTGTGTGCTGTTTCAGATAGCACTGTGTAATGCAAACACATTCAACATCACCAAGGCCTCATTTAAATTGATCTAGTCTAATCACTCACCCTGTAACACATGGTCATGGTCTTAAGGAGCTGTTAGGACATGTGCTCTTTTTTGCTTCTGTAAATGATAAGGGAAATGTGTCAGGCTGTAACAGTAATTTGGTACTATTCAGGGACACTGTTTTGTTCCAAAAAACATAGCATGAGTCTGTGTGCGCACAGGAATTGTGGGCAGAGATTTAGTTTGTGAAGTTGTTGTTCAGTAAGAATTGCAGTCCCAGGAAAGGGGCAGCCTGTTGTGTTTACACAAATTATCCCTTAGCCCAAATGCACTGTTACGTACATCCCTGCAGTCTTCATGCAGTTCTGGAAATCTCCTTGCTCATGTCTCTTGCAGCTGACAATACATACTCTGCAGAAACACACTCTTGGGACACACGCAGCAGCTTCTCCAACACTCCTATGCGTACTACTCAGGACTGTGTGTAATGCAAACACATTCAACGTCACCAAGGCCTCATTTTCTTTGCTCTACTCTAAACACTCACCCAGGTTGCAGATACTTATGGAATGAAGTAGCTGTTAGGAAATGTGCACTTTTCTGCCTCTGTGATCTACAAGGAAAATGTGTAAGGCTGTAACAGCAATTATCACTTGATCTACCAGAGTAGTAAATGTGCTTTGAATTTGAAATCAAATTCTGTTTTCTGCTTAGAAGCACACCATGAGGCTGTGTGCGCACAGGAATTGTGGCCACAGATATAATTTGTGTTGCAGTTGTTCTGTTAAAAAATGCACTTGCAGGAAAGGGGCAGCTTGTTTTTTTTCAACTGTGGTGGTTAGCACTGTGCACAAATTAGTAAATCACAAATGAGAGACAAATGGAAAAACATTTGAAATAAATGAAAAGTAAAAAAAAATATTTTAATGAATTATAATTACAAAAAGGATTTTATTTTAGTTCCTTGCAGGTATTGCTGAGCAACAGTGAAAAAAAAATGCCTTTAAGGACAAGAAAGAGGAAAGAAAAGCAACAACATGTATATCTGGACAAAACTGGGGAAAAAAAATAGCAGGAGAAGCTGATGATGGCAAAAAGAAAAAGTCTACTGGTAAGCAGAGCAGAGATTTCTTAAAAAAGATTTTCAAAAAACAAAAAAATGGCAAAAATAACTGTAAAACAAAGAGAGTTTATGTACAAAGCAACAACACAGTCAACAGCAAAAAAAAAAAGCTAATGTACAATCAGAAGTATGTCAAACTGATATAACACGAAAATTAGATTTTAAAAACATTCGTCGAAAAATGTTTCATAGAAGAGTGATGTTAAATTTGCTAAAGGATGTGAAAAAATATAAGAAAAAAACAAAATTTATTAAGAAAAAAAATTTATAGAAAATATTGTAAGTAAGGCTTTGGAAATAAAAAGAAAACTTTTTATTCTAATTTTGAATAGGATGCGTAGATTAGATAAATTAGTCAATGCAATGAAGTCACAAAGCAAAAGGAAAAGAGAAGTGAAAAAAAGTAACTTTTGTAAAGTGTTCTTGGGAGAATGGAAACACAGTTCAAGTACTGAACCATTTTTTAATGAAGAGAGTTATCTTCAAAGTAATAGTTTGTTGCATGCAGTTGACACCAATGGTAGAGCATATGAAGTTAAGGATGGTTGTGTGATGCAAAAAGAGAAAATGGTCCCAAGAAATGAGGAAGAAGTAATGGCTGCTGAGGGTATGGGGAGACGTCCAAAAGCCCCAGTGTACACTTGGAACTGTAGTAGTATTTGTACTGTGCGTCAGGAATCTATTGATAAATTACGTGACTTTCTAAGAGAATATAGTAAAAAGAGTGTAAAACAGAAGAGAAAGGTGCTTCAAACAGTAGATCCATGCAGAGTGAGAGAAAATACTGGTTTGCAGGGACTTTCTCTGGCTTGTCTATCTAGAAAAGTGTGTAAAAGTGTTTTTCATCATTTTAGGATGCTGGCTGTTCATCATACTGAAATGAGAAAGTTTGTGAGAACATTGTATTTTGCTAAAAGTCCAGCAGTAAAGTTGAATGAGTTGAATAATGCTCTGTTCCGTGGATCTCTATCAGATGTAGTGAAGGTTACTGATGAGATTCAGTTTTGTTACTTTGGTCCAGAACAAGAAAGTGCAGAAAAGGACACAGTAAATGAGGAAAATGAGGAACAGAATGTAGAACTCATTATTGCTAAAAATTTTGAGGATGAAATGACAAAATTTACTATCACCTCTAATGAAAGACCAAATATTACTTGTATTTGTTGCCGCAAAAGTCATTATAAAATTCAAACAAGGAATGTTGATCTATATAAAAAAAGTGAAAATGAAGATAATTATAAGTGGAAGGATTTTGCAACATATATATATTTCTTGAAAATTGTTTTGAATTGGGTGAATATCAGCGTATTTGTAAATACGGTTATAATAAGTTAGAAGAAAATAGAATGCCGACCAGAGCTGTACATAATAATTTAGAATTGGATGCTATTCCTGCCGAACTTTCTGAATTAAATACATATGAGTCTATACTCATTCAATGTGTTCATCCGTTCCAGACCATAGTACGTATGGAGCCCAAAACTGGTAAATTACCTCCTTCTGATTTACTGAGAGGTTTAAAAGGAAGAGTGGTGTATTTGCCCTTGGATTTGAAAATAAATATGGAAACTATTGATGCAGATACTTTGGAAACTGAACCATTAGTAATTCTGGTTAATGGTGTACCTACAAAGAATAAGAAGATTTGGCAGGAGCTGGTGGATGTACGAAAAGTACAAAGAGCAAATTTGTATTTGAAAAAAAATAATAAATGGTATGAATCAATTTATATAGAAGAAGAAGATTTACAAGAAGACACAGAAACACCAACTGGTCAAATTGAAAAAGTGGACAAGTCAAAGGAAGAAGAAATTTATGAACATTTTAGCATACATCCTCTTCATTCAAAAGAAGTTATGGGAGACACTATTGATCTGTTTCAGATGAAGAAAGCTAAAGGAACTCCCGTGAGTGTATGGGAGGAGAGCTTGGAAGCTCGATGTTTTCCCCAGCTGTTTCCTACAGGAAAAGTAGGACGATACGATGAACGTCCAGAACAGATTCCAGCTTCTGAGTATCGGACTACAAGACTATATGCAGAAGATCCAAGATTTTGTCAAAGTAATCCTTATTTGTTCCATCTTTTATTTGAAAGCGACTTGTCTGCATTATCTTATGCAGTAAATCACATTTAAAAAAGTGGAGTACATTTACAAAATGTGTCTGCTAAGGATTTTATGGAGAAAGTGCAGCACCGAGATGATCATTTGGAAACACAACTGATCAATCTGATGGCTTGTCCACGTGGGACAAATGAATATTGGTACCGACGCCATGGTGAATTAAAATGCATGTTACGGAATTTAGGGACTCCTACATGGTTTCTAACCCTAAGCTGTGCCGAGTACGCTTGGGATGATTTACTGGATTTTCTAAGAGAGGCAAATTCAAACATTAAAAACATTGAATACAAGACAGCTGGAGAACTGTGCTCATTGGATCCAGTTAATGTTTGCAGATATTTCAATCATAGATTTGAGGCTATGATGTCCTTCATCTGCAATAAAAAAAATCCACCTCTTGGAGAAGTAGTGGATTTCTTTTGGAGAAAAGAGTACCAGGCAAGAGGTGCTCCTCATATTCATATGCTGTTGTGGATCAAGGATGCCCCAAAGTTTGGAACAGATACTGATGAAGCAGTGTTATCTTTCATTGAAGAATATGCAACATGTGCTATACCTAAAAGCACAGAAGAGAAAAAGTTAAAAGAGCAAGTTTTACGTTTCCAAAGTCATCGGTGTGGAAAATACTGTCGACGGAAGTACAAGACGAAAGATAAATTCTACACAAAGTGTCGATTTGGATTTCCTAAACCTGTTCTTTCAAAAGGAAGAGTCAACAGTTTTATGTCAGCTGTGCGACATACTATAACCAGAAAATCTCCCAAAAATACCTACAACCTAAAAAGAAATGAAGAGTCAAAATTTATAAATGACTTCAACCCAGTCATTTTATCCATGTGGAATGCTAACATGGATATTCAGTATGTGGCAGACAATTCTATTGCTGTTGCTCGGTATGTGACATCTTACATCACTAAATCTGAGAAAACAGAATTGAAGGAAATGTGGGAAGAGATTTCTCACGAGAAGACTGTCAGTAAGAAGCTGTACAGTTTCAGTTTAAAGATGTTATCGCATCGAGAAATTGGATCCTACGAATGCTCAGATAGGTTATCATCTGCAAGTCTTTACTCGAAATCCAGAAGAATAATTTGGGTAAGCTTAGGCCTTGCAGGAATGAGAAATCGGGTACTGAAATCTGTTGGAGAAATTGAATATTTGGCCGAGAATGACCCAGAAAGTACAGATATTTTGAAATCAAACATGTTGGACACATATTACCCAAAGAGAAGTCATCATCTTGAGAACATGTGTCTCTATGAAGTGCTTCAGAACTACATTTATTCACGGAAAGCCACAGAAGACATCAACAATGGAAAATATAAAGTCATTGGTGAGGAAGGATGTTTGGTGAAGCAAACAAAAGGAAGTTTGATAAATCACAGGAAGCTCAGTTGCGAAACTACTGACAAAAAGGAATTTTACTACTTGGCTCTTTTACAGCTGTTTAAACCATGGCGTTCAGAGGATGAACTACTGGGAGAATTTCAAAGCTATGAAGATTATTTTAATGCTAGCAAAGACAGTATAGAATGCAGTACTTTCACAACTTATGTCCAAATGTTAAATGAAGAAAATGAACAGGAAGCAAAAATTGCAGCTGAAGTAGCTAGAGAAAGTTCTCAAGACAGCCAAAGTTCAGGAACACTTAGTCAAGATCCCCTAGGACAACCAATCATAGAAAATGAAGCTGCAGTAGCCATGACTGAAGTAGAAACGGCTATGAATCAAGCACAGGAAGATTCAATCGACTTACTATATCTGGAACAACAACTGAATGAAGAACAAAAAGAAATTTATGAAGAAGTCATCAAAAAAATTGATCATGGATTACTACATGAAAAGAAAGAGTGCTCATGCACATCATTTGAACCAATCAGGATGTATGTGAGTGGACAAGCTGGAACTGGTAAAAGTTTCTTAATAAAAGTCATCAGAAGCTACCTACAGCAAAAAACAGCTTCAAATTTGTCTTGTGTGGTAACTGCTCCAACTGGGTTAGCAGCCTATAACATAAAAGGAATTACCTTACATCGCTTGCTAATGTTACCAGTGGAGCATGAGAACAAAATAGAATACCACAAGCTAACTGGAGAAGCATGCCTCGAAGTTTCAAGAGTGTTGAAGAAGATGCAAGTTCTCATTATTGATGAGGTGAGCATGGTTTCAAATGTAATGCTTGCCTTTGTGCATTTAAGAATGCAACAAATTCTTAAGCGAGACTATGACGTGTTATTCGGAGGAAAACAGGTCATAGTTTTTGGGGATCTTCTGCAGCTCACTCCAGTTAAAGGACAACCAGTGTTTAATACTGTGACACATGAAGACACGAAGAAGTCATTAGGAAGCATTGGTAATGCGAATATTTGGTCGTTCTTTGAGTACAAAGAACTCACTACCAATATGAGACAAGCAAACGACGAAGATTATGCAAGTATTCTGAAAGATATCAGAATTGGACTACTCACAGAAGTTGGCAAAAAAGCATTACAGAGTCGGTTGCTACATAACTTATTTCCAAATGAAGAAATAGTTGCAGAGAAAATATACCAGAACATTGCAGAAAAAAATACTGTAATCTGCTTAATGCCAACACTACGTGAGTGCTCAATATTCAATGAGGAACTTTTGAAATTGGAAAAGGAAGAGATTAAGAAAATGGAAGCAGAGGACAAAATTCAGCATGAAAGAATTACTTTTACATTAACAGGCAAACTGAAAAATAAATTGGATTCACTAGAGAAGAACATTTCCAAAACAGCTGGATTAGAAAAAAATCTATATGTTTGCATGAATTGTCGAGTGATTTTAAGGAGAAATTTGGATGTAGAAAAAGGTTTAGTGAATGGAGCTATGGGAAGAGTTGTGGGTTTTATTAATTACCAGAAAAAAGATGGAATTGAATGTTTAAAAATAAAATTTGATCAGATAGAAGAAGTTAAAGACATTTGTCGTTGTTCAGTTCGTTTCATGCTTGTGAAAGACTTATATGTACGTAGGAAGCAGTTTCCGTTTTCTCTAGCATATGCTGTAACTATTCACAAGTCTCAAGGATTGACTGTAGATAGTGCTTTTGTAAACATTGGTTCTACTGTGTTCAAAGAAGGTATGGCATATGTTGCTTTGTCACGAGTGAAAACATTATCTGGTTTATTTATGATAGACTTTGATGACTCAAAAGTTAGTGCTGATACAAACTGTGTAAAGGAGTATAACAGATTAAGAAGAACCTATGCTCCTCATTTAGGTCAGTATCCTGTGATTGAAAAACATGTTGTTTGTCGGAAAAGGAGATTTGAGAATATCTGTAATGTGGATGAACAGAACAAAAAAAAAAAAAGGACAGTGATGTGATAGCAAGGAAAAAGAAAAAGGACAGTGTTGAAGAGGTTGTTGGTTGCCATTTTGAAAATAGCTCTGGTGTCAACTGCTATGCAAATGTAGTGCTGAATGTTGTATTTTATCTTGAAAAGTTGCTAGAACAGATAATAGTAAATCATGGAAAAAGATTGTGTTCTCTGCTGAGTCTCCTTTATGAGAAGCTGAGTAATGATAAAACTGAAATAGAAAGTGCTACTGATGTTAGAAATCTTTTAGATGTATGTTGTGGTTCTACACAGTTTAAAGAAAATGTCAAGCAAGATGCTCAGGAATTCTTAATATATATTTTGAGTGTACTAGAAGATGAAGGAGTAGAAGTAGAAAACTTATTTGGTGTCTCTTACAAATGGGAACATTGCTGTGAAAACTGTATGAACACGTGTAGTAGTAATGTTGATTCAGAAAGGTTCGTATTTTTACCATTACCACAAAGTAAATCAGTGACTTTTAGTAAATTAGTTAAAGATGCCAATCACAACATGGAATGTTCTGAATGTAAATCAGACATGTTTTCTACATTATTTTTACAGAAATATGGTCAGTATGTAATTTTAATGATGCAACGTTGTAGAGCTGATGGTTCAAAATTGGACACTTTAATAAAGAAGTTTACAGGACAGCAATTATCAATTTCTGGAAAAACTTTTGTTACAGTTGCAATAATTTTTCATGAAGGACCTACTGTAACTTCTGGGCATTACACAGTTTATCTTAAATGTGAAAAAGGCTGGACACTGTAATGATTCCCAAATGATTTTCAAGCAACGTTTGCCTTATGATTTACCCAATTCTTACTTAATTTTTTGCCCGCTGTTAAATGATGAATACAATTGTTTTCACTATTTTAAGTGAAAAATAAAAAATTCTGAAAACAGCAAAAAAAGGGCAAAAAATTGCTTAGTAAAATATGTAAAAACATGTAATGCTTTTTGTAATGTATGATTGAATATTAATACTTTTTTTCTTTTTTTGCAGAACTGGAAAGAAAAAATAAAAAAAAAATTCTGTTCCCTTGCAAAATACTTTTAAAACATTTTTTTTCGAAAAAATTTATTTTTTTTAAAAAATAAGTGAAAAATATTAGTATTACTCAATCCTCCCTTTTCATGCTTCCATTTCTTCACCTCTTTTTGTACATTAAATTTAAAAAAAAAAAAAAAAAAAACCTTGGGTGCGCGCAGGGTGCGCGCACCTCAAAAAAAAAAAAAAAAAAAATCCCTCAAAAAAAAATTTGGGGGGTTTAGTTTATAAGCGGCTCTTAAAAGAGCCCTTGAGTTAATGGAGGGAAACAGGAAGAGAAAAACGAAAAAAAAGAAAAAACATCTATGGCCTACTTGCACTCATGGGCATCAAATTTTCTCTGAATGAGATCAAGACTGGTCTCACACACAGAAATAGGTTTACCGCAATCAGTGCAGCGTGTGGACAACCTAGCAAAACAAGGTGGTCCAAAACGAGGTGTGGAAGAAGGCAAAGGCACCACTGCAGAAGAAGTGCTCGGCTGAGCTGCCGAAGATGTGCTCGGCTGAGCTGCTGCAGATGTCGTCGGTAGAGCAGGCGGAGGGTTTGCTCCAGAAGCTCGACGAAAAGTCACTGGATGCATTTTGTCAACATGCCTCAACATAGTGTGAATGCTAAAAGAATATTTCTTGTTAGGATTCCCACGTGACAAGACTTTTTGACAAAGTACACATGTAACTTTAGGTGCATTTACCTTTTTTTGTCCCTCTGGAAAAGTGAAAAACTGCCATATAAAGCTGTCTTTCTGCTTCCTGTTCCTCTGCCTCTCAAGAGTGTCCTGGTCACTGTCTGAAGATGGTTGCTGTTCAGCCATTGTCTCTCAACAACAGAATAGCTCCTTCTCCAAAGGAATCAGAACTAATAATGAGGGGAGTAGGTGTGGTTTGGGAAGAATCTGGAACTGAAAGTACTTCAAACCAATCAAAAGTGATGATTCTTGATCACATGACTTGCCATGAGGGGATTGGGTGTGGTGTTGAAACAATCAGAAACTGAAAGTAATGATAACCAATAAGAAGTGTTGTTTTATTATGCATATAACCCGAGGTGCGCGCACTGCGCAAGCTCCGAGCGCGCACCTCGTGATTACGTATGCGCGAACGCGTACGATCGCATGTGCATACGTCATATGCGCGTACGTAGCGCGCATACGTTGAAGACGCGTATACGCGACCGTTATTGCGCGTCATTTTAGCGTATGCGGAAGTAAACCGCGTGGAGCGCGTAGGACGTACGCATACGTACTGGGTGCGCGCTCCCAGCGCGCACTATAACGTATATTTGCATACGTAAATAACGTACGGCGGTATTCATAAAAAACTTACGAAATTGTACTAGGAGCGCGCTCAGAGCGCGCACTCCAAGAATTTATATAAAAAAAAAAAAGTGGAGAAAAATTAATTGCAAAAAATAAAAAAAACTGTTCGACTTTATCCTAATTGAAATTTTTATAAAAAAGCAAAAACAAATAAAAAGATACAGATAATATATAAATGAATACATAAGAATTTTATTTTTAATATAAAAAAATTTTTTTTAATTAAATAATACAAAAATTAGCATTTAAAAAACCGTACAAATTCACTGAAAAAACCAAAGGTTTCACACATGTTATAGTTAGGAATTAGCATTTAAAAAACCTTGCAAATTCACTGAAAAAACCATAGGTTTCACACATGTTATAGTTAGCTGGACATTTCACTCGTGAAAAACCAATGAAATTCCCCCGTTATAGTTAGTTCAGCTAACTATAACTCGCGCCCCCGCAATGCACTGCTGATGACGTCACATATTACATCACTCATGACATGGTCAGTGACATCACTTATGACATCACTGATGACATCTCAAATGACATCACTGATGACATCATCCTTGTAACAGAGTGGCAGACCTCCTCTCACCCTAATATAACCTTTGATACACACATTCAAAAATAGAGACTAAAATTTTCAAAAAAATGGACATACCAATACCAGTTACAACAACCTCTTCAGTAATTCTAAAATCCACATACACATCCACTCATTCACCAACAGTCCTATACAGTCACTCATACATGTATTCACTCATCATATGTACTCATACACCTATACATCCTGTTACACAAAGTTACTCACACACATAGTCACTCATGCTAATAAAGAATCAAACATACATTTACTTGCATATACAGTTATACACACACCACCACAATTACTTCTACGGAAACTTACACATACTTAGTCTTTTAAACAATCACTTATAGAAACACATACTTATTCATACGGGAACTCTTTCAATCTCTCACTCTCACATATACTCACTTATATACACCAATAGTCACATATACTAGTTTAAAACATATGTAGTTACTCATAAAGACACTATTGAGACAGTCATTCACTCACTAACACACCCATGCACACTCATCCACCCATACAGTCCTGCACACATGCTGTCTTCAACACATACAAACAGTGAGTCACTCATTCATGCACTTATGCACTACGTAATACCCCCCACCGAACCATACAGACACTCAGACACTCATACTGATACTCAAAAAACCAACTAATAACCTATATAGACACTCATGTAGCTACTCACCAACCCATGCAGCCACTTATACACAAAGTGAGAGACTGATACAGATATTTACATATTTAAACATTACTCACTAAGCCATGTATTCACTAAGATACACTTAGTCAGTTAGACAATCAATTTTCAAAAACAAATCATCCATTTAGACACTTATATACCCATTTATTCTTCCATCGACCTTGAGATATACATATATAAAACATATTTAATTTTCAGAAAAATACACATTCACTGGATGATGTCATCAGTGATGTCATTTGAGATGTCATCAGTGATGTCATGAGTGATGTCACTGACCATGTCATGAGTGATGTAATATGTGACGTCATCAGCAGTGCATTGCGGGGGCGCGAGTTATAGTTAGCTGAACTAACTATAACGGGGGAATTTCATTGGTTTTTCACGAGTGAAATGTCCAGCTAACTATAACATGTGTGAAACCTTTGGTTTTTTCAGTGAATATATATATATATATATATATATATATATATATATATATATATATATATATATATATATATATATATATATATATATATATATAATCTACTGGCGGTCGCCAGTAGATAGTTATAGTTAGGACCGAGTTTCCATAGGAAATCTCAAAATTCTATTTTGAATAACTTTGGCGCCGATTGACGAATCTTCGCGAAATTTTTAAAACTAATGGGGCGCTCCGCTCCGCTCCTACCCTGAAAGTCTCGGGGTGATTCATCAAGCGGGGGCCGAGAAAAAGGGGGGGTCCCAAAACACGTTTTCCCCATGGATATTTCCATAGGGACTTTAGTCGCAGCTACAGCCCGAACGGCTGAACAGAATTACGTGAAATTTGGCAGAGAGGTAGCCATAAGGTCCGTTTGGTGCCTTTTGCAGGTTCGGTGTAAATCTGTTCAGTATTTTCTGAGAAATAGCATTTAAATCAATATATATATCTATACGCGCGCAGCGTGCGCGCACTCGGCCGTCCGCGAGCGCACTTCTGATTGGTTGTTACATCTTAGTAAACATTCGAATCGGTCGAAACCAGGAAGTTTCGACCGCCATTTTGTCTCTCGCACTGAGAGGGGGGTGAAACACAAAGGAGAAAAACATGTAAAGGGGGCAGGCTGGACAGTTCCTGACCCCCTAGCAGGGGTCAAGAGATCCCAGAAGGTCCCACAAGAGCAATTATAAAAATTGAATTTTTTTCGGTAAATCGCCGAGTGCGCGTAGCGTGCGCGCACTATAGAAATGAAAAAAATTCCGCGAGGTTCGCGCAGCGTGCGCGCACGGTGTAAATGCTTAAAAATAAAATTGCATTGTCATTCCCACGGTGTGCGCACGCTGTGCGAAGCGCAGTGTGCGTGCATGGCTTATAAATTAATAACAGTTTATGCCAAAACCCTTAACAACAAAGCGTATCATGTGTCCTCCTTGTGCGGACGGTGCGCGAAGCGCACCGTGCGTACATGGCCCATTAAGCGTAACGTGGGCGCGCGGTGCGCGTAGCGCACTTCGTGCCCACCGTGCGTGCACGGTGCGCAAAGTGCACCGTGCGTGCACGGCACTAACTGCGTAAAGTGGGCGCGCGGTGCGCAAAGCGCACCGCGTGCTCACCGTGCGCGCACGGAACGAACTGTGTGAAGTGGGCGTGCGGTGCGCAAAGCGCACCGCGTGCCCACCGTGCGCGCACCGTGCGCGAAGCGCACGGTGCGCGCACGGCACGAACGGCGTAAAGTAACTTAGCATTTAAAAAAACGTACAAATTCACTGAAATAACCATAGGTTTCACACACGTTATAGTTAGGAATTAGCATTTAAAAAACCTTGCAAATTCACTTAAAAAACCATAGGTTTCACACATGCTATAGTTAGCTGGGCATTTTCCTCGTGAAAAACCAATGAAATTCCCCCGTTATAGTTAGTGCAGGCAACTATAACTCACGCGACCGTAATCCGCTGCTGATGACGTCAGATATTACATCACTGATGACATATGTGTCTTTCTGAAAAAAAAAAATATATATATGTATAGCTAAAAAAAAAAAGGCAGAAGACATGGGTATATAAATGTGTAAATACAGTGATGTAATATCTGACGTCATCAGCAGCGGATTACGGTTGCGTGAGTTATAGTTGCCTGCACTAACTATAACGGGGGAATTTCATTGGTTTTTCACGAGGAAAATGCCCAGCTAACTATAACATGTGTGAAACCTATGGTTTTTTAAGTGAATATATATATATATATATATATATATATATATATATATATATATATATATATATATATATATATATGCAAGGAACTTCATCTTCAAATTCCAATCCACCGGGAAAGACGACCACGGACCCAAAGAAATATAGTGCAAGGTGAAATTTTTATTCCATGTGTGCACCTCGTACCACCATGACGCATTTCGGCCTCAACACGGAGGCCTTGATCACATGACGCTTAGGGCGGAAGCCAGAAAATTTAAAGTGCAAGTGCAGGCAACACGTGACAGACAGGCCAATAGACATAGAAAAAATACCGCAAATGCAATTATACATATTGGTAAGTGGCCAAACAACACATAAACCTGAGCTCAGGCTTTTGTAAATCTGATATACAGTTTCCAGATTAATAGTGCAAATTAGTCAACATTAGCATAAAAACAAATTGTGCCAAACATTGCAAGATATTGATGGTGTAAGTGACTTTTAGCATCATGCCACCTACATTTGAGTAGATAAAACTGCAAAATTGCCATTGGCGCTGTGGATTGATCATGCCACCACATCTGTCTAGATAAAGTGACTGTGCAAGTTGCAGCATAGTGAAAGTTTATACAATTGCAAAATACTACAATTGACAGAACAATGATGGAATAAATATCCTTTGATAATGCACTATCTGCATTCTAGTATGAAATGCTGAATAATTTCAGTAAACTATGCGCTGACCATACCATACTATCTGCGCAGCTAAAAATAACTGTGCAAATCAAGGCAATGTGCAAATCGTAGCATGTGCAAAATTTAGGCATGTGCAAGAAGTATACTCCTCATAGTGAGGTAACGTCATTAAGAAGTCATCATATTAAAGTGCAAATGCAGACAAGAATAGTGCAAAATATACAATATTACAACATTTACAACTATTGTGCTTAAAAGGCCACATGATATGAAAAATGCATCGTATAGGTTCCAGAGCCCAGAAAACCTTCCATTGTTAATATCTAATCTGCCTGAAAATAAGTCACGTGTTGAGTGAATCGATTGTGCAAAGAGGAGTGATACATATATGCAAAAGTAGCTAAAATTAAGATGTGCTCCTAGGCTGTGACTTGCTATACATATGAAAGGTCAGCCAGCATCAACTTCGCTGAAACCAAATAGGGAGACAAACATGCATCAATCTTTCTGTAAACCCTACTGCATATTGAAAGCTGTCAAACTATAACCAGGTTGCTAAAAGGTCTCACAGACAGGTAAACAGGTCTTCGCTGGAGTTCAGACCGTTAGGAGTTTTGGAGTCCAGCTCAAGTATGTACTTCGTCTCCAATTGTCTAAGCAGTGACTCACGGTCACCACCCCGGCAAAGACGCGGAACAGTATCAACTACAAAGTAACTCAAAAACTCCAGGCAGTTACCATGGAATTCCTTGAAGTGCCTCGCAACAGGGTATGTTGGATCACTGTTGCCAATTGCCCGTATGTGCTGGAGAATGCGTTTGTGAACCTGCAGCTTGGTGCTCCCAACGTACTGCAGGCCACACGTACACTCCAACACATACACGGCAAACTCCATCTTGCAAGTCAGTTTTTTGGAGATTAAAGTCAGAGCATCACTGAAGGGTGTTGTATACGATGTCCTATTTTTTCCAAATCTGCTAGCTTTGCAGCTTGCACACGTGAAAAAACCCTTAGAGCTCTGTAACCATGTACCGCTAACACTGACTTCAGGGCTACTCTTTACCAGCATATCATTCATAGACCGACATCTACGAAATGTAATAGCTGGGAGTTTAGGCAACTGATCACCTAGGATCGGATCATTGCGGACCAATGGCCAGTTTTTGTTAAAGATTGATCGCACCTTGCTATGTTGTCGATTATACGTGGTGATCAATCTCGGTGGCTCTGAGTTGGGGCCTACCGGTTCAGGCACTCGATTGAAGCAGGACAATTGTTAAGTGCTGCCAAGCGTGTAATAGAATTGGCTTTGTTAATTGCTAAACCAAGCACTTTGATGGAATATCCTCTATTTAAGAAACGTTGCCTGCTTTCCAACTGAGCTGACGCGCAGTCAATATCCCTACTACAGATCCTTCTGATGCGCAGCATTTCACCATAGGCAATACTGCACACCAGGTGTTCGGGATGATGACTAGAGGCGTGTAAGACTGTGTTGCCTGCCGTGGCCTTGCGATGTAATTTGGTCTCTAAGTGACTATCCCTGATGAATACTTCTGTGTCTAAAAAGTTAACCGAGACATTGCTCACGGATGCTGTAAAGACCAAATTCAAGCTGTTCACATTGATATCCTTGACAAACACATTCGCTGAGGCCTCAGAACCTTTCCAGATTATAAACAAATCGTCAATATAACGATACCAGGCTATGATATTATCATCAATGACATGACCAAAACGTACTCTGAGGACCTGCTCCTCCCACAGTCCCATATGTAATCAGGCATAACTGGGGGAGAAGCAAGCCCCCATAGCCACGTCTCTCATCTGTTGGTATACCTGATTCTGGAATAAGAAATAGTTGTTATTTAGACAGGTCTGAATCATCTCAATTAGCATCTTACTGTGTTGTGACATGTGAACAGGTTTGGTCCGTAAGTAATATTCCACTGCCCTGATTCCATCCAAATGGTGGATGCTGGTATAGAGGGCCGTGACATCTAGTGTCATCAGGAGAAAGTCATCTTGCCAGGTTACAGTACCTATTTTTCTCAGGAAATCCCCAGTGTCCTGTAGATATGAGGGTAGACTCTTTACATGATCCTGAAGGAAGAAGTCAATATAGCGTGAGATGTTCTCCATCATACTGAATCTTGCGGAGATAATAGGTCTCCTTGGGGGCTTAGCTGGATCCTTGTGCACTTTGGGAATCAAATAAAAAACTGGAATCACCGGATAGTTGGTTTTCAAAAACTTGAACTCCTCGCCACTGAGCAGGCCCATACTTTTCCAAGATAACAGCTTGGCATTCAGCTCATTCCAAGCTCGATTGACAGCTTGCCAGTCGCCACGTCGGTAACAATTGCGATCATTTAAATTTTGGAGAGCCTCAGCCATGTACATGGATTTGGGCCAGAGGACAATGTTGCCCCCCTTGTCAGATTGCCGGATTACGACATTGTCATTGCTTTGTAACTTTTTCATTAGGCTACCAAAGCAGTTGTTTTGTCTCTGACGTTGCTTCTGTGCCTGCAGAGTTGAGACGTGCAATTTCTTGAGTTGGGAAATAACCAAGTCGTTGTACACATCGATGTTATCATGTATCATGATGGGATTGAATTTTGACTTCGGTTTAAATCCAGAACAACCAGGCATATCCAGTCTTGGCTGTAAGTTATCTTCAACAGCATTTAGATCTAATGTACCTTCCCTGTGCAATTCCTGCAGATCACAGAGTAGTTCATACTTCCCTATCGTAGGGCAAGACGGACTGGGACTAGGATTGGCAACAGTTGTCGTTTCCAGAACTGTGCATGCAGATTTGTTCAAGAGATGAAACTTATTAAGTTTGAGTTTACGGATGGATTTGTACAGATCAATGCGGGTCTGCGTGTAATTGAAGTTATTGGGTGGACAGAATGAAAGTCCCAAAGAAAGGATGTCATGTTCAGCCAACGTGAGTTGCATATCAGATAGGTTAATGATGGACAGAGAATTCTCAGCATGAGGACTCATTTGCGAACCCATTTTTTCTGTTGTTTCTTGAAAATCGGCGTGCCGCTGTTGTCTCCTTTTGCGGCTTGCTCTGCGCTTACGGCGTTTGATGTTGGCTCTTTGTTTGTTTTGCGACTTGGCACCCGGGGTCTGAGAGTTTGCCTGCGATCGTGGCGAAGACAGTCTAACTCCTGGCCCAGGGAAAACGTTGTAAACCCCAACTGTGAGCTAGAGGTCGCTTGTTCACCCTCCGATTCACTACCGGGTACAGAGCTTAAATCAGAGACAGATGTCGAAGACTGGACTGGGGCCCCATGGGTTGCTGTCACTTGGTGCCCCGGTATACTAGCCCTTTTAAAAGAGTCAAATTTTTTGGCAAAAGTGAATACCTGTCCATTTACATAATCCATCTTGTCCCTCTGAAATTTAAACGCTTTGCGCTTTTTGATGATATCTTCCTCCTTGGCTAATCTGATATGCATCTCCTCACAGAATTTTCTTTCTGATTCTGAATCACCAATCTTTGCAATTAACTCATTGAGATCCGCAATTTTGATCTGAGCCGCTTTCATGTCACTTTCCGCATATTTTACAAGTATTCTTACCAATCTACATGACGAATCGAGATTGCATTCGGTCCACTCTGATAACATGTTGGGGTCAGGATTCTCGTAGCTGGGGGCCAACATTATGCGGAGACCACGTGGGATACGTCCCACTTCCAAATAGCGTGAGAGAGACTTGTGCTTCCACCATTTGGACTGCTCCGTGCGCATTGCTTTTTCCAAATGTTTGAAAGCGTCCTTTAATTCATTCCCATAAGCTCTACCAGTGTCCGTAAGCACTGTGTTTGGTGTCTCTGTGCCTGGAGTATCATCAAACATTAAAGCTGCCGCCTCCTCGCGGCTTCTCACAGTGTCGGTGGCCATGGTGCACACAAATTGAATGGAATTGAATACTGGCTTGTACACACTGAAATTACGGTGACAACTCAGTCGCACAAAACTCCTTTGCCGGCAGAAGAATATATATATATATGAATATAGCGCCTACCTCAACAGAACGCAAGGCTGAGAAGGACTCTCCAACTTCAGCTCGCCGTTGACGGTAAAGAAAAGTTCAGCTAGCCGGGGGCTGCTGCGGCTGATCCAAACTGGAACGCAAGAATGCTTCCGGGTTAACGGACGCTAGCTTCCTGCCGCTCGGCCCATTGAAAGGAGGGGTCCATGCAAACATCGAGGAAGCATAACGGTGAAAACAATATGCAAGGAACTTCGTCTTCAAATTTCAATCCACAGGGAAAGACGACCACGGACCCAAAGAAATATAGTGCAAGGTGAAATTTTTATTCCATTTGTGCACCTCGTACCACCATGACGCGTTTCGGCCTCAACGCGGAGGCCTTGATCACATGACGCTTAGGGCGGAAGCCAGAAAATTTAAAGTGCAAGTGCAGGCAACACGTGACAGACAGGCCAATAGACATAGAAAAAATACCGCAAATGCAATTATACATATTGGTAAGTGGCCAAACAACACATAAACCTGAGCTCAGGCTTTTGTAAATCTGATGTACAGTTTCCAGATTAATAGTGCAAATTAGTCAACATTAGCATAAAAACAAATCGTGCCAAACATTGCAAGATATTGATGGTGTAAGTGACTTTTAGCATCATGCCACCTACATTTGAGTAGATAAAACTGCATAATTGCCATTGGCGCTGTGGATTGATCATGCCACCACATCTGTCTAGATAAAGTGACTGTGCAAGTTGCAGCATAGTGAAAGTTTATACAATTGCAAAATACTACAATTGACAGAACAATGATGGAATAAATATCCTTTGATAATGCACTATCTGCATTCTAGTATGAAATGCTGAATAATTTCAGTAAACTATGCGCTGACCATACCATATATATATATATATTTTTATACATATACATATAAGTGCTGGTCCATTCTTCATGTGAGAAGTGAGATTGTTAGAGGCATGATGTGGCATCGCCTCAAACCAGCACCGCTGGCGATGAGGAAGCACTCAGGAATCCACAAAGCCCAGGTTGCAATATAAATATGCACATAAACCTTGTTTAACAACTTTAAACTTTAAACATTTACTGTGTTTGGGAGCACAAATTCTGTAAGTGGGTTTCCAGGATGGAGCTAGCTGATCTTTCTGCAAAAGTAGAAAAAAGTCAAGTTGGCAGTGGTACATCCGCCTTTTTATGGGAAGACACATTCTCAAAATGTGCCCAGGTGAAACATGGGAAGCTTTCACAAAGTTGAAACATCTATTTGTTCAGCCTTTTGTATTTGGAGTGTAAAATAGAAATTCTTAAACATGACTTAAACATTCTCAAAAGTGCCCATGTCATCTACATGAGACTTTCTTAGCGTTAATGGTCTTGTTATTTGAAGGGCAAATCATATACAAGAGTCTTACAAATTGTATTCCTGAACTGAGCTGGTATGCTCATAATGTAAGAGTAGGGAAAGTTACTTTGGCTGACATACAGCTCTCTTTTTCATTGGAATAAAAACCTCAGAATGTGCCTACTTTAATTATAGAAATCTTTCACGATGTTAACAAAAATAATTTTGAGGAGTGAGCCCAAATGTTGTTCTTCGGTGTGTGTGTGTGGGGTACAAAACTAGGCCTCCTAAAAGGAGCCGGTGAATCCTTTGTTCAGGAATAGAGAAGGACAATTTGATAGTCATGCACTAGCTGTTTTTGTGAAAAAAGAAACCTTAAAATGTGCCCATGTTAAAGATAGGAGTCCTTCTCACTGTTGAAAAACGTGTTTTTGGCAGTGGGCTTTTTGTACATACAGTCTTGAACCCTAAGGGCCTCATTTATAAAAAAGTGTTGCATTGCTGCCTGAAAGCAGTGATGCAACTCTTTTCAGTGTGCCCTCCTTGCAACATAATGGATGTGCCACAATTATTGTACGGTGCACCATGTCGCAAGGAATGACAAATATGTCAGGAATCCTGACGTATCTGTCGTCACGAAACCCACGCATTGCTGGAGCTGTGTCGTAAGCATGATGCAACTCCTGCAATGCATGGGAGAAGCCTATTCCCATTGTACTGCGTCACCCTTATGCCTGCTGTGAGGCAGGCGTAAGGTTGTGACGCAGTATCGTCCTAGAAGTGGTGCAGCGAAATCTGCTAGATTTCATTGCCCCACTTCTATGAGGCTTTTTGTGGGGGAACGCCCACCCTACATACATTATACCTGAGGCAGGTATAATGTGGCGCCGGACTTTATAAAGTGATGCACCTGCTTAAATGCGTCACTTTGTAAATATGGTGCAACATGGTGCATTATTTATGCCACTGCAGCCTCACAAAGTGATGCAACGACTGGCCAAAAGTGTAACAAGGGGCTCATAAATAAACTCCTCATTTTGCAATTAGGTTTGTGTTCCCTTTGTGCCGGAGCAGAGAAAATGACTAATAGTTCTGTAACTACGCTTTTCATGAGAAAAGGGACATTTTCAAAATGGGTACATTTTAAATATGGTGAATGAAACAAATATTGATTCCATAATATCATGTGACATATATGTCACCACTGCAAAAATATAGTGGAACAGAATATAAAAATTAAGAATGCAGGTTTTATTTGTATAATATGGTAATGAAAACAATTGTTGTAATATTGTATACTTTAGTATACTTGTAATAAACATTGTTTTAAATATATAAATATGTATATATATATATATATATATATATATATATATATATATATATATATATATATATATATATATATATATATATATATATATATATATATATACATACACTCATAATATTAGTAAAATTGTCTTTTTTTAAATATAGTTTGCAATTTTGAATGTGTAATTGAATCTCTATAAGGTAATTAGATGGGTCTGGTGGCTCAGTGGACTAATGTGTCCTCTAAAGGGCCCTGTGTTTAATCTCATTGTCATAGGTTCAAATCCTGATGGGTCCACTCAGCCTTTCAACCATCTGAGGTCAATAAAATCAGTACGGTTGGGTAGCAATGAACATCTGTTGGCGCCAAGGTGCCTAAGAGTTAATGAGCGATCTCCACATACCTGGGCGTAGTTTGCGTAGTAGTGCTACGCGTAGCTACGTGAAGTGCACTTCGCACTACGCACGCTATGCGTAGTTACGCGAACTGCGTAGTGCGGTAGGGAAATGCTGTTCGCACTGATTGCACAGTGCTGGATGCTTGTCCGCACTGTGCAATCATTGCAAACGGCAATTTGCACAGTGCAAGCGGTTGTTTTCTGCCGCTCGAGTAGATTTGTACTCGAGCGGCAACTTTCTCAACATGGACTGGTAGTTTCGCATCGCGAGCGGTCGCGCGCATACGCGACCACTTGCAATGAGAAACCTTACCTCCCCGCGTTGAGAATCTCGCCGGGAGGTTTATTTTCCACGCTCGCGATCGGCAACTTGATGTTGCTGATCGTGAACGAGGAAAAAGTCTCGCTGGGATGTTGATTTTGCTACGCGTTTTTGCACTGTGCTATGTGCAATTCGGGTAGGGCGTAGTAGCGCAAACTACGCATGCTCTGCGAGCGTAGCGTAGTATTACGCCCAGGGTTACACATACCTATGTTAAGTAGTTTATAATTTAGTAGCCAGATATTGGGTTTTTAGGGGAATATGGCGGGAGGTTAATTACATTTTAACTATTTGTTTTTAATGCTAAGTAATGTAAGGTAAAATCAATATATAAATGGTTAGTATGTAGTGTTTTAATTGTTTAAATGTTCTTTAATTTATTTGGGTTTAATTTCAGATTTTTAATTTATATTTTGTATAGTATAATTAGTTACAGCTAATTTAGCAGCATATTCAGTTTGTAGGGGAATAGGGTGAGAAATTATTTCATTGAATATTTCAAATGAAATAGTTTTATTTAGCCTATGCAAGAAATAATTAGTAATATATAACAGCAAGTGTATATTGTATTTCTTATTTTTATATGTTTAATTTATTTTACTTTTATTATTGTTTTATTTATATTTTAATTTATCTTTTTGGTGTTTGTATTTTTTTTCAGTTGTAGCGAGAGAAGTGAATTCTATGTATGTTTATTTAAATATTTCATTTAATTATATGTTTATTTTGTATATTTATAACAAATTGTGTATTTTATTTAAATTGATACCATATATACCTTCTAGTTTACTATGGTTAATCATTTTATATTTTTAGGTATTTAAATATTTTTTTAATGACTGTATTGGAATGGTATATGTAACCTTTCTGAAGTCCATCCAATTCCTATGCTTTCTTTATTATATTGCTTAATTTGGGTGAGGATAGTTAATATAACCCTTACAAAGTCCAACACTTTCCCTACTGTTGCTTTGGGTGGAGTGAGATTAGTAAATATAACCCCTTTGAAGTCCAATACTTTTACTTCTGTTTTATATAAATAGGGGTGGGAATAGCAAATCTAATCCCTCAGAAGTCCAAAATGCTCCCAGCTATTGCTTACATTGCAGTAGGAATAGCAAATCTAACCTCTCCGAAATTCAGCATTTTCCCTGCTTTTGCTTAGCCCCTTCAGCGCGGCGCGGAATTCCGCGCTGTGCTGAAGGTTCTGTGCGCGGGCGGGGCCTTAACGGAGCGGTTCCGTCATGCGCACAGCGCAACCGACGCGCATGACGGAACCGCTCCGTCATGCGCATCGAAGGTGTTAGGGTGGAATGTAAATGGCAATTTGAACCCCTCTGAAGTCCAACACTTTCCCTACTGTTACTTAGATTGGAGTGGAAGTAGCAAACAAGGACCTTCTAGTGGACCTGCTCACTCCGCAGCGAAGATCCGTGTGGTAGCTGCTGCTGCCCCCGTAGCTGCTGCTGACTATTGGTCAGGAGTTTGAGGCCTACCTCCACCGCAGACCCCTGTCTGCGCCTCATATTTGATAGTTTTGTGGTAGAGCGTCACTGCTCTGCTGCTGGGCTGTCCCTCTGCCTCTCTTTTCTGCCTTTTTGCCTTTATTCAGATTTTTCCTTTTTTACCTTTCTCTTTCCTTTGTTTGCTGCCCTTGTCCCTGTTGCTTTGATCCCCATGGCCTGCCCCCTCCAGTTACCCCTCCTGCTCCTGCATTTCCTACCTCCCAGCTGTCCTGACCCCCAGCACAACTTAATGGCAGCCACTGCGCGGCTGGTGCGCCAAAGGCAGGCCTGTCTGCATCTGTCAGTGCCTGGACGATGCCCAGCTCCAGGAACCCTGGTTCTCGGACCTTCCACTGCTATGACGCCAGCACCCTCCTCGCCCACAACTCAGGACGCCATACTGCCTGCCACCTCGCGCCAACGAAAAAGACCCAAGGACCCTTCTCCTGCCAGAACTGCAGCCACATCCTCACCCACGCCAGCATGCCAGATCCTCTTGCGGCCCAACTTACCAACAGCTCACTCGACCGACTCAACTGCATCCTCCTCAATGTGCGATCCCTCCACAAACACGCCACAGAAATCTGGGACCTCCTCGACTTGGCCTCTCCTGACATCACCATCTTCATGGAAAACTTGATCAACCCCTGATCCAGACCGGACATCACCATCACCATCCCCGACGGCTACAAAATCACCCGCAAGGACTGCACCGACCGACCAGGAGGAGGCATCGCCATCATCCCCAAGAGCACCCTCAGACTGACCATGCACTGCATCTCCACTTCCAGATCCAGACCAACAACACCCTCTGCAGCACCCTCATCTGCAGGCCGCCCGGCCCTGCCCGCACTTCACCAACACCATCATACACGTCATCGCACCCCAGGCTCCAGCATCCACTGATTACATCCTACTCAGAAACCTCAACTTTCACCTGGACAACCCCAGTGACCAGAACACTGCCTCCCGGCTGGTGAGCCTCACTAAAATCAGACTCAAGCAGCTAGTCACCACAATGACTCACTCAGCTGGACACATGCTCGACCCCATTGTCTCTGCCAGCGGAATCATCCTCTACAGCCACACCACCAAATTCTGCTGGACTGACCACCACTGCATGCATCTCGCCTTTGCCATGCTCGCCGAACACTACTGTCCTCATCATCCCCCATCGTAGCTGGAATAAGGCCACAGAAGAGCTTCTCATCGACTCCCTCAGCACAACCAGTCCACCAACACCAACGGACGCCAACACCCCAGAGCAAAACCTTCACCAATGGATCTCCAACTTAGCCAACACTCTGGCTCCCGTAAGAAGACACAATGCAAGCAACACTCTAAGAAAGCCAGCTGGTTCACCCCCGCCCTCCATGAGTCCAGACAACTTGAGAAGAGATGGAGGAACAACAAAACCCGGAAAACCACGCAACCTTCAAATCCGCTGTCCGAGCACACCACCTTCTCCTCAAAAACACAAAGAAAATGGCCTTTCAATACAGAATCAATGCCAACGCACACAACAGCAAAGAACTCTTTTCCATCATCGAGGAGTTTGCCAGGTCCAAAGCAAGACCACAGACATTCCACCCTCCCAAGACCTCTGCAACATACTCGGCACCTTCTTCCACCACAAGATCAGGCAGATCTACTACAGCTTCGACACCCAAGACCCTGCCACTACCTCACACAACCACACCACACCCCACCAGATTGTGCTCAACTGGACTCCGCTAACCACAGATGACACATTCAAGACTATGAAGAGCATCCACTCAGGAGCCCCATCCGATCCTTGCTCGTACCACACCTTCCATAGAGCAGCCGCCTCCATCCTCCCAAGCTTCGCCACACCGACTGCCCCATCGAAACCGCCACCTTCCCTGACAACTGGAAAAGCGCTGAGATCAACACCCTGCTGAAGAAGCTGTCCACCAACCTGACAGACCTCAAGAACTTCAGACTAACCTCCCTCCTCCTCTTCCCAACCAAGGTCATCGAGAAGGCCATCAACACCCAAGTCTCTGAGTTCATCAAGGAGAACCACATCCTGGACACCTCCCAATCCGGTTTCGAAAGTAACCACAGCACCAAAGTAACGCACTCCTCGCCGCCACCCACAACATCCGCTCCATCCTCGACCTGGGCGAAACATCAGCCCTCATCCTCCTGGATGTCTCAGCCGCTTTCGAGACTCCACGACTCCGGCATCTGCGACAAGGCACTGGACTGGATCCACTCCTTTCTTACCGGCCAAACACAGCGTGTCAGACTACCCCTGTTCCTGTCAGAACCTACAGAGATTAGCTGCAGAGTGCCCCAGGGCTCCTCCCTGAGTCCCACCCTCTTCAATGTCTACATGGCCCCCTTTCTAGCCATCGTCAGAAGCAACGGACTCAACATCGTCTCCAATGCAGATAACACCAAGCTGCTCACCTTCCTCACCAACGAACCCACAGCCACCAGAACCAACTTTCACAGCGGAATGGAGGCCGTTGCTACCTGGATGAAAGAAAGCTGTCTCAAGCTCAACTCGGACAAGACCGAAGTACTCAACCTGGGACCCACCTCATCAGCCTGGGATGACTCCTGGTAGCCAGCGGCACTAGGAACCCATGCCACCCCCACGGACCAAGCATGCAACCTCGGCATCATACTGGACTCTTCGCTCACAATGAACCGCCAAATCAGCGCAGTATACTATTTCTGCTTCCACACGCTCCTCCTTCTTCGAATGACATTCAGATGGATCCCCACAGAATCCAGAATGATGGTCACCCACACACTCATAACCAGCAGACTTGACTACGGCAATGCACTCTACGGTGGCATGTATTGGTTTTTGGGTGGCAAGAAGATTTTTAGGGTGGCTATTGGTATTAGAGTGGCAAGGGAATTTTTAGGGTGAGAATGGGGTTTGAATGGTTAGCGATATTTTAGGGTTTAGTGGGGGTATTAGTCTTTGGGTGGCAGTTGAATTTTTAGGGTTTAGGATGGGTGTAGGTCTTTGAGGGGTAAGGGATTTTTTAGGGTTTAGGGTGGGTGTGGGTTTTATGGGTAGCAAGGTAATTTTTATCTTTTAAGATGGGAATGGGATTTTTGTTGGCAAGGTATTTTGTACGATTTAGAGTGAGTATGGGGTTTGGGGTGGCAAGGGAATTTTTAAGGTTGTGGATGGGTGTGGGTTTTTGTGGGGCGAGGGCATTTTTATGGTTTAGGGTGGGTATGGGTTTTTCAGTGATAAGGAATTTTTAGGGTTAAGGGTGGTTATGGGTTTTTGGGTGGCAAGGGAATTTCTAAGGTTTAGGGTGGGTATGGGTTATTGATGGTAAGGTATCTTTAAGGGTGGATAAAGGTTTTTGGGTGGCAAGTGAATTTTTAGAGTTTAGGGTGGGTATGGGTTTTGGGATGGTAGGGAATTTTATAGGGTTTATGGTGGGTATGAGTTTTGGGTGGCAAGGGAGCCTTTAGGGTTTAAGGTGGGTATGGGTTTTTGGGCGATAATGATTTTATTAGGGTTTAGCATTTTCATGGCAAGAAAATGTTATAGGGTTTCGGGTGGGAATGGGTTTGTGAGTCGTAAGATTTTTTAGGGTTTAGGGTGAGTATGGGTTTTTGGGTGGCAAGGGAATTCTTAGGGATTTGGGTGGGTAAGGGGTTTTAGGTGGCAAAGGATTTTTTTGCGTTTAGGGTGATTATAGGTTTTTGGGTGGTAATGGATATTTTAGGGTTTAGGGTGTATATGGGTATTTGGGTGGTAAGGGATTTTTTAGGGTTTAGGGTGGGCATTAGGTTTTGGTGGCAAAGGAACTTTTAGGGTTTAGTGTTTGTGTGGGTTTTTGGGTGGCAAATAATTTTTTGGGGTTGGTATGGGTTTCTGACGGCAAGGGAATTTTTAGGGTTTAGGGTGGGTATACGTTTTTGGGTGGCAATTGAATTTATAGGGTTTAGGGTGGGTATAAGTTTTTAAGTTGGAAGGGATTTTTTAGGGTTTAGTGTGCATATGGGTTTTTGGGTGGCAAGGGAAATTCCAGGGTTTAGTGTGTGTATATGTTTTTAGGTGGCAAGGGAATTTTTAGGGTTTAGGGCGGGTGTAGGTTTTTGGGTGGCAAGGGAATTTCTAGGGTTTAGGGTGGGTATGGGTTTTTGGTGGTAAGGTATTTTTTAGGGTTTTGTGTGAATATGGGTTTTTAGGTGATAGGAGCTTTTTAGGGTTTAGGTTGGATATGGGTTTTTGGGCAACAAGGGAATTTTTAGGGTTTCAGGTGGGTATGGGTTTTATGGGTGGCAAGGGAATTTATCATCATATAAGAAGGGTGTGGGATTTTTGGTGGCAAGCGATTTTGCAGGATTCACGTGGGTATGGGTTTTTGGGTGGCAAGGAAATTTTGAAGGTTTAGGGTGAGTATGGGTATTTGAATGGTTAGGGATATTTTAGGGGTTAGGGTGGGTATTAGTTTTTGGGTGGCAGTTGAATTTTTAGGGTTTAGGATGGGTGTAGGTATTTGAGGGGTAAGGGATTTTTTTAGGGATTAGGGTGGGTGTGGGTTTTATGTGCAGCCAGGGAAATTTTATCTTTTAAGATGGGTATGGGATTTTTGGTGGCAAGGGACTTTGTCGGATTTACGGTGGTTATGGGGTTCTGGGTGGCAGGGGAATTTTTAAGGTTTTGGATGGGTGTGGGTATTTGTGGGGCAAAGGCAATTTTATGGTTAAGGGTGGGTGTTGGTTTTTGGGTGATAAGGAATTTTTAGTGTTTAGAGTGGTTATAGGTTTTTGGGTGGTAAGTTATGTCTTAGGATGGATATGGGTTTTTGGGTGGCAGTTGAATTTTATAGGTTTTAGGGTGGGTATAGGTTTTGAGTGGCAAGGGAGTCTTTAGGGTTTAAGGTGGGAAAGGGTTTTTGGGCGATAATGATTTAATTAGGGTTTAGCATTTGTATGGCAAGAACATTTTATAGGGTTTCACTGGGTATGGGTTTTTGAGTTGTAAGGGATTTTTTAGGGTTTAGGGTGGGTATGGGTTTTTGGGTGGCAAGGGAATTCTTTGGCATTTGGGTGGGTATGGGTTTTTAGGTGTTAAGGGAATTTTTAGGGTTTATGGTGATTATAGGTTTTTGGGTGGTAAAGGATTTTTTAGGGTTTAGGGTGTGTATGGGTATTTGGGTAGTAAGGGATTTTTTAGGGTTTAGGGTGGGCATAGGTTTTAGGTGGCAAGGGAACCTTTAGGGTTTACAGTTGGTATGGGTTTTTGGGTGGTAATTAATCTTTTATGGTTTAGTGTTTGTGTGGGTTTTTGAATGGTAAGGGATGTTTTAGGGTTTAGGATGAGTATTGTTTTTTGGGTGGCAAGGGTATTTTTATTGTTTAGGATGGATGTGGGATTTTTGGTGGGAAGAAATTTTGTATGGTTTACAGTGTGTATGGGTTATTTGGTGGCCAGAGAATTTTTAAGTTTTAGGGTGGGTGTGGGTTTTTGGGGGGCAAGGGAAAATGTATGGTATAGGGTGGGTATGGGTTTTTTGGTGATAAGAAATTTTAAGGGTTTAGGGTGGTTATGGGTTTTTGGTTGTGAGGTTTGTCTTAGGGTTTAGGGTGGGTATGCATTTTTGGGTGGCAAGGGAATGTCTGGGGTTTAGGGTGGGTATGGGTTTTTGCTGGTAAGTTATTTTTTAGGGTTTAGGGTGAGTATAGGTTTTTAGGTGGTAAGGGCTTTTTAGTGTTTAGGGTGGGTATGGGTTTTTGGGCAACACAGGACTGGTTTAGGATGGGGATGGGTTTTTGGGTGGCAAGGGAATTTTTTAGGGTTTAGGGTGGGGATGGATTTTTGGGTGGTAAGGGGTTTTTAAGTTTCAGGCAGGGTATGGTTTTTTAGGCGATATGGGCTTTTTTAGGTTTTGGGGTGCGTATGGGTTGTTGGGTGGCAAATGACTTTCTAGGGTTTAGGGTGGTATGGGTTTCTGGGTGGTAAGGTATTTTTTAGGGTTTAGGGTGAGTATGGGGTTTTAGGTGATAAGAGCTTTTTTAGGGTTTAGGGTGGGTATGGGTTTTTTGTGGCAAGGGTATTTTGAGGGTTTAGGATGGGTATAGGTTTTTGGGTGGCAAAATAATTTTTAAGGTTTAGAGTGGGAGTGGGTTTTGGGGGGCAAGGGAAATTTTATGGTTTAGGTTGGGTATGGGTTTTTCAGTGATAAGGAATTTTTAGGGTTTGGGGTGGTTATGGGTTTTTGGGTTGTGAGGTTTGTCTTAGGGTTTAGGGTGGGTATGGGTTTTTGGGTGGCAAGAGAATTTCTAGGGTTTAGGGTGGGTATGAGTTTTTGGTGGTAAGGTATTGTTTAGGGTATAGGGTGAGTACAGTATATTATTTATAGATATATTACCTACTGGCGGTCGCCAGTAGGTAGTTATAGTTAGGACCCTGTTTCCATAGGAAAACCGCAACATTCTATTTGGAATAACTTTGGCACCGGTCGACGAATCCTCGCGAAATTTTCAAAACTAATGGGGCGCTACGCTACGCTCCTACCCTGAAAGTCTCGGGGGGATTCGTCAAGCGGGGGCTGAGATAAAAGGGGGGTCCCAAAACGCGTTTTTCCCATGCATTTTTCAATAGGACCTTTAGACACAGCTACAGCCCGAACGGCTGAACAGAGTTCCTTGAAATTTGGCAGAGAGGTAGTCTACAGGTCAAGGAAGTGCCTTTTGTAGGTTTGGTGTAAATCTGTTCAGTAGATTCTGAGAAAATAGCCTTTAAATCAATATATATATCTGAGCCAGCTTACGGTGCGCTTACCGTACGCGCACGCCGCCGCGCGCGAGCGCGATTCTGATTGGCTGTTAGATCTTAGTAAACATTCGAATCGGTCGAAACCAGGAAGCGGCGGCCGCCATTTTCTCTCTCGCAGTCTGAGAGGGGATTAAAAAACAAAGGCCAAAAACTTGTAAAGGGGCTGTTTAGACAGCTCCTAAGCACCTAGCCATGTTGAGGGAGTCCTCAAAGATCCCCCAAGGCCAAAAACGTAATTTTAATTTTTTCGATAATTTCGCCGATTACGCTTACCGTACGCGTACGGTTAAAATTAATTAAAAAAAAAAAAATATCCATACTCTCCCCACCCCATGTGCAAATGGTGCCCGAAGGGCACCATTTGTGCACGGCATATTGGAGATGTGAAAAATTTAAATATTACCTTTCACAACGAAGCGCATCATATGTCCTCTATGTGCGCACGGTACTAACTGCGTAAAGTGGGGGCACGGTGCGCGAAGCGCACCGTGCGCGCACGGAACGAACTGCGTTAAGTGGGCGCGCACGCCACGAATGGCGTAAAGTAACTTAGCATTTAAAAAAACGTACAAATTCACTGAAAAAACCATAGGTTTCACACACGTTATAGTTAGGAATTAGCATTTAAAAAACCTTGCAAATTCAGTGAAAAAAACCATAGGTTTCACACATGTTATAGTTAGCTGGAAATTTTACTGATAAAAAACCAATGAAATTCCCCTGTTATAGTTAGTGCAGGCAACTATAACTCACGCGACCGCAATCTTCTGCTGATGCTAATACTGTATTTAGACACTTATTTGCCCATGTCTTCTTCCATTAAATTTTAGCTATACATATATTACAAATATTTTTTTTTCATAAAGACACATGTCATCAGCAGAGGATTGCGGTCGCGTGAGTTATAGTTGCCTGCACTAACTATAACGGGGGAATTTCATTGGTTTTTTATCAGTAAAATTTCCAGCTAACTATAACATGTGTGAAACCTATGGTTTTTTCACTGAATATATATATAGATATAGATATGTTTATCTTATTTTTTGCATTTTATCTTCTAATGTTAAACAAACACACAACATCAGGCTGAGGCAACCATGGCAGCCCAGCAAACAAGACTAACTTTATTGGTGTTTCATATGCAGTGATATAAATCAATGTAACAATTTCACACTACCATGCTCTTGAAGTTCTAGTGCTAGGTTCACTTCTGGAGCCACCCAGTGCCCTCTTTCACTCCTGCCCAACACCTCGCCCAATGAAATTACCTCCTGTCTCTGTACTGGAGTCAGACTTGCTACCCTTTTCACATTAAGTATCGCTCACTTCTTTGTTCCCCCGTCTGTCGTACCTGTCCACCGTGGGGCCATCAACTTTGTGCTCTAGTGTCCCAGTTAGGGTCCCCCTTCCTCGGTGACAAAGATCTCCATCAACATCTCGGCCCAATCCTGGCTGTCCCCAACTTTATCATCTTATCTGAATACCTGCATGTGTCTTTCCTCCGACAGCCCCCTATCAGCCATGTCTTGAGCCCAAGCTTGTGGAGCCGGTCCCACTTGCACCATCCATCTGACAGCCACCTGCCTTTTGGCTACTACTAGCTGTAAATGCATATATTTATTCTGTACATTGCTATTTTTTAGGTGCAGGATGATGCCCAGATGACAATGCTGCATGGAGACCTCCACTTCAATGCCAGTTATGTTATGTTATCAGGTATTTATAGAGCGCACGGCTACTCTCAGGAGTGTCCCGGTGCTAGGAAAACAGAGACCACATAACAACAAACAAAGCATTACTGTAAAGAGGAAACTCAAAGCTGAAAGATCCATGTTTTTAGACTCCTCCTAAAGGTAACGAGGTCTGGAGTCTGTCAAAGAGGGAGAGGAAGGCTATTCCACAGCCGAGAAGCCACAGCTTGGAAAGAGCTTCCCCCAACCCGGGAGAGCAAGACCTTCGGAGTTGACCAGTTGCCTCCTTCTGGAGCTGCACCACAGCCTGCTAATGCAGCACCAAATTGGGGCATCTGCATATCATATGCAGGAAGTCAGCTTCTTCTGAGTTACATCTCAGGTTCTCATCTCTCTGTGCCAGTGAATTTTGCTTAGGCCTGCTGGCAGCTGATAGATATGATGCAAGACAATTATGTTGGTCAGTTTAAATCTGGGTCTGCTAGACACCTCCTGGACCTGTGCATGCCCCTGACATGGGCCCTGCCAGACAAATTTCCTATTTTGTTAAAATGTTGGCCTGTCCCCTGTCTGCCTTTAGAATCCTGTACAGCTGGGAGACCAACCTAAAAGTCAGCCCGTGTCCAGGAGAACCTCAAGTGTGTTTATCTACTAAAAGGCCTCTGGAAAGTCCATCCATATTTCCTATGCAGTCCTAGACATCTTAGGAAATTAAGGAAACTCCCCAGGCCTTACTCCAAATCTCTCCTGTGTCTCAAAAATATGCACTTTCTATCCTTGTACATGTCTCCCAGCACTCCACACCTACCCTCACTCAACCAAGCCATGGTCATATCGGCAATAATTCATAAAAAACTGTTGCAGCCAGAACTTATGCGAGAAAGGTGGTCTGCAGAATATGCTCCTTACTGTAGTCTCCCATGCCTAGACGACCCAGCGCACAATATACGGACACTGAGTAGCCTCTTGAGCCCCCGCTACAAGGCGTATCAGTAAATCCTCTTTGCCTGGGACACCCGCGCCAATCAATTCTCCCTGTTGTTGTCTGCGGTGCATTGTCTGGCCCGTGTACTGAACCTGTACCACCAAACACAGCTTCAGGTTGGGGAGCAAAAGCCCTCCCTCTGCCTCATCTAATTTTAAATTGCCCAAGCTGATTCAGCTTCTCTTTCCTGCCTACATAAGGAGACTAAGCAACTGTCCAATTTTTTTAATGTAGCTCTGGATATAGGACACTCTGTGCTTTGTAGCCCATATAAGCAAGGTGGGAACAATTCCATCTTTGCTACTGTGGTTCTTCCTGTCACCAACAGTAAAAGACTATGGAGGCCTGCAGGGCTACCAGGACCCTACCAATGTTGCAGTCATACTGCTGCTCTATCTCATGAGCCACCTGTATACCCAGGTAGCTAAATCTGTCAGACTCCCATCTCAAACCTACGGCAGGGAGTTGCTTGTGTGGTGTGTTCTGTAGCCCAGCATGGGGGAATACAAAAGACTTACCCAAGTTAACATAGTCCCAAGTAAGGCACTGGTGCCTCCAGTTGTCATAGATATAGCAGTGCATTCTCCGCATAAAATGAGATTACATGCTCCATCTTTTCCACCCAGATACCCCACTGCTCCATCACATTTCTTAGTTGTCTGGCAATCAGTTCTATAGCCAGAGCAAACAGGAACGGGAGAGGGGGTAACCCTGTCTAGTTTCCCACTCAATAGGTCTTTCTGAGATGTATCCCCCAGATCAAACCCTGGCCACAGGGATCGAGTATAACAAACCCCGTTTTCGAGTGCACTGCCAACACATAATCCCAGCCGTCAGTATCAAATGCCTTTTCAAGTATCCAAGGTGACCAGTATTCCCTCTAAATCTGAAAGCTGCACCCAGTGCATGACTTGCATGAGTCTTCGGATGTTCATAGTGGTGCTCCTGGTAGGTAAAAAACACACACTGGTATTCTCCTCCTGGAAGACCTTTAGCAGTTGATCCAAAAGCAAATCACCCTATGACTGGTAGAACTCTGGTGGGAAAACATCCATTCCCAGTGACTTATTACTGGGCATATCTTTAATGCCTATCAGCAGCACATCTCTGGTCAATTCCAGCTCTGGTGTCTCTATTGACAATGGCAAATGTGTTGCACTCATATCGCTTACATATATGTACAATGAACATAAATGTATTAAGTCGAGGATTCAATGTATTTTGTATAACCTATAGAAAACACGAACCAATATAAGAACTAGGGGGTGTATCAGCTCAATTAAGGAGTCGTCAACGGGGAGGAGGTCCACTGTGTTATGAGGCAGGAGTAAAGGACCAGTGCATGGCATTACTGAGAAATTAGTCAGCTTGAAGGATAAACCATTAGGTAGGACTGGGAAGGAGAAAGGGGGAGAGGGTACATGAGAGGGCAGCAGGCATATTAGGCTACAGATGTAGGGTTGGTTGGGACCTCTGCGTCTTCTGGTGTTGTAGGTGCTTCTGAGGGTATGTCAGCAATAATGCCAGTCTGGAAGGCCTCCAGGGTAGTGTCCTAACTGTTTGCTAGTGGATATTTGCGAAGGCTGCACATGTCCTCTCTGTGCAAGGCAGCACCCTCCGCCCACCTCTAGGGCCTCTACCTGATCTCCCTGGTGTCTGGGGAGAGTTAGCACATCCAAGATGGCCAGGCACCCCTCACCCCCAAGTCCGATAGTACTCCCAAGCCGCTTCTCCAGGAATGTCTCAAGGTTCTCACTATCCTCCCGTTCCAGAAACCCCAGTAGCTGCAGAATGCATCTCTGGGAACTGTCCTCTGCATCCTCTAGTCGGTCGTCAAATTATTTCACCTTGTCCAACAATACCTGGCCATAGTCAGGAGCAGCACTTTCTCCTCAGTATCTTGTGCCCACTGATCGACTTTCTGGAGACCTGTTCGTAAACAGGTTGACTTGCATGGAAATAGAGTCTATTTTGTATTCCAACTTTTTCCAGGACTACTCTATGGTGGGAATGTGTGCCCTCGTTGGCTCTGGCATCTCTGTTGTTCGCATATTGGCCCCAAGAAATTGGTGTATCCATGCCTTGTTGCAAGTTTTCGTCTTTCTTGTCAGAGCCCATGATGCATATGCAATTCTACTCCTCTTCTGCTGTGTTTGCTCAGCCTCAATGCCCAGTTCCTCTTAAATGGAATGCCTTTCCCAGTTCAGTTCTGGGCCACTCAGCCATGAGGCTATGCGAGGAGGCGGGCTCACCAGACAGTCCCTCCACTTACTGGCTTCCCAGTTCCCGCTCACATTTTCAGAGGCACCAAGCCCTCCTTGCTACTTTGCACCTGCTCAACTTCGACCCAGTCTTTAATAGGGGGACTCTTTCTGTGGCCTGCTGCCCCACCCCCACAGTCAATGCTGAGGCATTTCCTGGCAGCCGTGCAGCTAGCAAACGAGGCTGCCCCACCAGACGGTCTCTCTGCGTATGGACGTCCCAACTTCAGAGGTGCCAAGCCCTCCTCGCTGCTCTGCTCCTCTCAACTCTGGCACAACTGCAATCTGTGTTCTTTTGGGCCAGCTGCTGCTGCTCACAGTTCACACCACAACATCTCCTGGTCACCACCACCTCCTGACTCGCTAGTCCACAACATGGGCACACCTTGAAACAGTGCACTGCAGCTGCCACCTGACAGGAAGTACGGGTCCTCTACCTTTGCAGCAGAATCTGCAACTATCGGTCCGCCACAGACTCTTGTCAGGTCAGTCTTGCCAACCAAGAGCGGCCTCCATCTTGTTATGGACACTCAGCACCAGGACTCTCTGTACTCACCTCTGGCTAACAGGTCAATTTGGTGCAGCAACTGGTAGTCTGCCGGGTGCCCAGGCTTCCACTAAGTGTTGTCTCGCTGAATCATATGGCGAGAACACAAGATGCCACAGAATGATACAGGAGTTCTGTGGCGCCTACAATGAAAGCGTGCAGTCAGCCATCTTGCTTGGCCACCCCAATATGATGCCTATATGACTGCTTGTAATTATCATATGTACCCAACTAAATGACAAAATTGCATGATAAATTGTTTGTAGTTTGCATTTTTGTGACAAAGAGCATTTCAAACTGTAATTTTCTTATTCATAACAAAGTTCATAATACTGTGCACTTTCCTAAAACTATATTTGCATACTAATCTGTAGCATTCATTATATAACAAGTGACCATTAAAACTAATACCTTTTCACATACAGCATGACAGCTGCATGATTGGAGCATGGTAATCTATAAATCCAAAGCAAGTTAGAGGCCTGGATTATGCGTGCCTGCTTTTGGGTGAGATTTTGCACCCAATGAAACCTGGCACTGAGGCTTAAGGAATTTATCTGGTGCAATAATTATCACTTATGGTGAGTTTTTCCCGAAAAAGGGGGCACAACAATTGGCCTTAGGAGCTTAATGCACCAAAATTGACATGGCTCAGAATTTCCTCGGCATTTCTCCCATTAAGTATGGGTAGATTTGACCTCCCCAAAATGTATTGGGGCCAAACTGCAAAGTTGTGGAGTTTATACAAAACTCATAATTTCCATATGTGTGCTATAAAAGGAGTTAACACATATTAATTAAAAACTGTACCTGGAATTGAGGCCTAAACAGATATGTGACAAACAGCAAGTCAACAGTAATTTCCTGTGCATGGCAAAGTTTTGAGCATCCCTTTAGTTCAGACTGAATATCAATCTAACACAAGAAAAACTGCACGATAGTTCTGTAAGCCATATCCTTGGATATCTGTAATTCCTCACGCATGACTAAATCTCTAGGGCCTCATTTACAACAAAATGACGCAGGGTGGTGCCGGAAGCCATTTTTCTGCGCTAAGCTGCGCCATTTAAAAAACACAAGGATGCGTCATACTTACAACAATAAGGTGCATCCCTGTGCTGCAGCACCATGAACTGCCATGTGCCAACGCAGGCACCATTGCATCATGGTGCAAGGGTGCCTGTGTTGCGGTGATGATTGTTTTTGTGCAGGAAAGGACACCTTCCTGCACAAAAACAATCACTGATAGTGTTTTGCTCTTTCTATGTGTGCTGCAGAATGCACAAGAGGAAAAAACACAGAGAAATACTAGTATTTTTCATCGTTGAGCCTCCTTCCGCCTCCTCTGGGGAGGAGTAGGATTCTGACGCATTACTAGGTTTACGAAACTTTGTAAATCTGGGAATGCGGCAGAATCCATGAGTGTTGTGTGGGAACACCCACAGCAACACCCATGGCCCGCCCCTTCAATGCTAAGTGCTGGGTGAAAAGGGGCCGTATTTACAAGGCCACAAAAAGCCACGTTGGGTGGCTTTGCATGGCTTTGAAAATATGGGCCAGCACACTGCGCCGCCGGTGCGTCAAAAAAAGTGACTCACCAGTGGCGCAAGGGGTTTGTAAATAAGCCCCGTAATGTTTAGCCATTCACAGAGTAGCATGTTGTTTGCAGAGCGCTTTAGGCCCTCATTAGGGGAAGTAAGCTATATATTAAAATCCATATCATACTATAATATCTTTTTATGCAAACCTTCTAACCTCCACACACACCACAGCCCGAACATATCCCTTTGTTTTATCAAAGTATTCAGATCAAATTTTCATTTTCAATTATGTGCCTCTTCCTAGAAAATGTGCACATAACTTGCATATGAGTCTGCTGCAATGTGGAATTATACTAATACATTGTGTATACATCGTTTAGCGCTGTTTAACATTACTGCTTTCTCACAGTGTGCAAACAGGTGCAATGGAAAAATATGTGCTGCACGTTTTAATAAATACCCAGCACGAAAAATCTACCTTTGCACAAAATATGCTTTTAAATCCTCGACAAATGTTCCTTATGCATATCTTAAATACAGATTTGCATTATGCGGCAACATTATTTTTAAATTCGGTTTATGTATCTAATGTCTTTCAATTATTTTCATATGTTAGACACAATAGATTTAACCTTAAATAAAAACTGGGAAACTGAACCCGATGGTTGTTTAAGATATATGTTTTGAAGAGTGTTTAACTCCCTTTTTTCTCTCAGCGCTTCTGGCAAATTTATGCCGTTTGTCCGTGATATAAAAATAAATCACTTTCTAATTAACACATACTGTAGGTTAAGCGAGAATACATTTCCACCACTCTGTGGTATACCAAAATGTGTATAATACCAATTTATAACATTTATTATGTTTCAAAAATATGGCCTAATACCAGCGCCCTCATTGCAGCTCCCGTTCCCTACCAGTTACAAATGCCAGAAAGCCAGACATGTCTATGGCGCTCTCTCTACCCGTGGTATAGAGGCCAAACACCCACTGCTTCTAAAAGTCTGCTAATTCCGGCTACCCGGGGTCCACGCAAGAGACCCCATAAGAGGGTGGCCGCCTTAGTGCCACAAGAAAGCACAGGAAGCAGCCGTCCAGTCGTTGGGACCCTCTAGGGTCCAGTAGGGTATCGTCACTTCCGGGGATAGGAGGCGGGGGGAGCGGGGTATTTATACCTACCCGGCCCACCTGGCGCTCTCTTTCCCGCGACCCTGACGCCCTTTGATGATCGCCGCAGTGGGGCTGCTGCATTACACGAGGTTGGTTTTGGCCTGGGGCAGCGCTGCCCCCCCTTCCCTGCACGGTGTTGTGCGTGTGTTTTGGTTCAGGGGTCTCGGCTGAGGGGTGGTGGGGCGGCGGGGCTGGGTCTCTGGGACGGGATTCCACAGAGGCTCGTGGGGGGGAGGGGGTGCGGGGTTTGTGATACTGGTATATACTAATCTTTTCTAGTCGGGATCGGCCCATGGCCCTCTTGTGTTCCCGGGCACTCTTGGGGTGGGTTTGCGGCGGTGCTGGGGCACGTTAAGCCTTGCTGGGGGGCGGTCTTTGCCGCGCGGGTCGATCAGTCGTGTGCGGGGAATGGGGGGGGGCCTTGTGGGTCCCGGGTGCTGCTCCAGGCGCCCAGCCTTTCTGCGGGCGTTCGGAGCGAGGGTCGCACGACGGTGGATTATCCGATCCCCTCATCCCAGCCCATCCTGCCCCCACGGACTCAACAGGGAGCGCTGCCCTGCTCGGTGGGCATCCGGCGGATGTGACCGCTGCCTCTACGTGCTGCCTTTTACTCTCGCGGCCATGTGTGCAGCGGGGGCGGTGTGGGGCAGGCATGCAGCGGGAGCGCCTGCCCGGTACTATTTGCGGGCGGTGCATCGCTGCGCTGCCGCCTCTGGAGCATGAAATCAGGGTTCGAGCCTCGAGGTCGCGTCCACTTCCTGCTGATTCTGGGCAAATCTCTGAATCTCCCCATGCCTGAATGTTTAATGTATTACGGTGCTATGTAAAGCGCTATACCTTCGCTGCCGCCCTAGAGCTTGTAACCAGGGATCGAGCCTCGTAGTCGCGTCCGCATACTGCTGATTCTGGGCAAATCACTGAATCTCCCCGTGCCTGAATGTTTAATGCATTACGGTGCTATGTAAAGCGCTATACCTTCGCTGCCGCCCTAGAGCTTGTAACCAAGGATCGAGCCTCGTGGTCGCGTCCACATCCTGCTGATTCTGGGCAAATCACTGAATCCCCCAGTGCCTGAATATGTAATGTATTACGGTGCTATGTAAAGCGCTATACCTTCGCTGCCGCCCTGGAGCATGTAACCAGGGATCGAGCCTCGTGGTCGCGTCCAGATCCTGCTGATTCTGGGCAAATCACTGAATCTCCCCATGCCTGAATGTGTAATGTAATTACGGTGCTATGTAAAGCGCTTAATACCTTCGGGTCGAGTTCGCGCTCTATAAATATGCAAAAAAAAAAATGGTGGTGGCTTCTGGCTCTCGGGAACTGGGTTCGTGCGGGAGATCCTGCTGAGTATGCGAGGCTGCTCAGCAGGTCTGCGTGGCACGTGCGCATGCGCACTCATAGATCAAGATATGGGGGAAATGGAGCGTTTTAACTGACAAAGCACTTCCTTTTAGTGCGCGTGGGCCTGACCATAGGTGTTAGAGGGCCCTCTAGAGGAGAAGCACTGGTCAGTGAGGAGCAAACTGATTTGGGCAGGTTTGACATTGGCATACGTACATTAGTTGGGGCAATGTTAGAAAATGTGATGTTTCTAATGTCATGTGTGCATGTTTTAAATGTATAAAGTACAGTAGAGATTATTCCTGCTACATTGGCAGGCACACTAATTATTCCTGACGTCAGGGCTATTGTGCAGGAATGGCCAATGCCATGGATACATAGGACTTCTGGCAAGGGGCAAGTGGGGGCAACTAAAAAAAAAATAATATTAAAAAAAAAAACTTTGTTTGTCGCCCATGCATGAACTGGGGTTAAGGGGTACAGTTGTTTTCTACTATGAAAAGGGAAAGTTACATGGTTCAGTCCAACAGTTAGGTATAGGGGGGTATGTTAATTTCTGCTGGTTTGCATTTCAGCACTCTCAAGAGAGCGACAAGCATGACGCCAAACGTCACGGCCTGGGCAGACCAGGGATAAGGAAGTTTGGGAAGGGGTGCCAGGTGAAAACCGGACTGGATCGCAAGGACCGGGGCACAATAAAGCAGAGAGTGTTTTAATGTTTTTATTATAATTTCAGATCCGGTCAGAACGTGAGAGAGGCACTACGCAGTGAAGCGTTGACAGAAATCAAGGACAGGTATGGACAGGGTGATAATGAAGGGGGAGACAGGCAGGCAAACGTAGCTATTTAGGGTGGGTCGAACACTGCAAGGGGAGAGGTCACTTGCGGGGGAGGACTCCGGTTTTAACCCGGGGCGTATGTTAACCTGCTTCTCTTCATCTCCGCAGGCAGAGCACACACAGAATCTGGATTAAGGGCACATACGAAAAAAGGTCCACTGGATTATTCTAAGCACGTGAGTATAAAGAGGGGAGGGGAGCTGAACTGCGGGTGATCCAGGCCATGCAGGTCCTACGGAGAGAAAGGGGAATGCTAGGGTGGTTTTGCTGATTTCTATTTTGTCTCCTCAGAGGTGGTGTCAGTCGGACCAGAGAGGCGGCATGGAAGGCCAGGGTTCCCCCCCTATTCACGCAGACGTCCCAGGTCGAAGACTCCTTGCCCGAAACGTCCCAGGAGGCACAGTGGGCATCTTTTATCTTGATGGCCAAGACCAAAGGCTTGGCAAGGGCCATGGCTCTCTTGAATGCAAGAAGACTCTGGGATTGGCGTCGACACTCCTATTCCCGAGCAAGAGCACATTTTGGAGTCTGGTTCTTCTAGGTCTAAGCGAGCAAGCAAGCCTATGACTAAAGACTTCCTGGCGGATCCGCCACCACCGAAGACCAGGGCTCCGCCTGCGACTATAGACACTGGTTTGCAGCCAATCGCTTCCCTGCCCGTGGTTCCGTCCATCTCTCCAGACAGCGTGCCGCCCGTAGCGAATTTCGCCACCCAGGAAGACCTGGGTAAGATCTTGGATACGTTGAGGGATTTCATGGCAGAGGTCAGAGCAGATCATCCTGGGTCCAGCTCACCCCAGGTGGTGGGCAAGCCAGGCTTAGATACAGGGGGGGGCGTGAGGGGCTGCGGCGGCCTGGGTAAACCAGGGTTGCGGCAAACAAACACCTCTTGCGGTCCCTGCTATTGCGCCCCTGGTTTCTACAGGGGAGATTAACCAAGTTACGCCTAATCAGGCTGGGGCATTGGGGGGGGGGGGGGGGAAGTATGTACTCCCACTACAGTCAGCCCACCGAGCACGAAGACAGCTAGCACAGGCATGGACCCCCGGCCGCAAAGGGGGGGGGGGCATTACCGCCCACCAGTACTGTTAGTGGTAGTCTCCTTTCGGGAACGAGCGATCTTACTGCAGGGTCCCTTCCTAGTCCTGTGTCAGCATTGGTATCTCCACAGCAAGTGTGCAAGTCTCCCGCCTCCGCACAGTTAGTTTCTGCAGCGCCACTGCTCTCTGGCCTTTGCTCCCTGGCATGGCAGGTGCCTCAGGCGGCCAAGGAAGCTATTTGGAGGCGCGAACTGATAGACATTTTCTCACTGTTATTACTTGGCCAGGATGACATAGACACCAGGAAAGCAGGGGTAAAGGAAGAGGACAAAAAGGTAAAGTTTCAGACCTGGCCTGAGAAGATAGAAAATTGGCTTGAGGCTTTCTCGAATCTGTCGGCAGTCATCATAGAGAAACAACCTGAGGTTGCGCAGGGGCTCTTGCAGTATGGTAGGTTAATACACAAGGAGGCATTGAAGTGGGGTGGAAGTGGATGGTTGAATTACGACAGAGAATTCAGGAAGTAGATGTCCATGTGTCCGGAAATGTCTTGGGACCAGAAGGAGGTCCAGCTTTGGCTAGACCACATGGGTTCCCATGCACACCATTCCACGGAGATGCAAGGTAAGGCAGATACAGACCGGGGGACCGGTAAAGGTTCTTTCCGTTGGGAATCACATGGTTCAAACAGACATTTCGGGGGGGGGGGGGGGGGTTCAGAAGGGGTGGCCAGAGAGGTGGTAGGAAGTTTACTCCAGGGACATGCCGATTTTTCAACAAGGGGTCATGCTCTTGGGGCAAAACGTGCAAATTCAAGCACGCATGCAACTCTTGTGGTGGATCACACCCTGCGGTCAGGTGTCACACTCAACAGGAGAAATTGCCTGCCACAAAGGGCAAGCAAGATAGCTGAGGACCTAAGCATAACCAATCACCATGTCACAAGCCTCCCCTCTCCCAGCAACAGCACACTCCTGACTCCCTTGTCTCCCTCAGCTATACCCTCCCTCCCTTGGGACTCCACCACAGTTACCGGGCAGGTAGTCAAGGGTCCTTCACCAGTCAGCCTGGCCTACATCTCTCCTCTCCTTAGACAGTACCCCAACAAGCAGGACGGCCTGCTACTGCTGCTAGGCTTCAGCGAAGGCTTCCGGATTCCCTATGTGGGCATGCTGGGGAGTCGGGAGGCAGACAATCTTAAGTCAGCAAGGGAACATCCAGCAGTAGTCAGGGCTAAGGTGGAAAAGGAGAGGGCTATGGGCAGGGTGGCGGGACCTTTTCAGGGGCCACCGTTGGAGAATGTTGTCGTTTCTCCGCTGGGAGTGGTGCCCAAGAAGGAGCCAGGGTCATTCAGACTCATCCATCATTTGTCCTACCCTGAGGGAGAATCTGTCAACCATGGGCTTGAGGAGGTTTCTTTCTCTGTCACATATTGTACTCTGGATGTAGCAGTGGACTTAGTCAGGAGGGCGGGCAAGGGGGCGTGGTTGGCAAAAGCGGATATCGAATCGGCGTTTTGCTTGCTGCTAGTCCACCCGAGGAGCCAACACCTGCTAGGTTTCAGGCTAGATGACAGATACTTTTATGACAGATGCATGCCCATGGGTTGTGCAGTATCCTGTGCCTATTTTGAAGCGTTCAGCACTTTCCTTCAGTGGGCACTGCAAGTTAGGTACGGGGTGGTAGGCGTTACGCATAACCTGGATGACTTCCTCTTCATAGGAGGTGAGGGCACTCAGGATTGCAGGGAGGCTCTGGAAAACTTTGAGGAGTTGGCTCGTCACCTGGGGGTTCCACTCGCGCCAGGAATAATAGAGGGTCCGGCCCAGGTATTAACTTTCCTAGGGATTGAACTCGACACCATCAAAGGAGAATCCAGGTTGCCACTTGACAAAGTCCAGGACTTAGCAAACCAGATTCAGTTTTTATCAGGTCAGGACAAGGCATCCCTGGGTTGCATTCAAAGCTTGCTGGGGAAATATAACTTGGCAGCCAGGGTTATACCGGCCGGTAGAGTGTTTGCACGTTGGCTAGCCAGGGCAACGGCAAAGGTAAAGAAGAAACACCACGTTGTAAAGCTAAGTAAAGGTATGAAGTAGGAGCTTTCCATGTGGGCCACTTTTCTGGAAAGTTTCAACAGCTCAGTGATATGGGGGGCGCCCTGAGCTGAGAGCACTGATCTTGCGCTTTATACAGATGCGTCAGGTAGAGAAGGTTTTGGGATGATCCTAGACAGGGAGTGGTGCGCGCAGAAATGGCCCAATGCTTGGCGCAAAAAGAAAATCACAACCCGCATTACAGTCCTTGAACTGTTCCCTACAGTGTTAGCTCTGCATCTTTGGCCGACAGTTCTTTCAGCACGAAAGGTAGTTTTCTGGTCGGACAACATGGCTGTGGTCCAGGCCATTAATTCACAGTCGGCGACTTGTCCCCTAGTTTTGTGTTTGCTGACGGAGCTGGTACGAGTTTGCCCAATCAACAATGTAGAATGCAGGGCACGACACATCCAAGGGGTTCAGAACATTGCAGCTGACGCTCTCTCTCGTTTTCAGTGGCGCCGGTTCCGGGAGGCGTGGCTGAGAGCGAGAGAGAACATGACACCTTTCCCGCCTCACCTCTGGTCCCTGCTGAAGTTGTAAGGCGACTGATGGGACTGGGCGAGCTGTCTCTGGCGCCAAGGACCACCTGGGACGGAGGGAAAGCATCTCTACAGTGCAGGGTGCAGAAGTTTGTTATTTGGGCCAGAGACGAAGGGAAGAGCCACCCTTGGATAGCGAGCCATTTGTCAGCAATAAGCCACCATGCAAGACTACTGGGGCAGGAGGATCCAATAAAATCTTTCTTAATCAGGGCTGTGCTTAAGGGATGGGCCAGGTGCAATCCTTGACCACCAGACACTAGGTCCCTGATTGATTTTGAAACACTACAGGGGATTTTAGACTGTGTGCATAGGGCCACACATTCTCAGTTTGAAGCAGCTTTGTTCTCAGCCACATTCAGCTTGGCATTTTTTGGGGCCTTAAGAGTAGGCGAGTTGGTTGTGAGGTCTAAACTGGACAAATCTGGTATTGCGTTGAGCAGGCAGGATGCCAGCCTGGCCGGAGATGCCCTCACAATCTGGTTAAGGAGGTCAAAGACAGACCAAGCTGGGGAAGGGAGGGCTATTGTGCTGCATCAGCTTGAGATAGACAGATATTGCCCTGTTTGCCTGGTGTCTGCCTACCTAGCGCTCCGCCCAGCATCCGAAGGTTATCTATTGATACATGAAGACAGTACCCTCTCACCAAGTTCCAAGTACAGAGCATCATGCAGGCGTATTTATCATTGTCAGGAAATAATGTACAGGGTAAACGCTCCTGCAGCCATTCATTTCGCATAGGGGCAGCCACAACAGCATTTAGGGCAGGGCTGTCAGCTGAACGCATCAAGCAAGTAGGGCGTAGGGAATCCCAATGTTACAAAAAATACATCCGTGCCTGAAGACCTTTTCACGTGGCTGGGGTCTAAGGAAGGGGTTGACAGTGACGACCGTGGAACAACATGAACAATTTGTGGCTATTGTGGCCGGTGGTGTGATTTGTAAGGACTTTTGTAGACAAGCCTACAAGGCAATATATGTTGGGTGAACAATTGATGGACATACGGAACAAATTTGCGGCCCATGATGCCGGTGGCGTGTGTTGAAGTTCAATATGTAAATTGTAATTTTAAATGTGGTTTAAGTCAATAAAACCTAGTAAACTTTCATTTCTTTAATTGCCAGGGACCTCGGTGTGGGTGATTGGACATTCAGGCGTATTGCGATTGGCATGGTGGGCAGAGAGCAGGAAATGGAGACACGGTCTCACAGACACAGACATTGTCTGGCTAGGATACCCAGGCATGTGCTGGACCTGCCTACTGGAGAAGTTGCAACAGAGACTGGGGGGATGGATTCCCCCTCCTAATGTATTGGTGATACTGATGGAGCAGGGTTTTTACTTTAAAACCAAATACCTGTTTCATTTTCGTATGTCATTATTAAAAGTACTACTGATTAATTAGTAATTACTAAAGATTTGTCGAGTCTTGTCTAACCAACCTTATTAACAGAAGAATTACACGTGGGAATGCTATTGCATGGCTAAAATAATAAGTGAACTAAGATGGTGAGCAAATTGACAGAATAGATGTTGCTTATGTGATATTATTGTGTTTTGCGCTTATAATTAATATGCATTAATGGCTTTTGATGTCGCAAATGGCTAGATAAATGCATACATATAAGGGTATTAGCAGGGGAATAACACTGTATAATCATTTCCATGCAGTAATTATGTTTTGTGTTTCTTTTTACTTAAGTTGACCATTGTGGCCTGCTATAAAATGGCTACTACCCGCAGCCTGCATTTGAGTAGATGAAAATTGAAAGGAGGCTTTGCGCTGACTGTGACCTTGTCCTCCAATTGAACTGAAAAGCCATGAACATGATGACAAATCTGGGAGTGATGCCAGATGCCCCTGAACGTGAAGATTTGTTGTGAATCCATAATCCGACCTGATGAATTTATAATGGTCCCATGGATGAGATACATTTTATCCTAAAGAGACATCCGTAGAAGTAACGAATTAGTTATGGACTCCTAATTTCTATTCATTATTTGAGACTATCAATACGTGAGAAAATCTATCGTTGTATCCCAATGTACCAAGACGACATAATTTCCGCCATTCGACTGTTTTTGTAAGATATGATTGCAACATTTGGAATGCAAATTTGGTATAAATATTAGTAGACTAGAGAGGTCTAGCGCCACTTCTTCCCGAACCAATGATCAGAGGTCCCGATGCTGACGGAGAGGACGGTGACTCTACATGACGGCTAGAAACTTTAACTATTTTGCTGAGGACCAGTTCTGACTTAGAAGACGACTTTTAGCCAGAATAGGTAAATATGAGAGAAATGATCTTGCATTTAATTGGCTTTTCTTACAATTTTAGATAAACAATATTCTGTTTGAATTATTGTGTCGGGTGGTTATTTTATTGTCATGTTTATTGAATATATAGAGTGTTAAGATGTTTTCACCAGATCTATAGCAACTAGTTGATGCCATTGACCCCAGGGTACATGCAGATTGGTTAGGTGGATAAAAGTGTCTCCCCTTATACATTGCACGGACAGAGTGGTAGGATGAATGTTGGTGTTATGGGCCCCACCAGCGTGTGATGTGTGTGTGTGAGACTGTGAAATCACTCCGTCTGTGGAAGTAGAGGGGATTCGGAAGCTCCGATCTGCACCAATACACCTGGGAGGGAACGATCTGGCATCTGTGGGTAGGAGGGCACTACTACAGGAAATGACGGTAACCATGTGCAAGTTGAGCAGCCAGCTGGGGACCTTTGAGATCTGGTGGTCAGAGATAACACGGTTGGTGTGGCAGGGGGCGCGTTCAGGAGAGGCCATGGAGGTCTCTCGCAGGAAGATCAACAGCGCCATGAGGAGATTCAACGGGCTAAGGGGTTTTGGCTTTATACGTCATGGGTTACTGCACACCAAGGCCACTGGGTGTTGGGAGAATGAGGGGGTACACTTGTCCAGGGTGGGCATGGACCTGTTCTTACTTGCCCTGGAGGAGGCTTAAAGGTCCGCAGGGTGTAAGTAAGGGATATGGTGGGGGGCTCTGGGGTGATGGTGGCCACACCCAGATCTGTGGCGGAGTTACAGGGCGATCCAGAGGATGTAAGGGACATATGGGTACCCTATGCAGGAGCACAACACGGGTGGAAAGGCCAAATATCCACAGGGAGGTCTCCTGGTTGGACCCTGGAGGAGCGACGGCGCCCCGTTAGTCCCACGGGCGGTTGTTGACCTGAGCAACCAGGGGTTGCCTGGAAGGCTCCGCCCCTCTAGGGGGCGTGAGCAAAGGGGGTGGGCTGTTGGCCCACGGGGGCGAGTTGTCTTCCCTCCCCCCAATATGGCAAGGCCCCGGTATAATTTGGCTCATCAGGTGGCAGGCGGCGAGGGGCTGCCTGCCTGAGGATCGCCCGTAAGCTAACACACCAATCTTGGCATTGTTGTAATGCTAATAAACCTGCAGCAATATTTCTTTCCACACAAAAGGTGTTGTGTCTGGTTATTTCTCTAACATTGCTGTAGAAGGGGCGGGGTGGTGAGTGTTGCCGATATTGGCACTATGCCCACTGCCCGGGGTCCACGCAGGAGACCCCATAAGAGGGCGGCCGCCTTAGTGCCACAAGAAGGCACAGGAAGCAGCCGCCCAGTCATTGGGACCCTCTAGGGTCCAGTAGGGTATCGTCACTTCCGGGAATAGGAGGCGGGGGGAGCGGGGTATTTATACCTACCCGGCCCACTTGGCGCTCTCTTTCCCGCGACCCTGACGGCGTTTCCCACCCTACCTCATACCTGGCATAACAGCAGGGTGTGGGTGGGGGGTTTTATCTAATGTATTCTTTTGTGTTGCAGGCGGAGTTACAGGGCGATCCAGAGGATGTAAGGGACATATGGGTACCCTATGCAGGAGCACAACAAGGGTGCAAAGGCCAAATATCCACAGGGAGGTCCTCCGGTTGGACCCTGGAGGAGCGACGGTGCCACGTTAGTCCCACGGGCGGTTGTTGACCTGAGCAACCGGGGGTTGCCTAGCAGGGTCCGCCCCTCTAGGGGGCGTGAGCAAAGGGGGTGGGCTGTTGGCCCACGGGGGGAGTTGTCTTCCCTCCCCCTAATTTGGCAAACACCGTTGGGCAAGGCCCCGGTATAATTTGGCTCATCAGGTGGCAGGCGGCGAGGGGCTGCCTGCCTGAGGATCGCCCATAAGCTAACCCACCAATCTTGGCATTGTTGTAATGCTAATAAACCTGCAGCAATATTTCTTTCCACACAAAAGGTGTTGTGTCTGGTTATTTCTCTAACATTGCTGTAGAAGGGGCGGGGTGGTGAGTGTTGCTGATATTGGCACTATGTTTGGAGATTCAAAAGAGGTCCGGGGAATGGGAGCCGTTGCTCAGAAACCATGCAAATGTTAATGTGATCGTTTAACAATGTTTTATGCTATTGATGAAGGTAGGGAGTGCCGTGCACAGCCCAGGCCAGGTAAAGAAATGTGACACTTAGCGCTTTTGTTATCTGTAGTTGCTCATGCTGTGACTGGGGCTCTCGGAGGAAGCCAAAGATCTTTAAATCTGCAAAGGCAAGATTGCCCAGCCTCATGCAGGAACAAACATGGAAACATTTTCGCTCGGGCATTATATTTTCACTTACCTGAGCAGGGTATCTGTGCAATCAGCAAAGAGTGAAAATAAATCCAAGATGCATCTATATTTACAAAATGTACATAAAAGAAAAGTACAGAATGTTTAACAACACCTTATAAATGGGTTCCATTATGCCTTAAAATGATTGCGTCCTGATAAACCCAGCCCTGATAAAGTGTGTTTACACAAAGTGTTTCATATAAAGGACCTCCGAACTTCAGTTTTAGTTTTGATTCCGGCATGAAACTGCAGGTAAAACCCGAAACAGATTTCCATCAAATTCCAACTGTTGTGATAAAAACTCAGGAGTGATTTTTAGCAAAACACGTTTGGCCACGAAAAACCATAGCCTAGAGCCAAATGTGTTCAAATCGGATGAGTTAACACCGATTCTGCTGGCAGTTTCTACACAGGGAAAAGCCTGAAACACTGCAGTAACGCCCTACTTCAAATTACTGTACCCTGTCATATTGGTAATGACCAATGCTGTTTGCCCACACATGATCCGCATAATGAGAACCATAGTGTCATTTATTTCTCATTATACGAATGCTCAAGTCCCCACAGAGATGGTATGTTAATATAGTGATGTTTAAGGCCCTACAGAGATAGTGTGTTATCATAGAGACGTTCAAGTCCCCACAGAGATGGTGTGTTATTACAGTGATGTTCAAGTCCCCACAAAGATAGTGTGTTATTAAAGCGATGTTTAAGTCCCCACAGAGATAGTGCATGAAGGTGATTGTGTTTAAGTCCTCATTAAAATAGGGCCCGATTCAAAAAGTCTAACTTTACTACTTTTCAGTATTCACGAAGGTAAATTTAGACCAAAAGTCTAACGTTATTACTTTTCAATATTCACAAAGCCCCATACAAAGAATGTGCAGCTGATTATATTCAAGTCGAAGCAAACACAAGGAGATGCTGGACGGAGTGCTGAAACTTTTCAGTCACTCACCCCCAGTCACAGATCTGGGATAAATTCATCATTGTTTTTTAGCTCACTTTGCCACCCCAGTTCAGACCCAGCTATATGCAAATCAGTCTTGACCCTGTGCCTCATGGGAACAGTCCAGCCCGAACTGCCAAGCCAGGTCTTCCCTTTGATTGAAAACAAGCATCCTGGGACCGGTTTTGGGGTAACAACCCCTCATCAGCCAGGCTGGCTTGAATCCAGTGGCAAAGTGAGCAAGGGACCCACGTCTCGGCAGACCCTGCCAACTTAGGGTGAACAAAGCGAACACAAGGAGATGATGGATGGAGTGTTGAAACTTTTCAATCACTCACCCCCAGTCACAGATCTGGATTGAATCCATCATCGTTCTTTAGCTCACTTCGCCACCCCAGTTCAGACCCAGCTATATGCAAATCAGTCTTGACCCTGTGCCTCATGGCACCCCCTGATGCTTTAAGTCGAAACAGAGCTTGCGTTTAGTTACAAGAATGCTCGAGTCCCTACAGAGATGGTATGTTTTTATTGTAAGGTTCAAGTCCCCACAAAGATATTGTTTTATTATAGTTTTATTCAAGCCCCCATAAATATTAGTGTGTTATTATAGCGATGTTTAAGTCTCCACAGAGATAATGCATGAAGATGATTGTGTTTAAGTCCTCATTAAAATAGGACCCGGTTCACAAAGGTAAACTTAGAGAAAAAAAATCAAACTTTTCAGTTTCACAAATGTAAGCTTAGACCAAAAGTCTAACTTTACTACTTTTCAGTATTCACAAAGCCCCATACATAGAATGCGAAGCTGATGATGCTCAAGCCAAAACAGAGATGGTGTGTGATTATAGACAAGCCCAGGTCCCCACAGAGATATTGTGTGATTATAGAGATGTCAAGGTCCCCACAGAGATAGTGTGTGATTATAGACATGCCCAGGCCCCCCCAGAGATAGTGTGTGAAGTTAGAGATGTCGAGGTCCCCAGAGAGATAGTGTGCGATTATAGAGATGTTGAGGTCCCTACAGAGATGGTGTGTGACTATAATAATGCCACGGATGCCAAAGAGAATGTGTGAGATCATAGACATCCCTAGGTCCCCTCAAATACCTACACCCACCTAAATCCCAAAAATTCACTTGCCACCCAAAAACCCATACCCACCATAAAAAATCCCTTGTGACCCAAATACCCATACAAACACCAAACCTTAAATGATTCATTACCACCTAAAACTCCATAACAGCCCTAACCCCTAAATGTACCCTTAGCACCAAAAACCCATGCCCACCCTAACTCCTGAAAAATCCCTTTCCACCCAAATACCCACACCCACCCTAAACCTTAAAAACCCTTGCAAACCAAACACCCATACACACTTTAAATTCTACAATAGCCCTTGCCACCAAAAATCTCACACCCACCCTAAACCCTAAAAATTCCCTTGCCACCCTTAAAACCCCTACCCACCCTAAACCCTAAACAATCTTACTGCTCAAAAGCCTGCACCCACCCTAAACCCTAAAAATTCACTCGCCTCCCAAAAACCCATGCACACCCTGAAAAATACCTTGCCACCTAAAAACCCATAGAAACACTACACCTAAACCACCCAAAAACCCATACCCAGCCTAAACCCTAAAATATTCCTTACCACCCAAAAAAACATAACATCCCTAAACCCTAAAAAATCCCTTGCCACCCAAAAAACCATAACCACCCTAACCCCCCAAAATCCCTTACCACCCAAAAACCCATACCTACCCTAACCTTAAAAACTCCCTCGCCTCTCAAAACCCCCTACCAACCCTAATCCCATAAAAATTCTCTGGCCACCCAAAAAACTATACCCAACCTAAACCCAAAAAACTACCTTACCACACAAAAACACACATCCACTCTAATCCCTAAAAATTAACTTATCATCCAAAGACCCATACCCACCCAAAACCATGAATTTCCCTTGCCCCCCAAAAATCCACACCCACTCTGAACCTTAAAAATTCCTTTGCCACTTAAAAACCCACACCCATCCCAAATGCTGAGAAATCTCTTACCACTCAAAAGCCTACACACACCCTAAACCCTAAAAATTCACTTGCCTCCTAAAAACCCATACCCATCCTGAAAAATCCCTTGCCACACAAAAACACATACAAACACTACACCTAAACGATTCATTACCACCCAAAAACCCATATCCAGCCTAAACCCTAAGAAATCCCTTACCACCCAAAAATCCATACCCACCCTAAACCCTAAAAATTGCTTTAGCACCCAAAAACCCATACCCACCCAAAACCCTAACATATCCCTTACCACCCAAAAACCCATACAAACACTACACCTGAACGATTCATTACCACCCAAAAACCCATACCCAGCCTAAACCCTAAAAAATCCCTTACCATCCATAAATCCATAACCTCCCTTAAGCCTAAAAATTGCCTTATCACCCAAAAAACCATACCCACCCAAAACCCTAACATATCCCTTGCCCCCAAAATTCCACACTAACCCTAAACCTTAAAATGTACCTTGCTACCCTAAAAACATACCCACCATAAACCCTAAGAAATCTCCTGCCAATCAAAAACCCATACCCACCCTAAAAAAACAGTTTCCCTTGGCACCCTAAACCCTAACAAATTCCTTGCCACCCAAAGACCCATACCCACCCTAAGCCCTAAACATTCCTTTACCACCCAAAAAAAGATACCCACGCTAAACCCTAAACATTTCTTGTGACCCTAACCCCAAAAATTCTCTTACCACCCAAAAACCCATGCCTACACTACCCTTAAAAAATCCCTCGCCTCCCAAAAACCCATACCCACCCGAGCCCCATAAAAATTCACTGGCCACCCAAAAAACCATACCCAACCTAAACCCGAAAAGTACCCTACCACCCAAAAACACACATCCACTCTAACCCCTATAAATTCCCTTATCATTCAAAAACCCATGCAAAACAATAAATGTACCTTGCCCCCCAAAATCCACACCCACTCTAAACATAAAAAATTCCTTTGCCACTTAAAAACCCAGACCCATCCTAAATGCTGAAAACTCCGTTGCCACACAAAAACCTATACCGACACTAAACCCAAAAAATTCCCTTGCACCTAAAAACCCATACCAACCTAAATCCTAAAATTTCCCTTGCTACCCAAAAATCCATACTTACACTAAGGCCTAAAAAATCCCTTACCACCCAAATACCCACACCCACCATAGAAACTAAGGCACCCATTACGATGGCGGGCGGGACAAAGTCCGCCCACCACCGTAACGGTGAAGGGGACCCTTAGGATGCGGTTGCATTCTGCACATTTAACAATGTGGCGGGCGGTACTGTAAGCAGCACCTGCCACAATGTTAAATATGCATGTTGTGCATTGGCATGCATAGGTACCCCCCAAGTGCAGCCCCCCACACCGGGCCCCCAAAGCAATTCTGTAGTATCCTCAGGTCATGTTAATATGTTCCCTTTCATTCAGTACCAAGCTGCTCAGCCAGTGTGAGTGTTCCACGTAGAATGTTAGTGTGAGTGGAATGCTTGGGTGCCTGTGTGTGTGTGAGACAGTTGGGAAGATGGGCTGAGCAGCTAGGAGGCTGCTCCTGGTGGGGCCTGTTCTGGGCTTGTTCTAGCTTGCTGTAACTTCTACTTATGGACTTAATAAATTACATAAAATCATCTTGGCTACGTCTACTTCATCACCTGAACATGTGGGGCCAGCCCACTACATTTATGGCGACGATCTGGAGCTCATCTCATGCACTAAAGGTAGTCTGATGTCAACTTAAGTTGTGGAGTACAGCAAGACGACATGTAGTAAAGAACCTACTACAACCTAATAAAAAAGAAACAAGCATCAAGCAATTCAATGAAAGGAAAAGAAACCCGTCAAGCGACGCAACTGAAGTATAAGAGAAACCTGTCAAGCATGCCTGACTGCCCCACCAGTGTCCACTACACCGGACAGCCCTGCCCAGGTGTGCTGTGTTGTCATCTCTGCGTCTACAACATCTGGTAATTCTTCATCAATGCTGCTTACGTGACGCAAAAGGACTTACATTTCAAATAATGTCTAATAAGCAACAACCAACATATACTGCCTTGGGAAGTAAGGTACTCTGTATCTACGTGCATGCTGTTCAATGACTGTCATCTAACCTTTTGCTCATCTTTGTATGGGCTTTTGAAAGCAGTGTCAGCACAGGACTTGTTTTGCTGAACTAGTGACAGTTTACTTTATTAGTCATGTTACTTTGGTGTATGGCTTTTCCACGTGTGCCAGCTGAAGCGATTTGGATTTGGTTTCATCTCCTTCCCTTCCGCATGAGGAGGCCATCGGAGTGAGTAATATTCAGTTTTTACTTTGTTTGTCGTGTCAGTGGTCTTCCCTACAGGGAAGCTGGTAAAAACTGCCACTCTGCGTTTCAAAACTTGAAAGTAAGCGTGCGCTTCTCACCTCTTCGCATCCAGCACCTGTGGAACCATTTATGACGTTTTCCCTGCTTGGCAGTCAGACGCCTCGCAGCAGGAGCGTGCCTGCAGCCACCCGGCACACTGTAAAGTACGTGCCTCCATCCTATGTTTGGCGCCGCCGGAGCACATTGAACTCGAGGTGCTCTGAAGTATCCTGCCTTGCTCTGTGCCTCTGCCAACCACGTTTTTCAACGAAGTGCGTTAACTGCTTCCTTTCCCTCAGGGCTTCGACAGCAACATACTGGCTTCTATTGCTACACACAGTATGTCTAACGGACTACCGCCACAACATTTGATGCATTGGTTGTTCACTATTATTGTACGGATCAGAAAAAGTAGTCTATGCATTTACAATATCATGCTATTGCTGCATGCCATCTTTGTTAACTTGCTTTTCACACGTACATGTTTTGTTGGCATGGGAGTGGGTACTAGTCCCATGTCTCTTATTTACGCATTTTCTTGTTTCAGCTATTGTATCCCTGTCTTGGGATGGTAGTGGGTTCTCAGTCCCATGTCCCCTTGTTTCAGATATATTATCCCTTCCTAGGGATGGGAGTGGGTTTTTAGTCCCATGTCTCCATGTTCAAAATTTTGTATCCCTGCCTAAGGGATGGGAGTGGGTTTTTAGTCCCATGACCCCTATTTCACATATGTCATCCCTGCCTAAGGGATAGGAATGGGTTTTAGTCCCATTTCCTTTAATGGTATTTTTATCCCTGCTTAGGGATGGGAGTGGGTTTTTAGTCCCATCACCCCACGTTCACATTAATTTTTTTAGTTAAAGGGGGTGTGAGTCCCACCTTTGTTACGTTTGTGTTGGGTATTAGTCCCTTCATTTAAATATTCGCTGTCGTGTGTGTGGGTAGCCATCTTTTGATGCCACACTGTGCTGCATTTCTGTTTTACATGCTGCACAAGTCCGTGGGTTTTAGTCCCATGTGACGTATTCTGTACATTTGGGTGTCAGTCCCAAACAATGTTTATTTCACTTGGGTTTAAGTCCCATAGTGTCCCTCACATGAGGGGTGGCGTATTGGGTTTTCGCCACAGTCTTCTCACGTGAGAAGTACTTCCTTGGGTGTCGTTCTACCCATAGGATTCTAGTCTGGGTATCATAGTCACTTGTTTTATGGGAGCTCTTAGTTCACTTCTTAAATTTTCTTTGTTCAGTATTAAAGGAGGAGGATGGTGTTTGTATGTTGATCTATGCTTTCATCTTTCCTTCCTCCTTAGTGTGTCTGTTTTCCCTCTCGTGATGTATTTCTTCATGCATCCCTGAGTTTATGTACTCTTTACATCTTTTGTACATTTCTGTATTTATTTGTTTTCATTTTAGTTTGGGTTTAGTTTAGGTCTTATTAATTTTCAGTGTAAAGGGAGAGGATGTGTAGTATCCTCAGGTCATGTTAATATGTTACCTTTCATTCTGTACCTAGCTGCTCAGCCAGTGTGAGTGTTCCGGGTAGAATGTTAGTGTGAGTGGAATGCTTGGGTGCCTGTGTGTGTGTGAGACAGTTGGGAAGATGGGCTGAGCAGCTAGGAGGCTGCTCCTGGTGGGGCCTGTTCTGGGCTTGTTCTAGCTTGCTGTAACTTCTACTTATGGACTTAATAAATTACATAAAATCATCTTGGCTACGTCTACTTCATCACCTGAACATGTGGGGCCAGCCCACTAAAAATTCCCGCATGCCTTTCCATGGCGGCATCACCGCCATGGAAAGGCCTTCTCCGCCAGGCATCCTGATATGGATGGCAGTGTCTTCCAGACACTGCCACCATATAAGGCCCGAGTTCCGCCCGGCAGGCAATCGATTGCCTGCCAGCGGAAATGCGGCAGACGATCTTTCTGTCTGCCGCTGTAACCCCCGCCATTGTAACAAGGCAGGGGGTAAATGGGGGGCGGGCGGGGAAAGATGTCGGGTGAATCGCCACCGCCGGTCGGGTGGTGGCGATCCGCCCGACATCATAATGGACCCCTAAATATTCACTTGCCAACCAAAACAACCATACCCACCCTAAACCCTAAAAAGCCCTTATCGCCTAAAAACCTATACTCACCCTACACCCTAAAAATTCTTATGCCGCACAAAAACCCACACCAACCCTAGACCCTACAAAATCCCTTGCCACCAAAAATACAGCACATTTGCTAAACGCTAAAGATTCCATTGAAACCCATAAAACCCATTCCCCCCAAACCCGAAAAATCCCTTACTACTTAAAAACCTGCACCTACCAAACCCCCAAAAATTCACTTGCCACCCAAAAACCCACACCCACCATAAAAATCACTTGTGACCCAAATACCCTTACAAACACTGAACCTTAAATGATTCATTACCATCGAAAAAACACATGCCAGACCTAATCCCTAAATGCCTGGCGGACCGAAAAGCATTCCCAGAATGGTGGCGGTGCCTAGCAGACACTGTCCGCCATATTAGAATGCCTCATCTCCGCCAGCCTTGAATTGCGGTTCACCCGCTATTCAAAGGCTGGCGGAGATTGACTTGGGGGCCCGTTGCGGGCTCCCTCTGTGTTTGGGGGTGGTGCACTTGCCCAACATTTCCCAGCACTAAGTGGCAGGCACCGCGTGGTGCCTGCCACTTAGTGCAGGGAAATGCCGTGGATGCCATATTGATATTGCGAACGGTGCTGCAGCCAACAGCACCGTCCGCAATGTTTAAGGCCCGGGATGCGCCCGAAATGCTGGTGGGCACATAGTAATTTGTGTAGTGGGACCGCCGCATGACTGGCGGCTGGTCCCACACACCGCAACGAGTCAGCCCGCCATCGTAATGAGCCCCTTTGTCCCTTTCTGAGAGCAATGCCATCGCAGCATACCAGAGTAGAATAGTAGAATCACATTCAAAGCGAGAAAGACGCTTCCCTAAATGACATAATTGCAAGTGGCCTGATCTTAAATTGTGTGACCATGGGATAATGAAATTAATATTAACACAGCAATAAAAAAGAAGAAGGATAGCACATCTATCTGAGATGCAGGTAAATTTAATATTTTGGTGTTACCGTCTCAGAATAGGGTAAAAACGCAATGTGGATTTATTGATGAAGAAGAGGTAAGAAAGAAACAAGTACAATTTTCAAAAAGTACAGTTTGACATTTCATTGCACCAGCTTTAGAAACTAAAGTGCAGTATCAGTACAATCAAAATACATTTTGCCATTACAGAAGTGAGAGGTTGCTTGCCGCTGTATCTTCAGAGCTTGGGCCAAAAGGTTGTACTAATTTTAGTTCGTCATTTGATTATATTAAAAGAAAAGATGATTGATGATCAAATAATTTAAGATTAATTCAATACAGCAACCAGAGCCCTCATTCTAATTATCCTCATCTGGCCAAGGAACTTTGCTATAGCAGATGCATAAAATAGGTGTGGTCTGCGCTAAGAATTTCCGAGGTCAGTAAAACTGCTTGGGCTCCGTATTTGGCTATAGAAGTATTTGATCTATTTCTGACATGAACCACCATATCCCAAACCGACAAATAGGATGTGGCAGATGGATTCTCGAGAGTGTTTGTATGTAGGACATAACACATCTTCATTTGGAGCCCAGATATGTGTAAATGTTTTAAGGGGCAATGTGCCAACCCTGAATTGAAAATACAGCTTCCTGTCTAGAGGGACAGTGATGAGATCCCAATAAGGTTCCAAAGAGGCTGCTGCACTTGAAGTTTGAGAATCTCCCCATCAATGATGAACGGACGCTTGCTTTAACCATATTTTTGTCACCCCAGTGTCAATATTGTTTTTTTAACGCCTTTTCCGCCAATGATGGTTTGGAAAGTGGATTGTCCCAAAGAATTCTCAGACCTATAGCTGTTAATAACTTTTTTATTTGCCTATGCCATTCTATTTTATGAAATCTGTCAACCTCCATCACATCCTTTAGGGCCATGGTGAACTGGGCAAGTTCAGATTTTTGCCACATCAGTCTCCAAAATAGAAATGAGCGGAGTCTAGCTCTAGGTGCTAGAGTGTTCCTACTCACGTCAATCATCAGGGGTTTCAATGAGGTACTCGGTGGCAGCCAGGCTAAGTTTCTCACATACCTATTTTCGGATCTAGTTAGGGAAGATACGTTTGAAAATCCCCAAAGTTCTGATCCATATAGAACTGAACTAACTGCTTTGGCATCATAAATCTGAAGCGCTGGTGCAATGGGTTTGCCTATGTTTAAGTGTCAGTAGTTCCGCCTGGTGTTTCCATGAGAGGTTGGAAGATAGAGTAACACTAAAATAATTGATAACATCTACCCTCTCGAGTGGTGTACCCCACAGCTGTAATCTGCCTCTGAATGACATGTTTTTTAAAGGACATAAAAGTAGTCCTAACAGAATTGATCTCTAGATATGAGCAGAACAAAACTCCTTGAAACTGGATAATGTGTGCTGGAGTGTCTTACAGATCAATAAGGTGTTGTCCGCAAATGGCAGTATAGGTGTCTTTGTACCAGCCAGAAAAGGGACATCATTTTGTGAACTAGAAAGAAAAATGAACTACCATTAAGAAATAGGGAAAACAAGGTGGCGCCAGAACGCAGCCTTGGCATACTCCTTTATTAATGAGGAACCAGTCAGATACTTGGCCCTGGCTACCCCAGGGAACCTACGCATATTTTTCCACATGTATACGAATCAGTAAAATCAGGAGGTTCTTTGGAATACCCATGTCGCACAGCACTTGCCATAGCTTTTTTGCATGCAACCAAGTCAAAAAATGATTTAAGATCGACAAAAGGAACATAAATACTGCCCCACCGATCTCCACAGTTCTCCAATACAGAAGGAGAAAGCGAAAAACCTGGTCCCTCATGGATATTTTTTTCGAAAACCTGCCTGGAATTATGATGTCATTATCTATAGTCCACTCCTGTATTTTGCCCAAAATTAGACGAGCAAAAATGTTTGTATGCAGTCGATCAGAATGATTGGCCTGTAGTAACACTTGAGCAATCTATCACTTTTTTTATATTTTGGGATGACCTCAGCTTCCTTTCAGGAGTCAGGTATTGGGGCTCTGCCTGCAATAGCGTTTGACAGAGAGAGGCTATGCCAGCACCAGTTTGCTCTATCCTGCAGAAATGTGTCTGCCGGAATGCCATCTGGTCCTGGTGCCCTGTTTCTGGCAACTGCATCCAAAGCAAGGGAAACATCATCTAGATTCTAGATCAAAGCAAAGGTCAGATATGAGTGTATACTCACAGTAAAAAACAAAGGTTAAAGTGATGTTATAAACTCTAAATACACTGAAATTCAAACTGAAATAGTTAACGAAAGAAACTATAACTCACACTTCGTCATGCAGAATTTTGGCACCAATTATGTCTTTTCACATGTCATCCATCATTGATGTTATCAATGATGTCACAGAACATTTCATAAGTGATGTAATATGTGAGGTAAGTAACGCATGACGAGGGAGCTATCAATTCAAAATTAAGTTGATAGAGATATGAATTTTTTATATTGCTCTAAATTTAATATATATATATATATAATTAATGTATATTAATTTCTAACATAAAAATACTTTATTCATTTTTTAAACCTTGATAAACTTTCTACATTTTCATTATACTTTACCACAGGGAGATGACCGCCCCATTTCATCCTCATACAAAAGTGATGCATATGGGGTGCAAAGTGTTGTGTTGGAATTTACTTTCCAGTTGAAGTCCTGATTTCTGTTGAAAAGTCGCTAAGAGAAATGCAAAGTAGTGCTCCATGTCTATTGCGCTACCTGCTAGTAAGGGAGTGTAGGAGAGTAGGATCTGCTTCACATGAGTAACCCCACTTTTTGCTGGTGTTTCACTGTTTTTCGACCTTAGTCTGGCTGTGGCCCTGCTAATCAGGACCCCTGCCTAGCTGCTTCCTCTCTTAAATGGTTTCCATGTACATTAGGTACATCTCTAATTGGATTCTGGAGTGCCTTATAAGCCCTTAGTATATGGTATACTATGTACCTAGGGCATAGGTACCTCAGAGGCCTATCAGTGGCCGAAGCATGTATTCTGCCACCCCTGGGAAGCACTCCAAAATGACACCACAGGTCTGCTACTGCAACCTGGGTAAGGGTGTGCTTGCACCCCTTACAGTGGTATAAGCTAACTATATCACTACCATTGCACACACATATAAAACCTATAAGTCACTCCTATGGCAGGCCTTAACAATCCTGAAGGCAGAGTGCTTGGTATTTATGTGAGAGGGTGCCCCTGCATGAGCAGAGCCCCTCTGCAGCATTCGGAGTACCTCCTCTGATGCTGTTTGTGGTGCAGCCTGACCATATTCTCTTAAGTGCATTCTAACCTCGCGGTAAATGCTAACTTTGGACTGGCTGCACGGAAACATGTCGTGTTTGGTGTCAAACACTTTGGAATACTACCCCCCCCACCAGTTCTGGCGGCTGGGTAAGTTGTGGCTTCCTTTAACCACCCTTGTTACCAAGTGATCTCTGACTGGTTCACTTTCTTATATCTCTATTTGATGTATTCTTGTAGGGAAGCTGCCTCCTGGGAGTATCTCTTTAACTGGCTCCGTTACTTTTTTGTCCTATCTTATTGGTCCGTTGGAACATTGATAGCTGTGCTCCTACCCAGCTGGTAAATATGTGATGAGCCTTTTATTGCTTATTCCACCTGGTCACTCTTTACCTTCAGGATCTCCTTCTTAGTGACTTTATACTTCTTGCATCTTTTTTCTCCTTTTCTTATCACTCGGGTGTACTCCTTGGTTTGGTGGAAATCTTTATGTGGTAAATACAATTTTGTCTCTTAACTGACAATCAGGGTGCTCTCTCCATCTGTCTATTCTGGCTCCTACACCGAGTTCCCTCTTTTGGTGATGGTTTGCTCCAACAGAAATAGATTACTGTGTTTTTAATTATTGTATATCGGCTTATTTTTTGCCTCATTTCTTTCTTTCACAGAAGCCGTCTGAGCATGCTTTGGGTTGCCAAGAAGCCCTGGTTCTAAGCCCTGTCCTTCACGTGATCTTAATATACTAAAAAGACTTCATTGATGAAAACATAGATCACTGTTCTGTGTATCTTCTTTTGCGCCCTGACGAAGGATTTAGTGGACTTTGTGGTCCACCCCGAAACGCGCGTCGGCGCCTGGGTTGTTCTTATTAATGATATGAATAACTTGTACTACTGTTGAGATTTGTTTTTCTTTTCTTTTCAGGTTGCTTGTCTGGTTGTTGCATTTATGTTATTTTCTGTATATGTCTTATATGTAATATCGTGATATATGACGTTCGCTTCATGCTATTTTAAAAAAAATAATCTTCTTTGGTTACATTATTGTTCTCTGTGGGCTAAACTTGGCATTTTGTCAGTGCAAAATATTGAAACTATGTTCATTGTACTAGTCTCTTTTTTATATTTTTGCTTATATAAAAACAAAATTGTTTAAAAAGTAATTTTACACTGGTTCTGTGAGTGAATGAGGCATCAATTATTTGTGGGAGTTATTACCGACTAGAAATATATGGGGGAGGTTCTGTTATTTCTAATGTTGATTTTCCCCTGCCCTCCTTCCCTATCATCCAGCTTTTCAGGGGCCCTCTAACGTATAATCTTTGTTTTTCCCGGCACTTTGCTGTGAGGGGTGCGTTTGCACTTTTGTCTATATCTGTGGAGCACTTTCATATGTTGTATATTTCTCTCTACCACTTACTCTTTCATTATTTATACCTTGTTTGGTTTATCTTATTAAAAATAAAAATCTTTCTTTTCTTCATACGGTTTGTCATCTTGCACTGTCCTTTATTTCTATGGACAGCATCAAAACCTTTGGTTTTAGCGATGAAGATTTCTCGAGATTAATGGGACAAAGTTCTTCAACAGAACGCCCGTTCTCGCTTAACAAAACTGAAAATGATGAATGGCTAAAACTCCTTAATCTTAAAAAGAAAACAAGGTGAACACAGTCTCATGCAGATTTTATGTTAGAATATCTGAAGGCAGGGGTTATACCCAATGGATTGAGAATTAAAAACATCCCTGGTCTATTTGTTGAGGTCAGGAAGTTCCTGGAAAAGTGGTCATTAATTGCCAACCGGTGTTCCAGGGACTTAATGATTCTTATTATAGAAACAGCCAGGGAAGCTGTAGAACTACTTCTCAAGGAAATATCCGAGATTGAAGAAAACCTCAAGATAAATAACTCAGTTGAGGAGGCTAAGAAAAAATTTGATGAAGTTAACGCTGAGCTCAATTCTTTCAGCGATTATCTGATTAAAAAGAAAACAGATAAACTTAAGAAAGATATTCGATATTTCTCTGAGGAAAAGATCTATCCCTATTTGGGTAGTCAATACTATAGCCTTACTAGGGAACAGACCTATCAGAGTGACCAACAACATTGGTCCAATAGGAAGATTCTTACCTTCTCTGAGTCTTCGGACTCTGATGGCGAATTCGGGGATGGTCCCTCTAGAAATACCAACTTCAGAAAGCCAGCCTATGAAAATCATAAGAGGGAATCGTTTTTTAGGGAACAGACAGAATACTCCACGCACAAGATTCAGAAACCAGACGAGAGGTCAGTATCCCTACCAGGAACAGCAGTATCCATACTCAGAGAACCAGCAACACTTTCTCCAGACCCGGAGAAACCAGTACCGGAGGGAATGAATACCCCTGCTCCTGAAGATTCTATAGCTATCTTCAATCTGTCTAATAACCCGATGGATAATCGGGCCCTTGAGCTTCTTTCACAAGGAATATCCTTTGTACCGAGTACAGGGCTCAATAAATTTGAACTTCAATGCGATCTCCAATCCTTTTTTAGAAAAATACGACTGAACAGATTTTTTGAAAATCATAGTCCCCCTGAGACTATCAATAGGTCAGGGCTCCGTCCTGACTCTCTTTTCACTCCTACCCTGGAGGAAGTGGGACCGGAGGTTGGCATATTCGAAAAAGTGGTGACGTCTAAAGTTAATGACGTGTTGAAATTTGTTCCTAAACCCTCATACAATCTTAAGTATGATGAATACAAGGCACTTACAAGTCTTGCAAACAATAATACCATTACCATCAAACCTTGTGATAAAGGTGGAGGCATAGTAGCACTTAATAGTTCTGACTACATTTTACAAATTGATGAAATGCTCAATGTACCGGAACACTACGTAAGGGTCAATTAATATCCTAGCAAAAGAATCAAAAATGATATTTTAAATATCACCCAAGGAGCCCTGGAGAAAGGCTCAATTTGCCAGCATGAATTCGATTACCTGAATCGCCCTTTCTTCAGTATCCCAATTCTTTATGGGGTACTAAAAACCCACAAGAGCACTACCAACCCACCTTTTAGACCTATAGTTTCCACCATAGGATCTATCACTGAGCCGCTGTCCAAATATGTCGACAAGTTTCTTAAACCATTAGCCAGTGGACTCCGAGGTTATATCAAAGATACAGGCCAGCTTATCAACATAATTGAAGGCCTCCCATTTAACGTTCATACTGAGATACTTGTATCTATGGATATTTAGGCACTATACACTAACATCTCTCAAATTGGTGCCCTAGAAGCAGTCAAACATACTCTGGAAGTTAATAACAGCACAGATGACAAACTATTTATTCCGGAATGTCTCAGTATAGTGCTCCAAGACAACTACTTTAAATTCAATAAATCCATTTACAAGCAAATCCAATGAGTCAGCATGGGGGCTGCCTGTGCCCCTAATGTTACTAACATCTATATGGGGTGCTTTGAAACCCGTTTTGTTTTCAATGAAGTGGCACCATTCTCTGAAAACATCTCCCATTGGCATCGATATATTGATGACATTTTCTTTATATGGAATGGACCAGAAGAAGATCTTACTGAATTTATTTTATGGTTGAACCTATGTGATCCCAATCTTAAATTTAGTCCTAACATCAGCAAGACCATGATTGAATTCTTGGATATATGGATCCAGGTGGTCAATGGCACTATTGAGGTATCCCTGTACACCAAGCCCACAGCCAGGAACACACTCCTGCAATACCAAAGTTTTCATCCTCGTAGTCAACGAGATAGTATTCCCTTCAGTCAATTCTTGAGACTACGTAGAAATTGTACCAACCTCAGAAACTTTGAGTGTCATGCGGAGGATCTCCGCAATAAATTACTCACTCGCGGATATCCCCGTAGACTGGTGCGAGATTCCTATAAAAGAGCAAAGTATTACAACAGAGATGCCCTTTTTTTGGATAAACCCACCAAAGATCAAAAGAAACTGGTTTGTGTCACTAGACATTCAACCATCAATAACAAACTACGTCAGATCATCTGCTCTCAATGGCACATACTTAATTCAGGTCATCAGATTACCTATTTACCTAGACCCATGTTTGCCTTTCGGAGAAACAGAAATCTACGTAATTTCCTGGTCAAATCCAAACTTGAGGACACTAAATCCATCAACCAGAAGTCTATTACTGGCAGCAACCCCGTGTTAGGTAACCATAAATGTGGGAGCTGTCATGCGTGCAGTACTGCCATTGTATCCTCTGAATTGGTATGGGAAAAGCATACATTCCAACTCAAAGAGATGACCAATTGCAGATCTGCCAATGTCATCTACCTCATTCTCTGTCCCTGCAACAAGGGATATGTGGGGGAAACAGGCAGAGAATTCAGAATCCGTTTCAGCGAACATAAGTCGGCGATTAAAAACAAACGAAGAGGGGCCCCTCTCGTCCAACACTGGTTAGACCACCGACATGCGGATAAAGAACTCAGATGGACGATACTGGAAAAAGTACATACTCCGAGTGATAAAAATATCAATGGCCTCAGAGGTAAGAGAGAAGTGTTTTGGATTTTCACTTTACGTACTGCCATCATTGGACTCAATGAATACTGCCCTTGGCAGAATGCTCTACTATGAACTTTTCTGCCCTAGTTGCTTTTTCTGTGAGTCAGTTTACTTCGATATTCAACATTATTTATTCTTACTCCATTTAGCCTTATACTTACCGTATGAGAGACGTGTTCTCTCTTTCAGGCTAGTTCATAGCTTCTTGTCTTTGAATATTTCTTTCGGTTTTTCTAGTGATGTTCATTACCAGAAATCCATTTTTCTTTCACACATCCCCCAATAACTTGCTTTTTTCCTCATGAGTCTTTACCTGTTTCTTTTGTATTATGGACCGTTTTTCTTCTATAGTCTGTCTTCTATTTTTATTATCACCCTGGAGACCTCGGCCTCTTTGGTTTATTTAATTGTCAATGTGTTTTATTATTTAGGGCCTTAGTTTATAATTCCTTTTTTCTCATTAATTCTTCTCACTCGAAAGTCTTTCCTTTGGAGACGCGAGCTGTTCGTTCCCCTGCACCCGTATACTCCCTAGATGGCGTCTTTCCTTTAACTTCCCAGACGTTGGGCCGCATACGTCCCCCACGTGGTCCTCCAGGTGTAAGTAATTGGACCAGGTATTTAAAGCATACAACAGCGCTTGCCCGTCTAGGATTCGTTATCGGGCCATTTTCTCGTTTGATTCCAGACCGCGTACCTTCTACAAGTAAGTGAATAAGCGGGAGTTCCTTAATAAGACAGTCAAGGTAGCGTGTTCTACTTTGCTTATTTATCTGCTCCGTTGTTTTCCATCAGGCTGTTGGGCTTCTGTACGTAAACTGACCTCTTTGCATCTTTGAGGCGATGACAGCTATGCATTTACCACGCAGCTAAGCTATTTTCACTCGAGTAACAAGTAAGCCTCATTTTTACTGTATGCGGCTTGTAACCGGTTTCGCACTATTTGACTACCTTTAAAGTATATTTTCAGACCCCTACTCAGTCTCCCGTTTATTCCTACAGGAGTTTCTTGCTCGTATCCCATCAGGCTGTCGGACAGCTGTACCCATTTTGATTTCTCTGATGATCCCCCTGAAGTGACGATCATTACGTATTTGCCTCACCATTCAGCTCTGTTTATGAGTAAGCTTCATTTTCCTTTGTGATGTCTAAATTGGCCCGCTTTTTTGACTGTTTTCACAGTAACATGTCCGGACACTTACTTAAGTCGTTTTTTATCCTTTTAGGACAGGCTTGCTCGTTTCCCATCTAGGATTATCTATTTTTCCATGCATTACCCCTTATGCATTATATTTTCGTTAACTGCAGTCACTGTGTAAGTTGTGGCTTTCTTTAACCACCCTTGTTACCAAGTGATCTCTGACTGGTTCACTTTCTTATATCTCTATTTGATGTATTCTTGTAGGGAAGCTGCCTCCTAGGAGCATCTCTTTAACTGGCTCCGTTACTTTTTTGTCCTATCTTATTGGTCCGTTGGAACATTGATAGCTGTGCTCCTACCCTGCTGGTAAATATGCGATGAGCCTTTTATTGCTTATTCCACCTGGTCACTCTTAACCTTCAGGATCTCCTTCTTAGTGACTTTATACTGCTTGCATCTTTTATCCCCTTTTCTTATCACTCGGTGTACTCCTTGGTTTGGTGGAAATCTTTATGTGGTAAATACAATTTTGTCTCTTAACTGACAATCAGGGTGCTCTCTCCATCTGTCTATTCTGGCTCCTACACCGAGTTCCCTCTTTTGGTGATGGTTTGCTCCAACAGAAATAGATTACTGTGTTTTTAATCATTGTATATCGGCTTATTTTTTGCCTCATTTCTTTCTTTCACAGAAGCCGTCGGAGCATGCTTTGGGTTGCCAAGAAGCCCTGGTTCTAAGCCCTGTCCTTCACGTGATCTTAATATACTAAAAAGACTTCATTGATGAAAACATAGATCACTGTTCTGTGTATCTTTTTTTGCGCCCTGACGAAGGACTATGTGGTCCACCCCGAAACGCGCGTCGGCGCCTGGGTTGTTCTTATTAATGATATGAATAACTTGTGCTACTGTTGAGATTTGTTTTTCTTTTCTTTTCAGGTTGCTTGTCTGGTTGTTGCATTTATGTTATTTTCTGTATATGTCTTATATGTAATATCGTGATATATGAAGTTCGCTTCATGCTATTTTAAAAAAAATAATCTTCTTTGGTTACATTATTTTTCTCTGTGGGCTAAACTTGGCATTTTGTCAGTGCAAAATATTGAAACTATGTTCATTGTACTAGTCTCTTTTTTTATATTTTTGCTTATATAAAAATAAAATTGTTTAAAAAGTAATTTTACACTGGTTCTGTGATTGAATGAGGCATCAATTATTTGTGGGAGTTATTACCGACTAGAAATATATGGGGGAGGTTCTGTTATTTCTAAGGCGGGGTAGCATACCACCCTTCTAGAGGGAGAGACATGTTCACACTGGTCTACCCGGTAAAGACTTTCTACAGCCCTGGCATCAGAAAATGGATGCCACAGCCATAGACAGGGGTCTGGCTTCCTGCTGCTGATCGAAACTCTGGCAGGGGAGGCCTGAACAATAGGTTTCCTGTCCCAGGGAGGTGTAATCACCTCCCCAGACAGGCAGATGTGTATTGGGGCTGGGCGGGAGCACTCTCTGGGGCTTTGAAGTCCTGCACTGGGGGCACACTTGGTGTCCCTGTGCATATTGCAGGGGCTACCTGCCCCTGCTCTGGTGCAAAACTGGACAAAGGAATTGGGTGTAACCACCCCTCTTTCCAAACCCTCCCATAGGTGGGTCCCTAGAGTATGGCCAACCCCCAAACTTTGAATAAATATGGGAACTCAGTCCTTGCGACTTTAGATTACCCTGGACGAAACTCTGCAACATATTTCCTGGACCTTCGACGTTCTACTTTAACTAGAAGACTGAAGAAATCTCCCTTGGTGTCAAGGAGTGACTCCCCTGCTTTGCAGGCATCAAAGAAGCAACTGTCTGGTCTGCAATTCTGAAGCTCCAGCCGGACGCTGAAGTCTCTACATCCCCAGAGGTGGATTTTGTGACTTCCCCGAGGCTATCCTGAGTCCACAGCAAAGCTGAGGCCCGTGGCTATCATGGGTGACGTGGAACCGTGACCCCTGGACACCGTGATCTTTTGCTGATCCATCATCTTCCTGGTCTTTCTCGAAGTTGTGCTTTGGGCTCTGAGTAGCCCCAGCCTTGGGCATCTCCTGCACCGAAGATGTCTGGCCTCCACTCCACGAGTGACCCGTGGGTCAGTTTCCAGTGCGACCGCTTGAGGCTCCTTCGCGATCGCTAGCCCATTGGCTAGTTGGTCCCCACAAAGGCAACTCCTCTTCTGATTGGGCTTTCCTGGTTGCTCCAGATGTGCCCCGACTTACTCTCACTGGGTGAGTCCCCCAGACCTTGCTGGTCTGCACCGACGTCCTTCCTCTGTTTCCAAGTAACTTGCCATTGCCAAGGCTTGTTGGGTCCAATCTGGTCGCTGACACCGTAGCACTCGACAGACTTTGTGGGACAGCTGGAATCCAGCTCCTGGTCATCATTGACACCTCCTGGACCTCGTGGCTGAAGAGTCAAGACACCTTTCAACTCACCTGAAGCACCCGACATCTGTGGGCATTGGACTGTCGTGCCCTTGGTCACTGGTAAGTTACCCAGACTCTGTCCCCTCTGCTTTCAGGTTCCTTATATCCTTGATCCAGGCTTGGATCTCTCCGGAAACTTCTCCTCTTCACGGCAGCAGCACTTCCTGAGCAGCTTCTATTGAAAACAGCAACGTGACCCGACACCATTTGACACCTATGCACCCGGCTTCCCTGGGTGAGGTAACTCGAGTACTCCGGTGCTCCCATGGGTGTTGGCCCTAGACACCTCTAAGTTCAAAAGGATTCGCTCGTAGTCATCCCCTAAGTGTCCTTAAACTCTTTCCAACCGTGACTTTTCCCATAGAAGTTAAAGGCGATTCACGGCTGTGTTCTCACACTGCACTCGTCCCCCGTGGGTCCCCTGTGTCACTACCTTGGGTGGTTCCTTGTGGTCCAAGCACTTCTACAGGCTCTAGGCCTTGTGTCTAGCTCAGTCGTAGTTCTTATACCACTTTATTGGTATATGGTTTGGTACGCCCCTAGGGCCCAAACGTGTATATGTGATTTTACTGTTGAATACTGACTTGTAACATAAGTACTTCGAACTCCAGTCTCATAAAGAGACTAGAGGGGTGTGTTTTATCTTAAATACATATATTGTAAATATATACCTGGTGTGGTTGTCCTTTCATTTGATTATTCAAGAGATTATAGACTGGTAAAAGAAGCTGCTTTACATTCCTTCAAGACTTAGCCTGAAGGCTGCTCTCCATAGCTACCACTAGGATAGCTTTCAATAAAGGTTGTCTTTAACCTATCACCATAAGGGGTTATTTGGACTGATACAAGGTGCCCACTATAACTAGTGGACAGCATATATCAGGCCAACTTCGCACAGGGAGCATTCAATGGGTGGTGTAGTGGCATTCCCATGGAACCACCCATGGGATTTGGTGCAAATCCCTATCTACTATCATTTGTAGATAGTGTTCCAGGTGTGTATGAGATAAACATGGACTTTTCCTGCATGTACTGGGAGAGACAGAGAGAAAAGCTTGCTGTGCTGAGTATAAGTAAGCTTGCACTGCCACTGACCAAGCTTTATACTTGTTTTGTGTATGAAAGAAGTAGCACTTCTTTAACCTGTGCTGTACATATTCTGTCTATACAAGAAAGAGGTTTGCAGTTCTAGCAATGGTGCTAAAACTGTTCAGTGTGTTTGGAGCATGCATTGGTGTGAACTGAATAGTACCTATGGTGTATGTGTGTGGGAAAAGTACAGTCTATTTACAATCCCCTGTTCTGTACATGTGAAAGAAGAATATATGACATTACAACGCAAACAATTACAATGCATGCTTTTACAACACAGTTTTTACATCGCAACTACCATTTCATCGCATGATTTTACAACGCATGCCATTACAACGCATTTTTTAAAACTACCATTACAATGCATTCCATTACAACGCATACCTTTACAACACATACCATTACAACGCATAATACTTTTAGGGCAACAGTAGGGTAAGTGTTGGATAGTGTAGGGGTAAAAATTACTATTCCCACTCCAATCAGTGCAACAGTAGGGTAATTGTTGGATATTGTAGGGGTAAAAATTGCTATTCCCACCCCAGTGAGTGCAACAGTAGGGAAAGTGTTGGATTGTGTAGGGGTAAAAATTACAATTTCCATCCAACCCAAAACCCAAACCCACCCTAAAACTAAAAAATCTCCATTACTTACCTTATAATGTGTTGTAGTGGCATGAGTTCTAATGGTATGTGTTGTAATGGCATGTGTTGTAATGGATGTTTCCTGTCCTGTAAGTGAAATGACACTTGCAACACTAATGTCTAAAACGTTATTGTTTTCTGTATTTTTGGAAGCTAGTGATGTTGCTTGTTCTATACCTGTTAAAATAATTAAGATTATCTAGGACTCTCGATGATCTATGACGCACCTATTGTATAGCCCTTAATATATGTTCAGCAGTGAAGGGTAAAATACTGTTCTACCCAATTGTAACTGGCCTCGTGTTTTCAGACTCAGATTTTCTTGCTGCAGAAACACAAGTATAGGAACACAAGACCCAAATTTACCCGTCGTGAATTAACCCACCAGAATGTCTGTCCGGTACAAAGAAAATTGAGGCTGAGCTTCAAGACTATCCTCACCTCACCCCTAAGGCCCCAACCAAATTAGCCCATCCTATTGCACTTAGGGGGAGCAGATAATGTTGACAACCCATTTGTTCCCTTTCCCTTGCCCCGTTCCCTTGCCCAATTCCTCACTGTCCCTGTATTATCCATCAGAGCAAGTGCTAAATGTGAGTATTATTCCACATAGAACTTGAAATTCTATGCAGAATTTCCCGCTGAATAAATGGGTTTACAAATTATTCGCCATACTGTAGTCATGAACTTGTAATTGCATGGTTTTTTTAACGCGGGATTAGGTGGTATAGTTTATAGGATATAGGTGCCAAAAGGTGGTTTCACTAAATATTTACACGGTGAGTTTCTGAGTAGTGACGGTGCTGCGAGGTTAGGGAGAACCACCTGCCTCCCAAGGTTTTTGTGGCAAAAGCGACAAGATACAATGATTGTAGAAACCCTAGCACACGTAATATTCAAAATATGGTTCTTTTTCAATGTTATTCAAACAAAAACAGTAGATCAATCAGTCAAGTTCTTTTTCTTTTTTTCTCTTTAATCAAACTTCAGGTTTCCAGTGAGTAAAACGTTCTAAGTCAACACGTGTTTCGTCGCCTCAGTATTTTCGTACATGCAACTTGTTCACGGCTAGGTAACAAACAATATGATAGCTTGTATTACATTTTAAATGCATCCATTTGTCTCTTAAAAAACAAATGTGCTACCAGGGGAGAGTAGCAAGAAAAGGTGCCTGTGCGTGCATATGATAGAGTGACAATATAATTCTGGTTTTAAACCAAAGCGACAAAATTTCCCATAATTTTATTTCATTTTAAGACAGGGATTCAAGTGCAAGCATGAGAACTGAAAGTGTATGTGATAGAATTAAGTTTTATATGTTTTTGCACCCAGTTGCACGGAAAAGGAATAGAGTATGTAATGAGTCTTAAAATGTCACCCTGTGACCATTGACAAACAAAAGAGAAACCACCACTTCAATCATAAGGTTGATCAACCTCTTAAACATAAAGTATGCAGTGAAATTCAAAAAACCGAGACAACCAACCTGAACGGTCTATTAGGAGACACAAAAAAGCGCATCTATATATCAGTAAGTTTTACTGATCCTTTCTTAAGTCACAAGCTGCACTCAATGTATGTGCCCCCAAGATTAGAATCAATATACATACTCTTAATGTGGCGATAATTCCAGGTCACATTAATCCTGTGGCGTAGGGTGTCCTCCAAATTTATTAAAAGGTTTTTAGCTCAGCTGGGCGATAAATAAACACCCTTCTTCTGTATCTAGGCTTCCAAATCTAAGTAGGAAATATAAAGCGGGAGAGAAACAATCTGGCTTACTAACGGGGTAATCTGTCAGACGTACTCCTATGTTAAAGCAGTACCTAAACTCCGCGCTCTAATGCGGCATAATCCAAATTAGCACAACAGTTCTTACCTGAAAATAATGCCGCCGTTCTGTGTAACGGACCCCACGCCAGACTCCTCGTGTGCAAGTGCCGGCATCATTCTGTAGTTTGTCCTAATTAGAACGCCCGCACGGTCATGTGATTACGTCAAATGTGTGATCACGTGGGCGGTCGATAGACAGCGCCATTTTTGAATGGGCTGAAAGATTATGTGTAGTCAGAGAAACCGGTGTTTCTCTACGTCAATATCCAGGACGTGTACATTTATTGGTTTGTTGATCGTCCCTGATAACTTGTCCCAAAGTGTAAAGTGTACAAAACGTTATAATGTATTATATTGTTGGGAGAAAGAAACGAAAATGGCAGAGTGGATAGTAATATCCCCTGCTTTAAAAGCGAGCCAAGTTATTTTTGGCATGAAACCGTAATAAGAACCCCGACATCTGCCTCCATATAGAGTTTTTTAGTAGGAGGTTGAAATGACAAGCCATATTGACTATGAATATCCTTAAGTCTTCGCGTAACCATCGTATTTGGTATAACTTCAGAAAGTATAAAGTAGCATAGGATTCCCAATATTAGTTATAGCTATATTCGGTTATACTAATTTTTTATGCTATGTCCATGATAATATCGTAATTCTGAAGACGCTGGTGGTAATGAAATTCGGTTTATAGGTATTAACTGCGAGATTAAATTTGCTATATTTGTCTCTAATTTCACCAAAGATCTCCAAAGTTCTATATCTCGCTAATAGACCGATGATGTCTCTATTTCAACCTTCCCAAAGAATAGGGTTTCATTATATTCCGACTTATATTTCAATAATTGGAGTGCAATAGGTCCAATCATCCAAGATGAGTAGCCAAATTTATTAGGGGTCTCCATTATGTGTGTATTTACTCCATAACTAGAGATCGCTGTCAGTGACTATTTCGTGTGAGTGACATGATATACATCATAACATTAATATATTATTATATCCTTTGGCAACATACATTTTTACTGTATAATGCATGGTGGTTTCATAACAAAAAACATAACAGTTTCATAGATTGTTAGGATCGACTCTGTTAGCTTTACTTATGTGTCTATGCAGTATACTAACTGGTATTTTGACATCTGATCACATCCTGGTTATATATTTCTAACAAATAGGCTTGGCTTTAAAAATGAGTATCATTTACCCACGAAATAATGCATCTCCTGTCAGTTGTTCATGACTTCAAAATCCAGGATGCCTCATTTCTGCGCAGTTGCAGTTCTCTGTTTCCACCTCTCGGGTGTCTTAAAGTCTGTTCTATCCCGTAAAAGTAAAAATCTTTATGCTGTTGCTAGAGCGAAAGACCGGGAGAAACGGGGAACAAACTTATACCGGTATCCTCCCTGCATCGCAGACCCGTCGTCACACACTCTTATTCATACATGCATCCATTGGTGGGGCTCATAACACCAACACTCACACAACCTATTCAAGAGTCCGCACGCAGGAGGGATGAGTGGTTCACGCTCCAGACATGTGAGGGAAACATCTTATAACCTATAGGGAAGGAAAAATCATTTACAAAATATACATTAACGCCCTCTCGCCTATAGATCCTTAATCCTAAAACATCAAGTCACTCCTCCCACTTCGGTCAATGGACCAAATAAATTGGATTGGTTGATGGCGATTTAGAACCAGCTAAAACACATTTTAAGACTTCAGAATATATCTCTTAAATAAAACTTATGACTCATAAATTCTCGTTAATCAATAATTGTTTATCTAATATTTCATAATGAATTTAAATTTTCATTTTGTCTCGTCAAAGTTTAGAAAGTTCATATCAATTTTTGAGTACATTGCAGAACATCATATTTACCTAATCTGGCTATTTGGAGTCCTCTAATTCATTGTCTCTGCATAATTTTGTCGTAAATCGTCCGAAAGCAAGCCAAAGCTCAATAGTTCTTAGCTCGACAGGTTACAGTCCAAAACGTCAGCGTCAGTATCACCCAAGGCGCCAGAATCTCGAAAAGATGGAGGTAGAGAGAGAGTTTAATAAAACCCATTTCTATTCTACTAGTTCTTTTATAATAAAGTGTAGAACAGAAGATACAATATAATAATTTTAAACAGTCCTGATTGGCTGGTTGAGATCGTCTGATGTCAAATTTTAGTTTACAGTACAGTTCGAGGGGTGATGTCATGAAATTGTTCAAAGTCAGTTTTTTCCGGTTTTATTGTAAGGTCGATTGTTTTCTAGGCTTGGCTGGTAGCCCACTCTGTCCTTGCTCGGGTACATCTCGGACCAAAGGTCGTGATGAGGTTTAGGAGAATCCTTGCGCGTGCGCATTTCACTCCGCGCCTCGTGGAACAGTGGCCACTTCGTCGAGTGGTGTCGGCGGCCATCTTGGTTTTAGGCTCAAGTGCTAATTTAAGCGAAACAAACACAAAAGTGTAATTAATACATAGAAATAATGAATCTAATGTTAACCCCTTACTAATCCCTCTATGTGTTTGTATTTATCTAGCGTATAGCAACATTTAAAGCCATTATATTCACCTTTTTGGTCATCCTCTTGGCCAACATTACAAATGCAACATATATCACGCAATATTCTAATTACCACTTATACTATTGTTAATATGCATTCAGATTTTAGTCATAAAAGGTATTTTAGCCATGCAACTGCAAATCCCACATGTAATTCGAATGTTAATTATGTTGGTTAATAAAACATGCAAACTTGTTTAATAATATTATAGTTAATAGATTATTTATTTAGTATTTCCATACAGGATAGGGGAGTGTGAGAAAGTGCCATCTTTCTTGCATGGTATGCCCCCACTTTTTGCTAAATTGCTGAATGAACTTCGATTGAGTGTACCCTGGGTTCCTGCCAATCAGGTGCCCAGGGCCTATGTTCCTTCCTTAAACCACACAAACTCCAAATTGGCAAACCCTAGCCACATGTCAGCCCCTAGTAAATGGTACCCTAGGTACCCAGGGCCTTGTGGCCAGGGAAGGCCTCTAAGGGCTGCAGCACTCATTGTGCCACCCTCAGAGGCCCTGTACCCTTACACACACCCTGCCCTTGCAGGCTGAGTGTCTGGGTGCAGGACAAAACAAAGAGTCGACATGGCACACATCACTGTGTACCATGCCCATCACCTACACTGCCAAGGCATATGTCAGCCACCCCTCTAGCTGGGTGCATTACGCCTATGGTGTGGGCACAGGAGCAGGAGCCCTGTGCCCCTACAGTACCCGGGTCCATTCCTGGGCACTGTAAGTGCAGTGCTGTCATTTAAGAGTACATGGTGCTGAGAGCTTGTCAAACACGAGCTCCACAGCACCATATTGGCACCACTGAAGCCTGGGAAGTTTGGTATCAAACTTCTCAGCGCATTGAACCCACACTGATGCCAGTGTAGGATTTAATGTACTAAGCACCCCAGAGGGCATCTTAGAGATGCCCCCTTACAGCTAACTTACAATCCACGTCTGCTCTGAGGCTGCCCAGGCTGCCACACAGCAGACACGTTGCTGGACCCCTGGGTGGGAGAGCCGCTGCTCTCCCGGGCCTGCAACAATGCACATCCTGGGTGAGGTGAGAAATCTCCTCCCCCAGGATGAGCAAAGGGAAGCTTCAAAGGCAGGCCGCCATTTGGAGTTTCCCCAGGCCACTGCAACCCCCCACTCTGGCGGGAAGCTTGGCCGGAAACCCCATACAAGGACAGGGGATGTGCCAGCCTGCCCGCCCCACCCCTCAGGTGGGGGAGGCGAGGTGAAGCACATCTCCGGGCTCTCGCCATCTTGAAGATGGGAGGCCCTACCCTATCAGGATTAGGCTACTGCCCCCCTCCCACAGGAGAGAGGCAGGATAGGGGGTGTACCCACCCCAGGACAAGGACCCATTGGTCCCTGGCCTTCACCTACCTGTAACGCCCCTAAATCTAGTATTTTGGGGCACCCTGAACCTTCCTTCCTTAGATTCCAGATAGAAAACTACAAGAAGAGCAAGAAGAACAAGGACCTGCCCTGCAGCTGCTAAAAAGAGAAGAAGACACCAACTGCTTTGGCCCCAGCCCTACCGGCCTGTCGACTCTCGAACCCGCACCAGCGCGGCATCCCTCGTGGCCAGCAACCTCACCAACCCCGGAGGACCTGGCTACCCTTTAGCTCTAAGCCCCTGGGACTCCCACGAGTAGAGGCTCTACTCAAGAAACCTATTTGCTATCCCTGGCACCAGCCCGGGACCGCGGACCCAACACACTCTGCACCAGCCAAGCCTGGCCAGTGCCGGAGTGGACAAAGACCCAGAGGACGACCCCACGGCGACTGTGACCCAGAGTCCGGCACCCAAGGACCCCCCTCGACATCCCGGAAGAAGCCTGCAGCCTCAGAACCAAGTGCCACCCCAGCCGCGATCAACCAGAGGGTAAGATTCCCGACGTCAAAAGGCACCCCTGCACCCGGCGCCCTGCGGCCCCCTGTGCCCAATCCCGGGGTACCCACCTAACCTACAACTACCCAACTTACCTCTCGAAGTGGTGGTGGCACCTGAAACATCCTCGTCCCCGAGCCTGCAGCCTTTTTCCAAACCGGAACATTCCCATTGATTTCCATTGAGCGCCCGAAGGCTCAAAAGCACCCTGCACCCAGCCGCCCGAGTGGCCCTGGCAGTGCCCTCTCTACACTAACCTACTTCCCCACTTGCCCTGAGTAAGGGACCAGGAGCCCAGCTCCCACAGCCGCGTGGCTTGCCAGACAGCAGCCACCAACCAAGGCCCCCCTATCCCTCATAGGATAACATTGGGCCTAACTCTCTCTGCACCCGGCCGTCCTGAAACCGCTGAGGGTGAACCAACTGTACCTACCTGACACTGGGGGACCCCTGAGTCCATGCCCGGAATTTCAACTCTGCCAGTCGAGTACTTACCCTTAAACCGCTAACTTCATTTTCCTCATAGGGTAACATTGACTGGCTTTTTCTTCAAAAATCTTCTAAGTGTGAACTTTTCAAAACTGCAAAAATTCACCAAAAATCAGCCAAGTGACAAACGAATTTACTCACCTGCTCCTAGGTGAGCTCCCAGTGCTGGATCTTGGTGCCCAGCCCTGACCCTGAAAAGTGTTCACAACTATACTTACCTCTAACTCATTTTTCTCCCATAGGAAACCATTGTCTGCTTTTCTGTGAAATTTCTTCTAAGTGTCTATTTTTGCAAATTTGAAATATTCTTTTAAAATCGTACCATTTCTGCAAACGAAATTACTTACCTGCTTTTGATAAGGACCCCAGTCCTGGGTCTAGGCACCCAGTCCTGGATTACTAAAGTAACGATAAAGTACTCTACCTGCAATGTGAATTTCTTGCCATAGAGATCCATTGAATGTTTTCTGTGAAATATTTTCTAAGTGCTAACTTTTGAAATAGCTAAATATTATTTAAAAATCATTACAGTTATTAAGTCGACTTTCATCACTTGATTCTGAATACTGACCCAAGGCTGGTTCTAGGAGCCAGACCTGGAATTCCAAAAGTAATCTGAAAAGTAATTTATTACAAATAACCTGAATTTACCATTGAGCTCAATGCATTGTTATGTTTAGGAAATAGGATTGTTTATTGCAACCAACTGTGACTGTTTATACCAATTTATTGCTTAAGACAAAAGTATTTATATTCAACCTCTCATTCTGAGAAAGTATATTTTTACCCCCTTTGTGGTTCTAAAAATAAAACAAGCATATATTTTATATATATAAACCATTGGCCTAGAGTTCAGTTATTGAGTGTGTGAAACCATTTGCTGACTGAGTGTGTACAATAAATGCTTTACACTGTCCTCTGGTACTGCCTTACTGCTCGACCAAGCTACCACTTTTGAGAGTAAGGTCATACCTAACTTTGACCTCTATCAGCCTCTGGGGGACTGTGGACTCTGTACACCCTGTACCTATTAGGGAACAGTATATACAGAGCCACTTTCTCACATTGGTGGATCAGCGGTGGGATACAAACTTGCATTTGTTGGACTACTTGGTTACCATCTGATCACACGACAGAACTCTTAAAAATTGCCTTTAGAATTCTGATTGGTTTTTCCAAAATTACTAAAAGTCTTGCTAGGGCCTTGCTTAAGTCCCATTAGAATTTTAGAAAAATAAAAGTCACTATAGTCAGGGTAGAGGGTTAGAACTGTCAGGTTAGAATGTCTCAAACAAACCCAGCTATTAGTGATAATAATAACATGGACCTGGTGGAGGAGCTCGACCTCACACCTTACTTACACTTGTCTTTCAAGGAATTGAGGTCCTTATGTAAACTCAAAAATTTACAAATGGGTCAGCATCCAACCAAACATGGGCTCCAGGAGCTCCTGGCTGAGTATGCTAAAGACCACCCATCTGAACGTGGTGATGGCCAGTCAGATGAGGAAAGGGAAACAGGGGAGGTGGACAGCAACCTCCCCATACTATTCCCTAGGGAGGAGATGGCACCCATACCCTCCAACTCAAGACATAGCATCTGGGCACCTAGAGACCACACAGGTGGCTCTGGTCCCAGAGACGACACTGGGGGACCCCCCAGTGAAGAGGACAGCCTTGTGAGGCTGGCCAGAAGAATAGATCTAGAGTCCAGACTCCTGGCCCTAGAAAAGGAAAGGAGAGAGATGGGTTTAGCACCCATCAATGGTGGCAGCAATAATAAAAACAAGGATAGGGAGGAAACTTCTGACCCTAAAATCCCCAAAGGGATTGTCCCTAAATTTGAGGAAGGTGATGATATCACCAAATGGTTCACAGCCTTTGAGAGGGCTTGTGATATCAGAAAAGTAAAGAAACCTCTCTGGGGGGCACTCCTGTGGGAACTGTTCTCTGGTAACTGCAGGGACAGGCTTCTGACTCTCTCTGGGCCAGAAGCAGGATCCTATGACCTCATGAAGAAAGCTCTGATTGAGGGATTTGGATTCACCACTGAGGAGTATAGAATTAGATTCAGGGGGGCTCACAAAACCCAGACCCAGTCCTGGATTGATTTTGTAGATTTCTCAGTGAAGACACTGGATGGTTGGTTAGCTGGACATGGTGTGCAGGATTTTACTGGATTGTACAATTTATTCATGAAGGAACATATTTTGAGTAACTGCACAAATGAAAAGTTGCATCAGCATTTGGTAGACCTAGGTCTAATTTCTCCCCAAGAATTGGGAAAGAAGGCAGACCACTGGGTCAAGACTAGGGTAACCAAGACAACCACTGGGGGTGACCAAAAGAAGGTGGTCACAAAACCTCCCCAGGGGAAAGGTGGTGAGAATCCCCAAGATAAAAAGTCTGAGTCTTCCAAAGGGCCCCAAACACCTGTTCAGGTGGGTGGGACCCCAACTACTCCCTATGTGCCCCAATCATATAGGGGGAAGAACTTTGATCCCTTAAAGGCCTGGTGTAATACCTGTAAGAAGCAGGGACACCTAACTGTATCTTGCCCCCAAAACAAAGCCCCTAAGGCACCCAGTACAGCCACTCCTGGGGCAGCAAGTATACAAATGGGATCAGAGGTGTACCCTGAGCAAATCTGGGAACACACTGAAGCAAGTTTAGTCTCCTTGGGAGAAGTGGAGTTTGCCACTGTGGCTGTGTGGCCCCCCAACTTAAAGAAATACTTACAGTACCCCTGGGTAAATGGAACTAGGGTAGAAGCTCTGAGGGATACAGGTGCCAGTGTCACTATGGTGAAAGACACACTGGTTTCCCCTGAGCAATACTTGATTGGGAAGTCTTACCCAGTCACCAACGCTGACAGTGTCACCACTAGTCATCCCATGGCCATGATAACATTAGGCTGGGGGGGGGTTACTGCCCTGAAACAGGTAGTGGTCTCTCAAGTTGCCAGCTGCATGTCTGCTTGGAAATGATCTGGAAACCTCAGCCTGGGCTGAGGTTGAGTTAAAGGCCCATGCAGCCATGCTGGGCATCCCTGAATTGGTGTGTGTGCAAACCAGAGCACAGAGCAAGAGGAAGGGTGAAAAAGTAGGTTTGGAGCCTGGAATAATGGCCCAACCAACCAAGAGGAAGGGCAAGAAGACTAGGGGACCAGCTTCTGTACAGCCAAACACTCAGAACCCCTCTCCCCCTGGAGAGGATGTAGATACCCCTGAGGGAACTGAGTCCATGGAGCTTGACCCTTACCAGGTTGAACTCTTGGGCCCAGGGGGACCCTCTAGGGAAGAGCTGTGCCAGTGTCAGCGAGACTGTCCCACTCTTGAAAGCCTGAGACAACAAGCTGCTTCAGAAGCCAGGGGAGATGTCAGTGGTACCCACAGAGCTTATTGGGAAGAGGGATTACTGTATGCTGAGGCAAGAGACCCCACTCCTGGAGCCACCAGGAGGGTGGTAGTGCCACAGAAGTACAGGGAGTTCCTCCTAACTTTGGCTCATGACATCCCCCTAGCTGGACATCTGGGGCAATCCAAAACTTGGGAAAGGTTAGTGAGTCACTTTTACTGGCCCCAGATGCACCAAAAGGTGAAGGAGTTTGTCAGCTCCTGTGTTACCTGTCAGGCCAGTGGCAAGACAGGTGGCCACCCAAAGGCCCCCCTCATTCCACTACCAGTGGTGGGGGTCCCCTTTGAAAGGGTAGGAGTGGACATTGTGGGTCCACTTGAACCTCCCACAGCCTCAGGGAACAAATTCATTCTAGTAGTAGTGGATCATGCTACTAGGTACCCTGAAGCAATTCCACTTAGGACTACTACAGCTCCTGCAGTAGCCAAGGCCCTCCTGGGTGTCTTCACCAGGGTGGGTTTTCCTAAGGAGGTGGTTTCAGACAGAGGTTCCAACTTCATGTCTGCTTACCTAACACACATGTGGAAAGAGTGTGGGGTGCAGTGCAAGTTTACTACACCCTACCACCCACAAACCAATGGCCTTGTTGAGAGGTTCAACAAGACATTGAAAGGTATGATCATGGGACTCCCTGAGAAACTCAAAAGGAGGTGGGATGTCCTGTTACCATGCTTGCTTTTCGCTTACAGGGAAGTGCCACAACAGGGAGTAGGTTTCTCACCCTTTGAACTTCTGTTTGGTCATCCTGTAAGGGGACCACTGTGTCTTGTAAAGGAGGGCTAGGAGAGGCCCCTTCAAGAACCCAAACAGGACATAGTGGACTATGTGCTTGGCCTAAGGTCCAGAATGGCTGAGTACATGGAAAAAGCATCCAAGAACCTTGAGGCCAGCCAGGAGCTCCAGAAGCACTGGTATGACCAAAAAGCTGCACTGGTTGAATTTCAACCAGGGCAACAGGTGTGGGTTTTGGAGCCAGTGGCACCAAGGGCTCTCCAAGACAAATGGAGTGGCCCTTACCCTATCCTAGAGAGAAAGAGTGAGGTCACCTATCTAGTTGACCTGGGCACTAGCAGGACACCCAAAAGGGTCATCCATGTGAACCGCCTTAAACTCTACAATGATAGGGCTGACATCACCATGCTGATGGTGACTGATGAAGAACAGGAAGCAGAGAGTGAGCCACTCCCTGACCTCTTATCCTACAGCCCAAAAGATGGGTCAGTAGATGGTGTGATTTTTTCAGACACCCTCTCTGCCCAACAGCAGACTGACTGCAAGCAAGTCTTGCAGCAATATGCTAGCCTCTTTTCCCTGACCCCTGGTCTGACAAGCTGGTGTACCCATGATGTGGACACTGGTGACAGTACACCTGTCAAGAACAAAATCTATCGACAGTCAGATCAAGTCAAGGAAAGCATCAAAGCTGAGGTCAGCGAGATGCTGGAGTTAGGGGTCATTGAGCCTTCAGAGAGCCCCTGGGCTAGCCCAGTGGTTCTGGTCCCCAAACCTCATCAACAGGGTGAAAAGAGAGAGATGAGGTTCTGTGTGGACTATAGAGGGCTCAACTCTGTCACCAAGACAGATGCTCACCCTATCCCAAGAGCAGATGAACTGATAGACAAATTGGGGGCTGCCAAATTTCTCAGTACCTTTGACTTAACTGCAGGGTACTGGCAGATTGGCATGGCCCCAGGAGCAAAAGAAAAGACAGCATTCTCCACCCCTGATGGGCATTACCAGTTTACTGTGATGCCCTTTGGGTTAAAGAATGCCCCTGCCACCTTCCAGAGGTTGGTGAACCATGTCCTGGCTGGGCTGGAGTCCTTTAGTGCAGCTTATCTTGATGATATTGCTGTCTTTAGCTCCACCTGGCAGGATCACCTGATCCACCTTGGGAAGGTTTTAGAGGCTCTGCAGAGTGCAGGTCTCACTATCAAGGCGTCCAAATGCCAGATAGGGCAGGGCACTGTGGTGTACTTGGGCCACCTTGTAGGTGGAGGCCAGGTACAACCCTTACAACCCAAAATCCAGGCCATCATGGACTGGATAGCTCCAACAACCCAGACCCAAGTCAGGGCATTCCTTGGCTTGACTGGGTACTACAGGAGGTTTGTGAAGGGGTATGGGTCCATTGTGACCCCCCTCACAGAACTCACCTCCAAGAAAATGCCCAAGAAAGTTAACTGGACAGTTAGTTGTCAAAAGGCTTTTGACACCCTAAAAGAAGCAATGTGCTCAGCACCAATTCTAAAAGCTCCAGATTATGCCAAGCAGTTCATAGTGCAGACTGATGCCTCTGAGCTAGGGATAGGAGCGGTCCTATCCCAGACCAATGATGAAGGCCAAGACCAACCTGTTGCTTTTATAAGCAGAAGACTACTCCCTAGAGAGCAGCGTTGGAGTGCCATTGAGAGGGAGGCCTTTGCTGTGGTTTGGTCCCTGAAGAAGCTGAGGCCATACTTGTTTGGCACTCACTTCCTAGTTCAAACTGACCACAGACCTCTCAGATGGCTAATGCAGATGAAAGGGGAAAATCCAAAACTACTGAGGTGGTCCATCTCCCTACAGGGAATGGACTTTGAAGTGGAACACAGACCAGGGACTGCCCATGCCAATGCAGATGGACTTTCCAGGTTCTTCCACTTAGACAATGAAGACTCCATAGGACAAGGTTAGTCTCATCACCTTTCGTTTGGGGGGGGTTGTGTGAGAAAGTGCCATCTTTCTTGCATGGTATGCCCCCACTTTTTGCTAAATTGCTGAATGAACTTCGATTGAGTGTACCCTGGGTTCCTGCCAATCAGGTGCCCAGGGCCTATGTTCCTTCCTTAAACCACACAAACTCCAAATTGGCAAACCCTAGCCACATGTCAGCCCCTAGTAAATGGTACCCTAGGTAACCAGGGCCTTGTGGCCAGGGAAGGCCTCTAAGGGCTGCAGCACTGCATTGTGCCACCCTCAGAGGCCCTGTACCCTTACACACACCCTGCCCTTGCAGGCTGAGTGTCTGGGTGCAGGACAAAACAAAGAGTCGACATGGCACACATCACTGTGTACCATGCCCATCACCTACACTGCCAAGGCATATGTCAGCCACCCCTCTAGCTGGGTGCATTACGCCTATGGTGTGGGCACAGGAGCAGGAGCCCTGTGCCCCTACAGTACCCGGGTCCATTCCTGGGCACTAAGTGCAGTGCTGTCATTTAAGAGTACATGGTGCTGAGAGCTTGTCAAACACGAGCTCCACAGCACCATATTGGCACCACTGAAGCCTGGGAAGTTTGGTATCAAACTTCTCAGCGCATTGAACCCACACTGATGCCAGTGTAGGATTTAATGTACTAAGCACCCCAGAGGGCATCTTAGAGATGCCCCCTTACAGCTAACTTACAATCCACGTCTGCTCTGAGGCTGCCCAGGCTGCCACACAGCAGACACGTTGCTGGACCCCTGGGTGGGAGAGCCCCTGCTCTCCCGGGCCTGCAACAATGCACATCCTGGGTGAGGTGAGAAATCTCCTCCCCCAGGATGAGCAAAGGGAAGCTTCAAAGGCAGGCCGCCATTTGGAGTTTCCCCAGGCCACTGCAACCCCCCACTCTGGCGGGAAGCTTGGCCGGAAACTCCATACAAGGACAGGGGATGTGCCAGCCTGCCCACCCCACCCCTCAGGTGGGGGAGGCGAGGTGAAGCACATCTCCGGGCTCTCGCCATCTTGAAGATGGGAGGCCCTACCCTATCAGGATTAGGCTACTGCCCCCCTCCCACAGGAGAGAGGCAGGATAGGGGGTGTACCCACCCCAGGACAAGGACCCATTGGTCCCTGGCCCTCACCTACCTGTAACGCCCCTAAATCTAGTATTTAGGGGCACCCTGAACCTTCCTTCCTTAGATTCCAGATAGAAAACTACAAGAAGAGCAAGAAGAACAAGGACCTGCCCTGCAGCTGCTAAAAAGAGAAGAAGACACCAACTGCTTTGGCCCCAGCCCTACCGGCCTGTCGACTCTCGAACCCGCACCAGCGCGGCATCCCTCGTGGCCAGCAACCTCACCAACCCCGGAGGACCTGGCTACCCTTTAGCTCTAAGCCCCTGGGACTCCCACGAGTAGAGGCTCTACTCAAGAAACCTATTTGCTATCCCTGGCACCAGCCCGGGACCGCGGACCCAACACACTCTGCACCAGCCAAGCCTGGCCAGTGCCGGAGTGGACAAAGACCCAGAGGACGACCCCACGGCGACTGTGACCCAGAGTCCGGCACCCAAGGACCCCCCTCGACATCCCGGAAGAAGCCTGCAGCCTCAGAACCAAGTGCCACCCCAGCCGCGATCAACCAGAGGGTAAGATTCCCGACGTCAAAAGGCACCCCTGCACCCGGCGCCCTGCGGCCCCCTGTGCCCAATCCCGGGGTACCCACCTAACCTACAACTACCCAACTTACCTCTCGAAGTGGTGGTGGCACCTGAAACATCCTCGTCCCCGAGCCTGCAGCCTTTTTCCAAACCGGAACATTCCCATTGATTTCCATTGAGCGCCCGAAGGCTCAAAAGCACCCTGCACCCAGCCGCCCGAGTGGCCCTGGCAGTGCCCTCTCTACACTAACCTACTTCCCCACTTGCCCTGAGTAAGGGACCAGGAGCCCAGCTCCCACAGCCGCGTGGCTTGCCAGACAGCAGCCACCAACCAAGGCCCCCCTATCCCTCATAGGATAACATTGGGCCTAACTCTCTCTGCACCCGGCCGTCCTGAAACCGCTGAGGGTGAACCAACTGTACCTACCTGACACTGGGGGACCCCTGAGTCCATGCCCGGAATTTCAACTCTGCCAGTCGAGTACTTACCCTTAAACCGCTAACTTCATTTTCCTCATAGGGTAACATTGACTGGCTTTTTCTTCAAAAATCTTCTAAGTGTGAACTTTTCAAAACTGCAAAAATTCACCAAAAATCAGCCAAGTGACAAAAACGAATTTACTCACCTGCTCCTAGGTGAGCTCCCAGTGCTGGATCTTGGTGCCCAGCCCTGACCCTGAAAAGTGTTCACAACTATACTTACCTCTAACTCATTTTTCTCCCATAGGAAACCATTGTCTGCTTTTCTGTGAAATTTCTTCTAAGTGTCTATTTTTGCAAATTTGAAATATTCTTTTAAAATCGTACCATTTCTGCAAACGAAATTACTTACCTGCTTTTGATAAGGACCCCAGTCCTGGGTCTAGGCACCCAGTCCTGGATTACTAAAGTAACGATAAAGTACTCTACCTGCAATGTGAATTTCTTGCCATAGAGATCCATTGAATGTTTTCTGTGAAATATTTTCTAAGTGCTAACTTTTGAAATAGCTAAATATTATTTAAAAATCATTACAGTTATTAAGTCGACTTTCATCACTTGATTCTGAATACTGACCCAAGGCTGGTTCTAGGAGCCAGACCTGGAATTCCAAAAGTAATCTGAAAAGTAATTTATTACAAATAACCTGAATTTACCATTGAGCTCAATGCATTGTTATGTTTAGGAAATAGGATTGTTTATTGCAACCAACTGTGACTGTTTATACCAATTTATTGCTTAAGACAAAAGTATTTATATTCAACCTCTCATTCTGAGAAAGTATATTTTTACCCCCTTTGTGGTTCTAAAAATAAAACAAGCATATATTTTATATATATAAACCATTGGCCTAGAGTTCAGTTATTGAGTGTGTGAAACCATTTGCTGACTGAGTGTGTACAATAAATGCTTTACACTGTCCTCTGGTACTGCCTTACTGCTCGACCAAGCTACCACTTTTGAGAGTAAGGTCATACCTAACTTTGACCTCTATCAGCCTCTGGGGGACTGTGGACTCTGTACACCCTGTACCTATTAGGGAACAGTATATACAGAGCCACTTTCTCACATTGGTGGATCAGCGGTGGGATACAAACTTGCATTTGTTGGACTACTTGGTTACCATCTGATCACACGACAGAACTCTTAAAAATTGCCTTTAGAATTCTGATTGGTTTTTCCAAAATTACTAAAAGTCTTGCTAGGGCCTTGCTTAAGTCCCATTAGAATTTTAGAAAAAAAAGTCACTATAGTCAGGGTAGAGGGTTAGAACTGTCAGGTTAGAATGTCTCAAACAAACCCAGCTATTAGTGATAATAATAACATGGACCTGGTGGAGGAGCTCGACCTCACACCTTACTTACACTTGTCTTTCAAGGAATTGAGGTCCTTATGTAAACTCAAAAATTTACAAATGGGTCAGCATCCAACCAAACAAGGGCTCCAGGAGCTCCTGGCTGAGTATGCTAAAGACCACCCATCTGAACGTGGTGATGGCCAGTCAGATGAGGAAAGGGAAACAGGGGAGGTGGACAGCAACCTCCCCATACTATTCCCTAGGGAGGAGATGGCACCCATACCCTCCAACTCAAGACATAGCATCTGGGCACCTAGAGACCACACAGGTGGCTCTGGTCCCAGAGACGACACTGGGGGACCCCCCAGTGAAGAGGACAGCCTTGTGAGGCTGGCCAGAAGAATAGATCTAGAGTCCAGACTCCTGGCCCTAGAAAAGGAAAGGAGAGAGATGGGTTTAGCACCCATCAATGGTGGCAGCAATAATAAAAACAAGGATAGGGAGGAAACTTCTGACCCTAAAATCCCCAAAGGGATTGTCCCTAAATTTGAGGAAGGTGATGATATCACCAAATGGTTCACAGCCTTTGAGAGGGCTTGTGATATCAGAAAAGTAAAGAAACCTCTCTGGGGGGCACTCCTGTGGGAACTGTTCTCTGGTAACTGCAGGGACAGGCTTCTGACTCTCTCTGGGCCAGAAGCAGGATCCTATGACCTCATGAAGAAAGCTCTGATTGAGGGATTTGGATTCACCACTGAGGAGTATAGAATTAGATTCAGGGGGGCTCACAAAACCCAGACCCAGTCCTGGATTGATTTTGTAGATTTCTCAGTGAAGACACTGGATGGTTGGTTAGCTGGACATGGTGTGCAGGATTTTACTGGATTGTACAATTTATTCATGAAGGAACATATTTTGAGTAACTGCACAAATGAAAAGTTGCATCAGCATTTGGTAGACCTAGGTCTAATTTCTCCCCAAGAATTGGGAAAGAAGGCAGACCACTGGGTCAAGACTAGGGTAACCAAGACAACCACTGGGGGTGACCAAAAGAAGGTGGTCACAAAACCTCCCCAGGGGAAAGGTGGTGAGAATCCCCAAGATAAAAAGTCTGAGTCTTCCAAAGGGCCCCAAACACCTGTTCAGGTGGGTGGGACCCCAACTACTCCCTATGTGCCCCAATCATATAGGGGGAAGAACTTTGATCCCTTAAAGGCCTGGTGTAATACCTGTAAGAAGCAGGGACACCTAACTGTATCTTGCCCCCAAAACAAAGCCCCTAAGGCACCCAGTACAGCCACTCCTGGGGCAGCAAGTATACAAATGGGATCAGAGGTGTACCCTGAGCAAATCTGGGAACACACTGAAGCAAGTTTAGTCTCCTTGGGAGAAGTGGAGTTTGCCACTGTGGCTGTGTGGCCCCCCAACTTAAAGAAATACTTACAGTACCCCTGGGTAAATGGAACTAGGGTAGAAGCTCTGAGGGATACAGGTGCCAGTGTCACTATGATGAAAGACACACTGGTTTCCCCTGAGCAATACTTGATTGGGAAGTCTTACCCAGTCACCAACGCTGACAGTGTCACCACTAGTCATCCCATGGCCATGATAACATTAGGCTGGGGGGGGTTACTGCCCTGAAACGGGTAGTGGTCTCTCAAGTTGCCAGCTGCATGTCTGCTTGGAAATGATCTGGAAACCTCAGCCTGGGCTGAGGTTGAGTTAAAGGCCCATGCAGCCATGCTGGGCATCCCTGAATTGGTGTGTGTGCAAACCAGAGCACAGAGCAAGAGGAAGGGTGAAAAAGTAGGTTTGGAGCCTGGAATAATGGCCCAACCAACCAAGAGGAAGGGCAAGAAGACTGGGGGACCAGCTTCTGTACAGCCAAACACTCAGAACCCCTCTCCCCCTGGAGAGGATGTAGATACCCCTGAGGGAACTGAGTCCATGGAGCTTGACCCTTACCAGGTTGAACTCTTGGGCCCAGGGGGACCCTCTAGGGAAGAGCTGTGCCAGTGTCAGCGAGACTGTCCCACTCTTGAAAGCCTGAGACAACAAGCTGCTTCAGAAGCCAGGGGAGATGTCAGTGGTACCCACAGAGCTTATTGGGAAGAGGGATTACTGTATGCTGAGGCAAGAGACCCCACTCCTGGAGCCACCAGGAGGGTGGTAGTGCCACAGAAGTACAGGGAGTTCCTCCTAACTTTGGCTCATGACATCCCCCTAGCTGGACATCTGGGGCAATCCAAAACTTGGGAAAGGTTAGTGAGTCACTTTTACTGGCCCCAGATGCACCAAAAGGTGAAGGAGTTTGTCAGCTCCTGTGTTACCTGTCAGGCCAGTGGCAAGACAGGTGGCCACCCAAAGGCCCCCCTCATTCCACTACCAGTGGTGGGGATCCCCTTTGAAAGGGTAGGAGTGGACATTGTGGGTCCACTTGAACCTCCCACAGCCTCAGGGAACAAATATATTCTAGTAGTAGTGGATCATGCTACTAGGTACCCTGAAGCAATTCCACTTAGGACTACTACAGCTCCTGCAGTAGCCAAGGCCCTCCTGGGTGTCTTCACCAGGGTGGGTTTTCCTAAGGAGGTGGTTTCAGACAGAGGTTCCAACTTCATGTCTGCTTACCTAACACACATGTGGAAAGAGTGTGGGGTGCAGTGCAAGTTTACTACACCCTACCACCCACAAACCAATGGCCTTGTTGAGAGGTTCAACAAGACATTGAAAGGTATGATCTTGGGACTCCCTGAGAAACTCAAAAGGAGGTGGGATGTCCTGTTACCATGCTTGCTTTTCGCTTACAGGGAAGTGCCACAACAGGGAGTAGGTTTCTCACCCTTTGAACTTCTGTTTGGTCATCCTGTAAGGGGACCACTGTGTCTTGTAAAGGAGGGCTAGGAGAGGCCCCTTCAAGAACCCAAACAGGACATAGTGGACTATGTGCTTGGCCTAAGGTCCAGAATGGCTGAGTACATGGAAAAAGCATCCAAGAACCTTGAGGCCAGCCAGGAGCTCCAGAAGCACTGGTATGACCAAAAAGCTGCACTGGTTGAATTTCAACCAGGGCAACAGGTGTGGGTTTTGGAGCCAGTGGCACCAAGGGCTCTCCAAGACAAATGGAGTGGCCCTTACCCTATCCTAGAGAGAGAGAGTGAGGTCACCTATCTAGTTGACCTGGGCACTAGCAGGACACCCAAAAGGGTCATCCATGTGAACCGCCTTAAACTCTACAATGATAGGGCTGACATCACCATGCTGATGGTGACTGATGAAGAACAGGAAGCAGAGAGTGAGCCACTCCCTGACCTCTTATCCTACAGCCCAAAAGATGGGTCAGTAGATGGTGTGATTTTTTCAGACACCCTCTCTGCCCAACAGCAGACTGACTGCAAGCAAGTCTTGCAGCAATATGCTAGCCTCTTTTCCCTGACCCCTGGACTGACAAGCTGGTGTACCCATGATGTGGACACTGGTGACAGTACACCTGTCAAGAACAAAATCTATCGACAGTCAGATCAAGTCAAGGAAAGCATCAAAGCTGAGGTCAGCAAGATGCTGGAGTTAGGGGTCATTGAGCCTTCAGAGAGCCCCTGGGCTAGCCCAGTGGTTCTGGTCCCCAAACCTCATCAACAGGGTGAAAAGAGAGAGATGAGGTTCTGTGTGGACTATAGAGGGCTCAACTCTGTCACCAAGACAGATGCTCACCCTATCCCAAGAGCAGATGAACTGATAGACAAATTGGGGGCTGCCAAATTTCTCAGTACCTTTGACTTAACTGCAGGGTACTGGCAGATTGGCATGGCCCCAGGAGCAAAAGAAAAGACAGCATTCTCCACCCCTGATGGGCATTACCAGTTTACTGTGATGCCCTTTGGGTTAAAGAATGCCCCTGCCACCTTCCAGAGGTTGGTGAACCATGTCCTGGCTGGGCTGGAGTCCTTTAGTGCAGCTTATCTTGATGATATTGCTGTCTTTAGCTCCACCTGGCAGGATCACCTGATCCACCTTGGGAAGGTTTTAGAGGCTCTGCAGAGTGCAGGTCTCACTATCAAGGCGTCCAAATGCCAGATAGGGCAGGGCACTGTGGTGTACTTGGGCCACCTTGTAGGTGGAGGCCAGGTACAACCCTTACAACCCAAAATCCAGGCCATCATGGACTGGATAGCTCCAACAACCCAGACCCAAGTCAGGGCATTCCTTGGCTTGACTGGGTACTACAGGAGGTTTGTGAAGGGGTATGGGTCCATTGTGACCCCCCTCACAGAACTCACCTCCAAGAAAATGCCCAAGAAAGTTAACTGGACAGTTAGTTGTCAAAAGGCTTTTGACACCCTAAAAGAAGCAATGTGCTCAGCACCAATTCTAAAAGCTCCAGATTATGCCAAGCAGTTCATAGTGCAGACTGATGCCTCTGAGCTAGGGATAGGAGCGGTCCTATCCCAGACCAATGATGAAGGCCAAGACCAACCTGTTGCTTTTATAAGCAGAAGACTACTCCCTAGAGAGCAGCGTTGGAGTGCCATTGAGAGGGAGGCCTTTGCTGTGGTTTGGTCCCTGAAGAAGCTGAGGCCATACTTGTTTGGCACTCACTTCCTAGTTCAAACTGACCACAGACCTCTCAGATGGCTAATGCAGATGAAAGGGGAAAATCCAAAACTACTGAGGTGGTCCATCTCCCTACAGGGAATGGACTTTGAAGTGGAACACAGACCAGGGACTGCCCATGCCAATGCAGATGGACTTTCCAGGTTCTTCCACTTAGACAATGAAGACTCCATAGGACAAGGTTAGTCTCATCACCTTTCGTTTGGGGGGGGTTGTGTGAGAAAGTGCCATCTTTCTTGCATGGTATGCCCCCACTTTTTGCTAAATTGCTGAATGAACTTCGATTGAGTGTACCCTGGGTTCCTGCACCCTGGGTTCCTGCCAATCAGGTGCCCAGGGCCTATGTTCCTTCCTTAAACCACACAAACTCCAAATTGGCAAACCCTAGCCACATGTCAGCCCCTAGTAAATGGTACCCTAGGTACCCAGGGCCTTGTGGCCAGGGAAGGCCTCTAAGGGCTGCAGCACTCATTGTGCCACCCTCAGAGGCCCTGTACCCTTACACACACCCTGCCCTTGCAGGCTGAGTGTCTGGGTGCAGGACAAAACAAAGAGTCGACATGGCACACATCACTGTGTACCATGCCCATCACCTACACTGCCAAGGCATATGTCAGCCACCCCTCTAGCTGGGTGCATTACGCCTATGGTGTGGGCACAGGAGCAGGAGCCCTGTGCCCCTACAGTACCCGGGTCCATTCCTGGGCACTGTAAGTGCAGTGCTGTCATTTAAGAGTACATGGTGCTGAGAGCTTGTCAAACACGAGCTCCACAGCACCATATTGGCACCACTGAAGCCTGGGAAGTTTGGTATCAAACTTCTCAGCGCATTGAACCCACACTGATGCCAGTGTAGGATTTAATGTACTAAGCACCCCAGAGGGCATCTTAGAGATGCCCCCTTACAGGTAACTTACAATCCACGTCTGCTCTGAGGCTGCCCAGGCTGCCACACAGCAGACACGTTGCTGGACCCCTGGGTGGGAGAGCCCCTGCTCTCCCGGGCCTGCAACAATGCACATCCTGGGTGAGGTGAGAAATCTCCTCCCCCAGGATGAGCAAAGGGAAGCTTCAAAGGCAGGCCGCCATTTGGAGTTTCCCCAGGCCACTGCAACCCCCCACTCTGGCGGGAAGCTTGGCCGGAAACCCCATACAAGGACAGGGGATGTGCCAGCCTGCCCACCCCACCCCTCAGGTGGGGGAGGCGAGGTGAAGCACATCTCCGGGCTCTCGCCATCTTGAAGATGGGAGGCCCTACCCTATCAGGATTAGGCTACTGCCCCCCTCCCACAGGAGAGAGGCAGGATAGGGGGTGTACCCACCCCAGGACAAGGACCCATTGGTCCCTGGCCCTCACCTACCTGTAACGCCCCTAAATCTAGTATTTAGGGGCACCCTGAACCTTCCTTCCTTAGATTCCAGATAGAAAACTACAAGAAGAGCAAGAAGAACAAGGACCTGCCCTGCAGCTGCTAAAAAGAGAAGAAGACACCAACTGCTTTGGCCCCAGCCCTACCGGCCTGTCGACTCTCGAACCCGCACCAGCGCGGCATCCCTCGTGGCCAGCAACCTCACCAACCCCGGAGGACCTGGCTACCCTTTAGCTCTAAGCCCCTGGGACTCCCACGAGTAGAGGCTCTACTCAAGAAACCTATTTGCTATCCCTGGCACCAGCCCGGGACCGCGGACCCAACACACTCTGCACCAGCCAAGCCTGGCCAGTGCCGGAGTGGACAAAGACCCAGAGGACGACCCCACGGTGACTGTGACCCAGAGTCCGGCACCCAAGGACCCCCCTCGACATCCCGGAAGAAGCCTGCAGCCTCAGAACCAAGTGCCACCCCAGCCGCGATCAACCAGAGGGTAAGATTCCCGACGTCAAAAGGCACCCCTGCACCCGGCGCCCTGCGGCCCCCTGTGCCCAATCCCGGGGTACCCACCTAACCTACAACTACCCAACCTACCTCTCGAAGTGGTGGTGGCACCTGAAACATCCTCGTCCCCGAGCCTGCAGCCTTTTTCCAAACCGGAACATTCCCATTGATTTCCATTGAGCGCCCGAAGGCTCAAAAGCACCCTGCACCCAGCCGCCCGAGTGGCCCTGGCAGTGCCCTCTCTACACTAACCTACTTCCCCACTTGCCCTGAGTAAGTGACCAGGAGCCCAGCTCCCACAGCCGCGTGGCTTGCCAGACAGCAGCCACCAACCAAGGCCCCCCTATCCCTCATAGGATAACATTGGGCCTAACTCTCTCTGCACCCGGCCGTCCTGAAACCGCTGAGGGTGAACCAACTGTACCTACCTGACACTGGGGGACCCCTGAGTCCATGCCCGGAATTTCAACTCTGCCAGTCGAGTACTTACCCTTAAACCGCTAACTTCATTTTCCTCATAGGGTAACATTGACTGGCTTTTTCTTCAAAAATCTTCTAAGTGTGAACTTTTCAAAACTGCAAAAATTCACCAAAAATCAGCCAAGTGACAAACGAATTTACTCACCTGCTCCTAGGTGAGCTCCCAGTGCTGGATCTTGGTGCCCAGCCCTGACCCTGAAAAGTGTTCACAACTATACTTACCTCTAACTCATTTTTCTCCCATAGGAAACCATTGTCTGCTTTTCTGTGAAATTTCTTCTAAGTGTCTATTTTTGCAAATTTGAAATATTCTTTTAAAATCGTACCATTTCTGCAAACGAAATTACTTACCTGCTTTTGATAAGGACCCCAGTCCTGGGTCTAGGCACCCAGTCCTGGATTACTAAAGTAACGATAAAGTACTCTACCTGCAATGTGAATTTCTTGCCATAGAGATCCATTGAATGTTTTCTGTGAAATATTTTCTAAGTGCTAACTTTTGAAATAGCTAAATATTATTTAAAAATCATTACAGTTATTAAGTCGACTTTCATCACTTGATTCTGAATAATGACCCAAGGCTGGTTCTAGGAGCCAGACCTGGAATTCCAAAAGTAATCTGAAAAGTAATTTATTACAATTAACCTGAATTTACCATTGAGCTCAATGCATTGTTATGTTTAGGAAATAGGATTGTTTATTGCAACCAACTGTGACTGTTTATACAAATTTATTGCTTAAGACAAAAGTATTTATATTCAACCTCTCATTCTGAGAAAGTATATTTTTACCCCCTTTGTGGTTCTAAAAATAAAACAAGCCTATATTTTATATATATAAACCATTGGCCTAGAGTTCAGTTATTGAGTGTGTGAAACCATTTGCTGACTGAGAGTGTACAATAAATGCTTTACACTGTCCTCTGGTACTGCCTTACTGCTCGACCAAGCTACCACTTTTGAGAGTAAGGTCATACCTAACTTTGACCTCTATCAGCCTCTGGGGGATTGTGGACTCTGTACACCCTGTACCTATTAGGGAACAGTATATACAGAGCCACTTTCTCACAGGGAGGTATACAAAATGTTGTACTACTTGCTCCATCAATCCCCCCTTTGGTGATTTTATCACCACACCATTAAAATTTTGTATCAATTTTGTCATGAAAGCGAAATTAATTCTTTAGTTTAGTTCACATCTCTGTTTTCCCAATTACTTCTCTTCTTGCTGTTTTATACATATCTTTCATTTCTTCTAATTCTACTTCTTCAAATTCCCTCTCCTGTCTCTTATTCTGTCTTCTTTTAAAAATTTCTCTTTGTAACTTTTTCTGAATTTTCTTCCTTTTGTAACATAAACATCCTAGTCTTAAAATTAATACTAGAAAAATCACACATGTTAAAGGAAATAAGATCCTACCTATATATGTACTACCTAAGTTAAATAAGAAATCTTTAAAGGAAGAAAGTTTCTTTCCAATCTTTTCCCAAACACTTTCAACCTCTAGTGGGGTAATTTCCTCATGCAATTCAGTTATATTTTTAATGTAGATCTTCAGATCTTTACTTTCGTCCGGAATTTAAGTACAACAATGTTGAACCTTAAGCATTCCACAGACTCCACCCTCTTTTGCCAATAATATATCATGGGCAAGTCGATTTTGCATCACCATGGCACGCATGGCAACCATTTCAGTATTTACCAATAAGAATCCTCCAGCGGTGCTTGTTGACAAGCGATCCACTACTGTTGACAATTTTCTAATTTTGTGTGCATTCAGAGATATTCCCACTGCTGTTATCAATGCTCCAAAGATGTCTCCTACAATTTCTGACCAAGATTCTCTTTTTCTACGTGTTAGTAGACTACCTAACTTATGTACACCATCTTCTCCTCTTCCCATGTGGAATATCTTAGAAAAAAACAGACCTACATAACATGTGCCATACCAATGGTCTGGCAACCGATAGTATGCCTTGTTCCCGTAGATAAAATATAACCCAGGAAAAACTGGATAATTTCCTCCTTTAAATCCCCATCCACCCATGATTCGGTATGTATCATTGCATTCACTGTTACCTACAAAGTAATTATCATATGCAGTTTGATTCCTTCTAATACACAACTTTCCTTTCTAAGGCCAATCTAAAGCCATTGTTGGACTAGCTTCTCCTTTTAAATGCTTTTCCATTTCAACATCCCAGACTGTCTTTTCCTCTCTTCCCTCAGGTACTTTCTTTTGCATTTTTAATCTCCTTTCTTCAACCATATCCAAGAACACTTTCTCCTCCTTCTTTAAACTACAAGTTAGATTATTCCTAAAAATAGATTCTAATGTTAATTCTTTAGTTTCTAAGAAAAATTCACCTAATACCTTTACAGGTTTCACTTTATTCAATTTGTTAATTACAGGTACTTGTGAAAATATGTTATCTACAGCTGAAAAATAATATTCTAATTTCCCTATTTTGTAAAATAAACTAGCTATCACACTACATGTTGTTCCATATGTTACTGGAAGGTGATGGTAGGTCACTCCCTCAGATACAGATGCAGGTAACTGCATGCAGACGTAGCAATCCCTCACATCCATTGTCTTTACATATTCATACAGTAGTTTCGAAAATACCTTGTTAGAAAAATCATTTATTGACCTGCCTTTATGCAGATAATTTCTATATATTTTAGTCGGATATTCCTTTTGAATCTTTTCTATATTAGTTTTATTTTCACTATGTCTTTCTATTGTTCCTAATGTAACTTTAAATGATATCATCAAAGCTAATACACTCCACAGAAGCATTAGTAATCCTGTACAACAACAACACATTTTAAACCACCTTCTAAGGAACGTACATTTAGCCTTTCTACTTTCTGTGTTTGCCATTTTCATAAAAATGATCAGTGTCTTTTGACTTAGCTTCTTCCATTTCACAACTAGTTTTGTCTAACCCAAGGCTCTAAGCACCTACTTGGTTCTATCAGTTATGTCTTCTTCCGTATTTCATTGTCTTTTCATTTGCAACACTCTTTGTCTTATTCAGTTTGGCATTTGATCGTCTTTCACTTTTCTCTCGTAATCTTGATACAGAACTTCCAGAACATCCGTTTCTTCTCCAATATTGGACAAGATAACTCTCAGGATTTCTGATTCTTCGTCTTCCTCAACCACTTCTTGTACAGTCACCTCTGGGTTTTCTTGGCTATCTGTCTCTTCTTTTATTTCAGGCAAGGCCACATACGTCCATTCTGGCGACTTATACTTCTGGTTAGGTTTTCTCGTTCTCTTGTTTTCCTCTTCCGTAGTTATTTTCTCATTTTTCGATTTTTCTTGACTGGATACTTCATTCACTTGTTCTGCTCTTGGCGAATTCACTTGTGTCAGTCTATATCTCAATCTATTTATTTTGTTTGGCCAGATTTAATCTCTTGCTGGTCTTTTTGATTTATTTCCTTTATCATTCTTTTCAGTTCTCCATGCTCTTTTCCTCATTACTCGACCTTCTGGTATTTCTTCCTCACTATCCTCTGAATCGGTTTCAACTTGCTTTTTGCTTTCAGCTGTTCTTCTTTCCACCACTTCTTTTATTTCCCCTACTTCTGTCCCTCCTCGTGGTTCTTGCACACAATCTTCCTGCTGACTAACTGACCCTTCTTCTAACAGGATGTTTGAATTCCCTACAACTCCTCGGGGGTCTTCCGCAAGAATCTTTCCCTCACTTTCTGTAGCTGGCACCTGTTCATCTATTTTTTTATTGCAGGTGGAATTTCTCTCAGCTTTCCACCAGGAACTTCTTTATCAACAATTTATTTGATTGTCTCTTCACTGTTTTTCTCTTTTCTCCAATGTACATGTGCTTGTTCAGTCTCTGAGTCTGAGCTGGTATCAGAAATCTGTAATTTCCTTCTCTAGGGGATATTTTCTGGAGCAACAATCAAATTAGGTTCAGACTTCCCCCTTTCAGGATTTTCTCTAGTTCTTGTTTCTTCAGTATCTGATTCAGAACTAGTCTCTGACTCTTCAAAATATTCCCTTCCTTATTATCCACTGGATTTGGAATTCTCAATGTGTGGCTAGCATGAATCCAGTTCTTTATTCCAGCACACTTCACAGCTGTTGTTGTGGTCAAAATCACTTGTTGTGGCTTTTCCCAACGTGGGACCAGACAGTTTCTTCTTCTGTGTACTTTAATTCTCACCCAGTCTCCTGGGCTCAGATCATGAGCTTGCTTCTTTTCAAGGGTGGTGGCATCCGATCCAACCTGATGAAACACAGAATGAACTGCGTCAGCCAGCCCCTTACAGTAATCCAACACCAAGTCATCAGTTATTGGCAACGGCTTGTTGACTGGTATGAAAACATGTGGCATTGCTCTTCCCATGACAATTTCATGGGGACTAAGACCTGTGTTCCTATCTGGAATAGATCTAATAGTCATGAGTACAAGAGGCAAGACATCAGGCCATTTCAAACCTATGGCTAAACACATTTTTCCCAATCGGTTTTTAATAGTGCCATTCATTTGTTCCACCACACCAGAAGCCTCTGGGCGATAGGCACAATGTAGTTTCTGTTGTACATTCAATGCTTCACAAATCAATTTCATGATCTCATTATGGAAATGCTTTCCTCTATCTGATTCAAGACTGGTAACCCGAATCTAGGGATGAATTCAAAAGCAATTTTGCTACTGTGATTCCATCACTCCTTCTTGTGGGTTATGCTTCTACCCATCTAGAAAACAAGCATACCATCACTAGAACATACCTCAACCTGTTACAAGGAGGCATTTCTATGAAATCAATCTGCATTCTGGTGAAAGGCCCTCCTTCTTGACCTATCATTCCTAGACTTCCCACTGTCTTCCTTCCAGGATTGAACTGCTGACATATAAGTCATCTTTGACAAAGGCTCTCAGCTACAAGTCTGAATTTTGCATTGTACCATGTTTGTTTAAAGGACCTAATCATCGCGTCTCTCCCTATGTGTGCTTGTCCATGATACATCCGTGCCATGGCAGACACCATGCTATCAGGCATAACTGGTCTTCCATCTCGATAAACCCACACATGATCTGTTTCTCTGGGTGCACATCCTGCTTTTACCCATTGTCTCATTTCCTCATCTCCTGCTTCTTCCTACAACTGCCTCACTTCTTCCCAGGTACTCACAATGTTAGTAAACAGTAGAGGGCAAGAATTCATTTCTCTTTCTTACTACCAACTGCGACATAATCCCCTGTCTGAACGTGTGCAGCACACTTCACAACGGCCAATTGCTTAGGCAGCTGTATCACCTCAAGCAACTTCCCAACCACTTCAGCATTCTTTATAGGAGTTCCACTTGAAGTCAGAAATCCTCTCTGTAGCCATATCTGACCGAAATCATGCACAACACCAAAGCCATACTGACTATCAGTTATCACAGTTACTCTCACATTCTTTCCCATCTTGCATGCTCTAGTTAAGGCTACAAGTTCAGCAACCTGGGCTGATTTTACTCCTTTCAGGTAAGATGCTTCCATTACTGCTGCAACTGTGCATACTGCATATGCTGCACTTAGCATTCCTTTGTATGTTCTCAAGCATGACCCGTCCACAAACATCACAAAGTCACTTTCTGACAATGGTACATCTTTTATATCAGGACGTGGTTTGGTACAGAAATCAAGTACATCCAAACAATCATGATCCACTTCATCTCTGACTTCCACATTCTCCGCATCAGGCAGTAATGTTGAAGGGTTCACATTCAAGCATCTCGTAAGGCTCACATTTGTTGCACCTAATATGACCTTCTCATATTTAGTCAGCCGACTATGTGTCATGAACTGAGTGCGGCTCCTTGTTAAAAGGATTGCCACATCATGAGGTACAAACACTCGCACAGGATATCCCATCACAATTCCTTCACTCTGTTTCAGACTCTTACAAGTAGCAGCTACTGCTTTCAAAAAACCTGGCAACGCTACAGCTACAGGGTCTAACATAGCTGAAAAATATGCAATCGTTCTTCTCAATTTCCCATGTTTCTGTATTAGTACAGAGAGTGCACATCCATTCCTCTGACTGCAGTACAACTCGAATTCTTTTTCGTAATCAGGCATTCCTAATGCTGGTGATTCACACAGTCTGCCTCTCAATTGTTTAAAAGCTGCTAGTTCTTCCCTATTTAAGTCAATTGGGTCTTTTACATCACTTCTCGTCAGGCGTACCAAGGGATTTGCGATCAGGGAAAAGTTACTTATCCACTGACGACAATATCCTACCATTCCAAGAAACCTTCTTACTTCTCTTTGCGTGATTGGGGCTCTCATTCCTTTTATTATCTTGATTCTGTCTGTAGTTATTTTCCTCAGTTCCTTTTCAATTTTGTGGCCTAAATAGTATACTTCTTTCTGACAAAATTGCAATTTCGATGGGGATACTTTAAGTCCTCCATCTGCCAAATGGTTTAGCAATGCTATGGTGTCCATTACACAAGCTTCTCGAGTCTTTGACGCCACAAGTAGGTCATCAATATATTGAACCAGCACTGAATTCTCAGGCATTTCTAGGTCTTCTAAGGACTTTTTCAATATCTGATTAAATATCGAGGGGCTTTCTGTATACCCCTGTGGGATTCGGCACCATGCCAAAATACGTTCACAAAAACGGAACGCAAAAATCTGTTGACTGTCATGATGCAACGGGATGGAAAAGAAAGCATGACACAAATCAATCACTGTATACCATTCTGCATCATGTGGAATCTGATACAAAATCACAGATAGATTTGGTACAATAGGACAACATGATACAACAATTTTGTTTATCTTTCTCAAATCTTGCACTATTCTGAACTTTCCATTAGGCTTTTCCAGTCCTATAATTGGTGAATTACATGGACTACTCATTATTTCTCTCAAAATACCCTGTTTAACCATTTTCTCAATTATAGGAGTAACTCCTTCAATTATCTCAGGTGTCAATTTATATTGAAGAACATTTGGGTAACTTATTCCTTCCTTCACTGTTATTTTTACAGGATCCACATTTTTCATTAATCCTACATCTTCTCCTGTGAAATCCCAGACTTCTGCTTTTACTGTATGTTTCAATTCTCTTGGTAGTTCATCAGGGTTGAACACAGCAAATTCTTCAGTAATCTCAGGTTCCATGTTAGCCATTGTCATTTTATACAGTACATCTTCACCAGGGGTCTCAAATGCTATACCATCAGGGGTACAAAATATGGTGCAATTCATCTTGCACAGTAAGTCTCTTCCTAACAAATTTGCAGGACTTGAATCGCACACAACGAAGCGGTGCATTTCGGAAAATTTCCCTATATTGACTTTTACTGGTTCTGTGAGATGTTTTAATCTGTCTGTTGGATACTCCAACCACTTGGATTGTTTTGTCAGAGAGAGGAAGATTCTTAACATCAGCTGACCTAACAGTTGATCGAGTAGCACCAGTTTCTACTAGGAAAGTAATATTTTCATTATTTACCTTTCCGTCCACAAAAGTGCCTGTCTGGTCTACTTCTAGAGTTGCGCCAAGTACGCACTCTTCTTCCTCCCTTCGACACCGTCAATAACCTTCTTCTGACTCACTCTCCTCGTTTTAGCCAATACTGCGAAACAGCGCTAGCCCGCGGCAGCTTAGTTACCTGTTCTTCATTGTAGAATCCTGTCTCATTACTGTATTTCTGTGAATTTACGCTCTGTGAAAAAGGTGGTTTTGGCGCCTGATTCTGTTGGGTAACAACCTGCTGCTGTCGCTGCGGTTGACAACTCACCTCTTTCTGCACCTACGGGTTCAATGATGCATTATCACTGTTAGTATTCGGGGGAAATTTACACTTGGATTTCCAGTGCCCAATTCTTCCGCAATTGTGACATGGCTATTTCTTTTTGGCTTCTTCTATATTGAATTTTCTCTTACCTTTTCCAGTATTAAATTTAGGGTTTGATCCTGCACTATTTGCTTGTTCGACCAACTGAGCTTCCTGTCTTTCTGCCACCTTTACCTGTGCCCACATGGCCTTTTCTTTTAACTTTCGCTGCTTGGCTAAAATATTTTGCATGCCTTAGTACTTCATCTATTTTCTTATTTTGCCAATCTTCTGTATGCTGTTTAATCATTTCACTTATCTCTGGACATAAACCATATACAAATCGGTATACAAAGTGACTTAAATCCTATTCACTCAAGTTTTCATCACCACTAAACCGTTTAAAGGCAAGAATTAACCTTTCGTAATAAGCATGTACTGATTCCTTAGCTTCCTGATCAGTTCGATCTATTTTTACCCAATCAGTCTCCTTGGGAGGTACCTTGTTTTTCAGGAAAACAATTACTTGTTCATATTTTTTCATAACTTCCGGAGCTGGGGCTCCTGTTTTTGGGTCTCTAGGGTATTCTTGTGTAGGCCAATTGATCATCAACTTGCACTCTGTCCATAGATCTGACGGTACTATTATGTCAAATTGACTATTTAGATCAATCCACAAAACTTTCGATAATTTTACAAATCTATCCACTTGCCTATACCACTCGACTGGTTTTCCGCGTAGTCGAGGGAAATCATTTGTAAATGACAAAATATCTTGCCTAGTCCAAGGAACATGTACATATCCTCCTACTGGAATTTCTCTCATGGGACAGTCTGTCACCACCTTTTCGTTTTCTCTTACAGGAAAAGCTTCAAATGTTTTGTCTGAAACATCATCTCGTTTTCTAAACCATCTACTTTTCCATTTATCTATGTCTCCCCATTTTCTTAACAAAATGATTATATCTTTAATTTGAGTTATTCCTCCTGTGGTGTTCAGATTTTCACTATCTTTTTCAGAAAAATCTACTCTGTAGGGTTTTTGTAAGGTTTTTACTCTTTCGAAGTCTATACCCATTTCGTTTGCCACTTCTTCTAGTCTTTCATGTAGGTTTCTTGCTCTCCATGTTATACTTTTGCATAGAAATAGTAATTCTGATAATTTTTAAGCTTTTATTCTTCCAAAACCATCCTGAGCTTGGCACATCTATAGATTGGGGTTCTTTATCTTTTTGCTGCAAACTCCTTAGCCATTCACTCAATTCTCCTGAGGTAGGACCTACACTGTCTTTCTCAGTATTTTGTGGTGCTAATCTTTCTGGTGTTCCTTGGACTGATTCTGTCGTCATTATTATCCTATCCACGAAACTTTGATTTACTGTCAAATTTCTAGGTGTACTCTGCTCTAATATACTTCTTGATTGTCTCCATGGATTCTTGTCTATATTCTTTTCTGGCCTCTGTTTGTTTATTACCGTTATAGGGAATCGTCAGACAATGCTCACTATCCTTCTGCTTATCAAAAATAGGCATTACAGGTCCTATGGTCACTGGAACAGTTACGGCTTCCAAATTTTTAGTTAATTCCCTAATCTTCTCAGTTAATTCTTAAGTGGTCTTTGCTAGTTCAGTTGAATTTTCATTACCCATTTTACCATGTTGCGTTTGCTCTAATTCTTTAAAAGGATTGTTCCTTCCTGTCTCCGGTAATACTGATACATATTTTATATTCTGTGAAGTTTATCTCATTGGGACACTTGGTGTCAATACGGTAGAATCTGACTGATAAGGAGGTGGATTTTTATAAAACATGCCGTCAAGAACATCATCCTCTGATTCATGCACATCATATCCTTTTGACTCGACATTATTTCTCTTTTCCATACATTTTCTACTGCTAGCTTCTTCAGTATGTCTCACAGGGAATAAACCATCAGCCATGTTTGCACTTCGCCATCTTCTCCTTCTATCATCATGATTCTCCTTTCCATATGATCTACCAAACATGTACCTATACCTTCCGCCACTCCTCTGTCGTTCCCTGTCATGCATCTCATCTTCCCATTCAGTCAATGCTTCAAACTGTGTTGGTCTGGGTCTCGGTTCTAGATTCATCATTCTTTCTCTTAAATTTCTTAAAACCGCTAAATTAAATGAACCATGTTCTGGAAATGCCAAAACTCCATCATCTTTTGTATACTTTGCCCAATTGTCCAACCAAATACATGTATGATATCCGTATTTTGCAACCATAAAGGATGCAGGCGATTTCGGTGGAGGAAGCAACTGTCCCTCTCTAGTCTTAATCGGTTTGTCCTTTTTGAATAAACTCTTGATCTTTCCAAACCAGGTCTTTTTCTCTTTCTCTGGTGGATCGTAATACATCATTTTGTCTTCCGTGTATTGCTAGACTATTCTGTTGTTCTTAACCAATCATAGCACGACTCACACTAACGCACCAATCAGGAGCGTCTACGTCACCCTTTAATTCTCTACTCTCAGCGCGGCATACACTAACGCACCAATCAGGAGCGTCTATGTCTCTTACTAACTAGCCAATCCCAGCGCGGTCTTTCTGACGTCAGTTTTTCTTGCTACTCCTGCTTTTGCTGACCCCTCCTTTACAAAATTATAGGCAAACCTTTCTTACGTTCTTTCTGACTCACAAATCTGTTAGTAACGACATAAAAACGCCACCATTATCTGTTTCACTAACCAAGAATAGTTAATGACCTTTCTTACAAGAATACCGTCTTTCCCGAGAGCAGCGCTTACCTCTGCCCTACTACGGAATCGTTACTTCCGTTGATAAAGTAGCACATCCCTCTACCTTACCCTTCTAACAAGCATCAGCTAACCGTTTCTCCAGAATTAAGACACCTAGATGGAGACCCATTGCTCCTGAGAAATAAAACCAAAGTTTCACAATTAACCTGAATGCTATTTCATTCACGCACTTCCATACAGAAAATGTAGTTTATTCACACAGAATTATGTCTTTCCCGAGAGCAGCGCTTACCTTTGCCCTACTACAGAATTATAACACTTGTTAATAAAGTAGCACTTCCCTCTACTTTATCCTTCTAGCAAGCTTAGGGAACACCTATTACCTTTCCAGTGATAAGCGTAATCAGAGTGCCTTTTTGACTCCTGGTACCTAAGAACAAAATTTCATAGGTGACCTTCGCTACCATACATTTCTCTCATACTGAAAATGTCTCTAATGGCAACACATGACGATGTTACCGAATCGAACCCAGACAATGCGTCGTGCAACTTCAATCGTCACACATTTTCCCCGTGTACCTACAGGACAACAACAATTCCGTCTTTCCCGAGAGCAGCGCTTACCTCTGTCCTACTACGGAACCGTCACAAACTTCTGACTTCCTACATCCCAGAAGTCGTCAAACAACATAGAACTCGACGCGACTCAACATAGAGTGTTAATACATAAACCAATTCTTATCCACAATCAATAAGCAATTTACAAGCAATAATCACCAAACCAATACAATAATAACCATCATCTTGCTACCAGAAATACTGCTAGAGCGGAAGACCGGGAGAAACGGGGAACAAACTTACACCGGTATCCTCCCTGCGTCGCAGACCTGTCATCACACACTCTCATTCATACATGCATCCATTGGTGGGGCCCATAACACCAACACTCACACAACCTATTCAAGAGTCCGCATGCAGGAGGGATGAGTGGTTCACGCTCCAGACATGTGAGGGAAACACCTTATAACCTATAGGGAAGGAAAAATCATTTAGAAAATATACATTAACGCCCTCTCGCCTATAGATCCTTAATCCTAAAACATCAAGGCACTCCTCCCACTTCGGTCAATGGACCAAATTAGTTGCATTGGTTGATGGCGATTTAGAACCAGCTAAAACACATTTTAAGACTTCAGAATATATCTCTTAAATAAAGCTCATGACTCATAAATTCTCATTAATCAATAATTGCTTATCTAATATTTCATAATGAATTTAAATTTTCATTTTGTCTCGTCAAAGTTTAGAAAGTTCATATCAATATTTGAGTACATTGCAGATCATCATATTTACCTAATCTGGCTATTTGGAGTCCTCCAATTCATTGGCTCTGCATAATTTTGTCGTAAATTGTCCGAAAGCAAGTCAAAGCTCAATAGTTCTTAGCTTGGCAGGTTACAGTCCAAAACGTCAGCCTCAGCGTCATTATCAGCCAAAGCGTCAGAATCTCGAAAAGATGGAGGTAGAGAGAGAGTTTAATAAAACCCATTTCTATTCTACTAGTTCTTTTATAATAAAGTGTAGAACAGAAGATACAATATAATAATTTTGAACAGTCCTGATTGGCTGGTTGAGATCGTCCGATGTCAAATTTTAGTTTACAGTACAGTTCAAGGGGTGATGTCATGAAATTGTTCAAAGTCAGTTTTTTCCGGTTTTATTGTAAGGTCGATTGTTTTCTAGGCTTGGCTGGTAGCCCACTCTGTCCTTGCTCGGGTACATCTCGGACCAAAGGTCGTGATGAGGTTTAGGAGAATCCTTGCGCGTGCGCATTTCACCCCGCGCCTCGTGGAACAGTGGCCAATTCGTCGAGTGGTGTCGGCGGCCATCTTGGTTTTAGGCCCAAGTGCTAATTTAAGCAAAACAAACACAAAAGTGTAATTAATACATAGAAATAATGAATTTAATGTTAACCCCTTACTAATCCCTCTATGTGTTTGTATTTATCTAGCATATAGCAACATTTAAAGCCATTATATTCACCTTTTTGGTCCTCCTCTTGGGCAACATTACAAATGCAACATATATCATGCAATATTCTAATTACCACTTATACTATTGTTAATATGCGTACAGATTTTAGTCATAAAAGTTATTTTAGCCATGCAAATCCCACGTGTAATTCGAATGTTAATTATGTTGGTTAATAAAACATGCAAACTTGTTTAATAATATTATAGTTAATAGATTATTGAATTAGTATTTTCATACAGGATAGGGGAGGTATACAAAATTTTGTACTACCCGCTCCATCACTGTCCTTGTGTGTGGCAGTCTGTGATGTGTGTCGCTATGGGGTATCTAAGGTCGCCCTGTTTGACCGCCCTCATGTGTTCCCCAATCCTCTCACGTAGTGGTCTTATGGTACTCCCCACATATTTTTTGTAGCATCTGCATTCAATTATATACACCACAAAATTTTAACTGCAGTTTATATTGGTGTTAATCTTGTAGCATTTACCGTCTGGGCCCATGAAGTCTAGCTTCCTCTTGATGGCCCATTTGCATGCCGTGCAGTGTCCTCACCCATAAAACCCTTTGAACATGTTGTTAACCAGTCAGCGTTTGATTTTATTGTGGGGTAGCTAGGGCTCAAAAGGTTCCAGAGGCACATTCCTCTTCTGTAAGTTATTTCTGGTGTTTTGTTGATCGAACCGGTCAGTGTTACATCTTCATTTAAAATGTGCCAATGTCTGTTTAGACTCTTACTTAGATTACCCGATAGGTTATTGTAATTAGTAATGAATCTCACTCTAGTATTCATATTCTTCTTCTTAGTATTTTCTCTAAGTGTTTGTGCTCTCTCTGTCTTTGCAATCCTATTTTTAGCCTTTTCAAGTATGCATCTATCATATCCCAGTTGTTTGAAACGTTGTGTCATTGCCTCAGTGCATGCTTTGAAATCAGGTTCCGAGCTGCAATTGCGTCTTGCTCGCACAAATTACCCATAGGGGATGGCATTAATCTGATGGGACGGGTGTGCGCTGGATCCATGTAAGATTGTGTTACTGGCTGTGCTCTTGCGGTATAGTCTGCTGTGGATTTGATCCTCTTTGACATATAGTTCTATGTCAAGAAATGCTATTCTCTATTTACTGTATTCATAGGTAAATCTGATGTTCAAAGTGTTATTGTTGAGGTGTTCAACAAATTCAACCAGTTTACCTGTGTCTCCCCTCCAGATCATCAAACAGTCGTCGATGTATCTGCCCCAAAACAGGATGTGGTCAGTCCATTTGTTGCCATCTGGGCCCCAGATCCACCTCTCCTCTAGCCAGCCCATGAAAAGGTTGGCATACGAGGGAGGGAATCTGGAACCCATGGCTACTCCCTGTTTCTGTCGGTACCATCTGTCTTTGAATATGAAGACATTGTTGTCTAAAATCAGTTCTATCATTGTAATGAGCATCTCTGTGTGTACCCATGTGTTCGCTGATCGTGTACTAAGTAATTTTCTGATAGCTTTCAGTCCACACTCTCTTTTGATACTAGTATAAAGAGCGGTGACATCTAGGGTCACTAGCGTCATTTCATTGTCCCATGTTATATCTGACAAAAGGCCCAAAACATGTTTAGTATCTCGTATAAACGAGGGTAAGTTATTGACCATTGGTTTGAGAAAAATGTCCACATATTCGGATATTATCTCCGTGGGGCCCTCAACTCCCGATATTATGGGCCTCCCAGGTGGAAAGGGTAGGTTTTTATGTACCTTCTGGAGTGTGTATAAACACGGGTATCTAGGCCTGTCCACTCGAAGATATCTGTATTCCTCTTGGTCCAAGATACCCATCCCATGCCATTGTTTAAGGTGTCTGTTTATGTGTTCTGTTAGTTTCCAGATTGGGTTGATAGTCAGTGATTCATAGCATTCTACATCTCCGAGTTGGGATAGGATCTGGTTCTCATAGTCTGTGCTAGTCATGCTGACAATATTGCCCCCCTTGTCTGCTTCTTTAATGGTTATACTTTCATCATTCCTTATTGTTCTGAGTGATGTCCTTTCCCCTTGTGTTAGGTTGTCATTAGCTACATGTGGTCTGTGTCTCTTTGAATCAAATATGTCCAAATCATTAAAAACAAGTTTATGGAAGATGTCAATGGTATTGCCTATGTGTAGTGTCGGTGTCCATTTTGATTTCCCTTTCAAACCACTTGTAATCTGTCCATCATTGATTACATTTAAATCCCTCATGATAATATTACCAATGATTAATTCATCCTCACAATCAGTGAGCGAAAGCAATAATCTAGTATCAATTATCTCTTGGATAGTAATCTCACTCAGAGGGTTTGGTTGTTGCTCAACATTCATACTTTTATTATACATCATGAAGTGCTTTTTAATTTGCAGTTTCCAAACAAATTTAAAGGTAGAGATAGAGATTTTAGAATTGGAAATTAAATAACTCAATCTCCACGAAGCTACCGAGAAAAACTGCAATATTCTAAATGACGTTATGAAACTCCATACATCAGAAATTAAAATGCACAAAACCAAGAAACTCAAAAGAGATGAAGTGGACTACCTTAATGGTAGAATCTTCACCTTTGCTAAAAAAATATGATTACTTAATAACCAAAGATGATACCATAACACCTAGATTGGCGGGCTCTATAAACTCAAGCACCACATCACTTGAAACCCCAGTTACTAGTGGCTAAGAACTAGGAGACAGCTCAACAGACATTACAGACAATGAGAACGGTTTTTTAAAAGAGGTTAAGAATAAAGAGAGGGAACAGAAAACAAAACCGATGCCCTATGATAAGCCCAAAACAAGGATAGAGAAGAGAGGGGGTTCCAGGAGAAGAGAAAAAAGGCATGAGAACGAGGTCTTGGAACAAAAAGAAATAGATGATGTTAGCATAATCAACTTGTCCACCAAATCCCTTACCAAAGATGACATGTCTCTCTTAAAGAAAGGTTTAAGCTTTTGTCCTAAAACTAATGGCAATGTGGTTGATTTGAAGATTGATCTGTACAAATTTGTTTGGAAACTGAAAATTAAAAAGCACTTCATGATGTATGATGATACTAATAAGAGAATGAATGTTGAGCAACAACCAAACCCTCTGAGTGAGATTACTATCCAAGAGATAATTGATACTAGATTATTGCTTTTGCTCACTGATTGTGAGGATGAATTAATCACTGCTGATATTATCATGAGGGATTTAAATGTAATCAATGATGGACAGATTACAAGTGGTTTGAAAGGGAAATCAAAATGGACACCGACACTACACATAGGCAATACCATTGACATCTTCCATAAACTTGTTTTGAACGATTTGGACAAATTTGATTCAAAGAGACACAGACCACATGTAGCTAATGACAACCTAACACAAGGGGAAAGGACATCACTCAGAACAATAAGGAATGATGAAAGTATAACCATTAAAGAAGTAGACAAGGGGGGCAATATTGTCATCATGACTAGCAAAGACTATGAGAACCGGATCCTATCCCAACTCGGAGATGTAGAATGCTATGAATCACTGACTATCATCCCAATCTGGAAACTAACAGAACACATAAACAGACTCCTTAAACAATGGCATGGGATGGGTATCTTTGATCAAGAGGAATACAGCTATCTTCGAGTGGACAGGCCTAGATACCCGTGTTTATACACACTCCGGAAGGTACATAAAAACCTACCCTTTCCTCCTGGGAGGCCCATAATATCGGGAATTGAGGGCCCCATGGAGAGAATATCCGAATATGTGGACATTTTTCTCAAACCAATGGTCAATAACTTACCCTCGTTTATACGAGATACTAAACATGTTTTGGGCCTTTTGTCAGATATGACATGGGAAAATGAAATGACGCTAGTGACCCTAGATGTCACCGCTCTTTATACTAGTATCAAAAGAGTGTGGACTGAAAGCTATCAGAAAAATACTTAGTACACGATCAGCGAGCACATGGGTACACACAGAGATGCTCATTACAATGATAGAACTGATTTTAGACAACAAGGTCTTCATATTCAAAGACAGATGGTACCGACAGAAACAGGGAGTAGCCATGGGTTCCAGATTCTCTCCCTCGTATGCCAACCTTTTCATGGGCTGGCTAGAGGAGAGGTGGATCTGGGGCCCAGATGGCAACAAATGGACTGACCAAATCTTGTTTTGGGGCAGATACATCGACGACTGTTTGATGATCTGGAGGGGAGACACAGGTAAACTGGTTGAATTTGTAGAACACCTCGACAATAATACTTTGAACTTCAGATTTACCTATGAATACAGTAAATAGAGAATAGCATTTTTTGACATAGAACTATATGTCAAAGAGGATCAAATCCACAGCAGACTATATCGCAAGAGCACAGCTAGTAACACAATCTTACATGGATCCAGCGCACACCCGTCCCATCAGATTAATGCCATCCCCTATGGGTAATTTGTGCAAGCAAGACGCAATTGCAGCTCGGAACCTGACTTCAAAGCATGCACTGAGGCAATGACACAACGTTTCAAACAACGGGGATATGATAGATGCATACTTGAAAAGGCTAAAAATAGGATTGCAAAGACAGAGAGAGCACAAACACTTAGAGAAAATACTAAGAAGAAGAATATGAATACAAGAGTGAGATTCATTACTAATTACAATAACCTATCAGGTGTCTTAAGTAAGAGTCTAAACAGACATTGGCACATTTTAAATGAAGATGTAATACTGACCGGTTCGATCAGCAAAAGACCAGAAATAACTTACAGAAGAGGAATGTGCCTCAGGAACCTTTTGAGCCCTAGCTACCCCAAAATAAAAACAAACGCTGACTGGTTAACAACACGTTCAAAGGGTTTTTACGGGTGTGGACACTGCACGGCATGCAAATGGGCCATCAATAGGAAGCTAGACTTCATGGGCCCAGACGGTAAATGCTACAAGATTAACACCAATATAAAGTGCAGTTAAAATTTTGTGGTGTATATAATTGAATGCAGATGCCACAAAAAATATGTGGGGAGTACCATAAGACCACTACGTGAGAGGATTGGGGAACACATGAGGGCGGTCAAACAGGGCGACCTTAGATACCCCATAGCGACACACATTACAGACTGCCACACACAAGGACAACATAAAGATTTTTCCTTTTACGGGATAGAACAGACTTTAAGACACACGAGAGGTGGAAACAGAGAAATGCAACTGCGCAGAAATGAGGCATCCTGGATTCTGAAGTTACGAACAACTGACAAAGGGATGAATGTTGACCAGGAGATGCATTATTTCTTGGGTAAATGATACTCTTAGTTAAAGCCAAGCCTGTTTGTTAGAAATATATAACTAGGATGTGATCAGATGTCAAAATACCAGTTAGTATACTGCATAGACACATAAGTAAAGCTAACAGAGTCGAGCCTAACAATCTATGAAACTGTTATGTTTTTTGTTATGAAACCACCATGCATTATACAGTAAAAATGTATGTTGCCAAAGGATATAATAATATATTAATGTTATGTTTGATGTATATCATGTCACTCACACGAAATAGTCACTGACAGCGATCTCTAGTTATGGAGTAAATACACACACATAATGGAGACCCCTAATAAGTTCGGCTACTCATCTTGGATGATTGGAGCTATTGCACTCCAATTATTGAAATATAAGTCGGAATATAATGAAACCCTATTCTTTTGGAAGGTTGAAATAGAGACATCATCGGTCTATTAGCGAGATATAGAACTTTGGAGACCTTTGGTGAAATTAGAGACAAATATAGCAAATGTAATCTCGCAGTTAATACCTATAAACCGAATTTCATTACCCCCAGCGTCTTCAGAATTACGATATTATCATGGACATGGCATAACAAATTAGTATAACCGAATATAGCTATAACTAATATTGGGAATGCTATGCTACTTTATACTTTCTTAAGTTATACCAAATACGCTGGTTACGCGTAGACTTAAGGATATTCATAGTCAATATGGCTTGTCATTTCAACCTCCTGCTAAAAAACTCTATATAAAGGCAGATGTCGGGGTTCTTATTACGGTTTCATGCCAAACATAACTTGGCTCGCTTTTAAAACAGGGGATTTTACTATCCACTCTGCCATTTTCGTTTCTTTCTCCCAACAATATAATACATTATAACGTTTTGTACACTTTACACTTTGGGACAAGTTATCAGGGACGATCAGCAAACCAATAAATTTACACGTCCTGGATATTGACGTAGAGAAACACCGGTTTCTCCGACTACACATAATCTTTCAGCCCATTCAAACATGGCGCTGTCTATCAACCGCCTACATGATCACGCACTTGACGTAATCACATGACCGTGCGGGCGTACTCATTAGGACGAACTACAGAATGATGCTGGCTCTCGCACACGAGGAGTCTGGCGTGGGGTCTGTTACACAGAACACTGGCATTACTTTCAGGTAAGAAGTGCTGTGCTAATTTGTATTATGCCGCGTTAGAGCGCGGAGCTTAGGTACTGCCTTAACATAGGAGTACGTCTAACAGATTACCCCGTTAGTAAGCAAGATCGTTTCTCTCCCGCTTTATATTTCCTACTTAGATTTGGAAGCCTAGCTATAGAAGAAGGGTGTTTATTTATCGCACAGCTGAGCTAAAAACCTTTTAATAAATTTGGAGGACACCCTACGCCACAGGATTAATGTGGCCTGGAATTATCGCCACATTAAGAGTATGTATATTGATTCTAATCTTGGGGGCACATACATTGAGTGCAGCATGTGACTTAAGAAAGGATCAGTAAAACTTATACTGATATATACATGTGCTTTTTTGTGTCTAATAGACTCCAAAACAGTATTACCGTTCAGGTTGGTTGTCTCGGTTTTTTGAATTTCACTGCATACTTTATGTTTAAGAGGTTGATCAACCTTATGATTGAAGTGGTGGTTTCTCTTTTGTTTGTCAATGGTCACAGGGTGACATTTTAAGACTCATTTCTTACTCTATTCCTTTTCCGTGGAACTGGGTGCAAAAGCATATAAAACTTCATTCTATCACATACACTTTCAGTTCTCACGCTTGCACTTGAATCCCTGTCTTAAAATGAAATAAAATTATGGGAAATTTTGTCGCTTTGGTTTAAAACCAGAATTGTATTGTCACTCTATCATATGCACGCACAGGCACCTTTTCTTGCTACTCTCCCCTGGTAGCACATTTGTTTTTTAAGAGACAAATGGATGCAATTAAAATGTAATACAAGCTATCATATTGTTTTGTTACCTAGCCGTGAACAAGTCACATGTACGAAAATACTGAGGCAACGAAACACGTTTTGGCTTAGAGCGTTTTACTCACTGGAAACCTGAAGTTTGATTAAAGAAAAAAAAAGAAAAAGAACTCAACTGATTGATCTACTGTTTTTGTGTGAATAACATTGAAAAAGAACAATATTTTGAATATTACGTGTGCTAGGGTTTCTACAATCATTGTAATTGCATGGTATTGGCAGCTTGTTGCCTCACTGTGTTTACAGGTGCAGAGTATCCACTCCACCAGTACAGTGCAAAATGTAACCAGGCCTTATGTGTTAAAGAAGATTCAGAAAACCCATGTAATTCCTTTAAAAGCCAAGAAAACTCGTTTTGTCAGTGTAGCATATCTTTGTTTGTGCAACGCTATGTGCAGTGTTGAAGGTGGAAAAGACATAGGAACAAACATATTCCTACAAACTATCAATGCATTGGACAAATATATGTTTATTCGGAGTGTGTAACATTTGCATAATTTGCAGTTGTGGAAGTGCATGGAATTATAACAAAACCACGTGAAAATATCTATCCTTTTGCATTATATTTTAGCATGTAATGCATCCTTCCATCAATTTTTAGACCAGGATAGCATTTAAACATGAGCTCAGCAAACAAAACCCACTTTACAACAAATTGCTGCATTTGCAGTAAATGCTTACCATGAACGGTGTATAATTATGCAAAGTGGCGTAATGGCATCATTTTGGGAATTTCAAGAAAGAAGTGTGGCCTGATATTTCCAAATTCTTGTGAATTAGGTCAGTGCAACTTAAATTTCACCCAAGTTTTAGCTATGATAATGCAGGACTTAACCCATCAGTGATCCCCCAGTGTAGTCTGGCTCTCAGCCTAGTAAGTTATCTTTGTGGCCTACTCCCAGTGCAGGATAAAGCAAAGCATAATTTCAAACTCATTTGCATCATGTGCTTATATAGAGATGATGTTTTAGTAACATCATATTCGTGTGTGCTATTTTTTTCACAGTGTACCTTTTTGGTCTACACTATGCAAGTCCAGGAATGAGATACAGACAGTGCTTTTGCAGAGATACCCTAGTATCATGGCCTGCAGACCTCATCACATCATTTAAATACGATGCACTTGTGTCATAATTGAGGTTTTTGCAGTTTCCCTGGACATTGACACCCAATGCTCAATGCACGTCATGGTGGTTGTTACATCCTATACTTCCTAGTCCTGGCTGCTCAGCCTGCATGAGTGTGATGTCATAGAATGTTGGGTGTGTGCATGCTTTGAATGAGTGATCAGTTAGTTTGAGTGGGGCTGAGCAGCAGGATGCTGCTCCCGGTGGGGTAACATCTTACTTGAACCAATAAATCTACTTAACTACATCTCTGGCTCCTGGTCTACCTATGATGACAGTACTTTTCTTCAGTTACAAAAGGGGTTGAAGGCCCTACTGCCCCAAACCATGGCGTTTTTAGTGTCCTGAGATTCTTGTGGATGAACTTGTGTCACTTATTTCACAATAAGCACTGTCCCACCAGAACGGAATGCAGCATTTCCTCTTCTATCTCTTACGGGCTTAAAAATGAGAAATGCTTTGGCTGCCCAGATCAGAAAAACGTAAAGAAAACCTTTCAGAATGTTGGGAATTTCCCCTGGTTTCCTGTGTTCCCTTTAATATGACAAAAAATAAAGCTGTGACACGAAGTACAAACAGGTTACTGTTACTAAACAAGGACATAAGCAGGTCCTGCAAGTAGGCTTTTACAAAATAAAGACATTCAAAGACACACTGCCATCAGTAGCTGTTGGAGCAGAAGCGCTGCATTAACAAAACAAAGGTTTCTATGGAAGCACCCTAAGTGACCGGCATTCAGGTGTGAATGTATGCAGATTGCATCCTTTGACTTCTGGGCCTGGAGACAGAGGTCACAGTCAAAGCGCTGAACCTCGTGCTGTGGAATGAAAGGAGTACCTCTCCCCATCCCCCATCCCATTCACAGCCCGTTTTGGTTTTGCACTTGAAAGTGCAACGGAAAGGAGCATTCAGCAAAAAAAAAAGAGATGGGGTCCTACATATGTTTAACATTATGTCTGCACTGTATTTATTTCAGCGTCCACGGAATGTGCATGTATGTGACAATTGTACACACCCAATGAGCGGCCAAAACCTACAATTTCAAATCGCAAAGTGTTCATTTCATTGCAACCTGTAAGTGAATACATGAAATATGTAACAAATTCCACAACTGTGAATTCTTTTGCCAATCTAAGTTGAATATTTTTAAACAAATATGATTAGAGAAACAAACCAAACGATTTGGTACAATTAACCAAATCATTTCTTTAAAGTATGATTCCATGGAGAGAAACGGCACCAGCATATTACATGGTGCTACATATTTGTGGTGCATTTCAGCTGCTTATCAGTGCAGGAAAAAGGTTTCTAGACCGGAACAACTGTTTCTGACCTCCCTAGCAGAAAATGTAGTATCTATAGGCAGATTCACACTTGCTGTATATGCTGACTTGAACTTTACATTGAATACATATTGGGAACGCAGTGTTTATAGCAAAATAATTGAACCTTGAGTGTAATAAAGCCAGAAATGTAGTTTAAAGTTGGCAGTAGAAGGCTCTTTGGAATTCTTAAAGAAACACACGGGGCTTACTATCAATAGTGCAGCAGGTGAACTGACCTAATGGACCAGGGACTCCCTACACTCTAATTGTTACTATTTATTTACCACCATAGCAACGATTGGTAGACCTATTTTCTCTGCTTGCATTAGGGCTCAGCACAACCTTGCTACTTCAATTAAACACTATCACTGGTGGGGCCCACAGCTCTCAAAACAGCACGGAAATTAGGATTGCTTTGGGCGAAAGTTAAATTACAGTGGCATAATTCCTGTAATTTCTGGATTTTCACATTATGCTTGTTGTGCAAATTTGCCAAAATGGCACCATTATTTCACTTTGCATATTTACACATCATATGTCTATGTGTGAGGACACATTTCAAACTAAAATATAGCATGATAGACAGATTTGCATTTTACGTAATTAATTTTTTCTGCACAATTTTGGGGGACAGCATCATAATGAGGCCAATTTATCATACCTGAAGAATTCCAAATCTGAGGTACTGGATTTACTAGTGGGGAAGGCCATAAATAGCGCCACACCTTCTAGGACACTCATCATCCTTGAATGCAACTAAAGCATCTTATAGTAGCATGTTGTCATTTACAGTTGTTGGACAGGCCTCACAGACGGTTTGCTCCCTCCCCGCACGACAAGGCCCGAACTCCGGCCCACCTGGCATACCCCCGCGACAAGCACCCGTACTCCGTCTTCCGACGGACCCTCTGCCCTCGGACCCCTACTCATCACGGGGTCCAGCCCCACCGGCTTCCCCGGCCGGGTCAAGCCGCCCTTTTGGGCCCTGCACCACGCGGCCGCATGGCCTCACCTCGACCCTAACCCCGGGCCTGGCCGGCCCCGACATCCCGGCACCACCATCCACCCAGGAGGTGAGCGGACCACTTGGCAGGTCAATGGGAGAAAGAAGTACCAAGGGCTCTCCCCCGCCAGGTGCCGATCGCCCCCAGCTCCCCCAGGCACTGGCTCCACCCCCTGCTGGGTGTCTGGACACCTTCATCCCGGACCCTCCGACCTCCAAGTGCGAGGGTCCGGACATCAAAGGGCACCAGCCCTATAACTGAGGCAGCTCCGGAGCAGGAAGGCAGTTGTATCCTGGAGTCGAGAGACACCGAGTGAACTCAACCTTGACGGTCTACTGGCGCTGCCGTAGCCGCTCTTGTGAACCCTCGTCCTGCCTGCTGGCGCTGCCGCGGCCTTCTGCAACATTCATCTTCCTGGGACCTGCTGGCGCTGCCGCGGCCCGTTGTAACGACCATCCTCACCGGGACCTGCTGGCGCTGCCGCGGCCTTCTGCAACATTCATCTTCCTGGGACCTGCTGGCGCTGCCGCGGCCCGTTGTAACGACCATCCTCACCGGGACCTGCTGGCGCTGCCGCGGCCTTCTGCAACCTTCATCTTCCTGGGACCTGCTGGCGCTGCCGCGGCCCGTTGTAACGACCATCCGCACCGGGACCTGCTGGCGCTGCCACGGACCGTACCACCTAACCACCAAGCTCGAGGATTGTGAGCTCATCATCCTCTCATCCGAACTACCTGATTGGTAAATAGACTGTCCCGCTACCCCCTTCCCTACCTTGCGAGAACTCTAATCGAGGGGACCCCTGAGTCCAGACCTCCTTGTACCATTCAACCGTACCTTAAATAAGTGCTTATAAAGAACACTGAACCTTATCCGTGTGTGATATCTGTCTGTGGGGGGGGAAGTTACTTGTCTGTACGATCACTGGAGACGGCTCTCCCCGGAGACCTCTCCCCCTGACCCCGGCCGGCCCTCCCGGTCCGTCTACCTTTTCTAACATTGGTGGCCAGCGGCGCGATCCGAATCAACGCGTAATCGTACAGAGAGTAGCTCACCCCACGACATAAGCACGATGTCGACCAAAGATAGCAGCTCCACCGAGAAATTCCAAATGGAGAAATTAGAAGAATACAACCACCGCGAACTGAGACAATTTTGCATAGAACTTGGCATTGCTACCACCGGCCTGAGTACCAAGGATGATCTAAAGCGCGCTCTTGAGTCATGGACAGAAACTGGGGTCACAGGACCCTCCGACCAAAACAGCGTCACACCAGAGGAGAACGCCACGGCTCCCGAGGAGCGGGGAACGGGCCTCCCACAGGAGGAGATCCGAGAAAGAGACAGAGTCAGATTACACGAGTTGGAGATGGCACGACTCAAGATGGATGGGGAACTCAAGTTAGCTGAACAGAAACTCAACCTCGAGCATATGCGGCTTCGAGAGGAACGAGAAGAAAAGCAGAGACAGAGAGAGCTGGAAGAGAAAAAAATAACGCTCGAGCACGAGCGCCGACTAGCGGAAATAGAACTGCGCAAACAGAATAAGGAACTGGGAGTGCCTGAGCGACCACACACCCCGGGGCCAAGTGAGAAAAAAGTTCACATCCCCAAGGATGTTGTCCGCGAATATGTCCGAGAAGACGACATACAACAGTGGTTTAAAGCCTATGAGATCGCCATGACCTCCCACCGGATCGACCGGAGTGATTGGGGAGCCGGACTTTGGGGGAGATTTATCAACGAGGGTCGCGATGCCCTGCTGCAGCTCCCCGATCACCAAATGTCGTCCTACGACCACATGAAGGCTGCCCTCCTCACCCGCTACGGCCTCACGCCCGAGATGTACCGCCAGAGGTTCAGAGATTGCACCCGGATCCCAGGTACAACTTGGGTGGAATACGTGAACTATTTCAGCCGGGCCTTCGAGGGTTGGATCAAGGGAAGTCAGGTCACCACCTACGAACAACTCTTCAACCTTATGGTATGGGAGCACCTGTCAAACAACTGTTTCGTCGAGCTCAGGCAGCACCTACTCGACAGTAAGCTGACTGACCCCCGGCAGCTCGCCGCCGAAGCTGACCGGTGGGAAAGCACCCGAGTGGGCCGGAGAGGGCCACACGACCAGAACAGAAGCAACCAAGGCCAGCACCGTCCTCGGGGAGGAGGAGGGGGCCCGGGGCGAGGGAGAGACGCCTTACCAGCAACACCCGTGGCCAGCACCCCGCCTCCGGCCGGCCGGGGCAACCCCCCGTTGCGGCCTGGGTACCGAGCCAACGTCACGTGCCACCGGTGCCAGCGACTAGGCCACTACGCCAACGACCCGAACTGCCCGCTAAACCAAACACCCAAGCCCCGCCAGGTAGCAGCCGCTGCCCTAGGGGAAGAGCAATCATCGGAGGGACACGAAGAGTACGAGCCGGCCCAGCAAGGGTGGGAACCGGCCGCCATGGTCCTGGCATGCTTAGGGGGAAGAGACATGGTTCCGCGGGCTCCCCTACCCGCCAACACCAGAAAATACGGTCAGTGGGTGACCATTAATGGACAGAGAGCCGAGGCCTTGCGTGACACCGGCGCCAGCGTGACGGCCGTCCGCTGTCATCTGGTGAAGCCCGAGCAGATCCTGCCGAACATTCTCTGCCCCGTCCGCTCGGCAGATAACTCTGAGAGTATGTGTAAGATGGCCTGCGTCCCGTTTGAATGGGGAGGGGTCTCCGGCCTACTGAAGGTGACGGTCCGGGACGATGCCCCCGTGGACTGCCTCCTGGGGAATGACCTCGAGAGTTCCCCGTGGGCCACCGTCGAGAAAAGAGAGCACCTGGGGATGCTGGGCCTCCCGGACTGGGCCTGCATAACCACCCGATCCATGGCCGCCCGTGCCGCCCCCCGATCCGAAGAAACCGAATGGCCAGCACCTCCGCCCCCGGTTGCCCCCGTAGAGGACAACGGCGAGTCCGACCTCCCGGACCCGACTACCGAAGAAGACGCGCAACACCAGGACCTTCCGGATCTGGCTCAGTGGCGTCAAGAAGGGGGGCCCACCCAAGAACAGTTCCGCCAGGAACAAAAGACCTGTCCCTCCCTCGAGGGACTCCGCCAACAAGCCAGTACCCAAAACGCCGGGGACACCACCGGAACCCACTGGGTCTACTGGGATAACGACCTGCTCTACAGCGAGCAAAGAATCGCCGAGCTGGGGGCCGGTCGAGTTCTGGTGGTACCGCTCCGCTTCCGAGACTTTCTGCTCAACTTAGCCCACGATGTCCCCCTGGCTGGACACCTGGGCCAGGACAAAACGTACAGTCGCCTGGTGACCCACTTTTTCTGGCCGAAAATGAGGAATGACGTCCTGAACCACTGCCGATCTTGCCCCACATGCCAAGCCAGCGGGAAGAGTGGTCGGAAGCTGAAGGCCCCTCTGCAACCCTTCCCTGTGGTCACCACCCCGTTCGAGAGGGTGGGGATAGACATTGTGGGGCCTTTGGACCCCCGCACGGCACAAGGACACAGGTTCATCTTGGTACTAGTGGACCATGCCACCCGCTACCCCGAGGCGGTACCCCTACGGACAGTGACAGCTCCGGTGGTTGGCCGGGCCCTGATGGGGATCTTCTCCCGGGTAGGCTTCCCCCGAGAAGTCGTCAGCGACCGAGGTACGAATTTCATATCTAAATACATGAAGTCCCTCTGGCAACAATGCGGGGTCACCTACAGATTCACGACCCCCTATCACCCCCAAGGGAACGGACTAGTGGAGCGTTTTAACCGCACCCTCAAGGGGATGATTGGGGGATTGGAAGAGCCTCTCCGTCGCCAGTGGGATGTACTGCTCCCGTGCCTCCTCTTCGCCTACCGGGAAGTTCCCCAGAAGTCCCTCGGTTTTAGCCCCTTCGAACTCCTGTACGGACACCCTGTGCGAGGGCCCCTCAGCCTAGTCAAGGAAGGTTGGGAGATGGCCCCCTTAACGACCCCTCCAGACGTCTTCAAATACATCCTGGCCTTACGAAACCAGACCCGGCGCTTCAGGGAGATGGCCAAGGCGAACCTCGAGGCCAGCCAGGAGGACATGAAGAGGTGGTATGATCACAATGCCTCCTCCGTTGAATTCGAGCCTGGGCAGCAAGTATGGGTGATGTCCCCCACCGAACCATGTGCCCTGCAAGATAAGTGGACGGGGCCCTTCAAAGTGGTCGAGCGTAAAAGCCCCGTCACTTACCTCATCGACATGAGGTCCCCCCGGAACCCCCTTCGGGTCCTCCACACCAACCGGCTCAAACCACACTTTGTGCGCTCCGAACTAAGCCTCTTGATGGCTACAGACAGTGGTACAGAAGAAGACTCCGAGCCCCTCCCGGATCTCCTGAAGACTCAGGAGAAGGACGGCTCCGTGGACGGGGTCCGGCTCTCTGACGCCCTCACCTCGGAGCAACGCCAGGACTGCCGGGACCTCCTGCTGCAGTTCGCTGCCCTGTTCTCCCTCACCCCCGGGGTCACCCCTTGGTGTTTGCACGACGTAGACACCGGGGACAGTCCCCCTGTCCGGCACCGGGCCTACCGCGTACCAGATCGGGTACGGGCCTGCATACAGGCGGAAGTGGCCAAGATGCTCACGATCGGGGTCATCGAGCCCTCGGACAGTCCCTGGGCCAGTCCGGTTGTATTAGTTCCCAAGGCCGCTGCCCCCGGCACCGCACCTGAACTAAGATTCTGCGTCGACTACCGGGGCGTGAACGCTGTCACCCGGACCGACGCTCATCCCATCCCCCGAGCAGACGAGCTGATCGACCGGCTGGGGGCCGCCCGCTACCTTAGTATCTTCGACCTAACGGCGGGCTACTGGCAGATCGGCCTCACACCCAGGGCTCAGGAACGGTCAGCCTTCTCCACCCCCGATGGCCACTATCAATTTAAGGTCATGCCCTTTGGCATGAAGAATGCCCCCGCCACGTTCCAACGCCTTGTGAACCAGGTCTTGGCGGGGCTCGAAGAATTCAGCGCTGCCTACCTGGACGATATCGCTGTATACAGCCGCCACTGGTCCGACCACCTCCGTCACCTCCAAGAGGTCCTACAAGCCCTCCAGCGGGCCGGCCTCACCATTAAGGCCGGCAAGTGCCAAATTGGCCAAGGGTCTGTGACCTACCTTGGGCACCAAGTGGGAAGCGGGCTAGTGGCCCCACTACAACTTAAGATTGCGGCCATCCAGTCCTGGCAGCCCCCCGTCACCCAGACCGAGGTCCGAGCCTTCTTGGGGCTCACCGGCTACTACCGGCGGTTCGTGAAGGACTACGGCAGCATCGTGGGGCCCCTCACGGGTCTCACATCCAAGAACCAACCGAAGCGGGTCAACTGGACTCCTGATTGTCAAGCGTCCTTCGAGGAGCTGAAGGCCGCCCTGTGCACCGCCCCGGTGCTCCAGGCCCCCGATTACAGTCGGGAATTTGTGGTGCAGACCGACGCCTCCGACCACGGCATCGGAGCCGTCCTCTCTCAGTTGAACCCCGAAGGTCATGACCAGCCAGTGGCCTTCATCAGTCAACGTCTCCTGGCCCGAGAACAGCGTTGGAGCACCATCGAGAGGGAGGCATTTGCAGTAGTGTGGGCCCTCAAAAAGCTCCGACCCTATCTCTTCGGTACCCACTTCCGGGTACAAACCGACCATCGACCCCTGCAATGGCTGATGCAGATGCGGGGGGAGAACCCAAAACTCTTGCGCTGGTCCATTTCCCTGCAGGGAATGGACTTCACCGTGGAGCACCGACCAGGCCAAGACCACGCCAACGCGGATGGCCTGTCCCGCTTTTTCCGCCTCGACGAAGAGAGTCCCCAAGGAGATGGGTGACTCTCCCCGCCTTCAGCTGGGGGGGACGCATGTTGGACAGGCCTCACAGACGGTTTGCTCCCTCCCCGCACGACAAGGCCCGAACTCCGGCCCACCTGGCATACCCCCGCGACAAGCACCCGTACTCCGTCTTCCGACGGACCCTCTGCCCTCGGACCCCTACTCATCACGGGGTCCAGCCCCACCGGCTTCCCCGGCCGGGTCAAGCCGCCCTCTTGGGCCCTGCACCACGCGGCCGCATGGCCTCACCTCGACCCTAACCCCGGGCCTGGCCGGCCCCGACATCCCGGCACCACCATCCACCCAGGAGGTGAGCGGACCACTTGGCAGGTCAATGGGAGAAAGAAGTACCAAGGGCTCTCCCCCGCCAGGTGCCGATCGCCCCCAGCTCCCCCAGGCACTGGCTCCACCCCCTGCTGGGTGTCTGGACACCTTCATCCCGGACCCTCCGACCTCCAAGTGCGAGGGTCCGGACATCAAAGGGCACCAGCCCTATAACTGAGGCAGCTCCGGAGCAGGAAGGCAGTTGTATCCTGGAGTCGAGAGACACCGAGTGAACTCAACCTTGACGGTCTACTGGCGCTGCCGTAGCCGCTCTTGTGAACCCTCGTCCTGCCTGCTGGCGCTGCCGCGGCCTTCTGCAACATTCATCTTCCTGGGACCTGCTGGCGCTGCCGCGGCCCGTTGTAACGACCATCCTCACCGGGACCTGCTGGCGCTGCCGCGGCCTTCTGCAACATTCATCTTCCTGGGACCTGCTGGCGCTGCCGCGGCCCGTTGTAACGACCATCCTCACCGGGACCTGCTGGCGCTGCCGCGGCCTTCTGCAACCTTCATCTTCCTGGGACCTGCTGGCGCTGCCGCGGCCCGTTGTAACGACCATCCGCACCGGGACCTGCTGGCGCTGCCGCGGACCGTACCACCTAACCACCAAGCTCGAGGATTGTGAGCTCATCATCCTCTCATCCGAACTACCTGATTGGTAAATAGACTGTCCCGCTACCCCCTTCCCTACCTTGCGAGACTCTAATCGAGGGGACCCCTGAGTCCAGACCTCCTTGTACCATTCAACCGTACCTTAAATAAGTGCTTATAAAGAACACTGAACCTTATCCGTGTGTGATATCTGTCTGTGGGGGGGGAAGTTACTTGTCTGTACGATCACTGGAGACGGCTCTCCCCGGAGACCTCTCCCCCTGACCCCGGCCGGCCCTCCCGGTCCGTCTACCTTTTCTAACAACAGTCAACACATTTTCCGTTGAAATGTCCACTAAATTTGCACACACATACAGTTTTACTGATAGAACCATATACACACAAATTATACTGTGTGGGAATCGGGTTTCTCTGAATCATCTGAGCATGGCCAAGTAAGTGTCTTGATTTGTTTTAATCCAATTCCACACACTTCATAATACAGTGCTTAATTACTGCTTTCCTAACTGCTGGATGTGTACAGTTCATTTACAGGTATTTACATTTTGTTGTGTATTGCAAAAAACAACATTCTACATTGTCACATAATTCACTTTAAAAACTCCTTTCACTTTGCAGTCAGAGCAAACACAAGGAGATGATGGACGGAGCGTTGAAACTTTTCAGACACTCACACCCAGTCACAGATCTGGGTTGAATCCATCATCGTTCTTTAACTCACTTTGCCACCCCAGTTCAGACATAGCTATATGCAAATTGGTCTTGACCCTGTGCATCATGGGAACAGTCCAGAGCGAACTGCCAAGCCATGTTTTCCCTGGACCGGAAACAAGCATCCCGGGACCGGTTTTGGGCTAACAGCCCTCATCAGCCAGGCTAGCTTGAATCCAGTGGCAAAATTAGCGGTCAGAGAAAGAAAAGTAAACACCAATCCTCATGTTAGAAGAATAAAGCAGCCTTAAATTTTTGTCTTTGAGTCACCTGCAAGGGTGATAAGGTAAACACAGAATTTAAAGGCAACTGTTTTTACTACTCTGACTTTCTTAAACCACCAAACATTAGCTCGCTAGACATGACCCATCAAGTGGATCATGACCCTCAGTTTGGAAAACACTGGTGTACATACAATCGCTAGACTTGCGGCAGGACCCTAAGAGAAATTGAGAGCTACATAGCTACTCCTACCCAGACGAATGCTGGCAAGGACCAGATGAGAAGTGCAGATGGCTCAAACATCTTTTACCTACAAATACTAGGTTTCATGTATAAGGGCAGGAGCTGAATTAAAAATGAGGACCATGTGACAGTGTTGTGGGGACTGCAGACTACTACAGAGGCCATACTGCACTGTTTCCTGAGAGAGGAGCGGCCTTGCATCACAGTGCTTTAAAGCGTACTTGTGTTTCCTGATGTGTGGGACACTATGTCATTGTTGTGGGGACTGAGGAGGACTTCAGAGGCTATACCGCTCTGTTTCTTGGAGGAGGACGAGGGGCCTTGTATCACTGCACTTTAAAGCGTGCATTTGTTTCCCCCTGCATAGGACACTGTGACAGGGCTTTGGAGTCTGAGGAGGACCAAAGGGGCCATATTGCACTGTTTACTTGAGAAGGCTGGGACTTGCACCACATCACTTTAAAGCACACCCCTGTTTTCCATTGCTGAGATGCTGTGACAGTGTTGCAGAGGCAGAGGAGGACTACGGGGGCCATACTGCACTGCTTCCTGGAGGAGGACGAGGGGCCTTGCAGCACAGTGTTTTGAAACATTCTTCTGTTTCTCATTGTGCACAATGCTGTGACAGTGTTGTGGATGCCACAGGCAACTATAGGGACCATACTGCACTGCTTCATGGTTAGGTCGGGCCTAGCACTATGGTGCTTTAAAGAGCACTTCTGTTTCCTTTTGCTCGGGACACAGTGACACTGTTTTAAGGGCTGAGGAGAACTACAGGGGCCATACTGCACTGCTTCATGGAGGACATGGGGCCTTGCACAACAGAGCTTTAAAGTGCACTTCTGTGGAGCAGGTCCGTCTTTGCCCGTCCACGTCCGTAAGGGGCTAGGTTGGGCCACGGAACTATGAGCTCCACCACAACAACTAAGTGTGCCACAATTGACTGTTTTTTAGAGTATGCAGTGGGTGCCCTATTAAAAGAAATCGAGCTTCCTGCATGTCACCTTTTTATTGATGTTTATTCTAAACAAGGGAACCCGTAAGGTAGGAAGGACCTTGGGTATTTACTATTTTTGAAAAACAATTGGTTCTTCAAACATATATAAGTAGGTGAACAATTAATATAGACCAGAATCAGTGCTATACTAAGTACAGATGTCCAACCGGACATTTAGATTTAATACTTTGAACGTGATTATTCGAAATCAAACAGAGCGTAATGGAGTGGGACACAGTCCTGTATCCTTCGACAAACTAAACATAAAGACAATCACATATATGTAGACATTTTTTCAGGCAAAACAAACGAGCATATCACCAATCCAAATAATAGGGGCAAGCTTTTAAGAAGTAAACAGTAATGCACTAGCTTTAACACATGAGTTTAACGTGCATGCTGTTTAAAGAGTCGACAACGTTTCGATCTATAACAAGATACATAGATCATCATCAGGACGAGAGTTATAACAAGCCTGAAAACACACTGCCTGTGAAGGCAATTGATTAAAAAGGGGAGGGAGGCAGGAAACAAGACATTAGCATCTTTACAAGAAGTGAAAGAATATTGACACATAGTCTCCTAAGTTATAAATATACTGTAAAAATGTGTGGTTATAAAAACGATCGCATTAAGGATTCAATAAAAAACAGAAAGCATGTCTATTAAGGTTAAGCCTATCCTGGTGAGTGAGAGAAGTGATAAAAAGGGGAAATTACAAATGGTAGAAGGTTGGTGATGAGGAACTTCATCCCCCAACCAGTCATGTGCCAGGAGGTGCGTTTGCAGAGTGGTGGAGAAAGAGGGTGTGGCCACTAAAAACCTCTGAGCAAACCCACTGTGTGTGACTAGCTGGAGGCAACAGGAGGGGTAATTGGCCCCCAAGGACTCTCAATAGCAAGGGGTCTTCATCCACCTACTAGCAGTGCGCCATGAGGCACGTTTGCAGAGTTGTGGAGAAAGGGGGCGTGGCCTCCTACGATGTCTCAGCAATCTCGCTGTGTGGGACTTACTGAATGTAACGGGTGTGGGGGTAGTATATATATGTATTATTTTCACATCCCCTCTCCACTCCAGGGTCCAGCTGCTGATGGACCTGGCCTTGACCTATGGGCTCTGCAGCCCTAAGTCACACCTCATTAATTTCTGCTGTACTGCTTGAATGAGGCGAAGCACTGCAGGGCAGCAGGAGAGTTCAAAGAAGTGAACTTCTTTCCCCTTTTCTAAGAGGGCCGGTTGAAATGTGAGCCTGCACAACGCTATGATTAATGTGCAGATTCACTTGACCCTTCCGTAAAAACCGGGACATTTCTTTGTTTTAGCCGAAATTGTCTGGGACGTCTGGTCACCCTATGTCGTTTTCACAGCAACATGGTAAAAATTTTGACGATTAATCAAGTTTTCACGACTCAAAATATTTTATTAAAATTGTATATTTACAGATCTCTACAACATACATATAACACATTGAAATGCATCAATATGCATCTGCAAACCTGAGGTAAAATAATATTATAATGAAGCTCCGGTACATTAGACATTCTATCTTGTGGTTCACTTAAAGAGAATGCCGTTTACCTGTCATGCTTATTACGCAATAGGATTGGCTGACTGTTAAGGGGAGTTGCTTATGCTGTGCATATTTGAAGTCCTAGTGAATTGCAGGGAGCTTATAATCAAGGACCACGTTATTAGTGTCACTAGAGATCTAAGACCTAGGTGGACACAAAGCCAAAGAAAGTGTCACCCCTGTACATATCTGAAGATTGCTTTGATAGCAGGTATTGGAGGCCGGGTATTAGAAAGACAGTTCCATGGCTGGCAGAACTGTACAACGTCCCAGGCTGTACTTAAGACCAAACCTTAGCAGAAGTCAGTCAGGATCCTAGTGTGCCAAACCATGGCATGGAGGAATGGTGTCAAAACCCTGTCTCAAACCGGGATGTTACAGAACAGCTGGAACCCAAGGATTTAAACTTTTAGCATGAATTATGAGCATGTTGCGGGCCTCTGGGTCCTCATCAGTTTTGTGCACAGTCCGTTCTGGAATCACTACCACATAAGAAGGTAGCAGACACAAGCAGGCAAGGTAAACGAACATATGACTTTATACAGAGAGCCCTATTCTAAGCCACAGTACTACATTAGCATGGTGAAAGTGTCTCCATTTTCAGCCTGTATTCTTGCACCACAATCTCAGCTTGTAAAATAAAGCTTTAGAAAACCTGCTCTATAATAAGCCACTATTAGAGATTGGTAATATGTACACAAATGCAACCCTGACTCTGATTAGAACTTGCAAATTATGACCCCAAGAGTCCTTGACAAATTAGCTGATTTTTATAGAGCTCTGTCTTGTTTTGGAGTTTAGCAGAAGCCTGGAGAAGGCAGCTGGAGTGCCCATCCATGTAACATCAAACACTTCTCTCTCATGGAAATGCACACTTAAATCACCTGTTATATCCAGAAATGCTGTTAACAGCTCAGTTCTGAAATCTCGTTATACCTTGTACTCGTGGGCCTTTGCCCTCATTGCAAACCAAAGTAGCCCTGTGTTGTTTAAAGTTGTGACACAGCCACATATTAAGAGCATGGTGTGATCTTATTAGGAATTCTTGAGTCAGTGTTTGACAACTTGGTCGCCTGTCTGGGTGATAGCTTATTTAGAGATAGCTTGTTATAGATGTAGGAACGGTCCCTTTTTTGACATTTTAACCCCCACTTTTTGCCGAATACGTGATGTGATTTAGACTGGAAGTGCACTCGGTCCTGCTAACCAGGTCCCCTGTGCCAGATCTCTTTCCCAAAACTGTACAATTGTTCCCCCAATTCGCAATTACCTTTAGCACTCTCTGTAAGTCTCTACTAAAAGGTACCCTGGTACCTAGGACCTGAGGTACTACAGATGGTCCCTAAGGGCTGCAGCATGAATTGTGCCACCCTAAGGGACCCTTCACCAAACACATGCAAGATTGCCACTGCAGGCTGTGTGTTTTGGTGCAGACATAACTGAAAACATGACCGGACAAGCATCCTGTGTGCCATGGCCCCTAACGCTGCATGTAGTATTTGTAAGTCACCCCTACAGCAGGCCTTACAGCCCCATGGCACGGTGGCTTATAGTACATGTGAGGACATAGCTGCATGAGCAGATATGCCCCTGTGCTGGCCAGTGCTATTACTACCAGTGCAAGTGAACAGGAAAGCCATTTTAAAACATGTGCTGGACACTGGTAAAAATGAGTTCCCCAGTTACATGATGGCTTCGCTGAAAATAGGGATGTATCTCGTATTAATAAACCCACACTGATTCCAGAGTTGAATGTGTTAATACATGCACCCAGAGAGCACCTTAGAGGTGCCCCTTGAAAACCTACCAGCCACTGGTGTGATAATTGACTGGTTTCTACCAGCCTGCCACCAGAGTCGAGTTTCTAACTCCCAAGGATGAGAGCCTTTGCTCTTAAGAGATGAGAAACCAAGCCTGCTCGGGAAGATGTTCACACCCCCAACCCTAGGATTACCTGCGAATTAGCTTTCCAGGGCAGGCGAGCTTAATAGAAGCCACTGCCTTTGAAATGCGAATCTGGCTCCCCTCAGAGGAGATGAAGCAGAGCCCCTTTGTCCAGAGACCTTGGCACCTGGACTGATGCGGAAAAATTAGCTAGCCAGGTAGGCGTGCCCACCCCCAGGCTAGTACCACCCCTTAGGTGGCCGAACCAGAAGCGGACACAACTTTTCAGAGTTGGTAATCTTTGTGATGGTACAACATAGGAACTTTGGGACAGGGTTATGCCCACTTCCTACAGGAAGTGACCATATATGGTGTGTAGTGACCGCAGGGGTAGGTAACCCATTGGCTACTACCCTACACTCCCCTAGCGCCCCTAAATTCAGTTTTAGGGGAGCCCCTGGCTTCAGAAAATCAGAACCTGCTGACCTGAAAGAAAACGGACATGAGGAGTTGCTAAGAGCAAGAACAGAAGGCCCAGCAACTGACTTTGCGCCAACCCTGCCATCCTGTCTGCTGACTTCAACAATTGCACCATAAGATGAGTTGTCCTGCAAGTGCTGTGTCTCCAAAGCTTGGGAGTCCTACCAGCACGTCATCCAGGAACCAAGAATTCCCATGAAGCAGCGGGCCTGCTTCCCTGCATCCTGTAAGCCCCCAAAGAGACCTGAGAGGACTCCAGACCGTGAAAACCTGACGCCAAAGGACACCACTGCTCCTGTCGCTCCAAGCCCGAGTTGAAGTGGGCCATTAGTGCCAGCATGGTCCCCCAGCCCTCCAAAGATCAAGTCCACTGTGGTTTCAACCCTCGTGAACTCCCTGATGTCGCCTGCAGTCTCAGTTCTCCAGTCCCCTCTACTGCTCCTGGTAAGGCAAACCCAAAGCCTAAAACACCTCTGCATCAGTCGCCCATGGCCTGTGAAGAAGAGGGTAAAAGGTGTCCCTACGTACCCTAGCATCATGAGGCCTGAGCCCCACTGTTGGTTGAGCCCGACTGGCTTCCTAGTCCAAGCCTTCAACCTCTTTAAGTGAAGACTGATCCCCCTATACTAACATTGGGTACCCAATGCTGTTTTGCACCCCTGCAACCGGCTGCCCTAGTGCTGCTGGTGGTGTCTTACTGGTGCTGCCATGGACATTGCCCAACAGTCACTTTAAATCGAGGAGATTGGCCCCCTATGTCGCTGTACTCTACCTGAATGCTGTACGTGCTCTTCCTCCCATGCGATAACATAGCAAGCTTCTGAAAAATGCACTGTCTACTTTTTAAACGTAAAGTATTTCTTTTGCAAAACGTACTTACCTGATCACTTTAATTCTGGTGCCTAAATATATATAAAGATATGTGTAAATTTTATAATTTGGTGTGGAACTCCTTATTGAGTTGTGTGCATCATTTATTGACTATTGTGTGTATTTGCAAATGTAAAACAGCCTGCGGCTGCTCGACCACACTACCACCTAGAAGAGCACCTTGGAATTGCTAGAGCAAGTGAACCACTGGACTTCTTGCACAATATATCTCATTTTGATATATCATATAAAGAGCCAGCTTTCTACAATAGAGCAGTCGCGGACGGCTTTACTCGGGGGTGGAGGAGGGGGTCGCCTTGCTGGGGGGTTAATTAAAAAATAATAATAACCTTCCTGGGTCCCGCGCCTTCTCAGCTCCTCGCCGGGTCCCGTGTTTTCCTTCTCTCCTGCCTCCGGCAGGAACAGGAAGAAGGCAGCCTCCCTCCCCTGCCCTAAACCAATCACAATGCTGCAATGGCAGCGTAGTGATTGGTGGGGGCGTCGACCAGCCAGGCGTCTATGGGGAGGCCATTTTCTCCATGTAGGCTGCATGCAGCCTACATGGAGAAAAGGGAGAGTGTGCATGACTGGTTTCGTCGGCCAGAGGGCCGACCAAACAGTCAGGGCCTGCTGCAATGGGCAAGCCACTCCTCCCCTGCCCTCGAGCAGACCCGCCCACCAAACTGCCCCCAACCAAACCCTTCTGCTTTCTCGCAGTGTGAGAAGCAGAAACATTAAATGGTAGTTTTACCATTTTATGTTTCTGCTTCTTGTACTGCGAGAAAGCAGTGGGGCGACGCTCCTCCGTCCTAATGGAGGAGCCGCCCCTGCAATAGTGATAGCTTGTGTAGAGATAGATTGTTATAGAGAACTTGTATACAGATAGCTTTCTATAGAGCTATGTTATATAGAGATAGCTTGTTATATAGATGGTTTGTATAGAAATATATTGTTATATAGATAGCTTGTAATAAAGATAGCTTGTTACAGAGATACCTGGCATAGAGATAGGTTGTTATAGTGATAGCTTGTTATAGAGACAGCTTCTATAGAAATATCTTGTAATAGAGATTGCTTGCATAGAGATAGGTTGTTATAGCTATAGCTTTTTATAGAGATAGGTTGTTATAGAGATAGATAGTTTGTCATAGAGATAGGTTGTTATAGCGATAGTTTTTATAGCGATAGCTTGGTATAGAGATAGATAGCTTTTATAGAGATAGCTTGCACACATATAGCTTATATAGCAATAAATTCGGTCCTGATTATTCCTGGTGGTGGAATTTCCCAGGCTTTGGGATATGATGCTGAAAATCTGAACTTGTAATGCGTTTTAGAGCTCATACACCTGAGATGTAAACTCTGTGCTATCAAAAATTTAATTTAGACAGGAAGTTAGGTAAGGGCTCTTTTTGCAGCACAGGGAAATACCTAATGCTGCAGGACTATGTAACGCTGTCATCAATTGTATTAGTCTCAGCAAATGGGATCTTGGAGGGTTGTTAGTTTTACGACACTGGCTGATATGGAGGCATCTGTTTTTTAAACTGTATCTGTGTGCCTACAAGTTCTTTGAAATATGAGATGCACTGGATTTTTCTTTCTGAAGTGGTACAAGGAAAATTTACTGGATAACTCATTTTTCTCGGATCAGAAAATATTATGTGTGTACGATTCATAAGACAATGTTGTTTGTCTGGACAGCAGTGGAATCCTGTTTGGGAAATGTTATGTTTAGTGTCATTCGATGTATGGGATCAATCAATCAATCAATAAGGGAATTGTGAAGCACGCTACTCATCCGTGAGGGTCTCAAGGCGCTGGGGTGGTTGTGGGGGGTGGAAGCAGCTCCGGTCAGTCAAAGAGCCAGGTCTTCAGGGTCTTCCTAAAGATGTGCAGAGTGAGTGCGTGTCTCATGTTGACCTGGAGCTCATTCCAGGTCTTTGCTGTGACGTAGGGGAAGGCTCTTCCACCTGTTCTGGCTCTGCAGATGCGTGGGGTTTCGGCGAGGGCGGAGGTTTCTCTTGCATACGTGGAAGGCGATTCTTTCATCGAGATATTGGGGTCCGATGTAGTGGAGGCATTTGTATGCGTTGGCGAGTATCTTGAAAGTTATTCTCTTCTCAACGGGGAGCCAGGTGTGGGGTGATGTGTTTGTGTCGGGGGACACTGAGGACGAGTCTGGCTGCGGTGTTCTGTATAGTCTGGAGCTTGCGGAGCCGAGATTTGTTGATCCCGGCATAGAGGGCGTTTCCGTAGCATAATCTGCTGGTTATGAGTGCGTGGGTGGCAGTCTTTTTTGATTCAGGAGGGGATCCTTTTGAAGGTCTTGCGAAGGATGAGGAGGGTGTTGAAGCAGGTGGAGGCGACAGCGCTGATCTGTCGGGTCATGGAGAGGGAGGACTTGAGTATGATGCTGAGGTTCCAGGCATGGTCCGTGGGTGTGGGAGGGCTGCCTAGGGCAGTGGGCCACCAGGTGGTGTCCCATGCAGAATGGGAGGGTCCGAGGATGAGGACTTTTGTCTTCTCCGAGTTGAGCTTCAGGCAGCTAGTGCTCATCCAGGTTGCCATGTCCTTCATTCCTTCCTGGAAACTGAGTCTAGCGGTGAGGCGGTCCTTGGTGAGGGAGAGGATGAGCTGGGTGTTGTCGGCGTAGGATACTATGCTGAATCCATGCTGTCTGACGATGGCGGGACGGAACCATATAGATGTTGAAGTGCGTGGGGCTGAGCAATGATCCTTGTGGTACTCCGCAGCTGATCTCTGTGGGTTTGGAGAGAAAGGGAGGAAGTCTGATTCTTTGGGTTCTGCCGGTGAGGAAGAAGCAGAGCCAGTCTAGGGCGGTCCCGTGTATGCCGGCGTTGTTGAGTCTGGCGGTGAGAGTGGGGTGGGAGACGGTCTCGAAGCCTGAAGAGAGGTTGAGCAGGATCAGGGCCATGATGTGTTCTTGGTTGAGGAGCGTGTGGATATCGTCTGTGGCGGCGAGTAGGGCAGTCTTGGTGCTGTGGTTGCTGTGGAATCTGGATTGGGTGGGGTCGAGGATGGAGTTCTCTTCTATGAATTTCGTTCGTTGGCGATCTTTTCTGTGACTTTGCCCATGGAGGAGAGGGATGGGTCAGTAATTCTTGAGGTCCGTTGGATCTGCTGAGGGCTTCTTGAGGAGGGGCTTGACTTCTGCATGTTTCCAGTTGCTTGGGAATGTGCCGACTTTGAGGGAGGTGTTAATGGTGCGTTGTAGCTCCGGTGCGATGGCAGCAGCAGCTCTGTGGAAGATGTGCGGAGGGCAGGGGTCCGTGGGGGCTCCTGTGTGAATGCCTTTCATGGTTAATGCGGTGTCTTCAGTGGTGACTGGGGTCCAAGAGGAGATGGTAGGCTGACTCGTTGCGGGGGGGGGCAGAGTGGGTTCGGTGTCCTGTGTCTGTTTGTCGCAGTTGTTGTAGTAGAATCTTATTTTCAGGTGGAAGTAAGAGCCGAGTTTGTTGCAGAGGTTCTGGGAGAGTGTGACTTCTGTGACTTCGCTGGGTGGCTTTGTGAATTCCTGGCTGACGTTAAAGAGTTCCTTGGAGTTGCTGGTGTTGGTGTGGATTTTGTTTCGGATGATGGTCCTCTTTTTGGATCTGATAAGTTGGTGGTATTCTGTCATAGCGTTCTTGTAAGTGGAGTGGTCTTCCAAAGTTCTGCTGTTTCTCCAATTCTTTTCGAGAAGTCTGCAGATGCGTCTGGCTTCTTGGAGGAGGGTGGTGAACCAGGAGGCCTTCCTGGGTCGCTGTCTGTTGCGGTTGCGAAGGGGGGCGAGCTCGTCTGCGCAGTTGGTGATCCGTCTGTGAAGTTCTTTGGCTGCATAGTTAGCGTCGGTCATGGTGGTGGGTGGCTTCGCGATTGAGGGTGAGTTGAGGTCCTCGTCAGTGATCTTGCTCCAGTTCCTTTGCGGTGGGCGGGATGCCGGTTTTAGTGTGGTGGGTTTTTCGATGTGGAAGTGAAGGCGATAGTGGTCCATCCAGATGGGTTGCGTGGTGTGGCTGAAGTGGGCGTTGTTGCCTCCTGCAAAGACTGGGTCGAGGGTGTGTCCTGCCTTGTGGGTAGGGGTGGTGGCGAGTTGTTGCAGTCCGAGGTTGGCGAGGTTGTCCAGGAGGGTGGCGGAGTTGGGGTTGCTGAGGTTGTCGAGGTGAAGCTGAGGTCTCCAATGAGTATGTAGTCCATGGAGGTGATGGCGTGGGGTGCAATGAGGTTGGCGATGGTAGTGGTGAACGGGGTTTGAGGTCCGGGAGGTCTGTAGGTGAGGGTGCCTCATAAGGTCGTTCTGGGGCTGATCTGGAAATGGAAGTGTTTGTTGGTGAACGGGGAGTCGCTCGTTCTGGAGGTGGTGAGTCGTAGGGAACTCTTCTGTGCGATGGCGAGTCCTTCTCCTGGGCGGTCCTTCCTCTGGATCTAGTATCTGTCAGGGATGACGGCGGGGATGACGGCGGCGATGCTGGGGGCGGAGGTGGGGTTGACCCATGTTTCCGTGAAGAAGGCAACATCTGGTGAGAGGGTGTCGAGGAGGTCCCAGATCTCTACTGCGTGTCTGAGCAGGCAGCGCACGTTGAGGAGAATGCATCTCAGGGCTTCGGGGCTGCTGGCATCTGGCGTGGGGACGTCTGCCCCGGGCGGTGGGTGGTGAAGGTTTGTCGGCAGGAGAACTGGCCGTGGGTGGTGGCCGGTGTTGACAGCTGGCAGGTGTTGTTCCTTCCAGGGTTGAGTGTGAGGAGGTCAACAGTCTCATAGTAGTGGGTGGTCGGAGAACCAGGGTCCCTGGCGCTGGTCGCGGTCGGTTCATGGATGGGCGCAGACAGGCTTGCACAAACCTAGCTGCAAAGCAGCGGTGCACTGGACAAAGGTGGGTTTAGTGGAGAAGGCTGAGGGCGAGGATGAAGGCTAGGCAAGGGATTACTTGCTGGAATCTGTCACCCGGGGTATGTGAATGGTGCTCTTTCAGTTTCTTCCTGAAGAGGTGTAAGAGATCTGGGATGTCTACCTGGGCAGGAATACGGACGGCTGCATGGTGCAGTGCGTCACATTGAATGAACTGCTTCTCCTTTGCTCAGAGCATGAACGTCCGGGTATTTTTAAAGACCGTTAAGATGTGCATGTACAGCCTGCTCTTTCCATACACTCCTGCGCAATCACTACACTCTTAGGGTCCAAGGCAGACTGAGGAAATATTAGAGCAGATCCTTTGGGATTAGGGCACCTAAACTCTGGAACTCCCCCTGCTTGCTTTCAGGTTGTTAAGAAAAAGGTGAACACCAATATACCCGCTTATCCACAGCTGTGGTTTTGCGCCCTGTTTTTCACCTTGTTTTTTTAATCATTTGGCTATTTCTATGGCAATGATATGTGCCGTTAAGTGACCATGCACTCAATGAATAATAAAATGAAAACAATAATTTAACTTGTGAATATCAGCATTCTTTTTTACTGTCGTGGCACTGAACTGCAATATATATGTAACTTAAGTCCCTGGTACTGGTTACTGGTTATGGACACTTACTGAACAGTATACAAGAAGGCAACAGGCTATCACAGGAAGGAGAGAAAGAGGTAGTTAAGGGCCCACTAGTAAGTCATTATACAAGAAGGGCATTTGTTTTGTCACTACCTCCCTGGACATACCTAGAAAAGTTCATTGCTACCCATTTATGAAGAGTCAAAACCATTCACTGTGTGTGAAGCAGCAACTACTGTCATGAGCCGCCAATCGGCAAAGGAGCACTGACATGTACTGAGAGGCTAACAAAGCTTTATAACACCGTTTATCTCGTGACACAGAATCTTCACCCTTGGGCCTCTCGTGGGAATCCAATTGTGCAAGCTAGAAGTCACGGACAAGTTACTTAGAAGACGCAGCCCTCAGCACGTATGCTCATTGCACTCGGTGGTTCCATGTGTCCAAAGGGATGTACGCAGAGGGTACACTTGCAGTTTTGTCCGCAGGCCTTGTCTCCCAGAGTGGCTTTTGCCTCTGCTAAGTTTACAGCTTTCCCTTCAAGTGATGTGGTTCCCAATGTGGCACTTTCATCAGGTCCGCAGTTGCCCTTTGGTTTTGGCGTTCCCGGGGCTAAAGTGAAGTTGGATTTTTGAAGACCCAGATGAGCACAGCAATGTAATTAAGACTACAAAATTTTCCAGCTATCGCAACAAGAATTTTAGATTCTATTAAGGACACGGAGGCGAGGATTATGCTTCTCAATTTCTTTACTACTAAACAGCAGCCAATAAAAACAAAGTAAAAAGTAAAAACACTACATATGCCATGAGGCTTTGAACCACGCCTCCATTATCAATAAATCAAACGTGTCCTGAATACACAAAATAGCGAGGCACCATCTTGACTGACTCTTTCTTTGCAATAAGCAGTCTCAAAAGCCCAGTAAACAAATAAGCAACAGTTCTGACTCTCAACGGAGAGCAACCTCTAACGAGTCTCGGATGAGACAACTATCCGCCAGGGACACCAGCATCCTTGTCACGAGGAAAAGCAGATTCAACTCTGTTTGGAATCCGTTCCTGAAAGTAGAAACAAGTTTGAAAACATGGAACCGTCAATATGGTATCAGGGTAGGGCAAAAAACATTGTACATTTAATGTATCAACAACATGACAGTTGTAAATCTTACCTCTCCCAACAGGTGGGATAATCCTCGCCTCCGTGTCCTAATAGTATCTAAAATTCTTGACGCAATAGCTGGAAACTTTTGTATTCTATGGCAGGACCCGGAGGCTCAGATTATGCTGGTTCAAAGCTGACCAACAACAACAGAAGAAACACGAGAAATAGGTTTATAATAAAATATTTTAAACATTGAGTCCGAAGATCAATCTGCAGCTTTTAAAATATCTTCTAAACAAGAACCCATAATAAAAGCCTTAGAGGCCATAGCACCTCTAGTGGAGTGCGCACTATACACAGAAATATCAATACCAGCTTCAGCCATCACCCACCTAACCCAACGTGCCAGAGTGGCCGCTGAGACTGGGCGAAAAGGTTTCTGGATTGCCAAGAGTAACTGACGTAGAGGGTCCGATCTGTGAGCTAAAGTACGTTCTTCATACATTTTTAAGCATTTCAAAACACATAATTTCTCATTATGAGGGAAAGCGGGATACTCAACCGAACGAGACATCGTCTTGGTTCTCCTTGAAATGATGAAAGAAACACCTTGGGGAGAGAAAACCCTTCCTGCCAAGTCTAAAGCATGAACACCAGACACTCTTCTACAGGAAGTAAGACACAACAACATAGTGAGTTTAGCAGATAATTGCTTTAAAGATAAGTCTTTATTTTCTGGCCATGATTCTAACAAAGAAAGAACTTTAGAAACATCCCACAACGTAGTGTATCTGGGATGAGGCGGACGAGCAACTCTGATGCCTTTCAACAACTTACACACCAACGGGTGCATTCCCACTGGTTTTCCATCAATGTGATTATGTCCGGCCGATAAACCCGACCTGAAATTATTTTCAGACCTACAAGACAGACCTGATTCAGCACATTCAAACAGAAAAATTAGTATTTCCTTCAAATCAGATCCCATGGGATCCAACTGTTGTTGAAGGCACCAACCCATCCATCGCTTACAGGATGCAGATTATCGCTTGCGGGTGGATGGAGCCCAAGCTTGCTGTATAAACTCAGCAGCCATCGATGAAAGGCGCTCAATTCGTTCATGTCTCCTGAGAGCATCCAAACCATGAGGTTTAACTGATTCTGGAGGTCCAGAGGAGGTGGGGAACCTACTGGCCCTGGAGCAGCATTGGAAATACAGGCAGTTGGACTGGCAGGTCCACTGACAACTCCAATAGAGTCAGAAACCACGATTCTGTCTTCCATAACGGTGTGACTAATACTAATGACGTTGCCTGTTGCCGGACCTGATCTGCTACTCTCGGAATTAACGCAAAGGGGGGAAAGGCATAATTCCTCTGGGAACCTCAGTGATGGAGAAATGCGTCCGTTCCCAGCACCATCGGATCCGGTCTCCAGCTGTAGATGCGGGGAAGCTGAGTATTGAGGCGAGATGCAAAAAGGTCTATCAGGCATGGGCCTCGCAGGGGCGTAACAAACGCCCCCGCAGCCCCCGCGGTGCGGGGGGGCCCCCAGTCTTCGGTAGGTGAAGGGGGCCCCCTCAGCTCTGTGAGTGAAAAGGCTTCCTCTAGAAAGCAGGTGCAGCCTGCTCAGAGCTCCTCGCGCTGACCCAGGGCTGAACTGAAGAGAAACAAAGTAACAAGTTACATTGTTTCTCTTCAGTCAGAGCCCGGCCGGAAAAAGGATGGGGCCCCGCACTCTTCAGAAACACCGGGGCTTTCAGGGAGAGAGGTTAGACTTGTAAAGAGCAGGACAGATAACATTCTGCAGGTTGTCGGTAAGTCTAGCAGTTTTAATTTTGAGTTTTCATTGTGAGCTCCTTCAAAAAACATGCTATGTTGTGGGTTGATAACAAATGCCTAATATGTTTTAAAATGCTGCATTTACATTTCTACAGATAGGTTATCTGGGACTTTAATTAGTCCCAGCTGTAAATATCCTCCTGTCGCTGACCCTTTTCTTTGTCTCACACCACTAACAAGTGCAGGATATGTTACCTCCTGCCAGGCCCGGTTCTAGAGGGTGGGGTGGGCCGGGTGGGCCAGGCCCACCCAAACATGAGCCTGGCCCACCCAAACATGAGCCATGGCCCTCCCAGTGAATCTGCCACCGATGTACAACTACAATAAAAACTGTGCAGATAACTGGTGATTTACGATCCTGCTGCAGAGTAACCATTTGTCTGTTGGTAGTTTTTAAATGCTGATAAACTGAATTTTATGGGAATAGCTCAGTGGGTTACTACCTCTGTCACAGATATCCTTGTGTTACTTGCAGTTCAGAAGTTACTATCCTAACATAGGACAGTGACCTATGAACTGTCTTTAAAGAGCTGCATACAAACTTCGCTTTTTTGTATTGTGATATAGTTAGAACTTCTCCATTCCTTCATTATTCTAATGTTGCCAAAAAGAGTTTGTTTGGGCAGTTATACATTTTTATCAGTAAAGCCAACCCCCAACCACTGGAGTACTCTTTAAATCCTGAGTTTGTGCTTCTCCAGTCCAAACCCCCATAAAATATATTGCCCACCAGTATGGATGACGTGATTTCTACACCTTGTAATCCTCATTGGCTTATGTGACATTCCCCATAGACTGATTTATTGTCTCTGTATAATGCGTGCTGTTATGTAAAGTACTGTGACACCCTAAACTCATATGAGTAGCGCTGTACAACAAATGGAATGGATATGAGAGAGGGGCAACGGAGAGATGAGGGACACAAGTGGAGGGTGGCAGTGAGGGAATCCGAGGAAGAGGTCATGGGGTGGGGAGCTACGGAGAGATGAGGGGCGCTGGTGGAGGGTGGCAGTGAGGGAGTCAGAGGAGGAGGTCACGGGGTGGGGGGAACTACAGAGAGATGAGGGGCACTAGTGGAGAGTGGTAGTGAGGGAAGCCGAGGAGGAGGTCCTGGAGTGGGGGTGGAGCTGCGGAAAGATGAGGGGCACTAGTGGAGGGTGGCAGTGAGGGAAAACGAGGAAGAGGTAATGGGGTGGGGAGCTACAGTGAGATGAGGAGCACTGGTGGAGGGTGGCAGTGAGGGAGTCAGAGGAGGTGGTCACGGGGTGGGGGGAACAGCAGAGTGATGAGGGGCACTAGTGGAGGGTGGCAGTGAGGGAATCCGAGGAGGAGGTCACAGGGTGGAGGGGAACTACAGAGAGATGAGGGGTACTGGTGGAGGGCGGCAGTGAAGAAATCTGAGGAGGAGGTCATGGGGTGGGGGGAACTACAGAGAGATGAGGGGCGCTGGTGGAGGGAGCAGTGAGGGAATCTGAGGAGGAGGTCATGGGGTGGGGGTTATGTAGAAATGAGGGGCACTAGTGGAGGTTGGCAGTGAGGGAAGCGGAGGAGGAGGTCATGAGGTGGGGGAACTACAGAGAGCTGAGGGGCACTAGTGGGGGGTGGCAGTGAGGGAATCCAAAGAGGAGGTCACGGGTGGGGGGATCTACGGAGAGATGAGGGGTGCTGGTGGAGGGTGGCAGTGAAGGAATCTGAGGAGGAGGTTATGGGGGTGGGGGGAATTATGGAGAAATGAGGGGTACTGGTGGAGGGTGGCAGTGAGGGAATCTGAGGAGGAGGTCAGGGGTGGGGGGGAACTACAGAGAGATGAGGGGCACTGGTGGAGGGTGGCAGTGAGGTAATCCGAGGAGGAGGTCATGGGGCTCGGGGGGAATTACAGAGAGATGAGGGGCGCTGGTTGAGGGAGCAGTGAGGGAATCTGAGGAGGAGGTCATGGGGTGGGGGGGCTACAGAGAAATGAGAGGCACTAGTGAAGGATGGCAGCGAGGGAAGCCGAGGAGGAGGTCATGGGGTGGGGGGGAACTATAGAGAGATGAGGGGCACTAGTGGAGGGTGGCAGTGAAGGAATCTGATGAGGGGGTCATGGGGGGGAACTACAGAGAGATGAGGGGCACTGATGGAGGGTGGCAGGGAATCCGAGGAAGAGGTCATGGGGTGGGGGGAAATACGAAGCTATGAGGGGCGCTGGTGGAGGGTGGCAGTGAGGGAATCTGAGGAGGAGGTCATGGGGTGTGGGGGAGCTACAGAAAGATGGGGGAGACTGGTGGAGGGTGATAGTTAGGGAGTCTGAGGAGGAGGCAATGAGGGGGAGTGGCTATGGCGAGATGAAGGGTACTGTTGGAGGGTGGTAGTTAAGCTATCTACAGAGAAAGAGGTCAAAAAAGAGGTCAAAAAGACGTTTGCACCAGCAATAAAGCCGGCCCTGTCATGGCCTTTCTGTTTTCATTTATTTAATTAACAGTCAGGTGATTAGGACAACTGTGGAGCATACTTTATCATGCATGCTAATTATTTTTACTGCTATATTCAATGTTTCAAGTTTGAAGGTGATTTTACTATTGTTTTTTACGGGGAATAGTGAAAGTGGAACTGAATGGTTGCTGATATGGGGCTAGGGCCCAAGGTCAGGTGTGAGATAAGGTGTGATGGAGAAGGGTGGTAGAAAAGTGGATAATCAAGCCTGTAAGAGAGTGCGCTGCAGAGTCAGAGGTCAGGTGGAGGTAGTAATGAAGAGGGTTTCTCCCTGAAGGCTCGCACAGAGGAAGCCCGGGTAGTGTCACTTGCTTGATACTCCCACCTTAGAAACTTCCTCTTCCCATCAAAGGGACATTGCATGGAAGAAAAGCACTTTTTGAGAGTGATAACATTTAGAAAGAGACTTTGAAAAGAGTGCGTTTTACTGTGCCTTGTAAGAGTAAGGAGAGATAAAGGAGGGCCCAGAAGCAGGCCTGGCTAGATATATAAGTGATAAATTGGGCCAGCAGTGGCCCACCCGAATTTACCCTTGGCCCACCCAAATAAAAATTCCTGGAGCCGGGCCTGCCTCCTGCCCCCAATTTTACCATTCCCCGTCCCACCCTTTGTGTTAGTTGGCACTAGCTTGGTTTTATTTTACCTTTGCCAATGCTTGATTACTTGCTTCACAAGCATTGGCTGCCGCTGCATGGCTCCCACGTGCTGGCCTCACACTTCGGAGCTGAGGAGACCCGTCCCCTGTTGCTGTAGACGCCTTGGTGCTGTTGCTCCACCCTGGTGTAGGCTGCCAGCTCCTCACCCTGCTCCTAAACCTCTTACTCATCAGCTCACAGCCTCACATCTACCGGGGCACATGAGCTGAGCTACCGGGAGCCGTTTGTGTTGGCCTTGGCGCTGTTCTGTGGTATTGCTTGCTGTGCTGGAAGGAGAAAGGGCTCCTTCCTGTCCACCTCTAAACAGGTGCCGGGGACTACAGAGAAAGGGGGCCGGGATTGACAACCCTTGTTGCATGTGACAATAAATGACCTAGTATTACATTCTCTCTATAATGGTGAGTTCAAATCAGAACATGCCAAATGTGGCCCTCGGGGTAAACGCACTGCTACTGGGCGCCAGAGACACACAAAAATCACAATTCGGCTCCCGGGCATCGGCTAAGCTTTATCCAAACAGTTCTGAAGTGCTGCTCACGTGGTATTAAGAAGTCTTTTCTTGCACTTTTTCGTCGAACAGCACGTCACAGAGACCGGTCTGTGTGCAACCCATTAATAAAACAAATTGCACCTCTCCCAGTGGCATAGCGTTAACTTTTGTTGAAATAGTGCCAAGAAACACGCTTATGCTGTTTGTGAGCGCTATAATACATATAAATTGTACCTATTTCAGCTGCACGCAAGTTACCAACTGAAGCGTGTTATAATAGCGCTTAATGGAAGGTCCTTGCTCTTCATCTGGAATCGTAGAAGAATATGGAAGGATTTGCTGTCTTCGTCTTTCTTTTCTCATCTTGGTCTCTTTCAATCTTACTTTCATTAATCTTGCACTTAATTTACTAACTTTTCCTACTTATGCCTACTGCTGATTTTTGTTTCTACTCATATGTTGCATACTTCCTCTTACTGTGCTACGTAACCTCTTAATTTTACCTTTCTCTTACACCTCATATTTGTTCCCACTCTTACGTTTTATTATTCCAACATACTCTTGCTTCCACTTACAATTTATTACGCCTATTTCCTCCTGCTCTTACTCATTTCTCCTCTTACTCCTATTACGTCTTCTAACTGCTATTCTTACTTTTGCTACCGTATTTACCAATGCCCTTATTACCATTAACTTAGTCCTACCTACTCCTACTTGCACTCTTACTCCTGCATACTCCTACTTGAACCTACCTTCCACTACTTTTACATCTAAATACTTCAGCTCTTCTGCTTAGCCCTTCTTATGCCTATTCTTACTCATACTTGGGAGAGGAGTTGGCCTAACGGCTAGGCCGGTCGACCTCGAATCTGGGGAACTGGGTTCGAGTTTCAACAATGACGCTGAACATCCTGTGATTCTGGGCAAATCACTTAATCTCCCTGTGCCTAACAAATATGAATGTGTCCTCATGTAACGCAACTGGTGCTCATGTAAAGCGCTATGATACCCGATACGGGTCAAGTTCGAGCTATATAAAACTCCATAAAATAAATAAAAATAAAAAAATGAACAGGATCTGCTCGGTCGCATTGGAAGGTAAACAAGCATTTGCAATGCAATTGGTCTCGCATTTGTGAGAGTTAGAGCTATTGACATTGTAAAGGACAGTGTATTTTACCTATGTGTTTTCTGCTTGGAGTGGAGTGAATGTGTGTGGTGTCAAGTGGACATATGTGGTTTGGATTGGAATTGTTAGTTGTGGAATTGTGTTGTGTGGATTGGATCTGTGTAGCGAAAGAATGTAATTATGTGGATAGTAATTGTGTGGTATTGAGTGTACTGGAATTATGTGGAGTGGGATTGTGTGTCTTGGAGTGAGATTATCTGGAATGGTATTTTGCGTTGTAGAGTGGTATGTAGTGGAGTTTACTTATGTGGTGTGCTGTTAAATATTATAGCATGATGTGGAATTTTGTGGTGTAGATTGGATGTATTCTGTTGTTGGTTTGAATTATGTAGTTTGTTGTTGAATTATGTGGTGTGGAATGGAAATGTGTAGAGTTGAAATGTGTGACGTGGAAGTGTTCGCTGCTGGGTGAAAATTATGTTGAGTGGTATCATGAGGCATGGTGTGAAGTGTAGTTATGTGGAATGTTGCTACGTGACAGACTGGATTTATGTGGAGTGTATTTATGCAATATGGATGAGAGCATAATTATGTGGAGGTTAATTATGTGGTGCTGAGTGGTATTATGTGGAGTAATTATGTGTGATGAATTGTGTGGGGATGAATTGTGGAATTGTGAGACGTGTGGAATTATGTGGCATGGTGTGGTGTATAATTGTGTGGAGTGGAATTATGTAGCATGTTGCAGAGTTGTATTTTGTGGAGGGTAATTCTGTGTTTTAAAGTTTAGTGTAAATATGTTGTGTGACGTATAATTAAATAGGTTGAAGTGGAATTATGTATACTTAAATTGTGTTGTGTGGAGTGTAATTATGTGGTTTGGAGTGCTATTAAGTTGTGTGGAATGTTATTATGTGATGTGGACTTATGTGGTATGGAGTGAAGTAGAAGTATATGTTTTTTCATTTTTAGGATTGTAATTATGTGGTATGGAATTTAGGGTTAAATTATTTATAGTTGAATTGTGTGGCATGGAATTATGAGATGTTCAAATGTGCTGAGTTTGGTAGAATTAGGTAGCGTGGATTTGAGCAAGCTGTGCACGCTAAGGCTTTTATGTCATGGGGTATAAAGTTGACGATTGTCTATTTTTCTTTGTAAAAATAATTTTGGCTGTTTCTTTACCTTCCGGTACATTTCTGAACAATTTGTTTACCTAAATTGTAATGTTGCTTTGTGTGCGCATGCAGGGAAGAACGAGTGTATGCAAAAAATCATCCTATGTCTCAGTATTAACTTCCACACCTCTAAACAATAATCCCAATCCTAGAATGAGTTATCCGTTTGCTTTACAACAGTTAGTAAAACAAGGAAGTGCTTTGCGAGTCTGTAAGTAGCAAAGGTTTTAAAGGGACTTGTTTTTGTGCAAAGTATTGCTTTTCCCAGTTCAAGGAAGGGATAAAAAAATATCTTCAGATAATAATAGGGGTGACAGGATGGTGCGATAGCAGAATATTGATTTGTGTGGATCTGGCGAGGACTGCGGGCAGCAAGTGCTTGATACGCTATTTGTATAAGAAAATACTATATAGTTTTTTCGTTATCCTCCATTAGTTATTAGTAAGGAAGAGGGAAGAGAAGCGTTCACCGACAGTATTCGGTTAGTCTTAGGGAGACAAAGAATGCTGTGGTCTGTGGTAGATGGCGCCCAGAAGGCGTACGAACTGCCAAAGAAAGGAAGTGGAAATGCACTTTAGACGTTGCTGGTATTGATGGCTACTGTGCGGTTGCAGACTTCGCTGGGCTGACAGTTGGTGGGGAAATGCTACGTTGTCATTGTAGGTTTAATTCATGAATCGCTCATTCTCTCTGGTGTTTGTCCTTGGGGTACTTGTTGACTGGTGCTACATATGGGATCTGGTTTGCCTTTGACAGCAGGTATGGTTTAGTGGGGTACATAGTGTAAATTAATGTTGGCGTGAGGAAACAAAAATCGGCCCCTTTGTACATTTGATATAATTGTGTGCATCATGCAGAGGATGAAAAGTAGCAGGAACGGTTTTGATGCCGTATAGGCTAGCAGGAAGAAATGTTTTGAGGTGGTCAGTTGCAGAGATTGTTCAACATTTTTAAAACTTCCATAGTGGCATTGGGGAGGCCAGCAGCTGAAAGGCTCTGTCTTTACTGGTAGGCAGTGGTTAGATGGTGACCGGTCATCAGTCTTTCTGTGGGTGATGGACAGGGGAGCAGTAGGCGGCGGTCACAGGTTTGCAGTGACATCCCAGGGGTGGTTTTAAAGGCGGGCAGAAAAGCATAATTGCGGGTTTCATAGGGGTGAGGGTAGAGTGTAATGCATGCGTTAGTAGCAGGCAAGACGGAAGTGATCTGCGTTTGGAGGTGGTTAACTGAGAGGGCTTCGCTTGAAGGTGGCTCATCAAGTAGGAGGATGTGTTTGGTGGGCCGGCTGGAGGCAGTGTTATGTAACTTTGCTGGAGGGCGCAGCAGCATTTACTGATGTATGTAAATCGCTCGATGAGAGGGCGGATGTGACCAATAGAGGAACCAGAATCCTTTTTTTATGGCTGGGGTGAGCCCCTGCAGTATGGCGGGTCGCTGGCCTGAGGGCTCTTGACTGGCGAGGAGAATGGGGGGCCCCCTCCATGTACTTTGCAGGGGGGCCCCCTCAAGTTTCGTTACGCCACTGGGGCCTCGAATACCCATGATCTCTAGAAACACAGAAGGGTGGAGTCTCCAGTCGCTGAAGTCCCTCAGAAACCTGGAATTCCAATCTGCCACCTGATTGCTCTTGCCGGGAATGTATTCCGCCACTATCCTAATCTTCTGTGCCAGACAGAAGTGCCAAAACTCCCTTGCGATATTCGCCAAAAGACGAGATTTCGTCCCTTCGAGGCAATTTATGCAGCGTACCGCCGAGACATTGTCCATTCGCAGGAGGATGCAACAATTGCTTTTCAGTGGGGAGATTCATCTGATGGCAAACGATACGGCTTACAACTCTAGACAGTTGATGTGTAATTTTTACTCTTCGGCGGACCACCGACCTCCAGTGGCATAATCCCTGCATCTTGCACCCCAGCCCCATCGACTGGTATCTGACTCGACAATTCCGTCGGGAGAGGCTCCGAAAATGGCCTTGCCATTCCAGGCTTCCATGTGAGTGAGCCACCATTGCAGCTCCTCTTGCGCGTCTAGAGACAGCGATCAGATGATCGTACGAGAACCTTTTCTGCAGGTAATAGATCTTGAGGTGTTGTAGCGCCTTGTAATGGAGAGGCCCTGGGAAGATAGCCTGAATTGAGGAAACCAGAAGACCCACAATCCTCACCAGGGACCTTAAAGTGACCATCTGCTTTGACAGAGTCATTCGAATCTCCCTGTTTATGGATTTCATCTTGGGCTCCGGGAGAAGCAACTGGGCATTCCCCGAGTCTATTTGAAAACCTAGAACATCTACTTTTTGGGACGGGATAGTCATGGATTTCTTGGTGTTGATCACAAAACCCAACTCTTGTAACATTGTAAGTGAGTTCACAACAGTGTGGGGTCTTGTGCCAGGAGAAGCATGTCATCGAGATAAACAATCATGCAGACGCCCATCTCTCAAAGGCGAGTGGCCATTGGCTGCAGCAGCTTGGTAAAAACCCACGGTTCTGAGCAAAGGCCGAAGGGAAGGGACAGATATCGGAACCATTGCTCTTTCCACTGAAATTGGAGATATTTCTGATGGGAGGGGCAAATGGGGACTGTCAGGTAAGAGTCCTTTAGGTCCAAACAGACCATCCAATATTTTCCAGTAATAAATGTTGTGAAAGATGGATTCCTTCCATCTTGAAGTGTCTGTAGACAACAAAAGGATTGAACTCCCTGAGGTTCAGCACTAACCTCTGTTCTCCTCCCTTCTTTTGTACCAAGAAGACGTTGCTGCAAAATCCTTCTGGAATGAAGGGTCCCACAGCAATAGCCTGCTTTGCCAAAAGCTCTTGAAGTTCTGAGTTTATAAAAACGTATTCTTGTAGAGAAAAATGGAGAGGAGTAGGGGGAATTGCTTGAAAAGGAACATCGATTAACTCTATTTGATACCCCTGATGTGATCTGTGTCCAATTGTACAGAAAATGCATTAGTCTGCCCCCCAGAGGAATCATAGGAAGGAGAGGTGGGATTACCTGAGGACTGGGCATCGTTTTTCCTGTATCCTCCGTTGATGCCCTTGTTGTACCGGCCTCGGAAACCCCTGGATCTCGTGGGGTAAAGACCGGCCTGGTCTGGTTCCTGGGTGTACCCTCTACATCTAGTGGCGAATCCACGTTGGGGACTTTGGTTATTGTAGTAGCCGGTCGAGTATCCCCTGCCACGACGGGCCCTGTGAGAGATGGGGTGGAACACTCTTTTGAGAGAGGATTGCTACTTGTCCAGTGAGGTAAACTTATTAACACATTTCGCAATGTCCTTGACAAATCGTTCTCCAAAAAGTTGTCCTTCAGCCAGAGGACCTGGTTCAGCAGAGGCTAATTCTACGAGTTGGGGGTCAATTCGGAGGAGGACTGACTTGCGTCTTTCTGAGGATAGGGCATCATTTGTTTTTCCAAGAAGACAGATTGCCCTCTGGGTCCAGTCTGCAAGGGCCTCCGGATAGATAGCTGCCCCAGTCTCCTGCGCTTGATGCGCTAGCTCCAAGAGTTTAGCCAAAGGCCCTGAGACATCTAAAAACTTATCTTGGCATGCCCGAAGAGCCCGATCTGTGCCCTTTTTGAGGTCTTTTTTATATTTCTTTAAGAAGGTCTGCATGGAAGAATCTATCTCGGGAGTAAGGGCAGTCTTATTTGCAAGATCCGGTTGCGGGCATTCAGATCTCAAGTGGGTCCGAACTTCTTTATCGAAGCTCTTGCGTAAATTAGTTTGCATGTATTCCGTCACCGCAGAGGCGGGGACCCAATCAGAAGACCAGGGGTGGACGATGCTGGAAGGATCAAAAGTTAAATGGGAAGGTTGGATGGGAGAAAGGGAGTGCTTGCGCTTCATGGCATGTTCAGGAGGGCGTGATTCATGTGAGGAATCGGTATCAGTGTCGGTCACAGGGATGGGGGCGGAGGAGTTCGTGACCGGGGAAGCAGCCACAGGGAGCTTGTCATAATCATGTTCCTTGGCGGTCCTTAATTTGGAGTAAATTTACACATGATGCCAAGGAAGGCCTGGGGGTTTGGAGGGGGAAGAGGAGAGGTATTAGGAGTACCTGCAGGAGGGGTCGGGTGGTACCTGCTAGCTGGTCTAGACGGAGAGGGAATAGGCAATAAGGTGAAGGAAAGAGCCTTATACAGCTTTTATCTAGAGTCTTTTCAACAAGGCACTCCACACTCTCGTCATAATAGTAATCTTCGTCCTCTGCGGGACCATAAGCAGCCAGTTCCTCCTCATAGACCTCACAGTCTGATATCATGCCGAATAATATAGAAATATATATCCTGCTCAAAATTCCCAGTGGGAAGCCCAAATTTTACAGCCCTGACTTTCAATAGAGAAAGGGCGTTGGTTGGGAGCAAAAGCTGGAGCAGGGAGGCCACAAAGGTACCAAAAACAGCCCCTGTAATATAGGACTAGTGGAAGGTAATTGCCTGCCTATATAAGCTGGGGTTTCCAAAAATGATTTCCCTTATTCAGGTTAATCAGGGGTTAAAGCAATGTCCAAACGCTAAGTATCTGAAAAGAAATTCCTTATTTCAGGCCCCAGTACCAACTCAAATCCATTGCGTGCTGCCTTTCCCAAAGTCTTTTGCTTCTTGGCCCCCAAAGTCCCTCAAGAGTAAAGTGGACTTCATTCCCCATCCTGTAGTCTGCCAGGAGGCGCATTTGCAAAATGGTGGAGAAAGGGGGGCATGGCCTCCAAAAAAGTCTTGGCAATCCCACTGTGCAGGACTTACTGGAGGTAATAGGAGGGGTAGATGGTCCCCAAGGATGTCCTTTGGGGCCGACTTACCCCTCTTGTTACCTCCAGCAAGTCCCACACAGTGGGATTGCTAAGAAGTTTTTGGAGGCCATGCCCCCCTTTCTCCACCATTCTGCAAACACGCCTCCTGGCAGACTACAGGATGGGAATGAAGTCCAATTTACTCCTGAGGGACTTTGGGGGCCAAGAAGCCTTACTGGTACCTCCTGTAAGCCCTACACACCAGAATTCCTGAGCGCTGGTCAGAGGCCAGCACCCTTTCTCCACACCTCTGCAAACGCGACTAATAGTTAAAGAAGTGTTTGCAATGTAATAGGTTTCGCATTTGCGAAAATTAGAGCTATTGGCGTAAATGCAAAAGTTTTTTACTCATGTTTTTTGGAGTGGCGTGGATGTACGTTGTGTGTAGTGAAATTATGTGGTATTTAGTGTATAGGAATTATGTAGAGTGGGATTATGTGTTATGGAGAGTAATTATGTGGTATGGTAGTCTGTGTTGTGGAGTGGTAACCTCAGGTTTAGTCTTCCTCGTTTCCATAGAAGCTCAAATATGAACTCAGTGAGACAAAAGAAGATGGAATCAATGAGGAGCACTTGTGAACCTAGTCAGAGGTATGAGCAGGGCCACTGGAATCATGTGACTGTTTGACTGCACCGACTTTCGCACAATTATACATTTTCTGCATTAGCCACATAATTCATCATCTGCACCCTAATCTGCAGATTTGAACAAAAAAAGCCTTGTTTCTAGCTGAAACGGGTCAAACGTTACCAAAAATGCAGCGACAAGTGTTACAGCGTGGTGGAAAGCCCTTTTCAAACCTAGAATGGTCACCTGTTACTTATTGCTAAATGTGGGTGTTAAATTGATACTAATGGTGTGCAAGCCACTCTTTCTTCCCTCTGCGCCTCTCTTGCCTCTTTCTGCATTTCTGTTGCTTCTTTCCGCACATTTCTTTCTTTTTCTGCACTTCTCTTGACCTCATTCTGCAAATCTCTTGTACTTTCTGCACCTCTCTTTCGTCTTTCTGCACCTCATTTGCTTCTTTCTACACCTCTGTTGTCTCTTTCTGCACTCGTCCTCCTTCTTTCTGTACCTTTTCTGCCTGTTTTTGCATCTCACTTGCCTCTTTCTGCACTTTTCTTGCTTCTTTCTACACCTCTGTTGCTTCTTTCAGCAATTCTTTTGCCTCTTTGTGCACTTCTCTTGCCTAGTTTGGCAACTCTGTTGGCTTTTTCGGAACCTCACTTACTTCTTTCTACACTTCTCTTGCCTCTTTCTGCACCCCTGTTGCTTCATTATGCACTTTCCATGCTTCTTTCTGCACCGGTCTTGCTTCTTTCTGCACCCCTGTTGTCTCTTTATCTACCTCTTTTGCCTCTTTCTGCACTTTTCTTGCCTTTTTCAGCATTCCTTCCCTCTTTCTGCACATCTGTTGCCTCTTTCTGCACCCCATTTCTTCTTTATACACCCCTGTTATCTTTCTGCACTCGTCTTCCCTCTTTCTGTAACTTTCCTGCCTGTTTTTGCATCTCACTTGCCTCTTTCTGCACTTTTCTTGCATCTTTCTACACCTCTGTTGCTTCTTTCAGAAATTCTCTTGCCTCTTTGTGCACTTCTCTTGCCTGTTTCTGCACTTCTCTTGCCTCTTTCTGCACTTCTGTTGTTTCATTCTGCACTTCTGTTGCTTCATTCTGCACTTCTGTTCCTTCTTTCTGCATCCCTGTTCTCTCTTTATGTACCTCTCTTGCCTCTTTCTGCACTTCTCTTGCCTTTTTCTGCACCTCTCTTTCCTCTTTCGGCACCTCTGTTGCTTCTTTCTGCACTTTTCTTGCCTCTTTCTGCACCACTTAGTTAGAGGTAGTTTTAATCCCCTTGCTCTATTATGCACTAGCGGTACAAAAGGGGGTGGTGATGGACGGAGCATCAGAACCAATCAAATACTCACACCCAGTCAACAGATCTTTTGTACCGCTTTGTTCGCCATAAGTTGGCAGGGTATGCTCAGACGTGAGTCCCTTGCTCACTTTGCCACTGGATTCAAGCAAGCCTGGCTGAAGACGGCTGAAATGCCAGAAACCGGTCCTAGGAAGCTTGTTTCCGGTCCAGGGAAGGCATGGCTTGGCAGTTCGGGCTGGACTGTTCCCATGAGGCACAGGGTCAGACTGATTTGCATATGACCATGTCTGAACTGGGGTGGCAGAGTGGGCTAAAGAACGGTGATGGATCAAACCCAGATCTGTTGACTGGGTGTGAGTGTTTGATTGGTTCTGATGCTCCGTCCATCACCACCCCCTTTTGTACCGCTTTGTTCGCCATAAGATGGCAGGGTATGCTCAGACGTGAGTCCGTTGCTCACTTTGCCACTGGATTCAAGCAAGCCTGGCTGAAGATGGCTGAAATGCCAGAAACCGGTCCTAGGAAGCTTGTTTCCGGTCCAGGGAAGGCATGGCTTGGCAGTTCGGGCTGGACTGTTCCCATGAGGCACAGGGTCAGACTGATTTGCATATGGCCATGTCTGAACTGGGGTGGCAGAGTGGGCTAAAGAATGGTGATGGATTAAACCCAGATCTGTTGACTGGGTGTAAGTGTTTGATTGGTTCTGATGCTCCGTCCATCACCACCCCCTTTTGTACCGCTATTATGCACTAGGGCCATACAGGGGAGGTCATGCCAATCACAGGGGTACCCCAACCCATAGTATACTCTAGTGTATGTAGGTGTTTTCACTGTATTCTAAGTGTCTTTCAGCATAGCACTGGCTCCGGACCTGGTTAGTCAGTCAGTTATCACCAGTACCCGTCAGCAAAAAGTTAGGGGCACAGGATGACTTTGCAACTAGGCCTTTTTCTGCTCCTCTGTTGCCTCTTTCTGCATTTCTGTTGGACTTGGCCCTTTTTGCAGGGTCATCCCTAAACTTTTTGCCTTCCTCCTGTATTTTTTCTGACCTGTTGTTGGCTGTTTTATGACTCTGGGCACTTTACCACTGCTGATCAGTGCTAAAGTGCATATGCTCTCCCTATTGTAAATTGCTACATTGATTGGATTCCATGATTGGCTTATTTGGTTTACTCTCAGGCCCCAGTAAAGTGCACCAGGAGTGCCCAGGGCTTGTAAATCCAAATGCTGCTAGTGGGCCTGCAGCACTGGTTGTGCCACCCACAGAAGCAGCCTTGTAAAATGTGTCTAAGGTCTGCCATTGCAGAACCTGCATGCAGTCTGGTACTGTCATGCTGACTGGGCAAGGGCACCCCCTTGCCAGTTCCTAAACCTTCCCTTAACTTCATATTAGTCACCCCTATGGTAGGCCCAAGGGCAGGGTGCATTGTAAGTGTAAGGTAGGACAAGCCCTGATGTGTGTGGCATGTTCTAAGAGTGAATTACAGCCATTTTCGTTTTCACTATTGTAAGGCTACCTGTTCTCATAGGCCAGAATGGGCTGCTGGAATTATTACACTCTATGATCCTAGCAGACTCAGGGAACATGGTAGAAACTCGAGTTTGATATGCCTGAACTCAGAATAATAAAATACATCTTGTAGCAAGGTTTATTTTAATGTTCTGTGTTTGCAAATACCACTTTTAGAAAGTTGGTATTTGCTTGCTTAACCATTTCAGCCCGCCTCTGCTCTGATGTGTATCTGCTGTCTGGTTTGTGTGAGTGACAGGGCTGGGGGATTCCAGGAGACAGTCTGGGCAGCCAGGTGGTGAATAGAAAGATTACACCAGGATGGGCGGGAGGAGTGCACCTGGACTCTGAATAGGGCTGTGCTCTGCCACTACAATGCTGGCTCCACCTCCTGTGGAGCGTCTGATGTCTCTGCCTGCACACTGAAAAGACAACCCAGAGTCACCACAACAAAGTGCCCAGAAACCGGACTGAACTAGGCAAAGGCCCCCTGGCCGCAAAGAACAAAAGAAATGTAGTATAAATATAGGAGCCCTGCTCCTAAGAAATCAGATCCTGCTGGAACCACGAAGAACCTCTGCCCGACTAGAAGGACCTGGGAAAGCTGAAGGAGGAGTACTGTCCCTGACCTGGGGGATTGGCCTGCAGTGGGTGCCTTGCTGAGAAAGGAGAGGAAAAGACTGAAAGAGACTTTGTAGAACTTGTGCTTCAACCTAAATCTCCAAGGGCTTGTGGGTGAGCTTGCCCCCTGAACGGAGTCCCAGGAATATTGGACTCCTGCCTCAAGAGCCACTGGACATTGCCTTGAAACTTGCCCTGCCGCTGGAGCCGCGATCGAAGTGCTACCCAAAACCCTGTTCGTTCTGCAGCCGTGTCCGTGGCTGCCCCGCACCGTGTGGCTCCACTCTGCACGAGCTGTACCCGCACTGTCCACTGCCGGGCCGCCCTCACCCCGCTGCACCCTCCCCCCATGAGCTGCACTGCTCGCCTCGCCGCCCCTGCCACTGGCAGCTAAGGACTGGAGCACCCCGCCGGGAGAGTCTGCCCTGTACGCCGAAGCGTACCGACTGCCCCGTACTGCGCCGCTGGGTTGGAATTGGCATCTCCGCTCCAAGGCAAGACGCGCATCCCGCGCCGCACCGTGAAGCCGCTACAACCCGGACTTTCCGCTCCGCCCTGCAGCCCCGCCGAGATGCCCCGAACCGGGGTATCTAACCAAGCCGGGCCGCACCGGAGGAGATCCAACGCACGCTCCTGGAGCCCTTCACCTGCAGCATCATCCGCGTCGACCCCTACGAACTGCAAAGGTACTGTAAGAGTCGCCTTGACCCGTGTGTCCGCAACGTTAACTAACTCTTTTTGGGATACGATCTTCCCCGAAACGAACCGCGCAGTCAGCGTGAAGCGCACGATACACAAAGATACGCTTATCATTAACCAGAAACGCTCCTTCTTAAGATAGTATTGTGGCCTCCTGTTAAGAAACGTTATTTGGGTCCTGTACTAAGCCTTTTTATATAAAGAATACTTATTTTTATACAACCCTGGTGTGGTGTCCATGTGTGATGTTGTCACTGAGTTGTTGTGTGTATTTACAAATGCTTAACCCATAAGGCTCTGAGATTAGCCTTGTCTGCTCGCGCCACGCAACCTAGAGGGTGAGCAGGGGTTATTTTAAGGAGTAAGTCCCTTGCCCTGACTGGAGTAGAGGGTCGCTGCTTGTCACAAGTAATTACCTGTGCCAACCAGAGACCCCCGATTCTAACAATTTCTCTTGCTTCTTTCTGCGCATTTCTTCCTCTTTCTGCACATGTCCTACCTCTGTAGGCATAGTTAGAAATTAGCATTTAAAAAAACCTTTGAAATTCACTGAAAAAACAACAGGTTTCAGGGACGTTATAGTTAGAAATTAGCATTTAAAAAACCTTAGAAATTCACTGAAAAAAACACAGGTTTCAGGGACGTTATAGGTAGTTGGACATTTCACTCGTAAAAAACCAGAGAAATTCGTCCGTTATAGTTAGTTCAGCTAACTATAACTCGCACCCCTGCAATGTACTCTTGATGATGTCACATATTACATCATTCATGACATGGTCGGTGACATCACTGATGACATCTCAAATGACATCACTGATGACATTACTGAAGACATCATCCATGTGATAATCTGATGTACCTCCTCATACCCTAATATAACCTTTTATACACCCACTCTAAAATACAGACTACCATTTTCGAAACCATAGACACATCAATACCAGTTAGTACATACCCACTCACTAATTCCTAGGTCTACACACACATCCACCCATACAGTCACTCATACATGCAGTCAACCATCAATGTGTCACTATCATATGCACTCACATATCTATACAGACACTCCCACACCACCACTCATCCATAGAGTTACTCACACACCTAGTCAGTCATGCAAAGAATCAATCACACTCCCATTTACTCACATATACAGTTATACACACACCACCTCACTTAGCCAAACATATACCAACACATACACTCTTATACAATAACTAATACAAGCACACACTCATCCATACAGCCACTCTCACAATCGCTCACTCTCACATATAGTCATTTATATACTCCGACACTCACATATACTGCCTTTCACATATGCAGTTACTCACACATGTACCACTGAGTTATCCATTCACTCACCAACCCACCCGTACACACAGTCACCCACACATCCCTTCACGGATGCACTCTTGAACCCATACACCCAGTGAATCACCCACTCACACATCTATGCACAGTCACACACCCCTACCCACACACACACACACTCAGGCACACCCATACAGATACTCAGACAACCAATCAATAACCCATATAGACCCTCATTTAGCTACTCACCAACCCATGCAACCGCTTACACACAACTGACAAACTAAACTGTGTGAATATCTGTATCAGTCACTAACCCATGCATTCAGTAAGACACATTTAATCACTCACTTATACAGTCAGTCATGCACCTACTGAATCATCCATTCAGACACTTATACACCCACTCATTCTTCAATACACCTTGGCCTATATATATATATTTATAAAACATATTTAAACTTTACAAAAACACAGTCACTGGATGATGTCCTCAGTGATGTCATTTGAGAAGTCATCAGTGAAGTCATCAGTGATGTCACTGACCATGTCATGAATGATGTAATATGTGACGTCATCCGCAGTGCATTGCGGGGGCGTGAGTTATAGTTAGCTGAACTAACTATAACGGCTGAATTTCTCTGGTTTTGTACGAGTGAAACGTCCAACTAACTATAACGCCCCTGAAACCTGTGTTTTTTTTCAGTGAATTTCTACGGTTTTTTTAAATGCTAATTTCGAACTATAACTTCCCTGATACCTATGGTTTTTTCAGTGAATATATAGATATGTATATAGTGACAACTGATTGAATAATTATCAAAAACTGTATGTGAGTGACTACTTAAGTAATTAAGTGTTTCTTGTTAATCAAGGAATGGAAGATGAATTCATTTAGAAGTCAGAACCAGCTAGTACGGAGTCCATTTGATGTTCCACAACAGATACCAGGATCCTGTGTCTCTTTTTTTTTTCTTTTTTTATGGCTTCCATTTCCTCTTTCCCCCACTAGCTTGTTCGAACTGTTCATTTTTCTGCTTATCTGTGGGGCACAAACAGGCGGTGTAGGGTAAGAGGATCTGTTTACCAAGGGAACCCTATATCCTCCAATCAAGATAGTATCTATTGTATCAGAACACTTGATAACAACTATATCTAAATTCTGTGGCTTATACGCTTATTAAATGTACTTCATGTCTGTTCGTATTCTGTAAGGCTAGTAATGCAGTCAGAACTTCAACATGCCTAAACACACAACTCTGTAAGGTAATGCTGGAAGGTGAAAGATGGTTTCTGGCACAGGGCACGGAACATCATATACCAGTACAGTGAAGATAAACTAGGATCATTGAAGAATCTTGTATAAATGCAAACTGAAAACAACCCTGGGTCCAGGTAACTAAAAGTGTGTAAGACACCTTTAGCGTTCCCTTAAAGTAAGGAGGAAACAATTTATTCAACACAATAAATTGGGAGCATTTAATGTTTTGTCTCTTTAAAATGTTGAAAAACTTCGAAACAAATTAAAACACATTTTCTAAACTGTGTCCATTGCAGAGCAACAGTCACAGTTACTTGTACCACTCTTTTCATCAATACCATTCCTTTTCATGCCTATTAACCCTTAAATAGGTTTTCCAGCTTTGTTATGCCTTAGTATTTCCAAGTCTTTACCAAATATTTACAGATAGTACACTCCTTTTAGGATTAATTTTGTTTTTTCAGTTTAAATACATGAACACCCACCTACATACCAAGGGGATAGGAACGACTGGAAACAAGGATTATATATAAAGACATAATAACGTTATTCTCACTCACCTATCATTAATAAATTGTAGTGGGCAACACAAAACACCATAAGATCTATAAAGGAATTCTCTGACTCTCTGCACCCTACCCACCACCTAGGGGGACCCCTACATCTAATACAAACTCGCAAATTCACCCTTTGGCAGCCTGAACATCTTCCAAAGCTAAGATGTGAATTAGACTGGCTCTCATCTGTTGGTGCTCTTGTGTTTCACAAGCACAATGTTCTGGACTCCTAGGTATTTGAGATAAGTAACCTTGTGGATTTCAGTTGAAAGCGTGGACAGACATGCCTTCCAAAGTGAGTCGAAACTGTCACCTCTAGCCGCTAAGTATAAGGAGATCTTTTCCATCCCCAGCACTTCACACACCCAACACAGCTAGGATATGTACGTGTGTGTATCTTCCTTGCCCCAGAATCTCAAGATGGCTTGACAGAGCTGCTCCCTACAAAAGGTTGACTCGGTGGCCTCTTTGTGACTGCAGTGGGTGGGAGAGTCGATCCGCTGCACCCAAAATGATATATGCTGGGAACCCCAACATTTGAATCCCGTATATTTGCTCCATCTCATTTAAAACCTCTTCCCAGTATCTCTGAAGTTTGGAACAATGCCAGAGGATGTGAAGAACAGTCACAGCATTGCCACAATTCTTTCAGCAGATGTCGCTTTTTGGGGGGCCCCATATGTGAACTCTTCAGGGATTGTAGAACCAGAAGTGTGCAATTTTTGTAAGGGTCTCTCTAATCAATGCACTAGCAGGATTTAATCGAGGTCCCGCTAATATATCTAACCACCCCTTGTATGTGAATGTGAGTGGGCTTCTGATTTCGGCTTACCACCGGAGCTGTCCTGCTGTACGATTCAAGGGAGGATCAGAGATAAGCGATATATATATATCTCAGAAATTAACCTTCTGTCTTAAGTCTTAAGAAGGATCCATTTCTCAAAAGCACTCATGGGGCTAGAGGCCCTTTGTGAGCAGCGGCGGCCGCCATATAAATAAAGTTGTGGGGGAGGAGGTGCGAGAGGGGAGCGCAGAGGGGTGGGAGTTTAAAAATTAATTAAAAGTTAAACTTACCCACTGCTGGCTGCCTCCCGCGTCATGCCTCCATGCAGGTTTTTCCTGGTTCAGCAAACACTGGGACCATGCCTCAGAGCTCAGACTCCCTGTGCAATCCCCGCACTGCTATCCTGTTAATGGAGCAGCACAAGGATTGGCCTGAGCAAACTTTTTGTGGGGGTTTCTCCAGCCCGGCTGTTCGATGCAGCTGTGTTCGAGAACCTAGTTGAACATGTGTGTTTTGGTCAGCCTGAGACAGCCAGCCAAACACACATGCTCACTTAGAGAGTGCACATAACACTCCTCCTCTCCCCTCTCATGCCCCAGGCCCACCCCTCCCTGCACACGCTGGCTGAGCCAGCAGATTAAAAATAAAATGATAATGAAATATCATTTTATTTTTTAGCTGCTAGGTCTGACCAGTGGGACAACGCTCCTCTGCCATTGTGGAGGAGCCGCCTCTGCAAAAAGCCATGGTTTAAGTGCCTTTCTGAATGCTAGTAAGGCACGGCTCTGATAATTCATACTTCCCCAGTTGGTCCTGTGAATCCTGGGAATGCCCATGTTCTTTGCTCCAGAAGAGCGCAGGTATCTGGATGGCTCATATTTTTTAAAGCTATGTCTCAAATAGGCTGCCCCCCCTTCATGCAGAGCATTGTATGCAATGCAAAGGCCCTTACATTTAGTGCGTTGTCTGATAGGGAGCCAGTGTAGATTGCTGATAGCTTGTGTGGCTGACTTGAATTTAGGAAATCTGGTGAGCAGTCTGGCTGCGGCGTTTTGCAAAAATTGCAATTTATTCAGTTATTGGTTCTGCATATTTAGGTAGAGGCTTTGACAGCCCTGACTTTTGATTAGGTCAGGGCTGTAAACACCATCCTCTTGGTATCTTCTGGAATGAAAGGGAGGACCTTCTTGTTAGTCCTCAAAGTGTAAAATGCTAATGAGCTCACAACATTTACCTGTTCTTTAAAGGTGAGTTTACTGTCCATAATGACTCCAAGTTTTTTTGCTTTCTTAACTGGGACTGGGAGAGGACCTTACTCCTCTGGCCACCATGACAAGGACCAAAATGTTGACTGGTTCCCCAACAAAGATGAACACGGTCTTACCTGAATTGATTTTTACACAATTTCTATTCATCCAGTTGCTAATTGTTAACATGCAGTTTTGAAATGTTTCTCTCATATCAATATCATTTATTGTCACTGATACCACATTTTTTTGTGGCATCTCTGTAGGATGTAAGATCAAAGCCAAATGATTTTTTCAGGGCAACAAGTCAGGTGACATAAATATTAAACAGCGTCAGGCTGATAGAAGAGCCCTGTGGGACTCTGCACAGAAGAGAAAAGGTGTCTGAAACACATGCCCGTTTGTCTCCCCACAGGTTAGTCGACTCGTACTTGACCTTGATTGAAGTGCAAAGGAACACACTCCTGTGTGGAAACCATAGCTGTTCTCCCCCCACCGGCCCCTTATACTGCAGCCACTGCTCTAGTACCCCGCCATGCAGGAAGAAATTCGAATATAAAATCGGCAGCCTTTATTGCCGTTCGTTAGTCAAGCACCATGCAGAAATATTTGACCTGTTGTCCGAACAGACACTTGATATTTTATTCCTGACTGAGTCCTGGCTTTCTCAAGACTCTGTCACCATCCCTGCCCTGGCTATGCCCCCGGGTTATGCCATGAGAAATGTGAATAGAGGGACAGGGAGAGGAGGGGGTATCGCAGTGATCTATAAAGATATCTATACATTTAGCTTTACCCAGGGAACCATCCAGGACTGCGAGAGCGCTATCTTTAGAATCTCTATAACGGATAATTTTACGTTCTCTGGATTGCTCATCTACTGTCCCCTGGAGCCGTCCAAACCTTTCAGAGAAGCAGTGGTTAATGTGTCCAATGCTCTAGCATTTAAACTCGCCAACTTCACCATTATTGGAGATTTAAACCTGCATCTGGAGTCCCATAACCACCCGGACATTCACAACTTCCTAGGTGATATGGCAGCCTGCCAACTAGTTCAACTAGTTCCATGGCCTACACACGAGTATGGCCATGTTTTGGACCCTGTTTTCTCCAACATTCCGCTCCCTGAGGTCCCGACACTCCTACCTATGACATGGACCGACCACAACCATGTCCTTTTCTCGTTACACTCAGTAGGGGCCAAACCCCAGGCCCTTTGCAATCCAATATATAAATGCCCCTGGCATAATTTAGATCACCCCACCTTCCGAGACACACTTGACATTACTCAGCTGGCACGGTCCACCAACATCGAGCCGTTGAGTGACCGTTTCAGGAAGTAGGTCAATCATGCTTTAGACAAATGGACCCATCCCAAGAAAGCCCAGGCCAATGTCTGATTTGATGACTTACTCACAACAGCTAGAAAGAACTGTAAAGTGTTAGAACGCACTTGGAGACGCTCATATAGTCCCTCTGCTAAATTCAAATATAGAACAGCCATTAAAGCATGTCATAAACTGATAAGGATATTCCGCACTGCCTGCTTTGCCAAAAAAATCAAAACCAGCAATAACCACTCTAAAACAATTTTCTCCTTAATAAAGGATATGGTGAAATCCCCACTGTCACCCGAAAACACCATAACATCCAATGCTCAATGTGAGGTTTTGGCCACCTATTTCATCAACAAGGTGGAGGGCATCTACCACAGCTTCCATCCTAAGAGCGATGCTCTGAACCCCCTGTGGGGTGATCCCACTGGCTCTGAGATCCACTCCCTCCCTGCCCCCTCCCATTATTCACTGCTGAAGGCCTCCAGGCCTTGCTCACTAAGATAAAATCTGGGTCTCCAAATGGCCCGCTCAAACCGGAACTCTTTGCTAAGTTCCAAGACTGTCTTCTACCTAGCTGCCTGGAACTCATCAATCTCTGCCTATCATCAGCAGAGTCCCTGCAATCCTGGAAGCATGCAAAAGTAATTCCATTACTAAAGAAGCCGTGTTAGATGCCTCTAGACCAGAGAACTACCGTCCGATCTCTCTCCTTTCTTTTCTGGCTAAAATAACGGAATCCCATGTGAACACCACTCTTACTCAGTATCTGGAATCTTGCTCCACATTAGATCCTTCCCAAAACGGCTTCATGCCGTGACATAGCACGGTGTCCGCCCTTTTGGCAGTTACTGAGCAACTTAGAGCATCCATGGACGAGGGCAGAACATCTGCACTTATCCTGCTCGATCTCAGTGCCATCATCGTTACAGTCTCCCACGACATTTTGCTTTTCCGGTTGCAGGAGATAATCATCACTGGCAAAGCCCTCACCTGGTTTGCATCATTCTTGACCAACAGGTCCTTTCAAGTCATTGCTCCTCCCTTCCACTCTCGGACGCATTCCTCACGCTGAGGCGTCCCCCCAGGGGTCGACACTGAGCCCGACCCTGTTCAATATTTATGTTCGGCCATTGGCTTTGCTGGCCAAAGCCCGCAATATCTCTATGGTGTCATATGCGAATGACACGCAGCTAATACTGTCAAGTAATGATTATACACTGAAATAATAGAGAGATAACTATCCCTTAAATTATGTACACATATGTATGCTTCCTATAGTTTAGGTTTTCATCGACATCCAGATAATAATGTATCATATCGGGCATCTTCTTCTGATTTACTTTAAAATTATCTCAGAGTTACTGTGGTCTTTATATTCAACTTCAGTAAGCGCCTTCTGAAGTTGAACGTAAAGACCACTTATTGTTCCAGTTCCAAGGGGGTAATTTGTAAAGTATTCAGAAGACTACTGTGAAACCAAGGGTTGTAAGGGTGAACTCCTTCGAGGTGAGGGAACATCACCTGAAGTCCGGTCTGAATGAGGAATTGAAGCTACAGGAAGAGTTGACTGGGGAAAGAACTGCAATAATAGACCCTGGAGTGGGGGAGTCCATCTATTTAACATGAGAACGAGATTGGGAGTGATGCGTCTGTCTCTTCCTCCTCTTTGAAGAAGCTGCAACTCTGACATAATATGTTGGATGGTCTCCTTGCATTATCACAGTCGTTACCTCCATGGCATCAGGTGTGTGCCCGATTGGTAGACACAAATGAGGCTGGGATACATGCCTGGTTGTGGCACCTGCTGTGTATGTGCACCCAAGATTGGGGGTGGTGTGACTGCAACACTGCCAAGCCTGTAGTTGGGTCCTGACTGGTCCCAAGAAGTAAAGGCAACCAAACCCGAGGAAACCCCAGCGGGCTACATAATAAATAGAGGACCCTGCATTGCCAAGAAGTGGCCCAGGGTCACACTGCTCAGATGGTTTGACACTGTCACCTTGTGACACTACATGCCAAAGATACAGCCTGGCAGTTGAGGAACCCAAGACCTCAGTGCCTGATTGGGTGGCTGCGTTGCATTCCGAGACAGCTCCTGGAAGTGTGTTGTCGTGGCCTGAGCCCCCACACTGACAGCAAAAGACTGGAGCTGCCTCCGCCCAGGGAGGCCCCTGCTCAACTGAGCCCATGAGCCTCACCTGAGTATCAGGAACGGGCCTGCCAAAGCCTCCATGCCCACCTGTATCGATCAACATGAGAGCCTGGAAGAGGGTCAACATCAGAAGCACCTGCTCCTGGTGCGACCTTCCAGAGGACTAGCTACCTGGCCTGCAGCTGCTCATTCCAGTGAAGGCCCTGCCTGTCATCAGTGAACCAGTCACTGCGGGAGAAATCAACACTGTCCTATTGCCACTCCAGGCAGGGATGAGTGAAGGACTCTAACTGGCCCTGTGTCCTAGAGACTGTGCACTAAGTGAAGTGGGAAGGAGGGAGGGAGGAGTGTGCTCCCCGCTCTCTAGAAGCGATGCCACGAACCCCGAAACCCTGAAGGGGAGTGGCATAGTACCTAGAGAAAGTGACCCTATTTTCAAGGGTCAAAAACTCACACCTGTAAAATCTGTCATTTCCAAGTGACTGTTGTGTGTGGTATTTTTGCTTTCTGCCTGATAAGGTACTTGTCTTTTATAAAGAGAAGCACTTAGCTGGACATGGATCTTATTGCACTGCATGCGGTGGTGTTGAGTTCAGAGACATGAGTATGCCCACAGCCCACACTAACCTCCTTGAGAGGTCTGTGACTGCCTGCCATCGCCAAATGAATACCCCAGTTTATGATACAGTGCTTCTTGGTGCAGATATAAACCCCCCGAGATTCAGAGCAGTGCAGAACCCCCTGAGTCTCTCGGTGAATGCAGTGTCTAGGAAGGCCTACACACTGTGAGCATGTCAGGAGAAAACTCACACTGCAATAAAAGAAGCACAATACCTATCTGGGTCAAATCAGCACACACTTTTTTTGAGCCTCCATGATTATATTAGACTAGATGGATAAAACGAATATGCAATTGTTAGAAATTGGGGTCTCTAGTTGGCAATGGCTGGCCACTGTCCAAGTAGGGACCCTTCTTCCTAAGTCAGAGTAAGCAGTCTACACCCTTTGACAACCCCTGCTCAACCCTGTGGTAACGTAGCACGAGCAGCTAGGCTTATCTCAGAGGCAGTGTGTGAAGCATTTATGACCATACACAGTAATATAATGAGGAACACTACAAATGGACACCACTCAAGTAGTTATGAAAAATAGGTATTTTTATATAGACTTAATCACAAGACCAATAACAGTAAAAATCCACAATACTATAAAAATATAATTACTTTAGAAATGCTGCAAGGAAAAATAGTTCAGGGTGCACAAAATGATGTTTAGTTCAAGGCAGGGGTCTCTGCGACCCTTTTACTCACAAAGTATCTGGTTCCTGGAGCAAAGCAACAAAAATGTCGCTAAGGAGTTGTAGCGAGAAATTTCCTCACGCTAACCAGCGATGCGTTGAATCCTTACCGCGAGGGAGGATGATGCGCTGGGTTGCGGGCAGGACAAAGCGACAAACTTCCTCACGCTAAGCCGGTGATGCGATGAAATCCTTGCCGCGAAGGGAGGATGATACACCGAGCCTGTTGCGTGTGCGATCTTGCTGCGTTGACAAAGATGGCGCTCCGCGAGGGAGCGATGATCCGGATTCGATGCGGGGAAAATGGCGAACGCTCGGCGTCCGCGCTGCGATGATCCTGTTGCGATGATTTCAGATAGCGGGCGTTTTCAGGCCCGCAGACAGGTGCTGCGACGATCTTCGGATAGCGGGCGTTTTCAGGCCCGCAGACAGGTGCTGCGACGATCTTCGGGGTTAGCGAGCGCTCGGCGACAGCGGAGCGGCGATTTTTCTCACACTCACCAGCTGCAGCGGCTCGCTAACGGAGGTTAGCGACGATTTTCAGCGCTCTCTTCTCAACAGTAGAAATAGAGGTCCTGGAACACACAGGAGCCTCACCTGCAGATAGTAATCGTCGCTGGGAGGAAACAGGAGGCTGATGGTGGAGTCTGATGTGCCTGAGACTCCAGCAGGAGGCTAGCTCTCTCCTAGCCCTTGGGTAGTTGCTGTAGCAAAAGAAATAAAAGTCCAATCAAAGTTCCTTTCCTCTTCTTGAAGTCCAGTAGTAACAGCTGCAGGCCGGTCCCAGGAACAGCACACAAGCACAAGGACAGTCCTTCTCCTGCAGATTCTTGTAGCCACACGGACAGAGGTTCTTCTTGTTATCCAGGAGCAATACAAATTGTAGGGGTTTGTGCACAAATATTTATACCCCCAAAGTCTTTGTTCTTAGGGGTCCCAAGCCTCTGAACCCAGCCAGAACCAGTTTTGCCCAGCCCTGGAGCACTTTGTTGATCAGGCTGCATCCTTCCTTTCAGAAAGAGGGGGTCTGCCTCAGACGCACAGTGGGAGGTGGAGCCAGCTTTCACCTTGCCAGGCACAGCCCTATTCAAGTGCAGGAGCTACCCCTCCCCTCACACCTAGGCAGGTCGCTCTATTCAACCCAGGTCTGACTCAGCCAGCCCTGTCCCTCCAAAACCAGACAGCCAATACACATAATAGCAGAGCAACTGGAAGGCTTAGGCAAGAAAGTACCTATACTCAAAAGTGGTAGTTTCAAACACAGAATATAAAAATAACCTTCACTAAAAGATGTATTTTAATATTCTGAGCTCAGGCATACTAGATTCGTTTTTCTACCATGTTCTGTGGGTCAGTTAGGACTATAGGATGTAATAGCCCAGACCTCCCATTCTGGCCTATGGAGAACAGGTAGCCTTACAGTAGTGAAAAACGAAATTGGGTGTAATTCACTACTAGGACATGCTACATACAACAGGGCATGTCCTACCTTACACATACAATGCGCCCTATCATAAGGGGGGCTTACATGATGCCAAGGGAAGGTTTAGGGGCTGGGAAGCGGGTGCACTTCACAGCCAAGATGGCAGTTCTGGACTGCACGCAGACACTGCAGTGGCAGGTCTGAGACACACTTTACAAGCTGCTTCTGTGGGTGGCACAAACCAGTGCTGCAGGCCCACCAGCAGCATTCGGTTTACCAGCCCTGGGCACACACCGGCCACGCTACTAGGGACTAACAGGTAAACTGAATAAGCCAATCATGGATGTACCAATTCATATGTCATCTTTACAAAGGGAGCATTCGCGCTGTGGCACTGAATGGCAGCGGCACAGCGCCCAGAGCATCTATAACCAGCAAAAACAGAGGAGACACAGAGAAAAAAGGAAGGGAGACTCACGCCAATGGTGCCAGGTCTAACACGCGTCCCCTCCAGGTGAAATGTGGGGAGAACTACCCATCCCCTTGGAAGTTCTCTTCACTAAGGCGGAAAAATCTGGGCAGACCATCAGCATTGGCGCGTTCTGTACCAGGGCGATGTTCCACCGTAAAGTCCATACCCTGTAGGGAAATGGACAACCTTAACAACTTGGGATTCTCACCCCTCATCTGCATCAACCATCTGAGGGGCCTGTGGTCTGTCTGAACCCGGAAGTGAGTCCCAAAAAGGTATGGTCTCAGCTTCTTCAGTGCCCAGACCACAGCAAATGCCTCACGCTCAATTGCACTCCACTTCTGTTCCCGTGGAAGTAACCTACTACTGATGAAGGCTACGGGTTGGTCTAGTCCCTCCTCATTCATCTGTGACAGAACAGCCCCCACCCCATGCTCTGAAGCGTCTGTCTGGACAATAAATTCCTTAGCAAAGTTGGGCGCGAGGAGCACGGGCGCTGTAAACATGGCAGTTTTGAGGGCATCAAAAGCTTTCTGACAGGTGTCAGTCCAGTTCACAATCTTGGGCTGCTTCTTGGAAGTCAGCTCAGTCAAGGGGGCAACGATGCTGCCATACCCCTTGACAAACCTCCTGTAATAACCTGTGAGTCCTAAGAAGGCCCTCACCTGGGTCTGGGTCCTTGGGGGCTCCCACGCCAGGATGGTTTCAATCTTGGGCTGTAGAGGTGCCACCTGGCCACTCCCTACCTGGTGTCCTAAGTACACCACGAACCCTGCCCAATCTGGCACTTACTGGCCTTGATTGTGAGGCCTGCTCTGCGCAGCGCCATCAACACTTCCCAGAGGTGGTGTAAGTGGTCCTCCCACGAGGAACTGAATACTGCAATGTCATCCAGGTAGGCGGCACTGAAATCCTCCAGCCCAGCCAACACCTGATTGACCAACCTCTGGAAGGTGGCAGGGGCATTCTTCATTCCAAAGGGCATCACACGGAACTGGTAGTGCCCATCTGGGGTGGAGAATGCTGACCTCTCCTTTGCCCCATCAGTTAAGGCGATCTGCCAGTACCCAGACGTTAGATCAAACGTGCTGAGGTACCGGGCAGCCCCTAACCGATCTATGAGCTCATCAGCTCTGGGGATGGGGTGCGTGTCGGTCCTCGTGACCGAATTGAGACCTCGATAGTCCACACAGAACCTAAGTTCTGGAGTGTCACCAGGCGCTGCAGCTTTTGGTACCAAGACCACGGGGCTGGACCAGGGGCTGCTAGAGGACTCAATCACCCCTAGAGCAAACATTTTGGAGACCTCCTCCTTGATGTAGGCCCTTACCCGGTCAGTCACTCGGTAAGCCTTGTGCTTGACAGGAGGACTGTCCCCGGTGTCCACCTCATGGACGCACCAGTCAGTGACACCAGGCACCAGGGAAAATAAATCAGGGAATTGCCCCAACAGCTGGCGGCAATCTAACTGTTGCTCAGGGGTCAGTGTGGTGGAGAGGACCACACCCTCCACTGACCCATCCTTTTCTCCTGCACACAGGAGGTCAGGAAGAGGCTCACTTTCCTCCTCCATCCCTGCATCTGTGGCAAGGAGCATGCCCACTTCAGACCTCTCAAAGTGGGGCTTCAGGCGATTCACATGCAGGACCCGCAGGGGGTTCCTGGGAGATTTAAAGTCCACCAAATAGGTAACTTGACTTTTGCGCTCCACCACCTCAAAGGGACCGGTCCACTTATCTTGGAGCGCACAAGGCTCCACTGGGGCCAGTACCCAAACCTTCTGACCAGGTTGAAATTCGACCAGAGTGGCATTCTGGTCGTGCCAACGTTTCATCTCCTCCTGGCTGGCTTCCAGATTTGCCTCAGCAATTTTTCTGAAACGCCGAGTTTGGTTCCTGAAGGCCAGGATGTAGCTAAATACATCCTGGGGAGGTTTCCTGGGAGATTGCTCCCAGCCTTCCTTGACCAAACTCAGAGGTCCTCTTACCGGATGGCCATAGAGCAGTTCAAAGGGACTGAACCCTAAGGACTTCTGTGGCACTTCACGGTATGCAAACAACAGGCATGGCAAGAGGACGTCCCACTTACGCCTCAGGGGCTCTTCTAGGCCCATGATCATGCCCTTCAAGGTCCGGTTGAATCTCTCAACCAGACCGTTACCCTGGGGGTGGTAAGGAGTGGTGAACTTGTAAGTCACCCCACACTCCTTCCACAGGGACTTCATATACTGGGAGATGAAGTTGGTCCCCCTGTCGATCACCACCTCTCTGGGGAACCCCACACGGGAGAAGATCCCCATCAGTGCACGTCCCACCACGGGGGCCGTCACTGTCCTGAGCGGGATGGCTTCAGGGTACTGGGTGGCATGGTCCACCAAGACCAGGATGTACCTGTTGCCCATGGCTGTCTTGGGTTCCAGAGGCCCCACAATGTCGATGCCCACTCGCTCGAATGGGGTGCTAACAACTGGGAAGGGTTGGAGTGGGGCTTTGATCTTCCCCCCACTCTTCCCACTTGCCTGGCAAGTCTCACAGGTCCTACAATACGTATCTGAACTCTTGCGCATCTGGGGCCAATGAAAGTGGGTGACCAGCCTTTCAAAGGTCTTAGTCTGCCCTAGATGTCCTGCCAATGGGATGTCATGAGCCAACCCCAGTAGGAAGGTTCTGAAGCACTCGGGTACCACCAGCACACGGGCTGACCCCGGTTCAGCAACCTTAGGCTCGCTATACAGGAGACTGTTCTCCCAATAAATCAGATGTGAACCGGACACATCACCTGCTGCCTGGGCTGCAGCCTGTTGCCGCATACCCTCAAGAGAGGGGCAAGTTCTCTGCTGTTCACAAAACTCCTCCCTGGTGGGCCCCCCTTCCTGCTGCCACTGGGTCAGCTCAGGCAGGTCCCCCAGGTCGGTACTCTGCTCCCCGGTAGGCTCCAGGGCATCCCCCTCAGGGTCTGCTCCCTCCTGGGCCGTGGGAACCAAGGGGGCCGGTTTCCCGCGCCCCCTGCCCCCTCCCTCTAAGGCAGGGACCTGGGCCATATTCTCAGGCTCCAGGTCTTTCTCAATACTCTCTTTGGCTGCCATGGACCGAGTGGTAGCACATGCCCACTCAGGCAGTCCCAACATTTGCAAGTGAGCTCTCTTCTCCACCGTAGCCCACGGGGAGTTCTCCAAATCATTGCCCAACAGACAGTCCACAGGCATGGCGGGCCTCACAGCCACCTGAAGAGTTCCTGAGACCCCCCCCCCACTCAAAGGGAACCTGAGCCACCTCACAGTGGCTCTCTGTGTTGTCTGCAGACACTACTGGGTAGAATGCATGGGGCACAACCTGCTCTTTGGACACCAACCGGGAGCTGACAGCAGTTACACTGGCTCCTGTGTCCCTCAGAGCCTCCACTCTATGGCCATTGATGGTTACCCACTGCCTGTATTTTTTAGTGTTATCAGGCAGTGCAGGCTTAGGAACCATTTCAAAGTCTCCTAGTGAGACAAGGGTCAATTCTACGGGGTCCCACCCACCTTGGGCACCCATCTCCTCCTCCCCCAGGGCTACACTAGCAAGCTGGCGGGGCGGTGCACGGGGTGGTGCAGGAGTATCCCTTTGGGGACACTGGGGGTCAAAGTATCTGTGGCCCACCTGGCCACACTTAAAACAAGTAGGGGGCCTCCTTGGAACAGGATTACCTGTTGGAGGCACTGGTTTCTTATCTGGGGGAAGCTGGGATACCACTGCCTGGTTCCCTTGGGAATTATCTTGGGGCCCTCGTGGAACTCCCTTGGTTTACCCCTGTCCCCCCCAGCTCTCTGCTGGGGACCCTGCCCACCTTTGGCGAAGTCTCCCACTGGACCCTTGCGAACCCAGGTGCTCACCCAGCGGTCCGCCTCCTCAGCAAGCTTCCTAGGGTTAGTCAGCTTGCAATCTATCAGATGCTGGCGTAGCTCAGGAAAACAGTTACTAGAAAAATGCTCCCATGCAATCAAGTCATACAGTTGCTCAAAAGTTTCTACTTTGCTGCCTTTTACCCAGCGCTCCATTGCTCTGCCAAAAAAAGACACATATTCAACCCATGTGGTACCCTCTATCTTCTTGCAGGTTCTAAATCTCTGCCTGTACATTTCAGGGGTCAAACCATAGCGGGTAATCAAAGCTTCCTTCATGTGGGCGTAAATCATCCTACTTTCTGGGGGTAGGTCCAACAAGGTATCCCTCCCCTCACTCACAAACCGTCCCCACAACCCCGCTCCCCAATCCTTCTCAGGGACCCGGTGGGACACCATGGCTAATTCATAAGCGGCAAACCATTGCCCAATATCCTCACTTTTATGAAAATCCTTAATAACCTCTTTAGGTATATACACTCTACTCTCAGTATGCACTACTGGTATGCTGCCACCAGAGGGGGAGATCTCAATACCCTTGGCCTTAATCTCCAACTCCCTCAAAATTCTCTCATGTTCAAATTTCATCTTCATTATCTCAACTTCTAACTTCTTATTCTCTAGGTCTCTCTGACCATCCAATTTGAGCTTAGCCATCTCCATATTATGCCGCCTATCTCTCTCCCTGTCCTCCATCTCTTCTGGAGACAGACCCCTTGAGGACACGCTAGTGCCCGGGCTGGAAACTGCTTTATCCCCTACCAAATCTACAATTTCTTCCTGCTGCTCTCCTGCATTCTCTCCCCCCTCCACAGGCCCTTCCTCATTCCTAGGGGCATCCCTGGCTTCTAACCAGGCCTTCAGCGCCTTGTAATACTCTTCCCTCTTAGTGAGACCTGTGATAGGGACCGTGAAGCGTTTGCAAAAACATTTGAGCTGCTTGGCATTGTAGGTGTCTAATTTCTCTTCTTCCCAGGAGAGATCCTCAGAGGCATTGGATCTGGGCTTGCCCATTGTGGCAATAACTGGCAATAACGATCAAAAATAGAATCAAAAAATCTCAACAACGTACGTGGTTATGTTATGGTCTGCACTCACTAGTAGTGTACACTATAATTACTGTATGCAATCATAAATGCAAGTCCAGATCCTCACCGCTGACCACCAATGTTAGAAATGGGGGTCTCTAGTTGGCAATGGCTGGCCACTGTCCAAGTAGGGACCCTTCTTCCTAAGTCAGAGTAAGCAGCCTACACCCTTTGACAACCCCTGCTCAACCCTGTGGTAACGTAGCACGAGCAGCTAGGCTTATCTCAGAGGCAGTGTGTGAAGCATTTATGAGCATGCACAGTAATATAATGAGGAACACTACAAATGGACACCACTCAAGTAGTTATGAAAAATAGGTATTTTTATATAGACTTAATCACAAGACCAATAACAGTAAAAATCCACAATACTATAAAAATATAATTACTTTAGAAATGCTGCAAGGAAAAATAGTTCAGGATGCACAAAATGATGTTTAGTTCAAGGCAGGGGTCTCTGCGACCCTTTTACTCACAAAGTATCTGGTTCCTGGAGCAAAGCAACAAAAATGTCGCTAAGGAGTTGTAGTGAGAAATTTCCTCACGCTAACCAGCGATGCGTTGAATCCTTACCGCGAGGGAGGATGATGCGCTGGGTTGCGGGCAGGACAAAGCGACAAACTTCCTCACGCTAAGCCGGTGATGCGATGAAATCCTTGCCGCGAAGGGAGGATGATGCACCGAGCCTGTTGCGTGTGCGATCTTGCTGCGTTGACAAAGATGGCGCTCCACGAGGGAGCGACGATCCGGATTCGATGCGGGGAAAATGGCGAACGCTCGGCGTCCGCGCTGCGATGATCCTGTTGCGATGATTTCAGATAGCGGGCGTTTTCAGGCCCGCAGACAGGTGCTGCGACGATCTTCGGATAGCGGGCGTTTTCAGGCCCGCAGACAGGTGCTGCGGCGATCTTCGGGGTTAGCGAGCGCTCGGCGACAGCGGAGCGGCGATTTTTCTAACGCTCACCAGCTGCAGCGGCTCGCTAACGGAGGTTAGCGACGATTTTCAGCGCTCTCTTCTCAACAGTAGAAATAGAGGTCCTGGAACACACAGGAGCCTCACCTGCAGATAGTAATCCTCGCTGGGAGGAAACAGGAGGCTGATGGTGGAGTCTGATGTGCCTGAGACTCCAGCAGCAGGCTAGCTCTCTCCTAGCCCTTGGGTAGTTGCTGTAGCAAAAGAAATAAAAGTCCAATCAAAGTTCCTTTCCTCTTCTTGAAGTCCAGTAGTAACAGCTGCAGGCCAGTCCCAGGAACAGCACACAAGCACAAGGACAGTCCTTCTCCTGCAGATTCTTGTAGCCACACGGACAGAGGTCCTTCTTGTTATCCAGGAGCAATACAAATTGTAGGGGTTTGTGCACAAATATTTATACCCCCAAAGTCTTTGTTCTTAGGGGTCCCAAGCCTCTGAACCCAGCCAGAACCAGTTTTGCCCAGCCCTGGAGCACTTTGTTGATCAGGCTGCATCCTTCCTTTCAGAAAGAGGGGGTCTGCCACAGACGCACAGTGGGAGGTGGAGCCAGCTTTCACCTTGCCAGGCACAGCCCTATTCAAGTGCAGGAGCTACCCCTCCCCTCACACCTAGGCAGGTCGCTCTATTCAACCCAGGTCTGACTCAGCCTGCCCTGTCCCTCCAAAACCAGACAGCCAATACACATAATAGCAGAGCAACTGGAAGGCTTAGGCAAGAAAGTACCTATACTCTAAAAGTGGTAGTTTCAAACACAGAATATAAAAATAACCTTCACTGAAAGATGTATTTTAATATTCTGAGCTCAGGCATACTAGATTCGTTTTTCTACCATGTTCTGTGGGTCAGTTAGGACTATAGGATGTAATAGCCCAGACCTCCCATTCTGGCCTATGGAGAACAGGTAGCCTTACAGTAGTGAAAAACGAAATTGGGTGTAATTCACTACTAGGACATGCTACATACAACAGGGCATGTCCTACCTTACACATACAATGCGCCCTATCATAAGGGGGGCTTACATGATGCCAAGGGAAGGTTTAGGGGCTGGGAAGTGGGTGCACTTCACAGCCAAGATGGCAGTTCTGGACTGCACGCAGACACTGCAGTGGCAGGTCTGAGACACACTTTACAAGCTGCTTCTGTGGGTGGCACAAACCAGTGCTGCAGGCCCACCAGCAGCATTCGGTTTACCAGCCCTGGGCACACACCGGCCACGCTACTAGGGACTAACAGGTAAACTGAATAAGCCAATCATGGATGTACCAATTCATATGTCATCTTTACAAAGGGAGCATTCGCGCTGTGGCACTGAATGGCAGCGGCACAGCGCCCAGAGCATCTATAACCAGCAAAAACAGAGGAGACACAGCGAAAAAAGGAAGGGAGACTCACGCCAATGGTGCCAGGTCTAACAGCAATGTTACTGTTTTAACAATACCCGTATAGAAGCACAATGTTACACCCATCCTACCTCCCCTACACACTGCTGACATTTTGCTCCGCCGCTGTGCAAGACACACAATGTCACGAACACCCCTCTTGCAACCACACTTTACGCAAGCACCAACAATACAACAATACTTTCTACGAACAGACCTTGTCCAAGTATACTGATTACCAGACTCCACTGCCTCAATAAACTGCCGGCATACGCACAACCAAACAAACTCCAATCTATCTAAGCTTGCTTCTGAACTTAACTATGGTTGCATTTCCAAGGAATAGCATTGTTGTCTTGTATCACTGAATTGATGATTGCACAGCCTGCCACATCCTTCCTTCTCGCTGTAACCCTATATTCTGGTGTTTCACTACACCCCTTTGTATTTATTTCTTTTGCCACTGTGCTTGTCGTTTTTTTAATTTATTTTTAACCTCTGAAAATGTAATGAAAGATTTTGAAATCAAAAATTCAGCACACACACTGTGATCAGATACTTGGTGCTTTAATAAAAGCAAGGCACAGATTTACAAGGTGTCACGCAACGCAGCACCCAAAATTGCTGCGCTACGTTGCTTGAGAGAGAGAGAGCAGGAGAGCGGCATATCCACAGAAATATGACACTGCGCAGGCACATAATTTTGCTGCCGAGCGCCACGCACACAGCTTTGTGCCATAGTGCAAGGGTGTGTGCAGGGGGTCTAGCATAGGTTTGGTACTGGAAGGGTGCCCTTCCATTATAAAATTATATGACTAGGCAAGTTTTAAAACTTTTCCTACTTTTTATGTGTGCTGTACTATGCAGCACACATGCAAAGTAGGGAAAGAGAGGAGAAATGAAAACATTTCTCCTTTAATCGCCTGTTTCCAGCAGGGTTATTTTTCGGCACAAAACCCTGTCCACTAATGCTAGTATATAGGGTTTTGCCTCAAAAAGCATGATTGGTTGCATGGGAAAGCCCATGTACCACCACCCATGTAACACCCTATTGATGTTAAGTAACACAAACCAATGCAAAGGCTAATTTAGGTTGGTTTGTAAATCGCCACAAGGCTTTGCGTTTAAAAAAAGTACCGCAAATCCTATGGAAAACCTTTGTAAATCTTGGTCCGACTCTTAACGTTACTTAGAGGTAAAAATATGGCCAGACTGATTGCCTGAGTAGCGCTTATTAAAAAAAGCGTATTCAAAACGACATGTTGAACCGCTGTCTGATAAAAACGGGTCGAGCCAGCCAGTAGTCGAACCTGGAATCTTCTGATTGGTAGTCAGACGCGTTATCCATTGCGTCGCTGCCTTGTTAGAAACGTGCAAAAGCAGGTAGAGTTTTAGAGCAACACACTACAAGGGATGATGGGAGATTGAGAAGGACTAAAAGGCATCATGCAAACACTCAGCAAACAACAGTAGCAGATTGCCCAACCCTGGGGAGTAAGGGCGAACCAAAGGACCTCACAGAATCTACCAGCAATGAAAGTCTGTTAACAGCATTCTGCCGTCTTGGTGGAGACACCACGGAGCACTTTTCCGATATAGTGCATTTGCAAGGCTGCCCGGGGGGGGTTGCGCAGCAATCCCCCTAAAAGGGCGGCCGCCTTAGTGCCGCATGAAGGCACTGTGATCAGCCGGTCTAGTTCCTGGCTTGGGCCAGGGAAGACGTCCGGCAAGGGATTTTCCGGCAGAAGGGGGAGGGGGCAGGGGTATATAGGCTGTCCCCGCCCCCTCCTCGCCCTCTTGTCCCTCTCTTCTCGCCTTGTCGATCGTCGCGCGCCCAGCAGCCTCGTAGCCCGTCGCTTGCGGTGAGTTGCCTGCCTCCTCTCCCCGCCCCGGCCCTGTCCCTGGAAGCACCAGGTGACGGGGCCCTGTGGTCGGAACACCACGGGTGGGGGGGGGTTGCGGGCACAAAGCCAGGCCCGAGTCGCCGGCCAGGGAGGTTGCGCATGCGGCGGGTGGTGGGGAGCGCGCGTGTGTGTGATCGGTCGGGCATCGGTTGGTCGTACTTTCATGTCTCGTACCGGAATGTGTTAGGTAAACTCGGTGCTACGGTTAGCGCCCATGACCTTCTGGTCGAGTTCGCGCCTTTAAGAGTCACTGTGGCCACTGGTCAATGACTGAGAGACCATGCGCTCTAAGGCAGGTTCAATTCTCCGGTTACCGTCCCTGTCGTCCCGTCTGCTCTTCCAGCTTCGGGCCCCTCGTGCGCATTCCAACCCCCCGCCCTCCCACCCCCCAGCACCTTCCCAGCCCTGGGTGGCAGCTTGGGGTCGAGGCCCGGTGGACAAGTGGCAGCCGTCGACCTCGTCACCGGGGAGGGTAGGGAGTCCGTCGGCTTCGCTGCCGACTCCGGTGCAGGCTACCAGGTTTCAAGCCTCGAGGTCGCGTAAACACCCTGGGGCATACCGGCGCAATCGGTCAGCGCGCGTTACTTACACGGTTGAGGGTATGTAGCTCAGTGGTAGAGCGCAGCTGGGCATGCATGAGGCCCCGGGTTCAATCCCTGGCAGCTCCACTTCCAAGACCTGAGCAAAGCAACACCGAGGTTGGGAGCGATCCTTGACGAGCTCATCCGCATTCCTTTGGGTCGAGCACCCGTATACAAAAAAAAAAAAAGACTGCTTCCGCCGGGCCTGAGGGAAGTCTCATAGGAACGTGGTGTAGGGAGGAGTATGTGGTCCGTTGGCTGCGCTGCAGCCGCTGGTGTAGGAATCCCGGGTTCGAGCCTCGAGGTCGCGTCTGCAGCCTGTGAGGCTGGGCATATCACTCAATTCCTACGTGCCTGTATATGCTATGTAAATACGGTGTTATGTAAAGCGCTCCGATACCTTTGGGTCGAGTCCGCGCTATATAAATATGCCCAAAAAAAAAAAAGTTTTGGCCAAGAAATATACATATTCTGCTGCATTTATGCTAAAGACACAGTTCTTTTCTCGGAGATCACAGTTTCGGACCCCGTCCGAGCCTCCATAGGGGTCTTGGGGCTCGGCTAGGGGGATACTGGCACCTCTCACGCGCTTTGCGCCAGGTGAGAGGAGTAGGCGTAACGGATAGGGCGATCGTGCGCAGACCTGGGGACCTGGGTTCGGGATTGACGCTGGTCCTCCGGGGATTCGGGGCAAATCACTATCCCCCCGTGCCAAACCCAATATAGAAGGTGCGTCCCCATGCAACTTAACTGGTGCTATGTTAAGCGCCCTGACACCTGACTGGACCCCGTCAGTTAGCGCGATTCAGAACACTAGAATAATAAATATTTATCATGTGCAAGTTCTCGGCTACCCACTTGTTTGCCTAAATAAGAAGGAACATTACCACCGCCAACACCCTGGGCCGGCACCCTTTGTACGTACCTGGAACCGTTGATAGAGTGGTAGGTACAGGGGTTCACGTGCAGCACCTGATATCGGTGCAGGCGTAGGCGCCCGAGCCTCGTGTCTCCTTGCCATCTGGGGTAGCAAATTTTCTACTTGTCTGGACAGGTTGCTTCGCGGCGCTCGTGTGCTGCCACCGCCCTGAGGGGGAGAGCCCGCGGACAGGGCGAGGCCCACGGTCGCCAGGCATCTCGGGGTGGAGGTGCAACTCTCGCCAGTGGGGGGTGTAGAGCGCCTGGGTTGCGCAGTGCTCCGGGGCTCAATCTGCTGACTCTGGTGCAGGAAACCAGGGATCGAGCCGCGGGGTCGCGCCCACATCCTGTGAGTATCATGAAAACCTAACTGCTATTATGTGAGATCAACTATTTAATTTCATTTGAGCAGCCGTTTAGGGGGTGGGTACCATATCTCTTGCTGTTCAGCATGCAACATTTGTCATGTCTTCAGTAGATGTGCCCCAGCAAAGATTGCTCGACATTTAATTAGCCTCATATCCGGCATAAAAAAAAATTATCCTCATATCCTTGTGCCGCTCACCTGTACCTCCGTGCTACGTCCATGCGCTCTACATCGACCCCTGGCGCGTGGCTGATAGGTTAACTCGGGCCGGTCTTGCAATAGAGATATCAGGGCCAGTGTGTGTCCATTTTTAATTGAAGAGGCACGGAGTGTTTTCAATATTATTTTCAAGCTCAGTTGCGGCTGATTATCTTATGCAACTAACATCCGTTGACAAAGCCAACAACCCTGACGGGTCGGGTATGAAGGTCTTGCTGGATCATATATCCGCATGCAATGACAGAAACAGCAAAATACCAATCTGGAGACACATCACCTAGGCATAGAATAGCTCCCTCAAGCACAGGGAGGGACCCGGGTGCAAGTACTCAGGGGGTGTCACCAGGGGCAGGTGTACACAAGGTCTTATGGTTGCAGCGACACTAGAAGGACACCGGGTGCGTCACTCATGTGTAGTCACGGTGTGCAAGCACACACGAGGTGTCTTGGCCTGCAAAGCAAGGCACGTTTCCTGGTAAGAGGACTAGCTGTGTCCTAGGGGACGCTGGGTGCTTTCGGCACAGTTACCCACTGGGGGAACACTGGTCATCACTCTGGTGTTCCTGATTCCCCAAAGTACGAGCATGGGTAGCGGGTGCAATATGCTCCTACCATGCACCCCGGGGATGTTTTTCTGTGCGGATGAAAGGACTTAAGGGTGCCTTGTCCCTCGGGAAGCCATATGCGTTTCTCTTCTCAGTCTGCGGTTAACTCGATTATAATTTAGGGTGTTGAGGTTATGCCTGTCTTTTGGTTGCCAATCCCAAATGAATGCGATGGGGTGTGTGTTCCATATTGGGCAGGGTGCCAGTGCTGAGATCGTCAACCGTGCCCTCTGGGCAGCACAGTGGTATAAGACTGGCTGTGCAGTCCTCAGAGGTGAGGTGAGAGGTTTTATCTGCTTGGATCAGCACCCGCCTTGGGGGAATTTTGACATTAATGTGTCAGCTAAGATGTGGACTCACCGTTCAAAGGGTTTACCGTTCGTAATGAGCTTGAAGCACCGTGTCCGCGCTACGGAAATGATCAGGCATAATCAAGTTGTGGTCGCGTCGCCCAGGTTGCTTTGCTTATTTCCAGCCTTCTCCGGTTTCCTGCTTTAAGATATGGAAGACTGCAGGGGGAGGGGCTGTTAACCGTTCAACCTTGTCAACGAAGCCGCTGTGTTGCGCACTTTCCGGCTGTGCGGTAACGGCCAGCGCCCCAAGACCGTAAAAGTGTAAGGAAGGTCTGTGGTTCAGGGTCTCGTAGGCAATGAGGGGGGCCCTGAGCGGCAGTCGGATAGAAGGTGGTTGGCTTCACCGCCAGCGCAAGGAGTGTACATCCCAGTCAGGCGTCATATGGCTGTTGCTGTCCAGTGGGCCCACGGCACGTGCACGTGACCCTGTTTTATTCCGCTTCCTTTGGTTCAGCTGGTTAGCCAATAGATAGGCTTGTTGTAGGGAGTGCTTATTTTATAGTTAATATAGGGATGCATGACATGTGCTCAGTATCGCACATAACATCATTCACATTTGTATATTGAGATGTATTCTCAATGCGCGTGTGATAACGCCATGAATAGTGATCAGTCATACTTTTCAGTGCGCGGAACACCTAGTAAAGGCGCGGTGTGCGGGTGGCCGGTCGGCTAGCCATAGTGATCGCCTGAGCAAGCTGTGTAGCCCTGCAGATTAGTTAACTGTTACACGATCCTTGAACCCTGCGCAGGGCTCACTCTGCTCCGTTGGTGTCTTTATGTTAGCCGTTCACTTTGGGTGCCCGGTAATTTCATGAGTGAGGCAGTGGAACCTATACCACTAGGGCTATCATGACGGTCTTTTGTTGGATCCTGTTGAAGGTAGGAGTACCCATTTTCGCAGTAACTGTGTGCTCCCCTGTGGTAGGATTTGGCTCGTCGGTTACATTTAGCTTTCCTCCTGCCCAAGCTATCCTCCTAGCCTTGGGAGGGGGGGGGCGATTTTGCCTCTTTTGGCCTCTTGGAGTTCAAGGGAAATAGAGGCGTGTCAGCTTCCCAAGCTTGTTTGCCACGTTACTGCGCTTCATGACAGATGTTGAATGTCTCCTGACAAGTGCTGCTTGCAATTTTAGAATATGTGGTGGATTTAGCATTTAATGTCCTGGGACACTGAGCGGTAAGCTTGCTAGCATTAGGACTAATGCTTCGTTAGTAAGGGAACCCCCCTGGGTTAGGTGTGCACGGCTAGGATCTGAGGGTAACCAGCAAAGGCTTGCTTCCAAGGTTTGTGAAGTGGATCAGATGGGCCAAGCTGTGCTGCATAGCACCACGCATATTCTATAGGTCGCAGTTTGAATACTAGTTCCTATGCACAGTCAATGTTAGGTTTTGATTCCTACACGCCTGCACACCTCCGCGTATAGTGTACATTCGGGACACATGTTACACGTTGAAAGGATGTCCGTTGTTATTTACTCGAGTGTTATTGGTTATTTCCTGGGTTATCCGCGGGTGTAGAGCGTTAGGCTCTTGTTGTATTTCCATCGGGTCTGTTTGATGCAGGATGGTGGATTTTGGGGCACAGCCGCGTGGTGGATCTTTCCGTGTCACACTGGGGTTAGCCTGCCTTTAATCTCCCGGTTTGTCTCACACGGTTTTAAGACGATGATTGAGTTGTTAGTACTGTTCTTAGTATTGAACACACCAGGTATTTGTGGTACTGATATTTGCACCCAAACAATAGGTACTCTAGGAAACATGTCCTCCATTACACACACATCTCCAGACAGGACTGCCCCTCCCTGCCCCCTCTCCCCCCCCAATTTTGGAGCAATAGGGGTCCAAATACTGGTGGGGTTGGCAGGCTTTGACAGAGGTTGGCGGCGAACTCGCACATCATTCGGCTCATAGGATGATTCCGTTGAGTTTTGGGGCAGGTCACAGGCCGCTTCTTCACGCTGTGTTTGTTCTTCGAAGCATGGTCGGGTCAAGTGACGGAGTAGAGCAATCATCGCATGGTATATCTGGGCATGGAGGAATGCCAGGCAAGATTGTAGCGTAGGCAGGTAGTGGTACTTATCGGGGATTGGATGTTTTTCTCAATGGCATGCCGCCATGCAAAGGGACCATGTACCGAGGTCACGTACATCAGGCAGTGACAGGTCAACAGGGACCATTTGTACTAGAATATACAGGAGTGGTTCCCGCCACGGTTGGTCAGATGGGAGGCTGTCATCTTTATTCTCACTGGATACCCTTACTCCAACACTCCTATTGTAAGCTTAGGATGCCTGTTGACGCTGTTAGACCTGCTCTTAGTTATTAAAATCACCTATGTGCCTTGGCATGGTTTGTCTCGCATCAGGGCCAGTTGGGGATTACTGTTCAGGACACGGTTAGACTTCTTGAACATAGACTTGTCAACATCCTCTTAGGAAACCATGATTAGCATGAAGGTATTGTACCATGGAGAGCCAATGGTTGTGGGTTTGTGCACAACAGTAGCAAGGGAATTACAGTCTGCTTCATCAGGCCACATGTTCCATCATTAGCACCAGCAGCTGTAGAGCTCCTATTTTCACCCGGGACTGGGACTGGCAATGTCTAACTCTTACAGCCAGACACGGAATAGGCAAAGGACATACCTTGTTGAGGCAGTAGTATTGTCTGTCTCGCTTCCAGGCCAGTTGGGGGTTACCGTTCTGGGTACGGTTCGACTTTCTGGTTGCGTTTGGATGCTTGGACAGGTGCCCGTGCACCTGTCCAAGAGGACATGTAGCACGGCGATAAGTGGTTCAGTTGCTCCAGTTATTTGTGTTAACGGGCAGGTGAAGCAGCAGAACTTAGAGGGGCTTGGGTCTGACCTCTGGTTCAAGGGCGGAGCCTGGTAAGCTCACTTAGTAGCCTGTCCTTGAGTTCGGCGAAACAGGTACCATTGATGTGAGTAACGGTAACGGGCAACTTCTCCCGCCCTCCAGCACTGGCTGGCAGCTATGCAGGTTGTGGAAGTGGCCTTCCAACAGGGGCGACTTGGTTCATATGATTGGGGGAAACTCCTGGGAAACATATTTGGGCTACAAAGTAGCAGGAGAACTATTGGCTTTCCCAGTATTCAACATAGAGAGGTATTTATGCTTTGGTTTCCCCCGGGTCACGCTGCCTTGTCTGCTCCCTGGTATGCTAGCAGAAGTTTGGGAGGGCAAGGCTTCACATAGGGTGGTGACTGTCGGAAGGTGATGGCATACTCCGACTAGTGCTAGACTCATATAACTGAGGAAAGAGGAGGTAGAGCGGGCTTGTCATCTCTTAACTCACTCACATTGGCACCTCCTGGCAGGAGTGGCTTGGAATAGGTTTTGTTCTTCAGCCAGGCAAAGGTATCATTGGACCATCGCCTATTCTTAGGCAGGTTAATTCAGTCATAAATCCATGGGGAGTTTAGAATGAAGGGGGGCACCTGTCCTGATGGGGCATGCGGGCCTACGGTCCTGTATTGGTTTAGACTTGTTTTGGCTGGACCTGGGAGAAGCCCGGCAATAAGAGATTTTGGCTTCATCAGGCATGGTCTTATACACGCCGAGTCCACAGGGTGCCTGGAGGGAGATGGGGTGCACCTCTCTAGTTTAGGCACGGATCCTTTCCTACTGGACCTAGGGGAAGCTTTGGCTGAAGCAGGTTGTAAGGAAATAAGGCTACCTTGGTGGGGGGCCCTGGTAGTGACGGTGGCCACTCCCAAGGCTGTGGAGGAGTTACAGGGCGATCCAGAGTCTGCAGATACCAAGGGGTACTTCATGCAGCAGCACAGCGTGGTGCTAAGCCAGGATACCCAGGGATGTCTAGAGTTGTCCCCTGGAAGAACTACGGCGCCCCGTTAGTCCTACAGGCGGTTGTGGGACTGAGCAACCGGGGGCTGCCAGCATACGCTCCGCCCACCTCTTTCGGGGGGGGGGGGGGGGCGTGAGTAAGCACGTGGACTAGTGGTCCACGGATGGGAGGGGTGGCCCCTCCCAAGATTTGGTATGCACCAATCGGCGACTGCCATGGTGTAATTTAGGCTTATCAGACGGGCAGGCTGCTAGGGGTTGGCCTGCCCTGGGATCGGATCGCCCGTAAGATAACCCACCATGTTTGCATATTGGTTATGCTAATAAACCTGCAGCAATATTTCTCCACTTACAATAAGTGTCGTGTGGTTTATTTATGTATTTACTATGTGTTATGTGACAACAGTTGCCGATATTGGCACTATGCCCAGGGCGCGGTGAAGTGCTACAGTCACACGCTACGTTCTAACCGGTAGGACTTGGCGAAAGACATGCGCTGACACAACAACTTTCAGTTATTTAAAGTTTCCAGATCATAGCCCCTTACGCCCATGCGCCTCTAAGATTATGTCCATTCAAAAAGAATGACACCGGTACCTGTAGCTGTGACACTGTGATCTAAGACGTACCTGGAGGCGAAGCTGCTCACCGCACTTCCTGGTAGAATTCAGTCTTTTACGTCTCCATATAAAATACTACCTCCTTTGCCAAGACGATAGTCATCTGTTTACATTTTTTAACAAAACAGGGCTCACAGCGAAACTCACAATGATTTTAGTTTTTTATATAATACTATTACTGTGTCAAATTCTAACTATATGTTTTTATTAAAACACGTTGTTCGTTATGGGTAGAGAGTCATTTAATTGGCATTTCATGTTAGCACTTTTAAAAGACGGTGCTGGAGCCAGCCAGGAGTGGAACCTGAAATCTCCTGATCCGTAGTCAGACGCATTATCCATTGCCCGCCGTCGAACCTCCTGAGGGGGCGGGGTCTTACAGCATTAAAACCAGGGAATCACGGGAGAATAAGGTTGAGAAGGTTTGCTGTGTTATTATGACAGTGTGCTTGAAAGGCAAAGGCATAATATAACAGCAGAAAAGCGTAAACTCTGAGGTGAAAGATCATAGGGTGATCAGATTCAGAAAACCCAAAAGCTGTACATCCACAAAAATTGAAGAAGAACTATAGTTTGGTATGGACAAGAGAAAAGGTGATGTACAATGATCCATTCAAAATATTTTTTTTTGGTACAATTTAGATCCTATAAGAAAACATGCAGGTCCTGTTTGAAACGTGATATAGCATTAAAGTTTGCAAGCTTTTCATGGCAAATCAAGACTGTGCATATAAGCCCTTTCCTTCTTTCCCTCAATTGTGCTCAAGGGAAGGGGAAATCTAGGGTGTCAACTGAGGGCCTTCTGAAATGCTGATTTCCTCCTCTATACACAACCATCTGGGTTCTTCGCTGAGACACTAGAGCACAGTAGGAGAGTCTTTAAAACAAATTTGAAAAAAATTACTTTTATCCCCATGGCAATTTAACAAGATAGAGCCCTAGGAAATGTGAACCTGCACTCAATTTTAACTCTAGCCTGCAGGCTAGCATACCCTCTTCCCAAAACCGGGACAGGAATTTGTTTTAATTAAACCTGTCAGGACGTCGGAACTGAATATGTAAAAACGGGCAGTTGCGGTCGGCAGGCCTCACGGGTGGGGGAGTGGGAGGGGGGACGAGCACGGGGTGGGGGGGACGGGCAAGTGGTCGCGAGGGAAGTGGAGTCGTGGGGTGGGGAGGGTTTAATAATAAAAAAAAAAAAATGAAAGTTACCTTTCCAGGTGTTGTGTAATATCTGGTATCCCCTTGGGATCCTGTATCCCCTGGCCTTCGGCAGAATCCGGAGGTCCTGTCTATTGGACACCTCGGACGAGCCCACGGAAGCCCCGCCCACCGCTGGAGAGGCGAGCCTCGGCTCTAGCAGGCAGAAGCAGCAGCGACCCGAGCAAAGCTGCGGTTGGAACTGCACCTTTCTGCTCTAAAGCCGAGGAGCCATCTCATTCATACAGGGTTAAGACGCCATATGTTGATTCTCTCGTGGCAATTTTTAAAGAAAATTCCCAGTTTATAAATGATGAGAAATCGTATGAATGGAAGTGACAGTCCGTAACCAGGATAATTAAAACAGTGCACATGACATGAAAGGCTTGGTGGCATGTCTTCCATGTTCGTATTATTTTACTATGAGCCCTTGTTGTACAAGTTGTTTTCCCTCTAACTTGTATTTAGGACACCTTTCACTCATCTAAAAAGCAACAGAGGAAATGCCACATTAGTACTTTGAAATACGTGTACCTTGCTCCAATTTTGAAACTCTCTGGCAGACATTCGTTTTTTAATTAATTGAGGGGTTTACATCTGTATAAGAACAGCGCTATTGTCATATGTACAATGATCATTTTTTAGTTTATTTTAATAATAAGGGCTTTGGTAAAGCACTACTAGACACAAGGGGCCTCATTTATGAAAAGTGACGCATCACTGCGTGAAAACAGTGATGCGTCACTTTTCACTGCGCCCTCCTTGCGACTCCAATGATGCGTCATATTTACAGTATGACGCATCATCTCGCAAGGAGTCTTAGATACGTCAGTATTTCTGACGTATCTGTAGGCGCAAAAGTGACGCATTGCTGGAGTGTGTCACAAAAGTGACGCAACTCCAGCAATGTGTCCTTTTACATGGGGCAAGCCCCATGTGAAATGGCCTGCGTCAGTCTTACGCCTGCTGTGAGGCAGGCGCAAGATATTGACGCATTTGCACCCTAGAAGTGGTGCAGTGAAATCTCGTAGATTTCACTGTGTTACTTCTACGATGCTTACTTACGTGAGAATGCCCACCCTGCATACATTATACCTGACGCAGGTATAATGTAGCGCAGGGGTTTACAAAGTGACGCATCTACCTAGATGTGTCACTTTGTAAATATGGTGCAACAAGGTCCAATTTTTACGCCGCCGATGCGTCACAAAAAGTGACGCATCGGCGGCGCAAAAGTGACGCACGGACTCATAAATGAGCCCCAAGATCCTTGCCCCAGTGCGCTTTGGGTGTGGACATGTACCAGGGGCACAAGACCCGAACTTCGGAGGGGGAGGGGGGGGCTAACACTCTCAGCCAGGGCTGGCCCTAGCACTGGATGCACACAGTGTAACAGTCTTTTTTGGGGCTCCCTGCCCCATTTCCTCCATCTTCATGAATTCCCTCACTACCACTCACCAACAATGCACCTCATCTCGCTGAAGCACCTTTCTGACAAACATTTCATTTTTTATAGCACTACTCATAGTTTGCTTACACTCAGTTCTGTGATCTGCATGGTACACTTTCTTGGTAGCAGGCACATTAAACCTCTGCGCTGCGTGGGTGGCAGGAGTGCCCATGTGAGTGCACGGTGAGCGATGCAACCGTGTGAGAGTAGGGTGAGTAAGGTGACCGTATGAATTTGGGCGTGCATGTTAGTGCAGAGTGGGACTAATGGATGCATGGTTAGTGATGGGCTTGTTTGACTGAGATTGCAGAGTGAGGATTGAGGGAAACAGGTGAGTGAAGTGTCACATAAGTGCAGGGTGAGTAGTGTGCTCGTGTGACTGCAGGGTGAGGTACAGGGTGAACAGCGCAAGTGCATTGTGAGTGCAGAGTGATCACTGTGAGTGCAGGGTGAGCAGGTGAATGTGAGAGTACATGGTGATCAGTGTGAGTGCAATGTGATTGCTGTGAGTGCAGGGTGAGCATGAAAGTGAAGGGCGAAAATGAGGAGTAAGTTGTTTGAATGCAGGGTGCATTACCAGACACTTGGAGTAACTCAGCATATTATTGACGGCGGTGTAGGGTTTCAGATAAAAGTTAAACTATTGCTAATATGCAGGGCTTTGAGTGGGATAAAAAAGATGGGGGGTCTCTCAAAGGGGCGTGGCCGATATAATTAAAACATTTATGCTAAAAATCTGTGCTCATCATAATGTGCTGCCCGACTGGTATTTCGCTGCTTCTGTTATTGCCTCCAAATAAGTAACATTGCACCTACAACAAGCCAGGACTATTGGCTTTGTCAAAGGTTGTTAGTTGCATAAGATAAATATACTACATGCATACATACATCTATGGCTTTGTGGTATATTATAATAGAAAATGTTTTAGTTCTTGTGCAAGCGGGTGTGGCGTAATGGCTAGAGCTACCAACTTTGGTGCTGAGTAAGCAGGTTTGAGTCTCAGCTTCGGCTCAACATCCTGTGTTATAAGGGCAAATCACTTAATCGTCCGTGCCTACCAAAAAATAAATAAAGACGTCCTTGTTGGTGTTGATGTAAAGCACTTTGAGTTTGGCAATACAGAACAGCAAAAACAGTGAACTGCTGCAGAGTTAAGATTTTTTTCCATTCTGAGTATGAAGGTAAAAATGTAAAGCCCGATAGGGACCTGTCTCAGCACCTGCTTTTAAGAACTGCCGTGCTGAGCACTGGCAGGACCCGGCCCACTGAAAGCCCTGCTATTATGGCATTAATCAGGGATCAAGGGAGGAGGAAATAAATAATGTGCTGATCCTGCAACAAACTTCCAGTCTTATGATTAGCGTTGCCAGCTCATTCTTTTGATGTCCCAGATGGTACAAAAATGAACAGTCACATAAAGCTGTATTTTCACCATTTATCTGTGCATACTTCAAACAGCAAATATATATAAATAGCACTTTGTATTGTGTTCCAGGGCTGCCTGAATGATACATGACTGATAATTAAAGGGAACAAAGACAGAGAAGTCACATAACAAATGAACACATACTTTTCTATTTATAACCCTATTTAGGGTCAAGACAAGGTCTTTGCAGGCTCTTTAAACAACACATAGCTGGCATTTTTCTTTCGGCAACCCTACATTGCATTCCTTTTCGTGAAGTGCATTCTTACACTACGACAGTAAATGTAAAATACAAGTGTAAGGGGACCCAGAGGGTACTGGAACCAGAAAAAAATCTAAGCCTCGGTGACCAGTTTACAAAGGTATGTAAATATGCAAATGGTCTTTAAAGACTTGTGAAAAACTCTGGCGTGCCGGACACTCTAGATACTGCGTAGCCCACAGCAGCTCGAGCTGCAGCAGCACGGGCTGGGACACACAATGGGAGGGGCTGAAGCCCTTTCAGCCCTATGGGCGCTGCGCGCTTGGCATGTACAAAATAAGCAGTCCTAAGGATGAGCACTTTCATGAGACGCAGGTAGACTATGTGGTAAGGGATTCTCAAGGAAGATAACATTCCAAAGCCATGAAGAACCAAGTCCCTGATGTTTATTGGAAGACAGCAAGTCAAAATGCTGCCAGTACTTTAGAACCCTTTTTCCTTTGCAAAGTTATGAAGATTTAAAAAAACTGAGGTGGTGTGTCTAAGGTGCGCAGTGTGTATCTATCTATCTATCTATCTATCTATCTATCTATCTATCTATCTATCTATCTATCTATCTATCTATCTATCTATCTGTCTGTCTGTCTGTCTGTCTGTCTGTCTGTCTGTCTGTCTGTCTGTCTGTCTGTCTGTCTGTCTGTCTGTCTGTCTGTCTGTCTGTCTGTCTGTCTGTCTGTCTGTCTGTCTGTCTGTCTGTCTGTCTGTCTGTCTGTCTGTCTGTCTGTCTGTCTGTCTGTCTGCCTGTCTGTCTGTCTGTCTGTCTGTCTGTCTGTCTGTCTGTCTGCCTGCCTGCCTGCCTGCCTGCCTGCCTCTGTATTGAGCTCGGAAAGATGGGAGGCTCACCAGGTCCATTGTGCCGGTACTTTGAGGCACAATGTATCAAGCTCGGAAGGGTGGGAGGCTCACCAGGTCCATTGTGCCGGTACTTTGAGGCACAATGTATCAAGCTCGGAAGGGTGGGAGGCTAGCTAGTCCTGTCATCCCTTCTTCAGACAATCTGGCTGTTGTAAGCATGCAGAATATTTCCAGAACACCCATGCACACTGTACCTCGGAATGACTAGCCCTTGTGCCAGCACACTGATGCACACTCTATTGAGCTCGGAATGTTAAGATGCTGACTAGGCCCGTTGTGTCAGCACACTCTGATGCATACTCTATCAACCTTGGAAAGACGGAGGGCTGATTAGGCCTGTTGTGCCAGCACCCTGGTGCATACTCTATCGAGCTCAGGAGGATAAGTTGCTGACTAGGCCCCTTGTGCCAGCACTCTGAAGCACACTCTATCGAGCTCAGAAGTATAAAATGCTGACTAGGCCCCTCGTGCCAGCACTCTGATGCAAACTGTGTCAACCTTAGAAGGACGGCGGGCTGACAAGGCCCATCGTGCCAGCACTCTGGTGCACAGTCTATTGAGCTCAGAAGGATAAGATGCTGATTAGGCACTTCGTGCCAGCACTCTTATGCATGCTAGATTTGGCTTGGAAGGATAAGATCCTGATTAGGCCCATCGTGCCAGCACTCTGATGCGTACTATATCCAGCTCCGAAGGATAAGATGCTAACAAGGCCCCTCTTGCCAGCACTCTGATGCATACTATATCCAGCTTGGAAGGATAAGATGCTGATCAGGTCCCTCTTGTGGGCACTGTGATGCATACTATATCCAGCTCCAAAAGATAAGATGCTGATTAGGCCCCTCGTGCCAGCAATCTGATCCATATTCTATCAGCTTGGAAGGATAAGATGCTGACTAGGCACCTCGTGCCAGCACTCTGATGCATACTATATCCTGCTTGGAAGGATAAGATGCTGATCAGGCCCCTCTTGCGGGCACTCTGATGCATGCTATTTCCAGCTCCAAAGTATAAGATGCCGATTAGGTCCCTCGTGCCAGCACTCTGATGCATACTGTATCCAGCTCAGAAGGATAAGATGCTGACCAAGCCCCTCATGTCAGCACTCTGATGCACACTCTATTGAGCTTGGAAGGATAACATGCTGACTAGGCCCCTCATCACAGCAATCTAAAGCACATTGTATCGACCTTGGAAGGATGGACGGCTTACTAGGCCCATTGTACCAGCACTCCGCTGTATACTATATCCAGCTGCGAAGGATAAGATGCTGACTAGGCCCCTCGTGCCAGCACTCTGATGTGTACTATATCCAGCTCCGAATGACAAGATGATGACTAGACCCCTCATGCCAGCACTCTGATGCATACTGCATTAAGCTCAGAAGGATAATATGCTGACTAGGCCCCTCATCCCAGCAATCTGAAGCACACTATCGACCTTGGAAGGACAGACCGCTGACTAGGCCCGTCGTACCAGCACTCTGATGTATACTATATTCAGCTCCAAAGGATAAGATGCTGACTAGGCCCCTCATGCCAGCACTCTGATGCATACTATATTGAGCTCTAAAGGATAAGATGCTGACAATGCCCCTCATGCCAGCACTCTGATCTACACTCTATCGAACTCAGAAGGATAAGATGCTGACTAGGCCCCTCATCCTAGCACTCTGATGCATACTACATTCAGCTCAGAAGGATAATATGCTGACCAGGCTCCTCATGCCAGCACTCTGATCTACACTCTGTCGAACTCAGAAGGATAAGATGCTGACTTGGCCCCTCATCCTAGTACTCTGATGCGTACTACATTCAGCTCAGAAGGATAAGATGCCGACCAGGCCCCTCATGCCAGCACTCTGATCTACACTCTGTCGAACTCAGAAGGATAAGATGCTGACTTGGCCCCTCATCCTAGCACTCTGATGCATACTACTTTCAGCTCAGAAGAATAAGATGCTGACTAGGCCCCTCATCCTAGTACTCTGAAACACACTCTTTCAACTTTGGAAGGACAGAGGGCTGACTAGGCCCTTCGTGCCAGCACTCTGATGCATACTAAATTCAGCTCAGAAGGATAAAATGCTAATTAGGCCCCTAATGCCAGCACTCTGATGCGTACTATATTCAGCTCGGAAGGATAAGATGCTGATTAGGCACCTTGAGCCAGAACTCTGATGCGTACTATATCCAGCTCAGAAGGATAAGATGCTGATTAGGCACCTCATGCCAGCACTCTGATGCATACCTAATACAGCTCGGAAGGATAAGATTTTGACTAGGCCCCTCATGCCAGCACTCTGATGCACACTCTATTGAGCTCAGAAAGATAAGATGCTGAAAATTCCCCTCATGTCAGCTCTTCGATGCATACTATATCCAGCTGGGAAGGATAAGATTTTGACTAGGCCCCTCGTGCCAGCACTCTGATGTGTACTACATTCAACTCAGAAGGATAAGATGCTGACTAGGCCCCTTGTGCCAGCACTCTGATGCGTACTACATTCAGCTCTGAAGGATAAGATGCTGACTATGACCCTCGTCTCAGCATTCTGAAGCACACTGGAAGGACGGGGTGCTGACTAGGCCATTCGTGTCAGCACTCTGATGTGTTCTATATCCAGCTCAGAAGGATAAGATGCCGATTAGGCCCTTGTGCCAGCACTCTGATACATACTATAAACAGCTCGGAAGTATAAGATGCCAATTAGGCCCCTCGTGCCAGCACTCTGATCCGTACTAGATCCAGCTCGGAGGGATAATTTGCTGATTAGGCCCCTCGTGCCAGCACTCTGACGCGTACTATATCCAGCTTGGAAGGTTAAGATGCTGATTAGGCCATTGTGCCAGCACACTGATTCATAGTATATCCAGCTCAGAATGATAAGATTCTGATTAGGCCCCTTGTGCCAGCACTCTGATGCATACTATAGCAAGCTCGGAAGGATAAGATGCTGACTATGCCTCTCGTGTCAGCACTCTGATGCATACTACATTCAGCCAAGAAGGATAATATGCTGACTAGGCCCCATCATCCCAGCCATCTGAAGCACACTATATCGACCTTGGAAAGACAAAGGGCTGACTAGGCCCGTCGTACCAGCACTCTGATGTATACTATATCCAGCTCCAAAGGATAAGATGCTGACTAGGCCACTCGCGCCAGCACTCTGATGCTTACTACATCGAGCTCGGAAGGATAAGATGCTGATTAGTCCCCTCGTTCCAGCACTCTGATGTACACTCTATTACGCTCGGGAGGATAAGATGCTGATTTGGTCCCTCGAGCCATCACTGCCATGCATACTATATCAAGGTTGGAAGGATGAGTTGCTCACTAGGCCCCTCGTGCCAGCATTCTGATGCACACTATATCCAGCTGGGAAGGATAAGATGCTGACTTGGCCCCTCGTGCCAGCAATCTGAAGCACACTGTATCGACCTTGGAAAGACAGAGGGCTGACTAGGCCCGTCGTACCAGCACTCTAATGCATACTATATCCAGCTCCAAAGGATAAGATGCTGACTAGGCCACTCGTGCCAGCACTCTGGTGCGTACTATATCGAGCTCAGAAGGATAAGATGTTAATTAGGCCCCTCGTGCCAGCACTTTGATGCACACTCTATCGAGCTTGGAAGGATAAGATGCTGATTACGTCCCTCGTGCCAGCACTCCGATGCATACTATATCAAGGTTAAAAAGATAAGATGCTGACTAGGCCTGCTATGCCAGCACTCATTTGCGTACCATATCCAGCTCGGAAGGATAAGATGCCAATTAGGACCCTCGTGCCAGCACTCTGATGCGTACTATATCCTGCTCGGAAGGAAAGCATGCTGACTAGGCCGGTCACCTCTCCTGCAGATAGTCTGGCAGTTGTAAGCACACTGATGATTCCTAGTACACTGCATGTGTTGCAAGTGTATCTGGTGACTCTGATCACCTCAGCCGCAATCTGTGCTTGAGGCGTGCACACTGGCTACTGTGATCTGGAAACAACTCAATTGAATCTCTTTTGGGAACTGGGGAGGGTTCGATGGCCCAGGCATCTTTTGGGCATTGAACTGCTGCAGGATCACAGTCACCCTGCTACATGACACTGGAACCTCAATGTACTGACAGCAAACACGTCTCTGACTCAGAGATACCGGTGCACCAGCAGAAACGAACAGGTGCTGTGTAATATTTGGTATCCTCTTGGGATCGTGTATCCCCTGCTCTTCGGGAGACTACGAGGTCCTGCCTATTGGACATCTCGGGCTGGCCCACAGCAGCCCCGCCCACCTCAGGTGAGGCGAACCTTGGCTTTAGCAGGCAGAAGCAGCAGCGCTCCAAGCAAAGCTGTTGCCCCAGACGCTCTGTTTACGGGGACACTAAGAAAGGGTCCTATTAAAGTGCTTAACTGTTTGTTTACCTTGCCTTGACCTCTGACTGTTTGAGCTAAAATGCACTACATGTAAAACAAAGGAGAAAATAAACGTAGATCTCGAATGCTAAAAGAAAAGATTCGTTTAAGGAAATGAAACGAAATTAACATGAGGAAAAGATGATAATAAGGGAGGGGAACCATCACATTAATAGAAAAAAGCAAAGAAAAATTGCAAAAACAAGAAGGAAACAACAGATATTTACAGCACTAAAAAGACTGAGAGAGAAAGCATGAGAGGAAAATAGAGAAAGAAAACCTTTTGGTTTTTAATAATAAAACGTATTCAAATCTTTAAAGATGTTACAGGGACAGATCCGCAAAGGCCTTCCATTATTGCATGTAGACGTGCCTTGTGATGATATCTCATATGACTCTGGCTCCCTATTAAACTCAGAGCTAATGAAAATCATCCAACAAACATTGTGTAAAATATGATAAAGTCTGATCAAAATTCAAAGAAGTGTATTTCTTTATCTTGTTAATTCAACCTGCTACAAGCTGCATTGTGGCACTTGAAGACTTTTCTTTTAACCGCTGCTGGATGTGGTAAAAATGGCTAAAGGATCCCATAAATTGGGGCTGACGACGTAGCTGAATGGACTGGACGAGCCCTGCCAAGTTTCCCATGTCCCCAGTCCAGGTTTGTTTTTAAAATTCTGGGACTTGTAGTCCTGTTTATTCCATTACAAAACTGAACTACAAATCTGAGAATTCAAAGAAAAACCTGGCTAGAACAGCACATCATGCATTGATCAGGGAAACTTGGCAGCAATGCTAGAGTCACAAGTGGCAGAGATAAGAGGAGCAGGGGTTAGTATTCAACACACACACACACACACACATAAATATATATATAAAGTGTCCTGGAGATAGTTGGCAATGGACTGTATTTTTCGAGGGATCGAATTTTCCAGGACCGCCTCGACAAGGAACCAAGCCAGTGGCTGCTGCTTTGGCAGTCTGTGACTGCACGGGGAGGCGGGTGAGATTACTGCTTGCCTCACAGCCCGGTTTGTTTCCAAGTTGGGGCTGGGGCGTCGGGGACCGGAGGGAGCTCCTAGCACCATTCAGCACGCAATCGCCAGTTGGCATACAGCCCCCTCCTTTTGCTTGGCACAACACAGCTCTTATTGAAGTTACATCGATCCAGCTGCCACACTTACCTTCGTGACGCATGCTGGGAGTAGTGGTCTCCCATTAGACTGCTGCGTTCCCAGTGCAGCTGGGTCAGCTGATCTCTCGCCAATGGGAGTGCCTGAGTAAATTCAAAAGGAGGGAGTAGGTGATTGCGGGGTATTAGCAGCACCTGAGGAAGGCGGACAAGCCGAAATGTATTGTGCACTGCTGTACCGGTGAATAAAGAGCTTCCAAAGTATTCCCTGCTGTGTCCTCGTGGTTTACTTTGAGGAGTGGCCTGTTGTATATATATATAATCAGATCCCAAAGAATTGATAGATTACAGTAAATGTGTACTTTTTCGGTCAAAAATAACCTACATTTTATATTACCTCTCAATAAGGCACTTGCTGTTGAGATCACTGTGTAAGCAAATTCCTAGGTATAACATAACATTGATGAGATATCTATGAAGGTTAATGCGCTCGCTAAACAGATCTGTGTACAGTCTAGTTACAGGTTTAATTTATCATAAAATAGCATAGACTTCTCACCAGATCTTGCTCCAACACTACCAGTAGAGGGCATGACCCCCCCCCCAAGCTGTTTACACCTTGATAAGTATACTGCGTTGTATACTTAATTGTGACCCAAATGCATTATTGTATATTCATTGTATTTTTCATTTTAAATACACAATAAAAGATTTATTTTTAAATCTCATTAAGGGTTAATATGCCTGTTGCAAAGTACAGTGTGTAACATTCAAGTATGTATTATTGTGTGATAGCTTTGTGTTTTAAGTGGACATATCAGTGGGTTAATACTTTTTTGTGTGGTGATCCTTGTATTAGTAAGTGCATCCTAATAATGACTCAGAAAGATGCCTCTGACATTCTAATACATCTTACAAAAGTCTTAGTTTAGAAATATCAAACATCACACCAAATGATGGATGGGTCAAACATCTTACCCTTCCACCATGAAACATCTACCCTAGTTTACCTCTTGAGTACTTATGAAGTGACAAGCTCTGATAGATCTGCCAGCCATCGGGTGGAATTCCCCCCAACATTTGGCTTTCCTCCTCCATGGATTATGCACACTTTACCTCTGCTAACCAGTGCTAAAGTGCATGTGCTCAATCCTTTAAACATGGTCACATTGGCTTATCCCCAATTGGCATTTTTAATATCCTTTAAGTCCCTAGTAAAGTGGCACTACCTTTGCTCAGGGTCTGTAAATTAAATGCTACTCATAGGACTACAGCACTGATTGTGACACATACTGAAGTAGCCATCTGAACATTTCTAAGGCCTGTCATTACAGAATGTGTAAGCTCATTTAAACTTCCATCTGAACCTGGCAAAATAAACCTTTTATGTAGGTCCAAACCATCCTGTTTAATACATATAAGACACCCCCAGGGTAGACCTTGGAGAGCCATGAGGGCAGGGTGCAGTGTTTACTTGTCCTGGAAGTCAAAAACTCTTAAATTAATTTTGTTTCTACTGCAAGGCATACCTCTTCCACAGGATAGCATTGGTGTTACTTTATTACATTTAATAATCTGTAATTTCTATATGGGAGCAGGTAACCAGTTTATATATGATGGCTTTGAAATTGAATTGAAAAATCCTAACTTACGATGAAGTCAGATTTTAGGTTACAATTTTGAAAATACCACTTTTGGAAAGATGGCATTTTTCTGCCTTAGCCATTTAGTGCCTATAAAATTTCTCTTGGTCACATGACTTGGTGTAGCTGACAGATGGTCTTTGTGTGTTCCTCCTAGACAAGCAAACACAATAGAGAGCTGCGGTGTGCCTAGTAGTTTCCATCACTGGCAGGATGGGAGGGTGGGGGTGGATCCAGCCCTAGTTACACTTGAATAGGTTATTTCCTGACTCCACACAAAGAGCTGCATACCCCCTGTAGTTAGTCTGGAGCTAAGGCAGGGAAGGCAGGATCACTGAGGACTTCAAGGGGAAACGTGTACAAGCTCCTCCCCACTTCAAATGCACAGCTTGATATAAATACTGGACCTCAGACACTAACTCTTCAGTACACTTCTGGACCTGTAGATACTCTGCCAGGAAGACGGACCACTGCCCTGCTGTGCTGACCTGCTGTCATCTTGCCTGAGTGAGAAGGACTGGATCTGCACCTGTTGAACCCAGGACCACAAAGTGACCTGAATGGGCTAGTTGGTGGTCATCCTGACTTGGGCCTCAGGGACATTAGCCTCCAGTCATCTTGAACTCAGCGCCTGGACGGTGCCATTTGTGAGTTTACCCTCTAAAGTGGTGCCACCTCAGTCCCGAACCCTTGTAAATGGGCCTAAGGTGCTCTGCCAGGTTTTGTGAATCCAGTGGAATGGATGCATCTCCACTGCTTCCAAGCACAACGCTGAGCAGAACCGATGTTTGCCACTGCTGCATGGATCAGTACAAGGACAAAGAGCTGTATTGCGTCTCAGCCCATTGACGCATCGGAACTGCCAATGTGCGATGCATTCTTGGTGTAGGGCTTCTCATCCCTCATCGACGGCAGCCTCGAATACGATGCCGAGTGGAGCATCGCAGCCTCTTAGCTTCCCAAAACCGATGCATTGCCCAGACTGTGCAACGCTATCTTGAGGATGGAATTTGCATGCAAGCCCTCATCAATGGTAATGTCAACAACTGCGCAGGATCTTGCACCGCAGCCTTGCTGCACCTCAGAACTGACGCATCCCTTCAGTTGGGCGATACATCTTTGACTCAGAACCACACAATGCTGTGCAAACCAGGACTGAAGGAATCTTGTTCAGCAGGCCTAACTGGGTCCCTGTAGCTGGCCCAAGCTCCATCGTGGTTGGCCTGAACTTGTTACTTTGTCTCGGTCTGGTGCAAACAGGTATCCATAGTTGACACTTAGTGACTTTTTATGCTATTTTTGCTGAAATCTTAAAACCTACATATCTCTGGTTCTATTGATTGGATTTTTGTTGATTTTATCTTCTTTTATTTATAAAAATGTATTGTATTTTTCTAAACTGGTGTGGAATCCTTTTGTGGAGTGTTTTCACTCTATTACTGTTTGAAGTGTTGCACAAATACTTTACACATTGTCTCTGAGGTAAGCCTGACTGCTCTGTGCAATCTATCCAAGGATTCAGCACAGGTTAATTTAGGGTTTGTTTGTGACTTTACCCCGAGAAGAATTGTGGTTGCTGCTTAAGAAGGGTTTCTGTGCCCCAGTGGGATATTATGTTTTGCAATGCTGCCCCAAGGGCTATTCCCATTTGTCTAACCTTGCGCAACCTGAGGGGAAACGTAAGTGCGTTGGGTAGGCCCAAGACGAGATCCACCAGGAAACAAGGTATCTGTGTGTTGAAATGGTTGTCTACGTCACCTAAAATGTGGTCCCAGTAGGGTGAAATGACAGGGCAGTCCCATAGTAAGTGTGTCAGTGTGCCCTCTGCTCCACATTCCCTCCAGTATTGCGACGAGCGATTGGGATTGTGTCTGTGTAGTCTGGGGGCGTAAGGTACCAATAGGTTACTACTTGGTCGCTGTTTCAATGCTGGAAATGTTCAGCGCATTGTGGCGTATACAATAGTAAATGTCGCCCCATTCATTCTGCAAAAGTGTTCGCCCCAATTCTACTTCACAACACCATTCCAAGTCAAAAAGATGTCCTATTGACCTACACCCTTCTCTATCCCAGCATTGGAAAGCCCTCTGATCTAGACCTGTGGTGAATTCCTCCTTTTTGACTATAGGTGTGAGGGGTGATGGGAAGGAGGTTAAGCCATATCTTGTTGCAGTGTAGTCCTATACCCTCAAAGTCATGTGAGTGATTGGTGATCCATATAAATCAGCTGAGCATTGAGTCTTGTGAAGGAAAGGGATCCCCCACAGCGCCTGACCTGAGATCGCTCTTTCCATAACAGCCAATGTTTCTCCGACTTACTACGGGACCATTCCAGCAAAACACGCAATTGGGTAGCTTGGTAGTAATGAGCTATATTTGGGACTCTCCTATGGCTCAATTCCTTGCTCATTCTAGGCTTTTTTGTCAGCCTACACGAAGGAACAGAATTCCAGCTGAAGCGATTTAATAATACCAGGGGGAGGCTCCACTGGGAGCATTTGAAAGATGTTTAATATCTTGGGTAACACGTTCCTCATGAGTGCTGCCACTCGGCTAAGCAAGGAAAGGCCGAATGGCTTCCAGAGGCGCAGATCTTTCCAAATCTGGGAGAGAAGATACTTATAGTTCAGGGTAACTGTAGCACACATGGACACCATCAACATGATCCCTAGATATGGAATCGATTCCGTCTCCCACTGAAGTGGAACAGAATGCGCAAGGGTCTCCCGGGTGGAAGGCCGTAGGGAAATCTCTAGGACCCGTGATTTCGTAACGTTGACCCGGAACCCAGAGCCCTCTGCAAAGCTCTCGAGTTAAGCGAAAAACACGGGCATGGAAGTCTGGGGTTTCTCCAGTGTAGCTTCTGCGTCGTCTGCTTAAAGACTGATAGTGTGAAGGTCCCCCCCCCCCTGATTCTAACCTCAGAGAACAGCGGGTTCTCCTGCACCCTCTAGGCCACGGGCTCCATGTAAAGAGTGAAGAGCAGGGGACAGAGTGGACGCCCCTGCCTCGTGCCGCGTGCGATCGGGAAAGAGTCGGGGGAGCGGCCATTCACCCGCACCGTTGCATTGGGGTGACTACAGCAGCTGAATAACCATTTACGAAAACGGTCGCCCATCCCAAACCTCGCGAGGGTGGTCTCCAGATACTTCCAGTCTACTCGGTCGAATGCTTTATCAGCATCAACCAATAGCACCACACATTCCTCTTTCTGGGGTTGACCCCTATCAAGAAGGTGAAGTAGCCTCCGTGTGTTGTCACTGCACTGTCTGGTGGCCACAAAGCCAGACTGGTCGGGATCCAGCAACCCCGGCATCATTGGACCTAGCCTGTCCGCCAATATCACCGTAAAGAGCTTTAAATCGGTCTGTAAGAGGCACAGAGTTGAACATCTTTGCCAGGTTTTCTAATCACTATTACCGGTACCATTAGCATCGTGGGGGCAATGTCCGAGGTATCGCCTACCTCATTGAAAAGCTTGGTGAGAATAGGCGCAATGTTGTGCAAAAGGTCGTGTAGAAGATGACGGGGTACCCCTCAGGGCCCGGGGACTTAAGGGGCTATAGCTGTTATCACCTCCTCTATGCGAATAGGGCTCTCCATGCTGGCTGGCTGATCCGGTGTTAATCTGGGGAGAATTGCCCCCTGTGTGTAGGTGAGAGAATCTTGTTCTGAAAGGTGTTGGCCTGTGTATAGTTTTGGATTAAAATCATGGAATGCTCGCGTTATGGCTGTGTCATCTGAGAACTCATTGCCAGACTCGTTGCATACTGTATGCATGGAGGCTGCTTGGCGTTGGGCGCGGAGCTTATTAGACAAAAGGCGCCTGCCTTTATCTCCCTCATGTAGAAAGAATGTCGCAGCCTAAGGACTGGAAACACCGCCTTATCCAAATCTAGGTGAGTGAGTTGCAGGCGCACTGCCTCTAATTGTCGCCATACCCGGGGGGGCCCGGTTCATTTATGAATGCATTCTAGCTCCTGCACTTGCCTGTTGAGGCCCTCTCTTTTGTCCCGTCTAATTTGATTGTCCGCTGTGGATATAGCGATGAGTTCCCCTCTAGCGAATACTTTGAGTGTTTCCAAAGGCGTAGTGATGGAGGTGCCGGGGATATCGTTAAAAATCAGGAATTCCTTCAGTGCCTTATCGAGGCGGGTGATCACCCCTGGACGTGTGAAAGTGTGTCGGGCAGCTGCCATGTGTATGATGGTCTGTCTGGGGAGGGAATCGAAGCGTAAGTGTCAATGCAGCTTGGTCAGGGTGGGAACGAGGTTCAATATCTGAGGTCAGCGTGTGCTGAAGTAGCGAACTGGACCAGATAAAATAATCAATTCTGGCATAGGTTTTATGTGCATGCGAGTAGAATGTGTAATCTGTCACCTGGGGATGTATAGTGCGCCAGATTTCAACTAGTCCTAGATCCTGCAGCCACTCCTCCCCCGTCTGTGAGAGAGCCCCGGCCTGCCCATGTCGTTGTGCTGAACGATCTAACTGATTGTCGAAAATTGAGCTAATATCTCACCTTAGTATAAGTTGCCAGTCTGGCGAAGCTGATAGTTCCATCACTGCCCGTCTTAGGAATGCCTCCTGCCCCTTATAGGGGCGTAAATAGTGCCTAGGGTATAAGTATGCGCATTAATGGTAACCAAGAGGGCCAGTAGCCTCCCCTTAATTTCAGCCTGTTTCGTCCCTATTTTGCCCCTAAACTTGTATGAGATGAGGATAGCAACTGCGGCTGGTTTAGCTGAGTTTAGCTGAGTGTGAAGAGAAATATTGTTGTGGGAAAGCCCTCGATCTATGTCTGTGCGTGACCCCGGCCAGGAGGTGAGTTTCCTGTAATGAGCATATTTGTGGGCTTGAATGTTCTAAGTAAGTTAGAATAGTTTTCTGCTTTATCGGGTTATTCAGCCCTTTTACATTTAGCGTGAGGATTTTAATGTTCGCCAGCATGCAACTATGATGTCAGTTAAAAGCCATGCAGGAAGCCAGTGTCCTCCAGGCGCCCCCCCCCCCCCCCGTGAGCCTTCCCTTGAGATCTAGGAGTCTCACTCTGTGGGAAGCAGTGCCTGTAGGTAAGGCTAGAGATTCGTGGGACTCAGGAAAGGGGACAAACAAAGTAAAAATAAGAAGCATAATGAACGTCAACAATTGAACCCGTCAGGCAAAAGTCCATCATCATGAAGTGAACCTCAGACTGGAGCAGTGTGCTCCAAAGAAGAAAAAATGAACGGGAACTTGTGACCAATTTCACCTTGCCCCCACCCAAACCAAGCCCCAACAGCCATAAAAAAAAGGACCAGGAGGAGGTATCTGCGGAATGTCCACTATTACTATTACACCAGCTTTCATTCACTAGAGGGGTCCCCTGCGAGTGTTGCCAGTACTGCTTCCATTCCTTGGCCATGGTGTCTTGGTCAGGGCGCAGTTTGATTGCTGGGGCTTTAATTGTAGTCCATCCATGGCTGCTACATTGGTTTCTGTTTGTCTTGCTTTGTTGCGGTTCTTCCTTCGACTGGACCTCGATACGCAGGAGTCTAATCTAAATGGATGGCCCCAGTAGTAAGAGATGCCAGCTGATCTGAGATGCATGGTAACGGGCCTGAAAGCTTTGTGTTTCAGCAGGGTTGAGGCAGCCAGGTCTTGGTATAGAGCAGGTTTCTGGCCCTTGTATTTAAATGTGGGATCGTCTCTGGCAGCACGTAAGATCTGCTCTTTATGCTGCAAATCGTGTACATAAGTAGGATATAGGCCGGGAGGGGGTCGGCGTGCCTCAGAGGACCCACTCTATGTATATGATCGAGTTTAATGTGGAAATGTCTGTCACCATGGTCTCGATGTTTGCATCCTCTGTCCCGGACTCAATACCTCTGCTATGTATGTTGTTGCACCGGGACCTATTTTCGAGGTCCTCTGTATGCGCCTGGAGGTCAAGGTTTGGTTCTCACAGGCGAAGAACCTCTTGTTGCAGGCCATCTAACTCCTTAACCTTGCTGGATTCATGATCTTACAGGGAGTTGGCTCTCTTCCCTAGTGAATCTAAGTCCCGGCGCACCTCCCTGAGGTCTCCTGGTAAGTCACGCTTCATAGAGGTGAGGTCTTCTTGAAGGGAAGCAAAAAGGGATTCCAGAAAGGGGCGGCTGACCGGGTTCTCCGCGTCCTCAGCTCCCTCCACTTCTGTTGTGCGCTGCAGGGGCGGGGGATTCACAGATTGCGATTGGGGCGTCTTGAGAAGCATGTCCTTTACTGATCTGTCCTTTTTTTACTCTACAACCATGTCCAACTATGTCCAGGTTCACGCCCCGTCTTGCAGGCTGTAGTCCACCTCTTCTTGGTATGCATGTAGTTAGAAGATTGGCCAAACCACAGGCTCCTTGGTAGTTTATAGCACTCTGCATGTTAGATAGATTGCCCTGGGGGTCGAGGAGCTTGAGTTAGGGGAGCACCAATGTCCTTCCCAGGGCTTGGTGCGGAATCACCAGTAATCAAGGGGGCCCTAAGGGGGGATAAGGCAGTCCTCTAGACCGTGCAGTGGGGTCCAGACCTGGCTCTGTCCTCCTTCTGCTGCCTCCGCTCTCCCCTATGGCACTCCCCACTCGTTGCGCACACCTGAAGGTGTTACAGCCCCCCTAGTTATGGTGGGGGATCCCAGCCCTGCAAAGTGCTCTTGAGTGGAACTTGTCCATGGAAGGACTTCACTTTGAGTTGGGTTGGGGGGGGGGGGTCGCCCCTTTGCGCTGCAAGGTTTTTCAGGCCGCTGCCATCTCTCTGCTCCTTATTTCAGTCCCCCACAGCCGCTCACCTCCTTGGTCTTGTGTCGCCTGCTTCTCCCGGAATTCACGGCACGAGGCCTCAGCCGTTCTCCCACTTCCCTCAGCCGCCAAAGTCCACTGCACCATCTGCGTTCCTCTTCAGGCCTTGTTTTACCCCTGCCCTGTTGCTCAAGGTTTTCTGGCCGTCAGCTCGGCCCGGATGCTGGCCAGAGTTTCTCCCCAGGCAATGATGGCACTGCCCCGCAGCCTGTAGTGCTCCTCATCGATGCAAATGGCCCGTTGTGGGTGCTCATTGGCCCTGGTCTCATTGCAGGACAGCCGCAAGGTTTCAGCGACCCGGCACCTCCAAAACCCCGGCACTGACTCTCCTGGCACAGCTTCTCTTCCACAGCTGCCTGTACACCCGGCTCACTGGAGGCCACAGCCCCCGGACTCAGCACGGTTCCTCCTTCTGCGGTATGTGTTGCTTAATAGCTGGTGCGGCATTATACTGGGCCTCTCTCAGTCACGCTGCCGCTCCCCCGGCCCCTCGTGGACTGGTTCTCGGGGCCACACAGTATCTTTAACGCTGGGTCCTCACCGTCTGTTTCTCGCCACGGCGGGCTGCCTCCGCTGCCGCCACAGGCACCTGTGCGGCCACCTCTCACCACGTGCCCGCCTGGATCTTACAGGGCTTAGTTATCCGGAAGGCTCTCTCTTGCATCCCCAGCACTCAGGAAGCATTTTGCTGGAGGAAGTGATTTTCGAAGGTTCCCCTTCCGCCGTAAAAAGTCGAGGCTGAGTCGGGCAGGAGGGAAGAGACAGAGAGACACGACCTAGCGAGTGCCATCTTGGCCACACCCCCCAAAAAGATGTTTTTAAAAGTGAATTCAAAGCTTGATCTGTCCTATGTTACATTAAGATCAGAATTTCATCCAGTTGGCAATGAAACTCTAACCAAATGTTCTTTGAGAATTAAATCTGGTCCTCTGCTAGACCTTTGCCCTTCCACATTGAGAAAGCAATTCTGGTTAGCCGCCTAATGACTTCACTAAAGTCCTCTCTTAATCAAGGTACCTGTTGGGCCTGGCCCTCTTTGTAGGGTCACTCCTAAACCTTTTTGCCTTTATCTCTTATGTTTCTTAATTAGTTTTTGTTGGCGTTAGAACTCCCAACTTTACTACTTCCAACCAGTGTTTAAATGCTTGTGATTTCTCCTTAAAACATGATACATCTGATTGGTACATTTAATTTATTTTTGTAAGTCCCCAGTATATACACGGCCGGACTGGGAACCAAAACCGGCCCTGGCAACTAGCTCGGCTGGCATACCAAGGGGAGGAGCTGTTTGTCAGGGTCAGTTTTGGCCGCTTTTGTTACAAAGGACCGATATTGTAGCTATGCTGCAAAACCGGCCCGGTAACAAAACCGGCCCCCCAGGGGTCCAAATCCGGCCCCCACCCTGGCGGTCTATTGGGGGAAAGCCTGGTGCCTGCTACGGCCAGTCCGGCCCTGAGTATATGGTACTACATGTACCAATGACCTGTAAATTAAGGTACATATTTAGCAAAGGTTTTGCGTCATTCTAGAGCCACGCAAGGGAACACAGAGGGATGCAAAACCTAGACTGAGATTTACGAGGCCAAGCAAGGTCAGCTTACATTACCCTGAGTGACTTGGTAAATCTGCAGTAACGCAAAGCAGCGCAAGTCGCTGTCTTGCATTACTCTGTCCCCGGGAGGAATTCCATGGGTGGAGCATGGGTGTTCCTGCGAACCCACCCATGAATTTGGGTGCCTTCCCAGATTTACCATGAGTGGTAGGCCTGGGAATGCGTAAAAATCCAGGGGAGGCATAATAAGGCGAAATATCTATATTTCTACTTGTTTGTTCCTCTATCAATGTGTGCTGCAGAATGCAGCACACGTAGAAAGAGGGACAAGCCTCACAGTATTGTATTCGTGCAGGAAGATGTCCCCTCCTGCACAAAAACAATCTTGCTTGCCTCACAGGCCCATTTGCACCAATTGTGCAAGGGTATCTGCATTTGCGGTAGGCAGCCACACGTGCACCAGCGCAAGCAAAGAAAAGGAAGGCGCAATGTAATGGTAAATATGGTGCATTCATTCTGTCTACCTGTCACGCAGCACTGCAAGGTGTCTTGCTCCACTGTGTTGAGTGACATTGTGTGAAATCTGACCTGCGATGCTGTTAGTGGGCTTGCAGCATGGATTGTGCAACCCACTAAAGTAGCACTTTAAAACACAAATCAAACCTGCCATCGCAGTTTTAAACTGCCAATCCGACCTGGCGAAATTACTTTTTGCCAGGCCTAAACCTTCTTTTTAATACATATGGCATTCCTTGTGTAGGCCCTAAAAAGATCACAGGGCATGATGCATTGTAAATACAAAGTAGGGCATGTGTTTTTAAGTTTGCATGTCCTGGTAGTGAAAAAACTAGTACATTTAAAATATGCTTTTTGATGGGGAACAGGTAAGGATGTCAAATTTGGACTCAAAAGAATTGTAACTTAAAATCCTCTTTAATGGTACAGTTTGATTTTAAGTTAAAATTCAGAGACTGCCACTTTTAGAAAGATTACTTTTTCGTGTCCCGGCTATTTGGTGCCTTCTGCCAGTGTTCGGGGTCACAAGACTGTGAGTAATTTAGCTGTTTGGCTTTGTATGTTCCTCCAAGTGAGACACAAGGGGATTAGGTGATGGCAGGTTGTGCCATGCTGGAGGGATAGATGGGGATGGAGCTGTTCCCTGCCACACCTACACTTCAAAAGGGCTGCCTTTAGCATATACACCCAATCAAACCTGGCACTAGTCTTTTTCACCCCAGAATTCTTAGAGCCTTAGAACCAGATGTGGGGGTAGCATAAGAAATGCCTTCACTTCAAAGGCCGGCACCAGGTATAGCTATCGGAACCTTTGATCATCTTTTCAGTATGTTTCTGAACCTGTGGAAGACTTCAGAAGGATTTCATGGACTGCCAGATTACTGCCCTGCTGCTTGAGGCCTGCTGTGGTCCCCAGAGGACTGCCATGCTGCTACCAAAATACTGCACTGCTGGTTGAGACCCACCCTGCTTCCCAGAAGATTTCCCTGCTTCTAGAGCCCAACCTTTCTGCTAGAAGAGAACTGCATCATCTACTTGAAAGCAGGACAGCTAGATGTGACTCTATGGTTTAATTGGGCCTCCTGTTTGAGCTACAGGGGCATAACAAGCTCCAGAGACCGTGAACCCTCCCCTGGTCACTCTGCTAGAGTTAGTCCTTACAGCCTCTAAATGCTGCCCCCTCCCCCATCCTGCACCTTTAGAAGTGGTGTTAGAGGTGCTGCTCCCACCTACCGTTAAATCTTTTGACTTCAAAAACCTTTCACCATAAAGTGCCAGAAGAACCAGCAGAAGACTGGAACCTACCTGCCAGTCTCCAGACCCAAGGTGCATTGCCAGTCGGTTTGACTTTGCAGTAGCTCCAGCTAATTTCTTCACCACACCAGCAAATCCTGTTCACCGGGATTTCTCAGTGATGGCATCTGGTCTTGTGGAGCTCTCTTTGGCTACATCTTGTAGCTTTGTCCCGCTGGAGCTTTTCAACTCCCAAAAGTTGTCTAAGGAAATAGTCTTCACCGGGATCAATGTCGATCAGCTCTCCATGAACAATGACAAAGTCCTCAGCCTGGAAATTCAGCTTTTTCTGCTCAGAGCTTTTTCCTGCCATTGTCATTTGGCTGCACCAAGACTTTGTCCAGCACTCCCCAGCGATGACGACTCCTCTTTGGGCACAGCCTGCTGCCTTGCCCCATTGAACTCTACCTTTTCCTTCTTCTTTTCTTCAAACTTTCTTCGCAAGCCCAAAGGTAAGCCAAGACCAGGTCCAATCCACCTTGTGTATCTGACTTGTGCTCCATTGCAGTAAACACTACATTTTGACTTTATACCGGTCTTGCGCAACCAAATAACCGTGGTTGTCACTTTGATCTTTTAGGCTCTAGATTTTACTGAAGACTTTTAAAAATCATAACTTCAGTTGTACTGATTGGATTTGTTTTGTTGTAATTACATTTATTAAAATGTATCTAATTTTTCTACATTGGGTTGGGATTTTTCTTGTCTTGTGTTTCACTTTATTACTGTTTATATGCTGCATAAATACTTTACACATTGCCTCTAAGTTAAGTTTGACTGCTTTTGTGCCAAGCTACCAGAAGGTTAAAGCAGATTCATTTAGTAACTTTTAAGGTTTTCTCTGACAGGTATTGTGACTGTTGCTTCAGAAGGGCTCACCTCCGTTCCCCTCAACCAACAACCCAATTTCCCACAACAGCCTTATAACTTTCATTTTGTACATACGTGACACCAAGATCTGGGATGTGGATGTGGTCAGTCTCACCAGGAAAAGTGGAGCACCCTCTTTTTCAAAGCAGAGCAAAACTTCAGAGAAAGTAGTGCCCAGGAGAAGGGACAGGATAGAAAGAAGGCACTGCTGAGAGGAGAGTGGCCAAGGAGAGGGAGGGAATAAGAGAAGGCAAAACTGAAAACAGAGCAGGCAGGGGAAGGGACAGTGAGAGAGCATGCGCTGCTGCACGGAGAGGGAGCCAAAGGAGGAAACGTATAGAGCAGGAGATTTGTAGGCGAAAATCTTTGGAGGAAGAGGGAGAGCAATGACTGCTGAGGAAAGAATGTCCAGGCCGGAAGGGAATATAAAGAGTGAGAGCAACCACTGCTGGGGAGCGAGGAACTAGAGAGTGGAAGGCTGAAAAAGCAGGCATTGCTTAAGACAGACTGGAACTCAGTCAGGGCCTGACTCTCACACAGGGGCATGCACCGTGCTTTCCCTGCCCTTCGCTTTCTCATCCTGAGATATCAACAGAGAGTCTTCAAACTGTTAAATATTTAACAGCTTTCACTATGTTTAATTGTCTTTTCTTTTCTGAGTTGCAATGTGCAATTGGTACCACCTACAATATACATTATTGCAACTTTCATTTGTGGTCATCAGGCATTTGAGAAAATAGATTCACCATGTCCTCGAGTAGTTCTTTCTTTAGTATTATAACTAGTCACCTTCTGCGAGCAATAGACTCACTAAAGATATCCAGGTGTTGCATGGCCCATCTCCCATCAACCAAGAAGTGCTGTTGTTAAAACTGCCCATATTGGAGTTTAGAACCTTTATATTTGAGCAAAAACAAACCTACCTCCATAGAAAAAATGATGTACGTTTCTATGCAACTCATTATCCTGAAAACTTCAGAATGCCAAAGACAAAACACATAAAACAAGAGACTTGAGATGATGCTCAGACATGAAAAACATCTGGTACCTAAGGGTATTCCAATGTATTTTATTTACTCTTATGTTACAGCCAGTCATCAATTACTGATATTGCACAGTTGTAAACAGATTCCAACGTCGTATTTTTTAAATTGTTATTCTGGTATAGTTATGTAGCGTAAACTCCACCCAAAGGCATACAAGTCCTTCATATGAGCACTAGCTGTATTACGCAATACATATTGGGGGGGGGGTGGTCGCACAGGGAGATTAAGAGATTTGGGGCCATATGTAGGAAGCCCAATACCGGTCAGTAACGGCAGATTTTCGGTAAATATCCCGTTACCGACCGGTATTCAGGCTTTTGGTATGTAGGGGGCACATTTCAGGATTCGGTAATTTACCGAATCGGTAAAATTACCGATTCGGTAATTTTACCGATTCGGTAAATACCGAAGCCTGAAAAGATATGTAGGGGGAGTGTGTGGTTGTTGTGGGGATTCGTTATTTACCACCAACTAAAAGTTGGTGGTAAATGACGAATGGCTGTAAAAAAGCATTTTTTTGCACTTTGAAGTGGGCAATGTGGCAGACATACATGCCCTTAGGGCATGTATGTGTGCCACATGTGCACACATGCAGGAATCAGGGGTGCAACAGGGTGTCACTGTGACACCCTGCCACACTTGATTGTGCTCCCCCCATTACCGAATCGGTATTTACCGATTCGGTAATGGTAACTGGCTTCCCATTGATTCCTATGGGCCTCCTGGCCCATAGGAATCAATGGGAAGCCAGTTACCATTACCGAATCGGTAAATAACGATTCTAAAAACCGACCCATTCCGAATCGGTAAATATTACCGATGGATTACCTACATATCATTTACCACTTCATAAATACCGAATCGGTAAAATTCGGTATTTATGAAGTGGTAAATGTTAGGCTACCTACATATGGCCCTTGCTGAGAATCACAGGATGGTGAGCCCTGACGCCGAGACTCACAGCTTATTCTCAGTTGCAAAGTCGGCGCTATGATGTAATGCCAGATCCTCTCACTTTGCTCTGATTTTTTCATCAAACAAGAAATACAAAGTGATCAACACTCACTACAAAATTTCAAATAATCCACAGTATGACATAATTTCTGTCAGTAATAAGGTTACCTGTACCTTCTTTGTGAGAGATCACCTCAGTTTTAATCCTGAATTTTCACGTCAAATATAATTCTATTTCAGCAAAGCCATAAAAGTTTGATAAAATACAATAAATATATAGGTAAAAGAAAAGTGCAACACATTATTACAATGTTAATGAGGAAGTTGTCACAATTCCAAGTTTCAATCAACATTGGAAGCCACAAACTGTTAAAAATAACAGAACATTCAAAAACTGATAACACCAATACCAGTGTATCACTATCCTAAAATCAATATAAAAGACATAATCATTGTATGACAGTTCTTCTCTTTGCCCACATCCGCCCTTAAATTGTTGCTAATGCACAGGTATACAGTATGGAAGGGTCCGCTCTCAATAGCCTCAAAGCAATGCAGTGGCTAGATGTGTCCAATTGTCTGCAAATGGGAGACAGCCGTGCAGAGTGTGACTGTACATAAGCTGGGCATGCAAACAGCACATGTGGCAAAGACTCTTTTTGATCAAGACAGAAAGGGTAATTCCGAGAGACAAAGTCCAACCATTTTGCAGTGAATTATTTCAGATGGAGCGTCTCTACTTTACATTGATTGTGTCTAAAGGTCTCATAATTAAGTTCTAGTACTTCTCTAAGCCATAAACCGATTTAAACTTAAATTCTCCCGTCATTGAAGTGCCTGCAACATTCTGCTCTCCCCTCTGCAGCATAAATGCCCAATTCTGTTTTTATAGTGTCACCTTGGAAGGTATTTCGGGTTCAGTAGGGTTGTGCCAATTATCCCTAAAGCCTAAAAAAACTGTCAATTTTTTAGTTGCGGTCAACCAGAGAATGTTTTAAATTCTATCGAACTTAATGATGACTTGTAAGGCAGCAGCATATTGAGCGAGCTCAGGGGTAGCCCATCATCTTCGTCAGAATAGCATGGACCATAGGGGGACATTAAGGGCTACCTTTTTATCTCCCATTTCCAAAAATAGAAGGTGCAATTGTGTACTTCGTGGAAGGGAGGTCAGTGATCTTAAAAAATGTTCCCCAATTGCTCCAAAACCGAGACGTCACCAAAGCCCCACAGCTGAGTCAAGGGCCTTGGGCTCATACACCTGTGGAGCTGGCACTATTGGCTTAGTGAAAGTAGCCTGGGGTTCTTTCAGGACTGCACCAATGGTCTGTCTGTGCTTCAAGTAAGCAGTATTGATATGTGGACACCATGACATATTGGCTGACAATTTGATCCCTAGGTAATTAAACAAATCAACCCTCTCTAGGGCCTTATCGCCTAGCAGCAGTTTTTCCTTAACTTTTTTATGGTTGCTAAACAACATAAATTTTGTTTTGGCTGCGTTGATTTCTAAGCCACAAACTTGACAAAAGGCAGCACATTTTTTAAGAAGAATGTTCTGGCCACTCACAGTTTTCAATATTAAAAGAGTGTAATTTGCAAATATAAATATAGGGATCGTGGTGTTAGATACAACAGGGACATCCACTGGGCAGTCAAAAAGATAGTCGCCCAATCCATTTAGATAGAAAGTGAAGAGAGTGGGAACTAGTACACACCCTTGCAGAATACCTTTCAGCACTGGGATCTTGTCGATCAGTTGACCCTGTTACCCCCATCTGACACAGGCGAAGTTATTCTCATGTAGCTTAATCAGTATTGACGGAATATTGTGAGGCATACCCATCGCCTTCAAAACCTGCCTCAGCCTCAAGCATGAAACCAGATCAAAGACAGATTTTAGATTGACAGAAGCAACAAATAAGTTGCCCTTGCTGATCAGATCAATCTTCCAAAACAATTAGGATAAACCTAAATTCCTGCTCTATCGTAGAGGTTTTGGCTCTGAATCCCACTTGAAGTGGGCTTATAATATCCCAATCTGTTACCTCTCCTGAGGCTTGAGCCGGGAGATAGAAGTGGTCCTTGTGGTACGGTATACTTTTAACAATTTTATAGCTCATTTGCACTGTTATTGGCTTCGTTTTTTGCACTGATTATCTTGTGACATTTTAGGGAAGTATTTAAAGTTTTATTCACCTGATAGACGTATCGGTCTTTTTAAATCATTTAAGTCACTAAAACCCCTGGAATTTGGAGGCTTACCTAACTGGGGACACGAACCTAGCGCGACCACCATCTTGGTAGTAGCGAGGGGAGCGGTCTAGTGACTGGCTTCCCCACGCTATATTTAGAGCGAATGGCGCGAGTGTGCAGCGGGCGCACCAAAGGCAAGGCCGTCTGCGCCCGTCCGCGCCTGGCCCGTGCCGAGTGCCACGATCCCTGCACCACAAATTGTAGGTATACCTTTCCGGATTGCTTATTCAAGATCAGTATTACTGGGACTAAATGGGAGGGAAAGAGATGCTAACTGTGATTGTCTGTCTTTTAATTCAGGGCAACCTCCCCAGATGGCGAAATGTTCACTTTGTAAAACTTTATTACCGGAAATTTTATGCCTAGCACCCTACAATTTGAGGGAGTCTAGGCCCGGGGGCCACAAAGCCTCGGCCTGTAAATGCTTGCTGATAAACGCTAGATCTTTGGTCAAACATAGCACTGAATGTGCACAACTAATTGAGGAAAATGACATACAATTGACTTTTATCACCAAGTCTTGGACTGATGATTCCTCGGGGCCCAATTTGCTAAAAGCAACTCCTCCAGGGTTTGTGTGCCAGTCTTTGAAGAGGGGCAGCGGAAAAAAAGCTCTTTTAAAGCAGGATTCCACCCTATATCTAATGTAGGCTGCGAGGCGCTGGCCTTCAATTTTAATACATCCACTCATCATACCTTTAAAGGCATCTTAATATATAGACCTCCCAATAACAAACAGGCTTTTATCACCGCTATTGGACATTTGCTGGAAGACAGCATTTGTCAGAAGTTTTATACTATTTTGAGAGACTTTAATTATCACCTGGAGGTGCTTTGAATCCAGATACAGCCACTCTTATAGATATCATGAACAGTGTTGACCTCACACAACAGGTCACTGTCCAACTCATTTGGCTTGACATACGCTGGATAGCATTTTTACAAATCATCCAGGCCTCCAGGTTATAGGAGTTATTCCCATGGCCTGGACAGATCATTCGGCCATCCGGTTTGATCTAACCAGTAAGGGACATCACCCAGGTGGGGCAAAGGTCAAGAAACGGATTGAGATCCGATCCTGGAATAAAATGGACAATGGAGCTCTCCAGGAACTCCTTACCGCTACATCTACTCACTCAAGTTTAGGAGCAGAGGAGGGGGCGATCTCATACACTAAATGGGTAGAAAATGCTTGTAATAAGTTAGCCCCAGTTAGGAGCATTGTACCCAAGAGATTGACTCCGTCTGCCCCCTGGTTTTCAGAGGAACTGAAACAGGGAAAACTCATGTGTAAAACGTTTATGGAGGAGAGAATACAAGGAAGCAGATAAGCTGGGCTATAGAAAGGGATTAGCAAACTATAAACAACTGTTGTTTGCTACTAAACAAAAATTATTTGTGAATAAAATCGAGCTGGCAAAAGATTCAGCTAAAGTATTATTTAAAACTGTTCTTGATCTCTCCTCCCCGCGTCCGGTTCCATTACAGCCCAGTCAGGAACTTTGTGAAAAGATCGCCACATTTTTTCTGAAAGTTGAAGTGATCTTTAGTGCTTTAAATGGACCTATGGCATTAGGAAGCGACCGGGATAAGGATGATCTGGGGCAGAGTAATGCCTCTATCGTAGTACCTGCCTTTAGATCAAGTACGCTGTCTTCTGGAAACAGCTAGATCTGGATCACCTTATGATCCCTGTCCGGTGGCCATTGCTAAACTTGCAGTAGAACCACTTAGTATGGCATTTACTCCAGTTTTTAATTCCATGATTGAGACGGGGTGCTTTCCTGGGCTTTGGAAAAAGGGGTCAATTTTACCCCTTCTAAAAAAGCCCAATTTAGACCCAGCTGACCGCTCAAATTTTCACCCAATATCCAGGCTCCCTCTACCAGCTAAAATGATTGAAAAGGCATTAAATACTCAATTGGGGGCTTTTTTTCATAGAACCCAGGCATGGATGCAACCCAATATGGCTTCAGAAGTGGCCATAGCACGGAGTCAGCCCTTTTGAAGACCACGGATGAGATCAGGAAGGTGGTTGATCTGGGTGGAAGGGCCGCCCTGATATTATTAGATCTGTCCGCTGCCTTTGACACAGTCCACCATGAACTTTTGTTGGACCGGTTAAGGTCATGCGGACTTCAGGGAAAGGCCTTGAATCTTATAAAATCCTTCCTTACTGACAGATCCCAAGTGGTCGCCATGGGTGAGCACTGTTCAAAGCCATTTGTGTTGCCCTGTGGGGTTCATCAGGGATCTTCTTTGAGCCCGACCCTGTTTAATGTCTATGTCTCATCTCTGGCCCCTAATATTAAGTTCTTGGATTTTGATCTGACATCTTATGCCTATGATACCCAAATTGTGGTATCTCTACGGCCAGGATTGGAGGGCGGCATGGATAACTGCTTTCATGAATGCATGATGGCAGTGAGTCGTTGGATGGCAGAAAACTGATTGAAGCTGAATTCTGATAAAACAGAGGTGATGATTTTCGGAAATGTCCCCAATTTTTGGAATGCAAATTGGTGGCCTGTTACTATGGGGAAACTCCCTGCCCCGGTTCAAAAAGTAAAACATTTGGGAGTAATTGTCGATGATAAGTTGAATCTGGGTGCCCAAATTAATTCGGTGTCTTCCTCTACAGCATGGGTACTCACAAACTTTCTCTTGGGGGCCAAATTTACAGTGTGGTTTGTGGCCGAGGGCCGCACCGGTGGGGGCGGGGTCAGAGGGGGAGGGGCAGGGCTAAAGCAAAAAAAAATTGTGACCATGAGGTTTAACACAGGTCCCTGCAGCAGACGCCTTCGTCCACTGAGCCACCAGACACACATCTCTCTCTCTCTCTCCCTCTCCCCCTCCCTCCCTCTCCCTCCCTCTCCCTCCCTCTCTCTCCCTCCCTCTCTCTCCCTCCCCCTGTCTCTCTCCCCCTGTCTCTCTCCCCCTGTCTCTCTCCTCCTGTCTCTCTCCCTCCGTTGCCCCCCCGTCGCCCTCCCTCTGTCGCCCTCCCTCTGTTGCCCTCCCTCTGTTGCCCTCCCTCTGTTGCCCTCCCTCTGTTGCCCTCCCTCTGTCGCCCTCTCTCTGTCGCCCTCTCTCTGTCACCCTCCCTCTGTTGCCCTCCCTCTGTCGCCCTCCTCCCTCTGTCGCCCTCCTCCCTCTGTCGCCCTCCTCCCTCTGTCTCCCTCCCTCTGTCTCCCTCCCTCTCCCTCTGTCTCTCTCCCTCTGTCTCCCTCTCCCTCCCTCTCCCTCCATACGTCTCCCTGCCTCCGTCTCCCTGCCTCCGTCTCCCTCCCTCCGTCTCCCTCCCTGTCTCTCTCCCTCCCTGTCTCCCTCTGTCTCCTTCTCTCTCCCTCCGTCTCTCTCCCTCTGTCTCCCCCCTCCGTCTCCCCCCTCCGTCTCCCTCCCTGTCTCTCTCCCTTCCTCCCTCCCTGTCTCCCTCCGTCTCCCTCCCTCTCCCTCTGTCTTCCTCCCTGTCTCCCTCCATCTCCCTCCCTCCCTCTCTCTCCCTCCCTCTCCCTCCCTCTCTCTCCCTCCCTCCCCCTCCTTCCGTCCCCCTCCGTCTCCCTCCCTCCATCTACCTCCCTCTGTCTCCCTCCCTCTGTCTCCCTCCCTCCGTCTCTCTCTCTCGGTATCCCTCCCTCTATCTCTCCCTGTCTCTCTCCCTGTCTCTCTTCCTCCCTCTGTCTCCCTCCCTCTCCCTCTGTCTCCCTCTCCCTCCCTCCGTCACCCTCTGTCATCTCACCAGTGTGTGTGTGTCAGCCCTCAGCCTGGGCTGAGACAGCTTCCCAGCACGCACAACAGCCGCCCTGAGACAGCTTCCCAGCACTCACACACAGCAGCATCCAAGTACTTCACAGGTCTTTAAAAGACCATTTACATGTTAATAAAGCTTTGTTGTATTTCACCTCTTAGGCCCCTGCATCTTCACTTTGACAATCACTGGAATCCCCCGGCCCCCACAGAGCAGAGTCTCAGAGTCCGGGCTGCTGCAACCGGCAGTGTTTGCTAACACTATTTAATTTTTTTTAAAAACACATGTAGGATGTCTGCAAGGTCCGCGGGCCGCCGAGGAAGGCTTGCCGGGCCGCTGGCGGCCCTCGGGCTGTACTATGAGTAACCCTGCTCTACAGCTTTTGTCTTCAGGACGGTGAAAAAATTCTGCCTTTCTTGCCAGCAGGGAGTCAGAAAACAGTGGTCACTGCCCTGGTGCTGTCAAAGCTTGACTACTGTAATAGCCTCTACCTAAATATTCAGGAACATTTCCTGAATAAATTACAAAGGCTTCAAAATGCAGCCGCCAGATTACTTACCAGGGGCCCTAAGTTTGCGGCTATCTCCAAGGAAATTCAGAAGTTGCACTGGCTCCCAGTCAGAAAGAGGGTACTTTTTAAAGCTTTGAGCACCGTTTTTAAAGCACTTCATGGGATTGGTCCAGAATATCTACAGAATCAATTTAAATGGTACACACCCACAAGAAATTTACGCTCCTCAGATGCTAAATTGGTGACTGTCCCGAAGATAAAAAAGGTCTCCTGGGGAGGCCGAAGATTTGTATTCGGAGCGGCTAAGGCGTGGAATGATCTTCCGGTTCAGCTTAGAAATGCACCTGATCTGTTTTCTTTTAGAAGGGCACTCAAGACTTGGTTGTTTATCCATTAGAATTTCTCCACTGCCATTAAATAGTCTGACTCTTCTTGGTAACGGCCAGTAGGAAGGTAACTAGCGCCAGGACACCCCAGGGTAACCGTTGCACTTTACAAATTAATTAACATAACATAACATAACATATCCACGTTTGATTTCATACCAAAACAAAACAAGAATAGACTTTTTGAACTCAACAATAAGACTAATGAACCTATAATTCATATATACTGGTATAACTTCGGCGCCCTGCCAATATTCTGGAATAGATGTATATATATCCGGGTATAACTTCGCCCTTCAAAGTACTGGTATAACGTAGGGCACCGAGCCAAAATTCTGGAATAGATGTTTCCCAGAGCAATCACATTTGTTAGAGCTACTATATAGCCAGCCCAGTCATCAGCATTATGAGCACACAAATAAAAAGGCCTGGACCCTTCTCCTCGCAAATGTAGACAGTGAGTCTAGAACTTCCTCTCTAGTGAATGGGGGAAGAGGTAACATTCTGGAGGCTACTATACAACAGAGTAACTTTGGTGACAGGGACTACCTTCTCATAGTACAGTGCAGCAAAATGATTAACCTATTGTGAGGGTGGAACATGGTTTTGCGGTTCCTCCCCCCAAAGGGATTTGTACCACTGGCAACTAAGTGAAGTGCGAACATCCTCAGGGTGGACATGCTTCCACTAACTCCTGCTATCCATTATTGCCACACTTCTTCTTTGCATTCAATATGCTAAGTTTGTTTTACTTTCTGATGACTGCAATCACAGATAGCTTTTTCAACTTGATCTAGCCAGAGTGCGCCTCAGGTGCCCACACTCCCTGTTAGTCCATCCATTGTCTTTTATTTGAGGGGCTTCTTCTTAAATCGTAAATTAAGCTGCAATCCTTGCTAAACGTCTTTTTGCAACACACTAAAGTCTAGGTGGTCTCCTTCCTTTTCCATACTTTTTGCAATGGTACTCCGAGTTGCCTGAACATCTTTGTTGATGTTTGACAAGATTACTGGCTTTCCATAACCTGATGGCATTTGAGGAGACATCTATCAGATATATTTACAACATTGTGAGTACTAGATGGCCTAGCTGGGTCAATTGTATTCTTATCAAACAAAGCTAGGAGCCTAAGACATAGAGGGTCATAGTCTCTCTCCACTCTTTCCTACTACCTGTACTACCATGTCACCCACTCTGGACCACAATCTTCAGTCAATGATCAATTGGGATTTTGGACAAATGGTTGTTAAAGTGTATGCTCCCTTGGTATTAGAATTAGTACGACCATCAGTAGCCCGACCCCCAATTCAATGGAGAGCGCTATCAACTGAAGGATGGCTTGGGTCCATCTTTTGATTGAGTGAGGCTCCAGCTGGGGGATAGCCCAAGATTTTTCCTCCTCAGCAGTGATTTCAATATCATCCATGACTAAGCGCTCAAATGAAGAATTAAGTCCCCTGCAATGATCATATATAAACTTGAACAAGACTTAGCCAGATGAGCCTCCAGGGCTTGAATTGCCACCAAAGTGTCTACTCTTAACCACATGTGCATATATGTTGAGGATCATCACACTATGGTCCCTCGCCCTACTTACTTCAATGCCTAGTATGTCAGTACAATCAATTGTTAATCAGAAAATCTTACAATTTGGGAAGGAATTCACCCATATTGTTAGACCACCCATAGGTCTTACAAACTTATTAGGCTTAGCTGAAAAATCGAAAGGACAAGTTGTGAGAAGTTGGCCTGGTATATGCTGTCCACTAATTAAAGTGGGCACCTTGCACCAGTCCAAACAACCTTTATGGTGATTTAAGAGGTCAAATATGACCTTAGAAAGCTTTCCAAGTAGTAGCTGTGGAGAGCAGCCTTCAGTCTTAGTTTGAAGGAATGTTAAGCAGCTTATTTTACCAGAATGCAATCTTATAGTATTGGTTAAAGGAAAGGAGAACCACACAGTAGTTATAGAAATATGTATTTATTAATATAACACTATCTAGTATGACACAGTATCTCCTATATGGAGATAATCACAAAGCACACACTACTTAAGCACAGAAATGACAGTAAATAGCACTAATACACAGTGGGCCCCAGTGGGGGACCAAACCATAAGTGAGTGGTATAAGAACCACAACTCGAGTCAAGACAGTGTTGAGAGGACGTAGAATCACTGGGACCCCAAGGAACCACCCGAGGTGAGTAGATAGGGACACCACTGAGGACGGGTGCAGTGTAGGAACACGACCGTGTGCTCTGCACAATTCTACGGGAAAGTCGCGGTTGAAGTTTTAGAGTTTGAGGATCCTTCCCAGTGGACTTCGAAGAAACCCAGTGGAAGACAGAAGGTTGGAGAGCCACCCCACCCGTGGATACCGAGATAACCAAGTTACCTATCCCAGGGAAGCCGGGTGCATAGGTCTGAAGTGGTGTCGGAAACCGCAGTCGAACCCAATGGAGGACTTGGAAGAAGAGCTGCTGCTGCAAGGAAGAAAAGTGTCAGTTGGAATCCAAATGTGGACTCTTGTTGAGATGTATGTGAAAGCAGAGGGGACAGAGTCTGGGTCACTTGTGAGTGACCAGGGCCTTGGTAGACGAATGCTCACCAATGTTGGGTGCTTCAGGTGAGTACCTATATGAGGAGGTACAGTTCTAATTTTTTACACAAACTAAGAAGAAAGGCCTCACCCCTATGCCGCCCCATGTGCAACCCAGCAAAACATGGGTCAGTCTGCCCACACTGCGGATTTCAACCTTTCTTCGACCCCACAATCAAAAACACACAACGGAGCATGTACCTTCTGAACTGTAGATCACTCCCTAAACATGTCACAGAGATATCTCTGCTTTTAGATGAATTAAACCCAGATGCCCTCTTTTTGACAGAAACCTGGCTCCATTCCGAATCAGAACCTGATATTATCCAGGCTCTGCCTAAAGAATACCAAATCTTACGTGCTGACCGCCCTATCGGGAGAGGGGGTGGCTTAGCAAATATTTACAAAGACTGCTCCAGTTGCCGCAGTCTTTCAAATCCATCAACCAACTGCGAAAGCCTCGCTTTTTCTCTTGAGTTTTCCCCTACTAGTACTTTTTCGGGGACACTTGTATACCGTCCACCTGGGTCCATGGGACAATTTCTTAATACCTTGTCTTCCTCGGTAGCCAATTTTGTGTGTAGCTCAGCAAATTACACACTTCTAGGGGATTCTAATATCCACTTTGATGACACCGCGGACCGCAATGCCTCAGATCTGACTATGAGTCTTGCTGCGTTAAAACTTCAACAACTAGTAATGAAACCCACTCATACTAAGGGTCACCTCCTGGATCCTATCTTTAGCAACTGCACAGATCTCTTGGTGGGAAACCCTTCCCCTCTGCCATGGACGGACCATTTTCTGATCCCCTTCCTTTGGGCTACTGCACATACTCTTCTCCCCTCTTCTATAGTTATTCGGAAGGAACGTAATTGGTCAAAGCTTTCCCAGGCTGAATGGGCAATGACCCTCGAAGCGTCAAGACCATCTTTCAACCCTGATCCTACCCTAGCTAACCAAAACTATAATAGATGGATTTCAAATTCTTTAGATTCTGTACTCCCCATAAAATGCATTATACCTAAGCACGGCACTAAGACTGCCCCTTGGTATTCCCAAGACTTGCGAGAAAGCAAACGTCATTGCAAAAAATTGGAGAGGAAGTGGCGTCTGGACTACTCACTTCCCAGAAAAATCGCATATAGAGCCGCGATAAAATCTTATAAAAACGACATTAAAATCGCACAAGCAGCCTTTTACGAAAACAAGATCAATGCAGCGGCCTCTAAGCCTAGGGAAATTTATCAAATTGCAAAAACCCTTCTTAAACTTCCAGAAAACCCCCCAAATCCCCTTAACGCTCAATCCCGCTGCAATGATCTGGTAGAGTTCTTCTAGAATAAAATCCAAACTATTTACACCTCCTTTCCTCATACTCAGATCCCCACATCGGCCGCTAAACCTATTGAGACAGAGCCTCATTCCTCAGTAACACTTGATAACCTCCCTTTTCTTGATTGCTCCATGTTACAGTCCATCATGCTTCAGGTTAAATCTGGTTCTCCTAACGACCCAGCACCCCGTGCTCTTTGTTGTCAGTCACCTCACATATTCTACCCACTATTCTGGATCTACTCAATGCCTCCCTAGCTACCAGTACTGTCCCGCTCCCCTGGAAACGGGCTATGGTTAAAGCCCTCTTAAAAAAAGCCAACCTGGATCAAAGCAACCCTGGGAACTATCGTCCAATTTCCTTACTACCTTGGCTCAGCAAGATCATAGAGAAACACGTCAATAAGACATTGACAGAGTTTCTTGAGACCAATCACTTGCTTGACCCTTCCCAGACAGGATTTCGACCCATGCATGGGATTGAGACCGCCCTTGTTGCCGTGACAGAGGAAGCTAGGAGGATCATGGATCAGGGAGGCACTGTAGCCATCTTCCTACTGGACCTAAGTGCCGCCTTTGACACTGTAAATCATAGCATCCTACTGCAAAGACTTACCAACCTAGGAATCTCAACTAAAGTTCTCAGATGGTTTGAATCTTTCCTGTCTGATCGTTCCTTCCAGGTCTTTGAGGGCGACGTCACCTCTCCCAGCAAACTGCTTGGATGTGGTGTGCCACAGGGCTCTTCCCTGAGCCCTACGCTTTTTAACATTTATATGAGCCCCCTTGCTGTGATCGTCCGCCCCTTTGGGATAAAAATTGTCACCTATGCGGACAATACCCAGTTAGTGGTAGCCCTAAATCAATCTCACAGCCGGGCAAACAACAACTTGAGGGATTGCCTAGAAGTAGTGACCTCATGGATGACATCTTCTTGTCTCAAACTAAATGGAGACAAGACAGCTGATGCTCCTAGGTAACTCCTCTAACATCATCATCAATTCCCTCTGGCCAGTGTGTCTCGAATCAACCCCCACTCCCAAGGACTCAATCAAGAGCCTGGGCATCTGGCTGGACAAATCTTTTAACTTTAACCACCAGGCAGCCAAACTTTCAGCAACCTGTGTCGGTATACTTGGGCTCACCCCGAAAATTCTTCCTCTACTACCCTTTAAAGCCAGACAAATCATGATTCAGGGTCTTATTTTATCTCGTCTGGACTTTGGGAATTCCCTTTACCTAGGGGCCCCCCAGGCTACTCTAAATAAGCTCCAGGTCATCCAGAATTGTGCAGTACGAACTCTCCTTCAGATCCCTTGCCGTCTCTCTGTCAAATCTGAATTAAGGAAACTTCACTGGCTCCCAATCAGGGAAAGAATATCATTTAAGAGCCTATGTATTTGTCATCGAGCCTTCTGGAAAACGGGCGCCATTATCAACCACTCCCTGATTTCTTCCCACCTACCCAATAGACAACTCAGATCAGCCTCCTTGTTTCTGGCCCCAGTGCCCAAAATCAAGAGAGCCAGATCCGGGGGCCGGTCATTCTCCTATAACTCGTCTAAACTCTGGAACTCTCTTCCCCTACATTTACGTTCAGAGTCCAACCATCTACCCTTCCGAAAGGGGCTAAAAACCCTGCTGTTCAACAAATCTGACTAGGTCCCCTCTCCGTCCCTCCACACTCAACTGTCTATAGCGCTAGAAGGCCTCAGGGTAGCTATCGCGCTTTACAAATGTTCTTTCAATTCAATTCAATTCAAGAGTGGGAGCCCACAGCACCCAGGACTGGTTTGAACTGGACTATGCACAGGAACACCAAATGTGCCCCCATGCAGACTTTCGGTCACTGGCAAGCGCACCCACCCAGCCCTAATACACTAAATCGTGTCTGGGAGGTAGTCACACCTCCCTGTGACAGGATGCCTATTGTTCTACCTTCCTCTGTTCGAGCTTGGCTCAGCAGCAGGAGGGCAGAAATGTGTCTCTGGTCGGCAGCAAACATTTTGTGCTGTCCAGGACTAAAAGGCGGGTATCGGGAACACCAGGGACCCCACGATCGCTTCTGAGGGGTGGAATCATACCTCCCACACCGGTTACCAGTGTGGGGGTATGATTCCAACATGTTTGATACCAAACACAATAGAGTTAGTTTCAGCCATTTTAGAGTTGGTCATCACGCAGTCGCGTAATGCCCCTCTATATATCGTATATGGCTGCTTCACTGACAACCCGGTAGAATGGACTCCATAGGCTGCAGTGGTATCCAACTAATGCAGTGGCTGCCTCTCACTTAGAACCAAGCACCCTGCCTTCAGGATTGTAAAGGCCTGCTATAGGGGTGACTGATAGGTTTTAAGTGCAGTGACCATTAGATATAGTTAAGCTATGTCTGAAGTAAGTGGTGCATGCACCGACTTACACAGGCTGCAGTGGCAGACCTGTAGTTCCATTTTGCATGGCCTCTCATGGGTGGCATAATACATGCTTAATGGGAGGCCTCTGTGGTACCTATACCCTTGGCACATGGGTACCATATACTAGGGACTGACCAGGGTACACCAGTATCCAATCTGGAGTGTACCGAAGTACATAACATAACAGTTTAGGGAGAAAGCAGATAGACTGGGGTCATGATTAGCATGATCCCAGTCAGACTCGTCGAAAAACAGCTTAGCACCAGGCAATAAGAGGGGCTACACATGCAGAAGGATCCTACCTTCCTTCACCAGTACCCCACTTTATGTAGGGATTCTATTGACCAAGTTTCTGGGAAGTGGCATATGTCATGCTTGTCGACAAATTCACCCCATGGTGGCTGCATCATTCTGGCTTTGAGGCCAGACACATTACCAGAAACCACAAAGATCAATGGTAAATCATGATTTTGAATGGATCACTTTGGGAGGGGACAAACTGCCTTTGGATTCAGTTAGTGTGCTATTTGAGACTTCAAGAACTGGAGAATCATTACCAGCACACAATAACCAAGGTATGACAACATTGTAAATTTGGGAGTGGGTAGATAAGTCATGAGTATTCAAGCTGACCCAGTTAGGAAAGATGGTATCTGGGCGTGAAAAACCATCAAACTGAGTATCCAAACTAAACATGGGTGAGCAGGGGCCCAAAAGTGTATCATGACGCTTGAGAGCCTCTGAACAGGTCGACTGTAGGTGAAAGATTCAGCACTTCTTGGGGTAGCCCTATATTATTAATACTTGCTGGGGGACTTGAGACAGGGGGGAAACTAGGGGGAGTCCAAGATTGTCATACGAAGCCCCCACTAATCTGAACTGTAGGCAGGTCACACTTCCACATCAGTTGTCAATTGTTATCTTCCAGGCTAGATAGAACCTGAAACCTATTCCCATGTGGCAGCTGAGCTGTGTGTTGGTAGTGGCTGTGTGGTTGTATTTCATTGAGTCTCCTGGGTTTTGGGGCTAAACGGTTGTAAAAAAAATATCCCAATGGAACAACATTTATATGCCCTGGCTGAGCAAGATCTGTGTTTGACTTTTCACTTTACTAAACAGTTTGATACTGTGCACACACTCATTCATTGTCAAATACACAGCACAGCCTCACTCAATTGCCAACTCCCTAGAGCTCGTCCTTTACCCTGGCCAGAACCTGCTGCTCTAAACAATTCTTGCTCAGGTGGCTTCATGGAACTTCATTCACAGCAGGGACTTTGATGGTATAGCGCTAAAATGGATGCAAAATACTACGAGTCCAACTTTAGAATTTATTTTTTATCTATTGAGTTTTGTATAGCATGAACTAGACCCGAAGGCATCAGAACGCTTTACAGAGTTATCACAGCAGCAATTACACGAGTTACATAAAGGGCAAATTAAAGTACATAGTAACCGTATAAAAAGTAGCATACGATAGACAGCAAGATATGTGAATGATATAGCAAGAATTACACTAAGTACATAAAAAGAGTAAGTAGAAGTACATAGTAACGTATAAAAAAGAAGTAAATACCAGACAGTAGGATATGCAAATTATATAGTTCTGTGGTAGTTACGGTTGGGTGTTGCGAAGATGGTGAGAATAGAGAAACATTTTTTGTCAAGGGCAATGGTACTGACATTTCAATGGAGGTTGTGGGGTAGGAGCATTAGGCCAATCTGGTCATTTAGTGGGGAGGGTTTAGGTATTTATTAATAAGAAGAAGTTTAAGTTTCTACTTGAAGTGAGGGAATGAGTGATTGTCACGTAAATCCTGAGGCAATGAGTTCCAGATTCTGAGAGCGTTCCCAGCGAAGGAGTAGGTGTACTATTTTTCTTTCTTGAATTATGGCAGAATCAGGAGTAGACTCTTGGAGCTTCAAAGAGGTCTCTTTTGGCTGGCGGTTGATAGATTGTTTGCAAGGTAAACTGTTTTTTTCATGTAGAGCGCTTTGAGTGTTATTCAAGCACTTTTGAATATACATCTTGATCAGATTGGTAGCCTGTTGAGATACTGAGAGTGGGAGTGATGTGGTCTAAGCGGCTCTTTCCCAGCAGGAGGGTAGATTTCAAAGGGGCTAAGTGTGTATTTGAGGCGCCCGTGATCATAGCGTTACCATAGTTCAGTTTGGAGCGGATGAAGACTTGTAACACTGTCTTTAGGTGGGGATGAAAGGTTTTTTATTTTTTTAAGGTGTTTATAACATGTAGAAGGCAAGTTTGGCTGAGGCATTAACATACTCTTTCATAGTCAGGTTTTTGTCTAGTGTAATCCTCAGAGATTTTACAGAGTTAGAGATGGATAATTTGCAATTTAATGCAGTGAGGCCGTCAAGCCAGATATCAACAGGGAAGGACTTTTTTTTTGGTTGGATGAATAGGAGTTCGGTTTTCCAAGGATTAAGTTTACGATGGTTTTTAGACAGCCAGGATTGAACCTTGGAGGGAGTGCTGTTTAAATGTTTTTACCTGGTGAAACTTTTATGTAGATTTGAGTGTTATGTGATAGGCAATTCTGGCTTGTATCAGGATCATTGCAAGGGGTTTCATATAGTGGTTGAATAGGGCAGGAGACCCTTGCGGACCTCCTTGTAATTCTGGTGTTACTTTTGAGATGGAGTGGTTTAATTTGATTAACTATGAGCATTCCTTCAGGAAGGAAGCAAACCACTGAAAGACAGCGTCATTGATACCTGCACGTAGTGTGAGGATGTTAAGGAGGATGTCATGGTTGACAGTGTCATAGGCCGCTGAGAGGTCCAGGAGGACTTGGACTAGGAGGCAGGCCTGGCCTTCGTCCAGAGATCTGTGTAGGTCATCTACAATGTTCAGTATTGCAGTCTCTGTGCTGCAGCCTTTCCTAAACCCTGATTGGAAGGTATTGTGCAGGTGGTATTTTTCAAAGTGGTTTTTGAAATGAGCCAGCATCCATTTTTCCATGATTTGGCCAGGAGGGGGAGGTTGGTTGGGAGAATTACTGTGCAGCATGAAAGGGGACACCTCTATGACCTTATTATAGTTCCTCATGATTGAAGACACATCCTTTGCAGGCGAGATGTACTGAGAGTGGTTGGCAGTGCCTTGGGCTTCTCAGTTGCATGACAAGATGTTGCTTTCTTTTCGGTGCCCGTGCTGGACGAGAGCCAGTTGCTTTAGTACGTATTCTAGCACATGCCTGGCAGGCTTCAAAGCACTCACATATTCTTTTTATTTTTTGTGGCTCTATAAGCTACAAAAATGGGCCAACTTTGATATAAAGTTATAAATGGGTAGTAACTTTGTAAAAATGCATAATAAAAGGTGTTTTAAAGATAATAAATACAAACATAACAGAAAAAAGTACCTGGCAGACACTACCAAGGGTTAATGCACTTTGCTAATGTCAGGCTAGGGTGAGGATACACACATACATGCCCCGCCCCCACAGAATCGGTGATTTACACATACACACACACACACACCATCCCCCCAATGACCTATCCACCTCCACGTACTGGCTCAGCGAGGAGCGATGATGTGGTGATGGCTGGTCACAGCAGGTCACCGTCATGCTCTAATCAGTGGAGGCCAGGCAGGTGCCAGTGCCTACAGTTCTACTTGGCCTACCATGCTTGCTCTCTGCAAAGCTGCCACTGCCATGCTCACGCCACTGAGCAATTAGAGTGGTAGCAATTTTTATACAGTGTCAGTGCAGAGCAGCACATGCGCACTGAGTTCTGACAGTGACTGCAGGTTTTGGTGGGCCTAGGCCACAAGCACGCAAAGGCAGTATTAAAGACCGCTTAAACTGGTTTCAGTTCAGTGTAAACTGATACAAACAGTATGCTATGCACTTTTAAATTGCTCCACAACATTCTAAAGTTTGTACAGAACTTTGCCAGCCTGCTCCCTCTCAGCACAGCCATAAGCTGCCCTCCATAACACTTTACCAATGGAATTAGAAAATGATTATGTTCCTTGGTGAAAGGCAGGTATGCACTGCTGACATTAATATTGTGATGCAGTCATCATTGCTGGGTCTGGGTGGGTCAGCCATACCAGGCAGACATCAAAAGGAGAACAGATACATTAATTTTTAATAATTACTGGGCCCAATGCCCAGGGACGGAAAATTCAGTAGACATGGCCCTGTGAAGTAAGTGCTGATGCTGATCACTGGAAGCCACTGACACAAATTAAGCACTGGTTTGGACCCAGTTGCTACTTTTTTCTCAGTCATATTAACAATAGCAGTGGTAACATTTCCCCAACATTCATTATGGGAGGGCAGGATCAAGTAAGATGTAGGAAGTCCTATTCCTCTGCAGCATTGTGGGCGCAGCACAAGTCAGTGTTAAGGCCTCTTTGCATGAAGCCGTAAGGTGTGTGCTAAATTCAGTGAAGAAATTTTTAATGAATGAGACACAGACTGCTACAGGGTTAGAGGGTTCAATGACGGAATATCGAGGCACAAAATATCAATACACAAAAATATTCAAAAATAAATCTTGTGAACAAAAATATGGCCTTTCCATACTTATCTAACAAAACAACAATTATAAAGAGCAAAAATATCGCTGTAAACAATATAGTTTTTTACTAATATTGAATACAAAAATATTAGTTACAAAAATATCATTCCCTTTAAACAAACATATAAATTGTCGAAAATATCGCATCACAGAATGACAACAGCAATATTGCTAAAATAAGAACATTTTTAATTACTCATCATAAAAATAATGACATTATACATTAAAGAAAACATTAAACCAAACAATAAACAACATATACACATATTTTAACAATAGAATATTCACATTACATTACCAAATAAATATAATTAAACCCAGGAAAATATAATTCAATATATAACTTCAATAAAATAAATGTGTATAATCACTACATTTACACCACAATTTATATATATTTATATATGTTTATACATATATTAAACCAGTCCTTAGTGCTGCATCACTCAACAATAATCCACAGGTCTCCTCTACTGTTCAATAGTTTAATCAGGATATACACGAATATCCATACATGTTTCGGAGACATCAGGCTCCTTGCACATGGGTCAGGAAGCAGACACTATGCTTGTCACTTATTCCTTTCACTGATTTGCAATTCACAGAGAGAGAGGACACATTGCTCATAATACATTAGAGAGGGTCTGCAAGCATGGGCACCATTTCCACATAAGAGTGATCAAAGCCATAACATAATGAAAAGAATGCAAGCTGCCCATTGCGTTTCGATTAGAAAATAAATGCCGTACCATTTTGAGTGACATCTCATAATAAATACTATAAATGCAAATTAAACATTAATCAATCTTATGATATGAAGAAATGGCAACTCCTAATTCATGCTGACATGTCTGGTGGCGTCTGCGTCTGCCTACTGCACTTGCTCATAATTTCATGAGGCATTATTTGTACCCAACAGCTTTTAATCCCTCATGTCAATTGTGTTTAAAACTAGGGGTGGGCGGAATTTGCGGAATTAACCTTCGCAAATTATCGCGAGAATGTTTAAAATTATCGCAAACAAGCAGAAATATCGCGAAGATGCGGAAGTTTTTTTCCGGCATGTTCGCGCGATTTTCTGCATGGTTGCGGGTCGCCAACTTACCCATGTGGCTGCTTGCGGGCGCGGCCATCTTGTTTTGAGTTGTTCTCGCGGTGCATGATCGCGAGAAGAAAGACGTGATCGCGCGACGCATGACGTCACTGCGGGCGCGAACTGTCGCGAGACAGCGCAAATGGCTAAAAACAATACAACATCTCATGGAGAACGCGACCGGATCAAGAAAACTTGTCGGCGAACGCAGGGATTCAGGTAAGGCGATCGCGCGCGCGCGAGAATGTATCATTTTACAGCGCGAGCAAGAAACAAATTATCGCCAAGCTGCGGAAACCGGAATTTTTGACATTTTCGCGCTCTCCGCGGAACGCAAAAATGTCAAATTATCGCAATTTCCGCGAACGGAACGAAATTTTTGCCCAGGCCTATTTAAAACTGGACGTCATTCTGACCTCTCATGTACATAGTGTATGAAACTTAACACGCTAGGCCAGTGTTTCCCAAACTGGGGTCCGGGGACCCCCAGGGGTCCGTGGCACATTCCCAAGGGGTCTTCAGGCAACAGTTTTAAAAGCACTGCAAAGTTCCTTGTAAAATTAGCAGTTTTTGAGCAACTATAAAAGTGTCAAGAAAATGCCAGTGATTATTGTACCTGCTGGAGAGAGATGAGAGTTTTGTCAAGTGGCAGCTTTGACTTATCTAATGTGACACAGAGGGTTACTATGCCTACTGCAAAGAACGTGTACAATGCATTTTAAAAAACAGTATTTTATGTGCATAGGTCAGTGGGTTACTGATTTTGCCACAGAGATTCTTTTGTCACTGTGCAATTCATAAGGGGCAATCGTAATCTAGCACAGTGTCCTATAAACTGTCAAAGAGCTGCTTGCAAACTGCATGGTAAAAGTTAGCAACATATGTTTATTCCCAGTCTATCATTATCCTGATGCTGCTATGTTCCCACTTCCTGCACATGAACAATTTTATAATGTCTTTTTGTCACTTCTATGTGTGCTGCCTAATGCAGCACACATGGAAGTTACAAAAACGTCATTTTTATTAAAGATTGTTTGTGTGCAGGAAGGGTCACCTTCCTGAATATAAACAACTAAAGGCGTTTTGCTTTTTCCATTGGAAAAAGCAAAAACAAGGAGAAATAAGGCATTTCTCCTCATTTCACCAAGTTAAGACCAGGTATTTCATGGTCTTAATTTTGGTGCTGTCTCCTATTTAGGCTGACCTTGTAAATAGAGGGCAGCGTCAAAATCAATGGGTGTTGGAGTGAAACGTCCACTGCAACTCCCACTGCCCACCTTATTCACACTAAGCATTGCGTGAAAGGGGGCCTTATTTCCAAGGCAGCGTTAAGCCACAATAAGTGGCTTAACGCTGCCTTGTAAATAAGGCAAAGCCCCTATTGCAACAGGAACATCGCAAAAAGTGACGTTCCCATGGCGATAGGGACTTGGAAATATGCCCCTAAAATCCTTAGTAATTTGAGTATTTGTTTTGTGTTCACATGTGTGTTTATTTTTATCGAATTACTGTTTTAATGTTTGAAATTTAAATCCTACAAATTGCTTGGGGGTCCCCGGCTTCCAGTGGTGACTCAATGGGGGTCCTCAGGAGTCAAAAGTTTGGGAATCACTGCGCTAGGCAAAGGAGTCTCAGAAGCTACGAGGAGCTACGGAATGCCGCCCCAGTGGGTGTGCAACAACTTCCAATTTTCCAGCGCAGTTATAACTAAAGAATTACCCTTTTGTCTTGTTTGGAGAGATCTAATTGCGGGTTTAAGACACATTTAAAATCCCTTTTAATAATCAAAGGCATATGCGCAAATCTGGTAAACATGAAAGTGAGATGGGCCAAGAAGGCTTGCTGTGCTTCATTCAGCGCATACATACGGGCTAATAAAAGGGGCCTGCCATCTAACTGTCACTCCACCAGAACATATTTCCCTTCAGGGTCTATTTCCATGGCCATGCATCGCAAGGGAAATGCAGGCCTAACCCGTATCAAGCCTGAATAAGTAGTGCTGTAACATTGACCACACCAACGTTACTGGACACACGCGTCTTCCCCTCCTGCATTACGGGTATCAGAGAAAGGCTATCTGGGCTTCATGCCTTCCAATATATTTTTGTACTGTGTGAAGCTTGTTTGCTGTCCCCATACTTTGGATATTCCACGTTAAGATATGCAGCCTGGCCATAGCACAATGTGTAGGCAAAGGAGGGGTGACACCCACCAGTGGAGGGAGGGGCCCCTCATAATTCTGGCTGGTGGTAGCATGTGAGACAGGCAATACACAGGCCTGAGCAAATGCATATTATGTGACCTTGTCAACTAGTAAACTAGAACCACTAACTCCCAACCCAGGGAGGTCAAGAAAACTCCAACTGTCCAAACAATCAACAAACCGACCCACAGGTGGGATTATCCCAGCGGCCTATTTTAATGCAAAACTACGCCTAAGGAGAGGGTCTGGGGGGCGGTTGGCAAACCGTCACCAGATACAGTAAGTCCCAAAATCAGTTCACCATCAAGGTGGGTCACTGACCCATTGGGGTTTAGTGATAGTCAGGAATATAAGAATCTGCTCACCCAGTCCCAGGCATCGGCTGTCTCAGTGAAGAAATAGCTGGTGTTGTTCACCATTACCTTCAATTTTACTGGGGAGAGTATTGAATAAGTCAGTCCTGCCTGCCTCAAGCATTTCTTTACTCCCAGGAAGGAGGCCCTACGTCACTAGATGGCCAGAGTGTAATCTGGGAATAGTAATATACGCACATTGTCATAGAGTATTGGCTCCGTGGTCCTACTGCTCCTGGACTGGCCTTTTTATCCCTGTAGTTCTTAAGAGTGGCCATCACTGTCCTGGGAGCAGCTCATGGTGGCAGTCGCGGCGCCGGCACTCGATGGGGATGCTCCTCAAAGCCCAGATCTCTGTACTGGGGTGAATGTATGACATTGTTCTGCACTCTGTCCATCAATTGTTGTTTTTGCATTTGTCACCCCGAGTGGGACGGGTATGCCCAGATGTGTGTCTCGTGCTCTCCATGCCACTGGAGTCAAAATATCCTGGCTGATAAGGGCTGAAAGCCCGAAACCGGTCATAGGATGCTTGTTTCCAGTCCAGGGAGGAGCTGGCCTGTCAAGTTTGGCTGGACTGTTCCCATTGGGCGCAAGGTGAAGACTGGTATGCATATAGCTAGGTTCAAACTGGAATGGCATGGGGAGCAAGAAAATGATGGATTTAGGCCCAGATCTGCGTACTAGGGTGAATGTATGACATTGTTCTGCATTCTGTGCATCAATTGTTCTTTTTGCATTTGACACAAGGTATTGAGCTTATAGTTTCATCATGGGCACCCTGTTTGTGCAAACCATGTTTCACAAAATAGCACTGGGTTGGACCCTTCTTCACCTTTGGGGATGCCCGCAAAATTGCAAATGAGAGAACACCCTCCGATGCTAGCGCTGGCGCTAAATGTGCACCAGCGCTATCTGTAGTACAAAAGGGGCTGCACACTTATCTGCTGCCCCTTCTGTAATACAAAAGTGCCCTGGCGCAAACACACGTTGCTCCCCCAGGGCACTTTGTATAATATGGCCCCTGGAATACTTTGTTATTCGAAGTAAAATCCATGACATGGGTACACGTGGCAACTGTGGGCGCATAAGGTGGAAGCATATTTCACTGAATTTCAATTTAAATTGTATTGCATTTGATTTATCAGAGTCTTGTCAAGAAAATGCCCATAAATGATAAAGGAAAAATGTAGTGTATGACATGCAAAATGTATAACATAAATGGAAATTATATTTTCAGAATACAGCATAAAAATGATTGCATGACACAGCTTTTATGTTTGCGAATGTATGGAGGAAGGTGAAATGAAACAGGTGTTTTGGATATGAAGTAAGCTGGTGAGGCATTGTTTTCCTGACCTGTTACGTGGGCCATGTTTTTCCAGAAACCTGGGGCAATAATCCCGTCTTCTCTCTTCAATCTGCACTCATCTTTCAGCTGCAGACCAGTATTCAATACCTGTATAGAACGTGTATCTAATTGGGTACTTATTCATGGCAACTAGTTAGTTGTACTTCCAGGTTATAGGGCACAGAGTAACGGAAGGGGAGTTCACAGAAACGGTTTGGGGCAAAATGTACCTTCCTTCAGGGTATTGCCTGCATTCCTGACGCTGTAGGGTGCAGACCCACACAATGGCATGTGGGAGGATGGAGACTAGGATACCTTTGGAAATTTTATGAGAACCTTTTACTAAGGGGTTGCTCTTCCTGGACACTACTATTTGATAGTTAGTAGGGAAGAAGTCTGCCCGGAGATTCTATTGTTAATGGTGAGGATGTTTCAAGGCACGGCCTGCCTTTTTGTATGTCCTTATTACTATGTCATAAAAGTGGATGATAGATGATCATAACTACGTGTTGTGAGAGTTATTACCTTTTAGAAAGGCTTGACCATGTGGTATCTGCATTTTTGCCTGCACTGCAGCCAAAGAAGACACCAAAAAAGAAACAACTCAAACCAGTGCCAGGACCTTAGATGGTTGTGTCCACATAACGTTTATGCAGTTTCCAGTTCCTCTTGACCAAGAAAGAGAATATTTTGCAGGGTACTCACAGCGGTACTGTGATGCAGGGCTGGTATCTGCTTGTCAGCCAGTTTCGCAGAGGTGAGTGTATATCACCCAAAGTAAAAAGTTAAAACTAGCTGGAGAAGCTGTGGTTCTGCCTAGCACCAAGAAGACTGTATGACTGCTCAGGGAGGGAAGGAGAGAGCCTAGGCCTAGCCATACTGGAGGGAGGAGCGGCTGTCCAGGAGCAGAAGACCTGCTATGTTCCCAGCTGTGGAGTGTCCAAAAGAGGCCGAATGACACTGGAAGCCAAGCCTGTACTTTCCGAAGTTGTGTGATGTCAACCGTTTCCCTCTGCGATTAATGTGTGAAATCACATCAAGAAACTGCAAGACAGCCAGCAGTGTGCTATCCAGCACTCTTGCAGCATGCCTGAGGTGCTCGTCCAGGTGCTGCTGAATTTGTGGTACATCCTATGAGAGCCATCATCGCTGCTGTAGTGGTACATGGAGTCTGAAACTGCTAAAGCCATATATTCACCAACCCGGGTTATCATGCTGCTCATTTGAGTGGCCTTATGGAGGTGTGAGTCCGGGGGCGTGGCAAAGACCACCAACAAGATGGCTGCATCTTAGTGAGGCTCAGGATCCGGCGGTCTCGGATATGCTGCTCGCCACAGCATACTGGGAGTGTTGTGGCTCGAGGAGACGCGGGGGCGATGCCCTCCTGCACCACTGTTACCTAAAGCTGAGGGGAATCAGGAGTGTTGCGGTGCTGCCGACATTGCCTCGGAGGCCCTGCTGTAACAGGCCGAGATCGCTCGATCTTGTCGGTTGCCGACACGCCCCCTCCCTCCTCCTTCATGTGTGGGCTACGGAGCAGTTGGCTCCTTCAGACTTGGCCTGCGGCCCTGCTCCTGATCCCAGAACTGTGAGGCAGTGGGCTGCTGCGAGTCTGGAGTGTGGGCAAAGTGTGGCCTGAGTGGCTGTCTGAGTGCCGCAGGCTGCGCCTCCCCCTGGCGGCTGCCTGCAGTGCGTGGCTGGAGCCCTGCAAATGTCCTTATACAGCGCTCATGGGAGGCTGCTGCGGGTGAAGAATGTTGAGTCCAGTCTTTGAGCTTTGACCTCGTTTAACCAAGCCGAACTCCTGGCACATGTGGAGCTGTGCAAAAGGGAGGTGCTGCGCTCACCCATCTACTTGGCAGTCCCCCCAGAGACAGTAGCCTAAATCATCTGCTCCATAGCAGGGGGTGCTTGAGATATAGACCTTCGTCTGGACTCCGGCCGGTCTGGGGCTACGAAGAGACAGGGAATGTTGAGTACATTGCCCCCCACTGGCCCGGACTCCCCACTGTTTACATATTGATCCTCTGTTTTCTTGTGAGCAGATTCTGGGAGCTGATCTGCTGCACTGCCTGCTTACACCCAGAATTGGGGAGCTGGGGATAGGATTCCTGCCTACTGACACACTGCGTGACAGAAGTTGTGACCCACGGACATCTCTACGCATATAGACACAACGTTTGGGGCCCCACATGTGACTCTTCATGCAACCCGCCTTGCTAGATTTTGGAGATTCCCCCGTAATAGGGGGACCCACCCCGGGTGGTAGCTCTCCGCGCGTCCAGAAACTCCACGATGTTGACTAAAGCCTGTACAACAATTGTGGGGCAGGCCTGGCTGGGGGGGGAGGATTGAAGATGCTGAGTGCACACCCACACCCTGTACCCGCGGTATTCGCTTACTGAAGACATGACATGAGTCATTCTGACTGGTCACCGCGGCTACCAGTCAGATTCAGAAGAGCCCTCTGGACAAGGTAGTGCCGCAGCCCCCCCCATGTGAAATCTCGGCTGTGATGGGCAAACTCAAGGCGGGATTCAGAGCCATGGATGCATGCTTCGATACACTAACTGGCCACAAGGACAGTCTGTGCGAGCAGGTGAACAGACAGTGAGCCCGGATTGATGGCGCTGAAGAAAGGATCTCCAGCCTCGAGGATAACTCTGTGACAACGCAGAAGCGCATAGATAAAATGGAGCACCTTTTAAAACAAATGGCAATCAAGAACGAGGACCCGGATGCCAGATCTTGTAGGAATAACATTCGTATCTCGGTAATTGTAGAAAATAACGACATGGGGCGTCCTGAGAACTTTGTTGAACAATTGCTACTGGCCTTCTTTGACCGCCCTAGTTTCTCCAATACTTCTGCAGTCCAACCTGCACACTGCTCATTTGGCCCCTGGCCTCCAGAAGGTGCTCCACCACGATTTCTTATAGCATGTCTGCTCAATTATAGGGACAGAGACACAGCGCTGCGGTTGGCCCAGAAAAAGGGTCCTCTTCAATACCAAGGTTCGAATATCCCCATGTTCCCTGATTTCACCCCAATAGTACAGTAAGCAAGGCGGAAATACCCCTTTAGACTCCAAGGCCTACTATAAAACTATCCATGCTGGATCTCCATAGAATGACCATGCGCCCCCGGATGCTAATGGGACACGGGGACACAGGAGCTCGCCCACCACATCTCGAAATGAGAATGGGGGGGTGGTAGGCTGCTTGGTCTGATGTTTGATACCCTTGCCTCCTTGCTTGTGTGCATCAGCAAATGACTCATATTGAATATCTCCTCGCTTGGGTATCCGAATTCATGTTGGCAAGCACCGCATTCCAGCTTTGGCTCTTTACTTTGTAGGGACCGCTGGAGACTGAGTTGCTCCCATGCCCCCATGGTGCACACCATTTTAGATTGTTGTGGTTTATGTTTTTCTTTCTTTCTTGAGGGACTAAATGGGATTCACAGGATAATGTTGGATCTAGTGTGGGTGGGGAGTGGTACTCTTCTGTGGGACTCTTTTACTAGAGTTGAAATGTTTTTTGATGTTGCACATCGTATCTTAGCATTCACCACCTACACTGTTGTATGGCACAAGGCCCTCGGTCTGATGTATGATCACTTCATACTAACTCCACAACATGGTCACGTCCATCGACCTAGGTGTAGTTACCTGGAATCTACGTGGTATTAACAATCCCCGCAAAGAGAAACAGGTACCAACATATCTTAATAGATATTCCGATAACATTGGTTTTCTTCAGGAGACCTATTTCTCCCCATGTGCTGACCATGTGTTTGCTAGGAACTGGGGCACACATCGATATTTCTCATGTTACAGTTCCTACTCGCGTGGTACCTGTATCTTACTTCATAAAACTGTAGCTTTTCTTTATCACTCCAACCACTTGGGCATGAAGTACATTGAACGCTGGGAGACAAAAGTACATTATTAGTCAATATACATGCCCCTAACACTGATGACCCTGATTTTTTTTAAACCTCATTTCCCAACAGGACAGATTTGTGGTGTACCATTTTATTATTGGTGGGGATCTTAATTTACCACTTTGTTTGGACACCGATTCCGCTAGCACGCTTCCATTTGACAAACCTAGAGCCCGAGACTTATATGCTGCATGATGCATGGCGTACCCATCACCCTATGCTATCCAAATACACCTTCTGTTCAGCGCCCCATTCGGTCTGAACTCCATTAGGCTATTGGCTATTGTCGGCTACATCTCACTAGTGGATATCCGAGGTAACAGTGCTCCCTAGAACACTCTCAGATCACAATCCAGTATTATTGAAACTTCAGATTACATATGGAAGTGGCCTCGAGTTCAGCTTGTGTTTCAACAGCGATTCTCCCTGGGACCAATTGTTCTGTAGTGAGATTCATAGGTCCATTCTTTAATATTTTTAGCACAATGCAGGTACTGTGCCCTCACAGGTGACCTTGTGGGAGGCTTTTAAGGCCTTCAGCAGAGGGATGTGTATATCAAAGCAGGTGGGTATTCTTAGAGATATACGCACACAATTAAGCTGGATTGAAACAAAACTGCAGGAGATGGAGCATAGCGAGGAGACTGATCGAGCGCCTGGACTGACTTTATGGGCAGAACTACTGGCTGAATATCGCGAGTTGGCAGAAGGGGAAACTGCATATCAGAGTAAACACTCCCAAGCTCGTCGCTATTGTGAGGGCAAGAGACCTGGCCGCACCCTTGCTCGCATTCTACGCCCCAACAGATCAGTTAATTATGTCACAGAACTCCGAGCGATGAATGTAGGGGCCATTACGAGCACAGAACGTATCATGGCCACGCTCTGTACTTACTACCAAAAATTGTACTATTCTCAGGTAACTAACTAATGACCCTGAGACACTATCAGCATAACTAGCGGATGCTGCCATGGTATGGCTTGAGGATGGAGGATTTGCCGTGCTTAATAAAATGTCTCCTGCCATGCCCGCTGTAGTGGCATTTCTCGATGCAGAGAAGGCCTTCAACTCCCTCGAGTGGCCTTTTCTCTGGGCTGTGTTAGGCAAACTGGGCTTTACCCCCAGTTCATATCGCTAATTATGCTACTATATTCCAATCCGACGGCCCACATTAGAGTGAACGGTGCTATATCAGATGCGTTCCTGATTCTGCGTTGTTTTCGGCAAGGGTGCTTTGTAGTAAGGACTCCCTTAATACGTACATACATTGTTAAGTTAGCATAACCACGTAAGAAGTTAGAAAGCCATCTTGCTGCTTTTGCACACGACACTGCGTTCACATGTTATTGCTTAAACAAACTGCTGACTCGAGTTTTGCCTCACACGAGAGCAATCTGTTGTTACCATCCCGAGCTCTGCGCAGCGACCTTGGTCTGCACACGATGTGACAAACAGTCTGAGTTGTTAGACAATGCATGTTTTCCACTCTAGGTTGATCGACCCACTATTTAGTCATAACACACGAGCAGCTGCACATACCTGAAAGTTGGTGCTTTTAATATCACAGACATCATGTTTATTATTCAGACCGAAGACGAGCCTTCCTGCGAGAAGACTCCTGATGCTCCTGTGATGTGATTTCACTAAGCTGATCTTTGAGGTATGGGGTCCCCTATTCAAGCCTAAGAGACCTTCTGTTAGTCTAATAATAATATTAGCGTCTTAGTAAAGGGAAGGTGGTAGTATCCACTGTCATTATAACATGATTACCCCTTTTATATTCTATGGAATTGTAACTATGTTGATGGTTTTGATTTTAATCATTTGTCTGCTTGTATTAGCCAAAGTACTGCATATTAGGACACGTGGTTTATAAAAATAAACTCTTTTTATTTTCACCGTGTCTCTGTTGATTCTTGTTGTGGACTGATGTGAGAATAATATACGAACAGGTATTTCCGATTCCCACCATTCCTGAGTATGTACTGAGTCGCTTGTTCTGGGTTGTCTTTTCATTGGGACCGCCGAGCTAAATCTCGGATAACGAATGGGACACTTATGCTAGCCGGATACTGGGTTCTGAGGTGAGTTTCTGGTACACCACAACTCACTGAGGTCCTGGGGTTCTACGCATAGTTCTGTGTATAAGCAGAATCCCTGCAACATGGCGCACCTAACGTTTGGTCTATGAGTTGAAACGCCTTAGTAGTGCTCGCGTTTGTCCACAACACCCTCATTCTTGTTTCCGGATAACAAGTCTGACGGATTTAAACCTACCTAGGTCTATTGATATAGGTTCTTTCAAGCTTGATCATTAAAAAGGTTATTGAACCCTTGTGCTACTGATAGTTTCAAGTGTGTGTTGTCCTAATGTCGGTGGATATTGCGGCGCATAGCCGTGCAGCTCTGAAACGTCATTTGACGCAGTATGGGGTGCCGGACACTGGTATGGACGTCATCTTTGTGGTGGGAGCCGATGCGGCTCATCCCTATGAGTTGTTCTACTCTTGGGTGACGATTCCGGCGGTAGGGGATGATAACACCTTTCATTCTTACACTGCCGCTGCCGTGCCAGCGAACTATACGCCGTATAGGACACAGGAAATACCAATATCTGCTTGGCAGCATCTTATTTGGTTTAATGGCGCCCTTCCCCATGTGGTTATACCGCCAAGAATGGGCCCTTTATCAATTGCAGGGGCCACTTGGCCGGTACTAGCCGGATTTACGCCTCATCCCCGTTACCTCACGGTGACGGTGGCTGAGTTGCGTGTACTGCACACTGCCCTAATTACGGTATATAGGGCATTGGTGCAGTACGTGTCGCGCAATGTGCAGGCGGGTGCACCTGCTGTTGCGGGGCAGCCTACTGATCATCACGCGGTGGTCATTAGTCCTGTTATGGTTAATTCTGTTATGGGCAAGCGCCCCCAAACTAGGGATGATTTCCCCTTTTGGCTTGCTGAAAAATTTGACCAAATAGAAGCGGTTTACCCGAATACTTCTCCTGTGGAGAAACACAGGATGCTCACCATTAGTTTGCCTAAAGACTTGGTCCCCCACATAGATGATTGTGTAAATTGGGGCAAGGTCTTTGCAGCGACGTACGCGCAGTGCTTTGGCACTCCGTCTATGTTGCAGCTGCCCTCCGTTATCAAAAGAGTTCAAGAGAACCATGGTGCGGAGTCTGCGATAGAGTTAGGGATGCAGCTCCTCGGTCAATTTGACCTGGTGGCTACCATGATAATAGGAAACCTTAAGGGTGATGCTTTGCATTTCCAGGTTCGTAATGAACTGAAGCGAGTTGCTGAGGAGGACAAACCGCAGGAATTTGCGAAAATAATCGCAGAGGCATATCGGGATTTGGGTCGTAGCTCTTTAGGAGTTAAACCTGTAATAAAGAATCCCGATCTCAAGCAGCAGGGTAAGGCAGAAACCCCTGGTAAGGACGACCGACCAAGTTTTCCAAAACAAAATTGGCGGTTGACAACAGGGAAAGCAGCAGCAACAGAAACAGGGCTCTCGGCCTGCCTCTCCCGTACAGTCAAGTAGTGAACGCACTTATGATCTGCGCGATCGTGCTACTATAAAGTCTCCTGATAGATTTCAGGTTTCTGAACAGCGCTCTCCTCGTTCTTCACAGGAAACATCGGCTACACAGTCCTGTGGCGGAGGCGGTGGCAAAGGTCGGGGTGCTCCACAACAGCGTGACCAACCCCGGCAGACTGAGGGTAAAGGCAAGCAGGACGAATTTGCACGACAAAGACCCCCGTTTCAGAAGAAGAAAGTGGCGGCTCTGACGGCAAGGTATGCCTCAGATAGTGCGGACACAGCTTCGGAACCGGACATGGGCGCTGACGCTCCTGGACAGCGCAGCGGAAATTACCATAGTCCGTCAAGCTCTGCGTCCATTTCTGGCGGTGACAGCAACTGATATATCGGTTACTGTTGAAACAGCTGACACCAGAGTGGCTCCCCCTGACAGACTTTATGAAATAGTCTTATTAATTGAGGGTGACATACAACGTACAATAAAAGGGATTTTTTGGGATAATCTGACCACCACCTATGATATCCTCCTAGCGGAGGCAGATTGGCCCCCAGCTTTCATTTTAGAGGCTCCTAGAGGGGAGGAAGTAATCCTCCCGTCCTTTGCGCACACAGTGCCTAAGGACCAAGCTGAAGTGTATGCTGGGGAGTGGGCGCTTGCGCTTGCGCCGGCGGTGTATCGTACTCAGGTGGGATGGGACAGATTGTCCCCCTGCCATGAGATTCCATTGCGGTCTATGCCCCAGCCTCAACCTCAATATCCTATGCGTCGTGAAACGAGACCCCACGTCGCGGCAATCCTTGAACAATTGGAATATCAGGGTGTTATTGAAACATGTGTGTCCCCTATGAATAACCCTTTATTCACTGTAACGAAGCCTGACAGCTCGTACCGTTTAGTTTTGGATTACCGGCACCTAAACTCCCATTGCCGGACCTGCGCGGTACAAAATACACATAGCTCGGCTTTGGTCGACAGTCTCGTGCGTAAAAGGTTTAAAACGACACTTGACATTTCCAATGGCTTTTTTAGCCACAACCTGTCCACACTGAGTAGCCAGTGGACGGCGTTTACTTCGGGCGGCAAACAAAAACAGTTTACAAGATTGGCCATGGGTTACAAAAATAGCCCTGGCGTCTTTTCTGCTCGTGTGGTTTCTCTCTTAGAAAGAATAGACCCCGACGCATACTCCTATGTTGACGATATCTATCTTACGGATGATGAGCTTATGCCACATCTGTCTCGTGTCGACAATATTATCGTGAGTTTTGCTGACTATGGCTACAAATTTAATTTTGCGAAGTCACACATCGCAGAATATACGGTGTTGTTTTTGGGCTACGAGCTCAACAATGAAGGTAAGGGGTTAGCCCCCCACTTTCTGGAGAAGTGTGCACGCTTAAGTGCTCCTACGACACTGAAGAAATTACAATCTCTGCTGGGTTTTCTGAATTTCGGCCGTACGTACATTCCTGATTATGCCCAGCGTATCAAGCCGCTTTACGCCTTGGTACAACCTTCGTTTTCGAAGTCTAGCTGGCAGCTAGAACACTCTGCAATTTTACAGTCTTTACAGGCTGACCTTCTTGCTTCACAATATTTGCTGACACGTGATAACCGCACTAACCTGGTAATAAGAATAGTACCAGGCGCCGTGGGGTTCACGTATTTGACGTTTAATGAGGGCGACACAGTCCCCATTGCGTACAAATCCCACTTGTACACCTCTGCTGAATTACGTTTTTCCACGGTCGAAAAAGTTCTGACTGCTGTGCAGATGGCGATCCTCAAGGAACGCGCACTGTCGCATGGGAAACAGATTCTGGTTGTAACACCATATCCTGCTTTAGAGGCAGTGACTAAAGCAAGTGTACCAAATTCTAAAGCTTTGCATCCACGGTGGATACAATGGGCCACAACACTGACGTCGCCAGATGTCACTTACATCTTTGATGCCTCATTACAGACTCAAGAGTACTTGCAGTATGAATTTGTTCATCCGGCACCTCTGTCTTTGCGCCCGCTCGAAGAATACCATTGTGTCATATACACTGACGGGTCTGCGCAACCCGCAATTGGATCGAAGCACGCTTATTCAGCGGCTTGCGCAATTGTCGTAGGTACATTCGTAAATGGTGAATTCCAATCTGATGCAGTGCATACGCAGTCATTGGGTGATTGTACCGTGCAATTGGCGGAGCTCCGGGCTCTGGTGCTTGCACTGGAGTTTGCTGATCCCCGAGTCACTACTCTTATAGTGAGTGACTCCTTCTACTGTGTCCAGTCCTACAATGACAATTTACACTTCTGGTCTCAGAATGATTATCGAGACACTAAAGGTAGCACAATTAAGCATAAAACGCTTTGGGTTCGAGTGGCAGACTTTAAAGAACGTCTCCCTCTCGTAAGTGTTATTCACACTCTTGGTCACCAGCGGCTTGGTGTCCATGCTGTCGGCAACAGCTTAGCTGACGAGGCAGCGAAAACAGCAGTGGCTACATACTTAGTGGCAGCAGTTACAAGATCCAAAAGTAAGATTGATGATGACATCTTGGCAGCTATTGCTGCTACAGAGAAGGGAGGTGATTACCCGAAGGGTTTTCCCTCTCGTTATATTTATCATTTAAGTCCTGATAACGTCCCATTAGTGAGGATTAACGACGTTGGTGACAGAATTATTCCCAACGCGGACTGCAGACCAGCACTGATCCTAGCTGCTCACGAGGGGTTGGCGTCAGCCCACGCCGGTGTGTCAGCTACAATATCTCTGCTACAACAACGTTACTGGTGGTTTGGTTTATATAAACAAGCGCGCGCATATGTTCTTGATTGTGACATTTGCCAACAGATTAAACCTTCTACTGTTGCGCGCCCACCACAGACACAGCTGTACATCTCTAATAAGCCATTTGGTTGTGTTTATTTAGATCACTGCGGTCCTTTTTCTTCTGATACTGCGTACAAGTACATCTTGGTTGCAGTGGATTCGTGCACACGTTTTCTATGGGTATGGCCACAAAGGAGTGCTGACTCGCGGACTGTCATCAGGGATTTGCGTGTCTTTGTGGGAACTTTTGCGTGTGGTACCTTCCATTCTGATCAGGGCCCTGCGTTCGCCTCTAAGGCTTACAAGGAGGCTATGGGAAATTTGGGGGTCCTAGTCAAATTTTCGTCTCCCTACCGACCTGAGGGTAATAGTGTGGTGGAGCGAATGAACCGTGACTTAAAGCAATCATTGACAGCACGTGTTTTAGGCACAGGCCGGAACTGGCTAGCCCATTTGTATAACGTCCAACGTGCACTTAATAATCTCCCTAGAAGGTCTCTGGGTGGGCGGACCCCGTACATGATGCTCTTCGGAATCAGAATGTTTGTTCCAGACCTTGATGGTCTAGACATTGCGGCGTCGACCGCACCCTTTGATGTAGATGATCACTGTGCTGTTTTGCAGACTCTACAAGAAGCCAGAGACTCTCTTTCGAAAGAACATTTGCCCTCCACATCTGAAGCTGAGGTTCAGATTCCGGTAGTTGGCTGGCTACCCCGAGTTGGAGATCTGGTCCGTGAGAAGGTGGAGAACAAGAAGGAGTTCGGCCCCTCTTATCGTGCACCGGTTCCAGTGCTTGGAGTGCAGGGTACAAGAACAGTCATTTTACCTCCACTTCCTGGTCGCAAAGAAAACAGGTACATCTCTATTGACAATGTCAAACTTCAGCGAGTGGCCGATACTTCTTAGTATGACTCCGGCAGTTTCATGCCAGACAATGCAAAGAAATTCAATGTTGGTTCCTGCTTCTAACACCTTGTCTGATGTTGCCATCGAGATGCATTCAGTTACTGATCCCTTGCTGATACCACCGGCTGGTGGTTTGCCCGAAGAGACTGAGTATGCTTATCCTACACGTGGACCCTCGCCTGTTTTACAATCTACAGCACTTGGCCAGTCCCGTTTTTCCTTTGACACTAACTCTTTGCCCTCAACTCCCCCATCGAACATTGCTGTTTTTGTAAGTTGGTTTAAGAGACATTTTTTGACAGCCCCTTGGACATACATCTGGTTGCTGCTTTTCAGTATTTTTTTGTTCATGTCCATTGGATTTGTTGTAGTTTTCTTCCGTTTGGTGGATGGCCATTATCTCAAAGAGAGATCGACAATTAGACTTATCAATGGAACTTTGGCCCCCCACTCCTCATCCCACATCATGAAAAGGGACCAGACTTTTGTGAATATTACTGCCTGGCCCGTCATGGATGGAATCGCATGGGATGCAGTTAAATTTCAAATTCATGGGCCTACAGAGGTCATTAATGTGCCTAATGTATTTCGTGTTTCTATGGGTGATGTAGTTAAACAGAACATACGTTCTGATGATTGGGATGTACACGCCATTGAAGCACTGTTTTCAGATTTGAAATATTATGCCGCCTTTGATGCTGAGGATTTGTATGACAATGCGGCTAATTATGCAGAACAGTATTGTTTTCAACATTATGGCAATCACTTCCTGCATAAAGCGAATACGTTTAGAAATTTTGTAAATTTTACCCAGTGGGAACACTGTCCCACCCCCTCGTTTGGCAGTTCACATACATTAGTTGATAAGTTTACTTATTTTACTGATTTCAGTGTTTCAGCCCCGGCATCCTTTTATTTTAAAGTTAAGCCTGAGTCTGCCTCTAAGGTTAGACTGACACACACCAAATTGCTATATTCTAAGTCCTTTATGGATGAGTTGTCAATCAAAGGTTATGATCTATGGAAGGCTACTATTGATCTTAAGTCGGTTTGGGGTTCCAAACCGTGGCAGGTTCAGGGAACTGAAGCTTTACACCGTGCCTGTCTAGTACCAAATCATATGTTGTTTTTAAATGCAACCATCTTCCAAACCACCTGTTTCGGATTGGCCACTTCTAAAAAACTAAATTCGCCTTCTGTGCCGGATCTGGGTGCTTACCCAAATTGGAATAATCACACAGATCTGTCCCTTCCTGCTTTGCAGTTATTAGTTTCTAATTCATCTTTCAATATTTCGAAATTTAATAATGAGGGATGGTTAATTTGGCAAAGCAGTTCTAATACCTGTCAACGTCGTTTTCTAGGGCTGAAACCGGGGTATACTCAAGATCGCGTAGACCCCCGGTTTGAGTCGTCACATACAGTAACTACATACTCTGTAGGGAAATTATGTCAGTCCTGGCTGCGACATTCTACCTTGGCATCTGTCAAAGTTCATTTATCAAAATTACATGACAAAATAGATTTGAATGATTTTGTTAAAGGTCCTGTGGGTGGCAGATCCAGGAGATGGGCGTATGCTATTTACAACGAAGTATGGAAACTGTCGCAAATTGAGGCAGCTTCAAGATTGAGAGCTATTGATCAGGCTAATATGGAAAAAGTATTAGCAGTTATTGATAACAGCATTAACACTCTTTCTTCTCGCATTTATACATTAGATAATATTGTTTCGTCAATTGTGGATATTGTGCAGGATGATATGTCTGTGTTGTATCATGGTCAAAACCAGTTGCGTTCTGTTATGCAGTTTGCATGGACATTACAAACATTGAAGGCAGGGAAGGTCCCTTGGGACTATCTGAATACAACATCATTATTTCTTCCCTTTAACCTTACTGACAAACAGCAGTTCATGTCCATGAAGGATGCTACATATTCCTTGCTACATATTGAAAAATTGTAGCCGTTACCTTTCTCTGTAGCGGAAGTAGATTCCGCAGTGTGGCTCTTACACGGATTGATAACTCTCCCGTTCGCACTTTTTAAGTTTACCTCTTGTATGAAACACTATGCTCTGGGTAGATATGAACAGCTGGGTACCGCTTTCATACATGAAGTCTGGTCCCTCCCCTTTACGTATAGATGTACAAGGGACGGTACTGAGGTTTATCTGAAGGGTGAAGAATGTACAACGTCACCTGATCATTCTGTTGTATGTAGGCACATTCAGTTGCACGGAGCTTGTAATGTACACGCCCCGAATTTGGCCTGCGTCCTCAAAGGTATCCCGGTACCAGTGATTACGCCATCTTTCACGCTGCTTGCAAACGGTAGTTATTTAATTTTAAACAATGAAGCTTGCTGCGGGATGTTAGTAGGGATCCCGTATATAGTAACTGTATCACAGAGGGTTGTCTGCTGCAATAACGTTCTGTTTCCTCCCCCGCATGGGAGGCTAGATGCTTCCATCTGGCCTTCGATTCCAACCTTGAAAGCAGAGTTCAACAAGATGAGCAGAATAAGAGCGCTATTGTCCCAAAAGGAGGTGCCATTGACTTCCTCCCGGGAAACATTTGTCCTTCACGTAGCGAATACGCGCACTGAGGTACAGGCGCTTTTGAATACTGACCTCCCCCTGCATTTTGGAGCTTTGATCCAAACAATTTTCAATGCCTCGTCCACGACTGGCCTGGCTCATTTTTTTAAACTTGTGGGCTCGGGCCTCGTGACCTCTTTCCAAACTATTTTTGGTGTGATTCCGGCATTTTTTCATTCTATATTCTCGAGCGTCTTTGGAGGTGTTCCTTTAATTCTGGCGCTAGTGGCAGGTGTGCTACTTTTACTTTTCATCCTGCGGAATGGCTGCTCTTTCTGTGCCACACGACAGCCTGTCCCGTCTGCAGCTTCTTCGTGACAGGATGCTTGATTACTATGGTGTCCTGCCGTTGGCGACTTTGAGCCTGGCATATGGATTATCCTTCCGGTATTCCTACTTCACCTGCGTGCAACCTGTCTTCCACTGCCTAGATTGTCCCTTTGAATGGCCTATGGATTTGTGCTTAACCAACATGGTGTCTCCGGACCCGGATTATGATCGACTGATGAGGCCCTTAGTGTCTCACGAGTCTGCCTGTTCTGGTGTTCGGATTATGGCCTGCGGTGCGGCGCATGGTATCCTGGGTAATTGGGACATCGCGAGAGCGGCATATGACTTCTTGGATATGAGTTATTTGGAAGTACACGCTGGTTGCCCTCTGATGGTGCTAGAGGCTCCGCTAATAGAAGAACATGTATGTTCCTTTTCTTTGATTAACTGGATGGCTGAAACCTTCAGTGGCCGTGCCAATGATTTTCTGCTGGAAGCAGTGGCCACATATGCTGCATATACTTTCATGGATTGAGTGAGCTATCGTCCACTGTGTTTTCCTCACGTGTCTTGAACTGTCCCTGTACGAGTGCACTTCTGCCCGGTGAGGCGTTTTTTCATTTTTTCACCCCCCACGGCACGTTTGAGGTTTTTTGTTTTTTCTTTCCACCTTTGGTTTTTTCCTATTCGGACTTTGCCTGAACTGACCAGTGTTTTTTCAATTGGTTACGCCTTGTTCTGCTCTGTCGCGCTTGAACTCTGCGTTCTCTCTTTTCTTGCATACTAAGTAGTGCTTCGATCAAGGGGGCATGTAGTAAGGACTCCCTTAATACGTACATACATTGTTAAGTTAGCATAACCACGTTAGAAGTTAGAAAGCCATCTTGCTGCTTTTGCACACGACACTGCGTTCACATGTTATTGCTTAAACAAACTGCTGACTCGAGTTTTGCCTCACACGAGAGCAATCTGTTGTTACCATCCCGAGCTCTGCGCAGCGACCTTGGTCTGCACACGATGTGACAAACAGTCTGAGTTGTTAGACAATGCATGTTTTCCACTCTAGGTTGATCGACCCACTATTTAGTCATAACACATGAGCAGCTGCACATACCTGAAAGTTGGTGCTTTTAATATCACAGACATCATGTTTATTATTCAGACCGAAGACGAGCCTTCCTGCGAGAAGACTCCTGATGCTCCTGTGATGTGATTTCACTAAGCTGATCTTTGAGGTATGGGGTCCCCTATTCAAGCCTAAGAGACCTTCTGTTAGTCTAATAATAATATTAGCGTCTTAGTAAAGGGAAGGTGGTAGTATCCACTGTCATTATAACATGATTACCCCTTTTATATTCTATGGAATTGTAACTATGTTGATGGTTTTGATTTTAATCATTTGTCTGCTTGTATTAGCCAAAGTACTGCATATTAGGACACGTGGTCTATAAAAATAAACTCTTTTTATTTTCACCGTGTCTCTGTTGATTCTTGTTGTGGACTGATGTGAGAATAATATACGAACAGGTATTTCCGATTCCCACCATTCCTGAGTATGTACTGAGTCGCTTGTTCTGGGTTGTCTTTTCATTGGGACCGCCGAGCTAAATCTCGGATAACGAATGGGACACTTATGCTAGCCGGATACTGGGTTCTGGGTTCTGAGGTGAGTTTCTGGTACACCACAACTCACTGAGGTCCTGGGGTTCTAAGCATAGTTCTGTGTATAAGCAGAATCCCTGCAACAGCTCCTTTACACCCTCTTTTATTTACAATGGCAATGGATCCTCTGGTCCAGGTGATGCAGGAGCGCCACTTTCATCGCGGGTTCCAACTCACCCATGGGCCTTTACTAATATCACTGTCATCAGACGACATTTTACTGTTTATCTGCAACCCCCACCTCAATCTCCCCCTTCTTAAGCAGGAGATAGTCAGATTCAGTGTCTTCTCAGGCCTCTGTATAAATTGGGCCTAGTCAGAGCTGTTCCCGTTAAAGGACGCGACAGCTCCTCCCCCGGCTGAGCTTCCCGTTAAATGGGCACCTGATGGAACTAAATACTCGGGCATCAACATCCATAGAGAACAGGAGCAGGTACTACAACGAAATTAAAGGCCAGCTCTGTCAGATCTCAATGCACAGGTGGAACGTTGGATAAAACTACCTTTGTCAATAGCTGGGCGAATTGCAATTATAAAAATGGTTGTTCTGCCTCGCTTTCTATAGCTCTTCACTAACATCCGACTTTTGACCTTGTCGGTAGGTCGCTCAGCCTGTGTGTCCTGACACTGCCCCAACTGCTGCTGCTGTAGAAGTTGAGGCCCTCCTCCACCCGCAGGCTACCACCTGCACCTCATCTCTGGTGGCCACTGTTAGGCCTTAGGTTTGTATCTCTGTCGCTGTCTGTCTGTCTTCCCTGTACTGCCCATACTGTCTTCTGGTGTCTGTGACCGCTGTTGCCTGTCTCCCTCCTGTTCCTGCATTCTTACCTGTGCCCGCTTTGCCTTCTGTTCCCCCTCGCTGCCTCTGATTTGTGCCCGTTTTGCTTGCCTTCTGTCCCCCTCGTTGCCCCTTCATTTCTGCGCCCTCTTGCCTTCTGTTCCCCCTCGCTGCCCCTGATTGTGCCCGGTTGCCTTCGGTGCCCTTGCTGCTCCGATTCCCGCCGCTGCGTCCCCTGCGGCCCCGCCCCCCTCCCTGCCCATTCGCTGCCCCTGCCTCCCGCCTACCTCCTCCCAGCTGCTCCTCCCTCCCACATCCCCATATATGGCGGCCGCTGCACAGCCACGCGCAGCTGGCGCGCCACTGGTGCACCAAAGGCGTGCCGAAGACAAGCCTGTCTGCGCCTGTCCGAGCCCGGACCGCTCTCAGCGACAGAACCCCTGGTTCCCGCACACGCCACGACGACCACCACCGCTACGATGCCAGCACACTCCACGCTCTCAACCCCGGACAGACCCACACCTGCTTCAAGGCCGCCCTGAAATGCACACACGGTCCCTTCACCTGCCTGAACTGCAGCTACACCAGCCTCAGAGCCGCTGAACAACCAGCCAAGAAAGACCTCAACCACCTCCGATGCATCCTACTGAACACCCGCTCTGCATGCAGATACGCCGTCGAGCTCTGGGACCTGCTCGACACATCATCCCCGGACGTCGCCTTCCTGACAGAGACCTGGATGAACGACTCCTCCGCACCCGACATCCCCATAGCCATCCCAGACGGCTACAAGATCACCCGCAGAGACCGCACCAACGGAGTCGGAGGAGGAATCACCGTTGTCCACAAGAACAGCATCAGGGTCTCGACCAGCACCGACGACACTCTCAGCACCGCCGAACACATGCATTTCCAGAACCACACAGACCCCAACTCCACCCTCAGAGGCACCCTCATCTACAGACCCCTCGGACCCCGACCCCAGTTCAGTGACTCCATCGCCGACTTCATCGGCACGCACGCCCTGACCTCCACCAACTACATCCTCCTCGGAGACCTGAACTTTCACCTTGAGAACAACGACAGCAACTCGACAACCCTGATCGATAACCTCACCAACCTCAGACTGAGGTTTCTCGTCACAACGCCTACCCACTCCGCCGGCCACACGCTTGACCCCATCTTCTCCGCAAGCCCCCACATTGCCTTCAGCCACACCACTGAACTCCTCTGGACTGACCACCGCTGCATCCACTTCTCCTTCCAGAAACCCACCACACACCACCGCACCCAACAGATTCCTCATTGCTGCTGGAGAAATATCACCGAAAACCAACTACACACAAACCTCGCTCTCAGCCCAACCACCGAACCTTCCAACACCGACAACGCTGCCCACAGTCTCAGATGCTGGATCGACGACTGCGCCAACACCCTCACCCCGCTGAAGAAACCTCCCCACAGAGACACCAGCAAGAGGGCCAGCTGGTTCACCCCAGAACTCCTAGCCTCCAAGCGAGCCTGCCGGAAACTAGAGAAGAGATGGCACAGCGAACAGACTCCGGACAGCCACACAACCACCATCACCTCATCAGGACTGCCAAGAGGACCTTCTTCAAAGACCGCCTCGACAACAACGCACACAATAGCAAGGAGCTCTTCAATATCGTGAAGGAACTCTCCAACACTAGCTCCAACCCCAACGACATCCCGCCGTCGCAAGCCCTGTGGGACTCCCTCGCCACTTTTTTCCACCGCAAGATAGCAGTCATCCACGACAGCTTCAACACCCAGACAGCCCCAACAGACAGCAACACAACACAGCACACCATCGAGCACGACCCCCTGCTAGCCTGGACCAGCATGAGCATCGATGACACCATCAAGACCATGAGCACAATCCACTCCGGCTCCCCATCAGACCCATTCCCGCACCATATCTTCAACAAAGCCAGCAGCTCCATTGCACCCCACCTGCGCAACGTCATCAATCTCTCTCTCAAGACTGCGATCTTCCCAGAGAGCTGGAAACACGCCGAGATTAACACCCTACTCAAAAAACCCAAGGCAGACCCTAGAGACCTCAAGAGCTTCTGGCCCATCTCTCTGATCCCGTTCCTCGCCAAGGTCATCGAGAAGATCGTCAACAGACAGCTAGCCCGATACCTCGAAGAAAACAGAATCCTCGACCCTTCCCAGTCAGGGTTCCACAGCATCCACAGCACCAAGACCGCCCTCATCGCCGCCACCGATGACATCAGGACCCGGCTGGGCAACAGTGAGACGCAGCCCTCATCCTCCTGGACCACTCCGCTGCCTTTGACACCGTCTGCCACCGCACACTACGCGCACGCCTCCACTCCGTAGGGATCCAAGACAAAAACCTGGAATGGACCACCTCCTTCCTCTCTGGCAGAACCCAGAGCGTCCGACTCTCCCCATTCCGATCCGAAGCCTCCGAGATCATCTGCGGCGTACCCCAGGGATCCGCCCTCAGCCCGACACTGTTCAACATTTACATAGCCCCGCTCGCACACATCGCCCGACAGCACGACCTCAACATAATCTCCTATGCCGATGACACACAACTGATCCTCTCCCTCACCAAGAACCCCAAAGCCAACCTCCATGAAGGAATGAAGGCTGTCGCCGACTGGATGAAGATCAGCCGACTGAAGCTGAACACGAACAAAATGGAGGTCCTCATCCTCTGCTCCAACCCTTCAGCCTGGGATGACTCCTGGTGGCCGACGGCACTGGGGGCAGCCCCGACACCCACCGACCACGCACGCAACCTGGGAATCATCCTCGACTCAACGCTCTCCACGACCAAGCAAGTCAATGCCGTCTCCTCCTCCTGCTTCAACACCCTCCGCATGCTCCGCAAGATCTACAGGTGGATCCCGACAGATACAAGAAGAACAGTCACCTAGGCCCTCGTCAGCAGCAGACTCGACTACGGAAACGCCCTCTACATGGGAGCCCCGACCAAGCTCATCAAACGACTGCAAGGCATCCAAAACGCCTCGGCATGACTGATCCTCGACGTACCACGCCACGGCCACATCACCCCCCACCTGAGAAACCTGCACTGTCTGCCCGTCAACAAGAGGATATCCTTCAAGCTCCTCATCCACGCACACAAGGCACTTCACAAGACCGGCCCAGCTTACCTCAACAGACGTCTTTCCTTCTACATCCCTGTTAGACCTGGCACCTTGGCGTGAGTCTCCCTTCCTCTTTTTGTCGCTGTGCCTCATGTGTTTTTATGGTGTTGGCCGCTCAGCGCGCTGTGCCACTGCCAACCAGTGTCGCGGTGCGAGTGCTCCCTATGTAAATTGTATATGTTGGTTGGATTCCATGATTGGACTGTTTGATTTACTGTCAGACCCCAGTAAAGTGCGCCAGGGGCGCCAGGGCATGTAAATGCGAACACCGCTGGTGGGCTTGCAGCACTGGTTGTGCCACCCACAGGAGCGGCCGGTAAAATATGTCTGAGGTCTGCCACCGCAGAACCTGCATGCAGTCTGGTACTGACATGCTGACCGGCAAGTGCCCACACTTGCCAGTCCCTAAAACCTTCCCTTAGCTGCATGTTAGTCACCCCTCTGGTAGGCCCACGGGCAGGGTGCGTTGTAAGCCTAAGGTAGGACAAGCCCGGATGCGTGGCATGTCCTAGTAGTGAATTACCGCCATCTTGTTGTTCACTACTGCAAGGCTACCCTGTTCTCATAGGCCAGTATGGGCGGCCTGGATTATTACACCCTATGATCCTAACCGACCCAGGGAACATGGTAGAAGATCGAGTTTAGTATGCCTGAACTCGGAATAATAAGGTACATCTTTTCGCAAGGTTTATTTTAATATTCCGGGTTTGCAAATGCCGCTTTTAGAAAGTCGGCCTTTGCTTGCCTAAACATTTCAGCCGCCTCTGCGTGATGTGTATCTGATGTCTGGCTGGTGTGAGTGACAGGGCTGGGGGAACCCAGATGGGCAGGGCCAGGTAGCCTGGTATGAATAGGACGATCGACAGGTAGATGGGTGGGAGGAGTGCTCCTAGGTTCTGAATAGGACAGTGCTCCGCTACCTCGATGCCGGCTCCACCCCCTGTGGAGCGTCTGATGACTCTGCCCTGCACTCTGAAAGAAGAAGCCTGCATCACGTAAACAAAGTGCTCAGAAACCGGACTGAACTAGGCAAGGGCCCCCCTGGCCTGGGAGAACAAAAGATTTGTGGTATAAATGGAGGAGCCCTGCTCCTAAGAAACTAGATCCGCTTTTGACCAAGAAGAATCTCTGCCTGAGGAGGAGGCACCGGGAAAGCTGTAGGAGGAAGACTGTCCCTATCCTGGGGGATTGGCCTGCAGTGGTGACCTCGCTGCCAAAGGGGAGAAGAGAAACTGTTGCTGAAGACTTTGCTTTATTTTTACTTTCAAGACTTGTGCTTTTCCAAAACGATCTCCAAGGGCTTGGAACTGAGCTTGCCCCCTGAACTGAGCCCCAGGACCATTGGGCTCTACCTGATCTTCACTCGCCTGCTGCTAGACCGTGGTGTCCTTTCCCTCGCCGGAGCTGTGACCCTCGTGCCGCAGTCCCTCCCTGAGCCGTGACCAGGACTGCTTAGCCGCTCCCGCCTTGGGAAGAGCCTCGCTCGATCGGAGCCGCTCCCCCGACGCTGTGCTGGGCTGCCCCTGTCACCTCGCTCGCTGGAGGCTCGCTGTGCACCTTCACCCTCCCGCCGGAATCGGCGTTTGTGAGCATCTCCAAGCCTCGGACGGCCCGGACGCATCTGCGTGCCCGGCTGCCCCGCTTTGTTCACCCGCCACCTGCAACACCCCGCTCTGGTCGTGAGCCTGAGGATCAGACACCCATCGTGAAGTGTGGGAGCCCCGGACGCCGCCCCGCTCTTCTGTGGAGGAGCCGCTGACATCCCGCACCCACCTTCGCGACAAGAAACAAGGTACTGTACTTACGAACTCGACCGCGAGCTCGCATCGGATCCAGGGTCCGCAACGTTCTGATTTCCCTGTCATCTGCCGTGTGCTTCCCGGTCGCCGCCTCAGCCCGGAGTGTGCTGAGGCCTACAGTCACCTTGTGCCCGCCTAAAGAACTTTCCGTACAAAGAGAACTTGACCGTATTTCCAAGAATTGTGGCCCCATCAGTTCAACGTTACTGGGCCTTGTATTTAACTCTGCTGAAACTACATAAAAGCTTATTTTTATATACTGCCTGATTGGTGTCCATTTGTGGTGCATGCAAGGGGTTTACTGTATGTGTAATTGCATTTGCTTAACCGTGTACGCCTGAGACTTAGCCTAGACTGCTCGCGCCACGCACCTAGAGGGTGAGCAGGGGTTATTCTGGGGAGTCATCCTTCGCCCTGACAAGAAGTAAAGGGTCCCTGCTTGTTGTGGGTTCACACCTGCGTCAACCAGACCCCCTCATTTCTAAAATTGGTGGCAGCGGTGAGGATTTACGGATTTGCATTTGTGGTTTGCGTATAGTGAATCACTGATCACCACGTAGTGAGAGCAGACCAGTAACACAGCCACAAGGCTAGCATTTGTTTTGTGTTGCCAAGAATCTCCGTTGTTAGAGCCATGCCTGGTTCACTTTCCGCCGGAAGGGCGGCTTCCATAATCTCTGGATTTGAAGACGTAGATTGGGAAGAAGGCGCACTTCAGGATCGTACCAATGAAGACTTGAAAGGTCTTTGCTCCAAGTTCAGGATTGCCCAAACTGGATTGAAAAAGAAGGAGCAATTTGTGAAGGCGCTGAGGGCCTGGTATGAGTCAAAGGCACCAGAGAATCAGGTGGAAGTGGTTCCACCAGAAAGTGTCCATGAGTTTGGCAGATGCCTGTCGCCAGAAGAGTTGGCGGACAGGGCAGCAACCCGGGCACACGAGGTGGAAATGGCAAAACTTCATGGGCAGATGGATATGGAAAAACAAAGACTAGCCATGGAAGAAAAGAAACTACAATTAGAGCATGACATGAAGCTGAGGGAGCTGGAGCTGAAAGCAAAAAGTTTGGAGCTTAATCCCTCTGGTGGCAGCACACCGCCAGTACTGGCGGAACCAAGAGTTTATATTCCCAAGGATGTGGTGAAGGAGTTCTTCAAGAATGACGACATCGGGCAGTGGTTCAGAGCCTACGAGGTAGCCATGTCTTCCCACCGGGTCCCTGAGAAAGATTGGGGAGCGGGGTTGTGGGGACGGTTCCTGAGTGAAGGGCGGGACACACTGTTAGATTTACCTGCTGATGTTCATAATTCTTATGCCCATATGAAGGAAGCATTGATGGCTAGGTATGGGTTGACCCCTGAGTTATATAGACAGAGGTTCAGGGGTTGCACTAAGATTCCCAATAGTACGTATGTGGAGTATGTGACTTTCTTTTGCAGAGCGCTGGATGGTTGGGTAAAGGGTAGTAAGGTGAATGATTATCAAGGGCTTCTTGATTTAATGGCATGGGAGCACTTGTCCAGTAATTGTTTTCCTGAGCTACGCCAGCACCTGATCGATAGTAGGCTGACTAACCCTAGGAAGCTTGCTGAGGAGGCGGACCGCTGGGTCAGTACCAGGGTCCACAAGGGTACCGTGGGAGATTCCGCCAAAGGTGGGCAGGGTCCCCAGCAGAAGAGTGGGGGGGACAGGGGTAAACAGAAGCAGTTCCAAAAAGGGCCCCAAAATAGTCCCCAAGGGAACCAAGGGAAGGGTTCTCAGCCTCCCCCACCCCAGAAACCGACCGGGGCCCCGACAGGTCCTCCTGTTCAAAAGGGGCCCGTAAGATGTTACAGGTGTAACAATTTGGGGCATTTTGCCTCTGATGTAAAGTGTCCATTGTTTGGTAAACCAGCACCCACTGGTGCTCCATCCCGGCAGGTGACTAGTGTAGCCTTGGGGGAGGAGAGGGATGTCCAAGGTGGGTGGGGTCCCGCAGAGATGTCCCTGGTCTCGCTAGGAGACCGTGAAGTGGTCCCTCCAACCCAGCTGCCTGAGAACACTAAGAAGTACAGGCAGTGGGTGACCATAAATGGCCATCGAGTGGAAGCTCTTAGGGATACAGGAGCCAGTGTGACAGCTGTCAGGTGTCACCTGGTGTCTCAGGAGCAGGTGGTCCCCAATGCATTCTATCCCGTTGCTGCCGCTGACAACACAGAGAGACACTGCAAGGTGGCTCAGGTTCCCTTTGAGTGGGGGGGGGGTCTCTGGTACTCTTCAGGTAGCTGTGAGGCCCACCATGCCTGTAGACTGTTTGTTAGGGAACGATTTGGAGAGCTCACCTTGGGCTAAGGTGGAGCGGAGTGCTCACCTGGAGATGTTGGGTATGCCGGATTGGGCGTGTGTCACCACACGGTCCATGGCAGCCAGTAGAGGTACTCAAGAGGTCCTGGAGCCTGAGAGGAAGGCCCAGGAACCGGCCTCAGAGAGAAGGAGCAAGGGGCGTGGGAAGCCGGCCCCTGAAGTTCCCACGGTCCAGGAGGGAGCAGACCTTGAGGGGGATGCCCTGGAGCCTACAGGGGAGCAGATAGCTGAACTGGGAGACCTGCCGGAGCTGACCCATTGGCAGCAGGAAGGGGGTCCCACCAGGGAGGACTTTTGCAAGGCACAGAAGGAGTGCCCTTCTCTCGTGGGTATGCGGCAGCAGGCTGCAGACCAGGCCGCAGGTGATCAGTCAGGATCACATTTCGTTTACTGGGAGAACGACCTCCTATATACAGAGCCTAAGGTTGCTGAGCCTGGGTCAGCCTGTGCGCTGGTGGTACCCCAGGACTTCAGAGCCTTCCTACTGGGGCTGGCTCACGATGTGCCATTGGCAGGGCATTTGGGGCAGGACAAGACCTTTGAAAGGCTTGTCACCCACTTTTATTGGCCTCAAATGCGCAGGAGTTCAGATACTCACTGCAGGACATGCCAGACTTGCCAGGCCAGTGGAAAGAGTGGAAGGAAGCAGAAGGCTCCACTCCAGCCATTCCCTGTGGTCGGTACCCCATTCCAGCGAGTGGGGATTGACATTGTAGGGCCACTGGACCCCAGGACAGCGATGGGCAATAGGTTCATCCTGGTCCTGGTGGACCATGCCACCCGGTACCCGGAAGCCATTCCTCTAAGGACAGTGACGGCCCCCGTGGTGGGACGGGCACTGATGGGAATTTTCTCCCGAGTGGGATTCCCTCTAGAAGTGGTGTCTGACCGAGGTACCAATTTCATGTCCAAGTACATGAAATCTCTTTGGCAAGAGTGTGGTGTAACCTACAAGTTCACCACCCCTTACCACCCCCAAGGAAACGGGTTGGTTGAGAGATTCAACCGAACCCTCAAAGGCATGATAATGGGCCTAGAAGGAGCCATGAGGCGTAAGTGGGATGTCCTCTTACCATGCCTTCTCTTCGCTTACCGTGAGGTGCCACAGAAGTCTCTGGGGTTCAGTCCCTTTGAGCTTCTGTATGGCCACCCAGTCAGAGGACCTCTAAGTCTGGTCAAAGAAGGCTGGGAGCAATCTCCCAGGAAGCCTCCCCAGAATGTATATAGTTACATGCTGGCCTTCAGGAATCAGACTAGGCGATTCAGGCAACTTGCTGAGGCAAATCTGGAAGCCAGCCAGGAGGAGATGAAGCGGTGGTACGACCAGAATGCCACTCTGGTAGAGCTTCAGCCTGGACAGAAAGTATGGGTCTTGGCCCCCGTGGAGCCGTGTGCGCTCCAGGATAAGTGGACCGGTCCCTTTGAGGTGGTGGAGCACAAGAGTCCTGTTACCTACGTGGTGGACCTGAAGTCTCCTAGGAACCCCTTAAGGGTCCTACATGTCAACCGCCTCAAGCCCCACTTGGAGAGGTCCCAAGTGGGCATGCTCTTGGCAACAGATGCTGGAATGGAAGAGGAGACAGAACCTCTTCCTGACCTCCTGTCAGCCAAGGAGCAAGATGGGTCAGTGGATGGTGTCATCCTCTCTTCCACCCTGACCCCTGAGCAACAGAATGATTGTCGCCAGTTGCTGGGACAGTTTTCTGACCTGTTTTCCCTGGTCCCTGGTGTCACTGATTGGTGCGTCCATGATGTGGACACTGGGGATAGTCCACCTGTGCGGCACAAGGCCTACAGGGTGACTGACAGGGTGAGGACATGCATCAAGGAGGAGGTCTCCAAGATGTTTGCACTCGGGGTAATTGAGTCTTCTAGCAGTCCTTGGGCCAGCCCCGTGGTCTTGGTCCCAAAGGCTGCAGCGCCGGGAGCCACACCCGAACTCCGGTTCTGTGTGGACTACAGAGGACTCAATTCGGTCACTAGGACAGACGCCCACCCCATCCCCAGAGCTGATGAGCTCATCGATCGGCTAGGGGCTGCCAACTACCTCAGCACGTTTGATTTAACGTCTGGGTATTGGCAGATCGCCTTGACCGAGGGGGCCAAAGAGAGGTCAGCATTTTCCACCCCAGATGGGCACTACCAGTTCCGGGTTATGCCATTTGGGATGAAGAATGCCCCTGCCACCTTCCAGAGATTGGTCAACCAGGTGTTGGCTGGGCTGGATTCGTTCAGTGCAGCCTACCTGGATGACATCGCAGTGTTCAGCTCCACTTGGGAGGAACACTTGCGTCACCTCTGGGAAGTGTTGATGGCGCTGCGCAAGGCAGGCCTCACGATCAAGGCGAGTAAGTGCCAGATTGGGCAGGGTTCCGTGGTGTACTTGGGACACCAAGTTGGGAGTGGCCAGGTGGCACCCCTTCAGCCCAAGATAGAAACCATCCTGAATTGGGAGGCGCCCAAAACCCAGACGGAGGTGAGAGCCTTCCTAGGTCTCACCGGGTACTACAGGAGGTTTGTCAAGGGGTATGGCAACATGGTTGCCCCCTTGACAGCGCTGACTTCGAAGAAGCAGCCCAGGAAAGTGATTTGGACTGACACCTGTCAGAAAACTTTTGAGGCCTTGAAAACTGCTATGTGCACGGCGCCCGTGCTCTTGGCTCCCAACTTCTCCAAAGAGTTTATCGTTCAGACAGACGCTTCAGAGCATGGTGTGGGGGCTGTTCTTTCACAGATTAATGAGGAGGGCCTAGATCAACCCGTAGCCTTTCTTAGCAGGAGGTTACTTCCACGGGAACAAAGGTGGAGTGCTATTGAGCGTGAGGCATTTGCTGTGGTCTGGGCGCTGAAGAAGCTAAGACCCTACTTGTTTGGGTCTCACTTCCGGGTTCAGACGGACCACAGGCCCCTCAGATGGTTGATGCATATGAGGGGTGAGAATCCAAAGCTGTTGAGGTGGTCCATTTCCCTACAGGGTATGGATTTCACGGTGGAACATCGCCCTGGTACAGATCACGCCAATGCTGACGGTCTGTCCAGATTTTTCCGCCTTAGTGATGAGGAACTCCCTGGGGTAGGGTAGTTCTCCCCACTTTTCAGCTGGAGGGGACACGTGTTAGACCTGGCACCTTGGCGTGAGTCTCCCTTCCTCTTTTTGTCGCTGTGCCTCATGTGTTTTTATGGTGTTGGCCGCTCAGCGCGCTGTGCCACTGCCAACCAGTGTCGCGGTGCGAGTGCTCCCTATGTAAATTGTATATGTTGGTTGGATTCCATGATTGGACTGTTTGATTTACTGTCAGACCCCAGTAAAGTGCGCCAGGGGCGCCAGGGCATGTAAATGCGAACACCGCTGGTGGGCTTGCAGCACTGGTTGTGCCACCCACAGGAGCGGCCGGTAAAATATGTCTGAGGTCTGCCACCGCAGAACCTGCGTGCAGTCTGGTACTGACATGCTGACCGGCAAGTGCCCACACTTGCCAGTCCCTAAAACCTTCCCTTAGCTGCATGTTAGTCACCCCTCTGGTAGGCCCACGGGCAGGGTGCGTTGTAAGCCTAAGGTAGGACAAGCCCGGATGCGTGGCATGTCCTAGTAGTGAATTACCGCCATCTTGTTGTTCACTACTGCAAGGCTACCCTGTTCTCATAGGCCAGTATGGGCGGCCTAGATTATTACACCCTATGATCCTAACCGACCCAGGGAACATGGTAGAAGATCGAGTTTAGTATGCCTGAACTCGGAATAATAAGGTACATCTTTTCGCAAGGTTTATTTTAATATTCCGGGTTTGCAAATGCCGCTTTTAGAAAGTCGGCCTTTGCTTGCCTAAACATTTCAGCCGCCTCTGCGTGATGTGTATCTGATGTCTGGCTGGTGTGAGTGACAGGGCTGGGGGAACCCAGATGGGCAGGGCCAGGTAGCCTGGTATGAATAGGACGATCGACAGGTAGATGGGTGGGAGGAGTGCTCCTAGGTTCTGAATAGGACAGTGCTCCGCTACCTCGATGCCGGCTCCACCCCCTGTGGAGCGTCTGATGACTCTGCCCTGCACTCTGAAAGAAGAAGCCTGCATCACGTAAACAAAGTGCTCAGAAACCGGACTGAACTAGGCAAGGGCCCCCCTGGCCTGGGAGAACAAAAGATTTGTGGTATAAATGGAGGAGCCCTGCTCCTAAGAAACTAGATCCGCTTTTGACCAAGAAGAATCTCTGCCTGAGGAGGAGGCACCGGGAAAGCTGTAGGAGGAAGACTGTCCCTATCCTGGGGGATTGGCCTGCAGTGGTGACCTCGCTGCCAAAGGGGAGAAGAGAAACTGTTGCTGAAGACTTTGCTTTATTTTTACTTTCAAGACTTGTGCTTTTCCAAAACGATCTCCAAGGGCTTGGAACTGAGCTTGCCCCCTGAACTGAGCCCCAGGACCATTGGGCTCTACCTGATCTTCACTCGCCTGCTGCTAGACCGTGGTGTCCTTTCCCTCGCCGGAGCTGTGACCCTCGTGCCGCAGTCCCTCCCTGAGCCGTGACCAGGACTGCTTATCCGCTCCCGCCTTGGGAAGAGCCTCGCTCGATCGGAGCCGCTCCCCCGACGCTGTGCTGGGCTGCCCCTGTCACCTCGCTCGCTGGAGGCTCGCTGTGCACCTTCACCCTCCCGCCGGAATCGGCGTTTGTGAGCATCTCCAAGCCTCGGACGGCCCGGACGCATCTGCGTGCCCGGCTGCCCCGCTTTGTTCACCCGCCACCTGCAACACCCCGCTCTGGTCGTGAGCCTGAGGATCAGACACCCATCGTGAAGTGTGGGAGCCCCGGACGCCGCCCCGCTCTTCTGTGGAGGAGCCGCTGACATCCCGCACCCACCTTCGCGACAAGAAACAAGGTACTGTACTTACGAACTCGACCGCGAGCTCGCATCGGATCCAGGGTCCGCAACGTTCTGATTTCCCTGTCATCTGCCGTGTGCTTCCCGGTCGCCGCCTCAGCCCGGAGTGTGCTGAGGCCTACAGTCACCTTGTGCCCGCCTAAAGAACTTTCCGTACAAAGAGAACTTGACCGTATTTCCAAGAATTGTGGCCCCATCAGTTCAACGTTACTGGGCCTTGTATTTAACTCTGCTGAAACTACATAAAAGCTTATTTTTATATACTGCCTGATTGGTGTCCATTTGTGGTGCATGCAAGGGGTTTACTGTATGTGTAATTGCATTTGCTTAACCGTGTACGCCTGAGACTTAGCCTAGACTGCTCGCGCCACGCACCTAGAGGGTGAGCAGGGGTTATTCTGGGGAGTCATCCTTCGCCCTGACAAGAAGTAAAGGGTCCCTGCTTGTTGTGGGTTCACACCTGCGTCAACCAGAGCCCCCTCATTTCTAACAATCCCCAACCGCCAGCTCCGCTCCGCCAACCTTGCACTCGCCACCGTCCCGTGCATCCGAAGAACAACCACCGGTGAGATATCCATCTCCCACCTCGCCGCCAAGACCTGGAACACCCTCCCACTGAGCCTACAACAGACCCAAGACCTGCTGACCTTCAGGAGGCTACTCAAAACCTGGCTGTTCGATCATTAGCGCCCCCCTAGCGCCTTGAGACTCTCACGGGTATGTAGTGCGCTCTACAAATGTTGATTGAACATCCCTATTCCCTTAACACAGTACTTTTTCAACACACTAGGAGGAACCCTTTTACGATTAATATGGGCGGGAACCTGTCCCCGTATTCATTGGGACAACACTTACACTCCCTTAGGAGCGCAGGGGTCTATGTATCCCTGACCTAAATTTATATTATCTAGCAGCTCAATGCCATTACACATACCGTTCGTACCATCCTGACACTCGAATACCCTATTGACGCCCTAAAAGAGTGGTTCTTCAAAGAATCAGACACACCCAGATTCTACCCAAGGGAATCCCACTCGACGATATGGACATACAAACGGTGTCCTTTACCTGTTGGGCATAACACCGTATGCACGGCACATTGGGAGGTGGCCCCCTCTATTCCAACGCCATCCCGCTGCATGACAACCCTTGGCTCCCTCTCGCTAGGGAGAAACTAGTCCAAGGCACCCTTCATAGGTATGACCTCCACACTATGGGGGACTTGTTCCCTGATGGGCATGTTACTCCCCTTTTGGATGGACCATGGGATAGGGATATTCCGTACATGGACCAATTTATTTTCAGGAGACTGCGCAACAGGTTACGATTGCTCCACCCTTCCCACCCACTCCCTCCTGACGATTTTGCCCCACTGACAATCTCGACTACCGAGAGAGGACGCATTATTATTAGACTATATGGATCCGGTCTTGAACTAAAACCCAACACTACCAATAGAGTGCGTAAAGTTTGGGCGACAGAACTCCGGATTAAAATCAATTACAAAATGTGGGCATACTGCTGCACACAGATGCAGCACATTTCTATCTGTCAACACCACAAATTGTTACACTTTAAATTTTTACATCAATATTATATATCCCCATCCGATATTGCTAAGTTTGACTATACCAGATCTGATGCCTGTGCTATGTGCCAAGATGCGGGAGCTGACTTTGCACACCTCACCTGGACCAGCTCTATAGTACAGGCTTACTGGGTGACAGTGTTCGAACGGATCTCAGGTATGACGGGTGCAGGGCTTGCACCTTGTCCACTAATGGCATTATTGGGATATACCCTCAAGGTGCCATGCATCGCCCAGAGGTTGGTGTCCATGGCGCAGCTACTGGCTAAAAGAGAGGTAGCACTGCGATGGGGTAGTGCTTGTTCCCCCACAGCTTCGGGATGGCTGGAGAGTATGTGTCATTGCTAGAAAGTAGGGGAGGATTATGCACAGATGCAACCCCTGATCTCACATCCCAAAAATTTCTGGGCCCCTTTCCAGGCCTGCCTGTCATCTATAGAGCGGAATGAAATACAGCTCAGCATTCACGTCACTTTATACATGTCTCTGCGCTATCTGATGCCTAGAGTATCCCAATGACTAGTGCCATCCGGCTGAAGCATAGTTAATACTGTGAAATATTTGTAAATGGAATGTTACATGTCCAAATGGAATGTTACATGTTCAAATAGGATGGTCGAACTTTATTTTTTCCTATAATATTTGACAAGTGTGATGTACATGCATTGTTGATATTAATTTGAAATGCTCAATAAAAAGTAGAAAAAAAGGATGCGAGTCTGCCAACCAATGTACAAACTCAACTCAACTCTATGCTACTCCACTATACAACACTGTCCTCCAGTCTAAACCAGTGTATATCACAGTAGTTTAGTCTATGCTGCTGTACGCCACTTTGACACTCTATGCCCCTCCACTCTACCAAAGATTACTCCACTGTATGCTACTCCACTGTACAGCCCTGCACTACAGTGTCAATGAGTGAGCAATAATATTTAGTATACCCTAAGGGAACCGGATGTAAAATCTGGTGGAATGATGTAAAACATCTGAAAAGATACTGTAGCCTGCTATCAAATAAAAGACAACTTCAGGTGGTCAATGGCTAAAGCGTAACCCATGAAATGTATGTGGATCCGAGATATTGCAGCAATGCATGAGCCATAATATTTGGTATCCCCATTGTAAACGATGTTGGAAAGCAAAAGGAACGCCGCTATTTGGCATGGAAGTATTGTACTCACCCATCCAACATAATACTATGTCAAATTGAATCCTGCTAAGTTCTAACCCAAGAAACACAGGGGATACCGAATATTATTGGCGGTATGGACCATTATATATGGTATCCCCTAAGGGAACCGGACGTACAATCTTGTGGAATGATGTAAAAAATTTGAAAAGATACTGTCGTCTGCGATCAAATAAAAGAAAATTTCAAGTGGCCGATGGCTAAAGGGTAACCCATGAAACGGAGGGGATACGAGATATTACAGCAATGCGTGAGCCATAATGTTTGGTATCCCCATAGTAAACGATGCTGGAAAGCAAAGGGAAGGGAGCTATTTGGCATAGAAGTACTGTGCTCACACATCCAACATAAGACCATGTCAATTTGAATACTGGTAAGTTCTAACCCCAGAATCACAGGGGATACCGGATTTTATAGCCGGTATAGTCCATCATATACGGTATCCCCTAAGGGAACCGGATGTATAATCTTGTGGACTGATGTAAAAAGTGTGAAAAGTTAATGTAGTCTGCTATCAAGTAAAAGGCGACTTCAAGTGGTCAATAGCTAAAGGGTAACCCATTAAACGCAGGGGATACAAGATATTACAGCAATGCGTGAGCCATAATATTTAGTATTCCCTAAGGGAACCGGATGTAAAATCTTGTGGAATGATGTAAAACATCTAAAAAGATACTGTAGCTTGCTATCAAATAAAAGACAACTTCAGGTGGTCAATGGCTAAAGCGTAACCCATGAAACGTATGTGGATCCGAGATATTACAGAAATGCATGAGCTATAATATTTGGTATCCCCATGGTAAACGATGTTGGAAAGCAAAATGGAGGGTGATATTTGGCATAGAAATACTGTGCTCACCCATCCAACATAAGACCATGTCAAATTAAATACTGGTAAGTTCTAACCCCAAAATCACAGGGGATACCAGATATTATAGCCGGTATAGGCCATTATATGGGGTATCCCTTAAGGGTTCCGGATGTAAAATCTTCTGGGATTCATGTACAAAATCGGAAAAGATACTGTAATCTGCTATATAATAAAAGGTAACTTCAACTGGTGAATGGTTAAAGGGTAACCTATGAAATGTAGGGGATAAGAGATATTACAGCAGTGCGTAAGCCATTATATTTGGTATCTCCATGATAAACGATGATGGAAAGCAAAAGGAAGGGTTATAATCAGCATAGAAATACTGTGCTCATCCATCCAACATAAGACCATGTCAAATTGAATACTAGTAAGTTCTAACCCCAGAAACACAGGGAATACCACATATTATAGCCGGTAAAGGCCATTATATATGGTATCCCCTAAGGGAACCGGATGTAAAATCTTGTGGGATTCATGTAAGAAATCTGAGAAGATACTGGAATCTGCTATACAATAAAAGGCAACTTCAACTGGTGAACGGCTAATGGGTAACCAATGAAACATAGGGGATACGAGATATTACAGCAGTGCGTGAGCCATTATATTTGGTATCCCCATGATAAACCATGATGGAAAGCAAAAGGAAGGGTTGTAATCAGCATAGAAATACTGTGCTCATCCATCCAACATAAGACCATGTCAAATTTAATGCTGGTAAGTTCTAACCCCAGAAACACAGGGAATACCAAATATTTTAGCCAGTATAGGCCATTATATATGGTATCCCCTAAGGGAACCAGACGTACAATCTTGTGGAATGATGTAAAAAATGCGAAAGGTTACTGTAGTCTGTTATCAAGTAAAATGCGACTTCAAGTGGTCAATGGCTGAAGGGTAACCTATGAAATGTAGGGGATACGAGATATTACAGCAATACGTGAGCCATAATATTTGGTATCCCCATAGTAAACGATGTTGGAAAGCAAAAGGAACGCCGCTATTTGGCATGGAAGTACTGTGCTCACCCATCCAACATAAGACTATGTCAAACTGAATCCTGCTAAGTTCTATCCCAAGAAACACAGGAGATATTGAATATTATAGGCGGTTTGGGCCATTATATATGGTATCCCCTAAGGGAACGGACGTACAATCTTGTGGAATGATGTACATAATGTGAAAAGTTAATCTAGTCTGCTATCAAGTAAAAGGCGACTTCAAGTGGTCAATAGCTAAAGGGTAACCCATGAAACGCTGGGGATACAAGATATTACAGCAATGCATGAGCCATAATATTTAGTATCCCCTAAGGGAACCAGATGTAAAATCTTGTGGAATGATGTAAAACATCTGAAAAGATACTGTAGCTTGCTATCAAATGAAAGACAACTTCAGGTGGTCAATGGCTAAAGCATAACCCATGAAACATTTGTGGATCCGAGATATTACAACAATGCATGAGCTATAATATTTGGTATCCCCATAGTAAACGATGTTGGAAAGCAAAAGGGAGGGTGATATTTGGCATAGGAATACTGTGCTCACACATCCAACATAAGACCATATCAAATTAAATACTGGTATGTTCTAACACCAGAAACACAGGGGATACCACATATTATAGCCGGTAAACACCATTATATATGGTATCCCCTAAGGGAACCGGATGCAAAATCTTGTGGGATTCATGTAAGAAATCTGAGAAGATACTGTAATCTGCTATACAATAAAACGCAACTTCAACTTGTGAACGGCTAATGGGTAACCAAGGAAACATAGGGGATACGAGATATTACAGCAGTGTGTGAGCCATTATATTTGGTATCCCCATGATAAACGATGATGGAAAGCAAAAGGAAGAGTTATAATCAGCATGGAAATACTGTGCTCATCCATCCAACATAAGACCATGTCAAATTGAATACTGGTAAGTTCTAACCCCAGAAACACAGGGGATACCACATATTATAGCCGGTATAGGCCATTATATATGGTATCCCCTAAGGGAACCGGACGTACAATTTTGTGGAATGATGCACAAATTGTGAAAAGATACTGTCGTCTGCTATCAAATAAAAGACAACTTCAAGTGGCCAGTGGCTAAAGGGTAACCCATCAAACGTGGGGGATATGAGATATTACAGCAATGCTTAAGCCATAATATTTGGTATCTCCATAGTAAACGATGTTGGAAAGCAAAAGGGAGGGTGTTATTTGGCATAGAAATACTGTGCTCACCCATCCAACATAAGACCACGTAAAATTGAATACTGGTATGGTCTAACCTAAAAAAGATAGGGCATACTAAATATAATAGTTGGTATAGGCCATAATACATGATATCACCTAAGTGAACCGAACGCACAATCTTGTGGAATGATGTACAATATGTGAAAAGATACTGTAGTCTGCTATCAAATAAAAGACAACTTCAAGTGGTCAATGGCTAAAGTGTAACCCATGAAACACAGGGGATATGAGATATTACAGCAATGCATGATCCATAATATTTGGTATCCCCATGCTAAACGATGTTGGAAAGCAAAAGGAAGGTTGCTATTTGGCATAGAAATACTGCGCTCACCCATCCAACTTACCACCATGTCTATTTTATTCCTGCTAAGTTGAAAACCAAGAAACACGGGGGATACCACATATTATAGCCGGTATAGGCCATTATATTTGGTATCCCCATTGTAAGCGATGTTGGAAAGCAAAAGGAAAGGTGCTATTTGCCTTGGGAACACTGTGCTATTCCATCCAACATAAGACTATGTGAAATTGAATACTGGTAAATTCTAACCCCAGAAACACAGGAGATACCAGATATTATAGCCGGTATTGGCCATTATATGGGGTATCCCTTAAGGGTACCGGATGTAAAATCTTCTGGGATTCACGTACAAAATTGAAAAAGATACTGTATTCTGCTATTTAATAAAAGGTAACTTCAACTGGTGAATGGCTAAAGGGTAACCTATGAAACATAGGGGATAAGAGACATTACAGCAATGTGAGAGCCATAATATTTGGTATTCCCATAGTAAACGATGTTGGAAAACAAAAGGAAGGGTTATAATCAGCATATACATGCTGTGCTCACCCATCCAACATAATAGAATGTCAAATTGAATCCTGGTAAGTTCTAACCCAAGAGACACAGGGGATACCAAATTGTATAGGCGGTATAAGCAATTATATATGGTATCCCCTAAGGGAACCGGACATACAATCTTGTGGAGTGATGTAAAAAATTTGAAAAGCTGCTGTAGTCTGCCATCAGATAAAAGACAACTTCAAGTGGCCAATGGCTAAAAGGTGCACCATGAAACGTAGGAGATACAAGATATTACAGCAATGTGTGAGCCATAATATTTAGTATCCCCTATGGCAGACTTCTTCAATCTGTGGGGCGCGCCCCCCTGGGGGGGCGCGCCATCATCTCAGGGGGGGCGCGAACTTCCCCGGAAAATCTCACCTGCTTCAATCTAATCTAAACGTAGAAAGTACGTTTACTTCCTGCATTTCTTCCCCTTTTCAAATGGGGCTTTTCGATTGGCAAACTCCTTCGCAGCAGTCAATCAGCACTCAGTAACGTCACCACTGACGTTACACCAATGAAGGGGACAGCTATACCGATGGCAGGAAGTGCCGGGAAATGTGGAGCATAAAGCTCCTGAATTCGTCCACTTTATGGGTATTGTGGCGTTTCTTCAATCCTGCCGTTTGCTGCCTTTCACTGTCTTCGTCGTTGGTTCCTGTCTTATCCTGGTGACCTGCAGTTGACTTCATCGACGTGAAGAATTTTTGTGCTGATGCCCTGGCGTTCTCCTGCTGCTGTAGGAAGATTGAAACCACCAACAGGTAAGTTTATAATACTTTTCCTTTCTCCCTATGCCTTGTAGCCTTATGTGCAAACATTTTCCTTTCAATGCTGCCTAGTTTCCTCAGTCGGACGGAGGTGGGCGGCGGAGGAGGCCGGGGGGAGAGGGGGAAAATCGAACAGGCAAAACATGCCCAAGTTTTCGCTGAGTCAGGCGGAGGTGGGCAGGGAAGGAGGCTGGGGTGGGGGGTGAGGGAAAATGGAAGAGACACACCCAATTTTAAGTAGCTTGCAACGGGGCACGACGTGCTCATCATTTCGTAATTTAAACACACCTCAAGGTCAGAAATACTGTCAGTAACAGAGGAGTGTTTATCTTCTGGGAGACTTGGAAATGTGTTCTCTGTGCCCCAGTTGTGCATGGTATTGTAATCAGAAACTGCTGTTGAACCGTTCTCTCTGAAGGGTTCTGTTAATGTACAAATGGGATTGTTATCTTGTTGGAATAGAGTGCATCATGTTATATAGATGTGGGAGAGGGAAGCTTGGAAGGAACGTCCGCTCACCCAAGCTAGTAAACAGTTACCAGCAAACTCTAGCGCTCGTGTGCAGCAGATTGTGCAAATGAAATCTATTTAGAAAGGGCCTGTGGTTATCCGTACTCCCTTATGCTGCAGCTGTACTCTGCCTGGCTGCCATCTCCACCCTTCCTCCCTCACACACACATGTATGCCCATGGATTGTGTAAATAAAATCTATTTAGAAAGGGCATGTGGCTATCTGTACTTGTGCTGGAGCTGCACTCTGCCTGGCTGCCATCTCCACCCTTCCTCCCTCACACACACATGTATGCCCATGGACTTTTCTTTTACAAATCAGCAACGTCATTTTCTTCAGAATACATCATGTAGTTAATGAAAGTGAGCCGAGCAGCGCTGGTTACACTGAGTCACCTAATAATTTGGAAAATATGGGCTTTGAAATTAAAAGCATTTTCCTCTTAAATACGCACTTTTCCATTTAGGTATATGTATAATAATTCAACCAAGCAAAGGCTTGTAATTCTGTAGGCTGGGCTGCACACAGGAGAGCTACTCATGGGTAGCTAGAGAGCTACCAGTAGCTTTCGAGCTACTTTTTGGAGAAGCCTGATCTACTGTTACACTGACTTGGTATGCTATGAAAATGTGCTTTTGCTGGTGCAGTCACGTTGCTCAAATGGGTGCAATTTCAGATATTTATGTTTCCCTTGTCTTCATTGCTTGATTTGTCACTCATAGTCGTTGAAATGTCAGTCATAATTACACTGAAATTATGAAAATGTCACACATCGCAATGCAGAGCAAGGTTATTTTAAATAAAATTGCAATGGGCAGGACGTGCCTATACTTCTGTAGTGTAAAGAAACCTCTCTGGGGGTTTCAGCAAGGCCCGTAGGAACATCGCAAGGGAGCAACAAACTCTGTGTGCCCAAGTATAGACAATTAAAACCTGGAACACGGCGCCTTCTGCTTTTCAAAGAGATTTTCATTTTTACATTATTACAAAAATGCCTGCACTCACAAGGGAATCACTAATTCACAGCCACTTGTTACCAGACAACAGAAGCACACAAGAATAAATAAGTTTTATTTTCAGGAAGCAAAGCAAGAGTGCCTCATCTCACGGAGTCTTTACACACAGCACAGAGAAAGACACACATGCAACCAGAGAGTCTCGCACTACAAACGCATGAAGGGAGTGAACAGATATAATATTTCGTGAGAGGCTAATTAGAAAGCTTTTGAAGAACTTCACTGTAGTTTTGCAGGTGTTGCGCACGCAGGGCGTTGCTTTCTTCAGCACACCGGTGCCTTCTTGCTTTGATTCTAGTTTCACCACTATACTGCTATCTAATGTGGGTTATTTCTATTGGTTTCTACAGCTTTCACGTGGGTGTTTAATTCACCCATGCCCCACGCCCTACCACTTTTTATTTGCAGCAGCCACCACTAGAACCAGGGCAACAAAATGGACTGGCAATCAAGACCTTGCCACCACTGTCAGTAACGGTGCACTGTTCGAGGAGCCTGTCACATATTTTGCAGTCTCTTTCCCATTGTTTATCCAATGTGAAAAGCCATTTAAATGTTATTTTGAGAACTCTGTTTCATTTGATGTCATTTGTATATACATCTTTGCTATGTTTACACACAAAAAACTGCAGGCTTGAGAGACTGCTTCCTTTCTCAAAGCCACTGGCACAATATCTCAACTATTCTATGTGCTCTTTGAATATGAGGCTTTATGGGTAGGAAACACACTAGGTGCTTGCAGGGCCAGCTTTAGAGTTAAGGGCGCCTGGTGCGACAATCTTTTTGGGCACCCCAGCCCCCAATAACCTCCATCTCCACAGACTCCCTCACTACCACCTCCCATAGTGTCACTCAACTCTCCACAGTCCCTTTCTTGCATGCATTTCTTTTGTTTTATATTGCTACTCATACCAACCATAGGGTGTCAGAGCACTTTGCATCGCACACATGTTATACACAGTGCTTAATTTGTGTAAAACAAACAAAAAAATAGGTGCTGGTGTCCAGAGCTCTGCTCAAATGCCGAGAGCCAGCAATATTAAATGTTAGTTTTCCAAATAGGTTGTTTCGTAATCTGTCATGCCTTTAATCCACTACCAGTCACACCTTGCACCTTTATCTCAGTTTTGCAGTTTCCTGCTTTCTCCCTCTGTGGCTTTTTTCTGTCTTTCATTTCCTCTTACTTCCCCTTTGTGTGTTTGTTTATTCCTCTCTTTCTCTAGGTAAATGTGCGATGAGGAAAAATAAGTGACGGTCACCAAAAATAAGTGCCGGTGGAACCTAAAGACAACCACCGGATTAAATTGAGCACTGGTTACTCAGAGGCAATGAATCTTGTGTATAAAGCATTCTATAGGAAATGTTAGACCAAACAGTGAGGAATACCGTTGTGTGATCTGCATGGTATACATTCTTGGGCATAGGAAAGATTTATTTTTTGAATCCAACATTTTTAGAAGGTACAGTGTGGCGGTACGGAGTATCCCAGTAGCCCCCCCTTATGTCTTTTATAGATGCCATTCAGCAGCACACGTTATATGGACAATTTTTGATGCAATAGAATTCTTCTTCCCAAGTGCTTTTTTTGCTCTGGCCTTCCCTCTGCAATATCCCATGAAAGTTACGTACAACCTCTTGAGCCGGTCAGAGATGTGCCCGTACTTAAACAGCTCAATAACCATGATTTAAGACTTCTGGATTTGAGAATCAAAGGCAGTGCAAGTCTCGCATAGCGACGGTCTGGGTCATAACCAAAAAATCAGAACACATGCTCATCCAATCATTCGCCTCTCTGCAGAGGAACTGCATGTGTTGAAATATGGGCAAGGCAAAAGTAAAGGAAACTTGTCGCTTGCAGGAGAGTGGGTGTGTTGTTTATGGGGGATATTGAAGTGAAGGAGCTCCAAGGAAGTACATTCAAGATCAATTTAACAAACTTGAAAGAATGGAAAGCTAACGTGGCCCTGCCAGTAATCACATTCTTAACTTGGAGATCATGGTTATCTTACCAGCCGTCAGGACTTGAAACTAATAACTTGCATATCATGGCATACTTTATTTGCCCTTAAGATAAGGCAGCAGGTAACTTCTAGGCATGTCATTCACTCCCTTGCCAATCACTATGATTCTGATCTCAGGGGAGCTTTCATGATGTCTCATGCAAAACATATTAAGAACATGCACGTAATATTTCTTAAACATTTTCTCTTCATTGCAAGGGAAAACGCTTTTTGATCGCTAGGCAGAGGACTCGTGTTCAAGCAGCAGGAACATTCGAGGAAGTGAATAAGAAGGTACGCATTTGTTTTTGAGTGATGGGTGAAGGGGCAGTGCTGAAGTTTGCCCTCATGAACCTTTGAACAAGTAACTTGCAGAGCCTCAACGGTGGTATACAGCATTTACATACTGCAGCAATTATGGAAGCACTTACTTTAAGCCTGGATGAGCTGGAATTACTTTTTACCCACTTATCATAAAATTTAATTTTTCATCCAAATTTGTTTTTTATAATATAAGAAGAATTTTCGTGAAGATTTTTTTGAAACTACAAAACATGCTCTACCACATGAAGCTGTAAAATTGTAGCCATGTACTATTAATTAACATGGAGGTTCGGAATTTTGTATCTTAGGTTAAGCACAAGTTTGACATGGACCGTTTCCTGCTGCCAAAAGATGGTAGAGTGGTCAAGCGAAAGGCTGAAACAGAAACAGATGGAGAGAGAAAAGCTGCAAAAACACGGAAATATGATGCCTCCTATTTGGACTTTGGGTTCACCTGCATTGTTGTTAGTGGAGAAAGTAGACCACAGCGTGTGGTTTGTGGCGTGATCTTAGCTAATGACAGCTTGAAGCCAACCAAACTGAGGCGTCACTTTGAAACGAAACATGGGTCTCTGGCAGGAAAAAGCAGAGATTTTTTTGCCAGGAAGTTGCAGGACATAACTCAACAGAAAGAAGCAGTGAAACAGGTGGCAAATACTCCAGCAAATGCATTAAAAGCTTCATACCAAGTAGCATACCACATTGCTAAAAATAAAAGGCCCTTTGTAGATGGAGAAAAAGTGATTCTCCCAGCATTACTCGACGTGGCTAGGACAATGCTTGGTGAAAAAGCAGCAGAGAAGTTCAAAAGCATACCCATCTCAGACACAACAGTTTGCCGCCGCATCTCTGACATGTCAGAAGATATCCAGGGACAGCTTATAGCCCGGTTGAAATCAAGTTTGTTTGCTGTGCAATTAGATGAAGCAACTGATGTGTCAAAAGATGCCCATTTAATTGCTTATGTTCGATACTGTTATGAAACACTATTATTGGAAGATTTTTTATTTTGCAAGCCAATCAAGGGGCGAGCGACAGGTTCTGATTTGTTTGACATTATCAATGACTTCTTGAAAATCCATGGCTTAAAATGGGAAAACTGTGTTGGAATCTGCACAGATGGTGCTCCTTCAATGTGTGGTGCTAGGGCTGGCCTAAAAGCTAACGTGTTGAAAGTGGCTCCACATATTCTGTGGACCCACTGTATGATACACCGGGAAGCCCTTGCTGTTCGAAACATAGACAGTGAACTTGAGGATGTGCTTAATTCTGCTATAAAAATAGTAAATTTTATAAAGACTCATCCCACAAGAGCTCGTCTTTTTGCAATTTTATGTGCAAAAATGGGAGCTGAGCATGATGGCTTGCTGTTTCATATAGAAGTGCGGTGGTTATCCCGGGGGAAAGTGCTGACTCGCATCTTTGAATTAAGGAATGAAGTACGGCAGTTTCTTCTGTGTTTGGACCCTGGCAAAGCAGAACAGTTATGCAATCCCCGCTGGCTTGTGCTTTTAGCATACCTTGCTGACATTTTCGACAAATTAAATTCCCTGAATCTGTCTCTGCAAGGAGCTGAAATCACTTCTTTTACAATGAATAAAAGAATAACTGCATTCAAGAAGAAGCTGGAATTATGGAGAAGACTAGTGGAAGAGGGCCTGTTTGAGCAGTTTCCATGTTTAGTAGATGCTCTTGAGGAGACTGAATATGAACTTCCAAGTGTTGGTGAGATAATAAAAAATCACCTGACGTCTCTCAGGAACAGTTTAGAAAAGTATTTTCCTGAGGACATCGATCACTTCAATGACTGGGTTTTTCAACCATTTCTGGAAGACGTGGGGAGCCATCTCCCGATTCGCATGCAGGAAGAACTGATTGATCTCCAAAGTGACCGCACTTTGCAGATGCAATTCAGCGAAGTCTCACTGGGAGAGTTTTGGCTGAAAATGTCTGCAGAACATTCAGCTTTGAGAGAAACTGCTATCAAAACTCTCTTGCCTTTCAGCTCGTCCTATTTATGTGAGGTTGGGTTCTCAGCACTTGCAGTGTTAAAGACTAAGTACCAGTCAAGACTAGATGTGGAGCACAACCTGAGGATGGCAGTAGCAAAAATCCATCCACAGATTGACCGTCTCTGTGGCGAAAAACAGGCACACCCATCACATTAATGTTAGTGGTGTTCTTATCAATCTGTCAAATCATGTGTTATATGTGTAAAACAAAGCTTCATAGTAAAAACAATTTGCGCACATTTCGTCTTGGAAAATTTTGTTTTAAACTGTGTAATAAACCTCTGTCATTTAACCAAACCTGCAGTTTTCTAAACACTCTTATTGTGTTTAACATTATTTGCCAGATATCGCCCGTGCTATGCGGGTGGCAGTCGATTATATAGTGTACCAGATTCCAGAAATTTTTGTCGGGTGGTGGGGGGGGGGCCCGACATCTAAAAAAAATTAGCTGGGGGGGCTCAGCCTACAAAAGTTTGAAGACCTCTGCCCTATGGGAACCGGATGTAAAATCTTGTGGAATGATGTAAAATATCTGAAAAAATACTGTAGCCTGCTATCAAATAAAAGACAACTTCAAGTGGCCAAAGACTAAAGGGTAACCCATCAAACATGGTGGATATGAGATATTACGGTAAATGCTTAAGCCATAATATTTGGTATCTCCATAGTAAACGATGATGGAAAGCAAAAGGGAGGGTGATATTTCTCATAGAAATACTGTGCTCACCCATCCAACATAAGACTATGTCAAATTGAATACTGGTATGTTCTAACCTAAAAAACATAGGGGATACCAAATATAATAGTCGGTATAGGCCATAATATATGATTTTACCTATGGGAACCGTACGCACAATCTTGTGGAATGATGTACAAAATGTGAAAAGATACTGTAGTTTGCTATCAAATAAAAGACAACTTCAAGTGGCCAATGGCTAAAGGGTACACCATGAAACATAAGGGATACGAGATATTACAGCAATGCGTGAGCCATAATATTTAGTATCCCCTAAGGGAACTGGATGTAAAATCTTGTGGAATGATGTAAAACATCTGAAAAGATACTGTAGCCTGCTATCAAATAAAAGACAACTTCAAGTGGTCAATGGCTAAAGTGTAACCCATGAAACATAGGGGATACGAGAAATTACAGCAATACGTGAGCCATAATATTTGGTATCCCCATAGTGTATGATGTTGGAAAGCAAAAGGAAGGGTGCTCTTTGGTATAGGAATACTGTGCTCCCCCATCCAACATAAGACAAAGTCAAATTGAATCCTGGTAACTTCTAACCCGAGAAACACTGGGGATACCAAATATTATAGGCCGTATAGGCTATTATAATTGGTATTCCCTATGGGTACTTAAGGCAAAATCTTGTGGAATGATGTACAAAACGTGAAAAGATACTATAGTCTGCTATCAAATGAAAGGCAAATTCAATTGGTCAATGGTTAAAGGGTAACCCATGAAACATAGGGGATACAAGATATTACAGCAATGCGTGAGCCATGATATTTGGTATCCCCCTAGTAAATGATGTTGGAAAGCAAAAGGAAGGGTGCTACTTGGTATTGAAATACTGTGCTCCTCCATCCAACATAAGGCAATGTCAAATTGAATCCTGGTAACTTCTAACCCGAGAAACACTGAGGATACCAAATATTATAGGCCGTATAGGCTACTATATTTGGTGTTCCCTAAGGGTATGGATGCCAAATCTTGTGGACTGATGTCCAAAATGTGAAAAGATACTACAGTCTGCTATCAAATAAAAGGCAAATTTAATTGGTCAATGGCTAAAGGGTAACCCATGAAACATAGGGGATACGAGATATTATGGCAATGTGTGAGCCATGTTATTTGGTATCTCCTTAGTAAATGATGTTGGACAGCCAAAAGAAGGGTGCTATTTGCTATAGAAATACTGTGCTCCTCCATCCAACATAAGGTGATATCAAATTGAATCCTGGTAACTTCTAACCCGAGAAACGCCGGGGATACAAATATTATAGGCCATAAAGGCTATTATAATTGGTATCCCCTAAGGGTACCGGAGGCAAAATCTAGTGGAATGATGTACAAAATGTGAAAAGATACTGTAGTCTGCTATCAAATAAAGGCAAATTCAATTGGTCAATGGCTAAAGGGTAACCCATGAAACATAGGGGATACAAGATATTACAGGAATGCGTGAGCCATGATATTTGGTATCCCCCTAGTAAATGATGTTGGAAAGCAAAAGGAAGGGTGCTATTTGGTATTGAAATACTGTGCTCCTCCATCCAACATAAGGCAATGTCAAATTGAATCCTGGTAACTTCTAACCCGAGAAACACTGGGGATACCAAATATTATAGGCCGTATAAGCTACTATATTTGGTGTTCCCTAAGGGTATGGATGCCAAATCTTGTGGACTTATGTACAAAATGTGAAAAGATACTATAGTCTGCTATCAAATAAAAGGCAAATTTAATTGGTCAATGGCTAAAGGGTAACCCATGAAACATAGGGGATACGAGATATTATGGCAATGTGTGAGCCATGTTATTTGGTATCTCCTTAGTAAATGATGTTGGACAGCCAAAAGAAGGGTGCTATTTGCTATAGAAATACTGTGCTCCTCCATCCAACATAAGGTGATATCAAATTGAATCCTGGTAACTTCTAACCCGAGAAACGCCGGGGATACCAAATATTAAAGTCCATAAAGGTTATTATAATTGGTATCCCCTAAGGGTACCGGAGGCAAAATCTAGTGGAATGATGTACAAAATGTGAAAAGATACTGTAGTCTGCTATCAAATAAAAGGCAAATTCAATTGGTCAATGGCTAAAGGGTAACCCATGAGACCTAGGGGATACGAGATATTACGGCAATGCATGAGCCCTAATACTTGGTATCCCCATGGTAAAATGATGTTGGAAAGCAAAAGGAAGGGTGCTATTTGGTATAGAAATATCTTGCTCCCGCATCCAACGTAAGGCGAAGTCAAATTGAATCCTGGTAACTTCTAACCCGAGAAACACTGGGGATACCAATTATTATAGGCCGTATAAACTATTATAGTTGGTATCCCCTAAGGGAACGGATGCAAAATCTTGTGGAATTCTGCCCAAAATGTGAAAAGATACTGAAGTCTGCTATCAAACAAAAGGCAATTTCAACTAGTAAATGGCTAACGGGTAACTTATGAAACATAGGAGATACAAGATATTACTGTAATACGTGAGCCATAATACTTGGTATCCCCATGGTAAAATGATGTTGGAAAGCAAAAGGAAGGGTGCTATTTGGTATAGAAATATCTTGCTCCCGCATCCAACGTAAGGCGAAGTCAAATTGAATCCTGGTAACTTCTAACCCGAGAAACACTGGGGATACCAATTATTATAGGCCGTATAAACTATTATAGTTGGTATCCCCTAAGGGAACGGATGCAAAATCTTGTGGAATTATGTACAAAATGTGAAAAGATGCTGAAGTCTGCTATTAAACATAAGGCAATTTCAGCTAGTAAATGGCTAAAGGCAACCCATGAAACATAGGGGATACAAGATATTACAGCAATGCGTGAACCATAATATTTAGTATCCCCATGGTAAATGATGTTGGAAAGCAAAAGAAAGGGTGCTATTTGGTATACAAATACTGTGCTCCTCCATCCAACATAATGCGATGTCACATTGAATCCTGGTAATTTCTAACCTCAGAAACACTGGGCATACCAAATATTATAGGCCGTATATGCTATTATATTTGGTATCCCCTAAGGGAACGGATGCAAAATCTTGTGGAATGATGTACAAAATGTGAAAAGAGACTGTAGTCTGCTATCAAACAAAAGGCAATTTCAACTATTCAATTTCTCAAGGGTAACCCATGAAACATAGGGAATACAAGATATTACAGCAATGATTGAGCCATAACATTTGGTATCCTCATAGTAAATGATGTTGGAAAGCAAAAGGAAGGGTGCTCTTTGGTATAGGAATACAGTTCTCCCCCATCCAACATAAGGCGAAGTCAAATTGAATCCTGGTAACTTCTAACCCGAGAAACACTGGGGATACCAAATATTATAGGCCTATAGGCTATTATAGTTGATATCCCCTAAGGGTACGGATGCAACATCTTGTGAACTGATGTTCAAAATGTGAAAATATACTGTAGTCTGCTATCAAACAAAAGGCAATTTCCACGTTTCAATGGCTCAAGGGTAACCCATGAAACATAGGGGATACGAGATATTACAGTAATGCGTGAGTAATAATATTTGGTATCCCCATATTGTATTATGTTGGAAAGCAAAAGGAAGGGTGCTATTTGGCATAGAAATACTGTGCTCCTCCATCCAACATAAGGCGATGTCAAATTCAATCCTGGTAACTTCTAACCCGAGAAACACTGAGGATACCAAATATTATAGGCCTTAAAGGCTATTGTGATTTGTGTCTCCTAAGGGTATCGGATGCAAAATCTTGTGGAATGATGTTCAAAATGTGAAAAGATACTGTAGTCTGCTCTCAAATAAAAGGCAAATTCAATTGGTCAATGGCTAAATGTTAACCCATGAGACATAGGGGATACGAGATATTATGGCAATGCGTGAGCCATAATATTTGATATCCCCTTAGTCAATGATGTTGGAAAGCAAAAGGAAGAGTGCTATTTGGTGTAGAAATACCTTGGTCCGACATCCAACATAAGGCGATGTCAAATTGAATCCTGATAAGTTCTCACCCGAGAAACACTGGGGATGCTAAATATTATAGGCCGTATAGGCTGTTAAATTTGGTATCCCCTTAGGTACTGATGCAAAATCTTATGGAATGATGTACAAAATGTGAAAAGATATTGTAGTCTGCTATCAAATGAAAGGCAAATTCAATTTTTCAATGGCTGAAGGGTAACCCATGAAACATAAGGGATACGAGATATTACAGCAATGCGTGAGCCATAACATTTGGTATCCCCCTAGTAAATTATGGAAAGCAAAAGACAGTGTGCTATTTGGTATAGAAATTCTGTGCTCCTCCACCCAACAGAAGGCAATGTCAAATTAAATCCTTCATAACTTTTAACCCAAGAAACTAAGGGGATACCAAACATTATAGGTCGTATAGGCTATTATATTTGGTGTCCCCTAAGGGTACCGGGTGCAAAATCTTGTGGAATGAAGTACAAAATGTGAAAAGATACTGTGGTCTGCTATCAAATAAAAGGCTAAATCAATTGGTCAATGGCTAAAAGGTAACCCATGAAACATAGTGTATTCGAGATATTATGGCAATGCGTGAGCCATAATATTTGGTATCCCTTTAGTAAATGATGTTGGAAAGCAAAAAGAAGGGTGCTATTTGCTATAGAAATACTGTGCTCCCGCATCCAACATAAGGCAAATTCAATTGAATACTGTTAACTTCTAACCCGAGAAACATTGGGGATACCAAATATTATAGGCCGTATTGGCTATTATAGTTGGTATCCCCTAAGGGTACGGATCCAAAATCTTGTGGACTGATGTACACAATGTTAAAAGATACTGTAGTCTGCTATCAAACAAAAGGCAATTTCAGCTTTTCAATGGCTCAAGGGTAACCCATGATACATAGGGGATGCGAGATATTACAATAATGCGTGAGCCATAATATTTGGTATCCCCATAGTGTATGATGTTGGAAAGCAAAAGGAAGGGTGCTATTTGGTATAGAAATACTGTGCTCCTCCATCCAACATAAGGCGATCTCAAATTGACTCCTGGTAACTTCTAACTCGAGAAACGCTGGGGATACCAAATATTATAGGCCGTAAAGGCTATTGTAATTGGTATCCCTTAAGGGTACCGGAGGCAAAATCTCCTGGAAGGATGTTCAAAATGTGAAAAAATACTGTAGTCTGCTATCAAATTAAAGGTAAATTCAATTGGTCAATGGCTAAAGGGTAACCCATAAAACATAGGGGATACAAGATATTATGGCAATGCGTGAGCCATAATATTTGGTAACCCCATATTAAATTATGTTGGAAAGCAAAAGGAAGGGTGATATTTGGTATAGAAATACTGTGCTCCCCCTTGCAACATAAGGTGATGTCATATTGTATTCTGGTAACTTCAAACCCGAGAAACACTGGGGATACCAAATATTGTAGCCGGTAAAGGCAATTATATTTGGTGTCCCATAAGTGAACCGGATGTAAAATCTTGTGGAATGATGTGAGAAGGTATTGTAGTCTGTTATCAAACAAAAGGTAACTTCAACTGGTCAATGGCTAAAGGGTAACCCATGAAACATAGGGGATACAATATATTACAGCAATACCTGGGTCATAATATTTGGTATCCCCAGAGTAAACGATGTTTTAAAGCAAAAAAAAAGGGTGCTACTTGGCATAGCAACACTGTACTCACTCATCCAACATAAGACTGTATCAAATTATACCCTCCAACTCGCGAATCACAGGGGATACCAAATATTATAGGCCATATAGGCTATTATATTTGTTATCCCCTAAGCGTACTGGATGTAAATTCCCATGAAATGATGTACAAAATGTGAAAAGATACTGTAATCTGCTATCAAATAAAGGCAACTTCAAGTTGTCAATGTCTAAAGGGTGACCCATGGAACGTAGGGGATACGAGATATTACAGCAATGCGTGAGCCCAAATATTTGGTATCCCCATAGTATATGATGTTGTAAAGCAAAAGGAAGGGTCCTTATTGGCAAATGAATACTGTGCTAAGCTATCCAACATTAGACCACGTCAAATTGAATCTTTGTAAGTTCTTACCCGAGAAACACAAGGGATACCAAATTTTATAGGTGGTAGAGTCCATAATATATGGTACCAGATTTTATAGCAATGCAGAACCTGTAATATGTGATATCCTCATAGTACAATATTATTGAAAACGGAGGGAAGGATTCCATTTGGCAGGAAAATACTTTGTTCGCCCAGACAACAGAATGTCATGTACAATTGAATCCTGGTAAGGTCTATCCCGAGAAACATAGGGGATACCAAATATTATAGCCCTTATGAGACATTATATTTGGTATCCTCCAAAGGAACTAGATGTGAAAGCATGCGCAATGAAATCAAAAATGTGAAAAGATATAGAAGTCTCCTAGCAAATAAAAGGCAACTTAAGTTGATGGGGCCGATTCACAGAACTAACTTAAGACAAAATCCTAAACGTACTACTTTTGGTATTCACAGAAGTTAGGATTTTGTCTTAAGTTTGTCTTAAGACAAACTTAAGACAGACTTAAGACAGTCTTAAGACAGACTTAAGACAGTCTTAAGACAGACTTAAGACAAACTTAAGACAGGCTTAAGACAGACTTAAGACAGACTTAAGACAAACTTAAGACAAAATCCTAACTTAAGTCACAACTGGGTCTGCTCCTGCTTTCCTGCCTCCGCAGGAACAGGAAGCAGGTAGCCTCCCTCCCCTCCCTTAAGCCAATCACAACGCCACTCAGGCGTCTATGAGGAGGGCATTGGAGAAAAGGGAGAGTACGCATAACTGGTTTAGTCGGCCTCAGAGGGCCGACCAAACAGTCAGGGCCCGCAGCATTGGGCTAGCCACTCCTCCCCTGCCCTCGAGCAAGCCCGCCCACCCGCCTGCCCCCAACCAAACCCTTCTGCTTTCTCACAGTGCGAGAAGCAGAAACATAAAATGGTTTTTATAATACCATTTTATGTTTCTGCTCTTATAATACCATTTTATGTTTCTGCTTCTCGCACTGTGAGAAAGTAGTGGGGCGACGCTCCTCCATCCACATGGAGGTGCTGCCCCTGAAAACAGGACGCCTGGTCACCCTATATTGAAGGAGCTCATAGAATGTAGGAGTAATGAGGATAGCTTCAACAACCTTCTGCACTCATGGAAGAGCGACCAATGAAGGCGCTTTATATACTTTGGCCAGAACTCATGTCGGCTGCAAATACTGGATCAAAGAAGCTTACATTTGGATAAACAGCCAATCAGAACTCTCGTTTTAACTAGACCTTTTACACCACAGTGCACAGGCACAGGCCGAGCAGAGGTGCTACAGTTACATACTACATGATGCATTGTAAAAGGAGGGCACAGGGGTCAGACATGCGCTGACACAACAGCTTTCAGTTATATTTTTGAATAAATGATAGTTATCAGATTCACAGTAGGTCCAGCGTTTTGTGCTTGAAAAATAAAAGTCTTTGACAAAAAAAGCCTTTGCAGGCAAAAGTGAATTAATGCAAATAAGGCAAAAAGCCCAGTATGTACTGTAGTGTTGTGGGACTATGTGCGCTAGGACCCTTGGTGTTCTGAGCGGACTCAACAGAGGAAGATTATGTAAGTTGTGGACGGTGTTAAGGGGTGGATAATAACGGTTATGACGTAATTAGAGTGCAGTGTGTGACTGTATGCCAAGCAAAAAAGAAGTCTGTTATAAAGCTCTGTGTGTGGCATATTCATTTGCATGCTCCCTGGCTGGGGAGGACGCTACAACTGGCAATGAGTAGGGGATATGTGCCTCAAAGAAACAAGACTGCTCTCCCTAAGTGTTTGCAACAATACGGTGTGAGAAGTTGTCCTGGTATATGCTGTCCACTAATTATAGTGAGCACCCTGTACCAGTCCAAACAACCCCTTATTGGTTATAGGTTAAAGACAACCTTTATTGAAAGCTATCCTAGTGGTAGCTATGGAGAGCAGCCTTCAGGCTAAGTCTTAAAGGAATGTAAAGCAGCTTGTTTTACCTGTCTATAATCTCTTGAATGGCTAAATGATAGACAACCACACCAAGTATATATAAAAAAGATATGTATTTATTTCTAAACACACCCTCCTAGTCTCTTTATGAGGCTAGAGGTCAAAACACATAAGTTGCACTTCAATAATCACAGTAAAATAGCACAAATACACGTCAGGCCCTAGAGGCGAGCCAAACCATATACTAAAATAGTGGTATAAGAACCACAACTTAACTAGACACAAGGCCTAGAGCCTGTAGAATCGCTGGGACCCCAAGGAACCACCCAAGGTAGTGACACAGGGGACCCATGGGGGCCGTATGCAGTGTGTGAACACAGCCGCGAGCTCCCTTTAGCTTCTATAGGAAAAGTCGCGGTTAGATTTTTAAAGATTAGGGTCACTTAGAAATGAGTCAGGACCAAACCCTTTTGGACTTAGAAAGTTCTAGGGCTAACACCCACGGGAGCACCGTAGTACTCGTGTTACCTCACCCAGGGAAGCCGGGTGCATAGGTGTCTTTTGGTGTCGGGTCGACTCGTCGATTTCAATGGGAGCTGGCGAAGAAGTGCTGCTGCCATGAAGATGCGAAGTGTCCGAAGAGATCCAAGCCTGGATCGAAGATGAGAAGAACCTGAAAGCAGAGGGGACAGAGTCTGGGTCACTAGCCAGTGACCAGGAGGGCGATGAACAGATTCCCACCGATGTCGGGTGATTTCAGGTGAAAGAGGTGAAGCTTGACTCTTCAGCCACGAGGACCAGGAGGCATCGAGGATGACCAGGAGCTGGATTCGAGTGTCCCATAAAGGATGTCGAGTGCTGCAGCATCAGTGCCCAGATTGGGCACAACAAGCCTTGGCAACAGCAACCCACGCAGAAAGGAGAAAGATGCTTCGGTGCAGATCAGCAAGGTCTGAGGGACTCACCACTTGGTAGGGAGTCGGGGCACGTCTGGAGCAATCAGGAAAGCCCAAGGAAATTCAAAGTTACCCTCTCAGAGACCCACCAGTCAACGGACCAGGGATCGCGAAGGGACCTCGAGACGAAACACAAAATGGCAGCCCACAGGTCAATCGGAATGACCAGGCCGCCAATCTTCAGTGGATTCAGTGCTCGAGGTAGGGGCTACAAGTCAGCCCAAGCATGACTTCAGGAGACGTCGAGAAGTTAATGCACTTGCAAAAGTGCACGGTGACCAGGAGTTCCGGTTCCACGCTACTCACGAGGGCTGCGGGTCTCAGCTTTGCTGGGGACTCGGGTCAACCTCTGAGATGTCTGGAAATCCTCTTTCTGGGCTGCAAATACTTCGAAGTCCGGTGGGAGCTTCGAAATGCAGACCGGAAAATTGCTTTATTGATGTCTGCCAAGCAGGGGACTCACTCCTTGACCCCAAGGGAGATTTCTTCAGTCCTCTGGTCTTTAGCAGAGCGTCGAAGGTCCAGGATTCGGCCTCAGAGTTTCGTCCAGGGTTATCTAAAGTTCTGGTTACAGAGGTTCCTTACTTATACCTAAGGAAGGGGTTGGACTAGCTCTGGGGACCCACTTATGGGAAGGTTTGGAAAGAGGGGTGGCTACACCCGTTTCCTTTGTCCAGTTTTGCGCCAGAGCAGGGGTTGGAAGCCCCTGAACCGGTTTGAGCTGGACTATGCACAAGGACACCAAATGTGCCTCCAGTGCATGACTTCAAAGCACTCAGAGAGTGCTCCCACCCAGCCCCAATACACATAAGCCTGTCTGGGAGGTGGTTACACCTCCCTGTAACAGGAAACCTATTGTCCAGGTTTCGGTCAGCAGCAGGAGGCCAGACCCATGTCTGTGGCTGCAGCATCCATTTTGTGATGCCAGGGCTCTATTAAGGTTCTACCGGGTAACCCAGTACTGCCATGTCTCTCCCTCTAGAAGGGTGGGATCATACTCCCACACCAGTTACTGGTGTGGGGGTATGACTCCCACATGTTTGACACCAAACACGACATGTTTCCGTGCAGCCAGTCCAAAGTTAGCATTTACCGTTTGGTTATAATGCACTTAAGAGTATAAGGTCAGGCTGCACTACTGACAACCCCAGAGAAGAGATTCCGAAGGCTGCAGAGGGGCTCAGCTCATGCCTGGGCACCCCCTCACATATAACCAAGCACCCTGCCTTCAGGATTAATAAGGCCTGCCATAGGGGTGACTGATAGATTTGTATGTGCAGTATATGGTGAGATATAGTGAACCTATAGCTCAGTAAGGGGTGCATGCACCACCTTACCCAGGCTGCAGTAGCAAACCTGTGGTGTCATTTTGGGTGGCATAATACATGCTTCAGCCCCTGGTAGGCCTCTGGGGTACCTATGCCCTGGGTACATAGTATACCATATACTAGGGACTTATAAGGGCACCTCAGATCCAATCTGTAATGTACCTAAAGTACATGGAATAATTTTAGAGAGGAAGCAGCTAGGCTGGGGCCCTGAATAGCAGGGTCTCAGCCAGACTTAGGTCGAAAAACAGTGAAACATCAGCAAAAAGTGGGGGAATACATGTGAAGCAGATCCTACTCTCCTACAGCCGGTTGTAGAGTGTTGAGGCCCAATGTTATCCAATGAGGGATAGGAGGCCTCTGGTTGGTGGCTGCTGGCAAGCAGGCCACTGGGTTGTGGGAGCAAAGTTCCTAGGGTTAAGCTCAGGGCAAGTTGGGGACCAAAGTAGCACCAAAGGTGCACCCTCGGCGGCACTAGGGCGGCTGGGTGCAGGGTGCTGTTTTGAGGTTGGGTGCCCTGTTGTTTTCAATGGAGGACCTCCGGGACAAAGAAATACTGCAGGCTCGGGGACGAGGATCTTCTGGGTGCGATCACCACTTCGAGTGGTAAGTTGGGATGTCATGGGTTGATTAGGCACTGTTGGTTTGGGCACACAAGGCCGTGTGGCGTCGGGTGCTGGGGGGCCTTGTGATGGCGGAGTTTCTTACCTGCTCTGGTCGCGGTAGGGGTGGTCCTCTGGATTGAGGCTACAGGCATCGTCTGAAGGCTTGAGGCAGGCCAGGGGTCGCCGGATCTCGGGTCAGGATCACCGGGGGGACCTCCTTGTGGTGTTTCTCCACTCGAGCGGGCCGGGTTCGGTGGGTGCAGAGTGTGCTGGATTCACGGTCTCTGGCTGGCACCAGAAGCTGCACTCGAGCTCGGGCTGGGTTCGGCGGGTGGAGAGTGGGCTGGATTAACGGTCTCTGGCTGGCACCAGAAGCTGCAGTTTAAACACGTCCGGTGTTCACGGGAGAAACAGTCTGGGAAGTGAAGGCAGGCAGGTCCTCCGTGGTTTGTGAGGTTGCTGGCTGCTGGACACGCTGGGACTTCGCAGGAGCAGGTTCGAGGGGAGACAGGCTTGTAGGGCGGGGGCCAAGTTAGTGGGCGTCGTCTCTTGTTAGCTCTGCACGGCTCTTCGTCCTTCTTCTTCTTTTCTTCTTGTAGGTAGGCTGGATCTGAGGAAGGAAGGTTCAGGGTGCCCCCTAAAGACAACATTTAGGGGCGTTACAGGTAGGTAAGGGCAGGGACCAATGGGTCCCTTTCCTGGGGTGGGTACACCCCCAATTCTGCCACTCTCCTGTGGGAGGAAGGCAGGAGCCTGTCCCTGGTTGGCTGGGTCCCCCCATCCTCAAGATGGTGGGAGCTCGAGGTTGTGCTTCACCTCGCCTCCCCCACCTGAGGGGTGGAGATGGGCACACCTCCTTTCCTCACTTGTTTTTCCTGCCGGTTCTCCCGCCCAAGTGGGGGGGGGAAATCAGTGGGGACCAGTTGCTGAAAGCAGCAATTGGTCTGGAGAGGCTCACAAAGGCAGCATGCCTTTGAAGCTTCTCCTTTGTGGTTTGTGGGCATGGCACACAGGGATGTGTGCCATGTGGACTCTTCACTTTGTTCTGCACCAAGGCACTCAGTTTGCAAAGGCAGCGTGTGAGTGTCAGGGTACAGGGCCTCTGAGGATGGGTCAATAAGTGCAGCAGCCCTTAGAGGCCTTCTCTGGTCACAGTGCCCTGGGTACCTGTGGTACCATTTACCAGAGGCTGACATGTGGCCAGAGATGCCAATTGGGTTTAGGCTTCAATGCAGTTTTAGGGAAGGAACATAGGCCCTGGGTACCTGATTAGCAGGAGCCCAGGGCACGCTCAGTCAAGGAACATCAGCAATTCAGCAAAAAGTGGGGGCACACCATGCAAGAAAGAGGGCACTTTCTCACACTCAGGGATCACCAACAAGTATATGCTGCTGCAAAAGTACACGGTGCACAGGGGTTCAGGTTGCACGGTCCTCACGAGGAATACTGGTTTCAGAATTGCTGGGAGGTCAGATCAACCACAGGGACGCTCGGGAACCCACCTCCTGTGTCGGGAGATGCAAACCGGTCAGATGCGATAAGGTGCCTGCTGCTGCTGGGGAGTAACTCCTTTACTCCAAGGGAGATTTTTTGTCGTCCAGTGAAGTGTAGACCGTCGAAGTACGTGGTTTCTTCTTGCAGAGTTTAGTCCAGGTAAAATCTAAAGTCCTGTAGTCAGGGTTCCTACTTTATACCCAAGGAAGGGGTTGGACAAACCCTGGGGACCCACCTATGGGAGGGTCAGGACAGAGGGGTGACTACACCCATTTCCTATGTCGAGTTTCACGCCGGAGCTGGAGCAAATAGCTCCTGCAACCGGTTTGAGCTGGACTATTTACAGGGACACCATATGTGCCCCCAGTTCAGACTTTCTGGCACTCTCAGGGTGCACCCACCCAGCCCCAATACACTAAAGCCTGTCTGGGAGATGGTCACACCTCCCTGTGACAGGAAACCTATTGTCAGGCCTTCCTTTGCTTGAGCTTGGCTCAGCAGCAGGAGGGCAGACTCGTGTCTGTGGCTGGCAGCATCCATTTTGTGATGCCCAGGTTGAGAAAGCTGGTACCGGGTGTACCGGTGTTTCACATAAGTCCCTCTAGAAGGGTGGAATCATACCTCGGCATGATTCCAAGATGTTTGACACCAAACACGAGATGTTTCTAAGCAGTCATTTTAAAGTTAGCATTTACCTCAAGGTTATAATGCACTTAAATATATATGGTGGCTGCATCACAGACAACCCAGGAAAATAGGTTCCAAAGGCTGCAGAGGGGCTCTGCTCATGTAGGGGCACCCTCTCACATAAAACCCGGCACCCTGCCTTCAGGATTGATAAGGCCTGCCATAGGGGTGACTGATAGGTTTATATGTGCAGTTATTTAGAATAGATATAGTGAACTTATGTCTAAGTAAGTGGTGCATGCACCACCTTACACAGGCTGCAGTAGCAGACCTGTGGTGTCATTTTTGAATGGCCTCTCAGGGGTGGCACAATACATGCTTCAGCCCCTGGGAGGCCTCTGGATTACCTATGCCCTGGGTACATGGTGTACCATATACTAGGGACTGATAAGGGTACCCCAGTATCCAATCTGGAGTGTACCTAAAGTACATGCAATCAATTTACAGGAGAAAGCAGATAGACTGGGGTCCTGAATAGCAGGATCCTAGTCAGTCTAAGTCACAAACAGCAAAAAGTGGGGGTAACCATAAGAATCAGATCCTACTCTCCTATAAAACCCACTTCATAATAGTTTGCAAAGCGAAAGAGAAACCAAATACATTACATTGAGAAGGAAAATGGATACCAGAAGATTCCAGAAGCAGTCTCGCCATGCCCACAAAGCCAAAAAGCAACCTCAGTTATGACAAGTAGAAACCAGATAAAGTCGATCAGTGTCAAGTTGATCCGACAAAGGCTCTTTAACGTCATTATCAAGTGCCAGTGAAGAAGACGGATGTTTGTTGATGATATCGACCAAGGGAACAACAGGCCCATGTAAGTCTGGCTGCTTGCAAGGAAGAACAAATGACAAAAGACAACCACCAAACAAAACAACTGAATTCATTTGGACATTGTCCCAAGATTACAATAAAGATCAAGGGTTGCCCAATAACCTTTATCATAGACTGTGATACGTTGATTAACATCATGCCAGTCAAGAGGTTCAATAGATTGTCTCCTGTGCCACGCCTCAACCTGTTGAACACAAAGGTATATGTATCTGGGCTGCTTTTAAACCATTGGTGAGTCAAGGGTCATTCACAGCAAAATGTGACATAAAGCAATAACAGTGCAAGTGCCAATACACGTTCTTCATGGAACTTCGCCCTGTGCATGCCTACTCAATTACAAAAGGTTGAGTTTTGGAGTATCGTCAGCTGAAGAAATATTTCAGGATGTTATACGTTGTAGGAAGCTGGCTCTTTATGCGAAATATCAAAAATCTGCAATACCTTGTAAAGAGTCCAGGGGTTCCCTTATGAGTGGACAGGGGCTTGCTATGCAATCCCTAAGTGCTCTGTTAGGGGGTAATGTCGTTGAGCAGCCTTAGGCTTACCACAGAGGAGTTCAAGACATTTGTAAATACACACAATGATCAATAAATGACACACATGACTCAAGAAGTAGATCCACACTAATTTCTAAAAATAGCAAGTATCTTTATATATGTTTAGGCTTCAGGTAAGTACGTTCTTAAATTTAAATTCTTTTCACTTTAAAAAGTGGACACAGTGCAATTTCTGAGTTCTGCAATGTTATCCTATGGAAGGAAGAACAAGTTCTGCAACAGATATAGTACAGCGGCTTACAAGTCCAATCTCCAGGAGTTAAGGTGAGTGGGGACAAGGTCCAAGGCAGCAACCAACAGTAGACACCCAGCGGTACAAGGACGCCCAGGTGCATGGTACAAAACAGTGTCGGGAGCCCAATAGGTTTATATGGGGATTGGTGACTGCGTGCAGAGATTACGGGCAATGTCGGGGAGTCCACGAGGGGTGAAACCATGATGGACTTGTCTGGAGGGCTGGGGGACCTTGTTGACACCATGGCCCACTTCAACTCGGGCTGGAGGCAACAGGTGTAGTGGTGGCTTTAGGTATCGGGTTTTGGTGGTTCTGGAGGCCTCAGTCTTTTCTTTTGGAGTTTTTGCAGGATGCAGGGAACAGTTCAGTTGTTCTTCTGGAAGTCTTGGACTTTATTGAAGGCAGGCAGTCCTTCCAGATTTTGGAGGCACACAGCTGCAGGATGAATAGTCTTTGGCGTAGGTTTGACAGAGAACAGCAGACAGGACAGCTGGGCTAAGGCAAGTCAGTCTTCTGCTTTTGCAGCTCTTTGTGTCCTTCTTCTTTGTAGTTCATCAGGATCTCCTTCCCTGGTGCCAGGAACTACCCTAAACACTTAATAAAGGGGCATTAGGGGAGTGTAGGGTAGTAGCCATCGGGCTACTGACCCTTGCAGTCACTACACCCGCTATATGACCACTTCCTGTGGGAAGTGGGCATAACCCTGCCCCAGAATTCCTAGGATGCATCACAAAGATGGCTACTTCTGAAAAATCGTGTCGACCTGACAGAAGCCCCCCTTAGGGGTGGTACTAGCCTGGTGGTGTCATGCCTACCTGACTAGCTAATTATACCACCTGTCCAGGTGTCAAGGGGGCCCGGGACAATAGGGTCGAGTTCCTCGCCTGTGAAGCGAAGCCAGATTTGTATTTCAGAGGCAGCAGGAGCCTAGGAGGTGAGAACAGCGTCTTGGGTGGCAGGCTGGCAGAAACCAGTCAGCAAGGACACCAGATCCTGGTAGGTTTTCAAGGGCCACCTCTAAGGTGCCCCATGGGTACATGTATTGGTTAATCCAACACTGGCATGAGTGTGGGTTTATCAATACAAGATGTTCAATACCAAACATCCCTATTTTCAGTAAAGACATCATGTAGTTGGTGAACTCGCTTTCACCAGTGTCAATCTTAAGATTGCTTCCCTGGTCACTTGTACTGGCAGTAATAGGACTGACCAGCACAGGGGCATATCTGCTCATGCAGGTATGCCCTCACATGTAATACTCAGCAACCTACTTTAGGGCTGTCAGGCCTGCTGTGGCTGTGACTTACAAATATTACATGCAGTGTTAGGGACATGACACATAGGGATGTCTGACATGTCATGTTTTCACTTCTGTCTTCACCAGGACATGCAGCCTGCAATGGCAGTCTTGCATATGCTTGGTGAGGGGTCCCTTAGAGTGGTACAATTCATGCTGCAGCCATTAGCGACTCTCTTTAGCACCTCAGGCCCTAGGTACCAGGGTACCATTTACTAGGGACTTACAGAGGGGGGCTAAAGATTTTGCCAATTAGGGGAACAATGGTACAGTTTTTAGGGAAAGAACACTGGTACTGGGGACCTGGTTAGCAGGAACCCAGTGCACTTCCGTCAAAGTTGCATTAAATACCAGGCAAAAGGTGGGGGGCACTGCAACAAAAACCCAGTTTCCAACATATGTCAATGTGTCACAAATGCTTTTAATCACAGTGATGAAATACTGGTATTTGTAGTAATTCAAAAGGAGCATGACAAGGCTCTAACACCCATGTGCCAGTTACTTGCTGATGCAGGTCTCACTCTGAACGCAGTAATGTGTGAATTTCACAAGACCAAACTGATATTCTTTGGGCACATATACTCTAATGCGGGAATGACTTGTGACCCAGATAAAGTCAGCTACTTGCCCCCGCCCACAAGATGTCACCATGCCACGATCCTTCTTAGGCATGGCCAGTCATTGCTCAAGGTACATTTGTGACTTTGCTACTGTGAGTGCTCTATTGAGAGTCTTGGCAAAACGAAATGTCCCTTTCCAGTGGTCTGCTGAATGTGATCAAAGCTTCAAAAGAATAAAATATGCAATTGAGAATGCAACTGAGATGGTCTATTTTGACCCCAAGTTACAGACTGAGATCACAATAAAGGAGACCCTGGTGGGCTTGGGGGAAATCCTTGCTTAACACAATGGCCATCCGAATGCTCAGAGACTCATTGTGGCCTATGCCAGCCTCAGTCTGTCTGACACAGAACGTGCCTATTCTGAGTCAGAGAAGTAGAGTCTGGCTGTAGTGTGGGCCTGTGAACATGTTCATGTGTTTCTATAGGGATAACTTTTCACTATCGTTACAGACCACCAAGCACTGCTCATTATTTTTGGAAGCCCGAAAGCCAAGATGCCTCCTTGTATTTAGCTGTGGGGGTTGCGACTGCAAAAATACAACTATGCAATTGTATACAAGCGGGATAAAGATCAGATGCCTGCTGATTACTTTTCATGAGTACTGCAACATCGTCACAGTTTTACATCCAAAATGGCTGAGGAGTACATTAGCTTCATTAGGAGATCCAGCAAGCCAGCAGCCCTAGCCATCGAACAGATTATTGCTGCTACTAATGCCGATAAAAACATGCTTATCCTCAAAGACATCAGTTCAACTCAATTGTGGAAGAAGAGTGTTTGACCTTTTGCTGACGATGTTGAATTTCAAAATGTATCGGATGAAGATGTCCGTGACCAAGTAAGGTGTTGTGTTGAACGGCGTGAGTATTGTCATACCTGAGAGCCTACGACAGGAAGTCATTGACCTACCGCATAAGGAACATTATGATATTGTAGCCACCAAGAGAGCCCTGAGAGACCATGGGGCATATTTACAATAAACTGGTAGAGGGCGGTGTAGTGCCAAAATTGCTAATGCCGCACTCCATCAGTTTAAAAATGCAGGGATGCGCCGTAATCACAAGAATGCGGTGCACCCCTGCATTTCCCCTAGTGCTGGCACTAAATCTAGCTGCCTAGCACCAATGCAGGCGTCATAAACCACCTACCTGGATCCCAGATGATTCCAATGGGGTGGCACGCTAGGTCCCGAATCCTTCTGTGACTTGCCCTTGGTTTACAGGAGGACACACTGCTCCAGTGGCAAGTCTCAGGGGAAAGGGGGTTGAGATGGAGAGATTATGTAGAGTCAAAGATGCTGTGGCTCTTCTATTCAACAGCAACACTACAGCAGGCATTCACACTAGTCTGATGAATGTTACCAGCAGATATGGTATCTATAAACAAACAAATAATAAGGCTTTAGTCTACTAGGTATCACCTCATGAAAGCTTTTCACATCTCAACCAACCTTTAGTTTTTCTGTTTTGTTTGTTTTCATTTATATTGTCCGTAGAGGCTTCTTTATCAAACTTTTCGAAACTGTAGTGAGTATGATTTTAGCATCAAACCCACAAGCAAATTTGGTTGGGGGTAGCTTCACCCAAGTCTTCTCTGGCAGAGCTCTGCCATCAGTATGTACAAGTTGAACAAAAACACTGGTCACCTTTGTTTGCAGCACAATGTTGCCACTGAGCTCAGCGCGTAGTAAAATCAAGTCTGTTAATGCGTCTCTCCTTTTCTTCTTGTTCTGTTTTCCATCCAGGTGGGAGACTAATGCAGGGCATTCTTTAGGGTGAGGTCGAAGCGGGAGGATCAAGTGAGATGGCAAGACAGAGTCCTGGAAGCCGGGAAACAGTTTAGTGGCAGGCAAAGAGGCTAAGTGAAGAGGAGTGTAGATGATCTTTAAATGAGACTGCTTTAGAACATTCATAAAGGTCACATTCTGATTGTTTGTAACAAGGAACAGGTGCAAATAATTAATTTGATGAGGCTGCCTTCTAGAAGGTGCTTTAGAATGTTCACAAAGGTCATGTTCTAACTGCTTATAGCAAGGAACAGGTGCAGATGGTTAATTTGATGAGGCTGTCTTCTAGAAGGTGTTTTAGAATGTTCACAAAGGTCGCATTCTAATTGCTTATAGCAAGGAACAGGTGCAGTGGATTGATTTGATGAGGGCTGTCATCCGTAAAGTTTACATCAAGGTCATCTATGCTGGTTTCTTGATGCTTATTCTTGTGAATTTACCGGATGTTTCCGTGATGTCCGAAACCTGACCTTGCATTTGCATGATAAAATATTTGTAACAGCGATTAAGCCTTTTCAAACAAACTGGGGAACACCAGCTGCCGCTAGCTATTACCCACAGCATGTAATATGGTCAAGGTCAAAGTCAGGGTACAAGATGTTTGTTCATTCATATGTTTTGGAAGGAATGAAATGAGTCATGCCGGTATATTGTGATAGTAAAGAGAGGTGAGATGTGGCATGAATCCCTATAGCAGGCACCGGTGCACCATAGTACAAGGGTGTCGGTGTTGCAGGGAATGATTGTTCATGTGCAGGAAGGAGTTCCTTCCTGCACATGAACAGCCACTACAGGTGATTTGCTGTTTCTATGTGTGTAGCATAATGCAGCACATATAGAAACAGCAAAAACGAGGAGAAATCAATCATTTTTCCTCATTTCGCAGGGTAAGACAAGGTTTTCCCTGGTCTTATTTTTGGCACTGCCCTGTATTTACGCCACCCTTGTAAATAGGGGGCAGCATTGAAAGCAATGGGTATTGCGGTGGAACACCCCCGCAACACACATTGCCCGCCCCTTTCATGCTAAGTACAGCATGAAAAGGGGACCTATTTACAAGGCGGCGTTAAGCCATGTTAAATGGCTTAACGTTGCTTTGTAAATAAGGCGAAGGGCTTATCACCACGAGAACGCCATAAAAGTGACATTCTGGTGGCGATAACCCCTTATAAATATGCCCCCAAATGTGGTTCCTGCCTTTAGACGAGCGAGTTGAGAATAAACTATAAGGGTACCATCGTTGCAGCTGCCTTTCCCCCAAAGTGACGCAGAATCCATTGACAATGTCTGACCTTCCTGTGCAGGTTTGTGAAAGAGTTGCAGTTGATGTCTTTGGGTCTTTAGGAAACGAACATCGTCTCATGGTAGTCATTGATGAGTATTTACACTTTCCTTTAGTAGAGAAGCTACCATCAACAACCCATGACAAAGTCACCAAACGGCCGGAGGACATCTTTGCAGTATGGGGTATCTGTGCCATTCTCAAATCTGACAATAGTCTGCCATTCATTAGCAAAGCATTCAACAAGTTTATAGTCAGACTAAATGTCAAGCATCAGAAGAGTACATCTCTGTGGCCCCAAGCCAATGGTGTTTTGGAACAATTCATGGGTACCCTCAAAAGAGTAATTCAACGAGCATCAATGGAGACGATTGAGGTAAATGTTTCCCTATGTAACTCCCTCCCTGCTTATCATTTAACTCATCACTCCACAACTGGTGAGAGTCCTGCCATCTTTTTACTTGGAAGATACATCAGAGCCAAACTGCCACAGTGGGCAGTAGACCGATCCGTGAATGCTGATAAGGTTTGTAAAACACAGATACTTCTCGAAAGTGCAAAATGAAAACATATGCCAGTTGGCGTCAATGAGCTCAGTAAACAGACTTCGAAGAAGTTGACTGGGTCCTGGTCAAGCAGAAAAGAAAGCGGAAAATAAACACTCCATTAGCTGTCGATCCTCTGAGGGTTAAGACGTGCGAAGGACACATGGTGATGGTGCATTGTCCCACAAAGTCCATCACATGGGACTCATCACACTTTAAGCACCTAACTCGATGTTCGTTAGCTCCTGCAATTATGAATGCAGTGATCCTGCCAAACAGTCCAGATCAAGCTTTAGAACTTGTGCCATCAGTGTGCATCTCAACCACCTCATACCACTCTCTGGCCGACTCATATGAGCACATTGACGACTAATGGAAGAAATGTAATGTGACTGTTGTATGTACCTTTTATTTAATAAAGGGACAAATTTAGTGTCTTGAGACTATGCACACTAGGACCCTTACGGTTCTGGCTGCACTCAACAGAGGAATTACGTAACTTTCTGGGATGTGTTAAGGTGTGGTTACCAACAGGTATTACAAATTCAGAGTGCAGTGACTGATGAATAAAGATGTCTGTTACAGAGCTCCATGTGTAGCCTATTCATTTGCATGCTCCTGGGCTGGGGAGGATGCTACATGTGCCATATAATTTATGTCTTTTTTATCAAGGAGTGTGTGTGTTATTCATCTGTCTCCCTCATGTAATTCTCCCCCTCTATGTTCCTGTCCCAGACCATTACAACCAACCTCCCTCCGTTGTACATGTGCTTGCCACAGCCCCCCAACCTTCCGTTGTATGTGTGCTTCCTCCAGCCTCTCCCATCAGCCCTCTTCTGTCTGGGTGCTTGTCCCAGGCCCCTCCTGCCAACCTATGTAGTCCATGTGCTTGCCACCAGGCCCCTCACCCACCCTCTGTTCTCTATCTAGTTGCCCCAAACCCTCACAACCACCTTCCATTGTCCATAATGTTGTCCCCACTCCCTTTCCATTGTGTGTCTTGTTGCCCCATACCCTCCGTTGACCATGTGGTTGTTCCTAGCCTCTCCATATCACACTCCAATGTTCATGTGGTTGCTCCTGCCCCTCTTAACAACCCTCAGTTGTCTGTCTGGCCTGCCCCCTGCCCTCTCTCCCACCCTTTGCTGTTTGTCCACTTGCCTCCAGCATCTCCTGTCCACCCTCTGCTGTCCATGCCTTCCCTATCCCCTCTTGTCTGTCCTCTCCCCCATTTGGCCGTCTTCACCCCCCTTCCTCAGTGTTGCCTTTGGAGAAATCGGGAAAGAAAATAGCACAATGATACAGCCAGCACCAATGCGCTATTTAAAGAAATTTTCAAAAGCATTAGCGCTGGCTTCATTATATCACTCTTTTAAATTACTTTTAGTTATGCTGCTTAACAGCCTCATTGCTGTACAGCATGGCTGCAAAACATTGCCATGGAAAATCCTTCTCAGAGGTGAGACCTATTGTCTTTGACGACAGACCTTCCAACTCATACGATGCTACTGTGTGATACACAGTATCCACTCCCTTCACATGGTCAACCGGTGAGGAGCTGATATATCACACTGGAAGGAAAAAGTTGCTGAAAAACACTGTAAATTGTGGATTTTTAGCTTGTTTTAGGAGGCTTTAACTATTGACATCCATTAATGTGGGGACATCAGCAACAGCCTCCACAAGCTTATGTTTTTTTTAGGAGAGAGTCTGTGGACAGAGTGGGGGCACAAGTGCCTCTTAGGTGCTTCTCAGCATGAATCCCTGCCCCCTTGTTACATGGTGTTATTGTTTATTTAGTTGGCAGGTCTGGGATGACCACAGATTGCTCCATCTGATAGCAAGGTGGTCTGGCCCTATACTCTCTAAGCATTGGCCTGCTATGTATGCCGTTGCACTTCCGAAGCTGTCATTCAACATCCTGGTGACATCAGTAACCAGTGTTCGTGCCCTGACTTATCAAAAATATAAAAATCATGAACTCCTACCAAGCAACCTTTCAGGCTACATTTGCTAAGTGTATCCACCCCATACCTTTTGCCTTCACTCTTCCTGTTTGCTAAATTAGTTTTTGTTTGCTTTAGGACTCTGTGCACTTTACAAGTGTAGCTAACCAGTGCTAAGGTGCTTGTGCTCTCTCCATCAAACATTTCTAAAAAACAGTGGTCCCCAGACAAGGATTAACGAGAGCAAGCAATAAGTATAGACCCAATCAGTACTACATTTTACAGCTGTCCAGCCGGACAGGTGTTTTTATTATATAGTTGCTTAAATATACACAAAATTCAGCAAGAAGCAAATAAAGTGGGACACAAGCCTCTATCCAACTTAGTGAGAAGGACGTACAACATGAAACAAAAAGGCTCAGGCAGAGTAAATTGTTTGTATGAGACACATTTTGGTAGGACAAACAAATTAAAGTGGAGACACCATTACAACTAATAAGTATTAAATAAAGAGGTGTATATGGCGTACAACAAGTCGACGGCGTTTCGATCCTTACAAAAGATATAGGATCTTCATCAGGACATGAACAATGGTATGCCTGTATACATTTTGCCTAGATCCGGGTCAAAGTGACTGGGAAGAGGTTTGTTTCAGGCAAAGGCTGAGTGGAAGTACAGGCCAAGTACAAGGAGAGTAAAGGATGCAGACAGCCGTGGCTGCGGTCTGTGCAGTTGGATGTTGGGTCAGAGTCGACTTAATGAAGGCTGTAACAGCTTAAAGGAGACGTTTGAAATGTTCGCGTCGCGGAGCGGTCTCAAAATCAGAGTGGCCTATTGCAGTGGGCTGCTGTATATCAGGGACGGCAAGCCAGTAACCTGTGAGCCGCGTCCGCGATCTCTAGTGACAAGGAATGTGGTCGAGGCCAATCTGTGAACAACCTCTGTTACAGCATGTCTTGCCTGTCGGGTTCGGGGACATGACATAATTGACCTACAGCTAATTGGCACATAACATGTAGCTTTCAGTCCCTAGTAGATGGTACTACAGGTACCCAGGGTCTGTAAATTAAATCCTACGAGTGAGCCTGCAGCATTCATTGTGCCACCCACTAAAGTAGCACTGACAAAATAGCCAGGCCTAATCCTTCCTTTTATTTTTTAAAACTTGTTTTTATTGGCATTTATAGTAGTCATCATACAGGAGCAGATCACAATGTTAGTATCAGCTATCATCTCTACAGCAGTATACCATAGCATTGCAGCCAGAGAACAGATGCCATGACTTAGTGTCAAGTAGTGCCCACCACCCAAGACAACAAAGCTAATTTCAAGACAGTACACATAGTGCAAAGCGTGGGGTATATGAGAGAACATAATAACAAGGCCAGGCCTCTTATAGGTACAGTCCCAGAGTTTAGGAAAGCGTGGGGCGTCAATCTAATTGCCTCAGTTCGAACGAAGTTCAAACCCAATATGCTATGGCTTGCAGGGCAAATAAGTCAAATCTGCTCATATGAATTACATTTTCAGCGAAAAACAGTACATTTGTCATCCAGTACGAAGAAATAGAAAAAAGAGATAGTAGAGAGAGAACAGAGAGGAAAAAGAAGAGGGCGAAGTGCGGGGGAGAGGTACGGCAGGGAGGAGGGGCACTGTCATCACTTGATGTCAGGGGTACTGAAGGTACCGCAGTGTTCAGAACCATTGATGATCACTGAGGTCATGGAATTAAAGGCCTGGACCACCTACTTCAGAAGGGGGGGGCGGGGGAACCCAGGCTCTGATATGCAAGCTCCACCCGGGGTGGGAATCAGCAGACTCATCTGTGGACTTCCATAGGCTATCCACGTCTGGTGGAGATATAGCATCCTCAAATAGGCGCAGAGCCTGCAATCTCGGGGGTTGAACTCAAGCGTGTTCCAGCCTGCAAAGGTAGTTCACAAGCGGTTGCCACAGTTTGGTAAATTTTGTGTCTTGTTGCTGCAAACGCGCTGTAAGAAGTCCCATGGCAGTCGTGTGCCACAGGCGGGTGAGCCACACGTTAATCGGGGGTGTTTCATCTTTTTTCCAGTAAAGTGCAATGATTTGCTTGGCAGCTCCAAGCATGTGGAGACTGAGGTGTCTATCATGTCGGGTCATGGCACGTAGGTTCACCAGCCGAAGGCCCAGGACAATCACAAGCGGCTTTTCCGGCAAAGGGTAGCCAATGACCAGTCGGATATGACTGAGAACTTCCTTCCAGTAAATGGTCAAGAGTCGGCATGACCACCAGATGTGCCAAAAATCCCCTGGTGCACTAGCACAACGCCAGCAGAAAGGCGAGGAGGTGGGAAACATTTTATGTAACCTGTGAGGGGTGTAGTTCCATTGTGTCATAACCTTATATGCGGATTCCCGCTGGGCAATGCTACGGAAAACCTTCGGGATATCTTGCCATAAGTGCTCCCAATGTCCGGACATGACATCAGTTTCTGAGGCTGATTGCCACCGCAGTTGGTAAGGGTGGGGCGTGACTCACTGTGAGTGTGAACTTGGTATGTGCGAGAGATTGGGCCCCTAGAGTTATCAAAGGAGCGCACCAGCCGCTCAAAGGCTGTGAGGGGTCGAGTGGCCGCCTGTGTCATAGAGGACTCGTGAACCCAGTGTCGGAGTTGAATGTATTGAAATCTAGTCTCCTCTGGTAGGTGGAAGTCTCGCTTACATTGTTCAAAAGTTTTGAAGGTTTCTCCCATAAAGAGGTCCCAAATCGTCCTACACCCACCCTCCGTCCACTCCTCAAAATAGGGCAGGTGAAGAGCAGGCGGGAAGTGAGAATTACGGGCAATGGAGGTATGGGGGATGGGAAGGAGGTGAGGCCTCTGCGTACTGCCAGTCTGTCCAAGATCTCAAGCACCCTCTTAGAAGAAACCGCGATGTAGGCGCTGGGCGAGCGAGCTTCTCGTGAGAGCCAGGCAAGATCCCACATGGGGCGGCAGGTCACTGCCCTGTCCATATGAAAGCAAACTTATTAGCTCTCCCATGCCATCCATTCCGAGATGAAGCAGAGGTGTGATGCCCAATAATACTCCAACAAGTTGGGGCATGCCAGTCCTCCCCTATCTCGCGGGAGCATGAGCATTTTCTCAGAGAAATGCAGTCTACTCCCTCCCTAAATAAACGTGGTGAGCTTGCGTTGAAGGCCCTGTATTTGATGTTCCGGGATGGGCGTACGTAGAGTCTGAAAAAGGTAGCGTATCTTTGGGAGGATCGACATTTTTACCGTATTCAAGCGCCCCAACCAGGATATCGGAAGAGATTTCCACGTTTTTAGTTCTGCTACAATGGCATTTTTACACTCCTGCCAGTTTGCTTGGGACCATGTGGCAAGATTGGGGTTCAGATTGAGCCCCAGATACCGAATAGAGTGTGGTGCCCATTGATAAGAGACAAGGGAGTGGAGTGCGGCTATCTCCTCCGCAGGGATCGTGAAGTTAAGGGCCCATGATTTCTCGTGATTGATTTTAAGCCCCGAAACCTGCTCGAACCATTGAAGTAGCTTATGTACGGCCGGTAAGGAGGTTCGTGGGCTCAAAAGAGTGAAAAGTAGGTCATCAGCAAACAAGGCTATTTTGTGATCCAACCCCCCAAGTGGGATGCCATATATGTCAGGAGACTGGCGGATCATGATGGCCAGCGGTTCCACTACAAGAGCAAATAAAGGGGGGATAAGGGACACCCCTGTCGGGTGCCTCTGTGTATAGATATGGGTTGTGTAAGCTGGCCATTTACCCGTACCCTGGGCCAGAGGGGAGAGATAGGGAGCCATGATTCTCGCAATCATCCGCGGACCCAACCCTATTTTATGTAGGACAGCTCGAAGGAAGACTCAGTCTACGCGATCAAATGCTTTCTCAGCATCAAGCGATAGCAAGCAGGCTGGTATCTTCCAATGTCGTGCCTTCTCGATTAGGTGAGCAATTCGCTGTACGTTGTCCGCCCCCTGTCGTTGGTGGATAAAGCCCACCTGATCCATTTCTATGAGTCCAGGGAGGTGTAAGGCGAGTCGTTTAGCTAGTATTTTGGTGTAAAATTTGAGATCAGTATTTAGGAGTGCGAAGGGACGGAAGGAGGAGAAAGTGTAAGATCCGTCCCCGGTTTGGGGATTAATGCAATGGCCATATCTGTGGAGTGTCCTACTGCGTCTGTGTAAGAACTGAAGAGACGGATCATATGTGTTTTGAGTTACGGGAGGAACGCGCGATAGAACGAGATCGGCAAACCATCCGGCCCTGGGGTTTTACCGAGAGGAAGATCCTTCAGAGCGCCAGCAAGCTCCTCCGGGGTGATAGGGTCCTCCAGTAGCTGAGAATGATAGCTACTAATCGGGAACCACTCACAGACTTCCAAGGCCGCGAGAACTTGATCGAAAGCGGATGACTCCCCGGCATAGAGGGATGAGTAATAAGTCTGGAACGCGTGCATCTTAGTGGCTTCTGTGGTTGCCCAGGTACCATCTCCCAGTTTGAATTTGGTGATGTGCGCTTTGGCAACCTGCGTTTGAAGACGGCGCGGTCGTAATATCGCTGGCGCAGGGCCAAAAGAGAGTGCTCCGCCTTATTGGTCCCTGAGCTGTCCCCAGAGCATAGCGAGGCACCTCTTGTGCAGTGCCAAGGGGCGCTCCTGGTCCATCCGTTTGAGCGCCTTTATGTCCCGGGTGAGTTTGTCTTCAAACAGTTGAGCTTCTCTGGCCCGAGCTATAGCGATAGATGTGAGGCAGCCGCGGATCGTGGCCTTAAACGCATCCCAGACTACTGGGAGTGGAGTTTCTGGGAGAACGTTGGCCGCAAAGTAAGACGTAATAGCTTCCCGGATCTCCATGGCATCTACGAGGTCCCTCAGGATATGAAGGGGAAAACGCCACCTAGCGGGGCGGTTGGGACGGGAAAAATGGTCCTGAATGAGAAGCTCCACATGGGCATGATCGGAGACAGAGATGTCAGACATGGACGCCAAAAGGGTGTCTTTGACAAGGGAGTGCGAGACGAAGAGGTAGTCTATGCGTTTGTTAGGAGCGGCGGACATGAGAGTAGTAAGAGTAATCACGGACGTCTGGGGAGTGATAACGCCATATATCAATGAGGCCGAGGGCGGTTAGTTGCGTCTTTAAGGCCGAGGACATTGCCCCCGTCCCATGATAAGATCCTTCGCTACGGTCAAGACCCGCCTCCAATACCAGATTAAAATCTCCCCCCGGAATGAGACCCGGATCATCGTGTGTTATGTATTCCCGCAGCAAACCCCGTAAAAAAGAGTCCTGAGTGTGGTTCGGAGTGTAAGTGTTGCATAGAGTGAGAGTTTGATGCCCAATCTTGACCATCGCCTTGAGGAATCTGCCATTCTTGGTACGGACTACCCTGGAGTCCCCCTGTTGGATGCCTGCCCGACAGAGGATTGCCACCCCTGCTGTTTTAGTGGGCGCCGATGCCCATAGTTGAAGATGGTATCATAGATGAGCCATGCGATAAACATCATCTTGCAGAAGATGGGTTTCCTGCAAGAATATGATGTCCGGATTTTGCAACAGAAGGTATCACCAGATCAGGTGGCGCTTGTTGGGGGAGTTAAGTCCCTTCACATTAAGGGAGAGGAGTATCAGGCAGGGTACAGAAGTCATGGTTTCAATGCGCCTTGTGTGAGCGCCATCCCGGGCATGAGAGTAAGGGCAGGATACAGGAGAGTTCCCCCCTCCCAAATGCCTCGCTGACTTAGACAAAGCAGACAAAGGCCATAGTGGGCGCTATGTGGTCCAGTGCAATGTGTGTAGAGAAAGGGGCGATCTGCACCTAAAGGCCTCCCATCACAATCAGAACCGCCCCCTGCCCAGGATGAGGATAGGAAGGGGAAAAAGAGAGAAGTGAGAGACAAGAGGCATAGTACTTAACAAGTAACAACGGACAACATGGCCAACGGGGTCTATTCCAGTCCAGGCAGAAGCCAGGTACATATACACAAGCCATCCCAGAGATGTCACTCTCCAAGGAATAGAGGTGGAGGCGGGTCATATGAGATCAGCATCACCTTCTAGGAGTACGATCCTGTGCCACTGACCGGTTGCGGTACAGACATGGTGCAGTCATGTCAGCAAGAGGGCGTCCAAAGAGCGGGGCATCAGCCGCTCCCTCTCAAGGGGCAGAACATGAAGCGAGGGAAGGTCAGGAAGTTGGCAGGCGTACTTTAGTGCTATTTTTCGGAGGACTGTGAGCCCGTGGGTGAGTGACCACCTTCCAAGGATCGGATATGCTGTATAATGTCCTGTTTCTCCTGGGATGAAGTGCAGATTCCCCGGGGGATGGGCGTCTGGGGTGGTGCACCTTGGTCCAGTGGGGATTTACTGGTTCGCGATGCAGAGGAGATATGAGTGAGGGGCGAGTGGGCAGTGTATTTGGGATCTGCAGCAGTTGGACTGCTTTTCGGAAGGATCGCAATACTCGGTGTTTTGACTCCCACTGGAATATAAGTTCAAACGGGAGCCCCCACTGATAGCGAACTCCCAGCTCCTGTAGTTTATCCGTTATGGGTCGAATGACTTTGCAGCGGTGGAGCGTTGTGGGCACAAGGTCCTGAAACAATTGTATGGGGGTACCCTTGTACTTGAGTTCTGCCTTGTCTCGTGCTGCCTTGAGAATGGCCTCTTTCTCTGTGAAAAAATGGACCCGGGCCAAGATGTCAGGTACAAGGCCAGGGCATCCAGGTGGGCCAGAAACTTGGTGGGTGCGGTCCAATGCTGGTGGGGATGCGTTTTTATCTCCCCTGATGTCTTGGAACAGGTCTGCTACAAAATTCATAATGTCAGAACCCTCAGCCCCAACAGGAATCCCTCTTAGGCACAGATTGTTGCGACGCCCCCTGTTTTCCTAGTCCTCCTGTTTGATCTGTAACTCAATGTGTGGCTCCTCCAGGGTGGCCAAGTGCTGCCATAAGTGTTCCTGAAATTACGAGCGGGCGTCAACTGTTTTTTCAAGGTCGTCCCCTCCCCCCCCCCAAGCACCGACACATCCCTCTGAAGTTCCTTAACACAGGCCTGGACCTCCGTTTGAAGAGAGCCTATTTTAGATTTGCATGAAATTGCTCATGAAGGACTGCGTAACAGGTTCAGAAGGCCCTCCGGCCGACGATGTTGCGTCAGCTGCAGGGGTTGGCCCCAATTTATTCCACATTGCTGCTATTGGATTGTCCTTGGGGGGACGCGGTAGGATCTTTCCCAGTTCGTGATCGAGTCATAGCCCCTCAGGGTGTTGTTTCGCAAGCCGGGGGCCCAGGGGAGGATGTACAGCACAATTGTAGGTTGCTGCCCAGTCCGGCTGAGGAGGGCGGTCTAGCCAGCAGGATCCAAAGGCTGTCGATAAGAAGGCCAACTAGGGCAGTGTGGCGTGGGGGCATCCAGGTGAAGGTTCCCAGGGTCCCCGGTTGTATCACTGGCCTATTTGGAATGCAAAGGACACCTGCAAGAGGGATCATTGAGGCCCGGGCCAGGCAGATGCGCGGCACCACCACCCCTCCACCAGGGCGCACATGGGAGGGCTACCCACGCAGACCAGGCAGCAGATTCAGGTGGGAAGGTGGCACTCGATGATGTAACCCCCTTCTAAGGCTGCTGTAATATGGCGGTGTGTGGGAGTGTTACAAGAGCACCCTAGGGGGGCCCGCCCTGGTCTACAGAGGCACTCACAGTGATGGGTGGGGGGGTGTCATCTTCCCCGGGAGACAGCAGGCAGCAGCAAACGGCGTGAACTCCCCGTTCTGCTCCCACAAAGTCGCTGCCAGAGAGTCTATGAGAAGAGGCCTCAAGCCCCTAGATCTTCACTCCAGGCCTCTAAAATGGGTCGTCGCGCCCCAGCGCAGGTGTATGGAAGCGTAGGGAGCCCAGAGGTTCCAGGTGTCCCCCAGACCCTATGTATGCCCAGGAGGTCTGGCGTCCTGCCCCTGATTGGGGCTCGATGCAATGGTTCCCCTCGTAGCCCGGTGCCACCAGTCGTGCCTGCAGAGTGTCTCCTGGGTCCCGCTGTGGCTAGCAAAATCCCATCAGGATGACAGCGTTATATGGCAGATCCTGCATGTCCGGGAGGGCCCCAAGCGGCCCGCGCTCCGTCCCTGGCTGGGGCCCGATCCAATGGCCCCAGCCCAGCACACCGCAGATCCCAGCGCCCCCAACAGCAGCAACACAGGGCCCCCTCGGCCCAGCCGGGAAGACCATGACCCCGCTGGGGCGGTGGAGGCGCAAAGCCCCTGGGGTCCAGTCAGGTGAGTGAAGACCCCACCAGTCCGCCAATATCACCGATCGAGTCCCGTGGAGTCCAGTACTGCGGGGTTGCGAAATGATGGCCAGGCGAAGTGTCAGCGGAGAGGGCCCTCCCCTGGGATCAGCCGCAGGCCCCCCATCTCCTTACCTTCACTGCAGGTCACACCTTGAGCCGCCGCCGGTCCCCGGGCCAAGGATGCGGGTTGACGGTGGCTCCTGAGCCCCCCAGAGCCCAGGAGGCTGGAGGCTCTAAAATGGCTCGCACAGGGCCGACTCCTCGGGGTCTCAAAATGGCGGCCAAGTTGGGTTTCAGCCGGAAGGACCCACCCCAGGGGTCAGTAAAAATGCCCCTCAGCCTCCGCACCTCCACTGCAGTGTTCCATTCGGGCCAATGATAGGGTCAGAGCGCTCTCCCACCTGCTCTGTTCACGCCGCTGTCAGCTGCTTTTAGGGGTCACCGGGCTTCAAGACTTATTCCTGGTTGCCGCCGCTATGCAGGTAACTCAAAATCAGTGACCCCCGCTGTGAGAAGTTGGCCTGGTATATGCTGGTCACTAGTTAAAGTGGCCACCTTGCACCAGTACAATTCGACTCTTCTGGTAGATAGGTTTAAGACAACCTTTTTAAGAAAGCTATCGTAGCGGTAGCTGTGGATAGCAGCCTTCAGGCTAAGTCTTTAGAGGAATGTAAAGCAGCTTGTTTTACCTTATAATCTCTTGAATCACTAAATGAAAGGACAGCACACAGGTATATATATAAAATATATATGTATTTATTTCTAACACACTCTACTAATCTCTTTATGAGATTAGAAGTCAAGGACATATGCACAAATCAACGTTTCACAACAAATTAAGCACTTATATGGCTGGGGCCCTAGGGGCGTACCAGACCATATACTAAAAAAGAGGTATAAGAATATCGACTTGAGAAGAGACAAGGCCTAGGGCCTTCAGAGGCACTGGGGCCTCACTAATCCACCCAAGGCAGGTAAGTAAAGGACCCACGGGAGACGCATGCAGTGTGAGAACACAGCCGCGGATCCCAATAGACTTCAATGGAGCAAGTCGCGGTTGGAATTTGAAAGTTTTAGGATACTTCGGGAGAGTCTATAAGCAAGTCACTTACAGGGTAAGTAGTTCCAGAGCCAACACCCACAGGAGCACCGTAGTGCTGGAGTTACCTCACCCAGGGAAGCCGGGTGCATAGGTGTCTTTTGGTGTCGGGTCGCGGCATTGTTTTCAATGGGAGCCAAAGAAGTTTTGCTGCTTGTGAAGACAGGAGAAGTGTCCGGTGGAATCCAAGGCTGGATTCAGAAGAAAGAAGACCTGAAAGCAGAGGAGACAGTGTTCAAAGTCACTTGCCAGTGACACGGGGCCAGGAAGCTGGATGCCCACAGTAGTCGGGTGATATCAGGTGATCACAGGTGTCTTGACTCTTCCGGCACGTGGTCCAGGAGGTGTCGACGACAACCAGGACCTGGATTCGGCATGTCCCACAAAGTCTGCAGCTTACTGAGGTGTTGGCGACAGGATTGGAGCCAACAAGCCTTGGCAACAGCAAGTCTTGTGGAAAGTGAAGAAAGTGAGCGGTGCAGACCAGCCAGGTCTGAGGAACTCACCCAGCAAAGGTAAGTCAGGACAGGCCTGGAGCAACCAGGGGAGCCCTTTGGTTCTGTAGAAAATTCTTCTGGGGACCCACAAGCCAACCAGCAAGGGATCGCAAATCCTGCTGGAAGCTTGGACCACATGTGGTCTAAAGCACTAGTTCGTAGAACGTCGTGAAGGGGTTGCACTCGACAATTGTGCACGGTACCCGGGTATTGCTGTTCCTCGTCACTCGTGGGGTCCATTTGCCACAGCTTCGCTGGAGACTCACGATGGCTGTAGAGAAGTCAGGAAATCTACTTCCGGGGCTGCAGGGACTTTGGACTCCAGCGGGAGCGGGAAAGTTTGCGACCTTTGATGCAAAGTTTTGGTGCCTGCCAAGCAGGGGAGTCACTCCTTGACTCCAAGGGAGATTCTTCAGTCTTCCAAAGGTAGTGGAACGTCAAAGGTCCAGGATTCTTCTTCAGAGCATCGTCCAGGGATATCTAGTTTTCAATGGCATGGGTTCCCTAACTTATATATGACTCCTATGGGATGGTCAGGGGAGTGGGTGTGATGGAGCGGGTAAAATGTTTTTCTTTTATGTACCCAATCCATTTAGGTATGTTTGAATAAAATGATTAATAATTAATCATAATAATTAACAGTTGTTGTATGGAAAACTAATCAAGCTTATTAACCAAGAGAATGTACGTGGGATTGCTTTGCATGGCTAAAATAACATGTAAACTAAGTTTGTATGCATATTAATAGGATAAACGTTGCTTATGTGATGTTATCGTGAATTATGCTTAAATAAACGAGAATTAATGGCTTTGAACGTTGCATATGGCTGGATAAATGCCTACACATATGGGAATTAGTAAGGGAAATAACACTGTTTAACCATTTCAATGTATTAATTACGTTTTGTGTTTCTTTGCTTAAGTTAACCATTTGGGCCTGCTATAAAATGGCCGCCGACTGAATCAGACATTTATGAAGTAATACCAATGAAGGGAAAGGAGAAATGCGCCTGCGCAAATTTCAGCAGCTGCGACCTGCCGGTGAACTGTCATCGCTGTGCCCATCAAGGCTGCTCTGGGCGAAAGGCCTACCCTTCAACAGAAATTATTGCAACCTGCACTATGGATTGCTAATATTCCCATACATTCGTTTTGGAACTTTTAATATGTGGGAACGACATCGAATGTTTCCTAATGCATTAGAATGTATTTCGATTGTCCAATGAGAACTTCTGAAAATGACTATTGCAACATTTGGAATGTAAATCTTAGTATAAATAATAGTAGACTAGAGAGGTATTAGCGCGCTATTTCTTGAACGTCATTGCCAGTATCCTGATGTTATGCTGACGGAGAGGACGGTGACTCTGCATGATAGAACAGAACTTTAACGATTTGACTGAGGACCAGATTCTGACTTAGAAGACGACAAATAGCCAGAATAGGTAAATATGACAAAAGATGAATTTATTAACTAGGATTTAACCTGCATTTGATTTAGATAAAGAAATAATAATTGAATACATGTGTCGGGTTGTTCTTTCATTGAAATGTATTATTGGTTAATTTCAGAGAATTAAGGAGTCATTAAGCTAATCCCAACTAAATTATTTATTGACCTATATATATATATTTCTTGATGGGAAGTGAAGCGAAGTTTTGATAGAATAGGGAGAGTGATAAAGTTTCCCATCAAGGAAGCAGTGTGGTTCGGAAATCAATGTTTTCCCCTTCTGAGTAGGTGCGGATAGATTGATGGAATGAATGTTGGTGTTATGGGCCCCACCAGCGTATGATGTGTATGTGTGTGTGTGACTGCGAAATCACTCTGTCCGTGGTAATAGGGGGAAATTGAGGAACCCGAACTGCACCAGTTTTTCTGGTAGCTAGAGATGGTTTTTACTGTTTTGGTTTAATGATTTTTGGCATGTATATAGCTTATTGATTATTGATTGGTATTGATATATGTACTAACACTATATGTTGAAGTCGTATTGAGTTTTATGTTGTTTGCACGACTTCTGGGATGTAGGAAGTCGGGAATTGGTAACAGTTCCGTAGCAGAGCAGAGGTAACCGCTGCTCTTGGGAAAGACGGGATTGTGGTTGCCCGTAGATAAACGGGAAAAACGTGTGACAACTGAAGTTGCACGGCGCATTTGTCTGGGTTCGATTCGGTAGCATCACCGTGTGTTACCATTAGTGATAATCTCTGTGTGAGAGAATTGTGAATGATAGCGAAGGGTACCTGTGAAATTTTGGTCTTTAAGTACCAGGAAACCAATTGGCATACCGATAACGCTTATCACTGAAAAGGTAGCAGGTGTTCTCTGAGCTTGTTAGAAGGACAAAGTAGAGGTAAGCGCTGCTTTGTTAATGTATGTCATAATTCTGTAGTAGGAAAGACTGTTCGCTGTTCTCGGAAAAGACAGGATTCTGTGTGAATGTACTACATTTTCTTGTGTAAAAGTGCGTGAATGAAATAGCAATCGGGTTAATTGTGATACTCTGGTCTTATTTCTCAGGAGCATTGCGTTTCCAACTATGTGTCTTAATTCTGGAGAAACAGTTAATTGATGCTTGATTGAAGGGTGAAGTAGAGGGATGTGCTACTTTATCAATGGAAGTAACGATTCTGTAGTAGGGCAGAGGTAAGCACTGCTCTCGAGAAAAACAGGATTCTCGTGAGAAAGGTCTATTGCTATTCTGTGGTTAGTGAAGCAGACAATGGAGATGTTTATATGTTGTAACTAACGGTGTTGTAAAATTGAAACAAAGTCTACCGAGTAGTTTTGTAAAGGAGGGGTAGACTGCAGACAGGAGTCAGGAGCAGGAGGTGCCGCAGCGACTGCTGACGTCAGAAAGACCGCGCTGGGATTGGACAGCTAGTCAGAAGTGTAAAACACTCTGGATTGGTACGTTAGTGTAAAGCCGCGCTATGATTGGAGAAGTACAGGGTGACATAGACGCTCCAGGATTGGTGCGTTAGTGTGAGTCGCGCTGGGATTTGAGGATTGTGACAGTGACGTAGAGGCGCCAGGATTGGTGCGTTAGTGAGAGTCGCGCTGCTATTGGACTAAAGATCGAACAGTTGAAGAAAAGACTAAGGGTTCACGGGAGAAAGGAAAATGTATTACCATTCAGCCGAGAAGAAGAAAAAATCCTTGTTTAGTAAAATAAAAGGATGGTTTGTGAAAGACAAAGAGATTGTGACTAGGGAAGGACAGTTAATTCCTCAGACGAAAACACCTGCATCCTTCATGGTTGCGAAATATGGATACCATACTTGCATTTGGTTAGACAATTGGGCAAAGTACACAAAGGAAGACGGAGTTTTAGCGTTCCCAGAAAATGGTTCGTTTAATTTGGCAATTTTAAGGAACTTGCGGGAGAGAATGATGAGCTTAGATCCACGGCCTAGACCGACACAGTTTGAGGCTTTGACTGAGTGGGAAGATGAAATGCATGAGCGAGAAAAACAGAGAAATGGCAGTAGATATAGATATATGTTTGGACGGCCAAATGATCGGGAAACTCATTGTGATCGAATGAGAAGGTGGCGAGACGCAAGTATGACTGAAGGACTATTTCCCGTAAGAGCTGCAGGAGAAAATGAAGGAAGGAAATGTATAGAGAAAAGACATAATGTAGAACCTAGAAGGTATGGAGCAAATAAATCAGAGGATGATGTCCTAGATGATATGTTTTACAAAAACCCACCGCCGTACAGACAGGAATCAGAGATATTAACCTCAGGTACTCCAGTGAAGGAAACCCTGCGAATCATCAAAACAGAGGTTATGACTCCAGATCTGAAGAGAAGGAATTCTCTTAGAGAAAGAGAGATGGAAAATAAGGCTGAGAGTGAAAATTCCAGGGAATTGGCAAAAACCATGTTAGAACTAACAGAGAAAATAAGAGAATTGACCAAAAATCTAGAAGCAGTTACAGTCCCTGTAACCATAGGTCCGGTTATGCCCATTTTTGAAAAGCAGAAAGAAAGTGAGCATGGGCTTACAGTTCCGTATGTAGGCAATAGACAAATGGAACAACCTGTAATGAGAGCAAGGGAGAATCCTTGGAGACACACCATGAGTGAAGGTGAACTAAATGTGTCAAATAACCCGTTTTATAGTCCTGATTCTGTAGAAAGAAACAGAATAGTAGGAGGACCAATATTAGAACCACAGAGAATGACAGAACCAGGGAATGTAGAAAAATCAGTAGGTATAACTACAGATGAATTGAGCGAATGGCTGAAGGGCTTGCAAGGAAAAGAGAAAGAATCCCAAACCATTGATGTGGCGAAATTACGCATGGTGTTAGAAGAATTAATAGTAGGGACAATCCCCACAGAAAAGCTGAAAAATTATCAGGATGAGGAGCTGTTGTTCTTATGCAAGAGTGTCACTTGGAGAGCAAAGAATTTACATGACAGGTTAGAAGAAATAGCAAGTGAAATGGGAATTGACATGGACAAGGTGAAAGCTTTACAAAAGCCTTACCGAGTGGATTTCACAGAAAAAGATATTGAAAATCTGAACACTGCAGGACGTATAGGGCAGATTAAGGACATAATCACATTGTTAAGAAAATGGGGAGATGTGGACAAATGGAAGAGTAGGTGGTATAGAAAGCGAGATGATACCTCCGATAGAACTTTTCCAGCATTTCCTGTGAGAGAAAAGGAGAAGGTAGTGACAGAGTTTCCCATGAGAGAGGTTCCAGGAGGGAGATATGTGCATGTCCCATGGACAAGACAGGACATTTTGTCATTTACAAATGCTTCCCTCGATTGCGAGACAAGCCCTTCGAGTGGTACAGACAGGTGGACAGATTTGTTAAGCTGTCAAAGGTACTGTGGATTGATCTAAATAGCCTATTTGATATAATAGTGCCAGCAGATTTATGGGCAGAATGCAAAATAGTCATAGATTGGCCAGCTAAAGAATACCCGAGAGATCCCAAAACAGGAGCACCAGACCCCGAGGTAATGAAGAAATATGAACAAGTTATGGTATTTTTGAAAAACAAAGTGCCTCCCAAAGAAACAGATTGTGTAAAAATAGATCGAAGCAAAACCAAAGGAAATGATGGACAGAGTGTTGAACATTGCAAGCACTCACCCCCAGTCAACTGATCTGGGTTTAATCCACCACCGTTCTTTAGCCCACTCTGCCACCCCAGTTCAGACATGGCCATATGCAAATCAGTTTGACCCTGTGCCTCATGGGAACAGTCCAGCCCGAACTGCCAAGCCATGTCTTCCCTGGACCGGAAACAAGCTTCCTAGGACCGGTATCTGGCATTTCAGCCGTCTTCAGCCAGGCTTGCTTGAATCCAGTGGCAAAGTGAGCAAGGGACTCACGTCTGAGCATACCCTGCCAACTTATGGCGAACAAAGCAAAACCAAAGGAAATGATGGACGGAGTGTTGAACATTGCAAGCACTCACCCCCAGTCAACTGATCTGGGTTTAATCCACCACCGTTCTTTAGCCCACTCTGCCACCCCAGTTCAGACATGGCCATATATAAAAATAGATCGAACACATCAGGAAGTGAACGAATCAGTTCATGCTTACTATGAAAGACTAATACAAGCCTTCAAGCAGTTTAGTGGAGATGAGAATCTTGGTGAAAAGGATCTGAGTCATTTTGTGTATAGATTTGTGTATGGTTTACGTCCTGAAATTAGTGAAATGATTAAGCAGCACACAGTTGATTGGCAAAGCAAGAAAAGTGACGAAATCCTGAGACATGCCAAATACTTTAGTGATGAGATTGAGGCAAAGCAGCGAAAACTAAAGGAAAAGGCAATGTGGGCACAAGTGAAAGTTGCAGAAAGACAGGAAGCTCAGCTAGTCGAACAAGCAAATAACCCAGGAATCAAACCGAGATTTGGCCCAGGAAAGGGGAAAGGTAATATAGAAGAAGCTAAAAAGAAGTTTCCATGCCACAATTGCGGAAGGTTAGGGTATTGGAAATCCGAGTGTAAATATCCACCAAGTACTAATAATGAAAATCCATCATTGAATCCACAGGTGCAGTGTGAGGTGAGTGGCCAACCGCAGCAACAGCAGAAGGCTGTTAATCCACAGAATCAGGTGCCAAAACCGCCATTACCGCAAAGCAGAAATACCCAGAAATATAGCAAAGAAGTGGGATTCTACAATGAAGAACAGGTAAACAAACCGCAACGCGCAAGCGCTGTTTCACAATATTGGCTGCGAAATGACGAGAGTGATTCAGAGGAGAATTATTGACGGTGCCGAAGAGAGGAAGAAGAGTGCGTGCTTGGCGCAACTCTAGAAATAGATCAGACAGGACCATTTGTGGATGGGAAAGTTAATAATGAAAACATTAGTTTTCTAGTAGACACTGGAGCTACGCGATCAACTGTCAGGTCAGCAGATGTAAAGAATCTTCCTCTTTCGGATGAAACAATCCAAGTAGTTGGTGTGTCAAATACCCAGATTAGGGTTTACCTTACAGAACCCGTAAAGGTTAAAATAGGGAAATTCACAGACATGCACCGATTTGTGGTGTGCGACACCAGTCCTGTGAATTTGCTAGGAAGGGATCTTCTGTGCAAGATGAATTGCACTATATTCTGTACCCCAGATGGAATAGCATTTGAGACACCAGACGAGGATGTACTGTATAAAATGACAATAGCTAATCAAGAGAATGGAATTTCAGGAACTTATGCAGTATTCAACCCTGACGAATTACCCAAAGAATTGAAACAGTCTGTGAAAGCAGGAGTCTGGAATTTTACTGGAGAAGATGTAGGCTTTATGAGAAATATAGATCCAGTAAAAATTACATTAAAAGAAGGAGTAGTTTATCCAAACATTCCACAATACAGACTGACACCTGAAATAATTGAAGGAGTGACACCTTTAATTGAGAAAATGATTCAACAAGGGGTTTTGAGGGAAATAATGAGCAGTCCATGTAACTCACCTATAATGGGACTGAAGAAGCCTAATGGAAAGTTCAGAATTGTGCAGGATTTGAGAAAGATTAACAAAATTGTTGTGTCATGTTGTCCCATTGTTCCAAATCCATCAGTGATTTTGTATCAGATTCGCCATGATGCCGAATGGTACACAGTAATTGATTTGTGTCATGCTTTCTTTTCCATTCCGTTGCATCATGACAGCCAGCCGATTTTTGCATTTCGGTTTGGAGAGCGTATTTTGGCTTGGTGCCGAATCCCACAGGGGTACACAGAGAGCCCCTCAATATTCAATCAGTTGCTGAAGAAATCTCTGGAAAATCTAACAATGCCTGAGAATTCAGTTTTGGTCCAGTATATCGATGACCTACTGGTGGCATCGAAAACGCGTGAAGCTTGTGAGACAGACACGATAGCCTTGCTGAATCATTTGGCAGATAGAAGACTAAAAGTATCTCCGACAAAATTGCAATTCTGCAAAAAGGAAGTACAATACCTAGGACATAACATTGAAAAAGGGCTGAAAAAAGTAACAATAGACAGAATCAGAATTATCAGAGGAATGAGAGCCCCAATGACACAAAGAGAAGTGAGAATGTTCTTAGGGATGGTTGGCTACTGTCGTCAGTGGATAAGTAACTTTTCCCTGATTGCCAAACCATTGGTAAGGTTGACAAAAAGTGAGGTTAAAGACCCCCTTGAATTGAACAAAGAAGAATTGGCAGCATTTAGAGAATTAAAAGACAGCCTTTGTGAAGCCCCAGCTCTGGGTATGCCAGACTATGAGAAAGAGTTTGAGTTGTACTGCAGTGAGAGAAACGGATGTGCACTCTCAGTGTTAATACAGAAACATGGAAGATTGAGGAGACCAGTTGCATATTTCTCGTCAATGCTAGACCCAGTGGAGGTAGGTTTGCCAGGATGTCTGAAAGCAGTAGCTGCTACATGCCGAAGCCTAAAGCAAAGTGAAGGAATTGTGATGGGATATCCAGTAAGAGTGTTTGTACCTCATGATGTGGCGATCCTTTTAACAAGGAGCCGAACACAGTCACTAAGTATGAGAAGGTCATTCTAGGTGCAACCAATGTGAGTTGGGAAAGATGTGTGAATGTGAATCCAGCCACACTATTGCCAGATGCAGAGAGAGTGGAGGTAAGAGATGATGTTGATCATGATTGCTTGGATGTGCTTGATTTTTGCACGAAACCCAGACCAGACATAAAAGATTTACCATTGCCAAAAAGTGATTATGTGATGTTTGTGGATGGATCTTGTTTGAGAACGGATGAAGGATTGCTGAGTGCAGCATATGCAATATGCACCGTTGCAGCAGTCGTAGAAGCATCACACTTGAAAGGATTTAAATCCGCTCAAGTAACAGAACTAGTGGCATTGACAAAGGCATGCAAAATTGGGAAGAATGTGAGAGTGACTGTGATAACTGACAGCCAGTATGGCTTTGGAGTTGTCCATGACTTTGGCCAACTTTGGCTGCAGAGAGGTGTCCTGATCTCAAGTGGAACTCCTATAAAAAATGCAGAAGTGGTTGGAAAATTGCTTGAAGCAATACAGTTGCCCAAAGAACTGGCGGTTGTAAAATGTGCGGCTCATAGTCAAGGTAGTGATTACATCACTACCGGGAACCAATATGCAAACGACATGGCTCAGTATTGTGCCCGAAATCAGTATTCAATCAATAGGGCTAAGGAAAAGGAAATGTTTTCTTGCTCCATAATGTTTACTAACGTTGTGGGAACATGGGAAGAAGTGAGGCAGTTGCAGGATGAAGCAGGAGACGAAGAAATGAAACAGTGGGTAAAAGCAGGTTGTGCACCAAGGGAGAAAGATCATGTGTGGGTCTATCGGGATGGAAGACCAGTAATGCCTGATAGCATGATGTCAACCATGGCACGGATGTATCATGGCCAAGGACATCTAGGGAGAGATGCCATGATAAGGGCCTTTAAGCAGACCTGGTACAATGCAAAATTCAGGTTGATAGCCGAGAGTCTCTGTCAAAGATGCCTGATATGTCAGCAGTACAATCCTGGAAGGAAAACAGTGGTGAGCCTAGGCACAATAGGCCGAGAGGGAGGAACTTTCACCAGAATGCAAAGAGATTTCATTGAAATGCCCCCTTATAACAGGTTAAGGTATGTTCTGGTGATAGTTTGTCTGTTCTCTAGGTGGGTGGAGGCATACCCAACAAGAAGAAATGATGGAATAACAGTGGCCAAGCTATTGTTAAGAGAATTCATCCCAAGGTTCGGGTTCCCAGTGACCATTGAATCAGACAGAGAAGGACACTTTTACAATGAAATCATGAGATTGATTTGTGAAGCATTGAGTGTACAACAAAAACTACATTGTGCCTATCGACCAGAGGCTTCTGGTGTGGTGGAACAAATGAATGGTACGATCAAAAACAGAATAGGGAAAATGTGTTTAGCCACAGGAATGAAATGGCCTGATGTCTTGCCTCTAGTCTTGATGACAATCAGATCTACTCCAGACAGAACTACAGGTTTGAGTCCCCACGAAATTATCATGGGACGGGTCATGAGACACGTATGTGTTCCAGTCAACAAATTGATGACAATAACTGATGACATGATTTTGGATTACTGTAAAGGCCTGGCTGACGCAGTCCATTCTGTGTTTCACCAGGTTGGAGCGGATGCCACTACCCTTGAAAGAAAACCAGCCCATGACCTGAGCCCAGGGGACTGGGTGAGAATAAAAGTCCACTGAAGAAGGAATTGCTTGATTCCAAGGTGGGGAAGGCCAAGGCAAGTTATCCTGACCACAACAACTGCTGTGAAGTGTGGTGGATTGAAAAATTGGATACATGCAAGTCACACTTTGAGAGTTCCAAATCCAGCAGACAGCATTGGAAAATAATATTTTGATGATTCGGAATCGAGTGCTGATTCAGATAATGAGAATTCAAAGACAAAAGAAAATCCCGAAAGGGGGAAGAAGGAGCCAAGACTAGCTCCAACTCCAAGAGAAGAAATCCTGAGGAAAAGATTTCAGATTTCAGATACAAGTTCAGATTCTGGAGACGAGCAAAACGCCAGTGGTGAGCACAAAAAGAAGAAGAGAAAAGAAAGGAACATTTCAACAGAAGTGACATTCACACCAGATGAAAGAGTGAGAGAAGTTCCACCTGAGAAAATTATTGAAGGGGAAGAAGGGACAGAAATAGAGAGAGAGGGACAGATTTCTGCGGAAGACCCCCGAGGAGGTGTAGGGACATCCAACACTGAGTTAGGTGAAGGGACAAGCAGCAAGCAGAAAGATTGCGTGTCGGAGACCCGAGGAGGGACAGAAGTAGGGCAAACACAAGAGGTGGAAAAAGAAACTGGTGGAAAAGAAAAGCCAAACGAGACAGAATCTGAAGACAGTGAACCAGAGGGTCGAGTTCTGAGAAAGAGAACTTGGATCGAGGAAAGAAACAGTAAAGAAGGCAAACCAAGAAGAAATGCTAAAGGAGGCCTTTGGCCAAACAAAATAAAGAGACTGAGATATCGATTGACACGAGTTAAACCCTCAAAAGCTGAACAAGTGAACAAAGTGACAAGTCAGCACAAAGAGAAAGAGGGAGAGACAGAAGTGTCTGAAGAAAACAAACGATCAAGAAAACCAAACCAGAAGTATAAGTCACCTGAATGGACGTATGTGGCACTGCCTGAACAAGGAGAAGAGGTAGATAGTTAAGGAAATCCAGAGGAGACTTTACTGAAAGTGGTGGAAGAAGAAGAAACAGCGGAAATCCTGAGAGTTATCCTATCCGATATTGGAGAAGAAGCGGAAATTCAGGAATTTCTGTATGTGGATGATGAGAAGGAAGTGAAAAACTATGAGATGCCAAACTGAGTAATTTCAAGAAGGTCTTTGTAGAGAATATAAAGGATTTAATTTAGAAAATTGAAGGACTGGGATAACCTGATAAGTGCTTAGCTCTTTCAGGTGAAAGTACAAGGAGTAGAGTAGAAGAGGTTAAGTCAAAAGACACGGTCAATTTAACAAGATGGCTAACATAGATGATAACAAGAGTAGATGTACCTTTATGAGAAGATGGTGCAAAATGTGTTGTTGTTGTACAGGATTATTAATGCTTCTTTGGAGCGTACTCGCTCTATTAATCTCTTTCAAGGTAACTTTAGATACACTAGAAGGGCATACAGAGAATATGACTAACGTAGTAAAGAGTTCACAAAAGGTAGCTCCATTTAAAACAAGCACTGAACATATACACAAGGATAGGTCTATAACTGATTTTTCTAGCAATGTGTTTTCAAAATTATTGTATGAATATGTAAAAACAATGGACGTAAGGGATTGCTACGTATGTATGCAGTTGCCTGCCTCTGTTTCAGAAGGAGTGACTTATCATCACCTCCCAGCAACTTATGGAATAACATGTAGCGTGTTAACAAGTATATTTTATCAAGTAGGGAAATTAGAATATAATCTGTCAAATATAGATAACATTCTTGGACAATTGCCCATGAATAATGAATTGAATCCTGCTAAAACTGCTAATGTATTAGGTGAGATTTTTATAGACTAAAGTACTAACCTTAGAATATATTTTTAGAAACAATTTAACTTGGGTTTGAAGAGAGAAGAGAAAACATTACTAGACATGGTTGAAGAAAGGAGATTGAGAATGCATACGAAGGCAGAAGGACATGAAGTAGGGGAAAATGTCTGGGACATAGATGGGAAAAAGGAGTTGAAAGGTGAAGCTAAACCAACAATAGCTATAGATACACCACAGAAAGGCAAATTATGTATTATGAGGGAAAGATCCCAATATGATTATTATTATATAGGGACTAGTGAGTGCCATGATACATATTTTATTGCATCCGGATGGGGATTTAGAGGCGGAGAGGATCCAGTTTTTCCTGGATTGTACTACATTTGTGGGAACAAGGCTTATTACAGGTTGCCCGACCATTGGTATGGCACGTTATGTTGGCCTGGTCTTTCCAAAGATCTTTCACATGGATAGAGTAGAAAATAATGGACAAAGTAACCTATTAATGCGTAGTAGAAGAGAAACTTGGTTAGAAATTGTAGGTGACATTTTTGGAGCCTTGATACCAGCAGTGGGAATATCTTTGAATGCAAATAATATTCGGAAATTGTCAACAATAGTGGATCGCTTGTCAGCAAGCACCGCTGGAGGATTTCTTTTGGTAAACACCGAAATGGTTGCTATGCGTGCTATGATAATGCAAAATCGACTTGCCCTTGATATCTTATTGGCAAAAGAGGGTGGAGTCTGTGGAATGCAGAAAGTTCAACATTGTTGTACTTACATTCCTGATGAAAGCAAAGATCTAAAGGTTTATATAAAAGATATTACAGAATTGCATGATGAAATAGTACCACTGGAGGTTGAAAGTATCTGGACTAAAATTAGTAATAAGATGGCTGCTATTAAGACTTTCTTAGGTAAATTAGGTAGTACTATATTAGGGAAAATATTATTTCGTGTGTAATTTTCATATTATTAATACTTAGATTAGGATGTATGTGTTGCAGACATAAAAGAAATAAAAAGAAAATTAGACGAGAAATTATCAAAAAGAAGGAAAAGAAACAAGAAAGAGATTTTGAAGAAATAGAATTGGAAGAATGGAAGGAGAGTATGTATGACAAAACAAAAAGAGAAGATGAAGGGGAAACAGAATTATAATTGAGCAAGAAAACATTTGAATTTCCGTAAAAGGGGAAAATAAATCAGATTTGTGGTTTTTATGGTGATAAAATCACCAAAGGGGGGATTGATGGAGGGGGTAAAATGTTTTTCTTTTATGTACCCAATCCATTTAGGTATGTTTGAATTAAAAAGATTAATAATTAATCATAATAATTAATAGTTGTTGTATGGAAAACTAATCAACCTTATTAACCGAGAATACACGTGGGATTGCTTTGCATGGCTAAAATAACATGTAAACTAAGTTTGTACGCATATTAATAGGATAAACGTTGCTTATGTGATGTTATCGTGAATTATGCTTAAATAAACGAGAATTAATGGCTTTGAACGTTGCATATGGCTAGATAAATTCACACACTTATGGGAATTAGTAAGGGAAATAACACTGTTTAACCATTTCAATGTATTAATTACGTTGTGTTTCTTTGCTTAAGTTAACCATTTGGGCCTGCTATAAAATGGCCGCCGACTGAATCAGACATTTATGAAGTAATACCAATGAAGGGAAAGGAGAAATGCGCCTGCGCAAATTTCAGCAGCTGTGACCTGCCGGTGAACTGTCATCGCTGTGCCCATCAAGGCTGCTATGGGTGAAAGGCCAACCCTTCAACAGAAATTGTTGCAACCTGCACTATGGATTGCTAATATTCCCATACATTCGTTTTGGAACTTTTAATATGTGGGAACGACATCGAATGTTTCCTAATGCATTAGAATGTATTTCGTTTGTCCAATGAAACTTCTGAAAATGACTATTGCAACATTTGCAATGTAAATTTTAGTATAAATAATTGTAGACTAGAGAGGTATTAGCGCGCTATTTCTTGAACGTCATTGCCAGTATCCTGATGCTATGCTGACGGAGAGGACGGTGACTCTGCATGATAGAACAGAACTTTGACGATTTGACTGAGGACCAGATTCTGACTTAGAAAACGACAAATAGCCAGAATAGGTAAATATGACAAAAGATGAAATTTATTAACTAGGATTTAACCTGCATTTGATTTAGATAAAGAAATATTAATTGAATTCATGTGTCGGGTTGTTCTTTCATTGAAATGTATTATTGGTTAATTTCAGAGAATTAAGGAGTCATTAAGCTAATCCCAACTAAATGATTCATTGACCTATATATATATATTTCTTGATGGGAAGTGAAGCGAAGTTTTGATAGAATAGGGAGAGTGATAAAGTTTCCCATCAAGGAAGCAGTGTGGTTCGGAAATCGATATTTTCCCCTTCTGAGTAGGTGCGGATAGATTGATGGAATGAATGTTGGTGTTATGGGCCCCACCAGCGTATGATGTGTATGTGTGTGTATGACTGCGAAATCACTCTGTCCGTGGTAATAGGGGGAAATTGAGGAACCCGAACTGCACCAGGTGCTTACACCCACTTCCATTTGTCCAGTTTCGCACCAGAGCAGGGACTGGTAGCCCCTGACCCGGTTTGAGTGGCATATGCACAGAGGAGCCTACTGCTCCCCCAGTGCAGGACTTCAAAGCACTCTAGGAGTGCACCCACCCAGCCCCAATACACTAAATCCTGTCTGGAAGGTGGTTACACTTACCTGTGACAGGATGCCTATTGTTGGGCCTCCTCCACTGCGAGTTTCGGTCAGCAGCAGGAGGGAAGCCCAGTGTCTGTGCTGGTGGCATCCATTTGTGATGCCAGGGCTCTTCAGGATTCTACCGTGTTTCCACAGTGGGTACATGTCTATCCCTCTAGAAGTGTGGGATCATACTCCCACACCAGTTACTGGTGTGGGGGTATGATTCCAAAGTGTTTGACACCAAACACGACATGTTTTGATGCAGCCATCCCAAAGGTAGCATTTACCGCTAGGTTATAATGCACTTAAGAGTATATGGTTTAACCGCATTCACAAACAGCTACAGAGAATGGACTCTGAGAGCTGCAGAGGGGCCCTGCTCAGGCAGAGGCACCCCCTCACCTGGAAACCAAGCACCCTGCCCTCAGGATTGTTAGGGCCCGCCTTAGGGGTGACTGATAGGTTTATATGTGTGTGTAAGGTGAGATATAGGGAACCTATACCTCATTGAGGAGTGCTAACACTACCTCACCCAGGCTGTAGTAGCAGGCCTGTGGTGTCAGATTTAGTCTGCTTCCCAGGGGTGGCATAATACATGCTTCAGCCCCTGGTAGGCCTGTGAAGTACCTAAGCCCTTGGTACCTAAGGTACCATATAATAGGGGCTCATAAGGTACCACAGTATCCAATCACTAGTGCATCTAATATGCACTCAAAGTTGTTTAGAGAGAACAGAGAGGCTGGAGCCCTGATTAGCAGGGACCCAGCCAGACTATAGCCAGAAAGTAGTGTAAACATCAGAAAAAAAGTGGGGGCAACATAAGTGCAGATCCTACTCGCCTATACAACCCCCCCACAACGCAGGGACACTAAACTAACCTTGACCAGTTGAGTCTTCGTGTTCTAAGTGGAAATACCTTGAGAGTCCATCTGCATTGGCATGTTGGGTCCCAGGTCTATGTTCCACTGTATAGTCCATCCCCTGTAGGAAAATGGACCACCTTAAACGTTTTGGGTTTTCACCTTTCATCTGTTTAAGCCATAGGAGGGGCTTGTGGAAAGTCTGAACTATGAAGTGAGTGTCAAACAAGTATGGCCTCAGCTTCTTCAGGGCCAACACCACAGCAAAGGCCTCCCTCTCTATAGCTGACCAACGTTTCTCTCTAGGGGTCAGCCTTCTGCTAATAAAAGCTACTGGCTGGTCTTGACCTTCATCATTCAGTTGAGACAGTACAGCTCCCACACCCAGCTCAGAAGCATCTGTTTGGACAATGAACTTTTTGGTGTAGTCTGGACTCTGTAAGAGGGGGGCAGTGCACATGGCCTGCTTTAGGTCTTCAAATGCCTTCTGACAGCTAGCTGTCCACTGAACCTTTATTGGCATTTTCTTTGAGGTAAGATCATTTAAGGGGGTAACTATAGATCCATATCCCTTAACAAACCTCCTATAGTACCCAGTCAGGCCCAAAAAGGCACTCACCTGTGTCTGGGTGGTTGGAGCAACCCATTCCATGATGGTTTGGATTTTGCTCTGTAAAGGCTGAACCTGGCCTCCACCTACAAGGTGGCCCAGGTACACAACCTGACTCTGCCCTATCTGGCACTTAGTGGCCTTGATAGTGAGGCCTGCTTTTTGCAGAGCCTCCAAAACATTTCTGAGGTGGACCAGGTGATCCTGCCAGGAGGTACTAAAGACAGCAATATCATCTAGATAAGCTGAACAATAAGTTTCCACTCCTGTCAGAACTTTGTTCACCAACCTCTGAAAAGTGGCAGGTGCATTATTCAAACCAAAGGGCATCACCACAAAGTGGTAGTGCCCACCAGGGGTTGAAAATGCTGTTTTGGCTTTGGCATCCTCAGCTAGCCTGATCTGCCAGTAGCCAGCTGTTAGGTCAAATGTGCTCAGATACTTGGCTAAGGCCAAAGTATCAATCAGTTCATCTGCCCTGGGAATTGGATAGGCATCAGTCCTGGTGACTGCATTGAGGCCTCTGTAGTCTACACAAAACCTCATTTCTTTCTTACCACCCTGCGTATAAGGATTGGGTACTAGGACTACTGGACTAGCCCAAGGGCTATCTGAAGGCTCAATCACACCTAGCTCCAACATTTTCTGGACTTCAGTCCTGATAGAGTCCCTGACATGGTCAGGTTGCCTGTAGATTTTACTCTTGACAGGCAGACTGTCTCCAGTGTCCACCTCATGGTGCACCAGGAAGTCTGACTAGGAGTCAGGCTAAACATATGTCTAAACTGTTGCAAAACTTGTCTGCACTCAGTTTGCTGATGATCAGTGAGGCTGCTTGACAAAGCAACACCATCTACTGACCCATCATCAGGGTTCTGTGAGAGCAGGTCAGGGAGAGGGTCACTCTCCTCCTGTTCCTCATCAGTGGCCATGAGCAAGCCCATGTCAGCCCTGTCAATATATGGTTTCAATCTGTTGACATGGAGCACCCTAAGGGGGCTCCTGGGAGTTCCAAGATTCACCAGATAGGTGACTTCTCCCTTTTGCTCAACAATTGTATGGGGGTACTCCAATTGTCTTGGAGAGCTGCTGGGGCCACAGGCTCCAACACTCACACTTTCTGTCCTGGCTGGTACACAGTCAGCACAGCCTTTTGGTCATGCCATGGTTTTTGTAGTTCTTGGCTGGCCTGCAGGTTTTTAGTTGCCTTCTTCATTCATTCGGCCATCCTGGAACGGAGACCAAGTACATAGTCAATCACATCCTGTTTGGGAGGTTTGAAAGGTAACTCCCAGCCCTCCTTCACCAAACATAATGGACCTCTAATATGATGTCCAAACAGAAGTTCAAATGGGCTGAATTGGGCTGTAACCAACCCCCTTCTGTGGAACCTCTCTGTATGCAAAAAGAAGGTAGGGAAGTTAAAGGTCCCATTTTCACCTAAGCTTTTCTGGGAGGCCTTTAATCATCCCCTTTAGGGTTTTGTTGAAACGTTGAACTAACCCATTGCATTGTGGGTGATAGGGAGTAGTACATTTATAATTTACACCACACTACTTCCACATTGCTTTTAGATATCCTGACATGAAGCTAGTATCTCTGTCAGATATAACCTCCTTTGGGAAACCCACTCTGGAGAAAACTCCAATGAGGGCTTTTGCCACCACAGGGGCTGTGGTGGTCTGCAGGGGAATTGCCTCTGGGTACCTGATGGCATGATCCACTACCACCAGGATAAACCTGTGCCCAGATGCTGTTGGAGGGTCAAGGGGACCAACAATGTCAAACCCTACCCTTTCAAAGTGTACCCCCACCACAGGTAGTGGTATCAGGGGGGCCTTTGTTGTGCCACCTGACTTGCCACTGGCTTGGCAAGTGACACAGGAGCGACAAAACTCCTTGGTGTCCTCTGGCATATGTGGCCAATGAAAATGTGGAACAAGCCTGTCCCAGATCTTGTTTTGGCCCAAGTGACCTGCTAAAGGGATATCATGTGCTAGGGTCTAGAGGAAACCCCATAACTTCTGAGGTATTACCAACCTCCTGGTGGCTCCAGGGGTTGGACCTCTAGCCTCAGAATATAGGAGTCCCTCATTCCAATAAACTTTATGGGATCCAGCAGCCTCAGCAGCAGCCTATTGTTTGAGGGGTTCAAGAGAGGGGCAGCACTGTTGCTCCTTGCTCAGATCTTCCCTAGAAGGCCCCCCTGCCCCCAAGAACTCAACCTGATCAGGCTTAAGTCCCTCTGGGGCAGTTCCTTCTTCAGGATCTGCTTCTCCTCCCTCAGGAGGGGAATCTGTGATCAGAGACAGAGGGGAAGCCACTGCCTTAACCCTACTGCTCCTCCTCTTGGGTAGCACCTGGTCCATACTTTCAGGATCCAGAGCTGGTTCAGCTTGCTGCATTTTGGCCTGTGACCTGATCACAGCAAACACTTCTGCAGGTATGCCCAACATCTCAGCATGAGTCCATAACTCTACTTCAGACCAGGCTGAAGTCTCTAGATCATTGCCCAATAGACATTCGACAGGGAGGTCTGCACTGACTACTACCTTCTTGAGGCCAGTTACCCCTCACCAGGAGAAATTCACAACTGCCAGACTATGGTTGGTCCTGACATTGCTTGCATTGGTAACCTGGTACATTTCACCCAGGATGATCTGCCCAGGGTCCACAAGATCCTCTGCCACCATGGTGACACTAGCACCTGTGTCCCTGAATACCAAAGCCTGTTTGCCATTTATTACAGGCTGCTGTTTGTATTTGCTCAGATTACTGGGGCTCACTAGGAAGGACATATCAATGTCTCCATCACAAATCAGCAATGCCTGAGTGGGTACTCTGACTAGGCCAGAGTCCACTTCAGAACCCAGGGTCAACCCTACTACACCCTTATTCAGGTTACCACCTCCACCAGTAGCTGTACTAGGGGGAACAGTTGCCTTAGGGGCAGGAGTGGTGGTGGTTTGGTCTTTGGACTTGTTACAGTCAGAAGTCCAGTGCCCTTTCTGTTTACAGAATTTGCACCAGGGCTTCTTTTGGCCTTTCCCTTTGTTAGACTGTGAATCCCCACCAGATGTAGTTTTTTTGGGCCCTTGTGAAGACTGTTGGTCTTTTGACTTATCCCCACCTTTCTCAGAGCCTTTAGGATCCTGCTTCTTAGTGTCACCCCCTTGGTTCTGGGTTTTCTACTCTACTACCAACCAGCCAACCCTCCAGAGCACAACAAATTAAGCACTTATATGGCTGGGGCCCTAGGGGCGTACAAAGACCATATACTAAAAAAGAGGTATAAGAAGAACGACTTGAGAAGGGAGAAGGCCTAAGGTCTTCAGAAGCGCTGGGGCCTCACTAATCCACCCAAGGCAGATAAGTAAAGGACCCACGGGAGACGTATGCAGTGTGAGAACACAGCCACGGATCCCAATAGACTTCAATGGAGCAAGTCGCGGTTGGAATTTTAAAGTTTTAGGATACTTCGGGAGAGTCTACAAGCAAGTCACTTACAGGGTAAGTAGTTCTAGAGCCAACACACACAGGAACACCAGAGTACTCAAGTTACCTCACCCAGGGAAGCCGGGTGCATAGGTGTCTTTTGGTGTCGGGTCGCGGCGTCGTTTTCAATGGGAGCCAAAGAAGACTTGCTGCTTGTGAAGACAGGAGAAGGGTCCAGTGGAATCAAAGTCTGTATTCTGAAGAAAGAAGACCTGAAAGCAGAGGAGACAGTGTTCAAAGTCACTTGCCAGTGACCCGGGGCCAGGAAGCTGGATGCCCACAGTAGTCGGGTGATTTCAGGTGATCACGGGTGTCTTGACTCTTCAGCCACGAGGTCCAGGAGGCGTCAACGATGACTAGGAGCTGGATTCGGAGTGTCCCACAAAGTCTGCAGCTCACTGATGTGTCGGCAACTGGATTGGATCCAACAAGCCTTGGCAACAGCAAGTCTCATGGAAAGTGAAGAAAGTCAGCGGTGCAGACCAGCAAGGTCTGAGGGTCTCACCCAGCGAGGGTAAGTCAGGGCAGGCCTGGAGCAACCAGAAGAGACCTTTGGTTCTGTAGAAACGTCTTCTGGGGACCCACAAGCCAACCGACAAGGGATCGCAAAGACGCCTTGGGAGGATTCACGCACAAGGAGCCCACGGTCACTTGGGATGAGGTAGGCCTCTGATCTTCGGAGGAAACCCTGCTGGAGGATTGGACCACACATGGTCCAAAGCACAAGTTCATAGATTGTCGTGAAGGGGTTGCAGTTGACAATAGTGCATGGTACCCGGGTATTGCTATGCCTCATCACTTGTGGGGTCCACTCACCTCAGCTTCACTGCGGACTCACGATGGCCATTGAAAAGTCAGGAAATCTACTTCCGGGGCTGCAGGGACTTTGGACTCCAGTGGGAGCGGGAAAGTTTGCGACCTTTGATGCAAAGTTATGGTGCCTGTCAAGCAGGGGAGTCACTCCTTGACTCCAAGGGAGATTCTTCAGTCTTCCAAAGGTAGAGGAACGTCGAAGGTTCAGGATTCTTCTTCAGAGCGTCATCCAGGGATATCTAGTTTTCAATGTCAAGGGTTCCCTAACTTATACTAAAAGAAAGGGAGGGACTAGCTCTTTGACCACTCCTATGGAAGGGTCAGGGGAGTGGGTGGTTACACCCACTTCCCTTTGTCCAGCTTTGCGCCAGAGCAGGGGCTGGTAGCCCCTGAACCGGTTTGAGCTGACATATGCACAGAGGAGCCTACTGCTCCCCCAGTGCAGGACTTCAAAGCACTCTAGGAGTGCACCCACCCAGCCCCAATACACTAAATCCTGTCTGGAAGGTGGTTACACCTCCCTGTGACAGGATGCCTATTGTTGGGCCTCCTCCACTGCTTGTTTCGGTCAGCAGCAGGAGGGCAGCCCAGTGTGTGTGCTGGTGGCATCCATTTTGTGATGCCAGGGCTCTTCAGGATTCTACCGTGTTTCCACAGTGGGTACATGTCTATCCCTCTAGAAGTGTGGGATCATACTCCCACACCAGTTACTGGTGTGGGGGTATGATTCCAAAGTGTTTGACACCAAACACGACATGTTTTGATGCAGCCATCCCAAAGGTAGCATTTACCGCTAGGTTATAATGCACTTAAGAGTATATGGTTTAACCGCATTCACAAACAGCTACAGAGAATGGACTCTGAGAGCTGCAGAGGGGCCCTGCTCAGGCAGAGGCACCCCCTCACATGGAAACCAAGCACCCTGCCCTCAGGATTGTTAGGGCCCGCCTTAGGGGTGACTGATAGGTTTATATGTGTGTGTAAGGTGAGATATAGGGAACCTATACCTCAGTGAGGAGTGCTAACACTACCTCACCCAGGCTGTAGTAGCAGGCCTGTGGTGTCAGATTTAGTCTGCTTCCCAGGGGTGGCATAATACATGCTTCAGCCCCTGGTAGGCCTGTGAAGTACCTAAGCCCTTGGTACCTAAGGTACCATATAATAGGGGCTCATAAGGTACCACAGTATCCAATCACTAGTGCATCTAATATGCACTCAAAGTTGTTTAGAGAGAACAGAGAAGCTGGAGCCCTGATTAGCAGGGACCCAGCCAGACTATAGCCAGAAAGTAGTGTAAACATCAGAAAAAAAGTGGGGGCAACATAAGTGCAGATCCTACTCGCCTATACAACCCCCCCACAACGCAGGGACACTAAACTAACCTTGACCAGTTGAGTCTTCGTGTTCTAAGTGGAAATACCTTGAGAGTCCATCTGCATTGGCATGTTGGGTCCCAGGTCTATGTTCCACTGTATAGTCCATCCCCTGTAGGAAAATGGACCACCTTAAACGTTTTGGGCTTTCACCTTTCATCTGTTTAAGCCATAGGAGGGGCTTGTGGAAAGTCTGAACTATGAAGTGAGTGTCAAACAAGTATGGCCTCAGCTTCTTCAGGGCCAACATCACAGCAAAGGCCTCCCTCTCTATAGCTGACCAACGTTTCTCTCTAGGGGTCAGCCTTCTGCTAATAAAAGCTACTGGCTGGTCTTGACCTTCATCATTCAGTTGAGACAGTACAGCTCCCACACCCAGCTCAGAAGCATCTGTTTGGACAATGAACTTTTTGGTGTAGTCTGGACTCTGTAAGATGGGGGCAGTGCACATGGCCTGCTTTAGGTCTTCAAATGCCTTCTGACAGCTAGCTGTCCACTGAACCTTTATTGGCATTTTCTTTGAGGTAAGATCATTTAAGGGGGTAACTATAGATCCATATCCCTTAACAAACCTCCTATAGTACCCAGTCAGGCCCAAAAAGGCACTCACCTGTGTCTGGGTGGTTGGAGCAACTCTTCCATGATGGTTTGGATTTTGCTCTGTAAAGGCTGAACCTGGCCTCCACCTACAAGGTGGCCCAGGTACACAACCTGACTCTGCCCTATCTGGCACTTAGTGGCCTTGATAGTGAGGCCTGCTTTTTGCAGAGCCTCCAAAACATTTCTGAGGTGGACCAGGTGATCCTGCCAGGAGGAACTAAAGACAGCAATATCATCTAGATAAGCTGAACAATAAGTTTCCACTCCTGTCAGAACTTTGTTCACCAACCTCTGAAAAGTGGCAGGTGCATTATTCAAACCAAAGGGCATCACCACAAAGTGGTAGTGCCCACCAGGGGTTGAAAATGCTGTTTTGGCTTTGGCATCCTCAGCTAGCCTGATCTGCCAGTAGCCAGCTGTTAGGTCAAATGTGCTCAGATACTTGGCTAAGGCCAAAGTATCAATCAGTTCATCTGCCCTGGGAATTGGATAGGCATCAGTCCTGGTGACTGCATTGAGGCCTCTGTAGTCTACACAAAACCTCATTTCTTTCTTACCACCCTGCGTATAAGGATTGGGTACTAGGACTACTGGACTAGCCCAAGGGCTATCTGAAGGCTCAATCACACCTAGCTCCAACATTTTCTGGACTTCAGTCCTGATAGAGTCCCTGACATGGTCAGGTTGCCTGTAGATTTTACTCTTGACAGGCAGACTGTCTCCAGTGTCCACCTCATGGTGCACCAGGAAGTCTGACTAGGAGTCAGGCTAAACATATGTCTAAACTGTTGCAAAACTTGTCTGCACTCAGTTTGCTGATGATCAGTGAGGCTGCTTGACAAAGCAACACCATCTACTGACCCATCATCAGGGTTCTGTGAGAGCAGGTCAGGGAGAGGGTCACTCTCCTCCTGTTCCTCATCAGTGGCCATGAGCAAGCCCATGTCAGCCCTGTCAATATATGGTTTCAATCTGTTGACATGGAGCACCCTAAGGGGGCTCCTGGGAGTTCCAAGATTCACCAGATAGGTGACTTCTCCCTTTTGCTCAACAATTGTATGGGGGTACTCCAATTGTCTTGGAGAGCTGCTGGGGCCACAGGCTCCAACACTCACACTTTCTGTCCTGGCTGGTACACAGTCAGCACAGCCTTTTGGTCATGCCATGGTTTTTGTAGTTCTTGGCTGGCCTGCAGGTTTTTAGTTGCCTTCTTCATTCATTCGGCCATCCTGGAACGGAGACCAAGTACATAGTCAATCACATCCTGTTTGGGAGGTTTGAAAGGTAACTCCCAGCCCTCCTTCACCAAACATAATGGACCTCTAATATGATGTCCAAACAGAAGTTCAAATGGGCTGAATTGGGCTGTAACCAACCCCCTTCTGTGGAACCTCTCTGTATGCAAAAAGAAGGTAGGGAAGTTAAAGGTCCCATTTTCACCTAAGCTTTTCTGGGAGGCCTTTAATCATCCCCTTTAGGGTTTTGTTGAAACGTTGAACTAACCCATTGCATTGTGGGTGATAGGGAGTAGTACATTTATAATTTACACCACACTACTTCCACATTGCTTTTAGATATCCTGACATGAAGCTAGTATCTCTGTCAGATATAACCTCCTTTGGGAAACCCACTCTGGAGAAAACTCCAATGAGGGCTTTTGCCACCACAGGGGCTGTGGTGGTCTGCAGGGGAATTGCCTCTGGGTACCTGATGGCATGATCCACTACCACCAGGATAAACCTGTGCCCAGATGCTGTTGGAGGGTCAAGGGGACCAACAATGTCAAACCCTACCCTTTCAAAGTGTACCCCCACCACAGGTAGTGGTATCAGGGGGGCCTTTGTTGTGCCACCTGACTTGCCACTGGCTTGGCAAGTGACACAGGAGCGACAAAACTCCTTGGTGTCCTCTGGCATATGTGGCCAATGAAAATGTGGAACAAGCCTGTCCCAGATCTTGTTTTGGCCCAAGTGACCTGCTAAAGGGATATCATGTGCTAGGGTCTAGAGGAAACCCCATAACTTCTGAGGTATTACCAACCTCCTGGTGGCTCCAGGGGTTGGACCTCTAGCCTCAGAATATAGGAGTCCCTCATTCCAATAAACTTTATGGGATCCAGCAGCCTCAGCAGCAGCCTATTGTTTGAGGGGTTCAAGAGAGGGGCAGCACTGTTGCTCCTTGCTCAGATCTTCCCTAGAAGGCCCCCCTGCCCCCAAGAACTCAACCTGATCAGGCTTAAGTCCCTCTGGGGCAGTTCCTTCTTCAGGATCTGCTTCTCCTCCCTCAGGAGGGGAATCTGTGATCAGAGACAGAGGGGAAGCCACTGCCTTAACCCTACTGCTCCTCCTCTTGGGTAGCACCTGGTCCATACTTTCAGGATCCAGAGCTGGTTCAGCTTGCTGCATTTTGGCCTGTGACCTGATCACAGCAAACACTTCTGCAGGTATGCCCAACATCTCAGCATGAGTCCATAACTCTACTTCAGACCAGGCTGAAGTCTCTAGATCATTGCCCAATAGACATTCGACAGGGAGGTCTGCACTGACTACTACCTTCTTGAGGCCAGTTACCCCTCACCAGGAGAAATTCACAACTGCCAGACTATGGTTGGTCCTGACATTGCTTGCATTGGTAACCTGGTACATTTCACCCAGGATGATCTGCCCAGGGTCCACAAGATCCTCTGCCACCATGGTGACACTAGCACCTGTGTCCCTGAATACCAAAGCCTGTTTGCCATTTATTACAGGCTGCTGTTTGTATTTGCTCAGATTACTGGGGCTCACTAGGAAGGACATATCAATGTCTCCATCACAAATCAGCAATGCCTGAGTGGGTACTCTGACTAGGCCAGAGTCCACTTCAGAACCCAGGGTCAACCCTACTACACCCTTATTCAGGTTACCACCTCCACCAGTAGCTGTACTAGGGGGAACAGTTGCCTTAGGGGCAGGAGTGGTGGTGGTTTGGTCTTTGGACTTGTTACAGTCAGAAGTCCAGTGCCCTTTCTGTTTACAGAATTTGCACCAGGGCTTCTTTTGGCCTTTCCCTTTGTTAGACTGTGAATCCCCACCAGATGTAGTTTTTTTGGGCCCTTGTGAAGACTGTTGGTCTTTTGACTTATCCCCACCTTTCTCAGAGCCTTTAGGATCCTGCTTCTTAGTGTCACCCCCTTGGTTCTGGGTTTTCTACTCTACTACCAACCAGCCAACCCTCCAGAGCACAACAAATTAAGCACTTATATGGCTGGGGCCCTAGGGGCGTACAAAGACCATATACTAAAAAAGAGGTATAAGAAGAACGACTTGAGAAGGGAGAAGGCCTAAGGTCTTCAGAAGCGCTGGGGCCTCACTAATCCACCCAAGGCAGATAAGTAAAGGACCCACGGGAGACGTATGCAGTGTGAGAACACAGCCACGGATCCCAATAGACTTCAATGGAGCAAGTCGCGGTTGGAATTTTAAAGTTTTAGGATACTTCGGGAGAGTCTACAAGCAAGTCACTTACAGGGTAAGTAGTTCTAGAGCCAACACACACAGGAACACCAGAGTACTCAAGTTACCTCACCCAGGGAAGCCGGGTGCATAGGTGTCTTTTGGTGTCGGGTCGCGGCGTCGTTTTCAATGGGAGCCAAAGAAGACTTGCTGCTTGTGAAGACAGGAGAAGGGTCCAGTGGAATCAAAGTCTGTATTCTGAAGAAAGAAGACCTGAAAGCAGAGGAGACAGTGTTCAAAGTCACTTGCCAGTGACCCGGGGCCAGGAAGCTGGATGCCCACAGTAGTCGGGTGATTTCAGGTGATCACGGGTGTCTTGACTCTTCAGCCACGAGGTCCAGGAGGCGTCAACGATGACTAGGAGCTGGATTCGGAGTGTCCCACAAAGTCTGCAGCTCACTGATGTGTCGGCAACTGGATTGGATCCAACAAGCCTTGGCAACAGCAAGTCTCATGGAAAGTGAAGAAAGTCAGCGGTGCAGACCAGCAAGGTCTGAGGGTCTCACCCAGCGAGGGTAAGTCAGGGCAGGCCTGGAGCAACCAGAAGAGACCTTTGGTTCTGTAGAAACGTCTTCTGGGGACCCACAAGCCAACCGACAAGGGATCGCAAAGACGCCTTGGGAGGATTCACGCACAAGGAGCCCACGGTCACTTGGGATGAGGTAGGCCTCTGATCTTCGGAGGAAACCCTGCTGGAGGATTGGACCACACATGGTCCAAAGCACAAGTTCATAGATTGTCGTGAAGGGGTTGCAGTTGACAATAGTGCATGGTACCCGGGTATTGCTATGCCTCATCACTTGTGGGGTCCACTCACCTCAGCTTCACTGCGGACTCACGATGGCCATTGAAAAGTCAGGAAATCTACTTCCGGGGCTGCAGGGACTTTGGACTCCAGTGGGAGCGGGAAAGTTTGCGACCTTTGATGCAAAGTTATGGTGCCTGTCAAGCAGGGGAGTCACTCCTTGACTCCAAGGGAGATTCTTCAGTCTTCCAAAGGTAGAGGAACGTCGAAGGTTCAGGATTCTTCTTCAGAGCGTCATCCAGGGATATCTAGTTTTCAATGTCAAGGGTTCCCTAACTTATACTAAAAGAAAGGGAGGGACTAGCTCTTTGACCACTCCTATGGAAGGGTCAGGGGAGTGGGTGGTTACACCCACTTCCCTTTGTCCAGCTTTGCGCCAGAGCAGGGGCTGGTAGCCCCTGAACCGGTTTGAGCTGACATATGCACAGAGGAGCCTACTGCTCCCCCAGTGCAGGACTTCAAAGCACTCTAGGAGTGCACCCACCCAGCCCCAATACACTAAATCCTGTCTGGAAGGTGGTTACACCTCCCTGTGACAGGATGCCTATTGTTGGGCCTCCTCCACTGCTTGTTTCGGTCAGCAGCAGGAGGGCAGCCCAGTGTGTGTGCTGGTGGCATCCATTTTGTGATGCCAGGGCTCTTCAGGATTCTACCGTGTTTCCACAGTGGGTACATGTCTATCCCTCTAGAAGTGTGGGATCATACTCCCACACCAGTTACTGGTGTGGGGGTATGATTCCAAAGTGTTTGACACCAAACACGACATGTTTTGATGCAGCCATCCCAAAGGTAGCATTTACCGCTAGGTTATAATGCACTTAAGAGTATATGGTTTAACCGCATTCACAAACAGCTACAGAGAATGGACTCTGAGAGCTGCAGAGGGGCCCTGCTCAGGCAGAGGCACCCCCTCACATGGAAACCAAGCACCCTGCCCTCAGGATTGTTAGGGCCCGCCTTAGGGGTGACTGATAGGTTTATATGTGTGTGTAAGGTGAGATATAGGGAACCTATACCTCAGTGAGGAGTGCTAACACTACCTCACCCAGGCTGTAGTAGCAGGCCTGTGGTGTCAGATTTAGTCTGCTTCCCAGGGGTGGCATAATACATGCTTCAGCCCCTGGTAGGCCTGTGAAGTACCTAAGCCCTTGGTACCTAAGGTACCATATAATAGGGGCTCATAAGGTACCACAGTATCCAATCACTAGTGCATCTAATATGCACTCAAAGTTGTTTAGAGAGAACAGAGAAGCTGGAGCCCTGATTAGCAGGGACCCAGCCAGACTATAGCCAGAAAGTAGTGTAAACATCAGAAAAAAAGTGGGGGCAACATAAGTGCAGATCCTACTCGCCTATACAACCCCCCCACAACGCAGGGACACTAAACTAACCTTGACCAGTTGAGTCTTCGTGTTCTAAGTGGAAATACCTTGAGAGTCCATCTGCATTGGCATGTTGGGTCCCAGGTCTATGTTCCACTGTATAGTCCATCCCCTGTAGGAAAATGGACCACCTTAAACGTTTTGGGCTTTCACCTTTCATCTGTTTAAGCCATAGGAGGGGCTTGTGGAAAGTCTGAACTATGAAGTGAGTGTCAAACAAGTATGGCCTCAGCTTCTTCAGGGCCAACATCACAGCAAAGGCCTCCCTCTCTATAGCTGACCAACGTTTCTCTCTAGGGGTCAGCCTTCTGCTAATAAAAGCTACTGGCTGGTCTTGACCTTCATCATTCAGTTGAGACAGTACAGCTCCCACACCCAGCTCAGAAGCATCTGTTTGGACAATGAACTTTTTGGTGTAGTCTGGACTCTGTAAGATGGGGGCAGTGCACATGGCCTGCTTTAGGTCTTCAAATGCCTTCTGACAGCTAGCTGTCCACTGAACCTTTATTGGCATTTTCTTTGAGGTAAGATCATTTAAGGGGGTAACTATAGATCCATATCCCTTAACAAACCTCCTATAGTACCCAGTCAGGCCCAAAAAGGCACTCACCTGTGTCTGGGTGGTTGGAGCAACTCTTCCATGATGGTTTGGATTTTGCTCTGTAAAGGCTGAACCTGGCCTCCACCTACAAGGTGGCCCAGGTACACAACCTGACTCTGCCCTATCTGGCACTTAGTGGCCTTGATAGTGAGGCCTGCTTTTTGCAGAGCCTCCAAAACATTTCTGAGGTGGACCAGGTGATCCTGCCAGGAGGAACTAAAGACAGCAATATCATCTAGATAAGCTGAACAATAAGTTTCCACTCCTGTCAGAACTTTGTTCACCAACCTCTGAAAAGTGGCAGGTGCATTATTCAAACCAAAGGGCATCACCACAAAGTGGTAGTGCCCACCAGGGGTTGAAAATGCTGTTTTGGCTTTGGCATCCTCAGCTAGCCTGATCTGCCAGTAGCCAGCTGTTAGGTCAAATGTGCTCAGATACTTGGCTAAGGCCAAAGTATCAATCAGTTCATCTGCCCTGGGAATTGGATAGGCATCAGTCCTGGTGACTGCATTGAGGCCTCTGTAGTCTACACAAAACCTCATTTCTTTCTTACCACCCTGCGTATAAGGATTGGGTACTAGGACTACTGGACTAGCCCAAGGGCTATCTGAAGGCTCAATCACACCTAGCTCCAACATTTTCTGGACTTCAGTCCTGATACAGTCCCTGACATGGTCAGGTTGCCTGTAGATTTTACTCTTGACAGGCAGACTGTCTCCAGTGTCCACCTCATGGTGCACCAGGAAGTCTGACTAGGAGTCAGGCTAAACATATGTCTAAACTGTTGCAAAACTTGTCTGCACTCAGTTTGCTGATGATCAGTGAGGCTGCTTGACAAAGCAACACCATCTACTGACCCATCATCAGGGTTCTGTGAGAGCAGGTCAGGGAGAGGGTCACTCTCCTCCTTTTCCTCATCAGTGGCCATGAGCAAGCCCATGTCAGCCCTGTCAATATATGGTTTCAATCAGTTGACATGGAGCACCCTAAGGGGGCTCCTGGGAGTTCCAAGATTCACCAGATAGGTGACTTCTTCCTTTTGCTCAACCATTGTATGGGGGTACTCCAATTGTCTTGGAGAGCTGCTGGGGCCACAGGCTCCAACACTCACACTTTCTGTCCTGGCTGGTACACAGTCAGCACAGCCTTTTGGTCATGCCATGGTTTTTGTAGTTCTTGGCTGGCCTGCAGGTTTTTAGTTGCCTTCTTCATTCATTCGGCCATCCTGGAACGGAGACCAAGTACATAGTCAATCACATCCTGTTTGGGAGGTTTGAAAGGTAACTCCCAGCCCTCCTTCACCAAACATAATGGACCTCTTATATGATGTCCAAACAGAAGTTCAAATGGGCTGTAATGGGCTGTAACCAACCCCCTTCTGTGGAACCTCTCTGTATGCAAAGAGAAGGTAGGGAAGTTAAAGGTCCCATTTTCACCTAAGCTTTTCTGGGAGGCCTTTAATCATCCCCTTTAGGGTTTTGTTGAAACGTTGAACTAACCCATTGCATTGTGGGTGATAGGGAGTAGTACATTTATAATTTACACCACACTACTTCCACATTGCTTTTAGATATCCTGACATGAAGCTAGTATCTCTGTCAGATATAACCTCCTTTGGGAAACCCACTCTGGAGAAAACTCCAATGAGGGCTTTTGCCACCACAGGGGCTGTGGTGGTCTGCAGGGGAATTGCCTCTGTGTACCTGATGGCATGATCCACTACCACCAGGATAAACCTGTGCCCAGATGCTGTTGGAGGGTCAAGGGGACCAACAATGTCAAACCCTACCCTTTCAAAGTGTACCCCCACCACAGGTAGTGGAATCGGGGGGTCTTTGTTGTGCCACCTGACTTGCCACTGGCTTGGCAAGTGACACAGGAGCGACAAAACTCCTTGGTGTCCTCTGGCATATGTGGCCAATGAAAATGTGGAACAAGCCTGTCCCAGATCTTGTTTTGGCCCAAGTGACCTGCTAAAGGGATATCATGTGCTAGGGTCTAGAGGAAACCCCATAACTTCTGAGGTATTACCAACCTCCTGGTGGCTCCAGGGGTTGGACCTCTAGCCTCAGAATATAGGAGTCCCTCATTCCAATAAACTTTATGGGATCCAGCAGCCTCAGCAGCAGCCTATTGTTTGAGGGGTTCAAGAGAGGGGCAGCACTGTTGCTCCTTGCTCAGATCTTCCCTAGAAGGCCCCCCTGCCCCCAAGAACTCAACCTGATCAGGCTTAAGTCCCTCTGGGGCAGTTCCTTCTTCAGGATCTGCTTCTCCTCCCTCAGGAGGGGAATCTGTGATCAGAGACAGAGGGGAAGGCACTGCCTTAACCCTACTGCTCCTCCTCTTGGGTAGCACCTGGTCCATACTTTCAGGATCCAGAGCTGGTTCAGCTTGCTGCATTTTGGCCTGTGACCTGATCACAGCAAACACTTCTGTAGGTATGCCCAACATCTCAGCATGAGTCCATAACTCTACTTCAGACCAGGCTGAAGTCTCTAGATCATTGCCCAATAGACATTCGACAGGGAGGTCTGCACTGACTACTACCTTCTTGAGGCCAGTTACCCCTCACCAGGAGAAATTCACAACTGCCAGACTATGGTTGGTCCTGACATTGCTTGCATTGGTAACCTGGTACATGCTTCAGCCCCTGGTAGGCCTGTGAAGTACCTATGCCCTTGGTACCTAAGGTACCATATGCTAGGGGCTCATAAGTTACCACAGTATCCAATCACTAGTGCATCTAATATGCACTCCACGTTGTTTGGAGAGAACAGAGAGGCTGGGTCCCCGATTAGCAGGGACCCAGCCAGACTATAGCCAGAAACCAGTGTAAACATCAGAAAAAATTGGGGGCAACATAAGTGCAGATCCTACTCTCCTACAGTTATACCTAATGTTTCGACATTGATGATGACGCCTAGTATCATGCTGGGTGATGTTTAGGCTTCTGCCTAATACCAATGTATTCAGGCCTTATGTTAATACAATGATGCTACGTTCAGGATCTTGTCAGTAAGTATTGGCTGGTTTGCATTTATTGGTGGTATGTGGTGATGGTTCTGGCATAGGCCTGATTGGCCCTGCCTTGTACATAATCCCCCTGTAAATTGCTTACTAGTGCTGGCTGGCACAGTGTTATATGCGTCTGTGGTCATGCGTCTAATCTGTTTTCATAATACAAAAGCTATTTTTACGCAAACTGGTGTGAAGTCTCTTTTGTAGTGTGCTTAGTGTGTCGCTTGTGAGTGTGGACTGCGCAGATGCTTTACACATTGCTCCGGAGTTTAGCCTACCCGCTCCGCGCCAAGCTACTCTTCTAACATTGGTGTTCAGCGGTGGGATAGGACTTGTGTTTGTGCAGTACCACAGCGACAACTGGTTGCACTACAAGCTCTGCACTTAGAATAATCACAGATTTGGGGATTATTTTGTCTGATTATTGTTCCTCCTAAAGTGCCATTTTTGAATTGTGTTCTGTTTGCTGGGGTCTGTGTATCTCGCCAAGATGGAGTTAGCCTATGATGAGGAGAACATTTGGGAGTACACCGAGGAGGAAGTAATGAATTTCTGCAGGCAAAGGGGAATACCCTTAGAAGGCAACTCCCGCAGAAAACTGTTCCTCTATGAAGCCTTTAAAAGGGGAGAACCCTTAGAGCTCTGTGGGGACCTTTCAGATTACCCCTCCGCATATCTAAGTGGTGGGTCAGGGGGAGACCCTGAGGAGGATCCCAGGTGTAGGGAGGACCCTGAGAGTGAGGGTTCTCAGTCCATAACACTGGAGGGCGGTGGCTCTGAGGAGGAGGAAGAGAAGGACAGGGCGGAGACGCCAGTAGCTAGAGAGGACACCTTAGATAGGGAGTCCCGTGTTGGGTCCAGTCCCAGGGGCAGTGTCCCATCCCTTTCCCTGTCCCCAGAGGAGTGTGTAGATAGGAGGGAAGAGAGGGAGCATCAGCTGGCGTTGCAGAGGCTCAGAGTGGAGATAGCGCAGCTGAGTGTGAAAGAGAAGAGGCTAGAGACTGTGAGGGTCCTAGCGCTGGAAAGGATGGCGGAGGCAGAGAGGGCCTTCGCCAGGGAGAAACTGGATGCCTGCTGCAGTGCACTGGAGGATTGGGTGGTGTGTAGCACTGGGAACGATTTTGAAGGGCTGTTCCATTTGATTGTCAGGGAGCACATGCTCAGGAATTGTTTTCCAAAGTTGCGCCAACACCTGTTGCAGTGTGGGTTCTCTGACCCCAGGGAGCTTTCCCAGGAGGCAGACCTCTGGGTGAGTGCCAGAGTGTCTGAAGAAGCAGTGGGGAGTGATCCTGAAGGGAGTGGTTCAAGGATCTTACCACCCAGAGAGGTGGGAGAGGTTCAAAATAGCCCAGCTAGGTCCCGGTGTAGTGGGAGGGTTATAGGGCCTCACCTCCCGTCTACAAGGAGAAGGAGTGAGACGGAGAGGTGTCCCGAGGTGCCCCAACCGCAGTCTCAGGGCCTGGAGAGTTCAATAAGGGCAGGGCCGGACTGGTAACAGATACGGGCCCTGGCAAACTGCTGAGCCCCCCCCCCCTCTGGGGTGAGGGGGAGTGCAGCCGAGCAGTTTGCGAGGGCCGGTTTCGGCTGATTTTGTTACCGGGGGCCGCGATTGCTGACCCCCGGTAACAAAAACGGCCCCCAGGTGCCTAAAACCGGCCCCCAACCTAGTGGCCTACCGGGGAAACGCCCGGTGCCCGCTATGGCCAGTCCAGCCCTGAATAAAAATTGTAATAAGGGAACCCCAGGTTGGGAGCCTAGGCTGTCCTGATGGGCCGTCCATTGAGGGGGATCCCCTAGTGTCAGGAGAACCAGGAGCGTCTGTAATCAGAGCTCTAGTGGTTCAGGTGTCTGCTCAGTCACAGGATTTAGATCCTGGGCTGGGATGCCAGGTTCAGGTACTGCCTGACCTGGAGAGAGGGACATCTGTAATCAGTGTCCCCCCAGGTTGGTCTTCCAGGGGTACTTCTCCAGGTGGGAGGGTGTCGGAACTCTGGAAGGGGGTGCAGAGGGAGGGAGGACTCGTCTCTGGCACCGGATCAACCTAAGGGTTTAGACCCTAGGTTGGTGGATTGGTTGCAGAATCAAGGTCCTGAACTGGGGAGAGAATGTCATTCTGAGGGTGTCCCGCATGGGAGGAGAGTGTGGAACCCCAGAAAGAGAGGTAGGGGGAGGAGAGCCTCGCCCCTGACTTCTGGTCAGCCTAAGGGTGCGGATCCCAGGTGGGAGGACCAGTGGCTGTTTGGAACTGCACGGAGGAGAGGTAGAGTGGCCAAGAGGTACTATGTGCCTGGGGCTACTGCTCCCCATTCGGTGAGACGACAGGGACCAGAGACATCTGGATGGCCTAGGGGCCGGTCCTGGCTGCAACCACCTAGAGAGTACCAGCGGGGTGGCTTAGATGGTCCAGGGAACTCTAACGGAGTGAACCACCGGGGTCCAGAGTGGCGGAGAACCTGTGAGTGCCCCTGCAGTTGCGGGCACGCGTCCATGTTTTCTTGCCCCAAGCAGGGAAGCCCATCAAGGCATTGATTGGTCTACCCTGGCGTTTGGCTAGAAGGGGGTCGTGTTGGACTTGGCCCTGCTTGCAGGGTCATCCCGGAACTTTTTGGCCTTCCCCCTAGTTTTTTTCTGACATAAGGTTGGTGGTTTCCGGATTCGGGATACTTTAGCACTGGTTAGCAGTGCAAAGTGCGTGTGCTTTCTGCCTCCCATGGGCTTACATTAGGAACCCCCCCCATGGGAGAGAGACTGTATGCCATGTTTGGTATGTGGGTGAACTGCAAATATTAAATGCTGCGCAATGGTGTACGCAGATTTATTTTCACCATTGTGGAAATGTCACTTTTAACAGTCGCCATTTCTGTGTGCTTTGTGCCTGCCTGCCTGAAGTGGGTTGCAGGTCTAGTTGTCTGTCTCCCAGCCCCCTCCTCATGAAGGGAGGAGGGAAGTCTGGCAGACAGGGTGCTCTACACCTCCCCCAAAACCAGTTGGGACCGGTTTCCCCAGAGAACCTTTTAGAAGCTTCTGGCCTGTTCCAGTAGGTGGGGTGAGGGATGTATATATAGAGGAGCTGAGACTCCATGTGTGTGCTTGTGTGTGGACTCTGATTTGGAGGGGACACTCTGCCAGGAGGTACCGCCGCAAGGGCCTGTGAACTGGCCCCTGTGCCCATCTGTACCCCTCTGCTGTCCACAGGGCCAGTGAGAGACCTTGACTGGAGTAAAGACTGCTGTGTCAGGAGGAGTGCCACATTATGGGGGTTGACTGTTCCAAGGAACTGCTGTCCTGTTATGATGAGCTGCCCACTACCTGTTGATCTTGCCCAGCATTGACTGTGTTCTCCTGTTTGCCTAAACCCAGCACCTGGTGAGCGCTACAACTTTCTTTTGTGGGGCCCTGGACTTGTGAGGTCCCTAACGCCTTGTGCGCGTTTTGTCTTCATCGGCCGGAGGTGAGGAGCGTCTGTCCCCTGCGCGCCTGAAATCGGTGGGAGCCCACCCCGCCTTATACTTCAAAATCAGCGGGAGCCTACCCCGCGTTTGCGCCCCTAGGAGGAGAATCCATATTCCCCGCGGGGCTCCCGTGTGCCAGGGAGAGCCCCGCATTTCAAGGAGGAGCGGGTGCCCACCCCGCGTGGTGCCTGGGACCTGAATGCGCTGCGTACCGCTAAGAAGTGGAGTGCGGCATGCCTGAAATCACCGGCGCTGCCAGGGGATCAGCTGAGGGCCGCTACGCTGTCCGCAGCGACCCGGAAGGAGACGGGAGCCTACCCCGTATTGCTGGCCTTCACGGGTGCCCACCCAGTGGGATATCACTTTTAAACCAAAGGCGGGAGCCTACCCCGCACTTCGGTAGCTGGAGAGAGGAGCGCTGAAGAAAAGAAGGCGGAAGACAGGCGCCCGCGCTGTGAGAAGTTGGCCTGATATACGCTGTCCACTAGTTGTAGTGGGCACCTTGTATCAGTCCAAACAACCCCTTATTGGTTAAAGGTTAAAGACAACCTTTATTGAAAGCTATCCTAGTGGTAGCTATGGAGAGCAGCCTTCAGGCTAATTCTTGAAGGAATGTAAAGCAGCTTGTTTTACCAGTCTATAATCTCTTGAGTTCCTAAATGAAAGATAACCACACCAGGTATATATATATATATATATAAAATATATGTATATATTACTAAACACACCCTCCTAGTCTCTTTATGAGACTAGAGGTCAGAACACATAAGTTACACTTCAATAATCACAGTAAAGTAGCACAAATACACGTCAGGCCCTAGGGACGAGCCAAACCATATACTAAAATAGTGGTATAAGAACCACGACTGAACTAGACACAAGGCTTAGAGCCTGTAAAATCGCAAGGACCCCAAGGAACCACCCAAGGTAGTGACACAGGGGACCCACGGGGGCCGTGTGCAGTGTGTGAACACAGCCGCGAGCTCCCGTTAGATTCTATGGGGAAAGTAGCGGTTAGATTTTTAAAGATTAGGGACACTTAGAAATGAGTCAGGACAAAACCCTTTTGGACTTAGGAAGTTCTAGGGCTAACACCCAGGGAAGCCGGGTGCATAGATGTATTTTGGTGTCGGGTCGCGTCGTCGATTTCAATGGGAGCTGGCGAAGAAGTGCTGCTGCTGTGAAGATGCGAAGTGTCCGAAAAGATCCAAGCCTGGATCGAAGATGAGAAGAACCTGAAAGCAGAGGGGACAGACTCTGGGTCACTAGCCAGTGACCAGGAAGGCGATGGACAGATGCCCACCGATGTCGGGTGATTTCAGGTGAAAGAGGTGAAACTTGACTCTTCAGTCACGAGGGCCAGGAGGTGTTGAGGATGACCAGGAGCTGGATTCGAGCTGTCCCATGAAGGATGTCGAGTGCTGCAGCATCGGTGCCTGGATTGGACACAACAAGTCTTGGCAACAGCAACCCACGCAGAAACGAGAAAGATGATTCGGTGCATACCAGCAAGGTCTGAGGGACTCACCACTTGGTAGGGAGTCGGGGGAGCAACCAGGGAAACCCAAGGAAATTCAAAGTTACCCCTTCAGGGACCCACCAGTCAATGGACCAGGGATCGCGAAGGGGCCTCGAGACGAAACACAAAATGGCAGTCCACGGGTCACTCGGAATGACCAGGCTGACAATCTTTGGTGGATTGAGTGCTCGAGATGGGGACTACAAATCAGCCTAAGCACGACTTCAAGAGACGTTGAGAAGTCAATGCACTTGCAGAAATGCAAAGGTGGCCAGGAGTTCCGGTTCCACGCTACTCACGTGGGCTGGGGGTCTCAGCTTTGCTGGGGACTCGGATCAGCCTCTGAGATGTCTGGAAATCCTCTTCCTGGGCTGCAATTACTTCAGAGTCCGGCGGGAGCTTCGGAGATGCAGACCGGCAAAATGCTTTGTTGGTGCCTGCCAAGCAGGGGGGTCACTCCTTGACCCCAAGGGAGATTTCTTCAGTCCTCTGGTCTTGAGCAGAGCGTCGAAGGTCCAGGTTCACATATGAAGAGAACTTGTGGACAGTAGATGGCGCTAGTGTGAGCACTTCCCTTTTCCCAGTTGCTGCACGGACAGCACTTGAGGATGTTCTGATTTTCGCCGGCCGGCCGATCCTTTGAAGCTTTGGAGAAATCAGCGCGGGCTCAGCGGTAAATGCTCGGAATTGTTGCGGCTTTTCAGGCACCCGTGTCTCGGGCGCCTAGGGCCTCAGCCTATGGTTCCAATGGCCCAGGAGGGGCGAGGCTTCATGTGTGGTGCTCCGTTGGGCTCCGTTTTCCCGGTAGTGCCGATTCCGCTACCAGCGCGGGAAAAACTACCGCTTTCTTCGCCGGGAGGATTCGTGCTCAGCTGGTTTCGCTAGGAGGTTGAGGTGTCAGCAGAGGGGCAGGTGATATCCTTAACAGATGCCGTCATTGGGAAATGGCTACTCGCGGACAGAGGATACATAAATCTAGAGCATACGCCCTTTCCTTCTACAACTGCCTCCGTGAGCTCTATTGAGACTCGCATAGAGCATGGAAGCATACCATCTCTGCAGTCACCTCAAGACAAGGCATCGGCGGATAAGACAGACAAGGTGCTAGTGTCTGAGTCTAGTCTCTGCAATCAAGATATCGTTAGTTTCATCTAGTTAACGAGAACTTTTTTTCCGTTTCAGATGGATCTCTGACTGAAACTGACAATGAGCTAACGCGCTCCGCAGGAACCAGTGTATCTGAAGGGGAGCTGAACTGCCTCGCCTCTAGAACTGTTAAACAGAAAAAAGTATTGACTAAAAAACGTACCCAATTGAAGCGAGGACACATAGAGCTTCACGGTCCTCCCTCAGATGGAGATGCTAATTTACAATTACTAGCAAGCCCACAGTCTACTATCGAAATCCCTTTGGAGCCTTCTCTATCAGTAATATTTGCCTCCATCAAGCAGTTTCAGGAGGAGGTCCGATCAGACAACCTTGCCGCAAAAGGGGCTACCAAAAAACTCCATGGCAGTGTAAAGAAACTAAACAAAATCTGCACCGATATTGGTGACCGGGTCTCTATGGTAGAAACCCAGACAGAGACCCTAGAAGCAGAGGTCTCCCTACTTAAGGAACAAGGAGCATCCCATGAGGCCCGTCTTACCGATATGATGACTAAGCTCGAGGAGCAGGAAAACAGGCTGCGGAGAAACAACTTAAGACTGTTAGGGATCCCGGAAGGAGTAGAGGGAGGCGACCCTAGAGGGTACATTGTAAAACTGCTCCGGTCCGCCTTTCCATTACAGACTAGCTGGAATTGGGACCAGGAAGTACAAAGGGCTAACCGTTTTCCCTTTAACCTAAGACAAAACAAGGTCAGCAGTAATCAGGAAAAAGAGAGACCCAGAGTTCTTTTGTTTTTTTTTTGGCAATTTCCTTGTAAGGCAATTCATTTATGATCAGGCTAGGCCAAACTCCCAGAGAGAAGTGGATGGAGTTAAGTTTTTTGCTAAGCCAGACTTTGGGCACACAACAGTGGAACGCAGATGGCGTCTGCGTCAATTAATATCTCCTCTGCAGTCGCAAGACGCTCAAGCCTTCCTCATGAACCCTGCAAGACTGAAAGTCATTTTTGAGGGTTCGACCCGAATGTTTATCTCCGAAATCAAAGCTGGAGAATATTTAAAGGAATTAACTGGAAGAAAGAGAAAATAAATCTTGTAGCTCAGGACTCTGGGACTCTTGGGACTCTTGGGACTTTTGGGATAAATAACATCTAAAAAAAAAAAAAAAAAAGCCCTACCTTATCGGTGTGGGGTGTCAGCCAAAAAAAAAAAAAAATGGAGGGGGTTGAGTGGGGTGGTGGGGGATAAGGGGGGAAAGAAAAGAAAGTCAATTACTTCTTTAAACTTCTCTTTTTGGGCAACTGATAGACTATTCAGATTGGACTGTTTTTCTTTTGCGGCAGCTGGGGGTCTCACATTACTTTCCATCATTCAGGGGGTTCCTGACTGTTTTTTTTTGGGGGGTGGGGTTGGGGCTGGGGGTGGGGGTCCAGGTTTCCATTGAATGCTTTGGGGCTAAAAGCTAATTTGTTAGTATTTTTTCTTGAAAAAAATATTTAATGTTACTTTTTAGGTCTTATTCACGCTGGCAATTTAAGAGAGCAGGAAATTGGCTTGGCCGGAGAGTTTACAGTGTCAGGGGGGTGGAGGGGGAGAATGGTGAGAGGTGGGATGTGGGTTATGGGTGCGTGGGAGACTTGATTGATACAGGACTACATGTAGGGTATCAACCTGGCTATTATCAACATTTAAAAAGAAAGAGGAAAAAATGAATATACCAAATAAGCTTAGAATAGTCTCATTAAATATTTGCGGCCTAAACGAGTTATTGAAAAGGCAGAAAGCTGCGCAGACATTACGTCAGATGGGGGCAGACATGGTATGCCTCCAAGAGACTCATATTGAAGGCTCTCAGAAATCTTTGCTGAATATTCTTGGTTTTAAACTTATTGGGGCAACCTCGCAGGGGGTCCGGATAAAGGGAGTTGGGATCCTGGTACTTAATACACTACCAATAGTAGTGAATCAGGTTAAATCCGACGCATTGGGGAGATGGGTCATCGTACAATGCTCTTTACCTCTTAATCCTGTGTTTACCATTTGCTCGGTATACGCTAGCAACTTAGACGATCCTGGGGTGATAAATCACGTTAATCAAGAATTAGTGCATTGGCCACTTCCGATAATTTTATGTGGTGACTTAAATCTAAATCTCCCTAGCATTTGGGATTCCCACAAATTTTGGGACTATAAGGGAAGAAAACCTAAAGTTTTTCGGGCTCTGACTAATCTGATGTCTGGGTTTATCTCAAACCTGGTCAGAACGGCTTCACTTTTTTTCTGCCCCTCATCGTTCTCTAGCTAGACTGGATTATTTCTTCGTTTCCTCTGCTTTTATTCATGATTGTTCTATTGATGTCTCCCCCCAATTACTGTCGGATCACAATCCTCTTATTTTAAATTTAGAGGGCTGGGGTGTTCAGCGACCAGGCGTAACTTGGACGTTTGAAAAGGCTCTGTTATACGACAATAACTACCGAGAGTACATGGCCGGTTGGCTACGGGAATTTTTGGATATGAATATTGGGACAGCATCTGTAATGGTGGTCTGGGACACCCTTAAGGCAGCCATCAGGGGGGAAACATTACGTTTTTCAATCCGAAAGAATAAACATGAAAAAATACAAATTGCATTATTACATCTACAGATGATAGGAGCGGAAAAAAAACTAACACAGGCAGTTCTGACGGGTGTTGGATTAGATGAGGCACAGACTCTGGTAGCAGTTTTTAAATCAGAAATGGGGGCTGTGTTAGCGGAAAAAATAGCTAGCAAATGGGTTGCATCTAGAGAGAAATGCTACGAGTGGAGTGAGCGTATCGGACATCAGCTCGCTATTTCCACAAGACAAAGAATAACAGCAAATACCATTACTGCTATCAATACTGAGTCTGATGGGCTTATCACCGATTCGAAAAAAATAGAGGAAGCCTTCAGGCAGTTTTATGAAAAGCTATACTTAGAAGAAATCAATGGGCCATCTGAAGACTTAGATATGAAGATAGGAGAATATCTAGAGGGAATATCGATTGGTAAATTGAATGATGCTACTCGAGACTCACTGGAAAATATCCCTGCTTGGGACGAGATCGCAATAGCACTGGCTAGCCTTCTGGATGGTAGAGCTTCTGGGATGGACAGTATCCCAGTCGAATTTTATAAAAAAAATTCGGCTCAAATTAAAGACCTTTTTACAAATGTAGTAAGGTCTATCTTTGAGGGGGCTGCTCCTCCGAATTCCTGGTCTTTAGCCAAAATTGTGATATTCCCAAAAAAAGATAAATCACCCCTCGAGATGGCATCCTATAGACCGATAACCTTAATTAATACTGACTCAAAAATCTTCTCTAAAATTATTGCCATAAGAATATCTATAAACATTAAGTCACTAGTATCTAAATGGCAACATGGATTTATACCAAAAAAAGGTACTACTGAACATGTCCGTCGGACTATTACTCTATTTGACGCCGCTGAGGTGACAGGAGACCCGATCTCGTTAATACTCCTCGATGCTGAAAAGGCATTTGATCGGGTCTCCTGGCAATTCCTCTGGGCCATCATGAGGCGTCTTGGATTTGGAGTAAGACTTATTCAGGCTGTACAGGCATTATATAAGAATCCAACAGCCAAAATATGCATCAATGGCCAATTGACTGAATTAATACAGATAACTAGAGGAACGAGGCAGGGGTGTCCTTGTTCACCCCTGCTTTTCGCCCTTTATATTGACCCTTTATTAAGAAAAATTGAAACCAATCTTTTAATTCCCCCGGTTTCGAGGTTCGGTATTGATACAAAGATTATGGCCTACGCCGATGACATCGCTATTGTTACCCCGGCACCCGAGCTCGCTATCAGGACTCTGGAGCAAGAAACTCAAACTTTTGGAATGATTTCTGGCTATGCCCTGAATCGAACAAAGACACAGATAGTTATTAATAAAATGATAACTTGGGTAGATGAAAGAATTACTAAGAAAGCAAAATATCTTGGGGTTGATATTGTGTCAGACCTGGACACCTTAGTTAATGAAAACTTGACCCCCCTGGCCACTAATATGAGAAAATCACTCAGGAAAATTGACAATTTACATTTAATTATACTTGGAAGATGTAACGTCTTAAAAATGACTTATTTTCCAAAATTACTTTATTTTTTTCGTACAATTCCGCTTATTTTTAATAGACGTATACTTCTAGTTTTTGAACAAATTTTCTCTCAATTTATCTGGTCATACACGAGACCGAGAAGGGCTTTTAACCTTCTCTCTTTATCTAGCGAGAGGGGAGGCTTGGCTCTTCCTAATTTAAAATTATATTACTGGGCTGCTTCTTTACAACAATGCTGCGAATTGATGCATGAGGAACATATTCTTTCTCCTTCAGGCCTGCCCTCTCCCTATGTTTTGCTGATGGGGGAAAATGTAAAGGGGTGTCTCTGGCGCCAGTTGGAATATAGCTACTACAAGCGAGTGAAATTTAAGACAATGATCTGTGCCTACCAGGTCTTTCGTAACATCCGTAAAATATTTGGAATTAACAGGCTAAGCTACTACACTCCGATCAGAAATAATGAAAACCTCCCACTAATATTTAAAAACACATATCTCCGGCAATGGCACCGCGCGGGTGTTTATAGATTAGGAGATTTATATAGGGCTGGGCGCCTTCTGTCATTTGAGGAATTGCAAAATAGCTTTAATTTAGGCAACGACCAGATATTTCAGTATCACGCAATTATAAATTACCTAGTAAAGAACATAGAGGGGTCTGTTGGGCTTGTAGCTCTAGATTTTATAGACAAATTACTTGGCTTTAAAATACCCAGGATTGGAGATATTTATCACACTTTGAACGAACTAAGACCAGATGATTTGAGTAAAATAGAGGCTAAATGGCAGCTGAAGCTGAATATCTCTTCTAATGTGTTTTGCTCTTCATTCAGTCTAGCACGAACATACCTCTTATCCCCTAAATTGCAAGTACAATTTTATAACACCGGATATTTTATGTATATAACTCCTAATAAGGTTGCGAAATGGGCAATTGGTTCTGGAACTACTTGTCCTCGTTGTACAGAGTATGGTGCGGATTCTGTGCATATGTTCGCTACATGCCCAAAACTCGCGCCACTTTTGAAAGAGGTACAATTGTTTTTGAACAGAATCCTTTCTTTAGATATTCAACTTATGCCAATTACCATTATGTTAGGGTTATATAAATTGCTTAGTGTTAAAGAAGGTGGTGCTTTGTTGTTCGTTGCTATGACTATTTTGCGGATATGTATTGCTATGCAGTAGAAGGATCTGAACCCCCCTTCTTTTGGACAATGGCAAGCTAGATTTTTTGCTACGTATAGGCTGGAGAGAGCTGTCTATGCTAAGAAGGGAAGAAGAGCTAGAGAAAAGGGTCTAGTGGTTTGGGACCCTTTGACTAGATGGCTTGATACTCTGAGCCCCCATAACGCATAATGTATACGCAGAATTATTTTTTTCTGTATATTTGTGATTCATTTTTCCCTCTCTGTCTCTCTTCACTGATCCCCTGCTCTTATTTGGACCTATTTTTCTTTTTTAAGCTTGCTCTCTTTTTTGTTTTTCTGGCATAGACAGCTACTTTCTGTTTTTGTATATATTTGTAAGGACTGTGTCTTAGTTTTGATAAGTATATAATGTCCCTTTTTTGCTCATTCTTTGTTTTTTTTTGTATTTTTTATGTTTATTGCTTTTATCCTTGGTTACCTCTTGTACCGGGGTGGGGGGGGTGGGAAGGCACGACGTCGTTAAAGATGATTTAACTTGATTTGTTTATGTTGGTAAAGAACAATAAAATTGAAAAAAAAAAAAGAGAGAAGTCAATGCACTTGCAGAAATGCAAAGGTGGCCAGGAGTTCCGGTTCCACGCTACTCACGCGGGCTGCGGGTCTCAGCTTTGCTGGGGACTCGGATCAGCCTCTGAGATGTCTGGAAATCCTCTTCCTGGGCTGCAATTACTTCAGAGTCCGGCGGGAGCTTCGGAGATGCAGACTGGCAAAATGCTTTGTTGGTGCCTGCCAAGCAGGGGGGTCACTCCTTGACCCCAAGGGAGATTTCTTCAGTCCTCTGGTCTTGAGCAGAGCGTCGAAGGTCCAGGATTCAGCTTCAGAGTTTCCTCCAGTGCAGGACTTCAAAGCACTTAGAGAGTGCTCCCACCCAGTCCCAATACACATCAGCCTGTCTGGGAGGTGGTTTCACCTCCCTGTGACAGGGAACCTATTGTCCAGGCCTCCCCTGCCGGAGTTTCGGTCAGCAGTAGGAGGCCAGACTTGTGTCTGTGGCTGCAGTATCCATTTTGTGATGCCAGGGCTCTATTAAGTTTCTACCGGGTATACCAGTGCTGTCATGTCTCTCCCTCTAGAAGGGTGGGATCATACTCCCACACCAGTTACTGATGTGGGGGTATGATTCCAAGGTGCTTGACACCAAACACGACATGTTTTCGTGCAGCCAGTCCACAGTTAGCATTTACCGTTTGGTTATAATGCAATTAAGAGTATATGGTCAGGCTGCACTACAAACAGCATCAGAGAAGGGTCTGCGAATGCTGCAGAGGGGCTCTGCTCATGCAGGGGTACCCTCTCACATAAGAACCAAGCACTCTGCCTTCAGGATTGATAAGGCCTGCCATAGGAGTGACTTATAGGTTTATATGTGTGTATATATGTAGTGATATAGGTAACCTATATCACAGTAAGTGGTGCATGCACCACCTTACCCAAGCTGCAGTAGCAGACCTGTGGTGTCATTTTGGGTGGCGTCCGAGGGGTGGCATAATACATGCTTCAGCCCCTGGTAGGCCTCTGGGGTACCTATGCCCTGGGTACAGAGTATACCATATACTTGGGACTTATAAGGGCACCTCAGATACTATCTGTAATGTACCTAAAGTAAATGGAATCATTTTAGAGAGGAAGCAGCTAGGCTGGGGCCCTGAATAGCAGGGTCTCAGCCAGACTAAAGTCGAAAAACAGTGAAACACCAGCAAAAGGTGGGGGTAAACATGTGAAGCAGATCCTACTCTCCTACACACACCCCTCCCCCAAACGCAGGGACATTAAACTAACCTTCACCAGTTGAGTCTTCATGTTCTAAGTGGAAATATCTGGAGAGTCCATCTGCATTGGCATGGTTACTCCCAGGTCTATGTTACACTGTATAGTCCATCCCCTGTAGGGAAATGGACCAACTGAGAAGTTTGGGGTTTTCACCCTTCATCTATTTTAGCCATAAGAGGGGCTTGTGGTCTGTCTGAACAATTAAGTGAGTACCAAATAAGTATGGCCTCAACTTCTTCAGAGCCCAAACCACAGCAAAGGCCTCCCTCTCAATGGCTGACCAACGTTTCTCTCTGGGGGTCAACCTTCTGCTTATGAAAGCTACTGGTTGATCCTGACCTTCATCATTCAACTGTGACAGTAGAGTCCCTACCCCCAACTCAGATGCATCTGTTTGTACAATGAACTTTTTGGAGTAATCAGGACTTTGCAGAATGGGAGCAGTGCACATGGCCTCCTTCAGGTCATCAAATGCCTTTTGACAGCTAACTGTCCACTGAACCTTTTGGGGCATTTTCTTAGAGGTTAAGTCATTCAGGGGTGTCATTATTGATCCATACCCCTTGACAAATCTTCTGTAATACCCAGTCAGGCCTAAGAAGGCTCTCACCTGAGTCTGGGTAGTGGGAGCAACCCAGTCCATTTTGGTCTGGATTTTGCTCTGCAATGGTTGAAACTGGCCTCCACCTACACGGTGGCCCAGGTATACAACCTGACTCTGCCCTATCTGGCACTTAGTAGCCTTGATAGTTAGGTCTGCTTTTTGCGGGGCCTCCAAAACATTCCTCAGGTGGACCAGGGGATCCTCCCAGGTGGAGCTAAAGACAGCAATATCATCTAGATATGCTGCACTATAGTCTTCCAGGCCTGTAAGGACTTGATTCACCAACCTTTGGAAAGTGGCAGGTGCATTCTTCAAACCAAAGGGCATTACCACAAATTGATAGTGCCCACTAGCAGTAGAAAATGCTGTCTTTGTCTTTGCATCATCAGCTAGTCTGATCTGCCAGTAGCCAGCTGTCAGGTCAAATGTGCTTAGAAACTTGGCTGAGGCCAAAGTATCTATCGGCTCATCTACCCTGGGGATGGGATGGGCATCAGTCCTAGTGACTGATTTGAGACCCCTGTAGTCCACACAAAACCTCATCTCTCTCTTGCCATCTGTTTTGTGAGGTTTAGGTACCAGGACTACTGGGCTATCTGAGGGTTCAATAACTTCCAAATCTAACATCTTTTGGACTTCTGTCCTTATACAGTCCCTGACATGGTCAGGTTGTCTGTAGATCTTTTTCTTCACAGGCAGACTGTCCCCAGTGTCCACTTCATGAGTGCACCAGGGGGTCTGACTTGGAGTCAGAGAAAACATATGTCTGAACTGGCTGAGAAGTTTTCTGCAGTCCGTTTGCTGCTGGACAGTGAGGCTGCCTGCCAAGGCAACACCATGAACTGACCCATCATCAGGGTCCCGAGAAAGCAGGTCAGGGAGTGGGTCACTCTCTTCCTCCTGTCCTTCATCAGTAGCCATGAGCAAGCCCATGTCTGCCCTGTCAACATATGGTTTGAGTCTGTTGACATGAAGTACCCTGTGGGGACTCCTAAGGGTTCCAACTTCTACCAAGTAGGTGACCTCCCCTTTCTGTTTAACAATTGTATGGGGGCCAATCCATTTGTCCTGGAGGGCTGCTGGGGCCACAGGCTCCAACACCCACACTTTCTGTCCTGGCTGGTAGACAGTCAGTACAGCCTTTTGGTCATGCCAGGCTTTTTGTAATTCCTGGCTAGCCTCAAGGTTTTTGGTTGCCTTTTTCATATGCTCAGCCATCCTGGAGCGGAGACCAAGTACATAGTCCACTATGTCCTGTTTGGGGGGCTTGAGACACAATGGACCCCTAACAAGGTGACCAAACAAAGGTTCAAAAGGGCTGTAGCCAACCCCCTTTGTAGGCACCTCCCGGTATGCAAATAAAAGGTAGGGCAAGAGTATGTCCCATCTTCGCCTATGCTTTTCTGGGAGCCCTTTAATAATGCCCTTAAAGGTTTTGTTGAACCTTTCAACTAAACCATTGCATTGTGGGTGATAGGGTGTGGTGAACCTGTGGTGAACTTGTAGTTCACTCCACACTCCTTCCACATAGCAGTCAAGAAACTAGACATGAAGTTTGCACCCCTGTCAGATACTACCTCCTTAGGAAAGCCTACTCTTGAGAATACACCCAAGAGAGCTCTTGCCACCACAGGTGCTGTAGTGGTCCTTAGGGGAATTGCTTCTGTGTACCTGGTGGCATGCTCCACCGCCACCACTATAAACCTGTGCCCAGATGCTGTCGGAGGATCCATGGGACCAACAATGTGAATCCCAACTAGGGGTGTGCGGAATTTGCGAAACAGCAACAAATCTCCACGAACACGCAAAATTTTGCATGCTCGCGGAGATTTTGGGCTGATTAGTGCTTCCTGTTGAGGTTTAAATTTTGTGACAGGAGCATCGTGCCAGAAAGAATCCTTCCCTGTATGTTTATCCAAGAAGGTGCCACCGTTTTGTGCAATACCTCTACTCGAGTCAACTGGAGTACTTTCTACTGGCTAATCATCAGTAAGTGCTACCTCGTTGGGTAAATGCATAGTCCGTTTCCTACACTACAGCTGCGTAAAGGGCCAGAAGAGTTGTCTCCAATGACCATGTGTGCCTGTAACTTTGACTCCGCGCCAGTGGGCGCCGGGGTCCCTTGAGTGAGCTGTCCATCATAGTGGGGAAAGGGGGGAAGACGTTGCACACCGCTAGTGTGTGTGGGGCCAAACGGGCGGGGCTTCTAGGCCAGTTCACATGCCTCTTGTTTATAAAGGGTCAGAGCAGGGTCTCTGAGGCAGACAAGAAGGAACCGTCTTGTCACAGGAAGTACACGAGGATTGCGCTCGAGATAATCAAGGATGCAAAGACCACCGGCAAGGATTACAGCTAACATTTCAGGGTGGAAATGGGGAGAACTGACATCTGCTTAACCACGCTCACGAATTCTACACGAGGATTGTGCTCGAGAAAATGAAGGATGCAAACACCACCGGCAAGGATTACAGCTAACATTTCAGGGTGGAAATGGGGAGAACTGACATCTGCTTAACCACGCTCACAAATTCTACATGAGGATTGAGCTCGAGAAAATGAAGGATGCAAACACCACCGGCAAGGATTACAGCTAACATTTCAGAGTGGAAATGGGGAGAACTGACATCTGCTTAGCCACCACTACGCTCACAAATTTTTGGCAGATTAATGGGTTCCAGAATTTGAGCTTCAATTCGGGCACCTGCTTTATTTATATCTGTAAGTGCTTCCTGTTGAGGTTTAGTGACAGGAGCATCGTGCCAGAATGAATCCTGCCTATTTCCGTTCCGCCGCGGATCGCGGAAGTTTTGACATTTTCGCGTTCTGCGAGGAACGCGAAAATGTCGAAATTTCGCAATTTCCATGAGTGGAACGGAAATTGTCGCCCACCCTTAATCCCAACCCTCTCAAAGGGAACCCCCACCACAGGTAGTGGTATCAGGGGGGCCTTTGTGGTTACACCTGCCTTGCCACTGGCTTGGCAGGTCACACAGGAGCGACAAAACTCCTTAGTGTCTTCAGATATGTGGTGCCAGCGAAAGTGAGGGACAATTCTGTCCCAAGTCTTGTTCCGGCCCAGGTGTCCTGCGTGAATAGTTGGCCTGATATATGCTGGTCACTAGTTATAGCGGGCACCTTGTATCAGTCCAAACAACCCCTTATGGTGATAGGTTAAAGACAACATTTATTGAAAGCTATCCTAGTGGTAGGTATGGAGAGCAGCCTTCAGGCTGTCTTGAAGGAATGTAAAGCAGCTTGTTTTACCAGTCTATAATCTCTTGAATGACCAATTGAAAGGACAACCACACCAGGTATATATTTAAAATATATGTATTTAAGATAAAACACACCCCTCTAGTCTCTTTATGAGGCTGGAGTTCGAAGTACTTAAGTTACAAGTCAGTATTCAACAGCAAAGCCACAAATACACATTTGGGCCCTAGGGGCGTACCAAACCATATGCCAATAAAGTGGTATAAGAACTAAGCCTGGGCGTTGAACTACGCTTCGTTCGCGGAGCTTGCGAAGTTTAGGTAACTTCGCGATTCGCGTAGAGCGCGAAGTTGCAGATTGCTACGCAATCTAGCGCGTAGCGTAGTAGTTTTGCTTCCTCGCGCGCTCAATATTCATTCTCGCGCGCGCGGTAACGTCTTACCTTGAATCTGCGATCGCCAACTTGCTTTTCTGTCTGTTCGCGAGCGCCACGAGATTTGTACTATGGCTGCCCAAGCCCGCGAGAGTGTGCGACCCCGAACACGTCATTGGTGCGCGCGAGCTGACTTCCGGCGGCTGTTTTGGTAAGATCGCGATCCCGAACATGGAAAAACTGCAATTTGGCAAAGAATATCTCGCGAGCTTCATAAAACCTTCTCTAAAATGATCATTTCGCTCAGAAAACTCCTCAGATTGTGATCTTGCTGTAGTCTTTTGTGTAAGAAAGAGTCCTTTAATTTTTTTAACTCTTTTTTTTCAAGAGGAAGGAAGTGCCCCTGAGTCTACAACTTCCTGTTCCTGTCCAGCAGGCTCCTCCCACGTGCTTTGTGCATGTGTTGTTCACTTTCATTTGGATTTGGCGCTGGAAGGATCACTTTTTGTGTCTGTCTGCTGCATCATACCATTGGATTGGATTTATTTGAGGAATTTTTGATTTGAGATGTAATTGACTACAAGTAAGTTGGAGAATTGGTGTGTTTGTTTCATTGGGGTTTGTTTGTACCTACATTTTTCTGGGATTTTTATTGTTTTCAAAAATTATTGTTGTGGTGGGTGGCCTGTACTACTTTCAATAGGGGCCTAGTTGTTTTTCTCTGCAATTTCAGCCAGTAGGGTACCCATGGGTCCATGTTTTGTGGTGTCTGTAGAATTTCTACATCATGTAGGGCATGGATGGCATAGGATTGAAATGCTAAACGTGGCTGTGGTGTATTTCACTGTTGTTGTGTGTGTGATTTACCTTTGTTGGATGTGTGTGCTTGTGGCCTAGTAGTCTTCCAGTAGGCCCAGAGGTAGTCAGCCTCCAATCTGTGGTGCGTGATTTAAATGTACAGTTGGTGTTGTCTGGTGATTTTCCTTTACTCCATGGATGGCTTTGGATTTTATTGCAAAAGGTGTGTTTGGGGTGGAATAGCATTTTTTGGGTGTGTGCTAAACAAATTGGGCTTTTTTGGCCAGCATGTAAGGCAAGGGATTCAGCTCGCGAACTTTCGGTAACTCTGCACAGCGCGACAACGCGGACTTACAGTTTTCGTCATTTTTGCGCTCGCAATATGCGTGTTCGCGCACGCGAGAAAGCCTTTTTGTACAGTTCACGATCCCGAACACGCAGCTTTGCAATCTGGCAAACAATATCTCGCGAGCAACATAGACCCTTCTCGAAAACGCTTTTTTGTGCATTTCTGCACAAAAAACTCCTCAGGCTGTCATTGAGCTGTAGGTTTGGAGCAGGGAGAAGCTGTTATTTGTCTGGGAAACATTTTTATGAGAGGGATTAAGTTCCACAGACACTACAACTTCCTGTTCCTGTCCTTTGCAATCACTTTTTGTTTATTATTGTGGTGGGTGGGCTGAGCATGTGTGTGGCGGCCATTTTAGGAAGGCATGCATTGTGCCTTTGCCATAGGCGTACATTGACTATCTCCCATTTCTTGTGGTTGTTGTGGGTGTGTGGCGGCCATTTTGTGGAGCCATCCAAGCAGTGTGCTTGTTTGTGTTTGCCATCCGGTTCCAAGCTTGTGGCCTAGTAGTCTTCCAGTAGGCCCAGAGGTAGTCAGCCTCCAATCTGTGGTGCATGATTTAAATGTACAGTTGGTGTTGTCTGGTGATTTTCCTTTACTCCATGGATGGCTTTGGATTTTATTGCAAAAGGTGTGTTTGGGGTGGAATAGCATTTTTTGGGTGTGTGCTAAACAAATTGGGCTTTTTTGGCCAGCATGTAAGGCAAGGGATTCAGCTCGCGAACTTTCGGTAACTCTGCACAGCGCGACAACGCGGACTTACAGTTTTCGTCATTTTTGCGCTCGCAATATGCGTGTTCGCGCACGCGAGAAAGCCTTTTTGTACAGTTCGCGATCCCGAACACGCAGCTTTTGCAATCTGGCAAACAATATCTCGCGAGCAACATAGACCCTTCTCGAAAACGCTTTTTTGTGCATTTCTGCACAAAAAACTCCTCAGGCTGTCATTGAGCTGTAGGTTTGGAGCAGGGAGAAGCTGTTATTTGTCTGGGAAACATTTTTATGAGAGGGATTAAGTTCCACAGACACTACAACTTCCTGTTCCTGTCCTTTGCAGTCACTTTTTGTTTATTATTGTGGTGGGTGGGCTGAGCATGTGTGTGGCGGCCATTTTAGGAAGGCATGCATTGTGCCTTTGCCATAGGCGTACATTGACTGTCTCCCATTTCTTGTGGTTGTTGTGGGTGTGTGGCGGCCATTTTGTGGAGCCATCCAAGCAGTGTGCTTGTTTGTGTTTGCCATCCGGTTCCAAGCTTGTGGCCTAGTAGTCTTCCAGTAGGCCCAGAGGTAGTCAGCCTCCAATCTGTGGTGCGTGATTTAAATGTACAGTTGGTGTTGTCTGGTGATTTTCCTTTACTCCATGGATGGCTTTGGATTTTATTGCAAAAGGTGTGTTTGGGGTGGAATAGCATTTTTTGGGTGTGTGCTAAACAAATTGGGCTTTTTTGGCCAGCATGTAAGGCAAGGGATTCAGCTCGCGAACTTTCGGTAACTCTGCACAGCGCGACAACGCGGACTTACAGTTTTCGTCATTTTTGCGCTCGCAATATGCGTGTTCGCGCACGCGAGAAAGCCTTTTTGTACAGTTCGCGATCCCGAACACGCAGCTTTTGCAATCTGGCAAACAATATCTCGCGAGCAACATAGACCCTTCTCGAAAACGCTTTTTTGTGCATTTCTGCACAAAAAACTCCTCAGGCTGTCATTGAGCTGTAGGTTTGGAGCAGGGAGAAGCTGTTATTTGTCTGGGAAACATTTTTATGAGAGGGATTAAGTTCCACAGACACTACAACTTCCTGTTCCTGTCCTTTGCAATCACTTTTTGTTTATTATTGTGGTGGGTGGGCTGAGCATGTGTGTGGCGGCCATTTTAGGAAGGCATGCATTGTGCCTTTGCCATAGGCGTACATTGACTGTCTCCCATTTCTTGTGGTTGTTGTGGGTGTGTGGCGGCCATTTTGTGTAGCCATCCAAGCAGTGTGCTTGTTTGTGTTTGCCATCCGGTTCCAAGCTTGTGGCCTAGTAGTCTTCCAGTAGGCCCAGAGGTAGTCAGCCTCCAATCTGTGGTGCGTGATTTAAATGTACAGTTGGTGTTGTGTGGTGATTTTCCTTTACTCCATGGATGGCTTTGGATTTTATTGCAAAAGGTGTGTTTGGGGTGGAATAGCATTTTTTGGGTGTGTGCTAAACAAATTGGGCTTTTTTGGCCAGCATGTAAGGCAAGGGATTCAGCTCGTGAACTTTCGGTAACTCTGCACAGCGCGACAACGCGGACTTACAGTTTTCGTCATTTTTGCGCTCGCAATATGCGTGTACGCGCACGCGAGAAAGCCTTTTTCGTACAGTTCGCGATCCCGAACACGCAGCTTTTGCAATCTGGCAAACAATATCTCGCGAGCAACATAGACCCTTCTCGAAAACGCTTTTTTGTGCATTTCTGCACAAAAAACTCCTCAGGCTGTCATTGAGCTGTAGGTTTGGAGCAGGGAGAAGCTGTTATTTGTCTGGGAAACATTTTTATGAGAGGGATTAAGTTCCACAGACACTACAACTTCCTGTTCCTGTCCTTCGCAATCACTTTTTGTTTATTATTGTGGTGGGTGGGCTGAGCATGTGTGTGGCGGCCATTTTAGGAAGGTATGCATTGTGCCTTTGCCATAGGCGTCCAAACTTGTGGCCTAGTCGTACAGTAGGCCCAGGGGTACAACTCAGCAATCATCACGGCGGGTGCATGGAATGTAAACAACTGTTTTTGTGTTGTGCATTGAATTTCAACATCATGGCTTTGGATTGAATTGTAAAATGTGGCCTATACTTTTTTACGGGGTTAGATTTCACTTTTTAGGTGTTGTAAATAAATGCCTTTAGTTTTTATGTGTATATGTTCGTTGTGTTGTTGCTCCCTGATGCTGCATCCATCCCATAATATTCACACTTTTATTTAGGTTAAACAGGCTAGACTACATTTATGTTTTTGTTCCTTGCTATTCTTCTTCCTCAGTGTACACAGTACAAATACAACAGGATCCCTGGCCTTGTCAGTCTCTTAAGAGTCTTAATGGCTGGCTATACTGGTGATGTTGTTCACTGACTTCATAAAATTTAATAATTGTGTTGACCACCCACCAGACAATAATAAGTTATATATTAAATTATGGGTCTTTTGACTGATGTTCTTCTGGCTTTTTTGCTTTTAGGTGCACAAAAGACAGAGGAGGTGTGTCATCATCATCCACTGTTGTGGTGCAAGACCGACGTCCTGTTGCTGTACACAACGTGACGTGTCAGTGACCTGACCAGGCATCTCTGCAACTTGTGTAACTGAGTGCTGTTTTGACATCTGTTGAAGATGCCCCCAAAGAAAGCAGGTAGCAGGTCCTCCGGTACCAAGAAAGTTGCCATGGAGAAGAAGGAACAGAAGAAGAAGGAAGTGTCACTTAAGTCTGGTGTGCCTCCCAAAACCTTTTTTGGTACACCAAAAATGACGCCTGCAGCAGCGGTGTCGGGGGGCCAAGCTGGGGGCAGCACCTCCACATCAGTGGGCCCAACCCGCCAACCCATGCCCAAGCAGATGAGTGTGGAAGAGGTAGCCAGCCTTATGGTGGAAAGCAGCGATGCTGAGCCTGAACTAAACTTATCGCTATCTCAAAGTAGTACACAATCAACGCAGGAGGGAACATCATCAACACAGCAGATAAGTGGTCAACAGCCGCAGCTACCGCCCGCAATAGTAGCTGTTGTTCCTCCCGAAGTAGGGGCAGTTCAGGAAATTGAGCCTCATGCAGAGGAAGAAGAGGAAGCCACTCCTTTAGAAGTTGCATTGCCTTTTAAATCGCCAGCAAGGAAAAGGAGGGTTAGTACATCAAGTTCTTCACCAAGCCCCCCTTCTGATGATCTAGATGTCACTTGGAAGCCACAAACTGAGTCTGAGAGGGAAACACATCACAAGAGCAGGCATGGGAAAAGGAAGGTTCCAGAAAGCCTTACACTTATGGATGTTGATGTAGAAGAGCAGGATGATGAGGATGATGATGATGATGAGCCAGTCATCACAAACATCACTCCCGGGCCTGAGGAGATGGAGACCAACATTTTTACACTATCCAAAATGGATGCGAGGGATGTAGCACGCATACCTCCAACACAGGTAACACCAACACGACCTCCAGCTTCCATATTTACATTAGCAAAGGGCCGGCAGCGTCCTACATCCAGCATAACAAGCACCACCTCAGCAGAAGTAGGTAGTGGTCCTGCACGGAGTCAAATTCAACACACAACCTCCAGTTCATCCGGCATTGGGAGTGGGAGTGGCACCTCCAGCAGGAGACAAAAGTTAAGCTCCCCAGTGTGGGACTTCTTTACGGTTAGCGGAAAGGAGGAGAACATTGCTGTATGCTCCGTTTGTCATACCTCTATTAGTCGTGGAAAGCTTGGTACAAACTATGGTACCGGAGGCCAAATGACCCATCTGAAAAAACACCACGCAATCCAGTGGGAGGAGCACCTTAGGCTCATCAAAACTGGAACCATTGGTGTTGGGCTTAAACGAGTAGAAAGTCCACTCACGGTGGAACAGGAAGAAGAGGGAGACATTCTCTGTGCTAGAGGTACACAAAGTAGCCATGTCCCCAGCACTGCAGTGGTAGCACCCACATCCTCAGCCACATCTCATTGGCACAAGAGTAAGAGTCAGCCTGAGACACCAAGGAGCACTGCTGGCCCAAAAAGTGCGACGTTGACCACAGGAAGGAATACCATGCAGCCTACCATTCTGAGCATGTTTGGTAGGCTGGAGGGGCAGTACGAACGCAACCACCCAATAGCACGTTTGTACAATGCAAAGCTGGCAAAAATGTTAGCACTGGACCTTCTCCCTTTTTAGGTCTCGGGACCACCCGCCCCTCTTCTCTCCTGTTCTCCATTGGCTGGCCTCTTAAATGCTGGCCAGCCACTGGAGAAGAGGTCCAGTCACTCCGATTATGCCCCGTCCTTTTCGGATCGGGGGGCGTGTTTTTTAAAGAAAGTCTCATTCTCTCCTCCAGCCAATGGCTGGAGGAGAGAAAAGACAAACACGCCCCCGAATCCGAATCCGCCACTGCCTTTCTCCGAGGCATTTCTTCTTGACCTCGGAGAAAGGCGGTGGTGTGCTTGTCCTCTCCCCCTGTGTTTAAATTCTGGTTCTGCAGCCTTCACGTAGCTCTGCTTGTCGGTTTCAGCACCTTTCACCGAGATCTGCTTTATGCGCCGGTTCTGGCGCTCAGCTGCTGGTTCTGCAGCCTTCACGGAGCTCTGCACCTTTCATTGGGATGTGCTCTGCGGGCAGGAGAGGTAGCGGGACTTTGTCCGGGGGAGCTTTGCCGCCATATGGCACCCGCTGCCCTGCGCGTGTTTGTGTGCCAAAGGGCTCTGAGAGGGAAGGTTACTCAGCTGTTTTGGGTAGCTGGCAGGGGGCGGGCAGGCAGCCCTGTGTGGCTGGACATCAGGGTGTGGGGTGGGCGGGTCGCACACCGAGGCCTTTGTGGATTCTGGACGGCCTAATTCAAACAACAGACCGAGTTCTTAGAAATGCAGGCCCCACAGGAGGTCGACCCTAATCCCTGCACTTGGAGAGCTCGGTCACAGCCTGTGTGTTTATCAGACTGTTCTGCCACCCAACCTGCCCCTCCTCTCTGTTTTCTCTGCTCGGCGAAGTAAACAACCCCTCGTTCGCTTGGATGCTAACACACACACTACCACGTAGGAGTGTGAAACGTACCAGGAAGATACCTCAGTGGGTAATGCGGCTGTTGCAGAGATGTCCGTAAAACTGCAGGTTTGAATCACGGTTAGGTTGAAAACTGTGCTTAGCGCCTACTGAGGAGAGTGTTTGCGTGACTCGTGAGTCACAGGTTCCAATCCCAGCAGGCCTTTCCTCCGGCCGAGGCCAGGAGAAGCAGTGGTGTTTCTCTTCCCCTCAGCGCTCACCCGGGCACCGCAGGGCTGAGCTGGGCACTGCCCTCTGGGATACGCAGGAAGGACTCAAGGCAGGCACCGAGGCCTTCACAGCCCAACTCTCCCTGAGTCCGCCGGGTCTTCCTGCTAGTGCTGTACCCCCCAGATGCTGGTGATATAGTTCCGCAGGATAAAGCGCTTGCTGGGTGCTGAGATTTGTGTAACATTCAGTGGTCTGCAGGTTTGGTCACGGAGGGGTTGAGCAAACGCTCGCCATTGCAAGTTGTTTGAAATTATTGCCGTTAAGTTGAGTAGCAATAACTTGTTACTTATAGCTCCTCAAACCACACGCGACGACAGTAAGCACTACACAAGCGCCGTGTTATTATTCAGCGGGTCACAAATGCATCAGCTTTTGCTCTGGAATGCAGCCAATACGATATTTTTCATCAGCACATGTCCACGGTATTAATTAAGCAATAACAAAAAGATTCAGGTCTGAGTGCAGGGGTTTGAGCCTGTGAGCTTCAAAATCTAAACAGACCCCGCCATTAGGTGCATTGACCCACAGAGGTATCTCCATTTGAATTTAACACGTGTCTTGTAAATTGCAGTGTTCAAAGGCTCCCGTGACAGCTACACAAACTAATTCGCTAGCTCACTGGGATGGGTCCCTCCTCCTGTACATTAAACAAGTCTCGGCAGCAAGCACATTATCCCTCCGGGCTATATTAGAAGTGTCAATAGCAATTAAACATGGATTTTCCTAACTGGTGACTTTATCATTTGTGGACAATACATGACATAGAGGGCAGGAGGGTGGCGCAGCAGAGCAGCAGGCTGGGCAGGGGGCCCCGGGGCCACATGGTCGCCGGTCGTGAGCTGCCTGTCCGGGATTCCCGGTCCGGGCTCTGTCCCCGGGGTCCGCTGGAGGGTAGCCGGTGAATGCATTCCAGCGGGGGGCGCCCGGCCAGGGTCCGGGGGCTGCTGTGGGCTCCGCGGTGCCGGACACCTCTGGGACCCCGGATGCTGCAGAGCCGTGGGGCAGCACCTCCGCCGCAGTCAGGCAGGCAGCGAGCTGTCCACCTCAGCGCACTCCTGTCTCCTTCTCTCTCACCCCTCCCGTCCACTCTCTCCTGCCCACTCACTCGCTGTTCATCTCATGCTCCCTCTCCTGGAGTCTGTGCCCCCTCTCTGCTCCCACCTCTCTACTCCTCCCCCCACCCCCTTTACTTCCTCATCTCCGTCCCCAGGGACCGGGCGCGCAACACCAATTGGACTCAAAGGGCTTCATCCCCCCTCCCCGTGTGTGGCAGCCCGGGATGAGACAGCTTCCCAGTGCCCACACAGCCGCACCCGAGCACTTCACAGGTCTTTGAAAGACCATTTGCATGTTAATGAGGCCTCGCTGGTGTTTCACCCCTTCTAAGAGCCCCTGCAGCTCCACTCTGCCTATTGCTTCAAGATTCAGGCCAGCACCCCCCCCGTGAAAAAATGTCTTAGCCCCCCCCCCCTCGAAATTGGGCTCTAGTTGCGCCTCTGTGTGCAACCAGACCTCTTGCACGGTCTGGGAGACACAACCTAACACATTGCTTTTATAAGTGTTCCCCTTAACTTAATTGTTTTGTTCGGTGTTGATTTTTTCTTCTCCCTGTCACATAATAATAAAATGCACGATACAACTGAAATGCTTGTGAGAAAACATCACCAGTAAAACAGTCCGATGTTATTATTTTTAATTTCACAATATTTATTGCAAGCATATAGTGGATTGGTCAGGTAGCTGCCTGTTTTCTCTTTTTGTTTTTGTGCCGCTTGCAAAATATCCATTGCGACAGCTTGCCAAGTCCAGATACATTGGGTTTGCCAATGCTTGTTTGTAGTTACTGTGACATGCGCACAAAGCACTGCATAACAAGCATTTACAATGCAACGGTCTCGGCATTGTTAAAGTTAGAGCTATTGGCATTACTCATGACATTATTTTTGTTTGTTTTTGTTTTTAACAATGCCGTTTCTTTAAATGTTTTAAAAACAAACACATAAACAAAAATAATGTCATGAGCAATGCCAATAGCTCTAACTTTACCAATGCCGAGACCATTGCATTGTAAATGCTTGTTCTTTTGTTGAAGGGGTGGGTTTTCTTGAGTTTGTGACCACCATCTGCTCAAAATGGAAAGTTCCCAGCCGCTACTATTTCGCAAGAGTTGCTGTTCCAACACTACATCACGACGTGCTGGAAATGCTTGGAAAAGCATTAAAACAGAGTGCTGTTCAGAGTATACACCTGACAACAGACATGTGGACCAGTTGCCAAGCCACTGATTACATGTGCATCACTGCACACTGGGTCTCTTTTTCGGGTGTTAAAGATAAGATATCTGACGGTGTTGTTGACACCGCTGAGATTTTTAAAGACACTCGCAAACATGCAACTGTAGCCATGTTTGCTATGGAGAAATCTCATACTGCTGTTAACATTTTGGATGAGTTTAACAGCAAGGTGTTTGAGTGGCTGCGACCAAGAGGTCTTACCATTGGTTTTGTTGCCACGGACAATGGCAGTAATGTAGTTAGGGCCATGAAAGATGGTGGCTATTTCAGGGTGCCATGTTTGGCACACTGCATTAACATTGTTGTTCAAGACTTTCTGAAAAATGAAAGCAAAGTCAGCAGCTTACTGACCACCTGCAGAAGAATATGCACACATTTCAACCATTCTTTTAAAGCCCGGAAGGAGCTGAGGGTCATTCAACGTGACCATAAAATGCCAGTCAAAGCACTCATCCAAGAGGTGCCAACACGTTGGAACTCAACGTATTACATGCTTGAGCGTCTGTTTGAGCAGTACATACCACTTAATGCTTATGTCATGAAAAGGTCAGGGGATCCTACAGTGAAAGGCATGAGAGTTGAGATGACCCAATGGGACCTTGTCAAAAGCCTGACAGAGATGCTACTTCCTTTTGAGGTCTTCACACGTGAAGTGAGCAGGGAGGACTGTACTATGGGCCGAGCTATCCCATTGTTGTACATGCTAGAGCAACAGCTGAAGGAGGTGTCAGAAATGTACGCAGGTGTGGATGACAAAGTAGACGCACATTATTTGGCAGACACCTTATCCACTCGCTTATCTCACAATACAAGGATTCAAAATAACATTCTGTCACATCCACATTACATTACTGCCTCAATTTTGGATCCACGTTACAAATTATTGCTGCGCAGTAATGAAGTCATTCCTTTTTCAGAAGTGAATGTTGCCCAGTACAAAACTTTGATAGCTGAGGAAGCCACTGAGTTTGAAAACGAAAGGATCTCCATTAAAGGCCCGCCCCCCCCAGGGCCGAAAAAGTACTGCAGGGCACCCAGAACAAAGTTCTACTTCAGAGGCCAAGAGCAGTGCGCCTGCCTCCCAGCAGTCAACAACACTGCCAGCAATAACATCATCAGCACCAACAGGATCATCAGGCACATTTACAAATACGGCAGGTGATTGGTTTCTACGGAAAGGGTATTGCACATCCATGACTGATGCAAAGGCAAAAGAGGCCCAGGAAATCGGAGCACCCCTGAACATTGAGCGGATGGTTCAGGCCTATCTAGATGACACAACAGAGGTCTACATGGAGCAAAGCCCATTGGTGTATTGGTATGGGAAAAGAAGCCAATGGCCAGTGCTCAGCAGGCTGGCAATTAGGTATGTGGCTTGCCCTGTTGCAAGTGTCTCTTCAGAGCGTGTTTTCAGTGCTGCTGGTGCCATTGTTACTGTCAAAAGGACCAGTCTCTCGCCCAAAAGTGTTGAGAGGTTAACCATGATCAAAATGAATCAACACTTTATACCACCAGAGTACAAAATACGTGAATCACAGGAGGAAGAGGAGAGCGACTTTGATGACATAAGTAGTGGGTTGTTAGACGTACTTCTGTCCGCACCACCAGAGTTTGAGGACGAGCTCCTCTTCCCTGACAACTAGGCTTTCAAATTGGTCTCCCTTCCTTTATTTGTGTGTGACTGTGTGTATCTGTTTTTCTGGTTCAAAATCTACATTCACAACAAATCCATCAACAGTCTCCTCTTTTTATTTCCCTATTGGAGTTGCACGTCTGTGCATAACTGTCCACTCCAATCCTCAGGGTCCTGCTCCATGTTCCTTACTCTCCCTAAGTACATTTCAAGCAAGTCAGACATTGGATGGAGATGGAGAATAGTACAATACAGGTTGCCTCTAACAGTCCCTCCATAAGAAGTGAAACGTGACTCCACCTATATTCCATTTTGTTTCCAATCCGAAAGAAACTCATCACTGACTGGCAGAAGGCTAGGCAGGCATCAGATCAGACAGCCAAAGAGAACACCAAGACAGGTAATGAGTGATTATTGTGAATGATGGTGGCATGCATTGCATTGGATGCTGGCTGACTACGAAGAATTGTGCATGCCATGAAGTACAACTATACTAGTTTATCGACAAAGTAAAAGTGACTCAGGTGTGGTGACAGTTAATGTTTCCTTGTTGTTTAATAATGACCACATTGTACTCCTACCACTGCAGGTGCCGGCCAATATCCGTTGTAATTTGGTAATATGGAATATATTATAAACTTAATCAGTCACTACAGACTGAGTTGGTGTTGGAGAATACGTACCACACGGTCACCATCATGAGGATGCTGAGCATACTGTCTTTGCACACAGTCAGTTGGATTGGAGAAAATTGATGGAATAACTGCGTTTCATGGGCTGACTTAAAAGGTAAAAAGTTTGAACAAGAACCACAGCAGACCTAGGCTAGATGTCCGTGTAGTGGTGTGGACTGGAGTAGAGTGTAGTGGTATGACGGACAGTGGCGCATTGATTTAGTCACTTCATTTGGGAAAATTCTAGGTTGCTGCAGTGCATATGACATTTCTCTGGCTCGGTCAAAATGTAAGTAAGGGGTAGGGTGCCTGGCCTGTGCCGCGGTTCTCCTGTTCTGTGGCTGTGCAGGCTCCTGAATCCTGTCCCGTTGTTGTTGTACCTTAATGCTGTAGAGTAGACACTATGTAGCCTATCCAAGCTGCCTCAGTCTGAAAGTGTTCTCTCCAGAGTGTTGTCTTGCACTCCACTGTAATTGATTTTATTGTTGTAAATGCTGTAATTTTTCAATACCCTGTTTGTTTTTCCATCTACACTTACAGGCCGGCCTTTACCCTGTGCTACAGTGGGAGAAACGACTCACACGTACCTTACCAATCCGCATCAGGCAGGCAGTGGTACCCAAGATTGATGTGCGGAGTGTCCATGGAAGGGAGGACCAAGAGGAATAACGAGAATTATGCAACTCCACATTTGGACCAAGATAATACAGTAACTTTAGTATCATCATTCGTCTTTACATTTATTTGCTTGTTTTTTTCTCTTCAATCATTACGACTGTGTGTTGTGGTTTGTTTGTTAATTGATCCAACTTTTTTTAAATTTCCTTAGCTAGCTTGAAAAATAAAAGTAAGCCCGGTACAGCATGTAATTGGGTTCGGTCTGAGCTCTGAGGGCGGCAGACAGGCAAGGCAAATTTCAATTTCGTCCCTGACTGTACTGTCTCATTCGGTCATAGTAGTTATAGTACAACTCATTATCATTAACCATCAAGTTATCCTCCTCAGCATGCATGCATTTGCTTTCTCTGACTTCATACTTTGATTTCTTTGATAATGGATCATGGTCGTCTTACAAGATTGTGTTTTACTTTTGTTGTGTCCATGCATATTGTCTGTTTTTCTTTCTCAAACCTTTCCCAAAACCCCACTTCCCATCCAATCATCAATCCCTAACCCTCTTCCCCCGGGCTGTGTGATTTATATTGAGGTGTGATGTGATGACTATGTACACCAATTGATCACACGCTTGCTGGGGCAGATGTGGTGAAAGCAACACTAATTGAATTTCAACTAAGGCAGGGCAAGGATCTTCTTCTGCTTGACCACCCATGCTCTAGTTTACTTTGTGTTCTCTTCTACTACTCCTCCCAGAGTCTGTCAAGTGACTTTCTCTTTCTTTTTTCAAACGCTATTGCCAGTGTCTACTACTACCACCACAATAATGGCATCTACTCAGTCAATTTGGGAAACCAACCATGCAGCCATCAGTGTGCCGAACTTCATCATCAATCACAGGTAAGATAAGTTTGGTGGGAGGTATGGACTAGGAGGAGAGACTGACAGTACTATTATGACAATTAAAAATAACTCAGTGAGGGGTACTGCATCTATCGGTTTGTGTGTTACAAAATCGGCAGATCTTTTAAATCAAACACTGGCTGTGGGCATGCAGCAGCACGGAAACAAAGTAAACAACCATGTAACTTACATTGAATTCGGAAAACTGTAACCCACCACAAAACATTAACATCGTATAAATAAATAGTAAGTATATTTTTAATGTCCCCTAACAAAAATAAACTATCCCGCTCTGACCTAACCCACCCCCTCCCTAACCCCAACGAAACGAAACGAAACGAAAGTCCAAAGTCCCAATGTCCGTAGAAATCCCCAACGCCGACAAACCCACCCACCAACAAAAGGAATTAAAAAAGGGGCAAACGACGAGGTCCTCTATTGTCGGCGGGCCTTAAGGTGTTTGTCCACCAGGATCTTTACCCGCTCCTCCATGTTCTCCTCCAAGCGGGCCATCCGGCGGAGCAGCTGGTGGCGAAATGCCCTACAGTTACATCCAGGGTGGGGGGCAGCAGTGCTGGAAATAGAGGCGCGGCGGCGGGCGGATGCCGGACCACGGCGCCGTGAAAGTGGAGGCCGGGCCTGACTGGGGCCCAGGGCATTGGAGGAGGCTGCAGCTGCAGCCGCCTCCTCCTCCTCCTCCTCCTGAGCCACCAGCCGGCGATAATGCTCGCAGATGGCCTCCAGTTTCCGGCGCCGGGCCCTAGCGGCCAACTCCTTCCTTGATGGTTTAGTGGAAGGAGTATCATCTATATCAAGAAAGAAAAAGAACATGTTGGAGCCAATACTCTTAGCAAAACAGGAACACTAAAATCATTTAACACATAGTGTCACAGTATCACTAGCAAGCACAGTTCATAACATTTGTGATTTGGTGGTGGGGTAAGTATCTCTAATCCTACTTCCTTGGACTCTAACATTTGTGACAGTTTCAGACATTATTTATAAATATAATCGTACTATGTATGTACTCCGGTACACCAGTCGTGCTGTTCTTATCTGTAGTTTAGCCCAATTACATAACCTTGTTGTAGGCGGCATGCCAGGTCCATCAGCTAAGCTTGCACCCAAGAGAAACAGATATGAGCCACATGATGCAGACTCACGTTAGTTTTATTTACTACTACTGTCTGCAGGTGGGGAAGCTCTTTTTTTTGTCTGACGCCTTACGGCCGTTGGCACTGGTCATACTCTGTTACATGAGGGCAAATGGCATGCACAATTTCACTTACACCCTGCCATGGGTACTACAAAAAGGCTGATTATTTATCGGATCCAACGATCATTGCTTATATTCATATTATAGATGCTGCTAGTGCTAATACGATATACGACATCAGGTCGGTAGCGATCGGTGGTGGGAGTGCTGCCGGTCGGTGACGTGGGAAGGTGCAGGGTGGGGATAGTAAACGATGGATTAAGGACATTCACAGGTAATTAAAGAATACATAAAAAAAAAACATTGCTGCACACAGTAGCACACACTGCATCGCATTCGGCGGTGCAGTGCACACCTTGAAAATAATTTTATTTATTTTTATTTTGATTACCTGTATTTGGCCATAATACACAGTTTACACGCCAGTGCCACCCACCCGTCCCCTCCCCATGTCACCGCCCGCCAACAATCCCACCACCAACCGCTACTGCAGAGGGTACTTTGCTTTCATTGATTGTGTAACCAATATCCATAAACAACAGATAGGCCACCCTTTGCAGGCTGGCTGCCCCTATCGAAAATACATTAATAATAATAGGTAGGGAGTGGTCCCCAGAGTGGGAGGAAGGGGTTTCCGCTTGATAATATATGACGTGCTTGCAAACTACTGCAAGTGTACTGCATGCTCATAATACTACCTTGATTCCCCTAGGCTTTGCTACTGTTGCGCAGTTTCTTTTACATTTTCTTCAAAGTAAGAATCTCCAGTGACACTTTCCACCTATACTGTCTCTTGGTGATAGTACATCCAGGCATACATCCATTAAAGTAAACGTCTATCCTTTTTTATATATCTCTTAACAAACCTTAGTTGGTTTCACCAACAAACACCCATGCTTCTGCTCCTTCCTTCCTTGCCTTGGCTTTGAGTTTGAACCAAAAACACCGCTGATTCTTGCTATCTAGTACTATCCACCCATACTGTGTCGCCCACCCAGGCAGGCATTCTTTCACCTTCCACCCATCCTTCAACAACCCATGCATCTGATCTTATTACTATCAGCCACCTATACATGCTTCCAACAACATATCCTTCTCTGCCAGTCAGTCATATTGTTTATCTCGCCCGTCCTTCCACCCTTAGTGCTTTCCCTCTTTGTTCAACACATCCATGAAGGTCATCTGATCTGAGTTTGTCTTCTCCATAAAACATTCACAGCTGATTTTGGAGTCACATAGAAGAGGCCATTGGTTACTCTACTCACGCTGGTAATGCTACGTAAAGGGTGTCTTCTTCAACCGTTGTATAATAAGTCGCACAGTACAGTGAAATAGTGAACACAGTTCCATCTAGCTGTAATGTCAAGAAGTAATGAATATAACTTACCGCCGCTGGCCACTGCTGCTGGATCCCCCCTGGGCCCTGTGTCTCCTGCAGGTGCCGCCAGTTCGCCTGCCCCCTCCGGAATGGCCGCATCGCTGGCCCTGACGGCACTGGTGGATGGTAGTGTGCCTAGAAAAAAGCATCACAAATTTTTTAGATGCCTGTAAACCTCCCCCTATTTTAAGTGTTCACTTGGAACATTGAAAAAAAAGTTAATGCGATGCAACATACATCAGCACTAGACAGTAAGTACAGTCAGTAGACAGACACTAGTAGGATATGGTTCCACTTCCTAGGGTCATGTAGTCCTACTCTACTCTTTTGAAAGTTAGCCTGAGCCATGAGTAACCCTTTTAGATTCATCATGTCGACTACTACACTTTTGGTGCATATTATACCTGCCAGCTTATTGACATGTGCAGTAGATGCCTTTAAGGCCGCTTGACTGTTGCGTACAAGTGAAGAGGTCGAAAAAAAACCAACTTATTGACTTTGTTTAGTTTATATTGCTTAGCCATCACACATACATGTTACACTTTTTGGCATGCCTGCAAAATGCTAGCATTCACCAGTATACTATCTAACGGCTAACTCGCAGAGTTTTTCTCATATATCATAGGCGGAAGATTCCCTTCTACAAACCAGAGATTTACAGAGCATATTGGATGCAAGATGATGTAACCAGTATTTCTACGTTCTACGGTGAGGGGTCTTCCAGAATTCAAAAGATCTTGGCTCTTGTTCTTGTTGTCAATCATGCACTTGTAAATGTTTACTGTTTTAATGTTAGGCTTTTTGCTGGCTTATTGACTATGGCTGTAGTAAATTAAATTTCATATTAACGATGTACAGAGTTTGATACTTGTTTCAAATAAACCTTTTGAACTTACACATAGACTCTGTGGTATTTGGTGTGGTGGAGTGGACTTACACAAGTGTGTGAGCAAAATGGTGTTTGTTATTATGTTCTGGGTTGTCTCTGTCTCAGTCCTCATCAACATTGTGTATTGTCTTCGTGGGGGGGGGTCGGGAGTGGGACCCTAATGTGAGACACTATAGCTAGTCGGTCAGGGGATCCTGGGTTCTTCGGACTGAGGTGTGATCAGTAAGATCCAACCTCCCATCAGCATCAACATCCTATTTTGTTGTGCATAGTTCTGTATGTGGCTCTGCAGAATCCTAGACAATAGTAGTATCATGTACTATCCGATCAAAAATACTAGTCAAATATCTGGTTGGGCATTTTGTTTGTGGTAATTGTCAAAGCCTCAACATTGAGAAGACTTGAAGAGGACAACCCAAAGGACAGGACCCAGTGGCTAGAGCTATTGGTCAATCAGAGTTTTATTGTTGCAAAGAAAACCTTCTATTAAAGAGTGGGCAACTGTGCAAGCTTCGCTACACACAGAGTAATAATAGTAATAGTAGTAGTAGTATTAGTAGTACAGAGAGTCATAGCAGAGGGAGTTAGAAGCAACTTAGAGGCAGGGATAAACAGAATTAGTAAACAGATAGTCAAGGTCAAAGAAGTAAACTTTTGTAAAAAAAGAGATTCAGAAAGTGGAACCATAATTTAGAGTTTGGGAAAAAAAGATGCAGTAACATAACATTTAGGGAAATATAAATGTCAATCTAACCAATGGAGGACTTACTGGGGCCAGCTGCAGGAGCCTCAGTAGAGGAGCGGTCCTGGGGTTCCCCCGCCGACTCCGACCCCGTCTTCTTGCCCCTGGGTGGTGCTGATGATCATGTAAAATATAATAAAGAAAGAGACCAACATTAAGGAGTGCTGTGAGAAAAATAATAAATCATTTGGAAAAATAAGTCCAAGAACATTTTAGGAAACAACAAGTGCAATAAAATTGACCTATCTAATCAGATGGATCGTCTACTTATTTATGAACACTCCAGTGTTCCATGATCATTCTGATTCCAAATACTAACAAAGCCTAGTAAGTACCACCTGACCTACACCACCTATTCCAGACGGGCCAATTGTTCACCAATTTTTTTCAGCCATCAAATGCATAGATGAGATGGAGGACACATGCATAGTTGCATACATTAGTGCATACATACAACAAATTGTGGGTTGGTTGCATAATTCTGATCTAGTTCTGCTACTGACTGACCATGCTAAGCCTACCACTCACTAAACAAAGTACAAAAGGTTCGACGGAGGACTGGGGTAAGCAGCACTCAGTGACAGAGGATGCGTCACGCAGACCGCATAAAACAATTAGTAACTACTACTAACAAACTAAACCTAGTATCCAATATCCATCCACCACTATTTCACAGTAGGACAATGGAAGGACTAGAGTCTCTCTAGCAAATCGCATTACCTAACTTCAGTTCTGTAAAGTAAACTCTTACATAATCAGCATCAGCACAAGCTAGCACAAACTAAGTTGCAAACAAGTAAGAGTACCACCGTGCACCTGGGTCCTTAAATCAAAGAACATTTTGCTTTTTGGAACGTAATTTACCAGCAACGCTTGGCACGCAGCAGTAATCTTGTTGTTCATCTAATTTAATATACACAATCAGTTACTCAGCAAGCCTGACGACCTCGACACCTAGCAGGTCCAACAGGTCCTGCTCCCGGTCCAGGATGTCGGACCACCGGTGGGCTAGCTGGTTGTGGGTGCGCCGGATCCCAGTGCACCGGAACACGGCCCGGCGCACCTTCGCCCACCGACAGTGCCGCTCCTGGGTAGTGTACCCGGAGCCGGGCCTGCCGCCTGCTGCCAAGGTCAAGGGGAGGAGGCGCTGGATGATGAAAACAAGAGCCGCCACCTCCTCCTCCCCAAACAGTTGCCGGGCCTGCACCCCTGCAGGACGCATTCTGCCGCAAGGCAGGCGGCGCTTCTCTGCGCCTGCAGGTCCTTTGCCCTTGGGACTTGGTGTGCCCTTGGCCATGGTTCTGGGGTGGGTGGGAGGCGGAAAAGAAAAGTCCAAAGGGGAAAAAAAGTTAGGGGGAAGAAGATAGAAAGTCAGGAAAAAGGCTTTAAAGACAAAGGATTGCTAAGATAAAGGGAGGATACAAAAGTAGGCCCAGAAACATGGCATAGAGTGAAAAACAAGATGGCCGCGCCCATTCGCGACCGCGTGGGTAAGTTTGCGCGATATTTCTCGCAAATATGTACTATTCATCGCGAACAAGTAACATGCGCTCCCGAACACGTCAATGCACATCGCGAACACGCTATCCGCGACCCGGAACAGGAAATAAGGCGTCGCGAGCGGGCGGGACTATAGAAAAACAAGATGGCCGCGCCCATTGGCGACCGCATGGGTAAGATCGCGAGATATATCGCCCGAGCATGCAAACAGCTCCCCGAACATGCTTACCGCGCTCGCGAACAAGAAAAAGCCATCGCGAACAGGTTGCCACAAGCAACTACGCAAGCTCGCGAAGCTTCGCGAAGGTCGCGTAGTGCAATGACATCTTCGCGAAGCTTCGCGAAGCGCGACTACGCGAACTACGCCCAGGGTTAGAACTACAACTGAATTAGACACAAGGCCTAGAGCCTGTAGAAGTGCTTGGACCACAAGGAACCACCCAAGGTAGTGACACAGGGGACGCGTGCAGTGTGAGAACACAGCCGCGAATCGCCATTAACTTCTATGGGGAAAGTCGCGGTTGGAAATTAAGTGTTTAAGGACACTTAGAGGGCGACTGCGAGCGAACCCTTTTGGACTTAGAGGTGTCTAGGGCCAACACCCATGGGAGAACCGGAGTACTCGAGTTACCTCACCCAGGGAAGCCGGGTGCATAGGTGTCAAATGGTGTCGGGTCACGTCGCTGTTTTCAATGGAAGCTGCTCAGGAAGTGCTGCTGCCGTGAAGAGGAGAAGTGTCCGGAGAGATCCAAGCCTGGATCGAGGATGTAAGGAACCTGAAAGCAGAGGGGACAGAGTCTGGGTCACTTACCAGTGACCAAGGGCACGATAGTCCAATGCCCATAGATGTTGGGTGCTTCAGGTGAGTTGATGGGTGTCTTGACTCTTCAGCCACGAGATCCAGGAGTTGTCGATGATGACCAGAAGCTGGATTCGAGCTGTCGCATGAAGTCTGTCGAGTGCTGTGGTGTCGGCGACCAGATTGGACCCAACAAGCCTTAGCAACGGCAAGTCACTTGGAAACAGAGAAAGGACGTCGGTGCAGACCAGCAAGGTCTGGGGGACTCACCCAGTAAGGGTAAGTAGGGGCACTTCCGGAGCAACCAGGAAAGCCCAATCAGAAGAGGAGTCGCCTTCGTGGGGACCCACTAGCCAATGGGCTAGCGATCGCGAAGGAGCCTCGAGCGGTCGCACTTGAACCCGGCCAACGGATCAATCGTGGAGTGGAGGCCAGAGATCTTTGGTGCAGTAGGGGCTCAAGGCTGGGGCTACTCGGAGTCCAAAGCACAACTTCGAGGAGGACCAGGAAGATGATGGATCAGCAAAAGATCACGGTGTCCAGGAGTCATGGTTCCACGTCACCCACAATAGCCACGGGCCTCAGCTTTGCAGTGGACTCAGGGTAGCCTCGGGGAAGTCTGGAAATCCACCTCTGGGAATGTAGAGACTTCGGCGTCCGGTGGGAGTTTCAGAATTGCAGACCTGACAGTTGCTTCTTTGGTGCCTGCCAAGCAGGGGAGTCACTCCTTGACCCCAAGGGAGATTTCTTCAGTCTTCTGAGCGGACGTGTTGAAATTTTGACCTGATGAATATTGAACTTTATTGAATATTGAACTGCTGAAATAGGGAACGGCATGTTATGCTTGTTTTTAAACAGTTTTTAGTGTGCGCTTTTGTTGTGTAACCTACCTTAATTACTTTTGCTTGCTAACTCTCTCTGCCAGCGCCCCGTTCCACCGCGGGTTCTCCAGATTGTTGTGGAGGGCGCCGGCATACATTTGGGCTGATTTCTGAGTCAGGGGGTGGAGCTAGGGGATCGTTAGCGCTCTAGCGCTCCTCGCTATTTAAACATCACGCTCGGCTCGTCGCGAGCAGACGTGTTGAAACTTTGACCTGCTGAATATTGAACTTTATTAAATATTGAACTGCTGAAATAGGGAATGGCATGTTATGCTCGTTTTTAACTGTTTTTAGTGTGCACTTTTGTGTGTAACCTACCTTAATTACTTTTGCTTGCTAACTCTCTCTGCCAGTAACACATTCCACCGTGGGTTCTCCCGACTGTTGTGGAGGGCGCTGGCATACATTTGGGCTGTTTTCTGAGTCAGGGGGAAGAGCTAGGGGATCGTTAGCGCTCTAGCGCTCCTCGCTATTTAAACATCATGCTCGATTCGTCATGCAGCGGGCGTACCGCTGGCGCGCCGAAGGCGCGCCCAATGCCAGCCCGTCTGCATCTGTCCGCGCCACGACCATGCCAGGGGCCAGGGATGCTGCTTGTGCTGCCTTAGATCTTTACCCTAGGAGCTGCTACTCTAGAGAGGGCTTATTAAATCTTCGACCGGCTGCTCTGCCCTGTCATTACAATTGGAATCCCGAGTTTCTCCCCAGGAAATTACACCAGGGATGTAGGGGTTGCAACATTAGCTGGAAGCAGACCAGTGAGAGCTGCCCAGACATCGCTGCCGCTAAGTCTCTCGGTAAGGAGATGTCTGCTCATGGCTTTCTTCTTAATGCCAGGTCTATTATTAAAAACAAAATAGCTTTCAGAGACTTTGTCTCAGCTAGAAAGCCCACCTGTGTTTTTATTACAGAAACCTGGGCGACGGATGCGTCAGGCCCTGACCTGGTAGATGCTATCCCCTCGGGGTATACCTTGTCCAGATTGGATAGAGTAGGCAGGCGGGGAGGAGGGCTGGGAATCCTGTATAAAGACGCCCTCATCTGTCGCACTCAGACTCTGACCACTTCCTCTGAACCTTACCAGGCTTACTATTTTTCGATCAATCTTCACCCCACAGAAAGCTACTCTGGCATTTTATGCTATAGACAACCGGGTCCAAGGACTTCCTTTAGTCAGGACTTTGGCAAATTGGCAGAACCCTACTTGGAGAGATCCAACATCACGATTCTGGGGGATTTTAATTTAAATTTGGAAAACACCTCCTGTAGGGATACTCAAGGTCTTTTGGAAACACTGGGCTGCTGTGAGCTTGCCCAGCGGGTCGGAAGCTCTACTCATATTGCGGGGCATACCCTCGATTGGGTCTTCTCTAATGATCCTAGGCTAAAGGTGGGGCAGTCTATCCCCCTCGCCTGGTCTGATCATTTTGCTGTTCCATTTGACTTGCATTTCCAGGCCTCAGCATCTTCTGCTCCTAGCGATAAGAAATTAGACGAAAGAAGGAATTTCAACCATATAGACAAGGAGGCACTTCGGCCTTTCCTTGATAAGCTGGGGCCTGCTAAGCAGCTCGATGCCAATTCCGCTGCTGCAGAGCTATCTCATACACTGACAGCAGCAATGGATTTCCTTGCTCCGGCTAAAAAGCATTATTCGGCAAGAACTAGGCCTTCAGCTCCCTGGTTTACAGAAAGACTTAGAACACTTAAACAGGGCTGCCATAAACAGAAGAGGTTGTGGCGTGCTAACTTAGAACCCTCAGAGAGGGAACAACATAAGCAGTGCCTGAAAGAGTTTAAGGCGGCTATTATGGAGGAAAAGAGATTATACTTCTCCAGGGTTGCCGCCTCCCTGAAATCCCCCAGGGATCTTTTTAAGGTTATCAACTCCCTCTTCTCCCCGCGGGTATCGGATCCCTCAGAGCCTTCACAGGAACTTTGTGATAAAATTTCGGATTTTTTTCAAGCTAAAATCTCCGATATTTATTCCCTGCTGGAAATAGCGAACTCCAGTATCAGGCCAGAAGTAGAGATGTCGACTCTCTCCTGTGAGGCTCTCCCCTCGGGGGAGACCCCTAGGTTTCTTACTTTCCCCCCCTTTGTCCTTGGAGGTGACAGATAGGCTCCTGGACTGTGTCAAGTCAGGCTCTCCTTTGGATCCTTGCCCGCTCAAGGTGTTAAAAAACTGCCAGGAGATCGTGATTCCTCTTTTCATGAGGGTCATGAATGTTGCCATCCCTGAAGGAGTTTACCCGTCTCTGTGGAAGATAGCGGTGGTTAAACCTCTATTGAAGAAACCCTCTTTAGACCCTGGTGAATTAAAAATAATTCGGCCGAACTTCCTGCTTCCCGTCCCTGCTAAGATCTTGGAGGCCCATTTAAATCTCCATCTCAGCACATACTTAAAAGTCCATTATCTCCTGGATCGTTCTCAACATGGTTTCAGGAGATATCATAGTACGGAGACAGCCCTGATGGCAGTCTTTAATAATATTCGGACTCAGGTCGATGCTGGCCATACTACGCTTTTGGTGCTCTTGGATCTCACTGCGGCCTTTGGCACCTTATCTCCTCATAGGCTGGTGGCTCGCCTTCGAGAGATGGGTATCGGGGATACAGCTCTGAGCCTCCTTGCCTCCTTCCTTGGGGAATGTGAACAGAGGGTGAAATTAGACCCATATTTTTCTGCCCATAAAGCTCTGCAGTGCGGTGTCCCCCAGGGCTCTTCTTTGAGCCCTACACTTTTCAATATCTATGTGGCCCCACTTGCAAAGGTGGTAAGATCTTTTGGGCTGGAGGTGCTGTCCTAAGCGGACAACACCCAAATAATGGTCTCTATAACTCATACCGTTAAAGACGCGGCCCTCAACTTTAGGAGCTGCATGGAGGCAGTTTCCCTCTGGATGGTGGAAAATTTTCTGAAGCTGAATGGAGAGAAGACCGAGGTCTTGATCTTTGGGAATGATCAGGAAATCTGGTCCAGCGATTGGTGGCCGACCGCGCTGGGGGTCTGTCCTTGTCCAGTTTCTCATGGGAAAAACCTAGGGGTGATCATGGACAATGTTCTCTCTCTGAGGCTGCAGGTAAACAGGACTGTTTCCACCTGCTTTGGTATCATTAGGATTCTTAGAAGGATCTCTCATTATCTGTCCTTTGAAGCACGTAAGCAGGCCGTAGTGGCCTTGGTAACCTCAAGACTGGATTATTGTAATGCCTTTTATTTGGGCATTAATAAAGGTCTTATCCATCGGTTGCAGATGGTGCAGAATGCAGCGGCCAGATTTGTCTTGAATCTTTCTAGATTTCATTCAGCTACAGCCTCGATTAAGCTTCTGCACTGGCTCCTGATGAATGATAGGATCATTTTTAAGATCCTTTGTCTGACTCATGAAGCCTTTTATGATTCTGGTCCCGAGGGTATTAAGTCGATCGTCTGTCATTATGCCCCATCCAGGTCTCTTCGGTCCGCGGACAAAAACCTTCTTGTTGTGCCTATGTAGGAGAGTGGCATCGACTGCATAGTTGCCCCCAACTTTTTGCTGATGTTTTGAATGTTTTATGACACTAGCCAGGCTGTGGCCCTGCTATCCAGGACCCCAGTCTATCTGCTTCTTCTCTAAACTGATGTGAGTACCCTAGGTACCTTCCAATTGGATACTGAAGACACCCTATCAGCCCCTTGTAGATGGTACCCTAGGTACCCAAGGCATGGGTCCCTCAGAGGCCTACCAGGGGCTGCAGCACTTATTGTGTCACCCCTGGGACAGTCATACCAAATGACACCACCAGACCACTACTGTAGTCTGGGTAAGGTGGTGCTTGCACTCCTTACAGGGATATAGGTATCCTGTATCCCACTTAATACAACACATATATTCTCATAGGTCACCCCTAAAGCAGGCCTTCCTAATCCTAGAAGGCAGGGTGCTGAGATATGTGTGAGGGGGGGACCCCTACCTAAGTAGGGCCCCTCTGCAACCTTTGTAAAATCATTGCTGGGTTGTTTGTAGTGTAGCCATACCATATACTCTTAACCACATTATAAGTATATCGCGATAGCGTGATAACTTGAGAATGGCTACACAGAACCATATCGTGTTTGGTGTCAAACATGTAGGACTCATACCCCCAATCCAGCCATGGGACTGAGGGCATGATTCCCCCCTGCTAGAGGGGCAATATGGGAAAAGCGGCAGAATTTAGACACCAATTTAAAAGTGCACACGTAGTACAAAATGGATGCTACCCGCCACCCACACGACTCTGGCTGCCTGTTGCTGGGCAGAACTCCAGCCACGGCAGCTGGACAATAGGGATCCTGTTGCAGGGAGGTGTTCCCACCTCCCCAGACAGACTATGTGGATTGGAACTGGGTGGGTGCACCATAGGATGCCTTTCAGAGTTGCACGTAGGCTTCCCCAGTGCCTACATTCTGCATACACCACCTGGAACCGGTTCAGCGGCATCCTGTCCCCTGCCCTGGTGGGAAACACACAAAGGGGAGAGGGGGTAGCCACCCTTTTCCCGCCTGACCTCTCATTGGTGGGCTCTGATCTGGACACTCCCCTAATCTTTGGATAAAGGTGAATACTGGGTCCCCAGAGCCTCAGATTATTCTTGAACTTCAAAGACTTGAACTTCGACTTGCTGCCGCACAGCTGACTGAAGAAATCTCCCTTGGGGTAAAGGAGTTACCCCCCTGCTTGGCAGGCACCTGAAACACTGAAAGTGACCTGGTTGGAACCTCGCTGCTCCTACGGACATCGACGACTCTTTCCTACCTTGAGGTGGGTTTCCAAGCATCCCAGAGGCCAGTGAGTGTGCACAGCAAAGCTCAGCACCTTGGACCACTATGGGTGCCGAGATCCCTAATACCCCAGGACACCAGCCACCTCTTGCCCAGCACCCGACCACGACAAGTGGGGAAGTTGTGCTTTGGCCCCTTATTGAGCCAACCTCTCAGCATCATCTGTGCCAAAGATTGACACCCTAGCCCGCTCCGGCGACCCGTGGGTGCATCTTTACGCACGCCAAATTGCTGCCTCCCGCGGTCCCTTGTCCCTCGACTTGTGGGCCCTAGTGGAGATCAATCTTCGATTCCAAGAGTTCTACTGGTTGCTCCAGGCTTGCTCTTCAGTCTCCTCACTGGAGACTTTGCTCAGACCTCGTGAGTCTGTACCAGTAGCAGTTTTGTGTTTCTTGTGTGGGTTGCGGTTGCCAAGGCTTAGTGGATCCAATCCTGACACTATCACCGCAGCAACCCTCATCCTTTGTGGGATAGTCGCTTTCCAGAAGCTGGCCTTCCTTGACACCTCCTGGACCCCGTGGCTGACGATCCAAGCTACACCTCTTCCACCTGGAAGCACCCAAAATTGAAGGGCTCCTTCTCTTGATCCCCCTGGTCACTGTGCCGTGACCCAGACTCTGTCCCCTCTGCTTTCAGGTCCTTCTCTACAAGATCTACATTTTCATCTTCACGACAAAGACGACGCTTCTGGCTAGCAGCAGTTCTTCACGTTTTGCCATTGAAAATCAGCCCGACATCGAAAACAACCTATGCACCCGGCTTCCCTGGGGCAGGTAACAGTGGTACCTCGGTACTCTCGTGTGTGTGGGCCCTTCAAAAGCTTAACTCTAAAGTATTGAACTTGAACTCCTGCTAGAAGTGTTGCTTGTAAAATTCAACCGCGTCATACTCCATAGGCTTTAATAGAGATCCCGACAGTAGCTTTAGCCACTGCACGCGTCTCCCGTGGGTCCCCTTCCTCACTACCTGGGGTGGTTTCACAAGGGGCCAGCGACCCTAAATGCCCTAGGAATTGTCTGTAGAATTGTCGTGGTTCTTATACCACTTTTTTGATATATGGTTTGGTTCCCCCCCTGGGGCCCTGTGATTCCAGTGCTATTTATTGTAACTATCAATGCTTGTTTGAATTGTATCTTCACCTCTAGCCTCATAAAGAGACGAGTGGGGTTATTCCTAGAATAAATACATATATTTTATATATATACCTGTGTGGACTACTCTTTCATTTGGTTATTCAAGAGGTTATCTATGGTAAAACAATAAGCTTAACACTCCTTCAAGTCTTAGCCTGAAGGCTGCTCTCCACAGCTACCACTAGGATAGCTTTCTTTACAGGTTGTCTTTAACCTATCACCATAACAGTCGAATTGGACTGGTACAAGGTGTCCCCTATAACTAGAGGACAGCATATGCCAGGCCAACTTCTCACATTGGTGTGCAGCGGTTGGATTCAAGCTTGCCATTGTTTTACCAGATAACAAATTGAATTTCTAAAGTGAAAGCCACTTGGTACTAAAGGTACATATAAATTTAAGCTTAGAACACAATAAGTTCTACTGAACTTAGTGGTTGTGTGTAGAGGGCTTAGCACACCTTGACTACAACTCAAGAAAGGGTTCAGTAGGCCACACCTAGTGTAGGTAGATACACCAGTACCACTACACTAGAAATGTCTTTAGGTTCAGGAGCCCATAAGGCCCTGGAAGGACCATCAAGGGTCCCAGTCAACAAGTATGACAACCTCTCTTTTGCAGAGCTTAGGGAGATGTGCACTACTCGGCAACTGAAGACAAACAAGGGTGCCAACACTCAACATCTCAGGGAAATCCTGCTCATAGCAGACTTCAAGCAGACTCTAGTGTCTGAAGGGGTAGACAGGTTGGGTGGGCATCCTGCTGAAGAGGACACCCTAGTGGTGGACTCTGATGAGGACCAGGAAGAGGAAGTTGAACTTGACCTGGATGAATCAGACCATTCACAACATGGAGGTGATGGCCCAAGATGTTCTCCCTCCATCCCTAATGGGAGATTGGTGGATCCAAACAGAAGGAACAGATCCCCCTCAGAGGGGTCTAACCATTCTGGGAGATCCAAAAGCACCTCTGCCTCTTCTCAGAGAAGAGAATCCTCCCAAGAGAGGAAGTGCAGACTGATCCAGTTTGAGCAAGCCAAGCTTCAGCTCAGGAGAGAACAGTTAGCATTAGACAGGGAGTCCCTGGAGCTTCAGAAAGCGCCAAGAAAATGGGGTCTAGAGACCCCTGATGGCAGTAATAATACCCCTAGAGTTAGAGAGAAAGCTCCTGACAACAGGAACCTGCATAAGATTGTGCCCCCTATCAGTCAGGGGATGATATCCATAAATGGGTCACTGCACTTGAAAGGGCCTGTAAAGTACAAAGGGTCCCAGTAGGTCAGTGGGCAGCACTCTTATGGCTCTCCTTTGCAGACAAAGAAAGAGACAAGCTCCTCTCTGTCAGAGAAGAGGATGCATATGATTATTATATCGTGAGAGATGCTTTAATAGATGGGTTTGGCTTAACCACTGAACAGTACAGGTTAAAGTTCAGAGATACCCAAAAAGCACAGAATCAAGATTGGGTAGACTTTGTAGATTGTGCTACTAAGACTCTGAAAGGTTGGTTAACTGGCAGCAAAGTAAATGATTGCAAAGGATTGTACAATCTTATTATGAGGGAGCAGATCCTTAACAATTGTCAGAATCAGCTCTTGCATCAGCACCTGGTGGACTCAGATCTGACCTCTCCCCAAGAATTGGGAAAGAAGGCAGACAAATGGGTCAGAACCAGGATCAAGCAAAAGGTCCAGCCCTTGGGGGGTGCAACTAAAAAGGAAGATGCCAAAAACTCTGAGAAGGGTGGGGAAAAGGTAAAAGACCAGCAGTCTTCAACAGGCCCCCAAAAATCAGCATCTGATAATTCCCAAAACAACAAAGCTAAGCAGCCAAGGAAGCCATGGTGTAAAATCTGTAAACAGAAAACCCATTGGACTGCAGACTGTAATAAGGCCAAAGACTCCACAAGTACCACTACACCTGCCCCTAAGGCATCTGTTACCCCTAGTCCAGCTATAGGTGGTGGTACACAGAACAAATGGATAGTAGGGTTGACCCTGGGATCTGGAGAGGAATCTGGCCTAGTCAGAATGCCTACTCAGGCTGTATTAGTTTGTGATGGGGACCTGTCCCTATTTGTGAGTCCCAGTGGTCTGGGCAAATACAAGCAACAGCCTAGAATAAATGAAAGGGAGTCTCTAGCTTACAGGGACACAGGGGCCAGTGTCACCGTGGTGACTAATGACCTTGTGGACCCTAGTCAGATCATACTTGGAGAAACTTACCAGGTGACCAATGCAAGCAATGTCAGTACTAAACATGCTCTGGAAGTTGTTAACTTCTCTTGGGGAAGGGTAACTGGCCTAAAGAAGGTTGTGATGAGTGCAGACCTACCAGTAGAATGTTTGCTAGAGAATGATTTGGAGACCTCAGCATGGGCTGAGGTGGAGCTAACTACCCATGCAGCGATGCTGGGTATCCCAGCAGAAGTGTTTGCCCTGACAAGGTCAAAAGCAAAGCTGACACAAACTGAGCAGGCCTTGGATCCTGGAAAAATGAACCAAGGACCTTCCAAGAGGAGGATTAGCAGGGGTAAGGCAGTGCCTTCCCCCCAGGATCAGTCTGAAGAGACTCTTTTAGCAGAAGAGGATCTGACACCTGAAGAAGGAACTGTCCCAGATGAGCTTGAACCTGATCAGGTTGAGTTCTTGGGGACAGGGGGACCTTCTAGGGCAGACTTGAGCCTCTGGAGCAGCAGAGCTGCTCCACTCTTGAACCCCTCAGACAGCAAGCTGCTGCTGAGGCTTCCGGGAATGCCAGTGGAACCCATAAGATATATTAGTATGATGGACTCCTGTACTCTGAGGGTCGAGACCCCAAGCCTGGTACAGCCAGGAGGTTGGTCATACCTCAGAAGTTCAGGGGTTTCCTACTCACACTGGCCCATGATATTCCCTTGGCAGGACACCTCGGCCAAAATAAGACTTGGGACATAATTGTCCCTCACTTTCATTGGCCTCAAATGAGTGAGGACTGTAAGAGTTTCTGTAGCTCTTGCATTATCTGCCAGGCCAGTGGCAAGGCAGGTAAATCCACAAAGGCCCCCCCTGATACCACTACCTGTGGTGGGGGTTCCCTTTGAACGGGTAGGGATTGACATAGTTGGTCCCCTTGACCCACCAACAGCATCTGGGCACAGGTTTATTCTGGTGGTAGTGGATCATGCCACCAGATACCCAGAAGCTATTCCCCTTAGGACCATCACAGCACCTGTGGTGGCAAGGGCCCTCCTGGGAATCTTTTCCAGGGTGGGTTTCCCTAAGGAGGTCTTATCTGACCGAGGTACAAACTTTATGAGTAGTTACCTCAAAGCAATGTGGAAGGAGTGTGGTGTCAACTACAGGTTCACCACCCCTTATCATCCTCAATGCAATGGGCTTGTTGAGAGATTCAACAAGACCCTCAAGCGTATGATCAAAGGGCTCCCAGAAAAGCTTAGGCGAAAATGGGATGTTCTTCTGCCCTGCCTTCTCTTTGCATACAGGGAGGTGCCACAGAAGGGGGTTGGTTACAGCCCTTTTGAACTTTTGTTTGGTCACCCTGTTAGAGGGCCACTCTGTCTAGTGAAGGAGGGATGGGAGTTACCTCTCAAACCCCTTAAACAGGATATTGTGGACTATGTACTAGGTCTCCGCTCCCGGATGGCTGAGTATATGAAGAAGGCGACAAAAAACCTTGAGGAAAGCCAGGAACTGCAAAAAGCCTGGCATGACCAAAAGGCTGTACTGGTGGTGTACCAGCCAGGACAGAAGGTATGGGTGTTGGAGCCAGTGGCCCCAGCAGCCCTCCAAGACAAATGGAGTGGACCCCATACCATTTTGGAAAAGAAGGGAGAGGTGACCTGCTTGGTGGACCTTGGCACTCCCAGAAGTCCCCACAGGGTACTTCATGTAAACAGACTGAAACCATATGTGGACAGGGCTGACATGGGCTTGCTCATGGCAACAGATGAGGGTCAGGAAGAGGAGAGTGACCCTCTCCCAGACCTGCTCTCTCACAACCCTGATGATGGGTCAGTGAATGGTGTAGCCTTGGCAGGCAGCCTCACTGCCCAGCAACAGTCTGACTGCAGACAAGTTCTACAGTCATTCAGGCATATGTTTTCACTGACTCCAAGTCAGACCACCTGGTGCACTCATGAAGTGGACGCTGGGGACAGTCTGCCTGTGAAGAATAAGATCTACAGGCAACCTTACCATGTCAGGGACTGCATAAGGACAGAAGTCCAAAAGATGTTGGAATTGGGAGTCATTGAGCCCTCAGATAGCCCTTGGGCTAGCCCAGTAGTCCTTGTGCCAAAACCTCACACCCAAGATGGTAAGAGAGAGATGAGGTTCTGTGTCGACTGCAGAGGACTCAATGCAGTCACTAGGACTGATGTGCATCCCATTCCCAGAGCAGATGAGCTCATAGATAAATTGGCCTCAGCCAAATATCTGAGCACATTTGATCTGACAGCAGGCTACTGGCAGATAAGGTTAGCTGAATCTGCAAAAACCAAAACTGCATTTTCTACCCCTGGTAGGCATTATCAATTTATTGTGATGCCCTTTGGTTTGAAGAATGCACCTGCCACTTTTCAAAGGTTGGTGAACCAAGTCCTCTAAGGCCTGGATGGTTTTAGTGCCGCATATCTAGATGAAATTGCTGTCTTCAGCTCCACCTAGGAAGATCACCTGATCCACCTGAGGAAAGTTTTGGAAGCCCTGCAGAAAGCAGGACTCACTATCAAGGCTACTAAGTGCCAGACAGGGCAGAGTCAGGTTGTGTACCTGGGCCACCTTGTAGGTGGAGGCCAGGTTCAACTACTACAGAGCAAAATCCAGACCACCATGGACTGGGTTGCTCAAACCACCCAGACTCAGGTCCGAGCTTTCTTAGGCCTGACTGGTTATTACAGAAGATTTGTCAAGGGAAATGGATCCATTGTGACCCCCTTAAATTACTTAACCTCTAAGAGGATGTCCAAGAAAGTTCAGTGGACTGTCAGCTGTCAGAAAGCTTTTGATGACCTAAAACAGGCAATGTGCTCTGCTCCAGTGCTCCAAAGCCCCAACTACTCCAAAGAATTCATAGTTCAAACTGATGCTTCTGAGGTGGGGGTAGGTGCTGTATTATCACAACTGAATGAAGAGGGCCAGGATCAACCAGTAGCTTTTATTAGCAGAAGGTTGACCCCCAGAGAGAAACGTTGGTCAGCTATAGAGAGGGAGGCCTTTGCTGTGGTCTGGGTCTTGAAGAAGCTGAGGCCACACTTGTTTGGCACTCACTTCATTGTTCAAACCGACCATAAGCCCCTCCTATGGCTAAAACAGATGAAGGGTGAAAACCCCAAACCACTCAGGTGGTCCATTTCCCTACAGGGGATGGACTATACAGTGGAACATAGACCTGGGAGCAACCATGCCAATGCAGATGGCCTCTCCAGATATTTCCACTTAGAACATGAAGACTCAACTGGTCAAGGTTAGTTTAATGTCCCTGCGTTTGGGGGGGGGGGTTATGTAGGAGAGTGGCATCGACTGCATAGTTGCCCCCAACTTTTTGCTGATGTTTTGACTGTTTTATGACACTAGCCAGGCTGTGGCCCTGCTATCCAGGACCCCAGCCTATCTGCTTCTTTTCTAAACTGATGTGAGTACCCTAGGTACCTTCCAATTGGATACTGAGGACACCCTATCAGCCCCTTGTAGATGGTACCCTAGGTACCCAGGGCATGGGTCCCTAAGAGGCCTACCAGGGGCTGCAGCACTGATTGTGTCACCCCCTGGGACAGCCATACCAAATGACACCACCAGACCACTACTGTAGTCTGGGTAAGGTGGTGCTTGCACTCCTTACAGGGATATAGGTATCCTGTATCCCACTTAATACAACACATATATTCTCATAGGTCACCCCTAAAGCAGGTCTTGCTAATCCTACAAGGCAGGGTGCTGAGATATGTGTGAGGGGGGACCCCTACCTGAGTAGGGCCCCTCTGCAACCTTCGTAAAATCATTGCCCGGTTGTTTGTAGTGTAGCCATACCATATACTCTTAACCGCATCATAAGTATATCGCGATAGCGTGATAACTTGAGAATGGCTACACAGAACCATATTGTGTTTGGTGTCAAACATGTAGGAATCATACCCCCAATCCAGCGATGGGACTGAGGGCATGATTCCCCCCTGCTAGAGGGGCGATATGGGAAAAGCGGCAGAATTTAGACACCAATTTAAAAGTGCACATGTAGTACAAAATAAATGCTACCCGCCACCCACACGACTCTGCTTGCCTGTTGCTGGGCAGAACTCCAGCCATGGCAGCTGGACAATAGGGATCCTGTTGAAGGGAGATCTTCCCACCTCCGCAGACAGACTATGTGGATTGGAACTGGGTGGGTGCACCATAGGATGCCTTTCAGAGTTGCACGTAGGCTTCCCCAGTGCCTACATTCTGCATACACCGCCTCAAATCGGTTCAGGGGCATCCTGTCCCCTGCCCTGGCGAGAAACACACAAAGGGGAGAGGGTGTCGCCACCCTTTTCCCGCCTGACCTCTCATTGGTGGGCTCTGATCTGGACACTCCCCTAATCTTTGGATAAAGGTGAATACTGGGTCCCCAGAGCCTCAGATTATTCTTGAACTTCACAGACTTGAACTTCGACTTGCTGCCGCACAGCTGACTGAAGAAATCTCCCTTGGGGTAAAGGAGTTACCCCCCTGCTTAGCAGGCACCTGAAACACTGCAAGTGACCCAGTTGGAACCTCACTGCTCCTACGGACATCAACGACTCTTTCCTACCTTGAGGTGGGTTTCCAAGCATCCCAGAGGCCAGTGAGTGTGCACAGCAAAGCTCAGCACCGTGGACCCCGTGGGTGCCGAGATCCCCAATACCACAGGATACCGGCCACCTCTTGCCCAGCACCCGACCCCGACAAGTGGGAAGTTGTGCTTTGGCCCCTTATTGAGCCAACCTCTCAGCATCATCTGTGCCAAAGATCGACGCCCTAGCCCGCTCCGGCGACCCGTGGACACATCTTTACGCACGCCAAATTGCTGCCTCCCGTGGTCCGTTGTCTTTGAACTTGTGGGCCCTAGCGGAGGTCAATCTTTGATTCCAAGAGTTCCCCTGGTTGCTCCAGGCCTGCTCTTCAGTCTCCTTGCTGGATACCTCACTCAGACCTCGTGGGTCTGCACCAGTAGCAGTTTTGTGTTTCTTGCGTGGGTTATGGTTGCCAAGGCTTAGTGGATCCAATCCAGACACTAACACCGCAGCAACCCTCATCGTTCGTGGGACAGTTGCCCTCCAGAAGCTGGCCTTCCTTGACGCCTCCTGGTCCCCGTGGCTGACAATCCAAGCTACACCTCTTCCACCTGGAAGCACCCGACATTGAAGGGCTCCTTCTCTTGAGCCCCCTGGTCACTGTGCCTTGACCCAGACTCTGTCCCCTCTGCTTTCAGGTCCTTCTCTACAAGATCTACATTTTCATTCTTCCCGACAAAGACGATGCTTCTGGCTAGCAGCAGTTCTTCACGTTTTGCCATTGAAAATCAGCCCGCGACCCGACATCGAAAACGACCTATGCACCCGGCTTCCCTGGGGCAGGTAACAGTGGTACCTCGGTACTCTCGTGGGTGTGGGCCCTTCAAAAGCTTAACTCTAAAGTATTGAACTTGAACTCCTGCTAGAAGTGTTTTTAAACTTGTAAAATTCAACCGCGACTTTCTCCATAGGCTTTAATAGAGATCCCGACAGTAGCTTTAGCCACTGCACGCGTCTCTCGTGGTTCCCCTTCCTCACTACCTGGGGTGGTTTCACAAGGGGCCAGCGACCCTAAATGCCCTAGGCATTGTCTGTAGAATTGTCGTGGTTCTTTTACCACTTTTTTGATATATGGTTTGGTCCCCCCTGGGGCCCTGTGATTCCAGTGCTATTTATTGTAACTATCAATGCTTGTTTGAATTTTATCTTCACCTCTAGCCTCATAAAGAGACAAGTGGGGTTATTCCTAGAATAAATACATATATTTTATATATATACCTGTGTGGACTACTCTTTCATTTGGTTATTCAAGAGGTTATCTATGGTAAAACAATAAGCTTAACACTCCTTCAAGACTTAGCCTGAAGGCTGCTCTCCACAGGTACCACTAGGATAGCTTTCTTTAAAGGCTGTCTTTACCCTATCACCATAAGAGTCGAATTGGACTGGTACAAGGTGTCCCCTATAACTAGAGGACAGCATATGCCAGGCCAACGTCTCACAGCCTAGGTTTAAGAAGGCTAAATGGGGCGGCAGGGCCTTTTCCACCATGGTGCCCAAATTGTGGAATTCCCTACCTTTGAACATCTCTAGTGAGGCCTCGCGACCTTTATTCTGTAAGGCTTTAAAGACCTGGCTCTTTTGTGATCCTTCAGAATGAGCATGTTCCCTTTCTCCCGTCCTCCGATGGTTTGCATCTAGCGCCTTGACGCCATTGGGCTACGTTCGCGCTTTTATAAATTTAAATTCATTCATTCATTCATTCTAGTCGAAACAGAACATCAAAGGTCCAGGATATATGTTGCAGAGTTTCGTCCAGGGTAATCTAAAGTCTCAAGGACTGGGTTCCCATACTTATACAAAGTTTGGGGGTTGGACATACTCTAGGGACCCTCCTATGGGAGGGTTTGGAAAGAGGGGTGGTTACACCCATTTCCTTTTTCCAGTTTCGCGCCAGAGCAGGGGCAGGTAGCCCCTGCAACCGGTTTGAACTGGACTATGCACAGGGACACCAAGTGAGCCCCCAGTGCAGGACTTCAAAGCACCGGAGAGTGCTCCCACCCAGCCCCAATACACATCTGCCTGTCTGGGGAGGTGGTTACACCTCTCTGGGACAGGAAACCTATTGTCCAGGCCTCCCCTGCCAGAGTTTCAGCCAGCAGCAGGAAGCCAGACCTGTGTCTGTGGCAGTGGCATCCATTTTGTGATGCCCGGGCTTTAGAAAGTCTTTACCGGGTAGACCAGTGTGAACATGTCTTTCCCTCTAGAAGGGTGGAATGCTACCCCGCCGCCAGAACTGGCACGGGGGTAGTATTCCAAAGAGTTTGACACCAAACACAACATGTTTCCGTAAAGCCAGTCCAAAGTTAGCATTTACTGCGAGGTTATTGTGAGAAGTTGGCCTGGCATATGCTGTTCCTAGTTATAGGGACACCTTGCACCAGTCCAATTCGACTCTTATTGATGATAGGTTTAAGACAACCTTTAAAGAAAGCTATCCTAGTGGTAGCTGTGGAGAGAAGCCTTCAGGCTAAGTCTTGAAGGAGTGTTAAGCTTATTGTTTTACCATAATAACCTCTTGAATAACCAAATGAAAGAGTAGCCCACACAGGTATATATATAAAATATATGTATTTATTCTAGACAGAATCCCACAGTCGCTTTATGTGACTAGTGGCAAAGTTACACTTCAAACAAGCATTTATAAACACAATAAATAGCACAGAAATCAATGGGCCCCAGGGGGGGACCAAACCATATATCAAAAAAGTGGTATAAGAACCACGACAATTCTACAGGCAATGCCTAGGGCATTCAGGATCGCTTGCCCCTTCAGAATCCACCCACAGTTATGAGGAAGGGGACCCACGGGAGACGCGTGCAGTGCAAAGAGCTGCTATCGGGATCTCAATGTTAGCCTATGGAGAATGTCGCGGTTTAAATTATACAGATTAAAGTCACTTCTAGCAGGAGTACAAAGTTAAAACTTTAGACCTAAGCTTTTGAGGAGCCCACTTCCCTCGAGAGTACCGAGGTACCACGGTTACCTGCCACAGGGAAGCCGGGTGCATAGGTCGATTCTGGTGTCGGGTCGCGGGCTGATTTTCTATAGGAAAATGTCCAAAAGTGCTGCTAGCCAAAAGCGTTGATGATGCCGTGAAGATCAAAGATGTGAAGATTGTAGAGGAGAACCTGAAAGCAGAGGTGACAGAGTCTGGGTCACGGCACAGTGACCAAGAGGCTCAAAGCAAGGAGCCCTTCGATGTCGGGTGCTTCAGGTGAGAGGTGCTGTTGCTTGGATCTGCAGCCACGGGCTCCGGGAGGCTTCAAGGAAGGTCAGCTTCCGGAGGGCGACTGTCCCACGTCGGATGAGGGTCGCTGCGGTGTTAGTGTCCGGATTGGATCCACTAAGCCTTGGCAACCGCAACCCACGAACAATAAATAAATCAGCTACAGTGCAGACCCACAAGGTCTGGGTGAGGTCTCCTTTGGAGAGACTGTAGAGCAGGCCTGGAGCAACCAGAGGAACTCTTGTTTGTTGAGATAGACTTCCGCTAGGGCCCACAAGTCAAGAGACAAGGGACCGCAGGAGGCGGCAATTTGGCGTGCGTAAAAGGGCACCCACGGGCCACCGGAGGGGTCTAGGGTGCTGGTCTTTGGCACAATTGCTGTAGAATGGTTGGCTCAAAAACGGGCCAAAGCACAACTTCCCCACTGGTCAGGGTCGTGTGCTATGCAAGGGGTGGCCGGTGTCCTGGGGTATTGGGGGTCTCGGCACCCACGCGGTCCACGGTGCCCAAACTCATTGAGCACACTCACTGGCCTCTGGGATGCGCTGGAAACCCACCTCAAGGGTGCTGGAAGTCGTCGAAGTCCGTCGGAGCAGCGAAAATCCAACTGGGTCACTTGCAGTGTTTCAGGTGCCTGCCAAGCAGGGGGATAACTCCTTTATCCCAAGGGAGATTTCTTCCGTCAGCTGGGCAGCAGCAAGTCGAAGGTCAAGACTGTAAAGTTCAAGATTAATCTGAGGCTCTGGGGCCACGTTATTCACCTTTATCCCCAAGATTAGGGGAGTGTCCAGAGTAGTGTCCACCAATGAGTGGTGAGGCGGGAAAGGGTGGCTACACCCTCTCCCCTTTGTGTGTTTCCCGCCTGGGCGAGGGGGAGGATGCCCCTGAACCGGTTCCAAGCGGTGTATGCAGAATGAGGCTTCTGCAGCTGCCTACGTGCAACTCTGAAAGGACATTTGGTGCACCCACCCTGTTCCAATCCACATAATCCTGTCTGGGGAGATGCTAGCACCTCCCTGCCACAGGAGCCCTATTGTCCACCTGGCGAGGCTGGGGTTTTCCCCAGCAACAGCCAGCCAGAGTCGTGTGGGTGGCGGGCAGTAGCCATTTTGTACTACTAGTGCACTTTTAAATTGGTGTCTAAATTCGACTGCTTTTCCCATATCGCCCCTCTAGCAGGGGGGAATCATACCCTCATGCCCATGGCTGGACTGGGGGTATGATTCCTACATGTTTGACACCAAACACGATATGGTTCTGTGTAGCCATTCTCAACTTATCGCGATATCGCAATAGACTTATAATGCGGTTAAGAGTATATGGTATGGCTACACTACAAACAACCCAGCAATGATTTTACGAAGGTTGCAGAGAGGCCCTACTCATGTAGGGGTCCCCCCTCACACATACCTCAGCACCCTGCCTTGTAGGATTACCAAGGCCTGCTATAGGGGTGACCTATGAGAGCATATGTGTTGTAATGGGGTGGGATATAGGATACCTATATCCCTGTAAGGGGTGCTAGCACCACCTTACCCAGACTACAGTAGTGGTCTGGTGGTGTCAGTTTGTATGGCTGTCCCAGGGTGGCACAATAAGTGCTGCAGCCCTGGTAGGCCTACTGGGGGCCCCATGCCCTGGGTACCTAGGGTACCATCTACAAGGGACTGGTAGGGCATGCCCAGCATCCAATTCGGTTTGTACCTAGAGTACTCACATCAGTTTTAGGGAGAAAGCAGATAGGCTGTGGTCCTGAATAGCAGGATCCCAGCCAGACTAGTCAAAAACCACTCAAATACCAGGCAAAAAGTTGGGGGCAACCATTAGTCAGATTCCACCTTCCTACAGTTATAATGCACTTAAGAGTATATGGTCAGGCTGCACCACAAACACCATCAGAGGAGGTACTCCGAACGCTGCAGAGGGGCTCTGCTCATGCAGGGGCACCCTCTCACATAAAAACCAAGCATTCTGCCTTCAGGATTGTTAAGGCCTGCAATAGGAGTGACTTATAGGTTTTATATGTGTGTGCAATGGTAGTGATATAGGTAGCCTATACCACAGTAAGGGGTGCACGCACCACCTTTACCCAGGCTGCAGTAGCAGACCTGTTGTGTCATTTTGGAGTGCTTCCCAGGGGTGGCATAATACATGCTTCAGCCCCTGGTAGGCCTCTGAGGTACCTATGCTCTGGGTACATAGTATACCATATACTAGGTACTTATAAGGCACTCCAGAATCCATTTAGAGATGTACCTAGTGTACATGGAAACCATTTTACAGAGAAAGCAGATGGACTGGGGCCCTGAATAGCAGGGTCCCCGTCCAACTAAGTCATAAACCAGCAAAATACCAGGAAAAAAGCGGGGGAAACCATATAGCCAGATTTCACCTTCCTACATAAAACCCCAAATGAAAGGAGATAAGGCTAACCTTGGCCAGTTGAGCCTTTATTGACTAAGTTGCCATATAAGGAAGCACCTGCACTAGCATGGTTGCCCCCTGTTTTATGGACCACTAAGCTATCCCTCACCCTAAAGGTATGAGAGGGTCTCCACCATGGAGAGTTACTACCTGTGGGGTATTTTGGCAAAGTAAAAGGCTGGTGAGGTGTCTGAGTAGAGAAGTGAGGCCCTAATAAAGTTGGCCTCAGCTTCCTCAGATCACTCGTCACCATGGATGCCTTACTTTCCATGATTGAGTTGTACTTTGCTCTAAGGGTCAACCTCTGGCTGCCTACAGCTGGGGGTTGGGTCCCTTTGGGTGGATCACTGGAGGGGCTTGGCAGGTTTGGAACCTCTTGGTCCCATGTTTGCCCTTGCCCAACAGAGTCCTGCTGGGGGTGGTCCCTACCTAATGGTAAAGAGGATCCCTCAGTGGGTTGAGGAATTTTCACCTGGCTAGGGCTACTAGCCTGGGAGCCCCTAATCTGCTGATGGGGGGGTGGGTCCTCTAGACAGAGGCCCCTTTGGGGTCCACTGACCTTCCTGACCTCTGCAGCCCTGGGCTGACTGAGGCAGGATAGAGAGGGGCAGGTTACCTGCTCCAGACTGGGTACCACCTTGGAAGGGTCCTCTTCCATCAGAGGTGTTGCCAGGCCAGGCCTGACTACCTCTGGGGCAGTTCCTTCACTATGGGTAGGATCAGTTCCCTGAGGAGGCTGACCCTTACCTAAAGTCTGGGGGGATGTAGACTGTTCTTCAACCCCTGTGCCTCTTGTGGAGGAGAGTGGGCCATTCTTTCAGGCTCCATCACTCCAAAATATTTCTGGGTTTGGGCTGTGGCCATCACAGCCCCACTAGCGTTTTCAGGTATGCCCAGCATTCTCAGATGGACTTGGTGTTCAACTTCAGCCCAGGCTGAAATTTCCAGATCATTGCCCATTAGGCAATCTACAGGCAAGTTTGGGGACACTGCCACTCTCTTTCGGCCTGTGACCCCTCCCAAGCTGAGATTGACTATGGCCATGGGGTGATCTGTGCTGACACCATCTATGTTGGTCACCTGATAACTAAAGTCAGGTAAAAGCTGCTGAGGGGGAACTAGTTTCTCTGTCACCATGGTGAGACTAGCCCCAGTGTCCCTATAGGCCACAGCTATCTGACCATTGATTATTGGCTCCAGTCTGTACCTGCCCAAAGCACCTATGGTAAAAGTGGCAAATCCCACACCACCATCACAGACTAAGGAGGCCTGTGAGAGGACCTGTCTAAACTAGGACCCACCTCTGTTCCCCATGAGAATGCACCTACCTTTTTGGGTACATTACTACCACCTGGGGGATTACTACTAGTGGGAATGGTAGTATTTGTGGGAGGAACATTTTCTTTATTGCCCATCCTGGGGCAACTGGGATCAGTTTTCCCGTGTCCAGGCTTTTTTGAGACATGGCAATATGGTTTCTTTTCAGGAGAGGAAGGAGTTTGGGACCCACCCCCAGAAGAGGACTTTTGGGGCCCTGTAGTGGACTTATCTTTAGATTTATCCCCACCTTTCTCTTGGGGCTTGGTAGAATATTTCTTCTGGTTACCCCCCTGATTCTTAGGCCTTATCCTGGTTCTGACCCATTTGTCTGCCTTCTTTCCCAATTCATGGGGAGAGGTCAGATCAGAATCCACCAGGTACTGGTGTAAAAGCTGGTTTTGACAATTACTAAGGATCTGCTCCCTCATAATCAAATTGTACAATCCTGTAAAGTCATGCACTTTGCTGCCATGTATCCAGCCTTCCAGAGCCTTATTAGCACAATCAACAAAGTTCCCCAGTCTTGAGTCTGAGCTTTTTGGGTGTCTCTGAACTTCAACCTATACTGTTCAGTGGTTAGGCCAAACCCATCAATCAGAGCACTCTTCAAGACCTTGTAATTGTTAGATTCCTCTTCTCTAACAGTGAGGAACTTGTCTCTACCTTTGTCTGCAAAGGAGAGCCACAAGATTGTTGCCCACTGCTCCTGGGGGACCCTCTGTACTTTACAGGCCCTTTCCAAGGCAGTCATCCATTTGTGGATGTCATCCCCACTCTGGTAGGGAGGGACAATCTTGCGTAGGTTTTTATGGTCATAAGACCTCTCCCTATCTCTAGGGATGTTGCTGCCACCATGGGACTCTAGTCCTACCTTTTTTCTAGCTCTGTAGAGCTCTAGGGCCTCCCTATCTAGGGCTACCTGCTTTCTTCTTATTTCAAGCTGAGCTTCCTCATATTTAAGCAGTCTCTCCCATCTTTCCTGAGAGGTTTCCCTCCTATGAGAGGAGATTGAGGTCCCTATAGATAAACGAGAATGGTTAGACTCCACAGAGGGAGATCTTGACCTTCTAGGCCCACCACCAACTCTCCCAGGAGGGTTAAAGAGGGGTCCATGTTGATCCCCTCCATCACTTTCTTGGGGAATTGGATTTTCCAGGTCCAGATCATTGTTATCTGCCTGGCCAACCTCAGAGGTCAGGTCATGGGGAGTTACATCCCTAGGCCTTTCCTGAGGTGCTGTCCCACCCACTCTGCCTAACCCTTCAGATCCTAAAAATCTGCTAAGGTCATCCAGCCTGAGTACCTCTATGAGATGCTGGGTGGTTGGACTTTTGCCCATCTTCAGTTTCCTAGCTGTACATAATTGTCTTAGTTCCATGAATGGGAGACTATCATACTGGGAATCTTGAAGCCCATTGGCTTCTGGCAAGGACCTACTGGTTCCTGGCCTTGAAGACATTACTAGTGTGGTGTGTTGTATTGCACTACCTACTCTAGTGTGGCCTACTAATCTCTCTTGAGTTGTAGAAAGGGTATGCTATCCCTTAACACACAACTCTAAGTTCAGTAGAACTTACTGTATTCTAAAGCTTATATTATATGTACCTAGGGTACATTTAGTGGTTTTCAGTTAGTCACTCAATTGAGATTTTCTGGTAAAACAAAAGCAAGCTGGAATCCCACACGCTGCACACCAATGTGAGAAGTTGGCCTGATATATGCTGTCCACTAGTTATAGTGGGCACCTTGTATCAGTCCAAACAACCCCTTATGGTTATAGTTTAAAGACAACCTTTATTGAAAGCTATCCTAGTGGTAGCTATGGAGAGCAGCCTTCAGGCTAAGTCTTGAAGGAATGTAAAGCAGCTTGTTTTACCAGTCTATAATCTCTTGAGTTCGTAAATGAAAGATATCCACACCAGGTATATATATAAAATATAGGTACTTACTACTAAACACACCCTCCTAAGTCTCTTTATGAGACTAGAGGTCAAAACACATAAGTTACACTTCAATAATCACAGTAAAATAGCACAAATACACGTCAGGCCCTAGGGGCGAGCCAAGCCATATACTAAAATAGTGGTATAAGAACCACGACTTAACACTAGGCCTAGAGCCTGTAGAATCGCAGGGACCCCAAGGAACCACCCAAGGTAGTGACACAGGGGACCCACGGGGGCCGTGTGCAGTGTGTGAACACAGCCAAGAACTCCTGTTAGCTTCTATGGGGAAAGACGCGGTTAGATTTTTAAAGATTAGGGACACTTAGAAATGAGTCAGGACCAAACCCTTTTGGACTTAGGAAGTTCTAGGGCTAACACCCACGGGAGCACTGGAGTACTCGTGTTACCTCACCCAGGGAAGCCGGGTGCATAGGTGTCTTTTGGTGTCGGGTCACGTCGTCGATTTCAATGGGAGCTGGAGAAGAAGTGCTGCTGCCGTGAAGATGCGAAGTGTCCGAAGAGATCCAAGCCTGGATCGAAGATGAGAAGAACCTAAAAGCAGAGGGGACAGAGTCTGGGTCACTAGCCAGTGACAGATGCCCACCGATGTCGGTTGATTTCAGGTGATAGAGGTGAAGCTTGGCTCTTCAGCCATGAGGACCAGGAGGCATCGAGGACAACCAGGAGCTGGATTCGAGCTGTCCGATGAAGGATGTTGAGTGCTGCGGCATCGGTGTCCGGATTGGACACAAGTCTTGGCAACAGCAACCCACGCAGAAACGAGAAAGATGCTTTGGTGCAGACCAGCAAGGTCTGAGGGACTTGCCACTTGGTAGGGAGTCGGGGCACATCTGGAGCAACCAGGTAAGCCCAAGGAAATTCAAAGTTACCCCCTCAGGGACCCACCAGTTAACGGACCAGGGATCGCGCTAGAAGGGTGGGATCATACTCCCAAACCAGTTACTGGTATGGGGGTATGATTCCAAGGTGTTTGACACCAAACACGGCATGTTTCCGTGCCGCCAGTCCAAAGTTAACATTTACTGTTTGGTTATAATGCACTTAAGAGTATATGGTCAGGTGGCACTACAAACAGCATCAGAGAAGGGTCTCCGAACGCTGCAGAGGGGCACTGCTCATGCAGGGGCACCCTCTCACATAAGAACCAAGCACTCTCCCTTCAGGATTGATAATGCCTGCCATAGGAGTGACTTATAGGTTTATATGTGTGTATATATGTAGTGATATAGGTAACCTATATCACAGTAAGGGGTGCATGCACCACCTTACCCAGGCGGCATTAGCAGACCTGTGGTGTCATTTTAGGTGGCTTTCCAGGGATGGCATAATACATGCTTCAGCCCCTGGTATGCCTCTGGGGTTCCTATGCCCTGGGTACATAGTATTCCATCTACTAGGGACTTATGAGGGCACCTCAGATCCAATCTGAACTGTACATAAAGTACATGGAATCATTTTAGAGAGGAAGTAGCTAGGCTGGGGCCCTGAATAGCAGGGTCCCAGCCAGACTGAAGTCGAAAAACAGTGAAACACCAGCAAAAAGTGGGGGTAAACATGTGAAGCAGAGCCTACTCTCCTACACGTGCCACACGGTGGGCGGGGCCTGCCAGGAAGCCGCCCGGAGCCTCGCGGGCTCTTCGTCGAAGTCTCGGGTGAAGATAGCAGAGTCCCGTGTCAAGTCAGGAGAAGTGCTGCTGGTGGCGGGGCTCCCGTGAGGAGAGGGGAGCCCTGCGTGTTGCTGAAGTTGCCGGCACCCCCCCCCTGTCCAGAGGAGTCAGCCCCACATCAGGACTGCCGATGAGTGGGGCTGGGAGCGGAAACTGTCGGGGGCCGGCAGAGGTACGTTGTCGGTACCTGAGGCCCCCGAGACACAGTGAGTGTCGGCGCTGGTCTTGTCTTTCCAGCTGCCCTGCCTGGCAGTGGGCAGATGCAAAGTGCAGCCTCCTTTGTTTTGAAGCCCCCGTGGAGCTCCACCATGGACCGGGCCACAGTGCCCTGTGGGCTACACAGCGACGCCACAGTTGTGGGTCGCTGCAACGGGAGGCATTTTTTCTTGAGCCTCGGGTCCCATGAGGGGCCTCCAACTGGCCGGTACTTTGTGGGCCACATAATTTTTTGTATTTCTGAGTCCCCGCGTGGGGCTCCAATGGGCACAGAGGTGCCAGGGTTGCTTTGACTTCTGTGGGCCTGACTTTGCCTCAGCTGCGCCGCCGTAGTGGGCAGCTGCAACATTGGACAACTCTTTCTCCTGGAGCACATCTACTATAATGTCCCCCAGGCGCCGTAGCGCCACCTGCTTATTTCCCCAGCTGCGCCACGAGAGCGTGGGCAGCTGCAGCAACTGGGGGACATTATAGTAGATGTGCTCGGGGGGAGGGGGGGTAATCAGTGTGCCCTACAGCTTAGGTTTGATGCCCCAAGGCCATATTATCATGCTGATGATCAAGTCTAATGTATCAATGCCAGATGACTTAAAGAGATGATGCCTTGCTAGAGTGTTCTACCCTACTGCCCGCATTGCTGATTTTATGCCCTGGGTTATGCTTAAGGTCATCATATGGTTACGCAAGAATATATTTTCAATGCCTACGGCCTTCACAATCACGAGGATGCCTGAGGAGGTGCCAAAAGTGACCATGTCTGTTCATGCCTTGATGTTTTAGGGCTAATGAGGCTTAGGTCTAATGCCTCTACATGCACATGTTTAGACCTAATGCTGATTATGATTTATGCCCCATTCTGATAGGAGTGTGCACAAGGTATTCATGCTGGTGCTTGCCAAATGCCTTTATGGTAATGAGAATACATAATGTGTTTCCTGCCTGCTAAGGAGGCCTTCAGGTTCATATTGTATGCCCCCTGGGAAGGCCTACACTGCTGGGTATGCCTAATGTTTATCTGCTTACTCATAACGTTGCCTACATGCCCATGTGATTATGCCCGATGCTAATCCGATGAGGTCTTATGTTTATGCCCAATGTGACCTATGCCTATTTTTATGCATAGTGTACTTGTATGCCTAATGTTGCATTTATGATTATGGTTATGCCTAATGTTTTGACATTGATGATGACGGCTAGTATCATGCTGGGTGATGTTTAGACTTCTGCCTAATACCAATGTGTTCAGGCCTTATGTTAATACAATGATGCTACGTTCAGGATCTTGTCAGTAAGTATTGGCTGGTTTGCATTTATTGGTGGTATGTGGTGATGGTTCTGGCATAGGCCCGATTGGCCCTGCCTTGTACATAATCCCCCCTGTAAATTGCTACCTAGTGCCTGGTGGCACAGTGTTATATGCGTCTGTGGTTATGATTGTAATCTGTTTTCATAATACAAAAGCTATTTTTACACAACCTGGTGTGGAGTCTCTTCTGTAGTGTGCCTAGTGTGTCGCTTGTGAGTGTGGACTGTGCAGATGCTTTACACATTGCTCTAGAGTTTAGCCTACCCGCTCTGCGCCAAGCTACTCCATTTCTAACATGACATATGCCAGGGAACCTCTCAGCTGCATGGGATACCTTCACCAAGGACTTCAGTGATACATTTGCCACTGACACAACTACCAGAAATGCACTCCAGGCCAGGACACTCCCAGCAAACCATAACGTCTTCCAAGATAAAAGGCTTAAACGCTCCATAAACTTTAAGAACACTTCGCAAGAGACCGAAAAATTTCACTCTGCAGTGCGAATTGAGTTGTCAAAAGCTGCCTTAAAATAGCTACATTGGACTATAAAGAGGCAGGAAAATAAGTCACTGTTGGCAAAACTGCTTTACGACACAAAGAGCAATGATAATGTGCAGTTGCAGTGAACAATCAACTCACTACAACGGCTAGACTATATAGAAATACATTTTCATCCACCCGAGGAATCTTAGGCCAAGATTTTTTGGAACATTTGGACAGCTCCGAGCAGTGGGAGACATAAGCAGCAATCTGCGCAAAATCAGCAGAAGAAGCACTTCAAGATCCCATACACAACAAAGCCGATAATAACGCTGGCATAGAAACTCTAAACCACAAGACTCTAACATCCTCTGGAGTGGATGCCCGCATCATCACAACACAGAAAATCAAGAGACAGATAGCCAAAGGGAGGTGGGAAGGCGCCCCGGGCCCCAACGCGATCCCGCATATACGGTTCAAGCATACTGGTCTTAAATCCTGGAACCAGTCTCCAAACAGATACAGATGTAAGAATTGATCCTGGCATCTTGGATTGGATCTATAATTTCCCCAATCTACAAGCAGGGAGACAAGAGCAGTGCAAAAACTATCGCCTGGTCACCCTGAACAATAATGATGCTAACTACTATGCAGGAATGATCTTGGAAGAATTAACATCCTGGGTCGCAAGCAATTCCATCATACCTTTAAACCAAACTGGCTTCTGCAAGCGTATGGGAACAATCACCGACATCATGGCCCTATCCTTGCTAATAGATGCTGCAAAAGAAGCCAATTACTATACTTATGCTTAATCGATTACCGCTCAGTCATTGACTATGTTGAGCGAGCAGAATTATGACAGAAGTTGAACAACTGGAATATTTCCCCAGCTCTTCTAAGGCAGGTAGTCCTGCTGCACACGAATTCCTGGGTAAAAGTCAAGGTGGGATGCACCTCTCCAGGCGAATTCCCACCGTCAAAGGGCTAAAACAGGGGTGCGTCCTTGCTCCCACCTTGTTCAATCTCTTTATAGCTGACTTAGCAGCGAAGGAGAAATATTTGAGATACCGCTTGGGCCTGCTACCCTCGCTTCTATACCTACCACGCTGAAATCGGAAGACAACAACGACCACCTGCTGCCTATGCGGAATTGGGCTTGAAGAACTTTTACACATGATATAGGAGTATATTCCTAAGAACGTGTGATAACTACCGCAAGAGTAGCCTAACGCAACTTCCAACATCACAGCCCATGGCTGGAAAATAACCCCATGTCAACGTGGAATTCACAACAATGCGGTACCATGCGATAGTTTGCCGAAACCGCGGACAATGACTGCGATACAACCACCTCAACGGAGATAAAAACACAAACCACAACACCAAAAAACCTGCGATGGGCCAAAGCGCGAAAAGAAAACAGAGACAACCAGCGCGTGGGCAGCAATACACACATAAGGAAAATGCCACCGAAAAAAAGCATCAACAGCGGAGTACCACGGATGCACCCTGACCGACTGCAGAGGACAACATGTACACCACAACATCCAAGCACCGTGGAAGAACAGAACCGACCGGCACACCGCATGAAAGAGACCAGTGGCAGACAAATCAAAGCCGCAGGAGCGAATCGCCCACCGTGCAACATATGCACATAAGCAGAAGTGCACCTCGACATTGACAACATGCCGGTACAAACAGCAACCCCTCTACAACAGAACACAGGACACTACAGGTTCCGTAAATGTGCACACCATGGCAAATCACACCTGAAACCGCAGGAACATGGAACATGACAATGTACAAGTACAACCTGTTACCGGCAAATATGTCTTAATCACACATGCATCGCTATTGGACATTCTCAATTATCCCACGATTGCCATAGACGGCCACAATGTGACGTGCTCATGAGAAGTAAGTGTCAATAATGGAGTTCCTTCTGGCCATTCCTGCTGCAGCTGCAGTGGGATGTGGGCCACCTGCCCCATCGTCACCATCATCGTCCGGTACCTCTGGAACTGGGGTCCCTGGGGCATTGGTGAGAACACAGACGCTGTGCAATACACAACATGCAACGATCATCTTGCACACGACGTCCGGGCTGTACAGGAGCTTTCCACCTGTGCGATGCAGGTACCTGAAACGTGACTTCAACACGCCAAATGTGTGTTCAGTGATGCCACTGGTGCGTATGTGGGCCACATTGTACTGCCTCTGGGCAGGTGTGTTCGGGTTTTGGAGGGGTGTCATCATCCAAGGACAGAGTGTATATCCTTGATCACCTGTGACAGTGCAGGGAGAAAAGAGTCAATACTTGTTTCAGCAGGATGTGATGGCAGGCCCACCAATACAGAGACGCCTGTGCTGGCTGTGTGTGGGGTGAGTGTAAGCCAGCCCTCAGGGAATAGCTGGTGCTGGCAACAACTCCAACAGTCATCAGGCACTCAGTAATGCAATGTCAGTACTACAAGGGGGAATGACTCGAGTCGCACAGGGCTAGTGGCCCCAGATGCACAGCGGCCAACACGGGCCCACTGACATGGGACGCTGAACTGCAGGAGACTGATGTAGGGTCATGAGGGCATAGCAGGGTCTCATATGTGTCATATGTGCCTTCCGCGGACTGTCACGGGGGAGAATGGGGGGCCTATCCCCAGGGCATGATGCAGAGGGCACATGCCTGCTGTGTCCGGCAACATGGAGCATACGAATGCCACAGACCCAGGCCCGACACCAAGTCCGTACCAGCCCGTTGCTGATGAAAACCCCCATGCCACAGACTCAGACACCAAAAATGTTCTGCCGGCCGATGACGGACACTCATGGCGCACAGGGTTAGTGGCATCACGTGTCACAGGCCTGCTTAATGGAATTATACCACACTGATCGAAGGGAGTCTGGTGCTGTGGCCTCTGCCACGGACTTGGGATCACTGCCATTTATGACTCAGGACACTGTTCCACATGTGGGAACTACTGGTTCGAAGAGGACGCCAGTGGATCATGTCAATAATTAAGGAGTGATGTGGGCCAAGGTCAGGGGGGCTAGCGAGGGTCAGCGGAGGCTGCTGAGCATGCGTGACTGGGGCCTGGAGCTTGCACCGGCACGTATTGGGCCCTCTTCGACACACGGCGGTGTCGGCAGGTAAGCAGTGCGGCCTTGGGGCGCTGGGGCGGGCAGGTCTGGTCTGGGTATCAGCGTCCTGGGGTGCAGCAGGCATACAGGGTCGCAGGCCCCGCTGCTCATGGCGTCGGCCTCGTGGCGAACTGTGCAGCACCACCCTGTCAGTGACGTTGGCCTTTCCAGGAGAAACCACGCTCTGTGCCACAGTGTTTTTGTCCACAACCCTGCGCAGCACACAGGGGGGGACGGATCGTGCAACACTTCTGCTATCTGTTCCACGGCCGGGGTGACATTGTTGCTGTCACTGCTCACTACTCTCCAGTCACCAGCAGTTGTGGTCTGCATGGACATGTCTGTGGTTTGCATTGCCATGTCTGTCCTGCATATCCACGCCTCACTTCTCGTTGTGTACATTCCCATTCACGGGTCACATGCATCTTCGCACATGGATGCATTCTGCATCTCCACACGTTCAGCTGTTGTGTTGCTGTGGTGCCATGTAATGTCTGTATTGGGTGCAGGGGTAGCCCAGGAGGACCATGGAGTGGCGTTGTCGTGTCTGGTAGGTGGTCGTGTAGTTTGACATGTTGTATGTGGTTTGGCCACTTGTGCATTCCCACAGTTGTGCGTTGTGTGTTGGTGGCTTTGGGGTGTGTGATGTGTTGATTTGACACTTACCAACAAGCAGTCCCATTCCATATGTGCCATCCTGGAAGCGCTGGTTGATGATGGACTGTCGGAAGAGGAAGGAATCATGCACGCTGCCTAGGTAGTTGGCAACGACATTGATGAAGAGTACCCGGTGGTCCACTATTGCTTGCACGTTGATGGAATGCTGATGCTTTCTGTTGCGGTAGTGGTGTGCAGTATCCTCAGGGGGCACAAGTGGGACATGTGTGCAGTCGATTGCCCCCAACATGGCCGGGAATCCGGCTATGGCGTAGAAGCTTTGCTTTGTCTCCAGCTGTTCCTGTGCAGTGTTGGGGAAGTGAAGGTACTGGGGTATGAAGCTGAGGATGGCATCCAGAACAGGTGTGATGAACTTTGATAGGGCTGGCTTTGAGACCCCTCCAACTCTGACAATTGTTGGTTGGAAGGTACCAGAGGCCAACAGATGCAGCACAGCCAGCAGGTAAATTGGTGATATCAGCTGTTAGCACCAGCTTGTGAATGGGGCGATAAATCTATGGCAACTTTGGCTGCGATAAAGTGCCGTTAACTTGGCGACAGGCGGTACTGGCCTGTTTTGATCCGACCGCCACACAATTAAACTGCCGCTTTATGAGATACCTTATTATATTTGAAAAGAGGCTGGCACCATTGCCATTCCAGTGATGGAAAAACAGGCAAACCAAAGACTCAAGAAAAATCAGAAAAAACGATTAAGTACAATATTGGAGTAATTGAACATGAAATCTACCTACGATGGAAATGCTCAAGCCACCTCACTGTCTTAGCACAGTGCTATCTGCTTATGCACCAAGCACTTTAACTTGGAAAGATTTTAAAACGCATACAAAATTGGCTAATTTGCACAAGTCATGTTTAACTATGTACTTTTATAACCCAAGCTTCTAAAGGTCTAATTTATTTGGCGAATTTGCACTGTCCATGTTTACATCTTGATGCACTGGCACTTCAACTTGGCAAACTCTCCTGTTTCCAATGAACTTATGTCAGGATCAGGACCATCGACATAGGTCTCCTGTGAACATGGCAATAGGAAAGAACTAAGCACTTATTACTCGATAACTCTTTGTTTTCGAATTGAATATCTTTGGCGCATTGCATACACCACAAAAAGCACATAGCTGGAAGGCTTTTTTTTACATGATTTTAATCCTACGTTTTCAGTTTTTATTTGAAATGTTTTAATTAACTGTACAATAAACGTACTTACTTGTAGGTAATGGCTATAGCTAGGCAATACAATCTGGGGAGATCCTGCAGAAAGTGCCAGAATCTAACGATCCCTGTGTCTTCAAGTTACACCGGAAACAAATTCAAAATATTTCACTGGGTCCAACCTGGATCCCGTATCAAGCTCAATCAGGCTCAATAGTAGCTGCCAGATCTGGTATCTGTCTGGATCCTCCTTGTGAGAAGTTGGCCTGGTATATGCTGTCCACTAATTATAGTGGGCACCCTGTACCAGTCCAAACAACCCCTTATTGATGCTAGGATAAAGACAACCTTTATTGAAAGCTATCCTAGTGGTAGTTATGGAGAGCAGCTTTTAGGCTAAGTCTTGAAGGAATGTAAAGCAGCTTGTTTTACCAGTCTATAATCTCTTAAATGGCTAAATGAAAGACAACCACACCAGGTATATACACAAAATATATGTATTTATTTCTAAACACACCCTCCTAGTCTCTTTATGAGACTAGAGGTCAAAACACATAAGTTACTCTTCAAATATGACAGTAAAATAGCACAAATACACGTCAGGCTCTAGGGGCGAGCTAAACCATATACTAAAATAGGGGTATAAGAACCACGACTTAACTAGACACAAGGCCTAGAGTCTGTAGAATCGCTCGGACCCCAAGGAACCACCCAAGGTAGTGACACAGGGGACCCGCGGGGGCCATGTGCAGTGTGAGAACACAGCAGCGAGCTCCCGTTAGCTTCTATGGGGAAAGTCGCGGTTAGATTTTTAAAGATTAGGTACACTTAGAGATGAGTCAGGACCAAACCCTTTGGGACTTAGGAAGTTCTAGGGCCAACACTCATGGAAGCACCAGAGTACTCGTTTTACCTCACCCAGGGAAGCCGGGTGCATAGGTGTCAAATGGTATCGGGTCGCGTCGTCGATTTCAATGGGAGCTGGCAAAGAAGTGCTGCTGCCGGGAAGATGCGAAGTGTCCGAAGAGATCCAAGCCTGGATCGAAGATGAGAAGAACCTGAAAGCAGAGGGGACAGAGTCTGGGTCACTTGCCAGTGACCAGGAGGAAGATAGGCGGATGCCCATCGATGTCGGGTGTTTCAGGTGAAGAAGGTAAAGCTTGACTCTTCAGCCACGAGGACCAGGAGGCGTCGAGGATGACCAGGAGCTGGATTCGAGCTGTTCCCCAAAGGATAACGAGTGCTGCAGTGTCGGTGCCTGAATTGGACACAACAAGCCTTGGCAACAGCAACCCATGCAGAAAGGAAAAAGATGCTTCGGTGCAGACCAGCAAGGTCTGAGGGACTCACCACTTAGTTGGGAGTCAGGGCACATCTGGAGCAATCAGGGAAGCCCAAGGAAAATCAAAGGACCCAACAGTCGGCAGACCAGGGATCGCGAAGGTTCCTCAAGAGGAAACACAAAATGGCAGCCCACGGGTCACTTGGGGTGACTAGGCTGACAATCTTTGGTGGATTCTCTGCTCGAGGTGGGGGCTACAAGTAACCCCAAGCACGACTTCAGGAGACTTTGAGAAGTAAATGCACTTGCAAAAGTGCATGGTGACCAGGAGTTCCAGTTCCACACTACTCACGAGGGCTGCAGGTCCCAGCTTTGCTGGGGACTCGGGTAGGCCTCTGAGATATCTGGAAATTCTCTTCATGGGCTGCAAATACTTCAGAGTCCAGCGGGAGCTTCGGAAATGCAGACCGGCAAATTGCTTCGTTGGTGCCTGCCAAGCAGAGCAGTCACTCCTTGACCCCAAGGGAGATTTATTCAGTCCTCTAGTCTTTAGTAGAGAGTCAAAGTTCCAGGATTCAGCTTCAGAATTTCGTCCAGGGATATCTAAAGTTCTGGCTACAGAGGTTCCTTTCTTATCCCCAAGGAAGGGGTTGGACTAGCTCTGGGGACCCACCTATGGGAGGGTTTGGAAAGAGGGGTGGCTACACCTATTTCCTTTGTCCAGTTTTGCACCAGAGCAGGGGCTGGAAGCCCCTGAACCGTTTAGAGCTGGCCTATGCACAGGGACATCAAATGTGCCCCCAGTGCAGGACTTCAAAGCACTGAGAGTGCTTCCACCCAGCCCCAATACACATAATCCTGTTTGGGAGGAGGTTACACCTTCCTGTGACAGGAAACCTATTGTCCAGGCCTCCCCTGCTGGAGTTTCGGTCAGCAGCAGGAGGCCAGACCCGTGTTTGTGGCTGCAGCATCCATTTTGTGATGCCAGGGCTCCGATAGATTTCTACCGGGTATACCAGTACTGCCATGTCTCTCCCTCTAGAAGGGTGGGATCATATTCTCACATCAGGAATTGATATGGGGGTATGATTCCAAGGTAGTTGACACCAAACACGACACGTTTCCGTGCAGCCAGTCCAAAGTTTGCATTAACCGTTTGAGATATAATGTACTGAAGAGTATGTGGTCAGACTGGACCACTGACAACCCCGGTGGATCGATTCCGAAGGGTGCAGATGTGCTCAGCTAATGCCTGGGCACCCTCTCACATATTATGAAGCACCCTGCCTTCAGGATCGATAAGGCCAGCTATAGAGGTGACTGATAGGTTTTATGTCCAGTGATAGGGGAGATATAGTGAACCTATATCTCAGTAAGGGGTGCATGCACCACCTTACCCAGGCTGGAGTAGCAGACCTGTGGTGTCATTTTTAGGGCTTTCCAGGGGTGGCACAATACATGCTTCAGCCCGTAGTAGGTCTCTGGGGTACCTATGCCCTGGGTACATAGTATACCATATACTAGAGACTCACAAGGGTACCTCAGGATCCAATCTGTAATGTACCTAAAGTACATGCAATCAATTTAGAGAGGAAGCAGCCAGGCTAGCTTGAATCCAGATCAGTTGACTGGGGGTGAGTGCTAGCAATGTTCAACACTCTGTCCATCATTCCCTTTGGTTTTGCTTTGTTCGCCCTAAGTTGGCAGGGTATGCCCAGACGTGGGTCCCTTGCTCAATTTGCCACTGGATTCAAGCTAGCCTGGCTGATGACAGCTGATTAGCTAGAAACCGGTCCCAGGATGCTTGTTTCCGGTCCAGGGAAGACATGGCTTGGCAGTCCGGGCTGTAAAGTTCCCATGAGGCACAGGGTCAGACTGATTTGCATATGGCCATGTCTGAACTGGGGTGGCGGCGTGAGCTAAAGAATGATGATGGATTAAACCCAGATCAGTTGACTGGGGGTGAGTGCGTGCAATGTACAACACTCCGTCCATCATCTCCTGTGGTTTTGGCCCAGGTACACAACCTGACTCTGCCCTATCTGGCTTATCTTAGCCTTGATAGTTAGGCCTGCTTTTTGCTGAGCCTCCAAAACATTTCTCAGGTGGACTAGGTGATCCTCCCAGGTGGAGCTAAAGACAGCAATATCATCTAGATATGCTGCACTATAGTCTTCCGGGCCTGTAAGGACTTTATTCACCAACCTTTGGAAAGTGGCAGGTACATTCTAAAGGGCATGACCACAAATTGATAGTGACCACTAGGGGTAGAAAATGCTGTCTTTGGCTTTGCATCATCAGCTAATCTGATCTGCCAGTAGCCAGCTGTCAAGTCAAATGTGCTTAGAAACTTGGCTGAGGCCAAAGTATCTATTAGCTCATCTGCCCTTGGGATGGGATGGGCATCAGTCCTAGTGACTGCATTGGGACCCCTGTAATCCACACAAAACCTCATCTCTCTCTTGCCATCTTTGGTGTGAGGTTTAGGTACCAGGACTACTGGACTAGCCCAAGGGCTATCTGAGGGTTAAATGTCTCCCAAATCCAACATCTTTTGTACTTCTGTCCCTAACATGATCAGATTGCCTGTAAATCTTATTCTTCACAGGCAGACAGTCCCCAGTGTCCACTTCATGAGTTCACCAGGTGGTCTGACTTGGAGTCAGAGAAAACAAATGGCTGTACTGGCCGAGAAGTTTTCTGCAGTCAGTTTGCTGCTGGACTGTGAGGCTGCCTGCCAAGGCTACACCATCAACTGATCCATCATCAGGGTTCTGAGAAAGCAGGTCAGGGAGTGGGTCACTCTCTTCCTCCTGTCCCTCGTCTGTAGCTATGAGCAAGCCCATGTCTGTCCTGTCAACATATGGTTTGAGTCTGTTGACATGAAGTACCCTATGGTGAATCCTAGGGGTTCCAAGGTCTACCAAGTAGGTGACCTCCCCTTTCTGTTCAACAATTGTATGGGGGCCACTCCATTTGTCCTGGAGGACTGCTGGGGCCACAGGCTCAAACAGCCACACTTTCTGTCCTGGCTGATAGACAGTCAGTACAGCCTTTTGGTCATGCCAGGCCTTTTGTAATTCCTGGATAGCCTCAAGGTTTTTAGTTGCCTTTTTTATGTTCTCAGCCATCCTGGAGTGGAGACCAAGTACATAGTCCACTATGTCCTGTTTAGGGGGTATGAGAGGTAACTCCCATCCCTCCTTCACCAGACACAAAGGACCCCTAACAGGATGGCCAAAACAAAGTTCAAAAGGGCTGTAACCAACCCCCTTTTGTGGCACCTCTGTGAGAAGGTGGCCTGGTATATGCTGGTCACTAGTTAAAGTGGCCACCTTGCACCAGTACAATTCGACTCTTATGGTAGATAGGTTTAAGACAACCTTTTAAAGAAAGCTATCCTAGTGGTAGCTGTGGAGAGCAGCCTTCAGGCTAAGTCTTTAGAGGAATGTAAAGCAGCTTGTTTTATCTTATAATCTCTTTAATCACTAAATGAAAGGACACCACACAGGTATATATATATAAAATATATATGTATTTATTACTAGACACACTCTACTAATCTCTTTATGAGATTAGAAGTCAAGGACATATGCACATATCAACATTTCACAACAAGTTAAGCACAAATATGGCTGGGGCCATAAGGGCGTACTAGACCATATACTAAAAAAGAAACTTAGGAAGATCGCCTTGCAAGGGGACAAGGCCTAGGGCCTGTAGAAGCGCTGGGGCCTCACTAATCCACCCAAGGCAGGTAAGTAAAGGACCCACGGGAGACGCATGCAGTGTGAGAACACAGCCGCGGATCCCAGTAGACTTCAATGGAGCACGTCGCGGTTAGAATTTAAAAGTTTTAGGATACTTCGGGAGAGTCTACAAGCAAGTCACTTACAGGGTAAGTAGTTCTAGAGCCAACACCCACAGAAGCACCGTAGTGCTGGAGTTATCTCACCCAGGGAAGCCGGGTGCATAGGTGTCTTTTGGTGTCGGGTCGCGGCGTTGTTTTCAATGGGAGCCAAAGAAGACTTGCTGCTTGTGAAGACAGGAGAAGTGTCCGGTGGAATCCAAGGCTGGATTCAGAAGAAAGAAGACCTGAAAGCAGAAGGGACAGTGTTCAAAGTCACTTGGCAGTGACCCGGGGCAAGGAAGCTGGATGCCCACAGTCGTCGGGTGATTCCAGGTGATCATGGGTGTCTTGACTCTTCAGCCACGAGGTCCAGGAGGCATCGACGACGACCAGGAGCTGGATTCGGCGTGTCCCACGAAGTCTGCAGCTTACTGAGGTGTCAGCAACCGGATTGGAGCCAACAAGCCTTGGCAACAGCAAGTCTCATGGAAAGTGAAGAAAGTCAGCGGTGCAGACCAGCAAGGTCTGAGGGACTCACCCAGCGAGGGTAAGTCAGGGCAGGCCTGGAGCAACCAGGGGAGCCCTCTGGTTCTGTAGAAAAGTCTTCTGGGGACCCACAAGCCAATCGGAAAGGGATCGCGAATACGCCTCAGGAGTATTCACTCACCAGGAGTCCACGGTCACTCGGGACAAGGTAGGCCTCTGATGAATGAATGAAGAAGCATTTATAGAGCGCCTGGTTACCCGAGGGCATCCACATGCTAAAAGACACTCTAATCACTCGTAACAGTTCACGGGAAAAGTAAGGTTTTTAGCTGTTTACGGAAGTGGCCGGGGTTAGCTTGGGACCGGATATGCAAGGGGGCCATATTCCAGAGTTTTGCACCACAGTGGGAGAACATACGGCCTCCACATCTGGTGTGTTTTACTTTAGGAACTATTAGCAAGTATTTGCCCTCTGATCTTAAAGTTCTTTGTGGTTGATAGGGGTGAACCATAGCCTGGACCAGCCTAGATCCTTTCCCAGTCAGAGATTTTTGTATGATACACATAGATTTTAATTGGATCCTCTCCTGAATGGGCAGCCAATGTAGTGAGGATAACGCCGATCTGGCTGAGAGGCGTTTCGAAATATTCAACAGGAGTCGGGCTGTGCAGTTTTGTACCATCAGCATAACTTTGATAGTAGACAGCGGGGCTCCAAGATATATGGCATTCGCATAGTCCAACCTTGACAGGATAAGCGCCTGTACCAGCAGTCTTCTAGCCAGAAAAGGGAGCATGGGAAGGATCCTCCTAATCATCCGAAGAAGACCGTAACAAGTACCTGCGACTTTCCGCGCCTGTTCCTTAAAGTCAAGGTTGGCATCTAACACGATTCCTAGACTTTTTATAGATTTTTTTGGGGTGGGTGAGGGTCCAAGGCTAACCGGCCACCAAGAATTAATGGTCATAGGTGTTGCCTTACCAAGAAGCATAACTTCCGTTTTTGCTCCATTGAGGTTCAAGTAGGAGGCCTCCATCCAGCTAGCCACTTTCCAGACATACCGTAAGAGCCCCTCCTGAGTTGTCATTATTGTTCAAAGAGACGACTAACTGAGTATCATCCGCATAGGTGACAATTTGCACCCCAAATACTTGCCAATGAACTCAGGTAGACGTTGAACAAGGTGGGGCTTAATGCTGAGCCCTGAGGGACTCCGCAAGAAAGAGGTACTGGGTCAGAGATGCAGCCGTCCGCAAAGACGGAGAAAACTCTGTCTTCTAAAAAAGACCAAAGCCATTTCAATACAGCACCCCCAACCCCAATGCCTTGGAGTCGGTTGATCAGGAGTGAGTGGTTAACCGTGTCGAAGGCTGCGCTGAGGTCTAATAAAATAATTGCAGCGCAGCCTCTGTTATCTAGGATCTTCCTGGATTCCTCCAAAACTGACAGGAGCGCGGAGGAAATCGTGCAGGAGGAAATCGTGCAGGAGGCTTCGCCCACACATGGTCCAAAGCACAAGTTTGTAGAATGTCGTGAAGGGTTTGCACTTGACAATAGTGCACGGTACCCGGGTATTGCTATTCCTCGTCGCTCGTGGGGTCCACTTGCCTCAGCTTCACTGGGGTCTCACGATGGCCTTGGAGAAGTCAGGAAATCTACCTCCGGGGCTGCAGGGACTTCAGACTTCAACGGAAGCGGGAAAGTTTGCGACCGTTGATGCAAAGTTTTGGTGCCTGCCAAGCAGGGGAGTCACTCCTTGACTCCAAGGGAGATCCTTCAGTCTTTCAGAGGTAGTGGAACATCAAAGGTCCAGAATTCTTTTTCAGAGCGTCGTCCAGGGATATCTAGTTTGCAATGGCAAGGGTTCCCTAACTTATAGTAGAAGGAAGGGAGGGACTAACTCTATGACCCCACCTACGGGAGGGTCAGGGGAGTGGGTGGCTACACCCACTTCCCTTTGTCCAGTTTCACGCCAGAGCAGGGGCTGGTAGCCCCTGAACTGGTTTGAGCTGGCATATGCACAGAGGAGCCTACTGCTCCCCCAGTGCAGGACTTCAAAGCACTCTAGGAGTACACCCACCCAGCCCCAATACACTAAATCCTGTCTGGAAGGTGTCCACACCTCCCTGTGACAGGATGCCTATTGTTGGGCCTACTCCACTGCAAGTTTCGGTCAGCAGCAGGAGGGCAGCCCAGTGTCTGTGCTGGTGGCATCCATTTTGTGATGTCAGGGCTCTTCAGGATTCTACCGTGTTTCCACAGTGGGTACATGTCTATCCCTCTAGAAGTGTGGGATCATACTCCCACACCAGTTACTGGTGTGGGGGTATGATTCCAAAGCGTTTGACACCAAACACGACATGTTTTGATGCAGCCATTCCAAAGTTAGCATTTACCGCTAGTTTATAATGCACTTAAGAGTATATGGTTTGACCGCATCCACAAACAGCCACAGAGAATGGACTCTGAGAGCTGCAGAGGGGTCCTGCTCAGGCAGAGGCACCCCCTCACATGGAAACCAAGCACCCTGCCCTCAGGATTGATAGGGCCTGCCTTAGGGGTGACTGATAGGTTTATATGTGTGTGCAGGTAGAGAAATAGTGTACCTATATCTCAGTGAGGAGTGATAACACTACCTCACCCAGGCTGCAGTAGCAGGCCTGTGGTGTCAGATTTAGTCTGCTTCCCTGGGGTGGCATAATACATGCCTCAGCCCCTGGTAGGCCTGTGAAGTACCTATGCCCTTGGTACCTAAGGTACCATATACTAGGGGCTCACAAGGGACCACAGTGTCCAATCACTAGTGCACCTAATGTGCACACCATGTCGTTTAAGGGAGTAAGCAGATAGGCTCGGGTCCTGGATAGCAGGATCCCAGCCAGACTAGTAAAAAACCATTAAAACACCAGAAAAAAAGTGGGGGCAACCATGTAGTCAGATTCCACGTTCCTACATAACCCCCCCCCCCCCCCAAACTAAAGGAGATAAGGCTAACTGTTGGAAGGCGTTCCCCGGGGAGCCAACGGAATGCGTTCCCGACCACCCGGAGGCCCACCTTTCCCAGAGTTAGGCCGAGCAAGAGCGGGGAGGCCCTTCCTGGAAGGGTCTCGTACCTAGGATCGCACACGCTGCGCTTACTCTCTCTTCGGATAGAGGGACACCACACAGTAATTCGTTGTAAGACAATATGCTTTTATCGGTAGTTGTCAGGGATCTTTATGATCCGGCAGGCAGGTGCAGAATTAATGCCACAAGCGGCAGCGATCTCGTGATGAGGGAAAAGGGGTAGCGGGACAGTCTTTGAATCGGTGTCTCTGCGAGGTATCCGGCGCACAGCTCTCAATCCTCGAGCTGAGGGGATGTTGCTTCTCTCGGCAATCTCTGCCGTTTCTCTTGGACGAGCGGGCCGCGAGTCACTCAGCAGGCACCGGAGGTTCGTAGTTCGGGGAGCCGCGACGGCGTCAGCAGGGCTCAGATGGTTCAGAGTTCGGGGAGCCGCGACCGCATCAGCAGGGCTCAGATGGTTCAGAGTTCGGGGAGCCGCGACAGCGTCAGCAGGGCTCAGATGGTTCAGAGTTCGGGGAGCCGCGACAGCGTCAGCAGGGCTCAGATGGTTCAGAGTTCGGGGAGCCGCGACAGCGTCAGCAGGGCTCAGATGGTTCAGAGTTCGGGTAGCGTTCTTCGGTTCGGGGAGCGATCGAGCCGCGACCAGGTCAGCAGGCTCTCGTCAGTCCAGGTCTTCTCTGCTCTCGTCCCTTCAGCACCCCTTGTTATACTCCCCCTCCTCTTTGAAGTCTGGAGTCCTCGCGGAGAGGGGTCTGGTGCCTGGGGGGCGGTGTGTCGGGTTTTCCTGTCGCTCGGCCCTTTGATCAGTTCAGGTGGGTCCGGGAGGGACTCCAGACACCCAGCGGTCGAGGTGCCTGCTCCCCGGGGGCCTGGTGGTCGGTCGAAACCTCCCTCGGGTGAGAGACCAGAGGTGTGTCAGGATCGGCTCCTCTCGGTCTGGTTTGGGGGGGGTTTCGCTCTCCCTCGGCCGGGCATGCGTGTTGGGGATCTGGTCGGCCCTCGGGATGTTGGCCCACGGGAGCCGGAAAGCTGTATCAACGAGGTTCGGCGTGGTTGCAGGGTAACTTGCTGGTCGGGAGGGCCCACGCCACGAGGCCGGTCTCACACGTGCCCCCCCCAGCTGAAAGGCGGAGAGAACTACCCATCCACTTGGGGGTTCTCCTCGCTGAAGCGGAAGAATCGGGACAGGCCGTCCGCGTTGGCGTGGTCCGTCCCGGGGCGATGTTCCACCGTGAAATCCATCCCCTGGAGGGAGATGGACCAGCGTAGCAGCTTGGGGTTTTCCCCTCACATCTGCATCAACCACCGCAAGGGGCGGTGACCCGTTTGTACTCGGAAGTGTGTTCCGAACAGGTAGGGCCGTAGCTTTTTGAGGGCCCAGACTACTGCGAAGGTCTCTCTCTCAATGGTGCTCCACCGCTGTTCTCGGGGCAGCAACCTTCGGCTGATGAAGGCTATGGGCCGATCTATGCCCTTGTCGTCGAACTGGGAGAGGACTGCCCCGATGCCGTGTTCCGAGGCGTCCGTCTGGACCACAAACTCCTGGGCGTAGTCGGGTGCTTTGAGCACCGGAGCCGCGCACATGGCGACCTTTAGGGTGTCGAAAGCCTTCTGGCAGGAGGGAGTCCAGTGTACTTTCTTGGGGTGTTTTTTGGAGGTTAGTTCTGTGAGGGGGCCTGCGATGCTGCCATAGTTCTTAATAAACCTCCGGTAGTAACCGGTGAGGCCCAGGAAGGCCCGGACTTCCGTTTGGGTCGTGGGGGGTTCCCAGGACAAGATGATGTCGATCTTTGGCTGGAGGGGGGCGACCTGCCCACTTCCCACCTGGTTCCCCAGATAGGTTACGGAGCCGTGCCCAATTTGACATTTGCTGGCTTTGATGGTGAGGCCGGCCCGGCGCAGAGTCAGCAGGACTTGTCGGAGGTGCTGGAGGTGCTCGGTCCATTGGGAGCTGAATACCGCTATATCGTCGAGGTATGCTGCGCTGAACCCCTCTAGTCCGGACAGGACCCTGTTCACCAGCCGCTGGAAGGTGGCCGGGGCATTCTTCATTCCAAACGGCATCACCCTAAAGCGGTAGTGCCCATCCGGGGTGGAGAAGGCAGAGCGCTCCTTGGCTCCCTCGGTGAGGGCAATCTGCCAGTATCCACTAGTCAGGTCGAAGGTGCTGAGGTAGCGAGCGGCCCCGAGGCGGTCAATGAGCTCGTCGGCACGGGGGATAGGGTGAGCATCCGCTCGGGTGACCGCATTGAGTCCTCGGTAGTCCACGCAAAACCTCAGCTCGGGGGCGACACCCGGGGTAGCCGCTTTCGGAACCAGGACTACCGGGCTGGCCCAGGGGCTGTCGGAGGGTTCAATCACCCCGAGGTCCAGCATCTTCGCCACCTCGGTCTGGATGCAGGTTCGGACCCGATCAGGGACCCGGTAGGCCCGGTGTCTCACTGGCGGGCTGTCGCCGGTGTTCACGTCGTGGACACACCAGTTGGTGACCCCAGGGGTTAGGGAGAAGAGGTCCGCGAACTGCCTTAGTAGCTAGCGGCAGTCGTCGGACTGTTGGGCTGTGAGGGTGGTTGATAGTCTCACCCCCTCCATGGAACCATCGGTCTCTTTCGCCCCCAGGGGGTCTGGAAGGGGCTCGGTGTCTTCTTCGGCCCCATCGTCGGTGGCCAGGAGTAAACTCAATTCTGTCCGTACAAAGTGGGGTTTGAGGCGGTTCACGTGGAGAACCCGGAGGGGGTTCCGCGGGGACTGCACATCGACGAGATAGGTGACTTGGCTCTTCCGCTCGACCACCTTGAAGGATCCAGTCCATTTATCTTGGAGGGCGCAGGGTTTCACCGGGGCCATGACCCAGACTTGTTGGCCCGGCTGAAACTCGACCAGCGTAGCATTCTGGTCATACCAGCGCTTCATCTCTTCCTGGCTAGCTTCGAGGTTCGCTTCTGCTAGTTCTCGGAATTTCCGGGTCTGGTTGCGGAGTGCCAAGATGTATCGGAACACATCCGGAGGGGTCCCCCGGGGAGTTGTTTCCCAAACCTCCTTGACCAGGCTCAGGGGTCCCCGGACGGGGTGTCCATATAGTAGTTCGAATGGGCTGAATCCCAGGGATTTTTGTGGAACCTCCCGGTAGGCGAACAGGAGGCATGGAAGGAGGACGTCCCACCTCCGGCGTAGGGGTTCCTCGAGGCCCATGATCATTCCTTTCAGTGTTTTGTTAAAGCGCTCGACTAGGCCGTTTCCTTGGGGGTGGTACGGGGTGGTGAACTTGTACGATACTCCGCACTGCTGCCAGAGGGACCTCATATATCGGGAGATAAAGTTCGTACCCCGGTCACTCACGACTTCGCGGGGGAACCCCATGCGGGAGAAGATCCCCATCAAGGCCCGGCCTACCACGGGGGCCGTCACGGTGCGGAGAGGGATGGCGTCGGGGTAACGGGTGGCATGATCCACCAGGACGAGGATGAACCGGTGGCCCTGGGCGGTCTTGGGGTCCAGTGGTCCCACGATGTCGATTCCTACCCGCTCAAAAGGGGTACTGACGACTGGGAAGGGTTGTAGCGGAGCCTTGCGCTTGCCCCCACTCTTTCCGCTGGCCTGGCACGTGGGGCAGGACTTGCAGTGGGCCTCCACATTTGCTCGCATCTTGGGCCAATAGAAGTGGGTGACGAGTCGTTGGTAGGTCTTATCTTGGCCTAAGTGTCCGGCCAGGGGTACATCATGGGCCAGGCCCAGGAGGAGACTTCGGAAGCGCAGGGGTACCACTAGTACTCGGGCCGATCCCAACTCGGCCGACTTCTGTTCGCTGTACAGGAGGCCGTTTTCCCAGTATACCCAGTGGGTGCCGGTCCGGTCGCCTGCTGCTTGGGCCTCGGCCTGTTGTCGGGGTCCAATGAGGGACGGGCAGGTGGATTGTTCTTGGCAGAATTCTTCACGGGAAGGGCCCCCTTCGCAGTGCCACTGGGCCAGTTCTGGCAAGTCCCCGAGTTCGGTCAGGGATTCGGGGTCGGAAGGCACGGACCTTTCATCGGGAGCGGTCGTTTCGTCCAGAAGGGGGTCGTTGGCCCCTGGTGGCGTATTCTGGACCTCAGGGATGGTGGCGGTGCTTAGCGGCAGGGCTTCTCCCCCCTCGGAGGAAGGCACTCTGAGAGTCATCGAGCGCGTGGTGGCGCATACCCATTCGGGTAGGCCCATCATCTCGAGATGGGCTCTTCGTTCCACTTGTCCCCACGGGGAGTTCTCAAGGTCGTTGCCCAGGAGGCAGTCCACGGGCTGGGAGGTTCGGACTGCCACCTTTAACTTGCCGGTGACTCCCCCCCATTCGAAGGGGACTAGGGCCATCCGGCAGAGGCTCTCGGAATTGTCTGATGATATGACGAGACAAAAGGCGCCGGGCAGGATCTGATCTTCGGAGACCAGGTGACAATGAACCGCCGTGACACTCGCCCCCGTGTCCCTGAGGCCCTCGACGCGGTGACCGTTGACCGTTACCTGCTGTCGGTACTTCTTTGTGTTGGCGGGCAGGGACGTTCCGGGGACCATCTCCCGGTCCCCTAGGGAGACCAAGGCCATGGCGGCTGGTTCCCATTCTTCAGAGTCTTCCATCTCTTCCCCCAGGGCTACGGAGGCCATTTGTCGAGCCGGCGGGGTTGTTGTGGCGGTTCGCTGGTACATGGGACATTGAGGGTCGCTGGCATAGTGTCCGGTCTGTTGGCAGCGGAAACAGGTGATCCTCACTCGGGGCCCCGGCCTCCCTGGTGTCCCGGTGCTGGCCGGAGGTGGAGCTGGAAAGGGCGGAGGTTGTCCTCTGGGGGGTGTTAGAAGGCGACCTCAGAGGGGCCCGGAAGGGGCCCTGACTGCCCTGAGACCCACCCTCGAGGTATCGTAGCCGGGCACTGGCGGGAGACTCCTCAGGGGAGGAACCTCGTATCTAGGATCGTACACTCGGCACCACACGACAGAGAGACAGTACACGAGAAGTTCTTAAGAGCAAATCTTTATCAGATCGGAGTTGTGGGATCTTTATGATCAGCAAGGCAAAATATATACAAGTAGAGCGCGGGCTCACAAAGTCTTGAAGGGGGGTTAGGAGGTAGCGGGACAGTCTTTGGGGATAAGAATCAAATGCAGGAGTGTACCCGGCGCACAGCTCACAATCCTCGAGCTGGGGGATACGCTTGTCGTCGTGGGGTCCGGCGGGACCAAGAGAGTCTGTGGGAGCCGCGAGTCACTCAGCAGGGCTCAAGCACAAGTTCGGAGGTCTTACGATCTTCAGGGAGCCGCGAGTCACTCAGCAGGGCTCAAGCACAAGTTCGGAGGTCTTACGATCTTCAGGGAGCCGCGAGTCACTCAGCAGGGCTCAGGCACAAGGTCGGAGGTCTTACGATCTTCAGGGGAGCCGCGAGTCACTCAGCAGGGCTCAGGTGTTCCAAGGCGAATCTGCCGGACAGTCCCAGAGCACCTCTTGTTATAGGGCGACTCCTCTTTGATGTCCGGAGTCTGTGCAGGCAGGGGTCTTGTCACCTGGGGGTCGCTTGTTGGGGGTTTCCTGCCATTGTCCTTTGATCCTTTCAGGGCCGGGTCGGGAGGAGCCCCAGACACCCAGCAGGCGTGGAGCCAGCCCTCGGGGAGGGCGGCGGGTCGATCGAAACCCACCTTCCCAGGGAAGCGCAGAGGTGTGATGGAAACTGCTCCTCCCTTTCTCATCCCAAGGGGAGCGCGATGTCCTCCAGCGGGAGTGGCGCCTCTAGGCCAGGGTCGCGCTGGGGCCGGGCGGCCATCTTGGTGCATGTAGTGGGCACGCTGGCCCGGGGTGGCCGAAGGAGGAAGGCCACGGACGGGGGAAGTCCGGGTCGGGTGTGTGTGTTCTGGTGGGAAGGATCGGCTAGGCCGTGGGCTCGGGGCTGGTGTGAGGTGCAGGGTTCAGGTCTGACTATGTTACGAGGGCCGGGTCTAACACGCGTCCCCCCAGCTGAAAGCCGGAGAGAACTACCCATCTTCTTGGGGGTTCTCTTCGCTGAGGCGGAAGAATCGGGAGAGGCCATCGGCGTTGGCGTGGTCCGTACCAGGGCGATGTTCCACGGTGAAATCCATCCCCTGGAGGGAGATTGACCACCGCAGAAGCTTGGGGTTTTCTCCTCGCATCTGCATGAGCCATCGCAAGGGGCGATGATTGGTTTGGACCCTGAAATGGGTGCCGAACAGGTAAGGGCGTAGTTTCTTGAGGGCCCAGACTACGGCGAACGCCTCGCGCTCGATGGTACTCCATCTCTGTTCCCGGGGCAACAGCCTTCGGCTGAGGAAGGCCACGGGCTGGTCTAGACCCTGGTCATTTACCTGGGAGAGGACTGCCCCGATGCCATGCTCGGAGGCATCAGTTTGTACTACAAACTCTTTGGAGTAGTCGGGGGCCTGGAGGACAGGGGCCGTACACATGGCCGTTTTCAGGGCATTGAACGCCTCTTGGCAGGCAGGGGACCACTGTACCTTCTTGGGCTGTTTCTTGGACGTAAGTCCCGTGAGGGGACCGACCAGGCTGCCGTAATTCCGGATGAATCTCCGGTAGTAGCCCGTGAGGCCCAGAAAGGCTCGGACCTCTGTTTGGGTAGTGGGGGTTCCCAGGCTAGGATGGCGTCGATTTTGGGCTGTAGAGGGGCGACCTGCCCGCTTCCGACCTGGTGCCCCAGGTAGGTTACCGAACCTTGCCCAATCTGGCATTTGCTGGCTTTCACGATGAGGCCCGCCTGGCGTAAGGTGGTTAGCACCCTCCGGAGGTGCTGGAGGTGCTCACTCCATTCAGAACTAAAAACTGCAATATCGTCGAGATATGCAGCGCTGAATTTTTCCAGCCCTGCCAGGACTCTATTTACCAGTCGCTGGAAGGTGGCCGGGGCATTTTTCATCCCGAAAGGCATCACGCGAAAGCGATAGTGCCCATCCGGGGTGGAGAAGGCGGACCGCTCCTTGGCTCCCTCTGTGAGCGCAATTTGCCAGTAGCCGCAGGTGAGATCGAAGGTGCTGAGGAACCGAGCAGCCCCTAGCCGGTCAATGAGCTCGGCGGCTCGGGGAATGGGGTGGGCATCGGCTCGGGTGACTTCATTGAGTCCCCGGTAGTCCACGCAGAAGCGGAGTTCTGGGGCGACCCCGGGGGCAGCTGCTTTTGGGACCAGGACTACGGGGCTGGCCCAGGGGCTGTCTGAGGGTTCGATCACGCCTAGGGTCAACATCTTTGAGACTTCGGCTTGGATACAGGACCGGACCCGATCAGGGACTCGGTAGGCTCGGTGTCTTACTGGCGGGCTGTCCCCGGTATCCACATCATGGACACACCAGTCGGTGACCTTGGGGACCAAGGAGAAAAGGTCCGGAAACTGCCCTAGGAGCTGGCGGCAATCCTCACGTTGCGGGGGAGTGAGAGACGGGGAGAGGTTCACTCCCTCTACGGAGCCGTCCTTCTCCTTGGTGCACAGAAGATCAGGGAGAGGATCTGACTCTTCTTCGGAACCGTCGTCAGTGGCCAGTAGGAGGCTCAGCTCCGTCCGCACAAAGTGGGGCTTGAGGCGGTTCACGTGGAGGACCCGGAGGGGGTCCCGGGGTGACTGGACGTCTACCAAGTACGGGACCGGGCTCTTCCGCTCAACTACTTTGAAGGGCCCGGTCCATTTATCCTGGAGAGCGCAGGGTTTCACGGGGGCCATGACCCACACCAGCTGGCCCGGCTGAAACTCGACTAGCGCGGCGTTCTGGTCGTACCAGCGCTTCATCTCCTCCTGACTCGCCTCCAGGTTGGCCTCTGCCATCTCCCGGAACCTCCTAGTCTGATTTCGGAGGGTCTAGACGTAACGGAACACGTCTCGGGGGGGCCTCGGGGCGCCGCCTCCCACTCTTCCTTGACCAGGCTGAGGGGCCCCCTGACGGGGTGCCCGTAGAGTAACTCAAATGAGCTGAAACCCAAGGATTTCTGGGGAACCTCTCGGTATGCGAATAGGAGGCAGGGGAGCAGGAGGTCCCACTTACGTCGGAGGGGCTCTTCCAGGCCCGCGATCATCCCCTTCAGAGTCCGGTTAAACCGCTCTACCAGGCCGTTTCCTTGGGGGTGGTACGGGGTGGTGAACTTGTAGGACACCCCGCACTGTTGCCATAAGGACCTCATGTATCGGGAGATAAAGTTGGTTCCGCGATCGCTCACGACCTCGCGGGGAAAACCCATGCGGGAGAAGATTCCCATCAACGCCCGGCCCACCACGGGGGCCGTGACGGTACGCAGGGGGATGGCCTCAGGGTAACGGGTGGCATGGTCCACCAGGACGAGGATGAACCGGTGCCCCTGGGAAGTTGGGGGGTCCAGAGGTCCTACAATGTCGATCCCGACCCGCTCAAAAGGGGTACTGACGACAGGGAAGGGTTGGAGGGGAGCCTTGCGCTTCCCTCCACTCTTCCCACTGGCCTGGCACGTGGGACAGGACTTGCAGTGGGCTCCCACATCCGCTTTCATTCTGGGCCAGTAGAAGTGAGTCACGAGGCGACTGTATGTTTTGTCCTGACCCAAGTGGCCTGCGAGGGGAACGTCGTGGGCCAAGCCCAGGAGGAGGGTTCGGAAGCGTTGGGGTACCACCAGCACCCGGCCGGACCCTAGCTCCACCGACTTCTGTTCGCTGTACAAAAGGTCATTCTCCCAGTATACCCGGTGCATCCCCGTCTGATCGCCAGCGGCCTGGGCCTCTGCCTGCTGCCAGGGCCCGACCAGGGAGGGACAGGTAGCCTGCTCTCGGCAGAACTCCTCTCGGGAGGGGCCCCCCTCGTGGCGCCACTGGGCTAATTCGGGCAGATCGCCTAACTCGGTGTCTGGGGTGGAGTCGGAAGGCGGGGGTTCGTCACTGGCGATAGACTCTTCTGGTGGGGGGATGTGGGGACCCTCGGCCGGGACCATCCCATCTTCAGGAGCCGGGGCGTCGTCGACGTCCCTCAGGGGGGTCAGCCGAGCCGCCATGGATCGAGTGGTGGCGCACACCCACTCAGGGAGGCCCATCATCCCTAGGTGGGTCTTGCGCTCAACTTGTCCCCAGGGGGAACTTTCCAGGTCGTTCCCCAGGAGACAGTCGACGGGCTGGGAGGTTCTCACTGCGACCTTCAGTTTGCCGACCACCCCTCCCCACTCAAAGGGCACCAGGGCTACCTTACATAGGCTTTCTGTGTTGTCGGCTGAAATGACAGGGCAAAATACGTTGGGGAGGACCTGGTCTTCGTGGACTAAGTGGCTGAGGACCCCGGTGATGCTGGCCCCTGTGTCACGGAGGGCTTCTACTTGGTGGCCATTGATCGTTACGAGCTGCCCATATTTCTTTGTGTTAGAGGGCAGGAGGCTCCCAGGGACCATCTCTCTATCTCCTAAGGATACTAGGGCCATAGCGGCGGGTTCCCACTCCTCGGCCTCCTCAACCTCCTCCCCCAGGGCTACATTGGCTATCTGTCTAGCGGAGGGTGCTGCCTGGGTGGTGCGTGGGGCCATGGGGCATTCAGGGTCGTTGGCGTAATGCCCGGGCTTCTGGCAACGGAAACAAGTGATGGTTACCCGGTGCCCCCGTCTCAGGGGGGGGGCCGGATACAGCTGGTGGGGGTGCCGGGAAAGGTGGAGATTGGGACTTCGGGGGACTAGCCTGAGACTCTCTCTGCCCTCCCTGGTTTCCCCCCCCTCTCTGGCGGGGTGTCCCTGACTGGCTCGGGGGTACTCTCCTACAGGGCCCCGGGAGACCCGGGTGTTGGTCCAGCGATCCGCCTCGACAGCCAGCTTCCTCGGGTCCGTGAGCTTGCTGTCGAGCAGATGCTGGCGTAGTTCCACAAAGCAGTTGGCAGCCAGGTGCTCCCACAACATAAGGTCGGTTAGTTCTTCCAGGGTGGTTACCTTGCTGCCCTTGATCCACCCATCGAAGGCGCGGCTGAAGAAATTCACATATTCCACCCAGGTGGTACCCGGGATCTTCCTGCAGTCCCGGAACCGCTGGCGGTACATCTCCGGGGTGAGGCCGTACCTAGTGAGGAGGGCCGCTTTCATGTGTTCATAGGAGGTCTGCATGGAGGTGGGTAGGTCGAGCAGGGTGTCTCTCCCTTCGCTCAGGAATCTTCCCCATAACCCAGCCCCCCAATCCTTCTGTGGGACCCGATGGGAGGTCATGGCGACCTCGTAGGCCCGGAACCACTGCTGAATGTCATCATTTTTGTAATATTCTTTGACCACATCCTTGGGGATGTGGACCTTCTGCTCCGTCGGGGCGGCCGCCTCCCGGTTCCCCGGGGGCCGCGCTTCTTCGCTTCTTGCTTTCAGTTCTATTTCCTTCAAGCTGCGTTCATGTTCCAGTTGAAGTCTCCTTCCCTCGTGTTCTCGTTGGAGTTTCTTCTCTTCTAGTTCTCCTTGTACTCGCAACTGTTCTACTGCTAGCTTTTTCTCGGCTAATTTCAACTCGCCCTCAATTTGGAGTTTGGCTAATTCGAGCTCGTGATGGCGACTTTTTTCTCTGTCTGAGAGTTCCTCCGGGGATAGGCCCCCGTCTGGTACGAAGCCTCGTACCTGGTTGCTGCTGCGTTCTCCTTGGGAGGGTCCAGCTTCGTCGTGGGGCTCCCCCGCTCCTTCTGGGCGGGAGGCTCCAGAATCCACCCAAGCTTTCAGTGCCTTTTGCATATCTTCTTTGGTGTTGAGACCAGTGGTAGCGATTCTGAGTTCCTTGCAGAATTGCTTTAGTTCTTTGTGAGTGTACTCTTCCAGCTGTTCCACCTGGAACACGGTACTGGCGTCGTCTTCTATGAGAACCGCGGCGTTTCCTTCTGCCATCTTTGTCGGTAGTGCGTCAGCCGTTCACGGTACGATCTCTAGATTATGGGCCCGAATCCCGTCGCTTGCCACCAATGTTAGAAGGCGACCTCAGAGGGGCCAGGAAGGGGCCCTGACTGCCCTGAGACCCACCCTCGAGGTATCGTAGCCGGGCACTGGCGGGAGACTCCTCAGGGGAGGAACCTCGTATCTAGGATCGTACACTCGGCACCACACGACAGAGAGACAGTACACGAGAAGTTCTTAAGAGCAAATCTTTATCAGATCGGAGTTGTGGGATCTTTATGATCAGCAAGGCAAAATATATACAAGTAGAGCGCGGGCTCACAAAGTCTTGGAGGGGGGTTAGGAGGTAGCGGGACGGTCTTTGGGGATAAGAATCAAATGCAGGAGTGTACCCGGCGCACAGCTCACAATCCTCGAGCTTGGGGATACGCTTGTCGTCGTGGGGTCCGGCGGGACCAAGAGAGTCTGTGGGAGCCGCGAGTCACTCAGCAGGGCTCAAGCACAAGTTCGGAGGTCTTACGATCTTCAGGGAGCCGCGAGTCACTCAGCAGGGCTCAAGCACAAGTTCGGAGGTCTTACGATCTTCAGGGAGCCGCGAGTCACTCAGCAGGGCTCAGGCACAAGGTCGGAGGTCTTACGATCTTCAGGGGAGCCGCGAGTCACTCAGCAGGGCTCAGGTGTTCCAAGGCGAATCTGCCGGACAGTCCCAGAGCACCCCTTGTTATAGGGCGACTCCTCTTTGATGTCCGGAGTCTGTGCAGGCAGGGGTCTTGTCACCTGGGGGTCGCTTGTTTGGGGTTTACTGCCATTGTCCTTTGATCCTTTCAGGGCCGGGTCGGGAGGAGCCCCAGACACCCAGCAGGCGTGGAGCCAGCCCTCGGGGAGGCCGGCGGGTTGATCGAAACTCATCTTCCCAGGGAAGCTCAGAGGTGTGATGGAAACTGCTCCTCCCTTTCTCATCCCAAGGGGAGCGCGATGTCCTCCAGCCGGAGTGGCGCCTCTAGGCCAGGGTCGCGCTGGGGCCGGGCGGCCATCTTGGTGCATGAAGTGGGCACGCTGGCCCGGGGTGGCCGATGGAGGAAGGCCACGGACGGGGGAAGTCCGGGTCGGGTGTGTGTGTTCTGGTGGGAAGGATTGGCTAGGCCGTGGGCTCGGGGCTGGTGTGAGGTACAGGGGTCAGGTCTGACTATGTTACAAGGGCCGGGTCTAACAGGGGGGCCGAGCGGGGATCCCCCCGGGAGTTCCCTTGGTCGGCCTTGATTCCCTTCACCCCTCTGGCGGGGGGGTCCCTGACTGTGGCAACTGTAGTCTCCCACGGGGCCCCGGGAGGCCCGGGTGTTTACCCACCGGTCAGCCTCGACGGCCAGTTTCCGAGGGTCTGTGAGTTTGCTGTCCAGGAGGTGCTGGCGCAGCTCTACAAAGCAATTAGCGGACAAGTGTTCCCATGCGATTAGGTCAAACAGCTCCTCAAAGGTGGAGACCTTGCTGCCCTTGATCCATCCGTCCAAGGCCCGGCTGTAAAAGTTCACGTACTCCACCCAGGTGGTACTGGGTATCTTCTTGCAGTCTCTAAACCGTTGCCGGTACATTTCAGGGGTGAGCCCATATCTGGCTACTAGGGCCTCTTTCATGTGACTGTAGGAGTTCATCACCATGGAGGGCAGGTCCAGCAGGGTATTTCTCCCCTCGCTCAGGAACCGGCCCCACAGCCCAGCCCCCCAGTCTTTCTGCGGGACTCGTGGGAGGTCATGGCGACTTCGTAGGCTTTGAACCATTGCTGGATGTCGTCGTTCTTATAGTATTCTTTCACCACATCTTTGGGGATGTGGACCTTTGGTTCCACGGTGGAGGAGAGGGGTTGGGTTTCCGATGGTCTGGCCTCCGCATTCTTAGCCTTGAGCTCGATCTCTTTTAGGCTACGTTCGTGCTCTAGTTGGAGTTTTCTTTCTTCGTGTTCTCTTTGTCGTTTCTTTTCCTTGAGTAATCTTTGTAGGCGTAACTGCTCCACCGCCAGTTTTTTTTCAGCCAGTTTTAGCTCTCCTTCGATTTTTAATTTTGCTAGTTCTAGTTCGTGGTTGTGACCTCTTTCTCGGTCCGCTAGTTCCTCTGGGGATAGGCCCCCCTCGGGGGCGCCGTTCCTCCCCGGGGTGCTTCGTGGTTCGTTGGGAGGCTCTCCTTCTGTTTGTGTCCGGGGAGTTCCCGCCTCGACCCAGGTTTTTAATGCCCCCTGGAAGTCCTCTTTCGTGCTTAGTCCGGTGGTAGCGATTCCAAAGTCTTTGCAAAATAGTTTCAGTTCTCGGTGCGTATAAGATTCTAACTGGTCCTTTTGGAATGTCGTGCTCGGATTGGTGCCTGCGGCACCTAGGGAAGTTTCTCCTTCCATTTCTTCTTGGTAGTGCGTAAGCCGTCTACTGCACGATCTCTAGGTGTTGGCTCGGATCCCACCGCTGCCATCAAATGTTGGAAGGCGTTCCCCGGGGAGGCTACGGAATGCGTTCCCGACCACCCGGAGGCCCACCTTTCCCAGAGTTAGGCCGAGCAAGAGCGGGGAGTCCCTTCCTGGAAGGGTCTTATACCTAGGATCGCACACGCTGCGCTTACTCTCTCTTCGGATAGAGGGACACCACACAGTAATTCGTTGTAAGACAATATGCTTTTATCGGTAGTTGTCAGGGATCTTTATGATCCGGCAGGCAGGTGCAGAATTAATGCCACAAGCGGCAGCGATCTCGTGATGAGGGAAAAGGGGTAGCGGGACAGTCTTTGAATCGGTGTCTCTGCGAGGTATCCGGCGCACAGCTCTCAATCCTCGAGCTGAGGGGATGTTGCTTCTCTCGGCAATCTCTGCCGTTTCTCTTGGATGAGCGGGCCGCGAGTCACTCAGCAGGCACCGGAGGTTCGTAGTTCGGGGAGCCGCGACGGCGTCAGCAGGGATCAGATGGTTCAGAGTTCGGGGAGCCGCGACCGTGTCAGCAGGGCTCAGATGGTTCAGAGTTTGGGGAGCCGTGACCGCGTCAGCAGGGCTCAGATGGTTCAGAGTTCGGGGAGCCGCGACAGCGTCAGCAGGGCTCAGATGGTTCAGAGTTCGGGGAGCCGCGACAGCTCCAGCAGGGCTCAGATGGTTCAGAGTTCGGGTAGCGTTCTTCGGTTCGGGGAGCGATCGAGCCGCGACCAGGTCAGCAGGCTCTCGTCAGTCCAGGTCTTCTCTGCTCTCGTCCCTTCAGCACCCCTTGTTATACTCCCCCTCCTCTTTGAAGTCCGGAGTCCTCGCGGAGAGGGGTCTGGTGCCTGGGGGGTGGTGTGTCGGGTTTTCCTGTCGCTCGGCCCTTTGATCTGTTCAGGTTGGTCCGGGAGGGACTCCAGACACCCAGCGGTCGAGGCGCCTGCTCCCCGGGGGCCTGGTGGTCGGTCGAAACCTCCCTCGGGGGAGAGACCAGAGGTGTGACAGGATCGGCGCAACTCGGTCTGGTTTGGGGGGGGTTTCGCTCTCCCTCGGCCGGGCATGCGTGTTGGGGATCTGGTCGGCCCTCGGGATGTTGGCCCACGGGAGCCGGAAAGCTGTATCAATGAGGTTCGGCGTGGTTGCAGGGTAACTTGCTGGTCGGGAGGGCCCACGCCACGAGGCCGGTCTCACACTAACCTTTTCCAGATAAGCCTTTATTTCCTGAGTGGCCATATGAGGAAGAACCTGCACTAGCATGGTTGCCCCCTGTCTCATGGTCCACTTGGGAAATCCTACCCCAAGGGGTTCTGGAGTTTCTCCAAAGTCTAGGGAAATTACCTGTATTGTGTTTTGGTACAGATGCAGGTTGGTGGGGTGTCTGAGTCTGGAAGTGAGGCCCTATTTGGGGCGGTCTCACCTTCCTCAGGACACTGGTCACCAGGGAAGCCTTTCTGTCCATGACTGTGTCTCAATCTCTTTAGACTGATGGGTCAATCTATCTGTGTGTGACTCCACTGAGTGACAGTGGTGAGGTGATACGAGGAGGCAAGGATCCCTTGAGTATTCATCACTCTACTACGTCCCATACATAAGGTACAAAAATTGATGATATGAGGAATAATGTGACATCACAATAGTAGTATGAATGTATGATATAATCTGATTTTGTTGTAGTGTTAATGAATGAGTTTGAGTGAAATCACCAGGAGAATAACACCTTGTTATTAAAAGTATTCTTATGTATGTGTTATGTTTAATGGCAGGAATCAATGCTGTACCTTAAAGATTTCTATGCATAGTTTAATGTTTGAATAGGGTGTGGTTTTAATTGGATTTTCTACTTGTGAATAGAATAAAATAACGTTGGAAATGTTTTTAATATGTATATTCTGTTATCTGATTTAGATTGTACATTGACTTCATGGGAGAGTAGAATATTTGTCCTGAAGAAGGTGGTCGTTTATCTTCTGATTTCCACCGAAACGTGTCGACGCAAATTTAGGAAGGAGATTATAGATTGTACTGACATCTGTTTTCCGAATCACTGAACGTTGAGATAATCAACTAGGAAAATAGCTGATGTTGATCATATGTTTCCCTATTCCTGTAGATAAGAAAACATTTTTTCTTACTGGGTCTCCCTCTGTAGTGTTTTGTTTGTGCATTCATCATATTGTATACTTTTTTAATGTTTTTAACTGTTTTAATTTTGTGTTGTATGAACTTTCGATTGTGTGAAGCCACATGATTATATTTTTAATAAAATACATTGAATTTCCCATATGAAAACCTGACTGAGGATTACCTTTGGTGTCTTATCCTGGTGACAGATTGGGTATAGTTGTGAATGTGTGGATAGAAGCTCTTTTGTGCCAAAAGGGGAATTTTCTCTTTGACTTTTGTCTACTTGGTGCTCCACCCCTTTTGTGGTACGGGGCCCCTCTCTTCTTGTTTTAACAATTGAAGCACAGCCTTTTGGCTGGAGAGTCTCCCTTGGGAGGTACTTTCTATGAGCTTAAATGCCATGGATCACTTTAAGACCTTTGGCTTTAGTGAAGATCAGTTCAACAAAATTATCAATACAAAAAATGGCAATAAAATTACAGTCGTGTCAGGTAGAGGAGAAAACTGGGGGAGACTGGTCAGTCTAGAAAAGAAGTTGATTCGTACAGAAGCGCATGCAGATTTTCTCATAGAGTATGTAAAGGCGGGCACAATCCCTATTGGCCTACAGGTTCGCAATGAACCTGGTCTTTTTATAGAAAATAAGAGGTTTTTAGAAGTATGGACGCAGATTGCAAATAGGTGCAGTAGGGTTTGGATGCTTCTCATTATTGAGACAGCACAGGAGCTGATCATTATTGAAAAAGAATCCATAGAAAAGCTAGAGAGAGAGCTAAAAGAAAGCACAGGGGTTGAAGACGCAAAAAAAAGATTAGAGGAGATCAATAGAGATATTGAAGGCTACAGTGAGTATCTGATTAATAAAAAGACGAATAAATTGAAAAAAGACATAGAGAGATTTAGCGCGGAACTGGCCTATCCATACTTAAACGATAAATACTATCTACAGAAACAGGAGCAGGGGTGGGAAAGACCTAACAACATACCCATCTACAGGAGAGGTGGCAGAAAACAGGTCACTTTCTCAGATACGTCAGGCTCAAGCAGTGAGGACGAGAGTGCCCTAAAAGATGACAATAGTAATAGAGGTAATTTTGGTGAATCGGGTCCCCCTTCTTTTTTAGATCAAAGACCAAGGAGGGGCCAAAGATTCAATTCGAATCAGGGAAGAGGACAACAATTCCGGGGCCCTCCTCCTCCGCAACAGGAATACTTCAGAATGAGGAACCAACGGTACTGGCGTCAAACGGAACATCAGTAATCAATCTATCTAATAGAACCCTTACAGCTATAGAGACTAGGGTTCTCAGTAAGGGGCTTAGTTTTATCCCATCCTCTGGCATCAACAAATATCAATTGGAAAAGGACCTACGAGCCTTTTTTAGGAAAATTAGACTTAAAAGATTCTTTGAAGACCGCCCGGTGAGGGATCACAAAAATGTGTCTGGCTTGAAACCGAAGTCCAGTTTTACCCCTACCTTGGCTATGGTAAATAAAAATCATGAGATTTTTTAAAAAGCAGTAGAAAGCGGTATACAATGTATCCTGTTAGAGAATCCCATTCAATTTGACAGTAACATTAGTAGAGATGAAAGGCGTGCACTGAAACTTCTTAAAGATGATGCTACGGTGACGATAAAGCCTGCCGATAAAGGTGGTGGCGTAGTGGTATTCAATACCTCAGAATACGAACAGAAGATGTTGGACATGTTGGCTGTGAGAGAACACTATGAGCCTATCTCTAGAAGCCGTTTAGCCAATCTCATAAAGGATTGTCGCTCTCTTTTGAATGAAGCCAAAGAAAAAGAATGGATTTGTGATGAAGAATTCAATTTTTTAAATAATGAGGAACCTAGGATTCCCGCACTGTATGGACTCCCCAAAATTCACAAAAATCATGATAACCCACCGATGAGACCAATTGTAAGACGTATCAACTCTCTCACCGAGCCCTTAAGTAAATATGTGGACCATTTTTTGCGTCCCATTGTTATGGGTCTGAAGTCATATGTCAGGGATTCTGCTCATATGATATCTCTCCTTGAGGGTAAGATGTTCTGTGGGAAGACTCAATGTCTAGTTACCCTAGACATTGAGTCTTTGAAAACTAACATCCCTCAGAATGCAACAGTAGAGGTGGTTCGTACAGCCATTGAGAGTACAGACTTAGAAGGAGCAGAGAGGAATTTTATAGTGGAGTGTGCCAGGATGGTTCTGATGAACAATACTTTTTTGTTCAAGGATCAGCTCTACAAACAAAAGAAAGGCACTAGCATGGGGGCCACCTGTGCTCCGAGCTTGGCATGCCTCTATGTCGGTGAATTTGAGAGGAAACATATTTTTAACGAACTAGCCCCCTTCTTTGAAAATGTGGTGGGCTGGTATCGTTATATAGACGACATTTTCTTTATTTGGGATGGTGCGGTTCAAACCTTGGAGGAATTCTTAATTTGGCTCAATATGGGAGATTCGAATCTCAAGTTTACATCTCAGTGGAGCAATTCTAGGGTGGAATTTCTAGATATTACTATTAAAGATGTAGAGGGGTGTTTGGCAGTGGAATTGTTTACCAAGCCCATGGCCAAAAATACCTTGCTGCACTATTCAAGTTTCCACCCTAAATCGCAACGCGATAACATACCTTTCAGTCAGTTTCTCCGTCTCCGGAGAAACTGTTCTGATATTGACGATTTCTACAAGCATGCTGAGATAATGAAAAAGAAATTTAAAGACAGAGGCTATCCGAAAAAATTGATAACACATTCGTTCAAGCGTGCGAGATTTTACAATAGAGAAGCTATGTTCACAAAGACAGAGAAAAACAAAAAAGATTTCGAGAAGATTGTCTTTGTTAGCCAGTTCTCACACATCAGCAATCGAATCAAAAATGTGATTAACAGCAATTGGCACATTATTAACAACGAAGAGGATAGGAAGTTAGAGAAACCTATTTTTGCATTTAAAAGAAATAAGAACTTAAGGAATGAGTTAGTCCACACATATAGAGAGAATCAAGGTAAAGTACAGAGCAAGTTAGACAGAACTCTTTCTCTTGGTAATGTGAGATGTGGCACATGTAATGTTTGCCCCCTGTGTTTGGAATCTGATGCCTTGGAACACAATGGACATAAGGTCTCTTCAAGATTTTTGAACAACTGCAGGAGCCGGAATATTGTGTACTTCCTTTGCTGTCCATGTGGGAAAGGATACGTTGGGGAAACGGGCAGGGAGTTGCGGATTAGACTGCAAGAGCATCGTTCAGCGATTCGAACAAGAAAAGCAAATGCCCCCCTAGTTACCCATTACATCGATGCTGGCCACAGTGACTCCGATATACAGTGGTTTATATTGGAGAAAATCTGGATGGGGGCCGTGGGGGTAATATGGAACAGAAAAGAAAAGCAAGAGAACAATAGTATATCTCCCTGTTTAACACAGTGCGGAATGGCCTCAATTCCAAGGAGGAATGGGAACGCTTAATCAGATGACCACATTCCCATTATTTGCTTTGTGAAGAACATGTTTGATATGTGAATACTTTATACTTGTTTTCACTCTCCAAAGTATTATTCCTTGGTACCATGCGATGATAGCTTGAATGTTTTAAGGAGTGGACCGTTAGGGAAGTCTAGTGATCCTCCTGATGTGCACATATCAGATATTATATGGTGTGCACCATAAGCCTTAATACCCCACTAATATGTTTTGTGTATTAACCAGTAGTGTTTCTGGGGTCAGTTTCCTTATCACACAATTGGACCACCTATGGTGTAAGGTAGTACCTTGAGGAGATGTCTCCATGGGTTCGAGAAATATCTTTAAACATGTTCACAGATGGATTTTTTTGGCCTTAGCGGTGGTACCACTGAGGATGTAAATATAGTAGATTTTATCTTCACCAGACTTCCAGAATAGTGCCCACTGTCGTATAATGTTCGTGCACCGGCTGGATTACACTCCAGATTAATTTAACGAGTTTTCAAGAGAGATAATTTTTAAGAAAAAACTTTCGTAATTATGTTAGGTTCCACAATAAGGAACTACAATGTAGTCTAAAGACATTCTGTTACGTCAAATGAATAAAATAACTTGTTTCCCTGGTGGTGGTGATGCCGGTAGGGTTATCTACTCGGGAGTGATACCGTGTTCAGGCGATCTCTCTGGGACTCTAAGATGGCCGCCACAGTTCCCGTTTGACCCTTAGCGTAGGCTGGGCTCCTTCTGTATACTAGTCATGATATTAGTCGTAAGAACGTGGGTCGTTTTTTGTCTCCTGCCTTGGGCTATAGCCAGGACAGTCCAATATGGCCGCCACATCGGAAGCAGTCCGTGTGTGTTGGAGAAATCAGAAAACAGCTGGGAATAGTTAATCGAGCTGGCCTCGTTGAAATGTAGTATATAAGGCAGATCAGTTCGGAGTAATTCGTCGAGACGTTGGGACCCGGAGACTGTTACACGACGTATACGCGCGTTTAAAGAGGTGAGCAGAACGAAGACTGTAGGTCTGCAATCGTCGCGCTTGGTGGGATGTCGCTTTTTAGATTGTAATTAGAAGTTCATTAGATTATGGAACTGGGGAGGACAGATAGTTACCATCTAGGGCCCTATTGATCTTAGAGGAAATATATCGCTCACTGAAAAAATATGATAGAGTTGGGTTTTTAGTTCTGCACATAGGCGATTAAATGAAGGGGTTTGTTTGGGATAATGTTTTCGTTAGGGAGCAGGATGAATGCAGTGACTGCTCATAGAAGTTGATGACAGATTCACTGGAACTGATACTCATGTTTTTCCAGCACTAAAGAATCTGATGATCGTGCTGAAATATCTGAGGGAAGAAAAGAGTCTCCTCAATACCACGTCTCTGTAAAAAGAAAAAGAAACTATTAATTTACTGAACCATTAAAGGTAAATCCAGTGCATGATTAATTCCGAGATCTATAAGACCTAACATAAAGGATCCAATTGAATAGTAGAATAATATGTATCATGAACCTTGTTCTTTTCTAGATTATTTTATCATCAATACCTGAACCTAGTGACCATAAGAGCACAGGATGACAGGTAATCTCAGGTGCTCTAGAATGTCTAAATGCTAGAGATTATAGACTCCAGCTAAACCATAAGTGTCTCAATCTCTTTAGACTGATGGGTCAATCTATCTGTGTGTGACTCCACTGAGTGACAGTGGTGAGGTGGTACGAGGAGGCAAGGATCCCTTGAGTATTTATCACTCTACTACATCCCATACATAAGGTACAAAATTTGATGCTATGAGGAATAATGTGACATCACAATAGTAGTATGAATGTATGATATAATCTGATTTGGTTGTAGTGTTAATGAATGAGTTTGAGTGAAATCACCAGGAGAATAACACCTTGTTATTAAAAGTATTCTTATGTATGTGTTATGTTTAATGGCAGGAATCAATGCTGTACCTTAAAGATTTCTGTGCATAGTTTAATGTTTGAATAGGGTGTGGTTTTAATTGGATTTTCTACTTGTAAATAGAATAAAATAACGTTGAACATGTTTTTAATATGTATATTCTGTTATCTGATTTAGATTGTACATTGACTTCATGGGAGAATAGAATAATTGTCCTGAAGAAGGTGGTCGTTTATCTTCTGATTTCCACCGAAACGCGTCGACGCAAATCTAGGAGGGAGATTATAGATTGTACTGACATCTGTTTTCCGAATCACTGAACCTTGAGATAATCAACTAGGAAAATAGCTGATCTTGATCATATGTTTCCCTATTCCTGTAGATAAGAAAACATTTTTTCTTACTGTGTCTCCCTCTGTAGTGTTTTGTTTGTGCATTCATCATATTGTATACTTATTTAATGTTTTTAACTGTTTTAATGTTGTGTTGTATGAACTTTCGATTGTGTGAAGCCACATGATTATATTTTTAATAAAATACATTGAATTTCCCATATGAAAACCTGACTGGGGATTACCTTTGGTGTCTTATCCTGGTGACAGATTGGGTAGAGTTGTGAATGTGTGGATAGAAGCTCTTTTGTGCCAAAAGGGGAATTTTCTCTTTGACTTTTGTCTACTTGGTGCTCCACCCCTTTTGTGGTACAGGGCCCCTCTCTTCTTGTTTTAACACATGACTGTGTCATATCTGGTCCTAAGGGTCTACCTCTGGCTGCCTACAGCTGGGGGTTGGGTCCCACTGGTTGGAATAGTGGAGGGCATTGGAATGTTTGGGGCAACTATGTCCCAGGTCTTCCTGTGCCCAACAGAGTCCACCTGTGGGATACCTATACCTAGGGGTAAGGGGGATCCCTCAGTATGTAGAGGAATATTCACCTGGCTAGAACTACTCTGCTGGGTGTCCCTAATTTGTTGATGAGGGGATTCCTCTGGACAGGGGCCCACTAAGGCCCTGACCTCTGCAGCCCTGGGCTGACTGAGGCAGGGTAGAGAGGGGCAGGATACCTTCTCCAGACTGGGTACCACCTTGGAAGGATCCCCTGCCATCAGAGATGTGGCCAGGACAGGCCTGACCACTTCTCGGGCAGTTACTTCGTTAGGGGCAGTATCAGTTCCCTTAGAAAGCTGACCCTTACCTTTAGTCTGGTGGGGGGAGGACTGTTCCTCACACCCTATGCTCTCTGTTTGTGTAGAGTGATCCATTGTTTCAGGCTTCACTCCCCTTAATTTCTCCTGGGGTGGAGGTGAGGCCCTCGGGGTCTCATCCACTCTCTCAGGGATGCCTAACATTCTTAAATGGGCATTGTGATCCACCTCAGCCCAGGCTGAGATTTCCAGATCATTCCCCAGTAGACAATCTACAGGCAAGGTTGGGGACACTGCCACTCTCTTTGGGCCAGTGACCCCTCCCCAGCTGAGATTTACCACTGCCATGGTGTGGTAAATATTTCATTACCGGTACTATTTTTTATGCGGTAAAGTCTAGTAAGAATAACTCAGTAAATATAAGAGGCAGAATCCGTGGTATTAGAGGTTCTAAAAGGCTTTATTCCTCTATAAAGGAATTACAGTTCGAACTGTAGGCTTCAAATTCCATCACCACGAAGGTTCAGGAAGGGAAGGCAATACATTATTGACAAGTAATGATATTTATATGAAAAGTATTACATTAAGACAGATGTAAGAGGCGTAACAGCTGATAATACAGACAATACTACACATACGTAATGAAAAAGGCGTACATATAGGCGTAACTAGAAACGTCATTAAACATGATGTCACAAGTGGGTGGATCCATAAGAGAATCCTGCAATGTCAGCAGAAATACTTGGCAGAGATGCGTGCGCAGCCGCATGACGTGTGATTGACGTGCAACTAGAGGGTGAAGGGGACTTGACATTTAGCTCTACAAGTGGAGACAGAAGTCTGAGGGGTCATGTCAACCTAATCCCAAATCATATCTGATATCTTATGTTTAAAGAACTGTATTATCCAAAAGGAAAGGTCTCTCGGACGGAATCTATTCTATACTGACTGTTAGTGCGTGTACAAGCGTCTAAGTGTCTACATGAGATGCGAGGGGGCAGGAATCTTCCATGGTAACAAGGGCTATGAATTACTTGCATGAGGACAGTGAGGCCTGGCCCTTTGCACGGTAGCTGGAAGAATGTTTACCTAAACTACTAGACAGGAATGCATCGGATGAGGGGCGGAGCAGATAATCTTGAAGGTGAAATACAGTTTTTGGCAGGCAACGGGCCGGATCAGGCACCGTTAGCCGCGCAGGGAGTAGGACAAAGTTCATGGATACAGATGCATGTTCGGACTGGAGCTTTCAGAGGCAGAAGGCAGGAAAAGGCTTGATGGCAGAATTCAGGGCCTACTCGCCTGAACTGTAAAATGTGGAAAGTGAACCACATAAAGTCGGTGGCCTTTCATACTTAGGAATGGAATATCTGACCCATTCATGGCGGATCTGAAAGAGGACATGTTGACGGTGGACGCACATGTATTTGCGTCTTCATAACTGGAACTGGAGGGAACATACATGTACTTGTAACATGCACATGGAGCCGTTGGGGTCTACGATAGGGGACATAACTGATCACAAAATTCATATTTCCTCATTCCCTCCTTGTCCCCTACGGACCCTCAGGAGATATCGATCTTCATCAATCCATCGATCTGGTCATATAGCATCATTTGTTCTTCTTTCTTCTTCCGGGATTTTGAACGAAAACTTGGATGCGGGATACACGATGTGGCACACAGACCACAAATCGCTGGCCCACATTGTAGACATAAGCAGCAACTGAATAGTATGAGAAAGCCAATACCTAGGAAGGATAGGATCCTCCATCCCCAGGCTGACAACACGCTCCAGAACCAACCGGACCAAGTCCAGGTGCCTGGACTCTGGTGTATCTGGCTTATAATCTTATGAAGGCGAGTTATGGCTTTATATACTGATGGCGAGTTTTCTGGTATGAAAACACAGCAACTTGATCCGATGACCCTACAAGCTCCGCCCCTATCGGCCAGGATGACGTCAAGGACAAGACGATTTTGAAGCACAACAATCCGCATCGCAGACTGCTCCTCTGTTAAGTTGCCTAGGGCTGAAGTAGTCTCATTCACTACTGCTTCAAGGGTTCTAGTTAATCTACGTATCAGTTTACTATTAGTGACTGTACCTATATAGGGAAAGAAACCTTTATTGAAATCTGTGTATTGCTCCCATGCCGTTTCAGTGTAATCGACAATCGGGAGATCTCTCTGCTGTCTATTGTGTACTAAATGGGTATTTCTGTGATAGTCAGGAGGGGCTAGGAAAACAGGTGGCAGAAGGAATGCTATGTAACAGGTACCATCCCAATCTAGAGGTAGACGTATATATGCGGTCTGGCCACATATGAAGTAGGAATGACGGGAAGCTCTAAATGTAGACTTGCCTTGATCACTGAATTTTATTACAGTGGTGCATTTACTATGGCCCATGTGTATGGAACCATTTTTTCTTACACATAATTCCCCTTTAACTGGGAATACTGACATAACGGATAAGATTGGCGTAGCTTCGGATTCAACATTCAGAATCAGGAGGTTAAGTGTAAAATTACCTAATCCATATACTTCATTTTCTAGATCAGTTCCTGTTCTTTTGGGAAGTCCCTCCTTGTTAGGGTAGCAGACTTTAAGCAAAACTAGGTTCAGGTTTCCCCATACCCAGTTGTCTTGATAAACTACGGGATTTGAATCTAGGGAATTAATCAAACTATACCATGCTCCACAGGAGCCATTGTGTGTGAACGGATACGGAAAGAGGGGCAAAACTCCCTTATAGTTCTGATAGGGAGGGAGTCGGCCACATATCCAACAATTTGTAGCATTGCTGGTCTGATGGGAATGATGTAACATACTAATGAAAGTGTTGTTGCGCAGCGCAAATCTATAAGACAACTCATGCGGAGGTAATTCGCTAAAAGAATGTTCTGCGGTAACATTGTAAGCATGCTTAGAAATAGGGTAATACATATGTAACAATACACTAGAAATGATGATCAAAAGACTTAGAAAAAACAAAATTAATAATGTAACTGTGCAGTGACTACGAAGCGATTTACAGTACGCATGTTTTTTAAGCTTTATCTGTCTATTTCTCTCTCTATTTCGGTCTAGAGGATACATGTCAGAGACAAATTCAACCGATTCACCTTGGAGAGGACTTAAACAATCAAATTGTCTGACTTGCTAGACCTTAATTTCAGTTTATAGAGTTCATTTTTTGTCTGTTCAACCAAGGGGAGCTTTGAGTCTGTCTGTGAGGGAATGCAGGGCTGAGCGTTCACATCGGACGGTAGTCCATAAAATTTCTTGATATGGCTCGAGTGCAACCACCCTTTACGTCCCTCAATCTTCACGGCTGTCCTTGTAGTCAGCAGGACGAGTTTGGGCGATTTCCACCTGGGCTCCAATTGGGTCTTCCGGTCGAAGTTCCTTACAAGAACCAGATCACCTGGAACCACGTCATGGGGCTTCACCTCAGTGTTATCGGGAAAAGCTGCAGCTACCTGTGAACGACAAGATTGTAGTGCAGACATCAAGGAAGCCAGGTAGTCTGTCAGCATATTACAGTCAACATCAGTGATTTTGCGAGGTATAGGCGTCCCCCACATATTTGGTGGTCTACCGAAGATCACCTCGTACGGGGATAGCCCTGTTCGAGAATGTGCTACCATTCTCATATAAAAGAGCGCAACTGGTAAGGCTACTATCCAATCGACACCTTTTTCTCTACATATTTTGGACAATCTAATTTTCAGAGTTTGATTATGACGTTCCACAAGACCTGCTGCCTCGGGATGTCGAACACAGTGGAATTTCCATTGGTAACCTAACAGAAGTGAAACGTGTTTCATTAGTTCAGATGAGAATGGCTGGCCGTTATCTGAGTACACGACACGTGGTAAACCGAATCGTGGGAAGAATTCTCGAACTAGCTGTTTGGCAGTAGTCGGGGCAGTGTAATCTGAAACCGGGTAGGCTTCTGTCCAACGGGAAAGAGCACAGACAACTACGAGAACATATTTGAATCCTCGACATCGTTCCATCTGGATATAATCCATCTGGAGGACTTCAAAAGCATGATCGGGAGGTTGAAATCCACCCTGCTCTACGGGGATGCTTTTACCTGGATTAAACTGACAACATATCATACAGGTACGTACTTTCTGTTTGGCTGCTGCTCGCAAGTGTTTGTTGAACCAAATGTGTTGAATACTGTCTAGCATAGCTTTTTCTCCTAGGTGCGCTGGACTATGTATTGTGTTAATGATGACTTGAACCATGGAGTCGGGAAGAAACCATATAGATTTTTCCTTCGTCATCCATCCTTGATCTGTTTGGATCCCTCCTAATTCAGTCCATTTCTTTATTTCTTCTGGTGTAGCATGTGTCTGTATGTCAATTACATCAAGGGCGGGATCCTTAACTGTCATGCAATGTGTTGGTGTCGGAACTATTGTCTTTGTCGTGTCAGTTGTATGGGTCTGATTCTGAGCAGTCTGTTTAGCTGTTCTGTCAGCTAGGTCATTACCCTGAGAAATGATATCGGTAACTTTTGTATGGGCTTTGCATTTCATAATCGATATTGCAATAGGTAGATGAATCGCGTCTAATAGGGCTTGAATGAGGGGTCCATGTTGGATGTGGGCACCGTGAGAAGTTAAATAACCTCTCTCTCGCCACAGTACGCCGAAGTCATGGACGACTCCGAATGCATAACGTGAATCTGTGTATATGTTGACTTTCTTATTTTTGGCTTGAATACAAGCTTGTGTCAGAGCGATGAGCTCTGCTGCTTGAGCTGACAAAGTGTTAATACAATTTGTTTCAATGACTTCAGTGTCTGTTGTGACTGCGTAAGCAGCCACTAACTCTCCTATATTTGTTCTCATACATGAACCATCTACATACAATGTCAGGTCTGGATCTGATAAAGGGATGTCTGTCAAGTCTTGTCTGGGTTTCGTCGTGATAGTAATGACTTCAATACAATCATGTGCTAATGGATCTGTTCCATTTACGGGCAAAAGTGTGGCAGGATTTAACGTATTACAACGTCTGATTTCTATATGTGGCTGAAACAATGTTAATTCATAACCGGTGAGTCTTGCTATAGTCAAGTGTTGTGTTTGTGTGCGGTTCAAGAGAACCTCTACTGCGTGTGGTACTTGTACTGTCAATTGATGTCCTAACACTATGGCATCGCTTTGTCTGATTGCTAAAGCTGTTGCTGCCACTGATTTCAGGCACGCAGGAAGAGCCTGAGCTACTGGATCTAATGTACTAGAGAAATAAGCACATGGTTTGTGTGATCCTGCTTGTTCCTGAGTGAGTACTGACAAGGCAGTACCTTCGCGTTCTGTAACAAAGAGTGTAAAAGGCTTACTGTAACATGGTGTTGCTAAAACAGGTGCTTGGCATAAAGCTTTCTTTAAGCTTTCAAAGGCATGTGTATGTTCTTGAGTCCAAGGGAGGACAGTCGATGTGGCTGCCTCCTGTGTTTTCAACTGGATGAGTGGTTTTGCTAGAAATGCATATTGAGGGATCCACTGCCTACAGTATAAAGTGAGACCTATAAAAGCCCGCACCTCCTTTTGTGTCTTTGGTGGTGACATGTTAGCAATTAACTGGATGCGGTCGGGTGTAAGCTGTCTTCCCTCCTTGGACAGCGAGTGCCCAAGATAAACAACTTGCTGGACACAGAATTGCAGCTTAGAAGGGGACACCTTGTGCCCCTTGTCGGCCAGAAATCTTAAAACCGTCAGTGACGCTTTTTCACATTCAGGTTCGCTTCGGGCGGTGATCAGCAGATCATCGACATATTGAAGCAGGGCAGTGTTAACTGGCATGTGGATACTGTCAAGTTCTCGTTTCAGTGCTTGGCTATAGATGCTGGGGCTTTCTGTGAATCCTTGAGGTGCGCGTGTGAATTTAAAACTTCGTCCATTTAAACTGAATCCGAACAAATATTGACTTTCCGGATCTATTGGGACGCTAAAGAAGGCATTCTTGAGATCAATTACAGTGAAGAACGTTGCTTCTGAGTCAATAGCTGTTAGTAATGAAGAGATATCTGGGACCACAGGGTATTGTGGTATAATACATTTATTTAATTCGCGCAGATCAATAACTAATCGATATACTGGTGGTGCTTTTGGATCCGTTCTTTTAAGAATCGGAATTATCGGTGAATTACATACATTGGAGTCTGTTTCTACAACCACTCCTTGTGCAATGAGCTCGTCAATGATTTGCAGCAAAGCCACAACAGCATCTGGCGGTAATTTGTATTGTCGCATTCGTGGTAGTACCACTCCTGTTTTGAGTGTGACTCGATATGGTGTAATGTGCATACAACCTACATCAGTGGGACCTTGTGCCCATAAATGTGCAGGTAAATTCTGCAGCCGGTGATCCATGTCTCTGGACACGTAGTGACCTTTAAAGTCACGCAAAAATAGTCGTACTCCTTCCGGAGAACAACATATTACAGCTCCTAGAGCCTTCAATGTTTTTATACCTAACAAGTTTTCTGGACATGATTTCGTAAGTAATAGATCTGTAGTCCGTGTTAATGGACCGACTGTAAATGCAAGTGGTTGCGATACTTCGTTAATAGTAGGCTTTCCTGAAAAACCAAGGGAAATATTTTGTGAGCCTGAGAGGGGTGCCCCTGGGACTTCGCTGTGACTGATAGTGGTTCTGCTTGCCCCTGTATCGAGTAGAAACTTTCTGTCTTTCCCTAATACTTGACTCTGTACGTAAGGACCCTCTTGATCTACGGGAACCTCGATAAGGGGTAAGCCAACTTCCCTCTCTAGGCTATTTCATGTGTATCGCTGATAATCGGGATAGTCATTTTGTGCATACTGGTACATCTGTTGCGTTGTTGCTTGTGTGGCAGCAATAGGCTGCGCTTGTGGTGGTGCTACGGTCTGTTGTAGAGCTGCCTGTTGCGGAGCTAGTTGTTGCGGAGCTGACCTAGGTTGTGCATGCTGAGGGATTTGTTGTTGGTTCTGATCCTGTCTAGGTGGACGTGGTCTTTCCTGTGTTCTACCCGTGGCGATATTATGTTTCAGAACTGGACAATCATGTATATAATGACCTTGTTGCTTACAATAGTTGCACGTCCCTTTCGTCGGACCTGCCGAATCACCTTTTTTATGACCATCAGCTGGAACTGACTGGGCAACAAGCATTTTCATTTTCGTATCTTTCATACGTCTTTGTTCATGTTCTTGTTCTTCTCTAATTCTATTGTGGTGATATTGTAACATCTGTAACATCTGTGACGGGGTGTTACCTTGCCAGGTACTCTCAAATTTCAATACTCTATTCTTAACTTGCGGTAGGGAATTTTCAACTAATTTTGTCACAAACAGATGGGGATATGACTCGCTACTTGCTTTTATGCCACTATTTATACCAAAACATTTTTCAAATCGCGAATAGAAATCACTAGTGTCTTCATCTTGCTTTTGTTTACAGGCTGAGATTGCACCCCAGTCCTCCTTTTTCGTAGTTAATAAACGTGGCAGTACCTGTACTAGTAATCCTGGTAGTGCTGTAGTCTTTTCCCCAAGCCCTGATCCTGCAGCTCGGGCCTTTTCTTCGTTTTCTAATGCTGTCCAATCTATCTTTTGGTCTCCCACCTCCCATTCCTTTTCTTTGAGTTTCTCGTAAACACCGGCAGGCATTAATACTTTTAATATTTTCATAATGTCGGGGTAGGTATACTCTCCCATGAGTAACATGTCTTTTATCTCACGGTGGAAACCTGCTGGATCCTTGTCATGGCTGGGTACTACCTTCTTCATTTCTAATAATTCAATTTTAGTTATAGGCGTGTACACAAACACGCGTTTAAAGGTATTATCTTCACCTCTGATTGGGTGCACTTCGCGTAACGGATTCTGTCTATCTATGTGATACATTTTTCTTCCCATAGTGGGATTTGGAACGTGTTCTGGGTATGCGGAAACTATATACTGGTTTCGAAATTCTAGAATTTCTTTAATTAAATCAGTACCTGACCCTCTCCATTTATTCGTGAGTAATTCAGTCAATATGTCAGGTAAGGGTCCTGGATCGGAGTGTTGGCTTTTATATAATATAAGGAGGTGTTGAATCATGTATGTACTAGCTAGACGCTGTTCGTCTGGGGCAAGATTCAGAAACGTGTGTGCTAGTGCATCATCACTGTATTTGCTGGGACTGTCAGCCCATTGTACTGCTGACCTGGCTAATTCTTGTTCATCCATGGAATCGAGCATATGGTACCCCCTTCGATCTCGGAGTAATTTATCAGCGGCTTGGAATAGGTGTTCAGGGGACCTTGTATTTAACATAGGGGCTTGAAAATGTCTGTTACATTCTGGACGTATCGGACGTATCGGATCATTAAAGCATCTGGTATTATTAAAAGATCTTCCTTTACCTACATAAGCCATTGTATCTAATTGTTCTGATTCTTGCTCCTCCTCTCCCTCTGATTCAATTCTGTCTGCTTCTCGTCTTTCTTTATGTATTCGTTCTACTTCCTTGCGGATCTTTCGATACATGGCGATTATACACGCCTGTCTATCATGTTTCTCGTCTGATATGTTATGACCCCATTTGGCAAGTTTTTGCATGGTATCATGATCTGCCTCAGGCCTGTCTTGGTTCCTGATCACGCAGTTTATAAAAAAACGTAGTAGTTGTCTTTGTACATCCACTTTCTGGTATTCCATAGCTTCGTTAATACTTTCTGGGCCTCGCCCTGTTTGGACAAAGTGATATATATTGTCTAGGTGTTCAACCATTCCTGGTATCGTCATTAAATATAATGTAGCTCGTCGTATACGTAGTGATGATAGTAGCAATCTGTCCTGTTTACCTGGCACTGGATCGTATCTACAATCCACAAGGTGTTCTTTAAACATGTCGGATGTCGCTAGTTGGGGTGTACGTTGGAGTGCTAAATCTCTAAGGGTCTGTTTATTTCGCGGCGGGGTGGCAAACATGTCTGTCGTACCTCTTGTAGCACCATCTGAGGTGCTGGGCAAGAAAGGATTTGTTGGATGTAGGATAGAAATTGTAGATGCGGGAAAAACGGTAGAAACGGACGGACCTGTGGGAATGGGTGTAGGAGTTTGTTGTTGCGGGGATACCGACGGATGATCTTGGCGTTGAGCACCATCAGTGGGCTGTGCGTGTGGCGGAGCATTAGCATATTCAGGAGCTACATCATCTAAATAGGAAGAAAGGAAAACGTCTTTTGCTGTTTTGGGATGTGCTTTTATCGGAAGTAATGGAGGCGTCAAGTTTTTCGGTATTTCCGGGGTGGCCTGAGGTAACCCTTCGGCCAAAAGAGGATACATACCATTCATAAGAGTGTTTCGTTGTCTGTCTACTTGTTCTGTTTTTACTCGGGTACCTTCCTCAATTAATACATTTTCTCGGGTTTTATTCGAGTTCTCCCTACCTTTCTCTTCTTGTCTGAGCGCTTTTTCTGTACGTCTATATGATTCTTTACGCCATAATTCAATGGCATCTTTCTGTGACTGTCTGGCTTTCTTTTTCCATAATTCTTCTTCTACTCTCATGATGCAATCTGCATCCCAGGTTCCCGCTGCGGGCCATCTCTGACTTTCTGGTAAATCTTTGGTGTAGTCCACCCATAAATCAAGAAATAATACGGCATCTAGGCCATGTTTATGATACAAAAAGTACCCTGGAGTGTCCCTAGGTGGAATGGGAACAGCCTCTTCGAGTACCCCTTTTCTGGTTTTGATCTGTCTTAATTTTGAAAAGAGCGGCATTTTTTAGACCTTATTACTTAATCTTGAACATACTTAATACAATAAACACAATAATGAACAATCATTCACACCACAATATGTAGAACGTATTAAAACATTTAACATTTAATGAACGATGATAATTAATAGAAAACTAGTTACTGACATAATACTGACACTAAATAATACTGAATTATATGCAAGACATACTAGATATACTGCTAAACAGTACAGATACACTGCTAAAACAGTGCAGACCGGATTTGTGTACCCAAACCCGTCTTGACCGGCACAACCTAATGTGCACGTCTAACTGCCTCCCCAGCAACGGTACTCACCGGGTAGCACGGAACGGAAGGCCTCGGAACTGAACTGAAACTGGACCGGACTGGACTCGACTCGACTCGGAACTTCGGAACCTGGTGGGCCTCTGTATACCTCGGATCTTGCTCTCTCAGCTAGGCTCTGGTCGGGATACTTCGCACTTCTCACCGCCTCGTCTGGGTGTTGATCGCAGCCTCAGTCACCCCCGCTTGGCCGGAGGGAGATACAGGAAATCCTGCGGGTACGCGTTGTTGTCCGTCCAGCTGTGGCAGGAGACCGGGCCTGCAACGCACCTCCGGCGCGTGAGATGGGAAAGTGTCCCTGTTCGGGCGCCAATTTATGTGGTAAATATTTCATTACCGGTACTATTTTTTATGCGGTAAAGTCTAGTAAGAATAACTCAGTAAATATAAGAGGCAGAATCCGTGGTATTAGAGGTTCTAAAAGGCTTTATTCCTCTATAAAGGAATTACAGTTCGAACTGTAGGCTTCAAATTCCATCACCACGAATGTTCAGGAAGGGAAGGCAATACATTATTGACAAGTAATGATACTTATATGAAAAGTATTACATTAAGACAGATGTAAGAGGCGTAACAGCTGATAATACAGACAATACTACACATACGTAATGAAAAAGGCGTACATATAGGCGTAACTAGAAACGTCATTAAACATGATGTCACAAGTGGGTGGATCCATAAGAGAATCCTGCAATGTCAGCAGAAATACTTGGCAGAGATGCGTGCGCAGCCGCATGACGTGTGATTGACGTGCAACTAGAGGGTGAAGGGGACTTGACATTTAGCTCTACAAGTGGAGACAGAAGTCTGAGGGGTCATGTCAACCTAATCCCAAATCATATCTGATATCTTATGTTTAAAGAACTGTATTATCCAAAAGGAAAGGTCTCTCGGACGGAATCTATTCTATACTGACTGTTAGTGCGTGTACAAGCGTCTAAGTGTCTACATGAGATGCGAGGGGGCAGGAATCTTCCATGGTAACAAGGGCTATGAATTACTTGCATGAGGACAGTGAGGCCTGGCCCTTTGCACGGTAGCTGGAAGAATGTTTACCTAAACTACTAGACAGGAATGCATCGGATGAGGGGCGGAGCAGATAATCTTGAAGGTGAAATACAGTTTTTGGCAGGCAACGGGCCGGATCAGGCACCGTTAGCCGCGCAGGGAGTAGGACAAAGTTCATGGATACAGATGCATGTTCGGACTGGAGCTTTCAGAGGCAGAAGGCAGGAAAAGGCTTGATGGCAGAATTCAGGGCCTACTCGCCTGAACTGTAAAATGTGGAAAGTGAACCACATAAAGTCGGTGGCCTTGCATACTTAGGAATGGAATATCTGACCCATTCATGGCGGATCTGAAAGAGGACATGTTGACGGTGGACGCACATGTATTTGCGTCTTCATAACTGGAACTGGAGGGAACATACATGTACTTGTAACATGCACATGGAACCGTTGGGGTCTACGATAGGGGACATAACTGATCACAAAATTCATATTTCCTCAATGGGATGGTCTGTCCTAATTCCATCAATATTGGTCACCTGGTATCTAAACTCAGGTAAAAGCTGTTCTAGGGGCACTAGTCTCTTTTTCACCATGGTGACACTAGCCCCTGTGTCCCTGTAGGCCACAGCCTTCTGACCATTGATCATGGGCCCTTGTCCGTACCTGCCCAAAGTATTGGGACTCATAGTAAAGTTGGCAAACACCATGCCACCATCACAGACTAGAGTTGCTTGTGTAGGGGACCTGGTTAGGCCAGAGTCCACCGGAGTTCGCCAGGAAAACCCAACTAAGTTTTTGGGTGCACTTCCACCTCCTGGAGGATTACTGCTGGTAGTAACAGGAGGTGTTGGAGCTGCAGTGGGAGGAACATTGTCTTTATTGCCATTCTTTGGACAGCTGAAGTCAGTTTTCCAGTGGCCAGGCTGCTTGCACACATGGCAATATGGTTTCTTATTGGATGAGGAAGGATTATGGGACACACTCCCAGAATTTGATTTTTGGGGCCCTTCAGAGGACTTTTCTGTATTTTTATTTTCCCCACCTTTCTCTTTGGGCTTAGTGGAATCTTTCTTCTGGTCACCACCTTCGTTCTTGGGCCTCACCCTGGTTCTGACCAATTTGTCTGCCTTCTTTCCCAATTCTTGGGGAGAGGTCAGATCAGAGTCCACCAGGTACTGGTGTAAGAGCTGGTTCTGACAATTGTTAAGGATCTGCTCTCTCATCATTATATTATACAATCCCTTAAAGTAAGTTGCCCTACTGCCAATTATCCAACCCTCCAGAGCCTTGGTAGCACAATCTACAAAGTCCACCCAGTCTTGTGTCTGTGCCTTCTGGGTATCTCTGAACTTCAACCTGTACTGCTCAGTGGTTAAGCCAAACCCATCTATCAGTGCACTCTTCAGGACTTCATAGTCATCAGCATCCTCTTCTCTAACAGTGAGGAGTCTGTCTCTACCTTTATCTGAAAAGGAGAGCCACAAGATTGCTGCCCACTGTTTCTGGGGGACCTGTTGTACTCTACAGGCCCTCTGCATAGTAGTTACCTATTTGTGGATATCATCCCCACTCTGGTAGGGAGGAATCAATCATGCCATTTGTAAAGCGCGTCTACATACCCGCAAGGGTTCCAAGGTGCTGAAGGAGCGGGGGGGGGGGGCTGCAGCTATTGGTCGAACAGCCATGACTTGAGTTGTCTCCTGAAGGTTAGAAGGTCTTCGGTTTGTCGTAGGATGAGGGGGAGGGTGTTCCAGGTCTTGGCGGCGCGGTGAGAGAAGGATCTGCCACCCGCTGTGGTTCTGCGGATGCATGGGACGGTAGCCAGGGAGAGGTCTGCGGAGCGGAGTTTCCTGTTGGGTACATAGAAGGAGACTCGGCTGTTGAGGTAGGCTGGGCCGGTCTTGTGGAGTGCCTTGTGTGCGTGGATTAGGAGCTTGAAGGAGATTCTTTTGACGACAGGGAGCCAGTGCAGGTTCCTCAGGTGGGGAGTGATGTGGTTGTGACGCGGGACATTGAGGATCAGGCGTGCAGAGGCATTCTGGATTCTTTGCAGTCTGTTGATGAGCTTGGTTGGGGCTCAGGCGTAGAGGGCATTTCCGTAGTTGAGTCTGCTGCTGACTAGGGCCTGGGTGACTGTTTTCCTTGTGGCAGTCGGGATCCATCTGTAGATCTTGCGGAGCATGCAGAGGGTGTTGAAGCAGGTGGAGGAGACAGCGTTGACTTGTTTGGCCATGGTGAGTTTCGATTCGAGGATGACTCCCAGGTTGCGTGTGTGGTTGGTGGGTGAGTGGGGAGTCCCCAGCGACGCGGGCCACCAGGAGTCGTCCCATGCTGAGGGGTTGGGCCCGAGGATGAGGATCTCCGTCTTGTCTGTGTTCAGCTTAAGGCGGCTATCCTTCATCCAGTCGGCGACGGCCTCCATTCCCTGGTGGAGGCTGGATTTGGCGGTGAGGGGGTCCTTGGTGAGGGAGAGGATCAGTTGCGTGTCGTCGGCGTAGGATACTATGTTGAGGTTGTGATGTTGGGCGAAGCGTGCGAGGGGCGCCATGTAGACGTTGAACAGCGTCGGGCTGAGGGAGGATCCCTGCGGGACGCCGCAGATGATCTCGGAGGCTTCAGATGGGAAAGGGGGGAGGCGGACTCTCTGGGTTCTGCCGGAGAGGAAGGAGGAGGTCCCGACCAGGGCTTTGTCTCGGATCCCTGCATCGTGGAGTCGTGTGCGTAGTGTACCTATGGTCTGGAATGTATTCTCGGATTCTAGGGACACTGTTGCTGCCACCAGGGGGTTTTAACCCCTCTCTTTTAGAAGCTCTCTGGAGCTCAAAGGTTTCTTTGTCTAATGCCAACTGCTTGGCCTTGAGGGCAAATCTTGCTTCCTCATACTGCAGCAGCTTGTACATTCTTTCAGAGGAGGTCTCTCTTCTGATAAAGTATGAGTTCCTCTGCTGGACAGATTCTCTGCCAGAGTGATAGGAGTGGTCAGATTCCCTAGAAGGGGACCTAGGCCTCTCTTCCACTCTGTCAGCTCTCTTAGGGAGAATTCCTCTATCCTTTTCAGATCCCTGTGGATCTGGCCCTTCAACCACAGAGTCCAGGTCATCTTGATTTTCATCATCTGACCCAGACACTGTAATTGACCTACCCCCTGATTCAGACTCATTAGCTCCTAGAGCTAATCTAAGGTCATCTGCTGTCAGCAGATCTATCAGGTGAAGTGTGGAGGGACTCTGTCCTATCCTCAGGTGCCTTACAGCACACATGGCTTTCAAGTCAAAGAAAGTCATGTCCTTATACTAAGACTGGGTGGACCCACTGGCTCCAACCCTTAAGGACATTCTAGTGTTGTGCAGTGTTGTACTACCTACACTAGTGTGTGGCATACTGATCCTAGCTTGAGCTGTAGAAAGGGTGTGCTATCCCTTGACACACAGCTCTAAGTTCAGTAGAACTTATTGATACTAAGCTTGACTTTATATGTACATTGAGTACCTATAGTGGTTTTCAGTTAGTAATTGAAATAGAGATTTTCTGGTAAAACAATGGCAAGCTGTAATCCCACACGCTGCCCACCAATGTGAGAAGTTGGCCTGGTATATGCTGGTCACTATTTAAGTGATAACACAAAAAGAGGGGGGGACTAGGAGCTGCGTTGGAAAAATAGAGGTCCAGTACCCATGCTCCTCTAGAGTTAAGTGTACAAACTGGGGGGTAGCTGTTTTCTAAAAAGATGGGAAGAGAGAAGAAAAACCAGTAAAGGGTAACTACCGCCGCAGTTGTGCATGGGTGTGTGTGGGCCTAGACAAGTATGGTGAGTGAGTGTTAAAATGACTAAGTGGAACCCTGAAACTGAATTTTTATTCACGGGTCCAGATAGATGGTTAAAAACGTAGTAAATCCTGGAGCTCCTCTTTGGAAAAAATGTAGGGGGCGGACGTGTAACTAACCGCTGCTCTCAGGATGGGTGCTGTGGTGTAAACGAGGTACATCTAGAATAGGGTCAACATGTTTCGCGCTCAGTGGTGGTCAATAAGGGATCCTACAGCGCTTCGTCAGGACCAATAGAAGAAATGAGGGTGTAGTGTTGTCAAGAAAGAGGTAAAGGGAGAGGACAGGTTTCAAGAAAAACCTGTATTTCTGGGGTACCTTGATTAAAGGCAAAATGCGTCCAAGCGCTGTAAGGCACTCTAATAGTAGGAGCCTATACCCAACCCCAAAATTCATGAGGAAGTGCTACATCGGCAGCGCGAAGTTGGCAGGCCGAGGAAGTTTGCTCGCCTGTGGAAGGGTGGAAACACCTACCCTCCTAACGTCGGGTCCCATGCACAACTGCGGCGGCTCCTCAAAAAGATATCTGCTAAAGAGCCCTCTTGCGGGGCCTGTGAGGGACTGCAGCGCCACCCTCACGAGGAGCTACGCCCTATGATGAAGCATGACACCTGCTAGGGTGTGTGAGGGCACTAAATACTCAAGGAGTAATTCCCCCTTTTCGTCTCACCCATATTGACTTCTAATTGGGTGGTTGTAGTTACCCTTTACTGGTTTTTCTTTTTTTTTTCTTCTCTCTTCCCATCTTTTTAGGAACAGCTACCCCCCAGTTTGTACACTAGTTAAAGTGGCCACCTTGAACCAGTACAATTCGACTCTTATGGTAGATAGGTTTAAGACAACCTTTTAAAGAAAGCTATCCTAGTGGTAGCTGTGGAGAGCAGCCTTCAGGCTAAGTCTTTAGAGGAATGTAAAGCAGCTTGTTTTACCTTATAATCTCTTGAATTACTAAATAAAAGGACACCACACAGGTATATATATATAAAATATATATGTATTTATTACTAGACACACTCTACTAATCTCTTTATGAGATTAGAAGTCAAGGACATATGCACAAATCAACATTTCAAAACAAGTTAAGCACAAATATGGCTGGGGCCCTAGGGGCGTACCAGACCATATACTAAAAAAGAGACTTAGGAAGATCGACTTGCAAGGGGACAAGGCCTAGGGCCTGTAGAAGCACTGGGGACTCACTAATCCTCTCAAGGCAGGTAAGTAAAGGACCCACGGGAGATGCATGCAGTGTGAGAACACAGCCGCGGATCCCAATAGACTTCAATGGAGCAAGTCGCGGTTGGAATTTTAAAGTTTTAGGATACTTCGGGAGAGTCTACAAGCAAGTCACTTACAGGGTAAGTAGTTCTAGAGCCAACACCCACAGGAGCACCGTAGTGCTGGAGTTACCTCACCCAGGGAAGCCGGGTGCATAGGTGTCTATTGGTGTCGGGTCGCAGCGTTGTTTTCAATGGGAGCCAAAGAAGACTTGCTGCTTGTGAAGACAGGAGAAGTGTCCGGTGGAATCCAAGGCTGGATTCAGAAGAAAGAACACCTGAAAGCAGAAGGGACAGTGTTCAAAGTCACTTGGCAGTGACCCGGGGCAAGGAAGCTGGATACCCACAGTCATCGGGTGATTTCAGGTGATCACGTGTGTCTTGACTTATCAGCCACGAGGTCCAGGAGGTGTCGACAATTACCAGGAGCTGGATTCGGCATGTCCCACAAAGTTTGCAGCTTACTGATGTGTCAGCAACCAGATTGGACCCAACAAGCAATGGCAACAGCAAGTCTTGTGGAAAGTGAAGAAAGTCGGTGCAAACCAGCAAGGTCTGAGGGACTCTCCCAGCGAAGGAAAGCCAGGGCAGGCCTGGAGCAACCAGGGGAGCCCTTTGGTTCTGTAGAAAAGTCTTCTGGAGACCCACAAGCCAACCGGCAAGGGATCGCAAAGACGCCTCAGGAGGATTCACTCACCAGGAGCCCATGGTCACTCGGGACAAGGTAGGCCTCTGATCTTTGGAGGAAATACTGCTGGAGGCTTGGACCATACATGGTCTAAAGCACAAGTTTGTAGAACGTCGTGAAGGGGTTGACCTTGACAATAGTGCACGGTCTTCCAGAGGTAGTGGAATGTCAAAGGTACTGGATTCTTCTTCAGAGCGTTGTCCAGGGATATCTAGTTTGCAATGGCAAGGGTTCCCTAACTTATACTAGAAGGAAGGGAGGGACTAGCTCTATGACATCACCTATGGGAGGGTCAGGGGAGTGGGTGGCTACACCCACTTCCCTTTGTCCAGTTTCGCACCAGAGCAGGGGCTGGTAGCCCCTGAACCGGTTTGAGCTGGCATATGCACAGAGGAGCCTACTGCTCCCCCAGTGTAGGACTTCAAAGCACTCTAGGAGTGCATCCACCCAGCCCCAATACACTAAATCCTGTCTGGAAGGTGGTTACACCTCCCTGTGACAGGATGACTATTGTTGGGCCTCCTCCACTGCGAGTTTCGGTCAGCAGCAGGAGGACAGCCCAGTGTCTGTGCTGGTGGCATCCATTTTGTGATGGCAGGGCTCTTCAGGATTCTACCGTGTTTCCACAGTGATACATGTCTATCCCTCTAGAAGGGTGGGTTCATACTCCCACACCAGTTACTGGTCTGGGGGTATGATTCCAAAGCATTTGACACCAAACACAACATGTTTTGATGCAGCCATTCCAAAGTTAGCATTTACCGCTAGGTTATAATGCACTTAAGAGTATATGGTTTGACCGCATCCACAAACAGCCACAGAGAATGGACCCTGAGAGCTGCAGAGGGGCCCATCTCAGGGAGAGGAACCCCCTCACATGGAAACCAAGCACCCTGCCCTCAGGATTGATAGGGCCTGCCTTAGGGGTGACTGATAGGTTTATATGTGTGTGCAGGTAGAGATATAGTGTACCTATATCTCAGTGAGGAGTGCTAACACTACCTCACCCAGGCTGCAGTAGCAGGCCTGTGGTGTCAGATTTAGTCTGCTTCCCAGGGGTGGCATAATACATGCTTCAGCCCCTGGTAGACCTGTAAAGTACCTATGCCCTTTATACCTAAGGTACCATATACTAGGGGCTCACAAGGGACCACAGTGTCCAATCACTAGTGCACCTAATGTGCACACCATGTCGTTGAAGGGAGTAAGCAGATAGGCTGAGGTCCTGGATAGCAGGATCCCAGCCAGACTAGTAAAAAACCATCAAAACACCAGGAAAAAAAGTGGGGGCAACCATGTAGTCAGATTCCACCTTCCTACAACCTCCCTGTAGACAAACAAAAGGCAGGGCAAAAGGATGTCCCATCTCCGCCTAAGCTTCTCTGGGATGCCTTTGATCATGCCCTTTAAGGTTTTGTTGAATCTTTCAACTAAACCATTGCATTGTGGGTGATAGGGTGTGGTGAACTTGTAGTTTACTCTACACTCCTTCCACATAGCAGTCAAGTAACTAGACTTGACGTTTGCACCCCTGTTAGATACTACCTCGTTAGGGAAGCCTACTCTTGAGAATACACCCAAGAGAGCTCTTGCACTACAGGTGCTGTAGTGGTCCAAAGTGGGATTGCCTCTGGGTACCTAGTGGCATGGTCCACCACCACCAGGATAAATCTGTGCCCAGATGCAGTTTGAGGAGCCAAAGGACCAACAATGTCAATCCAAACCCTCTCAAAGGGAACCCCCACCACAGGTAGTGGTATCAGGGGGGCCTTTGTGGTTCCACCTGCCTTGCCACTAGCTTGACAGGTGATACAGGAGTGACAACACTCCTTAGTGTCTTCAGACATGTGGGGCCAGTGAAAGTGAGGAACAATTTTGTCCCAAGTCTTGTTCTGGCCCAGGTGTCCTGCTAGAGGAATATCATGGGCTAGTATCAATAGGAAGCCCCTAAACTTCAGAGGTATAACCAACCTCCTGGAAGCACCAGGCTTGGGGTCGCTGCACTCTGAATAAAGGAGTTCATCATCCCAATACATTTTATGGGTGCCACTAGCATTCCCAGCAGCCTCCTCAGCAGCTTGCTTTCTGAGGGGTTCAAGAGAGGGGCAGGTTTTCTGCTCCTGGCTCAGATCTGACCTGGAAGGGCCCCCTGTCCCCAAGAACTCAACCTGGTCAGGTTCAAGCTCCTCTGGGACAGTTCCTTCTTCAGGCTCAAGATCATCCCCCTCAGGAGGCTGATCTGTATTCTGAGTCAGGTGGGAAGGCACTGCCTTAACCCTACTGCTCCTCCTCTTGGGAGGCACCTGGTCCATTATTCCAGAATCCAGGGCCTGTCCAGTTTTGGCATTTTGGCCTGTGACCTAGTCACAGCAAAGACATGAGCAGGGATCCCTAACATTTCTGCATGTGTCCTGAGCTCCACTTCAGCCCAAGCTGAAGTTTCCAGATCATTGCCAAGCAAGCATTCAACTGGTAGGTCTGCACTTACCACAACCTTCTTAAGACCAGTTACCCCTCCTCAGGAGAAGTTAACAACTGCCAGAGAATGGTCTGTTCGGACATTGCTAGCATTGATCACTTGGTACATTTCACCAAGTATAATCTGCCCAGGATCCACAAGATCTTTTCTCACCATTGTGACACTTGCTCCTGTGTCCCTGAATGCCAAATCCTATTTTCCATTTATTAAAGGCTGCTGTCTGTATTTGCCCAAATTACTGGGACTCACAAAGGAGGACATATTCATGCCTCCATCACAAATCAGGACAGCCTGAGTTGGAATTCTGACTAGGCCAGAGTCCATCTCAGAACCTAGGGTCAACCCTACTACACCCTTATTCTGAACATTACCACCACCAATTGTAGCTGTACTAGGGGGAACAGTTACCTTAGGGGCAATGGTGGCTGTAGTTGAGTCTTTGGACTTGGTGCAATCACTTGTCCAGTGAGTCTTCTGTTTACAGATTTTGCACCATGGTTTCTTTTGGCCTTTTCCCTTGTTAGACTGTGAATCCCCACCTGAAGAATATTTTTGGGGACCTTGTGAAGACTTCTGGTCTTTACCCTTCTCCACACCCTTATCAGAGATTTTAGGATCTTGCTTCTTGGGTTCACCACCTTGGTTCTGTACCTTCTGCCTCACCCTGGTTCTGACCCACTTGCCTGCCTTCTTTCCCAATTCTTGGGGAGAGGTCAGATCTGAGTCTACCAGGTACTGGTGCAACAGCTGATTCTGACAATTATTAAGGATCTGCTCCCTCTTAATTAAATTGTACAATCCTTGATAGTCATGCACTTTACTGCCAAGTAACCAACCTTCCAGAGCCTTATTAGCACAATCTACAAAGTTTACTCAGTACTGAGTCTGTGCCTTTTGGGTATCCCTGAACTTTCACCTGTATTGCTCAGTGGTTAGGCAAAACCCATCAATTAAGGCACTCTTCAGACTGTTGTAATCATCTGCCTCCTCCTCTCTAACACCGAGGAGCTTATCTCTACCTTTGTCTGCAAAGGAGAGCCATATGATTGCTGCCCACTGCTCCTGAAGGACCCTTTGAACTTTACAGGCCCTTTCCAGTGCAGTTATCCATTGGTGGATGTCATCCCCACTCTGATAGGGAGGGACAATCTTAATCAGGTTTCTATGGTCATGAGACCTCTCCCTATCTCTAGGGACGTTGCTGCCGCCATGGGACTCTAGTCCCAACTTGTTCCTAGCTCTGTAGAGCTCTAGGGCCTCCTTATCTAGGGTTACCTGCTTTCTTCTGATTTCAAGCTGTGCTTCCTCATACTTGAGCAGTCTCTCCCTCCTGTGAGGTTTCCCTCCTAGGAGAAGAAATAGAGGTCCCTATAGATGAATCAGAATGGTTAGACTCCACTGAGGGAGATCTAGTCCTTCTAGGCCCACCACCAACTCTTCCAGGAGGGACAAACAGGGAGCCAGTGTGGCCCTCCCCCTCATCTTCCAGGGGAGCTGGATTTTCCAGGTCAAGATCATTGTCATATTCCTGGTCAGCATTAGAGGTCAGGTCATTTCACCCCTAGGCCCTTCCTCGTGTGCTGTTCCACCCACTCTGCCTACCCCTTCAGACACTATAGGTCTTCTGAGATCATCCAGCTTGAGTACCTCTATGAGATGGTGGGTGGACTTTTGCCTGTCTTCAGTTTCCTAGTAGTGCATAATGCTCTCAGTTCCATGAAAGGGAGGTTATCATACTTAGAGACAAGAAGCCCATTGGCTTCTGGCAGGGACCCACTGGTTCCTGCCCTTGAAGACATTACTAGTGAGGTGTGGTGAATTGCACTACCTACTCTAGTGTGACATACAAAACTCTATTGGGTTGTAGAAAGGGTGTGCTAAGCCCTTAACACACAACTCTAAGTTCAGGAGAACTTACTGTATTCTAAAGCTTGTATTATATGTACATAGGGTACCTTTAGTGGTTTTCAGTTAGTCACTCAATTGAGATTATCTGGTAAAAGAGTAGCAAGCTGGAATCCCACACGCTGCACACCAATGTGAGAAGTTGGCCTGGTATATGCTGTCCACTAATTATAGTAGGCACCCTGTACCAGTCCAAACAACCCCTTATTGATGATAGGTTAAAGACAACCTTTGTTGAAAGCTATCCTAGTGGTAGCTATGGAGAGCAGCCTTCAGGCTAAGTCTTGAAGGAATGTAGAGCAGTTTGTTTTACCAGTCTATAATCTCTTGAATGGCTAAATGAAAGACAACCACACCAGGTATATATATAAAATATATGTATTTATTTCTAAACACACCTTCCTAGTCTCTTTATGAGACTAGAGGTCAAAACACATAAGTTACACTTCAAATATGACGGTAAACTAGCACAAATACACGTCAGGCCCTAGGGGCGAGCCAACCATATACTAAGATAGTGGTATAAGAACCATGACTTAACTAGACACAAGGCCTAGAGCCTGTAGAATCGCTGGGACCCCAAGGAACCACCCAAGGTATTGACACAGGGGACCCACGGGGGCCGTGTGCAGTGTGAGAACACAGCCGCGAGCTCCCGTTAGCTTCGATGGGGAAAGTCGCGGTTAGATTTTTAAAGATTAGGTACACTTAGAGATGAGTCAGGACCAAACCCTTTGGGACTTAGGAAGTTCTAGGGCCAACACCCAAGGGAGCACCAGAGTACTCGTGTTTCCTCACCCAGGGAAGCCGGGTGCATAGGTGTCAAATGGTGTCGGTCGTGTCATCGATTTCAATGGTAGCTGGCAAAGAAGTGCTGCTGCTGGGAAGATGCTAAGTGTCCGAAGAGATCAAAGCCTGGATCGAAGATGAGAAGAACCTGAAAGCAGAGGGGACAGAGTCTGGGTCACTTGCCAGTGACCAGGAGGACGATAGGCGGATGCCCACCGATGTAGGGTGTGTCAGGTGAAGAAGGTGAAGCTTGACTCTTCAGCCACGAGGACCAGGAGGTGTCGAGGATGACCAAGAGCTGGATACGAGCTGTCCCACAAAAGATGTTGAGTGCTGCAGCATCGGTGCCCGGATTGGACACAACAAGCCTTGGCAACAGCAACCCACACAGAAAAGAGAAAGATGCTTCGGTGCAGACCAGCAAGGTCTGAGGGAGTCAGGGCACGTCTGGAGCAACCAGAGAAGCCCAAGGAAAATCAAAGTTACCCCCTCAGGGAGCCACCAGTCGACGGTCTAGGGATTGCGAAGGGACCTTGAGAGGAAACACAAAATGGCGGCCCACGGATCACTCGGGGTGACTAGGCTGACAATCTTTGGTGGATTCTCTGCTTGTGGTAGGGGATACAAGTAACCCCAAACACGACTTCAGGAGATCTCGAGAAGTCAATGCACTTGCAAAGGTGCACGGTGACCAGGAGTTCCGTTTCCACGCTACTCACGAGGGCTGCGGGTCTCAGCTTTGCTGGGGTCTCGGGTCGGCCTCTGAGAGGTCTGGAAATCCTCTTCCTGGGCTGCAAATACTTTGGAGTCTGGCAGGAGCTTCAGAAATGCAGACCAGCAAATTGCTTCATTTTCTTCAGTCCTCTAGTCTTTAGTAGAGCATCGAAGTTCCAGGATTCAGCTTCAGAGTTTCATCCAGAGATATCTAAAGTTCTGGTTACAGAGGTTCCTTACTTATACCTAAGGAAGGGGTTGGACTAGTTCTGGGGACCCACCTATGGGAAGGTTTGGAAAGAGGGGTGGGTACTCCCATTTCCTCTGTCCAGTTTCACGCCAGAGCAGGGGCTGGAAGCCCCTGAACTGGTTTGAGCTGGACTATGCACAGGGACACCAAAGGATGCAGCATTCATTTTGTGATGCCAGGGCTCTGTTAGATTTCTACCGGGTATACCAGTACTGCCATGTCTCTCCATCTAGTTGGGTGGGATCATATTCTCACATCAGGAATTGATGTGGGGGTATGATTCCAAGGTGCTTGACACCAAACACGACATGTTTCCGTGCAGCCAGTCAAAAGTTAGCATTAACCGTTTTAGATATAATGCACTTAAGAGTATATGTTCAGGCTGCACCACTGACAACCGGAGAAGAGATTCCGAAGGCTGCAGAGGGGCTCAGCTCATGCCTGAGCACTCTCTCACATATAACCAAGCACCCTGCCTTCAGGATTGATAAGGCCTGTCATGGGGTGACTGATAGGTTTCTATGTGCAGTGATAGGGGAGATATAGTGATCCTATATCTCAGTAAGGGGTGCATGCACCTCCTTACCCAGGCTGCAGTATCAGACCTGTGGTGTCATTTTGGAGGGCTTTCCAGGGGTGGCTGAATACATGCTTCAGCCCCTGGTAGGCCTCTTGGGTACCTATGCCCTGGGTAAATATTATACCAGATACTAGGGACCCACAAGGGTACCTCAGGATCCAATCTGTGGTGTACCTAAAGTACATGGAATCAATTTAGATAGGAAGCAGCTAGGCTGGGGCCCTGAATAGCAGGGTCCCAGCCAGACTAAAGTTGAAAAACAGTGAAACATCAGCAAAAAGTGGGGGTAAACATGTAAAGCAGATCCTACTCTCCTACACTGACTCACCCTGTCTCCTGGAATCCCCCAGCCCCTGTCACTCAAATTCCAGACAAGGAATACACAACCTAGCAGAGGCAGGCTTGGATGGTTAGACAAGAAAATACATACTTTCTAAAAGTGGTATTTTCAAACACTGAATGTTAAAACCAACTTCACTAAAAGATGCATTTTATCATTCTGAGTTCAGGCCTACTAAACTCGAATTTCTACCTAGTTCCCTGAGTCAGTTAGGATTATAAGATGTAATAATCAAACTGCCCATTCTGGTCTATGGGGAACAGGTATCCTTGCAATAGTGAATAACGAAAATGGCTGTAATTCACTATTAGGACATGCCACACACATCAGGGCATGTCCTACCTTATACTTACAATGCACCCTGCCCTTGGGCCTACAATAGAGGTGTCTGATATGAAGAAAAGGGAAGGTTTAGGGACTGGCAAGTGGGTGCACTTGCCCATTCAACATGGCAGTACCAGACTGCTCACATGTGATGGAGCGGGTAGTACAACATTTTGTATACCTCCCCTATCCTGTATGAAAATACTAATTAAATAATCTATTAACTATAATATTAAACAAGGTTGCATGTTTTATTAACCAACATAATTAACATTTGAATTACACGTGGGATTTTCATTTGCATGGCTAAAATAACTTTTATGACTAAAATCTGTACGCATATTAACAATAGTATAAGTGGTAATTAGAATATTGCATGATATATGTTGCTTTCGTAATGTTGCCCAAGAAGAGGACTGAAAAGGTGAATATAATGGCTTTAAATGTTGCTATACGCTAGATAAATACAAACACATAGAGGGATTAGTAAGGGGATAACATTAGATTCATTATTTCTATGTATTAATTACACTTTTGCGTTTGTTTCGCTTAAATTAGCACTTGAGCCTAAAACCAAGATGGCCGCGACACCACATGACGAAGTGGCCACTGTTCCACGAGGCGCGGAGTGAAATGCGCACGCGCAAGGATTCTCCTAAACCTCATCATGACCTTTGGTCCGAGATGTACCCGAGCAAGGACAGAGTGGGCTACCAGCCAAGCCTATAAAACAATCGACCTTACAACCGGAAAAAAATGACTTTGAACAATTTCTTGACATCACCCCTCGAACTGTACTGTAAACTAAAATTTGACATCGGACGATCTCAACCAGCCAATCAGGACTGTCCAAAATTATTATATTGTATCTTCTGTACTACACTTTATTATAAAAGAACTAGTAGAATAGACAGGGATTATTATACTCTCTCTCTACCTCCATCTTTTCGAGATTCTGACGCTTTGGCTGATACTGACGCTGACGTTTTGGACTGTAACCTGCTGAGCTAAGACCTATTGAGCTTTGGTTTGATTTCGGACAATTTACGGCAAAATTATGCAGAGCCAATGAATTAGAGGACTCCAAATAGCCAGATTAGGTAAATATGATGATCTGCAATGTACTCAAATATTGATATGAACTTTCTAAACTTTGACGAGACAAAATGAAAATTTAAATTCATTATGAAATATTAGATAAACAATTATTGATTAACGAGAATTCATGAGTCATGAGTTTTATTTAAGAGATAGATTCTGAAGTCTTAAAATGTGTTTTAGCTGGTTCTAAATCGCCATCAACCAATCCAACTAATTTGGTCCATTGACCGAAGTGGGAGGAGTGCCTTGAGGTTTTGGGATTAATGATCAATAGGCGAAAGGGCGTTAATGTATATTTTGTAAATGATTTTTCCTTCCCTATAGGTTTTAAGGTGTTTCCCTCACATGTCTGGAGCGTGAACCACTCATCCCTCCTGCATGCGGACTCTTGAATAGGTTGTGTGAGTGTTGGTGTTATGGGCCCCACCAATGGATGCATGTATGAATGAGAGTGTGTGACGACGGGTCTGCGACGCAGGGAGGATACCGGTATAAGTTTGTTCCCCGTTTCTCCCGGTCTTCCGCTCTAGCAGTTTTTCTGGTAGCAAGATGATGGTTATTATTGTTTTGGTTTGGTCATTATTGCTTGTAAATTGCTTATTGATTATTGATTGTGGATAAGAATTGGTTTATGTATTAACACTCTATGTTGAGTCGCGTCGAGTTCTACGTTGTTTGACTTCTGGGATGTAGGAAGTCGGAAGTTTGTGACGGTTCCGTAGTAGGGCAGAGGTAAGCGCTGCTCTCGGGAAAGACGGAATTGTTGTTGCCCTGTAGGTACACGGGGAAAACGTGTGACGATTGAAGTTGCACGACGCATTGTCTGGGTTCGTTTCGGTAACATCTTCGTGTGTTGCCATTAGAGACATTTTCTGTATGAGAGAAATGTATAGTAGCGAAGGTCACCTGTGAAATTTTGGTCTTAGGTACCAGGAGTACAAAAGGCACTCTGATTACGCTTATCACTGGAAAGGTAATAGGTGTTCCCTAAGCTTGCTAGAAGGATAAAGTAGAGGGAAGTGCTACTTTATTAACAAGTGTAATAATTCTGTAGTAGGGCAGTTTGTTCGCTGCTCTCGGGAAAGACAGAATTCTGTGTGAATGAACTACATTTTCCGTATAAAAGTGCGTGAATGAAATAGCATCCAGGTTAATTGTGAAACTTTGGTTTTATTTCTCAGGAGCATTGGGTCTCCAACTAGGTGTCTTAATTCTGGAGAAACGGTTTGGCTGATGCTTGTTAGAAGGGTAAGGTAGAGGGATGTGCCACTTTATCAAAAGAAGAAAAGATTCCGTAGTAGGGCAGAGGTAAGCGCTGCTCTCAGGAAAGACGGAATTCTTGTAAGAAAGGTCATTAACTATTCTTGGTTAGCAAAACAGATAATGGTGGCGTATTTATGTCATTACTAACAGATTTGTAAGTTTAAAGAACGTAAAAAGCTCACCGAGAACTTTTTGTAAAGGAGGGGTCAGCAGAAGCAGGAGCAGAGAGAAAAACTGACGTCAGAAAGACCGCGCTGGGATTGGCTAGTTAGTAAGAGACGTAGACGCTTCTGATTGGTGCGTTAGTGAATGCCGCGCTGAGAGTGGAGAATTACAGGGTGACGTAGACGTTCCTGATTGGTGCGATAGTGTGAGCCGCGCTGCGATTGGTTAACAGAATAGTCTAGCGATACACGGAAGACAAAATGATGTATTACGATCCACCAGAGAAAGAGAAAAAGACCTGGTTTGGAAAGATCAAGAGTTTATTCAAAAAGTAAAAACCGATTAAGACTAGAGAGGGACAGTTGCTTCCTCCACCGAAATCGCCTGCATCCTTTATGGTTGCAAAATACGGATATCATACATGTATTTGGTTGGACAATTGGGCAAAGTATACAAAAGATGATGGAGTTTTGGCATTTCCAGAACATGGTTAATTTAATTTAGCGGTTTTAAGAAATTTAAGAGAAAGAATGATGAATCTAGAACCGAGACCTAGACCAACACAGTTTGAAGCATTGACTGAATGGGAAGATGAGATGCATGACAGGGAACGACAGAGGAGTGGTGGAAGGTATAGGTACATGTTTGGTAGAACATATGGACAGGAGAGTCATGATGATAGAATGAGGAGATGGCGAAGTGCAAATATGGCTGATGGTTTATTCCCTGTGAGACATACTGAAGAAGCTAGCAGTAGAAAATGTATGGAAAAGAGAAAAAAATGTCGAGTCAAAAGGATATGATGTGCATGAATCAGAGGATGATGTTCTTGACGACATGTTTTATAAAAATCCACCTCCTTATCAGTCAGATTCTACTGTATTGACACCAAGTGCCCCAATGAGAGAAACTTCACAGAATATAAAATATGAATCAGTATTACCGGAGACAGGAAGGAACAATCCTTTTAAAGAATTAGAGCAAACGCAACATGGTAAAATGGGTAATGAAAATTCAACTGAACTAGCAAAGACCACTTTAGAATTAACTGAGAAGATTAGGGAATTAACTAAAAATTTGGAAGCCGTAACTGTTTCAGTGACCATAGGACCTGTAATGCCTATTTTTGATAAGCAGAAGGATAGTGAGCATTGTCTGACAATTCCCTATAACAGTAATAAACAAACAGAGAGGCCAGAAAAGAATATAGACAAGAATCCATGGAGACAATCAACAAGTATACTAGAACAGAGTACACCTAGAAATTTGACAGTAAATCAAAGTTTCGTGGATAGGATAATAATGACGACAGAATCAGTCCAGGGAACACCAGAAAGATTAGCACCACAAAATACTGAGAAAGACAGTGTAGGTCCTACCTCAGAAGAATTGAGTGAATGGCTAAGGAGTTTGCAGCAAAAAGATAAAGAACCCCAATCTATAGATGTGGCCAAACTCAGGATGGTTTTGGAAGAATTAATAGTAGGGACTATCCCCACAGAAAAGCTTAAAAATTATCAGGTTGAAGAATTACTATTTCTATGCAAGAGTATAACCTGTAGAGCAAGAAACCTACATGAAAGACTAGAAGAAGTGGCAAACGAAATGGGTATAGACTTCGAAAGAGTAAAAGCATTACAAAAACTCTACAGCGTAGATTTTTCTGAAAAAGATATTGAAAATCTGAACACCACAGGAAGAATAACTCAAATTAAAGATATAATGATTTTGTTAAGAAAATAGGGAGACGTAGATAAATGGAAAAGTAGATGGTTCAGAAAACGAGATGATGTTTCAGACAAAACATTTGCAGCTTTTCCTGTAAGAGAAAAAGAAAAGGTAGTGACAGAATGTCCCATGAGAGAAATTCCAGGAGGAGGATATGTACATGTTCCTTGGACCAGGCAAGATATTTTGTCATTTACAAATGATTTCCCTCGACTACGCGAAAAGCCAGTCGAGTGGTATAGGCAAGTGGATAGATTTGTAAAATTATCGAAAGTTTTGTGGATTGATCTAAATAGTCTATTTGACATAATAGTACCGGCAGATCTATGGGCAGAGTGCAAGTTAATGATCAATTGGCCTACACAAGAATACCCTAGAGACCCAAAAACAGGAGCCCCAGATCCGGAAGTTATGAAAAAATATGAACAAGTAATTGTTTTCCTGAAAAACAAGGTACCTCCCAAGGAGACTGATTGGGTAAAAATAGATCGAACTCATCAGGAAGCTAAGGAATCAGTACATGCTTATTACGAAAGGTAAATTCTTGCCTTTAAACAGTTTAGTGGTGATGAAAACTTGAGAGAAAAGGATTTAAGTCACTTTGTATACCGATTTGTATATGGTTTACGTCCAGAGATCAGTGAAATGATTAAACAGCATACAGTAGATTGGCAAAATAAGAAAATAGCTGAAGTACTAAGGCATGCAAAATATTTTAGTGATGAAATTGAAGCCAAGCAGCGAAAGTTAAAAGAAAAAGCCATGTGGGCACAGGTAAAGGTGGCAGAAAGACAGGAATCTCAGTTGGTTGAACGAGCAAATAGTGCAGGATCAAAACCTAAATTTAATACTGGAAAAGGTAAGGGACAATTCAATATAGAAGAAGCCAAAAAGAAATGTCCATGTCACAATTGCGGAAGAATAGGGCACTGGAAATCCGAGTGTAAATTTCCCCCGAATACTAACAGTGATAATGCATCATTGAATCCACAGGTGCAGAAAGAGGTGAGTTGTCAACCGCAGCGACAGCAGCAGGTTGTTACCCAACAGAATCAGGCCCCAAAACCGCCTTTTCCACAGAGCGTAAATTCACAGAAATACAGTAATGAGATAGGATTCTACAACGAAGAACAGGTAACTGAGCTGCTGTGCGCTAGCGCTGTTTCGCAGTATTGGCTAAAACGCGATGAGAGTGAGTCAGAAGAAGGTTATTGTCGGTGCCGAAGGGAGGAAGAAGAGTGCGTACTTGGCGCAACTCTAGAAGTAGACCAGACAGGCCCTTTTGTGGACGGAAAGGTAAATGATGAAAATATTACTTTCCTAGTAGATACTGGTGCTACTCGATCAACTGTTAGGTCAGCTGATGTTAAGAATCTTCCTCTCTCGGACGAAACAATCCAAGTGGCTGGAGTATCCAAAAGAGAGATTAAAACATATCTCACAGAACCAGTAAAAGTCAATATAGGGAACTTTTCCAAAATGCACCACTTTGTTGTGTGCGATTCAAGTCCTGTAAATTTGTTAGGAAGAGACTTACTGTGCAAGATGAATTGCACCATATTTTGTACCCCCTGATGGTATAGCATTTGAGACCCCTGATGAAGATGTACTGTATAAAATGACAATGGCTAACATGGAACCTGAGATTACTGAAGCATTTGGTGTGTTCAACCCTGATGAACTATCAAGAGAATTGAAACAAACAGTAAAAGCAGAAGTCTGGGATTTCACAGGAGAAGATGTAGGATTAATGAAAAATGTGGATCCTGTAAAAATAACAGTGAAGGAAGGAATAAGTTACCCAAATCGTTCCTCAATATAAATTGACACTTGAGATAATTGAAGGAGCTACTCCTATAATTGAGAAAATGGTTAAACAGGGTATTTTGAGAGAAATAATGAGTAGTCCATGTAATTCACCAATTATGGGACTGAAAAAGCCTAATGGAAAGTTCAGAATAGTGCAAGATTTGAGAAAGATAAACAAAATTGTTGTATCATGTTGTCCTATTGTACCAAATCCAACTGTGATTTTGTATCAGATTCCACATGATGCAGAATGGTATACAGTGATTGATTTGTGTCATGCTTTCTTTTCCATCCCGTTGCATCATGACAGTCAACAAATTTTTGCGTTCCGTTTTGGTGAACGTATTTTGGCATGGTGATGAATCCCACAGGGGTATACAGATAGCCCCTCGATATTTAATCAGATAATGAAAGAAGTCCTTAGAAGACCTAGAAATGCCCGAGAATTCAGTGCTGGTTCAATATATTGACGACCTACTTGTTTCGTCAAAGACTAGAGAAGCTTGTGTAATGGACACCATAGCATTGCTAAACCATTTGGCAGATGGAGGACTTAAAGTATCCCCATCGAAATTGCAATTTTGTCAGAAAGAAGTACAATATTTAGGCCACAAAATTGAAAAGGGACTGAAGAAAATAACTACAGACAAAATTAAGATAATAAAAGGAATGAAAGCCCCAATGACGCAAAGAGAAGTAAGAATGTTTCTTGGAATGGTAGGATATTGTCGTCAGTGGATAAGTAACTTTTCCCTGATCGCAAAACCTTTGGTACGCCTGACAAGAAGTGATGTAAAAGACCCAATTGACTTAAATAGGGAAGAACGGGCCATTACAACGTGGTTATTACCACGCGCAGCTTTTACATCGCATGCGTTACAACGCATGCGAATTTACAACGCAATGCCATTACAACGCAAGTCTTTACATCGACTTGCGCTAGATGGCGTGCTAACAATACAAATAGTGTAGTTTACTATCCCAACACCTTCCCTACTGTTACGTGGACTGTGGTTGGAATAGTAAATCACACTTTTCTAATGTTAGCACGCCATCTAGTGCAAGTCGATGTAAGGACTTGCGTTGTAATGGCATAGCGTTGTAACATCGCATGCGTTGTAACGCATGTGATGTAACTGCACGCGTTGTAATGACACGCGTTGTAATGTCATACATCCGGGAAGAACTAGCAGCTTTTAAACAATTGAGAGACAGTCTGTGTGAAGCACCAGCATTAGGAATGCCTGATTCCGAAAAATAATTTGAGTTGTACTGCAGTGAGAGGAATGGATGTGCACTCTCTGTACTAATACAGAAACATGGGAAATTGAGAAGACCGATTGCATATTTTTCAGCTATGTTAGACCCTGTAGCTGTAGCATTGCCAGGTTGTTTGAAAGCAGTAGCTGCTACTTGTAAGAGTCTGGAACAGAGTGAAGGAATTGTGATGGGATATCCTGTGCGAGTGTTTGTACCTCATGATGTGGCAATCCTTTCAACAAGGAGCCGCACTCAGTTCATGACACATAGTCGGCTGACTAAATATGAGACGGTCATATTAGGTGCAACGAATGTGAGCCTTACGAGATGCTTGGATGTGAATCCTTCAACATTACTGCCTGATGCTGAGAATGTGGAAGTCAGAGATGACGTGGATCATGATTGTTTGGATGTACTTGATTTCTGTACCAAACCACGTCCTGATATAAAAGATGTATCATTGTCAGAAAGTGACTTTGTGATGTTTGTGGACGGGTCATGCTTGAGAACAGACGAAGGAATGCTAAGTGCAGCATATGCAGTATGCACAGTTGCAGCAGTAATGGAAGCATCTTACCTGAAAGGAGTAAAATCAGCCCAGGTTGCTGAACTTGTAACCTTAACTAGAGCATGCAAGTTGGGAAAGAATGTGAGAGTAACTGTGATAACTGATAGTCAGTATGGCTTTAGTGTTGTACATGATTTCGGTCAGATATGGTTGCAGAGAGGATTTCTGACTTCAAGTGGAACTCCTATAAAGAATGCTGAAGTGGTTGGGAAATTTCTTGAGGCGATACAGCTGCCTAAGCAATTGGCCGTTGTGAAGTGTGCTGCACACGTTCAGACAGGGGATTATGTCGCAGTTGGTAATAAGTACGCCAACGATGTAGCGCAATATTGTGCTCGCAATCAAAATTCAATCAACCGGGTGAAAGAAAGAGAAATGAATTCTTGCCCCCTACTGTTTACTAACTATGGTGCACATGCATCAACCAAACAAAAAGCGATTCCTTAATAGCGAGAAATAAGGAATCGTTATTAAGGAATCGCTTTTGGGCATGCATCAACAGATTCAGTAAATTTTAGCGATTCCTTAAAAATCGCTATTTTTACCGAATAATCAATAGCGGGGCATGCAAACTCCGATTAGCTAATAGGGAGTTCGGTAATACCGAATTAGCTAATAGCGAATTCGGTATTAGCGAAATCGCAAATGACCGCGTCGCTCCGGGAATGTGTAGATGACATCACCAACCAGGAAATACTGCAGCCCCACCCTCATTGCCTCGACAGAGGAGCAAACAGGAGCTGTGAGTGAAGACTGCCTGTGCAGAGTGAAGCCACACCGACTGAGCTATCCGCCAAACCAAAGAACCATGGAGAAGGAAGCACCATCCAGCGCTAAGGCTGCACGCAAGCGCAAGCGCAAGTTCTCCAACAGGGAGCTGGAGCACCTGATAGAGGGAGTCAGCAGCAAGCACGATCGCCTTTTTGGTAAGCTGTCCCTCAAGGTGCCTGAGGGGGAGAAACGGCGCATATGGCAGTGCATCCGGGAGAGGGTGAATGCTGTTGGTGTGACGCCCCGCAGCATTGACCACCTCAAGAAAAGATGGTACGACCTGCGGAAGCGTGCTAAGGAGAGGATTGCGGAGAGGCTCCGGTAGGCGATCAGAACCGGAGGCGGCCCTTCGACAGTCCAAGCCAACACTGCCCTGGAAGAGCTGGTGGAAGGGACAATCGAGCATGAAGCCGTCGTGGGAGTGACCCAGATGGACACCTCCGGCGCAGCCACAAGTGCCCAAGGTAAGATGCATGCCTGTGCCCATACCCAGCATAGCGTAAATCCATTCCCATGCCCCCAGCAGGATCTGAGTGTGCATGCAGCTTTGGCCCACACAGCTTTACTGTTAACACTAGTGCATCATGGGAGTTGTAGTCTAGTCAGCCCAGTGGGCATGTACAGGCGTAAATACAATTACGAATCACCACATAAGTTGAACATGGATAGAGACTGTTTATTTAGTGGATCACAGAGGGACATGTATGTGTACGACATTACGTAGGTGTAACTATCCCACTAACCATGCACTGTTTCACACACAGATGCATCTCCTGGGGAATCGGACGACAGCGGGCAGCTGATTATATCTGAGACACCTGTGGATTCCGACATGGAGACAGCGCAGGATGCGCATGCATCACCTCCACCTGCCACCCCACCACCACCACCACCACCAGCACCACCAGCACCAGCACCACCAGCACCAGCCACACCAGCTGCAGCTACAACAGCCACTAAAGCGCCGAGGCGCAGGTCCCAAGTTGCGCACTTGCAGGTGATGGGAACACCCTCCACACAATTGGGACAAAGGGTGTGCACCATCACACCGCCTGCTGCACCACCTGGACGCGGCAGACTGCCACAGCGGCGCAGGGCTCGGCCAAGTTCTGTCTCCTCAGGCGACCTTGATCTCCCACAAACTTCTGCCATCGAGGAGAGGATGCTGCATGTACAGCGCCTGCAGGGACGACACATGGCAACAATAAGCTCAAATATCGTGCGCCTTGCAAGGGAAATGCGTGCCATGACTGCGGCGGTTAGGGACATGACCACTGTGGTGGCAGAGGGCAATGGGCACCTCAGGGAGGACATCCATGAGCTCACCCGTGCCATGAGGGAGGGCCATGAGTGCGAGAGGAGGAGGCACCGTCAGCAATTGGTGCGGTCCGCGGCCTCTACAAAGGCCATCACACGTCTCAGCACCAGCACCGCAGTGTTGGCACGCCGCTCGGTGTCCTTGCAGGTGGACCTTGGGCACTTTTGCAGGGATGTTGCCAAGGCACTAGGGCAGATGACCGCTGCTGTCGAACACCTACAGAGCGGCACATTCAGTGCTGGTGCATTGGGAGGGGAAGACGGCAGTGAGGCTGCCTCAAGTGTCAGCAGTGTGTCAGTGGAGGAGGCCAGCACCAGGCGCCGCAGTTCGCGGGCCTCCATGGGGACAGGCCGTGGTGAGGCGTCGGAGACACCTGAGCGGAGGCTTGGTGTACGTGGCAAGTGCCACTAGACAGATTTACAGCCATACCTGACCGTGGTGGGGCAACCATGGTCCTCCCCTCCCTGAGGCTGCACAGCCGTGACTTTAACGCACATTTGTAATAACTTTTGTCATGTGGAGCATTATTTACATCGCTTGTTTGGTTGCACATACCGCAGTGCTACTGTGCATTAAACAGTTGCACCCCCAACAAAATAGTAATGTATCATTCTCACCTGATTCAGAAATGATGTTGCATGATGTATGTCCGCCTCCTATGGCCCTCTGCTGTGTTAGGGACGTGTGCCTGTCGGTGTTGGGCGGGTGGTTGGTCATCCCGGTGGTCGTCATTCCTGTCCACCTCTATGGGTATCCCCCTTCTGGTCGCAATGTTGTGCAGCATTGCACATACAGCAATAATCCTGCAGCAGGTTTCAGGTTTGTATAGCAAGGCGCCGCCAGTCTTATGTAGGATTCTAAAGTGACTCTTCAGAATCCCAAATGTCCTCTCTATGACATTCCTAGTGCTTATGTGTGCTGCGTTGTAGCGTTGTTCCTGTGGGGTTGCTGGATTGTTGTATGGGGTGAGTATATGTTCACGCAGGGCGTAAGCACTGTCACCTAGAAGATAGAAGCAAAGACTTAGCAATGGTGATGTTCATACAAGTGTGGTGTTCATGTGGGGAAGCGGAATTTGTACGTACCAAGCAGGAGTCCCTCTCCAAATTCTCCGTTGAGTAGACGCCTGTGGATTCCACTGTGGCGGAATATGTAGGAGTCGTGTGCGCTCCCCGGAAATTGTGCCACTAGGTCCGTTATGATGTGATTGGCATCGCACACAACCTGCACGTTGATTGAGTGGTATGACTTGCAGTTACGGAATATGTACTCATTTGCTGCGGGTGGACATATGGGAATATGCGTACAGTCGATGCATCCAATTGGGGGAATTGTGCCACCTGGTAGAATGCCTGTTTGTTGCGGTCCAACTGCTGTGGGGTTGTGTGGAAGCTGATGTGGGTGTGTAGCATTGTCAGCATGGCATCTAGGAATTTCTTGAAGAAGCGCGAGAGTGCGCTTTGCGATAGGCCTCCGGCTACCGCAATTACCCCCTGGAAACTTCCTGAGGCCAGTAGGTGCAGGCTGCATAGGACCTGGACGTGCGCAGGGATTGCATTGGTCCGGTGTGTCTGGTGCTGCAGTAATGGTTCCAGGTCTGCAATGAGGCGCATGATAATGGCACGATTCAGTCGATACTTCTCGTACACCTCGTCCTCATTCTGCCCGAGCAAGGTGATGCGCAGTCTGAAAACTCTCTCCTGGACCCTTCTCCTGCGCTGTCCTGCCACATTGATACGCATCCTCCTTGCAAGCACGTAGAGGGCTGCCATTTTGTGGTAGCCAACAGGGTCTACTTGGCCACATTTAAGGGTTTGGTGATTAACACAATCAGTTGCACATGTTTATTTATTTTTTTTTATTCACATGACTTTTTTTTTAACTTTACCTCCAGGTTCTGATTCCCCTTATTTAGCTCATGCTAAATAGCGATTTTTGGGATTTTCGGTATTTGCGACTGTTGTTGCATTGGGTTGCGATTCGTTATTAGCCATTGGCACTTGCCGGGAGCTATTAGTGATTTCGGTGATTGCTAATTCGGTATTTAGGGATTCGGTATTTTTGCATGTTGGTTATTTGCGATTCGGTATTTTACCGGATTTCATTTAGCGATTCGTTATTTGCTCACATTTTGGGTTGATGCATTGGGATTCGGTTTATTTTACTCGCTAACGGGTGATTTTAGCGATTCGGTATTTTACCGACTGGATTTTGACTTGATGCATGTGCCAGATTGTGAGTACCTGGGAAGATGAGGAAGTGAGACAATGGGTAAAAGCAGGAAGTGCACCCAGAGAAACAGATCATGTGTGGGTTTATCGAGATGGAAGACCAGTTATGCCTGATAGCATGGTGTCTGCCATGGCACGGATGTATCATGGACAAGCACACATAGGGAGAGACGCGATGATTAGGTCCTTTAAACAAACATGGTACAATGCAAAATTCAGACTTGTAGCTGAGAGCCTTTGTCAAAGATGACTTATATGTCAGCAGTTCAATCCTGGAAGGAAGACAGTGGTAAGTCTAGGAACGATAGGTCGAGAAGGAGGGCCTTTCACCAGAATGCAGATTGATTTCATAGAAATGCCTCCTTGTAACAGGTTGAGGTATGTTCTAGTGATGGTATGCTTGTTTTCTAGATGGGTAGAAGCATATCCCACAAGAAGGAGTGATGGAATCACAGTAGCAAAATTGCTTTTGAGGGAATTCATCCCTAGATTCGGGTTCCCAGTCACAACTGAATCAGATAGAGGAAGGCATTTCCACAATGAGATCATGAAATTGATTTGTGAAGCATTGAATGTACAACAGAAACTACATTGTGCCTATCGCCCAGAGGCTTCTGGTGTGGTGGAACAAATGAATGGCACTATTACAAACCGATTGGGAAAAATGTGTTTAGTCACAGGTTTGAAATGGCCTGATGTCTTGCCTCTTGTACTCATGACTATTAGATCTATTTCAGATAGGAACACAGGTCTGAGTCCCCATGAGATTGTCACGGGAAGAGCAATGCAACATGTTTTCATACCAGTCAACAAGCTGTTGCCAATAACTGATGACTTGGTGTTGGATTACTGTAAGGGGCTGGCTGACGCAGTTCATTCTGTATTTCATCAGGTTGGATCGGATGCAACCACCCTTGAAAAGAAGCAAGCTCATGACTTGAGCCCAGGAGACTGGGTGAGAATTAAAGTACACAGAAGAAGAAAGGGTCCCACGTTGGGGAAAACCACGACAAGTGATTTTGACCACAACAACAGCTGTGAAGTGTGCTGGAATAAAGAACTGGATCCATGCTAGTCACACATTGAGAATTCCAAATCCAGTGGATAACAAGGAAGGAGAATATTTTGAAGAGTCAGAGACTAGTTCTGAATCAGATACAGAAGAAACAAGAACTACAGAAAAACCTGAAAGGGGGGAGTCTGAACCAAATTTGATTGTTGCTCCTGAAAATATCCCCTTGAGAAGGAAATTACAGATTTCTAATACCAGCTCAGACTCAGAGACTGAACAAGCACAGGTACATTGGAGAAAAGAGAAAAGCAGTGAAGAGACAATCAAAGAAATTGTTGATAAAGAAGTTCCTGATGGAAAGCTGAGAGAAATTCCACCTGAAATAACAAAAATAGATGAACAGGTGCCAGTTACAGAAAGTGAGGGAAAGATTCTTGCGGAAGACCCCCGAGGAGTTGTAGGGAATTCAAACATCCTGTTAGAAGAAGGGTCAGTTAGTCAGCAGGAAGATTGTGTGCAAGAACCACGAGGAGGGACAGAAGTAGGGGAAATAAAAGAATTTGTGGAAAGAAGAACAGCTGAAAGCAAAAAGCAAGTTGAATCCAAGTCAGAGGATAGTGAGTAAGAAATACCAGAAGGTCGAGTCCTGAGGAAAAGAGCATGGAGAACTGAAAAGAATGATAAAGGAAATAAATCGAAAAGACCAGCATGAGATGAAATCTGGCCAAACAAAATAAAGAGATTGAGATATAGACTGACACGAGTAAATTCACCTAGAGCAGAACAAGTGAATGAAGTATCCAGTCAAGAAAAATCGAAAAATGAGAAAATAACTACAGAAGAGGAAAACAAGAGAACGAGAAAACCTAACCAGAAGTATAAGTCGCCAGAATGGACGTATGTGGCCATGCCTGAAATAAAAGAAGAGGCAGATAGCCAAGAAAACCCAGAGGTGACTGTACAAGCAGTGGTGGAGGAAGACGAAGAATCGGAAATCCTGAGAGTTATCTTGTCCGATATTGGAGAAGAAACGGATGTTCAGGAAGTTCTGTATCAAGATTATGAGAGAAAAGTGAAAGACGATCAAATGCCAAACTGAATAAGACAAAAAGTGTTGCAAATGAAAAGACAATGAAATACGGAAAAAGACATAACTGATAGAACCAAGTAGGTGCTTAGAGCCTTGGGTTAGAAAAAACTAGTTGTGAAATAGAAGAGGCTAAGTCAAAAGACACTGATAATTTTTACGAAAATGGTAAACACAGAAAGTAGAAAAGCTAAATGTACATTCCTTTGAAGGTGGTTTAAAATGTGTTGTTGTTGTACAGGATTACTAATGCTTATGTGGAGTGTATTATCTTTGATGATATCATTTAAAGTTACATTAGAAACAATACAAGGACATAGTGAAAATAAAACTAATATAGAAAAGATTCAAAAAGTATATCCGACTAAAATAGATAGAAATTATCTGCATAAAGACAGGTCTATAAATGATTTTTCTAACAATGTATTTTTGAAACTACTGTATGAATATGTAAAGACAATGGATGTGAGGGATTGCTACGTCTGCATGCAGTTACCTGCATCTGTATCTGAGGGAGTGACCTACCATCACCTTCCAGTAACATATGGAATAACATGTAGTGTGATAGCTAGTTTATTTTACAAAATAGGGAAATTAGAATATTATTTTTCAGATGTAGATAACATATTTTCACAAGTACCTGTAATTAACAAATTGAATAAAGTGAAACCTGCAAAGGTGAATTTTTCTTAGAAACTAAGGAATTAACACTAGAATCTTTTTTAGGAATAATCTAACTTGTAGTTTAAAGAAGGAGGAGAAAGTGTTCTTGGATATGGTTGAAGAAAGGAGATTAAAAATGCAAAAGAAAGTACCTGAGGGAAGAGAGGAAAAGACAGTCTGGGATGTTGAAATGGAAAAGCATTTGAAAGGAGAAGCTAGTCCAACAATGGCTCTAGATTGGCCTCAGAAAGGAAATTTGTGTATTAGAAGGAATCAAACTGCATATGATAATTACTTTGTAGGTAACAGTGAATGCCATGATACATACCGAATCATGGGTGGATGGGGATTTAAAGAAGGAAATGATCCAGTTTTTCCAGGGGTTATATTTTATCTGCGGGAACAAGGCATACTATCGGTTGCCGGACCATTGGTATGGCACATGTTATGTAGGTCTGGTTTTTCCTAAGATATTCCACATGGGAAGAGGAGAAGATGGTGTACATAAGTTAGGTAGTCTACTAACACGTAGAAAAAGAGAATCTTGGTCAGAAATTGTAGGAGACATCTTTGGAGCATTGATACCAGCAGTGGGAATATCTCTGAATGCACACAAAATTAGAAAATTGTCAACAGTAGTGAATCGCTTGTCAACAAGCACCGCTGGAGGATTCTTATTGGTAAATACTGAAATGGTTGCCATGCGTGCCATGGTGATACAAAATCGACTTGCCCTTGATATATTATTGGCAAAAGAGGGTGGAGTCTGTGGAATGCTTAAGGTTCAACATTGTTGTACTTACATTCCGGACAAAAGTAAAGATCTGAAGATCTACATTAAAAATATAACTGAATTGCATGAGGAAATTACACCACTGGAGGTTGAAAGTGTGTGGGAAAAGATTGGAAAGAAACTTTCTTCCACTAAAGATTTCTTATTTAACTTAGTTAGTACATTTATAGGTAGGATCTTATTTCCATTTCCATTAACATGTGTGATTTTTCTAGTATTAATTTTGAGACTAGGATGTTTATGTTACAAAAGGAAGAAAATTCAGAAAAAGTTAAAAAGAGAAAATTTTAAAAGAAGACAGAATAAGAGACAGGAGAGGGAATTTGAAGAAGTAGAATTAGAAGAGATGAATGATAATATGTATAAAACAGCAAGAAGAGAAGAAATTGGGGAAACAGAGATGTGAACTAAACTAAAGAATTCATTTCGCTTTCATTACAAAATTGATACAAAATTTTAATGGTGTGGTGATAAAATCACCAAAGGGGGGATTGATGGAGCGGTTAGTACAAAACTTTGTATTCCTTCCCTATCCTGTATGAAAATACTAATTAAATAATCTATTAACTATAATATTATTAAACAAGTATGCATGTTTTATTAACCAACATAATTAACATTCGAATTACACGTGGGATTTGCATTTGCATGGCTAAAATAACTTTTATGACTAAAATCTGTACGCATATTAACAATAGTATAAGTGGTAATTAGAATATTGTATGATATATGTTGCTTTCGTAATGTTGCCCAAGAAGAGAACCGAAAAGGTGAATATAATGGCTTTAAATGTTGCTATACGCTAGATAAATACAAACACATTGAGGGATTAGTAAGGGGTTAACATTAGATTCATTATTTCTATGTATTAATTACACTTTTGTGTTTGTTTCGCCTAATTTAGCACTTGGGCCTAAAACCAAGATGGCCGCCGACACCACATGACGAAGTGGCCACTGTTCCACGAGGCGCGGAGTGAAATGCGCACGCGCAAGGATTCTCCTAAACCTCATCATGACCTTTGGTCCGAGATGTACCCGAGCAAGGACATAGTGGGCTACCAGCCAAGCCTAGAAAACAATCGACTTTACAATAAAACCGGAAAAAACTGACTTTGAACAATTTCATGACATCACCCCTCGAACTGTACTGTAAACTAAAATTTGACATCGGACGATCTCAACCAGCCAATCAGGACTGTCCAAAATTATTATATTGTATCTTCTGTACTACATTTTATTATAAAAGAACTAGTAGAATAGACAGGGATTATTATACTCTCTCTCTACCTCCATCTTTTCGAGATTCTGACACTTTGGCTGATACTGACACTGACGTTTTGGACTGTAACCTGCCGAGCTAAGAACTATTGAGCTTTGGCTTGCTTTCGGGCGATTTACGACAAAATTATGCAGAGCCAATGAATTAGAGGACTCCAAATAGCCAGATTAGGTAAATATGATGATCTGCAATGTACTCAAATATTGATATGAACTTTCTAAACTTTGACGAGACAAAATGAAAATTTAAATTCATTATGAAATATTAGATAAACAATTATTGATTAACGAGAATTCATGTGTCATGAGTTTTATTTAAGAGATAGATTCTGAAGTCTTAAAATGTGTTTTAGCTGGTTCTAAATCGCCATCAACCAATCCAACTAATTTGGTCCATTGACCGAAGTGAGAGGAGTGCCTTGATGTTTTGGGATTAAGGATCTATAGGCGAGAGGGCGTTAATGTATATTTTGTAAATGATTTTTCCTTCCCTATAGGTTATAAGGCGTTTCCCTCACATATCTGGAGCGTGAACCACTCATCCCTCCTGCGTGCGGACTCTTGAATAGGTTGTGTGAGTGTTGGTGTTATGGGCCCCACCAATGGATGCATGTATGAATGAGAGTGTGTGACGAAGGGTCTGCGACGCAGGGAGGATACTGGTATAAGTTTGTTCCCCGTTTCTCCCGGTCTTCCGCTCTAGCACAGGCTCTGCAATGGCAAGCCTTAGACACACTTTACCAGGCTGCTTCTGTGGGTGGCACAACCAGTGCTGCAAGCCCACTAGCAGCACTTGGATTTACCAGCCCTGGGCACTTCTGGTGCACTGTACTAGGGTCTGACAAGTACACCATATCAGCCAATCATGGAATCACTAATCCATACATCAATTTACAATAGGGAGCACTTGCACTGTGGCACAGGATATCAGTGGCACAGTGCCCAAAGCATCTAACTCCAGCAAAAACACATGAGGCAACAGCAAAAAATGGAAAGCAGACCAACATCAAGGTGCCAAGTCTAATAATAACGATAAAATTAACTAAATATTATATAACATTAAAAACATTAGGAAACAACTTAATTAAAGGTAATAGACATGAGAATAAATATAATGAAAGTCTTACCCATCCAAAGGGAAGGGAAGGGTGGGATAATGTTAGCCTCCGGGTCTTTAACGAAATCCAGATTCTCTAGTCATGGTAATAGGAGAATCACAATTTCATTACAAGACCGGAGGCTACATTATGCATGTTGGTAGCTTTGTAAGACTACATCAGACATGTGCTTAATAGATTTGCAATAATGCTGTGCGAAGGTGCTAGCATTAGACCAGTCGGTCACTTTGAGAATATCGTCCAACTTACTACCAGACCAGAGAGATTTACTAGCCATAGCACCTATAAGTGAGTGAGCTTGAAATTTCTTCAAATCGATACCTGCTAAATTCATGACAGTTTTAACCCATCTGGCAATGGAGGCCAAATTAATAGCTCTATGAGGTTTAACAAAGGCTATAAGTAATTGATTCACACCATGAGCACGAAGACTATTCATTCTGCGATCATACTCTCTCATACAATCCAATACACAGAGTTTGGGGCATAGATCAAAACGTAGATAAAAGATTGAGTCAGACATAGTCTTAGTTCTCCTGAATGGTTCAAATTTGGCACCAAACATAATATAGGATCTATTTGTGATTTCCAGAGCTTTAACATCAGAAACCCTTCGGCAGGATATTAAGCATAGTAGTGTTGCGAGCTTGATTGATAGATTTTTTCTATTCAAAAGAGCATTATCCATTCAGTTCGTGAAAAGATTTAGAATTAACTTAACATCCCAGAGAGAATTGTTCCTGGGTTTAGGAGGTCTCCTTAGTCGAATACTTTTCATAACTCTTCAAACAATGACATTCTTACCTAACGTTTTACAGTTGACAAGGGAATGGCCTGCAGAGATAGCCGATCTATAGCAATTGATTGTTCTATAGCTGAGACCCCTTTCAAACTGTTCTACAAGGAAGTTTACTATGTCAACAATAGGGGCCTGAACGGAATCCAGGTTCCTTTCCAGGCACCAACGTACCCAGCTTCTTCATATGTTGTTATACCTGTAGTGAGGGCCAGGGGCCCAGGACTCTCCGAGGAGAGTTGCAGCTGTCGACGAAAGTCCTGAGACTTCATTGGATCTCCTGACACTCTCCAGGCAAGAAGGTTCAAATTCCTGGTCTGAATTAAGGGGTGGCCTCCTCCATCTACTTCTGTTAGAAGATTCTCTAGGGTTGGAATCAAGAAAGGGGGGTTGCAAGCTAGTTCTAGAGTGGTGGGGAACCAGGCCTGAGATGGCCAGAACAGAGTTATTAGGATTAGGGAGCATTGGTCCGGTCTCACTTTCTGTAGAACTCTCTGGATCATGGCAAAGGGAGGTAAAGTGTAAGCTTTGGCTCCTTTCCCTGATTGGAGAAATGCGTTCACTGCAAGAGCACCCGGGTCGGGCATCCAACTGAAGTATTTCCCCAATTGGAAGGTTAGTCTGCTCGCAAACAGGTCTATCTCTAAGGGACCCCAAATATTGTTGAGACACCTGAACACGGAATCATTGAGTTTCCAATCGCTGTGATCTTGAAGGAACCTTGAGTACCAATCCGCAGAAATGTTGGATTTCCCTAGGAGGTATTCTGCTCTAAGAGCAATCTTGTATTCCAGACAGAACATCCAGAGTTTTTTTGCTAAATTCGAAAGGTCTGCAGATTTGGTACCTCCCAGACGATTTATATAGGCTACTGCAGACATGTTGTCCATCTTTATGATGACTGATCTGCCCTGTAGGGAGTGTCTGAAGCTCATCAACGCATAAAGACCAGCAGTTAGTACTAAGTAGTTTATGTGGTGAGAAGACTCATCTTGCGACCAGATACCGCCTGTATTCTGATCGAGAAGGCAAGCTCCCCAGTCATGAAGGCTCGCATCTGACTCTAAAACAAACTCTGGAATTTAACTAAAAATTACTTAGCCATTCCACGCGTCTAGGTTGTCTAGCCACCAGGCTAGTTCTGATCTGACTTCTAGATCTAGGGTAATGTGATCTCCGTACCAAAGGCCAGGTCTTAGGGCTCTCGCTTTTACTCTTTGAAGAGCCCGATAGTTTAAAGGGCCCGGAAAGATGGCTTGGATGGAAGAGGAAAGGAGGCTCAGAAGTCTGGCTAGTTCCCTCAGAGTTAGGTTTTCATGTTTCAAGACATGTCTTATTTCCTTCCTGATTTTGAAGGTAGTAAAAGGAGACATTTGGTTGTATCTACAGTGAGGCCTAAGAATTCCAGGGTTCTGGAAGGAGTCAATATCGATTTCTCTTTGTTTATAATGAACCCTAAGCTTTCTAAAAGGTCCATGACGCTCTTCAGATCTTGGACTATCTGTGAGAGATCTTGGAAAATTATAAGAATGTCGTCTAAGTAGATGATCAAACGAATACCTCTTTCTCTTAAGGATGATACAATTGTAATCATGACCTTGGTGAAGCACCATAGGGTAGAAGATAGGCCGAAAGGAAGGGCTTGAAAATGGCACAGGTGGTTTTTCAACATGAACTGGAGGAAGGGTTGGTGAATTCTGGCCATTGGTATAGTAAATTATGCATCTTTTATGTCCAATTTAACTAGCCAGTCTCCGTCTAGTAATAGATCCCTTAGGAGGTGGATCCCCTCCGTTTCGAAGTTTCTGTAAACCAAATATTTGTTTAATTCCCTTAAATTTATGACGGGTCTCCAACCTTTGTCTTTTTTCTTTACGAGAAAGAGACTGCTTATAAATCTTAAAGCTTCAAGTGGAACCTCTGTTAGAGCACCTTTCTGAAGCATAGAGGAGATCTCTTCCTCTATTATTTTTTGATGATCTAGAGAAAGCGGGATGTCTCTCAGGAAAAAGGTTTGAGTAGGGATTTCTAAAAAATCTATTGTGACACCCTTGACATTGTTTAATACCATGGGTCTTAGGTAATCATTTTCTATTTCTGAAAAAAGAATTTGAGTCTGCCGCCCACTTTTAGGGGGAAAGAAGGGGAAAGGGGAAGAGGTAGAATACTCGCTAGATGGGTTGGTGGATCCATAAGTTCTAAACCCTCTGTTATATGGGCCTCTCCCTCTCTGGGGGTAGAATTGAGGATGGTTGTTGGGTTGATAACCTCTTCAGTAGCTTCGGGATCTTGAATAGGGCCTTTGATTGAAGCAGCTGGAAGAGAGGCCTCTTCTTCCGGCCTGATCAAAAAGGTTAGGGTTAAAAACGCGCTTCATATTTTGTTGGGCCTTATCCAAGGCCGTAAAAGTGGAGACGTACTTTCCCAAAGATTTTATGAGGTCTTCGCCGAAGAGTAATCCTTTTGAATTTTGAGAGGGTTCTCTGTCCGCCATGTCACTCAGTTTGGGATTAATTTTGGTCAGAACGACTCTTCTCCTTTCGGCATTGAGGCTAGCATTGGCGTTGCCCAGGAGTATTAGCGCTCTCTGGCTCCATCCCCTGATCAGATCTGTATCCAGGGGAGTGCCATAAATTGGCTTTTCTCAGCGGAGTCTATGATCCTGGATAAGGTTCCCAGGACGTCGAGGAGGCGGTCCTGACACCCCTTGAGGGATCTTTCCATTCCTTTTCTCAGATCTCTGCCGAGTTTGAAAAGGAATTTAATCAATTCCGGGTCCAGGTTAGGGGTTTGGCAGGTCTTGTCCTCTATTGAGGGTATTCTTGAGCACTTGGCTTTGAGTAAATTTTGAGTGCTCCTATCTAAGGAGTTTCTTAGACTTTTTTAATGAATTTGGCCACATGATCTAGTGGACACCCCTCTGAACTTTTTGGGTGTTTGATCTTTAGAGGGGAGAACATTTCTTCACCCAAGGGGTTAAGGATAATGTTTGATGAGGAAGGGAGTTCCTCCTCAGGGCTGTAAAATTCTTGGTTGTCCTCGTCCAAGACTAAGATGTATTGGTCAGGAATGTCTGAAGACTCATCATCATCTAGGTCATTATCTCCCGCATTGTAATGAGCACTATGATATTTTGTGCAGCTAGGGTCACCCAGATGTTTTGTGCCGCTAAGGACACCAGTATAGGTTGTGCCGCTAGGAACACCCAGGGAGATTGAGGTGCAGGGATCTCCGTTAATAATTGAGGTGCCAAGACCTCCAGAATTGATTGAGGTGTTAAGACCTCCCATCGTGCTCTTGGGGGCTGCTCGTTCAATATTTTTACTTTTCTTTTGTCTTTTCCCCCTTATTTCAATGAGGTCGCCAGAGGTATGGGAGCCTTGGTTCCCTGTTATGTGGTCTTCCTCAACAGGGAGGGACCTCTTTGAGGCCATGACTTGACTCCGGGTTTCTAGCAAGCAGGACCTCATTTCCTTATGAATAATTTTTTTAAAGGCCTCATTATCCATGTTGGGAGTGAGGGCAATAGCGTCGTCTGAATCGATGTCAGACATTGGGCAGGTAGTTGATAAAGTGGCTTAGAAACAAGGCACTCATGGAAAGGGCACTCTAAAGTAATATAGGGGTTTTAACACTCCAGGACAACCCTTGTCAAATTGGGCAAAGTATTCCTGTTTTAAGACCTTATAGATGGAGTAGGCAGAAAATCAATGTTATCCCTTTAGGCAGGTTTTTCTCCTAAAATCTGTTAATTCCCCCCTTTTTTTTTTTTTATAGAGATAAAGGCACTTGCGGTTTGAGCGAGGTTGGCAGCAGTTGATCGCGATCAGAGACCGAGCAACTGACACTCACGAGCTCGAGCGATCAGCTGCTGCCAGTCTCTTTGTGGAATCAGTGTCTCGAGCGCGATCGCCTGTGACGATGAGTTGGAGGTCAGAAATGCGAGGAAGAATAGCTCTTGTCAACGGGAGGACGTTGCGATCTCGTTGCCAAGGTCCCTTCCTTTAATGGCTATATTAGAAGTGGAGCCGGAGCCCCGGGTCTTGAATAAAGAGGAGAGAGGCACTGCAGGTTAAGCGGGTGCCTCCCAAAGACGAAGTGCTTTGATCCGGAAGATCCCACTCTAATGGGTCACATCATAGAAATTGGCAGAGTTAAGGTATTTTGAAATAGGACATGGTTAACGTTGGTTCCGGAGAAACTGAACTAATACAGATGGGTGAGAGTGCGAACGATAACGATAGTGGAATTGGGTTGGGTTAAGCTCTTGTTAAGGGAGGGAAAGAAAAGGGGAGCGAGAGATCTCCATAAATTGGGGTTAGTCCCAGTAGGTCAATAAAATTCCGTAAAATAGATATTAAGTAATAAAAGAGAGACAGTTAAGTAGACAAATAATGAAAGTTAAAACTTATCTGCCTGGAGCTGCATTTAAAAGAGGCTGATTGTTGTTGGCTCATGCCTATTGTATGTTTCTAATGTTCTGTTCTGGAACCTTTTTCTTTGTGATGTATAAAGCTGCTTGGACTGCATTAAAAGAAATATGCATAATGTAGCCTCCGGTCTTGTGGTGACATCTTTAAGCATGTGTAGCGGGGTAGGACCTGCTTCACATGGTTACCCCCACTTTGTGCTGGTGTTTCACTGTTTTTCGACTTTAGTCTGGCTGGGGCCCTGCTATTCAGGACCCCAGCCTAGCTGCTTCCTCCCTAAATTGATTACATGTACTTTAGGTACACTCCAGATTGGATTCTGGGGCACCCATTGTGAGTCCCTAGTATATGGTATACTATGTACCCAGGGCATAGGTACCCCAGAGGCCTACCAGGGGCTGAAGCATGTATTGTACCACCCATGGAAAGCCCTTCAAAATGACACCACAGGTCTGCTACTGCAGCCTGGGTAAGGTGGTGCATGCACCCCTTACTGAGGTATAGGTTCACTATACCTCACCTATCACTGCACATAGTAACCTATCAGTCACCCCTATGGCAGTCCTTATCAATCCTGAAGGCAGGGTGCTTGGTTATATGTGAGAGGGTGCCCAGGCATGAGCTGAGCCCCTCTGCAGCCTTCAGAATCTCTTCTCTGGGGTTGTCAGTGGTGCAGCCTGACCATATACTCTTAAGTGCATTATATCTAAAACGGTTAATGCTAACTTTGGACTGGCTGCACGGACACATGTCGTGTTTGGTGTCAAACACCTTGGAATCATACCCTCACATCAATTCCTGATGTGAGAATATGATCTCAACCTTCTAGAGGGAGAGACATGACAGCATCGGTATACCCAGTACCAACTTAACTGAGCCCTGGCATCACAAAATGGATGCTGCAGCCACAGACACAGGTCTGGCCTCCTGCTGCTGACTGAAACTCCAGCAGGGGAGGCCTGGACAATAGGTTTATTGTCACAGGAAGGTGTAACCACCTCCCAGCCAGGATGATGTGTATTGGGGCTGGGTGGGAGCACTCTCAGAGTGCTTTGAAGTCCTGCACTGGGGGCACATTTTGTGTCCCTGTGCATAGTCTAGCTCAAACCGGTTCAGGAGCTTCCAGCCCCTGCTCTAGCGTGAAACTGGACAAAGGAAATGGGTGTAGCCACCCCTCTTTCCAAACCCTCTCATAGGAGGGTCACTAGAGCTAGTCCAACCCCTTCCTTAGGTATAAGTAAGGAACCTCTGTAACCAGAACTTTAGATAACCCTGTACGAAACTCTGAAGCTGAATCCTGAACCTTCGACGCTCTACTCAAGACTAGAGGACTGAAGAAATCCCCCTTGGGGTCAAGGAGTGACACCCCTGCTTGGCAGGCACCAACAAAGCTATTTGCCGGTCTGCATCTCCGAAGCTCCTGCCGGACTCCGAAGTATTTGCATCCCAGGATGAGGATTTCCAGACATTTCAGAGGCAAACCCGAGTCCCCAGCAAAGCTGAGGCCCGCAGCCCTCGTGAGTAGCGTGGAACCGGAACTCCCGGTCACCGGGCACATTTGCAAGTGCATTGACTTCTCGACGTCTCTCGAAGTCGTGCTTGGGGTTACTTGTAGCCCCCACCTCGAGCACCATCTGCACTGACGATTGTGGGCCTACACTCCACGAGTGTTCCGTGAGCCCGCTTCTTGCATTTCAGTTCGGGGCTCCTTTGCGATCCCTGGTCCGTCAACTGGTGGGCCCCTGAGAAGGAAACGCTGATTTTCCTTGGGCTTCCCTGATTGCTCCAGACGTGCCCTGACTCTCCACCGCGTGGTGAGTCCCTCAGACCTTGCTGGTCTGCACCGAAGCATCTTTCTCCTTTCTGCGTGGGTTGCTGTTGCCATGGCTTGTTGTGTCCAATCCGAGCACCGATGCTGCAGCACTCGACATCCTTTGTGGGACAGCTCGAATCTAGCACCTAGTTGTCCTCGACACCTCCTTGTCCTCCTGGCTGAAGAGGCAAGCTTCACCTTCTTCACCTGAAGTCACCCGACTTCGGTGGGCATTCACATATTGTGCTCCTGCTCACTCGCAAGTGACCCAGACTCTGTCCCCTCTTCTTTCAGGTTCTTCTCGACTTTGATCCAGGCTTGGATCTCTTCGGACACTTCGCATCTTCCCAGCAGCAGCACTTCTTCGCCAGCTCCCATTGAAATCGACGACGCGACCTGACATCATTTGACACCTATGCACCCGGCTTCCCTGGGTGAGGAAACACGAGTACTCCGGTGCTCCCGTGGGTGTTGACCCTAGAAGCTCCTACGTCCCAAAGGCTTTGGTCCTGACTCATTTCTAAGTGGGTCCCTTGTCTCACTACCTTGGGTGGTTCCTTGGGGTCCTAGCGATTCTACAGGCTCTAGGCCGTGTGTCTAGTTAAGTCATGGTTCTTATACCACTATTTTAGTATATGGTTTGGCTCGCCCCTAGGGCCTGACGTGTATTTATGCTATTTTACTGTACTATTTGAAGTGTAACTTATGTGTTTTGATCTTTAGCCTCATAAAGACACTAGGAGGGTGTGTTTAGAAATAAATACATATATTTTATATATATACCTGGAGTGGTTGTCTTTCATTTAGACATTCAAGAGATTATAGACTGGTAAAACAAGCTGCTTTACATTCCTTCAAAACTGAGCCTGAAGGCTGCTCACCATAGCTACAGACATAGTCTGGGTCACTTACCACTGACCAGTGGCACGATAGTTCAATGCCCACAGATGTCGGGTGCTTCAGGTAAGTTGACGGGTGTCTTGACTCTTCAGCCACGAGGTCCAGGAGGCATCGACAATGACCAGGAGCTGGATTCAAGCTGTCCCATGAAGTCTGTCGAGTGCTGCAGTGTCGGCGACCAGAATGGACCCCACAAGCCTTGGCAACAGCAAGTCAAGTGGAAATAGAAGAAGGAAGTTGATGCAGACCAGCAAGGTCTGGGGGACTCACCCAGCGAGTGTAAGTCAAGGCACATCTGGAGCAACCAGGAAAGTCCAATCAGAAGAGGAGTTGCCTTCGTGGGTACCCACTAGCCAACGGGCTAGTGATCACGAAGGAGTCTCGAGCAGTCGCACTGGAAACTGGCCCACAAGTCACTCGCAGAGTGGAGGCCAGAGATCTTTGGTGCAGTAGATGCCCAAGTCTGGGGCTACTTGGAACCCAAAGCACAACTTCTAGGAAGACCAGAAAGATGATGTACTGGCAAAAGTTCACAGTGTCCAGGGGTCACTGTTCCACGTCACCCACGATAGCCATGGGCCTCAGCTTTGCTGTGGACTCAGGGTAGCCTTGGGGAAGTCTGGAAACCCACCTCTGGTGATGCAAAGACTTTGGCGTCCGGCGGGAGCTTCAGAGTTGCAGACCGGACAGATGCTTCTTTGGTGCCTGCCAAGCAGGGGAGTCACTCCTTGACCCCAAGGGAGATGTCTTCCATCTTCTAGTCGAAATAGAAATTCGAAGGTCCAGGATATATGTTTCAGAGTTTCGTCCAGGGTAATCTAAAGTCTCAAGGACAGGGATCCCATACTTATACTAAGATAGGGGGTTGGACATACTCTGGGGACCCACCTATGGGAGGGTTTGGAAAGAGGGGTGGTTACATCCATTTCCTTTGTCCAGTTTTGCGCCAGAGCAGGGTCAAGTAGCCCCTGCAACCGGTTTGAACTGGACTATGCACAAGGACACCAAGTGTGCCCCCATTGCAGGAATTCAAAGCACTAGAGACTGCTCCCGCTCAGCCCCAAAACACATCTGCCTGTCTGGGGAGGGGGTTACATCTCCCTGGGACAGGAAACCTATTGTCTAGGCCTCCCCTGCCAGAGTTTTGATCAGCAGCAGGAGGCCAGAACCATGTCTGTGGCAGTGGCATCCATTTTGTGATGCCAGGGCTTTAGAAAGTCTTTACCGGGTAGACCAGTGTTAACATGTCTCTCCCTCTAGAAGGGTGAAATGCTACCCCCGCCTCCAGAACTGGCGGGGGGGGTAGTATTTCAAAGTGTTTGACACCAAACACAACATGTTTCCATGCAGCGAGTCCAAAGTTAGCATTTACCGCGAGGTTATAATGCACTTAAGAGTATATGGTCAGGCTGCACCACAAACAGCATCAGTGGATGTACTCCGAATGCTGCAGAGGGGCTCCGCCGTTGCAGGGGCACCCTCTGAACTTAAAAACCAAGCACTCTGCCTTCAGGATTGTTAAGGCCTGCCATAGGAACGACTTATAGGTTTTATATGTGTGTGCAATGGTAGTGATATAGGTAGCCTATACCACAGTAAGGGGTGCATGCACCAACTTACCCAGGCTGCAGTAGCAGACCTGTAGTGTCATCTTGGAGTGCTTCTCAGGGGTGGAATAATACATGCTTCAGCCCCTGGTAGGCCTCTGAGGTACCTATGCCCTGGGTACATAGTATACCATATACTAGGGACTGATAAGGTACTCCAGAATCCAATTAGAGATGTACCTAATGTACATGGAAACCATTTTAGAGAGGAAGCAGCCAGGCTGGGGTCCTGATTAGCAGGTCGAAAAACAGTGAAACAGTGAAACACCAGCAAAAAGTGGGGGTACCCATGTGAAGCAGATCCTACTCTCCTACACAACCCCCCCAAACGCAGGGACATTAAACTAACCTTGACCAGTTGAGTCTTCATGTTCTAAGTGGAGATACCTAGAGAGTCCATCTGCATTGGCATGGTTACTCCCAGGTCTATGTTCCACTGTAAAGTCCATCCCCTGTAGGGAAATGGACCACCTAAGCAGTTTGGGGTTTTCACCCTTCATTTGTTTTAGCCATAAGAGGGGCTTATGGTCTGTCTGAACTAGGAAGTGAGTACCAAACAAGTATGGCCTCAACCTCTTCAGAGCCTAAACCACAGCAAAGGCTTCCCTCTCAATGGCTGACAAACGTTTCTCTCTAGGGGTCAGCCTTCTGCTTATGAAAGCTACTGGCTGATCCTGACCTTCATCATTCAATTGTGACAGTACAGCCCCTACCCCCAATTCAGATGCCTCTGTTTGGACAATGAACTTCTTGGAGTAATCAGGACTCTGTAGAATGGGAGCAGTGCACATGGCCTGCTTCAGGTCATCAAATGCCTTTTGACACCTAGCTGTCCACTGAACCTTTTTGGGCATTTTCTTAGAAGTTAAGTAATTCAGGAGTGTCACTATTGATCCATGCCCCTTGACAAATCTCCTATAGTACCCAGTCAGGCCTAAGAAGGCTCTCGCCTGAGTCTGGGTGGTTGGAGCAACCCAGTCCATGATGGTCTGGATTTTGCTCTGCAGTGGTTGAACCTGGCCTCCACCTACAAGGTGGCCCAGGTACACAACCTGACTCTGCCCTATCTGGCACTTGGTGGCCTTTTGCAGGGCCTCCAAAACATTCCTTAGGTGGACCAAGTGATCCTCCCAGGTGGAGCTAAAGACAGCAATATCATCTAGATAAGCTGCACTGTAGGCTTCCTGACCTGTGAGAACTGTATTCACCAACCTTTGGAAAGTGGCAGGTGCATTCTTCAAACCAAAGTGCATCACCATAAATTGGTAGTGCCCACTTGGGGTCGAAAATGCTGTTTTTGGCTTTGCATCATTAGATAGTCTGGTCTGCCAGTAGCCAGCTGTCAAGTCAAATGTGCCAAGATACTTGGCTGAGGCCAAAGTATCTATAAGCTCATCTGCCCTTGAAATTGGATGGGCATCAGTCCTAGTGACTGCATTGAGACCCCTGTAGTCCACATAAAATCTCATCTCTCTCTTTTCCCACCACTGGTGTGAGGTTTTGGCACAAGGACCACTGGACTAGCCCAAGGGCTATATGTGGGTTCAATCACTCCCAAATCCAACATTTTCTGGGTTTCTGTCCTGATACAGTCCCTGACATGGTCAGGTTGCCTGTAAATCTTATTTTTAATAGGCAGACTGTCCCCAGTGTCCACTTCATGAGTTCACCGGGTAGTCTGACTTGGAGTCAGAGAAAACATGTTTCTGAACTGATTGAGCACCTGTCTGCAATCAGTTTGCTGCTGGGCAGTGAGGCTGCCTGCCAAGGCCACACCATCAACTGACCCATCATCAGGGTTCTGTGAGAGGAGGTCAGGGAGTGGGTCACCCTCTTCCTCCTGTCCGTCATCAGTAGCCATGAGCAAGCCCATGTCAGCCCTGTCTACATATGGCTTTAGCCTGTTGACATGGAGAACCCTGTTGGGACACCTGGGAGTTCCTAGGTCTACTAAGTAAGTAACCTCTCCCTTCTGTTCAGCAATCGTGTTGGGTCCACTCCATTTGTCTTGGAGAGCTGCTGGGGCCACAAGCTCCAACACCCACACTTTCTGTCCTGGCTGGTAAACAGTCAGTACAGCCTTTTGGTCATGCCAGGCTTTTTGCAGTTCCCGGCTAGCCTCAAGGTTTTTAGTTGCCTTGTTCATGTACTCACCCATACTGGAGTGGAGACCAAGTACATAGTCCACTATGTCTTGCTTTGGGGGCTTAAGAGGTAACTCCCATTCTTCCTTCACCAAACACAATGGACCCCTGCCAGGGTGACCAAACAAAAGTTCAAAGGGGCTGTAGCCAACCCCCTTTTGTGGCACCTCCCTGTATGCAAAGCAAAAGGCAGGGCAAGAGAATGTCCCATCTTCGCCTAAGCTTTTCTGGGAGCCCTTTAATCATGCCCTTGAAGGTTTTGTTGAACCTTTCAACCACACCATTGCATTGTGGGTGAAAGGGTGTGGTGAATTTGTAAGTCACTCCACACTCCTTCCACATTGCTCTTAAGTAACCAGACATGAAGTTGGTACCTCTGTCTGATACCACCTCCTTAGGAAAACCCACTCTTGAGAAAATTCCCAAGAGGGCACTTGCCACCACAGGTGCTGCAGTGGTCCTAAGGGAAATAGCTTCTGGGTACCTGGTAGCATGATCCACTACCACCAGGATAAATCTGTGCCCAGATGGTGTTTGGGGATCTATGGGACCAACAATGTCAATCCCCACCCTTTCAAAGGGCACCCCACCACAGGTAGTGGTATCAGGGGGACCTTTGTAGTGTCACCTGCTTTGCCACTGGCTTGGCAGGTTACACAGGAGCGACAAAACTCCTTTGTGTCTTCAGACATGTGGGGCCAGTGACAGAGAGGGACAAGTCTGTCCCAAGTCTTGTTCTGGCCCAGGTGACCTGCTAAAGGGCTATCATGGGCTAGGGTCAATAGGAAGCCCCTGAACTTCAGAGGTATAACCAAGCTTGTGGTCTCGACACTCTGAATACAGGAGTCCATCATCCCATTACACCTTATGGGGACCACTAGCACTCCCAGCAGCCTCAGCAGCAGTTTGCTCTCTGAGGGGTTCAAGAGAGGGGCAGCTCTGCTGCTCCTGGCTCAGATCTGCCCTGGAAGGGCCCCCTGTCCCCAAGAACTCAACCTGATCAGGCTCAAGCTCCTCTGGGACAGTTCCTTCTTCAGGACTGTGATCATCTCCCTCAAGAGACTGATCCTCCTTCTGAGTCAGGGGGGAAGGGGTTCTGCATTAACCCTTCTGCTCCTCCTCTTGGATGGCACTTGGTCCATTTTTCCAGAATCCAAGGCCTGTTCAGTTTCAGACATTTTGGCCTGTGACCTGGTCACAGCAAACACATCTGCAGGGATGCCCAGCATTTCTGCATGAGTCCTGAGATCTACTTTTTCCCAAGCTGAAGTCTCTAGATCATTGCCAAGCAAGCATTCGACTGGTAGGTCTGCACTCACCACAACCTTCTTAAGGCCAATTACCCATCCCCAGGAGAAGTTAACAACTGCCAGAGAATGGTCTGTTCTGACATTGCTAACTTTGGTCACTTGGTGCATTTCACCAAGTATAATCTGCCCAGGATCCACAAGACCTTTTGTTACCATAGTGAAACTTGCTCCTGTGTCCCTGAATGCCAAAGCCTGTACTCCATTGATTAACGGCTGTTGCCTGTACTTGCCCAAGTTACTGGGACTCACAGAGGGGGTCAAATCCATGCCCCCATCACAGACAAGAGCAGCCTGAGTGGTTTCTCGGACTAGGCCAGAGCCCAACTCAGTACCCAGGGTCAACCCTACTAAACCCTTGGATTGTGCACTCCCACCACCGATTGTAACTGCACTAGGGGGAGCAGGTGCCTTAGGGACATTGGTGGGGGCTGGAGTATTCTCTTTGGACTTGGTGCAATCACTGGTCCAGTGTGTCTTTTGCTTACAGACTTTGCACCATGGTTTCTTTTGGCCTTTCCCTTTGTTAGACTGTGAATCCCCACCTGAAGAAGATTTTGGGGGCCCTTGTGAAGACTTCTGGTCTTTACCCTTGTCCCCACCCTTGTCAGAGTTCTTAGAATCTTGCTTCTTAGGGTCACCACCTTGGTTCTGTACCTTCTGCCTCACCCTGGTTCTGACCCATTTGTCTGCTTTCTTTCCCAATTCTTGGGGAGAGGTCAGATAATAGTCTACCTGGTACTGGTGCAACAGCTGATTTTGACAGTTATTAAGAATCTGCTCCCTCATTATTAGATTGTACAATCCTGTGAAGTCACACACCTTACTGCCCAATAACCAACCTTCCAGAGCCTTAGCAGAACAGTCAACAAAGTCCACACAGTCTTGATTTTGTGCCTTTTGGGTATCCCTGAACTTTAACCTGTATTGTTCAGTGGTTAGGCCAAACCCATCTATCAGTGCACTTTTCAAGACCTGGTAATCATCAGCATCCTCTTCTCTTACAGTGAGGAGCTTATCTCTACCTTTGTCTGCAAAGGAGAGCAATAAGATTGCTGCCCGCTGCCCTTGGGGGACCCTCTGTACTTTACAGGCCCTCTCCAAGGCAGTTATCCATTTGTGGATGTCATCCCCACTCTGGTAGGGAGGGACAATCGTACTTAGGTTTCTATGGTCATAAGACCTCTCCCTATTTCTAGGGAAGTTGCTGCCACCAAGGGACTATAGTCCCTCCTTTTTTCCAGCTCTGCAGAGCTCTAGGGTTTCCTTATCTAGGGCCATCTGCTGCTTTCTGAGGTGAAGCTGAGATTGCTCATACTTCAGCCATCTCTCTCTCCTCTCCTGGGAGGTTTCCCTCCCTTTGTGAGAAGAAATAGAGGTACCTACAGATGAGGTAGACTGGACAGACTCCCTTGAGAGAGATCTATCCCTTCTAACCCTACTTTCAACTCTTCCTGGAGGGACAAAGAGGGGAGCATTTTGCTCATCCTCATCATCATCATCCAGTGGAGCTGGGTTTGCCAGATCCTGATCATTGTCATCAGTCTGGTCAGCAGCAGAGGTTGGGCCAGGGGGAGTTCCACCCCTAGGTCGACCCTCAACTGCTGCCCCACCCACTCTTCCTTCCCCTTCAGGCCCACTAGGCCCTGAGAGATCATCCACCCTGAGTATCTGCAAGAGATGCTGGGTGGTTGGGCTTTTGCCTGTCTTCAGCTTCCTAATAGAACATAAGGCCCTAAGTTGAGCAAAGGTGAGATCCTCATACTTATAGGTGAGAAGCCCACTGGCTGCTGACAGGGACCCACTGGTTCCTGGCTGATTAGACATTACTAGTGTGGTGTGGTGTATTGCACTACCTACACTGGTGTGGCCTTCTAAACTCTCTTGAGTTGTAGAAAGGGTGTGCTAAGCCCTTGACACACAACTCTAAGTTCAGTAGAACTTACTGTATACTAAGCTTGATATTATTTGTACCTAAGGTACCTTTAGTGGTTTTCAGTTGATCAATTCAATTGAGATTATTTGGTAAAACAATAGCAAGCTGGAATGCCACATGCTGCACACCAATGTGAGAAGTTGGCCTGGTATATGCTGTCCACTAATTAAAGTGGGCACCTTGTACCAGTCCAAACAACCCCTTATGGTGATAGGTTAAAGACATACATACAAGATGGTGAGATGCACACCTATGTACTCCCATTCTCGATTTAAACATTGTTTTAACGTACTCCCGCATTTAAACCTATTTGGCGTGCCCGCTTGCTCTGCGCTCTGTTCAATTGCGCTGCAATAATAGTGTGAACACAAGGGCACCACATTACGATCCCCATCAAGCTGCACAGCCATTATTCTTCAAAACGAATCCAATGAATTAAATCCAATGCATTTCGGGACGAACCCTTCTTCGGGGGTATCAATGATGATAAAAGAATACATTACCAATAATTACAAATATCATGCTTATGATGTGATAAACATACTATATGCACTCATGTTTGTACAACACTGTTAGCTTTTTGAACGTGTCTATTAACAATTTCTAGGTGTATCTATTTCTACTGCCATAAATCTTAACATCGACCTCTCCTTGCCCCTGCTACCCCATAACCCGAGTCTCTAAACTCTAAACAGCAATGCCCTGCGCACTAGTTCACAACACCTTATCAACCCCTTCAGTCAGCGCTTACTATTGCATATTAACATCCTCTCGAGCAAGCTTACCGTGACTCATGTTTCACACAATTCCCTTCCATCTCGCGGCAAAAAAAACGCGAAATTCTCCCGCTTATACCATCGACCTTGGCAGTTTGACTGTTACTGGCTTCACTCCGCTTTTGTTCCTTCAACTATCCCCAGGTAAATTGTCACGTGCCAACTCTCATGCGCTAAACTCCGTCCCCACTGACAGATAATGCTAGTAAGCTTGCAATGATGCTAGGAGTTTGTTGCACTCAGTTACCCAGAATGCAACAATAATTAAACTAAGAAACTCGACATCACACTTCTCACCCTGGTAGTGCTACACTGTTTATCTTATGACATGCGGCGATATTCAAAACTCAAACAACAATGCTTGAAGCAACAAACTGACTACTGTACATAAAATATTTTACATGAATGCATAGTAATCACTAAAAATTCTCGGAACACACCATAGCTGGAAAACAGTTCTGTTTCAAGGTTAAAGTCATTGTATGACAGGGAAACAAACAATCCTGCGCCATATATTGATGTTAATGTCCACTGATTTGAACCTGTTTCACTTGTCCCTTCTCCTTTTCGGGTGCAATCTCTCCTTTTGGACAGAAAGTTCATTCAGATACACATACAAGTTGGTGAGATGTTAATAGACACGTTCAAAAAGCTAACAGTGTTATACAAACATGAGTGCATATAGTATGTTTATCACATCATAAGCATGATATTTGTAATTATTGGCAATGTATTCTTTTATCATCATAGATACCTCGATGAAGGGTTCGTCCCGAAATGCATTGGGTGTTTTCCAATAAAGCGTGACATGTGGAAACATGCATTACCTCTACGTCCCTCGTCCTCGACCCAGTCATCACTAATGAGGTATTCCACAAGACAGGAAACAAAACAGGAAACGCTTTTTAGGCTCCACCCACCCTCCCGTCAGGGGCTATAAGAACCCAGCCAACCAAAAGCACATCCTGTTTTGTTTCCTGTCAGTGGACCTGACGGGGACGCTGGGGCAGGTGCCGGGCACTTACCTGCTACAAGTTGCTGTTGTCCTGTGGTCTCGTCCTCTGCTGGGCTTTGGGGGCGCTGCTGGACCTCCGTGGGACTTCTTGAGTCAGGCTGCTGGGCTTCCTGGACTCTTCAGGTTCCTGGTTGCTGATCCTGCTGGGCTGTGTTGGCTTCCTCTGGTTCCTGCTCCTGCTGCGCCGGATTTGCCTCCAGGTTTGTTGTCCAGGGCGGGTCCTTTTGTTGCCTTGGGCCCGCCTTCTGTTTTGAGCGCCCGGGTTGGGGTCCGGGCGCTCGTGTCTCTCTGGCCGCTTTCGGTCTCGGGCGCCCGGGTTGGGATCCGGGCGCTCGTGTATGTCCAACACCGGCTTCTGTTGGGCGCCCGGGTTGGCTCCGGGCGCTCGTGTTCTCATTTGCCTGCTTTTGGATGCGAGCGCCCGGGATGGGGTCCGGGCGCTCGTTTATTCTTGCGCCCGCTTTCTGTTACGAGCGCCCGGGATGGGGTCCGGACGCTCGTGCTTTCTGGGCCCGCCTTTTCGTTTTGAGCGCCCGGGATGGGGTCCGGGCGCTCGGTGTTCTTCCGGGCTTGTTTTTCTTTGGAGCGCCCAGGTTGGGGTCCGGGCGCTCGCTATTCCTGGGTCCGAGTTCCCGTTTCTTGGACGATGTTGGTGACGACGGGTGGGCTCCGGTTGAGTTGCTGGCTTGTTCTGCCTTCGGCGGCCGAACTCAGCGTTGTTTTCTGTTCTCCTGTGCTGGCCACGCCCCCTTTACCTCTCTTTCGGTTCTGCTGGGGGGGGGCGGGGTTTGTCTTGGTCGTTTTCTTCAAAAGGAGTCCTTTCTCAATTTCTATGCTACCGTGTTGGTCTTACCTTCGGTTACTGCTCCTGGTTTGCTGCTGTTTGTAATGGGGAAACATCATAGAAAGCGGAGGCATGTGTCTCCTGTGTCCTCTTCTTCTTCTCCTCCGGATAGTGAGGATCCTGCGCCTGCGGTGAAGCGTCCCAGGTTGGATGAGGACCGGTTGAAGCTTCTGATACTGAAGACTTTGTCTGACATTCAATCCTCCAAACACTCAGCTGCCGGTCGTTCTGGTGGGGGTGTGGCCATTTATTCTGACATTTCATCTTCTGGGTCCTCTGATGATGCTTCTTTGAATGCGGTGGATCTTAAGGGGAAGTATGTCTCCAGGGAGTTGTTGCCGGACCTGCTTTCTCATGTTCGTGAGAACATGGGGTTTCCAGAAGACGCTGTGGCCAGTACTTCGTCGGATGCTGTTCTGCCGCAGTTTCGGAAACCTGTTGCGACTTCACTTCCTATTCATCCGTTTGTGATGGATGTGCTCTTGAATGAGTGGAAGGACCCTGATCATATTATGTTGCCGCGCTTCATGTCAAAGCTTTACCCGTTGCAGGGCATGGAGGATTCTTTTCCTGAGTCTGTGCAGGTGGACTCCATTGTCGCTAGTTTGGTTGGCCGTCCTTCCATGGCTGATGATAACATTCTTCGCGATGGGGTGGATAAGAAGATTGACTCTGCTTTGCGTAAATCCTATGCTGGTTCTCACCTTGCCATACGTTCCGGTATCTACGGTGCTTATGTGGCTCAATCGCTCCTGACTGACTTTAAGACTTTGTTTTCAACTATGCAGGAGGGTGGCTGCTGTCCAGATTTGCTGGAATCTATGGAGCGTCAGACTGAATTCCTTTCGGATATTGCTTTTGATTCTGTGCGTGCTTCTGCTCTGTCTTGTGGTTCCTCTATCGCTGCCCGTAGGAATCTGCTGTTGAAGGGTTGGAATACTGATGCCGCCCAGAGGTCCATGGCCTTACGTTTACCTTTTACTGGCCCTCGTCTCTTTGGGGATGCCTTGGAAGACAAACTGCATAAAGTGTTTAAAGAACGTAAACATTCCTTTTCCTTCCGGAGGCAACCTTCCCATAAAGATTTTTCCTCTTCGCAGGCCAAGTCTTTTCGTCAACCTTCCCGGTTTCAGCAATCCTCCTTTAAAGGTTCTCGTGGAGCCGGTCGTGGTTTCCCTCGGAAGTTCCAGAAGAAGCCTCCTCGAGATGCTGGTCCTGGGCCGCAGCGTTCCTGACTATGCCCCTCCGTTCGTGGATCCCACTGGAGTGACGCCCGTGGTTGGTGGGAGATTGAGGTTGTTCCTTCCAGCCTGGCGTCTGTCGACCTCGGATCAGTGGGTGCTGGATGTCCTGGACCGGGGGTATCGGATCGAGTTTCTGTCCCCTCCGCCTCCCTCGGGTGTAGTGCGGACTCCGACTCCCTTGTGCCACTCCCGTCGCCAATCCTTGAGGGACGGGGTTCAGGCCCTGTTTTTCAAGAACGCTATTGTTCCCGTTCCCAGGTTGGAGTGGGGTCTGGGGACCTATTCGATTGTTTTCCTGGTGCCGAAGGTCACGGGGGGGTTCCGGCTTGTCATCAATCTCCGGAGTCTGAACCTATTTGTGAAGAAGATCCCGTTCAAAATGGAGACCTTGCAGCGAGTGGTCCCGCTGATTCAGGCCGGATGGGTGTTTACTACTCTGGATCTCCAGGACGCCTACCTTCATGTGCCGGTGGCCCGGGAGGATCAGATGTTCCTGCGTTTCTGCCTGGAGGGTCATCATTGGCAGTTCTGTGTCCTTCCGTTTGGTCTCCGGTCCGCTCCCCGGGTGTTCACCAAGGTGGTTGCTCCTTTGGTGGCCCTTCTTCACAGCCGGGGGGTGTCTGTGTTCCCCTACCTGGACGATTGGCTGCTCCAGGCTCCCTCCCCAGAGGTCATGTCTCAGCACCTTTCATTGACCATCCTTACGCTAGAAAGTCATGGTTTTCTGGTGAACTTTCCAAAGTGCCAGCTTCTTCCTGCCACTCGACGGACTTTCATTGGGGCCATCTTCGACTCCGTCCTGGGCAAGGTGTTCCTGCCGGATTCCCGGATTCAGCGTCTTCAGTCCCTGTTGCGGATCTTGTTGTCCCAGGCTGCGGCCCCCCTTCTTCAGTGGCTCGAGGTTCAGGGTCATATGGCCGCTACTGTCTTCACGGTGCCCTGGGCCAGGGTTCATCTGCGGCCTCTGCTGTGGCATATTCAGCGTTGGGTGCCGTTTCCAGTTCGGGACTATGCTCTGTCTGTGCCTGTGTCCTTGGGGGTGGTGTCGGATCTCCAGTGGTGGCTGGATTCCGCGAATCTCTCGAAGGGGATGTGGATTCACCTGCCGCCCCCTTTGGTGTTGACGACGGATGCCAGTGCGGCCGGTTGGGGGGCCACGTTGGGACAGTGGTCTGTTCAGGCTCGCTGGCTCCGGATGGAGTCCCGTCGCTCGTCCAATTGGAGGGAACTGTCTGCTGTGGCCAGGGCTCTTCGTTTCTTCCATTACCGTCTGCTGGGGTGCAATGTCCTGGTGAGGTCGGACAACACCGTGACTGTGGCTTACATCAACCACCAGGGCAGTACTCGCAGCCCTTCCTTGAATTTGGTGGCTTGTGCGATTGCAGGTTGGGTGGAGCGTCATCTTCTGGCTCTCTCGGCTCAGCATATCCGGGGGGTGGACAATGTGGTGGCGGACGCCTTGAGTCGCAGGTTTCCATCTTCCCTCTCCCTGTGTCTCTCCCCCAGGGTGTTCCGGTTGATCTGTCGGAGGTTCGGGACTCCCCTGCTGGACTTGTTTGCCTCCCGGGCGAATGCTCAACTCCCCCTGTTTTGTTCTCGGGCCCCGGAGTTGGGTGCTTGGGGGGTGGAGGCGTTGTCTCTTCAGTGGCCCTCTTGGTTGCTGTACGCCTTCCCCCCCTTCCCCCTGATTCCTGCCTTCTTGCTGAAGGTCCAGCGGTTGGGTGCCCAGGTGGTAGCGGTCTTACCTCACTGGCCGCGGAGGTCCTGGTTCCCTTTGTTGTTGAGCCGGGCGGTGGGCCCTCATTGGATTCTGCCACGTTATCCGTCTCCCCTGAGGTCCCCCTCCCCTTCCCTCCTGGTCCCTCTCACCTTGGCGGTTTGGAGGTTGAACGGCTGTCGCTTGGAGTCCGGGGTTTGCCTGATCACCTCATCACTGTGATGCAGGGGTCTCGTAGGGGTTCCACTTTGTCCTCCTACTCTAAACATTGGGCTTCTTTCTCCTCTTGGTGTGCGGGGCTTGGTCTCTCTCCTGTATCTTGTCCTATCGCTTCCGTTCTGCAGTTTTTCTTGGATGGTTTTCAGAAGAAATATGCCTTGTCTACTCTGAGGGGCCAGTGGGCTGCTCTTCGGGCTTTCCGGGATCCGGCTTCTCTTCCTCCTGCGGATGGTTTGTTGGTTTCCCGTTTGTTCCGGAGTTTCTCTCTGTCATCTCCTTCTTCACGCTCTCCGGTTCCTCCTTGGGATCTCTCTTTGGTCTTGGGTGCTCTGCAGTCTGCTCCTTTTGAGCCCTTGGAGTCGGTGGACCTTAAGTTTCTCTCTTTTAAAGTGGCGTTTTTGGTTGCTGTGACTTCTGCCAGGCGGTTGGGTGAACTCACTGCTTTGCGTTGTTCTCCTCCCTTTTTGCGTTTCTTGGATGACGCGGTGGTCCTTTCTTTGGATCCTGGTTTTGTTCCCAAGATTCGTTCTAAGTTTCATTGCTCTCAGGAGTTGATTCTTCCTTCTTTCTGTCCTTCTCCTTCTTCCCCTGCTGAGTTGTTGCTTCACTCTTTGGATGTGCGGCGTGCTTTATCCCTTTATGTTGCACGGTCTGCGGGGTTCCGTTCCTCGGACTCCCTTTTTGTGACTTTTGGTTTGGCTGGTCGGGGTAAGGCTGCGTCTCGGCTTACTCTTGGTCGCTGGATCAAGTCTGTTATTTCTTTGGCTTATCAGGGATCTGGTTTGCCTTGCCCTTCTGGTGTTCAGGCCCGTTCCACTAGGGGTGTTTCTGCTTCCTGGGCTGCTTTTCATGGGGTTTCCCTTGATGAAATCTGTCGGGCTGGGACGTGGGCCTCTGAGTCTACTTTTGTGAGGCACTATCGCTTGAATTGTGCTCTGTCTGACCGACCCAATTTCGGTTGTGGTGTGTTGCGTGCTGTGGAGGTTGTTCCGCCTCCCTGATTCTGTGTTTTTTCATTAAACTATTTTTTGCTGCACGCCTCTTTGTGTTCGGTCTCTGTTTTCTGTGTGGTTTGCCAAAGGCCTGTTGTTGGGGGTGCTTTGGTATGCCTCATTAGTGATGACTGGGTCGAGGACGAGGGACGTAGAGGTAATGCTATGATTACTTACCGGTAATCCCCATTACTCTTAGTCCTACTCGTCCTCGACCCAGTCATACTTCCCGCCCGCCCTCCCTGTCCAGGCCTTTGTTGCTTGGTATGTCAGGATGTGCTTTTGGTTGGCTGGGTTCTTATAGCCCCTGACGGGAGGGTGGGTGGAGCCTAAAAAGCGTTTCCTGTTTTGTTTCCTGTCTTGTGGAATACCTCATTAGTGATGACTGGGTCGAGGACGAGTAGGACTAAGAGTAATGGGGATTACCGGTAAGTAATCATAGCATCATTCCTGTGATTATTTGAATAATACTGAAACGCAAGAAAAATGAGTAAAACGAATTGAAGAAAATTAAGGATTAAAGAGGATTAATTTGAATGGACAAAATTGTGGAATAAGTGAAGAGTTTCATGGATTTAATTCATTGGATTCGTTTTGAAGAATAATGGCTGTGCAGCTTGATGGGGATCGTAATGTTGTGCCCTTGTGTTCTCACGATAGGTTAAAGACAACCTTTATTGAAAGCTATCCTAGTGGTAGCCTATAATCTCCTGAATGACCAAATGAAAGGACAACCACACCAGGTATATATTCAAAATATATGTATTTCAGATAAAACACACCCCTCTAGTCTCTTTATGAGGCTAGAGTTCGAAGTACTTAAGTTACAAGTCAGTATTCAACAGTAAAAGAACAAATACACGTTTGGGCCCTAGGGGCGTACCAAACCATATACCAATAAAGTGGTATAAGAACCACGACTGAACTAGACACAAGGCGTAAAGCCTTTAGAAGTGTTTGGGCCCCAAGGAACCACCCAAGGTAGTGACGTAGGGGACCCACGGGGGACGCGTGCAGTGTTAGAACACAGGCGCAAATCGCCGTTGACTTCTATGGGGAAAGTCACGGTTGGAAAATTAGAAGTTAGGGGAATTAGAGGATGACTACAAGCAAACCCCTTTGGACTTAGAGGTGTCTAGGGCCAACACCCATGGGAGCACTGGAGTACTCGAGTTACCTCACCCAGGGAAGCTGGGTGCATAGGTGTCTTTTGGTGTCGGGTCGCGGCGTCGTTTTCAATTGAAGCTGGCAAAGAAGTGCTGCTGCCATGAAGAGGAGAAGTGTCCGAAGAGATCCAAGCCTGGTTCGAGGATGGAAGGAACCTGAAAGCAGAGGGGACAGAGTCTGGGTCACTTACCAGTGACCAGGGGCATGGTAGTCCAATGCCCACAGATGTCGGGTGCTTCAGGTGAGTTGATGGGTGTCCTGACTCTTCAGCCATGAGGTCCAGGAGGCGTCAATGATGACCAGGTGCTGGATTCGAGCTGTCCCACGAAGTCTGTCAAGTGCTGCGGTGTCGGCGACCAGAATGGACCCCACAAGCCTTGGCAACGGCAAGACAAGTGGAAATAGATGAAGGACGTCAGTGCAGACCAGCAAGGGTTGGGGGACTCACCCAGCGAGGGTAAGTCAGGGCACGTCTGGTGCAACCAGGAAAACCCAATCAGAAGAGGAGTTGCCTTCCTGGGGACCCACTAGCCAACAGGCTAGTGATCGCGAAGGAGCCTTGAGCAGTCGCACTGGAAACTGGCTCACGGGTCACTCGCGGAGTGGAGGCCAGAAATCTTCAGTGCAGGTGATGCCCAAGGCTGGGGCTACTCGGAGTCCAAAGCACAAGTTTGAGGAAGACCAGGAAGATGATATATCAGCAAAAGTTTACGGTGTCCAGGGGTCACGGTTCCACATCACCCACGATAGCCACGAGCCTCAGCTTTGCTGTGGACTCAGGGTAGCCTCGGGGAAGTCTGGAAATCCACCTCTGGTGATGCAAAGACTTCGGTGTCCGGCGGGAGCTTCAGAGTTGCAGACCGGACAGTTGCTTCTTTGGTGTCTGCCAAGCAGGGGAGTCACTCCTTGACCCCAAGGGAGATTTCTTCCGTCTTCTAGTCGAAATAGAAAGTCGAAGGTCCAGGATATATGTTGGAGAGTTTCGTCCAGGGTAATCTAAAGTCCCAAGGACTGGGTTCCCATACTTATACAAAGATAGCCATGTGAAGCAGATCCTACTCTCCTAGAAGTAGGATCTGCTTCACATGGTTACCCCCACTTTTTGCTGGTGTTTATCTGTTTTTCGACTTTAGTCTGGCTGGGGCCCTGCTATTCAGGACCCCAGCCTAGCTGCTTCCTCTCTAATTTAATTACATGTACTTTAGGTACACTCCAGATTAGATTCTGGGGTACTCTTGTGAGTTCCTAGTATATGGTATACTATGTACCCAGGACATAGATACCCCAGAGGCCAACCAAGAACTGAAGCATGTATTGTGCCACCCCTGGAAAGCCCTTCAAAATGACACCACAGGTCTGCTACTGTAGCCTGGATAAGGTGGTGCATGCACCCCTTACCGAGGTATAGGTTCACTATACCTCACCTATCACTGCACATAGTAACCTATCAGTCACCCCTATGGCAGACCTTATCAATCCTGAAGGCAGGGTGCTTAGTTATATGTGAGAGGGTGCTCAGGCATGAGCTGAGCCCCTCTGCAGCCTTCGGAATCTCTTCTCTGGGGTTGCCAGTGGTGCAGCCTGACCATATACTCTTAAGTGCATTATATCTAAAACGGTTAATGCTAACTTTGGACTGGCTGTACGGACACATGTCGTGTTTGGTGTCAAACATCTTGGAATCATACCCCCACATCAATTCCTGATGTGAGAATATTATCCCACTCTTCTAGAGGGAGAGACATGACAGCACCAGTATACCCGGTACCAACTTAACTAAGCCCTGGCATCAAAAAATGGATGCTGCAGCCTCAGACAAGGGTCTGGCATCCTGCTGCTGACTGCAACCCCAGCAGGGGAGGCCTGGACAATAGGTTTCCTGTCACAGGGAGGTGTAACCACCTCCCAGACAGGATGATCTGAATTGGGGCTGGGTGGGAGCACTCTCAGAGTGCTTTGAAGTCCTGCACTGGGGGCACATTTGGTGTCCCTGTGCATAGTCCAGCTCAAACCGGTTCAGGGGCTTCCAGCCCCTGCTCTGGCATGAAACTGGACAAAGGAAATAGGTGTAGCCACCCATCTTTCCAAACCCTCCCATAGGTGGGTCCCCAGAGCTAGTCCAACCCCTTCCTTAGGTATCAATCAATCAATCAATCAATCAATCAATCAATCAATCAGATAATTTGTAAAGCGCACTACATACCTACAAGGGTTTCAAGGCACTGAAGGGAGGGGAGGAAGGGGGGTGCTGTTGCTACTGGTCGAACAGCCAGGTCTTGAGTTGCCTCCTGAAGGTTAGAAGGTCTTCGGTTTGTCGTAGGATGAGGGGGAGGGTGTTCCAGGTCTTGGCGGCGCGGTGGGAGAAGGATTTGCCTCCGGCTGTGGTTCTACAGATGCGTGGGACGGTAGCCAGGGAGAGGTCTGCGGAGCAGAGTGTCCTGTTGGGAACGTAGAAGGAGAGTCGACTGTTGAGATAGGCTGGGTCGGTCTTGTGGAGTGTCTTGTGTGTGTGGATCAGGAGTTTGAAGGAGATTCTTTTGTCGACAGGGAGCCAATGTAGGTTCCTCAGATGGGGGTGATGTGGTCGCGGTGCGGGACGTCAAGGATCAGGCGTGCAGAGGCATTCTGGATTCTTTGCAGTCTGTTGATGAGCTTGGTCTGGGCTCCGGCGTAGAGGGCGTTTCCATAGTCGAGTCTGCTGCTGACTAGGGCCTGGGTGACTGTTTTCCTTGTGTCTGTCGGGAACCATCTGTAGATTTTTCGGAGCATACGGAGGGTGTTGAAGCAGGAGGAGGAGACAGCGTTGACTTGTTTGGTCATGGTGAGTTTCGAGTCTAGGATGACTCCCAGGTTGCGTGCGTGGTTGGTAGGTGCAGGGGGTGTCCCCAGTGATGCGTGCCACCAGGAGTCGTCCCAAGCTGAGGTGTTGTGCTCGAGAATGAGGATCTCCGTCTTGTCTGTGTTCAGTTTAAGGCGGCGGTTTATGGTATAAGTAAGGAACCCCTGACAACAGGACTTTTTTTATTTTATTATTTCTTTATTGGTATTTTCAGATCGATACATTACATGTCTTAAACTACAACAAACCAACTGAGGTGTTTGGCTTCGTTATACAATAGTGAAGAACATGCTTTTCCCACACATGGCAACAGGTGTCCTTCCAGGCGATGTGTCCTATTTACATGACATTAACATAAATGTAAAAATATGTCAATAAACAGAATACTGGGACAATATGACAGCCATATTTAAATGCGCAAGTATTCCCTGGACTCCATACACAGCAATTTCCACATATTAAGGGGCTTACACATCTGCATCTCCAGTGACCAACTCTTCGGCATCTGCTATTATAGTTGTTCTTTCCTGAACCCAGGCAATGAACGGTTCCCAGATCTCTCTCGGTCTGGAGGCGGGCGGCATCAATTCCCAGAACGTAGCAAGCTGGACATGACAAAAGTAACCTCCCTTATTCATTCCGTGATCTTAGGTTTTCTCTTTCTTCCCCAATTAGTGGCAACCTGGCGCTTGGCAAACAATAACAGTAGGACATGCAATTTACGTTTTTTGACATGTGTATCTTTGACATAACCTAACAGAACCACTATTGGAGAGGGTGATACTTCTATGCTCAGGATCTGATTAATAGATGTAAAAATTGCAGTCCAATAGTCAAAAAGTGCTTGACACTCCCACGCCATGTGCAGGAATGAGGCTGAATGTAACCCACAATGCCAGCAACAGTCATTATCTCTTAGTCCCATACGGTGTAAGCTCAGTGGTGTCCTGTAGCATCTGTGTAAAAATTTAAAGTGCATTAGGTGGAGTCTGTAATTGGGGGATAGTTCAGTAAGTTGGGTACAACAATAGGACCATTGTTCCTCAGTCAGGGGGTCTGGTAACTCTTGCATTCCATTTATGCCGAGCACATGGCTCCGTCACTGGGGCGTCAGATTGCATGCGCTTGTATAACCTAGTAATGAGTTTACGTGGCGATGGCGTGCGAAGCAAATTTTCTAGGGCCGCCAAGGGGGGTGGCTGAGCAGGGAACTCAGCATGTAATGACCTACAGGCGGCACGTAGCTTATGATAAAGAAATGTCTCCCTGAAGGACACTCCCTGACCCTCCTCTGCCGTCGGGGGCTCTCTGAACAACCCCTCTGGGTATAGATCTTCAAAAGTATTAGGTTGCATCTTCTGAGCAACCTTTTTGCTGATTTCATCTCGTATGTTAGGTAGCATTGGATTCTGTCCTACTGGTATGGAGGGGGCATATAGTATCTGCGCACCTGCTCGCCGTCACAAACCTGTCCCAGGCCCATCTGAGAGTTTCAGGGGTGTCAATGCCATCCACAGGTCGTCTATATTTCTGATACACTGCCACCTGCAGAGGAACCGGCGCCAATGCATCCGTCTCTACTGCCACGTGTGGCTGAAACGGCGTTGGGTGAACCCAATAATGTAAGAACTGTGCTTGTGCACACAATGCATACAGCTTCATACGGGAGCTCCTAGTCACGCCTGCTTAAGCGGTAGAGTCAACAGTTCTCGAGCTTGTCCTCCCGCCCAAGCCAATGATATTAGCAATGAGTGCATTGTTTTAAAAAAGGCCTATGTAAGTATGAGCGGCAGGTTCACAAATAGATATAAAAATTGAAGTAATAAGACCATCATTATAAATGCGATTCTTCCTGCTAATGACAGTGGAATTTTAGCCCACACTGCAATTTTCTCTTCCAACCAGTTGACGGCTGGCAACAGGACTTTAGATTTCCCTGGACAAAACTCTGAAGCTGAACCTTGGAACTTCGACGCTCTACTGAAGACTAGAGGACTGAAGAAATCTCCCTTGGGATCAAGGAGTGACTTCCCTGCTTGGCAGGCACCAACGAAGCATTTTGCCGGTCTGCATCTCCGAAGCTCCTGCCAGACTCTGAAGTATTTGCAGCCCAGTAAGAGGATTTCCAGACATCTCAGAGGCCGACTCGAGTCCCCAGCAAAGCTGAGACCCGCAGCCCTCGTGAGTAGCGTGGAACTGGAACTCCTGGTCATTGTTCACATTTGCAAGTGCATTGACTTCTCGACGTCTCTTGAAGTCATGTTTGGGGTTACTTGTAGCTCCCACCTCGAGCACCATCTGCACTGAAGATTGTGGGCCTACACTTCACTAGTGTTCCGTGAGCCCGCTTCTTGCATTTCAGCTCGGGGCTTCTTTGCGATCCCTGGTCCATCGACTGGCAACTCTGATTTACCTTGGGCTTCCCTGGTTGCTCCAGACGTGCTCTGACTCTCCACCGCGTGGTGAGTCCCTCAGACCTTGCTGGTCTGCACCGAAGCATCTCTCTCCTTTCTGCTTGGGTTGCTGTTGCCAAGGCTTGTTGTGTCCAATCTGGGCACCGACGCTGCAGCACTGGACATCCTTCGTGGGACAGCTCGAACTCAGCTTCTGGTCATCCTCGACACCTGCTGGTCCTCGTGGCTGAAGAGTCAAGCTTCACCTTCTTCTCCTGAAATCACCCGACTTCGGTAGGTATTCGCCTATCATGCTCCTGGTCTCTGGCAAGTGACCCAGACTCTGTCCCCTCTGCTTTCAGGTTCTTCTCGACTTTGATCCAGGCTTGCATCTCTTCAGACACTTCGCTTCTTCCCGGCTGCAGCACTTCTTCGCCTGCAAACACTGAAATCGACGACGCGACCCAACACCATTTGACACCTATGCACCCGGCTTCCCTGGGTGAGGTAACACGAGTAGTCCGGTGCTCCCGTGGGTGTTGACCCTTGAACTTCCTAAGTCCCAAAGGGTTTGGTCCTGACTCATTTCTAAGTGTCGCTAATCCTTAAAAATCTAACTGCGACTTTCCCTATAGAAGTTAAGGGGAGCCTGCGGCTGTGTTCTTACACTGCACACGGCCCCCGTGGGCCCCTGTGTCACTACTTTGGGTGGTTCCTTGGGGTCCCAGCGATTCTACAGGCTCTAGGCCTTGTGTCTAGTTAAGTCGTGGTTCTTATACCACTATTTTAGTTTATGGCTTGGCTCCCCCCTTGGGCCTGACTTGTATTTGTGCTATTTTACTTTACTATTTGAAGTGAAACTTATGTGTTTTGACCTCTAGCCTCATAAAGAGACTAGGAGGGTGTGTTTAGAAATAAATACATATCTTTTTTATATATACCTGGTGTGGTTGTCTATCATTTAGCCATTCAAGAGATTATAGACAGGTAAAACAAGCTGCTTTACATTCCTTTAAGACTTAGCCTGAAGGCTGCTCTCCATAGCTACCACTAGGATAGCTTTCAATAAAGGTTGTCTTTAACCTATAACCAATAAGGGGTTGTTTGGACTGGTACAGGGTGCCCACTATAACTAGTGGACAGCATATACCAGGCCAACGTCTCACAGAATGTATTCTAGATATTGTAAAACTAATCAATGATGCTGACCTAAATTAAAATCTACTTGCAAGAAATTGCAAGCAGTCTATCGATGTACTTATTTTGACAGTAGTGATTCATAATTATCGAAAATACATGCAAACATAAGATCACTCTGATTGGAAGTAGAAAGAGATCGAGGGGCAGATTTCTCAACAGTATGCGCCGGTGCAAAAAAGTAACGCAAACTTGTGCAAAGTCCTGATAAAGTATTTACTTTTCAGTGGAGAGCTTTTTTTGCATTGAATAATAGACCATAAAGCACCACAAATGCCTCTGTATGCTATTTTGCATCAAGGCAGACCTCCCATTTGGTGGTACATGGGCATGTCCATGCTACCACCTATGGTTTTAATGCAAATCCGTACCTACTAACATTTGTAGACAGGCCTTTGTACTACAATTGTACGCCTCTTCCTTTTCCAGCTTTGTATGTGTGCTGCACTGTACAGCACACATACAATACAAGCCGACTTTTTGTTAAACTAGTCTAAGCATAATGCTTTTACTGGAGGGTGCTCTTCAAGTATAAAACCTATTGCAAGACTCATACGCACACCTTTGCTCTATGGTACAAAGGTGTGTGCGTGGTGCTGCGTAGCCAGAAACTGCGACAGTGCTGGCGAAGACAGATGCAGCACCAAATGTTAGAAGATATAACGCTCTCCTGCTCTATCCCTTTAATGCAACTCAGCGCATCACTGACACTACTCATATGTCATTCTTGCACCTCTCACCCAGCACTCAATCACTGTTCACCCGTACTTAGAATCCACACACCCTGAACTCATACACACTCACCAAACAGTCATACAGCGTTCACACCCTGCATGCATAAACAACACCCTGCACTCACAGATATGATTTTCCCTCCACACAGACAGACTGCTCACCCTGCACAAACAGCTCACCCTGCAAGCACGCACAGAGATTACCCTGCACTCTCAAGCACTGCTCACTCTTTAACACACTGCTGGCCCTGGACACCCACACACTGGTCACCCTTCACACTCACACACTGCTGGCCCAGGACATCCACAAAACTGCTGACCCTGCTGTGAGACCGGCCTCGTGGCGTGGGTCCTCCCGACCAGCCAGCTACCCTGCAACCACGCCGAACCTCGATGTTACAGCCTCCCGGCCCCCGTGGGCCAGCCTCCCGAGGGCCGGCCAGATCCCCAGCACGCATGCCCGGCTGAGGGAGGGCGAAACCCCCCCAAAACCAGACCGAGAGGCGCCGATCAGGTCACACCTCTGGTCTCTTCCCCGAGGGAGGTTCGATCGACCACCAGGCCCCCGGTGAGCAGGCGCCTCACCCGCTGGGTGTCTGGAGTCCCTCCAGGACCCCCCTGAACAGATCAAAGGAGCAGAACCCCGACACACCGCCCCAGGCACCAGACCCCTCTCCACGAGGACTCCGGACTTCAAAGAGGAGGGGGAGTATAACAAGGGGTGCTGAAGGGATGGGAAAAAAGAGAAGACCTGGACTGACGAGAGCCTGCTGACGCTGTCGCGGCTCCTCGAACTCTGAAACATCTGAGCCCTGCTGACGCTGTCGCGGCTCCCCGAACTCTGAATCATCTGAGCCCTGCTGACGCTGTCGCGGCTCCTCGAACACTGAACCCTCCGAGCCCTGCGGACGCTGTCGCGGCTCCTCGAACGCTGAACCATCTGAGCCCTGCGAACGCTGTCGCGGCTCCTCGAACGCTGAACCATCTGAGCCCTGCTGACGCTGTTGTGGCTCCCCGAACCCTGAACCATCCGAGCCCTGCGGACGCTGTCGCGGCTCCTCGAACTCTGAAACATCTGAGCCCTGCTGACGCTGTCGCGGCTCCCCGAATTCTGATCCATCTGAGCCCTGCCGACGTCGCCGCGGCTCCTCGAACTACGAACCTCCGGTGCCTGCTGAGTGACTCGCGGCCCGCTCCTTCAAGAGAACCGGCAGAGATTGCCGAGAGAAGCAACACCCCCTCAGCTTGAGGATTGAGAGCTGTGCGGCGGGTACTCCGCAGAGACACTGATTCAAAGACTGTCCCGCTACCCCTTACCCCTCATCACGAGACCTCTGCCGCTTGTGGCACTAATTCTGCTCCTGCCTTCCGGATCATAAAGATCCCTAATAACCTATGATAAAATCTATTATCCTGCAACGAACTACTGTGTGGTGTCCCTCTATCTGAAAATAGTAGTGCAGCGTGTGCGATCCTAGGTACGAGACCCTTCCAGGAAGGGCCTCCCCGCTCTTGCTCGGCCGAACTCGAGGAGAGGTGGGCCTCCGGGTGGTCAGGAACGTATTCCGCAACATCCCGGGGGAACGCTTTCCAACATTGGTGGCAGCGACGGGATCCGAGCCAACACCTAGATATCGTGCAGTAGACGGCTAACGCACTACCCAGAAGAAATGGAAGGAGAAACTTCCCTAGGTGCCGCCGGCACCAACCCGAGCACGACATTCCGAGAGGACCAGTTGGAATCTTATACGCACCGAGAACTGAAACAATTTTGCAAAGACCTTGGAATCGCTACCACCGGACTAAGCACGAAAGAGGACTTCCAGGAAGCATTAAGAACCTGGGTCGAGGCGGGGACTCCCCAGACACAAACAGAAGGGGAGCCTCCTAACGAACCCCGAAGCAGCCCGGGGAGGAACAGCGCCCCCGAGGGGGGCCTATCCCCAGAGGAAATAGTGGACCGAGAAAGAGGTCGCAACCACGAACTAGAACTAGCAAAATTGAAAATCGAAGGAGAGATAAAGCTGGCCGAAAGGAAACTGGCAGTAGAACAGTTACGCCTACAAGGAGAACTTGAGGAAAAGAAACGACAAAGAGAACACGAAGAAAGAAAACTCCAGCTAGAGCACGAACGTAGCCTGAAGGAGATCGAGCTCAAGGCTAAGAATGCAGAAGTCAGACCCCCGGAAACCCGACCCCCTTCCGCCAATGTGGAACTAAAGGTCCACATCCCCAAAGATGTGGTGAAAGAATACTATAAGAACGACGACATCCAGCAATGGTTCAAAGCCTACGAAGTCGCCATGACCTCCCACCGAGTCCTGCAGAAAGACTGGCGGGCTGGGCTGTGGGGCCGGTTCCTGAGCGAGGGAAGAGATACCCTGCTAGACCTGCCTTCCACAGTAATGAGCTCCTACAGTAACATTAAAGAGGCCCTAGTAGCCAGATATGGGCTCACCCCTGAAATGTACCGGCAACGGTTTAGAGACTGCAAGAAGATACCCGGTACCACCTGGGTGGAGTACGTGAACTTTTACAGCCGGGCCTTGGACGGGTGGATCAAGGGCAGCAAGGTCTCCACCTTTGAGGAGCTGTTCGACCTGATCGCTTGGGAACACTTGGCCGCTAATTGCTTTGTAGAACTACGCCAGAACCTCCTGGACAGCAAACTCACAGACCCTCGAAAACTGGCCGTCGAGGCTGACCGGTGGGTAAACACCCGGTCCTCCCGGGGTCCCGTGGGAGACTACGGCCGCCACAGTCAGGGCCCCCCCCGCCAGAGGGGCGGAGGGAATCAAGGCCGGCCAAGGGAACTTCCGGGGGGATCCCCACGCAGCCCCCCCAGAGGACAACCTCCACCCTTTCCAGCTCCACCTCCAGCCAGCACCGGGCCACCGGGGAGGCCGGGGCCTCGCGTGAGGATCACCTGTTTCCGCTGCCAACAGACCGGACACTATGCCAGCGACCCTCAATGTCCCATGTACCAGCGAACCGCCACAACAACTCCACCGGCTCGACAAATGGCCTCCGTAGCCCTGGGGGAAGAGATGGAAGACTCCGAAGAATGGGAACCCGCCGCCATGGCCTTGGTCTCCCTAGGGGACCGGAAGATGGTCCCCGGAGCGCCCCTGCCCGCTAACACGAAGAAGTACCAACAGCAGGTGACGGTCAACGGTCACCGCGTCGAGGGCCTCCGGGACACGGGGGCGAGTGTCACGGCGGTTCATTGTCACCTGGTCTCCGAAGATCAGATCCTACCCGGCGCCTTTTGTCCCGTCATATCCTCAGACAATTCCGAGAGCCTCTGCCGGATGGCTCTGGTTCCCTTCGAATGTGGGGGGAGTCACCGGCAAGTTAAAGGTGGCGGTACGAACCTCCCAGCCCGTGGACTGCCTCCTGGGCAACGACCTCGAGAATTCCCCGTGGGGACAAGTGGAACGAAGAGCCCATCTCGAGATGATGGGTCTACCCGAATGGGTATGCGCCACCACGCGCTCGATGACTCTCAGAGTGCCTTCCTCCGAGGAGGGGGAGGCCATGCCGCGGAGCACCGCCACCATCCCCGAGGTCCCAGATGCGCCACCCGAGGCCAACGACCCCCTTCCGGACGAAGCGACCGTTCCCGACGAGGGGTCCGTGCCTACCGACCCCGAACCCCTGACCGAGCTCGAAGACCTGCCAGAAATGGCCCAGTGGCACTGCGAAGGAGGCCCCTCCCGAGAAGAATTCTGCCAAGAACAATCCACCTGCCCGTCCCTCATTGGACCCCGACAACAGGCCGAGGCCCAAGCAGCAGGCGACCAGACTGGCAACCACTGGGTATACTGGGAAAACGGCCTCCTGTACAGCGAACAGAAGTCGGCCGAGTTGGGATCGGCCCGAGTACTAGTGGTACCCCTGCGCTTCCGAAGTCTCGTCCTGGGCCTGGCCCACGATGTACCCCTGGCCGGACACTTAGGACAAGATAAGACCTACCAGCGACTCGTCACCCACTTCTATTGGCCCAAGATGCGAGCAAATGTGGAGGCCCACTGCAAATCCTGCCCCACGTGCCAGGCCAGCGGAAAAAGTAGGGGGAAGCGCAAGGCTCCGCTGCAACCCTTCCCAGTCGTCAGTACCCCTTTTGAGCGGGTAGGGATCGACATCGTGGGACCACTGGACCCCAAGACAGCCCAGGGCCACCGGTTCATCCTCGTCCTGGTGGATCATGCCACCCGTTACCCCGAAGCCATCCCTCTCCGTACCGTGACGGCCCCCGTGGTAGGCCGGGCCTTGATGGGGATCTTCTCCCGCGTGGGGTTCCCCCGCGAAGTCGTTAGTGATCGGGGTACGAACTTTATCTCCCGATACATGAGGTCCCTCTGGCAGCAGTGCGGAGTATCGTACAAGTTCACCACCCCGTACCACCCCCAAGGGAACGGCCTAGTCGAGCGATTTAACAAGACACTGAAAGGAATGATCATGGGCCTCGCGGAACCCCTACGCCGGAGGTGGGACGTCCTCCTCCCATGCCTCCTGTTCGCCTACCGGGCGGTTCCCCAAAAATCCCTGGGGTTCAGCCCATTCGAACTGCTATATGGACACCCCGTCCAGGGACCCCTGAGCCTGGTCAAGGAGGGTTGGGAAACGACCCCCCGGGGGACCCCTCCGGATGTGTTCCGATACATCTTGGCGCTCCGCAACCAGACCCGGAAATTCAGAGAACTCGCAGAAGCGAACCTCAAGGCTAGTCAGGAAGAAATGAAGCGCTGGTATGACCAGAATGCTACGCTGGTCAAGTTTCAGCCGGGCCAACAAGTCTGGGTCATGGCCCCGGTGAAGCCTTGCGCCCTCCAAGATAAATGGACTGGACCCTTCAAGGTGGTCGAGCGGAAGAGCCAAGTCACCTATCTCATCGATGTGCAGTCCCCACGGAACCCCCTCCGGGTTCTCCACGTGAACCGCCTCAAACCCCACTTTGTAAGGACAGAATTGAGTTTGCTCCTGGCCACCGACGATGGGGCCGAAGAAGACACCAAGCCCCTTCCAGACCCCCTGGGGGCAGAAGAGACCGATGGTTCCGTGGAAGGGGTGAGACTATCAACCACCCTCACAGCCCAACAGTCCGCCGACTGCCGCCAGCTCCTAAAGCAGTTCGCGGACCTCTTCTCCCTAACCCCTGGGGTCACCAACTGGTGTGTACACGACGTGAATACCGGCGACAGCCCGCCCGTGCGACACCGGGCCTACCGGGTCCCTGATCGGGTCCGAACCAGCATCCAGACCGAGGTAGCGAAGATGCTGGCCCTTGGGGTGATTGAACCCTCCGACAGCCCCTGGGCCAGCCCGGTAGTCCTGGTTCCGAAAGCGGCTACCCCGGGTGTCGCCCACGAACTGAGGTTTTGCGTGGACTACCGAGGACTCAATGCGGTCACCCGAGCGGACGCTCACCCTATCCCCCGTGCCGATGAGCTCATTGACCGCCTCGGGCCGCTCGTTACCTCAGCACCTTCGACCTAACGAGTGGATACTGGCAGATTGCCCTCACAGAGGGAGCCAAGGAGCGCTCCGCCTTCTCCACCCCGGATGGGCACTACCGCTTTAGGGTGATGCCGTTTGGAATGAAGAATGCCCCGGCCACCTTCCAGCGGCTGGTGAACCGGGTCCTGTCCGGACTAGAGGGGTTCAGCGCAGCGTATCTCGATGATATAGCGGTATTTAGCTCCCAATGGACCGAACACCTCCAGCACCTCCGACAAGTCCTGCTGGCTCTGCGCCGGGCCGGCCTCACCATCAAAGCCAGCAAATGTCAAATTGGGCACGGCTCCGTAACCTATCTGGGGCACCAGGTGGGAAGCGGGCAGGTCGCCCCCCTCCAGCCAAAGATCGACGCCATCATGTCCTGGGAACCCCCCACGACCCATACGGAAGTCTGGGCCTTCCTGGGCCTCACCGGGTACTACCGGAGGTTTATTAAGAACTATGGCAGCATCGCAGGCCCCCTCACAGAACTAACCTCCAAAAAACACCCCAAGAAAGTACAATGGACTCCCTCCTGTCAGAAGGCGTTCGACACCCTAAAAACCGCCATGTGTGCGGCTCCGGTGCTCAAAGCACCCGACTACGCCCAGGAGTTTGTGGTCCAGACGGATGCCTCGGAACACGGCATCGGGGCAGTCCTCTCCCAGTTCGACGACAAGGGCATAGATCGGCCCATAGCCTTCATCAGCCGAAGGTTGCTACCCCGAGAACAGCGGTGGAGCACAATTGAGAGGGAGGCCTTCGCAGTAGTCTGGGCCCTCAAAAAGCTACGGCCCTACCTGTTCGGAACACACTTCCGAGTACAAACGGATCACCGACCCCTGCAGTGGTTGATGCGAATGCGAGGGGAAAACCCCAAACTGCTACGCTGGTCCATCTCCCTCCAGGGGATGGACTTCACGGTGGAACATCGCCCCGGGACGGACCACGCCAACGCGGACGGCCTGTCCCGATTCTTCCGCTTCAGCGAGGAGAACTCCCAAGCGGATGGGTAGTTCTCCCCGCCTTTCAGCTGGGGGGGGCCCGTGTGAGACCGGCCTCGTGGCGTGGGTCCTCCCGACCAGCCAGCTACCCTGCAACCACGCCGAACCTCGATGTTACAGCCTCCCGGCCCCCGTGGGCAAGCCTCCCGAGGGCCGGCCAGATCCCCAACACGCATGCCCGGATGAGGGAGGGCGAAACCCCCCCAAAACCAGACCGAGAGGCGCCGATCAGGTCACACCTCTGGTCTCTTCCCCGAGGGAGGTTCGATCGACCACCAGGCCCCCGGTGAGCAGGCGCCTCACCCGCTGGGTGTCTGGAGTCCCTCCAGGACCCCCCTGAACAGATCAAAGGAGCAGAACCCCGACACACCGCCCCAGGCACCAGACCCCTCTCCACGAGGACTCCGGACTTCAAAGAGGAGGGGGAGTATAACAAGGGGTGCTGAAGGGATGGGAAAAAAGAGAAGACCTGGACTGACGAGAGCCTGCTGACGCTGTCGCGGCTCCTCGAACTCTGAAACATCTGAGCCCTGCTGATGCTGTCGCGGCTCCCCGAACTCTGAATCATCTGAGCCCTGCTGACGCTGTCGCGGCTCCTCGAACACTGAACCCTCCGAGCCCTGCGGATGCTGTCGCTGATCCTCGAACGCTGAACCATCCGAGCCCTGCGGACGCTGTCGCGGCTCCTCGAACGCTGAACCATCCGAGCCCTGCTGACGCTGTCGCGGCTCCCCGAACCCTGAACCATCCGAGCCCTGCGGACGCTGTCGCGGCTCCTCGAACTCTGAAACATCTGAGCCCTGCTGACGCTGTCGCAGCTCCCCGAATTCTGATCCATCTGAGCCCTGCCGATGTCGCCGCGGCTCCTCGAACTACGAACCTCCGGTGCCTGCGGCCCGCTCCTCCAAGAGAACCGCCAGAGATTGCCGAGAGAAGCAACACCCCCTCAGCTCGAGGATTGAGAGCTGTGCGGCGGGTACTCCGCAGAGACACTGATTCAAAGACTGTCCCGCTACCCCTTACCCCTCATCACGAGACCTCTGCCGCTTGTGGCACTAATTCTGCTCCTGCCTTCCGGATCATAAAGATCCCTAATAACCTATGATAAAATCTATTATCCTGCAACGAACTACTGTATGGTGTCCCTCTATCTGAAAATAGTAGTGCAGCGTGTGCGATCCTAGGTACGAGACCCTTCCAGGAAGGGCCTCCCCGCTCTTGCTCGGCCGAACTCGAGGAGAGGTGAGCCTCCGGGTGGTCAGGAACGTATTCCGCAACATCCCGGGGGAACGCTTTCCAACACCTGCACACCCACACACTGCTCACCCTGCACACTCACAAGCTGTACACTCACACACTGCTCACCCAGCACACTCACACACTGCTGACACTGGACTCCCACACACTGCTCCCCTGCACACTCACACACTGCTCACCCTGCACAATCACACACTGCTCATCCTGCACACCCACACATTGCTCACCCTGCACACCCACACACTGCTCACCCTGCACTGTCAAGCACTGCTCACTCTTTAACACACTGCTGACCCTGGACACCCACAAACTGCTCACCCTGCACACTCACACACTGTTCACCCTGCACACACTCACACACTGCCCACCCTGTGATGGAGCGGGTAAAACAAAATTTTGTATACCCCCCCATTCTGCATGTTTACACTAATTAGAATAATCAATTAATTATAATAAGTATTAATGTGTTTGTTTGCTATCTAATCAACCCTACTAATGTATGAATTACACGTGGGATTTGCATTTGTAAGGCTAAAATGATTTGTAAACTAATATGCGTATGCATGCTAACACTAGAAAAATAAAATATTACATGGTATATGTTGCTTTTGTGATGTAATTGTAAGTTGCACCAGATGACATCATTGGGTGAGTATAAAACGCTTTAAATGTCGCCAATATGCTAGATAATTACACACACATAAGGGAATTATTGAGGGTTAAACATTTTATTAGTTATTTCCATGTTTTAATTACTTTTGTGTTTGTTTTGCTTAAGTTGACCATTTTGGCCTATGACAAAATGGCCGACTCATGGACGCGACGAAACAGCTACCATTCCACGAGGTTTCCGACTAAGTGCGCATGCTCCAGGCTCCTGAACGAGTGACCTCAAGATGACCCACACAGCCTGTACCCTGACAAGGTCACGACTGGACTACTGTCAAGAGCTTTAACAATGGACAATTTTAACAAAACCGGATGGATCATGTCTGACAGTGTGACATCATAGACTATGGGAAACCGAAACAGATGATCTTAACCATCCAATCAGAAGTGCCTAAAACTGACTCTTGCTACATTTTATCATTAATTTCATTATAAAAAGACGGTAGAATAGTGAGTTGCGTCGCTCCTTTTTTTTGCTGATTTTTCTTTTTCCTGACGTTATGCTGACGGAGAGGACGGTGACACTGCAGGACAGCTGTTTCCCTGAATCTTTGACAGACTAAATTGCTGCCCATTTTCCTGATGAACTGAGGACTGTTAGACTGATGGGCATTGATTGATGCGGACATGTTATGGTCCAGACCCAATCTTTGGGACTGTAGCGTGCTGCATGACGAATTGATTGACTTAAGAGGACGACTAATAGCCAGATTAGGTAACTATGATGTTCTGTGGATTGATTAAAATTCTTACTAAAAATTTGCATTTATTAGATAAAAATATTATTAATTAACAAGCAAATGTGTTGGGTTATTTATTATCATCTGAGTATAAATGAAAAGGAGTAGAATCACTTTTCCAAATTCAACTAAATTGATCCATCGACTAAGTGGAAGGAATATCTTGAGATTCAGGATCAAGATGTGCTGGATTAAGGATATTTAGTGTATGTTTATGTAAATAGAATTTCATTAGATTATAAAATATTCTTTTCACACCAGCGTTTGGAACATCTATCTCTCCTGTAAGAACAGAACAAATGAGAGTGTGTGAGTTTGGATGTTATGGGCCCCATCAATGAATGTATTGAGTGAAAGTGTTAGTATGGTATCTGGTTTGTGACGAAGGGAGGATAGGAAATTGTACGCTGGAGCAGTTTTTCTTGGAAACCCACACACTGCTCACCCTGCACACCTACACACTGCTTACCCTGCACACCCACACTGCTGGCCCAGGACACCCACACACTGCTCACCCTGAATAATCACACACTGCTCACCCTGCATGCTCACACACTGCTCACCCTGCATACTTACACACTGCTGGCTCTGGACACCAACACATGCTCACCCTGCACACTCACACACTGCTCACACTCACACACTGCTCAACCTGCACACCCACACACTGCTCCCCTATATACACACACACTGCTCACCCTGCATAGGAACACACTGCTCACCCTGCACACTCACACATTGCTGGCCCTGGACACCCACACACTGCTCACCCTGCACACTCACACACTGCACACCCTATATACTCACATACTGCTGGCCCTGGACACCCATCCACCGCTCACCCTGCATACTCACACACTGCTCACCCTGCACACTCACACATTGCCCACCCTGCAGACTCACACACTGCTCACCCTGCACACTCACACACTGCTTACCCTGCACACTCACACTGCTGGCCCTGGACACCCACACACTGCTCACCCTGCATACCCACACACTACCCACCCTGCACACCCACACACTGCTCCCCCTGCATACTCACACCCTGCTCACCCTGCATGCTCACACACTGCTCACCCTGCATACTCACACACTGCTCCCACTCACATACTGCTCACCCTGCACACCCACACACTGCTCACCCTGCATGTTCACACACTGCTCACCCTGCATACTCACACACTGCTCCCACTCACATACTGCTCACCCTGCACACCCACACACTGCTCACCCTGCATACTCACACACTGCTCAACCTGCACACTCACACACTGCTCACCCTGCATGCTCACACACTGCTGCCCCTGGACATACAAACAATGCTCACCCTGCACACTCACACATTGCTCACGCTGCACACTCACACACTGCTTACCCTGCACACTCACACACTGCTCACCCTGCACACTCACACACTGCTCACCCCACACACTCACACCCTGCTCACCCTGCACACACACACTGCTCACCCTGCACACTCACACACTGCTCACCCTGCACATTCACACACTGCTCACCCTGCACACCCACACACTGTTTGTAGGAGAATAGGATCTGCTTCACATGGGTGCCCCCACTTTTTGCTGGAGTTTCACTGTTTTTCGACCTTAGTCTGGCTGTGGCCCTGCTAATCAGGACCACAGCCTAGCGGCTTCCTCTCTAAAATGGTTTGCATGTACCTTAGGTACATATCTAATTGGATTCCGGAGTGCCTTATAAGCCCCTAGTATATGGTATACTATGTACCTAGGGCCTAGGTACCTCAGAGGCCTACCAGGGGCTGCAGCATATATTATGCCACACCTGGGAAGCACTCCAAAATGGCACCACAGGTATGCTACTGCAGCCTGGGTAAGGGTGTGCTTGCACCCCTTACAGTGGTATAGGCTACCTATATCCACATATACATGCAGACACATATAAACCAATAAGTCACTCCTATGGCAGGCCTTGACAATCCTGAAGGCAGAGTGCTTGGTTTTGTGTGAGAGGGTGCCCAAGCATGAGATGACCCCCTCTGCAGCTTTCGGAAATACTTCCTTATGGCTGTTCTGAGATACAGCCATACCATATACTCTTAAGTGCATTAGAACCTCGCGGTAAATGCTAACTTTGGAATGGCTGCATCAAAACATGTTGTGTTTGGTGTCAAACACTTTGGAATACTACCCCCCCGCCAGTTCTGGCGACGGGGGTAGCATTCCATCTTTCTAGAGGGAAAGACATGTTCACACTGGTCAAACCCAGTAAGACTTTCCCGAACCCTGGCATCACAAAATGATGCCTCTGCCACAGACACCGGTCTGGCCTCCTGCTGCTGACCGAAACTCCGGCAGGGGAGGCCTGGACAATAGGTTTCCTGTCGAAGGGGGGTGTAACCACCTCCCCAGACAGGCAGACGTGTATTGGGGCTGGGTGGGAGCACTCTCTAGTGCTTTGAAGTCCTGCACTGGGGGCACGTTTGGTGTCCCTGTGAATACTCCAGTTCAAACCGGTTGCAGGGGCTACCTGCCCCTGCTCTGGCGTGAAACTGGACAAAGGAAATGGGTGTAACCACCCCTCTTTCCTGGCCCACCCATAGGTGGGGCCTTAGAGTTAGTCCATCCCCTAAACTTACTATAAGTATAAAAAACCAGTCCCTAGGATTTTATATTACCCAGGACGAAACTCTGCAACGTACATCCTGGACCTTCGATGTTCTATCCTGACTAGAAGACTGAAGAGATCTCCCTTGGGGTCAAGGAGTGACTCCCCTGCTTGGCAGGCTCCAAAGAAGCAACCAACCAGTCTGCATTTCTGAAGCTCCTGCCAGACGCCGAAGTCTTTGCATCACCAGACGTAGATTTCCAGACTTCTCCGAGGCTACCCTGAGTCCACAGCAAAGCTGAGGCCCGTGGCTATCGTGGGTGACGTGGAACCGTGACCCCCGGACACCGTGAACATTTGCAGCAACACTCTCTTGCTGGTCCTCCTCGAAGTTGTGCTTTGGCCTCCGAGTAGCCCCAGCCTTGAGCACCTCCTGCATCGAAGATTGTTGGCCTCCACTACACGAGTGACCCGTGGGCCAGCTTCAAGTGCGACCGCTCAAGGCTCCTTCGCGATCACTAGCCCGTTGGCTAGCAGGGCCCCACAAAGGCAACTCCTCTTCTGCTTGGGCTCTCCTGGTTGCTCCAGGAGTGCCCTGACTTACCCTTGCTGGGTGTGTCCCTCAGACCTTGCTGGTCTGCATCGCAGTCCTTTCTCTAAATTCTAGTGACTTGCCGTTGCCAAGGCTTGTTGGGTCCATTCCGGTCGCCGACACCGCAGCTTTCGACAGACTTCTTGGGACAGGTCCAATTCGGCTCGTGGACTTCGTCGACACCTCCTGGACCTCGTGGCTGAAGAGTCAAGACACCCATCAACTCACCTGAAGCACCCGACATCTGTGGGCATTGGTCCATCCTGCCTTCGGTCACTGGCTAGTGACCCAGACTCTGTCTCCTCTGCTTTCAGGTTCCTTACATCCTAAATCCAGGCTTGGATCTCTGCGGACACTTCTTTTCACGGCAGCAGCCGTTCTTTGCAGGCTTCCATTGAAATCAACGACGCGACACGACACCAAAAGACACCTATGCACCCGGCTTCCCTGGGTGAGGTAACTCGAGTACTCCGGTGATCTCGTGGGTGCTAGCCCTAGAACTTCTTAATCCCAGTAGGGTTTGGTCCAGACTCGATTAGAAGTGTCCCTAATCTTTAAATTTCCAACTGCGACATTGCCCTTAGTAGATAATAGTAACCCGCGGTAGTTTTTACACAATGCATACAGTCGCCGTGGGTCCTCGGTGTCACTACCTTGGGTGGTTCCTTGGGGTCCCAGCGATTCTAGAGGCAATAGGCCTAGTGCCTGTTCCAGTCGTGGTTCTTATACCACTTTTTTAGTATATGGTTTGGTACGCCCCTAGGGCCCAAACGTGTATTTGTGCTTTTACTGATGATTGCTATCTTGTAACTTAAGTACTTCGAACTCCAGCCTCATAAAGAGACTAGAGGGGTGTGTGTTAACCTAAATACATATATTTTAAATATATACCTGGTGTGGTTGTCCTTTCATTTAATCATTCAAGAGATTATAGACTTGTAAAACAAGCTGCTTTACATTCCTTCAAGACTTAGCCTGAAGGCTGCTCTCCATAGCTAACACTAGGATAGCTTTCAATAAAGGTTATCTTTAACCTATCGCCATAAGGGCTTGTTTGGACTGATACAAGGTGCCCACTAGAACTAGTGGACAGCATATATCAGGCCACCTTCTCACACTGCTCACCCTGCACACCCACACACTGCTCACACTCACACACTGCTCATCCTGCACACTGCTCACCCTGCACACCCACACACTGCTCACCCTGCATAGGAACACACTGCTCACCCTGCACACTTAAACATTGCTGGCCTTGGGGACACACACACTGCTCACCCTGCACACCCACACACTGTTCACCCTGCACTCTCAAGCACTTCTCACTATTTAACAAACTGTTGGCCATGGACATGCACGCACTACTCACCCTGCACACTCACACATTGCTCACCATGCACACTCACACACTGCTGGCCCTGGACACCCACACACTGCTCACCCTGTACACCCACACTCTGCTCACCCTGCACACCCACAGACTGCTCAGCAGGTAATCCCAAACACATCTCTTATCCTGCACACTCGCACACTGCTCACCCTGCATACTTGCACACAGCTCTCCGTGCACACTCACAACCTGCTCTCCATGCACACTCACTGCTGGCCCTGGACTCCCACACACTGCTCCCCCTGCACACACACACTGCTAACCCTGCACACCCACACACTACTCACCCTGCACACCCACACACTGCTCACCCTGCACACCCACACACTGCTTACCCTGCACACTCACACACTGCTGGCCCAGGACACCAACACACTGCTCACCCTGCACTCTCAAGCACTGCTCACTCTTTAACACACTGCTGGCCCTGGACACACATACACTGCTCACCCTGCACACTCACACACTGCTCACCCTGCACTCTCAAGCACTGCTCACTCTTTAACACACTGCTGGCCGTCCACACCCACACACTGCTCACCCTGCACACTCAAACACTGTTTACCCTGCACACACTCGCACACTGGTCACCCTGCACACCCACACCCATAGCTCACCACGCACACCTACACACTGCTCACTCTGCACACTGTTCACCCTGAACACTCACACTGCTGGCCCAGGACACCCACACACTTCTCACCCTGCATAATCACACACTGCTCACCCTGCATGCTCACACACTGCTCACCCTGCATACTTACAAACTGCTGGCCCTGGAAACCCACACACTGCTCACCCTGCACACTCACACACTGCTCACACACACACTGCTCACCCTGCACCCTGCTCACCCTGCACACCCACATACTGCTCACCCTGCATAGGAACACACTGCTCACCCTGCACACTTACACACTGCTGGCCCTGAACACACACACCCACTGCTCACCCCGCACACCCACACACTGTTCACCCTGCAATCTCAAGCACTGCTCACAATTTAACACACTGCTGGCTCTGGACACCCACACACGGCTCACCCTGCACACTGACACACTGCTCACCCTGCACACTCACACACTGCTAGCCCTGGACACCCACACACTGCTCACCCTGCACACCCACACTCTGCTCACCCTGCACACCCACAGACTGCTAACACTGCACACCCACACATTGCTCATCCTGCACACTCACACACTGCTCACCCTGCATACTCACACACAGCTCACCATGCACACTCACTGCTGGCCCTGGACTCCCACACACTGCTCACCCTGCACACTCACACACTGCTCACCCTGTTCACTCACACACTGCTCACCCTGCACACCCACACACTGCTCAACCTGCAAACTCACACTGCTGGCCCTGGAAACCTACACACGGCTCACCCTGCACACCCACACACTGCTCACCCTGCACTCTCAAGCACTGCTCACTCTTTAACACACTGCTGGCCCTGGACACACACACTCTGCTCACCCTGCATATCCACACACTGCTCACCCTGCACTCTCAAGCACTGCTCACTCTTTAACACATTGCTGGCCCTCGACACCCACACACTGCTCACCCTGCACACTCACACACTGCTCACCCTGCACACCCACACACTGCTCACCCTGCACACCCACACACTGCTCATCCTGCATAATCACACACTGCTCACCCTGCATGCTCACACCCTGCTTACCCTGCATACTTACACCCTGCTGGGCCTGGACAGCCGCAAACTGCTCAACCAGCACACTCACACACTGCTCCACTCACACACTGCTCAACCTGCACACCCACACATTGCTCAACCTACATACTCACATACTGCTCACCCTGCATAGGAACACACTGCTCACCCTGCACACTCACACACTGCTGGCCCTGTACACACACCCACTGCTCACCCTGCACACCCACACACTGCTCACCCTGCACTCTCAAGCACTGCTCACTCTTTAATACACTGCTGGCCCTGGACACCCACACACTGCTCACCCTGCATACTCACACACTGCTCACTCTGCACACTCACACATTGCTCACCCTGCACACTCACACACTGCTCACCCTGCACTCTCACACACCGCTTACCCTGCACACTCACACTGCTGCCCTGGACACCCAGACCCTGCTCACCCTGCATACTCACACACTACGCGCCCTGTATACTCACACACTGCTCACCCTGCACACTCACACACTGCTCACCCTGCACACACACACACTGCTCACACTCACACACTGCTCAACCTGCACACTCACACACTGCTCACACTCACCATCTACTCACACAGCATACCCACACACTGTTCACCCTGCATACTCACACACTGCTCAACCTGCATACTCACACACTGCTCACTCTGCACACTCACACACTGCCCATCCTGCACACTGCTGACCCTAGATACACACACACTGCGGACCCTGCACACTCACACACTGCTCACCCTGCACACTCACACATTGCTCAACCTGCACATACACACACTACTCACCCTGCATAGACACACACTGCTCACCCTGCACACTCACATACTGCTCACCCTGCACACTCATTCTGCTGCCTCTGGAGACACACGCACTGATCACCCTGCATACTCATAAACTACTCACCCTGCATACCCACACACTGCTCACCCTGCATACTCACACACAGCTCATGCTGCTTACTCACACACTGCACACCCTGCATACTCACACACTGCTGGCCCTGGACTCCCACACACTGCTCACCCTGCACACTCATACACTGATCACCCTGCACACTCACACATTACTCACCCTGCATACTCACACACCGCTCACCCTGCACACCCACACACTGATCACCTTGCATACTCACACACTGCTCACCCTGCATGCTCACACACTACTCACCCTGCATACTAACACACTGCTGGCCCTGGACACCAACACACTGCTCACCCTGCACACTCACACACTGCTCGCCCTGCACACTCACACACTGCTCACACTCACATACTACTCACCCTGCATTCCCACACACTGTTCACCCTGCATACTCACACCCTGCTCAACCTGCATACTCACACACTGCTCACTCTGCACAATCACATACTGCTCACCCTGCACACTCACACACTGCTGACCCTAGACACCCACACACTGCTGACCCTGCACACTCACACACTGCTCACCCTGCACACTCACACATTGCCCAACCTGCACACACATACTACTCACCCTGCATAGCCACACACTGCTCACCCTGCACACTCACATACTACTCACCCTGCACACTCATTCTGCTGCCTCTGGAGACCCACGCACTGATCACCCTGCATACTCACACACAGCTCACGCTGCTTACTCACACACTGCACACCCTGCATGCTCACACACTGCTGGCCCTGGAGTCACACACACTGCTCACCCTGCACACTCACACACTGATCACCCTGCACACTCACACATTACTCACCCTGCATACTCACACACTGCTCACCCTGCACTCTCAAGCACTGCTCACTCTTTAACACACTGCTGGCCCTTGACACCCACTCCCTGCTCACCCTGCACACTCACACACTGCTGGCAATGGACACACACACACACTGCTCACCCTGCATACCCACACACTGCTCACCCTACACTCTCAAGCATTTCTCACTCTTTAACACACTGCTGGCCCTGGACACCCACACACTGCTCACCCTGCACACTCAAACACTGCACACCCTGCATACTCACACACTTCTAGCCCTGGACACCCACCCACTGCTCACCCTGCACACTCACACACTGCTCACCCTGCACACTCACACATTGCTCACCCTGCACACTCACACACTGCTCACCCCGCACCCTCACACACTGCTTACCCTGCACACTCACACTGCTGGCCCTGGACACCCACACCCTGCTCACCCTGCATACTCACACACTACTCACCCTGCACATCCACACACTGCTCACCCTGCATACACACACACTGCTGGCCCTGGGCACCCTCACACTGCTCACCCTGCACACTCATATACTGCTCACACTCACATACTGCTCACCCTGCACACCCACACACTGCTCAAGCTGCATACTCACACACTGCTCACCCTGCATACTCACACAATGCTCACCCTGCACACTCACACACTGCTGACCCTAGACACCCACACACTGCTGACCCTGCACACTCACACACTGCTCACCCTGCACACTCACACATTGCCCAACCTGCACACACATACTACTCACCCTGCATAGCCACACACTGCTCACCCTGCACACTCACATACTACTCACCCTGCACACTCATTCTGCTGCCTCTGGAGACCCACGCACTGATCACCCTGCATACTCACACACAGCTCACGCTGCTTACTCACACACTGCACACCCTGCATGCTCACACACTGCTGGCCCTGGAGTCACACACACTGCTCACCCTGCACACTCACACACTGATCACCCTGCACACTCACACATTACTCACCCTGCATACTCACACACTGCTCACCCTGCACTCTCAAGCACTGCTCACTCTTTAACACACTGCTGGCCCTTGACACCCACTCCCTGCTCACCCTGCACACTCACACACTGCTGGCAATGGACACACACACACACTGCTCACCCTGCATACCCACACACTGCTCACCCTACACTCTCAAGCATTTCTCACTCTTTAACACACTGCTGGCCCTGGACACCCACACACTGCTCACCCTGCACACTCAAACACTGCACACCCTGCATACTCACACACTTCTAGCCCTGGACACCCACCCACTGCTCACCCTGCACACTCACACACTGCTCACCCTGCACACTCACACATTGCTCACCCTGCACACTCACACACTGCTCACCCCGCACCCTCACACACTGCTTACCCTGCACACTCACACTGCTGGCCCTGGACACCCACACCCTGCTCACCCTGCATACTCACACACTACTCACCCTGCACATCCACACACTGCTCACCCTGCATACACACACACTGCTGGCCCTGGGCACCCTCACACTGCTCACCCTGCACACTCATATACTGCTCACACTCACATACTGCTCACCCTGCACACCCACACACTGCTCAAGCTGCATACTCACACACTGCTCACCCTGCATACTCACACACTGCTCACCCTGCAAACTCACACTCTGCTCACCCTGCAAACTCACATACTGCTGGCCCTGGACACCCAAACACTGCTCTCCCTGCACACTCACACATTGCTCACGCTGCACACTCACACACTGTTTATCCTGCACACTCACACACTGCTCTCCCTGCACACTCACACACTGCTCACCCCACTCACTCACAAACTGCTCAACCTGCACACTCACACCCTGATCACTCTGCACACTCACACATTGCTCACCCTGCACACACACACTGCTCACCCTGCACACCCACACACTGCTCACCCTGCATAATGACACACTGCTCACCCTGCACTCTCAAGCACTGCTCACTATTTAATACACTGCTGGCCCTGGACACCCACACACTGCTCACCCTGCACACTCACACACTGCTCACCCTGCACACCCACACACTGCTGGCCCTGGACACCCACACAATGCTCACCCTGCACACCCACACTCTGCTCACCCTGCACACCCACAGACTGCTCACCCTGCACACCCACACATTGCTCATCCTGCACACTCACACACTGCTCACCCTGCATAATCATACACAGCTCACCCTGCACACTCACATACTGCTCACCATGCACACTCACTGCTGGTCATGGACACCCACACACTGCTCACCCTGCAAACTCACACTCTGTTCACACTGCTCACCCTGCACACTCACACACTGCTCACCCTGCATACTCACACACTGCTCACACTCACATACTGCTCAACCTGATCACCCACACACTGCTCACCCTGCACACTCACACACTACTCACCCTGCATACTCACACACTAATCACTCTGCACACTCACACACTGCTCACCCTGGGCACCAACACAATGCTCACCCTGCAAACTCAAACACTGCTCACACTCACATACTGCTCACCCTGCACACCTACACCCTGCTCAACCTGCATACTCACACACTGCTCACTCTGCACACTCACATACTGCTCACCCTGCACACTTACACACTGCTGACCCTAGACACCCACACACTGCACACCCTGCACACTCACACACTGATCACCCTGCACACTCACACATTACTCACCCTGCATACTCACACACTGCTCACCCTGCACTCTCAAGCACTGCTCACTCTTTAACACACTGCTGGCCCTAAACACCCACACACTGCTCTCCCTGCACACTCACACACTGTTCACCCTGCACAAACTCACACACTGCTCACCCTGCACACCCACATACTGCTCACCCTGCACACCCACACACTGCTCACCCTGCATAATCACACACTGCTCACCCTGCATGCTCACTCACTGCTCACCCTGCATACTTACACCCTGCTGTTCCTGGACAACCACACACTGCTCACCCTGCACACTCACAAACTGCTCACACTCACACACTGCTCAACCTATATACTCACACACTGCTCACCCTGCATAGGAACACACTGCTCACCCTGCACACCCACACACTGGTGGCCCTGGACACACACACAATGCTCACCCTGCACACCCACACACTGCTCACCCTGCACTCTCAAACACTGCTCACTCTTTAACACACTGCTGGCCCTGGACACCCACAGACTGCCCCCCCTGCACCCTCACACACTGCACACCTTGCATACTCACACACTTCGGGCCCTGGACACCCACCTACTGCTCAGCCTGCACACTCACACACTGATCACCCTGCACACTCACACATTGCCCAGCCTGCACACTCACACACTGCTCACGCTGCACACTCACACACTGCTTACCCTGCACACCCACACACTGTGCAACCTATATATTCACACACTGCTCACCCTGCATAGGAACACACTGCTCACCTTGCACACTCACACACTGCTGGCCCTGGACACCCACATCCTGCTTACCCTGCATACTTACACACTACTCACCCTGCACATTCAAACACTGCTCACCCTGCATATGCACACACTGCTGGCCCTGGGCACCCTCACACTGGTCACCCTGCACACTCATACACTGCTCAAACTCACATACTGCTCACCCTGCACACCCACACACTGCTCACCCTGTATACTCACACACTGCTAACCCTGCATACTCACACACTGCTCACCCTGCACTCTCAAGCACTGCTCACTCTTTAACACACTGCTGGCCCTAAACACCCACACACTGCTCTCCCTGCACAGTCACACACTGTTCACCCTGCACAAACTCACACACTGCTCACCCTGCACACCCACATACTGCTCACCCTGCACACCCACACACTGCTCACCCTGCTTAATCACACACTGATCACCCTGCATGCTCACTCACTGCTCACCCTGCATACTTACACCCTGCTGTTCCTGGACAACCACACACTGCTCACCCTGCACACTCACACACTGCTCACACTCACACACTGCTCAACCTATATACTCACACACTGTTCACCCTGCATAGGAACACACTGCTCACCCTGCACACTCACACACTGCTGGCCCTGGACACCAACACACTGCTCACCCTGCATATGCACACACTGTTGGCCCTGGGCACCCTCACACTGGTCACCCTGCACACTCATACACTGCTCACACTCACATACTGCTCACCCTGCATACCCACACACTGCTCACCCTGTATACTCACACACTGTTCACTCTGCATACTCACACACTTCTCACCCTGCACACTCACACACTGCTGGCCCTGGACACACACACACACTGCTCACCCTGCATACCCACACACTGCTCACCCTACACTCTCAAGCACTGCTCACTCTTTAACACACTGCTGGCCCTGGACACCCACACACTGTTCACCCTGCACACTCACACACTGCACACCCTGCATACTCACACACTTCTGGCCCTGGACACCCACCCAATGCTCACCCTGCACACTCACACACTGCTCACCCTGCACACTCACACATTGCTCACCCTGCACACTCACACACTGCTCACCCCGCACCCTGACACACTGCTTACCCTGCACACTCACACTGCTGGCCCTGGACACCCACACCCTGCTCACCCCGCATACTCACACACTACTCACCCTGCACATCCACACACTGCTCACCCTGCTACTCACACACTGCTGGCCCTGGACACCCTCACACTGCTCACCCTGCACACTCATACACTGCTCACACTCACATACTGCTCACCCTGCACACCCACACACTGCTCACCCTGCATACTCACACACTGCTCACCCTGCAAACTCACACTCTGCTCACCCTGCATGCTCACATACTGCTGGCCCTGGACACCCAAACACTGCTCTCCCTGCACACTCACACATTGCTCACACTGCACACTCACACACTGTTTATCCTGCACACTCACACACTGCTCTCCCTGCACACTCACACACTGCTCACCCCACTCACTCACACACTGCTCATCCTGCACACTCACACGCTGCTCACTCTGCACACTCACACATTGCTCACCCTGCACACACACACTGCTCACCCTGCACACCCACACACTGATCACCTTGCATACTCACACACTGCTCACCCTGCATGCTCACACACTACTCACCCTGCATACTAACACACTGCTGGCCCTGGACACCAATACACTGCTCACCCTGCACACTCACACACTGCTCACCCTGCACACTCACACACTGCTCACACTCACACACTACTCACCCTGCATACCCACACATTGCCCACCCTGCAGACTCACACACTGCTCACCCTGCACACTCACACACTGCTTACCCTGCACACTCACACTGCTGGCCCTGGACACCCACACACTGCTCACCCTGTATACCCACACACTACCCACCCTGCACACCCACACACTGCTCCCCCTGCATACTCACACCCTGCTCACCCTGCATGCTCACACACTGCTCACCCTGCATACTCACACACTGCTCCCACTCACATACTGCTCACCCTGCACACCCACACACTGCTCACCCTGCATGTTCACACACTGCTCACCCTGCATACTCACACACTGCTCCCACTCACATACTGCTCACCCTGCACACCCACACACTGCTCACCCTGCATACTCACACACTGCTCAACCTGCACACTCACACACTGCTCACCCTGCATGCTCACACACTGCTGCCCCTGGACATACAAACGATGCTCACCTGCACACTCACACATTGCTCACGCTGCACACTCACACACTGCTTACCCTGCACACTCACACACTGCTCACCCTGCACACTCACACACTGCTCACCCCACACACTCACACCCTGCTCACCCTGCACACACACACTGCTCACCCTGCACACTCACACACTGCTCACCCTGCACATTCACACACTGCTCACCCTGCACACCCACACACTGTTTGTAGGAGAATAGGATCTGCTTCACATGGGTGCCCCCACTTTTTGCTGGAGTTTCACTGTTTTTCGACCTTAGTCTGGCTGTGGCCCTGCTAATCAGGACCACAGCCTAGCTGCTTCCTCTCTAAAATGGTTTGCATGTACCTTAGGTACATATCTAATTGGATTCCGGAGTGCCTTATAAGCCCCTAGTATATGGTATACTATGTACCTAGGGCCTAGGTACCTCAGAGGCCTACCAGGGGCTGCAGCATATATTATGCCACACCTGGGAAGCACTCCAAAATGGCACCACAGGTATGCTACTGCAGCCTGGGTAAGGGTGTGCTTGCACCCCTTACAGTGGTATAGGCTACCTATATCCACATATACATGCAGACACATATAAACCAATAAGTCACTCCTATGGCAGGCCTTGACAATCCTGAAGGCAGAGTGCTTGGTTTTGTGTGAGAGGGTGCCCAAGCATGAGATGACCCCCTCTGCAGCTTTCGGAAATACTTCCTTATGGCTGTTCTGAGATACAGCCATACCATATACTCTTAAGTGCATTAGAACCTCGCGGTAAATGCTAACTTTGGAATGGCTGCATCAAAACATGTTGTGTTTGGTGTCAAACGTTTTGGAATACTACCCCCCCGCCAGTTCTGGCGACGGGGGTAGCATTGCATCTTTCTAGAGGGAAAGACATGTTCACACTGGTCAAACCCAGTAAGACTTTCCCGAGCCCTGGCATCACAAAATGATGCCTCTGCCACAGACACCGGTCTGGCCTCCTGCTGCTGACCGAAACTCCGGCAGGGGAGGCCTGGACAATAGGTTTCCTGTCGAAGGGGGGTGTAACCACCTCCCCAGACAGGCAGACGTGTATTGGGGCTGGGTGGGAGCACTCTCTAGTGCTTTGAAGTCCTGCACTGGGGGCACGTTTGGTGTCCCTGTGCATACTCCAGTTCAAACCGGTTGCAGGGGCTACCTGCCCCTGCTCTGGCGTGAAACTGGACAAAGGAAATGGGTGTAACCACCCCTCTTTCCTGGCCCACCCATAGGTGGGGCCTTAGAGTTAGTCCATCCCCTAAACTTACTATAAGTATAGAAATCCAGTCCCTAGGATTTTATATTACCCAGGACGAAACTCTGCAACGTACATCCTGGACCTTCGATGTTCTATCCTGACTAGAAGACTGAAGAGATCTCCCTTGGGGTCAAGGAGTGACTCCCCTGCTTGGCAGGCTCCAAAGAAGCAACCAACCAGTCTGCATTTCTGAAGCTCCTGCCAGACGCCGAAGTCTTTGCATCACCAGACGTAGATTTCCAGACTTCTCCGAGGCTACCCTGAGTCCACAGCAAAGCTGAGGCCCGTGGCTATCGTGGGTGACGTGGAACCGTGACCCCCGGACACCGTGAACATTTGCAGCAACACTCTCTTGCTGGTCCTCCTCGAAGTTGTGCTTTGGCCTCCGAGTAGCCCCAGCCTTGAGCACCTCCTGCATCGAAAATTGTTGGCCTCCACTACACGAGTGACCCGTGGGCCAGCTTCAAGTGCGACCGCTCAAGGCTCCTTCGCGATCACTAGCCCGTTGGCTAGCAGGGCCCCACAAAGGCAACTCCTCTTCTGCTTGGGCTCTCCTGGTTGCTCCAGGAGTGCCCTGACTTACCCTTGCTGGGTGTGTCCCTCACACCTTGCTGGTCTGCATCGCAGTCCTTTCTCTAAATTCTAGTGACTTGCCGTTGCCAAGGCTTGTTGGGTCCATTCCGGTCGCCGACACCGCAGCTTTCGACAGACTTCTTGGGACAGGTCCAATTCGGCTCGTGGACTTCGTCGACACCTCCTGGACCTCGTGGCTGAAGAGTCAAGACACCCATCAACTCACCTGAAGCACCCGACATCTGTGGGCATTGGTCCATCCTGCCTTCGGTCACTGGCTAGTGACCCAGACTCTGTCTCCTCTGCTTTCAGGTTCCTTACATCCTAAATCCAGGCTTGGATCTCTGCGGACACTTCTTTTCACGTGTGAGAAGTTGGCCTGATGTATGATGTCACTAGTTCTAGTGTACACCTTATATCAGTCCAAATACCCTTATGGTGATTGGTTGTAAAGTCAACCTTATAGACCAGCTATCCTAGTGGTAGCATGGACAAGAGCAGTCTTAGGCTAAACTCTGAATGGCATGTGAAGCCAGCTGTGATACCATATATAATCCCTTGAATACCAAATGAAAGGACACCACAACAGATATATATATAAAATAAAGTGTATTTATTCTAGTCAAACCCTCAGCACTCTTTATGAGATTAGAGGTAAGTACAACACAGTCTTATTTAAGCATACATTAAGTCACACAGGTAAGTAATACAGTTAGGCCCTAGGGGCCACGCAAACCATATACTAAGTAAGTGGTATAAGAACCACTGTCACGGAAATAGAATAGGCCTAGGGAATCGCTGGGGCTACACTACACTAGCGTTAGTTAGGAAGTGGGAGGCCCACGGGATTCGTGTGCAGAGTGGAAACACTCACGCGTAATGCGTAAAAGTCAATAGCAATAGTACAGTTTAGAAAACGGTAGATTTAGGACACTTCCGGAGTAGCTAGGAAGTTGAGACTTGAAAACTAGACACTAGGATAGTCACTATCCTGATGAGCACCGGAGTACCCAAGTTACCTAGCCCACAGGCTGCGGGTGCATAGGGGTGAAGATGCGTCGTTTTCGTCGTCGACTCCTATGGATGCCTGAAGAAAGATGCTGACAGGCAGTCAGTGAAGAGTGTCCGGTGGATCCCAAGGCTGGGATCAAGAAGAGAAGAAACCTGCAAGCAGAAGGGACAGAGTCAAGGTCACTAGCCAGTGACCACGTGGAACCAGGAAGGAACCAGGCGATGTCGTGAAGATTGCAGGTGAAGGTGAAGCTTGTCGCTGCAGCCAGGAGGACCAGGAAGCGTCGAGGATGACCAGGACCAGGAGGCGAGCTGTCCCACGAAGGCTCTTGCTGTCGGCGGCGTCGAAGTTGGACTAGGACTCACCAAGCCTTGGCAAGCGGAACCCACGAAGAACGAAGGACTTGCTTCTGGTGCAGACCAGGAAGGTCTGGGGTGCTTCTTCTTTGCAGAGAAGTGGGAGCCAGTCTGGAGGAGCCAAACCAGCGCAGAAGATTTCAGGGTGCGTCGTCACAAAGGCCACTAGCCAGCGGGCAAGCAACCGGACAGACGCGGCAAGCAGGAAAATGCTGAAGGGCCCCACGCAGGACACGTGGAGTGTGGGGGGCTGATCTTCGGTGCAGATGGTGCTTGGGGTTGGGGCTTCTCAATCCCCGGTGCACAACTTCGAGGGTACCTCAGAAGCTGCGCTTTAAGTTACTAGCCACTTTTTCTAGGTAGCCGGTCCCACGTCGCTCGTCGCCTCCACGGATCTCAGCTTTGCTGTCGATGTGGATCAGGGTCGGAGAAGTCTGGAAGTCAAGGCTCTGGTCAGGCTCTGCAGTCGGTTCCTCGTAGAACGTGGGCAAAGCAAAGGATAGTCTCTTGATGGTGCCTGTTTGCACAGGGTAGCCACTCCTTGGCTACAAGGGAGATTCTTCAGTCTTCTTCTTTCGTCGAATGTCGAAGGTCCAGAGTTTCTGTTCAGTTTTGCAGGTTCAGGATAATCTAAAGTCTTGAGGCCCAACTCCCACTCTTATACTAATCTGGGGGGCTGGGATACCTGCTAGGTCACGCCTTATGGGTGGGACCTGGGAGGGGGTGGTTACACCCACTTCCCTTTGTCCAGTTTCGAGCCAGAGCTGGGGCTGGAGTGCCCCAGCGCCGGTTTGAACTGGACTATGCAAGGAACACCTTGTGTGCCCCAGGCATGTCTCATTCCTTTCAGCCCACCCTGCCCCAATACACTAAAGGCTGTCTGGGGAGGTGCTAGCACCTCCCCAAGCAGGAAACCTATTGTCCAGGTCTCCCTGGCTGGGATCACTCCCAGCAGCAGGAGGTCAGACTTGTGTCTGTGGCAGCAGCATCCATTTTGTGATGCTGAGGCTTTGGTTAGAGTTCAACAGCAAAGTAGGATTTTAACATGTCTCTCCCTCTAGAAGGGAGGAATAATATCCTCATCACCAGAAATGGTATGGGGGTATTATTCCAAAGTGTTAGACACCTTACACGACATGTTTTGATAAAGCCAAACCATAGTTACCATAACCGTTTAAGATTATAAGGCACTTTAAGAGGATATGGTAGGCTATATCATAGAACAGCTATAAGGACTTGGTTCCGAAAGCTGCAGACAGGCTCAGCTCATGCTAGAGCACCATCTCACATGTTACCAAGCACTCTGCCTCCAGGATTGTTAAGGCCTGCCATAGGAGTGACTGATAGGTACACATGTGTCTATATATAAGGGTAGATATAGGCATACTATATCTAAGCAAGGGGTGATTACACAACCTTGCCCCAGCTGAGTGATCAGCCAGTTGTGTCTGATTGGAAGGCCAGACCAGGGGTGGCATAATACATGCTGCAGCCCCTGGGAGGCCTAGGGTACACCTATGCCCTGGGTACCTAGGGTACACTGTACATGGTCCAATAAGGTGATCCTTACCAATTGGTTATGTACCTAGGGTACATGGAGTCAATTTTAAAGAGAGAGCAGACAGCCTGAGACCCTGAATGGCAGGATCTCAGGCCAACTAAGTCGAAAAACCAGCTAGACACTAGGCAAAAAGTTGGGGGTAACCATAGTCAGATATCCACCTTCCTACACAACCCCCCCCCAAACGAAAGGAGATAAGGCTGGCCTTGACAAGGTAAGCCTCTATTGCCTAAGTGGCCATATAAGGAATAACCAGCACTGGCATGGTTACCCCCTGTCTCATGGTCCACTAAGCAATCCCTCATCCTAAAGGTATCATAGGGTCTCCACCATAGGGAATCTCTACCTTGGGTGTGTCTTTGCAAAGTAAAAGGCTGGTGTTGAGATGGAGTACTGAAGTGAGTGTCCTCAAAGTGAGGCCTCAGCTTCCTACAATCATCCTCCACCATGGATGCCTTTCTTTCTTTCACTGAGTTGCACTGTGCTCTCAGGGTCAGCCTCTGGCTACCTAAAGCTGGAGGCTGGGTCCCTTTTGTGGGCTTACTGGAGGGACAGGTCAGGTTTGGGGCCCTAAGGTCCCAGGTTTGCCTGTGCTCAACAGAATCCCTCTGGGGGAGGTCCCTAACTACCTGTAAAGGGGATCCCTCAGGAATGTTTTTACCCATCACCTGGCTAGGGCTACTAGCCAGGCAATCCTCATTCTTTTGATTGGGGGGTTCCTGTGGACAGGGGCCCTCTTGGGGTCCACTGGCCTCCCTGACCTCTGCAGCCCTGGGCGGACTGAGGCAGGGTAGAGAGAGGCAGGCTACCTGCACCAGACTGGTTCCCACCTTGGAAGGGGCCACTGACATCAGAGGCTCTGCCAGGCCAGGCCTGGCTACCTCTGGGGCAGTTCCTTCACAAGGGGTGAGGTCAGATCCCTGAGGAGGCTGACCTTTTCCTAATGTCTGGGGAGAGGGAGACTTTTCTTCCTCCCCACTACTCTCTGTTTGTGTGGAGTGATCCATAGTTTCAGGCTTCACTACACCTATGTTAGTCTGAGTATGGGCTGAGACCATTACAGCCTTGCCAACCTTTTCAGGAAGGCACTCAGTTTGTGTTTGAGCTGTGACTGTCACAGCTCTGCCAATCTCTACAGGGAAGTCTGTCTTTGCCTGGGCTGTGGCTACCACTGCCCTTCCAACCTTTTCAGGGAGGAAATCTACTTGGACAGGGGTTGTGACTGGCACAACCCCACTACCCTTTTGTGAAAGGCCTACCATTTTAGAATGGGTGTCTTGTTCAACTCCAGCCCAAGCTGAGAGTTCTAAGTCATTCCCCAGTAAGCAGTCCACAGGCAAGGTTGGAGACACTGCCACCCTTTTGGGGCCAGTGACACCTCCGCAGCTGAGACATACCTCTGCCATGGGATGACTGTTCTGGTTGCCATCAATGTTAGTTACCTGGTATGAGAAACCAGGCAAAAGCTGCTCAGAGGGAACTAGCCTATGGGCCACCATAGTGATGCTAGCTCCAGTGTCTCTGTAGGCCTCAGCTTTTCTACCATTGATGTAGGGTTCCTGTCTGTACCTACCCAAAGTGTTGGGACAGGCAGTGAAGTTGGCAAACCCCATGCCACCATCACAGACAAGAGTAGCTGCTGTAGGGGAATTGGCTAAGCCAGAGTCCCCCTGTGTTGCCAAGAAAACCCAACCAAATTTTTGGGGGCACTCCCACCACCTGGGGGATTACTGCTGACAGTAATAGGTGGTGTGACAGGAGTAGTTGGAGGAACAGTTTTGTCTTTAGCCTGTGGGCAACTGCTGTCAGTTTTCCAATGCCCAGGAGTTTTACACACATGGCAGTAAGGCTTTCTAACTGTGGTAGAGGAGGGAGCTTGGGACCCACCACCCTGTGTGGAGTTTTGGGGCCCTGAGGAAGATTTCTCTTTTGTTTTATCCCCACCCTTCTCTTGAGGCTTGGTGGTATCTTTCTTTTGGTCACCACCCTGATTTTTAGGCCTAATCCTGGTCCTGACCCATTTATCTGCCCTCTTTCCCAATTCTTGGGGAGAGGTCAAATCTGAGTCTACCAGGTGTTGATGGAGAAGCTGGTTCTGACAATTACTAAGGATCTGCTCCCTCATAATCAAGTTGTACAATCCTGTATAGTCCTGCACCTTGCTGCCATTTAACCAACCTTCCAAAGCCTTAGTGGCACAATCCACAAAATCAGACCAGTCCTGTGTCTGTGTCTTCTGGGTGTCTCTGAACAACAACCTATATTGCTCAGTGGTTAAGCCAAACCCATCTATCAGAGCACTCTTCAGGACTTTGTAATTGTTAGCATCCTCATCACTGACTGTGAGGAGCTTGTCTCTACCTTTGTCAGAAAAGGAGAGCCACAAGATAGCTGCCCACTGACTCTGGGGTACCTGCTGTACTTTGCAGGCCCTCTCCAAAGCAGTCATCCACTTGTGGATGTCATCCCCATTCTGATATGGGGGGACTATCTTGCTTAGGTTTCTATGGTCATAAGACCTATCCCTATCTCTAGGAATGTTGCTGCCACCAGTGGGTTCTAACCCACATAACTTTTGTTCTCTAGCCAGAGCAAGCTTCTCTTTGGCAAGGGCAAGTTCTTCCCTCTGAATCCTCAGATTAGCTTCCCTCATTCTGGCTTCATGCTCCTTTCTCTCAGGGGAAGTCATTCCCCTGTGAGAGGAAGCATTAGAGATGTTAGAGACATGGGAGTGGATGGATTCCCTTGAAGGGGATCTGTCCCTCCTGCTTCTCTGTGTAAGCCTACTTGGGGGTCTGTAAGGGGGGACCCCATGCAGACTCCCATGTAAGCTTAGGTTAGCCTGGCTAAGTCTTCCTACTTGGCCCTGGCTGTCTACCTCTTCATCTAAAGTCTCCTCTGACTCCTCTGTGGTGGGTAGACCCTCCTCTGTACCTAGGGTACCTGCCTGAGATGCCCTAATAATGTCATACTCCTCTAGGAGTTGTCTTAACTGAAGGAGGGTAGGGTTTGCACCCTGTTTTATTCCTCTGGAGGTACACAAGTGTCTCATCTCCTGGAATGTTAAGGTATCATATCTAGAGGGGGTCTTTTGCAGACCTGATCCTCCTGAGGGAGCATCTACTTGATCTCCTCTCAGAGACATGATCTAGTGAGGGTGTGGTGTGTGCACCTACCTACACTAGTTGTATCTACTAAACCTCTCTAGTAGTTGTAGTCAGGGTGTGTTACTCCCTTCAGCCTACAACTACAAAGTCCAGTAGGACTTAAGTATTATAATCTATGTTATATGTACCTAGACAATATCTGTGTGATCTTTCAATTTAGTATCTCAAGATTACAATGGTATTACAACAGCAAGCTCAGATCCCAACCGCTGCTCACCAATGTGAGAAGTTGGCCTGATGTATGATGTCACTAGTTCTAGTGTACACCTTATATCAGTCCAAATACCCTTATGGTGATTGGTTGTAAAGTCAACCTTATAGACCAGCTATCCTAGTGCTAGCATGGACAAGAGCAGTCTTAGGCTAAACTCTGAATGGCATGTGAAGCCAGCTGTGATACCATATATAATCCCTTGAATACCAAATGAAAGGACACCACAACAGATATATATATAAAATAAAGTGTATTTATTCTAGTCAAACCCTCAGCACTCTTTATGAGATTAGAGGTAAGTACAACACAGTCTTATTTAAGCATACATTAAGTCACACAGGTAAGTAATACAGTTAGGCCCTAGGGGCCACGCAAACCATATACTAAGTAAGTGGTATAAGAACCACTGACACGGAAATAGAATAGGCCTAGGCCTAGGGAATCGCTGGGGCTACACTACACTAGCGTTAGTTAGGAAGTGGGAGGCCCACGGGATTCGTGTGCAGAGTGGAAACACTCATGCGTAATGCGTAAAAGTCAATAGCAATAGTACAGTTTAGAAAACGGTAGATTTAGGACACTTCCGGAGTAGCTAGGAAGTTGAGACTTGAAAACTAGACACTAGGATAGTCACTATCCTGATGAGCACCGGAGTACCCAAGTTACCTAGCCCACAGGCTGCGGGTGCATAGGGGTGAAGATGCGTCGTTTTCGTCGTCGACTCCTATGGATGCCTGAAGAAAGATGCTGACAGGCAGTCAGTGAAGAGTGTCCGGTGGATCCCAAGGCTGGGATCAAGAAGAGAAGAAACCTGCAAGCAGAAGGGACAGAGTCAAGGTCACTAGCCAGTGACCACGTGGAACCAGGAAGGAACCAGGCGATGTCGTGAAGATTGCAGGTGAAGGTGAAGCTTGTCGCTGCAGCCAGGAGGACCAGGAAGCGTCGAGGACGACCAGGACCAGGAGGCGAGCTGTCCCACGAAGGCTCTTGCTGTCGGCGGCGTCGAAGTTGGACTAGGACTCACCAAGCCTTGGCAAGCGGAACCCACGAAGAACGAAGGACTTGCTTCTGGTGCAGACCAGGAAGGTCTGGGGTGCTTCTTCTTTGCAGAGAAGTGGGAGCCAGTCTGGAGGAGCCAAACCAGCGCAGAAGATTTCAGGGTGCGTCGTCACAAAGGCCACTAGCCAGCGGGCAAGCAACCGGACAGACGCGGCAAGCAGGAAAATGCTGAAGGGCCCCACGCAGGACTCGTGGAGTGTGGGGGGCTGATCTTCGGTGCAGATGGTGCTTGGGGTTGGGGCTTCTCAATCCCCGGTGCACAACTTCGAGGGTACCTCAGAAGCTGCGCTTTAAGTTACTAGCCACTTTTTCCAGGTAGCCGGTCCCACGTCGCTCGTCGCCTCCACGGATCTCAGCTTTGCTGTCGATGTGGATCAGGGTCGGAGAAGTCTGGAAGTCAAGGCTCTGGTCAGGCTCTGCAGTCGGTTCCTCGTAGAACGTGGGCAAAGCAAAGGGTAGTCTCTTGATGGTGCCTGTTTGCACAGGGTAGCCACTCCTTGGCTACAAGGGAGATTCTTCAGTCTTCTTCTTTCGTCGAATGTCGAAGGTCCAGAGTTTCTGTTCAGTTTTGCAGGTTCAGGATAATCTAAAGTCTTGAGGCCCAACTCCCACTCTTATACTAATCTGGGGGGCTGGGATACCTGCTAGGTCACGCCTTATGGGTGGGACCTGGGAGGGGGTGGTTACACCCACTTCCCTTTGTCCAGTTTCGCGCCAGAGCTGGGGCTGGAGTGCCCCAGCGCCGGTTTGAACTGGACTATGCAAGGAACACCTTGTGTGCCCCAGGCATGTCTCATTCCTTTCAGCCCACCCTGCCCCAATACACTAAAGGCTGTCTGGGGAGGTGCTAGCACCTCCCCAAGCAGGAAACCTATTGTCCAGGCCTCCCTGGCTGGGATCACTCCCAGCAGCAGGAGGTCAGACTTGTGTCTGTGGCAGCAGCATCCATTTTGTGATGCTGAGGCTTTGGTTAGAGTTCAACAGCAAAGTAGGATTTTAACATGTCTCTCCCTCTAGAAGGGAGGAATAATATCCTCATCACCAGAAATGGTATGGGGGTATTATTCCAAAGTGTTAGACACCTTACACGACATGTTTTGATAAAGCCAAACCATAGTTACCATAACCGTTTAAGATTATAAGGCACTTTAAGAGTATATGGTAGGCTATATCATAGAACAGCTATAAGGACTTGGTTCCGAAAGCTGCAGACAGGCTCAGCTCATGCTAGAGCACCATCTCACATGTTACCAAGCACTCTGCCTCCAGGATTGTTAAGGCCTGCCATAGGAGTGACTGATAGGTACACATGTGTCTATATATAAGGGTAGATATAGGCATACTATATCTAAGCAAGGGGTGATTACACAACCTTGCCCCAGCTGAGTGATCAGCCAGTTGTGTCTGATTGGAAGGCCAGACCAGGGGTGGCATAATACATGCTGCAGCCCCTGGGAGGCCTAGGGTACACCTATGCCCTGGGTACCTAGGGTACACTGTACAGGGTCCAATAAGGTGATCCTTACCAATTGGTTATGTACCTAGGGTACATGGAGTCCATTTTAAAGAGAGAGCAGACAGCCTGAGACCCTGAATGGCAGGATCTCAGGCCAACTAAGTCGAAAAACCAGCTAGACACTAGGCAAAAAGTTGGGGGTAACCATAGTCAGATATCCACCTTCCTACATCACGGCATCAGCAGTTCTTTGCAGGCTTCCATTGAAATCAACGACGCGACACGACACCAAAAGACACCTATGCACCCGGCTTCCCTGGGTGAGGTAACTCGAGTACTCCGGTGATCTCGTGGGTGCTAGCCCTAGAACTTCTTAAGCCCAGTAGGGTTTGGTCCAGACTCGATTAGAAGTGTCCCTAATCTTTAAATTTCCAACTGCGACATTGCCCTTAGAAGATAATAGTAACCCGCGGTAGTTTTTACACAATGCATACAGTCCCCGTGGGTCCTCGGTGTCACTACCTTGGGTGGTTCCTTGGGGTCCCAGCGATTCTAGAGGCAATAGGCCTAGTGCCTGTTCCAGTCGTGGTTCTTATACCACTTTTTTAGTATATGGTTTGGTACGCCCCTAGGGCCCAAACGTGTATTTGTGCTTTTACTGATGATTGCTATCTTGTAACTTAAGTACTTCGAACTCCAGCCTCATAAAGAGACTAGAGGGGTGTGTGTTAACCTAAATACATATATTTTAAATATATACCTGGTGTGGTTGTCCTTTCATTTAATCATTCAAGAGATTATAGACTTGTAAAACAAGCTGCTTTACATTCCTTCAAGACTTAGCCTGAAGGCTGCTCTCCATAGCTAACACTAGGATAGCTTTCAATAAAGGTTATCTTTAACCTATCGCCATAAGGGCTTGTTTGGACTGATACAAGGTGCCCACTAGAACTAGTGGACAGCATATATCAGGCCACCTTCTCACACTGCTCACCCTGCACACCCACACACTGCTCACACTCACACACTGCTCATCCTGCACACTGCTCACCCTGCACACCCACACACTGCTCACCCTGCATAGGAACACACTGCTCACCCTGCACACTTAAACATTGCTGGCCTTGGGGACACACACACTGCTCACCCTGCACACCCACACACTGTTCACCCTGCACTCTCAAGCACTTCTCACTATTTAACAAACTGTTGGCCATGGACATGCGCGCACTACTCACCCTGCACACTCACACATTGCTCACCATGCACACTCACACACTGCTGGCCCTGGACACCCACACACTGCTCACCCTGTACACCCACACTCTGTTCACCCTGCACACCCACAGACTGCTCAGCAGGTAATCCCAAACACATCTCTTATCCTGCACACTCGCACACTGCTCACCCTGCATACTTGCACACAGCTCTCCGTGCACACTCACAACCTGCTCTCCATGCACACTCACTGCTGGCCCTGGACTCCCACACACTGCTCCCCCTGCACACACACACTGCTAACCCTGCACACCCACACACTACTCACCCTGCACACCCATACACTGCTCACCCTGCACACCCACACACTGCTTACCCTGCACACTCACACACTGCTGGCCCAGGACACCAACACACTGCTCACCCTGCACTCTCAAGCACTGCTCACTCTTTAACACACTGCTGGCCCTGGACACACATACACTGCTCACCCTGCACACTCACACACTGCTCACCCTGCACTCTCAAGCACTGCTCACTCTTTAACACACTGCTGGCCCTTCACACCAACACACTGCTCACCCTGCACACTCAAACACTGTTTACCCTGCACACACTCACACACTGGTCACCCTGCACACCCACACCCATAGCTCACCACGCACACCTACACACTGCTCACTCTGCACACTGTTCACCCTGAACACTCACACTGCTGGCCCAGGACACCCACACACTTCTCACCCTGCATAATCACACACTGCTCACCCTGCATGCTCACACACTGCTCACCCTGCATACTTACAAACTGCTGGCCCTGGAAACCCACACACTGCTCAGCCTGCACACTCACACACTGCTCACACACACACTGCTCACCCTGCACCCTGCTCACCCTGCACACCCACATACTGCTCACCCTGCATAGGAACACACTGCTCACCCTGCACACTTACACACTGCTGGCCCTGAACACACACACCCACTGCTCACCCCGCACACCCACACACTGTTCACCCTGCAATCTCAAGCACTGCTCACAATTTAACACACTGCTGGCTCTGGACACCCACACACGGCTCACCCTGCACACTGACACACTGCTCACCCTGCACACTCACACACTGCTAGCCCTGGACACCCACACACTGCTCACCCTGCACACCCACACTCTGCTCACCCTGCACACCCACAGACTGCTAACACTGCACACCCACACATTGCTCATCCTGCACACTCACACACTGCTCACCCTGCATACTCACACACAGCTCACCCTGCACACTCACATACTGCTCACCATGCACACTCACTGCTGGCCCTGGACTCCCACACACTGCTCACCCTGCACACTCACACACTGCTCGCCCTGTTCACTCACACACTGCTCACCCTGCACACCCACACACTGCTCACCCTGCAAACTCACACTGCTGGCCCTGGAAACCTACACACGGCTCACCCTGCACACCCACACACTGCTAACCCTGCACTCTCAAGCACTGCTCACTCTTTAACACACTGCTGGCCCTGGACACACACACTCTGCTCACCCTGCATATCCACACACTGCTCACCCTGCACTCTCAAGCACTGCTCACTCTTTAACACATTGCTGGCCCTCGACACCCACACACTGCTCACCCTGCACACTCACACACTGCTCACCCTGCACACCCACACACTGCTCACCCTGCACACCCACACACTGCTCATCCTGCATAATCACACACTGCTCACCCTGCATGCTCACACCCTGCTTACCCTGCATACTTACACCATGCTGGGCCTGGACACCCACAAACTGCTCACCCAGCACACTCACACACTGCTCCACTCACACACTGCTCAACCTGCACACCCACACATTGCTCAACCTACATACTCACATACTGCTCACCCTACATAGGAACACACTGCTCACCCTGCACACTCACACACTGCTGGCCCTGTACACACACCCACTGCTCACCCTGCACACCCACACACTGCTCACCCTGCACTCTCAAGCACTGCTCACTCTTTAACACACTGCTGGCCCTGGACACCCACACACTGCTCACCCTGCATACTCACACACTGCTCACTTTGCACACTCACACATTGCTCACCCTGCACACTCACACACTGCTCACCCTGCACACTCACACACCGCTTACCCTGCACACTCACACTGCTGCCCTGGACACCCAGACCCTGCTCACCCTGCATACTCACACACTACTCGCCCTGTATACTCACACACTGCTCACCCTGCACACACTGCTCACCCTGCACACACACACACTGCTCACACTCACACACTGCTCAACCTGCACACTCACACACTGCTCACACTCACACACTACTCACACAGCATACCCACACACTGTTCACCCTGCATACTCACACACTGCTCAACCTGCATACTCTCACACTGCTCACTCTGCACACTCACACACTGCTCATCCTGCACACTGCTGACCCTAGATACACACACACTGCTGACCCTGCACACTCACACACTGCTCACCCTGCACACTCACACATTGCTCAACCTGCACACACACACACTACTCACCCTGCATAGACACACACTGCTCACCCTGCACACTCACATACTGCTCACCCTGCACACTCATTCTGCTGCCTCTGGAGACACACGCACTGATCACCCTGCATACTCATAAACTACTCACCCTGCATACCCACACACTGCTCACCCAGGACACCAACACACTGCTCACCCTGCACTCTCAAGCACTGCTCACTCTTTAACACACTGCTGGCCCTGGACACACATACACTGCTCACCCTGCACACTCACACACTGCTCACCCTGCACTCTCAAGCACTGCTCACTCTTTAACACACTGCTGGCCCTTCACACCAACACACTGCTCACCCTGCACACTCAAACACTGTTTACCCTGCACACACTCACACACTGGTCACCCTGCACACCCACACCCATAGCTCACCACGCACACCTACACACTGCTCACTCTGCACACTGTTCACCCTGAACACTCACACTGCTGGCCCAGGACACCCACACACTTCTCACCCTGCATAATCACACACTGCTCACCCTGCATGCTCACACACTGCTCACCCTGCATACTTACAAACTGCTGGCCCTGGAAACCCACACACTGCTCAGCCTGCACACTCACACACTGCTCACACACACACTGCTCACCCTGCACCCTGCTCACCCTGCACACCCACATACTGCTCACCCTGCATAGGAACACACTGCTCACCCTGCACACTTACACACTGCTGGCCCTGAACACACACACCCACTGCTCACCCCGCACACCCACACACTGTTCACCCTGCAATCTCAAGCACTGCTCACAATTTAACACACTGCTGGCTCTGGACACCCACACACGGCTCACCCTGCACACTGACACACTGCTCACCCTGCACACTCACACACTGCTAGCCCTGGACACCCACACACTGCTCACCCTGCACACCCACACTCTGCTCACCCTGCACACCCACAGACTGCTAACACTGCACACCCACACATTGCTCATCCTGCACACTCACACACTGCTCACCCTGCATACTCACACACAGCTCACCCTGCACACTCACATACTGCTCACCATGCACACTCACTGCTGGCCCTGGACTCCCACACACTGCTCACCCTGCACACTCACACACTGCTCGCCCTGTTCACTCACACACTGCTCACCCTGCACACCCACACACTGCTCACCCTGCAAACTCACACTGCTGGCCCTGGAAACCTACACACGGCTCACCCTGCACACCCACACACTGCTAACCCTGCACTCTCAAGCACTGCTCACTCTTTAACACACTGCTGGCCCTGGACACACACACTCTGCTCACCCTGCATATCCACACACTGCTCACCCTGCACTCTCAAGCACTGCTCACTCTTTAACACATTGCTGGCCCTCGACACCCACACACTGCTCACCCTGCACACTCACACACTGCTCACCCTGCACACCCACACACTGCTCACCCTGCACACCCACACACTGCTCATCCTGCATAATCACACACTGCTCACCCTGCATGCTCACACCCTGCTTACCCTGCATACTTACACCATGCTGGGCCTGGACACCCACAAACTGCTCACCCAGCACACTCACACACTGCTCCACTCACACACTGCTCAACCTGCACACCCACACATTGCTCAACCTACATACTCACATACTGCTCACCCTGCATAGGAACACACTGCTCACCCTGCACACTCACACACTGCTGGCCCTGTACACACACCCACTGCTCACCCTGCACACCCACACACTGCTCACCCTGCACTCTCAAGCACTGCTCACTCTTTAACACACTGCTGGCCCTGGACACCCACACACTGCTCACCCTGCATACTCACACACTGCTCACTTTGCACACTCACACATTGCTCACCCTGCACACTCACACACTGCTCACCCTGCACACTCACACACCGCTTACCCTGCACACTCACACTGCTGCCCTGGACACCCAGACCCTGCTCACCCTGCATACTCACACACTACTCGCCCTGTATACTCACACACTGCTCACCCTGCACACACTGCTCACCCTGCACACACACACACTGCTCACACTCACACACTGCTCAACCTGCACACTCACACACTGCTCACACTCACACACTACTCACACAGCATACCCACACACTGTTCACCCTGCATACTCACACACTGCTCAACCTGCATACTCTCACACTGCTCACTCTGCACACTCACACACTGCTCATCCTGCACACTGCTGACCCTAGATACACACACACTGCTGACCCTGCACACTCACACACTGCTCACCCTGCACACTCACACATTGCTCAACCTGCACACACACACACTACTCACCCTGCATAGACACACACTGCTCACCCTGCACACTCACATACTGCTCACCCTGCACACTCATTCTGCTGCCTCTGGAGACACACGCACTGATCACCCTGCATACTCATAAACTACTCACCCTGCATACCCACACACTGCTCACCCTGCATACTCACACACAGCTCATGCTGCTTACTCACACACTGCACACCCTGCATACTCACACACTGCTGGCCCTGGACTCCCACACACTGCTCACCCTGCACACTCATACACTGATCACCCTGCACACTCACACATTACTCACCCTGCATACTCACACACCGCTCACCCTGCACACCCACACACTGCTCACCTTGCATACTCACACACTGCTCACCCTGCATGCTCACACACTACTCACCCTGCATACTAACACACTGCTGGCCCTGGACACCAACACACTGCTCATCCTGCACACTCACACACTGCTCGCCCTGCACACTCACACACTGCTCACACTCACACACTACTCACCCTGCATTCCCACACACTGTTCACCCTGCATACTCACACCCTGCTCAACCTGCATACTCACACACTGCTCACTCTGCACAATCACATACTGCTCACCCTGCACACTCACACACTGCTGACCCTAGACACCCACACACTGCTGACCCTGCACACTCACACACTGCTCACCCTGCACACTCACACATTGCTCAACCTGCACACACACACATACTACTCACCCTGCATAGCCACACACTGCTTACCCTGCACACTCACATACTACTCACCCTGCATACTCATTCTGCTGCCTCTGGAGACCAACACACTGATCACCCTGCATACTCATAAACTACTCACCCTGCATACCCACACACTGCTCACCCTGCATACTCACACACAGCTCACGCTGCTTACTCACACACTGCACACCCTGCATGCTCACACACTGCTGGCCTTGGAGTCCCACACACTGCTCACCCTGCACACTCACACACTGATCACTCTGCACACTCACACATTACTCACCCTGCATACTCACACACTGCTCACCCTGCACTCTCAAGCACTGCTCACCCTGCATAATCACAGACTGCTCACCCTGCATGCTCACACACTGCTCCCCCTGCATACCTACACCCTGCTGTTCCTAGAAACCCACACACTGCTCACCCTGCACACTCACACACTGCTCACACTCACACACTGCTCAAGCTGCACACCCACACACTGCTCAACCTATATACTCACACACTGCTCACCCTGCATAGGAACACACTGCTCACCCTGCACACTCACACACTGCTGGCCCTGGACACACACACACACTGCTCACCCTGCATACCCACACACTGCTCACCCTACACTCTCAAGCACTGCTCACTCTTTAACACACTGCTGGCCCTGGACACCCACACACTGCTCACCCTGCACACTCACAAACTGCACACCCTGCATACTCACACACTTCTGGCCCTGGACACCCACCCAATGCTCACCCTGCACACTCACACACTGCTCACCCTGCACACTCACACATTGCTCACCCTGCACACTCACACACTGCTCACCCTGCACCCTCACACACTGCTTACCCTGCACACTCACACTGCTGGCCCTGGACACCCACACCCTGCTCACCCCGCATACTCACACACTACTCACCCTGCACATCCACACACTGCTCACCCTGCATACTCACACACTGCTGGCCCTGGGCACCCTCACACTGCTCACCCTGCACACTCATACACTGCTCACACTCACATACTGCTCACCCTGCACACCCACACACTGCTCACCCTGCATACTCACACACTGCTCATCCTGCATACCCACACACTGCTCACCCTGCAAACTCACACTCTGCTCACCCTGCATGCTCACATACTGCTGGCCCTGGACATCCAAACACTGCTCTCCCTGCACACTCACACATTGCTCACACTGCACACTCACACACTGTTTATCCTGCACACTCACACACTGCTCTCCCTGCACACTCACACACTGCTCACCCCACTCACTCACACACTGCTCATCCTGCACACTCACACCCTGCTCACTCTGCACACTCACACATTGCTCACCCTGCACACACACACTGCTCACCCTGCACACCCACACACTGATCACCTTGCATACTCACACACTGCTCACCCTGCATGCTCACAAACTACTCACCCTGCATACTAACACACTGCTGGCCCTGGACACCAATACACTGCTCTCCCTGCACACTCACACACTGCTCACTCTGCACACTCACACACTGCTCACACTCACACACTACTCACCCTTCATACCCACACACTGTTCACCCTGCATACTCACACACTGCTCAACCTGCATACTCACACACTGCTCACTCTGCACACTCACACAATGCTCACCCTGCACACTCTCACACTGCTGACCCTAGACACCCACACACTGCTGACCCTGCACACTCACACACTGCTCACCCTGCACACTCACACATTGCCCAACCTGCACACACACATACTACTCACCCTGCATAGCCACACACTGCTCACCCTGCACACTCACATACTACTCACCCTGCACACTCATTCTGCTGCCTCTGGAGACCCACGCACTGCTCAACCTGCATACTCACACACTGCTCACTCTGCACACTCACACAATGCTCACCCTGCACACTCACACACTGCTGACCCTAGACACCCACACACTGCTGACCCTGCACACTCACACACTGCTCACCCTGCACACTCACACATTGCCCAACCTGCACACACACATACTACTCACCCTGCATAGCCACACACTGCTGACCCTGCACACTCACACACTGCTCACCCTGCACACTCACACATTGCCCAACCTGCACACACATGTGAGACCGGCCTCACGGCGTTGCCCTCTCCATCATCCCGCCAACCTGCAACCACCCTCAAGACACGACATCCCCGACTCCGGCCGCCCCAGCCACCCCCGATCCACGGGCCGGCCAGAGACCTGACAGACTCAACACCCTACCACGCATGCCCAACCGAGGGAGCGGGAACCCTCGAGCCAGACCCAGAGGCGCCAGCCCAGTCACACCTCGGGTCGCCTTCCCCGGGAGGACTCAATCGGCCACCAGGCCCCTGGGGAGCAGGCGCCTCCCCTACCGAGCGTCTGGGGTCCCTCCCAGACCCACCTGAAAAGACCAAAGAAGTGAGCGGCAGGAAATCCCGCCGAACCCCCTCCGTCACCCCAGTCCCCCCTCTGCGAGCACTCCGGACTTCAAAGAACCAGCGGAGTATAACAAGGGGTGCCGGAGGAACAAGGACAGAGAAGACCTGGAACCATCTGAGCCTGCTGACGCTGTCGCGGCTCCTGAACGCTGAAGTCACCTGGGCCTGCTGAGTGACTCGCGGCCTCTTGCTATTGAACCATCTGAGCCCTGCGGACGAGGTCGCGGCTCCCGAACACTGATCCACCTAGGCCTGCTGAGTGACTCGCGGCCCCCCAGCTATTGAACCATCTGAGCCCTGCGGACGGAATCGCGGCTCCTGAACTCCGACCACCTGTGCCTGCTGAGAGACTCGCGGCGCTCCCCTTGAGGACGACTCGATAAGAGATCGCCCAGAGACACGACACCCTCCAGCTCGAGGATTGTGAGCTTCCGCAGGGTATTTCGCAGAGACACTATCTTGAAAGACTGTCCCGCTACCCCCATTCCCCACGACTGATTTGTGGTACGTTGTGCCACTGCTGTACTATTTGCCTTTTGGGTCATAAAGATCCCTGAAATCATCGATAAAAGAACTTATCGTCCTACAAAGAATACGTGTGGTGTCCCTCTGTTCACAGTGCAAATCAGGGTGTGCGCGCCTGGTTCGGCTTACTTGGGAGAGGTGGGTCGAAGGGGTGGGCAAGACATGTATCGAACCCCCTTCCGGCGGGCGCCTTTCCAACAACACACATACTACTCACCATGCATAGCCACACACTGCTCACCCTGCACACTCACATACTACTCACCCTGCACACTCATTCTGCTGCATCTGGAGACCCACACACTGCTCACCCTGCATACTCACACACAGCTCACGCTGCTTACTCACACACTGCACACCCTGCATGCTCACACATTGCTGGCCCTGGAGTCACACACACTGCTCACCCTGCACACTCACACACTGATCACCCTGCACACTCACACATTACTCACCCTGCATACTCACACACTGCTCACCCTGCACTCTCAAGCACTGCTCACTCTTTAACACACTGCTGGCCCTCGACACCCACTCACTGCTCACCCTGCACACTCACACACTGCTGGCAATGGACACACACACACACACTGCTCACCCTGCATACCCACACACTGCTCACCCTACACTCTCAAGCATTTCTCACTCTTTAACACACTGCTGGCCCTGGACACCCACACACTGCTCACCCTGCACACTCAAACACTGCACACCCTGCATACTCACACACTTCTGGCCCTGGACACCCACCCACTGCTCACCCTGCACACTCACACATTGCTCACCCTGCACACTCACACACTGCTCACCCCGCACCCTCACACACTGCTTACCCTGCACACTCACACTGCTGGCCCTGGACACCCACACCCTGCTCACCATGCATACTCACACACTACTCACCCTGCACATCCACACACTGCTCACCCTGCATACAAACACACTGCTGGCCCTGGGCACCCTCACACTGCTCACCCTGCACACTCATATACTGCTCACACTCACATACTGCTCACCCTGCACACCCACAAACTGCTCAAGCTGCATACTCACACACTGCTCACCCTGCATACTCACACACTGCTCACCCTGCAAACTCACACTCTGCTCACCCTGCAAACTCACATACTGCTGGCCCTGGACACCCAAACACTGCTCTCCCTGCACACTCACACATTGCTCACGCTGCACACTCACACACTGTTTATCCTGCACACTCACACACTGCTCTCCCTGCACACTCACACACTGCTCACCCCACTCACTCACAAACTGCTCATCCTGCACACTCACACCCTAATCACTCTGCACACTCACACATTGCTCACCCTGCACACACACACTGCTCACCCTGCACACCCACACACTGCTCACCCTGCATAATGACACACTGCTCACCCTGCACTCTCAAGCACTGCTCACTATTTAATACACTGCTGGCCCTGGACACCCACACACTGCTCACCCTGCACACTCACACACTGCTCACCCTGCACACCCACACACTGCTGGCCCTGGACACCCACACAATGCTCACCCTGCACACCCACACTCTGCTCACCCTGCACACCCACAGACTGCTCACCCTGCACACCCACACATTGCTCATCCTGCACACTCACACACTGCTCACCCTGCATAATCATACACAGCTCACCCTGCACACTCACATACTGCTCACCATGCACACTCACTGCTGGTCATGGACACCCACACACTGCTCACCCTGCAAACTCACACACTGCTCACACTGCACACTCACACACTGCTCACCCTGCATACTCACACACTGCTCACACTCACATACTGCTCAACCTGATCACCCACACACTGCTCACCCTGCACACTCACACACTACTCACCCTGCATACTCACACACTAATCACTCTGCACACTCACACACTGCTCACCCTGGGCACCAACACAATGCTCACCCTGCAAACTCAAACACTGCTCACACTCACATACTGCTCACCCTGCACACCCACACCCTGCTCAACCTGCATACTCACACACTGCTCACTCCGCACACTCACATACTGCTCACCCTGCACACTTACACACTGCTGACCCTAGACACCCACACACTGCTCACCATGCACACTCACACACTGATCACCCTGCACACCCACACATTACTCACCCTGCATACTCACACACTGCTCACCCTGCACTCTCAAGCACTGCTCACTCTTTAACACACTGCTGGCCCTAAACACCCACACACTGCTCTCCCTGCACACTCACACACTGTTCACCCTGCACAAACTCACACACTGCTCACCCTGCACACCCACATACTGCTCACCCTGCACACCCACACACTGCTCGCCCTGCATAATCACACACTGCTCACCCTGCATGCTCACTCACTGCTCACCCTGCATACTTACACCCTGCTGTTCCTGGACAACCACACACTGCTCACCCTGCACACTCACACACTGCTCACACTCACACACTGCTCAACCTATATACTCACACACTGCTCACCCTGCATAGGAACACACTGCTCACCCTGCACACCCACACACTGCTGGCCCTGGACACACACACTATGCTCACCCTGCACACCCACACACTGCTCACCCTGCACTCTCAAACACTGCTCACTCTTTAACACACTGCTGGCCCTGGACACCCACAGACTGCCCCCCCTGCACACTCACACACTGCACACCTTGCATACTCACACACTTCGGGCCCTGGACACCCACCTACTGCTCAGCCTGCACACTCACACACTGATCACCCTGCACACTCACACATTGCTCAGCCTGCACACTCACACACTGCTCACCCTGCACACTCACACACTGCTTACCCTGCACACCCACACACTGCGCAACCTATATATTCACACACTGCTCACCCTGCATAGGAACACACTGCTCACCCTGCACACTCACACACTGCTGGCCCTGGACACCCACATCCTGCTTACCCTGCATACTTACACACTACTCACCCTGCACATTCACACACTGCTCACCCTGCATATGCACACACTGCTGGCCCTGGGCACCCTCACACTGGTCACCCTGCACACTCATACACTGCTCAAACTCACATACTGCTCACCCTGCACACCCACACACTGCTCACCCTGTATACTCACACACTGCTCACCCTGCATACTCACACACTGCTCACCCTGCACTCTCAAGCACTGTTCACTCTTTAACACACTGCTGGCCCTAAACACCCACACACTGCTCTCCCTGCACAGTCACACACTGTTCACCCTGCACAAACTCACACACTGCTCACCCTGCACACCCACATACTGCTCACCCTGCACACCCACACACTGCTCACCCTGCATAATCACACACTGATCACCCTGCATGCTCACTCACTGCTCACCCTGCATACTTACACCCTGCTGTTCCTGGACAACCACACACTGCTCACCCTGCACACTCACACACTGCTCACACTCACACACTGCTCAACCTATATACTCACACACTGCTCACCCTGCATAGGAACACACTGCTCACCCTGCACACTCACACACTGCTGGCCCTGGACACCCACACACTGCTCACCCTGCATATGCACACACTGTTGGCCCTGGGCACCCTCACACTGGTCACCCTGCACACTCATACACTGCTCACACTCACATACTGCTCACCCTGCATACCCACACACTGCTCACCCTGTATACTCACACACTGCTCACCCTGCATACTCACACACTTCTCACCCTGCACACTCACACACTGCTGGCCCTGGACACACACACACACTGCTCACCCTACATACCCACACACTGCTCACCCTACACTCTCAAGCACTGCTCACTCTTTAACACACTGCTGGCCCTGGACACCCACACACTGCTCACCCTGCACACTCACACACTGCACACCCTGCATACTCACACACTTCTGGCCCTGGACACCCACCCAATGCTCACCCTGCACACTCACACACTGCTCACCCTGCACACTCACACATTGCTCACCCTGCACACTCACACACTGCTCACCCCGCACCCTCACACACTGCTTACCCTGCACACTCACACTGCTGGCCCTGGACACCCACACCCTGCTCACCCCGCATACTCACACACTACTCACCCTGCACATCCACACACTGCTCACCCTGCTACTCACACACTGCTGGCCCTGGACACCCTCACACTGCTCACCCTGCACACTCATACACTGCTCACACTCACATACTGCTCACCCTGCACACCCACACACTGCTCACCCTGCATACTCACACACTGCTCATCCTGCATACCCACACACTGCTCACCCTGCAAACTCACACTCTGCTCACCCTGCATGCTCACATACTGCTGGCCCTGGACACCCAAACACTGCTCTCCCTGCACACTCACACATTGCTCACACTGCACACTCACACACTGTTTATCCTGCACACTCACACACTGCTCTCCCTGCACACTCACACACTGCTCACCCCACTCACTCACACACTGCTCATCCTGCACACTCACACGCTGCTCACTCTGCACACTCACACATTGCTCACCCTGCACACACACACTGCTCACCCTGCACACCCACACACTGATCACCTTGCATACTCACACACTGCTCACCCTGCATGCTCACACACTACTCACCCTGCATACTAACACACTGCTGGCCCTGGACACCAATACACTGCTCACCCTGCACACTCACACACTGCTCACCCTGCACACTCACACACTGCTCACACTCACACACTACTCACCCTGCATACCCACACACTGTTCACCCTGCATACTCACACACTGCTCAACCTGCATACTCACACACTGCTCACTCTGCACACTCACACACTGCTCACCCTGCACACTCACACACTGCTGACCCTGCACACTCACACACTGCTCACCCTGCACACTCACACATTGCCTAACCTGCACACACACATACTACTCACCCTGCATAGCCACACACTGCTCACCCTGCACACTCACATACTACTCACCCTGCACACTCATTCTGCTGCCTCTGGAGACCCACGCACTGATCACCCTGCATACTCATAAACTACTCACCCTGCATACCCACACACTGCTCACCCTGCATACTCACACACAGCTCATGCTGCTTACTCACACACTGCACACCCTGCATGCTCACACACTGCTGGCCCTGGAGTCACACACACTGCTCACCCTGCACACTCACACACTGATCACCCTGCACACTCACACATTACTCACCCTGCATACTCACACACTGCTCACCCTGCACTCTCAAGCACTGCTCACTCTTTAACACACTGCTGGCCCTCGACACCCACTCACTGCTCACCCTGCACACTCACACATTGCTGGCAATGGACACACACACACACTGCTCACCCTGCATACCCACACACTGCTCACCCTACACTCTCAAGCATTTCTCACTCTTTAACACACTGCTGGCCCTGGACACCCACACACTGCTCACCCTGCACACTCAAACACTGCACACCCTGCATACTCACACACTTCTGGCCCTGGACACCCACCCACTGCTCACCCTGCACACTCACACACTGCTCACCCTGCACACTCACACATTGCTCACCCTGCACACTCACACACTGCTCACCCCGCACCCTCACACACTGCTTACCCTGCACACTCACACTGCTGGCCCTGGACACCCACACCCTGCTCACCCTGCATACTCACACACTACTCACCCTGCACATCCACACACTGCTCACCCTGCATACACACACACTGCTGGCCCTGGGCACCCTCACACTGCTCACCCTGCACACTCATATACTGCTCACACTCACATGCTGCTCACCCTGCACACCCACACACTGCTCAAGCTGCATACTCACACACTGCTCACCCTGCATACTCACACACTGCTCACCCTGCAAACTCACATACTGCTGGCCCTGGACACCCAAACACTGCTCTCCCTGCACACTCACACATTGCTCACGCTGCACACTCACACACTGTTTATCCTGCACATTCACACACTGCTCTCCCTGCACACTCACTCACTGCTCACCCCACTCACTCACAAACTGCTCATCCTGCACACTCACACCCTGATCACTCTGCACACTCACACATTGCTCACCATGCACACACACACTGCTCACCCTGCACACCCACACACTGCTCACCCTGCATAATGACGCACTGCTCACCCTGCACTCTCAAGCACTGCTCACTATTTAGTACACTGCTGGCCCTGGACACCCACACACTGCTCACCCTGCACACTCACACACTGCTCACCCTGCACACCCACACACTGCTGGCCCTGGACACCCACACAATGCTCACCCTGCACACCCACACTCTGCTCACCCTGCACACCCACAGACTGCTCACCCTGCACACCCACACATTGCTCATCCTGCACACTCACACACTGCTCACCCTGCATAATCATACACAGCTCACCCTGCACACTCACATACTGCTCACCATGCACACTCACTGCTGGTCATGGACACCCACACACTGCTCACCCTGCAAACTCACACACTGCTCACACTGCTCACCCTGTACACTCACACACTGCTCACCCTGCATACTCACACACTGCTCACACTCACATACTGCTCAACCTGATCACCCACACACTGCTCACCCTGCACACTCACACACTACTCACCCTGCATACTCACACACTAATCACTCTGCACACTCACACACTGCTCACCCTGGGCACCAACACAATGCTCACTCTGCAAACTCAAACACTGCTCACACTCACATACTGCTCACCCTGCACACCCACACCCTGCTCAACCTGCATACTCACACACTGCTCACTCTGCACACTCACATACTGCTCACCCTGCACACTTACACACTGCTGACCCTAGACACCCACACACTGCTCACCCTGCACCCTCACACACTGATCACCCTGCACACTCACACATTACTCACCCTGCATACTCACACACTGCTCACCCTGCACTCTCAAGCACTGCTCACTCTTTAACACACTGCTGGCCCTAAACACCCACACACTGCTCTCCCTGCACACTCACACACTGTTCACCCTGCACAAACTCACACACTGCTCACCCTGCACACCCACATACTGCTCACCCTGCACACCCACACACTGCTCACACTGCATAATCACACACTGCTCACCCTGCATGCTCACTCACTGCTCACCCTGCATACTTACACCCTGCTGTTCCTGGACAACCACACACTGCTCACCCTGCACACTCACACACTGCTCACACTCACACACTGCTCAACCTATATACTCACACACTGCTCACCCTGCATAGGAACACACTGCTCACCCTGCACACCCACACACTGCTGGCCCTGGACACACACACAATGCTCACTCTGCACACCCACACACTGCTCACCCTGCACTCTCAAACACTGCTCACTCTTTAACACACTGCTGGCCCTGGACACCCACAGACTGCCCCCCTGCACACTCACACACTGCACACCTTGCATACTCACACACTTCGGGCCCTGGACACCCACCTACTGCTCAGCCTGCACACTCACACACTGATCACCCTGCACACTCACACATTGCTCAGCCTGCACACTCACACACTGTTCACCCTGCACACTCACACACTGCTTACCCTGCACACCCACACACTGCGCAACCTATATATTCACACACTGCTCACCCTGCATAGGAACACACTGCTCACCCTGCACACTCACACACTGCTGGCCCTGGACACCCACATCCTGCTTACCCTGCATACTTACACACTACTCACCCTGCACATTCACACACTGCTCACCCTGCATATGCACACACTGCTGGCCCTGGGCACCCTCACACTGGTCACCCTGCACACTCATACACTGCTCAAACTCACATACTGCTCACCCTGCACACCCACACACTGCTCACCCTGTATACTCACACACTGCTCACTCTGCATACTCACACACTGCTCACCCTGCACTCTCAAGCACTGCTCACTCTTTAACACACTGCTGGCCCTAAACACCCACACACTGCTCTCCCTGCACAGTCACACACTGTTCACCCTGCACAAACTCACACACTGCTCACCCTGCACACCCACATACTGCTCACCCTGCACACCCACACACTGCTCACCCTGCATAATCACACACTAATCACCCTGCATGCTCACTCACTGCTCACCCTGCATACTTACACCCTGCTGTTCCTGGACAACCACACACTGCTCACCCTGCACACTCACACACTGCTCACACTCACACACTACTCAACCTATATACTCACACACTGCTCACCCTGCATAGGAACACACTGCTCACCCTGCACACTCACACACTGCTGGCCCTGGACACCCACACACTGCTCACCCTGCATATGCACACAATGTTGGCCCTGGGCACCCTCACACTGGTCACCCTGCACACTCATACACTGCTCACACTCACATACTGCTCACCCTGCATACCCACACACTGCTCACCCTGTATACTCACACACTGCTCACCCTGCATACTCACACACTTCTCACACTGCGCACTCACACACTGCTCTCCCTACACACTCACACATTGCTCACCCTGCACACTCACACATTGCTCACCCTGCACACCCACACACTGCTCACCCTGCAAACCCACACACTGCTCACACTCACACACTGCTCACCCTGCACACTGCTCACCCTGCATAGGAACACACTGCTCAGCCTGCACACTTACACACTGCTGGCCCTGGACACAAACACACTGCTCACCCTGCACACCCACACACTGCTCACCCTGCATCCTCAAGCACTGCTCACTATTTAACACACTGCTGGCCCTGGACACCCACACACTGTTCACCCTGCACACTCACACACTGCTCACACTCACACACTGCTCACCCTGCACACTGCTCACCCTGCACAGCAACACACTGCTCAGCCTGCACACTTACACACTGCTGGCCCTGGACACAAACACACTGCTCACCCTGCACACCCACACACTGCTCACCCTGCACTCTCAAGCACTGCTCACTATTTAACACACTGCTGGCCCTGGACACCCACACACTGTTCACCCTGCACACTCATACACTGCTCATCCTGCACACTCACATACTGCTAGCCCAGGACACCCACACACTGCTCACCCTGCACACCCACACTCTGCTCATCCTGCACACCCACAGACTGCTCACCCTGCACACTCACACATTGCTCATCCTACACACTCACACACTGCTCACCCTGCACACTCACACACTGCTTACCCCACACACTCACACTGCTGGCCCTGGACACCCACACCCTGCTCACCCTGCATACTCACACAGTACTCACCCTGCACATCCACACACTGCCTCAACCTGCATACTCACACACTGCTCACTCTGCACACTCACATACTGCTCACCCTGCACACTTACACACTGCTGACCCTAGACACCCACACACTGCTCACCCTGCACCCTCACACACTGATCACCCTGCACACTCACACATTACTCACCCTGCATACTCACACACTGCTCACCCTGCACTCTCAAGCACTGCTCACTCTTTAACACACTGCTGGCCCTAAACACCCACACACTGCTCTCCCTGCACACTCACACACTGTTCACCCTGCACAAACTCACACACTGCTCACCCTGCACACCCACATACTGCTCACCCTGCACACCCACACACTGCTCACACTGCATAATCACACACTGCTCACCCTGCATGCTCACTCACTGCTCACCCTGCATACTTACACCCTGCTGTTCCTGGACAACCACACACTGCTCACCCTGCACACTCACACACTGCTCACACTCACACACTGCTCAACCTATATACTCACACACTGCTCACCCTGCATAGGAACACACTGCTCACCCTGCACACCCACACACTGCTGGCCCTGGACACACACACAATGCTCACTCTGCACACCCACACACTGCTCACCCTGCACTCTCAAACACTGCTCACTCTTTAACACACTGCTGGCCCTGGACACCCACAGACTGCCCCCCTGCACACTCACACACTGCACACCTTGCATACTCACACACTTCGGGCCCTGGACACCCACCTACTGCTCAGCCTGCACACTCACACACTGATCACCCTGCACACTCACACATTGCTCAGCCTGCACACTCACACACTGTTCACCCTGCACACTCACACACTGCTTACCCTGCACACCCACACACTGCGCAACCTATATATTCACACACTGCTCACCCTGCATAGGAACACACTGCTCACCCTGCACACTCACACACTGCTGGCCCTGGACACCCACATCCTGCTTACCCTGCATACTTACACACTACTCACCCTGCACATTCACACACTGCTCACCCTGCATATGCACACACTGCTGGCCCTGGGCACCCTCACACTGGTCACCCTGCACACTCATACACTGCTCAAACTCACATACTGCTCACCCTGCACACCCACACACTGCTCACCCTGTATACTCACACACTGCTCACTCTGCATACTCACACACTGCTCACCCTGCACTCTCAAGCACTGCTCACTCTTTAACACACTGCTGGCCCTAAACACCCACACACTGCTCTCCCTGCACAGTCACACACTGTTCACCCTGCACAAACTCACACACTGCTCACCCTGCACACCCACATACTGCTCACCCTGCACACCCACACACTGCTCACCCTGCATAATCACACACTAATCACCCTGCATGCTCACTCACTGCTCACCCTGCATACTTACACCCTGCTGTTCCTGGACAACCACACACTGCTCACCCTGCACACTCACACACTGCTCACACTCACACACTACTCAACCTATATACTCACACACTGCTCACCCTGCATAGGAACACACTGCTCACCCTGCACACTCACACACTGCTGGCCCTGGACACCCACACACTGCTCACCCTGCATATGCACACAATGTTGGCCCTGGGCACCCTCACACTGGTCACCCTGCACACTCATACACTGCTCACACTCACATACTGCTCACCCTGCATACCCACACACTGCTCACCCTGTATACTCACACACTGCTCACCCTGCATACTCACACACTTCTCACACTGCGCACTCACACACTGCTCTCCCTACACACTCACACATTGCTCACCCTGCACACTCACACATTGCTCACCCTGCACACCCACACACTGCTCACCCTGCACACCCACACACTGCTCACACTCACACCCTGCTCACCCTGCACACTGCTCACCCTGCATAGGAACACACTGCTCAGCCTGCACACTTACACACTGCTGGCCCTGGACACAAACACACTGCTCACCCTGCACACCCACACACTGCTCACCCTGCATCCTCAAGCACTGCTCACTATTTAACACACTGCTGGCCCTGGACACCCACACACTGTTCACCCTGCACACTCACACACTGCTCACACTCACACACTGCTCACCCTGCACACTGCTCACCCTGCACAGCAACACACTGCTCAGCCTGCACACTTACACACTGCTGGCCCTGGACACAAACACACTGCTCACCCTGCACACCCACACACTGCTCACCCTGCACTCTCAAGCACTGCTCACTATTTAACACACTGCTGGCCCTGGACACCCACACACTGTTCACCCTGCACACTCATACACTGCTCATCCTGCACACTCACATACTGCTAGCCCAGGACACCCACACACTGCTCACCCTGCACACCCACACTCTGCTCATCCTGCACACCCACAGACTGCTCACCCTGCACACTCACACATTGCTCATCCTACACACTCACACACTGCTCACCCTGCACACTCACACACTGCTTACCCCACACACTCACACTGCTGGCCCTGGACACCCACACCCTGCTCACCCTGCATACTCACACAGTACTCACCCTGCACATCCACACACTGCTCACCCTGCATACACACACACTGCTCACCCTGCATGCTCACACACTGCTCACCCTGCATACTCACACACTGCTGACCCTGGGCACCCACACACTGCTCACTCTGCACAGTCACACACTGCTCACCCTGCACAACCACACACTGCTCACCCTGCACACCCACACACTGCTCACCCTGCACATCTACACATTGATCACCCTGCACAACCACACATTGCTCACCCTACACACTCACACACTGATCACCCTGCACACTCACACACTGCTCACCCTGCATATGCACCCACTGCTTAGCATGCACACTCGCACATTGCTCACCCTGCATACTCACACACTCTTCACCCTGCATACTCACTCACTGCTGGCCCTGGGCACCCACACACTGCTCACCCTCACATACTGCTCACCCTGCACACCCACACACTGCTCACCCTGCATAGTCACACACTGCTCACCCTGCATACTGACATACTGCTCACCCTGCACAATTACATACTACTAACCCTGCATTCTCAAACACTGCTTTCCCTGGACACCCACATACTGCTCAACCTGCACACACTGCTCACCCTGCACACTCACAGATTGCTCACCCTGCACACTCACACACTGTTTACCCTACACACTCACACACTGCTCTACATGCACACTCACACACTGTTTACCCTGCACACTCACACAGTGCTCACACAGCAAACTCACACACTACTCACCCTGCACACACACAGTGCTCTCCCTGCACACTCACATACTGCTCACCCTGCACACCCACACACTGTTCACCCTGTATACTCACTCACTGCTCACCCTGCATACTCACACATTTCTCACCCTGCACACTCACACACTGCTCACCCTGTATGCCCACACACTGCTGGCCCTGGACACTGAAACACTGCTCACCCAGCACACTCATACACTGCTCTCCCTGCACACTCACACAATGCTCATGCTGCACACTCACACACTGTTTATCCTGCACACTCACACACTGCTCTCCCTGCTCACTCACACACTGCTCACCCCCCACACACACACTGCTCATCCTGCACACTCACACCCTGCTCACTCTGCACACTCACACATTGCTCACCCTGCACACTCACACACTGCTCACCCTGCACACCCACACACTGCTCACCCTGCACACCCACATACTGCTCACACTCACACACTGCTCACCCTGCACACTACTCACCCTGCACTGCCACACACTTCTCACCCTGCATAGGAACACACTGCTCAGCCTGCACACTTACACACTGCTGGCATTGGACACACACACACTGCTCACCCTGCACACCCACACACTGCTCACCCTGCACTCTCAAGCACTGCTCACTATTTAACACACTGCTGGCCCTGGACACCCACACACTGTTCACCCTGCACACTCACACACTGCTCACACAGCACACCCACACACTGCTCACCCTGCACACTCACACACTGCTCACCCTGCACACACACAGTGCTCTCCCTGCACACTCACACACTGCTCACCCTGCCCAACCACACACTGCTCACCCTGCACACTCACACAATGCTCACCCTGCATACTCACACACTGCTGTCCCTGCACACACACACAGCTCACCTTGCAAACTTACACTGCTGGCCCTGGATACCCACACACTGCTCACCCTGCATACTCACAAATTACTCACCCTGCACACCCACACACTGCTGACCCTGCATACCCACACACTGCTCACCCTGCATGCTCACACACTACTCAACCTGCATACTAACAAACTGCTGGCCCTGGACACCAACACACTGCTCATCCTGCACACTCACACACTGCTCACCCTGCACACTCACACACTGCTCACACTCACACACTACTCACCCTGCATACTAACACACTGCTGGCCCAGGACACCAACACACTGCTCACCCTGCACACTCTCACACTGCTCACCCTGCACACTGCTCACACTCACACACTACTCACCCTGCATACCCACACACTGTTCACCCTGCATACTCACACACTGCTCACCCTGCACACTCACACACTGCTCACCCTGCACACTCACACACTGTTGACCCTAGACACGCACACACTTCTGACCCTGCACACTCACACACTGCTTACCCTGCACACTCACACATTGCTCAACCTGCACACACACACACTACTCACCCTGCATAGCCATGCACTGCTCAACCTGCACACTCACATACTGTTCACCCTGCACACTCATTCTGCTGCCTCTGGAGACCCAGATACTGATCACCCTCCACACTCATAATCTACTCACCCTGCATACCCACACACTGCTCACCCTGCACACACAGCTCATGCTGCTTACTCACACACTGCACACCCTGCATGCCCACACACTGCTCACCCTGCACACTCACACATTACTCACCCTGCATACTCACACACTGTTCACCCTGCACTCTCAAGCACTGCTCACTCTTTAACACAGTGCTGGCCCTCAACACCCACACACAGCTTATCCTGCACACTCGCACACTGTTCACCTTGCACACACTCACACACTGCTCACCCTGCACACCCACACACTGCTCACCCTGCACACCCACACACTGATCACCCTGCATAATCACACACTGCTCACCCTGCATGCTCACACACTGCTCACCCTGCATACTTACACCCTGCTGTTCCTGGACACCCACACACTGCTCACCCTGCACACTCACACACTGCTCACACTCACACACTGCTCAACCTGCACACCCACACACTGCTCAACCTATATACTCACACACTGCTCACCCTGCATAGGAACAAACTGCCCACCCTTCACACTCACACACTGCTGGCCCTGGACACACACACACTGCTCACCCTGCACACCCACACACTGCTCACCCTGCACTCTCAAGCACTGCTCACTCTGTAACACACTGCTGGCCCTGGACACCCAAACACTGCCTACCCTGCACACTCACACACTGCTCACCCTGCACACTCACACATTGCTCACCCTGCACACTCACACACTGCTCACCCTGCACACTCACACACTGCTCATCCTGCACACTCACACACTGCTTACCCTGCATAGTCACACACTTTGGGCCCTGGACACCCACACACTGCTCAGCCTGCACACTTACACACTGCTGGCCCTGGACACACACACACACTGCTCACCCTGCCCACCCACACACTGCTCACCCTGCACTCTCAAGCACTGCTCACTATTTAACACACTGCTGGCCCTGGACACCCACACACTGTTCACCCTGCACACTCACACACTGCTCACACAGCACACCCACACACTGCTCACCCTGCACACTCACACACTGCTCACCCTGCACACACACAGTGTTCTCCCTGCACACTCACACACTGCTCACCCTGCCCAACAACACACTGCTCACCCTGCTCACTCACACACTGCTCACCCTGCATACTCACACACTGCTGTCCCTGCACACACACACAGCTCACCTTGCAAACTGACACTGCTGGCCCTGAACACCCACATACTGCTCACCCTGCATACACACACATTACTCACCCCGCACACCCACACACTGCTGACCCTGCATACCCACACACTGCTCACCCTGCATGCTCACACACTACTCAACCTGCATACTAACAAACTGCTGGCCCTGGACACCAACACACTGCTCACCCTTCATAAATAACACACTGCTCACCCTGCACACTCACACACTGCTCACACTCACACACTTCTCACCCTGCATACTAACGCACTGCTGGCCCTGGACACCAACACACTGCTCACCCTGCACACTCTCACACTGCTCACCCTGCACACTCACACACTGCTCACACTCACACACTACTCACCCTGCATACCCACACACTGTTCACCCTGCATACTCACACACTGCTCAACCTGCATACGCACACAATGCTCACTCTGCACACTCACACACTGCTCACCCTGCACACTCACACACTGCTCACCCTGCACACTCACACAATGCTCACTCTGCACACTCACACACTGCTCACCCTGCACACTCACACACTGCTCACCCTGCACACTCACACACTGTTGACCCTAGACACCCACACACTGCTGACCCTGCACACTCACACATTGCTCAACCTGCACACACACACACACTACTCACCCTGCATAGCCATGCACTGCTCATCCTGCACACTCACATACTGTTCACCCTGCACACTCATTCTGCTGCCTCTGGAGACCCACACACTGATCACCCTGCATACTCATAAACTACTCACCCTGCATACCCACACACTGCTCACCCTGCACACTCACACAGCTCGTGCTGCTTACTCACACACTGCACACCCTGCATGCCCACACACTGCTCACCCTGCACACTCACACACTGATAACCCTGCACACTCACACATTACTCACCCTGCATACTCACACACTGCTCACCCTGCACTCTCAAGCACTGCTCACTCTTTAACACACTGCTGGCCCTCAACACCCACACACTGCTCACCCTGCACACTCACACACTGTTCACCCTGCACACACTCACACACTGCTCACCCTGCACACCCACACACTGCTCATTCTGCATACTTACACCCCGCTGTTCCTGGACACACACACACTGCTCACCCTGAACACTCACACACTGCTCACACTCACACACTGCTCAACCTGCACACCCACACACTGCTCAACCTATATACTCACACACTGCTCACCCTGCATAGGAACAAACTGCCCACCCTGCACACTCACACACTGCTGGCCCTGGACACACACACACTGCTCACCCTGCACACCCACACACTGCTCACCCTGCACTCTCAAGCACTGCTCACTCTTTAACACACTGCTGGCCCTGGACAACCACACACTGCTCACCCTGCACACTCACACACTGCTCACCCTGCACACTCACACATTGCTCACCCTGCACACTCACATACAGGTCACCCTGCACACTCACACACTGCTTACCCTGCATACTCACACACTTCGGGCCCTGGACACCCACCCACTGCTCAGCCTGCACACTCACACACTGCTCACCCTGCACACTCACACATTGCTCACCCTGCACACTCCACACTGCTCACCCTGCACACTCACACACTGCCAACCCTGCACACTCATACTGCTGGCCCTGGACACCCACACCCTGCTCACCCTGCATACTCACACACTACTCACCCTGCACATCCACACACTGCTCACCCTGCATACGCACACACTGCTGGCACTGGGCACCCTCACACTGGTCACCCTGCACGCTCATACACTGCTCACACTCACATACTGCTCACCCTGCACACCCACACACTGCTCACCCTGTATACTCACACACTGCTCACCCTGCATACTCACACACTTCTCACCCTGCACACTCACACACTGCTCACCCTGCATGCTCACAGACTGCTGGCAGTGGGCACCCTCACACTGGTCACCCTGCACTCTCATACACTGCTCACACTCACATACTGCTCACCCTGCACACCCACACACTGCTCACCCTGTATACGCACACATTGCTCACCCTGCATACTCACACACTTCTCACCCTGCACACTCACACACTGCTCACCCTGCATGCTCACACACTGCTGGCCCTGGACACCCAAACACTGCCCACCCAGCACACTCACTGTTAGACCCGGCCCTCGTAACATAGTCAGACCTGACCCCTGCACCTCACACCAGCCCCGAGCCCAAGGCCTAGCCGATCCTTCCCACCAGAACACACACACCCGACCCGGACTTCCCCCGTCCGTGGCCTTCCTCCTTCGGCCACCCCGGGCCCGCGTGCCCACTTCATGCACCAAGATGGCCGCCCTGCCCCAGCGCGACCCTAGCCCATAGGCGCCGCTCCGGCTGGAGGACATCGCGCTCCCCTTGGGATGAGAAAGGGAGGAGCAGTTTCCATCACACCTCTGCGCTTCCCTGGGGAGGTGGGTTTTGATCGACCCGCCGGCCTCCCCGAGGGCTGGCTCCACGCCTGCTGGGTGTCTGGGGCTCCTCCCGACCCGGCCCTGAAAGGATCAAAGGACAATGGCAGGAAACCCCCAACAAGCGACCCCCAGGTGACAAGACCCCTGCCTGCACAGACTCCGGACATCAAAGAGGAGTCGCCTGATAACAAGGGGTGCACTGGGACTGTCCGGCAGATTCGCCTTGGAAACACCTGAGCCCTGCTGAGTGACTCGCGGCTCCCTGAAGATCGTCAGACCTCCGAACTTGTGCCTGAGCCCTGCTGAGTGACTCGCGGCTCCCTGAAGATCGTAAGACCCCCGAACGTGTGCTTGAGCCCTGCTGAGTGACTCGCGGCTCCCTGAAGATCGTCAGACCTCCGAACTTGTGCCTGAGCCCTGCTGAGTGACTCGCGGCTCCCTGAAGATCGTCAGACCTCCGAACTTGTGCCTGAGCCCTGCTGAGTGACTTGCGGCTCCCTGAAGATCGTAAGACCCCCGAGCTTGTGCTTGAGCCCTGCTGAGTGACTCGCGGCTCCCTGAAGATCGTAAGACTTCCGAACTCGCGCTCGAGCCCTGCTGAGTAACTCACGGCTCCCACAGACTCTCTTGGTCCCGCCGGACCCCACGACGACAAGCGTATCCCCCAGCTCGAGGATTGTGAGCTGTGCGCCGGGTACGATCCGGCATTTGATCCATATCCCCAAAGACTGTCCCGCTACCTCCTATCCCCCCTCCAAGACTTGGTGAGCCCGCGCTCTACTTGTATATATTTTGCCTTGCTGATCATAAAGATCCTACCACTCCGATCTGATAAAGATTTGCTCTTAAGAACTCCTCGTGTGCTGTCTCTCTGTTGTGTGGTGCCGAGTGTGCGATCCTAGATACGAGGTTCCTCCCCTGAGGAGTCTCCCGCCAGCGCCCGGCTACGATACCTCGAGGGTGGGTCTCAGGGTAGTCAGGGCCCCCTCCGGGCCCCTCTGAGGTCGCCTTCTAACATTGGTGGCAAGCGACGGGATTCGGGCCCATAATCTAGAGATCGTACCGTGAACGGCTGACGCACTACCGACAAAGATGGCAGAAGGAAACGCCGTGGTTCTCATAGAAAACAACGCCAGTACCGTGTTCCAGGTGGAACAGCTGGAAGAGTACACTCACAAAGAACTAAAGCAATTCTGTAAGGAACTCAGAATCGCTACCACTGGTCTCAACACCAAAGAAGATATGCAAAAGGCACTGAAAGCTTGGGTGGATTCTGGAGCCTCCCGCCCAGAAGGAGCGGGGGAGCCCCACGATGAAGCTGGACCCTCCCAAGGAGAACGCAGCAGCAACCAGGTGCGAGGCTTCGTACCAGACGGGGGCCTATCCCCGGAGGAACTCGCAGACAGAGAAAAAAGTCGCCATCACGAGCTCGAATTAGCCAAACTCAAAATTGAGGGCGAGTTGAAATTAGCCGAGAAAAAGCTAGCAGTAGGACAGTTGCGAGTACAAGGAGAACTAGAAGAGAAGAAACTCCAATGAGAACACGAGGGAAGGAGACTTCAACTGGAACATTGTTAGACCCGGCCCTCGTAACATAGTCAGACCTGACCCCTGCACCTCACACCAGCCCCGAGCCCCTGGCCTGGCCGATCCTGCCCACCAGAACACACACACCCGACCCGGACTTCCCCCGTCCGTAGGCCTTCCCCCCTTCGGCCACCCCGGGCCCGCGTGCCCACTTCATGCACCAAGATGGCCGCCCGGCCCCAGCGCGACCCTAGCCTACAGGCGCCACTCCGGCTGGAGGGCATCGCGCTCCCCTTGGGATGAGAAAGGGAGGAGCAGTTTCCATCACACCTCTGCGCTTCCCTGGGAAGGTGGGTTTCGATCGACCCGCCGGCCTCCCCGAGGGCTGGCTCCACGCCTGCTGGGTGTCTGGGGCTCCTCCCGACCTGGCCCTGAAAGGATCAAAGGACAATGGCAAGAAACCCCCAACAAGCGACCCCCAGGGGACAAGACCCCTGCCTGCACAGACTCCGGACATCAAAGGGGAGTCGCCCTATAACAAGGGGTGCCCTGGGACTGTCCGGCGGATTCGCCTTGGAAACACCTGAGCCCTGCTGAGTGACTCGCGGCTCCCTGAAGATCGTGAGACCTCCGAACCTGTGCTTGAGCCCTGCTGAGTGACTCGCGGCTCCCTGAAGATCGTAAGACCTCCGAACCTGTGCTTGAGCCCTGCTGAGTGACTCGCGGCTCCCTGAAGATCGTAAGACCTCCGAACTTGTGCTTGAGCCCTGCTGAGTGACTCGCGGCTCCCTGAAGATCATAAGACCTCCGAACTTGTACTCGAGCCTGCTGAGTATCTCGCAGCGCCCCCAGACTCCCTTGGTCCCGCCGGACCCCACGACGACAAGCGCATCCCCTAGCTCGAGGATTGTGAGCTGTGCGCCGGATACGCTCCTGCATTTGATCCATTCCCCCAAAGACTGTCCCGCTACCTCCTAACCCCCCTCCAAGACTTTGTGAGCCCGCGCTCTACTTGTATATATATTGCCTTGCGGATCATAAAGATCTTACCACTCCGACCTGATAAAGATTTGTTCTTAAGAACTCTCGGTGTGGTGTCTCTTTGTCGTGTGGTGCCGAGTGTACGATCCTAGATACGAGATTCCTCCCCTGAGGAGTCTCCTGCCAGTGCCCGGCTACGATACCTCGAGGGTTGGTCTCAGGACAGTCAGGGCCCCCCTCCGGGCCCCTCTGAGGTCGCCTTCTAACAAACATGAACGCAGCCTGAAGGAAATGGAACTGAAAGCAAGAAGCGAAGAAGCGCGGCCCCCGGGGAACCGGGAGGCGGCCGCCCCGACGGAGCAGAAGGTCCACATCCCCAAGGATGTGGTCAAAGAATATTACAAAAATGATGACATTCAGCAGTGGTTCCGGGCCTACGAGGTCGCCATGACCTCCCATCGTGTCCCGCAGAAGGATTGGGGGGCTGGGTTATGGGGACGATTCCTGAGCGAAGGGAGAGACACCCTGCTCGACCTACCCACCTCCATGCAGACCTCCTATGAACACATGAAAGCGGCCCTCCTCACAAGGTACGGCCTCACCCCGGAGATGTACCGCCAGCGGTTCCGGGACTGCAGGAAGATCCCGGGTACCACCTGGGTGGAATATGTGAATTTCTTCAGCCGCGCCTTCGATGGGTGGATCAAGGGCAGCAAGGTAACCACCCTGGAAGAACTAACCGACCTTATGTTGTGGGAACACCTGGCTGCCAACTGCTTTGTGGAACTACGCCAGCATCTACTCGACAGCAAGCTCACGGACCCAAGAAAGCTGGCTGTCGAGGCGGATCCCTGGACCAACACCCGGGTCTCCCGGGGCCCTGTAGGAGAGTACCCCCGAGCCAGTCAGGGACCACCCCGCCAGAGAGGGGGGGGAAACCAGGGAGGGCAGAGAGAGTCCCAGGCTAGTCCCCCGAAGTCCCAACCTCCACCTTTCCCGGCACCCCCACCAGCTGTATCCGGCCCCCCCCTTAGACGGGGGCACCGGGTGACCATCACTTGTTTCCGTTGCCAGAAGCCCGGGCATTACGCCACCGACCCTGAATGCCCCATGACCCCACGCACCACCCAGGCAGCACCCCCTGCTAGACAGATAGCCAATGTAGCCCTGGGGGAGGAGGTTGAGGAGGCCGAGGAGTGGGAACCCGCCGCTATGGCCCTAGTATACTTAGGAGATAGAGAGATGGTCCCTGGGAGCCTCCTGCCCTCTAACACAAAGAAATATGGGCAGCTCGTAACGATCAATGGCCACCAAGTAGAAGCCCTCCGTGACACCGGGGCCAGCATCACCGGTGTCCTCAGCCATTTAGTACATGGAGACCAGGTCCTCCCCAACGTATTTTGCCCTGTCATTTCAGCCGACAACACAGAAAGCCTATGTAAGGTAGCCCTGGTGCCCTTTGAGTGGGGAGGGGTGGTCGGTAAACTGAAGGTCGCAGTGAGAACCTCCCAGCCCGTCGACTGTCTCCTGGGGAACGACCTGGAAAGTTCCCCCTGGGGACAAGTTGAGCGCAAGACCCACCTAGGGATGATGGGCCTCCCTGAGTGGGTGTGCGCCACCACTCGATCCATGGCGGCTCGACTGACCCCCCTGAGGGAAGTCGACGACGCCCCGACCCCTGAAGATAGGATGGTCCCGGACGAGGGTCCCCCCACCAGAAGAGTCGATCGCCAGTGACGAACCCCCGCCTTCCGACTCCACCCCAGTCACCGAGTTAGGCGATCTGCCCGAATTAGCCCAGTGGCGCCACGAGGGGGGCCCCTCCCGAGAGGAGTTCTGCCGAGAGCAGGCTACCTGTCCCTCCCTGGTCGGGCCCCGGCAACAGGCAGAGGCCCAGGCCACAGGCGACCAGACGGGGACACACCGGGTGTATTGGGAGAATGACCTTTTGTACAGCGAACAGAAGTCGGTGGAGCTAGGGTCAGGCCGGGTGCTGGTGGTACCCCTACGCTTCCGAAACCTCCTCCTGGGCTTGGCCCACGACGTTCCCCTCGCAGGCCACTTGGGTCAGGACAAAACATACAGTCGCCTCGTGACTCACTTCTACTGGCCCAGAATGAAAGCGGATGTGGAAGCCCACTGCAAATCCTGTCCCACGTGCCAGGCCAGTGGGAAGAGTGGAGGGAAGCGCAAGGCTCCCCTCCAACCCTTCCCTGTCGTCAGTACCCCTTTTGAGCGGGTCGGGATCGACATTGTAGGACCTCTGGACCCCCCAACTTCCCAGGGGCACCGGTTCATCCTCGTCCTGGTGGACCATGCCACCCGTTACCCTGATGCCATCCCCCTGCGCACCGTCACGGCCCCAATGGTGGGCCGGGCGTTGATGGGGATCTTCTCCCGCATGGTTTTCCCCGCGAGGTCGTGAGCGATCGCGGCACCAACTTTATCTCCCGATACATGAGGTCCTTATGGCAACAGTGCGGGGTGTCCTATAAGTTCACCACCCCATACCACCCATAAGGAAACGGCCTGGTAGAGCGGTTTAACCGGTCTCTGAAGGGGATGATCGCGGGCCTGGAAGAGCCCCTCCGGCGTAAGTGGGACATCCTGCTCCCCTGCCTCCTATTCGCATACCGAGAAGTTCCCCAGAAATCCTTGGGTTTCAGACCCTTTGAGTTACTCTACGGGCACCCCGTCAGGGGGCCCCTCAGCCTGGTCAAGGAAGAGTGGGAGGCGGCGCCCCGAGGCCCCCCCTGAGATGTGTTCCGTTACGTCCTGACCCTCCGAAATCAGACTAGGAGATTCCGGGAGATGGCAGAGGCCAACCTGGAGGCGAGTCAGGAGGAGATGAAGCGCTGGTACGACCAGAACGCCGCGCTGGTCGAGTTTCAGCCAGGCCAGCTGGTGTGGGTCATGGCCACCGTGAAACCCTGCGCTCTCCAGGATAAATGGACCGGGCCCTTCAAAGTAGTTGAGCGGAAGAGCCCGGTCACGTACTTGGTAGAAGTCCAGTCACCCCGGGACCCCCTCCGGGTCCTCCACGTGAACCGCCTCAAGCCCCACTTTGTGCGGACGGAGCTGAGCCTCCTACTGGCCACTGATGACGGGTCCGAAGAAGAGTCAGATCCTCTCCCTGATCTTCTGTGCACCAAGGAGAAGGACGGCTCCGTAGAGGGAGTGAACCTCTCCCCGTCTCTCACTCCCCAGCAACGTGAGGATTGCCGCCAGCTCCTAGGGCAGTTTCCGGACCTTTTCTCCCTGGTCCCCAAGGTCACCGACTGGTGTGTTCATGATGTGGATACCGGGGACAGCCCACCAGTGAGACACCGAGCCTACCGAGTCCCTGATCGGGTCCGGTCCTGTATCCAAGCCGAAGTCTCGAAAATGTTGTCCCTAGGTGTGATCGAACCCTCAGACAGCCCCTGGTCCAGCCCCGTGGTCCTGGTCCCAAAAGCAGCTGCCCCCGGGGTCGCCCCGGAACTCCGCTTCTGCGTGGACTACCGGGGACTCAATGAAGTCACCCGAGCCGATGCCCACCCCATTCCCCGAGCCGACGAGCTCATTGACCGGCTCGGGGCTGCTCGGTTCCTCAGCACCTTCGATCTCACCTGCGGCTACTGGCAAATTGCGCTCACAGAGGGAGCCAAGGAGCGGTCCGCCTTCTCCACCCCGGATGGGCACTATCGCTTTCGCGTGATGCCCTTCGGGATGAAAAATGCCCCGGCCACCTTCCAGCGACTGGTAAATAGAGTCCTGGCCGGGCTGGAAAAATTCAGCGCTGCATATCTCGACGATATTGCAGTTTTTAGTTCCGAATGGAGTGAGCACCTCCAGCACCTCCGGAGGGTGCTAACCGCCCTACGCCAGGCGGGCCTCACCGTGAAAGCCAGCAAATGCCAGATTGGGCAAGGTTCGGTAACCTACCTGGGGCACCAGGTCGGGAGCGGGCAGGTCGCCCCTCTACAGCCCAAAATCGACGCCATCCTAGCCTGGGAACCCCCCACTACCCAAACAGAGGTCCGAGCCTTTCTGGGCCTCACGGGCTACTACCGGAGATTCATCCGGAATTACGGCAGCCTGGTCGGTCCCCTCACGGCACTCACGTCCAAGAAGCAGCCCAAGAAGGTGCAGTGGTCCCCTGCCTGCCAAGAGGCATTCAATGCCCTGAAAACGGCCATGTGTACGGCCCCCGTCCTCCAGGCCCCCGACTACTCCAGAGAGTTTGTGGTACAAACTGATGCCTCCGAGCATGGCATCGGGGCAGTCCTCTCCCAGGTAAATGACCAGGGTCTAGACCAGCCCGTAGCCTTCCTCAGCCGAAGGCTGTTGCCCCCGGAACAGAGATGGAGTACCATCGAGCGCGAGGCGTTCGCCGTAGTCTGGGCCCTCAAGAAACTACGCCCTTACCTGTTCGGCACCCATTTCAGGGTCCAAACCGACCATCGCCCCTTGCGATGGCTCATGCAGATGCGAGGAGAAAACCCCAAGCTTCTGCGGTGGTCAATCTCCCTCCAGGGGATGGATTTCACCGTGGAACATCGCCCTGGTACGGACCACGCCAACGCCGATGGCCTCTCCTGATTCTTCCGCCTCAGCGAAGAGAACCCCCAAGAAGATGGGTAGTTCTCTCCGGCTTTCAGCTGGGGGGGACGCGTGTTAGACCCGGCCCTCGTAACATTGTCAGACCTGACCCCTGCACCTCACACCAGCCCCGAGCCCACGGCCTAGCCGATCCTTCCCACCAGAACACACACACCCGACCCGGACTTCCCCCGTCCGTGGCCTTCCTCCTTCGGCCACCCCGGGCCCACGTGCCCACTTCATGCACCAAGATGGCCGCCCGGCCCCAGCGCGACCCTAGCCCATAGGCGCCACTCCGGCTGGAGGACATCGCGCTCCCCTTGGGATGAGAAAGGGAGGAGCAGTTTCCATCACACCTCTGCGCTTCCCTGGGGAGGTGGGTTAAGATCGACCCGCCGGCCTCCCCGAGGGCTGGCTCCACGCCTGCTGGGTGTCTGGGGCTCCTCCCGACCCGGCCCTGAAAGGATCAAAGGACAATGGCAGGAAACCCCCAACAAGCGACCCCCAGGTGACAAGACCCCTGCCTGCACAGACTCCGGACATCAAAAAGGAGTCGCCTTATAACAAGGGGTGCTCTGGGACTGTCCGGCAGATTCGCCTTGGAAACACCTGAGCCCTGCTGAGTGACTCGCGGCTCCCTGAAGATCGTCAGACCTCCTAACTTGTGCCTGAGCCCTGCTGAGTGACTCGCGGCTCCCTGAAGATCGTCAGACCTCCGAACTTGTGCCTGAGCCCTGCTGAGTGACTCGCGGCTCCCTGAAGATCGTAAGACCCCCGAACTTGAGCTTGAGCCCTGCTGAGTGACTCGCGGCTCCCTGAAGATCGTAAGACTTCCGAACTCGCGCTTGAGCCCTGCTGAGTAACTCGCGGCTCCCACAGACTCTCTTGGTCCCGCCGGACCCCACGACGACAAGCGTATCCCCCAGCTCGAGGATTGTGAGCTGTGCGCCGGGTACGATCTGGAATTTGAGCCATATCCCCAAAGACTGTCCCGCTACCTCCTATCCCCCCTCCAAGACTTGGTGAGCCCGCGCTCTACTTGTATATATTTTGCCTTGCTGATCATAAAGATCCTACCACTCCGATCTGATAAAGATTTGCTCTTAAGAACTCCTCGTGTGGTGTCTCTCTGTCGTGTGGTGCCGAGTGTGCGATCCTAGATACGAGGTTCCTCCCCTGAGGAGTCTCCCGCCAGCGCCCGGCTACGATACCTCGAGGGTGGGTCTCAGGGTAGTCAGGGCCCCCTCCGGGCCCCTCTGAGGTCGCCTTCTAACACTCACACACTGCTCTCCCTGCACACTCACACATTGCTCACGCTGCACACTCACACACTGTTTATCCTGCACACTCACACACTGCTCTGCCTGCACACTCACACACTGCTCACCCCACACACACACACTGCTCATCCTGCACACTCACACCCTGCTCACTTTGCTCACTCACACATTGCTCACCCTGCAAACTCACACACTGCTCACCCTGCACACCCACACACCGCTCACCCTGCACACCCACACACTGCTCACACTCACACACTGCTCACCCTGCACACTACTCACCCTGCACTGCCACACACTGCTCACCCTGCATAGGAACAAACTGCTCAGCCTGCACACTTACACACTGCTGGCCCAGGACACAAACACACTGCTCACCCTGCACACCCACACACTGCTCACCCTGCACTCTCAAGCACGGCTCACTATTTAACACACTGCTGGCCCTGGACACCCACACACTGTTCACCCTGCACACTCACACACTGCCCACCCTGCACACTCACACAATGCTGGCCCTCGACACCCACACACTGCTCACCCTGCACACCCACACTCTGCTCATCCTGCACACCCACAGACTGCACACCCTGCACACCCACACATTGCTCATCCTGCATACTCACACACTGCTCACCCTGCAAAATCATACACAGCTTACTCTGCACACTCACATACTGCTCACCATGCACACTCACTGCTGGTCCTGGACACCCACACACTGATCACCCTTCATACTCACACACTGCTCACACTGCACACCCACACACTGCTCACCCTGCACACTCACACACTGCTCACACTGCATACTCACACACTGCTCTCCCTTCACACTGACACATTGCTCACGCTGCACACTCACACACTGATTATCCTGCACATTCACACCCTGTTCTCCACGCCCACTCACACACTGCTTCCCCCACACACTCACACACTCCTCATCCTGCACACTCACATCCTGCTCACTCTGCACACTCACACATTGCTCACCCTGCACACTCATACACTGCTCACCCTGCACACCCACACACTGCTCACCCTGCACACCCACACACTGCTCACACTCACACACTGCTCACCCTGCACACTACTCAGCCTGCACACCCACACACTGCTCACCCTGCATAGGAACACACTGATCAGCCTGCACACTTACACACTGCTGGCATTGGACACCCACACACTGCTCACCCTGCACACTCACACACTGCTCACTCTGCACACTCACACACTGCTGGCCCTGGACACCCACACACTGCTCACCCTGCACACCCACACACTTCGGGCCCTGGACACCCACAGACTGCTCACCCTGCACACCCACACACTGCTCACCCTGCACTCTCAAGCACTGCTCACTCTTTAACACACTGCTGGCCCTGGACAACCACACACTGCTCACCCTGCACACTCACACACTGCTCACCCTGCACACTCACACATTGCTCACCCTGCACACTCACATACTGCTCACCCTGCACACTCACACACTGCTTACCCTGCATACTCACACACTTCGGGCCCTGGACACCCACCCACTGCTCAGCCTGCACACTCACACACTGCTCACCCTGCACACTCACACATTGCTCACCCTGCACACTCACACACTGCTCACCCTGCACACTCACACACTGCCAACCCTGCACACTCATACTGCTGGCCCTGGACACCCACACCCTGCTCACCCTGCATACTCACACACTACTCACCCTGCACATCCACACACTGCTCACCCTGCATACGCACACACTGCTGGCACTGGGCACCCTCACACTGGTCACCCTGCACGCTCATACACTGCTCACACTCACATACTGCTCACCCTGCACACCCACACACTGCTCACCCTGTATACTCACACACTGCTCACCCTGCATACTCACACACTTCTCACCCTGCACACTCACACACTGCTCACCCTGCATGCTCACACACTGCTGGCACTGGGCACACTCACACCGGTCACCCTGCACTCTCATACACTGCTCACACTCACATACTGCTCACCCTGCACACCCACACACTGCTCACCCTGTATACGCACACATTGCTCACCCTGTATACTCACACACTTCTCACCCTGCACACTCACACACTGCTCACCCTGCATGCTCACACACTGCTGGCCCTGGACACCCAAACACTGCCCACCCAGCACACTCACACACTGCTCTCCCTGCACACTCACACATTGCATATGCTGCACACTCACACACTGTTTATCCTGCACACTCACACACTGCTCTGCCTGCACACTCACACACTGCTCACCCCACACACACTGCTCATCCTGCACACTCACACCCTGCTCACTCTGCTCACTCACACATTGCTCACCCTGCACACTCACACACTGCTCACCCTGCTCACCCACACACTGCTCACCCTGCACACCCACACACTGCTTCAACTCACACACTGCTCACCCTGCACACTACTCACCCTGCACTGCCACACACTGCTCACCCTGCATAGGAACAAACTGCTCAGCCTGCACACTTACACACTGCTGGCCCAGGACACAAACACACTGCTCACCCTGCACACCCACACACTGCTTACCCTGCACTCTCAAGCACTGCTCACTATTTAACACACTGCTGGCCCTGGACACCCACACACTGTTCACCCTGCACACTCACACACTGCTCACCCTGCACACTCACACAATGCTGGCCCTGGACACCCACACACTGCTCACCCTGCACACCCACACTCTGCTCATCCTGCACACCCACAGACTGCTCACCCTGCACACCCACACATTGCTCATCCTGCATACTCACACACTGCTCACCCATCATAATCATACACAGCTTACTCTGCACACTCACATACTGCTCACCATGCACACTCACTGCTGGTCCTGGACACCCACACACTGATCACCCTGCATACTCACACACTGCTCACACAGCACACCCACACACTGCTCACCCTGCACACTCACACACTGCTCACACTGCATACTCACACACTGCTCTCCCTGCACACTGACACATTGCTCACGCTGCACACTCACACACTGATTATCCTGCACATTCACACACTGTTCTCCACGCCCACTCACACACTCCTCATCCTGCACACTCACATCCTGCTCACTCTGCACACTCACACATTGCTCACCCTGCACACTCACATACTGCTCACCCTGCACACTCACACACTGCTTACCCTGCATACTCACACACTTCGGGCCCTGGACACCCACCCACTGCTCAGCCTGCACACTCACACACTGCTCACCCTGCACACTCACACATTGCTCACCCTGCACACTCACACACTGCTCACCCTGCACACTCACACACTGCCAACCCTGCACACTCATACTGCTGGCCCTGGACACCCACACCCTGCTCACCCTGCATACTCACACACTACTCACCCTGCACATCCACACACTGCTCACCCTGCATACGCACACACTGCTGGCACTGGGCACCCTCACACTGGTCACCCTGCACGCTCATACACTGCTCACACTCACATACTGCTCACCCTGCACACCCACACACTGCTCACCCTGTATACTCACACACTGCTCACCCTGCATACTCACACACTTCTCACCCTGCACACTCACACACTGCTCACCCTGCATGCTCACACACTGCTGGCACTGGGCACACTCACACCGGTCACCCTGCACTCTCATACACTGCTCACACTCACATACTGCTCACCCTGCACACCCACACACTGCTCACCCTGTATACGCACACATTGCTCACCCTGTATACTCACACACTTCTCACCCTGCACACTCACACACTGCTCACCCTGCATGCTCACACACTGCTGGCCCTGGACACCCAAACACTGCCCACCCAGCACACTCACACACTGCTCTCCCTGCACACTCACACATTGCATATGCTGCACACTCACACACTGTTTATCCTGCACACTCACACACTGCTCTGCCTGCACACTCACACACTGCTCACCCCACACACACTGCTCATCCTGCACACTCACACCCTGCTCACTCTGCTCACTCACACATTGCTCACCCTGCACACTCACACACTGCTCACCCTGCACACCCACACACTGCTCACCCTGCACACCCACACACTGCTTCAACTCACACACTGCTCACCCTGCACACTACTCACCCTGCACTGCCACACACTGCTCACCCTGCATAGGAACAAACTGCTCAGCCTGCACACTTACACACTGCTGGCCCAGGACACAAACACACTGCTCACCCTGCACACCCACACACTGCTTACCCTGCACTCTCAAGCACTGCTCACTATTTAACACACTGCTGGCCCTGGACACCCACACACTGTTCACCCTGCACACTCACACACTGCTCACCCTGCACACTCACACAATGCTGGCCCTGGACACCCACACACTGCTCACCCTGCACACCCACACTCTGCTCATCCTGCACACCCACAGACTGCTCACCCTGCACACCCACACATTGCTCATCCTGCATACTCACACACTGCTCACCCATCATAATCATACACAGCTTACTCTGCACACTCACATACTGCTCACCATGCACACTCACTGCTGGTCCTGGACACCCACACACTGATCACCCTGCATACTCACACACTGCTCACACAGCACACCCACACACTGCTCACCCTGCACACTCACACACTGCTCACACTGCATACTCACACACTGCTCTCCCTGCACATTGACACATTGCTCACGCTGCACACTCACACACTGATTATCCTGCACATTCACACACTGTTCTCCACGCCCACTCACACACTCCTCATCCTGCACACTCACATCCTGCTCACTCTGCACACTCACACATTGCTCACCCTGCACACTCATACACTGCTCACCCTGCACACCCACACACTGCTCACCCTGCACACCCACACACTGCTCACACTCACACACTGCTCACCCTGCACACTACTCAGCCTGCACACCCACACACTGCTCACCCTGCATAGGAACACACTGATCAGCCTGCACACTTACACACTGCTGGCACTGGACACCCACACACTGCTCACCCTGCACACTCACACACTGCTCACCCTGCACACTCACACACTGCTGGCCCTGGACACCCACACACTGCTCACCCTGCACACCCACACATTGCTCATCCTACACACTCACACACTGCTCACCCTGCATACTCACACACAGCTCACCCTGCACACTCACATACTGCTCACCATGCACACTCACTGCTGGTCCTGGACACTCACACACTGCTCACCCTGCATACTCACACACTGCTCACACAGCACACCCACACACTGCTCACCCTGCACACTCACACACTGCTCACCCTGCATACTCACACACTGCTCACCCTGCATACTAACACACTGATCACCCTGCACGCCCACACACTGCTCACCCTGCATACGCATACACTGCTTACCATGCACACTCGCACACTGCTCACCCTGCATGCTCACACACTGCTGGCCCTGGACACCCAAACACTGCTCACCCAGGCCACTCACACAATGCTCTCCCTGCAAACTCACACTCTGCTCACCCCACACACTCACACACTTCTAACCCTGCACACTCACACCCTGCTCACCCTGCACACCCACACACTGCTCACCCTGCACACTCACACCCTGCTCACTCTGCACACTCACACATTGCTCACCCTGCACACTCACACACTGCTCACCCTGCACACCCACACACTGCTCACCCTGCACACCCACACACTGCTCACACTCACACACTGCTCACCCTTCACACTACTCACCCTGCACCGCCACACACTGCTCACCCTGCATAGGAACACACTGCTCAGCCTGCACACTTACACACTGCTGGCACTGGACACACACACACTGCTCACCCTGCACACCCACACACTGCTCACCCTGCACTCTCAAGCACTGCTCACTATTTAACACACTGCTGGCCCTGGACACCCACACACCGTTCACCCTGCACACTCACACACTGCTCACACAGCACACCCACACACTGCTCACCCTGCACACTCACACACTGCTCACCCTGCACACACACAGTGCTCTCCCTGCACACTCACACACTGCTCACCCTGCCCAACCACACACTGCTCACCCTGCACACTCACACACTGCTCACCCTGCATACTCACACATTGCTCACCCTGCACACTCACACACTGCTCACCCTGCACACCCACACACTGCTCACCCTGCACACCCACACACTGCTCACACTCACACACTGCTCACCCTTCACACTACTCACCCTGCACCGCCACACACTGCTCACCCTGCATAGGAACACACTGCTCAGCCTGCACACTTACACACTGCTGGCACTGGACACACACACACTGCTCACCCTGCACACCCACACACTGCTCACCCTGCACTCTCAAGCACTGCTCACTATTTAACACACTGCTGGCCCTGGACACCCACACACCGTTCACCCTGCACACTCACACACTGCTCACACAGCACACCCACACACTGCTCACCCTGCACACTCACACACTGTTCACCCTGCACACACACAGTGCTCTCCCTGCACACTCACACACTGCTCACCCTGCCCAACCACACACTGCTCACCCTGCACACTCACACACTGCTCACCCTGCATACTCACACACTGCTGTCCCTGCACACACACACAGCTCACCTTGCAAACTTACACTGCTGGCCCTGGATACCCACACACTGCTCACCCTGCATACTCACACATTACTCACCCTGCACACCCACACACTGCTGACCCTGCATACCCACACACTGCTCACCCTGCATGCTCACACACTACTCAACCTGCATACTAACAAACTGCTGGCCCTGGACACCAACACACTGCTCACCCTGCACACTCACACACTGCTCACCCTGCACACTCACACACTGCTCACACTCACACACTACTCACCCTGAATACTAACACACTGCTGGCCCTGGACACCAACACACTGCTCACCCTGCACACTCTCACACTGCTCACCCTGCACACTCACACACTGCTCACACTCACACACTACTCACCCTGCATACCCACTGTTGGAGGGAGGCCCGCCGGGTAGTCGGGGAGACTATTCCAGCACCTTCCTACCGCAAAGTTATAGCCGAGCGCCGCTGAGAAGCCTCCTCGGGGAGGTCTTTCTCCTATGATCGTACTAGGCCCAGTAACACCACCACACAGGACTCAATAGTAGTTGCGAGATTAGATTCTTTATCGGCAGTAATACGTGCAATATTTACAGAGGGATCGAGGGATCCTGTCAGAGTCTCAGTGTTCGTTCAAGAGGATAGGGTAGCGGGACAGTCTTAGTGCCAGCCAGGCACGGGAGGGCTCTGCGCCAGACCTTGGGTGCTGGTCTCAGAGCGGCTCGGACGTGGAGAGCCGCGACGTCGTCTGCAGGGCTCGGATGGTAGTTCCGCTTAGGTCGAGCCGCGACGAGGTCAGCTGGGCTCTGGTGGTAAGGTTCAACAAGGTCGGGCCGCGACAGCGTCAGCAGGGCCCCAAAGGTTCGTGAAGGTCTTTAAGCACGGTGGAGCCGCGACGTCGTCAGCAGGGCTCAAGGGGTGGTTCAGGGTGAGTCTTCTTCGTAGGGTCAGCCGCGATCCGATCAGCAGGGCTCTCGACTCCAGGATACAACTACCGCCCTGTTGTCGGGTCGCCCCAGATATAGGACAAGAGCCCTTTGATGTCCGGACCCGTGCGCCCGGAGGGGGCGGAGAGGACGGGTAGGGGGCGGCCAGACGCCCAGCAGGAGAGGCGCCAGGCCCCAGAGAGCTGTGGGGTGATCACACCCAGGTGTGGAGAGACGGTAGGGGGTCCCATCGATACTGCCCTCCGCCGAGAGTGGGAAGGGCTCACGTGGTATCCCCCGAGCCAGGGGTTGGCGTCTCGATGTCGGGCCTCGCTGGGACCGAGGCCGAGTAGAGCAGGGTCATACAGGTGGTCACGTGGAGTGACGTGCAATCCAAGATGGAGGAGCCCCGATGTGCATGGGACCTCGTGCGGCTAGCGCGGGGAAACAGGACCATGCCACGAGGCCGGCTCCCACACACGTCCCCCCCAGCTGAAAGCAGGGAGAGTCACCCATCTTCTTGGGGGTTCACCTCGCCGAGGCGGAAGAATCGGGACAGGCCGTCAGCATTGGCGTGGTCGTTGTCGGGCCGGTGTTCAACAGTGAAGTCCATCCCTTGTAGCGAGATGGACCAGCGTAACAGCTTGGGGTTCTCGCCCCGCATTTGCATGAGCCACCGCAAGGGCCGGTGGTCAGTCTGGACCCTGAAGTGGGTACCGAAAAGGTAGGGCCGGAGTTTCTTGAGAGCCCATACCACAGCGAAGGCCTCCCGCTCGATGGTGCTCCACCTCTGTTCTCGCGGCAGCAGTCGGCGGCTGATAAAGGCCACCGGTCGGTCGAGGCCCTTGGCGTCCAGCTGGGAGAGGACTGCCCCGACCCCGTACTCCGAGGCATCGGTCTGGACTACAAATTCCTTGCTGTAGTCGGGGGCCTGTAGCACAGGGGCAGCGCACATGGCTGCTTTGAGAGTATCAAACGCGGTCTGGCAGCGGGGCGTCCAGTGCACCGCCTTGGGTTGTTTCTTTGAAGTGAGTTCCGTAAGGGGGCCCACAATGCTGCCGTAATCCTTTATGAAGCGTCTGTAGTAGCCTGTGAGGCCCAGGAATGCCCGGACAGCGGTTTGGGTGGCGGGGGGCTCCCACGCCTGGATGGCGTCCACTTTTAACCGGAGGGGGGCCACCTGGCCACTCCCCACCTGATGGCCCAGATAGGTCACAGATCCTTGACCGATCTGGCACTTGCTGGCCTTAATTGTGAGGCCGGCTCTTTGGAGAGCGGCCAGGACTTCCCCAAGGTGTCCTAAGTGCGCGGCCCAGTGGTCGCTGAAGACAGCAATGTCATCGAGGTAGGCCGTGCTGAAGGCTTCGAGACCGGCCAGGACCTTATTTACCAGCCTCCGAAAGGTCGCTGGGGCGTTCTTCATGCCGAAGGGCATCACCCGGAAGTGGTAGTGGCCGTCGGGGGTAGAGAAAGCTGATCGTTCTTGTGTGCCGGGAGTGAGCTTGATCTGCCAGTACCCAGCAGTGAGATCAAAGGTGCTTAGGTAGCGGGCGGCCCCTAAGCGATCAATCAGCTCATCGGCTCGTGGCAAAGGGTGGGCATCGGTCTTGGTAACTGCGCTCAGGCCCCGGTAGTCGACACAGAATCTGAGTTCGGGGGCCGTGCCGGGGGCGGCGGCCTTCGGCACCAAGACTACCGGGCTGGCCCACGGGCTGTCAGAAGGCTCGATGACTCCGAGGGCGAGCATCTTGGCGACCTCGGTCTTTATGCAGGCCCGGACTCGGTCAGGCACTCTATAAGCGCGGTGTCGTACAGGGGGGCTATCCCCCGTGTCCACGTCGTGGACGCACCAGGGGGTTATCCCGGGCGTGAGAGAAAAGAGGGCAGCGAAGGGTTGCAGTAGCTTCTGGCAATCATGGCGCTGTTCGGGTGTCAGGGTGGCGGAGAGGTGGACGCCCTCCAAGGAGCCGTCTTGGCTCGAGGACCCCAGGAGGTCTGGTAGGGGCTCGGAGTCACTTTCACCCCCATCGTCGGTAGCCAGTAGTAAGCTTAGTTCAGTTCGGGCAAAATGGGGCTTGAGCCGGTTGGCGTGCAGGACCCTGAGGGGGTTCCTCGGAGACTCCATATCGACCAGGTAGGTGACGGGGCTCTTCCTTTCAACTATCTTGAAGGGCCCGGTCCACTTGTCCTGCAGGGCGCAGGGGTCCACGGGTGACATGACCCAGACTTGCTGGCCCGGCTCAAACTCGACGGCTGAGGCATTCTCGTCATACCAGCGTTTCATATCTTCTTGGCTGGCTTCAAGGTTGGCTTCTGCCAGGGCACGGAACTTTCGAATCTGGTTCCGCAAGGTCAGGAGGTACCGGTAGACGTCGGGCGGGGCACTCTGGACGTTCGCCTCCCAACCCTCCTTGACCAGGCTGAGGGGCCCTCGGACGGGGTGCCCATACAACAGTTCGAAGGGGCTGAAGCCCAGGGACTTCTGTGGTACCTCCCGGTAGGCGAACAGGAGGCAGGGCAACAGGACATCCCATCTCCTCCTGAGGGGCTCTTCCAGGCCCTTGATCATCCCCTTCAGGGTTCGGTTGAACCACTCGACCAGTCCGTTCCCCTGGGGGTGGTAAGGGGTGGTGAATTTATAGGTGACCCCACATTGTTGCCAGAGGGATCTCATGTACTTCGAGATAAAGTTCGTCCCCCTGTCGCTCACCACTTCTCGGGGGAACCCCACCCTGGAGAAGATGCCCATCAGGGCCCGGCCCACCACTGGAGCGGTCAAAGTTCGGAGGTGAACAGCTTCTGGGTACCAGGTGGCGTGGTCGACCAGTACCAGGATGAAGCGGTGGCCCAGGGCGGTCCGGGGGTCGAGGGGCCCCACGATGTCTATCCCCACTCGTTTGAACGGGGTGTGGACGGCTGGAAATGGTTGCAGGGGGGCTTTCACGCGTCCCCCAGTCTTCCTGCTAGCTTGGCAGGTCGGGCAGGACCGGCAGTGCTGGTCCACGTCTCGTCTCATTCGGGGCCAATAGAAATGGGTCACGAGGCGGCTGTACGTCTTGTCCCGCCCGAGATGTCCGGCGAGGGGCACGTCATGTGCCAGGTTCAAGAGGAATTCTCGAAATCGGAGGGGGACCACCAGCACCCGGCTGGCCCCTAGTTCGGCGACTTTCTGCTCGCTATACAATAAGTCATTGTCCCAATAGACCCAGTGGGTTCCCGAGGGGTCCCCCGCAGCCTGGGCAGCCGCCTGCTGTCGGGCCCCCTCGAGGGACGGGCAGCCCTTCTGTTCTTGCTGGAATTGTTCACTGGTGGGGCCCCCGTCGTGGCGCCACTGGGCCAGCTCGGAGATCTCGCTGAGGGGAGCGGCCTCGTTGGAAGAAAGTTCGGAGGGCCTGGCCTCCTCGTCAGGTTCCTCCGGGCTGGAGGAGGTAGATGGTTCGGGGCCTGCCGGTTTGTCAGGGGCCGGGGCCGCAGCTGGCTGGACGGTCATGGACCGAGTGGTGGCGCAGGCCCACTCGGGTAGTCCTAGCATCCCCAGATGCTCTCGGCCCTCCACCTGGGCCCAGGGGGAGCTCTCTAGGTCGTTCCCCAGGAGGCAGTCCACCGGGGCGTCGTCGCGGACAGTCACTTTTAGGGTGCCGGACACTCCTCCCCACTCGAAGGGGATTCGGGCCATCCGGCACATGCTCTCGGTGTTGTCGGCGGTCCGGACAGGGCAGAGGACATGTGGTAGGATCTGTTCGGGGGTCACCAGATGGCAGCGGACAGCGGTCACACTGGCCCCAGTGTCCCAGAGGGCCTCGGCCCGTCGCCCATTGATGGTGACTGTTAGACGGACCGGGAGGGTCGGCCGAGGACAAGGGGAGAGGTCTCCGGGGAGAGCCGTCTCCAGCGATCGTACAGACGAGTAACTTCCCCCCCACAGATGTACACCACACGAAGATAAGGTTTAACGTTCTTTATAAGCAATCTTTAGGTACGATAGAATGGTACAAGGAGGTCAGGACTCAGGGGTCCCCTCGATTCTAGTCCCTTGGTTGGGAAAGGGGGTAGCGGGACAGTCTTGTTACCAATCTGGTAGATGCGATGATATGATGGATAGCTCACAATCCTCGAGCTCGGCGTTCTAGATGGACGGGCCGCGGCAGCGCCGGCAGGTCCCGAGACGATCGTAGGTAGTGACGGTCCGCGGCGGCGCCAGCAGGTCCCGGTGAAGGTGGTAGTTACAACGGTCCGCGGCAGCGCCAGCAGGTCCCGACGAGGATGAAGGATGCAGAAGGTTGCGGCAGCGCCAGCAGGCAGGACGATAGTTCGCAAGGCAGGGCTACGGCAGCGCCAGTAGTCCGTCAAGGATGAGTTCTTCACGGTGTCTCTCGACTCCAGGATACAACTGCCTTCCTGCTCTGGAGCTGCCCCAGTTATAGGTCTGGTGCCCTTTGATGGCCGGACCCTCACACTTGGAGGTCGGGAGGTCCGGGATGAGGGAGTCCAGACACCCAGCAGGGGGGTGGAGCCAGCACCCGGGGGAGCTGGGGGGCGATCGGCACCTGGCGGGGGAGAGCCATCGACACTTCTTTCTCCCATTGACCTGCCAAGTGGTCCGTTCACCTCCTGGGTGGATGGTGGTGCCGGGATGTCGGGGCCTGGCCAGGCCCAGGGTTAGGGTCGAGCTGAGGCCACGCGGCCTCGTGGTGCAGTGTCCAAGATGGCGGCCGGGCCGGGCGAGGGAGCCGGTAGTGGTTCGGCCCCATGATACAGAGATGTCCGGGGGCAGGAGTCCCGTATGAGACGGGGTGCGGGTTGCTTCTGCATTAGCCACTGCAGGGGCCGATGATCTGTTTGCACCCGGAAGTGGGTACCGAAGAGATAGGGCCGGAGCTTTTTGAGGGCCCACACCACTGCGAAGGCCTCCCTCTCGATGGTGCTCCAGCGCTGTTCTCGGGCCAGGAGGCATCTGCTGATGAAGGCCACTGGTTGGTCAAGTCCCTCGGAGTTCAACTGGGAGAGGACCGCCCCGATGCCATGGTCGGAGGCATCTGTTTGTACGATGAATTCCCGACTGTAGTCGGGGGCCTGGAGCACAGGGGCAGTGCACATGGCGGCCTTCAGCTTCTCGAAGGCCGCTTGACAGTCTGGGGTCCAGTTGACCTTCTTCGGGTGGTTTTTGGATGTGAGTTCCGTGAGGGGCCCCACAATGCTGCCATAGTCCCTCACGATCCGCCGGTAGTAGCCGGTGAGCCCCAAGAAGGCTCGGACCTCGGTCTGCGTGACTGGAGGCTGCCAGGACTGGATGGCAGCGATCTTGAGTTGTAGAGGGGCCACCAGACCGCTTCCCACCTGGTGTCCGAGATAGGTCACGGACCCCTGACCAATTTGGCACTTGCTGGCCTTGATTGTGAGGCCGGCCCATTGGAGGGCCTGCAGGACCTCTCGGAGGTGGTGGAGGTGGTCGGACCAGTGGCGGCTGTACACAGCGATATCGTCCAGGTAGGCGGCGCTGAACTCCTCGAGTCCCGCCAAGACCTGGTTCACCAGTCGCCGAAAAGTAGCTGGGGCATTCTTCATGCCGAATGGCATGACTTTGAGTGGTACGCCCGATGTCTGATAGGGGGACTGTCCCCAGTGTCCACGTCGTGCAAGCACCAGGGGGTGACCCCTGGGGTGAGGGAAAACAGGGTCGCAAACTGCAGCAGGAGGTCCTGGCAGCCTTGGCGCTGTTCCGGGGTGAGGGCATCTGAGAGTCGGACCCCGTCCACGGAACCATCTTTCTCACGAGTCTTTAGGAGATCAGGGAGAGGTTCGGAGTCTTCTTCCGCTCCACTGTCTGTAGCCATCAGGAGGCTGAGCTCCGAGCGCACAAAGTGGGGTTTGAGTCTGTTGGCGTGGAGGACCCGGAGGGGGTTCCGTGGAGATTCCATATCGATGAGATAGGTGACGGGGCTCTTGCGCTCGACCACTTTGAAGGGCCCCGTCCACTTGTCCTGCAAGGCACATGGTTCGGTGGGGGACATCACCCACACTTGTTGGCCAGGTTCGAATTCGATGGAGGAGGCATTTTGATCGTACCATTTTTTCATGTCCTCCTGACTGGCCTCAAGGTTCGCTTTCGCCATTTCTCTGAATCGCCTGGTCTGATTGCGTAGGGTCAGGAGGTACTTGAAGACGTCTGGAGGGGTCTTTAGGGGGGCCATCTCCCAACCTTCTTTGACTAGGCTGAGGGGCCCTCGCACCGGGTGTCCGTACAAGAGTTCGAAAGGGCTGAAGCCGAGGGACTTCTGGGGGACTTCTCGATATGCGAAGAGGAGGCACGGAAGTAGCACATCCCACTGGCGACGGAGGGGCTCTTCCAACCCCCCAATCATTCCCTTGAGTGTGCGGTTGAACCGCTCGACTAGTCCGTTTCCTTGAGGGTGATAGGGGGTCGTGAATCGGTAGGTGACCCCGCACTGTTGCCAGAGGGACTTCATATATTTTGAAATAAAGTTTGTGCCTCTGTCGCTGACGACTTCTCGGGGGAAGCCAACCCGGGAGAAGATCCCCATTAAGGCCCGGCCGACCACCGGGGCTGTTACAGTTCGCAGGGGAACAGCCTCGGGGTAGCGGGTGGCGTGGTCCACCAGTACCAGGATGAACCGATGTCCTTGTGCTGTACGGGGGTCCAGGGGCCCCACAATGTCTATTCCCACCCTCTCGAACGGGGTGGTGACAACTGGGAAGGGTTGCAGAGGTGCTTTAAGTTTGCGGCCGCTCTTCCCGCTGGCCTGGCACGTGGGGCAGGACCGGCAGTGGTTGAGGACGTTGTTTCTCATCTTTGGCCAGAAAAAGTGGGTCACCAGGCGACTGTAGGTTTTGTCCTGGCCCAGGTGTCCAGCCAGAGGGACATCGTGGGCCAAATTTAACAAGAAGTCTCTAAAACGGAGGGGCACCACCAGCACTCGACTGGCCCCTAACTCCGCGATTCTCTGTTCACTGTACAACAGGTCGTTGTCCCAATAGATCCAATGGGCTCCGGTGGTGTCCCCTGCACTCTGGGCGAGGGCTTGCTGGCGGAGTCCCTCGAGGGAGGGACAGGTCTTCTGCTCTTGACGGAACTGTTCCTGGGTGGGCCCCCCTTCTTGACGCCACTGAGCCAGGTCGGGAAGGTCCTGGGGCTGAGCGAGCCCTTCGGGGGTTTGCTCTGGGGGGTCGGTATGGTCGGTGTCCTCTACTGGAGCGATCGGGGGAGGAGGGGCTGGCCATTCTGGTTCTTCTGGTCGGGGGATGGCACGGGCGGCCATGGACCGGGTGGTTACGCACGCCCAGTCCGGGAGGCCCAACATCCCCAGGTGCTCTCTTCTTTCTACGGCGGCCCACGGGGAACTCTCAAGATCATTCCCCAGGAGACAGTCCACGGGGGCATCATCTCGGACCGTCACCTTCAACATGCCAGAGACTCCTCCCCATTCGAAGGGGACGCAGGCCATCCGACATAGACTCTCCGAATTGTCGGCTGAACGGACGGGGCAGAGAATGTTCGGCAGGATCTGTTCTGGGGTCACCAGGTGACAGCGGACGGCCGTCACACTGGCCCCCGTGTCACGTAGTGCTTCGGCCCTGCGTCCATTAATGTTCACCCACTGACTATATTTTCTGGTGTTGGCGGGTAGGAGAGCCCGCGGGACCATGTCTCTTCCCCCTAGGCACGCTAGAATCATGGCGGCCGGTTCCCACTCTTGTTGTTCTTGTTCGCATTCTTCCTGTTCTTCGGAGATTTTTTCTCCCCCCAGGGCGGCGGCAGCTACCTGGCGGGGTCTCGGAGTTTGGTTTTGTGGACAGTTCGGGTCATTGGCGTAGTGGCCGACTCGCTGGCATCGGTGACACGTGACATTGGCTCGGAACCCCGGGCGCATCGGGGGGTTGCCCCGGCTGGCCGGGGGCGGGGTGCTGGCAGCGGGGGCGGCCGCGACGGTGTCTCTTCCTCGTCCCTGGCCTCCTCCTCCTCCTCGGGGACGGTGCTGACCTTGATTGTTCCGGTTCTGTTCGTGCGGCCCCCTCCGGCCTACTCGGGTGCTTTCCCACCGGTCAGCTTCGGCGGCGAGCTGCCGTGGGTCAGTCAATTTACTGTCGAGGAGGTGCTGCCGGAGCTCGACGAAGCAGTTGTTAGAGAGGTGCTCCCACACCATGAGATTAAAAAGTTGCTCGTAGGTCGTTACGTGGCTTCCCTTGATCCAACCCTCGAAGGCTCGGCTGAAATAGTTGACATATTCCACCCAAGTTGTACCCGGGATCCGGGTGCAGTCTCGGAACCTCTGGCGGTACATTTCGGGTGTGAGCCCATATCGGGTGAGGAGGGCAGCCTTCATGTGGTCGTGGGATGTCATCAGATGGTCTGGGAGCTGTAACAGGGCATCGCGGCCTTCATTGACGAACCTCCCCCATAGACCGGCTCCCCAGTCACTTCGATCGATCCGGTGGGAGGTCATGGCGATCTCGTAGGCCTTGAACCACTGTTGTATGTCGTCATCTCGGAAATACTCTCGAACGACATCCTTGGGGATGTGGACTTTCTTTTCTGTCGCTCCTGGGGTGCGCGGTTGCTCGGGCACCCCCAGTTCTTTGTTCTGCTTCCGTAGGTCTATTTCTGCCAGTTTGCGCTCGTGTTCGTACGCTAATCTCTTTTCTTCGAGCTCTCTCTGCCTCCGTTTTTCTTCCCGTTCTTCTCGGAGCCGCAGATGTTCTAGGTTCAGTTTTTGTTCGGCTAATTTTAGTTCACCGTCCATTTTGAGCCGTGCCATTTCTAACTCATGTAGTCTGCTTTTTTCTCTCTCTTGGATCTCTTCCTGCGAGAGACCCGTTCTTCGCTCCTCGGGAGCCGTGGTGTTCCTCTCTGATGCTGCAATGTTTTGGTCCGGGGGTCTGGCGGCCCCGGTTTCTGCCCACGACTCAATGGCGTGCTTGAAATCGTCTTTGGTACTCAGACCGGTGGTAGCAATGCCTAGTTCAATGCAGAATTGTTTCAACTCACGATGGCTGTACTCTTCCAATTTCTCCATCTGGAATTTCTCGGTGGATCCGCTCTCTTTGGTTGTCATTGTGGTTTCGTCGTGGGGTGAGCTACTCTCTGTACGATTACGCGTTGATTCGGATCGCGCCGCTGGCCACCAATGTTAGACGGACCGGGAGGGTCGGCCGAGGACAAGGGGAGAGGTCTCCGGCGAGAGCCGTCTCCAGCGATCGTACAGACGAGTAACTTCCCCCCACAGATGTACACCACACAAAGATAAGGTTTAACGTTCTTTATAAGCAATCTTTAGGTACGATAGAATGGTACAAGGAGGTCAGGACTCAGGGGTCCCCTCGATTCTAGTCCCTTGGTTGGGAAAGGGGGTAGCGGGACAGTCTTGTTACCAATCTGGTAGATGCGATGATATGATGGATAGCTCACAATCCTCGAGCTCGGCGTTCTAGATGGACGGGCCGCGGCAGCGCCGGCAGGTCCCGAGATGATCGTAGGTAGTGACGGTCCGCGGCGGCGCCAGCAGGTCCCAGTGAAGGTGGTAGTTACAACGGTCCGCGGCAGCGCCAGCAGGTCCCGACGAGGATGAAAGATGCAGAAGGTTGCGGCAGCGCCAGCAGGCAGGACGATAGTTCGCAAGGCAGGGCTACGGCAGCGCCAGTAGTCCGTCAAGGATGAGTTCTTCACGGTGTCTCTCGACTCCAGGATACAACTGCCTTTCTGCTCTGGAGCTGCCCCAGTTATAGGTCTGGCGCCCTTTGATGGCCGGACCCTCGCACTTGGAGGTCGGGAGGTCCGGGATGAGGGAGTCCAGACACCCAGCAGGGGGGTGGAGCCAGCGCCCGGGGGAGCTGGCGGGCGATCGGCACCTGGCGGGGGAGAGCCATCGACACTTCTTTCTCCCATTGACCTGCCAAGTGGTCCGTTCACCTCCTGGGTGGATGGTGGTGCCGGGATGTCGGGGCCTGGCCAGGCCCAGGGTTAGGGTCGAGCTGAGGCCACGCGGCCTCGTGGTGCAGTGTCCAAGATGGCAGCCGGGCCGGGCGAGGGAGCCGGTAGTGGTTCGGCCCCATGATACAGAGATGTCCGGGGGCAGGAGTCCCGTATGAGACGGGGTGCGGGTTGCTTCTGTGGGTAACACCTGGAGGGCCGGGGCTCGGGCCCTGTCATGCGGGGAGGGAGCAAGCCCTTTATGTGGCCTGTCCAACAGTGACCCACTGTTGGTACTTCTGGGTGTTGCTTGGGATGGTGGCGCGGGGCACCATTTCTCGGGAGCCTAGGCATACAAGCGACATGGCGGCTGGTTCCCAATCGGGGGACCCGTCGTCGTGGTTCTCCTCCTCGTCCTCTCCCTCCCCCAGGGCTGCGGCGGCAATTTGTCGGGGAGGTGGCCCCGTGGTCCCGTTCCGTCGGTTCACGGGGCAAGCCGGGTCACTTGCATAATGGCCGGTCTGTTGGCATCCGAAGCAGGTTACTGTCGGTCGTGGTCCAGACCGGGCGATAGGGGTCCCTCTTCGGCCCTGGGTCGGGGAAGCGGGGTTGGTTGTTTGCCCTCGTGGCGGACTTCTGGGCGGTCCAGCTGGGAACTCTCGACTGCGGTGGGACCCCCCTCCTCCGCCGCGCTGGCGGGGAGGTCCCGTGGTGCTCCGTTGGTAGTCCCCCACGGGGTTCCGGGGGACCCGGGTGTTGACCCATCAGTCCGCTTCGGCGGCGAGCTTCTGGGGCTCGGTCAGTTTACTGTCCAGGAGGTGTTGCCTTAGTTCCACAAAGCAGTTGTTGGCGAGGTGCTCCCAGACAATGAGGTCGAATAATTCGTTATATGAGGTGACCTTGCTCCCTTTGATCCATCCCTCCAACGCTCGGCTGAAGAAGTCCACGTATTCGACCCATGTGGTACCGGGGATCTTCTTGCAGTCCCGGAAGCGTTGCCAGTACATCTCGGCCGACAGTCCGTAGCGTGTGAGTAGGGCTTCCTTCATGTGGTCGTACGAGGTCATCACTGCGTCGGGGAGTTGCAGCAGGGTATCCCGTCCCTCGCTGAGGAACCTCCCCCATAGGCCGGCGCCCCAATCCTTCCGGGGTACCCGATGGGAGGTCATGGCGACTTCGTACGCTCGGAACCATTGCTGGATGTCGTCATTTTTATAGTACTCCTTGACGACATCCATGGGGATGTGAACCTTTGGCTCGGTCGGGGGCAGAGCGTCCCGGGCTCCGGGGTTGCTGGTCTCCCCAGCTTTAGCTTTTAGTTCAAGTTCTTTAAGGCTCCTCTCGTGCTCGAGGGTTAGCCGTCTCTCCTCTAGCTCCCGATGCCTTTTCTTCTCCTCAATTTCTTCTTTTCTTCTTGTAGTCGTAGTTGCTCCAGGGCAATCTTTTTCTCCGCCAGTAGGAGCTCACCGTCCAGCCGGAGTCGGGCAAGATCCATTTCGTGTGTCCGGGCCCTTTCCCGTTCTCGTATCTCTTCGGGGGAAAGGCTGGTGTCTGGGATGGTTCGCTCCCCGTTTGTCGGGGCCGTGGTCGGCAGGTTTCCGTCCCGGGCCGAGGTCCCTTCGGCTCGGGGTGGAGGGGTCTCGGATTCTGCACAGGCTTTCAGGGCTTTCTGCATTTCCTCCTTGGTGCCCAATCCTGTGGTTGGGATCCCTTTGTCTTTGCAGAATTGTTTGAGTTCCTTGTGGGTTGTTGGACAGGCCACACGAAGGGCTTGCTCCCTCCCCGCACGACAGGGCCCGAGCTCCGGCCCACCAGGCATAACCCACGAAAAGCACCCGTACCCCGTCTCCCGACGGATCTTCTGCCCTCGGACCTCTACTCCTCACGGGGCCCAGCCCCACCGGCTTCCCCGGCCGGTTCAAGCCACCATCTTGGGCCCTGCACCACGAGGCTGCGTGGCCTCGCCCCGACCCTAACCCCGGGCCTGACCGGCCCCGACATCCCGGCACCACCATCCACCCAGGAGGTGAGCGGACCACTTGGCAGGTCAATGGGAGGACGAAGTGTCAAGAGCTCTTCCCCCGCCAGGTGCCGATCGCCCCCAGCTCCCCCAGGCGCTGGCTCCACCCCCTGCTGGGTGTCTGGACACCTTCATCCCGGGCCCTCCGACCTCTAAGTGCGAGGGTCCGGACATCAAAGAGCGCCTGCCCTATAACTGGGGCAACTCCGGAGCAGGAAGGCAGTTGTATCCTGGAGTCGAGAGACACCGAGAGAACGCAGCCTTGACGGACTACTGGCGCTGCCGTAGCCCGCTCTTGTGAACCATCGTCCTGCCTGCTGGCGCTGCCGCGGCCTTCTACAACATCCATCCTCGTCGGGACCTGCTGGCGCTGCCGCGGCCCGTTGTAACGACCATCCTCGTCGGGACCTGCTGGCGCCGCCGCGGCCCGTTGTAACGACCATCCTCACCGGGACCTGCTGGCGCTGCCGCGGACCGTACATCGACCATCGTTCCGGGACCTGCTGGCGCTGCCGCGGCCCGCACCAACTAAGCTCGAGGATTGTGAGCTAATCATCATCTCATCCAAACTACCTGACTGGTAGACAGACTGTCCCGCTACCCCTTACCCTGCTTTGAGAGACTTGAATCGAGGGGACCCCTGAGTCCAGACCTCCTTGTACCATTCAACCGTACCTTAAGAAGTGCTTATAAAGAACACTGAACCTTATCCGTGTGTGGTATCTGTCTGTGGGGGGGGAAGTTACTGTTCTGTACGATCGCTGGAGACGGCTCTCCCCGGAGACCTCTCCCCCTGACCCCGGCCGACCCTCCCGGTCCGTCTATCCTTTCTAACATTGGTGGCCAGCGGCGCGATCCGAATCAACGCGTAATCGTACAGAGAGTAGCTCACCCCACGACAACAACACGATGTCAGCCAAAGATAGCAACTCCACCGAGAAATTCCAAATGGAGAAATTAGAAGAATACAACCACCGCGAACTGAGACAATTCTGCATAGAACTTGGCATTGCTACCACCGGCCTGAGTACCAAAGAGGATCTAAAGCACGCCCTAGAGTCGTGGGCAGAAACTGGGGTCGCCGGACCCTCCGACCAAAGCAGCATCACACCAGAGGGGAACGCCACGGCTCCCGAGGAGCGGGGAACGGGCCTCTCGCAGGAGGAGATCCGGGAAAGAGAAAGAACCAGATTGCACGAGTTGGAAATGGCACGACTCAAGATGGATGGGGAACTCAAGTTAGCTGAACAGAAACTCAACCTCGAGCACATGCGGCTCCGAGATGAACGAGAAGAGAAGCAGAGACAGAGAGAGCTGGAGGAGAAAAAAATAACGCTCGAGCACGAGCGCAAACTGGCGGAAATAGAACTTCGGAAACAGAATAAAGAACTGGGGGTGCCTGAGCGACCACACACCCCGGGGCCAATCGAGAAAAAAGTCCACATCCCCAAGGATGTTGTCCGCGAGTATGTCCGAGAAGACGACATACAACAGTGGTTTAAAGCCTACGAGATCGCCATGACCTCCCACCGGATCGACCGGAGTGATTGGGGAGCCGGACTCTGGGGGAGGTTTATCAACGAGGGGCGCGATGCCCTACTGCAGCTCCCAGATCACCAAATGTCGTCCTACGACCACATGAAGGCTGCCCTCCTCACCCGCTTTGGCCTCACACCCGAGATGTACCGCCAGAGGTTCAGAGATTGCACCCGGATCCCAGGTACAACTTGGGTAGAATACGTGAACTATTTCAGCCGTGCCTTCGAGGGTTGGATAAAGGGGAGCCAGGTCACCACCTACGAACAACTCTTTAACCTGATGGTATGGGAGCACCTGTCGAACAACTGCTTCGTCGAGCTCAGGCAGCACCTCCTCGACAGTAAGCTGACTGACCCCCGGCAGCTCGCCGCCGAAGCTGACCGATGGGAAAGCACCCGAGTGGGCCGGAGGGGGCCACACGAACAGAACAGAAACAACCAAAGCCAGCACCGTCCTCGGGGAGGAGGAGGGGGCCAGGGGCGAGGGAGAGACGCCTTGCCCGCAACACCCGTGGCCAGCACCCCGGCTCCGGCCGGTCGGGGCAACCCCCCGTGGCGTCCTGGGGTCCGAGCCAACGTCACGTGCCACCGATGCCAGCGAGTCGGCCACTACGCCAATGACCCGAGCTGCCCGCAGAACCAAACACCCAAGCCCCGCCAGGTAGCTGCCGCCGCCCTGGGGGAAGAGCGATCATTGGAGGAACCAGAGGAGTATGAGCCGGCCCAGCAAGAGTGGGAACCGGCCGCCATGGTCCTGGCGTGCTTAGGGGGAAGAGACATGGTCCCGCGGGCTCCCCTACCCGCTAACACCAGGAAATACGGTCAGTGGGTGACCATTAATGGACAGCGAGCCGAGGCCTTGCGTGACACAGGCGCCAGTGTGACGGCCGTCCGCTGTCACCTGGTGAAACCCGAGCAGATCCTGCCGAACATTCTCTGCCCCGTCCGCTCGGCAGACAACTCTGAAAGTATGTGTCAAATGGCCTGCGTTCCATTCGAATGGGGAGGGGTCTCCGGCCTGTTGAAGGTGACGGTCCGGGACGATGCCCCCGTGGACTGCCTCCTGGGAAATGACCTCGAGAGTTCCCCGTGGGCCACCGTTGAGAGAAGAGAGCACCTGGGGATGCTGGGCCTCCCGGACTGGGCCTGCATAACCACCCGGTCCATGGCCGCCCGTGCCGTCCCTCGATCAGAAGAACCAGAATGGCCAGCACCTCTGCCCCCAGTCGCCCCAGTAGAAGACACCGACGAGGCCAGCCTCCCAGACCCGACGGCCGAAGGGGACGCGCAACCCCAGGACCTTCCTGACCTGGCTCAGTGGCGTCAAGAGGGGGGGCCCACCCAAGCACAGTTCCGCCAGGAACAAAAGACCTGTCCCTCCCTCGAGGGACTCCGCCAACAAGCCAGCGCCCAGAACGCAGGGGACTCCACCGGAACTCACTGGGTCTACTGGGATAACGACCTGCTATACAGCGAGCAAAGAATCGCCGAGCTGGGGGCCGGTCGAGTACTGGTGGTACCTCTCCGCTTCAGAGACTTTCTGCTCAACCTGGCCCACGATGTCCCCCTGGCTGGACACCTGGGCCAAGATAAAACGTACAGCCGCCTAGTGACCCACTTTTTCTGGCCGAAGATGAGGAATGACGTCCTGAACCACTGCCGATCTTGCCCCACATGCCAAGCCAGCGGGAAGAGTGGTCGGAAGCTGAAAGCCCCTCTGCAACCCTTCCCTGTGGTCACCACCCCGTTCGAGAGGGTGGGGATAGACATCGTGGGGCCTCTGGACCCCCGCACGGCACAAGGACACAGGTTCATCTTAGTACTGGTGGACCATGCCACCCGCTACCCCGAGGCGGTGCCCCTACGGACCGTGACAGCTCCGGTGGTTGGCCGGGCCCTGATGGGGATCTTCTCCCGGGTAGGCTTCCCCCGAGAAGTCGTCAGCGACCGAGGCACGAACTTTATATCCAAATACATGAAGTCCCTCTGGCAACAATGCGGGGTCACCTACAGATTCACGACCCCCTATCACCCCCAAGGGAACGGACTAGTGGAGCGTTTTAACCGCACCCTCAAGGGGATGATTGGGGGATTGGAAGAGCCCCTCCGTCGCCAGTGGGATGTACTACTCCCGTGCCTCCTCTTCGCCTACCGCGAAGTTCCCCAGAAGTCCCTCGGTTTTAGCCCTTTCGAACTCCTGTACGGACACCCTGTGCGAGGGCCCCTCAGCCTAGTAAAAGAAGGTTGGGAGATGGCCCCCCTAAAGACCCCTCCAGACGTCTTCAATACCTCCTGGCCCTACGCAATCAGACCCGGCGCTTCAGAGAGATGGCCAAGGCGAACCTCGAGGCCAGCCAGGAGGACATGAAGAGGTGGTATGATCACAATGCCTCCTCCGTTGAGTTCGAGCCTGGACAACAAGTATGGGTGATGTCCCCCACCGAACCATGTGCCTTGCAAGATAAGTGGACGGGGCCCTTCAAAGTGGTCGAGCGCAAAAGCCCCGTCACTTACCTCATCGACCTGGGGACCTCCCGGAACCCCCTTCGGGTCCTCCACACCAACCGACTCAAACCACACTTTGTGCGCTCAGAACTCAGCCTCCTGATGGCTACGGACAGTGGGGCAGAGGAAGACTCCGAACCCCTCCCGGATCTTCTGAAGACTCAGGAGAAGGACGGCTCCGTGGACGGGGTCCGGCTCTCTGACACCCTCACTTCGGAGCAACGCCAGGGCTGCCGGAACCTCCTGCTGCAGTTCGCTACCCTGTTCTCCCTCACCCCCGGGGTCACCCCTTGGTGTTTGCACGACGTGGACACCGGGGACAGTCCCCCTGTCCGACACCGGGCCTACCGCATACCAGATCGGGTACGGGCCTGCATACAGGAGGAGGTGGCCAAGATGCTCACAATCGGAGTCATCGAGCCCTCGGACAGTCCCTGGGCCAGTCCGGTTGTATTGGTCCCCAAAGCCGCTGCCCCCGGCACCGCACCTGAACTGAGATTCTGCGTCGACTACCGGGGCTTGAACGCTGTCACCCGGACCGACGCTCATCCAATCCCCCGAGCAGACGAGCTGATCAACCGGCTGGGGGCCGCCCGCTACCTCAGTATCTTCGACCTAACAGCGGGCTACTGGCAGATCGGCCTCACACCCAGGGCTCAGGAACGGTCAGCCTTCTCTACCCCCGATGGCCACTACCAATTCAAGGTCATGCCCTTCGGCATGAAGAATGCCCCCGCCACGTTTCAACGCCTCGTGAACCAGGTCTTGGCGGGGCTCGAAGAGTTCAGCGCTGCCTACCTGGACGATATCGCTGTGTACAGCCACCACTGGCCCGACCACCTCCGTCACCTCCAAGAGGTCCTACAGGCCCTCCAGCGGGCCGGCCTCACAATTAAGGCCGGCAAGTGCCAAATTGGCCAAGGGTCTGTGACCTACCTTGGGCACCAAGTGGGAAGCGGGCTGGTGGCCCCGCTACAACTTAAGATTGCTGCCATCCAGTCCTGGCAGCCCCCCGTCACCCAGACCGAGGTCCGAGCCTTCTTGGGGATCACCGGCTACTACCGGCGGTTCGTGAAAGACTACGGCAGCATCGTGGGGCCCCTCACGGGTCTCACGTCCAAGAACCAGCCGAAGCGGATTAACTGGACCCCCGATTGTCAAGCGGCCTTCGAGAAGCTGAAGGCCGCTCTATGCACCGCCCCTGTGCTCCAGGCCCCCGATTACAGTCGGGAATTCATGGTACAGACCGACGCCTCCGACCACGGCATCGGAGCCGTCCTTTCTCAGTTAAACCCCGAAGGTCATGACCAGCCGGTGGCCTTCATCAGTCGACGTCTCCTGGCCCGAGAACAGCGCTGGAGCACCATCGAGAGGGAGGCCTTCGCAGTGGTGTGGGCCCTCAAAAAGCTCCGGCCCTATCTCTTCGGTACCCACTTCCGGGTACAAACCGACCATCGACCCCTGCAGTGGCTGATGCAGATGCGGGGGGAGAACCCAAAACTCTTGCGCTGGTCCATTTCCCTGCAGGGAATGGACTTCACTGTGGAGCACCGACCAGGCCAAGACCACGCCAACGCGGATGGCCTGTCCCGCTTTTTCCGCCTCGACGAGGAGAGTCCCCAAGGAGATGGGTGACTCTCCCCGTCTTCAGCTGGGGGGGACGCATGTTGGACAGGCCACACGAAGGGCTTGCTCCCTCCCCGCACGACAGGGCCCGAGCTCCGGCCCACCAGGCATAACCAACGAAAAGCACCCGTACCCCGTCTCCCGACGGATCTTCTGCCCTCGGACCTCTACTCCTCACGAGGCCCAGCCCCACCGGCTTCCCCGGCCGGTTCAAGCCGCCATCTTGGGCCCTGCACCACGAGGCCGCGTGGCCTCGCCCCGACCCTAACCCCGGGCCTGACCGGCCCCGACATCCCGGCACCACCATCCACCCAGGAGGTGAGCGGACCACTTGGCAGGTCAATGGGAGGACGAAGTGTCAAGAGCTCTTCCCCCGCCAGGTGCCGATCGCCCCCAGCTCCCCCAGGCGCTGGCTCCACCCCCTGCTGGGTGTCTGGACACCTTCATCCCGGGCCCTCCGACCTCCAAGTGCGAGGGTCCGGACATCAAAGAGCGCCTGCCCTATAACTGGGGCAACTCCGGAGCAGGAAGGCAGTTGTATCCTGGAGTCGAGAGACACCGAGAGAACTCAGCCTTGACGGACTACTGGCGCTGCCGTAGCCCGCTCTTGTGAACCATCGTCCTGCCTGCTGGCGCTGCCGCGGCCTTCTACAACATCCATTCTCGTCGGGACCTGCTGGCGCTGCCGCGGCCCGTTGTAACGACCATCCTCGTCGGGACCTGCTGGCGCCGCCGCGGCCCGTTGTAACGACCATCCTCACCGGGACCTGCTGGCGCTGCCGCGGACCGTACATCGACCATCGTTCCGGGACCTGCTGGCGCTGCCGCGGCCCGCACCAACTAAGCTCGAGGATTGTGAGCTAATCATCATCTCATCCAAACTACCTGACTGGTAGACAGACTGTCCCGCTACCCCTTACCCTGCTTTGAGAGACTTGAATCGAGGGGACCCCTGAGTCCAGACCTCCTTGTACCATTCAACCGTACCTTAAGAAGTGCTTATAAAGAACACTGAACCTTATCCGTGTGTGGTATCTGTCTGTGGGGGGGGAAGTTACTGTTCTGTACGATCGCTGGAGACGGCTCTCCCCGGAGACCTCTCCCCCTGACCCCGGCCGACCCTCCCGGTCCGTCTATCCTTTCTAACATGGGTGTATTCCTCCAGTTTCTCCAACTGGAAGGTTGCGGCCATGGTTGCTTCTTGGCCATCCATGGTTCCCTTTTTCTCTTCTCGTCTGGTCAGGTAGTGGTTGCGTTACTTGCTTGTACGATTGCGTTTGCTCGGATCCCGCCGCTGGCCACCAAATGTTGGAGGGAGGCCCGCCGGGTAGTCAGGGAGACTATTCCGGCACCTTCCTACCGCAAAGTTATAGCCGAGCGCCGCTGAGAAGCCTCCTCGGGGAGGTCTTTCTCCTATGATCGTACTAGGCCCAGTAACACCACCACACAGGACTCAATAGTAGTTGCGAGATTAGATTCTTTATCGGCAGTAATACGTGCAATATTTACAGAGGGATCGAGGGATCCTGTCAGAGTCTCAGTGTTCGTTCAAGAGGATAGGGTAGCGGGACAGTCTTAGTGCCAGCCAGGCACGGGAGGGCTCTGCGCCAGACCTTGGGTGCTGGTCTCAGAGCGGCTCGGACGTGGAGAGCCACGACGTCATCTGCAGGGCTCGGATGGTAGTTCTGCTTAGGTCGAGCCGCGACGAGGTCAGCTGGGCTCTGGTGGTAAGGTTCAACAAGGTCGGGCCGCGACAGCGTCAGCAGGGCCCCAAAGGTTCGTGAAGGTCTTTAAGCACGGTGGAGCCGCGACGTCGTCAGCAGGGCTCAAGGGGTGGTTCAGGGTGAGTCTTCTTCGTAGGGTCAGCCGCGATCCGATCAGCAGGGCTCTCGACTCCAGGATACAACTACCGCCCTGTTGTCGGGTCGCCCCAGATATAGGACAAGAGCCCTTTGATGTCCGGACCCGTGCGCCCGGAGGGGGCGGAGAGGACGGGTAGGGGGCGGCCAGACGCCCAGCAGGAGAGGCGCCAGGCCCCAGAGAGCTGTGGGGTGATCACACCCAGGTGTGGAGAGACGGTAGGGGGTCCCATCGATACTGCCCTCCGCCGAGAGTGGGAAGGGCTCACGTGGTATCCCCCGAGCCAGGGGTTGGCGTCTCGATGTCGGGCCTCGCTGGGACCGAGGCCGGGTAGAGCAGGGTCATACAGGTGGTCACGTGGAGTGACGTGCAATCCAAGATGGAGGAGCCCCGATGTGCATGGGACCTCGTGCGGCTAGCGCGGGGAAACAGGACCACGCCACGAGGCCGGCTCCCACACCCACACACTGTTCACCCTGCATACTCACACACTGCTCATCCTGCACACTCACACACTGCTCACCCTGCACACTCACACACTGTTGACCCTAGACACCCACACACTGCTGACCCTGCACACTCACACACTGCTTACCCTGCACACTCACACATTGCTCAACCTGCACACACACACACTACTCACCCTGCATAGCCATGCACTGCTCAACCTGCACACTCACATACTGTTCACCCTGCACACTCATTCTGCTGCCTCTAGAGACCCACACACTGATCACCCTCCATACTCATAAACTACTCACCCTGCATACCCACACACTGCTCACCCTGCACACTCACACACAGCTCATGCTGCTTACTCACACACTGCACACCCTGCATGCCCACACACTGCTCACCCTGCACACTCACACACTGATCACCCTGCACACTCACACATTACTCACCCTGCATACTCACACACTGCTCACCCTGCACTCTCAAGCACTGCTCACTCTTAAACACACTGCTGGCCCTCAACACCCACACACAGCTCACCCTGCACACTCACACACTGTTCACCCTGCACACACTCACACACTGCTCACCCTGCACACCCACACACTGCTCACCCTGCACACCCACACACTGATCACCCTGCATAATCACACACTGCTCACCCTGCATGCTCACACACTGCTCACCCTGCATACTTACACCCTGCTGTTCCTGGACACCCACACACTGCTCACCCTGCAGACTCACACACTGCTCACACTCACACACTGCTCAACCTGCACACCCACACACTGCTCAACCTATATACTCACACACTGCTCACACTGCATAGGATAAAACTGCCCACCCTGCACACTCACACACTGCTGGCCCTGGACACACACACACTGCTCACCCTGCACACCCACACACTGCTCACCCTGCACTCTCAAGCACTGCTCACTCTTTAACACACTGCTGGCCCTGGACACCCAAACACTGCTCACCCTGCACACTCACACACTGCTCACCCTGCACACTCACACATTGCTCACCCTGCACACTCACACATTGCTCACCCTGCACACTCACACACTGCTCACCCTGCACACTCACACACTGCTTACCCTGCATACTCACACACTTTGGGCCCTGGACACCCACACACTGCTCAGCCTGCACACTTACACACTGCTGGCCCTGGACACACACATACACTGCTCACCCTGCACACCCACACACTGCTCACCGTGCACTCTCAAGCACTGCTCACTATTTAACACACTGCTGGCCCTGGACACACACACACTGTTCACCCTGCACACTCACACACTGCTCACACAGCACACCCACACACTGCTCACCCTGCACACTCACACACTGCTCACCCTGCACACACACAGTGTTCTCCCTGCACACTCACACACTGCTCACCCTGCCCAACCACACACTGCTCACCCTGCACACTCACACACTGCTCACCCTGCATACTCACACACTGCTGTCCCTGCACACACACACAGCTCACCTTGCAAACTGACACTGCTGGCCCTGAACACCCACACACTGCTCACCCTGCATACTCACACATTACTCACCCCACACACCCACACACTGCTGACCCTGCATACCCACACACTGCTCACCCTGCATGCTCACACACTACTCAACCTGCATACTAACAAACTGCTGGCCCTGGACACCAACAAACTGCTCACCCTTCATAAATCACACACTTCTCACCCTGCATACTAACGCACTGCTGGCCCTGGACACCAACACACTGCTCACCCTGCACACTCTCACACTGCTCACCCTGCACACTCACACACTGCTCACACTCACACACTACTCACCCTGCATACCCACACACTGTTCACCCTGCATACTCACACACTGCTCAACCTGCATACGCACACAATGCTCACTCTGCACACTCACACACTGCTCACCCTGCACACTCACACACTGCTCACCCTGCACACTCACACACTGTTGACCCTAGACACCCACACACTGCTGACCCTGCACACTCACACACTGCTCACCCTGCACACTCACACATTGCTCAACCTGCACACACACACACTACTCACCCTGCATAGCCATGCACTGCTCACCCTGCACACTCACATACTGTTCACCCTGCACACTCATTCTGCTGCATCTGGAGACCCACACACTGATCACCCTGCATACTCATAAACTACTCACCCTGCATACCCACACACTGCTCACCCTGCACACTCACACACCATGCTGCGTCCTCACACACTGCACACCCTGCATGCCCACACACTGCTCACCCTGCACACTCACACACTGATCAACCTGCACACTCACACATTACTCATCCTGCATACTCACACACTGCTCACCCTGCACTCTCAAGCACTGCTCACTCTTTAACACACTGCTGGCCCTCAACACCCACACACTGCTCACCTTGCACACTCACACACTGTTCACCCTGCACACACTCACACACTGCTCACCCTGCACACCCACACACTGCTCACTCTGCATACTTACACCCTGCTGTTCCTGGACACACACACACTGCTCACCCTGAACACTCACACACTGCTCACACTCACACAGTGCTCAACCTGCACACCCACACACTGCTCAACCTATATACTCACACACTGCTCACCCTGCATAGGAACAAACTGCCCACCCTGCACATTCACACACTGCTGGCCCTGGACACACACACACTGCTCACCCTGCACACCCACACACTGCTCACCCTGCACTCTCAAGCACTGCTCACTCTTTAACACACTGCTGGCCCTGGACACCCACACACTGCTCACCCTGCACACTAACACACTGCTCACCCTGCACACTCACACATTGCTCACCCTGCACACTCACATACTGCTCACCCTGCACACTCACACACTGCTTACCCTGCATACTCACACACTTCGGGCCCTGGACACCCACCCACTGCTCAGCCTGCACACTCACACACTGCTCACCCTGCACACTCACACATTGCTCACCCTGCACACTCACACACTGCTCACCCTGCACACTCACACACTGCCAACCCTGCACACTCATACTGCTGGCCCTTGACACCCACACCCTGCTCACCCTGCATACTCACACACTACTCACCCTGCACATCCACACACTGCTCACCCTGCATACGCACACACTGCTGGCACTGGGCACCCTCACACTGGTCACCCTGCACGCTCATACACTGCTCACACTCACATACTGCTCACCCTGCACACCCACACACTGCTCACCCTGTATACTCACACACTGCTCACCCTGCATACTCACACACTTCTCACCCTGCACACTCACACACTGCTCACCCTGCATGCTCACACACTACTGGCACTGGGCACCCTCACACTGGTCACCCTGCACTCTCATACACTGCTCACACTCACATACTGCTCACCCTGCACACCCACACACTGCTCACCCTGTATACGCACACATTGCTCACCCTGCATACTCACACACTTCTCACCCTGCACACTCACACACTGCTCACCCTGCATGCTCACACACTGCTGGCCCTGGACACCCAAACACTGCCCACCCAGCACACTCACACACTGCTCTCCCTGCACACTCACACATTGCTCACGCTGCACACTCACACACTGTTTATCCTGTACACTCACACACTGCTCTGCCTGCACACTCACACACTGCTCACCCCACACACACACACTGCTTATCCTGCACACTCACACCCTGCTCACTCTGCTCACTCACACATTGCTCACCCTGCACACTCACACACTGCTCACCCTGCACACCCACACACTGCTCACCCTGCACACCCACACACTGCTCACCCTGCACACCCACACACTGCTCACACTCACACACTGCTCACCCTGCACACTACTCACCCTGCACTGCCACACACTGCTCACCCTGCATAGGAACAAACTGCTCAGCCTGAACACTTACACACTGCTGGCCCAGGACACAAACACACTGCTCACCCTGCACACCCACACACTGCTCACCCTGCACTCTCAAGCACTGCTCACTATTTAACACACTGCTGGCCCTGGACACCCACACACTGTTCACCCTGCACATTCACACACTGCTCACCCTGCACACTCACACAATGCTGGCCCTGGACACCCACACACTGCTCACCCTGCACACCCACACTCTGCTCATCCTGCACACCCACAGACTGCTCACCGTGCACACCCACACATTGCTCATCCTGCATACTCACACACTGCTCACCCTGCATAATCATACACAGCTTACTTTGCACACTCACACACTGCTCTCCCTGCACACTGACACATTGCTCACGCTGCACACTCACACACTGATTATCCTGCACATTCACACACTGTTCTTGTGAGACCGGCCTCACGGCGTGGCCCTCTTCATCATCCAGCCAACCTGCAACCACCCTCAAGACACGACATCCCCGACTCCGGCCGCCCCAGCCACCCCCGATCCGCGGGCCGGCCAGAGGCCTGACCAACTCACCACCCTACCACGCATGTCCAACCAAGGAAGCGGGAGCCTCAACACAGACCCAGAGGCGCCAGCCCAGTCACACCTCGGGTCGCCTTCCCCGGGAGGACTCAATCGGCCACCAGGCCCCTGGGGAGCAGGCGCCTCCCCTACCGAGCGTCTGGGGTCCCTCCCAGGCCCACCTGAAAAGACCAAAGAAGTGAGCGGCAGGAAATCCCGCCGAACCCCCTCCGTCACCCCAGTCCCCCCTCTGCGAGCACTCCGGACTTCAAAGAACCAGCGGAGTATAACAAGGGGTGCCGGAGAAACAAGGACAGAGAAGACCTGGAACCATCTGAGCCTGCTGACGCTGTCGCGGCTCCTGAACGCTGAAGTCACCTGGGCCTGCTGAGTGACTCGCGGCCTCTGGCTATTGAACCATCTGAGCCCTGCGGACGAGGTCGCGGCTCCCGAACACTGATCCACCTAGGCCTGCTGAGTGACTCGCGGCCCCCAGCTATTGAACCATCTGAGCCCTGCGGACGGAATCGCGGCTCCTGAACTCCGACCACCTGTGCCTGCTGAGAGACTCGCGGCGCTCCCCTTGAGGACGACTCGATAAGAGATCGCCCAGAGACACGACACCCTCCAGCTCGAGGATTGTGAGCTTCCGCAGGGTATTTCGCAGAGACACTATCTTGAAAGACGGTCCCGCTACCCCCATTCCCCACGACTGATTTGTGGTACGTGTGCCACTGCTGTACTATTTGCCGTTTGGGTCATAAAGATCCCTGAATCATCGATAAAAGAACTTATCGTCCTACAAAGAATACGTGTGGTGTCCCTCTGTTCACAGTGCAGATCAGGGTGTGCGCACCTGGTTCGGCTTACTTGGGAGAGGTGGGTCAAAGGGGTGGGCAAGACGTGTATCGAACCCCCTTCCGGCGGACGCCTTTCCAACATTTGGTGGCAGACGACGGGATCCGAGCCGACACCGAAGGAGAGCGTGCAGTAAACGACTGACGCACTACCAAACAGAAATGGAAGGAGAAACCTCCCTGGGTGCCACAGGTACCGAAATAAGCTCACCGTTCTGAGAAGATCAATTGGACTATTACACGCATAGAGAACTAAAACAGTTTTGCAAAGACCTTGGCATCGCTACCACCGGACTGAGCACAAAGGAAGACTACCAGAAAGTACTGAAAGCCTGGGTCGAGACGGGGGCGCCCCCGACCCAAACGGAAAGAGACTCTACCCATGAACAAACAAGCACCCCGGCGAGAAACAACGGGCCAGAGGGGAACCTGTCCTCCGAGGAACTAGCGGACCGAGAGAGAAGCCGCAACCACGAACTGGAACTGGCAAAACTAAAAATCGAGGGAGAGATAAAACTGGCAGAGAAGAAGTTAGCCGTCGAGCAGTTACGGCTACAAGGGGAACTCGAAGAGAAGAGACTCCAAAGGGAGCACGACGAAAAGAAACTCCAGCTAGAACATGAACGCGGCCTGAAGGAAATTGAGTTGCGGGCTAGACACGAAAAGTCACAGCCGCCCGGGAATCCCCAGCCCGCTCCCGCCGGGGAAACCAAAGTTCACATCCCCAAGGATGTGGTCAAGGAGTATTATAAGAACGATGATATCCAGCAGTGGTTTAAAGCCTACGAAGTCGCCATGACCTCTCACCGAGTCCCGCAGAAGGATTGGGGGGCTGGCCTATGGGGCCGGTTCTTAAGCGAAGGAAGGGACACTCTGCTCGATCTGCCCTCCGCGGTCATGAACTCCTACAGCCACATGAAGGAAGCCCTCGTGGGCCGGTACGGACTCACCCCCGAAATGTACCGACAACGGTTCCGAGATTGCAAAAAGATACCGGGCACCACGTGGGTCGAATACGTGAACTTTTACAGCCGAGCTCTGGACGGGTGGATCAAGGGCAGCAAGGTCTCCACCTTCGAAGAACTGTTCGATCTGATCGCCTGGGAACATTTAGCGGCCAATTGCTTTATAGAACTGCGCCAGCATCTCCTAGACAGTAAACTCACCGACCCTCGGAAGCTGGCCGCTGAGGCTGATCGTTGGGTGAACACCCGGGCCACCCGGGGCCCCGTGGGGGACTACGGCCGCAACAGTCAGGGTCCCCCCCGCCAGAGGGGCGGAGGGAACCACGGCCGACCAAGAGACTTTGCCTGGAGGTCCTCCACCAGCCCCCCCAGCAGCCCACCAGCGGCGGGTTCGGCCCAGTCTCCAGCCAGCACCGGAGCCCCAGGACGACCAGGTCCACGAGCTGGGATCACCTGCTTCCGCTGCCAGCAGCCCGGACACTACGCCAATGACCCCCAGTGTCCCCAGTATCAGCGAACCACAACGACCAACCCCACGACCCGGCAGATGGCCTCCGTGGCTCTGGGGGAAGAAATGGAAGACTCCGAGGAATGGGAACCGGCGGCCATGGCCCTGGTCTCCCTTGGGGATCGAGAAATGGTCCCCGGGACACCCTTGCCCGCCAACACAGAGAAATACCGACAGCAGGTGACTATCAACGGCCACCGAGTCGAGGGCCTTCGCGACACCGGGGCGAGTGTCACCGCGGTCCACCGCAGCCTAATTTCCGAAGACCAGATCCTAGCCGGGGCCCTCTGTCTGGTCGTATCCTCCGACAATTCTGAGAGCCTCTGCCAGATGGCCCTGGTGCCCTTCGAGTGGGGAGGGGTCTCCGGAGAACTGAAGGTAGCGGTCCGGACCTCACAGCCCGTAGACTGCCTCCTGGGCAACGACCTGGAAAATTCCCCGTGGGGGCAGGTAGAACGAAGAGCCCACCTAGAGATGATGGGCCTACCGGAATGGGTCTGCGCCACCACGCGCTCCATGACCGCACGAGTGGCCCCCTCCAAGGGCGGTGAAGCCCTCTTACCGAACACTTTCCCCGAGAACAGGGACCCCCTACCAGAAGCAGACAACCCTCCTTCCGAGGAAGAAGGAGACACTAACCCAGGGGAAGGACCGGAACCTTCCGCCCCGGAGGCCCCGATGGAACCCGAAGAACTGCCCGAGTTGGCCCAGTGGCACTGCGAAGGGGGGCCCTCCCGCGAAGAGTTCTGCCAGGAACAGACCACTTGCCCCTCCCTCGAGGGACTTAGACAACAAGCCGAAGCCCAGCCCCCCGGTGATCAAACCGGAACCCTCTTCATCATCCAGCCAACCTGCAACCACCCTCAAGACACGACATCCCCGACTCCGGCCGCCCCAGCCACCCCCGATCCGCGGGCCGGCCAGAGGCCTGACCAACTCACCACCCTACCACGCATGTCCAACCAAGGAAGCGGGAGCCTCAACACAGACCCAGAGGCGCCAGCCCAGTCACACCTCGGGTCGCCTTCCCCGGGAGGACTCAATCGGCCACCAGGCCCCTGGGGAGCAGGCGCCTCCCCTACCGAGCGTCTGGGGTCCCTCCCAGGCCCACCTGAAAAGACCAAAGAAGTGAGCGGCAGGAAATCCCGCCAAACCCCCTCCGTCACCCCAGTCCCCCCTCTGCGAGCACTCCGGACTTCAAAGAACCAGCGGAGTATAACAAGGGGTGCCGGAGAAACAAGGACAGAGAAGACCTGGAACCATCTGAGCCTGCTGACGCTGTCGCGGCTCCTGAACGCTGAAGTCACCTGGGCCTGCTGAGTGACTCGCGGCCTCTGGCTATTGAACCATCTGAGCCCTGCGGACGAGGTCGCGGCTCCCGAACACTGATCCACCTAGGCCTGCTGAGTGACTCGCGGCCCCCAGCTATTGAACCATCTGAGCCCTGCGGACGGAATCGCGGCTCCTGAACTCCGACCACCTGTGCCTGCTGAGAGACTCGCAGCGCTCCCCTTGAGGACGACTCGATAAGAGATCGCCCAGAGACACGACACCCTCCAGCTCGAGGATTGTGAGCTTCCGCAGGGTATTTCGCAGAGACACTATCTTGAAAGACTGTCCCGCTACCCCCATTCCCCACGACTGATTTGTGGTACGTGTGCCACTGCTGTACTATTTGCCGTTTGGGTCATAAAGATCCCTGAATCATCGATAAAAGAACTTATCGTCCTACAAAGAATACGTGTGGTGTCCCTCTGTTCACAGTGCAGATCAGGGTGTGCGCGCCTGGTTCGGCTTACTTAGGAGAGGTGGGTCAAAGGGGTGGGCAAGACGTGTATCGAACCCCCTTCCGGCGGACGCCTTTCCAACAGTTCTCCATGCCCACTCACACACTGCTTCCCCCACACACTCACACACTCACACACTGCTCATCCTGCACACTCACATCCTGCTCACTCTGCACACTCACACATTGCTCACCCTGCACACTCATACACTGCTCACCCTGCACACCCACACACTGCTCACCCTGCACACCCACACACTGCTCACACTCACACACTGCTCACCCTGCACACTACTCAGCCTGCACACCCACACACTGCTCACCCTGCATAGGAACACACTGATCAGCCTGCACACTTACACACTGCTGGCACTGGACACCCACACACTGCTCACCCTGCACACTCACACACTGCTCACCCTGCACACTCACACACTGCTGGCCCTGGACACCCACACACTGCTCACCCTGCACACCCACACTCTGCTCACCCTGCACACCCACAGACTGCTCACCCTGCACACCCACACATTGCTCATCCTACACACTCACACACTGCTCACCCTGCATACTCAAACACAGCTCACCCTGCACACTCACATACTGCTCACCATGCACACTCACTGCTGGTCCTGGACACTCACACACTGCTCACCCTGCATACTCACACACTGCTCACACAGCACACCCACACACTGCTCACCCTGCACACTCACACACTGCTCACCCTGCATACTCACACACTGCTCACCCTGCATACTAACACACTGATCACCCTGCACGCCCACACAGTGCTCACACTGCATACACATACACTGCTTACCATGCACACTCACACACTGTTCACCCTGCATGCTCACACACTGCTGGCCCTGGACACCCAAACACTGCTCACCCTGCACACTCACACACTGCTCTCCCTGCACACTCACACATTGCTCATGTTGCACACTCACACACTGTTTATCCAGCACACCCACACACTGCTCACCCTGCACACCCACACACTGCTCACACTCACACACTGCTCACCCTGCACACTACTCACCCTGCACCACCACACACTGCTCACCCTGCATAGGAACACACTGCTCAGCCTGCACACTTACACACTGCTGGCACTGGACACACACACACTGCTCACCCTGCACACCCACACACTGCTCACCCTGCACTCTCAAGCACTGCTCACTATTTAACACACTGCTGGCCCTGGACACCCACACACTGTTCACCCTGCACACTCACACACTGCTCACACAGCACACCCACACACTGCTCACCCTGCACACTCACACACTGCTCACCCTGCACACACACAGTGCTCTTCCTGCACACTCACACACTGCTCACCCTGCCAAACCACACACTGCTCACCCTGCACACTCACACACTGCTCACCCTGCATACTCACACACTGCTGTCCCTGCACACACACACAGCTCACATTGCAAACTTACACTGCTGGCCCTGGATACCCACACACTGCTCACCCTGCATACTCACACATTACTCACCCTGCACACCCACACACTGCTGACCCTGCATACCCACACACTGCTCACCCTGCATGCTCACACACTACTCAACCTGCATACTAACAAACTGCTGGCCCTGGACACCAACACACTGCTCACCCTGCACACTCACACACTGCTCACCCTGCACACTCACACACTCCTCACACTCACACACTACTCACCCTGCATACTAACACACTGCTGGCCCTGGACACCAACACACTGCTCACCCTGCACACTCTCACACTGCTCACCCTGCACACTCACACACTGCTCACACTCACACACTACTCACCCTGCATACCCACACACTGTTCACCCTGCATACTCACACACTGCTCACCCTGCACACTCACACACTGCTCACCCTGCACACTCACACACTGTTGACCCTAGACACCCACACACTGCTGACCCTGCACACTCACACACTGCTTACCCTGCACACTCACACATTGCTCAACCTGCACACACACACACTACTCACCCTGCATAGCCATGCACTGCTCAACCTGCACACTCACATACTGTTCACCCTGCACACTCATTCTGCTGCCTCTAGAGACCCACACACACATCACCCTCCATACTCATAAACTACTCACCCTGCATACCCACACACTGCTCACCCTGCACACTCACACACAGCTCATGCTGCTTACTCACACACTGCACACCCTGCACACCCACACAGTGTTCACCCTGCACACACACACACTGCTCACCCTGCACACTCACACAATGCTGGCCCTGGACACACACACACTGCTCACCCTGCACACCCACACACTGCTCACCCTGCACTCTCAAGCACTGCTCACTCTTTAACACACTGCTGGCCCTCAACACCCACACACAGCTCACCCTGCACACTCACACACTGTACACCCTGCACACACTCACACACTGGTCACCCTGCACACCCACACACTGCTCACCCTGCACACCCACACACTGATCACCCTGCATAATCACACACTGCTCACCCTGCATACTTACACCCTGCTGTTCCTGGACACCCACACACTGCTCACACTACACACTCACACACTGCTCACACTCACACACTGCTCAACCTGCACACCCACACACTGCTCAACCTATATACTCACACACTGCTCACCCTGCATAGGAACAAACTGCCCACCCTGCACACTCACACACTGCTGGCCCTGGACACACACACACTGCTCACCCTGCACACCCACACACTGCTCACCCTGCACTCTCAAGCACTGCTCACTCTTTAACACACTGCTGGCCCTGGACACCCAAACACTGCTCACCCTGCACACTCACACACTGCTCACCCTGCACACTCACACATTGCTCACCCTGCACACTCACACACTGCTCACCCTGCACACTCACACACTGCTCACCCTGCACACTCACACACTGCTTACCCTGCATACTCACACACTTCGGGCCCTGGACACCCACACACTGCTCAGCCTGCACACTTACACACTGCTGGCCCTGGACACACACACACACTGCTCACCCTGCACACCCACACACTGCTCACCCTGCACTCTCAAGCACTGCTCACTATTTAACACACTGCTGGCCCTGGACACCCACACACTGTTCACCCTGCACACTCACACACTGCTCACACAGCACACCCACACACTGCTCACCCTGCACACTCACACACTGCTCACCCTGCACACACACAGTGTTCCCCCTGCACACTCACACACTGCTCACCCTGCCCAACCACACACTGCTCACCCTGCACGCTCACACACTGCTCACCCTGCATACTCACACACTGCTGTCCCTGCACACACACACAGCTCACCTTGCAAACTGACACTGCTGGCCCTGAACACCCACACACTGCTCACCCTGCATACTCACACATTACTCACCCCACACACCCACACACTGCTGACCCTGCATATCCACACACTGCTCACCCTGCTTGCTCACACACTACTCAACCTGCATACTAACAAACTGCTGGCCCTGGACACCAACACACTGCTCACCCTTCATAAATCACACACTGCTCACCCTGCACACTCACACACTGCTTACACTCACACACTACTCACCCTGCATACCCACACACTGTTCACCCTGCATACTCACACACTGCTCAACCTGCATACACACACAATGCTCACTCTGCACACTCACACACTGCTCACCCTGCACACTCACACACTGCTCACCCTGCACACTCACACACTGTTGACCCTAGACACCCACACACTGCTGACCCTGCACACTCACACACTGCTCACCCTGCACACTCACACATTGCTCAACCTGCACACACACACACTACTCACCCTGCATAGCCATGCACTGCTCACCCTGCACACTCACATACTGTTCACCCTGCACACTCATTCTGCTGCCTCTGGAGACCCACACACTGATCACCATGCATACTCATAAACTACTCACCCTGCATACCCACACACTGCTCACACTGCACACTCACACAGCTCATGCTGCTTACTCACACACTGCACAACCTGCATGCCCACACACTGCTCACCCTGCACACTCACACACTGATCACCCTGCACACTCACGCATTACTCACCCTGCACACTCACACACTGTTGACCCTGCACACACTCACACACTGCTCACCCTGCTCACCCACACACTGCTCACTCTGCATACTTACACCCTGCTGTTCCTGGACACACACACACTGCTCACCCTGAACACTCACACACTGCTCACACTCACACACTGCTCAACCTGCACACCCACACACTGCTCAACCTATATACTCACACACTGCTCACCCTGCATAGGAACAAACTGCCCACCCTGCACACTCACACACTGCTGGCCCTGGACACACACACACTGCTCACCCTGCACACTCACACACTGCACACCCTATATACTCACATACTGCTGGCCCTGGACACCCATCCACTGCTCACCCTGCATACTCACACACTGCTCACCCTGCACACTCACACATTGCCCACCCTGCAGACTCACACACTGCTCACCCTGCACACTCACACACTGCTTACCCTGCACACTCATACTGCTGGCCCTGGACACCCACACACTGCTCACCCTGCATACCCACACACTACCCACCCTGCACACCCACACACTGCTCCCCCTGCATACTCACACCCTGCTCACCCTGCATGCTCACACACTGCTCACCCTGCATACTCACACACTACTCAACCTGCATACTAACAAACTGCTGGCCCTGGACACCAACACACTGCTCACCCTTCATAAATCACACACTGCTCACCCTGCACACTCACACACTGCTCACACTCACACACTACTCACCCTGCATACTAACGCACTGCTGGCCATGGACACCAACACACTGCTCACCCTGCACACTCTCACACTGCTCAACCTGCACACTCACACACTGCTCACACTCATACACTACTCACCCTGCATACCCACACACTGTTCACCTTGCATACTCACACACTGCTCAACCTGCATACGCACACAATGCTCACTCTGCACACTCACACACTGCTCACCCTGCACACTCACACACTGCTCACCCTGCACACTCACACACTGTTGACCCTAGACACCCACACACTGCTGACCCTGCACACTCACACACTGCTCACCCTGCACACTCACACATTGCTCAACCTGCACACACACACACTACTCACCCTGCATAGCCATGCACTGCTCACCCACATACTGTTCACCCTGCACACTCATTCTGCTGCCTCTGGAGACCCACACACTGATCACCCTGCATACTCATAAACTACTCACCCTGCATACCCACACACTGCTCACACTGCACACTCACACAGCTCATGCTGCTTACTCACACACTGCACACCCTGCATGCCCACACACTGCTCACCCTGCACACTCACACACTGATCACCCTGCACACTCACACATTACTCACTCTGCACACTCACACACTGTTCACCCTGCACACACTCACACACTGCTCACCCTGCTCACCCACACACTGCTCACTCTGCATACTTACGCCCTGCTGTTCCTGGACACACACACACTGCTCACCCTGAACACTCACACACTGCTCACACTCACACACTGCTCAACCTGCACACCCACACACTGCTCAACCTATATACTCACACACTGCTCACCCTGCATAGGAACAAACTGCCCACCCTGCACACTCACACACTGCTGGCCCTGGACACACACACACACTGCTCACCCTGCACACCCACACACTGCTCACCCTGCACTCTCAAGCACTGCTCACTCTTTAACACACTGCTGGCCCTGGACACCCACACACTGCTCACCCTGCACACTCACACACTGCTCAACCTGCACACTCACACATTGCTCACCCTGCACACTCACACACTGCTCACCCTGCACACTCACACACTGCTTACCCTGCATACTCACACACTTCGGGCCCTGGACACCCACCCACTGCTCAGCCTGCACACTCACACACTGCTCACCCTGCACGCTCACACATTGCTCACCCTGCACACTCACACACTGCTCACCCTGCACACTCACAAACTGCCAACCCTGCACACTCATACTGCTGGCCCTGGACACTCACACCCTGCTAACCCTGCATACTCACACACTACTCACCCTGCACATCCGCACACTGCTCACCCTGCATACGCACACACTGCTGGCACTGGGCACCCTCACAGTGGTCACCCTGCATGCTCATACACTGCTCACACTCACATACTGCTCACCCTGCACACCCACACACTGCTCACCCTGTATACTCACACACTGCTCACCCTGCATCCTCACACACTTCTCACCCTGCACACTCACACACTGCTCACCCTGCATGCTCACACACTGCTGGCACTGGGCACCTTCACACTGGTCACCCTGCACTCTCATACACTGCTCACACTCACATACTGCTCACCCTGCACACCCACACACTGCTCACCCTGTATACTCACACATTGCTCACCCTGCATACTCACACACTTCTCACCCTGCACACTCACACACTGCTCACCCTGCATGCTCACACACTGCTGGCCCTGCACACCCAAACACTGCCCACCCAGCACACTCACACACTGCTCTCCCTGCACACTCACACATCTCTCACGCTGCACACTCACACACTGTTTATCCTGCACACTCACACACTGCTCTGCCTGCACACTCACACACTGCTCACCCCACACACACACACTGCCCACCCAGCACACTCACACCCTGCTCACTCTGCTCACTCACACATTGCTCACCCTGCACACTCACACACTGCTCACCCTGCACACCCACACACTGCTCACCCTGCACACCCACACACTGCTCACACTCACACACTGCTCACCCTGCACACTACTCACCCTGCACTGCCACACACTGCTCACCCTGCATAGGAACAAACTGCTCAGCCTGCACACTTACACACTGCTGGCCCAGGACACAAACACACTGCTCACCCTGCACACCCACACACTGCTCACCCTGCACTCTCAAGCACTGCTCACTATTTAACACACTGCTGGCCCTGGACACCCACACACTGTTCACCCTGCACACTCACACACTGCTCACCCTGCACACTCACACAATGCTGGCCCTGGACACCCACACACTGCTCACCCTGCACACCCACACTCTGCTCATCCTGCACACCCACAGACTGCTCACCCTGCACACCCACGCATTGCTCATCCTGCATACTCACACACTGCTCACACAGCACACCCACACACTGCTCACCCTGCACACTCACACACTGCTCACACTGCATACTCACACACTGCTCTCCCTGCACACTCACACATTGCTCACGCTGCACACTCACACACTGATTATCCTGCACATTCACACACTGTTCTCCATGCCCACTCACACACTGCTTCCCCCACACACTCCCACTGCTCATCCTGCACACTCACATCCTGCTCACTCTGCACACTCACACATTGCTCACCCTGCACACTCATACACTGCTCACCCTGCACACCCACACACTGTTCACCCTGCACACCCACACACTGCTCACACTCACACACTGCTCACCCTGCACACTACTCAGCCTGCACACCCACACACTGCTCACCCTGCATAGGAACACACTGATCAGCCTGCACACTTACACACTGCTGGCACTGGACACCCACACACTGCTCACCCTGCACACTCACACACTGCTCACCCTGCACACTCACACACTGCTGGCCCTGGACACCCACACACTGCTCACCCTGCACACCCACACTCTGCTCACCCTGCACACCCACAGACTGCTCACCCTGCACACCCACACATTGCTCATCCTACACACTCACACACTGCTCACCCTGCATACTCACACACAGCTCACCCTGCACACTCACATACTGCTCACCATGCACACTCACTGCTGGTCCTGGACACTCACACACTGCTCACCCTGCATACTCACACACTGCTCACACAGCACACCCACGCACTGCTCACCCTGCACACTCACACACTGCTCACCCTGCATACTCACACACTGCTCACCCTGCATACTAACACACTGATCACCCTGCACGCCCACACACTGCTCACCCTGCATACGCACACACTGCTTACCATGCACACTCGCACACTGCTCACCCTGCATGCTCACACACTGCTGGCCCTGGACACCCAAACACTGCTCACCCTGCACGCTCACACATTGCTCACCCTGCACACTCACACACTGCTCACCCTGCACACTCACAAACTGCCAACCCTGCACACTCATACTGCTGGCCCTAGACACCCACACCCTGCTAACCCTGCATACTCACACACTACTCACCCTGCACTTCCGCACACTGCTCACCCTGCATACGCACACACTGCTGGCACTGGGCACCCTCACAGTGGTCACCCTGCATGCTCATACACTGCTCACACTCACATACTGCTCACCCTGCACACCCACACACTGCTCACCCTGTATACTCACACACTGCTCACCCTGCATCCTCACACACTTCTCACCCTGCACACTCACACACTGCTCACCCTGCATGCTCACACACTGCTGGCACTGGGCACCCTCACACTGGTCACCCTGCACTCTCATACACTGCTCACACTCACATACTGCTCACCCTGCACACCCACACACTGCTCACCCTGTATACTCACACATTGCTCACCCTGCATACTCACACACTTCTCACCCTGCACACTCACACACTGCTCACCCTGCATGCTCACACACTGCTGGCCCTGCACACCCAAACACTGCCCACCCAGCACACTCACACACTGCTCTCCCTGCACACTCACACATCGCTCACGCTGCACACTCACACACTGTTTATCCTGCACACTCACACACTGCTCTGCCTGCACACTCACACACTGCTCACCCCACACACACACACTGCCCACCCAGCACACTCACACCCTGCTCACTCTGCTCACTCACACATTGCTCACCCTGCACACTCACACACTGCTCACACTGCACACCCACACACTGCTCACCCTGCACACCCACACACTGCTCACACTCACACACTGCTCACCCTGCACACTACTCACCCTGCACTGCCACACACTGCTCACCCTGCATAGGAACAAACTGCTCAGCCTGCACACTTACACACTGCTGGCCCAGGACACAAACACACTGCTCACCCTGCACACCCACACACTGCTCACCCTGCACTCTCAAGCACTGCTCACTATTTAACACACTGCTGGCCCTGGACACCCACACACTGTTCACCCTGCACACTCACACACTGCTCACCCTGCACACTCACACAATGCTGGCCCTGGACACCCACACACTGCTCACCCTGCACACCCACACTCTGCTCATCCTGCACACCCACAGACTGCTCACCCTGCACACCCACGCATTGCTCATCCTGCATACTCACACACTGCTCACACAGCACACCCACTGCTGGTCCTGGACACCCACACACTGATCACCCTGCATACTCACACACTGCTCACACAGCACACCCACACACTGCTCACCCTGCACACTTACACACTGCTCACACTGCATACTCACACACTGCTCTCCCTGCACACTCACACATTGCTCACGCTGCACACTCACACACTGATTATCCTGCACATTCACACACTGTTCTCCATGCCCACTCACACACTGCTTCCCCCACACACTCACACTGCTCATCCTGCACACTCACATCCTGCTCACTCTGCACACTCACACATTGCTCACCCTGCACACTCATACACTGCTCACCCTGCACACCCACACACTGTTCACCCTGCACACCCACACACTGCTCACACTCACACACTGCTCACCCTGCACACTACTCAGCCTGCACACCCACACACTGCTCACCCTGCATAGGAACACACTGATCAGCCTGCACACTTACACACTGCTGGCACTGGACACCCACACACTGCTCACCCTGCACACTCACACACTGCTCACCCTGCACACTCACACACTGCTGGCCCTGGACACCCACACACTGCTCACCCTGCACACCCACACTCTGCTCACCCTGCACACCCACAGACTGCTCACCCTGCACACCCACACATTGCTCATCCTACACACTCACACACTGCTCACCCTGCATACTCACACACAGCTCACCCTGCACACTCACATACTGCTCACCATGCACACTCACTGCTGGTCCTGGACACTCACACACTGCTCACCCTGCATACTCACACACTGCTCACACAGCACACCCATGCACTGCTCACCCTGCACACTCACACACTGCTCACCCTGCATACTCACACACTGCTCACCCTGCATACTAACACACTGATCACCCTGCACGCCCACACACTGCTCACCCTGCATACGCACACACTGCTTACCATGCACACTCGCACACTGCTCACCCTGCATGCTCACACACTGCTGGCCCTGGACACCCAAACACTGCTCTCCCTGCACACTCACACATTGCTCATGTTGCACACTCACACACTGTTTATCCAGCACACTCACACACTGCTCTCCCTGCAAACTCACACTCTGCTCACCCCACACACTCACACACTTCTAACCCTGCACACTCACACCCTGCTTCACCCTGCACACCCACTGTGAGAAGTTGGCCTGGTATATGCTGTTCACTAGTTCTAGTGACCACCTTGTACCATGCCAAGCAACCCTTATGGTGTGGTTGTAAGTCAACCTTTTTGGACTAGCTGCCCTAGTGGTAGCGTAGGCTAAGCAGTCTTTGAGGCTAAACTCGTGAAGCGTGTTAAGCAGGCTGTTTTACCAATAGTAACCCCCTTTTATACCAATGAAAGGACACCACACAGATATATATTCAAAATATATATGTATTTATTTCTCAAAGTAACCCCTAGTCTCTTTATGAGCACAGGAGCACAAATCGTCAAACAAGATTATAACAGAATACACAGAAGTTGCACTTTATATGGATAGGCCCTGGTGGCCACTCGAACCATATACTAAAATAGTGGTATAAGTACCACGAACAGAAAAGGGAAAAGGCCTAGGGCCTCTAGAATCGCTGGGCCTACAAGGAGCTAACGTCAGTTAGTGACCAGGAGGTCCACGGGTGGCGTGTGCAGAGCAAATAGTCACACGCGGGCTCCCATAGGTTTCAATGGGTGCGTAAAAAGTACAAAGTTACTGCAAAAGGAATCTTCCGGATGACCTAGGAACTTAAGATTTGGAACACAGGCACTAGAGATGTATTACTACACTTGGGCACAGGTGTGCCAGCTTTACCTCACCCACAGGAAGCGGGTGCATAGGCCTCAAAGTGCGTCGGGTTTCTTCTATCTGTTCCGTTGAGCCTGGGACAAAGATGCTGCAGGCGGTCGGTCGGGAAGAGATGCAGTGGATCCAAGAGTGGATCGGAGATGTTGAAGACCTGTAAGCAGAGGGGACAGTGTTCACAGTCACTAGCCAGTGACCAGCGTGGCACCAGGTGGGTACCAGGCGATGTCGGGTGCAAACAGGTGATGAGGGGTAGCTTGTCTCCGCAGCCACGTGGTCCCTGAAGGTCGACGACGTCCAGGAGTCGGCTCACGAGCTGTCCCACGCAGGCTCTCGCTGTCGGCGGTGTCGGCGACTTGATCGAAGCAAACAAGCCTTGGCAAAAGCAATTGCAGGAGGATTCGGAAATCAGCTGTTGGTTCTGACCAGCAAGGTCAGATGGATTGCTCCTTTGGAGGGGAGCAAGGGCCAGTCTGGAGCAACCAGACCAGCGGTGTTTGTCGTAGATTTCGTCGCCAAGATGGCCACTAGCCAGCGGGCCAGCAACCGGTTAGGCGCGTCGAGTGGCAAAATGCAGAAGGGCCCCACGCAGATCGTGGAGATGCTGGAGGGCTCACCTTTGGTGCAGATGCCGCTCGAGGGTTGGGCTTCTCAGGACCCAAAGCACAACTTGGAGGGAGCCTCGGTTGTTGCACTTGTCAGCTTGTCGTAGTCGTTCCAAGATGGCTGGCTCCACGTGTCTCGGTGCCTCCACGGGTCTCCTCTTTGCAGGGACTGTGGATCGGGCGGTGAGAGGTCTGGAGGTCCAGGTCTTGTCAGTCTCTGGGCTCGGGCTCCGGCGGGAGGCGGCGGCAAAGCAGACGGTGATTCGCTGGATGGTGCTTGCGTTAGCAAGGTGGTCACTCCCTGACCACAGGGGAGATTTTCTTCAGTCTTCTGTGCAGCAGAATGTCGAAGTTCCCGTCTTCTTCTTAGTTTCAAGTTGATTCCAGGATGTCTGAAGTCTTAGGACACAGCTCCTACCTTTATTCGGATTCTAGGGGCCGGACTACCTGCTAGGTCCCTCCCTAGGGGTGGGACCAGGAAGGGGGGTGGTTACACCCCCAATCCTTTGTCCAGCTCGCCCCAGGCCCGGGACTGGTGTGCCCCAGGACCGGTTTGAACTGGCATATGCACCGAGGCTCCTTGTGAGCCACAGGCATGTCTGGTTTCTTTCAAGCCCTACCTGACCAATACACAAAATCCTGTCTGGGGTGGTGCATGCACCTCCCCTGGCAGGAAACCCTTTGTCCACACCTCCCAAGCTGGAAGGACTCCCAGCAGCAGGAGGGCAGACTTGTGTCTGTGGTGGCAGCATCCATTTTGTGGAGCTGAGGCTATGTCTGATTTTACCCGGGTTTCAGGTACTGTACATGTCGTGTCCCTCTAGAAGGGTGGAATGCTAACCCCGTCGCCAGAATTGGCGAGGGGTTAGTATTCCAATTCGTATGACACCTTACTCGACATGTTTTGATAAAGCCAAACCAAAGATAGCATTTAACCGCGAGGTTCATAATGCACTTAAGAGTATATGGTATGACGATATCTGGAAACAGTAGAAGGAAGTTGTTCCGACCCCTGCAGACAGGCTCAGCTCATGCCAGAGCACCATCTCACATGGAACCAAGCACTCTGCCTTCAGGATTGTTAAGGCCTGCCATAGGAGTGACTTATAGGTTACCAGGTGTCCCATTTAAGGTTAGGTATAGGTATACTACACCTAAGTAAGAGGTGATTACACCAACTTACCCCAGCTGAGTGATCAGCCAGTTGTGTCAGATTGTTAGGCCAAGCCTGGGGTGGCATAATACATGCTGCAGCCCCTGGCAGGCCTTGGGTACACCAATGCCCTGGGTACCTAGTGTACACTGGTACAGGGGCTGACAGGGTGATCCAACCAATTGGGTATGTACCTAAGGTACATGGAGTCCATTTTAAAGAGAGAACAGCCAGGCTGAGATCCTGAATAGCAGGATCTCAGGCCAACTAAGTCGAAAAACCAGCTAGACACTAGGCAAAAATTTGGGGGTAACCATAGTCAGATATCCACCTTCCTACACAACCCCCCCCCAAACGAAGGGAGATAAGGCTGACCTTGACCAGGTAAGCCTATATTGCCCAAGTGGCCATATAAGGAGGAACCAGCACTGGCATGGTTACCCCCTGTCTCATGGTCCACTAAGCAATCCCTCACCCTAAGGGTATCAGAGGGTCTCCACCATAGGGAATCTCTACCTTTGGCGTGTCTTGGCAAAGTAAAAGGCTGGTGTTGAGATGGAGTACTGAAGTGAGTGTCCTCAAAGTGAGGCCTCAGCTTCCTCCAATCATCCTTCACCATGGATGCCTTTCTTTCCTTAACTGAGTTGCACTGTGCTCTCAGGGTCAGCCTCTGGCTACCTAAAGCTGGAGGCTGGGTCCCTTTTGTGGGCTTACTGGAGGGACAGGTCAGGTTTGGGGCCCTAAGGTCCCAGGTTTGCCTGTGCCCAACAGAATCCCTCTGGGGGAGGTCCCTAACTACCTGTAAAGGAGATCCCTCAGGAATGTTTTTACCCATCACCTGACTAGGGCTACTAGCCAGGCAATCCTCATTCTTTTGATGGGGGGGTTCTTGTGGACAGGGGCCCTCTGGGGGTCCACTGGCCTCCCTGACCTCTGCAGTCCTGGGCTGACTGGGGCAGGGTAGAGAGAGGCAGGTTACCTGCACCAGACTGGGTCCCACCTTGGAAGGGGCCACTGACATCAGAGGCTCTGCCAGGCCAGGCCTGGCTACCTCTGGGGCAGTTCCTTCACAAGGGGTGAGGTCAGATCCCTGAGGAGGCTGACCTTTTCCTAATGTCTGGGGAGAGGGAGACTTTTCTTCCTCCCCACTACTCTCAGTTTGTGTGGAGTGATCCATTGTTTCAGGCTTCACTACACCTATGTCAGTCTGAGTATAGGCTGAGACCATTACAGCCTTGCCAACCTTTTCAGGGGTGCACTCAGTTTGTGTTTGAGCTGTGACTGTCACAGCTCTGCCAGTCTCTACAGGGAAGTCTGTCTGTGCCTGGGCTGTGGCTACCACTGCCCTTCCAACCTTTTCAGGGAGGAAATCTATTTGGACAGGGGTTGTGAATGGCACAACCCCCCTACCCTTTTGTGACAGGCCTACCATTTTAGAATGGGTGTCTTGTTCAACTCCAGCCCAAGCTGAGAGTTCTAAGTCATTCCCCAGTAAGCAGTCTACAGGCAAGGTTGGGGACACTGCCACCCTTTTAGGGCCAGTGACACCTCCCCAGCTGAGACATACCTCTGCCATGGGATGACTGTTCTGTTTGCCATCAATGTTGGTCACCTGGTAGGAGAAACCAGGCAAAAGCTGCTCAGAGGGAACTAGCCAATGGGCCACCATTGTGATGCTAGCTCCAGTGTCTCTGTAGGCCTCAGCTTTTGTACCATTGATGTAGGGCTCCTGTCTGTACCTACCCAAAGTGTTGGGACAGGCAGTGAAGTTGGCAAACCCCATGCCACCATCACAGACAAGAGTATCTGCTGCAGGGGAATTGGCTAAGCCAGGGTCCCCCTGTGTTCCCCAAGTAAACCCACCCAGATTTCTGGGGGCACTCCCACCACCTGGGGGATTACTGCTGACAGTAATAGGTGGTGTGACAGGAGTAATTGGAGGAACAGTTTTGTTTTTAGCCCTTGGGCAACCGCTGTCAGTTTTCCAATGCCCAGGAGTTTTACACTCATGGCAGTAGGGCTTTTTGGCTGTGGTAGAGGAGGGAGCTTGGGACCCACCACCCTGTGTGGAGTTTTGGGGCCCTGAGGAAGGTTTCTCTTTTTCTTTATCCCCACCCTTCTCTTGAGGCTTGGTGGTATCTTTCTTTTGGTCACCACCCTGGTTTTTAGGCCTGATCCTGGTCCTGACCCATTTATCTGCCCTCTTTCCCAATTCTTGGGGAGAGGTCAAATCTGAGTCTACCATCTGTTGATGGAGAAGCTGGTTTTGACAATTACTTAAAATCTGCTCTCTCATCATCAAATTGTACAATCCTGTATAATCAGACACCTTACTTCCCAGCAACCAACCCTCCAAAGCCTTAGTGGCACATTCCACATATTCAGACCAGTCCTGAGTCTGTGTCTTCTGGGTGTCTCTGAACATTAACCTGTACTGTTCAGTGGTTAAGCCTAACCCATCAACTAGGACACTCTTCAGGACTCTGTAATTTCTGACATCCTCTTCTCTAACAGTGAGGAGTCTATCTCTGCCTCTCCCCTCAAAGGAGAGCCATAAGATTGCTGCCCACTGGTCTTCAGGAACCTGCTGCACTTTGCAGGCTCTCTCAAGAGCAGTCATCCATTTGTGGATGTCATCCCCACTTTTGTAGGGGGGCACAATCTTGGACAGGTTCCTATTGTCAAAGACCCTATCTTTGTCCCTAGGGACATTGCTGCCACCAGTGGGTATAGACCCACTCTCTCTAGGCTGCCTAGCCTTGTTCAGTTTTTCTTCCATCAGGGCTACTTCTAGCTCCTGCTTCCTGATCCTCAGCTGGGCTTCCTGCATTCTGGCCTCATGTTCCCTCCTCTGAGGGGTGGTCAGTCTCCTTCTGGAGTGACCTTGAGAGCCTCTAGAGCCATGGGAAGCATTGGAGTCACCTGAGCGATTCCTTTGCCTTCCAAGCCCTGTGTTAAGTCCACTGGGGAGATCCAATGGGGTGAACCCACTGTCAGTCCCCAACAGCCTTAGTTTAGCTGGGCCAAGTATAACACTTGGCACTGGGCTAGTTCTCCCTTCATCCCCACTCACATCTGTATCCCCATCTCTTTCCTCCCCTGTAGTATGGTTCTCATCTAAGGGATGGCTATTGGAACTGGGTACCTCTGTAGTATCTTCAGAAGGGGGGCCTCCTGTTCCTGACCCTAAGGGGGCTAACTGGGAAGCTTTCTTGAGTGCTCTCTGATTCTCATCATTCTGTAAGAGCTCTCTGAGCTCAGCAGAGTTTGGGTTCTTGGGCTGTTTAAGGCCTCTAAGAGTTGCCAAATGCCTGAGCTCATTCTGATTAAGGGTAGCAAAGCTGGATGGTGCCCTCTGGGGGTCACTCTCAACAGAGATGGGTACAGTGGACCCCTCTGCCCCGGCCATTGCTCTTAAGTGTGGGTGGATGTGTTGCAATCTACCTACACTTGTGTTTACCTACTAAACCTATCTAGTAGTTGTAGTCAGGGTGTGCTACTCCCTTTGCTCTACAACAACTAAGTTCAGTAGAACTTATGTATATCTAATCTTGTTTTATATGTACCTACAGGTACCTATGTGATCTTTCAATTGGTAACCAAGAGATTACAATGGTAAAACACAGCAAGCTCAAATCCAACCGCTGCTCACCAATGTGAGAAGTTGGCCTGGTATATGCTGTTCACTAGTTCTAGTGACCACCTTGTACCATGCCAAGCAACCCTTATGGTGTGGTTGTAAGTCAACCTTTTTGGACTAGCTGCCCTAGTGGTAGCGTAGGCTAAGCAGTCTTTGAGGCTAAACTCGTGAAGCGTGTTAAGCAGGCTGTTTTACCAATAGTAACCCCCTTTTATACCAATGAAAGGACACCACACAGATATATATTCAAAATATATATGTATTTATTTCTCAAAGTAACCCCTAGTCTCTTTATGAGCACAGGAGCACAAATCGTCAAACAAGATTATAACAGAATACACAGAAGTTGCACTTTATATGGATAGGCCCTGGTGGCCACTCGAACCATATACTAAAATAGTGGTATAAGTACCACGAACAGAAAAGGGAAAAGGCCTAGGGCCTCTAGAATCGCTGGGCCTACAAGGAGCTAACGTCAGTTAGTGACCAGGAGGTCCACGGGTGGCGTGTGCAGAGCAAATAGTCACACGCGGGCTCCCATAGGTTTCAATGGGTGCGTAAAAAGTACAAAGTTACTGCAAAAGGAATCTTCCGGATGACCTAGGAACTTAAGATTTGGAACACAGGCACTAGAGATGTATTACTACACTTGGGCACAGGTGTGCCAGCTTTACCTCACCCACAGGAAGCGGGTGCATAGGCCTCAAAGTGCGTCGGGTTTCTTCTATCTGTTCCGTTGAGCCTGGGACAAAGATGCTGCAGGCGGTCGGTCGGGAAGAGATGCAGTGGATCCAAGAGTGGATCGGAGATGTTGAAGACCTGTAAGCAGAGGGGACAGTGTTCACAGTCACTAGCCAGTGACCAGCGTGGCACCAGGTGGGTACCAGGCGATGTCGGGTGCAAACAGGTGATGAGGGGTAGCTTGTCTCCGCAGCCACGTGGTCCCTGAAGGTCGACGACGTCCAGGAGTCGGCTCACGAGCTGTCCCACGCAGGCTCTCGCTGTCGGCGGTGTCGGCGACTTGATCGAAGCAAACAAGCCTTGGCAAAAGCAATTGCAGGAGGATTCGGAAATCAGCTGTTGGTTCTGACCAGCAAGGTCAGATGGATTGCTCCTTTGGAGGGGAGCAAGGGCCAGTCTGGAGCAACCAGACCAGCGGTGTTTGTCGTAGATTTCGTCGCCAAGATGGCCACTAGCCAGCGGGCCAGCAACCGGTTAGGCGCGTCGAGTGGCAAAATGCAGAAGGGCCCCACGCAGATCGTGGAGATGCTGGAGGGCTCACCTTTGGTGCAGATGCCGCTCGAGGGTTGGGCTTCTCAGGACCCAAAGCACAACTTGGAGGGAGCCTCGGTTGTTGCACTTGTCAGCTTGTCGTAGTCGTTCCAAGATGGCTGGCTCCACGTGTCTCGGTGCCTCCACGGGTCTCCTCTTTGCAGGGACTGTGGATCGGGCGGTGAGAGGTCTGGAGGTCCAGGTCTTGTCAGTCTCTGGGCTCGGGCTCCGGCGGGAGGCGGCGGCAAAGCAGACGGTGATTCGCTGGATGGTGCTTGCGTTAGCAAGGTGGTCACTCCCTGACCACAGGGGAGATTTTCTTCAGTCTTCTGTGCAGCAGAATGTCGAAGTTCCCGTCTTCTTCTTAGTTTCAAGTTGATTCCAGGATGTCTGAAGTCTTAGGACACAGCTCCTACCTTTATTCGGATTCTAGGGGCCGGACTACCTGCTAGGTCCCTCCCTAGGGGTGGGACCAGGAAGGGGGGTGGTTACACCCCCAATCCTTTGTCCAGCTCGCCCCAGGCCCGGGACTGGTGTGCCCCAGGACCGGTTTGAACTGGCATATGCACCGAGGCTCCTTGTGAGCCACAGGCATGTCTGGTTTCTTTCAAGCCCTACCTGACCAATACACAAAATCCTGTCTGGGGTGGTGCATGCACCTCCCCTGGCAGGAAACCCTTTGTCCACACCTCCCAAGCTGGAAGGACTCCCAGCAGCAGGAGGGCAGACTTGTGTCTGTGGTGGCAGCATCCATTTTGTGGAGCTGAGGCTATGTCTGATTTTACCCGGGTTTCAGGTACTGTACATGTCGTGTCCCTCTAGAAGGGTGGAATGCTAACCCCGTCGCCAGAATTGGCGAGGGGTTAGTATTCCAATTCGTATGACACCTTACTCGACATGTTTTGATAAAGCCAAACCAAAGATAGCATTTAACCGCGAGGTTCATAATGCACTTAAGAGTATATGGTATGACGATATCTGGAAACAGTAGAAGGAAGTTGTTCCGACCCCTGCAGACAGGCTCAGCTCATGCCAGAGCACCATCTCACATGGAACCAAGCACTCTGCCTTCAGGATTGTTAAGGCCTGCCATAGGAGTGACTTATAGGTTACCAGGTGTCCCATTTAAGGTTAGGTATAGGTATACTACACCTAAGTAAGAGGTGATTACACCAACTTACCCCAGCTGAGTGATCAGCCAGTTGTGTCAGATTGTTAGGCCAAGCCTGGGGTGGCATAATACATGCTGCAGCCCCTGGCAGGCCTTGGGTACACCAATGCCCTGGGTACCTAGTGTACACTGGTACAGGGGCTGACAGGGTGATCCAACCAATTGGGTATGTACCTAAGGTACATGGAGTCCATTTTAAAGAGAGAACAGCCAGGCTGAGATCCTGAATAGCAGGATCTCAGGCCAACTAAGTCGAAAAACCAGCTAGACACTAGGCAAAAATTTGGGGGTAACCATAGTCAGATATCCACCTTCCTACACCCACACACTGCTCACCCTGCACACCCACACACTGCTCACACTCACACACTGCTCACCCTGCACACTACTCACCCTGCAAACCCACACACTGCTCACCCTGCATAGGAACAAACTGCTCAGCTTGCACACTTACACACTGCTGGCCCTGGACACACACACACTGCTTACCCTGCACACCCACACACTGCTCACCCTGCATAGGAACACACTGCTCAGCCTGCACACTTACACACTGCTGGCCCTGGACACACACACACTGCTCACCCTGCACACTCACATACTGCTCACCATGCACACTCACTGCTGGTCCTGGACACCCACACACTGCTCACCCTGCATACTCACACACTGCTCACACAGCACACCCACACACTGCTCAACCTGCACACTCACACACTGCTCACCCTGCATACTCACACACTGCTCACCCTGCACACTCACACACTGATCACCCTGCACACTCACACACTGCTCACCCTGCACACCCACACACTGCTCACCCTGCATACGCACACACTGCTTACCATGCACACTTGCACACTGCTCACAATGCATACTCACACACTCCTCACCCTGCAAACTCACACACTGCTCAAACTCACATACTGCTCACCCTGCACTCCCACACACTGCTCCTCCTGCATACTCACACACTGCTCACCCTGCATACTGCTCACCCTGCACAATTACATACTACTCACCCTGCATTCTCAAACACTGCTTTCCCTTGACACCCACATACTGCTCAACCTGCACACTCACACACTGCTCACCCTGCACACTCACACACTGCTTACCCTGCACACTCACACACTGCTGGCCCTGGACACACACACACTGGTCACCCTGCACACCCACACACTGCTCACCCTGCACTCTCAAGCACTGTTCACTCTTTAACACACCGCTGGCCCTGGACACACACACATGGCTCACCCTGCACACTCACACACTGCACACCCTGCATACTCACACACTTCGGGCCCTGGACACCCACCCACTGCTCAGCCTGCACACTCACACACTGCTTACCCTGCACACTCACACATTGCTCACCCTGCACACTCACACACTGCTCACCCTGCACACTCACACACTGCTTACCCTGCACACCCACACACTGCTCAACCTATATACTCACACACTGCTCACCCTGCATAGGAACACACTGCTCACCCTGCACACTCACACACTGCTGGCCCTGGACACCCACACCCTGTTCACCCTGCATACTCACACACTACTCACCCTGCACATCCACACACTGATCACCCTGCATACACACACACTGCTGGCCCTGGGCACCCTCACACTGGTCACCCTGCACACTCATACACTGTTCACACTCACATACTGCTCAACCTGCACACCCACACACTGCTCACCCTGTATACTCACACACTGCTCACCCTGCATACTCACACACTTCTCACCCTGCACACTCACACACTGCTGGCCCTGGACACCCAAACACTGCTCACCCAGCACACTCACACACTGCTCTTCCTGCACACTCACACATTGCTCGCGCTGCACACTCACACACTGTTTATCCTGCACACTCACACACTGCTCTCCCTGCACACTCACACACTGCTCACCCCACACACACACACACTGCTCATCCTGCACACTCACACCCTGCTCACTCTGCTCACTCACACATTGCTCACCCTGCACACTCACACACTGCTCACCCTGCACACCCACGCACTGCTCACACTCACACACTGCTCACCCTGCACACTACTCACCCTGCACTGCCACACACTACTCACCCTGCATAGGAACAAACTGCTCAGCCTGCACACTTACACACTGCTGGCCCAGGACACAAACACACTGCTCACCCTGCACACCCACACACTGCTCACCCTGCACTCTTAAGCACTGCTCACTATTTAACACACTGCTGGCCCTGGACACCCACACACTATTCACCCTGCACACTGACACACTGCTCACCCTGCACACTCACACAATGCTGGCCCTGGACACCCACACACTGCTCACCCTGCATACTCACACACTGCTCACACAGCACACCCACACACTGCTCAACCTGCACACTCACACACTGCTCACCCTGCATACTCACACACTGCTCACCCTGCACACTCACACACTGATCACCCTGCACACTCACACACTGCTCATCCTGCACACCCACACACTGCTCACCCTGCATACGCACACACTGCTTACCATGCACACTTGCACACTGCTCACCCTGCATACTCACACACTCCTCACCCTGCAAACTCACACACTGCTGAAACTCACATACTGCTCACCCTGCACTCCCACACACTGCTCATCCTGCATACTCACACACTGCTCACCCTGCATACTGCTCACCCTGCACAATTACATACTACTCACCCTGCATTCTCAAACACTGCTTTCCCTTGACACCCACATACTGCTCAACCTGCACACTCACACACTGCTCACCCTGCACACTCACAGATTGCTCACCCTGCACACTCACACACTGCTTACCCTGCACACTCACACACTGCTGGCCCTGGACACACACATACTGCTCACCCTGCACACCCACACACTGCACACCCTGCACTCTCAAGCACTGTTCACTCTTTTACACACTGCTGGCCCTGGACACACACACATGGCTCACCCTGCACACTCACACACTGCACACCCTGCATACTCACACACTTCGGGCCCTGGACACCCACCCACTGCTCAGCCTGCACACTCACACACTGCTTACCCTGCACACTCACACATTGCTCACCCTGCACACTCACACACTGCTCACCCTGCACACTCACACACTGCTTACACTGCACACCCACACACTGCTCAACCTATATACTCACACACTGCTCACCCTGCATAGGAACACACTGCTCACCCTGCACACTCACACACTGCTGGCCCTGGACACCCACACCCTGTTCACCCTGCATACTCACACACTACTTGTTGGAGCCGGCCTTGTGGCGTGGTCCTGTTCCCCCTCGCTAAGCCGCACGAGGTCCCATGCACCTCGGGGCTCCTCCATTTTGGATTATACGTCACTCCACATGACCACCGACGTGACCCCGCTCCACCCGGCCTCGGTCCCAGTGAGGCCCGACATCGAGACGCCAACCCCTGGCCCGGGGGATAGCACGTGAACCCTTCCCACTCCCGGCGGAGGGCAGTATCGATGGGACCCCCAACCGTCCTTCCACACCTAGGTGCGAGCGCCCCACAGCTCTCTGGGGCCTGGCGCCTCTCCTGCTGGGCGTCTGGCCACTCCCTACCCGGCCTCTCCGCTCCCCCCCCCGGGCGCAAGGATCCGGACATCAAAGGGCTCCAGTCCTATATCTGGGGCGACCCGGCAACAAGACAACAGTTGTATCCCGGAGTCAAGAGCCCTGCTGATCGGATCGCGGTTGACCCTACGGAGAAAGACTCATCCTGAAACTACACCCTGAGCCCTGCTGACGATGTCGCGGCTCCACCGTGCTTAAAGACCTTCACGAACCTTTGGGGCCCTGCTGACGCTGTCGCGGCCCGACCTTGTTGAATTTGCCATCAGAGCCTAGCTGACCTCGTCGCGGCTCGACCAAAGCGGACCTACCACCGGAGCCCTGCTGACTGTGTCGCGGCTCGACCCAAGCGGAACTACCACCCGAGCCCTGCAGACGCCGTCGCGGCTCTCCCCGTCCGAGCTACTTCGAGACCAGCACGCAAGGTCTGGCGCAGAGCCTCTCCGTACCTGGCCGGTACTGAGACTGACCCGCTACCCTATCCCCCTAAAGACATTGAGACTCTTTTTGGATCACTCGATCCCACTGTAAATATTGAATGTGCTACCTTTGATAAAGAACCAAGATAAGCAACTGAAACAGAGTCCTGTGTGGTGGTTTTACTGGGCCTAGTACGATCTCAGGAGAAGGACCTCTCCTAGGAGGCTTCTCAGCGGCGCTCGGCTATAACTTTGCGGAAGGGAGGTGGCTGGAGCAGTCCCCCCGACTCCCCTGTGGTCCTCCCTCCAACATTTGGTGGCCAGCGACGGGATCCGAGCCAGACGCAATCGTACAAGCAAGTAACGCAACCACTACCTAACCAGACGGAAAGAAGGGAACCATGAACGACCAAGAAGCAACCATCGCCGCAACCTTCCAACTGGAAAAGCTGGAAGAATACACCCACAAAGAACTGAAACAATTCTGCAAGGACAAAGGGATCCCAACCACAGGATTGGGCACCAAGGAAGAAATGCAGAAAGCCCTGAAAACCTGGGCAGAATCCGAGACCACTCCCCCCCGAGCCGAACGAACCGCGGCCCGGGGCGGAAACCTGCCACCGACCATAACCCCGACATATGGGGGACGAAGCATCCTGGAAGCCGGCCTGTGCCACGAGGAGATGCAAGAACGGGAGAGGGTCCGGACACACGAAATGGACCTCGCCCGACTCCGGCTGGACGGTGAACTCCTGCTGGCAGAGAAGAAACTAGCCTTGGAGCAACTCCGGCTGCAGGATGAAATCGAAGAAAAGAAACGGCAGCGAGAACTAGAAGAGAAACGGCTAACCCTCGAGCACGAGAGGGGCCTCAAGGCACTCGAACTGAAATTCAAAACGGGGGAGATCGGCACCCCCGGGGCCCGGGACGCTCTGCCACTAACCGAGCCGAAGGTTCATATCCCCAAGGATGTCGTCAAGGAATACTACAAAAACGACGACATCCAGCAGTGGTTCCGAGCCTCCGAGGTAGCCATGACCTCCCATCGTGTACCCCGGAAGGATTGGGGTGCCGGCCTATGGGGGAGGTTCCTCAGCGAGGGCCGGGATACCCTGCTGCAACTCCCCGACGCGGTGATGACCTCATACGACCACATGAAAGAAGCCCTACTCACACGCTACGGACTATCAGCCGAGATGTACCGGCAGCGCTTCCGGGACTGTAAGAAGCTCCCCGGCACCACATGGGTCGAATACGTGGACTTCTTCAGCCGGGCCTTTGAAGGGTGGATAAAAGGGAGCAAGGTCACCTCGTACAACGAACTATTCGACCTCATTGTCTGGGAGCACCTCGCCAACAACTGCTTTGTGGAACTAAGGCAACACCTCCTGGACAGTAAGCTGACCGAGCCCCGGAAGCTCACCGCCGAAGCCGACCGATGGGTCAACACCCGGGTCCCCCGGAACCCCGTGGGGGACTACCAACGGAGTACCACGGGACCTCCTCGCCAGCGGGGCGGAGGAGGGGGGTCCCACCGCAGTCGAGACTTCCCGACCGGGCCGCCCAGAAGCCCGCCACGAGGCCAAGCCGCCAACCACACGTCCCCGACCCTGGTCCGAAGGGGGACCCCCATCGCCAGGCCTGGACCCCGACCAACAGTGACCTGCTTCGGCTGCCAACAGACCGGCCACTATGCGAGCGACCCGGCCTGCCCTGTGAACCGGCGGAGCGGGACCGCTGGGCCCCCTCCCCGACAAATAGCCGCCGCAGCCCTGGGGGAAGGGGAGGAAGAGGAGGAAAACCGCGAGGACGGGTCCCCCGAGTGGGAACCAGCTCCAGCTGCCATGTCACTCGTATGCCTGGGCCCCCGAGAAATGGTGCCCCGGGCTGCCATCTCAAGCAACACCCAGAAGTACCAGCAGTGGGTCACCATCAATGGACAACGGGCCGAAGCTCTCCGGGACACTGGGTCCAGCGTGACCGCTGTCCGCTGCCACCTGGTGACCCCCGAACAAATCCTGCCGCATGTCCTATGCCCTGTCCGGACCGCGGACAACACCGAAAGCATGTGCCGGATGGCCAGGATACCCTTCGAGTGGGGAGGAGTGTCAGGCACCCTCAAAGTAACTGTCCACGACGATGCCCCGGTGGACTGCCTCCTGGGGAATGACCTAGAGAGCTCCCCATGGGCCCAGGTGGAGCGCCGCGAGCATCTGGGGATGCTGGGGCTGCCCGAGTGGGCCTGCGCCACCACACGGTCCATGACCGCCCAACCTGCCGCTGCCGCGGCCCCCGACGAGCCTACGGGCCCAGAACTACCACCCTCCTCCGGCACGGAGGAACCTGACGATGAGGCCGGGCCATCCGAACTTCCTCCCGAAGAGGCCGCCTCCCTCAGCGAGATCCCCGAGCTGGCCCAGTGGCGCGACGACGGGGGCCCCACCCGCGAACAATTCCAGCAAGAGCAAAAGGCCTGCCCGTCCCTCGAGGGGGCCCGACAGCAAGCGGCCGCCCAGGCCTCGGGGGACCCCACAGGAACCCACTGGATCTATTGGGACAATGACTTATTGTATAGCGAGCAGAAAGTCGCCGAACTGGGAGCCGGCCGGGTGTTGGTGGTTCCCCTCCGATTCCGAGAGTTCCTCCTGAACTTGGCGCATGACGTGCCCCTCGCCGGACACCTCGGGCGAGACAAAACTTACAGCCGCCTAGTGACCCATTTCTATTGGCCCCGAATGCGGAGGGACGTGGACCATCACTGCCGGTCCTGCCAGACTTGCCAGGCTAGCGGAAAGACTGGGGGTCGAGTTAAGGCCCCCCTCCAACCATTTCCAGCCGTCCACACCCCGTTCGAACGAGTAAGGATCGACATCGTGGGACCCCTCGACCCCCGGACCGCCCTGGGACACCGCTTCATCCTGGTACTGGTCGACCACGCCACCCGATACCCCGAGGCCATCCCACTCCGCACTGTGACCGCTCCAGTGGTGGGCCGGGCCCTGATGGGCATCTTCTCCAGAGTGGGGTTCCCCCGAGAAGTGGTGAGCAACAGGGGTACGAACTTTATTTCAAAATACATGAAATCCCTCTGGCAACAATGTGGGGTCACCTACAAATTCACCACCCCTTACCACCCCCAGGGGAACGGACTGGTCGAGCGGTTCAACAGAACCCTGAAGGGAATGATCAAGGGTCTGGAAGAGCCCCTGAGGAGGAGATGGGACGTCCTGCTGCCCTGCCTCCTGTTCGCCTATCGAGAGGTACCACAGAAATCCCTGGGCTTCAGCCCCTTCGAACTATTGTATGGGCACCCCGTCCGAGGGCCCCTCAGCCTGGTCAGGGAGGGCTGGGAGGCGAACGTCCAAGATGCCCCCCCCGACGTCTACCGGTACCTCCTGACCCTGCGGAACCAGACTCGGAGGTTCCGGGCCCTGGCAGAAGCCAACCTCGAAGCCAGCCAAGAAGACATGAAACGCTGGTATGACGAGAATGCCTCGACCATCGAGTTCGAGCCGGGCCAGCAAGTCTGGGTCATGTCGCCCGTGGACCCCTGCGCCCTGCAGGACAAGTGGACCGGGCCCTTCAAGGTGGTTGAGAGGAAGAGCCCCGTCACCTACCTGGTCGACATGGAGTCCCCGAGGAACCCCCTCCGGGTCCTACACGCCAACCGGCTCAAGCCCCACTTTGCCCGAACTGAACTAAGCCTGCTGCTGGCTACCGACGATGGGGGCGAAAGCGACTCAGAGCCCCTACCAGACCTCCTGGGGTCCTCGGGCCAAGACGGCTCCCTGGAGGGCATCCACCTCTCCGCCACCCTGACCCCAGAACAGCGCCATGACTGCCGGAAGCTGCTGCAACCCTTCGCTGCCCTCTTCTCTCTCACGCCCGGGGTGACCCCCTGGTGCGTCCATGACGTGGACACCGGGTACAGCCCCCCGGTGCGGCACCGCGCCTACAGAGTACCCGACCGAGTCCGAGCCTGCATACAGACCGAGGTCTCCAAGATGCTCGCCCTCGGAGTCATCGAGCCATCAGACAGCCCGTGGGCCAGCCCAGTGGTCTTGGTGCCGAAGGCCGCTGCCCCCGGCACCTCCCCGGAACTCAGATTTTGTGTAGACTACCGGGGCCTGAACGCAGTCACCAAGACCGATGCCCACCCCCTGCCACGGGCAGACGAGCTGATCGATCGCTTAGGGGCCGCTCGATACCTAAGCACCTTTGATCTCACCGCTGGGTACTGGCAGATCAAGCTCACTCCCGGCGCCCAGGAACGATCCGCCTTTTCCACCCCCGATGGGCACTACCACTTTCGGGTGATGCCCTTCGGGATGAAGAACGCCCCAGCGACCTTCCAGAGGCTGGTGAACAAGGTCCTGGCGGGCTAGAAGCTTTCAGCGCGGCCTACCTCGACGACATTGCCGTCTTCAGCAACCACTGGGTCGCGCACCTAGGACACCTCAGAGAAGTCCTGGCCGCTCTCCAAAGGGCCGGGCTCACAATTAAGGCCAGCAAATGCCAGATCGGTCAAGGATCTGTGACCTATCTGGGCCACCAGGTGGGGAGTGGCCAGGTGGCGCCCCTCCAGTTAAAGGTTGATGCCATCCAGGCGTGGGAGCCCCCCGCAACCCAAACCGCTGTCCGGGCCTTCTTAGGCCTCACAGGCTACTACCGGCGATTCATTAAAGATTATGGCAGCATTGTGGGGCCCCTTACGGAGCTCACTTCCAAGAAACAGCCCAAGGCGGTGCACTGGACGCCCCGCTGTCAGACCGCTTTTGAAGCCCTCAAGGCGGCCATGTGTGCTGCCCCTGTGCTACAGGCCCCTGACTACAGCAAGGAATTTGTGGTTCAGACCGATGCATCAGAGTACGGGGTCGGGGCGGTCCTCTCCCAGATGGACGCCGAGGGCCTCGACCGACCTGTGGCCTTTATCAGCCGCCGACTGCTGCCACGGGAACTGAGGTGGAGCACCATCGAGCGGGAAGCCTTCGCTGTGGTATGGGCTCTCAAGAAGCTCCGGCCCTACCTTTTCGGCACCCACTTCAGAGTCAAAACTGACCACCGGCCCTTGCGGTGGCTAATGCAAATGCGGGGCGAGAACCCCAAGCTGTTGCGATGGTCCATCTCGCTGCAAGGGATGGACTTCACCGTGGAGCACTGGCCCGGCAACGACCACGCCAATGCGGACGGCCTGTCCAGATTCTTCTGCCTCGGTGAGGAGAACCCCCAAGGAGATGGGTGACTCTCCCTGCCTTCAGCTGGGGGGGACGCGTGTTGGAGCCGGCCTCGTGGCGTGGTCCTGTTCCCCCTCGCTAAGCCGCACGAGGTCCCATGCACCTCGGGGCTCCTCCATTTTGGATTATACGTCACTCCACGTGACCACCGACGTGACCCCGCTCCACCCGGCCTCGGTCCCAGCGAGGCCCGACATTGAGGCGCCAACCCCTGGCCCGGGGGATACCACGTGAACCCTTCCCACTCCCGGCGGAGGGCAGTATCGATGGGACCCCCAACCGTCCTTCCACACCTAGGTGCGAGTGCCCCACAGCTCTCTGGGGCCTGGCGCCTCTCCTGCTGGGCGTCTGGCCGCTCCCTACCCGGCCTCTCCGCCCCCCCCCCCGGGCGCAAGGGTCCGGACATCAAAGGGCTCCAGTCCTATATCTGGGGCGACCCGGCAACAAGACAACAGTTGTATCCCGGAGTCAAGAGCCCTGCTGATCGGATCGCGGCTGACCCTACGGAGAAAGACTCATCCTGAAACTACACCCTGAGCCCTGCTGACGACGTCGCGGCTCCACCGTGCTTAAAGACCTTCACGAACCTTTGGGGCCCTGCTGACGCTGTCGCGGCCCGACCTTGTTGAATTTGCCATCAGAGCCCAGCTGACCTCGTCGCGGCTCGACCAAAGCGGACCTACCACCGGAGCCCTGCTGACTGTGTCGCGGCTCGACTCAAGCGGAACTAACCCCCCGAGCCCTGCAGACACCGTCGCGGCTCTCCCCGTCCGAGCTACTTCGAGACCAGCACGCAAGGTCTGGCGCAGAGCCTCTCCGTACCTGGCTGGTACTGAGACTGACCCGCTACCCTATCCCCCTAAAGACATTGAGACTCTTTTTGGATCACTCGATCCCACTGTAAATATTGAATGTGCTACCTTTGATAAAGAACCAAGATAAGCAACTGAAACAGAGTCCTGTGTGGTGGTGTTACTGGGCCTAGTACGATCTCAGGAGAAGGATCTCTCCTAGGAGGCTTCTCAGCGGCGCTCGGCTATAACTTTGCGGAAGGGAGATGGCTGGAGCAGTCCCCCTGACTCCCCGGTGGTCCTCCCTCCAACACTACTCACCCTGCACATCCACACACTGCTCACCCTGCATACGCACACACTGCTGGTGCTGGGCACCCTCACACTGGTCACCCTGCACACTCATACACTGTTCACACTCACATACTGCTCAACCTGCACACCCACACACTGCTCATCCTGTATACTCACACACTGCTCACCCTGCATACTCACACACTTCTCACCCTGCACACTCACACACTGCTGGCCCTGGACACCCAAACACTGCTCACCCAGCACACTCACACACTGCTCTCCCTGCACACTCACACATTGCTCGCGCTGCACACTCACACACTCTTTATCCTGCACACTCAGACACTGCTCTCCCTGCACACTCACACACTGCTCACCCCACACACACACACTGCTCATCCTGCACACTCACACCCTGCTCACTCTGCTCACTCACACATTGCTCACCCTGCACACTCACACACTGCTCACCCTGCACACCCACACACTGCTCACCCTGCACACCCACACACTGCTCACACTCACACACTGCTCACCCTGCACACTACTCACCCTGCACTGCCACACACTGCACACCCTGTGTTAGAAGGGCGCCCTCCGGGAGCCCGATGGTGTCAGACTGACCACCCCGGGGACCACCGTTCCGTAGGCGAGTAGCCGAGCGCCGCTGAGAAGCCTCCTGGGCGAGGTCCTTCTCCTATGATCGTATCAGCTAAGCAACCCCACCACCACAAAGGGACACAGCCAGGGTATTTATTCTTCTAAGTTTTTATCGGTTATCAAGGCAGATTTCTGTGGCAATATTTACAGGCGGATCGAGGGATCCAAAAGAGTCTCAAAGTCTGGTTGGGATGGGGTAGCGGGACAGTCTCAGTCTTAGCCTGGTACTGGAACACCCTGCGCCTAGCTCTCAATCCTCGAGCCGGGGGGGTTCCGGGAGCCGGGACGTCGTCCGCAGGGTTCGGGGGATTGCTGCGGTGAGGTCGAGCCGCGACGAGGTCAGCAGGGCTCCGATGGTTTACTTCTGCGAGGTCGAGCCGCGACGAGGTCAGCAGGGCTCCATTGGTTTACTTCTGCGAGGTCGAGCCGCGACGAGGTCAGCAGGGCTCCGATGTTCCGTGAGGGTCTTCTTCTCAGCAAGGGGGGGAGCCGCGACGCAGTCAGCAGGGCTCAGTGTTCCCAGTTCCAAGTAATGAGTCTTTTCTCCGTAGGGTCAGCCGCGATCCGATCAGCAGGGCTCTTGACTCCAGGATACAACTGCTGTCCTGGTTTCAGGCTGCCCCAGATATAGGTCTGGACCCCTTTGATGTCCGGACCCTTGCGCCTGGGGGGCGGAGGGGCCGGGATGGGAGAGGCCAGACACCCAGCGGGGAAGGCGCCAGCGCCCAGGAAGGCCGGAGGGCGATCGAAACCAGGCGTTGGGGGCCGGTTGGGGGTCCCATCGAAACTCCCCTCCTCCGGGATCGGTGGAGTGGCTACTTGGTGCCCCCTGGCCGGATCTTGGTGCCTCGATGTCGGGGCTTTGCTGGGGCCAGGGCGAGCCGTGTCGCGTAGGCTGGTGCGGGTAGCCAGGTACAATCCGGAGGGACCCTGAAGGGTGGGAACTGCCCCCGTCGGGTCGGGTAGGAGGGTTCGGGACCACACCACGAGGCCGGGTCCAACAGGCATGCCCCCCAGCTGAAAGCAGGGAGAGTCACCCATCGTCTTGGGGGTTCTCCTCGCCGAGGCGGAAGAAGCGGGACAGGCCGTCGGCGTTGGCGTGGTCGTTGCCGGGCCGATGATCTACAGTGAAGTCCATCCCCTGCAGAGAGATGGACCATCGCAACAACTTCGGGTTCTCGCCTCTCATCTGCATCAACCACCGCAAGGGTCGGTGGTCGGTTTGGACCCGAAAGTGGGTGCCAAAGAGGTAGGGCCGGAGCTTCTTGAGGGCCCACACCACGGCGAAGGCCTCCTGTTCGATGGTGCTCCATCTCTGCTCCCGGGGCAGCAGGCGCCGGCTGATGAAGGCCACCGGCTGGTCAACCCCCTCAGAATTCACTTGGGACAAGACAGCCCCGACCCCGTACTCCGAGGCATCCGTCTGCACCACAAACTCCTTGCTGTAGTCGGGGGCTTGTAGCACGGGAGCGGTACACATCGCTGTCTTGAGGGTCTCGAAGGCCGCCTGACAGCGGGGCATCCAGTGCACCTTCTTGGGCTGTTTCTTTGATGTGAGCTCCATGAGGGGGCCCACAATGCTTCCATAGTTCTGAATGAACCGCCTGTAATAGCCCGTGAGTCCCAGGAAGGCCCTCACAGCGGTTTGGGTGATTGGGGGCTCCCAGGCTACGATGGCGTCGATCTTTGGCTGGAGGAGAGCCACATGGCCGCTCCCCACTTGATGTCCCAGATAGGTTACTGATCCTTGGCCTATCTGACACTTGCTGGCTTTTATGGTAAGTCCGGCCCTTTGGAGGGCGGTCAGGACCTCCCCGAGGTGCCTCAGGTGCTCGGCCCAGTGGCTGCTGAACACCGCAATATCGTCCAGGTAGGCGGAGCTGAACGCTTCTAGGCCGGCCAGTACCCTATTTACCAGCCTCTGGAAGGTCGCCGGGGCATTTTTCATGCCCAAGGGCATCACTCGGAAGTGGTAATGGCCATCGGGGGTGGAGAAAGCGGAACGCTCTTGGGCGCCGGGGGTGAGCCCGATCTGCCAGTATCCGGCGGTGAGGTCGAAGGTGCTAAGGTAGCGGGCTGCTCCTAGGCGGTCGATCAGTTCATCTGCCCGAGGAATGGGATGGGCATCGGTTTTGGTGACGGCATTCAATCCCCGATAGTCCACGCAAAATCGGAGTTCCGGGGTGGTGCCGGGGGCGGCAGCTTTCGGCACCAGGACCACAGGGCTGGCCCAGGGGCTGTCGGAGGGTTCGATGACCCCCAGGGCCAACATCTTGGCGACCTCGGCGTGGATGCAGGCCCGCACTCGCTCAGCGACCCGATAGGCTCGGTGTCGCATGGGGGGGCTGTCCCCGGTGTCGACGTCGTGGACGCACCATCGTGTGACTCCGGGAGTGAGGGAGAAGAGAGCAGCGAAGTGATGCAGCAGTCCTTGACACTCTCGGCGCTGATCGGGAGTCAGGGTGGCGGAGAGGATGACTCCCTCCACTAAGCCGTCCTTTTTGGAGGTTTTCAGGAGGTCGGGTAAGGGCTCGGAGTCGTCCTCGGTCCCATCGTCCGTAGCCATCAACAGGCTAAGTTCTGTTCGGGCAAAGTGGGGTTTGAGCCTGTTGGCATGGAGAACCCGGAGGGGGTTCCTGGGGGATTCCAGGTCGACCAGGTAGGTGACGGGGCTCTTTTTCTCAACCACCTTGAAGGGCCCGGTCCACTTGTCTTGGAGGGCACAGGGGTCGACGGGCGACATGACCCAGACCTGCTGGCCGGGCTCGAACTCGATGGAGGAGGCGTTCTGGTCATACCAGCGTTTCATCTCCTCCTGGCTGGCCTCGAGGTTGGCTTCGGCCAGCTCCCTGAATTTCCGGGTTTGGTTTCGGTGGGTCAGGAGGTACCGATAGACGTCGGGGGGAGCATCTTGGATGGTGGTCTCCCAGCCTTCCTTGACCAGGCTGAGAGGGCCTCGGACAGGGTGTCCGTACAGGAGTTCGAAGGGGCTGAACCCCAGAGACTTTTGCGGGACCACCCGATAGGCAAACAGGAGGCAGGGCAGCAGGACGTCCCACTTGCGTCTCAGGGGCTCCTCCAGGCCTTTGATCATCCCTTTCAATGTCCGGTTAAATCGTTCGACTAGACCGTTCCCCTGGGGGTGGTACAGGGTGGTAAATTTGTAGGTGACCCCGCACTGTTGCCACAGGGACCGCATATACTTCGAGATAAAGTTGGTGCCTCGGTCGCTCACCACCTCCCGGGGGAAGCCTACTCGGGAGAAGATTCCCATCAAGGCCCGGCCCACCATGGTGGCCATCACTGTTCGGAGAGAGGGATGGCCTCGGGGTATTGGGTGGCATGGTCGACCAGGACGAGGATGAAGCAGTGCCCCTGGGAGGTTCGGGGGTCCAGGGGCCCCACGATGTCGATCCCCACTCGCTCGAACGGGGTGTTGACTATTGGAAAGGGCTGGAGAGGGGCTTTGACCCTTCCCCCGCTCTTCCTGCTGGCTTGGCAGGTCGGGCAGGTCCGGCAATGATTGTCCACGTCTTTCCGCATTCGGGGCCAGTAGAAGTGGGTCACCAGGCGGCTGTATGTTTTGTCCTGCCCCAGGTGCCCGGCGAGGGGCACATCATGCGCCAGATTGAGGAGGAAGTCCCGGAATCTGAGGGGGACCACCAGCATGCGGCTGGCCCCCAATTCTGCGGTCTTCTGCTCGCTGTAGAGGAGGTCATTGTCCCAATAGACCCAGTGGGTCCCCGTCTGGTCCCCGGCGGCCTGGGCGGCTGCTTGCTGTCGAGTCCCTTCGAGGGAGGGGCAGGTCTTTTGTTCTTGGCGGAACTGCTCCCTTGTGGGGCCACCTTCTTGGCGCCATTGGGCGAGTTCGGGGAGGTCGCCGAGCGCGGCGACCTCGTCCGGGGCGAGTTCTGGCGGCCCGGCCTCGTTGTCGGCTTCTTCTTCGGCAGAGGGGGGTGGTGGTTCGGGCCCTTCCGGCTCTTCGGGGAGAGCCTCGACGCTCGGTTGGATGGCCCGGGCGGTCGTGGACCGGGTGGTTGCGCAGACCCATTCGGGCAGTCCCAGCATCCCCAGATGCTCTCGGCGCTCCACGTGGGCCCAGGGGGAACTTTCCAGGTCGTTCCCGAGGAGGCAGTCCACGGGGGCGTCGTCGCGGATGGTGACCTTTAGCATGCCCGACACTCCCCCCCACTCGAAGGGGATCCGGGCCATCTGGCACAAGCTCTCAGTGTTGTCTGCCGACTGGACGGGGCACAGTACATTAGGCAAGATCTGTTCGGGGGTCACCAAGTGGCAGCGGACGGCTGTCACGCTGGCTCCGGTGTCTCGGAGGGCTTCGGCCCGGCGCCCATTAATGGTGACCCACTGTTGGTACTTCTGGGTGTTGCTCGGGATGGGAGCCCGGGGTACCATTTCCCGGCTGCCCAGGTAGACTAATGTCATGGCAGCGGGTTCCCACTCGGTTGGTCCGGCGTCGTAGTTCTCTTCCTCTTCTCCCCCTTCCCCCAGGGCAGCAGCCGCCAACTGGCGGGGGGGTGGCCCGGTGGTCCCCGCCCATCGGTTCACAGGGCAGTAGGGTCACTGGCATAGTGCCCTGGTTGTTGGCAGTTGTAGCACGTCACCATCGGTCAAAGCCCTGGTCGGGCTGGGGGGGCCCCTCTTCGGGCGAGGGACGGGGACGTGCGGTTTGAGGGCGGTCCCCGGGGAGGACACCGGGGCGGCCCCGCTGGAAAGTCTCTGTTCCTGTTCGATCCCCCTCCTCCGCCCCGCTGGCGGGGGGGCCCCGTGGTGTTCCGTTGGTACTCCCCCATCGAGTTCCGAGGGACCCGGGTGTTCACCCATCGATCGGCCTCGGCGGCGAGCTTCCGCGGCTCGGTCAGCTTGCTGTCGAGGAGGTGCTGTCTCAGCTCGATGAAGCAGTTGTTAGAGAGGTGCTCCCATACAATGAGGTTGAACAGTTGTTCGTAGGAGGTGACCTTGCTGCCCTTGATCCAACCTTCCAGGGCTCTGCTAAAAAAGTCCACATATTCCACCCAGGTGGTGCCGGGGAGCTTCTTGCAGTCCCGGAAGCGTTGGCGGTACATCTCTGGGGTGAGCCCATAGCGGGTGAGCAGGGCCTCCTTCATATGGTCATAGGAGGTCATCACTGCGTCTGGGAGCTGTAGCAGGGTGTCTCTGCCTTCGCTGAGGAACCGTCCCCATAGGCCGGCACCCCAATCTTTCCGGGGTACCCGATGGACGGTCATGGCTACCTCGTAGGCCTTGAACCATTGTTGGATGTCGTCGTTCTTGTAGTACTCTTTGACGACATCCTTGGGGATATGTACTTTTGCCTCGACCGGTGTGCGGGTGTCTCTGTTTCCGGGGGTGCCGGTCTCTCCATTTCTGGACTTGATTTCAAGTTCTTTAAGGCCCCGCTCATGCTCGAGGGTTAGCCTCCTCTCTTCCAGTTCTCGGTGCCGCTTTTTCTCCTCTATCTCTTCTTGCAGCCGCAGTTGCTCTAGGGCCAATTTCTTTTCGGCTAATAGGAGTTCGCCGTCCAGGCGGAGTCGGGCGAGCTCTAACTCGTGGGTCCTGACCCTCTCCCGTTCTCGTATCTCTTCCGGGGAGAGGCCGGTCTCTATGCTGGTTGTCCTCCTCTCTGTCAGGGCGGCGGTTGGTTGCCGGTGTACGTTTGGCACCGGGTTTTCTTCGGTTTGGGGGGAGGCCACTTCGGACTCTACCCAGGTCTACAGGGCTTTTTGCAGGTCTTCTTTTGTGTTTAATCCGGTGGTCGCGATGCCTTTGTCTTTACAAAACTGTTTTAGTTCCTTATGTGTATATTCCTCCAACCGTTCTTGTCGGAACTCCGCGGTTGGGGTGGTCTGTTGGTCGTTCATGGTTACCCTGTGTCTAGGTAGGTAGTGGGTGAGTTACTCGCTGTACGATCTGCATCGGGCTCGGATCGCACCGCTGGCCACCAATGTTAGAAGGGCGCCCTCCGGGAGCCCGATGGTGTCGGACTGACCACCCCGGGGACCACCGTTCCGTAGGCGAGTAGCCGAGCGCCGCTGAGAAGCCTCCTGGGCGAGGTCCTTCTCCTATGATCATATCAGCTAAGCAACCCCACCACCACAAAGGGACACAGCCAGGGTATTTATTCTTCTAAGTTTTTATCGGTTATCAAGGCAGATTTCTGTGGCAATATTTACAGGCGGATCGAGGGATCCAAAAGAGTCTCAAAGTCTGGTTGGGATGGGGTAGCGGGACAGTCTCAGTCTTAGCCTGGTACTGGAACACCCTGCGCCTAGCTCTCAATCCTCGAGCCGGGGCGGTTCCGGGAGCCGGGACATCATCCGCAGGGCTCGGGGGATTGTTGCGGTGAGGTCGAGCCGCGACGAGGTCAGCAGGGCTCCGATGGTTTACTTCTGCGAGGTCAAGCCGCGACGAGGTCAGCAGGGCTCCGATGGTTTACTTCTGCGAGGTCGAGCCGCGACGAGGTCAGCAGGGCTCCGATGTTCCGTGAGGGTCTTCTTCTCAGCAAGGGGGGGAGCCGCGACGCTGTCAGCAGGGCTCAGTGTTCCCAGTTCCAAGTAATGAGTCTTTTCTCCGTAGGGTCAGCCGCGATCCGATCAGCAGGGCTCTTGACTCCAGGATACAACTGCTGTCCTGGTTTCAGGCTGCCCCAGATATAGGTCTGGACCCCTTTGATGTCCGGACCCTTGTGCCTGGGGGGCGGAGGGGCCGGGATGGGAGAGGCCAGACACCCAGCGGGGAAGGCGCCAGGGCCCAGGAAGGCCGGAGGGCGATCGAAACCAGGCGTTGGGGGCCGGTTGGGGGTCCCATCGAAACTCCCCTCCTCCGGGATCGGTGGAGTGGCCACTTGGTGCCCCCTGGCCGGATCTTGGTGCCTCGATGTCGGGGCTTCGCTGGGGCCGAGGCCGGGGCGAGCCGTGTCGCGTAGGCTGGTGCGGGTAGCCAGGTACAATCCGGAGGGACCCCGAAGGGTGGGGGCAGCCCCCGTCGGGTCGGGTAGGAGGGTTCAGGACCACGCCACGAGGCCGGGTCCAACACCCTGCATAGGAACACAGTGCTCAGCCTGCACACTTACACACTGCTGGCCCAGGACACAAACACACTGCTCACCCTGCACACCCACACAGTGCTCACCCTGCACTCTCAAGCACTGCTCACTATTTAACACACTGCTGGCCCAGGAAACCCACACACTGTTCACCCTGCACACTCACACACTGCTCACCCTGCACACTCACACAATGCTGGCCCTGGACACCCACACACTGCTCACCCTGCACAGCCACACTCTGCTCATCCTGCACACCCACAGACTGCTCACCCTGCACACCCACACATTGCTCATCCTGCATACTCACACACTGCTCACTCTGCATAATCATACACAGCTTACCCTGCACACTCACATACTGCTCACCAAGCACACTCACTGCTGGTCCAGGTCACCCACACACTGATCACCCTGCATACTCACACACTGCTCACACAGCACACCCACACACTGCTCACCCTGCACACTCACACACTGCTCACACTGCATACTCACACACTGCTCTCCCTGCACACTCACACATTGCTCACGCTGCACACTCACACACTGATTATCCTGCACATTCACACACTGTTCTCCACGCCCACTCACACACTGCTCCCCCCACACACTCACACACTGCTCATCCTGCCCACTCACACCCTGCTCACTCTGCACACTCACACATTGCTCACCCTGCACACTCATACACTGCTCACCCTGCACACCCACACACTGCTCACCCTGCACACCCACACACTGCTCACACTCACACACTGCTCACCCTGCACACTACTCACCCTGCACACTCACACACTGCTCACCCTGCACACTCACACACTGCTCACCCTGCACACCCACACTCTGCTCACCCTGCACACCCACAGACTGCTCACCCTGCACACTCACACATTGCTCATCCTGCTCACTCACACACTGCTCACCCTGCATACTCACACACAGCTCACCCTGCACACTCACATACTGCTCACCATGCAAACTCACTGCTGGTCCTGGACACTCACACACTGCTCACCCTGAATACTCACACACTGCTCACACAGCACACCCACACACTGCTCACCCTGCACACTCACACACTGCTCACCCTGCATACTCACACACTGCTCACCCTGCATACTAACACACTGATCACCCTGCACGTCCACACACTGCTCACCCTGCATACGCACACACTGCTTACCATGCACACTCGCACACTGCTCACCCTGCATGCTCACACAGTGCTGGCCCTGGACACCCAAACACTGCTCACCCTGCACACTCACAAACTGCTCTCCCTGCACACTCACACATTGCTCATCCTGCACACTCACACACTGTTTATCCAGCACACCCACACACTGCTCTCCCTGCAAACTCACACTCTGCTCATCCCACACACTCACACATTTCTAACCCTGCACACTCACACCCAGCTCACCCTGCACACCCACACACTGCTCAACCTGCACACCCACACACTTCTCACACTCACACACTGCTCACCCTGCACACTACTCACCCTGCACACCCACACACTGCTCACCCTGCATAGGAACACACTGCTCAGCCTGCACACTTACACACTGCTGGCCCTGGACACACACACAGTGCTCACCCTGCACACCCAAACACTGCTCACCCTGCACACCCACACACTGCTCACCCTGCACACTCACACACTGCTTACCCTGCATACTCACACACTTTGGGCCCTGGACACCCACCCACTGCTCAGCCGGCACACTCACACACTGCTTACCCTGCACACTCACACATTGCTCACCCTGCACACTCACACACTGCTCACCCTGCACACTCACACACTGCCATCCCTGCACACTCATACTGCTGGCCCTGGACACCCACACCCTGCTCACCTTGCATACTCACACACTACTCACCCTGCACATCCACACACTGCTCACCCTGCATACGCACACACTGCTGGCACTGGGCACTCTCACACTGGTCACCCTGCACGCTCATACACTGCTCACACTCACATACTGCTTACCCTGCACACCCACACACTGCTCACCCTGTATACTCACACACTGCTCACCCTGCATACTCACACACTTCTCACCCTGCACACTCACACACTGCTCACCCTGCATGCTCACACACTGCTGGCCCTGGACACCCAAACACTGCTCACCCAGCACACTCACTTATTGCTCATGCTGCACACTCACACACTGTTTATCCTGCACACTCACACACTGCTCTCCCTGCACACTCACACACTGCTCACCCCACACACACACACTGCTCATCCTGCACACTCACACCCTGCTAACTCTGCTCACTCACACATAGCTCACCCTGCACACTCACACACTGCTCACCGTGCACACCCACACACTGCTCACCCTGCACACCCACACACAGCTCACTCTCACACATTGCTCACCCTGCACACTACTCACCCTGCACAAATTATATCACGGCCCACCCACGTAGCGGGGCATACACTTGATGGAATTTTCACAAATAATCACAAGATTGAGGTGAAAGACATATTACCGGTTCCCTGGTCAGACCACTCAGCAATATACTTCAAAGTGAATCTACCTTTGGCTAAAACTGGACGGAAAATTCGCTCTCGGCTGATCAATACTCGCCCATGGAAGGATATAAAAAATGAGGATTTGGCCGATATTCTGACAAATTGCCCCCCCCATGTGGAGAACAGTGATGAAGGGGCTACCAATTTTGACTTATGGATCTATGAGGCCATAGATAAATTAGCCCCTGAGAAACCTTCTCAACCTAAAAAACGATTACTCACATCGCCTTGGTATACAGCTGAGCTTAAGCGAGCTAAAATCATTTGTAGGCGGCAAGAACGTATATGGAGACTAGACTATAGCCCCATATCAAAGAAGGAATACAATTTCACTCTGGAAAAATACAAATTATTAATTAAACAAGCCAAAGTGACCTACTTCACTAATAAAATCCTAGAGGCAAAAAATTCTTCGAAGGAACTCTTCAAAACAGTCACAGCATTAATTAAGAGTCCTAATGACACTACCTTCTGTCCTGATCAAAACTTTGTCGACAATCTTGCCATCTTCTTTCAACGTAAAATTCATGATGTCTACAATGAACTCCAAAAGATACAGACTGAACCTAACAAACACATAGACAAACCCTTAGAGGAATGTCCCTCGCTGAACGGTCTGTCCAAATTTTCATCTTTCAGCATAAAACAGGTCAATGATGTATTACTTCAAATGAAGTCTGGCTCTCCCCTAGACCCGTGCCCCTCCTACATATACCATCTGGCCCCTATGGAGATAAGTGCCTCACTGGCTGCCTTGTTCAACAAAATCACCAGCACAGGTGTCTTTCCGTCAAGCTGGAAAAAGGCCTGTATTAGGCCTATTTTAAAGAAGTCTTCACTTGACCCACAGGATACCAAACACTATCGCCCCATATCCTGTCTCCCTTTTCCTTCCAAAGTTTTAGAAAAAATGGTTAATCAGGAGTTGATGCAATTTATTGACTCAAATAACTTACTGGATGCAACACAACACGGTTTTAGATCACGCCACTCCACAGAATCAGCCTTAATTATGGCCACGGAGGAAATCCGTAGAGTCATGGACAGTGGAGGCAGGGCCACCCTGGTCCTTCTTGATTTAACAGCTGCTTTCGACACTGTTAATCATGAAGTGTTACTGGACAGATTGAACGTAATAGGTATTAAAGATTCTGCTTTGGCACTGCTGCGCTCTTTTCTTGATTCAAGATCACAGCAGATTCACTGGGAGGGACTTCAGTCTGCTGAACTCTCTCTCCCCTGTGGTGTTCCCCAGGGATCAGCATTATCCCCTACGTTGTTCAACCTATATGTTACGCCATTGGCTAGCTTAATTAAAAACAATGGCCTAAAATTAGTGTCATACGCCGATGACACCCAGCTGGTGGTGTCATTGACTCAAACTGTTGAAGCTACTGCGGAGAGATTTAGAAGCTGTCTTTCCAGGGTAATGAGATGGATGAGCTCAAACTTTCTCAAACTAAACACCGAAAAGACGGAGGTGCTGGAATTCGGCCAAAAACCATCCATCTGGAATAACCTCTGGTGGCCTCCAGAGGCGGGCGCTTGCCCCACCCCTGCACAAAAAGTCAAGAATCTAGGCTTCTCGGTGGACAAAGATCTTTCACTAACCCACCAAGTCAATCAGGTCACCTCTGCATGCTTCCTGATGATCAAAATCCTTCGCAAAATCCTGCCTTTTATCCCTCTGCCCCTAAGGAAAACTGTAGTAGGAGCTCTGGTCCTATCTCGCATAGATTATTGCAATGCACTATACTCTGGGATAGGTGAGCGACAGCTCCTAAAACTTCAATCTTTACAGAATGCGGCTGTAAGAGTACTATTGAACCTCCCAAAGCATCATCCCACTTCAGCTTGTATGAAGAAGCTACACTGGCTCCCTGTACGTAACCGTATTCAATTCAAGACCTTATGCCTAGTGCATAAAGCAGTCCATGGTGGAGGTGCTGATGACATAAAAACATTATACCCTCTTTATGTTCCCAGTCGTACTCTCAGATCCACGAACATGGGCCTAGTTGGCATCTCTAGATTTAAAAGGGCCCGATGGGGTGGTAAAGCCTTCTCTTTTCAGGCAGCTAGCCTATGGAACAGGTTACCAACCGAATTACGTCTGACAACAAGTAAGACCCTATTTAGAAAGTCCGTGAAAACTTGGCTATTCACCAGGCCGTAGTTTCTTTCCTGCATCTCTCTTCAGCTCAGCGCCAAGACGCCTCGGCATAAGTGCGCTTAATAAATACCTCAGTCAGTCAGTCAGTCACTGCCACACACTGCTCACCCTGCATAGGAACACACTGCTCAGCCTGCACACTTACACACTGCTGGCCCAGGACACAAACACACTGCTCACCCTGCACACCCACACACTGCTCACCCTGCACTCTCAAGCACTGCTCACTATTTAACACACTGCTGGCCCTGGACACCCACACACTATTCACCCTGCACACTCACACACTGCTCACCCTGCACACTCACACAATGCTGGCCCTGGACACCCACACACTGCTCACCCTGCAAACCCACACTCTGCTCATCCTGCACACCCACAGACTGCTCACCCTGCACACTCACACATTGCTCATCCTGCATACTCACACACTGCTCACCCTGCATAATCATACACAGCTTACCCTGCACACTCACATACTGCTCACCATGCACACTCACTGTTGATCCTGGACACCCACACACTGATCACCCTGCATACTCACACACTGCTCACACAGCACACCCACACACTGCTCACCCTGCTCACTCACACACTGCTCACACTGCATATTCACACACTGCTCTCCCTGCACACTCACACATTGCTCACGCTGCACACTCACACACTGATTATCCTGCACATTCACACACTGTTCTTGTTAGACGGACCGGGAGGGTCGGCTGAGGACGAGGGGAGAGGTCTCCGGGGAGAGCCGTCTCCAGCGATCGTACAGATGAGTAACTTCCCCCCCACAGATACACACCACACAAGGATAGGATTTAACGTTCTTTATAGGCGATTTCTTGAGGTACGATGAAATGGTACAAGGAGGTCTGGACTCAGGGGTCCCCTCGATTCTAGTCTCTTGGTTTGGGAAAAGGGGGTAGCGGGACAGTCTGGTTACCAATCTGGTAGCTGAGATGGTATGGTGGGTAGCTCACAATCCTCGAGCTCGGTGTTCTAGCTGGGACGGGCCGCGGCAGCGCCAGCAGGTCCCGGTGAAGGTGGTTGTTACACGGTCTGCGGCAGCGCCAGCAGGTCCCGATGAAGGTGGTCGTTACAACGGTCCGCGGCAGCGCCAGCAGGTCCCGATGAAGGTGGTCGTTACACGGTCCGCGGCAGCGCCAGCAGGTCCCGATGAAGGTGGTCGTTACAACGGTCCGCGGCAGCGCCAGCAGGTCCCGATGAAGGTGGTCGTTACAACGGTCCGCGGCAGCGCCAGCAGGTCCCGACGAGGATGGATGATGCAGAAGGCCGCGGCAGCGCCAGCAGGCAGGACGAAAATTCACAAGGCAGGGCTACGGCAGCGCCAGTAGTCCGTCAAGGCTGAGTTCTTCTCGGTGTCTCTCGACTCCAGGATACAACTGCCTTCCTTCTCTGGAGCTGCCCTAGTTATAGGTCTGGCGCCCTTTGATGTCCGGACCCTCGCCCTTGGAGGTCGGGGGGTCCGGGATGAGGGAGTCCAGACACCCAGCAGGGGGTGGAGCCAGCGCCCGGGGGAGCTGGAGGGCGATCGGCACCTGGCGGGGGAGAGCCATCGACACTTCGTTCTCCCATTGACCTGCCAAGTGGTCCGTTCACCTCCTGGGTGGATGGTGGTGCCGGGCTGTCGGGGCCGGGCCAGGGCCAGGGTTAGGGTCGAGCTGAGGCCACGCGGCCTCGTGGCGCAGTGTCCAAGATGGCGGCTGATCCGGCCGGGGGAGCCGGTAGGGGTTCGGCCCCATGATACTTGGATGTCCGGGGGCAGGAGTTCCGTCGGGAGACGGGGTGCGGGTTGCTCTTGTGGGTAACACCTAGGAGTCCGGGGCTTGGGCCGTGTCGTGCGGGGAGGGAGCGAGCCCTTTATGTGGCCTGTCCAACAGTTCTCCATGCCCACTCACACACTGCTCCCCCCACACACTCACACACTGACCATCCTGCACACTCACACCCTGCTCACTCTGCATACTCACACATTGCTCACCCTGCACACTCATACACTGCTCACCCTGCACACCCACACACTGCTTACCTTGCACACCCACACACTGCTCACACTCACACACTGCTCACCCTGCACACTACTCACCCTGCACACCCACACACTGCTCACCCTGCATAGGAACACACTGATCAGCCTGCACACTTACACACTGCTGGCACTGGACACCCACACACTGCTCACCCTGCACACTCACACACTGCTCACCCCACACACACACACTGCTCATCCTGCACACTCACACCCTGCTCACTCTGCTCACTCACACATAGCTCACCCTGCACACTCACACACTGCTCACCCTGCACACCCACACACTGCTCACCCTGCACACCCACACACAGCTCACTCTCACACATTGCTCACCCTGCACACTACTCACCCTGCACTGCCATACACTGCTCACCCTGCATAGGAACACACTGCTCAGCCTGCACACTTACACACTGCTGGCCTAGGACACAAACACACTGCTCACCCTGCACACCCACACACTGCTCACCCTGCACTCTCAAGCACTGCTCACTATTTAACACACTGCTGGCCCTGGACACCCACACACTATTCACCCTGCACACTCACACACTGCTCACCCTGCACACTCACACAATGCTGGCCCTGGACACCCACACAATGCTCACCCTGCACACCCACACTCTGCTCATCCTGCACACCCACAGACTGCTCACCCTGCACACCCACACATTGCTCATCCTGCATACTCACACACTGCTCACCCTGCATAATCATACACAGCTTACCCTGCACACTCACATACTGCTCACCATGCACACTCACTGTTGATCCTGGACACCCACACACTGATCACCCTGCATACTCACACACTGCTCACACAGCACACCCACACACTGCTCACCCTGCTCACTCACACACTGCTCACACTGCATATTCACACACTGCTCTCCCTGCACACTCACACATTGCTCACGCTGCACACTCACACACTGATTATCCTGCACATTCACACACTGTTCTCCATGCCCACTCACACACTGCTCCCCCCACACACTCACACACTGACCATCCTGCACACTCACACCCTGCTCACTCTGCATACTCACACATTGCTCACCCTGCACACTCATACACTGCTCACCCTGCACACCCACACACTGCTTACCCTGCACACCCACACACTGCTCACACTCACACACTGCTCACCCTGCACACTACTCACCCTGCACACCCACACACTGCTCACCCTGCATAGGAACACACTGATCAGCCTGCACACTTACACACTGCTGGCACTGGACACCCACACACTGCTCACCCTGCACACTCACACACTGCTCATCCTGCACACTCACACACTGCTGGCCCTGGACACCCACACACTGCTCACCCTGCACACCCACTCTCTGCTCACCCTGCACACCCACAGACTGCTCACCCTGCACACCCACACATTGCTCATCCTGCACACTCACACACTGCTCACCCTGCATACTCACAGACAGCTCACCCTGCACACTCACATACTGCTCACCATGCACACTCACTGCTGGTCCTGGACACTCACACACTGCTCACCCTGCATACTCACACACTGCTCACCCTGCATACTAACACACTGATCACCCTGCACGCCCACACACTGCTCACCCTGCACAAGCACACACTGCATGCACACTCGCACACTGCTCACCCTGCATGCTCACACAGTGCTGGCCCTGGACACCCAAACACTGCTCACCCTGTACACTCACACACTGCTCTCCCTGCACACTCACACATTGCTCATGCTGCACACTCACACACTGTTTATCCAGCACACTCACACACTGCTCTCCCTGCAAACTCACACTCTGCTCACCCCACACACTCACACACTTCTAACCTTGCACACTCACACCCTGCTCACCCTGCACACTCACACACTGCTCACCCTGCACACCCACACACTGCTCACACTCACACACTGCTCACCCTGCACACTACTCACCCTGTACACCCACACACTGCTCACCCTGCATAGGAACACACTGCTCAGCCTGCACACTTACACACTGCTGGCCCTGGACACACACACACTGCTCACTCTGCACACCCACACATTGCTCACCCTGCATAGGAACACACTGCTCAGCCTGCACACTTACACACTTCTGGCCCTGGACACACTCACACACTGCTCACCCTGCACACTCACATACAGCTCACCATGCACACTCACTGCTGGTCCTGGACACCCACACACTGCTCACCCTGCATACTCACACACTGCTCACACAGCACACCCACACACTGCTCAACCTGCACACTCACACACTGCTCACCCTGCACACTCACACACTGCTCACCCTGCACACCCACACACTGCTCACCCTGCATACGCACACACTGCTTACCAAGCACACTTGCACACTGCTCACCCTGCAAACTCACACACTCCTCACCCTGCATATTCACACACTGCTGGCACTGGGCACCCACACACTGCTCACCCTGCAAACTCACACACTGCTCAAACTCACATACTGCTCACCCTGCACTCCCACACACTGCTCATCCTGCATACTCACACACTACTCACCCTGCATACTGCTCACCCCGCCCAATTACATACTACTCACCCTGCATTCTCAAACACTGCTTTCCCTTGACACCCACATACTGCTCAACCTGCACACTCACACACTGCTCACCCTGCACACTCACAGATCGCTCACCCTGCACACCCACACACTGTTCACCCTGCACACTCACACACTGCTCACCCTGCACACTCACACAATGTTGGCCCTGGACACACACACACTGCTCATCCTGCACACCCACACACTGCTCACCCTGCACTCTCAAGCACTGTTCACTCTTTAACACACCGCTTCCCCTGGACACCCACACATGGCTCACCCTGCACACTCACACACTGCACACCCTGCATACTCACACACTTCGGGCCCTGGACACCCACCCACTGCTCAGCCTGCACACTCACACACTGCTTACCCTGCACACTCACACATTGCTCACCCTGCACACTCACACACTGCTCACCCTGCACACTCACATACTGCTTACCCTGCATACCCACACACTGCTCAACCTATATACTCACACACTGCTCACCCTGCATAGGAACACACTGCTTACCCTGCACACTCACACACTGCTGGCCCTGGACACCCACACCCTGTTCACCCTGCATACTCACACATTACTCACCCTGCAATCCACACACTGCTTGTTGGAGCCGGCCTCGTGGCGTGGTCCTGTTCCCCCTCGCCAAGCCGCACGAGGTCCCCTTCACCTCGGGGCTCCTCCATTTTAGATTGTACGTGACTTTGCGCACCAGCCCACGTGACCCTGCTTAACCCGGCCTCGGCCCCAGCAAGGCACCAACAACTGGCCAGGGGGTACCACGTGAAAACTTCCCCACTCCCGGCGGAGGGCAGCATCGATGGGACCCCCAACCGTCCTCCCACACCTAGGTGCGATCGCCCCACAGCTCTCCTGGGCCTGGCGCCTCTCCTGCTGAGCATATGGCCGCTCCCGACCCGGCCTCTCCGCCCCCCCGGGCGCAAGGGTCCGGACATCAAAGGGCTCCAGACCTATATCTGGGGCGACCCTGCAACAGGACAGCAGTTGTATCCCGGAGTCAAGAGCCCTGCTGATCGGATCGTGGCTGAACCTACGGAGAAAGACTCATCCTGGAACCACGCTCTGAGCCCTGCTGACTACGTCGCGGCTCCACCATGCTTAAAGACCTTCACGAACCCTTGGGGCCCTGCTGACGGTGTCGCGGCCCGACCTTGTTGAACTTGCCATCAGAGCCCGGCTGACCTCGTCGCAGCTCGACCGAAGCGGACCTACCACCGGAGCCCTGCTGACTGTGTCACGGCTCGACCCAAGCGGAACTACCACCCGAGCCCTGCAGACCCCGTCGCGGCTCTCCACGTCTGAGCTGCTTTGAGACCAGCACCTGCCGCTCCGGTCCCCGGAGCCATCTTCAGCCTAACGCAAGGTCTGGCGCAGAGCTCCCCCATACCAGGCTGGTACTAAGACTGTCCCGCTACCCTGTCCCTACAAAGACATTGAGACTCTTTCTGGATCTCTCGATCCCCCTGTAAATATTTCGAATGTGCTACTATTGATAAAGTACCTAGATAAGCAACTGATACGGAGTCCTGTGTGGTGGTGTTACTGGGCCTAGTACGATCATAGGAGAAAGACCTGTCCTAGGAGGCTTCTCAGCGGCGCTCGGCTATAACTTTGCGGTAGGAAGGTGCCCCGGAGTGGGCCCCCTAACTCCCCGGTGGTCCTCCCTCCAACATTTGGCGGCCAGCGACGGGATCCGAGCCAGACGCAATCGTACAGGCAAGTAACGCACCCGCTGCCTAACCAGACGGAAAAAGAAAGAGAACCATGAGCAGCCAAGAAACAACCATGACCGCAACCTTCCAGCAAGAAAGGTTGGAAGAATACACCCAAAAAGAATTGAAACAATTCTGCAAGGACAAAGGGATCCCAACCACAGGATTGGGCACCAAGGAAGAAATGCAGAAAGCCCTGAAAGCCTGGGCAGAATCCGAGGCCACTCCACCCCAAGGCGAAGGGACCTCGGCCCGGGACGAAAACCTGCCGTCGACCATGACCCCGGTAGATGGGGGACGAAGCATCCCGGAAGCCGGCCTATCCCACGAAGAAATGCGAGAACGGGAGAGGGTCCGGACACACGAATTGGAACTCGCATGACTCCGGCTGGACGGTGAACTCCTGCTGGCGGAGAAAAAGTTGGCCTTGGAGCAACTACGGCTGCAGGAGGAAATCGAAGAAAAGAAACGGCATCGAGAACTAGAAGAGAAACGGCTAACCCTCGAGCACGAGAGGGGCCTCAAGGAACTCGAACTGAAATCCAAAACGGGGGAGACCAGCACCCCCGGATCCCGGGACGCTCTGCCACTGACCGAGCCAAAGGTTCATATCCCCAAGGATGTCGTCAAGGAGTACTATAAAAACGACGACATCCAGCAATGGTTCCGAGCATACGAGGTAGCCATGACCTCCCATCGGGTACCCCGGAAGGATTTGGGTGCCGGCCTATGGGGGAGGTTCCTCAGCGAGGGCCGGGATACCCTGCTGCAACTCCCCGACGCGGTGATGACCTCGTACGACCACATGAAAGAGGCCCTACTCACCCGCTACGGACTATCAGCCGAGATGTACCGGCAGCGCTTCCGGGACTGCAAGAAGCTCCCCGGTACCACATGGGTCGAATACGTGGACTTCTTCAGCAGAGCCTTTGAAGGGTGGATAAGAGGGAGCAAGGTCACCTCGTACAATGAACTGTTAGACCTTCTTGTCTGGGAGCACCTCGCCAACAACTGCTTTGTCGAACTAAGGCAACACCTCCTTGACAGCAAACTGACCGAGCCCCGGAAGCTCGCCGCAGAAGTCGACCGATGGGTCAACACCCGGGTCCCCCGGAACCCCGTGGGGGACTACCAACGGAGTACCACGGGACCTCCTCGCCAGCACAGTCGAGAATTCCCGGCCGGGCCGCCCCGAAGCCCGCAACGAGGCCAAGCCGCCAACCACACGTCCCCGACCCTGGTCCGTAGGGGGACCCCCATCGCCAGGCCTGGACCCCGACCAACAGTGACCTGCTTCAGCTGCCAACAGACAGGCCACTATGCGAGCGACCCGGCCTGCCCCGTGAACCGACGAAACGGGACCGCTGGGCCCCCTCCCCGACAAATAGCCGCCGCAGCCCTGGGGGAAGGAGAAGAAGAGGAGGAAAACCGCGACGTCGGGTTCCCCGAGTGGGAACCGGCTGCCATGTCACTCGTATGCCTGGGCACCCGAGAAATGGTGCCCTGAGCCCCCATCCCTAGCAACACCCAGAAGTGGGTCACCATCAATGAGCAACGGGCCGAAGCCCTCCGTGACACTGGGGCCAGTGTGACCGCTGTCCGCTGCCACCTGGTGACCCCCGAACAGATCCTGCCACATGTCCTATGCCCTGTCCGGACCGCGGACAACACCGAAAGCACGTGCCGGATGGCCCGGATCCCCTTCGAGTGGGGAGGAGTGTCAGGCACCCTGAAAGTAACTGTCCGCGACGACGCTCCAGTGGACTGCCTCCTGGGGAATGACCTGGAGAGCTCCCCCTGGGCCCAGGTGGAGCGCCGAGAGCATCTGGGGATGCTAGGGCTGCCCGAATGGGCCTGCGCCACCACCCGGTCCATGACCGCCCAACCAGCCGCTGCAGCGGCCCCCGCCGAGCCTGCGGGTCCAGAACTGCCACCCTCCTCCGGCACGGAGGAGCCTGACGACGAGGCCGGGCCATCCGAACTTTCCCCCGACAAGGCCGCCTCCCTCAGCGAGATCCCCGAGCTGGCCCAGTGGCGCCACGACGGGGGCCCCACCCGCGAACAGTTCCAACAAGAACAGAAGGCCTGCCCGTCCCTCGAGGGGGCCCGACAGCAAGCGGCCGCCCAGGCCACGGGGGACCCCACGGCAACCCACTGGATCTATTGGGACAATGACTTGTTATATAGCGAACAGAAAGTCGCCGAACTAGGAGCCGGCCGTGTGTTGGTGGTTCCCCTCCGATTCCGAGAGTTCCTCCTGAACCTGGTGCATGACGTGCCCCTCGCCGGACACCTCGGGCGAGACAAGACCTACAGCCGCTTGGTGACCCATTTTTATTGGCCCCGAATGCGGAGAGACGTGGACCACCACTGCCGGTCCTGCCAGACCTGCCAAGCCAGCGGGAAGACTGGGGGTCGAGTCAAGGCCCCCCTCCAACCATTTCCAGCCGTCCACACCCTGTTCGAACGGGTAGGGATCGACATCGTGGGGCCCCTCGACCCCCGAACCGCCCTGGGCCACCGCTTCATCCTGGTACTGGTCGGCCACGCCACCCGATACCCAGAGGCCATCCCCCTCCGAACTGTGACAGCTCCAGTGGTGGGCCGGGCCCTGATGGGCATCTTCTCCAGGGTGGGGTGCCCCCGAGAAGTGGTGAGCGACAGGGGTACGAACTTCATCTCGAAATACATGAGATCCCTCTGGCAACAATGTGGGGTCACCTACAAGTTCACCACCCCTTACCACCCCCAGGGGAACGGACTGGTCGAGCGGTTCAACAGAAAATTGAAAGGAATGATCAAGGGCCTGGAAGAGCCCCTGAGGAGGAGATGGGACATCCTGCTGCCATGCCTCCTGTTCGCCTATCGAGAGGTTCCACAGAAATCCCTGGGCTTCAGCCCCTTCAAACTGTTGTATGGGCACCCCGTCCGAGGGCCCCTCAGCCTGGTCAAAGAGGGCTGGGAGGCGAGCGTCCAAGATGCCCCCCCCGACGTCTACAGGTACCTCTTGACCCTGCGGAACCAGACTCGGAAGTTCCGGGCCCTAGCAAAAGCCAACCTCGAAGCCAGCCAAGAAGACATGAAACGCTGGTATGACGAAAATGCCTCGACCATCGAGTTCGAGCCGGGCCAGCAAGTCTGGGTCATGTCGCCCGTGGACCCCTGCGCCCTTCAGGACAGATGGACCGGGCCCTTCAAGGTGGTTGAGAAGAAGAGCCCCGTCACCTACTTGGTCGACATGGAGTCCCCAAGGAACCCCCTCCGGGTCCTACACGCCAACTGGCTCAAGCCCCACTTTGCCTGAACCGAACTAAGCCTGCTGCTGGCTAACGACGATGGGGGCGAAAGCGACTCCGAGCCCCTACCCGACCCCCTGGGGTCCTCGGACCAAGACGGCTCCCTGGAGGGCGTCAAACTCTCCACCACCCTGACCCCAGAACAGCGCCAGGACTGCCGGCAGCTGCTGCAACCCTTCGCTGCCTTCTTCTCTCTCACGCCCGGGGTGACCCCCTGGTGCGTCCACGACGTGGATACCGGGGACAGCCCCCCTGTGCGACACCGCGCCTACAGAGTGCCCGACCGGGTCCGAGCCTGCATACAAACGGAGGTCTCCAAGATGCTCGCCCTCGGAGTCATCGAGCCATCCGACAGCCCGTGGGCCAGCCCTGTGGTCCTGGTGCCGAAGGCCGCCGCCCCCGGCACCCCCCCGGAACTCTGATTTTGTGTGGACTACATGGGGCCTAAACGCAGTCACCAAGACTGATGCCCACCCTGCCGACCGCTTAGGGGCCGCCCGCTACCTAAGCACTTTTGATCTCACCGCTGGGTACTGGCAGATCAGGCTCACCCCCGGCGCCCAGGAACGATCCGCCTTCTCCACCCCCGATGGGCACTACCACTTTCGGGTGATGCCCTTCGGTATGAAGAACGCCCCAGCGAGCTTCCAGAGACTGGTGAACAAGGTCCTGGCCGGACTAGAAGCCTTCAGCGCGGCCTACTTAGACGACATTGCAGTCTTCAGCAACCACTGGGCCGCGCACCTAGGACACCTCAGAGAAGTCCTGGCCGCTCTCCAAAGGGCCGGGCTCACGATTAAGGCCAGCAAGTGCCAGATCGGTCAAGGATCAGTGACCTATCTGGGCCATCAGGTGAGGAGTGGCCAGGTGGCGCCCCTCCAGTTGAAGGTCGATGCCATCCAGGCGTTGGAGCCCCCCGCCACCCAAACAGCTGTCCGGGCCTTCTTAGGCCTCACAGGCTACTACCGGCGATTTATCAAAGACTATGGCAGTATTGTGGGCCCCCTCACGGAGCTCACTTCCAAAAAGCAACCCAAGACGGTGCACTGGACACCCCGCTGTCAGACCGCTTTTGAAACCCTCAAGGCGGCAATGTGCGCTGCCCCTGTACTACAGGCCCCTGACTACGGCAAGGAATTTGTGGTTCAGACAGATGCCTCGGAGTACGGGGTTGGGGCGGTCCTCTCCCAGATGGACACCGAGGGCCTCGACAGACCTGTGGCCTTCATCAGCCGCCGACTGCTGCCCCGAGAACAGAGGTGGAGCACCATCGAGCGGGAGGCCTTCGCCGTGGTATGGGCTCTCAAAAAGCTCCGGCCCTACCTTTTCGGCACCCACTTCCGAGTCCAGACTGACAACCGGCCCCTGCGGTGGCTAATGCAGATGCGGGGCGAGAACCCCAAATTGTTGCGATGGTCCATCTCGCTGCAAGGGATGGACTTCACCGTAAAGCACCGGCCCGGCAACGACCACGCCAATGCCGACGGCCTATCCAGATTCTTTCGCCTCGGCGAGGAGAACCCCCAAGGAGATGGGTGACTCTCCCTGCCTTCCGCTGGGGTGGACGCTTGTTGGAGCCGGCCTCATGGCGTGGTCCTGTTCCCCCTCGCCAAGCCGCACGAGGTCCCCTGCACCTCGGGGCTCCTCCATTTTGGATTGTACGTGACTCTGCGCACCAGCCCACGTGACCCCGCTCAACCCGGCCTCGGCCCCAGCAAGCCCCGACATCAAGGCACCAACAACTGGCCAGGGGGTACCACGTGAACACTTCCCCACTCCCGGCGGAGGGCAGTATCGATGGAACCCCCAACCGTCCTCCCACACCTAGGTGCGATCGCCCCACAGCTCTCCTGGGCCTGGCGCCTCTCCTGCTGAGCATATGGCCGCTCCCGACCCGGCCACTCCGCCCCCCCGGGTGCAAGGGTCCGGGCATCAAAGGGCTCCAGACCTATATCTGGGGCGACCCTGCAACAGGACAGCAGTTGTATCCCGGAGTCAAGAGCCCTGCTGATCGGATCGCGGCTGACCCTACGGAGAAAGACTCATCCTGGAACCACGCTCTGAGCCCTGCTGACTACGTCGCGGCTCCACCGTGCTTAAAGACCTTCACGAACCCTTGGGGCCCTGCTGACGCTGTCGCGGCCTGACCTTGTTGAACTTGCCATCAGAGCCCGGCTGACCTCGTCGCGGCTCGACTGAAGCGGACCTACCACCGGAGCCCTGCTGACTGTGTCGCGGCTCGACCCAAGCGGAACTACCACCCGAGCCCTGCAGACCCCGTCGCGGCTCTCCACGTCCGAGCTGCTTTGAGACCAGCACCTGCCGCTCCGGTCCCCGGAGCCACCTTCGGCCTAACGCAAGGTCTGGCACAGAGCTTCCCCGTACCAGGCTGGTACTAAGACTGTCCCGCTACCCTGTCCCTACAAAGACATTGAGACTCTTTCTGGATCTCTCGATCCCCCTGTAAATATTTTGAATGTGCTACTATTGATAAAGTACCTAGATAAGCAACTGATACGGAGTCCTGTGTGGTGGTATTACTGGGCCTAGTACGATCATAGGAGAAAGACCTCTCCTAGGAGGCTTCTCAGCGGCGCTCGGCTATAACTTTGCGGTAGGAAGGTGCCCCGGAGTGGGCCCCCTGACTCCCCGGTGGTCCTCCCTCCAACACTGCTCACACTGCATACGCACACACTGCTGGCCCTGGGCACCCTCACACTGGTCACCCTGCACACTCATACACTGCTCACCCTCACATACTGTTCAACCTGAACACCCACACACTGCTCACCCTGTATACTCACACACTGCTCACCCTGCATACTCACACACTTCTCACCATGCACACTCACACACTGCTCACCCTGCATGCTCACACACTGCTGGCCCTGGACACCCAAACACTGCTCACCCTGCACACTCACACACTGCTCTCCCTGCACACTCACACATTGCTCAAGCTGCACACTCACACACTGTTTATCCTGCACACTCACACACTGCTCTCCCTGCACACTCACACACTGCTCACCCTGCATACTAACACACTGATCACCCTGCATGCCCACACACTGCTCACCCTGCACACGCACACACTGCATGCACACTCGCACACTGCTCACCCTGCATGCTCACACAGTGCTGGCCCTGGACACCCAAACATTGCTCATGCTGCACACTCACACATTGTTTATCCTGCACACTCACACACTGCTCTCCCTGCAAACTCACACTCTGCTCACCCCACACACTCACAAACTTCTAACCTTGCACACTCACACCCTGCTCACCCTGCACACTCACACACTGCTCACCCTGCACACCCACACACTGCTCACCCTGCACACCCACACACTGCTCACACTCACACACTGCTCACCCTGCACACTACTCACCCTGCACACCCACACACTGCTCACCCTGCACAGGAACACACTGCTCAGCCTGCACACTTACACACTGCTGGCCCTGGACACACACACACTGCTCACCCTGCACACTCACATACTGCTCACCATGCACACTCACTGCTGGTCCTGGACACCCACACACTGCTCACCCTGCATACTCACACACTGCTTACACAGCACACCCACACACTGCTCAACCTGCACACTCACACACTGCTCACCCTGCATACTCACACACTGCTCACCCTGCACACTCACACACTGATCACCCTGCACACCCACACACTGCTCACCCTGCACACCCACACACTGCTCACCCTGCATACGCACACACTGCTCAGCCTGCACACTTACACACTGCTGGCCCTGGACACACAAACACTGCTCACCCTGCACACTCACATACTGCTCACCATGCACACTCACTGCTGGTCCTGGACACCCACACACTGCTCACCCTGCATACTCACACACTGCTTACACAGCACACCCACACACTGCTCAACCTGCACACTCACACACTGCTCACCCTGCATACTCACACACTGCTCACCCTGCACACTCACACACTGATCACCCTGCACACTCACACACTGCTCACCCTGCGCACCCACACAGTGCTCACCCTGCATACGCACACACTGCTTACCATGCACACTTGCACACTGCTCACCCTGCATACTCACACACTCCTCACCCTGCATACTCACACACTGCTGGCACTGGGCACCCACACACTGCTCACCCTGCAAACTCACACACTGCTCAAACTCACATACTGCTCACCCTGCACTCCCACACACTGCTCATCCTGCATACTCACACACTACTCACCCTGCATACTGCTCACCCTGCACAATTACATACTACTCACCCTGCATTCTCAAACACTGCTTTCCCTTGACACCCACATACTGCTCAACCTGCACACTGACACACTGCTCACCCTGCACACTCACAGATTGCTCACCCTGCACACCCACACACTGTTCACCCTGCACACTCACACACTGCTCACCCTGCACACTCACACAATGCTGGCCCTGGACACACACACACTGCTCACCCTGCACACCCACACACTGCTCACCCTGTACTCTCAAGCACTGTTCACTCTTTAACACACCGCTGGACCTGGACACCCACACATGGCTCACCCTGCACACTCACACACTGCACACCCTGCATCCTCACACACTTCGGGCCCTGGACACCAACCCACTACTCAGCCTGCACACTCACACATTGCTTACACTGCACACTCACACATTGCTCACCCTGCACACTCACACACTGCTCACCCTGTACACTCACACACTGCTTACCCTGCACACCCACACACTGCTCAACCTATATACTCACACACTGCTCACCCTGCATAGGAACACACTGCTCACCCTGCACACTCACACACTGCTGGCCCTGGACACCCACACCCTGTTCACCCTGCATACTCACACACTACTCACCCTGCAATCCACACACTGCTCACCCTGCATACGCACACACTGCTGGCCCTGGGCACCCTCACACTGGTCACCCTGCACACTCATACACTGCTCACACTCACATTCTGTTCAACCTGCACACCCACACTCTGCTCACCCTGCATACTCACACACTCCTCACCCTGCATACTCACACACTGCTGGCACTGGGCACCCACACACTGCTCACCCCGCAAACTCACACACTGCTCAAACTCACATACTGCTCACCCTGCACTCCCACACTCTGCTCATCCTGCATACTCACACACTACTCACCCTGCATACTGCTCACCCTGCACAATTACATACTACTCACCATGCATTCTCAAACACTGCTTTCCCTTGACACCCACATACTGCTCAACCTGCACACTGACACACTGCTCACCCTGCACACTCACAGATTGCTCACCCTGCACACCCACACACTGTTCACCCTGCACACTCACACACTGCTCACCCTGCACACTCACACAATGCTGGCCCTGGACACACACACACTGCTCACCCTGCACACCCACACACTGCTCACCCTGTACTCTCAAGCACTGTTCACTCTTTAACACACCGCTGGACCTGGACACCCACACATGGCTCACCCTGCACACTCACACACTGCACACCCTGCATACTCACACACTTCGGGCCCTGGACACCAACCCACTACTCAGCCTGCACACTCACACATTGCTTACACTGCACACTCACACATTGCTCACCCTGCACACTCACACACTGCTCACCCTGTACACTCACACACTGATTACCCTGCACACCCACACACTGCTCAACCTATATACTCACACACTGCTCACCCTGCATAGGAACACACTGCTCACCCTGCACACTCACACACTGCTGGCCCTGGACACCCACACCCTGTTCACCCTGCATACTCACACACTACTCACCCTGCAATCCACACACTGCTCACCCTGCATACACACTCACTGCTGGCCCTGGGCACCCTCACACTGGTCACCCTGCACACTCATACACTGCTCACACTCACATTCTGTTCAACCTGCACACCCACACTCTGCTCACCCTGTATACTCACACACTGCTCACCCTGCATACTCACACACTTCTCACCCTGCACACTCACTGTTAGACCCGGCCCTCGTAACATAGTCAGACCTCACCCCTGCACCTCACACCAGCCCCGAGCCCACAGCCTAGCCGATCCTTCCCACCAGAACACACACACCCGACCCGGACTTCCCCCGTCCGTGGCCTTCCTCCTTCGGCCACCCCGGGCCCGCGTGCCCACTTCATGCACCAAGATGGCCTCCCGGCCCCAGCGCGACCCTAGCCTATAGGCGCCACTCTGGCTGGAGGACATCGCGCTCCCCTTGGGATGAGAAAGGGAGGAGCAGTTTCCATCACACCTCTGCACTTCCCTGGGAAGGTGGGTTTCGATCGACCCGCCGGCCTCCCCGAGGGCTGGCTCCACGCCTGCTGGGTGTCTGGGGCTCCTCCCGACCCGGCCCTGAAAGGATCAAAAGACAATGGCAGGAAACCCCCAACAAGCGACCCCCAGGTGACAAGACCCCTGCCTGCACAGACTCCGGACATCAAAGAGGAGTCGCCTTATAACAAGGGGTGCTCTGGGACTGTCCGGCACATTCGCCTTGAAAACACCTGAGCCCTGCTGAGTGACTCGCGGCTCCCTGAAGATCGTCAGACCTCCGAACTTGTGCCTGAGCCCTGCTGAGTGACTTGCGACTACCTGAAGATCGTAAGACCCCCGAACTTGTGCTTGAGCCCTGCTGAGTGACTCGCGGCTCCCTGAAGATCGTCAGACCTCCGAACTTGTGCCTGAGCCCTGCTGAGTGACTCGCGGCTCCCTGAAGATCGTAAGACCCCCGAACTTGTGCTTGAGCCCTGCTGAGTGACTCGCGGCTCCCTGAAGTTCGTAAGACCTCCGAACTTGCGCTCGAGCCCTGCTGAGTAACTCGCGGCTCCCACAGACTCTCTTGGTCCCGCCGGACCCCACGACGACAAGCGTATCCCCCCAGCTCGAGGATTGTGAGCTGTGCGCCGGGTACGATCCTGCATTTGATCCATATCCCCAAAGACTGTCCCGCTACCTCCTATCCCCCCTCCAAGACTTGGTGAGCCTGCGCTCTACTTGTATATATTTTGCCTTGCTGATCATAAAGATCCTACCACTCCGATCTGATAAAGATTTGCTCTTAAGAACTCCTCGTGTGGTGTCTCTCTGTCGTGTGGTGCCGAGTGTGCAATCCTAGGTACGAGGTTCCTCCCCTGAGGAGTCTCCCGCCAGCGCCCGGCTACGAAACCTCGAGGGTGGGTCTCAGGGTAGTCAGGGCCCCCTCCGGGCCCCTCTGAGGTCGCCTTCTAACATTGGTGGCAAGCGACGGGATTCGGGCCCATAATCTAGAGATCGTACCGTGAACGGCTGACGCACTACCGACAAAGATGGCAGAAGGAAACGCCGTGGTTCTCATAGAAAACGACGCCAGTACCGTGTTCCAGGTGGAACAGCTGGAAGAGTACACTCACAAAGAACTAAAGCAATTCTGTAAGGAACTCAGAATCGCTACCACTGGTCTCAACACCAAAGAAGATATGCAAAAGGCACTGAAAGCTTGGGTGGATTCTGGAGCCTCCCGCCCAGAAGGAGCGGGGGAGCCCCACGACGAAGCTGGACCCTCCCAAGGAGAACGCAGCAGCAACCAGGTGCGAGGCTTCGTACCAGACGGGGGCCTATCCCCGGAGGAACTCGCAGACAGAGAAAAAAGTCGCCATCACGAGCTCGAATTAGCCAAACTCAAAATTGAGGGCGAGTTGAAATTAGCCGAGAAAAAGCTAGCAGTAGAACAGTTGCGAGTACAAGGAGAACTAGAAGAGAAGAAACTCCAACGAGAACACGAGGGAAGGAGACTTCAACTGGAACATGAACGCAGCCTGAAGGAAATAGAACTGAAAGCAAGAAGCGAAGAAGCGCGGCCCCCGGGGAACCGGGAGGCGGCCGCCCCGACGGAGCAGAAGGTCCACATCCCCAAGGATGTGGTCAAAGAATATTACAAAAATGATGACATTCAGCAGTGGTTCCGGGCCTACGAGGTCGCCATGACCTCCCATCGGGTCCCGCAGAAGGATTGGGGGGCTGGGTTATGGGGACGATTCCTGAGCGAAGGGAGAGACACCCTGCTCGACCTACCCACCTCCATGCAGACCTCCTATGAACACATGAAAGCGGCCCTCCTCACAAGGTACGGCCTCACCCCGGAGATGTACCGCCAACGGTTCCGGGACTGCAGGAAGATCCCGGGTACCACCTGGGTGGAATATGTGAATTTCTTCAGCCGCGCCTTCGATGGGTGGATCAAGGGCAGCAAGGTAACCACCCTGGAATAACTAACCGACCTTATGTTGTGGGAACACCTGGCTGCCAACTGCTTTGTGGAACTACGCCAGCATCTGCTCGACAGCAAGCTCACGGACCCTTTCCCGGCACCCCCTCCAGCTGTATCCGGCCCCCCCCTTAGATGGGGCACCGGGTAACCATCACTTGTTTCCGTTGCCAGAAGCCCGGGCATTACGCCAACAACCCTGAATGCCCCATGGCCCCACGCACCACCCAGGCAGCACCCCCTACTAGACAGATAGCCAATGTAGCCCTGGGGGAGGAGGTTGAGGAGGCCAAGGAGTGGGAACCCGCCGCTATGGCCCTAGTATCCTTAGGAGATAGAGAGATGGTCCCTGGGAGCCTCCTGCCCTCTAACACAAAGAAATATGGGCAGCTCGTAACGATCAATGGCCACCAAGTAGAAGCCCTCCGTGACACCGGGGCCAGCATCACCGGTGTCCTCAGCCATTTAGAACACGAAGACCAGGTCCTCCCCAACGTATTTTGCCCTGTCATTTCAGCCGACAACACAGAAAGCCTATGTAAGGTAGCCCTGGTGCCCTTTGAGTGGGGAGGGGTGGTCGTTAAACTGAAGGTCGCAGTGAGAACCTCCCAGCCCGTCGACTGTCTCCTGGGGAACGACCTGGAAAGTTCCCCCTGGGGACAAGTTGAGCGCAAGACCCACCTAGGGATGATGGGCCTCCCTGAGTGGGTGTGCGCCACCACTCGATCCATGGCGGCTCGACTGACCCCCCTGAGGGAAGTCGACGACGCCCGACCCCTGAAGATAGGATGGTCCCGGACGAGGGTCCCCCCATCCCCCCACCAGAAGAGTCGATCGCCAGTGACGAACCCCCGCCTTCCGACTCCACCCCAGTCACCGAGTTAGGCGATCTGCCCGAATTAGCCCAGTGGCGCCACGAGGGGGGCCCCTCCCGAGAGGAGTTCTGCCGAGAGCAGGCTACCTGTCCCTCCCTGGTCGGGCCCCGGCAACAGGCAGAGGCCCAGGCCGCAGGCGACCAGACGGGGACGCACCGGGTGTATTGGGAGAATGACCTTTTGTACAGCGAACAGAAGTCGGTGGAGCTAGGGTCCGGCCGGGTGCTGGTGGTACCCCTCCACTTCCGAAACCTCCTCCTGGGCTTGGCCCACGACGTTCCCCTCGCAGGCCACTTGGGTCAGGACAAAACATACAGTCGCCTCGTGACTCACTTCTACTGGCCCAGAACGAAAGCGGATGTGGAAGCCCACTGCAAGTCCTGTCCCACGTGCCAGGCCAGTGGGAAGAGTGGATGGAAGCGCAAGGCTCCCCTCCAACCCTTCCCTGTCGTCAGTACCCCTTTTGAGCGGATCGGGATCGACATTGTAGGACCTCTGGACCCCCCAACTTCCCAGGGGCACCGGTTCATCCTCGTCCTGGTGGACCATGCCACCCGTTACCCTGAGGCCATCCCCCTGCGCACCGTCACGGCCCCAGTGGTGGGCCAGGCGTTGATGGGGATCTTCTCCCGCATGGGTTTTCCCCGCGAGGTCGTGAGCGATCGCGGTACCAACTTTATCTCCCGATACATGAGGTCCTTATGGCAACAGTGCGGGGTGTCCTATAAGTTCACCACCCCGTACCACCCCCAAGGAAACGGCCTGGTAGAGCGGTTTAACCGGACTCTGAAGGGGATGATCGCGGGCCTGGAAGAGCCCCTCCGGCGTAAGTGGGACATCCTGCTCCCCTGCCTCCTATTCGCATACCGAGAAGTTCCCCAGAAATCCTTGGGTTTCAGCCCCTTTGAGTTACTCTACGGGCACCCCATCAGGGGGCCCCTCAGCCTGGTCAAGGAAGAGTGGGAGGCGGCGCCCCGAGGCCCCCCCCGAGATGTGTTCCGTTACGTCCTGACCCTCCGAAATCAGACTAGGAGATTCCGGGAGATGGCAGAGGCCAACCTGGAGGCGAGTCAGGAGGAGATGAAGCGCTGGTATGACCAGAACGCCGCGCTGGTCGAGTTTCAGCCGGGCCAGCTGGTGTGGGTCATGGCCCCCGTGAAACCCTGCGCTCTCCAGGATAAATGGACCGGGCCCTTCAAAGTAGTTGAGCGGAAGAGCCCGGTCACGTACTTGGTAGACGTCCAGTCACCCCGGGACCCCCTCCGGGTCCTCCACGTGAACCGCCTCAAGCCCCACTTTGTGCGGACGGAGCTGAGCCTACTACTGGCCACTGATGACGGGTCCGAAGAAGAATCATATCCTCTCCCTGATCTTCTGTGCACCAAGGAGAAGGACGGCTCCGTAGAGGGAGTGAACCTCTCTCCGTCTCTCATTCCCCAGCAACGTGAGGATTGCCGCCAGCTCCTAGGGCAGTTTCCGGACCTTTTCTCCCTGGTCCCCAAGGTCACCGACTGGTGTGTCCATGATGTGGATACCGGGGACAGCCCACCAGTGAGACACCAAGCCTACCGAGTCCCTGATCGGGTCCGGTCCTGTATCCAAGCCGAAGTCTCGAAAATGTTGTCCCTAGGCGTGATCGAACCCTCAGACAGCCCCTGGGCCAGCCCCGTGGTCCTGGTCCCAAAAGCAGCTGCCCCCGGGTCGCCCTGGAACTCCGCTTCTGCGTGGACTACCGGGGACTCAATGAAGTCACCCGAGCCGATGCCCACCCCATTCCCCGAGCCGACGAGCTCATTGACTGGCTCGGGGCTGCTCGGTTCCTCAGCACCTTCGATCTCACCTGCGGCTACTGGCAAATTGCGCTCACAGAGGGAGCCAAGGAGCGGTCCGCCTTCTCCACCCTGGATGGGCACTATCGCTTTCGCGTGATGCCCTTCGGGATGAAAAATGCCCCGGCCACCTTCCAGCGACTGGTAAATAGAGTCCTGGCCGGGCTGGAAAAATTCAGCGCTGCATATCTCGACGATATTGCAGTTTTTAGTTCCGAATGGAGTGAGCACCTCCAGCACCTCCGGAGGGTGCTAACCGCCCTACGCCAGGCGGGCCTCACCGTGAAAGCCAGCAAATGCCAGATTGGGCAAGGTTCGGTAACCTACCTGGGGCACCAGGTCGGGAGCGGGCAGGTCGACCCTCTACAGCCCAAAATCGACGTCATCCTAGCCTGGGAACCCCCCACTACCCAAACAGAGGTCCGAGCATTTCTGGGCCTCACGGGCTACTACCGGAGATTCATCCGGAATTACGGCATCCTGGTCGGTCCCCTCACGGGACTCACGTCCAAGAAGCAGCCCAAGAAGGTGCAGTGGTCCCCTGCCTGCCAAAAGGCGTTCAATGCCCTGAAAACGGCCATGTGTACGGCCCCCGTCCTCCAGGCCCCCGACTACTCCAAAGAGTTTGTGGTACAAACTGATGCCTCCGAGCATGGCATCGGGGCAGTCCTCTCCCAGGTAAATGACCAGGGTCTAGACCAGCCCGTGGCCTTCCTCAGCCGAAGGCTGTTGCCCCGGGAACAGAGATGGAGTACCATCGAGCGCGAGGCGTTCGCCGTAGTCTGGGCCCTCAAGAAACTACGCCCTTACCTGTTCGGCACCCATTTCAGGGTCCAAACCGACCATCGCCCCTTGCGATGGCTCATGCAGATGCGAGGAGAAAACCCCAAGCTTCTGAGGTGGTCAATCTCCCTCCAGGGGATGGATTTCACCATGGAACATCGCCCTGGTACGGACCACGCCAACGCCGATGGCCTCTCCTGATTCTTCCGCCTCAGCGAAGAGAACCCCCAAGAAGACGGGTAGTTCTCTCCGGCTTTCAGCTTGGGGGGGACGCGTGTTAGACCCGGCCCTCGTAACATAGTCAGACCTGACCCCTGCACCTCACACCAGCCCCGAGCCCACGGCCTAGCCGATCCTTCCCACCAGAACACACACACCCGACCCGGACTTCCCCCGTCCGTGGCCTTCCTCCTTCGGCCACCCCGGGCCCGCGTGCCCACTTCATGCACCAAGATGGCCGCCCAGGCCCCAGCGCGACCCTAGGCTATAGGCGCCACTCCGGCTGGAGGACATCACGCTCCCCTTGGGATGAGAAAGGGAGGAGCAGTTTCCATCACACCTCTGCGCTTCCCTGGGAAGGTGGGTTTCGATCGACCCGCCGGCCTCCCCGAGGGCTGGCTCCACGCCTGCTGGGTGTCTGGGGCTCCTCCCGACCCGGCCCTGAAAGGATCAAAAGACAATGGCAGAAAACCCCCAACAAGCGACCCCCAGGTGACAAGACCCCTGCCTGCACAGACTCCGGACATCAAAGAGGAGTCGCCTTATAACAAGGGGTGCTCTGGGACTGTCCGGCACATTCGCCTTGGAAACACCTGAGCCCTGCTGAGTGACTCGCGGCTCCCTGAAGATCGTCAGACCTCCGAACTTGTGCCTGAGCCCTGCTGAGTGACTCGCGACTCCCTGAAGATCGTAAGACCCCCGAACTTGTGCTTGAGCCCTGCTGAGTGACTCGCGGCTCCCTGAAGATCGTCAGACCTCCAAACTTGTGCCTGAGCCCTGCTGAGTGACTCGCGGCTCCCTGAAGATCGTAAGACCCCCGAACTTGTGCTTGAGCCCTGCTGAGTGACTCGCGGCTCCCTGAAGATCGTAAGACCTCCGAACTCGTGCTCGAGCCCTGCTGAGTAACTCGCGGCTCCCACAGACTCTCTTGGTCCCGCCGGACCCCACGACGACAAGCCTATCCCCCCAGCTCGAGGATTGTGAGCTGTGCGCCGGGTACGATCCTGCATTTGATCCATATCCCCAAAGACTATCCCGCTACCTCCTATCCCCCCTCCAAGACTTGGTGAGCCCGCGCTCTACTTGTATATATTTTGCCTTGCTGATCATAAAGATCCTACCACTCCGATCTGATAAAGATTTGCTCTTAAGAACTCCTCGTGTGGTGTCTCTCTGTCGTGTGGTGCCGAGTGTGCAATCCTAGGTACGAGGTTCCCGCCCTGAGGAGTCTCCCGCCAGCGCCCGGCTACGATACCTCGAGGGTGGGTCTCAGGGTAGTCAGGGCCCCCGCCGGGCCCCTCTGAGGTCGCCTTCTAACATTGGTGGCAAGTGACGGGATTCGGGCCCATAATCTAGAGATCGTACCGTGAACGGCTGACGCACTACCGACAAAGATGGCAGAAGGAAACGCCTTGGTTCTCATAGAAAACGACGCCAGTACCGTGTTCCAGGTGGAACAGCTGGAAGAGTACACTCACAAAGAACTAAAGCAATTCTGTAAGGAACTCAGAATCGCTACCACTGGTCTCAACACCAAAAGAAGATATGCAAAAGGCACTGAAAGCTTGGGTGGATTCTGGAGCCTCCCGCCCAGAAGGAGCGGGGGAGCCCCATGACGAAGCTGGACCCTCCCAAGGAGAACGCAGCAGCAACCAGGTGCGAGGCTTCGTACCAGACAGGGGCCTATCCCCGGAGGAACTCGCAGACAGAGAAAAAAGTCGCCATCACGAGCTCGAATTAGCCAAACTCAAAATTGAGGGCGAGTTGAAATTAGCCGAGAAAAAGCTAGCAGTAGAACAGTTGCGAGTACAAGGAGAACTAGAAGAGAAGAAACTCCAACGAGAACACGAGGGAAGGAGACTTCAACTGGAACATGAACGCAGCCTGAAGGAAATAGAACTGAAAGCAAAAAGGCGAAGAAGCGCGGCCCCCGGGGAACCGGGAGGCGGCCGCCCCGACGGAGCAGAAGGTCCACATCCCCAAGGAAGTGGTCAAAGAATATTACAAAAATGATGACATTCAGCAGTGGTTCCGGGCCTACGAGGTCGCCATGACCTCCCATCGGGTCCCGCAGAAGGATTGGGGGCTGGGTTATGGGGACGATTCCTGAGCGAACGAAGAGACACCCTGCTCGACCTACCCACCTCCATGCAGACCTCCTATGAACACATGAAAGCGGCCCTCCTCACAAGGTACGGCCTCACCCCGGAGATGTACCGCCAACGGTTCTGGGACTGCAGGAAGATCCCGGGTACCACCTGGGTGGAATATGTGAATTTCTTCAGCCGCGCCTTCGATGGGTGGATCAAGGGCAGCAAGGTAACCACCCTGGAAGAACTAACCAACCTTATGTTGTGGGAACACCTGGCTGCCAACTGCTTTGTGGAACTACGCCAGCATCTGCTCAACAGCAAGCTCACGGACCCAAGAAAGCTGGCTGTCGAGGCGGATCGCTGGACCAACACCCGGGTCTCCCGGGGCCCTGTAGGAGAGTACCCCCGAGCCAGCCAGGGACCACCCTGCCAGAGAGGGGGGGGGAAACCAGGGAGGGCAGAGAGAGTCCCAGGCTAGTCCCCCGAAGTCCCAACCTCCACCTTTCCCGGCACCCCCACCAGCTGTATCCGGCCCCCCCCTTAGATGGGGGCACGGGTAACCATCACTTGTTTCCGTTGCCAGAAGCCCGGGCATTACGCCAACGACCCTGAATGCCCCATGGCCCCACGCACCACCCAGGCAGCACCCCCTGCTAGACAGATAGCCAATGTAGCCCTGGGGGAGGAGGTTGAGGAGGACGAGGAGTGGGAACCCGCCGCTATGGCCCTAGTATCCTTAGGAGATAGAGAGATGGTCCCTGGGAGCCTCCTGCCCTCTAACACAAAGAAATATGGGCAGCTCGTAACGATCAATGGCCACCAAGTAGAAGCCCTCCGTGACACCGGGGCCAGCATCACCGGTGTCCTCAGCCATTTAGAACACGAAGACCAGGTCCTCCCCAACGTATTTTGCCCTGTCATTTCAGCCGACAACACAGAAAGCCTATGTAAGGTAGCCCTGGTGCCCTTTGAGTGGGGAGGGGTGGTCGTTAAACTGAAGGTCGCAGTGAGAACCTCCCAGCCCGTCGACTGTCTCCTGGGGAACGACCTGGAAAGTTCCCCCTGGGGACAAGTTGAGCGCAAGACCCACCTAGGGATGATGGGCCTCCCTGAGTGGGTGTGCGCCACCACTCGATCCATGGCGGCTTGACTGACCCCCCTGAGGGAAGTCGACGACGCCCCGACCCCTGAAGATAGGATGGTCCCGGACGAGGGTCCCCCCATCCCCCCACCAGAAGAGTCGATCGCCAGTGACGAACCCCCGCCTTCCGACTCCACCCCAGTCACCGAGTTAGGCGATCTGCCGAATTAGCCCAGTGGCGCCACGAGGGGGGCCCCTCCCGAGAGGAGTTCTGCCGAGAGCAGGCTACCTGTCCCTCCCTGGTCGGGCCCCGGCAACAGGCAGAGGCCCAGGCCGCAGGCGACCAGACGGGACGCACCGGGTGTATTGGGAGAATGACCTTTTGTACAGCGAACAGAAGTCGGTGGAGCTAGGGTCCGGCCGGGTGCTGGTGGTACCCCTCCGCTTCCGAAACCTCCTCCTGGGCTTGGCCCACGACGTTCCCCTCGCAGGCCACTTGGGTCAGGACAAAACATACAGTCGCCTCGTGACTCACTTCTACTGGCCCAGAACGAAAGCGGATGTGGAAGCCCACTGCAAGTCCTGTCCCACGTGCCAGGCCAGTGGGAAGAGTGGAGGGAAGCGCAAGGCTCCCCTCCCACCCTTCCCTGTCGTCAGTACCCCTTTTGAGCGGGTCGGGATCGACATTGTAGGACCTCTGGACCCCCCAACTTCCCAGGGGCACCGGTTCATACTCGTCCTGGTGGACCATGCCACCCGTTACCCTAAGGCCATCCCCCTGGGCACAGTCACGGCCCCAGTGGTGGGCCGGGCGTTGATGGGGATCTTCTCCCGCATGGGTTTTCCCCGCGAGGTCGTGAGCGATCGCGGTACCAACTTTATCTCCCGATACATGAGATCCTTATGGCAACAGTGTGGGGTGTCCTATAAGTTCACCACCCCGTACCACCCCCAAGGAAACGGCCTGGTAGAGCGGTTTAACCGGACTCTGAAGGGGATGATCGCGGGCCTGGAAGAGCCCCTCCGGCGTAAGTGGGACATCCTGCTCCCCTGCCTCCTATTCGCATACCGAGAAGTTCCCCAGAAATCCTTGGGTTTCAGCCCCTTTGAGTTACTCTACGGGCACCCCGTCAGGGGGCCCCTCAGCCTGGTCAAGGAAGAGTGGGAGGCGGCGCCCCGAGGCCCCCCGCGAGATGTGTTCCGTTACGTCCTGACCCTCCGAAATCAGACTAGGAGATTCCGGGAGATGGCAGAGGCCAACCTGGAGGCGAGTCAGGAGGAGATGAAGCGCTGGTACGACCAGAACGCCGCGCTGGTCGAGTTTCAACCGGGCCAGCTGGTGTGGGTCATGGCCCCCGTGAAACCCTGCGCTCTCCAGGATAAATGGACCGGGCCCTTCAAAGTAGTTGAGCGGAAGAGCCCGGTCACGTACTTGGTAGACGTCCAGTCACCCCGGGACCCCCTCCGGGTCCTCCACGTGAACCGCCTCAAGCCCCACTTTGTGCGGATGGAGCTGAGCCTCCTACTGGCCACTGATGACGGGTCCGAAGAAGAGTCAGATCCTCTCCCTGATCTTCTGTGCACCAAGGAGAAGGACGGCTCCGTAGAGGGAGTGAACCTCTCTCCGTCTCTCACTCCCCAGCAACGTGAGGATTGCCGCCAGCTCCTAGGGCAGTTTCCGGACCTTTTCTCCCTGGTCCCCAAGGTCACCGACTGGTGTGTCCATGATGTGGATACCGGGGACAGCCCACCAGTGAGACACCAAGCCTACCGAGTCCCTGATCGGGTCCGGTCCTGTATCCAAGCCGAAGTCTCGAAAATGTTGTCCCTAGGCGTGATCGAACCCTCAGACAGCCCCTGGACCAGCCCCGTGGTCCTGGTCCCAAAAGCAGCTGCCCCCAGGTCGCCCTGGAACTCCGCTTCTGCGTGGACTACCGGGGACTCAATGAAGTCACCCGAGCCGATGCCCACCCCATTCCCCGAGCCGACGAGCTCATTGACCGGCTCGGGGCTGCTCGGTTCCTCAGCACCTTCGATCTCACCTGCGGCTACTGGCAAATTGCGCTCACAGAGGGAGCCAAGGAGCGGTCCGCCTTCTCCACCCCGGATGGGCACTATCGCTTTCGCGTGATGCCCTTCGGGATGAAAAATGCCCCGGCCACCTTCCAGCGACTGGTAAATAGAGTCCTGGCCGGGCTGGAAAAATTCAGCGCTGCATATCTCGACGATATTGCAGTTTTTAGTTCCGAATGGAGTGAGCACCTCCAGCACCTCCGGAGGGTGCTAACCGCCCTACGCCAGGCGGGCCTCACCGTGAAAGCCAGCAAATGCCAGATTGGGCAAGGTTCGGTAACCTACCTGGGGCACCAGGTCGGGAGCGGGCAGGTCGCCCCTCTACAGCCCAAAATCGACGTCATCCTAGCCTGGGAACCCCCCACTACCCAAACAGAGGTCCGAGCCTTTCTGGGCCTCACGGGCTACTACCGGAGATTCATCCGGAATTATGGCAGCCTGGTCGGTCCCCTCACGGGACTCACGTCCAAGAAGCAGCCCAAGAAGGTGCAGTGGTCCCCTGCCTGCCAAGAGGCGTTCAATGTCCTGAAAACGGCCATGTGTACGGCCCCCGTCCTCCAGGCCCCCGACTACTCCAAAGAGTTTGTGGTACAAACTGATGCCTCCGAGCATGGCATCGGGGCAGTCCTCTCCCAGGTAAATGACCAGGGTCTAGACCAGTCCGTGGCCTTCCTCAGCCGAAGGCTGTTGCCCCGGGAACAGAGATGGAGTACCATCGAGCGCGAGGCGTTCGCCGTAGTCTGGGCCCTCAAGAAACTACGCCCTTACCTGTTCGGCACCCATTTCAGGGTCCAAACCGACCATCGCCCCTTGCGATGGCTCATGCAGATGCGAGGAGAAAACCCCAAGCTTCTGCGGTGGTCAATCTCCCTCCAGGGGATGGATTTCACCGTCGAACATCGCCCTGGTACGGACCACGCCAACGCCGATGGCCTCTCCCGATTCTTCCGCCTCAGCGAAGAGAACCCCCAAGAAGACGAGTAGTTCTCTCCGGCTTTCAGCTGGGGGGGACGCGTGTTAGACCCGGCCCTCGTAACATAGTCAGACCTGACCCCTGCACCTCACACCAGCCCCGAGCCCACGGCCTAGCCGATCCTACCCACCAGAACACACACACCCGACCCGGACTTCCCCCGTCCGTGGCCTTGCTCCTTCGGCCACCCCGGGCCCGCGTGCCCACTTCATGCACCAAGATGGCCGCCCGGCCCCAGCGCGACCCTAGCCTATAGGCGCCACTCCGGCTGGAGGACATCACGCTCCCCTTGGGATGAGAAAGGGAGGAGCAGTTTCCATCACACCTCTGCGCTTCCCTGGGAAGGTGGGTTTCGATCGACCCGCCGGCCTCCCCGAGGGCTGGCTCCACGCCTACTGGGTGTCTGGGGCTCCTCCCGACCCGGCCCTGAAAGGATCAAAAGACAATGGCAGGAAACCCCCAACAAGCGACCCCCAGGTGACAAGACCCCTGCCTGCACAGACTCCGGACATCAAAGAGGAGTCGCCTTATAACAAGGGGTGCTCTGGGACTGTCCGGCACATTCGCCTTGGAAACACCTGAGCCCTGCTGAGTGACTCGCGGCTCCCTGAAGATTGTCAGACCTCCGAACTTGTGCCTGAGCCCTGCTGAGTGACTCGTGACTCCCTGAAGATCGTAAGACCCCCGAACTTGTGCTTGAGCCCTGCTGAGTGACTCGCGGCTCCCTGAAGATCGTCAGACCTCCGAACTTGTGCCTGAGCCCTGCTGAGTGACTCGCGGCTCCCTGAAGATCGTAGGACCCCCGAACTTGTGCTTGAGCCCTGCTGAGTGACTCGCGGCTCCCTGAAGATCGTAAGACCTCCGAACTCACGCTCGAGCCCTGCTGAGTAACTCGCGGCTCGCACAGACTCTCTTGGTCCCGCCGGACCCCATGACGACAAGCGTATCCCCCCAGCTCGAGGATTGTGAGCTGTGCGCCGGGTACGATCCTGCATTTGATCCATATCCCCAAAGACTGTCCCGCTACCTCCTATCCCCCCTCCAAGACTTGGTGAGCCCGCGCTCTACTTGTATATATTTTGCCTTGCTGATCATAAAGATCCTACCACTCCGATCTGATAAAGATTTGCTCTTAAGAACTCCTCGTGTGGTGTCTCTCTGTCGTGTGGTGCTGAGTGTGCAATCCTAGGTACGAGGTTCCTCCCCTGAGGAGTCTCCCGCCAGCGCCCGGCTACGATACCTCGAGGGTGGGTCTCAGGGTAGTCAGGGCCCCCTCCGGGCCCCTCTGAGGTCGCCTTCTAACACTCACACACTGCTCACCCTGCATGCTCACACACTGCTGGCCCTGGACACCCAAACACTGCTCACCCAGCACACTCACACACTGCTCTCCCTGCACACTCACACATTGCTCACGCTGCACACTCACACACTGTTTATCCTGCACACTCACACACTGCTCTCCCTGCACACTCACACACTGCTCACCCTGCATACTAACACACTGATCACCCTGCACGCCCACACACTGCTCACCCTGCACACGCACACATGGCATGCACACTCGCACACTGCTCACCCTGCTTGCTCACACAGTGCTGGCCCTGGACACCCAAACACTGCTCACCCTGCACACTCACACATTGCTCATGCTGCACACTCACACACTGTTTATCCAGCACACTCACACACTGCTCTCCCTGCAAACTCACACTCTGCTCACCCCACACACTCACACACTTCTAACCTTGCACACTCACACCCTGCTCACCCTGCACACTCACACACTGCTCACCCTGCACACCCACACACTGCTCACCCTGCACACCCACACACTGCTCACACTCACACACTGCTCACCCTGCACACTACTCACCCTGCACACCCACACACTGCTCACCCTGCATAGGAACACACTGCTCAGCCTGCACACTTACACACTGCTGGCCCTGGACACACACACACTGCTCACCCTGCACACCCACACACTGCTCACCCTGCATAGGAACACACTGCTCAGCCTGCACACTTACACACTGCTGGCCCTGGACACACACACACTGCTCACCCTGCACACTCACATACTGCTCACCATGCACACTCACTGCTGGTCCTGGACACCCACACACTGCTCACCCTGCATACTCACACACTGCTCACACAGCACACCCACACACTGCTCACCCTGCATACTCACACACTGCTCACCCTGCACACTCACACACTGATCACCCTGCACACTCACACACTGCTCACCCTGCACACCCACACACTGCTCACCCTGCATACGCACACACTGCTTACCATGCACACTTGCACACTGCTCACCCTGCATACTCACACACTCCTCACCCAGCATACTCACACACTGCTGGCACTGGACACCCACACACTGCTCACCCTGCAAACTCACACACTGCTCAAACTCACATACTGCTCACCCTGCACTCCCACACACTGCTCATCCTGCATACTCACACACTACTCACCCTGCATACTGCTCACCCTGCACAATTACATACTACTCACCCTGCATTCTCAAACACTGCTTTCCCTTGACACCCACATACTGCTCAAACTGCACACTGACACACTGCTCACCCTGCACACTCACAGATTGTTCACCCTGCACACCCACACAGTGTTCACCCTGCACACACACACACTGCTCACCCTGCACACTCACACAATGCTGGCCCTGGACACACACACACTGCTCACCCTGCACACCCACACACTGCTCACCCTGCACTCTCAAGCACTGTTCACTCTTTAACACACCGCTGGACCTGGACACCCACACATGGCTCACCCTGCACACTCACACACTGCACATCCTGCATACTCACACACTTCGGGCCCTGGACACCAACCCACTGCTCAGCCTGCACACTCACACACTGCTTACACTGCACACTCACACATTGCTCACCCTGCACACTCACACACTGCTCACCCTGCACACTCACACACTGCTTACCCTGCACACCCACACACTGCTCAACCTATATACTCACATACTGCTCACCCTGCATAGGAACACACTGCTCACCCTGCACACTCACACACTGCTGGCCCTGGACAACCACACCCTGTTCACCCTGCATACTCACACACTACTCACCCTGCAATCCACACACTGCTCACCCTGTATACGCACACACTGCTGGCCCTGGGCACCCTCACACTGGTCACCCTGCACACTCATACACTGCTCACACTCACATACTGTTCAACCTGCACACCCACACACTGCTCACCCTGTATACTCACACACTGCTCACCCTGCATACTCACACACTTCTCACCCTGCACACTCACACACTGCTCACCCTGCATGCTCACACACTGCTGGCCCTGGACACCCAAACACTGCTCACCCAGCACACTCACACACTGCTCTCCCTGCACACTCACACATTGCTCATGCTGCACACTCACACACTGTTTATCCTGGACACCCAAACACTGCTCACCCAGCACACTCACACACTGCTCTTCCTGCACACTCACACATTGCTCATGCTGCACACTCACACACTGTTTATCCTGCACACTCACACAATGCTCTCCCTGCACACTCACACACTGCTCACCCCCCACACACACACTGCTCATCCTGCACACTCACACCCTGCTCACTCTGCTCACTCACACATTGCTCACCCTGCACACTCACACACTGCTCACCCTGCACACCCACACACTGCTCACACTCACACACTGCTCACCCTGCACACTACTCACCCTGCACTGCCGCACACTGCTCACCCTGCATAGGAACACACTGCTCAGCCTGCACACTTACACACTGCTGGCCCAGGACACAAACACACTGCTCACCCTGCACACCCACACACTGCTCACCCTGCACTCTCAAGCACTGCTCACTCTGCACTCTCAAGCACTGCTCACTATTTAACACACTGCTGGCCCTGGATGTGAGAAGTTGGCCTGATGTATGATGTCACTAGTTCTAGTGTACACCTTATATCAGTCCAAACAACCCTTATGGTGATTGGTTGTAAAGTCAACCTTATAGACCAGCTATCCTAGTGGTAGCATGGACAAAAGCAGTCTTAGGCTGAACTCTGAATGGCATGTGAAGCCAGCTGTGATACCATATATAATCCCTTGAATATCAAATGAAAGGACACCACAACAGATATATATATAAAATAAAGTGTATTTATTCTAGTCAAACCCTCAGCACTCTTTATGAGATTAGAGGTAAGTACAACACAGTCTTATTTAAGCATACATTAAGTCACACAGGTAAGTAATACAGTTAGGCCCTAGGGGCCACGCAAACCATATACTAAAGAAGTGGTATAAGGACCACTGTCACGAAAATAGAATAGGCCTAGGCCTAGGGAATCGCTGGGGCTACACTACACTAGCAAAAGGTAGGAAGTGGGAGGCCCACGGGATTCAGGTGCAGAGTGGAAACACTCACGCGTAATGCGTAAAAGTCGATAGAATTACTAGCAGTTAGAAATTAACAGTTTAAGGACACTTCTGAAGCAGCTAGAGAGTCGAGACTCGGAAACTAGACCCTAGGATAGTCACTACCCTTGTGAGCACCGAAGTACCCAAGTTACCTAGCCCACGGGCTGCGGGTGCATAGGTGTGAACTTGCGTCGGGTTTTGTCGTGGACTTCTATGGATGCCTGAAGGAATGTTGCTGACAGGCAGTCAGTGAAGAGTGTCCGGTGGATCCCAAGGCTGGGATCAAGAAGAGAGGAGACCTGCAAGCAGAAGGAACAGAGTCAAGGTCACTAGCCAGTGACCACGTGGAACCAGGAAGGAACCAGGCGATGTCGTGAAGATTGCAGGTGAAGGTGAAGCTTGTCGCTGCAGCCACGGGGACCAGGAAACGTCGAAGACGACCAGGACCAGGAGGCGAGCTGTCCCAGGAAGGCTCTTGCTGTCGGCGGCATCGAAGTTGAACTAGGACTCACCAAGTCTTGGCAAGCGGAACCCACGAAGAACAGAGGACTTGCTTCTGGTGCAGACCAGGAAGGTCTGGGGTGCTTCTCTTTTGCAAGGAAGCGGGAGCCAGTCTGGAGGAGCCAAACCAGCAGTGAAGATTTCTGGATGCGTCGTCACAGAGGCCACTAGCCAACGGGCAAGCAACCGGACAGGCGCGGCAAGCATGAAAATGCAGAAGGGCCCCACGCAGGACTCGTGGAGTGTGGGGGGCTGATCTTCGGTGCAGATGGTGCTTGGGGTTGGGGCTTCTCAATCCCTGGTGCACAACTTCGAGGGTGCCTCAGAAGCTGCGCTGGAAGATACTAGCCACTTTTCCCAGGTAGCCGGTCCCACGTCTCTCGTCGCCTCCACGGATCTCAGCTCGGCTGTGGATGTGGATCAGGGTTGGAGAAGTCTGGAAGTCAAGGCTCTGGTCAGGCTCTGCAGTCGGTCCCTCGTAGAACTTCAGCAAAGCAAAGGGTAGTCTCTTGATGGTGCCTGTTTGCACAGGGTAGCCACTCCTTGGCCACAAGGGAGATTCTTCAGTCTTTTTCTTTCGTTGAATGTCGAAGGTCCAGAGTTTCTGTTCAAGTTGCAGGTTCAGGATAATCTCATCTCCTGGGGCCCAGCTACCACTCTTATACTAATCTGGGGGGCTGGGTTACCTGCTAGGTCATGCCTTATGGGTGGGACCTGGGAGGGGGGTGGTTACACCCCCTTCCCTTTGTCCAGTTTCGCGCCAGGACTGGGGCTGGTGTGCCCCAGCACCGGTTTGAACTGGACTATGCATGGGACACCTTGTGTGCCCCAGGCATGTCTCATTCCTTTCAGCCCTCCCTGCCCCAATACACTAAAGTCTGTCTGGGGAGGTGCTAGCACCTCCCCAAGCAGGAAACCTATTGTCCAAGCCTCCCTTGCCGGGATCACTCCCAGCAGCAGGAGGTCAGACTTGTGGCTGTGGCAGCAGCATCCATTTTGTGATGCTGAGGCTTTGGTTAGAGTTAAACAGCAAAGTAGGATTTTAACATGTCTCTCCCTCTAGAAGGGAGGAATAATATCCTCATCACCAGAAATGGTATGGGGGTATTATTCCAAAGTGTTAGACACCTTACACTACATGTTTTGATAAAGCCAAACCATAGTTACCATAACCGTTTAAGATTATAAGGCACTTTAAGAGTATATGGTAGGCTATATCATAGAACAGCTATAAGGACATGGCTCCGAAAGCTGCAGACAGGCTCAGCTCATGCTAGAGCACCATCTCACATGTTACCAAGCACTCTGCCTCCAGGATTGTTAAGGCCTGCCATAGGAGTGACTGATAGGTACACATGTGTCTATATATAAGGGTAGATATAGGCATACTGTTGGAAAGGCGTCTGCCGGGAGGGGGTTCGATACACGTCTTGCCCACCCCTTTGACCCACCTCTCCCAAGTAAGCCGAACCAGGCGCGCACACCCTGATCTGCACTGTAAACAGAGGGACACCACACGTATTCTTTGTAGGACGATAAGTTCTTTTATCGATGATTTCAGGGATCTTTATGACCCAAAGGCAAATAGTACAGCAGTGGCACAACGTACCACAAATCAGTCGTGGGGAATGGGGGTAGCGGGACAGTCTTTCAAGATAGTGTCTCTGCGAAATACCCTGCGGAAGCTCACAATCCTCGAGCTGGAGGGTGTCGTGTCTCTGGGCGATCTCTTATCGAGTCGTCCTCAAGGGGAGCGCCGCGAGTCTCTCAGCAGGCACAGGTGGTCGGAGTTCAGGAGCCGCGATTCCGTCCGCAGGGCTCAGATGGTTCAACAGCTGGGGGGCCGCGAGTCACTCAGCAGGCCTAGGTGGATCAGTGTTCGGGAGCCGCGACCTCGTCCGCAGGGCTCAGATGGTTCAATAGCAAGAGGCCGCGAGTCACTCAGCAGGCCCAGGTGAATTCAGCGTTCAGGAGCCGCGACAGCGTCAGCAGGCTCAGATGGTTCCAGGTCTTCTCTGTCCTTGTTCCTCCGGCACCCCTTGTTATACTCCGCTGGTTCTTTGAAGTCCGGAGTGCTCGCAGAGGGGGGACTGGGGTGACGGAGGGGGTTCGGCGGGATTTCCTGCCGCTCACTTCTTTGGTCTTTTCAGGTGGGTCGGGGAGGGACCCCAGACGCTCGGTAGGGGAGGCGCCTGCTCCCCAGGGGCCTGGTGGCCGATTGAGTCCTCCCGGGGAAGGCGACCCGAGGTGTGACTGGGCTGGCGCCTCTGGGTCTGGCTCGAGGGTTCCCACTCCCTCGGTTGGGCATGCGTGGTAGGGTGTTGAGTCTGTCAGGTCTCTGGCCGGCCCGCGGATCGGGGGTGGCTGGGGCGGCCGGAGTCGGGGATGTCGTGTCTTGAGGGTGGTTGCCGGTTGGCGGGACGATGGAGAGGGCAACGCCGTGAGGCGGGTCTCACACGCGTCCCCCCCAGCTGAAAGGCGTGGAGAACTACCCATCCACTGGGGGGTTCTCCTCGCCGAAGCGGAAGAACCGGGACAGGCCGTCGGCGTTGGCATGATCCGTACCGGGGCGATGTTCGACAGTGAAATCCATCCCTTGGAGAGAGATGGACCATCGTAGTAGCTTGGGGTTCTCCCCCCTCATCCGCATTAGCCACTGCAAGGGCCGGTGGTCCGTCTGTACTCGAAAATGGGTTCCGAACAAGTAGGGCCGCAGTTTCTTGAGGGCCCAGACTACGACAAAGGCCTCTCGCTCTATAGTGCTCCAACGCTGCTCTCTCGGCAGCAGCCTTCGGCTGATGAAGGCTATGGGCTGATCAATGCCCTTGTCGTCAAACTGCGAGAGCACGGCCCCGATGCCATGTTTGGATGCGTCGGTCTGGACCACGAACTCTCGGGAGTAGTCGGGGGCCTTGAGTACGGGAGCGGTGCACATGGCGGTTTTCAAGGCGTCGAACGCCTGCTGGCACTGGGGGGGTCCACTGCACCTTCTGCGGAAGCTTTTTGGAGGTCAACTCTGTGAGGGGCCCTGCGATACTACCATAATTTTTAAGGAACCTCCGGTAGTACCCCGTAAGGCCCAGGAAGGCCCGAACCTCTGTCTGCGTGGTGGGGGGCTCCCAGGACTGGATGGCATCGATCTTCGGCTGGAGAGGGGCGACCTGGCCGCTGCCCACCTGATGCCCCAGGTAGACCACGGAGCCTTGTCCGAGCTGGCATTTGCTGGCTTTCACTGTCAGGCCCGCTTGGCGCAGGGCCATTAGTACTTGTCGGAGGTGCTGGAGATGCTCGTGCCATTGAGAGCTGAATACGGCGATGTCGTCAAGGTACGCTGCGCTGAACTCCTCGAGTCCGGCCAGGACCTTGTTCACCAACCGCTGGAACGTGGCTGGGGCGTTTTTCATCCCGAACGGCATGACCCTGAAGCGGTAGTGGCCATCTGGCGTGGAGAAGGCAGAGCGCTCTTTCGCCCCCTCCGTGAGAGCGATCTGCCAGTACCCGCAGGTCAGGTCGAAAGTGCTGAGGAACTGGGCGGCCCCCAGGCGGTCGATGAGCTCGTCAGCTCGGGGAATAGGGTGAGCGTCTGCGCGGGTGACCGCATTGAGCCCCCGATAGTCTACACAGAATCTTAGTTCGGGGGCGACCCCTGGGGAGGCAGCCTTCGGGACCAGAACCACCGGGCTGGCCCAGGGGCTGTCGGAGGGCTCGATGACCCCTAGGTTGAGCATTTTCTGTACCTCGGTCTTGATGCAGGTGCGGACCCGGTCAGGCACCCGGTAGGCTCGGTGTCTCACAGGTGGGCAGTTGCCGGTGTCCACGTCGTGGACACACCAGTCGGTCACCCTTGGAATGAGGTAGAAAAGGTCTGCGAATTGTCCGAGCAGCTGGCGGCAGTCGTCGGCCTGCTGGGGAGTGAGGGTGTCCGACAGTTTCACACCCTCCACGGAACCATCCAGTTCTTTTGTGCACAGGAGATCGGGCAGGGGTTCAGTGTCCTCCTCTGCCCCCTCATCGGTGGCCAGTAGCAAACTCAGTTCTGTCCTTACGAAGTGGGGCTTGAGACGGTTTACGTGGAGGACCCGGAGGGGGTTCCGTGGGGATTGTACGTCGACCAGATACGTGACCTGGCTCTTTCGTTCGACCACCTTGAATGGACCAGTCCATTTGTCTTGTAGGGCGCAGGGTCTCACCGGAGCCATGACCCAAACCTGCTGGCCCGGCTGGAACTCGACCAAGGTTGCGTTCTGGTCATACCAGCGCTTCATTTCTTCTTGGCTGGCCTCGAGGTTAGCCTCTGCAAGTTCCCTAAACTTCCTCGTCTGGTTGCGGAGCGCCAGGATGTAGCGGAACACATCTGGGGGTGTCCCCCGGGGGCTTGTCTCCCAGCCCTCTTTGACCAGGCTTAGGGGCCCTCGAACGGGATGTCCGTACAGCAGTTCGAAGGGGCTGAACCCCAGAGACTTTTGGGGAACCTCCCGGTACGCGAACAGGAGGCAAGGGAGGAGGACGTCCCACTTCCGGCGCAGGGGCTCTTCGAGGCCCAGGATCATTCCCTTCAGAGTTCGGTTGAAGCGCTCCACCAGGCCGTTGCCCTGGGGGTGGTAGGGGGTCGTGAATTTATACGTAACTCCGCACTGCTGCCACAGGGACTTCATGTAGCGGGATATAAAGTTCGTGCCGCGATCACTCACAACCTCGCGGGGAAATCCGACCCGGGAGAAGATCCCCATGAGAGCCCGGCCCACCACGGGAGCCGTCACGGTGCGGAGGGGGATGGCCTCGGGGTAGCGGGTGGCATGGTCCACCAGGACGAGGATGAATCTGTGGCCCTGGGCGGTCTTCGGATCCAGGGGTCCCACGATGTCGATGCCGACCCGCTCGAACGGGGTACTCACAACGGGGAACGGTTGTAAGGGAGCTTTGCGTTTTCCGCCACTCTTCCCACTGCCCTGGCACGTGAGGCAGGACTTGCAGTGTGTTTCTACATCTGCTCGCATCTTGGGCCAATGGAAGTGGGTCACCAATCGCTGGTATGTCTTGTCTTGGCCTAAGTGTCCTGCCAAGGGTACATCGTGGGCCAGGCCCAGGAGGAGGCTCCGGAACCGCAGGGGTACCACCAGTACTCGTGCTGCGCCTAGCTCGGCTGACTTTTGCTCGCTGTAGAGGAGGCCATTATCCCAATAAACCCAATGGGTTCCGGTTTGATCACCGGCGACCTGGGCTTCGGCTTGTTGTCTAAGTCCCTCGAGGGAGGGGCAAGTGGTCTGTTCCTGGCAGAACTCTTCGCGGGAGGGCCCCCCTTCGCAGTGCCACTGGGCCAACTCGGGCAGTTCTTCGGGTTCCATCGGGGCCTCTGGGGCGGAAGATTCTGGTCCTTCCCCTGGGTTAGTGTCTCCTTCTTCCTCAGAAGGAGGGTTGTCTGCTTCTGGTAGGGGGCCCCTGTTCTCGGGGAAAGCGTTCGGTAAGAGGGCTTCACCGCCCTTGGAGGGGGCCACTCGTGCGGTCATGGAGCGCGTGGTGGCGCAGACCCATTCCGGTAGGCCCATCATCTCTAGGTGGGCCCTTCGTTCTACCTGCCCCCATGGGGAATTTTCCAGGTCGTTGCCCAGGAGGCAGTCTACGGGCTGCGAGTTCCGGACCGCTACCTTCAGTTCTCCGGAGACCCCTCCCCACTCGAAGGGCACCAGGGCCATCTGGCAGAGGCTCTCAGAATTGTCGGAGGATACGACCGGACAGAGGGCCCCGGCTAGGATCTGGTCTTCGGAAATTAGGCTGCGGTGGACCGCGGTGACACTCGCCCCGGTGTCGCGAAGGCCCTCGACTCGGTGGTCGTTGATAGTCACCTGCTGTCGGTATTTCTCTGTGTTGGCGGGCAAGGGTGTCCCGGGGACCATCTCTCGATCCCCAAGGGAGACCAGGGCCATGGCCGCCGGTTCCCATTCCTCGGAGTCTTCCATTTCTTCCCCCAGAGCCACGGAGGCTATCTGCCAGGTCGTGGGGTTGGTCGTTGTGGGTCGCTGATACTGGGGACACTGGGGGTCATTGGCGTAGTGTCCGGGCTGCTGGCAGCGGAAGCAGGTGATCCTAGCTCGTGGACCTAGCCGTCCTGGGGCTCCGGTGCTGGCTGGAGACTTGGCCGAACCCGCCGCTGGTGGGCTGCTGGGGGGGCTGGTGGAGGATCCCCCGGCAAAGTCTCTTGGTCGGCCGTGGTTCCCTCCGCCCCTCTGGCGGGGGGGACCCTGACTGTGGCGGCCGTAGTCTCCCACGGGGCCCCGGGTGGCCCGGTTGTTCACCCAACGATCAGCCTCAGCAGCCAGCTTCCTAGGGTCGGTGAGTTTACTGTCTAGGAGATGCTGGCGCAGTTCTATAAAGCAATTGGCCGCTAAATGTTCCCAGGCGATCAGATCGAACAGTTCTTCGAAGGTGGAGACCTTGCTGCCCTTGATCCATCCGTCCAGAGCTCGGCTGTAAAAGTTCACGTATTCGACCCACGTGGTGCCCAGTATCTTTTTGCAATCTCGGAACCGTTGTCGGTACATTTCGGGGGTGAGTCCGTACCGGCCCACGAGGGCTTCCTTCATGTGGCTGTAGGAGTTCATGACCGCTGAGGGCAGATCGAGCAGAGTGTCCCTTCCTTCGCTTAAGAACCGGCCCCATAGGCCAGCCCCCCAATCCTTCTGCGGGACTCGGTGAGAGGTCATGGCGACTTCGTAGGCTTTAAACCACTGCTGGATATCATCGTTCTTATAATACTCCTTGACCACATCCTTGGGGATGTGAACTTTGGTTTCCCCGGCGGGAGCGGGCTGGGGATTCCCGGGCGGCTGTGACTTTTCGTGTCTAGCCCGCCACTCAATTTCCTTCAGGCCACGTTCATGTTCTAGCTGGAGTTTCTTTTCGTCGTGCTCCCTTTGGAGTCTCTTCTCTTCGAGTTCCCCTTGTAGCCTTAACTGCTCGACGGCTAACTTCTTCTCTGCCAGTTTTATCTCTCCCTCGATTTTTAGTTTTGCCAGTTCCAGTTCGTGGTTGCAGCTTCTCTCTCGGCCCGCTAGTTCCTCGGAGGACAGGTTCCCCTCTGGCCCGTTGTTTCTCGCCGGGCTGCTTGTTTGTTCATGGGTAGAGTCTCTTTCCGTTTGGGTCGGGGGCGCCCCCGTCTCGACCCAGGCTTTCAGTACCTTCTGGTAGTCTTCCTTTGTGCTCAGTCCGGTGGTAGCGATGCCAAGGTCTTTGCAAAACTGTATTAGTTCTCTATGCGTGTAATAGTCCAATTGATCTTCTCGGAACGGTGAGCTTATTTCGGTACCTGTGGCACCCAGGAAGGTTTCTCCTTCCATTTCTGTTTGGTAGTGCGTCAGTCGTTTACTGCACGCTCTCCTTCGGTGTCGGCTCGGATCCCGTCGTCTGCCACCAAATGTTGGAAAGGCGTCTGCCGGGAGGGGGTTCGATACACGTCTTGCCCACCCCTTTGACCCACCTCTCCCAAGTAAGCCGAACCAGGCGCGCACACCCTGATCTGCACTGTAAACAGAGGGACACCACACGTATTCTTTGTAGGACGATAAGTTCTTTTATCGATGATTTCAGGGATCTTTATGACCCAAAGGCAAATAGTACAGCAGTGGCACAACATACCACAAATCAGTCGTGGGGAATGGGGGTAGCGGGACAGTCTTTCAAGATAGTGTCTCTGCGAAATACCCTGCGGAAGCTCACAATCCTCGAGCTGGAGGGTGTCGTGTCTCTGGGCGATCTCTTATCGAGTCGTCCTCAAGGGGAGCGCCGCGAGTCTCTCAGCAGGCACAGGTGGTCGGAGTTCAGGAGCCGCGATTCCGTCCGCAGGGCTCAGATGGTTCAACAGCTGGGGGGCCGCGAGTCACTCAGCAGGCCTAGGTGGATCAGTGTTCGGGAGCCGCGACCTCGTCCGCAGGGCTCAGATGGTTCAATAGCAAGAGGCCGCGAGTCACTCAGCAGGCCCAGGTGAATTCAGCGTTCAGGAGCCGCGACAGCGTCAGCAGGCTCAGATGGTTCCAGGTCTTCTCTGTCCTTGTTCCTCCGGCACCCCTTGTTATACTCCGCTGGTTCTTTGAAGTCCGGAGTGCTCGCAGAGGGGGGACTGGGGTGACGGAGGGGGTTCGGCGGGATTTCCTGCCGCTCACTTCTTTGGTCTTTTCAGGTGGGTCGGGGAGGGACCCCAGACGCTCGGTAGGGGAGGCACCTGCTCCCCAGGGGCCTGGTGGCCGATTGAGTCCTCCCGGGGAAGGCGACCCGAGGTGTGACTAAGCTGGCGCCTCTGGGTCTGGCTCGAGGGTTCCCGCTCCCTCGGTTGGGCATGCGTGGTAGGGTGTTAAGTCTGTCAGGTCTCTGGCCGGCCCGCGGATCGGGGGTGGCTGGGGCGGCCGGAGTCGGGGATGTCGTGTCTTGAGGGTGGTTGCCGGTTGGCGGGACGATGGAGAGGGCAACGCCGTGAGGCCGGTCTCACACATACTATATCTAAGCAAGGGGTGATTACACGACCTTGCCCCAGCTGAGTGATCAGCCAGTTGTGTCTGATTGGAAGGCCAGACCAGGGATGGCATAATACATGCTGCAGCCCCTGGGAGGCCTAGGGTACACCTATGCCCTGGGTACCTAGGGTACACTGTACAGGGTCCAATAAGGTGATCCTTACCAATTGGGAATGTACCTAGGGTACATGGAGTCCATTTTAAAGAGAGAACAGACAGCCTGAGACCCTGAATGGCAGGATCTCAGGCCAACTAAGTCGAAAAACCAGCTAGACACTAGGCAAAAAGTTGGGGGTAACCATAGTCAGATATCCACCTTCCTACACTGGACACACACACACTGTTCACCCTGCACACTCACACACTGCTCACCCTGCATAATCATACGCAGATTACCCTGCACACTCACATACTGCTCACCATGCACACTCACTGCTGGTCCTGGACACCCACACACTGATCACCCTGCATACTCACACACTGCTCATACAGCACACCCACACACTGCTCACCCTGCACACTCACATACTGTTCACACTGCATACTCACACACTGCTCTCCCTGCACACTCACACATTGCTCACGCTGCACACTCACACACTGATTATCCTGCACATTCACACACTGATTATCCTGCACATTCACACACTGTTCTCCACGCCCACCCACACACTGCTCACCCTGCACACTCACACACTGTTCACACTGCATACTCACACACTGCTCTCCCTGCACACTCACACATTGCTCACGCTGCACACTCACACACTGATTATCCTGCACATTCACACACTGTTCTCCACGCCCACTCACACACTGCTCCTCCCACACACTCACACACTGCTCATCCTGCACACTCACACCCTGCTCACTCTGCACACTCACACATTGCTCACTCTGCACACTCATACACTGCTCACCCTGCACACCCACACACTGCTCACCCTGCACACCCACACACTGCTCACACTCACACACTGCTCACCCTGCACACTACTCACCCTGCACACCCACACACTGCTCACCCTGCATAGGAACACACTGATCAGCCTGCACACTTACACACTGCTGGCACTGGACCCCCACACACTGCTCACCCTGCACACTCACACACTGCTCACCCTGCACACTCACACACTGCTCACCCTGCACACTAACACACTGCTGGCCCTGCACACCCACACTCTGCTCACCCTGCACACCCACAGACTGCTCACCCTGCACACTCACACATTGCTCATCCTGCACACTCACACACTGCTCACCCTGCATACTCACACACAGCTCACCTTGCACACTCACATACTGCTCACCATGCACACTCACTGCTGGTCCTGGACACTCACACACTGCTCACCCTGCATACTCACACACTGCTCACACAGCACACCCACACACTGCTCACCCTGCACACTCACACACTGCTCACCCTGCATACTCACACACTGCTCAAACTGCATACTAACACACTGATCAACCTGCACGCCCACACACTGCTCACCCTGCATACGCACACACTGCTTACCATGCACACTCGCACACTGCTCACACTGCATGCTCACACAGTGCTGGCCCTGGACACCCAAACACTGCTCACCCTGCACACTCACACACTGCTCTCCCTGCACACTCACACTCTGCTCACCCCACACACTCACACACTGCTCACCCTGCACACCCACACACTTCTCACACTCACACACTGCTCACCCTGCACACTACTCACCCTGCACACCCACACACTGCTCACCCTGCATAGGAACACACTGCTCAGCCTGCACACTTACACACTGCTGGCCCTGGACACACACACACTGCTCACCCCGCACACCCACACACTGCTCACCCTGCACACTCACACACAGCTGGCCCTGGACACCCACACACTGCTCACCCTGCACACTCACACACTGCTCACCCTGCACACTCACACACAGCTGGCCCTGGACACCCACACACTGCTCACCCTGCACACCCACACTCTGCTCACCCTGCACACCCACAGACTGCTCACTCTGCACACCCACACATTGCTCATCCTGCACACTCACACACTGCTCACCCTGCATAATCATACACAGCTCACCCTGCACACTCACATACTGCTCACCATGCACACTCACTGTTGGTCCTGGACACCCACACACTGCTCACCCTGCATACTCACACACTGCTCACACAGCACACCCACACACTGCTCACCCTGCACACTCACACACTGCTCAACCTGCATACTCACACACTGTTCACTCTGCACACTCACACACTGCTCACCCTGCACACTCACACACTGCTCACCCTGCACACTCACACACTGTTGACCCTAGACACCCACACACTGCTGACCCTGCACACTCACACACTGCTCACCCTGCACACTCACACATTGCTCAACCTGCACACACACACACACTACTCACCCTGCATAGCCATGCACTGCTCACCCTGCACACTCACATACTGTTCACCCTGCACACTCATTCTGCTGCCTCTGGAGACCCACACACTGATCACCCTGCATACTCATAAACTACTCACCCTGCATACCCACACACTGCTCACCCTGCACACTCACACACAGCTCATGCTGCTTACTCACACACTGCACACCCTGCATGCCCACACACTGCTCACCCTGCACACTCACACACTGATCACCCTGCACACTCACACATTACTCACCCTGCATACTCACACACTGCTCACCCTGCACTCTCAAGCACTGCTCACTCTTTAACACACTGCTGGCCCTCAACACCCACACACTGCTCACCCTGCACACTCACACACTGTTCACCCTGCACACACTCACACACTGCTCACCCTGCACACCCACACACTGCTCACCCTGCACACCCACACACTGATCACCCTGCATAATCACACACTGCTCACCCTGCATGCTCACACACTGCTCACCCTGCATACTTACACCCTGCTGTTCCTGGACACCCACACACTGCTCACCCTGAACACTCACACACTGCTCACACTCACACACTGCTCAACCTGCACACCCACACACTGCTCAACCTATATACTCACACACTGCTCACCCTGCATAGGAACAAACTGCCCACCCTGCACACTCACACACTGCTGGCCCTAGACACACACACACTGCTCACCCTACACACCCACACACTGCTCACCCTGCACTCTCAAGCACTGCTCACTCTTTAACACACTGCTGGCCCTGGACACCCACACACTGCTCACCCTGCAAACTCACACACTGCTCACCCTGCACACTCCCATGTTGCTCACCCTGCACACTCACACACTGCTCACCCTGCACACCCACACACTGCTCACCCTGCACACTCACACACTGCTTACCCTGCATACTCACACACTTCGGGCCCTGGACACCCACCCACTGCTCAGCCTGCACACTCACACACTGCTCACCCTGCACACTCACACATTGCTCACCCTGCACACTCACACACTGCTCACCCTGCACACTCACACACTGCCAACCCTGCACACTCATACTGCTGGCCCTGGACACCCACACCCTGCTCACCCTGCATACTCACACACTACTCACCCTGCACATCCACACATTGCTCACCTTGCATACGCACACACTGCTGGCACTGGGCACCCTCACACTGGTCACCCTGCATGCTCATACACTGCTCACACTCACATACTGCTCACCCTGCACACCCATACACTGCGCACCCTGTATACTCACACACTGCTCACCCTGCATACTCACACACTTCTCACCCTGCACACTCACACACTGCTCACCCTGCATGCTCACACACTGCTGGCCCTGGACACCCAAACACTGCTCACCCAGCACACTCACACACTGCTCTCCCTGCACACTCACACATTGCTCACGCTGCACACTCACACACTGTTTATCCTGCACACTCACACACTGCTCTCCCTGCACACTCACACACTGCTCACCCCCACACACACACTGCTCATCCTGCACACTCACACCCTGCTCAATCTGCTCACTCACACATTGCTCACCCTGCACACTCACACACTGCTCACCCTGCACACCCACACACTGCTCACACTCACACATTGCTCACCCTGCACACTACTCACCCTGCACTGCCACACACTGCTCACCCTGCATAGGAACACACTGCTCAGCCTGCACACTTACACACTGCTGGCCCAGGACACAAACACACTGCTCACCCTGCACACCCACACACTGCTCACCCTGCACTCTCAAGCACTGCTCACTATTTAACACACTGCTGGCCCTGGACACCCACACACTGTTCACCCTGCACACTCACACACTGCTCACCCTGCACACTCACACAATGCTGGCCCTGGACACCCACACACTGCTCACTCTGCACACCCACACTCTGCACATCCTGCACACCCACAGACTGCTCACCCTGCACACCCACACATTGCTCATCCTGCATACTCACACGCTGCTCACCCTGCATAATCATACATAGCTTACCCTGCACACTCACATACTGCTCACCATGCAGACTCACTGCTGATCCTGGACACCCACACACTGATCACCCTGCATACTCACACACTGCTCACACAGCACACCCACACACTGCTCACCCTGCACACTCACACACTGCTCACACTGCATACTCACACACTGCTCTCCCTGCCCACTCACACATTGCTCACGCTGCACACTCACACACTGATTATCCTGCACATTGACACACTGTTCTCCACGCCCACTCACACACTGCTCCCCCCACACACTCACACACTGCTCATACTGCACACTCACACCCTGCTCACTCTGCACACTCACACATTGCTCACCCTGCACACTCATACACTGCTCTCCCTGCACACCCACACACTGCTCACCCTGCACACCCACACACTGCTCACACTCACACACTGCTCACCCTGCACACTACTCACCCTGCACACCCACACACTGCTCACCCTGCATAGGAACACACTGATCAGCCTGCACACTTACACACTGCTGGCACTGGACACCCACACACTGCTCACCCTGCACACTCACACACTGCTCACCCTGCACACTCACACACTGCTGGCCCTGGACACCCACACACTGCTCACCCTGCACACCCACACTCTGCTCACCCTGCACACCCACAGACTGCTCACCCTGCACACCCACACATTGCTCATCCTGCACACTCACACACTGCTCACCCTGCATATCACACACAGCTCACCCTGCACACTCACATACTGCTCACCATGCACACTCACTGCTGGTCCTGGACACTCACACACTGCTCACCCAGCATACTCACACACTGCTCAAACAGCACACCCACACACTGCTCACCCTGCACACTCACGCACTGCTCACCCTGCATACTCACACACTGCTCACCCTGCATACTAACAAACTGATCACCCTGCACGCCCACACACTGCTCACCCTGCATATGCACACACTGCTTACCATGCACACTCGCACACTGCTCACCCTGCATGCTCACACAATGCTGGCCCTGGACACCCAAACACTGCTCACCCTGCACACTCACACACTCCTCTCCCTGCACACTCACACATTGCTCATGCTGCACACTCACACACTGTTTATCCAGCAGACTCACACACTGCTCTCCCTGCAAACTCACACTCTGCTCACCCCACACACTCACACACTTCTAACCGTGCACACTCACACCCTGCTCACCCTGCACACCCACACACTGCTCACCCTGCACACCCACACACTTCTCACACTCACACACTGCTCACCCTGCACACTACTCACCCTGCACACCCACACACTGCTCACCCTGCATAGGAACACACTGCTCAGCCTGCATACTTACACACTGCTGGCCCTGGACACACACACACTGCTCACCCTGCACACCCACACACTGCTCACCCTGCACACTCACACACAGCTGGCCTTGGGCACCCACACACTGCTCACCCTGCACACTCACACACTGCTCACCCTGCACACTCATACACAGCTGGCCCTGGACACACACACACTGCTCACCCTGCACACCCCACTCTGCTCACCCTGCACACCCACAGACTGCTCACTCTGCACACCCACACATTGCTCATCCTGCACACTCACACACTGCTCACCCCGCATAATCATACACAGCTCATCTGCACACTCACATACTGCTCACCATGCACACTCACTGCTGGTCCTGGACACTGTTAGACTCGTAGCATGGCCATCCCTGTCCCCGCACCACATAACCTGACCCATGCACCTCACGCAGCCCCCGAGCACACGGCCTAGCCGATCCTTCCCACCAGAACAAACACACACCCGACCCGGACTTCCCCGTCCGTGACCTTCCTCCTTTCGGCCACACCGGGCCCGCGTGCCCACTTCATGCACCATGATGGCCGCCCGGCCCCAGCGCGACCCTGGCCTAGAGGTGCCACTCCGGCTGGGGGACATCGCGCTCCCATTGGGATGAGAGAGGGAGGAGCAGTTTCCATCGCACCTCTGAGCTCCCCTGGGAAGGTGGGTTTCGATCGGCCCGCCGGCCTCCCCGAGGGCTGACTCCACGCCTGCTGGGTGTCTGGGACTCCTCCCGACCCGGCCCTGAAAGGATCAAAAGACAATGGCAGGAAACCCCGACAAGCGACCCCCAGGTGACAAGACCCCTGCCTGCACAGACTCCGGACATCAAAGAGGAGTTGTCCTATAACAAGGGGTGCTCTGGGACTATCCGGCAGATTCGCCTTTGGAAACACCTGAGCCCTGCTGAGTGACTCGCGGCTCCCTGAAGATTGTAAGACCTCCGAACTTGTGATTGAGCCCTGCTGAGTGACTCGCGGCTCCCTGAAGATCGTAAGACCTCCGAACCTGTGCTTGAGCCCTGCTGAGTGACTCGCGTCTCCCCGAAAAGATCGTAAGACCTCCGACTTGTGCTTGAGCCCTGCTGAGTGACTCGCAGCTCCCACAGACTCTCTTGGTCGCGCCGGACCCCGATGACGACAAGCGTATCCCCCAGCTCGAGGATTGTGAGCTGTGCGCCGGGTACACCCCTGCATTTGATCCATATCCCCAAAGACTGTCCCGCTACCTCCTACCCCCCCCCGAGACACTGTGAGCCCGTGCTCTACTTGTATATATTTGCCTTGCTGATCATAAAGATCCTATGACTCCGATCTGATAAAGATTTGTTCTTAAGAAATCCCGGTGTGGTGTCTCTTTGTCGTGTGGTGCCGAGTGTACGATCCTAAATACGAGAGTCCTCCCCCGAGGAGTCTCCCGCCAGTGCCCGGCTGTGAGAAGTTGGCCTGGTATATGATGCTCACTATTGAAAGTTGTCACCTTGTACCATGCCAAGCAACCCTTATGGTGTGGTTGTAAGTCAACCTTTTCGGACTAGCTGCCCTAGTGGTAGCGTAGGCTAAGCAGTCTTTGAGGTTAAACTCGTGAAGCGTGTTAAGCCAGCTGTTTCACCAAATGCAACCCCCTTTTATACCAATGAAAGGACACCACACAGATATATATTCAAAATATATATGTATTTATTTCTCAAAGTAACCCCTAGTCTCTTTATGAGCACAGGAGCACAAATCGTCAAACAAGATTACAGTAGAATACACAGAAGTTGCACTTTATATGGATAGGCCCTGGTGGCCGCTCGAACCATATACTAAAATAGGGGTATAAGTACCACGAACAGAAAAGGGAAAAGGCCTAGGGCCTCTAGAATCGCTGGGCCTACAAGGAGCTAACTTCAGTTAGTGACCAGGAGGTCCACGGGTTGCGTGTGCAGAGCAAAAAGTCACACGCGTGTTCCCATAGGTTTCAATGGGTGCGTAAAAAGTACAAAGTTACTGCAAAGAGGATCTTCCGGATGGACTAGGAACTCAAGATTTGGAACACAGGCACTAGAGATGTAATACTACACTTGGGCACAGGAGTGCCAGCTTTACCTCACCCACAGGAAGCGGGTGCATAGGCCTCGAAGTGCGTCGGATTTCTTCTATCTGTTCCGTGGAGCCTGTGGACAAAGATGCTGCAGGCGGTCGGTCCGGGAGAGATGCGGTGGATCCAAGAGTGGATCGGAGATGTTGAAGACCTGTAAGCAGAGGGGACAGTGTTCACAGTCACTAGCCAGTGACCAGCGTGGCACCAGGTGGGTACCAGGCAATGTCGGGTGCAAACAGGAAGAAAGGTGTAGCTTGTCTCTGCAGCCACGTGGTCCCTGGAGGTCGACGACGTCCAGGAGTCAGTTCACAAGCTGTCCCACGCAGGCTCTCGCTGTCGGCGGTGACGGCGACTTGATCGAAGCAAACAAGCCTTGGCAAAAGCAATTGTTGTAGGAGATGAAATAAGCTGATGGTTCTGACCAGCAAGGTCAGAAGGACTGCTCCTTTGGAGGGGAGCAAGGGACAGTCTGGAGCAACCAGACCAGTGGTGTATTTTGTGAAGTTCGTCGCCAAGATGGCTACTAGCCAGCGGGCCAGCAACCGGTTAGGCGCGTCAAGTGGCAAAATGCAGAAGGGCCCCACGCAGATCGTGGAGATGCTGGAGGGCTCACCTTTGGTGCAGATGCTGCTCGAGGGTTGGGCTTCTCAGATCCCAAAGCACAACTTGGAGGGAGCCTCGGTTGTTGCGCTTGCAGCTTGTCGTCGTCGTTCCAAGATGGCTGGCTCCACGTGTCTCGGTGCCTCCACGGGTCTCCTCTTTTCAGGGACTGTGGATCGGGCGGTGAGAGGTCTGGAGGTCCAGGTCTTGTCAGTCTCTGGGCTCGGGCTCCGGCGGGAGGCGGCGGCAAAGCAGACGTTGATTCGCTGGATGGTGCTTGCGTTAGCAAGGTGGTCACTCCCTGACCACAGGGGAGATTTCCTTCAGTCTTCTGTGCAGCAGAATGTCGAAGTTCCCGTCTTCTTCTTAGTTTCAAGTTGATTCCAGGATGTCTGAAGTCTTAGGACACAGCTCCTACCTTTAAGCGGATTCTAGGGGCCGGACTACCTGCCAGGTCCCTCCCTATGGGTGGGACCAGGAAGGGGGGTGGTTACACCCCCAATCCTTTGTCCAGCTCGCCCCAGGCCCGGGACTGGTGTGCCCCAGGACCGGTTTGAACTGGCATATGCACCGAGGCTCCTTGTGAGCCACAGGCATGTCTGGTTTCTTTCAAGCCCTACCTGACCAATACACAAAATCCTGTCTGGGGTGGTGCATGCACCTCCCCTGGCAGGAAACCCTTTGTCCACACCTCCCAAGCTGGAAGGACTCCCAGCAGCAGGGAGGGCAGACTTGTGTCTGTGGTGGCAGCATCCATTTTGTGGAGCTGAGGCTATGTCTGATTTTACCCGAGTTTTAGGTACTGTACATGTCGTGTCCCTCTAGAAGGGTGGAATGCTAACCCCGTCGCCAGAATTGGCGAGGGGTTAGTATTCCAATTCGTATGACACCTTACTCGACATGTTTTGATAAAGCCAAACCAAAGATAGCATTTAACCGCGAGGTTCATAATGCACTTAAGAGTATATGGTATGACGATATCTGGAAACAGTAGAAGGAAGTTGTTCCGACCACTGCAGACAGGCTCAGCTCATGCCAGAGCACCATCTCACATGGAACCAAGCACTCTGCCTTCAGGATTGTTAAGGCCTGCCATAGGAGTGACTTATAGGTTACCAGGTGTCCCATTTAAGGTTAGGTATAGGTATACTACACCTAAGTAAGAGGTGATTACACCAACTTACCCCAGCTGAGTGATCAGCCAGTTGTGTCAAATAGTTAGGCCAAGCCTGGGGTGGCATAATACATGCTTCAGCCCCTGGCAGGCCTTGGGTACACCAATGCCCTGGGTACCTAGTGTACACTGGTACAGGGGCTGACAGGGTGATCCACTTCCAATTGGTTATGCACCTAGGGTGCATAGTTTTAATTTAGTAGAGAGAACAGCAGGCTGGGGGTCTGATTGGCAGGCCCACAGCCTCACTATGTCAAAAACCAGTGAAGCAAAAAGCAAAAATTTGGGGTGACCACAGGATAGCAGACCCTACTCTCCTACACCGGCTACGATACCTTGAGCGTTGACCTCAGGCTCATCAGTGCCCCTTCCGGGCCCCTCTGAGGTCGCCTTCTAACATTGGTGGCAGCGGTGGGATACGGGCCCATAATCTAGAGATCGTACCGTGAACGGCTGACGCACTACCGACAAAGATGGCAGAAGGAAACGCCGTGGTTCTCACAGAAAACGACACCAGTACCCTGTTCCAGGCGGAACAACTGGAGGAGTACACACACAGAGAACTGAAGCAATTCTGCAAAGAACTCAAAATCGCTACCACTGGTCTTAACACCAAAGAAGATATGCAGAAGGCACTGAAAGCTTGGGTGGATTCTGGAGCCCCCCGCCCAGAAGGAGCGGTGGACCCCCATGACGAAGCTGGACCCTCCCAAGGAGAACGCAGCAGCAATCAGGTGCGAAGCTTCGTACCAGACGGGGGCCTATCCCCGGAGGAACTCGCAGACAGAGAAAGAAGTCGCCATCACGAACTCGAATTAGCCAAACTCAAAATCGAGGGCGAGTTGAAATTAGCCGAGAAAAAGCTAGCAGTGGAACAGATGCGAGTGCAAGGAGAACTAGAAGAGAAGAAACTCTAACGGGAACACGAAGGAAGGAGACTTCAACTGGAGCACGAACGCAGCTTGAAGGAAATGGAGCTAAAAGCAAAAAGCGAAGAAGCGCGGCCCCTGGGGAACCGAGAGGCGGCCTCCCCGGCGGAGCAGAAGGTCCACATCCCCAAGGATGTGGTCAAAGAATATTACAAAAACGATGACATTCAACAGTGGTTCAGGGCATACGAGTTCGCCATGACCTCCCATCGGGTCCCGCAGAAGGATTGGGGGGCCGGGTTGTGGGGACGATTCCTGAGCGAGGGGAGAGACACCCTGCTCGACCTACCAACCTCCCTGCAGACCTCCTACAACCACATAAAAGAGGCCCTCCTCACAAGGTACGGCCTCACCCCGGAGATGTACCGCCAGCGGTTCCGGGACTGCAGGAAGATCCCGGGCACCACCTAGGTGGAGTATGTAAACTTCTTCAGCCGCGCATTCGATGGGTGGATCAAGGGCAGCAAGGTAACCACCCTAGAAGAACTAACCGACCTTATGTTGTGGGAACACCTGGCTGCGAACTGCTTTGTGGAACTGCGCCAGCATCTGCTCGACAGCAAGCTCACGGATCCGAGAAAGCTGGCTGTCGAGGTGGATCGCTGGACCAACACCCGGGTCTCCCGGGGCCCTGTAGGAGAGTACCCCCGAGCCAGTCAGGGACCACCCCGCCAGAGAGGGGGGGAACCAGGGAGGGCAGAGAGAGTCCCAGTCCAGTCCCCCGAAAACCCAACCTCCGCCTTTCCCGGCACCCCCACCAGCTGTACCCGGCCCCCCCCTGAGACGGGGGTACAGCGAGACAAGCGTATCCCCCAGCTCGAGGATTGTGAGCTGTGCGCCGGGTACGCCCCTGCATTTGATCCATATCCCCAAAGACTGTCCCGCTACCTCCTACCCCCCCCGAGACTCTGTGAGCCCATGCTCTACTTGTATATATTTGCCTTGCTGATCATAAAGATCCTACGACTCCGATCTGATAAAGATTTGTTCTTAAGAAATCCCGGTGTGGTGTCTCTTTGTCGTGTGGTGCCGAGTGTACGATCCTAAATACGAGATTCCTCCCCCGAGGAGTCTCCCGCCAGTGCCCGGCTACGATACCTTGAGGGCTGACCTCAGGCTCGTCAGTGCCCCTTCCGGGCCCCTCTGAGGTCGCCTTCTAACAGACACCCACACACTGCTCACCCTGCATACTCACACACTGCTCACACAGCACACCCACACACTGCTCACCCTGCACACTCACACACTGCTCACCCTGCATACTCACACACTGCTCACCCTGCACACTCACACACTGCTCACCCTGCACACCCACTGTTGGACTTGGCCCATTTTGCAGGGTCATCCCTAAACTTTTTGCCTTCCTCCTGTATTTTTTCTGACCTGGTGTTGGCTGTTTTATGACTCTGGGCACCTTACCACTGCCGATCAGTGCTAAGGTGCATATGCTCTCCCTATGGTAAAATGTATTATGTGAATTGACTTCCATGTTTGGCTATTTGGTTTAGTATCAGTCCCTAGTAGAGTGCACCAGGGGTGCCAAGGGCTTGTATATCCAAATGCTGCTAGTGGGCTTGCAGCACTGGTTGTGCCACCCACAGAAGCAGCCTGGTAAAATGTGTCTAAGTTCTGCCATTGCAGAACCTGCATGCATTCTGGTACTGTCATGCTGACTGGGCAAGTGTCCCCACTTGCCAGTCCCTAAACCTTCCCTTACCTTCATATTAGTCACCCCTATGGTAGGCCCTAGGGCAGAGTGCATTGTAAGGATAAGGTAGGACATGCCCTGAGGTGTGTGGCATGTCCTAATAGTGAATTACAGCCATTTTCGTTTTTCACTATTGTAAGGATACCTGCTCTCCATAGGCCAGAATGGGCTGCTAGATTATAACACTCTATAATCCTAGCAGGCTCAGGAAGCATGGTAGAAATTCATGTTTAGTATGCCTGAACTCAGAATAATAAAATACATTGTTTTGTAAAGGTTATTTTAATATCCTGGGTTTGCAAATGCTACTTTTAGAAAGTTAGCCTTTGCGTGCCTAACCATTTCAGTCCGCCTCTGGAGGGGAGGGCTATCTTCTTTGTGTGTAGCTTGAGTGACAGGGCTGGAAAGTTCCAGGAGACAGGCTGGGGCTGCCAGGTGGTGAATAGAAAGATTACACCAGGATGGGTGGGAGGTGTGCACCTTGACTCTGAATAGGGCAGTGCTCTGCCACCACAATGCTGGCTCCACCCCCTGGGGAGCGTCTGATGTCTCTGCCCTGCCTGCTGAAAGAAGAAGCCAGAGTCCCAAAAACAAAGTGCTCCTCACTGAAAAGAACTGGACTGGGATTATGCCAAGGCCCCCCTGGCCTGTAAAGACAAAAGAAACTTGGTATAAATGTAGGAGCCCTGCTCCTAAGAAATCAGATCCTGATTGAACCACGAAGGAACTCTGCCTGACTAGAAGGACCTGGAAGAAGCTGAAGGAGGAGTAACTTTCCCTGACCTGGGGGATTGGCCTGCAGTTGGTGCCTTGCTGAGAAAGGAGAGGAAAAGACTGAAAGAGACTTTGCACTTTGTTTTCAACTATCTCCAAGGGCTTGGAAGAAGAGCTTGCCCCCTGAACTGAGTTCCAGGACCATTGGACTCATCTGCCTTCCAAAATTGAGTTGCCTGGACGATTTGTGCTTGTTTCCCGCTGGATTTGGCCCCAGTACGCCTCGTACCCCAGCCGTGTCTTTACCGCCCGGCACCGTGCGTCTACGCTGATCCAAAAGCGTTAGTACGCGCCGTATCCCTCCCGGCCGCATCGCACCTATCCTTCCCCGCCGATTCGAGACGTACAACACTGGCTGCCGAACCCTGTACGCCGGACCCAAGCTCCATCGTCCCGCGGGTACGGTGCTTACGCTGCTAACGTACTGCACCGTGCCGTACTCAGAGCCGAGAAGCCGCAGTACGCTGATCCTCCCCGTATGCTGTACGGCGCCGAGAAGTGTCGCCGCCTATCCGCACCGAAGGTACGGCTCAAACGCCGAACGCCACGGACTCTGCAACTGATCCGGTCCATCCGCACGTATCCCTGAAGATCGCGTACCAACGCCGCGTCCCGACGCCGCGACCCGACCTGCACCTGAATACGCTGCCGAACTACGACACGGACCCATCAACTTGTCCCGCACTGTCCGTCGCGGACCCCACGAACTTAAGGTACTTTGTTCTGTTCGCACCGCAGCGTGCGCGTCACGGACCCCGGAGTCCGCACCGATTGTTTGACTCGTACTTTCCTTGTTTTTAATGCGGACGAGCCGCACACACAGGTACGAACCGTACAAAGCCTAAAAAAAAAATTTGAGTAAAAGAAACCTATTTTTCTATTTTAAGCCTTTTTACAAGAACATTGAACTTTAAAATAATACTGTGGTCATTTTAATCGTTATTCTGGTCTTGTGCTAAGCCTTATATAAAGAAACCTATTTTTGATATAACCTTGACTGGTGTCCATTTGTGGTGTGTCATTGTATTACTGTATGTGTTCACAAATGCTTAACCTATGACGCCCTGAGAATAGTCTTGACTGCTTGCGCCACACTACCTAAAGGGTGAGCAGGGGTTATTTGAAAGGGTGATCCCCGTATCCTGACTTAGAATTGAGAGTCCCTGCTTGTCGCAAGTGCATACCTGTGCCAACTAGAGATTCCCAATTCTAACACCCACACACTGCTCACCCTGCATACGCACACACTGCTTACCATGCACACTTGCACGCTGCTCACCCTGCATACTCACACACTCCTCACCCTGCATACTCACACACTGCTGGCACTGGGCACCCACACACAGCTCACCCTGCAAACTCACACACTGCTCAAACTCACATACTGCTCACCCTGCACTCCCAAACACTGCTCATCCTGCATACTCAAACACTGCTCACCCTGCACAATTGCATACTACTCACCCTGCATTCTCAAACACTGCTTTCCCTTGACACCCACATACTGCTCAACCTGCACACTCACACACTGTTCACCCTGCACACTAACAGAATGCTCACCCTGCACACTCACACACTGCTTACCCTGCACACTCACACACTGCTGGCCCTGGACACACACACACTGCTCACCCTGCACACCCACACACTGCTCACCATGCACTCTCAAGCACTGTTCACTCTTTAACACACTGCTGGCCCTGGACACCCACACATGGCTCACCCTGCACACTCACACACTGCACACCCTGCATACTCCCACACTTTGGGCCCTGGACACCCACCCACTGCTCAGCCTGCACACTCACACACTGCTCACCCTGCACACTCACACATTGCTCACCCTGCACACTCACACACTGCTCACCCTGCAGACTCACACACTGCTTACCCTGCACGCCCACACACTGCTCAACCTATATACTCACACACTGCTCACCCTGCATAGGAACACACTGCTCACCCTGCACACTCACACACTGCTGGCCCTGGACACCCACACCCTGTTCACCCTGCATACTCACACACTACTCACCCTGCACATCCACACACTGCTCACCCTGCACACTCACACACAGCTGGCCCTGGACACCCACACACTGCTCACCCTGCACACCCACACTCTGCTCACCCTGCACACCCACAGACTGCTCACTCTGCACACCCACACATTGCTCATCCTGCACACTCACACACTGCTCACCCTGCATAATCATACACAGCTCACCCTGCACACTCACATACTGCTCACCATGCACACTCACTGCTGGTCCTGGACACCCACACACTGCTCACCCTGCATACTCACACACTGCTCACCCTGCACACCCACACACTGCTCACCCTGCAAACTCACACACTGCTCACCCTGCATACTCACACACTGCTCACCCTGCACACTCACACACTGATCACCCTGCACACTCACACACTGCTCACCCTGCACACCCACACACTGCTCACCCTGCATACGCACACACTGCTTACCATGCACACTTGCACACTGCTCACCCTGCATACTCACACACTCCACACCCTGGATACTCACACACTGCTGTCACTGGGCACCCACACACTGCTCACCCTGCAAACTCACACACTGCTCAAACTCACATACTGCTCACCCTGCACTCCCACACACTGCTCATCCTGCATACTCACACACTGCTCACCCTGCATACTGCTCACCCTGCACAATTACATACTACCCACCCTGCATTCTCAAACACTGCTTTCCTTTGACACCCACATACTGGTCAACCTGCACACTCACACACTGCTCACCCTGCACACTCACAGATTGCTCACCCTGCACACTCACACACTGCTTACCCTGCACACTCACACACGGCTTGCCCTGGACACACACACACTGCTCACCCTGCACACCCACACACTGCTCACCATGCACTCTCAAGCACTGTTCACTCTTTAACACACTGCTGGCCCAGGACACCCACACATGGCTCACCCTGCACACTCACACACTGCACACCCTGCATACTCACACACTTCGGGCCCTGGAAACCCACCCACTGCTCAGCCTGCACACTCACACACTGCTCACCCCGCACACTCACACATTGCTCACCCTGCACACTCACACATTGCTCACCCTGCACACTCACACACTGCTTACCCTGCACACACACACACTGCTCAACCATATACTCACACACTGCTCACCCTGCATAGGAACACACTGCTCACCCTGCACACTCACACACTGCTGGCCCTGGACACCCACACCCTGTTCACCCTGCATACTCACACACACTCACCCTGCACATCCACACACTGCTCACCCTGCATACGCACACACTGCTGGCCCTGGGCACCCTCACACTGGTCACCCTGCACACTCATACACTGCTCACACTCACATACTGCTCACCCTGCACACCCACACACTGCTCACTCTGTATACTCACACACTGCTCACCCTGCATACTCACACACTTCTCACCCAGCACATGCACACTGCTCACCCTGCATGCTCACACACTGCTGGCCCTGGACACCCACCCACTGCTCACTCTGCACACTCACACACTGCTCACACTGCACACACACACTGTTTATCCTGCACACTCACACACTGCTCTCCCTGCACTCTCACACACTGCTCACCCCACACACACACACTGTTCATCCTGCACACTCACACCCTGCTCACTCTGCTCACACTCACACACTGCTCACCCTGCACACTACTCACCCTGCACTGCCACACACTGCTCACCCTGCATAGGAACACACTGCTCAGCCTGCACACTTACACACTGCTGGCCCTGGACACAAACACACTGCTCACCCTGCACACCCACACACTGCTCACCCTGCACTCTCAAGCACTGCTCACTTTTTAACACACTGCTGGCCCTGGACACCCACACACTGTTCACCCTGCACACTCACACACAGCTCACCCTGCACACTCACACACTGCTGGCCCTGGACACCCACACACTGCTGTTAGAAGGCGACCTCAGAGGGGCCTGGAGGGGGCCCTGACTGCCCTGAGACCCACCCTCGAGGTATCGTAGCCGGGCACTGGCGGGAGACTCCTCAGGGGAGGAACCTCGTATCTAGGATCGTACAATTGGCACCACACGACAGAGAGACACCACACGAGGTGTTCTTAAGAGCAAATCTTTATCAGATCGGAGTGGTAGGATCTTTATGATCAGCAAGGCAAGATATATACAAGTAGAGCGCGGGCTCACAAAGTCTTGGAGGGGGGTTAGGAGGTAGCGGGACAGTCTTTGGGGATAGGAATCAAATGCAGGAGCGTACCCGGCGCACAGGCTCACAATCCTCGAGCTGGGGGATACGCTTGTCGTCGTGGGGCCCGGCGGGACCAAGAGAGTCTGTGGGAGCTGCGAGTCACTCAGCAGGGCTCAAGCACAAGTTCGGAGGTCTTACGATCTTCAGGGAGCCGCGAGTCACTCAGCAGGGCTCAAGCACAAGTTCGGCGGTCTTACGATCTTCAGGGATCCGCGAGTCACTCAGCAGGGCTCAAGCACAAGTTCGGAGGTCTTACGATCTTCAGGGAGCCGCGAGTCACTCAGCAGGGCTCAGGTGTTTCCAAGGCGAATCTGCCGGACAGTCCCAGAGCACCCCTTGTTATAGGGCGACTCCTCTTTGATGTCCGGAGTCTGTGCCGGCAGGGGTCTTGTCACCTGGGGGTCGCTCGTTGGGGTTTCCTGCCATTGTCCTTTGATCCTTTCAGGGCCGGGTCGGGAGGAGTCCCAGACACCCAGCAGGCGTGGAGCCAGCCCTCGGGGAGGCCAGCGGGTCGATCGAAACCCACCTTCCCAGGGAAGCGCAGAGGTGTGATGGAAACTGCTCCTCCCTTTCTCATCCCAAGGGGAGCGCGATGTCCTCCAGCCGGAGTGGCGCCTATAGGCCAGGGTCGCGCTGGGGCCGGGCGGCCATCTTGGTGCATGAAGTGGGCACGCGGGCCCGGTGTGGCCAAAGGAGGAAGGCCACGGATGGGGAAGCCCGGGTCGGGGGTGTGTGTTCTGGTGGGAAGGATCGGCTAGGCCGTGGGCTCGGGGCTGGTGTGAGGTGCAGGGGTCAGGTCTGGCTATGTTACGAGGGCCCGGTCTAACACGCGTCCCCCCCAGCTGAAAGCCGGAGAGAACTACCCATCTTCTTGGGGGTTCTCTTCGCTGAGGCGGAAGAACCGGGAGAGGCCATCGGCGTTGGCGTGGTCCGTACCAGGGGGATGTTCCACGGTGAAATCCATCCCCTGGAGGGAGATTGACCACCGCAGAAGCTTGGGGTTTTCTCCTCGCATCTGCATGAGCCATCGCAAGGGGCGATGGTCGGTTTGGACCCTGAAATGGGTGCCGAACAGGTAAGGGCGTAGTTTCTTGAGGGCCCAGGCTACGGCGAATGCCTCGCGCTCGATGGTACTCCATCTCTGTTCCCTGGGCAACAGCCTTCGGCTGAGGAAGACTACGGGCTGGTCTAGGCCCTGGTCATTTACCTGGGAGAGGACTGCCCCGATGCCATGCTCGGAGGCATCAGTTTGTACCACAAACTCTTTGGAGTAGTCGGGGGCCTGGAGGACGGAGGCCGTACACATGGCCGCTTTCAGGGCATTGAACGCCTCTTGGCAGGCAGGGGACCACTGCACCTTCTTGGGCTGCTTCTTGGACGTGAGTCCCGTGAGTGGACCGACCAGGCTGCCGTAATTCCGGATGAATCTCCGGTAGTAGCCCGTGAGGCCCAGAAAGGCTCGGACCTCTGTTTGGGTAGTGGGGGGTTCCCAGGCTAGGATGGCGTCGATTTTGGGCTGTAGAGGGGCGACCTGCCCGCTTCCGACCTGGTGCCCCAGGTAGGTTACCGAACCTTGCCCAATCTGGCATTTGCTGGCTTTCACGGTGAGGCCTGCCTGGCGTAGGGCGGTTAGCACCCTCCGGAGGTGCTGGAGGTGCTCACTCCATTCGGAACTAAAAACTGCAATATCGTCGAGATATGCAGCGCTGAATTTTTCCAGCCCGGCCAGGACTCTATTTACCAGTCGCTGGAAGGTGGCCGGGGCATTTTTCACCCCAAGGGCATCACGGGAAAGCGATAGTGCCCATCCGGGGTGGAGAAGGCGGACCGCTCCTTGGCTCCCTCTGTGAGCGCAATTTGCCAGTAGCCGCAGGTGAGATCGAAGGTGCTGAGGAACCGAGCAGCCCCGAGCCGGTCAATGAGCTCGTCGGCTCGGGGAATGGGGTGGGCATCGGCTCGGGTGACTTCATTGAGTCCCCGGTAGTCCACGCATAAGCGGAGTTCTGGGGCGACACCGGGGGCAGCTGCTTTTGGGACCAGGACCACGGGGCTGGCCCAGGGGCTGTCTGAGGGTTCGATCACGCCTAGGGTCAACATTTTCGAGACTTCGGCTTGGATACAGGACCGGACCCGATCAGGGACTCGGTAGGCTCGGTGTCTCACTGGCGGGCTGTCCCCGGTATCCACATCATAGACACACCAGTCGGTGACCTTGGGGACCAGGGAGAAGAGGTCCGGGAACTGCCCTAGGAGCTGGCGGCAATCCTCACGTTGCTGGGGAGTGAGAGACGGGGAGAGGTTCACTCCCTCTACGGAGCCGTCCTTCTCTTTGGTGCACAGAAGATCAGGGAGAGGATCTGACTCTTCTTCGGACCCGTCATCAGTGGCCAGTAGGAGGCTCAGCTCCGTCCGCACAAAGTGGGGCTTGAGGCGGTTCAAGTGGAGGACCCGGAGGGGGTCCCGGGGTGACTGGACGTCTACCAAGTACGTGACGGGGCTCTTCCGCTCCACTACTTTGAAGGGCCCGGTCCATTTATCCTGGAGAGCGCAGGGTTTTACGGGGGCCATGACCCATACCTGCTGGCCCGGCTGAAACTCGACCAGCGCGGCGTTCTGGTCGTACCAGCGCTTCATCTCTTCCTGACTCGCCTCCAGGTTGGCCTCTGCCATCTCTCGGAACCTCCTAGTCTGATTTCGGAGGGTCAGGACGTAACGGAACACATCTCGGGGGGGGCCTCGGGGCGCCGCCTCCCACTCTTCCTTGACCAGGCTGAGGGGCCCCCTGACGGGGTGCCCGTAGAGTAACTCAAAGGGGCTGAAACCCAAGGATTTCTGGGGAACTTCTCGGTATGCGAATAGGAGGCAGGGGAGCAGGATGTCCCACTTACGCCGGAGGGGCTCTTCCAGGCCTGCGATCATCCCCTTCAGAGTCCGGTTAAACCGCTCTACCAGGCCGTTTCCTTGGGGGTGGTACGGGGTGGTGAACTTATAGGACACCCCGCACTGTTGCCATAAGGACCTCATGTATCGGGAGATAAAGTTGGTACCGCGATCGCTCACGACCTCGCGGGGAAAACCCATGCGGGAGAAGATCCCCATCAACGCCCGGCCCACCACGGGGGCTGTGACGGTGCGCAGGGGGATGGCCTCCGGGTAACGGGTGGCATGGTCCACCAGGACGAGGATGAACCGGTGCCCTTGGGAAGTTGGGGGGTCCAGAGGTCCTACAATGTCGATCCCGACCCGCTCAAAAGGGGTACTGACGACAGGGAAGGGTTGGAGGGGAGCCTTGCGCTTCCCTCCGCTCTTCCCACTGGCCTGGCACGTGGGACAGGACTTGCAGTGGGCTTCCACATCTGCTTTCATTCTGGGCCAGTAGAAGTGAGTCACGAGGCGACTGTATGTTTTGTCCTGGCCCAAGTGGCCTGCTAGGGGAACGTCGTGGGCCAAGCCCAGGAGGAGGTTTCGGAAGCGTAGGGGTACCACCAGCACCCGGCCGGACCCTAGCTCCGCCGACTTCTGTTGGCTGTACAAAAGGTCATTCTCCCAATACACCCGGTGCGTCCCCGTTTGGTCGCCTGCGGCCTGGGCCTATGCCTGTTGCCGGGGCCCGACCAGGGAGGGACAGGTAGCCTGCTCTCGGCAGAACTCCTCTCGGGAGGGGCCCCCCTCGTGGCGCCACTGGGCTAATTCGGGCAGATCGCCTAACTCGGTGACTTGGGTGGAGTCTGAAGGTAGGGGTTCACCACTGGCGATCGACTCTTCTGGTGGGGGGATGTGGGGACCCTCGGCCGGGACCATCCTATCCTCAGGGGTCAGGGCATCGTCAACTTCCCTCAGGGGGGTCAGTGGAGCCGCCATGGATCGAGTGGTGGCGCACACCCACTCAGGGAGGCCCATCATCCCTAGGTGGGTGTTGCGCTCGACTTGTCTCCAGGGGGAACTTTCCAGGTCGTTCCCCAGGAGACAGTCGACGGGCTGGGAGGTTCTCACTGCGACCTTCAGTTTACCGACCACCCCTCCCCACTCAAAGGGCACCAGGGCTACCTTACATAGGCTTTCTGTGTTGTCGGCTGAAATGACAGGGCAAAATACGTTGGGGAGGACCTGGTCTTTGTGGACTAAATGGCTGAGGACACCGGTGATGCTGGCCCCGGTGTCACGGAGGGCTTCTACTTGGTGGCCATTGATCGTTACGAGCTGCCCATATTTTTTTGTGTTAGAGGGCAGGAGGCTCCCAGGGACCATCTCTCTATCTCCTAAGGATACTAGGGCCATAGCGGCGGGTTCCCACTCCTCGGCCTCCTCAACCTCCTCCCCCAGTGCTACATTGGCTATCTGTCTAGCGGGGGGTGCTGCCTGGGTGGTGCGTGGGGCCATGGGGCATTCAGGGTCGTTGGCGTAATGCCCGGGCCTCTGGCAACGGAAACAAGTGATGGTTACCCGGTGCCCCCGTCTCAGGGGGGGGCCGGGTACAGCTGGTGGGGGTGCTGGGAAAGGTGGAGGTTGGGACTTCGGGGGACTAGCCTGGGACTCTCTCTGCCCTCCCTGGTTTCCCCCCCTCTCTGGCGGGGTGGTCCCTGACTGGCTCGGTGGTACTCTCCTACAGGGCCCCGGGAGACCCGGGTGTTGGTCCAGCGATCCGCCTCGACAGCCAGCTTTCTTGGGTCCGTGAGCTTGCTGTCGAGCAGATGCCGGCGTAGTTCCACAAAGCAGTTCGCAGCCAGGTGTTCCCACAACATAAGGTCTGTTAGTTCTTCCAGGGTGGTTACCTTGCTGCCCTTGATCCACCCATCGAAGGCGCGGCTGAAGAAATTCACATATTCTACCCAGGTGGTACCCGGGATCTTCCTGCACTCCCGGAACCGCTGGCGGTACATCTCCGGGGTGAGGCCGTACCTTGTGAGGAGGGCCGCTTTCATGTGGTCATAGGAGGTCTGCATGGAGGTGGGTAGGTCGAGCAGGGTGTCTCTCCCTTCGCTCAGGAATCGTCCCCACAACCCAGCCCCCCAATCCTTCTGCGGGACCCGATGGGAGGTCATGGCGACCTCATAGGCCCGGAACCACTGCTGAATGTCATCATTTTTGTAATATTCTTTGACCACATCCTTGGGGATGTGGACCTTCTGCTCCGCCGGGGCGGCCGCCTCCCGGTTCCCCGGGGGCCGCGCTTCTTCGCTTCTTGCATTCAGTTCTATTTCCTTCAAGCTGCGTTCATGTTCCAGTTGAAGTCTCCTTCCCTCGTGTTCTCGTTGGAGTTTCTTCTCTTCTAGTTCTCCTTGTACTCGCATCTGTTCTACTGCTAGCTTTTTCTCGGCTAATTTCAACTCGCCCTCAATTTTGAGCTTGGCTAATTCGAGCTCGTGATGGGGACTTTTTTCTCTGTCTGCGAGTTCCTCCGGGGATAGGCCCCCGTCTGGTACGAAGCCTCGCACCTGGTTGCTGCTGCGTTCTCCTTGGGAGGGTCCAGCTTCGTCGTAGGGCTCCCCCGCTCCTTCTGGGCGGGAGGCTCCAGAATCCACCCAAGCTTTCAGTGCCTTTTGCATATCTTCTTTGGTGTTGAGACCAGTGGTAGATATTTTGAGTTCCTTACAGAATTGCTTTAGTTCTTTGTGAGTGTACTCTTCCAGCTGTTCCACCTGGAACACGGTACTGGTGTCATTTTCTATGAGAACCACGGCGTTTCCTTCTGCCATCTTTGTCGGTAGTGCGTCAGCCGTTCACGGTACGATCTCTAGATTATGGGCCCAAATCCCGTCGCTTGCCACCAATGTTAGAAGGCGACCTCAGAGGGGCCCGGAGGGGGCCCTGACTGCCCTGAGACCCACCCTCGAGGTATCGTAGCCGGGCACTGGCGGGAGACTCCTCAGGGGAGGAACCTCGTATCTAGGATCGTACACTCGGCACCACACGACAGAGAGACACCACATGAGCAGTTCTTAAGAGCAAATCTTTATCAGATCAGAGTGGTAGGATCTTTATGATCAGCAAGGCAAGATATATACAAGTAGAGCGCGGGCTCACAAAGTCTTGGAGGGGGGTTAGGAGGTAGCGGGACTGTCTTTGGGGATAGGAATCAAATGCAGGAGCGTACCCGGCGCACAGGCTCACAATCCTCGAGCTGGGGGATACGCTTGTCGTCGTGGGGCCCGGCGGGACCAAGAGAGTCTGTGGGAGCTGCGAGTCACTCAGCAGGCTCGAGTACAAGTTCGGAGGTCTTACGATCTTCGGGGAGCCGCGAGTCACTCAGCAGGGCTCAAGCACAAGTTCGGAGGTCTTACGATCTTCAGGGAGCCGCGAGTCACTCAGCAGGGCTCAAGCACAAGTTCGGAGGTCTTACGATCTTCAGGGAGCCGCGAGTCACTCAGCAGGGCTCAAGCACAAGTTCGGAGGTCTTACGATCTTCAGGGAGCCGCGAGTCACTCAGCAGGGCTCAGGTGTTTCCAAGGCGAATCTGCCGGACAGTCCCAGAGCACCCCTTGTTATAGGGTGACTCCTCTTTGATGTCCGGAGTCTGTGCCGGCAGGGGTCTTGTCACCTGGGGGTCGCTCGTTGGGGGTTTCCTGCCATTGTCCTTTGATCCTTTCAGGGCCGGGTCGGGAGGAGTCCCAGACACCCAGCAGGCATGGAGCCAGCCCTCGGGGAGGCCGGCGGGTCGATCGAAACCCACCTTCCCAGGGAAGCGCAGAGGTGTGATGGAAACTGCTCCTCCCTTTCTCATCCCAAGGGGAGCGCGATGTCCTCCAGCCGGAGTGGCGCCTATAGGCCAGGGTCGCACTGGGGCCGGGCGGCCATCTTGGTGCATGAAGTGGGCACGCGGGCCCGGTTTGGCCAAAGGAGGAAGGCCACGGATGGGGAAGCCCTGGTCGGGGGTGTGTGTTCTGGTGGGAAGGATCGGCTAGGCCGTGGGCTCGGGGCTGGTGTGAGGTGCAGGGGTCAGGTCTGGCTATGTTACGAGGGCCGGGTCTAACAACTGCTCACCCTGCACACCCACACTCTGCTCATCCTGCACACCCACAGACTGCTAACCCTGCACACCCACACATTGCTCATCCTGCATACTCACTGTTGGACTTGGCCCTTCTGGCAGGTTCACCCCTAAACTTTTTGCTTTTACTGGTGACCTGGTGGTAGTGATTTTTGGTTTCTGCGCACTTTCCCTGTGTCCTGGAGTAAAGTGCGTGCGCACTCTGAGTGCATGTGGTGAGATAGGCCTGCCCTCCCATAGGAACGCATGGGGAATGTATGTGTCCCTGGTAGTTCCTGATGCGTGGGGTGTGCAGGGTCGAGTCTGGTATGTGCGGACTCGTGTGATTGAATGCTGCGCAATGATGTATGCAGCGTGTATGTGTCTAGTGTGGAAGTGCCACTTCTAGACCTGGCTGTGCGTGTGCTGTAAAGGTGCTGACACATGATTGGCTGGAGCTGGCTGGTGAGCCTGGCTCCAGGAGTCTGGATGGGTCTGCCCCGGTGGTGAGTGTTGAGATCAGCATGTGTGATGTGAGGGAGTGTCACACCTGGGTCCTGTGAATAGGGCTGGGATTTCCCCACACAATGCTGGCTCCGCCCCCTGTGGTGCGACTGATGACCCTAGCCCTGCCAGTGAATGGAGTGAGGGGCTGAGCACATCAAGGGTGCTCACAAACCAGCTGTGACTGGTTTTTCCCCTCACCCTGAGCAAAGACAAAGGGTTTCACTGTATAAGAAGGGGCTGTGTCCCCTTACAATTTGTTCTTTTGCTGATCCGAACTGGGGGGGCCTGCTGCTGCTGCTGGGCGCCAGGAGAGACCGCCACTGGGGACTGCCTCCCTGCTGGAGGGCCCTGTGAGCTGGCCCCTGGGCCCAGTCTTTGCCCCCCTCCCTCTGAAGACTTTTTCTGGACGTTGCCTGAACCTAGCGCTTGTAAGAGCGCTTTATTTGGCCTTCTTAGGAGAGAAACGCTTTATTTGTGACCAGCAGCGCTGAGCTGCGATCCTTTACAGGGGAACCCCGACGTAGGGATTCCCCCGCTTTGTGCCGTCGCGGGTGCCCACCCCGCACCTTTGCCGATCTGAGCGTATTTGAAAGGCGGGAGCCCACCCCGCATACTTGTGCCGTCACGGGTGCCTACCCCACTTTAGTGGGGAATTGATATCACCAGCGGGTGCCCACCCCGCCAGGGACCTGGCCGTTTTCTTTAGTTATTTATCGGGTGCCCACCCCGCTTATGCGGTAGTCCTCACGGGAGCCTACCCCGTAGTTCCCGTGGCCGCCGGGAATCCTGGTCCGCCGCCCTGCCCGCGGCGACCCGGAAGGAGATCCCGGCAGCCTTAGTGTGGGCAGGGCCGAGGCCCAGAAGGGAAGCGCCACGTCCTCCACCCAGGCGGGAGCCCACCCCGCACTGGGACGTGCTGTCTTCAAGTTTGGAGCCGGGTGGCTCCGCATTCAAGTCCCGGGTCCCAGGAGGGGGCCCGGGTGAAGCCCGCGAGGAAAGAGCCCCGAAGACCGAGTCCTGCCTTCGCCCCTCCCCCCCCCCCCCCCCAGCCAGTAAGTGTAAAAGGGAGTCCGAGTGGGGAGAGGCAGAAGCAGAGCGGCCCCGCTTGACAGAGGCCGCTCCAACGGGGTGCATCGTTTGTCCTAGAGCCTGCAAGGCTCCAACGTTACGGGGCCAATATTAGTTCAGAGCCTCGAGGGCTCCCACGTTGTTTAGGGGGCATTCTTTTAGAGCCCAGAAAGGCTCCAACGTCATCCCAGGCCACATTTGTCTTGAGCCACGAGAGGCTCCAACGACGGGGGCACCTTGGTTGAAGAGCCTAGAGGGCTCCGACGTGGGGCATTCTTCGTTTAGAGCCCAGGGGGCCTCCAACAGGACCGCATTATTTGTAAAAGAGCCCACGAGGCTCCCACATCGTTTTAGAGCATGAGTGAGGCTCCAACGGGACTGGGGCAGTATTCTTGTAAAACTCGCGCTCCAACGTTGGCCCCCTCATTTGTTTAGAGCCCACGAGGCTCCCCCATTGTCGTGGGGCAGTCCAGAGCCCCGAGAGGGCTCCAAAGGCACAGTGGTGCCCAAGCATTTTCCCAGCTGCCCAGCACTTAGTGGGCAGCTGCAACGTTTAGGTTGTGGCCTTTACGCTTTGGCTTGCGCAGCCTGCGCAGCCTTGCCTTGACTCTGCTGGACAAAGGGCGTTTGAGCCCCTGAAAGGCCAAGTGGGCCTGGGGACAGTTTTCTGGTGTTGTGCCCTCACCTAGGGTACCTGGTTATGTGTACCTGTGTACTTTTGCGCAATGTGCTTTCTTTGATGCTATGTTTCTTTCTAGCTGTGCCTATGCGTAGGAGAGGGTTTTTCCTAGTATAGGTTATGCTGATGTGTTCATGATTCCCTGCGTAATATTTTCCTAAGGTGGTTAGGGTTGCGTAGGTGGTACTTACCTGTTACCAGTGGTTACTGGTTGTGCGCTACATTTTCTAATTGGTGCTACAGTGATTGTATGTGCTATGTTCTAAAGTGTATTCCTACAAAGTGTTATTCCTACAAAGTGCTAGTGCTAAAAGGGCTTATTCCTGACAGTGGTCCATGAGGCCCTGTCCCTTGTAGATAATTCCCCTGTAAATTATGCCCATGCCAGTGGCACCTTGTAAAGTGTGTATTTATTATCTAACGTGTTTGGTATAATACAAAGGCTATTTTTATATAATACCTTGTGTAGAGTTTCTTTTGTGGTGGGCCTTGGGTGTTGTTGCTGGGTGCGCGCGCAAACGCTTTACACATTGCCTCCGGGATAAGCCTGACTGCTCGTGCCAAGCTACCAAGGGGGTGAGCAGGGGTTATCTTTGGCGTGTAACTCCCCAGCCCTGACTAGAGTGGTGGTTTCTGCCTGGCTTTGGCGCAAGCCCTAGCCAACCAGAAATCCCATTTCTAACATTGGTGATCAGCGGTGGGATTAGGACTTGCGCTTGCGCAGTGCTACAGCGACAACTGACTGCACTACAAAACTCTGCATTTTAGATGACCATATTTTGGGGATTATTGTTTTTGAAGTTCCATTATTTCTTCTCCTGAAGGTATCATTGTGTAATTGTGTCCAGTACATTTGCCCCCCGCCCTGCGCCCAGAGTTTGGTACCTGTGTCACGTGTGGTCAGGTTGAGGAATCAGGGGTGGTAGAAACTGCCTTACCAGTCCGAGGGGGGGGTTGTGTGTGGATGAATGGTGTGTGGCACTAGACAAGGGAGTGTGAGTTCTCTGGGATAGAGAGCTTGCTGAATCCTTTGTGAATTGTGTACTCCTGTGCTAAGCTCAGACCCCTAGGTTCCCTGTGTAATCTTTTCTCAAGAACGTCTGCCAAAATGGAGCCTGCTTTTGATTTCTGTGATCTGTTTGGGTACAGTATGTTGGAGTTGGTAAGGTTCTGTGAAGAGAGAGACATAGGGGTGGATGAGTCAGACACTCAGTCCGAACTTAGAAGCAGCCTGATCCTATGGCAAAAGGGTCAATGGGGTCTTGAGCGCAGTAGGATAAGGGCCCGTGCCTCACACCAGGAGGGTGGTGGGTCTGTGGGGAACCCTGAAGATTCAGAAGAGGAGGAAGAAAGTGACCTGACAGGGACGCCAGTAGATAGTGAAGACCCCATAGATAGGGAGTCCCTTGCTGGGTCCTGTGTCAGGAGCAGCACCCCATCCCTTTCCCTGTCCCCAGAGGAGTGGGTAGATAGGAGGGAAGAAAGGGAGCATCAGCTGGCCATGGAGAAGCTCAGGTTAGAGCATGCCAAGGAGATAGCGCAGCTGAATGTGGAGGAGAAAAAGTTTGAGACCGAGAGGGTCTTAGCTCAGAAGCAGATGGCGGAGGCTGAGAGGGCCTTTGCCAGAGAGAAATTAGCTCTGGAGGGTAAGTTGTCCTCTGAGCGCAGTGGTAGTTTTCTGGGTTCCCCAGGGAGGGTAGACTCCAGTGGTGGCAGCGATATAGAGTCCAGTGCAGGACGTCCCATTTCCGATTCCCCGAGTATGGTACCTTGTTCCCGAGAGGAGGAGTGCAGGTTGAAGTTTAGGGGCAGTAGGAAGCTGTCTCACCAGTCTTGGAAGGAGTTTGTGGATGAATGTGATGATGCACTGGATGATTGGATAAAGGTTAACACGAAACGGGATTATGACGGACTGTATGATCTGGTTATCAAAGAGCAGCTGCTCAGTAGTTGTTATCCCGAGTTGCGCCAACACCTGTGGGGATGTGACGCCTTGGATCCTTGGACCCTGGCAAGAAAAGCAGACCGTTGGGAAAGGGCCCAAGGTTCTGATGAGGCATGGGAGAGTACTTCCAACAGTAGTGGCTCAATTAGCTTCCAGTCCAGTATTGGGGAAGAGACTCAGAGTAGCCCAGCTAGGTCCCAGAGTAGTGAGAGGGGTGTAGGGGCTCACGTCCTGTCTCAGTGGAGTAGGAGTGAGGGGTGACTTCGAGTCCCCAGAGGCCCGAAACCCAGTCTCAGAACCTGGATAGTTTCTTCAGGGAACACCAGGTTGGGGGCCTAGGCTGTCCTGTTAGTCCATTAGAGGAAGATCTCCTAGTGAGTAGAGGACCTGGAGCACCTGTAAACAGAACTCCTGTGGTTCTAGAGTCTGGCAGTACAGCTCCTGTAGGGAGGGTACAGGAGTCCAGCGTGAGGAGTGATTGGGGGATGAGTTTCCCAGTGGATGCACCAGTGGACCAGGGACTAGCCAGTTGGGCTAGATCTTCTTGGGGGGACCCGGGTGGCCCCACTTCTGTTCTGGGGGATCTTCACGCACTGTCAGGTGGACAGGGGACGGGAGATCTGCGCCAGACAGACAGTCACACGACACATGGGTCATGTGTCAGCCTCAGGGGGATGGCGTGTGAATCCCCAGAAGGCCTGGAGTGCCAGGCAATTATTCCACCAAAGGTTCTAGACCAGAGGTTGGGAGGCCAGGTTCAGGATCAGCCTGACCTGAAGGGTAGGACGACTGTAACCAGTGTCCTGACCGGTTCTTCTTCCAGAGGTACCGCCCCAGTTGGTAGGGAGCAGGACTCTGGAAGGGGGTGCAGAGGGTGGGAGAGCCCACCTCTGACCCCGGTGCAACCTGAGGGGTTAAACCCTGGGTTGGAATGGCATTCTAGGGGTACCGCTCGCAGAAGGTGGAGGAACCCTAGAAGAAGAGGTAGGGGGAGGAGAGCCTTCCCTGAGACTCCTGATCCGCCTGAGGTTGTAGACCCTAGGCTGGAGAACCAGTGGCAGTGTAGCCCTGTCCTGCAGACAGGAAGAGTGGAAAATGGTTACTATGTGCCAGGGGTTACTACCCCCCACTCTGTGAATTGGCAAGGACCGGTGGCACCTGGGTGGCCTAGGGCCTGGTCTTGGCCGCGGACAGCTTGGGAGTACCAGTGGGGTAGCCCAGTTGGTCTGGACAGTGGTTTTAGAAGGAATCCCATGGGTTCACCGTGGCGTAGAACCGGAGGGTGTCCCTGCAGTTGCGGGCCCGCGTCCGTGTTCTATCTCCCAAAACAGGGAAGTCCATCATGGTGGTGATTGGTCTGCCCTGCATTTTGGCTGGAAGGGGGCTGTGTTGGACTTGGCCCTTCTGGCAGGTTCACCCCTAAACTTTTTGCTTTTACTGGTGACCTGGTGGTTGTGATTTTTGGTTTCTGCGCACTTTCCCTGTGTCCCAGAGTAAAGTGCGTGCGCACTCTGAGTGCATGTGGTGAGATAGGCCTGCCCTCCCATAGGAACGCATGGGGAATGTATGTGTCCCTGGTAGTTCCTGATGCGTGGGGTGTGCAGGGTCGAGTCTGGTATGTGCGGACTCGTGTGATTGAATGCTGCGCAATGATGTATGCTACGTGTATGTGTCTAGTGTGCAAGTGCCACTTCTAGACCTGGCTGTGCGTGTGCTGTAAATGTGCTGACACGTGATTGGCTGGAGCTGGCTGGTGAGCCTGGCTCCAGGAGTCTGGATGGGTCTGCCCCGGTGGTGACTGTTGAGATCAGCATTTGTGATGTGAGGTAGTGGTGCACCTGGGTCCTGTGAATAGGGCTGGGATTTCCCCACACAATGCTGGCTCCACCCCCTGTGGTGCGACTGATGACCCTAGCCCTGCCAGTGAATGGAGTGAGGGGCTGAGTACATCAAGGGTGCTCACAAACCAGCTGTGACTGGTTTTTCCCCTCACCCTGAGCAAAGACAAAGGGTTTCACTGTATAAGAAAGGGCTGTGTCCCCTTACAATTTGTTCTTTTGCTGATCCGAACTGGGGGGGCCTGCTGCTGCTGCTGGGCGCCAGGAGAGACCGCCACTGGGGACTGCCTCCCTGCTGGAGGGCCCTGTGGACTGGCCCCTGGGCCCAGTCTTTGCCCCCCTGCCTCTTAAGACTTTTTCTGGACCTTGCCTGAACCTAGCACCTGGAAGAGCGCTTTATTTGGCCTTCTTAGGAGAGAAACGCTTTGTTTGTGGCCAGCAGCGCTGAGCTGCGATCCTTTACAGGGGAACCCCGACGTAGGGATTCCCCCGCTTTGTGCCGTCGCGGGTGCCCTCCCCGACCTTTGCCGATCTGAGCGTATTTGAAAGGCGGGAGCCCACCCCGCATACTTGTGCCATCGCGGGTGCCTACCCCACTTTATTGGGGAATTGACATCCCCAGCGGGTGCCCACCCCGCCAGGGACCTGGCAATTTTCTTTAGTTAATTATCGGGTGCCCACCCCGCTTATGTGGTAGTCCTCACGGGAGCCTACCCCGTAGTTCCCGCGGCCGCCGGGAACCCTGGTCCGCCGCGCTGCCTGCGGCGACCCGGAAGGAGATCCCGTCAGCCTTATTGTGGGCGGGGCCGAGGCCCGGAAGGGAAGCGCCGCGTCCTCCACCCAGGCGGGAGCCCACCCCGCACTGGGACGTGCTGTCTTCAAGTGTGGAGCGGGGTGGCTCCGCATTCAAGTCCCGGTGTCCCAGGAGGGGGCCCGGGTGAAGCCCGCGAGGAAAGAGCCCCGGAGACCGAGTCCTGCCTTCGCCCCCCCCCCCCCCAGCCAGTGAGTGTAAAACGGAGTCCGGGTGGGGAGAGGCAGAAGTAGAGCGGCCAACGTTACGGGTCCAATATTAGTTCAGAGCCTCGAGGGCTCCCACGTTGTTTAGGGGGCATTCTTTTAGAGCCCAGAAAGGCTCCAACGTAATCCCAGGCCACATTTGTCTTGAGCCACGAGAGGCTCCAACGACGGGGGCACCTTGGTTGAAGAGCCTAGAGGGCTCCGACGTGGGGAATTCTTCGTTTAGAGCCCAGGGGGCCTCCAACAGGACTGCATTATTTGTTAAAGAGTCCACGAGACTCCCACATCATTTTAGAGCCTGAGTGAGGCTCCAACGGGACTGGGGCAGTATTGTAAAACTTGCGCTCCAACATTGGCCCCCTCTTTTGTTTAGAGCCCACGAGGCTCCCCCATTGTCGTGGGGCAGTCCAGAGCCCAGAGAGTGCTCCAAAGGCACAGTGGTGCCCAAGCATTTTCCCAGCTGCCCAGCACTTAGTGGGCAGCTGCAACGTTTAGGTTATGGCCTTTACGCTTTGGCTTGCTCAGCCTGCGCAGCCTTGCCCTGACTCTGCTGGACAAAGGGCGTTTGAGCCCCTGGAAGGCCAAGTGGGCCTGGGGACAGTTTTCTGGTGTTGTGCCCTCACCTAGGGTACCTGGTTATGTGTACCTGTGTACTTTTGCGCAATGTGCTTTCCTTGATGCTATGTTTCTTTCTAGCTGTGCCTATGCGTAGGAGAGGGTTTTTCCTAGTATAGGTTATGCTGATGTGTTCATGATTCCCTGCGTAATATTTTCCTAAGGTGGTTAGGGTTGCGTAGGTGGTACTTACCTGTTACCAGTGGTTACTGGTTGTGCGCTACATTTTCTAATTGGTGCTACAGTGATTGTATGTGCTATGTTCTAAAGTGTATTCCTACAAAGTGTTATTCCTACAAAGTGCTAGTGCTAAAAGGGCTTATTCCTGACAGTGGTCCATGAGGCCCTGTCCCTTGTAGATAATTCCCCTGTAAATTCTGGCCGTGCCAGTGGCACCTTGTAAAGTGTGTATTTATTATCTAATGTGTTTGGTATAATACAAAGGCTATTTTTATATAATACCTTGTGTGGAGTTTCTTTTGTGGTGGGCCTTGGGTGTTGTTGCTGGGTGCGCGCGCAAACGCTTTACACATTGCCTCTGGGATAAGCCTGACTGCTCGTGCCAAGCTACCAAGGGGGTGAGCAGGGGTTATCTTTGGCGTGTAACTCCCCAGCCCTGACTAGAGTGGTGGTTTCTGCCTGGCTTTGGCGCAAGCCCTAGCCAACCAGAAATCCCATTTCTAACACTCACACACTGCTCACCCTGCATAATCATACGGAGCTCACCCTGCACACTCACATACTGATCACCATGCACACTACTCACCCTGCATAGCCACACACTGCTCACCCTGCACACTCACATACTGCTCACCCTGCACACTCATTCTGCTGCCCCTGGAAACCAATGCACTGATCACCCTGCATACTCATAAACTACTCACCCTGCATACCCACACACTGTTCGCCCTGGATATTCACACACAGCTCACCATGCTTACTCACACACTGCACACCCTGCATGCTCACACACTGCTGGCCCTGGACTCCCACACACTGCTCACCCTGCACACTCACACATTACTTACCATGCATACTCACACACTGCTCACCCTGCACTCTCAAGCACTGCTCATTCTTTAACACACTGCTGGCCCTCGACACCCACACACTGCTCACCCTGCACACTCACACACTGTTCACCCTGCACACACTCACACACTGCTCTCCCTGCACACCCACACACTGCTCACCCTGCATAATCACACACTGCCACCCTGCATGCTCACACACTGCTCACCCTGCATACTTATACCCTGCTGGGCCTGGACACCCACACACTGCTCACCCTGCACACTCACACACTGCTCACACTCACACACTTCTCAACCTGCACATCCACACACTGCTCAACCTATATACTCACACACTGCTCACCCTGCATAGGAACACACTGCTCACCCTGCACTCTCAAGCACTGCTCACTCTTTAACACACTGCTGGCCCTGGACACCCACACACTGCTCACCCTGCACACTCACACACTGCACACCCTGCATACTCACACACTGCTGGCCCTGGACACCCACCCACTGCTCACTCTGCACACCCAAACACTGCTCACCCTGCACACTCACACACTGCTCACCCTGCACACTCACACACTGCTCACCCTGCACACTCACACTGCTGGCCCTGGACACCCACACCCTGCTCACCCTGCATACTCACACACTACTTACCCTGCACATCCACACACTGCTCACCCTGCATATGCACACACTGCTCACCCTGCAGTCTCAAGCACTGCTCACTCTTTAACACACTGATGGCCCTGGACACCCACACACTGCTCACCCTGCACACTCACACACTGCACACCCTGCATACTCACACACTGCTGGCCCTGGACACCCACCCACTGCTCACTCTGCACACTCACACACTGCTCACACTGCATACTCAAACACTGCTGGCCCTGGACACCCACCCACTGCTCACTCTGCACACGCACACACTGCTCACCCTGCACACTCACATTGCTCACTGTGCACACTCACACACCGCTTACCCTGCACACTCACACTGCTGGCCCTGGACACCCACACCCTGCTCACCCTGCACACTCACACACTGCTGGCCCTGGACACACACACACTGCTCACCCTGCACACCCATACACTGCTCACCCTGCACTCTCAAGCACTGCTCACTCTTTAACACACTGCTGGCCCTGGACACCCACACACTGCTCACCCTGCACACTCACGCACTGCACACCCTGCATACTCACACACTGCTGGCCCTGGACACCCACCCACTGCTCACTCTGCACACTCACACACTGCTCACCCTGCACACTCACACATTGCTCACCCTGCACACTCACACACTGCTCACCCTGCACACTCACACTGCTGGCCATGGACACCCACACCCTGCTCACCCTGCATACTCACACACTACTCACCCTGCACATCCACACACTGCTCACCCTGCATACGCACACACTGCTCACCCTGCATGCTCACACACTGCTCACCCTGCATACTCACACACTGCTGGCCTTGGGCACCCACATACTGCTCACCCTGCACACCCACACACTGCTCACCCTGCTCACCTACACATTGCTCACCCTGCACACCCACACATTGCTCACCCTGCACACTCACACACTGATCAACCTGCACACTCACACACTGCTCACCCTGCACACCCACACACTGCTCACCCTGCATACGCACACACTGCTTAGCATGCACACTCGCACATTGTTCACCCTGCATACTCACACACTCCTCACCCTGCATACTCACTCACTGCTGGCCCTGGGCACACACACACTGCTCACCCTCACATACTGCTCACCCTGCACACCCACACACTGCTCACTCTGCATACTCACACACTGTTCACCCTGCACACTCACACATTGCTCACCCTGCACACTCACACACTGCTCACCCTGCACACTCACACACTGCTCACTCTGCACACTCACACTGCTGGCCATGGACACCCACCCCCTGCTCACCCTGCATACTCACACACTACTCACCCTGCACATCCACACACTGCTCACCCTGCATACGCACACACTGCTCACCCTGCATGCTCACACACTGCTCACTCTGCATACTCACACGCTGCTGGCCTTGGGCACCCACACACTGCTCACCCTGCACACCTACAGACTGCTGACCCTGCTCACCTACACATTGCTCACCCTGCACACCCACACATTGCTCACCCTGCACACTCACACACTGATCAACCTGCACACTCACACACTGCTCACCCTGCACACCCACACACTGCTCACCCTGCATACACACACACTGCTTAGCATGCACACTCGCACATTGCTCACCCTGCATACTCACACACTCCTCACCCTGCATACTCACTCACTGCTGGCCCTGGGCATCCACACACTGCTCACCCTCACATACTGCTCACCCTGCACACCCACACACTGCTCACCCTGCATACTCACACACTGCTCACCCTGCATACTAACATACTGCTCACCCTGCACAATTACATACTACTCATCCTGCATTCTCAAACACTGCTTTCCCTGGACACCCACATACTGCTCAACCTGCACACTCACACACTGCTCAACATGTATGTTTATAGGTTTGTAAAGCGCTCGAATGCCGAGGCGTCTTGGCGCTGAGGTGCGATAGTGGGGAAGCATCAGAGAGTCGCTCATATGGTGTTAAAAAGGCAAGTTTTTAATCCTTTCCTGAAAGCCTGGAGGTCGGGTTGCAGTCTCATGGCTAGAGGCAGGTTATTCCACAGTCTAGCCGCACAATAGGTTATTGACCGACCCCCCCCCCACCCCCCCCCCCCCCCAGCGGGACTTTTTGATTTTTGGAACCCCAACAAGCCCCTGCGTAGCTGATCTAAGAGAGCGTTCAGGGACATAGGGTATAAAAAAATTCCCCAGATCTTCTATAGCGCCACCATATATTGCCTTGTGCACATAAGTGAGCGCCTTAAATTCCACACTTTGTTTGATGGGCAACCAGTGTAGAGATCTAAGTGCTGCTTAAGTTGGTTTTCCTCTATTAAGACCCAACAGTAGCCTAGCTGCTGCATTCTGTAGCGACTGCAGCTTCAGCAACTGACACTTATCAATCCCCAAAAATAGGGCATTGGAATAGTCCAGTTTCGAAAGAAATAGGGCCACCATCAAAGTTTTTGGGAGTTCTAGTGGTATGAAAGGGAACACCTTTCTCAGAGTTTTCAAAAGATAGTAGCATGAGGATACAAGGCTGTTTACCTGGGCTCCCAAATTGAGTTTGTTGTCAAAAAGGACACCCAGATTTCCAACTTTTCCTACAGGAGTCGGACATATACCCGCCCCTGATGGCCACCATGATGTGTTCCACAGGGGCAAACCCGTCCCAAACTCCATCACCTCAGTCTTATCCGTGATTATCTTAAGATAGTTCTGACCCATCCAGGACATGATCTCTGTAAGGAAAGAGTGAAACCTGCCTGTTATAGCTCCACACTGATTATTGATGGTTAGGACACTCACACACTGCTTACCCTACACACTCATACACTGCTCTAGATGCACACTCACACACTGTTTACCCTGCACATTCACACACTGCTCACACTGCACACTCACACATTGCTCACACAGCATACTCACACACTACTCACCCTGCACACACACAGTGCTCTCCCTGCACACTCACACACTGCACACCCTGCCCAACCACACACTGCTCATCCTGCACACTCACACACTGCTCACCCTGCATACTCACACACTGCTCTCCCTGCACACACACACAGCTCACCTTGCAAACACACTGCTCACCCTGCATATTCACACACTACTCACCCTGCACACCCACACACTGCTGACCCTGCATGCTCCCACACTACTCACCCTGCATACTAACAAACTGCTGGCCCTGGACACCAATACAGTGCTCACCCTGCACACTCACACACTGCTCACCCTGCACACTCACACACTGCTCACACTCACACACCACTCACCCTGCATACTAACACACTGCTGGCCCTGGACACCAACACACTGCTCACCCTGCACACTCACACACTGCTCACCCAGCACACTCACACACTGCTCACACTCACACACTACTCACCCTGCATACCCACATACTGTTCACCCTGCATACTCACACACTGCTCAACCTGCACACTCACACACTGCTCACTCTGCACACTCACACACTGCTCACCCTGCACACTTACACACTGCTGACCCTAGACACCCACACACTGCTGACCCTGCACACTCACACACTGCTCACCCTGCACACTCACACATTGCTCAACCTGCACACACACACACACACACTACTCACCCTGCATAACCACACACTGCTCACCCTGCACACTCCCATACTGCTTACCCTGCACACTCATTCTGCTGCCTTTGGAGACCCATACACTGATCACCCTGCATACTCATAAACTACTCACCCTGCATACCCACACACTGCTCACCCTGCATACTCACACACAGCTCACACTGCTTTCTCACACACTGCACACCCTGCATGCTCACACACTGCTGGCCCTGGACACCCACACACTGCTCACCCTGCACTCTCACACACTGATCACCCTGCAGACTCACACATTACTCACCCTGCATACTCACACACTGCTCACCCTGCACTCTCAAGCACTGCTCACTCTTTAACACACTGCTGGCCCTCAACACCCACACACTGCTCACCCTGCACACTCACACACTTTTCACCCTGCACACACCCACACACTGCTCACCCTGCACACCCACACACTGCTCACCCTGCATAATCACACACTGCTCACCCTGCATGCTCACACACTGCTCACCCTGCATACTTACACCCTGCTGTTCCTGGACACCCACACACTGCTCACCCTGCACACTCACACACTGCTCACACTCACACACTGCTCAACCTGCACACCCACACACTGCTCAACCTATATACTCACACACTGCTCACCCTGCATAGGAACACACTGGTCACCCCAATCACTCTTTAACACACTGCTGGCCCTGGACACCCACACACTGCTCACCCTGCACATTCACACACTGCTCACCCTGCACACTCACACACTGCTCACCCTGCACACTCACACACTGCTTACCCTGCATACTCACACACTTCAGGCCCTGGACACCCACCCACTGCTCAGCCTGCACACTCACAGACTGCTCACCTTGCACACTCACACATTACTCACCCTGCACACTCACACACTGATCACCCTGCACACTCACACATTACTCACCCTGCATACTCACACACTGCTCACCCTGCACTCTCAAGCACTGCTCACTCTTTAACACACTGCTGGCCCTCAACACCCACACACTGCTCACCCTGCACACTCACACACTTTTCACCCTGCACACACTCACACACTGCTCACCCTGCACACCCACACACTGCTCACCCTGCCCACCCACACACTGCTCACCCTGCATAATCACACACTGCTCACCCTGCATGCTCACACACTGCTCACCCTGCATACTTACACTCTGCTGTCCCTGGACACCAACACACTGCTCACCCTGCACACTCACACACTGCTCACACTCACACACTGCTCAACCTGCACACCCACACACTTCTCAACCTATATACTCACACACTGCTCTCCCTGCATAGGAACACACTGCTCACCCTGCTCACTCTTTAACACACTGCTGGCCCAGGACACCCACACACTGCTCACCCTGCACACTCACACACTGCTCACCCTGCACACTCACACACAGCTCACCCTGCACACTCACACACTGCTCACCCTGCACACTCACACACTGCTTACCCTGCATACTCACACACTTCAGGCCCTGGACACCCACCCACTGCTCAGCCTGCACTCTCACACACTGCTCACCCTGCACACTCACACATTGCTCACCCTGCACACTCACACACTGCTCACCCTGCACACTCACACACTGCGTACCCTGCACACTCACACTGCTGGCCCTGGACACCCACACCCTGCTCACCCTGCATACTCACACACTACTCACCCTGCACATCCACACACTGCTCACCCTGCATATGCACACACTGCTGTCCCTGGGCACCCTCACACTGGTCACCCTGCACACTCATACACTGCTCACACTCACATATTGCTCACCCTGCACACCCACACACTGCTCACCCTGTATACTCACACACTGCTCACCCTGCATACTCACACACTTCCCACCCTGCACACTCACACACTGCTCCCCCTGCATGCTCACACACTGCTGGCCCTGGACACCCAAACACTGCTCACCCAGCACACTCACACTGTTGGACAGGCCACACGAAGGGCTTGCTCCCTCCCCGCACGACAGGGCCCGAGCTCCGGCCCACCAGGCATAACCCACGAAAAGCACCGGTACCCCGTCTCATGACGGATCTTCTGCCCTCGGACCTCTACTCCTCACGGGGCCCAGCCCCACCGGCTCCCCCGGCCGGTTCAAGCCGCCATCTTGGGCCCTGCACCACGAGGCCGCGTGGCCTCGCCCCGACCCTAACCCCGGGCCTGGCCGGCCCCGACATCCCGGCACCACCGTCCACCCGGGAGGTGAGCGGACCACTTGGCAGGTCAATGGGAGAACGAAGTGTCAAGAGCTCTTCCCCCGCCAGGTGCCGATCGCCTCCAGCTCCCCCAGGCGCTGGCTCCACCCTCTGCTGGGTGTCTGGACACCTTCATCCCGGGCCCTCCGACCTCCAAGTGCGAGGGTCCGGACATCAAAGGGCGCCTGCCCTATAACTGGGACAACTCCGGAGCAGGAAGGCAGTTGTATCCTGGAGTCGAGAGACACCGAGAGAACTCAGCCTTGACGGACTACTGGCGCTGCCGTAGCCCGCTCTTGTGAACCATCATCCTGCCTGCTGGCGCTGCCGCGGCCTTCTACAACATCCATCCTCGTCGGGACCTGCTGGCGCTGCCGCGGCCCGTTGTAACGACCACCCTCGTCGGGACCTGCTGGCGCTGCCGCGGCCCGCTGTAACGACCACCCTCGTCGGGACCTGCTGGCGCTGCCGCGGCCCATTGTAACGACCATCCTCACCGGGACCTGCTGGCGCTGCCGCGGACCGTCCATCGACCATCTTTCCGGGACCTGCTGGCGCTGCCGCGGCCCGTACCAACCAAGCTCGAGGATTGTGAGCTAATCATCATCTCATCCAAACTACCTGACTGGTAGACAGACTGTCCCGCTACCCCTTACCCTGCTTTGAGAGACTTGAATCGAGGGGACCCCTGAGTCCAGACCTCCTTGTACCAGTCAACCGTACCCTAAGAAGTGCTTATAAAGAACCCTGAACCTTATCCGTGTGTGGTATTTGTCTGTGGGGGGGAAGTTACTTGTCTGTACGATCGCTGGAGACGGCTCTCCCCGGAGACCTCTCCTCCTGACCCCGGCCGACCCTCCCGGCCCGTCTACCCCTTTCTAACATTGGTGGCAGCGGTGGGATCCGAATCAACGCGTAATCGTACAGAGAGTAGCTCACCCCACGACAAAAACACGATGTCAGCCAAAGAGAGCAACTCCACCGAGAAATTCCAAATGGATAAAATAGAAGAATACAACCACCGCGAACTGAGACAATTCTGCATAGAACTTGGCATTGCTACCACCGGCCTAAGTACCAAAGAAGATCTAAAACACGCCCTGGAGTCGTGGACAGAAACTGGGGTCGCCGGACCCTCCGACCAAAGCAGCATCACACCAGAGGAGAACGCCACGGCTCCCGAGGAGCGGGGAACGGGCCTCCCGCAGGAGGAGATCCGAGAAAGAGAAAGAACCAGATTGCACGAGTTGGAAATGGCACGACTCAAGATGGATGGGGAACTCAAGTTAGCTGAACAGAAACTCAACCTCGAGCACATGCGGCTCCGAGATGAACGAGAAGAGAAGCAGAGACAGAGAGAGCTTGAGGAGAAAAAAATAACGCTCGAGCACGAGCGCAAACTGGCGGAAATAGAACTTCGGAAACAGAATAAAGAACTGGGGGTGCCTGAGCGACCACACACCCCGGGGCCAATCGAGAAAAAAGTCCACATCCCCAAGGATGTTGTCCGCGAGTATGTCCGAGAAGACGACATACAACAGTGGTTTAAAGCCTACGAGATCGCCATGACCTCCCACCGGATCGACCGGAGTGATTGGGGAGCCGGACTTTGGGGGAGGTTTATCAACGAGGGTCGCGATGCCCTACTACAGCTCCCAGATCACCAAATGTCGTCCTACGACCACATGAAGGCTGCCCTCCTCACCCGCTACGGCCTCACACCCGAGATGTACCGCCAGAGGTTCAGAGATTGCACCCGGATCCCAGGTACAACTTGGGTAGAATACGTGAACTATTTCAGCCGTGCCTTCGAGGGTTGGATAAAGGGGAGCCAGGTCACCACCTACGAACAACTCTTTAACCTGATGGTATGGGAGCACCTGTCAAACAACTGTTTCGTCGAGCTCAGGCAGCACCTCCTCGACAGTAAGCTGACTGACCCCCGGCAGCTCGCCGCCGAAGCTGACCGATGGGAAAGCACCCGAGTGGGCCGGAGGGGGCCACACGAACAGAACAGAAACAACCAAGGCCAGCACCGTCCTCGGGGAGGAGGAGGGGGCCAGGGGCGAGGGAGAGACGCCTTGCCCGCAACACCCGTGGCCAGCACCCCGGCCCCGGCTGGTCGGGGCAACCCCCCGTGGCGTCCTGGGGTCTGAGCCAACGTCACGTGCCACCGATGCCAGCGAGTCGGCCACTACGCCAATGACCCGAGCTGCCCGCAGAACCAAACACCCAAGCCCCGCCAGGTAGCTGCCGCCGCCCTGGGGGAAGAGCGATCATTGGAAGAACCAGAGGAGTATGAGCCGGCACAGCAAGAGTGGGAACCGGCCGCCATGGTCCTGGCGTGCTTAGGGGGAAGAGACATGGTCCCGCGAGCTCCCCTACCCGCTAACACCAGGAAATACGGTCAGTGGGTGACCATTAATGGACAACGAGCCGAGGCCTTGCGTTACACAGGCGCCAGTGTGACGGCCGTCCGCTGTCACCTGGTGAAGCCCGAGCAGATCCTGCCGAACATTCTCTGCCCCGTCCGCTCGGCAGACAACTCTGAAAGTATGTGTCAAATGGCCTGCGTCCCATTCGAATGGGGAGGGGTCTCCGGCCTGTTGAAGGTGACGGTCCGGGACGATGCCCCCGTGGACTGCCTCCTGGGGAATGACCTCGAGAGTTCCCCGTGGGCCACCGTTGAGAGAAGAGAGCACCTGGGGATGCTGGGCCTCCCGGACTGGGCCTGCATAACCACCCGGTCCATGGCCGCCCGTGCCGTCCCTCGATCAGAAGAACCAGAATGGCCAGCACCCCCGCCCCCAGTCACCCCAGTAGAAGACAACGACGAGGCCAGCCTCCCAGACTCGACGACCGAAGGGGACGCGCAACCCCAGGACCTTCCTGACCTGGCTCAGTGGCGTCAGGAAGGGGGGCCCACCCAAGAACAGTTCCGCCAGGAACAAAAGACCTGTCCCTCCCTCGAGGGACTCCGCCAACAAGCCAGCGCCCAGAACACAGGGGACTCCACCGGAACTCACTGGGTCTACTGGGATAACGACCTGCTCTACAGCGAGCAAAGAATCGCCGAGCTGGGGGCCGGTCGAGTACTGGTGGTACCTCTCCGCTTCAGAGACTTTCTGCTCAACCTGGCCCACGATGTCCCCCTGGCTGGACACCTGGGCCAGGATAAAACGTACAGCCGCCTAGTGACCCACTTTTTCTGGCCGAAAATGCGGAACGACGTCCTGAACCACTGCCGATCTTGCCCCACATGCCAAGCCAGCGGGAAGAGTGGTCGGAAGCTGAAAGCCCCTCTGCAACCCTTCCCTGTGGTCACCACCCCGTTCGACAGGGTGGGGATAGACATCGTGGGGCCTCTGGACCCCCGCACGGCACAAGGACACAGGTTCATCTTAGTACTGGTGGACCATGCCACCCGCTACCCCGAGGCGGTGCCCCTACGGACCGTGACAGCTCCGGTGGTTGGCCGGGCCCTAAAGGGGATCTTCTCCCGGGTAGGCTTCCCCCGAGAAGTCGTCAGCGACCGAGGCACGAACTTTATATCCAAATACATGAAGTCCCTCTGGCAACAATGCGGGGTCACCTACAGATTCACGACCCCCTATCACCCCCAAGGGAACGGACTAGTGGAGCGTTTCAACCGCACCCTCAAGGGGATGATTGGGGGATTGGAAGAGCCCCTCCGTCGCCAGTGGGATGTACTACTCCCGTGCCTCCTCTTCGCTTACCGAGAAGTTCCCCAGAAGTCCCTCGGTTTTAGCCCTTTCGAACTCCTGTACGGGCACCCTGTGCGAGGGCCCCTCAGCCTAGTAAAAGAAGGTTGGGAGATGGCCCCCCTAAAGACCCCTCCAGACGTCTTCAGATACATCCTGGCCCTACGCAACCAGACCCGGCGCTTCAGAGAGATGGCCAAGGCGAACCTCGAGGCCAGCCAGGAGGACATGAAGAAGTGGTATGATCACAATGCCTCCTCCGTTGAGTTCGAGCCTGGACAACAAGTATGGGTGATGTCCCCCACCGAACCATGTGCCTTGCAAGATAAGTGGACGGGGCCCTTCAAAGTGGTCGAGCGCAAAAGCCCCATCACTTACCTCATCGACCTGGGGACCTCCCGGAACCCCCTTCGGGTCCTCCACACCAACCGACTCAAACCACACTTTGTGCGCTCAGAACTCAGCCTCCTGATGGCTACGGACAGTGGGGCAGAGGAGGACTCCGAACCCCTCCCGGATCTTCTGAAGACTCAGGAGAATGACGGCTCCGTGGACGGGGTCCGGCTCTCTGACGCCCTCACTTCGGAGCAACGCCAGGGCTGCCGGAACCTCCTGCTGCAGTTTGCTACCCTGTTCTCCCTCACCCCCGGGGTCACCCCTTGGTGTTTGCACGACGTGGACACCGGGGACAGTCCCCCTGTCCGACACCGGGCCTACCGCGTACCGGATCGGGTACGGGCCTGCATACAGGAGGAGGTGGCCAAGATGCTTACAATCGGGGTCATCGAGCCCTCGGACAGTCCCTGGGCCAGTCCGGTTGTATTGGTCCCCAAAGCCGCTGCCCCCGGCACCGCACCTGAACTGAGATTCTGCGTCGACTACCGGGGCTTGAACGCTGTCACCCGGACCGACGCTCACCCGATCCCCCGAGCAGACGAGCTGATCGACCGGCTGGGGGCCGCCCGCTACCTCAGTATCTTCGACCTAACAGCGGGCTACTGGCAGATCGGCCTCACACCCAGGGCTCAGGAACGGTCAGCCTTCTCTACCCCCGATGGCCACTACCAATTCAAGGTCATGCCCTTCGGCATGAAGAATGCCCCCGCCACGTTTCAACGCCTCGTGAACCAGGTCTTGGCGGGGCTCGAAGAGTTCAGCGCTGCCTACCTGGACGATATCGCTGTATACAGCCGCCACTGGCCCGACCACCTCCGTCACCTCCAAGAGGTCCTACAGGCCCTCCAGCGGGCCGGCCTCACAATTAAGGCCGGCAAGTGCCAAATTGGCCAAGGGTCTGTGACCTACCTTGGGCACCAAGTGGGAAGCGGGCTGGTGGCCCCGCTACAACTTAAGATTGCTGCCATCCAGTCCTGGCAGCCCCCCGTCACCCAGACCGAGGTCCGAGCCTTCTTGGGGCTCACCGGCTACTACCGGCGGTTCGTGAAGGACTACGGCAGCATCGTGGGGCCCCTCACGGGTCTCACGTCCAAGAACCAACCGAAGCGGATTAATTGGACCCCCGATTGTCAAGCGGCCTTCGAGAAGCTGAAGGCCGCCCTGTGCACCGCCCCTGTGCTCCAGGCCCCCGATTACAGTCGGGAATTCGTGGTACAGACCGACGCCTCCGACCACGGCATCGGAGCCGTCCTTTCTCAATTAAACCCCGAAGGTCATGACCAGCCGGTGGCCTTCATCAGTCGACGTCTCCTGGCCCGAGAACAGCGCTGGAGCACCATCGAGAGGGAGGCCTTCGCAGTGGTGTGGGCCCTCAAAAAGCTCCGGCCCTATCTCTTCGGTACCCATTTCCGGGTACAAACCGACCATCGACCCCTGCAGTGGCTGATGCAGATGCGGGGGGAGAACCCAAAACTCTTGCGCTGGTCCATTTCCCTGCAGGGAATGGACTTCACTGTGGAGCACCGACCAGGCCAAGACCACGCCAACGCGGACGGCCTGTCCCGCTTTTTCCGCCTCGACGAAGAGAGTCCCCAAGGAGATGGGTGACTCTCCCCGCCTTCAGCTGGGGGGGACGCAAGTTGGACAGGCCACACGAAGGGCTTGCTCCCTCCCCGCACGACAGGGCCCGAGCTCCGGCCCACCAGGCATAACCCACGAAAAGCACCGGTACCCCGTCTCACGACGGATCTTCTGCCCTCGGACCTCTACTCCTCACAGGGCCCAGCCCCACCGGCTCCCCCGGCCGGTTCAAGCCGCCATCTTGGGCCCTGCACCACGAGGCCGCGTGGCCTCGCCCCGACCCTAACCCCGGGCCTGGCCGGCCCCGACATCCCGGCACCACCGTCCACCCGGGAGGTGAGCGGACCACTTGGCAGGTCAATGGGAGAACGAAGTGTCAAGAGCTCTTCCCCCGCCAGGTGCCGATCGCCTCCAGCTCCCCCAGGCGCTGGCTCCACCCCCTGCTGGGTGTCTGGACACCTTCATCCCGGGCCCTCCGACCTCCAAGTGCGAGGGTCCCGACATCAAAGGGCGCCTGCCCTATAACTGGGACAACTCCGGAGCAGGAAGGCAGTTGTATCCTGGAGTCGAGAGACACCGAGAGAACTCAGCCTTGACGGACTACTGGCGCTGCCGTAGCCCGCTCTTGTGAACCATCATCCTGCGTGCTGGCGCTGCCGCGGCCTTCTACAACATCCATCCTCGTCGGGACCTGCTGGCGCTGCCGCGGCCCGTTGTAACGACCACCCTCGTCGGGACCTGCTGGCGCTGCCGCGGCCCGCTGTAACGACCACCCTCGTCGGGACCTGCTGGCGCTGCCGCGGCCCGTTGTAATGACCATCCTCACCGGGACCTGCTGGCGCTGCCGCGGACCGTCCATCGACCATCTTTCCGGGACCTGCTGGCGCTGCCGCGGCCCGTACCAACCAAGCTCGAGGATTGTGAGCTAATCATCATCTCATCCAAACTACCTGACTGGTAGACAGACTGTCCCGCTACCCCTTACCCTGCTTTGAGAGACTTGAATCGAGGGGACCCCTGAGTCCAGACCTCCTTGTACCAGTCAACCGTACCCTAAGAAGTGCTTATAAAGAACCCTGAACCTTATCCGTGTGTGGTATTTGTCTGTGGGGGGAAAGTTACTTGTCTGTACGATCGCTGGAGACGGCTCTCCCCGGAGACCTCTCCTCCTGACCCCGGCCGACCCTCCCGGTCCGTCTACCCCTTTCTAACACACACACTGCTCTCCGTGCACACTCACACATTGCTCAAGCTGCACACTCACACACTGTTTATCCTGCACACTCACACACTGCTCTCCACGCACACTCACACACTGCTCACCCCACACACTCACACACTGCTCATCCTGCACACTCACACCCTGCTCACTCTGCACACTCACACACTGCTCACCCTTCACACCCACACACTGCTCACCCTGCACACCCACACACTGCTCACACTCACACACTACTCACCCTGCACACTACTCACCCTGCACCGCCACACACTGCTCACCCTGCAGAGGAACACACTGCTCAGCCTGCACACTTACACACTGCTGGCCCTGGACACACACACTGCTCACCCTGCACACCCACACACTGCTCCCCCTGCACTCACAAGCACTGCTAACTATTTAACACACTGCTGGCCCTGGACACCCACACACTGTTCACCCTGCACACTTGTTGGAAGGGGCAATCCCAGGGGGGTTACAGAACACGTTCCTGACCACCCCGTGACCCACCTCTCCCAGAACCAGGCCGAGCACCGGCGGGGAGGCCCTTTCAGGAAGGGGTCTCGTACTTTAGGATCGCACGCGCTGAGCTTGCACTACTTGACAAAGGGACACCACACAGTAGGTTTCAGTAAACGGAGATCTTTATCTAAGATTCTTTGGATCTTTATGATCCGCAAGGTAGTCTTTGGTCGATACAACAAGCTTCGTAATTCCTTCACAGGGGGGTTGGGGTAGCGGGACAGTTCTAGGTTCAGAGTCAATGCCGAGTATCCTTCGCACAGCTCTCAATCCTCGAGCCGGGGGACACGGTACAGTCTTGGGTCCAGCCGGACCAGTGTATTCTCGAGTTGGACCACGTCCGCAGGGCTCTGGTGGGAAGGACCTGTCGATCGGGTGATCTTCGGGGAGCCGCAATTCACTCGGCAGGCTCAGCCGGTCTTGAGTTGGTGGGAGCCACGAGTCTCTCAGCAGGGCTCCGGTGTTCTTAGTGTTCTCGGGAGCCGTGACGACGTCAGCAGGGCTCAGGGGGTTTCCAAGGATCAGGTAGCGTCCTTCTTTCCAGTTTTGTCGAGCCCCGACCAGGTCCGCAGGGCTCTCATAGTTCCAGGTCTTCTCTACCCCAGTCCCCTCAGCACCCCCTGTTATACGCCTTCTTCTCTTTGAAGTCCGGCGTCCTCACAGAGAGGGGTCTTGGCGTCTGGGGGCGGTGTGTTGGGATTTCCTGCTGCTCGGCTCTTTGATCCTTTCAAGTTGGGCCGGGAGGGACTCCAGACACCCAGCATGTCGGGAGCCAGCTCCCTGGGGGCCCGGAGGGCAATCGAAACCCTCTATTGAGAGGAGGTCAGAGGTGTGACAGAGACTACTCCTCCCTGTCTTGCTTGGTGGGTTCCCTCTCCCTCGGCCGGACATGGCGCGTTTAAGGTCTAGGTTTCGCTGGGGCCACGGGCCGGCCATCGGAACATCGGGACATGGTGGCCGGGGGTCTTCGGTGGCTACGGGGTGGGGAGGCCGGGCGGCTATAACCAGGGATCAGGGGTGGTGCATGAGTTGGGTTGGGGTGCTAATGGTCATGGAGGCCCACGCCACGAGGCCGGGTCCCACAACACTCACACACTGTTCACCCTGCACACTCACACACTGGTGGCCCTGGACACCCACACTCTGCTCATCCTGCACACCCACACTCTGCTCATCCTGCACACCCACAGACTGCTCACCCTGCACACCCACACATTGCTCATCCTGCACACTCACACACTGCTCACCCTGCATATTCATACACAGCTCACCCTGCACACTCACATACTGCTCACCATGCACACTCACTGCTGGTTCTGGACACCCACACACTGATCACCCTGCATACTCACACACTGCTCACACAGCACACCCACACACTGCTCACCCTGCACACTCACACACTGCATACTCACACACTGCTCAACCTGCACACTCACACACTGATCACCCTGCATACTCACACTGCTCACCCTGCACACCCACACACTGCTCACCCTGCATACGCAAACACTGCTTACCATGCACACTCACACTCTGCTCACCCTGCATACTCACACACTCCTCACCCCGCATACTCACACACTGCTGGCCCTGGGCACCCACACACTGCTCACCCTGCAAACTCACACACTGCTCACACTCACATACTGCTCACCCTGCACACCCACACACTTCTCACCCTGCATACTCACACACTGCTCACCCTGCATACTGACATACTGCTCACCCTGCACAATTACACACTGCTCACCCTGCATACGCACACACTGTTGGCCCTGGGCACCCTCACACTGCTCACCCTGCACACTCATACACTGCTCACACTCACATACTGCTCACCCTGCACACCAACACACTGCTCACCATGCATACTCACAAACTGCTCACCCTGCACACTCACACCGTGCTCTCCCTGCATGCTCACACACTGCTGGCCCTGGACACCCAAACACTGCTCACCTTGCACACTCACACACTGCTCTCCCTGCACACTCACACATTGCTCATGCTGCACACTCACACACTGTTTATCCTGCACACTCACACACTGCTCTCCACGCACACTCACACACTGCTCACCCCACACACTCACACACTGCTCATCCTGCACACTCACACCCTGCTCACTCTGCACACTCACACATTGCTCACCCTGCACACTCATACACTGCTCACCCTGCACACCCACACACTGCTCACCCTGCACACCCACACACTGCTCACACTCACACACTGCTCAACCTGCACACTACTCACCCTGCACACCCACACACTGCTCACCCTGCATAGGAACACACTGATCAGCCAGCACACATACACGCTGCTGTCACTGGAAACCCACACACTGCTCACCCTGCACACACACACTGCTCACCCTGCACACTCACACACTGCTGGCCCTGGACACCCACACACTGCTCACCCTGCACACCCACACTCTGCTCACCCTGCACACCCACAGACTGCTCACCCTGCACACCCACACATTGCTCATCCTGCACACTCACACACTGCTCACCCTGCATACTCACACACAGCTCACCCTGCACACTCACATACTGCTCACCATGCACACTCACTGCTGGTCCTGGACACCCACATACTGCTCAACCTGCATACTCACACTGCTGGCCCTGGACACCCACACCCTGCTCACCCTGCATACTCACACACTACTCACCCTGCACACTCACACACTGCACACCCTGCATACTCACACACTGCTGGCCCTGGACACCCACCCACTGCTCACTCTGCACACTCACACACTGCTCACCCTGCATACTCACACACTGCTGGCCCTGGACACCCACCCACTGCTCAATCTGTACACTCACACACTGCTCACCCTGCACACTCACACATTCCTCATGCTGCACACTCACACACTGCTCACCCTGCACACTCACACTGCTGGCCCTGGACACCCACACCCTGCTCACCCTGCACACTCACACACTGCTGTCCCTGGACACATACGCACTGCTCACCCTGCACACCCACACACTGCTCACCCTGCACTGTCAAGCACTGCTCACTCTTTAACCTGCTGCTGGCCTTGGACACCCACACACTGCTCACCCTGCACACTCACACACTGCTCACCCTGCACACTCACACATTGCTCACCCTGCACACTCACACACTGCTCACCCTGCACACTCACACTGCTGGCCCTGGACACCCACACCCTGCTCACCCTGCATACTCACACACTACTCACCCTGCACATCCACACACTGCTCACCCTGCATACTCACACACTGCTCACCCTGCATGCTCACACACTGCTGGCCTTGGGCACCCACACACTGCTCACTCTGCACAGTCACACACTGCTAACCCTGCACAACCACACACTGCTCACCCTGCACACCCACACACTGCTCACCCTGCACACCTACACATTGCTCACCCTGCACACCCACACATTGCTCACCCTGCACACTCACACACTGATCAACCTGCACACTCACACACTGCTCACCCTGCACACCCAACACTGCTCACCCTGCATATGTACACACTGCTTAGCATGCACACTTGCACATTGCTCACTCTGAGACCGGCCTCGTGGCGTGGGCCCTCCCGACCAGCAAGCTACCCTGCAACCGCACCGATCCTCGATGTCACAGACTTCCGGCCCCCATGGCCCAACATCTCGAGGGCCGGCCAGATCCCCAACACGCATGCCCGGCCGAGGGAGAGCGAAACCCCCCAAACCAGACCGAGAGGCGCCGACCCTGTCACACCTCTGGTCTCTTCCCCGAGGGAGGTTTCGATCGACCACCAGTCCCCAGGTGAGCGGGCGCCTCGCCTGCTGGGTGTCTGGAGTCCCTCCCGGACCCACCTGAACAGATCAACGGGCCGAGCGACAGGAAATCCCGACACACTGCCCCCAGGCACCAGACCCCTCTCCGCGAGGACTCCGGACTTCAAAGAGGAGGGGGAGTATGTTGGAAAGGCGTTCGCCGGAGGGGGGTTCAATACACGTCTTGCCCACCCCTTTGACCCTCCTCTCCCAAGTAGGCCGAACCAGGCGCGCACACCCTGAGCTTACACTACGAACAGAGTGACACCCCACGTATTCTTTGTAGGACGATAGGTTCTTTTATCGAAGGTTTCAAGGGATCTTTATGATCCAAGGGGTAAGTAGTACCTCAGCGGCACAAGAGACTACAGATCGGTGGTAGGGGAATGGGGGTAGCGGGACAGTCTTTGAAGGTAGTGTCTCTGCAAAGTACCCTGTGGATAGCTCACAATCCTCGAGCTGGAGGGTGTTGTTTCTCTGGGCGATCTCTTGTCAATTCGTTCTCGAGGGGAGAGCCGCGAGTCACTCAGCAGGCACAGGTAGTCGGAGTTCGGGAGCCGCAATCTCGTCAGCAGGGCTCAGGTGGTTCGAGGGTCGGGGCCGCGAGTCACTCAGCAGGCCCCGGTGGTTCGGAGTTCGGGAGCCGCGATCTCGTCAGCAGGGCTCAGATGGTTCAATGGCTGGAGGCCGCGAGTCACTCAGCAGGCCCAGGTGGTTCGGTATCCGGGAGCCGCGACAGCGTCAGCAGGCTTCGATGGTTCCAGGTCTTCTCTGCCCTTCGTTCCTCCGGCACCCCTTATTATACTCCCCCTGCCCTTTGAAGTCCGGAGTCCTCGCAGAGAGGGGCCTTGGGTGACTGAGGGGGTTCGGCGGGATTTCCTGCCGCTCGTTTCTTTGGTCTTTTCAGGTGGGTCTGGGAGGGACCCCAGACGCTCGGCAGGCGAGGCGCCTGCTCCCCAGGGGCCTGGTGGCCGATCCGAGGTGTGACTGGGCTGGCGCCTCTTGGTCTGGCTCGGGGGTTCCCGCTCCCTCGGTCGGGCATGCGTGGTAGGGTGTTGAGTCTGTCGGGGGCTCTGGCCGGCCCTCGGGTCTGTGTGGCTGGGGCGGCCGGAGTCGGAGATGCCGTGTCTTGGGGGTGGTTGCAGATTGGCTGTATGATCGGGAGGGCATACGCCGTGAGGCCGGTCTCACACGTGTCCCCCCCAGCTGAAAGGCGTGGAGAACTACCCATCCACTGGGGGGTTCTCCTCGCCGAAGCGGAAGAACCGGGACAGGCCGTCGGCGTTGGCATGATCCGTCCCGGGGCGATGCTCGACAGTGAAGTCCATCCCTTGGAGGGAGATTGACCATCGTAATAGCTTGGGGTTCTCTCCCCTCATCTGCATCAGCCACCGCAAGGGCCGGTGGTCCGTCTGCACTCGGAAGTGGGTTCCGAACAAGTAGGGCTATAGTTTCTTAAGGGCCCAGACTACGGCGAAGGGCTCTCGTTCTATGGTACTCCAACGCTGTTCTCGAGGCAGCAGCCTTCGGCTGATGAAGGCTATGGGTTGATCTATGCCCTTGTCGTTGAACTGCGAGAGGACGGCTCCGATGCCGTATTCGGATGCGTCGGTTTGGACCACAAACTCTTGGGAGTAGTTGGGGGCCTTGAGTACTGGGGCGGTGCACATGGCGGTTTTCAGGGCGTCAAACGCCTGCTGGCACGGGGGGGTCCACTGCACCTTCTTCGGGAGCTTTTTGGAGGTCAACTCCGTGAGAGGCCCTGCGAGGCTACCATAGTTTTTAATGAACCTCCGGTAGTATCCTGTGAGGCCCAGGAAGGCCCGGACTTCCGTCTGAGTGGTGGGGTGCTCCCAGGACTTGATGGCGTCGATCTTTGGGTGGAGGGGGGCGACCTGCCCGCTGCCCACCTGATGCCCCAGGTAGACCACGGAGCCTTGCCCGAGCTGGCATTTGCTGGCCTTCACTGTTAGGCCGGCTTGGCGCAGGGCCAGCAGTACTTGCCGGAGGTGCTGGAGATGCTCGTGCCATTGAGAGCTGAATACGGCTATGTCGTCAAGGTACGCTGCGCTGAACTCCTCGAGTCCGGCCAGGACCTTGTTTACCAACCGCTGGAAGGTGGCCGGGGCGTTTTTCATCCCGAACGGCATGACCCTGAAGCGGTAGTGTCCATCGGGTGTGGAGAAGGCGGAGCGTTCTTTTGCTCCCTCCGTGAGCGCAATCTGCCAGTAACTGCAGGTCAGGTCGAAGGTGCTGAGGAAACGAGCGGCCCCAAGGCGGTCGATGAGCTCATCGGCGCGGGGGATAGGATGAGCGTCCGCTCGGGTGACCGCATTGAGCCCCCGGTAGTCCACACAGAATCGTAGTTCGGGGGCGACCCCAGGGGCGGCCGCTTTCGGGACCAGGACTACCGGGCTGGCCCAGGGGCTATCGGAGGGTTCGATCACTCCAAGGGTTAACATCTTCTGTACTTCGGTCTTGATGCAGGTGCGGACCCGGTCAGGCACCCGGTAGGCTCGGTGTCTCACAGGTGGGCTGTCGCCGGTGTCCACGTCGTGGACACACCAGTCGGTGACTCTTGGGATGAGGGAGAAGAGGTCTGGGAATTGTCTGAGCAGCTGGTGACAGTCGTCGGACTGTTGGGGAGTGAGGGTGGTCGACAGTTTCACTCCCTCCACGGAACCATCCAGTTCTTTAGCGCACAGGGGGTCGGGCAGGGGTTCAGTGTCTTCTTCCGCCCCATCATCGGTGCCCAGTAGCAAACTCAACTCCGTTCTCACAAAGTGGGGCTTGAGACGGTTCACGTGGAGAACCCGGAGGGGGTTCCGTGGGGACTGTACATCGATCAGGTACGTGACCTGACTCTTCCGCTCGATCACCTTGAAGGGGCCAGTCCATTTGTTCTGTAGGGCGCAGGGTTTCACCGGGGCCATGACCCAAACCTGCTGGCCCGGCTGGAACTCGACCAGAGTTGCGTTCTGGTCATACCAGTGCTTCATTTCTTCTTGGCTGGCCTCGAGGTTAGCCTCTGCGAGTTCTCTGAACTTCCGGGTCTGGTTGCGGAGCGCCAGGATGTAGCGGAACACATCAGGGGGGGTCCCCCGGGGGCTTGTCTCCCAGCCCTCTTTGACCAGGCTCAGGGGCCCCCGGACGGGGTGTCCGTATAGTAGTTCGAATGGGCTGAACCCCAGGGACTTTTGGGGAACTTCCCGGTACGCGAACATGAGGCAAGGGAGGAGGACGTCCCATCTTCGGCGCAGGGGCTCCTCGAGGCCCAGGATCATCCCCTTCAGGGTTCGGTTGAAGCGTTCCACCAGGCCGTTGCCCTGGGGGTGTTAGGGGGTCGTGAACTTATATGTTACTCCGCACTGCTGCCACAGGGACTTCATGTAGCGGGATATGAAGTTAGTGCTGCGATCACTCACAACCTCGCGAGGGAATCCGACACGGGAGAAGATCCCCATGAGAGCCCGGCCCACCACGGGAGCCGTCACGGTGCGGAGGGGAATGGCCTCGGGGTAGCGGGTGGCATGGTCCACCAGGACGAGGATGAATCTGTGGCCCTGGGCGGTCTTCGGATCCAGGGGTCCCACGATGTCGATGCCAACCCGCTCAAACGGGGTACTCACAACGGGAAAGGGTTGTAATGGAGCCTTGCGCTTTCCGCCACTTTTCCCACTGCCCTGGCATGTGAGGCAGGATTTACAGTGGACTTCTACGTTTGCTCGCATCTTGGGCCAATAGAAGTGGGTGACTAATCGCTGAAATGTTTTGTCTTGGCCTAAGTGTCCTGCCAAGGGTACATCATGGGCCAGGCCCAGGAGGAGGCTTCGGAAGCGCAGGGGTACTACCAGTACTCGGGCTGCGCCTAGCTCGGCTGACTTTTGTTCGCTGTATAGGAGGCCATTGTCCCACTAGACCCAGTGGGTTCCGGTCCGGTCACCGGCGGTCTGTGCTTCGGCTTGTTGTCGGAGTCCCACGAGGGAAGGGCAGGTGGCCTGTTCCTGGCAGAACTCTTCACGGGAGGGACCTCCCTCACAGCGCCACTGGGCCATCTCGGGCAGTTCTCCGAGCTCAGTCAGTGCCTCAGGGGCGGAAGGTTCCAGTCCTTCTCCTGGGTTAGTGTCTTCTTCTCCTTCCGAAGGAGGGTTGTCCGTTTCTGGTAGGGTGTCCCGGTTCTCGGGGACAGGGTTCGGTGGGAGGGCCTCACCGCCCTCGGAGAGGGGCAATCGCGCGGTCATGGAGCGCGTGGTGGCGCAGACCCATTCGGGTAGGCCCATCATCTCGAGATGGGCTCTTCGTTCTACTTGCCCCCACGGGGAACTCTCAAGGTTGTTGCCCAGGAGGCAGTCTACGGGCTGTGATGTTCGGACGGCTACCTTCAATTCTCCGGAGACTCCTCCCCACTCGAAAGGCACCAGGGCCATCTGGCAGAGGCTCTCGGAATTGTCGGAGGATATGACCGGACAGAGGGTAGGATCTGGTCTTCAGAGATTAGGTGGCGGTGGACCGCGGTGACACTTGCCCCGGTATCGCGGAGGCCCTCGACTCGGTGGCCGTTGATGGTCACCTGCTGTCGGTACTTCTTCGTGTTGGCGGGCAAGGGTGTCCCGGGGACCATTTCTCGATCACCAAGGGAGACCAGGGCCATGGCAGCTGGTTCCCACTCTTCGGAGTCCTCTATCTCTTCCCCAGGGCCATGGAGGCCATCTGCCGGGCCGAGGGGTTGGTCGTTGCGGTTCGTTGATACTGGGGACACTGGGGGTCATTGGCGTAGTGTCCGGGCTGTTGGCAGCGGAAGCAGGTGATCCTGGTTCGTGGCCCTAGCCGCCCCGGGGCTCCGGTGCTGGCTGGGGACGGGGCTGGACCTGCCGCTGGTGGGCTGCTGGGAGGGCTGTGCGGGGGCCCCCCCGGGGAAGTCTCTCGGTCGGCCGTGGTTTCCTCCGCCCCTCTGGCGGGGGGGTCCTTGACTGTGGTGACCGTAGTCTCCCACGGGGCCTCGGGTGGCCCGGGTGTTCACCCAACGGTCAGCCTCGGCGGCCAGCTTTCGAGGGTCGGTGAGTTTACTGTCCAGGAGATGCTGGCGCAGTTCTACAAAGCAATTGGCCACTAAATGTTCCCAGGCGATCAGATCAAACAGCTCTTCGAAGGTGGAGACCTTGCTGCCCTTGATCCACCCGTCCAAGGCCCGGCTGTAAAAGTTCACGTATTCTACCCATGTGGTGCTCGGTATCTTTTTGCAATCTCGGAACCGTTGCCGGTACATCTCGGGGGTGAGTCCATACCGGCCCACGAGGGCTTCCTTCATGTGGCTGTAGGAGTTCATGACCGTGGAGGGCAGATCCAGCAGGGTATCTCTTCCTTCGCTTAAGAACCGGCCCCATAGCCCAGCCCCCCAATCCTTCTGCGGGACTCGGTGAGAGGTCATGGCGACTTCGTAGGCCTTAAACCACTGCTGGATATCGTTGTTTTTGTAATACTCCTTTACCACATCCTTGGGGATGTGGACTTTGGCTTCCACGGTGGGAGCGGATGGTAGATTCCCGGAAGGTCGTGACTCTTCGTTTTTAGCCCTCAACTCGATCTCTTTCAGGCTGCGTTCATGTTCCAGCTGGAGTTTCTTTTCGTCGTGCTCTCTTTGGCGTCTCTTTTCCTCGAGTTCCCCTTGTAGCCGTAACTGCTCGACGGCTAACTTTTTCTCGGCCAGTTTTATTTCTCCCTCGATTTTCAGCTTGGCCAGTTCAAGTTCGTGGTTGCGGCCTCTCTCTCGGTCTGCTAGTTCCTCGGGGGACAGGCTCCCCTCCGGCCCGCTGTTTCTCACCGGGATGCTTTGTGGTTCATGGGCGGAGTCTCCTTCCGTTTGGGTCGGGGGCGCCCCCGTCTCGACCCAGGTCTTCAATACTTTCTGGAAGTCTTCCTTTGTGCTTAATCCGGTGGTAGCGATTCCAAGGTCTTTGCAAAATTGTTTTAATTCTCTATGCGTATAATAGTCCAATTGATCCTCTCGGAACATCGAGCTCATTTCGGTACCTGCGGCACCCAGGGAGGTTTCTCCTTCCATCTCTGTTTGGTAGTGCGTCAGTCGTTCACTGCACGCTCTCTTTCGGTGTCGGCTCGGATCCCGTCGTCTGCCACCAAATGTTGGAAAGGCGTTTGCCGGAGGGGGGTTCGATACACGTCTTGCCCACCCCTTTGACCCACCTCTCCCAAGTAGGCCGAACCAGGCGCACACACCCTGAGCTTACACTACGAACAGAGTGACACCACACGTATTCTTTGTAGGACGATAGGTTCTTTTATCGAAGGTTTCAAGGGATCTTTATGATCCAAGGGGTAAGTAGTACCTCAGCGGGACAAGAGACTACAGATCGGTGGTAGGGGAATGGGGGTAGCGGGACAGTCTTTGAAGGTAGTGTCTCTGCAAAGTACCCTGCGGATAGCTCACAATCCTCGAACTGGAGGGTGTTGTTTCTCTGGGCGATCTCTTGTCAATTCGTCCTTGAGTGGAGAGCCGCGAGTCACTCAGCAGGCACAGGTAGTCGGAGTTCGGGAGCCGCGATCTCGTCAGCAGGGCTCAGGTGGTTCGAGGGTCGGGGCCACGAGTCACTCAGCAGGCCCCGGTGGTTCGGAGTTCGGGAGCCGCGATCTCGTCAGCAGGGCTCGGATGGTTCAATGGCTGGAGGCCGCGAGTCACTCAGCAGGCCCAGGTGGTTCGGTATTCGGGAGCCGCGACAGCGTCAGCAGGCTTCGATGGTTCCAGGTCTTCTCTGCCCTTCGTTCCTTCGGCACCCCTTATTATACTCCCCCTGCCCTTTGAAGTCCGGAGTCCTCGCAGAGAGGGGCCTTGGGTGACTGAGGGGGTTCGGCGGGATTTCCTGCCGTTTGTTTCTTTGGTCTTTTCAGGTGGGTCTGGGAGGGACACCAGATGCTCGGCAGGTGAGGCGCCTGCTCCCCAGGGGCCTGGTGGCCGATCGAATCCTCCCGGGGGAAGGCGACCCGAGGTGTGACTGGGCTGGCGCCTCTTGGTCTGGCTCGGGGGTTCCCGCTCCCTCGGTCGGGCATGCGTGGTAGGGTGTTGAGTCTGTCGGGGGCTCTGGCCGGCCCTCGGGTCTGTGTGGCTGGGGCGGCCGGAGTCAGAGATGCCGTGTCTTGGGGGTGGTTGCAGATTGGCTGTATGATCGGGAGGGCATACGACGTGAGGCCGGTCTCACAGAGTATAACAAGGGGTGCTGAAGGGATGGGAGGCAGAGAAGACCTGGACTGACGAGAGCCTGCTGACCTGGTCGCGGCTCGATCGCTCCCCGAACCGAAGAACTCTGAACCATCTGAGCCCTGCTGACGCTGTCGCGGCTCCCCGAACTCTGAACCATCTGAGCCCTGCTGACGCTGTCGCGGCTCCCCAAACTCTGAACCATCTGAGCCCTGCTGACGCTGTCGCGGCTCCCCGAACTCTGAACCATCTGAGCCCTGCTGACGCTGTCGCGGCTCCCCAAACTCTGAACCATCTGAGCCCTGCTTACGCTGTCGCGGCTCCCCGAACTCTGAACCATCTGAGCCCTGCTGACGCCGTCGCGGCTCCCCGAGCTATGAACCTCCGGTGCCTGCTGAGTGACTCGCGGCCCGCTCCTCCAAGAGAATCGGCAGAGATTGCCGAGAGAAGCAACATCCCCTCAGCTCGAGGATTGAGAGCTGTGCGCCGGATACTCCGCAGAGACGCTGATTCAAAGACTGTCCCGCTACCCCTTACCCCTCATCACGAGATCGCTGCCGCTTGTGGCACTAATTCTGCACCTGCCTTCCGGATCATAAAGATCCCTGACAACTAACGATAAAGTCTATTGTCTTGCAAAGAATTACTGTGTGGTGTCCCTCTATCCGAAGAGAGTAAGCGCAGCGTGTGCGATCCTAGGTACGAGACCCTTCCAGGAAGGGCCTCCCCGCTCTTGCTCGGCCTAGCTCTGGGAAAGGTGGGCCTCCGGGTTGTCAGGAACGTATTCCGCAGCCTCCCCGGGAAACGCCCTCCAACATTTGGTGGCAGGCGACGGGATCCGAGCCAACACCTAGAGATCGTGCAGTAGACGGCTAGCGCACTACCAAGAAGAAATGGAAGGAGAAACCTCCCTAGGTGCCGCAGGCACCAACCCGAGCATGACATTCCGAGAGGACCAGTTGGAATCTTATACGCACCGAGAACTGAAACAATTTTGCAAAGACCTTGGGATCGCTACCACCGGACTAAGCTCGAAAGAAGACTTCCAGGGAGCATTAAAAACCTGGGTCGAGGCGGGAACTCCCCGGACACAAACAGAAAGAGAGCCTCCTAACGAACCACGAAGCACCCCGGGGAGGAACGGCGCCCCCGAGGGGGGCCTATCCCCAGAGGAACTAGCGGACCGAGAAAGAGGTCGCAACCACGAACTAGAACTAGCAAAATTTAAAATCAAAGGAGAGCTAAAACTGGCCGAAAAGAAGCTGGCGGTAGAACAGTTACGCCTACAAGGAGAACTCGAGGAAAAGAAACGACAAAGAGAACACAAAGAAAGAAAACTCCAACTGGAGCACGAACGTAGCCTGAAAGAGATCGAGCTCAAGGCTAAGAATGCGGAGGCCAGACCCTCGGAAACCCAACCCCTCTCCTCCACCGTGGAACCAAAGGTCCACATCCCCAAAGATGTGGTGAAGGAATACTATAAGAACGACGACATCCAGCAATGGTTCAAAGCCTACGAAGTCGCCATGACCTCCCACCGAGTCCCGCAGAAAGACTGGGGGGCTGGGCTGTGGGGCCGGTTCCTGAGCGAGGGGAGAGATACCCTGCTGGACCTGCCCTCCACGGTGATGAACTCCTACAGTCACATGAAAGAGGCCCTAGTAGCCAGATATGGGCTCACTCCTGAAATGTACCGGCAACGGTTTAGAGACTGCAAGAAGATACCCGGTACCACCTGGGTGGAGTACGTGAACTTTTACAGCCGGGCCTTGGACGGGTGGATCAAGGGCAGCAAGGTCTCCACCTTTGAGGAGCTGTTCGACCTAATCGCATGGGAACACTTGTCCGCTAATTGCTTTGTAGAGCTGCGCCAGCACCTCCTGGACAGCAAACTCACAGACCCTCGAAAACTGGCCGTCGAGGCTGACTGGTGGGTAAACACCCGGGCCTCCCGGGGTCCCGTGGGAGACTACGGTTGCCACAGTCAGGGACCCCCCCGCCAGAGGGGCGGAGGGAATCAAGGCCGGCCAAGGGAACTCCCGGGGGGATCCCCGCTCAGCCCCCCCAGAGGACAACCACCGCCCTTTCAAGCTCCACCTCCGGCCAGCACCGGGCCACCGGGGAGGCCGGGGCCCCGAGTGAGGATCACCTGTTTCCGCTGCCAACAGACCGGACACTATGCCAGCAACCCTCAATCTCCCATGTACCAGCGAACCGCCACAACAACCCCGCCGGCTCGACAAATGGCCTCCGTAGTCCTGGGGGAAGAGATGGAAGACTCCGAAGAATGGGAACCAGCCGCCATGGCCTTGGTCTCCCTAGGGGACCGGGAGATGGTCCCCGGAACGTCCCTGCCCGCCAACACGAAGAAGTACCGACAGCAGGTGACGGTCAACGGTCACCGCGTCGAGAGCCTCCGGGACACGGGGGCGAGTGTCACGGGGGTTCATTGTCACCTGGTCTCCGAAGATAAGATCCTGCCCGGCGCATTTTGTCCCGTCATATCATCAGACAATTACGAGAGCCTCTGCCGGATGGCCCTAGTTTCCTTCGAATGGGGGGGAGTCACCGGCAAGTTAAAAGTGGCGGTCCGAACCTCCCAGCCCGTGGACTGCCTCCTGGGCAACGACCTTGAGAATTCCCCGTGGGGACAAGTGGAACGAAGAGCCCATCTCGAGATGATGGGCCTACCCGAATGGGTATGCGCCACCACGCGCTCGATGACTCTCAGAGTGCCTTCCTCCGAGGGGGGGGAGGCCATGCCGCGGAGCACCGCCACCATCCCCGAGGTCCAGGATGCGCCACCCAAGGCCAACGACCCCCTTCCGGACGAAGCGACCGGTCCCGCCGAGGGGTCCGTGCCTTCCGACCCCGAACCCCTGACCGAGCTCGGGGACCTGCCGGAAATGGCCCAGTGGCACTGCGAAGGAGGCTCCTCCCGAGAAGAATTCTGCCAAGAACAATCCACCTGCCCTTCCCTCATTGGAGCCCGACAACAGGCCGAGGCCCAAGCAGCAGGCGACCGGACCGGCACCCACTGGGTAAACTGGGAAAACGGCCTCCTGTACAGCGAACAGAAGTCGGCCGAGTTGGGATCGGCCCGAGTACTGGTGGTACCCCGGCGCTTCCGAAGTCTCCTCCTGGGCCTGGCCCATGATGTACCCCTGGCCGGACACTTAGGCCAAGATAAGACCTACCAGCGACTCGTCACCCACTTCTATTGGCCCAAGATGCGAGCGAATGTGGAGGCCCACTGCAAGTCCTGCCTCACGTGCCAGGCCAGCGGAAAGAGTGGGGGGAAGCGCAAGGCTCCGCTACAACCCTTCCCCGTCGTCAGTACTCCTTTTGAGCGGGTAGGAATCGACATCGTGGGACCGCTGGACCCCAAGACCGCCCAGGGCCACCGGTTCATCCTCGTCCTGGTGGACCATGCCACCCGCTACCCCGAAGCCATCCCCCTCAGCACCGTGACGGCCCCCGTGGTAGGCCGGGCCTTGATGGGGCTCTTCTCCCGCGTGGGGTTCCCCCGCGAAGTCGTGAGTGATCGGGGTACGAACTTTATCTCCAGATACATGAGGTCCCTCTGGCAGCAGTGCGGAGTATCGTACAAGTTCACCACCCCGTACCACCCCCAAGGGAATGGCCTAGTTGAGCGCTTTAACAGGACACTGAAAGGAATGATCAAGGGCCTCGAAGAACCTCTACGCCGGAGATGGGACGTCCTCCTCCCATGCCACCTGTTCGCCTACCGGGAGGTTCCACAAAAATCCCTGGGGTTCAGCCCATTCGAACTGCTATATGGACACCCCATCCGGGGACCCCTGAGCCTGGTCAAGGAGGGTTGGGAAACGACTCTCCGGGGGACCCCTCCGTATGTGTTCCGATACATCTTGGCGCTCCGCAACCAGACCCGGAAATTCCGAGAACTCGCAGAGGCGAACCTCGAGGCTAGCCAGGAAGAGATGAAGCGCTGGTATGACCAGAATGCTACGCTGGTCGAGTTTCAGCCAGGCCAACAAGTCTGGGTCATGGCCCCGGTGAAACCCTGCGCCCTCCAAGATAAATGGACTGGACCCTTCAAGGTGGTCGAGCGGAAGAGCCAAGTCACCTATCTCGTCGATGTGCAGTCCCCGCGGAACCCCCTCCGGGTTCTCCACGTGAACCGCCTCAAACCCCACTTTGTAAGGACGGAGTTGAGTTTACTCCTGGCCACCGACGATGGGGCCGAAGAAGACACCGAGCCCCTTCCAGACCCCCTGGAGGCGAAAGAGACCGATGGCTACGTGGAGGGGGTGAGACTATCAACCGCCCTCACAGCCCAACAGTCCGACGACTGCCGCCAGCTACTAAGGCAGTTTGCGGACTTCTTCTCCCTAACCCCTGGGGTCACAAACTGGTGTGTCCATGACGTGAACACCGGCGACAGCCCGCCAGTGAGACACCGGGCCTACCGGGTCCCTGATCGGGTCCGAACCTGCATCCAGACCGAGGTAACGAAGATGCTGGCCCTCGGGGTGATTGAACCCTCCGACAGCCCCTGGGCCAGCCCGGTAGTCCTGGTTCCGAAAGCGGCTGCCTCGGGCATCGCCCCCGAGCTGAGGTTTTGCGTGGACTACCGAGGACTCAATGCGGTCACCCGAGCGGACGCTCACCCTATCCCCCGCGCAGACGAGCTCATTGACCGCCTCGGGGCCGCTCGCTACCTCAGCACCTTCGACCTAACTTGTGGATACTGGCAGATTGCCCTCACCGAGGGAGCCAAGGAGTGCTCCGCCTTCTCCACCCCGGATGGGCACTACCTCTTTAGGGTGATGCCGTTTGGAATGAAGAATGCCCCGGCCACCTTCCAGCGGCTGGTGAACAGGGTCCTGTCTGGACTAGAGGGGTTCAGCGCAGCATACCTCGACGATATAGCGGTATTCAGCTCCCAATGGACCGAGCACCTCCAGCACCTCCGACAAGTCCTGCTGGCTCTGCGCCAGGCCGGCCTCACCATCAAAGCCAGCAAATGTCAAATTGGGCACGGCTCCGTAACCTATCTGGGGCACCAGGTGGGAAGCGGACAGGTCACCCCCCTCCAGCCAAAGATCAATGCCATCTTGTCCTGGGAACCCCCCACGACCCAAACGGAAGTCCGGGCCTTCCTGGGCCTCACCGGTTACTACCGGAGGTTTATTAAGAACTATGGCAGCATCGCAGGCCCCCTCACAGAGCTAACCTCCAAAAGACACCCCAAGAAAGTACAATGGACTTCCCCCTGCCAGAAAGCGTTCGACGCCCTAAAAGCCACTATGTGTACGGCTCCGGTGCTTAAAGCCCCTGACTACGCCCAGGAGTTTGTGGTCCAGACGGACGCCTCGGAACACGGCATCGGGGCAGTCCTCTCACAGTTCGACGACAAAGGCATAGATCAGCCCATAGCCTTCATCAGCCGAAGGTTGCTGCCCCGAGAACAGCGGTGGAGCACAATTGAAAGAGAGACCTTCGCAGTTGTCTGGGCCCTCAAAAAGCTACGGCCCTACCTGTTCGGAACACACTTCCGAGTACAAACAGATCACCGACCCTTGCGGTGGTTGATGCAGATGCGAGGAGAAAACCCCAAGCTGCTACGCTGGTCCATCTCCCTCCAGGGGATGGATTTCACTGTGGAACATCGCCCCGGGACGGACCACGCCAACGCGGACGGCCTGTCCCGATTCTTCCGCTTCAGCGAGGAGAACCCCCAAGTGGATGGGTAGTTCTCCCCGCCTTTCAGCTGGGGGGGGCACGTGTGAGACCGGCCTCGTGGCGTGGGCCCTCCCGACCAGCAAGCTACCCTGCAACCGCACCGATCCTCGATGTCACAGACTTCCGGCCCCCATGGCCTAACATCTCGAGGGCCGGCCAGATCCCCAACACGCATGCCCGGCCGAGGGAGAGCGAAACCCCCCAAACCAGACCGAGAGGCGCCGACCCTGTCACACCTCTGGTCTCTTCCCCGAGGGAGGTTTCGATCAACCACCAGGCCCCCGGTGAGCGGGCGCCTCGCCTGCTGGGTGTCTGGAGTCCCTCCCGGACCCACCTGAACAGATCAAAGGGCCGAGCGACAGGAAACCCCGACACACCGCCCCCCCAGGCACCAGACCCCTCTCCGCGAGGACCCCGGACTTCAAAGAGGAATGGGAATATAACATGGGGTGTTGAAGGGACGGGAGGCAGAGAAGACCTGGACTGACGAGAGCCTGCTGACCTGGTCGCGGCTCGATCGCTCCCCGAACCGAAGAACTCTGAACCATCTGAGCCCTGCGGACGCTGTCGCGGCTCCCCGAACTCTGAACCATCTGAGCCCTGCTGACGCTGTCGCGGCTCCCCGAACTCTGAACCATCTGAGCCCTGCTGACGCTGTCGTGGCTCCCCGAACTCTGAACCATCTGAGCCATGCTGACGCCGTCGCGGCTCCCCGAACTACGAACCTCCGGTGCCTGCTGAGTGACTCGCGGCCCGCTCCTCCAAGAGAATCGGCAGAGATTGCCGAGAGAAGCAACATCCCCTCAGCTCGAGGATTGAGAGCTGTGCGCCGGATACTCCGCAGAGACGCTGATTCAAAGACTGTCCTGCTACCCCTTACCCCTCATCACGAGATCGCTGCCGCTTGTGGCACTAATTCTGCACCTGCCTTCCGGATCATAAAGATCCCTGACAACTAACGATAAAGTCTATTGTCTTGCAAAGAATTACTGTGTGGTGTCCCTCTATCCCAAGAGAGTAAGCGCAGCGTGTGCGATCCTAGGTACGAGACCCTTCCAGGAAGGGCCTCCCCGCTCTTGCTTGGCCTAGCTCTGGGAAAGGTGGGCCTCCGGGTGGTCAGGAACGTATTCCGCAGCCTCCCCGGGGAACGCCCTCCAACACTCACCCTGCATACTCACACACTCCTCACCCTGCATACTCACTCACTACTGGCCCTGGGCACCCACACACTGCTCACCCTCACATACTGCTCACCCTGCACACCCACTCACTGCTCACCCTGCATACTCGCACACTGCTCACCCTGCATACTGACATACTGCTCACCTTGCACAATTACATACTACTCATCCTGCATTCTCAAACACTGCTTTCCCTGGACACCCACATACTGCTCAACCTGCACACTCACACACTGCTCACCATGTATGTTTATAGGTTTGTAAAGGGCTCGAATGCCGAGGCGTCTTGGCGCTGAGGTGTGATAGTGGGGAAGCATCAGAGAGTCGCTCATATGGTGTTAAAAAGGCACGTTTTTAATCCTTTCCTGAAAGCCTGGAGGTCGGGTTGCAGTCTCATGGCTAGAGGCAGGTTATTCCACAGTCTAGCCGCACAATAGGTTATTGACCGACCCCCCCAGCGTGACTTTTTGATTTTTGGAACCCTAACAAGCCCCTGCGTAGCTGATCTAAGAGAGCATTCAGGGACATAGGGTATAAAAAAATTCCCCAGATCTTCTGTAGCGCCACCATATATTGCCTTGTGCACATAAGTGAGCGCCTTAAATTCCACACGTGGTTTGATGGGCAACCAGTGCAGAGATCTAAGTGCTGCTGAAGTTGGTTGTCCTCTATTAAGACCCAACAGTAGCCTAGCTGCTGCATTCTGTAGCAACTGCCGCTTCAGCAACTGACACTTATCAATCCCCAAAAATAGGGCATTGGAATAGTCCAGTTTCGAAAGAAATAGGGCCACCATCACAGTTTTTTGGAGTTCTAGTGGTATGAAAGGGAACACCTTTCTCAGAGTTTTCAAAAGATAGTAGCATGAGGATACAAGGCTGTTTACCTGCGCTCCCAAATTGAGTTTGTTGTCAAAAAGGACACCCAGTCGAACTTATACCCGCCCCTGACGGCCACCAAGATGTGTTCCACAGGGGCAAACCCGGACCAAACTCCATCACCTCAGTCTTATCCGTGTTTATTTTAAGATAGTTCTGACACATCCAGGACATGATCTCTCCTAAGGCAACAGTGAAACCTGCCTGCTATAGCGCCACACTGATTATTGATGGTTAGGACACTCACACACTGCTTACCCTACACACTCACACACTGCTCTACATACACACTCACACACTGTTTACCCTGCACACTCACACACGGCTCACACTGCACACTCACACATTGCTCACCCAGCATACTCACACACTACTCCCCCTGCACACACAGTGCTCTCCCTGCACACTCACACACTGCTCACCCTGCCCAACCACACACTGCTCACCCTGCACACTCACACACTGCTCACCCTGCATACTCACACACTGCTGTCCCTGCACACACACACAGCACACCTTGCAAACTTACACTGCTGGCACTGGACACCCACACACTGCTCACCCTGCATACTCACACACTACTCACCCTGCACACCCACACACTGCTGACCCTGCATACTCACACACTGCTCACCCTGCATGCTCACACACTACTCACCCTGCATACTAACAAACTACTGGCCCTGGACACCAACACACTGCTCACACTGCACACTCACACACTGCTCACCCTGCACACTCACACATGCTCACACTCACACACTACTCACCCTGCATACTAACACACTGCTGGCCCTGGACACCAACACACTACTCACCCTGCACACACACACACTGCTCACCCAGCACACTCACACACTGCTCACACTCACACACTACTCACCATGCATACCCACACTGTTCACACTACATACTCACCAACTGCTCAACCTGCACACTCACACACTGCTCACCCTGCACACTCACACACTGCTGACCCTAGACACCTACACACTGCTGACCCTGCACACTCACACACTGCTCGCCCTGCACACTCACACATTGCTCAACCTGCACACACACACACACACTACTCACCCTGCATAGCCACACACTGCTCACCCTGCACACTCACATACTGCTCACCCTGCTCACTCATTCTGCTGCCTTTGGAGACCCACACACTGATCACCCTGCATACTCATAAACTACTCACCCTGCATACCCACATACTGCTCACCCTGCACACCCACACACTGCTCACCCTGTATACTCACACACTGCTCACCCTGCACACTCACACATTTCTCACCCTGCACACTCACACACTGCTCACCCTGCACACTCAAACATTGCTCACGTTGCACACTCACACACTGCTCATCCCACACACACACACACACACTGCTCATCCTGCACACCCACACACTGCTCACACTCACACACTGCTCACCCTGCACACTACTCAACCCGTACCGCCACACACTGCTCACCCTGCATAGGAACACACTGCTCAGCCTGCACACTTACACACTGCTGGCCCTGGACACACACACACTGCTCACCCTGCTCACCCACACACTGCTCCACCTGCACGCTCAAGCACTGCTCACGCTGCACACTCACACACTGTTTATCCAGCACTGCTCACCCTGCACATCCACAGACGGCTCACCCTGCACACCCACAGACTGCTCACCCTGCGCACCCACACATACTGCTCACCATGCACACTCACTGCTGGTTCTGGACACCCACACACTGCTCACCCTGCACACTCACACACTGCTCACATAGCACACCCACACACTGCTCACCCTGCACACTCACACACTGCTCACCCTGCATACTCACACACTGCTCACCCTGCACACTCACACACTGATCACCCTGCATACTCACACACTGCTCACCCTGCACACCCACACACTGCTCACCCTGCATACGCACACACTGCTTTCCATGCACACTCACACTCTGCTCACCCTGCATACTCACACACTCCTCACCCTGCATACTCACACACTGCTGGCCCTGGGCACCCACACACTGCTCACCCTGCAAACTCACACACTGCTCACACTCACATACTGCTCACCCTGCACACCCACACACTGCTCACCCTGCATACTCAAACACTGCTCACCCTGCTCACCCACACACTGCTCCACCTGCACGCACAAGCACTGCTGACTTTTTAACAAACTGCAGGCCCTGGACACCCACACACTGTTCACCCTGCACACTCACACACTGTTCACCCTGCACACTCACACACTGGTGGCCCTGGACACCCACACACTGCTCACCCAGCACACTCACACACTGCTCTCCCTGCACACTCAAACATTGCTCACGTTGCACACTCACACACTGCTCATCCCACACACACACACACACACTGCTCACCCTGCACACCCACACACTGCTCACACTCACACACTGCTCACCCTGCACACTACTCAACCCGTACCGCCACACACTGCTCACCCTGCATAGGAACACACTGCTCAGCCTGCACACTTACACACTGCTGGCCCTGGACACACACACACTGCTCACCCTGCTCACCCACACACTGCTCCACCTGCACGCTCAAGCACTGCTCACGCTGCACACTCACACACTGTTTATCCAGCACACTCGCACACTGCTCTCCCTGCACACTCACACACTGCTCATCCCACACACACACACACTGCTCATCCTGCACACCCACACACTGCTCACACTCACACACTGCTCCCCCTGCACACTACTCAACCCGCACCGCCACACACTGCTCACCCTGCATAGGAACACACTGCTCAGCCTGCACACTTACACACTGCTGGCCCTGGACACATACACACTGCTCACCCTGCTCACCCACACACTGCTCCACCTGCACGCTCAAGCACTGCTGACTTTTTAACACACTGCAGGCCCTGGACACCCACACACTGTTCACCCTGCACACTCACACACTGTTCACCCTGCACACACACACACTGGTGGCCCTGGACACCCACACACTGCTCACCCTGCACACCCACACTCTGCTCATCCTGCACACTCACACACTGCTCATCCCACACACACACACACTGCTCATCCTGCACACCCACACACTGCTCACACTCACACACTGCTCCCCCTGCACACTACTCAACCCGCACCGCCACACACTGCTCACCCTGCATAGGAACACACTGCTCAGCCTGCACACTTACACACTGCTGGCCCTGGACACATACACACTGCTCACCCTGCTCACCCACACACTGCTCCACCTGCACGCACAAGCACTGCTGACTTTTTAACAAACTGCAGGCCCTGGACACCCACACACTGTTCACCCTGCACACTCACACACTGTTCACCCTGCACACTCACACACTGGTGGCCCTGGACACCCACACACTGCTCACCCAGCACACTCACACACTGCTCTCCCTGCACACTCAAACATTGCTCACGTTGCACACTCACACACTGCTCATCCCACACACACACACACACACTGCTCACCCTGCACACCCACACACTGCTCACACTCACACACTGCTCACCCTGCACACTACTCAACCCGTACCGCCACACACTGCTCACCCTGCATAGGAACACACTGCTCAGCCTGCACACTTACACACTGCTGGCCCTGGACACACACACACTGCTCACCCTGCTCACCCACACACTGCTCCACCTGCACGCTCAAGCACTGCTCACGCTGCACACTCACACACTGTTTATCCAGCACACTCGCACACTGCTCTCCCTGCACACTCACACACTGCTCATCCCACACACACACACACTGCTCATCCTGCACACCCACACACTGCTCACACTCACACACTGCTCCCCCTGCACACTACTCAACCCGCACCGCCACACACTGCTCACCCTGCATAGGAACACACTGCTCAGCCTGCACACTTACACACTGCTGGCCCTGGACACATACACACTGCTCACCCTGCTCACCCACACACTGCTCCACCTGCACGCTCAAGCACTGCTGACTTTTTAACACACTGCAGGCCCTGGACACCCACACACTGTTCACCCTGCACACTCACACACTGTTCACCCTGCACACACACACACTGGTGGCCCTGGACACCCACACACTGCTCACCCTGCACACCCACACTCTGCTCATCCTGCACATCCACAGACTGCTCACCCTGCACACCCACACATTGCTCATCCTGCACACTCACACACTGCTCACCCTGCATAATCATACACAGCTCACCCTGCACACTCACATACTGCTCACCATGCACACTCACTGCTGGCAAAATTCTTAGAACAGGGTATTCAAATATTAGGAAGTAATGGCGCTCTGCTGATAAACGTAGGTATATTGAGTTACAATATCTGTATGGTGCAAAACAGGGAGGGGAGACCCCTAAACCCCTCAAATTGTAAAGGCCAAAGAAATTTTGACCTCAAGCTAAGCAAAAGACCGGTCCTGTGCACACATACAATTATATAGTCACTGGTCGATACAGGTAAGAACAATGCAACAAAGAAAACATTCATAAATGATTTGAAATTTCCGTTTAATAAGCATAACCAGCCGACACGTGTTTCATCGTGGGAAGTGTGAACCACGAATCTTCAGGGCTGGAAAAAATACAAAATGATTCATGCTAAGACAAGTGCCATAAGCAAGGCGATACTACAAAATAATGATCATTACAAACATAGTATGTAAAAACAGTGCGAAAATATACAGGAAGAAAACACCACAACTCCAAGAAGGTGCTGAAGTAGTAATAAGATATAAGTGTCAAAAAGTGCCTACACCTCCAATCGGTGTAAAGTCAAAAAAGAGAGAAAGGAAGAAAGGAAAAGGCAACTAGATATCACCAATGCACCCGAATATGTGAAGCAACTCAAAACGTTAAGTCTCCCAACGGTAAAGGAGTACCAAACAAAAGTCCACACAAGAACCATACCTGAAGCTAATGCCAAAATAGCAGTAGATGCTGTAAGGTAAAACAATACAAACAGCGAATAAACAAGAGGTCTTAGAATACCAAGACAATGGAAAGCGAGGCGTGTAAACACATAGTAAAAAGGGATTTCTTACCCCACTACCGGTGATAATTCCAACCCGGTAGGGTCAATACAGGGTCAGTCGGAATGCACAGAAAAGTACTGTCTCTGTGTGAATAAAAAGTAATAATATACCAAATGTAGACAGCATGTGGAAGCGTAGAGGAGTAAGTGCAAGCAAAAGATTACTGTTAAAATAACAAGACAACAAATCGTACCTTCAAAATAAAACAGCCACGTTCAGAAATAACTTCGTACCGCCAGTCGCATAAAAATCCAATGTACATAAAAATTATCTTTAAGGGAGAGATTCCCGTTAGTAGTAGTCTGGCAACGTGTTCGTCAAGACAAGTAAATGACATCCATAATCTATAATGCAAACCACAACGGAAAACACGTTAGGTGAAGTTGTAAGTCACCCATTGCGTATACTCAAGGTCGATAGGAAATGTAAAAATGACATCTCTCTCGTCTAGTGTACAACGCATGAGAGTATCAACTAACTAAGTACTTACAATAGAAGCGAAGCGTCCGAGCGGCCTGGCGGCATCAATTCCGTATGATAGTGTGTTACTGAAATCCGACCCGGAAGTGCTTAAATAGCCGGAAAATACCGGAACACTAGAGCGTAAACACACCAAGAAAAGTGCCCGATAGAAGACAGACTCCAAAGTGATAACGATGAAGTCTCGTAATATAAAAAATTTCACAAAGAGTCTCATACTTGATAGTCGATCAGCCCTCGCCAAAAAAACCATTATCTTAGTGCCATGTTACAATATGTCTCGAGCTCATCCGTGAAACTGCTGGTCCTGGACACCCACACACTGATCACCCTGCATACTCACACACTGCTCACACAGCACACCCACACACTGTTCACCCTGCACACTCATACACTGCTCACCCTGCACACTCACACACTGATCACCCTGCATACTCACACACTGCTCACCCTGCACACCCACACACTGCTCACCCTGCATACGCACACACTGCTTACCATGCACACTCACACTCTGCTCACCCTGCATACTCACACACTCCTCACTCCGCATACTCACACACTGCTGGCCCTGGGCACCCACACACTGCTCACCCTGCAAACTCACACACTGCTCACACTCACATACTGCTCACCCTGCACACCCACACACTGCTCACCCTGCATACTCACACACTGCTCACCCTGCATTCTGACATACTACTCACCCTGCACAATTACACACTGCTCACCCTGCATACGCACACACAGTTGGCCCTGGGCACCCTCACACTGCTCACCCTGCACACTCATATACTGCTCACACTCACATACTGCTCACCCTGCACACCAACACACTGCTCACCCTGCATACTCACACACTGCTCACGCTGCATACTCACAAACTGCTCACCCTGCACACTCACACACTGCTCTCCCTTCATGCTCACACACTGCTGGCCCTGGGCACCCAAACACTGCTCACCCTGCACACTCACACACTGCTCTCCCTGCACACTCACACATTGCTCACGCTGCACACTCACACACTGTTTATCCTGCACACTCACACACTGCTCTCCATGCACACTCACACACTGCTCACCCCACACACTCACACACTGCTCATCCTGCACACTCACACCCTGCTCACTCTGCTCACTCACACATTGCTTACCCTGCACACTCATACACTACTCACCCTGCACACCCACACACTGCTCACCCTGCACACCCACACCCTGCTCACACTCACACACTGCTCATCCTGCACACTACTCAGCCTGCACACCCACACACTACTCACCCAGCATAGGAATACACTTATCAGCCTGCACACTTACACACTGCTGTCACTGGAAACCCACACACTGCCCACCCTGCACACACACACTGCTCACCCTGCACACTCACACACTGCTGGCCCTGGACACCCACACACGGCTCACCCTGCACACCCACACTCTGCTCACCCTGCACACCCACAGACTGCTCACCCTGCACACCCACACATTGGTCACCCTGCACACTCACACACTGCTGGCCCTGGACACCCACACACTGCTCACCCTGCACACCCACACTCTGCTCACCCTGCATACTCACACACAGCTCACCCTGCACACTCACATACTGCTCACCATGCACACTCACTGCTGGTCCTGGACACCCACACACTGCTCACCCTGCACACTCACACACTGCTCACATAGCACACCCACACACTGCTCACCCTGCACACTCACACACTGCTCACCCTGCATACTCACACACTGCTCACCCTGCACACTCACACACTGATCACCCTGCATACTCACACACTGCTCACCCTGCACACCCACACACTGCTCACCCTGCATACGCACACACTGCTTTCCATGCACACTCACACTCTGTTCACCCTGCATACTCACACACTCCTCACCCTGCATACTCACACACTGCTGGCCCTGGGCACCCACACACTGCTCACCCTGCAAACTCACACACTGCTCACACTCACATACTGCTCACCCTGCACACCCACACACTGCTCACCCTGCATACTCAAACACTGCTCACCCTGCATACTGACATACTGCTCACCCTGCACAATTACACACTGCTCACCTTGCATACGCACACACTGTTGGCCCTGGGCACCCTCACACTGCTCACCCTGCACACTCATACACTGCTCACACTCACATACTGCTCACCCTGCAAACCAACACACTGCTCACCCTGCATACTCACACACTGCTCACGCTGCATACTCACAAACTGCTCACCCTGCACACTCACACACTGCTCTCCCTGCATGCTCACACACTGCTGGCCCTGGACACCCAAACACTGCTCACCCTGCACACTCACACACTGCTCTCCCTGCACACTCACACATTGCTCACGCTGCACACTCACACACTGTTTATCCTGCACACTCACACACTGCTCTCCACGCACACTCACACACTGCTCACCCCACACACTCACACACTGCTCATCCTGCACACTCACACCCTGCTCCCTCTGCACACTCATACACTGCTCACCCTGCACACCCACACACTGCTCACCCTGCACACCCACACACTGCTCACACTCACACACTGCTCACCCTGCACAATACTCACCCTGGACACCCACACACTGCTCACCCTGCACACTCACACACTGCTGGCCCTGGACACCCACACACTGCTCACCCTGCACACTTACACATTGCTCACCCTGCACACTCACACACTGCTGGCCCTGGACACCCACACACTGCTCACCCTGCACATCCACAGACGGCTCACCCTGCACACCCACAGACTGCTCACCCTGCGCACCCACACATTGCTCATCCTGCATACTCACACACTGCTCACCCTGCATACTCACACACAGCTCACCCTGCACACTCACATACTGCTCACCATGCACACTCACTGCTGGTCCTGGACACCCACACACTGCTCACCCTGCATACTCACACACTGCTCACACAGCAGACCCACACACTGCTCACCCTGCACACTCACACACTGCTCACCCTGCATACTCACACACTGCTCACCCTGCACACTCACACACTGATCACCCTGCACACCCACACACTGCTCACCCTGCATATGCACATACTGCTTACCATGCACACTGCTCACCCTGCATACTCACACACTCCTCACCCTGCATACTCACACACTGCTGGCACTGGGCACCCACACACTGCTCACCCTGCAAACTCACACACTGCTCAAACTCACATACTGCTCACCCTGGACACCCACACACTGCTCACCCTGCATACTCACACACTGCTCACCCTGCATACTGCTCACCCTGCACAATTACATACTACTCACCCTGCATTCTTAAACACTGCTTTTCGTTGACACCCACATACTGCTCAACCTGCACACTCACACACTGCTCCCCCTGCACACTCACATATTGCTCACCCTGCACACTCACACACTGCTTACCCTGCACACTCACACACTGCTCTACATGCACACTCACACACTGTTTACCCTGCACACTCACACAGTGCTCTCCCTACACACTCACACATTGCTCACCCAGCATACTCACACACTACTCACCCTGCACACACACAGTGCTCTTCCTGCACACTTGCACACTGCTCACCCTGCCCACCCACACATTGCTCACCCTGCACACTCACACACTGCTCACCCTGCATACTCACACACTACTATCCCTGCACACACACACACTGCTCACCTTGCAAACTTACACTGCTGGCCCTGGACACTCACACACAGCTTACCCTGCACACTCAAATACTGATCACCATGCACACTCACTGCTGGTACTGGACACCCACACACTGCTCACCCTGCATACTCACACACTGCACACACAGCACACCCACACACTGCTCACCCTGCATACGCACACACTGCTTACCATGTTATTATGTTATGTTATGTTATACAGGTATTTTGTATAGCGTGCGGCTACTCGAAAGAGTGTCCCGACGCTTTGAATTGCACACTAATCTCAAAACACAACAGGGAAAAAGAACAGAAACAGAAACAGAGGAAACCAGATAGGACCTGAAACTAAGAAGTGAAAAGCCAAGTTTTAAGCCCCTTCCTAAAGGCCAACAAGTTAGAGGTGCTGCGCAGGGACACAGGCAATTTGTTCCACAGCTGAGGCGCTAATAGTTTAAAGGAGCGGCCACCGATGCGAGCTCTCTTCACGCGGGGCACTACAGCAAGAAACAAGGCTTCAGACCTAAGCGATCTGGCAGGACGGTAAAATGACAGCCTTTTCTGAAGATATTTTGCTCCAGAAGTGTGCAAGGCTTTGTGTGCCAGGGTGAGAGTTTTAAAAACTATCCGCTTCCGGACAGGAAGCCAATGCAAAGCCTCCAGAAGGCCCGAGGCTCTGGCACGGCGAGATAGTCCAAAAATAGCACGTGCTGCCGAATTCTGAACGACCTGTAAACGTTGGAGCAGGTATTCCGGCAGGCCAAGATAGAGAACGTTGGAATAGTCTATTCTCGAGCCTATCATTGCCTGCACCGTGATCTTCCTGTGTTCCTCCGATAACAAGGGAAGGAACTTGCGGAGCATCCGGAGTAGGCCAAAGCAGGTGCCTGTGAGACCGATCACCTGCGAGTGACTCTGCTCACCCTGCATACTCACACACTCCTCACTCCGCATACTCACACACTGCTGGCCCTGGGCACCCACACACTGCTCACCCTGCATGCAGACCTCCTACAACCACATGAAAGAGGCCCTCCTCACAAGGTACGACCTCACCCCGGAGATGTACCGCCAGCGGTTCCGGGACTGCAGGAAGATCCCGGGCACCACCTGGGTGGAGTATGTAAACTTCTTCAGCCGTGCATTCGATGGGTGGATCAAGGGCAGCAAGGTAACCACCCTAGAAGAACTAACCGACCTCATGTTGTGGGAACACCTGGCTGCGAACGGCTTTGTGGAACTGCGCCAGCATCTGCTCGACAGCAAGCTCACGGATCCGAGAAAGCTGGCTGTCGAGGCGGATCGCTGGACCAACACCCGGGTCTCCACGGGCCCTGTAGGAGAGTACCCCCGAGCCAGTCAGGGACCACCCCGCCAGAGAGGGGGGGAACCAGGGAGGGCAGAGAGAGTCCCAGTCCAGTCCCCCGAAAACCCAACCTCCGCCTTTCCCGGCGCCCCCACCAGCTGTATCCGGCACCCCCGTGAGACGGGGGCACCGGGTGACCATCACTTGTTTCCGTTGTCAGAAGCCCGGGCATTACGCCAACGACCCTGAATGCCCCATGGCCCCACACATCACCCCGACGGCACCCCCCGCTAGACAGATAGCCAATGTAGTACTGGGGGAGGAGGTTGAGGAGACCGTAGAGTGGGAACCCGTCGCCATTAGGAGATAGAGAAATGGTCCCTGGCAGCCTCCTGCCCTCCAACATGAAGAAATATGGGCAGCTCGTAACGATCAATGGCCACCAAGTAGAGGCCCTTCGTGACACCGGGGCCAGCATCACCGGTGTCCTCAGTCATTTGGTCAACGAAGACCAAGTCCTCCCCAACGTCTTTTGCCCGGTAATTTCCGCTGACAATACGGAAAGTCTGTGTAAGGTAGCCCTGGTGCCTTTTGAATGGGGAGGGGTGGTCTGTAAACTGAAAGTCGCAGTGAGAACCCCCCAGCCAGTCGACTGTCTCATGGGGAACGACCTGGAAAGTTCCCCCTGGAAACAAGTCGAGCGCAAGACCCACCTAGGGATGATGGGTCTCCCGGAGTGGGTGTGCGCCACCACCCGATCTATGGCAGCCCGACTGACCCCCCTTGGGGAAGTCAAAGACGCCCCGACCACAGAAGACAGGATGGTCCCTGCCGAAGGTCCCCACATCCCCCCACAAGGAGGGTCGGTCGCCAGCGACGAACCCCCACCTTCCGACTCCGCACAGGTCACCGAGTTAGGCGATCTGCCCAAGTTGGCCCAGTGGCGCCACGAGGGGGGCCCCTCCCGAGAGGAGTTTTGCCGGGAGCAGGCTACCTGTCCTTCCCTGGTCGGGCCCCGGCAACAAGCAGAGGCCCAGGCCGCGGGCGAGCAAACTGGAACGCACCGGGTGTATTGGGAGAATGACCTTTTGTACAGCGAGCAGAGGTCGGTGGAGCTAGGATCCGCCCGGGTGCTGGTGGTACACCTACGCTTCCGAGACCTCCTCCTGGGCTTGGCCCACGGCGTCCCCCTCGCAGGCCACTTGGGCCAGGACAAAACCTACAGTCGCCTCGTGACCCACTTTTACTGGCCCAGAATGAAAGCGGATGTAGAAGCCCACTGCAAGTCCTGTCCCACGTGCCAGGCTAGTGGGAAGAGCGGAGGAAAGCGCAAGGCTCCCCTTCAACCCTTCCCTGTCGTCAGTACCCCTTTTGAACGGGTCGGGATCGAAATCGTGGGGCCCCTGGACCCCCCAACCTCCCAAGGTCACCGCTTTATCCTCGTCCTGGTGGATCATGCCACCCGATACCCTGAAGCCATACCCCTGCGCACCGTCACAGCCCCCGTGGTGGGCCGGGCGTTGATGGGAATCTTTTCCCGTATGGGTTTTCCCCGCGAGGTCGTGAGCGATCGCGGTACGAACTTGATCTCCAAATACATGACGTCCCTGTGGCAACAATGTGGAGTGTCCTATAAGTTCACCACCCCGTACCACCCCCAAGGAAATGGCCTGGTAGAGCGGTTTAACCGGACTCTGAAGGGGATGATCGCGGGCCTGGAAGAGCCCCTCCGGCGTAAGTGGGACATCCTGCTCCCCTGCCTCCTGTTCGCCTACCGGGAAGTTCCCCAGAAATCCTTGGGGTTCAGCCCCTTTGAGTTACTCTACGGGCACCCCGTCCGGGGGCCCCTCAGCCTGGTCAAGAAGGGTGGGAGGCGGCGCCCCGAGGCCCTCCCCGAGATGTGTTCCGATACGTCCTGACCCTCCGAAACCAGACTAGGAAGTTCCGAGAGCTGGCCGAGGCCAACCTGGAGGCGAGCCAGGAGGAGATGAACGCTGGTACGACCAGAATGCCACTCTGGTCGAGTTCCAGCCGGGCCAGCAGGTATGGGTCATGGCCCCCGTGAAACCTTGCGCCCTCCAGGATAAATGGACCGGGCCCTTCAAAGTGATTGAGCGGAAGAGCCAGGTAACGTACTTGGTGGACGTCCAGTCACCACGGGACCCCCTCCGGGTCCTCCACGTGAACCGCCTCAAGCCTCACTTTGTGCGGACGGAACTGAGCCTCCTGCTGGCCACCGATGACGGGGCCGAAGAGGAGTCGGATCCCCTCCCTGATCTCCTGTGTACCAAAGAGAAGGATGGCTCCGTAGAGGGAGTGAACCTCTCCCCATCCCTCACTTCCCAGCAACGTGAGGATTGCCACCAGCTCCTAGGGCAGTTTTCCGACCTATTCTCTCTGGTCCCCCAAGTCACCGACTGGTGTGTCCATGACGTGGACACCGGAGACAGCCCACCGGTGAAACACCGAGCCTACCGAGTCCCTGATCGGGTCCGGTCCTGCATTCAAGCCGAGGTCTCGAAGATGTTGACCTTGGGAGTGATCGAACCCTCAGACAGTCCCTGGGCAAGCCCCGTGGTCCTGGTCCCGAAAGCAGCTGCCCCCGGTGTCGCCCCAGAACTTTGCTTCTGCGTGGACTACCGGGGACTCAATGAAGTCACCCGAGCCGATGCCCACCCCATTCCCCGAGCCGACGAGCTCCTTGACCGACTCGGGGCTGCTCGGTTCCTCAGCACCTTCGATCTCACCTGCGGCTACTGGCAAATTGCGCTCACAGAAGGAGCCAAGGAGCGGTCCGCCTTCTCCACCCCGGATGGGCACTATCGCTTTCGCGTGATGCCCTTCGGGATGAAAAATGCCCCGGCCACTTTCCAGCGACTGGTAAATAGAGTCCTGGCCGGTCTTGAAAAGTTCAGCGCTGCCTATGTAGACGATATCGCAGTTTTCAGTTCCGAATGGCGTGAGCACCTCCAGCACCTCTGGAGGGTGCTAACCACCCTGCGCCAGGCAGGCCTCACCGTGAAAGCCAGCAAGTGCCAGATTGGACAAGGTTCGGTAGTCTACCTGGGGCACCAGGTCGGAAGCGGCCAGGTCGCCCCTCTACAGCCCAAGATCGACGCCATCCTAGCCTGGGAACCCCCCACTACCCAAACGGAGGTCCGAGCCTTTCTGGGCCTCACGGGCTACTACCGGAGATTCATCCGGGGGTACGGCAGCCTAGTCGGTCTCCTCACGGAACTCACGTCCAAGAAACAACCCAAGAAAGTGCAGTGGACCTCTGCCTGCCAAGAGGCGTTCGATGCCCTGAAAGTGGCCATGTGCACTGCCCCCGTCCTCCAGGCCCCCGACTACTCCAAGGAGTTTGTGGTACAAATGGACGCCTCCGAGCATGGAATTGGGGCCGTCCTGTTCCAGGTGAATGACCAAGGCCTAGACCAGCCCGTAGCCTTCCTCAGCCGAAGGCTGTTGCCCAGAGAACAGAGATGGAGCACCATCGAGCGCGAGGCGTTCGCCGTAGTCTGGGCCCTCAAGAAGTTACACCCCTATCTGTTCGGCACCCATTTCAAAGTCCAAACCGACCATCGCCCCTTGCGATTGCTCATGCAGATGCGAGGAGAAAACCCCAAACTACTGTGGTGGTCAATCTCCCTCCAGGGGATGGATTTCACCGTGGAATATCGCCCTGGTACTGACCACACCAACGCCGATGGCCTCTCCCGGTTCTTCCGCCTCAGCGAAGAGAACCCCCAAGAAGATGGGTAGTTCTCTCCGGCTTTCAGCTGGGGGGGACGCATGTTAGACCCGGCCTTGTGGCATGGCCATCCCTGTCCCTGCACCACATAACCTGACACATGCACCTCCTGCAGCCCCTGAGCACACGGCCTAGCCGATCCTTCCCACCAGACCACACACACACCCGACCCGGACTTCCCCGTCCGTGGCCTTCCTCCTTTCGGCCACACCGGGCCCGCATGCCCACTTCATGCACCATGATGGCCGCCCGGCCCCAGCGCGACCCTGGCCTAGAGGCGCCACTCCGGCTGGAGGACATCGCGCTCCCATTGGGATGAGAGGGGGAGGAGCAGTTTCCATCGCACCTCTGAGCTCCCCTGGGAAGGTGGGTTTCGATCGGCCCTCCGGCCTCCCCGAGGGCTGGCTCCACGCCTGCTGGGTGTCTGGGACTCCTCCTGACCCGGCCCTGAAAGGATCAAAAGACAATGGCAGGAAACCCCGACAAGCGACCCCCAGGTGACAAGACCCCTGCCTGCTCAGACTCCGGACATCAATGAGGAGTCGACCTATAACAAGGGGTGCTCTGGGACTATCCGGCAGATTCGCCTTTGGAAACACCTGAGCCTTGTTGAGTGACTCGCGGCTCCCTGAAGATCGTAAGACCTCCGAACTTGTGCTTGAGCCCTGCTGAGTGACTCGCGGCTCCCTGAAGATCGTAAGACCTCCGAACTTGTGCTTGAGCCCTGCTGAGTGACTCGCGGCTCCCTGAAGATCGTAAGACCTCCGAACTTGTGCTTGAGCCCTGCTGAGTGACTGGCGGCTCCCACAGACTCTCCTGGTCCCGCCGGACCCCGACGACGACAAGTGTATCCCCCAGCTCGAGGATTGGGAGCTGTGCGCCGGGTACGCCCCTGCATTTGATCCATATCCCCAAAGACTGTCCCGCTACCTCCTACCCCTCCGAGACTCTGTGAGCCCGTGCTCGACTTGTATATATTTGCCTTGCTGATCATAAAGATCCTACGACTACGATCTGATAAAGATTTGTTCTTAAGAACTCACGGTGTGGTGTCTCTTTGTCGTGTGGTGCCGAGTGTACGATCCTAGATACGAGATTCCTCCCCTGAGGAGTCTCCCGCCAGTGCCCAGATACGATACCTCGAGGGTTGGTCTCAGAATAGTCAGGGCCCCCTCCGGGCTCCTCTGAGGTCGCCTTCTAACAATCATACACAGCTCACCCTGCACACTCACATACTGCTCACCCTGCACACTCACACACTGCTCACCCTGCACACTCACACACTGCTCACCCTGCACACTCACACACTGATCACCCTGCACACTCACACACTGCTCACCCTGCACACCCACACACTGCTCACCCTGCATACGCACACCCTGCTTACCATGCACACTTTCACACTGCTCACCCTGCATACTCACACACTCCTCACACTGCATACCCACTGCTGGCACTGGGCACCCACACACTGCTCACCCTGCACACCCACACACTGCTCACCCTGCATACTCACACACTGCTCACCCTGCATACTGCTCACCCGGCACAATTACATATTGCTCACCCTGCATTCTCAAACACTGCTTTCCCTTGACACCCACATACTTCTCAACCTGCACACTCACACGCGGCTCACCCCGCACACTCACAGATTGCTTACCCTGCACACTCACACACTGCTTACCCTGCACACTCACACACTGCTCTACATGCACATTCACACACTGTTTACCCTGCACACTCACACAGTGCTCTCTCTGCACACTCACACATTGCTCACCCAGCATACTCACACACTACTCACCCTGCACACACACAGTGCTCTCCCTGCACACTTGCACACTGCTCACCCTGCCCACCCACACACTGCTCACCCTGCACACTCACACACTGCTCACCCTGCATACTCACACACTGCTATCCCTGCACACACACACACTGCTCACCTTGCAAACTTACACTGCTGGCCCTGGACACCCACACACTGCTCACCCTGCATACTCAAACACTACTCACCCTGCACACCCACACACTGCTCACCCTGCATACTCACACACTGCTCACCCTGCATGCTCACACACTACTCACCCTGTATACTAACACACTGCTGGCCCTGGACACCAACACACTGCTCACCCTGCACACTCACACACTGCTCACACTCACACACTGCTCACACTCACACACTACTCACCCTGTATACCCACACACTGTTCACCCTGCATACTCACACACTGCTCAACCTGCATACTCACACACTGCTCACTCTGCACCCTCACACACTGCTCACCCTGCATACTCACACACTGCTGACCCTAGACACTCACACACTGCTCACCCTGCACACTCACACATTGCTCAACCCGCACACACACACACACACTACTCACCCTGCATAGCCACATACTGCTCACCCTGCACACTCACATACTGCTCACCCTGCACACTCATTCTGCGGCCCCTGGAGACCCACACACTGATCACCCTGCATACTCATAAACTACTCACCCTGCATACCCAAACACTGCTCACCCTGCATACTCACACACAGCTCACCCTGCTTACTCACACACTGCACACCCTGCATGCTCACACACTGCTGGCCCTGGACTCCCACACACTGCTCACCCTGCAAACTCACACACTGATCACCCTGCACACTCACACATTACTTACCCTGCATACTCACACACTGCTCACCCTGCACTCTCAAGCACTGCTCACTCTTTAACACACTGCTAGCCCTCGACACCCACACACTGCTCACCCTGCACACCCACACACTGCTCACCCTGCACACCCACACACTCCTCACCCTGCATAATCACACACTGCTCACACTGCATGCTCACACACTGCTCACCCTGCATACTTACACCCTGCAGGGCCTGGACACCCACACAATGCTCACCCTGCACACTCACACACTGCTCACACTCACACACTGTCCAACCTGCACACCCACACACTGCTCACCCTATATACTCACACACTGCTCACCCTGCATAGGAACACACTGCTCACCCTGCACACTCACACACTGCTGGCCCTGGACACACACACACTGCTCACCCTGCACACCCACACACTGCTCACCCTGCACTCTCAAGCACTGGTCACTCTTTAACACACTGCTGGCCCTGGACACCCACACACTGCTCACCCTGCACACTCACACGCTGCACACCCTGCATACTCACACACTGCTGGCCCTGGACACCCACCCACTGCTCACCCTGCACACTCACACACTGCTCACCCTGCACACAAACACATTGCTCACCCTGCACACTCACACACTGCTCACCCTGCACACTCACACACTGCTTACCCCGCACACTCACACTGCTGGCCCTAGACACCCACACCCTGCTCACCCTGCATACTCACACACTACTCACCCTGCACATCCACACACTGCTCACCCTGCATACGCACACCCTGCTCACCCTGCATACTCACACTCTGCTCACCCTGCACACTCACACACTGCTCACCCTGCATATGCACACACTGCTTACCATGCACACTTGCACACTGCTCACCCTGCATACTCACACACTCCTCACCCTTGTTGGAAGGCGTTCCCCGGGGAGTCTTCGGAATGCGTTCCTGACCACCCGGAAGCCCACCTTTCCCAGAGTTATGCCGAGCAAGAGCGGGGAGGCCCTTCCTGGAAGGGTCTCGTGCCTAGGATCGCACACGCCGCGCTTACTCTCTCTTCGGATAGAGGGACACCACACAGTAATTTGTTGTAAGACAATAGACTTTTATCGGTAGTTGTCAGGGATCTTTATGATCTGGAAGGCAGGTGCAGAATTGATGCCACAAGCGGCAGTGATCTCGTGATGAGGGAAAAGGGGTAGCGGGACAGTCTTTGAATCAGTGTCTCTGCGAGGTATCCAGCGCACAGCTCTCAATCCTCGAGCTGAGGGGATGTTGCTTCTCTCGGCAATCTCTGCCGTTTCTCTTGGAGGAGCGGGCCGCAAGTCACTCAGCAGGCACCGGAGGTTCGTAGTTCGGGGAGCCGCGACGGCGTTAGCAGGGCTCAGATGGTTCAGAGTTCGGGGAGCCGCGACAGCGTCAGCAGGGCTCAGATGGTTCAGAGTTCGGGGAGCCGCGACAGCGTCAGCAGGGCTCAGATGGTTCAGAGTTCGGGGAGCCGCGACAGCGTCAGCAGGGCTCAGATGGTTCAGAGTTTGGGTAGCGTTCTTCGGTTCGGGGAGCGATCGAGCCACGACCAGGTCAGCAGGCTCTCGTCAGTCCAGGTCTTCTCTGCTTTCGTCCCTTCAGCACCCCTTGTTATACTCCCCCTCCTCTTTGAAGTCCGGGGTCCTCGCGGAGAGGGGTCTGGTGTCTGGGGGGGGCGGTGTGTCGGGGTTTCCTGTCGCTCGGCCCTTTGATCTGTTCAGGTGGGTCCGGGAGGGACTCCAGACACTCAGCGGGCGAGGCGCCTGCTCCCCGGGAGTCTGGTGGTCGATCGAAACCTCCCTCGGGGGAGAGACCAGAGGTGTGACAGGATCGGCGCCTCTCGGTCTGGTTTGGGGGGGGGTTTCGCTCTCCCTTGGCCGGGCATGTGTGTTGGGGATCTGGTCGGGCCTCGGGATGTTGGCCCGCGGGAGCCGGAAGGCTGTATCAACGAGGTTCGGCGTGGTTGCAGGGTAACTTGCTGGTCGGGAGGGCCCACGCCACGAGGCCGGTCTCACACGTGCCCCCCCAGCTGAAAGGCGGGGAGAACTACCCATCCACTTGGGGGTTCTCCTCGCTGAAGCGGAAGAATCGGGACAGGCCGTCCGCGTTGGCGTGGTCCGTCCCGGGGCGATGTTCCACCGTGAAATCCATCCCCTGGAGGGAGATGGACTAGCGTACCAACTTGGGGTTTTCCCCTCGCATCTGCATCAACCACCGCAAGGGTCGGTGATCCGTTTGTACTCGGAAGTGTGTTCCGAACAGGTAGGGCCGTAGCTTTTTGAGGGCCCAGACTACTGCGAAGGTCTCTCTCTCAATGGTGCTCAACCGCTGTTCTCGGGGCAGCAACCTTTGGCTGATGAAGGCTATGGGTCGATCTATGCCCTTGTCGTCGAACTGGGAGAGGACTGCCCCGATGCCGTGTTCCGAGGCGTCCGTCTGGACCACAAACTCCGGGGCGTAGTCGGGTGCTTTGAGCACCGGCGCCGCGCACATGGCGGCCTTTAGGGTGTCGAACGCCTTCTGGCAGGAGGGAGTCCAGTGTACTTTCTTGGGGTGTTTTTTGGAGGTTAGTTCTGTGAGGGGGCCTGCGATGCTGCCATAGTTCTTAATAAACCTCCGGTAGTAACCGGTGAGGCCCAGGAAGGCCCGGACTTCTGTTTGGGTCGTGGGGGGTTCCCAGGACAAGATGGCGTCGATCTTCGGTTGGAGGGTGGCGACCTGCCCACTTCCCACCTGGTGCCCCAGATAGGTTACGGAGCCGTGCCCAATTTGACATTTGCTGGCTTTGAGGGTGAGGCCGGCCTGGCGCAGAGCCAGCAGGACTTGTCGGAGGTGCTGGAGGTGCTCGGTCCATTGGGAGCTGAATACCGCTATATCGTCGAGGTATGCTGCGCTGAACCCCTCTAGTCCGGACAGGACCCTGTTCACCAGCCGCTGGAAGGTGGCCGGGGCATTCTTCATTCCAAACGGCATCACCCTAAAGCGGTAGTGCCCATCCGGGGTGGAGAAGGCGGAGCGCTCCTTGGCTCCCTCGGTGAGGGCAATCTGCCAGTATCCACTGGTCAGGTCGAAGGTGCTGAGGTAGCGAGCGGCCCGAGGCGGTCAATGAGCTCGTCGGCACGGGGGATAGGGTGAGCGTCCGCTCGGGTGACCGCATTGAGCCCTCGGTAGTCCACGCAAAACCTCAGCTCGGGGGCGACACCCGGGGTAGCCGCTTTCGGAACCAGGACTACTGGGCTGGCCCAGGGGCTGTCAGAGGGTTCAATCACCCCGAGGTCCAGCATCTTCGCCACCTCGGTCTGGATGCAGGTTCGGACCCGATCAGGGACCCGATAGGCCCGGTGTCTCACTGGCGGGTTGTTGCCGGTGTTCACGTCGTGGACACACCAGTTGGTGACCCCAGGGGTTAGGGAGAAGAGGTCCGCGAACTGCCTTAGTAGCTGGCGGCAGTCTTCGGACTGTTGGGCTGTGAGGGTGGTTGATAGTCTCACCCCCTCCACGGAACCATCCGTCTCTTTCGCCCCCAGGGGGTCTGGAAGGGGCTCGGTGTCTTCTTCGGCCACATCGTCGGTGGCCAGGAGCAAACTCAATTCTGTCCGTACAAAGTGGGGTTTGAGGCGGTTCACGTGGAGGACCCTGAAGGGGTTACGCGGGGACTGCACATCGACGAGATAGGTGACTTGGCTCTTCCGCTCGACCACCTTGAAGGGTCCAGTCCATTTATCTTGGAGGGCGCAGGGTTTCACTGGGGCCATGACCCAGACTTGTTGGCCCGGCTGAAACTCGACCAGCGTAGCATTCTGGTCATACCAGCGCTTCATCTCTTCCTGGCTAGCTTCGAGGTTCGCCTCTGCGAGTTCTCGGAATTTCCGGGTCTGGTTGCGGAGCGCCAGGATGTATCGGAACACATCCGGAGGGGTCCCCCGGGGAGTCGTTTCCCAACCCTCCTTGACCAGGCTCAGGGGTCCCCGGACGGGGTGTCCATATAGTAGTTCGAATGGGCTGAACCCCAGGGATTTTTGTGGAACCTCCCGGTAGGCGAACAGGAGGCATGGGAGGAGGACGTCCCACCTCCGGCGTAGGGGTTCCTCGAGGCCCATGATCATTCCTTTTAGTGTTTTGTTAAAGCGCTCGACTAGGCCGTTTCCTTGGGGGTGGTAGGGGGTGGTGAACTTGTACGATACTCCGCACTGCTGCCAGAGGGACCTCATATATCGGGAGATAAAGTTCGTACCCCGGTCACTCACGACTTCGCGGGGGAACCCCACGCGGGAGAAGATCCCCATCAAGGCCCGGCCTACCACGGGGGCCGTCACGGTGTGGAGAGGGATGGCTTCGGGGTAACGGGTGGCATGATCCACCAGGACGAGGATGAACCAGTGCCCCTGGGCGGTCTTGGGGTCCAGTGGTCCCACGATGTCGATTCCTACCCGCTCAAAAGGGGTACTGACGACTGGGAAGGGTTGTAGCGGAGCCTTGCGCTTGCCCCCACTCTTTCCGCTGGCCTGGCACGTGGGGCAGGACTTGCAGTGGGCCTCCATATTTGCTCGCATCTTGGGCCAATAGAAGTGGGTGACGAGTCGTTGGTAGGTCTTATCTTGGCCTAAGTGTCCGGCCAGGGGTACATCATGGGCCAGGCCCAGGAGGAGACTTCGGAAGCGCAGGGGTACCACTAGTACTCGGGCCGATCCCAACTCGGCCGACTTCTGTTCGCTGTACAGGAGGCCGTTTTCCCAGTATACCCAGTGGGTGCCGGTCCGGTCGCCTGCTGCTTGGGCCTCGGCCTGTTGTCGGGGTCCAATGAGGGACGGGCAGGTGGATTGTTCTTGGCAGAATTCTTCACGGGAGGGGCCTCCTTCGCAGTGCCACTGGGCCAGTTCTGGCAGGTCCCCCGAGTTCGGTCAGGGATTCGGGGTCGGAAGGCACGGACCCTTCGTCGGGAGCGGTCGTTTCGTCCAGAAGGGGGTCGTTGGCCCCTGGTGGCGTATTCTGGACCTCGGGGATGGTGGCGGTGCTTAGCGGCATGGCTTCTCCCCCCTCGGATGAAGGCACTCTGAGAGTCATTGAGCGCGTGGTGGCGCATACCCATTCGGGTAGGCCCATCATCTCGAGATGGGCTCTTCGTTCCACTTGTCCCCACGGGGAGTTCTCAAGGTCGTTGCCCAGGAGGCAGTCCACGGGCTGGGAGGTTCGGACCGCCACCTTTAACTTGCCGGTGACTCCCCCCCATTCGAAGGGGACTAGGGCCATCCGGAAGAGGCTCTCGGAATTGTCTGACGATATGACGGGACAAAAGGCGCCGGGTAGGATCTGATCTTCGGAGACCAGGTGACAATGAACCGCCGTGACACTCGCCCCCGTGTCCCGGAGGCCCTCGACGCGGTGACCGTTGACCGTTACCTGCTGTCGGTACTTCTTCGTGTTGGCGGGCAGGGACGTTCCGGGGACCATCTCCCGGTCCCATAGGGAGACCAAGGCCATGGCGGCTGGTTCCCATTCTTCGGAGTCTTCCATTTCTTCCCCCAGGGCTACGGAGGCCATTTGTCGAGCCGGCGGGGTTGTTGTGGCGGTTCGCTGGTACATGGGACATTGAGGGTCGCTGGCATAGTGTCCGGTCTGTTGGCAGCGGAAACAGGTGATCCTCACTCGGGGCCCCGGCCTCCCCGGTGGCCCGGTGCTGGCCGGAGGTGGAGCTGGAAAGGGCGGAGGTTGTCCTCTGGGGGGGCTGAGCGGGGATCCCCCCGGGAGTTCCCTTGGCCGGCCTTGATTCCCTCCGCCCCTCTGGCGGGGGGGTCCCTGACTGTGGCGACTGTAGTCTCCCACGGGGCCCCGGGAGGCCCGGGTGTTTACCCACCGGTCAGCCTCGACGGCCAGTTTCCGAGGGTCTGTGAGTTTGCTGTCCAGGAGGTGCTGGCGCAGCTCTACAAAGCAATTAGCGGACAAGTGTTCCCATGCGATTAGGTCGAACAGCTCCTCAAAGGTGGAGACCTTGCTGCCCTTGAACCACCCGTCCAAGGCCCGGCTGTAAAAGTTCACGTACTCCACCCAGGTGGTACCGGGTATCTTCTTGCAGTCTCTAAACCGTTGCCGGTAAATTTCAGGGGTGAGCCCATATCTGGCTACTAGGGCCTCTTTCATGTGACTGTAGGAGTTCAACACCGCGGAGGGCAGGTCCAGCAGGGTATCTCTCCCCTCGCTCAGGAACCGGCCCCACAGCCCAGCCCCCCAGTCTTTCTGCGGGACTCGGTGGGAGGTCATGGCGACTTCGTAGGCTTTGAACCATTGCTGGATGTCGTCGTTCTTATAGTATTCTTTCACCACGTCTTTGGGGATGTGGACCTTTGGTTCCACGGTGGAGGAGAGGGGTTGGGTTTCCGAGGGTCTGGCCTCCGCATTCTTCACTTTGAGCTCGATCTCTTTCAGGCTACGTTCGTGCTCCAGTTGGAGTTTTCTTTCTTCGTGTTCTCTTTGTCGTTTCTTTTCCTCGAGTTCTCCTTGTAGGCGTAACTGTTCCACCGCCAGCTTTTTTTCCGCCAGTTTTAGCTCTCCTTCGATTTTTAATTTTGCTAGTTCTAGTTCGTGGTTGCGACCTCTTTCTCGGTCCGCTAGTTCCTCTGGGGTTAGGCCCCCCTCGGGGGCGCCGTTCCTCCCCGGGGTGCTTCGTGGTTCGTTGGGAGGCTCTCCTTTTGTTTGTGTCCGGGGAGTTCCCGCCTCGACCCAGGTTTTTAATGCCCCCTGGAAGTCCTCTTTCGTGCTTAGTCCGGTGGTAGCGATTCCAAGGTCTTTGCAAAATTGTTTCAGTTCTCGGTGCGTATAAGATTCTAACAGGTCCTTTTGGAATGTCGTGCTCGGGTTGGTGCCTGCGGCACCTAGGGAAGTTTCTCCTTCCATTTCTTCTTGGTAGTGCGTAAGCCGTCTACTGCACGATCTCTAGGTATTGGCTTGGATCCCGTCGCCTGCCACCAAATGTTGGAAGGCGTTCCCCGGGGAGGCTTCGGAATGCGTTCCTGACCACCCGGAGGCCCACCTTTCCCAGAGTTATGCCGAGCAAGAGCGGGGAGGCCCTTCCTGGAAGGGTCTCGTACCTAGGATCGCACACGCCGCGCTTACTCTCTCTTCGGATAGAGGGACACCACACAGTAATTCATTGTAAGACAATAGACTTTTATCGGTAGTTGTCAGGGATCTTTATGATCTGGATGGCAGGTGCAGAATTGATGCCACAAGCGGCAGCGATCTCGTGATGAGGGAAAAGGGGTAGCGGGACAGTCTTTGAATCAGTGTCTCTGCGAGGTATCCGGCGCACAGCTCTCAATCCTCGAGCTGAGGGGATGTTGCTTCTCTCGGCAATCTCTGCCGTTTCTCTTGGAGGAGCGGGCCGCGAGTCACTCAGCAGGCACCGGAGGTTCGTAGTTCGGGGAGCCGCGACGGCGTCAGCAGGGCTCAGATGGTTCAGAGTTCGGGGAGCCGCGACAGCGTCAGCAGGGCTCAGATGGTTCAGAGTTCGGGGAGCCGCGACAGCGTCAGCAGGGCTCAGATGGTTCACAGTTCGGGGAGCCGCGACAGCGTCAGCAGGGCTCAGATGGTTCAGAGTTCGGGTAGCGTTCTTTGGTTCGGGGAGCGATCGAGCCGCGACCAGGTCAGCAGGCTCTCATCAGTCCAGGTCTTCTCTGCTTTCGTCCCTTCAGCACCCCTTGTTATACTCCCCCTCCTCTTTGAAGTCCGGGGTCCTCGCGGAGAGGGGTCTGGTGCCTGGGGGGGCGGTGTGTCGGGGTTTCCTGTCGCTCGGCCCTTTGATCTGTTCAGGTGGGTCCGGGAGGGACTCCAGACACCCAGCGGGCGAGGGGCCTGCTCCCCGGGAGCCTGGTGGTCGACCGAAACATCCCTCGGGGGAGAGACCAGAGGTGTGACAGGATCTGTGCCTCTCGGTCTGGTTAAGGGGGGTTTCGCTCTCCCTCGGCCGGGCATGCGTGTTGGGGATCTGGTCGGCCCTCGGGATGTTGGCCCGCGGGAGCCGGAAGGCTGTATCAACGAGGTTCGGCGTGGTTGCAGGGTAACTTGCTGGTCGGGAGGGCCCACGCCACGAGGCCGGTCTCACAACCCTGCATACTGCTCACCCTGCACAATTACATACTACTCACCCTGCATTCTCAAACACTGCTTTCCCTTGACACCCACATACTGCTCAACCTGCACACTCACACACTGCTCACCCTGCACACTCACAGATTGCTCACCATGCACACTCACCCACTGCTTACCCTGCACACTCACACACTGCTCTACATGCACACTCACACACTGTTTACCCTGCACACTCACACAGTGCTCTCCCAGCACACTCACACATTGATCACCCAGCATACTCACACACTACTCACCCTGCACACACACAGTGCTCTCCCTGCACTCTTGCACACTGCTCACCCTGCACACCACACACTGCTCACCCTGCACACACACACTGCTCACCCTGCATACTCACACACTGCTATCCCTGCAAACACACACACTGCTCACCTTGCAAACTTACACTGCTGGCCCTGGACACTCACTCTCAGCTCACCCTGCACACTCACATACTACACACCATGCACACTCACTGCTGGTCCTGGACACCCACACACTGCTCACCCTGCATACTCACACACTGCTCACACAGCACACCCACACACTGATCACCCTACATACTCACACACTGCTCACCCTGCACACCCACACATGGCTCACCCTGCATACGCACACACTGCTTACCATGCACACTCGCACACTTCTCACCCTGCATTTTCACCCTTGTTAGAAAGGGGTAGACGGACCGGGAGGGTCGGCCGGGGTCAGGAGGAGAGGTCTCCGGGGAGAGCCGTCTCCAGCGATCGTACAGACAAGTAACTTCCCCCCCACAGACAAATACCACACACGGATAAGGTTCAGGGTTCTTTATAAGCACTTCTTAGGGTACGCTTGACTGGTACAAGGAGGTCTGGACTCAGGGGTCCCCTCGATTCAAGGCTCTCAAAGCAGGGTAAGGGGTAGCGGGACAGTCTGTCTACCAGTCAGGTAGTTTGGATGAGATGATGATTAGCTCACAATCCTCGAGCTTGGTTGGTACGGGCCGCGGCAGCGCCAGCAGGTCCCGGAAAGATGGTCGATGGACGGTCCGCGGCAGCGCCAGCAGGTCCCGGTGAGGATGGTCGTTACAACGGGCCGCGGCAGCGCCAGCAGGTCCCGACGAGGGTGGTCGTTACAGCGGGCCGCGGCAGCGCCAGCAGGTCCCGACGAGGGTGGTCGTTACAACGGGCCGCGGCAGCGCCAGCAGGTCCCGACGAGGATGGATGTTGTAGAAGGCCGCGGCAGCGCCAGCAGGCAGGATGATGGTTCACAAGAGCGGGCTACGGCAGCGCCAGTAGTCCGTCAAGGCTGAGTTCTCTCGGTGTCTCTCGACTCCAGGATACAACTGCCTTCCTGCTCCGGAGTTGTCCCAGTTATAGGGCAGGCGCCCTTTGATGTCCGGACCCTCGCACTTGGAGGTCGGAGGGCCCGGGATGAAGGTGTCCAGACACCCAGCAGGGGGTGGAGCCAGCGCCTGGGGGAGCTGGAGGCGATCGGCACCTGGCGGGGGAATAGCTCTTGACACTTCGTTCTCCCATTGACCTGCCAAGTGGTCCGCTCACCTCCCGGGTGGACGGTGGTGCCGGGATGTCGGGGCCGGCCAGGCCCGGGGTTAGGGTCGGGGCGAGGCCACGCGGCCTCGTGGTGCAGGGCCCAAGATGGCGGCTTGAACCGGCCGGGGGAGCCGGTGGGGCTGGGCCCCGTGAGGAGTAGAGGTCCGAGGGCAGAAGATCCGTCGTGAGACGGGGTACCGGTGCTTTTCGTGGGTTATGCCTGGTGGGCCGGAGCTCAGGCCCTGTCGTGCGGGGAGGGAGCAAGCCCTTCGTGTGGCCTGTCCAACAACCCTGCATACTGCTCACCCTGCACAATTACATACTACTCACCATGCATTCTCAAACACTGCTTTCCGTTGACACCCACATACCGCTCAACCTGCACACTCACACACTGCTCACCCTGCACACTCACAGATTGCTTACCCTACACACTCACACACTGCTTACCCTGCACACTCACACATTGCTCTACATGCATACTCACACACTGTTTACCCTGCACACTCACACAGTGCTCTCCCTGCACACTCACACATTGCTCACCCAGCATACTCACACACTACTCACCCTGCACACATACAGTGCTCTCCCTGCACACTTGCACACTGCTCACCCTGCCCACCCACACACTGCGCACCCTGCATACTCACACACTGCTCACACAGCACACCCACACACTGCTCACCCTGCACACTCACACACTGCTCACCCTGCATACTCACACACTGCTCACCCTGCACACTCACACACTGATCACCCTGCATACTCACACACTGCTCACCCTGCATACGCACACACTGCTTACCATGCACACTTTCACACTGCTCACCCTGCATACTCACACACTCCTCACCCTGCATACTCACACACTGCTGGCACTGGGCACCCACACACTGCTCACCCTGCTAACTCAAACAGTGCTCAAACTAACATACTGCTCACCCTGCACACCCACACACTGCTCACCCTGCATACTCACACACTGCTCACCCTGCATACTGCTCACCCGGCACAATTACATACTGCTCACCCTGCATTCTCAAACACTGCTTTCCCTTGACACCCACATACTGCTCAACCTGCACACTCACACACTGCTCACCCTGCACACTCACAGATTGCTCACCCTGCACACTCACATACTGCTTACCCTGCACACTCACACACTGCTCTACATGCACACTCACACACTGTTTACCCTGCACACTCACACAGTGCTCTCCCTGCACACTCACACATTGCTCACCCAGCATACTCACACACTACTCACCCTGCACACACACAGTGCTCTCCCTGCACACTTGCACACTGCTCACCCTGTCCACCCACACACTACTCACCCTGCACACTCACACACTGCTCACCCTGCATACTCACACACTGCTATCCCTGCACACACACACACTGCTCACCTTGCAAACTTACACTGCTGGCCCTGGACACCCACACACTGCTCACCCTGCATACTCACACACTACTCACCCTGCACACCCACACACTGCTAACCCTGCATACTCACACACTGCTGGCCCTGGACACCAACACACTGCTCACCCTGCACACTCACACACTGCTCACACTCACACACTGCTCACACTCACACACTACTCACCCTGCATACCCACACACTGTTCACCCTGCATACTCACACACTACTCACCCTGCACACCCACACACTGCTCACCCTGCATACTCACACACTGCTGGCCCTGGACACCAACACACTGCTCACCCTGCACACTCACACACTGCTCACACTCACACACTGCTCACACTCACACACTACTCACCCTGCATACCCACACACTGTTCACCCTGCATACTCACACACTGCTCAACCTGCATACTCACACACTGCTCACTCTGCACACTCACACACTGCTCACCCTGCATACTCACACACTGCTGACCCTAGACACCCGCACACTGCTGACCCTGCACACTCACACACTGCTCACCCTGCACACTCACACATTGCTCAACCTGCACACACACACACACTACTCACCCTGCATAGCATCATACTGCTCACCCTGCACACTCACATACTGCTCACCCTGCACACTCATTCTGCTGCCCCTGGAGAACCACGCACTGATCACCCTGCATACTCATAAACTACTCACCCTGCATACCCACTGTTAGAAAGGGTAGATGGACCGGGAGGGTCGGCCGGGGACAGGAGGAGAGGTCTCCGGGGAGAGCCGTCTCCAACGATCGTACAGACAAGTAACTTCCCCCCCACAGACAGATACCACACACGGATAAGGTTCAGTGTTCTTTATAAGCACTTCTTAAGGTACGGTTGAATGGTACAAGGAGGTCTGGACTCAGGGGTCCCCTCGATTCAAGTCTCTCAAAGCAAGGTAAGGGGTAGCGGGACAGTCTGTCTACCAGTCAGGTAGTTCGGGTGAGATGATGACTAGCTCACAATCCTCGAGCTTGGTGGCTTAGGTGGTACGGGCCGCGGCAGCGCCAGCATGTCCCGGTTGAGATGGTCGGTACACGGTCCGTGGCAGCGCCAGCAGGTCCCGGAAAGATGGTCGATGTACGGGCCGCGGCAGCGCCAGCAGGTCCCGACGAGGATGGTCGTTACAACGGGCCGCGGCAGCGCCAGCAGGTCCCGACGAGGATGGTCGTTACAACGGGCCGCGGCAGCGCCAGCAGGTCCCGACGAGGATGGTCGTTACAACGGGCCGCGGCAGCGCCAGCAGGTCCCGATGAGGATGGAGGTTGCAGAAGGCCGCGGCAGCGCCAGCAGGCAGGACGATGGTTCACAAGAGCGGGCTACGGCAGCGCCAGTAGTCCGTCAAGGCTGAGTTCTCTCGGTGTCTCTCGACTCCAGGATACAACTGCCTTCCTGCTCCGGAGCTGCCCCAGTTATAGGGCTGGTGCCCTTTGATGTCCGGACCCTCGCACTTGGAGGTCGGAGGGTCCGGGATGAAGGTGTCCAGACACCCAGCAGGGGGTGGAGCCAGTGCCTGGGGGAGCTGGAGGCGATCGGCACCTGGCGGGGGAGAGCCCTTGACACTTCGTTCTCCCATTGACCTGCCAAGTGGTCCGCTCACCTCCTGGGTGGATGGTGGTGCCGGGATGTCGGGGCCGGCCAGGCCCGGGGTTAGGGTCGGGGTGAGGCCACGCGGCCTCGTGGTGCAGGGCCCAAGATGGCGGCTTGACCCGGCCGGGGAAGCCGGTGGGGCTGGCCCCCGTGATGAGTAGAGGTCCGAGGGCAGAAGATCCGTCGGGAGACGGGGTACAGGTGCTTTTCGTGGGGTATGCCTGGTGGGCCGGAGCTTGGGCCCTGTTGTGCGGGGAGGGAGCAAGCCCTCTGTGTGGCCTGTCCAACATGCGTCCCCCCCAGCTGAAGGCGGGGAGAGTCACCCATCTCCTTGGGGACTCTCTTCGTCGAGGCGGAAAAAGCGGGACAGGCCATCCGCGTTGGCGTGGTCTTGGCCTGGTCGGTGCTCCACGGTGAAGTCCATTCCCTGCAGGGAAATGGACCAGCGCAAGAGTTTTGGGTTCTCCCCCCGCATCTGCATCAGCCACTGCAGGGGTCGATGGTCGGTTTGTACCCGGAAGTGGGTACCGAAGAGATAGGGTCGGAGCTTTTTGAGGGCCCATACTACTGCGAATGCCTCCCTCTCGATGGTGCTCCAACGCTGTTCTCGGGCCAGGAGACGTCGACTGATGAAGGCCACCGGCTGGTCATGACCTTCGGGGTTTAACTGAGAAAGGACGGCTCCGATGCCGTGGTCGGAGGCGTCGGTCTGCACCACAAATTCCCGACTGTAATCGGGGGCCTGGAGCACAGGGGCGGTGCACAGGGCGGCGGCTTTGGGAACCAATACAACCGGACTGGCCCAGGGACTGTCCGAGGGCTCGATGACCCCGATCGTGAGCATCTTGGCCACTTCCTCCTGTATGCAGGCCCGTACCCGATCTGGTACGCGGTAGGCCCGGTGTCGGACAGGGGGACTGTCCCCGGTGTCTACGTCGTGCAAACACCAAGGGGTGACCCCGGGGGTGAGGGAGAACAGGGCAGCGAACTGCAGCAGGAGGTTCCGGCAGTCCTGGCGTTGCTCCGAAGTGAGGGCGTCAGAGAGCCGGACCCCGTCCACGGAGCCGTCATTCTCCTGAGTCTTCAGGAGATCCGGGAGGGGTTCGGAGTCTTCTTCTGCACCACTGTCCGTAGCCATCAGGAGGCTAAGTTCTGAGCGCACAAAGTGTGGTTTGAGTCGGTTGGTGTGGAGGACCCGAAGGGGGTTCCGGGAGGTCCCCATGTCGATGAGGTAAGTGACGGGGCTTTTGCGCTCGACCACTTTGAAGGGCCCCGTCCACTTATCTTGCAAGGCACATGGTTCGGTGGGGGACATCACCCATACTTGTTGTCCAGGCTCGAACTCAACGGAGGAGGCATTGTGATCATACCACCTCTTCATGTCCTCCTGGCTGGCCTCGAGGTTCGCCTTGGCCATCTGTCTGAAGCGCCGGGTCTGATTGCGTAGGGCCAGGATGTATTTGAAGACGTCTGGAGGGGTCTTTAGGGGGGCCATCTCCCAACCTTCTTTTACTAGGCTGAGGGGCCCTCGCACAGGGTGCCCGTACAGGAGTTCGAAAGGGCTAAAACCGAGGGACTTCTGGGGAACTTCTCGGTAAGCGAAGAGGAGGCACGGGAGTAGTACATCCCACTGGCGACGGAGGGGCTCTTCCAATCCCCCAATCATCCCCTTGAGAGTGCGGTTAAAACGCTCCACTAGTCCGTTCCCTTGGGGGTGATAGGGGGTCGTGAATCTGTAGGTGACCCCGCATTGTTGCCAGAGGGACTTCATGTATTTGGATATAAAGTTCGTGCCTCGGTCGCTGACGACTTCTCGGGGGAAGCCTACCCGGGAGAAGATCCCCATTAGGGCCCGGCCAACCACCGGAGCCGTCACGGTCCGTAGGGGCACCGCCTCGGGGTAGCGGGTGGCATGGTCCACCAGTACTAAGATGAACCTGTGTCCTTGTGCCGTGCGGGGGTCCAGAGGCCCCACAATGTCTATCCCCACCCTCTCGAACGGGGTGGTGACCACAGGGAAGGGTTGCAGAGGGGCTTTCAGCTTCCGACCACTCTTCCCGCTGGCTTGGCATGTGGGGCAAGATCGGCAGTGGTTCAGGACGTCGTTCCTCATTTTCGGCCAGAAAAAGTGGGTTACTAGGCGGCTGTACGTTTTGTCCTGGCCCAGGTGTCCAGCCAGGGGGACATCGTGTGCCAGGTTGAGCAGAAAGTCTCTGAAGCGGAGAGGTACCACCAGTACTCGACCGGCCCCCAGCTCGGCGATTCTTTGCTCGCTGTATAGCAGGTCGTTATCCCAGTAGACCCAGTGAGTTCCGGTGGCGTCCCCTGCATTCTGGGCGCTGGCTTGTTGGCGGAGTCCCTCGAGGGAGGGACAGGTCTTTTGTTCCTGGCGGAACTGTTCTTGGGTGGGCCCCCCTTCTTGACGCCACTGAGCCAGGTCAGGAAGGTCCTGGGATTGCGCGTCCCCTTCGGTCGTCGGGTCTGGGGGGCTGGCCTTGTCGTTGTCTTCTACTGGGGCGACCGGGGGCGGAGGTGCCGGCCATTCCGGTTCTTCTGATCGAGGGACGGCACGGGCGGCCATGGACCGGGTGGTTATGCAGGCCCAGTCCGGGAGGCCCAGCATCCCCAGGTGCTCTCTTCTCTCAACGGTGGCCCACGGGGAACTCTCGAGGTCATTCCCCAGGAGGCAGTCCACGGGGGCATCGTCTCGGACCGTCACCTTCAACAGGCCGGAGACCCCTCCCCATTCGAATGGGACGCAGGCCATTTGACACAGACTTTCAGAGTTGTCTGCCGAGCGGACGGGGCAGAGAATGTTCGGCAGTATCTGCTCGGGCTTCACCAGGTGACAGCGGACGGCCGTCACACTGGCGCCTGTGTCACGCAAGGCCTCGGCTCGCTGTCCATTAATGGTCACCCACTGACCGTATTTCCTGGTGTTAGCGGGTAGGGGAGCCCGCGGGACCATGTCACTTCCCCCTAAGCACGCCAGGACCATGGCGGCCGGCTCCCACTCTTGCTGGGCCGGCTCATACTCTTCTGGTTCCTCCGATGATCGCTCTTCCCCCAGGGCGGCGGCAGCTACCTGGCGGGGCTTGGGTGCTTGGTTCTGCGGGCAGCTCGGGTCATTGGCGTAGTGGCCGACTCGCTGGCATCGGTGGCACGTGACGTTGGCTCGGGCCCCAGGACGCCACGGGGGGTTGCCCCGGCCGGCCGGAGGCGGGGTGCTGGCCACGGGTGTTGTTGGCAAGGCGTCTCTTCCTCGCCCCTGGCCCCCTCCTCCTCCCCGAGGACGGTGCTGGCCTGGGTTGCTTCTGTTCTGTTCGTGTGGCCCCCTCCGGCCCACTCGGGTGCTTTCCCATCGGTCAGCTTCGGCGGCGAGCTGCCGGGGGTCAGTCAGCTTACTGTCGAGGAGGTGCTGCCTGAGCTCGACGAAACAGTTGTTCGACAGGTGCTCCCATACCATAAGGTTAAAGAGTTGTTCGTAAGTGGTGACATGGCTCCCCCTTATCCAACCCTCGAAGGCACGGCTGAAATAGTTCACGTATTCTACCCAAGTTGTACCTGGGATCCGGGTGCAATCTCTGAACCTCTGGCGGTACATCTCGGGTGTGAGGCCGTAGCGGGTGAGGAGGGCAGCCTTCATGTGGTCGTAGGATGACATTTGGTGATCTGGGAGCTGCAGTAGGGCATCGCGACCCTCGTTGATAAACCTCCCCCAAAGTCCGGCTCCCCAATCACTCCGGTCGATCCGGTGGGAGGTCATGGCGATCTCGTAGGCTTTAAACCACTGTTGTATGTCGTCTTCTCGGACATACTCGCGGACAACATCCTTGGGGATGTGGACTTTTTTCTCGATTGGCCCCGGGGTATGTGGTCGCTCAGGCACCCCCAGTTCTTTATTTTGTTTCCGAAGTTCTATCTCCGCTAGTTGGCGCATGTGCTCGAGCGTTATTTTTTTCTCCTCCAGCTCTCTCTGTCTCTGCTTCTCTTCTCGTTCATCTCGGAGCCGCATATGCTCGAGGTTGAGTTTCTGTTCCGCTAACTTGAGTTCCCCATCCATCTTGAGTCGTGCCATTTCCAACTCGTGCAATCGGGTTCTTTCTCTTTCTCGGATCTCCTCCTGCGAGAGGCCCGTTCCCCGCTCCTCGGGAGCCGTGGCGTTCCCCTCTGGTGTGATGCTGCTTTGGTCGGAGGGTCCGGCGACCCCAGTTTCTGTCCACGACTCTAGGGCGTGCTTTAGATCATCCTTGGTACTCAGGCCGGTGGTAGCAATGCCAAGTTCTATGCAGAATTGTCTCAGTTCGCGGTGGTTGTATTCTTCTAATTTATCCATTTGGAAATTCTCGGTGGAGCTGCTATCTTTGGCTGACATCGTGTTTTTGTCGTGGGGTGAGCTACTCTCTGTACGATTACGCGTTGATTCGGATCGCGCCGCTGGCCACCAATGTTAGAAAGGGTAGATGGACCGGGAGGGTCGGCCGGGGACAGGAGGAGAGGTCTCCGGGGAGAGCCGTCTCCAACGATCGTACAGACAAGTAACTTCCCCCCCACAGACAGATACCACACACGGATAAGGTTCAGTGTTCTTTATAAGCACTTCTTAAGGTACGGTTGAATGGTACAAGGAGGTCTGGACTCAGGGGTCCCCTCGATTCAAGTCTCTCAAAGCAAGGTAAGGGGTAGCGGGACAGTCTGTCTACCAGTCAGGTAGTTCGGGTGAGATGATGACTAGCTCACAATCCTCGAGCTTGGTGGCTTAGGTGGTACGGGCCGCGGCAGCGCCAGCAGGTCCCGGTTGAGATGGTCGGTACACGGTCCGCGGCAGCGCCAGCAGGTCCCGGAAAGATGGTCGATGTACGGGCCGCGGCAGCGCCAGCAGGTCCCGACGAGGATGGTCGTTACAACGGGCCGCGGCAGCGCCAGCAGGTCCCGACGAGGATGGTCGTTACAACGGGCCGCGGCAGCGCCAGCAGGTCCCGACGAGGATGGTCGTTACAACGGGCCGCGGCAGCGCCAGCAGGTCCCGACGAGGATGGAGGTTGCAGAAGGCCGCGGCAGCGCCAGCAGGCAGGACGATGGTTCACAAGAGCGGGCTACGGCAGCGCCAGTAGTCCGTCAAGGCTGAGTTCTCTCGGTGTCTCTCGACTCCAGGATACAACTGCCTTCCTGCTCCGGAGCTGCCCCAGTTATAGGGCTGGTGCCCTTTGATGTCCGGACCCTCGCACTTGGAGGTCGGAGGGTCCGGGATGAAGGTGTCCAGACACCCAGCAGGGGGTGGAGCCAGTGCCTGGGGGAGCTGGAGGCGATCGGCACCTGGCGGGGGAGAGCCCTTGACACTTCGTTCTCCCATTGACCTGCCAAGTGGTCCGCTCACCTCCTGGGTGGATGGTGGTGCCGGGATGTCGGGGCCGGCCAGGCCCGGGGTTAGGGTCGGGGTGAGGCCACGCGGCCTCGTGGTGCAGGGCCCAAGATGGCGGCTTGACCCGGCCGGGGAAGCCGGTGGGGCTGGCCCCCGTGATGAGTAGAGGTCCGAGGGCAGAAGATCCGTCGGGAGACGGGGTACAGGTGCTTTTCGTGGGGTATGCCTGGTGGGCCGGAGCTTGGGCCCTGTCGTGCGGGGAGGGAGCAAGCCCTCTGTGTGGCCTGTCCAACACCCACACACTGCTCACCCTGGTTACTCACAAACAGCTCACCCTGCTTACTTACACACTGCACACCCTGCATGTTCACACACTGCTGGCCCTGGACTCCCACACACTGCTCACCCTGCATACTCACACACTGCTCACCCTGCATACTGCTCACCCGGCACAATTACATACTGCTCACCCTCCATTCTCAAACACTGCTTTCCCTTGACACCCACTCACTGATCACCCTGCACACTCACACACTGCTCACCCTGCACTCACAAGCACGGCTCACTCTTTAACACACTGCTGGCCCTCGACACCCACACACTGCTCACCCTGCACACTCACACACTGTTCACTGTGGGACCGGCCTCGTGGCGTGGACCCCCCTGACCATTAGCCCCCCAACCCGACTCATGCAACTCCCCTGATCCCTGGGTACAGACCCCCGGCCACCATGTCCCGATGTTCCGATGGCTGACCCAGGGCCCCAGCGAAACCTAGACCTTAGACGCGCCATGCCGGCCAAGGAAGAGGGACCCCCCCCCCAAGCAAGGCAGGGAGGAGTAGTCTCTGTCGCACCTCTGACCTCCTCTCAATGGAGGGTTTCGATCGCCCTCCGGGCCCCCAGGGAGCTGGCTCCCCGCATGCTGGGTGTCTGGAGTCCCTCCCGGCCCTACTTCAAAGGATCAAAGAGCCGAGCGGCAGGAAATCCCAACACACCGCCCCCGACGCCAAGACCCCTCTCTGTGAGGATGCCGGACTTCAAAGGGAAGAAGGCGTATAACAGAGGGTGCTGAGGGGACTGGGGCAGAGAAGACCTGGAACTACGAGAGCCCTGCGGACCTGGGCACGGCTCGACGAAACCCGAGGAAAAGACGCTACCCGATCCTTGGAAACCACCTGAGCCCTGCTGACACCGTCGCGGCTCCCGAGAACACTAAGAACACTGGAGCCCTGCTGAGAGACTCGCGGCTCCCCCCGACTCTAAGACCATCGGAGCCTGCTGAGAGACTTGCGGCCCCCACCAACTCAAGCCTGGCTGAGCCTGCCAAGTGAATCGCGGCTCCCCGAAGATCACCCGATCGACAGTTCCTTCCCGCCAGAGCCCTGCGGACGTGGTCACGTCTTGAGAATACACTGGTCCGGCCGGACCCGAGACTGCACCGTGTCCCCCGGCTCGAGGATTGAGAGCTGTGTGAAGGATACTCGGCATTGACTCTGAACCAAGAACTGTCCCGCTACCCCTACCCCCCTGTGAAGGAATTACCAAGCTTGTTGTATCGACCAAAGACTACCTTGCGGATCATAAAGGTCCAAAGAATCTTAGATAAAGATCTTCGTCTACTGAAACCTACTGTGTGGTGTCTCTTTGTCAAGTAGTGCAAGCTCAGCGCGTGTGAGCCTAAAGTACGAGTTCCCTTCCTGAAAGGCCTGGATCTGGGAGAGGTGGGTCACGGAGTGGTCAGGAGCGTGTTCTGTAACCCCCCTGGGATCGCCCCTTCCAACATTTGGTGTCAGGCGACGGGATCCGAGCCGACAACTAGAGATCGCACAATAAACGGCTGACGCACTACCGAACAAAGATGGAAGAAGGAGCCGACATGAGTACCACAGGAACCAACGCGAACCCTACGTTCCGAAAGGACCGGTTGGAAAAGTATACGCACCGAGAACTGAAACAGTTTTGCAAAGACCTAGGAATCGCTACCACCGGATTAAGCACAAAAGATTTTCAGAAAGCATTGAAAGCCTGGATAGAGTCCGGAGCTTCCCCTTCCCAAACCGAAGGAAACGCTCGAGAGGGGGAACTGCCGAATGAACTCCGAAGCACCCCGGTGAGGAGCAACGCCCCAGAGGGGGGCCTATCCCCGGAGGAACTAGCGGACCAGGAAAGGGGCCGCAGCCACGAACTCGAACTGGCCAAGCTTAAGATAGAGGGAGAGCTAAAATTGGCAGAAAAAATGTTAGCTGTAGAACAGTTACGCCTACAAGGGGAATTAGAGGAAAAGAAACACCAGCGAGAACACGAAGAAAGAAAACTTCAACTGGAACACGAGCGCAGCCTAAAAGAGATCGAACTCAAAGCCAAGAATAAGGAATCCAACCCCTCGGGGAATCAAGAGACCTCTCCCCCAATGGAACCGAAGGTACACATCCCCAAGGATGTGGTGAAAGAGTATTTAAAAAACGACGACATCCAGCAATGGGTCAAGGCCTACGAAGTCGCCATGACCTCCCACCAAGTTCCACAGAAGGATTGGGGGGCTGGCCTGTGGGGCCGGTTCCTGAGTGAGGGGAGAAACACCCTGCTGGACCTACCTTCCACCGTGCTAAATTCCTACAGCCACATGAAAGAGGCCTTACTAGCGAGATATGGACTCACCCCCGAGATGTACCGGCAACGGTTCCGAGACTGTAAAAAGATACCCGGTACTACGTGGGTGGAGTACGTAAACTTTTACAGCAGAGCCTTGGACGGGTGGATCAAGGGCAGCAAGATCTCCACCTTTGAGGAACTGTTCAACCTAATCGCTTGGGAACACTTGTCCGCCAATTGCTTCGTAGAGTTACGCCAGCACCTCCTCGACAGCAAGCTCACAGATCCTCGGAAACTGGCTGTTGAAGCTGACCGCTGGGTGAACACCCGGGCCCCCCGGGGTCCCGTGGGAGACTACGGCCGCCACAGTCAGGGACCTCCCCGCCAGAGGGGTGGGGGGAACCAGGGAAGACAGAGGGACTTCCAGGCAGGCCCCCAGCATAGTCCCCCCAGAAACCAACCCCCGCACTTTCCAGCACCACCTCCAGCCAGCACGGGGCCCCCGGGGAGACAGGGACCCCGAGTCAAGATCACCTGTTACCAATGCCAACAGACTGGTCACTACGCCAGTGACCCCCAATGTACCATGTACCAACGGGCAGCAGCGACCGCTCCCCCAGCCCGACAGATGGCCACCGGGGCCCTAGGGGAGGAGATGGAGGACACCGAGGAGTGGGAGCCGGGAGCCATGGCCCTGGTCTCCCTAGGAGACCGAGAAATGGTTCCCGGAACTCCCTTACCCGCCAACACCAAGAAATACCGACAGCAGGTGACAGTCAACGGACACCGAGTCGAGGCCCTCTGCGACACTGGGGCGAGTGTCACAGCGGTCCACTGCCACCTGGTCGCGGAAGGCCAAATACTACCCGACGTCTTCTGTCCGGTTATATCCTCGGACAATTCCGAGAGCCTCTGCAGGATGGCCCTGGTACCCTTCGAGTGGGGGGGAGTAACCGGTAAATTGAGAGTGGCCGTCCGAACCTCCCAGCCAGTGGACTGCCTCCTGGGCAACGATCTCGAGAGCTCCCTGTGGGGACAGGTGGAACGAAGGGCCCACCTAGGAATGAGGGGCCTACCCGAATGGGTGTGCGCCACCACGTGCTCCATGTCAGCCCGAACGCCTCCCCTCGAGGGAGGTGAGGCCCCAACCCTGAACCCAGTCGCCATCCCCGAGGGACGGGATGGGCTACCCGAGCCCGGTGACCTCCCCCCAGAAGGGGAACCCGTCCCCAACGACGGACCATTATATCGGAACCCCGAGCAAATGACAGAGCTAGGTGACCTGCCCGAGTTGGCGCAATGGCGCTTCGAGGAAGGCCCCTCCCGGGAGGAGTTCTGCAGAGAACAAGCCACCTGCCCTTCCCTCATCGGACTCAGGCAGCAGGCCAAAGCCCAGGCGGCGGGCGACCGGTCCGGAACCCATTGGGTGTTTTGGGAAAACGACCTCCTGTACAGTGAGCAGAAGTCTGCCGAGCTAGGATCGGCCCGGGTACTGGTGGTACCCCTGCGCTTCCGAGACTTCCTCCTGGGCCTACCCCATGATGTGCCCCTGGCGGGACACTTGGGCCAAGACAAAACCTATCATCGCTTAGTCACCCACTTCTATTGGCCCAAGATGCGAGCTAATGTCGAGGCTCACTGTAAGTCATGTCCCACGTGCCAGGCCAGGGGAAAAAGTGGCGGGAAGCGCAAGGCTCCACTACAACCCTTCCCCGTCGTTAGTACCCCCTTCGAGCGGGGGGGATAGACATCGTGGGACCTCTAGATCCAAGGACCACACAGGGCCACCGGTTCATCCTCGTACTGGTGGACCATGCCACCCGCTACCCCGAGGCCATTCCCCTCCGAACCGTGACGGCTCCCGTGGTGGGACAAGTCTTGATGGGGATATTCTCCCGCGTGGGGTTCCCTTGCGAGGTCGTGAGTGATCGCGGCACTAACTTTATCTCGAAGTACATGAAGTCCTTATGGCAGCAATGTGGGGTATCGTACAAATTCACCACCCCGTACCATCCCCAAGGCAACGGTCTAGTAGAACGGTTTAACCGGACCCTGAAGGGGATGATCATGGGCCTCGAGGAGCCCCTCCGGAGCCAGTGGACCGTCCTCCTTCCCTGCCTCTTGTTCGCCTACCGGGAAGTCCCCCAAAAATCCCTGGGGTTCAGCCCATTCGAATTGCTCTACGGGCACCCCGTCCGGGGACCCCTGAGCCTGGTCAAGGAGGGCTGGGAGACCGCCCCCCGAGGCACCCCCCAAGATGTATTCCACGACATCCTGGTGCTCCGCAACCAGACTCGGAGATTCCGAGAGCTCGCCAAAGCCAATCTCGAGACTAGCCAGGAGGAGATAAAGCGCTGGTATGACCAGAATGCCACTCTGGTCGAGTTCCAGCCGGGCCAACAGGTCTGGGTGATGGCCCCGGTGAAACCCTGCGCCCTCCAAGACCAATGGACTGGACCCTTCAAGGTCATAGAGCGAAATAGTCAAGTCACTTATATAGTTGACGTCCAGTCCCCTCGGAATCCCCTCCGGGTCCTCCACGTGAACCGCCTCAAACCTCACTTCGTGAGGACAGAATTGAGTTTGCTCCTGGCCACCGACGATGGGGCCGAGGAGGACACCGAGCCCCTCCCGGACCTCCTGTGCGCTAAGGAAACCGATGGCTCTATCGAAGGAGTGAGACTTTCCTCCTCCCTCACCCCCAACAATACGATGATTGTCGCCAGCTATTGGAGCAATTTGCAGACCTCTTCTCCCTCACCCCCAGGGTCACCGACTGGTGTGTCCACGACGTGGATACTGGAGACAGCCCGCCAGTACAGCACAGAGCCTACCGTGTCCCTGACAGGGTCCGGACCTGCATCCCGGCCGAGGTAGCCAAAATGCTAGCCCTAGGGGTGGTCGTACCCTCCGACAGTCCCTGGGCCAGCCCCGTGGTACTGGTTCCGAAAGCAGCGGCCCCTGGGGTCGCCCCCGAACTAAGGTTCTGCGTGGACTATCGGGGGCTCAACGCGGTCACCCGAGCCGACGCTCACCCTATTCCCCGCGCCGACGAGCTCATTGACCACCTTGGGGCTGCTCGCTACCTCAGCACCTTTGACTTGACCTGCGGATACTGGCAAATTGCGCTCACCGTGGGAGCCAAGGAGCGGTCCGCCTTCTCCACCCCCGATGGGCACTATCGTTTCCGAGTCATGCCCTTTGGAATGAAAAATGCCCCGGCCACCTTCCAGCGGCTGGTCAACAGCGTCCTGGCCGGGCTGGAAGAGTTCAGTGCCGAGTACCTAGATGACATTGCGGTGTTCAGGTCCCAATGGTCCGAACACCTCCAGCACCTCCGACAGGTGCTGGTGGCCCTGCGCCAATCAGGCCTAACCGTCAAAGCTAGCAAATGCCAAATAGGACAAATTTCAGTGGTTTACCTGGGGCACCAGGTCGGGAGCGGGCTGGTCGCCCCCCTTCAGCCCAACACACTGCTGGCTCTCGACACCCACACACTGCTCACCCTGCACACTCACACACTGTTCACTGTGGGACCGGCCTCGTGGCGTGGACCCCCCCTGACCATTAGCCTCCCAACCCGACTCATGCAACCCCCCTGATCCCTGGGTATAGACCCCCGGCCACCATGTCCCGATGTTCCGAAGGCCGACCCAGGGCCCCAGCAAAACCTAGACCTTAGACGCGCCATGCCGGCCAAGGAAGAGGGAACCCCCCCCAAGCAAGACAGGGAGGAGTAGTCTCTGTCGCACCTCTGACCTCCTTTCAATGGAGGGTTTCGATCGCCCTCCGGGCCCCCAGGGAGCTGGCTCCCCGCATGCTGGGTGTCTGGAGTCCCTCCCGGCCCTACTTCAAAGGATCAAAGAGCCGAGCGGCAGGAAATACCAACACACCGCCCCCCGACGCCAAGACCCCTCTCTGTGAGGACGCCGGACTTCAAAGGGAAGAAGGCGTATAACAGAGAGTGCTGAGGGGACTGGGGCAGAGAAGACCTGGAACTACGAGAGCCCTGCGGACCTGGTCGCGGCTCGACGAAATCCGAGGAAAAGACGCTACCCGATCCTTGGAAACCACCTGAGCCCCACCGTCGCAGCTCCCGAGAACACTAAGAACACTGGAGCCCTGCTGAGAGACTCGCGGCTCCCCCCGACCCTAAGACCATCGGAGCCTGCTGAGAGACTCGCGGCCCCCACCAACTCAAGCCCGGCTGAGCCTGCCGAGTGAATCGCGGTTCCACGAAGATAACCCGATCGACAGTTCCTTCCCGCCAGAGCCCTGCGGACGTGGTCGCAGCTTGAGAATACACTGGTCCAGCCGGACCCGAGACTGCACCGTGTCCCCCGGCTCGAGGATTGAGAGCTGTGCGAAGGATACTCGGCATTGACTCTGAACCAAGAACTGTCCCGCTACCCCAACCCACCTGTGAAGGAATTACCAAGCTTGTTGTATCGACCAAAGACTACCTTGCGGATCATAAAGGTCCAAAGAATCTTAGATAAAGATCTCCGTCTACTGAAACCTACTGTGTGGTGTCTCCTTGTCAAGTAGTGCAAGCTCAGCGCGTGCGAGCCTAAAGTACGAGTCCCCTTCCTGAAAGGGCCTCACCGCCGGTGCTCGGCCTGGTTCTGGGAGAGGTGGGTCACGGGGTGGTCAGGAGCGTGTTCTGTAACCCCCCTGGGATCGCCCCTTCCAACATTCACCCTGCACACACTCACACACTACTAACCCTGCACACCCACACACTGCTCACCCTGCATAATCACACACTGCTCACCCTGCATAATCACACACTGCTCACCCTGCATACTTACATCCTGCTGGGCCTGGACACCCACACACTGCTCACCCTGCATAATCACACACTGCTCACCCTGCATGCTCACACACTGCTCACCCTGCATACTTACATCCTGCTGGGCCTGGACACCCACACACTGCTCACCCTGCACACTCACACACTGCTCACACTCACACACTGCTCAACCTGCACACCCACACACTGCTCAACCTATATACTCACACACTGCTCACCCTGTATAGGAACACACTGCTCACCCTGCACACTCACACACTGCTGGCCCTGGACAAACACACACTGCTCACCCTGCACACCCACACACTGCTCACCCTGCACTCTCAAGCACTGCTCACTCTTTAACACACTGCTGGCCCTGGACACCCACACACTGCACACCCTGCACACTCACACACTGCACACCCTGCATACTCACACACTGCTGGCCCTGGACACCCACCCACTTCTCACCCTGCACACTCACACACTGCTCACCCTGCACACTCACACATTGCTCACCCTGCACACTCACACACTGCTCACCCTGCATACTCACACACTGCTATCCCTGCACACACACACACTGCTCACCTTGCAAACTTACCCTGCTGGCCCTGGACACCCACACACTGCTCACCCTGCATACTCACACACTACTCACCCTGCACACCCACACACTGCTCACCCTGCATACTCACACACTGCTCACCCTGCATGCTCACACACTACTCACCCTGCATACTAACACACTGCTGGCCCTGCACACCAACACACTGCTCACCCTGCACACTCACACACTGCTCACACTCACATACTGCTCACACCCACACACTACTCACCCTGCATACCCACACACTGTTCACCCTGCATACTCACACACTGCTCAACCTGCCTACTCACACACTGCTCACTCTGCACACTCACACACTGCTCACCCTGCATACTCACACACTGCTCACCCTGCACACTCACACATTGCTCAACCTGCACACACACACACACTACTCACCCTGCATAGCCACATACTGCTCAGCCTGCACACTCACATACTGCTCACCCTGCACACTCATTCTGATGCCCCCGGAGACCCACGCACTGATCACCCTGCATACTCATAAACTACTCACCCTGCATACCCACACACTGCTTACCCTGCATACTCACACATCTCACCCTGCATGCTCACACACTGCTGGCCCTGTACTCCCACACACTGCTCACCCTGCAAACTCACACACTGATCAGCCTGCACACTCACACATTACTTACCCTGCATACTCACACACTGCTCACCCTGCACTCTAAAGCACTGCTCACTCTTTAACACACTGCTCACCCTCAACACCCACACACTGCTCACCCTGCACACTCACACACTGTTCACCCTGCACACACTCACACACTGCTCACCCTGCACACCCACACACTGCTCACCCTGCATAATCACACACTGCTCACCCTGCATGCTCACACACTGCTCACCCTGCATACTTACACCCTGCTGGGCCTGGACACCCACACACTGCTCACCCTGCACACTCACACACTGCTCACACTCACACACTGCTCAACCTGCACACCCACACACTGCTCAACCTATATACTCACACACTGCTCACCCTGCATAGTAACACACTGCTCACCCAGCACACTCACACACTGCTGGCCCTGGACACACACACACTGCTCACCCTGCACACCCACACACTGCTCACCCTGCACTTTCAAGCACTGCTCACTCTTTAAAACACTGCTGGCCCTGGACACCCACACACTGCTCACCCTGCACACTCACACACTGCACACCCTTCATACTCACACACTGCTGGCCCTGGACACCCACCCACTGCTCACCCTGCACACTCACACACTACTCACCCTGCACACTCACACACTGCTCACCCTGCACACTCACACACTGCTCACCCTGCACACTCACACACTGCTTACCCCGCACACTCACACTGCTGGCCCTGGACACCCACACCCTGCTCACCCTGCATTCTCACACACTACTCACCCTGCACATCCACACACTGCTTGCCCTGCATACACACACACTGATCACCCTGCACACTCACACACTGACCACCCTGCACACTCACACACTGCTCACCCTGCACACCCACACACTGGTCACCCTGCATACGCACACATTGCTTACCATGCACACTTGCACACTGCTCACCCTGCATACTCACACACTCCTCACCCTGCATACTCACACACTGCTGGCACTGGGCACCAACACACTGCTCACCCTGCAAACTCACACACTGCTCAAACTCACATACTGCTCACCCTGCACACCCACACACTGCTCACCCTGCATACTCACACATTGCTCACTCTGCATACTGCTCACCCTGCACAATTACATACTACTCACCCTTCATTCTCAAACACTGCTTTCCCTTGACACCCACATACTGCTCAACCTGCACACTCACACACTGCTCACCCTGCACACTCACACACTGCTCTACATGCACACTCACATACTGTTGACCCTGCACACTCACACAGTGCTCTCCCTGCACACTCACACATTGATCACCCAACATACTCACACACTACTCACTCTGCACACACACAGTGCTCTCCCTGCATACTTGCACACTGCTCACCCTGCACACCCACACACTGCTCACCCTGCACACTCACACACTGCTCACCCTGCATACTCACACACTGCTATCCCTGCACACACACACACTGCTCACCTTGCAAACTTACACTGCTGGCCCTGGACACTCACACACAGCTCACCCTGCACACTCACATACTGCTCACCATGCACACTCACTACTGGTCCTGGACACCCACACACTGCTCACCCTGCATACTCACACACTGCTCACACAGCACACCCACACACTGCTCACCCTGCACACTCACACACTGCTCACCCTGCATACTCACACACTGATCACCCTGCACACTCACCCACTGATCACCCTGCACACTCACACACTGCTCACCCTGCACACCCACACACTGCTCACCCTGCATACGCACACACTGCTTACCATGCACACTCGCACACTGCTCACCCTGCATGCTCACACACTGCTGGCCCTGGACACCCAAACACTGCTCACCCTGCACAATCACGCATTGCTCATGTTGCACACTCACACACTGTTTATTCGGCACACTCACACACTGATCTCCCTGCAAACTCACACACTGCTCACCCCACACACTCACACACTCCTCACCCTGCATACTCACACCCTGTTCACTCTGCACACTCACACATTGCTCACCCTGCACACTCACGCACTGCTCACCCTGCACACCCACACACTGCTCACCCTGCAAACCCACACCCACACACTGCTAACACTCAAACACTGCTCACCCTGCACACTACTCACCATGCACACCCACACACTGCTCACCCTGCACTCTCAAGCTCTGCTCACTATTTAACACACTGCTGACCCTGGACACCCACACACTGCTCACCCTGCACACTCACACACTGCTCACCCTGCACACTCACACACAGCTGGCCCTGGACACCCACACACTGCTCACCCTGCACATCTACACTCTGCTCACCCTGCACACCCAGAGACTGCTCACTCTGCACACCCACACATTGCTCATCCTGCACACTCACACACTGCTCACCCTGCATAATCATACACAGCTCATCCTGCACACTCACATACTGCTCACCATGCACACTCACTGCTGGTCCTGGACACCCACACACTGCTCACCCTGCATACTCACACACTGCTCACACAGCACACCCACACACTGCTCACCCTGCACACTCACACACTGCTCACCCTGCACACTCACACACTGATCACCCTGCACACTCACACACTGCTCACCCTGCACAACCACACACTGCTCACCCTTCATACACACACACTGCTTACCATGCACACTTTCACACTGCTCACCCTGCATACTCACACACTCCTCACCCCGCATACTCACACACTGCTCACCCTGCATACTGCTCACCCTGCACAATTACATACTACTCACCCTGCATTCTCAAACACTGCTTTCCCTTGACATCCACATACTGCTCAACCTGCACACTCACACAGTGCTCTCCCTGCACACTCACTCATTGCTCACCCAGCATACTCAAACACTACTCACCCTGAACACACACAGTGCTCTCCCTGCACACTTGCACACTGCTCACCCTGCCCACCCACACACTGCTCACCCTGCACACTCACACACTGCTCACCCTGCATACTCACACACTGCTATCCCTGCACACACACACACACACTGCTCACCTTGCAAACTTACACTGCTGGTCCTGGACACCCACACACTGCTCACACTCACACACTGCTCACACTCACACACTACTCACCCTGCACACCCACACACTGTTCACCCTGCATACTCACACACTGCTCAACCTGCATACTCACACACTGCTCACGCTGCACACTCACACACTGCTCACCCTGCATACTCACACAAGGCTGACCCTAGATACCCACGAACTGGTGACCCTGCACACTCACACACTGCTCACCCTGCACACTCACACATTGCTCAACCTGCACACACACACACACACAGTACTCACCCTGCATAGCCACATAATGCTCACCTCTCACCCTGCACACTCACATACTGCTCACCCTGCACACTCATTCTGCTGCCCCTGGAGACCCACGCACTGATCACCCTGCATACTCATAAACTACTCACCCTGCACTCTCAAGCACTGCTCACTCTTTAACACACTGCTGACCCTGGACACCCACACACTGCTCACCCTGCACACTCACACACTGATCACCCTGCACTCTCAAGCACTGCTCACTCTTTAACACACTACTGGCCCTCGACACCCACACACTGCTCACCCTGCACACTCACACACTGTTCACCCTGCACACACTCATGCACTGCTCACCCTGCACACCCACACACTGCTCACCCTGCATAATCACACACTGCTCACCATGCATGCTCACACACAGCTCACCCTGCATACTTACACCCTGCTGGGCCTGGACACTCACACACTGCTCACCCTGCACACTCACACACTGCTCACACACACTGCTCAACCTGCACACCCACACACTGCTCAACCAATACACTCACACACTGCTCACCCTGCATAGGAACACACTGCTCACCCTGCACACTCACACACTGCTGGCCCTGGACACACACACACTGCTCACCCTGCACACCCACACACTGCTCACCCTGCACTCTCAAGCACTGCTCACTCTTTAACACACTGCTGGCCCTGGACACCCACACACTGCACACCCTGCATACTCACAAACTGCTGGCCCTAGACACCCACCCACTGCTCACCCTGCACACTCACACACTGCTCACCCTGCACACTCACACATCGCACACCCTGCACACTCACACACTGCTCACCCTGCACACTCACACACTGCTTACTCCGCACACTCACACTGCTGGCCCTGGACACCCACACCCTGCTCACCCTGCATACTCACACACTACTCACCCTGCACATCCACACACTGCTCACCCTACATACACACACACTGCTCACCCTGCATGCTCACACACTGCTCACACTGCATACTCACACACTGCTGGCCCTGGGCACCCACACACTGCTCACTCTGCACAGTCACACACTGCTCACCCTGCACAACCACACACTGCTCACCCTGCACACCCACACATTGCTCACCCTGCACACCCACACATTGCTCACCCTGCACACCCACACATTGCTCACCCCGCACGGTCACACACTGATCACCCTGCACACTCACACACTGCTCACCCTGCACACCCACACACTGCTCACCCTGCATACACACACACTGCTTAGCATGCACACTCGCACATTGCTCACCCTGCATACTCACACACTCCTTACTCTGCATACTCACTCACTGCTGGCCCTGGGCACCCACACACTGATCACCCTCACATACTGCTCACCCTGCACACCCACACACTGCACACCCTGTATACTCACACACTGCTCACCCTGCATACTGACATACTGCTCACCCTGCACAATTACATACTACTCACTCTGCATTCTCAAACACTGCTTTCCCTGGACTCCCACATACTGCTCAACCTGCACACTCACAAACTGCTCACCCTGCACACTCACACATTGCTCACCCAGCATACTCACACACTAATCACCCTGCACACACACAGTGCTCTCCCTGCACACCCACACACTGCTCACCTTGCCCAACCACACACTGCTCACCCTGCACACTCACACAGTGCTCACCCTGCATACTCATACACTCCTGTCCCTGCACACACACACTGCTCACCTTGCAAACTTACACTGCTGGCCGTGGACACCCACACACTGCTCACCCTGCATGCTCACACACTACTCACCCTGCACACCCACACTGCTGACCCTACATACTCACACACTGCTCACCCTGCATACTCACACACTAATCACCCTGCACACACACAGTGCTCTCCCTGCACACCCACACACTGCTCACCCTGCCTCACTGCTCACCCTGCACACTCACACACTGCTCACCCTGCATACTCACACACTGCTGTCCCTGCACACACACACTGCTCACCTTGCAAACTTACACTGCTGGCCGTGGACACCCACACACTGCTCACCCTGCATGCTCACACACTACTCACCCTGCACACCCACACACTGCTGACCCTACATACTCACACACTGCTCACCCTGCATGCTCACACACTACTCACCCTGCATACTAACACACTGCTGGCCCTGGACACCAACACACTGCTCACCCTGCTTACTCACACACTGCTCACCCTGCACACTCACACACTGCTCACACTCACACACTACTCACCCTGCATACCCACACACTGTTCACCCTGCATACTCACACACTGGTCAACCTGCATACTCACTGTTGGACTTGGCCCTTCTTGCAAGGTCATCCCTAAACTTTTTGCCTTCCTCCTGTATTTTTTCTGACCTGGTGTTGGCTGTTTTATGACTGATCAGTGCTAAGGTGCATATGCTCTCCCTATGGTAAAATGTATTATGTGAATTGACTTCCATGTTTGGCTTATTTGGTTTACTATCAGTCCCTAGTAGAGTGCACCAGGGGTGCCAAGGGCTTGTATATCCAAATGCTGCTAGTGGGCTTGCAGCACTGGTTGTGCCACCCACAGAAGCAGCCTGGTAAAATGTATCTAAAGTCTGCCATTGCAGAACCTGCATGCAGTCTGGTACTGCCGTGCTGACTGGGCAAGTGTCCCCACTTGCCAGTCCCTAAACCTTCCCTTACCTTCATATTAGTCACCCCTATAGTAGGCCCTAGGGCAGGGTGCATTGTAAGGATAAGGTAGGACATGCCCTGAGGTGTGTGGCATGTCCTAATAGTGAATTACAGCCATTTTTGTTTTTCACTATTGTAAGGCTACCTGCTCTCCATAGGCCAGAATGGGCTGCTAGATTATAACACTCTATAATCCTAGCAGGCTCAGGAAGCATGGTAGAAATTCATGTTTAGTATGCCTGAACTCAGAATAATAAAATACATCTTTTAGTAAAGGTTATTTTAATATCCTGGGTTTGCAAATGCTACTTTTAGAAAGTTAGCCTTTTGCGTGCCTAACCATTTTAGTCCGCCTCTGGAGGGGAGGGCTATCTTCTTTGTGTGTAGCTTGAGTGACAGGGCTGGGAAGTTCCAGGAGACAGGCTGGGGCTACCAGGTGGTGAATAGAGAGATTACACCAGGATGGGTGGGAGGAGTGCACCTTGACTCTGAATAGGGCAGTGCTCTGCCACCACAATGCTGGCTCCACCCCCTGGGGAGCGTCTGATGTCTCTGCCCTGCCTGCTGAAAGAAGAAGCCAGAGTCCCAACAACAAAGTGCTCCTCACTGAAAAGAACTGGACTGGGATTATGCAAAGGCCCCCCTGGCCTGTAAAGACAAAAGAAACTTGGTATAAATGTAGGAGCCCTGCTCCTAAGAAATCAGATCCTGATTGAACCACGAAGAAACTCTGCCTGACCAGAAGGACCTGGAAGAAGCTGAAGGAGGAGTAACTTTCCCTGACCTGGGGGATTGGCCTGCAGTTGGTGCCTTGCTGAGAAAGGAGAGGAAAAGACTGAAAGAGACTTTGCACTTTGTTTTTCAACTATCTCCAAGGGCTTGGAAGAAGAGCTTGCCCCCTGAACTGAGTCCCAGGACCATTGGACTCATCTGCCTTCAAAAATTGAGTTGCCTGGACGATCTGTGCTTGTTTACCGCTGGATTTGGCCCCAGTACGACTTGTACACCATCCGCTGCGAAGCCGTGTCTTTGCCGCCCGGCACCGTGCGTCTACGCTGATCCAAAAGCGTTAGTACGCGCTGTATCCCTCCCGGCCGCATTGCACCTAACCTTCCCCGCCGATTCGAGACGTACATCACTGGCTGCCGAACCCTGTACGCTGGACCCAACTCCATCGTCCCGCAGGTACGGTCCGTATGCTGCTAACGTACTGCACCGTGCCGTACTCAGAGCCGAGAAGCCGCAGTACGCTGATCATCCCCGTACGCTGTTCGGTGCCGAGAAGTGTCGCCGCCTATCCGCACCGAAGGTACGGCTCGAACGCCACTGACTCTGCAAGCTGATCCGGGCCATCCGCATGTATCCCTGAAGATCGCGTACCAATGCCGCGTCCCGACGCCGCGACCCGACCTGCACCTGAATACGCTGCCGAACTACGACCCGGACCCATCAACTTGTCCCGCACTGTCCGTTGCGGACCCCACAAACTTAAGGTACTTTGTTCTGTTCGCACCGCAGCGTGCGCATTACGGACCCCGGAGTCCGCACCGATTGTTTGACCCTGCATACTCACACACTGCTGACCCTAGACCTGCACACTCACACACTGCTCACCCTGCACACACACACACATTGCTCAACCTGCACACACACACACACTACTCACCCTGAATAGCCACACACTGCTCACCCTGCACACTCACATACTGCTCTCCCTGCACACTTATTCTGCTGCCCCTGGAGACCCACGCACTAATCACCCTGCATACCCATAAACTACTCACCCTGCATACCCACACACTGCTCACGCTGCATACTCACACACAGCTCACCCTGCTTACTCACACACTGCACACCCTGCATGCTCACACACTGCTGGTCCTGGACTCCCACACACTGCTCACCCTGCACACTCACACACTGATCACCCTGCACACTCACACATTACTCACCCTGCATACTCACACACTGCTCACCCTGCACTCTCAAGCACTGCTCACTCTTTAACACACTGCTGGCCCTCGACACCCACACACTGCTCACCCTGCACACTCACACACTGATCACCCTGCACACACTCACACACTGCTTACCCTGCACACCCACACACTGCTCACCCTGCACACCCACAAACTGCTCACTCTGCATAATCACACACTGCTCACCCTGCATGCTCACACACTGCTCACCTTGAATACTTACCCCCTGCTGGGCCTGGACACACACACACTGCTCACCCTGCACACTCACACACTGCCCACACTCACACACTGCTCAACCTGCACACCCACACACTGCTCAACCTATATACTCACACACTGTTCACCCTGCATAGGCACACACTGCTCACCCTGCATACTCACACACTGCTGGCCCTGGACACACACACACTGCTCACCCTGCACACCCACACACTGCTCACCCTGCACTCTCAAGCACTGCTCACTCTTTAACACACTGCAGGCCCTGGACACCCACACACTGCTCACCCTGCACACTCACACACTGCACACCCTGCATACTCACACACTGCTGGCCCTGGAAACCCACCCACTGCTCACCCTGCACACTCACACACTGCTCACCCTGCACACTCACACACTGCTTACCCTGCACACTCACACTGCTGGCCCTGGACACCCACACCCTGCTCCCCCTGCATACTCACACACTGCTTACCCTGCACATCCACACACTGCTCACCCTGCATTCGCACACACTGCTCAGCCTGCATGCTCACACACTGCTCACCCTGCATACTCACATACTGCTGGCCCTGGGCACTCACACACTGCTCACCCTGCACACCCATACACTGCTCACCCTGCACACCCACACACTGCTCACCATGCATACTTACACACTGCTCACCCTGCATACTCACACACTGCTCACCCTGCACACTTACACACTGCTCACACTGCACACTCACACACTGTTTATCCTGCACACTCACACACTGCTCTCCCTGCACACTCACACACTGCTCACCCCACACACTCACACACTGCTCACCCTGTGCACTCACACCCTGCTCACTCTACACACTCACACATTGCTCACCCTGCACACTCACAAACTGCTCACCCTGCACACCCACACACTGCACCCCCTGCACTCCCACACACTGCTCACACTCACACACTGCTCACCCTGAACAGTACTCAACCTGCACACCCACACACAGCTCAACCTATATACTCACACACTGCTCACCCCGCATAGGAACACACTGCTCACCCTGCACACTTACACACTGCTGGCCCTGGACACACACACACACTGCTCACCGTGCACACCCACACACTGCTGTTAGAATCCGGGTTCTCTGGTTGGCACAGGTAGGTACTTGTGACAAGCAGGGAACCTTTCCTCTAGTCAGGGTAGGGGGATACACTCTAATAATAACCCCTGCTCACCCTTTAGGGAGGTTGGCGTGAGCAGACAAGGCGTTATCTCAGGGCGTTTATGTTAAGCATTTGTAAATACCCACACAGTAATACAGTGACCCTACACAAATGGACTCGACACAGGATATATATCAAAAATACTTTATATAGGATTATCAGGCTTATCACAAGACCAAATAACGTTTCAGCAGGCCACAATACTTAATTTCAAAGAGTTCTTAAGTTTAGCGTACTTTTACTGTTCTGTGCGCGTCGTCCCCCTTCGTACACGTCGTACGCTGTAGACACAGGCTTTGGGACGGGTCGTACACGCGCTGCAGGCGCTTCAGGTGATGCGTACGCCCTACGGCGGGAACGGGCACATTACCTTGATGCTTGGTGAGTTCATCACGGACACTTCCTTGGCAGCAGGCGTACAGTACGGTGCGAAGTTCTCCGGGCGGCACGTACTACGGTACGGGAGACCATGGGAGTGCGCGGCTCAGGGGACGGGGCAAAAGTACGGTCCGTACTGCCAGACGTTCGGGTACGCGACGTACCGGGATCGCTGATCTTCACTTGGACTGCTGAGACAGGTGAACAGTACGCTCCGGACGGGAGACGTACGCGACCACCACACGTACTATTGCCTTTCCCAAAGCAGGGGAGAGGCGCAAACAGTGATAGTACGGTCCGTAGGGGGGTGCGAGCTGGTACGGTGATGTCCTTCAATTACGGTGTGAGCTACGGCTCGTAGGGGCAATAACTCGCGTTGCTTGGGCTGGTAGTACCTTCCTTCGCGGTGCGAGCTACAGCTTGTAGAGGGGCCAAAGACGCGTTGTTCGTGCCGGACAGCGGGATATCAGCTCACAGGGAGTACGCCGCGATCAGCGAGGCGTACACAGCAGTTTGACGCGAAGACGTGAGGAAAACGGTCCGTTTTCCACGGCGATTCCACGGCGGTGAAGTCCACTGTTCCTGGGACTTCGTTCAGGGGGCAAGCTCACTCACAAGCCCTTGGAGACATTCAGCACAAGTCAGATAAAAGTCTCTTTTGTCTCTTGTTCCTCTTCTTCAGCAGCAAGGCAACCACTGCAGGCCAATCCCCCAGGTCAGGGACAGAACTCCTCCATGCAGCTTTCCCAGTTCCTTCTCGTCGGACAGAGGTTTCTTCTTGGCAGGACAGGATCTAATGTCTTGGGAGCAGGGCTCCTACTTTTATACAGGAATTATTTTGTTCTGCTAGGCCAGGGGGGCCCTTGCCTAGTCCAGTCCGGTTTCTGAGCACTTTGTTTACGCGATGCAGGCTGCTTCTTTCAGGCGCAGGGCAGAGTCATCAGACGCTCCACAGGGGGCGGAGCCAGCATTGTGGTGACAGAGCACAACCCTATTTAGAGTCCAGGTGTACTCCTCCGACCCATCTAGATGTCAATCTTCCTATTCACCCCCAGGCTACCTAGCCCTGCCCATCTGGGTTTCCCCAGCCCTGTCACTCACACAAGCCAGACAGCAGATACACATCACGCAGAGGCGGACTGAAATGGTTAGGCAAGCAAAGGCCAACTTTCTAAAAGTGGCATTTGCAAACGCAGAATATTAAAATAAACCTTACTAAAAGATGTACCTTATTATTCTGAGTTCAGGCATACTAAACTCGATTTTCTACCATGTTCCCTGGGTCTGTTAGGATCATAGGATGTAACAATCTTAACAGACCATTCTGGCCTATGAGAACAGGTAGCCTTACAATAGTGAAAAACGAAAATGGCTGTAATTCACTATTAGGACATGCCACACACAACAGAGCTTGTCCTACCTTATGCTTACAATGCACCCTGCCATTGGGCCTACCATAGGGGTGACTAATATGAAGTTAAGGGAAGGTTTAGGGACTGGCAAGTGTGTGCACTTGCGCAGTCAGCATGACAGTACCAGACTGCACGCAGGTTCTGCAATGGCAGACCTTAGACATATTTTACCAGGCCACTTCTGGGGGTGGCACAACCAGCGCTGCAAGCCCACCAGCGGCATTTGTATTTACACGCCCTGGCACTCCTGGTGCACTTTACTGGGGTCTGATAGTAAACCAAATAAGCCAATCCTGGAATCCAACCAACATATACATTGTACATAGGGAGAACTTGCACTGTGGCACTGGTTGGCAGTGGCACAGTGCTCTGAGCGGCCAACACCATAAAAACACATGAGGCACAGCGACAAAGTGGAAGGGAGAATCACGCCAAGGTGCCAAGTCTAACACGTGTCCCCTCCAGCTGAAAAGTGGGGAGAACTACCCTACCCCAGGGAGTTCCTCATCACTAAGGCGGAAAAATCTGGACAGACGGTCAGAATTGGCGTGATCTGTACCAGGGCGATGTTCCACCGTGAAATCCATACCCTGTAGGGAAATGGACCACCTCAACAGCTTTGGATTTTCACCCCTCATATGCATCAACCATCTGAGGGGCCTGTGGTCTGTTTGAACCCGGAAGTGAGACCCAAACAGGTAGGGTCTTAGCTTCTTCAGTGCCCAGACCACAGCAAATGCCTCACGCTCAATAGCACTCCATCTCTGTTCCCGTGGTAGTAACCTCCTGCTAATAAAGGCTACAGGTTGATCTAGGCCTTCCTCATTTATCTGTGAAAGAACAGCCCCCACACCATGCTCTGAAGCGTCTGTCTGAACGATAAACTCTTTGGAGAAGTTGGGAGCCAAAAGCACGGGCGCCGTGCACATAGCAGCTTTCAGGGCCTCAAAAGCTTTCTGACAGGTGTCAGTCCAAATCACATTCCTGGGCTGGTTCCTGGAAGTCAGCGCTGTCAGGGGGGCAAGAATGTTGCCATACCCCTTGACAAACCTCCTGTAGTACCCGGTGAGACCTAGGAAGGCTCTCACCTCTGTCTGGGTTTTGGGCGACCCCCAATTCAGGATGGTTTCTATCTTGGGTTGAAGGGGTGCCACCTGGCCACTCCCAACTTGGTGCCCCAAGTACACCACTGAACCCTGCCGGATCTGGCACTTACTCGCCTTGATCGTGAGGCCTGCCCTCCGCAGCGCCATCAACACTTCCCAGAGGTGGCGCAGGTGTTCCTCCCACGTGGAGCTGAACACTGCGATGCCATCCAGGTAGGCTGCACTGAACAAATCCAGCCCAGCCAACACCTGGTATACCAACTTCTGGAAGGTGGCAGGGGCATTCTTCATCCCAAAGGGCATAACCCGGAACTGGTAATGCCCATCAGGGGTGGAAAATGCTGACCTCTCTTTGACCCCATCGGTCAAGGCGATCTGCCAATACCCAGACGTTAAATCAAATGTGCTGAGGTAGTTGGCAGCCCCTAGCCGATCTATGAGCTCATCAGCTCTGGGGATGGGGTGTGCGTCAGTCCTGGTGACCGAATTGAGTCCTCTGTAGTCCACACAGAACCGGAGTTCGGGTGTGGCTCCCGGCGCTGCAGCCTTTGGGACCAAGACCACTGGGCTGGCCCAAGGACTGCTTGAGGACTCAATTAGCCCAAGGGCAATCATCTTGGAGACCTCCTCCTTGATGCAGGCCCTTACCCTGTCAGTCACCCTGTAGGCCTTGTGCCGCACAGGTGTACTATCCCCAGTGTCCACATCATGGACACACCAATCAGTGACACCGGGAATCAGAGAAAACAGGTCAGAAAATTGTCCCAGTGACTAGCGACAATCGTTCTGTTGCTCAGGGGTCAGGGTGGAAGAGAGGATGACACCATCCACTGACCCATCTTGCTCCTTGGCTGACAGGAGGTCAGGAAGAGGCTCGGTCTCCTCCTCCATCCCAGCATCTGTCGCTAAGAGCATGCCCACTTGGGACCTCTCCAAGTGGGGCTTGAGGCGGTTGACATGAAGGACCCTTAAGGGGTTCCTTGGAGACCGCAAGTCCACCAAATAGGTAACAGGGCTCTTGCACTCCACCACCTCAAAGGGACCGGTCCACTTATCCTGGAGCGCATAGTGCTCCACTGGGGCCAAGACCCATACCTTTGGGCCAGGCTGAAGCTCTACCAGAGTGGCATTCTGGTCGTACCACCGCTTCATCTCCTCCTGGCTGGCTTCCAGGTTTGCCTCAGCAAGTTCCCTGAAACGCCTAGTCTGGTTTCTGAAGGCCAGCATGTAGCTATATACATTCTGGGGAGGTTTCCTGGGAGATTGCTCCCAGCCTTCCTTGACCAGACTTAGAGGTCCTCTCACTGGGTGTCCATACAGAAGCTCAAAGGGGCTGAACCCTAGAGACTTCTGTGGCACCTCTCTGTAAGCAAAGAGAAGGCATGGTAAGAGGACGTCCCACTTACGCCTCATGGGTTCCTCAAGACCCATTATCATACCCTTCAGGGTTCGGTTGAATCTCTCAACCAACCTGTTTCCTTGGGGGTGGTAAGGTGTGGTGAACTTGTAGGTTACACCACACTCTTGCCAAAGGGATTTCATAAATTTGGATATGAAATTGGTACCCCGGTCACACACCACCTCTAGATTGAATCCCACTCGGGAGAAAATTCCCATCAGCGCACGTCCCACCACGGGGGCCGTCACTGTCCTCAGAGGGATGGCTTCTGGGTACCGGGTGCCATGGTCCACCAGGACCAGGATGAACCTATTGCCCATGGCTGTCCTGGGGTCCAGTGGCCCTACAATGTCAATCCCCACTCGCTGGAATGGGGTACCGACCACAGGGAATGGCTGGAGTAGAGCCTTCTGCTTCCTTCCACTCTTCCCACTTGCCTGGGAAGTCTGGCAGGTCCTGCAGTGAGTGTCTGAACTCCTGCACATTTGGGGCCAAAAGAAGTGGGTGACAAGCCTTTCAAAGGTCTTGTCCTGCCCCAAATGTCCTGCCAATGGTACATCATGAGCCAGCCCCAGTAGGAAGGCTCTGAAGCGCTGGGGTACCACCAGCACACGGGCTGACCCAGGCTCAGCAACCTTAGGCTCAGAATACAGGAGGTCGTTCTCCCAGTAAATGAAATGTGTTCCAGACTGATAACCGTTGGTCTGGTCTGCAGCCTGCTGCCGCATACCCACGAGAGAAGGGCACTCTTTCTGCTCCCTGCAGAATTCCTCCCAGGAGGGTCCTCCTTCTTGCTGCCAATGGGTCAGCTCAGGTAGGTCCCCCAGTTCAGCTATCTGTTCCCCTGTAGGTTCCAGGGCATCCCCCTCAAGGTCTGCTTCCTCCTGGACCGTCGGAACTTCGGGGGCAGGTTTCCCGCGCCCCCTGCCTCTTCTCCCTAAGGCCGGGTCCTGGGCCTCCCTCTCAGGCTCCAGGTCCTCTTGAGCATCTCTACTTGCTGTCATGGACCGTGTGGTGACGCACGCTCAATCTGGCATACCCAACATCTCCAGGTGAGCTCTCCGCTCCTCCTTAGCCCAAGGTGAGCTCTCCAGATCGTTCCCTAACAGACAGTCTACAGGCATGGCGGGCCTCACAGCTACCTGAAGAGTACCAGAGACCCCCCCACTCAAAGGGAACCTGAGCCACCGGGCAGTGACTCTCGGTGTTGTCGGCAGCAACAACCGGATAGAATGCTCCTGGGACAACCTGCTCCTGAGACACCAGATGGCGCTTGACAGCCATCACACTGGCTCCTGTGTCTCTGAGAGCTTCAACCCTATGGCCATTTATGGGCACCCACTGCCTGTATTTTTTAGTGTTCTCAGGCAGCTGGGTTTTGGGGACCACTTCACGGTCTCCTAATGAGACCAGGGACATTTCTACAGAACCCCACCCACCTTGGACACTCATCTCTCCACCCAGGGCTACACTAGCCGTCTGCCGTGGGGGTGCACCAGTGGGTGCTGGTTTACCAATCTGGCAACACTTGGGGTCATTGGCAAAATGACCCAGCTCACCACAACCTTTCCCTTGGTTCCCTTGGGGATTACTTTGGGGCCTCTTCTGGAACTCCCTCTGTTTTCCCTTGTCCCCCCACTCTTCTACTGGGGACCCTGCCCACCTTTGGCGGAGTCTCCCACGGGACCCTTGTGGACCCTGGTACTGACCCAGCGGTCCGCCTCCTCAGCAAGCTTCCTAGGGTTAGTCAGCCTACTATCAATCAGGTGCTGGCATAGCTCAGGAAAAAAAATTACTGAACAAGTGCTCCCATGCCATTAAATCAAGAAGCCCTTGAAAACTATCAACCTTGCTACCCTTTACCCAACCATCCAGTGATCTGCAAAAAAAGTCACATACTCCACATACGTACTATTGGGAATCTTAGTGCAACCCCTGAACCTCTGCCTATACATTTCAGGAGTTAACCCATACCTAGCCATTAAAGCATCCTTCATATGGGGGTAAGAGTTATACACATCTGAGGGCAAATCTAGCAGTGTGTCCCGCCCCTCACTCAAGAACCGCCCCTACAACCCAGCTCCCCAATCCTTCTCAGGGACCTGGCTACTTCGTAGGCTTTGAACCACTGCCCTATGTCATCATTTTTTAAAAATTCCTTCACTACATCTTTGGGTATGTACACTCTGGACTCTACCTGCACTGGGGGTGTGCTGCCACCAGAGGGAGTGCTTCCCAAGCCCTGGGCTTTCAACTCCAGCTCCCTCAATTTCATTTCATGCTCCATTTGGCTTTTTCTATCTTCCATTTCCAGCCTTTTTCTCTCCATTTCCAGTTGTCTATTTAGTTTCGCCATCTCTATCTCATGAGCTCTGGTTTCCTTCCTGTCAGCCAACTCCTCTGGCGACAGGCCTCTGCCTGAGCTAGCGATGCTCTCTGCCTGTTCAATTTCCTCCACATCATTAGAGGGTTTCCTTGACTCCATCCAGGCCCTCAGCGCCTTGCAAAGATCTGTTTTGTTCTTACATCCAACAGTGGGGACTTTGAACTTCCTGCAGAAGCCCTTCAGCTGGGCCTTGGTGTAGCTCTCTAGTCTCTCTTCTTCCCATTCAATACCTTCAATGTCAGAGACTACAGATTCTCCTACAACGCTTGAACCAGGCATGATTCTTTTAACAACTGGCGATTTCCAAGAAAATGCGAATTAAAGTAAGTGGTTGCGCTATTGGTCTGTGTTAGAGACGGGGATCTCTGATTGGCGCAAGGATATCCTTGTGTCAAGCAGTGACCCTCTCCTCCACGTCAGGGCAAAGGATAACCCCTTGGGAATGACCCTTGCTCACCCTCTAGGTGCGTGGCGTGAGCAGCCAAGGCGATTCTCCAGGCGTTGTTGGTTAAGCAATTATAATCACACACACAGTAAATACATTAATCCCCCCAGAAACGGACACCAGGCTTAGGTATGTGAAAATACGGTTCTTTATATAAAAATAGTTATCTTAATATGCAGATTTATCACAAAACCAGTAACGTGGGTTCTAGGCCCCCAGATTATCAAGCAGGTAAACGGTTCTTTTAAGCGGATGCTTCTTTAGTCTCTTTTCAATGTCACTTGGGAGATTCCAGTCTTTGACTTACGTTCAGGCCTACCGCGGCTCACACATCGGTCGTGGGCGCGCTCGCGCCATGCACAGCTCCTCCCGGTGGCTCCCGGGCAGCGGCGGTGAGACGGGCGTGCGGTGAGGATTAACGGGGAAGTAAGGCGGTGCGGGCCCCGAGCCCAATACTGGAATTCCTGTAGCACTGTTGCGAGGAGAGAGTTGCCCAGATCGGAGCGACTCTCGGCTTTGGGGTAGTGTCTTTGGATCCTCAATCAGCGGGGGTGTGCAGCAGGCAGGCGCGGCCAGGGACCCTTAGCACGGCGGTGCAGGGGGGTCTCCACAGCGGGGGCGGCGCGGCCTGAGATGTCTGGGGATAGCGAAGCGGGGTCACAGGGCACGGTCAGTGCAGCTGGGTGACCTGGCGTAGATCACAGTCGTCGGACGGATTCCGGCGGGAGGGGTGACAGCGCGTTCAGCGCACTCCAGTGGCATGCGATGACAGGGGTGCAGGCAACCTAGCCCGGGGACAGAGAGCGACTCCGGACGGAGCGGGGCTCTCACGGGGTAGAGGCAGGCAAGCTCCTGAGTGTCACGGCCCTAGGAGGGGTCGATGAGGGGCGCAGTCTCTTTCCAGCGGGATGCACACACGGCTCGAATTGGAGGACGAGCAAAAGCACAGAGAACCCACTAGTCCTGGGGTTCAGTTCAGGGGGCAAGCTCAGATCAAGCCCTTGGAGAATGTTCAAGCACAAAGTAGCAAAGTCTTTTCAGCAAGTCTTTTTCCTCTCCTTTCTCAGCAAGGCAAGCAGAAGGCCAGTCCTTCCAGCGTCTTCTTCTCCTTCTAGTCGGGCAGAGGTCCTTTGTGGTGAACAGGATTCTGATTTGCAAGGAGCAGGGCTCCTACTTTTATACCACATTTCTTTTGTTCTTTCAGGCCAGGGGGACCTTCGCATAGTCGTTCTCAGTCCTGAGCACTTTGTTGGGGGTACTCTGACTTCTGCTTTCAGTGTGAGGGGCAGGCACATCAGCCGCTCCACAGGAGGTGGACCCGGCATTCAGGGGACAAGTACTTTCAGGATCACCTTGTGGACAGCGCTTCGCCTGTCCGGGGCCAGGTGCAGGCTGAGTCATCAGTCGCTCCCCAGGGGGCGGAGCCAGCTTTGTGGTGGTGGAGCACTGCCCTATTCAGAGTCCAAGGGGCACCCCCACCTCCCACCAAGGTGCTCTCCTGCCATTCGCTACCTGTCATCCCCCCAGCCCTGTAACTCACATAGCCCAGACAGTCAGATACACGCACAACAGAGGCGGGCTGAGATGGTTAAGCGAGTAAATACGGACTTTCTAAAAGTCGTATTCACAAACCCAGGATAGTAAAATAAACTTGACTACAAGAAGTATTTTATCATTCCGAGTTCAGGCATACTAAACATATCTCTCTACCATGTTCCCTGAGCCTGCTGGGATTATAGGATGTAATAATTCCAGCAGCTCATCTGGCCTAAGGGGAACAGGTAGCCTTGCAATAGTGAACCACGAAGATGGCGGTGATTCACTATTAGGACAGGCCTCACAACCAGGGTCTGTCCTACCTTACACCTACAACGCACCCTGCCCGCGGGCCTACCATAGGGGTGACTAACATGAGGCTAAGGGAAGGTTCTGGGGGCTGGCAAGTGTGTGCACTTGCCCAGCCAGCGTGACAGTACGGGACTGCACGCGGGGTCGGCAGTGGCAGACCCAGGACACATTTTACATGGCCGCTGGTGTGGGTGGCGCAACCAGCGCTGCAGCCCACTAGCGGCATTGGCATTCACAATCCCTGGCACTCCGGGTGCACTTTACTGGGGACTGACAGTGAATTCAATAAACCAATCATGTATACCAATGATGAACACTTTATCTTAGGGAGCACTTGCGCTGCGGCACGGATTAGCCGTGGCGCAGCGCCCTGTGCGGACAACACCAGAAAATCAATCGAGGCACACCATCAAAAAGTGGAAGGGAAACTCACGCCAAGGTGCCAGGTCTAACACGTGTCCCCTCCAGCTGAAAGGTGGGGAGAACTACCCTTGCCCAGGGGGTTCCTCGTCACTAAGGCGGAAGTACCTGGACAGACCGTCAGCGTTGGCGTGATCTGTGCCAGGACGGTGTTCCACCGTAAAGTCCATACCCTGTAGGGAGATGGACCACCTCAACAGTTTCGGGTTCTCACCCCTCATTTGCATCAACCATCTGAGGGGCCAGTGGTCTGTCTGAACTCGGAAGTGAGACCCAAACAAGTAGGGTCTTAGCTTCTTCAGCGCCCAGACCACAGCAAATGCTTCTCGCTCAATTGCACTCCACCTACTTTCCCGTGGAAGTAACCTCCTACTGATGAAGGCTACGGGTTGGTCCCAGCCCTCCTCAGTCATCTGTGAGAGAACAGCCCCTACACCATGCTCTGAAGCGTCTGTCTGGACTAGGAATTCCTTTGAGAAATCAGGGGCCAAGAGCACGGGCGCCGTGCACATGGCAGTCTTCAGGGTGTCAAAAGCTTTCTGACAGGTGTCAGTCCAGATCACTTTCCTGGGCTGCTTCTTAGAAGTCAGCTCTGTCAAGGGGGCAACGATCATTCCATAGCCCTTGACAAACCTCCTGTAGTACCCAGTGAGCCCCAGGAAGGCCCTCACTGCGGTCTGTGTCTTGGGGGGCTCCCAAGCCAGGATGGTCTCAATCTTGGGTTGCAAGGGTGCCACCTTGCCACTCCCCACTTGGTGTCCTAAGTACACCACGGAAACCTGCCCGATCTGGCACTTGCTCGCCTTGATTGTGAGGCCTGCTCGGTGCAGCGCCATCAACACTTCCCAGAGGTGGCGCAGGTGGTCGGGCCAGGTGGCACTGAACACTGCGATGTCATCCAGGTAGGCGGCACTGAACGCGCCCAGTGCAACCAACACCTGGTTGACCAACCTCTGAAAGGTGGCAGGGGCATTCTTCATCCCAAATGGCATTACGTGGAACTGGAAGTGCCCATCTGGTGTAGAGAATGCTGACCTCTCTTTGGCCCCATCGGTCAAGGCGATCTGCCAGTACCCAGACGTTAAATCAAACGTGCTGAGGAACCGGGCAGCCCCTAGCCGATCAATGAGCTCATCAGCTCTGGGGATGGGGTGCGCGTCAGTCTTAGTTACTGAATTGAGTCCTCTGTAGTCCACACAGAACCGGAGTTCAGGTGTGGCTCCCGGTGCAGCAGCTTTGGGGACCAAGACCACGGGGCTGGACCAAGGACTGCTGGAGGATTCAATCACCCCTAAAGCCAGCATCTTGGAGACCTCCTCCTTGATGCAAGCTCTGACCCTGTCAGTTACCCTGTAAGCCTTGTGCTTCACAGGTAAGCTGTCTCCTGTGTCCACCTCATGGACGCACCAATCGGTGACACCAGGAACCAGGGAGAACAGGTCAGGGAACTGCCCCAGCAACTGGCGGCAATCTTCCTGTTGTTCGGGCGTCGAGGAGGGTGAGAGGTTAACTCCATCCACTGACCCATCTTTCTCAGAGGCCACTAAGAGGTCAGGAAGAGGCTCGGTCTCCTCTTCCATTCCGTCATCAGTGGCCAGCAACATGCCCACTTCGGTCCTCTCTAAGTGGGGCTTAAGGCGGTTAACATGTAGGACCCTCAAAGGGTTCCTGGGAGACTGCATGTTCACCAGGTTGGTGATTGGACTTCTGCGCTCCACAACCTCAAATGGACCTGTCCACTTATCCTGAAGTGCACACGGTTCCACTGGGGCCAAGACCCACACCTTTTGTCCAGGTTGAAGCTCTACCAGAGTGGCATTCTGGTCGTACCACCGCTTCATCTCTTCCTGGCTGGCTTCCAGATTTGCCTCAGCAAGTTGCCTGAAAGGTCTAGTCTGGTTTCGGAAGGCCAGCATGTAACTATATACATTCTGGGGAGGTTTCCTGGGAGATTGCTCCCAGCCCTCCTTTACCAAACTCAGAGGTCCTCTTACCGGGTGACCATACAGAAGCTCAAAGGGGCTGAACCCTAAAGACTTCTGTGGCACCTCTCGGTAAGCGAAGAGGAGGCATGGCAAGAGGACGTCCCATTTACGCCTCATTGGACCGTCTAGGCCCATGATCATGCCTTTGAGGGTTCGGTTGAATCTCTCAACCAACCCATTTCCTTGGGGGTGGTAAGGAGTGGTGAACTTGTAGGTTACCCCGCACTCCTTCCACAGGGATTTCATATGTGGATATGAAATTGGTCCCCCTGTCGCTCACCACCTCTAGAGGGAACCCCACTCGGGAAAAGATTCCCATCAGTGCCCGTCCCACCACGGGGGCCGTCACTGTCCTCAGAGGGATGGCTTCAGGGTACCGGGTGGCATGGTCCACCAAGACCAGGATGAACCTGTTGCCCAGGGCTGTCTTGGGGTCCAGAGGCCCAACAATATCAATACCCACTCGTTGGAATGGCGTACCGACCACAGGAAAAGGTTGCAGAGGAGCCTTGTGCTTCCCTCCGCTCTTACCACTTGCCTGGCAAGTCTGACAGGTTCTGCAGTAGGAATCTGAATTCTTATGCATTTGGGGCCAGTAAAAGTGGGTGACAAGCCTGTCATAGGTCTTGTCCATCCCCAAATGTCCTGCTAAAGGCACATCGTGAGCCAGTCCCAGTAGGAAGGTTCTGAACTTCTGGGGTACCACCAGCACACGTGCTGACCCAGGTTCAGCAGCCTTAGGCTCCGAATACAGGAGGTCACTCTCCCAGTACACGTAGTGTGTCTTGGCCTGAACACCTTTGGCCTGGTCTGCAGCCTGTTGCCGCATACCCACGAGAGAAGGGCATTCCCTCTGCTCCTTGCAGAATTCCTCCCTGGAAGGGCCTCCTTCTTGCTGCCAATGGGTCAGCTCAGGCAGGTCTCCCAGTTCGGCAATCTGTTCCCCGGTAGGCTCCAGAGCATCCCCCTCAGGGTCCGCTTCCTCCTGGGCCGTGGAAACTTTGGGGGCCGGTTTCCCGCGCCTCCTGCGCCTTCTCCCTAAGACCGGTTCCTGGACCTCTCCCTCAGGCTCCAGGACCCTTTCGACACCCCTACTGGCTGCCATTGACCGGGTGGTCACGCACGCCCAGTCGGGTAGACCCACCATCCTCAGATGCGTGGTCTTCTCCACCTTTTCCCAAGGGGAGCTCTCCAGGTCGTTCCCTAGCAGACAATCTACAGGCATGTCAGTTCTCACAGCGACTTGTAGAGTACCAGAGACCCCCCCCACTCAAAGGGAACTTGAGCCATTGGACAACGACTCTCAATGTTGTCAGCATTGACAACCCTACAGTAGGCATGGGGTACAACCTGCTCTTGAGACACCAGGTGTTGCCTCACCGAGGTCACGCTGGCTCCTGTATCTCTAAGAGCCTCAACCTTCTTTCCATTGATGGTCACTACTTGCCCATATTTCTTAGTGTTAGAGGGTAAGTAGGTTTCAGGGACCATCTCACTGTCTCCTAGCGAGACTAGGGTCATATGCGCGGGACCCCCACCCCCCTGGACTGCTACCTCCTCCCCAAAATTAACACTAGCCACTTGCCGGGGTGGAGCACCAGTGGGTGCTGTCTTACCAAACAGGCGACATTTAGGATCAGAGGCAATGTGACCCGGTTCACCACATTTATAACAATTGAAGGGCCCCTTTGGAACAGGCCTACCTGTCGGGCCCCGTTCTGCTGCGGGGGTGGGGGAGGCTGAGAACCCTTCTGCTGGTTCCCTTGGGAATTACTTTGGGGGCCTTTTTGGAACCCCTTCTGTTTACCCTTGTCCCCCCCACTCTTCTGCTGGGGACCCTGCCCACCTTTGGCGGAGTCTCCCACTTGACCCTTGTGGACCCTGGTGCTGAGCCGGCGGTCCGCCTCCTCAGCGAGCTTCCTCGGGTTGGACAGCTTGCTATCAATCAGGTGCTGGCGTAGCTCAGGAAAACATTGACTGGACAAGTGCTCCCATGCAATTAAATCAAGCAGCCCTTGATAATCATTCACCTTGCTACCCTTCACCCAACCATCCAGTGCTCTGCAGAAAAAAGTTACATACTCCACATACGTACTCTCAGGGATCTTCTTAGTCTCCCTGAACCTCTGTCTATATAGTTCAGGAGTTAACCCATACCTGGTCATTAAAGCTTCCTTCATATGGGGGTATGAGGTCTGGATCTCTAGGGGCAAATCTAACAGTGTGTCACGCCCTTCAGCAAGGAACCTTCCCCACAACCCTGCTCCCCAGTCTTTCTCAGGGACCCGGTGTGAAGACATGGCTACCTCGTAGGCCCTAAACCACTGCCCTAGGTCATCCTTCCTAAAAAAACTCCTTCACTACATCTTTGGGGATGTACACCTTGGACTCTACCTGCACCGGTGGAGTGCTGCCACCAGAAGGAGCGGTTTCCAAACTTTTCGCCTTCAGCTCCAACTCCTTCACTTTCAGATCATGATCCATTTGGCGTTGTTGTGCCTCCAAGGCCAACTTCTGCTTCTCCATTTCCATTTGTCCTGCCAACTTTGCCATCTCCATTGCATGCGCCCTGTCTGCTGCCCTGTCCGCCAGCTCTTCTGGGGACAGGCCTCTGGTGGGCTCCACAAAGTGTTCGGGCGGAACAATGTCCCCCGCATTCTGTGGGTCTCTTGACTCTTTCCAGGCTCTCAACGCCTTGAGGTACTGGTTCTTCTTCCTGAATCCAGTATGGGGCACTCTGAATTTCACACTGTAGCCTTTCAATTGCTCCACGGTGCAGTCGTCCAGTTTCTCCCAATCCACCTCATCCATTCCAGAAATCACAGAGAGTGCTCTTCCAGCAGGAAGTGAGCCAGGCATGGCTGCAGTAATGGCAGATGTCTCAACGGTTCACAAATGAAAAAAACCTGTGGCTGCGTTACTTGGTCTGCTCTCACTATCTGGTGATTAATAATTCACTGTATGCAAACTACAAATGCAAATCCGAAATCCCACCGCTGCCACCAATGTTAGCGACGGGGATCTCTGATTGGCACAAGGATGTCCTTGTGTCAAGCAGTGACCCTCTCCTCCACGTCAGGGCAAAGGATAACCCCTTGGGAATGACCCTTGCTCACCCTCTAGGTGCGTGGCGTGAGCAGCCAAGGCGATTCTCCAGGCGTTGTTGGTTAAGCAATTATAATCACACACACAGTAAATACATTAATCCCCCCAGAAACGGACACCAGGCTTAGGTATGTGAAAATACGGTTCTTTATATAAAAATAGTTATCTTAATATGCAGATTTATCACAAGACCAGTAACGTGGGTTCTAGGCCCCCAGATTATCAAGCAGGTAAACGGTTCTTTTAAGCGGATGCTTCTTTAGTCTCTTTTCAATGTCACTTGGGAGATTCCAGTCTTTGACTTACGTTCAGGCCTACCGCGGCTCACACATCGGTCGTGGGCGCGCTCGCGCCGTGCACAGCTCCTCCCGGTGGCTCCCGGGCAGCGGCGGTGAGACGGGCGTGCGGTGAGGATTAACGGGGAAGTAAGGCGGTGCGGGCCCCGAGCCCGATACTGGAATTCCTGTAGCACTGTTGCGAGGAGAGAGTTGCCCAGATCGGAGCGACTCTCGGCTTTGAGGTAGTGTCTTTGGATCCTCAATCAGCGGGGGTGTCCAGCAGGCAGGCGCGGCCAGCGACCCTTAGCACGGCGGTGCAGGGGGGTCTCCACAGCGGGGGTGGCACGGCCTGAGATGTCTGGGGATAGCGAAGCGGGGTCACAGGGCACGGTCAGTGCAGCTGGGTGACCCGGCGTAGATCACAGTCGTCGGACGGATTCCGGCGGGAGGGGTGACAGCACGTTCAGCGCACTCCAGTGGCAGGCGGTGACAGGGGTGCAGGCAACCTAGCCCGGGGACAGAGAGCGGCTCCGGACGGTGCGGGGCTCTCACGGGGTAGAGGCAGGCAAGCTCCTGAGTGTCACGGCCCTAGGAGGAGGCGATGAGGGGCGCAGTCTCTTTCCAGCGGGATGCACACACGGCTCGAATTGGAGGACGAGCAAAAGCACAGAGAACCCACTAGTCCTGGGGTTCAGTTCAGGGGGCAAGCTCAGATCAAGCCCTTGGAGAATGTTCAAGCACAAAGTAGCAAAGTCTTTTCAGCAAGTCTTTTTCCTCTCCTTTCTCAGCAAGGCAAGCAGCAGGCCAGTCCTTCCAGTGTCTTCTTCTCCTTCTAGTCGGGCAGAGGTCCTTTGTGGTAAACAGGATTCTGATTTGCAAGGAGCAGGGCTCCTACTTTTATACCACATTTCTTTTGTTCTTTCAGGCCAGGGGGGCCTTCGCATAGTCGTTCTCAGTCCTGAACACTTTGTTGGGGGTACTCTGACTTCTGCTTTCAGTGTGAGGGGCAGGCACATCAGCCGCTCCACAGGAGGTGGAGCCGGCATTCAGGGGACAAGTACTTTCAGGATCACCTTGTGGACAGCGCTTCGCCCGTCCGGGGCCAGGTGCAGGCTGAGTCATCAGTCGCTCCCCAGGGGGCGGAGCCAGCTTTGTGGTGGTGGAGCACTGCCCTATTCAGAGTCCAAGGGGCACCCCCACCTCCCACCAAGGTGCTCTCCTGCCATTCGCTACCTGTCATCCCCCCAGCCCTGTCACTCACATAGCCCAGACAGTCAGATACACGCACAGCAGAGGCGGGCTGAGATGGTTAAGCGAGTAAATACGGACTTTCTAAAAGTCGTATTTACAAACCCAGGATAGTAAAATAAACTTGACTACAAGAAGTATTTTATCATTCCAAGTTCAGGCATTCTAAACATATCTCTCTACCATGTTCCCTGAGCCTGCTGGGATTATAGGATGTAATAATTCCAGCAGCTCATCTGGCCTAAGGGGAACAGGTAGCCTTGCAATAGTGAACCACGAAGATGGCGGTGATTCACTATTAGGACAGGCCTCACAACCAGGGCCTGTCCTACCTTACACCTACAACGCACCCTGCCCGCGGGCCTACCATAGGGGTGACTAACATGAGGCTAAGGGAAGGTTCTGGGGGCTGGCAAGTGTGTGCACTTGCCCAGCCAGCGTGACAGTACGGGACTGCACGCGGGGTCGGCAGTGGCAGACCCAGGACACATTTTACATGGCCGCTGGTGTGGGTGGCGCAACCAGCGCTGCAGCCCACTAGCGGCATTGGCATTCACAAGCCCTGGCACTCCGGGTGCACTTTACTGGGGACTGACAGTGAATCCAATAAACCAATCATGTATACCAATGATGAACACTTTATCTTAGGGAGCACTTGCGCTGCGGCACGGATTAGCCGTGGCGCAGCGCCCTGAGCGGACAACAGCAGAAAAACAATCGAGGCACACCATCAAAAAGTGGAAGGGAAACTCACGCCAAGGTGCCAGGTCTAACAGTCTGTCTTCACTATGTGGCGTTCATCAATCACTGTGTATGTATCACAAATGCAAATTCGTAATCCTCACCGCTGACCACCAATGTTAGAATCCGGGTTCTCTGGTTGGCACAGGTAGGTACTTGTGTCAAGCAGGGAACCTTTCCTCTAGTCAGGGTAGGGGGATACACTCTAATAATAACCCCTGCTCACCCTCTAGGTTGCTTGGCGCGAGCAGACAAGGCGTTATCTCAGGGCATTTAGGTTAAGCATTTGTAAATACCCACACAGTAATACAGTGACCCTCCACAAATGGACTCTGTTGGACTTGGCCCTTCTGGCCGGTTCACCCCTAAACTTTTTGCGATTATCTTAGCTTTTTCCCTATGTTGTGTTTTAGGCCCCTAGGTGCTTTAACACTGTGTCCCAGTGTAAAGTGCGTGCGCGCTGTTACATTGAATGAGACTGACCTGCCCTCCCATAGGAACGCATGGGGAATGTGTGTATCCCTGGTAGTTCCTGATGCGTGGGGAGTGCAGGGTCGAGTTTGGTATGCGCGAACTCGTGAGAGTGAATGCTGCGAGATGATGTGTGTGGCGTTACTGTGTCTAGTATAGAAGTACCAATTCTGGCATAAATGTGAAGTGACTGTCTGGCGTGTGATTGGCTGGTGTGCCTGGCTCCAGGAGTCAGGATGGGTCTGCCCCAGTGGTGAGTGGAGAGATCTGCATGTTGATGAGTGGGAGGAGTACACCTGGGACCTGAATAGGGCTGGGCTTTCCCCACGCAATGCTGGCTCCACCCCCTGTGGTGTGACTGATGACCCTGGCCTGTTCTGTGAATAGGGAGAGGGGCTGAGCAAAACAAAGTGCTCAAGAACCAGTTGCATCTGGTTCGCCCCTTCCCTGCACCTTGAAACAAAGGAAACCTGTGTTTAAAAAGGGGTTGTGACCCCATGTAAAATGTTCTGTGCTGATCCTAACTGGGGGGGGCCTGCTGCGGCTGCTGGGCGCCAGGAGAGACCGCCACTGGGGACTGTCTCCCTGCCTGGAGGGCCCTGTGAGCTGGCCCCTGGGCCCAGCCCTTGCCCCCCCTGCCTTCCTAAGAACTTTGCTCCTGGACCTTGCCTTCAAGCGCCTGGGAAGCGCTACATCTTTATTTACTGGAGAGCGCGCTAATTTGGCTACGCCAACAAAGAGCAAAGCTTCGATCTCCAACAGCAGCACGAAGCTGCAATCCTCTGTGTAAGGGAATCCCCGGCGTGGAGATTCCCCCGCAATTTTACTTATTTACGGAGCGGGAGCCCACCCCGCTCTGTCCTTTTAATTTCCAGAGGGAGCCTACCCCTCGTTTGCCCACTTCACCTTATTTTTACTTGCGGGAGCCCACCCCGCTTAGTAATCTTAAAGACGAGGGAGCCTACCCCTTATTTGCCGTTTTTACCGCCGCGACCCGGCGACCATGAAGTCAGGCAGTCCTCGCCGAGACGTGGGTGGGGCCTCGTCGCAGAACCGGAAGAAGCCGACGGGAGCCCACCCCGCGCTCCAATCGCCATATGAGAAGCCGGAGGCTGACGGGAGCCCACCCCGCGCTCCGGTACACGAAGCCCGAGAAGAAGAGTCCAGGCGGGAGCCCACCCCGCGCTGGACGGCGCCGTAGGAGCGGAGGAAAGTAGCAGTGGCTGGCGGGGCTCCCGTGAGGAGAGGAGAGGAGAGCCCCGCGCCTACACCGGAGGAGGCGCCCCCGCAGTGAGGAGTCCCCGTGTCAGTCCGGTGAGTGGGGAGGAAGAAAGGGGGCCTGCCTTGGTACCTAAGCCCCGTGGGGCCCGCGCACACGTAGTTGGTGCCTATTTAGGGGCACATTGACGGTGCTCGCAGCTGCCCCACTTATCAGAGGGCAGCTGCACCACGTGAGCACAGTTTGGACTCCCCTTTTGAGTCCGAGAACGGGCCTCCAACGTCGGGCCCATTGCCCTTGAGGGCTCGCGAGTCCCCCGAGCGGGACTCCAACGAAGGGGGCATTATTAATCAAGAGCGCCAGTGCGCTCCAGCGTGCGCCATTATTATTCCAGAGCCTATGAGGCTCCAACGTTTGGGGGCATAGTTCATTCCCAGAGCCTAGGTGATCCCCTACGCGCTGCATATGGATTTAAAGGCACAGTGCTGCCCAGGCTCCTTTTCCCAGCTGCCCAGCACTTAGTGGGCAGCTGCAACGTTTAGGTTGTGCCCCGGTGCCCTGTTGCTTACGCTGCATTGGCAGCCCCGCCCTGACTCTGTGGACAAAGGGCGTTTGAGCCCCTGAGAGGCCAAGTTGGCCTGGGGACAGTTTTCTGTGTTGTGCCCTCACCTAGGGTACATGATTATTCCTATAGGTGTACTTTTGCGCCATGTGTATTGCCTTGATGCTATTTTTTATTTCTAACTGTGCCTATGCGTAGGAGAGGGCTTTTCCTCGTATAGGTTATGCTAGTGTGTTCATGGTGCCCTGCGTGATATATACCTAAGGTGTTTAGGGTTGCGTAGGGTGTACTTACCTGCTACCAGTGGTTACTGGTTGTGCGCTACATTTATTATTTGTCCTACATTTCTACATTTACAATTTGGTGATTTGTGATGATTCTGACAGTGGTCCATGTGGCCCTGTCTTGTGTAAATAGTCCCCTGTAAATTCCGCCCAGTGCCAGTTGGCACAGTGTAAATTGTGTGAATATTATCTAATGTGTTTTGTTATAATACAAAGGTTATTTTTATATATAACCTTGTGTGGAGTTTCTTTTGTGGTGGGCCTTGGGTGTTGTTGCTGGGTGCGCGCGCAAACGCTTTACACATTGCCTCCGGGATAAGCCTGACTGCTCGTGCCAAGCTACCAAGGGGGTGAGCAGGGGTTATCTTTGGCGTGTAACTCCCCAGCCCTGACTTAGAGTGGTGGTTTCTGCCTGGCTTTGGCGCAAGCCCTAGCCAACCAGAAATCCCATTTCTATAATTGGTGATCAGCGGTGGGATTAGGACTTGCGTTTGCGCAGTACCACAGTGACAGCTGGCTGCACTACAAAACTCTGCATTTTAGATAATCACGTATTTGGGGTTTATTGTTTTGAGTTCCATTATTTCTCCTCCTAAAGGTGTCCTTTGTGAATTGTGTACTCCTGTTTTAGCTCAGACACCTAGGTTCCTTGTGTTGAACTTTTCTCGAGAACGTCCGCCAAAATTGAGCCTGCTTTTAATTTCTGTGGTCTGTTTAAATACAGTATGTTAGAGTTGGTCAGATTCTGTGAAGAGAGAGACATAGAGGTGGGTGAGTCAGACACCCAGTCCAAACTGAGGGACAACCTGATCCTATGGCAAAAGGATGAACGGGAACGTGAGCGCAGTGAGGAGGAGAGGGCCCGGGCAACACGCCAAGAGGGTGGTGGGTCTGAGGGGAGCCCTGAGGAGTCTGAGGAGGAGGAAGAAAGTGACAGGACAGGGACGCCAGTAGATAGTGAAGACCCCATAGATAGGGAGTCCCTTGCTGGGTCCAGTGTCAGGAGCCGCACCCCCTCCCTTTTCCTGTCCCCAGAGGAGTGGGTAGATAGGAGGGAAGAGAGGGAGCATCAGCTGGCCATGGAAAAACTCAGGATAGAGCATGCCAAGCTGGAGACTGAGAGGGTCCTAGAGCAGAAGCAGGTGGTGGAGGCTGAGAGGGCCTTCGCCAAGGAGACATTAGCTCCGGAGGGTAGATTGTCCCCTGAGCGCAGTGGTAGTTGTCTGGATTCCCCAGGGAGGGTAGAGTCCAGTGGTGGCAGCGATATAGACTTCAGTGCAGGAAGTCTAATTTCCAGTTCCCAAAGTATGGTACCTTGTTCCCGAGAGGAGGATTACAGGTTGAAGTTCAGGGACAGTAAGAAGCAGCTGTCTCACCAGTCTTGGGAGGAGTTTGTCGATGAATGTGATGATGCACTGACCGATTGGGTGAGGGTTAACCCGGAAAGTGGTTATTCCGCACTATTTGGTCTGGTTCTCAAAGAGCAGATGCTCAGTAGTTGTTATCCCGGGTTGCGTCAATACCTGTTGAGGTATAACTCCTTTTGTGCTTGGGTCCTTGCAATAGAAGCGAATCATTGGGAAAGTGCCCATGGTTCTGAGATGGTATGGGAGAGTACTTCCAACAGTAGTGGCTCAGGTATCTTCCCGGCCTGTATTGGGGAAGAGGTTCAGAGTAGCCCAGCTAGGTCCCAGAGTAGTGAGAGGGGTGTAGGGGCTCACGACGTCTCTCAGTGGAGTAAGAGTGAGTGTGTGACTTCGAGTCCCCAGATGCCCGAAACCCAGTCTCAGAGCCTGGATGGTTTCTTCAGGGAACACCAGGTTGGGGGCCTAGGCTGTCCTGTTAGTCCATTTGAGGAGGATCGCCTAGTGTATGGAGAACCTGGAGCATCTGTAAGTAGAGCTCCAGTGGTTCTGGTGTCTGGCAGTGCCGCTCCAGTAGGGAGGGTACCGAAGTCCAGCGAGAGGGGTGGCATGGGGCTGTGTTCCTCAGTGGAGGAGCCAGTGGGTCAGGGACCAGCCGGGAGGGCAAATTCTCCTAGAGGTGACCATGGTGACCACACGTCTGTCCTGGGGGATCTTCACGCACTGTCAGGTGGACAGGGGACGGGAGATCTGCGCCAGGCAGACTGTCACGCAACATATGAGGCATATGTTACCTTCGGGGGATGGTGTGTAAGTCCCCAGAAGTCTTGGAGTGCCAGGCAAGTACTCAGCCAAAGGGTTTAGACCCCTGGTTGGGAGGCCAGGTTCAGGATCAGCCTGACCTGGAGGGAAGGACGACTGTAAGCAGTGTCCTGACCGATGTAGCTGCTAGGGGCACCACTCCAGTTGGGAGGGTGCCGGACTCTGGAAGGGGGTGCAGAGGGAAGGAGGCCTCGCCTCTGACCCCGGTGCAACCTGAGGGGTTAAACACTAGGTTGGGAGACCAGTTCTCAGGGAGAGGTCCTGAGCTGGTGGGTGAATTGCGTTACGAGGTCGCCTCTCAGAGGAAGAGAGGGCGGAACCCTAGATGAGGAGGTAGGGGGAGGAGAGCCTCGCCCATGACTGTTGGTCAGCCTGAGGGTACAGACCCTGGGCTGGAGGATCAGTGGCAGTGTAGAACTGCCCTGATGAGGGGTAGAGTGGAGAATGGTTGCTATGTGCCAGGGGTTACTACCCCCCACTCTGTGGTTAGGCAAGGACCAATGGCACCTGGATGGCCTAGGGCCTGGTCCTGGCCGCGGACAGCTGAGGAGTACCAGTGGGGTAGCCCAGTTGGTCCGCAGAGCTTTTACAGAGGGAACAACAAGGGTTCAGAGTGGCGTAAAACCGGAGAGTGTCCCTGCCGTTGCGGGCCTGCGTCCGTGTTTTATCGCCCCAAGCAGGGAAGACCATCACGGTGGTGATTGGTCTACCCTGCGTTTTGGCTGGAAGGGGGTTGTGTTGGACTTGGCCCTTCTGGCCGGTTCACTCCTAAACTTTTTGCGATTATCTTAGCTTTTTCCCTATGTTGTGTGAGTGGTTTTAGGCCCCTAGGCGCTTTAACACTGTGACCCAGTGTAAAATGCGAGCGCGCTGTTACATTGAATGAGACTGACCTGCCCTCCCATAGGAATGCATGGGGAATGTGTGTGTCCCTGGTAGTTCCTGATGCGTGGGGAGTGCAGGGTCGAGTTTGGTATGTGTGAACTCGTGAGAGTGAATGCTGCGCGATGATGTGTGTGGCGTTACTGTGTCTAGTATAGAAGTACCAATTCTAGACTGTGAGACCGGCCTCACGGCGTTGCCCTCTCCATCATCCCGCCAACCTGCAACCACCCTCAAGACACGACATCCCCGACTCCGGCCGCCCCAGCCACCCCCGATCCACGGGCCGGCCAGAGACCTGACAGACTCAACACCCTACCACGCATGCCCAACCGAGGGAGCGGGAACCCTCGAGCCAGACCCAGAGGCGCCAGCCCAGTCACACCTCGGGTCGCCTTCCCCGGGAGGACTCAATCGGCCACCAGGCCCCTGGGGAGCAGGCGCCTCCCCTACCGAGCGTCTGGGGTCCCTCCCAGACCCACCTGAAAAGACCAAAGAAGTGAGCGGCAGGAAATCCCGCCGACCCCCCTCCGTCACCCCAGTCCCCCCCCTGCGAGCACTCCGGACTTCAAAGAACCAGCAGAGTATAACAAGGGGTGCCGGAGGAACAAGGACAGAGAAGACCTGGAACCATCTGAGCCTGCTGACGCTGTCGCGGCTCCTGAACGCTGAAGTCACCTGGGCCTGCTGAGTGACTCGCGGCCTCTTGCTATTGAACCATCTGAGCCCTGCGGACGAGGTCGCGGCTCCCGAACACTGATCCACCTAGGCCTGCTGAGTGACTCGCGGCCCCCCAGCTATTGAACCATCTGAGCCCTGCGGACGGAATCGCGGCTCCTGAACTCCGACCACCTGTGCCTGCTGAGAGACTCGCGGCGCTCCCCTTGAGAACGACTCGATAAGAGATCGCCCAGAGACACGACACCCTCCAGCTCGAGGATTGTGAGCTTCCGCAGGGTATTTCGCAGAGACACTATCTTGAAAGACTGTCCCGCTACCCCCATTCCCCACGACTGATTTGTGGTACGTTGTGCCACTGCTGTCCTATTTGCCTTTTGGGTCATAAAGATCCCTGAAATCATCGATAAAAGAACTTATCGTCCTACAAGGAATACGTGTGGTGTCCCTCTGTTCACAGTGCAGATCAGGGTGTGCGTGCCTGGTTCGGCTTACTTGGGAGAGGTGGGTCGAAGGGGTGGGCAAGACGAGTATCGAACCCCCTTCCGGCGGGCGCCTTTCCAACATAGACGCTGGCATAAATGTGAAGTGACTGTCTGGCGTGTGATTAGCTGGTGTGCCTGGCTCCAGGAGTCAGGATGGGTCTGCCCCAGTGGTGAGTGGAGAGATCTGCATGTTGATGAGTGGGAGGAGTACACCTGGGACCTGAATAGGGCTGGGCTTTCCCCACATAATGCTGGCTCTGCCCCCTGTGGTGCGACTGATGACCCTGGCCTGTTCTGTGAATAGGGAGAGGGGCTGAGCAAAACAAAGTGCTCAAGAACCAGTTGCATCTGGTTCGCCCCTTCCCTGCACCTTGAAACAAAGGAAACCTGTGTTTAAAAAGGGGTTGTGACCCCATGTAAAATGTTCTCTGCTGATCCTAACTGGGGGGGCCTGCTGCGGCTGCTGGGCGCAAGGAGAGACCGCCACTGGGGACTGTCTCCCTGCCTGGAGGGCCCTGTGAGCTGGCCCCTGGGCCCAGCCCTTGCCCCCCCTGCCTTCCTAAGAACTTTGCTCCTGGACCTTGCCTTCAAGCGCCTGGGAAGCGCTACATCTTTATTTACTGGAGAGCGCGCTAATTTGGCTACGCCAACAAAGAGCAAAGCTTCGATCTCCAACAGCAGCACGAAGCTGCAATCCTCTGTGTAAGGGAATCCCCGGCGTGGAGATTCCCCCGCAATTTTACTTATTTACGGAGCGGGAGCCCACCCCGCTCTGTCCTTTTAATTTCCAGAGGGAGCCTACCCCTCGTTTGCCCACTTCACCTTATTTTTACTTGCGGGAGCCCACCCCGCTTAGTAATCTTAAAGACGAGGGAGCCTACCCCTTATTTGCCGTTTTTACCGCCGCGACCCGGCGACCATGAAGTCAGGCAGTCCTCGCCGAGACGTGGGTGGGGCCTCGTCGCAGAACCGGAAGAAGCCGACGGGAGCCCACCCCGCGCTCCAATCGCCATATGAGAAGCCGGAGGCTGACGGGAGCCCACCCCGCGCTCCGGTACACGAAGCCCGAGAAGAAGAGTCCAGGCGGGAGCCCACCCCGCGCTGGACGGCGCCGTAGGAGCGGAGGAAAGTAGCAGTGGCTGGCGGGGCTCCCGTGAGGAGAGGAGAGGAGAGCCCCGCGCCTACACCGGAGGAGGCGCCCCCGCAGTGAGGAGTCCCCGTGTCAGTCCGGTGAGTGGGGAGGAAGAAAGGGGGCCTGCCTTGGTACCTAAGCCCCGTGGGGCCCGCGCACACGTAGTTGGTGCCTATTTAGGGGCACATTGACGGTGCTCGCAGCTGCCCCACTTATCAGAGGGCAGCTGCACCACGTGAGCACAGTTTGGACTCCCCTTTTGAGTCCGAGAACGGGCCTCCAACGTCGGGCCCATTGCCCTTGAGGGCTCGCGAGTCCCCCGAGCGGGACTCCAACGAAGGGGGCATTATTAATCAAGAGCGCCAGTGCGCTCCAGCGTGCGCCATTATTATTCCAGAGCCTATGAGGCTCCAACGTTTGGGGGCATAGTTCATTCCCAGAGCCTAGGTGATCCCCTACGCGCTGCATATGGATTTAAAGGCACAGTGCTGCCCAGGCTCCTTTTCCCAGCTGCCCAGCACTTAGTGGGCAGCTGCAACGTTTAGGTTGTGCCCCGGTGCCCTGTTGCTTACGCTGCATTGGCAGCCCCGCCCTGACTCTGTGGACAAAGGGCGTTTGAGCCCCTGAGAGGCCAAGTTGGCCTGGGGACAGTTTTCTGTGTTGTGCCCTCACCTAGGGTACATGATTATTCCTATAGGTGTACTTTTGCGCCATGTGTATTGCCTTGATGCTATTTTTTATTTCTAACTGTGCCTATGCGTAGGAGAGGGCTTTTCCTCGTATAGGTTATGCTAGTGTGTTCATGGTGCCCTGCGTGATATATACCTAAGGTGTTTAGGGTTGCGTAGGGTGTACTTACCTGCTACCAGTGGTTACTGGTTGTGCGCTACATTTATTATTTGTCCTACATTTCTACATTTACAATTTGGTGATTTGTGATGATTCTGACAGTGGTCCATGTGGCCCTGTCTTGTGTAAATAGTCCCCTGTAAATTCCGCCCAGTGCCAGTTGGCACAGTGTAAATTGTGTGAATATTATCTAATGTGTTTTGTTATAATACAAAGGTTATTTTTATATATAACCTTGTGTGGAGTTTCTTTTGTGGTGGGCCTTGGGTGTTGTTGCTGGGTGCGCGCGCAAACGCTTTACACATTGCCTCCGGGATAAGCCTGACTGCTCGTGCCAAGCTACCAAGGGGGTGAGCAGGGGTTATCTTTGGCGTGTAACTCCCCAGCCCTGACTTAGAGTGGTGGTTTCTGCCTGGCTTTGGCGCAAGCCCTAGCCAACCAGAAATCCCATTTCTATAATTGGTGATCAGCGGTGGGATTAGGACTTGCGTTTGCGCAGTACCACAGTGACAGCTGGCTGCACTACAAAACTCTGCATTTTAGATAATCACGTATTTGGGGTTTATTGTTTTGAGTTCCATTATTTCTCCTCCTAAAGGTGTCCTTTGTGAATTGTGTACTCCTGTTTTAGCTCAGACACCTAGGTTCCTTGTGTTGAACTTTTCTCGAGAACGTCCGCCAAAATTGAGCCTGCTTTTAATTTCTGTGGTCTGTTTAAATACAGTATGTTAGAGTTGGTCAGATTCTGTGAAGAGAGAGACATAGAGGTGGGTGAGTCAGACACCCAGTCCAAACTGAGGGACAACCTGATCCTATGGCAAAAGGATGAACGGGAACGTGAGCGCAGTGAGGAGGAGAGGGCCCGGGCAACACGCCAAGAGGGTGGTGGGTCTGAGGGGAGCCCTGAGGAGTCTGAGGAGGAGGAAGAAAGTGACAGGACAGGGACGCCAGTAGATAGTGAAGACCCCATAGATAGGGAGTCCCTTGCTGGGTCCAGTGTCAGGAGCCGCACCCCCTCCCTTTTCCTGTCCCCAGAGGAGTGGGTAGATAGGAGGGAAGAGAGGGAGCATCAGCTGGCCATGGAAAAACTCAGGATAGAGCATGCCAAGCTGGAGACTGAGAGGGTCCTAGAGCAGAAGCAGGTGGTGGAGGCTGAGAGGGCCTTCGCCAAGGAGACATTAGCTCCGGAGGGTAGATTGTCCCCTGAGCGCAGTGGTAGTTGTCTGGATTCCCCAGGGAGGGTAGAGTCCAGTGGTGGCAGCGATATAGACTTCAGTGCAGGAAGTCTAATTTCCAGTTCCCAAAGTATGGTACCTTGTTCCCGAGAGGAGGATTACAGGTTGAAGTTCAGGGACAGTAAGAAGCAGCTGTCTCACCAGTCTTGGGAGGAGTTTGTCGATGAATGTGATGATGCACTGACCGATTGGGTGAGGGTTAACCCGGAAAGTGGTTATTCCGCACTATTTGGTCTGGTTCTCAAAGAGCAGATGCTCAGTAGTTGTTATCCCGGGTTGCGTCAATACCTGTTGAGGTATAACTCCTTTTGTGCTTGGGTCCTTGCAATAGAAGCGAATCATTGGGAAAGTGCCCATGGTTCTGAGATGGTATGGGAGAGTACTTCCAACAGTAGTGGCTCAGGTATCTTCCCGGCCTGTATTGGGGAAGAGGTTCAGAGTAGCCCAGCTAGGTCCCAGAGTAGTGAGAGGGGTGTAGGGGCTCACGACGTCTCTCAGTGGAGTAAGAGTGAGTGTGTGACTTCGAGTCCCCAGATGCCCGAAACCCAGTCTCAGAGCCTGGATGGTTTCTTCAGGGAACACCAGGTTGGGGGCCTAGGCTGTCCTGTTAGTCCATTTGAGGAGGATCGCCTAGTGTATGGAGAACCTGGAGCATCTGTAAGTAGAGCTCCAGTGGTTCTGGTGTCTGGCAGTGCCGCTCCAGTAGGGAGGGTACCGAAGTCCAGCGAGAGGGGTGGCATGGGGCTGTGTTCCTCAGTGGAGGAGCCAGTGGGTCAGGGACCAGCCGGGAGGGCAAATTCTCCTAGAGGTGACCATGGTGACCACACGTCTGTCCTGGGGGATCTTCACGCACTGTCAGGTGGACAGGGGACGGGAGATCTGCGCCAGGCAGACTGTCACGCAACATATGAGGCATATGTTACCTTCGGGGGATGGTGTGTAAGTCCCCAGAAGTCTTGGAGTGCCAGGCAAGTACTCAGCCAAAGGGTTTAGACCCCTGGTTGGGAGGCCAGGTTCAGGATCAGCCTGACCTGGAGGGAAGGACGACTGTAAGCAGTGTCCTGACCGATGTAGCTGCTAGGGGCACCACTCCAGTTGGGAGGGTGCCGGACTCTGGAAGGGGGTGCAGAGGGAAGGAGGCCTCGCCTCTGACCCCGGTGCAACCTGAGGGGTTAAACACTAGGTTGGGAGACCAGTTCTCAGGGAGAGGTCCTGAGCTGGTGGGTGAATTGCGTTACGAGGTCGCCTCTCAGAGGAAGAGAGGGCGGAACCCTAGATGAGGAGGTAGGGGGAGGAGAGCCTCGCCCATGACTGTTGGTCAGCCTGAGGGTACAGACCCTGGGCTGGAGGATCAGTGGCAGTGTAGAACTGCCCTGATGAGGGGTAGAGTGGAGAATGGTTGCTATGTGCCAGGGGTTACTACCCCCCACTCTGTGGTTAGGCAAGGACCAATGGCACCTGGATGGCCTAGGGCCTGGTCCTGGCCGCGGACAGCTGAGGAGTACCAGTGGGGTAGCCCAGTTGGTCCGCAGAGCTTTTACAGAGGGAACAACAAGGGTTCAGAGTGGCGTAAAACCGGAGAGTGTCCCTGCCGTTGCGGGCCTGCGTCCGTGTTTTATCGCCCCAAGCAGGGAAGACCATCACGGTGGTGATTGGTCTACCCTGCGTTTTGGCTGGAAGGGGGTTGTGTTGGACTTGGCCCTTCTGGCCGGTTCACTCCTAAACTTTTTGCGATTATCTTAGCTTTTTCCCTATGTTGTGTGAGTGGTTTTAGGCCCCTAGGCGCTTTAACACTGTGACCCAGTGTAAAATGCGAGCGCGCTGTTACATTGAATGAGACTGACCTGCCCTCCCATAGGAATGCATGGGGAATGTGTGTGTCCCTGGTAGTTCCTGATGCGTGGGGAGTGCAGGGTCGAGTTTGGTATGTGTGAACTCGTGAGAGTGAATGCTGCGCGATGATGTGTGTGGCGTTACTGTGTCTAGTATAGAAGTACCAATTCTAGACTGTGAGACCGGCCTCACGGCGTTGCCCTCTCCATCATCCCGCCAACCTGCAACCACCCTCAAGACACGACATCCCCGACTCCGGCCGCCCCAGCCACCCCCGATCCACGGGCCGGCCAGAGACCTGACAGACTCAACACCCTACCACGCATGCCCAACCGAGGGAGCGGGAACCCTCGAGCCAGACCCAGAGGCGCCAGCCCAGTCACACCTCGGGTCGCCTTCCCCGGGAGGACTCAATCGGCCACCAGGCCCCTGGGGAGCAGGCGCCTCCCCTACCGAGCGTCTGGGGTCCCTCCCAGACCCACCTGAAAAGACCAAAGAAGTGAGCGGCAGGAAATCCCGCCGACCCCCCTCCGTCACCCCAGTCCCCCCCCTGCGAGCACTCCGGACTTCAAAGAACCAGCAGAGTATAACAAGGGGTGCCAGAGGAACAAGGACAGAGAAGACCTGGAACCATCTGAGCCTGCTGACGCTGTCGCGGCTCCTGAACGCTGAAGTCACCTGGGCCTGCTGAGTGACTCGCGGCCTCTTGCTATTGAACCATCTGAGCCCTGCGGACGAGGTCGCGGCTCCCGAACACTGATCCACCTAGGCCTGCTGAGTGACTCGCGGCCCCCCAGCTATTGAACCATCTGAGCCCTGCGGACGGAATCGCGGCTCCTGAACTCCGACCACCTGTGCCTGCTGAGAGACTCGCGGCGCTCCCCTTGAGAACGACTCGATAAGAGATCGCCCAGAGACACGACACCCTCCAGCTCGAGGATTGTGAGCTTCCGCAGGGTATTTCGCAGAGACACTATCTTGAAAGACTGTCCCGCTACCCCCATTCCCCACGACTGATTTGTGGTACGTTGTGCCACTGCTGTCCTATTTGCCTTTTGGGTCATAAAGATCCCTGAAATCATCGATAAAAGAACTTATCGTCCTACAAGGAATACGTGTGGTGTCCCTCTGTTCACAGTGCAGATCAGGGTGTGCGTGCCTGGTTCGGCTTACTTGGGAGAGGTGGGTCGAAGGGGTGGGCAAGACGAGTATCGAACCCCCTTCCGGCGGGCGCCTTTCCAACATAGACGCTGGCATAAATGTGACGTGACTGTCTGGCGTGTGATTGGCTGGTGTGCCTGGCTCCAGGAGTCAGGATGGGTCTGCCCCAGTGGTTAGTGGAGAGATCTGCATGTTGATGAGTCGGAGGAGTACACCTGGGACCTGAATAGGGCTGGGCTTTCCCCACATAATGCTGGCTCTGCCCCCTGTGGTGCGACTGATGACCCTGGCCTGTTCTGTGAATAGGGAGAGGGGCTGAGCAAAACAAAGTGCTCAAGAACCAGTTGCATCTGGTTCGCCCCTTCCCTGCACCTTGAAACAAAGGAAACCTGTGTATAAAAAGGGGCTGTGACCCCATGTAAAATGTTCTCTGCTGATCCTAACTGGGGGGGCCTGCTGCGGCTGCTGGGCGCAAGGAGAGACCACCACTGGGGACTGCCTCCCTGCCTGGAGGGCCCTGTGAGCTGGCCCCTGGGCCCAGCCCCTGCCCCCCCTGCCTTCCTAAGAACTTTGCTCCTGGACCTTGCCTTCAAGCGCCTGGGAAGCGCTACATCTTTATTTACTGGAGAGCGCGCTAATTTGGCTACGCCAACAAGGAGCAGCGCTTCGATCTCCAACAGCAGCACGAAGCTGCAATCCTCTGTGTAAGGGAATCCCCGGCGTGGAGATTCCCCCGCAATTTTACTTATTTACGGAGCGGGAGCCCACCGCGCTCTGTCCTTTTAATTACCAGAGGGAGCCTACCCCTCGTTTGCCCACTTCACCTTATTTATACTTGCGGGAGCCCACCCCGCTTAGTAATCTTAAAGACGATGGAGCCTACCCCTTATTTGCCGTTTTTACCGCCGCGACCCGGCGACCAGGAAGTCAGGCAGTCCTCGCCGAGACGTGGGCGGGGCCTCGTCGCGAAACCGGAAGAAGCCGACGGGAGCCCACCCCGCGCTCCGATCGCCAGAGGAGAAGCCGGAGGCTGACGGGAGCCCACCCCGCGCTCCGGTACACGAAGCCCGAGAAGAAGAGTCCAGGCAGGAGCCCACCCCGCGCTGGACGGCGCCGAAGGAGCGGAGGAAAGTAGCAGTGGCTGCCGGGGCTCCCGTGAGGAGAGGAGAGCCCCGCGCCTACACTGGAGGAGGCGCCCCCGCAGTTAGGAGTCCCCGCATCAGTCCGGTGAGTGGGGAGGAAGAAAGGGGGCCTGCCTTGGTACCTAAGCCCCGTAGGGCCCGCGCACACGTAGTTGGTGCCTGCTTCGGGGCACATTGACGGTGCTCGCAGCTGCCCCACTTGTCAGAGGGCAGCTGCACCACGAGCACAGTTTGTATTCCCCTTTTGAGTCCGAGAACGGGACTCCAACGTCGGGCCCATTGCCCTTGAGGGCTCGCGAGTCCCCGGAGCGGGACTCCAACGAAGGGGGCATTATTAATCAAGAGCGCCAGTGCGCTCCAACGTACGCCATTATAATTCCAGAGCCTGTGTGTTAGACGGCGACCTCAGAGGAGCCCGGAAAGGGGGTCCTGACTACCCTGAGACCCACCCTCAAAGTATCGTAGCCGGGCACTGGCGGGAGACTCCTCAGGAGGAGAAATCTCGGATCGAGGATCGTACCTCTGGCACCACACGACACAGAAACACCACACCGTGCGTCCTTAGGAATCAATCTTTATCAAACAGGTTAGCACTGCAAATATGTACAAGGAGAGCGCGGGCTCAATGAGTCTCGGAAGGGATAGGGGGTAGCGGGACAGTCTTTGGCACAAAGGCTCAAGGTAAGGATGTACCCGGCGCACAGCTCACAATCCTCGAGCTGGGGGGTAGGCTAGTTGTCGTGGGGTCCGGCGGGACCAGTGGAGTCTGTGGAAGCCGCGAGTCACTCAGCGGGCTCAGGTACCAGTTCGGAGGTTTTACGATCTTCAGGGAGCGGCGAGTCACTCAGCAGGCTCAAGTACAAGTTCGGAGGTCTTACGATCTTCAGGGAGCCGCGAGTCACTCAGCAGGGCTCAGGTGCAGTTCGGAGGTCTTACGATCTTCAGGGAGCCGCGAGTCACTCAGCAGGGCTCAGGTACAGTTCGGAGGTCTTACGATCTTCAGGGAGCCGCGAGTCACTCAGCAGGGCTCAGGTGCAGTTCGGAGGTCTTACGATCTTCAGGGAGCCGCGAGTCACTCAGCAGGGCTCAGGTAGTTCTAAGTTCCAGGAGCCGCGACCGCGTCAGCAGGCTCTCGTTGTTCCAGCGTCGAATCTGCCGGACAGTCCCAGAGCACCCCTTGTTATAGGTCGACCCCTCTTTGATGTCCGGAGTCTGTGCAGGCAGGGGTCTTGTCACCTGGGGGTCGCTTGTCGGGGTTTCCTGCCATTGTCTTTTGATCCTTTCAGAGCTGGGTCGGGAGGAGTCCCAGACACCCAGCAGGCGTGGAGCCAGCCTTCAGGGAGGCCGGAGGGCCGATCGAAACCCATCGTCCCAGGGGAGTTCAGAGGTGCGATAGAAACTGCTCCTCCCTCTCTCAACCCCTGGAAGCGTGATGTCCTCCAGCCGGAGTGGCGCCTCTAGGCCCGGGTCGCGCTGGGGCCGGGCGGCCATCTTGGTGCATGAAGTGGGCACGCGGGCCCGGGGTGGCCGAAAGGAGAGAGGCCATGGACGAGGATGTCCGGGTCGAGTGCGTGTGTTCTTGGTGGAAAGGCTTGGTGAGGCCGGGGGATTGGGGCTGCCGGCACCAGGTTAGGTGGTGTGGGGACCAGTAAAGCCATGTTATGAGGCCGGGTCCAACACTGTGAGGCTCCAACGTTTGGGGGCATAGTTCATTCCCAGAGCCTAGGTGGCCCCCTACGCGCTGCATATGGATTTAAAGGCACAGTGGTGCCCAGGCTCCTTTTCCCAGCTACCCAGCACTTAGTGGGAAGCTGCAACGTTTAGGTTGTGCCCCGGTTCCCTGTTGCTTATGCTGTGTTGGCAGCCCCTCCCTGACTCTGTGGACAAAGGGCGTTTGAGCCCCTGAGAGGCCAAGTTGGCCTGAGGACAGTTTTCTGTGTTGTGCCCTCACCTAGGGTACATGATTATTCCTACAGGTGTACTTTTGCGCCATGTGTATTGCCTTGATCTATTTTTTATTTCTAACTGTGCCTATGCGTAGGAGAGGGCTTTTCCTCGTATAGGTTATGCTAGTGTGTTCATGGTGCCCTGCGTGATATATACCTAAGGTGTTTAGGGTTGCGTAGGGTGTACTTACCTGCTACCAGTGGTTACTGGTTGTGCGCTACATTTATTATTTGTCCTACTGTGAGAAGTTGGCCTGGTATATGCTGTTCACTAGTTCTAGTGACCACCTTGTACCATGCCAAGCAACCCTTATGGTGTGGTTGTAAGTCAACCTTTTTGGACTAGCTGCCCTAGTGGTAGCGTAGGCTAAGCAGTCTTTGAGGCTAAACTCGTGAAGCGTGTTAAGCCAGCTGTTTTACCAAATGCAACCCCCTTTTATACCAATGAAAGGACACCACACAGATATATATTCAAAATATATATGTATTTATTTATCAAAGTAACCCCTAGTCTCTTTATGAGCACAGGAGCACAAATCGTCAAACAAGATTATCACAGAATACACAGAAGTTGCACTTTATATGGATAGGCCCTGGTGGCCACTCAAACCATATACTAAAATAGTGGTATAAGTACCACGAACAGAAAAGGGAAAAGGCCTAAGGCCTCTAGAATCGCTGGGCCTACAAGGAGCTAACGTCAGTTAGTGACCAGGAGGTCCACGGGTGGCGTGTGCAGAGCAAATAGTCACACGCGTGCTCCCATAGGTTTCAATGGGTGCGTAAAAAGTACAAAGTTACTGCAAAAGGAATCTTCCGGATGACCTAGGAACTTAAGATTTGGAACACAGGCACTAGAGATGTATTACTACACATGGGCACCGGAGTACCAGCTTTACCTCACCCACAGGAAGCGGGTGCATAGGCCTCAAAGTGCGTCGGGTTTCTTCTATCTGTTCCGTTGAGCCTGGGACAAAGATGCTGCAGGCGGTCGGTCGGGAAGGGATGCAGTGGATCCAAGAGTGGATCGGAGATGTTGAAGACCTGTAAGCAGAGGGGACAGTGTTCACAGTCACTAGCCAGTGACCAGCGTGGCACCAGGTGGGTACCAGGCGATGTCGGGTGCAAACAGGTGATGAGGGGTAGCTTGTCTCCGCAGCCACGTGGTCCCTGAAGGTCGACGACGTCCAGGAGTCGGCTCACGAGCTGTCCCACGCAGGCTCTCGCTGTCGGCGGTGTCGGCGACTTGATCGAAGCAAACAAGCCTTGGCAAAAGCAATTGCAGGAGGATTCGGAAATCAGCTGTTGGTTCTGACCAGCAAGGTCAGAGGGATTGCTCCTTTGGAGGGGAGCAAGGGCCAGTCTGGAGCAACCAGACCAGCGGTGTTTGTCGTAGATTTCGTCGCCAAGATGGCCACTAGCCAGCGGGCCAGCAACCGGTTAGGCGCGTCGAGTGGCAAAATGCAGAAGGGCCCCACGCAGATCGTGGAGATGCTGGAGGGCTCACCTTTGGTGCAGATGCTGCTCGAGGGTTGGGCTTCTCAGGACCCAAAGCACAACTTGGAGGGAGCCTCGGTTGTTGCACTGGTCAGCTTGTCGTAGTCGTTCCAAGATGGCTGGCTCCACGTGTCTCGGTGCCTCCACGGGTCTCCTCTTTTCAGGGACTGTGGATCGGGCGGTGAGAGGTCTGGAGGTCCAGGTCTTGTCAGTCTCTGGGCTCGGGCTCCGGCGGGAGGCGGCGGCAAAGCAGACGTTGATGCGCTGGATGGTGCTTGCGTTAGCAAGGTGGTCACTCCCTGACCACAGGGGAGATTTTCTTCAGTCTTCTGTGCAGCAGAATGTCGAAGTTCCCGTCTTCTTCTTAGTTTCAAGTTGATTCCAGGATGTCTGAAGTCTTAGGACACAGCTCCTACCTTTATTCGGATTCTAGGGGCCGGACTACCTGCTAGGTCCCTCCCTATGGGTGGGACCAGGAAGGGGGGTGGTTACACCCCCAATCCTTTGTCCAGCTCGCCCCAGGCCCGGGACTGGTGTGCCCCAGGACCGGTTTGAACTGGCATATGCACCGAGGCTCCTTGTGAGCCACAGGCATGTCTGGTTTCTTTCAAGCCCTACCTGACCAATACACAAAATCCTGTCTGGGGTGGTGCACGCACCTCCCCTGGCAGGAAACCCTTTGTCCACACCTCCCAAGCTGGAAGGACTCCCAGCAGCAGGAGGGCAGACTTGTGTCTGTGGTGGCAGCATCCATTTTGTGGAGCTGAGGCTATGTCTGATTTTACCCGGGTTTCAGGCACTGTACATGTCGTGTCCCTCTAGAAGGGTGGAATGCTAACCCCGTCGCCAGAATTGGCGAGGGGTTAGTATTCCAATTCGTATGACACCTTACTCGACATGTTTTGATAAAGCCAAACCAAAGATAGCATTTAACCGCGAGGTTCATAATGCACTTAAGAGTATATGGTATGACGATATCTGGAAACAGTAGAAGGAAGTTGTTCCGACCACTGCAGACAGGCTCAGCTCATGCCAGAGCACCATCTCACATGGAACCAAGCACTCTGCCTTCAGGATTGTTAAGGCCTGCCATAGGAGTGACTTATAGGTTACCAGGTGTCCCATTTAAGTTTAGGTATAGGTATACTACACCTAAGTAAGAGGTGATTACACCAACTTACCCCAGCTGAGTGATCAGCCAGTTGTGTCAGATTGTTAGGCCAAGCCTGGGGTGGCATAATACATGCTTCAGCCCCTGGCAGGCCTTGGATATACCAATGCCCTGGGTACCTAGTGTACACTGGTACAGGGGCTGACAGGGTGATCCAACCAATTGGGTATGTACCTAGGGTACATGGAGTCCATTTTACAGAGAGAGCAGATAGCCTGAGAGCCTGAATGGCAGGATCTCAGGCCAACTAAGTCGAAAAACCAGCTAGACACTAGGCAAAAATTTGGGGGTAACCATAGTCAGATATCCACCTTCCTACACAACCCCCCCCCAAACGAAGGGAGATAAGGCTGACCTTGACCAGGTAAGCCTATATTGCCCAAGTGGCCATATAAGGAGGAACCAGCACTGGCATGGTTACCCCCTGTCTCATGGTCCACTAAGCAATCCCTCACACTAAGGGTATCAGAGGGTCTCCACCATAGGGAATCTCTACCTGTGGTGTGTCTTGGCAAAGTAAAAGGCTGGTGTTGAGATGGAGTACTGAAGTGAGTGTCCTCAAAGTGAGGCCTCAGCCTCCTCCAATCATCCTCCACCATGGATGCCTTTCTTTCTTTAACTGAGTTGCACTGTGCTCTCAGGGTCAGCCTCTGGCTACCTAAAGCTGGAGGCTGGGTCCCTTTTGTGGGCTTACTGGAGGGACAGGTCAGGTTTGGGGCCCTAAGGTCCCATGTTTGCCTGTGCCCAACAGAATCCCCCTGGGGGAGGTCCCTAACTACCTGTAAAGGAGATCCCTCAGGAATGTTTTTACCCATCACCTGACTAGGGCTACTAGCCAGGCAATCCTCATTCTTTTGATGGGGGGGTTCTTGTGGACAGGGGCCCTCTGGGGGTCCACTGGCCTCCCTGACCTCTGCAGCCCTGGGCTGACTGAGGCAGGGTAGAGAGAGGCAGGCTACCTGCACCAGACTGGATCCCACCTTGGAAGGGGCCACTGACATCAGAGGCTCTGCCAGGCCAGGCCTGGCTACCTCTGGGGCAGTTCCTTCACAAGGGGTGAGGTCAGATCCCTGAGGAGGCTGACCTTTTCCTAATGTCTGGGGAGAGGGAGACTTTTCTTCCTCCCCACTACTCTCAGTTTGTGTGGAGTGATCCATTGTTTCAGGCTTCACTACACCTATGTCAGTCTGAGTATAGGCTGAGACCATTACAGCCTTGCCAACCTTTTCAGGGGGGCACTCAGTTTGTGTTTGAGCTGTGACTGTCACAGCTCTGCCAGTCCCTACAGGGAAGTCTGTCTGTGCCTGGGCTGTGGCTACCACTGCCCTTCCAACCTTTTCAGGGAGGAAATCTATTTGGACAGGGGTTGTGAATGGCACAACCCCCCTACCCTTTTGTGAAAGGCCTACCATTTTAGAATGGGTGTCTTGTTCAACTCCAGCCCAAGCTGAGAGTTCTAAGTCATTCCCCAGTAAGCAGTCTACAGGCAAGGTTGGGGACACTGCTACCCTTTTAGGGCCAGTGACCCCTCCCCAGCTGAGACATACCTCTGCCATGGGATGACTGTTCTGTTTGCCATCAATGTTAGTCACCTGGTAGGAGAAACCGGGCAAAAGCTGCTCAGAGGGAACTAGCCAATGGGCCACCATTGTGATGCTAGCCCCAGTGTCTCTGTAGGCCTCAGCTTTTGTACCATTGATGTAGGGCTCCTGTCTGTACCTACCCAAAGTGTTGGGACAGGCAGTGAAGTTGGCAAACCCCATGCCACCATCACAGACAAGAGTGGTTGCTGTAGGGGAATTGGCTAAGCCAGGGTCCCCCTGTGTTCCCCAAGTAAACCCACCCAGATTTCTGGGGGCACTCCCACCACCTGGGGGATTACTGCTGACAGTAATAGGTGGTGTGACAGGAGTAATTGGAGGAACAGTTTTGTTTTTAGCCCTTGGGCAACCGCTGTCAGTTTTCCAATGCCCAGGAGTTTTACACTCATGGCAGTAGGGCTTTTTAGCTGTGGTAGAGGAGGGAGCTTGGGACCCACCACCCTGTGTGGAGTTTTGGGGCCCTGAGGAAGGTTTCTCTTTTTCTTTATCCCCACCCTTCTCTTGAGGCTTGGTGGTATCTTTCTTTTGGTCACCACCCTGGTTTTTAGGCCTGATCCTGGTCCTGACCCATTTATCTGCCCTCTTTCCCAATTCTTGGGGAGAGGTCAAATCTGAGTCTACCAGGTGTTGATGGAGAAGCTGGTTTTGACAATTACTTAAAATCTGCTCTCTCATCATCAAATTGTACAATCCTGTATAATCCGACACCTTACTTCCCAGCAACCAACCCTCCAAAGCCTTAGTGGCACATTCCACATATTCAGACCAGTCCTGAGTCTGTGTCTTCTGGGTGTCTCTGAACATTAACCTGTACTGTTCAGTGGTTAAGCCTAACCCATCAACTAGGACACTCTTCAGGACTCTGTAATTTCTGACATCCTCTTCTCTAACAGTGAGGAGTCTATCTCTGCCTCTCCCCTCAAAGGAGAGCCATAAGATTGCTGCCCACTGGTCTTCAGGAACCTGCTGCACTTTGCAGGCTCTCTCAAGAGCAGTCATCCATTTGTGGATGTCATCCCCACTTTTGTAGGGGGGCACAATCTTGGACAGGTTCCTATTGTCAAAGACCCTATCTTTGTCCCTAGGGACATTGCTGCCACCAGTGGGTATAGACCCACTCTCTCTATGCTGCCTAGCCTTGCTCAGTTTTTCTTCCATCAGGGCTACTTCTAGCTCCTGCTTCCTGATCCTCAGCTGGGCTTCCTGCATTCTGGCCTCATGTTCCCTCCTCTGAGGGGTGGTCAGTCTCCTTCTGGAGTGACCTTGAGAGCCTCTAGAGCCATGGGAAGCATTGGAGTCACCTGAGCGATTCCTTTGCCTTCCAAGCCCTGTGTTAAGTCCACTGGGGAGATCCAATGGGGTGAACCCACTGTCAGTCCCCAATAGCCTTAGTTTAGCTGGGCCAAGTATAACACTTGGCACTGGGCTAGTTCTCCCTTCATCCCCACTCACATCTGTATCCCCATCACTTTCTTCCTCTGTGGTAGGCATCCCATCTAAGGGGTGACTATTGAAAGGGGGTACCTCTGTGGCATCTTCAGAAGGGGGGCCTCCTGTTCCTGACCCTAAGGGGGCTAACTGGGAAGCTTTCCTGAGTTCTCTCTGATTCTCATCATTTTGTAAGAGTTCTCTGAGCTCAGCAGAGGTAGGGTTCTTGGGCTGTTTAAGGCCTCTAAGAGTTGCCAAATGCCTGAGCTCATTCTGATTAAGGGTAGCAAAGCTGGATGTTGCCCTCTGGGGGTCACTCTCAACAGAGATGGGTACAGTGGACCCCTCTGCCCCGGCCATTGCTCTTAAGTGTGGGTGGATGTGTTGCAATCTACCTACACTTGTGTTTACCTACTAAACCTATCTAGTAGTTGTAGTCAGGGTGTGCTACTCCCTTTGCTCTACAACAACTAAGTTCAGTAGAACTTATGTATATCTAATCTTGTTTTATATGTACCTACAGGTACCTATGTGATCTTTCAATTGGTAACCAAGAGATTACAATGGTAAAACACAGCAAGCTCAAATCCAACCGCTGCTCACCAATGCGAGAAGTTGGCCTGGTATATGCTGTTCACTAGTTCTAGTGACCACCTTGTACCATGCCAAGCAACCCTTATGGTGTGGTTGTAAGTCAACCTTTTTGGACTAGCTGCCCTAGTGGTAGCGTAGGCTAAGCAGTCTTTGAGGCTAAACTCGTGAAGCGTGTTAAGCCAGCTGTTTTACCAAATGCAACCCCCTTTTATACCAATGAAAGGACACCACACAGATATATATTCAAAATATATATGTATTTATTTATCAAAGTAACCCCTAGTCTCTTTATGAGCACAGGAGCACAAATCGTCAAACAAGATTATCACAGAATACACAGAAGTTGCACTTTATATGGATAGGCCCTGGTGGCCACTCAAACCATATACTAAAATAGTGGTATAAGTACCACGAACAGAAAAGGGAAAAGGCCTAAGGCCTCTAGAATCGCTGGGCCTACAAGGAGCTAACGTCAGTTAGTGACCAGGAGGTCCACGGGTGGCGTGTGCAGAGCAAATAGTCACACGCGTGCTCCCATAGGTTTCAATGGGTGCGTAAAAAGTACAAAGTTACTGCAAAAGGAATCTTCCGGATGACCTAGGAACTTAAGATTTGGAACACAGGCACTAGAGATGTATTACTACACATGGGCACCGGAGTACCAGCTTTACCTCACCCACAGGAAGCGGGTGCATAGGCCTCAAAGTGCGTCGGGTTTCTTCTATCTGTTCCGTTGAGCCTGGGACAAAGATGCTGCAGGCGGTCGGTCGGGAAGGGATGCAGTGGATCCAAGAGTGGATCGGAGATGTTGAAGACCTGTAAGCAGAGGGGACAGTGTTCACAGTCACTAGCCAGTGACCAGCGTGGCACCAGGTGGGTACCAGGCGATGTCGGGTGCAAACAGGTGATGAGGGGTAGCTTGTCTCCGCAGCCACGTGGTCCCTGAAGGTCGACGACGTCCAGGAGTCGGCTCACGAGCTGTCCCACGCAGGCTCTCGCTGTCGGCGGTGTCGGCGACTTGATCGAAGCAAACAAGCCTTGGCAAAAGCAATTGCAGGAGGATTCGGAAATCAGCTGTTGGTTCTGACCAGCAAGGTCAGAGGGATTGCTCCTTTGGAGGGGAGCAAGGGCCAGTCTGGAGCAACCAGACCAGCGGTGTTTGTCGTAGATTTCGTCGCCAAGATGGCCACTAGCCAGCGGGCCAGCAACCGGTTAGGCGCGTCGAGTGGCAAAATGCAGAAGGGCCCCACGCAGATCGTGGAGATGCTGGAGGGCTCACCTTTGGTGCAGATGCTGCTCGAGGGTTGGGCTTCTCAGGACCCAAAGCACAACTTGGAGGGAGCCTCGGTTGTTGCACTGGTCAGCTTGTCGTAGTCGTTCCAAGATGGCTGGCTCCACGTGTCTCGGTGCCTCCACGGGTCTCCTCTTTTCAGGGACTGTGGATCGGGCGGTGAGAGGTCTGGAGGTCCAGGTCTTGTCAGTCTCTGGGCTCGGGCTCCGGCGGGAGGCGGCGGCAAAGCAGACGTTGATGCGCTGGATGGTGCTTGCGTTAGCAAGGTGGTCACTCCCTGACCACAGGGGAGATTTTCTTCAGTCTTCTGTGCAGCAGAATGTCGAAGTTCCCGTCTTCTTCTTAGTTTCAAGTTGATTCCAGGATGTCTGAAGTCTTAGGACACAGCTCCTACCTTTATTCGGATTCTAGGGGCCGGACTACCTGCTAGGTCCCTCCCTATGGGTGGGACCAGGAAGGGGGGTGGTTACACCCCCAATCCTTTGTCCAGCTCGCCCCAGGCCCGGGACTGGTGTGCCCCAGGACCGGTTTGAACTGGCATATGCACCGAGGCTCCTTGTGAGCCACAGGCATGTCTGGTTTCTTTCAAGCCCTACCTGACCAATACACAAAATCCTGTCTGGGGTGGTGCACGCACCTCCCCTGGCAGGAAACCCTTTGTCCACACCTCCCAAGCTGGAAGGACTCCCAGCAGCAGGAGGGCAGACTTGTGTCTGTGGTGGCAGCATCCATTTTGTGGAGCTGAGGCTATGTCTGATTTTACCCGGGTTTCAGGCACTGTACATGTCGTGTCCCTCTAGAAGGGTGGAATGCTAACCCCGTCGCCAGAATTGGCGAGGGGTTAGTATTCCAATTCGTATGACACCTTACTCGACATGTTTTGATAAAGCCAAACCAAAGATAGCATTTAACCGCGAGGTTCATAATGCACTTAAGAGTATATGGTATGACGATATCTGGAAACAGTAGAAGGAAGTTGTTCCGACCACTGCAGACAGGCTCAGCTCATGCCAGAGCACCATCTCACATGGAACCAAGCACTCTGCCTTCAGGATTGTTAAGGCCTGCCATAGGAGTGACTTATAGGTTACCAGGTGTCCCATTTAAGTTTAGGTATAGGTATACTACACCTAAGTAAGAGGTGATTACACCAACTTACCCCAGCTGAGTGATCAGCCAGTTGTGTCAGATTGTTAGGCCAAGCCTGGGGTGGCATAATACATGCTTCAGCCCCTGGCAGGCCTTGGATATACCAATGCCCTGGGTACCTAGTGTACACTGGTACAGGGGCTGACAGGGTGATCCAACCAATTGGGTATGTACCTAGGGTACATGGAGTCCATTTTACAGAGAGAGCAGATAGCCTGAGAGCCTGAATGGCAGGATCTCAGGCCAACTAAGTCGAAAAACCAGCTAGACACTAGGCAAAAATTTGGGGGTAACCATAGTCAGATATCCACCTTCCTACACCTACATTTCTACATTTACAATTTGGTGATTTGTGATGATTCTGACAGTGGTCAATGTGGCCCTGTCTTGTGTAAATAGTCCCCTGTAAATTCCGCCCAGTGCCTGTTGCCACAGTGTAAATTGTGTGAATAATATCTAATGTGTTTTGGAATAATACAAAGGCTATTTTAATATATAACCTTGTGTGGAGTTTCTTTTGTGGTGGGCCTTGGGTGTTGTTGCTGGGTGCGCGCGCAAACGCTTTACACATTGCCTCCGGGATAAGCCTGACTGCTCGTGCCAAGCTACCAAGGGGGTGAGCAGGGGTTATCTTTGGCGTGTAACTCCCCAGCCCTGACTTAGAGTGGTGGTTTCTGCCTGGCTTTGGCGCAAGCCCTAGCCAACCAGAAATCCCATTTCTAACAGACTCCACACAGGATATATATCAAAAATACTTTATATAGGATTATCAGGCTTAGCACAAGACCAAATAACGTTTCAGCAGGCCATAATACTTATTTTCAAAGAGTTCTTAAGTTTAGCGTACTTTTACAGTTCTGTGCGCGTCGTCCCTCTTCGTACGCGTCGTACGTGGTAGACACAGGCTTTGGAACGGGTCGTATACACGCTGCAGGTGCTTCAGGTGAAGCGTACGCCCTACGGCGCGAACGGGCACAGTACCTTGATGCTTGGTGAGTTCGTCACGGACACTTCCTTGGCAGCAGGCGTACAATACGGTGCGAAGTCCTCCGGGCGGCGCATACAACGGTACGGGAGACTTTGGGCATGCGCGGCTCAGGGGACGGGGCGAAAGTACGGTCCGTACTGCCAGACGTTCCGGTACGTGACGTACCGGGATCACTGATCTTCACTTGGACTGCTGAGAGAGGCGAACAGTACGCTCCGGACGGGAGACGTACGCGACCACAACACGTACTATGGCCTTTCCCAAAGCAGGGGAGAGGCGCGTACAGTGATAGTACGGTCCATAGGGGGGGTGCGACCTGGTACGGTGATGTCCTTCAATTACGGTGCGAGCTATGGCTCGTAGGGGCAATAACTCGCGTTGCTTGGGCTGGTAGTACCTTCCTTCGTGGTGCGAGCTACGGCTCGTAGAGGGGCCAAAGATGCGTTGTTCGTGCCGGACAGCAGGATATCAGCTCACAGGAGTACGCCACGATCAGCGAGGCGTACACAGCAGTTTGACGCGAAGATGTGAGGAAAACGGGCCGTTTTCCACGGCGATTCCACGGCGGTGAAGTCCACTGTTCCTGGGACTTCGTTCAGGGGGCAAGCTCACTCACAAGCCCTTGGAGATCTTCAGCACAAGTCAGATAAAATTCTCTTTAGTCTCTTGTTCCTCTTCTTCAGCAGCAAGGCAGCCACTGCAGGCCAATCCCCCAGGTCAGGGACAGTACTCCTCCATGCAGCGTTTCCAGTTCCTTCTCGTCGGACAGAGGTTTCTTCATGGCAGGACAGGATCTAATTTCTTGGGAGCAGGGCTCCTACTTTTATACAGCAATTATTTTGTTCTGCCAGGCCAGGGGGGCCCTTGCCTAGTCCAGTCCGGTTTCTGAGCACTTTGTTTACGCGATGCAGGCTGCTTCTTTCAGGGTGCAGGGCAGAGTCATCAGACGCTCCACAGGGGGCAGAGCCAGCATTGTGGTGGCAGAGCACAACCCTATTCAGAGTCCAGGTGTACACCTCCCACCCATCTAGATGTCAATCTTTCTATTCACCACCAGGCTACCTAGCCCTGCCCATCTGGGTTTCCCTAGCACTGTCACACACACAAGCCGGACAGCAGATACACATCACGCAGAGGCGGACTGAAATTGTTAGGCAAGCAAAGGCCAACTTTCTAAAAGTGGCATTTGCAAACGCAGAATATTAAAATACACCTTACTAAAAGATGTACCTTATTATTCTGAGTTCAGGCATACTAAACTGGATTTTCTACCATGTTCCCTGGGTCTGTTAGGATCATGGGATGTAGCAATCTTAACAGCCCATTCTGGTCTATGAGAACAGGTAGCCTTACAATAGTGAAAAACGAAAATGGGTGTAATTCACTATTAGGACATGCCACACACATCAGGGCATGTCCTACCTTATGCTTACAATGCACCCTGCCCTTGGGCCTACCATAGGGGTGACTAATATGAAGTTAAGGGAAGTTTTAGGGACTAGCAAGTGTGTGCACTTGCGCAGTCAGCATGACAGTACCAGACTGCATGCAGGTTCTGCAATGGCAGACCTTGGACATATTTTACCAGGCCGCTTCTGGAGGTGGCACAACCAGGGCTGCAAGCCCACCAGCGGCAATTGTATTTACACGCCCTGGCACTCCTGGTGCACTTTACTGGCGTATGATAGTAAACCAAATAAGCCAATCCTGGAATCCAACCAACATATACATTTTACATAGAGAGCACTTGCACTGTGGCACTGGTTGGCAGTGGCCCAGTGCTCTGAGCGGCCAACACCATAAAAACACATGAGGCACAGCGACAAAAAGTGGAAGGGAGACTCACGCCAAGGTTCCAGGTCTAACAACTGCTCACCCTGCACTCTCAAGCACTGCTCACTCTTTTACACACTGCTGGCCCTGGACACCCACACACTGCTCACCCTGCATACTCACACACGGCTCACCCTGCACACTCACACATTGCTCACCCTGCAAACTCACACACTGCTCACCCTGCACACTCACACACTGCTCACCCTGCACACTCAACACTGCTTACCCTGCATACTCATGCATGGCTCACCCTGCACACTCACACACTGCTCACCCTGCACACTCACACACTGCTTACACTGCACAGTCACACTGCTGGCCCTGGACATCCACACTCTGCTCACCCTGCATACTCACATACTACTCACCCTGCACATCCACACACTGGTCACCCTGCATACGCACACACTGCTGGCCCTGGGCACCCTCACACTGGTCACCCTGCACACTCATACACCGCTCACACTCACATACTGCTCACCCTGCACACCCACAAACTGCTCACCCTCTATACTCACACACTGCTCACCCTGCATACTAACACACTTCTCACCCTGCACACTCACACACTGCTCACCCTGCATGCTCACACACTGCTGGCCCTGGACACCCAAACACTGCTCACCCAGCACACTCACACACTGCTCTCCCTGCACACTCACACACTGCTCATGCTGCACACTCACACACTGTTTATCCTGCACACTCACACACTGCTCTCCCTGCACACTCACACACTGCTCACCCCACACACACACACTGCTCATCCTGCACACTCAAACCCTGCTCACTCTACACACTCACACATTGCTCACCCTGCACACTCACACACTGCTCACCCTGCACACCCACACACAGTTCACACTCACACACTGCTCACCCTGCACACTACTCACCCTGCACCGCCGCACACTGCTCACCCTGCATAGGAACACACTGCTCAGCCTGCACACTTACACGCTGCTGGCTATGGACACACACACTGCTCACCCTGCACACCCACCCACTGCTCACCCTGCTCACTCACACACTGCTCACCCTGCAAACTCACACACTGCTGGCCCTGGACATCCACACACTGCTCACCCTGCACACCCACACTCTGCTCACCCTGCACACCCACAGACTGCTCACTCTGCTCACCCACACATTGCTCATCCTGCACACTCACACACTGCTCACCCTGCATACTCACACACAGCTCACCCTGCAGCATCACATACTGCTCACCATGCACACTCACTGCTGGTCCTGGACACCCACACACTGCTCACCCTGCATACTCACACACTGCTCACAAAGCACACCCACACACTGCTCACCCTGCACACTCACACACTGCTCACCCTGTACACTAACACACTGCTCACCATGCACACTAACACACTGATCACCCTGCACACCCACACACTGCTCACCCTGCATATGCACACACTGCTTACCATGCACACTCGCACACTGCTCACCCTGCATGCTCACACACTGCTGGTCTTGGACACCCTAACACTGCTCACCCTGCACACTCACACACTGCTCTCCCTGCACACTCACCCATTGCTCATGCTGCACACTCACACACTGTTTATCCTGCACACTCACACACTGCTCTCCCTGCAAACTCACACACTGCTCACCACACACAGTCACACACTGCTCACCCTGCACACTCACACCCTGCTCACTCTGCACACTCACACATTGCTCACACTCACATACTGCTCACCCTGCACACCCACACACTGCTCACCCTGCACACCCACACACTCCTCACACTCACACACTGCTCACCCTGCACACTACTCACCCTTGCCACCCACACACTGCTCACCCTGGATAGGAGCACACTGCACAGCCTGCACACTTACACACTGCTGGCCCTGGACACACACACACTGCTCACCCTGCACACCCACACACTGCTCACCCTGCAGACTCACACACAGCTCACCCTGCACTCTCACATACTGCTCACCATGCACACTCACTGCTGGTCCTGGACACCCACACACTGCTCACCCTGCATACTAACACACTGCTCACACAGCACACCCACACACTGCTCACCCTGCACACTCACACACTGTTCACCCTGCATACTCACACTCTGCTCACCCTGCACACTCACACACAGATCACCCTGCACACTCACACACTGCTCACCCTGCACACCCACACACTGCTCACCCTGCATACACACACACTGCTTACCATGCACACTCACACACTGATCACCCTGCATACTCACACACTCCTCACCCTGCATACTCACACACTGCTGGCCCTCGGCACCCACACACTAAACACCCTGCAAACGCACACACTGCTCACACTCACATACTGCTCACCCTGCACACCCACACACTGCTCACCCTGCATACTCACACACTGCTCACCCTGCATACTGACATACTGCTCACCCTGCACAATTATATACTACTCACCCTGCATTCTCAAACACTGCTTTCCCTGGACACCCACATATTGCTCAATCTGCACACTCACACACTGCTCACCCTGCACACTCACAGATTGCTCACATGGCACACTCACACACTGCTTACCCTGCACACTCACACACTGTTTACCCAGCATACTCATACACTGCTCACCCTGCACATTCACAGTGCTCTCCCTGCACACTCACACACTGCTCACCCTGCCCACCCACACACTGCTCAACCTGCACACTCACACACTCCTCACCCTGCATACTCACACACTGCTATCCCTGGACACACACACTGCTCACCTTGCAAACTTACACTGCTGGCCCTGGACACCCACACACTGCTCACCCTGCATGCTCACACACTACTCACCCTGCATACTAACACACTGCTGGCCCTGGACACCAACACACTGCTCACCCCACACACTTACACACTGCTCACCCTGCACACTCACACACTGCTCACACTCACACACTACTCACCCTGCATACCCACACACTGTTCATCCTGCATACTCACATACTGCTCCACCTACATACTCACACACTGCTGACCCTAGACACCCACACACTGCTCACCCTGCACATTCACACATCGCTCAACCTGCACACACACACACACACACTACTCTCCCTGCATAGCCACACACTGCTCACCCTGAACACTCACATACTGCTCACCCTGCACACTCATTCTGCTGCCCCTGGAGACCCACACACTAATCACCCTGCATACTCATAAACTACTCACGCTGCATACCCACACACTGCACACCCTGCATGCTCACACACTGCTGGCCCTGGACTCCCACACACTTCTCACCCTGTTCACTCACACACTGATCACCCTGCACACTCACACATTACTCACCCTGAATACTCACACACTGCTCACCCTGCACTCTCAAGCACTGCTCACCCTTTAACACACTGCTGGCCCTCCACACCCACACACTGCTCACACTGCACACTCACACACTGTTCACCCTGCACACACTCACACGCTGCTCACCCTGCACACACTCACACGCTGCTCACCCTGTACACCCACACACTGCTCACCCTGCATAATCACTAGGCCTGGGCAAAAATTTCGTTCCGTTCGCGGAAATTGCGATAATTTGACATTTTTGCGTTCCGCGGAGAGCGCGAAAATGTCAAAAATTCCGGTTTCCGCAGCTTGGCGATAATTTGTTTCTTGCTCGCGCTGTAAAATGATACATTCTCGCGAGCGCGCGATCGCCTTACCTGAATCCCTGCGTTCGCCGACAAGTTTTCTTGATCCGGTCGCGTTCTCCATGAGATGTTGTATTGTTTTTAGCCATTTGCGCTGTCTCGCGACAGTTCGCGCCCGCAGTGACGTCATGCGTCGCGCGATCACGTCTTTCTTCTCGCGATCATGCACCGCGAGAACAACTCAAAACAAGATGGCCGCGCCCGCAAGCAGCCACATGGGTAAGTTGGCGACCCGCAACCATGCAGAAAATCGCGCGAACATGCCGGAAAAAAACTTCCGCATCTTCGCGATATTTCTGCTTGTTTGCGATAATTTTAAACATTCTCGCGATAATTTGCGAAGGTTAATTCCGCAAATTCCGCCCACCCCTAATAATCACACACTGCTCACCCTGCATGCTCACACACTGCTCACCCTGCATACTTACACCCTGCTGGGCCTGGACACCCACACACTGCTCACCCTGCACACTCACACACTGCTCACACTCACACACTGCTCAACCTGCACACTCACACACTGCTCAACCTATATACTCACACACTGCTCACCCTGCATAGGAAAACACTGCTCACCCTGCACACTCACACACTGCTGGCCCTGGACACACACAAACTGCTCACCCTGCACACCCACACACTGCTCACCCTGCACTCTCAAGCACTGCTCACCCTGCACACTCACACATTGCTCTCCCTGCACAGTAACACACTGCTTACCCTGCACACTCACACACTGCTTACCCTGCACACTCACGCTTCTGGCCCTGGACACCCACACCCTGCTCACCCTGCATACTCACACACTACTCACCCTGCACATCCACACACTGCTCACCCTGAATACGCACACACTGCTCACCCTGCATGCTCACACACTGCTCACCCTGCATACTCACACACTGCTGGCCCTGGGCACCCACACACTGCTCACCCTGCACACTCATACACTGCTCACACTCACATACTGCTCACCCAGCATACTCACACACTGCTCACCCAGCATACTCACACACTGCTCACCCTGCACACCCACACTCTGCTCACCCTGCACACCCACAGACTGCTCACTCTGCACACCCACACATTGCTCATCCTGCACACTCACACACTGCTCACCCTGCATACTCACACACAGCTCACCCTGCATACTCACACACAGCTCACCCTGCAGCATCACATACTGCTCACCATGCACACTCACTGCTGGTCCTGGACACCCACACACTGCTCACCCTGCATACTCACACACTGCTCACACAGCACACCCACACACTGCTCACCCTGCACACTCACACACTGCTCACCCTGTACACTAACACACTGCTCACCATGCACACTAACACACTGATCACCCTGCACACCCACACACTGCTCACCCTGCATATGCACACACTGCTTACCATGCACACTCGCACACTGCTCACCCTGCATGCTCACACTCTGCTGGTCTTGGACACCCAAACACTGCTCACCCTGCACACTCACACACTGCTCTCCCTGCACACTCACCCATTGCTCATGCTGCACACTCACACACTGTTCATCCTGCACACTCACACACTGCTCTCCCTGCAAACTCACACACTGCTCACCACACACACTCACACACTGCTCACCCTGCACACTCACACCCTGCTCACTCTGCACACTCACACATTGCTCACACTCACATACTGCTCACCCTGCACACCCACACACTGCTCACCCTGCACACCCACACACTCCTCACACTCACACACTGCTCACCCTGCACACTACTCACCCTGCACACCCACACACTGCTCACCCTGGATAGGAGCACACTGCTCAGCCTGCACACTTACACACTGCTGGCCCTGGACACACACACACTGCTCACCCTGCACACCCACACACTGCTCACCCTGCAGACTCACACACAGCTCACCCTGCACTCTCACATACTGCTCACCATGCACACTCACTGCTGGTCCTGGACACCCACACACTGCTCACCCTGCATACTCACACACTGCTCACACAGCACACCCACACACTGCTCACCCTGCACACTCACACACTGTTCACCCTGCATGCTCACACTCTGCTCACCCTGCACACTCACACACAGATCACCCTGCACACTCACACACTGCTCACCCTGCACACCCACACACTGCTCACCCTGCATACACACACACTGCTTACCATGCACACTCACACACTGATCACCCTGCATACTCACACACTCCTCACCCTGCATACTCACACACTGCTGGCCCTGGGCACCCACACACTGAACACCCTGCAAACGCACACACTGCTCACACTCATATACTGCTCACCCTGCACACCCACACACTGCTCACCCTGCATACTCACACACTGCTCACCCTGCATACTGACATACTGCTCACCCTGCACAATTATATACTACTCACCCTGCATTCTCAAACACTGCTTTCCCTGGACACCCACATATTGCTCAATCTGCACACTCACACACTGCTCACCCTGCACACTCACAGATTGCTCACATGGCACACTCACACACTGCTTACCCTGCACACTCACACACTGCTCACCCTGCATGCTCACACACTGCTCACCCTGCATACTTACACCCTGCTGGGCCTGGACACCCACACACTGCTCACCCTGCACACTCACACACTGCTCACACTCACACACTGCTCAACCTGCACACTCACACACTGCTCAACCTATATACTCACACACTGCTCACCCTGCATAGGAAAACACTGCTCACCCTGCACACTCACACACTGCTGGCCCTGGACACACACAAACTGCTCACCCTGCACACCCACACACTGCTCACCCTGCACTCTCAAGCACTGCTCACCCTGCACACTCACACATTGCTCTCCCTGCACAGTAACACACTGCTTACCCTGCACACTCACACACTGCTTACCCTGCACACTCACGCTTCTGGCCCTGGACACCCACACCCTGCTCACCCTGCATACTCACACACTACTCACCCTGCACATCCACACACTGCTCACCCTGAATACGCACACACTGCTCACCCTGCATGCTCACACACTGCTCACCCTGCATACTCACACACTGCTGGCCCTGGGCACCCACACACTGCTCACCCTGCACACTCATACACTGCTCACACTCACATACTGCTCACCCAGCATACTCACACACTGCTCACCCAGCATACTCACACACTGCTCACCCTGCACACCCACACTCTGCTCACCCTGCACACCCACAGACTGCTCACTCTGCACACCCACACATTGCTCATCCTGCACACTCACACACTGCTCACCCTGCATACTCACACACAGCTCACCCTGCATACTCACACACAGCTCACCCTGCAGCATCACATACTGCTCACCATGCACACTCACTGCTGGTCCTGGACACCCACACACTGCTCACCCTGCATACTCACACACTGCTCACACAGCACACCCACACACTGCTCACCCTGCACACTCACACACTGCTCACCCTGTACACTAACACACTGCTCACCATGCACACTAACACACTGATCACCCTGCACACCCACACACTGCTCACCCTGCATATGCACACACTGCTTACCATGCACACTCGCACACTGCTCACCCTGCATGCTCACACACTGCTGGTCTTGGACACCCAAACACTGCTCACCCTGCACACTCACACACTGCTCTCCCTGCACACTCACCCATTGCTCATGCTGCACACTCACACACTGTTCATCCTGCACACTCACACACTGCTCTCCCTGCAAACTCACACACTGCTCACCACACACACTCACACACTGCTCACCCTGCACACACACCCTGCTCACTCTGCACACTCACACATTGCTCACACTCACATACTGCTCACCCTGCACACCCACACACTGCTCACCCTGCACACCCACACACTCCTCACACTCACACACTGCTCACCCTGCACACTACTCACCCTGCACACCCACACACTGCTCACCCTGGATAGGAGCACACTGCTCAGCCTGCACACTTACACACTGCTGGCCCTGGACACACACACACTGCTCACCCTGCACACCCACACACTGCTCACCCTGCAGACTCACACACAGCTCACCCTGCACTCTCACATACTGCTCACCATGCACACTCACTGCTGGTCCTGGACACCCACACACTGCTCACCCTGCATACTCACACACTGCTCACACAGCACACCCACACACTGCTCACCCTGCACACTCACACACTGTTCACCCTGCATGCTCACACTCTGCTCACCCTGCACACTCACACACAGATCACCCTGCACACTCACACACTGCTCACCCTGCACACCCACACACTGCTCACCCTGCATACACACACACTGCTTACCATGCACACTCACACACTGATCACCCTGCATACTCACACACTCCTCACCCTGCATACTCACACACTGCTGGCCCTGGGCACTCACACACTGAACACCCTGCAAACGCACACACTGCTCACACTCATATACTGCTCACCCTGCACACCCACACACTGCTCACCCTGCATACTCACACACTGCTCACCCTGCATACTGACATACTGCTCACCCTGCACAATTATATACTACTCACCCTGCATTCTCAAACACTGCTTTCCCTGGACACCCACATATTGCTCAATCTGCACACTCACACACTGCTCACCCTGCACACTCACAGATTGCTCACATGGCACACTCACACACTGCTTACCCTGCACACTCACACACTGTTTACCCAGCATACTCATACACTGCTCACCCTGCACATTCACACATTGCTCACGCAGCATACTCACACACTACTCACCCTGCACACACACAGTGCTCTCCCTGCACACTCACACACTGCTCACCCTGCCCACCCACACACTGCTCAACCTGCACACTCACACACTCCTCACCCTGCATACTCACACACTGCTATCCCTGGACACACACACTGCTCACCTTGCAAACTTACACTGCTGGCCCTGGACACCCACACACTGCTCACCCTGCATGCTCACACACTACTCACCCTGCATACTAACACACTGCTGGCCCTGGACACCAACACACTGCTCACCCCACACACTTACACACTGCTCACCCTGCACACTCACACACTGCTCACACTCACACACTACTCACCCTGCATACCCACACACTGTTCATCCTGCATACTCACATACTGCTCCACCTATATACTCACACACTGCTGACCCTAGACACTCACACACTGCTCACCCTGCACATTCACACATCGCTCAACCTGCACACACACACACACACACTACTCTCCCTGCATAGCCACACACTGCTCACCCTGCACACTCACATACTGCTCACCCTGCACACTCATTCTGCTGCCCCTGGAGACCCACACACTAATCACCCTGCATACTCATAAACTACTCACGCTGCATACCCACACACTGCACACCCTGCATGCTCACACACTGCTGGCCCTGGACTCCCACACACTTCTCACCCTGTACACTCACACACTGATCACCCTGCACACTCACACATTACTCAACCTGAATACTCACACACTGCTCACCCTGCACTCTCAAGCACTGCTCACCCTTTAACACACTGCTGGACCTCCACACCCACACACTGCTCACACTGCACACTCACACACTGTTCACCCTGCACACACTCACACGCTGCTCACCCTGCACACCCACACACTGCTCACCCTGTACACCCACACACTGCTCACCCTGCATAATCACACACTGCTCACCCTGCATGCTCACACACTGCTCACCCTGCATACTTACACCCTGCTGGGCCTGGACACCCACACACTGCTCACCCTGCACACTCACACACTGCTCACACTCACACACTGCTCAACCTGCAAACTCACACACTGCTCAACCTATATACTCACACACTGCTCACCCTGCAGAGGAAAACACTGCTCACCCTGCACACTCACACACTGCTGGCCCTGGACACACACAAACTGCTCACCCTGCACACCCACACACTGCTCACCCTGCTCTCTCAAGCACTGCTCACCCTGCACACTCACACATTGCTCTCCCTGCACAGTAACACACTGCTCACCCTGCACACTCACACACTGCTTACCCTGCACACTCACACTTCTGGCCATGGACACCCACACCCTGCATACTCACACACTACTCACCCTGCACATCCACACACTGCTCACCCTGAATACGCACACACTGCTCACCCTGCATGCTCACACACTGCTCACCCTGCATACTCACACACTGCTGGCCCTGGGCACCCACACACTGCTCACCCTGCACACTCATACACTGCTCACACTCACATACTGCTCACCCAGCATACTCACACACTGCTCACCCAGCATACTCACACACTGCTCACCCTGTATGCTCACACACTGCTTGCCCTGGACACCCAAACACTGCTCACCCTGCACATTCACACACTGTTGTCCCTGCTCACTCACACATTGCTCACTCTGCACACTCACACACTGTTTATCCTGCACACTCACACACTGCTCTCCCTGCACACTCACACACTGCTCACCCCACACACTCACACACTGCTCACCCTGCACACTCACACCCTGCTCACTCTGCACACTCACACATTGCTCACCCTGCACACTCACACACTGCTCACCCTGCACACCCACACACTGCTCACCCTGCACACCCCCACACTGCTCACACTCACACACTGCTCACCCTGCACACTACTCACCCTGCACACCCACACACTGCTCACCCTGCATAGGAACACACTGCTCAGCCTGCACACTTTAACACTGCTGGCCCTGGACACACACACACTGCTCACCCTGCACACCCACACACTGCTCACCCTGCACTCTCATGCACTGCTTACTATTTAACACACTACTGGCCCTGGACACCCACACACTGCTCACCCTGCACACTCACACACTGCTCACCCTGCACACTCACACACTGCTGGCCCTGGACACCCACACACTACTCACCCTGCACACCCACACTCTGCTCACCCTGCACACCCACAGACTGCTCACCCTGCACTCCCACCCATTGCTCATCCTCCATGTTAGAAATGAGGGGACTCTAGTTGGTGCAGGTAAGTACCAGCGACAAGCAGGGACCCCTTACCTCTAGTCAGGGCGAAGGATGACTCCTCAGAATAACCCCTGCTCACCCTCTAGGTGCGTGGCGCGAACAGTCCAGGCTAAACCTCAGGCGTACACGGTTAAGCAATTGCAATTACACATACAGTAAACCCCTTGCATGCACCACAAACAGACACCAATCGGGTTGTATCTGAAAATAAGGCTTTTATATAGTTTCAGTGTTGGACAGGCCACGTGAAGGGCTTGCTCCCTCCCCGCATGACAGGGCCCGAGCCCCAGCCCTCCAGGTGTTACCCACAGAAACAACCCGCACCCCGTCCCCAGACGGGACTCCTGCCCCCGGACCTCTCTGTATCATGGGGCCGAACCACTACCGGCTCCCTCGCCCGGCCCGGCCGCCATCTTGGACACTGCACCACGAGGCCGCGTGGCCTCAGCTCGACCCTAACCCTGGGCCTGGCCAGGCCCCGACATCCCGGCACCACCATCCACCCAGGAGGTGAACGGACCACTTGGCAGGTCGATGGGAGAAAGAAGTGTCGATGGCTCTCCCCCGCCGGGTGCCGATCGCCCCCCAGCTCCCCCGGGCGCTGGCTCCACCCCCCTGCTGGGTGTCTGGACTCCCTCATCCCGGACCTCCCGACCTCCAAGTGCGAGGGTCCGGACATCAAAGGGCGCCAGACCTATAACTGGGGCAGCTCCAGAGCAGGAAGGCAGTTGTATCCTGGAGTCGAGAGACACCGAGAAGAACTCATCCTTGACGGACTACCGGCGCTGCCGTAGCCCTGCATTGTGAACTATCATCCTGCCTGCTGGCGCTGCCGCGGCCTTCTGCATCCTCCATCCTCGTCGGGACCTGCTGGCGCTGCCGCGGACCGTTGTAACTACCACCTTCATTGGGACCTGCTGGCGCTGCCGCGGACCGTTGTAACTACCACCTTCGTTGGGACCTGCTGGCGCTGCCGCAGACCGTTATAACCACCACCTTCATCGGGACCTGCTGGCGCTACCGCGGACCGTGTAACGACCACCTTCACCGGGACCTGCTGGCGCTGCCGCGGCCCGTCCAGCTAGAACACCGAGCTCGAGGATTGTGAGCTATCCATCATATCATCGCATCTACCAGTTTGGTAACAAGACTGTCCCGCTACCCCCTTTTCCCAACCAAGAGACTAGAATCGAGGGGACCCCTGAGTCCTGACCTCCTTGTACCCTTCTATCGTACCTAAAGATTGCTTATAAAGAACGTTAAACCTTATCCTTGTGTGGTGGACATCTGTGGGGGGGAAGTTACTCGTCGCTGGAGACGGCTCTCCCCGGAGACCTCTCCCCTTGTCCTCGGCCGACCCTCCCGGTCCGTCTAACATTGGTGGCCAGCGGCGCGATCCGAATCAACGCGTAATCGTACAGAGAGTAGCTCACCCCACGACGAAACCACAATGTCAACCAAAGAGAGCGGATCCACCGAGAAATTCCAGATGGAGAAATTGGAAGAGTACAACCATCGTGAATTGAAACAATTCTGCATTGAACTAGGCATTGCTACCACCGGCCTGAGCACCAAAGACGATTTCAAGCACGCCATTGAGTCGTGGGCAGAAACCGGGGCCGCGAGATCCCCGGACCAAAACATTGCAGCATCAGAGAGGAACACCACGGCTCCCGAGGAGCGAAGAACGGGTCTCTCGCAGGAAGAGATCCAAGAGAGAGAAAAAAGCAGACTACATGAGCTAGAAATGGCACGGCTCAAAATGGACGGTGAACTAAAATTAGCCGAACAAAAACTGAACGTAGATCGCTGGAGACGGCTCTCCCCGGAGACCTCTCCCCTTGTCCTCGGCCGACCCTCCCGGTCCGTCTAACATTCAGCAGATTCAGTACAAGGCCCAGTAACGGTAAAACGGTGGGGCCACAATTCCTATAAATACGGTAAAGTCCTCTTTGTTACGGAAAGTTCTTAGGCGGCCACAAAGGTGACTGTGGGCCTCAGCGCACTTCGCGCTGAGGCGGCAACCGGGAAGCACGCGGCAGACGACAGGGAAATCAGAACGTTGCGGACCCTGGATCCGATGCGAGCTCGCGGATGAGTTCGTAAGTACAGTACCTTGTTTCTTGACACGAAGGCGGGTGCTGGATTTCAGCGGCTCTTCGTCAGAAGGGTGAGGCGGCGTCCGGGGCTCCCACACTTCACGATGGGAGTCTGATCCTTCAGGCTCACGGCAAGAGCGGGGTGAATCAGGTGGCAAGTGAACAAAGCGGGGCAGCCGGGCACGCAGTCTGCGTCCGGGCCGTCCGAGGCTTGAGGATGCTCACAACGCCGATTCCGGTGGGAGGGGTGAAAGTGCACAGCGAGACTCCGGCGAGCAAGGTGACGGGCAGCCCAGCACGGCGTCGGGGGAGCGGCTCAGATTGAGCGAGGCTCTTCCCAAGGCAGGGGCGGCTAAAACGTCAGGTCACGGCTCAAGGAGGGGCTGGGGGGCACAAGAGTCACGACTCCAGCGAGGGAAGGAACACCACAGTCCAGCGGCAGGCGAGTGAAGGTCAGATTGAGCCCAATGGTCCTGGGGCTCAGTTCAGGGGGTAAGGTCTCTTCCAAGCCCTTGGAGGTCGTTTTGAAAAGCACAAGTCTTGAAAGTACAAATAAAGCAAAGACTTCAGCAAAAGGTTCCTCTTCTCTCCTTTGGCAGCAAGGTCACCACTGCAGGCCAGTCCCCCAGGATAGGGACAGTCTTCCTCCTTACAGCTTTCCCGGTGCCTCTTCCTCAGGCAGAGATTCTTCTTGGTCAAAAGCGGATCTGATTTCTTAGGAGCAGGGCGCCTACATTTATACTGCATTTCTTTTGTCCTCTGTTGGAAAGGCGCCCGCCGGAAGGGGGTTCGATACTCGTCTTGCCCACCCCTTCGACCCACCTCTCCCAAGTAAGCCGAACAAGGCGCGCACACCCTGATCTGCACTGTGAACAGAGGGACACCACACGTATTCCTTGTAGGACGATAAGTTCTTTTATCGATGATTTCAGGGATCTTTATGACCCAAAAAGGCAAATAGTACAGCAGTGGCACAACGTACCACAAATCAGTCGTGGGGAATGGGGGTAGCGGGACAGTCTTTCAAGATAGTGTCTCTGTGAAATACCCTGCGGAAGCTCACAATCCTCGAGCTGGAGGGTGTCGTGTCTCTGGGCGATCTCTTATCGAGTCGTTCTCAAGGGGAGCGCCGCGAGTCTCTCAGCAGGCACAGGTGGTCGGAGTTCAGGAGCCGCGATTCCGTCCGCAGGGCTCAGATGGTTCAATAGCTGGGGGGCCGCGAGTCACTCAGCAGGCCTAGGTGGATCAGTGTTCGGGAGCCGCGACCTCGTCCGCAGGGCTCAGATGGTTCAATAGCAAGAGGCCGCGAGTCACTCAGCAGGCCCAGGTGACTTCAGCGTTCAGGAGCCGCGACAGCGTCAGCAGGCTCAGATGGTTCCAGGTCTTCTCTGTCCTTGTTCCTCCGGCACCCCTTGTTATACTCCGCTGGTTCTTTGAAGTCCGGAGTGCTCGCAGGGGGGGGACTGGGGTGACGGAGGGGGGTCGGCGGGATTTCCTGCCGCTCACTTCTTTGGTCTTTTCAGGTGGGTCTGGGAGGGACCCCAGACGCTCGGTAGGGGAGGCGCCTGCTCCCCAGGGGCCTGGTGGCCGATTGAGTCCTCCCGGGGAAGGCGACCCGAGGTGTGACTGGGCTGGCGCCTCTGGGTCTGGCTCGAGGGTTCCCGCTCCCTCGGTTGGGCATGCGTGGTAGGGTGTTGAGTCTGTCAGGTCTCTGGCCGGCCCGTGGATCGGGGGTGGCTGGGGCGGCCGGAGTCGGGGATGTCGTGTCTTGAGGGTGGTTGCAGGTTGGCGGGATGATGGAGAGGGCAACGCCGTGAGGCCGGTCTCACACGCGTCCCCCCCATCTGAAAGGCGTGGAGAACTACCCATCCACTGGGGGGTTCTCCTCGCCGAAGCGGAAGAACCGGGACAGGCCGTCGGCGTTGGCATGATCCGTCCCGGGGCGATGTTCGACAGTGAAATCCATCCCTTGGAGAGAGATGGACCATCGTAGTAGCTTGGGGTTCTCCCCCCTCATCCGCATTAGCCACTGCAAGGGCCGGTGGTCCGTCTGTACTCGAAAATGGGTTCCGAACAAGTAGGGCCGCAGTTTCTTGAGGGCCCAGACTACGGCAAAGGCCTCTCGCTCTATAGTGCTCCAACGCTGCTCTCTCGGCAGCAGCCTTCGGCTGATGAAGGCTATGGGCTGATCAATGCCCTTGTCGTCGAACTGCGAGAGCACGGCCCCGATGCCATGTTCGGACGCGTCGGTCTGGACCACGAACTCTCGGGAGTAGTCGGGGGCCTTGAGTACGGGAGCGGTGCACATGGCGGTTTTCAAGGCGTCGAACGCCTGCTGGCACTGGGGGGTCCACTGCACCTTCTGCGGAAGCTTTTTGGAGGTCAACTCTGTGAGGGGCCCTGCGATACTACCATAATTTTTAATGAACCTCCGGTAGTACCCCGTAAGGCCCAGGAAGGCCCGAACCTCTGTCTGCGTGGTGGGGGGCTCCCAGGACTTGATGGCATCGATCTTCGGCTGGAGAGGGGCGACCTGGCCGCTGCCCACCTGATGCCCCAGGTAGACCACGGAGCCTTGTCCGAGCTGGCATTTGCTGGCTTTCACTGTCAGGCCCGCTTGGCGCAGGGCCATTAGTACTTGTCGGAGGTGCTGGAGATGCTCGTGCCATTGAGAGCTGAATACGGCGATGTCGTCAAGGTACGCTGCGCTGAACTCCTCGAGTCCGGCCAGGACCTTGTTCACCAACCGCTGGAACGTGGCTGGGGCGTTTTTCATCCCGAACGGCATGACCCTGAAGCGGTAGTGGCCATCTGGCGTGGAGAAGGCAGAGCGCTCCTTCGCCCCTTCCGTGAGAGCGATCTGCCAGTACCCGCAGGTCAGGTCGAAAGTGCTGAGGAACTGGGCGGCCCCCAGGCGGTCGATGAGCTCGGGGAATAGGGTGAGCGTCTGCGCGGGTGACCGCATTGAGCCCCCGATAGTCTACACAGAATCTTAGTTCGGGGGCGACCCCTGGGGAGGCAGCCTTCGGGACCAGAACCACCGGGCTGGCCCAGGGGCTGTCGGAGGGCTCGATGACCCCTAGGTTGAGCATTTTCTGTACCTCGGTCTTGATGCAGGTGCGGACCCGGTCAGGCACCCGGTAGGCTCGGTGTCTCACAGGCGGGCAGTCGCCGGTGTCCACGTCGTGGACACACCAGTCGGTCACCCTTGGAATGAGGGAGAAAAGGTCTGCGAATTGTCCGAGCAGCTGGCGGCAGTCGTCGGCCTGCTGGGGAGTGAGGGTGTCCGACAGTTTCACACCCTCCACGGAACTGTCCAGTTCTTTTGTGCACAGGAGATCGGGCAGGGGTTCAGTGTCCTCCTCTGCCCCCTCATCGGTGGCCAGTAGCAAACTCAGTTCTGTCCTTACGAAGTGGGGCTTGAGACGGTTTACGTGGAGGACCCGGAGGGGGTTCCGGGGGGATTGTACGTCGACCAGATACGTGACCTGGCTCTTCCGTTCGACCACCTTGAATGGACCAGTCCATTTGTCTTGTAGGGCGCAGGGTCTCACCGGAGCCATGACCCAAACCTGCTGGCCCGGCTGGAACTCGACCAAGGTTGCGTTCTGGTCATACCAGCGCTTCATTTCTTCTTGGCTGGCCTCGAGGTTAGCCTCTGCAAGTTCCCTAAACTTCCTCGTCTGGTTGCGGAGCGCCAGGATGTAGCGGAACACATCTGGGGGTGTCCCCCGGGGGCTTGTCTCCCAGCCCTCTTTGACCAGGCTTAGGGGCCCTCGAACGGGATGTCCGTACAGCAGTTCGAAGGGGCTGAACCCCAGAGACTTTTGGGGAACCTCCCGGTACGCGAACAGGAGGCAAGGGAGGAGGACGTCCCATTTCCGGCGCAGGGGCTCTTCGAGGCCCAGGATCATTCCCTTCAGAGTTCGGTTGAAGCGTTCCACCAGGCCGTTGCCCTGGGGGTGGTAGGGGGTCGTGAATTTATACGTGACTCCGCACTGCTGCCACAGGGACTTCATGTAGCGGGATATAAAGTTCGTGCCGCGATCACTCACAACCTCGCGGGGAAATCCGACCCGGGAGAAGATCCCCATGAGAGCCCGGCCCACCACGGGAGCCGTCACGGTGCGGAGGGGGATGGCCTCGGGGTAGCGGGTGGCATGGTCCACCAGGACGAGGATGAATCTGTGGCCCTGGGCGGTCTTCGGATCCAGGGGTCCCACGATGTCGATGCCGACCCGCTCGAACGGGGTACTTACAACGGGGAACGGTTGTAAGGGAGCTTTGCGTTTTCCGCCACTCTTCCCACTGCCCTGGCACGTGAGGCAGGACTTGCAGTGTGTTTCTACATTCGCTCGCATCTTGGGCCAATAGAAGTGGGTCACCAATCGCTGGTATGTCTTGTCTTGGCCTAAGTGTCCTGCCAAGGGTACATCGTGGGCCAGGCCCAGGAGGAGGCTCCGGAACCGCAGGGGTACCACCAGTACTCGTGCTGCGCCTAGTTCGGCGGACTTTTGCTCGCTGTAGAGGAGGCCATTGTCCCAATAAACCCAATGGGTTCCGGTTTGATCACCGGCGACCTGGGCTTCGGCTTGTTGTCTAAGTCCCTCGAGGGAGGGGCAAGTGGTCTGTTCCTGGCAGAACTCTTCGCGGGAGGGCCCCCCTTCGCAGTGCCACTGGGCCAACTCGGGCAGTTCTTCGGGTTCCATCGGGGCCTCTGGGGCGGAAGGTTCCGGTCCTTCCCCTGGGTTAGTGTCTCCTTCTTCCTCGGAAGGAGGGTTGTCTGCTTCTGGTAGGGGGTCCCTGTTCTCGGGGAAAGTGTTCGGTAAGAGGGCTTCACCGCCCTTGGAGGGGGCCACTCGTGCGGTCATGGAGCGTGTGGTGGCGCAGACCCATTCCGGTAGGCCCATCATCTCTAGGTGGGCTCTTCGTTCTACCTGCCCCCACGGGGAACTTTCCAGGTCGTTGCCCAGGAGGCAGTCTACGGGCTGCGAGGTCCGGACCGCTACCTTCAGTTCTCCGGAGACCCCTCCCCACTCGAAGGGCACCAGGGCCATCTGGCAGAGGCTCTCAGAATTGTCGGAGGATACGACCGGACAGAGGGCCCCGGCTAGGATCTGGTCTTCGGAAATTAGGCTGTGGTGGACCGCGGTGACACTCGCCCCGGTGTCGCGAAGGCCCTCGACTCGGTGGCCGTTGATAGTCACCTGCTGTCGGTATTTCTCTGTGTTGGCGGGCAAGGGTGTCCCGGGGACCATTTCTCGATCACCAAGGGAGACCAGGGCCATGGCCGCCGGTTCCCATTCCTCGGAGTCTTCCATTTCTTCCCCCAGAGCCACGGAGGCCATCTGCCGGGTCGTGGGGTTGGTCGTTGTGGTTCGCTGATACTGGGGACACTGGGGGTCATTGGCGTAGTGTCCGGGCTGCTGGCAGCGGAAGCAGGTGATCCTAGCTCGTGGACCTGGTCGTCCTGGGGCTCCGGTGCTGGCTGGAGACTGGGCCGAACCCGCCGCTGGTGGGCTGCTGGGGGGGGCTGGTGGAGGACCCCCCGGCAAAGTCTCTTGGTCGGCCGTGGTTCCCTCCGCCCCTCTGGCGGGGGGGACCCTGACTGTTGCGGCCGTAGTCCCCCACGGGGCCCCGGGTGGCCCGGGTGTTCACCCAACGATCAGCCTCAGTGGCCAGCTTCCGAGGGTCTGTGAGTTTACTGTCTAGGAGATGCTGGCGCAGTTCTATAAAGCAATTGGCCGCTAAATGTTCCCAGGCGATCAGATCGAACAGTTCTTCGAAGGTGGAGACCTTGCTGCCCTTGATCCACCCGTCCAGAGCTTGGCTGTAAAAGTTCACGTATTCGACCCACGTGGTGCCCGGTATCTTTTTGCAATCTCGGAACCGTTGTCGGTACATTTCGGGGGTGAGTCCGTACCGGCCCACGAGGGCTTCCTTCATGTGGCTGTAGGAGTTCATGACCGCGGAGGGCAGATCGAGCAGAGTGTCCCTTCCTTCGCTTAAGAACCGGCCCCATAGGCCAGCCCCCCAATCCTTCTGCGGGACTCGGTGAGAGGTCATGGCGACTTCGTAGGCTTTAAACCACTGCTGGATATCATCGTTCTTATAATACTCCTTGACCACATCCTTGGGGATGTGAACTTTGGTTTCCCCGGCGGGAGCGGGCTGGGGATTCCCGGGCGGCTGTGACTTTTCGTGTCTAGCCCGCCACTCAATTTCCTTCAGGCCGCGTTCATGTTCTAGCTGGAGTTTCTTTTCCTCGTGCTCCCTTTGGAGTCTCTTCTCTTCGAGTTCCCCTTGTAGCCGTAACTGCTCGACGGCTAACTTCTTCTCTGCCAGTTTTATCTCTCCCTCGATTTTTAGTTTTGCCAGTTCCAGTTCGTGGTTGCGGCTTCTCTCTCGGTCCGCTAGTTCCTCGGAGGACAGGTTCCCCTCTGGTCCGTTGTTTCTCGCCGGGGTGCTTGTTTGTTCATGGGTAGAGTCTCTTTCCGTTTGGGTCGGGGGCGCCCCCGTCTCGACCCAGGCTTTCAGTACTTTCTGGTAGTCTTCCTTTGTGCTCAGTCCGGTGGTAGCGATGCCAAGGTCTTTGCAAAACTGTTTTAGTTCTCTATGCGTGTAATAGTCCAATTGATCTTCTCGGAACGGTGAGCTTATTTCGGTACCTGTGGCACCCAGGGAGGTTTCTCCTTCCATTTCTGTTTGGTAGTGCGTCAGTCGTTTACTGCACGCTCTCCTTCGGTGTCGGCTCGGATCCCGTCGTCTGCCACCAAATGTTGGAAAGGCGCCCGCCGGAAGGGGGTTCGATACTTGTCTTGCCCACCCCTTCGACCCACCTCTCCCAAGTAAGCCGAACCAGGCGCGCACACCCTGATCTGCACTGTGAACAGAGGGACACCACACGTATTCCTTGTAGGACGATAAGTTATTTTATCGATGATTTCAGGGATCTTTATGACCCAAAAAGGCAAATAGTACAGCAGTGGCACAACGTACCACAAATCAGTCGTGGGGAATGGGGGTAGCGGGACAGTCTTTCAAGATAGTGTCTCTGCGAAATACCCTGCGGAAGCTCACAATCCTCGAGCTGGAGGGTGTCGTGTCTCTGGGCGATCTCTTATCGAGTCGTTCTCAAGGGGAGCGCCGCGAGTCTCTCAGCAGGCACAGGTGGTCGGAGTTCAGGAGCCGCGATTCCGTCCGCAGGGCTCAGATGGTTCAATAGCTGGGGGGCCGCGAGTCACTCAGCAGGCCTAGGTGGATCAGTGTTCGGGAGCCGCGACCTCGTCCGCAGGGCTCAGATGGTTCAATAGCAAGAGGCCGCGAGTCACTCAGCAGGCCCAGGTGACTTCAGCGTTCAGGAGCCGCGACAGCGTCAGCAGGCTCAGATGGTTCCAGGTCTTCTCTGTCCTTGTTCCTCCGGCACCCCTTGTTATACTCCGCTGGTTCTTTGAAGTCCGGAGTGCTCGCAGGGGGGGGACTGGGGTGACGGAGGGGGGTCGGCGGGATTTCCTGCCGCTCACTTCTTTGGTCTTTTCAGGTGGGTCTGGGAGGGACCGCAGACGCTCGGTAGGGGAGGCGCCTGCTCCCCAGGGGCCTGGTGGCCGATTGAGTCCTCCCGGGGAAGGCGACCCGAGGTGTGACTGGGCTGGCGCCTCTGGGTCTGGCTCGAGGGTTCCCGCTCCCTCGGTTGGGCATGCGTGGTAGGGTGTTGAGTCTGTCAGGTCTCTGGCCGGCCCATGGATCGGGGGTGGCTGGGGCGGCCGGAGTCGGGGATGTCGTGTCTTGAGGGTGGTTGCAGGTTGGCGGGATGATGGAGAGGGCAACGCCGTGAGGCCGGTCTCACATCCTCCCAGGCCAGGGGGGCCCTTGCCTAGTTCAGTCCGGTTCTGGAGCACTTTGTTGACGCGATGCAGGCTTCTTCTTTCAGAGTGCAGGGCAGGGTGATCAGACGCTCCACAGGGGGCAGAGCCGGCATTGTGGTGGCAGAGCACTGTCCTATTCAGAGTCCAGGTGTACACCTCCCACCCATCTACCTGTCAATCTTCCTATTCACCACCAGGCTACCTAGCCCTGCCCATCTGGGTTCTCCCAGCCCTGTCACTCACGCAAGCCAGACATCAGATACACATCACGCAGAGGCGGGCTGAAATAGTTAGGCAAGCAAAGGCCAACTTTCTAAAAGTGGCATTTGCAAACACAGAATATTAAAATAAACCTTATGAAAAGATGTACCTTATTATTCCGAGTTCAGGCACACTAAACTCGATCTTCTACCATGTTCCCTGGGTCGGTTAGGATCATAGGATGGAACAATCCTAACCGCCCATTCTGGCCAGTGAGAACAGGGTAGCCTTACAATAGTGAACAACGAAAATGGCGGACATGCCACGCACATTAGGGCTTGTCCTACCTTAGGCTTACAAAGCACCCTGCCCTTGGGCCTACCAAAGGGGTGACTAACATGAAGTTAAGGGAAGGTTCAGGGACTGGCAAGTGTGGGCACTTGCCAGTCAGCATGTCAGTACCAGACTGCACGCGGGTTCTGCAATGGCAGACCCTAGACACATTTTACCAGGCCGCTTCTGTGGGTGGCACAACCAGTGCTGCATGCCCACCAGCGGCATTTGTATTTACACGCCCTGGCACTCCTGGTGCACTTTACTGGGGTCTGACAGTAAACCAAATAATCCAATCATGGAATCCAACCAACATATACATTTTACATAGGGAGCACTTGCACTGTGGCACTGGTTGGCAGTGGCACAGTGCGCTGAGCGGCCAACACCATAAAAACACATGAGGCACAGCGACAAAAAGTGGAAGGGAGACTCACGCCAAGGTGCCAGGTCTAACACTCCACACTCACACACTGCTCACCCTGCATACTCACATACTGCTCACCATGCACATTCACTGCTGGTCCTGGACACCCACACACTGCTCACCCTGCATACTCATACACTGCTCACCCTGCACACTCATACACTGCTCACCCTGCATACTCACACACTGCTCACCTTGCACACTCACACACTTATCACCCTGCACACTCACACACTGCTCACCCTGCACACCCACACACTGCTCACCCTGTATACGCACAAACAGCTTACCATGCACATTCGCACACTTCTCACCCTGCATACTGACACACTCCTCACCCTGCATACTCACACACTGCTGGCCCTGGGCACCCACACACTGCTCACCCTGCAAACTCACACACTGCTCACACTCACATACTGCTCACCCTGCACACCCACACACTGCTCACCCTGCATACTCACACACTGCTCACCCTGTGTTAGAAATGAGGGGGCTCTGGTTGGTGCAGGCAAGTGCCAGCGACAAGCAGGGACCCTCTACTTCTAGTCAGGGCGAAGGTTGGCTCTTTAGAATAACCCCTGCTCACCCTCTAGGTGCGTGGCGCGAGCAGTCCAGGCTAAACTTCAGGGCGTACTGTTAGACGGACCGGGAGGGTCGGCCGAGGACAAGGGGAGAGGTCTCCGGGGAGAGCCGTCTCCAGCGATCGTACAGACGAGTAACTTCCCCCCCACAGATGTACACCACACAAAGATAAGGTTTAACGTTCTTTATAAGCAATCTTTAGGTACGATAGAATGGTACAAGGAGGTCAGGACTCAGGGGTCCCCTCGATTCTTGTCTCTTGGTTGGGAAAGGGGGTAGCGGGACAGTCTTGTTACCAATCTGGTAGATGCGATGATATGATGGATAGCTCACAATCCTCGAGCTCGGTGTTCTAGCTGAACGGGCCGCGGCAGCGCCAGCAGGTCCCGGTGAAGGTGGTCGTTACACGGTCCGCGGCAGCGCCAGCAGGTCCCGATGAAGGTGGTGGTTACAACGGTCCGCGGCAGCGCCAGCAGGTCCCAACGAAGGTGGTAGTTACAACGGTCCGCGGCAGCGCCAGCAGGTCCCAATGAAGGTGGTAGTTACAACGGTCCGCGGCAGCGCCAGCAGGTCCCGACGAGGATGGAGGATGCAGAAGGCCGCGGCAGCGCCAGCAGGCAGGATGATAGTTCACAAGGCAGGGCTACGGCAGCGCCGGTAGTCCGTCAAGGATGAGTTCTTCTCGGTGTCTCTCGACTCCAGGATACAACTGCCTTCCTGCTCTGGAGCTGCCCCAGTTATAGGTCTGGCGCCCTTTGATGTCCGGACCCTCGCACTTGGAGGTCGGGAGGTCCGGGATGAGGGAGTCCAGACACCCAGCAGGGGGGTGGAGCCAGCGCCCGGGGGAGCTGGGGGGCGATCGGCACCTGGCGGGGGAGAGCCATCGACACTTCTTTCTCCCATCGACCTGCCAAGTGGTCCGTTCACCTCCTGGGTGGATGGTGGTGCCGGGATGTCGGGGCCTGGCCAGGCCCAGGGTTAGGGTCGAGCTGAGGCCACGCGGCCTCGTGGTGCAGTGTCCAAGATGGCGGCCAGGCCGGGCGAGGGAGCCGGTAGTGGTTCGGCCCCATGATACAGAGATGTCCGGGGGCAGGAGTCCCGTCTGGAGACGGGGTGTGGGTTGTTTCTGTGGGTAACACCTGGAGGGCCGGGGCTCGGGCCCTGTCATGCGGGGAGGGAGCAAGCCCTTCGTGTGGCCTGTCCAACATGCGTCCCCCCCAGCTGAAGGCGGGGAGAGTCACCCATCCTCTTGGGGACTCTCCTCGTCGAGGCGGAAAAAGCGTGACAGGCCATCTGCGTTGGCGTGGTCTTGGCCCGGTCGATGTTCCACAGTGAAGTCCATCCCCTGCAGGGAGATGGACCAACGCAATAGTTTGGGGTTTTCCCCCCGCATCTGCATTAGCCACTGCAGGGGTCGATGATCTGTTTGCACCCGGAAGTGGGTACCGAAGAGATAGGGCCGGAGCTTTTTGAGGGCCCACACCACTGCGAAGGCCTCCCTCTCGATGGTGCTCCAGCGCTGTTCTGGGCCAGGAGGCGTCTGCTGATGAAGGCCACCGGTTGGTCAAGTCCCTCGGAGTTCAGCTGGGAGAGGACCGCCCCGATGCCGTGGTCGGAGGCATCTGTTTGTACGATGAATTCCCGACTGTAGTCGGGGGCCTGGAGCACAGGGGCAGTGCACATGGCGGCTTTCAGCTTCTCGAAGGCCGCTTGACAGTCTGGGGTCCAGTTGACCTTCTTCGGGTGGTTTTTGGATGTGAGTCCCGTGAGGGGCCCCACAATGCTGCCATAGACCCTCACGAACCGCCGGTAGTAGCCGGTGAGCCCCAAGAAGGCTCGGACCTCGGTCTGCGTGACTGGAGGCTGCCAGGACTGGATGGCAGCGATTTTTAGTGGCAGAGGGGCCACCAGACCGCTTCCCACCTGGTGTCCGAGATAGGTCACGGACCCCTGACCAATTTGGCACTTGCTGGCCTTGATTGTGAGGCCGGCCCGTTGGAGGGCCTGCAGGACCTCTCGGAGGTGGTGGAGGTGGTCGGACCAGTGGCGGCTGTATACAGCGATATCGTCCAGGTAGGCGGCGCTGAACTCCTCGAGCCCCGCCAAGACCTGGTTCACCAGTCGCTGAAAGGTAGCTGGGGCATTCTTCATGCCGAAGGGCATGACTTTGAAGTGGTAGTGGCCATCGGGGGTAGAAAAGGCAGATCGTTCTTGGGCCCGGGGTGTGAGACCGATCTGCCAGTAGCCCGCTGTCAGGTCGAAGATGCTGAGGTAGCGGGCAGCCCCCATGCGGTCGATCAGTTCATCCGCTCGGGGGATGGGATGAGCGTCGGTTCTGGTGACAGCATTCAAGCCCCGATAGTCGACGCAGAATCGGAGCTCAGGAGTGGTGCCTTGGGCAGCAGCTTTGGGGACCAGCACGACCGGGCTGGCCCAGGGGCTGTCCGAGGGCTCGATGACCCCGAGCGTGAGCATCTTTGATACCTCCTCTTGGATGCAGGCCCGTACCCGATCTGGTACGCGGTACGCCCGGTGTCTGATAGGGGGACTGTCCCCAGTGTCCACGTCGTGCAAGCACCAGGGGGTGACCCCTGGGGTGAGGGAAAACAAGGTAGCAAACTGCAGCAGTAGGTCCCGGCAGCCTTGGCGCTGTTCCGGGGTGAGGGCATCGGAGAGCCGGACCCCGTCCACGGAACCATCTTTCTTACGAGTCTTCAGGAGATCAGGGAGAGGCTCGGAGTCTTCTTCCGCTCCACTGTCTGTAGCCATCAGGAGGCTGAGCTCCGAGCGCACAAAGTGGGGTTTGAGTCTGTTGGTGTGGAGGACCCGGAGAGGGTTCCGGGGAGATTCCATATCGATGAGATAGGTGACGGGGCTCTTGCGTTCGACCACTTTGAAGGGCCCCGTCCACTTGTCCTGCAAGGCACATGGTTCGGTGGGGGACATCACCCACACTTGTTGGCCAGGTTCGAACTCGATGGAGGAGGCATTTTGATCGTACCATTTTTTCATGTCCTCCTGACTGGCCTCAAGGTTCGCTTTCGCCATTTCTCTGAATCGCCTGGTCTGATTGCGTAGGGTCAGGAGGTACTTGAAGACGTCTGGATGGGTCTTTAGGGGGGCCATCTCCCAACCTTCTTTGACTAGGCTGAGGGGCCCTCGCACAGGGTGCCCGTACAAGAGTTCGAAAGGGCTAAAGCCGAGGGACTTCTGGGGAACTTCTCGATAGGCGAAGAGGAGGCATGGAAGTAGTACATCCCACTGGCGACGGAGGGGCTCTTCCAATCCCCCAATCATACCCTTGAGCGTGCGGTTGAACCGCTCGACTAGTCCGTTTCCTTGAGGGTGATAGGGGGTCGTGAACCGGTAGGTGACCCCGCACTGTTGCCAGAGGGACTTCATATACTTCAAAATAAAGTTTGTGCCTCTGTCGCTGACGACTTCTCGGGGGAAGCCCACCCGGGAGAAGATCCCCATTAAGGCCCGGCCGACCACCGGGGCTGTTACAGTTCGCAGGGGCACAGCCTCGGGGTAGCGGGTGGCGTGGTCCACCAGTACCAGGATGAACCGATGTCCTTGTGATGTACGGGGGTCCAGGGGCCCCACAATGTCTATTCCCACCCTCTCGAACGGGGTGGTGACAACTGGGAAGGGTTGCAGAGGTGCTTTGAGTTTGCGGCCGCTCTTCCCGCTGGCCTGGCACGTGGGGCAGGACCGGCAGTGGGTGAGGACGTCGTTTCTCATCTTCGGCCAGAAAAAGTGGGTCACCAGGCGACTGTAGGTTTTGTCCTGGCCCAGGTGTCCAGCCAGAGGGACATCGTGGGCCAAATTTAATAGGAAGTCTCTAAAACGGAGGGGCACCACCAGCACTCGACTGGCCCCTAACTCCGCGATTCTCTGCTCACTGTACAATAGGTCGTTGTCCCAATAGATCCAATGGGCTCCGGTGGTGTCCCCTGCGCTCTGGGCGCGGGCTTGCTGGCGGAGTCCCTCGAGGGAGGGACAGGTCTTCTGTTCTTGACGGAACTGTTCCTGGGTGGGCCCCCCTTCTTGATGCCACTGAGCCAGGTTGGGAAGGTCCTGGGGCTGAGCGAGCCCTTCGGGGGTTTGCTCTGGGGGGTCGGTATGGTCGGTGTCCTCTACTGGAGCGATCGGGGGAGGAGGTGCTGGCCATTCTGGTTCTTCTGGTCGGGGGATGGCACGGGCGGCCATGGACCGGGTGGTTACGCACGCCCAGTCCGGGAGGCCCAACATCCCCAGGTGCTCTTTTCTTTCTACGGCGGCCCACGGGGAACTCTCAAGATCATTCCCCAGGAGACAGTCCACGGGGGCATCATCTTGGACCGTCACCTTCAACATGCCGGAGACTCCTCCCCATTCGAAGGGGACGCAGGCCATCCGACATAGACTCTCCGAATTGTCGGCTGAACGGACGGGGCAGAGAATGTTCGGCAGGATCTGCTCTGGTTTTACCAGGTGACAGCGTACACCACACAAAGATAAGGTTTAACGTTCTTTATAAGCAATCTTTAGGTACGATAGAATGGTACAAGGAGGTCAGGACTCAGGGGTCCCCTCGATTCTTGTCTCTTGGTTGGGAAAGGGGGTAGCGGGACAGTCTTGTTACCAATCTGGTAGATGCGATGATATGATGGATAGCTCACAATCCTCGAGCTCGGTGTTCTAGCTGGACGGGCCGCGGCAGCGCCAGCAGGTCCCGGTGAAGGTGGTCGTTACACGGTCCGCGGCAGCGCCAGCAGGTCCCGATGAAGGTGGTGGTTACAACGGTCCGCGGCAGCGCCAGCAGGTCCCAACGAAGGTGGTAGTTACAACGGTCCGCGGCAGCGCCAGCAGGTCCCAATGAAGGTGGTAGTTACAACGGTCCGCGGCAGCGCCAGCAGGTCCCGACGAGGATGGAGGATGCAGAAGGCCGCGGCAGCGCCAGCAGGCAGGATGATAGTTCACAAGGCAGGGCTACGGCAGCGCCGGTAGTCCGTCAAGGATGAGTTCTTCTCGGTGTCTCTCGACTCCAGGATACAACTGCCTTCCTGCTCTGGAGCTGCCCCAGTTATAGGTCTGGCGCCCTTTGATGTCCGGACCCTCGCACTTGGAGGTCGGGAGGTCCGGGATGAGGGAGTCCAGACACCCAGCAGGGGGGTGGAGCCAGCGCCCGGGGGAGCTGGGGGGCGATCGGCACCTGGCGGGGGAGAGCCATCGACACTTCTTTCTCCCATCGACCTGCCAAGTGGTCCGTTCACCTCCTGGGTGGATGGTGGTGCCGGGATGTCGGGGCCTGGCCAGGCCCAGGGTTAGGGTCGAGCTGAGGCCACGCGGCCTCGTGGTGCAGTGTCCAAGATGGCGGCCAGGCCGGGCGAGGGAGCCGGTAGTGGTTCGGCCCCATGATACAGAGATGTCCGGGGGCAGGAGTCCCGTCTGGAGACGGGGTGTGGGTTGTTTCTGTGGGTAACACCTGGAGGGCCGGGGCTCGGGCCCTGTCATGCGGGGAGGGAGCAAGCCCTTCGTGTGGCCTGTCCAACATGCGTCCCCCCCAGCTGAAGGCGGGGAGAGTCACCCATCCTCTTGGGGACTCTCCTCGTCGAGGCGGAAAAAGCGTGACAGGCCATCTGCGTTGGCGTGGTCTTGGCCCGGTCGATGTTCCACAGTGAAGTCCATCCCCTGCAGGGAGATGGACCAACGCAATAGTTTGGGGTTTTCCCCCCGCATCTGCATTAGCCACTGCAGGGGTCGATGATCTGTTTGCACCCGGAAGTGGGTACCGAAGAGATAGGGCCGGAGCTTTTTGAGGGCCCACACCACTGCGAAGGCCTCCCTCTCGATGGTGCTCCAGCGCTGTTCTCGGGCCAGGAGGCGTCTGCTGATGAAGGCCACCGGTTGGTCAAGTCCCTCGGAGTTCAGCTGGGAGAGGACCGCCCCGATGCCGTGGTCGGAGGCATCTGTTTGTACGATGAATTCCCGACTGTAGTCGGGGGCCTGGAGCACAGGGGCAGTGCACATGGCGGCTTTCAGCTTCTCGAAGGCCGCTTGACAGTCTGGGGTCCAGTTGACCTTCTTCGGGTGGTTTTTGGATGTGAGTCCCGTGAGGGGCCCCACAATGCTGCCATAGACCCTCACGAACCGCCGGTAGTAGCCGGTGAGCCCCAAGAAGGCTCGGACCTCGGTCTGCGTGACTGGAGGCTGCCAGGACTGGATGGCAGCGATTTTTAGTGGCAGAGGGGCCACCAGACCGCTTCCCACCTGGTGTCCGAGATAGGTCACGGACCCCTGACCAATTTGGCACTTGCTGGCCTTGATTGTGAGGCCGGCCCGTTGGAGGGCCTGCAGGACCTCTCGGAGGTGGTGGAGGTGGTCGGACCAGTGGCGGCTGTATACAGCGATATCGTCCAGGTAGGCGGCGCTGAACTCCTCGAGCCCCGCCAAGACCTGGTTCACCAGTCGCTGAAAGGTAGCTGGGGCATTCTTCATGCCGAAGGGCATGACTTTGAAGTGGTAGTGGCCATCGGGGGTAGAAAAGGCAGATCGTTCTTGGGCCCGGGGTGTGAGACCGATCTGCCAGTAGCCCGCTGTCAGGTCGAAGATGCTGAGGTAGCGGGCAGCCCCCATGCGGTCGATCAGTTCATCCGCTCGGGGGATGGGATGAGCGTCGGTTCTGGTGACAGCATTCAAGCCCCGATAGTCGACGCAGAATCGGAGCTCAGGAGTGGTGCCTTGGGCAGCAGCTTTGGGGACCAGCATGACCGGGCTGGCCCAGGGGCTGTCCGAGGGCTCGATGACCCCGAGCGTGAGCATCTTTGATACCTCCTCTTGGATGCAGGCCCGTACCCGATCTGGTACGCGGTACGCCCGGTGTCTGATAGGGGGACTGTCCCCAGTGTCCACGTCGTGCAAGCACCAGGGGGTGACCCCTGGGGTGAGTGAAAACAAGGTAGCAAACTGCAGCAGTAGGTCCCGGCAGCCTTGGCGCTGTTCCGGGGTGAGGGCATCGGAGAGCCGGACCCCGTCCACGGAACCATCTTTCTCACGAGTCTTCAGGAGATCAGGGAGAGGCTCGGAGTCTTCTTCCGCTCCACTGTCTGTAGCCATCAGGAGGCTGAGCTCCGAGCGCACAAAGTGGGGTTTGAGTCTGTTGGTGTGGAGGACCCGGAGGGGGTTCCGGGGAGATTCCATATCGATGAGATAGGTGACGGGGCTCTTGCGTTCGACCACTTTGAAGGGCCCCGTCCACTTGTCCTGCAAGGCACATGGTTCGGTGGGGGACATCACCCACACTTGTTGGCCAGGTTCGAACTCGATGGAGGAGGCATTTTGATCGTACCATTTTTTCATGTCCTCCTGACTGGCCTCAAGGTTCGCTTTCGCCATTTCTCTGAATCGCCTGGTCTGATTGCGTAGGGTCAGGAGGTACTTGAAGACGTCTGGAGGGGTCTTTAGGGGGGCCATCTCCCAACCTTCTTTGACTAGGCTGAGGGGCCCTCGCACAGGGTGCCCGTACAAGAGTTCGAAAGGGCTAAAGCCGAGGGACTTCTGGGGAACTTCTCGATAGGCGAAGAGGAGGCATGGAAGTAGTACATCCCACTGGCGACGGAGGGGCTCTTCCAATCCCCCAATCATACCCTTGAGCGTGCGGTTGAACCGCTCGACTAGTCCGTTTCCTTGAGGGTGATAGGGGGTCGTGAACCGGTAGGTGACCCCGCACTGTTGCCAGAGGGACTTCATATACTTCAAAATAAAGTTTGTGCCTCTGTCGCTGACGACTTCTCGGGGGAAGCCCACCCGGGAGAAGATCCCCATTAAGGCCCGGCCGACCACCGGGGCTGTTACAGTTCGCAGGGGCACAGCCTCGGGGTAGCGGGTGGCGTGGTCCACCAGTACCAGGATGAACCGATGTCCTTGTGATGTACGGGGGTCCAGGGGCCCCACAATGTCTATTCCCACCCTCTCGAACGGGGTGGTGACAACTGGGAAGGGTTGCAGAGGTGCTTTGAGTTTGCGGCCGCTCTTCCCGCTGGCCTGGCACGTGGGGCAGGACCGGCAGTGGGTGAGTACGTCGTTTCTCATCTTCAGCCAGAAAAAGTGGGTCACCAGGCGACTGTAGGTTTTGTCCTGGCCCAGGTGTCCAGCCAGAGGGACATCGTGGGCCAAATTTAATAGGAAGTCTCTAAAACGGAGGGGCACCACCAGCACTCGACTGGCCCCTAACTCCGCGATTCTCTGCTCACTGTACAATAGGTCGTTGTCCCAATAGATCCAATGGGCTCCGGTGGTGTCCCCTGCGCTCTGGGCACGGGCTTGCTGGCGGAGTCCCTCGAGGGAGGGACAGGTCTTCTGTTCTTGACGGAACTGTTCCTGGGTGGGCCCCCCTTCTTGATGCCACTGAGCCAGGTTGGGAAGGTCCTGGGGCTGAGCGAGCCCTTCGGGGGTTTGCTCTGGGGGGTCGGTATGGTCGGTGTCCTCTACTGGAGCGATCGGGGGAGGAGGTGCTGGCCATTCTGGTTCTTCTGGTCGGGGGATGGCACGGGCGGCCATGGACCGGGTGGTTACGCACGCCCAGTCCGGGAGGCCCAACATCCCCAGGTGCTCTTTTCTTTCTACGGCGGCCCACGGGGAACTCTCAAGATCATTCCCCAGGAGACAGTCCACGGGGGCATCATCTTGGACCGTCACCTTCAACATGCCGGAGACTCCTCCCCATTCGAAGGGGACGCAGGCCATCCGACATAGACTCTCCGAATTGTCGGCTGAACGGACGGGGCAGAGAATGTTCGGCAGGATCTGCTCTGGTTTTACCAGGTGACAGCGGACGGCCGTCACACTGGCCCCCGTGTCACGTAGTGCTTCGGCCCGGCGTCCATTAATGTTCACCCACTGACTATATTTTCTGGTGTTGGCGGGTAGGGGAGCCCGCGGGACCATGTCTCACCATGGCGGCCGGTTCCCACTCTTGTTGTTCCTGCTCGTATTCTTCCTGTTCTTCGGAGATTTGTTCTCCCCCCAGGGCGGCGGCAGCTACCTGGCGGGGTCTCGGAGTTTGGTTCTGTGGACAGTTCGGGTCATTGGCGTAGTGGCCGACTCGCTGGCATCGGTGACACGTGACATTGGCTCGGAACCCCGGCCGCATCGGGGGGTTGCCCCGGCTGGCCGGGGGCGGGGTGCTGGCAGCGGGAGCGGCCGGGACGGTGTCTCTTCCTCGTCCCTGGCCTCCTCCTCCTCCTCGGGGACGGTGCTGACCTTGGTTGTTCCGGTTCTGTTCGTGCGGCCCTCTCCGGCCCACTCGGGTGCTTTCCCACCGGTCAGCTTCGGCGGCGAGTTGCCGTGGGTCAGTCAATTTACTGTCGAGGAGGTGCTGCCTGAGCTCGACGAAGCAGTTGTTAGAGAGGTGCTCCCACACCATGAGATTAAAAAGTTGCTCGTAGGTCGTTACGTGGCTTCCCTTGATCCAACCCTCGAAGGCTCGGCTGAAATAGTTGACATATTCCACCCAAGTTGTACCCGGGATCCGGGTGCAGTCTCGGAACCTCTGGTGGTACATTTCGGGTGTGAGCCCATATCGGGTGAGGAGGGCAGCCTTCATGTGGTCATAGGATGACATCAGATGGTCTGGGAGCTGTAACAGGGCATCGCGGCCTTCATTGACGAACCTCCCCCATAGACCGGCTCCCCAGTCACTTCGATCGATCCGGTGGGAGGTCATGGCGATCTCGTAGGCCTTGAACCACTGTTGTATGTCGTCCTCTCGGACATACTCTCGAACGACATCCTTGGGGATGTGGACTTTCTTTTCTGTCGCTCCCGGTGTGCGCGGTCGCTCGGGCACCTCCAGTTCTTTGTTCTGCTTCCGTAGGTCTATTTCTGCCAGTTTGCGCTCGTGTTCGTACGCTAATCTCTTTTCTTCGAGCTCTCTCTGCCTCTGTTTTTCTTCCCGTTCTTCTCGGAGCCGCAGATGTTCTAGGTTCAGTTTTTGTTCGGCTAATTTTAGTTCACCGTCCATTTTGAGCCGTGCCATTTCTAGCTCATGTAGTCTGGTTTTTTTCCCTCTTGGATCTCTTCGTGCGAGAGACCCGTTCTTCGCTCCTCGGGAGCCGTGGTGTTCCTCTCTGATGCTGCAATGTTTTGGTCTGGGGATCTCGCAGCCCTGGTTTCTGCCCACGACTCAATGGCGTGCTTGAAATCGTCTTTGGTACTCAGGCCGGTGGTAGCAATGCCTAGTTCAATGCAGAATTGTTTCAATTCACGATGGCTGTACTCTTCCAATTTCTCCATCTGGAATTTCTCGGTGGATCCGCTCTCTTTGGTTGACATTGTGGTTTCGTCGTGGGGTGAGCTACTCTCTGTACGATTACGCGTTGATTCGGATCGCGCCGCTGGCCACCAATGTTAGACGGACCGGGAGGGTCGGCCGAGGACAAGGGGAGAGGTCTCCGGGGAGAGCCGTCTCCAGCGATCGTACAGACGAGTAACTTCCCCCCCACAGATGTACACCACACAAAGATAAGGTTTAACGTTCTTTATAAGCAATCTTTAGGTACGATAGAATGGTACAAGGAGGTCAGGACTCAGGGGTCCCCTCGATTCTAGTCTCTTGGTTGGGAAAGGGGGTAGCGGGACAGTCTTGTTACCAATCTGGTAGATGCGATGATATGATGGATAGCTCACAATCCTCGAGCTCGGTGTTCTAGCTGGACGGGCCGCGGCAGCGCCAGCAGGTCCCGGTGAAGGTGGTCATTACACGGTCCGCGGCAGCGCCAGCAGGTCCCGATGAAGGTGGTGGTTACAACGGTCCGCGGCAGCGCCAGCAGGTCCCAACGAAGGTGGTAGTTACAACGGTCCGCGGCAGCGCCAGCAGGTCCCAATGAAGGTGGTAGTTACAACGGTCCGCGGCAGCGCCAGCAGGTCCCGACGAGGATGGAGGATGCAGAAGGCCGCGGCAGCGCCAGCAGGCAGGATGATAGTTCACAAGGCAGGGCTACGGCAGCGCCGGTAGTCCGTCAAGGATGAGTTCTTCTCGGTGTCTCTCGACTCCAGGATACAACTGCCTTCCTGCTCTGGAGCTGCCCCAGTTATAGGTCTGGCGCCCTTTGATGTCCGGACCCTCGCACTTGGAGGTCGGGAGGTCCGGGATGAGGGAGTCCAGACACCCAGCAGGGGGGTGGAGCCAGCGCCCGGGGGAGCTGGGGGGCGATCGGCACCTGGCGGGGGAGAGCCATCGACACTTCTTTCTCCCATCGACCTGCCAAGTGGTCCGTTCACCTCCTGGGTGGATGGTGGTGCCGGGATGTCGGGGCCTGGCCAGGCCCAGGGTTAGGGTCGAGCTGAGGCCACGCGGCCTCGTGGTGCAGTGTCCAAGATGGCGGCCAGGCCGGGCGAGGGAGCCGGTAGTGGTTCGGCCCCATGATACAGAGATGTCCGGGGGCAGGAGTCCCGTCTGGAGACGGGGTGTGGGTTGTTTCTGTGGGTAACACCTGGAGGGCCGGGGCTCGGGCCATGTCATGCGGGGAGGGAGCAAGCCCTTCGTGTGGCCTGTCCAACACGTACACGGTTAAGCACTTGCAATAATACACACAGCAAATACCTTGCATGCACCCCAAATGGACACCAAGCAGGTTGTATACAAAAATAAGGCTTTTATATATTTTCAGCAGACTTAGTACAAGACCCAGCAACGGTGAAACGGTGGGGCCACGATCTTTATTGTTACGGAAAGTTCTCTTTATACGGGAAGTTCTTCTTATGCGGGGCAACAAGGTGAACTGTGGGCCTTAGCGCACTTCGTGCTGAGACGGTAACCGGGAGGTACGCGTCAGACGGCAGGTAAAACAGAACGTTGCGGACCCTGGATCCTATGCGAGCTCGAGGTCGAGTTCGGAAGTTACAGTACCTTGTTTCTTTTTGTGAAGGCGGGTGCGGGGCGCTCAGCGGCTCTTCAGAAGGGCGAGGCGGCGTCCGGGGCTCCCACGCTTACGAGGGGGGTCTGGTCCTTCAGGCTCACAGCAAGAGCGGGGTGTTTCAGGTTGGCAGGTGAGCAAAGCGGGGCAGCCGGGCACGCTTTCCACGTCTGGGCCGTCCGAGGCTTGGAGATGCTCACAGCGCCGATTCGGGCGGCAGGGGTGAAGGTGCGCAGCGGGCCTCCGGCGAGCGAGGTGACGGGGGCAGCCCAGCATGGCGTAGGGAGAGCTAGGCTGTTCCCAAGGCGCAGGGGCGGCTAAGCAGTCCGGTCACAGCTCAAGGAGGGGCTGATGGGCACGGGAGTCACGGCTCCGGCAAGGGAAGGAACACCACAGTCCAGCGGTAGGCGAGTGAAGGTCAGGATGAGCACAATGGTCCTGGGGCTCAGTTCAGGGGGCAAGCTCGCTTCCAGGCCCTTGGAGATCGTTTTTGAAAGCACAAGGTTTCTTGAAATCAAAATGAAGCAAAGTCTTTAGTAAAGGGTTCCTCTTCTCTCCTTTGGCAGCAAGGTCACCACTGCAGGCCAGTCCCCCAGGATAGGGACAGTCTTCCTCCGTACAGCTTTCCTGGCGCCTCTTCCTCAGGCAGAGATTCTTCTTGGTTCAAAGCGGATCTGATTTCTTAGGAGCAGGGTTGCTACATTTATACTACATTTATTTTGTTCGTCCAGGCCAGGGGGGCCCTTGCCTAGTTCAGTCCAGTTCTGGAACACTTTGTTGACGCGATGCAGGCTTCTTCTTTCAGAGTGCAGGGCAGAGTCATCAGACGCTCCACAGGGGGCGGAGCCGGCATTGTGGTGGCAGAACACAGTCCTATTCAGAGTCCAGGTGTACTCCTCCGACCCATCTACCTGTCAATCTTTCTATTCACCACCAGGCTACCTTGCCCTGCCCATCTGGGTTTCCCCAGCCCTATCACTCACACAAGCCAGACAGCAGATATACATCACGCAGAGGCGGGCTGAAATGGTTAGGCAAGCAAAGGTCATCTTTCTAAAAGTGGCATTTGCAAACGCAGAATATTAAAATAAACCTTACGAAAAGATGCACCTTATTATTCTGAGTTCAGGCATACTAAACTCGATATTCTACCATGTTCCCTGGGCATGTTAGGATGATAGGATGTAACAATCTTAACAGCCCATTCTGGCCTATGAGAACAGGGTAGCCTTATAATAGTGAAAAACGAAAATGGCTGTAATTCACTATTAGAACTTGCCACACACATCAGGGCTTGTCCTACCTTATGCTTACAACGCACCCTGCCCTTGGGCCTACCATAGGGGTGACTAACATGAAGTTAAGGGAAGGTTTAGGGACTGGCAAGTGTGTGCACTTGCCAGTCAACATGTCAGTACCAGACTGCACGCTGGTTCTGCGATGGCAGACCTAGACACATTTTACCAGGCCGCTTCTGTGGGTGGCACAACCAGTGCTGCAAGCCCACCAGCGGTATTTGTATTTACACACCCTGGCACTCCTGGTGCGCTTTACCGGGTTCTAACAGTAAACCAAATAAGCCAATCATGGAATCCAACCAACATATACATTTTACATAGGGAGCACTTGCACTGTGGCACTGGTTGGCAGTGGCACAGTGCGCTGAGCGGCCAACACCATAAAAACACATGAGGCACAGCGACAAAAAGTGGAAGGGAGACTCACGCCAAGGTGCCAGGTCTAACACGTGTCCCCTCCAGCTGAAAAGTGGGGAGAACTACCCTACCCCAGGGAGTTCCTCATCACTAAGGCGGAAAAATCTGGACAGACCGTCAGCATTGGCGTGATCGGTACCAGGCCGATGTTCCACCGTGAAATCCATACCCTGTAGGGAAATGGATCACCTCAACAGCTTTGGATTCTAACCCCTCATATGCATCAACCATCTGAGGGGCCTGTGGTCTGTCTGAACCCGGAAGTGAGACCCAAACAGGTAGGGTCTTAGCTTCTTCAGCGCCCAGACCACAGCAAATGCCTCACACTCAATAGCACTCCATCTCTGTTCCTGTGGAAGTAACCTCCTGCTAAGGAAGGCTACAGGTTGATCTAGGCCCTCCTCATTAATCTGTGAAAGAAAAGCCCCCACACCATGCTCTGAAGCGTCTGTCTGAACGATAAACTCTTTGGAGAAGTTGGGAGCCAAGAGCACGGGCGCCATGCACAAAGTAGCTTTCAGGGCCTCAAAAGCTTTCTGACAGGTGTCAGTCCAAATCACTTTCCTGGGCTGCTTCCTAGAAGTCAGCGCTGTCAAGGGGGCAACAATGTTGCCATACCCCTTGACAAACCTCCTGTAGTACCCGGTGAGACCTAGGAAGGCTCGCACCTCTGTCTGGGTTTTGGGCGACTCCCAATTCAGGATGGTTTCTATCTTGGGTTGAAGGGGCGCCACCTGGCCGCTCCCAACCTGGTGCCCCAAGTACACCACAGAACTCTGCCCGATCTGGCACTTACTCGCCTTGATAGTGAGGCCTGCCCTCCGCAGCGCCATCAACACTTCCCAGAGGTGGTGCAGGTGTTCTTCCCAAGTGGAGCTGAACACTGCGATGTCATCCAGGTAGGCAGCACTGAACGAATCCAGTCCAGCCAACACCTGGTTGACCAACCTCTGTAAGGTGGCAGGGGCATTCTTCATCCCAAAGGGCATTACCCGGAACTGGTAGTGCCCATCTGGGGTGGAAAATGCTGACCTCTCTTTGGCCCCCTCGGTCAAGGCGATCTGCCAGTACCCAGACGTTAAATCAAACGTGCTGAGGTAGTTGGCATCCCCTAGCCGATCTATGAGTTCATCAGCTCTGGGGATGGGGTGTGCGTCAGTCCTGGTGACCGAATTGAGTCCTCTGTAGTCCACGCAGAGCCGGAGTTCGGGTGTGGCTCCCGGCGCTGCAGCCTTTGGGACCAAGACCACTGGGCTGGCCCAAGGACTGCTGGAGGACTCAATTACCCCGAGTGCAAACATCTTGGAGACCTCCTCCTTGATGCATGCCCTCACCCTGTCAGTCACCCTGTAGGCCTTGTGCCTCACGGGTGGACTATCCCCAGTGTCCACATCATGGACGCACCAATCAGTGACATCGGGAACCAGGGAAAACAGATCAGAAAATTGCCCCAGCAATTGGCGACAATCATTCTGTTGCTCAGGGGTCAGGGCGGAAGAGAGGATGACACCATCCACTGACCCATCTTGCTCCTGGGCTGACAGGAGGTCTGGAAGAGGCTCGGTCTCCTCTTCCATCCCAGCATCTGTTGCCAGGAGCATGCCCACTTGGGACCTCTCCAAGTGGGGCTTGACGCGGTTGACATGAAGGACCCTTAAGGGGTTCCTTGGAGACCGCAAGTCCACCAAATAGGTCACAGGACTCTTGCGCTCCACCACCTCAAAGGGACCGGTCCACTTATCCTGGAGCGCACAGGGCTCCACTGGGGCCAAGACCCATACCTTTTGTACAGGCTGAAGCTCTACCAAAGTGGCATTCTGGTCGTACCTCCGCTTCATCTCCTCATGGCTGGCTTCCAGATTTGCCTCAGCAAGTTGCCTGAATCGCCTAGTCTGATTCCTGAAGGCCAGCATGTAACTATATACATTCTGGGGAGTTTTCCTGGGAGATTGCTCCCAGCCTTCCTTGACCAGACTTAGAGGTCCTCTCACTGGGTGGCCGTACAGGAGCTCAAAGGGGCTGAACCCTAGAGACTTCTGGGGCACCTCACGGTAAGCAAAGAGAAGGCATGGTAAGAGGATGTCCCACTTACGCCTCATGGGTCCTTCTAGGCCCATTATCATGCCTTTGAGGATACGGTTGAATCTCTCAACCAACCCGTTTCCTTGGGGGTGGTAAGGTGTGGTGAATTTGTAGGTTACACCACACTCTTGCCAAAGGGATTTCATGTATTTGGACATGAAATTGATACCCCGGTCAGACACCACCTCTAGAGGGAATCCCACTCTGCAGAAAATTCCCATCAGTGCACGTCCCACCACGGGGGCCATCGCTATCCTCAGAGGGATGGCTTCAGGGTACCGGGTGGCATGGTCCACCAGGACCAGGATGAACCTATTGCCCATGGCTGTCCTGGGGTCCAGTGGCCCTACAATGTCAATCCCCACTCGCTGGAATGGGGTACCGACCACAGGGAATGGCTGGAGTGGAGCCTTCTGCTTCCTTCCACTCTTTACACTTGCCTGGCAAGTCTGGCATGTCCTGCAGTGAGTGTCTGAACTCCTGCGCATTTGAGGCCAATAAAAGTGGGTGAAAAGCCTTTCAAAGGTCTTGTCCTGCCCCAAATGCCCTGCCAATGGCACATCGTGAGCCAGCCCCAGTAGGAAGGCTCTGAAGTCCTGGGGTACCACCAGCGCACGGGCTGACCCAGGCTCAGCAACCTTAGGCTCTGTACATAGGAGGTCGTTCTCCCAGTAAATGAAATGTGACCCAGACTGATCACCTGCGGCCTGGTCTGCAGCCTGCTGCCGCATACCCACAAGAGAAGGGCATTCTTTCTGCGCCTTACAAAAGTCCTCCCTGGAGGGGCCTCCTTCCTGCTGCCAATGGGTCAGCTCCGGTAGATCCCCCAGTTCAGCTATCTGTTCCCCTGTAGGCTCCAGGGCATCCCCCTCAAGGTCTGCTTCCTCCTGGACCGTGGGAACTTCAGGGGCCGGTTTACCGCGCCCCCTGCTCCTTCTCTCTAAGGCCGGTTCCTGGGCCTCCCTCTCAGGCTTCAGGGCCTCTTGAGTCCCTCTACTTGCTGCCATGGACCGTGTGGTGACACACGCCCAATCCGGCATACCCAACCTCTCCAGGTGAGCACTCTGCTCCACCTTAGCCCATGGTGAGTTCTCCAAATCGTTCCCTAACAGACAGTCTACAGGCATGGCGAGCCTCACAGCTACCTGAAGAGTACCAGAGACCCCCCCACTCAAAGGGAACCTGAGCCACCTTGCAGTGACTCTGTGTTGTCAGCTGCAACAACTGGATAGAATGCTCCTGCGACCACCTGCTCTTGAAACACCAGGTGACACTTGACAGCTGTCACACTGGCTCCTGTATCTCTCAGAGCTTTCACCCTACGGCTATTGATGGTCACCCACTGCCTGTATTTCTTAGTGTTCTCAGGTAGTTGGGTTTGGGGGACCACTTCACAGTCTCCTAATGAGACAAGGGACATCTCTGTGGGACCCCACCCACCTTGGACACCCATCTCCGCCCCCAAGGCTACACTAGTCCCCTGCCGGGGTGGAGCACCAGTGGGTGCTGGTTTACCATACAAAGGACACTTTACATCAGAGGAAAAATACCCCATGTTACCACACTTGTAACATTTTAGGGGCCCCTTCTGAACAGGAGGACCTTTCGGGGCCCCGGTCGGTCTCGCGGGTGGGGGAGGCTGAGAACCTTTCCCTTGGTTCCCTTGGGGATTACTTCAGGGCCTTTTTGGGAACTCCCTCTGGTTACCCCTGTCCCCCCCACTTTTCTGCTGGGGACCCTGCCCACCTTTGGCGGAATCTCCCACGTGACCCTTGTGGACCCTGGTACTTACCCAGCGGTCCGCCTCCTCAGCAAGCTTCCTAGGGTTAGTCAGTCTACTATCAATCAGGTGCTGGCGTAGCTCAGGAAAACAATTACTGGACAAGTGCTCCCATGCCATTAAATCAAGAAGCCCTTGAAAATCATCAACCTTGCTACCCTTTACCCAACCATCCAGTGCTCTGCAAAAAAAAGTCACATACTCCACATACGTACTATTGGGAATCTTAGTGCAACCCCTGAACCTCTGTCTATACATTTCAGGAGTTAACCCATACCTAGCCATTAAAGCATCCTTCATATGGGGGTAAGAGTTATACACATCTGAGGGAAAATCTAGCAGTGTGTCCCGCCCTTCACTCAAGAACCGCCCAACAACCCCACTCCCCAATCCTTCTCAGGGACCCAGTGGGAGGACATGGCTACTTCGTAGGCTTTGAACCACTGCCCTATGTCATCATTCTGAAAAAACTCCTTAACCACATCTTTAGGAATATATACCATTGATTCCGCCGGTACTGGCGGTGTGCTGCCACCAGAGGGATTAAGCTCCAAACTTTTCGCTTTCAGCTCCAGCTCCCTCAGCTTCATCTCATGTTCCATTTGGATTTTCCATTCTTCCATGGCCAATCTTTGTTTGTCCATATCCATCTGCCCATTAAGCTTTGCCATCTCTACTTCATGTGCCCTGGTTGCTGCCCTGTCGGCCAACTCTTCTGGCGACAGGCCTCTGGCAAACTCATGGACGCTTTCTGGTGGAACCACTTCCACCATATTCTCTGGTGACCTTGACTCATACTAGGCCCTCAGCGCCTTTACGAGTTGGGCCTTGTTTTTCAATCCAGTTTGGTAAATTCTGAACTTTGAGCAAAAACCTTTCAAATCCTAATTTGTGCAGCTCGCAGGTGCGCCTTCTCCCCAATCTACATCATCCATTCCAGAGACTATAGAGGCTGCCCTTCCTGCAGGGAGTGAACCAGGCATGGTTTCTCAAAAATATAGATTCTTGGCAAAACAAAAAAATCAATAGTATTGTGGCTGCATTACTGGTCTGTACTCACTATGTGGCGATCAATGATCTACTATATGCAAACTACAAATGCAAAACCGAAAATCCTCACCGCTGCCTCCAATGTTAGAAATGAGGGGGCTCTGGTTGGCGCAGGCAAGTACCAGCGACAAGCAGGGACCCTCTACTTCTAGTCAGGGCGAAGGATGGCTCTTTAGAATAACCCCTGCTCACCCTCTAGGTGCGTGGCGCGAGCAGTCCAGGCTAAACTTCAGGGCGTACACGGTTAAGCACTTGCAATAATACACACAGCAAATCCTTGCATGCACCACAAACGGACACCAAGCAGGTTGTATACAAAAATAAGGCTTTTATATATTTTCAGCAGACTTAGTACAAGACCCAGCAACGGTGAAACGGCGGGGCCACGATCTCTATTGTTACGGAAAGTTCTCTTTATACGGGAAGTTCTTCTTATGCAGGGCAACCAGGTGAACTGTGGGCCTTAGCGCACTTCGTGCTGAGACGGTAACCGGGAGGCACGCGTCAGACAGCAGGGAAAACAGAACGTTGCGGACCCTGGATCCGATGCGAGCTCGCGGTCGAGTTTGTAAGTTACAGTTCCTTGTTTCTTTTTGTGAAAGCGGGTGCGGGGCGCTCAGCGGCTCTTCAGAAGGGCAAGGCGGAGTCCGGGTGTGAGAAGGGCGATCTCCGGGGAGTCAGATGGTGTCGGACTGACCACCCCGAGAGACGTCGTTCCGTAGGAAAGTAGCCGAGCGCCGCTGAGAAGCCTCCTGGGCGAGGTCCTTCTCCTATGATCGTAACAGCCAAGCAATCCCACCACCACAAAGGGACACAACAAGGGTATCAATTCTCACAAGTCTTTATCGGTATTAAAGGCAGGTCTCCGTGGCAATATTTACAGGCGGATCGAGGGATCCAAAAGAGTCTCAGGGTCTTTTAGGGACGGGGTAGCGGGACAGTCTCAGTACCAGCCCGGTACGGGGACACCCTGCGCCCAGCTCTCAATCCTCGAGCTGGGGGGGTTCCGGGAGCCGGGACGTCATCCGCAGGGCTCGAGGGGTTGCTTCGGTGAGGTCGAGCCGCGACGAGATCAGCAGGGCTCCGGTGGTTACTTCAGCGAGGTCGAGCCGCGACGAGGTCAGCAGGGCTCCGATGGTTAGTTCAGCGAGGTCGGGCCGCGACGATGTCAGCAGGGCTCCGATGTTCCGTGAGGGTCTTCTTCTCAGCAAGGGGAAGCCGCGACGCAGTCAGCAGGGCTTGAGTTTCCAAGTTCCAGGCAATGAGTCTCTCTCTCCGTAGGGTCAGCCGCGATCCGATCAGCAGGGCTCTTGACTCCAGGATACAACTACTGTCCTGGTTTTGGGCTGTCCTAGATATACGTCTGGAGCCCTTTGATGTCCGGACCCTCGCGCCTGGGGGGGTCGGAGGGGCCGGGATGAGAGAGTCCAGACACCCAGTGGGGGGGGAGCCAGCGCCCAGGGAGGCCGGAGGGCGATCGGAACCAGGCGTCGGGGGACGGCTGGAGGCCCCATCGAAACTCTCCTCCTCCGGGATCTGTGGAGTGGCCACTCGACCCCCCCTGGTCGGATCTTGGCGCCTCGATGTCGGGGCTTCGCTGGGACCGAGGCCGGGGGCGTGCCGCGTTGCGAAGGCTGGCGCGGGTAGCGGGGTACAATCCAGGGGGACCCCGAAGGGTTGGGGTTGTCCCCGTTTGGTCTGGTAGGAGGCTTCGGGACCACGCCACGAGGCCGGGTCCAACAGGCGTCCCCCCCAGCTGAAGGCAGGGAGAGTCACCCATCTTCTTGGGGGTTCTCCTCGCCGAGGCGGAAGAAGCGGGACAGGCCGTCGGCGTTGGCGTGGTCGTTGCCGGGCCGATGGTCTACAGTGAAGTCCATCCCCTACAGAGAGATGGACCATCGCAACAACTTCGGGTTCTCGCCTCTCATCTGCATTAACCACCGCAAGGGCCGGTGGTCGGTTTGGACCCGGAAGTGGGTGCCGAAGAGGTAGGGCCCGAGCTTCTTGAGGGCCCACACCACGGCGAAGGCCTCCCGTTCAATGGTGCTCCATCTCTGCTCCCGGGGCAGCAGGCACCGGCTGATGAAGGCCACCGGCTGGTCAACCCCCTCAGAGTTCACTTGGGACAAGACAGCCCCTACTCCGTACTCCGAGGCATCAGTCTGTACCACAAACTCTTTGCTGTAGTCGGGGGCTTGTAGCACGGGGGCGGTACACATCGCTGTCTTGAGGGTCTCGAAGGCCGCCTGAGGGGCGTGCAGTGCACCTTCTTTGGCTACTTCTTTGATGTGAGCTCCGTGAGGGGGCCCACAATGCTTCCATAGTTCTGAATGAACCGCCTGTAATAGCCCGTGAGACCCAGGAAGGCCCTCACAGCGGTTTGGGTGGTTGGGGACTCCCAGGCCACGATGGCGTCGATCTTTGGCTGGAGGGGAGCCACATGGCCGCTCCCCACTTGATGTCCCAGATAGGTTACGGATCCTTGGCCTATCTGACACTTGCTGGCTTTTACTGTGAGTCCGGCCCTTTGGAGGGCGGTCAGGACCTCCCAGAGGTGCCTCAGGTGCTCGGCCCAGTGGCTGCTGAACACCGCAATATCGTCCAGGTAGGTGGCGCTGAACGTTTCTAGGCAGGCCAGTACCTTATTCACCAGTCTTTGGAAGGTCGCCGGGGCATTCTTCATGCCGAAGGGCATCACTCGGAAGTGGTAGTGGCCATCGGGGGTGGAGAAAGCAGAACGCTCTTGGGCGCCTGGGGTGAGCCCGATCTGCCAGTATCCGGCGGTGAGGTCAAAGGTGCTAAGGTAGCGGGCTGCTCCCAGGCGGTCGATCAGTTCATCTGCCCGAGGAATGGGATGGGCATTGGTTTTGGTGACGGCATTCAATCCCCGATAGTCCACGCAAAACCGGAGCTCCGGGGTGGTGCCCGGGGCGGCTGCTTTCGGCACCAGGACCCCAGGGCTGGCCCAGGGACTGTCAGACGGTTCGACGACCCCCAGGGCCAACATCTTGGAGACCTCGGCGTGGATGCAGGCCCGCACCCGGTCGGGGACTCGGTAGGCTCGGTGTCGCACGGGGGTCTGTCCCCGGTGTCGACTTCGTGGACGCACCATCGGGTGACTCCGGGAGTGAGGGAGAAGAGAGCAGCGAAGTGATGCAGCAGTCCTTGACAATCTTGGCGCTGCTCTGAAGTCAGGGTGGCGGAGAGGATGACTCCCTCTACGGAGCCGTCCTTTTCGGAGGTTCTCAGGAGGTCGGGTAGGGGCTCGGAGTCGTCTCCGGCCCCATCGTCCGTAGCCATCAGCAGGCTAAGTTCCGTTCGGGCAAAGTGGGGTTTGAGCCTGTTGGCGTGGAGAACCCAGAGGGGGTTCCTGGGGGACTCCATGTCGACCAGGTAGGTGACGGGGCTCTTCTTCTCTACCACCTTGAAGGGCCCGGTCCATTTGTCCTGGAGAGCACAGGGGTCAACGGGCGACATGACCCAGACCTGCTGGCCTGGCTCGAACTCGATGGAGGAGGCGTTCTGGTCATACCAGCGTTTCTTTTCCTCCTGGCTGGCCTCTAGGTTGGCTTCGGCCAGTTCCCTGAATTTCTGGGTTTGATTCCTGTTAGAAGGCGACCTCAGAGAAGCCCGGGGGGGGCCCTGACTATCCTGAGACCAACCCTCGAGGTATCGCAGCCGGGCACTGGCGGGAGACTCCTCAGGGGAGGAATCTCGTATCTAGGATCGTACACTCGGCACCACACGACAAAGAGACACCACACCGGGAGTTCTTAAGAACAAATCTTTATCAGATCGGAGTTGTAGGATCTTTATGATCCGCAAGGCAAATATATACAAGTGGAGCGCGGGCTCACAGAGTCTTGGAGGGGGGTCGAAGGTAGCGGGACAGTCTTTGGGGATATGGATCAAATGCAGGGGCGTACCCGGCGCACAGCTCACAATCCTCGAGCTGGGGGATACGCTTGTCGTCGTCGGGGTCCGGCGGGACCAAGAGAGTCTGTGGGAGCCGCGAGTCACTCAGCAGGGCTCAAGCACAAGTCGGAGGTCTTACGATCTTTTCGGGGAGCCGCGAGTCACTCAGCAGGGCTCAAGCACAGGTTCGGATGTCTTACGATCTTCAGGGAGCCGCGAGTTACTCAGCAGGGCTCAAGTACAAGTTCGGAGGTCTTACGATCTTCAGGGAGCCGCGAGTCACTCAGCAGGGCTCAGGTGTTTCCAAAGGCGAATCTGCCGGAGAGTCCCAGAGCACCCCTTGTTATAGGACGACTCCTCTTTGATGTCCGGAGTCTGTGCAGGCAGGGGTCTTGTCACCTGGGGGTCGCTTGTCGGGGTTTCCTGCCATTGTCTTTTGATTCTTTCAGGGCCGGGTCGGGAGGAGTCCCAGACACCCAGCAGGCGTGGAGCCAGCCCTCGGGGAGGCTGGCGGGCCGATCGAAACCCACCTTCCCAGGGGAGCTCAGAGGTGCGATGGAAACTGCTCTTCCCTCTCTCCTCCCAATGGGAGCGCGATGTCCCCCAGCCGGAGTGGCGCCTATAGGCCAGGGTCGCGCTGGAGCCGGGTGGCCATCATGGTGCATGAAGTGGGCACGCGGGCCCGGTGTGGCCGAAAGGAGGAAGGCCACGGACGGGGAAGTCCGGATCGGGTGTGTGTGTGTTCTGGTGGGAAGGATCGGCTAGGCCGTGGGCTCGGGGGCTGCGTGAGGTGCATGGGTCAGGTTATGTGGTGCGGGGACAGGGATGGCTATGCTACGAGGCCGGGTCTAACAATTCCGCAGGGTCAGGAGGTACCGGTAGACGTCGGGAGGAGCATCTGGGACGGTAGTCTCCCAGCCTTCTTTGACCAGGCTGAGGGGGCCTCGGACAGGGTGTCCGTACAAGAGTTCAAAGGGGCTGAACCCCAGAGACTTCTGCGGGACCTCCCGATAGGCAAACAGGAGGCAGGGCAGCAGGACGTCCCATTTGCGTCTCAGGGGCTGCTCCAGGCCCTTGATCATTCCTTTCAACGTCCGGTTAAATCGTTCAACTAGTCCATTCCCCTGGGGGTGGTACGGGGTGGTGAACTTGTTGGTTACCCCGCATTGTTGCCACAGGGACCGCATATACTTTGAGATAAATTTCGTGCCTCGGTCGCTCACGACCTCCCGGGGGAAACCCACTCTGGAGAAGATTCCCATCAAGGCCCGGCCCACCACGGGGGCTGTCACTGTTCGGAGAGGGATGGCCTCAGGGTATCGGGTGGCATGATCGACCAGGACGAGGATGAAGCGATGTCCTTGGGAGGTTCGGGGGTCCAGGGGCCCCACGATGTCGATCCCCACTCGCTCGAATGGGGTGTTTACTATTGGAAAGGGCTGGAGAGGGGCTTTGCCCCTTCCCCCACTCTTCCTGCTGGCTTGGCAGGTCCGGCAATGATTGTCCACGTCCTTCCGCATTCGGGGCCAGTAGAAGTGGGTCACCAGGCGGCTGTAGGTTTTGTCTTGCCCCAGGTGCCCGGCGAGGGGCACATCATGCGCCAGATTGAGGAGGAAGTCTCGGAATCGGAGGGGGACCACCAGCACTCGGCTGGCCCCCAGTTCTGCAGTCTTCTGCTCGCTGTAGAGGAGGTCATTGTCCCAATAGACCCAGTGGATCCCCATTTGATCTCCGGTGGCCTGGGCGGCTGCTTGCTGTCGGGTCCCTTCGAGGGAGGGGCAGGTCTTCTGTTCTTGGCGGAACTGCTCCCTTATGGGGCCACCTTCTTGGCGCCATTGGGCGAGTTCGGGGAGGTCGCTGAGCGCGGCGACCTCGTCCGGGGTGAGTTCTGGTGGCCCGGACTCAGCGTTGGCTTCTTCTTCGACGGAGGGAGGTGGCGGTTCGGGCCACTCCGGCTCTTCGGGGGGAGCAGCTATGCTCGGCCGGATGGCCCGTGCGGTCGTGGACCGGGTGGTTGGGCAGACCCACTCGGGCAGTCCCAGCCTTCCCAGATGCTCTCGGTGCTCGATGTGGGCCCAGGGGGAACTTTCCAGGTCGTTCCCAAGGAGACAGTCTACGGGGGCGTCGTCGCGGATGGTCACCTTCAGCATGCCCGACACTCCCCCCAACTCGAAGGGAATCCGGGCCATCTGGCACAAGCTCTCTGTGTTGTCTGCCGACCGGACGGGGCACAGTACATTAGGCATGATCTGTTCGGGGGTCACCAAGTGGCAGCGGATGGCTGTCACGCTGGCTCCGGTGTCGTGGAGGGCTTCGGCCCGGCGTCCATTAATGGTGACCCACTGGTGGTACTTTTGGGTGTTGCTCGGGATGGGAGCCCGGGGCACCATTTCCCGGCTGCCCAGGCATACCAAGGTCATGGCGGCGGGTTCCCACTCGGGTGGCCTGGCGTCGTAGTTCTCTTCATCTTCTCCCCCTTCCCCCAGGGCAGCGGCCACCAACTGGCGGGGGGGTGGCCCGGTGGTCCCGGCTCGTCGGTTCACGGGGCAGGTCGGGTCACTGGCATAGTGCCCTGGCTGTTGGCAGTTGTAGCATGTTACCGTCGGTCGAGGCCCTGGTCAGACTAGGGTGGCCCCTCTTCGGGCGAGGGACGGGGACGTGCGGTTCGGGGCGGTCCCCGGGGAGGACTCCGGGCCGGCCCTGCTGGAAAGTCTCTGTTCCTGTTCGATCCTCTTCCTCCGCCACGCTGGCGGGGGGGCCCCGGGGTGTTCCGTTGGTACTCCCCCATCGAGTTCCGAGGGACCCGGGTGTTCACCCATCGATCGGCCTCGGCGGCGAGCTTCCGCGGCTCGGTCAGCTTGCTGTCGAGGAGGTGCTGTCTCAGCTCGATGAAGCAGTTGTTGGAGAGGTGCTCCCATACAATGAGGTCGAACAGCTGTTCGTAGGAGGTGACTTTGCTGCCCTTGATCCACCCTTCCAGGGCTCTGCTAAAAAAGTCTACGTATTCCACCCAGGTGGTACCGGGGAGCTTCTTGCAGTCCCGGAAGCGCTGGCGGTACATCTCTGAGGTGAGACCATAGCGGGTGAGCAGGGCCTCATTCATATGGTCATAAGAGGTCATCACCTCGTCTGGGAGCTGTAGCAGGGTGTCTCTGCCTTCGCTGAGGAACCGTCCCCATAGGCCGGCACCCCAATCTTTTCGGGGTACCCGATGGGCGGTCATGGCTACCTCGTAGGCCTTGAACCATTGTTGGATGTCGTCGTTCTTGTAGTACTCTTTGACGACATCCTTGGGGATATGTACTTTCGCCTCGGCCGGCGAAGGGGTGTCCCTGTTTCCGGGGGTGCCGGTCTCTCCATTTTTGGACTTAATTTCAAGTTCTTTAAGGCCCCGCTCATGCTCGAGGGTTAGCCTCCTCTCTTCCAGTTCTCGGTGCCGCTTTTTCTCCTCTATTTCTTCTTGCAACCGCAGTTGCTCTAGGGCCAATTTCTTTTTGGCTAGTAGGAGTTCGCCGTCCAGGCGGAGTCGGGCGAGCTCTAACTCGTGGGTCCGGACCCTCTCCCGTTCTCGTATCTCTTCCGGGGAGAGGCCGGTCTCCATGCCGGTTCTTCTCCCATCTGCTGGGGCTGCGGTTGGTTGCCGGTGCACGTTTGGCACCGGGTTTTCTTCGGTTTGGGGGGAAGCCGCTTCGGACTCTACCCAGGCCCTTAGGGCTTTTTGCAGGTCCTCTTTTGTGTTTAATCCGGTGGTCGTTATGCCTTTGTCTTTACAAAACTGTTTTAGTTCCTTATGGGTATATTCCTACAACCGTTCTTGTTGGAACTCCGCGGTTGGGGTGGTCTCTTGGTTGCTCATGGTTACTCTGTGTCTGGGTAGGTAGTGGGTGAGTTACTCGCTGTACGATTTGCGTCGGGCTCAGATCGCACCGCTGGCCACCAATGTGAGAAGGGCGATCTCCGGGGAGTCAGATGGTGTCGGACTGACCACCCCGAGAGACGCCGTTCCGTAGGAAAGTAGCCGAGCGCCGCTGAGAAGCCGCCTGGGCGAGGTCCTTCTCCTATGATCATAACAGCCAAGCAATCCCACCACCACAAAGGGACACAACAAGGGTATCAATTCTCACAAGGCTTTATCGGTATTAAAGGCAGGTCTCCGTGGCAATATTTACAGGCGGATCGAGGGATCCAAAAGAGTCTCAGGGTCTTTTAGGGACGGGGTAGCGGGACAGTCTCAGTACCAGCCCGGTATGGGGACACCCTGCGCCCAGCTCTCAATCCTCGAGCTGGGGGGTTCCGGGAGCCGGGTTGTCATCCGCAGGGCTCGAGGGGTTGCTTCGGTGAGGTCGAGCCGCGATGAGATCAGCAGGGCTCCGGTGGTTACTTCAGCGAGGTCGAGCCGCGATGAGGTCAGCAGGGCTCCGATGGTTAGTTCAGCGAGGTCGGGCCGCGACGATGTCAGCAGGGCTCCGATGTTCCGTGAGGGTCTTCTTCTCAGCAAGGGGAAGCCGCGACGCAGTCAGCAGGGCTCGAGTTTCCAAGTTCCAGGCAATGAGTATCTCTCTCCGTAGGGTCAGCCGCGATCCGATCAGCAGGGCTCTTGACTCCAGGATACAACTACTGTCCTGGTTTTGGGCTGCCCTAGATATATGTCTGGAGCCCTTTGATGTCCGAACCCTCGCGCCTGGGGGGGAAGGAGGGGCCGGGATGAGAGAGTCCAGACACCCAGCGGGGGGGAGCCAGCGCCCAGGGAGGCCGGAGGGCGATCGGAACCAGGCGTCGGGGGACGGCTGGAGGCCCCATCGAAACTCTCCTCCTCCGGGATCTGTGGAGTGGCCACTCAACCCCCCTTGGTCGGATCTTGGCGCCTCGATGTCGGGGCTTCGCTGGGACCGAGGCCGGGGGCGGGCCGCGTCGCGAAGGCTGGCGTGGGTAGCGGGGTACAATCCAGGGGGACCCCGAGGGTTGGGGTTGCCCCCGTTTGGTCTGGTAGGAGGGTTTGGGACCACGCCACGAGGCCAGGTCCAACACCGGGGCTCCCACGTTTACGTGGGGAGTCTGGTCCTTCAGGCTCACAGCAAGAGCAGGGTGTTTCAGGTTGGCAGGTGAGCAAAGCGGGGCAGTCTGACACGCTTTCCACGTCCGGGCCGTCCGAGGCTTGGAGATGCTCACAGCGCCGATTCCGGCAGGAGGGGTGAAGGTGCGCAGCGGGCCTCCGGCGAGCGTGGTGACGGGGGCAGCCCAGCATGGCGCAGGGAGAGCGGCTCGGATCGAGCGAGGCTCTTCCCAAGGCAGGGGTGGCTAAGTAGTCTGGTCACGGCTCAAGGAGGGGCTGATGGGCACGGGAGTCACAGCTCCGGTGAGGGAAGGAACACCACAGTCCAGCGGTAGGCGAGTGAAGGTCAGGATGAGCCCAATGGTCCTGGGGCTCAGTTGAGGGGGCAAGCTCGCTTCCAGGCCCTTGGAGATCGTTTTTGAAAGCACAAGGTTTCTTGAAATCAAAATGAAGCAAAGTCTTTAGTAAAGCGTTCCTCTTCTCTCCTTTGGCAGTAAGGTCACCACTGCAGGCAAGTCCCCCAGGATAGGGACAGTCTTCCTCCATACAGCTTTCCTGGCGCCTCCTCCTCAGGCAGAGATTCTTCTTGGTTCAAAGCGGATCTGATTTCTTAGGAGCAGGGCTCCTACATTTATACTACATTTCTTTTGTTCTCACAGGCCAGGGGGGCCCTTGCCTAGTTCAGTCCAGTTCTGGAGTACTTTGTTGACGCGATGCAGGCTTCTTCTTTCAGAGTGCAGGGCAGAGTCATCAGATGCTCCACAGGGAGCGGAGCCGGCATTGTGGTGGCAGAACACAGTCCTATTCAGAGTCCAGGTGTACTCCTCCCACCCATCTACCTATCAATCTTTCTATTCACCACTAGGCTAACTAGCCCTGCCCATCTGGGTTTCCCCAGCCCTGTCACTCACACAAGCCAGACAGTAGATACACATCACGCAGAGGTGGGCTGAAATGGTTAGGCAAGCAAAGGCCATATTTCTAAAAGTGGCATTTGCAAACGCAGAATATTAAAATAAACCTTACGAAAAGATGCACCTTATTATTCTGAGTTCAGGCATACTAAACTCGATATTCTACCATGTTCCCTGGGCATGTTAGGATCATAGGATGTAACAATCTTAACAGCCCATTCTGGCCTATGAGAACAGGGTAGCCTTACAATAGTGAAAAACGAAAATGGCTGTAATTCACTATTAGGACATGCCACACACATCAGGGCTTGTCCTACCTTATGCTAACAACGCACCCTGCCCTTGGGCATATCATAGGGGTGACTAACAAGAAGTTAAGGGAAGGTTTAGGGACTGGCAAGTGTGTGCACTTGCCAGTCAGCATGTCAGTACCAGACTGCACGCAGGTTCTGCGATGGCAGACCTAGACACATTTTACCAGGCCGATTCTGTGGGTGGCACAACCAGTGCTGCAAGCCCACCAGCGGTATTTGTATTTACACGCCCTGGCACTCCTGGTGCGCTTTACTGAGTTCTGACAGTAAACCAAATAAGCCAATCATGGAATCCAACCAACATATACATTTTACATAGGGAGCACATGCACTGTGGCACTGGTTGGCAGTGGCACAGTGCGCTGAGCGGCCAACACCATAAAAACACATGAGGCACAGTGACAAAAAGTGGAAGGGAAACTCACGCCAAGGTGCTTGGTCTAACACCCTGCATACTGACATACTGCTCAGCCTGCACAATTACATACTACTCACCCTGCATTCTCAAACACTGCTTTCCCTGGACACCCACATACTGCTCAACCTGCACACTCACACACTGCTCACCCTGCACACTCACAGATTGCTCACCCTGCACACTCACACACTGCTTACACTGCACACTCACTCACTGCTCTACATGCACACTCACACACTGTTTACCCTGCACACTCACACACTGCTCACCCTGAACACACACATTTCTCACTGTTAGGGCCGGCCTCGTGGCGTGGTCCTGTTCCCCCTCGCCAAGCCGCACGAGGTCCCCTGCACCTCGGGGCTCCTCCATTTTGGATTGTACGTAACTCTGCGCACCAGCCTATGTGACCCCGCTCAACCCGGCCTCGGCCCCAGCAAGCCCCGACATCAAGGCACCAACAACTGGCCAGGGGGTACCACGTGAACACTTCCCCACTCCCGGCGGAGGGAAGTATCGATGGGACCCCCAACCGTCCTCCCACACCTAGGTGCGATCGCCCCACAGCTGTCCTGGGCCTGGCGCCTCTCCTGCTGAGCATATGGCCGCTCCCGACCCGGCCTCTCCGCCCCCCCGGGCGCAAGGGTCCGGACATCAAAGGGCTCCAGACCTATATCTGGGGCGACCCTGCAACAGGACAGCAGTTGTATCCCGGAGTCAAGAGCCCTGCTGATCGGATCGCGGCTGACCCTACGGAGAAAGACTCATCCTGGAACCACGCTCTGAGCCCTGCTGACTACGTCGCGGCTCCACCGTGCTTAAAGACCTTTGGGGCCCTGCTGACGCTGTCGCGGCCCGACCTTGTTGAACTTGCCATCAGAGCCCAGCTGACCTCGTCGCGGCTCGACCGAAGCGGACCTACCACCGGAGCCCTGCTGACTGTGTCGCGGCTCGACCCAAGCGGAACTACCACCCGAGCCCTGCAGACCCCGTCGCAGCTCTCTACGTCCGAGCTGCTTTGAGACCAGCACCTGCCGCTCCGGTCCCCGGAGCCACCTTCGGCCTAACGCAAGTTCTGGCGCAAGACTGTCCCGCTACCCTGTCCCTACAAAGACATTGAGACTCTTTCTGGATCTCTCGATCCCCCTGTAAATATTTCGAATGTGCTACTATTTATAAGCAACTGATACGGAGTCCTGTGTGGTTGTGTTACTGGGCCTAGTACGATCTTAGGAGAAAGACCTCTCGTGGGAGGCTTCTCAGCGGCGCTCGGCTATAACCTTGCGGTAGGAAGGTGCCCCGGAGTGGGCCCCCTGACTCCCCGGTTGTCCTCCCGCCAACATTTGGTGGCAGCGGTGGGATCCGAGCCAGACGCAATCGTACAGGCAAGTAACGCACCCGCGGCCTAACCAGACGGAAAAAGAAAGAGAACCATGAGCAGCTAAGAAACAACCGTCGCCGCAACCTTCCAGCAAGAAAGGTTGGAAGAATACACCCACAAAGAATTGAAACAATTCTGCAAGGACAAAGGGATCCCAACCACAGGATTGGGCACCAAGGAAGAAATGCAGAAAGCCCTGAAAGCCTGGGCAGAATCCGAGGCCACTCCACCCCAAGGCGAAGGGACCTCGGCCCGGGACGAAAACCTGCCGCCGACCATGACCCCAGCAGATGGGGGACGAAGCATCCCGGAAGCCGGCCTATCCCACGAAGAAATGCGAGAACGGGAGAGGGTCCGGGCACACGAATTGGAACTCGCACGACTCCGGCAGGACGGTGAACTCCTGCTGGCGGAGAAAAAGTTGGCCTTGGAGCAACTACGGCTGCAGGAGGAAATCGAAGAAAAGAAACGGCATCGAGAACTAGAAGAGAAACGGCTAACCCTCGAGCACGAGAGGGGCCTCAAGGAACTCAAACTGAAATCCAAAACGGGGGAGACCAGCACCCCCGGATCCCGGGACGCTCTGCCACTAACCGAGCCAAAGGTTCATATCCCCAAGGATGTCGTCAAGGAGTACTATAAAAACGACGACATCCAGCAATGGTTCCGAGCATACGAGGTAGCCATGACCTCCCATCGGGTACCCCGGAAGGATTGGGGTGCCGGCCTATGGGGGAGGTTCCTCAGCGAGGGCTGGGATACCCTGCTGCAACTCCCCAACGCGGTGATGACCTCGTACGACCACATGAAAGAGGCCCTACTCACCCGCTACGGACTATCAGCCGAGATGTACCAGCAGCGCTTCCGGAACTGCAAGAAGCTCCCCGGTACCACATGGGTCGAATAAGTGGACTTCTTCAGCAGAGCCTTTGAAGGGTGGATAAGAGGGAGCAAGGTCACCTCGTACAACGAACTGTTCGACCTCATTGTCTGGGAGCACCTCGCCAACAATTGCTTTGTCGAACTAAGGCAACACCTCCTTGACAGCAAACTGACCGAGCCCCGGAAGCTCGCCGCCGAAGCCGACCGATGGGTCAACACCCGGGTCCCCCGGAACCCCGTGGGGGACTACCAACGGAGTACCACGGGACCTCCTTGCCAGCGGGGCGGAGGAGGAGGGTCCCACCGCAGTCGAGAATTCCCGGCCGGGCCGCCCCGAAGCCCGCCACGAGGCCCAGCCGCCAACCACACGTCCCCGACCCTGGTCCGTAGGGGGACCCCCATCGCCAGGCCTAGACCCCGACCAACAGTGACCTGCTTCGGCTGCCAACCGACAGGCCACTATGCGAGCGACCCGGCCTGCCCCGTGAACCGACGAAACGGGACTGCTGGGCCCCCTCCCCGACAAATAGCCGCCGCAGCCCTGGGGGAAGAAGAAGAAGAGGAGGGAAACCGCGACGTCGGGTCCCCCGAGTGGGAACCGGCTGCCATGTCACTCGTATGCCTGGGCACCCGAGAAATGGTGCCCCGAGCCCCCATCCCGAGCAACACCCAGAAGTACCAGCAGTGGGTCACCATCAATGGGCAACGGGCCGAAGCCCTCCGTTACACTGGGGCCAGTGTGACCGCTGTCCGCTGCCACCTGGTGACCCCTGAACAGATCCTGCCGCATGTCCTATGCCCTGTCCGGACCGCGGACAACACCGAAAGCATGTGCCGGATGGCCCGGATCCCCTTCGAGTGGGGAGGAGTGTCAGGCACCCTGAAAGTAACTGTCCGCGACGACGCTCCAGTGGACTGCTTCCTGGGGAACGACCTGGAGAGCTCCCCCTGGGCCCAGGTGGAGCGCCGAGAGCATCTGGGGATGCTAGGGCTGCCCGAATGGGCCTGCGCCACCACCCGGTCCATGACCGCCCAACCAGCCGCTGCAGCGGCCCCCGTCGAGCCTGCGGGTCAAGAACTGCCACCCTCCTCCGGCACGGAGGAGCCTGACGATGAGGCCGGGCCATCCGAACTTTCCCCCGACGAGGCCGCCTCCCTCAGCGAGATCCCTGAGCTGGCCCAGTGGCGCCACGACGGGGGCCCCACCCGCGAACAGTTCCAACAAGAACAGAAGGCCTGCCTGTCCCTCGAGGGGGCCTGACAGCAAGCGGCCGCCCAGGCCACGGGGGACCCCACGGGAACCCACTGGATCTATTGGGACAATGACTTGTTATATAGCGAACAGAAAGTCGCCGAACTAGGAGCCGGCCGTGTGTTGGTGGTTCCCCTCCGATTCCGAGAGTTCCTCCTGAACCTGGCGAGACAAGACCTACAGCCGCTTGGTGACCCATTTTTATTGGCCCCGATTGCGGAGAGACGTGGACCACCACTGCCGGTCCTGCCAGACCTGCCAAGCCAGCGGGAAGACTGGGGGTCGAGTCAAGGCCCCCCTCCAACCATTTCCAGCCGTCCACACCCCGTTCGAACAGGTAGGGATCGACATCGTGGGGCCCCTCGACCCCCGAACCGCCCTGGGCCACCGCTTCATCCTGGTACTGGTCGACCACGCCACCCGATACCCAGAGGCCATCCCCCTCCGAACTGTGACAGCTCCAGTGGTGGGCCGGGCCCTCATGGGCATCTTCTCCAGGGTGGGGTTCCCCCGAGAAGTGGTGAGCGACAGGGGTATGAACTTCATCTCGAAATACATGAGATCCCTCTGGCAACAATGTGGGGTCACCTACAAGTTCACCACCCCTTACCACCCCCAGGGGAACGGACTGGTCGAGCGGTTCAACAGAACCTTGAAAGGAATGATCAAGGGCCTGGTAGAGCCCCTGAGGAGGAGATGGGACGTCCTGCTGCCATGCCTCCTGTTCGCCTATCGAGAGGTTCCACAGAAATCCCTGGGCTTCAGCCCCTTCGAACTGTTGTATGGGCACCCCGTCCGAGGGCCCCTCAGCCTGGTCAAAGAGGGCTGGGAGGCGAGCGTCCAAGATGCCCCCCCCGACGTCTACAGGTACCTCTTGACCCTGCGGAACCAGACTCGGAAGTTCCGGGCCCTGGCAAAAGCCAACCTCGAAGCCAGCCAAGAAGACATGAAACGCTGGTATGACGAAAATGCCTCGACCATCGAGTTCGATGACCCAGCAAGTCTGGGTCATGTCGCCCGTGGACCCCTGCGCCCTTCAGGACAGATGGACCGGGCCCTTCGAGGTGGTTGAGAAGAAGAGCCCCGTCACCTACTTGGTCGACATGGAGTCCCCAAGGAACCCCCTACGGGTCCTACACGCCAACCGGCTCAAGCCCCACTTTGCCCGAACCGAACTAAGCCTGCTGCTGGCTACCGACGATGGGGGCGACTCCGAGCCCCTACCCGACCCCCTGGGGTCCTCGGACCAAGACGGCTCCCTGGAGGGCGTCAAACTCTCCACCACTCTGACCCCAGAACAGCGCCATGACTGCCGGCAGCTGCTGCAACCCTTCGCTGCCCTCTTCTCTCTCACGCCCGGGGTGACCCCCTGGTGCGTCCACGACGTGGATACCGGGGACAGCCCCCCTGTGCGACACAGCGCCTACAGAGTGCCCGACCGGGTCCGAGCCTGCATACAAACGGGCGTCTCCAAGATGCTCGCCCTCGGAGTCATCGAGCCATCCGACAGCCCGTGGGCCAGCCCTGTGGTCTTGGTGCCAAAGGCCGCCGCCCCCGGCACCCCCCCGGAACTCAGATTTTGTGTGGACTACAGGGGCCTAAACGCAGTCACCAAGACCGATGCCCACCCCCTGCCACGGGCAGACGAGCTGATCGACCGCTTAGGGGCCGCCCGCTACCTAAGCACTTTTGATCTCACCGCTGGGTACTGGCAGATCAGGCTCACCCCCGGCGCCCAGGAACGATCCGCCTTCTCCAACCCCGATGGGCACTACCACTTTCGGGTGATGCCCTTCGGTATGAAGAACGCCCCAGCGACCTTCCAGAGACTGGTGAACAAGGTCCTGGCCGGACTAGAAGCCTTCAGCGCGGCCGACTTAGACGACATTGCAGTCTTCAGCAATGTTAGACGGACCGGGAGGGTCGGCCGAGGTCAGGGGGAGAGGTCTCCGGGGAGAGCCGTCTCCAGCGATCGTACAGACAAGTGACTTCCCCCCCCCACAGACAGACACCACACAAGGATAAGATTTAGTGTTCTTTATATGCACTTCTTAAGGTACGAGGAAATAGTACAAGGAGGTCTGGACTCAGGGGTCCCCTCGATTTAGGTCTCTTAGGATAGGGAAGGGGAAGCGGGACAGTCTGTTTACCAGTCAGGTAGTTCGGATGAGATGATGGTTAGCCCACAATCCTCGAGCTTGGTGGTGTAGCTGGTACGGGCCGCGGCAGCGCCAGCAGGTCCCGGTAGAGATGGTCGATACACGGTCCGCGGCAGCGCCAGCAGGTCCCAGTGAAGATGGTCGAGGTACGGTCCGCGGCAGCGCCAGCAGGTCCCGGTGAAGATGGTCGTTACAACGGGCCGCGGCAGCGCCAGCAGGTCCCGACGAGGATGGATGTTGCAGAAGGCCGCGGCAGCGCCAGCAGGCAGGACGATAGTTCGCAAGATAGGGCTACGGCAGCGCCAGTAGTCCGTCAAGGCTGAGTTCTCTCGGTGTCTCTCGACTCCAGGATACAACTGCCATCCTGCTCCGGAGCTGCTCCAGTTATAGGGCAGGCGCCCTTTGATGTCCGGGCCCTCGCACTTGGAGGTCGGAGGGTCCGGGATGAAGGTGTCCAGACACCCAGCAGGGGGTGGAGCCAGCGCCTGGGGGAGCTGGAGGCGATCGGCACCTGGCGGGGGAAGAGCTCTTGACGCTTCGTTCTCCCATTGACCTGCCAAGTGGTCCGCTCACCTCCTGGGTGGATGGTGGTGCCGGGATGTCGGGGCCGGCCAGGCCCAGGGTTAGGGTCGGGGGGAGGCCACGCGGCCTCGTGGTGCAGGGCCCAAGATGGCGGCTTGACCCGGCCGGGGAAGCCGGTGGGGCTGGGGCCCGTGATGCATGGAGGTCCGAGGGCAGAAGTTCCGTTGGGAGACGGGGTGCAGGTGCTTTTCGTGGGTCACGCCTGGCGGGCCGGAGCTTGGGCCCTATCGTGCGGGGAGGGAGCAAGCCCTTCGTGTGGCCTGTCCAACATGCGTCCCCCCCAGCTGAAGGCGGGGAGAGTCACCCATCTTCTTGGGGACTCTCCTCGTCGAGGCGGAAAAATCGTGACAGGCCATCCGCGTTGGCGTGATCTTGGCCCGGTCGGTGCTCCACGGTGAAGTCCATTCCCTGCAGGGAAATGGACCAGCGCAATAGTTTTGGGTTCTCCCCCCGCATCTGCATCAGCCACTGCAGGGGTCGATGGTCGGTTTGTACCCGGAAGTGGGTACCGAAGAGGTAAGGCCGGAGCTTTTTGAGGGCCCATACCACTGCGAAGGCCTCCCTCTCGATGGTGCTCCAGCGCTGTTCTCGGGCCAGGAGACGCCGACTGATGAAGGCCACCGGCTGGTCATGACCCTCGGGGTTTAATTGAGAAAGAACGGCCCCGATGCCGTGGTCGGAGGCGTCTGTCTGTACCACGAATTCCTGACTGTAATCGGGGGCCTGGAGCACAGGGGCGGTGCACAGGGCGGCCTTCAGCTTCTCGAAGGCCGCTTGACAATCGGGGGTCCAGTTAATCCGCTTCGGTTGGTTCTTGGACGTGAGACCCGTGAGGGGCCCCACGATGCTGCCGTAGTCCTTCACGAACCGCCGGTAGTAGCCGGTGAGCCCCAAGAAGGCTCGGACCTCGGTCTGGGTGACGGGGGGCTGCCAGGACTGGATGGCAGCAATCTTAAGTTGTAGCGGGGCCACCAGCCCGCTTCCCACTTGGTGCCCAAGGTAGGTCACAGACCCTTGGCCAATTTGGCACTTGCCGGCCTTAATTGTGAGGCCGGCCCGCTGGAGGGCCTGTAGGACCTCTTGGAGGTGACGGAGGTGGTCGGGCCAGTGGCGGCTGTATACAGCGATATCGTCCAGGTAGGCAGCGCTGAACTCTTCGAGCCCCGCCAAGACCTGGTTCACGAGGCGTTGAAACGTGGCGGGGGCATTCTTCATGCCGAAGGGCATGACCTTGAATTGGTAGTGGCCATTGGGGGTAGAGAAGGCTGACCGTTCCTGGGCCCGGGGTGTGAGACCGATCTGCCAGTAGCCCGCTGTTAGGTCGAAGATACTGAGGTAGCGGGCGGCCCCCAGCCGGTCGATCAGTTCGTCCGCTCGGGGGATCGGATGAGCGTCGGTCCGGGTGACAGCGTTCAAGCCCCGGTAGTCGACGCAGAATCTCAGTTCAGGTGTGGTGCCGGGGGCAGCAGTTTTGGGAACCAATACAACCGGGCTGGCCCAGGGACTGTCCGAGGGCTCGATGACCCCGATCGTGAGCATTTTGGCCACTTCCTCCTGTAGGCAGGCCCGTACCCGATCTGGTACGCGGTAGGCCCGGTGTCGAATAGGGGGACTGTCCCCGGTGTCCACGTCGTGCAAACACCACGGGGTGACCCCGGGGGTGAGGGGGAACAGTGCAGCGAACCGCAGCAGGAGGTTTCGGCAGCCCTGGCGTTGCTCCGAGGTGAGGGCGTCAGAGAGTCGGACCCCGTCCACGGAGCCGTCATTCTCCTGAGTCTTCAGGAGATCCGGGAGGGGTTCGGAGTCTTCCTCTGCCCCACTGTCCGTAGCCATCAGGAGGCTGAGTTCTGAGCGCACAAAGTGTGGTTTGAGTCGGTTGGTGTGGAGGACCCGAAGGGGGTTTCGGGAGGTCCCCATGTCGATGAGGTAAGTGACGGGGCTTTTGCGCTCGACCACTTTGAAGGGCCCCGTCCACTTATCTTGCAAGGCACATGGTTCGGTGGGGGACATCACCCACACTTGTTGACCAGGCTCGAACTCAACGGAGGAGGCATTGTGATCATACCATCTCTTCATGTCCTCCTGGCTGGCCTCGAGGTTCGCCTTGGCCATCTCTCTGAAGCGCCGGGTCTGATTGCGTAGGGCCAGGAGGTATTTGAAGACGTCTGGAGGGGTCTTTAGGGGGGCCATCTCCCAACCTTCCTTGACTAGGCTGAGGGGCCCTCGCACAGGGTGCCCGTACAGGAGTTCGAAAGGGCTAAAGCCGAGGGACTTCTGGGGGACTTCTCGGTAGGCGAAGAGGAGGCACGGGAGTAGTACATCCCACTGGCGACGGAGGGGCTCTTCCAATCCCCCAATCATCCCCTTGAGAGTGCGGTTAAAACGCTCCACTAGTCCGTTCCCTTGGGGGTGATAGGGGGTCGTGAATCTGTAGGTGACCCCGCATTGTTGCCAGAGGGACTTCATGTATTTGGAGATAAAGTTCGTGCCTCGGTCGCTGACGACTTCTCGGGGGAAGCCCACCCGGGAGAAGATCCCCATTAGGGCCCGGCCAACCACCGGAGCTGTCACGGTCCGTAGGGGCACCGCCTCGGGGTAGCGGGTGGCATGGTCCACTAGTACCAGGATGAACCTGTGTCCTTGTGCCGTGCGGGGGTCCAGAGGCCCCACAATGTCTATTCCTACCCTTTCGAACGGGGTGGTGACCACAGGGAAGGGTTGCAGAGGGGCTTTCAGCTTCCGACCTCTCTTCCCGCTGGCTTGGCATGTGGGGCAGGACCGGCAGTGGTTCAGGACGTCGTTCCTCATTTTCGGCCAGAAAAAGTGGGTCACTAGGCGACTGTAAGTTTTGTCCTGGCCCAGGTGTCCAGCCAGGGGGACATCGTGGGCCAGGTTGAGTAGGAAGTCTCTGAAGCGGAGAGGTACCACCAGCACTCGACCGGCCCCTAGCTCTGCGATTCTTTGTTCGCTGTATAGCAGGTCGTTATCCCAGTAGACCCAGTGAGATCCGGTGGAGTCCCCTGCGTTCTGGGCGCTGGCTTGTTGGCGGAGTCCCTCGAGGGAGGGGCAGGTCTTTTGTTCCTGGCGGAACTGTTCTTGGGTGGGCCCCCCTTCTTGATGCCACTGAGCCAGGCCGGGAAAGTCCTGGGGTTGTGCGTCCCCTTCGGTCGTTGGCTCTGGGGGGCTGGCCTCGTCGTTGTCTTCTACTGGGGCGACCGGGGGCGGAGGTGCTGGCCATTCCGGTTCTTCTGATCGGGGGACGGCATGGGCGGCCATGGACCGGGTGGTTATGCAGGCCCAGTCCGGGAGGCCCAGCATCCCCAGGTGCTCTCTTCTCTCGATGGTGGCCCACGGGGAACTTTCGAGGTCATTCCCCAGGAGGCAGTCCACGGGGGCATCGTCCCGGACCGTCACCTTCAACAGGCCGGAGACCCCTCCCCATTCGAATGGGACGCAGGCCATTTGACACATACTTTCAGAATTGTCGGCTGAGCGGACGGGGCAGAGAATGTTCGGCAGGATCTGCTCGGGCTTCACCAGGTGACAGCGGACGGCCGTCACACTGGCGCCTGTGTCACGCAAGGCCTCGGCCCGATGTCCATTAATGGTCACCCACTGACCGTATTTCCTGGTGTTAGCGGGTAGGGGGCCCGCGGGACCATGTCTCTTCCCCCTAGGCACGCCAGGACCATGGCGGCCGGTTCCCACTCTTGCTGGGCCGGCTCATACTCTTCCTGTTCCTCTGATAGTCGCTCTTCCCCCAGGGCGGCGGCAGCTACCTGGCGGGGCTTGGGTGTTTGGTTCTGCGGGCAGCTCGGGTCATTGGCGTAGTGGCCGACTCGCTGGCATCGGTGGCACGTGACGTTGGCTCGGAACCCAGGACGCATCGGGGGGTTGCCCCGGCCGGCCGGAGGCGGGGTGCTGGCCACGGGGGTTGCCGGCAAGGCTTCTCTCCCTCGCCCCTGGCCTCCTCCTCCTCCCCGAGGACGGTGCTGGCCTTGGTTGCTTCGGTTCTGCTCGTGTGGCCCTCTCCGGCCCACTCGGGTGCTTTCCCATCGGTCAGCTTCGGCGGCGAGCTGCCGGGGGTCAGTCAGCTTGCTGTCGAGGAGGTGCTGCCTGAGCTCGACGAAACAGTTGTTCGACAGGTGCTCCCATACCATAAGGTTAAAGAGTTGCTCGTAGGTCGTGACATGGCTCCCCTTGATCCAACCCTCGAAGGCACGGCTGAAATAGTTAACGTACTCCACCCAAGTTGTACCCGGGATCCGGGTGCAATCTCTGAACCTCTGGCGGTACATCTCGGGTGTGAGGCCGTAGCGGGTGAGGAGGGCAGCCTTCATGTGGTCGTAGGACGACATTTGGTGATCTGGGAGCTGTAGCAGGGCATCGCGACCTTCGTTGACGAACCTCCCCCATAGTCCGGCTCCCCAATCACTCCGGTCGATCCGGTGGGAGGTCATGGCGATCTCGTAGGCTTTGAACCACTGTTGTATGTCGTCTTCTCGGACATACTCGCGGACAACATCCTTGGGGATGTGTACTTTTTTCTCGGTTGGCCCCGGGGTGTGCGGTCTCTCAGGCACCCCCGATTCTTTATTCTGTTTCCGAAGTTCTATTTCCGCCAGTTTGCGCTCGTGTTCGAGTGTTATTCTTTTTTCCTCAAGCTCTCTCTGTCTCTGCTTTTCTTCACGCTCCTCTCGGAGCCGCAGATGCTCTAGATTTAGTTTCTGCTCGGCTAACTTGAGTTCACCGTCCATCTTGAGCCGTGCCATTTCCAACTCGTGTAATCTGGTTCTTTCCCTTTCCTGGATCTCCTCCTGCGAGAGGCCCGTTCCCCGCTCCTCGGGAGCCGTGGCGTTCCCCTCTGGTGCGACACTGTTTCGGTCGGAGGGCCCGGCGATCCCAGTTTCTGTCCACGACTCAAGGGCGTGCTTCAAACCATCTTTGGTACTCAGGCCGGTGGTAGCAATGCCTAGTTCCATGCAGAATTGTTTCAGTTCGCGGTGGCTGTATTCTTCTAACTTATCCATTTGGAATTTTTCAGTGGAACCGCTATCTTTGGCCGACATCGTGGTTTTGTCGTGGGGTAAGCTACTCTCTGTACGATTACGCGTTGATTCGGATCGCGCCGCTGGCCACCAATGTTAGACGGACCGGGAGGGTCGGCCGAGGTCAGGGGGAGAGGTCTCCGGGGAGAGCCGTCTCCAGCGATCGTACAGACAAGTGACTTCCCCCCCCCACAGACAGACACCACACAAGGATAAGATTTAGTGTTCTTTATATGCACTTCTTAAGGTACGAGGAAATAGTACAAGGAGGTCTGGACTCAGGGGTCCCCTCGATTTAGGTCTCTTAGGATAGGGAAGGGGAAGCGGGACAGTCTGTTTACCAGTCAGGTAGTTCGGATGAGATGATGGTTAGCCCACAATCCTCGAGCTTGGTGGTGTAGCTGGTACGGGCCGCGGCAGCGCCAGCAGGTCCCGGTAGAGATGGTCTATACACGGTCCGCGGCAGCGCCAGCAGGTCCCAGTGAAGATGGTCGAGGTACGGTCCGCGGCAGCGCCAGCAGGTCCCGGTGAAGATGGTCGTTACAACGGGCCGCGACAGCGCCAGCAGGTCCCGACGAGGATGGATGTTGCAGAAGGCCGCGGCAGCGCCAGCAGGCAGGACGATAGTTCGCAAGATAGGGCTACGGCAGCGCCAGTAGTCCGTCAAGGCTGAGTTCTCTCGGTGTCTCTCGACTCCAGGATACAACTGCCATCCTGCTCCGGAGCTGCTCCAGTTATAGGGCAGGCGCCCTTTGATGTCCGGGCCCTCGCACTTGGAGGTCGGAGGGTCCGGGATGAAGGTGTCCAGACACCCAGCAGGGGGTGGAGCCAGCGCCTGGGGGAGCTGGAGGCGATCGGCACCTGGCGGGGGAAGAGCTCTTGACGCTTCGTTCTCCCATTGACCTGCCAAGTGGTCCGCTCACCTCCTGGGTGGATGGTGGTGCCGGGATGTCGGGGCCGGCCAGGCCCAGGGTTAGGGTCGGGGGGAGGCCACGCGGCCTCGTGGTGCAGGGCCCAAGATGGCGGCTTGATCCGGCCGGGGAAGCCGGTGGGGCTGGGGCCCGTGATGCATGGAGGTCCGAGGGCAGAAGTTCCGTCGGGAGACGGGGTGCAGGTGCTTTTCGTGGGTCACGCCTGGCGGGCCGGAGCTTGGGCCCTATCGTGCGGGGAGGGAGCAAGCCCTTCGTGTGGCCTGTCCAACATGCAACCACTGGGCCGCGCACCTAGGACACCTCAGAGAAGTCCTGGCCGCTCTCCAAAGGGCCGGGCTCACGATTAAGGCCAGCAAGTGCCAGATCGGTCAAGGATCAGTGACCTATCTGGGCCATCAGGTGGGGAGTGGCCAGGTGGCGCCCCTCCAGTTGAAGGTCGATGCCGTCCAGGCGTGGGAGCCCCCCGCCACCCAAACAGCTGTCCAGGCCTTCTTAGGCCTCACAGGCTACTACCGGCGATTTATCAAAGACTATGTGTTGGACAGGCCACATGAAGGGCTTGCTCCCTCCCTGCATGACAGGGCCCGAGCCCCGGCCCTCCAGGTGTTACCCACAGAAACAACCCGCACCCCGTCTCCAGACGGGACTCCTGCCCCCGGACATCTCTGTATCATGGGGCCGAACCACTACCGGCTCCCTCGCCCAGCCCGGCCGCCATCTTGGACACTGCACCACGAGGCCGCGTGGCCTCAGCTCGACCCTAACCCTGGGCCTGGCCAGGCCCCGACATCCCGGCACCACCATCCACCCAGGAGGTGAACGGACCACTTGGCAGGTCGATGGGAGAAAGAAGTGTGGATGGCTCTCCCCCGCCAGGTGCCGATCGCCCCCCAGCTCCCCCGGGCGCTGGCTCCACCCCCCTGCTGGGTGTCTGGACTCCCTCATCCCGGACCTCCCGACCTCCAAGTGCGAGGGTCCGGACATCAAAGGGCGCCAGACCTATAACTGGGGCAGCTCCAGAGCAGGAAGGCAGTTGTATCCTGGAGTCGAGAGACACCGAGAAGAACTCATCCTTGACGGACTACCGGCGCTGCTGTAGCCCTGCCTTGTGAACTATCCTCCTGCCTGCTGGCGCTGCCGCAGCCTTCTGCATCCTCCATCCTCGTCGGGACCTGCTGGCGCTGCCGCGGACCGTTGTAACTACCACCTTCATTGGGACCTGCTGGCGCTGCCGCGGACCGTTGTAACTACCACCTTCATTGGGACCTGCTGGCGCTGCCGCAGACCGTTGTAACCACCACCTTCATCGGGACCTGCTGGCGCTGCCGCGGACCGTGTAACGACCACCTTCACCGGGACCTGCTGGCGCTGCCGCGGCCCGTCCAGCTAGAACACCGAGCTCGAGGATTGTGAGCTATCCATCATATCATCGCATCCACCAGATTGGTAACAAGACTGTCCCGCTACCCCCTTTCCCAACCAAGAGACTAGAATCGAGGGGACCCCTGAGTCCTGACCTCCTTGTACCATTCTATCGTACCTAAAGATTGCTTATAAAGAACGTTAAACCTTATCTTTGTGTGGTGTACATCTGTGGGGGGGAAGTTACTCGTCTGTACGATCGCTGGGGACGGCTCTCCCCGGAGACCTCTCCCCTTGTCCTCGGCCGACCCTCCCGGTCCGTCTAACATTGGTGGCCAGCGGCGCGATCCGAATCAACGTGTAATCGTACAGAGAGTAGCTCACCCCACGACGAAACCACAATGTCAACCAAAGAGAGCGGATCCACCGAGATATTCCAGATGGAGAAATTGGAAGAGTACAGCCATCGTGAATTGAAACAATTCTGCATTGAACTAGGCATTGCTACCACCGGCCTGAGTACCAAAGACGATTTCAAGCACGCCATTGAGTCGTGGGCAGAAACCGGGGCCGCGAGATCCCCGGACCAAAACATTGCAGCATCAGAGAGGAACACCACGGCTCCCGAGGAGCGAAGAACGGGTCTCTCGCAGGAAGAGATCCAAGAGAGAGAAAAAAGCAGACTACATGAGCTAGAAATGGCACTGCTCAAAATGGACGGTGAACTAAAATTAGCCGAACAAAAACTGAACCTAGAACATCTGCGGCTCCGAGAAGAACGGGAAGAAAAACAGAGGCAGAGAGAGCTCGAAGAAAAGAGATTAGCGTACGAACACGAGCGCAAACTGGCAGAAATAGACCTACGGAAGCAGAACAAAGAACTGGAGGTGCCCGAGCGACCGCGCACCCCGGGAGCGACAGAAAAGAAAGTCCACATCCCCAAGGATGTCGTTCGAGAGTATGTCCGAGAGGACGACATACAACAGTGGTTCAAGGCCTACGAGATCGCCATGACCTCCCACCGGATCGATCGAAGTGACTGGGGAGCCGGTCTATGGAGGAGGTTCGTCAATGAAGGCCACGATGCCCTGTTACAGCTCCCAGACCATCTGATGTCATCCTATGACCACATGAAGGCTGCCCTCCTCACCCGATATGGGCTCACACCCGAAATGTACCGCCAGAGGTTCCGAGACTGCACCCGGATCCCGGGTACAACTTGGGTGGAATATGTCAACTATTTCAGCCGAGCCTTCGAGGGTTGGATCAAGGGAAGCCACGTAACGACCTACGAGCAACTTTTTAATCTCATGGTGTGGGAGCACCTCTCTAACAACTGCTTCGTCGAGCTCAGGCAGCACCTCCTCGACAGTAAATTGACTGACCCACGGCAACTCGCCGCCGAAGCTGACCGGTGGGAAAGCACCCGAGTGGGCCGGAGAGGGCCGCACGAACAGAACCGGAACAACCAAGGTCAGCACCGTCCCCGAGGAGGAGGAGGAGGCCAGGGACGAGGAAGAGACACCGTCCCGGCCGCTCCCGCTGCCAGCACCCCGCCCCCGGCCAGCCGGGGCAACCCCCCGATGCGGCCGGGGTTCCGAGCCAATGTCACGTGTCACCGATGCCAGCGAGTCGGCCACTACGCCAATGACCCGAACTGTCCACAGAACCACACTCCGAGACCCCGCCAGGTAGCTGCCGCCGCCCTGGGGGGAGAACAAATCTCCGAAGAACAGGAAGAATACGAGCAGGAACAACAAGAGTGGGAACCGGCCGCCATGGTTCTAGCGTGCCTAGGGGGAAGAGACATGGTCCCGCGGGCTCCCCTACCCGCCAACACCAGAAAATATAGTCAGTGGGTGAACATTAATGGACGCCGGGCCGAAGCACTACGTGACACGGGGGCCAGTGTGACGGCCGTCCGCTGTCACCTGGTAAAACCAGAGCAGATCCTGCCGAACATTCTCTGCCCCGTCCGTTCAGCCGACAATTCGGAGAGTCTATGTCGGATGGCCTGCGTCCCCTTCGAATGGGGAGGAGTCTCCGGCATGTTGAAGGTGACGGTCCGAGATGATGCCCCCGTGGACTGTCTCCTGGGGAATGATCTTGAGAGTTCCCCGTGGGCCGCCGTCGAAAGAAGAGAGCACCTGGGGATGCTGGGCCTCCCGGACTGGGCGTGCGTAACCACCCGGTCCATGGCCGCCCGTGCCATCCCCCGACCAGAAGAACCAGAATGGCCAGCACCTCCTCCCCCGATCGCTCCAGTAGAGGACACCGACCATACCGACCCCCCAGAGCAAACCCCCGAAGGGCTCGCTCAGCCCCAGGACCTTCCCGATCTGGCTCAGTGGCGTCAAGAAGGGGGGCCCACCCAGGAATAGTTCCGTCAAGAACAGAAGACCTGTCCCTCCCTCGAGGGACTCCGCCAGCAAGCCCTCGCCCAGAGCGCAGGGGACACCACCGGAGCCCATTGGATCTATTGGGACAACGACCTATTGTACAGTGAACAGAAAATCACGGAGTTAGGGGCCAGTCGAGTGCTGGTGGTGCCCCTCCGTTTTAGAGACTTCCTGTTAAATTTGGCCCACGATGTCCCTCTGGCTGGACACCTGGGCCAGGACAAAACCTACAGTCGCCTGGTGACCCACTTTTTCTGGTCGAAGATGAGAAACGACGTCCTCAACCACTGCCGGTCCTGCCCCACGTGCCAGGCCAGCGGGAAGAGCGGCCGCAAACTCAAAGCACCTCTGCAACCCTTCCCAGTTGTCACCACCCCGTTCGAGAGGGTGGGAATAGACATTGTGGGGCCCCTGGACCCCCGTACAGCACAAGGACATCGGTTCATCCTGGTACTGGTGGACCACGCCACCCGCTACCCCAAGGCTGTGCCCCTGCGAACTGTAACAGCCCCGGTGGTCGGCCGGGCCTTAATGGGGATCTTCTCCCGGGTGGGCTTCCCCCGAGAAGTCGTCAGCGACAGAGGCACAAACTTTATTTCGAAGTATATGAAGTCCCTCTGGCAACAGTGCGGGGTCACCTACCGGTTCACGACCCCCTATCACCCTCAAGGAAACGGACTAGTCGAGCGGTTCAACCGCACGCTCAAGGGAATGATTGGGGAATTGGAAGAGCCCCTCCGTCGCCAGTTCGATGTACTACTTCCGTGCCTCCTCTTCGCCTATCACGAAGTTCCCCAGAAGTCCCTCGGCTTTAGCCCTTTCGAACTCTTGTACGGGCACCCTGTGCGAGGGCCCCTCAGCCTAGTCAAAGAAGGTTGGGAGATGGCCCCCCTAAAGACCCCCCCAGACGTCTTCAAGTACCTCCTGACCCTACGCAATCAGACCAGGCGATTCAGAGAAATGGCGAAAGCGAACCTTGAGGCCAGTCAGGAGGACATGAAAAAATGGTACGATCAAAATGCCTCCTCCATCGAATTCGAACCTGGCCAACAAGTGTGGGTGATGTCCCCCACCGAACCATGTGCCTTGCAGGACAAGTGGACGGGGCCCTTCAAAGTGGTCGAACGCAAGAGCCCCGTCACCTATCTCATCGATATGGAATCTCCCCGGAACCCCCTCCGGGTCCTCCACACCAACAGACTCAAACCCCACTTTGTGCGCTCGGAGCTCAGCCTCCTGATGGCTACAGACAGTGGAGCGGAAGAAGACTCCGAGCCTCTCCCTGATCTCCTGAAGACTCGTGAGAAAGATGGTTCCGTGGACGGGGTCCGGCTCTCCGATGCCCTCACCCCGGAACAGCGCCAAGGCTGCCGGGACCTCCTGCTGCAGTTTGCTACCTTGTTTTCCCTCACCCCAGGGGTCACCCCCTGGTGCTTGCACGACGTGGACACTGGGGACAGTCCCCCTATCAGACACCGGGCGTACCGCGTACCAGATCGGGTACGGGCCTGCATCCAAGAGGAGGTATCAAAGATGCTCACGCTCGGGGTCATCGAGCCCTCGGACAGCCCCTGGGCCAGCCCGGTCGTGCTGGTCCCCAAAGCTGCTGCCCCCGGCACCACTCCTGAGCTCCGATTCTGCGTCGACTATCGGGGCTTGAATGCTGTCACCAGAACCGACGCTCATCCCATCCCCCGAGCGGATGAACTGATCGACCGCATGGGGGCTGCCCGCTACCTCAGCATCTTCGACCTGACAGCGGGCTACTGGCAGATCGGTCTCACACCCCGGGCTCAAGAACGATCCGCCTTTTCCACCCCCGATGGCCACTACCACTTCAAAGTCATGCCATTTGGCATGAAGAATGCCCCAGCTACTTTTCAGCGACTGGTGAACCAGGTCTTGGCGGGACACGAGGAGTTCAGCGCCGCCTACCTGGACGATATCGCTGTGTACAGCCGCCACTGGTCCGACCACCTCCACCACCTCCGAGAGGTCCTGCAGGCCCTCCAACGGGCCGGCCTCACAATCAAGGCCAGCAAGTGCCAAATTGGTCAGGGGTCCGTGACCTATCTCGGAAACCAGGTGGGAAGCGGTCTGGTGGCCCCTCTACAACTCAAGATCGCTGCCATCCAGTCCCGGCAGCCTCCAGTCACGCAGACCGAGGTCCGAGCCTTCTTGGGGCTCACCGGCTACTACCGGCGGTTCGTGAGGGACTATGGCAGTATTGTGGGGCCCCTCACGGAACTCACATCCAAAAACCACCCGAAGAAGGTCAACTGGACCCCAGACTGTCAAGCGGCCTTCGAGAAGCTGAAGGCCGCCATGTGCACTGCCCCTGTGCTCCAGGCCCCCGACTACAGTCGGGAATTCATCGTACAAACAAATGCCTCCGACCATGGCATGGGGCGGTCCTCTCCCAGCTGAACTCCGAGGGACTTGACCAACCGGTGGCCTTCATCAGCAGACGCCTCCTGGCCCGAGAACAGCGCTGGAGCACCATCGAGAGGGAGGCCTTCGCAGTGGTGTGGGCCCTCAAAAAGCTCCGGCCCTATCTCTTCGGTACCCACTTCCGGGTGCAAACAGATCATCGACCCCTGCAGTGGCTAATGCAGATGCGGGGGGAAAACCCCAAACTATTGCGTTGGTCCATCTCCCTGCAGGGGATGGACTTCACTGTGGAACATCGACCGGGCCAAGACCACGCCAACGCAGATGGCCTGTCACGCTTTTTCCGCCTCGACGAGGAGAGTCCCCAAGAGGATGGGTGACTCTCCCCGCCTTCAGCTGGGGGGGACGCATGTTGGACAGGCCACATGAAGGGCTTGCTCCCTCCCCGCATGACAGGGCCTGAGCCCCGGCCCTCCAGGTGTTACCCACAGAAACAACCCGCACCCCGTCTCCAGACAGGACTCCTGCCCCCGGACATCTCTGTATCATGGGGCCGAACCACTACCGGCTCCCTCGCCCGGCCCGGCCACCATCTTGGACACTGCACCACGAGGCTGCGTGGCCTCAGCTCGACCCTAACCCTGGGCCTGGCCAGGCCCCGACATCCCGGCACCACCATCCACCCAGGAGGTGAACGGACCACTTGGCAGGTCGATGGGAGAAAGAAGTGTCGATGGCTCTCCCCCGCCAGGTGCCGATCGCCCCCCAGCTCCCCCGGGTGCTGGCTCCACCCCCCTGCTGGGTGTCTGGACTCCCTCATCCCGGACCTCCTGACCTCCAAGTGCGAGGGTCCGGACATCAAAGGGCGCCAGACCTATAACTGGGGCAGCTCCAGAGCAGGAAGGCAGTTGTATCCTGGAGTCGAGAGACACCGAGAAGAACTCATCCTTGACGGACTACCGGCGCTGCCGTAGCCCTGCCTTGTGAACTATCCTCCTGCCTGCTGGCGCTGCCGCGGCCTTCTGCATCCTCCATCCTCGTCGGGACCTGCTGGCGCTGCCGCGGACCGTTGTAACTACCACCTTCATTGGGACCTGCTGGCGCTGCCACGGACCGTTATAACTACCACCTTCGTTGGGACCTGCTGGCGCTGCCGCGGACCGTTGTAACCACCACCTTCATCGGGACCTGCTGGTGCTGCCGCGGACCGTGTAACGACCACCTTCACCGGGACCTGCTGGCGCTGCCGCGGCCCGTCCAGCTAGAACACCGAGCTCGAGGATTGTGAGCTATCCATCATATCATAGCATCCACCAGATTGGTAACAAGACTGTCCCGCTACCCCCTTTCCCAACCAAGAGACTAGAATCGAGGGGACCCCTGAGTCCTGACCTCCTTGTACCATTCTATCGTACCTAAAGATTGCTTATAAAGAACGTTAAACCTTATCTTTGTGTGGTGTACATCCGTGGCGGGGAAGTTACTCGTCTGTACGATCGCTGGGGACGGCTCTCCCCGGAGACCTCTCCCCTTGTCCTCGGCCGACCCTCCCGGTCCGTCTAACACTATGGCAGTATTGTGGGCCCCCTCACGGAGCTCACTTCCAAAAAGCAGCCCAAGACGGTGCACTGGACACCCCGCTGTCAGACCGCTTTTGAAACCCTCAAGGCGGCAATGTGCGCTGCCCCTGTACTACAGGCCCCTGACTACGGCAAGGAATTCGTGGTTCAGACAGATGCCTCGGAGTACGGGGTTGGGGCGGTCCTCTCCCAGATGGACACCGAGGGCCTCGACAGACCTGTGGCCTTCATCAGCCGCCGACTGCTGCCCCGAGAACAGAGGTGGAGCACCATCGAGCGGGAGGCCTTCGCCGTGGTATGGGCTCTCAAAAAGCTCCGGCCCTACCTTTTCAGCACCCACTTCCGAGTCCAGACTGACCACCGGCCCCTGCGGTGGCTAATGCAGATGCGGGGTGAGAACCCCAAATTGTTGCGATGGTCCATCTCGCTGCAAGGGATGGACTTCACCGTAGAGCACCGACCCGGCAATGACCACGCCAATGCCGACAGCCTATCCAGATTCTTCCGCCTCGGCGAGGAGAACCCCCAAGGAGATGGGTGACTCTCCCTGCCTTCAGCTGGGGGGGACGCTTGTTAGAGCCGGCCTCGTGGCGTGGTCCTGTTCCCCCTCGCCAAGCCGCACGAGGTCCCCTGCACCTCGGGGCTCCTCCATTTTGGATTGTACGTAACTCTGCGCACCAGCCTACGTGACCCCGCTCAACCCGGCCTCGGCCCCAGCAAGCCCCGACATCAAGGCGCCAACAACTGGCCAGGGGGTACCACGTGAACACTTCCCCACTCCCGGTGGAGGGCAGTATCGATGGGACCCCCAACCGTCTTCTCACACCTAGGTGCGATCGCCCCACAGCTCTCCTGGGACTGGCGCCTCTCCTGCTGAGCATATGGCCGCTCCCGACCCGGCCTCTCCGCCCCCCCGGGCGCAAGGGTCCGGACATAAAAGGGCTCCAGACCTATATCTGGGGCGACCCTGCAACAGGACAGCAGTTGTATCCCGGAGTCAAGAGCCCTGCTGATCGGATCGCGGCTGACCCTACGGAGAAAGACTCATCCTGGAACCACGCTCTGAGCCCTGCTGACTACGTCGCGGCTCCACCGTGCTTAAAGACCTTCACGAACCCTTGGGGCCCTGCTGACGCTATTGCGGCCCGACCTTGTTGAACTTGCCATCAGAGCCCAGCTGACCTCGTCGCGGCTCGACCGAAGCGGACCTACCACCAGAGCCCTGCTGACTGTGTCGCGGCTCGACCCAAGCGGAACTACCACCCGAGCCCTGCAGACCCCGTTGCGGCTCTCCACGTCCGAGCTGCTTTGACACCAGCACCTGCCGCTCCGGTCCCCGGAGCCACCTTCGGCCTAACGCAAGGTCTGGCGCAGAGCTTCCCCGTACCAGGCTGGTACTAAGACTGTCCCGCTACCCTGTCCCTACAAAGACATTGAGACTCTTTCTGGATCTCTCGATCCCCCTGCAAATATTTCGAATGTGCTACTATTGATAAAGTACCTAGATAAGCAACTGATACGGAGTCCTGTGTGGTGGTGTTACTGGGCCTAGTACGATCTTAGGAGAAAGACCTCTCCTAGGAGGCTTCTCAGCGGCGCTCGGCTATAACCTTGCGGTAGGAAGGTGCCCCGGAGTGGGCCCCCTGACTCCCCGGTGGTCCTCCCTCCAACACTCACCCAGCATACTCACACTGCACACACATAGTGCTCTCCCTGCACACTCACACACTGCTCACCCTGCCCACCCACACACTGCTCACCCTGCACACTCACACAGTGTTCACACTCACACACTGCTCACCCTGCACACCCACACACTGCTCACCCTGCGCACTCACACATTGCTCACCAATGCACACTCACACACTGCTCACCCTGCACACTCACACATTGCTCACCAATGCACACTCACACACTGCTCACCCTGCACACTCACACACTGCTTACCCTGCACACTCACACTTCTGGCCCTGGACACCCACACCCTACTCACCCTGCATAATCACACACTACTCACCCTGCACATCCACATACTGCTCACCCTGAATACGCACACACTGCTCACCCTGCATGCTCATACACTGCTCACCCTGCATGCTCATACACTGCTCACCCTGCATACTCATGCACTGCTGGCCCTGGTCACCCACACACTGCTCACCCTGCACACTCATACACTGCTCACACTCACATACTGCTCACCCTGCACACCCACACACTGCTCACCCTGCATACTCACACACTGCTCACCCTGTATACTCACACACTGCTCACCCTGCACACTCACACACTGCTTACCCTGCACACCCACACACTGCTCACCCTGCACACCCACACACTGCTCACCCTGCATAATCACACACTACTCACCCTGCACATCCACATACTGCTCACCCTGAATACGCACACACTGCTCACCCTGCATGCTCATACACTGCTCAGCCTGCATACTCATGCACTGCTTGCCCTGGGCACCCACACACTGCTCACCCTGCACACTCATACACTGCTCACACTCACATACTGCTCACCCTGCACACCCACACACTGCTCACCCTGCATACTCACACACTGCTCACCCTGTATACTCACACACTGCTCTCCCTTCACACTCACACACTGCTCACCCTGCATGCTCACACACTGCTGGCCCTGGACACCCAAACACTGCTCACACTGCACACTCACACACTGTTCTCCCTGCTCACTCACACATTGCTCACTCTGCACACTCACACACTGTTTATCCTGCACACTCACACACTGCTCTCCCTGCACACTCACACACTGCTCACCCCACACACTCACACACTGCTCTACATGCACACTGTTTACCCTGCACACTCACACACTGCTCACCCTAAACACACACATTGCTCACCCTGCATACTCACACTGCACACACATAGTGCTCTCCCTGCACACTCACACACTGCACACCCTGCCCACCCACACACTGCTCACCCTGCACACTCACACAGTGTTCACACTCACACACTGCTCACCCTGCACACCCACACACTGCTCACCCTGCACACCCACACACTGCTCACCCTGCATACTCACACAGTGCTCAATCTGCACACTCCCACACTGCTCACCCTGCACACTCACACATTGCTCACCAATGCACACTCACACACTGCTCACCCTGCACACTCACACACTGCTTACCCTGCACACTCACACTTCTGGCCCTGGACACCCACACCCTACTCACCCTGCATAATCACACACTACTCACCCTGCACATCCACATACTGCTCACCCTGAATACGCACACACTGCTCACCCTGCATGCTCATACACTGCTCTCCCTGCATACTCATGCACTGCTGGCCCTGGGCACCCACACACTGCTCACCCTGCACACACATACACTGCTCACACTCACATACTGCTCACCCTGCACACCCACACACTGCTCACCCTGCATACTCACACACTGCTCACCCTGTATACTCACACACTGCTGTTGGAAGGCGGACCCCGAGGAGTCGGCGAGACCACCAAGGGGGGCCCTCACACCATATGAAGTAGCCGAGCGCTGCCGAGAAGTCTCCTGCGAGATCCTTCTCCTATCACGTACTAGCACAGTAACACCACCACACAGGACTCAAGGAGGTTGTCTCAAGACAAGCGATTCTTTATCAGCAATAAAAAGGTTACGAGGTCAATATTTACACGAAGGGATCGAGGGATCCACCAAAAGTCTTAGTGTCTCTTTGGAAGGGTAGGGGTAGCGGGACAGTCCTTGGCAGGAGTGCGGTACGAGGGTACCTGGGGCCCAGTTCTTATCCTCAAGCTGGAGGACCTCCGGATCTCGGAGGGGTCGAGCCGCGACGGCGTCAGCAGGGCTCTGGCGGACAGTTCGTGGAGAGCCGCGATCCAATCAGCAGGGCTCTCAAGATGGTTTCTGCTCAGCTCGAGCCGCGACGTCATCAGCAGGGCTCCGAGGGAGGTTTCAGCGAGGTTGGGCCGCGACAGCGTCAGCAGGGCTCTGATGTTCCAGGTGGCTTCAAAGTGTTCACAAGAAGGAGCCGCGACGCAGTCAGCAGGGCTCGTGATGGTTCCGACAAGAGTTCTTCTCCGTAGGGTCAGCCGCGATTCAATCAGCAGGGCTCTCGACTCCGGGATACAACTGCCGATCTGTGGTGGGGTCGCCCCAGATATAGGTCTGGAGCCCTTTGATGTCCGGACCCAGGCGCCCGGTGGGGGCGGAGAGGCCGGGTGGAGGTGGCCAGACGCCCAGCAGGAGAGGCGCCAGGCCCAAGGGAGTTGCAGGGCGATCACACCTCGAGAGGGGAGGACAGTTGGGGGTCCCATCGATACTGTCCTCCGCCGGGGGCGATGAATGGTTCCTGCGGCACCCCCTGGCCAGTTCGTGGTGCCTTGATGTCGGGGCTTCGCTGGGGTCGAGGCCGGGTTGAGCGGGGTCGCGCTGGCTGGTGCACAGAGTCACGTGGGTGCCAACAAGATGGCGGAGCCATGAGGGGTATGCGACCTCGTGCCGCTCAGGAGGAAGGGCCTCGGTGCAGTTCAGAAGGGTGGCCCGTGAAGGCCGAGGCGGTGAACGGGCACAATCCACGGGGGTAAGGACCATGCCACGAGGCCGGGTCCAACAGGCGTCCCCCCCAGCCGAAGGCATGGAGAGTCACCCATCTCCTTGGGGATTCTCCTCGTCAAGGCAGAAGAAGCGGGACAGGCCGTCGGCGTTGGCGTGGTCATTGCCGGGCCGGTGTTCAACGTCAAAGTCCATCCCTTGTAGCGAGATGGACCACCGCAGCAGCTTGGGGTTCTCGCCCCGCATTTGCTTTAACCACCGCAGGGGCCGGTGGTTGGTCTGGACCCGGAAGTGGGTACCGAAGAGGTAGGGCCGGAGTTTCTTAAGGGCCCACACCACAGCGAAGGCCTCGCGCTCGATGGTGCTCCATCGTTGCTCCCGGGGCAGTAGCCGTCGGCTGATGAAGGCCACTGGTCGGTCGAGCCCCTTTTCATCGGCCTGGGACAGGACGGCCCCGATCCCATACTCGGAGGCGTCCGTCTGCACCACGAACTCCCTATTGTAGTCAGGGGCCTGTAGCACCGGGGCAGTACACATTGCGGTCTTTAGGGTGTCGAAGGCTGCTTGGCAGCGGGGTGTCCAGTGCACCTTCTTGGGCTGCTTTTTGGACGTTAGCTCTGTGAGGGGGCCAACAATGCTCCCATAATCCTGAATAAACCGCCGGTAGTATCCGGTGAGACCCAGGAAGGCCCGGACAGCGGTCTGGGTAGTGGGGGGTTCCCAGGCCTGGATGGCATCTATTTTCGGTTGGAGAGGGGCCACCTGCCCGCTCCCCACTTGATGACCCAGGTAGGTCACGGATCTGTGGCCGATCTGGCATTTGCTGGCCTTGATTGTGAGCCCGGCCCGCTGGAGGGCGGCCAGGACGGCTTTAATGTGAAGGAGGTGCTCTGCCCAGTGGTTGCTGTACACGGCAATGTCATCTAGGTAGGCCGCGCTGAAGGCCTCAAGCCCGGCCAAAACCTTGTTCACCAGTCTTTGAAAAGTGGCCGGGGCGTTCTTCATTCCGAAGGGCATCACCCGAAAGTGGTAATGCCCATCCGGGGTCGAAAAGGCGGATCTTTCTTGGGCGCCGGGGGTGAGCTGGATCTGCCAGTACCCGGCGGTGAGGTCCAGCGTGCTCAAGTAGCGAGCGGCCCCTAAGCGGTCAATGAGTTCGTCGGCCCGGGGTATAGGGTGGGCGTCCGTCTTGGTCACTGCATTCAGGGCTCGGTAGTCCACGCAGAATCGCAACTCCGGGGGGTGGCCGGGAGCTGCGGCCTTTGGCACCAGGACGACAGGACTGGCCCACGGGCTGTCGGAGGGTTCGATGACCCCCAGGGCCAGCATCTTCGTTACTTCGGCCTGGATGCATGCCCGCACTCGGTCAGGTACCCGGTAGGCTCTGTGTCGCACGGGGGGGCTCTCCCCGATGTCGACGTTGTGGACGCACCAGTGGGTCACCCCCGGGGTGAGGGAGAAGAGGGCTGCGTAGTTCTGCAGCAGTTGCTGGCAGTCGTTGCACTGTTCCGGAGTCAGGGAAGAGGCGAGTTGGACACCCTCGATTGTTCCATCATGGACGTTGGACTGCAAGAGGTCGGGCAGGGGCTCGGAGTCGTCCTCGCCCCCCTCGTCGGTCGCCAGTAGCAGGCTCAGTTCGGTCCGGGCAAAGTGGGGTTTTAGCCTGTTAGCATGTAGGACCCGGAGGGGGTTCCGGGGGGACTCAAGGTCGACCAGGTAGGTGACGGGACTTTTCTTCTCCACTACCTTGAAGGGCCCAGTCCACTCGTCCTGGAGGGCGCCGGGTTCAACCGGGGCCATGACCCATACCTTCTGACCTTATTCGAATTCTATGGTGGAGGAGTTCCGATCGTACCACCGCTTCATGTCCTCCTGGCTGGCCTCGAGGTTGGCTTCGGCCAGGGCTCGGAACTTGCGGGTCTGGTTTCGGAGGGTCAGGAGGTATCGGTAGACGTCAAGAGGGGTGCCTTGGGGCTTCGTCTCCCAGCTTTCTTTGACCAGGCTGAGCGGTCCGCGGACCGGGTGTCCGTACAATAGTTCAAACGGGCTGAACCCCAGGGACTTCTGCGGGACCTCCCGATAGGCAAACAGGAGGCACGGCAGCAGGACATCCCATCTCCGCCTGAGGGGCTCTTCTAGGCCCTGGATCATTCCCTTTAATGTTCTGTTGAACCGCTCAACCAGTCCGTTCCCCTGAGGGTGATAGGGGGTCGTGAACTTGTATGTGACCCCGCACTGCTGCCACAGGGACCGCATGTATCTGGAAATAAAGTTCGTGCCTCTGTCGCTCACCACTTCGCGGGGAAATCCCACTCGGGAGAAGATCCCCTTTAGGGCCCGGCCTACCACGGGGGCCGTTACAGTTCTTAGCAGGACCGCCTCCGGGTACATGGTGGCGTGGTCCACGAGGACCAGGATGAAGTGGTGGCCCAGGGTGGTCTGGGGGTCCAGGGGCCCCACGATATCGATTCCGACCCGTTCGAACGGGGTGCTGATGGCTGGAAAGGGTTGGAGGGGGGCCTTGACCCGACCCCCCGTCTTCCCGCTGGCTTGGCAGGTCTGGCAGGACCGGCAGTGGTTGTCCACGTCCCTCCGCATCCGAGGCCAGTAGAAGTGGGTCACCAAGCGGCTGTACGTTTTGTCTTGCCCCAAGTGTCCGGCGAGGGGCACATCATGTGCCAGGTTGAGCAGGAACTCCCTGAAGCGGAGGGGGACCACCAACACTCGGCTGGCCCCGAGTTCTGCCACTTTCTGCTCACTGTATAGCAGTCCCTCGGCCCAGTAGACCCAGTGGGTGCCGGTCTGGTCCCCGTTGGTTTGGGCGGACGCTTGTTGGCGGACCCCTTCGAGAGTGGGGCAGGACTGCTGCTCTTGTTGGAACTGCTCCCGGGTGGGGCCCCCTTTGTGTCGCCATTGTGTCAGCTCTGGTAGGGCGCACGGGGAAGCCATCTCTTCAGGGGAGGATTCACTAGGTCCAGGGTCGGTGTCCGCCTCCCCCTCGCTGCTGGCGGGAGGTGGTGCGAGCCCCTTGGGCTGGGCGGCCCCGGAGGCCGAGGATGAGCAGGGGGCCCGGGCGGTCATGGACCGGGTGATGGCACAGGCCCAGTCAGATAGTCCCAGCATTCGGAGGTGCTCTTGTCGCTCTACTTGAGCCCAGGGGGAACTCTCCAAGTCGTTCCCCAGGAGGCAGTCTACGGGGGCGTCGTCGCGTACCGTCACCTTCAGCAGGCCCGTCACCCCTCCCCACTCGAAGGGGACCAGGGCCATCTGGCACAGGCTTTCGCTGTTGTCGGCCGTCCGGACGGGACACAGCACATTCGGTAGGATCTGTTCGGGGGTCACCAGGTGGCAGCGGACAGCGGTGACACTGGCGCCGGTGTCACGAAGGGCTTCGGCCCGTTGTCCATTGACCGTGACCTGCTGCCGGTACTTCTGGGTGTTGCTTGGGATGGGGGTGCAGGGTACCATTTCTCGGCTACCCAGGCAGACCAGGGACATGGCTGCCGGCTCCCATTCAGTGGTCCCTCGGTCGAGGGTCTCCTCTTCCTCTTCTCCTTCTCCCAGGGCGGCAGCCGCCAGCTGTCGGGGCGGGGGCCCGCCGGCCCCGTTTCTTCGGTTCAGGGGGCAGACTGGATCGCTGGCATAGTGTCCGGTTTGTTGGCAGCCGTAGCACGTTACTGGTGGCCGTGGTCCGGATCTGACCGGGGGCGCCCCCCTTCGGGCTAGGCTCGGGGAGAGTTGTTGCTGCTGTGGCCCTCGAGGGGGACTCCTGGGGGCCCCGGCGGGAGGGTCTCGGTTCCTGTTCGGCCCTCCCCCTCCACCGCATTGGCGGGGGGGTCCGGTGGGGTTCCTCTGGTACTCCCCCATTGAGTTCCGGGGGACCCGGGAGTTGACCCATCGATCGGCCTCGACGGCGAGTTTTCGCGGGTCGGTCATTTTGCTGTCGAGGAGGTGCTGTCTCAGTTCCCCGAAGCAATTGTTGGAGAGATGTTCCCACACGATGAGGTCGACCAGCTGCCCGTAGGTGGTTACTTTGCTACCTCTGATCCACCCTTCTAGGGCCCGACTGAAAAAGTCCACATATTCCACCCAGGTGGTGCCCGGGATTTTCTTGCAGTCTCTGAACCGCTGGCGGTACATTTCTGCGGTTAGCCCGCAGCGGGTGAGCAGAGCCTCCTTCATGTGATCGTAGGAGGTCATCACCTCCTCCGGTAGCTGGAGCAGTGTGTCTCGACCCTCACTCAGGAACCGCCCCCACAGGCCCGCGCCCCAGTCTTTTCGGGGCACCCGATGAGAGGTCATGGCCACCTCGTAGGCCTTGAACCATTGTTGGATGTCGTCATTCTTGTAGTACTCCTTGACGACCTCTTTCGGGATATGTACCTTGGTCTCGGCAGGCGGTAGAGTGTCTCTAGTACTGGGGGCGTTGGTCCCTCCGTTCTTGGCCTTGATTTCGAGCTCCTTGAGACTGCGCTCGTGCTCAAGGGTCAGTTTCTTTTCCTCCAACTCCCGGTGTCGCCTCTTCTCCTCTATCTCCTCTTGAAGCCGTAGCTGTTCTAGGACCAGTTTCTTTTCCGCCAGCTGGAGTTCGCCGTCCAGCCGCAGTCGTGCGAGCTCTAGCTCGTGGTTCCGGACCTTCTCCCGCTCTCGTATTTCTTCTTCGGAGAGGCCGGTTTCTAGGCTCTTTCTTCCTCCGGTTGCCGGAGTCCGTGCGGTTGATGAGGTCTCAGTCAGGGGTAAGGGACCTTCTTCCTGGGAGGGGCCTGCCCCGGCCTCCAGCCATGTCCTCAGAGCTTTCTGCATGTCCTCTTTGGTACTTAGGCCGGTGGTTGCAATGCCTTTGTCTTTGCAGAACTGTTTTAACTCTTTGTGCGTATATTCTTCCAGCCGTTCGGGCTGGAACTCCATTGTCGCGTTGTTTTCCTGGCTGCTCATGATTACTGTACGTTTGGATGGGTAGCTAGTGGGTACTGGCTGGTACGTACTGCGTTCGGCTCGGATCCCGTCGCTGGCCACCAAATGTTGGAAGGCGGACCCCGAGGAGTGAAGTACTGGGTATTTTAGTCCCAGCGGTGCAGGGGCACACACCCTATGACTTCTGGGTTCACCCTGTTCCAGACCTACAGAAACACAGAGTCTTCTGGGTGAAGTCAAAGATTCGTTTATTGGCTGCAGACCAATTACAGGTATCCTAGAAGTACAACAGCGTGTATGTTCTCAGGAGACTGCTGAAAATCATAGGAACGGACTTCATCTTAAATACCCTTTTTCTTGCCTCAAGCATACATTCCTAGGTTTTATGATATGGCCATTACAAGTATACATTACAAACGAAAAAGCAGAGTCATGATGACCATCCCACATTCCAGTTCGGCCAGCCCACAATGATTTACACAGTAAGGTTCAGATCCCACATCGGATGTCAATAGACCCCCCAATAAACACGAGCATCTCCTGTTTTGGGAAACAAGTCATAAAGCAGGAACAAGCAGGTGTGAAAGAGATTAGCCGGAGGATTGTGTAGAATGAAAGGGTTTTATGACGGGTCAAGCCCTGATGCTAATCACAGGTGGACGGAGGAAGGGGAGCTCGTGAGACCAGTTTGACCCGGGGCAGCAGAGCCAGCTGCCCAGGTCACAGAGAAGTCAGAGGAGAAGCCCATGTACTGTGAGGCCCGTATTTACTCCATTATAGCCTATGTGAGGGCAATGACAAGATGGCCACTGCTTCCAAAATGGAACCCGCGTAGTGAAGCAGAATAACGTGTACACAGTGCATTCATAGCTAGAACGATATATAAAGCATTTGTACATGCCGCATTTACCATTTGCGGTTTGCTAATACCAAGATAGACAGGGGTAGGGCCCTGTCCCCTACGCGGTCCCGAATATTAAAGTACGACAGACCCTCCTTTTGCCCTTACATAGGCAATCACTATACTCATCTTAATCCGAGTCTAGGTCGATGTTCACGAAGTCATGGAGATGTTGCTGTAGCATCATCCTATTACTTAGCTCGTCCCTCGATACAGGTTTCCTTACACATAAGGTAGCACAGAGGCCACATATCGTAGGAGCACACTGTATACACAGACAGAACAGGAAAAGAATGGCTAAGATCATTGTAATGACCATCAGAACTTTCCAACCCCAGGCAGATATCAATTCCCAGAACCACCCCACCAGTGACCAATCTCCCTTATCCACGTGTATGGATTCAGATATTTTATGGAGTTTGGAGATGGCTTGATACACTGTTGGAGCGTTATCTGGTATGAAAATGCAGCAACTGGATTGAATAACCTTACATACCCCACCGCGGTCTGCGAGAATAACGTCTAGAACCATGCGGTTCTGCAAAGTCATAAGGCGATCCGCTTGGAGCTCAGCCGTCAGATTACCAAGGGCACCAGTCGTTACATTGACAGTGGATTCAACCACACGTGTCAGCTGTCTCAGGTTCCTACTATTGACCATAGGTCCCCAAAACGGCAGGAAACCCAAGAAGAAGTCTCCCGCTTCCTGACCGGCAGTATCCTTCTTACTAATCACACCTCTCACAACTCTGGTCTTGTGATAGTCAGAGGCAGCAGTAAATGTCGGCGGTAGCAAGTTCGCAATATAACATGTGCCCGAGAAATCAGGGGGCAGCCATGTATATGCTCGGTCATTACAGATGAAATATCTGCCCTTGGCAGCCAAAAACGCAGGGGAGAACTGTGACGGGAAAGTGTACGTTTCAGTACAGTCACTTCTTCCCAGTTGAGCTCTAGGATTCTGACCATTACTCTGTAAGCAGAACCGACCCATGTGGGGTACGACCCAGATTGGAGATGAGATTTTTCGCTGTCTTTCACCCAGACTAATACTATACCCCGTCGCGTTCCATCCTACATAAGGTCTCAGCTCTTCTTTGGGAATGGATGAGTATGCATCAATATCCCTACTCATATCGGCAACTCCTTTCATCAAAGCCTTATTATTGGTGATAGGTCTAATGGAACGCGGTTGGCGAGGGGAGTACGTATCTAGAGCATAGAGAAACATGGTCTGGAATGCCCATGACGATCCATTGTAACTATACGGCAGCACCAAATAAGGAATACCCTTGTTAATGGTATGTGGCATTAACCCGCACACCCAGCAATTGGTCGTATTCATTACCAGTTGGTGCTGGTGCAAGAGCTGGATAAACGAGTTATTTACAAGCTCTGATCGTCTGGTCTGTTCGTGCTCAGGCAAAGGGTGAAAAGAGTGAGAGGAGGCAGTAGAAAGAGGTATAGGCTGTTCAGTGGGTGCAATGGGCTTTTGAGCGGAGAAGAACACAAATCCTACAATAAACATCATGATACTACACAGTGTAAAAAGGCCCAAAAATACAAAACATTTAGTTTTTACAATTCTACACATCCTTGCTTTGAAGTTCATTTCCTCAACGGGTCTCTCCATCTTAAAAAACTCCATCCTCTAATCGGGCCGCTCGCGGCGGATGAGTTTCTTCTGCTAAGGAGTACGCCTGTCAGTCCAGGGAAACGCCCTAGACCAACCAGAACCGTTGACCTAACGTCTTCGGCCTGTACCCCAAAGTCTTGGCACCGCGACCCTGCGGCAGAACCCGGATGGTGGTTCGAAAAACAAAAATCAAGAAAGTCTTTCAGATGGGAGAGTAAAAAATGTCAAAAAGGAAATAGTAAGGAAATCTTTATTTGTCCATGGGTCTTGGTCTCAAATTATAGCGGAGACGGCCAGGTGCTGTTTGGTCTTGAAACAAAAGTTCAGGCTCAGTGGTGTCCAGTCGATTTGATGGTGGCACAGCTTCTTGCAGAATATTGTCACTCTCTTGGTTTGAAACTGTGTCTTTTAGGCGTGCGTCACTGAATGGTACAAAACGAGGCACAGTGTCTGTCTCAGAGTCGGCGATACCCTCCTGGACCCACTGGTCATATGGCAGAGGCAAGGGGACTACTTTGCAGTGGGTACCATGGATCCAGTGCTTCTTCCCTTTTACTCGCACCGCTGACCTTGTCGACAGAAGTACAAGGTGAGGGCCGATCCAGCGAGGCTCGTCGTTGCTCTTACGCTGGAAATTTTGGACCAGGACCCACGAGCCAGGGTTGATAGGGTGTCCGGGAGGTTCAGAAGCTTGGAGAAGAGTATCATGTACCTGTTGGTGCAAAGCACGCAGTTTAACAGTCAAATCATACAAGTAATCGAGTAGTACTGGATGCTCAATCTCACTAAACTTCGTAGGCCTCGGTACACCCCATACGTTGGCTGGGCGGCCAAAGACGACCTCGTAAGGGCTAAGTCCCACTCGTGAGTGTATGGTCATTCTGGTGGACAGGAGTGCTAAAGGCAGAGCGTCAGGCCATTTAAGACCGGTGCTCGCCTGGATTTTGGCCAGCTTGAGCTTTAAGGCTCCATTGTAGCGTTCTACTAGTCCAGCTGATTGGGGGTGATTTGCAGCATGGAACTTCTGCTTTATCCCTAGCCCTTCACATACATTCTTCATCACTTTACCCACAAACTCACTTCCATTATCACACCACACCATTCTTGGCATCCCAAACCTAGGGAAAAATTCCTTCACAAGGGCTTTGGCTGTGGATAGGGCAGTGTTATCTTTCAGAGGATAAGCCTCTATCCATTTTGAGAAAGCACAAACAACCACCAGTACATATTTCAGGTTGTTGCATCTTTCCATGTGAATAAAGTCCAGCTGCAAAACTTCGAATGGACATGATGGGGGTGCAAAGTGACCAGCTGGAGTTGGGGTTCCCCTACCAGGGTTATACTTCAAGCATACCATGCAATTCTTGACCACATTCTCTGCACACTTGGGAATCCCAGCATTCTGCCATACTGGAGCCAACAACTTACAAATTCCTTTCGTACTGATGTGTGCCATTCCATGTGCCATAGTAACCACTGGGAGCACATATGCGTCAGGTAACAACCATCGCCTATGTTCTGTCAGATCAATCCAACAACCATTCTCATCCAACTTACCCATACTTTCTCTCCACTTGCTTAACTCTTTCTCTGTGGCTTCAGCTTGAAGCGACTTCACACTCTCTATTGTGTTCTCACACATCCCAACATCGTCAACCCATCTTGCGGGGCCTGCAACATACATTCTAGTCTTCACATTCTGTGCTGTTTCTTTCGCAGTCTCATCGGCAAACGCATTCCCACGTCCAACATCATCTGTGATTTTCCTGTGCGCACTGCATTTCATGATCGCAACTTGCAACGGTAGGGTCAGTGACTCAAGGAGATCATTCACCAACTTGCCATTTAGAATTTTAGCTCCATGCGAAGTCAGGAACCCACGCTCTTTCCACAAACGCCCAAAATTATGAGCCACGCCAAAGGCGTACTGGCTATCTGTGTATATATTCACTCTCATTCCTTCAGATAACACACATGCTCTCGTGAGGGCGATTAATTCTGCTGCTTGGGCCGAATTATGTGGCTCTCGTGCAGTTTCCACGACCGTGTGTAAAGTCGTGATAGCATATGCAGCAGTCGTGTCACCATTAGGGAGTTTGAAACACGAACCATCCACCCATAAAGTACCATCACACTCAGTCAGGGGAGTATCTTTTAGATCTACTCTCCCTTTCGTCTCTTCTTCTGTCCTGAACAGACAGTCATGTTGCTCAATCTCGTCTGAGTCTGCTGGGACTGGCAATAACGTAGCTGGATTCAGCGTATTACATCTCTTTATGTGTATGTGATTTGCTAACAGTGTAAGCTCATAGCCTGATAATCGCGCACTAGTCAAGTGTTGTGTCTTGGTCCTATTTAATAATGTGTCTACAGCGTGTGGAACCATAACAATCAATGTATTGTCCATTACCAAACCAGCAGATTGTCGGATAGACATTGCTGCAGCAGCTGTCGCTCTCAGACAGCTTGGCAATGCCCTCGCTACAGGGTCCAAGGTTGATGAAAAATATGCGCATGGGCGCGGTCTGTCGCCAAAAGGCTGTGTTAACACTGACAACGCACATCCATCTTTCTCGTGAACATACAATGTAAAAGGCTTACTGTAGTCAGGGGTACCCAACACAGGAGCCGAACACAATGCATTACGCAATTCCACAAAACTTCTCTGGCACTCTTCAGACCATGGGATAGGATTCGGTGTGTCTTTGCATGTTAAGGCTACTAAAGGTTTTGCCAACAAAGAAAAACTAGGGATCCAATGCCTACAGTATGAAGTGATGCCCAAGAAAGCACGCACTTCTCTCTGTGTTTTCAGCACACTCAACTGTGCAATGGCTTGAATTCTTTCTGGGGTCAGTTTCCTTCCCTCCTTCGATAAGAGATGACCTAAGTAGGTCACTTCTTGTCGACAATATTGCAGCTTAGAGAGTGACACTTTGTGATGGAAAGCAGATAAATGGCGCAACAATGACAATGTGGCTTCTTTACAAATCTTTTCAGTATCCGCAGCGATTAGTAAATCGTCCACGTACTGAATCAGAATAGCGCCACTAGGTAAAACATGTGCATCAAGTTGCGCTTTCAAAGCTTGACTGTATATTGATGGACTTTCACAGTAGCCCTGGGGAGCGCGTTTGAAGCGGAAGCTTCGGCCTCCCAAACTAAAGCCAAAAATATCTCTGCTCTCCTTTGCAATTGGGATACTAAAGAAAGCATTCTTTAAATCAATCAGTGAAAACCATGCAGCAGAGGCTGGAATCATCGTTAACAAGGCAGTTATATCAGGGACAACCGGAAACTGTGGCACAACAATCTTATTAACCTCTCTAAGATCGATCACAAATCTGTAAACAGGTGGCTGTGAAGGGTCCGTTCGTTTTAAGACAGGTAAAATCGGACTATTGCAAACGTTGCCTCTTGTCTCCTCAATCACACCTTTATTAATCAAGTCGCTGACAATGTCTAACAATGCTTTCTGCCCTTCATTAGAGATCTTGTACTGGGGAATACGTGGCAGTCTGACATTAGCCTTTAAAGTCACCACATATGGCGGTATCTCCAAGAGGCCCACATCATTGGGACCAGTAGCCCAAAGGGCATCCGGAAGGGATGACAATTCAGGCGGCATTGTGTTTTTAGACAAGTACATTGGGGAAATCACTTTCTTGCCTAATGTAAGTTGTACTCCTGAAGGAGAACAATACAGTGTAGCGTGCAATCTTTTCAACAAATCTAATCCCAGTAAATTCTCACCACAACCTGTTGTCAGAATCAGGGGTGCTTTCAGCTCGCAAGGTCCAACAGAGAGTGACATGGGACTAGAAATCGGGTTCCTAACTGGGGCGCCAGAAAAACCTACTGAAACATTTATATCGCCAGACAAAGGTGCGCCAGGGAGTTTTGAATGCATGATTGAACTCTTTGCAGCACCAGTGTCTAGCAGAAAAGGCTCCGTTACATTTGCTGTAGTCACCTCAACATACGGTCCACTCTGATCCACTGGCACTGAAACAGCTCCCTCTCTCTGTCTATGGCTGTCCTAATAATCATTATTTTCTGCATCGCCGTCCTCTGCATAATAATCATTATTATAATACTGGGCCGTATTACTAGTCGCGTTAGCTTGCTGATCAAAGCTATTAATGGCGCTTTGGGACGGAAGAGGACGCGCGTTCTGGGGAACACTTCCACGCCCTCTGCCTCTAGGAGCTTGCTGACCACCCCTACCTCTTGCACCATACGCATTACCGTTCCGCTGCATTAATTTAGGGCAACTATATTTATAATGACCTTCCTCTTTGCAGTATGAACATTGGTTGGGACCTACAGGGACACGTGGTTGATAATACCCGTTCATTTGCTGATTGTTCTGAAACTGTTGGGGTTGGTGATAGACACCCTGGGGTTGTCTATAATTGTTCTGACCTCCTCGTGGTGGGTAAGCCTGCTGTAAAAGGACCTTTGTCTTTAATTCCTTCGTTTTCTTCTCTGTTCTATCTTTCTCGTCTTTATCTCTATTTTCATAATACTGTGCAGTAGCTAGTATTTGCGCTGAAGAAGAAACAGCCCAAGAACTCTCTGAGTCTTTCAACTTTTTACACAGGTCAGGAAGTAAATTCTGCACAAACTTATCCACAAATAACCGTTGGCCACCCTCAGTACTCATATCCTGCCCACTGTGGTCAATAAATGTTTCTTCAAACCTAGTAAAGAAGTCTGACACTGTCTCATCTTTCTTCTGCTTGCATGCAGATAACTTGTCCCAATTTACGCGCATCGCGGGCATTATTGTCTTCATATACGTGATGATTCTACCAGGCAGTTCAGCTACTAAAGGTTCTGGTTTCGTGCCACCAGTTTGTCTAGCATCAGCAGCAACGATGTTAGCCCATGTATCCCCTAGTTCTGCATCGTGATCTGCATTACGAATTGATCCCCATAGAGGCTGTGGAACAACACTACCAAACAACATGTCTATGTCGGCCAGATTCATAACGCATGACCCTGCCGTCTGTGACAACTCTTTATAATAACCTGCTGGATTTTTACGGGGATCAGGCAATGACTGCTTAAGCGCTAACACCTCAGATCTTTTCCATGGAACATGCACCCAAACACGCTGGAAATGCGCTGGCGCAGCGGCAATACCGGCGTTAGCATCAGCTGCAACTGCTTCCTTCCATACCGGGGGAACTTCTCTCATAGGGTATTGTCGCGCTTTTACCTTTTTTCCCACAAGGACATCTTGTTCAAACAATGACTGTTGACAATCATCATTCCTGAAGGACAATACAACCGCAACTGCTTTATCTACTTCGCGGTCCACAATTATACCAGTTCCAAAATCAAACCTCACTCTACACAACTCCTGCGGGCTCGGATTTTTACCACTATCTTCCAATTCTTCACAGAGAATTTCGCACATTTTCTCGAACACATATCTCTGTTTTGGGGCATCCCACTGATGGAAAATGTTGACAACTGATTCCACATCATACAATGAAGGGAAAACAATCCATCTACGCGCCATGCTGTCTATTACCTTTTTCTCATCAGGGTTAGGCAATTGACTACGCAATTGCTTACGCTGTAAACCAGGAGTCGCACCAGATGACTCAAAGAGAGGCGACATTAATGTAGTAACCACATTAGCTAAGCGCTGTCGCGCTGAAGGAGAAGTTGAGGCGGAAACAGGGGGAAAAACAGAGGGAAGAAAAGAGGATGTAGAAACAGATACTGGAGTGGTGCAAGGAAGAATGTCAGGGGAGGCAGCTGCTGAATTAGGCAAAGTCACAGGAAGCGCGGGGGCAGTCGGGAACACAGCTGGCAGCCCTTGAGAGGGCTGCGCTATAGGGATAGGAGCCGGCTGCAAAGCAACTGGCGGTAGCGGCAAGGCTTGCAGTATATTGACTAGAGGGGGCATGTTCACAAGCTGGGGAGGTGCCATGGCATTTTGAGCATACGGGGGTGGCGAACTCAACAAATGCGACATCAGGGGATCTTTCTCCTTTTCTTCTAACTCATTCTGCTTAGAATGTGGTAAAGCTGGGTAACATTTGTCGATCCCTAACTTACGCTGCCTGTGCAATTGCTCATTCATCTGTTCCTCCTCATTGTCTTTAAATTGTACAGCTGCTTGCATTACTGTCATACCTCTCTCTCTTTTATTCTTTTTCGCTAACTTAATTTCCTTTTGTTTGGCTTCCTTTCGCCATAAGCGGAAAGAGTCAACCATCGCCGGCCGGGCTTTCTTCTTAAACAATTTAATTTCCAAATTATCTAAAATATCGGTATCGAAACTACCATTTTGGGGCCATTTTAAAACACCGTCTTTCCTAGTGTAGTGGATCCACACTTCGTTATATGCAATGGGGCCTACACCATGTTTTACATAGAGCTCATAAGTTGGAGTTCCAACCGGAGGAACCGGACATGATTCCTCTAGCTGGAAATCTTTTCCACAACCCAAACAGAATAACCTACCAAATATTCCAGAACCAGGCATCTTCGCTCACTAGTCTAGATCCAAACGTCAAAGGATTATCGATTACGATAGTCTCGTGAATACACGAGTCCTCTGGCTTTGGCGTTTGCAAACTCCAAATTACCAAATTACCAAATCAAACGATCCCGAAGGATACCAAAAACAAATGGGAGACGCTCCACTTATACTTAACTGAATATTGCCGATCGATGACGTCACCAGAAGACTCTCTCGATTGTTTCGCTCTCTCAAACTCGTCAAGGGTCCAAAACAGGTCGATTAATCAGGGCAGCAGTCCTTCGTAGCCGTCGGGACGCGGAGAACCTCGCAGAAAATACTTTCGGACCACGTCGACATGCAGGGGTCGATGAAGTGGCGGCCTTCCTCCGGAATTTCCACACGAAGCTCCTCACGAACCTCTGGCTTGGACTGGTACCGCTGAAATCGTCCCGAGTTGGGCGCCAAACTGAAGTACTGGGTATTTTAGTCCCAGCGGTGCAGGGGCACACACCCTATGACTTCTGGGTTCACCCTGTTCCAGACCTACAGAAACACAGAGTCTTCTGGGTGAAGTCAAAGATTCGTTTATTGGCTGCAGACCAATTACAGGTATCCTAGAAGTACAACAGCGTGTATGTTCTCAGGAGACTGCTGAAAATCATAGGAACGGACTTCATCTTAAATACCCTTTTTCTTGCCTCAAGCATACATTCCCAGGTTTTATGATATGGCCATTACAAGTATACATTACAAACGAAAAAGCAGAGTCATGATGACCATCCCACATTCCAGTTCGGCCAGCCCACAATGATTTACACAGTAAGGTTCAGATCCCACATCGGATGTCAATAGACCCCCCAATAAACACGAGCATCTCCTGTTTTGGGAAACAAGTCATAAAGCAGGAACAAGCAGGTGTGAAAGAGATTAGCCGGAGGATTGTGTAGAATGAAAGGGTTTTATGACGGGTCAAGCCCTGATGCTAATCACAGGTGGACGGAGGAAGGGGAGCTCGTGAGACCAGTTTGACCCGGGGCAGCAGAGCCAGCTGCCCAGGTCACAGAGAAGTCAGAGGAGAAGCCCATGTACTGTGAGGCCCGTATTTACTCCATTATAGCCAATGTGAGGGCAATGACAAGATGGCCACTGCTTCCAAAATGGAACCCGCGTAGTGAAGCAGAATAACGTGTACACAGTGCATTCATAGCTAGAACGATATATAAAGCACTCGTACATGCCGCATTTACCATTTGCGGTTTGCTAATACCAAGATAGACAGGGGTAGGGCCCTGTCCCCTACGCGGTCCCGAATATTAAAGTACGACAGGAGTCGGCGAGACCACCAAGGGGGGCCCTCACACCGTATGAAGTAGCCGAGCGCTGCCGAGAAGTCTCCTGCGAGATCCTTCTCCTATCACGTACTAGCACAGTAACACCACCACACAGGACTCAAGGAGGTTGTCTCAAGACAAGCGATTCTTTATCAGCAATAAAAAGGTTACGAGGTCAATATTTACACGAAGGGATCGAGGGATCCACCAAAAGTCTTAGTGTCTCTTTGGAAGGGTAGGGGTAGCGGGACAGTCCTTGGCAGGAGTGCGGTACGAGGGTACCTGGGGCCCAGTTCTTATCCTCAAGCTGGAGGACCTCAGGATCTCGGAGGGGTCGAGCCGCGACGGCGTCAGAAGGGCTCTGGCGGACAGTTCGTGGAGAGCCGCGATCCAATCAGCAGGGCTCTCAAGATGGTTTCTGCTCAGCTCGAGCCGCGACGTCGTCAGCAGGGCTCCGAGGGAGGTTTCAGCGAGGTTGGGCCGCAACAGCGTCAGCAGGGCTCCGATGTTCCAGGTGGCTTCAAAGTGTTCACAAGAAGGAGCCGCGACGCAGTCAGCAGGGCTCGTGATGGTTCCGACAAGAGTTCTTCTCCGTAGGGTCAGCCGCGATTCAATCAGCAGGGCTCTCGACTCCGGGATACAACTGCCGATCTGTGGCGGGGTCGCCCCAGATATAGGTCTGGAGCCCTTTGATGTCCGGACCCAGGCGCCGTTGGGGGCGGAGAGGCCGGGTGGAGGTGGCCAGACGCCCAGCAGGAGAGGCGCCAGGCCCAAGGGAGTTGCAGGGCGATCACACCTCGAGGGGGGAGGACAGTTGGGGGTCCCATCGATACTGTCCTCCGCCGGGGGCGATGAATGGTTCCTGCGGCACCCCCTGGCCAGTTCGTGGTGCCTCGATGTCGGGGCTTCGCTGGGGTCGAGGCCGGGTTGAGCGGGGTCGCGCTGGCTGGTGCACAGAGTCACGTGGGTGCCAACAAGATGGCGGAGCCACGAGGGGTATGCGACCTCGTGCCGCTCAGGAGGAAGGGCCTCGGTGCAGTTCAGAAGGGTGGCCCTTGAAGGCCGGGGCGGGGAACGGGCACAATCCACGGGGGTAAGGACCATGCCACGAGGCCGGGTCCAACAACTGCTCACCCTGCACACTCACACACTGCTCACCCTGCATGCTCACACAATGCTGGCCCTGGACACCCAAACACTGCTCACCCTGCACACCCACACACTGCTCACCCTGCACTCTCAAGCACTGCTCACTATTTAACACACTGCTGGCCCTGGACATCCACACACTGCTCAGCCTGCACACTCACACACTGCTCACCCTGCACACTCACACACTGCTGGCCCTGGACACCCACACACTGCTCACCCTGCACACCCACACTCTGCTCACCCTGCACACCCACAGATTGCTCACCCTGCACTCCCACCCATTGATCATCCTCCACACTCACACACTGCTCACCCTGTACACTCACATACAGCTCACCCTGCACACTCACATACTGCTCACCATGCACATTCTCTGCTGGCCCTGGACACCCACACCTTGCTCACCCTGCATACTCACACACTGCTCACACAGCACACCCACACACTGCTCACCCTGCACACTCACACACTGCTCACCCTGCATACTCACACACTGCTCACCCTGCACACTGACACACTTATCACCCTGCACACTCACACACTGCTCACCCTGCACACCCACACACTGCTCACCCTGCATACGCACACACTGCTTACCATGCACACTCGCACACTGCTCACCCTGAATACTCACACACTCTTCACCCAGCATACTCACACATTGCTGGCCCTGGGCAACCCCACACTGCTCACCCTGCAAACTCACACACTGCTCACACTCACATACTGCTCACCCTGCACACCCACACACTGCTTACCCAGCATACTCACACACTGCTCACCTAGCATACTGACATACTGCTCAGCCTGCACAATTACATACTACTCACCCTGCATTCTCAAACACTGCTTTCCCTGGACACCCACATACTGCTCAACCTGCACACTCACACACTGCTCACCCTACACACTCACAGATTGCTCACCCAGCATACTCACACACTACTCACCCTGCACACACATAGTGCTCTCCCTGCCCACCCACACACTGCTCACCCTGCCCACCCACACACTGCTCACCCTGCACACTCACACACTGCTGTCCCTGGACACACACACTGCTCATCCTGCACACCCACACACTGCTCACCCTGCACTCTCAAGCACTGCTCACTCTTTAACACACTGCTGGCCCTGGACACCCACACACTGCTCACCCTGCACACTCACACACTGCTCACCCTGCACACTCACACATTGCTCACCTTGCATACTCACACGCTGCTCACCCTGCACACTCACACACTGCTTACCCTGCACACTCACACTTCTGGCCCTGGACACCCACACCCTGCTCACCCTGTTACTCACACACTACTCACCCTGCACATCCACACACTGCTCACCCTGAATACACACACACTGCTCACTCTGCATGCTCACACACTGCTCACGCTTCATACTCACACACTGCTGGCCCTGGGCACCCACACACTGCTCACCCTGCACACCCACACTCTGCTCACCCTGCACACCCACAGATTGCTCACCCTGCACTCCCACCCATTGATCATCCTCCACACTCACACACTGCTCACCCTGTATACTCACATACAGCTCACCCTGCACACCCACACACTGCTCATCCTGCATACTCACACACTGCTCACCTTGCATACTAACATACTGCTCAGCCTGCACAATTACGTACTACTCACCCTGCATTCTCAAACACTGCTTTCCCTGGACACCCACATACTGCTCAACCTGCACACTCACACACTGCTCACCCTACACACTCACAGATTGCTCACCCTGCACACTCACACACTGCTTACCCTGCACACTCACACACTGCTCTACATGCCCAATCACACACTGTTTACCCTGCACACTCACACACTGCTTACCCTGCACACACACACATTGCTCACTCAGCATACTCACACACTATTCACCCTGCACACACATAGTGCTCTCCCTGCACACTCACACACTGATCACCCTGCCCACTGTTGGAAGGCGGACCCCAGGGGAGTCGGAGAGACCACCCAGGGGGGCCCCCACACTGTACGAAGTAGCCGAGCGCTGCTCAGAAGCCTCCTAGGAGAGGTCCTTCTCCTATACCGCACCAGCACAGTAACACCACCACACAGGACTCGAGGCCGTTTATCACGAGGAGCAATTCTTTATCAGCATTTAGGAGGTTACGGTTATCGATATATACAAGGGGGGATCGAGGGATCCGCAAGAGTCTCAAAGTCTTTGGTAGGGACGGGGTAGCGGGACAGTCTTTGGTAGTAGCGGGGTACGAGGGTACCTTAGGCCCAGTTCTTGTTCCTCAAGCTGGAGGGACTCCGCGTCCCGGAGTGGTCGAGCCGCGACGGCGTCAGCAGGGCTCTGGTGATCAGTTCGTGGAGCTTGAGCCGCGACTAGGTCAGCAGGGCTCTTCAGGTGGTTCAGTTCAGCTCGAGCCGCGACGGCGTCAGCAGGGCCCCGATGTTCCGTGAGGTTCCTTGTCTCAATAAGGTGGAGCCGCGACGCAGTCAGCTGGGCTCGTGGTATAGGGTCAAGCAAGAGTTCTTCTCCGTAGGGTCAGCCGCGATTCCATCAGCAGGGCTCTTGACTCCGGGATACAACTGCCGTTCCCTTGTGGGGTTGCCCCAGATATAGGTCTGGAGCTCTTTGATGTCCGGACCCTCGCGCCTGGGGGGGGCGGAGAGGCCGGGCTGGGAGAGGCCAGACGCCCAGCGGGGGAGGCGCCAGGCCCGGGGAGGCCGGAGGACGGTCGCACCTAGGTGTGGGGGGGACGGTGGGGGTCCCATCGAAACTCTTCTCCTCCGGGAGAATTGAAGTGGCCACGTGGTGCCCCCTGGCCAGATCTTGGTGCCTCGATGTCGGGGCTTCGCTGGGGCCGAGGCCGGGGGGAGCCAGGTTGCGTGGGCTGGTGCGTGGAGCAAGCATGGGGGGAACCCCGAAGAGATGAGGGGTTCCTGTGCGGCCTGGAAAAGGGGGCCACTGAGGCGGGTGTAGGCAAATGGATACATTCCAAGGGGGACCTCGAAGGGAGGAGAGGTCCCTGGTGGCCTGAAAGGGCGGCCCGTGTAGGCCGGTGCGGGGGGACAAGCACAAACCAAGAGGGTTAAGACCACGCCACGAGGCCGGGTCCAACAGGCGTCCCCCCCAGCCGAAGGCAGGGAGAGTCACCCATTTCCTTGGGGGTTCTCCTCGTCGAGGCGGAAGAAGCGGGACAGGCCATCGGCATTGGCGTGGTCACTGCCGGGCCGGTGTTCAACAGAGAAGTCCATCCCTTGCAGCGAGATGGACCATCGCAGCAGCTTGGGGTTCTCGCCCCTCATTTGCATTAACCACCGCAAGGGCCGGTGGTCGGTCTGGACCCGGAAGTGGGTGCCGAAGAGATAGGGCCGGAGCTTTTTGAGGGCCCACACTACAGCGAAGGCCTCCCGCTCGATGGTGCTCCACCGCTGCTCCCGGGGCAGCAGCCGTCGGCTGATGAAGGCCACGGGTCTGTCGAGTCCCTCCGAATCTACCTGGGACAGGACGGCCCCAATTCCATATTCGGAGGCGTCCGTCTGCACCACGAACTCCTTGCTGTAGTCCGGGGCCTGTAGCACGGGGGCCGTGCACATTGCCGTTTTGAGGGCCTCGAAGGCCGCCTGGCAGCGGGGGGTCCAGTGTACCTTCTTGGGCTGCTTTTTTGACGTGAGCTCTGTGAGGGGGCCGACAATGCTCCCATAGTCTCTGATGAATCGCCGGTAGTACCCGGTGAGGCCCAGAAAGGCCCGGACAGCTGTCTGGGTGGTGGGGGGTTCCCACGCCTGGATGGCATCAACTTTCGGTTGGAGGGGAGCCACCTGGCGCTCCCTACTTGATGGCCCAGATAGGTCACCAATCCTTGGCCTATCTGGCATTTGCTGGCCTTGATCGTGAGCCCGGCCCTTTGGAGGGTGGTCAGGACTGCTTTGAGGTGTCCCAGGTGCTCAGCCCAGTGGCTGCTGTATACGGCAATGTCATCCAAAAAAGCCGCGCTGAAGGCCTCTAGCCCGGCCAGGACCTTGTTCACTAGTCTCTGGAAGGTGGCCGGGGCGTTCTTCATGCCAAAGGGCATCACCCGAAAGTGGTAGTGCCCGTCAGGGGTGGAGAAAGCGGATCTTTCTTGGGCACCGGGGGTGAGCTGGATCTGCCAGTACCCAGCGCTGAGGTCAAAAGTGCTCAGGTAGCGGGCTGCCCCTAAGCGGTCGATGAGCTCGTCGGCCCGGGGAAGAGGATGGGCATCGGTCTTGGTAACGGTGTTCAGGGCCCGGTAGTCCACACAAAATCGTAGCTCCGGGGGGGTGCCTGGTGCGGCGGCTTTGGGCACCAGGACGACGGGACTGGCCCACGGGCTGTCGGAGGGCTCGATGACCCCGAGGGCCAGCATCTTCGCCACCTCAGCCTGGATGCAGGCCCGCACCCGGTCGGGTACTCTGTAGGCTGTCGCATGGAGTCACCCCGGAGTGAGGGAGAAGAGGGCCGCAAAGGGCTGCAACAGTTGCTGACAGTTGTGGTGCTGTTCCGGGGTCAGGGAGGGGGCGAGTTGGACACCTTCGATGGTCCCGTCGTGGTCGCTGGTCCGCAGGAGGTCGGGTAGGGGCTCGGAGTCGCCTTCGCCCCCGTCGTCGGTCGCTAGCAGTAGGCTTAGTTCAGTCCGGGCAAAGTGGGGTTTGAGCCGGTTAGCGTGCAGAACCCGGAGGGGGTTCCGGGGAGACTCCATGTTGATCAGGTAGGTGACAGGGCTCTTCTTTTCCACCACCTTGAAGGGCCCGGTCCATTTGTCCTGGAGGGCGCAGGGGTCAACCGGTGACATGACCCAGACCTGCTGGCCCGGCTCAAACTCGATGGTAGAGGCGTTTTGATCGTACCATCTTTTCATGTCCTCTTGGCTGGCCTCGAGGTTGGCTTCGGCCAGGGCTCGGAACCTTCGTGTCTGGTTGCAGAGGGTCAGGAGGTATCTGTAGACGTCGGGAGGGGCATCTCGGGGCTTCGTCTCCCAGCCTTCCTTGACCAGGCTGAGGGGTCCTCGGACGGGATGCCCGTACAACAATTCGAAAGGGCTGAACCCCAGGGACTTCTGCGGGACCTCCCGATAGGCAAACAGGAGGCACGGCAGCAGGACATCCCATCTCCGCCGTAGGGGCTCTTTCAGGCCCTTGATCATGCCTTTTAAGGTTCTGTTGAACCGCTCGACCAGTCCGTTCCCCTGAGGGTGGTATGGGGTGGTGAACTTGTACGTGACCCCGCACTGCTGCCACAGGGACCGCATGTATTTAGAGATGAAGTTCGTACCTCGGTCGCTCACCACTTCTCGGGGGAACCCCACTCTCGAGAAGATCCCCATTAAGGCCCGGCCCACTACGGGGGCGGTCACAGTTCGAAGCGGGATGGCCTCAGGGTACCTGGTTGCGTGGTCTATGAGGACCAGGATGAAGCGGTGACCCAGGGCGGTCTGGGGGTCCAGGGGCCCTACGATGTCTATTCCGACCCGTTCGAAGGAGGTGTTGACTGCTGGGAAGGGCTGGAGAGGGGCTTTGACCCGTCCCCCCGTCTTGCCGCTGGCTTGGCAGGTCTGGCAGGACCGGCAGTGGTTGTCCACGTCCCTCCGCATCCGGGGCCAGTAGAAGTGGGTCACCAGGCGGCTGTAGGTTTTGTCCTGCCCCAGGTGCCCAGCGAGGGGCACATCATGTGCCAGGTTAAGGAGGAACTCCCGAAACCGGAGGGGGACCACCAGCACTCGACTGGCCCCTAGTTCGGCAATCTTCTGCTCGCTGTACAGTAGTCCTTCAGCCCAATAGACCCAGTGGGTTCCGGTCTGGTCACCGTTGGCCTGTGAGGCCGCTTGTTGCCGGACTCCTTCAAGGGAGGGGCAGGTCTTCTGTTCCTGCAAGAACTGTTCTCTGGTGGGGCCCTGTTAGACCCGGCCCTCGTAACATGGCTAGACCTGACCCCTGCACCTCACACCAGCCCCCAAACCCACGGCCTAGCCGATTCTTCCCACCAGAACTCACACGCACCCAACCCGGACTTCCCGTCCGTGGCCTTCCTCCTTTCGGCCACACCGGGCCCGCGTGCCCACTTCATGCAACAAGATGGCCGCTGTAGGAGAGTAGGGTCTGCTATCCTATGGTCACCCCAAATTTTTGCTTTTTGCTTCACTGGTTTTTGACATATTGAGGCTGTGGGCCTGCCAATCAGACCCCCAGCCTGCTGTTCTCTCTACTAAATTAAAACTATGCACCCTAGGTGCATAACCAATTGGAAGTGGATCACCCTGTCAGCCCCTGTACCAGTGTACACTAGGTACCCAGGGCATTGGTGTACCCAAGGCCTGCCAGGGGCTGCAGCATGTATTATGCCACCCCAGGCTTGGCCTAACAATTTGACACAACTGGCTAATCACTCATCTGGGGTAAGTTGGTGTAATCACCTCTTACTTAGGTGTAGTATACCTATACCTAACCTTAAATGGGACACCTGGTAACCTATAAGTCACTCCTATGGCAGGCCTTAACAATCCTGAAGGCAGAGTGCGTGGCTCCATGTGAGATGGTGCTCTGGCATGAGCTGAGCCTGTCTGCAGTGGTCGGAACAACTTCCTTCTACTGTTTCCCGATATCGTCATACCATATACTCTTAAGTGCATTATGAACCTCGCGGTTAAATGCTATCTTTGGTTTGGCTTTATCAAAACATGTCGAGTAAGGTGTCATACGAATTGGAATACTAACCCCTCGCCAATTCTGGCGACGGGGTTAGCATTCCACCCTTCTAGAGGGACACGACATGTACAGTGCCTGAAACCCGGGTAAAATCAGACATAGCCTCAGCTCCACAAAATGGATGCTGCCACCACAGACACAAGTCTGCCCTCCTGCTGCTGGGAGTCCTTCCAGCTTGGGAGGTGTGGACAAAGGGTTTCCTGCCAGGGGAGGTGCGTGCACCACCCCAGACAGGATTTTGTGTATTGGTCAGGTAGGGCTTGAAAGAAACCAGACATGCCTGTGGCTCACAAGGAGCCTCGGTGCATATGCCAGTTCAAACCGGTCCTGGGGCACACCAGTCCCGGGCCTGGGGCGAGCTGGACAAAGGATTGGGGGTGTAACCACCCCCCTTCCTGGTCCCACCCATAGGGAGGGACCTAGCAGGTAGTCCGGCCCCTAGAATCCGCTTAAAGGTAGGAGCTGTGTCCTAAGACTTCAGACATCCTGGAATCAACTTAAAACTAAGAAGAAGACGGGAACTTCGACGCTCTGCTGCACAGAGGACTGAAGCCAATCTCCCCTGTGGTCAGGGAGTGACCACCTTGCTAACGCAAGCACCATCCAGCGAATCAACGTCTGCTTTGCCGCCGCCTCCTGCCGGAGCCCGAGCCCAGAGACTGACAAGACCTGGACCTCCAGACCTCTCACCGCCCGATCCACAGTCCCTGAAAAGAGGAGACCCGTGGAGGCACCGAGACACGTGGAGCCAGCCATCTTGGAACGACTACGACAAGCTGACAAGTGCAACAACCGAGGCTCCCTCCAAGTTGTGCTTTGGGATCTGAGAAGCCCCACCCCCGAGCAGCATCTGCACCAAAGGTGAGCCCTCCAGCATCTCCACGATCTGCGTGGGGCCCTTCTGCATTTTGCCACTCGACGCGCCTAACCGGTTGCTGGCCCGCTGGCTAGTAGCCATCTTGGCGACGAACTTCAAGAAATACACCGCTGGTCTGGTTGCTCCAGACTAGCCCTTGCTCCCCTCCAAAGGAGCAGTCCTTCTGACCTTGCTGGTCAGAACCATCAGCTTATTTCCTTTTCCTACAACAATTGCTTTTGCCAAGGCTTGTTTGCTTCGATCAAGTCGCCGACACCGCCGACAGCGAGAGCCTGTGTGGGACAGCTCGTGACTCGACTCCTGGACGTCGTCGACCTCCAGGGACCACGTGGCTGCAGAGACAAGCTACACCTTTCTTCCTGTTTGCACCCGACATTGCCTGGTACCCACCTGGTGCCACGCTGGTCACTGGCTAGTGACTGTGAACACTGTCCCCTCTGCTTACAGGTCTTCAACATCTCCGATCCACTCTTGGATCCACTGCATCTCTCCCGGACCGACCGCCTGCAGCATCTTTGTCTTCAAGCTCCACGGAACAGATAGAAGAAACCCGACGCACTTCGAGGCCTATGCACCCGCTTCCTGTGGGTGAGGTAAAGCTGGCACATCTGTGTCCAAGTGTAGTATTACATCTCTAGTGCCTGTGTTCCAAATCTTGAGTTCCTAGTCCATCCGGAAGATCCTCTTTGCAGTAACTTTGTACTTTTTACGCACCCATTGAAACCTATGGGAGCACGCGTGTGACTATTTGCTCTGCACACGCCACCCGTGGACCTCCTGGTCACTAACTGACGTTAGCTCCTTGTAGGCCCAGCGATTCTAGAGGCCCTAGGCCTTTTCCCTTTTCTGTTCGTGGTACTTATACCACTATTTTAGTATATGGTTCGAGTGGCCACCAGGGCCTATCCATATAACGTGCAACTTCTGTGTATTCTGTGATAATCTTGTTTGACGATTTGTGCTCCTGTGCTCATAAAGAGACTAGGGGTTACTTTGAGAAATAAATACATATATATTTTGAATATATATCTGTGTGGTGTCCTTTCATTGGTATAAAAGGGGGTTGCATTTGGTAAAACAGCTGGCTTAACACGCTTCACGAGTTTAGCCTCAAAGACTGCTTAGCCTACGCTACCACTAGGGCAGCTAGTCCGAAAAGGTTGACTTACAACCACACCATAAGGGTTGCTTGGCATGGTACAAGGTGATCACTTTAACTAGTGAGCATCATATACCAGGCCAACTTCTCACATTGGTGAGCAGCGGTTGGATTTGAGCTTGCTGTGTTTTACCATTGTAATCTCTTGGTTACCAATTGAAAGATCACATAGGTACCTGTAGGTACATATAAAACAAGATTAGATATACATAAGTTCTACTGAACTTAGTTGTTGTAGAGCAAAGGGAGTAGCACACCCTGACTACAACTACTAGATAGGTTTAGTAGGTAAACCCAAGTGTAGGTAGATTGCAACACATCCACCCACACTTAAGAGCAATGGCCGGGGCAGAGGGGTCCACTGTACCCATCTCTGTTGAGAGTGACCCCCAGAGGGCACCATCCAGCTTTGCTACCCTTAATCAGAATGAGCTCAGGCATTTGGCAACTCTTAGAGGCCTTAAACAGCCCAAGAACCCTACCTCTGCTGAGCTCAGAGAACTCTTACAGAATGATGAGAATCAGAGAGAACTCAAGAAAGCTTCCCAGTTAGCCCCCTTAGGGTCAGGAACAGGAGGCCCCCCTTCTGAAGATGCTACAGAGGTACCCAGTACCAATAGCCATCCCTTAGATGAGAATCATACTACAGGGGAGGAAAGTGGTGAGGATACAGAAAGTAGTGATGATGAAGGGAGAACTAGCCCAGTGCCAAGTATTATACTTGGCCCAGCTAAACTAAGGCTATTGGGGACTGACAATGGGTTTACCCCATTGGATCTCCCCAGTGGACTTAACACAGGGCTTGGGAGGCAAAGGAATCGCTCAGGTGACTCCAATGCTTCTCATGGCTCTAGAGGCTCTCAAGGTCACTCCAGGAAAAGGATGACCACCCCTCAGAGGAGGGAACATGAGGCCAGAATGCAGGAAGCCCAGCTGAGGATCAGGAAGCAGGAGCTAGAAGTAGCCCTGATGGAAGAAAAACTGAACAAGGCTAGGCAACCTAGAGAGAGTGGGTCTATACCCACTGGTGGCAGCATTGTCCCTAAGGACAAAGATAGGGTCTTTGATAATAGGAACCTGTCTAAGGTTGTGCCCCCCTACAAAAGTGGGGATGACATCCACAAATGGATAACTGCTCTTGAGAGAGCCTGCAAAGTACAGCAGGTTCCTGAAGACCAGTGGGCAGCAATCCTCTGGCTCTCCTTTGAAGGAAGAGGCAGAGACAGACTCCTCACTGTTAGAGAAGAGGATGTCAGAAACTACAGAGTCCTGAAGAGTGTTCTGGTAGATGGGTTAGGCTTAACCACTGAACAGTACAGGTTAATGTTCAGAGACACCCAAAAGACACAGACTCAGGACTGGTCTGAATATGTTGAATGTGCCACTAAGGCTTTGGAGGGTTGGTTGCTGGGAAGTAAGGTATCTGATTTTACAGGATTGTATAATTTGATGATGAGAGAACAGATTTTAAATAACTGTCAAAACCAGCAACTGCATCAACACTTGGTTGACTCTGATCTGACCTCTCCCCAAGAATTGGGAAAGAAGGCAGACAAATGGGTCAGAACCAGGGTTAAGCAAAAGAACCAGAACCAGGGCCAAGGGGGTGATCAGAAGAAAACAGACCAAAAGGGTGGAGATCAGAAACCTAAAGACCAGAAGTCTTCAACAGGGCCCCAAACTACTGCTAAGGAGGGTGGGTCCCAACAACAGTCCAAAAAGAAGAAAGAAGGTCAAAAGAAACCCTGGTGCAATCATTGCAAAAATACAACTCACTGGACTAGTGATTGCAAAAAGGGTGGAGCCCCCAACACTGTTGCCCCTAAGGCACCTGCTCCCAGTACTACTGTTAGCAGTGTTGGTCCCCAGACAAAGGGTGTAGTGGGAATCACTATGGGAACTGAAGGAGATTCTGACTTAGACAGAACCCTGACACAGGCAGTCTTGATCTGTGATGGGGACATTGATTTGTCCCTGACTGTGAGCCCCAGTAACCTGGGCAAGTACAGACAGACTCCTTTAATTAATGACAAAGTGGCTCAAGCCTACAGGGACACATGTGCCAGTGTCACTATGGTGACACCAGGCTTTGTGGACCCTGGACAGTACATACCAGGAGAGAACTACCTGGTGTTCAATGCCAGCAATGCCACTACTTCACACAGTGTGGCAGTTGTTAACTTCTCATGGGGAGGGGTAACTGGCCTCAAAAGGGTTGTGGTTAGTGCAGACCTCCCAGTAGAATGTTTGTTGGGCAATGACCTAGAGAGTTCTCTATGGTCAGAAGTGGAGTACAGGACTCATGCAGAGATGTTAGGTATATCATCACATGTCCTTGCTGTGACCAGGTCACAGGCCAAAAAGTGCCTCACTGAACCTCAGGTCTTGGATCCTGGAACAATGGACCAAGCACCTACCAAGAAGAAGAACAGGAGGGTCAAGGCTGTGCCTTCCCCCCTGCCTCAGAGTGATGATCAGCCTTCCCAGGAAGCTGATCTAGAGGACCCTGAAGGAACTGTCCCTGAAGAGCTTGAACCTGATCAGGTTGAGTTTCTGGGGACAGGGGGACCTTCAAGGGCTGACTTGAGGCAGGCTCAGTTATCCTGTCCCTCTCTTGAACCCCTCAGACAGCTGGCTGCTGCTGAGGCTGCTGGGAATGCTCAAGGTACCCATAAAGTGTATTGGGATGAAGGGCTCCTTTATTCAGAGGCTAGAGACCCCAAGCCTGGTGCAACCAGGAGGTTGGTTATACCTCTGCAATTTAGGGGCTTCCTTCTTACCTTGGCCCATGACATTCCTTTAGCAGGACACATAGGCCAGAACAAGACTTGGGACAGACTTGTCCCTCACTTTCACTGGCCTCACATGAATGAAGATACAAAGGAGTTTTGTCGCTCCTGTGTTACCTGCCAAGCCAGTGGCAAATCAGGTGGCACAACAAAGGCCCCCCTAATACCACTACCTGTGGTGGGGGTCCCCTTTGAAAGAGTGGGAATAGACATAGTGGGTCCCATGGATCCTCCCACTGCATCTGGGCACAGATTTATACTGGTGGTAGTGAATCATGCCACCAGGTATCCAGAGGCAATTCCCCTTAGGACCACTACAGCTCCTGTTGTGGCCAGGGCCCTGCTGGGAGTATTCTCCAGAGTGGGGTTTCCTAAGGAGGTAGTATCTGACAGAGGTACCAACTTTATGTCAGGATACTTGACAGCTATGTGGAAGGAATGTGGTGTCAACTACAAGTTCACCACCCCTTATCACCCACAATGCAATGGGCTTGTTGAGAGATTCAACAAGACCCTAAAGGGTATGATCAAAGGATTACCTGAAAAGCTCAGGCGAAGATGGGACATCCTTCTACCCTGCCTTCTGTTTGCTTACAGAGAGGTCCCACAAAAAGGAGTTGGCTACAGCCCCTTTGAATTGTTGTTTGGGCACCCTGTGAGAGGCCCACTGTGTTTGGTGAAGGAAGGATGGGAGTTACCTCTCAAAAAGCCTAAGCTAGACATAGTGGACTATGTACTTGGTCTCCGCTCCAGGATGGCTGAGTATATGGAGAAGGCATCCAAAAACCTTGAGGCAAGCCAGGCCTTACAGAAAGCTTGGCATGACCAAAAGGCTGTCTTGGTTGAGTTTCAGCCAGGACAGAAGGTATGGGTGTTGGAGCCAGTGGCCCCAGCAGCACTCCAAGACAAATGGTCTGGACCCCATACAATCCTGGAAAAGAAGGGAGAAGTCACCTACTTGGTCGACCTAGGAACTCCCAGGAGTCCCCACAGGGTACTCCATGTTAACAGGCTTAAAGCATATGGGACAGGAGGAAGAGAGTGACCCTCTCCCAGACCTGTTGTCTCAGAACCCTGAAGATGGCTCAGTTGAAGGAGTGACCCTTGGAGGCAACCTCACTGCCCATCAGCAGACTGAATGTAGACAGGTTCTACAATCATTTTCACATATGTTTTCCTTGATACCTAGTCAAACTGACTGGTGTACCCATGTGGTGGACACTGGTGACAGTCTGCCTGTAAAGAACAAGCTTTACAGACAACCTGACCACGTCAGGGACTGTATAAAGGCTGAGGTACATAAAATGCTGGAATTAGGTGTCATTGAACCCTCAGAGAGCCCCTGGGCTAGCCCAGTGGTTCTGGTCCCCAAACCTCACACCAAAGATGGCAAGAGAGAGATGAGGTTCTGAGTGGATTACAGAGGACTCAATGCTGTCACCAGGACAGATGCACACCCTATTCCAAGGGCAGATGAGCTCATAGACAAACTAGCTTCTGCAAAGTTTTTGAGCACATTTGACTTAACAGCTGGCTATTGGCAAATCAGATTAGCTGAGGAGTCTAAGGCCAAAACAGCATTCTCAACCCCAGGTGGGCACTACCAGTTTGTGGTGATGCCCTTTGGTCTGAAGAATGCACCTGCCACCTTCCAAAGGCTGGTGAACCAAGTCCTTACTGGGTTGGATGACTTTTGCGCAGCATATCTGGATGACATTGCTGTCTTTAGCTCCACCTGGGAGGATCACCTGATCCACCTGAAGAAGGCTCTTGAGGCTCTGCAAAGGGCAGGCCTCACTATCAAGGCTACTAAGTGCCAGATAGGGCAGAGTAAGGTTGTATATTTGGGCCACCTTGTAGGTGGAGGCCAAGTTCAACCACTGGAGAGTAAGATACAATCCATCAAGGACTGGTCCCCTCCAACCACCCAGACTCAAGTTCGAGCTTTCTTGGGCTTGACAGGGTACTACAGGAAGTTTGTTAAGAACTATGGGTCCATTGTGACTCCTCTTAATGATCTGACATCCAAGAAGATGCCCAAAAAGGTTCAGTGGACAGTAAGCTGTCAAAAGGCATTTGATGACCTAAGGAGGCCATGTGCTCTGCACCTATCCTGAAAAGTCCTGACTACTCCAAAGAGTTTATTGTCCAAACAGATGCTTCTGAGTTGGGTGTGGGAGCTGTGCTGTCACAACTTAATGTAGATGGTCAAGACCAACCCATTGCTTTTATTAGCAGAAGGTTGACCCCCAGAGAGAAGAATTGGTCAGCTATTGAGAGGGAGGCCTTTGCTGTGGTGTGGGCCCTGAAGAAGCTGAGGCCATACTTGTTTGGCACTCACTTCAAGATTCAGACCGACCATAAGCCCCTCTTGTGGCTAAATCAGATGAAGGGTGAAAACCCCAAACTGCTTAGGTGGTCCATTTCCCTACAGGGGATGGACTTTACAGTGGAGCACCGGCCAGGTACTGACCATGGGAATGCAGATGGTCTCTCCAGGTACTTCCACTTAGGACATGAAGACGAGACTGGTCAAGGCTAGTTTAATGTCCCAGCGTTTGGGGGGGGGGGTTGTGTAGGAGAGTAGGGTCTGCTATCCTATGGTCACCCCAAATTTTTGCTTTTTGCTTCACTGTTTTTTGACATATTGAGGCTGTGGGCCTGCCAATCAGACCCCCAGCCTGCTGTTCTCTCTACTAAATTAAAACTATGCACCCTAGGTGCATAACCAATTGGAAGTGGATCACCCTGTCAGCCCCTGTACCAGTGTACACTAGGTACCCAGGGCATTGGTGTACCCAAGGCCTGCCAGGGGCTGCAGCATGTATTATGCCACCCCAGGCTTGGCCTAACAATTTGAAACAACTGGCTGATCACTGAGCTGGGGTAAGTTGGTGTAATCACCTCTTACTTAGGTGTAGTATACCTATACCTAACCTTAAATGGGACACCTGGTAACCTATAAGTCACTCCTATGGCAGGCCTTAACAATCCTGAAGGCAGAGTGCGTGGCTCCATGTGAGATGGTGCTCTGGCATGAGCTGAGCCTGTCTGCAGTGGTCGGAACAACTTCCTTCTACTGTTTCCCGATATCGTCATACCGTATACTCTTAAGTGCATTATGAACCTCGCGGTTAAATGCTATCTTTGGTTTGGCTTTATCAAAACATGTCGAGTAAGGTGTCATACGAATTGGAATACTAACCCCTCGCCAATTCTGGCGACGGGGTTAGCATTCCACCCTTCTAGAGGGACACGACATGTACAGTGCCTGAAACCCGGGTAAAATCAGACATAGCCTCAGCTCCACAAAATGGATGCTGCCACCACAGACACAAGTCTGCCCTCCTGCTGCTGGGAGTCCTTCCAGCTTGGGAGGTGTGGACATAGGGTTTCCTGCCAGGGGAGGTGCGTGCACCACCCCAGACAGGATTTTGTGTATTGGTCAGGTAGGGCTTGAAAGAAACCAGACATGCCTGTGGCTCACAAGGAGCCTCGGTGCATATGCCAGTTCAAACCGGTCCTGGGGCACACCAGTCCCGGGCCTGGGGCGAGCTGGACAAAGGATTGGGGGTGTAACCACCCCCCTTCCTGGTCCCACCCATAGGGAGGGACCTAGCAGGTAGTCCGGCCCCTAGAATCCGCTTAAAGGTAGGAGCTGTGTCCTAAGACTTCAGACATCCTGGAATCAACTTAAAACTAAGAAGAAGACGGGAACTTCGACGCTCTGCTGCACAGAGGACTGAAGCCAATCTCCCCTGTGGTCAGGGAGTGACCACCTTGCTAACGCAAGCACCATCCAGCGAATCAACGTCTGCTTTGCCGCCGCCTCCCGCCGGAGCCCGAGCCCAGAGACTGACAAGACCTGGACCTCCAGACCTCTCACCGCCCGATCCACAGTCCCTGAAAAGAGGAGACCCGTGGAGGCACCGAGACACGTGGAGCCAGCCATCTTGGAACGACTACGACAAGCTGACAAGTGCAACAACCAAGGCTCCCTCCAAGTTGTGCTTTGGGATCTGAGAAGCCCCACCCCCGAGCAGCATCTGCACCAAAGGTGAGCCCTCCAGCATCTCCACGATCTGCGTGGGGCCCTTCTGCATTTTGCCACTCGACGCGCCTAACCGGTTGCTGGCCCGCTGGCTAGTAGCCATCTTGGCGACGAACTTCAAGAAATACACCGCTGGTCTGGTTGCTCCAGACTAGCCCTTGCTCCCCTCCAAAGGAGCAGTCCTTCTGACCTTGCTGGTCAGAACCATCAGCTTATTTCCTTTTCCTACAACAATTGCTTTTGCCAAGGCTTGTTTGCTTCGATCAAGTCGCCGACACCGCCGACAGCGAGAGCCTGCGTGGGACAGCTCGTGACTCGACTCCTGGACATCGTCGACCTCCAGGGACCACGTGGCTGCAGAGACAAGCTACACCTTTCTTCCTGTTTGCACCCGACATTGCCTGGTACCCACCTGGTGCCACGCTGGTCACTGGCTAGTGACTGTGAACACTGTCCCCTCTGCTTACAGGTCTTCAACATCTCCGATCCACTCTTGGATCCACTGCATCTCTCCCGGACCGACCGCCTGCAGCATCTTTGTCTTCAAGCTCCACGGAACAGATAGAAGAAACCCGACGCACTTCGAGGCCTATGCACCCGCTTCCTGTGGGTGAGGTAAAGCTGGCACATCTGTGTCCAAGTGTAGTATTACATCTCTAATGCCTGTGTTCCAAATCTTGAGTTCCTAGTCCATCCGGAAGATCCTCTTTGCAGTAACTTTGTACTTTTTACGCACCCATTGAAACCTATGGGAGCACGCGTGTGACTATTTGCTCTGCACACGCCACCCGTGGACCTCCTGGTCACTAACTGACGTTAGCTCCTTGTAGGCCCAGCGATTCTAGAGGCCCTAGGCCTTTTCCCTTTTCTGTTCGTGGTACTTATACCACTATTTTAGTATATGGTTCGAGTGGCCACCAGGGCCTATCCATATAACGTGCAACTTCTGTGTATTCTGTGATAATCTTGTTTGACGATTTGTGCTCCTGTGCTCATAAAGAGACTAGGGGTTACTTTGAGAAATAAATACATATATATTTTGAATATATATCTGTGTGGTGTCCTTTCATTGGTATAAAAGGGGGTTGCATTTGGTAAAACAGCTGGCTTAACACGCTTCACGAGTTTAGCCTCAAAGACTGCTTAGCCTACGCTACCACTAGGGCAGCTAGTCCGAAAAGGTTGACTTACAACCACACCATAAGGGTTGCTTGGCATGGTACAAGGTGATCACTTTAACTAGTGAGCATCATATACCAGGCCAACTTCTCACAGCCGCCCAGCCCCAGCGCGACCCTGGCCTAGAGGCGCCACTCCGGCTGGAGAACATCGCGCTCCCCCTAGGATGAGAGAGGGAGGAGCAGTTTCTATCACACCTCTGCGCTTCTCTGGGAAGGTGGGTTTCGATCGACCTGCCGGCCTCCCCGAGGGCTGGCTCCACGCCTGCTGGGTGTCTGGGACTCCTCCCGACCCGGCCCTGGAAGGATCAAAGGACAATGGCAGGAAACCCTAACAAGCGACCCCCAGGTGACAAGACCCCTGCCTGCACAGACTCCGGACATCAAAGAGGAGTCGCCCTATAACAAGGGGTGCTCTGGGACTGTCCGGCAGATTCGCCTTGGGAACACCTGAGCCCTGCTGAGTGACTCGCGGCTCTCTGAAGATCGTAAGACCTCCGAACTTGTGCTTGAGCCCTGCTGAGTGACTCGCGGCTCCCTGAAGATCGTAAGACCTCCGAACTTGTGCTTGAGCCCTGCTGAGTGACTCGCGGCTCCCTGAAGATCGTAAGACCTCCGAACTTGTGCTTGAGCCTTGCTGAGTGACTCGCGGCTCCCTGAAGATCGTAAGACCTCCGAACTTGTGCTTGAGCCTTGCTGAGTGACTCGCGGCTCCCTGAAGATCGTAAGACCTCCGAACTGATACTCGAGCCTGCCGAGTGACTCGAAGCTCCCACAGACTCTCTTAGTCCCGCCGGACCCCACGACGACAAGCGTATCCCCCAGCTCGAGGATTGGGAGCTGTGCGCCGGGTACGCTCCTGCATTTGATTCCTAACCCCAAAGACTGTCCCGCTACCTCCTAACCCCCCTCCAAGACCTTGTGAGCCCGCGCTCTACTTGTACATATTTTGCCTTGCTGATCATAAAGATCCTACCACTCGATCTGATAAAGATTTGCTCTTAAGAACTCCTCGTGTGGTGTCTCTCTGTCGTGTGGTGCCGAGTGTACGATCCTAGAAGCGAGGTTCCTCCCCTGAGGAGTCTCCCGCCAGTGCCCGGCTACGATACTTCGAGGGTGGGTCTCAGGGCAGTCAGGGCCCCTTCCGGGCCCCTCTGAGGTCGCCTTCTAACATTGGTGGCAAGCGACGGGATTCGGGCTCATCATCTAGAGATCGTACCGTGAACGGCTGACGCACTACCGACAAAGATGGCAGAAGGAAACGCCGTGGTTCTCACAGAAAACGACACCAGTGCCGTGTTCCAGGTGGAACAGCTGGAAGAGTACACTCACAAAGAACTAAAACAATTCTGTAAGGAACTCAAAATCGCTACCACTGGTCTCAACACCAAAGAAGATATGCAAAAGGCACTGCAAGCTTGGGTGGATTCTGGGGCCTCCCGCCCAGAAGGAGCAGGGGAGCCCCACGACGAAGCTGGACCCTCCCAAGGAGAACGCAACAGCAACCAGGTGCGAGGCTTCGTACCAGATGGGGGCCTATCCCCGGAGGAACTCGTAGACAGAGAAAAAAGTCGCCATCACGCGCTCGAATTAGCCAAACTCAAAATTGAGGGCGAGTTGAAATTAGCCGAGAAAAAGCTAGCAGTAGAACAGTTGCAAGGAGAACTAGAAGAGAAGAAACTCCAACGAGAACACGAGGGAAGGAGACTTCAACTGGAGCATGAACGCAGCTTGAAGGAAATAGAACTGAAAGCAAGAAGCGAAGACGCGCGGCCCCCGGGGAACCGGGAGGCGGCCGCCCCGGCGGAGCAGAAGGTCCACATCCCCAAGGATGTGGTCAAAGAATATTACAAAAATGATGACATTCAGCAGTGGTTCCGGGCCTACGAGGTCGCCATGACCTCCCATCGGGTCCCGCAGAAGAATTGGGGGGCTGGGTTGTGGGGACGATTCCTGAGCGAAGGGAGAGACACCCTGCTCGACCTACCCACCTCCATGCAGACCTCTTATGACCACATGAAAGCGGCCCTCCTCACGAGGTACGGCCTCACCCCGGAGATGTACCGCCAGCGGTTCCGGGACTGCCGGAAGATCCCGGGTACCACCTGGGTGGAATATGTGAATTTCTTCAGCCGCGCCTTCGATGGGTGGATCAAGGGCAGCAAGGTAACCACCCTGGAAGAACTAACCGACCTTATGTTGTGGGAACACCTGGCTGTGAACTGCTTTGTGGAACTACGCCAGCATCTGCTCGACAGCAAGCTCATGGACCCAAGAAAGCTGGCTGTCGAGGCGGATCGCTGGACCAACACCCGGGTCTCCCGGGGCCCTGTAGGAGAATACCCCCGAGCCAGTCAGGGACCACCCCGCCAGAGAGGGGGGGGAAACCAGGGAGGGCATAGAGAGTCGCAGGCTAGTCCCCCGAAGTCCCAACCTCCACCTTTCCCGGCACCCCCACCAGCTGTATCCGGCCCCCCCCCTGAGACGGGGGCACCGGGTAACCATCACTTGTTTTCGTTGCCAGAAGCCCGGGCATTACGCCAACGACCCTGAATGCCCCATGGCCCCACGCACCACCCAGGCAGCACCCCCCGCTAGACAGATAGCCAATGTAGCACTGGGGGAGGAGGTTGAGGAGGCCGAGGAGTGGGAACCCGCCGCTATGGCCCTAGTATCCTTAGGAGATAGAGAGATGGTCCCCGGGAGCCTCCTGCCCCCTAACACAAAGAAATATGGCCAGCTCGTAACGATCAATGGCCACCAAGTAGAAGCCCTCCGTGACACCGGAGCCAGCATCACCGGTGTCCTCAGCCATTTAGTCCACGAAGACCAAGTCCTCCCCAAAGTATTTTGCCCTGTCATTTCAGCCGACAACACAGAAAGCCTATGTAAGGTAGCCCTGGTGCCCTTTGAGTGGGGAGGGGTGGTCAGTAAACTGAAGGTGGCGGTAAGAACCTCCCAGCCCGTCGACTGTCTCCTGGGGAACGACCTGGAAAGTTCCCCCTGGAGACAAGTCGAGCGCAAGACCCACCTAGGGATAATGGGCCTCCCTGAGTGGGTGTGCGCCACCACTCGATCCATGGCGGCTCGACTGACCCCCCTGAGGGAAGTCGACGACGCCCCGACCCCAGAAAATAGGATGGTCCCGGCCGAGGGTCCCCACATTCCCCCACCAGAAGAGTCGATCGCCAGTGACGAACCCCCGCCTTCCGACTCCCCCCAAGTCACCGAGTTAGGCGATCTGCCCGAATTAGCCCAGTGGCACCACGAAGGGGGCCCCTCCCGAGAGGAGTTCTGCCGAGAGCAGGCTACCTGTCCTTCCCTGGTCGGGCCCCGGCAACAGGCAGAGGCCCAGGCCGCCGGCGACCAGACGGGGACGCACCGGGTGTATTGGGAGAATGACCTTTTGTACAGCGAACAGAAGTCGGTGGAGCTAGGGTCCGGCCGGGTGCTGGTGGTACCCCTACGCTTCCGAAACCTCCTCCTGGGTTTGGCCCACGACGTCCCCCTCGCAGGCCACTTGGGCCAGGACAAAACGTACAGTCGCCTCGTGACTCACTTCTACTGGCCCAGAATGAAAGCAGACGTAGAAGCTCACTGCAAGTCCTGCCCCACGTGCCAGGCCAGTGGGAAGAGCGGAGGAAAGTGCAAGGCTCCCCTCCAACCCTTCCCTGTCGTCAGTACCCCTTTTGAGCGGGTCGGGATCGACATTGTAGGACCTCTGGACCCCCCAACTTCCCAAGGGCACCGGTTCATTCTCGTCCTGGTGGACCATGCCACCCGTTACCCTGAGGCCATCCCCCTGCGCACCGTCACAGCCCCCGTGGTGGGCCGGGCGTTGATGGGGATCTTCTCCCGCATGGGTTTTCCCCGCGAGGTCGTGAGCGATCGCGGTACCAACTTTATCTCCCGATACATGAAGTCCTTATGGCAACAATGCGGGGTCTCCTATAAGTTCACCACCCCGTACCACCCCCAAGGAAACGGCCTGGTAGAGCGGTTTAACCGGACTCTGAAGGGGATGATCGCGGGCCTGGAAGAGCCCCTCTGGCGTAAGTGGGACATCCTGCTCCCCTGCCTCCTATTCGCATACCGAGAAGTTCCCCAGAAATCCTTGGGGTTCAGCCCCTTTGAGTTACTCTACGGGCACCCCGTCAGGGGGCCCCTCAGCCTGGTCAAGGAAGGCTGGGAGGCGGCGCCCCGAGGCCCCCCCCGAGATGTGTTCCGTTACGTCCTGACCCTCCGAAATCAGACTAGGAGGTTCCGAGAGATGGCAGAGGCCAACCTGGAGGCGAGTCAGGAGGAGATGAAGCGCTGGTACGACCAGAACGCCACTCTGGTCGAGTTTCAGCTGGGCCAGCAGGTATGGGTCATGGCCCTCGTAAAACCCTGCGCCCTCCAGGATAAATGGACCGGGCCCTTCAAAGTGGTTGAGCGGAAGAGCCAGGTCACGTACTTGGTGGACGTCCAGTCCCCCCGGGACCCCCTCCGGGTCCTCCACGTGAACCGCCTCAAGCCCCACTTTGTGCGGACGGAGCTGAGCCTCCTACTGGCCACTGATGACGGGTCCGAGGAGGAGTCAGATCCTCTCCCTGATCTCCTGTGCACCAAAGAGAAGGACGGCTCCGTAGAGGGAGTGAACCTCTCCCCGTCTCTCACTCCCCAGCAGCGTGAGGATTGCCGCCAGCTCCTAGGGCAGTTTTCGGACCTCTTCTTCCTGGTCCCTAAGGTCACCGACTGGTGTGTCCACGATGTGGATACCGGGGACAGCCCGCCAGTGAGACACCGGGCCTACCGGGTCCCTGATCGGGTCCGGTCCTGTATCCAAGCCGAAGTCTCAAGAATGTTGACCCTAGGCGTGATCGAACCCTCAGACAGCCCCTGGGCCAGCCCCGTGGTCCTGGTCCCCAAAGCAGCTGCCCCCGGGGTCGCACCGGAACTCCGCTTCTGCGTGGACTACCGGGGACTCAATGAAGTCACCCGAGCCGATGCCCACCCCATTCCCCGAGCCGACAAGCTCATTGACCGGCTCGGGGCTGCTCGGTTCCTCAGCACCTTCGACCTCACCTGCGGCTACTGGTAAATTGCGCTCACAGAGGGAGCCAAGGAGCGGTCAGCCTTCTCCACCCCGGATGGGCACTATCGCTTTCGCGTGATGCCCTTCGGGATGAAAAATGCCCCGGCCACCTTCCAGCGACTGGTAAATAGAGTCCTGGCCGGGCTGGAAAAATTCAGTGCGGCATATCTCGACGATATCACAGTTTTTAGCTCCGAATGGAGTGAGCACCTCCAGCACCTCCGGAGGGTGCTGACCGCCCTGCACCAGGCAGGCCTCACCGTGAAAGCCAGCAAGTGCCAGATTGGGCAAGGTTCGGTAACCTACCTGGGGCACCAGGTCGGAAGCGGACAGGTCGCCCCCCTACAGCCCAAAATCGACGCCATCCGAGCCTGGGAACCCCCCACGACCCAAACGGAGGTCCGAGCCTTTCTGGGCCTCACGGGCTACTACCGGAGATTCATCCGGAATTACGGCAGCCTGGTCGGTCCCCTCACGGGACTCACGTCCAAAAAGCAGCCCAAGAAGGTACAGTGGTCCCCTGCCTGCCAAGAGGCGTTCGAGGCCCTGAAAGCAGCCATTTGTACTGCCCCCGTCCTCCAGGCCCCCGACTACTCCAAAGAGTTTGTAGTACAAACTGATGCCTCCGAGCATGGCATCGGGGCAGTCCTCTCCCAGGTAAATGACCAAGGCCTCGACCAGCCCGTAGCCTTCCTCAGCCGAATGCTATTGCCCAGGGAACAGAGATGGAGCACCATCGAGCGCGAGGCGTTCGCCGTAGTCTGGGCCCTCAAGAAACGACGCCCATTTCAAGGTCCAAACCAACCATCGCCCCTTGCGATGGCTCATGCAGATGCGAGGAGAAAACCCCAAGCTACTGCGGTGGTCAATCTCCCTCCAGGGGATGGATTTCACCGTGGAACACCGCCCTGGGACTGACCACGCCAACGCCGATGGCCTCTCCCGGTTCTTCCGCCTCAGCGAAGAGAACCCCCAAGAGGATGGGTAGTTCTCTCCGGCTTTCAGCTGGGGGGGACGCGTGTTAGACCCGGCCCACGTAACATAGCTAGACCTGACCCCTGCACCTCACACCAGCCCCCAAACCCACAGCCTAGCCGATTCTTCCCACCAGAACTCACACGCACCCAACCCGGACTTCCCGTCCTTGGCCTTCCTCCTTTCGGCCACACCGGGCCCGCGTGCCCACTTCATGCAACAAGATGGCCGCCCAGCCCCAGCGCGACCCTGGCCTAGAGGCGCCACTCCGGCTGGAGAACATCGCGCTCCCCCTGGGATGAGAGAGGGAGGAGCAGTTTCTATCACACCTCTGCGCTTCCCTGGGAAGGTGGGTTTCGATCGACCTGCCGGCCTCCCCGAGGGCTGACTCCACGCCTGCTGAGTGTCTGGGACTCCTCCCGACCCGGCCCTGGAAGGATCAAAGGACAATGGCAGGAAAGCCCAACAAGCGACCCCCAGGTGACAAGAACCCTGCCTGCACAGACTCCGGACATCAAAGAGGAGTCGCCCTATAACAAGGGGTGCTCTGGGACTGTCCGGCAGATTCGCCTTGGGAACACCTGAGCCCTGCTGAGTGACTCGCGGCTCCCTGAAGATCGTAAGACCTCCGAACTTGTGCTTGAGCCCTGCTGAGTGACTCGCGGCTCCCTGAAGATCGTAAGACCTCCGAACTTGTGCTTGAGCCCTGCTGAGTGACTCGCGGCTCCCTGAAGATCGTAAGACCTCCGAACTTGTGCTTGAGCCTTGCTGAGTGACTCGTGGCTCCCTGAAGATCGTAAGACCTCCGAACTTGTGCTTGAGCCTTGCTGAGTGACTCGCGGCTCCCTGATGATCGTAAGACCTCCGAACTGATACTCGAGCCTGCAGAGTGACTCGCAGCTCCCACAGACTCTCTTGGTCCCGCCAGACCCCACGACGACAAGCGTATCCCCCAGCTCGAGGATTGTGAGCTGTGCGCCAGGTACGCTCCTGCATTTGATTCCTAACCCCAAAGACTGTCCCGCTACCTCCTAACCCCCCTCCAAGACCTTGTGAGCCCGCGCTCTACGTGTACATATTTTGCCTTGCTGATCATAAAGATCCTACCACTCGATCTGATAAAGATTTGCTCTTAAGAACTCCTCGTGTGGTGTCTCTCTGTCGTGTGGTGCCGAGTGTACGATCCTAGAAGCGAGGTTCCTCCCTTGAGGAGTCTCCCGCCAGTGCCTGGCTACGATACTTCGAGGGTGGGTCTCAGGGCAGTCAGGGCCCCTTCCGGGCCCCTCTGAGGTCGCCTTCTAACAGGCCCCCGTCGTGGCGCCATTGGGCAAGTTCCGGGAGTGTGCCGAGAGAGGCGATCTCGTCCGGGGGGGGCACCGTGGATCTGGCATCGGTGTCCGCTTCTTCCTCGCTGGAGGCAGGTGGTGGCACTGGCCCCTCGGGCTCGACGGTGTCGGCGGCCATGGACGAACGGGGAGCCTGGGCGGCCATGGACCGGGTGGTGGCGCAGGCCCATTCGGGTAGTCCTAGCATTCGGAGATGCTCTCGCCGCTCCACTTGAGCCCAGGGGGAACTCTCGAGGTCGTTCCCCAGGAGGCAGTCCACCGGAGCGTCGTGGCGGACAGTCACCTTCAGTATGCCCGTCACCCCTCCCCATTCGAAGGGAATCTGTGCCATCTGGCACATGCTCTCGCTGTTGTCGACCGTCCGGACGGGGCATAGCACATTTGGCAGGATCTGTTCGGGGGCCACCAGGTGGCAGCGGACAGCGGTGACACTGGCTCCGGTGTCACGGAGGGCTTCGGCCCGTCGTCCATTGATAGTGACCCACTCTTGGTACTTCTGGGTGTTGCTCGGGATGGGGGTTCGGGGCACCATTTCTCGGCTCCCAGGCAGACCAGGGACATAGCCGCCGGCTCCCACTCAGTGGACCCCCCGCTGAGGGGTTCTTCCTCTTCCTCCCCTTCTCCCAGGGCGGCAGCAACTAGTTGTCGGGGCGGGGGCCCGCTGGTCCCACTTCGTCGGTTCATGGGGCAGGCAGGGTCACTGGCATAGTGTCCTGTTTGTTGGAAGCCGTAGCAGGTTATCGTGGGCCGGGGTCCGGCTTTGGCTGGCGCCGTCCCTCTCCGGGCTAGGCTCGGGGAGGTGTGTTGCTGAGGCGGCCCTCGCGGTGGACTCCGGGGCGGCCCGGCTCGGATGTCCCGACTCCTGTTCGACCCTCATCCCCCGCCGCGCTGGCGGGGGGGTCCGGTGGGGTTTCGTTGGTACTCCCCCATCGAGCTCCGGGGGACTCGGGTGTTGACCCATCGATCGGCCTCGGCGGCAAGCTTCCGCGGCTCGGTCAGCTTGCTGTCGAGGAGGTGTTGTCTTAGCTCCACGAAGCAGTTGTTGGAGAGGTGTTACCAAATAATGAGGTCGACCAGCTGCCCGTAGGTGGCGACCTTGCTCCCCTTGATCCAACCTTCTAGGGCCCTGCTGAAAAAGTCAACATACTCTACCCACGTGGGACCGGGGATTTTCTTGCAGTCTCTGAACCACTGGCGGTACATTTCCGTGGTTAGTCCATAGCGGGTGAGCAGGGCCTCCTTCATATGGTCGTACGAGGTCATCACTTCTTCCGGGAGCTGGAGTAGGGTGTCTCGGCCCTCGCTAAGGAACCGACCCCATAGGCCGGCACCCCAATCCTTCCGGGGTACCCGATGGGAGGTCATGGCCACCTCGTACGCCTTAAACCACTGCTGGATGTCGTCGTTTTTATAGTACTCCTTGACGACATCTTTGGGAATATGGACCTTGGCCTCGGTGGGCGGCAGAGCGTCTCTATTGCTGGGGGTGCCGGTCTCCCCTTTCCGGGCCTTGAGCTCGAGTTCTTTTAGGCCCCGCTCGTGTTCGAGGGTCAGCCTTTTCTCCTCCAGCTCTCGATGCCGCTTCTTCTCCTCTATCTCCTCTTGTAGCCGTAGCTGTTCTATGGCCAATTTCTTTTCGGCCAGCAAGAGTTCGCCGTCCAGCCGAAGTCGTGCGAGCTCTAGCTCATGGGTCCGGACCTTCTCCCGCTCTCGTATTCCTTCCGCGGAGATGCCGGTTTCCAGGCTGTTTCTCCCCCCGTTCGCGGGGGTCGGGGCTGGTGGCGTGGCTGCATTCAGGAGCAGGGGACCTTCGCTCTGGGAGGGACTCGCCTCGGACTCTGGCCAGGTTCTCAGGGCTTCCTGCATCTCTTCCTTGGTACCTAGGCCGGTGGTCGCAATGCCCTTGTCCTTGCAGAACTGTTTTAACTCTTTGTGTGTGCACTCTTCCAATCGTTCTGGTTGGAACTCCATGGTCTTTGTTCGTCTGGATGGATAGCGAGTGGGTTACTTGCTCGTACGCTCTGCGTTCGGCTCGGATCCCGTCACTGGCCATCAAATGTTGGAAGGCGGACCCCGGGGGAGTCGGAGAGACCACCCAGGGGGGCCCCCACACTGTACGAAGTAGCCGAGCGCTGCTGAGAATCCTCCTAGGACAGGTCCTTCTCCTATACCGCACCAGCACAATAACACCACCACACAGGACTCGAGGCTGTTTATAACGAGGAGCAATTCTTTATCAGCATTTAGGAGGTTATGGTTATCGATATATACAAGGGGGGGACCGAGGGATCCGCAAGAGTCTCAAAGTCTTTGGTAGGGACGGGGTAGCGGGACAGTCTTTGGTAGTAGCGGGGTACGAGGGTACCTTAGGCCCAGTTCTTGTTCCTCAAGCTGGAGGGACTCCGCGTCCCGGAGTGGTCGAGCCGCGACGGCGTCAGCAGGGCTCTGGTGATCAGTTCGTGGAGCTTGAGCCGCGACTAGGTCAGCAGGGCTCTTCAGGTGGTTCAGTTCAGCTCGAGCCGCGACGACGTCAGCAGGGATCTGGGAGAGGCTTCAGCGAGGTTGGACCGCGACGGCGTCAGCAGGGCCCCGATGTTCCGTGAGGTTCCTTGTCTCAATAAGGTGGAGCCGCGACGCAGTCAGCTGGGCTCGTGGTATAGGGTCAAGCAAGAGTTCTTCTCCGTAGGGTCAGCCGCGATTCCATCAGCAAGGCTATTGACTCCGGGATACAACTGCCGTTCCCTTGTGGGGTTGCCCCAGATATAGGTCTGGAGCTCTTTGATGTCCGGACCCTCGCGCCTCGGGGGGGCGAAGAGGCCGGGCTGGGAGAGGCCAGACGCCCAGCGGGGGAGGCGCCAGGCCCGGGGAGGCCGGAGGACGGTCGCACCTAGGTGTGGGGGGGACGGTGGGGGTCCCATCGAAACTCTCCTCCTCCGGGAGAGTTGAAGTGGCCACGTGGTGCCCCCTGGCCAGATCTTGGTGCCTCGATGTCGGGGCTTCGCTGGGGCTGAGGCCGGGGGGAGCCGGGTTGCGTGGGCTGGTGCGTGGAGCAAGCATGGGGGAACCCCGAAGAGATGAGGGGTTCCTGTGCGGCCTGGAAAAGGGGGCCGCTGAGGCGGGTGTAGGCAAATGGATACAATCCAAGGGGGACCTCGAAGGGAGGAGAGGCCCCTGGTGGCCTGAAAGGGCGGCCCGTGTAGGCCTGTGCGGGGGGGACGAGCACAAACCAAGAGGGTTAAGACCACGCCACGAGGCCGGGTCCAACACCCACCCACACACTGCTCACCCTGCACACTCACACACTGCTGGCCCTGGACACACACACTGCTCATCCTGCACACCCACACACTGCTCACCCTGCACTCTCAAGCACTGCTCACTCTTTAACACACTGCTGGCCCTGGACACCCACACACTGCTCACCCTGCACACTCACACACTGCTCACCCTGCACACTCACACATTGCTCACCTTGCATACTCACACGCTGCTCACCCTGCACACTCACACACTGCTTACCCTGCACACTCACACTTCTGGCCCTGGACACCCACACCCTGCTCACCCTGCATACTCACACACTACTCACCCTGCACATCCACACACTGCTCACCCTGAATACACACACACTGCTCACTCTGCATGCTCACACACTGCTCACCCTTCATACTCACACACTGCTGGCCCTGGGCACCCACACACTGCTCACCCTGCACACCCACACTCTGCTCACCCTGCACACCCACAGATTGCTCACCCTGCACTCCCACCCATTGATCATCCTCCACACTCACACACTGCTCACCCTGCATACTCACATACAGCTCAACCTGCACACTCACATACTGCTCACCATGCACATTCTCTGCTGGTCCTGGACACCCACACCTTGCTCACCCTGCATACTCACACACTGCTCACACAGCACACCCACACACTGCTCACCCTTGTCACTCACACACTGCTCACCCTGCATACTCACACACTGCTCACCCTGCAAACTTACACACTTATCACCCTGCACACTCACACACTGCTCACCCTGCACACTCATACACTGCTGACACTCACACACTGCTCACCCCACACACTCACACACTGCTCTATATGCACACTCACACACTGTTTACCCTGCACACTCACACACTGCTCACCCTGAACGCACACATTGCTCACCCAGCATACTCACACTGCACACACATAGTGCTCTCCCTGCACACTCACACACTGCTCACCCTGCCCACCCACACACTGCTCACCCTGCACACTCACACAGTGTTCACACTCACACACTGCTCACCCTGCACACCCACACACTGCTCACCCTGCACACCCACACACTGCTCACCCTGCATACTCACACAGTGCTCAATCTGCACACTCCCACACTGCTCACCCTGCACACTCACACATTGCTCACCAATGCACACTCACACACTGCTCACCCTGCACACTCACACACTGCTTACCCTGCACACTCACACTTCTGGCCCTGGACACCCACACCCTACTCACCCTGCATAATCACACACTACTCACCCTGCACATCCACATACTGCTCACCCTGAATACGCACACACTGCTCACCCTGCATGCTCATACACTGCTCACCCTGCATACTCATGCACTGCTGGCCCTGGGCACCCACACACTGCTCACCCTGCACACTCATACACTGCTCACACTCACATACTGCTCACCCTGCACACCCACACACTGCTCACCCTGCATACTCACACACTGCTCACCCTGTATACTCACACACTGCTCACCCTGCACACTCACACACTGCTCACCCTGCATGCTCACACACTGCTGGCCCTGGACTCCCAAACACTGCTCACCCTGCACACCCACACACTGCTCACCCTGCACTCTCAAGCACTGCTCACTATTTAACACACTGCTGGCCCTGGACATCCACACACTGCTCAGCCTGCACACTCACACACTGCTCACCCTGCACACTCACACACTGCTGGCCCTGGACACCCACACACTGCTCACCCTGCACACCCACACTCTGCTCACCCTCCACACTCACACATTGCTCACCCTGTATACTCACATACAGCTCACCCTGCACACTCACATACTGCTCACCATGCACATTCTCTGCTGGCCCTGGACACCCACACCTTGCTCACCCTGCATACTCACACACTGCTCACACAGCACACCCACACACTGCTCACACTGCACACTCACACACTGCTCACCCTGCATACTCACACACTGCTCACCCTGCACACTCACACACTTATCACCCTGCACACTCACACACTGCTCACCCTGCACACCCACACACTGCTCACCCTGCATACGCACACACTGCTTACCATGCACACTCACACACTGCTCACCCTGAATACTCACACACTCTTCACCCAGCATACTCACACATTGCTGGCCCTGGGCAACCACACACTGCTCACCCTGCAAACTCACACACTGCTCACACTCACATACTGCTCACCATGCACACCCACACACTGCTCACCCTGCATACTCACACACTGCTCACCTTGCATACTGACATACTGCTCAGCCTGCACAATTATGTACTACTCACCCTGCATTCTCAAACACTGCTTTCCCTGGACACCCACATACTGCTCAACCTGTACACTCACACACTGCTCAACCTACACACTCACAGATTGCTCACCCTGCACACTCACCTACTGCTTACCCTGCACACTCACACACTGCTCTACATGCCCACTCACACACTGTTTACCCTGCACACTCACACACTGATCACCCTGCACACACACACATTGCTCACCCAGCATACTCACACACTACTCACCCTGCACACACATAGTGCTCTCCCTGCACACTCACACACTGATCACCCTGCCCACCGACACACTGCTCACCCTGCACACTCACACACTGCTGGCCCTGGACACACACACTGCTCATCCTGCATTCCCACACACTGCTCACCCTGCACTCTCAAGCACTGCTCACTCTTTAACACACTGCTGGCCCTGGACACCCACACACTGCTCACCCTGCACACTCACACACTGCTCACCCTGCACACTCACACATTGCTTACCCTGCACACTCACACTTCTGGCCCTGGACACCCACACCCTGCTCACCCTGCATACTCACGCACTACTCACCCTGCACATCCACACACTGCTCACCCTGAATACACACACACTGCTCACTCTGCATGCTCACACACTGCTCACCCTTCATACTCACACACTGCTGGCCCTGGGCACCACACACTGCTCACCCTGCACACCCACACTCTGCTCACCCTGCACACCCACAGATTGCTCACCCTGCACTCCCACCCATTGATCATCCTCCACACTCACACACTGCTCACCCTGCATACTTACATACAGCTCACCCTGCACACTCACATACTGCTCACCATGCACATTCTCTGCTGGTCCTGGACACCCACACCTTGCTAACCCTGCATACTCACACACTGCTCACACAGCACACCCACACACTGCTCACCCTGCACACTCACACACTGCTCACCCTGCATACTCACACACTGCTCACCCTGCACACTCACACACTTATCACCCTGCACACTCACACACTGCTCACCCTGCACACTCATACACTGCTCACACTCACACACTGCTCACCCCACACACTCACACACTGCTCTACATGCACACTCACACACTGTTTACCCTGCACACTCACACACTGCTCGCCCTGAACACACACATTGCTCACCCAGCATACTCACACTGCACACACATAGTGCTCTCCCTGCACACTCACACACTGCTCACCCTGCCCACCCACACACGGCTCACCCTGCACACTCACACAGTGTTCACACTCACACACTGCTCACCCTGCACACCCACACACTGCTCACCCTGCACACCCACACACTGCTCACCCTGCATACTCACACAGTGCTCAATCTGCACACTCCCACACTGCTCACCCTGCACACTCACACATTGCTCACCAATGCACACTCACACACTGCTCACTCTGCACACTCACACACTGCTTACCCTGCACACTCACACTTCTGGCCCTGGACACCCACACCCTACTCACCCTGCATAATCACACACTACTCACCCTGCACATCCACATACTGCTCACCCTGAATACGCACACACTGCTCACCCTGCATGCTCATACACTGCTCACCCTGCATACTCATGCACTGCTGGCCCTGGGCACCCACACACTGCTCACCCTGCACACTCATACACTGCTCACACTCACATACTGCTCACCCTGCACACCCACACACTGCTCACCCAGTATACTCACACACTGCTCACCCTGTATACTCACACACTGCTCACCCTGCACACTCACACACTGCTCACCCTGCATGCTCACACACTGCTGGCCCTGGACACCCAAACACTGCTCACCCTGCACACCCACACACTGCTCACCCTGCACTCTCAAGCACTGCTCACTATTTAACACACTGCTGTCCCTGGACATCCACACACTGCTCAGCCTGTACACTCACACACTGCTCACCCTGCACACTCACACACTGCTGGCCCTGGACACCCACACACTGCTCACCCTGCACACCCACACTCTGCTCACCCTGCACACCCACAGATTGCTCACCCTGCACTCCCACCCATTGATCATCCTCCACACTCACACACTGCTCACCCTGTATACTCACATACAGCTCACCCTGCACACTCACATACTGCTCACCATGCACATTCTCTGCTGGCCCTGGACACCCACACCTTGCTCACCCTGCATACTCACACACTGCTCACACAGCACACCCACACACTGCTCACCCTGCACACTCACACACTGCTCACCCTGCATACTCACACACTGCTCACCCTGCACACTCACACACTTATAACCCTGCACACTCACACACTACTCACCCTGCACACCCACACACTGCTCAACCTGCATACGCACACACTGCTTACCATGCACACTTGCACACTGCTCACCCTGAATACTCACACACTCTTCACCCAGCATACTCACACATTGCCGCCCTGGGCAACCACACACTGCTCACCCTTCAAACTCACAAACTGCTCACACTCACATACTGCTCACCCTGCACACCCACACACTGCTCACCCTGCATACTCACACACTGCTCACCTTGCATACTGACATACTGCTCAGCCTGCACAATTACGTACTACTCACCCTGCATTCTCAAACACTGCTTTCCCTGGACACCCACATACTGCTCAACCTGCACACTCACACACTGCTCACCCTCCACACTCACAGATTGCTCACCCTGCACACTCACACACTGCTTACCCTGCACACTCACACACTGCTCTACATGCCCACTCACACACTGTTTACCCTGCACACACACTGCTCACCCTGCTCACACACACATTGCTCACCCAGCATACTCACACACTACTCACCCTGCACACACATAGTGCTCTCCCTGCACACTCACACACTGATCACCCTGCCCACCGACACACTGCTCACCCTGCACACTCACACACTGCTGGCCCTGGACACACACACTGCTCATCCTGCACACCCACACACTGCTCACCCTGCACTCTCAAGCACTGCTCACTCTTTAACACACTGCTGGCCCTGGACACCCACACACTGCTCACCCTGCACACTCACACACTGCTCACCCTGCACACTCACACATTGCTCACCTTGCATACTCACACGCTGCTCACCCTGCACACTCACACACTGCTTACCCTGCACACTCACACTTCTGGCCCTGGACACCCACACCCTGCTCAACCTGCATACTCACACACTACTCACCCTGCACATCCACACACTGCTCACCCTGAATACACACACACTGCTCACTCTGCATGCTCACACACTGCTCACCCATCATACTCACACACTGCTGGCCCTGGGCACCCACACACTGCTCACCCTGCACACCCACACTCTGCTCACCCTGCACACCCACAGATTGCTCACCCTGCACTCCCACCCATTGATCATCCTCCACACTCACACACTGCTCACCCTGCATACTCACATACAGCTCACCCTGCACACTCACATACTGCTCACCATGCACATTCTCTGCTGGTCCTGGACACCCACACCTTGCTCACCCTGCATACTCACACACTGCTCACACAGCACACCCACACACTGCTCACCCTGCACACTCACACACTGCTCACCCTGCATACTCACACACTGCTCACCCTGCACACTCACACACTTATCACCCTGCACACTCACACACTGCTCACCCTGCACACTCATACACTGCTCACACTCACACACTGCTCACCCCACACACTGCTCACCCCACACACTCACACACTGCTCTACATGCACACTCACACACTGTTTACCCTGCACACTCACACACTGCTCACCCTGATCACACACATTGCTCACCCAGCATACTCACACTGCACACACATAGTGCTCTCCCTGCACACTCACACAGTGCTCACCCTGCCCACCCACACACTGCTCACCCTGCACACTCACACAGTGTTCACACTCACACACTGCTCACCCTGCACACCCACACACTGCTCACCCTGCACACCCACACACTGCTCACCCTGCATACTCACACAGTGCTCAATCTGCACACTCCCACACTGCTCACCCTGCACACTCACACATTGCTCACCAATGCACACTCACACACTGCTCACTCTGCACACTCACACACTGCTTACCCTGCACACTCACACTTCTGGCCCTGGACACCCACACCCTACTCACCCTGCATAATCACACACTACTCACCCTGCACATCCACATACTGCTCACCCTGAATACGCACACACTGCTCACCCTGCATGCTCATACACTTCTCACCCTGCATACTCATGCACTGCTGGCCCTGGGCACCCACACACTGCTCACCCTGCACACTCATACACTGCTCACACTCACATACTGCTCACCCTGCACACCCACACACTGCTCACCCTGCATACTCACAGATTGCTCACACTGCAAACTCACATACTGCTTAGCCTGCACACTCACACACTGCTCTACATGCCCACTCACACACTGTTTACCCTGCACACTCACACACTGCTCACCCTACACACACACACATTGCTCACCTAGCATACTCACACACTACTCACCCTGCACACACATAGTGCTCTCCCTGCACACTCACACACTGATCACCCTGCCCACCGACACACTGCTCACCCTGCACACTCACACACTGCTGGCCCTGGACACACACACTGCTCATCCTGCACACCCACACACTGCTCACCCTGCACTCTCAAGCACTGCTCACTCTTTAACACACTGCTGACCCTGGACACCCACACACTGCTCACCCTGCACACTCACACACTGCTCACCCCGCACACTCACACATTGCTCACCTTGCATACTCACACGCTGCTCACCCTGCACACTCACACACTGCTTATCCTGCACACTCACACTTCTGGCCCTGGACACACACACCCTGCTCACCCTGCATACTCACACACTACTCACCCTGCACATCCACACACTGCTCACCCTGAATACACACACACTGCTCACTCTGCATGCTCACACACTGCTCACCCTTCATACTCACACACTGCTGGCCCTGGGCACCCACACACTGCTCACCCTGCACACCCACACTCTGCTCACCCTGCACACCCACAGATTGCTCCCCCTGCACTCCCACCCATTGATCATCCTCCACACTCACACACTGCTCACCCTGCATACTCACTTACAGCTCACCCTGCACACTCACATACTGCTCACCATGCACATTCTCTGCTGGTCCTGGACACCCACACCTTGCTCACCCTGCATACTCACACACTGCTCACACAGCACACCCACACACTGCTCACCCTGCACACTCACACACTGCTCACCCTGCATACTCACACACTGCTCACCCTGCAAACTTACACACTTATCACCCTGCACACTCACACAATGCTCACCCTGCACACTCATACACTGCTGACACACACACTGCTCACCCCACACACTCACACACTGCTCTACATGCACACTCACACACTGTTTACCCTGCACACTCACACACTGCTCACCTTGAACACACACATTGCTCACCCAGCATACTCACACTGCACACACATAGTGCTCTCCCTGCACACTCACACACTGCTCACCCTGCCCACCCACACACTGCTCACCCTGCACACTCACACAGTGTTCACACTCACACACTGCTCACCCTGCACACCCACACACTGCTCACCCTGCACACCCACACACCGCTCACCCTGTATACTCACACAGTGCTCAATCTGCACACTCCCACACTGCTCACCCTGCACATTCACACATTGCTCACCAATGCACACTCACACACTGCTCACCCTGCACACTCACACACTGCTTACCCTGCACACTCACACTTCTGGCCCTGGACACCCACACCCTACTCACCCTGCATAATCACACACTACTCACCCTGCACATCCACATACTGCTCACCCTGAATACGCACACACTGCTCACCCTGCATGCTCATACACTGCTCACCCTGCATACTCATGCACTGCTGGCCCTGGGCACCCACACACTGCTCACCCTGCACACTCATACACTGCTCACACTCACATACTGCTCACCCTGCACACCCACACACTGCTCACCCTGCATACTCACACACTGCTCACCCTGTATACTCACACACTGCTCACCCTGCACACTCACACACTGCTCACCCTGCATGCTCACACACTGCTGGCCCTGGACACCCAAACACTGCTCACCCTGCACACCCACACACTGCTCACCCTGCACTCTCAAGCACTGCTCACTATTTAACACACTGCTGGCCCTGGACATCCACACACTGCTCAGCCTGCACACTCACACTCTGCTCACCCTGCACACTCACACACTGCTGGCCCTGGACACCCACACACTGCTCACCCTGCACACCCACACTCTGCTCACCCTCCACACTCACACATTGCTCACCCTGTATACTCACATACAGCTCACCCTGCACACTCACACACTGCTCATCATGCACATTCTCTGCTGGCCCTGGACACCCACACCTTGCTCACCCTGCATACTCACACACTGCTCACACAGCACACCCACACACTGCTCACACTGCACACTCACACACTGCTCACCCTGCATACTCACACACTGCTCACCCTGCACACTCACACACTTATCACCCTGCACACTCACACACTGCTCACCCTGCACACCCACACACTGCTCACCCTGCATACGCACACACTGCTTACCATGCACACTCGCACACTGCTCACCCTGAATACTCACACACTCTTCACCCAGCATACTCACACATTGCTGGCCCTGGGCAACCACACACTGCTCACCCTGCAAACTCACACACTGCTCACACTCACATACTGCTCACCATGCACACCCACACACTGCTCACCCTGCATACTCACACACTGCTCACCTTGCATACTGACATACTGCTCAGCCTGCACAATTATGTACTACTCACCCTGCATTCTCAAACACTGCTTTCCCTGGACACCCACCTACTGCTCAACATGTACTCTCACACACTGCTCAACCTACACACTCACAGATTGCTCACCCTGCACACTCACATACTGCTTACCCTGCACACTCACACACTGCTCTACATGCCCACTCACACACTGTTTACCCTGCACACTCACACACTGATCACCCTGCACACACACACATTGCTCACCCAGCATACTCACACACTACTCACCCTGCACACACATAGTGCTCTCCCTGCACACTCACACACTGATCACCCTGCCCACCGACACACTGCTCACCCTGCACACTCACACACTGCTGGCCCTGGACACACACACTGCTCATCCTGCACACCCACACACTGCTCACCCTGCACTCTCAAGCACTGCTCACTCTTTAACACACTGCTGGCCCTGGACACCCACACACTGCTCACCCTGAACACTCACACACTGCTCACCCTGCACACTCACACATTGCTCACCTTGCATACTCACACGCTGCTCACCCTGCACACTCACACATTGCTTACCCTGCACACTCACACTTCTGGCCCTGGACACTGTTAGACGGACCGGGAGGGTCGGCCGAGGACAAGGGGAGAGGTCTCCGGGGAGAGCCGTCTCCAGCGATCGTACAGATGAATAACTTCCCCCCCACAGATATACACCACACAAGGATAAGATTTAGCGTTCTTTATAGGTGATTTCTTAAGGTACGATGAAATGGTACAAGGAGGTCTGGACTCAGGGGTCCCCTCGATTCGAGTCTCTTGGTTTGGGGAAAGGGGGTAGCGGGACAGTCTGGTTACCAGTCTGGTAGCTGAGATGGTATGGTGGATAGCTCACAATCCTCGAGCTCGGTGTTCTAGTTTGGACGGGCCGCGGCAGCGCCAGCAGGTCCCGGTGAAGATGGTCGTTACACGGTCCGCGGCAGCGCCAGCAGGTCCCGGTGAAAATGGTCGTTACACGGTCCGCGGCAGCGCCAGCAGGTCCCGATGAAGGTGGTCGTTACAACGGTCCGCGGCAGCGCCAGCAGGTCCCGACGAGGATGGATGTTGCAGAAGGCCGCGGCAGCGCCAGCAGGCAGGACGATGGTTCACAAGGCAGGGCTACGGCAGCGCCAGTAATCAATCAAGGATGAGTTCTCTCGGTGTCTCTCGACTCCAGGATACAACTGCCTTCCTGCTCTGGAGCTGCCCTAGTTATAGGTCTGGCGCCCTTTGATGTCCGGACCCTCGCACTTGGAGGTCGGGGGGTCCGGGATGAGGGAGTCCAGACACCCAGCAGGGGGTGGAGCCAGCGCCTGGGGGAGCTGGAGGGTGATCGGCACCTGGCGGGGGAGAGCCCTCGACGCTTCTTTCTCCCATTGACCTGCCAAGTGGTCCGTTCACCTCCTGGGTGGATGGTGGTGCCGGGATGTCGGGGCCGGCCAGGCCCAGGGTTAGGGTCGGGCTGAGGCCGCGCGGCCTCGTGGCGCAGTGTCCAAGATGGCGGCTGATCCGGCCGGGGGAGCCGGTAGTGGTTCGGCCCGATGATACACGGATGTCCGGGGGCAGGAGTTCCGTTGGGAGACGGGGTGCGGGTTGCCCTTGGGGGTAACACCTGGGAGTCCGGGGTTTGGGCCCTGTCGTGCGGGGAGGGGGCAAGCCCTTCATGTGGCCTGTCCAACATGCGTCCCCCCCAGCTGAAGGCGGGGAGAGTCACCCATCCTCTTGGGGACTCTCCTCGTCGAGGCGGAAAAAGCGTGACAGGCCATCTGCGTTGGCGTGGTCTTGGCCCGGTCGATGTTCCACAGTGAAGTCCATTCCCTGCAGGGAGATGGACCAGCGCAATAGTTTTGGGTTTTCCCCCCGCATCTGCATTAGCCACTGCAGGGGTCGATGATCGGTTTGCACCCGGAAGTGGGTACCGAATAGGGGTGGGCGGAATTTGCGGAATTAACCTTCGCAAATTATCGCGAGAATGTTTAAAATTATCGCAAACAAGCAGAAATATCGCGAAGATGCGGAAGTTTTTTTCCGGCATGTTCGCGCGATTTTCTGCATGGTTGCGGGTCGCCAACTTACCCATGTGGCTGCTTGCGGGCGCGGCCATCTTGTTTTGAGTTGTTCTCGCGGTGCATGATCGCGAGAAGAAAGACGTGATCGCGCGACGCATGACGTCACTGCGGGCGCGAACTGTCGCGAGACAGCGCAAATGGCTAAAAACAATACAACATCTCATGGAGAACGCGACCGGATCAAGAAAACTTGTCGGCGAACGCAGGGATTCAGGTAAGGCGATCGCGCGCGCGCGAGAATGTATCATTTTACAGCGCGAGCAAGAAACAAATTATCGCCAAGCTGCGGAAACCGGAATTTTTGACATTTTCGCGCTCTCCGCGGAACGCAAAAATGTCAAATTATCGCAATTTCCGCGAACGGAACGAAATTTTTGCCCAGGCCTAGTACCGAAGAGATAGGGCCGGAGCTTTTTGAGGGCCCACACCACTGCGAAGGCCTCCCTCTCGATTGTGCTCCAGCGCTGTTCTCGGGCCAGGAGGCGTCTGCTGATGAAGGCCACCGGCTGGTCAAGACCCTCGGGGTTCAGCTGGGAAAGAATCGCCCAGATGCCGTGGTCGGAGGCATCCGTTTGTACAATGAATTCCCGACTGTAATCGGGGGCCTGGAGCACAGGGGCAGTGCACAGGGCGGCCTTCAGCTTCTCGAAGGCCGCTTGACAGTCGGGGGTCCAGTTAATCTTCTTTGGGTGGTTTTTGGACGTGAGACCCGTGAGGGGCCCCACAATGCTGCCATAGTCCCTCACGAACCGCCGGTAGTAGCCGGTGAGTCCCAAGAAGGCTCGGACCTCGGTCTGCGTGACGGGGGGTTGCCAGGACTGGATGGCAGCAATTTTGAGTTGCAGAGGGGCCACCAGACCGCTTCCCACCTGGTGTCCGAGGTAGGTCACGGACCCTTGACCAATTTGGCACTTGCCGGCCTTAATCGTGAGGCCGGCCCGCTGGAGGGCCTGCAGGACCTCTTGGAGGTGGTGGAGGTGGTCGGACCAGTGGCGGCTGTACACAGCGATATCGTCCAGGTAGGCGGCGCTGAACTCTTCGAGCCCCGCCAAGACCTGGTTCACTAGACGTTGAAAAGTAGCTGGGGCATTCTTCATGCCGAAGGGCATGACCTTGAAGTGGTAGTGGCCATCGGGGGTAGAAAAGGCGGACCGTTCCTGGGCCCGGGGTGTGAGACCGATCTGCCAGTAGCCCGCTGTCAGGTCGAAGATGCTGAGGTAGCGGGCGGCCCCCAGGCGGTCGATCAATTCATCCGCTCGGGGGATAGGATGAGCGTCGGTCCGGGTGACAGCGTTCAAGCCCCGATAGTCGACGCAGAATCGGAGTTCAGGAGTGGTGCCGGGGGCAGCGGCTTTGGGGACCAGCACGACCGGGCTGGCCCAGGGGCTGTCCGAGGGTTCGATGACCCCGAGCGTGAGCATCTTGGATACTTCCTCTTGGATGCAGGCCCGCACCCGATCTGGTACGCGGTAGGCCCGGTGCCGGATAGGGGGACTGTCCCCGGTGTCCACGTCGTGCAAGCACCAAGGGGTGATCCCTGGGGTGAGGGAAAACAGTGTAGCAAACTGCAGCAGGAGGTCCCGGCAGCCCTGGCGTTGCTCTGGGGTGAGGGCATCGGAGAGCCGGACCCCGTCCACGGAACCGTCGTTCTCCTGGGTCTTCAGGAGATCAGGGAGGGGCTCGGAGTCTTCTTCCGCCCCACTGTCTGTAGCCATCAGGAGGCTGAGTTCCGAGCGCACAAAGTGGGGTTTGAGTCTGTTGGTGTGGAGGACCCGGAGGGGGTTCCGGGGGGACTCCATGTCGATGAGGTAGGTGACGGGGCTCTTGCGTTCGACCACTTTGAAGGGCCCCGTCCACTTATCTTGCAAGGCACATGGTTCGGTGGGGGACATCACCCACACTTGTTGACCAGGTTCGAATTCGACGGAGGAGGCATTCTGATCGTACCATTTTTTCATGTCCTCCTGACTGGCCTCGAGGTTCGCTTTTGCCATTTCCCTGAAGCGCCGGGTCTGATTGCGTAGTGCCAGGAGGTACTTGAAGACGTCTGGGGGGGTCTTTAGGGGGGCCATCTCCCAACCTTCTTTGACTAGGCTGAGGGGCCCTCGCACAGGATGCCCGTACAGGAGTTCGAAAGGGCTAAAGCCGAGGGACTTCTGGGGAACTTCTCGATAGGCGAAGAGGAGGCACGAGAGTAGTACATCCCACTGGCGACGGAGGGGCTCTTCCAATCCCCCAATCATTCCCTTGAGTGTGCGGTTGAATCGCTCAACTAGTCCGTTCCCTTGAGGGTGATAGGGGGTCGTGAATCGGTAGGTGACCCCGCACTTTTGCCAGACGGACTTCATATATTTTGAGATAAATTTTGTGCCTCGGTCGCTGACGACTTCTCGGGGGAAGCCCACCCGGGAGAAGATCCCCATTAGGGCCCGGCCAACCACCGGAGCTGTTACAGTTCGCAGGGGCACAGCCTCGGGGTAGCGGGTGGCGTGGTCCACCAGTACCAGGATGAACCGATGTCCTTGTGCTGTGCAGGGGTCCAGGGGCCCCACAATGTCTATTCCTACCCTCTCGAACGGGGTGGTGACCACTGGGAAGGGTTGCAGAGGGGCTTTGAGCTTACGGCCGCTCTTCCCGCTGGCCTGGCACGTGGGGCAGGACCGGCAGTGGTTGAGGACGTCGTTCCGCATCTTCGGCCAGAAAAAGTGGGTCACCAGGCGACTGTAGGTTTTGTCCTGGCCCAGGTGTCCAGCCAGGGGAACATCGTGGGCCAAAGTTAGTAGGAAGTCTCTGAAACGGAGGGGCACCACCAGCACTCGACTTGCCCCTAACTCCGCGATTCTTTGTTCACTGTATAGCAGGTCGTTATCCCAATAGACCCAATGGGTTCCGGTGGAGTCCCCTGCGCTCTGGGCGCTGGCTTGCTGGCGGAGTCCCTCGAGGGAGGGGCAGGTCTTCTGTTCCTGGCGAAACTGTTCCTGGGTGGGCCCCCCTTCTTGACGCCACTGAGCCAGGCTGGGAAGGTCCTGGGGCTGGGCGACCCCTTCGTGCGTTGGCTCTGGGGGGTCGGTATAGCCGTTGTCCTCTACTGGAGTGACCGGGGGAGGAGGTGCTGGCCATTCTGGTTCTTCTGGTCGGGGGACGGCACGGGCGGCCATGGACCGGGTGGTTATGCAGGCCCAGTCCGGGAGGCCCAGCATCCCCAGGTGCTCTCTTCTTTCGACGGCAGCCCACGGGGAACTCTCAAGGTCATTCCCCAGGAGACAGTCCACGGGGGCATCATCCCGGACCGTCACCTTCAACATGCCGGAGACCCCTTCCCATTCGAAGGGGACGCAGGCCATCCGACACAGACTTTCGGAATTGTCGGCTGAGCGGACGGGGCAGAGAATGTTCGGCAGGATCTGCTCTGGTTTCACCAGGTGACAGCGGACGGCCGTCACACTGGCCCCTGTGTCACGTAGGGCTTCGGCCCGGCGCCCATTAATGTTCACCCACTGGCCATATTTCCGGGTGTTGGCGGGTAGGGGAGCCCGCGGGACCATGTCTTTTCCCCCTAGGCACGCTAGAACCATGGCGGCCGGTTCCCACTCTTGTTGTGCCTGCTCATATTCTTCCTGTTCCTCGGAGATTTGTTCTCCCCCCAGGGCGGCGGCAGCTACCTGGCGGGGCTTTGGCGTTTGGTTCTGCGGGCAGCTCGGGTCATTGGCGTAGTGGCCGACTCGCTGGCATCGGTGACACGTGACGTTGGCTCGGAACCCCGGGCGCATCGGGGGGTTGCCCCGGCCGGCTGGGGGCGGGGTGCTGGCAGCGGGAGTGGCCGGGATGGTGTCTCTCCCTCGCCCCTGGCCTCCTCCTCCTCCTCGGGGACGGTGCTGACCTTGGTGGTTTCGGTTTTGCTCGTGTGGCCCTCTCCGGCCCACTCGGGTGCTTTCCCACCGGTCAGCTTCGGCGGCGAGTTGCCGTGGGTCAGTCAATTTACTGTCGAGGAGGTGCTGCCTGAGCTCGACGAAGCAGTTGTTAGACAGGTGCTCCCATACCATAAGATTAAAGAGCTGCTCGTAGGTCATTACGTGGCTTCCCTTGATCCAACCCTCGAAGGCTCGGCTGAAATAGTTGACGTATTCCACCCAAGTTGTACCCGGGATCCGGGTGCAGTCTCGGAACCTCTGGCGGTACATTTCGGGTGTGAGCCCATATCGGGTGAGGAGGGCAGCCTTCATGTGGTCATAGGATGACATCTGATGATCTGGGAGCTGTAGTAGGGCATCGCGGCCTTCGTTGACGAACCTCCCCCATAGGCCGGCTCCCCAGTCACTCCGATCGATCCGGTGGGAGGTCATGGCGATCTCGTAGGCTTTGAACCACTATTGTATGTCGTCCTCTCGGACATACTCTCGGACAACATCCTTGGGGATGTGGACTTTCTTCTCGGTTGCTCCCGGGGTGTGCGGTCGCTCAGGCACCCCCGGTTCTTTATTCTGTTTCCGAAGTTCTATTTCCGCCAGTTTGCGCTCGTGTTCGAATGTTAGTCTTTTTTCTTCGAGCTCTCTCTGCCTCTGTTTTTCTTCCCGTTCTTCTTGGAGCCGCAGATGTTCTAGATTTAGTTTTTGCTCGGCTAACTTTAGTTCACCGTCCATCTTGAGTCGTGCCATTTCCAACTCATGTAATCTGGTTCTTTCTCTTTCTTGGATCTCTCCCTGTGAGAGGCCCGTTCCTCGCTCCTCGGGAGCTGTGGCGTTCCCCTCTGGTGCTACACCGTTTTGGTCGGGGGATCTGGCGACCCCGGTTTCCGCCCACGACTCAAGGGCGTGCTTCAAATCGTCTTTGGTACTCAGGCCGGTGGTAGCAATGTCTAGTTCCATGCAGAATTGTTTAAGTTCGCGATGGCTATACTCTTCCAATTTATCCATCTGGAATTTCTCGGTGGAACCGCTCTCTTTGGTTGACATTGTGGTTTTGTCGTGGGGTGAGCTACTCTCTGTACGATTACGCGTTGATTCGGATCGCGCCGCTGGCCACCAATGTTAGACGGACCGGGAGGGTCGGCCGAGGACAAGGGGAGAGGTCTCCGGGGAGAGCCGTCTCCAGCGATCGTACAGATGAATAACTTCCCCCCCACAGATATACACCACACAAGGATAAGATTTAGCGTTCTTTATAGGTGATTTCTTAAGGTACGATGAAATGGTACAAGGAGGTCTGGACTCAGGGGTCCCCTCGATTCGAGTCTCTTGGTTTGGGGAAAGGGGGTAGCGGGACAGTCTGGTTACCAGTCTGGTAGCTGAGATGGTATGGTGGATAGCTCACAATCCTCGAGCTCGGTGTTCTAGTTTGGACGGGCCGCGGCAGCGCCAGCAGGTCCCGGTGAAGATGGTCGTTACACGGTCCGCGGCAGCGCCAGCAGGTCCCGGTGAAAATGGTCGTTACACGGTCCGCGGCAGCGCCAGCAGGTCCCGATGAAGGTGGTCGTTACAACGGTCCGCGGCAGCGCCAGCAGGTCCCGACGAGGATGGATGTTGCAGAAGGCCGCGGCAGCGCAAGCAGGCAGGACGATGGTTCACAAGGCAGGGCTATGGCAGCGCCAGTAGTCCGTCAAGGATGAGTTCTCTCGGTGTCTCTCGACTCCAGGATACAACTGCCTTCCTGCTCTGGAGCTGCCCTAGTTATAGGTCTGGCGCCCTTTGATGTCCGGACCCTCGCACTTGGAGGTCGGGGGGTCCGGGATGAGGGAGTCCAGACACCCAGCAGGGGGTGGAGCCAGCGCCTGGGGGAGCTGGAGGGTGATCGGCACCTGGCGGGGGAGAGCCCTCGACGCTTCTTTCTCCCATTGACCTGCCAAGTGGTCCGTTCACCTCCTGGGTGGATGGTGGTGCCGGGATGTCGGGGCCGGCCAGGCCCAGGGTTAGGGTCGGGCTGAGGCCGCGCGGCCTCGTGGCGCAGTGTCCAAGATGGCGGCTGATCCGGCCGGGGGAGCCGGTAGTGGTTCGGCCCCATGATACACGGATGTCCGGGGGCAGGAGTTCCGTTGGGAGACGGGGTGCGGGTTGCCCTTGGGGGTAACATCTGGGAGTCCGGGGTTTGGGCCCTGTCGTGCGGGGAGGGAGCAAGCCCTTCATGTGGCCTGTCCAACAGACACCCACACCCTGCTCACCCTGCATACTCACGCACTACTCACCCTGCACATCCACACACTGCTCACCCTGAATACACACACACTGCTCACTCTGCATGCTCACACACTGCTCACCCTTCATACTCACACACTGCTGGCCCTGGGCACCACACACTGCTCACCCTGCACACCCACACTCTGCTCACCCTGCACACCCACAGATTGCTCACCCTGCACTCCCACCCATTGATCATCCTCCACACTCACACACTGCTCACCCTGCATACTCACATACAGCTCACCCTGCACACTCACATACTGCTCACCATGCACATTCTCTGCTGGTCCTGGACACCCACACCTTGCTAACCCTGCATACTCACACACTGCTCACACAGCACACCCACACACTGCTCACCCTGCACACTCACACACTGCTCACCCTGCATACTCACACACTGCTCACCCTGCACACTCATACACTGCTCACACTCACACACTGCTCACCCCACACACTCACACACTGCTCTACATGCACACTCACACACTGTTTACCCTGCACACTCACACACTGCTCACCCTGAACACACACATTGCTCACCCAGCATACTCACACTGCACACACATAGTGCTCTCCCTGCACACTCACACACTGCTCACCCTGCCCACCCACACACTGCTCACCCTGCACACTCACACAGTGTTCACACTCACACACTGCTCACCCTGCACACCCACACACTGCTCACCCTGCACACCCACACACTGCTCACCCTGCATACTCACACAGTGCTCAATCTGCACACTCCCACACTGCTCACCCTGCACACTCACACATTGCTCACCAATGCACACTCACACACTGCTCACTCTGCACACTCACACACTGCTTACCCTGCACACTCACACTTCTGGCCCTGGACACCCACACCCTACTCACCCTGCATAATCACACACTACTCACCCTGCACCACATCCACATACTGCTCACCCTGAATACGCACACACTGCTCACCCTGCATGCTCATACACTGCTCACCCTGCATACTCATGCACTGCTGGCCCTGGGCACCCACACACTGCTCACCCTGCACACTCATACACTGCTCACACTCACATACTGCTCACCCTGCACACCCACACACTGCTCACCCTGTATACTCACACACTGCTCACCCTGTATACTCACACACTGCTCACCCTGCACACTCACACACTGCTCACCCTGCATGCTCACACACTGCTGGCCCTGGACACCCAAACACTGCTCACCCTGCACACCCACACACTGCTCACCCTGCACTCTCAAGCACTGCTCACTATTTAACACACTGCTGTCCCTGGACATCCACACACTGCTCAGCCTGTACACTCACACACTGCTCACCCTGCACACTCACACACTGCTGGCCCTGGACACCCACACACTGCTCACCCTGCACACCCACACTCTGCTCACCCTGCACACCCACAGATTGCTCACCCTGCACTCCCACCCATTGATCATCCTCCACACTCACACACTGCTCACCCTGTATACTCACATACAGCTCACCCTGCACACTCACATACTGCTCACCATGCACATTCTCTGCTGGCCCTGGACACCCACACCTTGCTCACCCTGCATACTCACACACTGCTCACACAGCACAACCACACACTGCTCACCCTGCACACTCACACACTGCTCACCCTGCATACTCACACACTGCTCACCCTGCACACTCACACACTTATCACCCTGCACACTCACACACTGCTCACCCTGCACACCCACACACTGCTCACCCTGCATACGCACACACTGCTTACCATGCACACTTGCACACTGCTCATCCTGAATACTCACACACTCTTCACCCAGCATACTCACACATTGCCGCCCTGGGCAACCACACACTGCTCACCCTTCAAACTCACACACTGCTCACACTCACATACTGCTCACCCTGCACACCCACACACTGCTCACCCTGCATACTCACACACTGCTCACCTTGCATACTGACATACTGCTCAGCCTGCACAATTACGTACTACTCACCCTGCATTCTCAAACACTGCTTTCCCTGGACACCCACATACTGCTCAACCTGCACACTCACACACTGCTCACCCTACACACTCACAGATTGCTCACCCTGCACACTCACACACTGCTTACCCTGCACACTCACACACTGCTCTACATGCCCACTCACACACTGTTTACCCTGCACACACACTGCTCACCCTGCTCACACACACATTGCTCACCCAGCATACTCACACACTACTCACCCTGCACACACATAGTGCTCTCCCTGCACACTCACACACTGATCACCCTGCCCACCGACACACTGCTCACCCTGCACACTCACACACTGCTGGCCCTGGACACACACACTGCTCATCCTGCACACCCACACACTGCTCACCCTGCACTCTCAAGCACTGCTCACTCTTTAACACACTGCTGGCCCTGGACACCCACACACTGCTCACCCTGCACACTCACACACTGCTCACCCTGCACACTCACACATTGCTCACCTTGCATACTCACACGCTGCTCACCCTGCACACTCACACACTGCTTACCCTGCACACTCACACTTCTGGCCCTGGACACCCACACCCTGCTCAACCTGCATACTGACACACTACTCACACTGCACATCCACACACTGCTCACCCTGAATACACACACACTGCTCACTCTGCATGCTCACACACTGCTCACCCATCATACTCACACACTGCTGGCCCTGGGCACCCACACACTGCTCACCCTGCACACCCACATTCTGCTCACCCTGCACACCCACAGATTGCTCACCCTGCACTCCCACCCATTGATCATCCTCCACACTCACACACTGCTCACCCTGCATACTCACATACAGCTCACCCTGCACACTCACATACTGCTCACCATGCACATTCTCTGCTGGTCCTGGACACCCACACCTTGCTCACCCTGCATACTCACACACTGCTCAAACAGCATACCCACACACTGCTTACCCTGCACACTCACACACTGCTCACCCTGCATACTCACACACTGCTCACCCTGCACACTCACACACTGCTCACCCTGCACACTCATACACTGCTCACACTCACACACTGCTCACCCCACACACTCACACACTGCTCTACATGCACACTCACACACTGTTTACCCTGCACACTCACACACTGCTCACCCTGAACACACACATTGCTCACCCAGCATACTCACACTGCACACACATAGTACTCTCCCTGCACACTCACACACTGCTCACCCTGCCCACCCACACACTGCTCACCCTGCACACTCACACAGTGTTCACACTCACACACTGCTCACCCTGCACACCCACACACTGCTCACCCTGCACACCCACACACTGCTCACCCTGCATACTCACACAGTGCTCAATCTGCACACTCCCACACTGCTCACCCTGCACACTCACACATTGCTCACCAATGCACACTCACACACTGCTCACTCTGCACACTCACACACTGCTTACCCTGCACACTCACACTTCTGGCCCTGGACACCCACACCCTACTCACCCTGCATAATCACACACTACTCACCCTGCACATCCACATACTGCTCACCCTGAATACGCACACACTGCTCACCCTGCATGCTCATACACTTCTCACCCTGCATACTCATGCACTGCTGGCCCTGGGCACCCACACACTGCTCACCCTGCACACTCATACACTGCTCACACTCACATACTGCTCACCCTGCACACCCACACACTGCTCACCCTGCATACTCACACACTGCTCACCTTGCATACTGATATACTGCTCAGCCTGCACAATTATGTACTACTCACCCTGCATTCTCAAACACTGCTTTCCCTGGACACCCACATGCTGCTCAACCTGCACACTCACACACTGCTCACCCTACACACTCACAGATTGCTCACCCTGCACACTCACACACTGCTTACCCTGCACACTCACACACTGCTCTACATGCCCACTCACACACTGTTTACCCTGCACACTCACACACTGCTCACCCTACACACACATAGTGCACTCCCTGCACACTCACACACTGATCACCCTGCCCAACGACACACTGCTCACCCTGCACACTCACACACTGCTGGCCCTGGACACACACACTGCTCATCCTGCACACCCACACACTGCTCACCCTGCACTCTCAAGCACTGCTCACTCTTTAACACACTGCTGACCCTGGACACCCACACACTGCTTACCCTGCACACTCACACACTGCTCACCCTGCACACTCACACATTGCTCACCTTGCATACTCACACACTGCTCACCATGCACACTCACACACTGCTTACCCTGCACACTCACACTTCTGGCCCTGGACACCCACACCCTGCTCACCCAGCATACTCACACACTACTCACCCTGCACACACATAGTGCTCTCCCTGCACACTCACACACTGATCACCCTGCCCACCGACACACTGCTCACCCTGCACACTCACACACTGCTGGCCCTGGACACACACACTGCTCATCCTGCACACCCACACACTGCTCACCCTGCACTCTCAAGCACTGCTCACTCTTTAACACACTGCTGACCCTGGACACCCACACACTGCTTACCCTGCACACTCACACACTGCTCACCCTGCACACTCACACATTGCTCACCTTGCATACTCACACGCTGCTCACCCTGCACACTCACACACTGCTTACCCTGCACACTCACACTTCTGGCCCTGGACACCCACACCCTGCTCACCCTGCATACTCACACACTACTCACCCTGCACATCCACACACTGCTCACCCTGAATACACACACACTGCTCACTCTGCATGCTCACACACTGCTCACCCTTCATACTCACACACTGCTGGCCCTGGGCACCCACACACTGCTCACCCTGCATGTAGGAGAGTAGGGTCTGCTATCCTATGGTCACCCCAAATTTTTGCTTTTTGCTTCACTGGTTTTTGACATATTGAGGCTGTGGGCCTGCCAATCAGACCCCCAGCCTGCTGTTCTCTCTACTAAATTAAAACTATGCACCCTAGGTGCATAACCAATTGGAAGTGGATCACCCTGTCAGCCCCTGTACCAGTGTACACTAGGTACCCAGGGCATTGGTGTACCCAAGGCCTGCCAGGGGCTGCAGCATGTATTATGCCACCCCAGGCTTGGCCTAACAACCTGACACAACTGGCTGATCACTCAGCTGGGGTAAGTTGGTGTAATCACCTCTTACTTAGGTGTAGTATACCTATACCTAACCTTAAATGGGACACCTGGTAACCTATAAGTCACTCCTATGGCAGGCCTTAACAATCCTGAAGGCAGAGTGCTTGGTTCCATGTGAGATGGTGCTCTGGCATGAGCTGAGCCTGTCTGCAGTGGTCGGAACAACTTCCTTCTACTGTTTCCAGATATCGTCATACCATATACTCTTAAGTGCATTATGAACCTCGCGGTTAAATGCTATCTTTGGTTGGGCTTTATCAAAACATGTCGAGTAAGGTGTCATACGAATTGGAATACTAACCCCTCGCCAATTCTGGCGACGGGGTTAGCATTCCACCCTTCTAGAGGGACACGACATGTACAGTACCTGAAACCCGGGTAAAATCAGACATAGCCTCAGCTCCACAAAATGGATGCTGCCACCACAGACACAAGTCTGCCCTCCTGCTGCTGGGAGTCCTTCCAGCTTGGGAGGTGTGGACAAAGGGTTTCCTGCCAGGGGAGGTGCGTGCACCACCCCAGACAGGATTTTGTGTATTGGTCAGGTAGGGCTTGAAAGAAACCAGACATGCCTGTGGCTCACAAGGAGCCTCGGTGCATATGCCAGTTCAAACCGGTCCTGGGGCACACCAGTCCCGGGCCTGGGGCGAGCTGGACAAAGGATTGGGGGTGTAACCACCCCCCTTCCTGGTCCCACCCATAGGGAGGGACCTAGCAGGTAGTCCGGCCCCTAGAATCCGAATAAAGGTAGGAGCTGTGTCCTAAGACTTCAGACATCCTGGAATCAACTTGAAACTAAGAAGAAGACGGGAACTTCGACATTCTGCTGCACAGAAGACTGAAGAAAATCTCCCCTGTGGTCAGGGAGTGACCACCTTGCTAACGCAAGCACCATCCAGCGAATCAACGTCTGCTTTGCCGCCGCCTCCCGCCGGAGCCCGAGCCCAGAGACTGACAAGACCTGGACCTCCAGACCTCTCACCGCCCGATCCACAGTCCCTGAAAAGAGGAGACCCGTGGAGGCACCGAGACACGTGGAGCCAGCCATCTTGGAACGACTACGACAAGCTGACCAGTGCAACAACCGAGGCTCCCTCCAAGTTGTGCTTTGGGTCCTGAGAAGCCCAACCCTCGAGCAGCATCTGCACCAAAGGTGAGCCCTCCAGCATCTCCACGATCTGCGTGGGGCCCTTCTGCATTTTGCCACTCGACGCGCCTAACCGGTTGCTGGCCCGCTGGCTAGTGGCCATCTTGGCGACGAAATCTACGACAAACACCGCTGGTCTGGTTGCTCCAGACTGGCCCTTGCTCCCCTCCAAAGGAGCAATCCCTCTGACCTTGCTGGTCAGAACCAACAGCTGATTTCCGAATCCTCCTACAATTGCTTTTGCCAAGGCTTGTTTGCTTCGATCAAGTCGCCGACACCGCCGACAGCGAGAGCCTGCGTGGGACAGCTCGTGAGCCGACTCCTGGACGTCGTCGACCTTCAGGGACCACGTGGCTGCGGAGACAAGCTACCCCTCATCACCTGTTTGCACCCGACATCGCCTGGTACCCATCTGGTGCCACGCTGGTCACTGGCTAGTGACTGTGAACACTGTCCCCTCTGCTTACAGGTCTTCAACATCTCCGATCCACTCTTGGATCCACTGCATCTCTTCCCGACCGACCGCCTGCAGCATCTTTGTCCCAGGCTCAACGGAACAGATAGAAGAAACCCGACGCACTTTGAGGCCTATGCACCCGCTTCCTGTGGGTGAGGTAAAGCTGGTACTCCGGTGCCCATGTGTAGTAATACATCTCTAGTGCCTGTGTTCCAAATCTTAAGTTCCTAGGTCATCCGGAAGATTCCTTTTGCAGTAACTTTGTACTTTTTACGCACCCATTGAAACCTATGGGAGCACGCGTGTGACTATTTGCTCTGCACACGCCACCCGTGGACCTCCTGGTCACTAACTGACGTTAGCTCCTTGTAGGCCCAGCGATTCTAGAGGCCCTAGGCCTTTTCCCTTTTCTGTTCGTGGTACTTATACCACTATTTTAGTATATGGTTCGAGTGGCCACCAGGGCCTATCCATATAAAGTGCAACTTCTGTGTATTCTGTGATAATCTTGTTTGACGATTTGTGCTCCTGTGCTCATAAAGAGACTAGGGGTTACTTTGAGAAATAAATACATATATATTTTGAATATATATCTGTGTGGTGTCCTTTCATTGGTATAAAAGGGGGTTATATTTGGTAAAACAGCTGGCTTAACACGCATCACGAGTTTAGCCTCAAAGACTGCTTAGCCTACGCTACCACTAGGGCAGCTGGTCCGAAAAGGTTGACTTACAACCACACCATAAGGGTTGCTTGGCATGGTACAAGGTGGTCACTAGAACTAGTGAACAGCATATACCAGGCCAACTTCTCACATTGGTGAGCAGCGGTTGGATTTGAGCTTGCTGTGTTTTACCATTGTAATCTCTTGGTTACCAATTGAAAGATCACATAGGTACCTGTAGGTACATATAAAACAAGATTAGATATACATAAGTTCTACTGAACTTAGTTGTTGTAGAGCAAAGGGAGTAGCACACCCTGACTACAACTACTAGATAGGTTTAGTAGGTAAACCCAAGTGTAGGTAGATTGCAACACATCCACCCACACTTAAGAGCAATGGCCGGGGCAGAGGGGTCCACTGTACCCATCTCTGTTGAGAGTGACCCCCAGAGGGCACCATCCAGCTTTGCTACCCTTAATCAGAATGAGCTCAGGCATTTGGCAACTCTTAGAGGCCTTAAACAGCCCAAGAACCCAAACTCTGCTGAGCTCAGAGAGCTCTTACAGAATGATGAGAATCAGAGAGCACTCAAGAAAGCTTCCCAGTTTGCCCCCTTAGGGACAGGAACAGGAGGCCCCCCTTCTAAAGATGCCACTGAAGTACCCCTTCCCAATAGTCACCCCTTAGATGGGATGCCTACCACAGAGGATGAGAGTGAAAAGGATACTGACAGTAGTGAGGATGAAGGGAGAACTAGCCCAGTGCCAAGTGTTATACTTGGCCCAGCTAAACCAAGGCTATTGGGGACTGACAGTGGGTTCAACCCACTGGATCTCCCCAGTGGACTTAACACAGGGCTGGGAAGGCAAAGGAATCGCTCAGGTGACTCCAATGCTTCCCATGGCTCTAGAGGCTCTCAAGGTCACTCCAGGAGAAGGATGACCACCCCTCAGAGGAGGGAACATGAGGCCAAGATGCAAGAGGCCCAGCTGAGGATCAGGAAGCAGGAGCTAGAAGTAGCCCTGATGGAAGAGAAACTTAGCAAGGCTAGACAGCATAAAGAGAGTGGGTCTATACCCACTGGTGGCAGCATTGTCCCTAAGGACAAAGATAGGGTCTTTGATAATAGGAACCTGTCTAAGGTTGTGCCCCCCTACAAAAGTGGGGATGACATCCACAAATGGATAACTGCTCTTGAGAGAGCCTGCAAAGTACAGCAGGTTCCTGAAGACCAGTGGGCAGCAATCCTCTGGCTCTCCTTTGAAGGAAGAGGCAGAGACAGACTCCTCACTGTTAGAGAAGAGGATGTCAGAAACTACAGAGTCCTGAAGAGTGTTCTGGTAGATGGGTTAGGCTTAACCACTGAACAGTACAGGTTAATGTTCAGAGACACCCAAAAGACACAGACTCAGGACTGGTCTGAATACATTGAATGTGCCACTAAGGCTTTGGAGGGTTGGTTGCTGGGAAGTAAGGTATCTGATTTTACAGGATTGTATAATTTGATGATGAGAGAACAGATTTTAAATAACTGTCAAAACCAGCAACTGCATCAACACTTGGTTGACTCTGATCTGACCTCTCCCCAAGAATTGGGAAAGAAGGCAGACAAATGGGTCAGAACCAGGGTTAAGCAAAAGAACCAGAACCAGGGCCAAGGGGGTGATCAGAAGAAAACAGACCAAAAGGGTGGAGATCAGAAACCTAAAGACCAGAAGTCTTCAACAGGGCCCCAAACTACTGCTAAGGAGGGTGGGTCCCAACAGTCCAAGAAGAAGAAAGAAGGTCAGAAGAAACCCTGGTGCAATCATTGTAAAAATACAACTCACTGGACTAGTGATTGCAAAAAGGGTGGAGCCCCCAACACTGTTGCCCCTAAGGCACCTGCTCCCAGTACTACTGTTAGCAGTGTTGGTCCCCAGACAAAGGGTGTAGTGGGAATCACTATGGGAACTGAAGGAGATTCTGACTTAGACAGAACCCTTACACAGGCAGTCTTGATCTGTGATGGGGACATTGATTTGTCCCTGACTGTGAGCCCCAGTAACCTGGGCAAGTACAGACAGACTCCTTTAATTAATGACAAAGTGGCTCAAGCCTACAGGGACACATGTGCCAGTGTCACTATGGTGACACCAGGCTTTGTGGATCCTGGACAGTACATACCAGGTGAGAACTACCTGGTGACCAATGCCAGCAATGCCACTACTTCACATAGTGTGGCAGTTGTTAACTTCTCATGGGGAGGGGTAACTGGCCTCAAAAGGGTTGTGGTTAGTGCAGACCTCCCAGTAGAATGTTTGTTGGGCAATGACCTAGAGAGTTCTCTATGGTCAGAAGTGGAGTACAGGACTCATGCAGAGATGTTAGGTATATCATCACATGTCCTTGCTGTGACCAGGTCACAGGCCAAAAAGTGCCTCACTGAACCTCAGGTCTTGGATCTTGGAACAATGGACCAAGTACCTACCAAGAAGAAGAACAGGAGGGTCAAGGCTGTGCCTTCCCCCCTGCCTCAGAGTGATGATCAGCCTTCCCAGGAAGCTGATCTAGAGGACCCTGAAGGAACTGTCCCTGAAGAGCTTGAACCTGATCAGGTTGAGTTTCTGGGGACAGGGGGACCTTCAAGGGCTGACTTGAGGCAGGCTCAGTTATCCTGTCCCTCTCTTGAACCCCTCAGACAGCTGGCTGCTGCTGAGGCTGCTGGGAATGCTCAAGGTACCCATAAAGTGTATTGGGATGAAGGGCTCCTTTATTCAGAGGCTAGAGACCCCAAGCCTGGTGCAACCAGGAGGTTGGTTATACCTCTGCAATTTAGGGGCTTCCTTCTTACCTTGGCCCATGATATTCCTTTAGCAGGACACCTAGGCCAGAACAAGACCTGGGACAGACTTGTCCCTCACTTTCACTGGCCTCATATGAATGAAGATACAAAGGAGTTTTGTCGCTCCTGTGTTACCTGCCAAGCCAGTGGCAAATCAGGTGGCACAACAAAGGCCCCCCTGATACCACTACCTGTGGTGGGGGTTCCCTTTGAAAGAGTGGGAATAGACATAGTGGGTCCCATGGATCCTCCCACTGCATCTGGGCACAGATTTATACTGGTGGTAGTGGATCATGCCACCAGGTATCCAGAGGCAATTCCCCTTAGGACCACTACAGCTCCTGTTGTGGCCAGGGCCCTGCTGGGAGTATTCTCCAGAGTGGGGTTTCCTAAGGAGGTAGTATCTGACAGAGGTACCAACTTTATGTCAGGATACTTGACAGCTATGTGGAAGGAATGTGGTGTCAACTACAAGTTCACCACCCCTTATCACCCACAATGCAATGGGCTTGTTGAGAGATTCAACAAGACCCTAAAGGGTATGATCAAAGGATTACCTGAAAAGCTCAGGCGAAGATGGGATATCCTTCTACCCTGCCTTCTGTTTGCTTACAGAGAGGTCCCACAAAAAGGAGTTGGCTACAGCCCCTTTGAATTGTTGTTTGGGCACCCTGTGAGAGGCCCACTGTGTTTGGTGAAGGAAGGATGGGAGTTACCTCTCAAAAAGCCTAAGCTAGACATAGTGGACTATGTACTTGGTCTCCGCTCCAGGATGGCTGAGTATATGGAGAAGGCATCTAAAAACCTTGAGGCAAGCCAGGCCTTACAGAAAGCTTGGCATGACCAAAAGGCTGTCTTGGTTGAGTATCAGCCAGGACAGAAGGTATGGGTGTTGGAGCCAGTGGCCCCAGCAGCACTCCAAGACAAATGGTCTGGACCCCATACAATCCTGGAAAAGAAGGGAGAGGTCACCTACTTGGTGGACCTAGGAACTCCCAGGAGTCCCCACAGGGTACTCCATGTTAACAGGCTTAAAGCATATGTTGACAGGGCAGACATGGGCTTGCTCATGGCTACAGATGAGGGACAGGAGGAAGAGAGTGACCCTCTCCCAGACCTGTTGTCTCAGAACCCTGAAGATGGCTCAGTTGAAGGAGTGACCCTTGGAGGCAACCTCACTGCCCATCAGCAGACTGAATGTAGACAGGTTCTACAATCATTTTCACATATGTTTTCCTTGATACCTAGTCAAACTGACTGGTGTACCCATGTTGTGGACACTGGTGACAGTCTGCCTGTAAAGAACAAACTTTACAGACAACCTGACCACGTCAGGGACTGTATAAAGGCTGAGGTACATAAAATGCTGGAATTAGGTGTCATTGAACCCTCAGAGAGCCCCTGGGCTAGCCCAGTGGTTCTGGTCCCCAAACCTCACACCAAAGATGGCAAGAGAGAGATGAGGTTCTGTGTGGACTACAGAGGACTCAATGCTGTCACCAGGACAGATGCACACCCTATTCCAAGGGCAGATGAGCTCATAGACAGACTAGCTTCTGCAAAGTTTTTGAGCACATTTGACTTGACAGCTGGCTATTGGCAAATCAGGTTAGCTGAGGAGTCTAAGGCCAAAACAGCATTCTCAACCCCAGGTGGGCATTATCAGTTTGTGGTGATGCCCTTTGGTCTGAAGAATGCACCTGCCACCTTCCAAAGGCTGGTGAACCAAGTCCTTACTGGGTTGGATGACTTTTGCGCAGCATATCTTGATGACATTGCTGTCTTTAGTTCCACCTGGGAGGATCACCTGATCCACCTGAAGAAGGCTCTTGAGGCTCTGCAAAGGGCAGGCCTCACTATCAAGGCTACTAAGTGCCAGATAGGGCAGAGTAAGGTTGTGTATTTGGGCCACCTTGTAGGTGGGGGCCAAGTTCAACCACTGGAGAGTAAGATACAGTCCATCAAGGATTGGTCCCCTCCAACCACCCAGACTCAAGTTCGAGCTTTCTTGGGCTTGACTGGGTATTACAGGAAGTTTGTTAAGAACTATGGGTCCATTGTGACTCCTCTTAATGATCTGACATCCAAGAAGATGCCCAAAAAGGTTCAGTGGACAGTAAGCTGTCAAAAGGCATTTGATGACCTGAAGGAGGCCATGTGCTCTGCACCTATCCTGAAAAGTCCTGACTACTCCAAAGAGTTTATTGTCCAAACAGATGCTTCTGAGTTGGGTGTGGGAGCTGTGCTGTCACAACTTAATGTAGATGGTCAAGACCAACCCATTGCTTTTATTAGCAGAAGGTTGACCCCCAGAGAGAAGAATTGGTCAGCTATTGAGAGGGAGGCCTTTGCTGTGGTGTGGGCCCTGAAGAAGCTGAGGCCATACTTGTTTGGCACTCACTTCAAGATTCAGACCGACCATAAGCCCCTCTTGTGGCTAAATCAGATGAAGGGTGAAAACCCCAAACTGCTTAGGTGGTCCATTTCCCTACAGGGGATGGACTTTACAGTGGAGCACCGGCCAGGTACTGACCATGGGAATGCAGATGGTCTCTCCAGGTACTTCCACTTAGGACATGAAGACGAGACTGGTCAAGGCTAGTTTAATGTCCCAGCGTTTGGGGGGGGGTTGTGTAGGAGAGTAGGGTCTGCTATCCTATGGTCACCCCAAATTTTTGCTTTTTGCTTCACTGGTTTTTGACATATTGAGGCTGTGGGCCTGCCAATCAGACCCCCAGCCTGCTGTTCTCTCTACTAAATTAAAACTATGCACCCTAGGTGCATAACCAATTGGAAGTGGATCACCCTGTCAGCCCCTGTACCAGTGTACACTAGGTACCCAGGGCATTGGTGTACCCAAGGCCTGCCAGGGGCTGCAGCATGTATTATGCCACCCCAGGCTTGGCCTAACAACCTGACACAACTGGCTGATCACTCAGCTGGGGTAAGTTGGTGTAATCACCTCTTACTTAGGTGTAGTATACCTATACCTAACCTTAAATGGGACACCTGGTAACCTATAAGTCACTCCTATGGCAGGCCTTAACAATCCTGAAGGCAGAGTGCTTGGTTCCATGTGAGATGGTGCTCTGGCATGAGCTGAGCCTGTCTGCAGTGGTCGGAACAACTTCCTTCTACTGTTTCCAGATATCGTCATACCATATACTCTTAAGTGCATTATGAACCTCGCGGTTAAATGCTATCTTTGGTTGGGCTTTATCAAAACATGTCGAGTAAGGTGTCATACGAATTGGAATACTAACCCCTCGCCAATTCTGGCGACGGGGTTAGCATTCCACCCTTCTAGAGGGACACGACATGTACAGTACCTGAAACCCGGGTAAAATCAGACATAGCCTCAGCTCCACAAAATGGATGCTGCCACCACAGACACAAGTCTGCCCTCCTGCTGCTGGGAGTCCTTCCAGCTTGGGAGGTGTGGACAAAGGGTTTCCTGCCAGGGGAGGTGCGTGCACCACCCCAGACAGGATTTTGTGTATTGGTCAGGTAGGGCTTGAAAGAAACCAGACATGCCTGTGGCTCACAAGGAGCCTCGGTGCCTATGCCAGTTCAAACCGGTCCTGGGGCACACCAGTCCCGGGCCTGGGGCGAGCTGGACAAAGGATTGGGGGTGTAACCACCCCCCTTCCTGGTCCCACCCATAGGGAGGGACCTAGCAGGTAGTCCGGCCCCTAGAATCCGAATAAAGGTAGGAGCTGTGTCCTAAGACTTCAGACATCCTGGAATCAACTTGAAACTAAGAAGAAGACGGGAACTTCGACATTCTGCTGCACAGAAGACTGAAGAAAATCTCCCCTGTGGTCAGGGAGTGACCACCTTGCTAACGCAAGCACCATCCAGCGAATCAACGTCTGCTTTGCCGCCGCCTCCCGCCGGAGCCCGAGCCCAGAGACTGACAAGACCTGGACCTCCAGACCTCTCACCGCCCGATCCACAGTCCCTGAAAAGAGGAGACCCGTGGAGGCACCGAGACACGTGGAGCCAGCCATCTTGGAACGACTACAACAAGCTGACCAGTGCAACAACCGAGGCTCCCTCCAAGTTGTGCTTTGGGTCCTGAGAAGCCCAACCCTCGAGCAGCATCTGCACCAAAGGTGAGCCCTCCAGCATCTCCACGATCTGCGTGGGGCCCTTCTGCATTTTGCCACTCGACGCGCCTAACCGGTTGCTGGCCCGCTGGCTAGTGGCCATCTTGGCGACGAAATCTACGACAAACACCGCTGGTCTGGTTGCTCCAGACTGGCCCTTGCTCCCCTCCAAAGGAGCAATCCCTCTGACCTTGCTGGTCAGAACCAACAGCTGATTTCCGAATCCTCCTACAATTGCTTTTGCCAAGGCTTGTTTGCTTCGATCAAGTCGCCGACACCGCCGACAGCGAGAGCCTGCGTGGGACAGCTCGTGAGCCGACTCCTGGACGTCGTCGACCTTCAGGGACCACGTGGCTGCGGAGACAAGCTACCCCTCATCACCTGTTTGCACCCGACATCGCCTGGTACCCATCTGGTGCCACGCTGGTCACTGGCTAGTGACTGTGAACACTGTCCCCTCTGCTTACAGGTCTTCAACATCTCCGATCCACTCTTGGATCCACTGCATCTCTTCCCGACCGACCGCCTGCAGCATCTTTGTCCCAGGCTCAACGGAACAGATAGAAGAAACCCGACGCACTTTGAGGCCTATGCACCCGCTTCCTGTGGGTGAGGTAAAGCTGGTACTCCTGTGCCCATGTGTAGTAATACATCTCTAGTGCCTGTGTTCCAAATCTTAAGTTCCTAGGTCATCCGGAAGATTCCTTTTGCAGTAACTTTGTACTTTTTACGCACCCATTGAAACCTATGGGAGCACGCGTGTGACTATTTGCTCTGCACACGCCACCCGTGGACCTCCTGGTCACTAACTGACGTTAGCTCCTTGTAGGCCCAGCGATTCTAGAGGCCCTAGGCCTTTTCCCTTTTCTGTTCGTGGTACTTATACCACTATTTTAGTATATGGTTCGAGTGGCCACCAGGGCCTATCCATATAAAGTGCAACTTCTGTGTATTCTGTGATAATCTTGTTTGACGATTTGTGCTCCTGTGCTCATAAAGAGACTAGGGGTTACTTTGAGAAATAAATACATATATATTTTGAATATATATCTGTGTGGTGTCCTTTCATTGGTATAAAAGGGGGTTATATTTGGTAAAACAGCTGGCTTAACACGCATCACGAGTTTAGCCTCAAAGACTGCTTAGCCTACGCTACCACTAGGGCAGCTGGTCCGAAAAGGTTGACTTACAACCACACCATAAGGGTTGCTTGGCATGGTACAAGGTGGTCACTAGAACTAGTGAACAGCATATACCAGGCCAACTTCTCACACTGCACACCTACACTCTGCTCACCCTGCACACCCACAGATTATTCACCCTGCAATCCCACCCGTTGATCATCCTCCACACTCACACACTGCTCACCCTGCATACTCACATACAGCTCACCCTGCACACTCACATACTGCTCACCATGCACATTCTCTGCTGGTCCTGGATACCCACACCTTGCTCACCCTGCATACTCACACACTGCTCACACAGCACACCCACACACTGCTCACCCTGCACACTCACAGACTGCTCACCCTGCATACTCACACACTGCTCACCCTGCAAACTTACACACTTTTCACCCTGCACACTCACACACTGCTCACCCTGCACACTCATACACTGCTCACACTCACATACTGTTCACCCTGCACACCCACACACTTCTCACCCTGCATACTCACACACTGCTCACTCTGTTTACTCATACACTGCTCACCCTGCACAGTCACACACTGCTCACCCTGCATGCTCACACACTGCTGGCCCTGGACACCCAAATACTGCTCACCCTGCACATTCACACACTGTTCTCCCTGCTCACTCACACCCTGCTCACTCTGCACACTCACACATTGCTCACCCTGCACACTCACACACTGCTCACCCTGCATGCTCACACACTGCTGGCCCTGGACACCCAAACACTGCTCACCCTGCACACCCACACACTGCTCACCCTGCACTCTCAAGCACTGCTCACTATTTAACACACTGCTGGCCCTTGACATCCACACACTGCTCAGCCTGCACACTCACACACTGCTCACCCTGCACACTCACACACTGCTGGCCCTGGACACCCACACACTGCTCACCCTGCACACTCACACACTGCTCACCCTGCACACTCACACATTGCTCTACTTGCATACTCACACGCTGCTCACCCTGCACACTCACACACTGCTTACCCTGCACACTCACACTTCTGGCCCTGGACACCCACACCCTGCTCAACCTGCATACTCACACACTACTCACCCTGCACATCCACACACTGCTCACCCTGAATACACACACACTGCTCACTCTGCATGCTCACACACTGCTCACCCTTCATACTCACACACTGCTGGCCCTGGGCACCCACACACTGCTCACCCTGCACACCCACACTCTGCTCACCCTGCACACCCACAGATTGCTCACCCTGCACTCCCACCCATTGATCATCCTCCACACTCACACACTGCTCACACTGCATACTCACATACAGCTCACCCTGCACACTCACATACTGCTCACCATGCACATTCTCTGCTGGTCCTGGACACCCACACCTTGCTCACCCTGCATACTCACACACTGCTCACACAGCACACCCACACACTGCTCACCCTGCACACTCACACACTGCTCAACCTGCATACTCACACACTGCTCACCCTGCACACTCACACACTTATCACCCTGCACACTCACACACTGCTCACCCTGCACACTCATACACTGCTGACACTCACACACTGCTCACCCCACACACTCACACACTGCTCTACATGCACACTCACACACTGTTTACCCTGCACACTCACACACTGCTCACCCTGAACACACACATTGCTCACCCAGCATACTCACACTGCACACACATAGTGCTCTCCCTGCACACTCACACACTGCTCACCCTGCCCACCCACACACTGCTTACCCTGCACACTCACACAGTGTTCACACTCACACACTGCTCACCCTGCACACCCACACACTGCTCACCCTGCACACCCACACACTGCTCACCCTGCATACTCACACAGTGCTCAATCTGCACACTCCCACACTGCTCACCCTGCACACTCACACATTGCTCACCAATGCACACTCACACACTGCTCACTCTGCACACTCACACACTGCTTACCCTGCACACTCACACTTCTGGCCCTGGACACCCACACCCTACTCACCCTGCATAATCACACACTACTCACCCTGCACATCCACATACTGCTCACCCTGAATACGCACACACTGCTCACCCTGCATGCTCATACACTGCTCACCCTGCATACTCATGCACTGCTGGCCCTGGGCACCCACACACTGCTCACCCTGCACACTCATACACTGCTCACACTCACATACTGCTCACCCTGCACACCCACACACTGCTCACCCTGCATACTCACACACTGCTCACCCTGTATACCCACACACTGCTCACCCTGCACACTCACACACTGCTCACCCTGCATGCTCACACACTGCTGGCCCTGGACACCCAAACACTGCTCACCCTGCACACCCACACACTGCTCACCCTGCACTCTCAAGCACTGCTCACTATTTAACACACTGCTTGCCCTGGACATCCACACACTGCTCAGCCTGCACACTCACACACTGCTCACCCTGTACACTCACACACTGCTGGCCCTGGACACCCACACACTGCTCACCCTGCACACCCACACTCTGCTCACCCTGCACACCCACAGATTGCTCACCCTGCACTCCCACCCATTGATCATCCTCCACACTCACACACTGCTCACCCTGTATACTCACATACAGCTCACCCTGCACACTCACATACTGCTCACCATGCACATTCTCTGCTGGCCCTGGACACCCACACCTTGCTCACCCTGCATACTCACACACTGCTCACACAGCACACCCACACACTGCTCACCCTGCACACTCACACACTGCTCACCCTGCATACTAACACACTGCTCACCCTGCACACTCACACACTTATCACCCTGCACACTCACACACTGCTCACCCTGCACACCCACACACTGCTCACCCTGCATATGCACACACTGCTTACCATGCACACTTGCACACTGCTCACCCTGAATACTCACACACTCTTCACCCAGCATACTCACACATTGCCGGCCCTGGGCAACCACACACTGCTCACCCTGCAAACTCACACACTGCTCACACTCACATACTGCTCACCCTGCACACCCACACACTGCTCACCCTGCATACTCACACACTGCTCACCTTGCATACTGACATACTGCTCAGCCTGCACAATTACGTACTACTCACCCTGCATTCTCAAACACTGCTTTCCCTGGACACCCACATACTGCTCAACCTGCACACTCACGCACTGCTCACCCTACACACTCACAGATTGCTCACCCTGCACACTCACACACTGCTTACCCTGCACACTCACACACTGCTCTACATGCCCACTCACACACTGTTTACCCTGCACACTCACACACTGCTCACCCTACACACTCACACACTGCTCACCCAGCATACTCACACACTACTCACCCTGCACACACATAGTGCTCTCCCTGCACACTCACACACTGATCACCCTGCCCACCAACACACTGCTCACCCTGCACACTCACACACTGCTGGCCCTGGACACACACACTGCTCATCCTGCACACCCACACACTGCTCACCCTGCACTCTCAAGCACTGCTCACTCTTTAACACACTGCTGACCCTGGACACCCACACACTGCTTACCCTGCACACTCACACACTGCTCACCCTGCACACTCACACATTGCTCACCTTGCATACTCACATGCTGCTCACCCTGCACACTCACACACTGCTTACCCTGCACACTCACACTTCTGGCCCTGGACACCCACACCCTGCTCACCCTGCATACTCACACACTACTCACCCTGCACATCCACACACTGCTCACCCTGAATACACACACACTGCTCACTCTGCATGCTCACACACTGCTCACCCTTCATACTCACACACTGCTGGCCCTGGGCACCCACACACTGCTCACCCTGCACACCCACAGATTGCTCACCCTGCAATCCCACCCATTGATCATCCTCCACACTCACACACTGCTCACCCTGCATACTCACATACAGCTCACCCTGCACACTCACATACTGCTCACCATGCACATTCTCTGCTGGTCCTGGATACCCACACCTTGCTCACCCTGCATACTCACACACTGCTCACACAGCACACCCACACACTGCTCACCCTGCACACTCACACACTGCTCACCCTGCATACTCACACACTGCTCACCCTGCAAACTTACACACTTTTCACCCTGCACACTCACACACTGCTCACCCTGCACACTCATACACTGCTCACACTCACATACTGTTCACCCTGCACACCCACACACTTCTCACCCTGCATTCTCAAACACTGCTCACTCTGTATACTCATACACTGCTCACCCTGCACACTCACACACTGCTCACCCTGCATGCTCACACACTGCTGGCCCTGGACACCCAAATACTGCTCACCCTGCACATTCACACACTGTTCTCCCTGCTCACTCACACCCTGCTCACTCTGCACACTCACACATTGCTCACCCTGCACACTCACACACTGCTCACCCTGCATGCTCACACACTGCTGGCCCTGGACACCCAAACACTGCTCACCCTGCACACCCACACACTGCTCACCCTGCACTCTCAAGCACTGCTCACTATTTAACACACTGCTGGCCCTGGACATCCACACACTGCTCAGCCTGCACACTCACACACTGCTCACCCTGCACACTCACACACTGCTGGCCCTGGACACCCACACACTGCTCACCCTGCACACTCACACACTGCTCACCCTGCACACTCACACATTGCTCACCTTGCATACTCACACGCTGCTCACCCTGCACACTCACACACTGCTTACCCTGCACACTCACACTTCTGGCCCTGGACACCCACACCCTGCTCAACCTGCATACTCACACACTACTCACCCTGCACATCCACACACTGCTCACCCTGAATACACACACACTGCTCACTCTGCATGCTCACACACTGCTCACCCTTCATACTCACACACTGCTGGCCCTGGGCACCCACACACTGCTCACCCTGCACACTCACACTCTGCTCACCCTGCACATCCACAGATTGCTCACCCTGCACTCCCACCCATTGATCATCCTCCACACTCACACACTGCTCACACTGCATACTCACATACAGCTCACCCTGCACACTCACATACTGCTCACCATGCACATTCTCTGCTGGTCCTGGACACCCACACCTTGCTCACCCTGCATACTCACGCACTGCTCACACAGCACACCCACACACTGCTCACCCTGCACACTCACACACTGCTCAACCTGCATACTCACACACTGCTCACCCTGCACACTCACACACTTATCACCCTGCACACTCACACACTGCTCACCCTGCACACTCATACACTGCTGACACTCACACACTGCTCACCCCACACACTCACACACTGCTCTACATGCACACTCACACACTGTTTACCCTGCACACTCACACACTGCTCACCCTGAACACACACATTGCTCACCCAGTATACTCACACTGCACACACATAGTGCTCTCCCTGCACACTCACACACTGCTCACCCTGCTCACCCACACACTGCTCACCCTGCACACTCACACAGTGTTCACACTCACACACTGCTCACCCTGCACACCCACACACTGCTCACCCTGCACACCCAGACACTGCTCACCCTGCATACTCACACAGTGCTCACTCTGCACACTCCCACACTGCTCACCCTGCACACTCACACATTGCTCACCAATTCATACTCACACACTGCTCACACAGCACACCCACACACTGCTCACCCTGCACACTCACAGACTGCTCACCCTGCACACCCACACACTTCTCACCCTGCATACTCACACACTGCTCACTCTGTTTACTCATACACTGCTCACCCTGCACAGTCACACACTGCTCACCCTGCATGCTCACACACTGCTGGCCCTGGACACCCAAATACTGCTCACCCTGCACATTCACACACTGTTCTCCCTGCTCACTCACACCCTGCTCACTCTGCACACTCACACATTGCTCACCCTGCACACTCACACACTGCTCACCCTGCATGCTCACACACTGCTGGCCCTGGACACCCAAACACTGCTCACCCTGCACACCCACACACTGCTCACCCTGCACTCTCAAGCACTGCTCACTATTTAACACACTGCTGGCCCTGGGCATCCACACACTGCTCAGCCTGCACACTCACACACTGCTCACCCTGCACACTCACACACTGCTGGCCCTGGACACCCACACACTGCTCACCCTGCACACTCACACACTGCTCACCCTGCACACTCACACATTGCTCTACATGTATACTCACACGCTGCTCACCCTGCACACTCACACACTGCTTACCCTGCACACTCACACTTCTGGCCCTGGACAACCACACCCTGCTCAACCTGCATACTCACACACTACTCACCCTGCACATCCACACACTGCTCACCCTGAATACACACACACTGCTCACTCTGCATGCTCACACACTGCTCACCCTTCATACTCACACACTGCTGGCCCTGGGCACCCACACACTGCTCACCCTGCACACCCACACTCTGCTCACCCTGCACACCCACAGATTGCTCACCCTGCACTCCCACCCATTGATCATCCTCCACACTCACACACTGCTCACACTGCATACTCACATACAGCTCACCCTGCACACTCACATACTGCTCACCATGCACATTCTCTGCTGGTCCTGGACACCCACACCTTGCTCACCCTGCATACTCACACACTGCTCACACAGCACACCCACACACTGCTCACCCTGCACACTCACACACTGCTCAACCTGCATACTCACACACTGCTCACCCTGCACACTCACACACTTATCACCCTGCACACTCACACACTGCTCACCCTGCACACTCATACACTGCTGACACTCACACACTGCTCACCCCACACACTCACACACTGCTCTACATGCACACTCACACACTGTTTACCCTGCACACTCACACACTGCTCACCCTGAACACACACATTGCTCACCCAGCATACTCACACTGCACACACATAGTGCTCTCCCTGCACACTCACACACTGCTCACCCTGCCCACCCACACACTGCTTACCCTGCACACTCACACAGTGTTCACACTCACACACTGCTCACCCTGCACACCCACACACTGCTCACCCTGCACACCCACACACTGCTCACCCTACATACTCACACAGTGCTCAATCTGCACACTCCCACACTGCTCACCCTGCACACTCACACATTGCTCACCAATGCACACTCACACACTGCTCACTCTGCACACTCACACACTGCTTACCCTGCACACTCACACTTCTGGCCCTGGACACCCACACCCTACTCACCCTGCATAATCACACACTACTCACCCTGCACATCCACATACTGCTCACCCTGAATACGCACACACTGCTCACCCTGCATGCTCATACACTGCTCACCCTGCATACTCATGCACTGCTGGCCCTGGGCACCCACACACTGCTCACCCTGCACACTCATACACTGCTCACACTCACATACTGCTCACCCTGCACACCCACACACTGCTCACCCTGCATACTCACACACTGCTCACCCTGTATACCCACACACTGCTCACCCTGCACACTCACACACTGCTCACCCTGCATGCTCACACACTGCTGGCCCTGGACACCCAAACACTGCTCACCCTGCACACCCACACACTGCTCACCCTGCACTCTCAAGCACTGCTCACTATTTAACACACTGCTTGCCCTGGACATCCACACACTGCTCAGCCTGCACACTCACACACTGCTCACCCTGCACACTCACACACTGCTGGCCCTGGACACCCACACACTGCTCACCCTGCACACCCACACTCTGCTCACCCTGCACACCCACAGATTGCTCACCCTGCACTCCCACCCATTGATCATCCTCCACACTCACACACTGCTCACCCTGTATACTCACATACAGCTCACCCTGCACACTCACATACTGCTCACCATGCACATTCTCTGCTGGCCCTGGACACCCACACCTTGCTCACCCTGCATACTCACACACTGCTCACACAGCACACCCACACACTGCTCACCCTGCACACTCACACACTGCTCACCCTGCATACTAACACACTGCTCACCCTGCACACTCACACACTTATCACCCTGCACACTCACACACTGCTCACCCTGCACACCCACACACTGCTCACCCTGCATATGCACACACTGCTTACCATGCACACTTGCACACTGCTCACCCTGAATACTCACACACTCTTCACCCAGCATACTCACACATTGCCGGCCCTGGGCAACCACACACTGCTCACCCTGCAAACTCACACACTGCTCACACTCACATACTGCTCACCCTGCACACCCACACACTGCTCACCCTGCATACTCACACACTGCTCACCTTGCATACTGACATACTGCTCAGCCTGCACAATTACATACTACTCACCCTGCATTCTCAAACACTGCTTTCCCTGGACACCCACATACTGCTCAACCTGCACACTCACGCACTGCTCACCCTACACACTCACAGATTGCTCACCCTGCACACTCACACACTGCTTACCCTGCACACTCACACACTGCTCTACATGCCCACTCACACACTGTTTACCCTGCACACTCACACACTGCTCACCCTACACACACACACATTGCTCACCCAGCATACTCACACACTACTCACCCTGCACACACATAGTGCTCTCCCTGCACACTCACACACTGATCACCCTGCCCACCAACACACTGCTCACCCTGCACACTCACACACTGCTGGCCCTGGACACACACACTGCTCATCCTGCACACCCACACACTGCTCACCCTGCACTCTCAAGCACTGCTCACTCTTTAACACACTGCTGACCCTGGACACCCACACACTGCTTACCCTGCACACTCACACACTGCTCACCCTGCACACTCACACATTGCTCACCTTGCATACTCACATGCTGCTCACCCTGCACACTCACACACTGCTTACCCTGCACACTCACACTTCTGGCCCTGGACACCCACACCCTGCTCACCCTGCAGACTTACACACTACTCACCCTGCACATCCACACACTGCTCACCCTGAATACACACACACTGCTCACTCTGCATGCTCACACACTGCTCACCCTTCATACTCACACACTGCTGGCCCTGGGCACCCACACACTGCTCACCCTGCACACCCACACTCTGCTCACCCTGCACACCCACAGATTGCTCACCCTGCAATCCCACCCATTGATCATCCTCCACACTCACACACTGCTCACCCTGCATACTCACATACAGCTCACCCTGCACACTCACATACTGCTCACCATGCACATTCTCTGCTGGTCCTGGATACCCACACCTTGCTCACCCTGCATACTCACACACTGCTCACACAGCACACCCACACACTGCTCACCCTGCACACTCACAGACTGCTCACCCTGCATACTCACACACTGCTCACCCTGCAAACTTACACACTTTTCACCCTGCACACTCACACACTGCTCACCCTGCACACTCATACACTGCTCACACTCACATACTGTTCACCCTGCACACCCACACACTTCTCACCCTGCATTCTCACACACTGCTCACTCTGTATACTCATACACTGCTCACCCTGCACACTCACACACTGCTCACCCTGCATGCTCACACACTGCTGGCCCTGGACACCCAAATACTGCTCACCCTGCACATTCACACACTGTTCTCCCTGCTCACTCACACCCTGCTCACTCTGCACACTCACACATTGCTCACCCTGCACACTCACACACTGCTCACCCTGCATGCTCACACACTGCTGGCCCTGGACACCCAAACACTGCTCACCCTGCACACCCACACACTGCTCACCCTGCACTCTCAAGCACTGCTCACTATTTAACACACTGCTGGCCCTGGACATCCACACACTGCTCAGCCTGCACACTCACACACTGCTCACCCTGCACACTCACACACTGCTGGCCCTGGACACCCACACACTGCTCACCCTGCACACTCACACACTGCTCACCCTGCACACTCACACATTGCTCACCTTGCATACTCACACGCTGCTCACCCTGCACACTCACACACTGCTTACCCTGCACACTCACACTTCTGGCCCTGGACACCCACACCCTGCTCAACCTGCATACTCACACACTACTCACCCTGCACATCCACACACTGCTCACCCTGAATACACACACACTGCTCACTCTGCATGCTCACACACTGCTCACCCTTCATACTCACACACTGCTGGCCCTGGGCACCCACACACTGCTCACCCTGCACACCCACACTCTGCTCACCCTGCACATCCACAGATTGCTCACCCTGCACTCCCACCCATTGATCATCCTCCACACTCACACACTGCTCACACTGCATACTCACATACAGCTCACCCTGCACACTCACATACTGCTCACCATGCACATTCTCTGCTGGTCCTGGACACCCACACCTTGCTCACCCTGCATACTCACGCACTGCTCACACAGCACACCCACACACTGCTCACCCTGCACACTCACACACTGCTCAACCTGCATACTCACACACTGCTCACCCTGCACACTCACACACTTATCACCCTGCACACTCACACACTGCTCACCCTGCACACTCATACACTGCTGACACTCACACACTGCTCACCCCACACACTCACACACTGCTCTACATGCACACTCACACACTGTTTACCGTGCACACTCACATACTGCTCACCCTGAACACACACATTGCTCACCCAGCATACTCACACTGCACACACATAGTGCTCTCCCTGCACACTCACACACTGCTCACCCTGCTCACCCACACACTGCTCACCCTGCACACTCACACAGTGTTCACACTCACACACTGCTCACCCTGCACACCCACACACTGCTCACCCTGCACACCCAGACACTGCTCACCCTGCATACTCACACAGTGCTCACTCTGCACACTCCCACACTGCTCACCCTGCACACTCACACATTGCTCACCAATGCATACTCACACACTGCTCACACAGCACACCCACACACTGCTCACCCTGCACACTCACAGACTGCTCACCCTGCATACTCACACACTGCTCACCCTGCAAACTTACACACTTTTCACCCTGCACACTCACACACTGCTCACCCTGCACACTCATACACTGCTCACACTCACATACTGTTCACCCTGCACACCCACACACTTCTCACCCTGCATACTCAACCACTGCTCACTCTGTATACTCATACACTGCTCACCCTGCACACTCACACACTGCTCACCCTGCATGCTCACACACTGCTGGCCCTGGACACCCAAATACTGCTCACCCTGCACATTCACACACTGTTCTCCCTGCTCACTCACACCCTGCTCACTCTGCACACTCACACATTGCTCACCCTGCACACTCACACACTGCTCACCCTGCATGCTCACAAACTGCTGGCCCTGGACACCCAAACACTGCTCACCCTGCACACCCACACACTGCTCACCCTGCACTCTCAAGCACTGCTCACTATTTAACACACTGCTGGCCCTGGACATCCACACACTGCTCAGCCTGCACACTCACACACTGCTCACCCTGCACACTCACACATTGCTCACCTTGCATACTCACATGCTGCTCACCCTGCACACTCACACACTGCTCACCCTGCACACTCACACACTGCTGGCCCTGGACACCCACACACTGCTCACCCTGCACACCCACACTCTGCTCACCCTGCACACCCACAGATTGCTCACCCTGCACTCCCACCCATTGATCATCCTCCACACTCACACACTGCTCACCCTGTATACTCACATACAGCTCACCCTGCACACTCACATACTGCTCACCATGCACATTCTCTGCTGGCCCTGGACACCCACACCTTGCTCACCCTGCATACTCACACACTGCTCACACAGCACACCCACACACTGCTCACCCTGCACACTCACACACTGCTCACCCTGCATACTAACACACTGCTCACCCTGCACACTCACACACTTATCACCCTGCACACTCACACACTGCTCACCCTGCACACCCACACACTGCTCACCCTGCATATGCACACACTGCTTACCATGCACACTTGCAGACTGCTCACCCTGAATACTCACACACTCTTCACCCAGCATACTCACACATTGCCGGCCCTGGGCAACCACACACTGCTCACCCTGCAAACTCACACACTGCTCACACTCACATACTGCTCACCCTGCACACCCACACACTGCTCACCCTGCATACTCACACACTGCTCACCTTGCATACTGACATACTGCTCAGCCTGCACAATTACGTACTACTCACCCTGCATTCTCAAACACTGCTTTCCCTGGACACCCACATACTGCTCAACCTGCACACTCACGCACTGCTCACCCTACACACTCACAGATTGCTCACCCTGCACACTCACACACTGCTTACCCTGCACACTCACACACTGCTCTACATGCCCACTCACACACTGTTTACCCTGCACACTCACACACTGCTCACCCTACACACACACACATTGCTCACCCAGCATACTCACACACTACTCACCCTGCACACACATAGTGCTCTCCCTGCACACTCACACACTGATCACCCTGCCCACCAACACACTGCTCACCCTGCACACTCACACACTGCTGGCCCTGGACACACACACTGCTCATCCTGCACACCCACACACTGCTCACCCTGCACTCTCAAGCACTGCTCACTCTTTAACACACTGCTGACCCTGGACACCCACACACTGCTTACCCTGCACACTCACACACTGCTCACCCTGCACACTCACACATTGCTCACCTTGCATACTCACATGCTGCTCACCCTGCACACTCACACACTGCTTACCCTGCACACTCACACTTCTGGCCCTGGACACCCACACCCTGCTCACCCTGCATACTCACACACTACTCACCCTGCACATCCACACACTGCTCACCCTGAATACACACACACTGCTCACTCTGCATGCTCACACACTGCTCACCCTTCATACTCACACACTGCTGGCCCTGGGCACCCACACACTGCTCACCCTGCACACCCACACTCTGCTCACCCTGCACACCCACAAATTGCTCACCCTGCAATCCCACCCATTGATCATCCTCCACACTCACACACTGCTCACCCTGCATACTCACATACAGCTCACCCTGCACACTCACATACTGCTCACCATGCACATTCTCTGCTGGTCCTGGATACCCACACCTTGCTCACCCTGCATACTCACACACTGCTCACACAGCACACCCACACACTGCTCACCCTGCACACTCACAGACTGCTCACCCTGCATACTCACACACTGCTCACCCTGCAAACTTACACACTTTTCACCCTGCACACTCCCACACTGCTCACCCTGCACACTCATACACTGCTCACACTCACATACTGTTCACCCTGCACACCCACACACTTCTCACCCTGCATTCTCACACATTGCTCACCCTGCACACTCACACACTGCTCACCCTGCATGCTCACACACTGCTGGCCCTGGACACCCAAACACTGCTCACCCTGCACACCCACACACTGCTCACCCTGCACTCTCAAGCACTGCTCACTATTTAACACACTGCTGGCCTTGGACATCCACACACTGCTCAGCCTGCACACCCACACACTGCTCACCCTGCACTCTCAAGCACTGCTCACTCTTTAACACACTGCTGGCCCTGGACACCCACACACTGCTCACCCTGCCCACTCACACACTGCTCACCCTGCACACTCACACATTGCTCACCTTGCATACTCACACGCTGCTCACCCTGCACACTCACACACTGCTTACCCTGCACACTCACACTTCTGGCCCTGGACACCCACACCCTGCTCAACCTGCATACTCACACACTACTCACCCTGCACATCCACACACTGCTCACCCTGAATACACACACACTGCTCACTCTGCATGCTCACACACTGCTCACCCTTCATACTCACACACTGCTGGCCCTGGGCACCCACACACTGCTCACCCTGCACACCCACACTCTGCTCACCCTGCACATCCACAGATTGCTCACCCTGCACTCCCACCCATTGATCATCCTCCACACTCACACACTGCTCACACTGCATACTCACATACAGCTCACCCTGCACACTCACATACTGCTCACCATGCACATTCTCTGCTGGTCCTGGACACCCACACCTTGCTCACCCTGCATACTCACGCACTGCTCACACAGCACACCCACACACTGCTCACCCTGCACACTCACACACTGCTCAACCTGCATACTCACACACTGCTCACCCTGCACACTCACACACTTATCACCCTGCACACTCACACACTGCTCACCCTGCACACTCATACACTGCTGACACTCACACACTGCTCACCCCACACACTCACACACTGCTCTACATGCACACTCACACACTGTTTACCCTGCACACTCACACACTGCTCACCCTGAACACACACATTGCTCACCCAGCATACTCACACTGCACACACATAGTGCTCTCCCTGCACACTCACACACTGCTCACCCTGCTCACCCACACACTGCTCACCCTGCACACTCACACAGTGTTCACACTCACACACTGCTCACCCTGCACACCCACACACTGCTCACCCTGCACACCCAGACACTGCTCACCCTGCATACTCACACAGTGCTCACTCTGCACACTCCCACACTGCTCACCCTGCACACTCACACATTGCTCACCAATGCATACTCACACACTGCTCACACAGCACACCCACACACTGCTCACCCTGCACACTCACAGACTGCTCACCCTGCATACTCACACACTGCTCACCCTGCAAACTTACACACTTTTCACCCTGCACACTCACACACTGCTCACCCTGCACACTCATACACTGCTCACACTCACATACTGTTCACCCTGCACACCCACACACTTCTCACCCTGCATACTCAACCACTGCTCACTCTGTATACTCATACACTGCTCACCCTGCACACTCACACACTGCTCACCCTGCATGCTCACACACTGCTGGCCCTGGACACCCAAATACTGCTCACCCTGCACATTCACACACTGTTCTCCCTGCTCACTCACACCCTGCTCACTCTGCACACTCACACATTGCTCACCCTGCACACTCACACACTGCTCACCCTGCATGCTCACAAACTGCTGGCCCTGGACACCCAAACACTGCTCACCCTGCACACCCACACACTGCTCACCCTGCACTCTCAAGCACTGCTCACTATTTAACACACTGCTGGCCCTGGACATCCACACACTGCTCAGCCTGCACACTCACACACTGCTCACCCTGCACACTCACACACTGCTGGCCCTGGACACCCACACACTGCTCACCCTGCACACTCACACACTGCTCACCCTGCACACTCACACATTGCTCACCTTGCATACTCACATGCTGCTCACCCTGCACACTCACACACTGCTTACCCTGCACACTCACACTTCTGGCCCTGGACACCCACACCCTGCTCAACCTGCATACTCACACACTACTCACCCTGCACATCCACACACTGCTCACCGTTAATACACACACACTGCTCACTCTGCATGCTCACACACTGCTCACCCTTCATACTCACACACTGCTGGCCCTGGGCACCCACACACTGCTCACCCTGCACACACACACTCTGCTCACCCTGCACATCCACAGATTAATCACCCTGCACTCCCACCCATTGATCATCCTCCACACTCACACAATGATCACACTGCATACTCACATACTGTTAGACGGCGACCTCAGAGGAGCCCGGAAAGGGGTCCTGACTACCCTGAGACCCACCCTCAAAGTATCGTAGCCGGGCACTGGTGGGAGATTCCCCAGGGGGAGGACTCTCGCAACTAGGATCGTACTTCTGGCACCACACGACACAGAGGGACCACACTGGGTATTCTCAGAACAAGTTTTATCAAACAGGTATCACTGCAAATATGTACAAGGTGAGCACGGGCTCACGAGTCTCGGAAAGGTAGGGGGTAGCGGGACTGTCTCTGGTAACGGTTCAAAGGAGGGACGTACCCGGCGCACAGCTCACAATCCTCGAGCTGGGGGGTAGGCTGGTTGTCGTGGGGTCCGGCGGGACCGGTGGAGTCTGTGGAAGCCGCGAGTCACTCAGTGGGCTCAGGTACAAGTTCGGAGGTCTTACGATCTTCAGGGAGCCGCGAGTCACTCAGCAGGGCTCAGGTACAAGTTCGGAGGTCTTACGATCTTCAGGGAGCCGCGAGTCACTCAGCAGGGCTCAGGTACAAGTTCGGAGGTCTTACGATCTTCAGGGAGCCGCGAGTCACTCAGCAGGGCTCAGGTGAGTTCGGAGGTCTTACGATCTTCAGGGAGCCGCGAGTCACTCAGCAGGGCTCAGGTGAGTTCCAGTTCCAGGAGCCGCGACCACGTCAGCAGGCTCTCGTTGTTCCAGCGTCGAATCTGCCGGACAGCCCCAGAGCACCCCTTTTTATAGTTCGACCCCTCTTTGATGTCCGGAGTCTGTGCAGGCAGGGGTCTTGTCACCTGGGGGTCGCTTGTCGGGATTTCCTGCTATAGTCTTTTGATTCTTTCAGGGCCGGGTCGGGAGGAGTCCCAGACACCCAGCAGGCGTGGAGCCAGCCCTCAGGGAGGCCGGAGGGCCGATCGAAACCCATCGTCCCGGGGGAGTTCAGAGGTGCGATAGAAACTGCTCCTCCCTCTCTCATCCCCTGGAAGCGGGATGTCCTCCAGCCGGAGTGGCGCCTCTATGCCCGGGTCGCGCTGGGGCCGGGCGGCCATCTTGGTGCATGAAGTGGGCACGCGGGCCCGGGGTGGCCGAAAGGGGAGAGGCCAGGGACGGGGATGTCCGGGTCGGTGCGTGTGTCCTGGTGGGGAGGTTCGGCGGGGCCGGGGGCTTGGGCTGCATGTACCAGGTTTCGGTGGTGCGGGGGCACGGAGGGCCATTCTACGAGGCCGGGTCCAACACGCGTCCCCCCCAGCTGAAAGCCGGAGAGAACTGCCCATCAGCTTGGGGGGTTCTCTTCGCTGAGGCGGAAGAACCGGGAGAGGCCGTCAGCATTGGCGTGGTCCGTACCAGGGCGGTGTTCCACGATGAAATCCATCCCCTGGAGGGAGATTGACCACCGCAGTAGCTTGGGGTTTTCTCCTCGCATCTGCATGAGCCAACGTAAGGGCCGATGGTCAGTTTGGACTCTGAAATGGGTGCCAAACAGGTAGGGTCGTAGCTTTTTGAGTGCCCAGACCACGGCAAAGGCTTCGCGCTCTATGGTGCTCCATCTTTGTTCTCGGGGCAACAGCCGCCGACTGAGGAAGGCGACGGGCTGGTCTAGGCCTTGGTCATTTACTTGGGACAGGACGGCCCCAATGCCATGCTCGGAGGCATCGGTTTGGACTATGAACTCCTTGGCGTAGTCGGGAGCCTGGAGGACGGGGGCAGTACACATGGCCCTTTTTAGGGCATCGAAAGCTTCCTGGCAGGCAGCCGTCCACTGCACTTTCTTTGGCTGTTTTTTAGACGTGAGTTCTGTGAGAGGGCCGACAAGGCTGCCATACCCCCGAATGAATCTTCGGTAGTAGCCCGTGAGTCCCAGAAAGGCTCGGACCTCCGTCTGGGTGATGGGTGGTTCCCAGGCCAGGATGGCGTCGATCTTTGGCTGTAGCGGGGCGACCTGGCCACTCCCGACCTGGTGCCCCAAGTAGACCACGGATCCTTGCCCGATCTGGCACTTGCTGGCTTTTACTGTGAGGCCTGCCTGGCGCAGGGCGATTAGCACCCTTCGGAGGTGCTGGAGGTGCTCACTCCACTCTGAACTGAAGACAGCGATGTCGTCCAGGTATGCCGCGCTGAACTGTTCTAGCCCGGCCAGGACTCTATTCACCAGTCGCTGGAAAGTGGCCGGGGCATTTTTCATCCCGAAGGGCATTACGCGGAAGCGGTAGTGCCCATCGGGGGTGGAGAAAGCGGACCACTCTTTGGCCCCTTCGGTGAGCGCAATCTGCCAGTATCCGCAGGTGAGGTCGAATGTGCTGAGGAACCGGGCTGCCCCTAGTCGGTCAATGAGTTCGTCGGCTCGTGGAATGGGGTGGGCATCGGCTCGGGTAACGTCATTGAGCCCCCGGTAGTCCACGCAGAATCGGAGCTCGGGGGCGACACCGGGGGCCGCTGCCTTCGGGACCAGGACCACGGGGCTGGCCCAGGGACTGTCAGAGGGCTCGATCACCCCCAGGGTCAACATCTTCGAGACTTCCGCTTGAATGCAGGACCGGACCCGGTCAGGAACCCTGTAGGCTCGGTGTTTCACCGGCGGGCTGTCCCCGGTGTCCACATCATGAACACACCAGTTGGTGACCCGGGGGGTCAGGGAGAAGAGGTCAGAAAATTGTCTTAGGAGCTGGCGGCAGTCCGCTTGTTGCTGGGCAGTGAGGGCTGGGGAGAGGTTCACTCCTTCCACGGAGCCATCCTGCTCCTTGATACACAGGAGGTCCGGGAGGGGATCCGACTCATCTTCGGCCCCGTCATCGGTGGCCAGCAGGAGGCTCAGTTCTGTCCGCTGGAAGTGAGGCTTGAGGCGGTTCACGTGCAGGACCCGGAGGGGATCCCGAGGCGACTGGACGTCCACCAAGTAGGTGACTTGGCTCTTCTTCTCGACCACTTTGTAGGGCCCAGTCCATCGGTCCTGGAGAGCGCCAGGCTTCACGGGGGCCATGACCCACACCTGCTGGCCCGGCTGGAACTCGACCAGAGTAGCATTCTGGTCGTACCAGCGCTTCATTTCTTCTTGACTCGCCTCCAGGTTGGCCTCGGCCAGTTCTCGGAACCTCCTGGTCTGGTTCCGGAGGGCCAGGACATATTGGAACACATCTCGGGGGGTGGTCTGGGGTGCTGCCTCCCACCCTTCCTTAACTAAACTGAGGGGACCTCGGACGGGGTGCCCATAGAGTAATTCAAACGGGCTGAACCCTAAGGACTTCTGGGGGACCTCCCGGTAAGCGAACAAGAGGCAGGGGAGCAGGACGTCCCACTTACGCCGGAGGGGCTCTTCTAGGCCAGCGATCATCCCTTTCAAAGTCCTATTAAACCTCTCTACTAGGCCGTTCCCTTGGGGATGGTACGGGGTGGTGAACTTATAGGACACCCCACATTGTTGCCACAGGGACGTCATATACTTGGATATAAAATTAGTGCCGCGATCGCTCACGACCTCGCGAGGGAAACCCACCCTGGAGAAGATCCCCATCAGGGCCCGGCCCACCACGGGGGCCGTAATGGTGCGTAGGTGAATAGCCTCCGGGTAGCGGGTGGCGTGGTCCACTAGGACCAAGATGAAACGGTGACCTTGGGAGGTGGGGGGTCCAGTGGCCCCACGATGTCGATCCCGACTCGTTCGAAGGGGGTACTGACGACCGGGAAGGGTTGGAGGGGAGCCTTGCGCTTCCCCCCACTCTTCCCACTGGCTTGGCACGTGGGGCGGGACTTGCAGTGGGCCTCTACCGCTGCTTTCATCTTAGGCCAATAAAAATGGGTCACGAGACGGCTGTAGGTCTTGTCCTGACCCAGGTGACCGGCGAGGGGGACATCGTGGGCTAAGCCCAGGAGGAAATCCCGGAAGCGGAGAGGTACCACCAGTACCCGTCCGGATCCCAGCTCCACTGATTTCTGCTCACTATACAGGACGTTATTCTCCCAATAGATTCGGTGCGTTCCGGTCTGGTCACCTGCGGCTTGGCCCTCGGCCTGGCGCCGCAGCCCGACCAGGGAAGGACAGGTGGCTTGTTCCTGGCAAAATTCTTCTCGGGTGGGCCCGCCCTCGTGGCGCCAATGGGCCAACTCGGGTAGATCCCCCAACTCGGGGACCGGGGCGGGGTCGGATGGTGCGGGTTCGTCGCTGGCGACGGACCCTTCCGATGGGGGAACGGGAGGACCCTCGGCGGGGACGGTGCTGGCTACTTCGACCGGGGTGCTCTCGATTTCTCTCCGGGGAGTGAGTCGGGCTGTCATAGATCGGGTGGTGGCACACACCCACTCGGGGAGTCCCATCATTCCTAGGTGGGCCTTGCGCTCTACGTGCTTCCAGGGAGAACTCTCCAGGTCGTTCCCTAAGAGGCAGTCGACCGGCTGGGAGGTTCTTACGGCCACCTTGAGTTTACCTATCACCCCTCCCCACTCAAATGGCACCAGGGCCACCTGACACATACTTTCCCTATTGTCTGCAGATATCACGGGGCAAAAGACATTGGGGAGGATCTGCTCCTCGGGAACTAGGTGCCTGAGGACACCGGTGATACTGGCCCCGGTGTCCCGCAGGGCCTCTACCTGGTGGCCATTGATCTTGACGAGCTGCCCATATTTCTGTGTGTTGGACGGTAGGAGGCTACCAGGGATCATTTCCCTATCTCCCAGGGATACTAGGGCCATCGCGGCTGGTTCCCACTCCTCGGCTTCCTCAACCTCCTCCCCTAGGGCCACGTTGGCTATCTGTCTCGCAGGGGTGACTTGGGTGGCCATGGGGCACTCTGGGTCATTGGCGTAGTGCCCGGGTTTCTGGCAGCGGAAACATGTGACGGTCACCCGGTGTCCCCGTCTCCCAGGGGGTCCTGTTACTGGTGGGGGGGGCGCCGGGAAAGGTGGAGGTGGTGTCTTCGGGGTGCTAGGCTGGGACTCCCTCGGCCCTCCCTGGTTCCCTCCCCCTCTCTGGCGGGGTGGTCCCTGACTGGTTCGGGGGTACTCTCCTACCATGCCCCGGGAGACCCGGGTGTTGGTCCAGCGGTCGGCCTCCACGGCCAGCTTCCGGGGATCTGTGAGCTTGCTATCCAGCAGATGTTGACGTAGCTCTATGAAGCAGTTCGCCGCCAGATGTTCCCATAACATGAGGTCAGTGAGTTCGGCAAGGGTGGTGACTTTGCTGCCCTTGACCCACCCATCGAAGGCCCGACTAAAAAAGTTTACATACTCCACCCAGGTGGTGCCCGGGATCTTCCTGCAGTCCCGGAACCGTTGGCGGTACATTTCTGGGGTGAGGCCGTATCTTGTGAGGAGAGCCTCTTTCATGTGGCTGTAGGAGGTCTGCAGGGAGAGGGGTAGGTCGAGCAGGGTGTCCCTTCCTTCGCTCAGAAACCGTCCCCACAACCCCGCCCCCCAGTCCTTCTGTGGAATCCGATGGGAGGTCATGGCGACCTCGTAGGCCCGAAACCATTGCTGAATGTCATCGTTTTTATAATATTCTTTGACCACATCCTTGGGGATGTGGACCTTCTGTTCCGCTGGGGGGGCCGTCTCTCGGTTCCCCGAGGGCCTCCCGTCCTCATTTCGGGCCTTGAGCTCGAGTTCCTTTAAGCTCCGTTCGTGCTCCAGTTGGAGCTTTCTTCCTTCGTGCTCCCGTTGGAGCTTCTTTTCTTCCAGTTCGCCTTGTACACGCATTTGCTCTACTGCTAGCTTCTTCTCCGCTAACTTCAATTCGCCCTCGATTTTGAGTTTGGCTAACTCGAGTTCATGACTGCGGCTTCTCTCTCTGTCCGCGAGCTCTTCCGGGGATAGGCCCCCGTCTGGTACGATGCCTCGCACCTGATTGCTACTGCTTTCACTTTGGGGGGGTTCGGCTTCGTCGGGGCGCTCCCCCGTGCCTTCCGGGCGGGAGGCCCCGGTCTCCACCCAAGTTGTCAGTGCTTTCTGCAAGTCTTCCTTAGTGTTGAGGCCAGTGGTAGCGATTTTAAGTTCTTTGCAAAATTGTTTTAGCTCTTTGTGTGTGTATTCTTCCAGATGCTCCACCTGGAACACTCTGTTGGCGTTGGTTTCTGCGGAGCTCGTGGCGCTTCCTTCTGCCATCTTTGTTGGTCGTGCGTCCGTCGTTTACTGTACGATCTCTAGGTGATGGGCCCGAATCCCGTCGCTTGCCACCAATGTTAGACGGCGACCTCAGAGGAGCCCGGAAAGGGGTCCTGACTACCCTGAGACCCACCCTCAAAGTATCGTAGCCGGGCACTGGCGGGAGATTCCCCAGGGGGAGGACTCTCGCAACTAGGATCGTACTTCTGGCACCACACGACACAGAGGGACCACACTGGGTATTCTCAGAACAAGTTTTATCAAACAGGTATCACTGCAAATATGTACAAGGTGAGCACGGGCTCACGAGTCTCGGAAAGGTAGGGGGTAGCGGGACTGTCTCTGGTAACGGTTCAAAGGAGGGACGTACCCGGCGCACAGCTCACAATCCTCGAGCTGGGGGGTAGGCTGGTTGTCGTGGGGTCCGGCGGGACCGGTGGAGTCTGTGGAAGCCGCGAGTCACTCAGCGGGCTCAGGTACAAGTTCGGAGGTCTTACGATCTTCAGGGAGCCGCGAGTCACTCAGCAGGGCTCAGGTACAAGTTCGGAGGTCTTACGATCTTCAGGGAGCCGCGAGTCACTCAGCAGGGCTCAGGTACAAGTTCGGAGGTCTTACGATCTTCAGGGAGCCGCGAGTCACTCAGCAGGGCTCAGGTGAGTTCGGAGGTCTTACGATCTTCAGGGAGCCGCGAGTCACTCAGCAGGGCTCAGGTGAGTTCCAGTTCCAGGAGCCGCGACCACCTCAGCAGGCTCTCGTTGTTCCAGCGTCGAATCTGCCGGACAGCCCCAGAGCACCCCTTGTTATAGTTCGACCCCTCTTTGATGTCCGGAGTCTGTGCAGGCAGGGGTCTTGTCACCTGGGGGTCGCTTGTCGGGATTTCCTGCTATAGTCTTTTGATTCTTTCAGGGCCGGGTCGGGAGGAGTCCCAGACACCCAGCAGGCGTGGAGCCAGCCCTCAGGGAGGCCGGAGGGCCGATCGAAACCCATCGTCCCGGGGGAGTTCAGAGGTGCGATAGAAACTGCTCCTCCCTCTCTCATCCCCTGGAAGCGGGATGTCCTCCAGCCGGAGTGGCGCCTCTATGCCCGGGTCGCGCTGGGGCCGGGCGGCCATCTTGGTGCATGAAGTGGGCACGCGGGCCCGGGGTGGCCGAAAGGGGAGAGGCCAGGGACGGGGATGTCCGGGTCGGTGCGTGTGTCCTGGTGGGGAGGTTCGGCGGGGCCGGGGGCTTGGGCTGCATGTACCAGGTTTTGGTGGTGCGGGGGCACGGAGGGCCATTCTACGAGGCCGGGTCCAACACATACAGCTCACCCTGCACACTCACATACTGCTCACCATGCACATTCTCTGCTGGTCCTGGACACCCACACCTTGCTCACCCTGCATACTCACGCACTGCTCACACAGCACACCCACACACTGCTCACCCTGCACACTCACACACTGCTCAACCTGCATACTCACACACTGCTCACCCTGCACACTCACACACTTATCACCCTGCACACTCACACACTGCTCACCCTGCACACTCATACACTGCTGACACTCACACACTGCTCACCCCACACACTCACACACTGCTCTACATGCACACTCACACACTGTTTACCCTGCACACTCACACACTGCTCACCCTGAACACACACATTGCTCACCCAGCATACTCACACTGCACACACATAGTGCTCTCCCTGCACACTCACACACTGCTCACCCTGCTCACCCACACACTGCTCACCCTGCACACTCACACAGTGTTCACACTCACACACTGCTCACCCTGCACACCCACACACTGCTCACCCTGTACACCCACACACTGCTCACCCTGCATACTCACACAGTGCTCAATCTGCACACTCGCACACTGCTCACCCTGCACACTCACACATTGCTCACCAATGCACACTCACACACTGCTCACCCTGCACACTCACACACTGCTTACCCTGCACACTCACACTTCTGGCCCTGGACACCCACACCCTACTCACCCTGCATAATCACACACTACTCACCCTGCACATCCACATACTGCTCACCCTGAATACGCACACACTGCTCACCCTGCATGCTCATACACTGCTCACCCTGCATACTCATGCACTGCTGGCCCTGGGCACCCACACACTGCTCACCCTGCACACTCATACACTGCTCACACTCACATACTGCTCACCCTGCACACCCACACACTGCTCACCCTGCATACTCACACACTGCTCACCCTGTATACTCACACACTGCTCACGCTGCACACTCACACACTGCTCACCCTGCATGCTCACATACTGCTGGCCCTGGACACCCAAACACTGCTCACCCTGCACACCCGCGCACTGCTCACCCTGCACACTCACACCCTGCTCACCCTGCACACTCACACACTGCTGGCCCTGGACACCCACACACTGCTCACCCTGCACACCCACACTCTGCTCACCCTCCACACTCACACATTGCTCACCCTGTATACTCACATACAGCTCACCCTGCACACTCACATACTGCTCACCATGCACATTCTCTGCTGGCCCTGGACACCCACACCTTGCTCACCCTGCATACTCACACACTGCTCACACAGCACACCCACACACTGCTCACACTGCACACTCACACACTGCTCACCCTGCATACTCACACACTGCTCACCCTGCACACTCACACACTTATCACCCTGCACACTCACACACTGCTCACCCCGCACACCCACACACTGCTCACCCTAAATACGCACACACTGCTTACCATGCACACTCGCACACTGCTCACCCTGAATACTCACACACTCTTCACCCAGCATACTCACACATTGCTGGCCCTGGGCAACCACACACTGCTCACCCTGCAAATTCACACACTGCTCACACTCACATACTGCTCACCATGCACACCCACACACTGCTCACCCTGCATACTCACACACTGCTCACCTTGCATACTGACATACTGCTCAGCCTGCACAATTATGTACTACTCACCCTGCATTCTCAAACACTGCTTTCCCTGGACACCCACCTACTGCTCAACCTGTACACTCACACACTGCTCAACCTACACACTCACAGATTGCTCACCCTGCACACTCACACACTGCTTACCCTGCACACTCACACACTGCTCTACATGCCCACTCACACACTGTTTACCCTGCACACTCACACACTGATCAGCCTGCACACACACACATTTCTCACCCAGCATACTCAAACACTACTCACCCTGCACACACATAGTGCTCTCCCTGCACACTCACACACTGATCACCCTGCCCACCGACACACTGCTCACCCTGCACACTCACACACTGCTGGCCCTGGACACACACACTGCTCATCCTGCACACCCACACACTGCTCACCCTGCACTCTCAAGCACTGCTCACTCTTTAACACACTGCTGGCCCTGGACACCCACACACTGCTCACCCTGTACACTCACACACTGCTCACCCTGCACACTCACACATTGCTCACCTTGCATACTCACACGCTGCTCACCCTGCACACTCACACACTGCTTACCCTGCACACTCACACTTCTGGCCCTGGACACCCACACCCTGCTCACCCTGCATACTCACACACTACTCACCCTGCACATCCACACACTGCTCACCCTGAATACACACACACTGCTCACTCTGCATGCTCACACACTGCTCACCCTTCATACTCACACACTGCTGGCCCTGGGCACCCACACACTGCTCACCCTGCACACCCACACTCTGCTCACCCTGCACACCCACAGATTGCTCACCCTGCACTCCCACCCATTGATCATCCTCCACACTCACACACTGCTCACCCTGCATACTCACATATAGCTCACCCTGCACACTCACATACTGCTCACCATGCACATTTTCTGCTGGTCCTGGACACCCACACCTTGCTAACCCTGCATACTCACACACTGCTCACACAGCACACCCACACACTGCTCACCCTGCACACTCACACACTGCTCACCCTGCATACTCACACACTGCTCACCCTGCACACTCACACACTTATCACCCTGCACACTCACACACTGCTCACCCTGCACACTCATACACTGCTCACACTCACACACTGCTCACCCCACACACTCACACACTGCTCTACATGCACACTCACACACTGTTTACCCTGCACACTCACACACTGCTCACCCTGAACACACACATTGCTCACCCAGCATACTCACACTGCACACACATAGTGCTCTCCCTGCACACTCACACACTGCTCACCCTGCCCACCCACACACTGCTCACCCTGCACACTCACACAGTGTTCACACTCACACACTGCTCACCCTGCACACCCACACACTGCTCACCCTGCACACCCACACACTGCTCACCCTGCATACTCACACAGTGCTCAATCTGCACACTCCCACACTGCTCACCCTGCACACTCACACATTGCTCACCAATGCACACTCACACACTGCTCACTCTGCACACTCACACACTGCTTACCCTGCACACTCACACTTCTGGCCCTGGACACCCACACCCTACTCACCCTGCATAATCACACACTACTCACCCTGCACATCCACATATTGCTCACCCTGAATACACACACACTGCTCACCCTGCATGCTCATACACTGCTCACCCTGCATACTCACGCACTGCTGGCCCTGGGCACCCACACACTGCTCACCCTGCACACTCATACACTGCTCACACTCACATACTGCTCACCCTGCACACCCACACACTGCTCACCCTGCATACTCACACACTGCTCACCCTCTATACTCACACACTGCTCACCCTGCACACTCACACACTGCTCACCCTGCATGCTCACACACTGCTGGCCCTGGACACCCAAACACTGCTCACCCTGCACACCCACACACTGCTCACCCTGCACTCTCAAGCACTGCTCACTATTTAACACACTGCTGGCCCTGGACATCCACACACTGCTCTGCCTGCACACTCACACACTGCTCACCCTGCACACTCACACACTGCTGGCCCTGGACACCCACGCACTGCTCACCCTGCACACCCACACTCTGCTCACCCTGCACACCCACAAATTGCTCACCCTGCACTCCCACCCATTGATCATCCTCCACACTCACACACTGCTCACCCTGTATACTCACATACAGCTCACCCTGCACACTCACATACTGCTCACCATGCACATTCTCTGCTGGCCCTGGACACCCACACCTTGCTCACCCTGCATACTCACACACTGCTCACACAGCACACCCACACACTGCTCACCCTGCACACTCACACACTGCTCAACCTGCATACTCACACACTGCTCACCCTGCACACTCACACACTTATCACCCTGCACACTCACACACTGCTCACCCTGCACACCCACACACTGCTCACCCTGCATATGCACACACTGCTTACCATGCACACTTGCACACTGCTCACCCTGAATACTCACACACTCTTCACCCAGCATACTCACACATTGCCGGCCCTGGGCAACCACACACTGCTCACCCTTCAAACTCACACACTGCTCACACTCACATACTGCTCACCCTGCACACCCACACACTGCTCACCCTGCATACTCACACACTGCTCACCTTGCATACTGACATACTGCTCAGCCTGCACAATTACGTACTACTCGCCCTGCATTCTCAAACACTGCTTTCCCTGGACACCCACATACTGCTCAACCTGCACACTCACACACTGCTTACCCTACACACTCACAGATTGCTCACCCTGCACACTCACACACTGCTTACCCTGCACACTCACACACTGCTCTACATGCCCACTCACACACTGTTTACCCTGCACACTCACACACTGCTCACCCTGCACACACACACATTGCTCACCCAGCATACTCACACACTACTCACCCTGCACACACATAGTGCTCTCCCTGCACACTCACACACTGATCACCCTGCCCACCGACACACTGCTCACCCTGCACACTCACACACTGCTGGCCCTGGACACACACACTGCTCATCCTGCACACCCACACACTGCTCACCCTGCACTCTCAAGCACTGCTCACTCTTTAACACACTGCTGGCCCTGGACACCCACACATTGCTCACCTTGCATACTCACACGCTGCTCACCCTGCACACTCACACACTGCTTACCCTGCACACTCACACTTCTGGCCCTGGACACCCACACCCTGCTCAACCTGCATACTCACACACTACTCACCCTGCACATCCACACACTGCTCACCCTGAATACAAACACACTGCTCACTCTGCATGCTCACACACTGCTCACCCTTCATACTCACACACTGCTGGCCCTGGGCACCCACACACTGCTCACCCTGCACACCCACACTCTGCTCACCCTGCACACCCACAGATTGCTCACCCTGCACTCCCACCCATTGATCATCCTCCACACTCACACACTGCTCACCCTGCATACTCACATACAGCTCACCCTGCACACTCACATACTGCTCACCATGCACATTCTCTGCTGGTCCTGGACACCCACACCTTGCTCACCCTGCATACTCACACACTGCTCACACAGCACACTGTTGGACAGGCCACATGAAGGGCTTGCTCCCTCCCCGCATGACAGGGCCCAAGCACCGGCCCTCCAGGTGTTACCCACAAGAACAACCCGCACCCCGTCTCCCGACGGAACTCCTGCCCCCGGACATCCATGTATCATGGGGCCGAACCACTACCGGCTCCCCCGGCCGGACCAGCCGCCATCTTGGACACTGCACCACGAGGCCGCGTGGCCTCAGCTCGACCCTAACCCTGGGCCTGGCCAGGCCCCGACATCCCGGCACCACCATCCACCCAGGAGGTGAACGGACCACTTGGCAGGTCAATGGGAGAAAGAAGTGTCGATGGCTCTCCCCCGCCAGGTGCCGATCGCCCTCCAGCTCCCCCGGGCGCTGGCTCCACCCCCCTGCTGGGTGTCTGGACTCCCTCATCCCGGACCTTCCGGCCTCCAAGTGCGAGGATCCGGACATCAAAGGGCGCCAGACCTATAACTAGGGCAGCTCCAGAGCAGGGAGGCAGTTGTATCCTGGAGTCGAGAGACACCGAGAAGAACTCAGCCTTGACGGACTACCGGCGCTGCCGTAGCCCTGCCTTGTGAACTATCGTCCTGCCTGCTGGCGCTGCCGCGGCCTTCTGCACCCTCCATCCTCGTCGGGACCTGCTGGCGCTGCCGCGGACCGTTGTAACGACCACCTTCATCGGGACCTGCTGGCGCTGCCGCGGACCGTGTAACAACCACCTTCATCGGGACCTGCTGGCGCTGCCGCGGACCGTTGTAACGACCACCTTCATCGGGACCTGCTGGCGCTGCCGCGGACCGTGTAACGACCACCTTCATCGGGACCTGCTGGCGCTGCCGCGGACCATGTAACGACCACCTTCATCGGGACCTGCTGGCGCTGCTGCGGACCATGTAACGACCACCTTCACCGGGACCTGCTGGCGCTGCCGCGGCCCGTCCAAAGCTAGAACATCGAGCTCGAGGATTGTGAGCTATCCATCACACCATCTCAGCTACCAGATTGGTAACCAGACTGTCCCGCTACCCCCTTTCCCAAACAAGAGACTAAAATCGAGGGGACCCCTGAGTCCAGACCTCCTTGTACCATTCCATCGTACCTTAAGAAATCGCTTATAAAGAACGTTAAATCCTATCCTTGTGTGGTGTATATCTGTGGGGGGGAAGTTACCCATCTGTACGATCGCTGGAGACGGCTCTCCCCGGAGACCTCTCCCCTTGTCCTCGGCCGACCCTCCCGGTCCGTCTAACATTGGTGGCCAGCGGCGCGATCCGAATCAACGCGTAATCGTACAGAGAGTAGCTCACCCCACGACAAAACCACAATGTCAACCAAAGAGAGCGGATCCACCGAGAAATTCCAGATGGATAAATTGGAAGAGTACAGCCATCGTGAATTGAAACAATTCTGCATGGAACTAGGCATTGCTACCACCGGCCTGAGTACCAAAGACGATTTTAAGCACGCCATTGAGTCGTGGGCAGAAACCGGGGTCGCCAGATCCCCAGACCGAAACGGTGCAGCATCAGAGAGGAACGCCACGGCTCCCGAGGAGCGAGGAACGGGCCTCTCGCAGGAAGAGATCCAAGAAAGAGAAAAAGCAGACTACATGAGTTAGAAATGGCACGGCTCAAAATGGACGGTGAACTAAAATTAGCCGAGCAAAAACTGAACCTAGAACATCTGCGGCTCCGAGAAGAACGGGAAGAAAAACAGAGGCAGAGAGAGTTCGAAAAAAAAAGACTAGCATACGAACACGAGCGCAAACTGGCAGAAATAGAACTACGGAAGCAGAACAAAGAACCGGAGGTGCCCGAGCGACCGCGCACCCCGGGAGCGACAGAAAAGAAAGTCCACATCCCCAAGGATGTCGTCCGAGAGTATGTCCGAGAGGACGACATACAACAGTGGTTCAAGGCCTACGAGATCGCCATGACCTCCCACCGGATCGATCAAAGTGACTGGGGAGCCGGCCTATGGGGGAGGTTCGTCAACGAAGGCCGCAATGCCCTGCTACAGCTCCCAGACCATCAGATGTCATCCTATGACCACATGAAGGCTGCCCTCCTCACCCGATATGGGCTCACACCCGAAATGTACCGCCAGAGGTTTCGGGACTGCACCCGGATCCCGGGTACAACTTGGGTGGAATATGTCAACTATTTCAGCCGAGCCTTCGAGGGTTGGATCAAGGGAAGCCACGTAACGACCTACGAGCAACTTTTTAATCTCATGGTGTGGGAGCACCTCTCTAACAACTGCTTCGTCGAGCTCAGGCAGCACCTCCTCGACAGTAAATTGACTGACCCACGGCAACTCGCCGCCGAAGCTGACCGGTGGGAAAGCACCCGAGTTGGCCGGAGAGGGCCACACGAGCAGAACCGGAAAAACCAAGGTCAGCACCGTCCCCGAGGAGGAGGCCAGGGGCGAGGGAGAGACACCGTCCCGGCCGCTCCCGCTGCCAGCACCCCGCCCCCGGCCAGCCGGGGGAACCCCCCGATGCGCCCGGGGTTCCGAGCCAACGTCACGTGTCACCGATGCCAGCGAGTCGGCCACTACGCCAATGACCCGAACTGTCCACAGAACCAAACTCCAAAACCCCGCCAGGTAGCTGCCGCCGCCCTGGGGGGAGAACAAATCTCCGAAGAACAAGAAGAATACGAGCAGGCACAACACGAGTGGGAACCGGCCGCCATGGTTCTAGCGTGCCTAGGAGGAAAAGACATGGTCCCGCGGGCCCCCCTACCCGCCAACACCAGAAAATATAGCCAGTGGGTGAACATTAATGGGCGCCGGGCCGAAGCCCTACGTGACACAGGGGCCAGTGTGACGGCCGTCCGCTGTCACCTGGTAAAGCCAGAGCAGATCCTGCCGAACATTCTCTGCCCCGTCCGCTCAGCCGACAATTCGGAGAGTCTATGTCGGATGGCCTGCGTCCCCTTCGAATGGGGAGGGGTCTCCGGCATGTTGAAGGTGACGGTCCGAGATGATGCCCCCGTGGACTGTCTCCTGGGGAATGATCTTGAGAGTTCCCCGTGGGCCGCCGTCGAAAGAAGAGAGCACCTGGGGATGCTGGGCCTCCCGGACTGGGCGTGCGTAACCACCCGGTCCATGGCCGCCCGTGCCATCCCCCGACCAGAAGAACCAGAATGGCCTGCACCTCCTCCCCCGATCGCTCCAGTAGAGGACACCGACTATACCGACCCCCCAGAGCAAACCCCCGAAGGGGTCGCCCAGCCCCAGGAACCTTCCCGACCTGGCTCAGTGGCGTCAAGAAGGGGGGCCCACCCAGGAACAGTTCCGTCAAGAGCAGAAGACCTGTCCCTCCCTCGAGGGACTCCGCCAGCAAGCCATCGCCCAGAGCGCCGGGGACACCACCGGAGCCCATTGGGTCTATTGGGATAACGACCTGTTATACAGTGAGCAGAGAATCGCGGAGTTAGGGGCCAGTCGAGTGCTGGTGGTGCCCCTCCGTTTCAGAGACTTCCTGTTAAATTTGGCCCACGATGTCCCTCTGGCTGGACACCTGGGCCAGGACAAAACCTACAGTCGCCTGGTGACCCACTTTTTCTGGCCGAAGATGCGAAACGACGTCCTCAACCACTGCCGGTCCTGCCCCACGTGCCAGGCCAGCGGGAAGAGCGGCCGCAAACTCAAAGCACCTCTGCAACCCTTCCCCGTTGTCACCACCCCGTTCGAGAGGGTGGGAATAGACATTGTGGGGCCCCTGGACCCCCGCACAGCACAAGGACCTCGGTTCATCCTGGTACTGGTGGACCACGCCACCCGCTACCCCGAGGCTGTGCCCCTGCGAACTGTAACAGCTCCGGTGGTCGGCCGGGCCTTAATGGGGATCTTCTCCCGGGTGGGCTTCCCCCGAGAAGTCGTCAGCGACCGAGGCACAAACTTTATTTCGAAATATATGAAGTCCCTCTGGCAACAGTGCGGGGTCACCTACCGATTCACGACCCCCTATCATCCTCAAGGAAACGGACTAGTTGAGCGATTCAACCGCACGCTCAAGGGAATGATTGGGGGATTGGAAGAGCCCCTCCGTCGCCAGTGGGATGTACTACTTCCGTGCCTCCTCTTCGCCTATCGAGAAGTTCCCCAGAAGTCCCTCGGTTTTAGCCCTTTCGAACTCTTGTACGGGCACCCTGTGCGAGGGCCCCTCAGCCTAGTCAAAGAAGGTTGGGAGATGGCCCCCCTAAAGACCCCTCCAGACGTCTTCAAGTACCTCCTGACACTACGCAATCAGACCCGGCGATTCAGGGAAATGGCAAAAGCGAATCTTGAGGCCAGTCAGGAGGACATGAAAAAATGGTACGATCAAAATGCCTCCTCCGTCGAATTCGAACCTGGTCAGCAAGTGTGGGTGATGTCCCCCACCGAACCATGTGCCTTGCAGGACAAGTGGACGGGGCCCTTCAAAGTGGTCGAACGCAAGAGCCCAGTCACCTATCTCATCGATATGGAGTCTCCCCGGAACCCCCTCCGGGTCCTCCACACCAACAGACTCAAACCCCACTTTGTGCGCTCGGAACTCAGCCTCCTGATCGCTACAGACAGTGGGGCGGAAGAAGACTCCGAGCCTCTCCCTGATCTCCTGTAGACTCAGGAGAAAGATGGTTCCGTGGACGGGGTCCGGCTCTCCGAGGCCCTCACCCCAGAGCAGCGCCAAGGCTGCCGGGACCTCCTGCTGCAGTTTGCTACTTTGTTTTCCCTCACCCCAGGGGTCACCCCCTGGTGCTTGCACGACGTGGACACGGGGGACAGTCCCCCTATCAGACACCGGGCCTACCGCGTACCAGATCGGGTGCGGGCCTGCATCCAAGAGGAAGTATCCAAGATGCTCACGCTCTGGGTCATCGAGCTCTCGGACAGCCCCTGGGCCAGCCCGGTCGTGCTGGTCCCCAAAGCTGCTGCCCCCGGCACCACTCCTGAACTCCGATTCTGCGTCGACTATCGGGGCTTGAATGCTGTCACCAGGACCGACGCTCATCCCATCCCCCGAGCGGATGAATTGATCGACCGCATGGGGGCTGCCCGCTACCTCAGCATCTTCGATCTGACAGCGGGCTACTGGCAGATCGGTCTCACACCCCGGGCCCAAGAACGGTCCGCCTTTTCTACCCCCGATGGCCACTACCACTTCAAGGTCATGCCCTTCGGCATGAAGAATGCCCCAGCTACTTTTTAGCGACTAGTGAACCAGGTCTTGGCGGGGCTCGAGGAGTTCAGCGCCGCCTACCTGGACGATATCGCTGTGTACAGCCGCCACTGGTCCGACCACCTCCACCACCTCCGAGAGGTCCTGCAGGCCCTCCAGCGGGCCGGCCTCACAATCAAGGCCGGCAAGTGCCAAATTGGTCAGGGATCCGTGACCTACCTCGGACACCAGGTGGGAAGCGGTTTGGTGGCCCCTCTGCAACTCAAAATCGCTGCCATCCAGTCCTGGCAGCCCCCAGTCATGCAGACCGAGGTCCGAGCCTTCTTGGGGCTCACCGGCTACTACCGGCGGTTCGTGAGGGACTATGGCAGCATTGTGGGGCCCCTCACGGGTCTCACGTCCAAAAACCACCCGAAGAAGATTAACTGGACCCCCGACTGTCAAGCGGCCTTCGAGAAGCTGAAAGCCGCCCTGTGCACTGCCCCTGTGCTCCAGGCCCCCGATTACAGTCGGGAATTCATTGTGCAAATGGACGCCTCCGACCACGGCATCGGGGCGGTTCTCTCCCAGCTGAACCCCGAGGGTCTTGACCAGCCGGTGGCCTTCATCAGCAGACGCCTCCTGGCCCGAGAACAGCGCTGGAGCACAATCGAGAGGGAGGCCTTCGCAGTGGTGTGGGCCCTCAAAAAGCTCCGGCCCTATCTCTTCGGTACCCACTTCCGGGTGCAAACAGATCATCGACCCCTGCAGTGGCTAATGCAGATGCGGGGGGAAAACCCCAAACTATTGCGCTGGTCCATCTCCCTGCAGGGGATGGACTTCACTGTGGAACATCGACCGGGCCAAGACCACGCCAACGCAGATGGCCTGTCACGCTTTTTCCGCCTCGACGAGGAGAGTCCCCAAGAGGATGGGTGACTCTCCCCGCCTTCAGCTGGGGGGGACGCATGTTGGACAGGCCACATGAAGGGCTTGCTCCCTCCCCGCATGACAGGGCCCAAGCCCTGGCCCTCCAGGTGTTACCCACAAGAACAACCCGCACCCCGTCTCCCGACGGAACTCCTGCCCCCGGACATCCATGTATCATGGGGCCGAACCACTACCGGCTCCCCCGGCCGGACCAGCCGCCATCTTGGACACTGCACCACGAGGCCGCGTGGCCTCAGCTCGACCCTAACCCTGGGCCTGGCCAGGCCCCGACATCCCAGCACCACCATCCACCCAGGAGGTGAACGGACCACTTGGCAGGTCAATGGGAGAAAGAAGTGTCGATGGCTCTCCCCCGCCAGGTGCCGATCGCCCTCCAGCTCCCCCGGGCGCTGGCTCCACCCCCCTGCTGGGTGTCTGGACTCCCTCATCCCGGACCTTCCGACCTCCAAGTGCGAGGGTCCGGACATCAAAGGGCGCCAGACCTATAACTAGGGCAGCTCCAGAGCAGGGAGGCAGTTGTATCCTGGAGTCGAGAGACACCGAGAAGAACTCAGCCTTGACGGACTACCGGCGCTGCCGTAGCCCTGCCTTGTGAACTATCGTCCTGCCTGCTGGCGCTGCCGCGGCCTTCTGCACCCTCCATCCTTGTCGGGACCTGCTGGCGCTGCCGCGGACCGTTGTAACGACCACCTTCATCGGGACCTGCTGGCGCTGCCGCGGACCGTGTAACGACCACCTTCATCGGGACCTGCTGGCGCTGCCGCGGACCGTTGTAACGACCACCTTCATCGGGACCTGCTGGCGCTGCCACGGACCGTGTAACGACCACCTTCATCGGGACCTGCTGGCGCTGCCGCGGACCGTGTAACGACCACCTTCACCGGGACCTGCTGGCGCTGCCGCGGCCCGTCCAAAGCTAGAACATCGAGCTCGAGGATTGTGAGCTATCCATCACACCATCTCAGCTACCAGATTGGTAACCAGACTGTCCCGCTACCCCCTTTCCCAAACCAAGAGACTAAAATCGAGGGGACCCCTGAGTCCAGATGTTAGACGGCGACCTCAGAGGGGCCCGGAAAGGGGTCCTGATTTCCCTGAGTCCCACCCGTATTGTATTGTAGCCGGGCACTGGCGAGAGATTCCACAGGGGGAAGGAATCTCGCAGCTAGGATCGTACTTCTGGCACCACACGACACAGAGAGACCACACTGGGTATTCTCAGAAACAAGCTTTTATCACAATAGGTATCACTGCAAATATGTACAAGATGAGCACGGGCTCAAGAGTCTCGGAAAGGTAGGGGGTAGCGGGACTGTCTCTGGTAACGGTTCAAAGCAGGGACGTATCCGGCGCACAGCTCACAATCCTCGAGCTGGGAGATACGTGGTCGGAGTCGGGGTCCGGCGGGACCGTGAGAGTCTGGGGGAGCCGCGAGTCACTCAGCAGGGCTCAGGTACAAGTTCGGGGGTCTTACGATCTTCAGGGAGCCGCGAGTCACTCAGCAGGGCTCAGGTACAAGTTCGGAGGTCTTACGATCTTCAGGGAGCCGCGAGTCACTCAGCAGGGCTCAGGTACAAGTTCGGAGGTCTTACGATCTTCAGGGAGCCGCGAGTCACTCAGCAGGGCTCAGGTACAAGTTCGGAGGTCTTACGATCTTCAGGGAGCCGCGGGTCACTCAGCAGGGCTCAGGTGGGTTCCAGTTCCAGGAGCCGCGACCACGTCAGCAGGCTCTCGTTGTTCCAGCGTCGAATCTGCCGGACAGTCTCAGAGCACCCCTTGTTATAGGTCGACCCCGCTTTGATGTCCAGAGTCTGCGCAGGCAGGGGTCTTGTCACCTGGGGGCCACTTGTCGGGGTTTCCTGCTATTGTCTTTTGATCCTTTCAGGGCCGGGTCGGGAGGAGTCCCAGACACCCAGCAGGCACGGAGCCAGCTCGCAGGGAGGCCGGAGGGCCGATCGAAACCCATCGTCCCAGGGGAGTTCAGAGGTGCGATAGAAACTGCTCCTCCCTCTCTCATCCCCTGGAAGCGGGATGTCCTCCAGCCGGAGTGGCGCCTCGAGGCCCGGGTCGCTCTGGAGCCGGGCGGCCATCTTGTTGCAGGGAGTGGGCACGCGGGCCCGGGGTGGCCGAAAGGAGAGAGGCCATGGACGGGGATGTCCGGGGTTGGTGCAGGGGTCCTAGTGGGAAAGGTCGGCTGGGCCGCGGCTGGGGCTGCAGGCACTAGGTTTCGGTGGTGCGGGGGCACGGAGGGCCATTCTACGAGGCCGGGTCCAACACGCGTCCCCCCCAGCTGAAAGCCGGAGAGAACTGCCCATCACCTTGGGGGGTTCTCTTCGCTGAGGCGGAAGAACCGGGAGAGGCCGTCAGCGTTGGCGTGGTCCGTACCAGGGCGGTGTTCTACGGTGAAGTCCATTCCCTGGAGGGAGATTGACCACCGCAGTAGCTTGGGGTTTTCTCCTCGCATCTGCATGAGCCATCGCAAGGGCCGATGGTCAGTTTGGACCCTGAAATGAGTGCCGAACAGGTAGGGTCGTAGTTTTTTGAGTGCCCAGACCACGGCAAAGGCTTCGCGCTCTATGGTGCTCCACTTCTGTTCTCGGGGTAGCAGCCGCCGACTGAGGAAGGCGACGGGCTGGTCGAGGCCTTGATCATTCACTTGGGACAGGACGGCCCCAATGCCATGCTCGGAGGCATCGGTCTGGACTATGAACTCCTTGGTGTAGTCGGGAGCCTGGAGGACGGGGGCCGTGCACATGGCCTTTTTTAGAGCATCGAAAGCTTCCTGGCAGGCAGCCGTCCATTGCACCTTCTTTGGCTGTTTTTTAGACGTGAGTTCCGTGAGAGGGCCGACCAGGCTGCCATACCCCTGAATGAATCGGCGGTAGTAGCCCGTGAGTCCCAGAAAGGCTCGGACTTCCGTTTGGGTGATGGGTGGGTCCCAGGCCAGGATGGCGTCGATTTTTGGCTGTAGAGGGGCGACCTGGCCACTCCCGACTTGGTGCCCCAGGTAGGCTACGGATCCTTGCCCGATCTGGCACTTGCTGGCTTTTATGGTGAGGCCTGCCTGGCGCAGGGCGGTTAGCACTCTCCGGAGGTGCTGGAGGTGCTCACTCCACTCTGAACTGAAGACAGCGATGTCGTCCAGATAGGCCGCGCTGAACTGTTCTAGCCCGGCCAGGACCCTATTTACCAGTCTCTGGAAAGTGGCCGGGGCATTTTTCATCCCGAAGGGCATCACGCGGAAGCGGTAGTGCCCATCGGGGGTGGAGAAAGCAGACCTCTCCTTGGCCCCTTCGGTGAGCGCAATCTGCCAGTAGCCGCAGGTGAGGTCGAAAGTGCTGAGGAACCGGGCGGCCCCTAGTCGGTCAATGAGCTCGTCGGCTCGTGGAATAGGGTGGGCATCGGCTCGGGTAATGTCATTGAGCCCCCGGTAATCCACGCAGAACCGGAGCTCGGGGGCGACACCGGGGGCTGCTGCCTTCGGAACCAGGACCACGGGGCTGGCCCAGGGACTGTCAGAGGGCTCGATCACCCCCAGGGTCAACATTTTCGAGACTTCGGCTTGAATACAGGACCGGACCCGGTCAGGAACCCGGTAGGCTCGGTGTCTCACCGGCGGGCTGTCCCCGGTGTCCACATCGTGAACACACCAGTTGGTGACCCGGGGGGTCAGGGAGAAGAGGTCAGAAAATTGTCTGAGGAGCTGGCGGCAGTCCGCTTGTTGCTGGGCAGTGAGGGCTGGGGAGAGGTTCACTCCCTCCACGGAGCCATCCTGCTCCTTGACACACAGGAGGTCCGGGAGGGGATCCGACTCATCTTCGGCCCCGTCATCGGTGGCCAGCAGGAGGCTCAGTTCTGTCCGCACGAAGTGAGGCTTGAGGCGGTTCACGTGCAGGACCCGGAGGGGATCCCGAGGCGACTGGACGTCCACCAAGTAGGTGACTTGGCTCTTCCTCTCAACCACTTTGTAGGGCCCAGTCCATCGGTCCTGGAGAGCGCCAGGCTTCACAGGGGCCATGACCCACACCTGCTGGCCCGGCTGGAACTCGACCAGAGTAGCATTCTGGTCGTACCAGCGCTTCATTTCTTCTTGACTCGCCTCCAAGTTGGCCTCGGCCAGTTCTCGGAACCTCCTGGTCTGGTTCCGGAGGGCCAGGACATATTGGAACACATCTCGGGGGGTGGTCAGGGGTGCTGCCTCCCACCCTTCCTTAACCAAACTGAGGGGACCTCGGACGGGGTGCCCATAGAGTAATTCAAACGGGCTGAACCCTAAGGACTTCTGGGGGACCTCCCGGTAAGCGAACAAGAGGCAGGGGAGCAGGACGTCCCACTTACGCCGGAGGGGCTCTTCTAGGCCAGCGATCATCCCTTTCAAAGTCCTATTAAACCTCTCTACTAGGCCGTTCCCTTGGGGATGGTACGGGGTGGTGAACTTATAGGACACCCCACATTGTTGCCACAGGGACGTCATATACCTTGATATAAAATTAGTGCCGCGATCGCTCACGACCTCGCGGGGGAAACCCACCCTGGAAAAGATCCCCATCAGGGCCCGGCCCACCACGGGGGCTGTAATGGTGCGCAGGGGAATAGCCTCTGGATAGCGGGTGGCGTGGTCTACTAGGACCAAGATGAAACGGTGACCTTGGGAGGTGGGGGGGTCCAGTGGCCCCACGATGTCGATTCCGACTCGTTCGAAGGGGGTACTGACGACCGGGAAGGGTTGGAGGGGAGCCTTGCGCTTCCCCCCACTCTTCCCACTGGCTTGGCACGTGGGGCAGGACTTGCAGTGTGCCTCTACCGCTGCTTTCATCTTAGGCCAATAAAAATGGGTCACAAGACGGCTGTAGGTCTTGTCCTGACCCAGGTGGCCGGCGAGGGGGACATCGTGGGCTAAGCCCAGGAGGAAATCCCGGAAGCGGAGGGGTACCACCAGTACCCGTCCGGATCCCAGCTCCACTGATTTCTGCTCACTATACAGGATGTTATTTTCCCAATAGATTCGGTGCGTTCCGGTCTGGTCACCTGCGGCTTGGCCCTCGGCCTGGCGCCGCAGCCCGACCAGGGAAGGACAGGTGGCTTGCTCCTGGCAAAATTCATCCCGGGTGGGCCCGCCCTCGTGGCGCCAATGGGCCAACTCGGGTAGATCCCCCAACTCGGGGACCGGGGCGGGGTCGGATGGTGCGGGTTCGTCGCTGGCGACGGACCCTTCCGATGGGGGAACGGGAGGACCCTCGGCGGGGACGGTACGGGCTTCTTCGACCGGGGTGCTCTCGACTTCTCTCCGGGGAGCGAGTTGGGCTGTCATAGATCGGGTGGTGGCACACACCCACTCGGGGAGTCCCATCATTCCTAGGTGGGCCTTGCGCTCTACGTGCTTCCAGGGAGAACTCTCCAGGTCGTTCCCTAAGAGGCAGTCGACCGGCTGGGATGTTCTTACGGCCACCTTGAGTTTACCTATCACCCCTCCCCACTCAAATGGCACCAGGGCTACCTGACACAAACTTTCCCTATTGTCTGCAGAGATTACGGGGCAAAAGACATTGGGGAGGATCTGCTCCTCGGGAACTAGGTGCCTGAGGACACCGGTGATACTAGCCCCGGTGTCCCGCAGGGCCTCTACCTGGTGGCCATTGATCTTGACGAGCTGCCCATATTTCTGTGTGTTGGACGGTAGGAGGCTACCAGGGATCATTTCCCTATCTCCCAGGGATACTAGGGCCATAGCGGCGAGTTCCCACTCCTCGGCTTCCTCAACCTCCTCCCCTAGGGCTACGTTGGCTATCTGTCTCGCAGGGGTGACTTGGGTGGCCATGGGGCACTCTGGGTCATTGGCGTAGTGCCCGGGTTTCTGGCAACGAAAACAGGTGACGGTCACCCGGTGTCCTCGCCTCCCAGGGGGCCCTGTTACTGGTGGGGGGGGCGCCGGGAAAGGTGGAGGTGGTGTCTTCGGGGGGCTAGGCTGGGACTCTCTCGGCCCTCCCTGGTTCCCTCCCCCTCTCTGGCGGGGTGGTCCCTGACTGGTTCGGGGGTACTCTCCTACCATCCCCCGGGAGACCCGGGTGTTGGTCCAGCGGTCGGCCTCCACAGCCAGCTTCCGGGGATCTGTGAGCTTGCTATCCAGCAGATGTTGACGTAGTTCTACGAAGCAGTTCGCAGCCAGATGTTCCCATAACATGAGGTCAGTGAGTTCGGCAAGGGTGGTGACCTTGCTGCCCTTGACCCACCCATCGAAGGCCCGACTAAAAAAGTTTACATACTCCACCCAGGTGGTGCCCGGGATCTTCCTGCAGTTCCGGAACCGTTGGCGGTACATTTCTGGGGTGAGGCCGTATCTTGTGAGGAGAGCCTCTTTCATGTGGCTGTAGGAGGTCTGCAGGGAGAGGGGTAGGTCGAGCAGGGTGTCCCTTCCTTCGCTCAGAAACCGCCCCCACAACCCCGCCCCCCAATCCTTCTGTGGGATCCGATGGGAGGTCATGGCGACCTCGTAGGCCCGAAACCATTGCTGAATGTCATCGTTTTTATAATATTCTTTGACCACATCCTTGGGGATGTGGACCTTCTGTTCCGCTGGGGGGGCCGTCTCTCGGTTCCCCGAGGGCCTCCCGTCCTCATTTCGGGCCTTGAGCTCGAGTTCTTTTAAGCTGCGTTCGTGCTCTAGTTGGAGCTTCCTTCCTTCGTGCTCCCGTTGGAGCTTCTTTTCTTCCAGTTCGCCTTGTACGCGCATTTGTTCTACCGCTAGCTTTTTCTCCGCTAACTTCAATTCGCCCTCGATTTTGAGTTTGGCTAACTCGAGTTCATGACTGCGGCTTCTCTCTCTGTCCGCGAGTTCTCCCGGGGATAGGCCCCCGTCTGGTACAATGCCTTGCACCTGATTGTCGCTGCTTTCACTTGGAGGGGGTTCGGCTTCGTCGGGGCGCTCCCCCGTGCCTTCCGGGCGGGATGCCCCGGTCTCCACCCAAGTTTTCAGTGCTTTCTGCAAGTCTTCCTTAGTGTTGAGGCCAGTGGTAGCTATTTTAAGTTCTTTGCAAAATTGTTTTAGCTCTTTGTGTGTGTATTCTTCCAGATGCTCCACCTGGAACACTCTGTTAGCGTTGGTTTCTGCGGAGCTCATGGTGCTTCCTTCTGCCATCTTTGTTGGTCGTGCGTCCGTTGTTCACTGTACGATCTCTAGGTGATGGGCCCGAATCCCGTCGCTTGCCACCAATGTTAGACGGCGACCTCAGAGGGGCCCGGAAAGGGGTCCTGATTTCCCTGAGTCCCACCCGTATTGTATTGTAGCCGGGCACTGGCGAGAGATTCCCCAGGGGGGAGGAATCTCGCAGCTAGGATCGTACTTCTGGCACCACACGACACAGAGAGACCACACTGGGTATTCTCAGAAACAAGCTTTTATCACAATAGGTATCACTGCAAATATGTACAAGATGAGCACGGGCTCAAGAGTCTCGGAAAGGTAGGGGGTAGCGGGACTGTCTCTGGTAACGGTTCAAAGCAGGGACGTATCCGGCGCACAGCTCACAATCCTCGAGCTGGGAGATACGTGGTCGGAGTCGGGGTCCGGCGGGACCGTGAGAGTCTGGGGGAGCCGCGAGTCACTCAGCAGGGCTCAGGTACAAGTTCGGGGGTCTTACGATCTTCAGGGAGCCGCGAGTCACTCAGCAGGGCTCAGGTACAAGTTTGGAGGTCTTACGATCTTCAGGGAGCCGCGAGTCACTCAGCAGGGCTCAGGTACAAGTTCGGAGGTCTTACGATCTTCAGGGAGCCGCGAGTCACTCAGCAGGGCTCAGGTACAAGTTCGGAGGTCTTACGATCTTCAGGGAGCCGCGGGTCACTCAGCAGGGCTCAGGTGGGTTCCAGTTCCAGGAGCCGCGACCACGTCAGCAGGCTCTCGTTGTTCCAGCGTCGAATCTGCCGGACAGTCTCAGAGCACCCCTTGTTATAGGTCGACCCCGCTTTGATGTCCGGAGTCTGCGCAGGCAGGGGTCTTGTCACCTGGGGGCCGCTTGTCGGGGTTTCCTGCTATTGTCTTTTGATCCTTTCAGGGCCGGGTCGGGAGGAGTCCCAGACACCCAGCAGGCACGGAGCCAGCTCGCAGGGAGGCCGGAGGGCCGATCGAAACCCATCATCCCAGGGGAGTTCAGAGGTGCGATAGAAACTGCTCCTCCCTCTCTCATCCCCTGGAAGCGGGATGTCCTCCAGCCGGAGTGGCGCCTCGAGGCCCGGGTCGCTCTGGAGCCGGGCGGCCATCTTGTTGCAGGGAGTGGGCACGCGGGCCCGGGGTGGCCGAAAGGAGAGAGGCCATGGACGGGGATGTCCGGGGTTGGTGCAGGGGTCCTAGTGGGAAAGGTCGGCTGGGCCGCGGCTGGGGCTGCAGGCACTAGGTTTCGGTGGTGCGGGGGCACGGAGGGCCATTCTACGAGGCCGGGTCCAACACCAGACCTCCTTGTACCATTCCATCGTACCTTAAGAAATCGCTTATAAAGAACGTTAAATCCTATCCTTGTGTGGTGTATATCTGTGGGGAGGAAGTTACCCATCTGTACGATCGCTGGAGACGACTCTCCCCGGAGACCTCTCCCCTTGTCCTCGGCCGACCCTCCCGGTCCGTCTAACACACACCCACACACTGCTCACCCTGCACACTCACACACTGCTCACCCTGCATACTCACACACTGCTCACCCTGCACACTCACACACGTATCACCCTGCACACTCACACACTGCTCACCCTGCACACTCATACACTGCTCACACTCACACACTGCTCACCCCACACACTCACACACTGCTCTACATGCACACTCACACACTGTTTACCCTGCACACTCACACACTGCTCACCCTGAACACACACATTGCTCACCCAGCATACTCACACTGCACACACATAGTGCTCTCCCTGCACACTCACACACTGCTCACCCTGCCCACCCACACACTGCTCACCCTGCACACTCACACAGTGTTCACACTCACACACTGCTCACCCTGCACACCCACACACTGCTCACCCTGCACACCCACACACTGCTCACCCTGCATACTCACACAGTGCTCAATCTGCACACTCCCACACTGCTCACCCTGCACACTCACACATTGCTCACCAATGCACACTCACACACTGCTCACTCTGCACACTCACACACTGATTACCCTGCACACTCACACTTCTGGCCCTGGACACCAACACCCTACTCACCCTGCATAATCACACACTACTCACCCTGCACATCCACATACTGCTCACTCTGAATACGCACACACTGCTCACCCTGCATGCTCATACACTGCTCACCCTGCATACTCATGCACTGCTGGCCCTGGGCACCCACACACTGCTCACCCTGCACACTCATACACTGCTCACACTCACATACTGCTCACCCTGCACACCCACACACTGCTCACCCTGCATACTCACACACTGCTCACCCTGTATACTCACACACTGCTCACCCTGCACACTCACACACTGCTCACCCTGCATGCTCACACACTGCTGGCCCTGGACACCCAAACACTGCTCACCCTGCACACCCACACACTGCTCACCCTGCACTCTCAAGCACTGCTCACTATTTAACACACTGCTGGCACTGGACATCCACACACTGCTCAGCCTGCACACTCACACACTGCTCACCCTGCACACTAACACACTGCTGGCCCTGGACACCCACACACTGCTCACCCTGCACACCCACACTCTGCTCACCCTGCACACCCACAGATTGCCAACCCTGCACTCCCACCCATTGATCATCCTCCACACTCACACACTGCTCACCCTGTATACTCACATACAGCTCACCCTGCACACTCACATACTGCTCACCATGCACATTCTCTGCTGGCCCTGGACACCCACACCTTGCTCACCCTGCATACTCACACACTGCTCACACAGCACACCCACACACTGCTCACCCTGCACACTCACACACTGCTCACCCTGCATACTCACACACTGCTCACCCTGCACACTCACACACTTATCACCCTGCACACTCACACACTGCTCACCCTGCACACCCACACACTGCTCACCCTGCATACGCACACACTGCTTACCATGCACACTTGCACACTGCTCACCCTGAATACTCACACACTCTTCACCCAGCATATTCACACATTGCCGGCCCTGGGCAACCACACACTGCTTACCCTGCAAACTCACACACTGCTCACACTCACATACTGCTCACCCTGCACACCCACACACTGCTCACCCTGCATACTCACACACTGCTCACCTTGCATACTGACATACTGCTCAGCCTGCACAATTATGTACTACTCACCCTGCATTCTCAAACACTGCTTTCCCTGGACACCCACATACTGCTCAACCTGTACACTCACACACTGCTCAACCTACACACTCACAGATTGCTCACCCTGCACACTCACACACTGCTTACGCTGCACACACACACACTGCTCTACATGCCCACTCACACACTGTTTACCCTGCACACTCACACACTGATCACCCTGCACACACACACATTGCTCACCCAGCATACTCACACACTACTCACCCTGCACACACATAGTGCTCTCCCTGCACACTCACACACTGATCACCCTGCCCACCGACACACTGCTCACCCTGCACACTCACACACTGCTGGCCCTGGACACACACACTGCTCATCCTGCACACCCACACACTGCTCACCCTGCACTCTCAAGCACTGCTCACTCTTTAACACACTGCTGACCCTGGACACCCACACACTGATCACCCTGCACACTCACACAATGCTCACCGTGCACACTCACACATTGCTCACCTTGCATACTCACACGCTGCTCACCCTGCACACTCACACACTGCTTACCCTGCACACTCACACTTCTGGCCCTGGACACCCACACCCTGCTCACCCTGCATACTCACACACTACTCACCCTGCACATCCACACACTGCTCACCCTGAATACACACACACTGCTCACTTTGCATGCTCACACACTGCTCACCCTTCATACTCACACACTGCTGGCCCTGGGCACCCACACACTGCTCACCCTGCACACCCACACTCTGCTCACCCTGCACACCCACAGATTGCTCACCCTGCACTCCCACCCATTGATCATCCTCCACACTCACACACTGCTCACCCTGCATACTTACATACAGCTCACCCTGCACACTCACATACTGCTCACCATGCACATTCTCTGCTGGTCCTGGACACCCACACCTTGCTCGCCCTGCATACTCACACACTGCTCACACAGCACACCCACACACTGCTCACCCTGCACACTCACACACTGCTCACCCTGCATACTCACACACTGCTCACCCTGCAAACTTACACACTTTTCACCCTGCACACTCACACACTGCTCACCCTGCACACTCATACACTGCTCACACTCACATACTGCTCACCCTGCACACCCACACACTAATCACCCTGCATACTCACACACTGCTCACTCTGTATACTCATACACTGCTCACCCTGCACACTCACACACTGCTCACCCGGCATGCTCACACACTGCTGGCCCTGGACACCCAAATACTGCTCACCCTGCACATTCACACACTGTTCTCCCTGCTCACTCACACCCTGCTCACTCTGCACACTCACACATTGCTCACCCTGCACACTCACACACTGCTCACCCTGCATGCTCACACACTGCTGGCCCTGAACACCCAAACACTGCTCACCCTGCACACCCACACACTGCTCACCCTGCACTCTCAAGCATTGCTCACTATTTAACACACTGCAGGCCCTGGACATCCACACACTGCTCAGCCTGCACACTCACACATTGCTCACCCTGCACACTCACACACTGCTGGCCCTGGACACCCACACACTGCTCACCCTGCACACTCACACACTGCTCACCCTGCACACTCACACATTGCTCACCTTGTATACTCACACGCTGCTCTACCTGCACACTCACACACTGCTTACCCTGCACACTCACATTTCTGGCCCTGGACACCCACACCTTGCTCAACCTGCATACTCACACACTACTCACCCTGCACATCCACACACTGCTCACCCTGAATACACACACACTGCTCACTCTGCATGCTCACACACTGCTCACCCTTCATGCTCACACACTGCTGTCCCTGGGCACCCACACACTGCTCACCCTGCACACCCACACTCTGCTCACCCTGCACACCCACAGATTGCTCACCCTGCACTCCCACCCATTGATCATCCTCCACACTCACACACTGCTCACCCTGCATACTCACATACAGCTCACCCTGCACACTCACATACTGCTCACCATGCACATTCTCTGCTGGTCCTGGACACCCACACCTTGCTCACCCTGCATACTCACACACTGCTCACACAGCACACCCACACACTGCTCACCCTGCACACTCACACACTGCTCAACCTGCATACTCACACACTGCTCACCCTGCACACTCACACACTTATCACCCTGCACACTCACACACTGCTCACCCTGCACACTCATACACTGCTGACACTCACACACTGCTCACCCCACACACTCACACACTGCTCTACATGCACACTCACACACTGTTTACCCTGCACACTCACACACTGCTCACCCTGAACACACACATTGCTCACCCAGCATACTCACACTGCACACACATAGTGCTCTCCCTGCACACTCACACACTGCTCACCCTGCCCACCCACACACTGCTCACCCTGCATACTCACACAGTGTTCACACTCACACACTGCTCACCCTGCACACCCACACACTGCTCACCCTGCACACCCACACACTGCTCACCCTGCATACTCACACAGTGCTCAATCTGCACACTCCCACACTGCTCACCCTGCACACTCACACATTGCTCACCAATGCACACTCACACACTGCTCACCCTGCACACTCACACACTGCTTACCCTGCACACTCACACTTCTGGCCCTGGACACCCACACCCTACTCACCCTGCATAATCACACACTACTCACCCTGCACATCCACATACTGCTCACCCTGCATGCTCATACACTGCTCACCCTGCATACTCATGCACTGCTGGCCCTGGGCACCCACACACTGCTCACCCTGCACACTCATACACTGCTCACACTCACATACTGCTCACCCTGCACACCTGAACACTGCTCACCCTGCATACTCACACACTGCTCACCCTGTATACTCACACACTGCTCACCCTGCACACTCACACACTGCTCACCCTGCATGCTCACACACTGCTGGCCCTGGACACCCAAACACTGCTCACCCTGCACACCCACACACTGCTCACCCTGCACTCTCAAGCACTGCTCACTATTTAACACACTGCTGGCCCTGGACATCCACACACTGCTCAGCCTGCACACTCACACACTGCTCACCCTGCACACTCACACACTGCTGGCCCTGGACACCCACACACTGCTCACCCTGCACACCCACACTCTGCTCACCCTCCACACTCACACATTGCTCACCCTGTATACTCACATACAGCTCACCCTGCACACTCACATACTGCTCACCATGCACATTCTCTGCTGGCCCTGGACACCCACACCTTGCTCACCCTGCATACTGACACACTGCTCACACAGCACACCCACACACTGCTCACACTGTACACTCACACACTGCTCACCCTGCATACTCACACACTGCTCACCCTGCACACTCACACACTTATCACCCTGCACACTCACACACTGCTCACCCTGCACACCCACACACTGCTCACCCTGCATACGCACACACTGCTTACCATGCACACTCGCACACTGCTCACCCTGAATACTCACACACTCTTCACCCAGCATACTCACACATTGCTGGCCCTGGGCAACCACACACTGCTCACCCTGCAAACTCACACACTGCTCACACTCACATACTGCTCACCATGCACACCCACACACTGCTCACCCTGCATACTCACACACTGCTCACCTTGCATACTGACATACTGCTCAGCCTGCACAATTATGTACTACTCACCCTGCATTCTCAAACACTGCTTTCCCTGGACACCCACATACTGCTCAACCTGTACACTCACACACTGCTCAACCTACACACTCACAGATTGCTCACCCTGCACACTCACACACTGCTTACGCTGCACACACACACACTGCTCTACATGCCCACTCACACACTGTTTACCCTGCACACTCACACACTGATCACCCTGCACACACACACATTGCTCACCCAGCATACTCACACACTACTCACCCTGCACACACATAGTGCTCTCCCTGCACACTCACACACTGATCACTCTGCCCACCGACACACTGCTCACCCTGCACACTCACACACTGCTGGCCCTGGACACACACACTGCTCATCCTGCACACCCACACACTGCTCACCCTGCACTCTCAAGCACTGCTCACTCTTTAACACACTGCTGGCCCTGGACACCCACAGACTGCTCACCCTGCACACTCACACACTGCTCACCCTGCACACTCACACATTGCTCACCTTGCATACTCACACGCTGCTTGTTAGACGGACCGGGAGGGTCGGCCGAGGACAAGGGGAGAGGTCTCCGGGGAGAGCCGTCTCCAGCGATCGTACAGACGAGTAACTTCCCCCCCACAGATGTACACCACACGAAGATAAGGTTTAACGTTCTTTATAAGCAATCTTTAGGTACGATAGAATGGTACAAGGAGGTCAGGACTCAGGGGTCCCCTCGATTCTAGTCCCTTGGTTGGGAAAGGGGGTAGCGGGACAGTCTTGTTACCAATCTGGTAGATGCGATGATATGATGGATAGCTCACAATCCTCGAGCTCGGTGTTCTAGATGGACGGGCCGCGGCAGCGCCAGCAGGTCCTGAGATGATCGTAGGTAGTGACGGTCCGCGGCGGCGCCAGCAGGTCCCGGTGAAGGTGGTAGTTACAACGGTCCGCGGCAGCGCCAGCAGGTCCCGACGAGGATGAAGGATGCAGAAGGTTGCGGCAGCGCCAGCAGGCAGGACGTTAGTTCGCAAGGCAGGGCTACGGCAGCGCCAGTAGTCCGTCAAGGATGAGTTCTTCACGGTGTCTCTCGACTCCAGGATACAACTGCCTTCCTGCTCTGGAGCTGCCCCAGTTATAGGTCTGGCGCCCTTTGATGGCCGGACCCTCGCACTTGGAGGTCGGGAGGTCCGGGATGAGGGAGTCCAGACACCCAGCAGGGGGGTGGAGCCAGCGCCCGGGGGAGCTGGGGGGCGATCGGCACCTGGCGGGGGAGAGCCATCGACACTTCTTTCTCCCATTGACCAGCCAAGTGGTCCGTTCACCTCCTGGGTGGATGGTGGTTCCGGGATGTCGGGGCCTGGCCAGGCCCAGGGTTAGGGTCGAGCTGAGGCCACGCGGCCTCGTGGTGCAGTGTCCAAGATGGCGGCCGGGCCGGGCGAGGGAGCCGGTAGTGGTTCGGCCCCATGATACAGAGATGTCCGGGGGCAGGAGTCCCGTATGAGACGGGGTGCGGGTTGCTTCTGTGGGTAACACCTGGAGGGCCGGGGCTCGGGCCCTGTCATGCGGGGAGGGAGCAAGCCCTTTATGTGGCCTGTCCAACATGCGTCCCCCCCAGCTGAAGGCGGGGAGAGTCACCCATCCTCTTGGGGACTCTCCTCGTCGAGGCGGAAAAAGCGTGACAGGCCATCCGCGTTGGCGTGGTCTTGGCCAGGTCGATGTTCCACAGTGAAGTCCATCCCCTGCAGGGAGATGGACCAACGCAATAGTTTGGGGTTTTCCCCCCGCATCTGCATTAGCCACTGCAGGGGCCGATGATCTGTTTGCACCCAGAAGTGGGTACCGAAGAGATAGGGCCGGAGCTTTTTGAGGGCCCACACCACTGCGAAGGCCTCCCTCTCGATGGTGCTCCAGCGCTGTTCTCGGGCCAGGAGGCGTCTGCTGATGAAGGCCACTGGTTGGTCAAGTCCCTCGGAGTTCAACTGGGAGAGGACCGCCCCGATGCCATGGTCGGAGGCATCTGTTTGTACGATGAATTCCCGACTGTAGTCGGGGGCCTGGAGCACAGGGGCAGTGCACATGGCGGCCTTCAGCTTCTCGAAGGCCGCTTGACAGTCTGGGGTCCAGTTGACCTTCTTCGGGTGGTTTTTGGATGTGAGTTCCGTGAGGGGCCCCACAATGCTGCCATAGTCCCTCACGAACCGCCGGTAGTAGCCGGTGAGCCCCAAGAAGGCTCGGAACTCGGTCTGCGTGACTGGAGGCTGCCAGGACTGGATGGCAGCGATCTTGAGTTGTAGAGGGGCCACCAGACCGCTTCCCACCTGGTGTCCGAGATAGGTCACGGACCCCTGACCAATTTGGCACTTGCTGGCCTTGATTGTGAGGCCGGCCCGTTGGAGGGCCTGCAGAACCTCTCGGAGGTGGTGGAGGTGGTCGGACCAGTGGCGGCTGTACACAGCGATATCGTCCAGGTAGGCGGCGCTGAACTCCTCGAGTCCCGCCAAGACCTGGTTCACCAGTCGCTGAAAAGTAGCTGGGGCATTCTTCATGCCGAATGGCATGACTTTGAAGTGGTAGTGGCCATCGGGGGTGGAAAAGGCGGATCGTTCTTGAGCCCGGGGTGTGAGACCGATCTGCCAGTAGCCCGCTTTCAGGTCGAAGATGCTGAGGTAGCGGGCAGCCCCCATGCGGTCGATCAGTTCATCCGCTCGGGGGATGGGATGAGCGTCGGTTCTGGTGACAGCATTCAAGCCCCGATAGTCGACGCAGAATCGGAGCTCAGGAGTGGTGCCGGGGGCAGCAGCTTTGGGGACCAGCACGACCGGGCTGGCCCAGGGGCTGTCCGAGGGCTCGATGACCCCGAGCGTGAGCATCTTTGACACCTCCTCTTGGATGCAGGCCCGTACCCGATCTGGTACGCGGTACGCCCGATGTCTGATAGGGGGACTGTCCCCAGTGTCCACGTCGTGCAAGCACCAGGGGGTGACCCCTGGGGTGAGGGAAAACAGGGTCGCAAACTGCAGCAGGAGGTCCCGGCAGCCTTGGCGCTGTTCCGGGGTGAGGGCATCTGAGAGTCGGACCCCGTCCACGGAACCATCTTTCTCACGAGTCTTTAGGAGATCAGGGAGAAGTTCGGAGTCTTCTTCCGCTCCACTGTCTGTAGCCATCAGGAGGCTGAGCTCCGAGCGCACAAAGTGGGGTTTGAGTCTGTTGGCGTGGAGGACCCGGAGGGGGTTCCGTGGAGATTCCATATCGATGAGATAGGTGACGGGGCTCTTGCGCTCGACCACTTTGAAGGGCCCCGTCCACTTGTCCTGCAAGGCACATGGTTCGGTGGGGGACATCACCCACACTTGTTGGCCAGGTTCGAATTCGATGGAGGAGGCATTTTGATCGTACCATTTTTTCATGTCCTCCTGACTGGCCTCAAGGTTCGCTTTCGCCATTTCTCTGAATCGCCTGGTCTGATTGCGTAGGGTCAGGAGGTACTTGAAGACGTCTGGAAGGGTCTTTAGGGGGGCCATCTCCCAACCTTCTTTGACTAGGCTGAGGGGCCCTCGCACCGGGTGTCCGTACAAGAGTTCGAAAGGGCTGAAGCCGAGGGACTTCTGGAGGACTTCTCGATATGCGAAGAGGAGGCACGGAAGTAGCACATCCCACTGGCGACGGAGGGGCTCTTCCAACCCCCCAATCATTCCCTTGAGTGTGCGGTTGAACCGCTCGACTAGTCCGTTTCCTTGAGGGTGATAGGGGGTCGTGAATCGGTAGGTGACCCCGCACTGTTGCCAGAGGGACTTCATATATTTTGAAATAAAGTTTGTGCCTCTGTCGCTGACGACTTCTCGGGGGAAGCCCACCCGGGAGAAGATCCCCATTAAGGCCCGGCCGACCACCGGGGCTGTTACAGTTCGCAGGGGAACAGCCTCGGGGTAGCGGGTGGCGTGGTCCACCAGTACCAGGATGAACCGATGTCCTTGTGCTGTACGGGGGTCCAGGGGCCCCACAATGTCTATTCCCACCCTCTCGAATGGGGTGGTGACAACTAGGAAGGGTTGCAGAGGTGCTTTAAGATTGCGGCCGCTCTTCCAGCTGGCCTGGCACGTGGGGCAGGACCGGCAGTGGTTGAGGACGTCGTTTCTCATCTTTGGCCAGAAAAAGTGTGTTGGAAAGGCGCCCACCGGAAGGGGGTTCGATACTCGTTTTGCCCACCCCTTCGACCCGCCTCTCCCAAGTAAGCCGAACCAGGCGCGCACACCCTGATCTGCACTGTGAACAGAGGGACACCACACGTATTCCTTGTAGGACGATAAGTTCTTTTATCGATGATTTCAGGGATCTTTATGACCCAAAAGGCAAATAGGACAGCAGTGGCACAACGTACCACAAATCAGTCGTGGGGAATGGGGGTAGCGGGACAGTCTTTCAAGATAGTGTCTCTGCGAAATACCCTGCGGAAGCTCACAATCCTCGAGCTGGAGGGTGTCGTGTCTCTGGGCGATCTCTTATCGAGTCGTTCTCAAGGGGAGCGCCGCGAGTCTCTCAGCAGGCACAGGTGGTCGGAGTTCAGGAGCCGCGATTCCGTCCGCAGGGCTCAGATGGTTCAATAGCTGGGGGGCCGCGAGTCACTCAGCAGGCCTAGGTGGATCAGTGTTCGGGAGCCGCGACCTCGTCCGCAGGGCTCAGATGGTTCAATAGCAAGAGGCCGCGAGTCACTCAGCAGGCCCAGGTGACTTCAGCGTTCAGGAGCCGCGACAGCGTCAGCAGGCTCAGATGGTTCCAGGTCTTCTCTGTCCTTGTTCCTCCGGCACCCCTTGTTATACTCCGCTGGTTCTTTGAAGTCCGGAGTGCTCGCAGGGGGGGGACTGGGGTGACGGAGAGGTGTGACTGGGCTGGCGCCTCTGGGTCTGGCTCGAGGGTTCCCGCTCCCTCGGTTGGGCATGCGTGGTAGGGTGTTGAGTCTGTCAGGTCTCTGGCCGGCCCGTGGATCGGGGGTGGCTGGGGCGGCAGGAGTCGGGGATGTCGTTTCTTGAGGGTGGTTGCAGGTTGGCGGGATGATGGAGAGGGCAACGCCGTGAGGCCGGTCTCACACGCGTCCCCCCCAGCTGAAAGGCGTGGAGAACTACCCATCCACTGGGGGGTTCTCCTCGCCGAAGCGGAAGAACCGGGACAGGCCGTCGGCGTTGGCATGATCCGTCCCGGGGCGATGTTCGACAGTGAAATCCATCCCTTGGAGAGAGATGGACCATCGTAGTAGCTTGGGGTTCTCCCCCCTCATCCGCATTAGCCACTGCAAGGGCCGGTGGTCCGTCTGTACTCGAAAATGGGTTCCGAACAAGTAGGGCCGCAGTTTCTTGAGGGCCCAGACTACGGCAAAGGCCTCTCGCTCTATAGTGCTCCAACGCTGCTCTCTCGGCAGCAGCCTTCGGCTGATGAAGGCTATGGGCTGATCAATGCCCTTGTCGTCGAACTGCGAGAGCACGGCCCCGATGCCATGTTCGGATGCGTCGGTCTGGACCACGAACTCTCGGGAGTAGTCTGGGGCCTTGAGTACGGGAGCGGTGCACATGGCGGTTTTCAAGGCGTCGAACGCCTGCTGGCACTGGGGGGTCCACTGCACCTTCTGCGGAAGCTTTTTGGAGGTCAACTCTGTGAGGGGCCCTGCGATACTACCATAATTTTTAATGAACCTCCGGTAGTACCCCGTAAGGCCCAGGAAGGCCCGAACCTCTGTCTGCGTGGTGGGGAGCTCCCAGGACTTGATGGCATCGATCTTCGGCTGGAGAGGGGCGACCTGGCCGCTGCCCACCTTATGCCCCAGGTAGACCACGGAGCCTTGTCCGAGCTGGCATTTGCTGGCTCTCACTGTCAGGCCCGCTTGGCGCAGGGCCATTAGTACTTGTCGGAGGTGCTGGAGATGCTCGTGCCATTGAGAGCTGAATACGGCGATGTCGTCAAGGTACGCTGTGCTGAACTCCTCGAGTCCGGCCAGGACCTTGTTCACCAACCGCTGGAACGTGGCTGGGGCGTTTTTCATCCCGAACGGCATGACCCTGAAGCGGTAGTGGCCATCTGGCGTGGAGAAGGCAGAGCGCTCCTTCGCCCCTTCCGTGAGAGCGATCTGCCAGTACCCGCAGGTCAGGTCGAAAGTGCTGAGGAACTGGGCGGCCCCCAGGCGGTCGATGAGCTCGTCGGCTCGGGGAATAGGGTGAGCGTCTGCGCGGGTGACCGCATTGAGCCCCCGATAGTCTACACAGAATCTTAGTTCGGGGGCGACCCCTGGGGAGGCAGCCTTCGGGACCAGAACCACCGGGCTGGCCCAGGGGCTGTCGGAGGGCTCGATGACCCCTAGGTTGAGCATTTTCTGTACCTCGGTCTTGATGCAGGTGCGGACCCGGTCAGGCACCCGGTAGGCACAGTGTCTCACATGCGGGCAGTCGCCGGTGTCCACGTCGTGGACACACCAGTCGGTCACCCTTGGAATGAGGGAGAAAAGGTCTGCGAATTGTCCGAGCAGCTGGCGGCAGTCGTCGGCCTGCTGGGGAGTGAGGGTGTCCGACAGTTTCACACCCTCCACGGAACCGTCCAGTTCTTTTGTGCACAGGAGATCGGGCAGGGGTTCAGTGTCCTCCTCTGCCCCCTCATCAGTGGCCAGTAGCAAACTCAGTTCTGTCCTTACAAAGTGGGGCTTGAGACGGTTTACGTGGAGGACCCGGAGGGGGTTCCGTGGGGATTGTACGTCGACCAGATACGTGACCTGGCACTTCCGTTCGACCACCTTGAATGGACCAGTCCATTTGTCTTGTAGGGCGCAGGGTCTCACCGGAGCCATGACCCAAACCTGCTGGCCCGGCTGGAACTCGACCAAGGTTGCGTTCTGGTCATACCAGCGCTTCATTTCTTCTTGGCTGGCCTCGAGGTTAGCCTCTGCAAGTTCCCTAAACTTCCTCGTCTGGTTGCGGAGCGCCAGGATGTAGCGGAACACATCTGGGGGTGTCCCCCGGGGGCTTGTCTCCCAGCCCTCTTTGACCAGGCTTAGGGGCCCTCGAACGGGATGTCCGTACAGCAGTTCGAAGGGGCTGAACCCCAGAGACTTTTGGGGAACCTCCCGGTACGCGAACAGGAGGCAAGGGAGGAGGACGTCCCATTTCCGGCGCAGGGGCTCTTCGAGGCCCAGGATCATTCCCTTCAGAGTTCGGTTGAAGCGTTCCACCAGGCCGTTGCCCTGGGGGTGGTAGGGGGTCGTGAATTTATACGTGACTCCGCACTGCTGCCACAGGGACTTCATGTAGCAGGATATAAAGTTCGTGCCGCGATCACTCACAACCTCGCGGGGAAATCCGACCCGGGAGAAGATCCCCATGAGAGCCCGGCCCACCACGGGAGCCGTCACGGTGCGGAGGGGGATGGCCTCGGGGTAGCGGGTGGCATGGTCCACCAGGACAAGGATGAATCTGTGGCCCTGGGCGGTCTTCGGATCCAGGGGTCCCACGATGTCGATGCCGACCCGCTCGAACGGGGTACTTACAACGGGGAACGGTTGTAAGGGAGCTTTGCGTTTTAAGCCACTCTTCCCACTGCCCTGGCACGTGAGGCAGGACTTGCAGTGTGTTTCTACATTCGCTCGCATCTTGGGCCAATAGAAGTGGGTCACCAATCGCTGGTATGTCTTGTCTTGGCCTAAGTGTCCTGCCAAGGGTACATCGTGGGCCAGGCCCAGGAGGAGGCTCCGGAACCGCAGGGGTACCACCAGTACTCGTGCTGCGCCTAGCTCGGCGGACTTTTGCTCGCTGTAGAGGAGGCCATTGTCCCAATAAACCCAATGGGTTCCGGTTTGATCCCCGGCGACCTGGGCTTCGGCTTGTTGTCTAAGTCCCTCGAGGGAGGGGCAAGTGGTCTGTTCCTGGCAGAACTCTTCGCGGGAGGGCCCCCCTTCGCAGTGCCACTGGGCCAACTCGGGCAGTTCTTCGGGTTCCATCGGGGCCTCTGGGGCGGAAGGTTCCAGTCCTTCCCCTGGGTTAGTGTCTCCTTCTTCCTCGGAAGGAGGGTTGTCTGCTTCTGGTAGGGGGTCCCTGTTCTCGGGGAAAGTGTTCGGTAAGAGGGCTTCACCGCCCTTGGAGGGGGCCACTGGTGCGGTCATGGAGCGTGTGGTGGCGCAGACCCATTCCGGTAGGCCCATCATCTCTAGGTGGGCTCTTTGTTCTACCTGCCCCCACGGGGAATTCTCCAGGTCGTTGCCCAGGAGGCAGTCTACGGGCTGCGAGGTCCGGACCGCTACCTTCAGTTCTCCGGAGACCCCTCCCCACTCGAAGGGCACCAGGGCCATCTGGCAGAGGCTCTCAGAATTGTCGGAGGATACGACCGGACAGAGGGCCCCGGCTAGGATCTGGTCTTCGGAAATTAGGCTGTGGTGGACCGCGGTGACACTCGCCCCGGTGTCGCGAAGGCCCTCGACTCGGTGGCCGTTGATAGTCACCTGCTGTCGGTATTTCTCTGTGTTGGCGGGCAAGGGTGTCCCGGGGACCATTTCTCGATCACCAAGGGAGACCAGGGCCATGGCCGCCGGTTCCCATTCCCCGGAGTCTTCCATTTCTTCCCCCAGAGCCACGGAGGCCATCTGCCGGGTCGTGGGGTTGGTCGTTGTGGTTCGCTGATACTGGGGACACTGGGGGTCATTGGCGTAGTGTCCGGGCTGCTGGCAGCGGAAGCAGGTGATCCTAGCTCGTGGACCTGGTCGTCCTGGGGCTCCGGTGCTGGCTGGAGACTGGGCCGAACCCGCCGCTGGTGGGCTGCTGGGGGGGCTGGTGGAGGACCCCCCGGCAAAGTCTCTTGGTCGGCCGTGGTTCCCTCCGCCCCTCTGGCGGGGGGGACCCTGACTGTTGCGGCCGTAGTCCCCCACGGGGCCCCGGGTGGCCCGGGTGTTCACCCAACGATCAGCCTCAGCGGTCAGCTTCCGAGGGTCGGTGAGTTTACTGTCTAGGAGATGCTGGCGCAGTTCTATAAAGCAATTGGCCGCTAAATGTTCCCAGGCGATCAGATCGAACAGTTCTTCGAAGGTGGAGACCTTGCTGCCCTTGATACACCCGTCCAGAGCTCGGCTGTAAAAGTTCACGTATTCGACCCACGTGGTGCCCGGTATCTTTTTGCAATCTCGGAACCGTTGTCGGTACATTTCGGGGGTGAGTCCGTACCGGCCCACGAGGGCTTCCTTCATGTGGCTGTAGGAGTTCATGACCGCGGAGGGCAGATCGAGCAGAGTGTCCCTTCCTTCGCTTAAGAACCGGCCCCATAGGCCAGCCCCCCAATCCTTCTGCGGGACTCGGTGAGAGGTCATGGCGACTTCGTAGGCTTTAAACCACTGCTGGATATCATCGTTCTTATAATACTCCTTGACCACATCCTTGGGGATGTGAACTTTGGTTTCCCCGGCGGGAGCGGGCTGGGGATTCCCGGGCGGCTGTGACTTTTCGTGTCTAGCCCGCCACTCAATTTCCTTCAGGCCGCGTTCATGTTCTAGCTGGAGTTTCTTTTCGTCGTGCTCCCTTTGGAGTCTCTTCTCTTCGAGTTCCCCTTGTAGCCGTAACTGCTCAACGGCTAACTTCTTCTCTGCCAGTTTTATCTCTCCCTCGATTTTTAGTTTTGCCAGTTCCAGTTCGTGGTTGCGGCTTCTCTCTCGGTCCGCTAGTTCCTCGGAGGACAGGTTCCCCTCTGGTCCGTTGTTTCTCGCCGGGGTGCTTGTTTGTTCATGGGTAGAGTCTCTTTCCGTTTGGGTCGGGGGCGCCCCCGTCTCGACCCAGGCTTTCAGTACTTTCTGGTAGTCTTCCTTTGTGCTCAGTCCGGTGGTAGCGATGCCAAGGTCTTTGCAAAACTGTTTTAGTTCTCTATGCGTGTAATAGTCCAATTGATCTTCTCGGAACGGTGAGCTTATTTCGGTACCTGTGGCACCCAGGGAGGTTTCTCCTTCCATTTCTGTTTGGTAGTGCATCAGTCGTTTACTGCACGCTCTCCTTCGGTGTCGGCTCGGATCCCGTCGTCTGCCACCAAATGTTGGAAAGGCGCCCGCCGGAAGGGGGTTCGATACTCGTCTTGCCCACCCCTTCGACCCGCCTCTCCCAAGTAAGCCGAACCAGGCGCGCACACCCTGATCTGCACTGTGAACAGAGGGACACCACACGTATTCCTTGTAGGACGATAAGTTATTTTATCGATGATTTCAGGGATCTTTATGACCCAAAAGGCAAATAGGACAGCAGTGGCACAACGTACCACAAATCAGTCGTGGGGAATGGGGGTAGCGGGACAGTCTTTCAAGATAGTGTCTCTGCGAAATACCCTGCGGAAGCTCACAATCCTCGAGCTGGAGGGTGTCGTGTCTCTGGGCGATCTCTTATCGAGTCGTTCTCAAGGGGAGCGCCGCGAGTCTCTCAGCAGGCACAGGTGGTCGGAGTTCAGGAGCCGCGATTCCATCCGCAGGGCTCAGATGGTTCAATAGCTGGGGGGCCGCGAGTCACTCAGCAGGCCCAGGTGACTTCAGCGTTCAGGAGCCGCAACAGCGTCAGCAGGCTCAGATGGTTCCAGGTCTTCTCTGTCCTTGTTCCTCCGGCACCCCTTGTTATACTCCGCTGGTTCTTTGAAGTCCGGAGTGCTCGCAGGGGGGGGACTGGGGTGACGGAGGGGGGTCGGCGGGATTTCCTGCCGCTCACTTCTTTGGTCTTTTCAGGTGGGTCTGGGAGGGACCCCAGACGCTCGGTAGGGGAGGCGCCTGCTCCCCAGGGGCCTGGTGGCCGATTGAGTCCTCCCAGGGAAGGCGACCCGAGGTGTGACTGGGCTGGCGCCTCTGGGTCTGGCTCGAGGGTTCCCGCTCCCTCGGTTGGGCATGCGTGGTAGGGTGTTGAGTCTGTCAGGTCTCTGGCCGGCCCGTGGATCGGGGGTGGCTGGGGCGGCCAGAGTCGGGGATGTCGTGTCTTGAGGGTGGTTGCAGGTTGGCGGGATGATGGAGAGGGCAACGCCGTGAGGCCGGTCTCACAAAGTGGGTCACCAGGCGACTGTAGGTTTTGTCCTGGCCCAGGTGTCCAGCCAGAGGGACATCGTGGGCCAAATTTAACAAGAAGTCTCTAAAACGGAGGGGCACCACCAGCACTCGACTGGCCCCTAACTCCGCGATTCTCTGTTCACTGTACAACAGGTCGTTGTCCCAATAGATCCAATGGGCTCCGGTGGTGTCCCCTGCGCTCTGGGCGAGGGCTTGCTGGCGGAGTCCCTCGAGGGAGGGACAGGTCTTCTGCTCTTGCCGGAACTGTTCCTGGGTGGGCCCCCCTTCTTGACGCCACTGAGCCAGGTCGGGAAGGTCCTGGGGCTGAGCGAGCCCTTCGGGGGTTTGCTCTGGGGGGTCGGTATGGTCGGTGTCCTCTACTGGAGCGATCGGGGGAGGAGGGGCTGGCCATTCTGGTTCTTCTGGTCGGGGGATGGCACGGGCGGCCATGGACCGGGTGGTTACGCACGCCCAGTCCGGGAGGCCCAACATCCCCAGGTGCTGTCTTCTTTCTACGGCGGCCCACGGGGAACTCTCAAGATCATTCCCCAGGAGACAGTCCACGGGGGCATCATCTCGGACCGTCACCTTCAACATGCCGGAGACTCCTCCCCATTCGAAGGGGACGCAGGCCATCCGACATAGACTCTCCGAATTGTCGGCTGAACGGACGGGGCAGAGAATGTTCGGCAGGATCTGTTCTGGGGTCACCAGGTGACAGCGGACGGCCGTCACACTGGCCCCCGTCTCACGTAGTGCTTCGGCCCTGCGTCCATTAATGTTCACCCACTGACTATATTTTCTGGTGTTGGCGGGTAGGGGAGCCCGCGGGACCATGTCTCTTCCCCCTAGGCACGCTAGAATCATGGCGGCCGGTTCCCACTCTTGTTGTTCTTGTTCGCATTCTTCCTGTTCTTCGGAGATTTGTTCTCCCCCCAGGGCGGCGGCAGCTACCTGGCGGGGTCTCGGAGTTTGGTTCTGTGGACAGTTCGGGTCATTGGCGTAGTGGCCGACTCGTTGGCATCGGTGACACGTGACATTGGCTCGGAACCCCGGGCGCATCGGGGGGTTGCCCCGGCTGGCCGGGGGCGGGGTGCTGGCAGCGGGGGCGGCCGGGACGGTGTCTCTTCCTCGTCCCTGGCCTCCTCCTCGGGGACGGTGCTGACCTTGGTTGTTCCGGTTCTGTTCGTGCGGCCCCCTCCGGCCTACTCGGGTGCTTTCCCACCGGTCAGCTTCAGCGGCGAGCTGCCGTGGGTCAGTCAATTTACTGTCGAGGAGGTGCTGCCGGAGCTCGACGAAGCAGTTGTTAGAGAGGTGCTCCCACACCATGAGATTAAAAAGTTGCTCGTAGGTCGTTACGTGGCTTCCCTTGATCCAACCCTCGAAGGCTCGGCTGAAATAGTTTACATATTCCACCCAAGTTGTACCCGGGATCCGGGTGCAGTCTCGGAACCTCTGGCGGTACATTTCGGGTGTGAGCCCATATCGGGTGAGGAGGGCAGCTTTCATTTGGTCGTAGGATGTCATCAGATGGTCTGGGAGCTGTAACAGGGCATCGCGGCCTTCATTGACGAACCTCCCCCATAGACCGGCTCCCCAGTCTCTTCGATCGATCCGGTGGGAGGTCATGGCGATCTCGTAGGCCTTGAACCACTGTTGTATGTCGTCATCTCGGAAATACTCTCGAACGACATCCTTGGGGATGTGGACTTTCTTTTCTGTCGCTCCTGGGGTGCGCGGTTGCTCGGGCACCCCCAGTTCTTTGTTCTGCTTCTGTAGGTCTATTTCTGCCAGTTTGCGCTCGTGTTCGTACGCTAATCTCTTTTCTTCGAGCTCTCTCTGCCTCTGTTTTTCTTCCCGTTCTTCTCGGAGCCGCAGATGTTCTAGGTTCAGTTTTTGTTCGGCTAATTTTAGTTCACCGTCCATTTTGAGCCGTGCCATTTCTAACTCATGTAGTCTGCTTTTTTCTCTCTCTTGGATCTCTTCCTGTGAGAGACCCGTTCTTCGCTCCTCGGGAGCCGTGGTGTTCCTCTCTGATGCTGCAATGTTTTGGTCCGGGGGTCTGGCGGCCCCGGTTTCTGCCCACGACTCAATGGCGTGCTTGAAATCGTCTTTGGTACTCAGACCGGTGGTAGCAATGCCTAGTTCAATGCAGAATTGTTTCAACTCACGATGGCTGTACTCTTCCAATTTCTCCATCTGGAATTTCTCGGTGGATCCGCTCTCTTTGGTTGTCATTGTGGTTTCGTCGTGGGGTGAGCTACTCTCTGTACGATTACGCGTTGATTCGGATCGCGCCGCTGGCCACCAATGTTAGACGGACCGGGAGGGTCGGCCGAGGACAAGGGGAGAGGTCTCCGGGGAGAGCCGTCTCCAGCGATCGTACAGACGAGTAACTTCCCCCCCACAGATGTACACCACACGAAGATAAGGTTTAACGTTCTTTATAAGCAATCTTTAGGTACGATAGAATGGTACAAGGAGGTCAGGACTCAGGGGTCCCCTCGATTCTAGTCCCTTGGTTGGGAAAGGGGGTAGCGGGACAGTCTTGTTACCAATCTGGTAGATGCGATGATATGATGGATAGCTCACAATCCTCGAGCTCGGCGTTCTAGATGGACGGGCCGCGGCAGCGCCGGCAGGTCCCGAGATGATCGTAGGTAGTGACGGTCCGCGGCGGCGCCAGCAGGTCCCGGTGAAGGTGGTAGTTACAACGGTCCGCGGCAGCGCCAGCAGGTCCCGACGAGGATGAAGGATGCAGAAGGTTGCGGCAGCGCCAGCAGGCAGGACGATAGTTCGCAAGGCAGGGCTACGGCAGTGCCAGTAGTCAGTCAAGGATGAGTTCTTCACGGTGTCTCTCGACTCCAGGATACAACTGCCTTCCTGCTCTGGAGCTGCCCCAGTTATAGGTCTGGCGCCCTTTGATGGCCGGACCCTCGCACTTGGAGGTCGGGAGGTCCGGGATGAGGGAGTCCAGACACCCAGCAGGGGGGTGGAGCCAGCGCCCGGGGGAGCTGGGGGGCGATCGGCACCTGGCGGGGGAGAGCCATCGACACTTCTTTCTCCCATTGATCTGCCAAGTGGTCCGTTCACCTCCTGGGTGGATGGTGGTGCCGGGATGTTGGGGCCTGGCCAGGCCCAGGGTTAGGGTCGAGCTGAGGCCACGCGGCCTCGTGGTGCAGTGTCCAAGATGGCGGCCGGGCCGGGCGAGGGAGCCGGTAGTGGTTCGGCCCCATGATACAGAGATGTCCGGGGGCAGGAGTCCCGTATGAGACGGGGTTCGGGTTGCTTCTCTGGGTAACACCTGGAGGGCCGGGGCTCGGGCCCTGTCATGCGGGGAGGGAGCAAGCCCTTTATGTGGCCTGTCCAACACTGCTCACCCTGCACACTCACACACTGCTTACCCTGCACACTCACACTTCTGGCCCTGGACACCCACACCCTGCTCACTCTGCATACTCACACACTACTCCCCCTGCACATCCACACACTGCTCACCCTGAATACACACACATTGCTCACTCTGCATGCTCACACACTGCTCACCCTTCATACTCACACACTGCTGGCCCTGGGCACCCACACACTGCTCACCCTGCACACCCACACTCTGATCACCCTGCACACCCACATATTGCTCACCCTGCAATCCCACCCATTGATCATCCTCCACACTCACACACTGCTCACCCTGCATACTCACATACAGCTCACCCTGCACACTCACATACTGCTCACCATGCACATTCTCTGCTGGTCCTGGACACCCACACCTTGCTAACCCTGCATACTCACACACTGCTCACATAGCACACCCACACACTGCTCACCCTGCACACTCACACACTGCTCACCCTGTATACTCACACACTGCTCACCCTGCACACTCACACACTTATCACCCTGCACACTCAAACACTGCTCACCCTGCACACTCATACACTGCTCACACTCACACACTGCTCACCCCACACACTCACACACTGCTCTACATGCACACTCACACACTGTTTACCTGCACACTCACACACTGCTCACCCTGAACACACACATTGCTCACCCAGCATACTCACACTGCACACACATAGTGCTCTCCCTGCACACTCACACACTGCTCACCCTGCACACTCACACAGTGTTCACACTCACACACTGCTCACCCTGCACACCCACACACTGCTCACCCTGCATACTCACACAGTGCTCAATCTGCACACTCCCACACTGCTCACCCTGCACACTCACACATTGCTCACCAATGCACACTCACACACTGTTCACTCTGCACACTCACACACTGCTTACCCTGCACACTCACACTTCTGGCCCTGGACACCCACACCCTACTCACCCTGCATAATCACACATTACTCACCCTGCACATCCACATACTGCTCACCCTGAATACGCACACACTGCTCACCCTGCATGCTCATACACTGCTCACCCTGCATACTCATGCACTGCTGGCCCTGGGCACCCACACACTGCTCACCCTGCACACTCATACACTGCTCACACTCACATACTGCTCACCCTGCACACCCACACACTGCTCACCCTGCATACTCACACACTGCTCACCCTGTATACTCACACACTGCTCACCCTGCACACTCACACACTGCTCACACTGCATGCTCACACACTGCTGGCCCTGGACACCCAAACACTGCTCACCCTGCACACCCACACACTGCTCACCCTGCACTCTCAAGCACTGCTCACTATTTAACACACTGCTGGCCCTGGACATCCACACACTGCTCAGCCTGCACACTCACACACTGCTCACCCTGCACACTCACACACTGCTGGCCCTGGACACCCACACACTGCTCACCCTGCACACCCACACTCTGCTCACCCTGCACACCCACGGATTGCTCACCCTGCACTCCCACCCATTGATCATCCTCCACACTCACACACTGCTCACCCTGTATACTCACATACAGCTCACCCTGCACACTCACATACTGCTCACCATGCACATTCTCTGCTGGCCCTGGACACCCACACCTTGCTCACCCTGCATACTCACACACTGCTCACACAGCACACCCACACACTGCTCACTCTGCACACTCACACACTGCTCACCCTGCATACTCACACACTGCTCACCCTGCACACTCACACACTTATCACCCTGCACACTCACACACTGCTCACCCTGCACACCCACACACTGCTCACCCTGAATACGCACACACTGCTTACCATGCACACTCGCACACTGCTCACCCTGAATACTCACACACTCTTCACCCAGCATACTCACACATTGCTGGCCCTGGGCAACCACACACTGCTCACCCTGCAAACTAACACACTGCTCACACTCACATACTGCTCACCCACACACTGCTCACCCTGCATACTCACACACTGCTCACCTTGCATACTGACATACTGCTCAGCCTGCACAATTATGTTCTACTCACCCTGCATTCTCAAACACTGCTTTCCCTGGACACCCACATACTGCTCAACCTGTACACTCACACACTGCTCAACCTACACACTCACAGATTGCTCACCCTGCACACTCACACACTGCTCACCCTGCATGCTCACACACTGCTGGCCCTGAACACCCAAACACTGCTCACCCTGCACACCCACACACTGCTCACCCTGCACTCTCAAGCATTGCTCACTATTTAACACACTGCTGGCCCTGGACATCCACACACTGCTCAGCCTGCACACTCACACATTGCTCACCCTGCACACTCACACACTGCTGGCCCTGGACACCCACACACTGCTCACCCTGCACACTCACACACTGCTCACCCTGCACACTCACACATTGCTCACCTTGCATACTCACACGCTGCTCACCCTGCACACTCACACACTGCTTACCCTGCACACTCACACTTCTGGCCCTGGACACCCACACCTTGCTCAACCTGCATACTCACACACTACTCACCCTGCACATCCACACACTGCTCACCCTGAATACATACACACTGCTCACTCTGCATGCTCACACACTGCTCACCCTTCATGCTCACACACTGCTGTCCCTGGGCACCCACACACTGCTCACCCTGCACACCCACACTCTGCTCACCCTGCACACCCACAGATTGCTCACCCTGCACTCCCACCCATTGATCATCCTCCACACTCACACACTGCTCACCCTGCATACTCACATACAGCTCACCCTGCACACTCACATACTGCTAACCATGCACATTCTCTGCTGGTCCTGGACACCCACACCTTGCTCACCCTGCATACTCACACACTGCTCACACAGCACACCCACACACTGCTCACCCTGCACACTCACACACTGCTCACCCTGCATACTCACACACTGCTCACCCTGCAAACTTACACACTTTTCACCGTGCACACTCACACACTGCTCACCCTGCACACTCATACACTGCTCACACTCACATACTGCTCACCCTGCACACCCACACACTGCTCACCCTGCATACTCACACACTGCTCACTCTGTATACTCATACACTGCTCACCCTGAACACTCACACACTGATCACCCTGCATGCTCACACACTGCTGGCCCTGGACACCCAAATACTGCTCACCCTGCACATTCCCACACTGTTCTCCCTGCTCACTCACACCCTGCTCACTCTTCACACTCACACATTGCTCACCCTGCACACTCACACACTGCTCACCCTGCATGCTCACACACTGCTGGCCCTGGACACCCAAACACTGCTCACCCTGCACACCCACACACTGCTCACCCTGCACTCTCAAGCACTGCTCACTATTTAACACACTGCTGGCCCTGGACATCCACACACTGCTCAGCCTGCACACTCACACACTGCTCACCCTGCACCCTCACACACTGCTGGCCCTGGACACCCACACACTGCTCACCCTGCACACTCACACACTGCTCACCCTGCACACCCACACACTGCTCACCCTGCACTCTCAAGCACTGCTCACTCTTTAACACACTGCTGGCCCTGGACACCCACACACTGCTCACCGTGCACACTCACACACTGCTCACCCTGCACACTCACACATTGCTCACCTTGCATACTCACACGCTGCTCACCCTGCACACTCACACACTGCTTACCCTGCACACTCACACTTCTGGCCCTGGACACCCACACCCTGCTCACCCTGCATACTCACACACTAATCACCCTGCACATCCACACACTGCTCACCCTGAATACACACACACTGCTCACTCTGCATGCTCACACACTGCTCACCCTTCATACTCACACACTGCTGGCCCTGGGCACCCACACACTGCTCACCCTGCACACCCACACTCTGCTCACCCTGCACACCCACAGATTGCTCACCCTGCACTCCCACCCATTGATCATCCTCCACACTCACACACTGCTCACCCTGCATACTCACATACAGCTCACCCTGCACACTCACATACTGCTCACCATGCACATTCTCTGCTGGTCCTGGACACCCACACCTTGCTCACCCTGCATACTCACACACTGCTCACACAGCACACCCACACACTGCTCACCCTGCACACTCACACACTGCTCACCCTGCATACTCACACACTGCTCACCCTGCAAACTTACACACTTTTCACCCTGCACACTCACACACTGCTCACCCTGCACACTCATACACTGCTCACACTCACATACTGCTCACCCTGCACACCCACACACTGCTCACCCTGCATACTCACACACTGCTCACTCTGTATACTCATACACTGCTCACCCTGCACACTCACACACTGATCACCCTGCATGCTCACACACTGCTGGCCCTGGACACCCAAATACTGCTCACCCTGCACATTCACACACTGTTCTCCCTGCTCACTCACACCCTGCTCACTCTGCACACTCACACATTGCTCACCCTGCACACTCACACACTGCTCACCCTGCATGCTCATACACTGCTGGCCCTGGACACCCAAACACTGCTCACCCTGCACACCCACACACTGCTCACCCTGCACTCTCAAGCACTGCTCACTATTTAACACACTGCTGGCCCTGGACATCCACACACTGCTCAGCCTGCACACTCACACACTGGTCACCCTGCACACCCACACAATGCTGGCCCTGTACACCCACACACTGCTCACCCTGCACACTCACACACTGCTCACCCTGCATACTCACACACTACTCACCCTGCACATCCACACACTGCTAGCCCTGAATACACACACACTGCTCACTCTGCATGCTCACACACTGCTCACCCTTCACACTCACACACTGCTGGCCCTGGGCACCCACACACTGCTCACCCTGCACACCCACACTCTGCTCACCCTGCACACCCACAGATTGCTCACCCTGCACTCCCACCCATTGATCATCCTCCACACTCACACACTGCTCACCCTGCATACTCACATACAGCTCACCCTGCACACTCACATACTGCTCACCATGCACATTCTCTGCTGGTCCTGGACACCCACACCTTGCTCACCCTGCATACTCACACACTGCTCACACAGCACACCCACACACTGCTCACCCTGCACACTCACACACTGCTCACCCTGCATACTCACACACTGCTCACCCTGCACACTTACACACTTTTCACCCTGCACACTCACACACTGCTCACCCTGCACACTCATACACTGCTCACACTCACATACTGCTCACCCTGCACACCCACACACTGCTCACCCTGCATACTCACACACTGCTCACTCTGTATACTCATACACTGCTCACCCTGCACACTCACACACTGCTCACTGGGCATGCTCACACACTGCTGGCCCTGGACACCCAAATACTGCTCACCCTGCACATTAACACACTGTTCTCCCTGCTCACTCACACCCTGCTCACTCTGCACACTCACACATTGCTCACCCTGCACACTCACACACTGCTCACCCTGCATGCTCACACACTGCTGGGCCTGGACACCCAAACACTGCTCACCCTGCACACCCACACACTGCTCACCCTGCACTCTCAAGCACTGCTCACTATTTAACACACTGCTGGCCCTGGACATCCACACACTGCTCACCCTGCACACCCACACTCTGCTCACCCTGCACACCCACAGATTGCTCACCCTGCACTCCCACCCATTGATCATCCTCCACACTCATACACTGCTCACCCTGCATACTCACATACAGCTCACCCTGCACACTCACATACTGCTCACCATGCACATTCTCTGCTGGTCCTGGACACCCACACCTTGCTCACCCTGCATACTCACACACTGCTCACACAGCACACCCACACACTGCTCACCCTGCACACTCACACACTGCTCACCCTGCATACTCACACACTGCTCACCCTGCAAACTTACACACTTTTCACCCTGCACACTCACACACTGCTCACCCTGCACACTCATACACTGCTCACACTCACATACTGCTCACCCTGCACACCCACACACTGCTCACCCTGCATACTCACACACTGCTCACTCTGTATACTCATACACTGCTCACCCTGCACACTCACACACTGCTCACTGGGCATGCTCACACACTGCTGGCCCTGGACACCCAAATACTGCTCACCCTGCACATTCACACACTGTTCTCCCTGCTCACTCACACCCTGCTCACTCTGCACACTCACACATTGCTCACCCTGCACACTCACACATTGCTCACCCTGCATGCTCACACACTGCTGGGCCTGGACACCCAAACACTGCTCACTCTGCACACCCACACACTGCTCACCCTGCACTCTCAAGCACTGCTCACTATTTAACACACTGCTGGCCCTGGACATCCACACACTGCTCAGCCTGCACACTCACACACTGCTCACCCTGCACACTCACACACTGCTGGCCCTGGACACCCACACACTGCTCACCCTGCACACTCACACACTGCTCACCCTGCACACTCACACATTGCTCACCTTGCATACTCACACGCTGCTCACCCTGCACACTCACACACTGCTCACACAGCACACCCACACACTGCTCACCCTGCACACTCACACACTGCTCACCCTGCATACTTACACACTGCTCACCCTGCACACTCACACACTTATCACCCTGCACACTCACACACTGCTCACCCTGCACACCCACACACTGCTCACCCTGCATACGCACACACTGCTTACCATGCACACTTGCACACTGCTCACCCTGAATACTCACACACTCTTCACCCAGCATACTCACACATTGCCGGCCCTGGGCAACCACACACTGCTCACCCTGCAAACTCACACACTGCTCACACTCACATGCTGCTCACCCTGCACACCCACACACTGCTCACCCTGCATACTCACACACTGCTCACCTTGCATACTGACATACTGCTCAGCCTGCACAATTACGTACTACTCACCCTGCATTCTCAAACACTGCTTTCCCTGGACACCCACATACTGCTCAACCTGCACACTCACACACTGCTCACCCTACACACTCACAGATTGCTCACCCTGCACACTCACACACTGCTTACCCTGCACACTCACACACTGCTCTACATGCCCACTCACACACTGTTTACCCTGCACACTCACACACTGCTCACCCTACACACACACACATTGCTCACCCAGCATACTCACACACTACTCACCCTGCACACACATAGTGCTCTCCCTGCACATTCACACACTGATCACCCTGCCCACCGACACACTGCTCATCCTGCACACTCACAAACTGCTGGCCCTGGACACACACACTGCTCATCCTGCACACCCACACACTGCTCACCCTGCACTCTCAAGCACTGCTCACTCTTTAACACACTGCTGACCCTGGACACCCACACACTGCTCACCCTGCACACTCACACACTGCTCACCCTGCACACTCACACATTGCTCACCTTGCATACTCACACGCTGCTCACCCTGCACACTCACACACTGCTTACCCTGCACACTCACACTTCTGGCCCTGGACACCCACACCCTGCTCACCCTGCATACTCACACACTACTCACCCTGCACATCCACACACTGCTCACCCTGAATAAACACACACTGCTCACTCTGCATCCTCACTGTTAGACGGACCGGGAGGGTCGGCCGAGGACAAGGGGAGAGGTCTCCGGGGAGAGCCGTCTCCAGTGATCGTACAGACGAGTAACTTCCCCCCCACAGATGTACACCACACAAAGATACGGTTTCGACGTTCTTTATAAGCAATCTTTAGGTACGATAGAATGGTACAAGGAGGTCAGGACTCAGGGGTCCCCTCGATTCTAGTCTCTTGGTTGGGAAAGGGGGTAGCGGGACAGTCTTGTTACCAATCTGGTAGCTGAGATGGTATGATGGATAGCTCACAATCCTCGAGCTCGGCTTTTTAGATGGACGGGCCGCGGCGGCGCCAGCAGGTCCCGGTGAAGGTGGTAGTTACAACGGTCCGCGGCAGCGCCAGCAGGTCCCAGTGAAGGTGGTAAGTACAACGGTCCGCGGCAGCGCCAGCAGGTCCCAGTGAAGGTGGTAGTTACAACGGTCCGCGGCAGCGCCAGCAGGTCCCAGTGAAGGTGGTAGTTACAACGGTCCGCGGCAGCGCCAGCAGGTCCCAACGAGGATGGAGGATGCAGAAGGCCGCGGCAGCGCCAGCAGGCAGGACGATAGTTCGCAAGGCAGGGCTACGGCAGCGCCAGTAGTCCGTCAGGGATGAGTTCTTCACGGTGTCTCTCGACTCCAGGATACAACTGCCTTCCTGCTCTGGAGCTGCCCCAGTTGTAGGTCTGGCGCCCTTTGATGTCCGGACCCTCGCACTTGGAGGTCGGGAGGTCCGGGATGAGGGAGTCCAGACACCCAGCAGGGGGGTGGACCCAGCGCCCGGGGGAGCTGGAGGGCGATCGGCACCTGGCGGGGGAGAGCCATCGACACTTCTTTCTCCCATCGACCTGCCAAGTGGTCCGTTCACCTCCTGGGTGGATGGTGGTGCCGGGATGTCGGGGCCTGGCCAGGCCCAGGGTTAGGGTCGAGCTGAGGCCACGCGGCCTCGTGGTGCAGTGTCCAAGATGGCGGCCGGGCCGGGCGAGGGAGCCGGTAGGGGTTCGGCCCCATGATACAGAGAGGTCCGGCGGCAGGAGTCCCGTCTGGGGACGGGGTGGGGGTTGTTTCTGTGGGTAACACCTGGAGGGCCAGGGCTCGGGCCCTGTCATGCGGGGAGGGAGCAAGCCCTTCACGTGGCCTGTCCAACATGCGTCCCCCCCAGATGAAGGCGGGGAGAGTCACCCATCCTCTTGGGGACTCTCCTCGTCGAGCCGGAAAAAGCGTGACAGGCCATCGGCGTTGGCGTGGTCTTGGCCCGGTCGATGTTCCACAGTGAAGTCCATCCCCTGCGGGGAGATGGACCAACGCAATAGTTTGGGGATTTCCCCCCGCATCTGCATTAGCCACTGCAGGGGTCGATGATCTGTTTGCACCCGGAAGTGGGTACCGAAGAGATAGGGCCGGAGCTTTTTGAGGGCCCACACCACTGCGAAAGCCTCCCTCTCGATGGTGCTCCAGCGCTGTTCTCGGGCCAGGAGGCGTCTGCTGATGAAGGCCACCGGTTGGTCAAGTCCCTCGGAGTTCAGCTGGGAGAGGACCGCCCCAATGCCATGGTCGGAGGCATCTGTTTGTACGATGAATTCCCGACTGTAGTCGGGGGCCTGGAGCACAGGGGCAGTGCACATGGCGGCTTTCATCTTCTCGAAGGCCGCTTGACAGTCTGGGGTCCAGTTGACCTTCTTCCGGTGGTTTTTGGATGTGAGTCCCGTGAGGGGCCCCACAATGCTGCCATAGTCCCTCACGAACCGCCGGTAGTAGCCGGTGAGCCCCAAGAAGGCTCGGACCTCGGTCTGCGTGACTGGAGGCTGCCAGGACTGGATGGCAGCGATTTTGAGTTGCAGAGGGGCCACCAGACCACTTCCCACCTGGTGTCCGAGATAGGTCACGGACCCCTGACCAATTTGGCACTTGCTGGCCTTGATTGTGAGGCCGGCCCGTTGGAGGGCCTGCAGGACCTCTCGGAGGTGGTGGAGGTGGTCGGACCAGTGGCGGCTGTACACAGCGATATCGTCCAGGTAGGCGGCGCTGAACTCCTCGAGCCCCGCCAAGACCTGGTTCACCAGTCGCTGAAAGGTAGCTGGGGCATTCTTCATGCCGAAGGGCATGACTTTGAAGTGGTAGTGGCCATCGGGGGTAGAAAAGGCGGATCGTTCTTGGGCCCGGGGTGTGAGACCGATCTGCCAGTAGCCCGCTGTCAGGTCGAAGATGCTGAGGTAGCGGGCAGCCCCCATGCGGTCGATCAGTTCATCCGCTCGGGGGATGGGATGAGCGTCGGTTCTGGTGACAGCATTCAAGCCCCGATAGTCGACGCAGAATCGGAGCTCAGGAGTGGTGCCGGGGGCAGCAGCTTTGGGGACCAGCACGACCGGGCTGGCCCAGGGGCTGTCCGAGGGCTCGATGACCCCGAGCGTGAGCATCTTTGATACCTCCTCTTGGGTGCAGGCCCGTACCCGATCTGGTACGCGGTACGCCCGGTGTCTGATAGGGGGACTGTCCCCAGTGTCCACGTCGTGCAAGCACCAGGGGGTGACCCCTGGGGTGAGGGAAAACAAGGTAGCAAACTGTAGCAGGAGGTCCCGGCAGCCTTGGCGCTGTTCCGGGGTGAGGGCATCGGAGAGCCGGACCCCGTCCACGGAACAATCTTCCTCACGAGTCTTCAGGAGATCAGGGAGAGACTCGGAGTCTTCTTCACCTCCACTGTCTATAGCCATCAGGAGGCTTAGCTCCGAGCGCACAAAGTGGGGTTTGAGTCTGTTGGTGTGGAGGACCCGGAGGGGGTTCCGTGGAGATTCCATATCGATGAGATAGGTGACGGGGCTCTTGCGTTCGACCACTTTGAAGGGCCCCGTCCACTTGTCCTGCAAGGCACATGGTTCGGTGGGGGACATCACCCACACTTGTTGGCCAGGTTCGAATTCGATGGAGGAGGCATTTTGATCGTACCATTTTTTCATGTTCTCCTGACTGGCCTCAGGGTTCGCTTTCGCCATTTCTCTGAATCGCCTGGTCTGATTGCGTAGGGTCAGGAGGTACTTGAAGACGTCTGGAGGGGTCTTTAGGGGGGCCATCTCCCAACCTTCTTTGACTAGGCTGAGGGGCCCTCGCACAGGGTGGCCGTACAAGAGTTCGAAAGGGCTAAAGCCGAGGGACTTCTGGGGAACTTCTCGATAGGCGAAGAGGAGGCACGGAAGTAGTACATCCCATTGGCGACGGAGGGGCTCTTCCAATCCCCCAATCATTCCCTTGAGCGTGCGGTTGAACCGCTCGACTAGTCCGTTTCCTTGAGGGTGATAGGGGGTCGTGAATCGGTAGGTGACCCCGCACTGTTGCCAGAGGGACTTCATATACTTCGAAATAAAGTTTGTGCCTCTGTCGCTGACGACTTCTCGGGGGAAGCCCACCCGGGAGAAGATCCCCATTAAGGCCCGGCCGACCACCGGGGCTGTTACAGTTCGCAGGGGCACAGCCTCGGGGTAGCGGGTGGCGTGGTCCACCAGTACCAGGATGAACCGATGTCCTTGTGCTGTACGGGGGTCCAGGGGCCCCACAATGTCTATTCCCACCCTCTCGAACGGGGTGGTGACAACTGGGAAGGGTTGCAGAGGTGCTTTGAGTTTGCGGCCGCTCTTCCCGCTGGCCTGGCACGTGGGGCAGGACCGGCAGTGGTTGAGGAAGTCGTTTCTCATCTTTGGCCAGAAAAAGTGGGTCACCAGGCGACTGTAGGTTTTGTCCTGGCCCAGGTGTCCAGCCAGAGGGACATCGTGGGCCAAATTTAACAGGAAGTCTCTAAAACGGAGGGGCACCACCAGCACTCGACTGGCCCCTAACTCCGCGATTCTCTGTTCACTGTACAATAGTCGTTGTCCCAATAGATCCAATGGGCTCCGGTTGTGTCCCCTGCGCTCTGGGCGAGGGCTTGCTGGCGGAGTCCCTCGAGGGAGGGACAGGTCTTCTGTTCTTGACGGAACTGTTCCTGGGTGGGACCCCCTTCTTGACGCCACTGAGCCAGGTTGGGAAGGTCCTGGGGCTGAGCGAGCCCTTCGGGGGTTTGCTCTGGGGGGTCGGTATGGTCGGTGTCCTCTACTGGAGCGATCGGGGGAGGAGGTGCTGGCCATTCTGGTTCTTCTGGTCGGGGGATGGCACGGGCGGCCATGGACCGGGTGGTTACGCACGCCCAGTCCGGGAGGCCCAACATCCCCAGGTGCTCTCTTCTTTCTACGGCGGCCCACGGGGAACTCTCAAGATCATTCCCCAGGAGACAGTCCACGGGGGCATCATCTCGGACCGTCACCTTCAACATGCCGGAGACTCCTCCCCATTCGAAGGGGACGCAGGCCATCCGACATAGACTCTCCGAATTGTCGGCTGAACGGACGGGGCAGAGAATGTTCGGCAGGATCTGCTCTGGTTTTACCAGGTGACAGCGGACGGCCGTCACACTGGCCCCCGTGTCACGTAGTGCTTCGGCCCGGCATCCATTAATGTTCACCCACTGACTATATTTTCTGGTGTTGGCGGGTAGGGGAGCCCGCGGGACCATGTCTCTTCCCCCTAGGCACGCTAGAACCATGGCGGCCGGTTCCCACTCTTGTTGTTCCTGCTCGTATTCTTCCTGTTCTTCGGAGATTTGTTCTCCCCCCAGGGCGGCGGCAGCTACCTGGCGGGGTCTCGGAGTTTGGTTCTGTGGACAGTTCGGGTCATTGGCGTAGTGGCCGACTCGCTGGCATCGGTGACACGTGACATTGGCTCGGAACCCCGGGCGCATCGGGGGGTTGCCCCGGCTGGCCGGGGGCGGGGTGCTGGCAGCGGGAGCGGCCGGGACGGTGTCTCTTCCTCGTCCCTGGCCTCCTCCTCCTCCTCGGGGACGGTGCTGACCTTGGTTATTCCGGTTCTGTTCGTGCGGCCCTCTCCTGCCCACTCGGGTGCTTTCCCACCGGTCAGCTTCGGCGGCGAGTTGCCGTGGGTCAGTCAATTTACTGTCGAGGAGGTGCTGCCTGAGCTCGACGAAGCAGTTGTTAGAGAGGTGCTCCCACACCATGAGATTAAAAAGTTGCTCGTAGGTCGTTACGTGGCTTCCCTTGATCCAACCCTCGAAGGCTCGGCTGAAATAGTTGACATATTCCACCCAAGTTGTACCCGGGATCCGGGTGCAGTCTCGGAACCTCTGGCGGTACATTTCGGGTGTGAGCCCATATCGGGTGAGGAGGGCAGCCTTCATGTGGTCATAGGATGACATCAGATGGTCTGGGAGCTGTAACAGGGCATCGCGGCCTTCATTGACGAACCTCCCCCATAGTCCGGCTCCCCAGTCACTTCGATCGATCCGGTGGGAGATCATGGCGATCTCGTAGGCCTTGAACCACTGTTGTATGTCGTCCTCTCGGACATACTCTCGAACGACATCCTTGGGGATGTGGACTTTCTTTTCTGTCGCTCCCGGGGTGCGCGGTCGCTCGGGCACCTCCAGTTCTTTGTTCTGCTTCCGTAGGTCTATTTCTGCCAGTTTGCGCTCGTGTTCGTACGCTAATCTCTTTTCTTCGAGCTCTCTCTGCCTCTGTTTTTCTTCCCGTTCTTCTCGGAGCCGCAGATGTTCTAGGTTCAGTTTTTGTTCGGCTAATTTTAGTTCACCGTCCATTTTGAGCCGTGCCATTTCTAGCTCATGTAGTCTGCTTTTTTCTCTCTCTTGGATCTCTTCCTGCGAGAGACCCGTTCTTCGCTCCTCGGGAGCCGTGGTGTTCCTCTCTGATGCTGCAATGTTTTGGTCCGGGGATCTTGCGGCCCCGGTTTCTGCCCACGACTCAATGGCGTGCTTGAAATCGTCTTTGGTACTCAGGCCGGTGGTAGCAATGCCTAGTTCAATGCAGAATTGTTTCAATTCACGATGGCTGTACTCTTCCAATTTCTCCATCTGGAATTTCTCGGTGGATCCGCTCTCTTTGGTTGACATTGTGGTTTCGTCGTGGGGTGAGCTACTCTCTGTACGATTATGCGTTGATTCGGATCGCGCCGCTGGCCACCAATGTTAGACGGACCGGGAGGGTCGGCCGAGGACAAGGGGAGAGGTCTCCGGGGAGAGCCGTCTCCAGTGATCGTACAGACGAGTAACTTCCCCCCCACAGATGTACACCACACAAAGATAAGGTTTCGACGTTCTTTATAAGCAATCTTTAGGTACGATAGAATGGTACAAGGAGGTCAGGACTCAGGGGTCCCCTCGATTCTAGTCTCTTGGTTGGGAAAGGGGGTAGCGGGACAGTCTTGTTACCAATCTGGTAGCTGAGATGGTATGATGGATAGCTCACAATCCTCGAGCTCGGCTTTCTAGATGGACGGGCCGCGGCGGCGCCAGCAGGTCCCGGTGAAGGTGGTAGTTACAACGGTCCGTGGCAGCGCCAGCAGGTCCCAGTGAAGGTGGTAAGTACAACGGTCCGCGGCAGCGCCAGCAGGTCCCAGTGAAGGTGGTAGTTACAACAGTCCGCGGCAGCGCCAGCAGGTCCCAGTGAAGGTGGTAGTTACAACGGTCCGCGGCAGCGCCAGCAGGTCCCAACGAGGATGGAGGATGCAGAAGGCCGCGGCAGCGCCAGCAGGCAGGACGATAGTTCGCAAGGCAGGGCTACGGCAGCGCCAGTAGTCCGTCAGGGATGAGTTCTTCACGGTGTCTCTCGACTCCAGGATACAACTGCCTTCCTGCTCTGGAGCTGCCCCAGTTATAGGTCTGGCGCCCTTTGATGTCCGGACCCTCGCACTTGGAGGTCGGGAGGTCCGGGATGAGGGAGTCCAGACACCCAGCAGGGGGGTGGAGCCAGCGCCCGGGGGAGCTGGGGGGCGATCGGCACCTGGCGGGGGAGAGCCATCGACACTTCTTTCTCCCATCGACCTGCCAAGTGGTCCGTTCACCTCCTGGGTGGATGGTGGTGCCGGGATGTCGGGGCCTGGCCAGGCCCAGGGTTAGGGTCGAGCTGAGGCCACGCGGCCTCGTGGTGCAGTGTCCAAGATGGCGGCCGGGCCGGGTGAGGGAGCCGGTAGGGGTTCGGCCCCATGATACAGAGAGGTCCGGGGGCAGGAGTCCCGTCTGGGGACGGGGTGCGGGTTGTTTCTATGGGTAACACCTGGAGGGCCGGGGCTCGGGCCCTGTCATGCGGGGAGGGAGCAAGCCCTTCACGTGGCCTGTCCAACACTCACACACTGCTCACCCTTCATACTCACACACTGCTGGCCCTGGGCACCCACACACTGCTCACCCTGCACACCCACACTCTGCTCACCCTGCACACCCACAGATTGCTCACCCTGCACTCCCACCCATTGATCATCCTCCACACTCACACACTGCTCACCCTGCATACTCACATACAGCTCACCCTGCACACTCACATACTGCTCACCATGCACATTCTCTGCTGGTCCTGGACACCCACACCTTGCTCACCCTGCATACTCACACACTGCTCACACAGCACACCCACACACTGCTCACTCTGCACACTCACACACTGCTCACCCTGCATACTCACACACTGCTCACACAGCAAACTTACACACTTTTCACCCTGCACACTCACACACTGCTCACCCTGCACACTCATACAATGCTCACACTCACATACTGCTCACCCTGCACACCCACACACTGCTCACCCTGCATACTCACACACTGCTCACTCTGTATACTCATACACTGCTCACCCTGCACACTCACACACTGCTCACCCGGCATGCTCACACACTGCTGGCCCTGGACACCCAAATACTGCTCACCCTGCACATTCACACACTGTTCTCCCTTTTCACTCACACCCTGCTCACTCTGCACACTCACACATTGCTCACCCTGCACACTCACACACTGCTCACCCTGCATGCTCACACACTGCTGGCCCTGGACATCCAAACACTGCTCACCCTGCACACCCACACACTGCTCACCCTGCACTCTCAAGCACTGCTCACTATTTAACACACTGCTGGCCCTGGACATCCACACACTGCTCAGCCTGCACACTCACACACAGCTCACCCTGCACACTCACACACTGCTGGCCCTGGACACCCACACACTGCTCACCCTGCACACCCACACTCTGCTCACCCTGCACACCCACAGATTGCTCACCCTGCACTCCCACCCATTGATCATCCTCCACACTCACACATTGCTCACCCTGTATACTCACATACAGCTCACCTTGCACACTCACATACTGCTCACCATGCACATTCTCTGCTGGCCCTGGACACCCACACCTTGCTCACCCTGCATACTCACACACTGCTCACACAGCACACCCACACACTGCTCACCCTGCACACTCACACACTGCTCACCCTGCATACTCACTGTTGGACAGGCCACACGAAGGGCTTGCTCCCTCCCCGCACGACAGGGCCCGAGCTCCGGCCCACCAGGCATAACCCACGAAAAGCACCTGTACCCCGTCTCACGACGGATCTTCTGCCCTCGGACCTCTACTCATCACGGGGCCCAGCCCCACCGGCTCCCCCGGCCAGTTCAAGCCGCCATCTTGGGCCCTGCACCACGAGGCCGCGTGGCCTAGCCCCGACCCTAACCCCGGGCCTGGCCGGCCCCGACATCCCGGCACCACCATCCACCCGGGAGGTGAGCGGACCACTTGGCAGGTCAATGGGAGGACGAAGTGTCAAGAGCTCTCCCCCCGCCAGGTGCCGATCGCCTCCAGCTCCCCCAGGCGCCGGCTCCACCCCCTGCTGGGTGTCTGGACACCTTCATCCCGGGCCCTCCGACCTCCAAGTGCGAGGGTCCGGACATCAAAGGGCGGCTGCCCTATAACTGGGGCAACTCCGGAGCAGGAAGGCAGTTGTATCCTGGAGTCGAGAGACACCGAGAGAACTCAGCCTTGACGGACTACTGGCGCTGCCGTAGCCCGCTCTTGTGAACCATCGTCCTGCCTGCTGGCGCTGCCGCGGCCTTCTACAACATCCATCCTCGTCGGGACCTGCTGGCGCTGCCGCGGCCCGTTGTAACAACCATCCTCACCGGGACCTGCTGGCGCTGCCGCGGACCGTACCTCGACCATCTCCACTGGGACCTGCTGGCGCTGCCGCGGACCGTACCTCGACCATCTCCACGGGGACCTGCTGGCGCTGCCGCGGACCGTGTACCGACCATCTCCACCGGGACCTGCTGGCGCTGCCGCGGCCCGTACCAACTAAGCCCGAGGATTGTGAGCTAATCATCATCTCACCCAAACTACCTGACTGGTAGACAGACTGTCCCGCTACCCCTTACCCTGCTTTGAGAGACTTGAATCGAGGGGACCCCTGAGTCCAGACCTCCTTGTACCATTCAACCGTACCCTAAGAAGTGCTTATAAAGAACCCTGAACCTTATCCGTGTGTGGTATCTGTCTGTGGGGGGGAAGTTACTTGTCTGTACGATCGCTGGAGACGGCTCTCCCCGGAGACCTCTCCTCCTGACCCCGGCCGACCCTCCCGGTCCGTCTACCCTTTCTAACATTGGTGGCCAGCGGCGCGATCCGAATCAACGCGTAATCGTACAGAGAGTAGCTCACCCCACGACAAAAACACGATGTCAGCCAAAGATAGCAACTCCACCGAGAAATTCCAAATGGATAAAATAGAAGAATACAACCACCGCGAACTGAGACAATTCTGCATAGAACTTGGCATTGCTACCACCGGCCTGAGTACCAAAGATGATCTAAAACACGCCCTAGAGTCGTGGACAGAAACTGGGGTCGCCGGACCCTCCGACCAAAGCAGCATCACACCAGAGGGGAACGCCACGGCTCCCGAGGAGCGGGGAACGGGCCTCTCGCAGGAGGAGATCCGAGAAAGAGAAAGAACCAGATTGCACGAGTTGGAAATGGCACGACTCAAGATGGATGGGGAACTCAAGTTAGCTGAACAGAAACTCAACCTCGAGCACATGCGGCTCCGAGATGAACGAGAAGAGAAGCAGAGACAGAGAGAGCTGGAGGAGAAAAAAATAACGCTCGAGCACGAGCGCAAACTGGCGGAAATAGAACTTCGGAAACAGAATAAGGAACTGGGGGTGCCTGAGCGACCACACACCCCGGGGCCAATCGAGAAAATAGTCCACATCCCCAAGGATGTTGTCCGCGAGTATGTCCGAGAAGACGACATACAACAGTGGTTTAAAGCCTACGAGATCGCCATGACCTCCCACCGGATCGACCGGAGTGATTGGGGAGCCGGACTCTGGGGGAGGTTTATCAACGAGGGGCGCGATGCCCTACTGCAGCTCCCAGATCACCAAATGTCGTCCTACGACCACATGAAGGCTGCCCTCCTCACCCGCTACGGCCTCACACCCGAGATGTACCGCCAGAGGTTCAGAGATTGCACCCGGATCCCAGGTACAACTTGGGTAGAATACGTGAACTATTTCAGCCGTGCCTTCGAGGGTTGGATAAAGGGGAGCCAGGTCACCACCTACGAACAACTCTTTAACCTGATGGTATGGGAGCACCTGTCAAACAACTGCTTCGTCGAGCTCAGGCAGCACCTCCTCGACAGTAAGCTGACTGACCCCCGGCAGCTCGCCGCCGAAGCTGACCGATGGGAAAGCACCCGAGTGGGCCGGATGGGGCCACACGAACAGAACCGAAACAACCAAGGCCAGCACCGTCCTCGGGGAGGAGGAGGGGGCCAGGGGCGAGGGAGAGACGCCTTGCCCGCAACACCCGTGGCCAGCACCCCGGCTCCGGCCGGTCGGGGCAACCCCCCGTGGCGTCCTGGGGTCCGAGCCAACGTCACGTGCCACCGATGCCAGCGAGTCGGCCACTACGCCAATGACCCGAGCTGCCCGCAGAACCAAACACCCAAGCCCCGCCAGGTAGCTGCCGCCGCCCTGGGGGAAGAGCGATCATTGGAGGAACCAGAGGAGTATGAGCCGGCCCAGCAAGAGTGGGAACCGGCCGCCATGGTCCTGGCGTGCTTAGGGGGAAGAGACATGGTCCCGCGGGCTCCCCTACCCGCTAACACCAGGAAATACGGTCAGTGGGTGACCATTAATGGACAACGAGCCGAGGCCTTGCGTGACACAGGCGCCAGTGTGACGGCCGTCCGCTGTCACCTGGTGAAGCCCGAGCAGATCCTGCCGAACATTCTCTGCCCCGTCCGCTCGGCAGACAACTCTGAAAGTATGTGTCAAATGGCCTGCGTCCCATTCGAATGGGGAGGGGTCTCCGGCCTGTTGAAGGTGACGGTCCGGGACGATGCCCCCGTGGACTGCCTCCTGGGGAATGACCTCGAGAGTTCCCCGTGGGCCACCGTTGAGAGAAGAGAGCACCTGGGGATGCTGGGCCTCCCGGACTGGGCCTGCATAACCACCCTGTCCATGGCCGCCCGTGCCGTCCCTCGATCAGAAGAACCAGAATGGCCAGCACCCCCGCCCCCAGTCGCCCCAGTAGAAGACAACGACGAGGCCAGCCTCCCAGACTCGACGACCGAAGGGGACGCGCAACCCCAGGACCTTCCTGACCTGGCTCAGTGGCGTCAAGAAGGGGGGCGCACCCAAGAACAGTTCCGCCAGGAACAAAAGACCTGTCCCTCCCTCGAGGGACTCCGCCAACAAGCCAGCGCCCAGAACACAGGGGACTCCACCGGAACTCACTGGGTCTACTGGGATAACGACCTGCTATACAGCGAGCAAAGAATCGCCGAGCTGGGGGCCGGTCGAGTACTGGTGGTACCTCTCCGCTTCAGAGACTTTCTGCTCAACCTGGCCCACGATGTCCCCCTGGCTGGACACCTGGGCCAGGATAAAACGTACAGCCGCCTAGTGACCCACTTTTTCTGGCCGAAAATGAGGAACGACGTCCTGAACCACTGCCGATCTTGCCCCACATGCCAAGCCAGCGGGAAGAGTGGTCGGAAGCTGAAAGCCCCTCTGCAACCCTTCCCTGTGGTCACCACCCCGTTTGAAAGGGTGGGGATAGACATCGTGGGGCCTCTGGACCCCCGCACGGCACAAGGACACAGGTTCATCTTAGTACTGGTGGACCATGCCACCCGCTACCCCGAGGCGGTGCCCCTACGGACCGTGACAGCTCCGGTGGTTGGCCGGGCCCTAATGGGGATCTTCTCCCGGGTAGGCTTCCCCCGAGAAGTCGTCAGCGACCGAGGCACGAACTTTATATCCAAATACATGAAGTCCCTCTGGCAACAATGCGGGGTCACCTACAGATTCACGACCCCCTATCACCCCCAAGGGAATGGACTAGTGGAGCGTTTTAACCGCACCCTCAAGGGGATGATTGGGGGATTGGAAGAGCCCCTCCGTCGCCAGTGGGATGTACTACTCCCGTGCCTCCTCTTCGCTTACCGAGAAGTTCCCCAGAAGTCCCTCGGTTTTAGCCCTTTCGAACTCCTGTACGGGCACCCTGTGCGAGGGCCCCTCAGCCTAGTAAAAGAAGGTTGGGAGATGGCCCCCCTAAAGACCCCTCCAGACGTCTTCAAATACCTCCTGGACCTACGCAACCAGACCCGGCGCTTCAGAGAGATGGCCAAGGCGAACCTCGAGGCCAGCCAGGAGGACATGAAGAAGTGGTATGATCACAATGCCTCCTCCGTTGAGTTCGAGCCTGGACAACAAGTATGGGTGATGTCCCCCACCGAACCATGTGCCTTGCAAGATAAGTGGACGGGGCCCTTCAAAGTGGTCGAGCGCAAAAGCCCCGTCACTTACCTCATCGACCTGGGGACCTCCCGGAACCCCCTTCGGGTCCTCCACACCAACCGACTCAAACCACACTTTGTGCGCTCAGAACTCAGCCTCCTGATGGCTACGGACAGTGGGGCAGAGGAGGACTCCGAACCCCTCCCGGATCTTCTGAAGACTCAGGAGAATGACGGCTCCGTGGACGGGGTCCGGCTCTCTGACGCCCTCACTTCGGAGCAACGCCAGGGCTGCCGGAACCTCCTGCTGCAGTTTGCTACCCTGTTCTCCCTCACCCCCGGGGTCACCCCTTGGTGTTTGCACGACGTGGACACCGGGGACAGTCCCCCTGTCCGACACCGGGCCTACCGCGTACCAGATCGGGTACGGGCCTGCATACAGGAGGAGGTGGCCAAGATGCTCACAATCGGGGTCATCGAGCCCTCGGACAGTCCCTGGGCCAGTCCGGTTGTATTGGTCCCCAAAGCCGCTGCCCCCGGCACCGCACCTGAACTGAGATTCTGTGTTGACTACCGGGGCTTGAACGCTGTCACCCGGACCGACGCTCATCCGATCCCCCGAGCAGACGAGCTGATCGACCGGCTGGGGGCCGCCCGCTACCTCAGTATCTTCGACCTAACAGCGGGCTACTGGCAGATCGGCCTCACACCCAGGGCTCAGGAACGGTCAGCCTTCTCTACCCCCGATGGCCACTACCAATTCAAGGTCATGCCCTTCGGCATGAAGAATGCCCCCGCCACGTTTCAACGCCTCGTGAACCAGGTCTTGGCGGGTCTCGAAGAGTTCAGCGCTGCCTACCTGGACGATATCGCTGTATACATCCGCCACTGGCCCGACCACCTCCGTCACCTCCAAGAGGTCCTACAGGCCCTCCAGCAGGCCGGCCTCACAATTAAGGGCGGCAAGTGCCAAATTGGCCAAGGGTCTGTGACCTACCTTGGGCACCAAGTGGGAAGCGGGCTGGTGGCCCCGCTACAACTTAAGATTGCTGCCATCCAGTCCTGGCAGCCCCCCGTCACCCAGACCGAGGTCCGAGCCTTCTTGGGGCTCACCGGCTACTACCGGCGGTTCGTGAAGGACTACGGCAGCATCGTGGGGCCCCTCACGGGTCTCACGTCCAAGAACCAACCGAAGCGGATTAACTGGACCCCCGATTGTCAAGCGGCCTTCGAGAAGCTGAAGGCCGCCCTGTGCACCGCCCCTGTGCTCCGGGCCCCCGATTACAGTCGGGAATTCGTGGTACAGACCGACGCCTCCGACCACGGCATCGGAGCCGTCCTTTCTCAGTTAAACCCCGAAGGTCATGACCAGCCGGTGGCCTTCATCAGTCGACGTCTCCTGGCCCGAGAACAGCGCTGGAGCACCATCGAGAGGGAGGCCTTCGCAGTGGTGTGGGCCCTCAAAAAGCTCCGGCCCTATCTCTTCGGTACCCATTTCCGGGTACAAACCGACCATCGACCCCTGCAGTGGCTGATGCAGATGCGGGGGGAGAACCCAAAACTCTTGCGCTGGTCCATTTCCCTGCAGGGAATGGACTTCACTGTGGAGCACCGACCAGGCCAAGACCACGCCAACGCGGATGGCCTGTCCCGCTTTTTCCGCCTCGACGAAGAGAGTCCCCAAGGAGATGGGTGACTCTCCCCGCCTTCAGCTGGGGGGGACGCATGTTGGACAGGCCACACGAAGGGCTTGCTCCCTCCCCGCACGACAGGGCCCGAGCTCCGGCCCACCAGGCATAACCCACGAAAAGCACCTGTACCCAGTCTCACGACGGATCTTCTGCCCTCGGACCTCTACTCATCACGGGGCCCAGCCCCACCGGCTCCCCCGGCCGGTTCAAGCCGCCATCTTGGGCCCTGCACCACGAGGCCGCGTGGCCTAGCCCCGACCCTAACCCCGGGCCCGGCCGGCCCCGACATCCCGGCACCACCATCCACCCGGGAGGTGAGCGGACCACTTGGCAGGTCAATGGGAGGACGAAGTGTCAAGAGCTCTCCCCCCGCCAGGTGCCGATCGCCTCCAGCTCCCCCAGGCGCCGGCTCCACCCCCTGCTGGGTGTCTGGACACCTTCATCCCGGGCCCTCCGACCTCCAAGTGCGAGGGTCCGGACATCAAAGGGCGGCTGCCCTATAACTGGGGCAACTCCGGAGCAGGAAGGCAGTTGTATCCTGGAGTCGAGAGACACCGAGAGAACTCAGCCTTGACGGACTACTGGCGCTGCCGTAGCCCGCTCTTGTGAACCATCGTCCTGCCTGCTGGCGCTGCCGCGGCCTTCTACAACATCCATCCTCGTCGGGACCTGCTGGCGCTGCCGCGGCCCGTTGTAACGACCATCCTCACCGGGACCTGCTGGCGCTGCCGCGGACCGTACCTCGACCATCTCCACTGGGACCTGCTGGCGCTGCCGCGGACCGTACCTCGACCATCTCCACGGGGACCTGCTAACGCTGCCGCGGACCGTGTACCGACCATCTCCACCGGGACCTTCTGGAGCTGCCGCGGCCCGTACCAACTAAGCCCGAGGATTGTGAGCTAATCATCATCTCACCCAAACTACCTGACTGGTAGACAGACTGTCCCGCTACCCCTTACCCTGCTTTGAGAGACTTGAATCGAGGGGACCCCTGAGTCCAGACCTCCTTGTACCATTCAACCGTACCCTAAGAAGTGCTTATAAAGAACCCTGAACCTTATCCGTGTGTGGTATCTGTCTGTGGGGGGGAAGTTACTTGTCTGTACGATCGCTGGAGACGGCTCTCCCCGGAGACCTCTCCTCCTGACCCCGGCCGACCCTCCCGGTCCGTCTACCCTTTCTAACACTCACACACTGCTCACCCTGCACACTCACACACTTATCACCCTGCACACTCACACACTGCTCACCCTCCACACCCACACACTGCTCACCCTGCATACGCACACACTGCTTACCATGCACACTCGCACACTGCTCACCCTGAATACTCACACACTCTTCACCCAGCATACTCACACATTGCTGGCCCTGGGCAACCACACACTGCTCACCCTGCAAACTCACACACTGCTCACAGTCACATACTGCTCACCCTGCACACCCACACACTGCTCACCCTGCAAACTCACACACTGCTCACACTCACATACTGCTTTCCCTGGACACCCACATACTGCTCATCCTGTACACTCACACACTGCTCAACCTACACACACACACATTGCTCACCCAGCATACTCACACACTACTCACCCTGCACACACATAGTGCTCTCCCTGCACACTCACACACTGATCACCCTGCCCACCGACACACTGCTTACCCTGCACACTCATACACTGCTGACCCTGGACACACACACTGCTCATCCTGCACACCCACACACTGCTCACCCTGCACTCTCAAGCACTGCTCACTCTTTAACACACTGCTGGCCCTGGACACCCACACACTTCTCACCCTGCACACTCACACACTGCTCACCCTGCACACTCACACATTGCTCACCTTGTATACTCACACGCTGCTCACCCTGCACACTCACACACTGCTTACCCTGCACACTCACACTTCTGGCCCTGGACACCCACACCCTGCTCACCCTGCAGACTCACACACTACTCACCCTGCACATCCACACACTGCTCACCCTGAATACACACACACTGCTCACTCTGCATGCTCACACACTGCTCACCCTTCATACTCACACACTGCTGGCCCTGGGCACCCACACACTGTTCACCCTGCACACCCACACTCTGCTCACCCTGCACACCCACAGATTGCTCACCCTGCACTCCCACCCATTGATCATCCTCCACACTCACACACTGCTCACCCTGCATACTCACATACAGCTCACCCTGCACACTCACATACTGCTCACCATGCACATTCTCTGCTGGTCCTGGACACCCACACCTTGCTCACCCTGCATACTCACACACTGCTCACACAGCACACCCACACACTGCTCACCCTGCACTCTCACACACTGCTCACCCTGCATACTCACACAATGCTCACCCTGCACACTCACACACTTATTACCCAGCACACTCACACACTGCTCACCCTGCACACTCATACACTGCTCACACTCACACACTGCTCACCCGACACACTCATACACTGCTCTACATGCACACTCACACACTGTTTACCCTGCACACTCACACACTGCTCACCCTGAACACACACATTGCTCACCCAGCATACTCACACTGCACACACATAGTGCTCTCCCTGCACACTCACACACTGCTCACCCTGCCCACCCACACACTGCTCACCCTGCACACTCACACAGTGTTCACACTCATACACTGCTCACCCTGCACACCCACACCCTGCTCACCCTGCTCACCCACACACTGCTCACCCTGCATACTCACACAGTGCTCAATCTGCACACTCACACACTGCTCACCCTGCACACTCACACACTTATCACCCTGCACACTCACACACTGCTCAACCTGTACACTCACACACTGCTCACACTCACACACTGCTCACCCCACACACTGCTCACCCCACACACTCACACACTGCTCTACATGCACACTCACACACTGTTTACCCTGCACACTCACACACTGCTCACCCTGAACACACGCATTGCTCACCAAGCATACTCACACTGCACACACATAGTGCTCTCCCTGCACACTCACACACTGCTCACCCTGCCCACCCACACACTGCTCACCCTGCACACTCACACAGTGTTCACACTCACACACTGCTCACCCTGCACACCCAAACACTGCTCACCCTGCACACCCACACACTGCTCACCCTGCATACTCACACAGTGCTCAATCTGCACACTCCCACACTGCTCACCCTGCACACTCACACATTGCTCACCAATGCACACTCACACACTGCTCACTCTGCACACTCACACACTGCTTACCCTGCACACTCACACTTCTGGCCCTGGACACCCACATCCTACTCACCCTGCATAATCACACACTACTCACCCTGCACATCCACATACTGCTCACCCTGAATACACACACACTGCTCACCCTGCATGCTCATACACTGCTCACCCTGCATACTCATGCACTGCTGGCACTGGGCACCCACACACTGCTCACCCTGCACAATCATACACTGCTCACACTCACATACTGCTCACTCTGCACACCCACACACTGCTCACCCTGCATACTCACACACTGCTCACCCTGAATACTCACACACTGCTCACCCTGCACACTCACACACTGCTCACCCTGCATGCTCACACACTGCTGGCCCTGGACACCCAAACACTGCTCACCCTGCACACCCACACACTGCTCACCCTGCACTCTCAAGCACTGCTCACTATTTAACACACTGCTGGCCCTGGACATCCACACACTGCTCAGCCTGCACACTCACACACTGCTCACCCTGCACACTCACACAATGCTGGCCCTGGACACCCACACACTGCTCACCCTGCACACCCACACTCTGCTCACCCTGCACACCCACAGATTGCTCACCCTGCACTCCCACCCATTGATCATCCTCCACACTCACACACTGCTCACCCTGTATACTCACATACAGCTCACCCTGCACACTCACATACTGCTCACCATGCACATTCTCTGCTGGCCCTGGACACCCACACCTTGCTCACCCTGCATACTCACACACTGCTCACACAGCACACCCACACACTGCTCACCCTGCACACTCACACACTGATCGTCCTGCATTCTCACACACTGCTCACCCTGCACACTCACACACTTATCACCCTGCACACTCACACACTGCTCACCCTGCACACCCACACACTGCTCACCCTGCATACGCACACACTGCTTACCATGCACACTTTCACACTGCTCACCCTGAATACTCACACACTCTTCACCCAGCATACTCACACATTGCCGGCCCTGGGCAACCACACACTGCTCACCCTGCAAACTCACACACTGCTCACACTCACATACTGCTCACCCTGCACACCCACACACTGCTAACCCTGCATACTCACACACTGCTCACCTTGCATACTGACATACTGCTCAGCCTGCACAATTACGTACTACTCACCCTGCATTCTCAAACACTGCTTTCCCTGGACACCCACATACTGCTCAACCTGCACACTCACACACTGCTCACCCTACACACTCACAGATTGCTCACCCTGCACACTCACACACTGCTTACCCTGCACACTCACACACTGCTCTACATGCCCACTCACACACTGTTTACCCTGCACACTCACACACTGCTCACCCTGCACACACACACATTGCTCACCCAGCAGACTCACACACTACTCACCATGCACACACATAGTGCTCTCCCTGCACACTCACACACTGATCACCCTGCCCACCGACACACTGCTCACCCTGCACACTCACACACTGCTGGCCCTGGACACACAAACTGCACATCCTGCACACCCACACACTGCTCACCCTGCACTCTCAAGCACTGCTCACTCTTTAACACACTGCTGGCCCTGGACACCCACACACTGCTCACCCTGCACACTCACACACTGCTCACCCTGCATACTCACACACTGCTCACCTTGCATACTGACATACTGCTCAGCCTGCACAATTATGTACTACTCACCCTGCATTCTCAAACACTGCTTTCCCTGGACACCCACATACTGCTCAACCTGTACACTCACACACTGCTCAACCTACACACACACACATTGCTCACCCAGCATACTCACACACTACTCACCCTGCACACACATAGTGCTCTCCCTGCACACTCACACACTGATCACCCTGCCCACCGACACACTGCTTACCCTGCACACTCATACACTGCTGGCCCTGGACACACACACTGCTCATCCTGCACACCCACACACTGCTCACCCTGCACTCTCAAGCACTGCTCACTCTTTAACACACTGCTGGCCCTGGACACCCACACACTTCTCACCCTGCACACTCACACACTGCTCACCCTGCACACTCACATATTGCTCACCTTGCATACTCACACGCTGCTCACCCTGCACACTCACACACTGCTTACCCTGCACACTCACACTTCTGGCCCTGGACACCCACACCCTGCTCACCCTGCAGACTCACACACTACTCACCCTGCACATCCACACACTGCTCACCCTGAATACACACACACTGCTCACTCTGCATGCTCACACACTGCTCACCCTTCATACTCACACACTGCTGGCCCTGGGCACCCACACACTGTTCACCCTGCACACCCACACTCTGCTCACCCTGCACACCCACAGATTGCTCACCCTGCACTCCCACCCATTGATCATCCTCCACACTCACACACTGCTCACCCTGCATACTCACATACAGCTCACCCTGCACACTCACATACTGCTCACCATGCACATTCTCTGCTGGTCCTGGACACCCACACCTTGCTCACCCTGCATACTCACACACTGCTCACACAGCACACCCACACACTGCTCACCCTGCACTCTCACACACTGCTAACCCTGCATACTCACACACTGCTCACCCTGCACACTCACACACTGCTCACCCTGCATGCTCACACACTGCTGGCCCTGGACACCCAAACACTGCTCACCCTGCACACCCACACACTGCTCACCCTGCACTCTCAAGCACTGCTCACTATTTAACACACTGCTGGCCCTGGACATCCACACACTGCTCAGCCTGCACACTCACACACAGCTCACCCTGCACACTCACACACTGCTGGCCCTGGACACCCACACACTGCTCACCCTGCACACCCACACTCTGCTCACCCTGCACACCCACAGATTGCTCACCCTGCACTCCCACCCATTGATCATCCTCCACACTCACACATTGCTCACCCTGTATACTCACATACAGCTCACCTTGCACACTCACATACTGCTCACCATGCACATTCTCTGCTGGCCCTGGACACCCACACCTTGCTCACCCTGCATACTCACACACTGCTCACACAGCACAACCACACACTGCTCACCCTGCACACTCACACACTGCTCACCCTGCATACTCACACACTGCTCACCCTGCACACTCACACACTTATCACCCTGCACACTCACACACTGCTCACCCTCCACACCCACCCACTGCTCACCCTGCATACGCACACACTGCTTACCATGCACACTCGCACACTGCTCACCCTGAATACTCACACACTCTTCAACCAGCATACTCACACATTGCTGGCCCTGGGCAACCACACACTGCTCACCCTGCAAACTCACACACTGCTCACACTCACATACTGCTCACCCTGCACACCCACACACTGCTCACCCTGCATACTCACACACTGCTCACCTTGCATACTGACATACTGCTCAGCCTGCACAATTATGTACTACTCACCCTGCATTCTCAAACACTGCTTTCCCTGGACACCCACATACTGCTCATCCTGTACACTCACACACTGCTCAACCTACACACACACACATTGCTCACCCAGCATACTCACACACTACTCACCCTGCACACACATAGTGCTCTCCCTGCACACTCACACACTGATCACCCTGCCCACCGACACACTGCTTACCCTGCACACTCATACACTGCTGACCCTGGACACACACACTGCTCATCCTGCACACCCACACACTGCTCACCCTGCACTCTCAAGCACTGCTCACTCTTTAACACACTGCTGGCCCTGGACACCCACACACTTCTCACCCTGCACACTCACACACTGCTCACCCTGCACACTCACACATTGCTCACCTTGCATACTCACACGCTGCTCACCCTGCACACTCACACACTGCTTACCCTGCACACTCACACTTCTGGCCCTGGACACCCACACCCTGCTCACCCTGCAGACTCACACACTACTCACCCTGCACATCCACACACTGCTCACCCTTCATACTCACACACTGCTGGCCCTGGGCACCCACACACTGTTCACCCTGCACACCCACACTCTGCTCACCCTGCACACCCACAGATTGCTCACCCTGCACTCCCACCCATTGATCATCCTCCACACTCACACACTGCTCACCCTGCATACTCACATACAGCTCACCCTGCACACTCACATACTGCTCACCATGCACATTCTCTGCTGGTCCTGGACACCCACACCTTGCTCACCCTGCATACTCACACACTGCTCACACAGCACACCCACACACTGCTCACCCTGCACTCTCACACACTGCTCACCCTGCATACTCACACAATGCTCACCCTGCACACTCACACACTTATCACCCAGCACACTCACACACTGCTCACCCTGCACACTCATACACTGCTCACACTCACACACTGCTCACCCGACACACTCATACACTGCTCTACATGCACACTCACACACTGTTTACCCTGCACACTCACACACTGCTCACCCTGAACACACACATTGCTCACCCAGCATACTCACACTGCACACACATAGTGCTCTCCCTGCACACTCACACACTGCTCACCCTGCCCACCCACACACTGCTCACCCTGCACACTCACACAGTGTTCACACTCACACACTGCTCACCCTGCACACCCACACCCTGCTCACCCTGCTCACCCACACACTGCTCACCCTGCATACTCACACAGTGCTCAATCTGCACACTCACACACTGCTCACCCTGCACACTCACACACTTATCACCCTGCACACTCACACACTGCTCAACCTGCACACTCACACACTGCTCACACTCACACACTGCTCACCCCACACACTGCTCACCCCACACACTCACACACTGCTCTACATGCACACTCACACACTGTTTACCCTGCACACTCACACACTGCTCACCCTGAACACACGCATTGCTCACCCAGCATACTCACACTGCACACACACAGTGCTCTCCCTGCACACTCACACACTGCTCACCCTGCCCACCCACACACTGCTCACCCTGCACACTCACACAGTGTTCACACTCACACACTGCTCACCCTGCACACCCAAACACTGCTCACCCTGCACACCCACACACTGCTCACCCTGCATACTCACACAGTGCTCAATCTGCACACTCCCACACTGCTCACCCTGCACACTCACACATTGCTCACCAATGCACACTCACACACTGCTCACTCTGCACACTCACACACTGCTTACCCTGCACACTCACACTTCTGGCCCTGGACACCCACATCCTACTCACCCTGCATAATCACACACTACTCACCCTGCACATCCACATACTGCTCACCCTGAATACACACACACTGCTCACCCTGCATGCTTATACACTGCTCACCCTGCATACTCATGCACTGCTGGCACTGGGCACCCACACACTGCTCACCCTGCACACTCATACACTGCTCACACTCACATACTGCTCACTCTGCACACCCACACACTGCTCACCCTGCATACTCACACACTGCTCACCCTGTATACTCACACACTGCTCACCCTGCACACTCACACACTGCTCACCCTGCATGCTCACACACTGCTGGCCCTGGACACCCAAACACTGCTCACCCTGCACACCCACACACTGCTCACCCTGCACTCTCAAGCACTGCTCACTATTTAACACACTGCTGGCCCTGGACATCCACACACTGCTCAGCCTGCACACTCACACACTGCTCACCCTGCACACTCACACAATGCTGGCCCTGGACACCCACACACTGCTCACCCTGCACACCCACACTCTGCTCACCCTGCACACCCACAGATTGCTCACCCTGCACTCCCACCCATTGATCATCCTCCACACTCACACACTGCTCACCCTGTATACTCACATACAGCTCACCCTGCACACTCACATACTGCTCACCATGCACATTCTCTGCTGGCCCTGGACACCCACACCTTGCTCACCCTGCATACTCACACACTGCTCACACAGCACACCCACACACTGCTCACCCTGCACACTCACACACTGATCGTCCTGCATACTCACACACTGCTCACCCTGCACACTCACACACTTATCACCCTGCACACTCACACACTGCTCACCCTGCACACCCACACACTGCTCACCCTGCATACGCACACACTGCTTACCATGCACACTTGCACACTGCTCACCCTGAATACTCACACACTCTTCACCCAGCATACTCACACATTGCCGGCCCTGGGCAACCACACACTGCTCACCCTGCAAACTCACACACTGCTCACACTCTGTTGGACAGGCCACACGAAGGGCTTGCTCCCTCCCCGCACGACAGGGCCCGAGCTCCGGCCCACCAGGCATAACCCACGAAAAGCACCCGTACCCCGTCTCCCGACGGATCTTCTGCCCTCGGACCTCTACTCATCACGGGGCCCAGCCCCACCGGCTTCCCCGGCCGGTTCAAGCCGCCATCTTGGGCCCTGCACCACGAGGCCGCGTGGCCTCGCCCCGACCCTAACCCCGGGCCTGACCGGCCCCGACATCCCGGCACCACCATCCACCCAGGAGGTGAGCGGACCACTTGGCAGGTCAATGGGAGGACGAAGTGTCAAGAGCTCTTCCCCCGCCAGGTGCCGATCGCCCCCAGCTCCCCCAGGCGCTGGCTCCACCCCCTGCTGGGTGTCTGGACACCTTCATCCCGGGCCCTCCGACCTCCAAGTGCGAGGGTCCGGACATCAAAGAGCGCCTGCCCTATAACTGGGGCAACTCCGGAGCAGGAAGGCAGTTGTATCCTGGAGTCGAGAGACACCGAGAGAACTCAGCCTTGACGGACTACTGGCGCTGCCGTAGCCCGCTCTTGTGAACCATCGTCCTGCCTGCTGGCGCTGCCGCGGCCTTCTACAACATCCATCCTCGTCGGGACCTGCTGGCGCTGCCGCGGCCCGTTGTAACGACCATCCTCACCGGGACCTGCTGGCGCTGCCGCGGACCGTACATCGACCATCGTTCCGGGACCTGCTGGCGCTGCCGCGGCCCGCACCAACTAAGCTCGAGGATTGTGAGCTAATCACCATCTCATCCAAACTACCTGACTGGTAGACAGACTGTCCCGCTACCCCTTACCCTGCTTTGAGAGACTTGAATCGAGGGGACCCCTGAGTCCAGACCTCCTTGTACCATTCAACCGTACCTTAAGAAGTGCTTATAAAGAACACTGAACCTTATCCGTGTGTGGTATCTGTCTGTGGGGGGGAAGTTACTTATCTGTACGATCGCTGGAGACGGCTCTCCCCGGAGACCTCTCCTCCTGACCCCGGCCGACCCTCCCGGTCCGTCTATCCTTTCTAACATTGGTGGCCAGCGGCGCGATCCGAATCAACGCGTAATCGTACAGAGAGTAGCTCACCCCACTACAACAACACGATGTCAGCCAAAGATAGCAACTCCACCGAGAAATTCCAAATGGAGAAATTAGAAGAATACAACCACCGCGAACTGAGACAATTCTGCATAGAACTTGGCATTGCTACCACCGGCCTGAGTACCAAAGAGGATCTAAAGCACGCCCTAGAGTCGTGGGCAGAAACTGGGGTCGCCGGACCCTCCGACCAAAGCAGCATCACACCAGAGGGGAACGCCACGGCTCCCGAGGAGCGGGGAACGGGCCTCTCGCAGGAGGAGATCCGAGAAAGAGAAAGAACCAGATTGCACGAGTTGGAAATGGCACGACTCAAGATGGATGGGGAACTCAAGTTAGCTGAACAGAAACTCAACCTCGAGCACATGCGGCTCCGAGATGAACGAGAAGAGAAGCAGAGACAGAGAGAGCTGGAGGAGAAAAAAATAACGCTCGAGCACGAGCGCAAACTGGCGGAAATAGAACTTCGGAAACAGAATAAAGAACTGGGGGTGCCTGAGCGACCACACACCCCGGGGCCAATCGAGAAAAAAGTCCACATCCCCAAGGATGTTGTCCGCGAGTATGTCCGAGAAGACGACATACAACAGTGGTTTAAAGCCTACGAGATCGCCATGACCTCCCACCGGATCGACCGGAGTGATTGGGGAGCCGGACTCTGGGGGAGGTTTATCAACGAGGGGCGCGATGCCCTACTGCAGCTCCCAGATCACCAAATGTCGTCCTACGACCACATGAAGGCTGCCCTCCTCACCCGCTACGGCCTCACACCCGAGATGTACCGCCAGAGGTTCAGAGATTGCACCCGGATCCCAGGTACAACTTGGGTAGAATACGTGAACTATTTCAGCCGTGCCTTCGAGGGTTGGATAAAGGGGAGCCAGGTCACCACCTACGAACAACTCTTTAACCTGATGGTATGGGAGCACCTGTCGAACAACTGCTTCGTCGAGCTTAGGCAGCACCTCCTCGACAGTAAGCTGACTGACCCCCGGCAGCTCGCCGCCGAAGCTGACCGATGGGAAAGCACCCGAGTGGGCCGGAGGGGGCCACACGAACAGAACAGAAACAACCAAGGCCAGCACCGTCCTCGGGGAGGAGGAGGGGGCCAGGGGCGAGGGAGAGACGCCTTGCCCGCAACACCCGTGGCCAGCACCCCGGCTCCGGCCGGTCGGGGCAACCCCCCGTGGCGTCCTGGGGTCCGAGCCAACGTCACGTGCCACCGATGCCAGCGAGTCGGCCACTACACCAATGACCCAAGCTGCCCGCAGAACCAAACACCCAAGCCCCGCCAGGTAGCTGCCGCCGCCCTGGGGGAAGAGCGATCATTGGAGGAACCAGAGGAGTATGAGCCGGCCCAGCAAGAGTGGGAACCGGCCGCCATGGTCCTGGCGTGCTTAGGGGGAAGAGACATGGTCCCGCGGGCTCCCCTACCCGCTAACACCAGGAAATACGGTCAGTGGGTGACCATTAATGGACAGCGAGCCGAGGCCTTGCGTGACACAGGCGCCAGTGTGACGGCCGTCCGCTGTCACCTGGTGAAGCCCGAGCAGATCCTGCCGAACATTCTCTGCCCCGTCCGCTCGGCAGACAACTCTGAAAGTATGTGTCAAATGGCCTGCGTTCCATTCGAATGGGGAGGGGTCTCCGGCCTATTGAAGGTGACGGTCCGGGACGATGCCCCCGTGGACTGCCTCCTGGGAAATGACCTCGAGAGTTCCCCGTGGGCCACCGTTGAGAGAAGAGAGCACCTGGGGATGCTGGGCCTCCCGGACTGGGCCTGCATAACCACCCGGTCCATGGCCGCCCGTGCCGTCCCTCGATCAGAAGAACCAGAATGGCCAGCACCTCCGCCCCCAATCGCCCCAGTAGAAGACACCGACGAGGCCAGCCTCCCAGACCCGACGGCCGAAGGGGACGCGCAACCCCAGGACCTTCCTGACCTGGCTCAGTGGCGTCAAGAGGGGGGGCCCACCCAAGCACAGTTCCGCCAGGAACAAAAGACCTGTCCCTCCCTCGAGGGACTCCGCCAACAAGCCAGCGCCCAGAACGCAGGGGACTCCACCGGAACTCACTGGGTCTACTGGGATAACGACCTGCTATACAGCGAGCAAAGAATCGCCGAGCTGGGGGCCGGTCGAGTACTGGTGGTACCTCTCCGCTTCAGAGACTTTCTGCTCAACCTGGCCCACGATGTCCCCCTGGCTGGACACCTGGGCCAAGATAAAACGTACAGCCGCCTAGTGACCCACTTTTTCTGGCCGAAGATGAGGAATGACGTCCTGAACCACTGCCGATCTTGCCCCACATGCCAAGCCAGCGGGAAGAGTGGTCGGAAGCTGAAAGCCCCTCTGCAACCCTTCCCTGTGGTCACCACCCCGTTCGAGAGGGTGGGGATAGACATCGTGGGGCCTCTGGACCCCCGCACGGCACAAGGACACAGGTTCATCTTAGTACTGGTGGACCATGCCACCCGCTACCCCGAGGCGGTGCCCCTACGGACCGTGACAGCTCCGGTGGTTGGCCGGGCCCTAATGGGGATCTTCTCCCGGGTAGGCTTCCCCCGAGAAGTCGTCAGCGACCGAGGCACGAACTTTATATCCAAATACATGAAGTCCCTCTGGCAACAATGCGGGGTCACCTACAGATTCACGACCCCCTATCACCCCCAAGGGAACGGACTAGTGGAGCGTTTTAACCGCACCCTCAAGGGGATGATTGGGGGATTGGAAGAGCCCCTCCGTCGCCAGTGGGATGTACTACTCCCGTGCCTCCTCTTCGCCTACCGCGAAGTTCCCCAGAAGTCCCTCGGTTTTAGCCCTTTCGAACTCCTGTACGGGCACCCTGTGCGAGGGCCCCTCAGCCTAGTAAAAGAAGGTTGGGAGATGGCCCCCCTAAAGACCCCTCCAGACGTCTTCAAATACCTCCTGGCCCTACGCAATCAGACCCGGCGCTTCAGAGAGATGGCCAAGGCGAACCTCGAGGCCAGCCAGGAGGACATGAAGAGGTGGTATGATCACAATGCCTCCTCCGTTGAGTTCGAGCCTGGACAACAAGTATGGGTGATGTCCCCCACCGAACCATGTGCCTTGCAAGATAAGTGGACGGGGCCCTTCAAAGTGGTCGAGCGCAAAAGCCCCGTCACTTACCTCATCGACCTGGGGACCTCCCGGAACCCCCTTCGGGTCCTCCACACCAACCGACTCAAACCACACTTTGTGCGCTCAGAACTCAGCCTCCTGATGGCTACGGACAGTGGGGCGGAGGAAGACTCCGAACCCCTCCCGGATCTTCTGAAGACTCAGGAGAATGACGGCTCCGTGGACGGGGTCCGGCTCTCTGACACCCTCACTTCGGAGCAACGCCAGGGCTGCCGGAACCTCCTGCTGCAGTTCGCTACCCTGTTCTCCCTCACCCCCGGGGTCACCCCTTGGTGTTTGCACGACGTGGACACCGGGGACAGTCCCCCTGTCCGACACCGGGCCTACCGCGTACCAGATCGGGTACGGGCCTGCATACAGGAGTAGGTGGCCAAGATGCTCACAATCGGGGTCATCGAGCCCTCGGACAGTCCCTGGGCCAGTCCGGTTGTATTGGTCCCCAAAGCCGCTGCCCCCGGCACCGCACCTGAACTGAGATTCTGCATCGACTACCGGGGCTTGAACGCTGTCACCCGGACCGACGCTCATCCGATCCCCCGAGCAGACGAGCTGATCGACCGGCTGGGGGCCGCCCGCTACCTCAGTATCTTCGACCTAACAGCGGGCTACTGGCAGATCAGCCTCACACCCAGGGCTCAGGAACGGTCAGCCTTCTCTACCCCCGATGGCCACTACCAATTCAAGGTCATGCCCTTCGGCATGAAGAATGCCCCCGCCACGTTTCAACGCCTCGTGAACCAGGTCTTGGCGGGGCTCGAAGAGTTCAGCGCTGCCTACCTGGACGAAATCGCTGTGTACAGCCACCACTGGCCCGACCACCTCCGTCACCTCCAAGAGGTCCTACAGGCCCTCCAGCGGGCCGGCCTCACAATTAAGGCCGGCAAGTGCCAAATTGGCCAAGGGTCCGTGACCTACCTTGGGCACCAAGTGGGAAGCGGGCTGGTGGCCCCGCTACAACTTAAGATTGCTGCCATCCTGTCCTGGCAGCCCCCCGTCACCCAGACCGAGGTCCGAGCCTTCTTGGGGATCACCGGCTACTACCGGCGGTTCGTGAAAGACTACGGCAGCATCGTGGGGCCCCTCACGGGTCTCACGTCCAAGAACCAGCCGAAGCGGATTAACTGGACCCCCGATTGTCAAGCGGCCTTCGAGAAGCTGAAGGCCGCTCTATGCACCGCCCCTGTGCTCCAGGCCCCCGATTACAGTCGGGAATTCATGGTACAGACCGACGCCTCCGACCACGGCATCGGAGCCGTCTGTTGGACAGGCCTCACAGACGGTTTGCTCCCTCCCCGCACGACAGGGCCCGAACTCCGGCCCACCTGGCATACCCCCGCGACAAGCACCCGTACTCCGTCTTCCGACGGACCCTCTGCCCTCGGACCCCTACTCATCACGGGGTCCAGCCCCACCGGCTTCCCCGGCCGGGTCAAGCCGCCCTCTTGGGCCCTGCACCACGCGGCCGCATGGCCTCACCTCGACCCTAACCCCGGGCCTGGCCGGCCCCGACATCCCGGCACCACCATCCACCCAGGAGGTGAGCAGACCACTTGGCAGGTCAATGGGAGAAAGAAGTACCAAGGGCTCTCCCCCGCCAGGTGCCGATCGCCCCCAGCTCCCCCAGGCACTGGCTCCACCCCCTGCTGGGTGTCTGGACACCTTCACCCCGGACCCTCCGACCTCCAAGTGCGAGGGTCCGGACATCAAAGGGCACCAGCCCTATAACTGAGGCAGCTCCGGAGCAGGAAGGCAGTTGTATCCTGGAGTCGAGAGACACCGAGTGAACTCAACCTTGACGGTCTACTGGCGCTGCCGTAGCCACTCTTGTGAACCATCGTCCTGCCTGCTGGCTCTGCCGCGGCCTTCTGCAACATTCATCTTCCGGGGACCTGCTGGCGCTGCCGCGGCCCGTTGTAACGACCATCCTCACCGGGACCTGCTGGCGCTGCCGCGGCCTTCTGCAACATTCATCTTCCTGGGACCTGCTGGCGCTGCCGCGGCCCGTTGTAACGACCATCCTCACCGGGACCTGCTGGCGCTGCCGCGGCCTTCTGCAACTTTCATCTTCCTGGGACCTGCTGGCGCTGCTGCGGCCCGTTGTAACGACCATCCGCACCGGGACCTGCTGGCGCTGCCGCGGACCGTACCACCTAACCACCAAGCTCGAGGATTGTGAGCTCATCATCCTCTCATCCGAACTACCTGATTGGTAAATAGACTGTCCCGCTACCCCCTTCCCTACCTTGCGAGACTCTAATCGAGGGGACCCCTGAGTCCAGACCTCCTTGTACCATTCAACCGTACCTTAAATAAGTGCTTATAAAGAACACTGAACCTTATCCGTGTGTGATATCTGTCTGTGGGGGGGAAGTTACTTGTCTGTACGATCACTGGAGACGGCTCTCCCCGGAGACCTCTCCCCCTGACCCCGGCCGGCCCTCCCGGTCCGTCTACCTTTTCTAACATTGGTGGCCAGCGGCGCGATCCGAATCAACGCGTAATCGTACAGAGAGTAGCTCACCCCACGACATAAGCACGATGTTGACCAAAGATAGCAGCTCCACCGAGAAATTCCAAATGGAGAAATTAGAAGAATACAACCACCGCGAACTGAGACAATTTTGCATAGAACTTGGCATTGCTACCACCGGCCTGAGTACCAAGGATGATCTAAAGTGCGCTCTTGAGTCATGGACAGAAACTGGGGTCACAGGACCCTCCGACCAAAACAGCGTCACACCAGAGGAGAACGCCACGGCTCCCGAGGAGCGGGGAACGGGCCTCCCACAGGAGGAGATCCGAGAAAGAGACAGAGTCAGATTACACGAGTTGGAGATGGCACGACTCAAGATGGATGGGGAACTCAAGTTAGCTGAACAGAAACTCAACCTCGAGCATATGCGGCTTCGAGAGGAACGAGAAGAAAAGCAGAGACAGAGAGAGCTGGAAGAGAAAAAAATAACGCTCGAGCACGAGCGCCGACTAGCGGAAATAGAACTGCGCAAACAGAATAAGGAACTGGGAGTGCCTGAGCGACCACACACCCCGGGGCCAAGTGAGAAAAAAGTTCACATCCCCAAGGATGTTGTCCGCGAATATGTCCGAGAAGACGACATACAACAGTGGTTTAAAGCCTATGAGATCGCCATGACCTCCCACCGGATCGACCGGAGTGATTGGGGAGCCGGACTTTGGGGGAGATTTATCAACGAGGGTCGCGATGCCCTGCTGCAGCTCCCCGATCACCAAATGTCGTCCTACGACCACATGAAGGCTGCCCTCCTCACCCGCTACGGCCTCACGCCCGAGATGTACCGCCAGAGGTTCAGAGATTGCACCCGGATCCCAGGTACAACTTGGGTGGAATACGTGAACTATTTCAGCCGGGCCTTCGAGGGTTGGATCAAGGGAAGTCAGGTCACCACCTACGAACAACTCTTCAACCTTATGGTATGGGAGCACCTGTCAAACAACTGTTTCGTCGAGCTCAGGCAGCACCTACTCGACAGTAAGCTGACTGACCCCCGGCAGCTCGCCGCCGAAGCTGACCGGTGGGAAAGCACCCGAGTGGGCCGGAGAGGGCCACACGACCAGAACAGAAGCAACCAAGGCCAGCACCGTCCTCGGGGAGGAGGAGGGGGCCCGGGGCGAGGGAGAAACGCCTTACCAGCAACACGCGTGGCCAGCACCCCGCCTCTGGCCGGCCGGGGCAACCCCCCGTTGCGGCCTGGGTACCGAGCCAACGTCACGTGCCACCGGTGCCAGCGACTAGGCCACTACGCCAACGACCCGAACTGCCCGCTAAACCAAACACCCAAGCCCCGCCAGGTAGCTGCCGCTGCCCTAGGGGAAGAGCAATCATCGGAGGGACCCGAAGAGTACGAGCCGGCCCAGCAAGGGTGGGAACCGGCCGCCATGGTCCTGGCATGCTTAGGGGGAAGAGACATGGTTCCGCGGGCTCCCCTACCCGCCAACACCAGAAAATACGGTCAGTGGGTGACCATTAATGGACAGAGAGCCGAGGCCTTGCGTGACACCGGCGCCAGCGTGACGGCCGTCCGCTGTCATCTGGTGAAGCCCGAGCAGATCCTGCCGAACATTCTCTGCCCCGTCCGCTCGGCAGATAACTCTGAGAGTATGTGTAAGATGGCCTGCGTCCCGTTTGAATGGGGAGGGGTCTCCGGCCTACTGAAGGTGACGGTCCGGGACGATGCCCCCGTGGACTGCCTCCTGGGGAATGACCTCGAGAGTTCCCCGTGGGCCACCGTCGAGAAAAGAGAGCACCTGGGGATGCTGGGCCTCCCGGACTGGGCCTGCATAACCACCCGATCCATGGCCGCCCGTGCCGCCCCCCGATCCGAAGAAACCGAATGGCCAGCACCTCCGCCCCCGGTTGCCCCCGTAGAGGACAACGGCGAGTCCGACCTCCCGGACCCGACTACCGAAGAAGACGCGCAACACCAGGACCTTCCGGATCTGGCTCAGTGGCGTCAAGAAGGGGGGCCCACCCAAGAACAGTTCCGCCAGGAACAAAAGACCTGTCCCTCCCTCGAGGGACTCCGCCAACAAGCCAGTACCCAAAACGCCGGGGACACCACCGGAACCCACTGGGTCTACTGGGATAACGACCTGCTCTACAGCGAGCAAAGAATCGCCGAGCTGGGGGCCGGTCGAGTTCTGGTGGTACCGCTCCGCTTCCGAGACTTTCTGCTCAACTTAGCCCACGATGTCCCCCTGGCTGGACACCTGGGCCAGGACAAAACGTACAGTCGCCTGGTGACCCACTTTTTCTGGCCGAAAATGAGGAATGACGTCCTGAACCACTGCCGATCTTGCCCCACATGCCAAGCCAGCGGGAAGAGTGGTCGGAAGCTGAAGGCCCCTCTGCAACCCTTCCCTGTGGTCACCACCCCGTTCGAGAGGGTGGGGATAGACATTGTGGGGCCTTTGGACCCCCGCACGGCACAAGGACACAGGTTCATCTTGGTACTAGTGGACCATGCCACCCGCTACCCCGAGGCGGTACCCCTACGGACAGTGACAGCTCCGGTGGTTGGCCGGGCCCTGATGGGGATCTTCTCCCGGGTAGGCTTCCCCCGAGAAGTCGTCAGCGACCGAGGTACGAATTTCATATCTAAATACATGAAGTCCCTCTGGCAACAATGCGGGGTCACCTACAGATTCACGACCCCCTATCACCCCCAAGGGAACGGACTAGTGGAGCGTTTTAACCGCACCCTCAAGGGGATGATTGGGGGATTGGAAGAGCCTCTCCGTCGCCAGTGGGATGTACTGCTCCCGTGCTTCCTCTTCGCCTACCGGGAAGTTCCCCAGAAGTCCCTCGGTTTTAGCCCCTTCGAACTCCTGTACGGACACCCTGTGCGAGGGCCCCTCAGCCTAGTCAAGGAAGGTTGGGAGATGGCCCCCTTAACGACCCCTCCAGACGTCTTCAAATACATCCTGGCCTTACGAAACCAGACCCGGCGCTTCAGGGAGATGGCCAAGGCGAACCTCGAGGCCAGCCAGGAGGACATGAAGAGGTGGTATGATCACAATGCCTCCTCCGTTGAATTCGAGCCTGGGCAGCAAGTATGGGTGATGTCCCCCACCGAACCATGTGCCCTGCAAGATAAGTGGACGGGGCCCTTCAAAGTGGTCGAGCGTAAAAGCCCCGTCACTTACCTCATCGACATGAGGTCCCCCCGGAACCCCCTTCGGGTCCTCCACACCAACCGGCTCAAACCACACTTTGTGCGCTCTGAACTAAGCCTCTTGATGGCTACAGACAGTGGTACAGAAGAAGACTCCGAGCCCCTCCCGGATCTCCTGAAGACTCAGGAGAAGGACGGCTCCGTGGACGGGGTCCGGCTCTCTGACGCCCTCACCTCGGAGCAACGCCAGGACTGCCGGGACCTCCTGCTGCAGTTCGCTGCCCTGTTCTCCCTCACCCCCGGGGTCACCCCTTGGTGTTTGCACGACGTAGACACCGGGGACAGTCCCCCTGTCCGGCACCGGGCCTACCGCGTACCAGATCGGGTACGGGCCTGCATACAGGCGGAAGTGGCCAAGATGCTCACGATCGGGGTCATCGAGCCCTCGGACAGTCCCTGGGCCAGTCCGGTTGTATTAGTTCCCAAGGCCGCTGCCCCCGGCACCGCACCTGAACTAAGATTCTGCGTCGACTACCGGGGCGTGAACGCTGTCACCCGGACCGACGCTCATCCCATCCCCCGAGCAGACGAGCTGATCGACCGGCTGGGGGCCGCCCGCTACCTTAGTATCTTCGACCTAACGGCGGGCTACTGGCAGATCGGCCTCACACCCAGGGCTCAGGAACGGTCAGCCTTCTCCACCCCCGATGGCCACTATCAATTTAAGGTCATGCCCTTTGGCATGAAGAATGCCCCCGCCACGTTCCAACACCTTGTGAACCAGGTCTTGGCGGGGCTCGAAGAATTCAGCGCTGCCTACCTGGACGATATCGCTGTATACAGCCGCCACTGGTCCGACCACCTCCGTCACCTCCAAGAGGTCCTACAAGCCCTCCAGCGGGCCGGCCTCACCATTAAGGCCGGCAAGTGCCAAATTGGCCAAGGGTCTGTGACCTACCTTGGGCACCAAGTGGGAAGCGGGCTAGTGGCCCCACTACAACTTAAGATTGCGGCCATCCAGTCCTGGCAGCCCCCCGTCACCCAGACCGAGGTCCGAGCCTTCTTGGGGCTCACCGGCTACTACCGGCGGTTCGTGAAGGACTACGGCAGCATCGTGGGGCCCCTCACGGGTCTCACATCCAAGAACCAACCGAAGCGGGTCAACTGGACTCCTGATTGTCAAGCGTCCTTCGAGGAGCTGAAGGCCGCCCTGTGCACCGCCCCGGTGCTCCAGGCCCCCGATTACAGTTGGGAATTTGTGGTGCAGACCGACGCCTCCGACCACGGCATCGGAGCCGTCCTCTCTCAGTTGAACCCCGAAGGTCATGACCAGCCAGTGGCCTTCATCAGTCGACGTCTCCTGGCCCGAGAACAGCGTTGGAGCACCATCGAGAGGGAGGCATTTGCAGTAGTGTGGGCCCTCAAAAAGCTCCGACCCTATCTCTTCGGTACCCACTTCCGGGTACAAACCGACCATCGACCCCTGCAATGGCTGATGCAGATGCGGGGGGAGAACCCAAAACTCTTGCGCTGGTCCATTTCCCTGCAGGGAATGGACTTCACCGTGGAGCACCGACCAGGCCAAGACCACGCCAACGCGGATGGCCTGTCCCGCTTTTTCCGCCTAGACGAAGAGAGTCCCCAAGGAGATGGGTGACTCTCCCCGCCTTCAGCTGGGGGGGACGCATGTTGGACAGGCCTCACAGACGGTTTGCTCCCTCCCCGCACGACAGGGCCCGAACTCCGGCCCACCTGGCATACCCCCGCGACAAGCACCCGTACTCCGTCTTCCGACGGACCCTCTGCCCTCGGACCCCTACTCATCACGGGGTCCAGCCCCACCGGCTTCCCCGGCCGGGTCAAGCCGCCCTCTTGGGCCCTGCACCACGCGGCCGCATGGCCTCACCTCGACCCTAACCCCGGGCCTGGCCGGCCCCGACATCCCGGCACCACCATCCACCCAGGAGGTGAGCGGACCACTTGGCAGGTCAATGGGAGAAAGAAGTACCAAGGGCTCTCCCCCGCCAGGTGCCGATCGCCCCCAGCTCCCCCAGGCACTGGCTCCACCCCCTGCTGGGTGTCTGGACACCTTCACCCCGGACCCTCCGACCTCCAAGTGCGAGGGTCCGGACATCAAAGGGCACCAGCCCTATAACTGAGGCAGCTCCGGAGCAGGAAGGCAGTTGTATCCTGGAGTCGAGAGACACCGAGTGAACTCAACCTTGACGGTCTACTGGCGCTGCCGTAGCCACTCTTGTGAACCATCGTCCTGCCTGCTGGCGCTGCCGCGGCCTTCTGCAACATTCATCTTCCGGGGACCTGCTGGCGCTGCCGCGGCCCGTTGTAACGACCATCCTCACCGGGACCTGCTGGCGCTGCCGCGGCCTTCTGCAACATTCATCTTCCTGGGACCTGCTGGCGCTGCCGCGGCCCGTTGTAACGACCATCCTCACCGGGACCTGCTGGCGCTGCTGCGGCCTTCTGCAACTTTCATCTTCCTGGGACCTGCTGGCGCTGCCGCAGCCCGTTGTAACGACCATCCGCACCGGGACCTGCTGGCGCTGCCGCGGACCGTACCACCTAACCACCAAGCTCGAGGATTGTGAGCTCATCATCCTCTCATCCGAACTACCTGATTGGTAAATAGACTGTCCCGCTACCCCCTTCCCTACCTTGCGAGACTCTAATCGAGGGGACCCCTGAGTCCAGACCTCCTTGTACCATTCAACCGTACCTTAAATAAGTGCTTATAAAGAACACTGAACCTTATCCGTGTGTGATATCTGTCTGTGGGGGGGAAGTTACTTGTCTGTACGATCACTGGAGACGGCTCTCCCCGGAGACCTCTCCCCCTGACCCCGGCCGGCCCTCCCGGTCCGTCTACCTTTTCTAACACCGTCCTTTCTCAGTTAAACCCCGAAGGTCATGACCAGCCGGTGGCCTTCATCAGTCGACGTCTCCTGGCCCGAGAACAGCGCTGGAGCACCATCGAGAGGGAGGCCTTCGCAGTGGTGTGGGCCCTCAAAAAGCTCCGGCCCTATCTCTTCGGTACCCACTTCCGGGTACAAACCGACCATCGACCCCTGCAGTGGCTGATGCAGATGCGGGGGGAGAACCCAAAACTCTTGCGCTGGTCCATTTCCCTGCAGGGAATGGACTTCACTGTGGAGCACCGACCAGGCCAAGACCACGCCAACGCGGATGGCCTGTCCCGCTTTTTCCGCCTCGACGAGGAGAGTCCCCAAGGAGATGGGTGACTCTCCCCGTCTTCAGCTGGGGGGGACGCATGTTGGACAGGCCACACGAAGGGCTTGCTCCCTCCCCGCACGACAGGGCCCGAGCTCCGGCCCACCAGGCATAACCCACGAAAAGCACCCGTACCCCGTCTCCCGACGGATCTTCTGCCCTCGGACCTCTACTCATCACGGGGCCCAGCCCCACCGGCTTCCCCGGCCGGTTCAAGCCGCCATCTTGGGCCCTGCACCACGAGGCCGCGTGGCCTCGCCCCGACCCTAACCCCGGGCCTGACCGGCCCCGACATCCCGGCACCACCATCCACCCAGGAGGTGAGCGGACCACTTGGCAGGTCAATGGGAGGACGAAGTGTCAAGAGCTCTTCCCCCGCCAGCTGCCGATCGCCCCCAGCTCCCCCAGGCGCTGGCTCCACCCCCTGCTGGGTGTCTGGACACCTTCATCCCGGGCCCTCCGACCTCCAAGTGCGAGGGTCCGGACATCAAAGAGCGCCTGCCCTATAACTGGGGCAACTCCGGAGCAGGAAGGCAGTTGTATCCTGGAGTCGAGAGACACCGAGAGAACTCAGCCTTGACGGACTACTGGCGCTGCCGTAGCCCGCTCTTGTGAACCATTGTCCTGCCTGCTGGCGCTGCCGCGGCCTTCTACAACATCCATCCTCGTCGGGACCTGCTGGCGCTGCCGCGGCCCGTTGTAACGACCATCCTCACCGGGACCTGCTGGCGCTGCCGCGGACCGTACATCGACCATCGTTCCGGGACCTGCTGGCGCTGCCGCGGCCCGCACCAACTAAGCTCGAGGATTGTGAGCTAATCACCATCTCATCCAAACTACCTGACTGGTAGACAGACTGTCCCGCTACCCCTTACCCTGCTTTGAGAGACTTGAATCGAGGGGACCCCTGAGTCCAGACCTCCTTGTACCATTCAACCGTACCTTAAGAAGTGCTTATAAAGAACACTGAACCTTATCCTTGTGTGGTATCTGTCTGTGGGGGGGAAGTTACTTATCTGTACGATCGCTGGAGACGGCTCTCCCCGGAGACCTCTCCTCCTGACCCCGGCCGACCCTCCCGGTCCGTCTATCCTTTCTAACACACTCACATACTGCTCACCCTGCACACCCACACACTGCTAACCCTGCATACTCACACACTGCTCACCTTGCATACTGACATACTGCTCAGCCTGCACAATTACGTACTACTCACCCTGCATTCTCAAACACTGCTTTCCCTGGACACCCACATACTGCTCAACCTGCACACTCACACACTGCTCACCCTACACACTCACAGATTGCTCACCCTGCACACTCACACACTGCTTACCCTGCACACTCACACACTGCTCTACATGCCCACTCACACACTGTTTACCCTGCACACTCACACACTGCTCACCCTGCACACACACACATTGCTCACCCAGCAGACTCACACACTACTCACCATGCACACACATAGTGCTCTCCCTGCACACTCACACAATGATCACCCTGCCCACCGACACACTGCTCACCCTGCACACTCACACACTGCTGGCCCTGGACACACAAACTGCACATCCTGCACACCCACACACTGCTCACCCTGCACTCTCAAGCACTGCTCACTCTTTAACACACTGCTGGCCCTGGACACCCACACACTGCTCACCCTGCACACTCACACACTGCTCACCCTGCATACTCACACACTGCTCACCTTGCATACTGACATACTGCTCAGCCTGCACAATTATGTACTACTCACCCTGCATTCTCAAACACTGCTTTCCCTGGACACCCACATACTGCTCAACCTGTACACTCACACACTGCTCAACCTACACACACACACATTGCTCACCCAGCATACTCACACACTACTCACCCTGCACACACATAGTGCTCTCCCTGCACACTCACACACTGATCACCCTGCCCACCGACACACTGCTTACCCTGCACACTCATACACTGCTGGCCCTGGACACACACACTGCTCATCCTGCACACCCACACACTGCTCACCCTGCACTCTCAAGCACTGCTCACTCTTTAACACACTGCTGGCCCTGGACACCCACACACTTCTCACCCTGCACACTCACACACTGCTCACCCTGCACACTCACATATTGCTCACCTTGCATACTCACACGCTGCTCACCCTGCACACTCACACACTGCTTACCCTGCACACTCACACTTCTGGCCCTGGACACCCACACCCTGCTCACCCTGCAGACTAACACACTACTCACCCTGCACATCCACACACTGCTCACCCTGAATACACACACACTGCTCACTCTGCATGCTCACACACTGCTCACCCTTCATACTCACACACTGCTGGCCCTGGGCACCCACACACTGTTCACCCTGCACACCCACACTCTGCTCACCCTGCACACCCACAGATTGCTCACCCTGCACTCCCACCCATTGATCATCCTCCACACTCACACACTGCTCACCCTGCATACTCACATACAGCTCACCCTGCACACTCACATACTGCTCACCATGCACATTCTCTGCTGGTCCTGGACACCCACACCTTGCTCACCCTGCATACTCACACACTGCTCACACAGCACACCCACACACTGCTCACCCTGCACTCTCACACACTGCTAACCCTGCATACTCACACACTGCTCACCCTGCACACTCACACACTTATCACCCTGCACACTCACACACTGCTCACCCTGCACACTCATACACTGCTCACACTCACACACTGCTCACCCAACACACTCATACACTGCTCTACATGCACACTCACACACTATTTACCCTGCACACTCACACACTGCTCACCCTGAACACACACATTGCTCACCCAGCATACTCACACTGCACACACATAGTGCTCTCCCTGCACACTCACACACTGCTCACCCTGCCCACCCACACACTGCTCACCCTGCACACTCACACAATGTTCACACTCACACACTGCTCACCCTGCACACCCACACCCTGCTCACCCTGCTCACCCACACACTGCTCACCCAGCATACTCACACAGTGCTCAATCTGCACACTCACACACTGCTCACCCTGCACACTCACACACTTATCACCCTGCACACTCACACACTGCTCACCCTGCACACTCATACACTGCTCACACTCACACACTGCTCACCCCACACACTGCTCACCCCACACACTCACACACTGCTCTACATGCACACTCACACACTGTTTACCCTGCACACTCACACACTGCTCACCCTGAACACACACATTGCTCACCCAGCATACTCACACTGCACACACATAGTGCTCTCCCTGCACACTCACACAATGCTCACCCTGCCCACCCACACACTGCTCACCCTGCACACTCACACAGTGTTCACACTCACACACTGCTCACCCTGCACACCCACACACTGCTCACCCTGCACACCCACACACTGCTCACCCTGCATACTCACACAGTGCTCAATCTGCACACTCCCACACTGCTCACCCTGCACACTCACACATTGCTCACCAATGCACACTCACACACTGCTCACTCTGCACACTCACACACTGCTTACCCTGCACACTCACACTTCTGGCCCTGGACACCCACATCCTACTCACCCTGCATAATCACACACTACTCACCCTGCACATCCACATACTGCTCACCCTGAACACGCACACACTGCTCACCCTGCATGCTCATACACTGCTCACCCTGCATACTCATGCACTGCTGGCACTGGGCACCCACACACTGCTCACCCTGCACACTCATACACTGCTCACACTCACATACTGCTCACTCTGCACACCCACACACTGCTCACCCTGCATACTCACACACTGCTCACCCTGTATACTCACACACTGCTCACCCTGCACACTCACACACTGCTCACCCTGCATGCTCACACACTGCTGGCCCTGGACACCCAAACACTGCTCACCCTGCACACCCACACACTGCTCACCCTGCACTCTCAAGCACTGCTCACTATTTAACACACTGCTGGCCCTGGACATCCACACACTGCTCAGCCTGCACACTCACACACTGCTCACCCTGCACACTCACACACTGCTGGCCCTGGACACCCACACACTGCTCACCCTGCACACCCACACTCTGCTTACCCTGCACACCAACAGATTGCTCACCCTGCACTCCCACCCATTGATCATCCTCCACACTCACACACTCCTCACCCTGTATACTCACATACAGCTCACCCTGCACACTCACATACTGCTCACCATGCACATTCTCTGCTGGCCCTGGACACCCACACCTTGCTCACCCTGCATACTCACACACTGCTCACAAAGCACACCCACACACTGCTCACCCTGCACACTCACACTCTGATCACCCTGCATACTCACACACTGCTCACCCTGCACACTCACACACTTATCACCCTGCACACTCACACACTGCTCACCCTGCACACCCACACACTGCTCACCCTGCATACGCACACACTGCTTACCATGCACACTTGCACACTGCTCACCCTGAATACTCACACACTCTTCACCCAGCATACTCACACATTGCCGGCCCTGGGCAACCACACACTGCTCACCCTGCAAACTCACACACTGCTCACACTCACATACTGCTCACCCTGCACACCCACACACTGCTAACCCTGCATACTCACACACTGCTCACCTTGCATACTGACATACTGCTCAGCCTGCACAATTACGCACTACTCACCCTGCATTCTCAAACACTGCTTTCCCTGGACACCCACATACTGCTCAACCTGCACACTCACACACTGCTCACCCTACACACTCACAGATTGCTCACCCTGCACACTCACACACTGCTTACCCTGCACACTCACACACTGCTCTACATGCCCACTCACACACTGTTTACCCTGCACACTCACACACTGCTCACCCTGCACACACACACATTGCTCACCCAGCAGACTCACACACTACTCACCATGCACACACATAGTGCTCTCCCTGCACACTCACACACTGATCACCCTGCCCACCGACACACTGCTCACCCTGCACACTCACACACTGCTGGCCCTGGACACACACACTGCACATCCTGCACACCCACACACTGCTCACCCTGCACTCTCAAGCACTGCTCACTCTTTAACACACTGCTGGCCCTGGACACCCACACACTGCTCACCCTGCACACTCACACACTGCTCACCCTGCACACTCACACATTGCTCACCTTGCATACTCACACGCTGCTCACCCTGCACACTCACACACTGCTTACCCTGCACACTCACACTTCTGGCCCTGGACACCCACACCCTGCTCAACCTGCATACTCACACACTACTCACCCTGCACATCCACACACTGCTCACCCTGAAGACACACACACTGCTCACTCTGCATGCTCACACACTGCTCACCCTTCATACTCACACACTGCTGGCCCTGGGCACCCACACACTGCTCACCCTGCACACCCACACTCTGCTCACCCTGCACACCCACAGATTGCTCACCCTGCACACTCACACACTTATCACCCTGCATACGCACACACTGCTTACCATGCACACTTGCACACCGCTCACCCTGAATACTCACACACTCTTCACCCAGCATACTCACACATTGCCGGCCCTGGGCAACCACACACTGCTCACCCTGCAAACTCACACACTGCTCACACTCACATACTGCTCACCCTGCACACCCACACACTGCTAACCCTGCATACTCACACACTGCTCACCTTGCATACTGACATACTGCTCAGCCTGCACAATTACGTACTACTCACCCTGCATTCTCAAACACTGCTTTCCCTGGACCCCCACATACTGCTCAACCTGCACACTCACACACTGCTCACCCTACACACTCACAGATTGCTCACCCTGCACACTCACACACTGCTTACCCTGCACACTCACACACTGCTCTACATGCCCACTCACACACTGTTTACCCTGCACACTCACACACTGCTCACCCTGCACACACACACATTGCTCACCCAGCATACTCACACACTACTCACCATGCACACACATAGTGCTCTCCCTGCACACTCACACACTGCTCACCCTGCACACTCACACATTGCTCACCTTGCATACTCACACACTACTCACCCTGCACATCCACACACTGCTCACCCTGAATACACACACACTGCTCACTCTGCATGCTCACACACTGCTCACCCTTCATACTCACACACTGCTGGCCCTGGGCACCCACACACTGCTCACCCTGCACACCCACACTCTGCTCACCCTGCACACCCACCGATTGCGCACCCTGCACTCCCACCCATTGATCATCCTCCACACTCACACACTGCTCACCCTGCATACTCACATACAGCTCACCCTGCACACTCTCATACTGCTCACCATGCACATTCTCTGCTGGTCCTGGACACCCACACCTTGCTCACCCTGCATACTCACACACTGCTCACACAACACACCCACACACTGCTCACCCTGCACACTCACACACTGCTCACCCTGCATACTCACACACTGCTCACCCTGCACACTCACACACTTATCACCCTGCACACTCACACACTGCTCACCCTGCACACTCATACACTGCTCACACTCACACACTGCTCACCCCACACACTCACACACTGCTCTACATGCACACTCACACACTGTTTGCCCTGCACACTCACACGCTGCTCACCCTGAACACACACATTGCTCACCCAGCATACTCACACTGCACACACATAGTGCTCTCCCTGCACACTCACACACTGCTCACCCTGCCCACCCACACACTGCTCACCCTGCACACTCACACAGTGTTCACACTCACACACTGCTCACTCTGCACACCCACACACTGCTCACCCTGCACACCCACACACTGCTCACCCTGCATACTCACACAGTGCTCAATCTGCACACTCCCACACTGCTCACCCTGCACACTCACACATTGCTCACCAATGCACACTCACACACTGCTCACTCTGCACTCTCACACACTGCTTACCCTGCACACTCACACTTCTGGCCCTGGACACCCAAACCCTACTCACCCTGCATAATCACACACTACTCACCCTGCACATCCACATACTGCTGACCCTGAATACGCACACACTGCTCACCCTGCATGCTCATACACTGCTCAACCTGCATACTCATGCACTGCTGGCCCTGGGCACCCACACACTGCTCACCCTGCACACTCATACACTGCTCACACTCACATACTGCTCACCCTGCACACCCACACACTGCTCACCCTGCATACTCACACACTGCTCACCCTGTATACTCACACACTGCTCACCCTGCACACTCACACCCTGCTCACCCTGCACGCTCACACCCTGCTGGCCCTGGACATCCACACAGTGCTCAGCCTGCACACTCACACACTGCTCACCCTGCACACTCACACACTGCTGGCCCTGGACACCCACACACTGCTCACCCTGCACACCCACACTCTGCTCACCCTGCACACCCACAGATTGCTCACCCTGCACTCCCACCCATTGATCATCCTCCACACTCACACACTGCTCACCCTGTATACTCACATACAGCTCACCCTGCACACTCACATACTGCTCACCATGCACATTCTCTGCTGGCCCTGGACACCCACACCTTGCTCACCCTGCATACTCACACACTGCTCACACAGCACACCCACACACTGCTCACCCTGCACACTCACACACTGCTCACCCTGCATACTCACACACTGCTCACCCTGCACACTCACACACTTATCACCCTGCACACTCACACACTGCTCACCCTGCACACCCACACACTGCTCACCCTGCATACGCACACACTGCTTACCATGCACACTTGCACACTGCTCACCCTGAATACTCACACATTCTTCACCCAGCATACTCACACATTGCCGGCCCTGGGCAACCACACACTGCTCACCCTGCAAACTCACACACTGCTCACACTCACATACTGCTCACCCTGCACACCCACACACTGCTCACCCTGCATACTCACACACTGCTAACCTTGCATACTGACATACTGCTCAGCCTGCACAATTACGTACTACTCACCCTGCATTCTCAAACACTGCTTTCCCTGGACACCCACATACTGCTCAACCTGCACACTCACACACTGCTCACCCTACACACTCACAGATTGCTCACCCTGCACACTCACACACTGCTTTACCCTGCACACTCACACACTGCTCTACATGCCAACTCACACACTGTTTACCCTGCACACTCACACACTGCTCACCCTGCACACACACACATTGCTCACCCAGCATACTCACACACTACTCACCCTGCACACACATAGTTCTCTCCCTGCACACTCACACACTGATCACCCTGCCCACCGACACACTGCTCACCCTGCACACTCACACACTTCTGGCCCTGGACACACACACTGCTCATTCTGCACACCCACACACTGCTCACCCTGCACTCTCAAGCACTGCTCACTCTTTAACACACTGCTGGCCCTGGACACCCACACACTGCTCACCCTGCACACTCACACACTGCTCACCCTGCACACTCACACATTGCTCACCTTGCATACTCACACGCTGCTCACCCTGCACTCACACACTGCTTACCCTGCACACTCACACATCTGGCCCTGGACACCCACACCCTGCTCACCCTGCATACTCACACACTACTCACCCTGCACATCCACACATTGCTCACCCTGAATACACACACACTGCTCACTCTGCATGCTCACACACTGCTCACCCTTCATACTCACACACTGCTGGCCCTGGGCACCCACACACTGCTCACCCTGCACACCCACACTCTGCTCACCCTGCACACCCACAGATTGCTCACCCTGCACTCCCACCCATTGATCATCCTCCACACTCACACACTGCTCACCCTGCATACTCACATACAGCTCACCCTGCACACCCACACACTGCTCACCCTGCACACTCACACACTGCTCACCCTGCATACTCACACACTGCTCACCCTGCAAACTTACACACTTTTCACCCTGCACACTCACACACTGCTCACCCTGCACACTCATACACTGCTCACACTCACATACTGCTCACCCTGCACACCCACACACTGCTCACCCTGCATACTCACACACTACTCACTCTGTATACTCATACACTGCTCACACTGCACACTCACACACTGCTCACCCTGCATGCTCACACACTGCTGGCCCTGGACACCCAAATACTGCTCACCCTGCACATTCACACACTGTTCTCCCTGCTCACTCACACCCTGCTCACTCTGCACACTCACACATTGCTCACCCTGCACACTCACACACTGCTCACCCTGCCCACCCACACACTGCTCACACTCACACACTGCTCACCCTGCACACTACTCACCCTGCACACCCACACACTGCTCACCCTGCATAGGAACACACTGCTCAGCCTGCACACTTACACACTTCTGGCCCTGGACACAAACACACTGCTCACCCTGCACACCCACACAGTGCTCACCCTGTACTCTTAAGCACTGCTCACAATTTAACACACTGCTGGCCCTGGACACCAACACACTCCTCACCCTGCACACTCACACACTGCTCACCCTGCACACTCACACACGGCTGGCCCTGGACACCCACACACTGCTAACCCTGCACATCCACACTCTGCTCACCCTGCACACCCACAGACTGCTCACCCTGCACACCGACCCATTGCTCATCCTCCACACTCACACTCTGCTCACCCTGCATACTCACACACTGCTCACCCTGCACACTCACACACTTATCACCCTCCACACTCACACACTGCTCACCCTGCAAACCCACACACTGCTCACCCTGCATACGCACACACTGCTTACCATGCACACTCGCACACTGCTTACCCTGCATGCTCACACACGCCTCACCCTGCATACTCACACACTGCTGGCCCTGGGCACTCACACACTGCTCAACCTGCAAACTCACACACTGCTCACACTCACATACTGCTCACCCTGCACACCCACACACTGCTCACCCTGCATACTCACACACTGCTCACCCTGCATACTGCTCAGCCTGCACAATTACATACTACTCACCCTGCATTCTTAAACACTGCTTTCCATGGACACCCACATACTGCTCAACCTACACACTCACACACTGCTCACCCTGCACACTCACAGATTGCTCACCCTGCACACTCACACACTGCTCTACATGCACACTCACACACTGTTTACCCTGCACACTCACACACTGCTCACCCTGCACACACACACATTGACACCAGCATACTCACACACTACTCACCCTGAACACACATAGTGCTCTCCCTGCACACTCACACACTGCTCACCCTGCCCACCCACACACTGCTCACCCTTCACACTCACACAGTGTTCACACTCACACACTGCTCACCCTGCACACCCACACACTGCTCACCCTGCACACCCACACACTGCTCACCCTGCATACTCACACAGTGCTCGATCTGCACACTCACATACTGCTCATCCTGCACACTCACACACTGCTCACCCTGCATGCTCACACACTGCTGGCCCTGCATACTCACACACTGCTCACCCTGCACACTCACACACTTATCACCCTGCACAGGGTGAGCAGTGTATGAGTATACAGAGTGAGCATTGTGTGAGTATGCAGGGTGAGCAGTGTGTGGGTGTGCAGGGTGAGCAGTATGTGAGTGTGAGCAGTGTATGAGTGTGCAGGGTGAGCAGTGTGAGTGTGCAGGGTGAAAAGTGTGTAAGTTTGCATGGTGAGCAGTGTGTGAGTATGCAGGGTGAGCAGTGTGTGAGTGTGCAGGGTGAGCAGTGTGTGGGTGTGCTGTGTGAGCAGTGTGTGAGTATGCAGGGTGAGTGTTAGACGGACCGGGAGGGTCGGCCGAGGACAAGGGGAGAGGTCTCCGGGGAGAGCCGTCTCCAGCGATCGTACAGACGAGTAACTTCCCCCCCACAGATATACACCACACAAGGATAGGATTTAACGTTCTTTATAAGCGATTTCTTAAGGTACGATGGAATGGTACAAGGAGGTCTGGACTCAGGGGTCCCCTCGATTTCAGTCTCTTGGTTTGGGAAAGGGGGTAGCGGGACAGTCTGGTTACCAATCTGGTAGCTGAGATGGTGTGATGGATAGCTCACAATCCTCGAGCTCGATGCTCTAGCTTTGGACGGGCCGCGGCAGCGCCAGCAGGTCCCGGTGAAGGTGGTCGTTACACGGTCCGCGGCAGCGCCAGCAGGTCCCGATGAAGGTGGTCGTTACACGGTCCGCGGCAGCGCCAGCAGGTCCCGATGAAGGTGGTCGTTACAATGGTCCGCGGCAGCGCCAGCAGGTCCCGACGAGGATGGAGGATGCAGAAGGCCGCGGCAGCGCCAGCAGGCAGGACGATAGTTCACAAGGCAGGGCTACGGCAGCGCCGGTAGTCCGTCAAGGCTGAGTTCTTCTCGTTGTCTCTCGACTCCAGGATACAACTGCCTCCCTGCTCTGGAGCTGCCCTAGTTATAGGTCTGGCGCCCTTTGATGTCCGGACCCTCGCACTTGGAGGTCGGAAGGTCCGGGATGAGGGAGTCCAGACACCCAGCAGGGGGGTGGAGCCAGCGCCCGGGGGAGCTGGAGGGCGATCGGCACCTGGCGGGGGAGAGCCATCGACACTTCTTTCTCCCATTGACCTGCCAAGTGGTCCGTTCACCTCCTGGGTGGATGGTGGTGCCGGGATGTCGGGGCCTGGCCAGGCCCAGGGTTAGGGTCGGGCTGAGGCCACGCGGCCTCGTGGTGCAGTGTCCAAGATGGCGGCTGGTCCGGCCGGGGGAGCCGGTAGTGGTTCGGCCCCATGATACATGGATGTCCGGGGGCAGGAGTTCCGTCGGGAGACGGGGTGCGGGTTGTTCTTGTGGGTAACACCTGGAGGGCCGGGGCTTGGGCCCTGTCATGCGGGGAGGGAGCAAGCCCTTCATGTGGCCTGTCCAACATGCGTCCCCCCCAGCTGAAGGCGGGGAGAGTCACCCATTCTCTTGGGGACTCTCCTCGTCGAGGCGGAAAAAGCGTGACAGGCCATCTGCGTTGGCGTGGTCTTGGCCCGGTCGATGTTCCACAGTGAAGTCCATCCCCTGCAGGGAGATGGACCAGCGCAATAGTTTGGGGTTTTCCCCCCGCATCTGCATTAGCCACTGCAGGGGTCGATGATCTGTTTGCACCCGGAAGTGGGTACCGAAGAGATAGGGCCGGAGCTTTTTGAGGGCCCACACCACTGCGAAGGCCTCCCTCTCGATTGTGCTCCAGCGCTGTTCTCGGGCCAGGAGGCGTCTGCTGATGAAGGCCACCGGCTGGTCAAGACCCTCGGGGTTCAGCTGGGAGAGAACCGCCCCGATGCCGTGGTCGGAGGTGTCCGTTTGCACAATGAATTCCCGACTGTAATCGGGGGCCTGGAGCACAGGGGCAGTGCACAGGGCGGCTTTCAGCTTCTCGAAGGCCGCTTGACAGTCGGGGGTCCAGTTAATCTTCTTCGGGTGGTTTTTGGACGTGAGACCCGTGAGGGGCCCCACAATGCTGCCATAGTCCCTCACGAACCGCCGGTAGTAGCCGGTGAGCCCCAAGAAGGTCTGCGTGACTGGGGGCTGCCATGACTGGATGGCAGCGATTTTGAGTTGCAGAGGGGCCACCAGACCGCTTCCCACCTGGTGTCTGAGGTAGGTCTGAGGTAGGTCACGGATCCCTGACCAATTTGGCACTTGCCGGCCTTGATTGTGAGGCCGGCCCGCTGGAGGGCCTGCAGGACCTCTCGGAGGGGGTGGAGGTGGTCGGACCAGTGGCAGCTGTACACAGCGATATCGTCCAGGTAGGCGGCGCTGAACTCCTCGAGCCCCGCCAAGACCTGGTTCACTAGTCGCTGAAAAGTAGCTGGGGCATTCTTCATGCCGAAGGGCATGACCTTGAAGTGGTAGTGGCCATCGGGGGTAGAAAAGGCGGACCGTTCTTGGGCCCGGGGTGTGAGACCGATCTGCCAGTAGCCCGCTGTCAGATCGAAGATGCTGAGGTAGCGGGCAGCCCCCATGCGGTCGATCAATTCATCCGCTCGGGGGATGGGATGAGCGTCGGTCCTTGTGACAGCATTCAAGCCCCGATAGTCGACGCAGAATCGGAGTTCAGGAGTGGTGCCGGGGGCAGCAGCTTTGGGGACCAGCACGACCGGGCTGGCCCAGGGGCTGTCCGAGGGCTCGATGACCCCGAGCGTGAGCATCTTGGATATTTCCTCTTGGATGCAGGCCCGCACCCGATCTGGTACGCGGTAGGCCCGGTGTCTGATAGGGGGACTGTCCCCAGTGTCTACGTCGTGCAAGCACCAGGGGTTGACCCCTGGGGTGAGGGAAAACAAAGTAGCAAACTGCAGCAGGAGGTCCCGGCAGCCTTGGCGCTGCTCTGGGGTGAGGGCCTCGGAGAGCCGGACCCCGTCCACGGAGCCATCTTTCTCCTGAGTCTTCAGGAGATCAGGGAGAGGCTCGGAGTCTTCTTCCACCCCACTGTCTGTAGCCATCAGGAGGCTGAGTTCCGAGCGCACAAAGTGGGGTTTGAGTCTGTTGGTGTGGAGGACCCGGAGGGGGTTCCGGGGAGACTCCATATCGATGAGATAGGTGACTGGGCTCTTGCGTTCGACCACTTTGAAGGGCCCCGTCCACTTGTCCTGCAAGGCACATGGTTCGGTGGGGGACATCACCCACACTTGCTGACCAGGTTCGAATTCAACGGAGGAGGCATTTTGATCGTACCATTTTTTCATGTCCTCCTGACTGGCCTCAAGATTCGCTTTTGCCATTTCCCTGAATCGCCGGGTCTGATTGCGTAGTGTCAGGAGGTACTTGAAGACGTCTGGAGGGGTCTTTAGGGGGGCCATCTCCCAACCTTCTTTGACTAGGCTGAGGGGCCCTCGCACAGGGTGCCCGTACAAGAGTTCGAAAGGGCTAAAACCGAGGGACTTCTGGGGAACTTCTCAATAGGCGAAGAGGAGGCACGGAAGTAGTACATCCCACTGGCGACGGAGGGGCTCTTCCAATCCCCCAATCATTCCCTTGAGCGTGCGGTTGAATCGCTCAACTAGTCCGTTTCCTTGAGGATGATAGGGGGTCGTGAATCGGTAGGTGACCCCGCACTGTTGCCAGAGGGACTTCATATATTTCGAAATAAAGTTTGTGCCTCGGTCGCTGACGACTTCTCGGGGGAAGCCCACCCGGGAGAGGATCCCCATTAAGGCCCGGCCGACCACCGGAGCTGTTACAGTTCGCAGGGGCACAGCCTCGGGGTAGCGGGTGGCGTGGTCCACCAGTACCAGGATGAACCGATGTCCTTGTGCTGTGCGGGGGTCCAGGGGCCCCACAATGTCTATTCCCACCCTCTCAAACGGGGTGGTGACAACTGGGAAGGGTTGCAGAGGTGCTTTGAGTTTGCGGCCGCTCTTCCCGCTGGCCTGGCACGTGGGGCAGGACCGGCAGTGGTTGAGGACGTCGTTTCGCATCTTCGGCCAGAAAAAGTGGGTCACCAGGCGACTGTAGGTTTTGTCCTGGCCCAGGTGTCCAGCCAGAGGGACATCGTGGGCCAAATTTAACAGGAAGTCTCTGAAACGGAGGGGCACCACCAGCACTCGACTGGCCCCTAACTCCGCGATTCTCTGCTCACTGTATAACAGGTCGTTATCCCAATAGACCCAATGGGCTCCGGTGGTGTCCCCTGCGCTCTGGGCGATGGCTTGCTGGCGGAGTCCCTCGAGGGAGGGACAGGTCTTCTGCTCTTGACGGAACTGTTCCTGGGTGGGCCCCCCTTCTTGACGCCACTGAGCCAGGTCGGGAAGGTCCTGGGGCTGGGCGACCCCTTCGGGGGTTTGCTCTGGGGGGTCGGTATAGTCGGTGACCTCTACTGGAGCGATCGGGGGAGGAGGTGCAGGCCATTCTGGTTCTTCTGGTCGGGGGATGGCACGGGCGGCCATGGACCGGGTGGTTACGCACGCCCAGTCCGGGAGGCCCAGCATCCCCAGGTGCTCTCTTCTTTCGACGGCGGCCCACGGGGAACTCTCAAGATCATTCCCCAGGAGACAGTCCACGGGGGCATCATCCCGGACCGTCACCTTCAACATGCCGGAGACCCCTCCCCATTCGAAGGGGACGCAGGCCATCCGACATAGACTCTCCGAATTGTCGGCTGAGCGGACGGGGCAGAGAATGTTCGGCAGGATCTGCTCTGGCTTTACCAGGTGACAGCGGACGGCCGTCACACTGGCCCCTGTGTTACGTAGGGCTTCGGCCCGGCGCCCATTAATGTTCACCCACTGGCTATATTTTCTGGTGTTGGCGGGTAGGGGGGCCCGCGGGACCATGTCTTTTCCCCCTAGGCACGCTAGAACCATGGCGGCCGGTTCCCACTCTTGTTGTGCCTGCTCGTATTCTTCTTGTTCTTCGGAGATTTGTTCTCCCCCCAGGGCGGCGGCAGCTACCTGGCGGGGTTTTGGAGTTTGGTTCTGTGGACAGTTCGGGTCATTGGCGTAGTGGCCGACTCGCTGGCATCGGTGACACGTGACGTTGGCCCGGAACCCCGGGCGCATCGGGGGGTTCCCCCGGCTGGCCGGGGGCGGGGTGCTGGCAGCGGGAGCGGCCGGGACGGTGTCTCTCCCTCGCCCCTGGCCTCCTCCTCGGGGACGGTGCTGACCTTGGTTGTTCCGGTTCTGCTCGTGTGGCCCTCTCCAGCCCACTCGGGTGCTTTCCCACCGGTCAGCTTCGGCGGCGAGTTGCCGCGGGTCAGTCAATTTACTGTCGAGGAGGTGCTGCCTGAGCTCGACGAAGCAGTTGTTAGAGAGGTGCTCCCACACCATGAGATTAAAAAGTTGCTCGTAGGTCGTTACGTGGCTTCCCTTGATCCAACCCTCGAAGGCTCGGCTGAAATAGTTGACATATTCCACCCAAGTTGTACCCGGGATCCGGGTGCAGTCCCGAAACCTCTGGCGGTACATTTCGGGTGTGAGCCCATATCGGGTGAGGAGGGCAGCCTTCATGTGGTCATAGGATGACATCTGATGGTCTGGGAGCTGTAGCAGGGCATCGCGGCCTTCGTTGACGAACCTCCCCCATAGGCCGGCTCCCCAGTCACTTCGATCGATCCGGTGGGAGGTCATGGCGATCTCGTAGGCCTTGAACCACTGTTGTATGTCGTCCTCTCGGACATACTCTCGGACGACATCCTTGGGGATGTGGACTTTCTTGTCTGTCGCTCCCGGGGTGCGCGGTCGCTCGGGCACCTCCGGTTCTTTGTTCTGCTTCCGTAGTTCTATTTCTGCCAGTTTGCGCTCGTGTTCGTATGCTAATCTTTTTTCTTCGAGCTCTCTCTGCCTCTGTTTTTCTTCCCGTTCTTCTCGGAGCCGCAGATGTTCTAGGTTCAGTTTTTGCTCGGCTAATTTTAGTTCACCGTCCATTTTGAGCCGTGCCATTTCTAACTCATGTAGTCTGTTTTTTTCTCTTTCTTGGATCTCTTCCTGCGAGAGGCCCGTTCCTCGCTCCTCGGGAGCCGTGGCGTTCCTCTCTGATGCTGCACCGTTTCGGTCTGGGGATCTGGCGACCCCGGTTTCTGCCCACGACTCAATGGCGTGCTTAAAATCGTCTTTGGTACTCAGGCCGGTGGTAGCAATGCCTAGTTCCATGCAGAATTGTTTCAATTCACGATGGCTGTACTCTTCCAATTTATCCATCTGGAATTTCTCGGTGGATCCGCTCTCTTTGGTTGACATTGTGGTTTTGTCGTGGGGTGAGCTACTCTCTGTACGATTACGCGTTGATTCGGATCGCGCCTCTGGCCACCAATGTTAGACGGACCGGGAGGGTCGGCCGAGGACAAGGGGAGAGGTCTCCGGGGAGAGCCGTCTCCAGCGATCGTACAGATGAGTAACTTCCCCCCCACAGATATACACCACACAAGGATAGGATTTAACGTTCTTTATAAGCGATTTCTTAAGATACGATGGAATGGTACAAGGAGGTCTGGACTCAGGGGTCCCCTCGATTTCAGTCTCTTGGTTTGGGAAAGGGGGTAGCGGGACAGTCTGGTTACCAATCTGGTAGCTGAGATGGTGTGATGGATAGCTCACAATCCTCGAGCTCGATTGTGAGACCGGCCTCACGGCGTTGCCCTCTCCATCATCCCGCCAACCTGCAACCACCCTCAAGACACGACATCCCCGACTCCGGCCGCCCCAGCCACCCCCGATCCACGGGCCAGCCAGAGACCTGACAGACTCAACACCCTACCACGCATGCCCAACCGAGGGAGCGGGAACCCTCGAGCCAGACCCAGAGGCGCCAGCCCAGTCACACCTCGGGTCGCCTTCCCCGGGAGGACTCAATCGGCCACCAGGCCCCTGGGGAGCAGGCGCCTCCCCTACCGAGCGTCTGGGGTCCCTCCCAGACCCACCTGAAAAGACCAAAGAAGTGAGCGGCAGGAAATCCCGCCGACCCCCCTCCGTCACCCCAGTCCCCCCCCTGCGAGCACTCCGGACTTCAAAGAACCAGCGGAGTATAACAAGGGGTGCCGGAGGAACAAGGACAGAGAAGACCTGGAACCATCTGAGCCTGCTGACGCTGTCGCGGCTCCTGAACGCTGAAGTCACCTGGGCCTGCTGAGTGACTCGCGGCCTCTTGCTATTGAACCATCTGAGCCCTGCGGACGAGGTCGCGGCTCCCGAACACTGATCCACCTAGGCCTGCTGAGTGACTCGCGGCCCCCCAGCTATTGAACCATCTGAGCCCTGCGGACGGAATCGCGGCTCCTGAACTCCGACCACCTGTGCCTGCTGAGAGACTCGCGGCGCTCCCCTTGAGAACGACTCGATAAGAGATCGCCCAGAGACACGACACCCTCCAGCTCAAGGATTGTGAGCTTCCGCAGGGTATTTCGCAGAGACACTATCTTGAAAGACTGTCCCGCTACCCCCATTCCCCACGACTGATTTGTGGTACGTTGTGCCACTGCTGTACTATTTGCCTTTTGGGTCATAAAGATCCCTGAAATCATCGATAAAAGAACTTATCGTCCTACAAGGAATACGTGTGGTGTCCCTCTGTTCACAGTGCAGATCAGGGTGTACGCGCCTGGTTCGGCTTACTTGGGAGAGGTGGGTCGAAGGGGTGGGCAAGACGAGTATCGAACCCCCTTCCGGCGGGCGCCTTTCCAACATCGATGCTCTAGCTTTGGACGGGCCGCGGCAGCGCCAGCAGGTCCCGGTGAAGGTGGTCGTTACACGGTCCGCGGCAGCGCCAGCAGGTCCCGATGAAGGTGGTCGTTACACGGTCCGCGGCAGCGCCAGCAGGTCCCGATGAAGGTGGTCGTTACAACAGTCCGCGGCAGCGCCAGCAGGTCCCGACGAGGATGGAGGATGGAGGATGCAGAAGGCCGCGGCAGCGCCAGCAGGCAGGACGATAGTTCACAAGGCAGGGCTACGGCAGTGCCGGTAGTCCGTCAAGGCTGAGTTCTTCTCGGTGTCTCTCGACTCCAGGATACAACTGCCTCCCTGCTCTGGAGCTGCCCTAGTTATAGGTCTGGCGCCCTTTGATGTCCGGACTCTCACACTTGGAGGTCGGAAGGTCCGGGATGAGGGAGTCCAGACACCCAGCAGGGGGGTGGAGCCAGCGCCCGGGGGAGCTGGAGGGCGATCGGCACCTGGCGGGGGAGAGCCATCGACACTTCTTTCTCCCATTGACCTGCCAAGTGGTCCGTTCACCTCCTGGGTGGATGGTGGTGCCGGGATGTCGGGGCCTGGCCAGGCCCAGGGTTAGGGTCGGGCTGAGGCCACGCGGCCTCGTGGTGCAGTGTCCAAGATGGCGGCTGGTCCGGCCGGGGGAGCCGGTAGTGGTTCGGCCCCATGATACATGGATGTCCGGGGGCAGGAGTTCCGTCGGGAGATGGGGTGCGGGTTGTTCTTGTGGGTAACACCTGGAGGGCCGGGGCTTGGGCCCTGTCATGCGGGGAGGGAGCAAGCCCTTCATGTGGCCTGTCTAACAGTGAGCAAGGTGTGGGTGTCCAGGACCAGCAGAGAATGTGCATGGTGAGCAGTATGTGAGTGTGCAGGGTGAGCTGTATGTGAGTATGCAGGGTGAGCAGTGTGTGAGTGTGCAGGTTGAGCAGTATGTGGGTGTCCATGGAAAGCATTGTTTAAGAATGCAGGGTGAGTAGTATGTAATTGTGCAGGCTGAGCAGTATGCAGGGTGAGGCGTGTGTGAGTATGCAGGGTGAGCAGTGTGCGAGTGTGCATGGTAAGCAGTGTGTGCGTATGCAGGGTGAGCAGTGTGTGGGTTTGCAGGGTGAGCAGTGTGTGAGTGTGGAGGGTGATAAGTGTGTGAGTGTGCAGGGTGAGCAGTGTGTGAGTATGCAGGGTGAGCAATGTGTGAGTGTGCAGGGTGAGCAGTGTGTGAGTGTGCAGGGTAAGCAGTGTGTGGGTGTCCAGGGTCAGCAGTGTGTTAAAGAGTGAGCAGTGCTTGAGAGTGCAGGGTGAGCAGTGTGTGGGTGTACAGGATGAGCAGTGTGTGTGTCCAGGGCCAGCAGTGTGTGAGTGTGCAGGGTGAGCAGTGTGTCAGTGGGCAGGGTGATCAGTGTGTGAGTGTGCAGGAAGAGCACTATGTGTGTGCAGGGTGAGTAGTGTGTGAGTATGCTGGGTGAGCAATGTGTGTGTGTGTGTAGGGTGAGCAGTGTGTGAGTGTGCAGGGTAAACAGTGTGTGAGTGGGCATGTAGAGCAGTGTGTGAGTGTGCAGGGTAAGCAGTGTGTGAGTGTGCAGGGTGAGCAATCTGTGAGCGTGTAGGGTGAGCAGTGTGTGAGTGTGCAGGTTGAGCAGTATGTGGGTGTCCAGGGAAAGCAGTGTTTGAGAATGCAGGGTGAGTAGTACGTAATTGTGCAGGCTGAGCAGTATGTCAGTATGCAAGGTGAGCAGTGTGTGAGTATGCAGGGTGAGCAGTGTGTGGGTGTGCAGGGTGAGCAGTATGTGAGTGTGAGCAGTGTGTGAGTTTGCAGGGTGAGCAGTGTGTGGTTGCCCAGGGCCGGCAATGTGTGAGTATGCTGGGTGAAGAGTGTGTGAGTATTCAGGGTGAGCAGTGTGCAAGTGTGCATGGTAAGCAGTGTGTGCGTATGCAGGGTGAGCAGTGTGTGGGTGTGCAAGGTGAGCAGTGTGTGAGTGTGCAGGGTGATAAGTGTGTGAGTGTGCAGGGTGAGCAGTGTGTGAGTATGCAGGGTGAGCAGTGTGTGAGTGTGCAGGTTGAGCAGTTTGTGGGTGTGCTGTGTGAGCAGTGTGTGAGTATGCAGGGTGAGCAAGGTGTGGGTGTCCAGGGCCAGCAGAGAATGTGCATGGTGAGCAGTATGTGAGTGTGCAGGGTGAGCTGTATGTGTGTATACAGGGTGAGCAGTGTGTGAGTGTGGAGGATGATCAATGGGTGGGAGTGCAGGGTGAGTAATCTGTGGGTGTGCAGGGTGAGCAGAGTGTGGGTGTGCAGGGTGAGCAGTGTGTGGGTGTCCAGGGCCAGCAGTGTGTGAGTGTGCAGGGTGAGCAGTGTGTGAGTGTGCAGGCTGAGCAGTGTGTGGATGTCCAGGGCAAGCAGTGTGTTAAATAGTGAACAGTGCTTGAGAGTGCAGGGTGAGCAGTGTGTGGGTGTGCAGGGTGAGCAGTGTTTGGGTGTCCAGGGCCAGCAGTGTGTGAGCATGCAGGGTGAGCAGTGTGTGAGTGTGCAGGGTGAGCAGTGTGTGGGTATACAGGGTGAGCAGTGTGTGAGTATGCAGGGTGAGCAGTGTGTGGGTGTCCAGGGTGAGCAGTATGTGAGTGTGAGCAGTGTATGAGTGTGCAGGGTGAGCAGTGTGTGGGTGCCCAGGGCTAGCAGTGCATGAGTATGCAGGGTGAGCAGTGTATGAGCATGCAGGGTGAGCAGTGTGTGCGTATTCAGGGTGAGCAGTATGTGGATGTGCAGGGTGAGTAGTGTGTGATTATGCAGGGTGAGTAGGGTGTGGGTGTCCAGGGCCAGAAGTGTGAGTGTGCAGGGTAAGCAGTGTGTGAGTGTGCAGAGTGAGCAGTGTGTGAGTGTGCATTGGTGAGCAATGTGTGAGTGTGCAGGGTGAGCAGTGTGGGAGTGTGCAGATTGAGCACTGTGTGAGTGTGCAGGGTGAGCAGTGTGTGGGTGTGCAGGGTGAGCAGTGTGTGGGTGTGCAGGGTGAGCAGTGTGTGAGTGTGAACACTGTGTGAGTGTGCAGGGTGAGCAGTGTGTGGGTGGGCAGGGTGAGCAGTGTGTGAGTGTGCAGGGAGAGCACTATGTGTGTGTGTTGGACAGGCCACACGAAGGGCTTGCTCCCTCCCCGCACGACAGGGCCCGAGCTCCGGCCCACCAGGCATAACCCACGAAAAGCACCTGTACCCCGTCTCACGACGGATCTTCTGCCCTCGGACCTCTACTCATCACGGGGCCCAGCCCCACCGCCTCCCCCGGCCTGTTCAAGCCGCCATCTTGGGCCCTGCACCACGAGGCCGCGTGGCCTAGCCCCGACCCTAACCCCGGGCCTGGCCGGCCCCGACATCCCGGCACCACCATCCACCCGGGAGGTGAGCGGACCACTTGGCAGGTCAATGGGAGGACGAAGTGTCAAGAGCTCTTCCCCCGCCAGGTGCCGATCGCCTCCAGCTCCCCCAGGCGCTGGCTCCACCCCCTGCTGGGTGTCTGGACACCTTCATCCCGGGCCCTCCGACCTCCAAGTGCGAGGGTCCGGACATCAAAGGGCGGCTGCCCTATAACTGGGGCAACTCCGGAGCAGGAAGGCAGTTGTATCCTGGAGTCGAGAGACACCGAGAGAACTCAGCCTTGACGGACTACTGGCGCTGCCGTAGCCCGCTCTTGTGAACCATCGTCCTGCCTGCTGGCGCTGCCGCGGCCTTCTACAACATCCATCCTCGTCGGGACCTTCTGGCGCTGCCGCGGCCCGTTGTAACGACCATCCTCACCGGGACCTGCTGGCGCTGCCGCGGACCGTACCTCGACCATCTCCACTGGGACCTGCTGGCGCTGCCGCGGACCGTACCTCGACCATCTCCACTGGGACCTGCTGGCGCTGCCGCGGACCGTGTACCGACCATCTCCACCGGGACCTGCTGGCGCTGCCGCGGCCCGTACCAACTAAGCTCGAGGATTGTGAGCTAATCATCATCTCATCCAAACTACCTGACTGGTAGACAGACTGTCCCGCTACCCCTTACCCCGCTTTGAGAGACTTGAATCGAGGGGACCCCTGAGTCCAGACCTCCTTGTACCATTCAACTGTACCCTAAGAAGTGCTTATAAAGAACCCTGAACCTTATCCGTGTGTGGTATCTGTCTGTGGGGGGGAAGTTACTTGTCTGTACGATCGCTGGAGACGGCTCTCCCTGGAGACCTCTCCTCCTGACCCCGGCCGACCCTCCCGGTCCGTCTACCCTTTCTAACATTGGTGGCCAGCGGCGCGATCCGAATCAACGCGTAATCGTACAGAGAGTAGCTCACCCCACGACAAAAACACAATGTCAGCCAAAGATAGCAACTCCACCGAGAAATTCCAAATGGATAAAATAGAAGAATACAACCACCGCGAACTGAGACAATTCTGCATAGAACTTGGCATTGCTACCACCGGCCTGAGTACCAAGGATGATCTAAAACACGCCCTAGAGTCGTGGACAGAAACTGGGGTCGCCGGACCCTCCGACCAAAGCAGCATCACACCAGAGGGGAACGCCACGGCTCCCGAGGAGCGGGGAACGGGCCTCTCGCAGGAGGAGATCCGAGAAAGAGAAAGAACCAGATTGCACGAGTTGGAAATGGCACGACTCAAGATGGATGGGGAACTCAAGTTAGCTGAACAGAAACTCAACCTCGAGCACATGCGGCTCCGAGATGAACGAGAAGTGAAGCAGAGACAGAGAGAGCTGGAGGAGAAAAAAATAACGCTCGAGCACGAGCGCCAACTAGCGGAAATAGAACTTCGGAAACAGAATAAGGAACTGGGGGTGCCTGAGCGACCACACACCCCGGGGCCAATCGAGAAAAAAGTCCACATCCCCAAGGATGTTGTCCGCGAGTATGTCCGAGAAGACGACATACAACAGTGGTTTAAAGCCTACGAGATCGCCATGACCTCCCACCGGATCGACCGGAGTGATTGGGGAGCCGGACTTTGGGGGAGGTTTATCAACGAGGGTCGCGATGCCCTACTGCAGCTCCCAGATCACCAAATGTCGTCCTACGACCACATGAAGGCTGCCCTCCTCACCCGCTACGGCCTCACACCCGAGATGTACCGCCAGAGGTTCAGAGATTGCACCCGGATCCCAGGTACAACTTGGGTAGAATACGTGAACTATTTCAGCCGTGCCTTCTAGGGTTGGATAAAGGGGAGCCAGGTCACCACCTACGAACAACTCTTTAACCTGATGGTATGGGAGCACCTGTCAAACAACTGCTTTGTCGAGCTCAGGCAGCACCTCCTCGACAGTAAGCTGACTGACCCCCGGCAGCTCGCCGCCGAAGCTGACCGATGGGAAAGCACCCGAGTGGGCCGGAGGGGGCCACACGAACAGAACAGAAACAACCAAGGCCAGCACCGTCCTCGGGGAGGAGGAGGGGGCCAGGGGCGAGGGAGAGACGCCTTGCCCGCAACACCCGTGGCCAGCACCCCGGCTCCGGCCGGTCGGGGCAACCCCCCGTGGCGTCCTGGGGTCCGAGCCAACGTCACGTGCCACCGATGCCAGCGAGTCGGCCACTACGCCAATGACCCGAGCTGCCCGCAGAACCAAACACCCAAGCCCCGCCAGGTAGCTGCCGCCGCCCTGGGGGAAGAGCGATCATTGGAGGAACCAGAGGAGTATGAGCCGGCCCAGCAAGAGTGGGAACCGGCCGCCATGGTCCTGGCGTGCTTAGGGGGAAGAGACATGGTCCCGCGGGCTCCCCTACCCGCTAACACCAGGAAATACGGTCAGTGGGTGACCATTAATGGACAACGAGCCGAGGCCTTGCGTGACACAGGCACCAGTGTGACGGCCGTCCGCTGTCACCTGGTGAAGCCCGAGCAGATCCTGCCGAACATTCTCTGCCCCGTCCGCTCGGCAGACAACTCTGAAAGTATGTGTCAAATGGCCTGCGTCCCATTCGAATGGGGAGGGGTCTCCGGCCTGTTGAAGGTGACGGTCCGGGACGATGCCCCCGTGGACTGCCTCCTGGGGAATGACCTCGAGAGTTCCCCGTGGGCCACCGTTGAGAGAAGAGAGCACCTGGGGATGCTTGGCCTCCCGGACTGGGCCTGCATAACCACCCGGTCCATGGCCGCCCGTGCCGTCCCTCGATCAGAAGAACCAGAATGGCCAGCACCCCCGCCCCCAGTCGCCCCAGTAGAAGACAACGACGAGGCCAGCCTCCCAGACTCGACGACCGAAGGGGACGCGCAACCCCAGGACCTTCCTGACCTGGCTCAGTGGCGTCAAGAAGGGGGGCCCACCCAAGAACAGTTCCGCCAGGAACAAAAGACCTGTCCCTCCCTCGAGGGACTCCGCCAACAAGCCAGCGCCCAGAACACAGGGGACTCCACCGGAACTCACTGGGTCTACTGGGATAACGACCTGCTATACAGCGAGCAAAGAATCGCCGAGCTGGGGGCCGGTCGAGTACTGGTGGTACCTCTCCGCTTCAGAGACTTTCTGCTCAACCTGGCCCACGATGTCCCCCTGGCTGGACACCTGGGCCAGGATAAAACGTACAGCCGCCTAGTGACCCACTTTTTCTGGCCGAAAATGAGGAACGACGTCCTGAACCACTGCCGATCTTGCCCCACATGCCAAGCCAGCGGGAAGAGTGGTCGGAAGCTGAAAGCCCCTCTGCAACCCTTCCCTGTGGTCACCACCCCGTTCGAAAGGGTGGGGATAGACATCGTGGGGCCTCTGGACCCCCGCACGGCACAAGGACACAGGTTCATCTTAGTACTGGTGGACCATGCCACCCGCTACCCCGAGGCGGTGCCCCTACGGACCGTGACAGCTCCGGTGGTTGGCTGGGCCCTAATGGGGATCTTCTCCCGGGTAGGCTTCCCCCGAGAAGTCGTCAGCGACCGAGGCACGAACTTTATATCCAAATACATGAAGTCCCTCTGGCAACAATGCGGGGTCACCTACAGATTCACGACCCCCTATCACCCCCAAGGGAACGGACTAGTGGAGCGTTTTAACCGCACCCTCAAGGGGATGATTGGGGGATTGGAAGAGCCCCTCCGTCGCCAGTGGGATGTACTACTCCCGTGCCTCCTCTTCGCTTACCGAGAAGTTCCCCAGAAGTCCCTCGGTTTTAGCCCTTTCGAACTCCTGTACGGGCACCCTGTGCGAGGGCCCCTCAGCCTAGTAAAAGAAGGTTGGGAGATGGCCCCCCTAAAGACCCCTCCAGACGTCTTCAAATACCTCCTGGCCCTACGCAACCAGACCCGGCGCTTCAGAGAGATGGCCAAGGCGAACCTCGAGGCCAGCCAGGAGGACATGAAGAAGTGGTATGATCACAATCCCTCCTCCGTTGAGTTCGAGCCTGGACAACAAGTATGGGTGATGTCCCCCACCGAACCATGTGCCTTGCAAGATAAGTGGACGGGGCCCTTCAAAGTGGTCGAGCGCAAAAGCCCCGTCACTTACCTCATCGACCTGGGGACCTCCCGGAACCCCCTTCGGGTCCTCCACACCAACCGACTCAAACCACACTTTGTGCGCTCAGAACTCAGCCTCCTGATGGCTACGGACAGTGGGGCAGAGGAGGACTCCGAGCCCCTCCCGGATCTTCTGAAGACTCAGGAGAATGACGGCTCCGTGGACGGGGTCCGGCTCTCTGACACCCTCACTTCGGAGCAACGCCAGGGCTGCCGGAACCTCCTGCTGCAGTTTGCTACCCTATTCTCCCTCACCCCCGGGGTCACCCCTTGGTGTTTGCACGACGTGGACACCGGGGACAGTCCCCCTGTCCGACACCGGGCCTACCGCGTACCAGATCGGGTACGGGCCTGCATACAGGAGGAGGTGGCCAAGATGCTCACAATCGGGGTCATCGAGCCCTCGGACAGTCCCTGGGCCAGTCCGGTTGTATTGGTCCCCAAAGCCGCTGCCCCCGGCACCGCACCTGAACTGAGATTCTGCGTCGACTACCGGGGCTTGAACGCTGTCACCCGGACCGACTCTCATCCGATCCCCCGAGCAGACGAGCTGATCGACGGGCTGGGGGCCGCCCGCTACCTCAGTATCTTCGACCTAACAGCGGGCTACTGGCAGATCGGCCTCACACCCAGGGCTCAGGAACGGTCAGCCTTCTCTACCCCCGATGGCCACTACCAATTCAAGGTCATGCCCTTCGGCATGAAGAATGCCCCCGCCACGTTTCAACGCCTCGTGAACCAGGTCTTGGCGGTGCTCGAAGAGTTCAGCGCTGCCTACCTGGACGATATCGCTGTATACAGCCGCCACTGGCCCGACCACCTCCGTCACCTCCAAGAGGTCCTACAGGCCCTCCAGCGGGCCGGCCTCACAATTAAGGCCGGCAAGTGCCAAATTGGCCAAGGGTCTGTGACCTACCTTGGGCACCAAGTGGGAAGCGGGCTGGTGGCCCCGCTACAACTTAAGATTGCTGCCATCCAGTCCTGGCAGCCCCCCGTCACCCAGACCGAGGTCCGAGCCTTCTTGGGGCTCACCGGCTACTACCGGCGGTTCGTGAAGGACTACGGCAGCATCGTGGGGCCCCTCACGGGTCTCACGTCCAAGAAACAACCAAAGCGGATTAACTGGACCCCCGATTGTCAAGCGGCCTTCGAGAAGCTGAAGGCCGCCCTGTGCACCGCCCCTGTGCTCCAGGCCCCCGATTACAGTCGGGAATTCGTGGTACAGACCGACGCCTCCGACCACGGCATCGGAGCCGTTCTTTCTCAGTTAAACCCCGAAGGTCATGACCAGCCGGTGGCCTTCATCAGTCGACGTCTCCTGGCCCGAGAACAGCGCTGGAGCACCATCGAGAGGGAGGCCTTCGCAGTGGTGTGGGCCCTCAAAAAGCTCCGGCCCTGTCTCTTCGGTACCCATTTCCGGGTACAAACCGACCATCGACCCCTGCAGTGGCTGATGCAGATGCGGGGGGAGAACCCAAAACTCTTGCGCTGGTCCATTTCCCTGCAGGGAATGGACTTCACTGTGGAGCACCGACCAGGCCAAGACCACGCCAACGCGGATGGCCTGTCCCGCTTTTTCCGCCTCGACGAAGAGAGTCCCCAAGGAGATGGGTGACTCTCCCCGCCTTCAGCTGGGGGGGACGCATGTTGGACAGGCCACACGAAGGGCTTGCTCCCTCCCCGCACGACAGGGCCCGAGCTCCGGCCCACCAGGCATAACCCACGAAAAGCACCTGTACCCCGTCTCACGACGGATCTTCTGCCCTCGGACCTCTACTCATCACGGGGCCCAGCCCCACCGGCTCCCCCGGCCGGTTCAAGCCGCCATCTTGGGCCCTGCACCACGAGGCCGCGTGGCCTAGCCCCGACCCTAACCCCGGGCCTGGCCGGCCCCGACATCCCGGCACCACCATCCACCCGGGAGGTGAGCGGACCACTTGGCAGGTCAATGGGAGGACGAAGTGTCAAGAGCTCTTCCCCCGCCAGGTGCCGATCGCCTCCAGCTCCCCCAGGCGCTGGCTCCACCCCCTGCTGGGTGTCTGGACACCTTCATCCCGGGCCCTCCGACCTCCAAGTGCGAGGGTCCGGACATCAAAGGGCGGCTGCCCTATAACTGGGGCAACTCCGGAGCAGGAAGGCAGTTGTATCCTGGAGTCGAGAGACACCGAGAGAACTCAGCCTTGACGGACTACTGGCGCTGCCGTAGCCCGCTCTTGTGAACCATCGTCCTGCCTGCTGGCGCTGCCGCGGCCTTCTACAACATCCATCCTCGTCGGGACCTGCTGGCGCTGCCGCGGCCCGTTGTAACGACCATCCTCACCGGGACCTGCTGGCGCTGCCGCGGACCGTACCTCGACCATCTCCACTGGGACCTGCTGGCGCTGCCGCGGACCGTACCTCGACCATCTCCACTGGGACCTGCTGGCGCTGCCGCGGACCGTGTACCGACCATCTCCACCGGGACCTGCTGGCGCTGCCGCGGCCTGTACCAACTAAGCTCGAGGATTGTGAGCTAATCATCATCTCATCCAAACTACCTGACTGGTAGACAGACTGTCCCGCTACCCCTTACCCCGCTTTGAGAGACTTGAATCGAGGGGACCCCTGAGTCCAGACCTCCTTGTACCATTCAACTGTACCCTAAGAAGTGCTTATAAAGAACCCTGAACCTTATCCGTGTGTGGTATCTGTCTGTGGGGGGGAAGTTACTTGTCTGTACGATCGCTGGAGACGGCTCTCCCTGGAGACCTCTCCTCCTGACCCCGGCCGACCCTCCCGGTCCGTCTACCCTTTCTAACAGTGTGCAGTGTGAGTATGCTGGGTGAGAAATGTGTGTGTTCAGGGTGAGCAGTGTGTGAGTGTGCAGGGTAAACAGTGTGTGAGTGTGCATGTAGAGCAGTGTGTGAGGGTGTGGGGTGAGCAGTGTGTGAGTGTGAGCAGTGTATGAGTGTGCAGGGTGAGCAGTGTGTGAGTGTGCAGGGTGATAAGTGTGTGAGTGTGCAGGGTGAGCAGTGTGTGAGTATGCAGGGTGAGCAGTGTGTGAGTGTGCAGGGTGAGCAGTGTGTGGGTGTGCTGTTTGAGCAGTGTGTGAGTATGCAGGGTGAGCAAGGTGTGGGTGTCCAGGACCAGCAGAGAATGTGCATGGTGAGCAGTATGTGAGTGTGCAGGGTGAGCTGTATGTGAGTATGCAGGGTGAGCAGTGTGTGAGTGTGGAGGATGATCAATGGGTGGGAGTGCAGGGTGAGCAATCTGTGGGTGTGCAGGGTGAGCAGAGTGTGGGTGTGCAGGGTGAGCAGTGTGTGGGTGCCCAGGGCCAGCAGTGTGTGAGTATGATGGGTGAGCAGTGTGTGAGCATGCAGAGTGAGCAGTGTGTGTGTATTCAGGGTGAGCAGTGTGTGGATGCGCAGGGTGAGTAGTGTGTGAGTATGCAGGTTGAGCAGGGTGTGGGTGTCCAGGGCCAGAAGTGTGAGTGTGCAGGGTAAGCAGTGTGTGAGTGTGCAGGGTGAGCAGCGTGTGAGTATGCAAGGTGAGCAATGTGTGAGTGTGCAGGGTGAGCAGTGTGTGAGTGTGCAGGGTGAGCAGTGTGTGGGTGTCCAGGGCCAGCAGTGTGTTAAAGAGTGAGCAGTGCTTGAGAGTGCAGGGTGAGCAGTGTGTGGGTGTGCAGGATGAGCAGTGCGTGTGTCCAGGGCCAGCAGTGTGTGAGTGTGCAGGGTGAGCAGTGTGTTGGTGGGCAGGGTGATCAGTGAGTGAGTGTGCAGGGAGAGCACTATGTGTGTGCAGGGTGAGTAGTGTGTGAGTATGCTGGGTGAGCAATGTGTGTGGGAGCAGGGTGAGCAGTGTGTGTGCAGGCTAAACAGTGTGTGAGTGGGCATGTGGAGCAGTGTGTGAGTGTGCAGGGTAAGCAGTGTGTGAGTGTGCAGGGTGAGCAATCTGTGAGTGTGTAGGGTGAGCAGTGTGTGAGTGTGCAGGTTGAGCAGTATGTGGGTGTCCAGGGAAAGCAGTGTTTGAGAATGCAGGGTGAGTAGTACGTAATTGTGCAGGCTGAGCAGTATGTCAGTATGCAAGGTGAGCAGTGTGTGAGTATGCAGGGTGAGCAGTGTGTGGGTGTGCAGGGTGAGCAGTATGTGAGTGTGAGCAGTGTGTGAGTTTGAAGGGTGAGCAGTGTGTGGTTGCCCAGGGGGGCAATGTGTGAGTATGCTGGGTGAAGAGTGTTTGAGTATTCAGGGTGAGCAGTGTGCAAGTGTGCATGGTAAGCAGTGTGTGCGTATGCAGGGTGAGCAGTGTGTGGGTGTGCAGGGTGAGCAGTGTGTGAGTGTGCAGGGTGATAAGTGTGTGAGTGTGCAGGGTGAGCAGTGTGTGGTTGTGCTGTGTGAGCAGTGTGTGAGTATGCAGGGTGAGCAAGGTGTGGGTGTCCTGGGCCAGCAGAGAATGTGCATGGTGAGCAGTATGTGAGTGTGCAGGGTGAGCTGTATGTGAGTATACAGGGTGAGCAGTGTGTGAGTGTGGAGGATGATCAATGGGTGGGAGTGCAGGGTGAGCAATCTGTGGGTGTGCAGGGTGAGCAGAGTGTGGGTGTGCAGGGTGAGCAGTGTGTGGGTGTCCAGGGCCAGCAGTGTGTGAGTGTGCAGGGTGAGCAGTGTGTGAGTGTACAGGCTGAGCAGTGTGTGGATGTCCAGGGACAGCAGTGTGTTAAATAGTGAGCAGTGCTTGAGAGTGCAGGGTGAGCAGTGTGTGGGTGTGCAGGGTGAGCAGTGTTTGGGTGTCCAGGGCCAGCAGTGTGTGAGCATGCAGGGTGAGCAGTGTGTGAGTGTGCAGGGTGAGCAGTGTGTGAGTATACAGGGTGAGCAGTGTGTGAGTATACAGGGTGAGCAGTGTGTGGGTGTGCAGGGTGAGCAGTATGTGAGTGTGAGCAGTGTATGAGTGTGCAGGGTGAGCAGTGTGTGGGTGCCCAGGGCCAGCAGTGCATGAGTATGCAGGGTGAGCAGTGTATGAGCATGCAGGGTGAGCAGTGTGTGCGTATTCAGGGTGAGCAGTATGTGGATGTGCTGCAGGGTGAGTAGTGTGTGATTATGCAGGGTGAGTAGGGTGTGGGTGTCCAGGGCCAGAAGTGTGAGTGTGCAGGGTAAGCAGTGTGTGAGTGTGCAGAGTGAGCAGTGTGTGAGTGTGCATTGGTGAGCAATGTGTGAGTGTGCAGGGTGAGCAGTGTGGGAGTGTGCAGATTGAGCACTGTGTGAGTATGCAGGGTGAGCAGTGTGTGGGTGTGCAGGGTGAGCAGTGTGTGGGTGTGCAGGGTGAGCAGTGTGTGAGTGTGAACACTGTGTGAGTGTGCAGGGTGAGCAGTGTGTGGGTGGGCAGGGTGAGCAGTGTGTGAGTGTGCAGGGAGAGCACTATGTGTGTGCAGTGTGAGTATGCTGGGTGAGCAATGTGTGTGTTCAGGGTGAGCAGTGTGTGAGTGTGCAGGGTAAACAGTGTGTGAGTGTGCATGTAGAGCAGTGTGTGAGTGTGTGGGGTGAGCAGTGTGTGAGTGTGAGCAGTGTATGAGTGTGCAGGGTGAGCAGTGTGTGAGTGTGCAGGGTGATAAGTGTGTGAGTGTGCAGGGTGAGCAGTGTGTGAGTATGCAGGGTGAGCAGTGTGTGAGTGTGCAGGGTGAGCAGTGTGTGGGTGTGCTGTGTGAGCAGTGTGTGAGTATGCAGGGTTAGCAAGGTGTGGGTGTCCAGGACCAGCAGAGAATGTGCATGGTGAGCAGTATGTGAGTGTGCAGGGTGAGCTGTATGTGAGTATGCAGGGTGAGCAGTGTGTGAGTGTGGAGGATGATCAATGGGTGGGAGTGCAGGGTGAGCAATCTGTGGGTGTGCAGGGTGAGCAGAGTGTGGGTGTGCAGGGTGAGCAGTGTGTGGTGCCCAGGGCCAGCAGTGTGTAAGTATGAAGGGTGAGCAGTGTGTGAGCATGCAGAGTGAGCAGTGTGTGTGTATTCAGGGTGAGCAGTGTGTGGATGTGCAGGGTGAGTAGTGCGTGAGTATGCAGGGTGAGCAGGGTGTGGGTGTCCAGGGCCAGAAGTGTGAGTGTGCAGGGTAAGCAATGTGTGAGTGTGCAGGGTGAGCAGCGTGTGAGTATGCAAGGTGAGCAATGTGTGAGTGTGCAGGGTGAGCAGTGTGTGAGTGTGCAGGGTGAGCAGTGTGTGGGTGTCCAGGGCCAGCAGTGTGTTAAAGAGTGAGCAGTGCTTGAGAGTGCAGGGTGAGCAGTGTGTGGGTGTGCAGGATGAGCAGTGTGTGTGTCCAGGGCCAGCAGTGTGTGAGTGTGCAGGGTGAGCAGTGTCTCAGTGGGCAGGGTGATCAGTGTGTGAGTGTGCAGGGAGAGCACTATGTGTGTGCAGGGTGAGTAGTGTGTGAGTATGCTGGGTGAGCAATGTGTGTGTGTGCAGGGTGATCAGTGTGTGAGTGTGCAGGGTAAACAGTGTGTGAGTGGGCATGTAGAGCAGTGTGTGAGTGTGCAGGGTAAGCAGTATGTGAGTTTGCAGTGTGAGCAATCTGTGAGTGTGTAGGTTGAGCAGTGTGTGAGTGTACAGGTTGAGCAGTATGTGGGTGTCCAGGGAAAGCAGTGTTTGAGAATGCAGGGTGAATAGTACATAATTGTGCAGGCTGAGCAGTATGTCAGTATGCAAGGTGAGCAGTGTGTGAGTATGCAGGGTGAGCAGTGTGTGGGTGTGCATGGTGAGCAGTATGTGAGTGTGAGCAGTGTGTGAGTTTGCAGGGTGAGCAGTGTGTGGTTGCCCAGGGTCAGCAATGTGTGAGTATGCTGGGTGAAGAGTGTGTGAGTATTCAGGGTGAGCAGTGTGCGAGTGTGCATGGTAAGCAGTGTGTGCGTATGCAGGGTGAGCAGTGTGTGGGTGTGCAGGGTGAGCAGTGTGTAAGTGTGCAGGGTGATAAGTGTGTGAGTGTGCAGGGTGAGCAGTGTGTGAGTATGCAGGGTGAGCTGTGTGTGAGTGTGCAGTGTGAGCAGTGTGTGGGTGTGCTGTGTGAGCAGTGTGAGCAGTGTGTGAGTATGCAGGCTGAGCAAGGTGTGGGTGTCCAGGGCCAGCAGAGAATGTGCATGGTGAGCAGTATGTGAGTGTGCAGGGTGAGCTGTATGTTAGTATGCTGGGTGAGCAATGTGTGAGTGTGGAGGGTGAGCAGAGTGCGGGTGTGCAGGGTGAGCAGTGTGTGGGTGTCCAGGGCCAGCAGTGTGTGAGTGTGCAGGGTGAGCAGTGTGTGAGTATGCAGGCTGAGCAGTGTGTGGATGTCCAGGGCCAGCAGTGTGTTAAATAGTGAGCAGTGCTTGAGAGTGCAGGGTGAGCAGTGTGTGGGTGTGCAGGATGAGCAGTGTTTGGGTGTCCAGGGCCAGCAGTGTGTGAGCATGCAGGGTGAGCAGTGTGTGAGTGTGCAGGGTGAGCAGTGTGTGAGTATACAGGGTGAGCAGTGTGTGAGTATGCAGGGTGAGCAGTGTGTGGGTGTGCAGGGTGAGCAGTATGTGAGTGTGAGCAGTGTATGAGTGTGCAGGGTGAGCAGTGTGTGGGTGCCCAGGGCCAGCAGTGCATGAGTATGCAGGGTGAGCAGTGTATGAGCATGCAGGGTGAGCAGTGTGTGCGTATTCAGGGTGAGCAGTATGTGGATGTGCAGGGTGAGTAGAGTGTGATTATGCAGGGTGAGTAGGGTGTGGGTGTCCAGGGCCAGAAGTGTGAGTGTGCAGGGTAAGCAGTGTGTGAGTGTGCAGGGTGAGCAGTGTGTGAGTGTGCATTGGTGAGCAATGTGTGAGTGTGCAGGGTGAACAGTGTGGGAGTGTGCAGATTGAGCACTGTGTGAGTATGCAGGGTGAGCAGTGTGTGGGTGTGCAGGGTGAGCAGTGTGTGGGTGTGCAGGGTGAGCAGTGTGTGGGTGGGCAGGGTGAGCAGTGTGTGAGTGTGCAGGGAGAGCACTATGTGTGTGCAGTGTGAGTATGCTGGGTGAGCAATGTGTGTGTTCAGGGTGAGCAGTGTGTGAGTGTGCAGGGTAAACAGTGTGTGAGTGTGCATGTAGAGCAGTGTGTGAGTGTGTGGGGTGAGCAGTGTGTGTGTCAGCAGTGTATGAGTGTGCAGGGTGAGCATTGTGTGAGTGTGCAGGGTGATAAGTGTGTAAGTTTGCAGGGTGAGCAGTGTGTGAGTATGCAGGGTGAGCAGTGTGTGAGTGTGCAGGGTGAGCAGTGTGTGGGTGTGCTGTGTGAGCAGTGTGTGAGTATGCAGGGTGAGCAAGGTGTGGGTGTCCAGGACCAGCAGAGAATGTGCATGGTGAGCAGTATGTGAGTGTGCAGGGTGAGCTGTAAGTGAGTATGCAGGGTGAGCAGTGTGTGAGTGTGGAGGATGATCAATGGGTGGGAGTGCAGGGGGAGCAATCTGTGGGTGTGCAGGGTGAGCAGAGCGTGGGTGTGCAGGGTGAGCAGTGTGTGGGTGCCCAGGGCCAGCAGTGTGTGAGTATGATAGGTGAGCAGTGTGTGAGCATGCAGAGTGAGCAGTGTGTGTGTATTCAGGGTGAGCAGTGTGTGGATGTGCAGGGTGAGTAGTGTGTGAGTATGCAGGGTGAGCAGGGTGTGTGTGTCCAGGGCCAGAAGTGTGAGTGTGCAGGGTAAGCAGTGTGTGAGTGTGCAGGGTGAGCAGCGTGTGAGTATGCAAGGTGAGCAATGTGTGAGTGTGCAGGGTGAGCAGTGTGTGAGTGTGCAGGGTGAGCAGTGTGTGGGTGTGCAGGGTCAGCAGTATGTTAAAGAGTGAGCAGTGCTTGAGAGTGCAGGGTGAGCAGTGTGTGGGTGTGCAGGATGAGCAGTGTGTGTGTCCAGGGCCAGCAGTGTGTGAGTGTGCAGGGTGAGCAGTGTGTCGGTGGGCAGGGTGATCAGTGTGTGAGTGTGCAGGAAGAGCACTATGTGTGTGCAGGGTGAGTAGTGTGTGAGTATGCTAGGTGAGCAATGTGTGTGTGTGTAGGGTGAGCAGTTTGTGAGTGTGCAGGGTAAACAGTGTGTGAGTGGGCATGTAGAGCAGTGTGTGAGTGTGCAGGGTAAGCAGTGTGTGAGTGTGCAGGGTGAGCAATCTGTGAGTGTGTAGGGTGAGCAGTGTGTGAGTGTGCAGGTTGAGCAGTATGTGGGTGTCCCGGGAAAGCAGTGTTTGAGAATGCAGGGTGAGTAGTATGTAGTTGTGCAGGCTGAGCAGTATGTCAGTATGCAAGGTGAGCAGTGTGTGAGTATGCAGGGTGAGCGGTGTGTGGGTGTGCAGGGTGAGCAGTATGTGAGTGTGAGCAGTGTGTGAGTTTGCAGGGTGAGCAGTGTGTGGTTGCCCAGGGCCGGCAATGTGTGAGTATGCTGGTTGAAGAGTGTGTGAGTATTCAGGGGGAGCAGTGTGCAAGTGTGCATGGTAAGCAGTGTGTGCGTATGCAGGGTGAGCAGTGTGTGAGCGTGCAGGGTGAGCAGTGTGTGGTTGGGCAGGGTGAGCAGTGTGTGAGTGTGCAGGGAGAACATTGTGTGTGTGCAGGGTGAGCAGTGTGTGAGTGTGCAGGGTGAGCAGTGTGTGGGTGTGCTGTGTGAGCAGTGTGTGAGTGTGCAGGGTGAACAGTGTGTGGGTGTCCAGGGCCAGCAGTGTGTTAAAGAGTGAGCAGTGCTTGAGAGTGCAGGGTGAGCAGTGTATGGGTGTGCAGGATGAGCAGTGTGTGTGTCCAGGGCCAGCAGTGTGTGAGTGTGCAGGGTGAGCAGTGTGTCGGTGGGCAGGGTGATCAGTGTGTGAGTGTGCAGGGAGAGCACTATGTGTGTGCAGGGTGAGTAGTGTGTGAGTATGCTGGGTGAGCAATGTGTGTGTGTGCAGGCTGATCAGTGTGTGAGTGTGCAGGGTAAACAGTGTGTGAGTGGGCATGTAGAGCAGTGTGTGAGTGTGCAGGGTAAGCAGTGTGTGCGTGTGCAGGGTGAGCAATCTGTGGGTGTGCAGGGTGAGCAGAGTGTGGGTGTGCAGGGTGAGCAGTGTGTGGGTGCCCAGGGCCAGCAGTGTGTGAGTATGAAGGGTGAGCAGTGTGTGAGCATGCAGAGTGAGCAGTGTGTGTGTATTCAGGGTGAGCAGTGTGTGGATGTGCAGGGTGAGTAGTGTGTGAATATGCAGGGTGAGCAGGGTGTGTGTGTCCAGGGTGAGCAATCTGTGAGTGTGTAGGTTGAGCAGTGTGTGAGTGTACAGGTTGAGCAGTAGGTGGGTGTCCAGGGAAAGCAGTGTTTGAGAATGCAGGGTGAGTAGTGCATAATTGTGCAGGCTGAGCAGTATGTCAGTATGCAAGGTGAGCAGTGTGTGAGTATGCAGGGTGAGCAGTGTGTGGGTGTGCATGGTGAGCAGTATGTGAGTGTGAGCAGTGTGTGAGTTTGCAGGGTGAGCAGTGTGTGGTTGCCCAGGGCCAGCAATGTGTGAGTATGCTGGGTGAAGAGTGTGTGAGTATTCAGGGTGAGCAGTGTGCGAGTGTGCATGGTAAGCAGTGTGTGCGTATGCAGGGTGAGCAGTGTGTGAGTGTGCAGGGTGAGCTGTATGTGAGTATACAGGGTGAGCAATGTGTGAGTGTGGAGGGTGAGCAGAGTGTGGGTGTGCAGGGTGAGCAGTGTGTGGGTGTCCAGGGCCAGCAGTGTGTGAGTGTGCAGGGTGAGCAGTGTGTGAGTGTGCAGGCTGAGCAGTGTGTGGATGTCCAGGGCCAGCAGTGTGTTAAATAGTGAGCAGTGCTTGAGAGTGCAGGGTGAGCAGTGTGTGGGTGTGCAGGGTGAGCAGTGTTTGGGTGTCCATGGCCAGCAGTGTGTGAGCATGCAGGGTGAGCAGTGTGTGAGTGTGCAGGGTGAGCAGTGTGTGGGTGTGCAGGGTGAGCAGTATGTGAGTGTGAGAAGTGTATGAGTGTGCAGGGTGAGCAGTGTGTGGGTGCCCAGGGCCAGCAGTGCATGAGTATGCAGGGTGAGCAGTGTATGAGCATGCAGGGTGAGCAGTGTGTGCGTATTCAGGGTGAGCAGTATGTGGATGTGCAGGGTGAGTAGTGTGTGATTATGCAGGGTGAGTAGGGTGTGGATGTCCAGGGCCAGAAGTGTGAGTGTGCAGGGTAAGCAGTGTGTGAGTGTGCAGGGTGAGCAGTGTGTGAGTGTGCATTGGTGAGCAATGTGTGAGTGTGCAGGGTGAGCAGTGTGGGAGTGTGCAGATTGAGCACTGTGTGAGTATGCAGGGTGAGCAGTGTGTGGGTGTGCAGGGTGAGCAGTGTGTGGGTGTGCAGGGTGAGCAGTGTGTGAGTGTGAACACTGTGTGAGTGTGCAGGGTGAGCAGTGTGTGGGTGGGCAGGGTGAGCAGTGTGTGAGTGTGCAGGGAGAGCACTATGTGTGTGCAGTGTGAGTATGCTGGGTGAGCAATGTGTGTGTTCAGGGTGAGCAGTGTGTGAGTGTGCAGGGTAAACAGTGTGTGAGTGTGCATGTAGAGCAGTGTGTGAATGTGTGGGGTGAGCAGTGTGTGAGTGTCAGCAGTGTATGAGTGTGCAGGGTGAGCAGTGTGTGAGTGTGCAGGGTTATAAGTGTCTGAGTGTGCAGGGTGAGCAGTGTGTGAGTATGCAGGTTGAGCAGTGTGTGAGTGTGCAGGGTGAGCAGTGTGTGGGTGTGCTGTGTGAGCAGTGCGTGAGTATGCAGGGTGAGCAAGGTGTGGGTGTCCAGGACCAGCAGAGAATGTGCATGGTGAGCAGTATGTGAGTGTGCAGGGTGAGCTGTATGTGAGTATGCAGTGTGAGCAGTGTGTGAGTGTGGAGGATGATCAATGGGTGGGAGTGCAGGGTGAGCAATCTGTGGGTGTGCAGGGTGAGCAGAGTGTGGGTGTGCAGGGTGAGCAGTGTGTGGGTGCCCAGGGCCAGCAGTGTGTGAGTATGAAGGGTGAGCAGTGTGTGAGCATGCAGAGTGAGCAGTGTGTGTGTATTCAGGATGAGCAGTGTGTGAATGTGCAGGGTGAGTAGTGTGTGAGTATGCAGGTTGAGCAGGGTGTGGGTGTCCAGGGCCAGAAGTGTGAGTGTGCAGGGTAAGCTGTGTGTGAGTGTGCAGGGTGAGCAGCGTGTGAGTATGCAAGGTGAGCAATGTGTGAGTGTGCAGGGTGAGCAGTGTGTGAGTGTGCAGGGTGAGCAGTGTGTGGGTGTCCAGGGCCAGCAGTGTGTGAGTGTGCAGGGTGAGCAGTGTGTGAGTGTGCAGGCTGAGCAGTGTGTGGATGTCCAGGGCCAGCAGTTGTGTTAAATAGTGAGCAGTGCTTGAGAGTGCAGGGTGAGCAGTGTGTGGGTGTGCAGGGTGAGCAGTGTTTGGGTGTCCAGGGCCAGCAGTGTGTGAGCATGCAGGGTGAGCAGTGTGTGAGTGTGCAGGGTGAGCAATGTGTGAGTGTGCAGAGTGAGCAGGGTGTGAGTGAGCAGGGAGAACAGTGTGTGAATGTGCAGGGTGAGCAGTATTTGGGTGTCCAGGGCCAGCAGTGTGTGAGTATGCAGGGTGAGAAGTGTGTGGGTGTGCAGGGTGAACAGTATGTGAGTGTGAGCAGTGTATGAGTGTGCAGGGTGAGCAGTGTGTGAGTGTGCAGGGTGAAAAGTGTGTAAGTTTGCAGGGTGAGCAGTGTGTGAGTATGCAGGGTGAGCAGTGTGTGAGTGTGCAGGGTGAGCAGTGTGTGGGTGTGCTGTGTGAGCAGTGTGTGAGTATGCAGGGTGAGCAAGGTGTGGGTATCCAGGACCAGCAGAGAATGTGCATGGTGAGCAGTATGTGAGTGTGCAGGGTGAGCTGTATGTGAGTATGCAGGGTGAGCAGTGTGTGAGTGTGGAGGATGATCAATGGGTGGGATTGCAGGGTGAGCTATCTGTGGGTGTGCAGGGTGAGCAGAGTGTGGGTGTGCAGGGTGAGCAGTGTGTGGGTGCCCAGGGCCAGCAGTGTGTGAGTATGAAGGGTGAGCAGTGTGTGAGCATGCAGAGTGAGCAGTGTGTGTGTATTCAGGGTGAGCAGTGTGTGGATGTGCAGGGTGAGTAGTGTGTGAGTATGCAGGGTGAGCAGGGTGTTGGTGTCCAGGGCCAGAAGTGTGAGTGTGCAGGGTAAGCAGTGTGTGAGTGTGCAGGGTGAGCAGCGTGTGAGTATGCAAGGTGAGCAATGTGTGAGTGTGCAGGGTGAGCAGTGTGTGAGTGTGCAGGGTGAGCAGTGTGTGGGTGTCCAGGGTCAGCAGTGTGTTAAAGAGTGAGCAGTGCTTGAGAGTGCAGGGTGAGCAGTGTGTGGGTGTGCAGGATGAGCAGTGTGTGTGTCCAGGGCCAGCAGTGTGTGAGTGTGCAGGGTGAGCAGTGTGTCGGTGGGCAGGGTGATCAGTGTGTGAGTGTGCAGGGAGAGCACTATGTGTGTGCAGGGTGAGTAGTGTGTGAGTATGCTGGGTGAGCAATGTGTGTTTGTGTAGGGTGAGCAGTGTGTGAGTGTGCAGGGTAAACAGTGTGTGAGTGGGCATGTAGAGCAGTGTGTGAGTGTGCAGGGTAAGCAGTGTGTGAGTGTGCAGGGTGAGCAATCTGTGAGTGTGTAGGGTGAGCAGTGTGTGAGTGTGCAGGTTGAGCAGTATGTGGGTGTCCAGGGAAAGCAGTGTTTGAGAATGCAGGGTGAGTAGTACGTAATTGTGCAGGCTGAGCAGTATGTCAGTATGCAAGGTGAGCAATGTGTGAGTATGCAGGGTGAGCAGTGTGTGGGTGTGCAGGGTGAGCAGTATGTGAGTGTGAGCAGTGTGTGAGTTTGCAGGGTGAGCAGTGTGTGGTTGCCCAGGGCCGGCAATGTGTGAGTATGCTGGGTGAAGAGTGTGTGAGTATTCAGGGTGAGCAGTGTGCAAGTGTGCATGGTAAGCAGTGTGTGCGTATGCAGGGTGAGCAGTGTGTGGGTGTGCAGGGTGAGCAGTGTGTGAGTGTGCAGGGTGATAAGTGTGTGAGTGTGCAGGGTGAGCAGTGTGTGAGTATGCAGGGTGAGCAGTGTGTGAGTGTGCAGGGTGAGCAGTGTGTGGGTGTGCTGTGTGAGCAGTGTGTGAGTATGCAGGGTGAGCAAGGTGTGGGTGTCCAGGGCCAGCAGAGAATGTGCATGGTGAGCAGTATGTGAGTGTGCAGGGTGAGCTGTATGTCAGTATACAGGGTGAGCAGTGTGTGAGTGTGCAGGATGATCAATGGGTGGGAGTGCAGGGTGAGCAATCTGTGGGTGTGCAGGGTGAGCAGAGTGTGGGTGTGCAGGGTGAGCAGTGTGTGGGTGTCCAGGGCCAGCAGTGTGTGAGTGTGCAGGGTGAGCAGTGTGTGAGTGTGCAGGCTGAGCAGTGTGTGGATGTCCAGGGCAAGCAGTGTGTTAAATAGTGAGCAGTGCTTGAGAGTGCAGGGTGAGCAGTGTGTGGGTGTGCAGGGTGAGCAGTGTTTGGGTGTCCAGGGCCAGCAGTGTGTGAGCATGCAGGGTGAGCAGTGTGTGAGTGTGCAGGGTGAGCAGTGTGTGGGTATACAGGGTGAGCAGTGTGTGAGTATGCAGGGTGAGCAGTGTGTGGGTGCGCAGGGTGAGCAGTATGTGAGTGTGAGCAGTGTATGAGTGTGCAGGGTGAGCAGTGTGTGGGTGCCCAGGGCCAGCAGTGCATGAGTATGCAGAGTGAGCAGTGTATGAGCATGCAGGGTGAGCAGTGTGTGCGTATTCAGGGTGAGCAGTATGTGGATGTGCAGGGTGAGTAGTGTGTGATTATGCAGGGTGAGTAGGGTGTGGGTGTCCAGGGCCAGAAGTGTGAGTGTGCAGGGTAAGCAGTGTGTGAGTGTGCAGAGTGAGCAGTGTGTGAGTGTGCATTGGTGAGCAATGTGTGAGTGTGCAGGGTGAGCAGTGTGGGAGTGTGCAGATTGAGCACTGTGTGAGTATGCAGGGTGAGCAGTGTGTGGGTGTGCAGGGTGAGCAGTGTGTGGGTGTGCAGGGTGAGCAGTGTGTGAGTGTGAACACTGTGTGAGTGTGCAGGGTGAGCAGTGTGTGGGTGGGCAGGGTGAGCAGTGTGTGAGTGTGCAGGGAGAGCACTATGTGTGTGCAGTGTGAGTATGCTGGGTGAGCAATGTGTGTGTTCAGGGTGAGCAGTGTGTGAGTGTGCAGGGTAAACAGTGTGTGAGTGTGCATGTAGAGCAGTGTGTGAGTGTGTGGGGTGAGCAGTGTGTGGGGTGAGCAGTGTGTGAGTGTGAGCAGTGTATGAGTGTGCAGGGTGAGCAGTGTGTGAGTGTGCAGGGTGATAAGTGTGTGAGTGTGCAGGGTGAGCAGTGTGTGAGTATGCAGGGTGAGCAGTGTGTGAGTGTGCAGGGTGAGCAGTGTGTGGGTGTGATGTGTGAGCAGTGTGTGAGTATGCAGGGTGAGCAAGGTGTGGGTGTCCAGGACCAGCAGAGAATGTGCATGGTGAGCAGTATGTGAGTGTGCAGGGTGAGCTGTATGTGAGTATGCAGGGTGAGCAGTGTGTGAGTGTGGAGGATGATCAATGGGTGGGAGTGCAGGGTGAGCAATCTGTGGGTGTGCAGGGTGAGCAGAGTGTGGGTGTGCAGGGTGAGCAGTGTGTGGGTGCCCAGGGCCAGTAGTGTGTGAGTATGATGGGTGAGCAGTGTGTGAGCATGCAGAGTGAGCAGTGTGTGTGTATTCAGGGTGAGCAGTGTGTGGATGTGCAGGGTGAGTAGTGTGTGAGTATGCAGGTTGAGCAGGGTGTGGGTGTCCAGGGCCAAAAGTGTGAGTGTGCAGGGTAAGCAGTGTGTGAGTGTGCAGGGTGAGCAGCGTGTGAGTATGCAAGGTGAGCAATGTGTGAGTGTGCAGGGTGAGCAGTGTGTGAGTGTGCAGGGTGAGCAGTGTGTGGGTGTCCAGGGCCAGCAGTGTGTTAAAGAGTGAGCAGTGCTTGAGAGTGCAGGGTGAGCAGTGTGTGGGTGTGCAGGATGAGCAGTGTGTGTGTCCAGGGCCAGCAGTGTGTGAGTGTGCAGGGTGAGCAGTGTGTCGGTGGGCAGGGTGATCAGTTTGTGAGTGTGCAGGGAGAGCACTATGTGTGTGCAGGGTGAGTAGTGAGTGAGTATGCTGGGTGAGCAATGTGTGTGTGAGCAGGGTGAGCAGTGTGTGTGCAGGGTAAACAGTGTGTGAGTGGGCATGTAGAGCAGTGTGTGAGTGTGCAGGGTAAGCAGTGTGTGAGTGTGCAGGGTGAGCAATCTGTGAGTGTGGAGGGTGAGCAGTGTGTGAGTGTGCAGGTTGAGCAGTATGTGGGTGTCCAGGGAAAGCAGTGTTTGAGAACGCAGGGTGAGTAGTACGTAATTGTGCAGGCTGAGCAGTATGTCAGTATGCAAGGTGAGCAGTGTGTGAGTAAGCAGGGTGAGCAGTGTGTGGGTGTGCAGGGTGAGCAGTATATGAGTGTGAGCAGTGTGTGAGTTTGAAGGGTGAGCAGTGTGTGGTTGCCCAGGGCGGCAATGTGTGAGTATGCTGGGTGAAGAGTGTGTGAGTATTCAGGGTGAGCAGTGTGCAAGTGTGCATGGTAAGCAGTGTGTGCGTATGCAGATTGAGCACTGTGTGAGTATGCAGGGTGAGCAGTGTGTGGGTGTGCAGGGTGAGCAGTGTGTGGGTGTGCAGGGTGAGCAGTGTGTGAGTGTGAACACTGTGTGAGTGTGCAGGGTGAGCAGTGTGTGGGTGGGCAGGGTGAGCAGTGTGTGAGTGTGCAGGGAGAGCACTATGTGTGTGCAGTGTGAGTATGCTGGGTGAGCAATGTGTGTGTTCAGGGTGAGCAGTGTGTGAGTGTGCAGGGTAAACAGTGTGTGAGTGTGCATGTAGAGCAGTGTGTGAGTGTGTGGGGTGAGCAGTGTGTGGGGTGAGCAGTGTGTGAGTGTGAGCAGTGTATGAGTGTGCAGGGTGAGCAGTGTGTGAGTGTGCAGGGTGATAAGTGTGTGAGTGTGCAGGGTGAGCAGTGTGTGAGTATGCAGGGTGAGCAGTGTGTGAGTGTGCAGGGTGAGCAGTGTGTGGGTGTGCTGTGTGAGCAGTGTGTGAGTATGCAGGGTGAGCAAGGTGTGGGTGTCCAGGACCAGCAGAGAATGTGCATGGTGAGCAGTATGTGAGTGTGCAGGGTGAGCTGTATGTGAGTATGCAGGGTGAGCAGTGTGTGAGTGTGGAGGATGATCAATGGGTGGGAGTGCAGGGTGAGCAATCTGTGGGTGTGCAGGGTGAGCAGAGTGTGGGTGTGCAGGGTGAGCAGTGTGTGGGTGCCCAGGGCCAGCAGTGTGTGAGTATGATGGGTGAGCAGTGTGTGAGCATGCAGAGTGAGCAGTGTGTGTGTATTCAGGGTGAGCAGTGTGTGGATGTGCAGGGTGAGTAGTGTGTGAGTATGCAGGTTGAGCAGGGTGTGGGTGTCCAGGGCCAGAAGTGTGAGTGTGCAGGGTAAGCAGTGTGTGAGTGTGCAGGGTGAGCAGCGTGTGAGTATGCAAGGTGAGCAATGTGTGAGTGTGCAGGGTGAGCAGTGTGTGAGTGTGCAGGGTGAGCAGTGTGTGGGTGTCCAGGGCCAGCAGTGTGTTAAAGAGTGAGCAGTGCTTGAGAGTGCAGGGTGAGCAGTGTGTGGGTGTGCAGGATGAGCAATGTGTGTGTCCAGGGCCAGCAGTGTGTGAGTGTGCAGGGTGAGCAGTGTGTCGGTGGGCAGGGTGATCAGTTTGTGAGTGTGCAGGGAGAGCACTATGTGTGTGCAGGGTGAGTAGTGAGTGAGTATGCTGGGTGAGCAATGTGTGTGTGAGCAGGGTGAGCATTGTGTGTGCAGGGTAAACAGTGTGTGAGTGGGCATGTAGAGCAGTGTGTGAGTGTGCAGGGTAAGCAGTGTTTGAGTGTGCAGGGTGAGCAATCTGTGAGTGTGGAGGGTGAGCAGTGTGTGAGTGTGCAGGTTGAGCAGTATGTGGGTGTCCAGGGAAAGCAGTGTTTGAGAATGCAGGGTGAGTAGTACGTAATTGTGCAGGCTGAGCAGTATGTCAGTATGCAAGGTGAGCAGTGTGTGAGTATGCAGGGTGAGCAGTGTGTGGGTGTGCAGGGTGAGCAGTATGTGAGTGTGAGCAGTGTGTGAGTTTGAAGGGTGAGCAGTGTGTGGTTGCCCAGGGCGGCAATGTGTGAGTATGCTGGGTGAAGAGTGTGTGAGTATTCAGGGTGAGCAGTGTGCAAGTGTGCATGGTAAGCAGTGTGTGCGTATGCAGGGTGAGCAGTGTGTGGGTGTGCAGGGTGAGCAGTGTGTGAGTGTGCAGGGTGATAAGTGTGTGAGTGTGCAGGGTGAGCAGTGAGTGAGTATGCAGGGTGAGCAGTGTGTGAGTGTGCAGGGTGAGCAGTGTGTGGGTGTGCTGTGTGAGCAGTGTGTGAGTATGCAGGGTGAGCAAGGTGTGGGTGTCCAGGGCCAGCAGAGAATGTGCATGGTGAGCAGTATGTGAGTGTGCAGGGTGAGCTGTATGTGAGTATACAGGGTGAGCAGTGTGTGAGTGTGGAGGATGATCAATGGGTAGGAGTGCAGGGTGAGCAATCTGTGGGTGTGCAGGGTGAGCAGAGTGTGGGTGTCCAGGGCCAGCAGTGTGTGAGTGTGCAGGGTGAGCAGTGTGTGAGTGTGCAGGCTGAGCAGTGTGTGGATGTCCAGGGACAGCAGTGTGTTAAATGGTGAGCAGTGCTTGAGAGTGCAGGGTGAGCAGTGTGTGGGTGTGCAGGGTGAGCAGTGTTTGGGTGTCCAGGGCCAGCAGTGTGTGAGCATGCAGGGTGAGCAGTGTGTGAGTGTGCAGGGTGAGCAGTGTGTGAGTATACAGGGTGAGCAGTGTGTGAGTATGCAGGGTGAGCAGTGTGTGGGTGTGCAGGGTGAGCAGTATGTGAGTGTGAGCAGTGTATGAGTGTGCAGGGTGAGCAGTGTGTGGGTGCCCAGGGCCAGCAGTGCATGAGTATGCAGGGTGAGCAGTGTATGAGCATGCAGGGTGAGCAGTGTGTGCGTATTCAGGGTGAGCAGTATGTGGATGTGCAGGGTGAGTAGTGTGTGATTATGCAGGGTGAGTAGGGTGTGGGTGTCCAGGGCCAGAAGTGTGAGTGTGCAGGGTAAGCAGTGTGTGAGTGTGCAGGGTGAGCAGTGTGTGAGTGTGCATTGGTGAGCAATGTGTGAGTGTGCAGGGTGAGCAGTGTGGGAGTGTGCAGATTGAGCACTGTGTGAGTATGCAGGGTGAGCAGTGTGTGGGTGTGCAGGGTGAGCAGTGTGTGGGTGTGCAGGGTGAGCAGTGTGTGAGTGTGAACACTGTGTGAGTGTGCAGGGTGAGCAGTGTGTGGGTGGGCAGGGTGAGCAGTGTGTGAGTGTGCAGGGAGAGCACTATGTGTGTGCAGTGTGAGTATGCTGGGTGAGCAATGTGTGTGTTCAGGGTGAGCAGTGTGTGAGTGTGCAGGGTAAACAGTGTGTGAGTGTGCATGTAGAGCAGTGTGTGAGTGTGTGGGGTGAGCAGTGTGTGAGTGTCAGCAGTGTATGAGTGTGCAGGGTGAGCAGTGTGTGAGTGTGCAGGGTGATAAGTGTGTAAGTTTGCAGGGTGAGCAGTATGTGAGTATGCAGGGTGAGCAGTGTGTGAGTGACAAGGGTGAGCAGTGTGTGGGTGTGCTGTGTGAGCAGTGTGTGAGTATGCAGGGTGAGCAAGGTGTGGGTGTCCAGGACCAGCAGAGAATGTGCATGGTGAGCAGTATGTGAGTGTGCAGGGTGAGCTGTATGTGAGTATGCAGGGTGAGCAGTGTGTGAGTGTGGAGGATGATCAATGGGTGGGAGTGCAGGGTGAGCAATCTGTGGGTGTGCAGGGTGAGCAGAGTGTGGGTGTGCAGGGTGAGCAGTGTGTGGGTGCCCAGGGCCAGCAGTGTGTGAGTATGAAGGGTGAGCAGTGTGTGAGCATGCAGAGTGAGCAGTGTGTGTGTATTCAGGGTGAGCAGTGTGTGGATGTGCAGGGTGAGTAGTGTGTGAGTATGCAGGGTGAGCAGGGTGTGGGTGTCCAGGGCCAGAAGTGTGAGTGTGCAGGGTAAGCAGTGTGTGAGTGTGCAGGGTGAGCAGCGTGTGAGTATGCAAGGTGAGCAATGTGTGAGTGTGCAGGGTGAGCAGTGTGTGAGTGTGCAGGGTGAGCAGTGTGTGGGTGTCCAGGGCCAGCAGTGTGTTAAAGAGTGAGCAGTGCTTGAGAGTGCAGGGTGAGCAGTGTGTGGGTGTGCAGGATGAGCAGTGTGTGTGTCCAGGGCCAGCAGTGTGTGAGTGTGCAGGGTGAGCAGTGTGTGGGTGGGTGTTGGGCCCGGCCTCGTGGCGTGGTCTTAACCCTCTTGGTTTGTGCTCGTCCCCCCCGCACAAGCCTACACGGGCCGCCCTTTCAGGCCACCAGGGGCCTCTCCTCCCTTCGAGGTCCCCCTTGGATTGTATCCATTTGCCTACACCCGCCCAGCGGCCCCCTTTTCCAGGCCGCACAGGAACCCCTCATCTCTTCGCGGTTCCCCCCATGCTTGCTCCACGCACCAGCCCACGCAACCCGGCTCCCCCCGGCCTCGGCCCCAGCGAAGCCCCGACATCGAGGCACCAAGATCTGGCCAGGGGGCACCACGTGGCCACTTCAACTCTCCCGGAGGAGGAGAGTTTCGATGGGACCCCCACCGTCCCCCCCACACCTAGGTGCGACCGTCCTCCGGCCTCCCCGGGCCTGGCGCCTCCCCCGCTGGGCGTCTGGCCTCTCCCAGCCCGGCCTCTTCGCCCCCCCCAGGCGCGAGGGTCCGGACATCAAAGAGCTCCAGACCTATATCTGGGGCAACCCCACAAGGGAACGGCAGTTGTATCCCGGAGTCAAGAGCCCTGCTGATGGAATCGCGGCTGACCCTACGGAGAAGAACTCTTGCTTGACCCTATACCACGAGCCCAGCTGACTGCGTCGCGGCTCCACCTTATTGAGACAAGGAACCTCACGGAACATCGGGGCCCTGCTGACGCCGTCGCGGTCCAACCTCGCTGAAGCCTCTCCCAGATCCCTGCTGACGTCGTCGCGGCTCGAGCTGAACTGAACCACCTGAAGAGCCCTGCTGACCTAGTCGCGGCTCAAGCTCCACGAACTGATCACCAGAGCCCTGCTGACGCCGTCGCGGCTCGACCCCTCCGGGACGCGGAGTCCCTCCAGCTTGAGGAACAAGAACTGGGCCTAAGGTACCCTCGTACCCCGCTACTACCAAAGACTGTCCCGCTACCCCGTCCCTACCAAAGACTTTGAGACTCTTGCGGATCCCTCGATCCCCCCCTTGTATATATTGATAACCGTAACCTCCTAAATGCTGATAAAGAATTGCTCCTCGTTATAAACAGCCTCGAGTCCTGTGTGGTGGTGTTATTGTGCTGGTGCGGTATAGGAGAAGGACCTCTCCTAGGAGGATTCTCAGCAGCGCTCGGCTACTTCGTACAGTGTGGGGGCCCCCCTGGGTGGTCTCTCCGACTTCCCCGGGGTCCGCCTTCCAACATTTGATGGCCAGCGACGGGATCCGAGCCGAACGCAGAGCGTACAAGCAAGTAACCCACTCGCTATCCATCCAGACGAACAAAGACCATGGAGTTCCAACCAGAACGATTGGAAGAGTACACACACAAAGAGTTAAAACAGTTCTGCAAGGACAAGGGCATTGCGACCACCGGCCTAGGTACCAAGGAAGAGATGCAGGAAGCCCTGAGAACCTGGCCAGAGTCCGAGGCGGGTCCCTCCCAGAGCGAAGGTCCCCTGCTCCTGAATGCAGCCACGCCACCAGCCCCGACCCCCGCGAACGGGGGGAGAAACAGCCTGGAAACCGGCATCTCCGCGGAAGAAATACGAGAGCGGGAGAAGGTCCGGACCCATGAGCTAGAGCTCGCACGACTTCGGCTGGACGGCGAACTCTTGCTGGCCGAAAAGAAATTGGCCATAGAACAGCTACGGCTACAAGAGGAGATAGAGGAGAAGAAGCGGCATCGAGAGCTGGAGGAGAAAAGGCTGACCCTCGAACACGAGCGGGGCCTAAAAGAACTCGAGCTCAAGGCCCAGAAGGGGGAGACCAGCACCCGCAGCAATAGAGACGCTCTGCCGCCCACCGAGGCCAAGGTCCATATTCCCAAAGATGTCGTCAAGGAGTACTATAAAAACGACGACATCCAGCAGTGGTTTAAGGCGTACGAGGTGGCCATGACCTCCCATCGGGTACCCCGGAAGGATTGGGGTGCCGGCCTATGGGGTCGGTTCCTTAGCGAGGGCCGAGACACCCTACTCCAGCTCCCGGAAGAAGTGATGACCTCGTACGACCATATGAAGGAGGCCCTGCTCACCCGCTATGGACTAACCACGGAAATGTACCGCCAGTGGTTCAGAGACTGCAAGAAAATCCCCGGTACCACATGGGTAGAGTATGTTGACTTTTTCAGCAGGGCCCTAGAAGGTTGGATCAAGGGGAGCAAGGTCGCCACCTACGGGCAGCTGGTCGACCTCATTATTTGGTAACACCTCTCCAACAACTGCTTCGTGGAGCTAAGACAACACCTCCTCGACAGCAAGCTGACCGAGCCGCGGAAGCTTGCCGCCGAGGCCGATCGATGGGTCAACACCCGAGTCCCCTGGAGCTCGATGGGGGAGTACCAACGAAACCCCACCGGACCCCCCCGCCAGCGCGGCGGGGGAGGAGGGTCGAACAGGAGTCGGGACATCCCAGCCGGGCCGCCCCGGAGTCCACCGCGAGGGCCGCCTCAGCAACACACCTCCCCGAGCCTAGCCCGGAGAGGGACGGCGCCAGCCAAAGCCGGACCCCGGCCCACGATAACCTGCTACGGCTGCCAACAAACAGGACACTATGCCAGCGACCCTGCCTGCCCCATGAACCGACGAAGTGGGACCAGCGGGCCCCCGCCCCGACAACTAGTTGCTGCCGCCCTGGGAGAAGGGGAGGAAGAGGAAGAACCCCTCAGCGGGGGGTCCACTGAGTGGGAGCCGGCGGCTATGTCCCTGGTCTGCCTGGGCAGCCGAAAAATGGTGCCCCGAACCCCCATCCCGAGCAACACCCAGAAGTACCAAGAGTGGGTCACTATCAATGGACGACGGGCCGAAGCCCTCCGTGACACCGGAGCCAGTGTCACCGCTGTCCGCTGCCACCTGGTGGCCCCCGAACAGATCCTGCCAAATGTGCTATGCCCCGTCCGGACGGCCGACAACAGCGAGAGCATGTGCCAGATGGCACAGATTCCCTTCGAATGGGGAGGGGTGACGGGCATACTGAAGGTGACTGTCCGCCACGACGCTCCGGTGGACTGCCTCCTGGGGAACGACCTCGAGAGTTCCCCCTGGGCTCAAGTGGAGCGGCGAGAGCATCTCCGAATGCTAGGACAACCCGAATGGGCCTGCGCCACCACCCGGTCCATGGCCGCCCAGGCTCCCCGTTCGTCCATGGCCGCCGACACCGTCGAGCCCGAGGGGCCAGTGCCACCACCTGCCTCCAGCGAGGAAGAAGCGGACACCGATGCCAGATCCACGGTGCCCCCCCCGGACGAGATCGCCTCTCTCGGCACACTCCCGGAACTTGCCCACTGGCGCCACGATGGGGGCCTGTTAGAAGGCGACCTCAGAGGGGCCCGGAAGGGGCCCTGACTGCCCTGAGACCCACCCTCGAAGTATCGTAGCCGGGCACTGGCGGGAGACTCCTCAAGGGAGGAACCTCTCTTCTAGGATCGTACACTCGGCACCACACGACAGAGAGACACCACACGAGGAGTTCTTAAGAGCAAATCTTTATCAGATCGAGTGGTAGGATCTTTATGATCAGCAAGGCAAAATATGTACAAGTAGAGCGCGGGCTCACAAGGTCTTGGAGGGGGGTTAGGAGGTAGCGGGACAGTCTTTGGGGTTAGGAATCAAATGCAGGAGCGTACCCGGCGCACAGCTCACAATCCTCGAGCTGGGGGATACGCTTGTCGTCGTGGGGTCTGGCGGGACCAAGAGAGTCTGTGGGAGCTGCGAGTCACTCGGCAGGCTCGAGTATCAGTTCGGAGGTCTTACGATCATCAAGGAGCTGCGAGTCACTCAGCAAGGCTCAAGCACAAGTTCGGAGGTCTTACGATCTTCAGGGAGCCACGAGTCACTCAGCAAGGCTCAAGCACAAGTTCGGAGGTCTTACGATCTTCAGGGAGCCGCGAGTCACTCAGCAGGGCTCAAGCACAAGTTCGGAGGTCTTACGATCTTCAGGGAGCCGCGAGTCACTCAGCAGGGCTCAAGCACAAGTTCGGAGGTCTTACGATCTTCAGGGAGCCGCGAGTCACTCAGCAGGGCTCAGGTGTTCCCAAGGCGAATCTGCCGGACAGTCCCAGAGCACCCCTTGTTATAGGGCGACTCCTCTTTGATGTCCGGAGTCTGTGCAGGCAGGGTTCTTGTCACCTGGGGGTCGCTTGTTGGGGTTTCCTGCCATTGTCCTTTGATCCTTCCAGGGCCGGGTCGGGAGGAGTCCCAGACACTCAGCAGGCGTGGAGTCAGCCCTCGGGGAGGCCGGCAGGTCGATTGAAACCCACCTTCCCAGGGAAGCGCAGAGGTGTGATAGAAACTGCTCCTCCCTCTCTCATCCCAGGGGGAGCGCGATGTTCTCCAGCCGGAGTGGCGCCTCTAGGCCAGGGTCGCGCTGGGGCTGGGCGGCCATCTTGTTGCATGAAGTGGGCACGCGGCCCGGTGTGGCCGAAAGGAGGAAGGCCACGGACGGGAATTCCGGGTTGGGTGCGTGTGAGTTCTGGTGGGAAGAATCGGCTAGGCTGTGGGTTTGGGGGCTGGTGTGAGGTGCAGGGGTCAGGTCTAGCTATGTTACGAGGGCCGGGTCTAACACGCGTCCCCCCCAGCTGAAAGCCGGAGAGAACTACCCATCCTCTTGGGGGTTCTCTTCGCTGAGGCGGAAGAACCGGGAGAGGCCATCGGCGTTGGCGTGGTCAGTCCCAGGGCGGTGTTCCACGGTGAAATCCATCCCCTGGAGGGAGATTGACCACCGCAGTAGCTTGGGGTTTTCTCATCGCATCTGCATGAGCCATCGCAAGGGGCGATGGTCGGTTTGGACCTTGAAATGGGCGTCGTTTCTTGAGGGCCCAGACTACGGCGAACGCCTCGCGCTCGATGGTGCTCCATCTCTGTTCCCTGGGCAATAGCATTCGGCTGAGGAAGGCTACGGGCTGGTCGAGGCCTTGGTCATTTACCTGGGAGAGGACTGCCCCGATGCCATGCTCGGAGGCATCAGTTTGTACTACAAACTCTTTGGAGTAGTCGGGGGCCTGGAGGACGGGGGCAGTACAAATGGCTGCTTTCAGGGCCTCGAACGCCTCTTGGCAGGCAGGGGACCACTGTACCTTCTTGGGCTGCTTTTTGGACGTGAGTCCCGTGAGGGGACCGACCAGGCTGCCGTAATTCCGGATGAATCTCCGGTAGTAGCCCGTGAGGCCCAGAAAGGCTCGGACCTCCGTTTGGGTCGTGGGGGGTTCCCAGGCTAGGATGGCGTCGATTTTGGGCTGTAGGGGGGCGACCTGTCCGCTTCCGACCTGGTGCCCCAGGTAGGTTACTGTTGGACAGGCCACGTGAAGAGCTTGCTCCCTCCCCGCATGACAGGGCCCGAGCCCCGGCCCTCCAGGTGTTACCCACAGAAACAACCCGCACCCTGTCCCCAGACGGGACTCCTGCCCCCGGACCTCTCTGTATCATGGGGCCGAACCCCTACCGGCTCCATCGCCCGGCCCGGCCGCCATCTTGGACACTGCACCACGAGGCCGCGTGGCCTCAGCTCGACCCTAACCCTGGGCCTGGCCAGGCCCCGACATCCCGGCACCACCATCCACCCAGGAGGTGAACGGACCACTTGGCAGGTCGATGGGAGAAAGAAGTGTCGATGGCTCTCCCCCGCCAGGTGCCGATCGCCCCCCAGCTCCCCCGGGCGCTGGCTCCACCCCCCTGCTGGGTATCTGGACTCCCTCATCCCGGACCTCCCGACCTCCAAGTGCGAGGGTCCGGACATCAAAGGGCGCCAGACCTATAACTGGGGCAGCTCCAGAGCAGGAAGGCAGTTGTATCCTGGAGTCGAGAGACACCGTGAAGAACTCATCCCTGACGGACTACTGGCGCTGCCGTAGCCCTGCCTTGCGAACTATCGTCCTGCCTGCTGGCGCTGCCGTGGCCTTCTGCATCCTCCATCCTCGTTGGGACCTGCTGGCGCTGCCGCGGACCGTTGTAACTACCACCTTCACTGGGACCTGCTGGTGCTGCCGCGGACCGTTGTAACTACCACCTTCACTGGGACCTGCTGGCGCTGCCGCGGACCGTTGTACTTACCACATTCACTGGGACCTGCTGGCGCTGCCGCGGACCGTTGTAACTACAACCTTCACCGGGACCTGCTGGCGCCGCCGCGGCCCGTCCATCTAGAAAGCCGAGCTCGAGGATTGTGAGCTATCCATCATACCATCTCAGCTACCAGATTGGTAACAAGACTGTCCCGCTACCCCCTTTCCCAACCAAGAGACTAGAATCGAGGGGACCCCTGAGTCCTGACCTCCTTGTACCATTCTATCGTACCTAAAGTTTGCTTATAAAGAACGTCGAAACCTTATCTTTGTGTGGTGTACATCTGTGGGGGGGAAGTTACTCGTCTGTACGATCACTGGAGACGGCTCTCCCCGGAGACCTCTCCCCTTGTCCTCGGCCGACCCTCCCGGTCCGTCTAACAGTTACCGAACCTTGCCCAATCTGGCACTTGCTGGCTTTCACGGTGAGGCCTGCCTGGTGCAGGGCGGTCAGCACGCTCCGGAGGTGCTGGAGGTGCTCACTCCATTCGGAGCTAAAAACTGCGATATCGTCGAGATATGCCGCACTGAATTTTTCCAGCCCGGCCAGGACTCTATTTACCAGTCGCTGGAAGGTGGCCGGGGCATTTTTCATCCCGAAGGGCATCACACGAAAGCGATAGTGCCCATCCGGGGTGGAGAAGGCTGACCGCTCCTTGGCTCCCTCTGTGAGCGCAATTTGCCAGTAGCCGCAGGTGAGGTCGAAGGTGCTGAGGAACCGAGCAGCCCCGAGCCGGTCAATGAGCTTGTCGGCTCGGGGAATGGTGTGGGCATCGGCTCGGGTGACTTCATTGAGTCCCCGGTAGTCCACGCAGAAGCGGAGTTCCGGTGCGACCCCGGGGGCAGCTGCTTTGGGGACCAGGACCACGGGGCTGGCCCAGGGGCTGTCTGAGGGTTCGATCACGCCTAGGGTCAACATTCTTGAGACTTCGGCTTGGATACAGGACCGGACCCGATCAGGGACCCGGTAGGCCCGGTGTCTCACTGGCGGGCTGTCCCCGGTATCCACATCGTGGACACATCAGTCGGTGACCTTAGGGACCAGGAAGAAGAGGTCCGAAAACTGCCCTAGGAGCTGGCGGCAATCCTCACGCTGCTGGGGAGTGAGAGACGGGGAGAGGTTCACTCCCTCTACGGAGCCGTCCTTCTCTTTGGTGCACAGGAGATCAGGGAGAGGATCTGACTCCTCCTCGGACCCGTCATCAGTGGCCAGTAGGAGGCTCAGCTCCGTCCGCACAAAGTGGGGCTTGAGGCGGTTCACGTGGAGGACCCGGAGGGGGTCCCAGGGGGACTGGACGTCCACCAAGTACGTGACCTGGCTCTTCCGCTCAACCACTTTGAAGGGCCCGGTCCATTTATCCTGGAGGGCGCAGGGTTTTACGGGGGCCATGACCCATACCTGCTGGCCCAGCTGAAACTCGACCAGAGTGGCGTTCTGGTCGTACCAGCGCTTCATCTCCTCCTGACTCGCATCCAGGTTGGCCTCGGCCATCTCTCGGAACCTCCTAGTCTGACTTCGAAGGGTCAGGACGTAACGGAACACATCTCGGGGGGGGCCTCGAGGGCGCCGCCTCCCAGCCTTCCTTGACCAGGCTGAGGGGCCCCCTGACGGGGTGCCCGTAGAGTAACTCAAAGGGGCTGAACCCCAAGGATTTCTGGGGAACTTCTCGGTATGCGAATAGGAGGTAGGGGAGCAGGATGTCCCACTTACGCCGGAGGGGCTCTTCCAGGCCTGCGATCATCCCCTTCAGAGTCCGGTTAAACCGCTCTACCAGGCTGTTTCCTTGGGGGTGGTACGGGGTGGTGAACTTATAGGAGACCCCGCATTGTTGCCATAAGGACTTCATGTATCGGGAGATAAAGTTGGTACCGCGATCGCTCACGACCTCGCGGGGAAAACCCATGCGGGAGAAGATCCCCATCAACGCCCGGCCCACCACGGGGGCTGTGACGGTGCGCAGGGGGATGGCCTCAGGGTAACGGGTGGCATGGTCCACCAGGACGAGAATGAACCGGTGCCCTTGGGAAGTTGGGGGGTCCAGAGGTCCTACAATGTCGATCCCGACCCGCTCAAAAGGGGTACTGACGACAGGGAAGGGTTGGAGGGGAGCCTTGCGCTTTCCTCCGCTCTTCCCACTGGCCTGGCACGTGGGGCAGGACTTGCAGTGAGCTTCTACGTCTGCTTTCATTCTGGGCCAGTAGAAGTGAGTCACGAGGTGACTGTACGTTTTGTCCTGGCCCAAGTGGCCTGCGAGGGGGACGTCGTGAACCAAACCCAGGAGGAGGTTTCGGAAGCGTAGGGGTACCACCAGCACCCGGCCGGACCCTAGCTCCACCGACTTCTGTTCGCTGTACAAAAGGTCATTCTCCCAATACACCCGGTGCGTCCCCGTCTGGTCGCCGGCGGCCAGGGCCTCTGCCTGTTGCCGGGGCCCGACCAGGGAAGGACAGGTAGCCTGCTCTCGGCAGAACTCCTCTCGGGAGGGGCCCCCTTCGTGGTGCCACTGGGCTAATTCGGGCAGATCGCCTAACTCGGTGACTTGGGGGGAGTCGGAAGGCGGGGGTTCGTCACTGGCGATCAACTCTTCTGGTGGGGGAATGTGGGGACCCTCGGCCGGGACCATCCTATTTTCAGGGGTTGGGGCGTCGTCGACTTCCCTCAGGGGGGTCAGTCGAGCCGCCATGGATCGAGTGGTGGCGCACACCCACTCAGGGAGGCCCATCATCCCTAGGTGGGTCTTGCGCTCGACTTGTCTCCAGGGGGAACTTTCCAGGTCGTTCCCCAGGAGACAGTCGACGGGCTGGGAGGTTCTTACCGCGACCTTCAGTTTACCGACCACCCCTCCCCACTCAAGGGCACCAGGGCTACCTTACATAGGCTTTCTGTGTTGTCGGCTGAAATGACAGGGCAAAATACGTTGGGGAGGACCTGGTCTTCGTGGACTAAATGGCTGAGGACACCGGTGATGCTGGCTCCGGTCTCACGGAGGGCTTCTACTTGGTGGCCATTGATCGTTACGAGCTGGCCATATTTCTTTGTGTTAGGGGGCAGGAGGCTCCCGGGGACCATCTCTCTATCTCCTAAGGATACTAGGGCCATAGCGGCGGGTTCCCACTCCTCGGCCTCCTCAACCTCCTCCCCCAGTGCTACATTGGCTATCTGTCTAGCGGGGGGTGCTGCCTGGGTGGTGCGTGGGGCCATGGGGCATTCAGGGTCGTTGGCGTAATGCCCGGGCTTCTGGCAACGAAAACAAGTGATGGTTACCCGGTGCCCCCGTCTCAGGGGGGGGCCGGATACAGCTGGTGGGGGTGCCGGGAAAGGTGGAGGTTGGGACTTCGGGGGACTAGCCTGGGACTCTCTCTGCCCTCCCTGGTTTCCCCCCCTCTCTGGCGGGGTGGTCCCTGACTGGCTTGGGGGTATTCTCCTACAGGGCCCCGGGAGACCCGGGTGTTGGTCCAGCGATCCGCCTCGACAGCCAGCTTTCTTGGGTCCATGAGCTTGCTGTCGAGCAGATGCTGGCGTAGTTCCACAAAGCAGTTCACAGCCAGGTGTTCCCACAACATAAGGTCGGTTAGTTCTTCCAGGGTGTTTACCTTGCTGCCCTTGATCCACCCATCGAAGGCGCGGCTGAAGAAATTCACATATTCCACCCAGGTGGTACCCGGGATCTTCCGGCAGTCCCGGAACCGCTGGCGGTACATCTCCGGGGTGAGGCCGTACCTCGTGAGGAGGGCCGCTTTCATGTGGTCATAAGAGGTCTGCATGGAGGTGGGTAGGTCGAGCAGGGTGTCTCTCCCTTCGCTCAGGAATCGTCCCCACAACCCAGCCCCCCAATTCTTCTGCGGGACCCGATGGGAGGTCATGGCGACCTCGTAGGCCCGGAACCACTGCTGAATGTCATCATTTTTGTAATATTCTTTGACCACATCCTTGGAGATGTGGACCTTCTGCTCCGCCGGGGGCGGCCGCCTCCCGGTTCCCCGGGGGCCGCGCGTCTTCGCTTCTTGCTTTCAGTTCTATTTCCTTCAAGCTGCGTTCATGGTCCAGTTGAAGTCTCCTTCCCTCGTGTTCTCGTTGGAGTTTCTTCTCTTCTAGTTCTCCTTGCAACTGTTCTACTGCAAGCTTTTTCTCGGCTAATTTCAACTCGCCCTCAATTTTGAGTTTGGCTAATTCGAGCGCGTAATGGCGACTTTTTTCTCTGTCTGCGAGTTCCTCCGGGGATAGGCCCCCGTCTGGTACGAAGCCTCGCACCTGGTTGCTGTTGCGTTCTCCTTGGGAGGGTCCAGCTTCGTCGTGGGGCTCCCCTGCTCCTTCTGGGCGGGAGGCCCCAGAATCCACCCAAGCTTGCAGTGCCTTTTGCATATCTTCTTTGGTGTTGAGACCAGTGGTAGCGATTTTGAGTTCCTTACAGAATTGTTTTAGTTCTTTGTGAGTGTACTCTTCCAGCTGTTCCACCTGGAACACGGCACTGGTGTCGTTTTCTGTGAGAACCACGGCGTTTCCTTCTGCCATCTTTGTCGGTAGTGCGTCAGCCGTTCACGGTACGATCTCTAGATGATGAGCCCGAATCCCGTCGCTTGCCACCAATGTTAGAAGGCGACCTCAGAGGGGCCCGGAAGGGGCCCTGACTGCCCTGAGACCCACCCTCGAAGTATCGTAGCCGGGCACTGGCGGGAGACTCCTCAGGGGAGGAACCTCGCTTCTAGGATCGTACACTCGGCACCACACGACAGAGAGACACCACACGAGGAGTTCTTAAGAGCAAATCTTTATCAGATCGAGTGGTAGGATCTTTATGATCAGCAAGGCAAAATATGTACAAGTAGAGCGCGGGCTCACAAGGTCTTGGAGGGGGGTTAGGAGGTAGCGGGACAGTCTTTGGGGTTAGGAATCAAATGCAGGAGCGTACCCGGCGCACAGCTCACAATCCTCGAGCTGGGGGATATGCTTGTCGTCGTGGGGTCCGGCGGGACCAAGAGAGTCTGTGGGAGCTTCGAGTCACTCGGCAGGCTCGAGTATCAGTTCGGAGGTCTTACGATCTTCAGGGAGCCGCGAGTCACTCAGCAAGGCTCAAGCACAAGTTCGGAGGTCTTACGATCTTCAGGGAGCCGCGAGTCACTCAGCAAGGCTCAAGCACAAGTTCGGAGGTCTTACGATCTTCAGGGAGCCGCGAGTCACTCAGCAGGGCTCAAGCACAAGTTCGGAGGTCTTACGATCTTCAGGGAGCCGCGAGTCACTCAGCAGGGCTCAAGCACAAGTTCGGAGGTCTTACGATCTTCAGGGAGCCGCGAGTCACTCAGCAGGGCTCAGGTGTTCCCAAGGCGAATCTGCCGGACAGTCCCAGAGCACCCCTTGTTATAGGGCGACTCCTCTTTGATGTCCGGAGTCTGTGCAGGCAGGGGTCTTGTCACCTGGGGGTCGCTTGTTAGGGTTTCCTGCCATTGTCCTTTGATCCTTCCAGGGCCGGGTCGGGAGGAGTCCCAGACACCCAGCAGGCGTGGAGCCAGCCCTCGGGGAGGCCGGCAGGTCGATCGAAACCCACCTTCCCAGGGAAGCGCAGAGGTGTGATAGAAACTGCTCCTCCCTCTCTCATCCCAGGGGGAGCGCGATGTTCTCCAGCCGGAGTGGCGCCTCTAGGCCAGGGTCGCGCTGGGGCTGGGCGGCCATCTTGTTGCATGAAGTGGGCACGCGGGCCCGGTGTGGCCGAAAGGAGGAAGGCCACGGACGGGAAGTCTGGGTTGGGTGCGTGTGAGTTCTGGTGGGAAGAATCGGCTAGGCCGTGGGTTTGGGGGCTGGTGTGAGGTGCAGGGGTCAGGTCTAGCTATGTTACGAGGGCCGTGTCTAACAGGGCCCCACCAGAGAACAGTTCTTGCAGGAACAGAAGACCTGCCCCTCCCTTGAAGGAGTCCGGCAACAAGCGGCCTCACAGGCCAACGGTGACCAGACCGGAACCCACTGGGTCTATTGGGCTGAAGGACTACTGTACAGCGAGCAGAAGATTGCCAAACTAGGGGCCAGTCGAGTGCTGGTGGTCCCCCTCCGGTTTCGGGAGTTCCTCCTTAACCTGGCACATGATGTGCCCCTCGCTGGGCACCTGGGGCAGGACAAAACCTACAGCCGCCTGGTGACCCACTTCTACTGGCCCCGGATGCGGAGGGACGTGGACAACCACTGCCAGTCCTGCCAGACCTGCCAAGCCAGCGGCAAGATGGGGGGACGGGTCAAAGCCCCTCTCCAGCCCTTCCCAGCAGTCAACACCTCCTTCGAACGGGTCGGAATAGACATCGTAGGGCCCCTGGACTCCCAGACCGCCCTGGGTCACCGCTTCATCCTGGTCCTCGTAGACCACGCAACCAGGTACCCTGAGGCCATCCCGCTTCAAACTGTGACGGCCCCCGTAGTGGGCCGGGCCTTAATGGGGATCTTCTCGAGAGTGGGGTTCCCCCGAGAAGTGGTGAGCGACCGAGGTACGAACTTCATCTCTAAATACATGCGGTCCCTGTGGCAGCAGTGCGGGGTCACGTACAAGTTCACCACCCCATACCACCCTCAGGGGAACGGACTGGTCGAGCGGTTCAACAGAACCTTAAAAGGCATGATCAAGGGCCTGAAAGAGCCCCTACGGCGGAGATGGGATGTCCTGCTGCCGTGCCTCCTGTTTGCCTATCGGGAGGTCCCGCAGAAGTCCCTGGGGTTCAGCCCTTTCGAATTGTTGTACGGGCATCCCGTCCGAGGACCCCTCAGCCTGGTCAAGGAAGGCTGGGAGACGAAGCCCCGAGATGCCCCTCCCGACGTCTACAGATACCTCCTGACCCTCCGCAACCAGACACGAAGGTTCCGAGCCCTGGCCGAAGCCAACCTCGAGGCCAGCCAAGAGGACATGAAAAGATGGTACGATCAAAACGCCTCTACCATCGAGTTTGAGCCGGGCCAGCAGGTCTGGTTCATGTCACCGGTTGACCCCTGCGCCCTCCAGGACAAATGGACCGGGCCCTTCAAGGTGGTGGAAAAGAAGAGCCCTGTCACCTACCTGATCGACATGGAGTCTCCCCGGAACCCCCTCCGGGTTCTGCACGCTAACCGGCTCAAACCCCACTTTGCCCGGACTGAACTAAGCCTACTGCTAGCGACCGACGACGGGGGCGAAGGCGACTCCGAACCCCTACCCGACTTCCTGCGGACCAGCGACCACGACGGGACCATCGAAGGTGTCCAACTCGCCCCCTCCCTGACCCCGGAACAGCACCACGACTGTCAGCAACTGTTGCAGCCCTTTGCGGCCCTCTTCTCCCTCACTCCGGGGGTGACTCCATGGTGTGTCTACGACGTCGACACTGGGGACAGTCCCCCCGTGCGACACAGACCCTACAGAGTACCCGACCGGGTGCGGGCCTGCATCCAGGCTGAGGTGGCGAAGATGCTGGCCCTCGGGGTCATCGAGCCCTCCGACAGCCCGTGGGCCAGTCCCGTCGTCCTGGTGCCCAAAGCCGCCGCACCAGGCACCCCCCCGGAGCTACTATTTTGTGTGGACTACCGGGCCCTGAACACCGTTACCAAGACCGATGCCCATCCTCTTCCCCGGGCCGACGAGCTCATTGACCGCTTAGGGGCAGCCCGCTACCTGAGCACTTTTGACCTCACCGCTGGGTACTGGCAGATCCAGCCCACCCCCGGTGCCCAAGAAAGATCCGCTTTCTCCACCCCTGATGGGCACTACCACTTTCGGGTGATGCCCTTCGGCATGAAGAACGCCCCGGCCACCTTCCAGAGACTAGTGAACAAGGTCCTGGCCGGGCTAGAGGCCTTCAGCGCGGCTTATTTGGATGACATTGCCGTATACAGCAGCCATTGGGCTGAGCACCTGGGACACCTCAAAGCAGCCCTGACCGCCCTCCAAAGGGCCGGGCTCACGATCAAGGCCAGCAAATGCCAGATAGGCCAAGGATCGGTGACCTATCTGGGCCATCAAGTAGGGAGCGCCAGGTGGCTCCCCTCCAACCGAAAGTTGATGCCATCCAGGCGTGGGAACCCCCCACCACCCAGACAGCTGTCCGGGCCTTTCTGGGCCTCACCGGGTACTACCGGCGATTCATCAGAGACTATGGGAGCATTGTGGGCCCCCTCACAGAGCTCACGTCAAAAAAGCAGCCCAAGAATGTACACTGGACCCCCCGCTGCCAGGCGGCCTTCGAGGCCCTCAAAACGGCAATGTGCACGGCCCCCGTGCTACAGGCCCCGGACTACAGCAAGGAGTTCGTGGTGCAGACGGACGCCTCCGAATATGGAATTGGGGCCGTCCTGTCCCAGGTAGATTCGGAGGGACTCGACAGACCCGTGGCCTTCATCAGCCGACGGCTGCTGCCCCGGGAGCAGCGGTGGAGCACCATCGAGCGGGAGGCCTTCGCTGTAGTGTGGGCCCTCAAAAAGCTCCGGCCCTAGCTCTTCGGCACCCACTTCCGGGTCCAGACCGACCACCGGCCCTTGCGGTGGTTAATGCAAATGAGGGGCGAGAACCCCAAGCTGCTGCGATGGTCCATCTCGCTGCAAGGGATGGACTTCTCTGGTGAACACCGGCCCGGCAGTGACCACGCCAATGCCGATGGCCTGTCCCGCTTCTTCCGCCTCGACGAGGAGAACCCCCAAGGAAATGGGTGACTCTCCCTGCCTTCGGCTGGGGGGGACGCCTGTTGGACCCGGCCTCGTGGCGTGGTCTTAACCCTCTTGGTTTGTGCTCGTCCCCCCGCACCGGCCTACACGGGCCGCCCTTTCAGGCCACCAGGGACCTCTCCTCCCTTCGAGGTCCCCCTTGGATTGCATCCATTTGCCTACACCCGCCTCAGTGGCCCCCTTTTCCAGGCCGCACAGGAACCCCTCATCTCTTCGGGGTTCCCCCCATGCTTGCTCCACGCACCAGCCCACGCAACCCGGCTCCCCCCGGCCTCGGCCCCAGCGAAGCCCCGACATCGAGGCACCAAGATCTGGCCAGGGGGCACCACGTGGCCACTTCAACTCTCCCGGAGGAGGAGAGTTTCGATGGGACCCCCACCGTCACCCCCACACCTAGGTGCGACCGTCCTCCGGCCTCCCCGGGCCTGGCGCCTCCCCCGCTGGGCGTCTGGCCTCTCCAAGCCCGGCCTCTCCGCCCCCACCAGGCGCGAGGGTCCGGACATCAAAGAGCTCCAGACCTATATCTGGGGCAACCCCACAAGGAAACGGCAGTTGTATCCCGGAGTCAAGAGCCCTGCTGATGGAATCGCGGCTGACCCTACGGAGAAGAACTCTTGCTTGACCCTATACCACGAGCCCAGCTGACTGCGTCGCGGCTCCACCTTATTGAGACAAGGAACCTCACGGAACATCGGGGCCCTGCTGACGCCGTCGCGGCCCAACCTCGCTGAAGCCTCTCCCAGAGCCCTGCTGACGTCGTCGCGGCTCGAGCTGAACTGAACCACCTGAAGAGCCCTGCTGACCTAGTCGCGGCTCAAGCTCCACGAACTGATCACCAGAGCCCTGCTGACGCCGTCGCGGCTCGACCACTCCGGGACGCGGAGTCCCTCCAGCTTGAGGAACAAGAACTGGGCCTAAGGTACCCTCGTACCCCGCTACTACCAAAGACTGTCCCGCTACCCCGTCCCTACCAAAGACTTTGAGACTCTTGCGGATCCCTCGATCCCCCCTTGTATATATCGATAACCGTAACCTCCTAAATACTGATAAAGAATTGCTCCTCGTGATAAACAGCCTCGAGTCCTGTGTGGTGGTGTTACTGTGCTGGTGCAGTATAGGAGAAGGACCTCTCCTAGGAGGCTTCTGAGCAGCGCTCGGCTACTTCGTACAGTGTGGGGGCCCCCCTGGGTGGTCTCTCCAACTCCCCCGGGGTCCGCCTTCCAACAGTGGTCAGGGTGATCAGTGTGTGAGTGTGCAGGGAGAGCACTATGTGTGTGCAGGGTGAGTAGTGTGTGAGTATGCTGAGTGAGCAATGTGTGTGTGTGCAGGGTAAGCAGTGTGTGAGTGTGCAGGGTAAACAGTGTGTGATTGGGCATGTAGAGCAGTGTGTGAGTGTGCAGGGTAAGCAGTGTGTGAGTGTGCAGGGTGAGCAATCTGTGAGTGTGTAGGGTGAGCAGTGTGTGAGTGTGCAGGTTGAGCAGTATGTGGGTGTCCAGGGAAAGCAGTGTTTGAGAATGCAGGGTGAGTAGTACGTAATTGTGCAGGCTGAGCAGTATGTCAGTATGCAAGGTGAGCAGTGTGTGAGTATGCAGGGTGAGCAGTGTGTGGGTGTGCAGGGTGAGCTGTATGTGAGTATACAGGGTGAGCAGTGTGTGAGTGTGGAGGATGATCAATGGGTGGGAGAGCAGGGTGAGCAATCTGTGGGTGTGCAGGGTGAGCAGAGTGTGGGTGTGCAGGGTGAGCAGTGTGTGGGTGTCCAGGGCCAGCAGTGTGTGAGTGTGCAGGGTGAGCAGTGTGTGAGCGTGCAGGCTGAGCAGTGTGTGGATGTCCAGGGCCAGCAGTGTGTGAGCATGCAGGGTGAGCAGTGTGTGAGTGTGCAGGGTGAGCAGTGTTTGGGTGTCCAGGGCCAGCAGTGTGTGAGCATGCAGGGTGAGCAGTGTGTGAGTGTGCAGGGTGAGCAGTGTGTGAGTATACAGGGTGAGCAGTGTGTGAGTATGCAGGGTGAGCAGTGTATGGGTGTGCAGGGTGAGCAGTATGTGAGTGTGAGCAGTGTATGAGTGTGCAGGGTGAGCAGTGTGTGGGTGCCCAGGGCCAGCAGTGCATGAGTATGCAGGGTGAGCAGTGTATGAGCATGCAGGGTGAGCAGTGTGTGCGTATTCAGGGTGAGCAGTATGTGGATGTGCAGGGTGAGTAGTGTGTGATTATGCAGGGTGAGTAGGGTGTGGGTGTCCAGGGCCAGAAGTGTGAGTGTGCAGGGTAAGCAGTGTGTGAGTGTGCAGGGTGAGCAGTGTGTGAGTGTGCATTGGTGAGCAATGTGTGAGTGTGCAGGGTGAGCAGTGTGGGAGTGTGCAGATTGAGCACAGTGTGAGTATGCAGGGTGAGCAGTGTGTGGGTGTGCAGGGTGAGCAGTGTGTGGGTGTGCAGGGTGAGCAGTGTGTGAGTGTGAACACTGTGTGAGTGTGCAGGGTGAGCAGTGTGTGGGTGGGCAGGGTGAGCAGTGTGTGAGTGTGCAGGGAGAGCACTATGTGTGTGCAGTGTGAGTATGCTGGGTGAGCAATGTGTGTGTTCAGGGTGAGCAGTGTGTGTGTGCAGGGTAAACAGTGTGTGAGTGTGCATGTAGAGCAGTGTGTGAGTGTGTGGGGTGAGCAGTGTGTGAGTGTGAGCAGTGTATGAGTGTGCAGGGTGAGCAGTGTGTGAGTGTGCAGGGTGATAAGTGTGTACGTTTGCAGGGTGAGCAGTGTGTGAGTATGCAGGGTGAGCAGTGTGTGAGTGTGCAGGGTGAGCAGTGTGTGGGTGTGCTGTGTGAGCAGTGTGTGAGTATGCAGGGTGAGCAAGGTGTGGGTGTCCAGGACCAGCAGAGAATGTGCATGGTGAGCAGTATGTGAGTGTGCAGGGTGAGCTGTATGTGAGTATGCAGGGTGAGCAGTGTGTGAGTGTGGAGGATGATCAATGGGTGGGAGTGCAGGGTGAGCAATCTGTGGGTGTGCAGGGTGAGCAGATTGTGGGTGTGCAGGGTTAGCAGTGTGTGGGTGCCCAGGGCCAGCAGTGTGTGAGTATGAAGGGTGAGCAGTGTGTGAGCATGCAGAGTGAGCAGTGTGTGTGTATTCAGGGTGAGCAGTGTGTGGATGTGCAGGGTGAGTAGTGTGTGAGTATGCAGGGTGAGCAGGGTGTGGGTGTCCAGGGCCAGAAGTGTGAGTGTGCAGGGTAAGCAGTGTGTGAGTATGCAGGGTGAGCAGCGTGTGAGTATGCAAGGTGAGCAATGTGTGAGTGTGCAGGGTGAGCAGTGTGTGAGTGTGCAGGGTGAGCAGTGTGTGGGTGTCCAGGGCCAGCAGTGTGTTAAAGAGTGAGCAGTGCTTGAGAGTGCAGGGTGAGCAGTGTGTGGGTGTGCAGGATGAGCAGTGTGTGTGTCCAGGGACAGCAGTGTGTGAGTGTGCAGGGTGAGCAGTGTGTGGGTGGGCAGGGTGAGCAGTGTGTGGGTGGGCAGGGAGAGCACTATGTGTGTGCAGGGTGAGTAGTGTGTGAGTATGCTGGGTGAGCAATGTGTGTGTGTGCAGGGTGAGCAGTGTGTGAGTGTGCAGGGTAAACAGTGTGTGAGTGGGCATGTAGAGCAGTGTGTGAGTGTGCAGGGTAAGCAGTGTGTTAGTGTGCAGGGTGAGCAATCTGTGAGTGTGCAGGGTGAGCAGTGTGTGAGTGTGCAGGTTGAGCAGTATGTGGGTGTCCAGGGAAAGCAGTGTTTGAGAATGCAGGGTGAGTAGTATGTAATTGTGCAGGCTGAGCAGTATGTCAGTATGCTAGGTGAGCAGTGTGTGAGTATGCTGGGTGAGCAGTGTGTGGGTGTGCAGGGTGAGCAGTATGTGAGTGTGAGCAGTGTTTGAGTTTGCAGGGTGAGCAGTGTGTGGTTGCCCAGAGCCAGCAATGTGTGAGTATGCTGGGTGAAGAGTGTGTGAGTATTCAGGGTGAGCAGTGTGCGAGTGTGCATGGTAAGCAGTGTGTGCGTATGCAGGGTGAGCAGTGTGTGGGTGTGCAGGGTGAGCAGTGTGTGAGTGTGCAGGGTGATAAGTGTGTCAGTGTGCAGGGTGAGCAGTGTGTGAGTATGCAGGGTGAGCAGTGTGTGAGTGTGCAGGGTGAGCAGTGTGTGGGTGTGCTGTGTGAGCAGTGTGTGAGTATGCAGGGTGAGCAAGCTGTGGGTGTCCAGGGCCAGCAGAGAATGTGCATGGTGAGCAGTATGTGAGTGTGCAGGGTGAGCTGTATGTGAGTGTACAGGGTGAGCAGTGTTTGGGTGTCCAGGGCCAGCAGTGTGTGAGCATGCAGGGTGAGCAGTGTGTGAGTGTGCAGGGTGAGCAGTGTGTGAGTATACAGGGTGAGCAGTGTGTGAGTATGCAGGGTGAGCAGTGTATGGGTGTGCAGGGTGAGCAGTATGTGAGTGTGAGCAGTGTATGAGTGTGCAGGGTGAGCAGTGTGTGGGTGCCCAGGGCCAGCAGTGCATGAGTATGCAGGGTGAGCAGTGTATGAGCATGCAGGGTGAGCAGTGTGTGCGTATTCAGGGTGAGCAGTATGTGGATGTGCAGGGTGAGTAGTGTGTGATTATGCAGGGTGAGTAGGGTGTGGGTGTCCAGGGCCAGAAGTGTGAGTGTGCAGGGTAAGCAGTGTGTGAGTGTGCAGGGTGAGCAGTGTGTGAGTGTGCATTGGTGAGCAATGTGTGAGTGTGCAGGGTGAGCAGTGTGGGAGTATGCAGATTGAGCACAGTGTGAGTATGCAGGGTGAGCAGTGTGTGGGTGTGCAGGGTGAGCAGTGTGTGGGTGTGCAGGGTGAGCAGTGTGTGAGTGTGAACACTGTGTGAGTGTGCAGGGTGAGCAGTGTGTGGGTGGGCAGGGTGAGCAGTGTGTGAGTGTGCAGGGAGAGCACTATGTGTGTGCAGTGTGAGTATGCTGGGTGAGCAATGTGTGTGTTCAGGGTGAGCAGTGTGTGTGTGCAGGGTAAACAGTGTGTGAGTGTGCATGTAGAGCAGTGTGTGAGTGTGTGGGGTGAGCAGTGTGTGAGTGTGAGCAGTGTATGAGTGTGCAGGGTGAGCAGTGTGTGAGTGTGCAGGGTGATAAGTGTGTAAGTTTGCTGGGGGAGCAGTGTGTGAGTATGCAGGGTGAGCAGTGTGTGAGTGTGCAGGGTGAGCAGTGTGTGGGTGTGCTGTGTGAGCAGTGTGTGAGTATGCTGGGTGAGCAAGGTGTGGGTGTCCAGGACCAGCAGAGAATGTGCATGGTGAGCAGTATGTGAGTGTGCAGGGTGAGCTGTATGTGAGTATGCAGGGTGAGCAGTGTTTGAGTGTGGAGGATGATCAATGGGTGGGAGTGCAGGGTGAGCAATCTGTGGGTGTGCAGGGTGAGCAGAGTGTGGGTGTGCAGGGTGAGCAGTGTGTGGGTGCCCAGGGCCAGCAGTGTGTGAGTATGAAGGGTGAGCAGTGTGTGAGCATGCAGAGTGAGCAGTGTGTGTGTATTCAGGGTGAGCAGTGTGTGGATGTGCAGGGTGAGTAGTGTGTGAGTATGCAGGGTGAGCAGGGTGTGGGTGTCCAGGGCCAGAAGTGTGAGTGTGCAGGGTAAGCAGTGTGTGAGTGTGCAGGGTGAGCAGCGTGTGAGTATGCAAGGTGAGCAATGTGTGAGTGTGCAGGGTGAGCAGTGTGTGAGTGTGCAGGGTGAGCAGTGTGTGGGTGTCCAGGGCCAGCAGTGTGTTCAAGAGTGAGCAGTGCTTGAGAGTGCAGGGTGAGCAGTGTGTGGGTGTGCAGGATGAGCAGTGTGTGTGTCCAGGGACAGCAGTGTGTGAGTGTGCAGGGTGAGCAGTGTGTGGGTGGGCAGGGTGAGCAGTGTGTGGGTGGGCAGGGAGAGCACTATGTGTGTGCAGGGTGAGTAGTGTGTGAGTATGCTGGGTGAGCAATGTGTGTGTGTGCAGGGTGAGCAGTGTGTGAGTGTGCAGGGTAAACAGTGTGTAAGTGGGCATGTAGAGCAGTGTGTGAGTGTGCAGGGTAAGCAGTGTGTGAGTGTGCAGGGTGAGCAATCTGTGAGTGTGTAGGGTGAGCAGTGTGTGAGTGTGCAGGTTGAGCAGTATGTGGGTGTCCAGGGAAAGCAGTGTTTGAGAATGCAGGGTGAGTAGTATGTAATTGTGCAGGCTGAGCAGTATGTCAGTATGCTAGGTGAGCAGTGTGTGAGTATGCTGGGTGAGCAGTGTGTGGGTGTGCAGGGTGAGCAGTATGTGAGTGTGAGCAGTGTGTGAGTTTGCAGGGTGAGCAGTGTGTGGTTGCCCAGGGCCAGCAATGTGTGAGTATGCTGGGTGAAGAGTGTGTGAGTATTCAGGGTGAGCAGTGTGCAAGTGTGCATGGTAAGCAGTGTGTGTGTATGCAGGGTGAGCAGTGTGTGGGTGTGCAGGGTGAGCAGTGTGTGAGTGTGCAGGGTGATAAGTGTGTCAGTGTGCAGGTTGAGCAGTGTGTGAGTATGCAGGGTGAGCAGTGTGTGAGTGTGCAGGGTGAGCAGTGTGTGGGTGTGCTGTGTGAGCAGTGTGTGAGTATGCAGGGTGAGCAAGGTGTGGGTGTCCAGGGCCAGCAGACAATGTGCATGGTGAGCAGTATGTGAGTGTGCAGGGTGAGCTGTATGTGAGTGTACAGGGTGAGCAGTGTGTGAGTGTGGAGGATGATCAATGGGTGGGAGTGCAGGGTGAGCAATCTGTGGGTGTGCAGGGTGAGCAGAGTGTGGGTGTGCAGGGTGAGCAGTGTGTGGGTGTCCAGGGCCAGCAGTGTGTGAGTGTGAAGGGTGAGCAGTGTGTGAGTGTGCAGGCTGAGCAGTGTGTGGATGTCCAGGGCCAGCAGTGTGTTAAATAGTGAGCAGTGCTTGAGAGTGCAGGGTGAGCAGTGTGTGGGTGTGCAGGGTGAGCAGTGTTTGGGTGTCCAGGGCCAGCAGTGTGTGAGCATGCAGGGTGAGCAGTGTGTGAGTGTGCAGGGTGAGCAGTTGTTGGACCAGGCCTCGTGGCATGGTCCTTACCCCCGTGGATTGTGCCCGTTCCCCGCCCCGGCCTTCACGGGCCACCCTTCTGAACTGCACCGAGGCTGTTAGACGGCGACCCCAGAGGAGCCCGGAAAGGGGTCCTGACTTCCCTGAGTCCCACCCGTGTAGTATTGTAGCCGGGCACTGGCGAGAGATTCCCCCGGGGGGTGGAATCTCGCAACTAGGATCGTACTTCTGGCACCCCACGACACAGAGAGACCACACTGGGTATTCTCAGAAACAAGTTTTATCAAATAGGTATCACTGCAAATATGTACAAGGTGAGCACGGGCTCAAGAGTCTCGGAAAGGTAGGGGGTAGCGGGACTGTCTCTGGTAACGGTTCAAAGCAGGGACGTATCCGGCGCACAGCTCACAATCCTCGAGCTGGGGGATACGTGGTCGGAGTCGGGGTCCGGCGGGACCGTGAGAGTCTGGGGGAGCCGCGAGTCACTCAGCAGGGCTCAGGTACAAGTTCGGAGGTCTTACGATCTTCAGGGAGCCGCGAGTCACTCAGCAGGGCCCAGGTACAAGTTCGGAGGTCTTACGATCTTCAGGGAGCCGCGAGTCACTCAGCAGGGCTCAGGTACAAGTTCGGAGGTCTTACGATCTTCAGGGAGCCGCGAGTCACTCAGCAGGGCTCAGGTGGGTTCAAGGTCCAGGGGCCGCGACCACGTCAGCAGGCTCTCGTGGTTCCAGCATCGAATCTGCCGGACAGTCTCAGAGCACCCCTTGTTATAGGTCGACCCCGCTTTGATGTCCGGAGTCTGCGCAGGCAGGGGTCTTGTCCCCTGGGGGCCGCTTGTCGGGGTTTCCTGCTATTGTCTTTTTGATCCTTTCAGGGCCGGGTCGGGAGGAGTCCCAGACACCCAGCAGGCACGGAGCCAGCCCGCAGGGAGGCCGGAGGGCCGATCGAAACCCATCGTCCCAGGGGAGTTCAGAGGTGCGATAGAAACTGCTCCTCCCTCTCTCATCCCCTGGAAGCGTGATGTCCTCCAGCCGGAGTGGCGCCTCGAGGCCCGGGTCGCGCTGGGGCCGGGCGGCCATCTTGTTGCAGGGAGTGGGCACGCGGGCCCGGGGTGGCCGAAAGGAGAGAGGCCATGGACGGGGATGTCCGGGGTTGGTGCAGGTGTCCTGGTGGGAAAGGTCGGCTGGGCCGCGTGCTTGGGCTGCAGGCACCAGGTTTCGGGGGTGCGGGGGCACGGAGGGCCATTCTACGAGGCCGGGTCCAACACGCGTCCCCCCCAGCTGAAAGCCGGAGAGAACTGCCCATCACCTTGGGGGGTTCTCTTCGCTGAGGCGGAAGAACCGGGAGAGGCCGTCAGCGTTGGCGTGGTCCGTACCAGGGCGGTGTTCTACGGTGAAGTCCATTCCCTGGAGGGAGATTGACCACCGCAGTAGCTTGGGGTTTTCTCCTCGCATCTGCATGAGCCATCGCAAGGGCCGATGGTCAGTTTGGACCCTGAAATGAGTGCCGAACAGGTAGGGTCGTAGTTTTTTGAGTGCCCAGACCACGGCAAAGGCTTCGCGCTCTATGGTGCTCCACTTCTGTTCTCGGGGTAGCAGCCGCCGACTGAGGAAGGCGACGGGCTGGTCCCGGCCTTGATCATTCACTTGGGACAGGACGGCCCCAATGCCATGCTCGGAGGCATCGGTCTGGACTATGAACTCCTTGGTGTAGTCGGGAGCCTGGAGGACGGGGGCCGTGCACATGGCCTTTTTTAGAGCATCGAAAGCTTCCTGGCAGGCAGCCGTCCATTGCACCTTCTTTGGCTGTTTTTTAGACGTGAGTTCAGTGAGAGGGCCGACCAGGCTGCCATACCCCCGAATGAATCGGCGGTAGTAGCCCGTGAGTCCCAGAAAGGCTCGGACTTTCGTTTGGGTGATGGGTGGGTCCCAGGCCAGGATGGCGTCGATCTTTGGCTGTAGAGGAGCGACCTGGCCACTCCCGACTTGGTGCCCCAGGTAGACTACGGATCCTTGCCCGATCTGGCACTTGCTGGCTTTTACGGTGAGGCCTGCCTGGCGCAGGGCGGTTAGCACTCTCCGGAGGTGCTGGAGGTGCTCACTCCACTCTGAACTGAAGACAGCGATGTCGTCCAGATAGGCCGCGCTGAACCGTTCTAGCCCGGCCAGGACCCTATTTACCAGTCTCTGGAAAGTGGCCGGGGCATTTTTCATCCCGAAGGGCATCACGCGGAAGCGGTAGTGCCCATCGGGGGTGGAGAAAGCAGACCTCTCCTTGGCCCCTTCGGTGAGCGCAATCTGCCAGTAGCCGCAGGTGAGGTCGAAAGTGCTGAGGAACCGGGCGGCCCCTAGTCGGTCAATGAGCTCGTCGGCTCGTGGAATGGGGTGGGCATCGGCTCGGGTAACGTCATTGAGCCCCCGGTAATCCACGCAGAACCGGAGCTCGGGGGCGACACCGGGAGCTGCTGCCTTCGGAACCAGGACCACGGGGCTGGCCCAGGGACTGTCAGAGGGCTCGATCACCCCCAGGGTCAACATCTTCGAGACTTCAGCTTGAATGCAGGACCGGACCCGGTCAGGAACCCGGTAGGCTCGGTGCCTCACCGGCGGGCTGTCCCCGGTGTCCACATCGTGAACACACCAGTTGGTGACCCGGGGGGTCAGGGAGAAGAGGTCGGAAAATTGTCTGAGGAGCTGGTGGCAGTCCGCTTGTTGCTGGGCAGTGAGGGCTGGGGAGAGGTTCACTCCCTCCACGGAGCCATCCTGCTCCTTGACACACAGGAGGTCCGGGAGGGGGTCCGACTCATCTTCGGCCCCGTCATCGGTGGCCAGCAGGAGGCTCAGTTCTGTCCGCACGAAGTGAGGCTTGAGGCGGTTCACGTGCAGGACCCGGAGGGGATCCCGAGGCGACTGGACGTCCACCAAGTAGGTGACTTGGCTCTTCCTCTCAACCACTTTGTAGGGCCCAGTCCATCGGTCCTGGAGAGCGCCAGGCTTCACGGGGGCCATGACCCACACCTGCTGGCCCGGCTGGAACTCGACCAGAGTGGCATTCTGGTCGTACCAGCGCTTCATTTCTTCTTGACTCGCCTCCAGGTTGGCCTCGGCCAGTTCTCGGAACCTCCTGGTCTGGTTCCGGAGGGCCAGGACATATTGGAACACATCTCGGGGGGTGGTCTGGGGTGCTGCCTCCCACCCTTCCTTAACCAAACTGAGGGGACCTCGGACGGGGTGCCCATAGAGTAATTCAAACGGGCTGAACCCTAAGGACTTCTGGGGGACCTCCCGGTAAGCGAACAAGAGGCAGGGGAGCAGGACGTCCCACTTACGCCGGAGGGGCTCTTCTAGGCCAGCGATCATCCCTTTCAAAGTCCTATTAAACCTCTCTACTAGGCCGTTCCCTTGGGGATGGTACGGGGTGGTGAACTTATAGGACACCCCACATTGTTGCCACAGGGACGTCATATACCTTGATATAAAATTAGTGCCGCGATCGCTCACGACCTCGCGGGGGAAACCCACCCTGGAAAAGATCCCCATCAGGGCCCGGCCCACCACGGGGGCCGTAATGGTGCGCAGGGGAATAGCCTCTGGATAGCGGGTGGCGTGGTCTACTAGGACCAAGATGAAACGGTGACCTTGGGAGGTGGGGGGGTCCAGTGGCCCCACGATGTCGATTCCGACTCGTTCGAAGGGGGTACTGACGACCGGGAAGGGTTGGAGGGGAGCCTTGCGCTTTCCCCCACTCTTCCCACTGGCTTGGCACGTGGGGCAGGACTTGCAGTGTGCCTCTACCGCTGCCTTCATCTTAGGCCAATAAAAATGGGTCACGAGACGGCTGTAGGTCTTGTCCTGACCCAGGTGACCGGCGAGGGGGACATCGTGGGCTAAGCCCAGGAGGAAGTCCCGGAAGCGGAGGGGTACCACCAGTACCCGTCCGGATCCCAGCTCCACTGATTTCTGCTCACTATACAGGATGTTATTCTCCCAATAGATTCGGTGCGTTCCGGTCTGGTCACCTGCGGCTTGGCCCTCGGCCTGGCGCCGCAGCCCGACCAGGGAAGGACAGGTGGCTTGCTCCCGGCAAAATTCTTCCCGGGTGGGCCCGCCCTCGTGGCGCCAATGGGCCAACTCGGGTAGATCCCCCAACTCGGGGACCGGGGCGGGGTCGGATGGTGCGGGTTCGTCGCTGGCGACGGACCCTTCCGATGGGGGAACGGGAGGACCCTCGGCGGGGACGGTACGGGCTTCTTCGACCGGGGTGCCCTCGACTTCTCTCCGGGGAGTGAGTCGGGCTGTCATAGATCGGGTGGTGGCACACACCCACTCGGGGAGTCCCATCATTCCTAGGTGGGCCTTGCGCTCTACGTGCTTCCAGGGAGAACTCTCCAGGTCGTTCCCTAAGAGGCAGTCGACCGTCTGGGAGGTTCTTACGGCCACCTTGAGTTTACCTATCACCCCTCCCCACTCAAATGGCACCAGGGCTACCTGACACATACTTTCCCTATTGTCTGCAGATATTACGGGGCAAAAGACATTGGGGAGGATCTGCTCCTCGGGAACTAGGTGCCTGAGGACACCGGTGATACTGGCCCCGGTGTCCCGCAGGGCCTCTACCTGGTGGCCATTGATCTTGACGAGCTGCCCATATTTCTGTGTGTTGGACGGTAGGAGGCTACCAGGGATCATTTCCCTATCTCTCAGGGATACTAGGGCCATAGCGGCGGGTTCCCACTCCGCGGCTTCTTCAACCTCCTCCCCCAGGGCTACGTTGACTATCTGTCTCGCAGGGGTGACTTGGGTGGCCATGGGGCACTCTGGGTCATTGGCGTAGTGCCCGGGTTTCTGGCAACGAAAACATGTGACGGTCACCCGGTGTCCTCGTCTCCCAGGGGGCCCTGTTACTGGTGGGGGGGCGCCGGAAAAGGTGGAGGTGGTGTCTTCGGGGGGCTAGGCTGGGACTCTCTCGGCCCTCCCTGGTTCCCTCCCCCTCTCTGGCGGGGTGGTCCCTGACTGGTTCGGGGGTACTCTCCTACCATGCCCCGGGAGACCCGGGTGTTGGTCCAGCGGTCGGCCTCCACAGCCAGCTTCCGGGGATCTGTGAGCTTGCTATCTAGCAGATGTTGACGTAGCTCTACGAAGCAGTTCGCAGCCAGATGTTCCCATAACATGAGGTCAGTGAGTTCGGCAAGGGTGGTGACCTTGCTGCCCTTGACCCACCCATCGAAGGCCCGACTAAAAAAGTTTACATACTCCACCCAGGTGGTGCCCGGGATCTTCCTGCAGTCCCGGAACCGTTGGCGGTACATTTCTGGGGTGAGGCCGTATCTTGTGAGGAGAGCCTCTTTCATGTGGCTGTAGGAGGTCTGCAGGGAGAGGGGTAGGTCGAGCAGGGTGTCCCTTCCTTCGCTCAGAAACCGCCCCCACAACCCCGCCCCCCAGTCCTTCTGCGGAATCCGATGGGAGGTCATGGCGACCTCGTAGGCCCGAAACCATTGCTGAATGTCATCGTTTTTATAATATTCTTTGACCACATCCTTGGGGATGTGGACCTTTTGTTCCGCTGGGGGGGCCGTCTCTCGGTTCCCCGAGGGCCTCCCGTCCTCATTTCGGGCCTTGAGCTCGAGTTCTTTTAAGCTGCGTTCGTGCTCTAGTTGGAGCTTTCTTCCTTCGTGCTCCCGTTGGAGCTTCTTTTCTTCCAGTTCGCCTTGTACGCGCATTTGCTCTACCGCTAGCTTTTTCTCCGCTAACTTCAATTCGCCCTCGATTTTGAGTTTGGCTAACTCGAGTTCATGACTGCGGCTTCTCTCTCTGTCCGCGAGTTCTCCCGGGGATAGGCCCCCGTCTGGTACAATGCCTCGCACCTGTTTGTCGCTGCTTTCACTTGGAGGGGGTTCGGCTTCGTCGGGGCGCTCCCCCGTGCCTTCCGGGCGGGATGCCCCGGTCTCCACCCAAGTTTTCAGTGCTTTCTGCAAGTCTTCCTTAGTGTTGAGGCCAGTGGTAGCGATTTTAAGTTCTTTGCAAAATTGTTTTAGCTCTTTGTGTGTGTATTCTTCCAGGTGCTCCACCTGGAACACTCTGTTGGCGTTGGTTTCTGCGGAGCTCATGGCGCTTCCTTCTGCCATCTTTGTTGGTCGTGCGTCCGTTGTTCACTGTACGATCTCTAGGTGATGGGCCCGAATCCCGTCGCTTGCCACCAATGTTAGACGGCGACCCCAGAGGAGCCCGGAAAGGGGTCCTGACTTCCCTGAGTCCCACCCGTGTAGTATTGTAGCCGGGCACTGGCGAGAGATTCCCCCGGGGGGTGGAATCTCGCAACTAGGATCGTACTTCTGGCACCCCACGACACAGAGAGACCACACTGGGTATTCTCAGAAACAAGTTTTATCAAATAGGTATCACTGCAAATATGTACAAGGTGAGCACGGGCTCAAGAGTCTCGGAAAGGTAGGGGGTAGCGGGACTGTCTCTGGTAACGGTTCAAAGCAGGGACGTATCCGGCGCACAGCTCACAATCCTCGAGCTGGGGGATACGTGGTCGGAGTCGGGGTCCGGCGGGACCGTGAGAGTCTGGGGGAGCCGCGAGTCACTCAGCAGGGCTCAGGTACAAGTTCGGAGGTCTTACGATCTTCAGGGAGCCGCGAGTCACTCAGCAGGGCCCAGGTACAAGTTCGGAGGTCTTACGATCTTCAGGGAGCCGCGAGTCACTCAGCAGGGCTCAGGTACAAGTTCGGAGGTCTTACGATCTTCAGGGAGCCGCGAGTCACTCAGCAGGGCTCAGGTGGGTTCAAGGTCCAGGGGCCGCGACCACGTCAGCAGGCTCTCGTGGTTCCAGCGTCGAATCTGCCGGACAGTCTCAGAGCACCCCTTGTTATAGGTCGACCCCGCTTTGATGTCCGGAGTCTGCGCAGGCAGGGGTCTTGTCCCCTGGGGGCCGCTTGTCGGGGTTTCCTGCTATTGTCTTTTTGATCCTTTCAGGGCCGGGTCGGGAGGAGTCCCAGACACCCAGCAGGCACGGAGCCAGCCCGCAGGGAGGCCGGAGGGCCGATCGAAACCCATCGTCCCAGGGGAGTTCAGAGGTGCGATAGAAACTGCTCCTCCCTCTCTCATCCCCTGGAAGCGTGATGTCCTCCAGCCGGAGTGGCGCCTCGAGGCCCGGGTCGCGCTGGGGCCGGGCGGCCATCTTGTTGCAGGGAGTGGGCACGCGGGCCCGGGGTGGCCGAAAGGAGAGAGGCCATGGACGGGGATGTCCGGGGTTGGTGCAGGTGTCCTGGTGGGAAAGGTCGGCTGGGCCGCGTGCTTGGGCTGCAGGCACCAGGTTTCGGGGGTGCGGGGGCACGGAGGGCCATTCTACGAGGCCGGGTCCAACAGAGGCCCTTCCTCCTGAGCGGCACGAGGTCGCATACCCCTCGTGGCTCCGCCATCTTGTTGGCACCCACGTGGCTCTGTGCACCAGCCAGCGCGACCCCGCTCAACCCGGCCTCGACCCCAGCGAAGCCCCGACATCGAGGCACCACGAACTGGCCAGGGGGTGCCGCAGGAACCATTCATCGCCCCCGGCGGAGGACAGTATCGATGGGACCCCCAACTGTCCTCCCCTCTCGAGGTGTGATCGCCCTGCAACTCCCTTGGGCCTGGCGCCTCTCCTGCTGGGCGTCTGGCCACCTCCACCCGGCCTCTCCGCCCCCACCGGGCGCCTGCGTCCGGACATCAAAGGGCTCCATACCTATATCTGGGGCGACCCCACCACAGATCGGCAGTTGTTTCCCGGAGTCGAGAGCCCTGCTGATTGAATCGCGGCTGACCCTACGGAAAAGAACTCTTGTCGGAACCATCACGAGCCCTGCTGACTGCGTCGCGGCTCCTTCTTGTGAACACTTTGAAGCCACCTGGAACATCGGAGCCCTGCTGACGCTGTCGCGGCCCAACCTCGCTGAAACCTCCCTCGGAGCCCTGCTGACGACGTCGCGGCTCGAGCTCAGCAGAAACCATCTTGAGAGCCCTGCTGATTGGATCGCGGCTCTCCACGAACTGTCCGCCAGAGCCCTGCTGACGCCGTCGCGGCTCGACCCCTCCGAGATCCGGAGGTCCTCCAGCTTGAGGATAAGAACTGGGCCCCAGGTACCCTCGTACCGCACTCCTGCCAAGGACTGTCCCGCTACCCCTACCCTTCCAAAGAGACACTAAGACTTTTGGTGGATCCCTCGATCCCTTCGTGTAAATATTGACCTCGTAACCTTTTTATTGCTGATAAAGAATCGCTTGTCTTGAGACAACCTCCTTGAGTCCTGTGTGGTGGTGTTACTGTGCTAGTAGGTGATAGGAGAAGGATCTCGCAGGAGACTTCTCGGCAGCGCTCGGCTACTTCATACGGTGTGAGGGCCCCCCTTGGTGGTCTCGCCGACTCCTCGGGGTCCACCTTCCAACATTTGGTGGCCAGCGACGGGATCCGAGCCGAACGCAGTACGTACCAGCCAGTACCCACTAGCTACCCATCCAAACGTACAGTAATCATGAGCAGCCAGGAAAACAACGCGACAATGGAGTTCCAGCCCGAACGGCTGGAAGAATATACGCACAAAGAGTTAAAACAGTTCTGCAAAGACAAAGGCATTGCAACCACCGGCCTAAGTACCAAAGAGGACATGCAGAAAGCTCTGAGGACATGGCTGGAGGCCGGGGCAGGCCCCTCCCAGGAAGAAGGTCCCTTACCCCTGACTGAGACCTCATCAACCGCACGGACTCCGGCAACCGGAGGAAGAAAGAGCCTAGAAACCGGCCTCTCCGAAGAAGAAATACGAGAGCGGGAGAAGGTCCGGAACCACGAGCTAGAGCTCGCACGACTGCGGCTGGACGGCGAACTCCAGCTGGCGGAAAAGAAACTGGCCCTAGAACAGCTACGGCTTCAAGAGGAGATAGAGGAGAAGAGGCGACACCGGGAGTTGGAGGAAAAGAAACTGACCCTTGAGCACGAGCGCAGTCTCAAGGAGCTCGAAATCAAGGCCAAGAACGGAGGGACCAACGCCCCCAGTACTAGAGACACTCTACCGCCTGCTGAGACCAAGGTACATATCCCGAAAGAGGTCGTCAAGGAGTACTACAAGAATGACGACATCCAACAATGGTTCAAGGCCTACGAGGTGGCCATGACCTCTCATCGGGTGCCCCGAAAAGACTGGGGCGCGGGCCTGTGGGGGCGGTTCCTGAGTGAGGGTCGAGACACACTGCTCCAGCTACCGGAGGAGGTGATGACCTCCTACGATCACATGAAGGAGGCTCTGCTCACCCGCTACGGGCTAACCGCAGAAATGTACCGCCAGCGGTTCAGAGTCTGCAAGAAAATCCCGGGCACCACCTGGAAGGAATATGTGGACTTTTTCAGTCGGGCCCTAGAAGGGTGGATCAGAGGTAGCAAAGTAACCACCTACGGGCAGCTGGTCGACCTCATCGTGTGGGAACATCTCTCCAACAATTGCTTTGTGGAACTGAGACAGCACCTCCTCAACAGCAAAATGACCGACCCGCGAAAACTCGCCGTCGAGGCCGATCGATGGGTCAACTCCCGGGTCCCCCGGAACTCAATGGGGGAGTACCAGAGGAACCCCACCGGACCCCCTCGCCAACACGGTGGAGGGGAGGGCCGAACAGGAACCGAGACCCTCCCGCCGGGGCCCCCAGGAGTCCCCCTCGAGGGCCACAGCAGCAACAACTCTCCCCGAGCCTAGCCCGAAGGGGGGCGCCCCCGGTCAGATCCGGACCATGGCCACCAGTAACGTGCTACGGCTGCCAACAAACCGGACACTATGCCAGCAATCCGGTCTGCCCCCTGAACCGAAGAAATGGCGCCGGCGGGCCCCCGCCCCGACAGCTGGCGGCTGCCGCCCTGGGAGAAGGAGAAGAGGAAGAGGAGACCCTCGACCGAGGGACCACTGAATGGGAGCCGGCAGCCATGTCCCTGGTCTGCCTGGGTAGCCGAGAAATGGTACCCTGCACCCCCATCCCAAGCAACACCCAGAAGTACCGGCAGCAGGTCACGGTCAATGGACAACGGGCCGAAGCCCTTCGTGACACCGGCGCAAGTGTCACCGCTGTCCGCTGCCACCTGGTGACCCCCGAACAGATCCTACCAAATGTGCTGTGTCCCGTCCGGACGGCCGACAACAGCGAAAGCCTGTGCCAGATGGCCCTGGTCCCCTTCGAGTGGGGAGGGGTGACGGGCCTGCTGAAGGTGACGGTACGCAACGACGCCCCCGTAGACTGCCTCCTGGGGAACGACTTGGAGAGTTCCCCCTGGGCTCAAGTAGAGCGACGAGAGCACCTCCGAATGCTGGGACTATCTGACTGGGCCTGTGCCATCACCCGGTCCATGACCGCCCGGGCCCCCCGCTCATCCTCGGCCTCTGGGGCCGCCCAGCCCGAGGGGCTCGCACCACCTCCTGCCAGCAGCGAGGGGGAGGCGGACACCGACCCTGGACCTAGTGAATCCTCCCCTGAAGAGATGGCTTCCCCGTGCGCCCTACCAGAGCTGACACAATGGCGACACGAAGGGGGCCCCACCCGGGAGCAGTTCCAACAAGAGCAGCAGTCCTGCCCCACTCTCGAAGGGGTCCGCCAACAAGCGTCCGCCCAAACCAACGGGGACCAGACCGGCACCCACTGGGTCTACTGGGCCGAGGGCCTGCTATACAGTGAGCAGAAAGTGGCAGAACTCGGGGCCAGCCGAGTGTTGGTGGTCCCCCTCCGCTTCCGGGAGTTCCTGCTCAACCTGGCACATGATGTGCCCCTCGCCGGACACTTGGGGCAAGACAAAACGTACAGCCGCTTGGTGACCCACTTCTACTGGCCTCGGATGTGGAGGGACGTGGACAACCACTGCCGGTCCTGCCAGACCTGCCAAGCCAGCGGGAAGACGGGGGGTCGGGTCAAGGCCCCCCTCCAACCCTTTCCAGCCGTCAGCACCCCGTTCGAACGGGTCGGAATCGATATCGTGGGGCCCCTGGACCCCCAGACCGCCCTGGGCCACCGCTTCATCCTGGTCCTCGTGGACCACGCCACCAGGTACCCGGAGGCGGTCCCGCTAAGAACTGTAACGGCCCCCGTGGTAGGCCGGGCCCTAATGGGGATCTTCTCCCGACTGGGATTTCCCCGCTAAGTGGTGAGCGACTGAGGCACGAACTTTATTTCCAGATACATGCGGTCCCTGTGGCAGCAGTGCGGGGTCACATACAAGTTCACGACCCCCTATCACCCTCAGGGGAACGGACTGGTTGAGCGGTTCAACAGAACATTAAAGGGAATGATCCAGGGCCTAGAAGAGCCCCTCAGGCGGAGATGGGATGTCCTGCTGCCGTGCCTCCTGTTTGCCTATCGGGAGGTCCCGCAGAAGTCCCTGGGGTTCAGCCCGTTTGAACTATTGTACGGACACCCGGTCCGCGGACCGCTCAGCCTGGTCAAAGAAAGCTGGGAGACGAAGCCCCAAGGCACCCCTCCTGACGTCTACCGATACCTCCTGACCCTCCGAAACCAGACCCGCAAGTTCCGAGCCCTGGCCGAAGCCAACCTCGAGGCCAGCCAGGAGGACATGAAGCGGTGGTACGATCGGAACTCCTCCACCATAGAATTCGAGCCAGGTCAGAAGGTATGGGTCATGGCCCCGGTTGAACCCGGCGCCCTCCAGGACAAGTGGACTGGGCCCTTCAAGGTAGTGGAGAAGAAAAGTCCCGTCACCTACCTGGTCGACCTGGAGTCCCCCCGGAACCCCCTCCGGGTCCTACATGCTAACAGGCTAAAACCCCACTTTGCCCGGACCGAACTGAGCCTGCTACTGGCGACCGACGAGGGGGGCGAGGACGACTCCGAGCCCCTGCCCGACCTCTTGCAGTCCAACGTCCATGATGGAACAATCGAGGGTGTCCAACTCGCCTCTTCCCTGACTCCGGAACAGCGCAACGACTGCCAGCAACTGCTGCAGAACTACGCAGCCCTCTTCTCCCTCACCCCCGGGGGTGACCCACTGGTGCGTCCACGACGTCGACACCGGGGAGAGCCCCCCCGTGCGACACAGAGCCTACCGGGTACCCGACCGAGTGCGGGCATGCATCCAGGCCGAAGTAACGAAGATGCTGGCCCTGGGGGTCATCGAACCCTCCGACAGCCCGTGGGCCAGTCCTGTCGTCCTGGTGCCAAAGGCCGCAGCTCCCGGCCACCCCCCGGAGTTGCGATTCTGCGTGGACTACCGAGCCCTGAATGCAGTGACCAAGACGGACGCCCACCCTATACCCCGGGCTGACGAACTCATTGACCGCTTAGGGGCCGCTCGCTACTTGAGCACGCTGGACCTCACCGCCGGGTACTGGCAGATCCAGCTCACCCCCGGCGCCCAAGAAAGATCCGCCTTTTCGACCCCGGATGGGCATTACCACTTTCGGGTGATGCCCTTCGGAATGAAGAACGCCCCGGCCACTTTTCAAAGACTGGTGAACAAGGTTTTGGCCGGGCTTGAGGCCTTCAGCGCGGCCTACCTAGATGACATTGCCGTGTACAACAACCACTGGGCAGAGCACCTCCTTCACATTAAAGCCGTCCTGGCCGCCCTCCAGCGGGCCGGGCTCACAATCAAGGCCAGCAAATGCCAGATCGGCCACAGATCCGTGACCTACCTGGGTCATCAAGTGGGGAGCGGGCAGGTGGCCCCTCTCCAACCGAAAATAGATGCCATCCAGGCCTGGGAACCCCCCACTACCCAGACCGCTGTCCGGGCCTTCCTGGGTCTCACCGGATACTACCGGCGGTTTATCCAGGATTATGGGAGCATTGTTGGCCCCCTCACAGAGCTAACGTCCAAAAAGCAGCCCAAGAAGGTGCACTGGACACCCCGCTGCCAAGCAGCCTTCGACACCCTAAAGACCGCAATGTGTACTGCCCCGGTGCTACAGGCCCCTGACTACAATAGGGAGTTCGTGGTGCAGACGGACGCCTCCGAGTATGGGATCGGGGCCGTCCTGTCCCAGGCCGATGAAAAGGGGCTCGACCGACCAGTGGCCTTCATCAGCCGACGGCTACTGCCCCGGGAGCAACGATGGAGCACCATCGAGCGCGAGGCCTTCGCTGTGGTGTGGGCCCTTAAGAAACTCCGGCCCTACCTCTTCGGTACCCACTTCCGGGTCCAGACCGACCACCGGCCCCTGCGGTGGTTAATGCAAATGCGGGGCGAGAACCCCAAGCTGCTGCGGTGGTCCATCTCGCTACAAGGGATGGACTTTGACGTTGAACACCGGCCCGGCAATGACCACGCCAACGCCGACGGCCTGTCCCTCTTCTTCTGCCTTGACGAGGAGAATCCCCAAGGAGATGGGTGACTCTCCATGCCTTCGGCTGGGGGGGACGCCCGTTGGACCCGGCCTCGTGGCATGGTCCTTACCCCCGTGGATTGTGCCCGTTCCCCGCCCCGGCCTTCACGGGCCACCCTTCTGAACTGCACCGAGGCCCTTCCTCCTGAGCGGCACGAGGTCGCATACCCCTCGTGGCTCCGCCATCTTGTTGGCACCCACGTGACTCTGTGCACCAGCCAGCGCGACACCGCTCAACCCGGCCTCGACCCCAGCGAAGCCCCGACATCGAGGCACCACGAACTGGCCAGGGGGTGCCGCAGGAACCATTCATCGCCCCCGGCGGAGGACAGTATCGATGGGACCCCCAACTGTCCTCCCCTCTCGAGGTGTGATCGCCCTGCAACTCCCTTGGGCCTGGCGCCTCTCCTGCTGGGCGTCTGGCCACCTCCACCCGGCCTCTCCGCCCCCACCGGGCGCCTGGGTCCGGACATCAAAGGGCTCCAGACCTATATCTGGGGCGACCCTGCCACAGATCGGCAGTTGTATCCCGGAGTCGAGAGCCCTGCTGATTGAATCGCGGCTGACCCTACGGAGAAGAACTCTTGTCGGAACCATCACGAGCCCTGCTGACTGCGTCACGGCTCCTTCTTGTGAACACTTTGAAGCCACCTGGAACATCGGAGCCCTGCTGACGCTGTCGCGGCCCAACCTCGCTGAAACCTCCCTCGGAGCCCTGCTGACGACGTCGCGGCTCGAGCTGAGCAGAAACCATCTTGAGAGCCCTGCTGATTGGTTCGCGGCTCTCCACGAACTGTCCGCCAGAGCCCTGCTGACGCCGTCGCGGCTCGACCCCTCCGAGATCCGGAGGTCCTCCAGCTTGAGGATAAGAACTGGGCCCCAGGTACCCTCGTACCGCACTCCTGCCGAGAACTGTCCCGCTACCCCTACCCTTCCAAAGAGACACTGAGACTTTTGGTGGATCCCTCGATCCCTTCGTGTAAATATTGACCTCGTACCCTTTCGATTGCTGATAAAGAATTGCTTGTCTTGAGACAACCTCCTTGAGTCCTGTGTGGTGGTGTTACTGTGCTAGTATGTGATAGGAGAAGGATCTCTCAGGAGACTTCTCGGCAGCGCTCGGCTACTTCATACAGTGTGAGGGCCCCCCTTGGTGGTCTCGCCGACTCCTCGGGGTCCGCCTTCCAACACTCACCCTGCACACTCTTACACTACTCACTCTGCACACCCACACACTGCTCACCCTGCACACCCCCACACTGCTCACACTCACACACTGCTAACCCTGCACACTACTCACCCTGCACACCCACACAATGCTCACCATGCATAGGAACACACTGCTCAGCCTGCACACTTACACACTGCTGGACCTGGACACACACACACTGCTCACCCTGCACACCCACACACTGCTCACCCTGTACTCTCAAGCACTTCTCATTTTATAACACACTGCTGGCCCTGGACACCCACACACTGCTCACCCTGCACACTCACACACTGCTCACCCTGCACACTCACACACGGCTGGCCCTGGACACCCACACACTGCTCACCCTGCACACCCACACTCTGTTCACCCTGCACACCCACAGACTGCTCACTCTGCACTCCCACCCATTGCTCATCCTCCACACTCACACACTGCTCACTCTGCATACTCACACACTGCTCACCCTGCACACTCACACACTTATCACCCTGCACACTCACACACTGCTCACCCTGCAAACCCACACACTGCTCACCCTGCATACGCACACACTGTTTACCATGTACACTCGCACACTGCTCACCCTGCATACTCACACACGCCTCACCCTGCATACTCACACACTGCTGGCCCTGGGCACCCACACACTGCTCACCCTACATACTCACACACTGCTCACCCTGCATACTGACATACTGCTCAGCCTGCACAATTACATACTACTCACCCTGCATTCTCAAACACTGCTTTTCCTGGACACCCACATACTGCTCAACCTGCACACTCACACACTGCTCACCCTGCACACTCACAGATTGCTCACCCTGCACACTCACACACTGCTTACCCTGCACACTCACACACTGCTCTACATGCCCACTCTCACACTGTTTACCCTGCACACTCACACACTGCTCACTTTGCACACACACACATTGCTCACCCAGCATACTCATACACTACTCACCCTGCACACACATAGTGCTCTCCCTGCACACTCACACAGTGTTCACACTCACACACTGCTCACCCTGCACACCCACACACTGCTCACCCTGCACACCCACACACTGCTCACCCTACACACTCACACATTGCTCACCCTGCACACTCACACACTGCTCACCCTGCACACTCAAACACTGCTTACCCTGCACACTCACACTTCTGGCCCTGGACACCCACACCCTGCTCACCCTGCATAATCACACACTACTCACCCTGCACATCCACACACTGCTCACCCTGAATACGCACACACTGCTCACCCTGCATGCTCACACACTGCTCACCCTGCATACTCACGCACAGCAGGCCCTGGGCACCCACACACTGCTCACCCTGCACACTCATACACTGCTCACACTCACATACTGCTCACCCTGCACACCCACACACTGCTCACACTGCATACTCACACACTGCTCACCCTGTATACTCACACACTGCTCACTCTGCACACTCATACACTGTTTATCCTGCACACTCACACACTGCTCTCCCTGAACACTCACACACTGCTCACCCCACACACTCACACACTGCTCACCCTGCACACTCACACCCTTCTCACTCTGCACACTCACACATTGCTCACCCTGCACACCCACACACTGCTCACCCTGCACACCCAAACACTGCTCACCCTGCACACCCCCACACTGCTCACACTCACACACTGCTCACCCTGCACAATACTCACCCTGCACACCCACACACTGCTCACCCTGCATAGGAACACACTGCTCAGCCTGCACACTTACACACTGCTGGCCCTGGACACGCACACACTGCTCACCCTTCTCACCCACACACTGCTCAACCTGCACTCTCAAGCACTGCTCACTATTTAACACACTGCTGGCCCTGGACATCCACACACTGCTCAGCCTGCACACTCACACACTGCTCACTCTGCACACTCACACACTGCTGGCCCTGGACACCCACACACCGCTCACCCTGCACACCCACACTCTGCTCACCCTGCACACCCACAGATTGCTCACCCTGCACTCCCACCCATTGCTCATCCTCCACACTCAAACACTGGTCACCCTGCATACTCACATACAGCTCACCCTGCACACTCACATACTGCTCACCATGCACATTCACTGCTGGTCCTAGACACCCACACACTGCTCACCCTGCATACTCACACACTGCTCACAAAGCACACCCACACACTGCTCACCCTGCACACTCACACATTGCTCACCCTGCATACTCACACACTGCTCACCCTGCACACTCACACACGTATTACCCTGCACACTCACACACTGCTCACCCTGCACACCCACACACTGCTCACCCTGCATACACACACACACTGCTTACCATGCACACTTGCATACTGCTCACCCTGAATACTCACACACTCTTCACCCTGCATACTCACACATTGCTGGCCCTGGGCAACCACACACTGCTCACCCTGCAAACTCACACACTGCTCACACTCACATACTGCTCACCCTGCACACCCACACACTGCTCACCCTGCATACTCATACACTGTTCACCCTGCATACTGACATACTGCTCAGCCTGCACAATTACATACTACTCACCCTGCATTCTCAAACACTGCTTTCCCTGGACACCCACATACTGCTCAACCTGCACACTCACACACTGCTCAACCTGCACACTCACAGATTGCTCACCCTGCACACTCACACACTGCTTACCCTGCACACTCACACACTGCTCTACATGCCCACTCACACACTGTTTACCCTGCACACTCACACACTGCTCACCCTGCACACACACACATTGCTCACCCAGCATACTCACACACTACTCACCCTGCACACACATAGTGCTCTCCCTGCACACTCACACACTGCTCACCCTGCCCACCCACACAGTGCTCACCATGCACACTCACACACTGCTGGCCCTGGACACACACACACTGCTCATCCTGCACACCCACACACTGCTCACCCTGCACTCTCAAGCACTGCTCACTCTTTAACACACTGCTGGCCCTGGACACCCACACACTGCTCACCCTGCACACTCACACATTGCTCACCTTGCACACTCACTCACTGCTCACCCTGCACACTCACAAACTGCTGGCCCTGGACACCCACACACTGCTCACCCTGCACATGCACACACTTCTCAAATTCACACACTGCTCACCATGCACACCCACACACTGCTCACCCTGCATACTCACACACTACTCACCCTGCATACTCACACACTGCTCACCCTGCACACTCACACATTATCACCCTCCACACTCACACACTGCTCACCCTGCAAACCCACACACTTCTCACCCTGCATACGCACACACTGCTTACCATGCACACTCGGACACTGCTCACCCTGCATACTCACACACGCCTCACCCTGCATACTCACACACTGCTGGCCCTGCAAACTCACACACTGCTCACACTCACATACTGCTCACCCTGCACACCCACACACTGCTCACCCTGCATACTCACACACTGCTCACCCTGCATACTGACATACTGCTCAGCCTGCACAATTACATACTACTCACCCTGCATTCTCAAACACTGCTTTCCCTGGACACCCATATACTGTTCAACGTGCACACTCACACACTGCTCACCCTGCACACTCACAAATTGCTCACCCTGCACACTCCCACACTGCTTACACTGCACACTCACACACTGCTCTACATGCACACTCACACACTGTTTACCCTGCACACTCACACACTGCTCACCCTGAACACACACATTGCTCACCCAGCATACTCACACTGCACACACATAGTGCTCTCCCTGCACACTCACACACTGCTCACCCTGCCCACCCACACACTGCTCACCCTGCACACTCACACAGTGTTCACACTCACACACTGCTCACCCTGCACACCCACACACTGCTCACCCTGCACACCCACACACTGCTCACCCTGCATACTCACACAGTGCTCAATCTGCACACTCCCACACTGCTCACCCTGCACACTCACACATTGCTCACTAATGCACACTCACACACTGCTCACCCTGCACACTCACACACTGCTTACGCTGCACACTCACACTTCTGGCCCTGGACACCCACACCCTACTCACCCTGCATAATCACACACTACTCACCCTGCACATCCACATACTGCTCACCCTGAATACATACACACTGCTCACCCTGCATGCTCATACACTGCTCACCCTGCATACTCATGCACTGCTGGCCCTGGGCACCCACACACTGCTCACCCTGCACACTCATACACTGCTCACACTCACATACTGCTCACCCTGCACACCCACACACTGCTCACCCTGCATACTCACACACTGCTCACCCTGTATACTCACACACTGCTCACCCTGCACACTCACACACTGCTCACCCTGCATGCTCACACACTGCTGGCCCTGGACACCCAAACACTGCTCACCCTGCACACTCACACACTGTTCTCCCTGCTCACTCACACATTGCTCACTCTGCACACTCACACACTGTTTATCCTGCACACTCACACACTGCTCTCCCTGCACACTCACACACTGCTCACCCCACACACTCACACACTGCTCTACATGCACACTCACACACTGTTTACCCTGCACACTCACACACTGCTCACCCTGAACACACACATTGCTCACCCAGCATACTCACACTGCACACACATAGTTCTCTCCCTGCACACTCACACACTGCTCACCCTGCCCACCCACACACTGCTCACCCTGCACACTCACACAGTGTTCACACTCACACACTGCTCACCCTGCACACCCACACACTGCTCACCCTGCACACCCACACACTGCTCACCCTGCATACTCACACAGTGCTCAATCTGCACACACACACATTGCTCACCCAGCATACTCACACACTACTCACTCTGCACACACATAGTGCTCTCCCTGCACACTCACACACTGCTCACCCTGCCCACCCACACACTGCTCACCCTGCACACTCACACAGTGTTCACACTCACACACTGCTCACCCTGCACACCCACACACTGCTCACCCTGCACACCCACACACTGCTCACCCTACATACTCATCAGTGCTCAATCTGCACACTCACACACTGCTCACCCTGTATACTCACACATTGCTCACCCTGCACACTCACACATTGCTCACCCTGCACACTCACACACTGCTCACCCTGCACACTCACACATTGCTCACCCTGCACACTCACACACTGCTCACCCTGCACACTCAAACACTGCTTACCCTGCACACTCACACTTCTGGCCCTGGACACCCACACCCTGCTCACCCTGCATAATCACACACTACTCACCCTGCACATCCACACACTGCTCACCCTGAATACGCACACACTGCTCACCCTGCATAGGAACACACTGCTCAGCCTGCACACTTACACACTGCTGGCCCTGGACACACACACACTGCTCACCCTGTGGGTGCGCAGGGCCAGCAGTGCTAAGTTATAGCCGAGCGCCGCTGAGAAGCCTCCTAGGAGAGGTCTTTCTCCTATGATCGTACTAGGCCCAGTAACACCACCACACAGGACTCCGTATCAGTTGCTTATCGAAGTACTTTATCAATAGTAGCACATTCGAAATATTTACAGGGGGATCGAGAGATCCAGAAAGAGTCTCAATGTCTTTGTAGGGACAGGGAAGCGGGACAGTCTTAGTAACAGCCTGGTACGGGGAAGCTCTGCTCCAGACCTTGCGTTAGGCCGAAGTTGGCTCCGGGGACCGGAGCGGCAGGTGCTGGTCTCAAAGCAGCTCGGACGTGGAGAGCCGCGACGGTGTCTGCAGGGCTCGGGTGGTAGTTCCGCTTGGGTCGAGCCGCGACACAGTCAGCAGGGCTCGGTGGTAGGTCCGCTTCGGTCGAGCCGCGACGAGGTCAGCTGGGCTCTGATGGCAAGTTCAACAAGGTCGGGCCGCGACAGCGTCAGCAGGGCCCCAAAGGTTCGTGAAGGTCTTTAAGCACGGTGGAGCCGCGACGTAGTCAGCAGGGCTCAGAGCGTGGTTCCAGGATGAGTCTTTCTCCGTAGGGTCAGCCGCGATCCGATCAGCAGGGCTCTTGACTCCGGGATACAACTGCTGTCCTGTTGCAGGGTCGCCCCAGATATAGGTCTGGAGCCCTTTGATGTCCGGACCCTTGCGCCCGGGGGGGCGGAGAGGCCGCGTCGGGAGCGGCCAGACGCTCAGCAGGAGAGGCGCCAGGCCAAGGAGAGCTGTGGGGCGATCGCACCGAGGTGTGGGAGGACGGTTGGGGGTCCCATCGATACTGCCCTCCGCCGGGAGTGGGGAAGTGTTCACGTGGTACCCCCTGGCCAGTTGTTGATGCCTTGATGTCGGGGCTTGCTGGGGCCGAGGCCGGGTTGAGCGGGGTCACGTAGGCTGGTGCGCAGAGTCACGTTGTTAGAAAGGATAGACGGACCGGGAGGGTCGGCCGGGGTCAGGGGGAGAGGTCTCCGGGGAGAGCCGTCTCCAGCGATCGTACAGACAAGTAACTTTCCCCCCCACAGACGGATACCACACACGGATAAGGTTCAGGGTTCTTTATAAGCACTTCTTAGGGTACGGTTGAATGGTACAAGGAGGTCTGGACTCAGGGGTCCCCTCGATTCAAGTCTCTCAAAGCAGGGTAAGGGGTAGCGGGACAGTCTGTCTACCAGTCAGGTAGCTTGGATGAGATGATGATTAGCTCACAATCCTCGAGCTTAGTTGGTACGGGCCGCGGCAGCGCCAGCAGGTCCCGGTGGAGATGGTCGGTACACGGTCCGCGGTAGCACCAGCAGGTCCCGGAAAGATGGTCGATGTACGGTCCGCGGCAGCGCCAGCAGGTCCCGGTGAGGATGGTCGTTACAACGGGCCGCGGCAGCGCCAGCAGGTCCCGACGAGGATGGATGTTGTAGAAGGCCGCGGCAGCGCCAGCAGGCAGGACGATGGTTCACAAGAGCGGGCTACGGCAGCGCCAGTAGTCCGTCAAGGCTGAGTTCTCTCGGTGTCTCTCGACTCCAGGATACAACTGCCTTCCTGCTCCGGAGCTGCCCCAGTTATAGGGCAGGCGCTCTTTGATGTCCGGACCCTCGCACTTGGAGGTCGGAGGGCCCGGGATGAAGGTGTCCAGACACCCAGCAGGGGGTGGAGCCAGCGCCTGGGGGAGCTGGAGGCGATCGGCACCTGGCGGGGGAAGAGCTCTTGACACTTCGTCCTCCCATTGACCTGCCAAGTGGTCCGCTCACCTCCCGGGTGGATGGTGGTGCCGGGATGTCGGGGCCGGTCAGGCCCGGGGTTAGGGTCGGGGCGAGGCCACGCGGCCTCGTGGTGCAGGGCCCAAGATGGCGGCTTGAACCGGCCGGTGGAGCCGGTGGGGCTGGGCCCCGTGATGAGTAGAGGTCCGAGGGCAGAAGATCCGTCGGGAGACGGGGTACAGGTGCTTTTCGTGGGTTATGCCTGGCGGGCCGGAGCTCGGGCCCTGTCGTGCGGGGAGGGAGCAAGCCCTTCGTGTGGCCTGTCCAACATGCGTCCCCCCCAGCTGAAGGCGGGGAGAGTCACCCATCTCCTTGGGGACTCTCTTCGTCGAGGCGGAAAAAGCGGGACAGGCCATCCGCGTTGGCGTGGTCTTGGCCTGGCCGGTGCTCCACAGTGAAGTCCATTCCCTGCAGGGAAATGGACCAGCGCAAGAGTTTTGGGTTCTCTCCCCGCATCTGCATCAGCCACTGCAGGGGTCGATGGTCGGTTTGTACCCGGAAGTGGGTACCGAAGAGATAAGGCCGGAGCTTTTTGAGGGCCCACACCACTGCGAAGGCCTCCCTCTCAATGGTGCTCCAGCGCTGTTCTCGGGCCAGGAGACGTCGACTGATGAAGGCCACCGGCTGGTCATGACCCTCGGGGTTTAACTGAGAAAGGACGGCTCCGATGCCGTGGTCGGAGGCGTCGGTCTGTACTACGAATTCCCGACTGTAATCGGGGGCCTGGAGCACAGGGGCGGTGCACAGGGCGGCCTTCAGTTTCTCGAAGGCCGCTTGACAATCGGGGGTCCAGTTAATCCGCTTCGGCTGGTTCTTGGACGTGAGACCCGAGAGGGGCCCCACGATGCTGCCATAGTCTTTCACGAACCGCCGGTAGTAGCCGGTGAGCCCCAAGAAGGCTCGGACCTCGGTCTGGGTGACGGGGGGCTGCCAGGACTGGATGGCAGCAATCTTAAGTTGTAGCGGGGCCACCAGCCCGCTTCCCACTTGGTGCCCAAGGTAGGTCACAGACCCTTGGCCAATTTGGCACTTGCCAGCCTTAATTGTGAGGCCGGCCCGCTGGAGGGCCTGTAGGACCTCGTGGAGGTGACGGCGGTGGTCGGGCCAGTGGCGGCTGTATACAGCGATATCGTCCAGATAGGCAGCGCTGAACTCTTCGAGCCCCGCCAAGACCTGGTTCACGAGGCGTTGAAACGTGGCGGGGGCATTTTTCATGCCGAAGGGCATGACCTTGAATTGGTAGTGGCCATCGGGGGTAGAGAAGGCTGACCGTTCCTGAGCCCTGGGTGTGAGGCCGATCTGCCAGTAGCCCGCTGTTAGGTCGAAGATACTAAGGTAGCGGGCGGCCCCCAGCCGGTCGATCAGCTCATCTGCTCGGGGAATCGGATGAGCGTCGGTCCGGGTGACAGCGTTCAAGCCCCGGTAGTCGACGCAGAATCTCAGTTCAGGTGCGGTGCCGGGGGCAGCGGCTTTGGGAACCAATACCACCGGACTGGCCCAGGGACTGTCCGAGGGCTCGATGACCCCGATTGTGAGCATCTTGGCCACTTCCTCCTGTATGCAGGCCCGTACCCGATCTGGTACGCGGTAGGCCCGGTGTCGGACAGGGGGTCTGTCCCCGGTGTCCACGTCGTGCAAACACCAAGGGGTGACCCCGGGGGTGAGGGAGAACAGTGTAGCGAACCACAGCAGGAGGGTTCGGCAGCCCTGGCGTTGCTCCGAAGTGAGGGCGTCAGATAGCCGGACCCCGTCCACGGAGCCGTCATTCTCCTGAGTCTTCAGAAGATCCGGAAGGGGTTCGGAGTCTTCCTCTGCCCCACTGTCCGTAGCCATCAGGAGGCTGAGTTCTGAGCGCACAAAGTGTGGTTTGAGTCGGTTGGTGTGGAGGACCCGGAGGGGGTTCCGGGAGGTCCCCAGGTCGATGAGGTAAGTGACGGGGCTTTTGCGCTCGACCACTTTGAAGGGCCCCGTCCACTTATCCTGCAAGGCACATGGTTCGGTGGGGGACATCACCCATACTTGTTGCCCAGGCTCAAACTCAACGGAGGAGGCATTGTGATCATACCACCTCTTCATGTCCTCCTGGCTGGCCTCGAGATTCGCCTTGGCCATCCCTCTGAAGCGCCGGGTCTGATTGCGTAGGGCCAGGATGTAGTTGAAGACGTCTGGAGGGGTCTTCAGGGGGGCCATCTCCCAACCTTCTTTTACTAGGCTGAGGGGCCCTCGCACAGGGTGCCCGTACAGGAGTTCGAAAGGGCTAAAACCGAGGGACTTCTGGGGAACTTCTCGGTAGGCGAAGAGGAGGCACGGGAGTAGTACATCCCACTGGCGACGGAGGGGCTCTTCCAATCCCCCAATCATCCCCTTGAGGGTGCGGTTAAAACGCTCCACTAGTCCGTTCCCTTGGGGGTGATAGGGGGTCGTGTATCTGTAGGTGACCCCGCATTGTTGCCAGAGGGACTTCATGTATTTGGATATAAAGTTCGTGCCTCGGTCGCTGACGACTTCTCGGGGGAAGCCTACCCGGGAGAAGATCCCCATTAGGGCCCGGCCAACCACCGGAGCTGTCACGGTCCGTAGGGGCACCGCCTCGGGGTAGCGGGTGGCATGGTCCACCAGTACTAAGATGAACCTGTGTCCTTGTGCCGTGCGGGGGTCCAGAGGCCCCACGATGTCTATCCCCACCCTCTCGAACGGGGTGGTGACCACAGGGAAGGGTTGCAGAGGGGCTTTCAGCTTCCGACCACTCTTCCCGCTGGCTTGGCATGTGGGGCAAGATCGGCAGTGGTTCAGGACGTCGTTCCTCATTTTCGGCCAGAAAAAGTGGGTCACTAGGCGGCTGTACGTTTTATCCTGGCCCAGGTGTCCAGCCAGGGGGACATCGTGGGCCAGGTTGAGCAGAAAGTCTCTGAAGCGGAGAGGTACCACCAGTACTCGACCGGCCCCCAGCTCGGCGATTCTTTGCTCGCTGTATAGCAGGTCGTTATCCCAGTAGACCCAGTGAGTTCCGGTGGAGTCCCCTGCGTTCTGGGCGCTGGCTTGTTGGCGGAGTCCCTCGAGGGAGGGACAGGTATTTTGTTCCTGGCGGAACTGTTCTTGGGTGGGCCCCCCTTCTTGACGCCACTGAGCCAGGTCAGGAAGGTCCTGGGGTTGCGCGTCCCCTTCGGTCGTCGGGTCTGGGAGGCTGTCCTCGTCGTTGTCTTCTACTGGGGCGACCGGGGGCGGAGGTGCTGGCCATTCTGGTTCTTCTGATCGAGGGACGGCACGGGCGGCCATGGACCGGGTGGTTATGCAGGCCCAGTCCGGGAGGCCCAGCATCCCCAGGTGCTCTCTTCTCTCAACGGTGGCCCACGGGGAACTCTCGAGGTCATTCCCCAGGAGGCAGTCCACGGGGGCATCGTCCCGGACCGTCACCTTCAACAGGCCGGAGACCCCTCCCCATTCGAATGGGACGCAGGCCATTTGACACATACTTTCAGAGTTGTCTGCCGAGCGGACGGGGCAGAGAATGTTCGGCAGGATCTGCTCGGGCTTCACCAGGTGACAGCGGACGGCCGTCACACTGGCGCCTGTGTCACGCAAGGCCTCGGCTCGCTGTCCATTAATGGTCACCCACTGACCGTATTTCCTGGTGTTAGCGGGTAGGGGAGCCCGCGGGACCATGTCTCTTCCCCCTAAGCACGCCAGGACCATGGCGGCCGGTTCCCACTCTTGCTGGGCCGGCTCATACTCCTCTGGTTCCTCCAATGATCGCTCTTCCCCCAGGGCGGCGGCAGCTACCTGGCGGGGCTTGGGTGTTTGGTTCTGCGGGCAGCTCGGGTCATTGGCGTAGTGGCCGACTCGCTGGCATCGGTGGCACGTGACGTTGGCTCGGACCCCAGGACGCCACGGGGGGTTGCCCCGACCGGCCGGAGCCGGGGTGCTGGCCACGGGTGTTGCGGGCAAGGCATCTCTCCCTCGCCCCTGGCCCCCTCCTCCTCCCCGAGGACGGTGCTGGCCTTGGTTGTTTCTGTTCTGTTCGTGTGGCCCCCTCCGGCCCACTCGGGTGCTTTCCCATCGGTCAGCTTCGGCGGCGAGCTGCCGGGGGTCAGTCAGCTTACTGTCGAGGAGGTGCTGCCTGAGCTCGACGAAGCAGTTGTTCGACAGGTGCTCCCATACCATCAGGTTAAAGAGTTGTTCGTATGTGGTGACCTGGCTCCCCTTTATCCAACCCTCGAAGGCACGGCTGAAATAGTTCACGTATTCTACCCAAGTTGTACCTGGGATCCGGGTGCAATCTCTGAACCTCTGGCGGTACATCTCGGGTGTGAGGCCGTAGCGGGTGAGGAGGGCAGCCTTCATGTGGTCGTAGGACGACATTTGGTGATCTGGGAGCTGCAGTAGGGCATCGCGACCCTCGTTGATAAACCTCCCCCAAAGTCCGGCTCCCCAATCACTTCGGTCGATCCAGTGGGAGGTCATGGCGATCTCGTAGGCTTTAAACCACTGTTGTATGTCGTCTTCTCGGACATACTCGCGGACAACATCCTTGGGGATGTGGACTTTTTTCTCGATTGGCCCCGGGGTGTGTGGTCGCTCAGGCACCCCCAGTTCCTTATTCTGTTTCCGAAGTTCTATTTCCGCCAGTTTGCGCTCGTGCTCGAGCGTTATTTTTTTCTCCTCCAGCTCTCTCTGTCTCTGCTTCTCTTCTCGTTCATCTCGGAGCCGCATGTGCTCGAGGTTGAGTTTCTGTTCAGCTAACTTGAGTTCCCCATCCATCTTGAGTCGTGCCATTTCCAACTCGTGCAATCTGGTTCTTTCTCTTTCTCGGATCTCCTCCTGCGAGAGGCCCGTTCCCCGCTCCTCGGGAGCCGTGGCATTCCCCTCTGGTGTGATGCTGCTTTGGTCGGAGGGTCCGGCGACCCCAGTTTCTGTCCACGACTCTAGGGCGTGCTTTAGATCATCTTTGGTACTCAGGCCGGTGGTAGCAATGCCAAGTTCTATGCAGAATTGTCTCAGTTCGCGGTGGTTGTATTCTTCTAATTTATCCATTTGGAATTTCTCGGTGGAGTTGCTATCTTTGGCTGACATCGTGTTTTTGTCGTGGGGTGAGCTACTCTCTGTACGATTACGCGTTGATTCGGATCGCGCCGCTGGCCACCAATGTTAGAAAGGATAGACGGACCAGGAGGGTCGGCCGGGGTCAGGGGGAGAGGTCTCCGGGGAGAGCCGTCTCCAGCGATCGTACAGACAAGTAACTTTCCCCCCCACAGACGGATACCACACACGGATAAGGTTCAGGGTTCTTTATAAGCACTTCTTAGGGTATGGTTGAATGGTACAAGGAGGTCTGGACTCAGGGGTCCCCTCGATTCAAGTCTCTCAAAGCAGGGTAAGGGGTAGCGGGACAGTCTGTCTACCAGTCAGGTAGCTTGGATGAGATGATGATTAGCTCACAATCCTCGAGCTTAGTTGGTACGGGCCGCGGCAGCGCCAGCAGGTCCCGGTGGAGATGGTCGGTACACGGTCCGCGGTAGCACCAGCAGGTCCCGGAAAGATGGTCGATGTACGGTCCGCGGCAGCGCCAGCAGGTCCCGGTGAGGATGGTCGTTACAACGGGCCGCGGCAGCGCCAGCAGGTCCCGACGAGGATGGATGTTGTAGAAGGCCGCGGCAGCGCCAGCAGGCAGGACGATGGTTCACAAGAGCGGGCTACGGCAGCGCCAGTAGTCCGTCAAGGCTGAGTTCTCTCGGTGTCTCTCGACTCCAGGATACAACTGCCTTCCTGCTCCGGAGCTTCCCCAGTTATAGGGCAGGCGCTCTTTGATGTCCGGACCCTCGCACTTGGAGGTCGGAGGGCCCGGGATGAAGGTGTCCAGACACCCAGCAGGGGGTGGAGCCAGCGCCTGGGGGAGCTGGAGGCGATCGGCACCTGGCGGGGGAAGAGCTCTTGACACTTCGTCCTCCCATTGACCTGCCAAGTGGTCCACTCACCTCCCGGGTGGATGGTGGTGCCGGGATGTCGGGGCCAGTCAGGCCCGGGGTTAGGGTCGGGGCGAGGCCATGCGGCCTCGTGGTGCAGGGCCCAAGATGGCGGCTTGAACCGGCCGGGGGAGCCGGTGGGGCTGGGCCCCGTGATGAGTAGAGGTCCGAGGGCAGAAGATCCGTCGGGTGACGGGGTACAGGTGCTTTTCGTGGGTTATGCCTGGCGGGCCGGAGCTCGGGCCCTGTCGTGCGGGGAGGGAGCAAGCCCTCCGTGTGGCCTGTCCAACACACGTACAATCCAAAATGGAGGAGCCCCGAGGTGCAGGGGACCTCTTGCGGCTTGGCGAGGGGGAACAGGACCACGCCACGTGGCCGGCTCCAACAGCGAGCCAGGAAGAGATGAAGCGCTGGTACGACCAGAATGCCACTCTGGTCGAGTTCCAGCTGGGCCAGCAGGTATGGGTCATGGCCCACGTGAAACCCTGCGCCCTCCAGGATAAATGGACCGGGCCCTTCAAAGTGGTTGAGCGGAAGAGCCAGGTCACGTACTTGGTGGATGTCCAGTCACCACGGGACCCCCTCCGGGTCCTCCACGTGAACCGCCTCAAGCCCCACTTTGTGCGGACGGAGCTGAGCCTCCTGCTGGCCACTGATGACGGGGCAGAGGAGGAGTCGGATCCCCTCCCTGATCTCCTGTGCACCAAAGAGAAGGACGGCTTCGCAGAGGGAGTGAACCTCTCCCCATCCCTCACTTCCCAGCAACGTGAGGATTGCCGCCAGCTCTTAGGGCAGTCTTCCGACCTCTTCTCCCTGGTCCCCCAAGTCACCGACTGGTGTGTCCATGACGTGGATACCGGAGACAGCCCGCCGGTGAAACACCGAGCCTACCGAGTCCCTGATCGGGTCCGGTCCTGCATTCAAGCCGAGGTCTCGAAGATGTTAACCTCAGGAGTGATCGAACCCTCAGACAGTCCCTGGGCCAGCCCCGTGGTCCTGGTCCCGAAAGCAGCTGCCCCCGGTGTCGCCCCAGAACTCCGCTTCTGCGTGGACTACCGGGGACTCAATGAAGTCACCCGAGCCGATGCCCACCCCATTCCCCGAGCCGACAAGCTCATTGACCGACTCGGGGCTGCTCGGTTCCTCAGCACCTTCGATCTCACCTGCGGCTACTGGCAAATTGCGCTCACAGAAGGAGCCAAGGAGCGGTCCGCCTTCTCCACCCCGGATGGGCACTATCGCTTTCGCGTGATGCCCTTCGGGATAAAAAATGCCCCGGCCACCTTCCAGCGACTGGTAAATAGAGTCCTGGCCGGGCTGGAAAAATTCAGCGCTGCCTATCTAGACGATATCGCAGTTTTTAGTTCCGAATGGAGTGAGCACCTCCAGCACCTCCGGAGGGTGCTAACTGCCCTGCGCCAGGCAGGCCTCACCGTGAAAGCCAGCAAGTGCCAGATTGGGCAAGGTTCGGTAACCTACCTGGGGCACCAGGTCGGAAGCGGCCAGGTCACCCCTCTACAGCCCAAAATCGACGCCATCCTAGCCTGGGAACCCCCCACTACCCAAACGGAGGTCCGAGCCTTTCTGGGCCTCACGGGCTACTACCGGAGATTCATCCGGGGGTACGGCAGCCTAGTCGGTCCCCTCACGGGACTCACGTCCAAGAAACAGCCCAAGAAAGTGCAGTGGACCCCTGCCTGCCAAGAGGCGTTCGATGCCCTAAAAACGGCCATGTGCACAGCCCCCGTCCTTCAGGCTCCCGACTACTCCAAGGAGTTTGTGGTACAAACAGACACCTCCGAGCATGGAATTGGGGCCGTCCTGTCCCAGGTGAATGACCAAGGCCTAGACCAGCCCGTAGCCTTCCTCAGCCGAAGGCTGTTGTCCAGAGAACAGAGATGGAGCACCATTGAGCGCGAGGCGTTCGCCGTAGTCTGGGCCCTCAAGAAGTTACGCCCTTATCTATTCGGCACCCATTTCAAGGTCCAAACCGACCATCGCCCCTTGCGATGGCTCATGCAGATGCGAGGAGAAAACCCCAAGCTACTGCGGTGGTCAATCTCCCTTCAGGGGATGGATTTCACCGTGGAACATCGCCCTGGTACTGACCACGCCAACGCGGATGGCCTCTCCCGGTTCTTCCGCCTCAGCGAAGAGAACCCCCAAGAGGATGGGTAGTTCTCTCGGCTTTCAGCTGGGGGGGACGCGTGTTAGACCCGGCCTCGTATCATAGCCATCCCTGTCCCTGCACCACATAACCTGACCCTTGCACCTCACGCAGCCCCCGAGCCCACGGCCTAGCCGATCCTTCCCACCAGAACACACACACACCTGACCTGGACTTCCCCATCCGTGGCCTTCCTCCTTTCGGCCACACCGGGCCCGCGTGCCCACTTCATGCACCATGATGGCCGCCCGACCCCAGTGCGACCCTGGCCTAGAGGCGGCACTCCGGCTGGGGGACATCGCGCTCCCATTGGGATGAGAGAGGGAGGAGCAGTTTCCATCGCACCTCTGAGCTCCCCTGGGAAGGTGGGTTTCGATTGGCCCGCCGGCCTCCCCGAGGGCTGGCTCAACGCCTGCTGGGTGTCTGGGACTCCTCCCGACCCGGCCCTGAAAGGATCAAAAGACAATGGCAGGAAACCCCGACAAGCGACCCCCAGGTGACAAGACCCCTGCCTGCACAGACTCCGGACATCAAAGAGGAGTCGTCCTATAACAAGGGGTGCTCTGGGACTGTCCGGCAGATTCGCCTTTGGAAACACCTGAGGTCTGCTGAGTGACTCGCGGCTCCCTGAAGATCGTAAGACCTCCGAACTTGTACTTGAGCCCTGCTGAGTGACTCGCGGCTCCCTGAAGATCGTGAGACATCTGAACCTGTGCTTGAGCCCTGCTGAGTGACTCGCGGCTCCCCGAAAAGATCGTAAGACCTCCGACTTGTGCTTGAGCCCTGCTGAGTGACTCGCGGCTCCCACAGACTCTCTTGGTCCCGCCGGACCCCGACGACGACAAGCGTATTCCCCAGCTCGAGGATTGTGAGCTGTGCGCCGGGTACGCCCCTGCATTTGATCCATATCCCCAAAGACTGTCCCGCTACCTCCTACCCCCCTCCAAGACTCTGTGAGCCCGCGCTCCACTTGTATATATTTGCCTTGCTGATCATAAAGATCCTACAACTCCGATCTGATAAATATTTGTTCTTAAGAACTTCCGGTGTGGTGTCTCTTTGTCGTGTGGTGCCGAGTGTACGATCCTAGATACGAGATTCCTCCCCTTAGGAGTCTCCCGCCAGTGCCCGGCTGCGATACCTCGAGGGTTGGTCTCAGGATAGTCAGGGCCCCCTCCGGGCTCCTCTGAGGTCGCCTTCTAACAGTGGGCAGGGTGAGCAGTGTGTGAGTGTGCAGGGAGAGCACTATGTGTGTGCAGGGTGAGTAGTGTGTGAGTATGCTGGGTGAGCAATGTGTGTGTGTGCAGAGTGAGCAGTGTGTGAGTGTGCAGGGTAAACAGTGTGAGAGTGTGCATGTAGAGCAGTGTGTGAGTGTGCAGGGTGAGCAGTGTGTGAGTGTGCAGGTTGAGCAGTATGTGGATGTCCAGGGAAAGCAGTGTTTGAGAATGCAGGGTGAGTAGTATGTAATTGTGAAGGCTGAGCAGTATGTCAGTATGCAGGGTGAGCAGTGTGTGAGTATGCAGGGTGAGCAGTGTGTGGGTGCCCAGGGCCAGCAGTGTGTGAGTATGCAGGGTGAGGCATGTGTGAGTATGCAGGGTGAGCAGTGTGCGAGTGTGCAGGGTGATAAGTGTGTGAGTGTGCAGGGTGAGCAGTGTGTGAGTGTGGAGGATGAGCAATGGGTGGGAGTGCAGGGTGAGCAGTCTGTGGGTGTGCAGGGTGAGCAGAGTGTGGGTGTGCAGGGAGAGCAGTGTGTGGGTGTCCAGGGCCAGCCGTGTGTGAGTGTGCAGGATGAGCAGTGTGTGAGTGTGCAGGGTGAGCAGTGTGTGAGTGTGCAGGGTGAGCAGTGTGTGAGTATGCAGGGTGAGCAGTGTGTGAGTATGCATGGTGAGCAGTGTGTGGGTGTGCAGGGAGAGCAGTATGTGAGTGTGAGCAGTGTATGAGTGTGCAGGGTGAGCAGTGTGTGGGTGCCCAGGGCCTGTGGTGTGTGAGTATGCATGGTGAGCAGTGTGTGATCATGCAGAGTGAGCAGTGTGTGTGTGTTCAGTGTGAGCAGTGTGTGGATGCAGGGTGAGTAGTGTGTGAGTATGCAGGGTGAGCAGGGTGTGGGTGTCCAGGGACAGAAGTGTGAGTGTGCAGGGTAAGCAGTGTGTGAGTGTGCAGGGTGAGCAGTGTGTGAGTGTGCATTAGTGAGCAATGTGTGAGTGTGCAGGGTGAGCAGTGTGGGAGTGTGCAGATTGAGCACTGTGTGAGTATGCAGGGTGAGCAGTGTGTGGGTGTGCAGGGTGAGCAGTGTGTGGGTGTGCAGGGTGAGCAGTGTGTGAGTGTGCAGGGAGAGCACTATGTGTGTGCAGTGTGAGTATGCTGGGTGAGCAATGTGTGTGTTCAGGGTGAGCAGTGTGTGAGTGTGCAGGGTAAACAGTGTGTGAGTGTGCATGTAGAGCAGTGTGTGAGTGTGCATGTAGAGCAGTGTGTGAGTGTGCTCACCCTGAACACTCACACAGTGTTCACACTCACACACTGCTCACCCTGCACACCTACACACTGCTCACCCTGCACACCCACACACTGCTCACCCTGCATACTCACACAGTGCTCAATCTGCACACTCACACACTGCTCACCCTGCACACTCACACATTGCTCACCAATGCACACTCACACACTTCTCACCCTGCACACTCACACACTGCTTACCCTGCACACTCACACTTCTGGCCCTGGACACCCACACCCTGCTCAGCCTGCATAATCACACACTACTCACCCTGCACATTTGCACACTGCTCACCCTGAATACGCACACACTGCTCACCCTGCATACTCACACACTGCTCACCCTGTATACTCACACACTGCTCACACTGCACACTCACACACTGCTCACCCTGCATGCTCACACACTGCTAGCCCTGGACACCCAAACACTGCTCACCCTGCACACTCACACACTGTTCTCCCTGCTCACTCAAACATTGCTCACTCTGCACACTCACACACTGTTTATCCTGCACACTCACACACTGCTCTCCCTGCACACTCACACACTGCTCACCCCACACACTCACACACTGCTCACCCTGCACACTCGCACCCTTCTCACTCTGCACACTCATACATTGCTCACCCTGCACACTCACAGATTGCTCACCCTGCACACGCACACACTGCTTACCCTACACACTCACACACTGCTCTACATGCCCACTAGCACACTGTTTACCCTGCACACTCACACACTGCTCACCCTGCACACACACACATTGCTCACCCTGCACACTCAAACACTGCTTACCCTGCACACTCACACTTCTGGCCCTGGACACCCACACCCTGCTCACCCTGTGTGAGACCGGCCTCGTGGCGTGGGCCCTCCCAACCAGCAAAGTACACTACAACCACGCCGAACCTCGTGGACACGGCCTTCCGGCTCCCGTGGACCAACATCCCGAGGGCCGACCAGATCCCCAACACACATGCCCGGCCGAGGGAGAACGAAACCCCCCCCCAAACCAGACCGAGAGGCGCCGACTCTGTCACACCTCTGGACTCTTTCCCGAGGGAGGTTTCGATCGGCCACCAGGCCCCCGGTGAGCGGGCGCCTCTCCTGCTGGGCGTCTGGGGTCCCTCCCGGACACATCTGAATAGATCAAGGGGCTGAGCGACCGGAAACCCCGACACATCGCCCCCCAGGCACGAGACCCCTCTCCGCGAGGACTCCGGACTTCAAAGAGGAGGGGGAGTATAACAAGGGGTGCTGAAGGGACGAGGGCAGAGAAGACCTGGACTGACGAGAGCCTGCGGACCTGGTCGCGGCTCGATCGCTCACCGAACAGAAGAAACGCTATCCGAACTCTGAAACCAACTGAGCCCTGCTGACGCCGTCGCGGCTCCTCGAATTCTGAACCATCTGAGCCCTGCTGACGCCGTCGCGGCTCCCCGAACGCTGAACCATCTGAGCCCTGCTGACGCCGTCGCGGCTCCCTGAACTACGACCCTCCGGTGCCTGCTGAGTGACTCGCGGCCCGCTCCTCCAAGAGAATCGGCAGAGATTGCCGAGAGAAGCAACATCCCCTCAGCTCGAGGATTGAGAGCTGTGCGCCGGATACCTCGCAGAGACACTGATTGAAAGACTGTCCCGCTACCCCTTTTCCCATCATCACAAAATCGCTGCCGCTTGTGGCATTAATTCTGCACCTGCCTGCCGGATCATAAAGATCCCTGACAACTACCGATAAAAGCTTATTGCCTTATAACGAACTACTGTGTGGTGTCCCTCTATCCGAAGGGAGAGTAAGCGCCGTGCGTGCGATCCTAGGTGCGAGACCCTTCCAGGAAGGGCCTCCCTGCTCTTGCTCGGCCTAATTCTGGGAAAGGTGGGCCTCAGGGTGGTCAGGAACCCATTCCGCAGCCTCCCCGGGGAACGCTTTCCAACACCCTGCATAATCACACACTACTCACCCTGCACATCCACACACTGCTCACCCTGAATACGCACACACTGCTCACCCTGCATGCTCACACACTGCTCACCCTGCATAATCACGCACTGCTGGCCCTGGGCACCCACACACTGCTCACCCTGCACACTCATACACTGCTCACACTCACATACTGCTCACCCTGCACACCCACACACTGCTCACCCTGCATGCTCACACACTGCTGGCCCTGGACACCCAAACACTGCTCACCCTTCACACTCACACACTGTTCTCCCTGCTCACTCACACATTGCTCACTCTGCACACTCACACACTGTTTATCCTGCACACTCGCACCCTTCTCACTCTGCACACTCACACATTGCTCACCCTGCACACTCACAGATTGCTCACCCTGCACACGCACACACTGCTTACCCTGCACACTCACACACTGCTCTACATGCCCACTCACACACTGTTTACCCTGCACACTCACACACTGCTCACCCTGCACACACACACATTGCTCACCCAGCATACTCACACACTACTCACCCTGCACACACATAGTGCTCTCCCTGCAAACTCACACACTGCTCACCCTGCCCACCCACACACTGCTCACCCTGCACACTCACACATTGATAGCCCTGGACACACACACACTGCTCATCCTGCACACCCACACACTGCTCACCCTGCAGTCTCAAGCACTGCTCACTCTTTAACACACTGCTGGCCCTGGACACCCACGCACTGCTCACCCTGCACACTCACACACTGCTCACCCTGCACATTCACACATTGCTCACCTTGCACACTCACACACTGCTCACCCTGCACACTCACACACTGCTTACCCTGCACACTTACACTTCTGGCCCTGGACACCCACACCCTGCTCACCCTGCATACTCACACACTACTCACCCTGCACATCCACACACTGCTCACCCTGAATACACACACACTGCTCACTCTGCATGCTCACACACTGCTCACCCTGCATACTCACACACTGCTGGCCCTGGGCACCCACACACTGCCAACCCTGCACACTCATACACTGCTCACACATACTGCTCACCATGCACACCCACACACTGCTCACCCTGCATACTCACACACTGCTCACCCTGCATATCCACACACTGCTCACCCTGCACACTCACACACTGCTCCCCCTGCATGCTCACACACTGCTGGCCCTGGACACCCAAACACTGCTCACCCTGCACACTCACACACTGTTCTCCCTGCTCACTTACACCCTGCTCACTCTGCACACTCACACATTGCTCACCCTGTCCACCCACACACTGCTCACCCTGCCCACCCACACACTGCTCACCCTGCACACCCCCACACTGCTCACACTCACACACTACTCACCCTGCACACTACTCATCCTGCACACCCACACACTGCTCACCCTGCATAGGAACACACTGCTCAGCCTGCACACTTACACACTGCTGGCCCTGGACACACACACACTGCTCACCCTGCACACCCACACACTGCTCACCCTGTACTCTCAAGCACTGCTCACTATTGAACACACTGCTGGCCCTGGACACCCACACACTGATCACCCTGCACACTCACACACTGCTCACCCTGCACACTCACACATGGCTGGCCCTGGACACCCACACACTTCTCACCCTGCACACCCACACTCTGCTCACCCTGCACACCCACAGACTGCTCACCCTGCACACCCACCCATTGCTCATCCTCCACACTCACACACTGCTCACCCCGCATACTCACACACTGCTCACCCTGCACACTCACACACTTATCACCCTCCACAGTCACACACTGCTCACCCTGCAAACCCACACACTGCTCACCCTGCATACGCACACACTGCTTACCCTGCACACTTGCACACTGCTCACCCTGCATACTCACACACGCCTCACCCTGCATACTCACACTCTGTTGGCCCTGGGCACTCACACACTGCTCACCCTGCAAACTCACACACTGCTCACACTCACATACTGCTCACCCTGCACACCCACACACTGCTCACCCTGCATACTCACACACTGCTCACCCTGCATACTGACATACTGCTCAGCCTGCACAATTACATACTACTCACCCTGCATTCTAAAACACTGCTTTCCCTGGACACCCACATACTGCTCAACCTGCACTCTAACACACTGCTCACCCTGCACACTCACAGATTGCTCACTGTTGGACAGGCCTCACAGACGGTTTGCTCCCTCCCCGCACGACAAGGCCCGAACTCCGGCCCACCTGGCATACCCCCGCGACAAGCACCCGTACTCCGTCTTCCGACGGACCCTCTGCCCTCGGACCCCTACTCATCACGGGGTCCAGCCCCACCGGCTTCCCCGGCCGGGTCAAGCCGCCCTCTTGGGCCCTGCACCACGCGGCCGCATGGCCTCACCTCGACCCTAACCCCGGGCCTGGCCGGCCCCGACATCCCGGCACCACCATCCACCCAGGAGGTGAGCGGACCACTTGGCAGGTCAATGGGAGAAAGAAGTACCAAGGGCTCTCCCCCGCCAGGTGCCGATCGCCCCCAGCTCCCCCAGGCACTGGCTCCACCCCCTGCTGGGTGTCTGGACACCTTCATCCCGGACCCTCCGACCTCCAAGTGCGAGGGTCCGGACATCAAAGGGCACCAGCCCTATAACTGAGGCAGCTCCGGAGCAGGAAGGCAGTTGTATCCTGGAGTCGAGAGACACCGAGTGAACTCAACCTTGACGGTCTACTGGCGCTGCCGTAGCCGCTCTTGTGAACCCTCGTCCTGCCTGCTGGCGCTGCCGCGGCCTTCTGCAACATTCATCTTCCTGGGACCTGCAGGCGCTGCCGCGGCCCGTTGTAACGACCATCCTCACCGGGACCTGCTGGCGCTGCCGCGGCCTTCTGCAACATTCATCTTCCTGGGACCTGCTGGCGCTGCCGCGGCCCGTTGTAACGACCATCCTCACCGGGACCTGCTGGCGCTGCCGCGGCCTTCTGCAACATTCATCTTCCTGGGACCTGCTGGCGCTGCCGCGGCCCGTTGTAACGACCATCCTCACCGGGACCTGCTGGCGCTGCCGCGGCCTTCTGCAACCTTCATCTTCCTGGGACCTGCTGGCGCTGCCGCGGCCCGTTGTAACGACCATCCGCACCGGGACCTGCTGGCGCTGCCGCGGACCGTACCACCTAACCACCAAGCTCGAGGATTGTGAGCTCATCATCCTCTCATCCGAACTACCTGATTGGTAAATAGACTGTCCCGCTACCCCCTTCCCTACCTTGCGAGACTCTAATCGAGGGGACCCCTGAGTCCAGACCTCCTTGTACCATTCAACCGTACCTTAAATAAGTGCTTATAAAGAACACTGAACCTTATCCGTGTGTGATATCTGTCTGTGGGGGGGAAGTTACTTGTCTGTACGATCACTGGAGACGGCTCTCCCCGGAGACCTCTCCCCCTGACCCCGGCCGGCCCTCCCGGTCCGTCTACCTTTTCTAACATTGGTGGCCAGCGGCGCGATCCGAATCAACGCGTAATCGTACAGAGAGTAGCTCACCCCACGACATAAGCACGATGTCGACCAAAGATAGCAGCTCCACCGAGAAATTCCAAATGGAGAAATTAGAAGAATACAACCACCGCGAACTGAGACAATTTTGCATAGAACTTGGCATTGCTACCACCGGCCTGAGTACCAAGGATGATCTAAAGCGCGCTCTTGAGTCATGGACAGAAACTGGGGTCACAGGACCCTCCGACCAAAACAGCGTCACACCAGAGGAGAACGCCACAGCTCCCGAGGAGCGGGGAACGGGCCTCCCACAGGAGGAGATCCGAGAAAGAGACAGAGTCAGATTACACGAGTTGGAGATGGCACGACTCAAGATGGATGGGGAACTCAAGTTAGCTGAACAGAAACTCAACCTCGAGCATATGCGGCTTCGAGAGGAACGAGAAGAAAAGCAGAGACAGAGAGAGCTGGAAGAGAAAAAAATAACGCTCGAGCACGAGCGCCGACTAGCGGAAATAGAACTGCGCAAACAGAATAAGGAACTGGGAGTGCCTGAGCGACCACACACCCCGGGGCCAAGTGAGAAAAAAGTTCACATCCCCAAGGATGTTGTCCGCGAATATGTCCGAGAAGACGACATACAACAGTGGTTTAAAGCCTATGAGATCGCCATGACCTCCCACCGGATCGACCGGAGTGATTGGGGAGCCGGACTTTGGGGGAGATTTATCAACGAGGGTCGCGATGCCCTGCTGCAGCTCCCCGATCACCAAATGTCGTCCTACGACCACATGAAGGCTGCCCTCCTCACCCGCTACGGCCTCACGCCCGAGATGTACCACCAGAGGTTCAGAGATTGCACCCGGATCCCAGGTACAACTTGGGTGGAATACGTGAACTATTTCAGCCGGGCCTTCGAGGGTTGGATCAAGGGAAGTCAGGTCACCACCTACGAACAACTCTTCAACCTTATGGTATGGGAGCACCTGTCAAACAACTGTTTCGTCGAGCTCAGGCAGCACCTACTCGACAGTAAGCTGACTGACCCCCGGCAGCTCGCCGCCGAAGCTGACCGGTGGGAAAGCACCCGAGTGGGCCGGAGAGGGCCACACGACCAGAACAGAAGCAACCAAGGCCAGCACCGTCCTCGGGGAGGAGGAGGGGGCCCGGGGCGAGGGAGAGACGCCTTACCAGCAACACCCGTGGCCAGCACCCCGCCTCCGGCCGGCCGGGGCAACCCCCCGTTGCGGCCTGGGTACCGAGCCAACGTCACGTGCCACCGGTGCCAGCGACTAGGCCACTACGCCAACGACCCGAACTGCCCGCTAAACCAAACACCCAAGCCCCGCCAGGTAGCAGCCGCTGCCCTAGGGGAAGAGCAATCATCGGAGGGACCCGAAGAGTACGAGCCGGCCCAGCAAGGGTGGGAACCGGCCGCCATGGTCCTGGCATGCTTAGGGGGAAGAGACATGGTTCCGCGGGCTCCCCTACCCGCCAACACCAGAAAATACGGTCAGTGGGTGACCATTAATGGACAGAGAGCCGAGGCCTTGCGTGACACCGGCGCCAGCGTGACGGCCGTCCGCTGTCATCTGGTGAAGCCCGAGCAGATCCTGCCGAACATTCTCTGCCCCGTCCGCTCGGCAGATAACTCTGAGAGTATGTGTAAGATGGCCTGCGTCCCGTTTGAATGGGGAGGGGTCTCCGGCCTACTGAAGGTGACGGTCCGGGACGATGCCCCCGTGGACTGCCTCCTGGGGAATGACCTCGAGAGTTCCCCGTGGGCCACCGTCGAGAAAAGAGAGCACCTGGGGATGCTGGGCCTCCCGGACTGGGCCTGCATAACCACCCGATCCATGGCCGCCCGTGCCGCCCCCCGATCCGAAGAAACCGAATGGCCAGCACCTCCGCCCCCGGTTGCCCCCGTAGAGGACAACGGCGAGTCCGACCTCCCGGACCCGACTACCGAAGAAGACGCGCAACACCAGGACCTTCCGGATCTGGCTCAGTGGCGTCAAGAAGGGGGGCCCACCCAAGAACAGTTCCGCCAGGAACAAAAGACCTGTCCCTCCCTCGAGGGACTCCGCCAACAAGCCAGTACCCAAAACGCCGGGGACACCACCGGAACCCACTGGGTCTACTGGGATAACGACCTGCTCTACAGCGAGCAAAGAATCGCCGAGCTGGGGGCCGGTCGAGTTCTGGTGGTACCGCTCCGCTTCCGAGACTTTCTGCTCAACTTAGCCCACGATGTCCCCCTGGCTGGACACCTGGGCCAGGACAAAACGTACAGTCGCCTGGTGACCCACTTTTTCTGGCCGAAAATGAGGAATGACGTCCTGAACCACTGCCGATCTTGCCCCACATGCCAAGCCAGCGGGAAGAGTGGTCGGAAGCTGAAGGCCCCTCTGCAACCCTTCCCTGTGGTCACCACCCCGTTCGAGAGGGTGGGGATAGACATTGTGGGGCCTTTGGACCCCCGCACGGCACAAGGACACAGGTTCATCTTGGTACTAGTGGACCATGCCACCCGCTACCCCGAGGCGGTACCCCTACGGACAGTGACAGCTCCGGTGGTTGGCCGGGCCCTGATGGGGATCTTCTCCCGGGTAGGCTTCCCCCGAGAAGTCGTCAGCGACCGAGGTACGAATTTCATATCTAAATACATGAAGTCCCTCTGGCAACAATGCGGGGTCACCTACAGATTCACGACCCCCTATCACCCCCAAGGGAACGGACTAGTGGAGCGTTTTAACCGCACCCTCAAGGGGATGATTGGGGGATTGGAAGAGCCTCTCCGTCGCCAGTGGGATGTACTGCTCCCGTGCCTCCTCTTCGCCTACCGGGAAGTTCCCCAGAAGTCCCTCGGTTTTAGCCCCTTCGAACTCCTGTACGGACACCCTGTGCGAGGGCCCCTCAGCCTAGTCAAGGAAGGTTGGGAGATGGCCCCCTTAACGACCCCTCCAGACGTCTTCAAATACATCCTGGCCTTACGAAACCAGACCCGGCGCTTCAGGGAGATGGCCAAGGCGAACCTCGAGGCCAGCCAGGAGGACATGAAGAGGTGGTATGATCACAATGCCTCCTCCGTTGAATTCGAGCCTGGGCAGCAAGTATGGGTGATGTCCCCCACCGAACCATGTGCCCTGCAAGATAAGTGGACGGGGCCCTTCAAAGTGGTCGAGCGTAAAAGCCCCGTCACTTACCTCATCGACATGAGGTCCCCCCGGAACCCCCTTCGGGTCCTCCACACCAACCGGCTCAAACCACACTTTGTGCGCTCCGAACTAAGCCTCTTGATGGCTACAGACAGTGGTACAGAAGAAGACTCCGAGCCCCTCCCGGATCTCCTGAAGACTCAGGAGAAGGACGGCTCCGTGGACGGGGTCCGGCTCTCTGACGCCCTCACCTCGGAGCAACGCCAGGACTGCCGGGACCTCCTGCTGCAGTTCGCTGCCCTGTTCTCCCTCACCCCCGGGGTCACCCCTTGGTGTTTGCACGACGTAGACACCGGGGACAGTCCCCCTGTCCGGCACCGGGCCTACCGCGTACCAGATCGGGTACGGGCCTGCATACAGGCGGAAGTGGCCAAGATGCTCACGATCGGGGTCATCGAGCCCTCGGACAGTCCCTGGGCCAGTCCGGTTGTATTAGTTCCCAAGGCCGCTGCCCCCGGCACCGCACCTGAACTAAGATTCTGCGTCGACTACCGGGGCGTGAACGCTGTCACCCGGACCGACGCTCATCCCATCCCCCGAGCAGACGAGCTGATCGACCGGCTGGGGGCCGCCCGCTACCTTAGTATCTTCGACCTAACGGCGGGCTACTGGCAGATCGGCCTCACACCCAGGGCTCAGGAACGGTCAGCCTTCTCCACCCCCGATGGCCACTATCAATTTAAGGTCATGCCCTTTGGCATGAAGAATGCCCCCGCCACGTTCCAACGCCTTGTGAACCAGGTCTTGGCGGGGCTCGAAGAATTCAGCGCTGCCTACCTGGACGATATCGCTGTATACAGCCGCCACTGGTCCGACCACCTCCGTCACCTCCAAGAGGTCCTACAAGCCCTCCAGCGGGCCGGCCTCACCATTAAGGCCGGCAAGTGCCAAATTGGCCAAGGGTCTGTGACCTACCTTGGGCACCAAGTGGGAAGCGGGCTAGTGGCCCCCCTACAACTTAAGATTGCGGCCATCCAGTCCTGGCAGCCCCCCGTCACCCAGACCGAGGTCCGAGCCTTCTTGGGGCTCACCGGCTACTACCGGCGGTTCGTGAAGGACTACGGCAGCATCGTGGGGCCCCTCACGGGTCTCACATCCAAGAACCAACCGAAGCGGGTCAACTGGACTCCTGATTGTCAAGCGTCCTTCGAGGAGCTGAAGGCCGCCCTGTGCACCGCCCCGGTGCTCCAGGCCCCCGATTACAGTCGGGAATTTGTGGTGCAGACCGACGCCTCCGACCACGGCATCGGAGCCGTCCTCTCTCAGTTGAACCCCGAAGGTCATGACCAGCCAGTGGCCTTCATCAGTCGACGTCTCCTGGCCCGAGAACAGCGTTGGAGCACCATCGAGAGGGAGGCATTTGCAGTAGTGTGGGCCCTCAAAAAGCTCCGACCCTATCTCTTCGGTACCCACTTCCGGGTACAAACCGACCATCGACCCCTGCAATGGCTGATGCAGATGCGGGGGGAGAACCCAAAACTCTTGCGCTGGTCCATTTCCCTGCAGGGAATGGACTTCACCGTGGAGCACCGACCAGGCCAAGACCACGCCAACGCGGATGGCCTGTCCCGCTTTTTCCGCCTCGACGAAGAGAGTCCCCAAGGAGATGGGTGACTCTCCCCGCCTTCAGCTGGGGGGGACGCATGTTGGACAGGCCTCACAGACGGTTTGCTCCCTCCCCGCACGACAAGGCCCGAACTCCGGCCCACCTGGCATACCCCCGCGACAAGCACCCGTACTCCGTCTTCCGACGGACCCTCTGCCCTCGGACCCCTACTCATCACGGGGTCCAGCCCCACCGGCTTCCCCGGCTGGGTCAAGCCGCCCTCTTGGGCCCTGCACCACGCGGCCGCATGGCCTCACCTCGACCCTAACCCCGGGCCTGGCCGGCCCCGACATCCCGGCACCACCATCCACCCAGGAGGTGAGCGGACCACTTGGCAGGTCAATGGGAGAAAGAAGTACCAAGGGCTCTCCCCCGCCAGGTGCCGATCGCCCCCAGCTCCCCCAGGCACTGGCTCCACCCCCTGCTGGGTGTCTGGACACCTTCATCCCGGACCCTCCGACCTCCAAGTGCGAGGGTCCGGACATCAAAGGGCACCAGCCCTATAACTGAGGCAGCTCCGGAGCAGGAAGGCAGTTGTATCCTGGAGTCGAGAGACACCGAGTGAACTCAACCTTGACGGTCTACTGGCGCTGCCGTAGCCGCTCTTGTGAACCCTCGTCCTGCCTGCTGGCGCTGCCGCGGCCTTCTGCAACATTCATCTTCCTGGGACCTGCTGGCGCTGCCGCGGCCCGTTGTAACGACCATCCTCACCGGGACCTGCTGGCGCTGCCGCGGCCTTCTGCAACATTCATCTTCCTGGGACCTGCTGGCGCTGCCGCGGCCCGTTGTAACGACCATCCTCACCGGGACCTGCTGGCGCTGCCGCGGCCTTCTGCAACATTCATCTTCCTGGGACCTGCTGGCGCTGCCGCGGCCCGTTGTAACGACCATCCTCACCGGGACCTGCTGGCGCTGCCGCGGCCTTCTGCAACCTTCATCTTCCTGGGACCTGCTGGCGCTGCCGCGGCCCGTTGTAACGACCATCCGCACCGGGACCTGCTGGCGCTGCCGCGGACCGTACCACCTAACCACCAAGCTCGAGGATTGTGAGCTCATCATCCTCTCATCCGAACTACCTGATTGGTAAATAGACTGTCCCGCTACCCCCTTCCCTACCTTGCGAGACTCTAATCGAGGGGACCCCTGAGTCCAGACCTCCTTGTACCATTCAACCGTACCTTAAATAAGTGCTTATAAAGAACACTGAACCTTATCCGTGTGTGATATCTGTCTGTGGGGGGGAAGTTACTTGTCTGTACGATCACTGGAGACGGCTCTCCCCGGAGACCTCTCCCCCTGACCCCGGCCGGCCCTCCCGGTCCGTCTACCTTTTCTAACACTCACCCTGCACACTCACACAATGCTTACCCTGCACACTCACACACTGCTCTACATGCACACTCACACACTGTTTACCCTGCACACTCACACACTGCTCACCCTGCACACACACACATTGCTCACTCAGCATACTCACACACTACTCACCCTGCACACACATAGTGCTCTCCCTGCACACCCACACACTGCTCGCCCTGCCCACCCACACACTGCTCACCCTGAACACTCACACAGTGTTCACACTCACACACTGCTCACCCTGCACACCCACACACTGCTCACCCTGCACACCCACACACTGCTCACCCTGCATACTCACACAGTGCTCAATCTGCATACTCACACACTTCTCACCCTGCACACTCACACTTCTGGCCCTGGACACCCACACCCTGCTCACCCTGCATAATCACACACTACTCACCCTGCACATCGACACACTGCTCACCCTGAATACGCACACACTGCTCACCCTGCATACTCACGCACTGCTGGCCCTGGGCACCCACACAATGCTCACCCTGCACACTCATACACTGCTCACACTCACATTCTGCTCACCCTGCACACCCACACACTGCTCACCCTGCATACTCACACACTGCTCACCCTGTATACTCACACACTGCTCACCCTGCACACTCACACACTGCTCACCCTGCATGCTCACACACTGCTGGCCCTGGACACCCAAACACTGCTCACCCTGCACACTCACACACTGTTCTCCCTGCTGTTGGACAGGCCACGTGAAGGGCTTGCTCCCTCCCCGCATGACAGGGCCCGAGCCCCGGCCCTCCAGGTGTTACCCACAGAAACAACCCGCACCCCGTCCCCAGACGGGACTCCTGCCCCCGGACCTCTCTGTATCATGGGGCCGAACCACTACCGGCTCCCTCGCCCGGCCCGGCCGCCATCTTGGACACTGCACCACGAGGCCGCGTGGCCTCAGCTCGACCCTAACCCTGGGCCTGGCCAGGCCCCGACATCCCGGCACCACCATCCACTCAGGAGGTGAACGGACCACTTGGCAGGTCGATGGGAGAAAGAAGTGTCGATGGCTCTCCCCCGCCAGGTGCCGATCGCCCCCCAGCTCCCCCGGGCGCTGGCTCCACCCCCCTGCTGGGTGTCTGGACTCCCTCATCCCGGACCTCCCGACCTCCAAGTGCGAGGGTCCGGACATCAAAGGGCGCCAGACCTAAAACTGGGGCAGCTCCAGAGCAGGAAGGCAGTTGTATCCTGGAGTCGAGAGACACCGTGAAGAACTCATCCCTGACGGACTACTGGCGCTGCCGTAGCCCTGCCTTGCGAACTATCGCCCTGCCTGCTGGCGCTGCCGTGGCCTTCTGCATCCTCCATCCTCGTTGGGACCTGCTGGCGCTGCCGCAGACCGTTGTAACTACCACCTTCACTGGGACCTGCTGGCGCTGCCGTGGACCGTTGTAACTACCACCTTCACTGGGACCTGCTGGCGCTGCCGCGGACCGTTGTAACTACCACCTTCACTGGGACCTGCTGGCGCTGCCGCGGACCGTTGTAATTACCACCTTCACCGGGACCTGCTGGCGCCGCCGCGGCCCGTCCATCTAGAACGCCGAGCTCGAGGATTGTGAGCTATCCATCATACCATCTCAGCTACCAGATGGGTAACAAGACTGTCCCGCTACCCCCTTTCCCAACCAAGAGACTAGAATCGAGGGGACCCCTGAGTCCTGACCTCCTTGTACCATTCTATCGTACCTAAAGATTGCTTATAAAGAACGTCAAAACCTCATCTTTGTGTGGTGTACATCTGTGGGGGGGAAGTTACTCGTCTGTACGATCGCTGGAGACGGCTCTCCCCGGAGACCTCTCCCCTTGTCCTCGGCCGACCCTCCCGGTCCGTCTAACATTGGTGGCAGCGGCGGGATCCGAATCAACGCATAATCGTACAGAGAGTAGCTCACCCCACGACGAAACCACAATGTCAACCAAAGAGAGCGGATCCACCGAGAAATTCCAGATGAAGAAATTGGAAGAGTACAGCCATCGTGAATTGAAACAATTCTGCATGGAACTAGGCATTGCTACCACCGGCCTGAGTACCAAAGACGATTTCAAGCACGCCATTGAGTCGTGGGCAGAAACCGGGGCCGCCAGATCCCCGGACCAAAACATTGCAGCATCAGAGAGGAACACCACGGCTCCCGAGGAGCGAAGAACGGGTCTCTCGCAGGAAGAGATCCAAGAGAGAGAAAAAAGCAGACTACATGAGCTAGAAATGGTACGGCTCAAAATGGACGGTGAACTAAAATTAGCCGAACAAAAACTGAACCTAGAACATCTGCGGCTCCGAGAAGAACGGGAAGAAAAACAGAGGCAGAGAGAGCTCGAAGAAAAGAGATTAGCGTACGAACACGAGCGCAAACTGGCAGAAATAGACCTACGGAAGCAGAACAAAGAACTGGAGGTGCCCGAGCGACCGCGCACCACGGGAGCGACAGAAAAGAAAGTCCACATCCCCAAGGATGTCGTTCGAGAGTATGTCCGAGAGGACGACATACAACAGTGGTTCAAGGCCTACGAGATCGCCATGACCTCCCACCGGATCGATCGAAGTGACTGGGGAGCCGGTCTATGGGGGAGGTTCGTCAATGAAGGCTGCGATGCCCTGTTACAGCTCCCAGACCATCTGATGTCATCCTATGACCACATGAAGGCTGCCCTCCTCACCCGATATGGGCTCACACCCGAAATGTACCGCCAGAGGTTCCGAGACTGCACCCGGATCCCGGGTACAACTTGGGTGGAATATGTCAACTATTTCAGCCGAGCCTTCGAGGGTTGGATCAAGGGAAGCCACGTAACGACCTACGAGCAACTTTTTAATCTCATGGTGTGGAAGCACCTCTCTAACAACTGCTTCGTCGAGCTCAGGCAGCACCTCCTCGACAGTAAATTGACTGACCCACGGCAACTCGCCGCCGAAGCTGACTGGTGGGAAAGCACCCGAGTGGACCGGAGAGGGCCGCACGAACAGAACCGGAACAACCAAGGTCAGCACCATCCCTGAGGAGGAGGAGGAGGCCAGGGACGAGGAAGAGACACCGTCCCGGCCGCTCCCGCTGCCAGCACCCCGCCCCCGGCCAGCCGGGGCAACCCCCCGATGCGCCCGGGGTTCCGAGCCAATGTCACGTGTCACCGATGCAAGCGAGTCGGCCACTACGCCAATGACCCGAACTGTCCACAGAACCAAACTCCGAGACCCCGCCAGGTAGCTGCCGCCACCCTGGGGGGAGAACAAATCTCCGAAGAACAGGAAGAATACGAGCAGGAACAACAAGAGTGGGAACCGGAAGAGACATGGTCCAGCGGGCTCCCCTACCCGCCAACACCAGAAAATATAGTCAGTGGGTGAACATTAATGGACGCCGGGCCGAAGCACTACGTGACACGGGGGCCAGTGTGACGGCCGTCCGCTGTCACCTGGTAAAACCAGAGCAGATCCTGCCGAACATTCTCTGCCCCGTCCGTTCAGCCGACAATTCGGAGAGTCTATGTCGGATGGCCTGCGTCCCCTTCGAATGGGGAGGAGTCTCCGGCATGTTGAAGGTGACGGTCTGAGATGATGCCCCGTGGACTGTCTCCTGGGGAATGATCTTGAGAGTTCCCCGTGGGCCGCCGTAGAAAGAAGAGAGCACCTGGGGATGTTGGGCCTCCCGGACTGGGCGTGCGTAACCACCCGGTCCATGGCCGCCCGTGCAATCCCCCGACCAGAAGAACCAGAATGGCCAGCACCTCCTCCCCCGATCGCTCCAGTAGAGGACACCGACCATACCGACCCCCCAGAGCAAACCCCCGAAGGGCTCGCTCAGCCCCAGAACCTTCCCAACCTGGCTCAGTGGCGTCAAGAAGGGGGGCCCACCCAGGAACAGTTCCGTCAAGAACAGAAGACCTGTCCCTCCCTCGAGGGACTCCGCCAGCAAGCCCTCGCCCAGAGCGCAGGGGACACCACCGGAGCCCATTGGATCTATTGGGACAACGACCTATTGTACAGTGAACAGAGAATCGCGGAGTTAGGGGCCAGTCGAGTGCTGGTGGTGCCCCTCCGTTTTAGAGACTTCCTGTTAAATTTGGCCCACGATGTCCCTCTGGCTGGACACCTGGGCCAGGACAAAACCTACAGTCGCCTGGTGACCCACTTTTTCTGGCCAAAGATGAGAAACGACGTCCTCAACCACTGCCGGTCCTGCCCCACGTGCCAGGCCAGCGGGAAGAGCGGCCGCAAACTCAAAGCACCTCTGCAACCCTTCCAAGTTGTCACCACCCCGTTCGAGAGGGTGGGAATAGACATTGTGGGGCCCCTGGACCCCCGTACAGCACAAGGACATCGGTTCACCCTGGTACTGGTGGACCACGCCACCCGCTACCCCGAGGCTGTGCCCCTGCGAACTGTAACAGCCCCGGTGGTCGGCCGGGCCTTAATGGGGATCTTCTCCTGGGTGGGCTTCCCCCGAGAAGTCGTCAGCGACAGAGGCACAAACTTTATTTCGAAGTATATGAAGTCCCTCTGGCAACAGTGCGGGGTCACCTACCGATTCACGACCCCCTATCACCCTCAAGGAAACGGACTAGTCGAGCGGTTCAACCGCACGCTCAAGGGAATGATTGGGGGATTGGAAGAGCCCCTCCGTCGCCAGTGGGATGTACTACTTCCGTGCCTCCTCTTCGCCTATCGAGAAGTTCCCCAGAAGTCCCTCGGCTTTAGCCCTTTCGAACTCTTGTACGGGCACCCTGTGCGAGGGCCCCTCAGCCTAGTCAAAGAAGGTTGGGAGATGGCCTCCCTAAAGACCCCTCCAGACGTCTTCAAGTACCTCCTGACCCTACGCAATCAGACCAGGCGATTCAGAGAAATGGCGAAAGCGAACCTTGAGGCCAGTCAGGAGGACATGAAAAAATGGTACGATCAAAATGCCTCCTCCATCGAATTCGAACCTGGCCAACAAGTGTGGGTGATGTCCCCCACCGAACCATGTGCCTTGCAGGACAAGTGGACGGGGCCCTTCAAAGTGGTCGAACGCAAGAGCCCCGTCACCTATCTCATCGATATGGAATCTCCACGGAACCCCCTCCGGGTCCTCCACACCAACAGACTCAAACCCCACTTTGTGCGCTCGGAGCTCAGCCTCCTGATGGCTACAGACAGTGGAGCGGAAGAAGACTCCGAGCCTCTCCCTGATCTCCTGAAGACTCGTGAGAAAGATGGTTCCGTGGACGGGGTCCGGCTCTCCGATGCCCTTACCCCGGAACAGCGCCAAGGCTGACGGGACCTCCTGCTGCAGTTTGCTACCTTGTTTTCCCTCACCCCAGGGGTCACCCCCTGGTGCTTGCACGACGTGGACACTGGGGACAGTCCCCCTATCAGACACCGGGCGTACCGCGTACCAGATCGGGTACGGGCCTGCATCCAAGAGGAGGTATCAAAGATGCTCACGCTCGGGGTCATCGAGCCCTCGGACAGCCCCTGGGCCAGCCCGGTCGTGCTGGTCCCCAAAGCTGCTGCCCCCGGCACCACTCCTGAGCTCCGATTCTGCGTCGACTATCGGGGCTTGAATGCTGTCACCAGAACCGACGCTCATCCCATCCCCCGAGCGGATGAACTGATCGACCGCATGGGGGCTTCCCGCTACCTCAGCATCTTCGACCTGACAGCGGGCTACTGGCAGATCGGTCTCACACCCCGGGCCCAAGAACGATCCGCCTTTTCTACCCCCGATGGCCACTACCACTTCAAAGTCATGCCCTTCGGCATGAAGAATGCCCCAGCTACCTTTCAGCGACTGGTGAACCAGGTCTTGGCGGGGCTCGAGGAGTTCAGCGCCGCCTACCTGGACGATATCGCTGTGTACAGCCGCCACTGGTCCGACCACCTCCACCACCTCCGAGATGTCCTGCAGGCCCTCCAACGGGCCGGCCTCACAATCAAGGCCAGCAAGTGCCAAATTGGTCAGGGGTCCGTGACCTATCTCGGACACCAGGTGGGAAGCGGTCTGGTGGCCCCTCTGCAACTCAAAATCGCTGCCATCCAGTCCTGGCAGCCTCCAGTCACGCAGACCGAGGTCCGAGCCTTCTTGGGGCTCACCGGCTACTACCGGCGGTTCGTGAGGGACTATGGCAGCCTTGTGGGGCCCCTCACGGGACTCACCTCCAAAAACCACCCGAAGAAGGTCAACTGGACCCCAGACTGTCAAGCGGCCTTCGAGAAGCTGAAAGCCGCCATGTGCACTGCCCCTGTGCTCCAGGCCCCCGACTACAGTCGGGAATTCATCGTACAAACAGATGCCTCCGACCATGGCATCGGGGCGGTCCTCTCCCAGCTGAACTCCGAGGGACTTGACCAACCGGTGGCCTTCATCAGCAGACGCCTCCTGGCCCGAGAACAGCGCTGGAGCACCATCGAGAGGGAGGCCTTCGCAGTGGTGTGGGCCCTCAAAAAGCTCCGGCCCTATCTCTTCGGTACCCACTTCCGGGTGCAAACAGATCATCGACCCCTGCAGTGGCTAATGCAGATGCGGGGGGAAAACCCCAAACTATTGCATTGGTCCATCTCCCTGCAGGGGATGGACTTCACTGTGGAACATCGACCGGGCCAAGACCACGCCAACGCAGATGGCCTGTCACGCTTTTTCCGCCTCGACGAGGAGAGTCCCCAAGAGGATGGGTGACTCTCCCCGCCTTCAGCTGGGGGGGACGCATGTTGGACAGGCCACGTGAAGGGCTTGCTCCCTCCTCGCATGACAGGGCCCGAGCCCCGGCCCTCCAGGTGTTACCCACAGAAACAACCCGCACCCCGTCCCCAGACGGGACTCCTGCCCCCGGACCTCTCTGTATCATGGGGCTGAACCACTACCGGCTCCCTCGCCCGGCCCGACCGCCATCTTGGACACTGCACCACGAGGCCGCGTGGCCTCAGCTCGACCCTAACCCTGGGCCTGGCCAGGCCCCGACATCCCGGCACCACCATCCACCCAGGAGGTGAACGGACCACTTGGCAGGTCGATGGGAGAAAGAAGTGTCGATGGCTCTCCCCCGCCAGGTGCCGATCGCCCCCCAGCTCCCCCGGGCGCTGGCTCCACCCCCCTGCTGGGTGTCTGGACTCCCTCATCCCGGACCTCCCGACCTCCAAGTGCGAGGGTCCGGACATCAAAGGGCGCCAGACCTATAACTGGGGCAGCTCCAGAGCAGGAAGGCAGTTGTATCCTGGAGTCGAGAGACACCGTGAAGAACTCATCCCTGACGGACTACTGGCGCTGCCGTAGCCCTGCCTTGCGAACTATCGCCCTGCCTGCTGGCGCTGCCGTGGCCTTCTGCATCCTCCGTCCTCGTTGGGACCTGCTGGCGCTGCCGCGGACCGTTGTAACTACCACCTTCACTGGGACCTGCTGGCGCTGCCGCGGACCGTTGTAACTACCACCTTCACTGGGACCTGCTGGTGCTGCCGCGGACCGTTGTAACTACCACCTTCACTGGGACCTGCTGGCGCTGCCGCGGACCGTTGTAACTACCACCTTCACCGGGACCTGCTGGCGCAGCCGCGGCCCGTCCATCTAGAACGCCGAGCTCGAGGATTGTGAGCTATCCATCATACCATCTCAGCTACCAGATTGGTAACAAGACTGTCCCGCTACCCCCTTTCCCAACCAAGAGACTAGAATCGAGGGGACCCCTGAGTCCTGACCTCCTTGTACCATTCTATCGTACCTAAAGATTGCTTATAAAGAACGTCAAAACCTCATCTTTGTGTGGTGTACATCTGTGGGGGGGAAGTTACTCGTCTGTACGATCGCTGGAGACGGCTCTCCCCGGAGACCTCTCCCCTTGTCCTCGGCCGACCCTCCCGGTCCGTCTAACACCTGCACACTCACACACTGCTCTCCCTGCACACTCACACACTGCTCACCCCACACACTCACACACTGCTCACCCTGCACACTCACACCCTTCTCACTCTGCACACTCACACATTGCTCACCCTGCACACTCACACACTGCTCACACTGCATAGGAACACACTGCTCAGCCTGCACACTTACACACTGCTGGCCCTGGACACGCACACACTGCTCACCCTTCACACCCACACACTGCTCACCCTGCACTCTTAAGCACTGCTCACTATTTAACACACTGCTGGCCCTGGATATCCACACACTGCTCAGCCTACACACTCACACACTGCTCACCCTGCACACTCACGCACTGCTGGCCCTGGACACCCACACACTGCTCACCCTGCACACCCACACTCTGCTCACCCTGCACACCCACAGATTGCTCACCCTGCAATCCCACCCTTAGCTCATCCTCCACACTCACACACTGCTCACTCTGCATACTCACATACAGCTCACCCTGCACACTCACATACTGCTCACCATGCACATTCACTGCTGGTCCTGGACACCCACACACTGCTCACCCTGCATACTCACACACTGCTCACACAGCACACCCACACACTGCTCACCCTGCACATTCACACACTGCTCACCCTGCATACTCACACACTGCTCACCCTGCATACTCACACACTGCTCACCCTGCACACACACACACTGCTCACCCTGCACACCCACACACTGCTCACCTTGCATATGCACACACTGCTTACCATGCACACTCGCACACTGCTCACCCTGAATACTCACACACTCTTCACCCTGCCTACTCACACATTGCTGGCCCTGAGCAACAACACACTGCTCACCCTGCAAACTCACACACTGCTCACACTCACATACTGCTCACCCTTCACACCCACACACTGCTCACCCTGCATACTCACACACTGCTCACCCTGCATACTGACATACTGCTCAGCCTGCACAATTACATACTACTCACCCTGCATTCTCAAACACTGCTTTCCCTGGACACCTACATACTGCTCAACCTGCACACTCACACACTGCTCACCCTGCACACTCACAGATTGCTCACCCTGCACACTCACACACTGCTTACCCTGCACACTCACACACTGCTCTACATGCCCACTCACACACTGTTTACCCTGCACACTCACACACTGCTCACCCTGCACACACACACATTGCTCACCCAGCATACTCACACACTACTCACCCTGCACACACATAGTGCTCTCCCTGCACACTCACACACTGCTCACCCTGCGCAACCACACACTGCTCACCCTGCACACTCACACACTGCTGGCCCTGGACACACACACACTGCTCATCCTGCACAACCACACACTGCTCACCCTGCATTCTCAAGCACTGCTCACTCTTTAACACACTGCTGTCCCTGGACACCCACGCACTGCTCACCCTGCACACTCACATACTGCTTACCCTGCACACTCACACTTCTGGCCCTGGACACCCACACCCTGCTCACCCTGCATTCTCATACACTGCTCACACTCACATACTGCTCACCCTGCACACCCACACACTGCTCACCCTGCATACTCACACACTGCTCAACCTGCAAACTCACACACTGCTCACCCTGCACACTCACACACTGCTCACCCTGCATGCTCACACACTGCTGGCCCTGGACACCCAAACACTGCTCACCCTGCACACTCACACACTGTTCTCCCTGCTCACTCACACCCTGCTCACTCTGCACACTCACACATTGCTCACCCTGCACACTCACACGCTGCTCACCCTGCACACTCACACACTGCTCACCCTGCATACTCACATACAGCTCACCCTGCACACTCACATACTGCTCACCATGCACATTCACTGCTGGTCCTGGACACCCACACACTGCTCACCCTGCATACTCACACACTGCTCACACAGCACACCCACACACTGCTCACCCTGCACACTCACACACTGCTCACCCTGCATACTCACACACTGCTCACCCTGCATACTCACACACTGATCACCCTGCACACTCACACACTGCTCACCCTGCACACCCACACACTGCTCACCATGCATATGCACACACTGCTTACCATGCACACTCGCACACTGCTCACCCTGAATACTCACACACTCTTCACCCTGCCTACTCACACATTGCTGGCCCTGGGCAACCACACACTGCTCACCCTGCAAACTCACACACTGCTCACACTCACATACTGCTCACCCTTCACACCCACACACTGCTCACCCTGCATACTCACACACTGCTCACCCTGCATACTGACATACTGCTCAGCCTGCACAATTACATACTACTCACCCTGCATTCTCAAACACTGCTTTCCCTGGACACCTACATACTGCTCAACCTGCACACTCACACACTGCTCACCCTGCACACTCAGATTGCTCACCCTGTACACTCACACACTGCTTACCCTGCACACTCACACACTGCTCTACATGCCCACTCACACACTGTTTACCCTGCACACTCACACACTGCTCACCCTGCACACACACACATTGCTCACCCAGCATGTTCACACACTGCTGGCCCTGGACACCCAAACACTGCTCACCCTGCACACTCACACACTGTTCTCCCTGCTCACTCACACCCTGCTCACTCTGCACACTCACAAATTGCTCACCCTGCACACTCACACACTGCTCACCCTGCACACCCACACACTGCTCACCCTGCACACCCCCACACTGCTCACACTCACACACTGCTCACCCTGCACACTACTCACCCTGCACACCCACACACTGCTCACCCTGCATAGGAACACACTGCTCAGACTGCACACTTACACACTGCTGGCCCTGGACATACACACACTGCTCACCATGCACACCCACACACTGCTCACCCTGTACTCTCAAGCACTGCTCACTATTTAACACACTGCTGGTCCTGGACACCCACACACTGCTCACCCTGCACACTCACACACTGCTCACCCTGCACACTCACACATGGCTGGCCCTGGACACCCACCCATTGCTCATCCTCCACACTCACACACTGCTCACTCTGCATACTCACACACTGCTCACCCTGCAGCCCCACACACTACTCACCCTGCACACCCACACTCTGCTCACCCTGCACACCCACAGACTGCTCACCCTGCACTCCCACCCATTGCTCATCCTCCACACTCACACACTGCTCACTCTGCATACTCACACACTGCTCACCCTCCAGCCCCACACACTGCTCACCCTGCATACGCACACACTGCTTACCATGCACACTCGCACACTGCTCACCCTGCATACTCACACATGCCTCACCCTGCATACTCACACACTGCTGGCCCTGGGCACCCACACACTGCTCACCCTGCACACTCACACACTGCTCACACTCACATACTGCTCACCCTTCACACCCACACACTGCTCACCCTGCATACTCACACACTGCTCACCCTGCATACTGACAGACTGCTCAGCCTGCACAATTATATACTACTCACCCTGCATTCTCAAACACTGTTTTCCCTGGACACCCACAAACTGCTCAACCTGCACACTCACACACTGCTCATCCTGCACACTCACAGATTGCTCACCCTGCACACTCACACACTGCTTACCCTGCACACTCACACACTGCTCTACATGCACACTCACACACTGTTTACCCTGCACACTCACACACTGCTCACCCTGCAAATGCACACATTGCTCACCCAGCATACTCACACACTACGCACCCTGCACACACATAGTGCTCTCCCTGCACACTCACACACTGCTCACACTGCACACCCACACACTGCTCACCCTGCACACCCCCACACTGCTCACACTCACACACTGCTCACCCTGCACACTACTCACCCTGCACACCCACACACTGCTCACCATGCATAGGAACACACTGCTCAGCCTGCACACTTACACACTGCTGGCCCTGCACACCCACACACTGCTCACCCTGCATACTCACACACTGCTCACCCTGCATACTGACACACTGCTCACCCTGCACACTCACACACTGCTCACCCTGCATGATCACACACTGCTGGCCCTGGACACCCAAACACTGCTCACCCTGCACACTCACACACTGTTCTCCCTGCTCACTCACACCCTGCTCACTCTGCACACTCACACGTTGCTCACCCTGCACACTCACACACTGCTCACCCTGCACACCCACACACTGCTCACCCTGCACACCCCCACACTGCTCACACTCACACACTGCTCACCCTGCACACTACTCACCCTGCACACCCACACACTGCTCACCCTGCATAGGAACACACTGCTCAGCCTGCACACTTACACACTGCTGGCCCTGGACATACACACACTGCTCACCATGCACACCCACACACTGCTCACCCTGTACTCTCAAGCACTGCTCACTATTTAACACACTGCTGGCCCTGGACACCGACACACTGCTCACCCTGCACACTCACACACTGCTCACCCTGCACACTTACACATGGCTGGCCCTGGACACCCACACACTGCTCACCCTGCACACCCACACTCTGCTCACCCTGCACACCCACAGACTGCTCACCCTGCACTCCCACCCATTGCTCATCCTCCACACTCACACACTGCTCACTCTGCATACTCACACACTGCTCACCCTGCAAACCCACACACTGCTCACCCTGCATACGCACACACTGCTTACCATGCACACTTGCACACTGCTCACCCTGCATACTCACCCATGCCTCACCCTGCATACTCACACACTGCTGGCCCTGGGCACCCACACACTGCTCACCCTGCACACTCACACACTGCTCACACTCACATACTGCTCACCCTTCACACCCACACACTGCTCACCCTGCATACTCACACACTACTAACCCTGCATACTGACATACTGCTCAGCCTGCACAATTACATACTACTCACCCTGCATTCTCAAACACTGTTTTCCCTGGACACCCACATACTGCTCAACCTGCACACTCACACACTGCTCACCCTGCACACCCACACTCTGCTCACCCTGCACACCCACAGACTGCTCACCCTGCACTCCCACCCATTGCTCATCCTCCACACTCACACACTGCTCACTCTGCATACTCACACACAGCTCACCCTGCAAACCCACACACTGCTCACCCTGCATACGCACACACTGCTTACCATGCACACTCGCGCACTGCTCATCCTGGGGGGACGCTTGTTGGAGCCGGCCTCGTGGCATGGTCCTGTTCCCCCTCGCCAAGCCGCACGAGGTCCCCTGCACCTCGGGGCTCCTCCATTTTGGATTGTATGTGACTCTGCGCACCAGCCTACGTGACCCCGCTCAACCCGGCCTCGGCCCCAGCAAGCCCCGACATCAAGGCACCAACAACTGGCCAGGGGGTACCACGTGAACACTTCCCCACTCCCGGCGGAGGGCAGTATCGATGGGACCCCCAACCGTCCTCCCACACCTCGGTGCGATCGCCCCACAGCTCTCCTGGGCCTGGCGCCTCTCCTGCTGAGCGTCTGGACTCTCCCGACCCGGCCTCTCCGCCCCCCCGGGCGCAAGGGTCCGGACATCAAAGGGCTCCAGACCTATATCTGGGGCGACCCTGCAACAGGACAGCAGTTGTATCCCGGAGTCAAGAGCCCTGCTGATCGGATCGCGGCTGACCCTACGGAGAAAGACTCATCCTGGAACCACGCTCTGAGCCCTGCTGACTATGTCGCGGCTCCACCGTGCTTAAAGACCTTCACGAACCTTTGGGGCCCTGCTGACGCTGTCGCGGCCCGACCTTGTTGAACTTGCCACCAGAGCCCAGCTGACCTCGTCGCGGCTCGACCGAAGCGGACCTACCACCGGAGCCCTGCTGACTGTGTCGCGGCTCGACCCAAGCGGAACTACCACCCGAGCCCTGCAGACACCGTCGCGGCTCTCCACGTCCGAGCTGCTTTGAGACCAGCACCTGCCGCTCCGGTCCCCGGAGCCACCTTCGGCCTAACTCAAGGTCTGGCACAGAGCTTCCCCGTACCAGGCTGGTACTAAGACTGTCCCGCTACCCTGTCCCTCCAAAGACATTGAGACTCTTTCTGGATCTCTCGATCCCCCTGTAAATATTTCGAATGTGCTACTATTGATAAAGTACCTCGATAAGCAACTGATACGGAGTCCTGTGTGGTGGTGTTTCTGGGCTTAGTCCGATCATAGGAGAAAGACCTCTCCTAGGAGGCTTCTCAGCGGCGCTCGGCTATAACTTTGCGGCAGGAAGGTGCCCCGAAGTGGTCCCCCTGACCCCCCGGTGGTCCTCCCTCCAACATTTGGTGGCCAGCGACGGGATCCGAGCCAGACGCAATCGTACAGGCAAGTAACGCACCCGCTGCCTAACCAGACGGAAAAAGAAAGAGAACCATGAGCAGCCAAGAAACAACCGTGGCCGTAACCTTCCAGCAAGAAAGGTTGGAAGAATACACCCACAAAGAATTGAAACAATTCTGCAAGGACAAAGGGATCCCAACCACAGGATTGGGCACCAAGGAAGAAATGCAGAAAGCCCTGAAAGCCTGGGCAGAATCCGAGGCCACTCCACCCCAAGGCAAAGGGACCTCGGCCCGGGACGAAAACCTGCCGCCGACCATGACCCCGGCAGATGGGGGACGAAGCATCCCGGAAGCCGGCCTATCCCACGAAGAAATGCGAGAACGGGAGAGGGTCCGGACACACGAATTGGAACTCGCACGACTCTGGCTGGACGGTGAACTCCTGCTGGCGGAGAAAAAGTTGGCCTTGGAGCAACTACGGCTGCAGGAGGAAATAGAAGAAAAGAAACGGCATCGAGAACTAGAAGAGAAACGGCTAACCCTCGAGCACGAGAGGGGCCTCAAGGAACTCGAACTGAAATCCAAAATGGGGGAGACCAGCACCCCCGGATCCCGGGACGCTCTGCCACTGACCGAGCCAAAGGTTCATATCCCCAAGGATGTCGTCCAGGATTACTATAAAAACGACGACATCCAGCAATGGTTCCGAGCATACGAGGTAGCCATGAACTCCCATCGGATACCCCGGAAGGATTGGGGTGCCGGCCTATGGGGGAGGTTCCTCAGCGAGGGCCGGGATACCCTGCTGCAACTCCCCGACGCGGTGATGACCTCGTACGACCACATGAAAGAGGCCCTACTCACCCGCTACGGACTATCAGCCGAGATGTGCCGGCAGCGCTTCCGGGACTGCAAGAAGCTCCCCGGTACCACATGGGTCGAATACGTGGACTTCTTCAGCAGAGCCTTCGAAGGGTGGATAAGAGGGAGCAAGGTCACCTCGTACAACGAACTGTTCGACCTCATTGTCTGGGAGCACCTCGCCAACAACTGCTTTGTCGAACTAAGGCAACACCTCCTTGACAGCAAACTGACCGAGCCCCGGAAGCTCGCCGCCGAAGCCGACTGATGGGCCAACACCCGTGTCCCCCGGAACTCCGTGGGGGACTACCAACGGAGTACCACGGGACCTCCTTGCCAGCGGGGCGGAGGAGGAGGGTCCCACCGCAGTCGAGAATTACCAGCCGGGCCGCCCCGAAGCCCACCACAAGGCCAAACCGCCAACTACACGTCCCCGACCCTGGTCCGTAGGGGGACCCCCATCGCCAGGCCTGGACCCCGACCAACAGTGACCTGCTTCGGCTGCCAACCGATAGGCCACTATGCGAGCGACCCGGCCTGCCCCGTGAACAGACGAAACGGGACCGCTGGGCCCCCTCCCCGACAAATAGCCGCCGCAGCCCTGGGGGAAGGAGAAGAAGAGGAGGAAAACCGCGACGTCGGGTCCCCCGAGTGGGAACCGGCTGCCATGTCACTCGTATGCCTGGGCACCCGAGAAATGGTGCCCCGAGCCCCCATCCCGAGCAACACCCAGAAGTACCAGCAGTGGGTCACCATCAATGGGCAACGGGCCGAAGCCCTCCGTGACACTGGGGCTAGTGTGACAGCTGTCCGCTGCCACCTGGTGACCCCCGAACAGATCCTGCCGCATGTCCTATGCCCTGTCCGGACCGCGGACAACACCGAAAGCATGTGCCGGATGGCCCGGATCCCCTTCGAGTGGGAAGGAGTGTCAGGCACCCTGAAAGTAACTGTCCGCGACGACGCTCCAGTGGACTGCCTCCTGGGGAACGACCTGGAGAGCTCCCCCTGGGCCCAGGTGGAGCGCCGAGAGCATCTGGGGATGCTAGGGCTGCCCGAATGGGCCTGCGCCACCACCCGGTCCATGACCGCCCAACCAGCCGCTGCAGCGGCCCCCGCCGAGCCTGCGGGTCCAGAACTGCCACCCTCCTCCGGCACGGAGGAGCCTGACGAGGAGGCCGGGCCATCCGAACTTTCCCCCGACGAGGCCGCCTCCCTCAGCGAGATCCCCGAGCTGGCCCAGTGGCGCCACGACGGGGGCCCCACCCGCGAACAGTTCCAACAAGAACAGAAGGCCTGCCCGTCCCTCGAGGGGGCCCGACAGCAAGCGGCCGCCCAGGCCACGGGGGACCCCACGGGAACCCACTGGATCTATTGGGACAATGACTTGTTATATAGCGAACAGAAAGTCGCCGAACTAGGAGCCGGCCGTGTGTTAGTGGTTCCCCTCCGATTCCGAGAGTTCCTCCTGAACCTGGCGCATGACGTGCCCCTCGCCGGACACCTCGGGCGAGACAAGACCTACAGCCGCTTGGTGACCCATTTTTATTGGCCCCGAATGCGGAGAGACGTGGACCACCACTGCCGGTCCTGCCAGACCTGCCAAGCCAGCGGGAAAACTGGGGGTCGAGTCAAGGCCCCCCTCCAACCATTTCCAGCCGTCCACACCCCGTTCGAACGGGTAGGGATCGACATCGTGGGGCCCCTCGACCCCCGAACCGCCCTGGGCCACCGCTTCATCCTGGTACTGGTCGACCACGCCACCCGATACCCAGAGGCCATCCCCCTCCGAACTGTGACAGCTCCAGTGGTGGGCCGGGCCCTGAATGGCATCTTCTCCAGGGTGGGGTTCCCCCGAGAAGTGGTGAGCGACAGGGGTACGAACTTCATCTCGAAATACATGAGATCCCTCTGGCAACAATGTGGGGTCACCTACAAGTTCACCACCCCTTACCACCCCCAGGGGAACGGACTGGTCGAGCGGTTCAACAGAACCTTGAAAGGAATGATCAAGGGCCTGGAAGAGCCCCTGAGGAGGAGATGGGACGTCCTGCTGCCATGCCTCCTGTTCGCCTATCGAGAGGTTCCACAGAAATCACTGGGCTTCAGCCCCTTCGAACTGTTGTATGGGCACCCCGTCCGAGGGCCCCTCAGCCTGGTCAAAGAGGGCTGGGAGGCGAGCGTCCAAGATGCCCCCCCGACGTCTACAGGTACCTCTTGACCCTGCGGAACCAGACTCGGAAGTTCCGGGCCCTGGCAGAAGCCAACCTCGAAGCCAGCCAAGAAGACATGAAATGCTGGTATGACAAAAATGCCTCGACCATCGAGTTCGAGCCGGGCCAGCAAGTCTGGGTCATGTCGCCCGTGGACCCCTGCGCCCTTCAGGACAAATGGACCGGGCCCTTCAAGGTGGTTGAGAAGAAGAGCCCCGTCACCTACTTGGTCGACATGGAGTCCCCAAGGAACCCCCTCCGGGTCCTGCACGCCAACCGGCTCAAGCCCCACTTTGCCCGAACCGAACTAAGCCTGCTGCTGGCTACCGACGATGGGGGCGAAAGCGACTCCGAGCCCCTACCCGACCCCCTGGGGTCCTCGGACCAAGACGGCTCCATGGAGGGCGTCAAACTCTCCACCACCCTGACCCCAGAACAGCGCCATGACTGCCAGCAGCTGCTGCAACCCTTCGCTGCCCTCTTCTCTCTCACGCCTGGGGTGACCACCTGGTGCATCCACGACGTGGATACCGGGGACAGCCCCCCTGTGCGACACCGCGCCTACAGAGTGCCCGACTGGGTCCGAGCCTGCATACAAACGGAGGTCTCCAAGATGCTCGCCCTCGGAGTCATCGAGCCATCCGACAGCCCGTGGGCCAGCCCTGTGGTCTTGGTGCCAAAGGCCGCTGCCCCCGGCACCCCCCCGGAACTCAGATTTTGTGTGGACTACATGGGCCTAAACGCAGTCACCAGGACCGATGCCCACCCCCTGCCACGGGCAGACGAGCTGATCGACCGCTTAGGGGCCGCCCGCTACCTAAGCACTTTTGATCTCACCGCTGGGTACTGGCAGATCAGGCTCACCCCCGGCGGCCAGGAACGATCCGCCTTCTCCACCCCCGATGGGCACTACCACTTTCGGGTGATGCCCTTCGGTATGAAGAACGCCCCAGCGACCTTCCAGAGACTGGTGAACAAGGTCCTGGCCGGACTTAGATGACATTGCAGTCTTCAGCAACCACTGGGCCGCGCACCTAGGACACCTCAGAGAAGTCCTGGCCGCTCTCCAAAGGGCCGGGCTCACGATTAAGGCCAGCAAGTGCCAGATCGGTCAAGGATCAGTGTTGGACCCGGCCTCGTGGCGTGGTCCTGACTTCCCTGGGGTTGGGCCCGTTCCTCGCCCTGGCCTCCACGGGCCACCCGTTCGAGCCGCACGAGGTCGCATACACCTCGGGGCTCCACCATTTTGTTGCCTGCCACGTGACCCTGCACACCAGTCCACCTGACTCCGCTCAACCCGGCCTCGGCCCCAGCGAGGCCCAGACATTGAGGCACCAAGAACTGGCCTGGGGGTATCACGTGAACACCTCATCGCCCTGGCGGAGGGCGGTATCGATGGGACCCCCAACCGTCCCCCCACACCGAGGTGCGATCGGCCTCCATCTCTCCTGGGCCCGGCGCCTCTCCTGCTGGGCGTCTGGCCGCTCCCAACCCGGCCTCTCCGCCCCTCCGGGCGCAAGGGTCCGGACTTCAAAGGGCTCCAGGCCTATATCTGGGGCGACCCCGCAACAGACCGGCAGTTGTATCCCGGAGTCGAGAGCCCTGCTGATTGAATCGCGGCCGACCCTACGGAGAAGAACTCTTGCTTGAAACCACCACGAGCCCTGCAGACTGCGTCACGGCTCCTTCTTGCTGAAACCTTGAAGCCCCCCGGAACATCGGGGCCCTGCTGACGCTGACGCGGCCCAACCTCGCTGAAACCTCCCTCGGAGCCCTGCTGACGACGTCGCGGCTCGAGCTGAGCAGAAACCATCTTGAGAGCCCCGCTGACCTGGTCGCGGCTCTCCACGAACTGAACGCCAGAGCCCTGCTGACGCCGTCGCGGCTCGACCCCTCCGAGTTCCGGAGGCCCTCCAGCTTGAGGATAAGAACTGGGCCCCAGGTACCCTCGTACCTAGCTCCTGCCAAAGACTGTCCCGCTACCCCTTCCCTTCTAAAGAGACACTGAGACTTTTGTGGATCCCTTGATCCCTTTTCGTGTAAATATTGATCCCGTAACCTTTAAGTGCTGATAAAGAATTGCTTGTCTTGAGACAACCTCCTTGAGTCCTGTGTGGTGGTGTTACTGTGCTAGTACATAATAGGAGAAGGATCTCCCAGGAGGCTTCTCTGCAGCGCTCGGCTACTTCGTACAGTGTGGGGGCCCCTCTGGGTGGTCTCTCCGACTCCCCGAGGTCCGCCTTCCAACATTTGGTGGCCAGCGGCGGGATCCGAGCCGAACGCAGTACGTACCAGCCAGTAACCCACTAGCTACCCATCCAGACAAACAGAAGTCATGAGCAACCAAGGAAACAACGCGACCACGGAGATCCAGCCCGAACAGTTGGAGGAATACACGCACAAAGAATTAAAACAGTTCTGCAAGGACAAAGGCCTTGCAACCACCGGCCTAGGTACCAAAGAGGAGATGCAGAAAGTCCTGAGGACCTGGCTGGAGGCCGAGGCAGGCCACTCCCAGGAAGAAGGTCCCCTGCCCCTGACGGTGGCCACATCAACCACACCAACTCCGGCAACCGGAGGAGGAAAGAGCCTAGAAACCGGCCTCTCCGAAGAGGAGATACGAGATCGGGAGAAGGTCCGGAACCACGAACTAGAGCTCGCACGACTGCGGCTGGACGGTGAACTCCAGCTGGCGGAAAAGAAACTGGCCCTAGAGCAGCTACGGCTACAAGAGGAGATAGAAGAGAAGAGACGGCCCCGAGAGTTGGAGGAAAAAAGACTGACCCTTGAGCACGAGCGAAGTCTCAAAGAGCTCGAAATCAAGGCAAAGAACGGGGGGACCGACACCCCCAGTAATAGAGACACCCTACCGCCTGCTGAGGCCAAGGTACATATCCCGAAAGATGTCGTCAGGGAGTACTATAAGAATGACGACATCCAACAATGGTTCAAGGCATACGAGGTGGCCATGACCTCCCATCGGGTGCCCCGAAAGGACTGGGGCGCCGGCCTGTGGGGTCGGTTCCTGAGTGAAGGTCGAGACACACTGCTTCAGCTGCCAGAGGAGGTGATGACCTCCAACGACCACATGAAGGAGGCCCTGCTCACCCGCTACGGGCTAACCGCGGAAATGTACCGCCAGCGGTTCAGAGACTGTAAGAAGATCCCGGGTACTACCTGGGTGGAATATGTGGACTTTTTCAGCCGGGCCCTAGAAGGATGGATCAAGGGTAGCAAAGTCACCACCTACGGGCAGCTGGTCGACCTCATTGTTTGGGAACATCTCTCCAACAATTGCTTCGTGGAGCTAAGGCAACACCTCCTCGACAGCAAGATGACCGACCCACGAAAACTCGCCGTCGAGGCCGATCGATGGGTCAACACCCGAGTACCCCGGAACTCGATGGGGGAGTACCAGAGGAACCCCACCGGACCTCCCCGCCAACGCGGTGGAAGGGGAGGGCCGAACAGGAACCGGGACCCCCCCGCTGGGGCCCCCAGGAGCCCACCTCGGGGGCCGCTGCAGCAACCCCTCTCCCCGAGCATAGCCCGAAGAGGGGCGACCCCAGCCAGAACCGGACCACGGCCCCCAGTAACATGCTACGGCTGCCAACAAACCGGACACTATGCCAGCGATCCGGTCTGCCCCCTGAACCGAAGAAGCGGGGCCGGCGGGCCCCCGCCCCGACAGCTGGCGGCCGCCGCCCTGGGGGAAGGAGAAGAAGAAGAAGAGACCCTCGACCGAGGAACCACCGAATGGGAACCGGCGGCCATGTCCCTGGTCTGCCTGGGCAGCCGAGAAATGGTGCCCCGCACCCCCATCCCAAGCAAGACCCAGAAGTACCGGCAGCAGGTCACCGTCAATGGACAACGGGCCGAAGCCCTTCGTGACACCGGCGCCACTGTCACCGCTGTCCGCTGCCACCTGGTGACCCCCGAACAGATCCTACCCAATGTGCTGTGCCCCGTCCGGACGGCCGACAACAGCGAAAGCCTGTGCCAGATGGCCCTGGTCCCCTTCGAGTGGGGAGGGGTGACAGGCCTACTAAAAGTGACTGTCCGCGACGATGCACCAGTAGACTGCCTCCTGGGGAACGACCTGGAGAGTTCCCCCTGGGCTCAAGTGGAGCGACGAGAGCACCTCCGAATGCTGGGACTATCCGAATGGGCCTGCGCCATCACCCGGTCCATGACCGCCCAGGCCCCCCGCTCGTCCTTGGCCCCCGGTGCCGCCCAGCCCGAGGGGCTCGCACCACCCCCCGCCTGCAGCGAGGGGGAGGCGGACACCGACACTGGACCTACTGAACCCTCCCCCGAAGAGATTGCTTCCCTCGGCGCCCTACCAGAACTTGCACAATGGCGCCACGAAGGGGGCCCCAACCGTGAGCAGTTCCAGCAAGAACAGCAGTCCTGTCCCTCTCTCGAAGGGGTCCGACAACAAGCGTCCGCACAAGCCAACGGGGACCAGACTGGCACCCAGTGGGTCTACTGGGCCGAGGGCCTGTTGTACAGTGAACAGAAAGTGGCAGAACTCGGGGCCAGCCGCTTGTTGGTGGTCCCCCTCCGCTTCCGGGAGTTCCTTCTCAACCTGGCACATGACGTGCCCCTCGCCGGACATCTAGGGCAAGACAAAACTTACAGCCGTCTGGTGACCCACTTCTACTGGCCCCGGATGCGGAGAGACGTGGACAACCACTGCCGGTCCTGCCGGACCTGCCAAGCCAGCGGGAAGACGGGGGGTCGGGTCAAGGCCCCCCTCCAGCCCTTTCCAGCCGTCAGCACCCCGTTCGAACGGGTCGGGATCGACATCGTGGGGCCCCTGGACCCCCAGACCGCCCTGGGCCACCGCTTCATCCTGGTCCTCGTGGACCACGCCACCAGGTACCCGGAGGCAGTCCTGATAAGAACTGTAACGGCCCCCGTGGTAGGCCGGGCCTTGATGGGGATCTTCTCCCGAGTGGGATTCCCCCGCGAAGTGGTGAGCGACAGGGGCACAAACTTCATCTCCAAGTACATGCGGTCCCTGTGGCAGCAGTGCGGGGTCACGTACAAATTCACAACCCCCTATCACCCTCAGGGGAATGGGCTGGTCGAGCGCTTTAACAGAACCCTGAAGGGGATGATTCAGGGCTTGGAAGAGCCCCTCCGGCGGAGATGGGATGTCCTACTACCATGCCTCCTGTTCGCCTATCGGGAGGTCCCGCAGAAGTCCCTGGGGTTCAGCCCGTTTGAACTATTGTACGGACATCCGGTCCGCGGACCGCTCAGCCTGGTCAAGGAGGGCTGGGAGACGAAGCTCCAAGGCGCCCCTCCTGACGTCTACCGATACCTCCTGACCCTACGAAACCAGACCCGCAAGTTCCGAGCCATGGCCGAAGCCAACCTCGAGGCCAGCCAGGAGGACATGAAGCGGTGGTACGATCGGAACACCTCTACCATCGAGTTCGAGCCAGGCCAGTGAGTCTGGGTCACGGCCCCTGTTGAGCCCTGCGCCCTCCAGGACAAGTGGACTGGGCCCTTCAAGGTGGTGGAAAAGAAGAGCCCCGTCACCTACCTAGTTGACCTAGAGTCCCCCCGGAACCCTCTCCGGGTTCTACATGCTAACAGGCTCAAACCCTACTTCGCCCGGACCGAACTGAGCCTGCTGCTGGCGACCGACGAGGGGGGCGAGGACGACTCCGAGCCCCTACCCGACCTCTTGCAGAACGACGTCCACGACGGATCCATCAAAGGTGTCCAGCTCGCCTCCTCCCTGACCCCGGAACAGCGCATCGACTGTCAACAACTGCTGCAGGACTACGCAGCCCTCTTCTCCCTCACCCCGGGGGTGACCCACTGGTGCGTCCACGACGTCGACACCGGGGACAGCCCCCCCGTGTGACACCGAGCCTACAGGGTACCCGACCGAGTACGGGCATGCATCCAGGCCGAAGTAGCGAAGATGTTGGCCCTCGGGGTCATCGAGCCCTCTGACAGCCCGTGGGCCAGCCCTGTCGTCCTGGTACCAAAGGCCGCAGCCCCCGGCCATCCCCCGGAGCTGCGATTTTGTGTAGACTACCGGGCCCTGAATGCTGTGACCAAGACGGACGCCCATCCTATACCCCGGGCCGACGAACTCATCGATCGCTTGGGGTCCGCCCGCTACCTGAGCACGCTGGACCTCACCGCCGGGTACTGGCAGATTCAGCTTACCCCCGGCGCCTTTTCTACCCCTGATGGGCATTACCACTTTCGGGTGATGCCCTTCGGCATGAAGAATTCCCCGGCCACTTTTCAGAGACTCGTAAACAAGGTCCTGGCCGGGCTCGAGGCCTTCAGCGCAGCCTATTTGGATGACATCGCCGTGTACAGCAACCACTGGGCTGAGCACCTAGTTCACCTCAAGGCCGTCCTGGCCGCCCTCCAAAGGGCTGGGCTCACGATTAAGGCCAGCAAATGCCAGGTCGGCCAAGGATCGGTGACCTACCTGGGCCATCAGGTGGGAAGCGGTCAGGTGGCTCCCCTCCAGCCAAAAGTCGATGCCATCCAGGCATGGGAACCTCCCACTACCCAGACCGCTGTGCGGGCCTTCCTTGGCCTCACCGGATACTACCGGCGGTTCATCCGGGACTATGGGAGCATTGTGGGGCCTCTCACGGAGCTCACCTCGAAGAAGCAGCCCAAGAAGGTGCACTGGACTCCCCGCTGCCAATCAGCTTTCGAGACTCTCAAGGCCGCGATGTGCACTGCCCCTGTACTCCAGGCCCCTGACTACAGTAAAGAGTTTATCGTACAGACAGACGCCTCCGAATATGGGATCGGGGCCGTCCTGTCTCAGGTTGATGAGAAGGGACTCGACCGCCCAGTGGCCTTCATCAGCCGACGGCTGCTGCCCCGGGAGCAACGATGGAGCACCATCGAGCGCGAGGCCTTCGCGGTAGTGTGGGCCCTTAAGAAGCTCCGGCCCTATCTCTTCGGTACCCACTTTCGGGTCCAGACCGACCACCGGCCTTTGCGGTGGTTAATGCAAATGAGAGGTGAGAATCCCAAGCTGCTGCGATGGTCCATTGCCCTGCAAGGGATGGACTTTTCGGTTGAGCACCGACCCGGCAATGACCATGCCAACGCTGACGGCCTGTCCCGCTTCTTCCGCCTTGACGAGGAGAATCCCCAAGAAGATGGGTGACTCTCCCTGCCTTCGGCTGGGGGGGGGACGCCTGTTGGACCCGGCCTCGTGGCGTGGTCCTGACTTCCCTGGGGTTGGGCCCGTTCCCCGCCCTGGCCTCCACGGGCCACCCGTTCGAGCCGCACGAGGTCGCATACACCTCGGGGCTCCACCATTTTGTTGCCTGCCACGTGACCCTGCACACCAGTCCACCTGACTCCGCTCAACCCGGCCTCGGCCCCAGCGAGGCCCAGACATTGAGGCACCAAGAACTGGCCAGGGGGTATCACGTGAACACCTCATCGCCCTGGCGGAGGGCGGTATCGATGGGACCCCCAACCGTCCCCCCACACCGAGGTGCGATCAGCCTCCATCTCTCCTGAGCCCGGCGCCTCTCCTGCTGGGCGTCTGGCCGCTCCCAACCCGGCCTCTCCGCCCCTCCGGGCGCAAGGGTCCGGACTTCAAAGGGCTCCAGGCCTATATCTGGGGCGACCCCGCAACAGACCGGCAGTTGTATCCCGGAGTCGAGAGCCCTGCTGATTGAATCGCGGCCGACCCTACGGAGAAGAACTCTTGCTTGAAACCACCACGAGCCCTGCAGACTGCGTCGCGGCTCCTTCTTGCTGAAACCTTGAAGCCCCCCGGAACATCGGGGCCCTGCTGACGCTGTCGCGGCCCAACCTCGCTGAAACCTCCCTCGGAGCCCTGCTGACGACGTCGCGGCACGAGCTGAGCAGAAACCATCTTGAGAGCCCCGCTGACCTGGTCGCGGCTCTCCACGAACTGAACGCCAGAGCCCTGCTGACGCCGTCGCGGCTCGACCCCTCCGAGTTCCGGAGGCCCTCCAGCTTGAGGATAAGAACTGGGCCCCAGGTACCCTCGTACCTAGCTCCTGCCAAAGACTGTCCCGCTACCCCTTCCCTTCTAAAGAGACACTGAGACTTTTGTGGATCCCTTGATCCCTTTTCGTGTAAATATTGATCCCGTAACCTTTAAGTGCTGATAAAGAATTGCTCGTCTTGAGACAACCTCCTTGAGTCCTGTGTGGTGGTGTTACTGTGCTAGTACATAATAGGAGAAGGATCTCCCAGGAGGCTTCTCTGCAGCGCTCGGCTACTTCGTACAGTGTGGGGGCCCCTCTGGGTGGTCTCTCCGACTCCCCGAGGTCCGCCTTCCAACAATCAGTGACCTATCTGGGCCATCAGGTGAGGAGTGGCCAGGTGGCGCCCCTCCAGTTGAAGGTTGATGCCATCCAGGCGTGGGAGCCCCCCGCCACCCAAACAGCTGTCCGGGCCTTCTTAGGCCTCACAGGCTACTACTGGAGATTTATCAAAGACTATGGCAGTATTGTGGGCCCCCTCACGGAGCTCACTTCCAAAAAGCAGCCCAAGACGGTGCACTGGACACCCCGCTGTCAGACCGCTTTTGAAACCCTCAAGGCGGCAATGTACGCTGCCCCTGTACTACAGGCCCCTGACTACGGCAAGGAATTTGTGGTTCAGACTGATGCCTCGGAGTACGGGGTTGGGGCGGTCCTCTCCCAGATGGACACCGAGGGCCTCGACAGACCTGTGGCCTTCATCAGCCGCCGACAGCTGCCCCGAGAACAGAGGTGGAGCAACATCGAGCGGGAGGCCTTCGCCGTGGTATGGGCTCTCAAAAAGCTCCGGCCCTACCTTTTCGGCACCCACTTCCGAGTCCAGACTGACCACCGGCCCCTGCGGTGGCTAATGCAGATGCGGGGCGAGAACCCCAAATTGTTGCGATGGTCCATCTCGCTGCAAGGGATGGACTTCACCGTAGAGCACCGGCCCGGCAACGACCACGCCAATGCCGACGGCCTATCCAGATTCTTCCGCCTCGGCGAGGAGAACCTCCAAGGAGATGGGTGACTCTCCCTGCCTTCAGCTGGGGGGGACGCTTGTTGGAGCCGGCCTCGTGGCGTGGTCCTGTTCCCCCTCGCCAAGCTGCACGAGGTCCCCTGCACCTCGGGGCTCCTCCATTTTGGATTGTACGTGACTCTGCGCACCAGCCTACGTGACCCCGCTCAACCCGGCCTCGGCCCCAGCAAGCCCCGACATCAAGGCACCAACAACTGGCCAGGGGGTACCACGTGAACACTTTCCCACTCCCGGCGGAGGGCAGTATCGATGGGACCCCCAACCGTCCTCCCACACCTCGGTGCGATCGCTCCACAGCTCTCCTGGGCCTGGCGCCTCTCCTGCTGAGCGTCTGGCCGCTCCCGACCCGGCCTCTCCACCCCCCCGGGCGCAAGGGTCCGGACATCAAAGGGCTCCAGACCTATATCTGGGGCGACCCTGCAACAGGACAGCAGTTGTATCCCGGAGTCAAGAGCCCTGCTGATCGGATCGCGGCTGACCCTACGGAGAAAGACTCATCCTGGAACCACGCTCTGAGCCCTGCTGACTACGTCGCGGCTCCACCGTGCTTAAAGACCTTCACGAACCTTTGGGGCCCTGCTGACGCTGTCGCGGCCCGACCTTGTTGAACTTGCCACCAGAGCCCAGTTGACCTCGTCGCGGCTCGACCGAAGCGGACCTACCACCGGAGCCCTGCTGACTGTGTCGCGGCTCGACCCAAGCGGAACTACCACCCGAGCCCTGCAGACACCGTCGCAGCTCTCCACGTCCGAGCTGCTTTGAGACCAGCACCTGCCGCTCCGGTCCCCGGAGCCACCTTCGGCCTAACGCAAGGTCTGGCGCAGAGCTTCCCCGTACCAGGCTGGTACTAAGACTGTCCCGCTACCCTGTCCCTACAAAGACATTGAGACTCTTTCTGGATCTCTGGATCCCCCTGTAAATATTTCGAATGTGCTACTATTGATAAAGTACCTCGATAAGCAACTAATACGGAGTCCTGTGTGGTGGTGTTACTGGGCCTAGTACGATCATAGGAGAAAGACCTCTCCTAGGAGGCTTCTCAGCGGCGCTCGGCTATAACTTTGTGGTAGGAAGGTGCCCCGGAGTGGTCCCCCTGACCCCCCGGTGGTCCTCCCTCCAACAGACATACTGCTCAGCCTGCACAATTACATACTACTCACCCTGCATTCTCAAACACTGTTTTTCCTGGACACCCACATACTGCTCAACCTGCACACTCACACACTGCTCACCCTGCACACTCACAGATTGCTCACCCTGCACACTCACACACTGCTTACCCTGCACACTCACACACTGCTTTACATGCACACTCACACACTGTTTACCCTGCACACTCACACACTGCTCACCCTGCAAATGCACACATTGCTCACCCAGCATACTCACACACTACTCACACTCACACACTGCTCACCCTGCACACTACTCACCCTGCACACCCACACACTGCTCACCATGCATAGGAACACACTGCTCAGCCTGCACACTTACACACTGCTGGCCCTGGACACACACACACTGCTCACCCTGCACACCCACACACTGCTCACCCTGTACTCTCAAGCACTGCTCACTATTTTATACACTGCTGGCCCTGGACACCCACACACTGCTCACCCTGCACACTCACACACTGCTCACCCTGCACACTCACACACGGCTGGCCCTGGACACCCACACACTGCTCACCCTGGACACCCACACTCTGCTCACCCTGCACACCCACAGACTGCTCACCCTGCACTCCCACCCATTGCTCATCCTCCACACTCACACACTGCTCACACTGCATACTCACACACTGCTCACCCTGCACACTCACACACATATCACCCTGCACACTCACACACTGCTCACCCTGCAAACCCACACACTGCTCACCCTGCATACGCACACACTGCTTACCATGCACACTCGCACACTGCTCACCCTGCATACTCACACATGCCTCACCCTGCATACTCACACACTGCTAGCCCTGGGCACCCACACACTGCTCACCCTGCACACTCACACACTGCTCACACTCACATACTGCTCACCCTGCACACCCACACACTGCTCACCCTGCATACTCACACACTGCTCACCCTGCATACTGACATACTGCTCAGCCTGCACAATTACATACTACTCACCATGCATTCTCAAACACTGCTTTCCCTGGACACCCACATACTGCTCAACCTGCACACTCACACACTGCTCACCCTGCACACTCACAGAATTCTCACCCTGCACACTCACACACTGCTTACCCTGCACACTCACACACTGTTTACCCTGTACTCTCAAGTACTGCTCACTATTTAACACACTGCTGTCCCTGTACACCCACACACTGCTCACCCTGCAAACTCACACACTGCTCACCCTGCACACTCACACATGGCTGGCCCTGGACACCCACACACTGCTCACCCTGCAGACCCACACTCGGCTCACCCTGCACACCCACAGACTGCTCACCCTGCACGCCCACCCATTGCTCATCCTCCACACTCACACACTGCTCACCCTGCATACTCACACACTGCTCACCCTGCACACTCACACACTTATCACCCTCCACATTCACACACTGCTCACCCTGCAAACCCACACACTGCTCACCCTGCATACGCACACACTGCTTACCATGCACACTCGCACACTGCTCACCCTGCATACTCACACACGCCACACCCTGCATACTCACAACCTGCTGGCCCTGGGCACTCACACACTGCTCACCCTGCACACCCACACACTGCTCACCCTGCATACTCATACACTGCTCACCCTGCATACTGACATACTGCTCAGCCTGCACAATTACATACTACTCACCCTGCATTCTAAAACACTGCTTTCCCTGGACACCCACATACTGCTCAACCTGCACTCTCACACACTGCTCACCCTGCACACTCACAGATTGCTCACCCTGCACACTCACACACTGCTTACCCTGCACACTCACACACTGCTCTACATGCACACTCACACACAGTTTACCCTGCACACTCACACACTGCTCACCCTGCACACACACACATTGCTCACCCAGCATACTCACACACTACTCACCCTGCACACACAAAGTGCTCTCCCTGCACACTCACACATTGCTCACCCTGCCCACCCACACACTGCTCACCCTGCACACTCACACAGTGTTCACACTCACACACTGCTCACCCTGCACACCCACACACTGCTCACCCTGCATACTCACACAGTGTTCAATCTGCACACTCACACACTGCTCACCCTGCACACTCACACATTGCTCACCAATGCACACTCACACACATCTCACCCTGCACACTCACACACTGCTTACCCTGCACACTCACACTTCTGGCCCTGGACACCCACACCCTGCTCACCCTGCATAATCAAACACTACTCACCCTGAACATCCACACACTGCTCACCCTGAATACGCACACACTGCTCACCCTGCATGCTCACACACTGCTCACCCTGCATACTCACGCACTGCTGCCCCTGGGCACCCATACACTGCTCACCCTGCACACTCATATACTGCTCACACTCACATACTGCTCACCCTGCACACCCACACACTGCTCACCCTGCATACTCACACACTGCTCACCCTGTATACTCACACACTGCTCACCCTGCACACTCACACACTGCTCACCCTGCATGCTCACACACTGCTGGCCCTGGACACCCAAACACTGCTCACCCTGCACACTCACACACTGTTCTCCCTGCTCACTCACTCATTGCTCACTCTGCAAACTGACACACTGTTTATCCTGCACACTCACACACTGCTCTCCCTGCACACTCACACACTGCTTACCCCACACACTCACACACTACTCACCCTGCACACTCACACCCTTCTCACTCTGCACTCACACATTGCTCACCCTGCATACTCACACACTGCTCACCCTGCACACCCACACACTGCTCACCCTGCACACCCCCACACTGCTCACACTCACACACTGCTCACCCTGCACACTACTCACCCTGCACACCCACACACTGCTCACCCTGCATAGGAACACACTGCTCAGCCTGCACACTTACACACTGCTGGCCCTGGACACACACACACTGCTCACCCTTCACACCCACACACTGCTCACCCTGCACTCTCAAGCACTGTTCACTATTTAACACACTGCTGGCCCTGGACATCCACACACTGCTCAGCCTGCACACTCACACACTGCTCACCCTGCACACTCACGCACTGCTGGCCCTGAACACCAACACAATGCTCACCCTGCACACCCACACTCTGCTCACCCTGCACACCCACAGATTGCTCACCCTGCACTCCCACCCATGTCTCATCCTCCACACTCACACACTGCTCACTGCATACTCACATACAGCTCACCCTGCACACACACATACTGCTCACCATGCACATTCACTGCTGGTCCTGGACACCCACACACTGCTCACCCTGCATACTCACACACTGCTCACACAGCACACCCACAGACTGCTCAACCTGCACACTCACACACTGCTCACCCTGCATACTCACACACTGCTCACCCTGCATACTCACACACTGCTCACCCTGCACACTCACACACTTATCACCCTGCACACTCACACACTGCTCACCCTGCACACCCACACACTGCTCACCCTGCATACGCACACACTACTTACCATGCACACTCGCACACTGCTCACCCTGAATACTCACACACTCTTCACCCTGCCTACTCACACATTGCTGGCCCTGGGCAACCACACACTGTTCACCCTGCAAACCCACACACTGCTCACACTCACATACTGCTCACCCTGCACACCCACACACTGCTCACCCTGCATACTCACACACTGCTCACCCTGCATACTGACATACTGCTCATCCTGCACAATAACATACTACTCACCCTGCATTCTCAAACACTGCTTTCCCTGGACACCCACATACTGCTCAACCTGCACACTCACACAATGCTCACCCTACACACTCACAGATTGCTCACCCTGCACACTCACACACTGCTTACCCTGCACACTCACACACTGCTCTACATGCCCACTCACACACTGTTTACCCTGCACACTCACACACTACTCACCCTGCACACACACATTGCTCACCCAGCATACTCACACACTGCTCACCCTGCCCACCCACACACTGCTCACCCTGCACACTCACACACTGCTGGCCCTGGGCACACACACACTGCTCATCCTGCACACCCACACACTGCTCACCCTGCACTCTCAAGCACTGCTCACTCTTTAACACACTGCTGGCCCTGGACACCCACGCACTGCTCACCCTGCACACTCACACACTGCTTACCCTGCACACTCACACTTCTGGCCCTGGACACCCACACCCTGCTCACCCTGAATACTCACACACTACTCATCCTGCATCCACACACTGCTCACCCTGAACACACACACACTGCTCACTCTGCATGATCACACACTGCTCACCCTGCATACTTACACACCACTGGCCCTGGGCACCCACACACTGCTCACCCTACACACTCATGCACTGCTCACACTCACATACTGCTCACCCTGCACACCCACACACTGCTCACCATGCATACTCACACACTGCTCACCCTGCATACTCATACACTGCTCACCCTGCACACTCACACACTGCTCACCCTGCATGCTCACACACTGCTGGCCCTGGACACCCAAACACTGCTCACCCTGCACACTCACACACTGTTCTCCCTGCTCACTCACACCCTGCTCACTCTGCAAACTCACACCCTGCTCACTCTGCAAACTCACACATTGCTCACCCTGCACACTCACACACTGCTCACCCTGCACACCCCCACACTGGTCACACTCACACACTGCTCACCACTCACCCTGCACACCCACAAACTGCTCACCCTGCATAGGAACACACTGCTCAGCCTGCACACTTACACACTGCTGGACCTGGACACAAACACACTGCTCACCCTGCACACCCACACACTGCTTACCCTGTACTCTCAAGCACTGCTCATTATTTAACACACTGCTGGCCCTGGACACCCACACACTGCTCACCCTGCACACTCACACACTGCTCACCCTGCACACTCACCCACGGCTGGCCCTGGACACCCACACACTGCTCACCCTGCACACCCACACTCTGCTCACCCTGCACACCCACAGACTGCTCACCCTGCACTCCCACCCATTGCTCATCCTCCACACTCACACACTGCTCACTCTGCATACTCACACACTGCTCACTCTGCATACTCACACACTGCTCACCCTGCACACTCACACACTTATCACCCTGCACACTCACACACTGCTCACCCTGCAAACCCACACACTGCTCACCCTGCATACGCACACACTGCTTACCATGCACACTCGCACACTGCTCACCCTGCATACTCACACACGCCTCACCCTGCATACTCACACACTGCTGGCCCTGGGCACCCACACACTGCTCACCCTGCATATTCACACACTGCTCACCCTGACCACCCACACAATGCTCACCCTGCACACTCACACAGTGTTTACACTCAAACACTGCTCACCCTGCACACCCACACACTGCTCACCCTGCACACCCACACCCTGCTCACCCTACATACTCACACAGTGCTCAATCTGCACACTCACACACTGCTCACCCTGTATACTCACACATTGCTCACCCTGCACACTCACACATTGCTCACCCTGCACACTCACACACTGCTCACCCTGCACACTCAAACACTGCTTACCCTACACACTCACACTTCTGGCCCTGGGCACCCACACCCTGCTCACCCTGCATAATCACACACTACTCACCCTGCACATCCACACACTGCTCACCCTGAATACGCACACACTGCTCACCCTGCATGCTCACACACTGCTCACCCTGCATCCTCACGCACTGCTGGCCTTGGGCACCCACACACTGCTCACCCTGCACACTCATACACTGCTAACACTCACATACTGCTCACCCTGCACACCCACACACTGCTCACCCTGCATACTCACACACTGCTCACCCTGTATACTCACACACTGCTCACCCTGCACACTCACACACTGTTCTCCCTGCTCACTCACACATTGCTCACTCTGCACACTCATACACTGTTTATCCTGCACACTCACACACTGCTCTCCCTGCAAACTCACACGCTGCTCACCCCACACACTCACACACTGCTCACCCTGCACACTCACACCCTTCTCACTCTGCACACTCATACATTGCTCACCCTGCACACCCACACACTGCTCACCCTGCACACCCACACACTGCTCACCCTCCGCACCCCCACACTGCTCACACTCACACACTGCTCACCTTGCACAATACTCACCCTGCACACCCACATACTGCTCACCCTGCATAGAAACACACTGCTCAGCCTGCACACTTACACACTGCTGGCCCTGGACACACACTGCTCACCCTTCACAACCACACACTGCTCACCCTGCACTCTCAAGCACTGCTCACTATTTAACACACTGCTGGCCCTGGAAGTCCACACACTGCTCAGCCTGCACACTCACACACTGCTCACCCTGCACACTCACACACTGCTGGCCCTGGACACCCACACACTGCTTACCCTGCACACCCACACTCTGCTCACCCTGCACACCCACCCATTGCTCATCCTCCACACTCACACACTGCTCACCCTGCATACTCACATACAGCTCACACAGCATACTCACACACTGCTCACCCTGCACACTCACACACATATTACCCTGCACATTCACACATTGCTCACCCTGCACACCCACACACTGCTCACCCTGCATACACACACACTGCTCACCCTGAATACTCACACACTCTTCACCCTGCATACTCACACATTGCTGGCCCTGGGCAACCACACACTGCTCACCCTGCAAACTCACACACTGCTCACACTCACATACTGCTCACCCTGCACACCCACACACTGCTCACCCTGCATACTCACACTCTGCTCACCCTGCATACTGACATACTGCTCAGCCTGCACAATTACATACTACTCACCCTGCATTCTCAAACACTGCTTTCCCTGGACACCCACATACTGCTCAACCTGCACACTCACACACTGCTCACCCTGCACACTCACAGATTGCTCACCCTGCACACTCACACACTGCTTACCCTGCACACTCACACACTGCTCTACATGCCCACTCACACACTGTTTACCCTGCACACTCACACACTGCTCACCCTGCACACACACACATTGCTCATCCAGCATACTCACACACTATTCACCCTGCACACACATAGTGCTCTCCCTGCACACTCACACACTGCTCACCCTGCCCACCCACACAGTGCTCATCCTGCACACTCACACACTGCTGGCCCTGGACACACAAACACTGCTCATCCTGCACACCCACACACTGCTCACCCTGCACTCTCAAGCACTGCTCACTCTTTAACACACTGCTGGCCCTGGACACCCACAGACTGCTCATCCTGCACACTCACACACTGCTCACCCTGCACACTCACACATTGCTCACCTTGCACACTCACACACTGCTCACCCTGCACACTCACAAACTGCTTACCCTGCACACTCACACTTCTGTCCCTGGACACCCACACCCTGCTCACCCTGCATACTCACACACTACTCACCCTGCACATCCACACACTGCTCACCCTGAATACACACACACTGCTCACTCTGCATGCTCACACACTGCTCACCCTGCATACTCACACAGTGCTGGCAATGGGCACCCACACACTGCTCACCCTGCACACTCATACACTGCTCACACTCACATACTGCTCACCCTGCACACCCACACATTGCTCACCCTGCATACTCACACACTGCTCACCCTCACACTCACACACTGCTCACCCTGCACACTCACACTTCTGGCCCTGGACACCCACACCCTGCTCACCCTGCATAATCACACACTACTCACCCTGTACCTCCACACACTGCTCACTCTGAATACGCACACACTGCTCACCCTGCATGCTCACACACTGCTCACCCTGCATACTCACGCACTGCTGGCCCTGGGCACCCACACATTGCTCACCCTGCACACTCATACACTGCTCACACTCACATACTCTTCACAATGCACACCCACACACTGCTCACCCTGCATACTCACACACTGCTCACCCTGCACACTCGCACACTGTTCTCCCTGCTCACTCATACATTGCTCACTCTGCACACTCATACACTGTTTATCCTGCACACTCACACACTGCTCTCCCTGCACACTCACACACTGCTCACCCCACACACTCACACACTGCTCACCCTGCAAACTCACACCCTTCTCACTCTGCACACTCACACATTGCTCACCCTGCACACCCACACACTGCTCACCCTGCACACCCACACACTGCTCACCCTGCACACCCCCACACTGCTCACACTCACCCTGCATAGGAACACACTGCTCAGCCTGCACACTTACACACTGCTGGCCCTGGACACACTCACACTGCTCACCCTTCACACCCACACACTGCTCACCCTGCACTCTCAAGCACTGCTCACTATTTAACACACTGCTGGCCCTGGACATCCACACACTGCTCAGCCTGCACACTCACACACTGCTCACCCTGCACACTCACACACTGCTGGCCCTGGACACCCACACACCACTCACCCTGCACACCCACACTCTGCTCACCCTGCACACCCACAGATTGCTCACCCTGCACTCCAACCCATTGCTCATCCTCCACACTCACACACTGCTCACCCTCCATACTCACATACAGCTCACCCTGCACACTCACATACTGCTCACCATGCACATTCACTGCTGGTCCTGGACACCCACACACTGCTCACCCTGCATACTCACACACTGCTCACACAGCACACCCACACACTGCTCACTCTGCACACTCACACACTGCTCACCCTGCATACTCACACACTGCTCACCCTGCACACTCACACATGTGTTACCCTGCACACTCACACACTGCTCACCCTGCACACCCACACACTGCTCACCCTGCATACACACACACTGCTTACCATGCAAACTCGCACACTGCTCACCCTGAATACTCACACAGTCTTCACCCTGCATACTCACACATTGCTGGCCCTGGGCAACCACACACTGCTCACCCTGCAAACTCACACACTGCTCACACTCACATACTGCTCACCCTGCACACCCACACACTGCTCACCCTGCATACTCACACACTGCTCACCCTGCATACTGACATACTGCTCAGCCTGCACAATTACATACTACTCACCCTGCATTCTCAAACACTGCTTTCCCTGGACACCCACATACTGCTCAACCTGCACACTCACACACTGCTCACCCTGCACACTCACAGATTGCTCACCCTGCACACTCACACACTGCTTACCCTGCACATTCACACACTGCTCTACATGCCCACTCACACACTGTTTACCCTGCACACTCACACACTGCTCACCCTGCACACACACACATTGCTCATCCAGCATACTCACACACTACTCACCCTGCACACACATAGTGCTCTCCCTGCACACTCACACACTGCTCACCCTGCCCTACCACACAGTGCTCACCCGGCACACTCACACACTGCTGGCCCTGGACACACACACACTGCTCATCCTGCACACCCACACACTGCTCACCCTGCACTCTCAAGCACTGCTCACTCTTTAACACACTGCTGGCCCTGGACACCCACACACTGCTCACCCTGCACACTCACACACTGCTCACCCTGCACACTCACACATTGCTCACCTTGCACACTCACACACTGCTCACCCTGCACACTCACAAACTGCTTACCCTGCACACTCACACTTCTGGCCCTGGACACCCACACCCTGCTCACGCTGCATACTCACACACTACTCACCCTGCACATCCACACACTGCTCACCCTGAATACACATACACTGCTCACTCTGCATGCTCACACACTGCTCACCCTGCATACTCACACACTGCTGGCCCTGGGCGCCCACACACTGCTCACCCTGCACACTCATACACTGCTCACACTCACATACTGCTCACCCTGCACACCCACACATGGCTCACCCTGCATACTCACACACTGCTCACCCTGCATACTCACACACTGCTCACCCTCCACACTCACACACTGCTCACCCTCCATGCTCACACACTGCTGGCCCTGGACACCCAAACACTGCTCACCCTGCACACTCACACACTGTTCTCCCTGCTCACTCACACCCTGCTCACTCTGCACACTCACACATTGCTCACCCTGCACACTACTCACCCTGCACACCCACACACTGCTCGCCCTGCATAGGAACACACTGCTCTGCCTGCACACTTACACACTGCTGGCCCTGGACACACACACACTGCTCACCCTGCACACCCACACACTGCTCACCCTGCACCCCCCACACTGCTCACACTCACACACTGCTCACCCTGCACACTACTCACCCTGCACACCCACACACTGGTCACCCTGCATAGGAACACACTGCTCAGCCTGCACACATACACACTGCTGGACCAGGACACACACACACTGCTCACCCTGCACACCCACACACTGCTCACCCTGTACTCTCAAGCACTGCTCATTATTTAACACACTGCTGGCCCTGGACACCCACACACTGCTCACCCTGCACACTCACACACTGCTCACCCTGCACACTCACACATGGCTGGCCCTGGACACCCACACACTGCTCACCCTGCACACCCACACTCTGCTCACCCTGCACACCCACAGACTGCTCACCCTGCACTCCCACCCATTGCTCACCCTGCACACTCACACACTTATCACCCTGCACACTCACACACTTATCACCCTGCACACTCACACACTGCTCACCCTGCAAACCCACACACTGCTAACCCTGCATACGCACACACTGCTTACCCTGCACACTCGCACACTGCTCACCCTGCATACTCACACACACCTCACCCTGCATACTCACACATTGCCGGCCCTGGGCACCCACACACTGCTCACCCTGCGTACTCACACACTGCTCACCCTGCATACTGACATACTGCTCAGCCTGCACAATTACATACTACTCACCCTGCATTCTCAAACACTGCTTTCCCTGGACACCCACATACTGCTCAACCTGCACACTCACACACTGCTCACCCTGAACACTCACAGATTGCTCACCCTGCACACTCACACACTGCTTACCCTGCGCACTCACACACTGCTCTACATGCACACTCTTACACTGTTTACTCTGCACACTCACACACTGCTCACTCTGCACACACACACATTGCTCACCCAGCATACTCACACACTACTCACCCTGCACACACATAGTGCTCTCCCTGCACACTCACACACTGCTCACCCTGCCCACCCACACACTGCTCACCCTGCACACTCACACAGTGTTCACACTCACACACTGCTCACCCTGCACACCCACACACTGCTCACCCTACATACTCACACAGTGCTCAATCTGCACACTCACACACTGCTCACCCTGTATACTCACACATTGCTCACCCTGCACACTCACACATTGCTCACCCTGCACACTCATACACTGCTCACCCTGCACACTCAAACACTGCTTACCCTGCACACTCACACTTCTGGTGCTGGACACCCACACCCTGCTCACCCTGCATAATCACACACTACTCACCCTGCACATCCACACACTGCTCACCCTGAATACGCACACACTGCTCACCCTGCATGCTCACACACTGCTCACCCTGCATACTCACGCACTGCTGGCCCTGGGCACCCACACACTGCTCACCCTGCACACTCATACACTGCTCACACTCACATACTGCTCACCCTGCACACCCACACACTGCTCACCCTGCATACTCACACACTGCTCACTCTGCACACTCATACACTGTTTATCCTGCACACTCACACAATGCTCTCCCTGCACACTCACACACTGCTCACCCCACACACTCACACACTGCTCACCCTGCACACTCACACCCTTCTCACTCTGCACACTCACACATTGCTCACCCTGCACACCCACACACTGCTCACCCTGCACACCCACACACTGCTCACCCTGCACACCCCCACACTGCTCACACTCACACACTGCTCACCCTGCACAATACTCACCCTGCACACCCACACACTGCTCACTCTGCATAGGAACACACTGCTCAGCCTGCACACTAACACACTGCTGGCCCTGGACACACCCACACTCTGCTCACCCTGCACTCTCAAGCACTGCTCACTATTTAACACACTGCTGGCCCTGGACATCCACAAACTGCTCAGCCTGCACACTCACACACTGCTCACCCTGCACACTCACACACTGCTGGCCCTGGACACCCACACACTGCTCACCCTGCACACCCACACTCTGCTCACACTGCACACCCACAGATTGCTCACCCTACACTCCCACCCATTGCTCATCCTCCACACTCACACACTGCTCACCCTGCATACTCACACATTGCTGGCCCTGGGCAACCACACACTGCTCACACTGCAAACTCACACACTGCTCACACTCACATACTGCTCACCCTGCACTCCCACACACTGCTCACCCTGCATACTCACACACTGCTCACCCTGCATACTGACATACTGCTTACCCTGCACACTCACACACTGCTCTACATGCCCTCTCACACACTGTTTACACTGCACACTCACACACTGCTCACCCTGCACACACACACATTGCTCATCCAGCATACTCACACACTACTCACCCTGCACACACATAGTGCTCTCCCTGCACACTCACACACTGCTCACCCTGCCCACCCACACAGTGCTCACCCTGCACACTCACACACTGCTCACCCTGCATACTCACACACAGCTCACCCTGCACGCTCACATACTGCTCACCATGCACACTCACTGCTGGTCCTGGACACCCACACACTGCTCACCCTGCATACTCACACATTGCTCACCCTGCACACTCACACACTGCTCACCCTGCACACTAACACACTGCTTACCATGCACACTAACACACTGATCACCCTGCACACCCACACACTGCTCACCCTGCATATGCACACACTGCTTACCATGCACACTCGCACACTGCTCACCCTGAATACTCACACACTCTTCACTCTGCCTACTCACACATTGCTGGCCCTGGGCAACCACACACTGCTCACCCTGCAAACTCACACACTGCTCACACTCAAATACTGCTCACCCTTCACACCCACACACTGCTCACCCTGCATACTCACACACTGCTCACCCTGCATACTGACATACTGCTCAGCCTGCACAATTACATACTACTCACCCTGCATTCTCAAACACTGCTTTCCCTGGACACCCACATACTGCTCAACCTGCACACTCACACACTGTTCACCCTGCACACTCACAGATTGCTCACCCTGCACACTCACACGCTGCTTACCCTGCACACTCACACACTGCTCTACATGCCCACTCACACACTGTTTACACTGTACACTCACACACTGCTCACCCTGCACATACACACATTGCTCATCCAGCATACTCACACACTACTCACCCTGCACACACATAGTGCTCTCCCTGCACACTCACACACTGCTCACCCTGCCCACCCACACAGTGCTCACCCTACACACTCAGCACACTGCTGGCCCTGGACACACACACACTGCTCATCCTGCACACCCACACACTGCTCACCCTGCACTCTCAAGCACTGCTCACTCTTTAACACACTGCTGGCCCTGGACACCCACACACTGCTCACCCTGCACACTCACACACTGCTCAACCTGCACACTCACACATTGCTCACCTTGCACACTCACACACTGCTCACCCTGCACACTCACAAACTGCTTACCCTGCACACTCACGGCCCTGCACACTCACACATTACTCACCCTGCATACTCACACACTGCTCACCCTGCACACTCAAGCACTGTTCACTTTTTAACAGACTGCTGGCCTTGGACTCCCACACACTGCTCGCCCTGCACACTCACACACTGCTCACCCTGCACTACCACACACTGCTGGACCTGGACATCCACACACTGCTCACCCTGCACACCCACACACTGCTAACCGTGCACTCTCAAGCACTGTTCACTCTTTAACAGACTGCTGGCCCTGGACTCCCACACACTGCTCACCTTGCACACTCACACACTTCTCACCCTACACAACCACACATTGCTCACCATGCACACCCACACACTGCTCACCCTGCACACCTACACATTGCTCACCCTGCACACTCACACACTGCTCACCCTGCACACTCAAAGTGCTGGCCCTGGACATCCACACATTGCTCACCCTGCATACTCACACACCACTCACCCTGCACACCCACACACTGCTAACCCTGCATACTCACACGCTGCTCACCCTGCATGCTCACACACTTCTAACACTGACACACGGCTCATCCTGCACACCCACACACTGCTCACCCTGCACATCCACACTCTTCCTACCCTGCACACCCACAAACTGCTCACGCTGCACACTGGCACATTGCTTACCCTGCACACTCACACACAGCTCACCCTGTACACTCACATACTGTTCACCATGCACACTCACACTGCTGGCCCTGGACACCCAGACACTGCTCACCCTGCATACTCACACACTACTCACCCTGCACACCCACACACTGCTCACCCTGTATACTCACACACTGCTCACCCTGCTTATTCACACACTACTCACCCTGCACACTCATACACTGAGCACCCTGTATGCTCACAAACTGATGGCCCTGTGCACCCACACACTGCTCATGCTGCATACCCACACACTGCTCACCCTGCACACTCACATACTGCTCACCATGCACACTCACACTGCTGGCCCTGGACACCCACACACTGCTCACTCTGTATACTCACACACTACTCACCCTGCACACCCACACACTGCTCACCCTGCATACTCACACACAGCTCACCCTGCTTACTCACACACTGCTCACCCTGCACACTCATACACTGAGCACCCGTATGCTCACAAACTGATGGCCCTGTGCACCCACACACTGATACGCTGCATACTCACACACTGCTCACCCTGCATAATCACACACTGCTAACTCTGCAAACTCACACACTGCTCACCCTGCATACTCACACACTTCTGGCCCTGGACACAACACACTACTCACCCTGCACACTCACACATTGCTCACCCTGCACACACACACTACTCACTCTGCATAGCGGCACACTGCTCACCCTGCACACTCACATACTGCTCACCCTGCACACTCACACTGCTGCCCCTGGACACCCACGCACTGCTCACCCTGCATACTCATACACCACTCACCCTGCACACCCACACACTGCTCACCCTGCACACCCACACACTGCTCACACTGCACACCCACAGATTGCTCACCCTACACTCCCACCCATTGCTCATCCTCCACACTCACACACTGCTCACCCTGCATACTCACATACAGCTCACCCTGCACACTCACATACTGCTCACCATGCACATTCACTGCTGGTCCTGGACACCCACACACTGCTCACCGTGCATACTCACACACTGCTCACACAGCACACCCACACACTGCTCACTCTGCACATTCACACACTGCTCATCCTGCATACTCACACACTGCTCACCCTGCACACTCACCCACATATTACCCTGCACACTCACACACTGCTCACCCTGCACACCCACACACTGCTCACCCTGCATACACACACACTGCTTATCATGCACACTTGCACACTGCTCACCCTGAATACTCACACACTCTTCACCCTGCATACTCACACATTGCTGGCCCTGGGCAACCACATACTGCTCACACTGCAAACTCACACACTGCTCACACTCACATACTGCTCACCCTGCACTCCCACACACTGCTCACCCTGCATACTCACACACTGCTCACCCTGCATACTGACATACTGCTTACCCTGCACACTCACACACTGCTCTACATGCCCTCTCACACACTGTTTACACTGCACACTCACACACTGCTCACCCTGCACACACACACACATTGCTCATCCAGCATACTCACACACTACTCACCCTGCACACACATAGTGCTCTCCCTGCACACTCACACACTGCTCACCCTGCCCACCCACACAGTGCTCACCCTGCACACTCACACACTGCTCACCCTGCATACTCACACACAGCTCACCCTGCACGCTCACATATTGCTCACCATGCACACTCACTGCTGGTCCTGGACACCCACACACTGCTCACCCTGCATACTCACACATTGCTCACCCTGCACACTCACACACTGCTCACCCTGCACACTAACACACTGCTTACCATGCACACTAACACGCTGATCACCCTGCACACCCACACACTGCTCACCCTGCATATGCACACACTGCTTACCATGCACACTCGCACACTGCTCACCCTGAATACTCACACACTCTTCACCCTGCCTACTCACACATTGCTGGCCCTGGGCAACCACACACTGCTCACCCTGCAAACTCACACACTGCTCACACTCACATACTGCTCACCCTTCACACCCACACACTGCTCACCCTGCATACTCACACACTGCTCACCCTGCATACTGACATACTGCTCATCCTGCACAATTACATACTACTCACCCTGCATTCTCAAACACTGCTTTCCCTGGACACCCACATACTGCTCAACCTGCACACTCACACACTGTTCACCCTGCACACTCACAGATTGCTCACCCTGCACACTCACACGCTGCTTACCCTGCACACTCACACACTGCTCTACATGCCCACTCACACACTGTTTACACTGCACACTCACACACTGCTCACCCTGCACACACACACCTTGCTCATCCAGCATACTCACACACTACTCACCCTGCACACACATAGTGCTCTCCCTGCACACTCACACACTGCTCACCCTGCCCACCCACACAGTGCTCACCCTACACACTCAGCACACTGCTGGCCCTGGACACACACACACTGCTCATCCTGCACACCCACACACTGCTCACCCTGCACTCTCAAGCACTGCTCACTCTTTAACACACTGCTGGCCCTGGACACCCACACACTGCTCACCCTGCACACTCACACACTGCTCACCCTGCACACTCACACATTGCTCACCTTGCACACTCACACACTGCTCACCCTGCACACTCACAAACTGCTTACCCTGCACACTCACGGCCCTGCACACTCACACATTACTCACCCTGCATACTCACACACTGCTCACCCTGCACACTCAAGCACTGTTCACTTTTTAACAGACTGCTGGCCTTGGACTCCCACACACTGCTCGCCCTGCACACTCACACACTGCTCACCCTGCACTACCACACACTGCTGGCCCTGGACATCCACACACTGCTCACCCTGCACACCCACACACTGCTAACCGTGCACTCTCAAGCACTGTTCACTCTTTAACAGACTGCTGGCCCTGGACTCCCACACACTGCTCACCTTGCACACTCACACACTTCTCACCCTACACAACCACACATTGCTCACCCTGCACACCCACACACTGCTCACCCTGCACACCTACACATTGCTCACCCTGCACACTCACACACTGCTCACCCTGCACACTCAAAGTGCTGGCCCTGGACATCCACACATTGCTCACCCTGCATACTCACACACCACTCACCCTGCACACCCACACACTGCTAACCCTGCATACTCACACGCTGCTCACCCTGCATGCTCACACACTTCTAACACTGACACACGGCTCATCCTGCACACCCACACACTGCTCACCCTGCACATCCACACTCTTCCTACCCTGCACACCCACAAACTGCTCACGCTGCACACTGGCACATTGCTTACCCTGCACACTCACACACAGCTCACCCTGTACACTCACATACTGTTCACCATGCACACTCACACTGCTGGCCCTGGACACCCAGACACTGCTCACCCTGCATACTCACACACTACTCACCCTGCACACCCACACACTGCTCACCCTGTATACTCACACACTGCTCACCCTGCTTATTCACACACTACTCACCCTGCACACTCATACAATGAGCACCCTGTATGCTCACAAACTGATGGCCCTGTGCACCCACACACTGCTCATGCTGCATACCCACACACTGCTCACCCTGCACACTCACATACTGCTCACCATGCACACTCACACTGCTGGCCCTGGACACCCACACACTGCTCACCCTGCATACTCACACACTACTCACCCTGCACACCCACACACTGCTCACCCTGCATACTCACACACAGCTCACCCTGCTTACTCACACACTGCTCACCCTGCACACTCATACACTGAGCACCCGTATGCTCACAAACTGATGGCCCTGTGCACCCACACACTGATACGCTGCATACTCACACACTGCTCACCCTGCATAATCACACACTGCTAACTCTGCAAACTCACACACTGCTCACCCTGCATACTCACACACTTCTGGCCCTGGACACAACACACTACTCACCCTGCACACTCACACATTGCTCACCCTGCACACACACACACTACTCACTCTGCATAGCGGCACACTGCTCACCCTGCACACTCACATACTGCTCACCCTGCACACTCACACTGGTGCCCCTGGACACCCACGCACTGCTCACCCTGCATACTCATACACCACTCACCCTGCACACCCACACACTGCTCACCCTGCACACCCACACACTGCTCAACCTGCACATCTACACATTGCTCACCATGCATACTCACACACTGTTCACCCTGCACACTCACACACTGCTCACCCTGCACACTGATAGTGCTGGCCCTGGACACCCTCACACTGCTCACCCTGCACACTCACACACTGATCACCCTGCACACTCACACATTGTTCACCATGCATACTCACACACTGCTCACCCTGGACACTCATACATTGCTCACCCTGCACACTCACACACTGCTCACCCTGCACACTCACACATTGCTCACCTTGCACACTCACACACTGCTCACCCTGCACACTCACAAACTGCTTACCCTGCACACTCACGGCCCTGGACACCCACACCCTGCTCACCCTGCATACTCACACACTACTCACCCTGCACATCCACACACTGCTCACCCTGAATACACACACACTGCTCACTCTGCATGCTCACACACTGCTCACCCTGCATACTCACACACTGCTGGCCCTGGGCACCCACACACTGTTCACCCTGCACACTCATACACTGCTCACACTCACATACTGCTCACCCTGCACACCCACACATGGCTCACCCTGCATACTCACACACTGCTCACCCTGCATACTCACACACTGCTCACCCTGCACACTCACACAGTGCACACCCTGCATGCTCACACACTGCTGGCCCTGGACACCCAAACACTGCTCACCCTGCACACTCACACACTGTTCTCCCTGCTCACTCACAACCGGCCCACTCTGCACACTCACACATTGCTCACCCTGCACACTACTCACCCTGCACACCCACACACTGCTCGCCCTACATAGGAACACACTGCTCAGCCTGCACACTTACACACTGCTGGCCCTGGACACACACACACTGCTCACCCTGCACACCCACACACTGCTCACCCTGTACTCTCAAGCACTGCTCACTATTTAACACACTGCTGGCCCTGGACACCCACACACTGCTCACCCAGCACACTCACACACTGCTCACCCTGCACACTCACACACGACTGGCCCTGGACACCCACACACTGCTCACCCTGCACACCCACACTCTGCTCACCCTGCACACCCACAGACTGCTCACCCTGCACTCCCACCCATTGCTCATCCTCCACACTCACACACTGCTCACCCTGCAAACCCACACACTGCTCACCCTCCATACGCACACACTGCTTACCATGCACACTCGCACACTGCTCACCCTGCACACTCACAAACTGCTTACCCTGCACACTCACGGCCCTGCACACTCACACATTACTCACCCTGCATACTCACACACTGCTCACCCTGCACACTCAAGCACTGTTCACTTTTTAACAGACTGCTGGCCTTGGACTCCCACACACTGCTCGCCCTGCACACTCACACACTGCTCACCCTGCACTACCACACACTGCTGGCCCTGGACATCCACACACTGCTCACCCTGCACACCCACACACTGCTAACCGTGCACTCTCAAGCACTGTTCACTCTTTAACAGACTGCTGGCCCTGGACTCCCACACACTGCTCACCTTGCACACTCACACACTTCTCACCCTACACAACCACACATTGCTCACCCTGCACACCCACACACTGCTCACCCTGCACACCTACACATTGCTCACCCTGCACACTCACACACTGCTCACCCTGCACACTCAAAGTGCTGGCCCTGGACATCCACACATTGCTCACCCTGCATACTCACACACCACTCACCCTGCACACCCACACACTGCTAACCCTGCATACTCACACGCTGCTCACCCTGCATGCTCACACACTTCTAACACTGACACACGGCTCATCCTGCACACCCACACACTGCTCACCCTGCACATCCACACTCTTCCTACCCTGCACACCCACAAACTGCTCACGCTGCACACTGGCACATTGCTTACCCTGCACACTCACACACAGCTCACCCTGTACACTCACATACTGTTCACCATGCACACTCACACTGCTGGCCCTGGACACCCAGACACTGCTCACCCTGCATACTCACACACTACTCACCCTGCACACCCACACACTGCTCACCCTGTATACTCACACACTGCTCACCCTGCTTATTCACACACTACTCACCCTGCACACTCATACAATGAGCACCCTGTATGCTCACAAACTGATGGCCCTGTGCACCCACACACTGCTCATGCTGCATACCCACACACTGCTCACCCTGCACACTCACATACTGCTCACCATGCACACTCACACTGCTGGCCCTGGACACCCACACACTGCTCACCCTGCATACTCACACACTACTCACCCTGCACACCCACACACTGCTCACCCTGCATACTCACACACAGCTCACCCTGCTTACTCACACACTGCTCACCCTGCACACTCATACACTGAGCACCCGTATGCTCACAAACTGATGGCCCTGTGCACCCACACACTGATACGCTGCATACTCACACACTGCTCACCCTGCATAATCACACACTGCTAACTCTGCAAACTCACACACTGCTCACCCTGCATACTCACACACTTCTGGCCCTGGACACAACACACTACTCACCCTGCACACTCACACATTGCTCACCCTGCACACACACACACTACTCACTCTGCATAGCGGCACACTGCTCACCCTGCACACTCACATACTGCTCACCCTGCACACTCACACTGCTGCCCCTGGACACCCACGCACTGCTCACCCTGCATACTCATACACCACTCACCCTGCACACCCACACACTGCTCACCCTGCACACCCACACACTGCTCAACCTGCACATCTACACATTGCTCACCATGCATACTCACACACTGTTCACCCTGCACACTCACACACTGCTCACCCTGCACACTGATAGTGCTGGCCCTGGACACCCTCACACTGCTCACCCTGCACACTCACACACTGATCACCCTGCACACTCACACATTGTTCACCATGCATACTCACACACTGCTCACCCTGGACACTCATACATTGCTCACCCTGCACACTCACACACTGCTCACCCTGCACACTCACACATTGCTCACCTTGCACACTCACACACTGCTCACCCTGCACACTCACAAACTGCTTACCCTGCACACTCACGGCCCTGGACACCCACACCCTGCTCACCCTGCATACTCACACACTACTCACCCTGCACATCCACACACTGCTCACCCTGAATACACACACACTGCTCACTCTGCATGCTCACACACTGCTCACCCTGCATACTCACACACTGCTGGCCCTGGGCACCCACACACTGTTCACCCTGCACACTCATACACTGCTCACACTCACATACTGCTCACCCTGCACACCCACACATGGCTCACCCTGCATACTCACACACTGCTCACCCTGCATACTCACACACTGCTCACCCTGCACACTTACACAGTGCACACCCTGCATGCTCACACACTGCTGGCCCTGGACACCCAAACACTGCTCACCCTGCACACTCACACACTGTTCTCCCTGCTCACTCACAACCGGCCCACTCTGCACACTCACACATTGCTCACCCTGCACACTACTCACCCTGCACACCCACACACTGCTCGCCCTACATAGGAACACACTGCTCAGCCTGCACACTTACACACTGCTGGCCCTGGACACACACACACTGCTCACCCTGCACACCCACACACTGCTCACCCTGTACTCTCAAGCACTGCTCACTATTTAACACACTGCTGGCCCTGGACACCCACACACTGCTCACCCAGCACACTCACACACTGCTCACCCTGCACACTCACACACGACTGGCCCTGGACACCCACACACTGCTCACCCTGCACACCCACACTCTGCTCACCCTGCACACCCACAGACTGCTCACCCTGCACTCCCACCCATTGCTCATCCTCCACACTCACACACTGCTCACCCTGCAAACCCACACACTGCTCACCCTCCATACGCACACACTGCTTACCATGCACACTCGCACACTGCTCACCCTGCATGCTCACACAGTGCTGGCCCTGGACACCCAAACACTGCTCACCCTGCACACTCACACACTGCTTACCCTGCACACTCACACTTCTGGCCCTTGACACCCACACCCTGCTCACCCTGCATAATCACACTCTACTCACCCTGCACATCCACACACTGCTCACCCTGAATACGCACACACTGCTCACCCTGCATGCTCACACACTGCTCACCCTGCATACTCACACACTGCTGGCCTTGGGCACCCACACACTGCTCACCCTGCACACTCATACACTGCTAACACTCACATACTGCTCACCCTGCACACCCACACACTGCTCACCCTGCATACTCACACACTGCTCACCCTGTATACTCACACACTGCTCACCTTGCACACTCACACACTGTTCTCCCTGCTCACTCACACATTGCTCACTCTGCACACTCATACACTGTTTATCCTGCACACTCACACACTGCTCTCCCTGCACACTCACACACTGCTCACCCCACACACTCACACCCTTCTCACCCTGCACACTCACACCCTTCTCACTCTGCACACTCATACATTGCTCACCCTGCACAATGCTCACCCTGCACACCCACACACTGCTCACCCTGCATAGGAACACACTGCTCAGCCTGCACACTTACACACTGCTGGCCCTGGACACACACACACTGCTCACCCTTCACACCCACACACTGCTCACCCTGCACTCTCAAGCACTGCTCACTATTTAACACACTGCTGGCCCTGGACATCCACACACTGGTCAGCCTGCACACTCACACACTGCTGGCCCTGGACATCCACACACTGCTTACCCTGCACACCCACACTCTGCTCACCCTGCACACCTACAGATTGCTCACCCTGCACTCCCACCCATTGCTCATCCTCCACACTCACACACTGCTCACCCTGCATACTCACATACAGCTCACACAGCACACCCACACACTGCTCACTCTGCACACTCACACACTGCTCACCCTGCATACTCACACACTGCTCACACAGCACACCCACACACTGCTCACTCTGCACACTCACACACTGCTCACCCTGCATACTCACACACTGCTCACCCTGCACACTCACACACATATTACCCTGCACACTCACACACTGCTCACCCTGCACACCCACACACTGCTCACCCTGCATACACACACACTGCTCACCCTGAATACTCACACACTCTTCACCCTGCATACGCACACATTGCTGGCCCTGGGCAACCACACACTGCTCACCCTGCAAACTCACACACTGCTCACATTCACATACTGCTCACCCTGCACACCCACACACTGCTCACCCTGCATACTCACACTCTGCTCACCCTGCATACTGACATACTGCTCAGCCTACACAATTACATACTACTCACCCTGCATTCTCAAACAAAGCTTTCCCTGGACACCCACATACTGCTCAACCTGCACACTCACACACTGCTCACCCTGCACACTCACAGATTGCTCACCTTGCACACTCACACACTGCTTACCCTGCACACTCACACACTGCTCTACATGCCCACTCACACACTGTTTACCCTGCACACTCACACACTGCTCACCCTGCACACACACACACATTGCTCATCCAGCATACTCACGCACTATTCACCCTGCACACACATAGTGCTCTCCCTGCACACTCACACACTGCTCACCCTGCCCACCCACACAGTGCTCACCCTGCACACTCACACACTGCTGGCCCTGGACACACACACACTGCTCATCCTGCACACCCACACACTGCTCACCCTGCACTCTCAAGCACTGCTCACTCTTTAACACACTGCTGGCCCTGGTCACCCACAGAATGCTCATCCTGCACACTCACACACTGCTTACCCTGCACACTCACACATTGATCACCTTGCACACTCACACACTGCTCACCCTGCACACTCACAAACTGCTTACCCTGCACACTCACACTTCTGGCCCTGGACACCCACACCCTGCTCACTCTGCATACTCACACACTACTCACCCTGCACATCCACACACTGCTCACCCTGAATATACACACACTGCTTACTCTGCATGCTCACACACTGCTCACCCTGCATACTCACACAGTGCTGGCAATGGGCACCCACACACTGCTCACCCTGCACACTCATACACTGCTCACACTCACATACTGCTCACCCTGCACACCCACACACCGCTCACCCTGCATACTCACACACTGCTCACCCTGCACACTCACACACTGCTCACCCTAGAAACCCACACACTGCTCACCCTGCATACGCACACACTGCTTACCATGCACACTCGCACACTGCTCACCCTGCATACTCACACACGCCTCACCCTGCATACTCACACACTGCTGGCCCTGGGCACCCACACACTGCTCACCCTGCATATTCACACACTGCTCACCCTGCCCACCCACACAATGCTCACCCTGCACACCCACACCCTGCTCACCCTACATACTCACACAGTGCTCAATCTGCACACTCACACACTGCTCACCCTGTATACTAACACATTGCTCACCCTGCACACTCACACATTGCTCACCCTGCACACTCACACACTGCTAACCCTGCACACTCAAACACTGCTTACCCTACACACTCACACTTCTGGCCCTGGACACCCACACCCTGCTCACCCTGCATAATCACACACTACTCACCCTGCACATCCACACACTGCTCACCCTGAATACGTACACACTGCTCACCCTACATGCTCACACACTGCTCACCCTCCATCCTCACGCACTGCTGGCCTTGGGCACCCACACACTGCTCACCCTGCACACTCATACACTGCTAACACTCACATACTGCTCACCCTGCACACCCACACACTGCTCACCCTGCATACTCACACACTGCTCACCCTGTATACTCACACACTGCTCACCCTGCACACTCACACACTGTTCTCCCTGCTCACTCACACATTGCTCACTCTGCACACTCATACACTGTTTATCCTGCACACTCACACACTGGTCTCCCTGCACACTCACACACTGCTCACCCCACACACTCACACACTGCTCACCCTGCACACTCACACCCTTCTCACTCTGCACACTCATACATTGCTCACCCTGCACACCCACACACTGCTCACCCTGCACACCCACACACTGCTCACCCTGCGCATCCCCACACTGCTCACACTCACACACTGCTCACCTTGCACAATACTCACCCTGCACACCCACATACTGCTCACCCTGCATAGGAACACACTGCTCAGCCTGCACACTTACACACTGCTGGCCCTGGACACACACACACTGCTCACCCTTCACACCCACACACTGCTCACCCTGCACTCTCAAGCACTGCTCATTATTTAACACACTGCTGGCCCTGGACATCCACACACTGCTCAGCCTGCACACTCACACACTGCTCACCCTGCACACTCACACACTGCTGGCCCTGGACACCCACACACTGCTTACCCTGCACACCCACACTCTTCTCACCCTGCACACCTACAGATTGCGAACCTTGCACTCCCACCCATTGCTCATCCTCCACACTCACACACTGCTCACCCTGCATACTCACATACAGCTCACACAGCATACTCACACACTGCTCACCCTGCACACTCACACACATATTACCCTGCACACTCACACACTGCTCACCCTGCACACCCACACACTGCTCACCCTGCATACACACACACTGCTCACCCTGAATACTCACACGCTCTTCACCCTGCATACTCACACATTGCTGGCCCTGGGCAACCACACACTGCTCACCCTGCAAACTCACACACTGCTCACACTCACATACTGCTCACCCTGCACACCCACACACTGCTCACTCTGCATACTCACACTCTGCTCACCCTGCATACTGACATACTGCTCAGCCTGCACAATTACATACTACTCACCCTGCATTCTCAAACACTGCTTTCCCTGTACACCCACATACTGCTCAACCTGCACACTCACACACTGCTCACCCTGCACACTCACAGATTGCTCACCCTGCACACTCATACACTGCTTACCCTGCACACTCACACACTGCTCTACATGCCCACTCACACACTGTTTACCCTGCACACTCACACACTGCTCACCCTGCACACACACACATTGCTCATCCAGCATACTCACACACTACTCACCCTGCACACACATAGTGCTCTCCCTGCACATTCACACACTGCTCACCCTGCCCTACCACACAGTGCTCACCCTGCACACTCACACACTGCTGGCCCTGGACACACACACACTGCTCATCCTGCACACCCACACACTGCTCACCCTGCACTCTCAAGCACTGCTCACTCTTTAACACACTGCTGGCCCTGGACACCCACACACTGCTCACCCTGCACACTCACACACTGCTCACCCTGCACACTCACACATTGCTCACCTTGCACACTCACACACTGCTCACCCTGCACACTCACAAACTGCTTACCCTGCACACTCACACTTCTGGCCCTGGACACCCACACCCTGCTCACGCTGCATACTCACACACTACTCACCCTGCACATCCACACACTGCTCACCCTGAATACACACACACTGCTCACTCTGCATGCTCACACACTGCTCACCCTGCATACTCACACACTGCTGGCCCTGGGCACCCACACACTGCTCACCCTGCACACTCATACACTGCTCACACTCACATACTGCTCACCCTGCACACCCACACATGGCTCACCCTGCATACTCACACACTGCTCACCCTGCATACTCACACACTGCTCACCCTCCACACTCACACACTGCTCACCCTGCATGCTCACACACTGCTGGCCCTGGACACCCAAACACTGCTCACCCTGCACACTCACACACTGTTCTCCCTGCTCACTCACACCCTGCTCACTCTGCACACACACATTGCTCACCCTGCACACTACTCACCCTGCACACCCACACACTGCTCGCCCTGCATAGGAACACACTGCTCAGCCTGCACACTTACACACTGCTGGCCCTGGACACACACACACTGCTCACCCTGCACACCCACACACTGCTCACCCTGCACCCCCCCTCACTGCTCACACTCACACACTGCTCACCCTGCACAATACTCACCCTGCACACCCACACACTGGTCACCCTGCATAGGAACACACTGCTCAGCCTGCACACATACACACTGCTGGACCTGGACACACACACACTGCTCACCCTGCACACCCACACACTGCTCACCCTATACTCTCAAGCACTGCTCATTATTTACCACACTGCTGGCCCTGGACACCCACACACTGCTCACCCTGCACACTCACACACTGCTCACCCTGCACACTCACACACGGCTGGCCCTGGACACCCACACACTGCTCACCCTGCACACCCACACTCTGCTCACCCTGCACACCCACAGACTGCTCACCCTGCACTCCCACACATTGCTCACCCTGCACACTCACACACTTATCACCCTGCACACTCACACACTTATCACCCTGCACACTCACACACTGCTCACCCTGCAAACCCACACACTGCTAACCCTGCATACGCACACACTGCTTACCCTGCACACTCGCACACTGCTCACCCTGCATACTCACACACACCTCACCCTGCATACTCACACACTGCTGGCCCTGGGCACCCACACACTGCTCACCCTGCATACTCACACACTGCTCACCCTGCATACTGACATAATGCTCAGCCTGCACAATTACATACTACTCACCCTGCATTCTCAAACACTGCTTTCCCTGGACACCCACATACTGCTCAACCTGCACACTCACACACTGCTCACCCTGAACACTCACAGATTGCTCACCCTGCACACTCACACACTGCTTACCCTGCGCACTCACACACTGCTCTACATGCACACTCTTACACTGTTTACTCTGCACACTCACACACTGCTCACTCTGCACACACACACATTGGTCACCCAGCATACTCACACACTACTCACCCTGCACACACATAGTGCTCTCCCTGCACACTCACACACTGCTCACCCTGCCCACCCACACACTGCTCACCCTGCACACTCACACAGTGTTCACACTCACTGTTGGACAGGCCACACGAAGGGCTTGCTCCCTCCCCGCACGACAGGGCCCGAGCTCCGGCCCACCAGGCATAACCCACGAAAAGCACCCGTACCCCGTCTCCCGACGGATCTTCTGCCCTCGGACCTCTACTCATCACGGGGCCCAGCCCCACTGGCTCCCCCGGCCGGTTCAAGCCGCCATCTTGGGCCCTGCACCACGAGGCCGCGTGGCCTCGCCCCGACCCTAACCCCGGGCCTGACCGGCCCCGACATCCCGGCACCACCCTCCACCCGGGAGGTGAGCGGACCACTTGGCAGGTCAATGGGAGGACGAAGTGTCAAGAGCTCTTCCCCCGCCAGGTGCCGATCGCCTCCAACTCCCCCAGGCGCTGGCTCCACCCCCTGCTGGGTGTCTGGACACCTTCATCCCGGGCCCTCCGACCTCCAAGTGCGAGGGTCCGGACATCAAAGAGCGCCTGCCCTATAACTGGGGCAACTCCGGAGCAGGAAGGCAGTTGTATCCTGGAGTCGAGAGACACCGAGAGAACTCAGCCTTGACGGACTACTGGCGCTGCCGTAGCCCGCTCTTGTGAACCATCGTCCTGCCTGCTGGCGCTGCCGCGGCCTTCTACAACATCCATCCTCGTCGGGACCTGCTGGCGCTGCCGCGGCCCGTTGTAACGACCATCCTCACCGGGACCTGCTGGCGCTGCCGCGGACCGTACATCGACCATCTTTCCGGGACCTGCTGGCGCTGCCGCGGCCCGTTGTAACGACCATCCTCACCGGGACCTGCTGGCGCTGCCGCGGACCGTCCATCGACCATCTTTCCGGGACCTGCTGGCGCTGCCGCGGCCCGCACCCACTAAGCTCGAGGATTGTGAGCTAATCATCATCTCATCCAAACTACCTGACTGGTAGACAGACTGTCCCGCTACCCCTTACCCTACTTTGAGAGACTTGAATCGAGGGGACCCCTGAGTCCAGACCTCCTTGTACCATTCAACCGTACCTTAAGAAGTGCTTATAAAGAACACTGAACCTTATCCGTGTGTGGTATCTGTCTGTGGGGGGGAAGTTACTTGTCTGTACGATCGCTGGAGACGGCTCTCCCCGGAGACCTCTCCTCCTGACCCCGGCCGACCCTCCCGGTCCGTCTATCCTTTCTAACATTGGTGGCCAGCGGCGCGATCCGAATCAACGCGTAATCGTACAGAGAGTAGCTCACCCCACGACAACAACACGATGTCAGCCAAAGATAGCAACTCCACCGAGAAATTCCAAATGGATAAATTAGAAGAATACAACCACCGCGAACTGAGACAATTCTGCATAGAACTTGGCATTGCTACCACCGGCCTGAGTACCAAAGATGATCTAAAGCACGCCCTAGAGTCGTGGACAGAAACTGGGGTCGCCGGACCCTCCGACCAAAGCAGCATCACACCAGAGGGGAACGCCACGGCTCCCGAGGAGCGGGGAACGGGCCTCTCGCAGGAGGAGATCCGAGAAAGAGAAAGAACCAGATTGCACGAGTTGGAAATGGCACGACTCAAGATGGATGGGGAACTCAAGTTAGCCGAACAGAAACTCAACCTCGAGCACATGCGGCTCCGAGATGAACGAGAAGAGAAGCAGAGACAGAGAGAGCTGGAGGAGAAAAAAATAACGCTCGAGCACGAGCGCAAACTGGCCGAAATAGAACTTCGGAAACAGAATAAAGAACTGGGGGTGCCTGAGCGACCACACACCCCGGGGCCAATCGAGAAAAAAGTCCACATCCCCAAGGATGTTGTCCGCGAGTATGTCCGAGAAGACGACATACAACAGTGGTTTAAAGCCTACGAGATCGCCATGACCTCCCACCGGATCGACCGGAGTGATTGGGGAGCCGGACTCTGGGGGAGGTTTATCAACGAGGGGCGCGATGCCCTACTGCAGCTCCCAGATCACCAAATGTCGTCCTACGACCACATGAAGGCTGCCCTCCTCACCCGCTACGGCCTCACACCCGAGATGTACCGCCAGAGGTTCAGAGATTGCACCCGGATCCCAGGTACAACTTGGGTAGAATACGTGAACTATTTCAGCCGTGCCTTCGAGGGTTGGATAAAGGGGAGCCAGGTCACCACCTACGAACAACTCTTTAACCTGATGGTATGGGAGCACCTGTCGAACAACTGCTTCGTCGAGCTCAGGCAGCACCTCCTCGACAGTAAGCTGACTGACCCCCGGCAGCTCGCCGCCGAAGCTGACCGATGGGAAAGCACCCGAGTGGGCCGGAGGGGGCCACACGAACAGAACAGAAACAACCAAGGCCAGCACCGTCCTCGGGGAGGAGGAGGGGGCCAGGGGCGAGGGAGAGACGCCTTGCCCGCAACACCCGTGGCCAGCACCCCGGCTCCGGCTGGTCGGGGCAACCCCCCGTGGCGTCCTGGGGTCAGAGCCAACGTCACGTGCCACCGATGCCAGCGAGTCGGCCACTACGCCAATGACCCGAGCTGCCCGCAGAACCAAACACCCAAGCCCCGCCAGGTAGCTGCCGCCGCCCTGGGGGAAGAGCGATCATTGGAGGAACCAGAGGAGTATGAGCCGGCCCAGCAAGAGTGGGAACCGGCCGCCATGGTCCTGGCGTGCTTAGGGGGAAGAGACATGGTCCCGCGGGCTCCCCTACCCGCTAACACCAGGAAATACGGTCAGTGGGTGACCATTAATGGACAGCGAGCCGAGGCCTTGCGTGACACAGGCGCCAGTGTGACGGCCGTCCGCTGTCACCTGGTGAAGCCCGAGCAGATCCTGCCGAACATTCTCTGCCCCGTCCGCTCGGCAGACAACTCTGAAAGTATGTGTCAAATGGCCTGCGTTCCATTCGAATGGGGAGGGGTCTCCGGCCTGTTGAAGGTGACGGTCCGGGACGATGCCCCCGTGGACTGCCTCCTAGGGAATGACCTCGAGAGTTCCCCGTGGGCCACCGTTGAGAGAAGAGAGCACCTGGGGATGCTGGGCCTCCCGGACTGGGCCTGCGTAACCACCCGGTCCATGGCCGCCCGTGTCGTCCCTCGAGCAGAAGAACCAGAATGGCCAGCACCTCCGCCCCCAGTCGCCCCAGTAGAAGACAACGACGAGGCCAGCCTCCCAGACCCGACGGCCGAAGGGGACGCGCAACCCCAGGACCTTCCTGACCTGGCTCAGTGGCGTCAAGAGGGGGGGCCCACCCAAGCACAGTTCCGCCAGGAACAAAAGACCTGTCCCTCCCTCGAGGGACTCCGCCAACAAGCCAGCGCCCAGAACGCAGGGGACTCCACCGGAACTCACTGGGTCTACTGGGATAACGACCTGCTATACAGCGAGCAAAGAATCGCCGAGCTGGGGGCCGGTGGAGTACTGGTGGTACCTCTCCGCTTCAGAGACTTTCTGCTCAACCTGGCCCACGATGTCCCCCTGGCTGGACACCTGGGCCAAGATAAAACGTACAGCCGCCTAGTGACCCACTTTTTCTGGCCGAAGATGAGGAACGACGTCCTGAACCACTGCCGATCTTGCCCCACATGCCAAGCCAGCGGGAAGAGTGGTCGGAAGCTGAAAGCCCCTCTGCAACCCTTCCCTGTGGTCACCACCCCGTTCGAGAGGGTGGGGATAGACATCGTGGGGCCTCTGGACCCCCGCACGGCACAAGGACACAGGTTCATCTTAGTACTGGTGGACCATGCCACCCGCTACCCCGAGGCGGTGCCCCTACGGACCGTGACAGCTCCGGTGGTTGGCCGGGCCCTAATGGGGATCTTCTCCCGGGTAGGCTTCCCCCGAGAAGTCGTCAGCGACCGAGGCACGAACTTTATATCCAAATACATGAAGTCCCTCTGGCAACAATGCGGGGTCACCTACAGATTCACGACCCCCTATCACCCCCAAGGGAACGGACTAGTGGAGCGTTTTAACCGCACCCTCAAGGGGATGATTGGGGGATTGGAAGAGCCCCTCCGTCGCCAGTGAGATCTACTACTCCCGTGCCTCCTCTTCGCCTACCGCGAAGTTCCCCAGAAGTCCCTCGGTTTTAGCCCTTTCGAACTCCTGTACGGGCACCCTGTGCGAGGGCCCCTCAGCCTAGTAAAAGAAGGTTGGGAGATGGCCCCCCTAAAGACCCCTCCAGACGTCTTCAAATACCTCCTGGCCCTACGCAATCAGACCCGGCGCTTCAGGGAGATGGCCAAGGCGAACCTCGAGGCCAGCCAGGAGGACATCAAGAAGTGGTATGATCACAATGCCTCCTCCGTTGAGTTCGAGCCTGGACAACAAGTATGGGTGATGTCCCCCACCGAACCATGTGCCTTGCAAGATAAGTGGACGGGGCCCTTCAAAGTGGTCGAGCGCAAAAGCCCCGTCACTTACCTCATCGACCTGGGGACCTCCCGGAACCCCCTTCGGGTCCTCCACACCAACCGACTCAAACCACACTTTGTGCGCTCAGAACTCAGCCTCCTGATGGCTACGGACAGTGGGGCAGAGGAAGACTCCGAACCCCTCCCGGATCTTCTGAAGACTCAGGAGAATGACGGCTCCGTGGACGGGGTCCGGCTCTCTGACGCCCTCACTTCGGAGCAACGCCAGGGCTGCCGGAACCTCCTGCTGCAGTTCGCTACCCTGTTCTCCCTCACCCCCGGGGTCACCCCTTGGTGTTTGCACGATGTGGACACCGGGGACAGTCCCCCTGTCCGACACCGGGCCTACCGCGTACCAGATCGGGTACGGGCCTGCATACAGGAGGAGGTGGCCAAGATGCTCACAATCGGGGTCATCGAGCCCTCGGACAGTCCCTGGGCCAGTCCGGTTGTATTGGTCCCCAAAGCCGCTGCCCCCGGCACCGCACCTGAACTGAGATTCTGCGTCGACTACCGGGGCTTGAACGCTGTCACCCGGACCGACGCTCATCCGATCCCCCGAGCAGACGAGCTGATCGACCGGCTGGGGGCCGCCCGCTACCTCAGTATCTTCGACCTAACAGCGGGCTACTGGCAGATCGGCCTCACACCCAGGGCTCAGGAACGGTCAGCCTTCTCTACCCCCGATGGCCACTACCAATTCAAGGTCATGCCCTTCGGCATGAAGAATGCCCCCGCCACGTTTCAACGCCTCGTGAACCAGGTCTTGGCGGGGCTCGAAGAGTTCAGCGCTGCCTACCTGGACGATATCGCTGTATACAGCCACCACTGGCCCGACCACCTCCGTCACCTCCGAGAGGTCCTACAGGCCCTCCAGCGGGCCGGCCTCACAATTAAGGCCGGCAAGTGCCAAATTGGCCAAGGGTCTGTGACCTACCTTGGGCACCAAGTGGGAAGCGGGCTGGTGGCCCCGCTACAACTTAAGATTGCTGCCATCCAGTCCTGGCAGCCCCCCGTCACCCAGACCGAGGTCCGAGCCTTCTTGGGGCTCACCGGCTACTACCGGCGGTTCGTGAAGGACTACGGCAGCATCGTGGGGCCCCTCACGGGTCTCACGTCCAAGAACCAGCCGAAGCGGATTAACTGGACCCCCGATTGTCAAGCGGCCTTCGAGAAGCTGAAGGCCGCTCTATGCACCGCCCCTGTGCTCCAGGCCCCCGATTACAGTCGGGAATTCATGGTACAGACCGACGCCTCCGACCACGGCATCGGAGCCGTCCTTTCTCAGTTAAACCCCGAAGGTCATGACCAGCCGGTGGCCTTCATCAGTCGACGTCTCCTGGCCCGAGAACAGCGCTGGAGCACCATCGAGAGGGAGGCCTTCGCAGTGGTGTGGGCCCTCAAAAAGCTCCGGCCCTATCTCTTCGGTACCCACTTCCGGGTACAAACCAACCATCGACCCCTGCAGTGGCTGATGCAGATGCGGGGGGAGAACCCAAAACTCTTGCGCTGGTCCATTTCCCTGCAGGGAATGGACTTCACTGTGGAGCACCGACCAGGCCAAGACCACGCCAACGCGGATGGCCTGTTCCGCTTTTTCCGCCTCGACGAAGAGAGTCCCCAAGGAGATGGGTGACTCTCCCCGCCTTCAGCTGGGGGGGACGCATGTTGGACAGGCCACACGAAGGGCTTGCTCCCTCCCCGCACGACAGGGCCCGAGCTCCGGCCCACCAGGCATAACCCACGAAAAGCACCCGTACCCCGTCTCCCGACGGATCTTCTGCCCTCGGACCTCTACTCATCACGGGGCCCAGCCCCACCGGCTCCCCCGGCCGGTTCAAGCCGCCATCTTGGGCCCTGCACCACGAGGCCGCGTGGCCTCGCCCCGACCCTAACCCCGGGCCTGACCGGCCCCGACATCCCGGCACCACCCTCCACCCGGGAGGTGAGCGGACCACTTGGCAGGTCAATGGGAGAACGAAGTGTCAAGAGCTCTTCCCCCGCCAGGTGCCGATCGCCTCCAACTCCCCCAGGCGCTGGCTCCACCCCCTGCTGGGTGTCTGGACACCTTCATCCCGGGCCCTCCGACCTCCAAGTGCGAGGGTCCGGACATCAAAGATCGCCTGCCCTATAACTGGGGCAACTCCGGAGCAGGAAGGCAGTTGTATCCTGGAGTCGAGAGACACCGAGAGAACTCAGCCTTGACGGACTACTGGCGCTGCCGTAGCCCGCTCTTGTGAACCATCGTCCTGCCTGCTGGCGCTGCCGCGGCCTACTACAACATCCATCCTCGTCGGGACCTGCTGGCGCTGCCGCGGCCCGTTGTAACGACCATCCTCACCGGGACCTGCTGGCGCTGCCGCGGACCGTACATCGACCATCTTTCCGGGACCTGCTGGCGCTGCCGCGACCCGTTGTAACGACCATCCTCACCGGGACCTGCTGGCGCTGCCGCGGACCGTCCATCGACCATCTTTCCGGGACCTGCTGGCGCTGCCGCGGCCCGCACCCACTAAGCTCGAGGATTGTGAGCTAATCATCATCTCATCCAAACTACCTGACTGATAGACAGACTGTCCCGCTACCCCTTACCCTACTTTGAGAGACTTGAATCGAGGGGACCCCTGAGTCCAGACCTCCTTGTACCATTCAACCGTACCTTAAGAAGTGCTTATAAAGAACACTGAACCTTATCCGTGTGTGGTATCTGTCTGTGGGGGGGAAGTTACTTGTCTGTACGATCGCTGGAGACGGCTCTCCCCGGAGACCTCTCCTCCTGACCCCGGCCGACCCTCCCGGTCCGTCTATCCTTTCTAACACTCACACACTGCTCACCCTGCACACCCACACACTGCTCACCCTGCACACCCACACACTGCTCACCCTACATACTCACACAGTGCTCAATCTGCACACTCACACACTGCTCACCCTGTATACTCACACATTGCTCACCCTGCACACTCACACATTGCTCACCCTGCACACTCATACACTGCTCACCCTGCACACTCAAACACTGCTTACCCTGCACACTCACACTTCTGGTGCTGGACACCCACACCCTGCTCACCCTGCATAATCACACACTACTCACCCTGCACATCCACACACTGCTCACCCTGAATACGCACACACTGCTCACCCTGCATGCTCACACACTGCTCACCCTGCATACTCATGCACTGCTGGCCCTGGGCACCCACACACTGCTCACCCTGCACACTCATACACTGCTCACACTCACATACTGCTCACCCTGCACACCCACACACTGCTCACCCTGCATACTCACACACTGCTCACCCTGTATACTCACACACTGCTCACCCTGCACACTCACACACTGTTCTCCCTGCTTACTCACACATTGCTCACTCTGCACACTCATACACTGTTTATCCTGCACACTCACACACTGCTCTCCCTGCACACTCACACACTGCACACCCCACACACTCACACACTGCTCACCCTGCACTCTCACACCCTTCTCACTCTGCACACTCACACATTGCTCACCCTGCACACCCACACACTGCTCACCCTGCACACCCACACACTGCTCACCCTGCACACCCCCACACTGCTCACACTCACACACTGCTCACCCTGCACAATACTCACCCTGCACACCCACACACTGCTCACCCTGCATAGGAACACACTGCTCAGCCTGCACACTAACACACTGCTGGCCCTGGACACACACACACTGCTCACCCTTCACACCCATACACTGCTCACCCTGCACTCTCAAGCACTGCTCACTATTTAACACACTGCTGGCCCTGGACATCCACAAACTGCTCAGCCTGCACACTCACACACTGCTCACCCTGCACACTTACACACTGCTGGCCCTGGGCACCCACACACTGCTCACCCTGCGTACTCACACACTGCTCACCCTGCATACTGACATACTGCTCAGCCTGCACAATTACATACTACTCACCCTGCATTCTCAAACACTGCTTTCCCTGGACACCCACATACTGCTCAACATGCACACTCACACACTGCTCACCCTGAACACTCACAGATTGCTCACCCTGCACACTCACACACTGCTTACCCTGTGCACTCACACACTGCTCTACATGCACACTCTTACACTGTTTACTCTGCACACTCACACACTGCTCACTCTGCACACACACACATTGCTCACCCAGCATACTCACACACTACTCACCCTGCACACACATAGTGCTCTCCCTGCACACTCACACACTGCTCACCCTGCCCACCCACACACTGCTCACCCTGCACACTCACACAGTGTTCACACTCACACACTGCTCACCCTGCACACCCACACACTGCTCACCCTGCACACCCACACACTGCTCACCCTGCATAATCACACACTACTCACCCTGCACATCCACACACTGCTCACCCTGAATACGCACACACTGCTCACCCTGCATGCTCACACACTGCTCACCCTGCATACTCACGCACTGCTGGCCCTGGGCACCCACACACTGCTCACCCTGCACACTCATACACTGCTCACACTCACATACTGCTCACCCTGCACACCCACACACTGCTCACCCTGCATACTCACACACTGCTCACCCTGTATACTCACACACTGCTCACCCTGCACACTCACACACTGTTCTCCCTGCTTACTCACACATTGCTCACTCTGCACACTCATAGACTGTGTTTCCTGCACACTCACACACTGCTCTCCCTGCACACACACACACTGCTCACCCCACACACTCACACACTGCTCACCCTGCACACTCACACCCTTCTCACTCTGCACACTCACACATTGCTCACCCTGCACACCCACACACTGCTCACCCTGCACACCCACACACTGCTCACCCTGCACACCCCCACACTGCTCACACTCACACACTGCCCACCCTGCCCTACCACACAGTGCTCACCCTGCACACTCACACACTGCATAGGAACACACTGCTCAGCCTGCACACTAACACACTGCTGGCCCTAGACACACACACACTGCTCACCCTTCACACCCACACACTGCTCACCCTGCACTCTCAAGCACTGCTCACTATTTAACACACTGCTGGCCCTGGACATCCACAAACTGCTAAGCCTGCACACTCACACACTGCTCACCCTGCACACTCACACACTGCTGGCCCTGGACACCCACACACCGCTCACCCTGCACACCCACACTCTGCTCACACTGCACACCCGCAGATTGCTCACCCTACACTCCCACCCATTGCTCATCCCCCACACTCACACACTGCTCACCCTGCATACTCACATACAGCTCACCCTGCACACTCACATACTGCTCACCATGCACATTCACTGCTGGTCCTGGACACCCACACACTGCTCACTGTGCATACTCACACACTGCTCACACAGCACACCCACACACTGCTCACTCTGCACATTCACACACTGCTCACCCTGCATACTAACACACTGCTCACCCTGCACACTCACCCACATATTACCCTGCACACTCACACACTGCTCACCCTGCACACCCACACACTGCTCACCCTGCATACACACACACTGCTTATCATGCACACTTGCACACTGCTCACCCTGAATACTCACACACTCTTCACCCTGCATACTCACACATTGCTGGCCCTGGGCAACCACACCCTGCTCACCCTGCAAACTCACACACTGCTCACACTCACATACTGCTCACCCTGCACTCCCACACACTGCTCACCCTGCATACTCACACACTGCTCACCCTGCATACTGACATACTGCTTACCCTGCACACTCACACACTGCTCTACATGCCCACTCACACACTGTTTACACTGCACACTCACACACTGCTCACCCTGCACACACACACATTGCTCATCCAGCATACTCACACACATAGTGCTCTCCCTGCACACTCACACACTGCTCACCCTGCCCACCCACACAGTGCTCACCCTGCACACTCACACACTGCTCACCCTGCATACTCACACACAGCTCACCCTGCACGCTCACATACTGCTCACCATGCACACTCACTGCTGGTCCTGGACACCCACACACAGCTCACCCTGCATACTCACACACTGCTCACACAGCACACCCACACATTGCTCACCCTGCACACTCACACACTGCTCACCCTGCACACTAACACACTGCTTACCATGCACACTAACACACTGGTCACCCTGCACACCCACACACTGCTCACCCTCCATATGCACACACTGCTTACCATGCACACTCGCACACTGCTCACCCTGAATACTCACACACTCTTCACCCTGCCTACTCACACATTGCTGGCCCTGGGCAACCACACACTGCTCTCCCTGCAAACTCACACACTGCTCACACTCACATACTGCTCACCCTTCACACCCACACACTGCTCACCCTGCATACTCACACACTGCTCACCCTGCATACTGACATACTGCTCAGCCTGCACAATTACATACTACTCACCCTGCATTCTCAAACACTGCTTTCCCTGGACACCCACATACTGCTCAACCTGCACACTCACACACTGTTCACCCTGCACACTCACAGATTGCTCACCCTGCACACTCACACGCTGCTTACCCTGTACACTCACACACTGCTCTACATGCCCACTCACACACTGTTTACACAGCACACTCACACACTGGTCACCCTGCACACCCACACACTGCTCACCCTGCATATGCACACACTGCTTACCATGCACACTCGCACACTGCTCACCCTGAATACTCACACACTCTTCACCCTGCCTACTCACACATTGCTGGCCCTGGGCAACCACACACTGCTCTCCCTGCAAACTCACACACTGCTCACACTCACATACTGCTCACCCTTCACACCCACACACTGCTCACCCTGCATACTCACACACTGCTCACCCTGCATACTGACATACTGCTCAGCCTGCACAATTACATACTACTCACCCTGCATTCTCAAACACTGCTTTCCCTGGACACCCACATACTGCTCAACCTGCACACTCACACACTGTTCACCCTGCACACTCACAGATTGCTCACCCTGCACACTCACACGCTGCTTACCCTGTACACTCACACACTGCTCTACATGCCCACTCACACACTGTTTACACAGCACACTCACACACTGCTCACCCTGCACACACGCACATTGCTCACCCTGCATACTCACACACTGCTCACCCTGCATACTGACATACTGCTCAGCCTGCACAATTATGTTGGACAGGCCACACAGAGGGCTTGCTCCCTCCCCGCACGACAGGGCCCAAGCTCCGGCCCACCAGGCATACCCCACGAAAAGCACCTGTACCCCGTCTCCCGACGGATCTTCTGCCCTCGGACCTCTACTCATCACGGGGGCCAGCCCCACCGGCTTCCCCGGCCGGGTCAAGCCGCCATCTTGGGCCCTGCACCACGAGGCCGCGTGGCCTCACCCCGACCCTAACCCCGGGCCTGGCCGGCCCCGACATCCCGGCACCACCATCCACCCAGGAGGTGAGCGGACCACTTGGCAGGTCAATGGGAGAACGAAGTGTCAAGGGCTCTCCCCCGCCAGGTGCCGATCGCCTCCAGCTCCCCCAGGCACTGGCTCCACCCCCTGCTGGGTGTCTGGACACCTTCATCCCGGACCCTCCGACCTCCAAGTGCGAGGGTCCGGACATCAAAGGGCACCAGCCCTATAACTGGGGCAGCTCCGGAGCAGGAAGGCAGTTGTATCCTGGAGTCGAGAGACACCGACAGAACTCAGCCTTGACAGACTACTGGCGCTGCCATAGCCCGCTCTTGTGAACCATCGTCCTGCCTGCTGGCGCTGCCGCGGCCTTCTGCAACCTCCATCCTCGTCGGGACCTGCTGGCGCTGCCGCGGCCCGTTGTAACGACCATCCTCGTCGGGACCTGCTGGCGCTGCCGCGGCCCGTTGTAACGACCATCCTTGTCGGGACCTGCTGGCGCTGCCGCGGCCCGTTGTAACGACCATCCTCGTCGGGACCTGCTGGCGCTGCCGCGGCCCGTTGTAACGACCATCCTCGTCGGGACCTGCTGGCGCTGCCGCGGCCCGTTGTAACGACCATCCTCGCCGGGACCTGCTGGCGCTGCCGCGGCCCGTACATCGATCATCTTTCCGGGACCTGCTGGCACTGCCGCGGACCGTGTACCGACCATCTCAACCGGGACCTGCTGGCGCTGCCGCGGCCCGTACCAACTAAGCCACCAAGCTCGAGGATTGTGAGCTAGTCATCATCTCACCCGAACTACCTGACTGGTAGACAGACTGTCCCGCTACCCCTTACCCTGCTTTGAGAGACTTGAATCGAGGGGACCCCTGAGTCCAGACCTCCTTGTACCATTCAACCGTACCTTAAGAAGTGCTTATAAAGAACACTGAACCTTATCCGTGTGTGGTATCTGTCTGTGGGGGGGAAGTTACTTGTCTGTACGATCGTTGGAGACGGCTCTCCCCGGAGACCTCTCCTCCTGTCCCCGGCCGACCCTCCCGGTCCATCTACCCTTTCTAACATTGGTGGCCAGCGGCGCGATCCGAATCAACGCGTAATCGTACAGAGAGTAGCTCACCCCACGACAAAAACACGATGTCAGCCAAAGATAGCAGCTCCACCGAGAATTTCCAAATGGATAAATTAGAAGAATACAACCACCGCGAACTGAGACAATTCTGCATAGAACTTGGCATTGCTACCACCGGCCTGAGTACCAAGGATGATCTAAAGCACGCCCTAGAGTCGTGGACAGAAACTGGGGTCGCCGGACCCTCCGACCAAAGCAGCATCACACCAGAGGGGAACGCCACGGCTCCCGAGGAGCGGGGAACGGGCCTCTCGCAGGAGGAGATCCGAGAAAGAGAAAGAACCCGATTGCACGAGTTGGAAATGGCACGACTCAAGATGGATGGGGAACTCAAGTTAGCTGAACAGAAACTCAACCTCGAGCATATGCGGCTCCGAGATGAACGAGAAGAGAAGCAGAGACAGAGAGAGCTGAAGGAGAAAAAAATAACGCTCGAGCACGAGCGCCAACTAGCGGAGATAGAACTTCGGAAACAAAATAAAGAACTGGGGGTGCCTGAGCGACCACATACCCCGGGGCCAATCGAGAAAAAAGTCCACATCCCCAAGGATGTTGTCCGCGAGTATGTCCGAGAAGACGACATACAACAGTGGTTTAAAGCCTACGAGATCGCCATGACCTCCCACCGGATCGACCGGAGTGATTGGGGAGCCGGACTTTGGGGGAGGTTTATCAACGAGGGTCGCGATGCCCTACTGCAGCTCCTAGATCACCAAACGTCGTCCTACGACCACATGAAGGCTGCCCTCCTCACCCGCTACGGCCTCACACCCGAGATGTACCGCCAGAGGTTCAGAGATTGCACCCGGATCCCAGGTATAACTTGGGTAGAATACGTGAACTATTTCAGCCGTGCCTTCGAGGGTTGGATAAGGGGGAACCATGTCACCACTTACGAACAACTCTTTAACCTTATGGTATGGGAGCACCTGTCGAACAACTGTTTCGTCGAGCTCAGGCAGCACCTCCTCGACAGTAAGCTGACTGACCCCCGGCAGCTCGCCGCCGAAGCTGACCGATGGGAAAGCACCCGAGTGGGCCGGAGGGGGCCACACGAACAGAACAGAAGCAACCCAGGCCAGCACCGTCCTCGGGGAGGAGGAGGGGGCCAGGGGCGAGGAAGAGACGCCTTGCCAACAACACCCGTGGCCAGCACCCCGCCTCCGGCCGGCCGGGGCAACCCCCCGTGGCGTCCTGGGGCCCGAGCCAACGTCACGTGCCACCGATGCCAGCGAGTCGGCCACTACGCCAATGACCCGAGCTGCCCGCAGAACCAAGCACCCAAGCCCCGCCAGGTAGCTGCCGCCGCCCTGGGGGAAGAGCGATCATCGGAGGAACCAGAAGAGTATGAGCCGGCCCAGCAAGAGTGGGAGCCGGCCGCCATGGTCCTGGCGTGCTTAGGGGGAAGAGACATGGTCCCGCGGGCTCCCCTACCCGCTAACACCAGGAAATACGGTCAGTGGGTGACCATTAATGGACAGCGAGCCGAGGCCTTGCGTGACACAGGCGCCAGTGTGACGGCCGTCCGCTGTCACCTGGTGAAGCCCGAGCAGATACTGCCGAACATTCTCTGCCCCGTCCGCTCGGCAGACAACTCTGAAAGTATGTGTCAAATGGCCTGCGTCCCATTCGAATGGGGAGGGGTCTCCGGCCTGTTGAAGGTGACGGTCCGGGACGATGCCCCCGTGGACTGCCTCCTGGGGAATGACCTCGAGAGTTCCCCGTGGGCCACCGTTGAGAGAAGAGAGCACCTGGGGATGCTGGGCCTCCCGGACTGGGCTTGCATAACCACCCGGTCCATGGCCGCCCGTGCCGTCCCTCGATCAGAAGAACCGGAATGGCCGGCACCTCCGCCCCCGGTCGCCCCAGTAGAAGACAACGACAAGGCCAGCCCCCCAGACCCGACGACCGAAGGGGACGCGCAATCCCAGGACCTTCCTGACCTGGCTCAGTGGCGTCAAGAAGGGGGGCCCACCCAAGAACAGTTCCGCCAGGAACAAAAGACCTGTCCCTCCCTCGAGGGACTCCGCCAACAAGCCAGCGCCCAGAATGCAGGGGACGCCACCGGAACTCACTGGGTCTACTGGGATAACGACCTGCTATACAGCGAGCAAAGAATCGCCGAGCTGGGGGCCGGTCGAGTACTGGTGGTACCTCTCCGCTTCAGAGACTTTCTGCTCAACCTGGCACACGATGTCCCCCTGGCTGGACACCTGGGCCAGGACAAAACGTACAGCCGCCTAGTAACCCACTTTTTCTGGCCGAAAATGAGGAACGACGTCCTGAACCACTGCCGATCTTGCCCCACATGCCAAGCCAGCGGGAAGAGTGGTCGGAAGCTGAAAGCCCCTCTGCAACCCTTCCCTGTGGTCACCACCCCGTTCGAGAGGGTGGGGATAGACATTGTAGGGCCTCTGGACCCCCGCACGGCACAAGGACACAGGTTCATCTTAGTACTGGTGGACCATGCCACCCGCTACCCCGAGGCGGTGCCCCTACGGACCGTGACAGCTCCGGTGGTTGGCCGGGCCCTAATGGGGATCTTCTCCCGGGTAGGCTTCCCCCGAGAAGTCGTCAGCGACCGAGGCACGAACTTTAAATCCAAATACATGAAGTCCCTCTGGCAACAATGCGGGGTCACCTACAGATTCACGACCCCCTATCACCCCCAAGGGAACGGACTAGTGGAGCGTTTTTACCGCACTCTCAAGGGGATGATTGGGGGATTGGAAGAGCCCCTCCGTCGCCAGTGGGATGTACTACTCCCGTGCCTCCTCTTCGCTTACCGAGAAGTTCCCCAGAAGTCCCTCGGTTTTAGCCCTTTCGAACTCCTGTACGGGCACCCTGTGCGAGGGCCCCTCAGCCTAGTAAAAGAAGGTTGGGAGATGGCCCCCCTAAAGACCCCTCCAGACGTCTTAGTGGCCAAGATGCTCACGATCGGGGTCATCGAGCCCTCGGACAGTCCCTGGGCCAGTCCGGTTGTATTGGTTCCCAAAACCGCTGCCCCCGGCACCGCACCCGAACTGAGATTCTGCGTCGACTACCGGGGCTTGAACGCTGTCACCCGGACCGACGCTCATCCTATCCCCCGAGCAGACGAGCTGATCGACCGGCTGGGGGCCGCCCGCTACCTTAGTATCTTCGCCCTAACAGCGGGCTACTGGCAGATCGGCCTCACATCCAGGGCTCAGGAACAGTCAGCCTTCTCTACCCCCGATGGCCACTATCAATTCAAGGTCATGCCCTTTGGCATGAAGAATGCCCCCGCCACGTTTCAACGCCTTGTGAACCAGGTCTTGGCGGGGCTCGAAGAGTTCAGCGCTGCCTACCTGGACGATATCGCTGTATACAGCCGCCACTGGTCCGACCACCTCCGTCACCTCCAAGAGGTCCTACAAGCCCTCCAGCGGGCCGGCCTCACCATTAAGGCCGGCAAGTGCCAAATTGGCCAAGGGTCTGTGACCTACCTGGGGCACCAAGTGGGAAGCGGGCTGGTGGCCCCGCTACAACTTAAGATTGCTGCCATCCAGTCCTGGCAGCCCCCCGTCACCCAGACCGAGGTCCGAGCCTTCTTGGGGCTCACCGGCTACTACCGGCGGTTCGTGAAGGACTACGGCAGCATCGTGGGGCCCCTCACGGATCTCACGTCCAAGAACCAACCGAAGCGGATTAACTGGACTCCTGATTGTCAAGCGGCCTTCGAGAAGCTGAAGGCCGCCCTGTGCACCGCCCCTGTGCTCCAGGCCCCCGATTACAGTCGGGAATTTGTGGTGCAGACCGACGCCTCCGACCACGGCATCGGAGCCGTCCTTTCTCAGTTAAACCCCGAAGGTCATGACCAGCCGGTGGCCTTCATCAGTCGACGTCTCCTGGCCCGAGAACAGCGTTGGAGCACCATCGAGAGGGAGGCATTCGCAGTAGTGTGGGCCCTCAAAAAGCTCCGACCCTATCTCTTCGGTACCCACTTCCGGGTACAAACCGACCATCGACCCCTGCAGTGGCTGATGCAGATGCGGGGGGAGAACCCAAAACTCTTGCGCTGGTCCATTTCCCTGCAGGGAATGGACTTCACCGTGGAGCACCGACCAGGCCAAGACCACGCCAACGCGGATGGCCTGTCCCGCTTTTTCCGCCTCGACGAAGAGAGTCCCCAAGGAGATGGGTGACTCTCCCCGCCTTCAGCTGGGGGGGACGCATGTTGGACAGGCCACACAGAGGGCTTGCTCCCTCCCCGCACGACAGGGCCCAAGCTCCGGCCCACCAGGCATACCCCACGAAAAGCACCTGTACCCCGTCTCCCGACGGATCTTCTGCCCTCGGACCTCTACTCATCACGGGGGCCAGCCCCACCGGCTTCCCCGGCCGGGTCAAGCCGCCATCTTGGGCCCTGCACCACGAGGCCGCGTGGCCTCACCCCGACCCTAACCCCGGGCCTGGCCGGCCCCGACATCCCGGCACCACCATCCACCCAGGAGGTGAGCGGACCACTTGGCAGGTCAATGGGAGAACGAAGTGTCAAGGGCTCTCCCCCGCCAGGTGCCGATCGCCTCCAGCTCCCCCAGGCACTGGCTCCACCCCCTGCTGGGTGTCTGGACACCTTCATCCCGGACCCTCCGACCTCCAAGTGCGAGGGTCCGGACATCAAAGGGCACCAGCCCTATAACTGGGGCAGCTCCGGAGCAGGAAGGCAGTTGTATCCTGGAGTCAAGAGACACCGAGAGAACTCAGCCTTGACGGACTACTGGCGCTGCCGTAGCCCGCTCTTGTGAACCATCGTCCTGCCTGCTGGCGCTGCCGCGGCCTTCTGCAACCTCCATCCTCGTCGGGACCTGCTGGCGCTGCCGCGGCCCGTTGTAACGACCATCCTCGTCGGGACCTGCTGGCGCTGCCGCGGCCCGTTGTAACGACCATCCTCGTCGGGACCTGCTGGCGCTGCCGCGGCCCGTTGTAACGACCATCCTCGTCGGGACCTGCTGGCGCTGCCGCGGCCCGTTGTAACGACCATCCTCGTCGGGACCTGCTGGCGCTGCCGCGGCCCGTTGTAACGACCATCCTCGCCGGGACCTGCTGGCGCTGCCGCGGCCTGTACATCGATCATCTTTCCGGGACCTGCTGGCGCTGCCGCGGACCGTGTACCGACCATCTCAACCGGGACCTGCTGGCGCTGCCGCGGCCCGTACCAACTAAGCCACCAAGCTCGAGGATTGTGAGCTAGTCATCATCTCACCCGAACTACCTGACTGGTAGACAGACTGTCCCGCTACCCCTTACCCTGCTTTGAGAGACTTGAATCGAGGGGACCCCTGAGTCCAGACCTCCTTGTACCATTCAACCGTACCTAAAGAAGTGCTTATAAAGAACACTGAACCTTATCCGTGTGTGGTATCTGTCTGTGGGGGGGAAGTTACTTGTCTGTACGATCGTTGGAGACGGCTCTCCCCGGAGACCTCTCCTCCTGTCCCCGGCCGACCCTCCCGGTCCATCTACCCTTTCTAACAAATTACATACTACTCACCCTGCATTCTCAAACACTGCTTTCCCTGGACACCCACATACTGCTCAACCTGCACACTCACACACTGCTCACCCTGCCCACCCACACAGTGCTCACTCTACACACTCACACACTGCTGGCCCTGGACACACACACACTGCTCATCCTGCACACCCACACACTGCTCACCCTGCACTCTCAAGCACTGCTCACTCTTTAACACACTGCTGGCCCTGGACACCCACACACTGCTCACCCTGCACACTCACACACTGCTCACCCTGCACACTCACGCATTGCTCACCTTGCACACTCACACACTGCTCACCCTGCACACTCACAAACTGCTTACCCTGCACACTCACGGCCCTGCACACTCACACATTACTCACCCTGCATACTCACACACTGCTCACCCTGCACACTCAAGCACTGTTCACTTTTTAACAGACTGCTGGCCTTGGACTCCCACACACTGCTCGCTCTGCACACTCACACACTGCTCACCCTGCACTACCACACACTGCTGGACCTGGACATCCACACACTGCTCACCCTGCACACCCACACACTGCTAACCGTGCACTCTCAAGCACTGTTCACTCTTTAACAGACTGCTGGCCCTGGACTCCCACACACTGCTCACCTTGCACACTCACACACTTCTCACCCTACACAACCACACATTGCTCACACTGCACACCCACACACTGCTCACCCTGCACACCTACACATTGCTCACCCTGCACACTCACACACTGCTCACCCTGCACACTCAAAGTGCTGGCCCTGGACATCCACACATTGCTCACCCTGCATACTCACACACCACTCACCCTGCACACCCACACACTGCTAACCCTGCATACTCACACACTGCTCACCCTGCATGCTCACACACTTCTAACACTGACACACGGCTCATCCTGCACACCCACACACTGCTCACCCTGCACATCCACACTCTTCCTACCCTGCACACCCACAGACTGCTCACGCTGCACACTGGCACATTGCTTACCCTGCACACTCACACACAGCTCACCCTGTACACTCACATACTGTTCACCATGCACACTCACACTGCTGGCCCTGGACACCCAGACACTGCTCACCCTGCATACTCACACACTACTCACCCTGCACACCCACACACTGCTCACCCTGTATACTCACACACTGCTAACCCTGCTTATTCACACACTACTCACCCTGCACACTCATACACTGAGCACCCTGTATGCTCACAAACTGATGGCCCTGTGCACCCACACACTGCTCATGCTGCATACCCACACACTGCTCACCCTGCACACTCACATACTGCTCACCATGCACACTCACACTGCTGGCCCTGGACACCCACACACTGCTCACCCTGCATACTCACACACTACTCACCCTGTACACCCACACACTGCTCACCCTGCATACTCACACACAGCTCACCCTGCTTACTCACACACTGCTCACCCTGCACACTCATACACTGAGCACCCGTATGCTCACAAACTGATGGCCCTGTGCACCCACACACTGATTCGCTGCATACTCACACACTGCTCACCCTGCATAATCACACACTGCTAACTCTGCAAACTCACACACTGCTCACCCTGCATACTCACACACTGCTGGCCCTGGACACAACACACTACTCACCCTGCACACTCACACATTGCTCACCCTGCACACACACGCACTACTCACTCTGCATAGCGGCACACTGCTCACCCTGCACACTCACATACTGCTCACCCTGCACACTCACACTGCTGCCCCTGGACACCCACGCACTGCTCACCCTGCATACTCATACACCACTCACCCTGCACACCCACACACTGCTCACCCTGCACACCCACACACTGCTCACCCTGCACATCTACACATTGCTCACCATGCATACTCACACACTGTTCACCCTGCACACTCACACACTGCTCACCCTGCACACTCATAGTGCTGGCCCTGGACACCCTCACACTGCTCACCCTGCACACTCACACACTGATCACCCTGCACACTCACACATTGTTCACCATGCATACTCACACACTGCTCACCCTGGACACTCATACATTGCTCACCCTGCACACTCACACACTGCTCACCCTGCACACTCACACATTGCTCACCTTGCACACTCACACACTGCTCACCCTGCACACTCACAAACTGCTTACCCTGCACACTCACGGCCCTGGACACCCACACCCTGCTCACCCTGCATACTCACACACTACTCACCCTGCTCATCCACACACTGCTCACCCTGAATACACACACACTGCTCACTCTGCATGCTCACACACTGCTCACCCTGCATACTCACACACTGCTGGCCCTGGGCACCCACACACTGTTCACCCTGCACACTCATACACTGCTCACACTCACATACTGCTCACCCTGCACACCCACACATGGCTCACTCTGCATACTCACACACTGCTCACCCTGCATACTCACACACTGCTCACCCTGCACACTCACACACTGCACACCCTGCATGCTCACACACTGCTGGCCCTGGACACCCTGCACACTGCTCACCCTGCACACTCACACACTGTTCTCCCTGCTCACTCACACCCTGCTCCCTCTGCACACTCACACATTGCTCACCCTGCACACTACTCACCCTGCACACCCACACACTGCTCGCCCTACATAGGAACACACTGCTCAGCCTGCACACTTACACACTGCTGGCCCTGGACACACACACACTGCTCATCCTGCACACCCACACACTGCTCACCCTGTACTCTCAAGCACTGCTCACTATTTAACACACTGCTGGCCCTGGACACCCACACACTGCTCACCCAGCATACTCACACACTGCTCACACAGCACACCCACACACTGCTCACTCTGCACATTCACACACTGCTCACCCTGCATGCTCACACACTGCTCACCCTGCACACTCACCCACATATTACCCTGCACACTCACACACTGCTCACCCTGCACACCCACACACTGCTCACCCTGCATACACACACACTGCTTATCATGCACACTTGCACACTGCTCACCCTGAATACTCACACACTCTTCACCCTGCATACTCACACATTGCTGGCCCTGGGCAACCACACCCTGCTCACCCTGCAAACTCACACACTGCTCACACTCACATACTGCTCACCCTGCACTCCCACACACTGCTCACCCTGCATACTCACACACTGCTCACCCTGCATACTGACATACTGCTTACCCTGCACACTCACACACTGCTCTACATGCCCACTCACACACTGTTTACACTGCACACTCACACACTGCTCACCCTGCACACACACACATTGCTCATCCAGCATACTCACACACTACTCACCCTGCACACACATAGTGCTCTCCCTGCACACTCACACACTGCTCACCCTGCCCACCCACACAGTGCTCACCCTGCACACTCACACACTGCTCACCCTGCATACTCACACACAGCTCACCCTGCACGCTCACATACTGCTCACCATGCACACTCACTGCTGGTCCTGGACACCCACACACAGCTCACCCTGCATACTCACACACTGCTCACACAGCACACCCACACATTGCTCACACTGCACACTCACACACTGCTCACCCTGCACACTAACACACTGCTTACCATGCACACTAACACACTGATCACCCTGCACACCCACACACTGCTCACCCTGCATATGCACACACTGCTTACCATGCACACTCGCACACTGCTCACCCTGAATACTCACACACTCTTCACCCTGCCTACTCACACATTGCTGGCCCTGGGCAACCACACACTGCTCTCCCTGCAAACTCACACACTGCTCACACTCACATACTGCTCACCCTTCACACCCACACACTGCTCACCCTGCATACTCACACACTGCTCACCCTGCATACTGACATACTGCTCAGCCTGCACAATTACATACTACTCACCCTGCATTCTCAAACACTGCTTTCCCTGGACACCCCCATACTGCTCAACCTGCACACTCACACACTGTTCACCCTGCACACTCACAGATTGCTCACCCTGCACACTCACACGCTGCTTACCCTGTACACTCACACACTGCTCTACATGCCCACTCACACACTGTTTACACAGCACACTCACACACTGCTCACCCTGCACACACGCACATTGCTCACCCTGCATACTCACACACTGCTCACCCTGCATACTGACATACTGCTCAGCCTGCACAATTACATACTACTCACCCTGCATTCTCAAACACTGCTTTCCCTGGACACCCACATACTGCTCAACCTGCACACTCACACACTGCTCACCCTGCCCACCCACACAGTGCTCACTCTACACACTCACACACTGCTGGCCCTGGACACACACACACTGCTCATCCTGCACACCCACACACTGCTCACCCTGCACTCTCAAGCACTGCTCACTCTTTAACACACTGCTGGCCCTGGACACCCACACACTGCTCACCCTGCACACTCACACACTGCTCACCCTGCACACTCACGCATTGCTCACCTTGCACACTCACACACTGCTCACCCTGCACACTCACAAACTGCTTACCCTGCACACTCACGGCCCTGCACACTCACACATTACTCACCCTGCATACTCACACACTGCTCACCCTGCACACTCAAGCACTGTTCACTTTTTAACAGACTGCTGGCCTTGGACTCCCACACACTGCTCGCCCTGCACACTCACACACTGCTCACCCTGCACTACCACACACTGTGGCCCTGGACATCCACACACTGCTCACCCTGCACACCCACACACTGCTAACCGTGCACTCTCAAGCACTGTTCACTCTTTAACAGACTGCTGGCCCTGGACTCCCACACACTGCTCACCTTGCACACTCACACACTTCTCACCCTACACAACCACACATTGCTCACCCTGCACACCCACACACTGCTCACCCTGCACACCTACACATTGCTCACCCTGCACACTCACACACTGCTCACCCTGCACACTCAAAGTGCTGGCCCTGGACATCCACACATTGCTCACCCTGCATACTCACACACCACTCACCCTGCACACCCACACACTGCTAACCCTGCATACTCACACACTGCTCACCCTGCATGCTCACACACTTCTCACACTGACACACGGCTCATCCTGCACACCCACACACTGCTCACCCTGCACATCCACACTCTTCCTACCCTGCACACCCACAGACTGCTCACGCTGCACACTGGCACATTGCTTACCCTGCACACTCACACACAGCTCACCCTGTACACTCACATACTGTTCACCATGCACACTCACACTGCTGGCCCTGGACACCCAGACACTGCTCACCCTGCATACTCACACACTACTCACCCTGCACACCCACACACTGCTCACCCTGTATACTCACACACTGCTCACCCTGCTTATTCACACACTACTCACCCTGCACACTCATACACTGAGCACCCTGTATGCTCACAAACTGATGGCCCTGTGCACCCACACACTGCTCATGCTGCATACCCACACACTGCTCACCCTGCACACTCACATACTGCTCACCATGCACACTCACACTGCTGGCCCTGGACAACCACACACTGCTCACCCTGCATACTCACACACTACTCACCCTGTACACCCACACACTGCTCACCCTGCATACTCACACACAGCTCACCCTGCTTACTCACACACTGCTCACCCTGCACACTCATACACTGAGCACCCGTATGCTCACAAACTGATGGCCCTGTGCACCCACACACTGATACGCTGCATACTCACACACTGCTCACCCTGCATAATCACACACTGCTAACTCTGCAAACTCACACACTGCTCACCCTGCATACTCACACACTGCTGGCCCTGGACACAACACACTACTCACCCTGCACACTCACACATTGCTCACCCTGCACACACACGCACTACTCACTCTGCATAGCGGCACACTGCTCACCCTGCACACTCACATACTGCTCACCCTGCACACTCACACTGCTGCCCCTGGACACCCACGCACTGCTCACCCTGCATACTCATACACCACTCACCCTGCACACCCACACACTGCTCACCCTGCACACCCACACACTGCTCACCCTGCACATCTACACATTGCTCACCATGCATACTCACACACTGTTCACCCTGCACACTCACACACTGCTCACCCTGCACACTCATAGTGCTGGCCCTGGACACCCTCACACTGCTCACCCTGCACACTCACACACTGATCACCCTGCACACTCACACATTGTTCACCATGCATACTCACACACTGCTCACCCTGGACACTCATACATTGCTCACCCTGCACACTCACACACTGCTCACCCTGCACACTCACACATTGCTCACCTTGCACACTCACACACTGCTCACCCTGCACACTCACAAACTGCTTACCCTGCACACTCACGGCCCTGGACACCCACACCCTGCTCACCCTGCATACTCACACACTACTCACCCTGCTCATCCACACACTGCTCACCCTGAATACACACACACTGCTCACTCTGCATGCTCACACACTGCTCACCCTGCATACTCACACACTGCTGGCCCTGGGCACCCACACACTGTTCACCCTGCGCACTCATACACTGCTCACACTCACATACTGCTCACCCTGCACACCCACACATGGCTCACCCTGCATACTCACACACTGCTCACCCTGCATACTCACACACTGCTCACCCTGCACACTCACACACTGCACACCCTGCATGCTCACACACTGCTGGCCCTGGACACCCTGCACACTGCTCACCCTGCACACTCACACACTGTTCTCCCTGCTCACTCACACCCTGCTCCCTCTGCACACTCACACATTGCTCACCCTGCACACTACTCACCCTGCACACCCACACACTGCTCGCCCTACATAGGAACACACTGCTCAGCCTGCACACTTACACACTGCTGGCCCTGGACACACACACACTGCTCACCCTGCACACCCACACACTGCTCACCCTGTACTCTCAAGCACTGCTCACTATTTAACACACTGCTGGCCCTGGACACCCACACACTGCTCACCCAGCACACTCACACACTGCTCACCCTGCACACTCACACACGACTGGCCCTGGACACCCACACACTGCTCACCCTGCACACCCACACTCTGCTCACCCTGCACACCCACAGACTGCTCACCCTGCACTCCCACCCATTGCTCATCCTCCATACGCACACACTGCTTACCATGCACACTCGCACACTGCTCACCCTGCATACTCACACACGCCTCACCCTGCATACTCACACACTGCTGGCTCTGGGCACCCACACACTGCTCACCCTGCAAACTCACACTGTTCACACTCTCATACTGCTCACCCTGCACACCCACACACTGCTCATGCTGCATACTCACACACTGCTCCCCCTGCATACTGACATACTGCTCAGCCTGCACAATTACATACTACTCACGCTGCATTCTCAACCACTGGTTTCCCTGGACACCCACATACTGCTCAACCTGCACACTCACACACTGCACACCCTGCTCACTCACAGATTGCTCACCCTGCACACTCACACACTGCTTACCCTGCACACTCACACACTGCTCCACATGCACACTCACACACTGTTTACCCTGCACACTCACACACTGCTCACCCTGCACACACACACATTGCTCACCCAGCATACTCAGACACTACTCACCCTGCACACACATAGTGCTCTCCCTACACACTGCTCACCCTGCCCACCCACACACTGCTCACCCTGCACACTCACACACTGCTCACCATGCATACTCACACACTTCTATCCCTGCACACACACACTGCTCACCTTGCAAACTTATGCTGCTGGCCCTGGACACCCACATGCTGCTCACCCTGCATACTCACACACTACTCACCCTGCACACCCACACACTGTTGACCCTAGACACCCACACACTGCTGACCCTGCACACTCACACACTGCTCACCCTGCAAACTCACACATTGCTCAACCTGCACACACACACACACTACTCACCCTGCATAGCCACACACTGCTCACCCTGCACACTCACATACTGCTCACCCAGCACACTCATTCTGCTGCCCCTGGATACCCACGCACTGATCAACCTGCATACTCATAAACTACTCACCCTGCATACTCACACACAGCTCACCCTCCTTACTCACACATTGCACACCCTGCATGCTCACACACTGCTGGCCCTGGACTCCCACACACTGCTCATCCTGCACACTCACACAGTGATCACCCTGCACACTCACACATTACTCACCCTGCATACTCACACACTGCTCACCCTGCACACTCAAGCACTGTTCACTTTTTAACAGACTGCCGGCCTTGGACTCCCATACACTGCTCGCCCTGCACACTCACACACTGCTCACCCTGCACTACCACACACTGCTGGCCCTGGACATCCACACACTGCTCACCCTGCACACCCACACACTGCTAACCGTGCACTCTCAAGCACTGTTCACTCTTAAACAGACTGCTGGCCCTGGACTCCCACACACTGCTCACCCTGCACACCCACACACTGCTCACCCTGCACAATTACACATTGATCACCCTGCACACTCACACACTGCTCAGCCTGCACACTCAAAGTGCTGGCCCTGGACATCCACACATTACTCACCCTGCATACTCACACACCACTCACCCTGCACACCCACACACTGCTAACCCTGCATACTCACACACTGCTCACCCTGCATGCTCACACACTTCTCACACTGACACACGGCTCATCCTGCACACCCACACACTGCTCACCCTGCACATCCACACTCTTCCTACCCTGCACACCCACAGACTGCTCACGCTGCACACTGGCACATTGCTTACCCTGCACACTCACACACAGCTCACCCTGTACACTCACATACTGTTCACCATGCACACTCACACTTCTGGCCCTGGACACCCAGACACTGCTCACCCTGCATACTCACACACTACTCACCCTGCACACCCACACACTGCTCACCCTGAATACTCACACACTGCTCACCCTGCTTATTCACACACTACTCACCCTGCACACTCATATACTGAGCACCCTGTATGCTCACAAACTGATGGCCCTGGGCACCCACACACTGCTCATGCTGCATACCCACACACTGCTCACCCTGCACACTCACATACTGCTCACCATGCACACTCACACTGCTGGCCCTGGACACCCACACACTGCTCACCCTGCATACTCACACACTACTCACCCTGCACACCCACACACTGCTCACCCTGCATACTCACACACAGCTCACCCTGCTTACTCACACACTGCTCACCCTGCACACTCATACACTGAGCACCCGTATGCTCACAAACTGATGGCCCTGTGCACCCACACACTGATACGCTGCATACTCACACACTGCTCACCCTGCATAATCACACACTGCTAACTCTGCAAACTCACACACTGCTCACCCTGCATACTCACACACTGCTGGCCCTGGACACAACACACTACTCACCCTGCACACTCACACATTGCTCACCCTGCACACACACACACTACTCACTCTGCATAGTGGCACACTGCTCACCCTGCACACTCACATACTGCTCACCCTGCACACTCACACTGCTGCCCCTGGACACCCACGCACTGCTCACCCTGCATACTCATACACCACTGTGAGACCGGCCTCACGGCGTATGCCCTCCTGATCATCCAGCCAACCTGCAACCACCCCCAAGACACGGCATCTCCGACTCCAGCTGCCCCAGCCACCCAGACCCGAGGGCCGGCCAGAGCCCCCGACAGAATCGACACCCTACCACGCATGTCCGACCGAGGGAGCGGGAACCCCTGAGCCAGACCAAGAGGCGCCAGCCCAGTCACACCTCGGGTCGCCTTCCCCCGGGAGGACTCGATCGGCCACCAGGCCCCTGGGGAGCAGGCGCCTCGCCTGCCGAGCGTCTGGGGTCCCTCCCAGACCCACCTGAAAAGACCAAAGAAACGAGCGGCAGGAAATCCCGCCGAACCCCCTCAGTCACCCAAGGCCCCTCTCTGCGAGGACTCCGGACTTCAAAGGGCAGGGGGAGTATAATAAGGGGTGCCGGAGGAACGAATGGCAGAGAAGACCTGGAACCATCGAAGCCTGCTGACGCTGTCGCGGCTCCCGAATACCGAACCACCTGGGCCTGCTGAGTGACTCGCGGCCTCCAGCCATTGAACCATCTGAGCCCTGCTGACGAGATCGCGGCTCCCGAACTCCGAACCACCGGGGCCTGCTGAGTGACTCGCGGCCCCGACCCTCAAACCACCTGAGCCCTGCTGACGAGATCACGGCTCCCGAACTCCGACTACCTGTGCCTGCTGAGCGACTCGCGGCTCTCCCCTCGAGGACGAATTGACAAGAAATCGCCCAGAGAAACAACACCCTCCAGCTCGAGGATTGTGAGCTATCCACAGGGTACTTTGCAGAGACACTACCTTCAAAGACTGTCCCGCTACCCCCATTCCCCTACCACCGATCTGTAGTCTCTTGTGCCGCTGAGGTACTACTTACCCCTTGGATCATAAAGATCCCTTGAAACCTTCGATAAAAGAACCTATCGTCCTACAAAGAATACGTGTGGTGTCACTCTGTTCGTAGTGTAAGCTCAGGGTGTGCGCGCCTGGTTCGGCCTACTTGGGAGAGGTGGGTCAAAGGGGTGGGCAAGACGTGTATCGAACCCCCCTCCGGCGAACGCCTTTCCAACATTTGGTGGCAGACGACGGGATCCGAGCCGACACCGAAAGAGAGCCTGCAGTGAACGACTGACGCACTACCAAACAGAGATGGAAGGAGAAACCTCCCTGGGTGCCGCTGGTACCGAAATGAGCTCGATGTTCCGAGAGGATCAATTGGACTATTATACGCATAGAGAATTAAAACAATTTTGCAAAGACCTTGGAATCGCTACCACCAGATTAAGCACAAAGGAAGACTTCCAGAAAGTATTGAAGACCTGGGTCGAGACGGGGGCGCCCCCGACCCAAACGGAAGGAGACTCCGCCCATGAACCACAAAGCATCCCGGTGAGAAACAGCGGGCCAGAGGGGAACCTGTTCCCCGAGGAACTAGCAGTCCGAGAGAGAGGCCGCAACCACGAACTTGAACTGGCCAAGCTGAAAATCGAGGGAGAAATAAAACTGGCCGAGAAAATGTTAGCCTGTCGAGCAGTTACGGCTACAAGGGGAACTCGAGGAAAAGAGACGCCAAAGAGAGCACGACGAAAAGAAACTCCAGCTGGATCATGAACGCAGCCTGAAAGAGATCGAGTTGAGGGCTAGAAGCGAAGAGTCACGACCTTCCGGGAATCTACCATCCGCTCCCACCGTGGAAGCCAAAGTCCACATCCCCAAGGATGTGGTAAAGGAGTATTACAAAAACGACGACATCCAGCAGTGGTTTACGGCCTACGAAGTCGCCATGACCTCTCACCGAGTCCCGCAGAAGGATTGGGGGGCTGGCCTATGGGGCCGGTTCTTAAGCGAAGGAAGAGATACCCTGCTGGATCTGCCCTCCACGGTCATGAACTCCTACAGCCACATGAAAGAAGCCCTCGTGGGCCGGTATGGACTTACCCCCGAGATGTACCGGCAACAGTTCCGAGATTGCAAAAAGATACCGGGCACCACATGAGTAGAATACGTGAACTTTTACAGCCGGGCCTTGGACGGGTGGATCAAGGGCAGCAAGGTCTCCACCTTCGAAGAGCTGTTTGATCTGATCGCCTGGGAACATTTAGCGGCCAATTGCTTTGTAGAACTGCGCCAACATCTCCTGGACAGTAAACTCACCGACCCTCGAAAGCTGGCCGCCGAGGCTGACCGTTGGGTGAACACCCGGGCCACCCGAGGCCCCGTGGGAGACTACGGTCGCCACAGTCAAGGACCCCCCCGCCAGAGGGGCGGACGAAACCACGGCCGACCGAGAGACTTCCCAGGGGGGCCCCCGCACAGCCCTCCCAGCAGCCCACCAGCGGCAGGTCCAGCCCCGTCCCCAGCCAGCACCGGAGCCCCGCGGCAGCTAGGGCCACGAACCAGGATCACCTGCTTCCGCTGCCAACAGCCCGGACACTACGCCAATGACCCCCAGTGTCCCCAGTATCAACGAACCGCAACGACCAACCCCCCGGACCGGCAGATGGCCTCCGTGGCCCTACGGGAAGAGATAGAGGACTCCGAAGAGTGGGAACCAGCTGCCATGGCCCTGGTCTCCCTTGGTGATCGAGAAATGGTCCCCGGGACCCCCTTGCCCGCCAACACGAAGAAGTACCGACAGCAGGTGACCATCAACGGCCACCGAGTCGAGGGCCTCCGCGATACCGGGGCAAGTGTCACCGCGGTCCACCGCAACCTAATCTCTGAAGACCAGATCCTACCCGGGGCCCTCTGTCCGGTCATATCCTCCGACAATTCCGAGAGCCTCTGCCAGATGGCTCTGGTGCCTTTCGAGTGGGGAGGAGTCTCCGGAGAATTGAAGGTAGCCGTCCGAACATCACAGCCCGTAGACTGCCTCCTGGGCAACGACCTTGAGAGTTCCCCGTGGGGGCAAGTGGAACGAAGAGCCCATCTCGAGATGATGGGCCTACCCGAATGGGTCTGCGCCACCACGCGCTCCATGACCGCGCGATCGCCCCTCTCCGAGGGCGGGGAGGCCCTCCCACCGAACACTGTCCCCGAGAACCGGGACACCCTACCAGAAACGGACAACCCTCCTTCGGAAGGAGAAGAAGACACTAACCCGGGAGAAGGGCCGGCACCTTCCGCCCCTGAGGCACTGACTGAGCTCGGAGAACTGCCCGAGATGGCCCAGTGGCGCTGTGAGGGAGGTCCCTCCTGTGAAGAGTTCTGCCAGGAACAGGCCACCTGACCTTCCCTCGGGGGACTCCGACAACAAGCCGAAGCACAAACCGCCGGTGACCGGACCGGAACACACTGGGTCTATTGGGACAATGGCCTCCTATACAGTGAACAAAAGTCAGCCGAGCTAGGCGCAGCTCGAGTGCTGGTAGTACCCCTGCGCTTCCGAAGCCTCCTCTTGGGCCTGGCCCACGATGTACCCTTGGCAGGACACTTAGGCCAAGACAAAACATATCAGCGATTAGTTACCCACTTCTATTGGCCCAAGATGCGAGCAAATGTAGAAGTCCATTGTAAATCCTGCCTCACGTGCCAAGGCAGTGGGAAAAGTGGCGGAAAGCGCAAGGCTCCATTACAACCCTTTCCCATTGTGAGTACCCCGTTTGAGCGGGTCGGCATCGACATCGTGGGACCCCTGGATCCGAAGACCGCCCAGGGCCACAGATTCATCCTCGTCCTGGTGGACCATGCCACCCGCTACCCCGAGGCCATTCCCCTCCGCACCGTGACGGCTCCCGTGGTGGGCCGGGCTCTCATGGGGATCTTCTCCCGTGTCGGATTACCTCGCGAGGTTGTGAGTGATCGCGGCACTAACTTCTTATCCCGCTACATGAAGTCCCTGTGGCAGCAGTGCGGAATAACATATAAGTTCACGACCCCCTACCACCCCCAGGGCAACGGCCTGGTGGAACGCTTCAACCGAACCCTGAAGGGAATGATCCTGGGCCTCGAGGAGCCCCTGCGCCGAAGATGGGACGTCCTCCTCCCTTGCCTCCTGTTCGCGTACCGGGAAGTTCCCCAAAAGTCCCTGGGGTTCAGCCCATTCGAACTGCTATACGGACACCCCGTCCGGGGGCCCCTGAGGCTGGTCAAAGAGGGCTGGGAGACAAGCCCCCGGGGGACCCCTCCTGATGTGTTCCGCTACATCCTGGCACTCCGCAACCAGACCCGGAAGTTTACAGAACTCGCAGAGGCTAACTTCGAGGCCAGCCAAGAAGAAATGAAGCGCTGGTATGACCAGAACGCAACTCTGGTCGAGTTCCAGCCGGGCCAGCAGGTTTGGGTCATGGCCCCGGTGAAACCCTGCGCCCTACAGAACAAATGGACTGGCCCCTTCAAGGTGATCGAGCGGAAGAGTCAGGTCACGTACCTGATCGATGTACAGTCCCCACGGAACCCCCTCCGGGTTCTCCACGTGAACCGTCTCAAGCCCGACTTTGTGAGAACGGAGTTGAGTTTGCTACTGGCCACCGATGATGGGGCGGAAGAAGACACTGACCCCCTGCCCGACCCCCTGTGCGCTAAAGAACTGGATGGTTCCGTGGAGGGAGTGAAACTGTCGACCACCCTCACTCCCCAACAGTCCGACGACTGTCGCCAGCTGCTCAGACAATTCGCAGACCTCTTCTCCCTCATCCCAAGAGTCACCGACTGGTGTGTCCACGACGTGGACACCGGCGACAGCCCACCTGTGAAACACCGAGCCTACCGGGTGCCTGACCGGGTCCGCACCTGCATCAAGACCGAAGTACAGAAGATGTTAACCCTTGGAGTGATCGAACCCTCCGATAGCCCCTGGGCCAGCCCGGTAGTCCTGGTCCCGAAAGCGGCCGCCCCAGGGGTCGCCCCCGAACTAAGATTCTGTGTGGACTACCGGGGGCTCAATGCGGTCACCCGAGCGGACGCTCATCCTATCCCCCGCGCCGACGAACTCATCGACCGCCTTGGGGCCACTCGTTTCCTCAGCACCTTCGACCTGACCTGCGGTTACTGGCAGATTGCGCTCACGGAGGGAGCAAAAGAACGCTCCGCCTTCTCCACACCCGATGGACACTACCGCTTCAGGGTCATGCCGTTCGGGATGAAAAATGCCCCGGCCACCTTCCAGCGGTTGGTAAACAAGGTCCTGGCCGGACTCGAGGAGTTCAGCGCAGCGTACCTTGACGACATAGCCGTATTCAGCTCTCAATGGCACGAGCATCTCCAGCACCTCCGGCAAGTACTGCTGGCCCTGCGCCAAGCCGGCCTAACAGTGAAGGCCAGCAAATGCCAGCTCGGGCAAGGCTCCGTGGTCTACCTGGGGCATCAGGTGGGCAGCGGGCAGGTCGCCCCCCTCCAACCAAAGATCGACGCCATCAAGTCCTGGGAGCCCCCCACCACTCAGACAGAAGTCCGGGCCTTCCTGGGCCTCACAGGATACTACCGGAGGTTCATTAAAAACTATGGTAGCCTCGCAGGGCCTCTCACGGAGTTGACCTCCAAAAAACTCCCGAAGAAGGTGCAGTGGACCCCCCCGTGCCAGCAGGCGTTCGACACCTTGAAAACCGCCATATGCACCGCCCCAGTACTTAAGGCCCCCGACTACTCCCAAGAGTTTGTGGTCCAGACCGACGCATCCGAACACGGCATCGGAGCCGTCCTCTCGCAGTTCAACGACAAGGGCATCGATCAGCCCATAGCCTTCATCAGCCGAAGGCTGCTGCCTCGAGAACAGCGTTGGAGTACCATAGAACGAGAGACCTTCGCCGTAGTCTGGGCCCTCAAGAAACTACGGCCCTACTTGTTCGGAACCCACTTCCGAGTGCAGACGGACCACCGGCCCTTGCGGTGGCAGATGCAGATGCGGGGAGAGAACCCTAAGCTATTACGATGGTCAATCTCCCTCCAAGGGATGGACTTCACTGTCGAGCATCGCCCCGGGACGGATCATGTCAACGCCGACGGCCTGTCCCGGTTCTTCCGCTTCGGCGAGGAGAACCCCCCATTGGATGGGTAGTTCTCCACGCCTTTCAGCCTGGGGGGATGCGTGTGAGACCGGCCTCACGGCGTATGCCCTCCCGATCATCCAGCCAACCTGCAACCACCCCCAAGACACGGCATCTCCGACTCCGTCCGCCCCAGCCACCCAGACCCGAGGGCCGGCCAGAGCCCCCGACAGACTCGACACCCTATCACGCATGTCCGACCGAGAGAGCGGGAACCCCCGAGCCAGACCAAGAGGCGCCAGCCCAGTCACACCTCGGGTCGCCTTTCCCCGGGAGGACTCGATCGGCCACCAGGCCCCTGGGGAGCAGGCGCCTCGCCTGCCGAGCATCTGGGGTCCCTCCCAGACCCACCTGAAAAGACCAAAGAAACGAGCGGCAGGAAATCCCGCCGAATCCCCTCAGTCACCCAAGGCCCCTCTCTGCGAGGACTCCGGACATCAAAGGGCAGGGGGAGTATAATAAGGGGTGCCGGAGGAACGAATGGGAGAGACCTGGAACCATCGAAGCCTGCTGACGCTGTCGCGGCTCCCGAATACGAACCACCTGGGCCTGCTGAGTGACTCGCGGCCTCCAGCCATTGAACCATCTGAGCCCTGCTGACGAGATCGCGGCTCCCGAACTCCGAACCACCGGGACCTGCTGAGTGACTCGCGGCCCCGACCCTCGAACCACCTGAGCCCTGCTGACGAGATCACGGCTCCCGAACTCCGACTACCTGTGCCTGCTGAGCGACTCGCGGCTCTCCCCTCGAGGACGAATTGACAAGAAATCGCCCAGAGAAACAACACCCTCCAGCTCGAGGATTGTGAGCTATCCGCAGGGTACTTTGCAGAGACACTACCTTCAAAGACTGTCCCGCTACCCCCATTCCCCTACCACCGATCTGTAGTCTTTTGTGCCGCTGAGGTACTACTTACCCCTTGGATCATAAAGATCCCTTGAAACCTTCGATAAAAGAACCTATCTTCCTACAAAGAATACGTGTGGTGTCACTCTGTTCGTAGTGTAAGCTCAGGGTGTGCGCGCCTGGTTCGGCCTACTTGGGAGAGGTGGGTCAAAGGGGTGGGCAAGACGTGTATCGAACCCCCCTCCGGCGAACGCCTTTCCAACAACCACTCACCCTGCACACCCACACACTGCTCACCCTGCACCCCCACACACTGCTCACCCTGCACATCTACACATTGCTCACCATGCATACTCACACACTGTTCACCCTGCACACTCACACACTGCTCACCCTGCACACTCATAGTGCTGGCCCTGGACACCCTCACACTGCTCACCCTGCACACTCACACATTGTTCACCATGCATACTCACACACTGCTCACCCTGGACACTCATACATTGCTCACCCTGCACTCTCAAGCACTGGTCACTCTTTAACACACTGCTGGCCGTGGACATCCACACACTGCTCACCCTGCACACCCACACACTGCTCACCGTGCACTCTCAAGCACTGTTCACTCTTTAACAGACTGCTGGCCCTGGACACCCACACACTGCTCACTCTGCACAGTCACACACTGATCACCCTGCACAACCACACACTGCTCACCTGGCACACCCACATACTGCTCTCCCTGCACACCTACACATTGCTCACCCTGCACACCCACACATTGCTACCCTGCACACTCACACACTGCTCACCCTACACACTCACACTTCTGGCCCTGGACACCCACACATTGCTCACCCTGCATAGTCACACACTACTCACCCTGCACACTTACACACTGCTCACCCTGCATACTCACTCACACCGCTTACCCTGCATGCTCCCACACTGCTTACCCTGCATATTCACACACTGCTGGCCCTGGACACCCACACACTGCTCACCCTGCACACTCACATACTGCTCACCATGCACACTCACACTGCTGGCCCTGGACACCCACACACTGCTCACCCTGCATACTCACACACTACTCACCCTGCACACCCAGACACTGCTCACCCTGCATACTCACACACAGCTCACCCTGCTTACTCACACACTGCTCACCCTGCACACTCATACACTGAGCACCCGTATGCTCACAAACTGATGGCCCTGTGCAACCACACACTGATACGCTGCATACTCACACAGTGCTCACCCTGCATAATCACACACTGCTAACTCTGCAAACTCACACACTGCTCACCCTGCATACTCACACACTGCTGGCCCTGGACACAACACACTACTCACCCTGCACACTCACACATTGCTCACCCTGCACACACACACACTACTCACTCTGCATAGCGGCACACTGCTCACCCTGCACACTCACATACTGCTCACCCTGCACTCTCACACTGCAGCCCGTGGACACCCACGCACTGCTCACCCTGCATACTCATACACCACTCACCCTGCACACCCACACACTGCTCACCTTGCACACCCACACACTGCTCACCCTGCACATCTACACATTGCTCACCATGCATACTCACACACTGTTCACCCTGCACACTCACACACTGCTCACCCTGCACACTCATAGTGCTGGCCCTGGACACCCTCACTCTGCTCATCCTGCACACTCACACACTGATCACCCTGCACACTCACAAATTGTTCACCATGCATACTCACACACTGCTCACCCTGGACACTCATACATTGCTCACCCTGCACTCTCAAGCACTGCTCACTCTTTAACACACTGCTGGCCGTGGACATCCACACACTGCTCACCCTGCATACCCACACACTGCTCACTGTGCACTCTCAAGCACTGTTCACTCTTTAACAGACTGCTGGCCCTGGACACCCACACACTGCTCACTCTGCACAGTCACACACTGATCACCCTGCACAACCACACACTGCTCACCTGGCACACCCACACACTGCTCTCCCTGCACACCTACACATTGCTCACCCTGCACACCCACACATTGCTCACCCTGCACACTCACACACTGCTCACCCTACACACTCACACTTCTGGCCCTGGACACCCACACATTGCTCACCCTGCATAGTCACACACTACTCACCCTGCAAACTTACACACTGCTCACCCTGCATACTCACTCACACCGCTTACCCTGCATGCTCCCACACTGCTTACCCTGCATATTCACACACTGCTGGCCCTGGACTGCACACACTGCCCACCCTGCACACTCACACACTTCTCACACTCACACACTGCTCAACCTGCACACCCACACACTGCTCACCCTGCACACTCTCACAATCCACATCCCGCATACTCACACACAGCTCACCCTGCACACTCACATACTGCTCACCATGCACACTTACACTGCTGACCCAGGACACCCACACACTGCGCACCCTGCATACTAACACACTACTCACCCTGCACACCCACACACTGAGCACCCTGCATGCTCACACACTGCTCACCCTGCATACTCACACACTGCTCACCCTGCATACTCACACATTGAGCACCCTGCACACTCACACATTGCTGACCCTGCACACTCACACACTACTCACTCTGCATACCTACACAGTGCTCACCCTGCACACCCACACACTGCTCACCATGCACACCCACACACTGCTCACCCTGCATACTCACACATTGCTCATGCTGCACACTCACACACTGTTCTCCCTGCACACTCACACATTGCTCACACTGCACACTCACACACTGTTTATCCTGCACACTCACACACTGCTCTCCCTGCACACTCACACACTGCTCACCCCACACACTCACACACTGCTCACCCTGCACACTCACACATTGCTCACCCTGCACACTCACACACTGTTCACCCTACACACCCCCACACTGCTCACACTCACACACTGCTCACCCTGCACACTACTCACCCTGCACACCAACACCCACTGCTCACCCTGCAAAGGAACACACTGCTCAGCCTCCACACTTACACACTGCTGGCCCTGGACACACACACACTGCTCACCCTGCACACCCACACACTGCTCACCCTGCACTCTCAAGCACTGCTCACTATTTAACACACTGCTGGCCCTGGACACCCACACACTGCTCACCTTGCACACTCAAACACTGCTCACCCTGCACACTCACACACTGCTGGCCCTGGACCCCCACACACTGCTCAACCTGCACACCCACACTCTGCTCACCCTGCACACCCACAGACTGCTCACCCTGCACACCCACACATTGCTCATTCTGCACACTCACACACTGCTCACCCTGCATACTCACATACAGCTCACCCTGCACACTCACATACTGCTCACCATGCACACTCACTGCTGGTCCTGGACACCCACACACTGCTCACCCTGCATACTCATACACTGCTCACACAGCACACCCACACACTGCTCACCGTGCACACTCACACACTGCTCACCCTGCATACTCACACACTGCTCACCCTGCACACTCACACATTGAGCACCCTGCACACTCACACATTGCTGACCCTGCACACTCACACACTACTCACCCTGCATACCTACACAGTGCTCACCCTGCACACCCACACACTGCTCACCATGCACACCCACACACTGCTCACCCTGCATACTCACACACTGCTCACCATGCACACTCACACACTGCTCACCATGCACACGCACACTGCTGGCCCTGGACACCTACCCACTGCTCACCCTACATTCTCACAACTGCTCACCCTGCACACCCACACACTGCTCACCCTGCATACTCATATGCTGCTCCCCCTGCATGCTCACACACTCCTTACCCTGCATACTTACACACTGCTGGCCATGGACACCCGCACACTGCTCACCATGCACACTCACACACTGATCACACTCAAACACTGCTCAACCTGCACACCCAAACACTGCTCAACCTATATACTCACTGTTGGACAGGCCACATGAAGGGCTTGCTCCCTCCCCGCACGACAGGGCCCGAGCTCCGGCCCGCCAGGCATAACCCACGAAAAGCACCTGTACCCCGTCTCCCGACGGATCTTCTGCCCTCGGACCTCTACTCATCACAGGGCCCAGCCCCACCGGCTCCCCCGGCCGGTTCAAGCCGCCATCTTGGGCCCTGCACCACGAGGCCGCGTGGCCTCGGCCCGACCCTAACCCCGGGCCTGGCCGGCCCCGACATCCCGGCACCACCTTCCACCCAGGAGGTGAACGGACCACTTGGCAGGTCAATGGGAGAACGAAGTGTCAAGAGCTCTTCCCCCGCCAGGTGCCGATCGCCTCCAGCTCCCCCAGGAGCTGGCTCCAACCCCTGCTGGGTGTCTGGACACCTTCATCCCGGGCCCTCCGACCTCCGAGTGCGAGGGCCCGGACATCAAAGGGCGCCTGCCCTATAACTGGGGCAGCTCCGGAGCAGGAAGGCAGTTGTATCCTGGAGTCGAGAGACACCGAGAGAACTCAGCCTTGACGGACTACTGGCGCTGCCGTAGCCCGCTCTTGTGAACCATCATCCTGCCTGCTGGCGCTGCCGCGGCCTTCTACAACATCCATCCTCGTCGGGACCTGCTGGCGCTGCCGCGGCCCGTTGTAACGACCATCCTCACCGGGACCTGCTGGCGCTGCCGCGGACCGTACATCGACCATCTTTCCGGGACCTGCTGGTGCTACTGCGGACCGTGTACCGACCATCTCCACCGGGACCTGCTGGCGCTGCCGCGGCCCGTACCAACTAAGCTCGAGGATTGTGAGCTAATCATCATCTCATCCAAACTACCTGACTGGTAGACAGACTGTCCCGCTACCCCTTACCCTGCTTTGAGAGACTTGAATCGAGGGGACCCCTGAGTCCAGACCTCCTTGTACCGTTCAACCGTACCCTAAGAAGTGCTTATAAAGAACCCTGAACCTTATCCGTGTGTGGTATCCATCTGTGGGGGGGAAAGTTACTTGTCTGTACGATCGCTGGAGACGGCTCTCCCCGGAGACCTCTCCTCCTGACCCCGGCCGACCCTCCTGGTCCGACTATCCTTTCTAACATTGGTGGCCAGCGGCGCGATCCGAATCAACGCGTAATCGTACAGAGAGTAGCTCACCCCACGACAAAAACACGATGTCAGCCAAAGATAGCAACTCCACCGAGAAATTCCAAATGGATAAATTAGAAGAATACAACCACCGCGAACTGAGACAATTCTGCATAGAACTTGGCATTGCTACCACCGGCCTGAGTACCAAAGATGATCTAAAGCACGCCCTAGAGTCGTGGACAGAAACTGGGGTCGCCGGACCCTCCGACCAAAGCAGCATCACACCAGAGGGGAACGCCACGGCTCCCGAGGAGCGGGGAACGGGCCTCTCGCAGGAGGAGATCCGAGAAAGAGAAAGAACCAGATTGCACGAGTTGGAAATGGCACGACTCAAGATGGATGGGGAACTCAAGTTAGCTGAACAGAAACTCAACCTCGAGCACATGCGGCTCCGAGATGAACGAGAAGAGAAGCAGAGACAGAGAGAGCTGGAGGAGAAAAAAATAACGCTCGAGCACGAGCGCAAACTGGCGGAAATAGAACTTCGGAAACAGAATAAGGAACTGGGGGTGCCTGAGCGACCACACACCCCGGGGCCAATCTAGAAAAAAGTCCACATCCCCAAGGATGTTGTCCGCGAGTATGTCCGAGAAGACGACATACAACAGTGGTTTAAAGCCTACGAGATCGCCATGACCTCCCACCGGATCGACCGGAGTGATTGGGGAGCCGGACTTTGGGGGAGGTTTATCAACGAGGGTCGCGATGCCCTACTGCAGCTCCCAGATCACCAAATGTCGTCCTACGACCACATGAAGGCTGCCCTCCTCACCCGCTACGGCCTCACACCCGAGATGTACCGCCAGAGGTTCAGAGATTGCACCCGGATCCCAGGTACAACTTGGGTAGAATACGTGAACTATTTCAGGCGTGCCTTCGAGGGTTGGATAAAGGGGAGCCAGGTCACCACCTACGAACAACTCTTTAACCTGATGGTATGGGAGCACCTGTCGAACAACTGCTTCGTCGAGCTCAGGCAGCACCTCCTCGACAGTAAGCTGACTGACCCCCGGCAGCTCGCCGCCGAAGCTGACCGATGGGAAAGCACCCGAGTGGGCCGGAGGGGGCCACACGAACAGAACAGAAACAACCAAGGCCAGCACCGTCCTCGGGGAGGAGGAGGGGGCCAGGGGCGAGGGAGAGATGCCTTGCCCGCAACACCCGTGGCCAGCACCCCGGCTCCGGCCGGTCGGGGCAACCCCCCGTGGCGTCCTGGGGTCCGAGCCAATGTCACGTGCCACCGATGCCAGCGAGTCGGCCACTACGCCAATGACCCGAGCTGCCCGCAGAACCAAACACCCAAGCCCCGCCAGGTAGCTGCCGCCGCCCTGGGGGAAGAGCGATCATTGGAGGAACCAGAGGAGTATGAGCCGGCCCAGCAAGAGTGGGAACCGGCCGCCATGGTCCTGGCGTGCTTAGGGGGAAGAGACATGGTCCCGCGGGCTCCCCTACCCGCTAACACCAGGAAATACGGTCAGTGGGTGACCATTAATGGACAGCGAGCCGAGGCCTTGCGTGACACAGGCGCCAGTGTGACGGCCGTCCGCTGTCACCTGGTGAAGCCCGAGCAGATCCTGCCGAACATTCTCTGCCCCGTCCGCTCGGCAGACAACTCTGAAAGTATGTGTCAAATGGCCTGCGTCCCATTCGAATGGGGAGGGGTCTCCGGCCTGTTGAAGGTGACGGTCCGGGACGATGCCCCCGTGGACTGCCTCCTGGGGAATGACCTCGAGAGTTCCCCGTGGGCCACCGTTGAGAGAAGAGAGCACCTGGGGATGCTGGGCCTCCCGGACTGGGCCTGCATAACCACCCGGTCCATGGCCGCCCGTGCCGTCCCTCGATCAGAAGAACCAGAATGGCCAGCACCTCCGCCCCCGGTCGCCCCAGTAGAAGACAACGACGAGGCCAGCCTCCCAGACCCGACGACCGAAGGGGACGCGCAACCCCAGGACCTTCCTGACCTGGCTCAGTGGCGTCAAGAGGGGGGGCCCACCCAAGCACAGTTCCGCCAGGAACAAAAGACCTGTCCCTCCCTCGAGGGACTCCGCCAACAAGCCAGCGCCCAGAACGCAGGGGACTCCACCGGAACTCACTGGGTCTACTGGGATAACGACCTGCTATACAGCGAGCAAAGAATCGCCGAGCTGGGGGCCGGTCGAGTACTGGTGGTACCTCTCCGCTTCAGAGACTTTCTGCTCAACCTGGCCCACGATGTCCCCCTGGCTGGACACCTGGGCCAGGATAAAACGTACAGCCGCCTAGTGACCCACTTTTTCTGGCCGAAAATGAGGAACGACGTCCTGAACCACTGCCGATCTTGCCCCACATGCCAAGCCAGCGGGAAGAGTGGTCGGAAGCTGAAAGCCCCTCTGCAACCCTTCCCTGTGGTCACCACCCCGTTCGAGAGGGTGGGGATAGACATCGTGGGGCCTCTGGACCCCCGCACGGCACAAGGACACAGGTTCATCTTAGTACTGGTGGACCATGCCACCCGCTACCCCGAGGCGGTGCCCCTACGGACCGTGACAGCTCCGGTGGTTGGCCGGGCCCTAATGGGGATCTTCTCCCGGGTAGGCTTCCCCCGAGAAGTCGTCAGCGACCGAGGCACGAACTTTATATCCAAATACATGAAGTCCCTCTGGCAACAATGCGGGGTCACCTACAGATTCACGACCCCCTATCACCCCCAAGGGAACGGACTAGTGGAGCGTTTTAACCGCACCCTCAAGGGGATGATTGGGGGATTGGAAGAGCCCTTCCGTCGCCAGTGGGATGTACTACTCCCGTGCCTCCTCTTCGCCTACCGAGAAGTTCCCCAGAAGTCCCTCGGTTTTAGCCCTTTCGAACTCCTGTACGGGCACCCTGTGCGAGGGCCCCTCAGCCTAGTAAAAGAAGGTTGGGAGATGGCCCCCCTGAAGACCCCTCCAGACGTCTTCAACTACATCCTGGCCCTACGCAATCAGACCCGGCGCTTCAGAGGGATGGCCAAGGCGAACCTCGAGGCCAGCCAGGAGGACATGAAGAGGTGGTATGATCACAATGCCTCCTCCGTTGAGTTCGAGCCTGGGCAACAAGTATGGGTGATGTCCCCCACCGAACCATGTGCCTTGCAGGATAAGTGGACGGGGCCCTTCAAAGTGGTCGAGCGCAAAAGCCCCGTCACTTACCTCATCGACCTGGGGACCTCCCGGAACCCCCTCCGGGTCCTCCACACCAACCGACTCAAACTACACTTTGTGCGCTCAGAACTCAGCCTCCTGATGGCTACGGACAGTGGGGCAGAGGAAGACTCCGAACCCCTTCCGGATCTTCTGAAGACTCAGGAGAATGACGGCTCCGTGGACGGGGTCCGGCTATCTGACGCCCTCACTTCGGAGCAACGCCAGGGCTGCCGAGACCTCCTGCTGCGGTTCGCTACACTGTTCTCCCTCACCCCCGGGGTCACCCCTTGGTGTTTGCACGACGTGGACACCGGGGACAGCCCCCCTGTCCGACACCGGGCCTACCGCGTACCAGATCGGGTACGGGCCTGCATACAGGAGGAAGTGGCCAAGATGCTCACAATCGGGGTCATCGAGCCCTCGGACAGTCCCTGGGCCAGTCCGGTGGTATTGGTTCCCAAAGCCGCTGCCCCCGGCACCGCACCTGAACTGAGATTCTGAGTCGACTACCGGGGCTTGAACGCTGTCACCCGGACCGACGCTCATCCGATTCCCCGAGCAGACGAGCTGATCGACCGGCTGGGGGCCGCCCGCTACCTTAGTATCTTCGACCTAACAGCGGGCTACTGGCAGATCGGCCTCACACCCAGGGCTCAGGAACGGTCAGCCTTCTCTACCCCCGATGGCCACTACCAATTCAAGGTCATGCCCTTCGGCATGAAAAATGCCCCCGCCACGTTTCAACGCCTCGTGAACCAGGTCTTGGCGGGGCTCGAAGAGTTCAGCGCTGCCTATCTGGACGATATCGCTGTATACAGCCGCCACTGGCCCGACCACCTCCGTCACCTCCACGAGGTCCTACAGGCCCTCCAGCGGGCCGGCCTCACAATTAAGGCCGGCAAGTGCCAAATTGGCCAAGGGTCTGTGACCTACCTTGGGCACCAAGTGGGAAGCGGGCTGGTGGCCCCGCTACAACTTAAGATTGCTGCCATCCAGTCCTGGCAGCCCCCCGTCACCCAGACCGAGGTCCGAGCCTTCTTGGGGCTCACCGGCTACTACCGGCGGTTCGTGAAAGACTATGGCAGCATCGTGGGGCCCCTCACGGGTCTCACGTCCAAGAACCAGCCGAAGCGGATTAACTGGACCCCCGATTGTCAAGCGGCCTTCGAGAAACTGAAGGCCGCCCTGTGCACCGCCCCTGTGCTCCAGGCCCCCGATTACAGTCGGGAATTCGTAGTACAGACCGACGCCTCCGACCACGGCATCGGAGCCGTCCTTTCTCAGTTAAACCCCGAGGGTCATGACCAGCCGGTGGCCTTCATCAGTCGACATCTCCTGGCCCGAGAACAGCGCTGGAGCACCATTGAGAGGGAGGCCTTCGCAGTGGTGTGGGCCCTCAAAAAGCTCCGGCCTTATCTCTTCGGTACCCACTTCCGGGTACAAACCGACCATCGACCCCTGCAGTGGCTGATGCAGATGCGGGGAGAGAACCCAAAACTCTTGCGATGGTCCATTTCCCTGCAGGGAATGGACTTCACTGTGGCGCACCGGCCAGGCCAAGACCACGCCAACGCGGATGGCCTGTCCCGCTTTTTCCGCCTCGATGAAGAGAGTCCCCAAGGAGATGGGTGACTCTCCCCGCCTTCAGCTGGGGGGGACGCATGTTGGACAGGCCACACGAAGGGCTTGCTCCCTCCCCGCACGACAGGGCCCGAGCTCCGGCCCGCCAGGCATAACCCACGAAAAGCACCTGTACCCCGTCTCCCGACGGATCTTCTGCCCTCGGACCTCTACTCATCACAGGGCCCAGCCCCACCGGCTCCCCCGGCCGGTTCAAGCCGCCATCTTGGGCCCTGCACCACGAGGCCGCGTGGCCTCGGCCCGACCCTAACCCCGGGCCTGGCCGGCCCCGACATCCCGGCACCACCTTCCACCCAGGAGGTGAACGGACCACTTGGCAGGTCAATGGGAGAACGAAGTGTCAAGAGCTCTTCCCCCGCCAGGTGCCGATCGCCTCCAGCTCCCCCAGGAGCTGGCTCCAACCCCTGCTGGGTGTCTGGACACCTTCATCCCGGGCCCTCCGACCTCCGAGTGCGAGGGCCCGGACATCAAAGGGCGCCTACCCTATAACTGGGGCAGCTCCGGAGCAGGAAGGCAGTTGTATCCTGGAGTCGAGAGACACCGAGAGAACTCAGCCTTGACGGACTACTGGCGCTGCCGTAGCCCGCTCTTGTGAACCATCATCCTGCCTGCTGGCGCTGCCGCGGCCTTCTACAACATCCATCCTCGTCGGGACCTGCTGGCGCTGCCGCGGCCCGTTGTAACGACCATCCTCACCGGGACCTGCTGGCGCTGCCGCGGACCGTACATCGACCATCTTTCCGGGACCTGCTGGTGCTACCGCGGACCGTGTACCGACCATCTCCACCGGGACCTGCTGGCGCTGCCGCGGCCCGTACCAACTAAGCTCGAGGATTGTGAGCTAATCATCATCTCATCCAAACTACCTGACTGGTAGACAGACTGTCCCGCTACCCCTTACCCTGCTTTGAGAGACTTGAATCGAGGGGACCCCTGAGTCCAGACCTCCTTGTACCGTTCAACCGTACCCTAAGAAGTGCTTATAAAGAACCCTGAACCTTATCCGTGTGTGGTATCCGTCTGTGGGGGGGAAAGTTACTTGTCTGTACGATCGCTGGAGACGGCTCTCCCCGGAGACCTCTCCTCCTGACCCCGGCCGACCCTCCCGGTCCGACTATCCTTTCTAACACTCACACACTGCTCACCCTGCATAGGAACACACTGCTCACCCTGCACATTCACACACTGCTGGCCCTGGACACACACACACACTGCCCACCCAGCATGTGAGAAGGTTGCCTGATATATGTTTTCCATTAGTTCTAGTGGGCACCTTGTATCAGTCCAAACAACCCCTTATGGTGAATGGTTAAAGACAACCTTATGTGAAAGCTATCCTTGTGGTAGCTATGGAGAGCAGCCTTCAGGCTAAGTCTTGAAGGAATGTAAAGCAGCTTGTTTTACCAGTCTATAATCTCTTGAATGATCAAATGAAAAGACAACCACACCATGTATATATTCAAAATATATGTATTTAAGGTTAAACACACCCCTCTAGTCTCTTTATGAGACAGGAAATCGAAATACTAAAGTTACAAGTGATTAAGCATCAGTAAAAGCACAAATACACGTTTGAGCCCTAGAGGCATACCAAACCGTATACTAAAAAAGTGGTATAAGAACCACGACTGTAATAGGCACTAGGCCTATTACCTCTAGAATCGCTGGGACCCCAAGGAACCACCCAAGGTAGGAACACAGGGGACCCACGGGAACTGTATGCAGTGTGGAAATACAACCGCGGGTTCCTATTACTTTCCATGGGGAATGTCGCGGTTGGAATTTTAAAGATTAGGCACACTTCTAATCGAGTCAGGACCAAACCCTCTTGAACTTAGGAGGTTCTAGGGCTAGCACCCACAAGAGTACCAGAGTACTCGAGTTACCTCACCCAGGGAAGACGGGTGCATAGGTTAGTTTAATGTCCCTGCGTTTGGGGGGTTTGTGTAGGAGAGAAGGATCTACTTCACATGGGTACCCTGGAGACCCACGCACTGATCACCCTGCATACTCACACACAGCTCACCCTGCTTACTCACACACTGCACACCCTGCATGCTCACACATTGCTGGCTCTGCACTCCCACACACTGCTCACCCTGCACACTCACACACTGATCACCCTGCACACTCACACACTGCTCACCCTGCACTCTCAAGCACTGCTCACTCTTTAACACACTGCTGGCCCTCCACACCCACCCACTGATCACCCTGCACACTCAAACACTGTTCACCCTGCACACACTCACACACTACTGTTAGACAGACCGGGAGGGTCGGCCGAGGACAAGGGGAGAGGTCTCCGGGGAGAGCCGTCTCCAGCGATCGTACAGACGAGTAACTTCCCCCCCACAGATGTACACCACATGAAGATAAGGTTTAACGTTCTTTATAAGCAATCTTTAGGTACGATAGAATGGTACAAGGAGGTCAGGACTCAGGGGTCCCCTCGATTCTAGTCCGTTGGTTGGGAAAGGGGGTAGCGGGACAGTCTTGTTACCAATCTGGTAGATGCGATGATATGATGGATAGCTCACAATCCTCGAGCTCGGCGTTCTAGATGGACGGGCCGCGGCAGCGCCGGCAGGTCCCGAGATGATCGTAGGTAGTGACGGTCCGCGGCGGCGCCAGCAGGTCCCGGTGAAGGTGATAGTTACAACGGTCCGCGGCAGCGCCAGCAGGTCCCGACAAGGATGAAGGATGCAGAAGGTTGCGGCAGTGCCAGCAGGCAGGACGATAGTTCGCAAGGCAGGGCTACGGCAGCGCCAGTAGTCCGTCAAGGATGAGTTCTTCACGGTGTCTCTCGACTCCAGGATACAACTGCCTTCCTGCTCTGGAGCTGCCCCAGTTATAGGTCTGGCGCCCTTTGATGGCCGGACCCTCGCACTTGGAGGTCGGGAGGTCCGGGATGAGGGAGTCCAGACACCCAGCAGGGGGGTGGAGCCAGCGCCCAGGGGAGCTGGGGGGCGATCGGCACCTGGCGGGGGAGAGCCATCGACACTTCTTTCTCCCATTGACCTGCCAAGTGGTCCGTTCACCTCCTGGGTGGATGGTGGTGCCGGGATGTCGGGGCCTGGCCAGGCCCAGGGTTAGGGTCGAGCTGAGGCCATGCGGCCTCGTGGTGCAGTGTCCAAGATGGCGGCCGGGCCGGGCGAGGGAGCCGGTAGTGGTTCGGCCCCATGATACAGAGATGTCCGGGGGCAGGAATCCCGTCTTGGGACGGGGTGCGGGTTGCTTCTGTGGGTAACACCTGGGGGGCCGGGGCTCGGGCCCTGTCATGCGGGGAGGGAGCAAGCCCTTCATGTGGCCTGTCCAACAGCGGCCGGGCCGGGCGAGGGAGCCGGTAGTGGTTCGGCCCCATGAGACAGAGATGTCCGGGGGCAGGAGTCCCGTATGAGACGGGGTGCGGGTTGCTTCTGTGGGTAACACCTGGGGTGCCGGGGCTCGGGCCCTGTCATGCGGGGAGGGAGCAAGCCCTTTATGTGGCCTGTCCAACATGCGTCCCCCCCAGCTGAAGGCGGGGAGAGTCACCCATCCTCTTGGGGACTCTCCTCGTCGAGGCGGAAAAAGCGTGACAGGCCATCCGCGTTGGCGTGGTCTTGGCCCGGTCGGTGTTCCACAGTGAAGTCCATCCCCTGCAGGGAGATGGACCAACGCAATAGTTTGGGGTTTTCCCCCCACATCTGCATTAGCCACTGCAGGGGCCGATGATCTGTTTGCACCCGGAAGTGGGTACCGAAGAGATAGGGCCGGAGCTTTTTGAGGGCCCACACCACTGCGAAGGCTTCCCTCTCGATGGTGCTCCAGCGCTGTTCTCGGGCCAGGAGGCGTCTGCTGATGAAGGCCACTGGTTGGTCAAGTCCCTCGGAGTTCAACTGGGAGAGGACCGCCCCGATGCCATGGTCGGAGGCATCTGTTTGTACGATGAATTCCCGACTGTAGTCGGGGGCCTGGAGCACAGGGGCAGTGCACATGGCGGCTTTCAGCTTCTCGAAGGCCGCTTGACAGTCTGGGGTCCAGTTGACCTTCTTCGGGTGGTTTTTGGATGTGAGTCCCGTGAGGGGCCCCACAATGCTGCCATAGTCCCTCACGAACCGCCGGTAGTAGCCGGTGAGCCCCAAGAAGGCTCGGACCTCGGTCTGCGTGACTGGAGGCTGCCAGGACTGGGTGGCAGCGATCTTGAGTTGTAGAGGGGCCACCAGACCGCTTCCCACCTGGTGTCCGAGATAGGTCACGGACCCATGACCAATTTGGCACTTGCCGGCCTTGATTGTAAGGCCGGCTCGTTGGAGGGCCTGCAGGACCTCTCGGAGGTGGTGGAGGTGGTCGGACCAGTGGCGGCTGTACACAGCGATATCGTCCAGGTAGGCGGCGCTGAACTCCTCGAGTCCCGCCAAGACCTGGTTCACTTGTCGCTGAAAAGTAGCTGGGGCATTCTTCATGCCGAATGGCATGACTTTGAAGTGGTAGTGGCCATCGGGGGTAGAAAAGGCGGATCGTTCTTGGGCCCAGGGTGTGAGACCGATCTGCCAGTAGCCCGCTGTCAGGTCGAAGATGCTGAGGTAGCGGGCAGCCCCCATGCGGTCGATCAGTTCATCCGCTCGGGGATGGGATGAGCGTCGGTTCTGGTGACAGCATTCAAGCCCCGATAGTCGACGCAGAATCGGAGCTCAGGAGTGGTGCCGGGGGCAGCAGCTTTGGGGACCAGCACGACCGGGCTGGCCCAGGGGCTGTCCGAGGGCTCGATGACCCCGAGTGTGAGCATCTTTGATACCTCCTCTTGGATGCAGGCCCGTACCCGATCTGGTACGCGGTACGCCCGGTGTCTGATAGGGGGACTGTCCCCAGTGTCCACGTCGTGCAAGCACCAGGGGGTGACCCCTGGGGTGAGGGAAAACAAGGTCGCAAACTGCAGCAGGAGGTCCCGGCAGCCTTGGCGCTGTTCCGGGGTGAGGGCATCTGAGAGTCGGACCCCGTCCACGGAACCATCTTTCTCACGAGTCTTCAGGAGATCAGGGAGAGGCTCGGAGTCTTCTTCCACTCCACTGTCTGTAGCCATCAGGAGGCTGAGCTCCGAGCGCACAAAGTGGGGTTTGAGTCTGTTGGTGTGGAGGACCCGGAGGGGGTTCTGTGGAGATTCCACATCGATGAGATAGGTGACGGGGCTCTTGCGCTCGACCACTTTGAAGGGCCCCGTCCACTTGTCCTGCAAGGCACATGGCTCGGTGGAGGACATCACCCACACTTGTTGGCCAGGTTCGAATTCGATGGAGGAGGTACTTGAAGACGTCTGGAGGGGTCTTTAGGGGGGCCATCTCCCAACCTTCTTTGACTAGGCTGAGGGGCCCTCGCACAGGGTGCCCGTACAAGAGTTCGAAAGGGCTAAAGCCGAGGGACTTCTGGGGGACTACTCGATATGCGAAGAGGAGGCACGGAAGTAGCACATCCCACTGGCGACGGAGGGGCTCTTCCAATCCCCCAATCATTCCCTTGAGCGTGCGGTTGAACCGCTCGACTAGTCCGTTTCCTTGAGGGTGATAGGGGGTCGTGAATCGGTAGGTGACCCCGCACTGTTGCCAGAGGGACTTCATATATTTCGAAATAAAGTTTGTGCCTCTGTCGCTGACGACTTCTCGGGGGAAGCCCACCCGGGAGAAGATCCCCATTAAGGCCCGGCCGACCACCGGGGCTGTTACAGTTCGCAGGGGCACAGCCTCGGGGTAGCGGGTGGCGTGGTCCACCAGTACCAGGATGAACCGATGTCCTTGTGCGGTACGGGGGTCCAGGGGCCCCACAATGTCTATTCCCACCCTCTCGAACGGGGTGGTGACAACTGGGAAGGGTTGCAGAGGTGCTTTGAGTTTGCGGCCGCTCTTCCCGCTGGCCTGGCACGTGGGGCAGGACCGGCAGTGGTTGAGGACGTCGTTTCTCATCTTTGGCCAGAAAAAGTGGGTCACCAGGCGACTGTAGGTTTTGTCCTGGCCCAGGTGTCCAGCCAGAGGGACATCGTGGGCCAAATTTAACAGGAAGTCTCTAAAACGGAGGGGCACCACCAGCACTCGACTGGCCCCTAACTCTGCGATTCTCTGTTCACTGTACAATAGGTCGTTGTCCCAATAGATCCAATGGGCTCCGGTGGTGTCCCCTGCGCTCTGGGTGAGGGCTTGCTGGCGGAGTCCCTCGAGGGAGGGACAGGTCTTCTGTTCTTGACGGAACTGTTCCTGGGTGGGCCCCCCTTCTTGACGCCACTGAGCCAGGTCGGGAAGGTCCTGGGGCTGAGCGAGCGCTTCGGGGGTTTGCTCTGGGGGGTCGGTATGGTCGGTGTCCTCTACTGGAGCGATCGGGGGAGGAGTTGCTGGCCATTCTGGTTCTTCTGATCGGGGGATGGCCGGGGCGGCCATGGACCGGGTGGTTACGCACGCCCAGTCCGGGAGGCCCAACATCCCCAGGTGCTCTCTTCTTTCTACGGCGGCCCACGGGGAACTCTCAAGATCATTCCCCAGGAGACAGTTCATGGGGGCATCGTCTCGGACCGTCACCTTCAACATGCCGGAGACTCCTCCCCATTCGAAGGGGACGCAGGCCATCCGACATAGACTCTCCGAGTTGTCGGCTGAACGGACGGGGCAGAGAACGTTCGGCAGGATCTGCTCTGGTTTTACCAGGTGACAGCGGACGGCCGTCACACTGGCCCCCGTGTCACGTAGTGCTTCGGCCCGGCGTCCATTAATGTTCACCCACTGACTATATTTTCTGGTGTTGGCGGGTAGGGGAGCCCGCGGGACCATGTCTCTTCCCCCTAGGCACGCTAGAACCATGGCGGCCGGTTCCCACTCTTGTCGTTCCTGTTCGCATTCTTCCTGTTTGTTAGACGGACCGGGAGGGTCGGCCGAGGACAAGGGGAGAGGTCTCCGGGGAGAGCCGTCTCCAGCGATCGTACAGATGAGTAACTTCCCCCCCACAGATACACACCACACAAGGATAGGATTTAACGTTCTTTATAGGCGATTTCTTGAGGTACGATGAAATGGTACAAGGAGGTCTGGACTCAGGGGTCCCCTCGATTCTAGTCTCTTGGTTTGGGAAAGGGGGTAGCGGGACAGTCTGGTTACCAATCTGGTAGCTGAGATGGTATGGTGGGTAGCTCACAATCCTCGAGCTCGGTGTTCTAGCTTGGACGGGCCGCGGCAGCGCCAGCAGGTCCCGGTGAAGGTGGTCGTTACACGGTCCGCGGCAGCGCCAGCAGGTCCCGGTGAAGGTGGTCATTACACGGTCCGCGGCAGCGCCAGCAGGTCCCGAGGAAGGTGGTCGTTACACGGTCCGTGGCAGCGCCAGCAGGTCCCGATGAAGGTGGATGATGCAGAAGGCCGCGGCAGCGCCAGCAGGCAGGACGATAATTCACAAGGCAGGGCTACGGCAGCGCCAGTAGTCCGTCAAGGCTGAGTTCTTCTCGGTGTCTCTCGACTCCAGGATACAACTGCCTTCCTGCTCTGGAGCTGCCCTAGTTATAGGTCTGGCGCCCTTTGATGTCCGGACCCTCGCACTTGGAGGTCGGGGGGTCCGGGATGAGGGAGTCCAGACACCCAGCAGGGGGTGGAGCCAGCGCCCGGGGGAGCTGGAGGGCGATCGGCACCTGGCGGGGGAGAGCCCTCGACACTTCGTTCTCCCATTGACCTGCCAAGTGGTCCGTTCACCTCCTGGGTGGAGGGTGGTGCCGGGCTGTCGGGGCCGGGCCAGGCCCAGGGTTAGGGTCGAGCTGAGGCCACGCGGCCTCGTGGCGCAGTGTCCAAGATGGCGGCTGATCCGGCCGGGGGAGCCGGTAGGGTTTCGACCCCATGATCCATGGATGTCCGGGGGCAGGAGTTCCGTCCGGAGACGGGGTGCGGGTTGCTCTTGTGGGTAACACCTAGGAGTCCGGGACTTGGGCCGTGTCATGCGGGGAGGGAGCGAGCCCTTCATGTGGCCTGTCCAACATGCGTCCCCCCCAGCTGAAGGCGGGGAGAGTCACCCATCCTCTTGGGGACTCTCCTCGTCGAGGCGGAAAAAGCATGACAGGCCATCTGCGTTGGCGTGGTCTTGGCCCGGTCGATGTTCCACAGTGAAGTCCATCCCCTGCAGGGAGATGGACCAGCGCAATAGTTTTGGGTTTTCCCCCCCCACTGCAGGGGTCGATGATCGGTTTGCACCCGGAAGTGGGTACCGAAGAGATAGGGCCGGAGCTTTTTGAGGGCCCACACCACTGCGAAGGCCTCCCTCTCGATTGTGCTCCAGCGCTGTTCTCGGGCCAGGAGGCGTCTGCTGATGAAGGCCACCGGCTGGTCAAGACCCTCGGGGTTCAGCTGGGAGAGAACCGCCCCGATGCCGTGGTCGGAGGCGTCCGTTTGCACAATGAATTCCCGACTGTAATCGGGGGCCTGGAGCACAGGGGCGGTGCACAGGGCGGCTTTCAGCTTCTCGAAGGCCGCTTGACAGTCGGGGGTCCAGTTAATCTTCTTCGGTTGGTTTTTGGACGTGAGACCCGTGAAGGGCCCCACAATGCTGCCATAGTCCCTCACGAACCGCCGGTAGTAGCCGGTGAGTCCCAAGAAGGCTCGGACCTCGGTCTGCGTGACTGGGGGTTGCCAGGACTGGATGCAGCGATTTTGAGTTGCAGAGGGGCCACCAGACCGCTTCCCACCTGGTGTCCGAGGTAGGTCACGGACCCCTGACCAATTTGGCACTTGCCGGCCTTGATTGTGAGGCCGGCCCGCTGGAGGGCTTGCAGGACCTCTCGGAGGTGGTGGAGGTGGTCGGACCAGTGGTGGCTGTACACAGCGATATCGTCCAGGTAGGCGGCGCTGAACTCTTCGAGCCCCGCCAAGACCTGGTTCACTAGTCGCTGAAAAGTAGCTGGGGCATTCTTCATGCCGAAGGGCATGACCTTGAAGTGGTAGTGGCCATCGGGGGTAGAAAAGGCGGACCGTTCTTGGGCTCGGGGTGTGAGACCGATCTGCCAGTAGCCCACTGTCAGGTCGAAGATGCTGAGGTAGCAGGCAGCCCCCATGCGGTCGATCAATTAATCCGCTCGGGGGATGGGATGAGCGTCGGTCCTGGTGACAGCATTCAAGCCCCGATAGTCGACGCAGAATCGGAGTTCAGGAGTGGTGCCGGGGGCAGCGGCTTTGGGGACCAGCACGACCGGGCTGGCCCAGGGGCTGTCCGAGGGCTCGATGACCCCGAGCGTGAGCATCTTGAACACTTCCTCTTGGATGCAGGCCCGCACCCTATCTGGTACGCGGTATGCCCGGTGTCTGATAGGGGGACTGTCCCCCGTGTCCACGTCGTGCAAGCACCAGGGGGTGACCCCTGGGGTGAGGGGAAACAGAGTAGCAAACTGCAGCAGGAGGTTCCGGCAGCCTTGGCGTTGCTCTGGGGTGAGGGCATCGGAGAGCCGGACCCCGTCCACGGAACCGTCTTTCTCCTGAGTCTTCAGGAGATCAGGGAGAGGCTCGGAGTCTTCTTCCGCCCCACTGTCTGTAGCCATCAGGAGGCTGAGTTCCGAGCGCACAAAGTGGGGTTTGAGTCTGTTGGTGTGGAGGACCCGGAGGGGGTTCCGGGGAGACTCCATATCGATGAGATAGGTGACGGGGCTCTTGCGTTCGACCACTTTGAAGGGCCCCGTCCACTTGTCCTGCAAGGCACATGGTTCGGTGGGGGACATCACCCACACTTGTTGACCAGGTTCGAATTCGACGGAGGAGGCATTTTGATCGTACCATTTTTTCATGTCCTCCTGACTGGCCTCAAGATTCGCTTTTGCCATTTCCCTGAATCGCCGGGTCTGATTGCGCAGTGCCAGGAGGTACTTGAAGACGTCTGGAGGGGTCTTTAGGGGGGCCATCTCCCAACCTTCTTTGACTAGGCTGAGGGGCCCTCGCACAGGGTGCCCGTACAACAGTTCGAAGGGGCTAAAACCGAGGGACTTCTGGGGAACTTCTCGATAGGCGAAGAGGAGGCACGGAAGTAGTACATCCCACTGGCGACGGAGGGGCTCTTCCAATCCCCCAATCATTCCCTTGAGCGTGCGGTTGAATCGCTCAACTAGTCCGTTTCCTTGAGGATGATAGGGGGTCGTGAATCGGTAGGTGACCCCGCACTGTTGCCAGAGGGACTTCATATATTTCGAGATAAAGTTTGTGCCTCGGTCGCTGACGACTTCTCGGGGGAAGCCCACCCGGGAGAAGATCCCCATTAAGGCCCGGCCGACCACCGGAGCTGTTACAGTTCGCAGGGGCACAGCCTCGGGGTAGCGGGTGGCGTGGTCCACCAGTACCAGGATGAACCGATGTCCTTGTGCTGTGCGGGGGTCCAGGGGCCCCACAATGTCTATTCCCACCCTCTCGAACGGGGTGGTGACAACTGGGAAGGGTTGCAGAGGTGCTTTGAGCTTGCGGCCGCTCTTCCCGCTGGCCTGGCACGTGGGGCAGGACCGGCAGTGGTTGAGGACGTCGTTTCGCATCCTCGGCCAGAAAAAGTGGGTCACCAGGCGACTGTAGGTTTTGTCCTGGCCCAGGTGTCCCACCAGAGGGACATCGTGGGCCAAATTTAGCAGGAAGTCTCTGAAACGGAGGGACACCACCAGCACTCGACTGGCCCCTAACTCCGCGATTCTCTGTTCACTGTATAGCAGGTCGTTATCCCAATAGACCCAATGGGCTCCGGTGGAGTCCCCTGCGCTCTGGGCGATGGCTTGCTGGCGGAGTCCCTCGAGGGAGGGACAGGTCTTCTGCTCCTGGCGGAACTGTTCCTGGGTGGGCCCCCCTTCTTGACGCCACTGAGCCAGGCCGGGAAGGTCCTGGGGCTGGGCCACCCCTTCGGGGGTTGGCTCTGGGGGGTCGGTATAGTCGGTGTCCTCTACTGGAGCGATCGGGGGAGGAGGTGCAGGCCATTCTGGTTCTTCTGGTCGGGGGATGGCACGGGCGGCCATGGACCGGGTGGTTACGCACGCCCAGTCCGGGAGGCCCAGCATCCCCAGGTGCTCTCTTCTTTCGACGGCGGCCCACGGGGAACTCTCAAGATCATTCCCCAGGAGACAGTCCACGGGGGCATCATCCCAGACCGTCACCTTCAACATGCCGGAGACCCCTCCCCATTCGAAGGGGACGCAGGCCATCCGACATAGACTCTCGGAATTGTCGGCTGAGCGGACGGGGCAGAGAATGTTCGGCAGGATCTGCTCTGGTTTTACCAGGTGACAGCGGACGGCCGTCACACTGGCCCCTGTGTCACATAGGGCTTCGGCCCGGCGCCCATTAATGTTCACCCACTGGCTATATTTTCTGGTGTTGGCGGGTAGGGGAGCCCGCGGGACCATGTCTTTTCCCCCTAGGCACGCTAGAACCATGGCGGCCGGTTCCCACTCTTGTTGTGCCTGCTCATATTCTTCTTGTTCCTCGGAGGTTTGTTCTCCCCCCAGGGCGGCGCAGCTACCTGGCGGGGTTTTGGCGTTTGGTTCTGCGGGCAGTTCGGGTCATTGGCGTAGTGGCCGACTCGCTGGCATCGGTGACACGTGACGTTGGCTCGGAACCCCGGGCGCATCGGGGGGTTGCCCCGGCCGGCCGGGGGCGGGGTGCTGGCAGCGGGAGTGGACGGGACGGCGTCTCTCCCTCGCCCCTGGCCTCCTCCTCCTCCTCGGGGACGGTGCTGACCTTGGTTGTTCCGGTTTTGCTCGTGTGGCCCTCTCCGGCCCACTCTGGTGCTTTCCCACTGGTCAGCTTCGGCGGCGAGTTGCCGTGGGTCAGTCAATTTACTGTCGAGGAGGTGCTGCCTGAGCTCGACGAAGCAGTTGTTAGACAGGTGCTCCCACACCAAGGATAGGATTTAACGTTCTTTATAGGCGATTTCTTGAGGTACGATGAAATGGTACAAGGAGGTCTGGACTCAGGGGTCCCCTCGATTCTAGTCTCTTGGTTTGGGAAAGGGGGTAGCGGGACAGTCTGGTTACCAATCTGGTAGCTGAGATGGTATGGTGGGTAGCTCACAATCCTCGAGCTCGGTGTTCTAGCTTGGACGGGCCGCGGCAGCGCCAGCAGGTCCCGGTGAAGGTGGTCGTTACACGGTCCGCGGCAGCGCCAGCAGGTCCCGGTGAAGGTGGTCGTTACACGGTCCGCGGCAGCGCCAGCAGGTCCCGAGGAAGGTGGTCGTTACACGGTCCGCGGCAGCGCCAGCAGGTCCCGATGAAGGTGGATGATGCAGAAGGCCGCGGCAGCGCCAGCAGGCAGGACGATAATTCACAAGGCAGGGCTACGGCAGCGCCAGTAGTCCGTCAAGGCTGAGTTCTTCTCGGTGTCTCTCGACTCCAGGATACAACTGCCATCCTGCTCTGGAGCTGCCCTAGTTATAGGTCTGGCGCCCTTTGATGTCCGGACCCTCGCACTTGGAGGTCGGGGGGTCCGGGATGAGGGAGTCCAGACACCCAGCAGGGGGTGGAGCCAGCGCCCGGGGGAGCTGGAGGGCGATCGGCACCTGGCGGGGGAGAGCCATCGACACTTCGTTCTCCCATTGACCTGCCAAGTGGTCCGTTCACCTCCTGGGTGGAGGGTGGTGCCGGGCTGTCGGGGCCGGGCCAGGCCCAGGGTTAGGGTCGAGCTGAGGCCACGCGGCCTCGTGGCGCAGTGTCCAAGATGGCGGCTGATCCGGCCGGGGGAGCCGGTAGGGGTTCGACCCCATGATCCATGGATGTCCGGGGGCAGGAGTTCTGTCGGGAGACGGGGTGCGGGTTGCTCTTGTGGGTAACACCTAGGAGTCCGGGGCTTGGGCCGTGTCATGCGGGGAGGGAGCGAGCCCTTCATGTGGCCTGTCCAACACTGTTCTTCGGAGATTTGTTCTCCCCCCAGGGCGGCGGCAGCTACCTGGCGGGGTCTCGGAGTTTGGTTCTGTGGACAGTTCGGGTCATTGGCGTAGTGGCCGACTCGCTGGCATCGGTGACACGTGACGTTGGCTCGGAACCCCGGGCGCATCGGGGGGTTGCCCCGGCTGGCCGGGGGCGGGGTGCTGGCAGCGGGGGCGGCCGGGACGGTGTCTCTTCCTCGTCCCTGACCTCCTCCTCCTCCTCGGGGACGGTGCTGACCTTGATTGTTCCGGTTCTGCTCGTGCGGCCCTCTCCGGCCTATTTGGGTGCTTTCCCACCGGTCAGCTTCGGCGGCGAGTTGCCGTGGGTCAGTCAATTTACTGTCGAGGAGGTGCTGCCTGAGCTCGACGAAGGAGTTGTTAGAGAGGTGCTCCCACACCATGAGATTAAAAAGTTGCTCGTAGGTCGTTACGTGGCTTCCCTTGATCCAACCCTCGAAGGCTCGGCTGAAATAGTTGACATATTCCACCCAAGTTGTACCCGGGATCCGGGTGCAGTCTCGGAACCTCTGGCGGTACATTTCGGGTGTGAGCCCATATCGGGTGAGGAGGGCAGCCTTCATGTGATCATAGGATGACATCAGATGGTCTGGGAGCTGTAACAGGGCATCGCGGCCTTCATTGACGAACCTCCCCCATAGACCGGCTCCCCAGTCACTTCGATCGATCCGGTGGGAGGTCATGGCGATCTCGTAGGCCTTGAATCACTGTTGTATATCGTCCTCTCGGACATACTCTCGAACGACATCCTTGGGGATGTGGACTTTCTTTTCTGTCGCTCCTGGGGTGCGCGGTTGCTCGGGCACCTCCAGTTCTTTGTTCTGCTTCCGTAGGTCTATTTCTGCCAGTTTGCGCTCGTGCTCGTACGCTAATCTCTTTTCTTCGAGCTCTCTCTGCCTCTGTTTTTCTTCCCGTTCTTCTCGGAGCCGCAGATCTTCTAGGTTCAGTTTTTGTTCGGCTAATTTTAGTTCACCGTCCATTTTGAGCCGTGCCATTTCTAACTCATGTAGTCTGTTTTTCTCTCTCTCTTGGATCTCTTCCTGCGAGAGGCCCGTTCTTCGCTCCTCGGAAGCCCTGGTGTTCCTCTCTGATGCTGCAATGTTTTGGTCTGGGGGTCTGGCGGCCCCGGTTTCTGCCCACGACTCAATGGCGTGCTTGAAATCGTCTTTAGTACTCAGACCGGTGGTAGCAATGCCTAGTTCAATGCAGAATTGTTTCAACTCACGATGGCTGTACTCTTCCAATTTCTCCATTTGGAATTTCTCGGTGGATCCGCTCTCTTTGGTTGTCATTGTGGTTTCGTCGTGGGGTGAGTTACTCTCTGTACGATTACGCGTTGATTCGGATCGCGCCGCTGGCCACCAATGTTAGACGGACCGGGAGGGTCGGCCGAGGACAAGGGGAGAGGTCTCCGGGGAGAGCCGTCTCCAGCGATCGTACAGACGAATAACTTCCCCCCCACAGAGGTACACCACACAATGATAAGGTTTAACGTTCTTTATAAGCAATCTTTAGGTACGATAGAATGGTACAAGGAGGTCAGGACTCAGGGGTCCTGTTGGACCTGGCCTCGCGGCGTGGTCCTTAACCCCCTGGATTGTGGCCGTTCCCCGCCCCGGCCGTCACGGGCCACCCGTCTGGACTGCACCAAGGCCCTTCACCCGGAGCTACACGTGGTCGCATACTCCTCGTGGCTCCGCCATCTTGTTGGCATCCACGTCACACCGTGCCCCAGCCGGCGCGACCCCGCTCAACCCAGCCTCGACCCCAACGAAGCCCCGACATCGAGGCACCACGAACTGGCCAGGGGGTGCCGCAGGAACCATTCATCGCCCCGGCGGAGGACAGTATCGATGGGACCCCCAACTGTCCTCCCCTCTCGAGGTGTGATCACCCTGCAAACTCCCATGGGCCTGGCGCCTCTCCTGCTGGGCGTCTGGCCACCTCCACCCGGCCACTCCGCCCCCTCGGGCGCATAGGTCCGGACATCAAAGGGCTCCAGACCTATATCTGGGGCGACCCCACCACAGCTCGGCAGTTGTATCCCGGAGTCGAGAGCCCTGCTGATCGAATCGCGGCTGACCCTACGGAGACGAACTCTTGCCGGAACCATCACGAGCCCTGCTGACTGCGTCGCGGCTCCCTCCTGTGAACCCTTTTCTGAACCACCTGGAACATCGGAGCCCTGCAGACGCTGTTGCGGCCCAACCTCGCTGGAACCTTCCTCGGAGCCCTGCTGACGACGTCGCGGCTCGAGCTGAGCAGAAACCATCTTGAGAGCCCTGCTGATTGAATCGCGGCTCTCCACGAACTGTACGCCAGAGCCCTGCTGACGCCGTCGCGGCTCGACCCCTCCGAGATCGGAGGTCCTCCAGCGTGAGGATAAGAACTGGGCCCCAGGTACCCTCGTACCACACTCCTGCCAAAGACTGTCCCGCTACCCCGACCCTTCCAAAGAGACATTGAGACTTTTGGTGGATCCCTCGATCCCTTCGTGTAAATATTGAACTCGTAACCTTTTATTGATGATAAAGAATTGCTTGTCTTGAGACAACCTCCTTGAGTCCGGTGTGGTGGTGTTACTGTGCTAGTACGGGATAGGAGAAGGATCTCTCAGGAGACTTCTCGGCAGCGCTCGGCTACTTCGTGTAGTAAGAGGGCCCCCCCCCTTGGTGGTCTCACCGACTCCTCGGGGTCCGCCTTCCAACATTTGGTGGCAGCGGTGGGATCCGAGCCGAACGCAGTACGTACCAGCCAGTACCCACTAGCTACCCATCCAAACGAATAGCATCATGAGCAGCCAGGAAAACAACGCGACAATGGAGTTCCAGCCCGAACGGCTGGAAGAATATACGCACAAAGAATTAAAACAGTTCTGCAGAGACAAAGGCATTGCAACCACCAGCCTCGGTACCAAGGAAGAGATGCAGAAAGCTCTGAGGGCATGGTTGGAGGCTGGGGCAGGCCCCTCCCAGGAAGAAGGGCCCTTGCCCCTGACGGAGACCACAGCAACCGCACTGACCCCGGCAACCGGAGGAAGAAAGAGCCTAGAAACCGGCCTCTCCGAGGAAGAAATACGAGAGCGGGAAAAGGTCCGGAGCCACGAACTAGAGCTCGCCCGACTACGGCTGGACGGCGAACTCCAGCTGGCAGAAAAGAAACTGGCCCTCGAGCAGCTACGCCTTCAAGAAGAAATAGAAGAGAAGAGACGACACCGGGAGTTGGAGGAAAAGAAACTAACTCTTGAGCACGAGCGCAGTCTCAAGGAGCTCGAGATCAAGGCCAAGAACGGAGGGGCCAACACCCCCAGTACTAGAGACACTCTACCGCCCCCCGAGGCCAAGGTGCATATCCCGAAGGAGGTCGTCAAGGAGTATTACAAGAATGACGATATCCAACAATGGTTCAAGGCCTACGAGGTGGCCATGACCTCCCATCGGGTGCCCCGAAAAGACTGGGGCACAGGCCTGTGGGGGCGATTCCTGAGTGAAGGGCGGGACACGCTGCTCCAGCTACCGGAGGAGGTGATGACCTCCTACGATCACATGAAGGAGGCCCTGCTCACCCGCTACGGGCTAACAGCGGAGATGTACCGCCAGCGGTTCCGAGACTGCAAGAAAATCCCGGGTACCACATGGGTGGAATATGTGGACTTTTTCAGTCGGGCCCTAGAAGGGTGGATCAAAGGCAGCAAAGTAACCACCTACGGACAACTGGTCGACCTCATCGTCTGGGAACATCTTTCCAACAATTGCTTCGTGGAACTGAGACAGCACCTCCTCGACAGCAAAATGACCAACCCGCGAAAACTTGCCGTCGAGGCCGATCGATGGGTCAACTCCCGGGTCCCCCGGAGCTCAATGGGGGAGTACCAGAGGAACCCCAACGGACCCCCACGCCAGCGCGGTGGGGGGGGAGGGCCGAACAGGAACCGAGACCCTCCCGCTGGGGCCCCCAGGAGCCCCCCTCGAGGGCCACCGCAGCCACATCTCTCCCCGAGCCTAGCGCGAAGGGTGGGCCCGGCCCGACCCGGACCACGGCCACCAGTGACCTGCTATGGCTGCCAACAAACCGGACACTTTGCCAGCGACCCGGCCTGCCCCCTGAACCGAAGAAACGGGGCCGGCGGGCCCCCGCCCCGGCAGCTGACAGCCGCCGCTTTGGGGGGAGAGGAGGAAGAAGAGGCCCTCGACCGAGAAAACACTGAGTGGGAGCCGGCAGCCATGTCCCTGGTCTGCCTGGGTAGCCGAAAGATGGTACCCTGCACCCCCATCCCAACCAACACCCAGAAGTACCGGCAGCAGGTCACGGTCAACGGACAACGGGCCGAAGCTCTTCGCGACACCGGCGCCAGTATCACCGCTGTCCGCTGCCACCTGGTGACCCCTGAACAGATTCTACCGAATGTGCTGTGCCCTGTGCGGACGGCCGACAACAGTGAAAGCCTATGCCAGATGGCCCTGGTCCCCTTCGAGTGGGGAGGGGTGACGGGCCTGCTGAAGGTGACGGTGCGCGACGACGCCCCGGTCGACTGCCTCCTGGGGAACGACTTGGAGAGTTCCCCCTGGGCTCAAGTAGAACGACGAGAGCACCTCCGAATGTTGGGACTGGCTGATTGGGCCTGCGCCATCACCCGGTCCATGACCGCCCAGGCCCCCCGCTCCTCCTCGACCTCCGGGACTGCCCGACCCGAGGGGCTCACACCCCCTCCCGCCAGCAGCGAGGAGGAGGCGGACACCGACCCCGGGCCCAGCGAATCCTCCCCCGAAGAGATGGCTTCTCCGAGCGCCCTACCAGAACTGACGCAATGGCAACATGAAGGGGGCCCCACCCGAGAGCAGTTCCAGCAAGAGCAACAGTCCTGTCCCTCTCTCGAAGGGGTCCGACAGCAGGCGACCGCGCAAGCCAACGGTGACCAGACCGGCACCCACTGGATCTACTGGGCCGAGGGCCTGTTGTACAGTGAACAGAAAGTGGCAGAACTCGGGGCCGGCCGCGTGTTGGTGGTCCCCCTCCGCTTCCGGGAGTTCCTTCTCAACCTGGCCCATGATGTGCCCCTCGCCGGACACTTGGGGCAAGACAAAACGTACAGTCGTCTGGTGACCCACTTCTACTGGCCCCGGATGCGGAGAGATGTGGACAACCACTGCCGGTCCTGCCAGACCTTCCAAGCCAGCGGAAAGACGGGGGGTCGGGTCAAGGCCCCCCTCCAGCCCTTTCCCGCCGTCAGCATCCCGTTTGAACGAGTCGGAATCGACATTGTGGGACCCCTGGACCCCCAAACCGCCCTGGGCCACCGCTTCATCCTGGTCCTCGTGGACCACGCCACCAGGTACCCGGAGGCGGTCCCGCTCAGAACTATAACGGCCCCTGTGGTAGGCCGGGCCTTGATGGGGATCTTCTCCCGAGTGGGATTCCCCAGCGAAGTGGTGAGCGACCGTGGCACGAACTTTATCTCCAGGTACATGCGGTCCCTGTGGCAACAATGCGGGGTCACATACAAGTTCACGACCCCATATCACCCTCAGGGGAACGGACTGGTTGAGCGGTTCAACCGAACATTGAAAGGGATGATCCAGGGCCTGGAAGAACCCCTCAGGCGGAAATGGGATGTCCTGCTGCCCTGCCTCCTGTTTGCCTATCGGGAGGTCCCGCAGAAGTCCCTGGGGTTCAGCCCGTTTGAACTATTGTATGGGCACCCGGTCCGCGGACCACTCAGCCTGGTCAAGGAGGGCTGGGAGATGAAGCCCCGAGGCGCCCCTCCTGACGTCTACCGATACCTCCTGACCCTCCTAGTCTCTTGGTTGGGAAAGGGGGTAGCGGGACAGTCTTGTTACCAATCAGGTGGATGCGATGGTATGATGGATAGCTCACAATCCTCGAGCTCGGCGTTTGAGATGGACGGACCGCGGCAGCGCCAGCAGGTCCCGGTGAAGGTGGTAGTTACAACGGTCCGCGGCAGCGCCAGCAGGTCCCGGCGAGGATGGTAGTTACAACGGTCCGCGGCAGCGCCAGCAGGTCCCGACGAGGATGGTAGTTACAACGGTCCGCGGCAGCGCCAGCAGGTCCCGACGAGGATGAAGGATGCAGAAGGTTGCGGCAGCGCCAGCAGGCAGGATGATAGTTCACAAGGCAGGACTACGGCAGCGCCAGTAGTCCGTCAAGGATGAGTTCTTCACGGTGTCTCTCGACTCCAGGATACAACTGCCTTCCTGCTCTGGAGCTGCCCCAGTTATAGGTCTGGCGCCCTTTGATGTCCGGACCCTCGCACTTGGAGGTCGGGAGGTCCGGGATGAGGGAGTCCAGACACCCAGCAGGGGGGTGGAGCCAGCGCCCGGAGGAGCTGGGGGCGATCGGCACCTGGCGGGGGAGAGCCATCGACACTTCTTTCTCCCATTGACCTGCCAAGTGGTCCGTTCACCTCCTGGGTGGATGGTGGTGCCGGGATGTCGGGGCCTGGCCAGGCCCAGGGTTAGGGTCGAGCTGAGGCCATGCGGCCTCGTGGTGCAGTGTCCAAGATGGTGGCCGGGCCGGGCGAGGGAGCCGGTATTGGTTCGGCCCCATGATACAGAGATGTCCGGGGGCAGGAATCCCGTCTTGGGACGGGGTGCGGGTTGCTTCTGTGGGTAACACCTGGGGGGCCGGGGCTCGGGCCCTGTCATGCGGGGAGGGAGCAAGCCCTTCATGTGGCCTGTCCAACAGCGGCCGGGCCGGGCGAGGGAGCCGGTAGTGGTTCGGCCCCATGATACAGAGATGTCCGGGGGCAGGAGTCCCGTATGAGACAGGGTGCGGGTTGCTTCTGTGGGTAACACCTGGAGGGCCGGGGCTCGGGCCCTGTCATGCGGGGAGGGAGCAAGCCCTTTATGTGGCCTGTCCAACATGCGTCCCCCCCAGCTGAAGGCGGGGAGAGTCACCCATCCTCTTGGGGACTTTCCTCGTCGAGGCGGAAAAAGCGTGACAGGCCATCCGCGTTGGCGTGGTCTTGGCCAGGTCGATGTTCCACAGTGAAGTCCATCCCCTGCAGGGAGATGGACCAACGCAATAGTTTGGGGTTTTGCCCCCGCATCTGCATTAGCCACTGCAGGGGCCGATGATCTGTTTGCACCCGGAAGTGGGTACCGAAGAGATAGGGCCGGAGCTTTTTGAGGGCCCACACCACTGCGAAGGCCTCCCTCTCGATGGTGCTCCAGCGCTGTTCTCGGGCCAGGAGGCGTCTGCTGATGAAGGCCACTGGTTGGTCAAGTCCCTCGGAGTTCAACTGGGAGAGGACCGCCCCGATGCCATGGTCGGAGGCATCTGTTTGTACGATGAATTCCCGACTGTAGTCGGGGGCCTGGAGCACAGGGGCAGTGCACATGGCGGCCTTCAGCTTCTCGAAGGCCGCTTGACAGTCTGGGGTCCAGTTGACCTTCTTCGGGTGGTTTTTGGATGTGAGTTCCGTGAGGGGCCCCACAATGCTGCCATAGTCCCTCACGAACCGCCGGTAGTAGCCGGTGAGCCCCAAGAAGGCTCGGACCTCGGTCTGCGTGACTGGAGGCTGCCAGGACTGGATGGCAGCGATCTTGAGTTGTAGAGGGGCCACCAGACCGCTTCCCACCTGGTGTCCGAGATAGGTCACGGACCCCTGACCAATTTGGCACTTGCTGGCCTTGATTGTGAGGCCGGCCCGTTGGAGGGCCTGCAAGACCTCTCGGAGGTGGTGGAGGTGGTCGGACCAGTGGCGGCTGTACACAGCGATATCGTCCAGGTAGGCGGCGCTGAACTCCTCGAGTCCCGCCAAGACCTGGTTCACCAGTCGCTGAAAAGTAGCTGGGGCATTCTTCATGCCGAATGGCATGACTTTGAAGTGGTAGTGGCCATCGGGGGTGGAAAAGGCGGATCGTTCTTGAGCCCGGGGTGTGAGACCGATCTGCCAGTAGCCCACTGTCAGGTCGAAGATGCTGAGGTAGCGGGCAGCCCCCATGCGGTCGATCAGTTCATCCGCTCGGGGGATGGGATGAGCGTCGGTTCTGGTGACAGCATTCAAGCCCCGATAGTCGACGCAGAATCGGAGCTCAGGAGTGGTGCCGGGGGCAGCAGCTTTGGGGACCAGCACGACCGGGCTGGCCCAGGGGCTGTCCGAGGGCTCGATGACCCCGAGCGTGAGCATCTTTGACACCTCCTCTTGGATGCAGGCCCGTACCCGATCTGGTACGCGGTACGCCAGATGTCTGATAGGGGGACTGTCCCCAGTGTCCACGTCGTGCAAGCACCAGGAGGTGACCCCTGGGGTGAGGAAAAACAGGGTCGCAAACTGCAGCAGGAGGTCCCGGCAGCCTTGGCGCTGTTCCGGGGTGAGGGCATCTGAGAGTCGGACCCCGTCCACGGAACCATCTTTCTCACGAGTCTTTAGGAGATCAGGGAGAGGTTCGGAGTCTTCTTCCGCTCCACTGTCTGTAGCCATCAGGAGGCTGAGCTCCGAGCGCACAAAGTGGGGTTTGAGTCTGTTGGCGTGGAGGACCCGGAGGGGGTTCCGTGGAGATTCCATATCGATGAGATAGGTGACGGGGCTCTTGCGCTCGACCACTTTGAAGGGCCCCGTCCACTTGTCCTGCAAGGCACATGGTTCGGTGGGGGACATCACCCACACTTGTTGGCCAGGTTCGAATTCGATGGAGGAGGCATTTTGATCGTACCATTTTTTCGTGTCCTCCTGACTGGCCTCAAGGTTCGCTTTCGCCATTTCTCTGAATCGCCTGGTCTGATTGCGTAGGGTCAGGAGGTACTTGAAGATGTCTGGAGGGGTCTTTAGGGGGGCCATCTCCCAACCTTCTTTGACTAGGCTGAGGGGCCCTCGCACCGGGTGTCCATACAAGAGTTCGAAAGGGCTGAAGCCGAGGGACTTCTCGGGGACTTCTCGATATGCGAAGAGGAGGCACGGAAGTAGCACATCCCACTGGCGACGGAGGGGCTCTTCCAACCCCCCAATCATTCCCTTGAGTGTGCGGTTGAACCGCTCGACTAGTCCGTTTCCTTGAGGGTGATAGGGGGTCGTGAATCGGTAGGTGACCCCGCACTGTTGCCAGAGGGACTTCATATATTTTGAAATAAAGTTTGTGCCTCTGTCGCTGACGACTTCTCGGGGGAAGCCCACCCGGGAGAAGATCCCCATTAAGGCCCGGCCGACCACCGGGGCTGTTACAGTTCGCAGGGGAACAGCCTCGGGGTAGCGGGTGGCGTGGTCCACCAGTACCAGGATGAACCGATGTCCTTGTGCTGTACGGGGGTTCAGGGGCCCCACAATGTCTATTCCCACCCTCTCGAACGGGGTGGTGACAACTGGGAAGGGTTGCAGAGGTGCTTTAAGTTTGCGGCCGCTCTTCCCGCTGGCCTGGCACGTGGGGCAGGACCGGCAGTGGTTGAGGACGTCGTTTCTCATCTTTGGCCAGAAAAAGTGGGTCACCAGGCGACTGTAGGTTTTGTCCTGGCCCAGGTGTCCAGCCAGAGGGACATCGTGGGCCAAATTTAACAAGAAGTCTCTAAAACGGAGGGGCACCACCAGCACTCGACTGGCCCCTAACTCCGTGATTCTCTGTTCACTGTACAACAGGTCGTTGTCCCAATAGATCCAATGGGCTCCGGTGGTGTCCCCTGCGCTCTGGGCGAGGGCTTGCTGGCGGAGTCCCTCGAGGGAGGGACAGGTCTTCTGCTCTTGACGGAACTGTTCCTGGGTGGGCCCCCCTTCTTGACGCCACTGAGCCAGGTCGGGAAGGTCCTGGGGCTGAGCGAGCCCTTCGGGGGTTTGCTCTGGGGGGTCGGTATGGTCGGTGTCCTCTACTGGAGCGATCGGGGGAGGAGGGGCTGGCCATTCTGGTTCTTCTGGTCGGGGGATGGCACGGGCGGCCATGGACCGGGTTGTTACGCACGCCCAGTCCGGGAGGCCCAACATCCCCAGGTGCTCTCTTCTTTCTACGGCGGCCCACGGGGAACTCTCAAGATCATTCCCCAGGAGACAGTCCACGGGGGCATCATCTCGGACCGTCACCTTCAACATGCCGGAGACTCCTCCCCATTCGAAGGGGACGCAGGCCATCCGACATAGACTCTCCGAATTGTCGGCTGAACGGACGGGGCAGAGAATGTTCGTCAGGATCTGTTCTGGGGTCACCAGGTGACAGCGGACGGCCGTCACACTGGCCCCCGTGTCACGTAGTGCTTCGGCCCTGCGTCCATTAATGTTCACCCACTGACTATATTTTCTGGTGTTGGCGGGTAGGGGAGCCCGCGGGACCATGTCTCTTCCCCCTAGGCACGCTAGAATCATGGCGGCCGGTTCCCACTCTTGTTGTTCTTGTTCGCATTCTTCCTGTTCTTCGGAGATTTGTTCTCCCCCCAGGGTGGCGGCAGCTACCTGGCGGGGTCTCGGAGTTTGGTTCTGTGGACAGTTCGGGTCATTGGCGTAGTGGCCGACTCGCTGGCATCGGTGACACGTGACATTGGCTCGGAACCCCGGGCGCATCGGGGGGTTGCCCCAACTGGCCGGGGGTGGGGTGCTGGCAGCGGGGGCGGCCGGGACGGTGTCTCTTCCTCGTCCCTGGCCTCCTCCTCCTCCTCGGGGACGGTGCTGACCTTGGTTGTTCCGGTTCTGTTCGTGCGGCCCCCTCCGGCCTACTCGGGTGCTTTCCCACCGGTCAGCTTCGGCGGCGAGCTGCCGTGGGTCAGTCAATTTACTGTCGAGGAGGTGCTGCCGGAGCTCGACGAAGCAGTTGTTAGAGAGGTGCTCCCACACCATGAGATTAAAAAGTTGCTCGTAGGTCGTTACGTGGCTTCCCTTGATCCAACCCTCGAAGGCTCGGCTGAAATAGTTTACATATTCCACCCAAGTTGTACCCGGGGTCCGGGTGCAGTCTCGGAACCTCTGGCGGTACATTTCGGGTGTGAGCCCATATCGGGTGAGGAGGGCAGCCTTCATGTGGTCGTAGGATGTCATCAGATGGTCTGGGAGCTGTAACAGGGCATCGCGGCCTTCATTGACGAACCTCCCCCATAGACCGGCTCCCCAGTCACTTCGATCGATCCGGTGGGAGGTCATGGCGATCTCGTAGGCCTTGAACCACTGTTGTATGTCGTCATCTCGGAAATACTCTCGAACGACATCCTTGGGGATGTGGACTTTCTTTTCTGTCGCTCCTGGGGTGCGCGGTTGCTCGGGCACCCCCAGTTCTTTGTTCTGCTTCCGTAGGTCTATTTCTGCCAGTTTGCGCTCGTGTTCATACGCTAATCTCTTTTCTTCGAGCTCTCTCTGCCTCTGTTTTTCTTCCCGTTCTTCTCGGAGCCGCAGATGTTCTAGGTTCAGTTTTTGTTCGGCTAATTTTAGTTCACCGTCCATTTTGAGCCGTGCCATTTCTAACTCATGTAGTCTGCTTTTTTCTCTCTCTTAGATCTCTTCCTGCGAGAGACCCGTTCTTCGCTCCTCGGGAGCCGTGGTGTTCCTCTCTGATGCTGCAATGTTTTGGTCCGGGGGTCTGGCGGCCCCGGTTTCTGCCCACGACTCAATGGCGTGCTTGAAATCGTCTTTGGTACTCAGACCGGTGGTAGCAATGCCTAGTTCAATGCAGAATTGTTTCCACTCACGATGGCTGTACTCTTCCAATTTCTCCATCTGGAATTTCTCGGTGGATCCGCTCTCTTTGGTTGTCATTGTGGTTTCGTCGTGGGTGAGCTACTCTCTGTACGATTACGCGTTGATTCGGATCGCGCCGCTGGCCACCAATGTTAGACGGACCGGGAGGGTCGGCCGAGGACAAGTGGAGAGGTCTCCGGGGAGAGCCGTCTCCAGCGATCGTACAGACGAGTAACTTCCCCCCCACAGATGTACACCACACGAAGATAAGGTTTAACGTTCTTTATAAGCAATCTTTAGGTACGATAGAATGGTACAAGGAGGTCAGGACTCAGGGGTCCCCTCGATTCTAGTCCCTTGGTTGGGAAAGGGGGTAGCGGGACAGTCTTGTTACCAATCTGGTAGATGCGATGATATGATGGATAGCTCACAATCCTCGAGCTCGGCGTTCTAGATGGACGGGCCGCGGCAGCGCCGGCAGGTCCCGAGATGATCGTAGGTAGTGACAGTCCGCGGCGGCGCCAGCAGGTCCCGGTGAAGGTGGTAGTTACAACGGTCTGCGGCAGCGCCAGCAGGTCCCGACGAGGATGAAGGATGCAGAAGGTTGCGGCAGCGCCAGCAGGCAGGACGATAGTTCGCAAGGCAGGGCTACGGCAGCGCCAGTAGTCCGTCAAGGATGAGTTCTTCACGGTGTCTCTCGACTCCAGGATACAACTGCCTTCCTGCTCTGGAGCTGCCCCAGTTATAGGTCTGGCGCCCTTTGATGGCCGGACCCTCGCACTTGGAGGTCGGGAGGTCCGGGATGAGGGAGTCCAGACACCCAGCAGGGGGGTGGAGCCAGCGCCCGGGGGAGCTGGGGGGCGATCGGCACCTGGCGGGGGAGAGCCATCGACACTTCTTTCTCCCATTGACCTGCCAAGTGGTCCGTTCACCTCCTGGGTGGATGGTGGTGCCGGGATGTCGGGGCCTGGCCAGGCCCAGGGTTAGGGTCGAGCTGAGGCCACGCGGCCTCGTGGTGCAGTGTCCAAGATGGCGGCCAGGCCGGGCGAGGGAGCTGGTAGTGGTTCGGCCCCATGATACAGAGATGTCCGGGGGCAGGAGTCCCGTATGAGACGGGGTGCGGGTTGCTTCTGTGGGTAACACCTGGAGGGCCGGGGCTCGGGCCCTGTCATGCGGGGAGGGAGCAAGCCCTTTATGTGGCCTGTCCAACAACTACTCACCCTGCACACTCACACACTGCTCACCCTGCACACCTACACACAGCTCACCCTGCATAATCACACACTGCTCACCCTGCATGCTTACACACTGCTCACCCTGCATACTTACACCCTGCTGGGCCTGGACACCCACACACTGCTCACCCTGCATACTCACACACTGCTCACTCTCACACACTGCTCAACCTGCACACTCACACACTGCTCAACCTATATACTCACACACTGCTCACCCTGCATACTCACACACTGCTGGCCCTGGACACCCACCCTCTGCTCACCCTGCACACTCACACACTGCTCACCCTGCACACTCATACATTGCCCACCTTGCACACTCACACACTGCTCACCCTGCACACTCACACACTGCTTACCCTGCACACTCACACTTCTGGCTCTGGACACCCACACCCTGTTCACCCTGCATACTAACACACTACTCACCCTGCACATCCACACACTGCTCATCCTGAAAACACACACACTGCTCACCCTGCATGCTCACACACTGCTCACCGTGCATACTCACACACTGCTGGCCCTGGGCACCCACACACTGCTCACCCTGCACACTTATACACTGCCCACACTCACATACTGCTCACCGTGCACACCCACACACTGCTCACCCTGCATACTCACACAGTGCTCACCCTGCATACTCACACACTGCTCACCCTGCACACTCACACACTGCTCACCCTGCATGCTCACACACTGCTGGCCCTGGACACCCAAACACTGCTCACCCTGCACACTCACACACTGTTCTCCCTGCACACTCACACATTGCTCATGCTGCACACTCACACACTGTTTATCCTGCACACTCACACACTGCTCTCCCTGCACACTCACACACTGCTCACCCCACACACTCACATGCTGCTCACCCTGCACACTCACACATTGCTCACCCTGCACACTCACACACTGCTCACCCTGCACACTACTCACCCTGCACACCCACACACTGCTCACCCGGCAAAGGAACACACTGCTCAGCCTGCACACTTACACACTGCTGGCCCTGGACACTCACACACTGCTCACCCTGCACACCCACACACTGCTCACCCTGCACTCTCAAACACTGCTCACTATTTTTAACACACTGCTGGCCCTGGACACCCACACATTGCTCATTCTGCATACTCACACACTGCTCACCCTGCATACTCACATACAGCTCACCCTGCACACTAACATACTGCTCACCATGCACACTCACTGCTGGTCCTGGACACCCACACACTGCTCACCCTGCATACTCATACACTGCTCACACAGCACACCCACACACTGTTCACCGTGCACACTCACACACTGCTCACCCTGCATACTCACACACTGCTCACCCTGCACACTCACACACTGATCACCCTGCACACTCACACACTGATCACCGTGCACACTCACACACTGCTCACCCTGCACACCCACACATTGCTCACCCTGCATACGCACACACTCCTCACCCTGAATACTCACACACTGCTGGCCCTGGGCACCCACTCACTGCTCACCCTGCAAACTCACACACTTCTCACACTCACATACTGCTCACCCTGCACACCCACACACTGCTCACCCTGCATACTCACACACTGCTCACCCTGCATACTGACATACTGATCGCCCTGCACAATTACATACTGTGAGACCGGCCTCGTGGCGTGGGCCCTCCTGACCAGCAAGCCACCCTGCAACCGCACCGATCCTCGATGTCACAGACTTCCGGCCACCATGGATCAACATCCCGATGGCCGGCCAGACCCCCAACACGCATGCCCGGCCGAGATAGAGAGAAACCCCCCAAGCCAGACCGAGAGGCGCCGACCCTGTCACACCTCTGGTCTCTTCCCCAAGGGAGGTTTCGATCGACCACCAGGCCCCCGGTGAGCGGCCGCCTCGCCTGCTGGGTGTCTGGAGTCCCTCCCGGACCCACCTGAACAGATCAAAGGGCCGAGCAACAGGAAGCCCCGACACACCGCCCCCAGGCACCAAGACCCCTCTCGGCGAGGACTCCGGACTTCAAAGAGGAGGGGGAGTATAACAAGGGGTGCGGAAGGGACGGGAGGCAGAGAAGACCTGGACTGACGAGAGCCTGCTGACCTGGTCGCGGCTCGATCGCCCCCCCCGAACCGAAAAACGCTACCTGTTGGAAAGCCTCGGGGGGTCGGAGAGACCACCCAGAGGGGCCCCCACACTGCATGAAGTAGCCGAGCGCTGCTGAGAAGCCTCCGGGGAGAGGTCCTTCTCCTATAACGTATTAGCACAGTAACACCACCACACAGGACTCGAGGGGATTCAGCAAGACGAGCAGTTCTTTATCGGCACTTATGAAGTTACGGTTATCAATATTTACAAGGGGGGATCGAGGGATCCACAAGAGTCTCAAAGTCTTTGGTAGGGACGGGGTAGCGGGACAGTCTTTAGCAGCAGCTTGGTACGAGGGTACCTGGGGCCCAGTTCTTCTCCCCACGCTGGAGGGCCTCCGGATCTCGGAGGGGTCGAGCCGCGACGGCGTCAGCAGGGCTCGGCCCACCCACACACTGCTCACCCTGCACACTCACACAGTGTTCACACTCACACACTGCTCACCCTGCACACCCACACACTGCTCACCCTGCACACCCACACACTGCTCAACCTACATACTCACACAGTGCTCAATCTGCACACTCACACACTGCTCACCCTGTATACTCACACATTGCTCACCCTGCACACTCACACATTGCTCACCCTGCACACTCATACACTGCTCACCCTGCACACTCAAACACTGCTTACCCTGCACACTCACACTTCTGGCGCTGGACACCCACACCCTGCTCACCCTGCATAATCACACACTACTCACCCTGCACATCCACACACTGCTCACCCTGAATACGCACACACTGCTCACCCTGCATGCTCACACACTGCTCACCCTGCATACTCACGCACTGCTGGCCCTGGGAACCCACACACTGCTCACCCTGCACACTCATACACTGCTCACACTCACATACTGCTCACCCTGCACACCCACACACTGCTCACCCTGCATACTCACACACTGCTCACCCTGTATACTCACACACTGCTCACCCTGCACACTCACACACTGTTCTCCCTGCTTACTCACACATTGCTCACTCTGCACACTCATACACTGTTTATCCTGCACACTCACACCCTTCTCACTCTGCACACTCACACATTGCTCACCCTGCACACCCACACACTGCTCACCCTGCACACCCACACACTGCTCACCCTGCACACCCCCACACTGCTCACACTCACACACTGCTCACCCTGCACAATACTCACCCTGCACACCCACAAACTGCTCACCCTGCATAGGAACACACTGCTCAGCCTGCACACTAACACACTGCTGGCCCTGGACACACACACACTTCTCACCCTTCACACCCACACACTGCTCACCCTGCACTCTCAAGCACTGCTCACTATTTAACACACTGCTGGCCCTGGACATCCACAAACTGCTCAGCCTGCACACACACACTGCTCACCCTGCACACTCACACACTGCTGGCCCTGGACACCCACACACCGCTCACCCTGCACACCCACACTCTGCTCACACTGCACACCCACAGATTGCTCACCCTACACTCCCACCCATTGCTCATCCTCCACACTCACACACTGCTCACCCTGCATACTCACATACAGCTCACCCTGCACACTCACATACTGCTCACCATGCACATTCACTGCTGGTCCTGGACACCCACACACTGCTCACCATGCATACTCACACACTGCTCACACAGCACACCCACACACTGCTCACTCTGCACATTCACACACTGCTCACCCTGCATACTCACACACTGCTCACCCTGCACACTCACCCACATATTACTCTGCACACTCACACACTGCTCACCCTGCACACCCACACTCTGCTCACCCTGCATACACACACACTGCTTATCATGCACACTTGCACACTGCTCACCCTGAATACTCACACACTCTTCACCCTGCATACACACACATTACTGGCCCTGGGCAACCACACACTGCTCACCCTGCAAACTCACACACTGCTCACACACACATACTGCTCACCCTGCACTCCCACACACTGCTCACCCTGCATACTCACACACTGCTCACCCTGCATACTGGCATACTGCTTACCCTGCACACTCACACACTGCTCACCCTGCATACTCACACACAGCTCACCCTGCACGCTCACATACTGCTCACCATGCACACTCACTGCTGGTCCTGGACACCCACACACTGCTCACCTTGCATACTCACACACTGCTCACACAGCACACCCACACATTGCTCACCCTGCACACTCACACACTGCTCACCCTGCACACTAACACACTGCTCACCATGCACACTAACACACTGATCACCCTGCACACCCACACACTGCTCACCCTGCATATGCACACACTGCTTACCATGCACACTCGCACACTGCTCACCCTGAATACTCACACACTCTTCACCCTGCCTACTCACACATTGCTGGCCCTGGGCAACCACACACTGCTCACCCTGCGAACTCACACACTGCTCACACTCACATACTGCTCACCCTTCACACCCACACACTGCTCACCCTGCATACTGACATACTGCTCAGCCTGCACAATTACATACTACTCACCCTGCATTCTCAAACACTGCTTTCCCTGGACACCCACATACTGCTCAACCTGCACACTCACACACTGTTCACCCTGCACACTCACAGATTGCTCACCCTGCACACTCACACGCTGCTTACCCTGCACACTCACACACTGCTCTACATGCCCACTCACACACTGTTTACACTGCACACTCACACACTGCTCACCCTGCACACACACACATTGCTCATCCAGCATACTCACACACTACTCACCCTGCACACACATAGTGCTCTCCCTGCACACTCACACACTGCTCACCCTGCCCACCCACACAGTGCTCACCCTACACACTCACACACTGCTGGCCCTGGACACACACACACTGCTCATCCTGCACACCCACACACTGCTCACCCTGCACTCTCAAGCACTGCTCACTCTTTAACACACTGCTGGCCCTGGACACCCACACACTGCTCACCCTGCACACTCACACACTGTTCACCCTGCACACTCACACATTGCTCACCTTGCACACTCACACACTGCTCACCCTGCACACTCACAAACTGCTTACCCTGCACACTCACGGCCCTGCACACTCACACATTACTCACCCTGCATACTCACACACTGCTCACCCTGCACACTCAAGCACTGTTCACTTTTTAACAGACTGCTGGCCTTGGACTCCCACACACTGCTCGCCCTGCACACTCACACACTGCTCACCCTGCACTACCACACACTGCTGGCCCTGGACATCCACACACTGCTCACCCTGCACACCCACACACTGCTAACCGTGCACTCTCAAGCACTGTTCACTCTTTAACAGACTGCTGGCCCTGGACTCCCACACACTGCTCACCTTGCACACTCACACACTTCTCACCCTACACAACCAAACATTGCTCACCCTGCACACCCACACACTGCTCACCCTGCACACCTACACATTGCTCACCCTGCACACTCACACACTGCTCACCCTGCACACTCAAAGTGCTGGCCCTGGACATCCACACATTGCTCACCCTGCAAACTCACACACCACTCACCCTGCACACCCACACACTGCTAACCCTGCATACTCACACACTGCTCACCCTGCATGCTCACACACTTCTCACACTGACACACGGCTCATCCTGCACACCCACACACTGCTCACCCTGCACATCCACACTCTTCCTACCCTGCACACCCACAGACTGCTCACGCTGCACACTGGCACATTGCTTACCCTGCACACTCACACACAGCTCACCCTGTACACTCACATACTGTTCACCATGCACACTCACACTGCTGGCCCTGGACACCCAGACACTGCTCACCCTGCATACTCACACACTACTCACCCTGCACACCCACACACTGCTCACCCTGTATACTCACACACTGCTCACCCTGCTTATTCACACACTACTCACCCTGCACACTCATACACTGAGCACCCTGTATGCTCACAAACTGATGGCCCTGTGCACCCACACACTGCTCATGCTGCATACCCACACACTGCTCACCCTGCACACTCACATACTGCTCACCATGCACACTCACACTGCTGGCCCTGGACACCCACACACTGCTCACCCTGCATACTCACACACTACTCACCCTGCACACCCACACACTGCTCACCCTGCATACTCACACACAGCTCACCCTGCTTACTCACACACTGCTCACCCTGCACACTCATACACTGAGCACCCGTATGCTCACAAACTGATGGCCCTGTGCACCCACACACTGATACGCTGCATACTCACACACTGCTCACCCTGCATAATCACACACTGCTAACTCTGTAAACTCACACACTGCTCACCCTGCATACTCACACACTGCTGGCCCTGGACACAACACACTACTCACCCTGCAAACTCACACATTGCTCACCCTGCACACACACACACTACTCACTCTGCATAGCGGCACACTGCTCACCCTGCACACTCACATACTGCTCACCCTGCACACTCACACTGCTGCCCCTGGACAACCACGCACTGCTCACCCTGCATACTCATACACCACTCACCCTGCACACCCACACACTGCTTACCCTGCACACCCACACACTGCTCACCCTGCACATCTACACATTGCTCACCATGCATACTCACACACTGTTCACCCTGCACACTCACACACTGCTCACCCTGCACACTCATAGTGCTGGCCCTGGACACCCTCACACTGCTCACCCTGCACACTCACACACTGATCACCCTGCACACTCACACATTGTTCACCATGCATACTCACACACTGCTCACCCTGGACACTTATACATTGTTCACCCTGCACACTCACACACTGCTCACCCTGCACACTCACACATTGCTCACCTTGCACACTCACACACTGCTCACCCTGCACACTCACAAACTGCTTACCCTGCACACTCACGGCCCTGGACACCCACACCCTGCTCACCCTGCATACTCACACACTACTCACCCTGCACATCCACACACTGCTCACCCTGAATACACACACACTGCTCACTCTGCATGCTCACACACTGCTCACCCTGCATACTCACACACTGCTGGCCCTGGGCACCCACACACTGTTCACCCTGCACACTCATACACTGCTCACACTCACATACTGCTCACCCTGCACACCAACACACTGCTCACCCTGCATACTCACACACTGCTCACCCTGTATACTCACACACTGCTCACCCTGCACACTCACACACTGTTCTCCCTGCTTACTCACACATTGCTCACTCTGCACACTCATACACCGTTTATCCTGCACACTCACACCCTTCTCACTCTGCACACTCACACATTGCTCACCCTGCACACCCACACACTGCTCACCCTGCACACCCACACACTGCTCACCCTGCACACCCCCACACTGCTCACACTCACACACTGCTCACCCTGCACAATACTCACCCTGCACACCCACAAACTGCTCACCCTGCATAGGAACACACTGCTCAGCCTGCACACTAACACACTGCTGGCCCTGGACACACACTTCTCACCCTTCACACCCACACACTGCTCACCCTGCACTCTCAAGCACTGCTCACTATTTAACACACTGCTGGCCCTGGACATCCACAAACTGCTCAGCCTGCACACTCACACACTGCTCACCCTGCACACTCACACACTGCTGGCCCTGGACACCCACACACCGCTCACCCTGCACACCCACACTCTGCTCACACTGCACACCCACAGATTGCTCACCCTACACTCCCACCCATTGCTCATCCTCCACACTCACACACTGCTCACCCTGCATACTCACATACAGCTCAACCTGCACACTCACATACTGCTCACCATGCACATTCACTGCTGGTCCTGGACACCCACACACTGCTCACCATGCATACTCACACACTGCTCACACAGCACACCCACACACTGCTCACTCTGCACATTCACACACTGCTCACAATGCATACTCACACACTGCTCACCCTGCACACTCACCCACATATTACCCTGCACACTCACACACTGCTCACCCTGCACACCCACACACTGCTCACCCTGCATACACACACACTGCTTATCATGCACACTTGCACACTGCTCACCCTGAATACTCACACACTCTTCACCCTGCATACTCACACATTACTGGCCCTGGGCAACCACACACTGCTCACCCTGCAAACTCACACACTGCTCACACTCACATACTGCTCACCCTGCACCCCCACACACTGCTCACCCTGCATACTCACACACTGCTCACCCTGCATACTGGCATACTGCTTACCCTGCACACTCACACACTGCTCTACATGCCCACTCACACACTGTTTACACTGCACACTCACACACTGCTCACCCTGCACACACACACATTGCTCATCCAGCATACTCACACACTACTCACCCTGCACACACATAGTGCTCTCCCTGCACACTCACACACTGCTCACCCTGCCCACCCACACAGTGCTCACCCTGCACACTCACACACTGCTCACCCTGCATACTCACACACAGCTCACCCTGCACGCTCACATACTGCTCACCATGCACACTCACTGCTGGTCCTGGACACCCACACACTGCTCACCTTGCATACTCACACACTGCTCACACAGCACACCCACACATTGCTCACCCTGCACACTCACACACTGCTCACCCTGCACACTAACACACTGCTCACCATGCACACTAACACACTGATCACCCTGCACACCCACACACTGCTCACCCTGCATATGCACACACTGCTTACCATGCACACTCGCACACTGCTCACCCTGAATACTCACACACTCTTCACCCTGCCTACTCACACATTGCTGGCCCTGGGCAACCACACACTGCTCACCCTGCGAACTCACACACTGCTCACACTCACATACTGCTCACCCTTCACACCCACACACTGCTCACCCTGCATACTGACATACTGCTCAGCCTGCACAATTACATACTACTCACCCTGCATTCTCAAACACTGCTTTCCCTGGACACCCACATACTGCTCAACCTGCACACTCACACACTGTTCACCCTGCACACTCACAGATTGCTCACCCTGCACACTCACACGCTGCTTACCCTGCACACTCACACACTGCTCTACATGCCCACTCACACACTGTTTACACTGCACACTCACACACTGCTCACCCTGCACACACACACACATTGCTCATCCAGCATACTCACACACTACTCACCCTGCACACACATAGTGCTCTCCCTGCACACTCACACACTGCTCACCCTGCCCACCCACACAGTGCTCACCCTACACACTCACACACTGCTGGCCCTGGACACACACACACTGCTCATCCTGCACACCCACACACTGCTCACCCTGCACTCTCAAGCACTGCTCACTCTTTAACACACTGCTGGCCCTGGACACCCACACACTGCTCACCCTGCACACTCACACACTGTTCACCCTGCACACTCACACATTGCTCACCTTGCACACTCACACACTGCTCACCCTGCACACTCACAAACTGCTTACCCTGCACACTCACAGCCCTGCACACTCACACATTACTCACCCTGCATACTCACACACTGCTCACCCTGCACACTCAAGCACTGTTCACTTTTTAACAGACTGCTGGCCTTGGACTCCCACACACTGCTCGCCCTGCACACTCACACACTGCTCACCCTGCACTACCACACACTGCTGGCCCTGGACATCCACACACTGCTCACCCTGCACACCCACACACTGCTAACCGTGCACTCTCAAGCACTGTTCACTCTTTAACAGACTGCTGGCCCTGGACTCCCACACACTGCTCACCTTGCACACTCACACACTTCTCACCCTACACAACCAAACATTGCTCACCCTGCACACCCACACACTGCTCACCCTGCACACCTACACATTGCTCACCCTGCACACTCACACACTGCTCACCCTGCACACTCAAAGTGCTGGCCCTGGACATCCACACATTGCTCACCCTGCATACTCACACACCACTCACCCTGCACACCCACACACTGCTAACCCTGCATACTCACACACTGCTCACCCTGCATGCTCACACACTTCTCACACTGACACACGGCTCATCCTGCACACCCACACACTGCTCACCCTGCACATCCACACTCTTCCTACCCTGCACACCCACAGACTGCTCACGCTGCACACTGGCACATTGCTTACCCTGCACACTCACACACAGCTCACCCTGTACACTCACATACTGTTCACCATGCACACTCACACTGCTGGCCCTGGACACCCAGACACTGCTCACCCTGCATACTCACACACTACTCACCCTGCACACCCACACACTGCTCACCCTGTATACTCACACACTGCTCACCCTGCTTATTCACACACTACTCACCCTGCACACTCATACACTGAGCACCCTGTATGCTCACAAACTGATGGCCCTGTGCACCCACACACTGCTCATGCTGTATACCCACACACTGCTCACCCTGCACACTCACATACTGCTCACCATGCACACTCACACTGCTGGCCCTGGATACCCACACACTGCTCACCCTGCATACTCACACACTACTCACCCTGCACACCCACACACTGCTCACCCTGCATACTCACACACAGCTCACCCTGCTTACTCACACACTGCTCACCCTGCACACTCATACACTGAGCACCCGTATGCTCACAAACTGATGGCCCTGTGCACCCACACACTGATACGCTGCATACTCACACACTGCTCACCCTGCATAATCACACACTGCTAACTCTGTAAACTCACACACTGCTCACCCTGCATACTCACACACTGCTGGCCCTGGACACAACACACTACTCACCCTGCAAACTCACACATTGCTCACCCTGCACACACACACACTACTCACTCTGCATAGCGGCACACTGCTCACCCTGCACACTCACATACTGCTCACCCTGCACACTCACACTGCTGCCCCTGGACAACCACGCACTGCTCACCCTGCATACTCATACACCACTCACCCTGCACACCCACACACTGCTCACCCTGCACACCCACACACTGCTCACCCTGCACATCTACACATTGCTCACCATGCATACTCACACACTGTTCACCCTGCACACTCACACACTGCTCACCCTGCACACTCATAGTGCTGGCCCTGGACACCCTCACACTGCTCACCCTGCACACTCACACACTGATCACCCTGCACACTCACACATTGTTCACCATGCATACTCACACACTGCTCACCCTGGACACTCATACATTGTTCACCCTGCACACTCACACACTGCTCACCCTGCACACTCACACATTGCTCACCTTGCACACTCACACACTGCTCACCCTGCACACTCACAAACTGCTTACCCTGCACACTCACGGCCCTGGAAACACACACCCTGCTCACCCTGCATACTCACACACTACTCACCCTGCACATCCACACACTGCTCACCCTGAATACACACACACTGCTCACTCTGCATGCTCACACACTGCTCACCCTGCATACTCACACACTGCTGGCCCTGGGCACCCACACACTGTTCACCCTGCACACTCATACACTGCTCACACTCACATACTGCTCACCCTGCACACCCACTCATGGCTCACCCTGCATACTCACACACTGTTCACCCTGCATACTCACACACTGCTCACCCTGCACACTCACACACTGCACACCCTGCATGCTCACTGTTGGACAGGCCACATAAAGGGCTTGCTCCCTCCCCGCATGACAGGGCCCGAGCCCCGGCCCTCCAGGTGTTACCCACAGAAGCAACCCGCACCCCGTCTCATACGGGACTCCTGCCCCCGGACATCTCTGTATCATGGGGCCGAACCACTACCGGCTCCCTCGCCCGGCCGGGCCGCCATCTTGGACACTGCACCACGAGGCCGCGTGGCCTCAGCTCGACCCTAACCCTGGGCCTGGCCAGGCCCCGACATCCCGGCACCACCATCCACCCAGAAGGTGAACGGACCACTTGGCAGGTCAGTGGGAGAAAGAAGTGTCGATGGCTCTCCCCCGCCAGGTGCCGATCGCCCCCCAGCTCCCCCGGGCGCTGGCTCCACCCCCCTGCTGGGTGTCTGGACTCCCTCATCCCGGACCTCCCGACCTCCAAGTGCGAGGGTCCGGACATCAAAGGGCGCCAGACCTATAACTGGGGCAGCTCCAGAGCAGGAAGGCAGTTGTATCCTGGAGTCGAGAGACACCGTGAAGAACTCATCCTTGACGGACTACTGGCGCTGCCGTAGCCCTGCCTTGCGAACTATCGTCCTGCCTGCTGGCGCTGCCATAACCTTCTGCATCCTTCATCCTCGTCGGGACCTGCTGGCGCCGCCGCGGACCGTCACTACCTACGATCATCTCGGGACCTGCCGGCGCTGCCACGGCCCGTCCCTCTAGAACGCCGAGCTCGAGGATTGTGAGCTATCCATCATATCATCGCATCTACCAGATTGGTAACAAGACTGTCCCGCTACCCCCTTTCCCAACCAAGAGACTAGAATCGAGGGGACCCCTGAGTCCTGACCTCCGTGTACCATTCTATCGTACCTAAAGATTGCTTATAAAGAACGTTAAACCTTATCTTCGTGTGGTGTACCTCTGTGGGGGGGAAGTTACTCGTCTGTACGATCGCTGGAGACGGCTCTCCCCGGAGACCTCTCCCCTTGTCCTCGGCCGACCCTCCCGGTCCGTCTAACATTGGTGGCCAGCGGCGCGATCCGAATCAACGCGTAATCGTACAGAGAGTAGCTCACCCCACGACGAAACCACAATGACAACCAAAGAGAGCGGATCCACCGAGAAATTCCAGATGGAGAAATTGGAAGAGTACAGCCATCGTGAGTTGAAACAATTCTGCATTGAACTAGGCATTGCTACCACCGGTCTGAGTACCAAAGACGATTTCAAGCACGCCATTGAGTCGTGGGCAGAAACCGGGGCCGCCAGACCCCCGGACCAAAACATTGCAGCATCAGAGAGGAACACCACGGCTCCCGAGGAGCGAAGAACGGGTCTCTCGCAGGAAGAGATCCAAGAGAGAGAAAAAAGCAGACTACATGAGTTAGAAATGGCACGGCTCAAAATGGACGGTGAACTAAAATTAGCCGAACAAAAACTGAACCTAGAACATCTGCGGCTCCGAGAAGAACGGGAAGAAAAACAGAGGCAGAGAGAGCTCAAAGAAAAGAGATTAGCGTACGAACACGAGCGCAAACTGGCAGAAATAGACCTACGGAAGCAGAACAAAGAACTGGGGGTGCCCGGGCAACCGCGCACCCCAGGAGCGACACAAAAGAAAGTCCACATCCCCAAGGATGTCGTTCGAGAGTGTTTCCGAGATGACGACTGTTAGACGGACCAGGAGGGTCGGCCGAGGACAAGGGGAGAGGTCTCCGGGGAGAGCCGTCTCCAGCGATCGTACAGATGAGTAACTTCCCCCCCACAGATACACACCACACAAGGATAGGATTTAACGTTCTTTATAGGCGATTTCTTGAGGTACGATGAAATGGTACAAGGAGGTCTGGACTCAGGGGTCCCCTCGATTCTAGTCTCTTGGTTTGGGAAAGGGGGTAGCGGGACAGTCTGGTTACCAATCTGGTAGCTGAGATGGTATGGTGGGTAGCTCACAATCCTCGAGCTCGGTGTTCTAGCTTGGACGGGCCGCGGCAGCGCCAGCAGGTCCCGGTGAAGGTGGTCGTTACACGGTCCGCGGCAGCGCCAGCAGGTCCCGAGGAAGGTGGTCGTTACACGGTCCGCGGCAGCGCCAGCAGGTCCCGATGAAGGTGGTCGTTACAACGGTCCGCGGCAGCGCCAGCAGGTCCCGATGAAGGTGGATGATGCAGAAGGCCGCGGCAGCGCCAGCAGGTAGGACGATAATTCACAAGGCAGGGCTACGGCAGCGCCAGTAGTCCGTCAAGGCTGAGTTCTTCTCGGTGTCTCTCGACTCCAGGATACAACTGCCTTCCTGCTCTGGAGCAGCCCTAGTTATAGGTCTGGCGCCCTTTGATGTCCGGACCCTCGCACTTGGAGGTCGGGGGGTCCGGGATGAGGGAGTCCAGACACCCAGCAGGGGGTGGAGCCAGCGCCCGGGGGAGCTGGAGGGCGATCGGCACCTGGCGGGGGAGAGCCATCGACACTTCGTTCTCCCATTGACCTGCCAAGTGGTCCGTTCACCTCCTGGGTGGAGGGTGGTGCCGGGCTGTCGGGGCCGGGCCAGGCCCAGGGTTAGGGTCGAGCTGAGGCCACGCGGCCTCGTGGCGCAGTGTCCAAGATGGCGGCTGATCCGGCCGGGGGAGCCGGTAGGGGTTCGGCCCCATGATACATGGATGTCCGGGGGCAGGAGTTCCGTCGGGAGACGGGGTGCGGGTTGCTCTTGTGGGTAACACCTAGGAGTCCGGGGCTTGGGCCGTGTCATGCGGGGAGGGAGCGAGCCCTTCATGTGGCCTGTCCAACATGCGTCCCCCCCAGCTGAAGGCGGGGAGAGTCACCCATCCTCTTGGGGACTCTCCTCGTCGAGGCGGAAAAAGCGTGACAGGCCATCTGCGTTGGCGTGGTCTTGGCCCGGTCGATGTTCCACAGTGAAGTCCATCCCCTGCAGGGAGATGGACCAGCGCAATAGTTTTGGGTTTTCCCCCTGCATCTGCATTAGCCACTGCAGGGGTCGATGATCGGTTTGCACCCGGAAGTGGGTACCGAAGAGATAGGGCCGGAGCTTTTTGAGGGCCCACACCACTGCGAAGGCCTCCCTCTCGATTGTGCTCCAGCGCTGTTCTCGGGCCAGGAGGCGTCTGCTGATGAAGGCCACCGGCTGGTCAAGACCCTCGGGGTTCAGCTGGGAGAGAACCGCCCCGATGCCGTGGTCGGAGGCGTCCGTTTGCACAATGAATTCCCGACTGTAATCGGGGGCCTGGAGCACAGGGGCGGTGCACAGGGCGGCTTTCAGCTTCTCGAAGGCCGCTTGACAGTCGGGGGTCCAGTTAATCTTCTTCGGTTGGTTTTTGGACGTGAGACCCGTGAGGGGCCCCACAATGCTGCCATAGTCCCTCACGAACCGCCGGTAGTAGCCGGTGAGTCCCAAGAAGGCTCGGACCTCGGTCTGCGTGACTGGGGGTTGCCAGGACTGGATGGCAGCGATTTTGAGTTGCAGAGGGGCCACCAGACCGCTTCCCAACTGGTGTCCGAGGTAGGTCACGGACCCCTGACCAATTTGGCACTTGCCGGCCTTGATTGTGAGGCCGGCCCGCTGGAGGGCTTGCAGGACCTCTCGGAGGTGGTGGAGGTGGTCGGACCAGTGGTGGCTGTACACAGCGATATCATCCAGGTAGGCGGCGCTGAACTCTTCGAGCCCCGCCAAGACCTGGTTCACTAGTCGCTGAAAAGTAGCTGGGGCATTCTTCATGCCGAAGGGCATGACCTTGAAGTGGTAGTGGCCATCGGGGGTAGAAAAGGCGGACCGTTCTTGGGCTCGGGGTGTGAGACCGATCTGCCAGTAGCCCGCTGTCAGGTCGAAGATGCTGAGGTAGCGGGCAGCCCCCATGCGGTCGATCAATTCATCTGCTCGGGGGATGGGATGAGCGTCGGTCCTGGTGACAGCATTCAAGCCCCGATAGTCGACGCAGAATCGGAGTTCAGGAGTGGTGTCGGGGGCAGCGGCTTTGGGGACCAGCACGACCGGGCTGGCCCAGGGGCTGTCCGAGGGCTCGATGACCCCGAGCATGAGCATCTTGAACACTTCCTCTTGGATGCAGGCCCGCACCCTATCTGGTACGCGGTATGCCCGGTGTCTGATAGGGGGACTGTCCCCCGTGTCCACGTCGTGCAAGCACCAGGGGGTGACCCCTGGGGTGAGGGAAAACAGAGTAGGAAACTGCAGCAGGAGGTTCCGGCAGCCTTGGCATTGCTCTGGGGTGAGGGCATCGGAGAGCCGGACCCCGTCCACGGAACCGTCTTTCTCCTGAGTCTTCAGGAGATCAGGGAGAGGCTCGGAGTCTTCTTCCGCCCCACTGTCTGTAGCCATCAGGAGGCTGAGTTCCGAGCGCACAAAGTGGGGTTTGACTCTGTTGGTGTGGAGGACCCGGAGGGGGTTCCGGGGAGACTCCATATCGATGAGATAGGTGACGGGGCTCTTGCGTTCGACCACTTTGAAGGGCCCCGTCCACTTGTCCTGCATGGCACATGGTTCGGTGGGGGACATCACCCACACTTGTTGACCAGGTTCGAATTCGACGGAGGAGGCATTTTGATCGTACCATTTTTTCATGTCCTCCTGACTGACCTCAAGATTCGCTTTTGCCATTTCCCTGAATCGCCGGGTCTGATTGCGCAGTGCCAGGAGGTACTTGAAGACGTCTGGAGGGGTCTTTAGGGGGGCCATCTCCCAACCTTCTTTGACTAGGCTGAGGGGCCCTCGCACAGGGTGCCCGTACAACAGTTCGAAGGGGCTAAAACCGAGGGACTTCTGGGGAACTTCTCGATAGGCGAAGAGGAGGCACGGAAGTAGTACATCCCACTGGCGACGGAGGGGCTCTTCCAATCCCCCAATCATTCCCTTGAGCGTGCGGTTGAATCGCTCAACTAGTCCGTTTCCTTGAGGATGATAGGGGGTCGTGAATCGGTAGGTGACCCCGCACTGTTGCCAGAGGGACTTCATATATTTCGAGATAAAGTTTGTGCCTCGGTCGCTGATGACTTCTCGGGGGAAGCCCACCCGGGAGAAGATCCCCATTAAGGCCCGGCCGACCACCGGAGCTGTTACAGTTCGCAGGGGCACAGCCTCGGGGTAGCGGGTGGCGTGGTCCACCAGTACCAGGATGAACCGATGTCCTTGTGCTGTGCGGGGGTCCAGGGGCCCCACAATGTCTATTCCCACCCTCTCGAACGGGGTGGTGACAACTGGGAAGGGTTGCAGAGGTGCTTTGAGCTTGCGGCCGCTCTTCCCGCTGGCCTGGCACGTGGGGCAGGACCGGCAGTGGTTGAGGACGTCGTTTCGCATCCTCGGCCAGAAAAAGTGGGTCACCAGGTGACTGTAGGTTTTGTCCTGGCCCAGGTGTCCCGCCAGAGGGACATCGTGGGCCAAATTTAGCAGGAAGTCTCTGAAACGGAGGGGCACCACCAGCACTCGACTGGCCCCTAACTCCACGATTCTCTGTTCACTGTATAGCAGGTCGTTATCCCAATAGACCCAATGGGCTCCGGTGGAGTCCCCTGCGCTCTGGGCGATGGCTTGCTGGCGGAGTCCCTCGAGGGAGGGACAGGTCTTCTGCTCCTGGCGGAACTGTTCCTGGGTGGGCCCCCCTTCTTGACGCCACTGAGCCAGGCCGGGAAGGTCCTGGGGCTGGGCCACCCCTTCGGGGGTTGGCTCTGGGGGGTCGGTATAGTCGGTGTCCTCTACTGGAGCGATCGGGGGAGGAGGTGCAGGCCATTCTGGTTCTTCTGGTCGGGGGATGGCACGGGCGGCCATGTACCGGGTGGTTACGCACGCCCAGTCCGGGAGGCCCAGCATCCCCAGGTGCTCTCTTCTTTCGACGGCGGCCCACGGGGAACTCTCAAGATCATTCCCCAGGAGACAGTCCACGGGGGCATCATCCCGGACCGTCACCTTCAACATGCCGGAGACCCCTCCCCATTTGAAGGGGACGCAGGCCATCCGACATAGACTCTCGGAATTGTCGGCTGAGCGGACGGGGCAGAGAATGTTCGGCAGGATCTGCTCTGGTTTTACCAGGTGACAGCGGACGGCCGTCACACTGGCCCCTGTGTCACGTAGGGCTTCGGCCCGGCGCCCATTAATGTTCACCCACTGGCTATATTTTCTGGTGTTGGCGGGTAGGGGAGCCCGCGGGACCATGTCTTTTCCCCCTAGGCACGCTAGAACCATGGCGGCCGGTTCCCACTCTTGTTGTGCCTGCTCATATTCTTCTTGTTCCTCGGAGGTTTGTTCTCCCCCCAGGGCGGCGGCAGCTACCTGGCGGGGTTTTGGCATTTGGTTCTGCGGGCAGTTCGGGTCATTGGCGTAGTGGCCGACTCGCTGGCATCGGTGACACGTGACGTTGGCTCGGAACCCCGGGCGCATCGGGGGGTTGCCCCGGCCGGCCGGGGGCGGGGTGCTGGCAGCGGGAGTGGCCGGGACGGTGTCTCTCCCTCGCCCCTGGCCTCCTCCTCCTCCTCGGGGACGGTGCTGACCTTGGTTGTTCCGGTTTTGCTCGTGTGGCCCTCTCCGGCCCACTCGGGTGCTTTCCCACCGGTCAGCTTCGGCGGCGAGTTGCCGTGGGTCAGTCAATTTACTGTCGAGGAGGTGCTGCCTGAGCTCGACGAAGCAGTTGTTAGACAGGTGCTCCCACACCATGAGGTTAAAAAGTTGCTCGTAGGTCGTTACGTGGCTTCCCTTGATCCAACCCTCGAAGGCTCGGCAGAAATAGTTGACATATTCCACCCACGTTGTACCCGGGATCCGGGTGCAGTCCCGAAACCTCTGGCGGTACATTTCGGGTGTGAGCCCATATCGGGTGAGGAGGGCAGCCTTCATGTGGTCATAGGATGACATCTGATGGTCTGGGAGCTGCAGTAGGGCATCGCGGCCTTCGTTGACGAACCTCCCCCATAGGCCGGCTCCCCAGTCACTCCGATCGATCCGGTGGGAGGTCAAGGCGATCTCGTAGGCCTTGAACCACTGTTGTATGTCGTCCTCTCGGACATACTCTCGGACAACATCCTTGGGGATGTGGACTTTCTTTTCTGTCACTCCCGGGGTGCGCGGTCGCTCGGCACCTCCGGTTCTTTGTTCTGCTTCCGTAGTTCTATTTCTGCCAGTTTGCGCTCGTGTTCGAATGTTAGTCTTTTTTCTTCGAGCTCTCTCTGCCTCTGTTTTTCTTCCCGTTCTTCTCGGAGCCGCAGATGTTCTAGGTTCAGTTTTTGCTCGGCTAATTTTAGTTCACCGTCCATTTTGAGTCGTGCCATTTCCAACTCATGTAGTCTGTTTTTTTCTCTTTCTTGGATCTCTTCCTGCGAGAGGCCCGTTCCTCGCTCCTCGGGAGCCGTGGCGTTCCTCTCCGATGCTGCACCGTTTTGGTCTGGGGATCCGGCGACCCCGGTTTCTGCCCACGACTCAATGGCGTGCTTAAAATCGTCTTTGGTACTCAGGCCGGTGGTAGCAATGCCTAGTTCCATGCAGAATTGTTTTAGTTCACGATGGCTATACTCTTCCAATTTATCCATCTGGAATTTCTCGGTGGATCCGCTCTCTTTGGTTGACATCGTGGTTTTGTCGTGGGGTGAGCTACTCTCTGTACGATTACGCGTTGATTCGGATCGCGCCGCTGGCCACCAATGTTAGACGGACCGGGAGGGTCGGCCGAGGACAAGGGGAGAGGTCTCCGGGGAGAGCCGTCTCCAGCGATCGTACAGATGAGTAACTTCCCCCGCACAGATACACACCACACAAGGATAGGATTTAACGTTCTTTATAGGCGATTTCTTGAGGTACGATGAAATGGTACAAGGAGGTCTGGACTCAGGGGTCCCCTCGATTCTAGTCTCTTGGTTTGGGAAAGGGGGTAGCGGGACAGTCTGGTTACCAATCTGGTAGCTGAGATGGTATGGTGGGTAGCTCACAATCCTCGAGCTCGGTGTTCTAGCTTGGACGGGCCGCGGCAGCGCCAGCAGGTCCCGGTGAAGGTGGTCGTTACACGGTCCGCGGCAGCGCCAGCAGGTCCCGGTGAAGGTGGTCGTTACACGGTCCGCGGCAGCGCCAGCAGGTCCCGATGAAGGTGGTCGTTACAACGGTCCGCGGCAGCGCCAGCAGGTCCCGATGAAGGTGGATGATGCAGAAGGCCGCGGCAGCGCCAGCAGGCAGGACGATAATTCACAAGGCAGGGCTACGGCAGCGCCAGTAGTCCGTCAAGGCTGAGTTCTTCTCGGTGTCTCTCGACTCCAGGATACAACTGCCTTCCTGCTCTGGAACTGCCCTAGTTATAGGTCTGGCGCCCTTTGATGTCCGGACCCTTGCACTTGGAGGTCGGGGGTTCCGGGATGAGGGAGTCCAGACACCCAGCAGGGGGTGGAGCCAGCGCCCGGGGGAGCTGGAGGGCGATCGGCACCTGGCGGGGGAGAGCCATCGACACTTCGTTCTCCCATTGACCTGCCAAGTGGTCCGTTCACCTCCTGGGTGGAGGGTGGTGCCGGGCTGTCGGGGCCGGGCCAGGCCCAGGGTTAGGGTCGAGCTGAGGCCACGCGGCCTCGTGGCGCAGTGTCCAAGATGGCGGCTGATCCGGCCGGGGGAGCCGGTAGGGGTTCGGCCCCATGATACATGGATGTCCGGGGGGCAGGAGTTCCGTCGGGAGACGGGGTGCGGGTTGCTCTTGTGGGTAACACCTAGGAGTCCGGGGCTTGGGCCGTGTCATGCGGGGAGGGAGCGAGCCCTTCATGTGGCCTGTCCAACAACGACATACAACAGTGGTTCAAGGCCTACGAGATCGCCATGACCTCCCACCGGATCGATCGAAGTGACTGGGGAGCCGGTCTATGGGGGAGGTTCGTCAATGAAGGCCGCGATGCCCTGTTACAGCTCCCAGACCATCTGATGACATCCTACGACCACATGAAGGCTGCCCTCCTCACCCGATATTGGCTCACACCCGAAATGTACCGCCAGAGGTTCCGAGACTGCACCCGGATCGCGGGTACAACTTGGGTGGAATATGTAAACTATTTCAGCCGAGCCTTCGAGGGTTGGATCAAGGGAAGCCACGTAACGACCTACGAGCAACTTTTTAATCTCATGGTGTGGGAGCACCTCTCTAACAACTGCTTCATCGAGCTCCGGCAGCACCTCCTCGACAGTAAATTGACTGACCCACGGCAGCTCGCCGCCGAAGCTGACCGGTGGGAAAGCACCCGAGTAGGCCGGAGGGGGCCGCACGAACAGAACCGGAACAACCAAGGTCAGCACCGTCCCCGAGGAGGAGGAGGAGGCCAGGGACGAGGAAGAGACACCGTCCCGGCCGCCCCCGCTGCCAGCACCCCGCCCCCGGCCAGCCGGGGCAACCCCCCGATGCGCCCGGGGTTCCGAGCCAATGTCACGTGTCACCGATGCCAGCGAGTCGGCCACTACGCCAATGACCCGAACTGTCCACAGAACCAAACTCCGAGACCCCGCCAGGTAGCTGCCGCCGCCCTGGGGGGAGAACAAATCTCCGAAGAACAGGAAGAATGCGAACAAGAACAACAAGAGTGGGAACCGGCCGCCATGATTCTAGCGTGCCTAGGGGGAAGAGACATGGTCCCGCGGGCTCCCCTACCCGCCAACACCAGAAAATATAGTCAGTGGGTGAACATTAATGGACGCAGGGCCGAAGCACTACGTGACACGGGGGCCAGTGTGACGGCCGTCCGCTGTCACCTGGTGACCCCAGAACAGATCCTGCCGAACATTCTCCGCCCCGTCCGTTCAGCCGACAATTCGGAGAGTCTATGTCGGATGGCCTGCGTCCCCTTCGAATGGGGAGGAGTCTCCGGCATGTTGAAGGTGACGGTCCGAGATGATGCCCCCGTGGACTGTCTCCTGGGGAATGATCTTGAGAGTTCCCCGTGGGCCGCCGTAGAAAGAAGAGAGCACCTGGGGATGTTGGGCCTCCCGGACTGGGCGTGCGTAACCACCCGGTCCATGGCCGCCCGTGCCATCCCCCGACCAGAAGAACCAGAATGGCCAGCCCCTCCTCCCCCGATCGCTCCAGTAGAGGACACCGACCATACCGACCCCCCAGAGCAAACCCCCGAAGGGCTCGCTCAGCCCCAGGACCTTCCCGACCTGGCTCAGTGGCGTCAAGAAGGGGGGCCCACCCAGGAACAGTTCCGTCAAGAGCAGAAGACCTGTCCCTCCCTCGAGGGACTCCGCCAGCAAGCCCTTGCCCAGAGCGCAGGGGACACCACCGGAGCCCATTGGATCTATTGGGACAACGACCTGTTGTACAGTGAACAGAGAATCGCAGAGTTAGGGGCCAGTCGAGTGCTGGTGGTGCCCCTCCGTTTTAGAGACTTCTTGTTAAATTTGGCCCACGATGTCCCTCTGGCTGGACACCTGGGCCAGGACAAAACCTACAGTCGCCTGGTGACCCACTTTTTCTGGCCAAAGATGAGAAACGACGTCCTCAACCACTGCCGGTCCTGCCCCACGTGCCAGGCCAGCGGGAAGAGCGGCCGCAAACTTAAAGCACCTCTGCAACTCTTCCCAGTTGTCACCACCCCGTTCGAGAGGGTGGGAATAGACATTGTGGGGCCCCTGGACCCCCGTACAGCACAAGGACATCGGTTCATCCAGGTACTGGTGGACCACGCCACCCGCTACCCCGAGGCTGTTCCCCTGCGAACTGTAACAGCCCCGGTGGTCGGCCGGGCCTTAATGGGGATCTTCTCCCGGGTGGGCTTCCCCCGAGAAGTCGTCAGCGACAGAGGCACAAACTTTATTTCAAAATATATGAAGTCCCTCTGGCAACAGTGCGGGGTCACCTACCGATTCACGACCCCCTATCACCCTCAAGGAAACGGACTAGTCGAGCGGTTCAACCGCACACTCAAGGGAATGATTGGGGGGTTGGAAGAGCCCCTCCGTCGCCAGTGGGATGTGCTACTTCCGTGCCTCCTCTTCGCATATCGAGAAGTCCCCCAGAAGTCCCTCGGCTTCAGCCCTTTTGAACTCTTGTACGGACACGCGGTGCGAGGGCCCCTCAGCCTAGTCAAAGAAGGTTGGGAGATGGCCCCCCTAAAGACCCCTCCAGACGTCTTCAAGTACCTCCTGACCCTACGCAATCAGACCAGGCGATTCAGAGAAATGGCGAAAGCGAACCTTGAGGCCAGTCAGGAGGACATGAAAAAATGGTACGATCAAAATGCCTCCTCCATCGAATTCGAACCTGGCCAACAAGTGTGGGTGATGTCCCCCACCGAACCATGTGCCTTGTAGGACAAGTGGACGGGGCCCTTCAAAGTGGTCGAGCGCAAGAGCCCCGTCACCTATCTCATCGATATGGAATCTCCACGGAACCCCCTCCGGGTCCTCCACGCCAACAGACTCAAACCCCACTTTGTGCGCTCGGAGCTCAGCCTCCTGATGGCTACAGACAGTGGAGCAGAAGAAGACTCCGAGCCTCTCCCTGATCTCCTAAAGACTCGCGAGAAAGATGGTTCCGTGGATGGGGTCCGACTCTCAGATGCCCTCACCCCGGAACAGCGCCAAGGCTGCCGGGACCTCCTGCTGCAGTTTGCGACCCTGTTTTCCCTCACCCCAGGGGTCACCCCCTGGTGCTTGCACGACGTGGACACTGGGGACAGTCCCCCTATCAGACATCGGGCGTACCGCGTACCAGATCGGGTACGGGCCTGCATCCAAGAGGAGGTGTCAAAGATGCTCACGCTCGGGGTCATCGAGCCCTCGGACAGCCCCTGGGCCAGCCCGGTCGTGCTGGTCCCCAAAGCTGCTGCCCCCGGCACCACTCCTGAGCTCCGATTCTGCGTCGACTATCGGGGCTTGAATGCTGTCACCAGAACCGACGCTCATCCCATCCCCCGAGCGGATGAACTGATCGACCGCATGGGGGCTGCCCGCTACCTCAGCATCTTCGACCTGACAGCGGGCTACTGGCAGATCGGTCTCACACCCCGGGCTCAAGAACGATCCGCCTTTTCCACCCCCGATGGCCACTACCACTTCAAAGTCATGCCATTCGGCATGAAGAATGCCCCAGCTACTTTTCAGCGACTGGTGAACCAGGTCTTGGCGGGACACGAGGAGTTCAGCGCCGCCTACCTGGACGATATCGCTGTGTACAGCCGCCACTGGTCCGACCACCTCCACCACCTCCGAGAGGTCCTGCAGGCCCTCCAACGGGCCGGCCTCACAATCAAGGCCAGCAAGTGCCAAATTGGTCAGGGGTCCGTGACCTATCTCGGAAACCAGGTGGGAAGCGGTCTGGTGGCCCCTCTACAACTCAAGATCGCTGCCATCCAGTCCCGGCAGCCTCCAGTCACGCAGACCGAGGTCCGAGCCTTCTTGGGGCTCACCGGCTACTACCGGCGGTTCGTGAGGGACTATGGCAGCATTGTGGGGCCCCTCACGGAACTCACATCCAAAAACCACCCGAAGAAGGTCAACTGGACCCCAGACTGTCAAGCGGCCTTCGAGAAGCTGAAGGCCGCCATGTGCACTGCCCCTGTGCTCCAGGCCCCCGACTACAGTCGGGAATTCATCGTACAAACAGATGCCTCCGACCATGGCATCGGGGCGGTCCTCTCCCAGTTGAACACCGAGGGACTTGACCAACCAGTGGCCTTCATCAGCAGACACCTCCTGGCCCGAGAACAGCGCTGGAGCACCATCGAGAGGGAGGCCTTCGCAGTGGTGTGGGCCCTCAAAAAGCTCCGGCCCTATCTCTTCGGTACCCACTTCCGGGTGCAAACAGATCATCGGCCCCTGCAGTGGCTAATGCAGATGCGGGGGGAAAACCCCAAACTATTGCGTTGGTCCATCTCCCTGCAGGGGATGGACTTCACTGTGGAACATCGACCTGGCCAAAACCACGCCAACGCGGATGGCCTGTCACGCTTTTTCCGCCTCGACGAGGAGAGTCCCCAAGAGGATGGGTGACTCTCCCCGCCTTCAGCTGGGGGGGACGCATGTTGGACAGGCCACATAAAGGGCTTGCTCCCTCCCCGCATGACAGGGCCCGAGCCCCGGCCCTCCAGGTGTTACCCACAGAAGCAACCCGCACCCCGTCTCATACGGGACTCCTGCCCCCGGACATCTCTGTATCATGGGGCTGAACCACTACCGGCTCCCTCGCCCGGCCCGGCCGCCATCTTGGACACTGCACCACGAGGCCGCGTGGCCTCAGCTCGACCCTAACCCTGGGCCTGGCCAGGCCCCGACATCCCGGCACCACCATCCACCCAGGAGGTGAACAGACCACTTGGCAGGTCAGTGGGAGAAAGAAGTGTCGATGGCTCTCCCCCGCCAGGTGCCGATCGCCCCCCCAGCTCCCCCGGGCGCTGGCTCCACCCCCCTGCTGGGTGTCTGGACTCCCTCATCCCGGACCTCCCGACCTCCAAGTGCGAGGGTCCGGACATCAAAGGGCGCCAGACCTATAACTGGGGCAGCTCCAGAGCAGGAAGGCAGTTGTATCCTGGAGTCGAGAGACACCGTGAAGAACTCATCCTTGACGGACTACTGGCGCTGCCGTAGCCCTGCCTTGCGAACTATCGTCCTGCCTGCTGGCGCTGCCGCAACCTTCTGCATCCTTCATCCTCGTCGGGACCTGCTGGCGCCGCCGCGGACCGTCACTACCTACGATCATCTCGGGACCTGCCGGCGCTGCCGCGGCCCGTCCCTCTAGAACGCCGAGCTCGAGGATTGTGAGCTATCCATCATATCATCGCATCTACCAGATTGGTAACAAGACTGTCCCGCTACCCCCTTTCCCAACCAAGAGACTAGAATCGAGGGGACCCCTGAGTCCTGACCTCCTTGTACCATTCTATCGTACCTAAAGATTGCTTATAAAGAACGTTAAACCTTATCTTCGTGTGGTGTACCTCTGTGGGGGGGAAGTTACTCGTCTGTACGATCGCTGGAGACGGCTCTCCCCGGAGCCCTCTTCCCTTGTCCTCGGCCGACCCTCCCGGTCCGTCTAACACTCACACACTGCTGGCCCTGGACACCCAAACACTGCTCACCCTGCACACTCACACACTGTTCTCCCTGCTCACTCACACCCTGCTCACTCTGCACACTCACACATTGCTCACCCTGCACACTACTCACCCTGCACACCCACACACTGCTCGCCCTGCATAGGAACACACTGCTCAGCCTGCACACTTACACACTGCTGGCCCTGGACACACACACACTGCTCACTCTGCACACCCACACACTGCTCACCCTGTACTCTCAAGCACTGCTCACTATTTAACACACTGCTGGCCCTGGACACCCACACACTGCTCACCCAGCACACTCACACACTACTCACCCTGCACACCCACACACTGCTCACCCTGTATACTCACACACTGCTCACCCTGCTTATTCACACACTACTCACCCTGCACACTCATACACTGAGCACCCTGTATGCTCACAAACTGATGGCCCTGTGCACCCACACACTGCTCATGCTGCATACCCACACACTGCTCACCCTGCACACTCACATACTGCTCACCATGCACACTCACACTGCTGGCCCTGGACACCCACACACTGCTCACCCTGCATACTCACACACTACTCACCCTGCACACCCACACACTGCTCACCCTGCATACTCACACACAGCTCACCCTGCTTACTCACACACTGCTCACCCTGCACACTCATACACTGAGCACCCGTATGCTCACAAACTGATGGCCCTGTGCACCCACACACTGATACGCTGCATACTCACACACTGCTCACCCTGCATAATCACACACTGCTAACTCTGTAAACTCACACACTGCTCACCCTGCATACTCACACACTGCTGGCCCTGGACACAACACACTACTCACCCTGCAAACTCACACATTGCTCACCCTGCACACACACACACTACAAACTCTGCATAGCGGCACACTGCTCACCCTGCACACTCACATACTGCTCACCCTGCACACTCACACTGCTGCCCCTGGACAACCACGCACTGCTCACCCTGCATACTCATACACCACTCACCCTGCACACCCACACACTGCTCACCCTGCACACCCACACACTGCTCACCCTGCACATCTACACATTGCTCACCATGCATACTCACACACTGTTCACCCTGCACACTCACACACTGCTCACCCTGCACACTCATAGTGCTGGCCCTGGACACCCTCACACTGCTCACCCTGCACACTCACACACTGATCACCCTGCACACTCACACATTGTTCACCATGCATACTCACACACTGCTCACCCTGGACACTCATACATTGCTCACCCTGCACACTCACACACTGCTCACCCTGCACACTCACACATGGCTCACCTTGCACACTCACACACTGCTCACCCTGCACACTCACAAACTGCTTACCCTGCACACTCACGGCCCTGGACACCCACACCCTGCTCACCCTGCATACTCACACACTACTCACCCTGCACATCCACACACTGCTCACCCTGAATACACACACACTGCTCACTCTGCATACTCACACACTGCTCACCCTGCATACTCACACACTGCTGGCCCTGGGCACCCACACACTGTTCACCCTGCACACTCATACACTGCTCACACTCACATACTGCTCACCCTGCACACCCACACATGGCTCACCCTGCATACTCACACACTGCTCACCCTGCATACTCACACACTGCTCACCCTGCACACTCACACACTGCACACCCTGCATGCTCACTGTTGGACAGGCCACATAAAGGGCTTGCTCCCTCCCCGCATGACAGGGCCCGAGCCCCGGCCCTCCAGGTGTTACCCACAGAAGCAACCCGCACCCCGTCTCATACGGGACTCCTGCCCCCGGACATCTCTGTATCATGGGGCCGAACCACTACCGGCTCCCTCGCCCGGCCCGGCCGCCATCTTGGACACTGCACCACGATGCCGCGTGGCCTCAGCTCGACCCTAACCCTGGGCCTGGCCAGGCCCCGACATCCCGGCACCACCATCCACCCAGGAGGTGAACGGACCACTTGGCAGGTCAGTGGGAGAAAGAATTGTCGATGGCTCTCCCCCGCCAGGTGCCGATCGCCCCCCAGCTCCCCCGGGCGCGGGCTCCACCCCCCTGCTGTGTGTCTGGACTCCCTCATCCCGGACCTCCCGACCTCCAAGTGCGAGGGTCCGGACATCAAAGGGCGCCAGACCTATAACTGGGGCAGCTCCAGAGAAGGAAGGCAGTTGTATCCTGGAGTCGAGAGACACCGTGAAGAACTCATCCTTGACGGACTACTGGCGCTGCCGTAGCCCTGCCTTGCGAACTATCGTCCTGCCTGCTGGCGCTGCCGCAACCTTCTGCATCCTTCATCCTCGTCGGGACCTGCTGGCGCCGCCGCGGACCGTCACTACCTTCGATCATCTCGGGACCTGCCGGCGCTGTTGCGGCCCGTCCCTCTAGAACGCCGAGCTCGAGGATTGTGAGCTATCCATCATATCATCGCATCTACCAGATTGGTAACAAGACTGTCCCGCTACCCCCTTTCCCAACCAAGAGACTAGAATCGAGGGGACCCCTGAGTCCTGACCTCCGTGTACCATTCTATCGTACCTAAAGATTGCTTATAAAGAACGTTAAACCTTATCTTCGTGTGGTGTACCTCTGTGGGGGGGAAGTTACTCGTCTGTACGATCGCTGGAGACGGCTCTCCCCGGAGACCTCTCCCCTTGTCCTCGGCCGACCCTCCCGGTCCGTCTAACATTGGTGGCCAGCGGCGCGATCCGAATCAACGCGTAATCGTACAGAGAGTAGCTCACCCCACGACGAAACCACAATGACAACCAAAGAGAGCGGATCCACCTAGAAATTCCAGATGGAGAAATTGGAAGAGTACAGCCATCGTGAGTTGAAACAATTCTGCATTGAACTAGGCATTGCTACCACCGGTCTGAGTACCAAAGACGATTTCAAGCACGCCATTGAGTCGTGGGCAGAAACCTGGGCCGCCAGACCACCGGACCAAAACATTGCAGCATCAGAGAGGAACACCACGGCTCCCGAGGAGCGAAGAACGGGTCTCTCGCAGGAAGAGATCCAAGAGAGAGAAAAAAGCAGACTACATGAGTTAGAAATGGCACGGCTCAAAATGGACGGTGAACTAAAATTAGCCGAACAAAAACTGAACCTAGAACATCTGCGGCTCTGAGAAGAACGGGAAGAAAAACAGAGGCAGAGAGAGCTCGAAGAAAAGAGATTAGCGTACGAACACGAGCGCAAACTGGCAGAAATAGACCTACGGAAGCAGAACAAAGAACTGGGGGTGCCCGAGCAACCGCGCACCCCAGGAGCGACACAAAAGAAAGTCCACATCCCCAAGGATGTCGTTCGAGAGTATTTCCGAGATGACGACATACAACAGTGGTTCAAGGCCTACGAGATCGCCATGACCTCCCACCGGATCGATCGAAGTGACTGGGGAGCCGGTCTATGGGGGAGGTTCGTCAATGAAGGCCGCGATGCCCTGTTACAGCTCCCAGACCATCTGATGACATCCTACGACCACATGAAGGCTGCCCTCCTCACCCGATATTGGCTCACACCCGAAATGTACCGCCAGAGGTTCCGAGACTGCACCCGGATCCCGGGTACAACTTGGGTGGAATATGTAAACTATTTCAGCCGAGCCTTCGAGGGTTGGATCAAGGGAAGCCACGTAACGACCTACGAGCAACTTTTTAATCTCATGGTGTGGGAGCACCTCTCTAACAACTGCTTCGTCGAGCTCCGGCAGCACCTCCTCGACAGTAAATTGACTGGCCCACGGCAGCTCGCCGCCGAAGCTGACCGGTGGGAAAGCACCCGAGTAGGCCGGAGCGGGCCGCACGAACAGAACTGGAACAACCAAGGTCAGCACCGTCCCCGAGGAGGAGGAGGAGGCCAGGGACGAGGAAGAGACACCGTCCCGGCCGCCCCCGCTGCCAGCACCCTGCCCCCGGCCAGCCGGGGCAACCCCCCGATGCGCCCGGGGTTCCGAGCCAATGTCACGTGTCACCGATGCCAGCGAGTCGGCCACTACGCCAATGACCCGAACTGTCCACAGAACCAAACTCCGAGACCCCGCCAGGTAGCTGCCGCCGCCCTGGGGGGAGAACAAATCTCCGAAGAACAGGAAGAATGCGAACAAGAACAACAAGAGTGGGAACCGGCCGCCATGATTCTAGCGTGCCTAGGGGGAAGAGACATGGTCCCGCGGGCTCCCCTACCCGCCAACACCAGAAAATAGTCAGTGGGTGAACATTAATGGACGCAGGGCCGAAGCACTACGTGACACGGGGGCCAGTGTGACGGCCGTCCGCTGTCACCTGGTGACCCCAGAACAGATCCTGCCGAACATTCTCTGCCCCGTCCGTTCAGCAGACAATTCGGAGAGTCTATGTCGGATGGCCTGCGTCCCCTTCGAATGGGGAGGAGTCTCCGGCATGTTGAAGGTGACGGTCCGAGATGATGCCCCCGTGGACTGTCTCCTGGGGAATGATCTTGAGAGTTCCCCGTGGGCCGCCGTAGAAAGAAGAGAGCACCTGGGGATGTTGGGCCTCCCGGACTGGGCGTGCGTAACCACCCGGTCCATGGCCGCCCGTGCCATCCCCCGACCAGAAGAACCAGAATGGCCAGCCCCTCCTCCCCCGATCGCTCCAGTAGAGGACACCGACCATACCGACCCCCCAGAGCAAACCCCCGAAGGGCTCGCTCAGCCCCAGGACCTTCCCAACCTGGCTCAGTGGCGTCAAGAAGGGGGGCCCACCCAGGAACAGTTCCGTCAAGAGCAGAAGACCTGTCCCTCCCTCGAGGGACTCCGCCAGCAAGCACTTGCCCAGAGCGCAGGGGACACCACCGGAGCCCATTGGATCTATTGGGACAACGACCTGTTGTACAGTGAACAGAGAATCGCGGAGTTAGGGGCCAGTCGAGTGCTGGTGGTGCCCCTCCGTTTTAGAGACTTCTTGTTAAATTTGGCCCACGATGTCCCTCTGGCTGGACACCTGGGCCAGGACAAAACCTACAGTCGCCTGGTGACCCACTTTTTCTGGCCAAAGATGAGAAATGACGTCCTCAACCACTGCCGGTCCTGCCCCACGTGCCAGGCCAGCGGGAAAAGCGGCCGCAAACTTAAAGCACCTCTGCAACTCTTCCCAGTTGTCACCACCCCGTTCGAGAGGGTGGGAATAGACATTGTGGGGCCCCTGGACCCCCGTACAGCACAAGGACATCGGTTCATCCAGGTACTGGTGGACCACGCCACCCGCTACCCCGAGGCTGTTCCCCTGCGAACTGTAACAGCCCCGGTGGTCGGCCGGGCCTTAATGGGGATCTTCTCCCGGGTGGGCTTCCCCCGAGAAGTCGTCAGCGACAGAGGCACAAACTTTATTTCAAAATATATGAAGTCCCTCTGGCAACAGTGCGGGGTCACCTACCGATTCACTACCCCCTATCACCCTCAAGGAAACAGACTAGTCGAGCGGTTCAACCGCACACTCAAGGGAATGATTGGGGGGTTGGAAGAGCCCCTCCGTCGCCAGTGGGATGTGCTACTTCCGTGCCTCCTCTTCGCATATCGAGAAGTCCCCCAGAAGTCCCTCGGCTTCAGCCCTTTCGAACTCTTGTACGGACACCCGGTGCGAAGGCCCCTCAGCCTAGTCAAAGAAGGTTGGGAGATGGCCCCCCTAAAGACCCCTCCAGACGTCTTCAAGTACCTCCTGACCCTACGCAATCAGACCAGGCGATTCAGAGAAATGGCGAAAGCGAACCTTGAGGCCAGTCAGGAGGACATGAAAAAATGGTACGATCAAAATGCCTCCTCCATCGAATTCGAACCTGGCCAACAAGTGTGGGTGATGTCCCCCACCGAACCATGTGCCTTGCAGGACAAGTGGACGGGGCCCTTCAAAGTGGTCGAGCGCAAGAGCCCCGTCACCTATCTCATCGATATGGAATCTCCACGGAACCCCCTCCGGGTCCTCCACGCCAACAGACTCAAACCCCACTTTGTGCGCTCGGAGCTCAGCCTCCTGATGGCTACAGACAGTGGAGCAGAAGAAGACTCCGAGCCTCTCCCTGATCTCCTAAAGACTCGCGAGAAAGATGGTTCCGTGGACGGGGTCCGACTCTCAGATGCCCTCACCCCGGAACAGCGCCAAGGCTGCCGGGACCTCCTGCTGCAGGTTGCGACCCTGTTTTCCCTCACCCCAGGGGTCACCCCCTGGTGCTTGCACGACGTGGACACTGGGGACAGTCCCCCTATCAGACATCGGGCGTACCGCGTACCAGATCGGGTACGGGCCTGCATCCAAGAGGAGGTGTCAAAGATGCTCACGCTCGGGGTCATCGAGCCCTCGGACAGCCCCTGGGCCAGCCCGGTCGTGCTGGTCCCCAAAGCTGCTGCCCCCGGCACCACTCCTGAGCTCCGATTCTGCGTCGACTATCGGGGCCTGAATGCTGTCACCAGAACCGACGCTCATCCCATCCCCCGAGCGGATGAACTGATCGACCGCATGGGGGCTGCCCGCTACCTCAGCATCTTCGACCTGACAGCGGGCTACTGGCAGATCGGTCTCACACCCCGGGCTCAAGAACGATCCGCCTTTTCCACCCCCGATGGCCACTACCACTTCAAAGTCATGCCATTCGGCATGAAGAATGCTCCAGCTACTTTTCAGCGACTGGTGAACCAGGTCTTGGCGGGACTCGAGGAGTTCAGCGCCGCCTACCTGGACGATATCGCTGTGTACAGTCGCCACTGGTCCGACCACCTCCACCACCTCCGAGAGGTCCTGCAGGCCCTCCAACGGGCCGGCCTCACAATCAAGGCCAGCAAGTGCCAAATTGGGCAGGGGTCCGTAACCTATCTCAGACACCAGGTGGGAAGCGGTCTGGTGGCCCCTCTACAACTCAAGATCGCTGCCATCCAGTCCCGGCAGCCTCCAGTCACGCAGACCGAGGTCCGAGCCTTCTTGGGGCCCACCGGCTACTACTGGCGGTTCGTGAGGGACTATGGCAGCATTGTGGGGCCCCTCACGGAACTCACATCCAAAAACCACCCGAAGAAGGTCAACTGGACCCCAGACTGTCAAGCGGCCTTCGAGAAGCTGAAGGCCGCCATGTGCACTGCCCCTGTGCTCCAGGCCCCCGACTACAGTCGGGAATTCATCGTACAAACAGATGCCTCCGACCATGGCATCGGGGCGGTCCTCTCCCAGTTGAACTCCGAGGGACTTGACCAACCAGTGGCCTTCATCAGCAGACACCTCCTGGCCCGAGAACAGCGCTGGAGCACCATCGAGAGGGAGGCCTTCGCAGTGGTGTGGGCCCTCAAAAAGCTCCGGCCCTATCTCTTCGGTACCCACTTCCGGGTGCAAACAGATCATCGGCCCCTGCAGTGGCTAATGCAGATGCGGGGGGAAAACCCCAAACTATTGCGTTGGTCCATCTCCCTGCAGGGGATGGACTTCACTGTTGAACATCGGCCTGGCCAAAACCACGCCAACGCGGATGGCCTGTCACGCTTTTTCTACCTCGACGAGGAGAGTCCCCAAGAGGATGGGTGACTCTCCCCGCCTTCAGCTGGGGGGGACGCATGTTGGACAGGCCACATAAAGGGCTTGCTCCCTCCCCGCATGACAGGGCCCGAGCCCCGGCCCTCCAGGTGTTACCCACAGAAGCAACCCGCACCCCGTCTCATACGGGACTCCTGCCCCCAGACATCTCTGTATCATGGGGCCGAACCACTACCGGCTCCCTCGCCCGGCCCGGCCGCCATCTTGGACACAGCACCACGAGGCCGTGTGGCCTCAGCTCGACCCTAACCCTGGGCCTGGCCAGGCCCCGACATCCCGGCACCACCATCCACCCAGGAGGTGAACAGACCACTTGGCAGGTCAGTGGGAGAAAGAAGTGTCGATGGCTCTCCCCCGCCAGGTGCCGATCGCCCCCCAGCTCCCCCGGGCGCTGGCTCCACCCCCCTGCTGGGTGTCTGGACTCCCTCATCCCGGACCTCCCGACCTCCAAGTGCGAGGGTCCGGACATCAAAGGGCGCCAGACCTATAACTGGGGCAGCTCCAGAGCAGGAAGGCAGTTGTATCCTGGAGTCGAGAGACACCGTGAAGAACTCATCCTTGACGGACTACTGGCGCTGCCGTAGCCCTGCCTTGCGAACTATCGTCCTGCCTGCTGGCGCTGCCGCAACCTTCTGCATCCTTCATCCTCGTCGGGACCTGCTGGCGCCGCCGCGGACCGTCACTACCTACGATCATCTCGGGACCTGCCGGCGCTGCCGCGGCCCGTCCCTCTAGAACGCCGAGCTCGAGGATTGTGAGCTATCCATCATATCATCGCATCTACCAGATTGGTAACAAGACTGTCCCGCTACCCCCTTTCCCAACCAAGAGACTAGAATCGAGGGGACCCCTGAGTCCTGACCTCCTTGTACCATTCTATCGTACCTAAAGATTGCTTATAAAGAACGTTAAACCTTATCTTCGTGTGGTGTACCTCTGTGGGGGGGAAGTTACTCGTCTGTACGATCGCTGGAGACGGCTCTCCCCGGAGACCTCTCCCCTTGTCCTCGGCCGACCCTCCCGGTCCGTCTAACACTCACACACTGCTGGCCCTGGACACCCAAACACTGCTCACCCTGCACACTCACACACTGTTCTCCCTGCTCACTCACACCCTGCTCACTCTGCACACTCACACATTGCTCACCCTGCACACTACTCACCCTGCACACCCACACACTGCTCGCCCTGCATAGGAACACACTGCTCAGCCTGCACACTTACACACTGCTGGCCCTGGACACACACACACTGCTCACTCTGCACACCCACACACTGCTCACCCTGTACTCTCAAGCACTGCTCACTATTTAACACACTGCTGGCCCTGGACACCCACACACTGCTCACCCAGCACACTCACACACTGCTCACCCTGCACACTCACACACGACTGGCCCTGGACACCCACACACTGCTCACCCTGCACACCCACACTCTGCTCACCCTGCACACCCACAGACTGCTCACCCTGCACTCCCACCCATTGCTCATCCTCCACACTCACACACTGCTCACCCTGCAAACCCACACACTGCTCACCCTCCATACGCACACACTGCTTACCATGCACACTCGCACACTGCTCACCCTGCATACTCACACACGCCTCACCCTGCATACTCACACACTGCTGGCTCTGGGCACCCACACACTGCTCACCCTGCAAACTCACACACTGTTCACACTCTCATACTGCTCACCCTGCACACCCACACACTGCTCATGCTGCATACTCACACACTGCTCACCCTGCATACTGACATACTGCTCAGCCTGCACAATTACATACTACTCACGCTGCATTCTCAACCACTGCTTTCCCTGGACACCCACATACTGCTCAACCTGCACACTCACACACTGCTCACCCTGCACACTCACAGATTGCTCACCCTGCACACTCACACACTGCTTACCCTGCACACTCACACACTGCTCTACATGCACACTCACACACTGTTTACCCTGCACACTCACACACTGCTCACCCTGCACACACACACATTGCTCACCCAGCATACTCACACACTACTCACCCTGCACACACATAGTGCTCTCCCTACACACTCACACACTGCTCACCCTGCCCACCCACACACTGCTCACCCTGCACACTCACACACTGCTCACCCTGCATACTCACACACTTCTATCCCTGCACACACACACTGCTCACCTTGCAAACTTACGCTGCTGGCCCTGGACACCCACATGCTGCTCACCCTGCATACTCACACACTACTCACCCTGCACACCCACACACTGTTGACCCTAGACACCCACACACTGCTGATCCTGCACACTCACACACTGCTCACCCTGCACACTCACACATTGCTAAACCTGCACACACACACACACTACTCACCCTGCATAGCCGCACACTGCTCACCCTGCACACTCACATACTGCTCACCCAGCACACTCATTCTGCTGCCCCTGGATACCCACGCACTGATCAACCTGCATACTCATAAACTACTCACCCTGCATACCCACACACTGCTCACCCTGCATACGCACACACAGCTCACCCTCCTTACTCACACATTGCACACCCTGCATGCTCACACACTGCTGGCCCTGGACTCCCACACACTGCTCACCCTGCACACTCACACAGTGATCACCCTGCACACTCACACATTACTCACCCTGCATACTCACACACTGCTCACCCTGCACACTCAAGCACTGTTCACTTTTTAACAGACTGCTGGCCTTGGACTCCCACACACTGCTCGCCCTGCCCACTCACACACTGCTCACCCTGCACTACCACACACTGCTGGCCCTGCACATCCACACACTGCTCACCCTGCACACCCACACACTGCTAACCGTGCACTCTCAAGCACTGTTCACTCTTTAACAGACTGCTGGCCCTGGACTCCCACACACTGCTCACCCTGCACACCCACACACTGCTCACCCTGGACACCCACACACTGCTCACCCTGCATACTCACACACTACTCACCCTGCACACCCACACACTGCTCACCCTGCATACTCACACACAGCTCACCCTGCTTACTCACACACTGCTCACTCTGCACACTCATACACTGAGCACCCGTATGCTCACAAACTGATGGCCTTGTGCACCCACACATTGATACGCTGCATACTCACACAGTGCTCACCCTGCATAATCACACACTGCTAACTCTGCAAACTCACACACTGCTCACCCTGCATACTCACACACTGCTGGCCCTGGACACAACACACTACTCACCCTGCACACTCACACATTGCTCACCCTGCACACACACACACTACTCACTCTGCATAGCGGCACACTGCTCACCCTGCACACTCACATACTGCTCACCCTGCACACTCACACTGCTGCCCCTGGACACCCACGCACTGCTCACCCTGCATACTCATACACCACTCACCCTGCACACCCACACACTGCTCACCCTGCACACCCACACACTGCTCACCCTGCACATCTACACATTGCTCACCATGCATACTCACACACTGTTCACCCTGCACACTCACACACTGCTCACCCTGCACACTCATAGTGCTGGCCCTGGACACCCTCACACTGCTCATCCTGCACACTCACACACTGATCACCCTGCACACTCACACATTGTTCACCATGCAAACTCACACACTGCTCACCCTGGACACTCATACATTGCTCACCCTGCACTCTCAAGCACTGCTCACTCTTTAACACACTGCTGGCCGTGGACATCCACACACTGCTCACCCTGCACACCCACACACTGCTCACTATGCACTCTCAAGCACTGTTCACTCTTTAACAGACTGCTGGCCCTGGACACCCACACACTGCTCACTCTGCACAGTCACACACTGATCACCCTGCACAACCACACACTGCTCACCTGGCACACCCACACACTGCTCTCCCTGCACACCTACACATTGCTCACCCTGCACAACCACACATTGCTCACCCTGCACACTCACACACTGCTCACCCTACACACTCACACTTCTGGCCCTGGACACCCACACATTGCTCACCCTGCATAGTCACACACTACTCACCCTGCACACTTACACACTGCTCACCCTGCATACTCACTCACACCGCTTACCCTGCATGCTCCCACACTGCTTACCCTGCATATTCACACACTGCTGGCCCTGGACTGCCACACACTGCCCACCCTGCACACTCACACACTTCTCACACTCACACACTGCTCAACCTGCACACCCACACACTGCTCACCCTGCACACTCTCACAATCCAAACCCCGCATACTCACACACAGCTCACCCTGCACACTCACATACTGCTCACCATGCACACTTACACTGCTGACCCAGGACACCCACACACTGCGCACCCTGCATACTCACACACTACTCACCCTGCACACCAACACACTGAGCACCCTGCATGCTCACACACTGCCACCCTGCATACTCACACACTGCTCACCCTGCATACTCACACATTGAGCACCCTGCACACTCACACATTGCTGACCCTGCACACTCACACACTACTCACCCTGCATACCTACACAGTGCTCACCCTGCACACCCACACACTGCTCACCATGCACACCCACACACTGCTCACCCTGCATACTCACACATTGCTCACGCTGCACACTCACACACTGTTCTCCCTGCACACTCACACATTGCTCACGCTGCACACTCACACACTGTTTATCTTGCACACTCACACACTGCTCTCCCTGCACACTCACACACTGCTCACCCCACACACTCACACACTGCTCACCCTGCACACTCACACATTGCTCACCCTGCACACTCACACACTGTTCACCCTACACACCCCCACACTGCTCACACTCACACACTGCTCACCCTGCACACTACTCACCCTGCACACCAACACACACTGCTCACCCTGCAAAGGAACACACTGCTCAGCCTGCATGTTAGACGGACCGGGAGGGTCGGCCGAGGACAAGGGGAGAGGTCTCCGGGGAGAGCCGTCTCCAGCGATCGTACAGACGAGTAACTTCCCCCCCACAGATGTACACCACACAAAGATAAGGTTTTGACGTTCTTTATAAGCAATCTTTAGGTACGATGGAATGGTACAAGGAGGTCAGGACTCAGGGGTCCCCTCGATTCTAGTCTCTTGGTTGGGAAAGGGGGTAGCGGGACAGTCTTGTTACCAATCTGGTAGCTGAGATGGTATGATGGATAGCTCACAATCCTCGAGCTCGGCGTTCTAGATGGACGGGCCGCGGCGGCACCAGCAGGTCCCGGTGAAGGTGGTAGTTACAACGGTCCGCGGCAGCGCAAGCAGGTCCCAGTGAATGTGGTAGTTACAACGGTCCGCGGCAGCGCCAGCAGGTCCCAGTGAAGGTGGTAGTTACAACGGTCCGCGGCAGCGCCAGCAGGTCCCAGTGAAGGTGGTAGTTACAACGGTCCACGGCAGCGCCAGCAGGTCCCAGTGAAGGTGGTAGTTACAACGGTCCGCGGCAGCGCCAGCAGGTCCCGATGAGGATGGAGGATGCAGAAGGCCGCGGCAGTGCCAGCAGGCAGGACGATAGTTCGCAAGGCAGGGCTACGGCAGCGCCAGTAGTCCGTCAGGGATGAGTTCTTCACGGTGTCTCTCGACTCCAGGATACAACTCCTTCCTGCTCTGGAGCTGCCCCAGTTATAGGTCTGGCCCCCTTTGATGTCCGGACCCTCGCACTTGGAGGTCGGGAGGTCCGGGATGAGGGAGTCCAGACACCCAGCAGGGGGGTGGAGCCAGCACCCGGGGGAGCTGGGGGCGATCGGCACCTGGCGGGGGAGAGCCATCGACACTTCTTTCTCCCATCGACCTGCCAAGTGGTCCGTTCACCTCCTGGGTGGATGGTGGTGCCGGGATGTCGGGGCCTGGCCAGGCCCAGGGTTAGGGTCGAGCTGAGGCCACGCGGCCTCGTGGTGCAGTGTCCAAGATGGCGGCCGGGCCGGGCGAGGGAGCCGGTAGTGGTTCGGCCCCATGATACAGAGAGGTCCGGGGGCAGGAGTCCCGTCTGGGGACGGGGTGCGGGTTGTTTCTGTGGGTAACACCTGGAGGGCCGGGGCTCGGGCCCTGTCATGCGGGGAGGGAGCAAGCCCTTCACGTGGCCTGTCCCACATGCGTCCCCCCCAGCTGAAGGCGGGGAGAGTCACCCATCCTCTTGGGGACTCTCCTCGTCGAGGCGGAAAAAGCATGACAGGCCATCTGCGTTGGCGTGGTCTTGGCCCGGTCGATGTTCCACAGTGAAGTCCATCCCCTGCAGGGAGATGGACCAACGCAATAGTTTGGGGTTTTCCCCCCGCATCTGCATTAGCCACTGCAGGGGTCGATGATCGGTTTGCACCCGGAAGTGGGTACCGAAGAGATAGGGCCGGAGCTTTTTGAGGGCCCACACCACTGCGAAGGCCTCCCTCTCGATGGTGCTCCAGCGCTGTTCTCGGGCCAGGAGGCGTCTGCTGATGAAGGCCACCGGTTGGTCAAGTCCCTCGGAGTTCAGCTGGGAGAGGACCGCCCCGATGCCATGGTCGGAGGCATCTGTTTGTACGATGAATTCCCGACTGTAGTCGGGGGCCTGGAGCACAGGGGCAGTGCACATGGCGGCTTTCAGCTTCTCGAAGGCCGCTTGACAGTCTGGGGTCCAGTTGACCTTCTTCGGGTGGTTTTTGGATGTGAGTCCCGTGAGGGGCCCCACAATGTTGCCATAGTCCCTCACGAACCGCCGGTAGTAGCCGGTGAGCCCCAAGAAGGCTCGGACCTCGGTCTGCGTGACTGGAGGCTGCCAGGACTGGATGGCAGCGATTTTGAGTTGCAGAGGGGCCACCAGACCGCTTCCCACCTGGTGTCCGAGATAGGTCACGGACCCCTGACCAATTTGGCACTTGCTGGCCTTGATTGTGAGGCCGGCCCGTTGGAGGGCCTGCAGGACCTCTCGGAGGTGGTGGAGGTGGTCGGACCAGTGGCGGCTGTACACAGCGATATCGTCCAGGTAGGCGGCGCTGAACTCCTCGAGCCCCGCCAAGACCTGGTTCACCAGTCGCTGAAAGGTAGCTGGGGCATTCTTCATGCCGAAGGGCATGACTTTGAAGTGGTAGAGGCCATCGGGGGTAGAAAAGGCGGATCGTTCTTGGGCCCGGGGTGTGAGACCGATCTGCCAGTAGCCCGCTGTCAGGTCGAAGATGCTGAGGTAGCGGGCAGCCCCCATGCGGTCGATCAGTTCATCCGCTCGGGGGATAGGATGAGCGTCGGTTCTGGTGACAGCATTCAAGCCCCGATAGTCGACGCAGAATCGGAGCTCCGGAGTGGTGCCGGGGGCAGCAGCTTTGGGGACCAGCACGACCGGGCTGGCCCAGGGGCTGTCCGAGGGCTCGATGACCCCGAGCGTGAGCATCTTTGACACCTCCTCTTGGATGCAGGCCCGTACCCGATCTGGTACGCGGTACGCCCGATGTCTGATAGGGGGACTGTCCCCAGTGTCCACGTCGTGCAAGCACCAGGGGGTGACCCCTGGGGTGAGGGAAAACAGGGTCGCAACCTGCAGCAGGAGGTCCCGGCAGCCTTGGCGCTGTTCCGGGGTGAGGGCATCGGAGAGCCGGACCCCGTCCACGGAACCATCTTTCTCTCGAGTCTTCAGGAGATCAGGGAGAGGCTCGGAGTCTTCTTCCGCTCCACTGTCTGTAGCAATCAGGAGGCTGAGCTCCGAGCGCACAAAGTGGGGTTTGAGTCTGTTGGTGTGGAGGACCCGGAGGGGGTTCCGTGGAGATTCCATATCAATGAGATAGGTGACGGGGCTCTTGCGTTCGACCACTTTGAAGGGCCCCGTCCACTTGTCCTGCAAGGCACATGGTTCGGTGGGGGACATCACCCACACTTGTTGGCCAGGTTCGAATTCGATGGAGGAGGCATTTTGATCGTACCATTTTTTCATGTCCTCCTGACTGGCCTCAAGGTTCGCTTTCGCCATTTCTCTGAATCGCCTGGTCTGATTGCGTAGGGTCAGGAGGTACTTGAAGACGTCTGGAGGGGTCTTTAGGGGGGCCATCTCACAACCTTCTTTGACTAGGCTGAGGGGCCCTCGCACAGGGTGCCCGTACAAGAGTTCGAAAGGGCTAAAGCCGAGGGACTTCTGGGGAACTTCTTGATAGGCGAAGAGGAGGCACGGAAGTAGTACATCCCACTGGCGACGGAGGGGCTCTTCCAATCCCCCAATCATTCCCTTGAGCGTGCGGTTGAACCGCTCGACTAGTCCGTTTCCTTGAGGGTGATAGGGGGTCGTGAATCGGTAGGTGACCCCGCACTGTTGCCAGAGGGACTTCATATACTTCGAAATAAAGTTTGTGCCTCTGTCGCTGACGACTTCTCGGGGGAAGCCCACCCGGGAGAAGATCCCCATTAAGGCCCGGCCGACCACCGGGGCTGTTACAGTTCGCAGGGGCACAGCCTCGGGGTAGCGGGTGGCGTGGTCCACCAGTACCAGGATGAACCGATGTCCTTGTGCTGTACGGGGGTCCAGGGGCCCCACAATGTCTATTCCCACCCTCTCGAACGGGGTGGTGACAACTGGGAAGGGTTGCAGAGGTGCTTTGAGTTTGCGGCCGCTCTTCCCGCTGGCCTGGCACGTGGGGCAGGACCGGCAGTGGTTGAGGACGTCGTTTCTCATCTTTGGCCAGAAAAAGTGGGTCACCAGGCGACTGTAGGTTTTGTCCTGGCCCAGGTGTCCAGCCAGAGGGACATCGTGGGCCAAATTTAACAGGAAGTCTCTAAAACGGAGGGGCACCACCAGCACTAGACTGGCCCCTAACTCCGCGATTCTCTGTTCACTGTACAATAGGTCGTTGTCCCAATAGATCCAATGGGCTCCGGTGGTGTCCCCTGCGCTCTGGGCGAGGGCTTGCTGGCGGAGTCCCTCGAGGGATGGACAGGTCTTCTGTTCTTGACGGATCTGTTCCTGGGTGGGCCCCCCTTCTTGACGCCACTGAGCCCGGTTGGGAAGGTCCTGGGGCTGAGCGAGCCCTTCGGGGGTTTGCTCTGGGGGGTCGGTATGGTCGGTGTCCTCTACTGGAGCGATCGGGGGAGGAGGTGCTGGCCATTCTGGTTCTTCTGATCGGGGGATGGCACGGGCGGCCATGGACCGGGTGGTTACGCACGCCCAGTCCGGGAGGCCAACATCCCCAGGTGCTCTCTTTTTTCTACGGCGGCCCACGGGGAACTCTCAAGATCATTCCCCAGGAGACAGTCCACAGGGGCATCATCTCGGACCGTCACCTTCAATGTGAGACCGGCCTCACGGCGTGGCCCTCTCCATCATCCAGCCAACCTGCAACCACCCTCAAGACACGACATCCCCGACTCCGGCCACCCCAGCCACCCCCGATCCGCGGGCCGGCCAGAGGCCTGACCAACTCACCACCCTACCACGCATGTCCAACCAAGGAAGCGGGAGCCTCAACACAGACCCAGAGGCGCCAGCCCAGTCACACCTCGGGTCGCCTTCCCCGGGAGGACTCAATCGGCCACCAGGCCCCTGGGGAGCAGGCGCCTCCCCTACCGAGCGTCTGGGGTCCCTCCCAGGCCCACCTAAAAAGACCAAAGAAGTGAGCGGCAGGAAATCCCGCCGAACCCCCTCCGTCACCCCAGTCCCCCCTCTGCGAGCACTCCGGACTTCAAAGAACCAGCGGAGTATAACAAGGGGTGCCGGAGAAACAAGGACAGAGAAGACCTGGAACCATCTGAGCCTGCAGACGCTGTCGCGGCTCCTGAACGCTGAAGTCACCTGGGCCTGCTGAGTGACTCGCGGCCTCTTGCTATTGAACCATCTGAGCCCTGCGGACTAGGTCGTGGCTCCCGAACACTGAACCACCTAGGCCTGCTGAGTGACTCGCGGCCCCCAGCTATTGAACCATCTGAGCCCTGCTGACGGAATTGCGGCTCCTGAACTCCGACCACCTGTGCCTGCTGAGAGACTCGCGGCGCTCCCCTTGAGGACGACTCGGGAAGAGATCGCCCAGAGACACGACACCCTCCGGCTCGAGGATTGTGAGCTTCCGCAGGGTATTTCGCAGAGACACTATCTTGAAAGACTGTCCCGCTACCCCCATTCCCCACGACTGACTTGTGGTACGTTGTGCCACTGCTGTACTATTCGCCTTTTGGGTCATAAAGATCCCTTGAAATCATCGATAAAAGAACTTATCGTCCTACAAAGAATACGTGTGGTGTCCCTCTGTTCACAGTGCAGTTCAGGGTGTGCGCGCCTGGTTCGGCTTATTTGGGAGAGGTGGGTCAAAGGGGTGGGCAGGACGTGTATCGAACCCCCTTCCGGCGAACGCCTTTCCAACATTTGGTGGCAGACGACGGGTTCCGAGCCGACACCGAAAGAGAGCGTGCAGTGAACGACTGACGCACTACCAAACAGAGATGGAAGGAGAAACCTCCCTGGGTGCCGCAGGTACCGAAATAAGCTCACCGTTCCGAGAGGATCAATTGGACTATTACACGCATAGAGAACTCAAACAGTTTTGCAAAGACCTTGGCATCGCTACCACCGGACTAAGCACAAAGGAAGACTTCCAGAAAGTACTGAAAGCCTGGGTCGAGACGGGGGCGCCCCCGACCCAAACGGAAGAAGACTCTACCCATGAACAAACAAGCACCCCGGCGAGAAACAACGGGCCAGAGGGGAACCTGTCCTCCGAGGAACTAGCGGACCGAGAGAGAAGCCGCAACCACGAACTGGAACTGGCAAAACTAAAAATCGAGGGAGAGATAAAACTGGCAGAGAAGAAGTTAGCCGTCGAGCAGTTACGGCTACAAGGGGAACTCGAAGAGAAGAGACTCCAAAGGGAGCACGACGAAAAGAAACTCCAGCTAGAACATGAACGCGGCCTGAAGGAGATTGAGTGGCGGGCTAGACACGAAAAGTCACAGCCGCACGGGAATCCACAGCCCGCTCCCGCCGGGGAAACCAAAGTTCACATCCCCAAGGATGTGGTCAAGGAGTATTATAAGAACGATGATATCCAGCAGTGGTTTAAGGCCTACGAAGTCGCCATGACCTCTCACCGAGTCCCGCAGAAGGATTGGGGGGCTGGCCTATGGGGCTGGTTCTTAAGCGAAGGAAGGGACACTCTGCTCGATCTGCCCTCCGCGGTCATGAACTCCTACAGCCACATGAAGGAAGCCCTCGTGGGCCGGTACGGACTCACCCCCGAAATGTACCGACAACGGTTCCGAGATTGCAAAAAGATACCGGGCACCACGTGGGTCGAATACGTGAACTTTTACAGCCGAACCTTGGACGGGTGGATCAAGGGCAGCAAGGTCTCCACCTTCGAAGAACTGTTCGATCTGATCGCCTGGGAACATTTAGCGGCCAATTGCTTTATAGAACTGCGCCAGCATCTCCTAGACAGTAAACTCACCGACCCTCGGAAGCTGGCCGCTGAGGCTGATCGTTGGGTGAACACCCGGGCCACCCGGGGCCCCGTGGGGGACTACGGCCGCCACAGTCAGGGTCCCCCCCGCCAGAGGGGCGGAGGGAACCACGGCCGACCAAGAGACTTTGCCGGGGGGTCCTCCACCAGCCCCACCAGCGGCGGGTTCGGCCCAGTCTCCAGCCAGCACCGGAGCCCCAGGACGACCAGGTCCACGAGCTAGGATCACCTGCTTCCGCTGCCAGCAGCCCGGACACTACGCCAATGACCCCCAGTGTCCCCAGTATCAGCGAACCACCACGACCAACCCCCCGACCCGGCAGATGGCCTCCGTGGCTCTAGGGAAAGAAATGGAAGACTCCGAGGAATGGGAACCAGCGGCCATGGCCCTGGTCTCCCTTGGTGATCAAGAAATGGTCCCCGGGACACCCTTACCCGCCAACACAGAAAAGTACCGACAGCGGGTGACCATCAACGGCCACCGAGTCGAGGGCCTTCGCGACACCGGGGCGAGTGTCACCGCGGTCCACCGCAGCCTAATTTCCGAAGACCAGATCCTAGCCGGAGCCCTCTGTCCGGTCGTATCCTCCGACAATTCTGAGAGCCTCTGCCAGATGGCCCTGGTGCCCTTCGAGTGGGGAGGGGTCTCCGGAGAACTGAAGGTAGCGGTCCGGACCTCGCAGCCCTTAGACTGCCTCCTGGGCAACGACCTGGAGAGTTCCCCGTGGGGGCAGGTAGAACGAACAGCCCACCTGGAGATGATGGGCCTACCAGAATGGGTCTGCGCCACCACGCGCTCCATGACCGCAGGAGTGGCCCCCTCCAAGGGCGGTGAAGCCCTCTTACCGAACACTTTCCCCGAGAGCAGGGACCCCCTACCAGAAGCAGACAACCCTCCTTCCGAGGAAGAAGGAGACACTAACCCAGGGGAAGGACCGGAACCTTCCGCCACAGAGGCCCCGATGGAACTCGAAGAACTGCCCGAGTTGGCCCAGTGGCACTGCGAAGGGGGGCCCTCCCGCGAAGAGTTCTGCCAGGAACAGACCACTTGCCCCTCCCTCGAGGGACTTAGACAACAAGCCAAAGCCCAGGTCGCCGGTGACCAAACCGGAACCCATTGGGTCTATTGGGACAATGGCCTCCTCTACAGCGAGCAAAAGTCCGCCGAGCTCGGCGCAGCACGAGTACTGGTGGTACCCCTGCGGTTCCAGAGCCTCCTCCTGGGCCTGGCCCACGATGTACCCTTGGCAGGCCACTTAGGCCAAGACAAGACATATCAGCGATTGGTTACCCACTTCTATTGGCCCAAGATACGAGCGAATGTAGAAGCACACTGCAAATCCTGCCTCACGTGCCAGGGCAGTGGGAAGAGTGGCGGAAAACGCAAAGCTCCCTTACAACCGTTCCCCGTTGTGAGTACCCCGTTCGAGCGGGTCGGCATCGACATCGTGGGACCCCTGGATCCGAAGACCGCCCAGGGCCACAGATTCATCCTTGTCCTGGTGGACCATGCCACCCGCTACCCCGAGGCCATCCCCCTCCGCACCGTGACGGCTCCCGTGGTGGGCCGGGCTCTCATGGGGATCTTCTCCCGTGTCGGATTTCCCCGCGAGGTTGTGAGTGATCGCGGCACGAACTTTATATCCCGCTACATGAAGTCCCTGTGGCAGCAGTGCGGAGTCACGTATAAGTTCACGACCCCCTACCACCCCCAGGGCAACGGCCTGGTGGAACGCTTCAACCGAACTCTGAAGGGAATGATCCTGGGCCTCGAAGAGCCCCTGCGCCGGAAATGGGACGTCCTCCTCCCTTGCCTCCTATTCGCGTACCGGGAGGTTCCCCAAAAGTCTCTGGGGTTCAGCCCCTTCGAACTGCTGTACGGACATCCCGTTCGAGGGCCCCTGAGCCTGGTCAAAGAGGGCTGGGAGACAAGCCCCCGGGGGACACCCCCGGATGTGTTCCGCTACATCCTGGCGCTCCGCAACCAGACAAGGAAGTTTAGAGAACTTGCAGAGGTTAACCTCGAGGCCAGCCAAGAAGAAATGAAGCGCTGGTATGACCAGAACGCAACCCTGGTCGAGTTCCAGCCGGGCCAGCAGGTTTGGGTCATGGCTCCGGTGAAACCCTGCGCCCTACAAGACAAATGGACTGGCCCATTCAAGGTGGTTGAACGGAAGAGCCAGGTCACGTATCTGGTCGACGTACAGTCCCCACGGAACCCCCTCTGGGTCCTCCACGTAAACCGTCTCAAGCCCCACTTCATAAGGACAGAATTGAGTTTGCTACTGGCCACCGATGAGGGGGCAGAAGCAGACACTGAAACCCTGCCCGACCTCCTGTGCACGAAAGAACTGGACGGCTCCGTGGAGGGTGTGACACTGTCGGCCACCCTCACTCCCCAGCAGGCCGACGACTGCCGCCAGCTGCTCGGACAATTCGCAGACCTCTTCTCCCTCATTCCAAGGGTGACCGACTGGTGAGTCCACGACGTGGACACCGGCGACTGCCCGCCTGTGAGACACCGAGCCTACCGGGTGCCTGACCGGGTCCGCACCTGCATCAAGACCGAGGTACAGAAAATGCTCAACCTAGGGGTCATCGAGCCCTCCGACAGCCCCTGGGCCAGCCCGGTGGTTCTGGTCCCGAAGGCGGCCTCCCCAGGGGTCGCCCCCGAACTAAGATTCTGTGTAGACTATCGGGGGCTCAACGCGGTCACCCGGGCAGACGCTCACCCTATTCCCCGAGCCGACGAGCTCATCGACCGCCTGGGGGCCGCCCAGTTCCTCAGCACTTTCGACCTGACCTGCGGGTACTGGCAGATCGCTCTCACGGAAGGGGCGAAAGAGCGCTCTGCCTTCTCCACGCCAGATGGCCACTACCGCTTCAGGGTCATGCCGTTCGGAATGAAAAACGCCCCAGCCACGTTCCAGCGGTTGGTGAACAAGGTCCTGGCCGGACTCGAGGAGTTCAGCGCAGCGTACCTTGACGACATCGCCGTATTCAGTTCTCAATGGCACGAGCATCTCCAGCACCTCTGACAAGTACTAATGGCCCTGCGCCGAGCAGGCCTGACAGTGAAAGCCAGCAAATGCCAGCTCGGACAAGGCTCCGTGGTCTACCTGGGGCATCAGGTGGGCAGCGGCCAGGTCGCCCCTCTCCAGCCGAAGATCGATGCCATCAAGTCCTGGGAGCCCCCCACCACGCAGACAGAGGTTCGGGCCTTCCTGGGCCTTACGGGGTACTACCGGAGGTTCATTAAAAATTATGGTAGTATCGCAGGGCCCCTCACAGAATTGACCTCCAAGAAGCTTCCGCAGAAGGTGCAGTGGACCCCCCAGTGCCAGCAGGCGTTCGACGCCTTGAAAACCGCCATGTGCACCGCTCCCGTACTCAAGGCCCCCGACTACTCCCAAGAGTTCGTGGTCCAGACCGACGCATCCGAACATGGCATCGGGGCCGTGCTCTCGCAGTTCGATGACAAGGGCATTGATCAGCCCATAGCTTTCATCAGCCGAAGGCTGCTGCCGAGAGAGCAGCGTTGGAGTACTATAGAGCGAGAGGCCTTTGCCGTAGTCTGGGCCCTCAAGAAACTGCGGCCCTACTTGTTCGGAACCCATTTTCGAGTACAGACGGACCACCGGCCCTTGCAATGGCTAATGCGGATGAGGGGGGAGAACCCCAAGCTACTACGATGGTCCATCTCCCTCCAAGGAATGGATTTCACTGTCGAACATCGCCCCGGGACGGATCATGCCAACGCCGACGGCCTGTCCCGGTTCTTCCGCTTCGGCGAGGAGAACCCCCCAGTGGATGGGTAGTTCTCCACGCCTTTCAGCTGGGGGGGACGCGTGTGAGACCGGCCTCACGGCGTGGCCCTCTCCATCATCCAGCCAACCTGCAACCACCCTCAAGACACGACATCCCCGACTCCGGCCGCCCCAGCCACCCCCGATCCGCGGGCCGGCCAGAGGCCTGACCAACTCACCACCCTACCACGCATGTCCAACCAAGGAAGCGGGAGCCTCAACACAGTCCCAGAGGCGCCAGCCCAGTCACACCTCGGGTCGCCTTCCCCGGGAGGACTCAATCGGCCACCAGGCCCCTGGGGAGCAGGCGCCTCCCCTACCGAGCGTCTGGGGTCCCTCCCAGGCCCACCTGAAAAGACCAAAGAAGTGAGCGGCAGGAAATCCCGCCGAACCCCCTCCGTCACCCCAGTCCCCCCTCTGCGAGCACTCCGGACTTCAAAGAACCAGCGGAGTATAACAAGGGGTGCCGGAGAAACAAGGACAGAGAAGACCTGGAACCATCTGAGCCTGCAGACGCTGTCGCGGCTCCTGAACGCTGAAGTCACCTGGGCCTGCTGAGTGACTCGCGGCCTCTTGCTATTGAACCATCTGAGCCCTGCGGACTAGGTCGCGGCTCCCGAACACTGAACCACCTAGGCCTGCTGAGTGACTCGCGGCCCCCAGCTATTGAACCATCTGAGCCCTGCTGACGGAATCGCGGCTCCTGAACTCCGACCACCTGTGCCTGCTGAGAGACTCGCGGCGCTCCCCTTGAGGACGACTCGGGAAGAGATCGCCCAGAGACACGACACCCTCCGGCTCGAGGATTGTGAGCTTCCACAGGGTATTTCGCAGAGACACTATCTTGAAAGACTGTCCCGCTACCCCCATTCCCCACGACTGACTTGTGGTACGTTGTGCCACTGCTGTACTATTCGCCTTTTGGGTCATAAAGATCCCTTGAAATCATCGATAAAAGAACTTATCGTCCTACAAAGAATACGTGTGGTGTCCCTCTGTTCACAGTGCAGTTCAGGGTGTGCGCGCCTGGTTCTGCTTATTTGGGAGAGGTGGGTCAAAGGGGTGGGCAGGACGTGTATCGAACCCCCTTCCGGCGAACGCCTTTCCAACATTCAACATGCCGGAGACTCCTCCCCATTCGAAGGGGACGCAGGCCATCCGACATAGACTCTCCGAATTGTCGGCTGAACGGACGGGGCAGAGAATGTTCGGCAGGATCTGCTCTGGTTTTACCAGGTGACAGCGGACGGCCGTCACACTGGCCCCCGTGTCACGTAGTGCTTCGGCCCGGCGTCCATTAATGTTCACCCACTGACTATATTTTCTGGTGTTGGCGGGTAGGGGAGCCCGCGGGACCATGTCTCTTCCCCCTAGGCACGCTAGAACCATGGCGGCCGGTTCCCACTCTCGTTGTTCCTGCTCGTATTCTTCCTGTTCTTCCGAGATTTGTTCTCCCCCCAGGGCGGCTGCGGCTACCTGGCGGGGTCTCGGAGTTTGGTTCTGTGGACAGTTCGGGTCATTGGCGTAGTGGCCGACTCGCTGGCATCGGTGACACGTGACATTGGCTCGGAACCCCGGGCGCATCGGGGGGTTGCCCCGGCTGGCCGGGGGCGGGGTGCTGGCAGCGGGAGCGGCCGGGACGGTGTCTCTTCCTCGTCCCTGGCCTCCTCCTCCTCCTCGGGGACGGTGCTGACCTTGGTTGTTCCGGTTCTGTTCGTGCGGCCCTCTCCGGCCCACTCGGGTGCTTTCCCACCAGTCAGCTTCGGCGGCGAGTTGCCGTGGGTCAGTCAATTTACTGTCGAGGAGGTGCTGCCTGAGCTCGACGAAGCAGTTGTTAGAGAGGTGCTCCCACACCATGAGATTAAAAAGTTGCTCGTAGGTCGTTACGTGGCTTCCCTTGATCCAACCCTCGAAGGCTCGGCTGAAATAGTTGACATATTCCACCCAAGTTGTACCCGGGATCCGGGTGCAGTCTCGGAACCTCTGGCGGTACATTTCGGGTGTGAGCCCATATCGGGTGAGGAGGGCAGCCTTCATGTGGTCATAGGATGACATCAGATGGTCTGGGAGCTGTAACAGGGCATCGCGGCCTTCATTGACGAACCTCCCCCATAGACCGGCTCCCCAGTCACTTCGATCGATCCGGTGGGAGGTCATGGCGATCTCGTAGGCCTTGAACCACTGTTGTATGTCGTCCTCTCGGACATACTCTCGAACTACATCCTTGGGGATGTGGACTTTCTTTTCTGTCGCTCCCGGGGTGCGCGGTCGCTCGGGCACCTCCAGTTCTTTGTTCTGCTTCCGTAGGTCTATTTCTGCCAGTTTGCGCTCGTGTTCGTACGCTAATCTCTTTTCTTCGAGCTCTCTCTGCCTCTGTTTTTCTTCCCGTTCTTCTCGGAGCCGCAGATGTTCTAGGTTCAGTTTTTGTTCGGCTAATTTTAGTTCACCGTCCATTTTGAGCCGTGCCATTTCTAGCTCATGTAGTCTGCTTTTTTCTCTCTCTTGGATCTCTTCCTGCGAGAGACCCGTTCTTCGCTCCTCGGGAGCCGTGGTGTTCCTCTCTGATGCTGCAATGTTTTGGTCCGGGATCTGGCGGCCCCGGTTTCTGCCCACGACTCAATGGCGTGCTTGAAATCGTCTTTGGTACTCAGGCCGGTGGCAGCAATGCCTAGTTCAATGCAGAATTGTTTCAATTCACGATGGCTGTACTCTTCCAATTTCTCCATCTGGAATTTCTCGGTGGATCCGCTCTCTTTGGTTGACATTGTGGTTTCGTCGTGGGGTGAGCTACTCTCTGTACGATTATGCGTTGATTCGGATCGCGCCGCTGGCCACCAATGTTAGACGGACCGGGAGGGTCGGCCGAGGACAAGGGGAGAGGTCTCCGGGGAGAGCCGTCTCCAGCGATCGTACAGACGAGTAACTTCCCCCCCACAGATGTACACCACACAAAGATAAGGTTTTGACGTTCTTTATAAGCAATCTTTAGGTACGATGGAATGGTACAAGGAGGTCAGGACTCAGGGGTCCCCTCGATTCTAGTCTCTTGGTTGGGAAAGGGGGTAGCGGGACAGTCTTGTTACCAATCTGGTAGCTGAGATGGTATGATGGATAGCTCACAATCCTCGAGCTCGGCGTTCTAGATGGATGGGCCGCGGCGGCGCCAGCAGGTCCCGGTGAAGGTGGTAGTTACAACGGTCCGCGGCAGCGCCAGCAGGTCCCAGTGAAGGTGGTAGTTACAACGGTCTGCGGCAGCGCCAGCAGGTCCCAGTGAAGGTGGTAGTTACAACGGTCCGCGGCAGCGCCAGCAGGTCCCAGTGAAGGTGGTAGTTACAACGGTCCGCGGCAGCGCCAGCAGGTCCCAGTGAAGGTGGTAGTTACAACGGTCCGCGGCAGCGCCAGCAGGTCCCGACGAGGATGGAGGATGCAGAAGGCCGCGGCAGCGCCAGCAGGCAGGACGATAGTTCGCAAGGCAGGGCTACGGCAGCGCCAGTAGTCCATCAGGGATGAGTTCTTCACGGTGTCTCTCGACTCCAGGATACAACTCCTTCCTGCTCTGGAGCTGCCCCAGTTATAGGTCTGGCCCCCTTTGATGTCCGGACCCTCGCACTTGGAGGTCGGGAGGTCCGGGATGAGGGAGTCCAGACACCCAGCAGGGGGGTGGAGCCAGCGCCCGGGGGAGCTGGGGGCGATCGGCACCTGGCGGGGGAGAGCCATCGACACTTCTTTCTCCCATCGACCTGCCAAGTGGTCCGTTCGCCTCCTGGGTGGATGGTGGTGCCGGGATGTCGGGGCCTGGCCAGGCCCAGGGTTAGGGTCGAGCTGAGGCCACGCGGCCTCGTGGTGCAGTGTCCAAGATGGCGGCCGGGCCGGGCGAGGGAGCCGGTAGTGGTTCGGCCCCATGATACAGAGAGGTCCGGGGGCAGGAGTCCCGTCTGGGGACGGGGTGCGGGTTGTTTCTGTGGGTAACACCTGGAGGGCCGGGGCTCGGGCCCTGTCATGCGGGGAGGGAGCAAGCCCTTCACGTGGCCTATCCAACACTGCACACTTACACACTGCTGGCCCTGGACACACACACACTGCTCACCCTCGACACCCACACACTGCTCACCCTGCACTCTCAAGCACTGCTCACTATTTAACACACTGCTGGCCCTGGACACCCACACACTGCTTACCTTGCACACTCAAACATTGCTCACCCTGCACACTCACACACTGCTGGCCCTGGACACCCACACACTGCTCAACCTGCACACCCACACTCTGCTCACCCTGCACACCCACAGACTGCTCACCCTGCACACCCACACATTGCTCATTCTGCACACTCACACACTGCTCACCCTGCATACTCACATACAGCTCACCCTGCACACTCACATACTGCTCACCATGCACACTCACTGCTGGTCCTGGACACCCACACACTGCTCACCCTGCATACTCATACACTGCTCACACAGCACACCCACACACTGCTCACCGTGTACACTCACACACTGCTCACCCTGCATACTCACACACTGCTCACCCTGAAAACTCACACATTGAGCACCCTGCACACTCACACATTGCTGACCCTGCACACTCACACACTACTCACCCTGCATACCTACACAGTGCTCACCCTGCACACCCACACACTGCTCACCATGCACACCCACACACTGCTCACCCTGCATACTCACACACTGCTCACCATGCACACTCACACACTGCTCACCATGCACACTCACACTGCTGGCCCTGGACACCTACCCACTGCTCACCCTACATACTCACAACTGCTCACCCTGCACACCCACACACTGCTCACCCTGCATACTCATACGCTGCTCCCCCTGCATGCTCACACACTCCTTACCCTGCATACTTACACACTGCTGGCCATGGACACCCGCACACTGCTCACCATGCACACTCACACACTGATCACACTCAAACACTGCTCAACCTGCACACCCAAACACTGCTCAACCTATATACTCACACACTGCTCACCCTGAATAGTAACACACTGCTCACCCTGCACATTCACACACTGCTGGCCCTGGACACACACACACACTGCCCACCCAGCATGTGAGAAGGTTGCCTGATATATGTTTTCCATTAGTTCTAGTGGGCACCTTGTATCAGTCCAAACAACCCCTTATGGTGAATGGTTAAAGACAACCTTATGTGAAAGCTATCCTTGTGGTAGCTATGGAGAGCAGCCTTCAGGCTAAGTCTTGAAGGAATGTAAAGCAGCTTGTTTTACCAGTCTATAATCTCTTGAATGATCAAATGAAAAGACAACCACACCATGTATATATTCAAAATATATGTATTTAAGGTTAAACACACCCCTCTAGTCTCTTTATGAGACAGGAATTCGAAATACTAAAGTTACAAGTGATTAAGCATCAGTAAAAGCACAAATACACGTTTGAGCCCTAGAGGCGTACTAAACCGTGTACTAAAAAAGTGGTATAAGAACCACGACTGTAATAAGCACTAGGCCTATTACCTCTAGAATCGCTGGGACCCCAAGGAACCACCCAAGGTAGGAACACAGGGGACCCACGGGAACTGTATGCAGTGTGGAAATACAACCGCGGGTTCCTATTACTTTCCACGGGGAATGTCGCGGTTGGAATTTTAAAGATTAGGCACACTTCTAATCGAGTCAGGACCAAACCCTCTTTGTTGGAAGGCGGACCTCGGGGAGTCGGAGAGACCACCCAGAGGGGCCCCCACACTGTACGAAGTAGCCGAGCGCTGCAGAGAAGCCTCCTGGGAGATCCTTCTCCTATTATGTACTAGCACAGTAACACCACCACACAGGACTCAAGGAGGTTGTCTCAAGACGAGAAATTCTTTATCAGCACTTAAAGGTTACGGGATCAATATTTACACGAAAAGGGATCAAGGGATCCACAAAAGTCTCAGTGTCTCTTTAGAAGGGAAGGGGTAGCGGGACAGTCTTTGGCAGGAGCTAGGTACGAGGGTACCTGGGGCCCAGTTCTTATCCTCAAGCTGGAGGGCCTCCGGAACTCGGAGGGGTCGAGCCGCGACGGCGTCAGCAGGGCTCTGGCGTTCAGTTCGTGGAGAGCCGCGACCAGGTCAGCGGGGCTCTCAAGATGGTTTCTGCTCAGCTCGAGCCGCGACGTCGTCAGCAGGGCTCCGAGGGAGGTTTCAGGAAGGTTGGGCCGCGACAGCGTCAGCAGGGCCCCGATGTTCCGGGGGGCTTCAAGGTTTCAGAAAGAAGGAGCCGCGACGCAGTCTGCAGGGCTCGTGGTGGTTTCAAGCAAGAGTTCTTCTCCGTAGGGTCGGCCGTGATTCAATCAGCAGGGCTCTCGACTCCGGGATACAACTGCCGGTCTGTTGCGGGGTCGCCCCAGATATAGGCCTGGAGCCCTTTGAAGTCCGGACCCTTGCGCCCGGAGGGGCGGAAAGGCCGGGTTGGGAGCGGCCAGACGCCCAGCAGGAGAGGCGCCGGGCCCAGGAGAGATGGAGGCCGATCGCACCTCGGTGTGGGGGGACGGTTGGGGGTCCCATCTGTTGGACAGGCCACGTGAAGGGCTTGCTCCCTCCCCGCATGACAGGGCCCGAGCCCCGGCCCTCCAGGTGTTACCCACAGAAACAACCCGCACCCCGTCCCAGATGGGACTCCTGCCCCCGGACCTCTCTGTATCATGGGGCCGAACCACTACCGGCTCCCTCGCCCGGCCCGGCCGCCATCTTGGACACTGCACCACGAGGCCGCGTGGCCTCAGCTCGACCCTAACCCTGGGCCTGGCCAGGCCCCGACATCCCGGCACCACCATCCACCCAGGAGGTGAACGGACCACTTGGCAGGTCGATGGGAGAAAGAAGTGTCGATGGCTCTCCCCCGCCAGGTGCCGATCGCCCCCCAGCTCCCCCGGGCGCTGGCTCCACCCCCCTGCTGGGTGTCTGGACACCCTCTTCCCGGACCTCCCGACCTCCAAGTGTGAGGGTCCGGACATCAAAGGGCGCCAGACCTATAACTGGGGCAGCTCCAGAGCAGGAAGGCGGTTGTATCCTGGAGTCGAGAGACACCGTGAAGAACTCATCCCTGACGGACTACTGGCGCTGCCGTAGCCCTGCCTTGCGAACTTTCGTCCTGCCTGCTGGCACTGCCGCGGCCTTCTGCATCCTCCATCCTCGTTGGGACCTGCTGGCGCTGCCCCGGACCGTTGTAACCACCACCTTCACTGGGACCTGCTGGTGCTGCCGCGGACCGTTGTAACTACCACCTTCACTGGGACCTGCTGGCGCTGCCGCGGACCGTTGTAACTACCGCCTTCACTGGGACCTGCTGGCGCTGCCGCGGACCGTTGTAACTACCACCTTCACCGGGACCTGCTGGCACCGCCGCGGCCCGTCCATCTAGAACGCCGAGCTCGAGGATTGTGAGCTATCCATCATACCATCTCAGCTACCAGATTGGTAACAAGACTGTCCCGCTACCCCCTTTCCCAACCAAGAGACTAGAATCGAGGGGACCCCTGAGTCCTGACCTCCTTGTACCATTCTATCGTACCTAAAGATTGCTTATAAAGAACGTCAAAACCTTATCTTTGTGTGGTGTACATCTGTGGGGGGGAAGTTACTCGTCTGTACGATCGCTGGAGACGGCTCTCCCCGGAGACCTCTCCCCTTGTCCTTGGCCGACCCTCCCAGTCCGTCTAACATTGGTGGCAGCGGCGGGATCCGAATCAACGCATAATCGTACAGAGAGTAGCTCACCCCACGACGAAACCACAATGTCAGCCAAAGAGAGCGGATCCACCGAGAAATTCCAGATGGAGAAATTGGAAGAGTACAGCCATCGTGAATTGAAACAATTCTGCATTGAACTAGGCATTGCTACCGCCGGCCTGAGTACCAAAAACGATTTCAAGCACGCCATTGAGTCGTGGGCAGAAACCGGGGCCGCCAGATCCCCGGACCAAAACATTGCAGCATCAGAGAGGAACACCACGGCTCCCGAGGAGCGAAGAACGGGTCTCTCGCAGGAAGAGATCCAAGAGAGAGAAAAAAGCAGACTACATGAGCTAGAAATGGCACTGCTCAAAATGGACGGTGAACTAAAATTAGCCAAACAAAAACTGAACCTAGAACATCTGCGGCTCCGAGAAGAACGGGAAGAAAAACAGAGGCAGAGAGAGCTCGAAGAAAAGAGATTAGCGTACGAACACGATCGCAAACTGGCAGAAATAGACCTACGGAAGCAGAACAAAGAACTGGAGGTGCCCGAGCGACCGCGCACCCTGGGAGCGACAGAAAAGAAAGTCCACATCCCCAAGGATGTCGTTCGAGAGTATGTCCGAGAGGACGACATACAACAGTGGTTCAAGGCATACGAGATCGCCATGACCTCCCACCGGATCGATCGAAGTGACTGGGGAGCCGGTCTATGGGGGAGGTTCGTCAATGAAGGCCGCGATGCCCTGTTACAGCTCCCAGACCATCTGATGTCATCCTATGACCACATGAAGGCTGCCCTCCTCACCCGATATGGGCTCACACCCGAAATGTACCGCCAGAGGTTCCGAGACTGCACCCGGATACCGGGTACAACTTGGGTGGAATATGTCAACTATTTCAGCCGAGCCTTCGAGGGTTGGATCAAGGGAAGCCACGTAACGACCTACGAGCAACTTTTTAATCTCATGGTGTGGGAGCACCTCTCTAACAACTGCTTCGTCGAGCTCAGGCAGCACCTCCTCGATTGTAAATTGACTGACCCACGGCAACTCGCCGCCGAAGCTGACCAGTGGGAAAGCACCCGAGTGGGCCGGAGAGGGCCGCACGAACAGAACCGGAACAACCAAGGTCAGCACCGTCCCCGAGGAGGAGGAGGAGGCCAGGGACGAGGAAGAGACACCGTCCCGGCCGCTCCCGCTGCCAGCACCCCGCCCCCGGCCAGCCGGGGCAACCCCCCGATGCGCCCGGGGTTCCGAGCCAATGTCACGTGTCACCGATGCCAGCGAGTCGGCCACTACGCCAATGACCCGAACTGTCCACAGAACCAAACTCCGAGACCCCGCCAGGTAGCTGCCGCCGCCCTGGGGGGAGAACAAATCTCCGAAGAACAGGAAGAATACGAGCAGGAACAACAAGAGTGGGAACCGGCCGCCATGGTTCTAGCGTGCCTAGGGGGAAGAGACATGGTCCCGCGGGCTCCCCTACCCGCCAACACCAGAAAATATAGTCAGTGGGTGAACATTAATGGACGCCGGGCCGAAGCACTACGTGACACGGGGGCCAGTGTGACGGCCGTCCGCGGTCACCTGGTAAAACCAGAGCAGATCCTGCCGAACATTCTCTGCCCCGTCCGTTCAGCCGACAATTCGGAGAGTCTATGTCGGATGGCCTGCGTCTCCTTCGAATGGGGAGGAGTCTCCGGCATGTTGAAGGTGACGGTCCGAGATGATGCCCCCGTGGACTGTCTCCTGGGGAATGATCTTGAGAGTTCCCCGTGGGCCGCCGTAGAAAGAAGAGAGCACCAGGGGATGTTGGGCCTCCCGGACTGGGCGTGCGTAACCACCCGGTCCATGGCCGCCCGTGCCATCCCCCGACCAGAAGAACCAGAATGGCCAGCACCTCCTCCCCCGATCGCTCCAGTAGAGGACACCGACCATACCGACCCCCCAGAGCAAACCCCCGAAGGGCTCGCTCAGCCCCAGGACCTTCCCAACCTGGCTCAGTGGCATCAAGAAGGGGGGCCCACCCATGAACAGTTCCGTCAAGAACAGAAGACCTGTCCCTCCCTCGAGGGACTCCGCCAGCAAGCCCTCGCCCAGAGCGCAGGGGACACCACCGGAGCCCATTGGATCTATTGGGACAACGACCTATTGTACAGTCAACAGAGAATCGCGGAGTTAGGGGCCAGTCGAGTGCTGGTGGTGCCCCTCCGTTTTAGAGACTTCCTGTTAAATTTGGCCCACGATGTCCCTCTGGCTGGACACCTGGGCCAGGACAAAACCTGCAGTCGCCTGGTGACCCACTTTTTCTGGCCAAAGATGAGAAACGACGTCCTCAACTACTGCCGATCCTGCCCCACGTGCCAGGCCAGCGGGAAGAGCGGCCGCAAACTCAAAGCACCTCTGCAACCCTTCCCAGTTGTCACCACCCCGTTCGAGAGGGTGGGAATAGACATTGTGGGGCCCCTGGACCCCCGTACAGCACAAGGAGATCGGTTCATCCTGGTACTGGTGGACCACGCCACCCGCTACCCCGAGGCTGTGCCCCTGCGAACTGTAACAGCCCCGGTGGTCGGCCGGGCCTTAATGGGGATCTTCTCCCGGGTGGGCTTCCCCCGAGAAGTCGTCAGCGACAGAGGCACAAATTTTTTTTCGAAGTATATGAAGTCCCTCTGGCAACAGTGCGGGGTCACCTACCGATTCACGACCCCCTATCACCCTCAAGGAAACGGACTAGTCGAGCGGTTCAACCGCACGCTCAAGGGAATGATTGGGGGATTGGAAGAGCCCCTCCGTCGCCAGTGGGATGTACTACTTCCGTGCCTCCTCTTCGCCTATCGAGAAGTTCCCCAGAAGTCCCTCGGCTTTAGCCCTTTCGAACTCTTGTACGGGCACCCTGTGCGAGGGCCCCTCAGCCTAGTCAAAGAAGGTTGGGAGATGGCCCCCCTAAAGACCCCTCCAGACGTCTTCAAGTACCTCCTGACCCTACGCAATCAGACCAGGCGATTCAGAGAAATGGCGAAAGCGAACCTTGAGGCCAGTCAGGAGGACATGAAAAAATGGTACGATCAAAATGCCTCCTCCATCGAATTCGAACCTGGCCAACAAGTGTGGGTGATGTCCCCCACCGAACCATGTGCCTTGCAGGACAAGTGGACGGGGCCCTTCAAAGTGGTCGAACGCAAGAGCCCCGTCACCTATCTCATCGATATGGAATCTCCACGGAACCCCCTCCGGGTCCTCCACACCAACAGACTCAAACCCCACTTTGTGCGCTCGGAGCTCAGCCTCCTGATGGCTACAGACAGTGGAGCGGAAGAAGACTCCGAGCCTCTCCCTGATCTCCTGAAGACTCGTGAGAAAGATGGTTCCGTGGACGGGGTCCGGCTCTCCGATGCCCTTACCCCGGAACAGCGCCAAGGCTGCCGGGACCTCCTGCTGCAGTTTGCTACCTTGTTTTCCCTCACCCCAGGGGTCACCCCCTGGTGCTTGCACGACGTGGACACTGGGGACAGTCCCCCTATCAGACACCGGGCGTACCGCGTACCAGATCGGGTACGGGCCTGCATCCAAGAGGAGGTATCAAAGATGCTCACGCTCGGGGTCATCGAGCCCTCGGACAGCCCCTGGGCCAGCCCGGTCGTGCTGGTCCCCAAAGCTGCTGCCCCCGGCACCACTCCGGAGCTCCGATTCTGCGTCGACTATCGGGGCTTGAATGCTGTCACCAGAACCGACGCTCATCCCATCCCCGAGCGGATGAACTGATCGACCGCATGGGGGCTGCCCGCTACCTCAGCATCTTCAACCTGATAGCGGGCTACTGGCAGATCGGTCTCACACCCCGGGCCCAAGAACGATCCGCCTTTTCTACCCCCGATGGCCACTACTACTTCAAAGTCATGCCCTTCGGCATGAAGAATGCCCCAGCTACCTTTCAGCGACTGGTAAACCAGGTCTTGGCGGGGCTCGAGGAGTTCAGCGCCGCCTACCTGGACGATATCGCTGTGTACAGCCGCCACTGGTCCGACCACCTCCACCACCTCCGAGAGGTCCTGCAGGCCCTCCAACGGGCCGGCCTCACAATCAAGGCCAGCAAGTGCCAAATTGGTCAGGGGTCCGTGACCTATCTCGGACACCAGGTGGGAAGCGGTCTGGTGGCCCCTCTGCAACTCAAAATCGCTGCCATCCAGTCCTGGCAGCCTCCAGTCACGCAGACCGAGGTCCGAGCCTTCTTGGGGCTCACCGGCTACTACCGGCGGTTCGTGAGGGACTATGGCAGCATTGTGGGGCCCCTCACGGGACTCACATCCAAAAACCACCCGAAGAAGGTCAACTGGACCCCAGACTGTCAAGCGGCCTTCGAGAAGCTGAAAGCCGCCATGTGCACTGCCCCTGTGCTCCAGGCCCCCGACTACAGTCGGGAATTCATCGTACAAACAGATGCCTCCGACCATGGCATCGGGCGGTCCTCTCCCAGCTGAACTCCGAGGGTCTTGACCAACCGGTGGCCTTCATCAGCAGACGCCTCCTGGCCCGAGAACAGCGCTGGAGCACCATCGAGAGGGAGGCCTTCGCAGTGGTGTGGGCCCTCAAAAAGCTCCGGCCCTATCTCTTCGGTACCCACTTCCGGGTGCAAACAGATCATCGACCCCTGCAGTGGCTAATGCAGATGCGGGGGGAAAACCCCAAACTATTGCGTTGGTCCATCTCCCTGCAGGGGATGGACTTCACTGTGGAACATCGACCAGGCCAAGACCACGCCAACGCAGATGGCCTGTCACGCTTTTTCCGCCTCGACGAGGAGAGTCCCCAAGAGAATGGGTGACTCTCCCCGCCTTCAGCTGGGGGGGACGCATGTTGGACAGGCCACGTGAAGGGCTTGCTCCCTCCCCGCATGACAGGGCCCGAGCCCCGGCCCTCCAGGTGTTACCCACAGAAACAACCCGCACCCCGTCCCAGACGGGACTCCTGCCCCCGGACCTCTCTGTATCATGGGGTCGAACCACTACCGGCTCCCTCGCCCGGCCCGGCCGCCATCTTGGACACTGCACCACGAGGCCGCGTGGCCTCAGCTCGACCCTAACCCTGGGCCTGGCCAGGCCCCGACATCCCGGCACCACCATCCACCCAGGAGGTGAACGGACCACTTGGCAGGTCGATAGGAGAAAGAAGTGTCGATGGCTCTCCCCCGCCAGGTGCCGATCGCCCCCCAGCTCCCCCGGGCGCTGGCTCCACCCCCCTGCTGGGTGTCTGGACTCCCTCTTCCCGGACCTCCCGACCTCCAAGTGCGAGGGTCCGGACATCAAAAGGCGCCAGACCTATAACTGGGGCAGCTCCAGAGCAGGAAGGCGGTTGTATCCTGGAGTCGAGAGACACCGTGAAGAACTCATCCCTGACGGACTACTGGCGCTGCCGTAGCCCTGCCTTGCGAACTATCGTCCTGCCTGCTGGCGCTGCCGCGGCCTTCTGCATCCTCCATCCTCGTTGGGACCTGCTGGCGCTGCCGCGGACCGTTGTAACTACCACCTTCACTGGGACCTGCTGGCGCTGCCGCGGACCGTTGTAACTACCACCTTCACTGGGACCTGCTGGCGCTGCCGCGGACCGTTGTAACTACCGCCTTCACTGGGACCTGCTGGCGCTGCCGCGGACCGTTGTAACTACCACCTTCACCGGGACCTGCTGGCACCGCCGCGGCCCGTCCATCTAGAACGCCGAGCTCGAGGATTGTGAGCTATCCATCATACCATCTCAGCTACCAGATTGGTAACAAGACTGTCCCGCTACCCCCTTTCCCAACCAAGAGACTAGAATCGAGGGGACCCCTGAGTCCTGACCTCCTTGTACCATTCTATCATACCTAAAGATTGCTTATAAAGAACGTCAAAACCTTATCTTTGTGTGGTGTACATCTGTGGGGGGGAAGTTACTCGTCTGTACGATCGCTGGAGACGGCTCTCCCCGGAGACCTCTCCCCTTGTCCTCGGCCGACCCTCCCGGTCCGTCTAACACCATCGATAACGCCCTCCGCCAGGGCGATGAGGTGTTCACGTGATACCCCCTGGCCAGTTCTTGGTGCCTCAATGTCTGGGCCTCGCTGGGGCCGAGGCCGGGTTGAGCGGAGTCAGGTGGACTGGTGTGCAGGGTCACGTGGCAGGCAACAAAATGGTGGAGCCCCGAGGTGTATGCGACCTCGTGCGGCTCGAACGGGTGGCCCGTGGAGGCCAGGGCGGGGAACGGGCCCAACCCCAGGGAAGTCAGGACCACGCCACGAGGCCGGGTCCAACACTCTTGAACTTAGGAAGTTCTAGGGCTAGCACCCACAAGAGTACAAGAGTACTCGAGTTACCTCACCCAGGGAAGACGGGTGCATAGGTTAGTTTAATGTCCCTGCGTTTGGGGGGTTTGTGTAGGAGAGAAGGATCTACTTCACATGGGTACCCTGGAGACCCACGCACTGATCACCCTGCATACTCACACACAGCTCACCCTGCTTACTCACACACTGCACACCCTGCATGCTCACACATTGCTGGCCCTGCACTCCCACACACTGCTCACCCTGCACACTCACACACTGATCACCCTGCACACTCACACACTGCTCACCCTGCACTCTCAAGCACTGCTCACTCTTTAACACACTGCTGGCCCTCCACACCCACCCACTGATCACCCTGCACACTCACACATTGTTCACCCTGCACACACTCACACACTGCTCACCCTGCACACTCACACACTGCTCACCCTGCACACCTACACACAGCTCACCCTGCATAATCACACACTGCTCACCCTGCATGCTCACACACTGCTCACCCTGCATACTTACACCCTGCTGGGCCTGGACACCCACACACTGCTCCCCCTGCACACTCACACACTGCTCACTCTCACACACTGCTCAACCTGCACACTCACACACTGCTCAACCTATATACTCACATACTGCTCACCCTGCATACTCACACACTGCTGGCCCTGGACACCCACCCTCTGCTCACCCTGCACACTCACACACTGCTCACCCTGCACACTCATACATTGCCCACCTTGCACACTCACACACTGCTCACCCTGCACACTCACACACTGCTTACCCTGCACACTCACACTTCTGGCTCTGGACACCCACACCCTGTTCACCCTGCATACTAACACACTACTCACCCTGCACATCCACACACTGCTCATCCTGAAAACACACACACTGCTCACCCTGCATGCTCACACACTGCTCACCGTGCATACTCACACACTGCTGGCCCTGGGCACCCACACACTGCTCACCCTGCACACTTATACACTGCCCACACTCACATACTGCTCACCGTGCACACCCACACACTGCTCACCCTGCATACTCACACACTGCTCACCCTGCATACTCACACACTGCTCACCCTGCACACTCACACACTGCTCACCGTGCATACTCACACACTGCTGGCCCTGGGCACCCACACACTGCTCACCCTGCACACTTATACACTGCCCACACTCACATACTGCTCACCGTGCACACCCACACACTGCTCACCCTGCATACTCACACACTGCTCACCCTGCATACTCACACACTGCTCACCCTGCACACTCACACACTGCTCACCCTGCATGCTCACACACTGCTGGCCCTGGACACCCAAACACTGCTCACCCTGCACACTCACACACTGTTCTCCCTGCACACTCACACATTGCTCACGCTGCACACTCACACACTGTTTATCCTGCACACTCACACACTGCTCTCCCTGCACACTCACACACTGCTCACCCCACCCACTCACACGCTGCTCACCCTGCACACTCACACATTGCTCACCCTGCACACTCACACACTGCTCACCCTGCACACTACTCACCCTGCACACCCACACACTGCTCACCCTGCAAAGGAACACACTGCTCAGCCTGCACACTTACACATTGCTGGCCCTGGACACTCACACACTGCTCACCCTGCACACCCACACACTGCTCACCCTGCACTCTCAAACACTGCTCACTATTTTTAACACACTGCTGCCCCTGGACACCCACACATTGCTCATTCTGCATACTCACACACTGCTCACCCTGCATACTCACATACAGCTCACCCTGCACACTAACATACTGCTCACCATGCACACTCACTGCTGGTCCTGGACACCCACACACTGCTCACCCTGCATACTCATACACTGCTCACACAGCACACCCACACACTGTTCACCGTGCACACTCACACACTGCTCACCCTGCATACTCACACACTGCTCACCCTGCACACTCACACACTGATCACCCTGCACACTCACACACTGATCACCGTGCACACTCACACACTGCTCTCCCTGCACACCCACATATTGCTCACCCTGCATACGCACACACTCCTCACCCTGAATACTCACACACTGCTGGCCCTGGGCACCCACTCACTGCTCACCCTGCAAACTCACACACTTCTCACACTCACATACTGCTCACCCTGCACACCCACACACTGCTCACCCTGCATACTCACACACTGCTCACCCTGCATACTGACATACTGATCACCCTGCACAATTACATACTGTGAGACCGGCCTCGTGGCGTGGACCCTCCTGACCAGCAAGCCACCCTGCAACCGCACCGATCCTCGATGTCACAGACTTCCGGCCACCATGGCCCAACATCCCGATGGCCGGCCAGACCCCCAACACGCATGCCCGGCCGAGATAGAGAGAAACCCCCCAAGCCAGACCGAGAGGCGCCGACCCTGTCACACCTCTGGTCTCTTCCCCAAGGGAGGTTTCGATCGACCACCAGGCCCCCGGTGAGCGGCCGCCTCGCCTGCTGGGTGTCTGGAGTCCCTCCCGGACCCACCTGAACAGATCAAAGGGCCGAGCAACAGGAAGCCCCGACACACCGCCCCCAGGCACCAAGACCCCTCTTGGCGAGGACTCCGGACTTCAAAGAGGAGGGGGAGTATAACAAGGGGTGCGGAAGGGACGGGAGGCAGAGAAGACCTGGACTGACGAGAGCCTGCTGACCTGGTCGCGGCTCAATCGCCCCCCCCGAACCGAAAAACGCTACCTGTTGGAAGGCCTCGGGGGGTCGGAGAGACCACCCAGAGGGGCCCCCACACTGCACGAAGTAGCCGAGCGCTGCTGAGAAGCCTCCGGGGAGAGGTCCTTCTCCTATAACGTATTAGCACAGTAACACCACCACACAGGACTCGAGGGGATTCAGCAAGACGAGCAGTTCTTTATCGGCACTTATGAAGTTACGGTTATCAATATTTACAAGGGGGGATCGAGGGATCCACAAGAGTCTCAAAGACTTTGGTAGGGACGGGGTAGCGGGACAGTCTTTAGCAGCAGCTTGGTACGAGGGTACCTGGGGCCCAGTTCTTCTCCCCACGCTGGAGGGCCTCCGGATCTCGGAGGGGTCGAGCCGCGACGGCGTCAGCAGGGCTCTGGTGTTCAGTCCTTGGAGTTCGAGCCGCGACCAGGTCAGCTGGGCTCTTACGGTGTCTTGGTTCAGCTTGAGCCGCGACAACGTCAGCAGGGCTCCGAGGGAGGTTTCAGCGAGGTTGGGCCGCGACAGCGTCAGCAGGGCTCCGATGTTCCGTGAGGCTTCATGACGTCAATAACGTGGAGCCACGACGCAGTCAGCAGGGCTCGTGGTAGAGTCTCAAGCAAGAGTTCTTCTCCGTTGGGTCGGCCGCGATTCAATCAGCAGGGCTCTCGACTCCGGGATACAACTGCTGTCCTGTTGCAGGGTCGCCCCAGATAAAGGTCTGGAGCCCTTTGATGTCCGGACCCTTGCGCCCGGGGGGGCGGAGAGGCCGGACTGGGAGAGGCCAGACGCCCAGCGGGAGAGGCGCCAGGCCCAGGAGAGCTGTGGGGCGATCGCACCTAGGTGTGGGAGGACGGTTGGGGGTCCTATCGAGACTGCCCTCCGCCGGGAGTGGGGAAGTGTTCACGTGGTACCCCCTGGCCAGTTGTTGGTGCCTTGATGTCGGGGCTTGCTGGGGCCGAGGCCGCGTTGAGCGGGGTCACGTAGGCTGGCACGCAGAGTTACGTACAATCCAAAATGGAGGAGCCCCGAGGTGCAGGGGACCTCGTGCGGCTTGGCGAGGGGGAACAGGACCACGCCACGAGGCCGGCTCCAACAAGCGTCCCCCCCAGCTGAAGGCAGGGAGAGTCACCCATCTCCTTGGGGATTCTCCTCGTCGAGGCGGAAGAAGCGGGATAGGCCGTCAGCGTTGGCGTGGTCATTGCCGGGCCGGTGTTCGACGGAGAAGTCCATCCCTTGCAGCGAGATGGACCACCGCAGCAGCTTGGGGTTCTCGCCTCTCATCTGCATTAACCACCGCAAGGGCCGGTGGTCGGTTTGAACCCGGAAGTGGGTGCCGAAGAGATAGGGCCGGAGCTTCTGGAGGGCCCACACGACAACGAAGGCCTCTCGCTCGATGGTGCTCCACCGCTGTTCCCGGGGCAATAGCCGTCAGCTAATGAAGGCCACGGGTCTGTCGAGTCCCTCTGCGTCTGCCTGGGACAGGACGGCCCCAATTCCATATTCGGAGGCGTCCGTCTGCACAACGAACTCCTGGCTGTAGTCAGGGGCCTGTAGCACGGGGGCAGTGCACATCGCCGTCTTGAGAGTCTCGAAGGCCGACTGGCAGCGGGGTGTCCAGTGCACCTTCTTGGGCTGCTTCTTGGACGTGAGCTCTGTGAGGGGGACAACAATGCTCCCATAGTCTTTGATGAATCGCCGGTAGTACCCGGTGAGGCTCAGGAAGGCCCGGACAGCTGTCTGGGTGGTGGGGGGTACCCAGGCCTGGATGGCATCAACTTTTGGTTGGAGGGGAGCCACCTGACCGCTCCCCACCTGATGGCCCAGATAGGTCACCGATCCTTGACCTATCTGGCACTTGCTGGCCTTGATCGTGAGCCCGGCCCTTTGGAGGGCGGCCAGGACTGCCTTGAGGTGCCCCAGGTGCTCAGCCCAGTGGTTGCTGTACACAGCAATGTCATCCAAATAAGCCGCACTGAAGGCCTCTAGCCCGGCCAGAACCTTGTTCACCAGTCTCTGGAAGGTGGCCGGGGCGTTCTTCATGCCGAAGGGCATCACCCGAAAGGGGTAGTGCCCATCAGGGGTGGAGAAAGCGGATCTCTCTCGGGCGCCGGGGGTGGGCTGGATATGCCAGTACCCGGCGGTGAGGTCAAAAGTACTCAGGTAGCAGGCTGCTCCTAAATGGTCGATGAGCTTGTCGGCCCGGGGAAGGGGATGGGCATCGGTCTTGGTAACAGCATTCAGACCCCGATAGTCCACACAAAATCGTAGCTCCGGGGGATTGCCTGGGGCGGCGGCCTTCGGTACCAGGACGACGGGACTGGCCCACGGGCTGTCGGAGGGCTCGATGACCCCGAGGGCCAGCATCTTTGTCACCTCGCCCTGGATGCAGGCCCGCACCCGGTCGGGTACTCTGTAGGCTCGGTGTCACACGGGGGGACTGTCCCCAGTGTCGACGTCGTGGACGCACCATGGGGTCACCCCCGGAGTAAGGGAGAAGAGGGCTGCAAAGGGCTGCAACAGCTGCTGACAGTCGTGGCGCTGTGCCGGGGTCAGGGAGGAGGCGAGTTGAACGCCTTCGATGGACCCATCGTGGTCGCTGATCCGCAGGAGGTCGGGTAGGGGCTCGGAGTCGTCTTCGCCCCCATCGTCGGTTGCCAGTAGCAGGCTCAGTTCGGTCCGGGCAAAGTGGGGTTTGAGCCGGTTAGCATGTAGGACCCGGAGGGGGTTCCGGGGGGACTCTAGGTCGACTAGGTAGGTGACGGGGCTCTTCTTCTCCACCACCTTGAAGGGCCCAGTCCATTTGTCCTGGAGGGCGCAGGGGTCCACCGGTGCCATGACCCAGACTTGCTGGCCTGGCTCAAACTCAATGATAGAGGCGTTCCGATCATACCATCGCTTCATGTCCTCCTGGCTGGCCTCGAGGTTGGCTTCTGCCAGGGCTCGAAACCTGCGGGTCTGGTTTCGTAGGGTCAGGAGGTATCGGTAGACGTCGGGGGGGCATCTTGGGGCTTCGTCTCCCAGCCCTCCTTGACCAGGCTGAGGGGTCCGCGGACCGGATGCCCATACAACAGTTCAAAAGGGCTGAGCCCCAGGGACTTCTGTGGGACCTCCCGATAGGCAAACAGGAGGCACGGCAGCAGGACATCCCATCTCCGCCTTAGGGGCTCTTCCAGGCCCTGGATCATTCCCTTTAAGGTTCCGTTGAACCGCTCGACCAGTCCGTTCCCCTGAGGGTGGTATGGGGTGGTGAATTTGTACGTGACCCCACACTGCTGCCACAGGGACCGCATGTATTTAGAGATGAAGTTCGTACCCCGGTCGCTCACCACTTCTCGGGGGAATCCCACTCTCGAGAAGATCCCCATTAGGGCCCGGCCCACTACGGGGGCCGTCACAGTCCGAAGCGGGATAGCCTCAGGGTACCTGGTTACGTGGTCCACGAGGACCAGGATAAAGCGGTGACCCAGGGCGGTCCGGGGGACAAGGGGCCCTACAATGTCTATCCCGACCCGTTCAAACGGGGTTTTGACTGTTGGGAAGGGCTGGAGAGGGGCTTTGACCCGTCCCCCCGCCATCCCGCTGGCTTGGCAGGTCTGGCAGGACCGGCAGTGGTTGTCCACGTCTCTCCGCATCCGGGGCCAGTAGAAGTGGGTCACCAGGCGGCTGTAAGTTTTGTCCTGCCCCAGGAGCCTAGTGTTAGAAGGTGACCTCAGAGGAGCCCGGAGGGGGCCCTGATTATCCTGAGACCAACCCTCGAGGTATCGTAGCCGGGCACTGGCGGGAGACTCCTCAGGGGAGGAATCTCGTATCTAGGATCGTACACTCGGCACCACACGACAAAGAGACACCACACCGGGAGTTCTTAAGAACAAATCTTTATCAGATCAGAGTTGGAGGATATTTATGATCAGCAAGGCCAATATATACAAGTGGAGCGCAGGCTCACAGAGTCTTGGAGGGGGGGTAGGAGGTAGCGGGACAGTCTTTGGGGATATGGATCAAATGCAGGAGCGTACCCGGCGCACAGCTCACAATCCTCGAGCTGGGGGATACGCTTGTCGTCGGGGGGTCCGGCGGGACCAAGAGAGTCTGTGGGAGCCACGAGTCACTCAGCAGGGCTCAGGTACAAGTTCGGGGGTCTTACGATCTTCAGGGAGTCGCGAGTCACTCAGCAGGGCTCAAGCACGAGTTCGGAGGTCTTACGAACTTCAGGGAGCCGCGAGTCACTCAGCAGGGCTCAAGCACGAGTTTGGAGGTCTTACGATCTTCAGGGAGCCGCGAGTCACTCAGCAGGGCTCAAGCACAAGTCCGGAGGTCTTACGAGTTTCAGGGAGCCGCGAATCACTCAGCAGGGCTCAGGTGTTTCCAAAGGCGAATCTGCCGGACAGTCCCAGAGCACCCCTTGTTATAGGGCGACTCCTCTTTGATGTCCGGAGTCTGTGCAGGTAGGGGTCTTGTCACCTGGGGGCCGCTTGTCGGGGTTTCCTGCCATTGTCGTTTGATCCTTTCAGGGCCGGGTCGGGAGGAGTCCCAGACACCCAGCAGGCGTGGAGCCAGCCCTCGGGGAGGCCGGCGGGCCGATCGAAACCCACCTTCCCAGGGAAGCTCAGAGGTGCGATGGAAACTGCTCCTCCCTCTCTCATCCCGATGGGAGCGCGATGTCCCCCAGCCGGAGTGGCGCCTCTAGGCCAGGGTCGTGCTGGGGTCGGGCGGCCATCATGGTGCATGAAGTGGGCATGCGGGCCCGGTGTGGCCGGAAGGAGGAAGGCCACGGACGGGGAAGTCCGGGTCGGGTGTGTGTGTTCTGGTGGGAAGGATCGGCTAGGCCGTGGGCTCGGGGGCTTGTGTGAGGTGCAGGGGTCAGGTCTGGCTCTGTTACGAGGGCCGGGTCTAACACGCGTCCCCCCCAGCTGAAAGCCGGAGAGAACTACCCATCCTCTTGGGGGTTCTCTTCGCTGAGGCGGGAGAACCGGGAGAGGCCATCGGCATTGGCGTGGTCAGCACCAGGGCGATGTTCCATGGTGAAATACATCCCCTGGAGGGAGATTGACCACCGCAGTAGTTTGGGGTTTTCTCCTCGCATCTGCATGAGCCATCGCAAGGGGCGATGGTCGGTTTGGACCTTGAAATGGGTGCCGAACAGGTAAGGGCGTAACTTCTTGAGGGCCCAGACTAGGGCGAACGCCTCACGCTCGATGGTGCTCCATCTCTGTTCTCTGGGCAACAGCCTTCGGCTGAGGAAGGCTACGGGCTGGTCTAGGCCTTGGTCATTCACCTGGGACAGGACGGCCCCAATTCCATGCTCGGAGGCGTCCGTTTGGACCACAAATTCCTTGGAGTAGTCGGGGGCCTGGAGGACGGGGGCAGTGCATATGGCCGCTTTCAGGGCAACGAACGCCTCTTGGCAGGCAGGGGTCCACTGCACTTTCTTGGGCTGTTTCTTGGACGTGAGCCCCGTGAGGGGACCGACGAGGCTGCCGTAATTCCGGATGAACCTCCGGTAGTAGCCCGTGAGGCCCAGAAAGGCTCGGACCTCCGTTTTGGTAGTGGGGGGTTCCCAGGCTAGGATGGCGTCGATTTTGGGCTGTAAGGGGCGACCTGGCCGCTTCCGACCTGGTGCCCCAGGTAGGTTACCGAACCTTGCCCAATCTGGCACTTGCTGGCTTTCACGGTGAGGCCTGCTTGGCGCAGGGCGGTTAGCACCCTCCGGAGGTGCTGGAGGTGCTCACTCCATTCAGAACTAAAAACTGCGATATCGTCTAGATAGGCAGCGCTGAATTTTTCCAGCCCGGCCAGGACTCTATTTACCAGTCGCTGGAAGGTGGCCGGGGCATTTTTCATCCCGAAGGGCATCACGTGAAAGCGATAGTGCCCATCCGGGGTGGAGAAGGCGGACCGCTCCTTGGCTCCTTCTGTGAGCGCAATTTGCCAGTAGCCGCAGGTGAGATCGAAGGTGCTGAGGAACCGAGCAGCCCCGAGTCGGTCAATGAGCTCGTCGGCTCGGGGAATGGGGTGGGCATCGGCTCGGGTGACTTCATTGAGTCCCCGGTAGTCCACGCAGAAGCGGAGTTCTGGGGCGACACCGGGGGCAGCTGCTTTCGGGACCAGGACCACGGGGCTGGCCCAGGGACTGTCTGAGGGTTCTATCACTCCTAAGGTCAACATCTTCGAGACCTCGGCTTGAATGCAGGACCGGACCCGATCAGGGACTCGGTAGGCTCGGTGTCTCACTAGCGGGCTGTCTCCAGTATCCACGTCAGGGACACACCAGTCGGTGACTTTGGGGACCAGGGAGAAGAGGTCGGAAAACTGCCCTAGGAGCTGGCGGCAATCCTCACATTGCTGGGAAGTGAGGGATGGGGAGAGGTTCACTCCCTCTACGGAGCCGTCCTTCTCTTTGGTGCACAGGAGATCAGGGAGAGCATCCGACTCCTCCTCGGACCCGTCATCAGTGGCCAGCAGGAGGCTCAGCTCCGTCCACACAAAGTGGGGCTTGAGGCGGTTCACGTGGAGGACCCGGAGGGGGTCCCGTGGTGACTGGACGTCCACCAAGTACGTGACCTGGCTCTTCCGCTCAACCACTTTGAAGGGCCCGGTCCATTTATCCTGGAGGGCGCAGGGTTTCACGGGGGCCATGACCCATACCTGCTTGCCCGGCTGAAACTCGACCAGAGTGGCATTCTGGTCATACCAGCGCTTCATCTCTTCCTGGCTCGCCTCCAGGTTGGCCTCGGCCATCTCTCGGAACTTCCTAGTCTGGTTTCGGAGGGTCAGGACGTATCGGAACACATCTCGGGGGTGGCCTCAGGGCGCCGCCTCCCACCCTTCCTTGACCAGGCTGAGGGGCCCCCGGACGGGGTGCCCGTAGAGTAACTCAAAGGGGCTGAACCCCAAGGATTTCTGGGGAACTTCTCGGTAGGCGAACAGGAGGCAGGGGAGCAGGACGTCCCACTTACACCGGAGGGGCTCTTCCAGGCCCGCGATCATCCCCTTTAGAGTCCGGTTAAACCGCTCTACCAGGCCGTTTCCCTGGGGGTGGTACGGGGTGGTGAATTTATAGGACACTCCGCATTGTTGCCACAAGGACGTCATGTATCTGGAGATGAAGTTTGCACCGCGATCGCTCACGACCTCGTGGGGGAAACCCATACGGGAGAAGATTCCCATCAACGCCCGGCCCACCATGGGGGCTGTGACGGTGCGCAGGGGGATGGCTTCAGGGTCTCGGGTGGCATGATCCACCAGGACGAGGATAAAGCGGTGCCCTTGGGAGGTTGGGGGGTCCAGAGGCCCCACGATGTCGATCCCGACCCGCTCGAAAGGGGTACTGACGACAGGGAAGGGTTGGAGGGGAGCCTTGCGCTTTCCTCCGCTCTTCCCACTGGCCTGGCACGTGGGACAGGACTTGCAGTGGGCTTCTACATCTGCTTTCATTCTGGGCCAGTAGAAGTGAGTCACGAGGCGACTGTAGGTTTTGTCCTGGCCCAAGTGGCCTGCGAGGGGAACGTTGTGGGCCAAGCCCAGGAGGAGGTCTCGGAAGCGTAGGGGTACCACCAGCACCCGGGCGGATCCTAGCTCCACCGACTTCTGCTCGCTGTACAAAAGGTCATTCTCCCAATACACCCGGTGCGTTCCAGTTTGGTCGCCTGCGGCCTGGGCCTCTGCCTGTTGCCGGGGCCCGACCAGGGAAGGACAGGTAGCCTGCTCTTGGCAGAACTCCTCTCGGGAGGGGCCCCCCTCGTGGCGCCACTGGGCCAATTCGGGCAGAGCGCCTAACTCGTTGACCTGTGCGGAGTCGGAAGGTGGGAGTTCGTCACTGGCAACCGACCCTTCTTGTGGGGGGATGTGGGGACCCTCGGCGGGGACCATCCTATCTTCCGTGGTCGGGGCGTCGTCGACTTCCCCCAGGGGGGTCAGTCGGGCCGCCATGGATCGGGTGGTGGCGCACACCCACTCGGGGAGACCCATCATCCCTAGGTGGGTCTTGTGCTCGACTTGTTTCCAGGGGGAACTTTCCAGGTCGTTTCCCAGGAGACAGTCGACTGGCTGGTATGTTCTCACTGCGACTTTCAGTTTACCGACCACCCCCCCATTCAAAAGGCACCAGGGCTACTTTACACAGACTTTCCGTGTTGTCAGCGGAAATGACCGGGCAAAAGACGTTGGGGAGGACCTGGTCTTCGTTGACCAAATGACTGAGGACACCGGTTGTGAGAAGTTGGCCTGATATGTAGTGCTCACTATTCTAGTGATCACTGTGTATCATTCCAAACGACCCTTATTGATGATTGGTTGTAAGTCAACCTTATAGACCAGCTATCCTAGTAGCGTGGACAAGAGCAGTCTTCAGGCTAAACTCTAGAGGGCGTGTTAAGCCAGCTGTTTACCATCACATATACCCCTTGAACGCCAAGTGAAAGGACACCACACAAGTTGTTATGAAAATAAAGGATATTTATTTATAACAAGACTACCCTGGCTCTTTATGAGTCAGGGAGCTAAGCACAATACAAAACTCTTAGGAAAATACTTCTGGTTGCATAATTTACACAAATGCCCGAAGGGCACGAAACCATTTACACTGCAAGTGGAATGGGAGAGGTTAGAAAGTTTAAAGTTACTGATTCCGGAGGAATCCGATCAGTGGGACTAACCGAAAAAGGAACTGGACACTTGTAGAGTGAACCTACGATGGAGCACCGAGATGCTCGAGTTACCTAGCCCAGAGGCTGCGGCTGCGTGGGGTTCAGCAAGATGTCGGGAGTCCTCGTTGTAGTCTCAGGAGCCTGAAAGAAGAAGTTGCTGGCAGGCGACCAGTGTCGATGTTCAGCGAGATCCAAGCCTGGATCGGTGATGAAGGAAACCTGAAAGCAGAGGGGACTCAGTTCTCAACCGCTAGCCAGCGATCGTGCGGGTACCAGGAAGGTACCGGATGAAGTCACCTCGACCAGGTGGGTGGATGACGTCGGACTCGGCTGTTCCTCGGACCAGGAGGCGCGGCGGCGACCAGGATGGAGGGCGAGCTGTCCCACGAAGGTGTCTGCTGTCGATGATGCTGGGCCCAGGAGTGGGGCAGCCGGTCTTGGCAGTGGCAAACCCACGCGGTGGAGTCAAGATGGCGTCTGGAGTGGACCAGGAGGGTCCGAGGTACTCCTCTGTTGAAGGGGAGCAAGAGCCAGTCTGGAGCAACCAGACCAGTGATGAAAGACTGTCGTGGTGCGTCGTGAAGAGGGCCACAAGCCGGTCGGCGAGTGGTCAGACAACGCGGTGAGCAGCAAGGAGCAGAAGGGCCCCCACGCAGATCTCGTGGATGCTGGGGAGGCAGACTTCGGTGCTGGAGCCGCTCAGGGTTAGGGCTTCTCAAACCCTAGGTGCACTCACTCGAGGGTCCCTCGGAGGGCGTGCTAGATAAGCGTCGTGCAGGTTCTGAAGATGGCCGGTCCCACAGGTCTCGTCACACCTACGAATCTCAGCTGGGCTGATGATGTAGGTAGAGGTCAGAGATGGCAGGGAACCCGGGTCTCGTCGAGCTTGGCAGTCTTGATCCGTGGGAGAGACGTACAGCAAACCGCAAGCGCTTAGGTGGTGCCTGCTGGTGCAGGGTGGCTACTCCTTAGCCACAAGGGAGAGTCTTCAGAAATAGTCAAGAGTTCCTTTCGTGGAAAGTAGTTCAAGATTCAGAATTATCCAATTTGGGAAGGGGACTCGCTCCTACCTTTATTCTAGGAAAAGGGGCTGGCCCGTGACTAGGTCCTACCTATGGGTGGGGCCAGGAGGGGGGTGGTTACACCCCTATCCTTTGTCCGGCTTCGCCCCAGCTCAGGGGCAGGGTTGCCCCCGAAACTGGTTTGAGCCGGGCTATGCACAGTGAGCACCGGGGTGCCACTTGCAATCACCTTCCTTTCAGCCCTGCCTACCTGGGATACACAAACCCTGTCTGGGATGGTGCTAACACCGCCCTCGACAGGAAACCCTTTGTCCAAGCTCCCCTCGCTGGAAGGTCTCCCAGCAGCAGGAGGTCAGACTTGTGTCTGGTGGCAGCATCCATTTTGTGATGCTGAGGCTTGAGTCAACTTTAACCGGGGATCAAGGTTACTTCCATGTCGTGCCCCTCTAAAAGGGGGGAATGCTAACCCCGTCGCCAGAATTGGCGAGGGGTTCGTATTCCAATTCGTATGACACCTTACTCGACATGTGTGGGTGATGCGATGCCAGAGTTAGCAAGTAACCGCGAGGATTAAAATGCATTTTCAGGTAGTTGGCACGCGTCACCATGGAACGGCTATTAGGACTTGGTTCCGCAAGCCGTCGACGGGCTCAGCTCGCGCCAGAGCACCATCCCACATGATTCCCCGCACTCTGCCTTCAGGATTGATAAGGCCTGCCATAGGAGTGACTGATAGGAATCCATGTGTCCATTTTAGGGTTACGTATAGGAATACTACACCTACAGCAACGGGTGATTACACCACCTTGCCCCAGCTGTCGTGCAGCCAGTTGTGTCAGATTTGGGCGGCCATCCAGGGGTGGCATAATACATGCTGCAGCCCCTGGTAGGCCCTGGGTACACCGATGCCCTGGATACCTGTGGTATGCTGATACAGGGACTGATAAGGCGGCCCAGTTCCAATTAGTGGATGCACCTAATGTACATGTGTGTTAATTTCGAGAGAGAACAGCTAGGCTGTGGGTCTGATTGGCAGGCCCACAGCCAGGGAAAGTCGTAAACCAATGAAGCAAAAAGCAAAAAATCTCGGTGATCATAGGATTGCAGACCCTACTCTCCTACATGACCCCCCCACCAAACTTTGGGACAATAAGCTATCCTTGACCAGGTGAGTCTTCTTGCTCTAAGTGGAAATACCTGGAGAGCCCATCTGCATTGCCATGATCAGTGCCAGGTCTATGCTCCACTGTGAAGTCCATCCCCTGTAGGGAAATGGACCACCTAAGTAGTTTGGGGTTTTCACCCTTCATTTGATTTAGCCACAAGAGGGGCTTATGGTCGGTCTGAATCTTGAAGTGAGTGCCAAACAAGTATGGCCTCAACTTCTTCAGGGCCCAAACCACAGCAAAGGCCTCCCTCTCAATAGCTGACCAATTCTTCTCTCTGGGGGTCAGCCTCCTGCTAATAAAAGCTATGGGCTGGTCATGACCATCAAAATTCAGCTGAGATAGAACAGCTCCCACACCCAACTCTGAAGCGTCTGTTTGGACAATGAATGTTTTGGAGTAGTCTGGACTCTTTAGGATAGGCGCTGTGCACATGGCCTGCTTTAGGTCATCGAATGCCTTTTGACAGCTTGCTGTCCACTGAACTTTTTTTGGCATCTTTTTACTTGTCAGATCGTTTAGCGGGGTCACAATGGATCCATAATTTCTGACAAATTTCCGGTAATAACCAGTCAGGCCCAAGAAAGCTCGAACCTGAGTCTGGGTGGTTGGAGGAGCCCAGTCCTGGATGGCCTGTATTTTGCTCTCCAATGGCTGAACCTGGCCTCCACCTACAAGGTGGCCCAGGTATACAACCTGTGTCTGCCCTATCTGGCACTTAGTGGCCTTGATAGTGAGGCCTGCCTTTTGCAGGGCCTCTAACACTTTCCTCAGGTGGACCAGGTGATCCTCCCAGGTGGAGCTAAAGACAGAGATATCGTCCAGATACGCCGCACAGAAGTAGTCCAACCCAGTGAGAACTCGATTCACCAGCCTTTGGAAGGTGGCAGGTGCATTTTTCAAACCAAAGGGCATTACCACGAACTGATAATGCCCACCCGGGGTAGAAAATGCTGTTTTGGGCTTGGCCTCCTCAGCTAACCTGATTTGCCAATACCCAGCTGTCAGGTCAAATGTACTTAAGTAGTTGGCCGAAGCCAACCGGTCTATAAGTTCATCTGCTCTTGGTATCGGGTGGGCGTCAGTCTTAGTGACTGCATTGAGGCCTCTGTAGTCCACGCAAAACCTCATCTCTTTCTTACCGCCCTGGGTGTGAGGTTTTGGCACGAGAACTACTGGACTAGCCCAGGGGCTGTCCGAGGGCTCAATGACTCCCAGCTCCAACATTTTCTGCACCTCTGTCTTGATGCAGTCTCTGACATGATCAGGCTGTCGATAGATTTTACTCTTTACAGGCAGACTGTCCCCAGTGTTGACCTCATGGGTACACCAATTGGTCTGACTGGGTGTCAGAGAGAACATATGTCAAAAGGATTGAAGAACCTGTTTACAATCCTGTTGTTGATGTCCAGAGAGGCTGCCACAAAAGACAACACCATCTACTGACCCATCGTCAGGGTTCTGAGAGAGCAGGTCCGGGAGAGGGTCACTCTCCTCCTCCTGTCCCTCATCTGTGGCCATGAGCAAGCCCATGCCCTCCCTGTCGACATATGCCTTGAGCCTGTTTACATGGAGCACCCGGTGGGGGCTCCGGGGAGTTCCCAGGTCTACCAAGTAGGTGACCTCTCCCTTTTGCTCAATGATTGTGTGGGGCCCAAACCATTTGTCTTTGAGTGCTGCTGGGGCCACTGGCTCCAGCACCCACACCTTCTGTCCAGGCTGATACATAGTCAGGACAGCCTTTTGGTCGTGCCAAGCTTTTTGTAATTCTTGGCTCGCCTCAAGGTTTTTAGATGCCTTTTCCATGTACTCAGCCATCCGCGAGCGGAGACCGAGCACATAGTCCACAATGTTTGATGCCGGCTTTTTGAGAGGTCTCTCCCATCCTTCCTTTACCAAACAAAGGGGTCCCCTTACAGGATGTCCGAACAGAAGTTCAAAAGGGCTGTAGCCAACCCCCTTCTGCGGGACCTCTCTGTAGGCGAACAAGAGGCAGGGTATCAGGACATCCCATCTCCGCCGAAGCTTTTCAGGTAGTCCATGAATCATCCCTTTTAGGGTCCTGTTGAATCTCTCAACAAGCCCATTGCATTGTGGGTGATAGGGTGTGGTGAATTTGTAGTTGACACCACACTCCTTCCACATAGCAGTCAGATATCCCGACATGAAGTTTGCACCTCTGTCGGAGACAACCTCCTTAGGGAAGCCCACTCTGGAGAACACTCCAACTAGGGCTCGTGCCACAACAGGTGCTGTAGTGGTCCTAAGGGGAATAGCTTCAGGATACCTGGTGGCGTGGTCCACCACCACCAGTATAAACTTGTGCCCTGATGCTGTCTGGGGTTCCATTGGTCCGACAATGTCGATCCCCACCCGTTCAAAGGGTACCCCCACCACCGGCAGTGGTATGAGGGGGGCCTTTGTCGTGCCACCTGACTTACACTGGCTTGGCAAGTGACACAGGAGCGACAAAACTCCTTTGTATCTTCGGACATGTGGGGCCAGTGAAAGTGTGGAACAATTCTGTCCCAAGTCTTATTCTGGCCTAAGTGACCTGCAAGGGGAATCTCGTGGGCCAAGGTAAGAAGGAAACCTCTCAGAGACAAGGGGACGACCAGCCTCCTGGTCGCGCCAGGCTTGGGGTCTCTTGCCTCGGCGTACAGGAGTCCATCGTCCCAGTACACTTTGTGGGTACCTGTGGCGTTCCCTGCAGCCTCAGCAGCAGCCTGCTGTCTGAGGGGTTCAAGTGAGAGGCAGTCTAACTGTGCCTTTCCCAGGTCTTCCCTAGAGGGTCCCCCTGAGCCCAGAAACTCAACCTGACCAGGTTCAAGCTCTTTTGGCTCAGTTTCCCTTAGTTCTTTAAGGTCAGCCTCCTCAGAGACTTGATCCACGACCTGGGGCAAGGGGGAAGGCGAGGCCTTACCCTTACTGCTCCTTTTCTTGGATGGTGTCTGGTCCGTTCTTCCAGGATCCAGCACCTGTTCAGCGGGGCATCTTTTGGCCTGTGACCTGGTCACAGCAAGGACATGTGCTGGCAAGCCTAACATTTCCATGTGAGTCCTCTGCTCCACTTCTGACCATTGTGAAGTTTCCAAATCATTGCCCAACAAACATTCTACGGGGAGGTCTGAACTAACCACAACTTTCTTTGGGCCACTTGCCCCTCCCCAGGAGAAATCAACAACTGCCATACTGTGATTGGTAGTGACATTGCTGGCATTGGTCACTAGGTAATCGGTACCTAGCATGATCTGTCCAGGGTCCACAAAGTTAGGCGTCACCATGGTGACACTGGCACAAGTGTCCCTGTAGGCCTGAGCCACTTTTCCATTGATCAAAGGCGTCTGCCTGTATTTGCCCAAAGTATTGGGACTGGCATCAGGGGACATATCCATATCCCCTGTACAGACAAGGACGGCCTGAGTGAGCGTGCCAACTAAGTCGTCACTCCCCTCAGTTCCCAAGGTTAACCCAACTAATGCCTTGGGAGGCGCACTACCACTGCTGACTGTACTAGGGGGTGCAGGTGCCTTAGGGGCTGCAGTGGCAGGAGTTTGCCCTCCTTTCTTGGTGCACTCACTAAACCAGTGAGTCTTACTTTTACAGTATTGGCACCACCTTTTTGACTGGCCTTCTGGAGTCTTCTTTTTCTGCTGTGAAGCCTGACCCCCACCCTCTTTGGTTTGTTGGGGGCCTGTCGAAGACTTCTGGTCATTTTGTTCGTTCTTGTTACTACCCTTTTGGTCTGCTTTTTTCTGACCACCCTGGTTCTGAGTCTGGTTCTGCTTGACCCTTGTTCTGACCCATCTGTCTGCCTTCTTTCCCAATTCTTGGGGAGAGGTCAGCTCCGAGTCGACAAGGTGCTGATGCAACAATTGGTTCTGACAGTTGTTTAAAATCTGTTCTCTCATGATAAGATTGTACAATCCTGTGTAATCAGTAACCTTGCTACCCAGCAACCAACCTTCTAAAGCCTTAGTGGCACAATCGACAAAGTCAGTCCAATCCTGAGACTGAATTTTCTGGGTGTCCCTGAACAGCACCCGGTACTGCTCGGTGGTTAAGCCGAACCCATCAATCAGTGTATTCTTCAGGACTTGGTAGTTGTTAGCATCCTCAGCTCTCGTAGTGAGGAGCTTGTCTCGTCCTTTACCTTCAAAGGAGAGCCACAGTATAGCTGCCCACTGACTTGGGGGGACGCACTGGACAGTGCAAGCCCTCTCCAAAGCAGTTATCCACTTGTGGATGTCGTCCCCTTGTTTAAAGGGGGGCACTATTTTACTCAGGTGTCTAGTATCTATACCCCTGTCTTTCTCTCTAATGAGAATGCTGCCACCAGTGGGATCTAACCCACTCAATTTCTGCTCTCGGGCCAAGGCAAGTCTTTCTTTGGCGAGGGCAAGTTCTTCCCGCTCGATCCTCAGATTAACTTCCCTCATCTTCACTTTGTGCTCCCTTCTCTGAGGGGACGTCATTCCTCTCTGAGAAGATGCCTGAGAAACATGTGTTCGAACAGATCTGTTAGAGCCTCTCGAGAGAGACCTAGCTCGTCCGTTCCCAAGGCTACGCCTGCTTGAGCGTGGGCCCGGGGCTCCCCCAGTTCCATTCTCATGCCTGCTTAAGTTGGTCCTTGTGAGCCTACTGACTACTACGGGACCTCCGTCTGCCTCGTCTCCTGCTAACTCTTCTTCCTCTTCCTCCTCACCATGGAGGTCGAGGTCAGGGTCACCAAGGGTTCCCTCTAAGGGAGGCATGTTCCCATCAGCATTAGGGGGGCCTGTGTTAGAGGACCTCCTAGCATCGTAAGTCTCTAAGAGACCTATCAGAAATGTGATGGTAGGGTTAGAACCCTGGTTTAGCTTCCTAGAGGCACACAGCTGTCTCATCTCCGTGAAGCTAAGAGCTGCATATCGTGACATGACCTGTGGAGGGTCAATGACCACTAAGGGAGTCTCTGCAGACTCTCCGTGGACCGACATGCTTTCTAGTGAGGTGTAAGTGATGCACCTACCTACACTATGTGTTTACCTACTGATCCCTTGCTAAGAGTTGTAGTCAGGGTGTGCTAAGCCCTGTTACACTACAACAGCTGGTTCAGTAGAACTCAGAGTATTCTAAGTTAAGTTATATGTACCTGGGTACTTATGTGATCTTTCAACTTGATGTTCTTAGGATACGTGTGTGGTAAAACAACAGCAAGCTCAAATCCCAACCGCTGCTCACCAATGTGAGAAGTTGGCCTGATATGTAGTGCTCACTATTCTAGTGATCACTGTGTATCATTCCAAACGACCCTTATTGATGATTGGTTGTAAGTCAACCTTATAGACCAGCTATCCTAGTAGCGTGGACAAGAGCAGTCTTCAGGCTAAACTCTAGAGGGCGTGTTAAGCCAGCTGTTTACCATCACATATACCCCTTGAACGCCAAGTGAAAGGACACCACACAAGTTGTTATGAAAATAAAGGATATTTATTTATAACAAGACTACCCTGGCTCTTTATGAGTCAGGGAGCTAAGCACAATACAAAACTCTTAGGAAAATACTTCTGGTTGCACAATTTACACAAATGCCCGAAGGGCACAAAACCATTTACACTGCAAGTGGAATGGGAGAGGTTAGAAAGTTTAAAGTTACTGATTCCAGAGGAATCCGATCAGTGGGACTAACCGAAAAAGGAACTGGACACTTGTAGAGTGAACCTACGATGGAGCACCGAGATGCTCGAGTTACCTAGCCCAGAGGCTGCGGCTGCGTGGGGTTCAGCAAGATGTCGGGAGTCCTCGTTGTAGTCTCAGGACCCTGAAAGAAGAAGTTGCTGGCAGGCGACCAGTGTCGATGTTCAGCGAGATCCAAGCCTGGATCGGTGATGAAGGAAACCTGAAAGCAGAGGGGACTCAGTTCTCAACCGCTAGCCAGCGATCGTGTGGGTACCAGGAAGGTACCGGATGAAGTCACCTCGACCAGGTGGGTGGATGACGTCGGACTCGGCTGTTCCTCGGACCAGGAGGCGCGGCGGCGACCAGGATGGAGGGCGAGCTGTCCCACGAAGGTGTCTGCTGTCGATGATGCTGTGCCCAGGAGTGGGGCAGCAGGTCTTGGCAGTGGCAAACCCACGCGGTGGAGTCAAGATGGCGTCTGGAGTGGACCAGGAGGGTCCGAGGTACTCCTCTGTTGAAGGGGAGCAAGAGCCAGTCTGGAGCAACCAGACCAGTGATGAAAGACTGTCGTGGTGCGTCGTGAAGAGGGCCACAAGCCGGTCGGCGAGTGGTCAGACAACGCGGTGAGCAGCAAGGAGCAGAAGGGCCCCCACGCAGATCTCGTGGATGCTGGGGAGGCAGACTTCGGTGCTGGAGCCGCTCAGGGTTAGGGCTTCTCAAACCCTAGGTGCACTCACTCGAGGGTCCCTCGGTGGGCGTGCTAGATAAGCGTCATGCAGGTTCTGAAGATGGCCGGTCCCGCAGGTCTCGTCACACCTACGAATCTCAGCTGGGCTGACGATGTAGGTAGAGGTCAGAGATGGCAGGGAACCCGGGTCTCGTCGAGCTGGGCAGTCTTGATCCGTGGGAGAGACGTACAGCAAACCGCAAGCGCTTAGGTGGTGCCTGCTGGTGCAGGGTGGCTACTCCTTAGCCACAAGGGAGAGTCTTCATAAATAGTCAAGAGTTCCTTTCGTGGAAAGTAGTTCAAGATTCAGAATTATCCAATTTGGGAAGGGGACTCGCTCCTACCTTTATTCTAGGAAAAGGGGCTGGCCCGTGACTAGGTCCTACCTATGGGTGGGGCCAGGAGGGGGGTGGTTACACCCCTATCCTTTGTCCGGCTTCACCCCAGCTCAGGGGCAGGGTTGCCCCCGAAACTGGTTTGAGCCGGGCTATGCACAGTGAGCACCGGGGTGCCACTTGCAATCACCTTCCTTTCAGCCCTGCCTACCTGGGATACACAAACCCTGTCTGGGATGGTGCTAACACCGCCCTCGACAGGAAACCCTTTGTCCAAGCTCCCCTCGCTGGAAGGTCTCCCAGCAGCAGGAGGTCAGACTTGTGTCTGGTGGCAGCATCCATTTTGTGATGCTGAGGCTTGAGTCAACTTTAACCGGGGTTCAAGGTTACTTCCATGTCGTGCCCCTCTAAAAGGGGGGAATGCTAACTCCGTCGCCAGAATTGGCGAGGGGTTCGTATTCCAATTCGTATGACACCTTACTCGACATGTGTGGGTGATGCGATGCCAGAGTTAGCAAGTAACCTCGAGGATTATAATGCATTTTCAGTTAGTTGGCACGCGTCACCATGGAACGGCTATTAGGACTTGGTTCCGCAAGCCGTCGACGGGCTCAGCTCGCGCCAGAGCACCATCCCACATGATTCCCCGCACTCTGCCTTCAGGATTGATAAGGCCTGCCATAGGAGTGACTGATAGGAATCCATGTGTCCATTTTAGGGTTAGGTATAGGAATACTACACCTACAGCAACGGGTGATTACACCACCTTGCCCCAGCTGTCGTGCAGCCAGTTGTGTCAGATTTGGGCGGCCATCCAGGGGTGGCATAATACATGCTGCAGCCCCTGGTAGGCCCTGGGTACACCGATGCCCTGGATACCTGTGGTATGCTGATACAGGGACTGATAAGGCGGCCCAGTTCCAATTAGTGGATGCACCTAATGTACATGTGTGTTAATTTCGAGAGAGAACAGCTAGGCTGTGGGTCTGATTGGCAGGCCCACAGCCAGGGAAAGTCGTAAACCAATGAAGCAAAAATCAAAAAATCTGGGTGATCATAGGATTGCAGACCCTACTCTCCTACACCGGTGATGCTGGCCCCGGTGTCACGGAGGGCTTCTACTTGGTGGCCATTGATCGTCACAAGCTGCCCCTATTTCTGCGTGTTGGAGGGCAGGAGGCTTCCAGGGACCATTTCTCTATCTCCTAAGGATACTAGGGCCATGGCTGCGGGTTCCCACTCTACGGTCTCCTCAACCTCCTCCCCCAGTGCTACATTGGCTATCTGTCTAGCGGGGGGTGCTGCCTAGGTGGTGTGTGGGGCCATGGGGCATTCAGGGTCGTTGGCGTAATGCCCGGGCTTCTGACAACGGAAACAAGTGATGGTTGTGAGAAGTTGGCCTGATGTATGATGTCACTAGTTCTAGTGTACACCTTACATCAGTCCAAATACCCTTATGGTGATTGGTTGTAAAGTCAATCTAATAGACCAGCTATCCTAGTGGTAGCATGGACAAGAGCAGTCTTAGGCTAAACTCTGAATGGCATGTGAAGCCAGCTGTGATACCATATATAATCCCTTGAATACCAAATGAAAGGACACCACAACAGATATATATATAAAATAAAGTGTATTTATTCTAGTCAAACCCTCAGCACTCTTTATGAGATTAGAGGTAAGTACAACACAGTCTTATTTAAGCATACATTAAGTCACACAGGTAAGTAATACAGTTAGGCCCTAGGGGCCACGCAAACCATATACTAAGTAAGTGGTATAAGGACCACTGTCACGGAAATAGAATAGGCCTAGGCCTAGGGAATCGCTGGGGCTACACTACACTAGCGTTAGTTAGGAAGTGGGAGGCCCACGGGATTCGTGTGCAGAGTGGAAACACTCACGCGTAATGCGTAAAAGTCAATAGCAATAGTACAGTTTAGAAAACGGTAGATTTAGGACACTTCCGGAGTAGCTAGGAAGTTGAGACTGGAAAACTAGACACTAGGATAGTCACTATCCTGATGAGCACCGGAGTACCCAAGTTACCTAGCCCACAGGCTGCGGGTGCATAGGGGTGAAGATGCGTCGGTTTTCGTCGTCGACTCCTATGGATGCCTGAAGAAAGATGCTGACAGGCAGTCAGTGAAGAGTGTCCGGTGGATCCCAAGGCTGGGATCAAGAAGAGAGGAAACCTGCAAGCAGAAGGGACAGAGTCAAGGTCACTAGCCAGTGACCACGTGGAACCAGGAAGGAACCAGGCAATGTCGTGAAGATTGCAGGTGAAGGTGAAGCTTGTTGCGGCAGCCAGGAGGACCAGGAAGCGTCGAGGACGACCAGGACCAGGAGGCGAGCTGTCCCACGAAGGCTCTTGCTGTCGGCGGCATCGAAGTTGGACTAGGACTCACCAAGCCTTGGCAAGCTGAACCCATGAAGAACGGAGGACTTGCTTCTGGTGCAGACCAGGAAGGTCTGGGGTGCTTCTTCTTTGCAGAGAAGAGGGAGCCAGTCTGGAGGAGCCAAACCAGCACAGAAGATTTCAGGGTGCGTCGTCACAAAGGCCACTAGCCAGCGGGCAAGCAACCGGACAGACGCGGCAAGCAGGAAAATGCAGAAGGGCCCCACGCAGGACTCGTAGAGTGTGGGGGGCTGATCTTCGGTGCAGATGGTGCTTGGGGTTGGGGCTTCTCAATCCCCGGTGCACAACTTCGAGGGTGCCTCAGAAGCTGCACTTTAAGTTACTAGCCACTTTTCCCAGGTAGCCGGTCCCACGTCGCTCGTCGCCTCCACGGATCTCAGCTTTGCTGTGGATGTGGATCAGGGTCGGAGAAGTCTGGAAGTCAAGGCTCTGGTCGGGCTCTGCAGTTGGTTCCTCATAGAACGTGGGCAAAGCAAAGGGTAGTCTCTTGATGGTGCCTGTTTGCACAGGGTAGCCACTCCTTGGCTACAAGGGAGATTCTTCAGTCTTCTTCTTTCGTCGAATGTCGAAGGTCCAGAGTTTCTGTTCAAGTTGCAGGTTCAGGATAATCTAAAGTCTTGAGGCCCAACTCCCACTCTTATACTAATCTGGGGGGCTGGGATACCTGCTAGGTCACGCCTTATGGGTGGGACCTGGGAGGGGGTGGTTACACCCACTTCCCTTTGTCCAGTTTCGCGCCAGAGCTGGGGCTGGAGTGCCCCAGCGCCGGTTTGAACTGGACTATGCAAGGAACACCTTGTGTGCCCCAGGCATGTCTCATTCCTTTCAGCCCACCCTGCCCCAATACACTAAAGGCTGTCTGGGGAGGTGCTAGCACCTCCCCAAGCAGGAAACCTATTGTCCAGGCCTCCCTGACTGGGATCACTCCCAGCTGCAGGAGGTCAGACTTGTGTCGTGGCAGCAGCATCCATTTTGTGATGCTGAGGCTTTGGTCAGAGGCTAACAGTGAAGTATGATTTTAACATGTCTTTCCCTCTAGAAGGGGGGAATAATATCCTCATGTCCAGAAATGGCATGGGGGTATTATTCCACAGTGTTAGACACCTTACACGATATGTTTCGATAAAGCCAAACCATAGTTACCATAACCGTCTAAGATTATAAGGCACTTTAAGAGTATATGGTAGGCTATATCATAGAACAGCTATAAGGACTTAGTTCCGAAAGCTGCAGACAGGCTCAGCTCATGCTAGAGCACCATCTCACATGTTACCAAGCACTCTGCCTCCAGGATTGTTAAGGCCTGCCATAGGAGTGACTGATAGGTACACATGTGTCTATATATAAGGGTAGATATAGGCATACTATATCTAAGCAAGGGGTGATTACACGACCTTGCCCCAGCTGAGTGATCAGCCAGTTGTGTCTGATTGGAAGGCCAGACCAGGGGTGGCATAATACATGCTGCAGCCCCTGGGAGGCCTAGGGTACACCTATGCCCTGGGTACCTAGGGTACACTGTACAGGGTCCAATAAGGTGATCCTTACCAATTGGGAATGTACCTAGGGTACATGGAGTCCATTTTAAAGAGAGAGCAGATAGCCTGAGACCCTGAATGGCAGGATCTCAGGCCAACTAAGTCAAAAAACCAGCTAGACACTAGGCAAAAAGTTGGGGGTCACCATAGTCAGATATCCACCTTCCTACACAACCCCCCCCCCAAACGAAAGGAGATAAGGCTGGCCTTGACTAGGTAAGCCTCTATTGCCTAAGTGGCCATATAAGGAAGAACCAGCACTGGCATGGTTACCCCCTGTCTCATGGTCCACTAAGCAATCCCTCACCCTAAAGGTATCATAGGGTCTCCACCATAGGGAATCACTACCTTTGGTGTGTCTTTGCAAAGTAAAAGGCTGGTGTTGAGATGGAGTACTGAAGTGAGTGTCCTCAAAGTGAGGCCTCAGCTTCCTCCAATCATCCTCCACCATGGATGCCTTTCTTTCTTTCACTGAGTTGCACTGTGCTCTCAGGGTCAGCCTCTGGCTACCTAAAGCTGGAGGCTGGGTCCCTTTTGTGGGCTTACTGGAGGGACAGGTCAGGTTTGGGGCCCTAAGGTCCCATGTTTGCCTGTGCCCAACAGAATCCCTCTGGGGGAGGTCCCTAACTACCTGTAAAGGGGATCCCTCAGGAATGTTTTTACCCATCACCTGGCTAGGGCTACTAGCCAGGCAATCCTCATTCTTTTGATGGGGGGGTTCTTGTGGACAGGGGCCCTCTTGGGGTCCACTGGCCTCCCTGACCTCTGCAGCCCTGGGCTGACTGAGGCAGGGTAGAGAGAGGCAGGCTACCTGCACCAGACTGGGTCCCACCTTGGAAGGGGCCACTGACATCAGAGGCTCTGCCAGGCCAGGCCTGGCTACCTCTGGGGCAGTTCCTTCACAAGGGGTGAGGTCAGATCCCTGAGGAGGCTGACCTTTTCCTAATGTCTGGGGAGAGGGAGACTTTTCTTCCTCCCCACTACTCCCTGTTTGTGTGGAGTGATCCATAGTTTCAGGCTTCACTACACCTATGTCAGTCTGAGTATGGGCTGAGACCATTACAGCCTGGCCAACCTTTTCAGGGAGGCACTCAGTTTGGGTTTGAGCTGTGACTGTCGCAGCTCTGCCAGTCTCTACAGGGAAGTCTGTCTTCGCCTGGGCTGTGGCTACCACTGCCCTTCCAACCTTTTCAGGGAGGAAATCTACTTGGACAGGGGTTGTGGCTGGCACAACCCCACTACCCTTTTGTGAAAGGCCTACCATTTTAGAATGGGTGTCTTGTTCAGCTTCAGCCCAAGCTGAGAGTTCTAAGTCATTCCCCAGTAAGCAGTCCACAGGCAAGGTTGGAGACACTGCCACCCTTTTAGGGCCAGTGACCCCTCCCCAGCTGAGAAATACCTCTGCCATGGGATGGCTGTTCTGTTTGCCATCAATGTTAGTTACCTGGTATGAGAAACCAGGCAAAAGCTGCTCAGAGGGAACTAGCCTATGGGCCACCATAGTGATGCTAGCTCCAGTGTCTCTGTAGGCCTCAGCTTTTCTACCATTGATGTAGGGCTCCTGTCTGTACCTACCCAATGTGTTGGGACAGGCAGTGAAGTTGGCAAACCCCATGCCACCATCACAGACAAGAGTAGCTGCTGTAGGGGAATTGGCTAAGCCAGGATCCCCCTGCGTTCCCCAAGAAAACCCAACCAAATTTTGGGGGGCACTCCCACCACCTGGGGGATTACTGCTGACAGTAATAGGTGGTGTGACAGGAGTAGTTGGAGGAACAGTTTTGTTTTTAGCCCTTGGGCAACTGCTGTCAGTTTTCCAATGCCCAGGAGTTTTACACTCATGGCAGTAAGGCTTTTTAACTGTGGTAGAGGGGGGAGCTTGGGACCCACCACCCTGTGTGGAGTTTTGGGGCCCTGAGGAAGATTTCTCTCTTGCTTTATCCCCACCCTTCTCTTGAGGCTTGGTGGTATCTTTCTTTTGGTCACCACCCTGATTTTTAGGCCTAATCCTGGTCCTGACCCATTTATCTGCCCTCTTTCCCAATTCTTGGGGAGAGGTCAAATCTGAGTCTACCAGGTGTTGATGGAGAAGCTGGTTCTGACAATTACTAAGGATCTGCTCCCTCATAATCAAGTTGTACAATCCTGTATAGTCCTGCACCTTGCTGCCAGTTAACCAACCTTCCAAAGCCTTAGTGGCACAATCCACAAAATCAGACCAGTCCTGTGTCTGTGTCTTCTGGGTGTCTCTGAACAACAACCTATATTGCTCAGTGGTTAAGCCAAACCCATCTATCAGAGCACTCTTCAGGACTTTGTAATTGTTAGCATCCTCATCACTGACTGTGAGGAGCTTGTCTCTACCTTTGTCAGAAAAGGAAAGCCACAAGATAGCTGCCCACTGACTCTGGGGTACCTGCTGTACTTTGCAGGCCCCCTCCAAAGCAGTCATCCACTTGTGGATGTCATCCCCATTCTGATATGGGGGGACTATCTTGCTTAGGTTTCTATGGTCATAAGACCTATCCCTATCTCTAGGAATGTTGCTGCCACCAGTGGGTTCTGACCCACACAATTTTGCTCTCTAGCCAGAGCAAGCTTCTCCTTGGCAAGGGCAAGTTCTTCCCTCTGAATCCTCAGATTAGCTTCCCTCATTCTGGCTTCATGCTCCTTTCTCTCAGGGGAAGTCAATCCCCTGTGAGAGGAAGCACTAGAGATGCTAGAGACATGGGAGTGGATGGATTCCCTTGAAGGGGATCTGTCCCTCGTGCTTCTCTGTGTAAGCCTACTTGGGGGTCTGTATGGGGGGACCCCATGCAAACTCCCATGTAAGCTTAGGTTAGCCTGGCAAAGTCTTCCTACTTGGCCCTGGCTGTCTACCTCTTCATCTGAAGCCCCATCTGACTCCTCTGTGGTGGGTAGACCCTTATCTACAGCTATGGCACCATACTTGGCAGCTCTTTCAGCATCATAGGCCTCCAGAAGCTCCACTAGCTGTCTAAGGGTAGGGTTGGAACCCTGTTTTAATCTCCTGGAGGTACACAGTTGTCTCATCTCCTGGAAAGTGAATGCATCATATCTAGAGGGAACCTGTCTAGGATTCTCCTCTCCTGAGGGAGCATCAGTGTGATCTCCATTCAGGGACATGATTCTAGTGAGGGTGTGGTGTGTGCACCTACCTACACTAGTTGTATCTACTAAACCTCTCTAGTAGTTGTAGTCAGGGTGTGTTACTCCCTTCAACCTACAACCACTAAGTCCAGTAGGACTTAAGTATTATAATCTATGTTATATGTACCTAGACAATATCTGTGTGATCTTTCAATTTAGTATCTCAAGATTACAATGGTATTACAACAGCAAGTTCAGATCCCAACCGCTGCTCACCAATGTGAGAAGTTGGCCTGATGTATGATGTCACTAGTTCTAGTGTACACCTTACATCAGTCCAAATACCCTTATGGTGATTGGTTGTAAAGTCAAACTTATAGACCAGCTATCCTAGTGGTAGCATGGACAAGAGCAGTCTTAGGCTAAACTCTGAATGGCATGTGAAGCCAGCTGTGATACCATATATAATCCCTTGAATACCAAATGAAAGGACACCACAACAGATATATATATAAAATAAAGTGTATTTATTCTAGTCAAACCCTCAGCACTCTTTATGAGATTAGAGGTAAGTACAACACAGTCTTATTTAAGCATACATTAAGTCACACAGGTAAGTAATACAGTTAGGCCCTAGGGGCCACGCAAACCATATACTAAGTAAGTGGTATAAGGACCACTGTCACGGAAATAGAATAGGCCTAGGCCTAGGGAATCGCTGGGGCTACACTACACTAGCGTTAGTTAGGAAGTGGGAGGCCCACGGGATTCGTGTGCAGAGTGGAAACACTCACGCGTAATGCGTAAAAGTCAATAGCAATAGTACAGTTTAGAAAACGGTAGATTTAGGACACTTCCGGAGTAGCTAGGAAGTTGAGACTGGAAAACTAGACACTAGGATAGTCACTATCCTGATGAGCACCGGAGTACCCAAGTTACCTAGCCCACAGGCTGCGGGTGCATAGGGGTGAAGATGCGTCGGTTTTCGTCGTCGACTCCTATGGATGCCTGAAGAAAGATGCTGACAGGCAGTCAGTGAAGAGTGTCCGGTGGATCCCAAGGCTGGGATCAAGAAGAGAGGAAACCTGCAAGCAGAAGGGACAGAGTCAAGGTCACTAGCCAGTGACCACGTGGAACCAGGAAGGAACCAGGCGATGTCGTGAAGATTGCAGGTGAAGGTGAAGCTTGTCGCGGCAGCCAGGAGGACCAGGAAGCGTCGAGGATGACCAGGACCAGGAGGCGAGCTGTCCCACGAAGGCTCTTGCTGTCGGCGGCGTCGAAGTTGGACTAGGACTCACCAAGCCTTGGCAAGCTGAACCCACGAAGAACGGAGGACTTGCTTCTGGTGCAGACCAGGAAGGTCTGGGGTGCTTCTTCTTTGCAGAGAAGCGGGAGCCAGTCTGGAGGAGCCAAACCAGCGCAGAAGATTTCAGGGTGCGTCGTCACAAAGGCCACTAGCCAGCGGGCAAGCAACCGGACAGATGCGGCAAGCAGGAAAATGCAGAAGGGCCCCACGCAGGACTCGTAGAGTGTGGGGGGCTGATCTTCGGTGCAAATGGTGCTTGGGGTTGGGGCTTCTCAATCCCCGGTGCACAACTTCGAGGGTGCCTCAGAAGCTGCGCTTTAAGTTACTAGCCACTTTTCCCAGGTAGCCGGTCCCACGTCGCTCGTCGCCTCCACGGATCTCAGCTTTGCTGTGGATGTGGATCAGGGTCGGAGAAGTCTGGAAGTCAAGGCTCTGGTCGGGCTCTGCAGTCGGTTCCTCGTAGAACGTGGGCAAAGCAAAGGGTAGTCTCTTGATGGTGCCTGTTTGCACAGGGTAGCCACTCCTTGGCTACAAGGGAGATTCCTCAGTCTTCTTCTTTCGTCGAATGTCGAAGGTCCAGAGTTTCTGTTCAAGTTGCAGGTTCAGGATAATCTAAAGTCTTGAGGCCCAACTCCCACTCTTATACTAATCTGGGGGGCTGGGATACCTGCTAGGTCACGCCTTATGGGTGGGACCTGGGAGGGGGTGGTTACACCCACTTCCCTTTGTCCAGTTTCGCACCAGAGCTGGGGCTGGAGTGCCCCAGCGCCGGTTTGAACTGGACTATGCAAGGAACACCTTGTGTGCCCCAGGCATGTCTCATTCCTTTCAGCCCACCCTGCCCCAATACACTAAAGGCTGTCTGGGGAGGTGCTAGCACCTCCCCAAGCAGGAAACCTATTGTCCAGGCCTCCCTGGCTGGGATCACTCCCAGCTGCAGGAGGTCAGACTTGTGTCGTGGCAGCAGCATCCATTTTGTGATGCTGAGGCTTTGGTCAGAGGCTAACAGTGAAGTATGATTTTAACATGTCTTTCCCTCTAGAAGGGGGGAATAATATCCTCATGTCCAGAAATGGCATGGGGGTATTATTCCACAGTGTTAGACACCTTACACGACATGTTTCGATAAAGCCAAACCATAGTTACCATAACCGTCTAGGATTATAAGGCACTTTAGGAGTATATGGTAGGCTATATCATAGAACAGCTATAAGGACTTAGTTCCGAAAGCTGCAGACAGGCTCAGCTCATGCTAGAGCACCATCTCACATGTTACCAAGCACTCTGCCTCCAGGATTGTTAAGGCCTGCCATAGGAGTGACTGATAGGTACACATGTGTCTATATATAAGGGTAGATATAGGCATACTATATCTAAGCAAGGGGTGATTACACGACCTTGCCCCAGCTGAGTGATCAGCCAGTTGTGTCTGATTGGAAGGCCAGACCAGGGGTGGCATAATACATGCTGCAGCCCCTGGGAGGCCTAGGGTACACCTATGCCCTGGGTACCTAGGGTACACTGTACAGGGTCCAATAAGGTGATCCTTACCAATTGGGAATGTACCTAGGGTACATGGAGTCCATTTTAAAGAGAGAGCAGACAGCCTGAGACCCTGAATGGCAGGATCTCAGGCCAACTAAGTCGAAAAACCAGCTAGACACTAGGCAAAAAGTTGGGGGTAACCATAGTCAGATATCCACCTTCCTACAATGGTCACCCGGTGCCCCCGTCTCAGGGTGGGGCCGGATACAGCTGGTGGGGGTGCCGGGAAAGGCGGAGGTTGGGTCTTCGGGGGACTGGACTGGGACTCTCTCTGCCCTCCCTGTTTTCCCCCCCCTCTCTGGCGGGGTGGTCCCTGACTGGCTCGGGGGTACTCTCCTACAGGGCCCCGGGAGACCCGGGTGTTGGTCCAGCGATCCGCTTCGACAGCCAGCTTTCTCGGATCCGTGAGCTTGCTGTCGAGCAGATGCTGGCGCAGTTCCACAAAGCAGTTCGTAGCCAGGTGTTCCCACAACATAAGGTCTGTTAGTTCTTCCAGGGTGGTTACCTTGCTGCCCTTGATCCACCCATCGAATGCGCGGCTGAAGAAGTTCACATACTCCACCCAGGTGGTGCCCGGGATCTTCCTGCAGTCCCGGAACCGCTGGCGGTACATCTCCGGGGTGAGGCCGTACCTTGTGAGGAGGGCCTCTTTCATGTGGTCGTAGGAGGTCTGCATGGAGGTTGGTAGGTCGAGTAGGGTGTCTCTCCCTTCGCTCAGGAATCGTCCCCACAACCCGGCCCCCCAATCCTTTTGCGGGACCCGATGGGAGGTCATGGCGACCTCGTAGGCCCTGAACCACTGTTGAATGTCATCGTTTTTGTAATATTCTTTGACCACATCCTTGGGGATGTGGACCTTCTGCTCCCCTGGGGAGGCCGCCTCTTGGTTCCCCGGGGGCCGCGTTTCTTCACTTTTTGCTTTTAGCTCCATTTCCTTCAAGCTGCGTTCGTGCTCCAGTTGAAGCCTCCTTCCTTCATGTTCCCGTTGGAGTTTCTTCTCTTCTAGTTCTCCTTGCACCCGCATCTGTTCCACTGCTAGCTTTTTCTCGGCTAATTTCAACTCGCCCTCAATTTTGAGTTTGGCTAATTCGAGTTCGTGATGGCGACTTCTTTCTCTGTCTGCGAGTTCCTCCGGGGATAGGCCCCCGTCTGGTACGAAGCTTCGCACCTGGTTGCTGCTGCGTTCTCCTTGGGAGGGTTCCGCTTCGTCGTGGGGCTCCACCGCTCCTTCTGGGCGGGGGGCTCCAGAATCCACCCAAGCTTTTAGTGCCTTCTGCATATCTTCCTTGGTGTTGAGACCAGTGGTAGCGATTTTGAGTTCTTTGCAGAATTGCTTCACATCTCTGTGTGTGTACTCCTCCAGTTGTTCCGCCTGGAACACGGTACTGGCGTCGTTTTCTGTGATAACCCCGGCGTTTCCTTCTGCCATCTGTGTCGGTAGTGGGTCAGCCATTCACGGTACGATCTCTAGATTATGGGCCCGAATCCCACCGCTGCCACCAATGTTAGAAGGTGACCTCAGAGGAGCCCAGAGGGGGCCCTGATTATCCTGAGACCAACCCTCGAGGTATCGTAGCCGGGCACTGGCGGGAGACTCCTCAGGGAAGGAATCTCGTATCTAGGATCGTACACTCGGCACCACACGACAAAGAGACACCACACCGGGAGTTCTTAAGAACAAATCTTTATCAGATCAGAGTTCGAGGATCTTTATGATCAGCAAGGCCAATATATACAAGTGGAGCGCGGGCTCACAGAGTCTTGGAGGGGGGGTAGGAGGTAGCGGGACAGTCTTTGGGGATATGGATCAAATGCAGGAGCGTACCCGGCGCACAGCTCACAATCCTCGAGCTGGGGGATACGCTTGTCATCGGGGGGTCCGGCGGGACCAAGAGAGTCTATGGGAGCCGCGAGTCACTCAGCAGAGCTCAGGTACAAGTTCGGGGGTCTTACGATCTTCAGGGAGCCGCAAGTCACTCAGCAGGGCTCAAGCACGAGTTCGGAGGTCTTACGATCTTCAGGGAGCCGCGAGTCACTCAGCAGGGCTCAAGCACTAGTTCGGAGGTCTTACGATCTTCAGGGAGCCGCGAGTCACTCAGCAGGGCTCAAGCACAAGTCCGGAGGTCTTACGAGTTTCAGGGAGCCACGAGTCACTCAGCAGGGCTCAGGTGTTTCCAAAGGCGAATCTGCCGGACAGTCCCAGAGCACCCCTTGTTATAGGGCGACTCCTCTTTGATGTCCGGAGTCTGTGCAGGCAGGGGTCTTGTCACCTGGGGGCCGCTTGTCGGGGTTTCCTGCCATTGTCGTTTGATCCTTTCAGGGCCGGGTCGGGAGGAGTCCCAGACACCCAGCAGGCGTGGAGCCAGCCCTCGGGGAGGCCGGCGGGCCGATCGAAACCCACCTTCCCAGGGAAGCTCAGAGGTGCGATGGAAACTGCTCCTCCCTCTCTCATCCCAATGGGAGCGCGATGTCCCCCAGCCGGAGTGGCGCCTCTAGGCCAGGGTCGCGCTTGGGTCGGGCGGCCATCATGGTGGGCATGCGGGCCCGGTGTGGCCGAAAGGAGGAAGGCCACGGATGGGGAAGTCCGGGTCGGGTGTGTGTGTTCTGGTGGGAAGGATCGGCTAGGCCGGGGGCTCGGGGGCTTGTGTGAGGTGCAGGGGTCAGGTCTGGCTATGTTACGAGGGCCGGGTCTAACACCCGGCGAGGGGCACATCATGCGCTAGGTTAAGGAGGAACTCCCGGAATCGGAGGGGGACCACCAGCACTCGACTGGCCCCCAGTTCTGCAATCTTCTGTTCGCTGTACAGTAGGCCCTCTGCCCAATAGACCCAGTGCGTTCCGGTCTGGTCACCGTTGGCCTGCGAGGACGCCTGCTGTCGGACCCCTTCGAGGGAGGGGCAGGTCTTCTGTTCCTGCTGGAACTGCTCTCGGGTGGGACCCCTGTCGTGGCGCCATTGGGCAAGCGCTGGGAGCGCTTCGAGAGAGGCGATTTTGTCTGGGGAGGGTTCGGTGGGTCCGGTATCAGCGTCCGCTTCTCCCTCGCTGGAGGCGGGTGGTGGCGCGGGCCCCTCGGGCCTGGTGGGGTCGGATGCTATGGGCGAGCGTGGGGCCTGGGTGGCCATGGACCGGGTAGTGGCGCAGGCCCATTCGGGTAGCCCCAACATTCGGAGGTGCTCTCGCCGCTCCACCTGAGCCCAGGGAGAACTCTCTAGGTCGTTCCCCAGGAGGCAGTCCACCGGGGCGTCGTCGCGGACAGTCACCTTGAGTATGCCGTCACCCCTCCCCATTCGAAGGGGACCTGGGCCATCTGGCACATGCTTTCGCTGTTGTCGGCCGTCCGGACGGGGCATAGTACATTGGGCAGGATCTGTTCGGGGGTCACCAGGTGGCAGCGGACAGCGGTGACACTGGCTCCGGTGTCACGGAGGGCCTCGGCCCGTCGTCCATTGATAGTGACTCACTGTTGGTACTTCTGGGTGTTGCTCGGGATGGGTGTTCGGGGCACCATTTCTCGGCTGCCCAGGCAGACCAGGGACATGGCCGCCCCTTCCCCCAGGGCGGCAGCCGCCAGCTCTCAGGGCGGGGGCCCGCCGGCCCCACTTCTTCGGTTCATGGGGCAGGCCGGGTCGCTGGCATAGTGTCCGGTTTGTTGGCAGCCGTAGCAGGTTATCGAGGGCCGGGGTCCGGTCCGGGCTGGTGCCGTCCCTCTTTGGGCCAGGCTCGGGGAGAGGTGTTGCTGAGGCGGCCCTCGAGGCGGACTTCGGGGTGGCCCGGCGGGGATGTCCCGATTCCGGTTCGACCCTCCTCCTCCGCCGCGCTGGCGGGGAGGTCCAGTGGTGTTTCTCTGGTACTCCCCCATCGAGTTCCGGGGGACTCGGGTGTTGACCCATCGATCGGCCTCGGCGGCGAGCTTCCGCGGTTCGGTCAGCTTGCTGTCGAGGAGGTGTTGTCTTAGCTCCACGAAGCAGTTGTTGGAGAGGTGTTCCCAAATAATGAGGTCGACCAGCTGCCCGTAGGTGGTGACCTTGCTACCCTTGATCCATCCTTCTAGGGCCCTGCTGAAGAAGTCCACATATTCTACCCACGTGGTACCAGGGATTTTTTTGCAGTCTCTGAAACGCTGGCGGTACATTTCCGCGGTTAGTCCGTAGCGGGTGAGCAGGGCCTCCTTCATATGGTCGTAGGAGGTCACCACATCTTCTGTGTTGGAAAGGCGTTCGCTGGAGAGGGGCTCGATACACGTCTTGCCCACCCCTTTGACCCACCTCTCCCAAGTAGGCCGAACCAGGCGCGCACACCCTGAGCTTACACTGCGAACAGAGGGACACCACACGTGTTTCTTCGTAAGACGATAGGTTCTTTTATCGAAGGGTTCAAGGGATCTTTATGATCCAAGTTGTAAGTAGTACATCAGTGCCACAAGAGACTACAAATCGGTGGTAGGGGACTGGGGGTAGCGGGACAGTCTTTGAATATAGTGTCTCTGCAAAGTACCCTGCGGACAGCTCACAATCCTCGAGCTGGAGGGTGTTGTTTCTCTTGGCGATCTCTTGCCAATCTTCCTTGAGGGGAGAGCCGCGAGTCACTCAGCAGGCACAGGTAGTTCAGAGTTCGGGAGCCGCGACCTCGTCAGCAGGGCTCAGGTGGTGCAATGGTCGGGGGCCGCGAGTCACTCAGCGGGCACCGGTGGTTCGGAGTTCGGGAGCAGCGACCGCATCAGCAGGGCTCAGATGGTTCCAGGTCTTCTCTGCCATTCGTCCCTCCGGCACCCCGTATTATACTCCCCATGCCCTTTGAAGTCCGGAGTCCTCGCAGAGAGGGGTCTGGGTGACTGAGGGGGTTCGGCGGGATTTCCTGCCGCTCGCTCCTTTGGTCTTTTCAGGTGGGTCTGGGAGGGACCCCAGACGCTCGGCAGGCGAGGCGCCTGCGCCACAGGGGCCTGGTGGCCGATCGAGCCCTCCCGGGGGAAGGCGATCCGAGGTGTGACTGGGCTGGCGCCTCTCGGTCTGGCTCGGGGGGTTCCCGCTCCCTTGGTCGGACATGCGTGGTAGGGTGTCGAGTCCGGCGGGGGCTCTGGCCGGCCCTTGGGTCTGTGTGGCTGGGGCGGCCGGAGTCGGAGATGCCGTGTCTTGGGGGTGGTTGCAGGTTGGCTGGATGATCGGCAGGGCCTACGCCGTGAGGCCGGACTCACATTCTGGTAGCTGGAGCAGGGTGTCTCGGCCCTCACTAAGGAAACGCCCCCACAGGCCAGCACCCCAATCCTTCCGGGGCACCCGATGGGAGGTCATGGCCACCTCGTACGCCTTGAACCACTGCTGGATGTCGTCGTTTTTATAGTATTCTTTGACGACATCTTTGGGGATATGCACCTTGGCTTCGGTGGGGGGTGGAGTGTCTCTATTACTGGGGGTGCCGGTCTCCCCCTTCTGGGCCTTGAGTTCGAGTTCTTTGAGGCCCCGCTCGTATTCAAGGGTCAACCTTTTTTCTTCCAATTCTCGATGCCGCTTTTTCTCCTCTATCTCTTCCTGCAGCCGTAGCTGTTCTATGGCCATTTTCTTTTCGGCCAGCCGGAGTTCTCCGTCCAGCCGAAGTCGTGCAAGCTCTAGTTCATGGGTACGGACCTTCTCCCGCTCTTGTATTTCCTCCACGGAGAGGAAATACAGGCTGTTTCTCCCTCCGTTCGCCGGGGTCGGTGCGGGTGGTGTGGCTGCATTTAGGGGCAGGGGCCCTTCGTTCTGGGAGGGGTCCGCCTCGGACTCTATCCAGGTTCTCAGGGCTTTCTGCATCTCTTCCTTGGTACCTAGGCCGGTGGTTGCAATGCCCTTGTCTTTGCAGAACTGTTTTAACTCTTTGTGGGTATACTCTTCCAACCATTCTGGTTGGAACTCCATGGTCGCGGTGGTTTCCTGGTTGCTCATGGTCTCTGTTCGTCTGGATGGATAGCGAGTGGGTTACTTGCTTGTACGAACTGCGTTCGGCTCGGATCCCGTCGCTGGCCACCAATTGTTGGAAGGCGGGCCTCGGGGGGTCGGAGAGACCACCCAGAGGGGCCCCCACACTGCACGAAGTAGCCGAGCGCTGCTGAGAAGCCTCCGGGGAGAGGTCCTTCTCCTATAACGTATTAGCACAGTAACACCACCACACAGGACTCGAGGGGATTCAGCAAGACGAGCAGTTCTTTATCGGCACTTATGAAGTTACGATTATCAATATTTACAAGGGGGGATCGAGGGATCCACAAGAGTCTCAAAGTCTTTGGTAGGGACGGGGTAGCAGGACAGTCTTTAGCAGCAGCTTGGTACGAGGGTACCTGGGGCCCAGTTCTTCTCCCCACGCTGGACTGCCTCCGGATCTCGGAGGGGTCGAGCCGCGACGGCGTCAGCAGGGCTCTGGTGTTCAGTCCTTGGAGTTCGAGCAGCGACCAGGTCAGCAGGGCTGTTACGGTGTCTTGGTTCAGCTCGAGCCGCGACGACATCAGCGGGGCTCCGAGGGAGGTTTCAGCGAGGTTGGGCCGCGACAGCGTCAGCAGGGCTCCGATGTTCCGTGAGGCTTCGTGACCTCAATAAGGTGGAGCCGCGACGCAGTCAGCAGGGCTCGTGGTAGAGTCTCAAGCAAGAGTTCTTCTCCGTTGGGCCGGCCGCGATTCAATCAGCAGGGCTCTCGACTCCGGGATACAACTGCTGTCCTGTTGCAGGGTCGCCCCAGATATAGGTCTGGAGCCCTTTGATGTCCGGACCCTTGCACCCGGGGGGGCGGAGAGGCCGGACTGGGAGAGGCCAGACGCCCAGCGGGAGAGGTGCCAGGCCCAGGAGAGCTGTGGGGCGATCGCACCTAGGTGTGGGAGGACGGTTGGGGGTCCCATCGAGACTGCCCTCCGCCGGGAGTGGGGAAGTGTTCACGTGGTACCCCCTGGCCAGTTGTTGGTGCCTTGATGTCGGGGCTTGCTGGGGCCGAGTCCGGGTTGAGCGGGGTCACGTAGGCTGGCGCGCAGAGTTACGTACAATCCAAAATGGAGGAGCCCCGAGGTGCAGAGGACCTTGTGCGGCTTGGCGAGGGGGAACAGGACCACGCCACGAGGCCGGCTCCAACACTACCCGAACGCTGAACCATCTGAGCCCTGCTGACGCTGTCGCGGCTCCCCGAACTCTGAACCATCTGAGCCCTGCTGACGCTGTCGCGGCTCCCCGAACTCTGAACCATCTGAGCCCTGCTGACGCCGTCGCGGCTCCGCGAACTATGAACCTCCTGTGCCTGCTGAGTGACTCGCGGCACCCTCCTCCAAGAGAATCGGCAGAGATTGCCGAGAGAAGCAACATCCCCTCAGCTCGAGGATTGAGAGCTGTGCGCCGGATACTCCGCAGAGACACTGACTCAAAGACTGTCCCGCTACCCCCATACCCCCATCACGAGATCGCCGCCGCTTGTGGCACTAATTCTATATCTGCCTTCCGGATCATAAAGATCCCTGACAACTAACGATAAAGTATATTGTCTTACGAAGAAGAGAGTAAGCGCAGCGTGTGCGATCCTAGGTACGAGACCCTTCCAGGAAGGGCCTCCCCGCTCTTGCTCGGCCTAACTCTGGGAAAGGTGGGTCTCCGGGTGGTCAGGAACGCATTCCGCAGCCTCCCCGGTGAACGCCTTCCAACACATACTACTCACCCTGCCTTCTCAAACACTGCTTTCCCTGGACACCTACATACTGCTCAACCTGCACACTCACAGATTGCTCACCCTGCACACTCACATACTGCTTACCCTGCACACTCACACACTGCTCTACATGCACACTCACACACTGTTTACCCTGCACACTCACACACTGCTCACCCTGCAAATGCACACATTGCTCACCCAGCATACTCACACACTGCACACCCTGCACACTTACACACTGCTCACCCTGCCCACCCACACACTGCTCACCCTGCACACTCACACACTGCTCACCCTGCATACTCACACACTGCTATCCCTGCACACACACACTGCTCACCTTGCAAACTTACACTGCTGGCCCTGGACACCCACACATTGCTCACCCTGCATACTCACACACTACTCACCCTGCACACCCACACACTGCTGACCCTGCATACTCACACACTGCTCACCCTGCATGCTCACACACTACTCACCCTGCATACTAACACACTGCTGGCCCTGGACACTAACACACTGTTCACGCTGCACACTCACACACTGCTCACCCTGCACACTCACACACTGCTCACCCTGCACACTCACACACTGCTCACCCTGCACACCCACACTCTGCTCACTCTGCACACTCACACACTGCTCACCCTGCATACGGTTAGACCCGGCCCTCGTAACATAGCCATACCTGACCCCTGCACCTCACACAAGCCCCCGAGCCCACGGCCTAGCCGATCCTTCCCACCAGAACACACACACCCGACCCGGACTTCCCCGTCCGTGGCCTTCCTCCTTTCGGCCACACCGGGCCCGCATGCCCACTTCATGCACCATGATGGCCGCCCGACCCCAGCGCGACCCTGGCCTAGAGGCGCCACTCCGGCTGGGGGACATCGCGCTCCCATTGGGATGAGAGAGGGAGGAGCAGTTTCCATCTCACCTCTGAGCTTCCCTGGGAAGGTGGGTTTCGATCGGCCCGCCGGCCTCCCCGAGGGCTGGCTCCACGCCTGCTGGGTGTCTGGGACTCCTCCCGACCCGGCCCTGAAAGGATCAAACGACAATGGCAGGAAACCCCGACAAGCAGCCCCCAGGTGACAAGACCCCTGCCTGCAGAGACTCCGGACATCAAAGAGGAGTCGCCCTATAACAAGGGGTGCTCTGGGACTGTCCGGCAGATTCGCCTTTGGAAACACCTGAGCCCTGCTGAGTGACTCGCGGCTCCCTGAAGATCGTAAGACCTCTGAACTTGTATCTGAGCCCTGCTGAGTGACTCGCGGCTCCCACAGACTCTCTTGGTCCCGCCGGACCCCACGACGACAAGCGTATCCCCCAGCTCGAGGATTGTGAGCTGTGCGCCGGGTACGCTCCTGCATTTGATCCAGATCCCCAAAGACTGTCCCGCTACCTCCTACCCCCCCTCCAAGACTCTGTGAGCCTGCGCTCCACTTGCATATATTGGCCTTGCTGATCATAAAGATCCTCCAACTCTGATCTGATAAAGATTTGTTCTTAAGAACTCCCGGTGTGGTGTCTCTTTGTCGTGTGGTGCCGAGTGTACGATCCTAGATACGAGATTCCTCCCCTTAGGAGTCTCCCGCCAGTGCCCAGCTGCGATACCTCGAGGGTTGGTCTCAGGATAGTCAGGGCCCCCTCCGGGCTCCTCTGAGGTCTCCTTCTAACATTGGTGGCAAGCGACGGGATTCGGGCCCATAATCTAGAGATCGTACCGTGAACGGCTGACGCACTACCGACAAGGATGGCAGAAGGAAACGCTGTGGTTCTCACAGAAAACGACACCAGTACCGTGTTCCAGGCGGAACAACTGGAGGAGTACACACACAGAGAACTGAAGCAATTCTGCAAAGAACTTAAAATCGCTACCACTGGTCTCAACACCAAAGAAGATATGCAGAAGGCACTGAAAGCTTGGGTGGATTCTGGAGCCCCACGCCCAGAAGGAGCGGTGGAGCCCCACGACGAAGCTCGACCCTCCCAAGGAGAACGCAGCAGCAACCAGGTGCGAAGCTTCGTACCAGACAGGGGCCTATCCCAGGAGGAACTCGCAGACAGAGAAAGAAGTCGCCATCACGAACTCGAATTAGCCAAACTCAAAATCGAGGGTGAGTTGAAATTAGCCGAGAAAAAGCTAGCAGTGGAACAGATGCGGGTGCAAGGAGAACTAGAAGAGAAGAAACTCCAACGGGAACACGAAGGAAGGAGACTTCAACTGGAGCACGAGCCCACAGCCTAGCCGATCCTTCCCACCAGAACACACACACCCGACCCGGACTTCCCCATCCGTGGCCTTCCTCCTTTCGGCCACACCGGGCCCGCATGCCCACTTCATGCACCTTGATGGCCGCCCGACCCCAGCGCGACCCTGGCCTAGAGGCGCCACTCCGGCTGGGGGACATCGCGCTCCCATTGGGATGAGAGAGGGAGGAGCAGTTTCCATCGCACCTCTGAGCTTCCCTGGGAAGGTGGGTTTCGATCGGCCCGCCGGCCTCCCCGAGGGCTGGCTCCACGCCTGCTGGGTGTCTGGGACTCCTCCCGACCCGGCCCTGAAAGGATCAAACGACAATGGCAGGAAACCCCGACAAGCGGCCCCCAGGTGACAAGACCCCTGCCTGCACAGACTCCGGACATCAAAGAGGAGTCGCCCTATAACAAGGGGTGCTCTGGGACTGTCCATCAGATTCGCCTTTGGAAACACCTGAGCCCTGCTGAGTGACTCGCGGCTCCCTGAAACTCGTAAGACCTCCGGACTTGTGCTTGAGCCCTGCTGAGTGACTCGCGGCTCCCACAGACTCTCTTGGTCCCGCCGGACCCCACGACGACAAGCGTATCCCCCAGCTCGAGGATTGTGAGCTGTGCGCCGGGTACGCTCCTGCATTTGATCCATATCCCCAAAGACTGTCCCGCTACCTCCTACCCCCCCTCCAAGACTCTGTGAGCCCGCGCTCCACTTGCATATATTGGCCTTGCTGATCATAAAGATCCTCCAACTCTGATCTGATAAAGATTTGTTCTTAAGAACTCCCGGTGTGGTGTCTCTTTGTCGTGTGGTGCCGAGTGTACGATCCTAGATATGAGATTCCTCCCCTGAGGAATCTCCCGCCAGTGCCCGACTACGATACCTCGAGGGTTGGTCTCAGGATAATCAGGGCCCCCTCCGGGCTCCTCTGAGGTCACCTTCTAACACATACTCACACACTGCTGACCCTAGACACCCACACACTGCTGACCCTGCACACTCACACACTGTTCAACCTACAAACTCACACATTGCTCAACCTGCACACACACACACACACTACTCACCCTGGATAGCCACACACTGCTCACCCTGCACACTCACATACTGCTCACCCTGCACACTCATTCTGCTGCCCCTGGAGACCCACGCACTGATCACCCTGCATACTCATAAACTACTCACCCTGCATACCCACACACTGCTCACCCTGCATACTCACACACAGCTCACCCTGCTTACTCACACACTGCACACCCTGCATGCTCACACACTGCTGGCCCTGGACTCCCACACACTGCTCACCCTGCATACTCACAGATTGCTCACCCTGCACACTCACACACTGCTCACCCAGCACACTCAAAGTGCTGGCCCTGGACATCCACACACTGCTCACCCTGCACACCCACACACTGCTCACTGTGAACTCTCAAGCACTGTTCACTCTTTAACAGACTGCTGGCCCTGGACTCCCACACAGTGCTCACCCTACACACTCACACACTGCGCACCCTGCACAACCACACACTGCTCACCCTGCATGCTCACACACTGCTGGCCCTGGACTCCCACACACTACTCACCCTGCACACTCATACACTGATCACCCTGCATACTCACACACAGCTCACCCTGCTTACTCACACATTGTTCACCCTGCATACTCACACACTGCTCACCCTGCATAATCACACACTGCTAACTCTGCAAACTCACACATTGCTCACCCTGCATACTCACACACTGCTGGCCCTGGACACACACACACTACTCACCCTGCACACTCACACATTGCTCACCCTGCACACACACACACTAATCACCCTGCATAGCAGCACACTGCTCACCCTGCACACTCACATACTGCTCACCCTGCACACTCACACTGCTGCCCCTGGACACCCACGCACTGCTCACCCTGCATACTCATACATCACTCACCCTGAACACCCACACACTGCTCACCCTGCACAACCACACACTGTTCACCCTGCACACCCACACACTGCTCACCCACACACTGCTCACCCTGAACACCTACAAATTGCTCACCATGCATACTCACACACTGTTCATCCTGCACACTCACACACTGCTCACCATGCACACTCATAGTGCTGGTTCTGGACACCCAGACACTGCTCACCCTGCACACTCACACACTGATCACCCTGCACACTCACACATTGTTCACCATGCATACTCACACACTGCTCACCCAGGACACTCATACATTGCTCACCATGCACTCTCAAGCACTGCTCACTCTTTAACACACTGCTGGCCGTGGACACCCACACACTGCTCACCCTGCACACCCACACTGCTCACCGTGCACTCTCAAGCACTGTTCACTCTTTAACAGACTGCTGGCCCTGGACACCCACACACTGCTCACTCGGCACAGTCACACACAGCTCACCCTGCACAACCACACACTGCTCACCCGGCACACCCACACACTGCTCACCCTGCACACCTAGACATTGCTCATCCTGCACACCCACACATTGCACACACTGCACACTCACACACTGCTCACCCTGCACACTCATAGTTCTGGCCCTGGACACCCACACACTGCTCACCCTGCATACTCACACACTACTCACCCTGCACACCTACACACTGCTCACCCTGCATACTCACTCACACCGCTCACCCTGCATGCTCCCGCACTGCTTACCCTGCATATTCACATACTGCTGGCCCTGGACACCCACACACTGCGCACCCTGCACACTCACACACTTCTCACACTCACACACTGCTCACCCTGCACACCCACACACTCCTCACCCTGAACACACACACTCTGCTCACCCTGCTCACCCATAGACTGCTCATGCTGCACACCCACATATTGCTCACCCTGCATACTCACACAATGCTCAACCTGCATACTCACACACAGCTCACCCTGCACACTCACATACTGCTCACCATGCACACTCACACTGCTGACCCTGGACACCCACACACTGCGCACCCTGCATACTCACACACTACTCACCCTGCACACCCACACACTGCTCACCCTGCATACTCACACACTGCTCACCATGCATACTCACACACTGCTCACCCTGCACACCTACACACTGCTCACCGTACACTCTCAAGCACTGTTCACTCTTCAACAGACTGCTGGCCCTGGACTCCCACACACTGCTCACCCTGCACACTCACACATTTAACACCCTGCACACTCACACACTGCTCACCGTGCATACCTACACAGTGCTCACCCTACACACCCACACACTGCTCACCCTGCACACCCACACACTGCTCACCCTGCATACTCACACACTGCTCACCATGCACACACACACTGCTCACCCTGCACACTCACACTGCTGGCCCTGGACACCCAGCCACTGTTTACCCTGCATACTCACAACTGCTCACTCTGCATACTCATACGCTGCTCACCCTGCATGCTCACACACTCCTCACCCTGCATACTTCCACACTGCTGGCCCTGGACACCCACACACTGCTCACCATGCACACTCACACACTGATCACACTCAAACACTGCTCAACCTGCACACCCAAACACTGCTCACCCTATATACTCACACACTGCTCACCCTGCATAGGAACACACTGCTCACCCTGCACACTCACACACTGCTGACCCTGGACACACACGCACACTGCTCACCCTGCATATGAGAAGGTTGCCTGATATATGCTGTCCACTAGTTCTAGTGGGCACCTTGTATCAGTCCAAACAACCCCTTATGGTGAATGGTTAAAGACAACCTTATGTGAAATCTATCCTTGTGGTAGATATGGAGAGCAGCCTTCAGGCTAAGTCTTGAAGGAATGTAAAGCAGCTTGCTTTACCAGTCTATAATCTCTTGAATGATCAAATGAAAAGACAACCACACCAGGTATATATTCAAAATATATGTATTTAAGGTTCTACACACCCATCTAGTCTCTTTATGAGACAGGAGTTCGAAGTACTAAAGTTACAAGTGATTAAGCATCAGTAAAAGCACAAATACACTTTTGAGCCCTAGGGGCGTACCAAACCATATACTAAAAAAGTGGTATAAGAACCACGACTGTAATAGGCACTAGGCCTATTGCCTCTAGAATCGCTGGGACCCCAAGGAACTACCCAAGGTAGGAACACAGAGGACCCACGGGAACTGTATGCAGTGCGGAAATAAAACCACGGGTTCCTATTACTTTCTATGGGGAATGTCGCGGTTGGAATTTTAAAGATTAGGGACACTTCTAATCGAGTCAGGACCAAACCCTCTTGGACTGAGTACTCGAGTTACCTCACCCAGGGAAGCCGGGTGCATAGGTGTCTTTTGGTGTCGGTTCGGGTTGTGTCGCCGATTTCAATGGAAGCCTGCAAAGAACTGCTGCTGCCGTGAAGAGGAGAAGTGTCCGGAGAGATCCAAGCCTGGATCTAGGATGTAAGGAACCTGAAAGCAGTGGGGAGAGAGTCTGGGTCACTTGCCAGTGACCTAGGGCAGGATGGACCAATGCCCACAGATGTCGGGTGCTTCCGGTGAGTTGATGGGTGTCTTGACTCTTCAGCCACGAGGTCCAGGAGGCGTCGATGATGTCCATGAGCCGGATTCGAGCTGTCCCATAAAGTCTGCCGAGTGCTGCGGTGTCGGCGACCAGGAAGGACCCAACAAGCCTTGGCAACGGCAAGTCACAGGAAATCAGAGAAAGGATTGCGGTGCAGACCAGCAAGGTCTGATGGACTCACCCAGCAAGGGTAAGTAAGAGGAAGTCTGGAGCAACCAGAAAAGCCTCAGCAGAAGTGGAGTTGCCTTCGTGGGGACCTGCTAGCCAATGGGTTAGTGATCGCAAAGGACAAACACTGCTCACCCCACACACTCACACACTGTTCACCCTGCACACTCACACCCTGCTCACCCTACACACTCACACCCTGCTCACCCAGCACACTCACACCCTGCTCACCCTGCACACTCACACCCTGCTCACCCTGCACACCCACACACTGCTCACCCTGCACACCCACACACTGCTCACACACACACACTGCTCACCCTGCACACCCACACACTGCTCACCGTGCATAGGAACACACTGCTCACCCTGCAAACTTACACACTGCTGGCCCTGGACACACACACACACTGCTCACCCTGCGCACCCACACACTGCTCACCCTGCTCTCTCAAGCACTGCTCACTATTTAACACACTGCTGGCCCTGGACACAAACACACTGCTCACCTTGCATACTCACACACTGCTCACCTTGCATACTCACACACTGCTCACACTGCATACTCACACACTGCTAACCCTGCATACTCACACACTGCTCACCCTGCACACTCACACTCTGCTCACCCTGCACACCCACACATTGCTCATACTGCACACTCACACACTGCTCACCCTGCATACTCACACACAGCTCACCCTGCACACTCACATATTGCTCAGCATGCACACTCACTGCTGGCCCTGGACACCCATACACTGCTCACCCTGCATACTCACACACTGCTCACACAGCACACCCACACACTGCTCACCCTGCACACTCACACACTGCTCACCCTGCACACTCATACACTGATCACCCTGCACACTCACACACTGGTCACCCTGCACACTCACACACTGGTCACCCTGCACACTCACACACTGCTCACCCTGCACACTCAAACACTGCTCAGCCTGCATACGCATACACTGCTTACCATGCACGCTCGCACACTGCTCACCCTGCATACTCACACACTTCTCACCCTGCATACTCACACACTGCTGGCCCTGGGCACCCACACACTGCTCACCCTGCAAACTCACACACTGTTCACACTCACATACTGCTCACCCTGCACACCCACACACTGCTCACCCTGCATACTCACAGACTGCTCACCCTGCATACTTACATATGTTATGTTATGTTAAGGGCATTTATAGAGCGCGACTGTTACTAAAAAGGTGTCCTGGTGCTTAGAGAAGGCCTAAACAGGGATCGAGTCAAGAGGGGGATATGGAGGATCAATGTCTTTCGAAATGGAAGATTAGTTGTACTTCTTAGAGATAGAGGGAGAGCATTCCAAGCCCTAGCTGCATTGACTACGAAACTTCTACCACCCCAATTGGCCTTCTTCACCCTGGGAACTGTTACCAATTGTTAGAAATGGGATTTCTGGTTGGCTAGGGCTTGCGCCAAAGCCAGGCAGAAACTACCACTCTAGTCGGGCTGGGGAGTTAAACGCCAAAGATAACCCCTGCTCACCCCCTTGGTAGCTTGGCACGAGCAGTCAGGCTTATCCCGGAGGCAATGTGTAAAGCGTTTGTGCGCGCACCCAGCAACAACACCCAAGGCCCACCACAAAGGAAACTCCACACAAGGTATTATATAAAAATAGCCTTTGTATTATACCAAAACACATTAGATAAAAACACACACTTTACAATGTGCCAACAGGCACGGGCAGAATTTACAGGGGATATGTACAAGACAGGGCCACCTGGACCACTGCCAGGAATAAGCACTTTTGGAACTAGCACGTTGTAGAAACATCACATTAGAACATAGAATGTAAATCAATGTAGCACCAATTAGAAAATGCAGCGCACAACCAGTAACCACTGTGTTAGAAATGAGGGGGCTCTGGTTGGCGCAGGTGTGTACCCACAACAAGCAGGGACCCTTTACTTCTTGTCAGGGCGAAGGATGACTCCCCAGAATAACCCCTGCTCACCCTCTAGGTGCGTGGCGCGAGCAGTCTAGGCTAAGTCTCAGGCGTACACGGTTAAGCAAGTGCAATTATACATACAGTAATCCCCTTGCATGCACCACAAACGGACACCAATCAGGAAGTATATAAAAATAAGCTTTTATGTAGATTCAGCAGATTCAATACAAGGCCCAGTAACATTAAACTGATGGGGGCCACAATTCTTAGGAATACGGTAAAGTTCTCTTTGTTACGGAAAGTTCTTAGGCGGCCCAAGGTAACTGTGGGCCTCAGCGCACTTCGTGCTGAGGCGGCGACCGGGAAGCACACGGCAGATGACAGGGAAATCAGAACGTTGCGGACCCTGGATCCGATGCGAGCTCGCGGTCGAGTTCGTAAGTACAGTACCTTGTTTCTTGACGCAAAGGCGGGTGCGGGATTTCAGCGGCTCTTCGACAGAAGGGCGAGGCGGCGTCCGAGGCTCCCACACTTCACGATGGGGGTCTGATCTTCAGGCTCACAGCAAGAGCGGGGTGTTGCAGGTGGCGGGTGAACAAAGCGGGGCAGCTGGGCACGCAGATTACGTCCGGGCCGTCCGAGGCTTGGAGATGCTCACAACGCCGATTCCGGCGGGAGGGTGAAGGTGCACAGCGAGCCTCCAGCGAGCGAGGTGACAGGGGCAGCCCAGCACAGCGTAGGGGGAGCGGCTCCGATCGAGCGAGGCTCTTCCCAAGGCGGGGGCGGCTAAGCAGTCCTGGTCACGGCTCAGGGAGGGACAGGAGCACGAGGGTCACAGCTCCGGCAAGGGAAAGGACACCACAGTCCAGCGGCAGGCGAGTGAAGATCAGGTAGAGCCCAATGGTCCTGGGGCTCAGTTCAGGGGGCAAGTTCGTTTCAGGCCCTTGGAGATCGTTTTTTAAAAGCACAAGTCTTGAAAGTAAAAATAAAGCAAAGACTTCAGCAACAGTTTCTCTTCTCCCCTTTGGCAGCAAGGTCACCACTGCAGGCCAATCCCCCAGGATAGGGACAGTCTTCCTCCTACAGCTTTCCCGGTGCCTCCTCCTCAGGCAGAGATTCTTATTGGTCAAACGCGGATCTAGTTTCTTAGGAGCAGGGCTCCTACATTTATACAGCAAATCTTTTGTTCTCCCAGGCCAGGGGGGCCCTTGCCTAGTCCAGTCCGGTTTCTGAGCACTTTGTTTCCGCGATGCAGGCTTCTTCTTTCAGAGTGCAGGGCAGAGTCATCAGACGCTCCACAGGGGGCGGAGCCGGCATTGAGGTGGCAGAGCACTGTCCTATTCAGAGCCTAGGAGTACTCCTCCCCCCCCATCTACCTGTCGATCGTCTTATTCACCACCAGGCTACCTAGCCCTGCCCATCTGGGTTCCCCCAGCCCTGTCACTCACACCAGCCAGACATCAGATACACATTACGCAGAGACAGGCTGAAATGTTTAGGCAAGCAAAGGCCAGCTTTCTAAAAGCGGCATTTGCAAACGCGGAATATTAAAATAAACCTTGGGAAAAGATGTACCTTATTATTCCGAGTTCAGGCATACTAAACTTGATCTTCTACCATGTTCCCTGGGTCGGTTAGGATCATAGGATGTAACAATCCTAGCCGCCCATACTGGCCTATGAGAACAGGGTAGCCTTACAGTAGTGAACAACAAGATGGCGGTCATTCACTACTAGGACATGCCACGCATCCAGGCTTGTCCTACCTTATGCTTACAACGCACCCTGCCCGTGGGCCTACCAGAGGGGTGACTAACATGAAGTTAAGGTAAGGTTTAGGGACTGGTAAGTGTGGGCACTTGCCAGTCAGCATGTCAGTACCAGACTGCACGCAGGTTCTGCGATGGCAGACCTTAGACATATTTTACCGGCCGCTTCTGTGGGTGGCACAACCAGTGCTGCAAGCCCACCCGCGGTGTTTGCATTTACATGCCCTGGCGCTCCTGGCGCACTTTACTGGGGTCTGACAGTAAACCAAACAATTCAATCATGGAGTCCAACCAACATATACAATTTACATAGGGAGCACTCGCACCGCGACACTGGTTGGCAGTGGCACAGCGCGCTGAGCGGCCAACACCATACAAGCACATGAGGCTCAGCGACAAAAGAAGAAGGGAGACTCACGCCAAGGTGCCAGGTCTAACACACTGGTAACAGGTAAGTACCACCTACGCAACCCTAACCACCTTAGGAGAATATTACGCAGGGAACCAGGACCTCACTAGCACCACCTGTACTAGGAGAAAAACAACCACCTAAGTATCACAATACCTGTAGGGGTATAAGCACATTACACAAGATGCATCACAACACATTCAGAGGTGTAGGGAAGGAAAACACATGTAGCATAACATACATTCAGCGGTGTAAAACAAGGCACATGACGCATAAAAACACATTCAGAGGTGCAGGAAAACACAATTGCGCTCAACTCACATAAGTCACCACCTGTGACTGTCCATAGGCCATCTGGCCTGGTTGGGTCTAGGACACCCTGTCCAGCAGAGTCAGGGCCAGACTGTGCAGGCTGCGCAAGCCAAAGCGCAAAGGGCACAGCCTACACGTTGCAGCTGTCCACTAAGTGCTGGGCAGCTGTGGACTGAACTTGGGCACCACAGTGCCTTTTTAAAACATATCACCTGCGTGGAGCCCCTCTGGGCTCTTACAGAAATGAGGGGGGGCCAGACGTTGGAGCCTCACAGGGCTCTAAAACAAATATGCCCCCTTTGGAGTTCCTCGGGACTCTGAACAATGTTGCCCCCAACGTTGGAGCCTCGCAGGCTCTGTAAGCAATGTGGCCCGTCGTTGGAGTCCCTCTGGACTCTTAAACAACAATGCCCCCAACCGTGGGAGCCTCGCAGGCTCTCAAAGAACACAATGCGGGCCGTTGGAGCGCACCAGCGCTCGAAGAACACAAGGCGGGCCGTTGGAGCGCACCAGCGTTCACAGAACACAATGCGGGCCGTTGGAGCGCACCAGTGCTCAAGGAAAATAATGCGGGCCCCGTTGGAGCGCACCAGCGCTCGAAGAACACAATGCGGGTCCCGTGGGAGCGCACCAGCGCTCTGTAACCAACCATGCTGCTCCGTGCACCCTCCTGGCAAGAGCCCCACTCACCGGACCGACGCGGGCCTCCTCGCGGCGGGGGACTCCTCCTCGTGGCTTGGCTTCACCCGGTCCCTCGTAGCAGGACCGGGACTTTGTCTCAGCAGGACCGGCGGCGCGGGGTAGGCGCCTGCCTGCTCGGGTGCCCAGACCAGACGCGAGTCTTCGGTGGGAGGCGGGGTAGGCTCCCACCCTCCTACTTCCGGCTCTAGTTGTCCCAGCCTGTCGGGCGCCGGAGGGGCGATTTGCGGGCAAATGCCGGGTGGGCACCGGCTCTTTCAAAATACAATAAATCGAGGTGGGCACTTGATATGGCGGCAATGTCCCTGGCAGGGTGGGCACCTGCCAGGGGACTTCAGGCTCGGCCAGGAATGGGGCAAATGCCGCGTAGGCACCGGCCCTCAGAAACAAAGCGCTCCTAGCGCTATAAGTCGAAAAAGAGTTCCGGCAAAGTTCTCCTCTGTCTGCAGCAAGGAAGGGGGGGGCAAGGCTGGGCCCAGAGCCAGCTCACTGGGCCTCCAGGCAGGGAGGTAGTCCAAGTGGCGGTCCTCTGGCCCAGCAGCAGCCCCGTCAGGCAGGATCCTGGAAGAGAACAACCTTCTGTGGGGACACAGACCCATTTTTATACACCTTTTCCCTCTGTTCTTGGTTCAGGGTGAGGGGGAAAACCAGTCGCAGCTGGTTGGGGAGCACCCTTGATGTGCTCAGCCCCTCATTCTATTCACTGGCAGGGCTAGGGTCATCAGTCGCACCACAGAGGGTGGAGCCAGCATTGTGTGGGGAAGCCCAGCCCTATTCAGGTCCTAGGTGTACTCCTCCCACCCATCTGGCTGCTGATCTCCCCATTCACCACTGGGTGACTCCTCCTGACTCTGGGGATTCCCTAGCCCATCACATGACCTCAGCCAGCCAATCACGCGACAGGCAGTCACTGCACATTTATGCCAGCGTCTAGAAGTGGCACTTCCATACTAGCTACATGGACACCGCACACATCATCGTGCAGCATTTCATCACACGAGTCCGCACATACCAAACTCGCACCTGCACTCCCCACTCATCAGGAACTACCAGGGACACATACATTCCCCCATGCATTCCTATGGGAGGGCAGGCCAACCTCACTACACGCACGCACTTTACCCTGGGACACAGCGGTAAAGTGAGCAGAAACCAAAAATCACTACACCAGGTCACCATACAAAGCAAAAAAGTTTTAGGGGTGAACCTGCCAGAAGGGCCAAGTCCAACACCAATTTAGCATCTGAGGATCGTAGGGGTCTGGTGGGAGAGTACCAATAGAGTTGCTGTGTTAGGAATTCAGGCCCTGTTCCATGAAGGGCCTTAAAAACCAGCGTCAGAGTCTTTAATTGAATGCGTTGCCTCACAGGTAACCAATGTAGAGCTTTGATTTGAGCAGAGATGGAACCAGTCCTAGGAGTACTTGTGTTAGACTTGGCACCTTGGCGTGAGTCTCCCTTCCACGTTTTGTCGCTGTGCCTCATGTGTTTTTATGGTGTTGGCCGCTCAGAGCACTGTGCCACTACCAATCAGTGCCACAGTGCAAGTGCTCCCTATGTAAAATGTATATGTTGGTTGGATTCCATGATTGGCTTATTTGGTTTACTTTCAGACCCCAGTAAAGTGCACCAGGAGTGCCAGGGCGTGTAAATACAAATGCCGCTGGTGGGCTCGCAGCACTGGTTGTGCCACCCACAGAAGCGGCCTGGTAAAATATGTCTAAGGTCTGCCATTGAAGAACCTGCGTGCAGTCTGGTACTGTCATGCTGACTGTGCAAGTGCACACACTTGCCAGTCCCTAAACCTTCCCTTAACTTCATATTAGTCACCCCTATGGTAGGCCTAAGGGCAGGGTGCATTGTAGCATAAGGTAGGACAAGCCCTGATGTGTGTGGCATGTCCTAATAGTGAATTACAGCCATTTTCGTTTTTCACTATTGTAAGGCTACCTGTTCTCATATCCCAGAATGGGCTGTTAAGATTGTTACATCCTATGATCCTAACAGACCCACGGAACATGGTAGAAAATCAAGTTTAGTATGCCTGAACTCAGAATAATAAGGTACATCTTTTAGTAAGGTTTATTTTAATATTCTGCGTTTGCAAATGCCACTTTTAGAAAGTTGGCCTTTGCTTGCCTAACCATTTCAGCCCGCCTCTGCGTGATGTGTATCTGCTGTCTGGCTTGTGTGAGTGACAGGGCTGGGGAAACCCAGATGGGCAGGGCTAGGTAGCCTCGTGGTGAACAGGAAGATTGACATCTAGATGGGTGGGAGGAGTACACATGGACTCTGAATAGGGTTGTGCTCTGCCACCACAATGCTGGCTCCGCCCCCTGTGGAGCGTCTGATGACTCTGCCCTGCTCCCTGAAAGAAGCAGCCTGCATCGCGTAAACAAAGTGCTCAGAAACCAGACTGGACTAGGCAAGGGCCCCCCTGGCCTGGCAGAACAAAATAACTGCTGTATAAATGAAGGAGCCCTGCTCCCAAGAAATTAGATCCTGTCCTGCCAAGAAGAGACCTCTGTCCGACGAGAAGGAACTGGGAAAGCTGCATGGAGGAGTACTGTCCTTGACCTGGGGGATTGGCCTGCAGTGGTTGCCTTGCTGCTGAAGAAGAGGAGCAAAGACTAAAGAGACTTTTTATTTGACTTGTGCTGAAGATCTCCAAGGGCTTGTGAGTGAGCTTGCCCCCTGAACCAAGTCCCAGGACCAGTGGACTTCACCGCTGTGGAATCGCCTTGGAAAACGGACCGTATCCCTCGCATCTTCGCTTCGAACTGCTGTGTACGTCTCGCTGATCGCAGCTTACTCCCCGTAAGCTGATTCCCCGTTGTCTGGCACAAACAACGCGTCTGTGCCCCCTCTACGAGCCGTACCTCGCACCGCAAAGGAAGGTACTGCCAGCCTGAGCAACGCGATTTATCGCCCCTATGAGCCGTAGCTCGCACCGTAACTGAAGGACATCACAGTACCAGCTTGCACCCCCCTACGGACTTTACTATCACCGTACGCACCTCTCCCCTGCTTTGGGAAAGGCCGTGGTACGTGTGGTGGTCGCGTACGTCTCCTGTCCGGAGCGTACTGTTCGCCTGTCTCAGCAGCCAAAGTGAAGCCCAGCGATCCTGGTACGTCGCGTACCTGAACGTCTGGCAGTACGGACCGTACTCTCGCCCCGTCCCCTGAGCTGCGCACGCCCAAGGTCTCCCGTACCGTAGTACGCGCCGCCCGGAGGACTTCGCACCATACTGTGCGCCTGCTGCCAAGGAAGTGTCCGTGACAAACTCACCAAGAATCCAGGTACTGTGCCCGTTCGCACCGTAGGGTGTATGCTTCATCTGAAGCGCCAGCAGTGCGTGTACGACCCATCCCAAACCCTGTGTCTACCGCGTATGACACGTACGAAGAGGGACGACGCGCACAGAACTGTAAAATTACGCTAAGACCAAGAACTCTTTGAAAATAAGTATTGTGGGCTGTTTAAACGTTATTTGGTCTTGTGCTAAGCCTGATAAACCTATATAAAGTATTATTTTTGATATATATCCTGTGTGGAGTCCATTTGTGGAGGGTCACTGTATTACTGTGAGTGTGTTCACAAATGCTTAACCTAAACGCTCTGAGATAGGCCTTGTTTGCTCACGCCAAGCTACCTAGAGGGTGAGCAGGGGTTATTGTTGGAGTGTACCCCCCTGCCCTGACTAGAAGAAGGATGCTCTGCCTGTCCCAGGTACCTACCTGTGCCAATCAGAGAATCCGGATTCTAACATTGGTGGTCAGCGGTGAGGATTACGAATTTGCATTAGTGAGACATACACAGTGATTGGTGAACGCCACATAGTGAAGGCAGACCAATAGCGCAACCACTTACTTTTAATTCGCATTTTTATGGGAAATCGCCAGTTGTTAAAGGAATCATGCCTGGTTCAAGCGTTGTGGAGAGAGCAGAATCTGTAGTCTCTGACATTGAAGGTATTGAATGGGAAGAAGAGAGACTAAAGAGTTACACCAAGGCCCAGCTGAAGGGCTTCTGCAGGAAGTTCAAAGTCCCCACTGTTGGATGTAGGACCAAAGCAGATTTTTACAAGGCGCTGAGGGCCTGGGTGGAGTCAAGGAAACCCTCTAATGACGTGGAGGAAATTGAGCGGGCAGAGAGCATCGCTAGCTTGGGCAGAGGCCTGTCGCCAGAGGAGTTGGCTGACAGGAATGAAACCAGAGCTCATGGACAACTGGAAATGGAAAGAAAAAGGCTGGAAATGGAAGAGAGAAAAAGCCAAATGGAGCATGAGATGAAATTGAGGGAGCTGGAGTTGAAAGCCCAGGGCTTGGGAAGCACTCCCTCTGGTGGCAGCACACCCCCAGTGCAGGTAGAGTCCAGAGTGTACATACCCAAAGATGTAGTGAAGGAATTTTAAAAAAATGATGACATAGGGCAGTGGTTCAAAGCCTACGAAGTAGCCATGTCCTCCCACCGGGTCCCTGGGAAGGATTGGGGAGCGGGGTTGTGGGGGCGGTTCTTGAGTGAAGGGCGGGACACACTGCTAGATTTGCCCTCAGATGTGTATAACTCTTACCCCCATATGAAGGATGCTTTAATGGCTAGGTATGGGTTAACTCCTGAAATGTATAGGCAGAGGTTCAGGGGTTGCACTAAGATTCCCAATAGTAGGTATGTGGAGTATGTGACTTTTTTTGCAGAGCACTGGATGGTTGGGTAAAGGGTAGCAAGGTTGACAATTTTCAAGGGCTTCTTGATTTAATGGCATGGGAGCACTTGTCCAGTAATTGTTTTCCTGAGCTACGCCAGCACCTGATTGATAGTAAGCTGACTAACCCTAGAAAGCTTGCTGAGGAGGCGGACCGCTGGGTCAGTACCAGGGTCCACAAGGGTCCCGTGGGAGACTCCGCCAAAGGTGGGCAGGGTCCCCAGCAGAAGAGTGGGGGGGACAAGGGAAAACAGAGGGAGTTCCAGAAGAGGCCCCAAAGTAATCCCCAAGGGAACCAAGGGAAAGGTTCTCAGCCTCCCCCACCCCAGAAACCGACCGGGGCCCGACAGGTACCCCTGTTCAAAGAGGGCCCCCAACCTGTTACATATGTGGTGAGCTGGGTCATTTTGCCAATGATCCCAAGTGTCGCCAGTTTGGTAAACCAGCACCCTTTGGTGCAACCCCCCGGCAGACGGCTAGCGTAGCCCTGGGTGGAGAGATGGGTGTCAAAGGTGGGTGGGTTTCAGTAGAAATGTCCCTGGTCTCATTAGGAGACCGTGAAGTGGTCCCCAAATCCCAGCTGCCTGAGAACACTAAAAAATACAGGCAGTGGGTGACTATAAATGGCCATAGGGTTGAAGCTCTCAGAGACACAGGAGCCAGTGTGACGGCTGTCAAGCGCCACCTGGTGTCTCAGGAGCAGGTCGTCCCAGGAGCATTCTATCCGGTTGTTGCCGCTGACAACACCGAGAGTCACTGCCCGGTGGCTCAGGTTCCCTTTGAGTGGGGGGGGTCTCTGGTACTCTTCAGGTAGCTGTGAGGCCCACCATGCCTGTAGACTGTCTGTTAGGGAACGATCTGGAGAGCTCACCGTGGGCTAAGGTAGAGCGGAGTGCTTACCTGGAGATGTTGGGTATACCGGATTGGGCGTGTGTCACCACACGGTCCATGGCAGCCAGTAGAGGTGCTCAAGAGGACCTGGAGCCTGAGAGGGAGGCCCAGGAACCGGCCTTAGGGAGAAGAGGCAGGGGGCGCAGGAAACCGGCCCCCGAAGTTCCCACGGTCCAGGAGGAAGCAGACCTTGAGGGGGATGCCCTGGAACCTACAGGAGAACAGATAGCTGAACTGGGAGACCTGCCTGAGCTGACCCATTGGCAGCAAGAAGGAGGACCCTCCAGGGAAGAATTCTGCAGGGAGCAGAAAGAATGCCCTTCTCTCCTGGGTATGCGGCAGCGGGCTGCAGACCAGGCCAACGGAGATCAGTCTGGAACACATTTCATTTACTGGGAGAACAACCTCCTGTATTCTGAGCCTAAGGTTGCTGAGCCTGGGTCAGCCCTTGTGCTGGTGGTACCCCAGCGCTTCAGAGCCTTCCTACTGGGGCTGGCTCACGATGTGCCATTGGCAGGACATTTGGGGCAGGACAAGACCTTTGAAAGGCTTGTCACCCACTTCCTTTGGCCCCAAATGCGCAGGAGTTCAGACACTCACTGCAGGACCTGCCAGACTTGCCAGGCAAGTGGAAAGAGTGGAAGGAAGCAGAAGGCTCCACTCCAGCCATTCCCTGTGGTCAGTACCCCCTTTGAGCGAGTGGGGATTGACATTGTGGGGCCACTGGACCCCAGGACCGCCATGGGTAACAGGTTTATCCTGGTCCTGGTGGACCATGACACCCGGTACCCGGAAGCCATCCCTCTGAGGACAGTGACGGCCCCCGTGGTGGGACGTGCGCAGATGGGAATTTTCTCCCGAGTGGGATTCCCTCTAGAGGTGATGTCTGACCGGGATACCAATTTCATATCCAAATATATGAAATCCCTTTGGCAAGAGTGTGGTGTAACCTACAAGTTCACCACACCTTACCACCCCCAAGGAAACGGGTTGGTTGAGAGATTCAACCGAACACTGAAGGGCATGATAATGGATCTTGAGGAACCCATAAGGCGTAAGTGGGACGTCCTCTTACTATGCCTTCTCTTTGCTTACAGAGAGGTGCCACAGAAGTCTCTAGGGTTCAGCCCCTTTGAGCTTCTGTACGGACACCCAGTGAGAGGACCTCTAAGTCTGGTCAAGGAAGGCTGGGAGCAATCTCCCAGGAAACCTCCCCAGAATGTATATAGCTACATGCTGGCCTTCAGGAACCAGACTAGGTGTTTCAGGGAACTTGCTGAGGCAAACCTGGAAGCCAGCCAGGAGGAGATGAAGCGGTGGTGCGACCAGAATGCCACTCTGGTAGAGCTGCAGCCTGGACAGAAGGTATGGGTCTTGGCCCTAGTGGAGCCCTGTGCACTCCAGGATAAGTGGACCGGTCCCTTTGAGGTTGTGGAGCGCAAGAGTTCAGTTACCTATTTGGTGGACTTGCGGTCTCCAAAGAACCCCTTAAGGGTCCTTCATGTCAACCGCCTCAAGCCCCACTTGGAGAGGTCCCAAGTGGGCATGTTCTTAGCAACAGATGCTGGGACGGAGGAGGAGACCGAGCCTCTCCCTGACCTCCTGTCAGCCAAGGAGCAAGATGGGTCAGTGGATGGTGTCATCCTCTCTTCCACCCTGACCCCTGAGCAACAGAATGATTGTCGCCAGTTAGTGGGAAATTTTTCTGACCTGTTTTCCCTGATTCCCGGTGCCACTGATTGGTGTGTCCATGATGTGGACACTGGGGATAGTACACCTGTGCGGCACAAGGCCTACAGGGTGACTGACAGGGTAAGGGCCTGCATCAAGGAGGAGGTCTCCAAGATGTTTGCCCTTGGGTTGATTGAGTCCTCAAGCTGTCCTTGGGCCAGCCCAGTGGTCTTGGTCCCAAAGGCTGCAGCACCGGGAGCCACACCCGAACTTCGGTTCTGTGTGGACTACAAAGGACTCAATTCGGTCACCAGGACTGACGCACACACCATCCCCAGAGCTGATGAGCTCATAGATCGGCTAGGGGCTGCCAACTACCTCAGCACGTTTGATTTAACGTCTGGGTATTGGTAGATCGCCTTGACCGATGGGGCCAAAGAGAAGTCAGCATTTTCCACCCCTGATGGGCATTACCAATTCCGGGTTATGCCCTTTGGGGTGAAGAATGCCCCTGCCACCTTACAGAGGTTGGTCAACCAGGTGTTGTCTGGGCTGGATTCATTCAGTGCAGCCTACCTGGATGACATCGCAGTGTTCAGCTCCACTTGGGAGGAACACCTGCGCCACCTCTGGGAAGTGTTGATGGCGCTGCGGAGGGCAGGCCTCACGATCAAGGCGAGTAAGTGCCAGATCGGGCAGGGTTCAGTGGTCTACTTGGGGCACCAAGTTGGGAGTGGCCAGGTGGGACCCCTTCAACCCAAGATAGAAACCATCTTGAATTGGGAGTCGCCCAAAACCCAGACAGAGGTGAGAGCCTTCCTAGGTCTCACCGGGTACTACAGGAGGTTTGTCAAGGGGTATGGCAACATTGCTGCCCCCTTGACAGCGCTGACTTCAAGGAAGCAGCCCAGGAATATGATTTGGACTGACACCTGTCAGAAAGCTCTTGAGGCCCTGAAAGCTGCTATGTGCACGTCGCCCGGGCTTTTGGCTCCCAACTTCTCCAAAGAGTTTATCGTTCAGACAGACGCTTCAGAGCATGGTGTGGGGGCTGTTCTTTCACAGATAAATGAGGAGGGCCCAGATCAACCTGTAGCCTTTATGAGCAGGAGGTTAATACCACGGGAACAGAGATGGAGTGCTATTGAGCGTGAGGCATTTGCTGTGGTCTGGGCACTGAAGAAGCTAAGGCCCTACCTGTTTGGGTCTCACTTCCGGGTTCAGACAGACCACAGGCCCCTCAGATGGTGGATGCATATGAGGGGTGAGAAACCAAAGCTGTTGAGGTGGTCTATTTCCCTACAGGGTATGGATTTCACGGTGGAACATCGCCCTGGTACAGATCACGCCAATGCTGACGGTCTGTCCAGATTTTTCCGCCTTAGTGATGAGGAACTCCCTGGGGTAGGGTAGTTCTCCCCACTTTTCAATTGGAGGGGACACGTGTTAGACCTGGCACCTTGGCGTGAGTCTCCCTCCCACTTTTTGTCGCTGTGCCTCATGTGTTTTTATGGTGTGGGCCGCTCAGAGCACTGTGCCACTGCCAATCAGTGCCACAGTGCAAGTGCTCCCTATGTAAAATGTATATGTTGGTTGGATTCCATGATTGGCTTATTTGGTTTACTATCAGAGCCCAGTAAAGTGCACCAGGAGTGCCAGGGCGTGTAAATACAAATGCCGCTGGTGGGCTCGCAGCACTGGTTGTGCCACCCACAGAAGCGGCCTGGTAAAATATGTCTAAGGTCTGCCATTGCAGAACCTGCGTGCAGTCTGGTACTGTCATGCTGACTGCGCAAGTGCACACACTTGCCAGTCCCTAAACCTTCCCTTAACTTCATATTAGTCACCCCTATGGTAGGCCTAAGGGCAGGGTGCATTGTAGCATAAGGTAGGACAAGCCCTGATGTGTGTGGCATGTCCTAATAGTGAATTACAGCCATTTTCGTTTTTCACTATTGTAAGGCTACCTGTTCTCATAGGCCAGAATGGGCTGTTAAGATTGTTACATCCTATTATCCTAACAGACCCACGGAACATGGTAGAAAATCGAGTTTAGTATGCCTGAACTCAGAATAATAAGGTACATCTTTTAGTAAGGTTTATTTTAATATTCTGCGTTTGCAAATGCCACTTTTAGAAAGTTGGCCTTTGCTTGCCTAACCATTTCAGCCCGCCTCTGTGTGATGTGTATCTGCTGTCTGGCTTGTGTGAGTGACAGGGCTGGGGAAACCCAGATGGGCAGGGCTAGGTAGCCTGGTGGTGAATAGGAAGATTGACATCTAGATGGGTGGGAGGAGTACACCTGGACTCTGAATAGGGTTGTGCTCTGCCACCACAATGCTGGCTCCGCCCCCTGTGGAGCGTCTGATGACTCTTCCCTGCACCCTGAAAGAAGCAGCCCGCATCGCGTAGACAAAGTGCTCAGAAACCGGACTGGACTAGGCAAGGGCCCCCCTGGCCTGGCAGAACAAAAGAATTGCTGTATAAATGTAGGAGCTCTGCTCCCAAGAAATTAGATCCTGTCCTGCCAAGAAGCAACCTCTGTCCTACGAGAAGGAACTGGGAAAGCTGCATGGAGGAGTACTGTCCCTGACCTGGGGGATTGGCCTGCAGTGGTTGCCTTGCTGCTGAAGAAGAGGAGCAAAGACTAAAGAGACTTTTTATTTGACTTGTGCTGAAGATCTCCAAGGGCTTGTGAGTGAGCTTGCCCCCTGAACGAAGTCCCAGGACCAGTGAACTTCACTGCCGTGGAATCGCCTTGGAAAACGGACCATTTTCCTTGCATCTTCGCTTCGAACTGCTGTGTACGACTCGCTGATCGCAGCATACTCCCTGTAAGCTGATTCCCCGTTGTCTGGCACGAACAACGCGTCTGTGGCCCCTCTACGAGCCGTACCTCGCACCGCAAAGCAAGGTACTGCCAGCCTGAGCAACGCGATATATCGCCCCCACGAGCCGTAGCTCGCACCGTAACTGAAGGACATCACCGTACCAGCTTGCACCCCCCTACGGACCGTACTATCTCCGTACGCACCTCTCCCCTGCTTTGGGAAAGGCCGTTGTACGTGTGGTGGTCGCGTACGTCTCCTGTCTGGAGCGTACTGTTCGCCTGTCTCAGCAGCCAAAGTGAAGCCCAGCGATCCCGGTACGTCGCGTACCCGAACGTCTGGCAGTACGGACCGTACTCTTGCCCCGTCCCCTGAGCCGCGCACGCCCAAGGTCTCCCGTTCCGTAGTACGTGCCGCCCGGAGGACTTCGCACCGTACTGTGCGCCTGCTGCCAAGGAAGTGTCCGTGACGAACTCACCAAGAATCCAGGTACTGTGCCCGTTCACACCGTAAGGTGTTCGCTTCATCTGAAGTGACTGCAGTGCGTGTATGACCCGTCCTAAAGCCTGTGTCTACCACGTACGACGCATACGAAGAGGGACGACGCGCACAGAACTGTAAAATTACGATAAAACCAAGAACTCTTTGAAAATAAGTATTGTGGGCTGTTTAAACGTTATTTGGTCTTGTGATAAGCCTGATAAACCTATTTAAAGTATTATTTATATATATCCTGTGTGGAGTCCATTTGTGGAGGGTCACTGTATTACTGTGTGTGTGTTCACAAATGCTTAACCCTAACACTCTGAGATAGGCCTTGTCTGCTCGTGCCAAGCTACCTAGAGGGTGAGCAGGGGTTATTGTTGGAGTGTACGCACCTGCCCTGACTAGAAGAAGGTTCCTCTGCCTGTCCCATGTACCTACTTGTGCCAATCAGAGAATCCGAATTCTAACAACTTGTAAGTAATCTGGCAGCCACATTCTGCAGAATCTGTAATTTATGTAAGGACCCTTCATGTATTTTCAGATACAGACAATTGCAAAAGTCCAATCTTGGCATAATAAGAGCAGTAACAACAGTTTGTTGTACTGTTTTTGGAAGTAGTGGCATAATTCTTTTACAGGATTTAAGAATGTAGGTAGTGGTAGAGACAACTTTGTTTACCTGATCCCTACCACTCAGTTTATCATCCAGCCAAACTCCCAGATTTTTTACTTTCCCTACAGGAGTGGGGAGATGGCCAAGATCTGTCGGCCAACAGCATGGTGTCCATAGGTTAGAGTTGTTGCCAAAGAGAATCACCTCCGTTTTGTTGGAGATAAGCTTTAGGCAATTTTTTGCCATCCAGCCTCCCACAGCAGACATATTTCTCACCCTGCACACTTACACACTGCTCACCCTGCATTCTCAAACACTGCTTTCCCTGGACACTGTTGGACTTGGCCCTTTTTGCAGGGTCATCCCTAAACTTTTTGCCTTCCTCCTGTATTTTTTCTGACCTGGTGTTGGCTGTTTTATGACTCTGGGCACCTTACAACTGCTGATCAGTGCTAAGGTGCATATGCTCTCCCTATGGTAAAATTTATTATGTGAATTGACTTCCAGGTTTGGCTTATTTGGTTTACTATCAGTCCCTAGTAGAGTGCACCAGGGGTAAGCCAAGGGCTTGTATATCCAAATGCTGTTAGTGGCCTTGCAGCACTGGTTGTGCAACCCATAGAAGCAGCCTGGTAAAATGTGTCTAAGGTCTGCCATTGCAGAACCTGCATGCAGTCTGGTACTGTCATGCTGAATGGGCAAGTGTCCCCACTTGCCAGTCCCTAAACCCTCCCTTACCTTCATATTAGTCACCCCTATGATAGGCCCTAGGGCAGGGTGCATTGTAAGGATAAGGTAGGACATGCCCTGAGGTGTGTGGCATGTCCTAATAGTGAATTACAGCCATTTTCGTTTTTCACTATTGAAGGCTACCTGCTCTCCATAGGCCAGAATGGGCTGCTGGAATTACTACACGCTGTAATCCCAGTGGACTCCGAGAGCATGGTAGAAAGTCAAGTTTAGTATGCCTGAACTCAGAATAATAAAATACTTCTTTTAGTAAAGTTAATTTTAATATCCTGTGTTTGTAAATACTACTTTTAGAAAGTTAGTATTTACTGACCTGGCCATTTCAGTCTGCCTCTGCTGTGTGTGTGTGTGTTCTGCCTAGTAACAGTAAAGGAGCAGGGCTGGGGAATTCCAGGAGACAGGCTGGCTGCCAGGTGGTGGGTAGAGAGATTACACCAGGATGGGTGGGAGGAGTACACCTTTGACTCTGAATAGACCTGTGCTCTGCCACCACAATGCCGGCTCCGCCCCCTGTGGAGCGGCTGATGTCTCTGCCCTGCTGCTGAAAGGAAAGAGCAGAGTCACCACAACAAAGTGCTCCAAAACTGGACTGGGCCAGGCCCAGGCCCCCTGGCGACAAAGAACAAAAGAATTGTGCTATAAAAGAAGGAGCCCTGCTCCTAAGAAATCAGATCCTGATTGAACCACGAAGGAACTCTGCCTGACCAGAAGGACCTGGAAGAAGCTGAAGGAGGAGTAACTTTCCCTGACCTGGGGGATTGGCCTGCAGTTGGTGCCTTGCTGAGAAAGGAGAGGAAAAGACTGAAAGAGACTTTGCACTTTGTTTTTCAACTATCTCCAAGGGCTTGGAAGAAGAGCTTGCCCCTGAACTGAGTCCCAGGACCATTGGACTCATCTGCCTTCCAAAATTGAGTTGCCTGGACGATCTGTGCTTGTTTCCCGCTGGATTTGGCCCCAGTACGCCTCATACACCATCCGCCACGAAGCCTTGTCTTTGCCGCCTGGCACCGTGTGTCTACGCTGATCCAAAAGCGTTTGTACGCACCGTATCCCTCCCGGCCGCATCGCACCTAACCTTCTCCGCCGATTCGAGACGTACATCACTGGCTGCCGAACCCTGTACGCCGGACCCAAGTTCCATCATCCCGCAGGTACGGTCCGTACGCTGCTAACGTACTGCACCGTGCCGTACTCAGAGCCGAGAAGCCGCAGTACGCTGATCCTCCCCGTACGCTGTACGGCACCGAGAAGTGTCGCCGCCTATCCGCACCGAAGGTACGGCTCGAACGCCGAACGCCACGGACTCTGCAAGCTGATCCAGGCCATCCGCACGTATCCCTGAAGGTCCCGTACCAACGCCGCGTCCCGATCCCGCGACCCGACCAGCATCCGAATACGCTGCCGAACTACGACCCGGACCCATCAACTTGTCCCGCACTGTCCTTCGCGGACCCCACGAACTTAAGGTACTTTGTTCTGTTCGCACCGCAGCGTGCATGTTACGGACCCCGGAGTCTGCACCGATTGTTTGACTCGTACTTTCCTTGTTTTTAATGCGGACGAGTCGCACACCCAGGTACGAACCATACAAAGCCTGAAAAGAAGAAATGAGTAAAAGAAGCCTATCTTTGCATTTTAAGCCTTTTTACAAGAACATTGAACTTTAAAATAATACTTTGGTCATTTTATTTGTTATTCTGGTCTTGTGCTAAGCCTTATATAAAGAAACCTATTTTTGATAGAACCTTGACTGGTGTCCATTTGTGGTGTGTCATTGTATTACTGTATGTGTTCACAAATGCTTAACCTATGACGCCCTGAGAATAGTCTTGACTGCTTGCGCCACACTACCTAAAGGGTGAGCAGGGGTTATTTGAAAGGGTGATCCCCTTACTCTGACTTAGAATTGAGAGTCCCTGCTTGTTGCAAGTGCATACCTGTGCCAACTAGAGATTCCCAATTCTAACACCCACACACTGCTCAACCTGCACACTCACACACTGCTCAAACTGCACACTCACACACTGCTTACCCTGCACACTCACACACTGCTCTGCATGTACACTCACACACTGTTTACCCTGCATACTCACACACTGCTCACAATGCACACTCACACATTGCTCACCCTGCATACTCACACACTACTCACCCTGCATACTAACACACTGCTGGCCCTGGACACCAACACACTGCTCACCCTGCACACTCACAAACTGCTCACCCTGCACACTCACACACTGCTCACACTCGCACACTACTCACCCTGCACACCCACACACTGTTCACCCTGCATACACACACACTGCTCACCTTGCATACTCACACACTGCTCACTCTGCACACACTGCTCACACTGCATACTCACCCACTGCTGACCCTACACACTCACACACTGCTCACCCTACACACTCACACACTGCTCACCCTGCACACTCACACATTGCTCTACCTGCACACACACACACACAACTCACCCTGTATAGCCACCCACTGCTCACTCTGCACACTCACATACTGCTCACCCTGCACACTCATTCTGCTGCCCCTGGACACCCACACACTGCTCACCCTGCATACTCATACACTACTCACCCTGCATACCCACACACTGCTGACCCTGCATACTCACACACTGCTCACCCTGCTTACTCACACACTGCACACCATGCATGCTCACACACTGCTGGCCCTGGACACCCACACACTGCTCACCCTGCACACTCACACACTGATCACCCTGCACACTCACACATTGCTCACCCTGCATACTCACACATTGCTCACCCTGCAAACTCATACATTGCTCACCCTGTACTCTCAATCACTGCTCACTCTTTAACACACTGCTGGCCCTGGACATCCACACACTGCTCACCCTGCACACCCACACACTGCTCACCGTGCACTCTCAAGCACTGTTCACCCTTTGACAGACTGCTGGCCCTGGACTCCCACACACTTATCACCCTGCACAACCACACACTGCTCACCCTGCACACCCACACACTGCTCACCCTGCACACCCACACACTGCTCACCCTGCACACCTACACATTGCACACACTGTACACCCACACATTGCTCACCCTGCACACTCACACACTGCTAACCCTAGACACCCACACACTGCTGACCCTGCACACTCACACACTGCTCACCCTTCATGCTCACACACTGTTACTCTACATATTCACACACTGCTGGCCCTGGACACCCACACACTGCTCACACTGCACACCCACACACTGCTCACCCTGCACACCCACACTCTGCTCACTCTGCACACCCACAGACTGCTCACGCTGCACACCCACACATTGCTCACCCTGCACACTCACATACTGCTCACCATGCTTACTAACACACTGCTCAGCCTGCACACTCATACACTGAGCACCCTGTATGCTCACACACTGATGGCCCTGCACACCCACACACTGTTCACACTGCATACTCACACACTGCTCACCCTGCATACTCACACACTGCTAACTCTGCACACTCACACACTGCTCACCCTGCATACTCACACGCTGCTGGCCCTGGACACCCACACACTACTCACCCTGTACACTCACACACTGCTCACCCTGCACTCTCACACATTGCTCACCCTGCACACACACACACACTAATCACCTTGCATAGCCATACACTTCTCACCCTGCACACTCACATACTGCTCACCCTGCACACTCACACTGCTGCCCCTGGACACCCACGCACTGCTCACCCTGCATACTCATACACTGATCACCCTGCTTACTCACACACGGCACACCCTGTATGCTCCCACACTGCTGGCCCTGGATACCCACACACTGCTCACCCTGCACACTCGCACATTGTTCACTCTGCATACTCACACACTGCTCACCCTGCACACTCATACATTGCTCACCCTGCACTCTCAAGCACTGCTCACTATTTAACACACTGCTGTCCCTGGACACCCACACACTGCTCACCCTGCACATCCACACACTGCTCACCATGCACTCTTAAGCACTGTTCACTCTTTAACAGATTGCTGGCTCTGGACACCCACACACTGCTCACTCTGCACACTCACACACTGCTCACCCTGCACAGCCACACATTGCTCACCCTGCAAACTCACACACTGCTCACCCTGCACACTCACAGTGCTGGCCCTGGATGCCCACACACTGCTCACCCTGCATACTCACACACTACTCACCCTGCTCACCTACACACTGCTCACCCTGCATACTCACACACTGCTCACCCTGCATGCTCACACACTGCTTACCCTGCATAATCACAAACTGCTGGCCCTGGACACCCACACACTGCTCACCTTGCACACTCACACACTTCTCACAATCACACACTGTTCGCCCTGCACACCCACACACTACTCACCCTGCACACTCACACTGCTCACCCTGCTCACCCACAGACTGCTTATGCTGCACACCCACACATTGCTCACCCTGCACACTCACACAATGCTCACCCTGCATATTCACACAGAGTTCACCCTGCAAACTCACATATTGATCACCATGCACGCTCACACTGCTGGCCCTGGACACCCACACACTGCTCACCCTGCATACTCACACACTACTCACCCTGCACACCCACATACTGCTCAGCCTGCATACTCACACACTTCTCATCCTGTATACTCACACACTGCTCACCCTGCACACTTACACACCGAGCACCCTGCATGCTCACACACTGCTCAACCTGCATACTCACACACTGCTCACCCTGCACACTCACACGCTGAGCACCCTGCACACTCACACATTGCTCACTCTGCACACTCACACACTGCTCACCCTGCATACCTACACACTGCTCACCCTGTACACCCACACACTGCTCACCCTGCATACTCACACACTGCTCACCATGCACACTCACACACTGCTCACCCTGCACATTCACACTGCTGGCCCTGGACACCCACCCTATGCTCACTCTGCATACTCACAACTACTCACCCTGCACACCCACACACTGCTCACCCTGCATACACATACGCTGCTCACCCTGCATGCTCACACACTGCTCACCCTGCATACCAACACACTGCTGGCCCTGTACACCCACACACTGCTCACCCTGCACACTCACACACTGCTCACACTCACACACTTCTCACCCTGCACACCCACACACTGCTCACCCTGCACTCTCAAGGCCTGCTCACTCTTTAACACACTGCTGGCCCTGGAAACCCACACACTGCTCAACCTGCACACTCACACACTGCTCACTCTGCACACTAACACACTGCTCACCCTACACACTCACACTGCTGGCCCTGGAAACCCACACACTGCTCACCCAACATACTCACACACTACACACCCACACACTGCTCAACCAGCATACTCATACACTGCTCACTCTGCATACTCACACACTGCTGGCCCTGAACATCCACGCACTGTTCACTCTGCACACTCGCACACTTCTCACACTCACACACTGCTCACCCTGCACACCCTCAAACTGCTCACCCTGCACACCCACACACTTCTCACTCTCACACTGCTTACCCTGCACACCCACACACTGCTCACCCTGCACACCCACACTCTGCTCACCCTGCACACTCACAGACTGCGCACGCTGCACACCCACACATTGCTCACCCTGCATACTCACACACAGCTCACCCTGCACACTCACATACTGCTCACCATGCACACACACACTGCTGGCCCTGGACACCCACACGCTGCTCACCCTGCATAATCACACACTACTCACCCTGCACACCCACACACTGCTCACCCTGCATACTCACTCACTGCTCACCCTGCTTACTCACACACTGCTCACCCTGTACACTCATACACTGAGCACCCTGTATGCGTGCACACTGATGGCCCTGTGCACCCACACGTTGCTCACCCTGCACACCCACATACTGTTTACCCTGCATACTCACACACTGCTAACTCTGCACAATCACACACAGCTCACCCTGCATACTCGCACACTGCTGGCCCTGGACACCCACACATTGCTCACCCTGCACACTCACACACTGCTCATCCTGCACACTCACATACTGCTCACCCTGCACACTCACACTGCTGCCCCTGGACACCCATGCATTGCTCACCCTGCATACTCATACACCACTCACTCTGCACACCGATACACTGCTCACCTTGCATACTCACATACTGCTCACCCTGCTTACTCACACTCTGCACACGCTGCATGCTCACACACTGCTGGCCCTGGTAACCCACACACTGCTCACCCTGCACACTCACACACTGATCACCCTGCACACTTATACATTGTTCACCATGCATACTCACGCATTGCTCACCCTGCACACTCATACATTGCTCACCCTGCACCCTAAAGCACTGCTCACTCTTTAACACACAGCTGGCCCTGGACACCCACTCACTTCTCACCCTGCACACCCACACACTGCTCACCATGCACTCTCAAGCACTTTTCACTCTTTAACAGACTGCTGGCCCTGGACCCCCATACACTGCTCACGCTGCACAGTCACACACTGCTCATCCTGCACAACCACACACTGCTCACTCTTCACACCCAGACACTGCTCACTATGCACACCTACACATTGCTCGCCCTGCACACCCACACATTGCTCATTCTAGACACACACACTGCTCACCCTGCACACTCACTGTGCTGGCCCTGGACACCCACACACTGCTCACCCTGCATACTCACAAACTACTCACCCTGCACACCTACACACTTCTCACGCTGCATACTCACACACTGCTCACCCTGCATGCTCACATACTGCTTACCCTGCATATTCACACAATGCTGGCCCTAGACACCCACACACTGCTCACCATGCACACTCACACTGCTGGCCCTGGACACCCACACACTGCTCACCCTGCCTACTCACACACTACTCACCCTGCACACCCACACACTGCTCACCCTGCTCACCCACAGATTGCTCATGCTGCACACCCACACAGTGCTCACCCTGCACGCTCCCACAATGCTCACTCTGCATACTCACACACAGCTCACCCTGCACACTCACATACTGCTCACCATGCACACTCACACTGCTGGACCTGGACACCCACACACTGCTCACCCTGCATACTCACACACTTCTCACCCTGCACACCCACACACTGCTCAGCCTGCATACTCACACACTGCTCACCCTGCACACTCACATACTGCTCACCCTGCGCACTCACACACTGAGCACCCTGCACACTCACACATTGCTCAACCTGCTCACCCACACATTGCTCACCTTGCACACCAACACATTGCTCACGCTGCCTACTCACACACTACTCACCCTGCACACCCACACACTGCTCACCCTGCTCACCCACGGATTGCTCATGCTGCACACCCACACAGTGCTCACCCTGCACGCTCCCACAATGCTCAATCTGCATACTCACAAACAGCTCACCCTGCACACTCACATACTGCTCACCATGCACACTCAAACTGCTGGCCCTGGACACCCACCCACTGCTCACCCTGCATACTCACACACTGCTCACCCTGCACACCAACACATTGCTCACTCTGCATACTCACACACAGCTCACCCTGCACACTCACATACTGCTCACCATGCACACTCACACTGCTGGCCCTGGACACCCACACACTGCTCACCCTGCATACTCACACACTACTCAGCCTGCACACCCACACACTGCTCAGCCTGCATACTCACACATTGCTCACCCTGCACACTCACACACTGCTCACCCTGTGCACTTTCACACTGCTCACCCTGCATGCTCACACACTGCTCACCCTGCATACTCACACAGTGCTCACCCTGCACACTCACACTGCTGGCCCTGGACACCCACCCACTGCTCACCCTGCATACTCACAACTACTCACCCTGCACAACCACACACTGCTCACCCTGCACACCCACACACTGCTCACCCAGCACACCCACACACTGCTCACCCTGCACACCTACACATTGCTCACTCGGCACACCCACACATTGCTCACCCTGCACACTCACACACTGCTCACCTTGCACACTCACAGTGCTGGCCCTGGACACCCACACACTGCTCACCCTGCATACTCACACACTACTCACCCTGCACACCTACACACTGCTAACCCTAGACACCCACACACTGCTGACCCTGCACACTCACACACTGCTCACCCTTCATGCTCACACTGTTACCCTACATATTCACACACTGCTGGCCCTGGACACCCACACACCGCTCACCCTGCACACCCACACACTGCTCACCCTGCACACCCACACTCTGCTCACTCTGCACACCCACAGACTGCTCACGCTGCACACTCACATACTGCTCAACATGCACACTCACACTGCTGGCCCTGGACACATACACACGGCTCACCCTGCATACTCACACACTGCTCACCCTGCTTACTAACACACTGCTCACCCTGCACACTCATACACTGAGCACCCTGTATGCTCACACACTGATGGCCCTGCACACCCACACACTGTTCACCCTGCATACTCACACACTGCTCACCCTGCATACTCACACACTGCTAACTCTGCATACTCACACACTGCTGGCCCTGGACACCCACACACTACTCACCCTGTACACTCACACACTGCTCACCCTGCACTCTCACACATTGCTCACCCTGCACACACACACACTAATCACCTTGCATAGCCATACACTTCTCACCCTGCACACACACATACTGCTCATCCTGCACACTCACACTGCTGCCCCTGGACACCCACGCACTGCTCACTCTGCTTACTCACACACGGCACACCCTGTATGCTCCCACACTGCTGGCCCTGGACACCCACACACTTCTCACCCTGCACACTCACACACTGCTCACCCTGCACACTCACACATTGTTCACTCTGCATACTCACACACTGCTCACCCTGCACACTCATACATTGCTCACCCTGCACTCTCAAGCACTGCTCACTATTTAACACACTGCTGTCCCTAGACACCCACACGCTGCTCACCCTGCACATCCACACACTGCTCACCGTGCACTCTTAAGCACTGTTCACTCTTTAACAGACTGCTGGCTCTGGACACCCACACACTGCTCACTCTGCACAGTCACACACTGCTCACCCTGCACACTCACAGTGCTGGCCCTGGACACCCACACACTGCTCACCCTGCATACTCGCACACTACTCACCCTGCTCACCTACACACTGCTCACCCTGCATACTCACACACTGCTCACCCTGCATGCTCACACACTGCTTACCCTGCATATTCACAAACTGCTGGCCCTGGACACCCACACACTGCTCACCCTGCACACTCACACACTACTCACCCTGCACACCCACACTGCTCACCCTGCTCACCGACAGACTGCTTACACTGCACACCCACACATTGCTCACCCTGCACACTCACACAATGCTCACCCTGCATATTCACACACAGCTCACCCTGCAAACTCACATACTGATCACCATGCACGCTCACACTGCTGGCCCTGGACACCCACACACTGCTCAACCTGCATACTCACACACTACTCACCCTGCACACCCACATACTGCTCAGCCTGCATACTCACACACTGCTCACCCTGCATACTCACACACTGCTCACCCTGCACACTTACACACTGAGCACCCTGCATGCTCACACACTGCTCAACCTGCATACTCACACACTGCTCACCCTGCACACTCACACACTGAGCACCCTGCACACTCACACATTGCTCACCCTGTACACTCACACACTGCTCACCCTGCATACCTACACACTGCTCACCCTGCATGCCTACACACTGCTCACCCTGCACACCCACACACTGGTCACCCTGTACACTCACACACTGCTCACCCTGTACACTCACACACTGCTCACCCTGCACACTCACACTGCTGGCCCAGGACACCCACCCTCTGCTCACTCTGCATACTCACAACTACTCACCCTGCACACCCACACACTGCTCACCCTGCATACTCATACGCTGCTCACCCTGCATGCTCACACAACTGCTCACCCTGCATACCAACACACTTCTGGCCCTGTACACCCACACACTGCTCACCCTGCGCACTCACACACTGCTCACACTCACACACTTCTCACCCTGCACACCCACACACTGCTCACCCTGCACTCTCAATGCCTGCTCAATCTTTAACACACTGCTGGCCCTGGAAACCCACACACTGCTCACCCTGCACACTCACACACTGTTCACCCTGATCATTCACATACTGCTCTCCCTGCACACCCACACAATGCTCACCCTGCACACCCACACACTGTGCACTCTGCACACTCACACACTGCTCACCCTGCACACTCACACTGCTGGCCCTGGAAACCCACACACTGCTCACCCTACATACTCACACACTACACACCCACACACTGCTCACCCTGCATACTCATACACTGCTCACTCTGCATACTCACACACTGCTGGCCCTGAACATCCACACACTGTTCACTCTGCACACTCACACACTTCTCACACTCACACACTGCTCACCCTGCACACCCACACACTGCTCACCTTGCACACCCACACACTTCTCACTCTCACACACTGCTTACCCTGCACACCCACACACTGCTGACCCTGCACACCCACACTCTGCTCACCCTGCACCCCCACAGACTGCTCACGCTGCACACCCACACATTGCTCACCCTGCATACTCACACACGTCTCACCCTGCACACTCACATACTGCTCACCATGCACACACACACTGCTGGCCCTGGACACCCACACGCTGCTCACCCTGCATAATCACACACTACTCACCCTGCACACCCACACACTGCTCACCCTGCATACTCACTCACTGCTTACTCACACACTGCTCACCCTGTACACTCATACACTGAGCACCCTGTATGCGTACACACTGATGGCCCTGTGCACCCACACGTTGCTCACCCTGCACACCCACATACTGTTTACCCTGCATACTCACACATTGCTCACCCTGCACACTCACACACTGCTAACACTGCACAATCAAAAACAGCTCACCCTGCATACTCAAAAACTGCTGGCCCTGGACACCCACACACTGCTCACCCTGTACACTCACACACTGCTCACCCTGCACACTCACACTGCTGGCCCTGGACACCAACCCTCTGCTCACTCTGCATACTCACAACTACTCACCCTGCACACCCACACACTGCTCACCCTGCATACTCATATGCTGCTCACCCTGCATGCTCACACAACTGCTCACCCTGCATACCAACACACTTCTGGCACTGTACACCCACACACTGCTCACCCTGCGCACTCACACACTGCTCACACTCACACACTTCTCACCCTGCACACCCACACACTGCTCACCCTGCACTCTCAATGCCTGCTCAATCTTTAACACACTGCTGGCCCTGGAAACCCACACACTGCTCACCCTGCACACTCACACACTGTTCACCCTGATCAGTCACATACTGCTCTCCCTGCACACCCACACAATGCTCACCCTGCACACCCACACACTGCGCACTCTGCACACTAACACACTGCTCACCCTGCACACTCACACTGCTGGCCCTGGAAACCCACACACTGCTCACCCTACATACTCACACACTACACACCCACACACTGCTCACCCTGCATACTCATACACAGCTCACTCTGCATACTCACACACTGCTGGCCCTGAACATCCACACACTGTTCACTCTGCACACTCACACACTTCTCACACTCACACACTGCTCACCCTGCACACCCACAAACTGCTCACCTTGCACACCCACACACTTCTCACTCTCACACACTGCTTACCCTGCACACTCACACACTGCTGACCCTGCACACCCACACTCTGCTCACCCTGCACCCCCACAGACTGCTCACGCTGCACACCCACACATTGCTCACCCTGCATACTCACACACGTCTCACCCTGCACACTCACACACTGCTCACCCTGCATACTCACTCACTGCTCACCCTGCTTACTCACACACTGCTCACCCTGTACACTCATACACTGAGCACCCTGTATGCGTACACACTGATGGCCCTGTGCACCCACACGTTGCTCACCCTGCACACCCACATACTGTTTACCCTGCATACTCACACATTGCTCACCCTGCACACTCACACACTGCTAACACTGCACAATCAAACACAGCTCACCCTGCATACTCAAAAACTGCAGGCCCTGGACACCCACACACTGCTCACCCTGTACACTCACACACTGCTCACCCTGCACACTCACACTGCTAGCCCTGGACACCCACCCTCTGCTCACTCTGCATACTCACAACTACTCACCCTGCACACCCACACACTGCTCACCCTGCATACTCATACGCTGCTCACCCTGCATGCTCACACAACTGCTCACCCTGCATACCAACACACTTCTGGCCCTGTACACCCACACACTGCTCACCCTGCGCACTCACACACTGCTCACACTCACACACTTCTCACCCTGCACACCCACACACTGCTCACCCTGCACTCTCAATGCCTGCTCAATCTTTAACACACTGCTGGCCCTGGAAACCCACACACTGCTCACCCTGCACACTCACACACTTTTCACCCTGATCATTCACATACTGCTCTCCCTGCACACCCACACAATTCTCACTGTGAGACCGGCCTCACGGCGTTGCCCTCTCCATCATCCCGCCAACCTGCAACCACCCTCAAGACATGACATCCCCGACTCCGGCCGCCCCAGCCACCCCCGATCCACGGGCCGGCCAGAGACCTGACAGACTCAACACCCTACCACGCATGCCCAACCGAGGGAGCGGGAACCCTCGAGCCAGACCCAGAGGCGCCAGCCCAGTCACACCTCGGGTCGCCTTCCCCGGGAGGACTCAATCGGCCACCAGGCCCCTGGGGAGCAGGCGCCTCCCTTACCGAGCGTCTGGGGTCCCTCCCAGACCCACCTGAAAAGACCAAAGAAGTGAGCGGCAGGAAATCCCGCCGACCCCCCTCCGTCACCCCAGTCCCCCCCCTGCGAGCACTCCGGACTTCAAAGAACCAGCGGAGTATAACAAGGGGTGCCGGAGGAACAAGGAGAGAGAAGACCTGGAACCATCTGAGCCTGCTGACGCTGTCGCGGCTCCTGAACGCTGAAGTCACCTGGGCCTGCTGAGTGACTCGCGGCCTCTTGCTATTGAACCATCTGAGCCCTGCGGACGAGGTCGCGGCTCCCGAACACTGATCCACCTAGGCCTGCTGAGTGACTCGCGGCCCCCCAGCTATTGAACCATCTGAGCCCTGCGGACGGAATCGCGGCTCCTGAACTCCGACCACCTGTGCCTGCTGAGAGACTCGCGGCGCTCCCCTTGAGGACGACTCGATAAGAGATCGCCCAGAGACACGACACCCTCCAGCTCGAGGATTGTGAGCTTCCGCAGGGTATTTCGCAGAGACACTATCTTGAAAGACTGTCCCGCTACCCCCCATTCCCCACGACTGATTTGTGGTACGTTGTGCCACTGCTGTACTATTTGCCTTTTGGGTCATAAAGATCCCTGAAATCATCGATAAAAGAACTTATCGTCCTACAAAGAATACATGTGGTGTCCCTCTGTTCACAGTGCAGATCAGGGTGTGCGCGCCTGGCTCGGCTTACTTGGGAGAGGTGGGTCGAAGGGGTGGGCAAGACGTGTATCGAACCCTCTTCCGGCGGGCGCCTTTCCAACATTTGGTGGCAGACGACGGGATCCAAGCCGACACCGAAGGAGAGCGTGCAGTAAACGACTGACGCACTACCAAACAGAAATGGAAGGCGAAACCTCCCTGGGTGCCACAGGTACCGAAATAAGCTCACCGTTCCGAGAAGATCAATTGGACTATTACACGCATAGAGAACTAAAACAGTTTTGCAAAGACCTTGGCATCGCTACCACCGGACTGAGCACAAAGGAAGACTACCAGAAAGTACTGAAAGCCTGGGTCGAGACGGGGGCGCCCCTGACCCAAACGGAAAGAGACTCTACCCATGAACAAACAAGCACCCCGGCGAGAAACAACGGACCAGAGGGGAACCTGTCCTCCGAGGAACTAGCGGACCGAGAGAGAAGCCGCAACCACGAACTGGAACTGGCAAAACTAAAAATCGAGGGAGAGATAAAACTGGCAGAGAAGAAGTTAGCCGTCGAGCAGTTACGGCTACAAGGGGAACTCGAAGAGAAGAGACTCCAAAGGGAGCACGACGAAAAGAAACTCCAGCTAGAACATGAACGCGGCCTGAAGGAAATTGAGTGGCGGGCTAGACACGAAAAGTCACAGCCGCCCGGGAATCCCCAGCCCGCTCCCGCCGGGGAAACCAAAGTTCACATCCCCAAGGATGTGGTCAAGGAGTATTATAAGAACGATGATATCCAGCAGTGGTTTAAAGCCTACGAAGTCGCCATGACCTCTCACTGAGTCCCGCAGAAGGATTGGGGGGCTGGCCTATGGGGCCGGTTCTTAAGCGAAGGAAGGGACACTCTGCTCGATCTGCCCTCCGCGGTCATGAACTCCTACAGCCACATGAAGGAAGCCCTCGTGGGCCGGTACGGACTCACCCCCGAAATGTACCGACAACGGTTCCGAGATTGCAAAAAGATACCGGGCACCACGTGGGTCGAATACGTGAACTTTTACAGCCGAGCTCTGGATGGGTGGATCAAGGGCAGCAAGGTCTCCACCTTCGAAGAACTGTTCGATCTGATCGCCTGGGAACATTTAGCGGCCAATTGCTTTATAGAACTGCGCCAGCATCTCCTAGACAGTAAACTCACCGACCCTCGGAAGCTGGCCGCTGAGGCTGATCGTTGGGTGAACACCCGGGCCACCCGGGGCCCCGTGGGGGACTACGGCCGCAACAGTCAGGGTCCCCTCCGCCAGAGGGGCGGAGGGAACCACGGCCGACCAAGAGACTTTGCCGGGGGGTCCTCCACCAACCCCCCCAGCAGCCCACCAGCGGCGGGTTCGGCCCAGTCTCCAGCCAGCACCGGAGCCCCAGGACGACCAGGTCCACGAGCTAGGATCACCTGCTTCCGCTGCCAGCAGCCCGGACACTACGCCAATGACCCCCAGTGTCCCCAGTATCAGCGAACCACAACGACCAACCCCACGACCCGGCAGATGGCCTCCGTGGCTCTGGGGGAAGAAATGGAAGACTCCGAGGAATGGGAACCGGCGGCCATGGCCCTGGTCTCCCTTGGTGATCGAGAAATGGTCCCCGGGACACCCTTGCCCGCCAACACAGAGAAATACCGACAGCAGGTGACTATCAACGGCCACCGAGTCGAGGGCCTTCGTGACACCGGGGCGAATGTCACCGCGGTCCACCACAGCCTAATTTCCGAAGACCAGATCCTAGCCGGGGCCCTCTGTCCGGTCGTATCCTCCGACAATTCTGAGAGCCTCTGCCAGATGGCCCTGGTGCCCTTCGAGTGGGGAGGGGTCTCCGGAGAACTGAAGGTAGCGGTCCGGACCTCGCAGCCCGTAGACTGCCTCCTGGGCAACGACCTGGAGAATTCCCCGTGGGGGCAGGTAGAACGAAGAGCCCACCTAGAGATGATGGGCCTGCCGGAATGGGTCTGCGCCACCACACGCTCCATGACCGCACGAGTGGCCCCCTCCAAGGGCGGTGAAGCCCTCTTACCGAACACTTTCCCCGAGAACAGGGACCCCCTACCAGAAGCAGACAACCCTCCTTCCGAGGAAGAAGGAGACACTAACCCCGGGGAAGGACCGGAACCTTCCGCCCCAGAGGCCCCGATGGAACCCGAAGAACTGCCCGAGTTGGCCCAGTGGCACTGCGAAGGGGGGCCCTCCCGCGAAGAGTTCTGCCAGGAACAGACCACTTGCCCCTCCCTCGAGGGACTTAGACAACAAGCCGAAGCCCAGGTCGCCGGTGATCAAACCGGAACCCATTGGGTTTATTGGGACAATGGCCTCCTCTACAGCGAGCAAAAGTCCGCCGAGCTAGGCGCAGCCCGAGTACTGGTGGTACCCCTGCGGTTCCGGAGCCTCCTCCTGGGCCTGGCCCACGATGTACCCTTGGCAGGACACTTAGGCCAAGACAAGACATACCAGCGATTGGTGACCCACTTCTATTGGCCCAAGATGCGAGCGAATGTAGAAACACACTGCAAGTCCTGCCTCACGTGCCAGGGCAGTGGGAAGAGTGGCGGAAAACGCAAAGCTCCCTTACAACCGTTCCCCGTTGTAAGTACCCCGTTCGAGCGGGTCGGCATCGACATCGTGGGACCCCTGGATCCGAAGACCGCCCAGGGCCACAGATTCATCCTCGTCCTGGTGGACCATGCCACCCGCTACCCCGAGGCCATCCCCCTCCGCACCATGACGGCTCCCGTGGTGGGCCGGGCTCTCATGGGGATCTTCTCCCGGGTCGGATTTCCCCGCGAGGTTCTGAGTGATCGCGGCACGAACTTTATATCCCGCTACATGAAGTCCCTGTGGCAGCAGTGCGGAGTCACGTATAAATTCATGACCCCCTACCACCCCCAGGGCAACGGCCTGGTGGAACGCTTCAACCGAACTCTGAAGGGAATGATCCTGGGCCTCGAAGAGCCCCTGCGCCGGAAATGGGACGTCCTCCTCCCTTGCCTCCTGTTCGCGTACCGGGAGGTTCCCCAAAAGTCTCTGGGGTTCAGCCCCTTCGAACTGCTGTACGGACATCCCGTTCGAGGGCCCCTAAGCCTGGTCAAAGAGGGCTGGGAGACAAGCCCCCGGGGGACACCCCCAGATGTGTTCCGCTACATCCTGGCGCTCCGCAACCAGACGAGGAAGTTTAGGGAACTTGCAGAGGCTAACCTCGAGGCCAGCCAAGAAGAAATGAAGCGCTGGTATGACCAGAACGCAACCTTGGTCGAGTTCCAGCCGGGCCAGCAGGTTTGGGTCATGGCTCCGGTGAGACCCTGCGCCCTACAAGACAAATGGACTGGTCCATTCAAGGTGGTCGAACGGAAGAGCCAGGTCACGTATCTGGTCGACGTACAATCCCCACGGACCCCCCTCCGGGTCCTCCACGTAAACCGTCTCAAGCCCCACTTCGTAAGGACAGAACTGAGTTTGCTACTGGCCACCGATGAGGGGGCAGAGGAGGACACTGAACCCCTGCCCGATCTCCTGTGCACAAAAGAACTGGACGGTTCCGTGGAGGGTGTGAAACTGTCGGACACCCTCACTCCCCAGCAGGCCGACGACTGCCGCCAGCTGCTCGGACAATTCGCCGACCTTTTCTCCCTCATTCCAAGGGTGACCGACTGGTGTGTCCACGACGTGGACACCGGCGACTGCCCGCCTGTGAGACACCGAGCCTACCGGGTGCCTGACCGGGTCCGCACCTGCATCAAGACCGAGGTACAGAAAATGCTCAACCTAGGGGTCATCGAGCCCTCCGACAGCCCCTGGGCCAGCCCGGTGGTTCTGGTCCCGAAGGCTGCCTCCCCAGGGGTCGCCCCCGAACTAAGATTCTATGTAGACTATCGGGGGCTCAATGCGGTCACCCGCGCAGACGCTCACCCTATTCCCCGAGCCGACGAGCTCATCGACCGCCTGGGGGCCGCCCAGTTCCTCAGCACTTTCGACCTGACCTGCGGGTACTGGCAGATCGCTCTCACGGAAGGGGCGAAGGAGCGCTCTGCCTTCTCCACGCCAGATGGCCACTACCGCTTCAGGGTCATGCCGTTCGGGATGAAAAACGCCCCAGCCACGTTCCAGCGGTTGGTAAACAAGGTCCTGGCCGGACTCGAGGAGTTCAGCGCAGCGTACCTTGACGACATCGCCGTATTCAGCTCTCAATGGCACGAGCATCTCCAGCACCTCCGACAAGTACTAATGGCCCTGCGCCAAGCGGGCCTGACAGTGAAAGCCAGCAAATGCCAGCTCGGACAAGGCTCCGTGGTCTTCCTGGGGCATCAGGTGGGCAGCGGCCAGGTCACCCCTCTCCAGCCGAAGATCGATGCCATCAAGTCCTGGGAGACCCCCACCACGCAGACAGAGGTTCGGGCCTTCCTGGGCCTTACGGGGTACTACCGGAGGTTCATTAAAAATTATGGTAGTATCGCAGGGCCCCTCACAGAGTTGACCTCCAAAAAGCTTCCGCAGAAGGTGCAGTGGACCCCCCAGTGCCAGCAGGCAATTGACGCCTTGAAAACCGCCATGTGCACCGCTCCCGTACTCAAGGCCCCCGACTACTCCCGAGAGTTCGTGGTCCAGACCGACGCATCCGAACATGGCATCGGGGCCGTGCTCTCGCAGTTCGACGACAAGGGCATTAATCAGCCCATAGCCTTCATCAGCCGAAGGCTGCTGCCGAGAGAGCAGCGTTGGAGCACTATAGAGCGAGAGGCCTTTGCCGTAGTCTGGGCCCTCAAGAAACTGCGGCCCTACTTGTTCGGAACCCATTTTCGAGTACAGACGGACCACCGGCCCTTGCAGTGGCTAATGCGGATGAGGGGGGAGAACCCCAAGCTACTACGATGGTCCATCTCTCGCCAAGGGATGGATTTCACTGTCGAACATCGCCCCGGGACGGATCATGCCAACACCGACGGCCTGTCCCGGTTCTTCCGCTTCGGCGAGGAGAACCCCCCAGTGGATGGGTAGTTCTCCACGCCTTTCAGCTGGGGGGGACGCGTGTGAGACCGGCCTCACGGCGTTGCCCTCTCCATCATCCCGCCAACCTGCAACCACCCTCAAGACACGACATCCCCGACTCCGGCCGCCCCAGCCACCCCCGATCCACGGGCCGGCCAGAGACCTGACAGACTCAACACCCTACCACGCATGCCCAACCGAGGGAGCGGGAACCCTCGAGCCAGACCCAGAGGCGCCAGCCCAGTCACACCTCGGGTCGCCTTCCCCGGGAGGACTCAATCGGCCACCAGGCCCCTGGGGAGCAGGCGCCTCCCCTACCGAGCGTCTGGGGTCCCTCCCAGACCCACCTGAAAAGACCAAAGAAGTGAGCGGCAGGAAATCCCGCCGACCCCCCTCCGTCACCCCAGTCCCCCCCCTGCGAGCACTCCGGACTTCAAAGAACCAGCGGAGTATAACAAGGGGTGCCGGAGGAACAAGGAGAGAGAAGACCTGGTACCATATGAGCCTGCTGACGCTGTCGTGGCTCCTGAACGCTGAAGTCACCTGGGCCTGCTGAGTGACTCGCGGCCTCTTGCTATTGAACCATCTGAGCCCTGCGGACGAGGTCGCGGCTCCCGAACACTGATCCACCTAGGCCTGCTGAGTGACTCGCGGCCCCCCAGCTATTGAACCATCTGAGCCCTGCGGACGGAATCGCGGCTCCTGAACTCCGACCACCTGTGCCTGCTGAGAGACTCGCGGCGCTCCCCTTGAGGACGACTCGATAAGAGATCGCCCAGAGACACGACACCCTCCAGCTCGAGGATTGTGAGCTTCCGCAGGGTATTTCGCAGAGACACTATCTTGAAAGACTGTCCCGCTACCCCCCATTCCCCACGACTGATTTGTGGTACGTTGTGCCACTGCTGTACTATTTGCCTTTTGGGTCATAAAGATCCCTGAAATCATCGATAAAAGAACTTATCGTCCTACAAAGAATACGTGTGGTGTCCCTCTGTTCACAGTGCAGATCAGGGTGTGCGCGCCTGGCTCGGCTTACTTGGGAGAGGTGGGTCGAAGGGGTGGGCAAGACGTGTATCGAACCCCCTTCCGGCGGGCGCCTTTCCAACACTCACCCTGCACACCCACACACTGCGCACTCTGCACACTCACACACTGCTCACCCTGCACACTCACACTGCTGGCCCTGGAAACCCACACACTGCTCACCCTACATACTCACACACTACACACCCACACACTGCTCACCCTGCATACTCATACACTGCTCACTCTGCATACTCACACACTGCTGGCCCTGAACATCCACACACTGTTCACTCTGCACACTCACCTCACACACTGCTCACCCTGCACACCCACAAACTGCTCACCTTGCACACCCACACACTTCTCACTCTCACACACTGCTTACCCTGCACACCCACACACTGCTGACCCTGCACACCCACACTCTGCTCACCCTGCACCCCCACAGACTGCTCACGCTGCACACCCACACATTGCTCACCCTGCATACTCACACACGTCTCACCCTGCACACTCACATACTGCTCACCATGCACACACACACTGCTGGCCCTGGACACCCACACACTGCTCACCCTGCATACTCACTCACTGCTCACCCTGCTTACTCACACACTGCTCACCCTGTACACTCATACACTGAGCACCCTGTATGCGTACACACTGATGGCCCTGTGCACCCACACGTTGCTCACCCTGCACACGCACATACTGTTTACCCTGCATACTCACACATTGCTCACCCTGCACACTCACACACTGCTAACACTGCACAATCAAACACAGCTCACCCTGCATACTCGAAAACTGCTGGCCCTGGACACCTACACACTGCTCACCCTGCACACTCACACACTGCTCACCCTGCACACTCACACATTGCTCACCCTGCACACACACACACACACTAATCACCCTGCATAGCCATACACTGCTCACCCTGCACACTCACATACTGCTCACCCTGCACACTCACACTGCTGCCCCTGGACACCTACGCATTGCTCACCCTGCATACTCATACACCACTTACTCTGCACACCGACACACTGCTCACCTTGCATACTCACATACTGCTCACCCTGCTTACTCACACTCTGCACACCCTGCATGCTCACACTCTGCTGGCCCTGGACACCCACACACTGCTCACCCTGCACACTCACACACTGATCACCCTGCACACTTACACATTGTTCACCATGCATACTCACACATTGCTCACCCTGCAAACTCATACATTGCTCACCCTGCACTCTCAAGCACTGCTCACTCTTTAACACACTGCTGGCCCTGGACACCCACACACTGCTCACCGTGCACTCTCAAGCACTTTTCACTCTTTAACAGACTGCTGGCCCTGGACACCCATACACTGCTCACGCTGCACAGTCACACACTGCTCATCCTGCACAACCACACACTGCTCACCCTGCACACCCAGACACTGCTCACCCTGCACACCTACACATTGCTCGTCCTGCACACCCACACATTGCTCACCCTAGACACTCACACACTGCTCACCCTGCACACTCACTGTGCTGGCCCTGGACACCCACACACTGCTCACCCTGCATACTCACAAACTACTCACCCTGCACACCTACACACTGCTCACGCTGCATACTCACACAGTGCTCACCCTGCATGCTCACATACTGCTTACCCTGCATATTCACACACTGCTGGCCCTAGACACCCACACACTGCTCACCATGCACACTCACACTGCTGGCCCTGGACACGCACACACTGCTCACCCTGCATACTCACACACTACTCACCCTGCACACCCACACACTGCTCAGCCTGCATACTCACACACTGCTCACCCTGCACACTCACACACTGCTCACCCTGCTCACTTACACACTGATCACCCTGCATACTCACACACTGCTCACCCTGCACACTCACACACTGAGCACCCTGCACACTCACACATTGCTCACCCTGCTCACTCACACATTGCTCACCTTGCACACTTACACTGCTGGCCCTGGACACCCACCCACTGCTCACCCTGCATACTCACAACTACTCACCCTGCACACCCACTCACTGCTCACCCTGCATACTCATACGCTGCTCACCCTGCATGCTCACACACTGCTCACCCTGCATACTAACACACTGCTGGCCATCGACACCCACACACTGCTCACCCTGCACACTCACACACTGCTCACACTCACTCACTGCCCACCCTGCACACCCACACACTGGTCACCCTTCACTCTCAAGCACTGCTCACTCTTTAACACACTGCTGGCCCTGGACACCCACACACTGCTCACCCTGCACACTCACACACTGCTCTCCCTGAACACCCACATACTTCTCTCCCTGCACACCCACACATTGCTCACCCTGGACACCCACACACTGCTCACTCTGCACACTCACACACTGCTCACCCTGCACACTCACACTGCTCACCCTGCACACTCACACTGCTGGCCCTGCACACCGACACACTGCTCACCCTGCATACTCATACTCTGCTCACCCTGCATGCTCACACATTGCTCACTCTACATACTCATGCACTGATAGCCCTGAACATCCGAACATCCACACACTGCTCACTCTGCACACTCACACACTTTTCACACTCACACACTGCTCACCCTGCACACTCACACACTGCTCACCCTGCACACCCACACTCTGCTCAACCTGCAAACCCGCACACTGCTCACCCTGCATAGTCACACACTGCTCACCCTGCACACTCACATACTGCTCACCCTGCACACTCACACTGCTGCCCCTGGACACCCACGCACTGCTCAACTGCAAACTCATACACCACTCAGCCTACACACCCACACACTGCTCACCCTGCATACTGAGAGAGAGTCTAAGTTTTTATCATAGGGTACCCCAGGTCCGTTCTGTCCACACCTGAGGTATAAGACCCTTGTCCTTGCCCTGCCAGCCTAATTTGTAGGCCGTGTTAAATGGACCGGACGGTCCTGCTTTACTATATAACAATTGCCCTGGGCCATCCTTGTCACTCAGCCAGTATGAACCCCTACATATAGGCCTGGCTAAAATTTCGTTTCGTTCGTGGAAATTGCGATAATTTGACATTTTCGCGTTCCGCGGAAAGCGCGAAAATGTCAAAATTTCCGCATTCCGCAGCTTGGCGATAATTTGTTTCTTGCTCGCGCTGTAAAATAATATATTCTTGCGCACGCGTGATTGCCTTACCTGAATCCCTGCGTTCGCCGACAAGTTTTCTTGATCCGGTCGCGTTCTCCATGAGATGTTGTATTGTTTTAAGCCATTTGCGCAGTCTCGCGACAGTTCGCGCCCGCAGTGACGTCATGCGTCGCGCGATCACGTCTTTCTTCTCGCGATCATGCACCGCGAGACAACTGAAAACAAGATGGCCGCGCCCGCGAGCAACCACATGGGTAAGTTGGCGAGCCGCAACCATGCAGAAAATCTCGCGAACATGCGGGAAAAAAACTTCCGCATCTTCGCGATATTTCCTCGTATTTGCGATAATTTTTAACATTTTCGCGATAATTTGCGAAAGTGGATTTTGCAAATTCCTCCCACCCTTACCTACGTAGGTCCTGCCAGCCTGATCTGTAGGCCTTTTTTTAAGTTGACCAAAGTTCTGCACCCATCTTTACTGAACAGCAGGCTCTAGGCTTGTCTGACCAAAAATCACAGCCAGTCTTTCTCTCAGTGAGGCCTCCTGCTCCAAATTAAAGAGCCCCCACCCTACCCTTGTGCAAAGTTCCCTGGCGCAGAGTTCACTGTCTCTCTATTCTGTCGACATATAGCACATCACATCCTGGGTCTGTACATGAAAATAGAGAAGTTCCCACCGCAGCCGCGTCAAGCTGGGGTGATGAATAACCAAGACACATATCCATACATGTATATTTTATTCCTTTGCATTACATATTTTCTGCCTGCCCTATGCAATTGACGACGAGAGCTTGGCCTGAGAAAATAACCTTTCACCTAGTCTACGTTCCCGCATTTAGTAGGATAGACACGACACGTCTGATAAAAGTTGCAGACCAAGCTTTAAGTGACTGACGTAGGTAGAAGTGGCGTGAGATGAAGTTATTGTAGGCGCTTCTCATAGCCTTAAACTGTATAAAAAGGGAGCTCACACAGTTCTCGGCGGACTACCCCACCCGTCTGTTTGTAGATGGCAGGCGGGTGTGGGTGCTCCCCAAGAGCTCTTGTTTTTGTTTTTAAGATACAATTTAACTTGCCAATATATTTGCTGTATATGCTATGTATGCTATTTTGCTATGCTATTTTGTCCCTAAATTGGTGTTTTCTTATTGAGCATTTCATACTTATATTACATTTGCAAAGCTGCTTTCTTTTAGGTTTTAGGTAGGTACGTGAGTATTCTCAGTATTTTAGATCAAGTGTTTTTTGCATTCTGAGAACATTTTCCTTGATTTAACTTATGTTTTTCATAATGCATTTATAAATGTGTCTTTGAGATTTTCTGAAGTGTCTCTCTCCAAACGAGTTCAATGCCTTCTGATTCATGCGAGGTCACTATATTTGTATTTTTATGCCTTTTTTCTTGAAGTTTCTTGAAGTTGCATCTTCTTAATCAAACTGTTAAACTTTCAGCCTCAGTTTCCATGGCTCACATATCTGTTTCCTTCATTTTTAGAGTGAGCGTTCCCAGACACCCCGGCTCAAATTAAGGTGCCCCTTTAGTCCCTAACTCACTACCTCGATCATACGGTGAAGGTTCCCTGAGCCCTGTGCTCAGCCCCCTGCCCTCTTGGCCCTTAAAAAATTCTCCCTTGAACATTTGGTGCCCAGTGACTCTGATTAGCTGCACCGGCAGACAGGAGACAGCTGGGACCGGGAGGAGACGCAGACTAAACACTCGTGCCTCCTTTCTGACTGAACCACAGAGAACAACGCTCGGGTAAGTTTCTGTTGACTGCCTGATGTGCTTGTGTCTTTTTTTGGTAACAGTTTGGGGGGAGGGCTTGTGAGACATCTGCGTTCCTTTTCCCTTTCAGTTTTCTTCCCTATCTAGCTGGTCTCGCTAAATTCTCAAGCTGAGGGAAATTGTGTGCGAAGTGGAATTCTGAGCCAGAGAGTGAAGTTATGAAGTTATGTGATTTACGTGTTTTTCTTGATATAAGTAGACATACGTTATTACTCTGCCTCTCGTAGAGCCAGAAGGAAGACTGCGTCTGGCATCTTTCAGTGCTCATTTTTGCTTTATTGTTGTTATAACGTGTTACCGTGCCTCTCTACATATAGCTTGAGGAGGGCCTCTGTCTAGTCACAAGGACCTGACAGGGAAGGGAAGATTGTGTTTGGCGTCTTTCAGTAGTTCTTTTTTCGTTGTTATAAGTTGTTACAGTGCCTCTCTAAATAGCTAGGGGAGGGCCTCTGTCTAAGTCACAAGGACCTGACAGGGGAGGGAAGATTGCGTTTGGCGTCTTTCAGTGGTTATCTATTCATCGTTATAAGTTGTTACCGTGCCTCTCTACATATAGCTAGGGGAGGGCCTCTGTCTAGTCACAAGGACCTAACAGGGAAGGGAAGATTGCATTTGGCATCTTTCAGTGATTATCTATGTGTTTTTGGTGCCTCTCTGAAGATTCAGAGGGGGCCCCTATTTCAATACTAATAGGGAAGAGGTCGATTCCCGAACCCGTCTAGCTAATGGGCTTACGGTTATCTCCTGTTTAGAGTGGTGTAGAAGTGGTTTCCCCGGATGATGTATTAGATATTATATTTTTGGCTAGCTTAAGCATTGTTTTTTTTTTAAAGCTTAGAACATTATGGGTTCTTTATTATTATATACATATATTTTTTGCAACAGAGATAGAGTTTACGCCTGTGCAGGAAGGCAAGGAGTTTGTATGATGCAAATCTCAGCTTTTTGCAGGCTCAGGAGCTGTTCCGAGTCACGGATAAGATGTGCCACTCTACGTCTTGTGACTGGCACATGAGGATTTATGATAAACAGTTATCAGACTTCCTCGTCTTTTGCGAGGGACTGTCAGTATATATTTTTATTTCCAAAGACAGTCAACATGAGTATTGTGTGATTATGGTTTGTGAACAAAACACCTTCCAATGTGTTTTTTTGTTCTCTTCCTGTGTTAAAATGAAATGTAAAGACGTTTATTTTTTGCTATGCTATTTTAAGACACGTGTTGGACTTGGCCCTTTTCCCTGAATTTTTTCGCTTTTATGGGAAACAACCTGTTGTGTGAAATGCTGTGCAATGGTGTACGCACCTGTATCTCCCCCATGGTAGAGAAATGTATAGGCCATGTGTGGTGTGAGATGCCATAAGATGTGCTGTGCAATGACGTGTGCAGACTGAGTTTCCCTATTTAAACATGTAACTTTTAAAATGGATGCCATGGCTGTGTGGTTGTGCCGCCTGATTGAGCTGGGTTACCAGTCTAGTTGTTATTTCCCAGCAACCCCAGCTTTGGGAGGGAAGCCTGGCACCCAGGGTGCTGGACATCTCCCTCTGTGCCAGTTAGAACCGGTTTTCCCCAGACGCTTCGGGAAGCTCTGGCACTGTCATATAGGCGGAGCTGGGCTACCATGTGCTCAGTCAGAGCGTGGACCTGAGAGAGAGGGGACCTGCTGCCAGGGGGTACCGCCACATGGGCCTGTGTGCCGGGGCCTGAGCTTATCTGCACCTCTCTGCTGTCCACAGGGCCAGGGAGAGCCATAGCTGGGGCACCACTGGACCAGGGGAACCTCTATTGGAGTATAGGCTGTTGGAGCTAGGAGGAGACTACACTACTGTGGCTGATTGAGCTGAGGCTCTGCTGTCCCCAAGCTAGCTGAGTAATCCTGCCTTCCTGTCTGACCTTGCCCATGAGAGGGGAACCAGGGAGACCAACTCCGAGTGCCTGCTGCTCTGCTAACTAGCACCTGAGAAAGACGAGTGCTACAATGGACTGTATCCCTGCCTGCACCCTAGCGCCTCGTGGGACCCTGACTGCATGCCCTGCGCAAGGTGAGCGCTATATTTGGTGGGCGCGCCGCTGGAGTGACTGTACCCTGCCTGCTATCTAGCGCTTGGTGTGGGTGGTGCTATGTGCGGAGTGCCCAGGAGAAGAGGAGCACTACCTTATGCCCCTGGAGCTGATGGGGCTGCCTAGCGCCTGGGAAGCGCTATGCTTAATGGCCCAGTAGCGCCGTGTGGAGAGAAGAACTGGTTCCTTTGAAAGCGCCGCATGAGGGTCGCCTCTGAACGTTTAAAAAACCAGCGGGAGCCCACCCCGTGGTTCTGGCACCTTTGAAATTATGTAAAACGGAGCGGGTGCCCACCCCACATGAATGCCGTCTTTAGCAGGTGCCTACCCCGCTTTATGCCTTAAATTGAGCAGGTGCCCACCCCGCATATTGCCGCCAAGAGAAGTGATCACTGCCGCGGCCCGAGTACAAAATCGCCGCCTCTGCGTTATTTTGACCAATAGGGTGCCTACCCCACACTTCGCAGAATTTAGCGGGTGCCCACCCCGCACTGTGCACCCTCATCGCGGGAGCCTACCTCGCACTTCGAATTGAGTAAGATCACCGCCGCGGCCGGGAGCCGCTGGGAGTCCTGACCGGCCTCACCGGTGACAATAGGAGAACGTCATCGTGGGCGGGGCCGGAACCAGGAAGCCAACCGAGAAGACGTCGGGAGCCACGCGGGCTCCGCGCCATAGTCCCAGGTCCCAGAAGGGGGCCCGGGTGAAGCCGAAGGAGGAGCTGGCGTCAGCAGGGCTCCCCGTGAGCGGAGGAGAGCCCTGCACGTGAGGAGAGTCTGCCGGAGCCCTCCAGTGAAGACTAGAAGACGCCCTGGGCTGCTGGTGAGTGAGACCGGCAGGGGCCGCTCGAGGTACGGGGTCGGTACCTGAGGCCCCCGAATCCGAGCGAGTGCCTGCACCAGCCCCTGCCCTCACAGCTGCACTGCGGAAGCGGGCGGCTGCAACGAAGGGGCACTTTTGTTTTTAGAGTCCCAGAAGAGGGGCTCCAACATGCCAGTGTTCGGTTGGTGGCAGTGTTGACTGTCGCGGCCCCGGAGTGGGGGCCCGCACCTACATCCCTTGATGCCAGTGTCCTCTGGCTCATCACAGTTGCACAGCGAGAGCACGGGCAGCTGCACCGAGGGGGCAACACTGTTTTTGAGTCCCGGAGAGGGACTCATACGCAGCCAGTAGCTTCAGAGCCTCATTTTTGCACGTCCACAACATTGGGGACAGTTATAAGGTGACTCCTGCTTATGTGGCTGTGGCCACTGCCAGTGTTGCTTATGCCTGTTCTGATTTAGGCCAATGTGACTAATACAAATGTTCGTCTGCATAATGGGCCTGTGGTTCGTGATAAGGTTTTTCCTCTAATGCTCTTATACCTAATGGGGTGTTCACGTTGTCATGCTAATGTGGGGTTGCTCAGGATTCCGGCCTAATGGGGGGTTTGTGATTGATGCTCAATGTAACGGATGCTGAATTCGTCTGGATGCCTAAGGTGGATGCCGAATGTTTTTATCCCCTAGTGCGTGCATTGCTGGTGCCCGTATACAGTGCTGTACCTGAGCTGAAGTGGCTTATGCCCCGCCTAATAGGGTCTATACCGGATGAGAGTACCCCCTGTTTCCATGCTCATATGTTTTCTGCCTATGGTTATGCATAATGTGCTCCCTGCTCATTATTTATGCAAAGGTGTTTTCTGTTCATGCCTAATGCACATGTTTATGCCTAGTGCTAGGGTGGTATATGCTTTAGGTGCATGCCATCGTGAAACACGGCTAAGTTCATTATTATACCAGGAGGTACGGACTATGATGTTTTATGTTTTATGACCTATGACTAAATATATTGATGCCTGGTTCCCCTTTTATGCCTCACATTCATTACTGGACTTCCATTTATCCTTTGTGTTGGTTCTGGCAGCGGCCCGATTGGCGCTGCCCTGTATATAGTCCCCCTGTGAATTATTACCCGGTGTCGGCTGGCACAGTTTATATGCACCTGTGATTCCCTTCTGATGTGTTTATTTTACAATACACATACTGTCTTTCACCTAAACTGGTGTGGTCTCTTTTTGTAGTGTGCCTCGTGTGTCGCCTGTGTGTGCTGCGTGGATGCTTTACACATTTCCTCCGGAGTTTGACCCACCCGCTCTGCACCACGCTACCGCGTGTCTAACAACACCCTTATGTACACATTTAGGCCCGCAGAGGAGAATACGCAAATAGCTCTGTGGGTTTATATATATAGATAGATGTGTACATAATATGCTTCACATTTTGTATAATTGAAGTGCGAATATTTTACGGTCAAATGTCTTTTTATTATGGACTTTTTTTGCATGCATTGTGGTTGTCTTTTTAAGCATCTGTGCCTGGCGCACTGACCTTTCATGTATTTAGTAAGACCAATAAAACTAGGAGTGTTACTGTTTTTTTATATCAAAGCTGTTGCCTTTTTTGTGTATAGGTAGTATTATATAGTTACCCCTTGCCCCCCCCCATCCCCTGTCTGACCCATGTGGCGCAGCACCACTTTTAATTAGCACAGGTCACTTTCAGATAACTGACTGTTAGACTTGGCCCTTTTTGCAGAGTCATCCCTAAACTTTTTGCCTTCCTCCTGTATTTTTCCTGACCTGTTGTTGGCTGATTTATGACTCTGGGCACCTTACCACTGCTGATCAGTGCTAAGGTGCATATGCTCTCCCTATGGTAAAATGTATTATGTGAATTGACTTCCATGTTTGGCTATTTGGTTTACTATCAGTCCCTAGTAGAGTGCACCAGGGGTGCCAAGGGCTTGTATATCCAAATGCTGCTAGTGGGCTTGCAGCACTGGTTGTGCCACCCATCGAAGCAGCGGGGTAAAATGTGTCTAAGGTCTGCCATTGCAGAACCTGCATGCAGTCTGGTACTGTCATGCTGACTGGGCAAGTGTCCCCACTTGCCAGTTGTTAGAAGGCGACCTCAGAGGGGCCCGTAAGGGGCACTGACGAGCCTGAGGTCAACCCTCAAGGTATCGTAGCCGGGCTCTGGCGGGAGACTCCTCGGGGGAGGAATCTCGTATTTAGGATCGTACACTCGGCACCACACGACAAAGAGACACCACACCGGGATTTCTAAAGAACAAATCTTTATCAGATCGGAGTCGTAGGATCTTTATGATCAGCAAGGCAAATATATACAAGTAGAGCACGGGCTCACAGAGTCTCGGGGGGGGTAGGAGGTAGCGGGACAGTCTTTGGGGATATGGATCAAATGCAGGGGCGTACCCGGTGCACAGCTCACAATCCTCGAGCTGGGGGATACGCTTGTCGTCGTCGGGGTCCGGCGGGACCAAGAGAGTCTGTGGGAGCCGCGAGTCACTCAGCAGGGCTCAAGCACAAGTCGGAGGTCTTACGATCTTTTCGGGGAGCCGCGAGTCACTCAGCAGGGCTCAAGCACAGGTTCGGAGGTCTTACGATCTTCAGGGAGCCGCGAGTCACTCAGCAGGGCTCAAGCACAAGTTCGGAGGTCTTACAATCTTCAGGGAGCCGCGAGTCACTCAGCAGGGCTCAGGTGTTTCCAAAGGCGAATCTGCCGGATAGTCCCAGAGCACCCCTTGTTATAGGACGACTCCTCTTTGATGTCCGGAGTCTGTGCAGGCAGGGGTCTTGTCACCTGGGGGTCGCTTGTCGGGGTTTCCTGCCATTGTCTTTTGATCCTTTCAGGGCCGGGTCGGGAGGAGTACCAGACACCCAGCAGGCGTGGAGGCAGCCCTCGGGGAGGCCGGTGGGCCGATCGAAACCCACCTTCCCAGGGGAGCTCAGAGGTGCGATGGAAACTGCTCCTCCCTTTCTCATCCCAATGGGAGCGCGATGTCCCCCAGCCGGAGTGGCGCCTCTAGGCCAGGGTCGCGCTGGGGCCGGGCGGCCATCATGGTGCATGAAGTGGACACGCGGGCCCGGTGTGGCCGAAAGGAGGAAGGCCACGGACGGGGAAGTCCGGGTCGGGTGTGTGTGTGTTCTGGTGGGAAGGATCGGCTAGGCCGTTTGCTCGGGGGCTGCGTGAGGTGCATGGGTCAGGTTATGTGGTGTGGGGACAGGGATGGCCATGCTACGAGGCCGGGTCTAACATGCGTCCCCCCCAGCTGAAAGCCGGAGAGAACTACCCATCCTCTTGGGGGTTCTCTTCGCTGAGGCGGAAGAACCGGGAGAGGCCATCGGCGTTGGCATGGTCAGTACCAGGGCGATGTCCCACGGTGAAATCCATCCCCTGGAGGGAGATTGACCACTGCAGTAGTTTGGGATTTTCTCCTTGCATCTGCATGAGCCATCGCAAGGGGCGATGGTCGGTTTGGACTTTGAAATGGGTGCCGAACAGATAGGGGCGTAACTTCTTGAGGGCCCAGACTACGGCGAACGCCTCGCGCTCGATGGTGCTCCATCTCTGTTCTCTGGGCAACAGCCTTCGGCTGAGGAAGGCTAAGGGCTGGTCTAGGCCTTGGTCATTCACCTGGGACAGGACGGCCCCAATTCCATGCTCGGAGGCGTCTGTTTGTACCACAAACTCCTTGGAGTAGTCGGGAGCCTGAAGGACGGGGGCTGTGCACATGGCCGCTTTCAGGGCATCGAACGCCTCTTGGCAGGCAGGGGTCCACTGCACTTTCTTGGGTTGTTTCTTGGACGTGAGTTCCGTGAGGGGACCGACTAGGCTGCCGTACCCCCGGATGAATCTCCGGTAGTAGCCCGTGAGGCCCAGAAAGGCTTGGACCTCCGTTTGGGTACTGGGGGGTTTCCAGGCTAGGATGGCGTCGATCTTGGGCTGTAGAGGGGTGACCTGGCCGCTTCCGACCTGGTGCCCCAGGTAGACTACCGAACCTTGCCCAATCTGGCACTTGCTGGCTTTCACGGTGAGGCCTGCCTGGCGCAGGGCAATTAGCACCCTCCGGAGGTGCTGGAGGTGCTCACTCCAGTCGGAACTGAAAACTGCGATATCGTCTAGATAGGCAGCGCTGAATTTTTCCAGCCCGGCCAGGACTCTATTTACCAGTCGCTGGAAGGTGGCATTTTTCATCCCGAAGGGCATCACGCGAAAGCCATAGTGCCCATCCGGGGTGGAGAAGGCGGACCGCTCCTTGGCTCCTTCTGTGAGCGCAATTTGCCAGTAGCCGCAGGTGAGATCAAAGGTGCTGAGGAACCGAGCAGCCCCGAGTTGGTCAATGAGCTCGTCGGCTCGGGGAATGGGGTGGGCATCGGCTCGGGTGACTTCATTGAGTCCCCGGTAGTCCACGCAGAAGCGGAGTTCTGGGGCGACACCGGGGGCAGCTGCTTTCGGGACCAGGACCACGGGGCTGGCCTAGGGACTGTCTGAGGGTTCGATCACTCCTAAGGTCAACATCTTCGAGACCTCGGCTTGAATGCAGGACCAGACCCGATCAGGGACTCGGTAGGCGCGGTGTTTCACCGGTCGGCTGTCTCCGGTGTCCACATCATGGACACACCAGTCGGTGACTTGGGGGACCAGGGAGAATAGGTCGGAAAACTGCCCTAGGAGCTGGCGGCAATCCTCACGTTGCTGGGAAGTGAGGGATGGGGAGAGGTTCACTCCCTCTACGGAGCCGTCCTTCTCTTTGGTGCACAGGACATCAGGGAGGGGATCCGACTCCTCCTCGGCCCCGTCATCGGTGGCCAGCAGGAGGCTCAGCTCCGTCCGCACAAAGTGGGGCTTGAGGCGGTTCACGTGGAGGACCCGGAGGGGGTCCCGTGGTGACTGGACGTCCACCAAGTACGTGACCTGGCTCTTCCGCTCAATCACTTTGAAGGGCCCGGTCCATTTATCCTGGAGGGCGCAGGGTTTCACGGGGGCCATGACCCATACCTGCTGGCCCGGCTGGAACTCGACCAGAGTGGCATTCTGGTCGTACCAGCGCTTCATCTCTTCCTGGCTCGCCTCCAGGTTGGACTCGGCCATCTCTCGGAACTTCCTAGTCTGGTTTCGGAGGGTCAGGACGTATCGGAACACATCTCGGGGGTGGCCTCGGGGCGCCGCCTCCCACCCTTCCTTGACCAGGCTGAGGGGCCCCCGGACGGGGTGCCCATAGAGTAACTCAAAGGGGCTGAACCCCAAGGATTTCTGGGAAACTTCCCGGTAGGTGAACAGGAGGCAGGGGAGCAGGACGTCCCACTTACGCCGGAGGGGTTCTTCCAGGCCCGCGATCATCCCTTTCAGAGTCCGGTTAAACCGCTCTACCAGACCGTTTCCTTAGGGGTGGTACGGGGTGGTGAACTTATAGGACACTCCACATTGTTGCCAAAAGGACGTCATGTATCTGGAGATGAAGTTCGTACGGCGATCGCTCACGACCTCGCGGGGAAAACCCATACGGGAAAAGATTCCCATCAACGCCCGGCCCACCACGGGGGCGGTGATGGTGCGCAGGGGTATGGCTTCAGGGTATCGGGTGGCATGATCCACCAGGACGAGGATAAAGCGGTGCCCTTGGGAGGTTGGGGGGTCCAGGGGCCCCACGATGTCGATCCCGAGCCGTTCAAAAGGGGTACTGACGACAGGGATGGGTTGGAGGGGAGCCTTGCGCTTTCCTCCGCTCTTCCCACTAGCCTGGCACGTGGGACAGGACTTGCAGTGGGCTTCTACATCTGCTTTCATTCTGGGCCAGTAGAAGTGATTCACGAGGCGACTGTAGGTTTTGTCCTGGCCCAAGTGGCCTGCGAGGGGAACGTCGTGGGCCAAGCCCAGGAGGAGGTCTCGGAAGCATAGGGGTACCACCAGCACCCGGGCGGATCCTAGCTCCACCGACTTCTGCTCGCTGTACAAAAGGTAATTCTCCCAATACACCCGGTGCGTTCCAGTTTGGTCGCCCGCGGCCTGGGCCTCTGCTTGTTGCGGGGCCCGACCAGGGAAGGACAGGTAGCCTGCTCCCGGCAGAACTCCTCTTGGGAGGGGCCCCCCTCGTGGCGCCACTGGGCCAACTCGGGCAGATCGCCTAACTCGGTGACCTGTGCGGAGTCGAAAGGTGGGGGTTCGTCACTGGCGACCGACCCTCCTTGTGGGGGGATGTGGGGACCCTCGGCGAGGACCATCCTGTCTTCAGTGGTCGGGGCATCGTCGACTTCCCCGAGGGAAGTCAGTCGGGCTGCAATGGTGGCGCACACCCACTCAGGGAGACCCATCATCCTTAGGTGGGTCTTGCGCTCGACTTGTTTCCAGGGGGAACTTTCCAGGTCGTTCCCCAGGAGACAGTCAACTGGCTGGGAGGTTCTCACTGCGACTTTCAGTTTACCGACCACCCCTCCCCATTCAAAAGGCACCAGGGCTACCTTACACAGACTTTCCGTATAGTCAGCGGAAATTACCGGGCAAAAGACGTTGGGGAGGACCTGGTCTTCGTTGACCAAATGACTGAGGACACCAGTGATGCTGGCCCCGGTGTCACGAAGGGCTTCTACTTGGTGGCCATTGATCGTTACGAGCTGCCTATATTTCTTCGTGTTGGAGGGCAGGAGGCTTCCAGGGACCATTTCTCTATCTCCTAAGGATACTAGGGCCATGGCTGCGGGTTCCCACTCTACGGTCTCCTCAACCTCCTCCCCCAGTGCTACATTGGCTATCTGTCTAGCGGGGGGTGCTGCCTGGGTTATGTGTGGGGCCATGGGGCATTCAGGGTCGTTGGCGTAATGCCCGGGCTTCTGACAATGGAAAAAAAGTGATGGTCACCCGGTGCCCCCGTCTCACGGGGGGGCGGATACAGCTGGTGGGGGTGCCGGGAAAGGCGGAGGTTGGGTTTTCGGGGGACTGGACTGGGACTCTCTCTACCCTCCCTGGTCCCCCCCCCTCTCTGGCGGGGTGGTCCCTGACTGGCTCGGGGGTACTCTCCTACAGGGCCCCTGGAGACCCGGGTGTTGGTCCAGCGATCCGCCTCGACAGCCAGCTTTCTCGGATCCGTGAGCTTGCTGTCGAGCAGATGCTGGCGCAGTTCCACAAAGCAGTTCGCAGCCAGGTGTTCCCACAACATAAGGTCGGTTAGTTCTTCTAGGGTGGTTACCTTGCTGCCCTTGATCCACCCATCGAATGCGCGGCTGAAGAAGTTTACATACTCCACCCAGGTGGTGCCCGGGATCTTCCTGCAGTCCCAGAACCGCTGGCGGTACATCTCTGGGGTGAGGCCGTACCTTGTGAGGAGGGCCTCTTTCATGTGGTTGTAGGAGGTCTGCAGGGAGGTTGGTAGGTCGAGCAGGGCGTCTCTCCCCTTGCTCAGGAATCGTCCCCACAACCCGGCCCCCCAATCCTTCTGCGGGACCCGATGGGAGGTCATGGCGACCTCGTATGCCCTGAACCACTGTTGAATGTCATCGTTTTAGTAATATTCTTTGACCACATCCTTGGGGATGTGGACCTTCTGCTCCGCCGGGGAGGCCGCCTCTCGGTTCCCCGGGGGCCGCGCTTCTTCGCTTTTTGCTTTTAGCTCCATTTCCTTCAAGCTGCGTTCGTGCTCCAGTTGAAGTCTCCTTCCTTCGTGTTCCCGTTGGAGTTTCTTCTCTTCTAGTTCTCCTTGCACTCGCATCTGTTCCACTGCTTGCTTTTTCTCGGCTAATTTCAACTCGCCCTCGATTTTGAGTTTGGCTAATTCGAGTTCGTGATGGCGACTTCTTTCTCTGTCTGCGAGTTCCTCCGGGGATAGTCCCCCGTCTGGTACGAAGCTTCGCACCTGGTTGCTGCTGCGTTCTCCTTGGGAGGGTCCAGCTTCGTCGTGGGGCTCCACCGCTCCTTCTGGGCGGGGGGCTCCAGAATCCACCCAAGCTTTCAGTGCCTTCTGCATATCTTCTTTGGTGTTAAGACCAGTGGTAGCGATTTTGAGTTCTTTGCAGAATTTCTTCAGTTCTCTGGGTGTGTACTCCTCCAGTTGTTCCGCCTGGAACATGGTACTGGTGTCGTTTTCTGTGAGAACCACGACGTTTCCTTCTGCCATCTTTGTCGGTAGTGCGTCAGCCGTTCACGGTACAATTTCTAGATTATGGGCCCGTATCCCGTCGCTTGCCACCAATGTTAGAAGGCGACCTCAGAGGGGCCCGGAAGGGGCACTGACGAGCCTGAGGTCAACCCTCAAGGTATCGTAGCCGGGCTCTGGCGGGAGACTCCTCGGGGGAGGAATCTCGTATTTAGGATCGTACACTCGGCACCACACGACTAAGAGACACCACACCGGGATTTCTTAAGAACAAATCTTTATCAGATCGGAGTCGTAGGATCTTTATGATCAGCAAGGCAAATATATACAAGTAGAGCACGGGCTCACAGAGTCTCGGGGGGGGGTAGGAGTTAGCGGGACAGTCTTTGGGGATATGGATCAAATGCAGGGGCGTACCCGGCGCACAGCTCACAATCCTCGAGCTGGGGGATACGCTTGTCGTCGTCGGGGTCCGGCGGGACCAAGAGAGTCTGTGGGAGCTGCGAGTCACTCAGCAGGGCTCAAGCACAAGTCGGAGGTCTTACGATCTTTTCGGGGAGCCGCGAGTCACTCAGCAGGGCTCAAGCACAAGTTCGGAGGTCTTACAATCTTCAGGGAGCCGCGAGTCAATCAGCAGGGCTCAGGTGTTTCAAAAGGCGAATCTTCCGGATAGTCCCAGAAAACCCCTTGTTATAGGACGACTCCTCTTTGATGTCTGGAGTCTGTGCATGCAGGGGTCTTGTCACCTGGGGGTCGCTTGTCGGGGTTTCCTGCCATTGTCTTTTGATCCTTTCAGGGCCGGGTCGGGAGGAGTCCCAGACACCCAGCAGGCGTGGAGCCAGCCCTCGGGGAGGCCGGCGGGCCGATCGAAACCCACCTTCCCAGGGGAGCTCAGAGGTGCGATGGAAACTGCTCCTCCCTCTCTCATCCCAATGGGAGCGCGATGTCCCCCAGCCGGAGTGGCGCCTCTAGGCCAGGGTCGCGCTGGGGCCGGGCGGCCATCATGGTGCATGAAGTGGGCACGCGGGCCCGGTGTGGCCGAAAGGAGGAAGGCCACGGACGGGAAAGTCCGGGTCGGGTGTGTGTGTGTTCTGGTGGGAAGGATCGGCTAGGCCGTGTGCTCGGGGGCTGCGTGAGGTGCATGGGTCAGGTTATGTGGTGCGGGGACAGGGATGGCCATGCTACGAGGCCGGGTCTAACACCAGTCCCTAAACCTTCCCTTACCTTCATATTAGTCACCCCTATGGTAGGCCCTAGGGCAGGGTGCATTGTAAGGATAAGGTAGGACATGCCCTGAGGTGTGTGGCATGTCCTAATAGTGAATTACAGCCATTTTCGTTTTTCACTATTGCAAGGCTACCTGCTCTCCATAGGCCAGAATGGGCTGCTAGATTATAACACTCTATAATCCTAGCAGGCTCAGGAAGCATGGTAGAAAAGCGTGTTTAGTATGCCTGAACTCAGAATAATAAAATACATCTTTTAGTAAAGGTTATTTTAATATCCTGGGTTTGCAAATGCTACTTTTAGAAAGTTAGCCTTTGCGTGCCTAACCAATTCAGTCCGCCTCTGGAGGGGAGGGCTATCTTCTTTGTGTGTAGCTTGAGTGACAGGGCTGGGAAGTTCCAGGAGACAGGCTGGGGCTGCCAGGTGGTGAATGGAAAGATTACACCAGGATGGGTGGGAGGAGTGCACCTTGACTCTGAATAGGGCAGTGCTCTGCCACCACAATGCTGGCTCCACCCCCTGGGGAGCGTCTGATGTCTCTGCCCTGCCTGCTGAAAGAAGAAGCCAGAGTCCCAACAACAAAGTGCTCCTCACTGAAAAGAACTGGACTGGGATTATGCAAAGGCCCCCCTGGCCTGTAAAGACAAAAGAAACTTGGTATAAATGTAGGAGCCCTGCTCCTAAGAAATCAGATCCTGATTGAACCACGAAGAAACTCTGCCTGACAAGAAGGACCTGGAAGAAGCTGAAGGAGGAGTAACTTTTCCTGACCTGGGGATTGGCCTGCAGTTGGTGCCTTGCTGAGAAAGGAGAGGAAAAGACTGAAAGAGACTTTGCACTTTGTTTTTCAACTATCTCCAAGGGCTTGGAAGAAGAGCTTGCCCCCTGAACTGAGTCCCAGGACCATTGGACTCATCTGCCTTCCAAAATTGAGTTGCCTGGACGATTTGTGCTTGTTTCCCGCTGGATTTGGCCCCAGTATGCCTCGTACCCCATCCGCCGCGAAGCCGTGTCTTTGCCGCCCTGCACCGTGCGTATACGCTGATCCAAAAGCGTTAGTACGCGCCGTATCCCTCCCGGCCGCATTGTACCTAACCTTCCCCGCCGATTCGAGACGTACATCACTGGCTGCCGAACCCTGTACGCCGGACCCAAGTTCCATCGTCCTGCAGGTACGGTCCGTACGCTGCCAACATACTGCACCGTGCCGTACTCAGAGCCGAGAAGCCGCAGTACGCTGATCCTCCCCGTACGCTGTACGGCGCCGAGAAGTGTCGCCGCCCATCCGCACAGAAGGTACGGCTCGAACGCCGAACGCCACGGACTCTGCAAGCTGATCCGGGCCATCTGCACGTATCCCTGAAGATCGCATACCAACGCCGCGTACCGATGCCGCGACCCAACCAGACCGAATACACTGCCGAACTACGACCGGGACACATCAACTTGTCCCGCACTGTCCGTCGCGGACCCCTCGAACTTAAGGTACTTTGTTCTGTTCGCACCGCAGCGTGCGCGTCACGGACCCCAGAGTCCGCACCGATTGTTTGACTCGTACTTTCTTTGTTTTCAATGCGGTCGAGTCGCACACCCAGGTACGAACCGTAGAATTGAGTAAAAGAAGCCTATTTTTGCATTTTAAGCCTTTTTACAAGAACATTGAACTTTAAAATAACACTGTGGTCATTTTATCGTTATTCTGGTCTTGTGCTAAGCCTTATATAAAGACAACTATTTTTGATATAACCTTGACTGGTGTCCATTTGTGGTGTGTCATTGCATTACTGTATGTGTTCACAAATGCTTAACCTATGACGCCCTGAGAATAGTCTTGACTGCTTGCGCCACACTACCTAAAGGGTGAGCAGGGGTTATTTGAAAGGGTGATCCCCTTATCCTGACTTAGAATTGAGAGTCCCTGCTTGTCGCAAGTGCATACCTGTGCCAACTAGAAATTCCCAATTCTAACACTGACCACGTAGTGCACAACAATATACCCCGAATTGTTTAAATATTTTCTCACATTTATATCTTGAAGCATGTACTCGGCGACAGGAGGTTGCGTCTGGCGTCTCCCACTTTGTGCCACAAATACGTGTTTATGGGACTGCGTCTGGCAGCTCACATTTGTTTTGAATTTTGATTACCTATTTAGGTGCCGATTCCGATCCTGTAAAACCCGGGTACAAATGGTCGTATGGAGCGTTTTCTCCGTCCGACTCGTACCCGGGAAAAACACCTTACAAACTCGCAAGTACGATTCTCACAGACATACAATTTCCGTACGAGTCGTACAAAAGACCGACCGGCAAAAAAATACATACAACTCTGATTCTGGACGGCGCATACGCGACGTCCGGACGGAGTCAGGCAGCGTTTTACGGACCAGCAAGTACAATTCGTGCCTACGTCACTCCGCACGTAGCATTTTTTACGGGAGCCAAAAACTGCCGGAAAATTGAGGACGACGCGAAGAAGGAGCACCGGTATGCGACGGACAGCGATGGACCCCAGCCTACGCGTCATCCCAGCCCTCATAGCCTACGACCTCGTGTTCAGAAACCGACGCAGACGCCGCAGAAGGTCAGAACAACCCCCAGGGGCAAAGGGGGGGTGGGTGCAAGGGGCATGAAACATAACCCACACCCCACAAAAAACAAATATATCCTGCACATTAATTACCTCCATGGTCTGGTCACTTCGGGGGGCGTGTCCACCAATCCCAAGTCCCGCCACAACGGAAGTGGACGTGGATGCGTACCCGTCACCACCACAATGGTGGTACGGGACGTACCCACGCCCCTCAGAGCGTGGGTACGGTCCGTACCACCATTGCAGTGGTGATGTAGGGGTACGCGTGTACGGACCGTACCCATGCCCCCAGAGCGTGGGTATGGTCCGTACACGCGTACCCCTACATCACCACTACAATGGTGGTATGGACCGTAACCATGCCCCCCAGAGCGTGGGTACGGGCCGTACCACACGTACCCCTACGTCACTGCCACAATGGTGGTACGGCCCGTACCCACGCTCCCCAGAGCATGGGTACGGGCCGTACCACGCGTACCCCTACGTCACCGCCACAATGGTGGTATGGCCCGTACCCACACCCCCCAGAGCATTGGTATGGGCCGTACCACACATACCCCTACGTCACCGCCACAATGGTGGTATCGCCCGTACCCACACCCCCCATAGCGTGGGTACGGGCCGTACCACGCGTACCCCTACGTCACCGCCACAATGGTGGTACGGCCCGTCCCACGCTCTGGGGGGCGTGGGTACGGGCCGTACCACGCGTACCCCTACGTCTCCGCCACTATGGTGGTACGGCCCGTACCCACGCCCCCAGAGCATGGGTACGGGCCGTACCACATGTACCCCTACAGCCCCATTACATGATGGATACAAGGCGTACACAGGCCACGGATGTAGGTGTATGGCTTGGTGCAGCACATCAGCTGTAAATTGGGGGTGGTGTATGCCCAGGACAGCAGTGTACCACAGCAAGGGCGCAAGTGGGTGGGTGCAGAGGAATACCAGCAGTGGACAGGGACATGTGAGGGGTGGGTGCCCATCACTCCCAGCAGTGGACAGAGACATGGGGGTGGGTGCAGAGGACTCCCAGCAGTGGACAGAGACATGGGGGTGGGTGCAGAGGACTCCCAGCAGTGGACAGAGACATGGGGGTGGGTGCAGAGGAATACCAGCAGTGGACAGGGACATGTGAGGGGTGGGTGCCCATCACTCCCAGCAGTGGACAGAGACATGGGGTGGGTGCAGAGGACTCCCAGCAGTGGACAGAGACAAGGGTGTGGGTGCAGAGGACTCCCAGCAGTGGACAGAGACATGGGGGTGGGTGCAGAGGAATACCAGCAGTGGACAGAGACATGGGGGTGGGTGCAGAGGACTCCCAGCAGTGGACAGAGACATGGGGGTGGGTGCAGAGGAATACCAGCAGTTGAAAGGGACATGTGAGGGGTGGGTGCCGATCACTCCCAGCAGTGGACAGATACATGGGGGTGGGTGCAGAGGACTCCCAGCAGTGGACAGAGACATGGGGGTGGGTGCAGAGGACTCCCAGCAGTGGACATGTCTCTCGGACAGAGACATGGGGGTGGGTGCAGAGGAATACCAGCAGTGGACAGAGACATGGGGGTGGGTGCAGAGGACTCCCAGCAGTGGACAGAGACATGGGGGTGGGTGCAGAGGACTCCCAGCAGTGGACAGAGACATGGGTGTGGGTGCAGAGGAATACCAGTAGTGGACAGGGACATGTGAGGGGTGGGTGCCCATCACTCCCAGCAGTGGACAGAGACATGGGGGTGGGTGCAGAGGACTCCCAGCAGTGGACAGAAACATGGGGGTGGGTGCAGAGGACTCCCAGCAGTCGACAGAGACAAGGGGGTGGGTGTAGAGGAATACCAGCAGTGGACAGGGACATGTGAGGGGTGGGTGCCCATCCCTCCCAGCAGTGGACAGAGACATGGGGGTGGGTGCAGAGGACTCCCAGCAGTGGACAGAGACATGGGGGTGGGTGCAGAGGACTCCCAGCAGTGGACAGAGACATGGGGGTGGGTGTATATCAACTCCAGCAGTGGACAGAGACATGGGGGAGGGTGCAGAGGACTCCCAGCAGTGGACAGAGACATGGGGGTGGGTGCAGAGGACTCCCAGCAGTGGACAGAGACATGGGGGTGGGTGCAGAGGACTCCCAGCAGTGGACAGACATATATGAGTGGGTGCAGAGGACTCCCAGCAGTGGACAGAGACATGGGGGGGTGTACATCATTATTAGATGACCACAACTCCATGGGTGTATGTACGTATCCCTAACTTTGGACAATGATGATAGTGCCATAACAACACATCACTGGCAGCAGTGTCCCACTCCCAGGAGGATGGATGCCTTTCCCCCACTGCATGACACACCACATGTGGGTGTGAGGACAAATAACACATGCATACCCACCCCTGGCAGATGCAGCACAATACACACACTGAGATCATGCCACAAGACTGTATAGTCATGTCACTGCCTAATAAACTAAGAGAGCCAAAGAGAACACGCACTGCCACGCACATCCCAGGACTGATAGGAATGTTCAGGTGCTGGGCCAGCTACCAAGATGTTGTCTGTCATGGAAGGAATAGGGTGGAGTTCCCACAGATACAATGCCCACAATTGTGAGTCAGGTGTTCAAATACCCAGCAGAACAAGTACCATATGTGTACTAGGCTGGGATTACACACATGCATTGTGCGGAAAAGGGACAATTTATCCATGAAGGCATGGCAAAATACTCTATACACAAGTACAGTGAGTACCAAGGATGGCACAGACGATGCAGCCGTAGACATTGCTGAGCAGGCATGGCCAGAGTTGAAGGGATCCATCACCAACAAAGGAAATGTAGACACAGGGCAACACAACAATTGTGCAACCCTCTGCAGGGGAGATGTCAGGTGCCACAGAGGAAGGAACACTCCTAGGGACAATGTCTCCAAACACAAAGAGCAGACACGACCAAAGATTCTTTGCAGAGACCTTGTGAGGGCACGCAGATACCAGGATCCACCCCATGAGCAGTAGACTACAACATGTCCATGAAACATAACACATTCCCACAACCCCAACTCCTGGAGCCTCAGCATCAACATCAATACATGAAATGCAAGACTTTCAAAACGGAAAACAAAATGCTTTATTCAGCATGAAAAAATAAGATGTAGTAAAGAACACTATGTACAAAGGCCAATGGCCAGTCCAGATATGAAGTCCTTGGGGGGGACATATGGCCACGCGTCTCCCCTTGCTTGCCTGCACATACTAAACCTCTGGTTCAGCGACTGGGGGGGCATCATGTGGGGAAGGACCAGGCACCACAAGGACAGGAGGGGGAAGGGTAGGTGTGGTGAGTGCAGGGACGGACGACTCCACCACAGGGGGTGGGGCAGCACCAAAGGTGGAGGTGAGCTCGGCGCTGCACACTTCTGCCAGTTCTTCAAGCGTCTCCCCTGCACCCGGAGAAACAACAGGCTCCAAGGAGGGGGGGGGGTCGGAGGGATGGGTTGCAGCGCTACTGGGGGAGGTGGTAGACAGGCTGGGGGACTTAACTCCCCTACCCGTGGAGTGCCTTGACCGTTTCCGGCCAGGTGAACTAGTGGGGCTGAGGCCCAGCCCAGCAAAGTAGGCCTCCTTCTCCGAATCTGGGGCAGGGGAGCCAAGGGGAGTGACATCGGAGGGACTGGGGAGTGAGTCATGTGGACGAGGACTGTGGCTGCGTGCCTGCCTGTGTGCCCCAGACCCAGTGGGTGTGCCTGCTTCCCCCTGAGTGTGCGTGTCAGGAGGTGTGCGCTTGCCCTTACGTGGTGGTGTGCTGCTTGTGTCTGGTGGGGTGCGTGTGTGTGGATGTCTTGGTGTGCTTGGGACAGGCATGGGTGTGAGACTTGAGGATGGGGCAGGGTTGGGGGGAGGCAGCGCTGCAGGTGACTCACTACTGCCATCAGCGACGAGTCCAGGGACCTCAGCAACATCCGTTGGTCAGACATCGCTGATGACATGCCCTCCATGTACGACACCATCTGGGTCAGCAGTCTGGTGTGGCCATGGAGGACAGTCAGGATCGATGTCTGCCCAACTTACAACTGCTGCTGAATGTCCACAGACTCGGCAGTGAGGGGAGCAGGGGGGACAGGGGCAGGGGGTGCGGTGCCTGGCACGAAGGAGACACGGTGTGGCCTAGCACGGACAGAAGGGACCCGAGCAAGTGGGAGGGCGGTGATGGGAATGGAGGGGGCGGCGAGAGATGTACTGCTGCTTTCAGCTGTGGGAGCCGCCTCCGCCCCATCTGGGAGCTCAGCCTCGGACCCGTCTGCCTCGTAGTCAGTGTTGGTACTGGGCAGGTCCTCCGCCTCACTCCCCTCGCCCTCCGTGCCACTAGATTCCACCGACTCCTCAGCAGTGATGGCACCACTGCTCGATCCCTCCTCCAGGTCCGTGCCGGTGTCTCCCTCGGTGTCCTCCGATGATGCTGTGGGCAAGGTGAAGAGACAGGAAAAAATCAGTCACCTGTATACATCTGACACATGAGTCCAAACAAAATAGGCAACAGTGCATATCAGGAAAGGCATCATGAGTAACATCTAGGATACTCCCCACATATGTAAGCCCTGCACTCCCCAGTTGGTTGACCCACCATGCCACTTGGAAACAATGAAAATTAGGACACAACAGCAAATAACTTGAAATCACAAGATCATGAGAAGCTAGTGTCTGGGATCAGTTGAGCACAGCAAGACTATGAAGGCATGCCACCTCTTGTTCACTGTGAACCAAACAGTATTGTCACACCCAAGGCCAAATACCACATGCCAATGCAGAAGGTGTCCCCACATTCAGAGACCTGTGAGTACTTTTGACACCCCAAAGAAATACATTGTGACTCCTGGAGAATCACCCCTTTACACAAAGAACATGTGTGAATGTGGCACTCTGTGAACACAACACACATGTGTCTGTATAGCAGAAGTCACACAAGGAGGTGCACACCAAACTACATGTACACAGTCATTGTCTGAGCTGCCAGACTCATTCAAATCAGCCACTGTTAGGCAGAAATGGCATATCAGTAAGTACATATACTTGGCACCACGGTGGTCTGGATGACTTGACACTCGTAAGTTGGTATCAGCAACAACCAAGGACTAACCCAAATGCTACCACACTGTGGGAACATGTATATGTATGAACTCCAAACAAGTTTTGTTCAAACTGTGCCTTACTTTAAAATGTGCCAGCGTGTGCCTGGAAAGTGTAAAGGTGGTGTCTTGTGCACTTCCTTGGGAGACATCTGTCATGCAGGCACATCATTGTCCTTCACAACAAAACAACAAGGTCAAGCATATGAAACATTGAGACATGTTGACAGGTGTAGTGAGTGCCAATGGACATTTTCTCTGAGTAACAACTTGAATAATGTCATTTGTCACATGGCTATCCGTCACCTCATCACACAGTTGGCTACACATATGACCTATTGACTGTCATCTGGAGTGGCACACATGTCCACACCCAGGACAATGCATAAGCTAATGGGCCTGCAATTGTTTAGCAAAAAAGCCTAGTTGTACTGTGGGTTCCCCCTCATGGCCAGCCAGAATGTACCCACAGATGTCAGCACACAAAGTCACAACTGTGTAGCATCTGAACCACACACAGGTGCCAAAAATGTACAAGCAGGATACATGATTGTCAAAAACTGACACAGGCAATGAAGCACGAACATTAAGCACTGGCCAACATCACGGGGGCACTGCACGATGACTTTCTGTACTGCGAATCATCACACACAAGTCAGAACTGGCAATGAAACATCAGGGTTGAACATGTACGCCCCTCCCTCACACACCCACCCATACCTGAGTCAATGTGACTGATACCGATCAAGAAGTGACACCTCTTATTCAGGGTTACAATAACTGTGCTTGAAAACTAGCTTCATTAACACGACATCACCTTGTAGGGCTGCCAAAACATATTGCTCACAAGCAAACATCAACAGATTGTTGTGAATAGCCACACAGGCACTGCCCAGTGTGAGTATGCACAAGCAAACTGGTGTATCCCTGTCCAGTGGGCAAATGTATCACACATGTGAAAAATACTACCTAGGCCAGGGAACGATGCCACAGAGGCAGAGCCATGCTGAACCCACAGTGAATATGCACAGTGTTGGATGACACACATGAGTAGGAGGGCAGGCTGTGTCAGGGGACTGTAGTGGGCACACTGCTCCATGGTCCTGGAATGAGCTGACTGTTACATGAGCAACCGTCCCGGCACTATGCATATATCCCACTCATGCACATCATGTCTGAGGCCACAACATTGGTAATGCATGCTGCAAGTCTGTTCATTTGAACCCTCACACTCCTATGTTGAGACTCAGCATCAGTGCCAACAATTATGCACCCCCAAATGACTGAACAGGACAGGGCACAGGCAGACCACCCCCACACATGATGCTGAAAGCAGTGTGCACCTTGATAAACTGGCAGCCTAGATGACCATGTGCAATAGTGATAACACACAGACCAGGTAACACATGTCAAGAGGGGAAGGGAGGAAGAACAGCACAGGTTGACTTGGGGGAACAGGATATGCACTGCACATATAAACCTGGCAGTGTATCCAGGCGACTGAGCAGCTACAAAAGCTGGCGACACACAACAAACACACATGTACCTACCCCCTTCCTGCTGCTGTAACTCCTCTATCCACCTATCCAGGTCAGAGAAGACCACCGCCAGGACAGGTTTCATCTGGTGGGTCAGGCGCCGGCGCCCGCCATGCTTGCGAGGAGCCTCCTCCTTCAGCATGACCCGGGCGATCCTCCGGGTCCAGCACCGGATGTCCTGCCATCTCTTCCTCACTTGTGGCAGGCTCTGACTGCGACCCTCCACTGATTGCACGGCCTTGACGGCATCGTTCCAGATCTTCCCCTTGTGGTAGGCGGTTTCCTTTGTGGATGACAAAGTGGGACAACATCACTACACCTGCACCATGTCACAGAGACACACATTTGAACATATTTGATTTGTTGAACAGGGCATAGTATGCTGGCAAGTAATAGCACCTTAGTCATAGGGACTTTTTCCACTGGGGACGCAACAATGCACTACATGGCATAGTAAGTACACAGGTGGCATGAGGGGTGCGAAACAATCCCTGATCATGGCACACACTGTGCATCCCAAGCAACACAAGGCTGATGGAGAGCACCGCAAAGCAGTCACATGCCCCAGGCCACTGACGAAACCTCAGCAGAGTACACAGACACACACAGGCACACATCAATCACCTGCCATTGGCAACAGCGGATGCAAACCTCACTCTGCACATGTGCCACTTGCCAGGGGGGGGTCACAGGTGTGGGGCTAGCTCAGCAAGTCAGACACACAGCACGGCTTACTTCACACATCAGATGGATTGAGCAGTTGCCTCCTCAATGCAGCTGTGGTGCAACACTCCACATAGACACTCACCCACATGACAAGAAACATTCACACACATCAATGTCCAGGGGGCGTACACATCATTTGGAAACTCTCACCACTCTCACCACAGCTCCACTCAACTCTCACACACATCTGTGGGTGCAGTCACCTGTCACACCGGGGTGACCACTGAATCACCGCAGGACAATAGAACAAGAATGCCCAAGAGGATTAGGCTGGCTGAATGTGCCATGCACTATGCAGTGAATGTCACAGTAAGCACAATGCAAGTGAGGAGTGCACACATGAACTACATCAAGCCCTGCATGAGAGACATAAGCCATCCACCCCCCCGGGACCCACTCCAACCAACATTGCATGTCTGTCACACCTGGACACAATGCCAGAAGTGACAGACACAATAAAGGTGCACAGGCAAGGGTAGTGCCGTCAGCACTCACCTGCTCCCCTGGTCCACCATACAGCATGGGGTACCGTGGGAGGATCACATCCAGCAGGGCCTCGTTCTCCTCCTGGGTGAAAGGCTGGGCCCTCTCCACAGTCCTTGACATGGTGCCAGAGGGAGACAATACAGCAGCAGTGGTATCGACTGACATGTTGTGCAGGCAAGTGCCCTCTCATGGGTTCTGCCTGCCTTATATCTGCCTTGCTGGCCTATTTCATTTACAGGAGTACAGAGTGATTGGTCAGACTCATTTGCATCCTACGTTTCCTCCAATCCCTTTAAACATACACCAGTGACAGCCTTCGCATCTTTCGATTTTGCAGCATCATGTCAAGTCAACAACCACTTTGCAACAATGTATAATGTGGCCAACTGCTTTTTCCAGACCACATGATGTTAAATTTTGAACTTGAAACTCGGTATCCATGACAACCAGCATGCATTTAGGCCCTAATACTTGTCCCTCATGTGTCCCCATTGTAATTCTTAAATCCCCACACAGGTACGGCGCGTTTCACACGTACCCCTAGGGCACCATCACTACAGTGATACGGGCCGTACACGCATGAGTACGTGCCTATCACTATAGTTGGGGGTACCGTAGGGCCTAGTGATACGACACGTACTCACGTGTGTACGGCCCGTACATGTGTGAGTACGTGCCTATCACTATAGTTGGGGGTATCGTAGGGCCTAGTGATACGGCACGTACTCATGCGTGTACGGGCCGTACACACGTGAGTACGTGCCTATCACTATAGTTGGGGGTACCGTAGGGCCTAGTGATATGGCACGTACTCACGCGTGTTCGGCCCATACACGCGTGAGTACATGCTGTATCACTCGGACCTACAGTAACACAACTATAGTGATAGGCACGTACTCACACGTGTGTGGCAGGTATTCATGCGTGAGTACGGGCTGTACACATGCCCTCAGAGCATGTGTACTGCGTTTCACAGCTTACACTGGTGATAGGACGGAGGCGCACACGATAGGAATGGAGGTGTCAGACTCGCACAAGGCTGGACATCAAGTCATTGTCAGTGCAGTCCTTCATGTGCAGGGCCTAGGTGTGTCAGGCAGTGATGTGGCACATGTCTCCTCAAGTTGTGGCACAATAGAAGTGTGATGAGCTGTTTACACATGTCATGTGTGATGGGGCACTACGTGGCACACTTCCCCTTCACACTTTGCACATGTGTGCATGTACGACACACTTGTCAAGCACTGCATCACTGGTATGGCACAGTCAGCAACACCCGCAACTGTCCCCTGATGCCAGGTACACGGATAATTACACCTGACATGTGACTACCAGCGTGCCACGATGTGACTATGTCATGTGTGTGTCATGTGTTCCCATGAGCTTTCCGTTGGTGTTCCATCAACTCCATCTGCTGTTGCAGCATCCAACATGTGTCTGTGTGCATATGTGCATGACATCAATATACGCACACCATGCCACATGTGGACTCACACGTTACATGTGTCATGATGGTTCGAAGATGACTTCCTGACATGAGGCAATATCTGCGTTCTCTCAATGTCTGTGTCATCAGTTTTTGACATGTACCCCTTCATGGAAATGTGTGTTATCTGTCCTGTTTCAGATGACGTGACCTGTGCGTCTAGACTCCTGCCAGCTGTCAGTATGAGATGACATCCTTCAAATGCTGATATGTGGATGTATGTCACTCATGTAATGTGTCTGGCTTGTCACTTACACTGGCCCACAGCTATTTTAATGGCATGTCACATCAACATTGCCATGCAACTATTGTGGCTGGCTCTTCGTAGGAGTATCACCTGGCTGGCCTACGTGTCCTGAATGTATTGCACAGCACAGACTCTGTTTTAAGCAGATGTGTATTAGCTGTTGAACATGTGCTTACCTCAGTGACATTGGTGTTGTAATGTACTCAATCTTCGTTATTCCTTCCAAATCTCTGCAGGGCACCGCCTCTCCCCAGACGAATGCCAGACCTGGATGCCATGCGTGAACATGACTGCATACGCAGATACCGCTTCTCGCAAGAGTTGATAGAGGACTTGACCCGCCGGCTTGCACCACACCTCCAACCACAACACAGGTATCCTACAGATCTGAACCCCAAGATGAAGTTGATGGCAGCCCTACTTTTTTTTGCCACCGGCACGTTTCAATTGACCATAGCTGATGTTGGTGGCATGTCCCAGACAATGTTCAGCCGTGTCCTGCATGATGTTTTAGAAGCCATGTTGGTGCACCTGGATGAATTCATCCATTTCCCCACTCGTGAGCAGTTGACAGGTGTCAAGGGTGAGTTCTATGCCCTGGGAGGGATGCCTCATGTAATTGGGGCCATTGATGGGACACATGTGGCTTTGGTACCACCACAGGCACGGGAGGTAGCCTATAGAAACAGAAAACATTACCACTCCATTAATGCCCTTGTGGTGTGTCTTGCTAACATGCTGATTTCCCATGTCTGTTCCCGTTTTCCAGGGTCCGCACACAATGCATACATCATGAGGCGTAGCAGGGTGCCAGAAATGATGCTGCAGCTGCACACGGAACGAGCATGTCTTGTTGGTGGGTATACTCTGTTAGTCCTGTGTTTCGCGCTATCTTTGTATCTTACGGCATCTCCTGACCCACTTCTTCACATGATGTTTCCATGTAGGGGATTCTGGCTATCCCAACATGCCATGGCTGATGACGCCTCTCCGCAACCCCAGAACAGCCGCAGAACACCGGTACAACGACACCCATGGGCAGACGAGGCGCGTGATTGAGAGGACGTTTGGACTCCTGAAGAGCATATTCCAGTGCCTCCAAAAGACCGGCGGCGCCCTCCCATATGCCCCGGTGAAGGTCTGCAAAATCTTCATTGTGTGCTGCATGCTGCACAACATGGCAGTGGAGAAGGCCGTGCCACTCATCCTTGATCCGGATGAGCAGGATCATCCACCCATGGAGGATGAAGGGCTCGGGCACGGGGCAAGTGAGGATGAGGATGTGGACATCCGGAGTCAGCTTATCCGCAACTTCTTCTCATGATGGTGAGTCCCTGTGTCTGAGTGTGCACGCTTTGAGCCTTGTGTGGCATGTGTTGCAATGTGTGCTAAGTGACTTGGAGGTGTGTTCTGATGTGTCATTCAAGTGATGATGTCATTCCACACATTTTAGCTGGGACAATAAATTTATTAAGGGCATGGTGACAACATCATTCCTGTAGAGTACATGTACATGTCTGAGGATTACTAGCTCTTCGCTGACTTGTGTGTCTGTCCTCCCCAGGTTCTTGCGGCTGTCGTCTGCTCATGTCATCATTGCCCTCCTGCTATTCCTCATGAGTATTGCAACGTGTGCTGGATCAGAGTTACATGCACAGACATGGTGAAAAGTCATTTGGGGTAAGGAGTGCAGCAAGGCATTTTGTGGGTGGTACGTGTTTGTGATATGTGGGGACTGCTCCTGTGCATGTTGTGTTACCATGCATACATGTCGACTCACCATGAGCCACATGACGTGTTGCATGGCTCCCATGAATTGATAGTCACCCTTCCTGACAGTCATCTGTAATGGTTTGTGGATTCTGATGAAGGCATCAATGTGTGTATAACGTCCCTCAGGAACATACGGGATGCTAATGGTGGACATAGTGTGGGACATCCCCATATGAGGCTCAATGGGGAATTGTAGACTCCCCGTGTGCAGCAAGGGGTGTTAGGCTCAACCCCTTCACTTGTATGCCAGCTCAGTAGGATTTACCACATCTGTGTGTTGAAGGGGGTGTCCAGTGTAGGTCACACATGGTCAGCCAAATGACCTGTGAGTCTGTTCCAATTGATGCATTTCCCTTAGTGTGAGGCTGAGTAATAAAGGTGTTCGTCACACTCCAAGGTGCCTCATCTCTGTCAATGCAGGTCTCTTGCGACATTGCATGCGGCATATCTGGCATAGTTGTGGAAGATTATGCATAGGAGTCCATGTGTCGTTTAGCAACATGCATGCAGTTGCTCATGGATTAGGCTCCCTATTGGGCAAGAAGTACATGGTCGTGTATATTTTTGGGCATGTTGGTCCACACAATGGGCCATCAACAGCTGCTGAGGGTGTGTCTCCTGTGCGCAGGTCGGCCTTCAGTTTCCTGATCCGGTGTCATGCTTCTTTGATGATTGTGCATGCATTGTCTCTGGGTGTGCCATGTAACACTGGACACTCCTTACTTTACACACGCGCCTGTTGCAGTTGTCCTTCTGACATCCTAGTCTTTGTGTGCCAATTCTGGCATTTTGCAAGGAGATGCCGCCTGCTGCTGCGGCCCTGCAGCAAGGGCCCACAGAGTATCCAGATTTGGCTACACACATGCCTCCAAGATGCTCCTCACTTCCTCCCTCCACCCATTCATTTGGCTGTCCTCAGCTTGTCTATGCCACTGTTGCCGCCACGTGGTGCCAAAGGCTGGACCATCAGCACATGCAAAGTGCACATTGCACCACCATCCTGTCCTTGCATAACCCACATCACACTACAGTCTGATGTAGCAGCCACACTCCGAGCTATGTCCATCCGCACATCTAACGCCTGCTGTCAGACATACCCTGGGCACACACACGACACCTTTGCATGCTGAGTGTGCAACTCCAACTGCCTACACTGCGCTGCCCCACCTTCCAGGCCCTGTCACACCAACCAGGTTACGTCCCTAATACTCCCCACCGGCTCTGTAGCCCAGCAAGGGCATGGGAGTGGGACTCAAGGCTTCAGCATGTAGTATGGTGTCATCGTCTGGGACATGGCACAGGTATCATCTCTCAGCATGTCAATTTACAGAGTGTCCAGGACCCCCCTCTCCACCATCACATGCGCACAGCACCTCATCATCAGCTCGTATGCCATTGACAGCCAGGTGCTCCTCACCCTCAACAAAGACACAGACATTGGCAGTTCCATCATTCAAGTATGCATGAGATCCATTGATGAATGGCTGAACACGAGCCACCTGAGGCTGGACTTGTACAGGACTGAGGTGATCATCTGAGGATTGTCCCCTTTTAGCTGGGTCAAGTGCTTGTGTCCCACCCGCAAGAGCCCTGCACAAGCACCCAGTGGCCACACACACAAGATGGTGTGCATCATGTTTGGCTCGCTCACATTTGCCATGCTAGTCCACAGCATCTGTACCTCATGCTGCAACGCCCTCTGCATTATGCACATGATCCACAGATAGATCCACTCCAAGAAAAGACAGACCATCCCCCAGGTCCATGACAACATCCGTATCAAATACTGCCCTGCCCTCTACGGAGCAAGTACATCCAAACTCCCAGGAAACTTGTCCACATCCAGGGTGCATCTGCACACCTCAGCTTCAACACCCTGCGCCCCAGCCACCTCACCGTCCACCATAGATAGCTGCAATGGATCACTGTCTGCTGCAGGATGACCTCCACACTCCCCACCCACACTCAGGAGGCAGTCCACAACCCCGACCCCAAACCAACCTAGTACGTCTGTCATCCTAGATCCCGTTGGGCCATCTCCGTGCATCCAACCTAGCCCTGGCCACCGTTCTTCACATCCACCGTACTCCAGAATACAGGACATTGTTCTCCCACCTGGCCACACATACCTGGGACTCCCTCCCTGGGAACCTCCACATGAGCCATGTCCTCTACGCCTTGATGATAATCTCCCAAATAGGTCTGTCCGCACAGTTTAGCAAGCCCCCCCTCAGCAGCCGGGGGCCATCACAGGTGAGTGTTGTGCTCCATGCCTACATTGAATGATACCTTGTGACCCATGTGTGTCCTGTACCAGACTCTGATCCCAGGGTATGGATGGGTGGAGTTAGTTCAACACTCAGGCATAGTTTGACATTTCCGCACACATATGTCGTTGAATAACGCAAAATGACAGGAACGTCTCATGACCAAAGGAATATATTTATTTGCGGTGGGGTACGTGTATTGGTAGATGAAATTAGGTGCTCTACCGGGGGAATAGAATCCAAAGTTCACAGGGGGAGATGGTATCCTTGGCATTGGAAGTCATCAGAGTCCAGGGCACAGTGTTGGTCATCATTGGTCAGACTGTGACCAGCAAGTTCATGTGGCAGAGAATGTCATTGGATGAGGTGCTGCTGTTGCACCAGAGGGCCAGGTGCCAGGCCAGGTGACCTGGAAGATGTGGATGGTCTGCTGACTCTCACGGTCTTTTCCGTGGACGACCCACCTTCCTCCGGGGACCCTCAGATGCAGGCCTTGACGATGCTTGGGACGCTCCGTCAGACGAATCCTCCTCCTCCTCCTCCCTCCCTGTGTCTGGTGCTGGTCTACGCCTGGTGGCACAGGGAGGGTTGCCCATGCTTTGGACGATCTGACGGAGTGATTGGCTCATGTCCCTGTGCACCGCCAGGAGCTCAGCCAGTCTTACCTCCATCCGTCCTTGGTGTTGTTGATGACTGGCATGATGCTCGTCCTGCAGGTTCTTTATCTCATCGAGGGTCTCCTGCATCTCTGAGAGTCTCGACACGACCTGGTTGATGCCTCTGGTGTCACGCCGGTATGAGTCCAGGATGTTGCGTATGTGTGACATACCGGTGTCCTGAGCTGGGGCTGGTCAGGTTCGCGCCTCCGCCTGCCTCCACTCCCACCACCCCTGCCCACTTGAGCCTGGCCTGCCCTTGTGGGCACATCGGGTCTACGGGACCCCTGAGGGATGGCATTTGCAGGGTTGCCTGCCTCCTCCTGGGTGCCCGGAGAACCTTGTCCCTCCTGGTCAGACTGGCTCTGTTGTTCAGTGCGAGCAGGGCTCCTGGGTGTGTCCTGGGATGTGGCAGGAATGGGGGGGGGGTGGTTGGCACAGATGTACCTGACGCAGGTGCTGCAGGGGCTTGGGCACCAGAGGGTCCAGGTTGGTCGGGGTCATCCACGGAGTGGTGAGATTCGTCGCTGCCGGTGGGATCATCTTCACGCGGAGCCTGGGACTGTGATTCTTCCCCCCCCAGTGTTGGGGGGAGATCGTCGACGTTGCCCTGTGTGTGAGAGAGAGACAATGTTAATGGTGTTTCATGCGACATCTATGTTTCATACATATTCAAGTTGACACAGTTCCTCCAGGTAGTTGGATGTGCCTAGCATTCCTCTCAATGTCCACTTGGGGATGGGTATGTTGCGGGGGACAGATTGTGATGTTCTCCTGAGTGTTTGACCTGTAGATTATTGGCTATGATGCTTATTTGGCTATGGATTGGTCTTGTTGTGTCACATGTCCATTGTGGGAGTGTGTAAATCCGTTGCCTGCCCCGGGGGTGTGTGCTTGTGTTAGGGGGGGGGGGTTGTGACCGGGCCTGCTGTTGTGTGTAGCGTGAGTTGTCACTGGGTCTCCCAGGTGATGTGTCTGTCCCCTCATGGTGCATGCTGGCATGACAGTGATTGTGAGTTCCTGTGCTAGATACCTGTGCTTGTGGAGTTGGTGTTTGAGTTTACAGTGGTCCCAGGAGGGCCTTGTGCTGCATACAGCAGGGCCAAGTGTCAGCTACCTTGTCAGTACTTTGCCAGTCCCTGTGCATTGTGCATGGGTATGTACCTATGCCATACGGGCTGAGGGCATTGGTGTCTGCATCTCATTTTCACAATGTGTTGTGTGGGGCCCACCCTCCCAGCCTCCCGGACATCCAGTCTTGTGTTTGTGGTGGTTGTAGCCTTGGACATGGCCTTGCCTTGATTTGTGAAGAGTGCATGGAGACGTTAGTGGCATGAGCGTGGTTTTTGAGTGTGGTTGTGTGCGGTGAGGGCTTGGGGGACGTTGCATGCATTTGGTGTATATGTGGTGTGGACCCCATTGCCCCCATGTTACGTAAGTTGTTTGTGTACTCACCAGGCTCTGCCACTCCTTCGACTCCGTGTACTCCCACCGGCGGTAGCAGGGCCATCACCTTCTCCTCCCAAGGATGGTAGTGTACGGGTCTGCGGGGCGGCCCACCTCCAGTGATGTTACTCTGGGCATATTCTTCGTTCATTTTCCTCTTGACCGCCCTGCGCAGATCGTACCACCTGGCTTGGCATTCATGCCTGGTCCTTCGGATGGGCGCAACCGCATTCACCTTATCGACAATCCTCTGCCACATGGCAGATTTTTCAGCTATGCTGGTCTGTCTGACCAATGTTCCAAACAGCTGTGGCTCGACTCTGATGACTTCGTTGACAAGGAGGTCCAGCTCCGCCGTTGTGAACTTTGGATTCTTGTCTGTGGGCATGGTGTGGGGTGTGGGTGTGGGTGTGGATGGTTGTGGGTGTGTGGGTGTGAATGTGACGGTGTGTGTGTGAATGTGAAGAGGGGGATGTTTGTGGAGGAGGTTGTGTGAAGGTGTGTGAGTGAAGGTGTAGTGAAGGTATGAGTAATGTGAAGTTGTTTCTCTGTGGGGTCTGGCAGCAGTGGGTCTGTTGCAAACGCTCATGGGTTGTGTGTGTGGGCCCTTTTTATTGGTCCATTTTTGGGTGTGGCTGTGTTTGAATTTTGGTGGGTGTGTTATAAGAGGTGGTTGTGATTTGGGGCCTGTTTGGATGTGCCAGGTCAGTCATTGAGATGTATTTTGTCATGTAGACGTATTTTGTGGTGTTGTGCGAGTCGAATTGACCCTCCTTGTGCGGTTTTACAGTGTCCTGGTTCTGTAAGAGTCTTTTTTGCGTAGGTACGATCTGTACATGCGCGATGCTGGGTGAGGGTGCTGGGGTACGGTGTTGGAGAGCGGCGCGAACATGTGGTGGGGGTACGGTGCGTACACGTGCGGCCCTGGGGTACGGCGCGAACATGCGGAGGTACGGCACGTACATGGGGGGGTAAGGCGCGTACATGCGGTGGGGGTACGGTGCGTACACATGCGGGCATGGGGTACGGCACGTACATGCGGAGGTACGGCGCGTACATGGGGGGGTAAGGCGCGTACATGGGGGGAGGGCGCGTACATGCGGTGGGGGTACGGTGCGTACACGTGTGGCCCTGGGGTACGGCGCGTACATGCGGAGGTACGGCGCGTACATGCGGGGGTAAGGCGCGTACATGGGGGGGTACGGCGCATACAGGTGCGGGGCTGGGGTACAGTGCGGACAGGGGGGTAAGGCACGTACATGGGGGTACAGCACGTACATGGGGGGGTACGTCGTGTACAGTTGCGGGGCTGGGGTACAGTGCGGACAGGGTGGTGTACGGTGCTCACATATTTGGGGGTGGGGGGGCTGTACGGATCGTACACGGGCATAAGTTTACCCGTGTACATGTGTGCTACTGCGTTGGCTCCGTACGGGCCATTTTATGTGCGATTGTGTATTCGGACGGACGGTCGGGATCGTACTTGCGCGCTCGGACTTGTGTTTTACGATTTGCACGTAAAAATGTCCGGCTCACTCTCGTACACTTTTCCCGACGATATTCGGACGTAAAAACTTTCCGACGCACTCTCGTAGACTTTTCCCGACGCTATTCGTAGTTATTTTTCACATACGAATCGTACTTGGCCGTTTGTGCGGTACTTGTACGACTCGTACGTAAAAAAATACGGATACGGGTCGTACGCAAAATATTTTTAAAGGATCGGAATAGGCACCTTGGTGTAAATTGTATTGTTTGAACGTTTATTTCTGCAAGGAATGGGAGGCATGTTATCACCTTGAGATTAACAGTGTCTTTTTTTTTCAACTGCGTGCTTCGAAAAGGGGAGCTACTTTCCTTCATCACATCGCATTGTGGTTTCCTATCTTAGGCCTAGCAGTAGCCAACACCTTTCGACTTCTCTCTCCATATTGTAATGGGTGTCCTCTGTTCTTCTCCTTTTTCAGCTACATGCGGTGTACTTTAATAGATATAATCTCTGTCACCTTCTCTCGATTTGCAATTTAGCGCCTCTCCCTCTCTCATTTATTTATTTGTCAGATTTATATAGCGCATGGCTGCCCCAGCAACGGGGTGTCCCAGCGCGACCAAAGACAATAGAGTCAACGGAACGAGAGCAGTTTAGGAGTGCACCGAAAAGAGCCAGGTCTTAATGGCTCTTACCTGGCTTATAGGCCTTTCTCCCTGAAGTGACGCAAATTCTGTTCAATAGGTGCTCAATTTCATTATGATTCATGGTCAAGAATCCTGTGACCTTTTGAGAAAGTTTTTGTAGTGTGGGTGGCACTTCTATTTTCTTAAATATTTCCCAGAAGTGACCACAATGCGTCATGTCCTATAGGTAAGAGGCACCTGACAATTTTGTTTTTTTGTGGTCAATAGTTCATCATTGAAAGAGTATAAAGATCTGCTCCTTAGTCCATTCGACGGACTACCCCGCTGCAGAGACCCCTGACGCCTGTGTGGTCTCCTTCGGCCCTCTATCTAAGCATCTTTGTCTGAAGCTCTAATTTCTTATTGTACTTTGAAATGGTCTTTTTCTCTCTCCTCTGCATTGCCCTTATTCTAAAACGTTATTGCAAAGCACTAATGGTTGCCCCTCCTAATTTAACGTGTGCATTCCTAGCATTGCAGTAAAGTGTATGTTGCATTTTGAAAGTATTTCCATTAAAATATATTTGCATTACATGAGTTTGTTCTTCACTCCAGAAATATGTCTTTTAATGCCAAGACTTTGCTAAGACTCCCAGGCTATATATTGATTTTTTTTTTAAAAAAGGGTTCTTCTTTCATATAGATAAGAAAGATATTTTTCTCTATCGTTTACACGTCTATTTTGTCATAATTTTGCCGAAGCACCCCTCAAATTAAGCTGCCTTGGTGCAGTGCCACAGGACCATGAAATTTCACCCTTTCATTGCCTTAAAATGTACTTTGAAATTGTAAATTCTTGCATGATTAATTTTCTCATTTAAGGGTTTGCCTTCTAGATACTTGAGCGTCATAAACATCTATTCTTGTGTTACTATTTCTGGCTGATTACAATTGTAGTTTTAAATAGTCTTTCTGGAGCTAACAAATTGATGAATATATTCTCTGCTGTGTTAATGATTTGATGAATAAAAGTGCCACTTCAACATAAGACCTTTGTTTCACATCCGTGTTCATTATTTTTAGATAAGCAATGTTTTTGTAGCCCGTGACCACAACAGAAGGGAAATACTTACCATTCATCTCTTATTTTGCTTATGGGCCCTCCTCATCTCTTTCCCTCACAGTGGTACCACAGGAGATGTTATATATAGGTGTACGTCTCTTGTGCACTGCAGTGAGAAGTGATAAGCAGGAACATCTGGGTACGTGCCAAACACACCCACTTTAACTGAGACAGGTTCAATTAGAGACCACGCAACTGGTGCACGGTGCATCCAGTGTTTTAACTCATTACACACTGAATTAAGTACATTCTGTTCCTTGACAGTCACACCTCACGCTTCTCATCTCACCTTTCTGGCGTGCTTGCACCCATAGTAAAGGATCCTCCCACTTGAATATTCAGTAAAGTGGTAGTAAGAGGGGGAGGAAGGCTTTTGCATGCATTTCTCGCCACAACACACAGCCACCTTTTTTATGTGGAATGCACGCTAGCTACACCCATGGTTTGACTTCTTGGTCACACGTCAAATGCTGCTAGGTCTCCTCAGCCTTTCATCTTTCCAAGTTGGATAAAATGAGTACCATTTAGTTAGGGGAACAATAAAGATTTGCTATTTTGCGCCACAATGCCGTTCTGAGTAAACGTGCACTTTACAAAAAAGCCATATTATTTTAAAATAAGCTATATTTTACGTACAATTAGAAACAACACATGTCTGGATATTACATGGTGTTGAAGGGTTAACAGATTTTTGAGCTACCTTTAGAAGTAGCATTCCTGGCCGACCACAGATTCTGGGTGTTGAGCCAGCCAAGAAAGAGACTTCCTGTGGTTGGCAACGAACATAAGAATGAGAGGAAAATATGTATGTGTAGAAATATATTATACGTTGGGCTGTGGAAGTGAGTATAAAGAAGGGAAATAAGTTGCCTAGAATCACACAATTTGGTAACGGGGGAAGCCGAGATTGAATACAGTGTTTCAGGTTTCACGTTGTGCAGTTTAGTGAAGGAATATGTATGTGTTTATTTATTTATTTATTTTATTTATTTTTTTGTCCTCATCTCACCAAAGACTTTCACAGATTTGACAAGCCAGAATTTCTTCTCGATACCTAGGGGCCACTTTGGCTCACTGTTTCCGTCTAGGCCCCATGACCTTCCTCTCGTATTAGAGGACTGGTGTAATCATAGGACCAAAATGTGATGGGGCACTTTGAGGAGTGTTTCAAAAATAATTTAAATCAAATACCTCTGATGTGCCCATCGTAGCAGTGGTTGCCAAGTATTAGATTGACTATCTTTTCCGGTATCTTGGTCTAATCGTGCCGATCTGAAGGCAGCTTTCAACCATTCTTCTTTAACCGGGGGACATTTGTCCTTCCACTTAATACAGATTTCTCTCCTTGCCAAGATGATTAAATATAGTACAAGGGCCAAATGGTTTTGTGAGAACACTCTACATATGGATTCATTATTACCAAAAAAAAAACAAAGATAGGTCCACTACTATATCAACCTCTAGCACTGATGTTAAGACATCCCCCACCCCTTTCCAGAATGTAGTTAGCACCGGACATTGGTAAAAGATGTGTATATCATTTGCATTAATCAGACTACATCTTGGACAGCTTGGAGGTGGGATGGGTGCAAATTTGGCAATTTTGGCTGGGGTATAATATAGCCTATTGATTACGTAGAAATGTTTTTTCTTCAAGGAGGCCGGCTTTATATACTTGTATAGTATCTTTAAATATGGATTAAATAGTTCCTCAATGTGGGCGGCCAAGGGTGAAACGTTCCAAACTGAAAACGGGGGAGGAATTGTGGCTTCCTCAGCTTCTTGGATTCGGGCATACCATAGGGCTACTTCTTTCTTCCTTGAGGACGAATCATGAAGTAGTTGTTCTAAATCCCAGTTTCCTCTAATGTTCCATTTTTCAGTCTCATACCAGCTTTTTAATTGAAGATATTTAAACCTTGAAAAGGAGGGACCAATTTTAGCTGATAGTGTTCCCCATGGAAGAATGCCCTCTAAGTCTACCAAATCTGACCATCGCTCCATACCTGCGTTCTTGATTGGTATCGCCAGACTGACGCACATGTGGGGTGGTGTCCCGGGGAAATCCCAAATTGGAGCAAAGTCCGAGAAGTATCCAATACCCCATAGCCTCCTTAATGTATACCAGATTAATAAGGCTGATTTCAGAACCTTTAGCCGAACCTTTTTGAAAAACCTTGGAGCACCAAATTTGTACAGGAACCCATCTTGGCTATTACCGCCTTCAACCGAAACCATTTCCCCTAATACTCTCCCCCATGATGTTCGTTCGGGAATAGATAGTAGCATTCTTACACTTTTAAACTGAAAAGCCATCAAATACCAGTTTATATCAGGTAGAGCTAAGCCTCCATTAAGGAGCTTCCTCCTAAGCTTTTTCCATGACAGCCTGGCATTTTTTGACCCCATATAAAACTGCCTATTTTCCCCTGTATCTTAGTTATAGCTTTCCCAGGGAATGTTAAAAGGATAGCATTAAATACATATGTCAGTTTGGGAAGGACAGACATTTTAACCAAGTTGACCCTTCCATATATCGTCAAGGGGAGATTTTTCCATTTAGCAAATAGATAATCTATATCTTTTTCGGTTTTCCCAAGATTTAATAAGGGAATCTTATTCAGATCTTTGACTATATTAATTCCTAGGTATCTGAACTCCTTACTTATAGGACCTCCCGTGTATATGGTGTTCCAGCACATTATTTCAGTTTTTTTTGAGTTGACACGGTACCCTGAAACTTTACCAAATTCCTTCAGCATAAGATCCAAGTGGGGGATTGTGTGTTCTGGATCACTAGTGTAGACTATCACGTCGTCAGCATAAAGAGCCAGTTTACATTGGTAGCTTGATGATTTAAATGGAATAATTGCTTTGTCTAATCTGATTGATTGAGCTAAGGGCTCTATGTAGAGATTGAATAAAAGGGGAGACGGGGGCATCCCTGCCTAGTCCCTCTCTGTATTGGAAAACTGGGAGTAAGTGTACCATTTAGGAGGATTTTAGCCGAGGCGCCTAAATAGCATTGTTTAATGGTCCTCACAAATATTGGGCCAATTCCCATTTTCTCCAAGACGCCCCAAAGGTACTTCCAACACACACGAGCGAATGCTTTGGCAGCATCTATTGCCACCACAGCTAATGGATCGGTTCTTACTTCTGCTAGGTCGATATTGCCAATCAGCAATTGGGTTTGTTCTTGAATAACCCTCCCCTGAATGAAGCCCTTCTGATCGGAGTGAATTAAGCTAGGGGCCAGTTTTGCCAATCTTCCTGCTAGTATCCCCATGAAGATTTTATAATCTGCATTTAGCAGGGAGATTGGACGGTAGGAATCTGCCGCTAGGGGATCTTTCCCTGGTTTTAGAATTAACATTATCGTGGCCTCACTCCATGATCTGGGCATTACCCCATTAGAGCAGTATATTGCGTTGAAGCCTGTGAAGGACTGGGAGGAGATCGTCTTGGAGTAATTTATATATTTCATTGGGGAGAGCATCAAGCCCAGCGGCTTTTTTGTTTTTTGCACGCATTATTTGCGCCAATATCTCTTCCAGTGTTATGGGAGCATCCAAGGCTTCTTTGGAGGCCTCCGTTAGAACCGGAAGAGATTTATCTGTTAACCAATGAGATATTTGATCATGGGTGGGTTCGAGGTCTTCGTTATATAGATCTGTAAATAGTGTTAGTAATGCCAGCTGAATTTCTTCCGGGTCACTGGATTTAGTTCCATTGCTGTCAATAACTAACTCATTAATGTCATTCTTTGCCCTGTCAAGCCTGGCCTTCCAGGCCAGGATTGCCCCTGCTTTCTCTCCGTATTCAAACATCTCCATGTTTCTAACCTGCCATTGTGCCTTACATTTCTGATCTAAAAATATTCTGAAATTTTTCCTAGCCTCTTCCAGATTACCATCTATCCTAGCTAAATCCCCTGTTGCTCTAATTATGGAGTTCCTCCTTTCGGTCTCAAGCCTACCGATCGTCTCTTCTAATACTTGGATCTCCTGGGTCTTTAATCTATTCTTATAGCCTATTTGTGCTTGTAGTACGCCTCTCAAATTAGCTTTGTAGGCGTCCCATACTTGATCGATAGAGGTTGATCCCAGATCAAAGAAAAAAAATTCTGAAGAGGATTTACTTAAAGATTGAACAATCTCTGCATCTGATAACATTACTCTATTCAGAGTCCATCTTGGCTGAGGTGGATTTTCGCAGGGTACAAAAACTGCTAATAAAGGTGCATGGTCTGACAGGTGAGTTGGCATTATCTTAATACTAGTAAAACTTTTTAGAACTTCCTTATTCACCAATAGATAATCTATCCGTGACGAGTGTTTATATTTTTTGCTGTAATAGGTAAATCCCTGGGTGTTGCCTTCCTTCGATCTCCACAAATCGACTAAATTTAAATTTATAATTAAATTCTTCATAACCCTTTGTGATTTGGGAGTTGTAATAGTGTAGGATACCTTGGGGCCATCTTTTGCGGGGTCTAGTTTTATGTTAAAGTCTCCTCCAACTATCAGGGGGGGTTTTGCTGAAATTAGGCTTCCCTGTAATTTGACTAAATATGATGAGTCGTCCAAGTTCGGGCCATAATAAGATGAACATGTCAACTCTGCCCCCCCAAGAACAAGGAGGGCAGTTACCCATCTCCCTGAATGGTCCGTCTGGACAGACATTATCCTGCAGGAGAGGCCCTTTTTAACAACAATAGCTACCCCACGGGAATTTATTACTTGTTGTGAGGCACAGAAGCACTGTACCCAGGTGTTAGAAGGCGACCTCAGAGGGGCCCGGAGGGGGGCCCTGACTGTCCTGAGACCAACCCTCGAGGTATCGTAGCTGGGCACTGGCGGGAGACTCCTCAGGGGAGGAATCTCGTATCTAGGATCGTACACTCGGCACCACACGACAAAGAGACACCACACCGAGAGTTCTTAAGAACAAATCTTTATCGGGTCGGAGTGGTAAGATCTTTATGATCCGCAAGGCAATATATATACAAGTAGAGCGCGGGCTCACAAAGTCTTGGAGGGGGGTTACGAGGTAGCGGGACAGTCTTTGGGGGAATGGATCAAATGCAGGAGCGTATCCGGCGCACAGCTCACAATCCTCGAGCTGGGGTATGCGCTTGTCGTCGTGGGGTCCGGCGGGACCAAGGGAGTCTGGGGGCGCTGCGAGATACTCAGCAGGCTCGAGTACAAGTTCGGAGCTCTTATGATCTTCAGGGAGCCGCGAGTCACTCAGCAGGGCTCAAGCACAAGTTCGGAGGTCTTACGATCTTCAGGGAGCCGCGAGTCACTCAGCAGGGCTCAAGCACAAGTTCGGAGGTCTTACGATCTTCAGGGAGCCGCGAGTCACTCAGCAGGGCTCAAGCACAGGTTCGGAGGTCTTACGATCTTCAGGGAGCCGCGAGTCACTCAGCAGGGCTCAGGTGTTTCCAAGGCGAATCTGCCGGACAGTCCCAGGGCACCCCTTGTTATAGGGCGACTCCCCTTTGATGTCCGGAGTCTGTGCAGGCAGGGGTCTTGTCCCCTGGGGGTCGCTTGTTGGGGGTTTCTTGCCATTGTCCTTTGATCCTTTCAGGGCCGGGTCGGGAGGAGCCCCAGACACCCAGCAGGCGTGGAGCCAGCCCTCGGGGAGGCCGGCGGGTCGATCGAAACCCACCTTCCCAGGGAAGCGCAGAGGTGTGATGGAAACTGCTCCTCCCTTTCTCATCCCAAGGGGAGCGCGATGCTCTCCAGCCGGAGTAGCGCCTGTAGGCTAGGGTCGCGCTGGGGCCGGCGGCCATCTTGGTGCATGAAGTGGGCACGCGGGCCCGGGGTGGCCGAAGGGGGGAAGGCCTACAGACGGGGGAAGTCCGGGTCGGGTGTGTGTGTTCTGGTGGGCAGGATCGGCCAGGCCAGGGGCTCGGGGCTGGTGTGAGGTGCAGGGGTCAGGTCTGACTATGTTACGAGGGCCGGGTCTAACACGCGTCCCCCCCAGCTGAAAGCCGGAGAGAACTACCCATCTTCTTGGGGGTTCTCTTCGCTGAGGCGGAAGAATCGGGAGAAGCCATCGGCGTTGGCGTGGTCCGTACCAGGGCGATGTTCCACGGTGAAATCCATCCCCTGGAGGGAGATTGACCACCGCAGAAGCTTGGGGTTTTCTCCTCGCATCTGCATGAGCCATCGCAAGGGGCGATGGTCGGTCTGGACCCTGAAATGGGTGCCGAACAGGTAAGGGCGTAGTTTCTTGAGGGCCCAGACCACTGCGAACGCCTCGCGCTCGATGGTACTCCATCTCTGTTCCCGGGGCAACAGCCGTCGGCTGAGGAAGGCCACGGGCTGGTCCAGACCCTGGTCATTTACTTGGGAGAGGACGGCCCCGATGCCATGCTCGGAGGCATCCGTTTGTACCACAAACTCCTTGGAGTAGTCGGGGGCCTGGAGGACGGGGGCCGTACACATGGCCATTTTCAGGGCATTGAACGCCTCTTGGCAGGCAGGGGACCACTGTACCTTCTTGGGCTGCTTCTTGGACGTGAGCCCCATGAGGGGACCGACCAGGCTGCTGCAATTCCGGATAAATCTCCGATAGTAGCCCGTGAGGCCCAGAAAGGCTCGGACCTCTGTTTGGGTAGTGGGAGGTTCCCAGGCTAGGATGGCGTCGATTTTGGGCTGTAGAGGGGCGACCTGCCCGCTTCCGACCTGGTGCCCCAGGTAGGTTACCGAACTTTGCCTAATCTGGCATTTGCTGGCTTTCACGGTGAGGCCCGCCTGGCGTAGGGCGGTTAGCACCCTCCGGAGGTGTTGGAGGTGCTCGCTCCATTCGGAACTAAAAACTGCGATATCGTCGAGATATGCAGCGCTGAATTTTTCCAGCCCGGCCAGGACTCTATTTACCAGTCGCTGGAAGGTGGCCGGGGCATTTTTCATCCTGAAGGGCATTACGCGAAAGCGATAGTGCCCATCCGGGGTGGAGAAGGCGGACCGCTCCTTGGCTCCCTCTGTGAGCACAATTTGCCAGTAGCCGCAGGTGAGATCGAAGGTGCTGAGGAACCGTGCAGCTCCGAGCCGGTCAATGAGCTCGTCGGCTCGGGGAATGGGGTGGGCATCGGCTCGGGTGACCTCATTGAGCCCCCGGTAGTCCACGCAAAAGCGGAGTTCCGGGGAGACCCCGGGGGCGGCTGCTTTTGGGACCAGGACCACGGGGCTGGCCCAGGGGCTGTCGGAGGGTTCGATCACGCCTAGGGTCAACATTTTCGAGACTTCGGCTTGGATACAGGACCGGACCCGATCGGGGACTCGGTAGGCTCGGTGTCTCACTGGTGGGCTGTCCCCGGTATCCACATCATGGACACACCAGTCGGTGACCTTGGGGACCAGGGAGAAAAGGTCCGGAAACTGCCCTAGGAGCTGGCGGCAATCCTCACGTTGCTGGGGAGTGAGGGACGGGGAGAGGTTCACTCCTTCTACGGAGCCGTCCTTCTCCTTGGTGCATAGAAGATCGGGGAGAGGATCCGACTCTTCTTCAGACCCGTCGTCAGTGGCCAGTAGGAGGCTCAGCTCTGTCCGCACAAAGTGGGGCTTGAGGCGGTTCACGTGGAGGACCCGGAGGGGGTCCCGGGGTGACTGGACGTCTACCAAGTACGTGACCGGGCTCTTTCGCTCAACGACTTTGAAGGGCCCGGTCCATTTATCCTGGAGAGCGCAGGGTTTCACGGGGGCCATGACCCACACCAGCTGGCCCGGCTGAAACTCGACGAGCGCGGCATTCTGGTCATACCAGCGCTTCATCTCCTCCTGACTCGCCTCCAGATTGGCCTCTGCCATTTCCCGGAACCTCCTAGTCTGATTGCGGAGGGTCAGGACGTAACGGAACACGTCTCGGGGGGTGCCTCGGGGCGCCGCCTCCCACTCCTCTTTGACCAGGCTGAGGGGCCCCCTGACGGGGTGCCCGTAGAGTAGCTCGAAGGGGCTGAACCCCAAGGATTTCTGGGGAACTTCTCGGTATGCGAATAGGAGGCAGGGGAGCAGGAGGTCCCACTTACGCCGGAGGGGCTCTTCCATGCCCGCGATCATCCCCTTCAGAGTCCGGTTAAACCGCTCTACCAGGCCGTTTCCTTGGGGGTGGTACGGGGTGGTGAACTTGTAGGACACCCCGCACTGTTGCCATAAGGACCTCATGTATTGGGAGATAAAGTTGGTACCGCGATCGCTGACGACCTCGCGGGGAAAACCCATGCGGGAGAAGATCCCCATCAGTGCCTGGCCCACCACGGGGGCCGTGACGGTGCGCAGGGGGATGGCCTCAGGGTAACGAGTGGCATGGTCCACCAGGACGAAGATGAACCGGTGCCCCTGGGAAGTTGGGGGGTCCAGAGGTCCTACAATGTCGATCCCGACCCGCTCAAAAGGGGTACTGACGACAGGGAAGGGCTGGAGGGGAGCCTTGCGCTTCCCTCCACTCTTCCCACTGGCCTGGCACGTGGGGCAGGACTTGCAGTGGGCTTCTACATCTGCTTTCATTCGGGGCCAGTAGAAGTGAGTCACGAGGTGACTGTATGTTTTGTCCTGACCCAAGTGGCCTGCGAGGGGGACGTCGTGGGCCAAGCCCAGGAGGAGGTCTCGGAAGCGTAGTGGTACCACCAGCACTCGGCCGGACCCTAGCTCCACCAACTTCTGTTCGCTGTACAGAAGGTCATTCTCCCAATAGACCCGGTGCATCCCCGTCTGGTCGCCTGCGGCCTGGGCCTCTGCCTGTTGCCGGGGCCCGACCAGGGAGGGACAGGTAGCCTGTTCTCGGCAGAACTCCTCTCGGGAGGGGCCCCCTTCGTGGCGCCACTGTGCTAATTCGGGCAGATCGCCTAACTCGGTGTCTGGGGTGGAGTCGGAAGGCGGCGGCTCGTCACTGGCGAGCGACTCTTCCGGTGGGGGAATATGGGGGCCCTCGGCCGGGACCATCCCATCTTCAGGGGTCGGGGCGTCGTCGACGTCCCTCAGGGGGGTCAGTCGAGCCGCCATGGATCGAGTGGTGGCGCACACCCACTCAGGGAGGCCCATCATCCCTAGGTGGGTCTTGCGCTCAACTTGCCCCCAGGGGGAACTTTCCAGGTCGTTCCCCAGGAGACAGTCGACGGGCTGGGATGTTCTCACTGCGACCTTCAGTTTACCGACCACCCCTCCCCACTCGAAAGGCACCAGGGCTACCTTACATAGGCTTTCTGTGTTGTCGGCTGAAAGGACCGGGCAAAATACGTTGGGGAGGACCTGGTCCTCGTGGACTAAATGGCTGAGGACACCGGTGATGCTGGCCCCGGTGTCACGGAGGGCTTCTACTTGGTGGCCATTGATCGTGACGAGCTACCCATATTTCTTTGTGTTCGAGGGCAGGAGGCTCCCAGGGACCATCTCTCTATCTCCTAAGGACACTAGGGCCATAGCGGCGGGTTCCCACTCCTCGGCCTCCTCAACCTCCTCCCCCAGGGCTACATTGGCTATCTGTCTAGCGGGGGGTGCTGCCTGGTTGGTGCGTGGGGCCATGGGGCATTCAGGGTCGTTGGCGTAATGCCCGGGCTTCTGGCAACGAAAACAAGTGATGGTTACCCGGTGCCCCCGTCTCAGGGAGGGCCGGATACAGCTGGTGGGGGTGCCGGGAAAGGCGGAGGTTGGGACTTCGGGGGACTAGTCTGGGGCTCCCTCTGCCCTCCCTGGTTTCCCCCCCCTCTCTGGCGGGGTGGTCCCTGACTGGCTCGGGGGTACTCTCCTACAGGGCCCCGGGAGACCCGGGTGTTGGTCCAGCGATCCGCCTCGACAGCCAGCTTTCTCGGGTCCGTGAGCTTGCTGTCGAGCAGATGCTGGCGTAGTTCCACAAAGCAGTTGGCAGCCAGGTGTTCCCATAACATAAGGTCAGTTAGTTCTTCCAGGGTGGTTACCTTGCTGCCCTTGATCCACCCATCGAAGGCACGGCTGAAGAAATTCACATATTCCACCCAGGTGGTACCCGGGATCTTCCGGCAGTCCCGGAACCGCTGGCGGTACATCTCCGGGGTGAGGCCGTACCTTGTGAGGAGGGCCGCTTTCATGTGTTCATATGAGGTCTGCATGGAGGTGGGTAGGTCGAGCAGGGTGTCTCTTCCTTCGCTCAGGAACCGTCCCCATAACCCAGCCCCCCAATCTTTCTGTGGGACCCGATGGGAGGCCATGGCGACCTCGTAGGCCCGAAACCACTGCTGAATGTCATCATTCTTGTAATATTCCTTGACCACATCCTTGGGGATGTGGACCTTCTGTTCCGTCGGGGCGGCCGCCTCTCGGTTCCCCGGGGGCCGCGCTTCTTCGCTTCTTGCTTTCAGTTCTATTTCCTTCAAACTGCGTTCATGTTCTAGTTGAGGTCTCCTTCCCTCGTGTTCTCGTTGGAGTTTCTTCTCTTCCAGTTCTCCTTGCACTCGCAACTGTTCTACTGCTAGCTTTTTCTCGGCTAATTTCAACTCGCCCTCAATTTTGAGTTTGGCTAATTCGAGCTCGTGATGGCGACTTTTTTCTCTGTCTGCGAGTTCCTCCGGGGATAGGCCCCCGTCTGGTACGAAGCCTCGCACCTGGTTGCTGCTGCGTTCTCCTTGGGAGGGTCCTGCTTCGTCGTGGGGCTCCACCGCTCCTTCTGGGCGGGAGGCTCCAGAATCCACCCAAGCTTTCAGTGCCTTTTGCATATCTTCTTTGGTGTTGAGACCAGTGGTAGCGATTCTGAGTTCCTTACAGAATTGCTTTAGTTCCCTGTGAGTGTACTCTTCCAGCTGTTCCACCTGGAACACGGTACTGGCGTCGTCTTCTACGAGAGCCACGGCGTTTCCTTCTGCCATCTTTGTCGGTAGTGCGTCAGCCGTTCACGGTACGATCTCTAGATTATGGGCCCGTATCCCGTCGCTTGCCACCAATGTTAGAAGGCGACCTCAGAGGGGCCCGGAGGGGGGCCCTGACTGTCCTGAGACCAACCCTCGAGGTATCGTAGCCGGGCACTGGCGGGAGACTCCTCAGGGGAGGAATCTCGTATCTAGGATCGTACACTCGGCACCACACGACAAAGAGACACCACACCGAGAGTTCTTAAGAACAAATCTTTATCAGGTCGGAGTGGTAAGATCTTTATGATCCGCAATATATATACAAGTAGAGCGCGGGCTCACAAAGTCTTGGAGGGGGGTAGGAGGTAGCGGACAGTCTTTGGGGGAATGGATCAAATGCAGGAGCGTATCCGGCGCACAGCTCACAATCCTCGAGCTGGGGGATGCGCTTGTCGTCGTGGGGTCCGGCGGGACCAAGGGAGTCTGGGGGCGCTGCGAGATACTCAGCAGGCTCGAGTACAAGTTCGGAGGTCTTATGATCTTCAGGGAGCCGCGAGTCACTCAGCAGGGCTCAAGCACAAGTTCGGAGGTCTTACGATCTTCAGGGAGCCGCGAGTCACTCAGCAGGGCTCAAGCACAGGTTCGGAGGTCTTACGATCTTCAGGGAGCCGCGAGTCACTCAGCAGGGCTCAAGCACAGGTTCGGAGGTCTTACGATCTTCAGGGAGCCGCGAGTCACTCAGCAGGGCTCAGGTGTTTCCAAGGCGAATCTGCCGGACAGTCCCAGGGCACCCCTTGTTATAGGGTGACTCCCCTTTGATGTCCGGAGTCTGTGCAGGCAGGGGTCTTGTCCCCTGGGGGTCGCTTGTTGGGGGTTTCCTGCCATTGTCCTTTGATCCTTTCAGGGCCGGGTCGGGAGGAGCCCCAGACACCCAGCAGGCGTGGAGCCAGCCCTCGGGGAGGCCGGCGGGTCGATCGAAACCCACCTTCCCAGGGAAGCGCAGAGGTGTGATGGAAACTGCTCCTCCCTTTCTCATCCCAAGGGGAGCGCGATGCCCTCCAGCCGGAGTGGCGTCTGTAGGCTAGGGTCGCGCTGGGGCCGGCGGCCATCTTGGTGCATGAAGTAGGCACGCGGGCCCGGGGTGGCCGAAGGGGGGAAGGCCTACGGACGGGGGAAGTCCGGGTCGGGTGTGTGTGTTCTGGTGGGCAGGATCGGCCAGGCCAGGGGCTCGGGGCTGGTGTGAGGTGCATGGGTCAGGTCTGACTATGTTACGAGGGCCGGGTCTAACACCAGGGGATTTTAGAAAACAGTTTATGGAATTCCTCCGAATTTAAGTGAGTCTCCTGCAATAAGAATATCTGTGCTGGGGCCAGTTCCATATACTTTAAAATCAGCCTTCGTCTGCGCTCGCATCTCAGACCGTTTAAATTCCAGGAAACGAAATAAGTTTTCCGGCGGTCATTCGCCCTATCTATTGTGGCCATGTATTACCAAGTAATAGGCACTCTCCCTTAGTAGTCTATCTACTAAAAAATTTATGATTTTGTGTGGTGAGGCATTATTTTTTCTCCCCTATCTGCTCCCCACCCAGTGACCCTTCCCCCTCTAGTCCTAAAACCTTCCCCTCCCTAAAGTGACCCTTGCCCTCACCCTCCCTCCCCCCCCTTGAGGAACCCACCCTTCCACTAGGCAAAGCCTCTTCGGGTGTAGCTCCCTCTGGTTCTCCCCTGATTAAGATTCATTGGTATCTGGCATAGTTTTTGGTTGGAGCGGGACAGCCACTCAGGCCTAAATCACATCTCTGTTACCCACCCTCTTTTTCTTGACGAATTGTAACAATAAGTGTGTCGACCTCTCCTAGCGATCTTAACAAATGCATGTGGTTTTTCCACATTACCCGGAGGGTGGCTAGAAACCTAAGTTGAGCTTTTGCCCCTAAGCTGTTTAACTCTTCCAGTCTCTTCCCCATCTCCCACTGTCTTGTAGCCGTTATACGCGAGATATCGGATCTAATAATGAAGGAGAAGGAGGGGATATCAGTTGATGGCGATGTTATGGTCCCTTCTTTTAGTGCTGCTGTAGGAATTAGTTCCTTTATTGAGTATGACAGAAAGTTTACTAAAATCTTGCGCGGTTTTTGTTTCTCTGTCTTCCTTTTGAAGGGGTCTCTGGTGCCGATCACAATCCGGTAAAAACCGGGTACGAACCGTCGGACGGAGCATATTCTCCGTCCGACGCGTACCCGGTCGTCAAAATATACAAACATGGAATTACGATTCGCACGGGTACACCATTACCGTACGAATCGTAAAAAAGACCGACCGAACAAAAAACACCTACCAATGCGATCCGGGAAAGCGCCGACCTGACGTCGGGACGCACGCAGCCAGCCATTCACGACCCAGGAATCACGATTCGCACCGACGTCACCCCGCACGGTGAATATTTTGCGGCAGCCAAAAACTGCCGGGAAATCAGGACGACGCGAACAAGGACCACCAGTACGCGACGGACAGACGACGACGCGAACAAGGAGGACCAGTACGTGACGGACACACAGGACGACGCCACCAAGGAGGACCCGTACGCGACAGGACGACGCGATCAAGGAGGACCCGTACGCGACAGGACGACGCGAGCAAGGAGTACCAGTACGCGACGGACAGACATGGACCCGAACCTACGAGTCATCCCTGCCCTCATAGCAGTACACCTCCTCTACAGGTTACGACGCAGACGCCGCAGAAGGTCAGAATAACTAAGGGAGGGGGGAAAGTGGGGTGGGGTGGGGGTGGCACGACCAGGGCAGGCCACAAAACAACCACATGAGTGACACACTACACATGGCCTGGACATACCTGACTCCCATGCCCTGGTCACCACGAGGGGGTGGGGGCGTGTCCTGATAATCCAGCGACCGCCACAACGGAAGTCCGTCACCACGCGAACCGGCAACACAACCAGACAGGTACGTCCCGTACCCACGCCTGAAGAGCGTGGGTACGAGTCGGACCACGCCCACACACGTCACCCCAACAATGGCGGGACGGATCGCACCCACGTGGCAAAGGCCTGGGTACGGGCCGCACAAACATCACATAGCGTGGGGACGGATATGTACGGACCCTACCCCCACCCCGTATGCAAGGAGCGTACCCCCCTGCCCAACAGTGTAAGTACGACCCGTACCCCCACCCACGAATGCAAGGAGCGTACCCCCCTGCCCAACAGTGTAAGTACGACCCGTACCCCCACCCGCGAATGCAAGGAGCGTACCCCCCTGCCCAACAGTGTAAGTACGACCCGTACCCCCACCCGCGGACGTACGGAGCGTACCCCCAGCCCAACAGTGTAAGTACGACCCGTACCCCCACCCGCGGACGCACGGAGCGTACCCCCAGCCCAACAGTGTAAGTACGACCCGTACCCCCACCCGCGGACGTACGGAGCGTACCCCCAGCCCAACAGTGTAAGTACGACCCGTACCCCCACCCGCGAATGCAAGGAGCGTACCCCCCTGCCCAACAGTGTAAGTACGACCCGTACCCACACCCGCGGACGTACGGAGCGTACCCCCAGCCCAACAGTGTAAGTACGACCCGTACCCCCACCCGCGGACGTACGGAGCGTACCCCCAGCCCAACAGTGTAAGTACGACCCCTACCCCCACCCGCGGACGTACGGAGCGTACCCCCAGCCCAACAGTGTAAGTACGACCCGTACCCCCACCCGCGGACGTACGGAGCGTACCCCCAGCCCAACAGTGTAAGTACGACCCGTACCCCCACCCGCGGACGTACGGAGCGTACCCCCAGCCCAACAGTGTAAGTACGACCCGTACCCCCACCCGCGGACGTACGGAGCGTACCCCCAGCCCAACAGAGTAAGTACGACCCGTACCCCCACCCGCGGACGTACGGAGCGTACCCCCAGCCCAACAGTGTAAGTACGACCCGTACCCCCACCCGCGGACGTACGGAGCGTACCCCCAGCCCAACAGTGTAAGTACGACCCGTACCCCCACCCGCGGACGTACGGAGCGTACCCCCAGCCCAACAGTGTAAGTACGACCCCTACCCCCACCCGCGAATGCAAGGAGCGTACCCCCCTGCCCAACAGTGTAAGTACGACCCGTACCCCCACCCGCGTATGCATGGAGCGTACCCCCCATGCCAACAGTGTAAGTACGACTCGAACCCCCACCCACGAATGCAAGGAGCGTACCCCCCTGCCCAACAGTGTAAGTACGACCCGTACCCACACCCGCGGACGTACGGAGCGTACCCCCACCACACCAGTGTCAGTAGACTCGTACCCTCACCTCTAATGCAGTGTGCGTAACCCCACCGTGTATGTGCCAAGCGCACATATCCAGAAATCGGAGGTGTGTGTGCAGAGTCCTCCCAGCAGTGCCCTGAGACAGGAGGGGTGGGTGCAGAGTCCTCCCAGCAGTGCCCTGAGACAGGAGGGGTGGGTGCCCATCACTCCCAGCAGTGCCCAGAGACAGGAGGGGTGTGTGCAGAGTCCTCCCAGCAGTGCCCTGAGACAGGAGGGGTGGGTGCAGAGTCCTCCCAGCAGTGCCCAGACACAGGAGGGGTGGGTGTGGAGTCCTCCCAGCAGTGCCCTGAGACAGGAGGGGTGGGTGCAGAGTCCTCCCAGCAGTGCCCAGACACAGGAGGGGTGGGTGTGGAGTCCTCCCAGCAGTGCCCTGAGACAGGAGGGGTGGGTGCAGAGTCCTCCCAGCAGTGCCCTGAGACAGGAGGGGTGGGTGCCCATCACTCCCAGCAGTGCCCAGAGACAGGAGGGGTGTGTGCAGAGTCCTCCCAGCAGTGCCCTGAGACAGGAGGGGTGGGTGCAGAGTCCTCCCAGCAGTGCCCAGACACAGGAGGGGTGGGTGTGGAGTCCTCCCAGCAGTGCCCTGAGACAGGAGGGGTGGGTGCCCATCACTCCCAGCAGTGCCCTGAGACAGGAGGGGTGGGTGCAGAGTCCTCCCAGCAGTGCCCAGACACAGGAGGGGTGGGTGTGGAGTCCTCCCAGCAGTGCCCTGAGACAGGAGGGGTGGGTGCAGAGTCCTCCCAGCAGTGCCCTGAGACAGGAGGGGTGGGTGCCCATCACTCCCAGCAGTGCCCAGAGACAGGAGGGGTGGGTGTGGAGTCCTCCCAGCAGTGCCCTGAGACAGGAGGGGTGGGTGCAGAGTCCTCCCAGCAGTGCCCTGAGACTGGAGGGGTGTAACACATGTGTGTGAGGCCAGAATTATCCACATGCATACTGGCTACAAGGGAACATGTCCCCATGAACTCATGTCAACAGACTCCACACACAAGTACAGTGATCACCAAGGATGCCACGATTGTCGCAGGTGGAGACATGGCCCTGCATGCATGGCCAAAGTAGAAGGGCTCCGTCACACACACAGCTCATGTAGACACAGCTCTGCGCTAAACATTGGGAACACCCTGCAGGGAAGAAAGCTGGGTACACAGAGGAAGGAATACACCCTTGGACAAGTGCACCATGCAGTAACTGCCTACATGAACAAAGAAAGTTAGCAAACACCTTGTGATGGCACACAGATCACAGGGTCCCACCAATGAGCAGTACACTACTACATATCCCACACACCCAAACCCTTACACACCACCCAAAACCATGTAGCAGCCCCACCAACACCAATACCAGCATAGCAGTAGTGTGATAATGAAAACAAAATTAAGCTTTATTCTGCAGGAGCACAATGTCCGTGGATCGCAGGCAGTTCAATCTTCACAAAGCCCATAGGGCAGTCAATGATTCTCAGCTGGATGGGGGACACAGTGGGATGCGTGTCCCCTACCTTGCCTGCACAGTCAAATGGCATCGTCTTCCACACTGGTGAGGGCATCAGGGGGGGGGGAGCAACAGGCACCGCAGGGACATCAGGGCAAAGGGGCGGCGTTGTGGGTGCAGGGATGGAGGAGTCCACCACAGGGGGTGGGTCAGTGCCAAAGGCGGAGGCCAGGATGGCACTACACACCTTTGCAAGGTCATCCAGGGAGTCCCCTGCACCCGAAGGGACCTCAGGCCCCAAGGAGGGGGGGGGGTCAGAGGGATGGGTCGCAGCGCCACCGGGGGAGGGTGGAGACAGGGGGGGAGACTCAACCACCCTGACCGGGGACCTCCGTGACCGCTTGCGTGGTGGTGTAACTGTGGGGCTCAGGGACAGAGCGGCCATGAAGGAGTCCTTGGGGGAGATGTGGCCAGGAGAGCTGAGGGGAGGGGATTTGGAGGGAGTGGACTGGGTGGAATGCGGACTCCCACTATGGCTGCGTGTCACACGTTTGCCCCCCGACCCAGTGGGTGTGCCTACCTCACCCTGTGTGTGCGTGTCAGGAGGAGTGCGGTGGACCTTCCCTGCTGGTGTGGTGCCCGTGTCCGTTGATGTGGGTGCATGCCGACGTCTGGGTGTACGTGTGACAGGCATGGGAGTGGGAAGTGTGGATGGGGCAGGGGTAGGTGGGGGGAGGTCGCGCTGCAGGAGACCCACTGCTGCAGTCAGTGTGGAGTCGATGGACCTCAGCAAGTTGCGTTGGTCAGCCTGCGATGAATGAATGCCCTCCAAGAAAGCCTCGATGTTGGTGAGGGTTTTGCCGTGGGCATGGAGGACATTAAGGATCGCAGCCTGACCAACCTGCAGTTGCCGCTGGATGTCCACAGACTCTGCATTGGCGGCAGCAGTGGAGACAGGGGCAGGGGGCGCGGTGCCTGGCAGGAAGGAGACATGCTGTGACCGGGCACGCTGGGAAGGGACACGAGCAAGTGGGAGGCGGCTGGTGGAAACTGAGGGGGCGGTGCGAGGTGTTGTTCCGCTGTCAGCTGCTGGTGCAGCCTCCGCCCACTCGGAGACATCGTCCCCGGACCTGTCAGCTTCGTAGTCTGATGTGCCAGTCGACAGGTCCTCGGCCACACTCTCCTCCGCCTCTGTCCCACTCGATGTGCCAGCCCCGATGTCACGGCTGGCACTGGTGCTCGGTCCCTCCGCCTGGTCTGTGTCCATGTCTCCCTCTGTGTCCCCCGACGATGCTGTGGGCAGGGTGGAGAGACAGAAATTATTCAGACACCTGTACACATCTGTCACATGAGTCCAATCTACATAGGTAACATTGCATGGCCTGAAAAGGAAGATCCCTAACATCTACTGAACAGGGTACCGATGTAGGGCATGCAACACACAGTTGGTTGAGCCACCATGCCACTGAAATACCATGGAGAGCATGAGACAATAGCTAAACACAGGAAAAGGAGTCTGACATAGCACCCAGGTCCTGGGGACAATCCAGCACTGCATCTGCACCACACAGCGTTTGCGAAAATACCGATGACCAGGGACCATATCCATGAACTTGAGACACATGCTGCATAGGTAATGCTGAAAACATGCACAACATGACTCGGTCACTGCACATTGCGTGTGTGTCCAGGCACATCACACACTGCCCAGACCCAGCAAGTGGTAATCAGGATTTAACACATAGGCATTGCCCGCCCCAACAAGACCCTACACGAGGCAAATTGTGGAGACACAGGTGGCACCAACATCTCATGGTCTGGGTGATACACACAGGGGCAGGCAAAAAGCAAGATTTGACGCCAAACAGCCAAGGTGCGCCTGTACAAATAATGAGGTACCAGTGCCCATCCTCAGATGAGTATAACAAGACACACAGGCACTGGCAACTGTGAGTATGAAGAAGGACAATCAGGTCAGGCTGCACAGTGGACACCTGTACAAATTAGCACGTCTATATACATGGTGACAGGGGACAATGGCACAGAGCACAACTTACGCTGTAGACACTGACAGTGGCCACGTTCATGATGACACATACACCACTGAGGAAAAGGTGCCCCAGGGGACAGTAGTGGGCACGCAACTACATGCTACTGAATGGTAATGACAGCAACACACGTCACCATCCCTGCACTATGTGTATCGCACAGTCATGCACATCATGTCACAGGCCACTACATAGGACATGCGCGCTGTAAGGCATGACACATGAGAGACCAACTCCCATGTCTGGAGTCAGCATCAGTGCCAACTGACATGGAACCCACATGCAGTGAACTTGACAGTGCACAGGCAAGGTCCCACAACCTGTTACACACCACCCCCACACATGATGCTACAGACATTGTTCCCGTGGACAAAGCGCCAGCCGACATTACCCTGGGAAGGAGTGACTACACACAGACCAGGGAACACATTGCAAGGAGGGGAAGGGTGGCAGGGGCACAGCGCTATACTGGGCCAAACAGGATCTGCACAGCACCTTTAAACCCTGCCAGTGGATTCATGCTACTGTGCCCTTACAAATGCCGGTGACACACAACAAACACACATGTACCTACCCCCTTCCGGCTGCTGCATCGCCTGTAAGCGCCTCTCCAGGTCTGGAAAGACCACCGGCAGCACACGCCTGTGGAGGTGGCTCAGACGGCGGCGGCCGCGGTTCTTGTGGCTCTCAGGTGAGTCCCCCAGCAGGAGCCGTGCAATCCTCCGCGTCCAGCACCGGATATCCTGCCAGCGTTTCCTCACCTGGGCCAGGCGCCGCCTCCGACCATCCACACCCCTCACGGCACTGACGGCGGTCAGCCAGATCTGCTCCTTGGCAGTGGCGCCTACCTGTGAGGAGGAACAAGTGACACCACATCAATACACCAGCCACATGTCACAGAGAGACATATGGGTACAAATTAGCTGGTAACAACAAGGCATGTCATGCAGCCAACGCATTGCACCTTTGTCATAGGGACATCATCCCCTGGTGAGGGAAAAAGCAGTACGTGCCACAGTGGGTACACAGGTGGAATGATGGCAATGTCACAATCAATGATCTAGGCTCACACTGTGCATCACACCCACCCCTCCTGGCTCAGGGCACTGCTGTGAGGACTCCACACCCACCCCTCCTGTCTCAGGGCACTGCTGGGAGGACTCTGCACCCACCCCTCCTGTCTCAGGGCACTGCTGGGAGGACTCTGCACACACCCCTCCTGTCTCAGGGCACTGCTGTGAGTGATAGGCCCCCACCCCTCCTGTCTCAGGGCACTGCTGTGAGGACTCCACACCCACCCCTCCTGTCTCAGGGCACTGCTGTGAGTGATAGGCCCCCACCCCTCCTGTCTCAGGGCACTGCTGTGAGGACTCCACACCCACCCCTCCTGTCTCAGGGCACTGCTGTGAGGACTCTGCACACACCCCTCCTGTCTCAGGGCACTGCTGGGAGGACTCTGCACCCACCCCTCCTGTCTCAGGGCACTGCTGGGAGGACTCCACACCCACCCCTCCTGTCTCAGGGCACTGCTGTGAGTGATAGGCCCCCACCCCTCCTGTCTCAGGGCACTGCTGTGAGGACTCCACACCCACCCCTCCTGTCTCAGGGCACTGCTGTGAGGACTCTGCACACACCCCTCCTGTCTCAGGGCACTGCTGGGAGGACTCTGCACCCACCCCTCCTGTCTCAGGGCACTGCTGGGAGGACTCCACACCCACCCCTCCTGTCTCAGGGCACTGCTGTGAGGACTCTGCACACACCCCTCCTGTCTCAGGGCACTGCTGGGAGGACTCTGCACACACCCCTCCTGTCTCAGGGCACTGCTGTGAGGACTCCACACCCACCCCTCCTGTCTCAGGGCACTGCTGTGAGGACTCTGCACACACCCCTCCTGTCTCAGGGCACTGCTGGGAGGACTCTGCACCCACCCCTCCTGTCTCAGGGCACTGCTGGGAGGACTCTGCACACACCCCTCCTGTCTCAGGGCACTGCTGTGAGTGATAGGCCCCCACCCCTCCTGTCTCAGGGCACTGCTGGGAGACATCAGGCACCCCCCCCCTGGGACCCCCCCGACAGTACATGGCATGTGTGTTACACCTGGACGCAATGGCAGAAGTCACAGTCACCACATAGGGACAGTCTGTGGCAGTGGCCTATGCACTCACCTGATAACCTGGTCGCCCATACAGCATGGAGTACTGTGGGAGGATCACATCCAGCAGAGCCATGTTCTCCTCCAGGGTGAATGGCTGTGTCCTCTCCACAGCCCTTGACATGGTTCCAGGGAATCAGTAGCAGCAGCTGGGTCGACGAATGCAAAGATGTGCAGGCAAGTGCTCCCTCATGGGACCTGGCTGCCTTATATGTGCCCTTCTGCCCAGTCTCATGCACAGGAGTACAGAGAGATTGGTCACTCACATTTGCATCCTATGTTTCCACCAATCCCTTCAAACCTAGCAGTCTGTGGGTTCTCTATCGGTTTCATTCTCCTGCATGATGTCAGCCCCACAAACACATTGCAACAAAGTAGACAAATCCCAACTGACTTCTGCTGTGCACCTTCCAGAACAATTTCCAATTTTGAACTTGGTCTCCATGACAACCAGCATGCATGTAGGCCTTAATACTTGTCCCCCATGTAATTTGGAGCATCACACACAGGTACGGTGCGTGTGGGGGCCCTAGGGCACCCCAAATGCATGGCAACGGCCCGTACATGCATGCCTACGCTCTCCATCACTTTTGGTCTGCACGCGTATGCGTACTCGTAGTGGTACGGACCGAACACTCGCATCTACGCTCACTATCACTACGGGTACGCATACGCGTGCAGACCCATAGTGATAGTGAGCGTAGATGCGAGTGTACGGTCCGTACCACTATGGGTACGCATACGCGTGCAGACCCATAGTGATAGTGAGCGTAGATGCGAGTGTACGGTCCGTACCACTACGGGTACGCATACGCGTGCAGACCCATAGTGATAGTGAGCGTAGATGCGAGTGTACGGTTCGTACCACTACGGGTACGCATACGCGTGCAGACCCATAGTGATAGTGAGCGTAGATGCGAGTGTACGGTCCGTACCACTACGGGTACGCATACGCGTGCAGACCCATAGTTGTACGGACCGTACACTCGCATCTACGCTCACTATCACTATGGGTCTGCACGCGTATGCGTACCCGTAGTGGTACGGACCGTACACTCGCATCTACGCTCACTATCACTATGGGTCTGCACGCGTATGCGTACCCGTAGTGGTACGAACCGTACACTCGCATCTACGCTCACTATCACTATGGGTCTGCACGCGTATGCGTACCCGTAGTGGTACGGACCGTACACTCGCATCTACGCTCACTATCACTATGGGTCTGCACGCGTATGCGTACCCGTAGTGGTACGAACCGTACACTCGCATCTACGCTCGCCATCACGATGGGTACACATACGGCAGCACTCCCACAGTGATTTGGGAACATGCACAGGCCCTCTCAGCAGCAGTACGGCGGATTTTACACATCACTGTGGTGATAGGCGACACACATGTCGGAATAGGGCGGACATACTTGTCCATGGATGGACATACTTGTCCAGGAATGGACACCAAGGCATCGTCTGTGCATTACCACATGTGTTGGGCACAGGTGTCACAGGCTGTGATGTGGAACATGCCTCCTGAGTGGAGAAGGCACCAGATGTATGATGAGATGTGTACATGTGTACTGTGTGAGGGTGCAATGTGTGCCAGGCATGCCCTTGACTCCTTTGACATGTGTGCATGTGGGACTGCGCACTTGGGGTGAGCGTCACTGGCATGGCACGGACACCAACACACGGAAGTGTCCCATGATGCCCGGTACAGGGGTCATGACACATGACTCATCACTACCCACAGTGCACAATGTGACTATGCCATATATGTGTCCGGGATTTACATCGGGTTGATGTTGTTGCACCCTCAAAAGCTGCAGCCGTTGCAGCAACCGACATGTGGCTGTGTGTAGATTGTCATTGCACACTGTTCCCAACACCATGCCACATGTGTTACCGGATGTGAGGTGCACATGTATGCAAGGGACACGGAGTAGCGTGACAAGGCCATGTCAGCAAACTCACAAGGAATGTGTGGGGAGTCATGACATGTGCACCTTCATGGCAAGGTGTGTGGGCTGGACTAGTGTAATGTCATGTGACCTGTGGCTCAAGTGTTCCGCTGCCAGTCTCTGCAATCAGCATCACACTTCTGCTGATGTGTGGGTGTATGTCACTCCTGTCTTGCGTCGGGCAGTGCACTTGCACTGGGACACAGCTATTCCCATGGCGTGGCATGGGGAGGTTCTCAATCACCGTGTGTAGCTGGGTCTTGGAAGGAGTGTCACCTTGCATCCATACGTGTCCTGGGCATGTAGCACATGCCTGACTCCCTATGTGGCATGTGTGTATTGGCAGATTTACATGTGCTCAGTAGACATGAGTTGTTCTCGTAGTGCACTCACTCTTCCTTGTCACTTCCAAATTACTGCAGAGCGCCTCCTGTTGCCCGAAGAATTCCAGACTTGGCCACCATGCAGGAGAATGACAGGATCCGGCTCTACCGCTTCACCCAACCGTTGATTCTGGAGCTGACGGCGAGACTGGCACCACACCTGCAACCGCAGCACAGGTATCCTACGGCACTGACACCCCAGCTGAAGGTAATGGCTGCCCTACATTTCCTTGCCACGGGTACCTTCCAATATACCATAGCTCATGTTGGTGGCATGTCCCAGAGCATGTTCAGCGGTGTGCTGCATGATTTCTTGGAGGCCATGTTGATTCACCTGGATGACTTCATCAAGTTCCCAACCCCTGAACAGATGACTGAGGTCAAACGTGGTTTCTATGCCCTGGGAGGGATTCCCCATGTCATTGGGTCCATAGATGGGACACATGTAGGTTTGGTACCACCACACGCACGGGAGGTGGCGTACCGCAATCGGAAGCACTACCACTCCATCAATGCCCTTGTGGTGTGTCTGTCCAACATGGTGATTTCACATGTCTGTGCTCGTTTTCCAGGATCAGCACACGATGCCTACATCATGAGGCGTAGCGGGATGCCTGATATGATGATGCAGCTGCGCAACGAACGTGCATGTGTTGTTGGTGGGTACAGTCTGTCTGTCCTGTATTCTGTTTGGCCGAGCAGCACTACCGCTTCGCCAGTTCTAACGATATCCATGTGCTTTCCATTTAGGGGACGCTGGCTATCCCAACATGCCTTGGCTGCTGACACCTCTCCGCAACCCCATCACGCCGGCCCAGCTCCGCTACAACACCGCCCATGGCCGGACAAGGCGAGTGATAGAGAGGACGTTTGGCATGCTGAAGAGCCGATTCCGGTGCCTCCACAAGACCGGCGGCGCACTCCCATATGCCCCGGCGAAGGTCTGCAAGATCTTCATGGTCTGCTGCATGCTGCACAACATGGCAGTTGAAAGAGCTGTGCCCCTCATCCTGGATCAAGATGACGAGGACCATCCACCCGTGGAGGACGAAGGGCTTGGCAATGGGGCTAGTGATGTGGAGGATGTGGAGCCGCAAGAGGACATCCGGACTCGGCTCATACGCGACTTCTTTGCTTAGTGGTGAGTACCAGGGTCTGAGTGTGCACGCATTGGTCCCCGTGTGGCATGCGTTGTGATGTGTGTCTCCACCTGCATGTATGGCACGTGGGTCAGAGGTGTGTGTGGGTGTGTCACTGGAGTGATGGTGGCAGTGATGGTAGTATTTCCCCAGGCATAATTGTGACCTAGCATGTTGTCATACATACATGTGTCGAGTAAATGCACATGCAAGTGGCTGTGCTTCTTGTGGCTGACTTCTTGTGTGTCTCTCTTCCCCAGGTACCTGCGCATGCCGTTTGCTGGTTGCATTGTTGTGGCACTGCTATTCCTCATGGACATGGCATCGTGGGCTGACTCAGCGTTACAGGCACGGACACGTTTGGAAGTCTCCATGGGGTAAGGGATGCATCTGGGGTGTATTGGGTGTGGCAGTTGTTCACGATGTGTGCACACTGCCCCGGTCGGGGTTTGGGTCCTCTGCAGACATGTGGCATCCCCATGGGACACGACATGCAGCTGGGTACACCTGAATAGATGGGCTGCCTGGTTGTCAGTCATCAGTGATGGGATGGTGGATTGTGATGAAGGCATCAATGTGTGTGACACTGCCCTCGGACACATACGGTTAACATTGTCTTGACATGGCGTGGGACTTCCACATCAGCGGATGTATGGTGTATGGCAGGCTCTCCGTGAGCAGCTGTGGGTATTTAGCTATTATCCGACACTTGTGTGCCAGTTCCATGGCTATCACGCATTTGTGCTGCAGAAGGGGGGTGCCAGTGTTGGAGCCACATGTTACTCCACATGATGTGTTCATGTGTACTTCAAGTTGCCTCTGCAATCCCAAACACATGACTATTAAAGGTGTCCCTATGCCTCCAAGGTGCCTCTTCTCAGTCAATGCTGGTGTGTTGGCACGGTGCATCCTGCATGTCTGGCATGGTATTCCCTGATTGTGGCTATGTGTCAATGTGTCGAGTGGCAAGATGCAAGCTGTGTGTGTGTGCTGAGACTGTGTAATGGGCATGATGTCCATGACTGTGTGGGTATTGTGACATGTGCCATCCCCATGCATCCAACGTTGTCCATGACCCCATTCTCTGCATCCACCGGACTCAAGCTTGCAGGACATGGTTCTGCCACCTGTCTACACGTACCTGGGTGCCCCCCAGGACACGGGCCAGGATCCCTGACCTCTGCGCATGACTGTTGCTGTACTCAATGTGTCTGTCAGCACGGTTGTTCGGCCACCCCCTCAGCTGGTTCTGACCATCACGGGTGTGTATGGTGCTCCATGTCTGTCTTGCCTAGAAAACTGTGACCCATGTGTCCTGTGCCAGACTCAGGCCCCAGGGTGTGGATGGTTGAAGTGAACAGATGACTCAGGCATGTTTAGACTGTACAAGACACATGTTAGGTAATAATGCTACCAGCAGGCATCTACTCTTAATAGTGTGATTTATTATTGGGGGGGGGGGGGGCAAGTGAGGGCCTTTCCGGGATTAGGGAATCCAAAGTTCAGTAGGGGAGTTGGTGTCCTTGCCATTGGAAATCCTCAGAGTCCATGCCACAGTCTTTGTCAACATTGGTCAGCCAGTGACCAGCAGGGCCATGTGGCAGAGAATGTCTCTTGATGCTGTGATGCTGTTGCTCCAGTGGGCCAGGTGCCAGGCCAGGTGTCCTGGGAGATGGTGATGTAGCAGCCACCCTCACGGTCCTTTCCGTGGACGACCCGGCTTCCTGCGGGGAACCTCAGCAGCAGGCCGTGACGACGTCTGGGATGCTCCATCGGATGTTTCCTCCTCCTCCTCATGATCCCTCCCTGTGGGTGGTGATGTTCTCCGCCTTCTGGCACAGGGAGGGTCGGCCATGGTGTCGGCCATCCGACGGAGTTCAGCGTGAATCCCCTGGGACGCCGTCACTTGCTGAGCCTGTCTGTCCTCCATCCTCCGTTGGTGTAGCTGTAGACAGGCTATTAGCTCCGCATGTTGCTGGGCCTGCTGGACCTTGATCCCCTCGAGGACGGACACAACCTGGGCCATGCCCGTGGTGTCCTGCCGGTATGAGTCCAGGATGTTACGGACATGGGAAAATACCGGATCCCCAGCCAACTGGTCAGGCTCGCGCCTCCGCCGCTCTCCACTCCCACCACCCCTGCCCACTTGCGTCTGGCCTGCACTTGTGGGCACATGGGGTCTCCGGGACCCCTGAGGGGTGGCATTGGCGTTGTCGCCTGCCTCCTCCTGGGTGCCCGGGACACCGTGTCCCTCCTGGCGAGCCTGGCTGCATTGTGGTGTTGGGGCAGGGATCCTGGGTGTCTCCTGGGATGTGGCAGGAGTGGGGGTGGTGGTTGGCACGGTTGTACCTGACGCAGGTGCTGCAGGTGGTTGGACACCAGAGGGGCCAGGTCGGTCGGGGTCGTCCGCAGAGTGGTGAGAGTGGTCGCTGCCGGTGGGATCGGTCTCCTGCAGATCCGGGTCCTGTGAGTGTTCCCCCCCAGTGTTGGGGGGTGCAGCACGACGTTGACCTGTGTGTGAGAGAGACAATGTTAATTTTGATCCATGCAACATCCATGTTTCATCCGTTACAAAGTTGGCACATTTCCTCTTGGAATTAGGATCTGTCTTGCATTCCACTCACAGTGCACTTGTGCATGTGTGTGTCCCTTGGGCACCAATTTGGCCCCTTTAACTATGTGTGGCACAGTCTTACTTGCTGCGTCAAGTGTGACTGCAGTCAGCAGTGGAGTGTGCATGTGTGCCGAGCTATGCGTTTGCGCCTTCCTTGTAGCACTGTACATGTGCACATGGAGTGGATCCACACACTCATATGATGCAGGTGGCTGTCCTTGTGCTCGTGTACAGGTTGTAACATGGCCCTGCGTTTTGCCATGATGAAGAGGGGGGGTTCTGGCACTGGGCACCCTTGTCTACATGCACGCAGTCCACCTGCTGACGAGCAGACATTCCCACACACCAAAGGACTGATTTGCTCTCCCTGTGTCTCCCTCCTTCTCTGTCCCCCTCTCCCTCCCTCTCTGTCCCCCTCTCCCTCCCTCCGTGTGTCAGCCTCCTCCCTCTGTCCGTCTCCCTCCCTCTCTGTCCCCCTCTCCCTCCCTCTCTGTCCCCCTCTCCCTCCCTCTCTGTCCCCCTCTCCCTCCCTCTGTGTCCCCCTCTCCCTCCCTCCGTGTGTCAGCCTCCTCCCTCTGTCCGTCTCCCTCCCTCTCAGTCCCCCTCTCCCTCCCTCCCTGTCCCCCTCTCCCACCCTCTGTGTCCCCCTCTCCCTCCCTCCGTGTGTCAGCCTCCTCCCTCTGTCCGTCTCCCTCCCTCTCAGTCCCCCTCTCCCTCCCTCTCTGTCCCCCTCTCCCTCCCTCTGTGTCCCCCTCTCCCTCCCTCCGTGTGTCAGCCTCCTCCCTCTGTCCGTCTCCCTCCCTCTCAGTCCCCCTCTCCCTCCCTCCCTGTCCCCCTCTCCCACCCTCTGTGTCCCCCTCTCCCTCCCTCCGTGTGTCAGCCTCCTCCCTCTGTCCGTCTCCCTCCCTCTCAGTCCCCCTCTCCCTCCCTCTCTGTCCCCCTCTCCCTCCCTCTGTGTCCCCCTCTACCTCCCTCCGTGTGTCACCCTCTGTCACCTTGGCCCAGCTTCCTGGGCACACACTGTTAGCAGATCTTTGAGTGGCCCTTGGCCTGTTGATGTGAGTTTGTTTCTGATCTCCAGGCACCCATTTTGTCTGCTGTGTGTCTGTGCGCTGCTGCTGTGGTGGTGTGTGCTGCCACTCTTTCACACTGTTGGCTGTTCATTAGCTGCTGGCATGTGCAAAACAGTGCCTTCACCCCCATGTGTTGATGCAAGGCGTCCGCCATTTGCTGGCAAGTCATTCCTGTGTTGGGACACAGTGTTTGTCTGGCTGTGACCTAGGCCATATGGGCAGAGGGCATTGTTGTCTGCTTTGGAGTCGCACTATGTGATTCTTGGTGCCCAGCCTCCCGCCATCCGGGTTACCGTGTCATGTGTTGTTGTCTTCTGTGGCCTGTGACTTGACATTGTCCAGCTGGGTGCATGGGGCATGGTGGCAGCAGTGGCATGTGCCTGCTCATGGAGTGTGGTTGAGTAATGCGATGGCTTGTGGTGGTTGCGTGCCTGTTATTGATTTTGGTTGTGGTTGCAGTTCCCCCCATGTGAGGTGCGTTGTTTGTGTACTCACCCGGGTCTCGGAGTCCTTCTACTCCTTCAACTGCCTCCACCGGCAGTATGGCCATCACCCTCTCCTCCCAGGGATGGTACTGTACGGCTCTGCGGGAGGGCCCTCCTCCGGTGGCGTTGGCCTGGTCGTGTTCCTCCTGCCTCTTGGCTCTGACCCTCCTCCGCAGATCGTACCACCTGTTCTGGCAATCCTGCTTGGTCCTCCTGGTGTCCGCAACAGCATTCACAGCATCGACGATGGTCTGCCACATGGCTGTTTTGGCTGCCTGGCTGGTGCTTCTGACCAATGTTCCAAAGATCTGTGGCTCGACTCTGAGGATTTGATCAACAAGGACCTCCAACTCTCGGTGACTGAACTTTGGATTCTTGGTAGTGGGCATGGTGAGGGGTGTGGGTGGGGATGGTGTGGGTGTGGGGGGGGGTGTGGATGTTGGGGGGGGGTGTGGATGGTTGTGTGTGTGTGTGTGAATGTGATGAGAGGGTGTTTGTGAGGGTGGTCGTTTGAAGGTGTGCAAGTGTAAGGTGTGGTGTAGCTTGTAGTCTGGTTCTGTGGTGTCTGGCAGCAGTGAGTCTGTTGGAAAGGCTCATGGTTTGTGTGTGTGGGCCCTTTTTATTGGTCCATGGGTGGGTGTGGCAGTTTTTGAATTTTGGGTGGGTGTGTTATAAGGAGTGGTGGTGTATTGGGCCTCTGTTTGTTTTTGGCAGTTGCAGGTCAGTGTTGTGTTATTTAAGTGGTTGTTGGCCATGTTTAGTGGCTGTGTGCCTTTCGACTGGTGTATTCTTGTGTTGTTTTATTTTGTCCTGGTTGTGTACGTGCGTTTTGAGCGTGTGTACGGTGTGTACATGGGCCATTTGGTTGTACGATTTTGTCCTTGTGTGTGGCTTTGTAAGACTCGTACATGCGGTTGTGATGTTGGGGCATGGGGTGCGCTCCGTACTTAGGAGGTTGTGTTGGGGGTGCGCCAGGAACGTACTGGGGTGGGGGTACGACTGGAACGTACTGGGGTGTAGGTACACGGGGGGTACGACACGTACAGGGGTGGGGGGTGTACATTGACGGTGGTACGACACGTACTGGGGTGGGGGTACGACTGGAACGTACTGGGGTGTAGGTACACGGGGGGTACGACACGTGCAGGGGTGGGGGGTGTACATTGACGGTGGTACGACACGTACTGGGGTGGGGGTACGACTGGAACGTACTGGGGTGTAGGTACACGGGGGGTACGACACGTACAGGGGTGGGGGGTGTACATTGACGGTGGTACGACACGTACTGGGGTGGGGGTACGACTGGAACGTACTGGGGTGTCGGTACACGGGGGGTACGACACGTCCAGGGGTGGGGGTACGACTGGAACGTACTGGGGTGTAGGTACACGGGGGGTATGACACGTACAGGGGTGGGGGGTGTACATTGACGGTGGTACGACACGTACTGGGGTGGGGGTACGACTGGAACGTACTGGGGTGTAGGTACACGGGGGGTACGACACGTACAGGGGTGGGGGGTGTACATTGACGGTGGTACGACACGTACTGGGGTGGGGGTACGACTGGAACGTACTGGGGTGTAGGTACACGGGGGGTACGACACGTCCAGGGGTGGGGGTACGACTGGAACGTACTTGGGTGTAGGTACACGGGGGGGTACGAAACGTCCTGGGGTGGGGGTACGACTCGAACGTACTTGGGTGTAGGTACACGGGGGGTACGACACGTACTGGGGTGGGGGGGTGTACATTGACGGTGGTACGACACGTACTGGGGTGGGGGTACGACTGGAACGTACTGGGGTGTAGGTACACGGGGGGTACGACACGTACTGGGGTGGGGGTACGACTGGAACGTACTGGGGTGTAGGTACACGGGGGGTATGACACGTACTGGGGTGGGGGTACGACTGGAATGTACTGGGGTGTACATAGACGGTGGTACGACACGTACAGGGGTGGGGGGGTGTACATTGACGGTGGTACGACACGTACTGGGGTGGGGGTACGACTGGAACGTACTGGGGTGTAGGTACACGGGGGGTACGACACGTACTGGGGTGGGGGTACGACTGGAACGTACTGGGGTGTAGGTACACGGGGGGTATGACACGTACTGGGGTGGGGGTACGACTGGAATGTACTGGGGTGTACATAGACGGTGGTACGACACGTACAGGGGTGGGGGGGTGTACATTGACGGTGGTACGACACGTCCTGGGGTGGGGGTACGACTGGAACGTACTTGGGTGTAGGTACACGGGGGGTACGACACGTCCAGGGGTGGGGGTACGACTGGAACGTACTGGGGTGGGGGTACACGGGGGTACGACACGTACAGGGGTGGGGGGGTGTACATTGACGGGGGTATGACACGTACTGGGGTGGGGGTTCGACTGGAACGTACTGGGGTGTACCTAGACGGGTGGGGGTATACATACACGGGGGGTACGTGTCGGACGTACGGGGGCTGGGGGGAGTGTTGGGCGCGTATGCGGGCACATGTCTCCATGGTTGCTATGGGTGTTTGGTGCGGACGGTGTTTTTTCCATACGGTTGTACGGTCGGACGCACGGGATGGATCGTGATTCCTCGGTCGGACTTGGCTTTTCACGTTTGTAAGGTAAATCGTCCGAGGACGTGTCGGACACATTTTCCGACCCGAGGACGTGTGGGGAATGATTCCCAGTGCGGTTCGTATGGACTTTTTACCATGCGAATCGTGATTGCCAGTTCGTACGGCACTTGTACGATTCGTACGGTAAAAAGACCCGATACGAGTCGCACGGGGGAATTTTTTACCGGATTGTGATCGGCACCTTTGTGTATCCTTTGAATCTCATGATTCAAGTCGATGTTCGGCTGGCTTTTGAGGATTGTGGCCTTTAACAGATTACTTACAAAGCCCTTTAGATCATCTCTTTCTAATGCCTCGGGGACATTGAGGATTATTAAGTTGTTTCGCCTGGAGTGATTCTCAAGGCGCTCAAGGTCTTCCTTTAGTTCTCTGTTCTGAATGGAGAGAGAGTCTAGCTTTGCAGTAGTAGCCTCTAAAGAATCTTTCAATTTTGGCATCTCTTCCTCAAGTGACTCGGTTCTTGCAGTGATCTCTTCCATTTTCTTAGCTAACACCTCCCAGGATGATCGGATAGCTGCCTGGTTTGTCTCTGAGACTGTAAATCTCGTAGCCATCTCTGCCTGATTTAATTCTGAGGTGGAAAACCTCGATGACATTTCTTCTTTCATGGCCAGTAACAAGTCAGCTAAGTTGCACAAACTCAGTACAGGGGTAGCTGGAATGGAGCGACTTGGGTTAAGGTTTCCCTGGTTGTTTCCCTGGTTATTTCCCTGCTCTGTATCCTCTCCCTGATCATCTTGAACATCGGTTTGGACTATATTATAAGCTCCCACCTCTTGATCCTCTAACACTGAGAACCTGTTACAGAGGTCAATCCCCGTGCAAGTGTCCTGTTCTAACATCTCGGCAGGAGCACTAATAGCAGGTAGTATGCTCACAATGTCCTGTTCTTGAGATTGACGTTTTTGGACAGTTGCCTTAGGTGTCTTGGTCACTTTACTCTTGACTGACCTCCCAAGCTTCTCCTTAGATCTTGATTTTGGTGACAAGCAGGTGGATACCGAAGGTGTGTCCAACCTTTCTGTTGTAGAGGGGACCGACCTTTCCTCCTGCGCAGAGCTAGGCATGTTGTTATTTAGCAATTGGGGCGATTTGGCTGAGGATATTAGTGAAATAACCTGGTAAAAGGTTTTCAACAAAGGGGTGATTTTAGTTTTGATTACCGGTTTTTTCCTCCTTCTTTCCTGGGCTCTTGGTTTCCCTTGCGCCTGTTTGGTGCAAAGTGACTCCTTAGATGGCGCTTGGTTGTTTAATACCTGATTTTGTTGGCTTGTGATTGTCAATAGGTCTCTCTTTATATCTGAGGCTGAAGCGAGGGACAGTAAAGCCTTCTTTGGGAAATAAATAATATCTCTATTAGCTGCTAAATGCGCAGCTCTTGCACGTAGTGTGTATCTATTTGCTTTAGGGGGAGAAACACCCTCATTTAAATTGTCCCTAATCTCCATACAGTCTAACGAGGGTTCAACCCCCTTTTCCAGACAGCTACAACACACTTTAGGCACTCCCTGTTCGCAAGCAACTGCCTCCCCGAACTCTCCAGACTCTCTTCTGGTCTTTGATTTTCTGCAGTGTGAATGAAGAGAGAGAGGGGGGAGACCAGTGTAATGTCCCAACAAAGTAAAAGAAACAGAAACACCCTCGGAGTCCTCGGTCTGTGTTATACACACAGACCGGGGCTCCCCTACCTCCAACGGCGCCAAGTAGTAATTGCCCAAGCGCTGTGCAAATCCACCCCAAAGCGATCGCCGGAGCAACGAGAGGAGAACGCCGCCTCCACGAACAGCTGCCGCCGCCTCCCACTTCCAGCGCGGACCCTCTACGTCTGCTCCACCCCTGTTCCGGGAGTCTGGCGCACCCGCGTTCAGATCCGCTTCAACCGCAAGGGGACAGGGGAAACGGCAATCCCAGGGCTCCCGTTTCATTGTCAACGGGACCAAAACCGCCAGATACCAGCAGAAACAAACTTCATTGGGAGGTAACCGCTTTACCCCCCAAGCTAGTGGCCCATCGCAGGGGAGACCGAGGGAGCTCTCCCGCGACCGCTCACAATGCGGCCGCCATGTTCCTCCTCAAGTAATGGAATTCAATATGTATGTGGTTATGTGCAGATGGGTGAGAGCAGGTAAGGAATAAGTTTTCGGATATGCACAGCTGTGTGCAGCCTTCGAAATATGAGACAACCAGAGATTCGTAGGAATAAGATTACCACAGGTAACCACCACATGCCCCAGTGCTAGGAAAATACAAAATAATAAATAATACGTGCAGATATAAAGTAGATCTCAATGTTAAAGGACGGTATGCATGGAGTAAGCAATGCTCAGTATCGCAGTATTGCCAGAATAATAGGTGTGAATTTGAAGAGGCCTTTTAAAAGTAGAGTTGCAGATTTTAGAGGTGGTTGCATATATTTTGCAGTTCGACCACTACGAGTTTTTATCTCCCTTAAAAGTTTCTATCTTCTGTTTGGGTTCTTCTTTCGTTTTCTTAGTTAATCAATGATTAGAGGTTTTGCAACATTATTATTATTAGGGTCTTCCCTGCGTCTCCAAGAAGTGTATTGGATTTCCTGTCTTCGGGATGTTTGCTTACATAGGCTCAATGTTATTGTTTTCATCACCTCGTGTCTGGTTAGAAATAAAATATAAATAGGAACAACTGTCAGTAATGCCTGAACGGACTGCTTAAAGATAAAATAGGCAAAATAAGCGCGACAATTGAGGGAAATAAATGAATAAATTGAGAGAAAGCAAAAATAGTTTATTGCCCATGGATCACTCTGTTTTCACTCACAAATGTTCTGACAACAACTTAACACCCCATATTCTTCTCCCTGAACAATTAATATATGTATAAGTTACTCGACCTAACAGTGACATTGAAATTATGAAAGTAGACATATATTTGTATAAATTAACACGCGCTGCGAAGTTTCTTTCTACTCAGGTGTTCAGGCAGAAGGAGAAGGGCCCACCCCATCATTTCTGAGTCCAAAGAGAAAGAGGACAGGTTATCAGCTGCAACAGGAACACCGCTATCTTCACAAGCAGATGTGCTTCAGAGTTGGAGAGAATATTGGAGTGATAAATTACAGTGTAAGGCGAAATGTGCTAAAATGTATTCTAATGCAGTGCATTCGCCAGGGACTACAAAGGATAGGAGTAATAGGAAAAGTAGTAATGTTGTGTTTATATTGGTAAACAGACATAATATCGAATAAAAAATATCGACAGGACAGAATATCGAGTTTTTAATATAGAATGGACAGAATATCGAATTGCCAAAATATAGTGGTGAAGAATATCGAAAATCAGGTAAGAAATAAAATATCGATTTAAATAATATAGAAGTAAGTAATATCGACAGTCATAATATAGTTGTTAAGAATATCGAATTTTTTTATAGTGTTTTAAGTGTTAGTATATGTGTTAAAAGTATGTATACATTTTGGAATGTATGTTTGAATATTTTTAAAGTAATGAATTTTATGTTATTTAATTTTTGTGTAATTTAATTCCGTAGCGGGTTGTGGGTTTATAGGGGATTAGGGTGGGAAGTAATTTAATTATAGTACATTAAATGATAATTTTTAGGAATTATTAATTATTTTTAATTTAATTTTGCGTTTTACTTCTGTAGCGGGTTGTGGGTTTATAGGGGAATAGGGTGGGAAGTAATTTAATTGTTATTAAATAATTATTAATTGGTATTGAAAATTAATTGGTTGTTGATTAATTATTAATTGGTAAATAATTTGTATTAATTGGTAATTAATTTGTATTAATTGTTTAATTGATAATTATGTTAATTGTATTAATTTATTATTTGTAGCGGGTTGTGGATTTATAGGGGAATATGGTGGGAATTAATTTAATTGTAAATAATTAATTATTGAAATATTTTTTGTATATTGCTAATTAATGTATTCTTAATTAATTATTAATTGATATTAATTTTATTTATAAATTTTTGGTATTGAAAATTAATTGGTTGTTAATTATTAATAGGTTATTAATAAAAAAAATGGTATTTATAATAAATTATTTATTAAATATTGTGTGATTGGTAATTAATTTTAATATTTTGGGGGGGTATTAATAATTTATTTATTTTTAATAAAATATTAAATTATTATTTTCCCTACTATTGCACTCACTGGAGTGGGAATAGTAATTTTTACCCCTACGCTATCCAACGCTTTCCCTACTATTGCACTTACTGGAGTGGGAATAATAATTTTTACCCCTACGGTATCCAACGCTTACCCTACAGTTGCACTCACTGGAGTGGGAATAGTAAATTTTACCCTCCCGCTATCCAACGCTTTCCCTACTGTTGCACTCTCTGGAGTGGGAATAGTAATTGTTACCCCTACGCTAGCCAACGCTTTCCCTACTGTTGCACTCTTTGGAGTGGGAATAGTAATTTTTACCCCTACGCTATCCAACGTTTTCCCTACTGTTGCACTCTTTGGAGAGGGAATAGTAATTTTTACCCCTACGCCATCTGACGTTTTCCCTACTGTTGCACTCACTGGAGTGGGAATAGTAAATGTTGCCCTCCCGCTATCCAACGCTTTCCCTACTGTTGCACTCTCTGGAGTGGGAATAGTAATTTTTACCCGTACGCTATCCAACGCTTTTCCTACTGTTGCACTCTCTGGAGTAGGAATAGTAATTTTTAGCCCTACTCTATCCAACGCTTTCCCTACTGTTGCACTCTTTGGAGTGGGAATAGTAATTTTTACCCCTACGCTATCCAACGCTTTCCTTACTGTTGAACTCACTGGAGTGGGAATAGTAAATTTTAGCCTCCCACTATCCAACGCTTTCCCTACTGTTGCACTCTCTGGAGTGTGAATATTAATTTTTACCCCTACGCTATCCAATGCTTTCCCTATTATTGCACTGTCTGGAGTGGGAATACTAATTTTTACCCTCCCGCTATCCAACGCTTTCCCTACTGTTGCACTCTCTGGAGTGGGAATAGTAATTTTTACCCCTACGCCATCTGACGTTTTCCCTACTGTTGCACTCACTGGAGTGGGAATAGTAAATGTTGCCCTCCCGCTATCCAACGCTTTCCCTACTGTTGCACTCTCTGGAGTGGGAATAGTAATTTTTACCCGTACGCTATCCAACGCTTTTCCTACTGTTGCACTCTCTGGAGTAGGAATAGTAATTTTTAGCCCTAATCTATCCAACGCTTTCCCTACTGTTGCACTCTTTGGAGTGGGAATAGTAATTTTTACCCCTACGCTATCCAACGCTTTCCTTACTGTTGAACTCACTGGAGTGGGAATAGTAAATTTTAGCCTCCCACTATCCAACGCTTTCCCTACTGTTGCACTCTCTGGAGTGTGAATATTAATTTTTACCCCTACGCTATCCAATGCTTTCCCTATTATTGCACTGTCTGGAGTGGGAATACTAATTTTTACCCTCCCGCTATCCAACGCTTTCCCTACTGTTGCACTCTCTGGAGTGGGAATAGTAATTTTTACCCTCCCGCTATCCAACGCGTTCCCTACTATTGCACTTACTGGAGTGGTAATAGTAAATTTTACCCGCCCGCTATCCTACGCCAAAAATATTGCATTTTTTTAATTAATATTACGTTAATATATATATATATATATATATATTTTTACTTACATTAATTATTTGATACTGTGACTAACTATATTTTTTACAACAATATTTTGGATTCTATATTTTTGTACTTACCTGTTTGGAGATAGGGCTTCGATATTTTAGCATTCTATATTTTTCCTTCGATATTTTGGCAATTCGATATTCTCCTTCTCGATATTTCGTCAGTGATCTGTTTATATTATGTTTATGTATTGATCATTAGTAATGAGTATATGCCAATACAGAAGGATAGTGTGCATTGAATAACTGTGCTTCGTATTATAATGTTTCAAGGATATAATGTGTACAGATTTATTATGTGTTTTAATATATAGGTGCAATCTTTCAGTCTTACTTTCAAGCTTTCAAGCTTCTGCAAATATTAGCATCTAATTAAAGAGCATTCTGAGAACAGTATAAACGGCCTCACATTGCTAAATATTGTAAACGTGTGTACACATTTTTATACTCTAACCACTGTCAGGAGTGCAGTCTGAGCTTACAACATTTACTTAGAGCGCTCACCCTAATAATAAAGCCTTTGCATTAATGAACAATAAATACAAGTTTGAACAGCATTAACACATGGACACAAATATTACCTTTATTGCAGACAATGCCTTTCCCTGATCCATAGTGTGGTACTGTAAACTGACAGCCAAGGGGTTTGTGCTGTAGGGGGTTGGGCCTACTTGTCCCAAGAACAAAATACGCATGAAAACTTGTTGCCCTTGACATCAAACAAAATATCTCAGGGCGTAGGGCTATAGGAATTACACATCCCTGGGCACAGTTTAACAACTATGAGTGTTTTGATTCCTAAAGGTGTTACTGTGACAGAGATTTTCATCTGTGTTTGCTGTTGGGTCAAGCTATAGTACAATGTTTTAATTCCTCTTTTGCTTTTGGAGATAATGAATGTAGGAAGGTGAAATCTGACTATATGGTTGTCCCCACTTTTTGCCTGGGGTTTTGCTGGTTTATGACTTAGTTGGACTGGGATCCTGCTATTCAGGGCCCCAGTCTATCTGCTTTCTCTGTAAAATGGTTTGCATGTACATTAGGTACATATCTAATTGGATTCTGGAGTGCCTTATAAGCCCCTAGTACATGGTATAATATGTACCTAGGGCATAGGTACCTAAGAGGCCTACCAGGGACTGAAGCATGTATTATGCCACCCCTGGGAAGCACTCCAAAATGGCACCACAGGCCTGCTACTGCAGCCTGGGTAAGAGTGTACTAGCACCCCTTTCAGTGGTATAGGCTACCTATATCACTAACCTTGCACACACATAAAAAAAACTATAAGTCATTCCTATGGCAGGCCTTAACAATCCTGAAGGCAGAGTGCTTGGTTTTTATGTGAGAGGGTGCCCCTGCATGAGAAGAGCCCATCTGCAGCATTCAGAGTATCTCCTCTGATGCTGTTTGTGGTGCAGCCTGACCATATACTCTTAAGTGCATTATAACCTAGCAGTAAATGCTAACTTTGGGATGGCTGCACGAAACATGTCGTGTTTGGTGTCAAACGCTTTGGAATACTACCCCCCGCCAGTTCTGGTGGCGGGGGTAGCATTCCAGCCTTCTAGAGGGAGAGACATGTTCACACTGGTCTAACCCGGTAGGACTTTCTTGAGCCCACACATTACAAAATGGATGCCTCTGCCACAGACACGGGTCTGGCCTCCTGCTGCTGACCGAAACTCCGACAGGGGAGGCCTGGACAATAGGTTGCCTATCGAAGGGAGGTGTAACCACCTCCCCAGACTGGCAGATGTGTATTGGGGCTGGGTGCTTTGAAGTCCTGCACTGGGGGCACATCTGGTGTCCCTGTGCATAGTCCAGTTCAAACCGGTTGCAGGGGCTACCTGTCCCTGCTCTGGTGTGAAACTGGACAAAGGAAATGGGTGTAACCACCCCTCTTTCCAAACCCTCCCATAGGTGGGTCCCTAGAGTATGTCCAACCCCCAAACTTAGTATAAGTATGGGAACCCAGTCCTTGAGACTGTAGATTACCCTGGACGCAACTCCTGGACCTTCGACTTTCTATCTCGACAAGAAGACGGAAGAAATCTCACTTGGGGTCAAGGAGTGACTCCCCTGATTGGCAGGCACCAAAGAAGCAACTGACCAGTCTGCAATTCTGAAGCTTCTGCTGGACGCCGAAGTTTCCTGCATCCCCAGAGGTAGATTTACAGACTTCCCCAAGGCTACCCTGAGTCCACAGCAAAGCTGAGGCCCGTGGCTATCGTGGGTGACATGGAACCGTGACCCCTGGACACCGTGAACTTTTGCAGTAACACTATCTTCTGGGACATCCTCGAAGTTGTGCTTTGGGCTCCGAGTAGCCCCAGCCTTGAGCACCTGCTGCATTGAAGATTACTGGCCTCCACTCCACGAGTGACCCGTGGGCCAGTTTCAAGTGCGACCGCTCAAGGCTCCTTCGCGATCGCTAACCCGTTGGCTAGTAGGTCCCCACAAAGGCAACTCCTCTTCTACTTGGGATTTCCTGGTTGCTTCAGACATGCCTTTGCTGGGTGAGTCCCTCAGACCTTGCTGGTCTGCACCGCAGTCGTTTCTCTGAATTCCTGTGACTTGCCGTTGCCAAGGCTTGTTGGGGCCAATCTAGTCGGGGACACCGCAGCACTCGACAGACTTTATGGGACAGCTCGAATCCGGCTCATGGACTTCATCGACACCTCCTGGACCTCGTGGCTGAAGAGTCAAGACACCCATCAACTCACCTGAAGCACCCGACATCTATGGGCATTGGTCCATCCTGCCCTCAGTCACTGGCTAGTGACCGAGACTCTGTCCCCTCTGCTTTCAGGTTCCTTCCATTCTAGATCCAGGCTTGGATCTCTTCGGACACTTCTCCTCTTCACGGCAGCAGCAGATCTTTGCAGGCTTTCATTGCAATCGACGACGCGACCCGACACCAAAAGACACCTATGCACCTGGCTTCCCTGGGTGAGGTAACTTGAATACTCCGGTTCTCCCGTGGGTGCTAGCCCTAGAACTTCTTAAGTCCAAAAGGGTTTGGTCCTGACTTGATTCTAAGTGTCCCTAATCTTTAAATTTCCAACCGCTACAGTGCCCATAGAAGCTAACGGGAACCCGCGGTTGTGTTCACACACTGCATACAGTCCTCTTGGGTCCCCTGTGTCACTTCCTTGGGTGGTTCCTTGGGGTCCCAGCGATTCTACAGGCTCTAGGCCTTGTGTCTAGTTCAGTCGTGGTTCTTATACCACGTTTTTGGTATATGGTTTGGTGCGCCCCTAGGGCCCAAACGTGTATTTGTGCTATTACTGTTGATTGCTAACTTGTTATCTAAGTACTTCGAACTCCAGTCTCACAAAGATACTAGAGGGGTGTGTTTTATCCTAAATACACATATTTTAAATATATACCTGGTGTGGTTGTCCTTTCATTTGATCATTCAAGACATTATAGACTGGTAAAACAAGCTGCTTTACATTCCTTCAAGACTTAGCTTGAAGGCTGCTCTCCATATCTACCACTAGGATAGCTTTCAAAAAAGGTTGTCTTTAACCAATTCACCATAAGGGGTTGTTTGGACTGATACAAGCTGCCCACTAGAACTAGTGGACAGCATATATTAGGCCACCTTCTCAATTTGGTGTGCAGCGTGTGGGATTCCAGCTTGCTATTGTTTTACCAGATAATCTCAATTGAATTGATCAACTGAAAACCACTAAAGGTACCTTAGGTACATATAATATCAAGTTTAGCTACAATAAGTTCTACTGAACTTAGAGTTGTGTGTTAAGGGATAGCACACCCTTTCTACAACTCAAGAGAGATTAGTAGGCCACAATAGTGTATGTAGTGCAATACACCATACCACATTAGTAATGTCTAGTCAGCCAGGAACCAGTGGGTCCCTGCCCCTAGTATATGGTATACTATGTACCTAGAGCATAGGTACCTCAGAGGCCTACCAAGGGCTGAAGCATGTCTTATGCCACCCCTGGGAAGCACTCCAAAATGGCACCACAGGTCTGCTACAGCAGCCTGGGTAAGTGTGTGCTTGCATCCCTTACAGTGGTATAGGCTACCTATATCACTACCCTTGCACACACATATTAAACCTATAAGTCACTCCTATGGCAGGCCTTAACAATCCTGAAGGCAGAGTGCTTGGTTGTTATGTGAGAGGGTGCCCCTGCATGAACAGAGCCCCTCTGCAGCGTTCGGAGTATCTCCTCTGATGCTGTTTGTGGTGCAGCCTGACCATATACTCTTAAGAGCATTATAACCTCGCAGTAAATACTAACTTTGGGATGGCTGTACGGAAACATGTTGTGTTCGGTGTCAAACGCTTTGGAATACTACCCCACACCAGTTCTGGTGGCGGGGGTAGCATTCCACCCTTCTAGAGGGAGAGACATGTTCACACTGGTCTAACCCGGTAGGACTTTCTACAGCCCTGGCATCACAAAATGGATGCCTCTGCCACAGACACGGGTCTGGCCTCCTGCTGCTGACCGAAACTCCGGCAGGGAAGGCCTGGACAATAGGTTTCCTGTCGAAGGGAGGTGTAACCACCTCCCCAGACAGGCAGATGTGTATTGGGGCTTGGCGGGAGCACTCTCTGGTGCTTTGAAGTCCTGCACTGGGGGCACATTTGGTGTCCCTGTGCATAGTCCAGTTCAAACCGGTTGCAGGGGCTACCTGCCCCTGCTCTGGCACGAAACTGGACAAAGGAAATGGGTGTAACCACCCCTCTTTCCAAACCCTCCCATAGGTGGGTCCCTAGATTATGTCCAACCCCCAAACTTAGTATAAGTATGGGAACCCAGTCCTTAAGACTTTAGATTACCCTGGACGAAACTCTGCAACATATATCCTGGACCTTCAACTTTCTATCTCGACTAGAAGACGGAAGAAATCCCCCTTGGGGTCAAGGAGTGACTCCCCTGCTTGGCAGGCACCAAAGAAGCAACTGACTGGTCTGCAATTCTGAAGCTCCCGCAGGACGCCTAAATCTCTGCTTGCCCAGAGGTGGATTACCAGACTTCCCCGAGGCTACCCTGAGTCCACAGCAAAGCTGAGGCCCGTGGCTATTGTGGGTTACGTGGCACGGTGACCCCTGGACACCGTGAACTTTTACAGCAACATTATCTTCTGGGACTTCCTCGAAGTTGTGCTTTAGGCTCCCAGTAGCCCCTGCCTTGAGCACCTCCTGCACCGAAAATTGCTGGCCTCCACTCCACGAGTGACCCGTGGGCCAGTTTCAAGTGCGACTGCTCGAGGCTCCTTCGCGATCACTAGCCCGTTGGCTAGTAGGTCCCCACGAAGGCAACTCCTCTTCTACTTGAGCTTTCCAGGTTGTCCAGACGTGCCCTGACTTACCCTTGCTAGGTGAGTCCCTCAGACCTCGCTGGTCTACACCGCAGTCCTTTCTCTGATTTCTTGTGACTTGCCGTTGCCAAGGCATGTTGGGTCCAATCTGGTCGCCGACACCGCAGCATTCAACAGACTTCGTGGGACAGCTCGAATTCGGCTCGTGGACTTCGTCGACAACTCCTGGACCTCGTGGCTGAAGAGTCAAGACACCCATCAACTCACCTGAAGCACCCGACATCTGTGGGCATTGGTCCATCCTGCCCTCGGTCACTGGATAGTGACCCAGACTCTGTCCCCTCTGCTTTCAGGTTCCTTCCATCCTAGATCCAGGCTTGGATCTCTTCGGACACTTCTCCTCTTCACGGCAGCAGCAGTTCTTTGCAGGCTTCCTTGCAATCGACGACGCGACCGGACACCAAAGACACCTATGCACCCGCTTCCCTGGGTGAGGTAACTCAAGTACTCTGGTACTCCCGTGGTTGCTGGCCCTAGAACTTCTTAAGTCCAAAAATGGTTTGGTCCTGACTCGATTCTAAGTGTCCCTAATCTTTAAATTTCCAACCGCGACATTGCCCATAGAAGCTAACGGGAACCCGCTGTTGTGTTCACACACTGCATACAGTCCTCTTGGGTCCCCTGTGTCACTACCTTGGGTGGTTCCTTGGGGTCCCGGCGATTCTACAGGCTCTAGGCCTTGTGTCTAGTTCAGTCGTGGTTCTTATACCACTTTTTTGGTATATGGTTTGGTACTCTCCTAGGGCCCAAATGTGTATTTGTGCTATTACTGTTAATTGCTAACTTGTAACTTAAGTACTTCGAACTCCAGTCTCATAAAGAGACTAGAGGGGTGTGTTTTATCCTAAATACATATATTTTAAATATATACCTGGTGTGTTTGTCCTTTCATTTGATCATTCAAGAGATTATAGACTGGTAAAACAAGCTGCTTTACATTCCTTCAAGACTTAGCCTGAAGGCTGCTCTCCATAGCTACCACTAGGATAGCTTTCAATAAAGGTTGTCTTTAACCAATTCACCATAAGGGGGGTGTTTGGACTGATACAAGGTGCCCACTAGAACTAGTGGACAGCATATATCAGGTCACCTTCTCATTTTGGTGTGCAGCGTGTGGGATTCCAGCTTGCTATTGTTTTACCAGATAATCTCAATTGAATTGATCAACTGAAAACCACTAAAGGTACCTTAGGTACATATAATATCAAGTTTAGCTACAGTAAGTTCTACTGAACTTAGAGTTGTGTGTTAAAGGATAGCACACCCTTTCTACAACTCAAGAGAGTTTAGTAGGCCACACTAGTGTAGGTAGTGCAATACATTTCACCACATTAGTAATGTCTAGTCAGCCAGGAACCAGTGGGCCCCTGCCCCTAGTATATGGTATACTATGTACCTAGGGCATAGGTACCTCAGAGGCCTACCAAGGGCTGAAGCATGTATTATGCCACCCCTGGGAAGCACTCCAAAATGGCACCGCAGGTCTGCTACCGCAGCCTGGGTAAGTGTGTGCTTGCACCCCTTAGAGTGGTATAGGCTACCTATATCACTACCCTTGAACACACATATTAAACCTATAAGTCACTCCTATGGCAGGCCTTAACAATCCTGAAGGCAGAGTGCTTGGTTGTTATGTGAGAGGGTGCCCCTGCATGAGCAGAGCCCCTCTGCAGCGTTCGGAGTATCTCCTCTGATGCTGTTTGTGGTGCAGCCTGACCATATACTCTTAAGTGCATTATAACCTCGCAGTAAATGCTAACTTTGGGATGGCTGCACAGAAACATGTCGTGTTTGGTTGTGAGAAAGTGCCATCTTTCTTGCATGGTATGCCCCCACTTTTTGCTAAATTGCTGAATGAACTTCGATTGAGTGTACCCTGGGTTCCTGCCAATCAGGTGCCCAGGGCCTATGTTCCTTCCTTAAACCACACAAACTCCAAATTGGCAAACCCTAGCCACATGTCAGCCCCTAGTAAATGGTACCCTAGGTGCCCAGGGCCTTGTGGCCAGGGAAGGCCTCTAAGGGCTGCAGCACTCATTGTGCCACCCTCAGAGGCCCTGTACCCTTACACACACACTGCCCTTGCAGGCTGAGTGTCTGGGTGCAGGACAAAACAAAGAGTCGACATGGCACACATCACTGTGTACCATGCCCATCACCTACACTGCCAAGGCATATGTCAGCCACCCCTCTAGCTGGGTGCATTACACCTATGGTGTGGGCACAGGAGCAGGAGCCCTGTGCCCCTACAGTACCCGGGTCCATTCCTGAGCACTGTAAGTGTAGTGCTGTCATTTAAGAGTACATGGTGCTGAGAGCTTGTCAAACACGAGCTCCACAGCACCATATTGGCACCACTGAAGCCTGGGAAGTTTGGTATCAAACTTCTCAGCACATTGAACCCACACTGATGCCAGTGTAGGATTTAATGTACTAAGCACCCCAGAGGGCATCTTAGAGATGCCCCCTTACAGCCAACTTACAATCCACGTCTGCTCTGAGGCTGCCCAGGCTGCCACACAGCAGACACGTTGCTGGACCCCTGGGTGGGAGAGCCCCTGCTCTCCCGGGCCTGCAACAATGCACATCCTGGGTGAGGTGAGAAATCTCCTCCCCCAGGATGAGCAAAGGGAAGCTTCAAAGGCAGGCCGCCATTTGGAGTTTCCCCAGGCCACTGCAACCCCCCACTCTGGCGGGAAGCTTGGCCGGAAACCCCATACAAGGACAGGGGATGTGCCAGCCTGCCCACCCCACCCCTCAGGTGGGGGAGGCGAGGTGAAGCACATCTCCGGGCTCTCGCCATCTTGAAGATGGGAGGCCCTACCCTATCAGGATTAGGCTACAGCCCCCCTCCCACAGGAGAGAGGCAGGATAGGGGGTGTACCCACCCCAGGACAAGGACCCATTGGTCCCTGGCCTTCACCTACCTGTAACGCCCCTAAATCTAGTATTTAGGGGCACCCTGAACCTTCCTTCCGGAGATTCCAGATAGAAAACTACAAGAAGAGCAAGAAGAACAAAGACCTGCCCTGCAGCTGCTAAAAAGAGAAGAAGACACCAACTGCTTTGGCCCCAGCCCTACCGGCCTGTCGACTCTCGAACCTGCACCAGCGCGGCATCCCTCGTGGCCAGCAACCTCACCAACCCCGGAGGACCTGGCTACCTTTTAGCTCTAAGCCCCTGGGACTCCCACGAGTAGAGGCTCTACTCAAGAAACCTATTTGCTATCCCTGGCACCAGCCCGGGACCGCGGACCCAACACACTCTGCACCAGCCAAGCCTGGCCAGTGCCGGAGTGGACAAAGACCCAGAGGACGACCCCACGGCGACTGTGACCCAGAGTCCGGCACCCAAGGACCCCCCTCGACATCCCGGAAGAAGCCTGCAGCCTCAGAACCAAGTGCCACCCCAGCCGCGATCAACCAGAGGGTAAGATTCCCGACGTCAAAAGGCACCCCTGCACCCGGCGCCCTGCGGCCCCCTGTGCCCAATCCCAGGGTACCCACCTAACCTACAACTACCCAACTTACCTCTCGAAGTGGTGGTGGCACCTGAAACATCCTCGTCCCCGAGCCTGCAGCCTTTTTCCAAACCGGAACATTCCCATTGATTTCCATTGAGCGCCCGAAGGCTCAAAAGCACCCTGCACCCAGCCGCCCGAGTGGCCCTGGCAGTGCCCTCTCTACACTAACCTACTTCCCCACTTGCCCTGAGTAAGTGACCAGGAGCCCAGCTCCCACAGCCGCGTGGCTTGCCAGACAGCAGCCACCAACCAAGGCCCCCCTATCCCTCATAGGATAACCTTGGGCCCAACTCTCTCTGCACCCGGCCGTCCGGAAACCGCTGAGGGTGAACCAACTGTACCTACCTGACAACGGGGGCCCCCCGAGTCCATGCCCGGAATTTCAACACTGCCAGTCGAGTACTTACCCTTAAACCGCTAACTTCATTTTCCTCATAGGGTAACATTGACTGGCTTTTTCTTCAAAAATCTTCTAAGTGTGAACTTTTCAAAACTGCAAAAATTCACCAAAAATCAGCCAAGTGACAAAAACGAATTTACTCACCTGCTCCTAGGTGAGCTCCCAGTGTGGATCTTGGTGCCCAGCCCTGACCCTGAAAAGTGTTCACAACTATACTTACCTCTAACTCATTTTTCTCCCATAGGAAACCATTGTCTGCTTTTCTGTGAAATTTCTTCTAAGTGTCTATTTTTGCAAATTTGAAATATTCTTTTAAAATCGTACCAATTCTGCAAACAAAATTACTTACCTGCTTTTGATAAGGACCCCAGTCCTGGGTCTAGGCACCCAGTCCTGGATTACTAAAGTAACGATAAAGTACTCTACCTGCAATGTGAATTTCTTGCCATAGAGATCCATTGAATGTTTTCTTTGAAATATTTTCTAAGTGCTAACTTTTGAAATAGCTAAATATTATTTAAAAATCATTACAGTTATTAAGTCGACTTTCATCACTTGATTCTGAATACTGACCCAAGGCTGGTTCTAGGAGCCAGACCTGGAATTCCAAAAGTAATCTGAAAAGTAATTTATTACAAATAACCTGAATTTACCATTGAGCTCAATGCATTGTTAAGTTTAGGAAATAGGATTGTTTATTGCAACCAACTGTGACTGTTTACACAAATTTATTGCTTAAGACAAAAGTATTTATATTCAACCTCTCATTCTGAGAAAGTATATTTTTACCCCCTTTGTGGTTCTAAAAATAAAACAAGCATATATTTTATATATATAAACCATTGGCCTAGAGTTCAGTTATTGAGTGTGTGAAACCATTTGCTGACTGAGTGTGTACAATAAATGCTTTACACTGTCCTCTGGTACTGCCTTACTGCACGACCAAGCTACCACTTTTGAGAGTAAGGTCATACCTAACTTTGACCTCTATCAGCCTCTGGGGGACTGTGGACTCTGTACACCCTGTACCTTTTAGGGAACAGTATATACAGAGCCACTTTCTCACATTGGTGGATCAGCGGTGGGATACAAACTTTCATTTGTTGGACTACTTGGTTACCATCTGATCACACGACAGAACTCTTAAAAATTGCCTTTAGAATTCTGATTGGTTTTTCCAAAATTACTAAAAGTCTTGCTAGGGCCTTGCTTAAGTCCCATTAGAATTTTAGAAAAATAAAAGTCACTATAGTCAGGGTAGAGGGTTAGAACTGTCAGGTTAGAATGTCTCAAACAAACCCAGCTATTAGTGATAATAATAACATGGACCTGGTGGAGGAGCTCGACCTCACACCTTACTTACACTTGTCTTTCAAGGAATTGAGGTCCTTATGTAAACTCAAAAATTTACAAATGGGTCAGCATCCAACCAAACAAGGGCTCCAGGAGCTCCTGGCTGAGTATGCTAAAGACCACCCATCTGAACATGGTGATGGCCAGTCAGATGAGGAAAGGGAAACAGAGGAGGTGGACAGCAACCTCCCCATACTATTCCCTAGGGAGGAGATGGCACCCATACCCTCCAACTCAAGACATAGCATCTGGGCACCTAGAGACCACACAGGTGGCTCTGGTCCCAGAGACGACACTGGGGGAACCCCCAGTGAAGAGGACAGCCTTGTGAGGCCGGCCAGAAGAATAGATCTAGAGTCCAGACTCTTGGCCCTAGAAAAGGAAAGGAGAGAGATGGGTTTAGCACCCATCAATGGTGGCAGCAATAATAAAAACAAGGATAGGGAGGAAACTTCTGACCCTAAAATCCCCAAAGGGATTGTCCCTAAATTTGAGGAAGGTGATGATATCACCAAATGGTTCACAGCCTTTGAGAGGGCTTGTGATATCAGAAAAGTAAAGAAACCTCTCTGGGGGGCACTCCTGTGGGAACTGTTCTCTGGTAACTGCAGGGACAGGCTTCTGACTCTCTCTGGGCCAGAAGCAGGATCCTATGACCTCATGAAGAAAGCTCTGATTGAGGGATTTGGATTCACCACTGAGGAGTATAGAATTAGATTCAGGGGGGCTCACAAAACCCAGACCCAGTCCTGGATTGATTTTGTAGATTTCTCAGTGAAGACACTGGATGGTTGGTTAGCTGGACATGGTGTGCAGGATTTTACTGGATTGTACAATTTATTCATGAAGGAACATATTTTGAGTAACTGCACAAATGAAAAGTTGCATCAGCATTTGGTAGACCTAGGTCTAATTTCTCCCCAAGAATTGGGAAAGAAGGCAGACCACTGGGTCAAGACTAGGGTGACCAAGACAACCACTGGGGGTGACCAAAAGAAGGTGGTCACAAAACCTCCCCAGGGGAAAGGTGGTGAGAATCCCCAAGATAAAAAGTCTGAGTCTTCCAAAGGGCCCCAAAAACCTGTTCAGGTGGGTGGGACCCAAACTACTCCCTATGTGCCCCAACCATATAGGGGGAAGAACTTTGATCCCTTAAAGGCCTGGTGTAATACCTGTAAGAAGCAGGGACACCTAACTGTATCTTGCCCCCATAACAAAGCCCCTAAGGCACCCAGTACAGCCACTCCTGGGGCAGCAAGTATACAAATGGGATCAGAGGTGTACCCTGAGCAAATCTGGGAACACACTGAAACAAGTTTAGTCTCCTTGGGAGAAGTGGAGTTTGCCACTGTGGCTGTGTGGCCCCCCAACTTAAAGAAATACTTACAGTACCCCTGGGTAAATGGAACTAGGGTAGAAGCTCTGAGGGATACAGGTGCCAGTGTCACTATGGTGAAAGACACACTGATTTCCCCTGAGCAATACTTGATTTGGAAGTCTTACCCAGTCACCAACGCTGACAGTGTCACCACTAGTCATCCCATGGCCATGATAACATTAGGCTGGGGAGGGGTTACTGGCCTGAAACAGGTAGTGGTCTCTCCAAAGTTGCCAGCTGCATGTCTGCTTGGAAATGATCTGGAAACCTCAGCCTGGGCTGAGGTTGAGTTAAAGGCCCATGCAGCCATGCTGGGCATCCCTGAATTGGTGTGTGTGCAAACCAGAGCACAGAGCAAGAGGAAGGGTGAAAAAGTAGGTTTGGAGCCTGGAATAATGGCTCAACCAACCAAGAGGAAGGGCAAGAAGACTGGGGGACCAGCTTCTGTACAGCCAAACACTCAGAACCCCTCTCCCCCTGGAGAGGATGTAGATACCCCTGAGGGAACTGAGTCCATGGAGCTTGACCCTTACCAGGTTGAACTCTTGGGCCCAGGGGGACCCTCTAGGGAAGAGCTGTGCCAGGGTCAGCGAGACTGTCCCACTCTTGAAAGCCTGAGACAACAAGCTGCTTCAGAAGCCAGGGGAGATGTCAGTGGTACCCACAGAGCTTATTGGGAAGAGGGATTACTGTATGCTGAGGCAAGAGACCCCACTCCTGGAGCCACCAGGAGGGTGGTAGTGCCACAGAAGTACAGGGAGTTCCTCCTAACTTTGGCTCATGACATCCCCCTAGCTGGACATCTGGGGCAATCCAAAACTTGGGAAAGGTTAGTGAGTCACTTTTACTGGCCCCAGATTCACCAAAAGGTGAAGGAGTTTGTCAGCTCCTGTGTTACCTGTCAGGCCAGTGGCAAGACAGGTGGCCACCCAAAGGCCCCTCTCATTCCACTACCAGTGGTGGGGGTCCCCTTTGAAAGGGTAGGAGTGGACATTGTGGGTCCACTTGAACCTCCCACAGCCTCAGGGAACAAATTCATTCTAGTAGTAGTGGATCATGCTACTAGGTACCCTGAAGCAATTCCACTTAGGACTACTACAGCTCCTGCAGTAGCCAAGGCCCTCCTGGGTGTCTTCACCAGGGTGGGTTTTCCTAAGGAGGTGGTTTCAGACAGAGGTTCCAACTTCATGTCTGCTTACCTAACACACATGTGGAAAGAGTGTGGGGTGCAGTACAAGTTTACTACACCCTACCACCCACAAACCAATGGCCTTGTTGAGAGGTTCAACAAGACATTGAAAGGTATGATCATGGGACTCCCTGAGAAACTCAAAAGGAGGTGGGATGTCCTGTTACCATGCTTGCTTTTCGCTTACAGGGAAGTGCCACAGAAGGGAGTAGGTTTCTCACCCTTTGAACTTCTGTTTGGTCATCCTGTAAGGGGACCACTGTGTCTTGTAAAGGAGGGCTGGGAGAGGCCCCTTCAAGAACCCAAACAGGACATAGTGGACTATGTGCTTGGCCTAAGGTCCAGAATGGCTGAGTACATGGAAAAAGCATCCAAGAACCTTGAGGCCAGCCAGGAGCTCCAGAAGCACTGGTATGACCAAAAAGCTGCACTGGTTGAATTTCAACCAGGGCAACAGGTGTGGGTTTTGGAGCCAGTGGCACCAAGGGCTCTCCAAGACAAATGGAGTGGCCCTTACCCTATCCTAGAGAGAAAGAGTGAGGTCACCTATCTAGTTGACCTGGGCACTAGCAGGACACCCAAAAGGGTCATCCATGTGAACCGCCTTAAACTCTACAATGATAGGGCTGACATCACCATGCTGATGATGACTGATGAAGAACAGGAAGCAGAGAGTGAGCCACTCCCTGACCTCTTATCCTACAGCCCAAAAGATGGGTCAGTAGATGGTGTGATTTTTTCAGACACCCTCTCTGCCCAACAGCAGACTGACTGCAAGCAAGTCTTGCAGCAATATGCTAGCCTCTTTTCCCTGACCCCTGGTCTGACAAGCTGGTGTACCCATGATGTGGACACTGGTGACAGTGCACCTGTCAAGAACAAAATCTATCGACAGTCAGATCAAGTCAAGGAAAGCATCAAAGCTGAGGTCAGCAAGATGCTGGAGTTAGGGGTCATTGAGCCTTCAGAGAGCCCCTGGGCTAGCCCAGTGGTTCTGGTCCCCAAACCTCATCAACAGGGTGAAAAGAGAGAGATGAGGTTCTGTGTGGACTATAGAGGGCTCAACTCTGTCACCAAGACAGATGCTCACCCTATCCCAAGAGCAGATTGTTGGACAGGCCACACGAAGGGCTTGCTCCCTCCCCGCACGACAGGGCCCGAGCTCCGGCCCACCAGGCATAACCCCCGAAAAGCACCCGTACCCCGTCTCCCGACGGATCTTCTGCCCTCGGACCTCTACTCATCACGGGGCCCAGCCCCACCGGCTCCCCCGGCCGGTTCAAGCCGCCATCTGGGGCCCTGCACCACGAGGCCGCGTGGCCTCGCCCCGACCCTAACCCCGGGCCTGACCGGCCCCGACATCCCGGCACCACCATCCACCCGGGAGGTGAGCGGACCACTTGGCAGGTCAATGGGAGGACGAAGTGTCAAGAGCTCTTCCCCCGCCAGGTGCCGATCGCCTCCAGCTCCCCCAGGCGCTGGCTCCACCCCCTGCTGGGTGTCTGGACACCTTCATCCCGGGCCCTCCGACCTCCAAGTGCGAGGGTCCGGACATCAAAGAGCGCCTGCCCTATAACTGGGGCAACTCCGGAGCAGGAAGGCAGTTGTATCCTGGAGTCGAGAGACACCGAGAGAACTCAGCCTTGACGGACTACTGGCGCTGCCGTAGCCCGCTCTTGTGAACCATCGTCCTGCCTGCTGGCGCTGCCGCGGCCTTCTACAACATCCATCCTCGTCGGGACCTGCTGGCGCTGCCGCGGCCCGTTGTAACGACCATCCTCACCGGGACCTGCTGGCGCTGCCGCGGACCGTACATCGACCATCTTTCCGGGACCTGCTGGCGCTGCCGCGGCCCGCACCAACTAAGCTCGAGGATTGTGAGCTAATCATCATCTCATCCAAACTACCTGACTGGTAGACAGACTGTCCCGCTACCCCTTACCCTGCTTTGAGAGACTTGAATCGAGGGGACCCCTGAGTCCAGACCTCCTTGTACCATTCAACCGTACCTTAAGAAGTGCTTATAAAGAACACTGAACCTTATCCGTGTGTGGTATCTGTCTGTGGGGGGGAAGTTACTTGTCTGTACGATCGCTGGAGACGGCTCTCCCCGGAGACCTCTCCTCCTGACCCCGGCCGACCCTCCCGGTCCGTCTATCCTTTCTAACATTGGTGGCCAGCGGCGCGATCCGAATCAACGCGTAATCGTACAGAGAGTAGCTCACCCCACGACAACAACACGATGTCAGCCAAAGATAGCAACTCCACCGAGAAATTCCAAATGGATAAATTAGAAGAATACAACCACCGCGAACTGAGACAATTCTGCATAGAACTTGGCATTGCTACCACCGGCCTGAGTACCAAAGATGATCTAAAGCACGCCCTAGAGTCGTGGACAGAAACTGGGGTCGCCGGACCCTCCGACCAAAGCAGCATCACACCAGAGGGGAACGCCACGGCTCCCGAGGAGCGGGGAACGGGCCTCTCGCAGGAGGAGATCCGAGAAAGAGAAAGAACCAGATTACACGAGTTGGAAATGGCACGACTCAAGATGGATGGGGAACTCAAGTTAGCTGAACAGAAACTCAACCTCGAGCACATGCGGCTCCGAGATGAACGAGAAGAGAAGCAGAGACAGAGAGAGCTGGAGGAGAAAAAAATAACGCTCGAGCACGAGCGCAAACTGGCGGAAATAGAACTTCGGAAACAGAATAAAGAACTGGGGGTGCCTGAGCGACCACACACCCCGGGGCCAATCGAGAAAAAAGTCCACATCCCCAAGGATGTTGTCCGCGAGTATGTCCGAGAAGACGACATACAACAGTGGTTTAAAGCCTAGGAGATCGCCATGACCTCCCACCGGATCGACCGGAGTGATTGGGGAGCCGGACTCTGGGGGAGGATTATCAACGAGGGGCGCGATGCCCTACTGCAGCTCCCAGATCACCAAATGTCGTCCTACGACCACATGAAGGCTGCCCTCCTCACCCGCTACGGCCTCACACCCGAGATGTACCGCCAGAGGTTCAGAGATTGCACCCGGATCCCAGGTACAACTTGGGTAGAATACGTGAACTATTTCAGCCGTGCCTTCGAGGGTTGGATAAAGGGGAGCCAGGTCACCACCTACGAACAACTCTTTAACCTGATGGTATGGGAGCACCTGTCGAACAACTGCTTCGTCGAGCTCAGGCAGCACCTCCTCGACAGTAAGCTGACTGACCCCCGGCAGCTCGCCGTCGAAGCTGACCGATGGGAAAGCACCCGAGTGGGCCGGAGGGGGCCACACGAACAGAACAGAAACAACCAAGGCCAGCACCGTCCTCGGGGAGGAGGAGGGGGCCAGGGGCGAGGGAGAGACGCCTTGCCCGCAACACCCGTGGCCAGCACCCCGGCCTCGGCCGGTCGGGGCAACCCCCCGTGGCGTCCTGGGGTCCGAGCCAACGTCACGTGCCACCGATGCCAGCGAGTCGGCCACTACGCCAATGACCCGAGCTGCCCGCAGAACCAAACACCCAAGCCCCGCCAGGTAGCTGCCGCCGCCCTGGGGGAAGAGCGATCATTGGAGGAACCAGAGGAGTATGAGCCGGCCCAGCAAGAATGGGAACCGGCCGCCATGGTCCTGGCGTGCTTAGGGGGAAGAGACATGGTCCCGCGGGCTCCCCTACCCGCTAACACCAGGAAATACGGTCAGTGGGTGACCATTAATGGACAGCGAGCCGAGGCCTTGCGTGACACAGGCGCCAGTGTGACGGCCGTCCGCTGTCACCTGGTGAAGCCCGAGCAGATCCTGCCGAACATTCTCTGCCCCGTCCGCTCGGCAGACAACTCTGAAAGTATGTGTCAAATGGCCTGCGTTCCATTCGAATGGGGAGGGGTCTCCGGCCTGTTGAAGGTGACGGTCCGGGACGATGCCCCCGTGGACTGCCTCCTGGGGAATGACCTCGAGAGTTCCCCGTGGGCCACCGTTGAGAGAAGAGAGCACCTGGGGATGCTGGGCCTCCCGGACTGGGCCTGCATAACCACCCGGTCCATGGCCGCCCGTGCCGTCCCTCGATCAGAAGAACCAGAATGGCCAGCACCTCCGCCCCCAGTCGCCCCAGTAGAAGACAACGACGAGGCCAGCCTCCCAGACCCGACGGCCGAAGGGGACGCGCGACCCCAGGGCCTTCCTGACCTGGCTCAGTGGCGTCAAGAGGGGGGGCCCACCCAAGCACAGTTCCGCCAGGAACAAAAGACCTGTCCCTCCCTCGAGGGACTCCGCCAACAAGCCAGCGCCCAGAACGCAGGGGACTCCACCGGAACTCACTGGGTCTACTGGGATAACGACCTGCTATACAGCGAGCAAAGAATCGCCGAGCTGGGGGCCGGTCGAGTACTGGTGGTACCTCTCCGCTTCAGAGACTTTCTGCTCAACCTGGCCCACGATGTCCCCCTGGCTGGACACCTGGGTCAAGATAAAACGTACAGCCGCCTAGTGACCCACTTTTTCTGGCCGAAGATGAGGAACGACGTCCTGAACCACTGCCGATCTTGCCCCACATGCCAAGCCAGCGGGAAGAGTGGTCGGAAGCTGAAAGCCCCTCTGCAACCCTTCCCTGTGGTCACCACCCCGTTCGAGAGGGTGGGGATAGACATCGTGGGGCCTCTGGACCCCCGCACGGCACAAGGACACAGGTTCATCTTAGTACTGGTGGACCATGCCACCCGCTACCCCGAGGCGGTGCCCCTACGGACCGTGACAGCTCCGGTGGTTGGCCGGGCCCTAATGGGGATCTTCTCCCGGGTAGGCTTCCCCCGAGAAGTCGTCAGCGACCGAGGCACGAACTTTATATCCAAATACATGAAGTCCCTCTGGCAACAATGCGGGGTCACCTACAGATTCATGACCCCCTATCACCCCCAAGGGAACGGACTAGTGGAGCGTTTTAACCGCACCCTCAAGGGGATGATTGGGGGATTGGAAGAGCCCCTCCGTCGCCAGTGGGATGTACTACTCCCGTGCCTCCTCTTCGCCTACCGCGAAGTTCCCCAGAAGTCCCTCGGTTTTAGCCCTTTCGAACTCCTGTACGGGCACCCTGTGCGAGGGCCCCTCAGCCTAGTAAAAGAAGGTTGGGAGATGGCCCCCCTAAAGACCCCTCCAGACGTCTTCAAATACCTCCTGGCCCTACGCAATCAGACCCGGCGCTTCAGAGAGATGGCCAAGGCAAACCTCGAGGCCAGCCAGGAGGACATGAAGAAGTGGTATGATCACAATGCCTCCTCCGTTGAGTTCGAGCCTGGACAACAAGTATGGGTGATGTCCCCCACCGAACCATGTGCCTTGCAAGATAAGTGGACGGGGCCCTTCAAAGTGGTCGAGCGCAAAAGCCCCGTCACTTACCTCATCGACCTGGGGACCTCCCGGAACCCCCTTCGGGTCCTCCACACCAACCGACTCAAACCACACTTTGTGCGCTCAGAACTCAGCCTCCTGATGGCTACGGACAGTGGGGCAGAGGAAGACTCCGAACCCCTCCCGGATCTTCTGAAGACTCAGGAGAATGACGGCTCCGTGGACGGGGTCCGGCTCTCTGACGCCCTCACTTCGGAGCAACGCCAGGGCTGCCGGAACCTCCTGCTGCAGTTCGCTGCCCTGTTCTCCCTCACACCCGGGGTCACCCCTTGGTGTTTGCACGACGTGGACACCGGGGACAGTCCCCCTGTCCGACACCGGGCCTACCGCGTACCAGATCGGGTACGGGCCTGCATACAGGAGGAGGTGGCCAAGATGCTCACAATCGGGGTCATCGAGCCCTCGGACAGTCCCTGGGCCAGTCCGGTTGTATTGGTCCCCAAAGCCGCTGCCCCCGGCACCGCACCTGAACTAAGATTCTGCGTCGACTACCGGGGCTTGAACGCTGTCACCCGGACCGACGCTCATCCGATCCCCCGAGCAGACGAGCTGATCGACCGGCTGGGGGCCGCCCGCTACCTCAGTATCTTCGACCTAACAGCGGGCTACTGGCAGATCGGCCTCACACCCAGGGCTCAGGAACGGTCAGCCTTCTCTACCCCCGATGGCCACTACCAATTCAAGGTCATGCCCTTCGGCATGAAGAATGCCCCCGCCACGTTTCAACGCCTCGTGAACCAGGTCTTGGCGGGGCTCGAAGAGTTCAGCGCTGCCTACCTGGACGATATCGCTGTATACAGCCACCACTGGCCCGACCACCTCCGTCACCTCCAAGAGGTCCTACAGGCCCTCCAGCGGGCCGGCCTCACAATTAAGGCCGGCAAGTGCCAAATTGGCCAAGGGTCTGTGACCTACCTTGGGCACCAAGTGGGAAGCGGGCTGGTGGCCCCGCTACAACTTAAGATTGCTGCCATCCAGTCCTGGCAGCCCCCCGTCACCCAGACCGAGGTCCGAGCCTTCTTGGGGCTCACCGGCTACTACCGGCGGTTCGTGAAGGACTACGGCAGCATCGTGGGGCCCCTCACGGGTCTCACGTCCAAGAACCAGCCGAAGCGGATTAACTGGACCCCCGATTGTCAAGCGGCCTTCGAGAAGCTGAAGGCCGCTCTATGCACCGCCCCTGTGCTCCAGGCCCCCGATTACAGTCGGGAATTCATAGTACAGACCGACGCCTCCGACCACGGCATCGGAGCCGTCCTTTCTCAGTTAAACCCCGAAGGTCATGACCAGCCGGTGGCCTTCATCTGTCGACGTCTCCTGGCCCGAGAACAGCGCTGGAGCACCATCGAGAGGGAGGCCTTCGCAGTGGTGTGGGCCCTCAAAAAGCTCCGGCCCTATCTCTTCGGTACCCACTTCCGGGTACAAACCGACCATCGACCCCTGCAGTGGCTGATGCAGATGCGGGGGGAGAACCCAAAACTCTTGCGCTGGTCCATTTCCCTGCAGGGAATGGACTTCACTGTGGAGCACCGACCAGGCCAAGACCACGCCAACGCGGATGGCCTGTCCCGCTTTTTCCGCCTCGACGAAGAGAGTCCCCAAGGAGATGGGTGACTCTCCCCGCCTTCAGCTGGGGGGGACGCATGTTGGACAGGCCACACGAAGGGCTTGCTCCCTCCCCGCACGACAGGGCCCGAGCTCCGGCCCACCAGGCATAACCCCCGAAAAGCACCCGTACCCCGTCTCCCGACGGATCTTCTGCCCTCGGACCTCTACTCATCACGGGGCCCAGCCCCACCGGCTCCCCCGGCCGGTTCAAGCCGCCATCTGGGGCCCTGCACCACGAGGCCGCGTGGCCTCGCCCCGACCCTAACCCCGGGCCTGACCGGCCCCGACATCCCGGCACCACCATCCACCCGGGAGGTGAGCGGACCACTTGGCAGGTCAATGGGAGGACGAAGTGTCAAGAGCTCTTCCCCCGCCAGGTGCCGATCGCCTCCAGCTCCCCCAGGCGCTGGCTCCACCCCCTGCTGGGTGTCTGGACACCTTCATCCCGGGCCCTCCGACCTCCAAGTGCGAGGGTCCGGACATCAAAGAGCGCCTGCCCTATAACTGGGGCAACTCCGGAGCAGGAAGGCAGTTGTATCCTGGAGTCGAGAGACACCGAGAGAACTCAGCCTTGACGGACTACTGGCGCTGCCGTAGCCCGCTCTTGTGAACCATCGTCCTGCCTGCTGGCGCTGCCGCGGCCTTCTACAACATCCATCCTCGTCGGGACCTGCTGGCGCTGCCGCGGCCCGTTGTAACGACCATCCTCACCGGGACCTGCTGGCGCTGCCGCGGACCGTACATCGACCATCTTTCCGGGACCTGCTGGCGCTGCCGCGGCCCGCACCAACTAAGCTCGAGGATTGTGAGCTAATCATCATCTCATCCAAACTACCTGACTGGTAGACAGACTGTCCCGCTACCCCTTACCCTGCTTTGAGAGACTTGAATCGAGGGGACCCCTGAGTCCAGACCTCCTTGTACCATTCAACCGTACCTTAAGAAGTGCTTATAAAGAACACTGAACCTTATCCGTGTGTGGTATCTGTCTGTGGGGGGGAAGTTACTTGTCTGTACGATCGCTGGAGACGGCTCTCCCCGGAGACCTCTCCTCCTGACCCCGGCCGACCCTCCCGGTCCGTCTATCCTTTCTAACACAGATGAACTGATAGACAAATTGGGGGCTGCCAAATTTCTCAGTACCTTTGACTTAACTGCAGGGTACTGGCAGATTGGCATGGCCCCAGGAGCAAAAGAAAAGACAGCATTCTCCACCCCTGATGGGCATTACCAGTTTACTGTGATGCCCTTTGGGTTAAAGAATGCCCCTGCCACCTTCCAGAGGTTGGTGAACCATGTCCTGGCTGGGTTGGGGTCCTTTAGTGCAGCTTATCTTGATGATATTGCTGTCTTTAGCTCCACCTGGCAGGATCACCTGATCCACCGTGGGAAGGTTTTAGAGGCTCTGCAGAGTGCAGGTCTCACTATCAAGGCGTCCAAATGCCAGATAGGGCAGGGCACTGTGGTGTACTTGGGCCACCTTGTAGGTGGAGGCCAGGTACAGCCCTTACAACCCAAAATCCAGGCCATCATGGACTGGATAGCTCCAACAACCCAGACCCAAGTCAGGGCATTCCTTGGCTTGACTGGGTACTACAGGAGGTTTGTGAAGGGGTATGGGTCCATTGTGACCCCCCTCACAGAACTCACCTCCAAGAAAATGCCCAAGAAAGTTAACTGGACAGTTAGTTGTCAAAAGGCTTTTGACACCCTAAAAGAAGCAATGTGCTCAGCACCAATTCTAAAAGCTCCAGATCATGCCAAGCAGTTCATAGTGCATTGCCTCTGAGCTAGGGATAGGAGCGGTCCTATCCCAGACCAATGATGAAGGCCAAGACCAACCTGTTGCTTTTATAAGCAGAAGACTACTCCCTAGAGAGCAGCGTTGGAGTGCCATTGAGAGGGAGGCCTTTGCTGTGGTTTGGTCCCTGAAGAAGCTGAGGCCATACTTGTTTGGCACTCACTTCCTAGTTCAAACTGACCACAGACCTCTCAGATGGCTAATGCAGATGAAAGGGGAAAATCCAAAACTACTGAGGTGGTCCATCTCCCTACAGGGAATGGACTTTGAAGTGGAACACAGACCAGGGACTGCCCATGCCAATGCAGATGGACTTTCCAGGTTCTTCCACTTAGACAATGAAGACTCCATAGGACAAGGTTAGTCTCATCACCTTTCATTTGGGGGGGGGTTGTGTGAGAAAGTGCCATCTTTCTTGCATGGTATGCCCCCACTTTTTGCTAAATTGCTGAATGAACTTCGATTGAGTGTACCCTGGGTTCCTGCCAATCAGGTGCCCAGGGCCTATGTTCCTTCCTTAAACCACACAAACTCCAAATTGGCAAACCCTAGCCACATGTCAGCCCCTAGTAAATGGTACCCTAGGTGCCCAGGGCCTTGTGGCCAGGGAAGGCCTCTAAGGGCTGCAGCACTCATTGTGCCACCCTCAGAGGCCCTGTACCCTTACACACACACTGCCCTTGCAGGCTGTGTGTCTGGGTGCAGGACAAAACAAAGAGTCGACATGGCACACATCACTGTGTACCATGCCCATCACCTACACTGCCAAGGCATATGTCAGCCACCCCTCTAGCTGGGTGCATTACGCCTATGGTGTGGGCACAGGAGCAGGAGCCCTGTGCCCCTACAGTACCCGGGTCCATTCCTGAGCACTGTAAGTGCAGTGCTGTCATTTAAGAGTACATGGTGCTGAGAGCTTGTCAAACACGAGCTCCACAGCACCATATTGGCACCACTGAAGCCTGGGAAGTTTGGTATCAAACTTCTCAGCACATTGAACCCACACTGATGCCAGTGTAGGATTTAATGTACTAAGCACCCCAGAGGGCATCTTAGAGATGCCCCCTTACAGCCAACTTACAATCCACGTCTGCTCTGAGGCTGCCCAGGCTGCCACACAGCAGACACGTTGCTGGACCCCTGGGTGGGAGAGCCCCTGCTCTCCCGGGCCTGCAACAATGCACATCCTGGGTGAGGTGAGAAATCTCCTCCCCCAGGATGAGCAAAGGGAAGCTTCAAAGGCAGGCCGCCATTTGGAGTTTCCCCAGGCCACTGCAACCCCCCACTCTGGCGGGAAGCTTGGCCGGAAACCCCATACAAGGACAGGGGATGTGCCAGCCTGCCCACCCCACCCCTCAGGTGGGGGAGGCGAGGTGAAGCACATCTCCGGGCTCTCGCCATCTTGAAGATGGGAGGCCCTACCCTATCAGGATTAGGCTACTGCCCCCCTCCCACAGGAGAGAGGCAGGATAGGGGGTGTACCCACCCCAGGACAAGGACCCATTGGTCCCTGGCCTTCACCTACCTGTAACGCCCCTAAATCTAGTATTTAGGGGCACCCTGAACCTTCCTTCCGGAGATTCCAGATAGAAAACTACAAGAAGAGCAAGAAGAACAAAGACCTGCCCTGCAGCTGCTAAAAAGAGAAGAAGACACCAACTGCTTTGGCCCCAGCCCTACCGGCCTGTCGACTCTCGAACCTGCACCAGCGCGGCATCCCTCGTGGCCAGCAACCTCACCAACCCCGGAGGACCTGGCTACCTTTTAGCTCTAAGCCCCTGGGACTCCCACGAGTAGAGGCTCTACTCAAGAGACCTATTTGCTATCCCTGGCACCAGCCCGGGACCGCGGACCCAACACACTCTGCACCAGCCAAGCCTGGCCAGTGCCGGAGTGGACAAAGACCCAGAGGACGACCCCACGGCGACTGTGACCCAGAGTCCGGCACCCAAGGACCCCCCTCGACATCCCGGAAGAAGCCTGCAGCCTCAGAACCAAGTGCCACCCCAGCCGCGATCAACCAGAGGGTAAGATTCCCGACGTCAAAAGGCACTCCTGCACCCGGCGCCCTGCGGCCCCCTGTGCCCAATCCCGGGGTACCCACCTAACCTACAACTACCCAACTTACCTCTCGAAGTGGTGGTGGCACCTGAAACATCCTCGTCCCCGAGCCTGCAGCCTTTTTCCAAACCGGAACATTCCCATTGATTTCCATTGAGCGCCCGAAGGCTCAAAAGCACCCTGCACCCAGCCGCCCGAGTGGCCCTGGCAGTGCCCTCTCTACACTAACCTACTTCCCCACTTGCCCTGAGTAAGTGACCAGGAGCCCAGCTCCCACAGCCGCGTGGCTTGCCAGACAGCAGCCACCAACCAAGGCCCCCCTATCCCTCATAGGATAACCTTGGGCCCAACTCTCTCTGCACCCGGCCGTCCTGAAACCGCTGAGGGTGAACCAACTGTACCTACCTGACACTGGGGGACCCCTGAGTCCATGCCCGGAATTTCAACACTGCCAGTCGAGTACTTACCCTTAAACCGCTAACTTCATTTTCCTCATAGGGTAACATTGACTGGCTTTTTCTTCAAAAATCTTCTAAGTGTGAACTTTTCAAAACTGCAAAAATTCACCAAAAATCAGCCAAGTGACAAAAACGAATTTACTCACCTGCTCCTAGGTGAGCTCCCAGTGCTGGATCTTGGTGCCCAGCCCTGACCCTGAAAAGTGTTCACAACTATACTTACCTCTAACTCATTTTTCTCCCATAGGAAACCATTGTCTGCTTTTCTGTGAAATTTCTTCTAAGTGTCTATTTTTGCAAATTTGAAATATTCTTTTAAAATCGTACCAATTCTGCAAACGAAATTACTTACCTGCTTTTGATAAGGACCCCAGTCCTGGGTCTAGGCACCCAGTCCTGGATTACTAAAGTAACGATAAAGTACTCTACCTGCAATGTGAATTTCTTGCCATAGAGATCCATTGAATGTTTTCTTTGAAATATTTTCTAAGTGCTAACTTTTGAAATAGCTAAATATTATTTAAAAATCATTACAGTTATTAAGTCGACTTTCATCACTTGATTCTGAATACTGACCCAAGGCTGGTTCTAGGAGCCAGACCTGGAATTCCAAAAGTAATCTGAAAAGTAATTTATTACAAATAACCTGAATTTACCATTGAGCTCAATGCATTGTTATGTTTAGGAAATAGGATTGTTTATTGCAACCAACTGTGACTGTTTACACAAATTTATTGCTTAAGACAAAAGTATTTATATTCAACCTCTCATTCTGAGAAAGTATATTTTTACCCCCTTTGTGGTTCTAAAAATAAAACAAGCATATATTTTATATATATAAACCATTGGCCTAGAGTTCAGTTATTGAGTGTGTGAAACCATTTGCTGACTGAGTGTGTACAATAAATGCTTTACACTGTCCTCTGGTACTGCCTTACTGCTCGACCAAGCTACCACTTTTGAGAGTAAGGTCATACCTAACTTTGATCTCTATCAGCCTCTGGGGGACTGTGGACTCTGTACACCCTGTACCTTTTAGGGAACAGTATATACAGAGCCACTTTCTCACATTGGTGTCAAACGCTTTGGAATACTACCCCCCGCCAGTTCTGGTGACGGGGGTAGCATTCCACCCTTCTAGAGGGAGAGACATGTTCACACTGGTCTAACCCGGTAGGACTTTCTTGCGCCCTGGCATCACAAAATGGATGCCTCTGCCACAGACACGGGTCTGACCTCCTGCTGCTGACCGAAACTCCGGCAGGGGAGGCCTGGACAATAGGTTTCCTTTCGAAGGGAGGTGTAACCACCTCTCCAGACAGGCAGATGTGTATTGGGGCTGGGCGGGAGCACTCTCTGGTGCTTTGAAGTCCTGCACTGGGGGCACATTTGGTGTCCCTGTGCATGGTCCAGTTCAAACCGGTTGCAGGGGCTACCTGCTCCTGCACTGGCACAAATCTGGACAAAGGAAATGGGTGTAACCACCACTCTTTCCAAACCCTCCCATAGGTGGGTCCCTAGAGTATGTCCAACCCCCAAACTTAGTATAAGTATGGGAACCCAGTCCTTAAGACTTTAGATTACCCTGGACGAAACTCTGCAACATATATCCTGGACATTCGACTTTCTATCTCGACTAGAAGACAGAAGAAATGTCCCTTGGGGTCAAGGAGTGACTCCCCTGTTTGGCAGGCACCAAAGAAGCAACTGACTGGTCTGCAATTCTGAAGCTCCCGCCAGACGCTGAAGTCTCTGCATCCCCAGAGGTGGATTTCTAGACTTCCCTGAGGCTACCCTGAGTCCACAGCAAAGCTCAGGCCCGTGGCTTTCGTGGGTGACGTGGCACGGTGACCCCTGGACACCGTGAACTTTTACAGCAACATTATCTTCTGGGACTTCCTCGAAGTTGTGCTTTACGCTCCTAGTAGCCCCAGCCTTGAGCACCTCCTGCACCGAAGATTGCTGGCGTCCACTCCACGAGTGACCCGTGGGCCAGTTTCAAGTGCGACTGCTCGAGGCTCCTTCGCGATCTGTAGCCCGTTGGCTAGTAGGTCCCCACGAAGGCAACTCATCTTCTACTTGAGCATTCCTGGTTGTCCAGACGTGCCCTGACTTAACCTTGCTGGGTGAGTCCCTCAGACCTTGCTGGTCTGCACCGCAGTCCTTTCTCTGAATTCTTGTGACTTGCTGTTGCCAAGGTTTGTTGGGTCCAATCTGGCCGCCAACACCGCAGCATTCGACAGACTTTGTGGGACAGCTCGAATTCGGCTCGTGGACTTCGTCGACACCTCCTGGACCTCGTGGCTAAAGAGTCAAGACACCCATCAACTCACCTGAAGCACCTGACATCTGTGGGCATTGGTCCATCCTGCCCTCGGTCACTGGCTAGTGACCAAGACTCTGTCCCCTCTGCTTTCAGGTTCCTTCCATCCTAGATCCAGGCTTGGATCTCTTCGGACACTTCTCCTCTTCACGGCAGTAGCAGTTCTTTGCAGGCTTCCATTGCAATCAACGACGCGACCTGACACCAAAAGACACCTATGCACCCGGCTTCCCTGGGTGAGGTAACTCGAGTACTCCGGTACTCCCGTGGGTGCTGGCCCTAGAACTTCTTAAGTCCAAAAATGGTTTGGTCCTGACTCGATTCTAAGTGTCCCTAATCTTTAAATTTCCAACCGCGACATTGGCCATAGAAGCTAACGGGAACCCGCTGTTGTGTTCACACACTGCATACAGTCCCCGTGGGTCCCCTATGTCACTACCTTGGGTGGTTTCTACGGGTCCCAGCGATTCTACAGGCTCTAGGCCTTGTGTCTAGTTCAGTTGTGGTTCTTATACCACTTTTTTTGTATATGGTATGGTACTCCCTTAGGGCCCAAACGTGTATTTGTGCTATTACTGTCAATTGCTAACTTGTAACTTAAGTACTTCGAACTCCAGTCTCATAAAGAGACTAGAGGGGTGTGTTTTATCCTAAATACATATATTTTAACTATATACCTGGTTCGGATGTTCTTTAATTTGATCATTCAAGAGATTATAGACTGGTAAAACAACCTGCTTTACATTCCTTCAAGACTTAGCCAGAAGGCTGCTCTCCATAGCTACCACTAGGATAGCTTTCAATAAAGGTTGTCGTTAACCGATGCACCATAAGGGGTTGTTTGGACTGATACAAGGTGGCCACTAGACCTAGTGGACAGCATATATCAGGCCACCTTCTCACAATGAATTTCTTTTTAAAGTCTTGTACAGGGATGCTGTAGGAGAGTAGGGTCTGGTCTCCTATGGCCACCCCAAATTTTTTGCTTTTTGCTTCACTGGTTTTTGACATATTGAGGCTGTGGGCCTGCTAATCAGACCCCCAGCCTGCTGTTCTCTCTAACTAAATTGACACTATGCACCCTAGGTGCATAACCAATTGGAATTGGATCACCCTGTGAGCCCCTGTACCAGTGTACACTAGGTACCCAGGGCATTGGTGGATCTAAGGCCTACCAGGGGCTGAAGCATGTATTGTGCCACCCCTGGCCTAACAAATTTGACACAACTGGCTGATCACTCAGCTGGGGTAAGTTGGTGTAACCACCTCTTACTTAGGTGTAGTATACCTATACCTAACCTTAAATGGGACACATGTTAACCTATAAGTCACTCCTATGGCAGGCCTTAACAATCCTGAAGGCTGAGTGCTTGGTTCCATGTGAGATGGTGCTCTGGCATGAGCTGAGCCTGTCTGCAGTGGTCGGAACAACCTCCTTCTACCGTTTCCAGATATCGTCATACCATATACTCTTAAGTGCATTATGAACCTCGCGGTTAAATGCTATCTTTGGTTTGGCTTTATCAAAACATGTCGAGTAAGGTGTCATACGAATTGGAATACTAACCCCTCGCCAATTCTGGCGACGGGGTTATCATTCCGCCCTTCTAGAGGGACACGATATGTACAGTACCTGAAACCCGGGTAAAATCAGACATAGCCTCAGCTCCACAAAATGGATGCTGCCACCACAGACACAAGTCTGCCCTCCTGCTGCTGGGAGTCCTTCCAGCTTGGGAGACGTGAACAAAGGGTTTCCTGCCAGGGGAGGTGCAAGCACCACCCCAGACAGGATTTTGTGTATTGGTCAGGTAGGGCTTGAAAGGAATCAGACATGCCTGAGGCTCACAAGGAGCCTCGGTGCATATGCCAGTTCAAACCGGTCCTGGGGCACACCAGCCCCGGACCTGGGGCGAGCTGGACAAAGGATTGGGGGTGTAACCACCCCCCTTCCTGGTCCCACCCTTAGGGAGGGACCTCGCAGGTAGTCCGGCCCCTAGAATCCGCTTAAAGGTAGGAGCTGTGTCCTAAGACTTCAGACATCCTGGAATCAACTTAACCACAAGAAGAAGACGGGAACTTCGACGCTCTGCTGCACAGAGGACTGAAGGAAATCTCCCCTATGGTCAGGGAGTGACCATCTTGCTAACGCAAGCACCAACCAGCTGTTCAACATCTGCTTTGCCGCCGCCTCCCGCCGGAGCCCGAGCCCAGAGCCCGACAAGACCTGGACCTCCAGACCTCTCACAGCCCGATCCACAGTCCCTGCAAAGAAGGAACCCGTGGAGGCACCGAGACACGTGGAGCCAGCCATCTTGGAAGACCGACGACAAGTTGTAAGTGCAACGACAGAGTCTCCCTCCAAGATGTGCTTTGGGTCCTGAGAAGCCCAACCACCGAGCAGCATTTGCACCAAAGGTGAGCCCTCCAGCATCTCCACGATCTGCGTGGGGCCCCTCTGCACTTTGCATCTCGACGCGCCTGCCCGGTCCCTGGCCCGTTGGCTAGTGGCCATTTTGGCGACCTATTTTGAAATCAACGACGCTGGTCTGGTTGCTCCAGACTGGCCCTAGCTGCTCTCCAAAAGAGCAGCCCCTCTGACCTTGCTGGTCAGAACAATCAGCTTTCCTCTCCTTCCACAACTCCTGCCTTTGCCAAGGCTTGTTTGCTTCTTTCGAGTCGCCGACACCGCCGACAGCGAGAGCCTGCGTTGGACAGCTCGTGACTCGACTCCTGGATGTCGTTGACCTTCAGGGACCACGTGGCTGTGGAGACAAGCTACACCTAACCACCTGTTTGCACCCGACATCGCCTGGTACCTACCTGGTGCCACGCCGGTCACTGGCTAGTGACTGTGAACACTGTCCCCTCTGCTTTCAGGTCTTCTACAACCCCAATCCACTCTTGGATCCACCGCATCTCTTCTGGACCGACCGCCTGCAGCATCCTTGTCATCAGGCTCCATTGAATTGATAGAAGATACCCGACGCACTTCGAGACCTATGCACCCGCTTCCTGTGGGTGAGGTAAAGCTGGCACTCCGGTGCCCAAGTGTAGAGAAACATTTCTAGTGTCTGTGTTTTGAATCTTAAGATCGTAGTCCATCCAGAAGACCCTTTCTGCAGTAACTTTTAAACTTTTACGCACCCATTGAAAACCTATGGGAGCCTGCGTGTAACTTTCCCCACTGCACACGCGACCCGTGGACCTCCTGGTCACTAACTGAAGTTAGCTCCTTGTAGGCCCAGCGATTCTAGTGGCCCTAGGCCTTTTCCCTTTCCTGTTCGTGGTACTTATACCACTATTTTAGTATATGGTTTGAGTGGCCACCAGGGCCCATCCATATAAAGTGCAACTTCTGTATATTATAACGTTGTCTTGTTTAACGATTTGTGCTCCTGTGCTCATAAAGAGTCTAGGGGATACTTTGAGAAATAAATACATATATATTTTGAATATATATCTGTGTGGTGTCCTTTCATTGGTATAAAGATCGGTTACATTTGGTAAAACAGCCTGCTTAACACGCTTTAACGAGTTTAGCCTCAAAGACTGCTAAGCCTACGCTACCACTAGGGCAGCTAGTCCGAAAAGGTTGACTTACAACCACACCATAAGGGTTGCTTGGCATGGTACAAGGTGGTCACTTTAACTAGTGAACAGCATATACCAGGCCAACTTCTCACATTGGTGAGAGCGGTTGGATTTGAGCTTGCTGTGTTTTACCATTGTAATCTCTTGGTTACCAATTGAAAGATCACATAGGTACCTGTAGGTACATATAAAACAAGATTAGATATACTTAAGTTACTGAACTTAGTTGTTGTAGAGCAAAGGGAGTAGCACACCCTGACTACAACTACTAGATAGGTTTAGTAGGAAAACCCAAGTGTAGGTAGATTGCAACACATCCACCCACACTTAAGAGCAATGGCTGGGGCAGAGGGGTCCAATGTACCCATCTCTGTTGAGAGTGACCCCCAGAGGGCACCATCCATCTTTGCTACCCTAAACCAAAATGAGCTCAGGCAGTTGGCAAATATCAGGGGCCTTACACAGCCCAAGAACCCTACCTCTGCTGAACTCAGGGAGCTTTTACAAGCTGATGAAGATCAGAAAGCTCTCAAGAAAGCCTCCCAGTTAGGCCCCTTAGGGACTAGAACAGGAGGCCCCCCTTCTGAAGATGCTACTGAGGTACCCCTTTGCAATAGTCACCCCTTAGATGAGAATCATACTACAGAGGATGAAAGTGATAAGGGTACTGAGACAGAAGGTAGTTGGGATGAAGGGAGAACTAGCCCAGTGCCAAGTGTTATACGTGGCCCAGCTAACCTAAGGCTACTGGGGACTGACAATGGGGTCACCCCATTGGATCTCCCTAGTGGACTTAACCAGGGGCTTGGGAGGCAGAGGAATCACTCAGGTGAGTCTAATGCTTCTCATGCCTCTAGAGGCTCTCAAGGTCAGTCCAGAAGAAGGATGACCACCCCTCAGAGGAGGGAGCATGAGGCCAGAATGCAGGAAGCTCAGCTGAGAATCAGGAGACAGGAGCTAGAAGTAGCTCTGATGGAAGAGAAACTGAGTAAGGCTAGGCAACCTAAAGAGAGTGGGTCTATACCCACTGGTGGCAGCATTGTCCCTAAGGACAAAGATAGGGTCTTTGACAATAGGAACCTGTCCAAGGTTGTGCCCCCCTACAAAAGTGGGGATGACATCCACAAATGGATGACTGCTCTTGAGAGAGCCTGCAAAGTGCAGCAGGTTCCTGAAGACCAGTGGGCAGCAATCTTATGGCTCTCCTTTGAAGGAAGAGGCAGAGATAGACTCCTCACTGTTAGAGAGGAGGATGTCAGAAACTACAGAGCCCTGAAGAGTGTCCAAGTTGATGGGTTAGGCTTAACCACTGAACAGTACAGGTTAATGTTCAGAGACACCCAAAAGACAGAGACTCAGGACTGGTCTGAATACATTGAATGTGCCACTAAGGCTTTGGAGGGTTGGTTGCTGGGAAGTAAGGTATCTGATTATACAGGATTGTACAATTTGATGATGAGAGAACAGATTTTAAATAACTGTCAGAACCAGCAACTGCATCAACACTTGGTTGACTCAGATCTGACCTCTCCCCAAGAATTGGGAAAGAAGGCAGACAAATGGGTCAGAACCAGGGTTAAGCAAAAGAACCAGAACCAGGGCCAAGGGGGTGATCAGAAGAAAACAGACCAAAAGGGTGGAGATCAGAAATCTAAAGACCAGAAGTCTTCAACAGGGCCCCAAACTAGTACTAACGAGGGTGGGTCCCAGCCTAAAGGGAAGAAGAAAGAAGTTCCAAAGAAACCCTGGTGCAAATCTTGCAAGAATACAACTCACTGGACTAGTGATTGTAAGAAGGGTGGAGCCCCCAACACTGTTGCCCCTAAGGCACCTGCTCCCAGTACTACTGTTAGCAGTGTTGGTCCCCAGACAAAGGGTGTAGTGGGAATCACTATGGGAACTGAAGGCGATTCTGACTTAGACAGAACCCTGACACAGGCAGTCTTGATCTGTGATGGGGACATGGATTTGTCCCTGACTGTGAGCCCCAGTAACCTGGGCAAGTACAGACAGACTCCTTTAATAAATGAAAAAGTGTCTCAAGCCTACAGGGACACATGTGCCAGTGTCACTATGGTGACACCAGGCTTTGTGGACCCTGGACAGTACATACCAGGTGAGAACTACCTGGTGACCAATGCCAGCAATGCCACTACTTTACATAGTGTGGCAGTTGTTAACTTCTCATGGGGAGGGGTAACTGGCCTCAAAAGGGTTGTGGTTAGTGCAGACCTCCCAGTAGAATGTTTGTTGGGCAATGACCTAGAGAGTTCTCTATGGTCAGAAGTGGAGTACAGGACACATGCAGAGATGTTAGGTATATCACCACATGTCCTTGCTGTGACCAGGTCACAGGACAAAAAGTGCCTTACTGAACCACAGGTCTTGGATCCTGGAACAATGGACCAAGCACCTACCAAGAAGAAGAACAGGAGGGGTAAGGCTGTGCCTTCCCCCCTGCCTCCAAGTGATGATCAGCCTTCCCAGGAAGATGATCTAGAGAACCCTGAAGGAACTGTCCCTGAAGAGCTTGAACCTGATCAGGTTGAGTTTCTGGGGACAGGGGGACCTTCCAGGGCTGACTTGGGGCAGGCTCAGTTAACCTGTCCATCTCTTGAACCCCTCAGACAGCTGGCTGCTGCTGAGGCTGCTGGGAATGCTCAAGGTACCCATAAAGTGTATTGGGATGATGGGCTCCTTTATTCAGAGGCTAGAGACCCAAAACCTGGTGCAACCAGGAGGTTGGTTATACCTCGGCAATTTAGGGGCTTCCGTCTTACCTTGGCCCATGATATTCCTCTAGCAGGACACTTAGGCCAGAACAAGACTTGGGACAGGCTTGTCCCTCACTTTCACTGGCCTCACATGAATGAAGATACCAAGGAGTTTTGTCGCTCCTGTGTAACCTGCCAAGCCAGTGGCAAATCAGGTGGCACAACAAAGGCCCCCCTAATACCACTACCTGTGGTGGGGGTCCCCTTTGAAAGAGTGGGAATAGATATAGTGGGTCTCATGGATCCTCCCACTGCATCTGGGCACAGATTTATACTGGTGGTAGTGGATCATGCCACCAGGTATCCAGAGGCAATTCCCCTTAGGGCCACTACAGCTCCTGTTGTGGCCAGGGCCCTGCTGGGAGTGTTCTCCAGAGTGGGGTTTCCTAAGGAGGTGGTTTCTGACAGAGGTACCAACTTCATGTCAGGATACTTGACAGCTATGTGGAAGGAATGTGGTGTCAACTACAAGTTCACCACTCCTTATCACCCACAATGCAATGGGCTTGTTGAGAGATTCAACAAGACCCTAAAGGGTATGATCAAAGGATTACCTGAAAAGCGCAGGCGAAGATGGGACATCCTTCTACCCTGCCTTCTGTTTGCTTACAGAGAGGTCCCACAAAAAGGAGTTGGCTACAGCCCCTTTGAATTGTTGTTTGGGCACCCTGTAAGAGGCCCAGACATAGTGGACTATGTACTTGGTCTCCGCTCCAGGATGGCTGAGTATATGGAGAAGGCATCCAAAAACCTTGAGGCAAGCCAGGCCTTACAGAAAGCTTGGCATGACCAAAAGGCTGTCTTGGTTGAGTTTCAGCCAGGACAGAAGGTATGGGTGTTGGAGCCAGTGGCCCCAGCAGCACTCCAAGACAAATGGTCTGGACCCCATACAATCCTGGAAAAGAAGGGAGAGGTTACCTACTTGGTGGACCTAGGAACTCCCAGGAGTCCCCACAGGGTACTCCATGTTAACAGGTTAAAAGCATAAGTTGACAGGGCAGACATGGGCTTGCTCATGGCTACAGATGAGGGACAGGAGGAAGAGAGTGACCCTCTTCCAGACCTGTTGTCTCAGAACCCTGAGGATGGTTCAGTTGAAGGAGTGACCCTTGGAGGCAACCTCACTGAGCATCAGCAGATTGAATGTAGACACGTTCTACAATCATTTCAACACATGTTTTCATTGATACCTAGTCAAACTGACTGGTGTACCCATGTGGTGGACACTGGTGACAGTCTGCCTGTGAAGAACAAACTTTACAGACAACCTGACCATGTCAGGGACTGTATAAAGGCTGAGGTACACAAAATGCTGGAGTTGGGTGTCATTGAACCCTCAGAGAGCCCCTGGGCTAGCCCAGTGGTTCTGGTCCCCAAACCTCACACCAAAGATGGCAAGAGAGAGATGAGGTTCTGTGTGGATTACAGAGGACTCAATGCTGTCACTAGGACAGATGCACATCCTATTCCAAGGGCAGATGAGCTCATAGATAAACTAGCTTCTGCTAAGTTTTTGAGCACATTTGACTTGACAGCTGGCTATTGGCAAATCAGATTAGCTGAGGAGTCTAAGGCCAAAACAGCATTCTCAACCCCAGGTGGGCATTATCAATTTTTGGTAATGCCCTTTGGTCTGAAGAATGCACCTGCCACCTTCCAAAGGTTGGTGAATCAAGTCCTTACTGGGTTGGATGACTTTTGTGCAGCATATCTTGATGACATTGCTGTCTTTAGCTCCACCTGGGAGGATCACCTGATCCACCTGAAGAAGGTACTTGAGGCTCTGCAAAAGGCAGGCCTCACTATCAAGGCTACTAAGTGCCAGATAGGGCAGAGTAAGGTTGTGTATTTGGGCCACCTTGTAGGTGGAGGCCAAGTTCAACCACTGGAGAGTAAGATACAATCCATCAAGGACTGGTCCCCTCCAACCACCCAGACTCAAGTTCGAGCTTTCTTGGGCTTGAGTGGGTACTACAGGAAGTTTGTTAAGAACTATGGGTCCATTGTGACTCCTCTTAATGATCTGACATCCAAGAAGATGCCCAAAAAGGTTCAGTGGACAGTAAGCTGTCAAAAGGCATTTGACGACCTGAAGAAGGCCATGTGCTCTGCACCTATCCTGAAAAGTCCTGACTACTCCAAAGAGTTTATTGTCCAAACAGATGCTTCTGAGTTGGGTGTGGGAGCTGTGCTGTCACAACTTAATGTAGATGGTCAAGACCAACCCATTGCTTTTATTAGCAGAAGGTTGACCCCCAGAGAGAAGAATTGGTCAGCTATTGAGAGGGAGGCCTTTGCTGTGGTGTGGGCCCTGAAGAAGCTGAGGTCATACTTGTTTGGCACTCACTTCAAGATTCAGACCGACCATAAGCCCCTCTTGTGGCTAAATCAGATGAAGGGTGAAAACCCCAAACTGCTTAGGTGGTCCATTTCCCTACAGGGGATGGACTTTACAGTGGAGCACCGGCCAGGTACAGACCATGGGAATGCAGATGGTCTCTCCAGGTACTTCCACTTAGGACATGAAGACGAGACTGGTCAAGGCTAGTTTAATGTCCCTGCGTTTGGGGGGGGGTTGTGTAGGAGAGTAGGGTCTGCTATCCTATGGTCACCCCAAATTTCTTGCTTTTTGCTTCACTGGTTTTTGACATATTGAGGCTGTGGGCCTGCTAATCAGACCCCCAGCCTGCTGTTCTCTCTAACTAAATTGACACTATGCACCCTAGGTGCATAACCAATTGGAATTGGATCACCCTGTGAGCCCCTGTACCAGTGTACACTAGGTACCCAGGGCATTGGTGGATCTAAGGCCTACCAGGGGCTGAAGCATGTATTGTGCCACCCCTGGCCTGGCCTAACAAATTTGACACAACTGGCTGATCACTCAGCTGGGGTAAGTTGGTGTAACAACCTCTTACTTAGGTGTAGTATACCTATACCTAACCTTAAATGGGACACATGTTAACCTATAAGTCACTCCTATGGCAGGCCTTAACAATCCTGAAGGCAGAGTGCTTGGTTCCATGTGAGATGGTGCTCTGGCATGAGCTGAGCCTGTCTGCAGTGGTCGGAACAACCTCCTTCTACCGTTTCCAGATATCGTCATACCATATACTCTTAAGTGCATTATGAACCTCGCGGTTAAATGCTATCTTTGGTTTGGCTTTATCAAAACATGTCGAGTAAGGTGTCATACGAATTGGAATACTAACCCCTCGCCAATTCTGGCGACGGGGTTAGCATTCCACCCTTCTAGAGGGACATGACATGTACAGTACCTGAAACCCGGGTAAAATCAGACATAGCCTCAGCTCCACAAAATGGATGCTGCCACCACAGACACAAGTCTGCCCTCCTGCTGCTGGGAGTCCTTCCAGCTTGGGAGACGTGGACAAAGGGTTTCCTGCCAGGGGAGGTGAGAGCACCACCCCAGACAGGATTTTGTGTATTGGTCAGGTAGGGCTTGAAAGGAATCAGACATGCCTGAGGCTCACAAGGAGCCTCGGTGCATATGCCAGTTCAAACCGGTCCTGGGGCACACCAGCCCCAGACCTGGGGTGAGCTGGACAAAGGATTGGGGGTGTAACCACCCCCCTTCCTGGTCCCACCCTTAGGGAGGGACCTCGCAGGTAGTCCGGCCCCTAGAATCCGCTTAAAGGTAGGAGCTGTGTCCTAAGACTTCAGACATCCTGGAATCAACTTAACCACAAGAAGAAGACGGGAACTTCGATGCTCTGCTGCACAGAGGACTGAAGGAAATCTCCCCTATGGTCAGGGAGTGACCATCTTGCTAACGCAAGCACCACCCAGCTGTTCAACATCTGCTTTGCCGCCGCCTCCCGCCGGAGCCCGAGCTCAGAGCCTGACAAGACCTGGACCTCCAGACCTCTCACAGCCCGATCCACAGTCCCTGCAATGAAGGAACCCGTGGAGGCACCGAGACAAGTGGAGCCAGCCATCTTGGAAGACCGATGACAAGCTGCAAGTGCAACGACAGAGGCTCCCTCCAAGTTGTGCTTTGGGTCCTGAGAAGCCCAACCACCGAGCAGCTTCTGCACCAAAGGTGAGCCTTCCAGCATCTCCACGATCTGCGTGGGGCCCCTTTGCACTTTGCATCTCGACGCGCCTGCCCGGTCCCTGGCCCGTTGGCTAGTGGCCATTTTGGCGACCTATTTTGAAATCAACGACGCTGGTCTGGTTGCTCCAGACTGGCCCTAGCTGCTCTCCAAAAGAGCAGCCCCTCTGACCTTGCTGGTCAGAACAATCAGCTTTCCTCTCCTTCCACGACTCCTGCCTTTGCCAAGGCTTGTTTGCGTCTTTCGAGTCGCGGATACCGCCGACAGCGAGAGGCTGTGTGGGACAGCTCGTGACTTGACTCCTGGACGTCGTCGACCTTCAGGGACCACGTGGCTGCGGAGACAAGCTACACCTAACCACCTGTTTGCACCCGACATCGCCTGGTACCTACCTGGTGCCACGCAGGTCACTGGCTAATGACTGTGAACACTGTCCCCTCTGCTTTCAGGTCTTCTACAACTCCGATCCACTCTTGGATCCACCGCATCTCTTCTGGACCGACCGCCTGCAGCATCCTTGTCATCAGGCTCCATAGAATCGATAGAAGAAACCCGACGCACTTCGAGACATATGCACCCGCTTCCTGTGGGTGAGGTAAAGCTGGCACTCCAGTGCCCAAGTGTAGAGAAACATCTCTAGTGTCTGTGTTTTGAATCTTAAGATCGTAGTCCATCCAGAAGACCCTTTCTGCAGTAACTTTTAAACTTTTACGCAGCCATTGAAAACCTATGGGAGCCCGCGTGTAACTTTCCTCACTGCACACGCGACCCGTGGACCTCCTGGTCACTAACTGAAGTTAGCTCCTTGTAGGCCCAGCGATTCTAGAGGCCCTAGGCCTTTTCCCTTTCCTGTTCGTGGTACTTATACCACTATTTTAGTATATGATTTGAGTGGCCATCAGGGCCCATCCATATAAAGTGCAACTTCTGTATATTATAACGTTGTCTTGTTTAACGATTTGTGCTCCTGTGCTCATAAAGAGTCTAGGGGATACTTTGAGAAATAAATACATATGTATTTTGAATATATAACTGTGTGGTGTCCTTTCATTGGTATAAAGGGGGGTTACATTTGGTAAAACAGCCTGCTTAACACGCTTTAACGAGTTTAGCCTCAAAGACTGCTTAGCCTACGCTACCACTAGGGCAGCTAGTCCGAAAAGGTTGACTTACAACCACACCATAAGGGTTGCTTGGCATGGTACAAGGTGGTCACTTTAACTAGTGAACAGCATATACCAGGCCAACTTCTCACAGATGCCAATATAATTTTTAGGTTCTTACCTTCATTTGGAGTTCCCTCCTTACCTCAGCTGGACAACACATGCAGCGTGCACCATTAATAGCTCAACTATTGCAAGGCCTGTTACTACCAAAGTTTCAATTGTAGAATGTGCTGTACACACCTCCCCCAAGGACTGTGTAACAATTGGCAAATAATTTATTGATGCAGATGTACAAAAAAGGAATAGCATTAACTGATTGTGAGTACACAATGGTTCAGATTGCTTCTACTACACATGATATCATGATAAAGATAAAGGATGATGATATGTACTATGACACTAAGTATATTATTGAAAGGGCTGGGTGAAAGAAAATGAAGAAGGGAACAGGAGAGGATTTATGCAAACAGAAAAGGGATATGAATAGGCCGAAATGCACAAAGATGTTTACCAACGATAATGCTTGCTCCCATGTCCCGTCTTTTTCATGGTCCATCACTTGTTGGACGTGATGGGAAGATCAGACTGTTTTCCTAATGCTGTATTTCTACTGCCCCAGGCCACTTCATTTCCCCACATTAAATAGACTTCATCAACATACCCCCTACTCAAACTACAAGAACGTGTTGGTTATTGTGTGCATGATCAGCAAATGGACTAAGGCATGCCAATTCAAGAACAGCAATGCACAAACTATTGCCAAATGCCTCCTGAAAGAGTTCATACCGCGCTTTTGAGTACCTATGCTTTTGGGGATCTGAAAATGGACCGGCGTTCATCTCACATGTGATTGAGGGGTTGTGCAAGGGGCAAGGAGCCACACAGAAACTACATGTGTTCCACAGAAACTACCAAGTGGGAATGGTATCCCAAGCTCATCCTGAAGGGTTGCACTTGCTACACAGCAAAGAAAGGAAAAGTGTGTAAGCGGGCCCCAAGGATACATCACCTAAAGAACGTCTGGAAACATCGATGCCCCAACCCGTCAGGCTACAAGTTGTGACAACGAGACCTCCTTACCTTTTCATCACTTTGTTTTCTTCATATTGAATGTGCCTAAGTAATAGATGTGCTTGCAAACCTCTCAAATTACTTGAAGACAGGCACCAACGGTTACTTTTTCTGTTTACAGGTATCATCTCTGAGGCTCTACATTATTGTTCAGCAGATTTTTTTTTTTTAAATAGTACAAGTACAGCAGAAGATAAGACATTCCTCCAACTAGTAACACTAGCCACACGTTCCAACGATTTGAACAATGCCTCAAGACTTGCTCAAGACTTTCAGAACAATTAGAGAAAATGATCATGGGTGCTACTAGCAGCATTGACCCCCATTGCTGCCATTATAATGACTTTTGTACCACATTGAATAAATTGCAATTGATAAAGACGGGACAGGGGGACACTTCTCCTCTTCACGGCAGCAGCAGATCTTTGCAGGCTTTCATTGCAATCGACGACGCGACCCGACACCAAAAGACACCTATGCACCCGGCTTCCCTGGGTGAGGTAACTTGAATACTCCGGTTCTCCCGTGGGTGCTAGCCCTAGAACTTCTTAAGTCCAAAAGGGTTTTGTCCTGACTCGATTCTAAGTGTCCCTAATCTTTAAATTTCCAACTGCTGCAGTGCCCATAGAAGCTAACGGGAAAGATAAGAATAAAAATAAAAACATGGATAAGAAGCAAAATAAAGGCAAAGAGAAAGAAAAAGTGATGGAGCAGGAGAAAGAAAGGGAGGAGGCGAAAGAAAATAAGATTGGGAGCGGGGGCAGAAAAGAAAAGGAGAAAGAGAGAGAGAGAGAAAAAGACCTGGGAAACAACGATAATAATGACAGCAATAAGAACCTAGATTTAATGGCAAAAAAAGTAAAAAGACTACAAACAATTAAAAATTTAAAAGCTGCAACAAAAATTACGGGACCTCAGGATTTCTCTCAGCCTAGGTTTTTTAATATATTCAGCCCACTGACTAGAGAAGCAGGGAGTGAATTACCAAAAACAGATAAACATTATGCCATGCATGAAAGTGATGAGAAACAACCCACTGCTACGAGTATAAACTACGATGATCATACTGATTTCCTCCTAGCACGGCCCATTATAAATGAAAAATCTATGCGCGCTATGGACTCTGGTACCCAACTCCACGTTCAGCCATATGATTTATCTCGGAGAAACTCAGGGGCTAAAGCCGCCAGAACACGAAAAATGAAAACGGATCAAATAGATCTAAGAGAAAAAATCAATCCAAGCAAATATAGTGAGAATACATCTAACACTCTGAAAAAAAACAGGGTCGACATCCCCCTACCCCTTTCACCCCGTTTACTAACATTGGACAGGGAGAAACCTACTCCACCTGAAAATGATGTACTCTCCGAAGAGTCGGATTCTGACCTATATGAAACAGGCTTGTCTATCTCTAGCGAATCCTGCAAGACAACCGATACAAGTGAAGATCAAACTTCGGATTCTGGCAGCTCAGATGGCTCAGTTTTTCTAGAATCGGATAAATTAACTACCTCTGATCAAGGTTTGAACACACGGCCAAGATTGGAAAAAAGGAGGGCGAAATTCAAAAAACAGGGTCAAGCCATAAATGAAGAAACTGTCAACTTGATGAGCTACTTGGAACAACATGGCACAAGAACTAAACTTGCTCGAAAAACACCCAATAGTAAATCTAAGAGGAGATCAGAACATAAGCAACTTTATGAAAACCAACAGCAAACCGGTCACAGAACTGATGTAAGTTTAACGGCAGAACCCTCATTAGCCGCAGTGCTAAGCTCTATTAAGAGTCTCCATCAAGATACAAAAATTGATAGTCAAAGGAACCACTCTGCTATCCAAAACTTACAGGGAGCAATTCAAAAAATAGATAAAACTTGCACTGAAATTTCTGAGAGAATGGCTACAATAGAAGCACGTACTGAAAACCTGGAGACTGATGTTGCTCAGCTTCAAAAACATGAAAAAGATCAAGAGGCAGTTATTAAAGACCTACTGATAAAGATCGAAGACCAAGAAAATCGATCTAGAAGAAATAACCTGCGCTTCCTCGGAATTCCTGAAGGCAAGGAGGAAAACGATCCAAGGGGCTTTATGATAAACCTTCTGAAGACTGCCTTCCCGGAACTACAAACCTGGGAAATAGAGAAAGAAATTCAACGTGCCCACCGATTTCCTTTGATGCTCTCTAAACATTTGCACAAGCCTTCTCAATATCCAAGGGCTATTCTGGTTTACTTCGGAAACTTTCTTTTACGAGAAGCTATATACGATCTGGCAAGACCTACAAAAAAAAGAGAATACAAGGGCTTCTCATTCTTTACTAGACCAGACTATGCTCACACGACCGTTGAGCGAAGATGGAGGCTGCGACAATTAATCACCCCTTTTGAACAAACTGGGGCAACTGTTTTTCTGCAAAATCCGGCACGGTTGAAAATAATCTATAATGGCACAACGAGAAGCTTCACAAGTGAAATTCAAGCAGAGGTCTACTTAAAAGAAATAACTAAGACAGGAAAATGATATAAGGACAAAAAAAAAGTTTAAAACATTTATCAACAAAGAAAACCTCATTCAAAACCTGGAAACTTGACCTTAACGCTTATACCAGTCTTACCAGGCCGACACACAGAGGGTGCGGATGCGTGCTGATCTAGCTGACGCACACACTTGGGTACTTGCTGACCCAGGACGCTTCATTGGGTGATGAGGGGGGGGAGGAGGGTGGGGACCCTAGGGGGCGAGGGGCTTTGGGGAGGGGGGGCATGTGGACCAAGGTTGAATCAAGAGTAGAAGGTAATGATCCGCAACCAGGGGGAAAAGTAGAGACCAAGTTATATGGTAAAAAAAAAAAATGGACATATTTACAAGAATATGGAAAGATATCTTTAATGAATAGGATAAGAATTATCTCATTGAATATATGCGGCCTAAATGATTTAAAAAAAACACAAAAAGTAGCTATCGGCTTACAAACAATGGAACCAAATATTATATGCCTACAAGAAACTCACATTGAAGTCGGACAACTATATAACTTAAAAATGCTCGGGTATAAACTGATAACCGCTTCTACACAACCTACCAGAACTAAAGGGGTTGCAATCTTAGCTAAAGGGGGAGATCTTCAATTTACAAAGACAATTTCTGACAAAGGTGGTAGGTGGGCCATCGCAGAATGTTTATATAATAATGGGGAAAATAGGATGACTATCTGTACCGTATATGGCAATGTAGGAGATGACCCTGAAGCCTTGAACTATATTACTAACGAGTTGGTACATTGGCCATTGCCCTTAATTATTTGTGGTGATTTTAACCTAAATCTTCCGGGGCAATGGTCGACGGATCCTACATTTATCTATCAAGGGAGAAAACCTAGGGTCTTCAGGGCGTTTAAGGAGTTATGCTCACTGCACGGATTGATTGATACTTGGCATATGAAACACCCAGGTGATCATGGATTTACCTTTTATTCCTTTCCCCACTCACGCCACGCACGTCTTGACTATTTCCTCATCTCTAATTCCCTGGAGAATAGGTGCACAATCAATAAACTACCTAGGATACTCTCTGATCACAACTCGTTAGTACTTAATCTGGAATGCAATAGAAACAGCTCCACACGGAGGAGTTGGACGTTTGAAAGGGCCTTTCTAAAGAATGAGAGTTATAATAACCATATGAGGGATTGGATCTTGGCTTTCTTGGAAGTAAATATTGGTAGTGCTCCGATAGAGATAGTTTGGGACGCATTGAAAGCTGGGATTAGAGGAGAAACTCTCCAGTTCTCTGTTAGGTCCAACCGAGAAGGAAAGGCTCAACTCGATAGATTACAACAGAATCTGAGTATGACAGAGGCGGAATTAGCCAAAGCAACACTAAGAGGCCAGGTAACTGATGAATTAGAACGGGTGGCAGTGGCAAGAAATCGGATATCAGAAGTGCTTATTGAGAAAGCTATCAGCAAAGCTACGATCTATAAAAAAAAAACGTATGAACTTAGCAAACAAGTTGGACATCACCTAGCTGTTCGCACAAGAGAAGAACAGTCACTAAATACAATAAAGAACATTAAAGACTTAGATGGAGGGGTGAGATCGGAAGCCTCAGAGATTAGAAGGGCGTTTGAGAGATTCTATGAAGATTTATATAAAGAGCCTAATAGAGAACTGGAGAACATGGATGCATACCTGGAGCAATATGAGGGATTTTGTCCTAACGAGGAGGAACAAGCTAATTTAAACTGCACCCCTACGTGGGAGGAAATCCAGATGGCATTGAAATCATTAGCTAATGGAAAAGCCGCTGGGATAGATGGAATCCCCTCAGAATTTTATCAAAAATTTGCACTACAGCTTAGAACAATTTTGCTTGAATTGTTTAGGTCCATCTTTAATGGCGGTAAGCCTCCTCCCTCATGGTCTGCAGCGAAAATCATGGTCTGTCTGAAAAAAAATAAAGACCCCATGGAAATGGGTTCTTATAGACCGATCACACTAATAAATGGGGACTCGAAAATTTACTCAAAAGTATTGGCCGCCCGATTAGCCCCTATTATCCATAACATAGTGTCTCCTCGTCAACACGGGTTTATCCCAGGGAGATCAACGTCGGACCATGTCCAACGGGTGATATCACTTTTTGATTTCGCAGGAAAAACAGGAGACCCTATGGCTTTAATACTTTTGGATGCAGAAAAAGCCTTTGATAGGGTCTCCTGGAGGTTCCTGTGGGAAATTATGGGTAAGAGTGGACTCACATCACATTTTATTAAAGCCATGCAAGGACTATATGTCGACCCAGGGGCCTGTGTTATGATTAATGGGACTCTTTCAGAGAGATTTAAGATCACTAGGGGAACAAGACAGGGGTGCCCATGCTCTCCCCTGCTATTTGCAATCTATATAGATGCGTTTGTACGGAAATTAGAAAATCATCCGTTAGTGACTCCGATAAAGGCATTTAATATTGATACAAAAATCCTAGCGTATGCCGACGATATTGCCATAGTCACCGGCAATCCTGTTCAAGCAATGGCAGCGATAGAAGAGGAAGCGAATAGCTTTGGTAAGATCTCCGGATATAAGTTGAACTCATCTAAAACACAGATAGTCATTAATGACAAGCTAAGGATGGTTGACTATAGAATAACTGAACATGCTGTCTACCTAGGAGTTGACATAACCGCAACCCTTGATAGGATAGTAAGCTTAAATTTAGACCCACTGGTTAACCACACTAAGAAAGAACTAACCCGACTTGACAACTTACATCTTACTATTGGCGGGAGATGCAACGTTATCAAAATGATATTTTTACCTAGATTCTTGTATCTCTTCCGCACAATATGTTTGGAGTTCACTCCCCATCAATTCAAAAACATAGAGAATATCTTTTCTAGATTTATTTGGAGCTATAAGAGACCTCGCCGAGCACTTAAATGGCTTATGCTGCCCAAAGAAAGAGGCGGACTCGGAATGCCAAATTTTAAGTTATACTATTGGGCTACGGTAATTAGATATAGTATTGCGCTTTTATCAATAGAAGACGGGCACAACTCCGATAGGACCACTCCACAAGAATTGATCCTAGGGATAGGATGCGAGGGTTGTCTTTGGCGACACATGAACGACAATTATTTTAAGAAAGTAAAACTTAAGACTATCTCCAATATATATAAAGTTTGGATTAATGTAAGAAAACTGCTAGGACTGAGCCGTTTTTCATGCTACACTCCAATTAGGTTTAATCACAATTTACCTACATTATTTCATGACACTTGTATGTCGAGATGGATCGAGAATGGCATTCAGCAACTAGGCTGTCTCTATAATTCCTTTGGTCTAAAAACTTTTTCAGACCTGCAGACTGAATATTCTATCAATCATAGAGATTTTTTTAAGTATCTTCAGATTAGGGATTTTTTGCAAAAAAAAACAGGGGGACGCGACAAATTTCAAAATAATATCATACTAGATACCATATGTAGACCAAATACACCTAAAATTGGAGTCATCTATGAACTCCTTAGGGATAAACTCCCTGATGACTTGGAAAAACATCTAATGAAGTGGCAGACCTCTCTTGCAATCCAATCGAATATTCCTTTGCGAGCGTATGAATTATCACAAGTGTGCTTAATGTCTATAAACCTCCAGGCACAATTTTATAAAACTTTTTTTTCTCTTTATTATACTCCATATAAGATGGCAAAATGGACAGTAGGAAAGGGAACAACCTGTCCACGCTGCTCGACGGGGGCTGCCGACATGATCCACATGTTTGCCTCATGTGACAAATTATCAGGTTTGATAAAAAGAAATCTCTGACTTCCTTTCTGAAATTCTTCAAGTTAATATATCTATCACTCAGGAGGAAATTGTGCTAGGAGTATCTAATAATCAAAGACCTAATCATATGCAGGGCCTTATTTTTGTGGCTATGGCTGTCCTCCGACTCTGTATAGCTTCAGCGTGGTTGGATGCTACCTCACCGGCTTTTGTACAATGGAGAACCAGATTACTAGCAATCTGTACTTTGGAAGTAGCCATATATAAAACTAAAGGGAGGAGAAAAAAGAGAAGAGGGATGCAGATCTGGGGTCCGCTTTTGCAATGGCAATTAGACCACACCTAAAATGCTTGGTCTATAATATGGTTTTATTTGGGAGAATATATATTGTAATTATATAGATGGCGACAATACATGCTGTATTATCTTACAGATTTACCTAATTGTTTTTTTCTCTTGTGGATGGGTATGATGAGAAGTAATACCTTGGTCCAAAGGGAGGGGTGGGGGGCTTATGTAAATATTATATAATTTTGTGAAAATTGCCAATAAAAATCATTAAAAAAAAAAAAAAAAAAAAAAAGAAGCTAACGGGAACCCGCGGTTGTTTTCACACACTGCATACAGTCCTCTTGGGTCCCCTGTGTCACTACCTTGGGTGGCTCCTTGGGGTCCCAGCGATTCTACAGGCTCTAGGCCTTGTGTCTAGTTTAGTCGTGGTTCTTATACCACGTTTTTGGTATATGGTTTGGTGCGCCCCTAGGGCCCAAACGTGTATTTGTGCTATTACTGTTGATTGCTAACTTGTTACTTAAGTACTTCGAACTCCAGTCTCACAAAGATACTAGAGGGGTGTGTTTTATCCTAAATACATATATTTTAAATATATACCTGGTGTGGTTGTCCTTTCATTTGATCATTCAAGACATTATAGACTGGTAAAACAAGCTGCTTTACATTCCTTCAAGACTTAGCTTGAAGGCTGCTCTCCATATCTACCACTAGGATAGCTTTCAATAAAGGTTGTCTTTAACCAATGCACCATAAGGGGTTGTTTGGACTGATACAAGGTGGCCACTAGAACTAGTGGACAGCATATATCAGGCCACCTTCTCACAATGAATTTCTTTTTAAAGTCTTGTACAGGGATGCCAATATAATTTTTAGGTTCTTACCTTCATTTGGAGTTCCCTCCTTACCTCAGCTGGACAACACATGCAGCGTGCACCATTAATAGCTCAACTATTGCAAGGCCTGTTACTACCAAAGTTTCAATTGTAGAATGTGCTGTACACACCTCCCCCAAGGACTGTGTATCAATTGGTAAAGAATTTATTGATGCAGATGTACAAAAAAGGAATAGCATTAACTGATTGTGAGTACACAATGGTTCAGATTGCTTCTACTACACATGATATCATGATAAAGATAAAGGATGATGATATGTACTATGACACTAAGTATATTATTGAAAGGGCTGGGTGAAAGAAAATGAAGAAGGGAACAGGAGAGGATTTATGCAAACAGAAAAGGGATATGAATAGGCCGAAATGCACAAAGATGTTTACCAACGATAATGCTTGCTCCCATGTCCCGTCTTTTTCATGGTCCATCACTTGTTGGACGTGATGGGAAGATCAGACTGTTTTCCTAATGCTGTATTTCTACTGCCTCAGGCCACTTCATTTCCCCACATTAAATAGACTTCATCAACATACCCCCTACTCAAACTACAAGAACGTGTTGGTTATTGTGTGCATGATCAGCAAATGGACTAAGGCATGCCAATTCAAGAACAGCAATGCACAAACTATTGCCAAATGCCTCCTGAAAGAGTTCATACCGCGCTTTTGAGTACCTATGCTTTTGGGGATCTGAAAATGGACCGGCGTTCATCTCACATGTGATTGAGGGGTTGTGCAAGGGGCAAGGAGCCACACAGAAACTACATGTGTTCCACAGAAACTACCAAGTGGGAATGGTATCCCAAGTTCATCCTGAAGGGTTGCACTTGCTACACAGCAAAGAAAGGAAAAGTGTGTAAGCGGGCCCCAAGGATACATCACCTAAAGAACGTCTGGAAACATCGATGCCCCAACCCGTCAGTCTACAAGTTGTGACAACGAGACCTCCTTACCTTTTCATCACTTTGTTTTCTTCATATTGAATGTGCCTAAGTAATAGATGTGCTTGCAAACCTCTCAAATTACTTGAAGACAGGCACCAACGGTTACTTTTTCTGTTTACAGGTATCATCTCTGAGGCTCTACATTATTGTTCAGCAGATTATTGTTTTTTAAATAGTACAAGTACAGCAGAAGATAAGACATTCCTCCAACTAGTAACACTAGCCACACGTCCCAACGATTGGAAAAATGCCTCAAGACTTGCTCAAGACTTTCAGAACAATTAGAGAAAATGATCATGGGTGCTACTAGCAGCATTGACCCCCATTGCTGCCATTATAATGACTTTTGTACCACATTGAATAAATTGCAATTGATAAAGACGGGACAGGGGGACACTTCTCCTCTTCACGGCAGCAGCAGATCTTTGCAGGCTTTCATTGCAATCGACGACGCGACCCGACACCAAAAGACACCTATGCACCCGGCTTCCCTGGGTGAGGTAACTTGAATACTCCGGTTCTCCCGTGGGTGCTAGCCCTAGAACTTCTTAAGTCCAAAAGGGTTTTGTCCTGACTCGATTCTAAGTGTCCCTAATCTTTAAATTTCCAAATGCTGCAGTGCCCATAGAAGCTAACGGGAACCTGCGGTTGTGTTCACACACTGCATACAGTCCTCTTGGGTCCCCTGTGTCACTACCTTGGGTGGTTCCTTGGGGTCCCAGCGATTCTACAGGCTCTAGGCCTTGTGTCTAGTTCAGTCGTGGTTCTTATACCACGTTTTTGGTATATGGTTTGGTGCGCCCCTAGGGCCCAAACGTGTATTTGTGCTATTACTGTTGATTGCTAACTTGTTACTTAAGTACTTCGAACTCCAGTCTCACAAAGATACTAGAGGGGTGTGTTTTATCCTAAATACATATATTTTAAATATATACCTGGTGTGGTTGTCCTTTCATTTGATCATTCAAGACATTATAGACTGGTAAAACAAGCTGCTTTACATTCCTTCAAGACTTAGCTTGAAGGCTGCTCTCCATATCTACCACTAGGATAGCTTTCAATAAAGGTTGTCTTTAACCAATGCACCATAAGGGGTTGTTTGGACTGATACAAGGTGGCCACTAGAACTAGTGGACAGCATATATCAGGCCACCTTCTCACAATGAATTTCTTTTTAAAGTCTTGTACAGGGATGCCAATATAATTTTTAGGTTCTTACCTTCATTTGGAGTTCCCTCCTTACCTCAGCTGGACAACACATGCAGCGTGCACCATTAATAGCTCAACTATTGCAAGGCCTGTTACTACCAAAGTTTCAATTGTAGAATGTGCTGTACACACCTCCCCCAAGGACTGTGTATCAATTGGTAAAGAATTTATTGATGCAGATGCACAAAAAAGGAATAGCATTAACTGATTGTGAGTACACAATGGTTCAGATTGCTTCTACTACACATGATATCATGATAAAGATAAAGGATGATGATATGTACTTTGACACTAAGTATATTATTGAAAGGGCTGGGTGAAAGAAAATGAAGAAGGGAACAGGAGAGGATTTATGCAAACAGAAAAGGGATATGAATAGGCCGAAATGGACAAAGATGTTTACCAACGATAATGCTTGCTCCCATGTCCCGTCTTTTTCATGGTCCATCACTTGTTGGACGTGATGGGAAGATCAGACTGTTTTCCTAATGCTGTATTTCTACTGCCCCAGGCCACTTCATTTCCCCACATTAAATAGACTTCATCAACATACCCCCCTACTCAAACTACAAGAACGTGTTGGTTATTGTGTGCATGATCAGCATATGGACTAAGGCATGCCAATTCAAGAACAGCAATGCAAAAACTATTGCCAAATGCCTCCTGAAAGAGTTCATACCGCGCTTTTGAGTACCTATGCTTTTGGGTTCTGAAAATGGACCGGCGTTCATCTCACATGTGATTGAGGGGTTGTGCAAGGGGCAAGGAGCCACACAGAAACTACATGTGTTCCACAGAAACTACCAAGTGGGAATGGTATCCCAAGCTCATCCTGAAGGGTTGCACTTGCTACACAGCAAAGAAAGGAAAAGTGTGTAAGCGGGCCCCAAGGATACATCACCTAAAGAACGTCTGGAAACATCGACGCCCCAACCCGTCAGGCTACAAGTTGTGACAACGAGACCTCCTTACCTTTTCATCACTTTGTTTTCTTCATATTGAATGTGCCTAAGTAATAGATGTGCTTGCAAACCTCTCAAATTACTTGAAGACAGGCACCAACGGTTACTTTTTCTGTTTACAGGTATCATCTCTGAGGCTCTACATTATTGTTCAGCAGATCTTTTTTTTTTTTTAAATAATACAAGTACAGCAGAAGATAAGACATTCCTCCAACTAGTAACACTAGCCACACGTCCCAACGATTGGAACAATGCCTCAAGACTTGCTCAAGACTTTCAGAACAATTAGAGAAAATGATCATGGGTGCTACTAGCAGCATTGACCCCCATTGCTGCCATTATAATGACTTTTGTACCACATTGAATAAATTGCAATTGATAAAGACGGGACAGGGGGACAGTTGACTGAGCAGGATGTTATGTTTGCTCACACCGGCCTACCGACACAGAAGACAGCATGTGTTACAATGTCATACCTGTCTCTAAATATGTGGGCTATGTCCTAATGTACAATATGCTCTTCAGTACGCACACCGAGTGTCAAGTACCTGTCCCAAAAAGCCAAGCTTCTGCAGGAGCCGATGACTATTCCGCAATTCCCAAACTCAGTTGCCCAAGCACAGCACACATATAATATATATACATATACTCAGGCAACTTAAGGGGGGAAAGGGGAGTTGGAAAGAAAAGAGATACGCCACGTCTTCCTTCACCAGACAGGACTGCTTCTATTCTGTAGGGTCCTTCCTGAAAGACAGAACTATATAAATATTTCACATTACATTCTATTCCTATATTCTAGTCTTACACTACCCCACTGCAATTACCTGTCTTAAATAAGTGGCTGTCTATTCTCTTGCAGGTTGCCTCCTAACGATTTCCGCTACTCAATGACTCTGTTAATGTAAGACACTAAATTATTCGGATGCTAATTATGTTGTATCTCTAATACTCTCAACCTATTTTTTCAGTTATTATACATTGTGTTTTACCTCGCAACCTTATGTGGAAATTAATACTTCGGTCTTTTGTATTTACAGTTGAAGTTTTTTTTTTTTTTTAAATAGTACAAGTACAGCAGAAGATAAGACATTCCTCCAACTAGTAACACTAGCCACACGTCCCAATGATTGGAACAATGCCTCAAGACTTGCTCAAGACTTTCAGAACAATTAGAGAAAATGATCATGGGTGCTACTAAATTATTCGGATGCTAATTATGTTGTATCTCTAATACTCTCAACTTATTATTTCAGTTATTATACATTGTGTTTTACCTCGCAACCTTATGTGGAAAATAATACTTCGGTCTTTTGTATTTACAGTTGAAGTTCCCTTCACTGGCAAGCTTCAGGTGTTTTCCAGTGGCTGGAGAGGACTTTGTAAAGTTGGTAAGTATCTTTATACATATATATACAATGAATGAATTGTTTACATTATTTATAAATGTGAAGTTGGATTTATCCAGGAATTTTCGTATTACCGATATGTATTTATTACATTGGTTATATTTATGGAGTCTGTTTTCTATGTCCTTCATTAACTTTCGTATCATGTGACTATTGTGGAAGGGCATATTATTTAAAAATGGCGAAATCAACTGCAGCCTTTATGTGAACAAGGGCGCTTGAGCCCGAAACGCGTCATCTGTCGACTGCTGCTGGGTATGAAATAAAACACCTTGCCTGAGAAAACAAGTGGTTCGTATCTCTTTCTTCGCTGCCGAGGTAGAGGTGGAAGGAGTAATTTTTGCAATTTGGAATTCACGGAGGTCCGACTTTCTTCCGTTTGACGAACCCTCTCACCCGGAAGTGGCTGCCGCCTTGAAGTCGAAGGAAAGGAAGTTCGTGGTGAAATATTGGGCGCAGCCCCCTCGAGCCGCCACGCGTCGCATGAAAAGAGAAGGATACTGGCCAGCGAGTAAAACTGAAATAAGTTTGAAGTTGAAGCGGAACCGTATCCGTATCCGGTGAGTGACGACGGCATTGGGGCAGAGGTGGGGAGATAGCAGGCACTTATCAGTTAACCCGAAGTACGACCCGAGTTACAATTGTAATATATACCCAGCAGTCAGCATGACAGACGAGGCTGTACGCCAGCGTGAAATGGCAGCGGAAGAATTGTTTTGCAAAAGACCAGTAGCAAACGCAAATAGTGTACCCACAGCAAGCACATCGGCAAGGGTGGATGAAAATGAAAAGACTCTATTAAAAGAACTAGAAAAGTACAAACGCCTGGAAATCACCAAATGGTGGGAACATTGCTCATTAACCAAATATGCAGAAGTTGGACGGGTCCCGAGGGGTCTTCGTATCCTTTTGGCCCCAAGTTACGATAACCCCAACCCTGCTATGCTAAAAGAATGGGCACAAAATAACTTGGAAGCCTCCATGACCTCAGTTCGTATTTTGATTAAATACGCAGCAATCGATCGGGTGGATATCATTAAAAAGATAGAAAACATCGAAGAGGAGTTAAAGAAATCTGCCAAGATTGATTATATCAAAAGTGCAAGAAATGCCATTGAGGAAAGACTGCGTAAACATGAGGATAAAATAAAACAACGCAAAGCACATAAATTTGCCAGGGATGAAGCAGATTACAATAATGGGCAAATCTTCACATTCGCCCGAAAATACAACAATGAAAATCGTAAAAAATTCGGGGAACAGAGAAGCAAAAACAATGTGGAGACCAATGTGCAAAAAACAACTACAACGGAAGAAGCAGCAGCAGACAGCGCTAGCTTTGATTCAATCTCTACCTCAAGCGAACTAAGTATGGAAAGTGGAGAGAGGCCCATACCAGCTATAGTACTGGACGCAGGAGAAGAATTGGATTTTTTAGTAGCAGAGAGATTGCGATCACTGAGACCGAGAACAGAAAACAAGCAACAGCAAAAAACACAAAAAGAAAAAATAGACGAAGGAAAGAACGAAGAAAAATCAGCAAACAAAAAAGGAAACAACAACAGAAGACGCAATTGGAATCGGAAGAAGTAGATTTGGATAAAACCATAATCAACCTGTCCAAAGTGTCTTTGTCGAATGCTGAGAAAATGTTGCTATCCTTAGGTCTTAATTTTTGCCCAGGCCAACCTTTCAACTACAGCTCCACGAGGATTGATGTCTTCAAATTCGTCAGAAAACTCAAATTGAAAAAACATTTCTCTTTGAAACATGTAAAAGAAAAAGACGAAGAGCTGCTACAAGGGGTTAATAACAAGAAAACAAGTGGTTCGTATCTCTTTCTTCGCTGCCGAGGTAGAGGTGGAAGGAGTAATTTTTGCAACATATATATATATATATATATATATATACATAACAACACCTACTTGTAGATGTTTGTGGAAATTAACTTCTTTCTTTTATTTCTCTCTGTCTCCTTAGGTAAATGTACTCTCCGCTCCTTAGCTGATAAGCGATAACAGGAAAGATACAGCACTAGCTAATTACCCTATTAGCCTGTGGAGCGCTGTAAGGTAAGTTGACTAAATCTCGAGAGTCTGTACTCTTCCTTGGCAAGAGGCTGCCAAACTCGTCAAATGTCTCCAGTCAGAACCCTGACTCTGTTGCTTCTCCCAAATAGAAGTTCACAAGTTCCAAGAAATAGAAGGAGAAACAGTCTTACCTTCCGCAGCCGCGGAAGCAGAATACTCTGGAAATGCTTCTTATACTCACAAACCTAGACCGCCAACCTCGATCGGTTATCACCGGCGGCCATCTTGAGATTCCGCGGTGTACTGATCTGTCGTTTAACAAAGGAATCAAGAGGATCATTGTGGAACAGGTTTTTCCGCCTTCTGAATTGGCGCACCTTATGAATTTTGCCAAAACTGGGAAGTGTCTTTACATGTTGTGCTGCCTTAAATGAGCCAGTCCTGACAGTACACCCCACCAAAACTCCTCCCTCATCTCCCTTGGGCTTCTTTGGGTATTTCCTGTGAAATTCTCTGATCAATCGTTGAGCCTGCAAATTGTTCTTAGGTTCCCAACTTCTTTCTTCTGGACCGAAACCCTTCCAGTCCACCAGGAAGAACAATTTTCCTCTCCTAACTCTAGAGTCTAAGATTCGCTTAACTTCAAACTCCTCTTCAGACTGGACTTGAATATGCATAGGAGGACCCTTCTTTCTCAAATTCGGAGGACTCTTCCTAAGTAAGGAGACATGAAAAACTGAAAGAAACTTGAGTCTCGGAGGAAGTCGAACCTTGACGCTAACTGGGTTCAACATCCTTTCCACTTGAAAAGGTCTGATGAACCTTGGCTGAAACTTTCGATTTCCTTTTAAACGTAGATTTCGTGTAGAAATCCAGACCTCCTCCCCTGACTCAAATATAGGACTGGCACGCCTCCTCTTATCAGCTTGTTTCTTGAAAGAGGCCTTAGGCTTTATCAGATTATCTGTAACTCGTTGGTAAGCCTTGCGGAGGTTCTGAACTACTTCCTCCACTGCAGGAACATGACTCTCTTGTCGTCCCACAAAGGTGTTTGGATGTCTACCTGAATTTAAATAGAAAGGAGTGTAACCCGTAGATGAATGTACCGCATTATTATAAGCAAACTCAGCTGCCCAAATTATATCTGGCCATTCCCCTACGTGATCCATCAGGAATAGACGCAAATATTGTTCCAACTCCTGATTAACCCTTTCCGTTTGACCGTCAGTCTCGGGATGGAAACTGGAAGACAAACGAGAGTCAATGTCCAATCTCTTCAAAAAGGACCTCCAGAAATGAGAGATAAACTGAGGACCCCGGTCAGAAATTACCACCCTTGGAATCCCATGTGACTTAACTACATGCTGAGTGAACCAGGAGGCTAGATGAGAAGCATTGGGAATTGACTTTAGTGGGATAAAATGACTCATCTTAGTGAAATGATCCACCACTACCCAAATGACTGAAAAGCCCTGGCTAGAAGGTAATTCTACAATGAAGTCCATGGAGACTGTGTGCCATGGATAAGGAGCCGGGGGCACTGGTAGAAGTAAACCTTGTGGAGCCATTCTAACTGATTTTCCCTTCAAATACTGCTCACAAGAGGCAACATATTGTCCCACCTGAGTGTCCATGGACGGCCACCAAAATTCACGTTGAACCAATTCCAGAGTCTTCTTTACTCCTTTGTGTCCAGCCAACAAATCATCATGAAAATGTTGGACTATCATCTTTTGTAGTTCTTCATTAGGAATAAAAAGTTTTCCTTTGAAATAAGGTCTACCATTTCTTATCTCTCCATTGCCATCATCTTTGACCCAATCTGCAAGATTAAAGGTAACGAGAACTTGATTTAATTGTTCTTCAAATTCCGGAAACAAAATCACCCCAATTATCTTCTCCTTTGGAATTATCAGTTCTTTTTCCAAAATCGGGACATCTTCTCTGGTATCCAAAAGTGATAAAGCATCAGCCTTTCCATTGGCGGAACCAGGCTTGTAAGTTAATACAAAATTATAGTCTGCAAAAAATAAGGACCAACGCAACTGTCTGGGAGTCAAAGTTCGAGCAGATTTTAGAAACTGAAGATTCCGATGGTCCGTGAACACGGTCACTTCATGTTGAGTACCCAACAAATAATGCCTCCATTCCTGAAAAGCATCTTTGACTGCCAACAACTCCTTATCGGCAATGGAGTAATTCAACTCAGCGGAAGTTAGCTTTTTGGACCGGTAAGCAACAGGATGAAGCTGGCCGGTGGTCTTGTCCCTCTGAGATAAAATTCCACCAACCGCCAAGTTGGAAGCATCAGCCTCAACAAAGAAAGGCTCCTCAGGATTGGGATGCAGAAGCACAGGCGCTGTTGTAAAAACTTTCTTTAATCTACTGAAGGCCTCCTCTGTTTCAACGGTCCAATCAAACCTAACTCCTTTCTTGAGCAGATGGGTTAGCGGAGAAACCTTCTCAGAAAAATTCTCAATGAAACGTCGGTAAAAATTGGCAAAACCAAGGAAACTGCACTTGTTTCACATTTCGAGGTGATGGCCACTCATTAATGGTCTTTACCTTAGCTTCATCCATTGATACTCCGTCAGGGGAGAGTACAAAACCCAAAAATTGCACCTGACTAGCATTGAACACACATTTCTCCAATTTCACGAAAAGTTGGCGTTCCAAAAGAGTCTTCAAGATGATTCGCACATGCTGAACGTGTTCACTCATATTTTCAGAAAAAATGAGAATGTCATCTATATAGACGACAGCAAAACGATCTAAATATTCTCTCAAAACATCATTTACAAAATGCTGGAAGGCCGCCGGAGCGTTGCATAAACCAAATGGCATGACCTGATATTCAAAGAGTCCCAATCTAGTCCGAAAAGCGGTCTTCCACTCATCGCCTTCCGCCATTCGCACCAAATGATAAGCCCCCCTCAAGTCCAGTTTGGTATACACACGTGCTCTCTTGACCTGATCCAGCAATTCAGAAATTAATGGTAGAGGATATCTATTCTTCTTAGTTACTGAATTTAAGGCTCGATAGTCGATGCACGTTCTCAGATTTCCATCCATCTTGGGAATGAAAAAAAGCGGGGAAGAAACAGGGGACTGAGAAGGGCGAATGAATCCATTTGCAAGATACAATTCTAGGTACTCCTTTAGATATTGATTCTCTTTTTCTGAGAGAGCGTAAATGCGACTGCATGGCAAAGATGCTCCCGGTTCCAACTCTATTCTGCAGTCGTATTCTCGATGCGGGGGCAATTTGTTGGCTTCTTTTTCATCAAACACTGCGGCCAAATCCAAGTATTCTTCGGGAATCTCTTGTGTCTCCATAACACAAATAATTTTAGCTTGACTAACCAAATTTCGAGAAGGGGACTCTGCTGTAGGTTCAACACTCCAATTATGACAATGACTTTTGCAATATTCAGAATCCATTTCAATAGTTCTTTTGGCCCAATCTATCCTTGGATTGTGTTCCGTAAGCCACGGAAGCCCCAAAATGAGCTGGAATTGGGGTGCGTCTATGAGACTGAATCTCAAAATGCTCACATGGTTTCCGGGCCCAGTTAATCTAATCACCTCCGTATCATGTACAATGAGGCCAGATAACAAATTGGTACCATCTACTGCACGCACTGCTTCTGGTCTTTCTTTCTTTACAAAGGCAATTCCCAACCTCTTCGCAAAGCCGATGTCACAAAAATTTTCCGTTGCTCCAGAGTCAATCATCACTGAAATATCCTTCATCTTGGCACCTCCAAATTCAATGGTGCTTGCAACAATTAAATGCGGTGTCGAAGATTGTAACGTATTCGCTACCAACTGAGGATCAGGAGTCGACTTTTCTTCAGCTCCCACCAGGGCAACTCCTCTTACTGGTGGAGCCTGTCTTTTACAAAGGCATTGTTCTTGGGCTTCTTAGTGCATTCCTTTACAAAATGCCCAGAATCTCCACAATACATACATAGCTTGCCCGACCGTCTTCTCTCCCTTTCCTCCTTAGATAAAGGCCCACGCACAGAGCTGATTTGCATGGGTTCTTCTTCTGAAGGAACTTCCTTGGTCTTTGGGCCTTCAAATTTGATGCGGTCAAATCGAGGGGGAAGATACTTGACATCATTCCGACGCTCACTCTTTCTTTCGCATTGCCGTTGGTCAATTTGCAATACTAAATCAATTAGCTCAGATACATCGGTGGGTCGCTTAGGAATTTGCGCCAGACCATTCTTTATCTCATCCTTGAGGCCCCGATAGAAAATTGAAGCTCTCTTTGTTTCGGGCCAATTAGTCTCTACTATTAACTTATTAAATTGCGCCAAATACGCCACCAAATCTCTATTTCCTTGTTTCCAAAAGTTTGTTGTCCGTGGTTTGTGAAACTGCTCTTCTATCGAATATCCACAAAAATTCTCGTTTAAACTCATCAAAATTATACAGAATTGGGTCATTGTTATTTACCAATGGCATAGACCAAGCTGCTGCGTCACCACTCAGGTAGGACAACATGAACGCCACCTTTGACTGATCCTCCTTAAAAATGATGGGTCTACAGAGGTAAAGTAAGGAGCATTGTGTAAGGAAAATTTGCGCCTTATGTGGATCCCCACTAAATCTTTCAGGAGCTGCTAGGGGAATGGTGGGTGATATGGCATGTATAACCTGCGTGGTGAGTTCTGCCGCCGAGGGAGCAGGAGCAAAAGACTGAGATTTATTTTCCTTAGATTCAGAAACTGCACTAACTGATAACTCTTCCACCCTTTGACGTAAAAATAGAGTTTCCTGACTGGACTTTCTAACTTCCTCTCTCAATGGTTTATTCTCTAACATTGCCTCACTAAGTTGTACTTGAATACCCTCTAACACCGTAGCTAGGGCTTTGACATCGAATACCTCAGCCATCCTGCCCAGGCGGAAGTATTTTGAAAATTGCACTTCAATCTGTCAAGTACCTGTCCCAAAAAGCCAAGCTTCCGCAGGAGCCGATGACTATTCCGCAATTCCCAAACTCAGTTGCCCAAGCACAGCACACATATAATATATATACATATACTCAGGCAACTTAAGGGGGGAAAGGGGAGTTGGAAAGAAAAGCGATACGCCACGTTTTCCTTCACCAGACAGGACTGCTTCTATTCTGTTGGGTCCTTCCTGCAAGCCAGAACTATATAAATATTTCACATTACATTCTATTCCTATATTCTAGTCTTACACTACCCCACTGCAATTACCTGTCTTAAATAAGTGGCTGTCTATTCTCTTGCAGGTTGCCTCCTAACGATTTCCGCTACTCAATGACTCTGTTAATGTAAGACACTAAATTATTCGGATGCTAATTATGTTGTATCTCTAATACTCTCAACCTATTATTTCAGTTATTATACATTGTGTTTTACTTCATAACCTTATGTGGAAATTAATACTTCGGTCTTTTGTATTTACAGTTGAAGTTCCCTTCACTGGCAAGCTTCAGGTGTTTTCCAGTGGCTGGAGAGGACTTCGTAAAGTTGGTAAGTATCTTTATACATATATATATATATACATAACAACACCTACTTGTAGATGTTTGTGGAAATTAACTTCTTTCTTTTATTTCTCTCTGTCTCCTTAGGTAAATGTACTCTCCGCTCCTTAGCTGATAAGCGATAACAGGAAAGACACAGCACTAGCTAATTACCCTATTAGCCTGTGGAGCGCTGTAAGGTAAGTTGACTAAATCTCGAGAGTCTGTACTCTTCCTTGGCAAGAGGCTGCCAAACTCATCAAATGTCTCCAGTCAGAACCCTGACTCTGTTGCTTCTCCCAAATAGAAGTTCACAAGTTCCAAGAAATAGAAGGAGAAACAGTCTTACCCTCCGCAGCCGCGGAAGCAGAATACTGGAAATGCTTCTTATACTCACAAACCTAGACCTTGCCAGCCTAAAAATACGCCGCTGAAAATTCTGCGACCGAATCCCTCAGAAAGGCAGTTGAAGTGCGCAGTTTGCCGCGATGATAGTCGCGAGCACAGCTGCGTGGAGGAGGAGGAAAAAACACTAGACCGCCAACCTCGATCGGTTATCACCGGCGGCCATCTTGAGATTCCACGGTGTACTGATCTGTCGTTTAACAAAGGAATAAAGAGGATCATTGTGGAACAGGTTTTTACGTGATCTGAATTGGCGCACCTTATGAATTTTGCCAAAACTGGGAAGTGTCTTTACATGTTGTGCTGCCTTAAACGAGCCAGTCCTGACACCGAGTAAGTAGCGGTTGCATCTCCTGAGAAAAGCATAATTAGCAAAGGGAGAGCAAGGATAGAACAGGAAATGTGAATAACTTAGCTCTTATAGAAGTTGTAGAAGTAACAACAATATGACTACACTAAATGCAGCCTGCTACCATTACCAAATACCTCAAAGACCTGAAAAGTATGCTGTAAGGATTTTGTTCAAGAATGAACAAGAGGAGGGAATGAGAGAGGGTCTATTTTTTATCATAGGGTACCCCAGGCCCGTTCTGTCCACACCTGAGGTATAAGACCCTTGTCCTTGCCCTGCCAGCCTAATTTGTAGGCCGTGTTAAATTGACCGGAGGGTCCTGTTTTACTATATAACAAATGCCCATTGGCCATCCTTGTCACTCAGCCAGTATGAACCCCTACGTAGGCCCAGCCAGCCTGATTTGTAGGCCTTTTTTTAAGTTGACCAAAGTTCTGCACCCATCTTTACTGAACAGCAGGCTCTAGGCTTGTCTGACCAAAAATCACATCCAGCCTCTCTCTCAGCGAGGCCTCCTGCTCCAAACTAAAGAGCCCCCACCCTACCCTTGTGCAAAGTTCACTGGCGCAGAGTTCACTGTCTCTCTATTCTGCCGACATATAGCGCATCACATACTGGGTCTGTACATGAAAATGGAGAAGTTCCCACCGCAGCCGCGTCAAGCTGGGGTGATGAATAACCAAGACACATATACATATATGTATATTTGATTCCATTGCATTACATATTTTCTGCCTGCCCTATGCAATTTACGACGAGAGCTTGGCCTGAGAAAATAACCTTTCACCTAGTCTACGGTCCGCATTTAGTAGGATAGACACGACACGTCTGATAAAAGTTGCAGACCAAGCTTTAAGTGACTGACGTAGGTAGAAGTGGCGTGAGATGGCGTTATTGTAGGCACTTCTCATAGCCTTAAACAGTATAAAAAGGGAGCTCACACAGTTCTCGGCGGACTACCCCACCCGTCTGTTAGTAGATGGCAGGCGGGTGTGGGTGCTCCACAAGAGCTCTTGTTTTTTGTTTTTAAGATACAATTTAACTTGCCAATATATTTGCTGTGTATGCTATGTATGCTATTTTGCTATGCTATTTTGTCCCTAAATTGGTGTTTTCTTATTGAGCATTTCATACTTATATTACATTTGCAAAGCTGCTTTCTTTTAGGTTTTAGGTAGGTACGTGAGTATTCTCAGTATTTTAGATCAAGTGTGTTTTTGCATTCTGAGAACATTTTCCTTGATTTAACTTATGTTTTTCATAATGCATTTATAAATGTGTCTTTGAGGTTTTCTGAAGTGTCTCTCTCCAAACGAGTTCAATGCCTTCTGATTCATGCAAGGTCACTAGATTTGTATTTTGTATGTTTATGTCTTTTTCTTGAAGTTTCTTGAAATTGCATCTTCTTAACAAAACTGTTAAACTTTCAGCCTCAGTTTCCATGGCTCACATATCTGTTTCCTTCATTTTTAGAGCGAGCCTTCCCAGGCACCCCGGCTCAAATTAAGGTGCCCCTTTTGTCCCTAACTCACTCCCTTGATCATACGGTATAGGTTCCCTTAGCCCTGTGCTCAGCCCCCTGCCCTCTTGACCCTTAAAAAATTCTCCATCGAACAATACTCACACACTGCTCACCCTGCTTACTCACACACTGCTCACCCTGCACACTCACACACTGCGCACCCTGCATGCTCACAAACTGCTGGCCCTGGACACCCACACACTGCTCTCCCTGCACACTCACACACTGCTCACCCTGCACACTCACACATTGCTCACCCTGCACACTCACACACTGCTCACCCTGCACACTCACACACTGCTCACCCTGCACACCCACACACTGCTCACCCTGCAAACCCACACATTGCTCACCCTGCATACTCACACACTGCTCACCATGCACACTGACACACTGCTCACCCGGCTCAATCACACTGCTGGCACTGGACACCCACACACTGCTCACCCTGCATACTCACTACTCTCCCTGCACACCCTCACACTGCTTACCCTGCATACTCACACACTGCTCACCCTGCATACAAACACAATGCTTGCCCTGGACACCCACACACTGCTCACCCTGCACACTCACACACTGCTCACATTCACACACTGCTCACCCTGCACACCCACACACTGCTCACCCTGCATACTCACAGACTGCTGACCCTGGACCTCCACACACTGCTCACCCTGCACACTCACATACTGCTCACCCTGCACACTCACACTGCTGCCTCTAGACACCCACACACTGCTCACCCTGCATACTCATACACTACTCACCATGGAAACCAACACACTGCTCACCCTGCATACTCACACACTGGACAACCTGCTTACTCACACACTGCTCACCCTGCACACTCACACATTGCTGGCCCTGGACACCCACACCCTGCTCACCCTGCACACTCACACATTGCTCACCCTGCTCACTCACACACTTCTCACCCTGCACACACACTGCTCACCCTGCACACCCACACACTGCTCACCTGCACACCCACGCACTGCTCACCCTGCATACTCACACACTGCTCACCATGCACACTCACACACTGCTCACCCTGCACACTCACACAGCTGGCCCTGGACACCCATACACTGCTCACCCTGCATACTCACAACTACTCACCCTGCACACCCACACACTGCTTACCCTGCATACTCACACACTGCTCACCCTGCATGCTCACACACTGCTCACCCTGCATACTAACACACTGTTGGCCCTGGACACCCACACACTGCTCACCAAGCACACTCACAACTACTCACCCTGCACACTCACACACTGCTCACCCTGCATGCTCACACACTGCTCACCCTGCATACTAACACACTGCTGGCCCTGGACACCCACACACTGGTCACCCTGCACACTCACACACTGCTCACACTCACATACTGCTTTGCCTGCACACCCACACACTGCTCACCCTGCATACTCACACACTGCTCACCCTGCACACTCACACACTGCTCACACTCACACACTGCTCACCCTGCACACCCACACACCACTCACCCTGCATACTCACACACTGCTCACCCTGCAAACTCACACACTGCTCACTCTGCACACTCACACACTGATCAACCTGCATACTCACAAACTGATGGCCCTGGACACCCACACACTGCTCACCCTGCACACTCACACACTGCTTGCCCTGCATGTGAGACGTTGGTCTGATATATGCTGTCCACTAGTTCTAGTGGGCACCTTGCATCAGTCCAAACAACCCCTTATGGTGAATTGGTTAAAGACAACCTTTATTGAAAGCTATCCTAGTAGTAGCTATGGAGTGCAGCCTTCAGGCTAAGTCTTGAAGGAATGTAAAGCAGCTTGTTTTACCGGTCTATAATCTATTGAATGATCAAATGAAAGGACAACCACACCAGGTATATATTTAAAATATATGTATTTAGGAAAAAAACACACCCCTCTAGTCTCTTTATGTGACTTAAGTTCGAAGTACCTAATTTACAAGTTAGCATTCAACAGTAATAGCACAAATATACATTTGGGCCCTAGGGGCGTACCAAACTATATACCAATAAAGCGGTATAAGAACCACGTCTGAACTAGACACAAGGCCTAGAGCCTGTAGAATCGCTGGGATCCCATGGAACCACCCAAGGTAGTGACACAGGGGACCCACGGGGGCCGCGTGCAGAGTGTAAACACAACCGTGGGTTCCCGTTATCTTCTATGGGCAAGTTCGCGGTTGGAAATTTAAAGATTAGGGACACTTAGAATCGAAACAACAAGTATATAATAGGGTCTAAGGGAAAAGTTTAATGACCTGCCACAGTTCTATTCCCCTAATCCTACAATTTCAAAAACGAATGGAACTGGGGGTCTAACAAAAACCAGGTATATATGATGATATATATAGCTGAATATGTCAAAAGATGACAAGAAACAGGAGTGCAAAAAAGGAGTAGCATAAGGAGAAAAAAGACAAAAAGGAAGAAACAAATAAGAGAGGACCCTAGAGCAGAGCTTGGATACCCATCAATTTTCTATGTGATCAATCCTATCATCTGGTCATCCAATCCAAAGAAAGATATATCTCTTGACCACTCAATCAGGTCCAAGAACATCAAAGGATCGGAGAGAGGAGATCATATATATCTAATTATAGATCAATTGAGAAATTAGTGCAGTGCTTTGAAAAGAATCATGTGGTGTATTAAAATAGAGTTATGAGAAAAAACTACTAGTTTAATGTAAAGAAAAAATCTCACACTCTAAATTAAAACAACAGTGCAACAAGCAGTGTTTAACAAATAACTGCTGTATAAGAAGGCCGACATGATTCAGCCATGCGGGAACTATTTCTCCCTAAGGCTTTCTTCAGGACCCCAGTTGTCAAATATACACTACTGCATTAGTGTATCAAAGAAAAATAAAGTGTGCTTATATCACTACTATTAGGTTGGACTTAATACAACCTTAATGTGATCCTCCGCCTCAAAGGATGTAGTAGGCATCTGTCAAAAAAACACACACATAGACATTGTCTTAATCTCCAAATGATATCATCCAAATAATTCTACTCCAAAAGATTAGGGCAAATAACCATATAGCCCTAAATCAACACACCTATTGTATGTTAATGCTTACCCATTTTGATCGAGGGATGGACCTCACCTCGCCTGGAACCTTACTCAGGACTAAGAGGCCCCGCTCTATATAGAGAAGACAAAAGTTGCTTACAGTAATCAAACTCTTTTAGTAACATAAGAAGACTGTTCGACTTATACGGGGTGCTCGCTAGGCAAAGTACTAGCACCTCTACATCTCGTATGTATATTCTCAGTTTTCACAAACATACAAATAAGTGTAAGGAAACTCACTCAGTCTTAGTGCAATCATCATTAACTAATAATGATTAAAAGTATGGTAAGCTGGCCACATTTTGTTAAGGAAAATAATAATAGTGGAATGCCGAATGTTGATGTAAGGACAAAGAGAAAAGCACTTGTACATTGATTAATGTGCGCAAAAAACGGGACGATAAGCCCCACTATTCTGTTTGTTATATGCGCTTTGTTCGTGAGTTATAAGACCAACAAAGAGCTAACTCTCCATAGCCTCTGTGCTCCAAATATCCAAGATAGCGTGTCTATGCTATACTTGATCGGTATGGATAATGGTTTGGTTAAAAATCGTGCAAAATTACCATGGGACAGTCTCTATGGACATGGAAAACATTAAGCATAGAGAGGGGTTCTGCACAGTAATCCGATATCTATAGCATTATGAGCTCAATCGGCACATACACATCACTCGGAAAGACTACAAACCCCAATCTCATGCCGAGTTGATAGTCTAAGCTCTATAAAGTATGTGTACCCAGAGTAAACCAAAGTGTCCTCACCTATCCGTTGTTGCCTCGAATCGGCATCTGAGTCAGGGAATGGAGGTGAATCAGACGAGCTCCAAGTACGTTTAAATGCAAGAAAGCGATCGAACGCACTCGCGACCACAACTGTTCCGCATTCGCGCATGACGCCAGTCTCATGGTGATCACGTCACCAGAACTACAAAGTGACGTCACAGAAATGGCGTCTGTAGTTCGCTCCGATTCAGATTCTCAATAAATCAAAATTAACAGTGTATTTTGCCAGAATCCACTATATGCACATAAATGCTCTTACCCCCGCTATTTCTTGATGTGAAATGTCGAAATTACGGGGCAAATTGAACGATAGGGCGTCACGTTATTTTGACAATAATAGCCAATGAAGGCTATACATCACCCCACTTGCAACACATGATAAAACCAAGTGGTAACAATATATGTTGGTTGATGTCTCAAATGTCTCTTGTAGGAAGCAAAAGTAGAAATAGAAAAACTCGTGGGCCTCATTATATTGAGTATGTCCATCTATATACTGAATCAATCCTCAACAAGAGAGGTACAGCAAAATAACTGCCGGTGTAAAAGAATGCAACCAACACCGCTCGATCATAATGCCGCTATTCGAGCTATTGATGCAGACCATCAGATAGTCTGCATCTATTACTCCTAATATGGCTCTTATAGGGAGCAAGAATGTAAATAGGGCACCTCTTGGGCCTCGTGATGTTAGTATGTTCATCTCTATACAACAACACGGAACAACAAAAGGGGTGAGCACAGCCGAATACCTGCCTGTGTAAGAGTATACACCAAACCATGCTCAATCGTCATGCCACTATTTAAGCTATTGATACAGTACAGCTGATAATCTGTATTTCACCTATAAAAGGTGTCAAATAGAGAAATCCTGAAATGATTAAATCCAATAATATAGCTTTACTAGTAAGGATGACTTATATATCCCTCTTGATAAACTATAAATCTCCACTGTTTAGGGATAGATATAATACCCATACAGAAAAAAGAGATATTACAAACTAGTCCACGGGATGTCGTCATTGAGACCCTTAACATCGCTCTGGAGTCTAAAAACCCATTTTTGCTCTTTAGTGAATAGATATTTCGAGATATCACTAATGTGGGTTGGTATTGCAGGTTTTTCAAGGATTACCTGCATAGTAATTTGATTTCACCGCATTTCGCGGGTCCCTCGCCACTGTCTCGTTGGCGGCCATATTGGGTGAGGGGTGAGACAGATCCTGGTCTAGTCCTCGTTTAGGAGGCTCGACCTGTATAAATAGTAGGCAATCTTGAGGCGAGCTTCCATTTGGCTCTCGCGCATTTCATTGCAGCGTTTTCTCATTGCTTAGCTTTGGCTGTGCTTTTAAAATATCCCGTTTTTGCTATTTAGGTTTGTGTTTTTGTTAGCCCTTATTTACCCTGTTTTTAACTGTGCTGGCCTCGCTTACCTGCACGCAGTCACTCTCACCTGCATAGTAATTTGATTTCACCGCATTTCGCGGGTCCCTCGCCACTGTCTCGTTGGCGGCCATATTGGGTGAGGGGTGAGACAGATCCTGGTCTAGTCCTCGTTTAGGAGGCTCGACCTGTATAAATAGCAGCCATGCCCTCGCGCAGCGTCATCGCGCAGCGTCATCGCCTGACTTCCGCCGGAGTTACGCCTGAGTTCAGCCCGTCTGCGCCCGTCCGCGCTGAGGACGCGCTGCAGGGCGGGCTGGACTCGGCGGATTGTAGTTCTTCATCTAATGAGGCGTATAGACACTATTCCATCTCGGAACTCTTGACCTACAGACCTATAGCGCAGCGATGCGCTCACCGCTTCTCTCCTGAAGGTATTTTGCATTCTCAGCGATGCCGGACTTGCAAGGTTTCCTTTTGCTGTCCTACCCCTACTATTACCAGATCCCATTCTTACTCTGGACGTTTGCCGGTTCTGCAGCTTAAAACTGGCTTTTTAATCAACGCTAGATCGTTGATTAAGCATAATGTTGTCTTTCATGAATTTGTATTGGAAAGACAGCCTGATTGGGTTTTCATCACAGAGACTTGGGCCTCAGATTCTTCTGGCCATGACCTACTGCTGGCCATCCCTGATGGCTACTCATTACTGAGGCAGGATAGACAACTGCGTAGAGGTGGAGGAATTGCTGTTCTTTTTAAATCTTCCTTATCATGCTCTGTTAAATCTATATCCTTGCCCGGGGATTGTTTTGAGGCACTTTATTTTTGCATTCATTGCACTCCATCCGTCTCCTTTACTGGGATTCTTCTATATCGACCCCCCGGCCCTAGGGCCAGTTTTCCTTCTGATCTGCTCCGAATTCTGGAGCCCTACTTTGGGAGAACGGATTTTTCCGTTTTGGGTGATTTCAACTTCCACCTTGAGGAAATCAACTCCAAGGACACTTTAACACTACCAGAGTCACTTGGGGCCTGTGATTTGTCTCAATTGGTGAGCAGTCCCACTCATATAGCTGGCCATACCCTTGATGGGGTATTTTCTAGCGATCTTAGGCTATCTGCTGGACTGCCTCTGCCTCTGATTTGGACGGATCACTTTGCTGTTCCACTTAAATTCGAGTTCTCCTCCTTGTCCTCAGTTAAGCGTATCAACTCTCGATTTATCCCTAGGAGAAATTTTAGAAATATCACGGATGATACTGTGGGCTCTCATATTGGGATATCAGAATCTTTTTCTTTGAAAGATGCTGATGAGGCAGCTCAAGAACTCACGGATTCTATCATCAAAGTAGTGGAGGAGCTTGCCCCTGCCTCCCTCCGATATGTAGCGCGACAGAAACCAACTGCACCCTGGTTTTCTGAACACTTGAGACTTTTGAGACAGAAATGTAGGCGTAGCGAGAGATGCTGGAGGAAGTCTTGGGACCTGAATGATCGTAAGACATATAAATCTGTTCTACGAGAATATAAACAGAGAGTTTTAGTGGAGAAGAAAGAATATTTCTCTAATCTTACAAGCTCCCTTATTTCATCTAGCGAACTTTTTAAAATTGCGGACTCACTTTGCTCTCTCCAACTCCCGGATCCTGTAGTTAGCTCCCAAGATCTTTGCAATAATATCTCTGACTTTTTCTTTAGTAAAATCTCGGATATACATATTGCTTTGGAAGCCCAATGCCGCTCTCTAGACAAGAGCATTCCTCCCGCTATAGCTAGGCTGGACAGTTTGGATGAAGGACCTTCTAAATTTCTTAGGCAGTTTCCATTACTGTCGTTAGAAGGATTTAACCTTCTTCTTGACAAGACAAAATCTTCCTCCCCTATGGATCCGCTTCCGCTAAAATCATTGAAGGAATGCAGAAACAGCATTGTTCCGCTTATGCTGGGAGTTATGAACAGGGCCATTACTCAGGGTTTATTTCCTTCAATCTGGAAGAAGGCTATTGTAAAGCCTCTTCTAAAGAAACCCTCTTTAGATCCCGGCCTCCTTAAAAACTTTAGGCCCATCTCATTGCTTCCTGCCCCTGCAAAAATATTGGAAGCTCATCTTAATCTCCATCTTTCCACTTTTCTTCAGACCAGTGAATATCTCGACCACACACAGCACGGATTTAGAAAACATCACAGCACTGAATCCGCACTTACTGTAGTAGTCGATACCATCCGTCGTAAAGTGGATGGCGGCCAAACTACGATCTTGGTCCTGTTGGACCTTACAGCTGCATTCGATACCCTGTCTCCTGCCATTTTAACATCTCGGCTAAGGGAGGCGGGGATTACTGGGCAGGCTTTGGATCTTCTCAACTCCTTCCTTCTTGGGAGAGAACAGAGAGTGAAGCTCGGAGACTTTCTCTCCCCTGCAAAGTCATTGCAATGTGGGGTGCCACAGGGGTCGGCTCTTAGTCCGACCTTGTTTAATATCTATGTGGCCCCCCTTGCCCGACTAGTAAAATCTCAGGGGATGGAGGTGGTCTCCTATGCTGACGACACCCAGATCATGGTGTCTCTGGCTCATTCCTCTGTTCATACATCCGCCATTGGCTTTAGGTCTTGCATGCAACTTGTTGCAGACTGGATGATTATCAACTCACTAAAGCTAAATGGCGATAAAACTGAGGTCTTGGTCTTTGGGAAAGACCATGATGTTTGGTCGAGCGATTGGTGGCCTACATCTCTTGGTGTTTGCCCCACCCCCTCCCAATCAGCCAGGAATCTGGGTGTGATCTTTGACACCTCACTCTCTATGATCCCTCAAGTGAATAGGACCATAGCCACATGTTGGGGGGTTATCAGGATCCTGAATAGAATCCGTGACTATTTCTCTCCCCAGGCACGCATGCAGGTTGCAGTTGCCCTTGTTGGCTCTAGGCTCGACTATTGTAACTCCCTGTATGTGGAGTCCAACAAGGGCCTTATACATCGACTGCAAATCGTGCAGAATGCCGCTGCACGCTTTGTCCTAGCCCTTCCCTTGGCGTCCTCAGCCACGACGGCTAGAAAAAAGCTTCACTGGCTCCCTGTTCAGTACAGAATTTCCTTCAAGATTCTCTGTCTTGCTTATAGAGCCCTTATGGCTGGCTCTAACGATGCATTGGGATCTCTGCTGACTCGTTACATTCCTTCCAGATCACTTCGGTCGGCTGGGCTATCTCAATTGGTAGTGCCTCGTACAAGATTAGCCAGATGGGGAGCGAGAGCTTTTTCTGTAGTCGCCCCCAAGCTCTGGAATTCTCTTCCAATTGAGGTTAAAACCCTTCCCTCAATTGACTTGTTTAAAAAGGCTCTGAAGACGTGGTTTTTTACTATGGCTTATCAATGAGATTCTGCTGGTTCTGATCTGCGAGCTGTATTATTTTGATTTAGGCGCCTTGACGCCCACTGGGCTAAGTTTCGCGTGATAAAATCTATTTCATTTCATTTCATTTCATTTCATTTTCAAGGACTGTCCATTTGAAATCATCTGCCTGATGGTTGTTATCGATAAAATGTCTTGTTAGTCTTGTGACAGATTTCCTACATCTAAATGAACTTTTGTGTTCTAACATCCGAATCCTGACCTTCCGGGTTGTCATCCCTACATACTTGCATTGACATGGGCAGGCTAGTAAATAGATCAGATTGTCACTGTTGCAGTTAGTGAACTTAGTTTGGACCCATGGTCTATTGGTGCCTATGTCTATGGAGGTGGTATGTGTGGTTTGTGGACAAATTGAGCAGTTTCTACAAGGAAAGTGTAACATACAATCACAAAGACATGGGTTTTTGCTTCAAGATCTGCACATCCACAAACATAGTAAAAAACACAACAGCATGTATGACTTCAATTTCGCATGTAGAGGTGCTACAATGGTGTCAGCAATACCCACCCATCAGGGTATAAAAAACATTAGGACGAATCCTAAGGCAACATACAAAATCACAATACACCTGAGCACACCCAAGGAGAATAACTATGATCCAAAGGTTTTTAGTCAAAACCTGAGCAACGTGAGCAATAGTCAATTAGTAAAATGTCCTTTTTCGCAATCGTATGTAAAGAAGTTTCCCAATCAGGTCCTGTTGCAGATTTTTTAATCATCAAACAACAACGCAGAGCAGCAACAGCCGACGCGCGTTTCGCCCTCTGGGCTTTTTCAAGACTGCAGGAAAATACATTTATAACAGTAATTGTACAATGATCAGATATGATCCGTGGAAGTCACCACAATGTTTAAACACATAGAGATGCCCTTAGACACAGCAATTCAATTGTGAGTATATATGCAAATATCCATTATGTCATTCTGTCATTAGTTACGTGTCCCATCTCCCTGTACAAGTCCAGCTTAGAACTGACAGACAGGGGATACGCAGCTCCAACCTTCTAGTAAAATGATTTTAACAGGAAAACACACGATGATTAACCCACAAATATGAACAAAGCATTATCCATGTTAAAAACAAAGAGACATCATCCTGGTTACATTATAAAATACAGCACAATATATGTGATCAGCCCATCGTCATGAGTGGATCTAGAATACTCTGAATACTCTTTATATGTATCCTCTTGATATAATAAGGATCCCACATAACCAGATATGGTTAACACCAAACTGCGTGTCAGAGATACAAAGACAATTTCTTTTTCCACACCAGAATTTGGACAGTAAAGCCAACAACCTCACTAAAAATCTACCACCACCAAGACACCGATCGTGCAATGAAAGACCTGTGATCAGCACTAAACGTTATAGATATTCCTCTCACATAGCAAATCATGGTTACGTCTCCTAAGTGAATTGGAGTTGAGGATTATATATCCATCTTTTCCTGGATTAGTTCTGATAAAAAAAAGGAACAAGTGTCGAGCAAGAAACCTAATATAGATGGGTGTTTAGTTATGCTCACATAGGTGATTCAAGTAAGTGTTCCATTTAATTCTTACCCCGGATCATCAGTGCCCACGCTAATCGTCTTGTTAAACGTCTAACTGTGAGCCTGGGACACGTTATGATCGAGCAGTATGTCGTTGTTGTCAGTAAGGTTCCCCTTCGACCCTGGGAAACGGGTATCAGACTTTGATAAGTCCTGTGTTAACAAGTAGAGCAATGTAGTATCAATAAAGGTTCCGAGAACCCGAGTAAAAAAACTGTTTTTAAAAAAGAGAACGATGTTAATCGTTAATGCTAGTACGCTATCGTGCATGTGTCTAACTACGCATTGAGCGTTGTACTGTAAAGTACGTCTACTCGGTTCAAGCGCTGTTTGGTAAAAAGCGGTAAAACACAACTTTGTAGTTAAGTCAAGCGTTCAAGAGCTGGTTTGTCAGTAGCTGGTTCCAAAAGCACCTGGGGATGGTTATTTTTAGCCCGCTTAAGCGAACGTTTGACGAGTTGGCGGGGATAGTGCCTGGAGACCAATTGTTCGGTTAGGGCATCAGCATGTATTTTGAAAGTGCTTTCAGTGGAACAATTCCTATGAACTCGTAGGAACTGACCAAAGGGCAAATTATCCCTTAATGATTTAGGCTGTTGGCTGTCATATTGTAATAAAGAATTACGTGCCATTGGCTTGCGGTAAAGTTCACTTTCTAGCCCTGTGGAAGTAACAAAAATCGACAGGTCAAGAAAGGCTAGCCTGTTCTTATCAATTTCAACCGTGAAGTTCAAAAATTGGTTTCTGGTATTGAGCCATTGATGAAAGAGAAGTATGGACTCTCGATCGCCTCGCCACACTACCAGAACGTCATCTATATAACGTTTACAAAGGCGGATAGATGAGAGAAAAGGATTGGTGGATGTGAAAATGTGTTGTTGTTCAAAAGAGTGTACATACAGGTTGGCCAGACTTGGCACAAAAATGCTGCCCATACTGGTACCGGAGATTTGCAAGTAGATCTTATCTTCAAATCTGAAAAAATTGTCTTTCATGGCTAGTTTAGCAGGTGCCATGATAAAATGAACTGGGGTGATGGAATTCAGTTCAGTTTCATATAGAATGGAAGCAACTGTATCCAAAGTTTCGTCCTGGGGAATAGAGGTGTATAATTCTTCGACATCGAAGGAGACTAGAAAGTCTCTCTGCGTGTCAAAGTCAATCGTAGGTAACAGACGTAAAACATCTTTTGTATCTTGAAGATACGTGGGCATCTTACTCACAATAGGTCTCAAGAAACAATCTACAAACGTAGATAAAGGTTCCAAAATAGATCCTTGCCCAGAAAATATCGGTCTGCCAGGAGGAGGTCGTTGAACTTTATGTATTTTGGGTAGAATGTAGAAATATGGCATGATGGGATATTTAGTCTGTAAGAATTGGCACTCCATAGTTGTTATCCACCCTTCATGAAGCGCTTCATCAGCCATATCACTAATAATTTTCTTGAGTCTATCAGTGGGATCGTCTTTCAGTGGTTGATAAAAACGGCGGTCCTCAAGTTGTCGGAGGCACTCTGTTCTATAATCCACTGTGTCTAGAATGACAATGTCCCCACCCTTATCTGCTGGTTTAATTGTTACCAGAGAGTCTGATGATAGACTCCGGAGGGCTTTTTGTTCGACCAATGGCAAATTGTTATATGTAGACTTATGATTCCTACATAACATTGAAATGTCCTCTTGGACCGCTTTTTCAAAGGTCAAAACTGCCGGCGGTACTGTGTGGGTAGGAGGATTAAACACAGAGCGTTTCTTGAGGCCAGTGTTAGTTTCAGCTTGATCATCTCTGATCACGTCTTTGTCTTTGAAAAAATAATGCAATCTGAGTTTGCGAAAAAATTGTGCTAATTCGCACTGTACCTGAAATGGATCTCCATCGAAAGTAGTAACAAAACCCAAACCTCTGTTGAGGACTGATTATTGATCCTTAGTCAGTATCATGGTGCTCAAATTTACAATCAGGTTAGGTTCGGATTGTCCATCATGGAAGTTGTATTCCTCGATGTCTGACTGCGGGTTCCTGTATGTGGTCCCGTTTGCGGGTCCCAATGTACATGGGACCATTGGATTCCTCTCTAAAATGGTTTCCATGTACATTAGGTACATCTCTAATTGGATTCTGGAGTGCCTTATAAGTCCCTAGTATATGATACACTATGTACCCAGGGCATAGGTACCTCAGAGGTCTACCAGGGGCTGCAGCATGTATTATGCCACCCCTGGGAAGCACTCCAAAATGACACCACAGGTCTGCTACTGTAGCCTAGATAAGGTGGTGCATTCACCCCTTACTGTAGTATAGGCTACCTATATCACTACCATTGCACGCACATATAAAACCTATAAGTCACTCCTATTGCAGGCCTTAACAATCCTGAAGGCAGAGTGCTTGGCTTTTATGTGAGAGGGTGCCCCTGCATGAGCAGAGCCCATCTGCAGCGTTCGGATTACCTCCTCAGATGCTGTTTGTGGTGCAGCCTGTCCATATACTCTTCAGTGCATTATAATCTTGTGGTAAATGCTAACTTTGGACTGGCTGCAAAGAAACATGTCATGTTCGGTGTCAAACACGTTGGAATACGACGCCCCCACCAGTTCTGGCGGCGGGGGTAGCATTCCACTCTTCATGTTCACACTGGTCTACCCGGTAAAGACTTTCTAGAGCCCTGGCATCACAAAATGGATGCCACTGCCACAGACACGGGTCTGGCCTCCTGCTGTCGACCGAAACCCCAGCAGGGGAGGCCTGGACAATAGGTTTCCTGTCTGTTAGAAATGGGATTTCTGGTTGGCTAAGGCTTGCGCCAAAGTCAGGCAGAAACCACCACTCTAGCCAGGGCAAGGAAGTTACACGCCAAAGATAACCCCTGCTCACCCCCTTGGTAGCTTGGCACGAGCAGTCAGGCTTATCTCTGAGGCGATGTGTAAAGCGTTTGCGCGCGCACCCAGCAACAACACCCAAGGCCCACCACAAAGGAAACTCCACACAAGGTATTCTATAAAAATAGCCTTTGTATTATAATAAAACACATTAGATAAAAACACACACTTTACAATGGGCCAACAGGCACGGGCAGAATTTACAAGGGATTATATGTACAGGGGACAGGGCCACATGGACCACTGTCCGGAATTAGCACTTTTTAGAACGTAACACAAAAATTTATAAGATTACTGTAGCACAAAAATAATATGTATAGCACACAACCAGTACTTACTGGTATCAGGTAAGTACCACCTACGCAACCCTAACTACCTTAGGAGACTATTGCGCAGGGACTCAGAACCTCCCTAGTACCACCTGTACTAGGAGAAAGCAAACAACCACCTAAGTATCACAATACCTGTAGGGGTAATAGAACGTTACACATGATGCATCACATTCAGAGGTGTAGGGAAGGAAAACACATGATGCATAAAAACACATTCAGAGGTGTAAAGCAATGGCACATGACGCATAAAAACACATTCAGAGGTGCAAGGAAAGGAACAATTGCGCAAGACTCATATGCCACCACCTGTGGCCGTCCCTAGGCCAACTGGCCTGGTAGGGGCTAGGACGCCCTGCGTTCAGAAAAGCTGCGCCAGCTGCGCCAGCCAGAATGTAAATTATCCCCACCTAAACGTTGCAGCTGCCCACTAAGTGCTGGGCAGCTGTGGAAAATGTTACTGGGATAACGTAGGAGCCACGTGGGCTCAAGTCCACAAGATATGCCCCCTAGAGCCTCTCCGGGCTCTGTAACTAATGTGGGGCAAGGTGGGAGTGGCCCGCTGCCATCTGGGGCCACTCGGACACGTAAGCAATGCCCCGGTAACGTTGGAGCCCTCTAGGCTCTGAACAATATCTGCCGCTCGTTGGAGCCTTCACGGCTCTGAACAAATTGCCCCTGTTCGTGGGAGCGGCCCGCTGCCTTCCGGGGCCGCTCTGGGTGCGACAGAAATGCCCCCGACGTTGGAGTCACACCGGACTCTGAAGGAATACCAGGCGCCTCGTTGGAGCCTTACTCGGGGGAACCTAGTTGGAGCGCACCAGCGCTCAGTAGCAAAGCAGGCTGCCCCGTGCACCCTCTCCTTACCAGGGTTTACTCCGCGCCGGCTCTGCTCCTGGATGTCGGCTCTCTCCGCTCCGGTGCTGGGGCGGTCACGACGCTGTTTCTCTTTCTCGGCGCGGGGCTTCCCTCGACCTCACGGGAGCCCCGCGTCAGTCACCAAGTATTTCCGGCTTCAGTGCAGGAGTGCGGGGTAGGCTCCCGTCCGCTTCCTGCTTCGTCACGTCCCGCCCACCTCCCAACACGGCCACCTGACTTCCGGTTACGAACCGGGCTGCAGCGGTGATTTCGGCAACCAAAATGCGGGGTGGGCTCCCGCTAAAGTGGCAATAACGCGGGGTAGGCACCCGTCGTTTCAATACTGAAGGAAGCGGGGTGGGCACCCGCCAACGACCACGGCCACGTCCCAGGCAGGGTGGGCACCTGCCAGGGGACCTCACGATCCACAGAGACGGGGCAAACGCCGGGCGGGCACCGGCTTCTTGAAATAAAGCGCTCACAGCGCTATAAAAGCCCAAACAGTGCGCCCAGCGCTATAAAGTCCAGAAAGCGCTCCCAGGCGCTATAAGCAACGTCCAGCAACCAAAAGTTCTGGTAAAGTTCTCCTGGGCTATGCAGCAAGGAAGGGGGGCAAGGCTGGGTCCAGAGCCAGCTCACTGGGCCTCCAGGCAGGGAGGTCGTCCAAGTGGCGGTCCTCTGGCCCAGCAACAGCAGCAGCCCCCTCAGGCAGGATCCTGGAAGAGAACAAATTGTAAGGGGACACAGCCCCTTTTTATACAGTAAAAAGTCTTTGTCTAAAGGTGCAGGGAAGGGGCGAACCAGTTCCAACAGGTTCCTAGGCACTTTGTTTTGCTCAGCCCCTCTCCCTATTCACTGGCAGGGCTAGGGTCATTAGACGCACCACAGGGGCCGGCGCCAGCATTGTGTGGGGAAAGCCCTGTCCTATTCAGGACCCAGGTATACTCCTCCCCAGCCATCAGCATGCTAACTCCCCATTCACCACTGGGTGACTCCTCCTGACTCTGGGGATTTCCCTAGTCAGTCACATGACCTCCACCAGCCAATCGCCAGACAAGCCACACATTTCATACTGCACACTGAAGTGCCCACTTCTAGAAGTGGCACTTCCACACTAGGTACATGCACGCCGCACACATCATCGCGCAGCATTCACTCACACGAGTCCGCACATACCAAACTCGGGCCTGCACACCCCACGCATCAGGAACTACCAGGACACATACATTCCCCCATGCATTCCTATGGGAGGGCAGGCCAACCTCACAACATGCACGCACTTTACCCTGGGACACAGCGGTAAAGTGCGCAGAAACCCAAAAGTACTACACCAAATCACCAATAAAAAGCAAAAAGTCTCGGGGGTGAACCTGCCAGAAGGGCCAAGTCCAACACGACCCCCTTCCAGCCAAAACGCAGGGTAGACCAATCACCACCGTGATGGTCTTCCCTGCTTGGGGCGATAAAACACGGACGCAGGCCCGCAACGGCAGGGACACTCTCCGGTTTTACGCCACTCTGAACTCACATGGTTTCCGCTGAAAAAACTCGGCGGACCAACTGGGCTACCCCCCTGGTACTCCTCAGCTGTCCGTGGCCAGGACCAGGCCCTAGACCACCTAGGCGCCACTGGTCCTTGCCTAACCACAGAGTGGGGGGTAGTAACCCCTGGCACATAGTGACCATTTTCCACTCTACCCCTCATCAGGGCAGTTCTAAACGGCCACTGATCCTCCAGCCTAGGGTCCGTACCCTCAGGCTGACCAAAAGTCACGGGTGAGGCTCTCCTCCCCCTACCTCTTCTCCTAAGGTTCCGCCCTCTCTTCCTCTGAGAGGCGACCCCGTAACATAACTCACCAACCAGCTCAGGACCCCTCCCTGAGAACTGGTCTCCCAACCTAGGGTTTAACCCCTCAGGTTGCACCGGGGTCAGAGGTGGGCTCTCCCACCCTCTGCACCCCCTTCCAGAGTCCTGCTCCCTACCAACTGGGGCGGTACCTCTGGAAGAAGAACCGGTCAGGACACTTGTTACAGTAGTCCTACCCTTCAGGTCAGGCTGCTCCTGAACCTGGCCTCCCAACCTCTGGTCTAAAACCTTTGGTGGAATAATGGCCTGGCACTCCAGGACTTCTGGGGATTTACACACCATCCCCCCGAGAGTAACATATGCCTCATATGTTGCATGACCGTCTGCCTGGCGCAGATCTCCCGTCCCCTGTCCACCTGACAGTGCGCGAAGATCCCCCAGGCCAGACGTGTAGTCGCCATGGTCACTTCTAGGAGACTCAGCCCTCCCGGCTGGTCTCTGACCCACTGGCTCCTCCACCGGGGAACACAGCCCCATGCCACTCCTCTCGCTGGACTTCTGTACCCTCCCTACTGGAGCGGTACTGCCAGACATCAGAACCACTGGAGCTCTATTTATAGAGACTCCAGGTCCTCCATACACAAGGTGACCCTCCTCAAGTGGACTCACAGGACAGCCTAGGCCCCCAACCTGGTGTTCCCTGAAGAAACCATCCATGTTTTGAGACAGGGTTTCGGGCCTCTGGGGACTCGAAGTCACCCACTTACTCCCGCTCCACTGAGCCAGGCCGTAAGCCCCTACACCCTCCTCGCTATACTGGGACCTAGCTGGGCTACACTGAGCCTCTTCCACCACGCTGGGCTGCAAGATACCGGTACCACTACTTTTGGAGTCACTCCCTAATGACTCTCGAGAACCTTGGGCCCTTTCCCAACGGTCTGCTTCCTCTGCAAGTTCCCCTGGACTAGCAAACCCATACTCCAACAGGTGTTGGTGCAGCTCGGGACAACAACTCCTGAGCATCTGCTCTTTGACAACCAGACCATACATGGCAGAATAACTGCGTTTCGGGCTAAGACCCGCCCAATCGTCTAGTGCCTCCTCACATTCACCCAAAAACTTGGCCCAGGCCTGGTGAGACAGCTTCCTCCTGCCCCTGAATTTCAACCTTAATTCCTCCTCTGGGGAAACAGGTACCAGACTGGGGCAACTGGGACTCCCTATACTGAAATATATCTCGCTGCCACCACTGGACTCAACCCTCCCTGGGGAGCCCAGAAAACTAAGACTGCGCGCAGGGGATAGTCTACTCTCCAGCGCTGATTTCTCCCCGGTGAAGGCCCTCTCAGCCTCCTCTATCCTCTCCTGCGCTAAGACCCTCTCGGTCTCCAGCTTTTTCTCTTCTATAGTCAGCTGCGCCATCCCCCGGGCATGCTCTAACCTGAGCTTCTCCATGGCCAGCTGATGCTCCCTCTCTTCCCTCCTATCTACCCACTCCTCTGGGGACAGGGAAAGGGATGGGGTGCTGCTCCTGACACTGGACCCAGCAAGGGACTCCCTATCTATGGGGTCTTCACTTTCTACTGGCGTCCCTGTCAGGTAACCTTCCTCTTCTTCAGATTCCTCAGGGCTCCCATCAGACCCACCACCCTCTCGGCGTGCGGCCCGGGCCCTATCTTCCTCACTGCGCTCTCGCTCCCACTCATCCTTTTGCCATAGGATCAGGTTGTCCCTCAGTTTGGACTGGGTATCTGACTCACCCACCTCTATGTCCCTCTCCTCACAGAACCTTACCAGCTCCAACCTACTGTACCTAAACAGACCACAGAAGTTAAAAGTAGGCTCCATTTTGGCGGACGTTCCTGAGAAGAGTTTAACACAAGGAACCTGAGTGTCTGAGCTAGCACAGGGGTACATAATTCACAAGGGACACCTTTAGGAGAGGAAATAATGGAACTCAAAAAACAATAATCCCTAAAAATGTGGTTATCTAATGCAGAGTTTTGTGGTGTAGCCAGTCGCTGCTGCGGTACAGCGCAAACGCAAGTCCAAATCCCACCGCTGATCACCAATGTTAGAAATGGGATTTCTGGTTGGCTAAGGCTTGCGCCAAAGTCAGGCAGAAACCACCACTCTAGCCAGGGCAAGGAAGTTACACGCCAAAGATAACCCCTGCTCACCCCCTTGGTAGCTTGGCACGAGCAGTCAGGCTTATCTCTGAGGCGATGTGTAAAGCGTTTGCGCGCGCACCCAGCAACAACACCCAAGGCCCACCACAAAGGAAACTCCACACAAGGTATTTATAAAAATAGCCTTTGTATTATAATAAAACACATTAGATAAAAACACACACTTTACAATGGGCCAACAGGCACGGGCAGAATTTACAAGGGATTATATGTACAGGGGACAGGGCCACATGGACCACTGTCCGGAATTAGCACTTTTTAGAACGTAACACAAAAATATATAAGATTACTGTAGCACAAAAATAATATGTATAGCACACAACCAGTACTTACAGGTATCAGGTAAGTACTGCTGGAGCAGAGTTTTCTGTTGAAAATTCATTGGGTTTTGAAGCTTCAGTTGTCTAAACGTGGTAAAAATAAAATTACTAATTTTTAATCATTAATTATTTGTTTTGTGTAAATGTTTTTTATTAATCAATACGTATGTATTAACAAGAGAAAAACCGACATGAGAGAAACGCTTATATGTTGCTATTGACAATGTGCATGTTTTATTAAATAAACGTTGCTGAGTGCTGTTTATTTTTAAGCACGAAACGCTTTTGAATTAATGCTTTTTCTGTGTTGCTAAAGCTAGATAATTGCATACACATAAGGGTATTAGTGGGGTTAACACTGTTTAATCATTATGCTGTGGTAACGTTGTTTTGTCTCTTTTAATTAAGATGGTCTATTGTGGCCTATTGTGGCCTACTAAAAGATGGCTGACTTTTGAAGCCTGGTTTCGAGTGAGAATTTGTGATGGAAAAGGCCTTGCTGAATATGGACGCGAGTCATCTGTCCACAGTCCTTGCCTGGTTAAAACTTTCCGTGAGGACAGCAGCAGATCTGGGCATGTTTCCAGATGTATTGGGACAGCAGCCTTGGCAGTCTTGGAAAACAAAGGAGCTTTAAAGAAAGACTCTAAGCTGTGAGCTCACCAGAGGAAATATGTGGAAGTTGAGAAGAGACATTTGTAGATTTAGTTCCTGTTCTGTCTTTTTATTTTTGTGACTTTTTCTGAGCGGAGATTTTTCAAAATGTAGCGATGCTACATCCTTTCCTTCTCGCTCTGCTCAGCGGTTTGGCGGATGAAGAAAAAATTAAATGTTTCTTTCCTTTGTTTGAATTATTATAAATATATTAGACCAGAGAGGGTTCCATTCCATTGCGGTTTTACTTTCTTCCCAAACCTGCGTTGGTGAGGATCGATGCTGTGAGGACGGTGACTTGGGAGATTTCTACTGAGAGACTTGTCCTGATGACCCATTCTGACATTTAGCTAGAATAGGTAATTATGAGAAAATGATTTATTCTGATTAATTTCTTTTGACTAACTTTAGATAAAGAATCATAACTTTAATACGGTGTTGGTGATTATTTCTTGTCAATTATTGAGTACTCTATTTGATTATTGATGTATAGATTGTTTAGATTATGACAATTGCAATAGCTAGGTCTTATCGACCTCGGTGTGGGTGTGGGGTTTATGAGTTTAGGAGTTTTATTTCCACAGGTTCAATGCTAGTAGAGTATTTGAGTGTATGTTAGTGAAATGGGCCCTAGTGTATGGTGAGTGTATGTGCGTGTAACTGTGAAATTACTCTATCCGTGGGAGTAGGGAGATTTTGTACACCCCAATCTGCATCAAGTTCCTGGTAGCAGAGTGATGATGGTTATTGATGATTGTCTTGATCTGAATAGATTGCTTGTACATTAGCTTATTGATTATTGATTATTGATTGATGTTGGTATATGTACTAATACTATATGTTGGAGTCGTCATGTTGAGTTATATGTAGTGCTTCTGGAACTTGGGAGCTAGTAGCAGTTCCGTAGTAGGGCAGAGGGAAGTATATGCTGCTCTCGGGAAAGACGGGATTGTTGGTCCTGTATGTATGCAGGAAATTTCACATTGTCTGGGTTCGGAATCAGTGACATTGTTATATGTTACTATTAGAGATATTTCTGGTATATAAGGAGTGCGTATGGTAGTGAAGGTTATCTATGAAACTCTGGTTTTAAGTCCCAGGGATCCGTAAGGTTCGCCGTTAAAGCTTATCGCGGGAGAAGTAATAGGTATTCTCTGAGCTTGTTTGAGAAACTGGGTAGAAGTAAGCTACTTGGTTGGTGTGTGTTATAATTCTGTAGTGGAGCAGATTGTTCGCTGTTCTAGGGAAAAGCAGGATTCTGTGTGTATGTACTATATTTTCTTGTATGAATGTGCGTGAATGTTTATGCATTTAGTTGATTGTAAGACTCTTTGGACAAGTCCTAGAGGAAACAGTTAATGAATGTATGTTAGAAGGGCAGAGTAGAGGGATGTGCTACTGTGTCAACGAGAGGTTTCTTGTGAAATAGATTTTCTTTATTATTCTTTGGTTAGCGAAGCAGACAATGGAGATGTTTATATGTTGTAACTAATAGATTTGTAGAAATTCGACACGAAGTCTACTGAGAAAGTTTGTAAAGGAGGGGTAGACGACTGACAGGAGACAGGAGCGAGAAACTGCAGCGACTGCTGACGTCAAACAGACCGCGCTCTCATTGGATATTAGATCAGAATAGTGCTCGCGCTGAGATTGGTGCGTTGGTGTGAGCCGTGCAAGGATTGGTGGAGCTATTTAGTGACGTAACGTTCCAGGATTGGTGCGTTAGTGTGAGTCGCGCTGTTATTGGTTGAAAAATCATATTGTGTAGTTGTATTACGGAAGGGATTAGAACGTTTTGGTAAGCGTTAAAATGTATTACCAAGAGGAGAAAAAGAAAAAATCTTTGTTCAGAAAGATTAAAAATTGGTTCGACAAGGATAAAGATGTTAAAACGAGAGAGGGTGAATTGTTACCTCCATCGAAAACGCCTGTATCCTTCATGGCTGCGAGATATGGGTATCATACCTGTATATGGTTGGAGAATTGGGTTAGGTATACCAAAGAAGATGGAGTTTTAGCATTTCCAGAACATGGTTCATGTAATTTGGCCGTGTTGAAAAATTTACGGGAAAAGATGTTATGTCTTGACCCAAGACCAAGGCCGACACAATTCGAGGCTTTAGTGGAATGGGAAGAGGAAGTTCATGAGCGAGAGAAACAGAGGTCTGGAGGCAACTATAGGTATATGTTCGGGAGGAGACATGGTCGTGAAACTCATCATGATCGAATGACCAGATGGCGAGATGCTAGTATGTCAGAGGGATTATATCCTGTGAGAACAGTTGAAGAGGGAGCAGAAAGGGTTCCTGAGGCAGAAGTGAGAAGATATGGAGTTAATGAATATGAGGATGAGGTTTTAAATGACATGATTTACAAAAGACCACCTCCATATAGACCGGAACCAGAAGAGAGTACACCAATTGTTTCTCCGATAAGAGATACGCATCGTGTCATTGAGACAGAAAATGTGACACCTGAGTTAAGAAGTGGTAATCCTTTCAGGGAGAGAGAAAATAGAAGCAGTGGCGAAAACACGAGAGAATTAGCCAGAACTACATCGGAGATGACTGAAAAGATCAAGGAACTGACAAAAAATCTAGATGCTGTTACGGTACCCGTAACCATAGGTCCGGTTATGCCTGTTTTTGATAAGCAGAGGAAGGGTGAGAATGGTTTGGTTATTCCATATGTTGGGAATAGATTGACAAGTTTGGCTGGTCCTTCAGGAGATTCAGGAAAAAGGGCAGGAAAATTCAGACATAACACCTGTAATGAAGAATTAGAGGAGTCTAATTCAGGACTGGATGCTGGTGAAGCTAGTTGTTCAGGGATGCCGATTTTAGAACCGCAGAAGAAAGTGGTTCCAGTGAGGAAATCTACTGAAATAACAGCTGAGGATTTGAATGAATGGATGAAAGTTCTTCAAAAGAGGGATAAAGATTCACAAGCAATTGATGTTGCTAGGTTACGTGTAGAATTAGAAGAGCTAGTTGCAGGGACAGTTCCAACAGAAATTCTAAAAAATCATCATGATGGTGAATTATTATTCATGTGTAAGAATATTACCTGGAGAGCGAGAAATACACATGACAGATTAAGAGCAATAGCAAATGACTATGGAGTTGACATTGATAAAGTGAAAGTTTTGCAGAAGTCTTACAGGATGGATTTCACAGACAAGGATATAGAAAATTTGAATGGTACTGGTAGAACAGGACAGATTAAAGAGATGATCGCTTTATTGCGAAAATGGGGTGATGTTGAAAAGTGGAAGGATAGATGGTACAAAAAGAGAGAAGAATCAGGGGATAGGACTTATTCAGCATTTCCTGTGAGAGAAAAGGAAAAACCAGTGGATACTTATCCTATGAGAGAAATACCTGGAGGAGGATATGTACATGTTCCATGGACCAGACAGGATATTTTGTCATTTACGAATGATTTCCCTCGATTGAGAGAAAAGCCCGTCGAGTGGTATAGGCAGGTAGACAGGTTTGTGAAATTGTCAAATGTGCTGTGGATTGACCTGAATAGTCTGTTTGATATAATTGTTCCAGCAGACTTGTGGGCTGAGTGTAAAATAGTTGTGAGTTGGCCTACTGAGGAATATCCAAGAGATCAGAGAACAGGAGCACCAGATCCAGAAGTAATGAGAAAGTATGAGCAGGTGATTGTATACCTGAAAAATAAAGTACCTCCAAAAGAAACAGACTGGGTTAAAATAGATCGAACACATCAGGAAGCAAAAGAATCAGTTCATGCTTTTTACGAGAGGCTGATACTGGCATTTAAACAATTCAGTGGAGATGAACACCTGGGTGACAAGGATTTGAGTCATTTTGTATACAGATTTGTATATGGCCTGAGACCTGAGATTAGTGAAAGAATTCGTGAGCATACTGTGGATTGGCAGAGTAAGAAAATAGATGAGATTCTGAGACATGCAAAATACTTCAGTGATGAGATTGAAGCAAAACAAAGAAAGCTGAAAGAGAAAGCAATGTGGGCACAGGTGAAAGTTGCGGAAAGACAGGAAGCACAGTTAGTGGAACAGGCGAATAATCCAGGAAATAATGCAGGGAATAGACCTAGGTATGCAGGGAAAGGAAAGGGGAATCTTGAGGAAGCAAAAAAGAAGTTCCCATGTCACAACTGTGGCCAACTGGGACATTGGAGATCTGAGTGTACCAATCCACCATTAGTGAATAATGAGGGAAACTCCTTGAATCAACAGGTGCAGAACGAGGGGAAAAATCAACAGCAGCAACAGCAGAAAGTTGTGAGACAGCAGAGTCAAGAGCCAAAACCGCCCTTGCCGCAGAATAGAGGAGCACAAAAGTATAATCCGGATTCAGGATTCTACAATGATGAGCAGGTAAACAAACCAAGACGTTCTAACCAGGTACAACAGTACTTGTTAAAGAATGAAGGGAGTGAGTCTGAGGGTGATTATTGACGGTGCCGAAGAGAGGAGGAAGAGTGCATACTTGGTGCAACTCTAGAAATAGACCAGACAGGACCATTTGTGGATGGAAAAATAAATGAAGAAGGTGTTACTTTTTTAGTAGACACAGGTGCGACAAGATCAACTGTCAGGTCAACAGATATTAGAAATCTTCCTCTCTCGGATGAAGCAATCCAAGTAGTTGGTGTAGCAAATACACAAATCAGAACACGTCTTACTGAACCAGTAAGAGTACAAATAGGGAAATTCTCAGACATGCACAGATTTATCGTCTGTGACACAAGTCCAGTGAACCTGTTAGGTAGGGATCTACTGTGTAAGATGAACTGTACAATTTTTTGTACACCAGATGGAATAGCTTTTGAAACACCAGATGAGGATGTTTTGTACCGAGTGACTCTAGAAAATAGAGAAAGTGAGTTAATTGGTGCATATGCTGTGTTTGATCCAGAGGATTTGCCTCAAGAGCTGAGAGACACAGTGAAAAGGACAGTTTGGGATTTTACTGGAGAGGATGTGGGATTGATGAATAATGTAGATCCTGTGAAAATTTCAGTGAAAGAGGGAATTACTTATCCTAACATTCCTCAGTACAAAATGGCGCCAGAAATAATTGAGGGAATAACTCCTATAATTGAGAAAATGATTCAGCAGGGAGTTCAGAGAGAACTACTGAGTAGTCCGTGTAATTCACCGATAATGGGGCTAAAGAAGCCTAATGGGAAATTCAGCATCGTACAGGATTTGAGAAAAGTTAATCAAATTGTGGTGGCATGTTGTCCTATTGTGCCAAATCCATCAGTGATTTTGTATCAGATTCCACATGATGCTGAGTGGTATACAGTGATTGATTTGTGTCATGCTCTCTTTTCAATTCCATTGCATCATGACAGCCAGCCGATTTTTGCATTTAGATTTGGCCAGCGTATCTTAGCATGGTGTCGTATCCCACAGGGGTATACAGAGAGTCCTTCAATATTCAATCAGTTATTGAAAAAGTCATTGGAGAGTTTGATCATGCCTGAAAACTCAGTATTAGTGCAGTATATTGATGACCTACTTGTGGCATCAAAGACACGTGAAGCTTGTGAAGTAGATACTATAGCTTTACTGAATCATCTGGCAGATGGAGGGTTAAAAGTATCTCCAGCTAAATTGCAGTTCTGCAAGAAAGAGGTGCATTATCTTGGACACAATATTGAGAAAGGTCTGAGAAAAGTGACTGATGACAGGATCAAAATTATCAGGGAAATGAAAGCCCCAAAGACCCAGAGGGAAGTGAGAATGTTCCTGGGAAAGGTGGGTTATTGTCGTCAGTGGATAATTAATTTTTCGCTGATAGCAAAGCCACTGATTAAGCTGACTAAAAGTGAGATGACAGACCCATTGGAACTAGATGGAGAACAAATGGCAGCATTCGAAGAGCTGAAAAGCAGAATGTGTGAAGCCCCTGCTTTGGGTATGCCTGATTATGAAAAGGAGTTTGAATTGTACTGCAGTGAGAGAAATGGATGTGCACTTTCAGTGTTAATTCAGAAACATGGATTACTGAGAAGGCCTATTGCGTACTTTTCATCGACACTCGACCCTGTAGCTGTGGGTTTACCAGGTTGTCTGAAATCTGTGACTGCAACATGCAGAAGCCTAGAACAGAGTGAGGGAATCATAATGGGATATCCTGTAAGGGTATTTGTACCTCATAATGTGGCAATTCTTTTGACGAGAAGCAGAACTCAGTACATGTCACATAATCGGTTGACTAAATATGAAAAAGTCATTCTGGGAGCATCAAATGTGACTCTTGAGAGATGTGTGAATGTGAATCCAGCGACATTGTTGCCGAATATTGAAAATGTGGGTGTGAAAACAGAAGATGATCACAATTGTTTGGATGTGCTTGATTACTGTACAAAACCGAGACCAGACATAAGGGATCTTCCCTTGCATGAGAGTGATCATGTGTTGTTTGTGGATGGATCATGCCTGAGGAATGATGAGGGTGTGCTATGTGCAGCATATGCAGTGTGTAAGGTTTCAGAAGTAATGGAAGCGTCATCATTGAAAGGAGTGAAATCTGCGCAAGTTGCTGAAATAATTGCATTGACAAAAGCTTGTGAAATTGGGAAAGATTTGAGAACGACTGTGATGACTGATAGTCAGTATGGATTTGGAGTTGTGCATGACTTTGGCCAACTTTGGCTACAAAGAGGTTTCTTGACGTCGAGTGGGACTCCAATAAAGAATGCTGAGGTGATTGGGAAATTGCTTGAGGCGATACAGCTGCCTAAAGAATTAGCAGTTGTGAAATGTGCTGCCCATGGAGTAGGAGACGATTTTGTGACAGTTGGCAACAGATACGCTAACGACATTGCACAATACTGTGCAAGAAATAATCAATCTATTAATCGGGAACGAGAAGGTGAAATGTCTTTTTGTTCTGTGATGTTTACTAATGTCTTAGAGACATGGGATGAAGTGAAACAGTTGCAGGATGAGGCAGAGGAAGAAGAAAAGAAAGATTGGATTAAGGCAGGTTGTGCCCCGAGAGAGACAGACCATGTTTGGGTCTATAGAGATGGCAGACCAGTAATGCCGAACTCCATGTTGTCAGCAATGGCAAGGATGTATCATGGCCAGGGACACTTGGGGAGGGATGCGATGATTAGGTCCTTCAAACAAACCTGGTACAATGCAAAGTTCAGGACAATTGCAGAGAGTATCTGTCAAAGATGTTTGATTTGCCAGCAATTTAACACTGGGAAGAAGACAGTGGTGAGTCTGGGAACAATAGGCAGAGAAGGAGGTCCTTTTACAAGAATGCAGATTGATTTCATTGAAATGCCCCAAGTGAACAGACTGAGATATGTACTAGTGGTAGTCTGTTTGTTTTCAAGATGGGTTGAGGCCTATCCGACTAGGAGAAATGATGGAGTAACAGTGGCAAAGTTACTGTTAAGAGAGTTGATTCCTAGGTACGGATTTCCAGTAACGATTGAGTCTGATAGAGGTGGACACTTCTATAATGAACTCATGAGTTTAATTTGTGAAGCATTAAGCATACAGCAGAAGCTACATTGTGCATACAGACCAGAGGCTTCTGGTGTTGTTGAGCAGATAAACGGCACAATCAAGAACAGGATTGGTAAGATGTGCTTAGCCACTGGCATGAAATGGCCTGATGTTTTGCCTCTAGTGCTAATGACTATTAGATCTACTCCAGATAGAACTACTGGTTTAAGTCCGCACGAGATAATCATGGGACGTGCAATGCGACATGCATATGTACCTGTCAATAAGTTAATGACAATAACTGATGACATGATTTTGGATTACTGTAAAGGCCTGGCTGACGCAGTTCATTCTGTGTTTCACCAGATTGGAGAAGAAGCTACTACACTTGAGAAGAAGCAAGCTCATGATCTGAGTCCAGGGGACTGGGTGAGGATTAAGGTGCACAGAAGAAGAAATTGCTTGGTTCCAAGGTGGGGAAGACCAAGACAAGTCATTTTAACTGCAGTGAAGTGTGCTGGTGTGAAGAACTGGGTGCATGCGAGTCATACTCTGAGAGTTCCAAACCCAAAGGATGGGACTGGTAGAGAGTATTTTGAAGAGTCAGATTCCAGTGATGATGAAGACCCAGAACCAGTGAGAAAGAATCAAGGTTCAGGGAAAGAAGCCTTTTCTACAAGTTCAAGAGAACCATTGAGAATCTCAGAAGGAAGATCTGATTCTGAGAGAGAGCCTGAAGTTCCAAAAAGCAGTGGAGGAAAAAGAAAAGAAAAGAGCAATTCCACAGAAATTACTCCTGAATCAGAAGAGGAGGAGATTGAAGAACCACTTGAGATTATTTATGAAGAAGTAGGGTCAGAAGAAGATAGAGAGGGACAGATTGCGGAAGACCCCCGAGGAGGTGTTGGGAACACTTCTAATAAGCTAGGTGAAGGGACAAGTAGACAGCAAGAAGATTGCGTGTCGGAGACCCGAGGAGGGAAAGAAGTAGGGAAGTCTCAAATAGTGGTGAAAAAGACTGTGGAGCGAAAGAAAACTGCTGAAGAACAAAAGCGAAAGAAAACTGCTGAAGAACAAGAGGCATTTGAAACAGAATCGGATGAAAGTGAAAGTGAAAAATCAAAGGGTCGAGTTCTGAGAAAGAGAACTTGGATTGGAGAAAGAAATAATACGGAGATAAGACCGAAAAAGGTCATAAGAGGAGATTTTTGGCCTAACAACAGAGTAAAGAGGCTGAGATACAGACTGATAAGAGGAAATACATCGAAAGCTGAACAAGTGAATGAAGTATCGAGTCAAAACGAAGTAAAAAGGAAGAAGCAAAAGGAGTCAAGAGAACCTGAGGAAATAAAGAGAATTAGAAGACCCAACCAAAAGTACAGATCACTGGAATGGTCTTATGTGGCACTGTCTGAAGAAGGAGAAGAAGAAACAGTGACTCGAGATAATCCGGAGGGGATCTTGAGAAAAGTGGTTGAGGAAAAGGAAGAATCTGTTGGAATCTTAAAAGTTATCCTGACTGACATTGGAGGAGAGTCAGATGCACAGGATGTTGTTGATGATCTGATACAGTTTGATGTTGCTGAAGAAGAAGGAGTGAAAAGTGATGAATATCCAAATTGAGTGAATTGAAGAAATCACTTGGAAAAGTGAAAAGGAGAAAATCTGAAATTCAGCTGTCTGAAGTAATCCAAAAGTTTGAGAAATTACAGTAGTGGAGTAGTAGAGGCTAAGTCAAAAAACAAGGTCAAAGTAGTAAAATGGCTAACATAGAGAATAATCAAAGTAGATGTGCCTTCTTAAAAAGATGGTGTAGAATGTGCTGCTGCTGTACTGGATTATTAATGCTACTATGGGGTCTTTTAGCTTTATTAGTTACATTTAGAGTTTCAATAGGTACATTTGAAATACATACTGAGAATGAGACAAATGTAGAAAAGAATTCGCAAAAAGTAGTTCCAACTAGAATTAGTAATACTTACATGCATAAAGATAGGTCAATTAATGATTTTTCTAGTAATGTTTTTTCAAAGTTGTTATACGAATATGTGAAAACAATGGAAGTAAGGGATTGCTACGTTTGTATGCAATTACCTGCATCCGTTTCAGAGGGTGTTACTTATCACCATTTACCAGCTACGTATGGAATTTCTTGTAGTGTATTAAGTAGTGTTTTTTATTTGTTAGGGAAAATAGATTATAAGATGTCTAACAAAGATAGTATTTTTGGGCACTTGCCAATGAACAGAGAGCTGAATCCAGCTAAAGAAGCTAACATTTTTGGTGAGATTTTTATTGAAAAAGAAGAATTAACATTAGATTACATTTTTAAGAATAATTTAACTTGTAGTTTGGAAGAAGAGGAGAAAGCTTTTCTGAACATGGTGGAAGAGAGGAGATTGAGTATGCATGAAAAGGCAGGGAAATATAAAGTGAGTGAGACAATTTGGGACATTGAGATGGGAAAAGAATTGAGAAATGGAGCTAGTCCAACTTTAGCTTTAGATGCACCACAGAAGGGCAAGCTGTGCATTACAAGAGGGAAATCCCAATATGATACATATTTTGTTGGGACTAGTGAATGTCATGATACATACTTCATTGCAACAGGATGGGGTTTCAGAGGTGGAGAAGATACAATTTTTCCAGGAGTGTATTATGTTTGTGGGAACAAGGCTTATTACAAGTTGCCTGACCATTGGTATGGCACGTGTTATGTGGGCCTGGTTTTTCCAAAGATGTTTCATATAGATAGAATAGAAGATGTAGAACATATTAATTTACTAATGCGCTTCAAGAGGGAAACTTGGTCTGAAATTGTGGGTGACATTTTTGGAGCTTTAATTCCAGCAGTGGGAATTTCTTTAAATGCTAATGCGATTCGGAAACTGTCAACAGTGGTGGATCGCTTATCGACAAATACCGCTGGAGGGTTTCTTTTGGTGAATACGGAATTAATTGCCGTACGTGCTATGTCTATGCAAAATAGACTTGCTCTTGATATATTATTGGCTAAGGAGGGTGGAGTTTGTGGAATGCTGAAAGTTCAACATTGTTGTACTTACATTCCAGACGAAAGCAAAGACCTGAAAGTCTATATCAAAAATATTACTGATTTGCATGAAGAATTAGTACCACTTGAAGCTGAAAGTATCTGGACTAAAATAGCTAATAAGGTGATAGCTGTTAAGAGTTTTATTGCAAAAATAGGCAGTACTATTATAGGTAAGATATTGTTTCCTTTAACTTGTATAATTGTTGCTTCACTGATATTGAGATTAGTGTGTGTGTGTTGTAAAAACAGGGGAGGGAGAAAGAAGTTAATTAAAAGAAACAATGAAAAGAGAAATAAAAAGTTAAAAAGAGAACCACAAGAAATTGAATTAGAAGAATTAAGGGAGAGTGTCTACTTAGAAACAAAGAGGGATGATGAAAGAGTGTCTGGTGTGTAGTGTTGTGTAAGGAGGAAAAAGACATTTCAAATTTCTCCTAAAATGGGACTAAATTTCATGGGACTAAATTTCACTAAATTTTTTTTTGTGGATTATTTGGTGATAAAAATCACCAAAGGGGGGATTGCTGGAGCAGAGTTTTCTGTTGAAAATTCATTGGGTTTTGAAGCTTCAGTTGTCTAAACGTGGTAAAAATAAAATTACTAATTTTTAATCATTAATTATTTGTTTTGTGTAAATGTTTTTTATTAATCAATACGTATGTATTAACAAGAGAAAAACCGACATGAGAGAAACGCTTATATGTTGCTATTGACGATGTGCATGTTTTATTAAATAAACGTTGCTGAGTGCTGTTTATTTTTAAGCACGAAACGCTTTTGAATTAATGCTTTTTCTGTGTTGCTAAAGCTAGATAATTGCATACACATAAGGGTATTAGTGGGGTTAACACTGTTTAATCATTATGCTGTGGTAACGTTGTTTTGTCTCTTTTAATTAAGATGGTCTATTGTGGCCTATTGTGGCCTACTAAAAGATGGCTGACTTTTGAAGCCTGGTTTCGAGTGAGAATTTGTGATGGAAAAGGCCTTGCTGAATATGGACGCGAGTCATCTGTCCACAGTCCTTGCCTGGTTAAAACTTTCCGTGAGGACAGCAGCAGATCTGGGCATGTTTCCAGATGTATTGGGACAGCAGCCTTGGCAGCCTTGGAAAACAAAGGAGCTTTAAAGAAAGACTCTAAGCTGTGAGCTCACCAGAGGAAATATGTGGAAGTTGAGAAGAAACATTTGTAGATTTAGTTCCTGTTCTGTCTTTTTATTTTTGTGACTTTTTCTGAGCGGAGATTTTTCAAAATGTAGCGATGCTACATCCTTTCCTTCTCGCTCTGCTCAGCGGTTTGGCGGATGAAGAAAAAATTAAATGTTTCTTTCCTTTGTTTGAATTATTATAAATATATTAGACCAGAGAGGGTTCCATTCCATTGCGGTTTTACTTTCTTCCCAAACCTGCGTTGGTGAGGAACGATGCTGTGAGGACGGTGACTTGGGAGATTTCTACTGAGAGACTTGTCCTGATGACCCATTCTGACATTTAGCTAGAATAGGTAATTATGAGAAAATGATTTATTCGGATTAATTTCTTTTGACTAACTTTAGATAAAGAATCATAACTTTAATACGGTGTTGGCGATTATTTCTTGTCAATTATTGAGTACTCTATTTGATTATTGATGTATAGATTGTTTAGATTATGACAATTGCAATAGCTAGGTCTTATCGACCTCGGTGTAGGTGTGGGGTTTAGGAGTTTAGGAGTTTTCTTTCCACAGGTTCAATGCTAGTAGAGTATTTGAGTGTATGTTAGTGAAATGGGCCCTAGTGTATGGTGAGTGTATGTGCGTGTAACTGTGAAATTACTCTATCCGTGGGAGTAGGGAGATTTTGTACACCCCAATCTGCATCAGTACCACCTACGCAACCCTAACTACCTTAGGAGACTATTGCTCAGGGACTCAGAACCTCCCTAGTACCACCTGTACTAGGAGAAAGCAAACAACCACCTAAGTATCACAATACCTGTAGGGGTAATAGAACGTTACACATGATGCATCACATTCAGAGGTGTAGGGAAGGAAAACACATGATGCATAAAAACACATTCAGAGGTGTAAAGCAATGGCACATGACGCATAAAAACACATTCAGAGGTGCAAGGAAAGGAACAATTGCGCAAGACTCATATGCCACCACCTGTGGCCGTCCCTAGGCCAACTGGCCTGGTAGGGGCTAGGACGCCCTGCGTTCAGAAAAGCTGCGCCAGCTGCGCCAGCCAGAATGTAAATTATCCCCACCTAAACGTTGCAGCTGCTCACTAAGTGCTGGGCAGCTGTGGAAAATGTTACTGGGGGTAACGTAGGAGCCACGTGGGCTCAAGTCCACAAGATATGCCCCCTAGAGCCTCTCCGGGCTCTGTAACTAATGTGGGGCAAGGTGGGAGTGGCCCGCTGCCATCTGGGGCCACTCGGACACGTAAGCAATGCCCCGGTAACGTTGGAGCCCTCTAGGCTCTGAACAATATCTGCCGCTCGTTGGAGCCTTCACGGCTCTGAACAAATTGCCCCTGTTCGTGGGAGCGGCCCGCTGCCTTCCGGGGCCGCTCTGGGTGCGACAGAAATGCCCCCGACGTTGGAGTCACACCGGACTCTGAAGGAATACCAGGCGCCTCGTTGGAGCCTTACTCGGGGGAACCTAGTTGGAGCGCACCAGCGCTCAGTAGCAAAGCAGGCTGCCCCGTGCACCCTCTCCTTACCAGGGTTTCCTCCGCGCCGGCTCTGCTCCTGGATGTCGGCTCTCTCCGCTGCGGTGCTGGGGCGGTCACGGCGCTGTTTCTCTTTCTCGGCGCGGGGCTTCCCTCGACCTCACGGGAGCCCCGCGTCAGTCACCAAGTATTTCCGGCTTCAGTGCAGGAGCGCGGGGTAGGCTCCCGTCCGCTTCCTGCTTCGTCACGTCCCGCCCACGTCCCAACACGGCCGCCTGACTTCCGGTTACGAACTGGGCTGCAGCGGTGATTTCGGCAACCAAAATGCGGGGTGGGCTCCCGCTAAAGTGGCAATAACGCGGGGTAGGCACCCGTCGTTTCAATACTGAAGGAAGCGGGGTGGGCACCCGCCAACGACCATGGCCACGTCCCAGGCAGGGTGGGCACCTGCCAGGGGACCTCACGATCCACAGAGACGGGGCAAATGCCGGGTGGGCACCGGCTTCTTGAAATAAAGCGCTCACAGCGCTATAAAAGCCCAAACAGCGCGCCCAGCGCTATAAAGTCCAGAAAGCGCTCCCAGGCGCTATAAGCAACGTCCAGCAACCAAAAGTTTGGGTAAAGTTCTCGTGGGCTATGCAGCAAGGAAGGGGGGCAAGGCTGGGTCCAGGCCAGCTCACTGGGCCTCCAGGCAGGGAGGTCGTCCAAGTGGCGGTCCTCTGGCCCAGCAACAGCAGCAGCCCCCTCAGGCAGGATCCTGGAAGAGAACAAATTGTAAGGGGACACAGCCCCTTTTTATACAGTAAAAAGTCTTTGTCTAAAGGTGCAGGGAAGGGGCGAACCAGTTCCAACAGGTTCCTGAGCACTTTGTTTTGCTCAGCCCCTCTCCCTATTCACTGGCAGGGCTAGGGTCATTAGACGCACCACAGGGGCCGGTGCCAGCATTGTGTGGGGAAAGCCCTGTCCTATTCAGGACCCAGGTATACTCCTCCCCAGCCATCAGCATGCTAACTCCCCATTCACCACTGGGTGACTCCTCCTGACTCTGGGGATTTCCCTAGTCCGTCACATGACCTCCACCAGCCAATCGGCAGACAAGCCACACATTTCATACTGCACACTGAAGTGCCCACTTCTAGAAGTGGCACTTCCACACTAGGTACATGCACGCCGCACATATCATCGCGCAGCATTCACTCACACGAGTCCGCACATACCAAACTCGGGCCTGCACACCCCACGCATCAGGAACTACCAGGACACAGACATTCCCCCATGCATTCCTATGGGAGGGCAGGCCAACCTCACAACACGCACGCACTTTACCCTGGGACACAGCGGTAAAGTGCGCAGAAACCCAAAAGTACTACACCAAGTCACCAATAAAAAGCAAAAAGTCTCGGGGGTGAACCTGCCAGAAGGGCCAAGTCCAACACTGTCCCAGGGAGGTACCCACCTCCCCAGACAGGCAGATGTGTATTGGGCTCGGCTGGAGCACTCTCTGGTGCTTTGAAGTCCTGCACTGGGGGCAAACTTGGTGTCCCTGTGCATAGTCCAGTTCAAACCGGTTGCAGGGGCTACCTGCCCCTGCTCTGGTGTGAAACTGGACAAAGGAAATGGGTGTAACCGCCCCTCTTTCCAAACCCTCCCATAGGTGGGTCCCCAGAGTATGTCCAACCACCTATCTAAGTGTAAATATAGGAGCCCAGTCCTTGAGACTTTAAATTACCCTGGACGTAACTCTGCAACATATATCCTGGACCTTCGACTTTCTATTTCAACTAGAAGACGGAAGAAATCTCCCTTGGGGTCAAGGAGTGACTCCCCTGCTTGGCAGGCACCAAAGAAGCAACTGTCCAGTCCTCAACTCTGAAGCTCCCGCTGGACGCCGAAGTCTTTGCATCACTAGAGGCAGATTACCAGACTTCCCCGAGGCTACCCTGAGTCCACAGCAAAGCTGAGGCCCGTGGCTATCGTGGGTGACGTGGAACCGTGACCCCTGGAGACCGTGAATCTTTTGCCGGTAAATCATCTTTCTGGTTTTCCTCGAAGTTGTGCTTTGAGCTCCGAGTAGCCCCAGCCTTGGGTACCTACAGCACCGAAGATCTCTGGCCTCCACTCCACGAGTGACCCGTGGGCCAGTTTCCAGTGCGACTGCTCGAGGCTCCTTTGTGATCGCTAGCCCTTTGGCTTGTGGGTCTGTAGGAGAATAGGATCTGCACTTATGTTGCCCCAATTTTTTCTGATGTTTACACTGGTTTGTGGCTATAGTCTGGCTGGGTCCCTGCTAATCAGGGCCCCAGCCTCTCTGTTCCCTCTAAACAACTTGGAGTACATATTAGATGCACTAGTGATTGGATACTGTGGTACCTTATGAGCCCCCAGTATATGGTACCTTAGGTACCAAGGGCATAGGTACTTCACAGGCCTACCAGGGGCTGAAGCATGTATTATGCCCCTCCTGGGAAGCAGACTAAATCTGACACCACAGGCCTGCTACTGCAGCCTGGGTGAGGTCGTGTTAGCACTCCTCACTGAGGTATAGGTTCCCTATATCTCACCTTACACACACATATAAACCTATCAGTCACCCCTAAGGCAGGCCCTATCAATCCTGAGGGCAGGGTGCTTGGTTTCCATGTGAGGGGGTGCCTCTGTCTGAGCAGGGCCCCTCTGCAGCTTTCAGAGTCCATTTTCTGTAGCTGTTTGTGGATGCGGTTAAACCACATACTCTAAAGTGCATTATAAACTAGCGGTAAATGCTAACTTTGGGATGGCTGCATTAAAACATGTAGTGTTTGGTGTCAAACGCTTTGGAATCATACCCCCACACCAGTAACTGGTGTGGGGGTATGATCCCACCCTTCTAGAGGGATAGACATGTACCCACTGTGGAAACACGGTAGAAACCTGAAGAGCCCTGGCATCACAAAATGGATGCCACCAGCACAGACACTGGGCTGCCCTCCTGCTGCTGACCGAAACTCGCAGTGGAGGAGCCCCAACAATAGGCATCCTGTCACAGGGAGGTGTAACCACTTTCCAGACAGGATTTAGTGTATTGGGGCTGGGTGGGTGCACTCCTAGAGTGCCTTGAAGTCCTGCACTGGGGAAGCAGTAGGCTCCTCTGTGCATATGCCAGCTCAAACCGGTTCAGAGGCTACCAGCCCCTGCTCTGGCGTGAAACTGGACAAAGGGAAGTGGGTGGAGCCAGTCCCTCCCTTGACCCTCCCACAGGAGTGGCCATAGAGCTAGTCCCTCCCTTCCTTGTAGTATAAGTTAGGGAACCCTTGCCATTGCAAACTAGATATCCCTGGATGACGCTCTGAAGAAGAATCCTGGACCTTCGACATTCCACTACCTTTGGAAGACAGAAGAATCTACCTTGGAGTCAAGGAGTGACTCCCCTGCATGGCAGGCACCAAAGCTTTGTATCAACGGTCGCAAACTTTCCCGCTCCTGCTGGAGTCCGAAGTCCCTGCAGCTCCAGAAGTAGATTTCCTGACTTCTCCAAGGCCATCGTGAGTCCCCAGCGACGCTGAGGCAAGTGGACCCCACGAGTGACGAGGAGCAGCAATACCCGGGAACCGTGCACTATTGTCGAGTGCAACCCCTTCACAACATTCTACGAACTTGTGCATTGGACCACGTGTGGTCCAAGCCTCCAGCAGGATTTCCTCTAAAATCAGAGGCCTACCTCGTCCCGAGTGACCGTGGGCTCCTGGTGAGTGAATCCTTTTTAGGCGTCTTTGCGATCCCTTGCCAGTTGCCTTGTGGGTACCCAGAAGACTTTTCTACAGAATCAATGGGCTGCCCTGATTGCTCCACGTCTGCCCTGACTTACCTTCGCTGGGTGAGTCCCTCAGACCTTGCTGGTCTGCACCGCTGACTTTTTCCACTTTCGACAAGACTTGCTGTTGCCAAGGCTTGTTGGCTCCAATCCGGTTGCCGACACCTCAGTAAGCTGCCGACTTCATGGGACACGCCAAATCCAGCTCCTGGTCTTCGTCAACGCCTCCTGGACCTCGTGGCTGAAGAGTCAAGTCACCTGTGATCACCTGAAATCACCCAACAACTGTGGGCATCCAGCTTCCTGGCCCTGGGTCACTGGCAAGTGTCTTTGAACACTGTCTCCTCTGCTTTCAGGTCTTCTTTCTTTTGAATCGAGCCTTGGATTCCACCGGACACTTCTCCTGCCTTCACAAGCAGCAAGTCTTCTTTGGCTCCCATTGAAAACGACGCCGCGACCCGACACCAAAAGACACCTATGCACCCGGCTTCCCTGGGTGAGGTAACTCCAGCACTACGGTGCTCCTGTGGGTGTTGGCTCTAGAACTACTTACCCTGTAAGTGACTTGCTTGTAGACTCACCCGAAGTATCCTAAAACTTTAAAATTCCAACCACATTGAAGTCTATTGGGATCCGCGGCTGTGTTCTCACACTGCATGCGTCTCCCGTGGGTCCTTTACTTACCTGCCTTGGGTGGATTAGTGAAGCCCCAGTGCTTCTACAGGCCCTAGGCCTTGTCCCCTCGCAAGTCGATCTTCCTAAGTCTCTTTTTTAGTATATGGTCTGGAACACCCCTAGGGCCCCAGCAATATTTGTGCTTAACTTGTTGTGAACTGTTGATTTTTGCATATGTCCTTGACTTCTAATCTCATAAAGAGATTAGTAGAGTGTGATAGAAATAAATACATATATATTTTATATATATACCTGTGTGGTGTCCTTTCATTTAGTGATTCAAGAGATTATAAGGTAAAACAAGCTGCTTTACATTCCTCTAAAGACTTAGCCAGGAGGCTGCTCTCCACAGCTACCACTAGGATAGCTTTCTTTAAAAGGTTGTCTTAAACCTATCTACCATAAGAGTCGAATTGTACTGGTGCAAGGTGGCCACTTTAACTAGTGACCAGCATATACTAGGCCCACTTCTCACAGGGTCCCCACGAAGGCAACTCCTTTTCTGCTTGGGCTTTCCTGGTTGCTCCAGATGTGCCCTGACTTACCCTCACTTGGTGAGTCCTCCAGACCTTGCTGATCTGCACCGTCTTTCTTCTATTTCCCCTTGACTTGCAATTGCCAAGGCTTGTTGGGTCCATTCTGGTCGCCGACACCGCAGCACTTCGATAGACTTTGTGGGACAGCTCGAATTGAGCTCCTGGTTGTCATTGACGCCTCCTGGACCTTGTGGCTGAAGAGTCTAGACACCCGTCAACTCACCTGAAGCACGCGACATCTGTGGAAATTGGACTATCGTGCCCCTGGTCACTGGTAAGTGACCCAGACACTGTCCCCTCTGCTTTCATCCTCGATCCAGGCTTGGATCTCTCGGACACTTCTCCTCTTCACGGCAGCAGCACTTCTTTGTCAGCTTCCATTGAAAACAACGCCGCGACCCGACACCAAAAGACACCTATGCACCCGGCTTCCTTGGGTGAGGTAACACAAGTACTCCGGTGCTCCCGTGGGTGTTGGCCCTATACACCTCTAAGTCCAAAAGGGTTTGCTTGTAGTCGTCCTCTAAGTGTCCTTAACTTGTAATTTTCCATCCGCGACATTCCCCATAGAAGTTAACAGCGATTCGCGCCTGTGTTCTTACACTGCACACGTCCCCCGTGGGTCCCCTACGTCACTACCTTGGGTGGTTCCTTGGGGCCCAAGCACTTCTAAAGGCTCTAGGCCTTGTGTCTTGTTCAGTTGTGGTTCTTATACCACTTTATTGGTATATGGTTTGGTATGCCCCTAGGGCCCAAACGTGTATTTGTGCTTTTACTGTTGAATACTGACTTGTAACTTAAGTACTTCGAATTCCAGCCTCATAAAGAGACTAGAGGGGTGTGTTTTATCTTAAATACATATATTATGAAAATATGCCTGGTGTGGTTGTCCTTTCATTGGAAATAAGGAGAGGGGAGAGGAGGATATGGCTAGGTTCGTCCTCCTAGGTACTAATAACGCAAAAAAAGATCCAACATCAGGGATCAGAGAACCTAGCTAGATGGGAAGGGAGGGGTCAACTTAGTGAGTAAGACGCACCTCAAATAGAGAAAAGAAAATACTTTTCTTGAGTCCCCTCACTCACCAAAGGTTTCCCCTAGGTGACATGCTTCATCATTGGGGCCATCCCAAGCATCTACTGCTTGGGGCGTGCTGCGACTTGTGACAGTTACGTAAGAGCACTATTTAGTGAGGACTATGTGTAGTGCAGTGAGAGGGGAGTGGTGTGGGTTTAAATTAAAAATTACCTAGCTAGTGAGCGTAAATGAGTTTATTCGTGCTCCTAGTTGGTAAAGGATAAAAAGGGGGGTTAATAAAAGGGAGGAATTAGGTAATAATGTGCTAATAGTCCCTAATATTGAAAGCCAACATGTTTCGAGGTTATCCCCTAAACCTCTTCTTCAGGACCGCATGGGGACCAGCCCCATGTGTACCACTCCATGGAAAGACCTATAATAAGGTGATAAAGTAAAAAGGAAAAATAAACGCGCACATTAGTGTCAGCGTAAATCAATTACATACGGTTAGATTGAACGCGTAGTATCTGGAGAATTACAAAAAACATACATGTTAATACGCTGCCTGCCCAACGATGTCGTGGGCAGGTGATTCATCTAAGATCAATTTCAACCGTAGGTGATGGTGCTCATGCCTGTAACTTAGAATAGGTGTAGACATCCAATGTAGTCTGGTTAAACACATATGAAAAGACATTACACTCATGATGGGACATCCGACATAACAGACACAACATAAAACATATATAGTGGCGTTTGGACCTACTTAGTAGTTAATCAAAATTTGCCTCATGGTCTGCTGGGGTGGAGGAGCCTAAATAACCCTAGGAGAGAGTGGGGGTTATAAAGCTTAGAGTTGGTATGGCGTTACAGCCCTGCAGAATGGACAAAAGTTTAAGTTAGTGAAAAAAAGGAAAAAGGGGCTCAAGGTTGCAAGTTAGCCCCAGGCGCAGGAGAGAGAAAACTTACTTGACTCGGCTTGCCTCCGTCAAATTGACATATTGGATCCCATCGGCGGACCACATCTTAGCGTGTCCTGGGGTCCAATGGTTTAAATACTCTCTGAGATTGTTAGAAAATGCTTAGACACCGGCTCTTGGAAGAGAAGAGCTGGGCCGTGTGTAGCGCTTCGTTTGTAGCGGCCATCTTGAGTGTAGTAGGCAATGTGTTTTAGGTCTATGAAAGTTGGATAAGGATTGTAAAATAATTGTGAAGGGTGCGGAGCACACTAGCATTGAAGGGGAAGAGTAAGACAATTATTAGGAAAAAATTATTAAAAGCGGACAATGGCGAGTCTCGAATCTGGGAGGTCGAGAGGGAGTTGTCTTAGTAGTAGGAGGAAACACAATGATGGGGCGGCCACTTTAGCCTTGTCGGCTAAGGAAGGGAAAGATAGGGAAAGACATAGTCCCAGGCACAATTGAGAAGGGTGGGCACTGGCTCATAGCTAAAAATGGGAAAAAAATTACTAATGAGGAAAAATTTAAGGTAACAAAAGAAAAAGAAAAAGTAAAATTAAAAATTAATGGAAAGGAATTAAGGGCAAAATTAATAGAATTAAGGACAAAATTAGAATGATGCAAGACATTGGCAACAAAGGTGTAAAAATGATGCACATGGTTTTCTTAAAGTAAAGATTATTAAGCAAAAAAATAATTAAGGAACACAGGTAATAAAAATTAGGAAAAAGGACTAGGGGTTAGGCAAAAATCAGAACATACAAGTTAAAAAAGGAAAAATGAAAAAAGCAAAATATGTCCGTGGGGTTATGCCTGTTTATCTGACAAATTAGCCCCACAGGATATTGTCATTTAATCCTTTGGTATCGATGCGCAGTTTGAAGACCCAGCGTTGTTCTTTTTCTAGCAGTCTATGCTCGAGGTTGTCACAAGGCTTAATATGCTCCAGGACCACCCACCTCATGTCGTTAGGTGTGTGTTGCATGTCGTTAAAATGTGCTGTCATTCTGGTACTTGCTCTGTGGCATCGGATGTTGCTGCGGTGTTCACAAATCCTTGTGCTCACCTTCCTAGTTGTCATGCCCACATAGTGGAGATTGCAGGAGCATGTGATCAGGTAGACTACACCCACTGTGTTGCATGTCGTGAAATTTCTGAGTTCCCATGTCGTGCCTGTGTTGAATTGGACCGTTTTTGTGGTCGAGGTCAGGTGGCACACACTGCAGTTATGACAGGGGTGATGGCCTGTAGGTAAAGTGCTTATGGTCTTTTGCATGTTCCTCTGGTTCGCTTTTGGGCGTGTGTGTACCAAGAGGTCGCGTAGATTCTTTCCCCTCTTATGTGAAAACATGGGTGTTGAGATATCAAGGTTGCCGCTGTTAAGGATCCTCCAGTGTTTTTTTACCATCTTGGTGATTTTGTCCGACGCTGTGCTAAAAGTGGTGATGCAGATGGGTCTGCTGTCTTTTTCGGTTTCCTGTTTAACGTAAGTTTCTAGGAGGGCATCTCTGTTGTTTTCACATAGGAGGGGAAAGAATCTACGCGACCTCTTGGTACACACACGCCCAAAAGCGAACCAGAGGAACATGCAAAAGACCATAAGCACTTTACCTACAGGCCATCACCCCTGTCATAACTGCAGTGTGTGCCACCTGACCTCGACCACAAAAAAGGTCCAATTCAACACAGGCACCACATGGGAACTCAGAAATGTCACGACATGCAACACAGTGGGTGTAGTCTACCTGATCACATGCTCCTGCAATCTCCACTATGTGGGCATGACAACTAGGAAGGTGAGCACAAGGATTTGCGAACACCGCAGCAACATCCGATGCCACAGAGCAAGTACCAGAATGACAGCACATTTTAACGACTTGCAACACACACCTAACGAAATGAGGTGGGTGGTCCTGGAGCATATTAAGCCTTGTGACAACCTGGAGCATAGACTGCTAGAAAAAGAACAACGCTGGGTCTTCAAACTGCGCACCGATACCAAACGATTAAATGACAATATCCCGTGGGGCCAATTTGTCAGATAAACAGGCATAACCTCACGGACATATTTTGCTTTTTTCATTTTTCCTTTTTTAACTTGTTGTATATTCAGATTTTTGCCTAACCCCTAGTCCTTTTTCCTAATTTTTATTACCTGTTTGTCTTAATTATTTTTTTGCTTAGTAATCTTTACTTTAACAAAACCATGTGCATCATTTTTACACCTTTGTTGCCAATGTCTTGCATCATTCTAATTTTGTCCTTAATTCTATTAATTTTGCCCTTAATTCCTTTCCTTTAATTTTTAATTTTAATTTTTCTTTTTCAATCAATCAATAAACTTTATTTTGGTTCTTTTACAAACCATGAAAGAACAAATACATTATAAAATACATGTCACACATATAATAAACACATTACAAGTAAAGTGCCAGAATAAATATACTTTCTTCCACAAAATAGAATCATTACTAAAATTGAGGACAAAAATAGTGCAGAATACACAGTGAATTATTACTGGTCCAGACAATTTCTCAATTTAACAGTTAATTTTAAAAATTCCTTCATTTGGAGGATACTGTCACTGTGCAGCAGTTGTAAGTACATAAGTGCCGGTCTGATTTGTGTAAAATCAAGTTTTTTTAAAAGAGTTACCAGATAGCGCTTGCGTGGGAATTCATAAAACTTACATAAAAATATAAAATGCAGCATATCCTGCGGAGACTTTCTGTCGCAGCCGCAGGGTGCTGCCAGTTTATTAAAAATATCAGTTTTTGGTCTAATCAACAGATCCTCCTATCCATAAGGAAGGCCCGTTTAATGAGCTCCAGGTCCCCTTTTACAATTTTACTCGGATGTTCAAACAATTCTAGACGACCAAGCCTAGCAAAGTTGGATTTCAGATATTTTATCCAAGGGGTGCACATTACCTTATCCTGACCCAAAAAGTCCCTCATAATCAAATGCGTTAATGGAATATCCTGATTCAACCATAATTTAAGCCAGCAGGTCAAGGGACGTAAAGAGAACATATCACTTAAGTATTGCGACCCTAGCTCTTCATGTACGACAAAATTAGACGCACCTGCAGGCACACCTTTGACCCAGTCCTGAGGCGGAAGCCGGGAGCTGGAGGTACTCGAAAGTTTTTAAAACTGTTAACTCTCACTATTCCCTGCTTTGTGTGGTGTCACTGTTTTCTGTGTTTTAAAGAGTACAAACACTCACCTAAGCGCCTCATTGCTTCAACGCACAGCTGCCCTTGAGCTGACACGCCCACCTCGCGCTTCTCAGCTGCCGCCAATCTCCCAGGCGTGCGCGCTGACTCCGCCCCCTTCAGGCCACGCCCCCTGCTGGCGATACTTAAACCGCTGACTTCCAGCTGCAACGATCAAACCTTTGACCCAGTCCTGAGGCGGAAGCCGGGAGCTGGAGGTACTCGAAAGTTTTTAAAAACTGTTAACTCTCACTATTCCCTGCTTTGTGTGGTGTCACTGTTTTCTGTGTTTTAAAGAGTACAAACACTCACCTAAGCGCCTCATTGCTTCAACGCACAGCTGCCCTTGAGCTGACACGCCCACCTCGCGCTTCTCAGCTGCCGCCAATCTCCCAGGCGTGCGCGCTGACTCCGCCCCCTTCAGGCCACGCCCCCTGCTGGCGATACTTAAACCGCTGACTTCCAGCGGCAACGATCAAACCTTTGACCCAGTCCTGAGGCGGAAGCCGGGAGCTGGAGGTACTCGAAAGTTTTTAAAAACTGTTAACTCTCACTATTCCCTGCTTTGTGTGGTGTCACTGTTTTCTGTGTTTTAAAGAGTACAAACACTCACCTAAGCGCCTCATTGCTTCAACGCACAGCTGCCCTTGAGCTGACACGCCCACCTCGCGCTTCTCAGCTGCCGCCAATCTCCCAGGCGTGCGCGCTGACTCCGCCCCTTCAGGCCACGCCCCCTGCTGGCGATACTTAAATCGCTGACTTCCAGCGGCAACGATCAAACCTTTGACCCAGTCCTGAGGCGGAAGCCGGGAGCTGGAGGTACTCGAAAGTTTTTAAAAACTGTTAACTCTCACTATTCCCTGCTTTGTGTGGTGTCACTGTTTTCTGTGTTTTAAAGAGTACAAACACTCACCTAAGCGCCTCATTGCTTCAACGCACAGCTGGCCTTGAGCTGACACGCCCACCTCGCGCTTCTCAGCTGCCGCCAATCTCCCAGGCGTGCGCGCTGACTCCGCCCCCTTCAGGCCACGCCCCCTGCTGGCGATACTTAAACCGCTGACTTCCAGCGGCAACGATCAAACCTTTGACCCAGTCCTGAGGCGGAAGCCGGGAGCTGGAGGTACTCGAAAGTTTTTAAAAACTGTTAACTCTCACTATTCCCTGCTTTGTGTGGTGTCACTGTTTTCTGTGTTTTAAAGAGTACAAACACTCACCTAAGCGCCTCATTGCTTCAACGCACAGCTGCCCTTGAGCTGACACGCCCACCTCGCGCTTCTCAGCTGCCGCCAATCTCCCAGGCGTGCGCGCTGACTCCGCCCCCTTCAGGCCACGCCCCCTCCCTCCCTTGATATGTGCCTGTATAGGAAGCGCAGCGGACGAGCGCAGCGGGAGCGCCGTTTGCGCGCCGAAGGCGCGCCTAAGGCAAGCCCGTCTGCGCCCGTCCTCGCCAAGTCATCGCCTCTCGCCAGACCCCCTGGCCAAATACCATCACCTTTTCTTGCCTATGAAAGTAAGACGCTCCATAGCTGGAACCCCGGAAGATCCTGTGTAAACATTACGGGTAAGCCCGGTCTTACCTGCCTGCAATGCCATACCTGCAGTTTCTCCACCACCAAACCCCACGCCGTCCGACAGTTTTTAGGTTCGGACAAAATCACCTCCATCACGATACTCCACCTCAATGTCAGATCACTAGTTAAACACCACCTAGAGGTTAACACTCTAATACTGGATGAAAACCCAGATATCCTCTTCCTCTGCGAAACATGGCTTCGCGATGGCACCTCCACTATTCCCAATCTTACTCTACCAGACGACTACCGGATGTCGGCCATTAACAGAGAGGATAGAGGAGGCGGTCTCGCTATAATCCACAAAAAAACGCTCTCTTGTTCTTTTGTCAAGGAAAATCTGGTTGATTCTGAATGCGCCAACTTCAAAATTACCATAACTCCCAACTTCACCGTGTCGGGTCTCTACATCTATCGCCCACCTGGCCCCTCTTCAAAATTCATTGAGGCCCTCCTTGACTCAATAACCTCTTTAATCACCAAAAACCCCAATTTCACCATTCTGGGAGATCTTAATCTCCACTTTGATCTACTCAATGACTCCACGATCAAAACGCTCCTCGCAGATCTCTCTGCACTGCAACTCAACCCCCTCATCCTCACTTCAACTCACTTAGCCGGCCACATCCTAGACCCAGTCTTCTCCAACTTAGAAGAACTCACCTCAGAGCCACCCCTTCCTATGGGTTGGACAGATCATTCCCTTATTAAATTAGCCATTCCGGTCTACAAAAGCAGGCACAACACGGCACCGACCAGCCGTCTAAAAAGACCGTGGCATAAACTGTCTCATGATGACCTACACAAGACATTAGGGGACTTTCACCCTGACTCTAACGCTGACATCAACACTAACTACAGCACGTTTCACGAGTGGATTACGAGCGGACTAGACAGTCTTATCCCTGCTAAATGGACAAAAGGTCGTAACTCGCCATCGAACCCCTGGTACAACGACACACTCAAAAAACTACGAAAAGAGTGTAAAAAGGCAGAACGCCTTTGGCGTAGGGAATACAATAAAGAAGAAAAAAGTAAATATCTTCTGCTACAAAAAACGTATCATAAAGCCATCCGTGCTGCACGGACCACCTTCTACGCCGACAAAATTGAAACTAGTCCCACCCCCGCGAAAGAAATTTTCAAACTCGTGCAAGAACTACAGAGCAGTAAAACACCCCCCCCTATGATCTCCTCTGAGCAACAGTGCGAAGAACTTGCTAAGTTCTTCGTTGACAAAGTGCAGAAAATTTACACCTCCTTCCCCCAGCATGACCCTAATACCATTAGCTACCCCTCCGCTTCTCTTAGCTACTCGACTTTGACCTACATCCCAGAAATCTCCAAAGACACTCTTACTATACTTTGCAATAAAGTCAAGTCTGGCTCCCCCGCAGACCCTATGCGCCCGGCCCAATTCCTTGATTCAATCAACTTCTTTCTACCAGCGCTAACCGCCATCCTGAACCTCTCCTTTACTTCAGCGTGTGTACCATCTGCCTGGAAGCAAGCGTGGGTTTCACCTATCATCAAGAAACCCACCCTAGATCCATCTAAACCGGAGAACTTTCGCCCAATCTCCCTGCTTCCATGGCTTTCCAAACTCGCTGAAGCACATGTTAACAGCGCTCTATCCCAACATATGGTCAAAAACAACATTCTGGACCCATCACAAAATGGGTTCAGACCGGGCCATAGCACTGAGTCTGCTCTTTTTGCCACCACAGAGCACCTCCGGACGATCTTGGATGCCGGTCAAGGTGCTGCGCTGATCCTCCTGGATCTCAGCGCGGCCTTTGACACGGTATCCCATGTCATCCTTCTTAAACGTCTGGAGACCTTTGGAGTAACGGGCCATGCCTTGGAGTGGGTCAGATCCTTCCTCGAAAACAGGTCCTTCCGAGTCTCTGCCCCCCCCTTTCTATCTAAACCCCACCCTATTGAACAGGGTGTCCCACAGGGCTCTGCGCTAAGCCCCTCTCTTTTTAATCTTTATGTTCAGCCTCTAGCGGCAGTAGCCAAAGAATGGGGCTTGACATTGGTATCGTACGCTGACGATACACAACTGGCCATTGCCCTCTCAGACGGACCTTCCAACCTTTCCTCTAATTTTAAAAACGGACTCTCTGCGGTCGCCCAATGGATGACCACAAACTGCTTACAACTCAACGGCGGAAAAACAGAGGTGCTTCTCCTTGGCAAAAACACCAGCCTTTGGAATGAGCAATGGTGGCCATCCTCCCTTGGTACCATCCCTCCCCCCAAAACCCTAGTGAAAAACTTGGGTGTCTGGATGGACGACTCACTCAACTTTCGAGCTCACACCAAGAAAGTTGCCGGCACCTGCATTGGCTTACTGAGAAGCCTTAGCCATATACTAAACTTCTTTGACGCAAAGACCCGCCAACTCATCATCCAAGCCACCATCCTCTCGCGTCTAGACTATGCCAATGTACTCCTTCTTGGCGCCAACAAATGTGAGTTAGCACGACTCCAACGCGTGCAGAACTCGGCCGCTAGAACTCTGGTCGGCCTTCCCCGCAGATGCTCAGCCAGAGCAACCATCAGGAAACTGCATTGGCTTCCGGTTGACTCCAGAATCAAGTTTAAGACCCTCATCACGACCTTCAAAATTCTCAAACTTAACACTCCCCCTCTGCTTCAACCCCTTCTCACTCCCTATGCGCCGTCACGGAACCTAAGATCCTCCAACCAAAACCTTCTCTGCGTCCCACGCATAAAACTCTGCCGCATGGGCGGACGCTCCTTCAGGTTCCTGGGAGCCAAGATGTGGAACGAACTACCACATCATATTCGCGAGATAGACAACCTATCTGCTTTCCGGAAGGCAGTGAAAACTCTTCTATTCCCTTGCCCGTAAACTTTCCTCCGTCCTCGGACCCTCTAGCTCAGGATCGGATCTGGGTTTCAGCGCCGGGACGCCTCATTGCCGGGGCAGCTGTTGCGCTTCACCAAAACAATAAGATAAGACACATAAAAGACGCTTCAAAAAAGAGTTATCAGCAATCTGCAGTTGCTCACCGCCAACATACCCCCAAATTTCACTGCCATAAATTGCAGTTGCCACTGACTTTGCATTATACAATTTTAACATGGCACAAATGGGTTTTCTCCCTAATTTGGCAGCAAAATTAAAGATAGAAGCATTAACTCTCACAAATTCACCTTTCTTTTTTACAAGGTGAGGGACCCAGTTAAGTTTTGTATCAAAGAGGACCCCAAGGTAAGAGAACGTTTTTGTTAAGGGGATTATAGCTTCATCGATTTTAAATTTAAAAGTCCTCCTTGGTTGCTGACCTACTTGCATGACAAATGATTTGGAATTATTAACCAGAAGATCTCTGTCTGTCATGAACAATTTAAAAGCATCTAAGAGTAATTGAAGTCCCTTCTCAGTTCTCGAAATTAAAACCGCATCATCTGTATACAGAAGTATAGGAATTCCCCGCCTACCGACTCTAGGACAATCAGCCGGGACATTCTGTAGCACGCTATCTAGCTCATTAATATAAAAATTAAAAAGGAAGGGGGCCAAAATACATCCCTGGCGAACATTTGTCTTGCATCATTCTAATTTTGTCCTTAATTCTATTAATGTTGCCCTTAATTCCTTTCCATTAATTTTTAATTTTAATTTTTCTTCCGTTACCTTAAATTTTTCCTCATTAGTCATTTTTTTCCCATTTTTAGCTATGAGCCAGTGCCCACCCTTCTCAATTGTGCCTGGGACTATGTCTTTCCCTATCTTTCCCTTCCTTAGCCGACTAGGCTAAAATGGCCGCCACATTATTGTGTTTCCTCCTACTACTAAGACAACTCCCTCTCGACCTCCCAGATTCGAGACTCGCCATTGTACGCTTTTAATAATTTTTTCCTAATAATTCTCTTACTCTTCCCCTTCAATGCTAGTGTGCTCCGCACCCTTCACAATTATTTTACAATCCTTATCCAACTTTCATAGACCTAAAACGCATTGCCTACTACACTCAAGATGGCCGCTACAAACGAAGCGCTACACACGGCCCAGCTCTTCTCTTCCAAGAGCCGGTGACTAAGCTTTTTCTAACAATCTAAGAGAGTATTTAAACCACTGGAACCCAGGACACGCTAAGATGCGGTCCGCCGATGGAATCCAATATTTCAATTTGACGGAGGCAAGCCGAGTCAAGTAAGTTTTCTCTCTCCTGCGCCTGGGGCTAACTTGCAACCTTGAGCCCCTTTTTCCTTTTTTTCACTAACTTAAACTTTTGTCCATTCTGCTGTGCTGTAACGCCATACCAACTCTAAGCTTTATAACCCCCACTCTCTCCAAGGGTTATTTAGGCTCCTCCACCCCGGCAGACCATGAGGCAAATTTTGATTAACTACTAAGTAGGTCCAAACACCACTATATATGTTTTATGTTGTGTCTGTTATGTCGGATGTCCCATCACAAGTGTACTGTCTTTTCATATGTGTTTTACCAAACTACATTGGATGTCTACACCTATTCTAAGTTACAGGCATGAGCACCATCACCTACGGTTGAAAGTGATCTTAGATGAATCACCTGCCCATGACATCGTTGGGCAGGCAGCGTATTAACATGTATGTTTTTTGTATTTCTCCAGATACTACGCGTTCAATCTAACCGTATGTAATTGATTTACGCTGACACTAATGTGCCCGTTTATTTTTCCTTTTTACTTTATCACCTTATTATAGGTCTTTGCATGGAGTGGTACACATGGGGCTGGTCCCCATGCGGTCCTGAAGAAGAGGTTTAGGGGATAACCTCGAAACATGTTGGCTTTCAATATTAGGGACTATTAGCACATTATTACCTAATTCCTCCCTTTTATTAACCCCCCTTTTTATCCTTTACCAACTAGGAGCACGAATAAACTCATTTACGCTCACTAGCTAGGTAATTTTTAATTTAAACCCACACCACTCCCCTCTCACTGCACTACACATAGTCTTCACTAAATAGTGCTCCTACGTAACTGTCGCAAAATGCAGCACGCCCCAAGCAGTAGATGCTTGGGATGGCCCCAATGATGAAGCATGTCACCTAGGGGAAACCTTTGGTGAGTGAGGGGACTCAAGAAAAGTATTTTCTTTTCTCTATTTGAGGTGCGTCTTACTCACTAAGTAGACCCCTCCCTTCCCATCTAGCTAGGTTCTCTGATCCCTAATGTCGGATCTTTTTTTGTCCTTTCATTTGGTCATTCAAGAGATTATAGACTGGTAAAACAAGCTGCTTTACATTCCTTCAAGACTTAGCCTGAAGGCTGCTCTCCATAGCTACCACTAGGATAGCTTTCAATAAAGGTTGTCAACTGTGCACTGATGCATTTGAATGCCTCATATTTAGACTCGCCCTACACCCCCAACACAGCTGGAAAGGAGCTCTTGTGTACAGGACCCCGGGCCCGTTACTGGACTTTACCACCCAGTTATTAGAATTTATCTCTCCTCATGTGATTGCCACCCATAATTTCCTCCTTTTTGGAGATTTTAACATTCATAGTGAACATGCCCTCAACCATGACGCCATGTTGTGTCTGAAAGACCTGGCCTCTTCTGGACTTGTAGAAATGTATAACACCCCCACTCATGTAGCTGGTCACACCCTAGACCTCATCCTAACTAACTCCTAGAACATTGTATGGGGAGACACTTACCCTCTGATCTGGTCGGACCACTCTCTGGTGAACTTTCAACTTACCAGTCCAATTATCTCCCCAGCCCCACAACTCATATTAATCGTTGGTATAGACCCTGGCATAAATTGACGCCTGATCATCTTCTGTCCCCTTTCCTCTCCTGGGTCATGGACACCGCCACTTATAATGTAGAACAACAACTATCCCATTTTAACTCTGTCATCCTAAATACTATAGACAAGGCAGCCCCTATGAAACTCCAGACCCACCCTCCTAAATCCACCCCCTCAAATTGGTATTCCCCCGCCTTGCGTGCGGAAAAGAGCCAATGTAAGAAGCTAGAGCAGATTTGGCGACTTTCTCACAATGAGCAAAACAAAGTGAGTTACAAGACCGCTCTGACTTCCTACCACAAAAATATTAAAAATGCTCGTAAACTCCACATCTCACTTCAATTGGATCAAGCTGGAAACAATTCCAGGACCCTCTTTCAAATCCTTAAATCTTATATAAATCCTAGAGCCTGTGATACTGGAGAATCCCCATCTCAATCTCTGTGTGATAACACAGCCTCCTTTTTTATTTAAAAAATTGTAAACATTTATCAGAAAATTATTTCATCTAATGCTGTCTTTCCACCCTCCATAGCGGACCACACTAGCCATCAAAACTTTCCCTCGCAACTACACTGCTTCCCTCCAATCGCCATTGCAGAAGTCATATCCCTTCTTAAATGTACTAAATCAGGCTCTCCCCTTGATATTATCTCTGCAAAAATATCTTCTAGACTTTCGACTCAACTCGCCATACCCATCTGCTCCATCCTTAACAGCTCCTTGAGCTCAGGTAGACGTCCTTCTGAATGGAAAAATGCTCAGATTATCCCCATACGCAAAAACCTTAAGATTCAGCTGACCAACTATCGTCCCATATCCTTGCTTCCCCTAGAGAGTAAGCTTATTGAGAAACATATTAATAAACATCTGTCTGCTTTCATCGAATCTTCTCACCCACTAGATGTCTCCCAGTTGGTCTTCTGGGCCAAACACAGTACCGAAACAGCTCTAGTGGAGGTAACTGATAACATCAGGATGGCACTAGACAATGGTCAGGCAGCACTTTTGGTGCTGCTTGACCTTTCAGCAGCATTTGGCACCATTCCACATCAAATCCTGCTGGAGAGACTACAAGACATAGGGGTTCAGGGACTTGCATTGAAATGGATGACTGACTTTCTAACTGATAGAACCCAGACTGTCACCTTGGGCCCCTTCAGATCTGCCCCTTCTCATGTTACCAAGGGGGTCCCCCAGGGCTCGTGTTTAAGCCCCACACTTTTCAACATTTATGTGACCCCCCTGGCTAAACTCATGAGGAACTTAGGGTTCAATCCCATATCACACGCAGATGATACCCAGCTCCTCCTCACCTTTGACAAGAACAGACCAGACATACAACTCATCTTCTCCGAGGCCATGATGGCTATCGCTTCCTGGATGCAAAATAATTTCCTCCAATTAAACACTGAAAAATCAGAAATCATGCTGTTTGGAGGAGCTGCCATATTCTGGTTGCTTAGCTGGTGGCCTGAAGAGTTGGGTAAAGCCCCGTCGCCCAAGGAAGTGGTCAAGAACCTAGGTATCAGAATCGATCAGAAGCTCACTCTAGACGCTCACGCCAACACCACTGCTGGCACCTGCTATTATATTCTAGGTCTACTTAGAAGAATTTTTCCCCTGCTACCCCCTTCCACTAAAAAAACGCTGATGCAAGCCCTGATACTAAGTAGAATAGACTATTGTAATGCTCTGCTTCTATCGGCCAATGAAGTCTCCCTTAACAAGCTACAAGTTGTGCAGAACACGGCTGCCCGCCTGGTAGCGGGCGCCCCTCCTAGAACCCCCTCTATTCCCCTTCTCAAAAAACTCCACTGGCTCCCTGTGAGAAAGCGAGTGAAATTCAAGATAGGCTGCACTGTCTTCAAGGCCTTAAACGACCTAGGCCCTTCCAATCTTTCTAACAAGCTAACTAAGTACACCCCCTCACGATCTCTTAGATCGGGTTCTAAACTCCTACTCTGCACCCCTAGAATTAACAAGCATTGGCATATCCAATAGGTCTCGCCTTTGGGACCTTATAAGTGTTTAGCCACGCAACAATTGAAGTTGTTGCACCAAGGATATTGTGTTGCATAACTAAATACTTAGAAGGTCCCAAAAGAGAGACCTATTGGCTATGCCAATGCTTGTTAAATATAGTCACTGGAACGATTTTTTGATCATTTTAGCAGCAGGCGTGTGAGTTCCTATCAGTGTCATTGCCATTGGAACCGGCCATATCAAAAACATTCTCTGGCATTGTTCTATGAAAGGAAAGCGGACCTACGATCTCAAAAGCGTTATACATGCACACTGAGTTTAGCTGATGGCTTTTTCTAGCTTCTAGGAAAATATGGGAATCTTGAACAGTACTTGAAATCATGTTTATATTTTCCTTCCGTTGAAAGATGAATTCCAGCAGAGCAGCTCTTCACTTAGGCTGGGCTTAATTGAGGCTTAACTTGATAGCGTCCATGTAAGACTCACATGAAGCTCGCTACATAAAAAATGCAAAAAAACAAAAAACGCTGGCAAAGCTAATAGGTTTTGCCTCTGCCAAATCTATTGGTTTTGACAATGTTTTTTTGGACATGCAACATAGCAGCCTGTCTTAAAGTGAAATTGTAAAAAGCAGAATGCCGCATCATACCTCTTTTTTAAAAAAAAAAAACTGGTTTGCTGTGCCTTAAGCTCAGACAGACAGCTGAAGTTGTATCTAATCAGACTTGAAAACAGGCAGTCTGGAACAGAAAAGAGTGCTTCAAAAAAATAAAAAAATTATTGTAACAAAAGAGTGTTGAATGGTTTACTTCAAAATAGGTAAAAGAGAAATCTGGGGCACAGTAACTACCACGCTTCATTACAGGGAGAGGTGACAAATGAGATTAGACGTGAGCCTTTAAAAATGCTTAAATGTTAACCAAAATTGATGTTACTGCCCAATATATTGCTTCTCTCACTAAACAAGTCATGACACTTTTACAGAGTTTCAGTAACTTATATTGAACAACTGCTCACCAAGCTAAAACTTCAAACACAAAAATATATATTATTAATCACATAGGCAAAACCTATTGCATTTACCAATGCTTGTCAAACTTGGTAACTCTGTCTGGGCATTCACTGCACCTAAGTAACACCCATATATAGCAATAAGCAACAGAAAGGTGACCAGTTGAGCTTTGCAAAGGGCCTTCCAATGCGCTGCAACACATTTCGCTGCATTCTTAGTAACTTTTGAACCGTTTAAGCTAGAAACAACATTTTTTAGGAGGTAAAATCTGCAGATTATGTGGCAGAGGAAGGATTAGGTGGCAAATGTAGTGATGTACTGTATAGTGGCATAGAATGGAGTGGCATAGAATGGCGATGAGTGAAGTGGCATAGAGGTGAGTGGAGTGCTGTAGAGTGGGGTGAAGTAGAGTGGCATGGAGTGGCGTAGAGGAGAATGGAGTGGCGTAGAGTAGATTGCAGTGGTGGTAGAGTAGAATGGCATGGAGTGAAGTGGTGTGGATTGGTGTAGAGTGAAGTGGAGTAGAGTGGAGTGGCATAGAATAGAGTGGAGTACAGTAGACTGCAATGGAGTGGGGTGGCATAGAGTGGTGTAGAGTAGAATGAAGTGGAGTGGCACAGAGTAGTGTGACATAGAGTAGAGTGAGTGGCACAGAGTGGAGTGGCATAGAGCAGAATGAAGTGGTGTAGAGTGGCATAGAGTGGTGTAGAATAGAGTTGCGAGGAATGACGAAGAGTGGAAAGAAGTGGCATAGAGGGGAGTGGCGTAAAATGGCGTAAAGTGGAGTGACCTTGAGTGGAGAGGCGTGAAGTGGCATAAAGTACAGTGGAGCGGCGTGGAGTGGAGTAGCAGAGAGTGGAGTGGTGTAGAGTGGAGTCGATTAGAGTAGAGTGGCGTAGAGCAGTACAGTTATGCGTATAAGTAACTTGAACATGGAACCCAACCCTATACTCAGCGCAATGGTACAAGGCATAAACGGGATAAGTGGCTGAAAGGCAATAAAAGTAGGCTTGTGGCAGCAAACATGATGAAGGTATAAATGTGTTATCAGTGTAGCATTTATACATTATTATAACGTAATCCAACCTACGTAAAATGTAATTTTATTTTAGTTGCACGAGAAAGTCAAAAGATGCAGCCATGGATAAACAATGTCCTAATGTGTATTTCAAAACAGAACAAATGGAGAAAGCAGCATGGATGAATAGAGGAAGTGTCCTGAAACGTGTACATGTATGGTGATAAGCAATTTATCAATATAAAAAAAATATAGTACCTGGATCACAGCGCGAGCAGCAGACAGACACTAAAGAATCATTCTATGCTTATTCCATGCTCCACATGCATAAAAGGAAGTAACGCCTGGTACACGCTGGCCAATTAGAACCCAATTAGGAGGCAGCAAAGAAGAGTGACAATGATGCCAACAAATGGTAAGCAATGGGCTAGGCTCCAAGCCCTATATAATAAACAATACCACTCCCAATGGATAGTGCATATGCTGGCGGCAGGCGAGACCTAAAAACCAGGACTGTCCCACTTAACTGAGGACACCTGGTCACCCTAATGCTTGCCTTTTATATGTATTAGCCAGTGATTAATTTATTGTAAGGAGTGCATGGTCCAAAGTTTTATTCAGAAACACACGTCTGGTGTTATTGAATGTTAAGAGTGCTGAATAGCAATGCTGCATAGTCCTCCTGATGCCATCGCATGACTCTTTATTCCACCATCAGACACTCCCTGTCAACATATCTCTCTCTAGCAGGTTCCTACCTTCTCCCTTTGTAACAGTGTTTTAGTTTTTCTCTCTCTTGCTCTGTGTCGTAGTCTGATGAGTAAAAATAAGTGGCAGCCTCCAAAAAACAAGTGCCAGTGGGAGGCACCTGCAACCACCAACTCAAATTAAGCACTCAGGAGCAGATTTACAAGCCCATTGCGTCACTTTTGCATCGTTGTTGCGTCACTTTTGTGATGCAGCGGCAGCGTAAAAGTTGCGGCCCATTTACAACGTGAGGCATCTAGGGAGACGTGTCACGTTGTGAAGCCCTGCGCCACATTAAACCTGCGTCAGATTTAATGTATGCAGGGTGGGCGTTCCGTCGCAGGAAGCCCCGTAAAAGATTTTACTGAGTCACTTTTACGTCCATGCTGCGTCAAAAACCTGCGCCTGCTTGAAGCAGGCGTAAGGAGTGACGCAGCATGTTAGGCATAGGGCGCCCCTGAGCATTGCTGTGGTTGCGTCGTACCTGCAACACGACTCCAGCAATGCGTGACTTTTCCGTCAACAGATGCGTCAGAATTTCTGACGCATCTGTCAATCCTTGCGCCATTGGTGCACCGTATTGTAAATACGGCGCATTCACGGAGACACAAGGATTTGGCATGTTGGCGCAGGGAAAGTGACGCTTCTCTACAGATGCGTCACTTTCTTGTAAATCTCCCTGTTAGAAATGAGGGGGCTCTGGTTGACGCAGGTGTGAACCCACAACAAGCAGGGACCCTTTACTTCTTGTCAGGGCGAAGGATGACTCCCCAGAATAACCCCTGCTCACCCTCTAGGTGCGTGGCGCGAGCAGTCTAGGCTAAGTCTCAGGCGTACACGGTTAAGCAAATGCAATTACACATACAGTAAACCCCTTGCATGCACCACAAATGGACACCAATCAGGAAGTATATAAAAATAAGCTTTTATGTAGATTCAGCAGATTCAAATACAAGGCCCAGTAACGTTGAACTGATGGGGCCACAATTCTTGGAAATACGGTAAAGTTCTCTTTGTTTTACGTAAAGTTCTTTAGGCGGGCACAAGGTAACTGTAGGCCTCAGCGTACTTTGTGCTGAGGCAGCGCCCCGGAAGCACACAGCAGATGACAGGGAAATAAGAACGTTGCGGACCCTGGATCCGATGCGAGCTCGCGGTCGAGTTCGTAAGTACAGTACCTTGTTTCTTGACGCAAAGGCGGGTGCGGGATTTCAGCGGCTCTTCGACAGAAGAGCGAGGCGGCGTCCGGGGCTCCCACACTTCACGAGGGTGTCTGATCCTCAGGCTCACGACAAGAGCGGGGTGTTGTAGGTGGCGGGTGAACAAAGCGGGGCAGCCGGGCACGCAGATGCGTCCGGGCCGTCCGAGGCTTGGAGAGGCTCACACGCCGATTCCGGCGGGAGGGTGAAGGTGCACAGCGAGCCTCCACGAGCGAGGTGACGGGGCAGCCCTGCACAGCGTAGGGGGAGCGGCTCCGATCGAGCGAGGCTCTTCCCAAGGCGGGGGCGGCTAAGCAGTCCTGGTCACGGCTCAGGGAGGGACTGGGCACGAGGGTCACAGCTCCGGCGAGGGAAAGGACACCACAGTCCAGCAGCAGGCGAGTGAAGATCAGGTAGAGCCCAATGGTCCTGGGGCTCAGTTCAGGGGGCAAGCTCAGTTCCAAGCCCTTGGAGATCGTTTTGGAAAAGCACAAGTCTTGAAAGTAAAAGTAAAGTAAAGTTTTCAGCAACAGTTTCTCTTCTCTCCTTTGGCAGCAAGGTCACCACTGCAGGCCAATCCCCCAGGATAGGGACAGTCTTCCTCCTACAGCTTTCCCGGTGCCTCCTCCTCAGGCAGAGATTCTTCTTGGTCAAAAGCGGATCTAGTTTCTTAGGAGCAGGGCTCCTCCATTTATACCACAAATCTTTTGTTCTCCCAGGCCAGGGGGGCCCTTGCCTAGTTCAGTCCGGTTTCTGAGCACTTTGTTTACGTGATGCAGGCTTCTTCTTTCAGAGTGCAGGGCAGAGTCATCAGACGCTCCACAGGGGGTGGAGCCGGCATCGAGGTAGCGGAGCACTGTCCTATTCAGAACCTAGGAGCACTCCTCCCACCCATCTACCTGTCGATCGTCCTATTCATACCAGGCTACCTGGCCCTGCCCATCTGGGTTCCCCCAGCCCTGTCACTCACACCAGCCAGACATCAGATACACATCACGCAGAGGCGGCTGAAATGTTTAGGCAAGCAAAGGCCGACTTTCTAAAAGCGGCATTTGCAAACCCGGAATATTAAAATAAACCTTGCGAAAAGATGTACCTTATTATTCCGAGTTCAGGCATACTAAACTCGATCTTCTACCATGTTCCCTGGGTCGGTTAGGATCATAGGGTGTAATAATCCAGGCCGCCCATACTGGCCTATGAGAACAGGGTAGCCTTGCAGTAGTGAACAACAAGATGGCGGTAATTCACTACTAGGACATGCCACGCATCCGGGCTTGTCCTACCTTAGGCTTACAACGCACCCTGCCCGTGGGCCTACCAGAGGGGTGACTAACATGCAGCTAAGGGAAGGTTTTAGGGACTGGCAAGTGTGGGCACTTGCCGGTCAGCATGTCAGTACCAGACTGCACGCAGGTTCTGCGGTGGCAGACCTCAGACATATTTTACCGGCCGCTCCTGTGGGTGGCACAACCAGTGCTGCAAGCCCACCAGCGGTGTTCGCATTTACATGCCCTGGCGCCCCTGGCGCACTTTACTGCGGTCTGACAGTAAATCAACCAATCCAATCATGGAATCCAACCAACATATACAATTTACATAGGGAGCACTCGCACCGCGACACTGGTTGGCAGTGGCACAGCGCGCTGAGCGGCCAACACCATAAAAACACATGAGGCACAGCGACAAAAAGAGGAAGGGAGACTCACGCCAAGGTGCCAGGTCTAACACGTGTCCCCTCCAGCTGAAAAGTGGGGAGAACTACCCTACCCCAGGGAGTTCCTCATCACTAAGGCGGAAAAATCTGGACAGACCGTCAGCATTGGCGTGATCTGTACCAGGGCGATGTTCCACCGTGAAATCCATACCCTGTAGGGAAATGGACCACCTCAACAGCTTTGGATTCTCACCCCTCATATGCATCAACCATCTGAGGGGCCTGTGGTCCGTCTGAACCCGGAAGTGAGACCCAAACAAGTAGGGTCTTAGCTTCTTCAGCGCCCAGACCACAGCAAATGCCTCACGCTCAATAGCACTCCACCTTTGTTCCCGTGGAAGTAACCTCCTGCTAAGAAAGGCTACGGGTTGATCTAGGCCCTCCTCATTAATCTGTGAAAGAACAGCCCCCACACCATGCTCTGAAGCGTCTGTCTGAACGATAAACTCTTTGGAGAAGTTGGGAGCCAAGAGCACGGGCGCCGTGCACATAGCAGTTTTCAAGGCCTCAAAAGCTTTCTGACAGGTGTCAGTCCAAATCACTTTCCTGGGCTGCTTCTTCGAAGTCAGCGCTGTCAAGGGGGCAACCATGTTGCCATACCCCTTGACAAACCTCCTGTAGTACCCGGTGAGACCTAGGAAGGCTCTCACCTCCGTCTGGGTTTTGGGCGCCTCCCAATTCAGGATGGTTTCTATCTTGGGCTGAAGGGGTGCCACCTGGCCACTCCCAACTTGGTGTCCCAAGTACACCACGGAACCCTGCCCGATCTGGCACTTACTCGCCTTGATCGTGAGGCCTGCCTTGCGCAGCGCCATCAACACTTCCCAGAGGTGACGCAAGTGTTCCTCCCAAGTGGAGCTGAACACTGCGATGTCATCCAGGTAGGCTGCACTGAACGAATCCAGCCCAGCCAACACCTGGTTGACCAATCTCTGGAAGGTGGCAGGGGCATTCTTCATCCCAAATGGCATAACCCGGAACTGGTAGTGCCCATCTGGGGTGGAAAATGCTGACCTCTCTTTGGCCCCCTCGGTCAAGGCGATCTGCCAATACCCAGACGTTAAATCAAACGTGCTGAGGTAGTTGGCAGCCCCTAGCCGATCGATGAGCTCATCAGCTCTGGGGATGGGGTGGGCGTCTGTCCTAGTGACCGAATTGAGTCCTCTGTAGTCCACACAGAACCGGAGTTCGGGTGTGGCTCCCGGCGCTGCAGCCTTTGGGACCAAGACCACGGGGCTGGCCCAAGGACTGCTAGAAGACTCAATTACCCCGAGTGCAAACATCTTGGAGACCTCCTCCTTGATGCATGTCCTCACCCTGTCAGTCACCCTGTAGGCCTTGTGCCGCACAGGTGGACTATCCCCAGTGTCCACATCATGGACGCACCAATCAGTGACACCAGGGACCAGGGAAAACAGGTCAGAAAACTGTCCCAGCAACTGGCGACAATCATTCTGTTGCTCAGGGGTCAGGGTGGAAGAGAGGATGACACCATCCACTGACCCATCTTGCTCCTTGGCTGACAGGAGGTCAGGAAGAGGTTCTGTCTCCTCTTCCATTCCAGCATCTGTTGCCAAGAGCATGCCCACTTGGGACCTCTCCAAGTGGGGCTTGAGGCGGTTGACATGTAGGACCCTTAAGGGGTTCCTAGGAGACTTCAGGTCCACCACGTAGGTAACAGGACTCTTGCGCTCCACCACCTCAAAGGGACCGGTCCACTTATCCTGGAGCGCACACGGCTCCACGGGGGCCAAGACCCATACTTTCTGTCCAGGCTGAAGCTCTACCAGAGTGGCATTCTGGTCGTACCACCGCTTCATCTCCTCCTGGCTGGCTTCCAGATTTGCCTCAGCAAGTTGCCTGAATCGCCTAGTCTGATTCCCGAAGGCCAGCATGTAACTATATACATTCTGGGGAGGCTTCCTGGGAGATTGCTCCCAGCCTTCTTTGACCAGACTTAGAGGTCCTCTGACTGGGTGGCCATACAGAAGCTCAAAGGGACTGAACCCCAGAGACTTCTGTGGCACCTCACGGTAAGCGAAGAGAAGGCATGGTAAGAGGACGTCCCACTTACGCCTCATGGCTCCTTCTAGGCCCATTATCATGCCTTTGAGGGTTCGGTTGAATCTCTCAACCAACCCGTTTCCTTGGGGGTGGTAAGGGGTGGTGAACTTGTAGGTTACACCACACTCTTGCCAAAGAGATTTCATGTACTTGGACATGAAATTGGTACCTCGGTCAGACACCACTTCTAGAGGGAATCCCACTCGGGAGAAAATTCCCATCAGTGCCCGTCCCACCACGGGGGCCGTCACTGTCCTTAGAGGAATGGCTTCCGGGTACCGGGTGGCATGGTCCACCAGGACCAGGATGAACCTATTGCCCATCGCTGTCCTGGGGTCCAGTGGCCCTACAATGTCAATCCCCACTCGCTGGAATGGGGTACCGACCACAGGGAATGGCTGGAGTGGAGCCTTCTGCTTCCTTCCACTCTTTCCACTGGCCTGGCAAGTCTGGCATGTCCTGCAGTGAGTATCTGAACTCCTGCGCATTTGAGGCCAATAAAAGTGGGTGACAAGCCTTTCAAAGGTCTTGTCCTGCCCCAAATGCCCTGCCAATGGCACATCGTGAGCCAGCCCCAGTAGGAAGGCTCTGAAGTCCTGGGGTACCACCAGCGCACGGGCTGACCCAGGCTCAGCAACCTTAGGCTCTGTATATAGGAGGTCGTTCTCCCAGTAAACGAAATGTGATCCTGACTGATCACCTGCGGCCTGGTCTGCAGCCTGCTGCCGCATACCCACGAGAGAAGGGCACTCCTTCTGTGCCTTGCAAAAGTCCTCCCTGGTGGGACCCCCTTCCTGCTGCCAATGGGTCAGCTCCGGCAGGTCTCCCAGTTCAGCTATCTGCTCCCCTGTAGGCTCCAGGGCATCCCCCTCAAGGTCTGCTCCCTCCTGGACCGTGGGAACTTCAGGGGCCGGCTTCCCGCGCCCCTTGCTCCTTCTCTCTGAGGCCGGTTCCTGGGCCTCCCTCTCAGGCTCCAGGACCTCTTGAGTACCTCTACTGGCTGCCATGGACCGTGTGGTGACACACGCCCAATCCGGCATACCCAACATCTCCAGGTGAGCACTCCGCTCCACCTTAGCCCAAGGTGAGCTCTCCAAATCGTTCCCTAACAAACAGTCTACAGGCATGGCGGGCCTCACAGCTACCTGAAGAGTACCAGAGACCCCCCCCCCACTCAAAGGGAACCTGAGCCACCTTGCAGTGTCTCTCTGTGTTGTCAGCGGCAACAACGGGATAGAATGCATTGGGGACCACCTGCTCCTGAGACACCAGGTGACACCTGACAGCTGTCACACTGGCTCCTGTATCCCTAAGAGCTTCCACTCTATGGCCATTTATGGTCACCCACTGCCTGTACTTCTTAGTGTTCTCAGGCAGCTGGGTTGGAGGGACCACTTCACGGTCTCCTAGCGAGACCAGGGACATCTCTGCGGGACCCCACCCACCTTGGACATCCCTCTCCTCCCCCAAGGCTACACTAGTCACCTGCCGGGATGGAGCACCAGTGGGTGCTGGTTTACCAAACAATGGACACTTTACATCAGAGGCAAAATGCCCCAAATTGTTACACCTGTAACATCTTACGGGCCCCTTTTGAACAGGAGGACCTGTCGGGGCCCCGGTCGGTTTCTGGGGTGGGGGAGGCTGAGAACCCTTCCCTTGGTTCCCTTGGGGACTATTTTGGGGCCCTTTTTGGAACTGCTTCTGTTTACCCCTGTCCCCCCCACTCTTCTGCTGGGGACCCTGCCCACCTTTGGCAGAATCTCCCACGGTACCCTTGTGGACCCTGGTACTGACCCAGCGGTCCGCCTCCTCAGCAAGCTTCCTAGGGTTAGTCAGCCTACTATCGATCAGGTGCTGGCGTAGCTCAGGAAAACAATTACTGGACAAGTGCTCCCATGCCATTAAATCAAGAAGCCCTTGATAATCATTCACCTTACTACCCTTTACCCAACCATCCAGCGTTCTGCAAAAGAAAGTCACATACTCCACATACGTACTATTGGGAATCTTAGTGCAACCCCTGAACCTCTGTCTATATAACTCAGGGGTCAACCCATACCTAGCCATCAATGCTTCCTTCATATGGGCATAAGAATTATGAACATCAGCAGGTAAATCTAACAGTGTGTCCCGCCCTTCACTCAGGAACCGTCCCCACAACCCCGCTCCCCAATCTTTCTCAGGGACCCGGTGGGAAGACATGGCTACCTCGTAGGCTCTGAACCACTGCCCGATGTCATCATTCTTGAAGAACTCCTTCACCACATCCTTGGGAATATAAACTCTTGGTTCCGCCGGTACTGGCGGTGTGCTGCCACCAGAGGGATTAAGCTCCAAACTTTTTGCTTTCAGCTCCAGCTCCCTCAGCTTCATGTCATGCTCTAATTGTAGTTTCTTTTCTTCCATGGCTAGTCTTTGTTTTTCCATATCCATCTGCCCATGAAGTTTTGCCATCTCCACCTCGTGTGCCCGGGTTGCTGCCCTGTCTGCCAATTCTTCTGGCGACAGGCCTCTGCCAAACTCATGGACACTTTCTGGTGGAACCACTTCCACCTGATTCTCTGGTGCCTTTGACTCATACCAGGCCCTCAGCGCCTTCACGAATTGGGTCTTGTTTTTCAATCCAGTTTGGGCAATCCTGAACTTGGAGCAAAGACCTTTCAAGTCTTCATTGGTACGATTCAGAAGCGCGTCTTCTTCCCAATCTACGTCTTCAAATCCAGAGATTATGGAAGCCGCCCTTCCGGCGGAAAGTGAACCAGGCATGGCTCTAACAACGGAGACTCTTGGCAAAACAAAAACAAATGCTAGCCTTGTGGCTGTGTTACTGGTCTGCTCTCACTACGTGGTGATCAGTGATTCACTATACGCAAACCACAAATGCAAATCCGTAAATCCCCACCGCTGCCACCAATGTTAGAAATGAGGGGGCTCTGGTTGACGCAGGTGTGAACCCACAACAAGCAGGGACCCTTTACTTCTTGTCAGGGCGAAGGATGACTCCCCAGAATAACCCCTGCTCACCCTCTAGGTGCGTGGCGCGAGCAGTCTAGGCTAAGTCTCAGGCGTACACGGTTAAGCAAATGCAATTACACATACAGTAAACCCCTTGCATGCACCACAAATGGACACCAATCAGGAAGTATATAAAAATAAGCTTTTATGTAGATTCAGCAGATTCAAATACAAGGCCCAGTAACGTTGAACTGATGGGGCCACAATTCTTGGAAATACGGTAAAGTTCTCTTTGTTTTACGTAAAGTTCTTTAGGCGGGCACAAGGTAACGGTAGGCCTCAGCGTACTTTGTGCTGAGGCAGCGCCCCGGAAGCACACAGCAGATGACAGGGAAATAAGAACGTTGCGGACCCTGGATCCGATGCGAGCTCGCGGTCGAGTTCGTAAGTACAGTACCTTGTTTCTTGACGCAAAGGCGGGTGCGGGATTTCAGCGGCTCTTCGACAGAAGAGCGAGGCGGCGTCCGGGGCTCCCACACTTCACGAGGGTGTCTGATCCTCAGGCTCACGACAAGAGTGGGGTGTTGTAGGTGGCGGGTGAACAAAGCGGGGCAGCCGGGCACGCAGATGCGTCCGGGCCGTCCGAGGCTTGGAGATGCTCACACGCCGATTCCGGCGGGAGGGTGAAGGTGCACAGCGAGCCTCCACGAGCGAGGTGACGGGGCAGCCCTGCACAGCGTAGGGGGAGCGGCTCCGATCGAGCGAGGCTCTTCCCAAGGCGGGGGCGGCTAAGCAGTCCTGGTCACGGCTCAGGGAGGGACTGGGCACGAGGGTCACAGCTCCGGCGAGGGAAAGGACACCACAGTCCAGCAGCAGGCGAGTGAAGATCAGGTAGAGCCCAATGGTCCTGGGGCTCAGTTCAGGGGGCAAGCTCAGTTCCAAGCCCTTGGAGATCGTTTTGGAAAAGCACAAGTCTTGAAAGTAAAAGTAAAGTAAAGTTTTCAGCAACAGTTTCTCTTCTCTCCTTTGGCAGCAAGGTCACCACTGCAGGCCAATCCCCCAGGATAGGGACAGTCTTCCTCCTACAGCTTTCCCGGTGCCTCCTCCTCAGGCAGAGATTCTTCTTGGTCAAAAGCGGATCTAGTTTCTTAGGAGCAGGGCTCCTCCATTTATACCACAAATCTTTTGTTCTCCCAGGCCAGGGGGGCCCTTGCCTAGTTCAGTCCGGTTTCTGAGCACTTTGTTTACGTGATGCAGGCTTCTTCTTTCAGAGTGCAGGGCAGAGTCATCAGACGCTCCACAGGGGGTGGAGCCGGCATCGAGGTAGCGGAGCACTGTCCTATTCAGAACCTAGGAGCACTCCTCCCACCCATCTACCTGTCGATCGTCCTATTCATACCAGGCTACCTGGCCCTGCCCATCTGGGTTCCCCCAGCCCTGTCACTCACACCAGCCAGACATCAGATACACATCACGCAGAGGCGGCTGAAATGTTTAGGCAAGCAAAGGCCGACTTTCTAAAAGCGGCATTTGCAAACCCGGAATATTAAAATAAACCTTGCGAAAAGATGTACCTTATTATTCCGAGTTCAGGCATACTAAACTCGATCTTCTACCATGTTCCCTGGGTCGGTTAGGATCATAGGGTGTAATAATCCAGGCCGCCCATACTGGCCTATGAGAACAGGGTAGCCTTGCAGTAGTGAACAACAAGATGGCGGTAATTCACTACTAGGACATGCCACGCATCCGGGCTTGTCCTACCTTAGGCTTACAACGCACCCTGCCCGTAGGCCTACCAGAGGGGTGACTAACATGCAGCTAAGGGAAGGTTTTAGGGACTGGCAAGTGTGGGCACTTGCCGGTCAGCATGTCAGTACCAGACTGCACGCAGGTTCTGCGGTGGCAGACCTCAGACATATTTTACCGGCCGCTCCTGTGGGTGGCACAACCAGTGCTGCAAGCCCACCAGCGGTGTTCGCATTTACATGCCCTGGCGCCCCTGGCGCACTTTACTGGGGTCTGACAGTAAATCAACCAATCCAATCATGGAATCCAACCAACATATACAATTTACATAGGGAGCACTCGCACCGCGACACTGGTTGGCAGTGGCACAGCGCGCTGAGCGGCCAACACCATAAAAACACATGAGGCACAGCGACAAAAAGAGGAAGGGAGACTCACGCCAAGGTGCCAGGTCTAACACTCCCCCTCAGTTTTGGTTCATCAATACCCGTTTTTAGTACCTTTTGATCCTCTCATCTAGAAACGTTTTTGTCATAGGACTCTGCAAATTATGCAGCAACTGGTGAATTATGTGGCAGGTAAAATAAACCCAACATTATTATGTGAAAAATGCAGTGTCGCAGACACGCATAATCCCTGTAAGAGAAATGTCAGCATGGTGCCTGAAGAATGGATGGAGCAGAAGTGAGTCGAAATAACCGACCCAGAGGTGTCCGAGAACGTCTGGGCTCGGCCCTCGCATCTGCACCAACAGAAACGTTGCTTTGCCTGATGCTTAGGCCAGCTTCCAAGTACGGGCACGTCGCAGCAAAGCCACATAGGACGCAGCGGACGCACATTTCACCGTACTACGTGAGCCAGAAACAGACGTCTCGAGGCAGGGTTAGCCCAGCTGAGATGGGGCAGGGTTTACACAGGCCTAGATGTGGAGCACCGAGCTCGGTTACCTGCAGAGAGGCTTGCCGAGGGGGCAAAATATGCAGAAGCAAGAAAAAATGTACTGCCGTTTTAATTATGAAGTACGTCACCTGTGTAGTAGGGTAAGGGGTTTTAAATCAAGGTAACATTCCCTGTTTGTCGTCAAGGCAAACTATATTTGCTTATTCCACAACTATCCGTGTGTTTCTAATTTTGGGAACAAAAGAAACGCAGAATGTTGTGCCACTGTTATTTTTACAAACCCATACATTACCTACTCGGAATTGGAAGCAGTGGCTCAGAAATGTCAAGAACGTTTTGGTGACAATAGAGGGAAATGTTTAGCACAGAAAGAAAGTTTATTGTTATGTTTCCTAAGTAGAGTACGACAATTCATTTTCGATCACGTACACAACATCTTTTTTCACTACGTAACAAAACGTTCGTGAATCAATTGATAGTTACGTGGTATCCCAAAGAGTCCTTGCCATGCTGTAATTGCAAAGACTTAACAGACAAATACAGTAGGGGTCAGCTGTACAAAATTGTTACTCATAAAAAAATCAGTAGAAGCTTAATAGGTGGATTTGTAATAATTGCAGAAGGTGCAGTCATTATGTCAAGATGATAAAAATACTTATAAGGTCCCAAAAGCGAGACCTATTGGCTATGCCAAGTGGCCGAGCGGCTGCGAAAGTGAAAGTGTTCACAATCGCAATCACGATCAAACATCAAAGCGGCCGTGTGGCCGCGAAAGTGAAAGTAATCGTGGTAAAACGCGGCCCGCGCCCGAGCACATGCACTGTAGCTCTAGGCTAGCCTGGTAGCACTTTTTGGAATCCTCTCAATAAGTCTCGCCTGACCCAGCGCATGCGCTGTTCTGGCGAGACCTAAAAAGGCGCGCAGTGGTGGCAAAGCTTTCACTCACCTTGCCCCTGCTTGTTGGAATGAACTGCCTCTTCAACTTCGCTACTGTGCGACCTTCTCGCAGTTCAGGAAACTTCTTAAAACACACCTCTTCTAGCCCTATGATTTGACTGTTCAGGATTACCGTCCAAGCGCAGAAATACCCCCTTGGGTGATTCAGCGCTATATAAACCAATAAACTTCAAACTTCAAACTTGTCTTTAACCTATCACCATAAGGGGTTGTTTGGACTGCTACAAGGTGCCCACTTTAAGTAGTGGACAGCATATACCAGGCCAACTTCTCACACTCACCCTGCATACTAACACTGCCGGTCCTGGACACCCACACACTGCTCACCCTGCACACACACACACTGCTCACCCTGCATACTCACTGTTGGAAAGGCGCCCGCCGGAAGGGGGTTCGATACACGTCTTGCCCACCCCTTCGACCCACCTCTCCCAAGTAAGCCGAGCCAGGCGCGCACACCCTGATCTGCACTGTGAACAGAGGGACACCACACGTATTCTTTGTAGGACGATAAGTTCTTTTATCGATGATTTCAGGGATCTTTATGACCCAAAAGGCAAATAGTACAGCAGTGGCACAACGTACCACAAATCAGTCGTGGGGAATGGGGGGTAGCGGGACAGTCTTTCAAGATAGTGTCTCTGCGAAATACCCTGCGGAAGCTCACAATCCTCGAGCTGGAGGGTGTCATGTCTCTGGGCGATCTCTTATCGAGTCGTCCTCAAGGGGAGCGCCGCGAGTCTCTCAGCAGGCACAGGTGGTCGGAGTTCAGGAGCCGCGATTCCGTCCGCAGGGCTCAGATGGTTCAATAGCTGGGGGGCCGCGAGTCACTCAGCAGGCCTAGGTGGATCAGTGTTCGGGAGCCGCGACCTCGTCCGCAGGGCTCAGATGGTTCAATAGCAAGAGGCCGCGAGTCACTCAACAGGCCCAGGTGACTTCAGCGTTCAGGAGCCGCGACAGCGTCAGCAGGCTCAGATGGTTCCAGGTCTTCTCTCTCCTTGTTCCTCCGGCACCCCTTGTTATACTCCGCTGGTTCTTTGAAGTCCGGAGTGCTCGCAGGGGGGGGACTGGGGTGACGGAGGGGGTCGGCGGGATTTCCTGCCGCTCACTTCTTTGGTCTTTTCAGGTGGGTCTGGGAGGGACCCCAGACGCTCGGTAGGGGAGGCGCCTGCTCCCCAGGGGCCTGGTGGCCGATTGAGTCCTCCCGGGGAAGGCGACCCGAGGTGTGACTGGGCTGGCGCCTCTGGGTCTGGCTCGAGGGTTCCCGCTCCCTCGGTTGGGCATGCGTGGTAGGGTGTTGAGTCTGTCAGGTCTCTGGCCGGCCCGTGGATTGGGGGTGGCTGGGGCGGCCGGAGTCGGGGATGTCGTGTCTTGAGGGTGGTTGCAGGTTGGCGGGATGATGGAGAGGGCAACGCCATGAGGCCGGTCTCACACGCGTCCCCCCCAGCTGAAAGGCGTGGAGAACTACCCATCCACTGGGGGGTTCTCCTCGCCGAAGCGGAAGAACCGGGACAGGCCGTCGGCGTTGGCATGATCCGTCCCGGGGCGATGTTCGACAGTGAAATCCATCCCTTGGAGAGAGATGGACCATCGTAGTAGCTTGGGGTTCTCCCCCCTCATCCGCATTAGCCACTGCAAGGGCCGGTGGTCCGTCTGTACTCGAAAATGGGTTCCAAACAAGTAGGGCCGCAGTTTCTTGAGGGCCCAGACTACGGCAAAGGCCTCTCGCTCTATAGTGCTCCAACGCTGCTCTCTCGGCAGCAGCCTTCGGCTGATGAAGGCTATGGGCTGATCAATGCCCTTGTCGTCGAACTGCGAGAGCACGGCCCCGATGCCATGTTCGGATGCGTCGGTCTGGACCACGAACTCTCGGGAGTAGTCGGGGGCCTTGAGTACGGGAACGGTGCACATGGCGGTTTTCAAGGCGTCGAACGCCTGCTGGCACTGGGGGGTCCACTGCACCTTCTGCGGAAGCTTTTTGGAGGTCAACTCTGTGAGGGGCCCTGCGATACTACCATAATTTTTAATGAACCTCCGGTAGTACCCCGTAAGGCCCAGGAAGGCCCGAACCTCTGTCTGCGTGGTGGGGGGCTCCCAGGACTTGATGGCATCGATCTTCGGCTGGAGAGGGGTGACCTGGCCGCTGCCCACCTGATGCCCCAGGTAGACCACGGAGCCTTGTCCGAGCTGGCATTTGCTGGCTTTCACTGTCAGGCCCGCTTGGCGCAGGGCCATTAGTACTTGTCGGAGGTGCTGGAGATGCTCGTGCCATTGAGAGCTGAATACGGCGATGTCGTCAAGGTACGCTGCGCTGAACTCCTCGAGTCCGGCCAGGACCTTGTTTACCAACCGCTGGAACGTGGCTGGGGCGTTTTTCATCCCGAACGGCATGACCCTGAAGCGGTAGTGGCCATCTGGCGTGGAGAAGGCAGAGCGCTCCTTCGCCCCTTCCGTGAGAGCGATCTGCCAGTACCCGCAGGTCAGGTCGAAAGTGCTGAGGAACTGGGCGGCCCCCAGGCGGTCGATGAGCTCGTCGGCTCGGGGAATAGGGTGAGCGTCTGCGCGGGTGACCGCATTGAGCCCCCGATAGTCTACACAGAATCTTAGTTCGGGGGCGACCCCTGGGGAGGCAGCCTTCGGGACCAGAACCACCGGGCTGGCCCAGGGGCTGTCGGAAGGCTCGATGACCCCTAGGTTGAGCATTTTCTGTACCTCGGTCTTGATGCAGGTGCGGACCCGGTCAGGCACCAAGTAGGCTCGGTGTCTCACAGGCGGGCAGTCGCCGGTGTCCACGTCGTGGACACACCAGTCGGTCACCCTTGGAATGAGGGAGCAAAGGTCTGCGAATTGTCCGAGCAGCTGGCGGCAGTCGTCGGCCTGCTGGGGAGTGAGGGTGTCCGACAGTTTCACACCCTCCATGGAACCGTCCAGTTCTTTTGTGCACAGGAGATCGGGCAGGGGTTCAGTGTCCTCCTCTGCCCCCTCATTGGTGGCCAGTAGCAAACTCAGTTCTGTCCTTACGAAGTGGGGCTTGAGACGGTTTACGTGGAGGACCCGGAGGGGGGTCCGTGGGGATTGTACGTCGACCAGATAAGTGACCTGGCTCTTCCGTTCGACCACCTTGAATGGACCAGTCCATTTGTCTTGTAGGGCGCAGGGTCTCACCGGAGCCATGACCCAAACCTGCTGGCCCGGCTGGAACTCGACCAAGGTTGCGTTCTGGTCATACCAGCGCTTCATTTCTTCTTGGCTGGCCTCGAGGTTAGCCTCTGCAAGTTCCCTAAACTTCCTCGTCTGGTTGCGGAGCGCCAGGATGTAGTGGAACACATCTGGGGGTGTCCCCCGGGGGCTTGTCTCCCAGCCCTCTTTGACCAGGCTTAGGGGCCCTCGAACGGGATGTCCGTACAGCAGTTCGAAGGGGCTGAACCCCAGAGACTTTTGGGGAACCTCCCGGTACGCGAACAGGAGGCAAGGGAGGAGGACGTCCCATTTCCGGCGCAGGGGCTCTTCGAGGCCCAGGATCATTCCCTTCAGAGTTCGGTTGAAGCGTTCCACCAGGCCGTTGCCCTGGGGGTGGTAGGGGGTCGTGAATTTATACGTGACTCCGCACTGCTGCCACAGGGACTTCATGTAGCGGGATATAAAGTTTGTGTCGCGATCACTCACAACCTCGCGGGGAAATCCGACCCGGGAGAAGATCCCCATGAGAGCCCGGCCCACCACGGGAGCCGTCATGGTGCAGAGGGGGATGGCCTCGGGGTAGCGGGTGGCATGGTCCACCAGGACGAGGATGAATCTGTGGCCCTGGGCGGTCTTCGGATCCAGGGGTCCCACGATGTCGATGCCGACCCGCTCGAACGGGGTACTTACAACGGGGAACGGTTGTAAGGGAGCTTTGCGTTTTCCGCCACTCTTCCCACTGCCCTGGCACGTGAGGCAGGACTTGCAGTGTGTTTCTACATTCGCTCGCATCTTGGGCCAATAGAAGTGGGTCACCAATCGCTGGTATGTCTTGTCTTGGCCTAAGTGTCCTGCCAAGGGTACATCGTGGGCCAGGCCCAGGAGGAGGCTCCGGAACCGCAGGGGTACCACCAGAACTCGGGCTGCGCCTAGCTCGGCGGACTTTTGCTCGCTGTAGAGGAGGCCATTGTCCCAATAAACCCAATGGGTTCCGGTTTGATCACCGGCGACCTGGGCTTCGGCTTGTTGTCTAAGTCCCTCGAGGGAGGGGCAAGTGGTCTGTTCCTGGCAGAACTCTTCGCGGGAGGGCCCCCCTTCGCAGTGCCACTGGGCCAACTCGGGCAGTTCTTCGGGTTCCATCGGGGCCTCTGGGGCGGAAGGTTCCGGTCCTTCCCCGGGGTTAGTGTCTCCTTCTTCCTCGGAAGGAGGGTTGTCTGCTTCTGGTAGGGGGTCCCTGTTCTCGGGGAAAGTGTTCGGTAAGAGGGCTTCACCGCCCTTGGAGGGGGCCACTCGTGCGGTCAAGGAGCGTGTGGTGGCGCAGACCCATTCCGGCAGGCCCATCATCTCTAGGTGGGCTCTTCGTTCTACCTGCCCCCACGGGGAATTCTCCAGGTCGTTGCCCAGGAGGCAGTCTACGGGCTGCGAGGTCCGGACCGCTACCTTCAGTTCTCCGGAGACCCCTCCCCACTCGAAGGGCACCAGGGCCATCTGGCAGAGGCTCTCAGAATTGTCGGAGGATACGACCGGACAGAGGGCCCCGGCTAGGATCTGGTCTTTGGAAATTAGGCTGTGGTGGACCGCGGTGACACTCGCCCCGGTGTCGCGAAGGCCCTCGACTCGGTGGCCGTTGATAGTCACCTGCTGTCGGTATTTCTCTGTGTTGGCGGGCAAGGGTGTCCCGGGGACCATTTCTCGATCACCAAGGGAGACCAGGGCCATGGCCGCCGGTTCCCATTCCTCGGAGTCTTCCATTTCTTCCCCCAGAGCCACGGAGGCCATCTGCCGGGTCGTGGGGTTGGTCGTTGTGGTTCGCTGATACTGGGGACACTGGGGGTCATTGGCGTAGTGTCCGGGCTGCTGGCAGTGGAAGCAGGTGATCCTAGCTCGTGGACCTGGTCGTCCTGGGGTTCCGGTGCTGGCTGGAGACTGGGCCGAACCCGCCGCTGGTGGGCTGCTGGGGGGGTTGGTGGAGGACCCCCCGGCAAAGTCTCTTGGTCGGCCGTGGTTCCCTCCGCCCCTCTGGCGGGGGGGACCCTGACTGTTGCGGTTGTAGTCCCCCACGGGGCCCCGGGTGGCCCGGGTGTTCACCCAACGATCAGCCTCAGCGGCCAGCTTCCGAGGGTCGGTGAGTTTACTGTCTAGGAGATGCTGGCGCAGTTCTATAAAGCAATTGGCCGCTAAATGTTCCCAGGCGATCAGATCGAACAGTTCTTCGAAGGTGGAGACCTTGCTGCCCTTGATCCACCCGTCCAGAGCTCGGCTGTAAAAGTTCACGTATTCGACCCACGTGGTGCCCGGTATCTTTTTGCAATCTCGGAACCGTTGTCGGTACATTTCGGGGGTGAGTCCGTACCGGCCCACGAGGGCTTCCTTCATGTGGCTGTAGGAGTTCATGACCGCGGAGGGCAGATCGAGCAGAGTGTCCCTTCCTTCGCTTAAGAACCGGCCCCATAGGCCAGCCCCCCAATCCTTCTGCGGGACTCGGTGAGAGGTCATGGCGACTTCGTAGGCTTTAAACCACTGCTGGATATCATCGTTCTTATAATACTCCTTGACCACATCCTTGGGGATGTGAACTTTGGTTTCCCCGGTGGGAGCGGGCTGGGGATTCCCGGGCGGCTGTGACTTTTCGTGTCTAGCCCGCCACTCAATTTCCTTCAGGCCGCGTTCATGTTCTAGCTGGAGTTTCTTTTCGTTGTGCTCCCTTTGGAGTCTCTTCTCTTCGAGTTCCCCTTGTAGCCGTAACTGCTCGACGGCTAACTTCTTCTCTGCCAGTTTTATCTCTCCCTCGATTTTTAGTTTTGCCAGTTCCAGTTCGTGGTTGCGGCTTCTCTCTCGGTCCGCTAGTTCCTCGGAGGACAGGTTCCCCTCTGGTCCGTTGTTTCTCGCCGGGGTGCTTGTTTGTTCATGGGTAGAGTCTCTTTCCGTTTGGGTCGGGGGCGCCCCCGTCTCGACCCAGGCTTTCAGTACTTTCTGGTAGTCTTCCTTTGTGCTCAGTCCGGTGGTAGCGATGCCAAGGTCTTTGCAAAACTGTTTTAGTTCTCTATGCGTGTAATAGTCCAATTGATCTTCTCGGAACGGTGAGCTTATTTCGGTACCTGTGGCACCCAGGGAGGTTTCGCCTTCCATTTCTGTTTGGTAGTGCGTCAGTCGTTTACTGCACGCTCTCCTTCGGTGTCGGCTTGGATCCCGTCGTCTGCCACCAAATGTTGGAAAGGCGCCCGCCGGAAGGGGGTTCGATACACGTCTTGCCCACCCCTTCGACCCACCTCTCCCAAGTAAGCCGAGCCAGGCGCGCACACCCTGATCTGCACTGTGAACAGAGGGACACCACACGTATTCTTTGTAGGACGATAAGTTCTTTTATCGATGATTTCAGGGATCTTTATGACCCAAAAGGCAAATAGTACAGCAGTGGCACAACGTACCACAAATCAGTCGTGGGGAATGGGGGGTAGCGGGACAGTCTTTCAAGATAGTGTCTCTGCGAAATACCCTGCGGAAGCTCACAATCCTCGAGCTGGAGGGTGTCGTGTCTCTGGGCGATCTCTTATCGAGTCGTCCTCAAGGGGAGCGCCGCGAGTCTCTCAGCAGGCACAGGTGGTCGGAGTTCAGGAGCCGCGATTCCGTCCGCAGGGCTCAGATGGTTCAATAGCTGGGGGGCCGCGAGTCACTCAGCAGGCCTAGGTGGATCAGTGTTCGGGAGCCGCGACCTCGTCCGCAGGGCTCAGATGGTTCAATAGCAAGAGGCCGCGAGTCACTCAGCAGGCCCAGGTGACTTCAGCGTTCAGGAGCCGCGACAGCGTCAGCAGGCTCAGATGGTTCCAGGTCTTCTCTCTCCTTGTTCCTCCGGCACCCCTTGTTATACTCCGCTGGTTCTTTGAAGTCCGGAGTGCTCGCAGGGGGGGGACTGGGGTGACGGAGGGGGGTCGGCGGGATTTCCTGCCGCTCACTTCTTTGGTCTTTTCAGGTGGGTCTGGGAGGGACCCCAGACGCTCGGTAGGGGAGGCGCCTGCTCCCCAGGGGTCTGGTGGCCGATTGAGTCCTCCCGGGGAAGGCGACCCGAGGTGTGACTGGGCTGGCGCCTCTGGGTCTGGCTCGAGGGTTCCCGCTCCCTCAGTTGGGCATGCATGGTAGGGTGTTGAGTCTGTCAGGTCTCTGGCCGGCCCGTGGATCGGGGGTGGCTGGGGCGGCCGGAGTCGGGGATGTCGTGTCTTGAGGGTGGTTGCAGGTTGGCGGGATGATGGAGAGGGCAACGCCGTGAGGCCGGTCTCACACTCTGTGAGAAGTTGGCCTGGTATATGATGCTCACTAGTTAAAGTGATCACCTTGTACCATGCCAAGCAACCCTTATGGTGTGGTTGTAAGTCAACCTTTTCGGACTAGCTGCCCTAGTGGTAGCGTAGGCTAAGCAGTCTTTGAGGCTAAACTCGTGAAGCGTGTTAAGCCAGCTGTTTTACCAAATGTAACCCCCTTTTATACCAATGAAAGGACACCACACAGATATATATTCAAAATATATATGTATTTATTTCTCAAAGTAACCCCTAGTCTATTTATGAGCACAGGAGCACAAATCGTCAAACAAGATCACAGTAGAATACACAGAAGTTGCACTTTATATGGATAGGCCCTGGTGGCCGCTCAAACCATATACTAAAATAGTGGTATAAGTACCACGAACAGAAAAGGGAAAAGGCCTAGGGCCTCTAGAATCGCTGGGCCTACAAGGAGCTAACGTCAGTTAGTGACCAGGAGGTCCACGGGTGGCGTGTGCAGAGCAAATAGTCACACGCGTGCTCCCATAGGTTTCAATGGGTGCGTAAAAAGTACAAAGTTACTGCAAAGAGGATCTTCCGGATGGACTAGGAACTCAAGATTTGGAACACAGGCACTAGAGATGTAATACTACACTTGGGCACAGGTGTGCCAGCTTTACTTCACCCACAGGAAGCGGGTGCATAGGCCTCGAAGTGCGTCGGGTTTCTTCTATCTGTTCCGTGGAGCCTGAAGACAAAGATGCTGCAGGCGGTCGGTCCGGGAGAGATGCAGTGGATCCAAGAGTGGATCGGAGATGTTGAAGACCTGTAAGCAGAGGGGACAGTGTTCACAGTCACTAGCCAGTGACCAGCGTGGCACCAGGTGGGTACCAGGCGATGTCGGGTGCAAACAGGAAGAAAGATGTAGCTTGTCTCTGCAGCCACGTGGTCCCTGGAGGTCGACGACGTCCAGGAGTCGGTTCACGAGCTGTCCCACGCAGGCTCTTGCTGTCGGCGGTGTCGGCGACTTGATTGAAGCAAACAAGCCTTGGCAAAAGCAATTGTTGTAGGAGATGAAATAAGCTGATGGTTCTGACCAGCAAGGTCAGAAGGACTGCTCCTTTGGAGGGGAGCAAGGGCCAGTCTGGAGCAACCAGACCAGCAGTGTATTTCGTAGAGTTCGTCGCCAAGATGGCTACTAGCCAGCGGGCCAGCAACCGGTTAGGCGCGTCGAGTGGCAAAATGCAGAAGGGCCCCACGCAGATCGTGGAGATGCTGGAGGGCTCACCTTTGGTGCAGATGCTGCTCGGGTGTTGGGCTTCTCAGATCCCAAAGCACAACTTGGAGGGAGCCTCGGTTGTTGCACTTGTCAGCTTGTCGTAGTCGTTCCAAGATGGCTGGCTCCACGTGTCTCGGTGCCTCCACGGGTCTCCTCTTTTCAGGGACTGTGGATCGGGCGGTGAGAGGTCTGGAGGTCCAGGTCTTGTCAGTCTCTGGGCTCGGGCTCTGGCGGGAGGTGGCGGCAAAGCAGACGTTGATTCGCTGGATGGTGCTTGCGTTAGCAAGGTGGTCACTCCCTGACCACAGGGGAGATTGGCTTCAGTCCTCTGTGCAGCAGAGCGTCGAAGTTCCCGTCTTCTTCTTAGTGTTAAGTTGATTCCAGGATGTCTGAAGTCTTAGGACACAGCTCCTACCTTTAAGCGGATTCTAGGGGCCGGACTACCTGCTAGGTCCCTCCCTATGGGTGGGACCAGGAAGGGGGGTGGTTACACCCCCAATCCTTTGTCCAGCTCGCCCCAGGCCCGGGACTGGTGTGCCCCAGGACCGGTTTGAACTGGCATATGCACCGAGGCTCCTTGTGAGCCACAGGCATGTCTGGTTTCTTTCAAGCCCTACCTGACCAATACACAAAATCCTGTCTGGGGTGGTGCACGCACCTCCCCTGGCAGGAAACCCTTTGTCCACACCTCCCAAGCTGGAAGGACTCCCAGCAGCAGGAGGGCAGACTTGTGTCTGTGGTGGCAGCATCCATTTTGTGGAGCTGAGGCTATGTCTGATTTTACCCGGGTTTCAGGTACTGTACATGTCGTGTCCCTCTAGAAGGGTGGAATGCTAACCCCGTCGCCAGAATTGGCGAGGGGTTAGTATTCCAATTCGTATGACACCTTACTCGACATGTTTTGATAAAGCCAAACCAAAGATAGCATTTAACCGCGAGGTTCATAATGCACTTAAGAGTATATGGTATGACGATATCTGGAAACAGTAGAAGGAAGTGGTTCCGACCACTGCAGACAGGCTCAGCTCATGCCAGAGCACCATCTCACATGGAACCAAGCACTCTGCCTTCAGGATTGTTAAGGCCTGCCATAGGAGTGACTTATAGGTTACCAGGTGTCCCATTTAAGGTTAGGTATAGGTATACTACACCTTAGTAAGAGGTGATTACACCAACTTACCCCAGCTGAGTGATCAGCCAGTTGTGTCAAATTGTTAGGCCAAACCTGGGGTGGCATAATACATGCTTCAGCCCCTGGCAGGCCTTGGGTACACCAATGCCCTGGGTACCTAGTGTACACTGGTACAGGGGCTGACAGGGTGATCCACTTCCAATTGGTTATGCACCTAGGGTGCATAGGTTTAATTTAGTAGAGAGAACAGCAGGCTGGGGGTCTGATTGGCAGGCCCACAGCCTCAATATGTCAAAAACCAGTGAAGCAAAAAGCAAAAATTTGGGGTGACCATAGGATAGCAGACCCTACTCTCCTACACAACCCCCCCCCCAAACGCTGGGACATTAAACTAGCCTTGACCAGTCTCGTCTTCATGTCCTAAGTGGAAGTACCTGGAGAGACCATCTGCATTCCCATGGTCAGTACCTGGCCGGTGCTCCACTGTAAAGTCCATCCCCTGTAGGGAAATGGACCACCTAAGCAGTTTGGGGTTTTCACCCTTCATCTGATTTAGCCACAAGAGGGGCTTATGGTCGGTCTGAATCTTGAAGTGAGTGCCAAACAAGTATGGCCTCAGCTTCTTCAGGGCCCACACCACAGCAAAGGCCTCCCTCTCAATAGCTGACCAATTCTTCTCTCTGGGGGTCAACCTTCTGCTAATAAAAGCAATGGGTTGGTCTTGACCATCTACATTAAGTTGTGACAGCACAGCTCCCACACCCAACTCAGAAGCATCTGTTTGGACAATAAACTCTTTGGAGTAGTCAGGACTTTTCAGGATAGGTGCAGAGCACATGGCCTCCTTCAGGTCATCAAATGCCTTTTGACAGCTTACTGTCCACTGAAACTTTTTGGGCATCTTCTTGGATGTCAGATCATTAAGAGGAGTCACAATGGACCCATAGTTCTTAACAAACTTCCTGTAGTACCCAGTCAAGCCCAAGAAAGCTCGAACTTGAGTCTGGGTGGTTGGAGGGGACCAGTCCTTGATGGATTGTATCTTACTCTCCAGTGGTTGAACTTGGCCTCCACCTACAAGGTGGCCCAAATATACAACCTTACTCTGCCCTATCTGGCACTTAGTAGCCTTGATAGTGAGGCCTGCCCTTTGCAGAGCCTCAAGAGCCTTCTTCAGGTGGATCAGGTGATCCTCCCAGGTGGAGCTAAATACAGCAATGTCATCAAGATATGCTGCGCAAAAGTCATCCAACCCAGTAAGGACTTGGTTCACCAGCCTTTGGAAGGTGGCAGGTGCATTCTTCAGACCAAAGGGCATCACCACAAACTGGTAGTGCCCACCTGGGGTTGAGAATGCTGTTTTGGCCTTAGACTCCTCAGCTAATCTGATTTGCCAATAGCCAGCTGTTAAGTCAAATGTGCTCAAAAACTTTGCAGAAGCTAGTTTGTCTATGAGCTCATCTGCCCTTGGAATAGGGTGTGCATCTGTCCTGGTGACAGCATTGAGTCCTCTGTAGTCCACACAGAACCTCATCTCTCTCTTGCCATCTTTGGTGTGAGGTTTGGGGACCAGAACCACTGGGCTAGCCCAGGGGCTCTCTGAGGGTTCAATGACACCTAATTCCAGCATTTTATGTACCTCAGCCTTTATACAGTCCCTGACGTGGTCAGGTTGTCTGTAAAGCTTGTTCTTTACAGGCAGACTGTCACCAGTGTCCACAACATGGGTACACCAGTCAGTTTGACTAGGTATCAAGGAAAACATATGTGAAAATGATTGTAGAACCTGTCTACATTCAGTCTGCTGATGGGCAGTGAGGTTGCCTCCAAGGGTCACTCCTTCAACTGAGCCATCTTCAGGGTTCTGAGACAACAGGTCTGGGAGAGGGTCACTCTCTTCCTCCTGTCCCTCATCTGTAGCCATGAGCAAGCCCATGTCTGCCCTGTCAACATATGCTTTAAGCCTGTTAACATGGAGTACCCTGTGGGGACTCCTGGGAGTTCCTAGGTCGACCAAGTAGGTGACCTCTCCCTTCTTTTCCAGGATTGTATGGGGTCCAGACCATTTGTCTTGGAGTGCTGCTGGGGCCACTGGCTCCAACACCCATACCTTCTGTCCTGGCTGAAACTCAACCAAGACAGCCTTTTGGTCATGCCAAGCTTTCTGTAAGGCCTGGCTTGCCTCAAGGTTTTTGGATGCCTTCTCCATATACTCAGCCATCCTGGAGCGGAGACCAAGTACATAGTCCACTATGTCTAGCTTAGGCTTTTTGAGAGGTAACTCCCATCCTTCCTTCACCAAACACAGTGGGCCTCTTACAGGGTGCCCAAACAACAATTCAAAGGGGCTGTAGCCAACTCCTTTTTGTGGGACCTCTCTGTAAGCAAACAGAAGGCAGGGTAGAAGGATGTCCCATCTTCGCCTGAGCTTTTCAGGTAATCCTTTGATCATACCCTTTAGGGTCTTGTTGAATCTCTCAACAAGCCCATTACATTGTGGGTGATAAGGGGTGGTGAACTTGTAGTTGACACCACATTCCTTCCACATAGCTGTCAAGTACCCTGACATAAAGTTGGTACCTCTGTCAGATACTACCTCCTTAGGAAACCCCACTCTGGAGAATACTCCCAGCAGGGCCCTGGCCACAACAGGAGCTGTAGTGGTCCTAAGGGGAATTGCCTCTGGATACCTGGTGGCATGATCCACTACCACCAGTATAAATCTGTGCCCAGATGCAGTGGGAGGATCCATGGGACCCACTATGTCTATTCCCACTCTTTCAAAGGGGACCCCCACCACAGGTAGTGGTATTAGGGGGGCCTTTGTTGTGCCACCTGATTTGCCACTGGCTTGGCAGGTCCCACAGGAGCGACAAAACTCCTTTGTATCTTCATTCATATGAGGCCAGTGAAAGTGAGGGACAAGCCTGTCCCAAGTCTTGTTCTGGCCTAAGTGTCCTGCTAAAGGAATATCATGGGCCAAGGTAAGAAGGAAGCCCCTAAATTGCAGAGGTATAACCAACCTCCTGGTAGCACCAGGCTTGGGGTCTCTAGCCTCTGAATAAAGGAGCCCTTCATCCCAATACACTTTATGGGTACCTTGAGCATTCCCAGCAGCCTCAGCAGCAGCCAGCTGTCTGAGGGGTTCAAGAGAGGGACAGGATAACTGAGCCTGCCTCAAGTCAGCCCTTGAAGGTCCCCCTGTCCCCAGAAACTCAACCTGATCAGGTTCAAGCTCTTCAGGGACAGTTCCTTCAGGGTCCTCTAGATCAGCTTCCTGGGAAGGCTGATCATCACTCTGAGGCACGGGGGAAGGCACAGCCTTGACCCTCCTGTTCTTCTTCTTGGTAGGTGCTTGGTCCATTGTTCCAGGATCCAAGACCTGAGGTTCAGTGAGGCACTTTTTGGCCTGTGACCTAGTCACAGCAAGGACATGTGATGATATACCTAACATCTCTGCATGAGTCCTGTACTCCACTTCTGACCATAGAGAACTCTCTAGGTCATTGCCCAACAAACATTCTACTGGGAGGTCTGCACTAACCACAACCCTTTTGAGGCCAGTTACCCCTCCCCATGAGAAGTTAACAACTGCCACACTATGTGAAGTAGTGGCATTGCTGGCATTGGTCACCAGGTAGTTCTCACCTGGTATGTACTGTCCAGGGTCCACAAAGCCTGGTGTCACCATAGTGACACTGGCACATGTGTCCCTGTAGGCTTGAGCCACTTTGTCATTAATTAAAGGAGTCTGTCTGTACTTGCCCAGGTTACTGGGGCTCACAGTCAGGGACAAATCAATGTCCCCATCACAGATCAAGACTGCCTGTGTCAGGGTTCTAAGTCAGAATCTCCTTCAGTTCCCATAGTGATTCCCACTACACCCTTTGTCTGGGGACCAACACTGCTAACAGTAGTACTGGGAGCAGGTGCCTTAGGGGCAACAGTGTTGGGGGCTCCACCCTTTTTGCAATCACTAGTCCAGTGAGTTGTATTCTTGCAATGATTGCACCAGGGTTTCTTTTGACCTTCTTTCTTCTTTTTGGACTGTTGTTGGGACCCACCCTCCTTAGCAGTAGTTTGGGGCCCTGTTGAAGACTTCTGGTCTTTAGATTTCTGATCTCCACCCTTTTGGTCTGTTTTCTTCTGATCACCCCCTTGGCCCTGGTTCTGGTTCTTTTGCTTAACCCTGGTTCTGACCCATTTGTCTGCCTTCTTTCCCAATTCTTGGGGAGAGGTCAGATCAGAGTCAACCAAGTGTTGATGCAGTTGCTGGTTTTGACAGTTATTTAAAATCTGTTCTCTCATCATCAAATTATACAATCCTGTAAAATCAGATACCTTACTTCCCAGCAACCAACCCTCCAAAGCCTTAGTGGCACATTCAACATATTCAGACCAGTCCTGAGTCTGTGTCTTTTGGGTGTCTCTGAACATTAACCTGTACTGTTCAGTGGTTAAGCCTAACCCATCTACCAGAACACTCTTGAGGACTCTGTAATTTCTGACATCCTCTTCTCTAACAGTGAGGAGTCTGTCTCTGCCTCTTCCTTCAAAGGAGAGCCAGAGGATTGCTGCCCACTGGTCTTCAGGAACCTGCTGTACTTTGCAGGCTCTCTCAAGAGCAGTTATCCATTTGTGGATGTCATCCCCACTTTTGTAGGGGGGCACAACCTTAGACAGGTTCCTATTATCAAAGACCCTATCTTTGTCCTTAGGGACAATGCTGCCACCAGTGGGTATAGACCCACTCTCTCTAGGTTGCCTAGCCTTGTTCAGTTTTTCTTCCATCAGGGCTACTTCTAGCTCCTGCTTCCTGATCCTCAGCTGGGCTTCCTGCATTCTGGCCTCATGTTCCCTCCTCTGAGGGGTGGTCATCCTTTTCCTGGAGTGACCTTGAGAGCCTCTAGAGCCATGGGAAGCATTGGAGTCACCTGAGCGATTCCTTTGCCTCCCAAGCCCTGTGTTAAGTCCACTGGGGAGATCCAATGGGGTAAACCCACTGTCAATCCCCAATAGCCTTAGTTTAGCTGGGCCAAGTATAACACTTGGCACTGGGCTAGTTCTCCCTTCATCATCACTACTTTCTGTATCCTCACCACTTTCCTCCCCTGTAGTATGATTCTCATCTAAGGGATGGCTATTGGAACTGGGTACCTCTGTAGCATCTTCAGAAGGGGGGCCTCCTGTTCCTGACCCTAAGGGGGCTAACTGGGAAGCTTTCCTGAGTTCTCTCTGATTCTCATCATTTTGTAAGAGTTCTCTGAGCTCAGCAGAGGTAGGGTTCTTGGGCTGTTTAAGGCCTCTAAGAGTTGCCAAATGCCTGAGCTCATTCTGGTTAAGGGTAGCAAAGCTGGATGGTGCCCTCTGGGGGTCACTCTCAACAGAGATGGGTACAGTGGACCCCTCTGCCCCGGCCATTGCTCTTAAGTGTGGGTGGATGTGTTGCAATCTACCTACACTTGGGTTTACCTACTAAACCTATCTAGTAGTTGTAGTCAGGGTGTGCTACTCCCTTTGCTCTACAACAACTAAGTTCAGTAGAACTTATGTATATCTAATCTTGTTTTATATGTACCTACAGGTACCTATGTGATCTTTCAATTGGTAACCAAGAGATTACAATGGTAAAACACAGCAAGCTCAAATCCAACCGCTGCTCACCAATGTGAGAAGTTGGCCTGGTATATGATGCTCACTAGTTAAAGTGATCACCTTGTACCATGCCAAGCAACCCTTATGGTGTAGTTGTAAGTCAACCTTTTCGGACTAGCTGCCCTAGTGGTAGCGTAGGCTAAGCAGTCTTTGAGGCTAAACTCGTGAAGCGTGTTAAGCCAGCTGTTTTACCAAATGTAACCCCCTTTTATACCAATGAAAGGACACCACACAGATATATATTCAAAATATATATGTATTTATTTCTCAAAGTAACCCCTAGTCTCTTTATGAGCACAGGAGCACAAATCGTCAAACAAGATTACAGTAGAATACACAGAAGTTGCACTTTATATGGATAGGCCCTGGTGGCCGCTCAAACCATATACTAAAATAGTGGTATAAGTACCACGAACAGAAAAGGGAAAAGGCCTAGGGCCTCTAGAATCGCTGGGCCTACAAGGAGCTAACGTCAGTTAGTGACCAGGAGGTCCACGGGTGGCGTGTGCAGAGCAAATAGTCACACGCGTGCTCCCATAGGTTTCAATGGGTGCGTAAAAAGTACAAAGTTACTGCAAAGAGGATCTTCCGGATAGACTAGGAACTCAAGATTTGGAACACAGGCACTAGAGATGTAATACTACACTTGGGCACAGGTGTGCCAGCTTTACCTCACCCACAGGAAGCGGGTGCATAGGCCTCGAAGTGCGTCGGGTTTCTTCTATCTGTTCCGTGGAGCCTGAAGACAAAGATGCTGCTGGCGGTCGGTCCGGGAGAGATGCAGTGGATCCAAGAGTGGATCAGAGATGTTGAAGACCTGTAAGCAGAGGGGACAGTGTTCACAGTCACTAGCCAGTGACCAGCGTGGCACCAGGTGGGTACCAGGCGATGTCGGGTGCAAACAGGAAGATAGATGTAGCTTGTCTCTGCAGCCACGTGGTCCCTGGAGGTCGACGACGTCCAGGAGTCGGTTCACGAGCTGTCCCATGCAGGCTCTCGCTGTCGGCGGTGTCGGCGACTTGATTGAAGCAAACAAGCCTTGGCAAAAGCAATTGTTGTAGGAGATGAAATAAGCTGATGGTTCTGACCAGCAAGGTCAGAAGGACTGCTCCTTTGGAGGGGAGCAAGGGCCAGTCTGGAGCAACCAGACCAGTGGTGTATTTTGTAGAGTTCGTCGCCAAGATGGCTACTAGCCAGCGGGCCAGCAACCGGTTAGGCGCGTCGAGTGGCAAAATGCAGAAGGGCCCCACGCAGATCGTGGAGATGCTGGAGGGCTCACCTTTGGTGCAGATGCTGCTCGGGTGTTGGGCTTCTCAGATCCCAAAGCACAACTTGGAGGGAGCCTCGGTTGTTGCACTTGTCAGCTTGTCGTAGTCGTTCCAAGATGGCTGGCTCCACGTGTCTCGGTGCCTCCACGGGTCTCCTCTTTTCAGGGACTGTGGATCGGGTGGTGAGAGGTCTGGAGGTCCAGGTCTTGTCAGTCTCTGGGCTCGGGCTCCAGCGGGAGGCAGCGGCAAAGCAGACGTTGATTCGCTGGATGGTGCTTGCAGGGGAGATTGGCTTCAGTCCTCTGTGCAGCAGAGCGTCGAAGTTCCCGTCTTCTTCTTAGTGTTAAGTTGATTCCAGGATGTCTGAAGTCTTAGGACACAGCTCCTACCTTTAAGCGGATTCTAGGGGCCGGACTACCTGCTAGGTCCCTCCCTATGGGTGGGACCAGGAAGGGGGGTGGTTACACCCCCAATCCTTTGTCCAGCTCGCCCCAGGCCCGGGACTGGTGTGCCCCAGGACCGGTTTGAACTGGCATATGCACCGAGGCTCCTTGTGAGCCACAGGCATGTCTGGTTTCTTTCAAGCCCTACCTGACCAATACACAAAATCCTGTCTGGGGTGGTGCACGCACCTCCCCTGGCAGGAAACCCTTTGTCCACACCTCCCAAGCTGGAAGGACTCCCAGCAGCAGGAGGGTAGACTTGTGTCTGTGGTGGCAGCATCCATTTTGTGGAGCTGAGGCTATGTCTGATTTTACCCGGGTTTCAGGTACTGTACATGTCGTGTCCCTCTAGAAGGGTGGAATGCTAACCCCGTCGCCAGAATTGGCGAGGGGTTAGTATTCCAATTCGTATGACACCTTACTCGACATGTTTTGATAAAGCCAAACCAAAGATAGCATTTAACCGCGAGGTTCATAATGCACTTAAGAGTATATGGTATGACGATATCTGGAAACAGTAGAAGGAAGTGGTTCCAACCACTGCAGACAGGCTCAGCTCATGCCAGAGCACCATCTCACATGGAACCAAGCACTCTGCCTTCAGGATTGTTAAGGCCTGCCATAGGAGTGACTTATAGGTTACCAGGTGTCCCATTTAAGGTTAGGTATAGGTATACTACACCTTAGTAAGAGGTGATTACACCAACTTACCCCAGCTGAGTGATCAGCCAGTTGTGTCAAATTGTTAGGCCAAACCTGGGGTGGCATAATACATGCTTCAGCCCCTGGCAGGCCTTGGGTACACCAATGCCCTGGGTACCTAGTGTACACTGGTACAGGGGCTGACAGGGTGATCCACTTCCAATTGGTTATGCACCTAGGGTGCATAGGTTTAATTTAGTAGAGAGAACAGCAGGCTGGGGGTCTGATTGGCAGGCCCACAGCCTCAATATGTCAAAAACCAGTGAAGCAAAAAGCAAAAATTTGGGGTGACCATAGGATAGCAGACCCTACTCTCCTACACACTCACACACTGCTAACCCTGCATACTCACACACTGCTCACCCTGCACACTCACACACTGCTCACCCTGCATACTCACACACTGCAGACCCTGCACACCCATACAATGCTCACCCTGCACAACCACACTCTGCTCACCTTGCACACCCACAGACTGCTCACCCTGCTCACCCTGCACACCCACACATTGCTCACACTCACACTCTACTCACCCTGCACACTCACACACAGCTCACCCTGCACACTCACATACTGCTCACCATGCACACTCACTGCTGGCTCTGGACACCCACACACTGCTCACCCTGCATACGCACACACTGCTCACCCTGCACACTCACACACTGCTCAACCTGCACACTCAGAAAGTGCTCACCCTGCACACACTGCTCACCTTGCACATCCACACACTGCTCACCATGCACAACCACACTCTGCTCACCTTGCACACCCACAGACTACTCACCCTGCACACTCACAGACTGCTCACCCTGCATACTCACACATAGCTCAGCCTGCACACTCACATACCTCTCACCATGCACACTCACTGCTGGCCCTGGACTCTCACACACTGCTTACCCTGCATACTCACACACTGCTCACCCTGCACACCCACACAATGCTAACCCTGCACACCCACACACTGCTCATCCTGCATACGCGCACACTGCTCATCCTGCATACGCACACACTGCTTATCCTGCACACTCGCACACTGCTCACTTTGCATACTCACACACTGCTCACCCTCAATACTCACACACTGCTCACACTGCATACTCACACACTGCTCATCCTGCACACTCATACACTGATTACCCTGCACACTCACATACTGCTCACCCTGCACACTCACACACTGCTCACCCTGCACACCCACACACTGCTCATCCTGCATACGCACACACTGCTTATCCTGCACACTTGCACACTGCTCACTCTGCATACTCACACACTGCTCACCCTCCATACTCACACACTGCTGGCCCTGGGCACCCACACACAGCTCACCCTGCGCACTCACACACTGCTAACACTCAAATACTGCTCACCCACTACACCCACACACTGCTCACCCTGCACATTCACACACTGCTCACCCTGCATGCTCACACACTGCTGGCCCTGGACACCAACACACTGCTCACCCTGCACACTCACATACTGCTAACCCTGCACACTCACACACTGCTTACCCTGCACACTCACACACTGCTCTCCCTGCACACTCACACTGTTCACCCTGCATACTCACACACTGCTCAACCTGCACACTCACACCCTGCTCACCCTGCACACTCACACACTGCTCACGCTGCACTCTCACACACTGCTCACCCTGAATACCCACACACTGCTCACCCTGCACACCCACACAATGATCACACTCACACAATGCTCACCCTGCACACTGCTCACCCTGCACACCCATACACCGCTCACCTTGCATAGGAACACTCTGCTCACCCTGCACACTCACATAATGCTTACTGCTGGCCCTGGACACACACACACTGCTCACCCTGCACACCCACACACTGCTCACCCTGCACACTCACACACTGCTCACCCTGCATACTCACACACTGCTCACCCTGCACACTCATACACTGATTACCCTGCACACTCACACAATGCTCACCCTGCACACTCACACATAGCTCACCCTGCACACCCACACACTGCTCACCCTGCATAAGCACACACTGCTTACCCTGCACACTCGTACACTGCTCACCCTGCATACTCACACACTGCTCACCCTGCAAACTCACACACTGCTCACACTCAAATACTGCTCACCCATTACACCCACTGTAGGAGAGTAGGATCTGCTTCACATGGGTACCCCCACTTTTTGCTGGCATTTCACTGTTTTTCGACCTTAGTCTGGCTGTGGCCCTGCTAATCAGGACCCCAGCCTAGCTGCTTCCTCTCTAAAATGGTTTCCATGTACATTAGGTACATCTCTAACTGGATTCTGGAGTGCCTTATAAGACCCCAGTATATGGTATACTATGTACCCATGGCATAGGTACCTCAGAGGCCTACCAGGGGCTGCAGCATGTATTATGCCACCCCTGTTAAGCACTCCACAATGACACCACAGGTCTGCTACTGCAGCCTGGGTAAGCTGGTGCATGCACCCCTTACAGTGGTATAGGCTACCTATATCACTACCATTGTACACACATATAAAACCTATAAGTCACTCCTATGGCAGGCCTTAACAATCCTGAAGGCAGAGTGCTTTGTTTTTATGTTAGAGGCTGCCCCTGCATGAGCAGAGCCCCTCTGCAGCATTCGGAGTACCTCCTCTGATGCTGTTTGTGGTGCAGCCTGACCATATACTCTTAAGTGCATTATAACCTTGCGGTAAATGCCTTTGGACGGGCTGCACGGAAACATGTCGTGTTTGGTGTTAAACACTTTGGAATACTACCTCCTGTGAGAAGGTGGCCTGATATATTCTGTCCACTAGTTCTAGCGGGCACCTTGTATCAGTCCAAACAACCCCTTATGGTGATAGGTTAAAGACAACCTTTATTGAAAGCTATCCTAGTGTTAGCTATGGAGAGCAGCCTTCAGGCTAAGTCTTGAAGAAATGTAAAGCAGCTTGTTTTACCAGTCTATTATCTCTTGAGTGATCAAATGAAAGGACAACCACACCAGGTATATATATAAAATATATGAATTTAGGTTAACACACACCCATCTAGTCTCTTTATGAGACTGGAGTTCGAAGTACGTAAGTTACAAGATAGCAATCATCAGTAAAAGCACAAATACACGTTTGGGCCCTAGGGGTGTACCAAACCATATACCAAAAGAGTGGTATAAGAACCACGACTGGAACAGGCACTAGGCCTCTTGCCTCTAGAATCTCTGGGACCCCAAGGAACCACCCGAGGTAGTGACACAGGGGACCCACGGAGACTGTATGCAGTGTGTAAACACAACCGCGGGATCCTAATATCTTCTAAGGGCAATGTCGCGGTTGGAAATTTAAAGATTAGGGACACTTCTAATCGAGTCTGGACCAAACCCTTTTGGACTTAAGAAGTTCTAGGGTTGGCACCCACGTGAGCACTGGATTACTCGAGTTACCTCACCCAGGAAAGCCGGGTGCATAGGTGTCTTTTGGTGTCGGTTCGCGTCGTCGATTTCAATGGAAGCCTGCAAAGAACTGCTGCTGCCGTGAAGAGGAGAAGTTTTTGAAGAGATCCAAGCCTGGATCTAGGATGGAAGGAACCTGAAAGAAGAGGGGACAGAGTCTGGGTCACTAGCCAGTGACCGAGGGCAGGATGGACCAATGCCCAGAGATGTCGGGTGCTTCAGGTGAGTTGACGGGTGTCTTGACTCTTCAGCCACGAGGTCCAAGAGGCGTTGACCAAGTCCAAGAGCCGGATTCGAGCTGTACCACGAAGTCTGTCGAGTGCTGCAGTGGCGGCGACCAGAAAGGACCCAACAAGCCGTGGCAACTGCAAGTCACTGGAATTCAGAGAAAGGACTGTGGTGCAGACCAGCAAGGTCTGGGGGACTCACCCAGTGAAGGTAAGTCAGGGCACATCTGGAGCAACCAGGGAAGTCCAATCAGAAAAGGAATCGCCTTCGTGGGGACCTGCTAGCCAACTGGCTAGTGATCGCGAAGGAGCCTCGAACGGTTGCACTTGAAGCTGGCGCACGGGTGACCCGTGGATTAGAGGCCAACAATCTTTGGTGTAGGAGGTGCTCAATGCTGAGGCTACTCGGAGCCCAAAGCACAACTTTGAGGAGCACCAGGAAGGTAGTGTTGCTGCAAAAGTTCACGGTGTCCAGGGGTCACGGTTCCACATCACCCACGATAGCCACTGGCCTCAGCTTTGCTGTGGACTCAGGGTAGCCTCGGGTAAGTGTGGAAATCCACCTCTGGGGATGCAGAGACTTCGGCGTCCGGTGGGAGCTTCAGAATTGCAGACCGGTCAGTTGCTTCTTTGGTGAGGGGAGTCACTCTTTGACCCCGAAGGAGATCTCTTCAGTTTCTAGTCAGGATAGAACGTCGAAGGTCCAGGATTTACGTTGCGGAGTTTCCTCCAGGGTAATCTAAAGTCCAAGGGACTGGATTCCTATACTTATAGTAAGTTTAGGGGATGAACTAACTCAAAGGCCCCACCTATGGGTGGGCCAGGAAAGAGGGGTGGTTACACTCATTTCCTTTGTCCAGTTTCGTGCCAGAGCAGGGGCAGGTAGCCCCTGTAACCGGTTTGAACTGGAGTATGCACGGGGACACCAAGTGTGCCCCCAGTGCAGGACTTCAAAGCACCAGAGAGTGCTCCCGCCCACCCCCAATACACATCAGTCTGTCTGGGGAGGTGGGGACACCTCCCCTCGACAGGAAAACTATTGTCCAGGCCTCCCCTGCCGGAGTTTCGGTCAGCAGCAGGAGGCCAGACCTGTGTCTGTGGCAGAGGCATCCATTTTGTGATGCCAGGGCTCAGGAAAGTCCTACCGGGTTTAGCCAGTCTGAACATGTCTCTCCCTCTAGAAGTGTGGAATGCTACCCCCGCCGCCACAACTGGCGGGTGGGGGGTAGTATTCCAAAGCGTTTGACACCAAACACGACATGTTTTGATGCAGCCATGCCAAAGTTAGCATTTACCGCGAGGTTATAATGCACTTCAGAGTATATGGTATGGCTGTATCACAGAACAGCCATAAGGAAGTATTTCCGAAAGCTGCAGAGGGGCTCAGCTCATGCTCACATAAAACCAAACACTCTGCCTTCAGGATTGTCAAGGCCTGCCATAGGAGTGGCTTATAGGTTTATATGTGTCTGTATAGGGTAGTGATATAGGTAGCCTATACCACAGTGAGGGGTGCAAGCACACCCTTATCCAGGCTGCAGTATCAGACCTGTGGTGCCATTTTGTAGTGCTTCCCAGGGGTGGCATAATAAATGCTGCAGCTCCTGGTAGGCCTCTGAGGTACCTATGCCCTAGGTACATAGTATACCATATACAAGGGGCTTATAGGGCACTCCAGAATCCAATTAGATATGTACCTAATGTGAAAAGTTGGCCTGGCATACGCTGGTCACTAGTTATAGTGGCCACCTTGCACCAGTCCAATTCGAGTCTTATGGTAGATAGGTTTAAGACAACCTTTTAAAGAAAGCTATCCTAGTGGTATCTGTGGAAAGCAGCCTTCAGGCTAAGTCTCAGAGGAATGTAAAGCAGCTTGTTTTACCTTATAATCTCTTGAATTACCAATTGAAAGAACACCACACAGGTATATATATCAAATATATATGTATTTATTTCTAGATACACTCTACTAATCTCTTTATGAGATGAGAAGCCAGGATTACATTCAAATATCAACGTTTCACAATAAGTTAAGCACAAATATGGCTGGGGCTCTAGGGGCGTACCAGACCATATACTAAAAAAGAGGTTTAGGAAACTCGACTTGCAAGGGGACAAGGCCTAGGGCCTGTAGAATCACTGGGGCTTCACTAATCCACCTAAGGCAGGTAAGTAAAAGACCCACGGGAGACGTGTGCAGTGTGAGAACACAGCCGCGGGTTCCCTATTGATTACAATGGAGCAAGTCGCGGTTGGATTTTTAAAGTTTTAGGGTACTTCGAGGAAGTCTAAAAGCAAGCCACTTACAAGGTAAGTAATTTGAGGGCCAACATACACTAGGGCACTGGAGTGCATGAGTTACCTCACCCAGGGAAGCTGGGTGCATAGGTGTCTTTTGGTGTCGGGTCGCGTCGCTGTTTTCTATGGAAGCCAAAGAAGATTTGCTGCTTGCGAAGACTGAAGAAGTGTCCGGTGGAATCCAAGGCTGTATTCAAGATGAAGAAGACCTGAAAGCAGAAGGGACAGCGTTCACAGTCACTTGCCAGTGACCCGGGGCCAGGAAGATGGATGCCCACGGATGTTGGGAGATTTCAGGTGCTTGAGGGTATTTTGACTCTTCGCCCACGACGTCCAGGAGAGATCGACGATGACCAGCAGCTGGATTAGGAGTGTCCCATAACGTCTGCAGCTGACTGCGATATCGGCAACCGGATTGGAGCCAACAAGCCTTGGCAACAGCAAGTCTTGTGAAAAGTGAATAAAGTCAATGGTGCAGACCAGCAAGGTTTGAGGGACTCACCCAGCGAGGGTGAGTGAGGGCAGGCCTGGAGCAACCAGAGGAGCCCTTTGGTTTGATAAGAAAGTCTTTAGGGGACCCACAAGCCAGCGGGCAAGGGATCGCAAAGACAACTCATGAGGAAATGCTTTACAGGAGCCCACGTTCACTCGTGACAGGGTAGGCCTCTGATTTTCAGGGCACCACCTACTGGAGGCTTGGGCCACAACTGGTCCAAAGCACAAGTTCGTAGAGTGTCGTGAAGGGGTTGCACTCGACAATAGTGCACTGTTCCCAGGTATTGCAGTTCCTCGACACTCGTGGGGTCCACTCGCCTCAGCTCTACTGGGGACTCACAATGGTCGTCGAGAAGTCAGGAAATCCACTTCTGGGGCTGCAGGGACTTCAGACTCCGGCGGGAACGTTTGCAACCATTGATTCAAGTTTTTGATGCCTGGCAAGCAGAGGAGTCACTCCTTGACTCCAAGGGAGATTCTTCCATCTTCTAAAGGTAGTGGAACGTCAAAGGACCAGGATTCTTCTTGTAAAGCATCGTCCAGGGTTATATAACTTGCAATCGCAAGGTGTGCCTGTCTCATAGTAAAAGAAAGGGAGGGACTAGCTCAATGACCACTCCTCTAGGAGGGTCAGGGGGGTGGGTGGTTACACCCACTTCCCTTTGTCCAGTTTCACGCCAGAGCAGGGGCTGGTAGCCCATGAACCGGTGTGAGCTGGCATATGCACAGAGGAGCCTACTGCTCCCCCAGTGCAAGACTTCAAAGCACTCTAAGAGTGCACCCACCCAGCTCCAATACACTAAATCCTGTCTGGAAGATGGTGACACCTCCCTGTCATAGGATGCCTATTGTTGGGCCTCCTCCACTGCGAGTTTCAGTCAGCAGCAGGAGGACAGCCCAGTGTCTGTGCTGGTGGCATCCATTTTGTAATGCCAGGGCTCTTTCAGATTTCTACCATGTTTCCACAGTGGGTACATGTCTATCCCTCTAGAAGGGTGGGATCATACTCCCACACCAGTTATGATTCCAAGTTGTTTGACACCAAACACGACATGTTTTGATGCAGTCATTCCAAAGTTAGCATTTACCGCGAGGTTATAATGCACTTAAGAGTATATGTTTTAACCACATCCACAAACAGCCACAGGGAATAGACCCTGCCAGCTGCAGAGGGGCCCTGCTCAGGCAGAGGCACCCCCTCACATTGTAAACCAAGCACCCTGCCCTCAGAATTGATAGGGCCTGCTGTAGGGGTGACTGATAGGTTTATATGTGTGTGTATGGTGAGATATAGGAACCCATACCTCTGTGAGGAGTGCTAACACTACCTCACCCAGGCTGCAGTAGCAGGCCTGAGGTGTCAGATTTCGTCTGCTTCCCAAGGGTGGCATAATACATGCTTCAGCCCCTGGTAGGCCTGTAAAGTGCCTATGCCCTTTGTACCTAAGGTACCATATACTAGGGGCTCATAAGGCACCACAGTAACCAATCACTAGTGCATCTAATATGCACACCAAGTCGTTTAGAGAGAACAGAGAGAATGGGGCCCTGATTAGCAGGGACCCCGCCAGACTATAGCCAGAAACCAGTGTTAACATCAGAAAAAAAGTGGGGGCAACATAAGTGCAGATCCTACTCTCCTCCAACCCCCACCCCAAATGCAGGGACACTAAACTAACCTTGACCAGTTGAGTCTTCGTGTTCTAAGTGGAAATACTTGAGAGTCCATCTGTATTGGCATGTTGGGTCCCAGGTCTATGTTCCACTGTATAGTCCATCCCCTGTAGGGAAATGGACCACTTTAGCAGTTTAGGATTTTCACCTTTCATCTGTTTGAGCCATAGGAGGTGCTTGTGGTCAATCTGAACTATGAAGTGAGTGCCAAACAAGTATAGCCTCAGCTTCTTCAGGGCCCACACCACAGCAAAGGCCTCCCTCTCTATAGCTGACCAACGTTTCTCTCTAGGGGTCAGCCTTCTGCTTATGAAAGCTACTGGCTGGTCTTGACCTTCATCATTCAGTTGAGACAGTACAGCTCACACCCAGCACAGAAGCATCTGTTTGGACAATGAACTTTTTTTTGTGTATTCTGGACTCTGTAAGATGGGGGCAGTGCACATGGCCTGCTTCAGGTCATCAAATGCCTTTTGACAGCTAGCTGTCCACTGAACCTTTTTTGGCATTTTCCTAGAGGTAAGATCATTTAAGGGGGTCAATATAGATCCATATCCCTTAACAAACCTCCTATAGTACCCAGTCAGGCCTAAAAAGGCTCTCACCTGTGTCTGGGTGGTTGGAGCAACCCATTCCATGATGGTTTGGAATTTGCTCTGCAAAGGTTGAACCTGGCCTCCACCTACAAGGTGGCCCAGGTACACAGCCTGACTCTGCCCTATCTGGCACTTAGTGGCCTTGATAGTGAGGCCTGCTTTTTGCAGGGCCTCCAGAACATTTATGAGGTGGGCCTGGTGATCCTGCCAGGTGGAACTAAAGACAGCAATATCATCTAGATAAGCTGAGCAATACGTTTCCATACCTGTCAGAACTTTGTTCACCAACCTCTGAAAAGTGGCAGGTGCATTCTTCAAACCAAAGGGCATCACCACAAAGTGATAGTGCCCACCAGGGGTTAAAAATGCTGTTTTGACCTTGGCATCATCAGCTAACTTGATCTGCCAGTAGCCAGCTGTTAGGTCAAATGTTCTCAGATATTTGGCTGAGGCCAAAGTATCAATGAGCTCATCTGTCCTGGGAACTGGATAGGCGTCAGTCCTGGTGACTGCATTGAGGCCTCTGTAGTCTACACAAAACCTCATTTCTTTCTTACCACCCTGGGTATGAGGTTTAGGCACAAGGACTACTGGACTAGCCCAAGGGCTATCTGAAGGCTCAATCACTCCTAGTTCCAACGTTTTCTTCAGTCCTGATACAGTCCCTGACATGGTCAGGTTACCTGTAGATTTTACTCTTGACAGGCAGAATGTCTCCAGTGTCCACCTCATGGGTGCACCAGGAAGTCTGACTAGGGGTCAGGCTAAACATATGTCTAAACTGCTGCAGAACTTGTCTGCATTCAGTTTGCTGATGGCCAGTGTGGCTGATTGCCAAAGCAACACCATCTACTAACCCATCATCAGGGTTCTGTGAGAGCTGGTCAGTGAGAGGGTCACTCTCCTCCTCCTGTTCCTCATCAGTTGCCATGAGCAAGCCCATGTCATCCCTGTCAACATATGGTTTCAATCTGTTGACATGGAGCACCCTAAGGGGGCTCCTGGGAGTTCCCAGATCCACCAATTAGGTGACCGCTCCCTTTTTCTCAACAATTGTATGGGGGCCACTCCATTTGTCTTGGAGAGCTGCTGGGGCCACAAGCTCCAACACCCACACTTTCTGTCCTGGCTGGTATACAGTCAGCACTGCCTTTTGGTCATGCCAAGCTTTTTGCAGTTCTTGGCTTGCCTCCAGGTTTTTGGTTGCCTTCTTCATGTATCCAGGAGCGGAGACCAAGTACATAGTCCATCACATCCTGTTTGGGAGGTTTGAGAGGTAACTCCCAGCCCTCCTTCACCAAACATAATGGACCTCTGACAGGGTGCCCAAACAGAAGTTCAAAAGGGCTATAGCCAACCCCCTTCTGTGGGACCTCCCTGTATGCAAACAGAAGGCAGGGAAGTAAAAGGTCCCATCTTCACCTAAGCTTTTCTGGGAGGCCTTTAATCATTCCCTTTAGGGTTTTGTTGAACCTTTCAACTAACCCATTGCATCGTGGGTGATAGGGAGTAGTGAATTTGTAATTGACACCACACTCCTTCCACATTGCTTTTAGATACCCTGACAAAAAGTTTGTATCTCTGTCAGATATAACCTCCTTAGGGAAACCCACTCTGGAGAAGACTCCAATGAGGGCTCTTGCCACCACAGGGGCTGTGGTGGTCCTGAGGTGAATTGCTTCTGGGTACCTGGTGGCATGATCCACTACCACCAGGATAAACCTGTGCCCAGATGCTGTTGGAGGGTCAAAGGGACCAACAATGTCAATCCCTACCCTTTCAAAGGGTACACCCACCGCAGGTAGTGGTATCAGGGGGGTCTTTGGTGTGCCACCTGACTTGCCACTGGCTTGGCAAGTGACACAGGAGCGACAAAACTCCTTGGTGTCCTCTGACATGTGTGGCCAATGAAATGTGGAACAAGCCTGTCCCAGATCTTGTTTTGGCCCAAGTGTCCTGCCAAAGGGATATCATGTGCTAGGGTCAAGAGGAACCCCCTAAACTTCTGAGGCATTACCAACCTCCTGGTGGCTCCAGGGGTAGGATCTCTAGCCTCAGAATATAGGAGTCCCTCATCCCAATAAACTTTATGGGACCCACTAGCATTCCCAGCAGCCTCAGCAGCAGCCTGCTGTCTAAGGGGTTTAAGAGAGGGGCAGCACTGTTGCTCCTTACTCAGATCTTCCCTGGAAGGTCCCCCTGCCCCCAAGAACTCAACCTGATCAGGCTCAAGTCCCTCTGGGGCAGTTCCTTCTTCAGGATCTGCTTCTCCTCCCTCAGGAGGGGAATCTGAGATCTGAGACAGAGGGGAAGGCACAGCTTTAACCCTACTGCTCCTCCTCTTGGGTAGCATCTGGTTCATAGTTTCAGGATCCAGAGCTGGTTCAGCTTTATGCATCTTGGCCTGTGACCTGGTCACAGCAAATACCTCTGCAGGTATGCCCAACATCTCAGCATGAGTCCATAACTCTACTTCAGACCAGGCTGAAGTCTCCAGATCATTGCCCAATAGACATTCGACAGGGAGGTCTGCACTGACTACTACCTTCTTGAGGCCAGTTACCCCTCCCCAGGAGAAATTCAACTGCCAGACTATGGTTGGTCCTGACATTGCTTGCATTGGTTACCTGGTACATTTCACCCAGGATGATCTGTGCAGGGTCCACCAGATCCTCTGCCACTATGGTGACACTAGCACCGGTGTCCCTGAATGCCAAAGCCTGTTTGCCATTTATTACAGGCTGCTGTTTGTATTTGCCCAGATTACTGGGGCTCACTAGGAAGGACATATCAATGTCTCCCTCACAAACCAGCAGTACCTGAGTGGGTACTCTGACTAGGCCAGAGTCCACGTCAGAACCCAGGGTCAACCCTACTACAATCAATCAATCAATCAAGACATTTATATCGCGCACTACTCACCCGGAGGGGTCTCAAGGCGCTTGGGGAGGGGGGTCTGCTACTACTCGAACAGCCATGTCTTGAGCTGTTTCCTGAAAGTGAGGTGGTCCTGGGTCAGCCGAAGGTGGATGGGCAGAGAGTTCCATGTCTTGGCCGCCAGGTAGGAGAAGCATCTTCCTCCGGAGGTGGCTCTCTGGATGCGAGGGACGGCCGCGAGGGCGAGGCGTGCGGATCGTAGCTGGCGGGTGGGCGTGTAGAAGGTGAGGCGGTCGTTAAGGTATCTTGGGCCCAGGTCGTGGAGAGATTTGTGTGCGTGGGTGAGGAGTATGAACGTGATCCTCTTGTTGACAGGGAGCCAGTGCAGGTCTCTCAGGTGGCTCGAGATGTGGCTGCGTCGGGGGACGTCTAGGATGAGTCGGGCGGAGGCGTTCTGGATGCGCTGAAGTCGTTTATGAAGCTTGGCTGTCGTTCCGGCGTAGAGGGTGTTCCCGTAGTCTAGCCTGCTGGTGACGAGGGCCTGGGTGACCGTCTTCCTGGTCTCGGTCGGGATCCATCGGAAGATCTTGTGGAGCATGCGGAGGGTATGGAAGCAGGATGAGGAGACGGCGTTGACTTGTCTGGTCATCGATAGGGAGGAGTCCAGGATGAAGCCCAGGTTGCGTGCATGGTCCGTTGGTTTTGGTACGGTGCCTAGGGCTGGGGGCCACCAGGAGTCGTCCCATGCAGAGGGTGATGGTCCAAGGATGAGGACTTCTGTCTTGTCCGTGTTAAGTTTCAGGCGGCTCATGTTCATCCACTCTGCGACGCCTTTCATCCCTTCGTGTAGGTTGGTTCTGGCGGTGTCGGGGTCACTGGTGAGGGAGAGGATCAGCTGGGTGTCATCGGCGTAGGAGATGATGTTGAGGTTGTGTTGGCGTGCGATGGCTGCGAGGGGTTTCATGTAGATGTTGAAGAGGGTGGGGCTGAGCGACGATCCTTGCGGGACGCCGCAGATGACTCCGGTGGCCTCAGATCGGAATGGAGGGAGGCGAACTCTCTGTGTTCTTCCGGCGAGGTACGAGGTGATCCATCCCAGAGCCTTTCCTTGGATACCGGTGATGTTGAGGCGTTGGACTAGGGTGCGGTGGCAGACAGTGTCAAATGCTGCGGAGAGGTCCAGGAGGATGAGGGCCGTTGTTTCCCCGTTGTCGAGCAGGGCTCGGATGTCGTCGGTGGCTGCGATGAGGGCGGTCTCGGTGCTGTGGTTGGCGCGGAAACTGGATTGCGATGGGTCGAGAGATCCGTTCGTCTCGAGGAATGCGGACAGTTGCTTGTTGACGATCTTCTCGACGACTGTGGCAGGGTAAGGAAGGAGCGAGATTGGGCGGAAGTTCTTGAGGTCGGTTGGGTCCGCTGTTGGTTTCTTCAGCAGTGCGCTGAGCTCGGCGTGCTTCCAGCTCTCTGGGAAGGTGGCTGTGTTGAAGGAGATGTTGATGATGTCACGGAGGTGGGGTGCGATGGTGGAGGCTGCCTTGTTGAAGACATGGTGGGGGCATGGGTCTGTCGGAGATCCGGAGTGGATGGTGTTCATCATGCGGGCCGTGTCCTCGGGAGTCACCTTGGTCCAAGCCTGGAGAGTGACGGCGGGGTGCGTAAGTTCCACCGATGGGTGCGGGGGTGGAGTGCCGAAGCTCTCGTGGATGTCGGCAATCTTGTGGTGGAAGTATGAGGCGAGGGAGTCGCAGAGGTCCTGTGAAGGAGTGATGTCGTTGCTTCCGGAGCTGGGGTTGGAGAACTCCTTGACGATGTTGAAGGGCTCCTTACTGTCGTGGGCGTTGTTGTCCAGTCGTTCCCTCAAGGATTTCTTCTTGGTGGTGCGGATGAGTTGGTGATGTCTGCGGGTTGCGAGTTTGAGGGCGGTCATGTTGTCGGCGGTCCTGTTCAGGAGCCAGGCCTTCTCGAGGGTGCGGCAGTTCTTCTTGGAGTCCTTGAGTGCGTCGGTGAACCAGGGGGCTTTCTTGCTTCTGAGCTTGGTACTACACCCTTATTCAGATTTCCACCTCCACCAGTAGCTGCACTAGGGGGAACAGTTGCCTTAGGGGCAGGAGTGGTGGTGGTTTGGTCTTTGGACTTGGTACAATCAGAAGTCCAGTGCCCTTTCTGTTTACAGAATTTGCACCAGGGCTTCTTTTGGCCTTTTCCCTTTGTAGACTGTGAATCCCCACCATATGCAGATTTTTGGGGCCCTTGTGAAGACTTCTGGTCTTTTGACTTATCCCCACCTTTCTCTGACCCTTTAGGATCTTGCTTCTTGGTGTCACCCCCATTGGTTCTGGGTTTTCTGCCTCACCCTGGTTCTGACCCATTTGTCTGCCTTCTTTCTCAATTCTTGGGGAGAGGTCAGATCAGAGTCCACCAGGTACTGATGCAACAACTGGTTTTGGCAATTATTAAGGATCTGTTCTCTCATTATAAGATTATACAATCCCTTAAAATCAGTAACTCTACTACCAACCAGCCAACCCTCCAGAGCCTTGGTTGCACAATCAACAAAGTCAGTCCAGTCCTGAGTCTGTGCTTTCTGGGTATCTCTGAACTTCAAATTGTACTGTTCAGTGGTTAAACCAAACCCATCTATCAGTTCACTCTTCAGGACTTCATAATCATCAGCATCCTCTTCTCTAACAGTGAGGAGCTTGTCTCTACCTTTATCAGAAAAGGAGAGCCACAAGATTGCTGCCCACTGTTTCTGGGGGACCTATTGTACTTTACAGGCCTTCTCCATAGCAGTTATCCACTTGTGGATATCATCCCCACTCTGGTAGGGAGGAACACCCTTGGACAGGTTCCTATGGTCTTGAATGTAATCTCTGCCTCTAGGGACACTGTTGCTGCCACCAGGGGGTTCTAACCCCTCTTTCTTAGAAGCTCTCTGGAGCTCAAAGGCTTTTCTATCTAAGGCCAATTGCTTGGTTCTGAGGGCAAGTTTTGCTACCTCATACTGGAGCATCTTGTACCTTCTTTCAGAGGAGGGTTCCCTTCTATTAGAGTATGAGTTCCTCTGGTGGACAGATTCTCTGTCAGAGTGATATGAGTGGTTAGATTCCCTTGAAGGGGACATAGGCCTCTCTTCCACTCTGTCAGCTCTCTTAGGGAGAATTCCTCTGTCCTTTTCAGACCCTTGTGGGTCTGGCCCTTCATTCACAGACTCCAGGTCATCTTGATTTTCATCATATGACCCAGAGACTATGGCTGACCCACCCCCTGATCCAGATACACTAGCTCCTAGAGCTAGTCTAAGATCATCTGCTGTTAGCAAATTTATCAGGTGTTGTGTGGAGGGACTCTGTCCTAACCCCAGGTGTCTTGCAACACACATGGCCTTCAAGTCAAAGAAGGTCATGTCCTTATACTGAGGTCGGGTGGTTTTCAGTTAGTAATTCAAATAGAGATTTTCTGGTAAAACAATGGCAAAGCTGGAATCCCACACGCTGCCCACCAATGTGAGAAGTTGGCCTGGCATATGCTGGTCACTAGTTATAGTGGCCACCTTGCACCAGTCCAATTCGACTCTTATGGTAGATAGGTTTAAGACAACCTTTTAAAGAAAGCTATCCTAGTGGTAGCTGTGGAGAGCAGCCTTCAGGCTAAGTCTCAGAGGAATGTAAAGCAGCTTGTTTTACCTTATAATCTCTTGAATTACCAAATGAAAGGACACCACACAGGTATATATATCAAATATATATGTTTTTATTTCTCGATACACTCTACTAATCTCTTTATGAGATTAGAAGCCAGGAACACATTCAAATATCAACGTTTCACAATAAGTTAAGAACAAATATGGCTGGGGCCCTAGGGGTGTACCAGACCATATACTAAAAAAGAGGTTTAGGAAACTCGCCTTGCAAGGGGACAAGGCCTAGGGCCTGTAGAATCGCTGGGGTTTCACTAATCCACCCAAGGCAGGTAAGTAAAAGACCCACGGGAGACGCGTGCAGTGTGAGAACACAGCCGCGGATTCCCTATTGATTACAATGGAGCAAGTCGCGGTTGGATTTTTAAAGTTTTAGGGTACTTCGAGGAAGTCAACAAGCAAGCCACTTACAAGGTAAGTAATTCGAGGGCCAACACACACTAGGGCACTGGAGTGCACGAGTTACCTCACCCAGGGAAGCCGGGTGCATAGGTGTCTTTTGGTGTCGGGTCGCGTCGCTGTTTTCTATGGAAGCCAAAGAAGATTTGCTGCTTGCGAAGACTGAAGAAGTGTTCGGTGGAATCCAAGGCTGGGTTCAAGATTAAGAAGACCTGAAAGCAGAAGGGACAGTGTTCACAGTCACTTGCCAGTGACCCGGGGCCAGGAAGATGGATGCCCACGGATGTCGGGTGATTTCAGGTGCTTGAGGGTATTTTGACTCTTCGCCCACGAGGTCCAGGAGAGATCGACAAACAGCTGGATTTGGAGTGTGCCACAACGTCTGCAGCTGACTGCGGTGTTGGCAACCAGATTGGAGCCAACAAGTCTTGGCAACAGCAAGTCTTGTGAAAAGTGAATAAAGTCAATGGTGCAGACCAGCAAGGTCTGAGGGACTCACCCAGCAAGGGCGAGTTAGGGCAGGCCTGGAGCAACCAGGGGAGCCCTTTGGTTTGATAAGAAAGTCTTCAGGGGACCCACAAGCCAATGGGCAAGGGATCGCAAAGATGCCTCGTGAGGAAATGCTTTACAGGAGCCCACGGTCACTCCAGATGGGGTAGGCCTCTGATTTTCGGTGCACAACCTGCTGGAGGCTTGGGCCACAACTGATCCAAAGCACAAGTTCGTAGACCATGGTAAAGGGGTTGCACTTGACAATAGTGCACGGTTCCCAGATACTGCAGTTTCTCGTCACTCGTGGGGTCCACTCATCTCAGCTCTGCTGGGGACTCACAATGGCCGTCGAGAAGTCAGAAAATCCACTTCCGGGGCTGCAGGGACTTCGGACTCCGGCGGGAGCAGGAAAGTTTGCGACCGTTGATTCAAGTTTTTGGAGCCTGCCAAGCAGGGGAGTCACTCCTTGACTCCAAGGGAGATTCTTCCGTCTTCCAATGGTAGTGGAACGTCGAAGGACCAGGATTCTTCTTGTAAAGTGTCATCCACGGTTATCTAACTTGCATTGGCAAGGTGTACCCATCTTGTAGTAAAAGAAAGGGAGGGACTAGCTCTATGACCACTCCTCTAGGAGGGTCAGGGGGTGGGTGGTTACACCCACTTCCCTTTGTCCAGTTTCGCGCCAGAGCAGGGACTGGTAGCCCCTGAACCGGTTTGAGCTGGCATATGCACAGAGGATCCTACTGCTCCCCCAGTGCAGGACTTCAAAGCACTCTAAGAGTGCACCCACCCAGCTCCAATACACTAAATCCTGTCTGGAAGGTGGTGACACCTCCCTGTGACAGGATACCTATTGTTGGGCCTCCTCCACTATGAGTTTCGATCAGCAGCAGGAGGGCAGCCCAGTGTCTGTGCTGGTGGCATCCATTTTGTGATGCTAGGGCTCTTTCAGATTTCTACTGTGTTTCCACAGTGGGTACATGTCGTCCCCTCTAGAAGGGTGGGATCATACTCCCACACCAGTTACTGGTGCGGGGGTATGATTCCAAGTTGTTTGGCACCAAACACAACATGTTTTGATGCAGTCATTCCAAAGTTAGCATTTACCGGGAGGTTATTATGCACTTACGAGTATATGATTTAACCGCATCCACAAACAGCCACAGGGAATAGACCCTGCCAGCTGCAGAGGGGCCCTGCTCAGGCAGAGGCACCCCCTCACATTGTAAACCAAGCACCCTGCCCTCAGGATTGATAGGGTCTGCTGTAGGGGTGACTAATAGGTTTATATGTGTGTGTATGGTGAGATATAGGAACCTATACCTCTGTGAGGAGTGCTAACACTACCTCACCCAGGCTGCAGTAGCAGGCCTGAGCTGTCAGATTTAGTCTGCTTCCCAGGGGTGGCATAATACATGCTTCAGCCCCTGGTAGGCCTGTACAGTAACTATGCCCTTGGTACCTAAGGTACCATATACTAGGGGTTCATAAGGCACCATAGTAACCAATCACTAGTGCATTTAATATGCACTCCAAGTCATTTAGAGAGAACAGAGAGACTGGGGCCCTGATTAGCAGGGACCCAGCCAGACTATAGCCAGAAACCAGTGTTAACATCAGAAAAAAAGTGGGGGCAACATAAGTGCAGATCCTACTCTCCTACACCTAATGTACATGGAAACCATTTTAGAGAGGAAGCAGCTAGGTTGTGGACCTGATTAGCAGAGCCACAGCCAGACTAAGGTCGAAAAACAGTGAAACACCAGCAAAAAGTGGGGGTACCCATGTGAAGCAGATCCTACTCTTCTACACCCCCCCCCACCAGTTCTGGCGGCGGGGGTAGCATTCCACCCTTCTGGAGGGAGAGACATGTACCCACTGGTCTAACCGGTATAGACTTTCTACAGCCCTGGTGTTAGACCTGGCACCATTGGCGTGGGTCACCCTTCCATTTATGTCTGTGCCTCAATGTATTTTTGTGCTGGTGTTAGCTGCTCAGGGCACTGTGCCACTGCCATCCAGTGCCACAGAGCAAGTGTTCCCTATGGTAAAATGTATTATATGCATTGACTTCCATGTTTGGCTTATTTGGTTTACTATCAGTCCCTAGTAGAGCGCACCAGATGTGCCAAGGGCTTGTATATCCAAATGCTGCTAGTGGGCTTGCAGCACTGGTTGTACCACCCACAGAAGCAGCGGGGTAAAATGTGTCTAAGGTCTGCCATTGCAGAACCTGCATGCAGTCTGGTACTGTCATGCTGACTGGGCAAGTGTCCCCACTTGCCAGTCCCAAAACCTTCCCTTACCTTCATATTAGTCACCCCTATGGTAGGCCCTAGGGCAGGGTGCATTGAAAGTATAAGGTAGGACATGCCCTGAGGTGTGTGGCATGTCCTAATAGTGAATTACAGCCATTTTCGCTTTTCACTATTGTAAGGCTACCTGCTCTCCATAGGCCAGAATGGGCTGCTAGATTATAACACTCTATAATCCTAGCAGGCTCAGGAAGCATGGTAGAAATTCATGTTTAGTATGCCTGAACTCAGAATAATAAAATACATCTTTTATTAAAGTTTATTTTAATATCCTGTGTTTGCAAATGCTACTTTTAGAAAGTTAGCATTTGCTTGCCTAAACATTTCAGTCCGCCTCTGCTGGGAGGGGTTATCTTCTTTGTGTGTAGCTTGAGTGACAGGACTGGGAAGTTCCAGGAGACAGGCTGGGGCTGCCAGGTGGTGAATAGAAAGATTACACCAGGATGGGTGGGAGGAGTGCACCTTGACTCTGAATGGGGCAGTGCTCTGCCTCCACAATGCTGGCTCCACCCCCTGGGGAGCGTCTGATGTCTCTGCCCTGCCTGCTGAAAGAAGAAGCCAGAGTCCCAACAACAAAGTGCTCCTCACTGAAAAGAACTGGACTGGGATTATGCAAAGGCCCCCCTGGCCTGTAAAGACAAAAGAAACTTAGTATAAATGTAGGAGCCCTGCTCCTAAGAAATCAGATCCTGATTGAACCACGAAGGAACTCTGCCTGACTAGAAGGACCTGGAAGAAGCTGAAGGAGGAGTAACTTTCCCTGACCTGGGGGATTGGCCTGCAGTTGGTGCCTTGCTGAGAAAGGAGAGGAAAAGACTGAACGAGACTTTGCACTTTGTTTTTCAACTATCTCCAAGGGCTTGGAAGAAGAGCTTGTCCCCTGAACTGAGTCCCAGGACCATTGGACCCATCTGCCTTCAAAAATTGAGTTGCCTGGACGATCTGTGCTTGTTTCCTGCTGGATTTGGCCTCAGTATGCCTCGTACACCATCCGCCCCGAAGCCGTGTCTTTGCCGCCCGGCACCGTGCGTCTACGCTGATCCGAAAGCGTTAGTATGCGCCGTATCCCTCCCGGCCGCATTGCACCTAACCTTCCCCGCCGATTCGAGATGTACATCACTGGCTGCCGAACCCTGTACGCCGGACCCAAGTTCCATCGTCCCGCAGGTACGGTCCGTACGCTGCTAACGTACTGCTCCGTGCCGTACTCAGAGCCGAGAAGCCGCAGTACGCTGATCCTCCCCGTACGCTGTATGGCGCCGAGAAGTGTCGCCGCCTATCCGCACCGAAGGTACGGCTCGAACGCCGAACGCCACGGACTCTGCAAGCTGATCCGGGCCATCCACACGTATCCCTGAAGATCGCGTACCAACGGCGCGTCCCGACGCCGCGACCCGACCTGCACCTGAATACGCTGCCGAACTACGACCCGGACCCATCAACTTGTCCCGCACTGTCCGTCGTGGACCCCACGAACTTAAGGTACTTTGTTCTGTTCGCACCGCAGCGTGCATGTTACGGACCCCGGAGTCCGCACCGATTGTTTGACTCGTACTTTCCTTGTTTTTAATGCGGACGAGTCGCACACCCAGGTACGAACCGTACAAAGCCTGAAAAGAAGCAGAATTGAGTAAAAGAAGCCTATCTTTGCATTTTAAGCCTTTTTACAAGAACATTGAACTTTGAAATAATACTGTGGTCATTTTAATCGTTATTCTGGTCTTGTGCTAAGCCTTACATAAAGAAACCTATTTTTGATAGAACCTTGACTGGTGTCCATTTGTGGTGTGTCATTGTATTACTGTATGTGTTCACAAATGCTTAACCTATGACGCCCTGAGAATAGTCTTGACTGCTTGTGCCACACTACCTAAAGGGTGAGCAGGGGTTATTTGAAAGGGTGATCCCCTTACTCTGACTTAGAATTGAGAGTCCCTGCTTGTCGCAAGTGCATACCTGTGCCAACTAGAGATTCCCAATTCTAACATTGGTGGTCAGCTGAGGATTTGAATTTGCATTTGTGATTCATGTACAGTGATTGAGTGAACGCCACGTAGTGAGTTCAGACCGATAACGCAGCCACACAGTATTGATTGTCGTTTTGCTGAAGAATCTCCACTTTAAGAAACCATGCCTAGCTCAGTCAATGGAGGCGGAGCGTCCTCTATATTCTCTGGGGTTGATGACATAGATTGGGAGGAGGAGGCACTGATGAAGTGCACAAAGGAAGTCTTGAAAGGATACCTCTCCAAGTACAGAATTAACCAAACTGGATTGAAAAACAAGGAACAGTACACAAAGGCGCTGAGGGCCTGGTACAAATCTAAGTTCTCAGAGAATGCACTGGAGGTGATACCCCCAGAAGGTGTTTCTGAGCCTAGCAGAGGCCTGTCGCCAGAGGAGATGGCCGACAGGAGTGCTGCACGAGCACACGAAGTGGAGATGGCAAAACTACAGATGGAAATGGAAAGACAAAGGCTGGCCATGGAGCATGAGGTAAAAATGAGGGAATTGGATCTCAAGGCCAAGAGTTTAGACCGCTCTCCCTCTGGTGGCAGCAATTTAACAGAGTCAAGGGTGCACATTCCTAAAGATGTAGTGAAAGAGTATTATAAGCAGGATGATATTGGGCAATGGTTCAGGGCCTATGAAGTAGCTATGTCCTCCCACCGGGTCCCTGAGAAAGATTGGGGAGCGGGGTTGTGGGGAAGGTTCCTGAGTGAGGGGCAGGACACACTGCTGGATCTCCCCTCTGATGTCAACACATCCTATCCACACATGAAGGAAGCTCTGATGACAAGGTATGGGTTATCTCCTGAATTGTACAGGCAGAGATTTAGGGAATGCACCAAGAAGCCTGGTACCACTTATGTAGAATATGTGACTTTTTTTTCCAGAGCGCTAGATGGTTGGGTGAAGGGTAGCAAAGTGAATGATTACCAAGGGCTGTTTGATCTAATTGCATGGGAGCACTTGTCTGATAATTGTTTTCCTGAGCTATGCCAGCACCTGATCGATAGCAAGCTGACTAACTCTAGGAAGCTTGCTGAGGAGGCAGACCGCTGGATCAGCACCAGGGTCCACAAGGGTCCCATGGGAGGCCCCACCAAAGGTGTTCAGGGTCCCCAGCAGAAGAGTGGGGGGGGACAAGGGTAAACAGAGGGAGTTCTACAGAGGGCTCCAAAGTAATTCCCAGGGGAACCAAGGGAAAGGTTCTCAGCCACCCCCACCCCCGAAGCAGACCGGGGCCCCGACAGGTAACCCTGTTCAAAGAGGGCCCCCCAGATGTTACAAGTGTAACAACCTGGGGCACTATTCCATGGATCCCAAGTGCCCCATGAATGGTAAACCAGCACCCTCTGGTGCTCCACCCCCCAAGCAGGTGGCTAGTGTAGCCTTTGGGAGGTAGGTAGATGTCCACGGGGAGGGGGTTCCCGCACTGATGACCCTAGTCTCATTAGGAGACAGTGAGATGGTCGCTGAGGCCCAACTGCCCCCAATACTCAAAAGTATGGGCAGTGGGTGACCATAAATGGCCGAAGGGTGGGGGCTCTTAGAGATACAGGAGCCAGTGTGACTGCTGTCAAGCAACACCTGGTGTCTCAAGAGCAGGTTGTCCCACACGCATTCTGCCGTGTTGTCAACGCCGACAACACAGAGAGTCAGTGTCCAATGGCTCAGGTTCCCTTTGAGTGGGGGGGGGTCTCTGGTACTCTGCAAGTGGCTGTGAGAGAGGCCAGGCCTGTTGATTGTCTCCTAGGAAACGATTTGGAGAGCTCCCCTTGGGAAAAGGTGGAGAAGAGAACTCACCTGAGGATGGTGGGTTTACCTGATTGGGTGTGCATGACCACCCGGTCGATGGCAGCCAGTAGGGGTGTTGAAGGGACCCTGGAGCCTGAAGGAGAGGCCCAGGAACCGGCCTTAGGGAGAGGGCACAGGAGGCACGGGAATCCGGCTCCTTAAGTTCCCACGGCCCAGGAGGAAGCAGACCTTGAGGGGGATGCCCTGGAGCCTACCGGGGAACAGATAGCTGAACTGGGGGACCTGCCTGAGCTGACCCATTGGCAGCAAGAAGGAGGCCCCACCAGGGAGGAATTCTGCAGGGAGCAGAAGGAGTGCTCCTCTCTAGTGGATATGCGGCAGCAGGCTGCAGCCCAGGCCAATGGTGATCAGTCCGGTACTCACTTAATCTACTGGGAGAACGACCTCCTGTACTCAGAGCCTAAGGTTGCTGAACCTGGGTCAGCCCGTGCGCTGGTGGTACCGCAGAAGTTCAGAGCCTTCCTACTGGGGTTGGCTCACGACGTTCCGTTAGCAGGGCATTTGGGGCAGGACAAGACCTTCGAAAGGCTTGTCACCCACTTTTATTGGCCTCAAATGAGCAGGAGTTCTGACACTCACTGCAGGACATGCCAGACTTGCCAGGCAAGTGGTAAGAGTGGAAGGAAGCTGAGAGCTCCACTCCAACCTTTCCCTGTGGTCAGTACCCCATTCCAGCGAGTGGGGATTGACATTGTGGGGCCACTGGACCCCAAGACAGCCATGGGCAACAGGTTTATCCTGGTCTTGGTGGACCATGCCACCCGGTACCCTGAAGCCATCCCTCTGAGGACAGTGACGGCCCCCGTGGTGGGACGGGCACTGATGGGAATTTTCTCACGAGTAGGATTCCCTCTAGAGGTGGTGTCTGATAGGGGGACCAATTTCATATCAAAATATATTAAATCCCTTTGGCAAGAGTGTGGTGTAACGTACAAGTTCACCACCCCTTACCATCCCCAAGGAAACGGGTTGGTTGAGCGCTTCAACCGAACCCTAAAAGGCATGATTATGGGTCTTGAGGAACCCATGAGGTGTAAGTGGGACGTCCTCTTACTATGCCTTCTCTTTGCGTACCGTGAGGTGCCACAAAAGTCTCTGGGGTTCAGTCCCTTTGAGCTTTTGTATGGCCACCCAGTACGAGGACCTCTTAGTCTGGTCAAGGAAGGCTGGGAGCAATCTCCCAGGAAACCTCCCCAGAATGTATACAGTTACATGCTGACTTTCCAGAACCAGACTAGGCGTTTCAGGCAACTTGCTGAAGCAAACCTGGAAGCCAGCTAGGAGGAGATGAAGCGGTGGTACGACCAGAATGCCACTCTGGTTGAGCTTCAACCTGGTCAAAAGGTATGGGTCCTGGCCCCGGTGGAGCCTTGTGCACTCCAGGACAAGTGGACAGGACCCTTTGAGGTTGTGGAGCGCAAGAGTTCTGTCACCTACTTGGTGTACTTGCAGTCTCCAAGGAACCCCTTGAGGGTCCTCCATGTCAATCGACTGAAGCCCCACTTGGAGAGGTCCGAAGTGGGCATGCTCTTGGCCACAGATGATGGGACGGAGGAGGAGTCTGAGCCTCTTCCTGACCTCCTGGTAGCCTCAGAGCAAGACGGGTCAGTGGATGGAGTTAACCTCTCACCCACCCTGACCCCTGAGCAACAGGATGACTGCCGCCAGCTGCTGGGGCTGTTTCCTGACCTGTTCTCCCTGGTTCCTTGTATCACAGATTGGTGCGTCCATGATGTGGATACAGGAGACAGCTTACCTGTGAAGCACAAGGCTTACAGTGTAACTGACAGGGTCAGAGCCTGCATCAAAGAGGAGGTCTCAAAGATGCTTGCTCTAGGGGTGGTTGAGTCCTCCAGCAGTCCTTGGGCCAGCCCAGTGGTCTTGGTCCCAAAGGCTGCCTTGCCGGGTGCCACACCCGAACTCCGGTTCTGTGTGGACTGCAGAGGACTCAATTCGGCCACGAAGACTGACGCGCACCCCATCCCCAGAGCTGATGAGCTCATTGATCGGTTAGGGGCTGCACGGTACTTCAGCACGTTTGATCTAACGTCTGGGTACTGGCAGATCGCATTGACTGATGGGGCCAAAGAGAGGTCCGCATTCTCCACACCAGATGGGCATTTCCAATTCCGGGTTATGCCAATTTGGATGAAGAATGCCCCTGACACCTTCCAGAGGTTGGTCAACCAGGTGTTGGCTGGGCTGTCCGAGTTCAGCGCAGCATACCTGGATGACATCGCAGTATTCAGTGGCACATGGGAAGAACACCTGCGACATCTCTGGGAAGTGTTGATGGCGCTGCGCAAGGCAGGCCTCACGATCAAGGCAAGCAAGTGTCAGATCGGGCAGGGTTCCGTGGTGTACTTGGGACACCAAGTAGGGAGCAGTCAGGTGGCGCCCCTATAACCCAAGATCGAAACCATCCTGGCTTGGGAGCCCCCAAAGACCCAGACGGAGGTGAGGGCCTTTTTAGGACTCACAGGGTACTACAGGAGGTTTGTCAAGGGGTATGGCAGCATCGTTGCCCCCTTGACAGAGCTGACTTCGAAGAAGCAGCCCAGAAAAGTGATATGGACTGACACCTGTCAGAAGGCCTTTGACACCCTGAAAACTGCCATGTGCACGGCGCCCGTGCTCTTGGCTCCTGACTTCTCCAAAGAGTTCCTTGTGCAGACAGATGCATCAGAGCATGGTGTAGGGGCTGTTCTCTCACAGATCACTGAGGAGGGCTTTGACCAACCCGTAAACTTTATTAGTAGGAGGTTACTCCCCGGGAACAAAAGTGGAGTGCGATTGAGCGAGAAGCATTTGCTGTGGTCTGGGCATTGAAGAAGCTAAGACCCTACTTGTTTGGGTCTCACTTCCGGGTTCAAACAGACCACAGGCCCCTCAGATGGTTGATGCAGATGAGGGGTGAGAATCCTAAGTTGTTGAGGTGGTCCATTTCCCTACAGGGGATGGATTTCACGGTGGAACATCGCCCGGGTACAGACCACGCCAACGCTGACGGTCTTTCCAGATTTTTCCGCCTTAGTGATGAGAACTCCCTGGGGTAGGGTAGTTCTCCCCACATTTCAGCTGGAGGGGACACGTGTTAGATGTAGCACCATTGGCGTGGGTCACCCTTCCATTTTTGTCTGTGCCTCAATGTATTTTTGTGCTGGTGTTAGCTGCTCAGGGCACTGTGCCACTGCCATCCAGTGCCACAGTGCAAGTGCTCCCTATGGTAAAATGTATTATGTGAATTGACTTCCATGTTTGGCTTATTTGGTTTACTATCAGTCCCTAGTAGAGTGCACCAGGGGTGCCAAGGGCTTGTATATCCAAATGCTGCTAGTGGGCTTGCAGCACTGGTTGTGCCACCCACAGAAGCAGCGAGGTAAAATGTGTCTAAGGTCTGCCATTGCAGAACCTGCATGCAGTCTGGTACTGTCATGCTGACTGGGCAAGTGTCCCCACTTGCCAGTCCCTAAACCTTCCCTTACCTTCAGATTAGTCACCCCTATGGTAGGCCCTAGGGCAGGGTGCATTGTAAGGATAAGGTAGGACATGCCCTGAGGTGCGTGGCATGTCCTAATAGTGAATTACAGCCATTTTCGTTTTTCACTATTGTAAGACTACCTGCTCTCCATAGGCCAGAATGGGCTGCTAGATTATAACACTCTATAATCCTAGCAGGCTCAGGAAGCATGGTAGAAATTCATGTTTAGTATGCCTGAACTCAGAATAATAAAATACATCTTTCAGTAAAGTTTATTTTAATATCCTGTGTTTGCAAATGCTACTTTTAGAAAGTTAGCATTTGCATGCCTAACCATTTCAGTCCGCCTCTGCTGGAAGGGGTTATCTTCTTTGTGTGTAGCTTGAGTAACAGGGCTGGAAAGTTCCAGGAGACAGGCTGGGGCTGCCAGGTGGTGAAAAGGAAAGATTACACCAGGATGGGTGGGAGGAGTGCACCTTGACTCTGAATAGGGCAGTGCTCTGCCTCCACAATGCTGGCTCCACCCCCTGGGGAGCGTCTGATGTCTCTGCCCTGCCTGCTGAAAGAAGAAGCCAGAGTCACAACAACAAAGTGCTCCTCACTGAAAAGAACTGGACTGGGATTATGCAAAGGCCCCCCTGGCCTGTAAAGACAAAAGAAACTTAGTATAAATGTAGGAGCCCTGCTCCTAAGAAATCAGATTCTGATTGAACCACGAAGGAACTCTGCCTGACTAGAAGGACCTGGAAGAAGCTGAAGGAGGAGTAACTTTCCCTAACCTGGGCATTGGCCTGCAGTTGGTGCCTTGCTGAGAAAGGAGAGGAAAAGACTGAAAGAGACTTTGCACTTTGTTTTTCAACTATCTCCAAGGGCTTGGAAGAAGAGCTTGCCCCCTGAACTGAGTCCGTCCCAGGACCATTGGACTCATCTGCCTTCAAAAATTGAGTTGCCTGGACGATCTGTGCTTGTTTCCCGCTGGATTTGGCCCCAGTACGCCTCGTACACCATCCGCCGTGAAGCCGTGTCTTTGCCGCCTGGCACCGTGCGTCTACGCTGATCCAAAAGCGTTAGTACGCGCCGTATCCCTCCCGGCCGCATTGCACCTAACCTTCCCCGCTGATTCGAGACATACATCACTGGCTGCCGAACCCTGTACGCCGGACCCAAGTTCCATCGTCCCGCAGGTACGGTCCGTACGCTGCTAACGTACTGCACCGTGCCATACTCAGAGCTGAGAAGCCGCAGTACGCTGATCCTCCCCATACGCTGTATGGCGCCGAGAAGTGTCGCCGCCTATCCGCACCGAAGGTACGGCTCGAACGCCGAACGCCACGGACTCTGCAAGCTGATCCGGGCCATCCACACGTATCCCTGAAGATCGCGTACCAATGCCGCGTCCCGACGCCGCGACCCGACCTGCACCAGAATACGCTGCTGAACTACGACCCGGACCCATCAACTTGTCCCGCACTGTCCGTCGCGGACCCCACGAACTTAAGGTACTTTGTTCTGTTCGCACCGCAGCGTGCATGTTACGGACCCCGGAGTCCGCACCGATTGTTTGACTTGTACTTTCCTTGTTTTTAATGCGGACGAGTTGCACACCCAGGTACGAACCGTACAAAGCCTTAAAAGAAGCAGAATTGAGTAAAAGAAGCCTATCTTTGCATTTTAAGCCTTTTTACAAGAACATTGAACTTTAAAATAATACTGTGGTCATTTTAATCGTTATTCTGGTCTTGTGCTAAGCCTTACATAAAGAAACCTATTTTTGATAGAACCTTGACTGGTGTCCATTTGTGGTGTGTCATTGTATTACTGTACGTGTTCACAAATGCTTAACCTATGACGCCCGGAGAATAGTCTTGACTGCTTGCGCCACACTACCTAAAGGGTGAGCAGGGGTTATTTGAAAGGGTGATCCCCTTACTCTGACTTAGAATTGAGAGTCCCTGCTTGTCGCAAGTGCATATCTGTGCCAACTAGAGATTCCCAATTCTAACACCTGGCATCACAAAATGGATGCCTCTCCCACAGACACGGGTCTGGCCTCCTGCTGCTGACCGAACCTCCGGCAGGGGAGGCCTGGACAATAGGTTTCCTGTCACAGTAAGGTGTAACCACCTCCCCAGACAGGCAGATGTGTATTGGGGCTGGGCGGGAACACTCTCTGGTGCTTCGAATTCCTGCACTGGGGGCACGCTTGGTGTCCCTGTGCATAGTCCAGTTCAAACCGGTTGCAGGGGCTACCTGCCCCTGCTCTGGCACGAAATTGGACAAAGGAAATGGGTGTAACCACCCCTCTTTCCAAACCCTCCCATAGGTGGGTCCCCAGAGTATGTCCAACCCCCAAACTTAGTATAAGTATGGGAACCCAGTCCTTGCGACTTTGGATTACCCTGGACGAAACTCTGCAACATATATCCTGGAACTTCCACGTACTACCCTGACTAGAAGACTGAAGAAATCTCCCTTGGAGTCAAGGTGTGACTCTCCTACTTGGCAGGCACCAAAGAAGCAATTGTCCAGTCTGCAATTCCGAAGCTCCCGTTGGACGCCGAAGTCTCTGCATCACCAGAGGTAGATTTTCTGACTTCCCCGAGGCTACCCTGAGTCCACAGCAAAGCTGAGGATCGTGGCTATCGTAGGTGACGAGGAACCGTGACCACTTTTTGCTGGTGTTTCACTGTTTTTCGAACGTAGTCTGGCTCAGGCAAAAGTGGTGAAGCAGATCCTAATCTCCTACACAACCCCCCCAAACCCAGGGACATTAAACTAACCTTGACCAGTTGAGTCTTCATGTTCTAAGTGGAAATACCTAGATAGTCCATCTGCATTGGCATGGTTACTCCCAGGTCTATGTTCCATTGTAAAGTCCATCCCCTGTAGGGAAATGGACCACCTAAGCAGTTTGGGGTTTTCACCCTTCATTTGTTTTAGCCATAAAAGGGGCTTATGGTCTGTCTGAACAAGGAAGTGAGTACCAAACAAGTATGGCCTCAACTTCTTCAGTGCCCAAACCACAGCAAAGGCCTCCCTCTCAATGGCTGAGCAACGATTCTCTCTAGGGGTCAGCCTTCTGCTTATAAAAGCTACTGGCTGATCCTGACCTTCATCATTCAATTATGACAGTACAGCCCCTACCCCCAATTCAGATGCATCTGTTTGGACAATGAACTTCTTGGAGTAATCAGGACTCTGTAGAATGGGAGCAGTGCACATGGCCTGCTTCAGGTCATCAAATGCTTTTTGACAGCTAGCTGCCCACTGAACATTTTTGGGCATTTTCTTAAAAGTTAAGTCATTCAGGGGTATCACTATTTATCCATACCCCTTGACAAATCTCCTATAGTACCCAGTCAGGCCTAAGAAGGCTCTCACCTGAGTCTGGGTGGTTGGAGCAACCCAGTCCATGATGGTCTGTATTTTGCTCTGCAGTGGTTGAACCTGGCTTCCACCTACAAGGTGGCCCAGGTACACAACCTGACTCTGCCCTATCTGGCACTTAGTGGCCTTGATAGTGAGGCCTGCCTTTTGCAGGGCTTCCAAAATATTCCTTAGGTGAACCAGTTGATCCTCCCAGGTGGAGCTAAAGTCAGCAATATCATCTAGATAAGCTGCACTATAGGCTTCCAGACCTGTGAGAACTGTATTCACCAACCATTGGAAAGTGGCAGGTGCATTCTTCAAACCAAAGGGCATCACCACAAATTGTTAGTGCCCACTTGGGGTCGAAAATGCTGTTTTTGGCTTTGCATCATCAGCTAGTCTGATCTGCCAGTAGCCAGCTGTCAAGTCAAATGTGCTAAGGTACTTGGCTGAGGCCAAAGTATCTATAAGCTCATCTGCCCTTGGAATTGGATGGGCATGAGTCCTAGTGACTGCATTGAGACCCCTGTAGTCCACACAATACCTCATCTCTCTTTTCCCACCACTGGTGTGATGGTTTGGCACAAGGACCACTGGACTAGCCCAAGGACTATCTGAGGGTTCAATAACTCACAAATCCAACATTTTCTGGACTTCTGTCCTGATACAGTCCCTGAGATGGTCAGGTTGCCTATAAATCTTATTTTTAATAGGCAGACTGTCCCCAGTGTCCACTTCATGAGTGCACCAGGTAGTCTGACTTGGAGTCGGAGAAAACATGTTTCTGAACTGATTGAGCACCTGTCTGCAATCAGTTTGCTGCTGGGCAGTGAGGCTGCCTGCCAAGGCCACACCATCAACTGACCCATCATCAGGTTTCTGTGAGAGGAGGTCAGGGAGTGGGTCACTCTCTTCCTCCTGTCCCTCATCAGTAGCCATGAGCAAGCCCATGTCAGCCCTGTCTACATATGGCTTTAGCCTGTTGACATGGAGAATCCTGTGGGGACTTCATAGAGTTCCTAGGTCTACTAAGTAGGTAACCTCTCCCTTCTGTTCAACAATAGTGTGGGGTCCACTCCATTTGACTTGGAGAGCTGCTGGGGCCACAGGCTCCAACACCCACACTTTCTGTCCTGGCTGGTAAACAGTCAGTACAGCCTTTTGGTCATGCCAGGTTTTTTGCAGTTCCTGGCTAGCCTCAAGGTTTTTAGTTGCCTTTTTCATGTACTTAGTCATCCTGGAGCGGAGACCAAGTACATAGTCCACTATGTCATGCTTTGGCGGATGTAGAGGTAACTCCCATCCTTCCTTCACCAAATACAATGGACCCCTGACAGGGTGACCAAACAAAAGTTCAAAGGGGCTGTAGCCAACCCCCTTTTGTGGCACCTCTCTGTATGCAAACAAACGGCAGGACAAGAGCATGTGCCATCTTCGCCTAAGCTTTTCTGGGAGCCCTCAAAGGTTTTGTTGAACCTTTCAGCTAAACCATTGCATTGTGTGTGATAGGGTGTGGTGAATTTGTAAGTCACTCCGCACTCCTTCCACATTGCCCTTAAGTAACCAGACATGAAGTTGGTACCTCTGTCTGATACCACCTACTTAGGAAAACCCACTCTTGAGAGAATTCCCAAGAGGGCTCTTGCCACCACAGGTGCTGTAGTGGTCCTAAGGGGAATAGCTTCTGGGTACCTGGTAGCATGATCCACTACCAGCAGGATAAATCTGTGCCCAGATGCTGTTTGGAGATCCATGGGACCAACAATGTAAATTCCTACCCTTTCAAAGGGCACCCCCAATACAGGTAGTGGTTTCAGGGGGGCCTTTGTAGTGCCACCTGCTTTGCCACTGGATTGGCAGGATACACAGGAGCGACAAAACTCCATTGTGTCTTCAGACATGTGGGGCCAGTGAAAGTGTGGGATAAGTCTGTCCCAAGTCTTGTTCTGGCCCAGGTGACTTGCTAAAGGGATATCATGGGCTAGGGTCGATAGGAAGCCCCTGAAATTCAGAGGTATAACCAACCTCCTGAGGGCACCAGGCTTGGGGTCTCTACACTCTGAGTACAGGAGTCCATCATTCCAATACACCTTATGGGTACCACTAGCACTCCCAGCAGCCTCAGCAGCAGCTTGCTGTCTGATGGGTTCAAGAGTGGGGCAGCTATGCTACTCCTGGCTCAGATCTGCCCTGGAAGGGCCCCCTGTCCCCAAGAACTCAACCTGATCCGGCTCAAGCTCCTCTGGGACAGTTCCTTCTTCAGGACTGTGATCATCTCCCTCAAGAGACTGATCCTCCTTCAGAGTCAAGGGGGAAGGCTCTGCTTTAACCCTTCTGCTCCTCCTCTTGGATGGCACTTGGTCCATTAATCCAGAATCCAAGGCCTGTTCAGTTTCAGACATTTTGGCCTGTGACCCGGTCACAGCAAACACATCTGCAGAGATGCCCAGCATTGCTGCATGAGTCCTGAGCTCTACTTCTGCCCAAGCTGAAGTTTCTAGATCATTGCCAAGCAAGCATTCGACTGGTAGGTCTGCACTCACCACAACCTTCTTAAGGCCAGTTACCCCTCCCCAGGAGAAGTTAACAACTGCCAGAGAATGGTCTGTTCTGACATTGCTAGCATTGGTCACTTGGTACATTTTACCAAGTATAATCTGCCCAGGATCCACAAGATCTTTTGTCACCATAGTGACACTTGCTCCTGTGTCCCTGAATGTCAAAGCCTGTACTCCGTTGATTAAAGGCTGTTGCCTGTACTTGCCCAAGTTACTGGGACTCACAGAGGGGGTCATATCCATGCCCCCATCACAGACAAGAACAGCCTGAGTGGATTCTCTGACTAGGCCAGAGCCCAACTCAGTACCCAGGGTCAACCCTGCTATACCCTTGGCTTGTGTATTCCCACCACCAATTGTAACTGCACTAGGGGGAGCAGGTGCCTTAGGGGCATTGGTGGAGGCAGGAGTATTCTCTTTGGACTTGGTGCAATCACTGGTCCAGTGTGTCTTTTTCACCATGGTTTCTGTGAATCCCCACCTGAAGAAGATTTTTGAGGCCCTTGTGAAGACTTCTGGTCTTTACCCTTGTCCCCACCCATGTCAGAGTTCTTAGAATCTTGCTTCTTAGGGTCACCACCTTGGTTCTGTACCTTCTGCCTCTCCCTTGTTCTGACCCATTTGTCTGCCTTTTTTCCCAATTCTTGGGGAGAGGTCAGATCAGAGTCTACCAGGTACTGGTGCAACAGCTGATTTTGACAGTTATTAAGAATCTGCTCCCTCATTATCAGATTGTACAATCCTATGAAGTCACACACTTTACTGCCTAATAACCAACCTTCCAGAGCCTTATCAGCACAGTCAACAAAGTACATCCATTCTTGATTTTGTGCCTTTTCGGTATCCCTGAACTTTAACCTGTATTGTTCAGTTGTTAGGCCAAACCCATCTATCAGTGCACTTTTCAAGACCTGGTAATCATCAGCATCCTCTTCTCTTACAGTGAGGAGCTTGTCTCTACCTTTGTCTGCAAAGGAGAGCCATAAGATTGCTGCCCACTGCCCTTTGGGGACCTTCTGTACTTTATAGGCCCTCTCCAAGGCAGTTATCCATTTGTGGATGTCATCCCCACTCTGGTAGGGAGGGACAATCTTACTTAGGTTTCTATGGTAATAAGACCTCTCCCTACCTCTAGGGAAGTTGCTGCCACCAAGGGTCTCTAGTCCCTCCTCTTTTCTAGCTCTGTAGAGCTCTAGGGCTTCCCTATCTAGGGCCATCTGCTGCTTTCTGAGGTGAAGCTGAGCTTGATGATACTTCTGCAGTCTCTCTCTCCTCTCCTGGGAGGTTTCCCTCCCTCTGTGAGAAGAAATAGAGTTCCCTACAGATGAGGTAGACTGGACAGACTCCCTTGAGAGAGATCTATTCCTTCTAACCCTATTTTCAACTTCCTGGAGGGACAAAGAGGAGAGCATTGTGCTCATCCTCATCATCCTCATCCAGTTGAGCTGTGGTCACCAGATCCTGATCATTGTCATCAGTCTGGTCAGCAGCAGAGTTTGGGCCAGGGGGAGTTCCACCCCCAGATCCACCTTCAACTGCTGTCCCACCCACTCTGCCTACCCCTTCAGGCCCACTAGACCCTGAGAGATCATCCAGCCTGAGTATCTGTAAAAGATGCTGGGTGGTTGGGCTTTTGCCTGTCTTCAGCTTCCTAATGGAACATAAGGCCCTAATCTGAGCAAAGGATAGATCCTCATATTTATATGGGAGAAGCCCACTGGCTTCTGGCAGGGACCCACTGGTTCCTGGCTGATTAGACATTACTAGTGTGGTGTGGTGTATTGCACTACTGTTAGAAATGGGGGTCTCTAGTTGGCAATGGCTGGCCACTGTCCAAGTAGGGACCCTTCCTCCTAAGTCAGAGTAAGCAGCCTACACCCTTTGATAACCCGTGCTCAACCCTGTGGTGACGTAGCACGAGCAGCTAGGCTTATCTCAGAGGCAGTGTGTGAAGCATTTATGACCATACATAGAAATACAATGGGGAACACTACAAATGGACACCACCCAAGTAGTTAAAAAAAATAGGTATATTTATATAGACTTAATCACAAGACCAATAACAGTAAAAATCCCCAATACTAGAAAAATAGGGTTACTTTAAAAAATGCTGCAAAAATAGTTCAAGGTGCACAAAATGATGTTCAGTTCAATGCAGTGGTCTCTGCGACCCTTTTACTCACAAAGTATCTGGTTTCTGTAGCAATGCAACAAAAATGTCGCTAAGGAGTTGTAGCGATAAATTTCCTCACGCTATCCAGCAATGCGTTGAATCCTTACCGCAAGGGAGGATGATGCACTGGATTGTGGGCAGGACAAAGCGACAAACTTCTTCACGCTAAGCCGGTGAGGCGATAAAATCCTTGCCGCTGAGGGAGGATGATGCACCGAGCCTGTTGCGTGTGCGATCTTGCTGCAATGAAAGAAAATGGCGCTCCGCGAGGGAGCGACGATCCTGATGCGATGCGGGGAAAATGGCGAACGCTCGGCGTCCACGCTGCGATGAGCTTGATGCGATGATTTGGGGTTAGCGAGCGCTTTGGGGCCCGCTAACCAGCAATGCGACAATCTTCGGTATAGCGGGCGTTTTCAGGCCCGCTGACGGGTGATGCGATGATCTTCGGGATAGCGGCAGTTTTCAGGCCCTCTGACGGATGATGCGATAATCTTCGGGGTTAGCGACGATTTTCAGCACTCTTTTCTCAGCAGTAGAACTAGAGGCCCTGGAACTCACAGGAGCCTCACCTGCAGATAGAAATCCTCGCTGGGAGGAACCAGGAGGCTGGTGGTGGAGTCTGATGTGCCTGAGACTCCTGCAGGAGGCTAGCTCTCTTTTAGCCCTAGGGTGATTGCTGTAGCCACAAAATAAAAGTTCCTTCAAAGTCCTTTTCCTCTTCTTCCAAGTCCAGTAGTAACCACAGCACACCAGCACAAGGACAGTCCTTCTCCTACAGATTCCTGTAGTCACACGGACAGAGGTTCTTCTTGTTGTCCAGGAGCAATACAAATTGTAGGGGTTTGGGCACAAATATTTATACCCCCAAAGTCTTTGTTCTTAGGGGTCACAAGTCTCTGAACCCAGCCAGAACCTGTTCTGCCCAGCCCTGGAGCACTTTGTTTACCAGGCTGCATCCTTCCTTTCAGAAAGAGGGGGTCTGCCTTCAGACGCACAGTGGGAGGTGGAGTCAGCATTCACCTTACCAGGCACAGCCCTATTCAAGTGCAGGAGCTACCTATCCCCTCACTCCAAGGCAGATCTTTCCATTCAACCCAGGTCTGACTCAGCCTGCCCTGTCCCTCCAAAACCAGACAGCCAATACACATAATAGCAGAGCAAACTGGAAGGCTTAGGCAAGAAAGTACCTATACTCTAAAAGTGGTAGTTTCAAACACAGAATATAAAAATAACCTTCACTAAAAGATGTATTTTAATATTCTGAGCTCAGGCATACTAAATTCGTTTTTCTACCATGTTCTGTGGGTCAGTTAGGACTATAGAATGTAATAGCCCAGACCTCCCATTCTGGCCGATGGAGAACAGGTAGCCTTATAGTAGTGAAAAACGAAATTGGGTGTAATTCACTACTAGGACATGCTACACACATCAGGGCATGTCCTACCTTACACATACAATGCACCCTATCATAAGGGGGGCTTACAGGATGCCAAGGGAAGGTTTAGGGGCTGGGAAGTGGGTGCACTTCACAGCCAAGATGGCAGTTCTGGACTGCATGCAGACACTGCAGTGGCAGGTCAGAGACACACTTTCCAAGCTGCTTCTGTGGGTGGCACAAACAAGTGCTGCAGGCCCACCAGCAGCACTCGGTTTACCAGCCCTGGGCACACACGGGCCACGCTACTAGGGACTAACAGGTAAACCAAATAAGCCAATCATGGATGTACCAATTCATATGTCATCTTTACAAAGGGAGCATTCGCGCTGTGGCACTGAATGGCAGTGGCACAGCGCCCAGAGCATCTATAACCAGCAAAAACAGAGGAGACACAGCGAAAAATAGAAGGGAGACTCACGCCAATGGTGCCAGGTCTAACAACTACCTACACTAGTGTGGCCCACTAAACTCTCTTGAGTTGTAGAAAGGGTGTGCTAAGCCCTTGACACACAACTCTAAGTTCAGTAGAACTTACTGTATACTAAACTTGATATTATATGTACCTAAGGTACCTTTAGAGGTTTTCAGTTGATCAATTCAATTGAGATTATCTGGTAAAACAATAACAAGCTGGAATCCCACACGCTGCACACCAATGTGAGAAGTTGGCCTGGTATATGCTGTCCACTAATTAAAGTGGGCACCTTGTACCAGTCCAAACAACCCCTTATGGTGATAGGTTAAAGACAACCTTTACAGCTCACCCTGCACACCCACAAAATGCTCACCCTAGACACCTCTAAGTCCAAAAGGGTTCGCTCGTAGTCATCCTCTAAGTGTCCTTAAACTCTTAATTTCCAACTGCGACTTTCCCCATAGAAGTTAACTGCGATTCGCAGCTGTGTTCACACACTGCACGTGTCCCCCGTGGGTCCTCCTGTGTCACTATCTTGGGTGGTTCCTTGTGGTCCAAGCACTTCTATAGACTCTAGCCCTTGTGTCTAGTTCAGTCGTGATTCTTATACCACTTTATTGGTATATGGTTTGGTACGCCCCTAGGGCCCAAACGTGTATTTGTGCTTTTACTGTTGAATACTGACTTGTAACTTAAGTACTTCGAACTCCAGCCTCATAAAGAGACTAGAGGGGTGTGTTTTATATTAAATACATATATTTTAAATATATACCTGGTGTGGTTGTCCTTTCATTAGGTCATTCAGGAGATTATAGACTGGTACAACAAGCTGCTTTACATTCCTTTTATACTTAGCCTGAACGCTGTTCTCCATAGCTACCACTAGGATAGCTTTCAATAAAGTTTGTCTTTAACCTATCACCATAAGGGGTTTGTTTGGACTGGTACAAGGTCCCCACTTTAATTAGTGGACAGCATATACCAGTCCAACTTCTCACACTCACACACTACTCACCCTGCATACCCACACACTGCTCACCCTGCATACTCACACACTGCTCACCATATGCTCACACATTGCTCACCCTGCCTCTTCACACACTGCTGGCCCTGGACACCCACACACTGCTCACCCTGCACACTCACACACTGCTCGCCCTGCATACTCACACACTGCTCACCCTGCACACTCACACACTGCTCACCCTGCATACTCACACACTGCTGACCATGGACCCCCACACACTGCTCACCCTGCACACTCACACACTGCTAACCCTGCACACTCTTACACTGCTCACTCTGCACACCCACACACTGCTCACCCTCAACACCCACACTCTGCTCACCCTGCACACCCACAGACTGCTCACCCTGCACACTCACACACTGCTCACCCTGCATACTCACACACAGCTCACCCTGCACACCCACACAATGCTCACCCTGCATACTCACACACTGCTCGCTCTGCACACTCACACATGGGAAACAGCCTTAATCACGAATCTTTAACTATGAGGTACTAAAAAATGAATTTTTTACAACGACCTTTCCTGAGCGAGTCAATTAAACCACGGCTTACATGAACGACTACATGAACAACGAAATAAACTTACCACGCTCGATTTGCAAGGCTGCCCAGGGGGGTTGCGCTGCAGCCCCCCTAAAAGGGCGGCCGCCTTAGTGCCACAGGAAGGCACTAGAGTCGCCGGTCTAGTCCCTGGGCCACGGCCAGGGAAGACGTCCGGCCGACCCATTTCCGGGGAGGGGGAGGGGACAGGGGTATTTAGGCTGTCCCCGCCCATCCTTCGCCCTCTTGTCCCTCGCCGTCTCGCCTTGGATCGCTCACCTCGCACGATCGTCCGCGGCCCAGAACGTCCGCCTGTCGCGGTGAGCTTGCTTGCATCGCCCCTGCCTTGTCCCTGGGCAGCACCAGGTGACAGGGCCCTGTGGTCGGAACACCACAGGCGGGGGGGCAGGCTCGGGGCCATGCCCGGGGTTCTGGCCTGGGAGGTCTGTGGGTACGGTGAGGGGTGGGGGTGCGGTGTCCCTTGCGTGAGTCGGGCTGGTGCGGTTCAGGGCTTTGGCCCTGCATCCCCATTCTCGTTTGTTGCGGCCTTGAGCGGAGCATATGTCGGGGACCGCGCTGCGCCCGAGGCGGGCCGGGGGGATTGGGGACGGGGTGAGCGGCGGTAGGCTGGGGCACACGTGGCCTCCTTCTCCCGCGGACCTCCTGTGCGATGACTAGTAGACGCGGTCGCGGGTCTGGGCCCCACGCTAGGCAAAGGTTTTCTTGCTCCCCCCCCCCTGCTCGACCAGTGTCGTCATGAGCGGTGCATTCTCGGGCTGGGGAGGTGCGACGACGCCTTGGGAGGGTGTCAGATCTCCGAGCCGGAGAGCGGGGGGTCAACACGGTGGGAAGCGCGCCAACACCGGGGCAAACTGCTGTCCTCAGGGTTCTGTGCAAATCATTTCTCCCGTGCCCGACAAAATAATATAATAATGTGCGTCCCCATGTAACGCAACTGGTGCTATGTAAGGCGCTCGGATACCTGATTGGAATCCGGCAAGCTAGCGCTGTGTATATCTCTGCAATATTAGATAAATTACAACATGCCAGTTTACAGCTATCCTCATGCTCCTAAAAGTAGCAATAACCTTTCATTGCGTCAGTGGCCTGGGCAATTCACTGTGTAGCGGGTCGGCCACGTGCGCCAATGTGGGGCCTCTGCGGGGGCGTTTGTAGTTGTCTAAACAAAGATGGCTTCAGCTGAATGCGGCATTAGCAGGCTCTGGTTGAGACGTGATGTAGGTGCCCATGGCAGGACGCCTTGCTTTCGAGTGACTCACGTGGTTTGAAGCTGGCATCAATCCCGCCCCCAAAGTTACAGGCAAATAAGAGCTAAGATTGTCCTGTTCTTAGAACCCGTGTTCTGACCTGTGTTGAGAAATTAACACCAGGGTAAATCCGCCCCTGCAATGCATTACTGTGCGCGTCATCCCGTTGTATTTTGAAAGCGCCCACGGCAGCGCCAAGGAAGAAGGGAACATGGTGTACCCGTGGCTGAGCTGACACAGCATGGTGCCCTGGAAGCAATGGCAAGAGCACCACTTGTCCAGTCGGCTCCGGGGACCTCGCGTGCGACGCGTCCCACCCGGAAGTCTCCCCAGAGTCAGGCCGAGCTCGCGCCATTTACGTATCATCGTGCAACTGTCCTGCCCAGCCACATCTTCGAGCGTGCCCCTGGCGGTACGGTGGCTGGCCAGCTCGACCGCAGCCGATGTCGGGACTGTTGTGTCATGGATTTAGTAGTATTTAACCGACAGCGACGGAGGGTAAATTAGCATTTGTATTGTGGATTTCCAGGCTATGTGAAGTAGCCTGGTGCAATGGTAAGCTTTGCCGGGCAGCCTCCAAGTATGACTGAGCCTGGGTAGCGCTAGGCCAGGGCCCGACCATGTGGGGCTCGGTGTGTGGGTAGGCCTGGGGGTTCTCGGTCAGGGGAGTCCTCTCCTCCCCGGTCTTGCTGGTGGTAGTAGCCCAAATTTCCATAGCTGGTCACTCACCCCCCGACGAGTACTGTCTAGGCTGGCCGGGGGGCCATGCAGTGGCCCCTCATCAAGGCGTGCGCACTCTAACTGGGAGGCACTAATGCAGCACCTTTGCAGAGGTTCGTGAGGGCCGCCGTTTCGTGCCGCCAGCTCCCTGCTCAGCCTGGGAGGGTAGGCTCACTATATTCGGAACACCTATGCAGAGTGAGCCGGGGTATCCAGGTAGGGATGTGGGGGGGCTATGCGGGCGGAGCTGCTGCTTCGGTTGTTTATGGTAATCACCCTTTGTTTGCCTTTTCCCGTCTTTTATGCGACATCACTTTGACCATTACCAACGTCCTATTTTAATCGTCAGCAGCCAGTTGGATGTTAGGCCTTGTAGGAGGGTGCTTTTCAGATCGTTTTTATTAGGGCTCGTAGTCTTACGCCTCATTTAAGGGATAAGCAGCAGGCGTACCAAACAAACTTTAGATGTAAGCTGATAAACCTGCAACCACCAATGCTGTAAAAGTACTGGCATTAAAGATGACTCAGATGTGTCCCACGCGCAGTCCGTGTCAGCTTTCCCCGGTGAGTGCAGGGGTATTGTTATCCCTCCTTCCACACAGTATTTCCCCCGCAGTAGGGGGCCGTGCGGGGGGGGGCAGTCGTGCGCTGTGGTGGTTGTCCCCAGGCCCCCATGAGCAGTAGGGGTCCGGTCTCGAGTGGGGTGCTTCCCCGGCTGCCCATTGGGTCCCTGGGCTGTGAGAGCACATCCGAACTCTGACCTGATCTCAGGCTGTCTGGTTCCCTGTTTTGGGAATATCAGGATTGTTGCGGCCAAGTTGTAAGCTTTCCTTTAGTATACTCAAGCCTTCGTTGCTGCTTAATTTTCTTATGCACGAACAACCATTGACGAAGTCTATAGTTCTGACTGGTAGAATTGAGGCTAGTGGAGTATTGGCCACCGGGTGGCACTGCCACATTGTGTTCTTTCGGCACATACCGTTCTATTGAGTTGTCGAGTCTCAACTTTTCACAGGTGTGTGTTGCACAGTGGTGACAAAAGATGTGATCGGCAGAGTTGATTATATTTGTCTGCGGAAACGTAGACCTTCGACACATTGTTGTGCTGATTTTATTTCCCTCCCCTTGCATGAAGTGAAGCCGTGTAGATGGCTGCAGCCGGCAGCCGTATTTGTGTTCATCCACCTCATTGTAAGTGCGTTCTTGGCCAGACACGAGCTTCAGCAGCCAGGCATGCAGGCGCATATCAGGTCCCCTGGGTTATTGTGGCCGGGGTTACGCAGGTCAGGGCCAGCGGACTAGTTGAAATCGGGTTAGGTGTTCCAGATGCCATGGGCGCCCAACCTAGGTGATGTGGGTACCACCAACTCCTGCGCATTCATGGGTTGCTGAGGTTCTTGTCGGAGGGGGCAAGTTAGGCCTGCCTGCGCACTTTTGATTTGGTTTATTTGCTGGTACATAGCACCATCGTTCTGCTTTGAACTGTCATTACATTTCAGCATCATTTCGCTTAATCCCTCAAAGGTTCGATAGGCAACCCTGGACTTTTAGAATTGCGGCTCCATCACTATTTGTTTTCTTAAGTTGCAGAGTCTGGTAGTATAAGGGGAGCGAGTTTATCATGCTATGGAGTACTTCAGAGACCGATTGTACAGATGTAGCAGTGGCTGTTGCATATTTACATTTGGCACAGTTAACCCTAGCACATGACTCACCATGCTAGGCGTAGCTTCCTCCTTGTAAGGGCCTTTTTGAGTTTAGCGTCACCATGTTTCGCTAGTAGAGTGCTTCAATCACTTGCTTAACACCCTCCACTGACTGCGCGAATATATCGAGGGCACATCAAATCTGGTGATCCACAGGCAGCATCGCAAATTTATGCACAGCAGCAACCGTCGTGCCGCTTGGGCTCCGAATCTGATCCTGTACCTACTTCTGAGGCCGCAGATTTTAGAACTCTGAGGGTTGAGATTACACCCATCGAGCAGGATAGTCTCCTCCGGTAAGCAGGCTATGGGCATGCTTTGCCAGGTCGTGTCCGGATCGGTCAACAAGCCGGTGCTCGCCAGGGTAGGGCATGCATAGGGGCTGTGCATAGGTCTGGTCAAACTCAGCAGAGCAGTTACTCACTGGTTTAGGAGACATGCTACAGGGCTTCTGGTATAGCTCTTCACTGCACGGTCAGTTTTTATGGGTGGATTCGTGCAACATCAGAGACAGTATCTCACAACAAGACAGGAACTCCAGAATCAGAATTCGAGGGGGATCTTAGATTATTTGGGCTCCAAGCCAACTGGCCTCATGTGCAACGCGCGATACCTGGGCAGCATGTGCGCATGTGAGTATCTTCGCGTAGGGTAGTCTCAGGATTTACAAGACAGTGGGGGATCAACAGAGACTTACATTTATTGGATTCACTATTGGGTAGTCTATCTCCAGGGGGAGGGACTCATACAGTTTCTCCCCGGCCACATAAAGCCACAGTGATACACGCTTTACATACGGTACCGTGCAGTAGGTCTACCTGCTTGAAACACAGCGTGCAACCCCCGGAGCACCCGGTCTGGGTCTGCTCCAAGATTCCATCGCTAACGGCAGGACAGTCAATTGTTCGACCCTAAATGATGGTAATGGATCGTGGGCATGTTGGCCTGTGCTAACCCAAAGCTTGCATGAGTATACAGTAAGGGGGGCTTTACTTTGAGTGCCCGGTAAATTTATGAGTGGGGCAGTTGAACCGATACCACCAATTGGCGACTGCCACGGTATAATTTAGGCTTATCAGACGGGCAGGCGGCATAGGGGTTGGCCTGCCCTGGGATCGCCCGTAAGATAACCCACCATGTTTGCATATTGGTTATGCTAATAAACCTGCAGCAATATTTCTCCACTTACAAAAGTGTCGTGTGGTTTATTGATGTATTAATGTGTGTTATGTGACTTCAGTTGCCGATATTGGCACTATGCAAGGCCAGGGAAGACGTCCGGCCGACCCATTTCCGGGGAGGGGACAGGGGTATTTAGGCTGTCCCCGCCCATCCTTCGCCCTCTTGTCCCTCGCCGGCTCGCCTTGCCCGCCCCTCCGCTTACCCGGCAGCCGGAGGTACAAGGTGTGAGGGGGGGTTAGGTTTTTTCAAACATATTATTTTGTGTTGCAGGAGGAGTTATAGGGCGATCCAGAGTCTGCAGATACCAAGGGGTACTTCATGCAGCAGCACAGCGTGGTGCTAAGCCAGGATACCCAGGGATGTCTTAGCGTTGTCCCCTGGAAGAACTACGGGGCCCCGTTAGTCCTACGGGCGGTTGTGGGTCTGAGCAACCGGGGTCTGCCATAATCCGCTCCGCCCACCTCTTTCGGGGGGGGCGTGAGTAAGCAAGTGGACTGGTGGTCTACGGATGGGAGGGGTGGCCCCTCCCAAGATTTGGTATGCACCAATTGGCGACTGCCACAGTGTAATTTAGGCTTATCAGACGGGCAGGCGGCATAGGGGTTGGCCTGCCCTGGGATCGCCCGTAAGATAACCCACTGTAGCGTTTTGCTTTATGCTAATTAGCATATCAGCGCACTCGCGCTAAAGAACCACAGGAGCCGGTGATTTGGATTACACACGCGGCTCCGACTGACTCGCCGAGGCCACGCCTCTTTATTTTATCCCCGCGTGCGTCTGACGTCACGCGTCAGCGCTAGCGCACCCCGGCAGCGCGGAAGACTAGACCGCCTCGTCGCGCGCCGGACATTACACTCCTTCCAACCTTTATCAAAACAACAAATAATTGACACAAAACAAATAAACGATGGATCTGTTACCAGTCTGCCAGTCCTTGCGGGTTACACCAGATAGTCAGCCAGCTGGTACGATGGTGCGGGATTCCTCCGCAGGCCATAGCGGGACTGGCCGTCTCTGGATAGGGCCACCTCTGGGGTCCTGCGCTTTGGGGTGCTGTGCTCCTCCCGGGACGGGGAGCAGCTGGGCAGGTTACCCCCAGGAGTGGCTGGCAGGGACTGGGAGTCACGATCTCTGGGATCACCATCTTCATCCGGACCTTCCTCCCCCTCCTGGTCTCCGCTCAGTTGGCTTGGGCTTCGTCCCTCCGGCTCGAGCCCGGGACGTGAAGGAGTCTCAGGATGGACTTTCTTGAAGAAGGACACATCCCGGGTAACAGTTTCAGCTCCTCTCTGGGCGGTCACCATCGTGCCTGTCCGGCGGGTGACGGTCCATGGTCGTGGTTCGAAAGGGAGTCTGAATTTGCTTCCAGGGTATCGGTCCTTGACATACACCTGATCTTGCATTTGGATCGTTGACTCCTTGGCTCCTCTCCGTCTGCTGGCTTGATCATTCGAGCGAGTCCGATTGGCCAGAGTCTTCTCGTTACTGGCCTGTACCGGAACCCAGGTCGGGTGGTGGGGAAGCGTGTCACTCACTATTCTTCCCATGGTGGCCGTTCCCGGCGCTGCTTCCGTTGTGACGTGGGGGGTCATCCGTATTCCCTCAGGAAACTATAAATCGCCCTTTCCAACGGAGATCCGTCCACCATGGCTATGCGTATTGTCTTATTGAGGGTTCACATAAATCTCTCCACCTCTCCGTTGGCTTGGGGCCAGCGTGGTGCCACCTTGCGATGATGGATCCCCCAACTCCTGAGGTACTCTGCAAACTCTTGCCCTTGGAAGGGGGGTCCGTTGTCAGTCTTGACAACTTCAAATATGCCATGAGTGGCAATGGTTTTCTCGAACTTCGCAATCACCACCGTGGCTGTCTGGCTCCCCACTATTTCGACCTCTGGATATTTGGTAAAATCATCGATGATGACTAGTGCATAACGTCCATCTGGGAGGTGTCCGAAGTCGGCACTCACACACTCCCACGGCCTCTGGGGGTTTGCTTCGGTCACCACTGGGTGAGGGCGGTCCAGCTGTCCTGCCGCTTGGCACCAATTGCAGGTTCTCACGGTCTGCTCTACCATAGCGTCCATGCCCGGGAACCATACCTTGGCTCTGAGCCTGCCCTTGGTTTTCACCATTCCTTGGTGCCCTCTGTGGTCTAGGTCTACCGCCTGCTGGGCGAGGCTGGCCGGCATGACCAGTCTGGGGCCTCATAGAAGACATCCTTGGCCGTCGATGGACAGTTCTCCCTTTATCCTCAGGATGGATTCCAGTGTCAGTTTGGCTTGGGGTGTCCTCCGATTTAGCGATTCTTGGATGGCCTTCCAATCCCCTGACTTGACGGCATCCGCCGCTGCTCGCAGACATTCGTCTCCTCTAGACGCTTCGATGATTGCAGCTAGACTCATCGGAAGGGGTCGTGACCGCTCCATCACAAGCCGGACATATTCCTCTGTGTCCTCCGCCTCTTCAAGTTTCTTTCCGCGGGTGCCTCGACAGATAATCCGCCGGGTTCGTGGCTCCCGGTTTGTACTCCACCCGGTAATCGTACCCCTGTAGTTGGAGTATCCATTTTTCAATTCTGGGTGGTGGTTTCGATGCTGACCCTTGGAAGAGAGGTATGAGGGGCTTATGATCACTCGCCACCGTGAAGTGGTGGCCATACATGTATACGTGAAAATGTCTACAGGCCCAGTGGATGGCAATGGCCTCTCGCTCAATCTGCGAGTATCGTTGTTCTGTCTCGGTCAAAGACCGGCTAGCGTAGGCGATGGGGGCCCACTCTCCATTGCTCTGAAGCTGAGCCAACACCGCTCCCAGACCATAGGGGCTTGCGTCCACCGCCACATTGGTGGGCTTCGCAGGGTCGAAGTACGATAAGGTGGTGTCCGCCGAAAGGGCTGCTTTTGTTGCTTGAAAAGCTTGCTCCTGGTCAGGGCCCCATTGCCATGTGGGCGTAGATTTTGTCAATTCCCTGAGAGTTTGGTGAGATTGGAGAGGTCGGGGATGAAGCGTCCGCAGAAATTTACCATGCCCAGGAAACTTCTTGCTTCTGAGATGTTGGTTGGGGCTGGGGCTTCTTGAACGTCCTTCACCTTGTCTGGGTCTGGGGCCACTCCTTGATCTGAGAATGTGTACCCGAAGAAGCTAATCTTGTTCTGCAAAAATTGGCATTTCTCCCGGTGCAGGGTCAGGCCTGACTCCTGGATTCTCTTGAGGACTCCCCTCAACCTCTGGTGGTGTTCCTCTATGGTTGACGCATAGATCAGCAGATCGTCGCTTACATTCAGCACTCCAGGGAGCCCGCTGAGGACTTCTCTAATGGTATTTTGGAATACCTCGGCGGCACTCGAGATGCCGAAGTTTAGACACCGATACCGTCTGAGGCCCACATGTGTGGAGAAGGTGGTTATGTACCTCGAGTCTGGATGGAGTGGCAGCTGGTGGTAGCCTGATCGGAGGTCCATTTTTGAGAACCACCTGGCGCCATTCAGCTCCCCTAGGATGTCATCAATGGTGGGCGTCAGGTGTCGTTCCCTTTTTATGGCGGCGTTGGGGAGGCGCATATCCACGCAGATGCGGACCTGTCCGGGCTGTTTTGGCTTCCTGGCGATGACGATCGGGGACACCCATGGGGTTGGTCCGCTGACCTTCTCTATGATGCCTTGTTTTTCCAGAGCCTCCAGCTCCTCTTCGACCTTTTGCCTCAAATGGAACGCAATTCGCCTGTGCCTCAGCGCCACCGGTTGGACAGATGGATCAATATGTAACGACACTTCCTTCCCTTTCAGGCACCTGATTCCTTTGAACACTTCCCCGAACTCCTCCATGATGGTATCCAGCTCCTCCTCTAGGACTGCCATGGCGAACGATATCAGTCTCAGCTCTTCGGCCGATTGCCCGCTCAATAGCATCCCGCTGCCTTCTTCTGTGACATAGACGGTGGTGCCTATTTTCCTCTCCCCATGTTGCAGTTCCGTCTTAAAACACCCGATGAGAGGGATGGGCGTCTTCTGGCCGTATGCAAATACTCGGATCTTTGCTTCTCGCAGCGGGGGTTTGGTGCGTAGCTGGTGATAGACATTGGCGGCCATCAGCTCAATGGACGCCCCTGTATCAATGGTCGCTTTTATTTCCTGTTGGTGGATCAAGATGCGACATTTTGGAAGTCTGCGCTTCTTCCTTTGTGGCTGGTTAATCGTGAACACATAGTGGACTGGGTACTCCTCGGCGTCATCGTCCATGTCTTCGCTATCCGCCTCCTCTCGCACCGCATGTGCAGCTTCTTTCTTGACTCTGGTGGACCTGCACACCGCTGCGAAGTGGTTCATCCATCCGCATGCGCTGCATTTTTTCCCTCTTGCCGGACAGTCTTGCATGCGGTGGGGCTGGCCTCCGCAATACCAGCATACTTTCTTTTTTGTGTCCGGTTGTCTTTTCCTTCCGGCAGGTCTCACCTTGGGCCGTACCACGTTCACCTTTTCCGCCACCAGGACTTGTTCCGTCTTAACGGGGCGATGCAGGGCTGCTTCCATGTGCGAGGCCCTCGCTTGCGATAGCTCCTTTGATCGTCCTAGTGTGAGGATGTCTGCCAGGGGCTTGCCGTCTTCCTGGAGGATGGTGACTCGGAGCTTGGATGAATAACACCCTTGTATGATCTGTCCTCGGATCTCCTCCTGCTCATCTCAGAACCCACACGTGCTGGCTAGCTCCTTCAGTCTGCCATGGAACGCATCTAGCGACTCTTCCGCCTCCTGCTTGGCTTGACGAAAGATAAATCTTTCATAGTCTCTGTTCGCCATGGGTTCGAAATGGGCATTTAGAGCGTTCAGCAGCGTGAGGTAAGTCTTCGGCGTTGCCTCCACGATGGTCTTGTAGATGCGGTGGATGTCTTTGCCTCCCAGGTGGAGTAGCAATGCTCTGCGTCTTTCCCTCGATATGCCTGCCCCCTCAAAATATATTTGTAGGCTGTCTGTCCAATCCCTCCAGCGTGGGGCAAGGGATGACGGGGCACCATCAACGACAAACGGCTCCAGGGCGGGAATCGACGCCATCTTGGCACGTGCTCAGCATGCTGTGGAGACTGTCTGCTTCACTTCCCCTGGGCGGACGCAGATGGGGGCGACGCCCTACGCGCTTCTGGTGTGGTCCACCCTTGCCCCTCCACCATGCGGGGACACGTCACTCATGGATCCAGCGGCAGGGTCCTCGGAGCCTGGACGCTCCAACAGGGTGTGGACCTGCTCCAGGGCACTGGACAGGCATGTGCTGGTCAAGCACCAAGGTCACTCTCAGCCACCAGGTGGTCATTGGGCAAAGCTCCCAGGGGGCACATGGATGGGACTCTCACCTCTCGTCCCACGTGCGGAACCAGCCACCTCTGCAGGCCTCCAGGGGGAGATCACCGATCTCTGGCCACCAGCATGGGACAGACACTCAGCCCTGTAGGGACATGGGCACCTTTAGCAGGGTCCAAAACACTCCCTCGTCGCCAGTGTAGCGTTTTGCTTTATGCTAATTAGCGTATCAGCGCGCTCGCGCTAAAGAACCACAGGAGCCGGTGATTTGGATTACACACGCGGCTCCGACTGACTCGCCGAGGCCACGCCTCTTTATTTTATCCCCGCGCGCGTCTGACGTCACGCATCAGTGCTAGCGCACCCCGGCTGCGCGGAAGGCTAGAGCGCCTCGTCGCGCGCCGGACATTACACCCACCATGTTTGCATATTGGTTATGCTAATAAACCTGCAGCAATATTTCTCCACTTACAAAAGTGTTGTGTAGTTTATTGATGTATTATTGTGTGTTATGTGACTTCAGTTGCCTATATTGGCACTATGCTGCATGCATTTTTGCGTCTCCATTCAAACAAGTTCATTTCATGGTTGCTGCATGAGGTACCGTCTCCTTTCCCCAAGCAGGTTTGGAGCGAAGTTTGTAACCTAGCTGCAGCTATTCACTTTATATTTTAATATGCCACGCTAATCCAATGACAAAAGAAATAACATCAGAGAATAATGATGCCTCATACCCACCTGGTCAACTTTACTATTATTTGCGTATCCATGCCGAAAAGTTCAATTACTGGTTGCTGCATGCGGTAGCGTCTCCTCTCCTCCCAAATCATATACCATAATGGAAAAATAGTAGAACTAATATTTACTGGCTTGGAGTGAGCCGGAAGTGGTTCGCGGGATGGAAAGGCGAACAGCATAAAAGTTCCGGTGTCTTGTTTCAGGAAGGAGGATTCGGTGACAGAGAAGGGCCAACATTAACAGCAGGGAAGGGGAGGTAGTATACGAAGGGAACTGTTGGAGCCGGCCTCGTGGCGTGGTCCTGTTCCCCCTCGCCAAGCCGCACGAGGTCCCCTGCACCTCGGGGCTCCTCCATTTTGGATTGTACGTAACTCTGCGCGCCAGCCTACGTGACCCCGCTCAACCCGGCCTCGGCCCCAGCAAGCCCCGACATCCAGGCACCAACAACTGGCCAGGGGCTACCACGTGAACACTTCCCCACTCCCGGCGGAGGGCAGTATCGATGGGACCCCCAACCGTCCTCCCACACCTAGGTGCGATCGCCCCACAGCTCTCCTGGGCCTGGCACCTCTCCCGCTGGGCGTCTGGCCTCTCCCAGCCCGGCCTCTCCGCCCCCCCGGGCGCAAGGGTCCGGACATCAAAGGGCTCCAGACCTATATCTGGGGCGACCCTGCAACAGGACAGCAGTTGTATCCCGGAGTCGAGAGCCCTGCTGATTGAATCGCGGCCGAGCCAACGGAGAAGAACTCTTGCTTGAGACTCTACCACGAGCCCTGCTGACTGCGTCGCGGCTCCACCTTATTGAGGTCACGAAGCCTCACGGAACATCGGGGCCCTGCTGACGCTGTCGCGGCTCAACCTCGCTGAAACCTCCCTCGGAGCCCTGCTGACGTCGTCGCGGCTCGAGCTGAACCAAGACACCGTAAGAGCCCTGCTGACCTGGTCGCAGCTCGAACTCCACGGACTGAACACCAGAGCCCTGCTGACGCCGTCGCGGCTCGACCCCTCCGAGATCCGGAGGCCCTCCAGCGTGGGGATAAGAACTGGGCCCCAGGTACCCTCGTACCAAGCTGCTGCTAAAGACTGTCCCGCTACCCCGTCCCTACCAAAGACTTTGAGACTCTTGTGGATCCCTCGATCCCCCCTTGTAAATATTGATAATCGTAACTTCATAAGTGCTGATAAAGAACTGCTCGTCTTGCTGAATCCCCTTGAGTCCTGTGTGGTGGTGTTACTGTGCTAGTACGTTATAGGAGAAGGACCTCTCCCCGGAGGCTTCTCAGCAGCGCTCGGCTACTTCGTGCAGTGTGGGGGCCCCTCTGGGCGGTCTCTCCGACCCCCCCCCGAGGCCCGCCTTCCAACATTTGGTGGCCAGCGACGGGATCCGAGCAGAATGCAGTTCGTACAAGCAAGTAACCCACTCGCTACCCATCCAGACGAACAGAGACCATGAGCAACCAGGAAACCACCGCGGCCATGGAGTTCCAACCAGAACGGTTGGAGGAGTATACTCACAGAGTTAAAACAGTTCTGCAAAGACAAGGGCATTGCAACCACCGGCCTAGGTACCAAGGAAGAGATGCAGAAAGCCCTGAGAACCTGGATAGAGTCCGAGGCGGACCCCTCCCAGAACGAAGGGCCCCTGCCCCTAAATGCAGCCACACCACCCGCACCGACCCCGGCGAACGGAGGGAGAAACAGCCTGGGAACCGGCCTCTCCGTGGAGGAAATACAAGAGCGGGAGAAGGTCCGGACCCACGAACTAGAGCTTGCACGACTTCGGCTGGACGGCGAACTCCGACTGGCCGAAAAGAAAATGGCCATAGAACAGCTACGGCTGCAGGAAGAGATAGAGGAGAAAAAGCGGCATCGAGAATTGGAAGAAAAAAGGTTGACCCTTGAACACGAGCGGGGCCTCAAAGAACTCGAACTCAAGGCCCAGAACGGGGAGACCGGCACCCCCAGTAATAGAGACGCTCCACCCCCCACCGAAGCCAAGGTGCATATCCCCAAAGATGTCGTCAAAGAATACTATAAAAACGACGACATCCAGCAGTGGTTCAAGGCGTACGAGGTGGCCATGACCTCCCATCGGGTGCCCCGGAAGGATTGGGGTGCTGGCCTATGGGGGCGGTTCCTTAGCGAGGGCCGAGACACCCTGCTCCAGCTACCAGAAGAGGTGGTGAACTCCTACGACCATATGAAGGAGGCCCTGCTCACCCGCTACGGACTAACCGCGGAAATGTACCGCCAGCGTTTCAGAGACTGCAAAAAAATCCCCGGTACCACGTGGGTAGAATATGTGGACTTCTTCAGCAGGGCCCTAGAAGGATGGATCAAGGGTAGCAAGGTCACCACCTACGGGCAGCTGGTCGACCTCATTATTTGGGAACACCTCTCCAACAACTGCTTCGTGGAGCTAAGACAACACCTCCTCGACAGCAAGCTGACCGAACCGCGGAAGCTCGCCGCCGAGGCCGATCGATGGGTCAACACCCGAGTCCCCCGGAACTCGATGGGGGAGTACCAGAGAAACACCGCCGGACCTCCCCGCCAGCGCGGCGGAGGAGGAGGGTCGAACCGGAATCGGGACATCCCCGCCAGGCCACCCCGAAGTCCGCCTCGAGGGCCGCCTCAGCAACACCTCTCCCCGAGCCTGGCCCGAAGAGGGACGGCACCAGCCCGGACCGGACCTCGGCCCTCGATAACCTGCTACGGCTGCCAACAAACCGGACACTATGCCAGCGACCCGGCCTGCCCCATGAACCGAAGAAGTGGGGCCGGCGGGCCCCCGCCCCGAGAGCTGGCGGCTGCCGCCCTGGGGGAAGGGGAGGAAGAGGAAGAACCCCTCGACAGAGGAACCACTCAGTGGGAGCCGGCGGCCATGTCCCTGGTCTGCCTGGGCAGCCGAGAAATGGTGCCCCTAACACCCATCCCGAGCAACACCCAGAAGTACCAACAGTGGGTCACTATCAATGGACGACGGGCCGAGGCCCTCCGTGACACCGGAGCCAGTGTCACCGCTGTCCGCTGCCACCTGGTGACCCCCGAACAGATCCTGCCCAATGTACTATGCCCCGTCCGGACGGCCGACAACAGCGAAAGCATGTGCCAGATGACCCAGGTCCCCTTCGAATGGGGAGGGGTGACGGGCATACTAAAGGTGACTGTCCGCGACGACGCCCCGGTGGACTGCCTCCTGGGGAACGAGCTAGAGAGTTCTCCCTGGGCTCAGGTGGAGCGGCGAGAGCACCTCCGAATGTTGGGGCTACCCGAATGGGCCTGCGCCACTACCCGGTCCATGGCCACCCAGGCCCCACGCTCGCCCATAGCATCCGACCCCACCAGGCCCGAGGGGCCCGCACCACCACCCGCCTCCAGCGAGGGAGAAGCGGACGCTGATACCGGATCCACCGAACCCTCCCCAGACGAAATCGCCTCTCTCAAAGCGCTCCCAGCGCTTGCCCAATGGCGCCACGACTGGGGTCCCACCCGAGAGCAGTTCCAGTAGGAACAGAAGACCTGCCCCTCCCTCGAAGGGGTCCGACAGCAGGCGTCCTCGCAGGCCAACGGTGACCAGACCGGAACGCACTGGGTCTATTGGGCAGAGGGCCTACTGTACAGCGAACAGAAGATTGCGGAACTGGGGGCCAGTCGAGTGCTGGTGGTCCCCCTCCGATTCCGGGAGTTCCTCCTTAACCTAGCGCATGATGTGCCCCTCGCCGGGCACCTGGGGCAGGACAAAACCTACAGCCGCCTGGTGACCCACTTCTACTGGCCCCGGATGCGGAGAGACGTGGACAACCACTGCCGGTCCTGCCAGACCTGCCAAGCCAGCGGGAAGGCGGGGGGACGGGTCAAAGCCCCCCTCCAGCCCTTCTCAACAGTCAACACCCCGTTCGAACGGGTCGGGATAGACATTGTAGGGCCCCTGGACCCCCGGACCGCCCTGGGTCACCGCTTCATCCTGGTCCTCGTGGACCACGCAACCAGGTACCCTGAGGCTATCCCGCTTCGGACTGTGACGGCCCCCGTGGTGGGCCGGGCCCTAATGGGGATCTTCTCGAGAGTGGGATTCCCCCGAGAAGTGGTGAGCGACCGGGGTACGAACTTCATCTCTAAATACATGCGGTCCCTGTGGCAGCAGTGCGGGGTCACGTACAAATTCACCACCCCATACCACCCTCAGGGGAACGGACTGGTTGAGCGGTTCAACCGAACCTTAAAGGGAATGATCCAGGGCCTGGAAGAGCCCCTAAGGCGGAGATGGGATGTCCTGCTGCCGTGCCTCCTGTTTGCCTATCGGGAGGTCCCGCAGAAGTCCCTGGGGTTCAGCCCTTTCGAACTGTTGTATGGGCATCCGGTCCGCGGACCCCTCAGCATGGTCAAGGAGGGCTGGGAGACGAAGCCCCAAGATGCCCCTCCCGACGTCTACCGATACCTCCTGACCCTACGAAACCAGACCCGCAGGTTCCGAGCCCTGGCCGAAGCCAACCTCGAGGCCAGCCAGGAGGACATGAAGCGATGGTATGATCGGAACGCCTCTACCATTGAGTTTGAGCCAGGCCAGCAAGTCTGGGTCATGGTACCGGTTGACCCCTGCGCCCTCCAGGACAAATGGACTGGGCCCTTCAAGGTGGTGGAGAAGAAGAGCCCCGTCACCTACCTAATCGACCTAGAGTCCCCCCGGAACCCCCTCCGGGTCCTACACGCTAACCGGCTCAAACCCCACTTTGCCCGGACCGAACTGAGCCTGCTACTGGCAACCGACGATGGGGACGAAGACGACTCCGAGCCCCTACCCGACCTCCTGCGGATCAGCGACCACGATGGGTCCATCGAAAGCGTTCAACTCGCCTCCTCCCTGACGCCGGAACAGCGCCACGACTGTCAGCAGCTGTTGCAGCCCTTTGCAGCCCTCTTCTCCCTCACTCCGGGGGTGACCCCATGGTGCGTCCACGACGTCGACACTGGGGACAGTCCCCCCGTGTGACACCGAGCCTACAGAGTACCCGACCGGGTGCGGGCCTGCATCCAGGGCAAGGTGGCAAAGATGCTGGCCCTCGGGGTCATCGAGCCCTCCGACAGCCCGTGGGCCAGTCCCGTCGTCCTGGTACTGAAGGCCGCCGCCCCAGGCAATCCCCCGGAGCTACGATTTTGTGTGGACTACCGGGGTCTGAATGCTGTTACCAAGACCGATGCCCATCCCCTTCCCCGGGCCGACGAGCTCATCGACCGTTTAGGAGCAGCCTGCTACCTGAGTACTTTTGACCTCACCGCCGGGTACTGGCAGATCCAGCTCACCCCCGGCGCCCGAGAGAGATCCGCTTTCTCCACCCCTGATGGGCACTACCACTTTCGGGTGATGCCCTTCGGCATGAAGAACGCCCCGGCCACCTTCCAGAGACTGGTGAACAAGGTTCTGGCCGGGCTAGAGGCCTTCAGCGCGGCTTATTTGGATGACATTGCCGTGTACAGCAACCACTGGGCTGAGCACCTGGGGCACCTCAAGGCAGTCCTGGCCGCCCTCCAAAGGGCCGGGCTCACGATCAAGGCCAGCAAGTGCCAGATAGGTCAAGGATCGGTGACCTATCTGGGCCATCAGGTCGGGAGCGGTCAGGTGGCTCCCCTCCAACCAAAAGTTGATGCCATCCAGGCCTGGGAACCCCCCACCACCCAGACAGCTGTCCGGGCCTTCCTGGGCCTCACCGGGTACTACCGGCGATTCATCAAAGACTATGGGAGCATTGTTGGCCCCCTCACAGAGCTCACGTCCAAGAAGCAGCCCAAGAAGGTGCACTGGACACCCCGCTGCCAGTCGGCCTTCGAGACTCTCAAGACGGCAATGTGCACTGCCCCCGTGCTACAGGCCCCTGACTACAGCAAGGAGTTTGTTGTGCAGACGGACGCCTCCGAATATGGAATTGGGGCCGTCCTGTCCCAGGCAGACGCGGGGGGACTCGACAGACCCGTGGCCTTCATCAGCCGACGGCTATTGCCCCGGGAACAGCGGTGGAGCACCATCGAGCGAGAGGCCTTCGCTGTCGTGTGGGCCCTCAAGAAGCTCCGGCCCTATCTCTTCGGCACCCACTTCCGGGTTCAAACCGACCACCGGCCCTTGCGGTGGTTAATGCAGATGAGAGGCGAGAACCCCAAGCTGCTGCGGTGGTCCATCTCGCTGCAAGGGATGAACTTTTCCGTCGAACACCGGCCCGGCAATGACCACGCCAACGCCGACGGCCTATCCCGCTTCTTCCGCCTCGACGAGGAGAATCCCCAAGGAGATGGGTGACTCTCCCTGCCTTCAGCTGGGGGGGACGCTTGTTGGAGCCGGCCTCGTGGCGTGGTCCTGTTCCCCCTCGCCAAGCCGCAAGAGGTCCCCTGCACCTCGGGGCTCCTCCATTTTGGATTGTACGTAACTCTGCGCGCCAGCCTACGTGACCCCGCTCAACCCGGCCTCGGCTCCAGCAAGCCCCGACATCCAGGCACCAACAACTGGCCAGGGGGTACCACGTGAACACTTCCCCACTCCCGGCGGAGGGCAGTATCGATGGGACCCCCAACCGTCCTCCCACACCTAGGTGCGATCGCCCCACAGCTCTCCTGGGCCTGGCACCTCTCCCGCTGGGCGTCTGGCCTCTCCCAGCCCGGCCTCTCCGCCCCCCCGGGCGCAAGGGTCCGGACATCAAAGGGCTCCAGACCTATATCTGGGGCGACCCTGCAACAGGACAGCAGTTGTATCCTGGAGTCGAGAGCCCTGCTGATTGAATCGCGGCCGAGCCAACGGAGAAGAACTCTTGCTTGAGACTCTACCACGAGCCCTGCTGACTGCGTCGCGGCTCCACCTTATTGAGGTCACGAAGCCTCACGGAACATCTGGGCCCTGCTGACGCTGTCGCGGCTCAACCTCGCTGAAACCTCCCTCGGAGCCCTGCTGACGTCGTCGCGGCTCGAGCTGAACCAAGACACCGTAAGAGCCCTGCTGACCTGGTCGCAGCTCGAACTCCACGGACTGAACACCAGAGCCCTGCTGACGCCGTCGCGGCTCGACCCCTCCGAGATCCGGAGGCCCTCCAGCGTGGGGATAAGAACTGGGCCCCAGGTACCCTCGTACCAAGCTGCTGCTAAAGACTGTCCCGCTACCCCGTCCCTACCAAAGACTTTGAGACTCTTGTGGATCCCTCGATCCCCCCTTGTAAATATTGATAATCGTAACTTCATAAGTGCTGATAAAGAACTGCTCGTCTTACTGAATCCCCTTGAGTCCTGTGTGGTGGTGTTACTGTGCTAGTACGTTATAGGAGAAGGACCTCTCCCCGGAGGCTTCTCAGCTGCGCTCGGCTACTTCGTGCAGTGTGGGGGCCCCTCTGGGCGGTCTCTCCGACCCCCCCCCCCGAGGCCCGCCTTCCAACAGGAACGAAGTAGCAAGAAGGAAAAATTTAAAAATAAGAGATTAAAGGGCTATTATTCACTGCCGTATAAGGAAAATGAGGTAGAAGCAGAAGGATTAAAGGAAGACAATTTAAATGTATTAACATGATTTACTGTTTGTAAGTGTTTAACACTGTCGTTTGTTAGTTCGTCAGATATTGTAAAAAAAGAAAATCTAAAGCATCGTTTGTTTTATTTTATATTTAAAAATGCCTTATTTAAAGAACAGAGTGGTATAATTGGAAAATGAGCTATATGTATATTTGTCGATGATAAGGAAGTTGTTGTTAGAAAGGTAGTGGTTTAGCATTGTTCGTGGTTAAGCATTCGTGGTTAAGTAATTTGTTACTAAGGAAGTAGTGGTTTAATCAAAGATCCCTCACACACTGCTCACCCTGCACACTCACACACTGCTCACCCTGCACACTCACATACTGCTTACCATGCACACTCACTCACTGCTCTCCCTACACACTCACACACTGTTCACCCTGCATACTCACACACTGCTCACCCTGCACACTCACACATTGTTCACCCTGCACTCTCAAGCACTGCTCACTCATTAACACACTGCTGGCACTGGACACCCACACACTGCTCACCCTGCACTCTCAAGCACTGCTCACGCTTTAAGAGACTACTGGCCCTGGACACCCAAACATTGCTCACCCTGCACACTCACACACTGCTCACCCTGCACAACCACACACTGCTCACCCTGCACACCCACACACTGCTCACCCTGCATACCTACACATTGCTCAACTTGCACACCCACACATTGCTCATGCTGCACACTCACACACAGCTCACCCTGCACACTCACACCGCTGGCCCTGGACACTGCACACTGCTCACCCTGCATACTCACATACTGCTTACCCTGCATCCTCACACACAGCTCACCCTGCATATTCACCTCACAGCTGGCCCTGGACACCCACACACTGCTCACCCTGCACACTCATACACTTATCACCATGCACACCCACACACTGCTCACCCTGCATACTCACACTGTACACCCTGCAAACTCACACACTGCTGACCCTGGACACCCACACACTGCTTACCCTGCACACTCACACACTGCTCACCCTGCACACTCACACACTGCTCACCCTGCACACCCACGCATTGCTCACCCTGCACACTCACACACTGCTCACCCTGCAAACTCACACACAGTTCACCCTGCACACTCACATACTGATCACCATACACACTCACTGCTGCCCGTGGACACCCACACACTGCTCACCCTGCACACTCACACACTATTCACCCTGCACACTCACACACTGCTCACCCTAAATACTCACACACTGCTCACCCTGCACACTCATACACTGATCACCATGCACACCCACACATTGCTCACCCTGCACACTCACACACTGCTCACCCTGCACACCCACACACTGCTCACCCTGCATACGCACACTGCTTACCCTGCACACTTGCACACTGCTTACCCTGCATACTCACACTGCTCACCCTGCATGCTCACACACTGCTCACACTCAAATACTGCTTTCCCTGCACACCCAAACACTGCACCCCCTCCATACTCACACACTGCTCACCCTGCATACTCACACACTGCTCACCCTGCACACTCACACACTGCTCACCCTGCACACTCACAGATTGTTCACCCTCCACACTCACACACTGCTTACCCTGCACACTCACATACTGCTCTCCCTGCACACTCACACACTGTTCTCCCTGCATACTCACACACTGCTCACCCTGCACACTCACACCCTGCTCACACTGCACACTCACACACTGCTCACGCTTCACACTCACACACTGCTCACCTTACACACCCACACACTCCTCACCCTGCACACCCACACACTGATCACACTCACACACGGCTCACCCTTCACACCCACACACTGCTCACCCTACATATCAACACACTGCTCACCCTGTACACTCACACACTGATGGACCTGGACACACGCACACTGCTCACCCTGCACACCCACACACTGCTCACCCTGCACTCTCAACCACTACTCACTCTTTAAGACACTGCAGGCCCTCGACACCCACATACTGCTCACTCTACACACTCACACACTGCTCACCCTGCACACCCACACACTGCTCACCCTGCTCACCCACACACTGCTAACCCTGCACACCTGCAAAATGCTCACCCTGCATACCCACACATTGCTCACCCTGTACACTGACACACTGCACACCGTGCACACCCACAAACTGCTCACCCTGCATGCTCACACACTGCTCACCCTGCATGCTCACACACTGCTGGCCCTGAACACCCACATGCTGCTCACCCTGCACACTCACAATCTGCTCCCCCTGCACACCCACACACTGCTCACCCTGCTCACCCACACTCTGCTAACCCTGCATACCCCAAAAATGCTCACCCTGGACACCCACAAACTGCTCACCCTGCATACTCACACACTACTCACCCTGCATGCTCACTGTTGGAAAGGCGTTCGCCGGAGGGGGGTTCGATGCCCGTCTCGCCCACCCCTTTGACCCACCTCTCCCACGTAGGCCGAGCTAGGCGCGCACACCCTGATATACACTACGAACAGAGTGACACCACACGTATTCTTTGTAGGACGATAGGTCTTTTTTATCGATGATTCTCAAGGGATCTTTATGATCCAAGATGCAAGTAGTACAGCAGTGGCACGAAGTACCACAAATCGGTCGTGGGGAATGGGGGTAGCGGGACAGTCTTTCAAGATAGTGTCTCTGCGAAATACCCTGCAGATAGCTCACAATCCTCGAGCTGGAGGGTGTCGATTCTCTGGGCGATCTCTTACCGAGTCGTCCTCAAGGGGAGCACCGCGAGTCTCTCAGCAGGCACAGGTGTTCGGAGTTCGGGAGCCGCGATTCCGTCAGCAAGGCTCAGATGGTTCAATAGCTGGGGGCCGCGAGTCACTCAGCAGGCCCAGGTGGTTCAGGGCTCGGGAGCCGCAACCTCGTCAGCAGGGCTCAGATGGTTCAATAGCTGGGGGCCGCGAGTCACTCAGCAGGCCCAGGTGGTTCAGTGCTCGGGAGCCGCGACCTCGTCAGCAGGGCTCAGATGGTTCAATAGCAAGAGGCCGCGAGTCACTCAGCAGGCCTAGGTGACTTCAGCGTTCAGGAGCCGCGACAGCGTCAGCAGGCTCGGATGGTCCCAGGTCTTCTCTGCCTTCGTTTCTCCGGCACCCCTTGTCATACTCCGCTTGCTCTTTGAAGTCCGGGGTCCTCGCAGAGGGGGGACTGGGGTGACGGAGGGGGTTCGGCGGGATTTCCTGCCGCTCACTTCTTTGGTCTTTTCAGGTGGGTCTGGGAGGGACCCCAGACACTCGGCAGGGGAGGCGCCTGCTCCCCAGGGGCCTGGTGGCCGATCGAGTCTTCCCGGGGAAGGCGACCCGAGGTGTGACTGGGCTGGCGCCTTTGGGTCTGGCTCGAGGGTTCCCGCTCCCTCGGTCGGACATGCGTGGTAGGGTGTCGAGTCTGTCAGGGCTCTGGCCGGCCCTCGGATCTGGGTGGCTGGGGCGGCCGGAGTCGGAGATGTCGTGTCTTGAGGGTGGTTGCAGGTTGGCTGGATGATTGGGAGGGCAATGCCGTGAGGCCGGTCTCACACGCGTCCCCCCCAGCTGAAAGGCGTGGAGAACTACCCATCCACTGGGGGATTCTCCTCGCCGAAGCGGAAGAACCGGGACAGGCCGTCGGCGTTGGCATTATCCGCCCCGGGGCGATGTTCGACAGTGAAATCCATCCCTTGGAGAGAGATGGACCATCGTAGTAGCTTGGGGTTCTCCCCCCTCATCTGCATTAGCCACCGCAAGGGCCGGTGGTCCGTCTGTACTCGGAAATGGGTTCCGAACAAGTAGGGCCGTAGTTTCTTGAGGGCCCAGACTACGGCAAAGGTCTCTCGTTCTATAGTACTCCAACGCTGCTCTCGCGGCAGCAGCCTTCGGCTGATGAAGGCTATGGGCTGATCGATGCCCTTGTCGTCGAACTGCGAGAGGACGGCCCCGATGCCGTGTTCGGATGCGTCGGTCTGGACCACAAACTCTTGGGAGTAGTCGGGGGCCTTGAGTACGGGGGCGGTGCACATGGCGGTTTTCAAGGCGTCGAACGCCTGCTGGCACGGGGTGGTCCACTGCACCTTCTTCGGAAGCTTTTTGGAGGTCAACTCCGTGAGGGGCCCCGCGATACTACCATAGTTTTTAATGAACCTCCGGTAGTACCCTGTAAGGCCCAGGAAGGCCCGGACCTCCGTCTGCGTGGTGGGGGGCTCCCAGGACTTGATGGCGTCGATCTTCGGTTGGAGGGGGGCGACCTGGCCGCTGCCCACCTGATGCCCCAGGTAGACCACGGAGCCTTGCCCGAGCTGGCATTTGCTGGCTTTCACTGTTAGGCCGGCTTGGCGCAGGGCCATGAGTACTTGTTGGAGGTGCTGGAGATGCTCGTGCCATTGAGAGCTGAATACGGCGATGTCGTCAAGGTATGCTGCACTGAACTCCTCGAGTCCGGCCAGGACCTTGTTCACCAACCGCTGGAACGTGGCGGGGGCGTTCTTCATCCCGAAACGGCATGATCCTGAAGCGGTAGTGGCCATCTGGTGTGGAGAAGGCAGAGCGTTCTTTCGCTCCCTCCGTGAGAGCAATCTGCCAGTATCCGCAGGTCAGGTCGAAAGTGCTGAGGAACCGGGCGGCCCCCAGGCGGTCGATGAGCTCGTCGGCGCGGGGGATAGGGTGAGCGTCTGCTCGGGTGACCGCATTGAGCCCCCGGTAGTCCACACAGAATCTTAGTTCGGGGGCGACCCCCGGGGAAGCCGCCTTCGGGACCAGGACCACCGGGCTGGCCCAGGGGCTGTCGGAGGGTTCGATTACTCCAAGGGTGAGCATCTTCTGTACCTCGGTCTTGATGCAGGTGCGGACCCGGTCAGGCACCCGGTAGGCTCGGTGTCTCACAGGCGGGCTGTCGCCGGTGTCCACGTCGTGGACACACCAGTCGGTGACCCTCGGAATGAGGGAGAAGAGGTCTGCGAATTGTCTGAGCAGCTGGCGGCAGTCGTCGGACTGTTGGGGAGTGAGGGTGGTTGAAAGTCTTACTCCCTCCACGGAGCCATCCAGGTCTTTAGCGCACAGGGGGTCGGGCAGGGGTTCGGTGTCTTCTTCCGCCCCATCATCGGTGGCCAGTAGCAAACTTAATTCCGTTCTCACAAAGTGGGGCTTGAGACGGTTCACGTGGAGGACCCGGAGGGGGTTCCGTGGGGACTGTACATCGACCAGGTACGTGACCTGGCTCTTCCGCTCGATCACTTTGAAGGGACCAGTCCATTTGTCTTGTAGGGCGCAGGGCTTCACCGGGGCCATGACCCAAACCTGCTGGCCCGGCTGGAACTCGACCAGGGTTGCGTTCTGGTCATACCAGCGCTTCATTTCTTCTTGGCTGGCCTCGAGGTTAGCCTCTGCGAGTTCTCTGAACTTCTTCGTCTGGTTGCGGAGCGCTAGGATGTAGCGGAACACATCAGGGGGTGTCCCCCGGGGGCTTGTCTCCCAGCCCTCTTTGACCAGGCTCAGGGGCCCTCGGACGGGATGTCCGTATAGCAGTTCGAAGGGGCTGAACCCCAGAGACTTTTGGGGAACTTCTCGGTATGCGAACAGGAGGCAAGGGAGGAGGACGTCCCATTTCCGGCGCAGGGGCTCTTCGAGGCCCAGGATCATTCCCTTTAGGGTTCGGTTGAAGCGTTCCACTAGGCCGTTGCCCTGGGGGTGGTAGGTGGTCGTGAACTTATACGTGACTCCGCACTGCTGCCACAGGGACTTCATGTAGCGGGATATAAAGTTAGTGCCGCGATCACTCACAACCTCGCGGGGAAATCCGACATGGGAGAAGATCCCCATGAGAGCTCGGCCCACCACGGGAGCCGTCACCGTGCGGAGGGGGATGGCCTCGGGGTAGCGGGTGGCATGGTCCACCAGGACAAGGATGAATCTGTGGCCCTGGGCGGTCTTCGGATCCAGGGGACCCACGATGTCGATGCCGACCCGCTCGAACGGGGTACTCACAACGGGGAACGGTTGTAAGGGAGCTTTGCGTTTTCCGCCACTCTTCCCACTGCCCTGGCACGTGAGGCAGGATTTGCAGTGTACTTCTACATTCGCTCGCATCTTGGGCCAATAGAAGTGGGTAACCAATCGCTGATATGTCTTGTCTTGGCCTAAGTGTCCTGCCAAGGGTACATCGTGGGCCAGGCCCAGGAGGAGGCTCCGGAAACGCAGGGGTACCACCAGTACCCGGGCTGCGCCTAGCTCGGCGGACTTTTGCTCGCTGTATAGGAGGCCATTGTCCCAATAGATCCAATGGGTTCCGGTTCGGTCACCGGCGGCCTGGGCTTCGGCTTGTTGTCTGAGTCCCACGAGGGAGGGGCAAGTGGCCTGTTCCTGGCAGAACTCTTCCCGGGAGGGCCCCCCCTCAAAGCGCCACTGGCCCATCTCGGGCAGTTCTCCGAGCTCAGTCAGGGCCTCCGGGGCGGAAGGTTCTGGCCCTTCTCCTGGGTTAGTGTCCTCTTCTCCCTCCGAAGGAGGGTTGTCCGCTTCTGGTAGAGTGTCACGGCTCTCGGGGATAGTGTTCGGTAGGAGGGCCTCACTGCCCTCGGAGAGAGGCAATCGCGCGGTCATGGAGCGCGTGGTGGCGCAGACCCATTCTGGTAGGCCCATCATCTCCAGATGGGCTCTTCGTTCTACTTGCCCCCACGGGGAACTCTCCAGGTCGTTGCCCAGGAGGCAGTCTACGGGCTGTGATGTCCGGACCGCTACCTTCAGTTCTCCGGAGACCCCTCCCCACTCGAAGGGCACCAGCGCCATCTGGCAGAGGCTCTCAGAATTGTCTGAGGATACGACCGGGCAGAGGGCACCGGTTAGGATCTGGTCTTCGGAAATTAGGCTGCGGTGGACCGCGGTGACGCTCGCCCCGGTGTCGCGGAGGCCCTCGACTCGGTGGCCGTTGATGGTCACTTGCTGTCGGTATTTCTTTGTGTTGGCGGGCAAGGGTGTCCCGGGGACCATTTCTCGATCACCAAGGGAGACCAGGGCCATGGCCGCCGGTTCCCATTCTTCGGAGTCCTCCATCTCTTCCGCCAGAGCCACGGAGGCCATCTGCCGGGCCGGGGGGTTGGTCGTTGTGGTTCGCTGATACTGGGAACACTGGGTGTCATTGGCGTAGTGTCCGGGCCGTTGGCAGCGGAAGCAGGTGATCCTAGCTCGTGGACCTAGCCGTCCTGCGACTCCGGTGCTTGCTGGAGACGGGGCTGAACCCGCCGCTGGTGGGCTGCTGGGGGGGCTAGTTGAGGACCCCCCGGGGAAGTCTCTTGGTCGGCCGTGGTTCCCTCCGCCCCTCTGGCGGGGGGGCCTTGATTGTGGCGGCCGTAGTCCCCCACGGGGCCTCGGGTGGCTCGGGTATTCACCCAACGATCAGCCTCAGCGGCCAGCTTCCGAGGGTCGGTGAGTTTGCTGTCCAGGAGATGCTGGCGCAGTTCTACAAAGCAATTGGCCGCTAAATGTTCCCAGGCAATCAGATCAAACAGTTCTTCGAAGGTGGAGACCTTGCTGCCCTTGATCCACCCGTCCAAGGCTCGGCTCTAAAAGTTCACGTATTCTACCCACGCGGTGCCCGGTATCTTCTTACAATCTCGGAACCGTTGTCGGTACATTTCGGGGGTGAGTCCATACCGGCCCACGTTGGCTTCCTTCATGTGGCTGTAGGAGTTCATGACCGTGGAGGGCAGATCTAGCAGGGTGTCTCTTCCTTCGCTTAAGAACCGGCCCCATAGGCCAGCCCCCCAATCCTTCTGCGGGACTCGGTGAGAAGTCATGGCGACTTCGTAGGCCTTAAACCACTGCTGGATATCGTCGTTCTTGTAATACTCTTTTACCACATCCTTGGGGATGTGGACTTTGGTTTCCCCGGTGGGAGCGGGCGGTGGATTCCCGGGTGGCTGTGACTTTTCGTTTTTAGCCCGCCACTCGATCTCCTTTAGGCTGCGTTCATGTTCTAGCTGGAGCTTCTTTTCGTCGTGCTCTCTTTGGCGTCTCTTCTCTTCGAGTTCCCCTTGTAGCCGTAACTGCTCGATGGCCAACTTTTTCTCTGCTAGTTTTAGTTCTCCCTCGATTTTTAGTTTTGCCAGTTCAAGTTTGTGGTTGCGGCTTCTCTCTCGGTCCGCTAGCTCCTCGGGGGACAGGTTCCCCTCTGGCCCGTTGTTTCTCGCCGGGATGCTTTGTGGTTCATGGGCAGAGTCTCCTTCCGTTTGGGTCGGGGGTGCCCCTGTCTCGACCTAGGTTTTCAATACTTTCTGGAAATCTTCCTTTGTGCTTAATCCGGTGGTAGCGATGCCAAGGTCTTTGCAAAACTGTTTTAATTCTCTGTGTGTGTAATAGTCCAATTGATCCTCTCGGAACGGTGAGCTTATTTCGGTACCTGCGGCACCCATGGAGGTTTCTCCTTCCATCTCTGTTTGGTAGTGTGTCAGTCGTTTACTGCGCGCTCTCTTTCGGTGTCGGCTCGGATCCCGTCGTCTGCCACCAAATGTTGGAAAGGTGTTCGCCGGAGGGGGGTTCGATGCCCGTCTCGCCCAGCCCTTTGACCCACCTCTCCCACGTAGGCCGAGCTAGGTGCGCACACCCTGATATACACTAAGAACAGAGTGACACCACACGTATTCTTTGTAGGACGATAGGTCTTTTTTATCGATGATTCTCAAGGGATCTTTATGATCCAAGATGCAAGTAGTACAGCAGTGGCACGAAGTACCACAAATCGGTCGTGGGTAATGGGGGTAGCGGGACAGTCTTTCAAGATAGTGTCTCTGCAAAATACCCTGCGGATAGCTCACAATCCTCGAGCTGGAGGGTGTCGATTCTCTGGGCGATCTCTTACCGAGTCGTCCTCAAGGGGAGCGCCGCGAGTCTCTCAGCAGGCACGGGTGGTCGGAGTTCGGGAGCCGCGATTCCGTCAGCAAGCCTCAGATGGTTCAATAGCTGGGGGCCGCGAGTCACTCAGCAGGCCCAGGTGGTTCAGGGCTCGGGAGCCGCGACCTCGTCAGCAGGGCTCAGATGGTTCAATAGCTGGGGGCCGCGAGTCACTCAGCAGGCCCAGGTGGTTCAGTGCTCGGGAGCCGCGACCTCGTCAGCAGGGCTCAGATGGTTCAATAGCAAGAGGCCGCGAGTCACTCAGCAGGCCCAGGTGACTTCAGCGTTCAGGAGCCGCGACAGCGTCAGCAGGCTCGGATGGTCCCAGGTCTTCTCTGCCTTCGTTTCTCCGGCACCCCTTGTTATACTCCGCTTGCTCTTTGAAGTCCGGGGTCCTCGCAGAGGGGGGACTGGGGTGACAGAGGGGGTTCGGCGGGATTTCCTGCCGCTCACTTCTTTGGTCTTTTCAGGTGGGTCTGGGAGGGACCCCAGACGCTCGGCAGGGGAGGCGCCTGCTCCCCAGGGGCCTGGTGGCCGATCGAGTCTTCCCGGGGAAGGCGACCCGAGGTGTGACTGGGCTGGCGCCTTTGGGTCTGGCTCGAGGGTTCCCGCTCCCTCGGTCGGACATGCGTGGTAGGGTGTCGAGTCTGTCAGGGCTCTGGCCGGCCCTCGGATCTGGGTGGCTGGGGCGGCCGGAGTCGGAGATGTCGTGTCTTGAGGGTGGTTGCAGGTTGGCTGGATGATTGGGAGGGCAACGCCGTGAGGCCGGTCTCACACTCACACACTGCTGGCCCTGGACACCAACACACTGCTCACCCTGCACACTCACACACTGCTCACCCTGTACACTCACACACTGCTCACCCTGTACACTCACACACTGCTCGCCCTGCTCACTCACACACTGCTCATCCTGCACACTCACACACAGCTCACCTGCATATGCACACACTGATCACCCTGCACACTCGCACATGGCTGGCCCTGGACACCCACACACTGCTCACCCTGCACACCCACACACTGCTCACCCTGTACTCTCAAGCACCGCTCACTCTAACACACTGCTGGCCCTGGACACCCACACACTGCTAGCCCTGCACACCTACACACTGCTCACCCTGCACACCCACACACTGCTCACCCTGTACACTCACACACTGCTTACCCTGCACACTCACACACTGCTCTCCCTGCACACCCACACACTGTTCACCCTGCATACTCACACACTGCTCACCCTGAACACTCACACATTGCTCACCCTGCACTCTCAAGCACTGCTCACTCTTTAAGTGACTGCTGGCCCTGGACACCCACACACTGTTCACCCTGCACACTCACACACTGCTCACCCTGCACAACCACACACTGCTCTCCCTGCACATCCACACACTGCTCACCCTGCACACCTACACATTGCTCAACTTGCACACCCACACATTGCTCACCCTGCACACTCACACTCTGCTCACCCTGCACACTCACGCTGCTGGCCCTGGACACCACACACTGCTCACCCTGCATACTCACATACTGCTTACCCTGCATGCTCACACACAGCTCACCCTGCATATTTACACACTGCTGGCCCTGGACACCCACACACTGCTCACCCTGCACACTCACACACTTCTCACACTCACACACTGCTCACCCTGCACACCCACACACTGCTCACCGTGCATACTCACATACTGTTCAGCCTGCAAACTCTCACATTGCTCACCCTGCATACTCACACACTGCTCACCCTGCACACTCACACACTGCTCACCCTGCATACACACACACTGCTGACCCTGGACCCCCGCACACTGCTCACCCTACACACTCACACACTGCTCACCATGCACACTCACACATTGCTCATCCTGCACACCCACACACTGCTCACCCTGCATACTCACACTCTGCTCACCCTGCTAACTCACAGACTGCTCACCCTGCACACCCACACATTGCTCACCCTGCAAACTCACACACTGCTCACCCTGCATACTCACACACAGCTCACCCTGCACACTCACATACTGCTCACCATACACACTCACTGCTGCCCGTGTACACCCATACACTGCTCACCCTGCACACTCACACATGGTTCAGCCTGCACAATCACACACTGCTCACCCTGAATACTCACACACTGCTCACCCTGCACAATCATACACTGATCACCCTGCACACCCACACACTGCTCACCCTGCATGCTCACACACTGCTCACCCTGCATATACACACACTTCTTACCCTGCACACTAGCACACCGCTTACCCTGCATACTCACCCTGCTCACCCTGCATACTCACACACTGCAGGCCCTGGGCACCCACACACTGCTCACCTTGCACATTCACACACTGCTCACACTCAAATACTGCTCACCCTGCACACCCACACACTGCTCACCCTGCATACTCACACACTGCTCACCCTGCACACTCACACACTGCTCACCCTTCATACTCACACACTGCTGGCCCAGGACAACCACAAACTGCTCACCCTGCACACTCAAACACTGCTCACCCTGCACACTCACAGATTGCACACCCTCCACACTCACACACTGCTCACCCTGCACACTCACACACTGCTCTCCCTGCAAACTCACACACTGTTCACCCTGCACACTCACACCCTGCTCACCCTGCACACTCACACCCTGCTCATCCTGCACACTCACACACTGCTCACCTTGCACACCCACACACTGCTCACCCTGCACACCCAAACACTGCTCACACTCACACACTGCTCAGCCTGCACACCCACACACTGGTCACCCTGCACTCTCAAGCAATGCTCACTCTTTAACAAACTGCTGGCCCTGGACACTCACACACTGCTCACCCTGCACACCCACAAACTGCTCACCCTGCTCACCCACACGTTGCTCACCCTGCACACTCATATACTGCTCACCCGGCACACTCACACTGCTGGCCCTGGACACCCACTCACTGCTCACCCTGCATAGTCACAGACTACTCACCCTGCACACCCACATTCTGCACACTCTTCATATTCACACACTGCTCAACGTGCATGCTCACACACTGCTGGCCCTGGACACCCACACATTGCTAACCCTGCACACTCATACACTGCTCACCCTGCACTCTCAAGCACTGCTCACTCTATAACGCACTGCTGGCCCTGGACACTCACACACTGCTCAACTTGCACACTCACACACTGCTGACCTGCATATGAACACACTGATCACCCTGCAGACTCACACATGGCTGGCCCTGGACACCCACACACTGCTCACACTGCACACCCACACACTGCTCACCCTGCACTCTCAAGCACTGCTCACTCTATAACGCACTGCTGGCCCTGGACACCCACACACTGCTCACCTTGCTCACTCACACACTGCTCACCCTGAACACTCACACACTGCTGGCCCTGGACACCCACACACTGCTCACCCTGAACACTCACACACAGCTCACCCTGCACAACCACACGCTGCTCACCCTGCACACCCACACACTGCTCATCCTGCACATCCCCACACTGCTCACCCTGCACAATCACATGCTGCTCACCCTGCACACTCACACTGCTGACCCTGGACACCCACACGCTGCTCACCGTGTATACTCACACACTACTCACCCTGCATGCTCACACACTGCTCACCCTGCATATTCACACACTGCTGGCCCTGGACACCCACACACTGATCATCCTGCACATGCACACACTTCTCAAACTCACACACTGCTCACCTTGCACACCCACACACTGCTCACCCTGCATACTCACACACTGCTCAACCTGCATACTCACACATGGCTCAACCTGCATACTCACACACGGCTCACCCTGCACACTCATACACTGTTTACCCTGCATAATCACACTCTGCTGGGCCTGGACACCCACACACTGCTCCCACTGTATGCTCACACACTGCTCACACTCACACACTGCTCACCCTGCACACCCACACACTGCTCACTATGTATAGTCACACACTGCTCACCCTGCATACTCACACACTGCTCACCATGCACACCCACACTCTGCTCACCCTGCACTCCCACATACTGCTCACCCTGCACACCCACATACTGTTCACACTGCACAGCCACACACTGCTCACCCTGCATACTCACATACTGTTCACCCTGCACACTCACACACTGCTCACCCTGCATACTCACACACTGCTCACCCTGCACACCCACACTCTGCTCACCCTGCACACCCACACACTGCTCACCCTGCACACCCACACACTGTGCACACTGCACATCCACACACTGCTCACCCTGCATACTCACACACTGTTCACCCTGCACACTCACACACTGCGCACCCTGCATAATCACACCCTACTGGCCCTGCACACCCACACACTGCTCACCCTGCATACTCACACACTGCTCACCCTGCCTACTCACACACTGCTCACCCTGCACACTCACACTCTGCTCAACCTGCACACCCACATGCTGCTCCCCTTCACACCCACAGACTGCTCACCCTGCACACCCATACATTGCTCACCCTGCACACTCACACACTGCTCACCCTGCACATTCACAAACTGCTCTCCCTGCACACTCACACACTGTTCACCCTGCATACTCACACACTGCTCACCCTGCACACTCACACATTGCTCACCCTGCACTCTCAAGCACTGCTCACTCTTAAACATACTGCTGGCCCTGGATACCCACACACTGCTCACCCTGCATACCCACACACTGCTCACCCTGCACTCTCAAGCACTGCTCACTCTTTAACAGACTGTTGGCCCTGGACACCCAAACACTACTCACCTTGCGCATGCACACACTGCTCACCCTGCACACCCACACACTGCTCACCCTGCACACCTATACATTGCTCACCCTGCACATCCACACATTTTTCACCCTGCACACTCACACTGCTGGCCCTGGGCTCCACACACTGCTCACCCTGCATACTCACACACTACTCACCCTAAACACCCACACACTGGTCATCCTGCATACTCACACACTGTTCACCCTGCATGCTCACACTTTGCTCATCCTGATTATTCACACACTGCTAGCCCTGGACACCCACACAGTGCTCACCCTGCACTCTCACCCACTTCTCACACTCACACAGTACTCACCCTGCACACCCACACACTGCTCACCCTGCATAAACACACATTGCTCACCCTGCACACTCACACCCTGGACACTCCCACATTGCTCACGCTGCACATTCACACACTACTCACCTTGCACACCCACACACTGCACACCCTGCACACCCACACACTTCTCACACTCATACACTGCTCACCCTCTACAACCACACACTGTCCACCCTGCACACGCAAACACTGCTCACACTGCACACCTAACATTGCTCACCCTGCACATCCACACATTGCTCACCCTGCACACTCACATACTGCTCACCCTGCACACTCACACTGCTGACCCCAGGCTCCACACACTGCTCACCCTGCATACTCACACACTGCTCACCCTGCATGCTCACACACTGCTCACCCTGCATATTCACAAACTGCTGCCCTGGACACCCACACACTGCTCACCCTGCACACTCACCCACTTCTCACACTCACACAGTGCTCACCCTGCACACCCACACACTGCTCACCCTCCACAACCACACACTGTTCACACTGCACACCCACACACTGCTCACCCTGCACACCTACACATTGCTCACGATGCACATCCTCACATTGCTCACCCTGCACACTCACATACTGCTCACCCTGCACACTCACACTGCTGCCCCCAGACTCCACACACTGCTCACCCTGCATACTCACACAGTACTCACCCTGCACACCCACACACTGGTCATCCTGCATGCTTACACACTGCTCACCCTGCACACTCGCACCCTGCTCACCCTGCACACTCACACACTGCTCACACTGTACACTCACACACTGCTCACCTTGTATACCCTCACACTGCTCACTCTGCACACCCACACACTGCTCACACTCACACACTGCTCACCCTGCACACCCACACACTGCTCACCCTCCATATCAACACACTGCTCACCCTGTACACTCACACACTGCTGGCCTTGGACACACGCACACTGCTCAGCCTGCACACCCATACACTGCTCACCCTGCACTCTCAAGCACTGTTCACTCTTTAACAAACTGCCGGCCCCGGACACTCACACACTGCTCACCCTGCACACTGCTCACCGTGCACACCCACACACTGCTCACCCTGCTCACCCACACTCTACTCACCATGCACACCCACAGACTGCTCACCCTGTACACCCACACACTGCTCACCCTGCACACTCACACTGCTGGCCCTGGCCACCCACTTACTGCTCACCCTGCATACTCACACACTACTCACCCTGCACACCCCCAATTTTCTCACCCTGCATACTCACACACTTCTCACCCTGCATGCTCACACACTGCTGGCCCTGGATACCCACACACTGCTCACCCTGCACACTCACACACTGCTCACCCTGCACACACACACACTGCTCGCCCAGCACACTCACACACTGCTCACCCTGCACACTCACACACTGGTCACCTGCATATGAACACAATGATCACCCTGCACACTCACACATGGCTGGCCCTGGACACCCACACACTACTCACCCTGCACACCCAAACACTGCTCACCCTGCACTCTCAAGCACTGCTCACTCTACAACACACTGCTGGCCCTTGACACCCACACACTGTTCACCCTGTACACTCACACTCTGCTGGCCCTGGACACACACACACTGCTCAGCCTGCACACCCACACACTGGTCACCCTGCACTCTCAAGCACTGCTCACTCTTTAACACACTGCTGGCCCTGGACACTCACACACTGCTCACCCTGCACACTCACACACTGCTCACCCTGCACACCCACTGTTAGAAATGGGATTTCTGCTTGGCTAGGGCTTGCGCCAAAGCCAGGCAGAAACCACCACTCTAAGTCAGGGCTGGGGAGTTACACGCCAAAGATAACCCCTGCTCACCCCCTTGGTAGCTTGGCACGAGCAGTCAGGCTTATCCCGGAGGCAATGTGTAAAGCGTGCACGCGCACACAGCAACAACACCCTAGGCCCACCACAAAGGAAACTCCACACAAGGTTATATATAAAAAATAGCCTTTGTATTATAATAAACACATTAGATGATAATCACATATTTTACTGTTGGAAGGGGCGATCCCAGGGGGGTTACAGAACACGTTTCTAACCCCCCCCCGTGACCCACCTCTCCCAGAACCAGGCCGAGCACCGGCGGGGAGGCCCTTTCAGGAAGGGGTCTCGTACTTTAGGATCGCACGCGCTGAGCTTGCACTACTTGACAAAGAGACACCACACAGTAGGATTCAGTAGACAGAGATCTTTATCTAAGATTCTTTGGACCTTTATGATCCGCAAGGTAGTCTTTGATCGATACAACAAGCTTGGTAATTCCTTCACAGGGGGGTTGGGGTAGCGGGACAGTTCTAGGCTCAGAGTCAATGCCGAGTATCCTTCGCACAGCTCTCAATCCTCGAGCCGGGGGACACGGTACAGTCTCAGGTCCAACCGGACCAGTGTATTCTCGAGCCGCGACCACGTCCGCAGGGCTCTGGTGGGAAGGAACGATCGATCGGGTGATCTTCGGGGAGCCGCGATTCACTCGGCAGGCTCAGCCGGTCTCGGGTTGGTGGGAGCCGCGAGTCTCTCAGCAGGGCTCCGATGTTCTTAGGGTCGGGGGCAGCCGCGAGTCTCTCAGCAGGGCTCTGGGGTTCTTAGTGTTCTCAGGAGCCGCGACGGCGTCAGCAGGGCACAGGTGGTTTCCAAGGATCAGGTAGCGTCCTTCTATCGGGTTTCGTCGTGCAGCGACCAGGTCCGCAGGGCTCTCGTAGTTCCAGGGCTTCTCTGCCCCAGTCCCCTCAGCACCCTCTGTTATACGCCTTCTTCCCTTTGAAGTCCGGCGTCCTCACAGAGAGGGGTCTTGGCGTCTGGGGCCGTGTGTTGGGATTTCCTGCCGCTCGGCTCTTTGATCCTTTCAAGTTGGGTCTGAAGGGACTCCAGACACCCAGCATGCGGGGAGCCAGCTCCCTGGGGGCCCGGAGGGCGATCAAAACCCTCCATTGAGAGGAGGTCAAAGATGTGACAGAGACTACTCCTCCCTGACTTGCTTGGGGGGTTCCCTCTCCCTCGGCCGGGCATGGCAAGTCTAAGGTCTGGGTTTCGCTGGGGCCCTGGGCCGGCCATCGGAACATCGGGAAATGGTGGCCGGGGGTCTTCGTGGCTACGGGGTGGGGAGGCCGGGCGGCTATAACCAGGGATCAGGGGTGGTGCATGAGGTGGGTTGGGGTGCTAATGGTCAGGGAGGCCCACGTCACGAGGCCGGGTCCCACACGCGTCCCCCCCAGCTGAAAGTCGGGGAGAACTACCCATCCTCTTGGGGGTTCTCCTCGCTGAGGCGGAAGAATCGGGACAGGCCGTCAGCGTTAGCGTGGTCAGTACCTGGGCGATGTTCTACGGTGAAGTCCATCCCCTGGAGGGAGATCGACCATCGCAGCAGTTTGGGGTTCTCTTCTCTCATTTGCATCAGCGACCGTAAGGGTCGATGATCTGTTTGGACTCGGAAGTGGGTTCCGAACAAGTACGACCGTAGTTTCTTTAGTGCCCAGACTACTGCGAAGGCCTCTCTTTCAATGGTGCTCCACCGTCGTTCACGGGGTAGTAGCCTCCGGCTAATGAAGGCTACGGGCTGGTCTAGGCCCTTCTCGTTGAATTGTGAGAAGACGGCCCCGATGCCGTGCTCCGAAGCGTCCGTCTGGACTACAAATTCCTTGGAGTAGTCGGGGTCTTGGAGCACGGGGGCAGTACACATGGCGGTTTTTAGGGCGTCGAACGCCTCTTGGCGGGGGGGGGGTCCATTGTACTCTCTTCGGCTGCTTCCTGGAGGTTAGCTCTGTGAGGGGGCCTACTATGCTGCCATAGTTTTTAATGAATCTTCGGTAGTAGCCGGTGAGGCCTAGGAAGGCCCGAACTTCTGTCTGAGTCGCAGGGGGTTCCCAGGCCAGGATGGCGTCGATCTTGGGCTGAAGGGGGGCGACCAGCACGCTCCCCACCTGGTGTCCCAGGTAAACCACTGAACCTTGTCCGATTTGGCATTTGCTGGCTTTGACGGTTAGGCCCGCTTGGCGCAGGGCCACCAGCACCTGTCGAAGGTGCTGGAGGTGTTCGGTCCATTGGGAGCTGAACACCGCAATGTCGTCTAGGTACGCGGCACTGAACTCTTCCAGCCCGGCCAGGACCCTGTTGAGCAGCCGCTGGAAGGTGGCCGGGGCATTTTTCATTCCAAAGGGCATGACTCGGAAGCGATAGTGCCCATCGGGGGTGGAGAAGGCGGACCGCTCCTTGGCTCCCTCGGTGAGTGCAATTTGCCAGTACCCGCAGGTCAAGTCGAAGGTGCTGAGGTAGTGAGCAGCTCCAAGGCGGTCAATGAGCTCGTCGGCGCGGGGAATAGGGTGAGCGTCGGCTCGGGTGACCGCGTTGAGCCCCCGGTAGTCCACACAGAACCTTAGTTCGGGGGCGACCCCAGGGGCCGCTGCTTTCGGAACCAGTACCACGGGGCTGGCCCAGGGACTGTCGGAGGGTTCGACCACCCCTAGGGCTAGCATTTTGGCTACCTTGGCCTGGATGCAGGTCCGGACCCTGTCAGGGACACGGTAGGCTCTGTGCCGTATTGGCGGGCTGTCTCCGGTATCCACGTCATGGACACACCAGTCGATGACCCTGGGGGTGAGGGAGAAGAGGTCTGCAAATTGCCCCAATAGCTGGCGGCAATCGTCGTATTGTTGGGGGGTGAGGGAGGAGGAAAGTCTCACTCCTTCTATAGAGCCATCTTTTTCCTTAGCGCACAGGAGGTCCGGGATGGGCTCGGTGTCCTCCTCGGCCCCATCGTCGGTGGCCAGGAGCAAACTTAATTCCGTCCTCACGAAGTGAGGTTTGACGCGGTTCACGTGGAGGACCCGGAGGGGGTTCCGAGGGGACTGGACGTCAGCTAAATAAGTGACTTGACTCTTCCGCTCTATGACCTTGAAGGGTCCAGTCCATTTGTCTTGGAGGGTGCAGGGTTTCACCGGGGCCATCACCCAGACCTGTTAACCCGGCTGGAACTCGACCAGAGTGGCATTCTGGTCATACCAGCGCTTCATCTCCTCCTGGCTAGTTTTGAGATTTGCTTCGGCGAGCTCTCGGAATTTCCGAATCTGGTTGCGGAGCGCCAGGATGTATCGAAATACATCTTGGGGGGTGCCTCGTGGGGCGGTCTCCCAGCCCTCCTTGACCAGGCTCAGGGGTCCCCGGACGGGGTGCCCGTAGAGCAATTCGAATGGGCTGAACCCCAGGGATTTTTGGGGGACTTCCCGATAGGCGAACAGGAGGCAGGGAAGGAGGACGTCCCACATGCGATGGAGGGGCTCCTCGAGGCACATGATCATCCCCTTCAGGGTCCGGTTAAACCGTTCTACTAGACCATTGCCTTGGGGATGGTACGGGGTGGTGAATTTGTACGATACCCCACATTACTGCCATAAGAACTTCATGTACTTCGAGATAAAGTTAGTGCCGCGATCACTCACGACCTCGCGAGGGAACCCCACGCGGGAGAATATCCCCATCAAGGCTCGTCCCAACACGGGGGCCGTCACGGTTCGGAGGGGGATGGCCTCGGGGTAGCGTGTGGCATGGTCCACCAGTACGAGGATGAACCGGTGGCCCTGTGCGGTCCTTGGATCTAGAGGTCCCACGATGTCTATCCCCACCCGCTCGAAGGGGGTACTAACGACGGGGAAGGGTTGTAGTGGCGCCTTGCGCTTGCCGCCACTTTTTCTGCTGGCCTGACACGTGGGACATGACTTACAGTGGGCCTCGACATTAGCTCGCATCTTGGGCCAATAGAAGTGGGTGACTAAGCGATGAGAGGTTTTGTCTTGGCCCAAGTGTCCCGCCAGGGGCACATCATGGGCTAGGCCCACGAGGAAGTCTCGGAAGCGCAGGGGTACCACCAGTACCCGGGCCGATCCTAGCTCGGCAGACTTCTGCTCACTGTACAGGAGGTCGTTTTCCCAATACACCCAATGGGTTCCAGACCTGTCGCCCGCCGCCTGGGCTTCGGCCTGCTGCCGGAGTCCGATGAGGGAGGGGCAGGCGGCTTGTTCTCTGCAGAACTCCTCCCGGTAGGGGCCCCCCTCGAAGCGCCAACTCGGGCAGGTCACCTAGCTCCGTCATTTGCTCGGGGTTCCGATATAATGGTCCGTCGTCGGGGACGGGTTCCCCTTCTGGGGGTAGGTCACCGGGCTCGGGTAGCCCATCCTGTCCCTCGGGGATGGCGACTGGGTTCAGGGTTGGGGCCTCACCTCCCTCGAGGGGAGGCGATCGGGCTGACATGGAGCGCGTGGTGACGCACACCCATTCGGGTAGGCCCATCATTCCTAGGTGGGCCCTTCGTTCCACCTGTCCCCACAGGGAGCTCTCGAGATCGTTGCCCAGGAGGCAGTCCACTGGCTGGGAGGTTCGGACGGCCACTCTCAATTTACCGGTTACTCCCCCCCATTCGAAGGGTACCAGGGCCATCATGCAGAGGCTCTCGGAATTGTCTGAGGATATAACCGGACAGAAGACGTCGGGTACTATCTGGTCTTCGGCAACCAGGTGGCAGTGGACCGCTGTGACACTCGCCCCGGTGTCGCGGAGGGCCTCAACTCGGTGACCGTTGACTGTCACCTGCTGTCGGTATTTCTTGGTGTTGGCGGGTAAGGGAGTTCCGGGAACCATTTCTCAGTCTCCTAGGGAGACCAGGGCCATGGCTGCAGGCTGCCACTCCTCGGTGTCCTCCATCTCCTCTCCTAGGGCCACGGTGGCCATCTGTCGGGCTGGGGGAGCGGTCGCTGCTGCCCTTTGGTACATGGGACATTGGGGGTCACTGGCGTAGTGACCAGTCTGTTGGCATCGGTAACAGGTGATCTTGACTCGGGGTCTCTGTATCCCGGGGGCCCCGTGCTGGCTGGAGGTGGTGCTGGAAAGTGCGGGGGTTGGTTTCTGGGGGGACTATGCTGGGGGCCTGCCTGGAAGTCCCTCTGTCTTCCCTGTTCCCCCCCACCCCTCTGGTGGGGAGGTCCCTGACTGTGGCGGCCGTAGTCTCCCACGGGGCCCCAGGGGGCCCGGGTGTTCACCCAGCGGTCAGCTTCAACAGCCAGTTTCCGAGGATCTGTGAGCTTGCTGTCGAGGAAGTGCTGGCGTAAATCTACAAAGCAATTGGCGGACAAATGTTCCCAAGCGATTAGGTCGAACAGTTCCTCAAAGGTGGAGACCTTGCTGCCCTTGATCCACCCGTCCAAGGCTCTGCTGTAAAAGTTTACGTACTCCACCCACGTAGTACCGGGTGACTTTTTGCAATCTCTGAACCGTTTCTGGTACATCTCGGGGGTGAGTCCATATCTCGCTAATAAGGCCTCTTTCATGTGGCTGTAGGAATTTAGCACGGTGAAAGGTAGGTCCAGCAGGGTGTCTCTCCCCTCACTCAGGAACCGGCCCCACAAGCCAGCCCCCCAATCCTTCTGTGGAACTCGGTGGGAGGTCATGGCGACTTCGTAGGCCTTGAACCATTGCTGGATGTCGTCGTTTTTGTAATACTCTTTCACCACATCCTTGGGGATGTGTACCTTTGGTTCCATTGGGGGAGAGTTCTCTTGATTCCCCTAGTGGCTGGATTCCTTATTCTTGGCTTTGGGTTCGATCTCTTTTAGGCTGCGCTCGTGTTCCAGTTGAAGTATTCTTTCTTCGTGTTCTCGCTGGCGTTTCTTTTCCTCTAGTTCCCCTTGTAGGCGTAACTGTTCTACAGCTAACTTTTAGCCAATTTTAGCTCTCCCTCTATCTTAAGCTTGGCCAGTTCTAGTTCGTGGCTGCGGCTTCTTTCCCGGTCTGCTAGTTCCTCCGGGGATAGGCCCCCCTCTGGGGCGTTGCTCCTCACCGGGGTGCTTCGGAGTTCGTTCGGCAGTTCCCCCTCTCGAGCGTTTCCTTCGGTTTGGGAAGGGGAAGCTCCGGACTCTATCCAGGCTTTCAATGCTTTCTGGAAATCTTCTTTTGTGCTTAATCCGGAGGTAGCAATTCTAAGGTCTTTGCAAAACTGTTTTAATTCTCGGTGCGTATACTCTTCCAACCGGTCCTCTCGGAACGTAGGGCTCGCGTTGGTTCCTGTGGTACTCATGTCGGTTCCTTCTTCCATCTTTGTTCGGTAGTGCTTCAGCCGCTTACTGTACTATCTCTAGGTGTCTGCTCGGATCCTGTTGGGGCATTTAGCAATAATGGTGGAGCGGCCCGCTCGCTGGCGGGACCGCTCGGGATCGGGCCTCGACCGGCACCACCCCGCCCCCTTGAGCCCTCACTCACCAGCTCTGGGGGCAGCTTCTTCTTCTCCGGTCTTCGCTCTTCGGACGGGGCTCTGGAGGCAACTTTGGGCGTAGGCAGGGCTCCCCTCGGCACATGGGAGCCCTGCTCAAGTAGACACCGCTACTACAGACTCGGGCGGCATCCAGACAGGCGGGGCGGGCTCCCACCAGTCCTCCGCACGGCTTCACTTCGGCGGCGGCAATTCCTCTTCCGGGGCTCCCCACAGCTCACGTCACAGGCAGACTTGCCTGACTTCCTGGCGGCCGCGGCTGGGCAGCGGCGGCAATTCTGACTCTGGGCGAAATGAGGGGTAGGCTCCCTCTATCCAAATAAAGCGAAGTCGCAGGGTGGGCACCCGCGCACTAATCAAAATAAGCGGCCATAAGCGGGGTGGGTTCCCGCATTCAAATTAATAAAATAAAGATGCGGCAATGAGGGGTGGGCTCCTTCCTAATTAAAACCCAAAAACCGCAACCACGATCAATCAGCGGGGTGGGCTCCCGCTCGGCAGCCATTACGGGGGAATCCCTACGCTGGGGATTCCCTCTGGGGACAAAGACGGCAGCTGCGCGCTGCAGAGCATACACGCTCCTCTTCTTGGCAAAATAAAGATAAAGCGCTTCCAGGGTGCTAGAAGGCTGTACCAAGCCTTGGCAAAATCAGAGGGAGAAAGCATCAGGTCCAGGAAGTCCATCAGGCATCCAAGGGCTGGGCAGGGCCCAGGGAGGCAAGCCTTCCCCTGGGCCCCAGCAGCAGCACACCCCTGGTCGATTCGAGTCCAAGAACAAGAACATTTTCATGGGGTCACAGCCCCTCTTTTATACACAGAATCCTTTGTCTCCAAAGGTGCAGGGAAGGGGCGGACCAGATGCAACTGGTTCCTGAGCACTTTGTTTTGCTCAGCCCCTCTCCCTATTCACAGGACAGGCCAGGGACATTAGACGCACCACAGGGGGTGGAGCCAGCATTGTGTAGGGAAAGCCCAGCCCTATTCAGGTCCCAGGTGTACTCCTCCCTGCCATCACATGCAGATCTCTCCATTCACCACCGGGGCAGACCCATCCTGGAGCCAGACACACCAGCCAATCACAAGCCAGACAGTCACTGCACATTTATTACACAGACAGGCCAGCTTCTAGAAGTGGCACTTCTACACGAGACACCATAACGCCACACACATCATTGCGCAGCATTCACTCTCACGAGTTCGCACATACCAAACTCGACCCTGCACTCCTCTCACATCAGGACTTAACACGGTCACTAAGATCCCCCATGCATTCCTATGGGAGGGCAGGTCAGTCTCATTAAAACATACATTGGGACACAGTGTGAAAGCGCCTAAAGGCCTAAAACCACTAGTAAAACACAGGAAAAAGGCTAGGATAATGCAAAAAGTTCTAGGGGTGAACTTGCCAGAAGGGCCAAGTCCAACACCCACACACTGCTCACCCACACTCTGCTCACCCTGTGCACCCACAGACTGCTCACCCCGCATACCCACACATTGCTCACCCTGCACACTCACACACTCACACACCGCTCACCCTGCATACTCACACACTACTCACCCTGTACACCCACAATCTGCTCACCCTGCATACTCATACACTGCTCACCCTGCATGCTCGCACACTGCTGGCCCTGTACAACCACGCACTGCTCACCCTGCACACCCCCAGACTGCTCACCCTGCACTCTCACACTCTGGCCCTGGACACCCACACTCTGCTCACCCTGCTCACCCACACTCTGCTCACCCACAGACTGCTCACCCTGCACACCCACACATTGCTCACACTGCATACTCACACACTGCTCACCCTGCTCACTCACACTGCTAGCCCTGGACACCCACACACTGCTCACACTGCATACTCACACACTACTCACCCTGCACACCACAATCTGATCACCCTGCATACTCACACACTGCTCACCCTGCATGCTCCCACACTGCTGGCCCTGGACACCCACACACTGCTCACCCTGCACACTCAGCAACTGCTCACCCTGCACACTCACACACTGCTCGCCCTGCACACTCACACACTGCTCAACCTGAACACTCACACACTGCTGACCTGCATATGAACACACTGATCACCCTGCACACTCACACATGGCTGGCCCTGGACACCCACACACTGCTCACCCTGCACAGCCACACACTGCTCACCCTGCACTCTCAAGCACTGCTCACTCTATAACACACTGCTGTCCCTGGACACCCAAACACTGCTCACCCTGCTCACTCACACACTGCTCACCCTGCACACTCACACACAGCTCACCCTGCACAACCACTCACTGCTCTCCCTGCACATCCACACTCTGCTCACCCTGCACACCCACACTCTGCTCACCCTGCATACTCACACACAGCTCACCCTGCACTCTGCGTACCCTGCATACTCACACACTACTGGCCCTGGACACCCAAACACTGCTCACCATACACACCCACACACTGCTCACCCCGCACACTCACACATTGCTCACCCTGCACACCCACACACTGCTCACCCTGCACACCAACACTCTACTCACCCTGCACACCCACACACTGCTCATCCTGCACACCCACACACTGGTCATAGGCACACTCACTCACTGCTCACCCTGCACACTCACACCCTGCACACCCACACTCTGCTCATGCAGCACACCCACACAATGCTCACCCTGCACACCCACACACTGTTTACCCTGCACACTCACTGACTGCTCACCCTGCACAACCAAACACTGCTCACCCTGCACACCCACACACTACTCACCCTGTACACCCACATACCGCTCAACCTGCAAACTCACACACTGCTCACCCTGCACACTCCCACACTGCTCACCCTGCACACTCACACTACTTGCCCTGGACACCCACACCCTGCTCACCCTGCGTACTCACACACTACTCACCCTGCACACTGTTAGAAGGCGACCTCAGAGGAGCCCGGAGGGGGCCCTGACTATCCTGAGACCAACCCTTGAGGTATCGTAGCCGGGCACTGGCGGGAGACTCCTCAGGGGAGGAATCTCGTATCTAGGATCGTACACTCAGCACCACACGACAAAGAGACACCACACCGGGAGTTCTTAAGAACAAATCTTTATCAGATCGGAGTTGTAGGATCTTTATGATCAGCAAGGCAAATATATACAAGTGGAGCGCGGGCTCACAGAGTCTTGGAGGGGGTAGGAGGTAGCGGGACAGTCTTTGGGGATATAGATCAAATGCAGGGGCGTACCCGGCGCACAGCTCACAATCCTCGAGCTGGGGGATACGCTTGTCGTCGTCGGGGTCCGGCGGGACCAAGGGAGCCGCGAGTCACTCAGCAGGGCTCAAGCACAAGTCGGAGGTCTTACGATCTTTTCGGGGAGCCGCGAGTCACTCAGCAGGGCTCAAGCACAGGTTCGGAGGGCTTACGATCTTCAGGGAGCCGCGAGTCACTCAGCAGGGCTCAAGCACAAGTTCGGAGGTCTTACGATCTTTAGGGAGCCGCGAGTCACTCAGCAGGGCTCAGGTGTTTCCAAAGGCGAATCTGCCGGACAGTCCCAGATCACCCCTTGTTATAGGACGACTCCTCTTTGATGTCCGGAGTCTGTGCAGGCAGGGGTCTTGTCACCTGGGGGTCGCTTGTCGGGGTTTCCTGCCATTGTCTTTTGATCCTTTCAGGGCCGGGTCGGGAGGAGTCCCAGACACCCAGCAGGCGTGGAGCCAGCCCTCGGGGAGGCCGGCGGGCCGATCGAAACCCACCTTCCCAGGGGAGCTCAGAGGTGCGATGGAAACTGCTCCTCCCTCTCTCATCCCAATGGGAGCGCGATGTCCCCCAGCCGGAGTGGCGCCTCTAGGCCAGGGTCGCGCTGGGGCCGGGCGGCCATCATGGTGCATGAAGTGGGCACGCGGGCCCGGTGTGGCCGAAAGGAGGTAGGCCACGGACGGGGAAGTCCGGGTCGGGTGTGTGTGTGTTCTGGTGGGAAGGATCGGCTAGGCCGTGGGCTCGGGGGCTGCGTGAGGTGCATGGGTCAGGTTATGTGGTGCGGGGACAGGGATGGCTATGCTACGAGGCCGGGTCTATCACGCGTCCCCCCCAGCTGAAAGCCGGAGAGAACTACCCATCCTCTTGGGGGTTCTTTTCGCTGAGGCGGAAGAACCGGGAGAGGCCATCGGCGTTGGCGTGGTCAGTACCAGGGCGATGTTCCACGGTGAAATCCATCCCCTGGAGGGAGATTGACCACCGCAGTAGCTTGGGGTTTTCTCCTCGCATCTGCATGAGCCATCGCAAAGGGCGATGGTCGGTTTGGACCTTGAAATGGGTGCCGAACAGATAAGGGCGTAACTTCTTGAGGGCCCAGACTACGGCGAACGCCTCGCGCTCGATGGTGCTCCATCTCTGTTCTCTGGGCAACAGCCTTCGGCTGAGGAAGGCTACGGGCTGGTCTAGGCCTTGGTCATTCACCTGGGACAGGACGTCCCAATTCCATGCTCGGAGGCGTCCGTTTGTACCACAAACTCCTTGGAGTAGTCGGGAGCCTGAAGGACGGGGGCTGTGCACATGGCCGTTTTTAGGGCATCGAACGCCTCTTGGCAGGCAGGGGTCCACTGCACTTTCTTGGGCTGTTTCTTGGACGTGAGTCACGTGAGGGGACCGACTAGGCTGCCGTACCCCCGGATGAATCTCCGGTAGTAGCCCGTGAGACCCAGAAAGGCTCGGACCTCCGTTTGGGTAGTGGGGGGTTCCCAGGCTAGGATGGCGTCGACTTTGGGCTGTAGAGGGGCGACCTGGCCGCTTCCGACCTGGTGCCCCAGGTAGGTTACCGAACCTTGCCCAATCTGGCACTTGCTGGCTTTCACGGTGAGGCCTGCCTGGCGCAGGGCTGTTAGCACCCTCCGGAGGTGCTGGAGGTGCTCACTCCATTCGGAACTGAAAAGTGCGATATCGTCTAGATAGGCAGCGCTGAATTTTTCCAGCCCGGCCAGGACTCTATTTACTATTTGCTGGAAGGTGGCCGGGGCATTTTTCATCCCGAAGGGCATCACGCGAAAGCGATAGTGCCCATCCGGGGTGGAGAAGGCGGACCACTCCTTGGCTCCTTCTGTGAGCGCAATTTGCCAGTAGCCGCAGGTGAGGTCGAAGGTGCTGAGGAACCGAGCTGCCCCGAGTCAGTCAATGAGCTCGTCGGCTCGGGGAATGGGGTGGGCATCGGCTCGGGTAACTTCATTGAGTCCCCGGTAGTCCACGCAGAAGTGGAGTTCTGGGGCGACACCGGGGGCAGCTGCTTTCGGGACCAGGACCACGGGGCTGGCCCAGGGACTGTCTGAGGGTTCGATCACTCCTAAGGTCAACATCTTCAAGACCTCGGTTTGAATGCAGGACCGGACCCGATCAGGGACTCGGTAGGCTCGGTGTTTCACCGGCGGGCTGTCTCGGGTATCCACGTCATGGACACACCAGTCGGTGACTTGGGGGACCAGGGAGAAGAGGTCGGAAAACTGCCCTAGGAGCTGGCGGCAATCCTCACGTTGCTGGGAAGTGAGGGATGGGGAGAGGTTCACTACCTCTACGGAGCCGTCCTTCTCTTTGGTGCACAGGAGATCAGGGAGGGGATCCGACTCCTCCTCGGCCCCGGCATCAGTGGCCAGCAGGAGGCTCAGCTCCGTCCGCACAAAGTGGGGCTTGAGGCGGTTCACGTGGAGGACCCGGAGGGGGTCCCGTGGTGACTGGACGTCCACCAAGTACGTGACCTGGCTCTTCCGCTCAATCACTTTGAAGGGCCCGGTCCATTTATCCTGGAGGGCGCAGGGTTTCACGGGAGCCATGACCCATACCTGCTGGCCCGGCTGGAACTCGACCAGAGTGGCATTCTGGTCGTACCAGCGCTTCATCTCTTCCTGGCTCGCCTCCAGGTTGGCCTCGGCCATCTCTCGGAACTTCCTAGTCTGGTTTCGGAGGGTCAGGACGTATCGGAACACATCTCGGGGGTGGCCTCGGGGCGCCGCCTCCCACCCTTCCTTGACCAGGCTGAGGGGCCCCCGGACGGGGTGCCCGTAGAGTAACTCAAAGGGGCTGAACCCCAAGGATTTCTGGGGAACTTCTCGGTAGGCGAACAGGAGGCAGGGGAGCAGGACGTCCCACTTACGCCGGAGGGGCTCTTCCAGGCCCGCGATCATCCCTTTCAGAGTCCTGTTAAACCGCTCTACCAGGCCGTTTCCTTGGGGGTGGTACGGGGTGGTGAATTTATAGGACACTCCGCATTGTTGCCACAAGGACGTCATGTATCTGGAGATGAAGTTCGTACCGCGATCGCTCACGACCTCGCGGGGAAAACCCATACGGGAAAAGATTCCCATCAGCGCCCGGCCCACCACGGGGGCTGTGACGGTGCGCAGGGGTATGGCTTCAGGGTATCGGGTGGCATGATCCACAAGGACGAGGATAAAGCGGTGCCCTTGGGAGGTTGGGGGGTCCAGAGGCCCCACGATGTCGATCCCGACCCGTTCAAAAGGGGTACTGACGACAGGGAAGGGTTGGAGGGGAGCCTTGCGCTTTCCTCCGCTCTTCCCACTGGCCTGGCACGTGGGACAGGACTTGCAGTGGGCTTCTACATCTGCTTTCATTCTGGGCCAGTAGAAGTGAGTCACGAGGTGACTGTAGGTTTTGTCGTGGCCCAAGTGGCCTGCGAGGGGAACGTCGTGGGCCAAGCCCAGGAGGAGGTCTCGGAAGTGTAGGGGTACCACCAGCACCCGGGCGGATCCTAGCTCCACCGACTTCTGCTCGCTGTACAAAAAGTCATTCTCCCAATACACCCGGTGTGTTCCAGTTTGGTCGCCCGCGGCCTGGGCCTCTGCCTGTTGCCGGGGCCCGACCAGGGAAGGACAGGTAGCCTGCTCTCGGCAGAACTCCTCTCGGGAGGGGCCCCCCTCGTGGCGCCACTGGGCCAATTCGGGCAGATCGCCTAACTCGGTGACCTGTGCGGAGTCGGAAGGTGGGGGTTCATCACTGGCGACCGACCCTCCTTGTGGGGGGATGTGGGGACCCTCGGCGGGGACCATCCTGTCTTCAGTGGTCGGGGCGTCGTCGACTTCCCCAAGGGGGGTCAGTCGGGCTGCCTTGGATCAGGTGGTGGCGCACACCCACTCAGGGAAACCCATCATCCCTAGGTGGGCCTTGCGCTCGACTTGTTTCCAGGGGGAACTTTCCAGGTCGTTCCCCAGGAGACAGTCGACTGGCTGGGAGGTTCTTACTGCGACTTTCAGTTTACCGACCACCCCTCCCCATTCAAAAGGCACCAGGGCTACCTTACACAGACTTTCCGTATTGTCAGAGGAAATGACCGGGCAAAAGACGTTGGGGAAGACCTGGTCTTCGTTGACCAAATGACTGAGGACACCGGTGATGCTGGCCCCGGTGTCACGAAGGGCTTCTACTTGGTGGCCATTGATCGTTACGAGCTGCCCATATTTCTTCGTGTTGGAGGGCAGGAGGCTTCCAGGGACCATTTCTCTATCTCCTAAGGATACTAGGGCCATGGCTGCGGGTTCCCACTCTACGGTCTCCTCAACCTCCTCCCCCAGTGCTACATTGGCTATCTGTCTAGCGGGGGGTGCTGCCTGGGTGATGTGTGGGGCCATGGGGCATTCAGGGTCGTTGGCATAATGCCCGGGCTTCTGACAACGGAAACAAGTGATGGTCACCCGGTGCCCCCGTCTCAGGGGGGGGCCGGATACAGCTGGTGGGGGTGCCGGGAAAGGCGGAGGTTGGGTTTTCGGGGGACTGGACTGGGACCCTCACTGTCCTCCCTGGTTCCCCCCCTCTCTGGCGGGGTGGTCCCTGACTGGCTCGGGGGTACTCTCCTACAGGGCCCCGGGAGACCCGGGTGTTGGTCCAGCGATCCGCCTCGACAGCCAGCTTTCTCGGATCCGTGAGCTTGCTGTCGAGCAGATGCTGGCGCAGTTCCACAAAGCAGTTCGCAGCCAGGTGTTCCCACAACATAAGGTCGGTTAGTTCTTCTAGGGTGGTTAGCTTGCTGCCCTTGATCCACCCATCGAATGCGCGGCTGAAGAAGTTTACATACTCCACCCAGGTGGTGCCCGGGATCTTCCTGCAGTCCCGGAACCTCTGGCGGTACATCTCCGGGGTGAGGCCGTACCTTGTGAGGAGGGCCTCTTTCATGTGGTCGTAGGAGGTCTGCATGGAGGTTGGTAGGTCGAGCAGTGTGTCTCTCCCCTCGCTCAGGAATCGTCCCCACAACCCGGCCCCCCAATCCTTCTGCGGGACCCGATGGGAGGTCATGACGACCTCGTAGGCCCTGAACCACTGTTGAATGTCATCGTTTTTGTAATATTCTTTGACCACATCCTTGGGGATGTGGACCTTCTGCTCCGCCGGGGAGGCCGCCTCTCGGTTCCCCGGGGGCCGCGCTTCTTCGCTTTTTGCTTTTAGCTCCATTTCTTTCAAGCTGCGTTCGTGCTCCAGTTGGAGTCTCCTTCCTTCGTGTTCCCGTTGGAGTTTCTTCTCTTCTAGTTCTCCTTGCATCCGCATCTGTTCCACTGCTAGCTTTTTCTCGGCTAATTTCAACTCGCCCTCGATTTTGAGTTTGGCTAATTCGAGTTCGTGATGGCGACTTCTTTCTCTGTCTGCAAGTTCCTCCGGGGATAGGCCCCCGTCTGGTACGAAGCTTCGCACCTGGTTGCTGCTGCGTTCTCCTTGGGAGGGTCCAGCTTCGTCGTGGGGCTCCATCGCTCCTTCTGGGCGGGGGGATCCAGAATCCACCCAAGCTTTCGGTGCCTTCTGCATATCTTCTTTGGTGTTGAGACCAGTGGTAGCGATTTTGAGTTCTTTGCAGAATTGCTTCAGTTCTCTGTGTGTGTACTCCTCCAGTTGTTCCGCCTGGAACCCGGTACTGGTGTCGTTTTCTGTGAGAACCACGGCATTTCCTTCTGCCATCTTTGTCGGTAGTGCGTCAGCAGTTCACGGTACGATCTCTAGATTATGGGCCCGAATCCCGTCGCTTGCCACCAATGTACTGCTCACCCTGTACACCCACATACCGCTCAACCTGCAAACTCACACACTGCTCACCCTGCACACTCCCACACTGCTCACCCTGCACACTCACACTACTTGCCCTGGACACCCACACCCTGCTCACCCTGCGTACTCACACACTACTCACCCTGCACACTGTTAGAAGGCGACCTCAGAGGATCCCGGAGGGGGCCCTGACTATCCTGAGACCAACCCTCGAGGTATCGTAGCCGGGCACTGGCGGGAGACTCCTCAGGGGAGGAATCTCGTATCTAGGATCGTACACTCAGCACCACACGACAAAGAGACACCACACCGGGAGTTCTTAAGAACAAATCTTTATCAGATCGGAGTTGTAGGATCTTTATGATCAGCAAGGCAAATATATACAAGTGGAGCGCGGGCTCACAGAGTCTTGGAGGGGGTAGGAGGTAGCGGGACAGTCTTTGGGGATATGGATCAAATGCAGGGGCGTACCCGGCGCACAGCTCACAATCCTCGAGCTGGGGGATACGCTTGTCGTCGTCGGGGTCCGGCGGGACCAAGGGAGCCGCGAGTCACTCAGCAGGGCTCAAGCACAAGTCGGAGGTCTTACGATCTTTTCGGGGAGCCGCGAGTCACTCAGCAGGGCTCAAGCACAGGTTCGGAGGTCTTACGATCTTCAGGGAGCCGCGAGTCACTCAGCAGGGCTCAAGCACAAGTTCGGAGGTCTTACGATCTTCAGGGAGCCGCGAGTCACTCAGCAGGGCTCAGGTGTTTCCAAAGGCGAATCTGCCGGACAGTCCCAGAGCACCCCTTGTTATAGGACGACTCCTCTTTGATGTCCGGAGTCTGTGCAGGCAGGGGTCTTGTCACCTGGGGTCGCTTGTCGGGGTTTCCTGCCATTGTCTTTTGATCCTTTCAGGGCCGGGTCGGGAGGAGTCCAAGACACCCAGCAGGCGTGGAGCCAGCCCTCGGAGAGGCCGGCGGGCCGATCGAAACCCACCTTCCCAATGGAGCTCAGAGGTGCGATGGAAACTGCTCCTCCCTCTCTCATCCCAATGGGAGCGCGATGTCCCCCAGCCGGAGTGGCGCCTCTAGGCCAGGGTCGCGCTGGGGCCGGACGGCCATCATGGTGCATGAAGTGGGCACGCGGGCCCGGTGTGGCCGAAAGGAGGAAGGCCACGGACGGGGAAGTCCGGGTCGGGTGTGTGTGTGTGTTCTGGTGGGAAGGATCGGCTAGGCCGTGGGCTCGGGGGCTGCGTGAGGTGCATGGGTCAGGTTATGTGGTGCGGGGACAGGGATGGCTATGCTACGAGGCCGGGTCTAACACACACCAACACACTGCCCACCCTGCATACTCACACACTGCTCACCCTGTATGCTCAAACACTCCTCACCCTGTGTTGGACTTGACTCTTTTTGCAGGGTCATCCCTAAACTTTTTGCCTTCCTCCTGCATTTTTTCTGACCTGTTGTTGGCTGTTTTATGACTCTGGGCACTTTACCACTGCTGATCAGTGCTAAAGTGCATATGCTCTCCCCATTGTAAATTGCTATGTTGGTTGGGTTCCATGAGTGGCTTATTTGGTTTACTGTCAGACCCCAGTAAAGTGCACCAGGAGTGCCAGGGCATGAAAATACAAATGCCGCTGGTGGGCTCACAGCACTGGTTGTGCCACCCACAGAAGCGGCCTGGTAAAATGTGTCTAGGGTCTGCCATCGCAGAACCTGCGTGCAGTCTGGTACTGACATGCTGACTGGCAAGTGCACACACTTGCCAGTCCCTAAACCTTCCCTTAACTTCATGTTAGTTACCCCTATGGTAGGCCCAATGGCAGGGTGCGTTGTAAGCATAAGGTAGGACAAGCCCTGATGTTGTGGCATGTCCTATTAGTGAATTACAGCCATCTTCGTTTTTCACTATTGTAAGGCTACCCTGTTCTCATAGGCCAGAATGGGCTGTTAAGATTGTTACATCCTATGATCCTAACATGCCCAGGGAACATGGTAGAAGATCGAGTTTAGTATGCCTGAACTCAGAATAATAAGGTACATCTTTTCGTAAGGTTTATTTTAATATTCTGCGTTTGCAAATGCCACTTTTAGTAAGTTGGCCTTTGCTTGCCTAACCATTTCAGCCCGCCTCTGCGTGATGTGTATCTGATGTCTGGCTTATGTGAGTGACAGGGCTGGGGAAACCCAGATGGACAGGGCTAGGTAGCCTGGTGGTGAATAGGAAGATTGCCACATAGATGGGTGGGAGGAGTACACCTGGACTCTGAATAGGGCTGTGCTCTGCCACCACAATGCTGGCTCCGCCCCCTGTGGAGCGTCTGATAGCTCTGCCCTGCACCCTGAAAGAAGAAGCCTGCATCGCATCAACAAAGTGCTCCAGAACTGGACTGAACTAGGCAACGGCCCCCCCTGGCCTGAGAGAACAAAGGATTTGGGGTATAAATGTAGGAGCCCTGCTGTTAGAAATGGGATTTCTGGTTGGCTAGGGCTTGCGCCAAAGCCAGGCAGAAACCACCACTCTAGTCAGGGCTGGGGAGTTACACGCCAAAGATAACCCCTGCTCACCCCCTTGGCAGCTTGGCACAAGCAGTCAGGCTTATCCCGGAGGCAATGAGTAAAGCGTTTGCGCGCGCACACAGCAACAACACCCTAGGCCCACCACAAAAGAAACTCCACACAAGGTTATATATAAAAAATAGCCTTTGTATTATAATAAACACATTAGATGATAATCACATAATTTACACGGTGCCAGCTGGCACTGGGCAGAATTTTACAGGGGACTATTTACACAGGACAGGGCCACGTGGACCACTGTCAGAATCAGCACAAATCAGCAATTGTACATGTAGAACATATACCAACGGTAACACAAATTATAACAGTAGAGCACAACCAGTAAATACTGGCGCAATAATGACCTCAGCATTATCACAATGGAATCAGGTATAAAACCTATCCTGTATACATCACATGGGCATAAACACGTTATGCAATTTCTCACAAGTCTAACGCATTAGACCTTACCTCCTAAGTATAATTACACTAGGGGCGTACATCACACAGGGAGACATAATCTCACTAGCAAAAACAACCTCATAATCAGAAAAGACCACATTTAGAGGTATAAAACACAGGGTGCGCAAAACATACTACACACAGTACATTTCCTAACACCCAACGCATTAGTATATAAATCACTAAATCACATTAGGGTCCAGATTGCGCCAGAACCTAAACGTAGCAGCTGCCCACTACTTGATGGGCAGCTGGGGACAAGAACAGGGCCTAAACGCAGCAGCTGGCACTAAGTGCTGCGCAGCTGGGGAAGTCAAATGAGGCATGGGCTCTCACGGTGCCCCTTAGAACAAACTGCGCCAATCCTTGGAGCCCTCTAGGCTCTGGAACAACCAATGCGCAACGTGGGAGCCATCTGGCTCTTGAAACAACATGTGTCCCCTAATGAACTGTGGGGGAAAGGACGAGATGGACCCTGGCACAACGGTGCCCTCTGGGCCCTGTTGGGGGCTCTTTAAACAAATATGGCCCACATTGTAGCCACCCGGCTCTTGAAGAACATTATGCCAAACGTTGGAGCGCACTGGCGCTCTAGATAGAACATACCCCCAAACGAACTTGCCCCCCTCAGTGCAGCTGCCCTCTGCAAGTGGGGCAGCTGAAAGAACAGAGTGAAGGGTATGGCTGCAAAGGATACGGAGGAGCTCTACGGGAGCTCCTAACTCAGCCCCACTCACGGAGTCTCAACGCGGCTTCCTGCCTCCTCCGGTCATGGCGATCTGGGCTGCTTCTCCTGTCTGCGGGGCTTCCCTTCTTCTCTCGGGAGCCCCGCACTTCTACCGGCGGACTCGGCGCCTCTCCTTTTTCACCCGGGCCCCCTCCTGGGACCCGGGGCTTATGGGGCGCACGGGAGCCCTGCCTCAACGGACGCTGCCTCCCCACTTCACCCGGGCCCCCTCCTGGGACCCGGGACTCTCGGAACATGCGCGTGGCTCTCCCAACTCATGGGAGCCCCGCGAGGCCTCACAGTCTTCCGGGCCGCCTTCTCTCCACCAGCGGCATGCGCGGGACTTCCCTCGATAAACCTGAAGTCCCGCCCGCCATCAGGCACCATGTTCCCTGACTTCCTCCGTTGGCGATCAGGGCCACGGCGGTGATTTCTTTTTGGCAATGCGGGGTGGGCTCCCGCCAAGGCACACAATGCGGGGTGGGCACCCGCATTAAAGGTACTCACATAAGCGGGGTAGGCTCCCGCAATTACGATAAAGGCATCACAGGGGAATCCCTATGTAGGGGATTCCCCCAGCAAGGGCAGCAGCGCTGCGCTGTGCAGCCCCACGTTCTCCATCAGCTGGGCAGTTCCCCGAAGGTAGCGCTGCCAGGGCGCTGGAACCCTGGAAAAGAAACAGAGCTCTCACCAGGCGCTTGAAGATCAAAGCAAGCCTTGGCAAAAGCAAAAATAAAGCAATAGGTCCAAGAAGTCCATCAGGCATCCAGGGGCTGGGCAGGGCCCAGGGAGGCAAGCCTTCCCCTGAGCCCCAGCAGCAGCACGCCCCTGGTAGTTTCTAGTCCAAGAACAAGAACATTTTCATGGGGTCACAGCCCCTCTTTTATACACCAAATCCTTTGTTTCCAAAGGTGCAGGGAAGGGGCGGACCAGATGCAACTGGTTCCGGAGCACATTGTTTTGCTCAGCCCCTCTCCCTATTCACAGGACAGGCCAGGGACATCAGACGCACCACAGGGGGCGGAGCCAGCATTGTGTGGGGAAAGCCCAGCCTTATTCAGGTCCCAGGTGTACTCCTCCCTGCCATCAACATGCAGATCTCTCCACCCACCACCAGGGCAGACCCAACCTGGCTCCTGGAGCCAGACACACCAGCCAATCGCAAGCCAGACAGTCACTGCACATTTATGCCAGCGTCTAGAAGTGGCACTTCTATACTAGTCACAGTAACGCCGCACACATCATTGCACAGCATTCACTCTCACGAGTTCGCACATACCAAACTCGACCCTGCACTCCTCTCACATCAGGACTTAACACGGTCACTCAGATCCCCCATGCATTCCTATGGGAGGGCAGGTCAGTCTCACTAAACATACGCAGAGCGCACGCACTTTCCACTGGGACACAGTGTAAAAGCGCCTAGAGGCCTAAAACCACTAGTACAACACAGGAAAAAGGCTAGGATAAATGCAAAAAGTTCTAGGGGTGAACTTGCCAGAAGGGCCAAGTCCAACACCTGCTCCTAAGAAACTAGATCCGCTTTGAACCAAGAAGAATCTCTGCCTGAGGAGGAGGCGCCAGGAAAGCTGTAAGGAGGAAGACTGTCCCTATCCTGGGGGACTGGCCTGCAGTGGTGACCTTGCTGCCAAAGGAGAGAAAAGGAACCTTTTACTAAAGACTTTGCATCATTTTTATTTTCAAGAAACTTGTGCTTTCAAAAACGATCTCCAAGGGCCTGGAAGTGAGCTTGCCCCCTGAACTGAGCCCCAGGACCATTGGGCTCATCCTGACCTTCACTCGCCTACCGCTGGACTGTGGTGTTCCTTCCCTCACCGGAGCCGTGACTCCCGTGCCCATCAGCCCCTCCTTGAGCCGTGACCGGACTGCTTAGCCGCCCCTGCCTTGGGAAGAGCCTCGCTCGATCTGAGCCAATCTCCCTACGCCGTGCTGGGCTGCCTCCGTCACCTCGCTCGCCGGAGGCCCGCTGCGTACCTTCACCCCTCCCGCCAGAATCGGCACTGTGAGCATCTCCAAGCCTCGAACAGCCCGGACGTGGAAAGCGTGCCCGGCTGCCCCGCTTTGCTCACTTGCCAAACTGAAACACCCCGCTCTTGCTGTGAGTCTGAAGGACCAGACCCCCCTCGTAAAGCGTGGGAGCCCCGGACGCCGCCTCGCCCTTCTGAAGAGCCGCTGACTGTCCCGCACCCGCCTTTACTGAAAGAAAACAAGGTACTGTACTTACGAACTCGACCGCGAGTTCACATCGGATCCAAGGTCCGCAACGTTCTGTTTTCCCTGCCGTCTGACGCATGCCTCCCGGTTACCGTTTCAGCGCGAAGTGCGCTAAGACCCACAGTTCACCTTGTTGCCCCGCATAAGAATACTTTCCGTATAAAAGAACTTCCCGTATTCATAGAGATCGTGGCCCCACCGTTTCATCGTTACTGGGTCTTGTACTAAATCTGCTGAAAATATAAAAGCCTTATTTTTGTATACAACCTGCCTGGTGTCCGTTTGTGGTGCATGCAAAGTATTTACTGTGTGTATAATTGCAAGTGCTTAACCGTGTACACCCTGAGGTTTAGCCTTGACTGCTCGTGCCACGCACCTAGAGGGTGAGCAGGGGTTATTCTAAGGAGCCATCCTTCGCCCTGACTAGAAGTAAAGGGTTCCTGCGTGTCGCTGGTACTTGCCTGCGCCAACCAGAGCCCCCTCATTTCTAACACCCTGTATACTCACACACTGCTGGCCCTGGACAACCACAAACTGCTCGCCCTGCACACTCACACTTTTCTCACACTCACACACTGCATACCCTGCACACCCAAACACTGCTCACCCTGCATACTCACACACTGCTCACCCTGCATACTCACACACTGCTCACCCTGCACACTCACACAATGCTTACCCTGCACACTCACACACTTCTCACCCTGCACACCCACACTCTGCTCCCCTGCACACCCACAGACTGCTGACCCTAAACACCCATACATTGCTCACCCTGCACACTCACACACTGCTCACCCTGCACACTCACACACTGCTCTCCCTGCACACTCACACACTGTTCACCCTGCATACTCACACACTGCTCACCCTGCACATTCACACATTGCTCACCCTGCACTCTCAAGCACTGCTCACTCTTTAACATACTGAAGGCCCTGGACACCCAAACACTACTCACCCTGCACACCCACACACTGCTCACCCTGCACACCTACACATTGCTCACCCTGCACATCCACACATTGCTCACCCTGCACACTCACATACTGCTCACCCTGCACACTCACACTGCTGGCCCCTGGCTCCACACACTGCTCACCCTGCATAATCACACAGTACTCACCCTGCACACCCACAGACTGGTCATCCTGCATACTCACACACTGCTCACCCTGCATGCTCACACACTGCTCACCCTGCATATTCACACACTGCTGCCCTGGACACCCACACACTGCTCACCCTGCACACTCACCCACTTCTCACACACACACAGTGCTCACCCTGCACACCCACACACTGCTCACCCTGCATACCCACACACTGCTCACCCTGCACACTCACACCCTGCTCACCCTGCACACTCACACACTGCTCACACTGTACATTCACACACTGCTCACCTTGCAAACCCTCACATTGCTCACCCTGCACACCCACACTCTGCTCACACTCACACACTGCTCACCCTGCACACCCACACACTGCTCACCCTGCATATCAACACACTGCTCACCCTGTACACTCACACACTGCTGCTCAATTTGCACACCCACACATTGCTCACCCTGCACACTCACACACTGCTCACCCTGCACACTCACACTGCTGGCCCTGGACACCACACACTGCTCACCCTGCATACTCACATACTGCTTACCCTGCATGCTCACACACAGCTCACCCTCCATATACACACACTGCTGGCCCTGGACACCCACACACTGTTCACCCTGCAAACTCACACACTGCCCATCCTGCATTCTCACACACTGCTCACCCTGCACACTCACACACTGCTGACCCTGCATACTCACACACTGCTGACCCTGGACACCCACACACTGCTCACCCTGCACACTCACATGCTGCTCACCCTGCACACTCACACACTGCTCACCCTGCATACCCACACACTGCTCACCCTGCATACCCACACTCTGCTCACCCTGCTAACTCACAGACTGCTCACCCTGCACACCCATACATTGCTCACCCTGCACACTCACACACTGCTCACCCGGAATACTCACACACAGCTCACCCTGAATACTCACACAGTGCTCACCCTGCACACTCATACATCGATCACCCTGCACACCCACACACTGCTCACCCTGCACGCTCACAGACTGCTCGCCCACACACTGCTCACCCTGCATACGCACACACTGCTTACCCTGTACACTGGCACACTGCTTACCCTGCATTCACACACTGCTCACCCTGCATAATCACACATTGCTGGCCCTGGGCACCCACACACTGCTCACCTTGCACACTCACACACTGCTCACAGTCAAATACTGCTCACCCTGCACACCCACACACTGCTCACCCTCCATACTCACACACTGCTCACCCTGCACACTCAAACACTGTTCACCCTGCATACTCACACACTGCTGGCCCTGGACAGCCACAAACTGCTCACCCTGCACACTCACACACTGCTCACCTTGCACACTCACAGATTGCTCACTCTCCACACTCACACACTGCTTACCCTGTATACTCACACACTGCTCTCCCTGCACACTCACACACTGTTCACCCTGCATACTCACACCCTGCTCACCCTGCTCACTCACACCCTGCTGACCCTGCACACTCACATACTGCTCACGCTGCTCAGTCACACACTGCTCACCTTGCACACCACACACTGCTCACCCTGCACACCCACACACTGCTCACACTCACACACTGCTCACCCTGCACACCCACACACTGCTCACCCTGCATATCAGCACAATTCTCACCCTGTACACTCAACAACTGCTGGCCCTGGACACATGCACACTGCTCAGCCTGCACACCCACACACTGGTCACCCTGCACTCTCAAGTACTGCTCACTCTTTAACACACTGCTGGGCCTGGACACTCACACACTGCTCACCCTGCACACTCACACTCCACACCCTGAACACCCACACACTGCTCACCCTGCTCACCCACCCTCTGCGCACCCTGCACACCCACAGACTACTCACCCTGCACACCCACACATTGCTCACCCTGCACACTCATATACTGCTAAACCTGTACACTCACACTGCTGGCCCTGGACACCCACACACTGCTCACCCTGCATACTCACACACTACTCACCCTGAACACCCACAATCTGCTCATCCTGCATACTCACACACTGCTCACCCTGCATGCTCACACACTGCTGGACCTGGACACGCACACACTGTTCGCCCTGCAAACTCACACATTGCTCACCCTGCATACTCACACACTGCTCGCCCTGCACACTCACACACTGCTCACCCTGCACACTCACACACTGCTCACCTGCATATGAACACACTTATCACGCTGCACACTCACACATGGCTGTCCCTGGACACCCACACACTGCTCACCCTGCTCACCCACACACAGCTCACCCTGCACTCTCAAGCACTGCTCACTCTATAACACACTGCTGGCCCTGGACAACCACAAACTGCTCACCCTGTACACTAAAACACTGCTCACCCTGCACACTCACAGATTGCACACCCTCCACACTCACACACTGCTCACCCTGCACACTCACACACTGCTCTCCCAGCAAACTCACACACTGTTCACCCTGCACACTCACACACTGCTCACCCTGCACACTCACACACTGCTCACCCTGCACACCCTGCACACCCACACGTTGCTCACCCTGCACACTCATATACTGCTCACCCTGCACACTCACACTGCTGGCCCTGGACACCCACTCACTGCTCACCCTGCATACTCACACACTACTCATCCAGCACACCCACATTCTGCTCACTCTGCATACTCACACACTGCTCACCCTGCATGCTCACACACTGCTGGCCCTGGACACCCACACACTGCTCACCCTGCACACACACACACTGCTCACCCTGCACACTCACACACTGCTCCCCATGCACACTCACATACTGTTTACCTGCATATGAACACACTAATCACCCTGCAGACTGACACATGGCTGGCCCTGGACACCCACACACTGCTCACACTGCACAACCACACACTGCTCACCCTGCACTCTCAAGCACTGCTCACTCTATAACGCACTGCTGGCCCTGGACACCCACACACTGCTCACCTTGATCACTCACATACTGCTCACCCTGAACACTCACACACTGCTGGCCCTGGACACCCACACACTGCTCACCCTGTACACACACACAGCTCACCCTGCACAACCACACGCTGCTCACCCTGCACACTGTGAGACCGGCCTCGTGGCGTGGGTCCTCCCGACCAGCCAGCTACCCTGCAACCACGCCGAACCTCGATGTTACAGCCTCCCGGCCCCTGTGGGCCAGCCTCCCGAGGGCCGGCCAGATTCCCAACACGCATGCCCGGCTGAGGGAGGGCGAAACCCCCCCAAAACCACACCGAGAGGCGCCGATCAGGTCACACCTCTGGTCTCTTCCCCGAGGGAGGTTCGATCGACCACCAGGCCCCCGGTGAGCAGGCGCCTCACCCGCTGGGTGTCTGGAGTCCCTCCAGGACCCCCGTGAACAGATCAAAGGAGCAGAACCCCGACACACCGCCCCAGGCACCAGACCCCTCTGCACGAGGACTCCGGACTTCAAAGAGGAGGGGGAGTATAACAAGGGGTGCTGAAGGGATGGGAGGAAGAAGAAGACCTGGACTGACGAGAACCTGCTGACGCTGTCGCGGCTCCTCGAACTCTGAAACATCTGAGCCCTGCTGACACTGTCGCGGCTCCCCGAACTCTGAATCATCTGAGCCCTGCTGACGCTGTCGCGGCTCCTCGAACACTGAACCCTCCGAGCCCTGCGGACGCTGTCGCGGCTCCTCGAACGGTGAACCATCCGAGCCCTGCGGACGCTGTCGCGGCTCCTCGATCGCTGAACCATCCGAGCCCTGCTGACGCTGTCGCGGCTCCCCGAACCCTGAACCATCCGAGCCCTGCGGACGCTGTCGCGGCTCCTCGAACTCTGAAACATCTGAGCCCTGCTGACGCTGTCGCGGCTCCCCGAATTCTGATCCATCTGAGCCCTGCCGACGTCGCCGCGGCTCCTCGAACTACGAACCTCCGGTGCCTGCTGAGTGACTCGCGGCCCGCTCCTCCAAGAGAACCGGCAGAGATTGCCGAGAGAAGTAACACCCCCTCAGCTCGAGGATTGAGAGCTGTGCGGCGGGTACTCCGCAGAGACACTGATTCAAAGACTGTCCCGCTACACCTTACCCCTCATCACGAGACCTCTGCCGCTTGTGGCACTAATTCTGCTCCTGCCTTCCGGATCATAAAGATCCCTAATAACCTATGATAAAATCTATTATCCTGCAACGAACTACCGTGTGGTGTCCCTCTATCTGAAAATAGTAGTGCAGCGTGTGCGACCCTAGGTACGAGACCCTTCCAGGAAGGGCCTCCCCGCTCTTGCTCGGCCGAACTCGAGGAGAGGTGGGCCTCCGGGTGGTCAGGAACGTATTCCGCAACATCCCGGGGGAACGCTTTCCAACATTGGTGGCAGCGACGGGATCCGAGCCAACACCTAGAGATCGTGCAGTAGACGGCTAACGCACTACCCAGAAGAAATGGAAGGAGAAATTTCCCTAGGTGCCGCCGGCACCAACCCGAGCACGACATTCCGAGAGGACCAGTTGGAATCTTATACGCACCGAGAACTGAAACAATTTTGCAAAGACCTTGGAATCGCTACCACCGGACTAAGCACGAAAGAGGACTTCCAAGAAGCATTAAGAACCTGGGTCGAGGCGGGGACTCCCCAGACACAAACAGAAGGGGAGCCTCCTAACGAACCCCGAAGCAGCCCGGGGAGGAACGGCGCCCCCGAGGGGGGCCTATCCCCAGAGGAAATAGCGGACCGAGAAAGAGGTCGCAACCACGAACTAGAACTAGCAAAATTGAAAATCGAAGGAGAGATAAAGCTGGCCGAAAAGAAACTGGCGGTAGAACAGTTACGCCTACAAGGAGAACTTGAGGAAAAGAAACGACAAAGAGAACACGAAGAAAGAAAACTCCAGCTAGAGCACGAACGTAGCCTGAAGGAGATCGAGCTCAAGGCTAAGAATGCAGAAGTCAGACCCCGGAAACCCGACCCCCTTCCGCCAACGTGGAACTAAAGGTCCACATCCCCAAAGATGTGGTGAAAGAATACTATAAGAACGACGACATCCAGCAATGGTTCAAAGCCTACGAAGTCGCCATGACCTCCCACCGAGTCCCACAGAACGACTGGGGGGCTGGGCTGTGGGGCCGGTTCCTGAGCGAGGGAAGAGATACCCTGCTGGACCTGCCTTCCACGGTAATGAACTCCTACAGTCACATGAAAGAGGCCCTAGTAGCCAGATATGGGCTCACCCCTGAAATGTACCGGCAACGGTTTAGAGACTGCAAGAAGATACCCGGTACCACCTGGGTGGAGTAGGTGAACTTTTACAGCCGGGCCTTGGACGGGTGGATCAAGGGCAGCAAGGTCTCCACCTTTGAGGAGCTGTTCGACCTGATCGCTTGGGAACACTTGGCCGCTAATTGCTTTGTAGAACTATGCCAGCACCTCCTGGACAGCAAACTCACAGACCCTCAAACTGGCCATCGAGGCTGACCGGTGGGTAAACACCCAGGCCTCCCGGGGTCCCGTGGGAGACTACGGCCGCCACAGTCAGGGCCCCCCCTGCCAGAGGGGCGGAGGGAATCAAGGCCGGCCAAGGGAACTTCCGGGGGTATCCCCACGCAGCCCCCCCAGAGGACAACCTCCACCCTTTCCAGCTCCACCTCCAGCCAGCACCGGGCCACCGGGGAGGCCGGGGCCTCGCGTGAGGATCACCTGTTTCCGCTGCCAACAGACCAGACACTATGCCAGCGACCCTCAATGTCCCATGTACCAGCGAACCGCCACAACAACTCCACCGGCTTGACAAATGGCCTCCGTAGCCCTGGGGGAAGAGATGGAAGACTCCGAAGAATGGGAACCCGCCGCCATGGCCTTGGTCTCCCTAGGGGACCGGGAGATGGTCCCCGGAGCGCCCCTGCCCGCTAACACGAAGAAGTACCGACAGCAGGTGACGGTCAACGGTCACCGCGTCGAGGGCCTCCGGGACACGGGGGCGAGTGTCACGGCGGTTCATTGTCACCTGGTCTCCGAAGATCAGATCCTACCCGGCGCCTTTTGTCCCGTCATATCCTCAGACAATTCCGAGAGCCTCTGCCGGATGGCTCTGGTTCCCTTCGAATGGGGGGGAGTCACCGGCAAGTTAAAGGTGGCGGTACGAACCTCCCAGCCCGTGGACTGCCTCCTGGGCAACGACCTCGAGAATTCCCCGTGGGGACAAGTGGAACGAAGAGCCCATCTCGAGATGATGGGTCTACCCGAATGGGTATGCGCCACCACGCTCTCGATGACTCTCAGAGTGCCTTCCTCCGAGGAGGGGGAGGCCATGCCGCGGAGCACCGCCACCATCCCCGAGGTCCCAGATGCGCCACCTGAGGCCAACGACCCCCTTCCGGACGAAGCGACCGTTCCCGACGAGGGGTCCGTGCCTTCCGACCCCGAACCCCTGACCGAGCTCGAAGACCTGCCAGAAATGGCCCAGTGGCACTGCGAAGGAGGCCCCTCCCGAGAAGAATTCTGCCAAGAACAATCCACCTGCCCGTCCCTCATTGGACCCCGACAACAGGCCGAGGCCCAAGCAGCAGGCGACCAGACTGGCAACCACTGGGTATACTGGGAAAACGGCCTCCTGTACAGCGAACAGAAGTCGGCCGAGTTGGGATCAGCCCGAGTATTAGTGGTACCCCTGCGCTGCCGAAGTCTCCTCCTGGGCCTGGCCCACGATGTACCCCTGGCCGGACACTTAGGACAAGATAAGACCTACCAGCGACTCGTCACCCACTTCTATTGGCCCAAGATGCGAGCAAATGTGGAGGCCCACTGCAAATCCTGCCCCACGTGCCAGGCCAGCGGAAAGAGTGGGGGGAAGCGCAAGGCTCCGCTGCAACCCTTCCCAGTCGTCAGTACCCCTTTTGAGCGGGTAGGGATCGACATCGTGGGACCACTGGACCCCAAGACAGCCCAGAGCCACCGGTTCATCCTCGTCCTGGTGGATCATGCCACCCGTTACCCCGAAGCCATCCCTCTCCGCACCGTGACGGCCCCCGTGGTAGGCCGGGCCTTGATGGGGATCTTCTCCCACGTGGGGTTCCCCCGCGAAGTCGTGAGTGATCGGGGTACGAACTTTATCTCCCGATACATGAGGTCCCTCTGGCAGCAGTGCGGAGTATCGTACAAGTTCACCACCCCGTACCACCCCCAAGGGAACGGCATAGTCGAGCGCTTTAACAAGACACTGAAAGGAATGATCATGGGCCTCGCGGAACCCCTACGCTGGAGGTGGGACGTCCTCCTCCCATGCCTCCTGTTCGCCTACCGGGAGGTTCCCCAAAAATCCCTGGGGTTCAGCCCATTCGAACTGCTATATGGACACCCCGTCCGGGGACCCCTGAGCCTGGTCAAGGAGGGTTGGGAAACGACCCCCCGGGGGACCCCTCCGGATGTGTTCCGATACATCTTGGCGCTCCGCAACCAGACCCGGAAATTCAGAGAACTCGCAGAATCGAACCTCGAGGCTAGTCAGGAAGAGATGAAGCACTGGTATGACCAGAATGCTACGCTGGTCGAGTTTCAGCAGGGCCAACAAGTCTGGGTCATGGCCCCGGTGAAGCCTTGCGCCCTCCAAGATAAATGGACTGGACCCTTCAAGGTGGTCGAGCGGAAGAGCCAAGTCACCTATCTCATCGATGTGCAGTCCCCACGGAACCCCCTCCGGGTTCTCCACGTGAACCGCCTCAAACCCCACTTTGTAAGGACAGAATTGAGTTTGCTCCTGGCCACCGACGATGGGGCCGAAGAAGACATCGAGCCCCTTCCAGACCCCCTGGAGGCGGAAGAGACCGATGGTTCCGTGGAAGGGTTGAGACTATCAACCACCCTCACAGCCCAACAGTCCGCCGACTGCCGCCAGCTCCTAAAGCAGTTCGCGGACCTCTTCTCCCTAACCCCTGGGGTCACCAACTGGTGTGTCCACGACGTGAACAACGGCGACAGCCCGCCCGTGAGACACCGGGCCTACCGGGTCCCTGATCGGGTCCGAACCAGCCTCCAGACCGAGGTAGTGAAGATGCTGGCCCTCGGGGTGATTGAACCCTCCGACAGCCCCTGGGCCAGCCCGGTAGTCCTGGTTCCGAAAGCGGCTACCCCGGGTGTCGCCCCCGAACTGAGGTTTTGCGTGGACTACCGAGGACTCAATGCGATCACCCGAGCGGACGCTCACCCTATCCCCCGTGCCGACGAGCTCATTGACTGCCTCGGGGCCGCTCGCTACCTCAGCACCTTCGACCTAACGAGTGGATACTGGCAGATTGCCCTCACCGAGGGAGCCAAGGAGCGCACCGCCTTCTCCACCCCGGATGGGCACTACCGCTTTAGGGTGATGCCGTTTGGAATGAAGAATGGCCCGGCCACCTTCCAGCGGCTGGTGAACCGCATCCTGTCCGGACTAGAGGGGTTCAGCGCAGCGTATCTCGACGATATAGCGGTATTTAGCTCCCAATGGACCGAGCACCTCCAGCACCTCCGACAAGTCCTGCTGGCTCTGCGCCGGGCCGGCCTCACCATCAAAGCCAGCAAATGTCAAATTGGGCACGGCTCCGTAACCTATCTGGGGCACCAGGTGGAAAGCGGGCAGGTCGCCCCCCTCCAGCCAAAGATCGACGCCATCATGTCCTGGGAACCCCCCACGACCCAAACGGAAGTCCGGGCCTTCCTGGGCCTCACCGGGTACTACCGGAGGTTTATTAAGAACTATGGCAGCATTGCAGGCCCCCTCACAGAACTAACCTCCAAAAAACACCCCAAGAAAGTACAATGGACTCCCTCCTGCCAGAAGGCGTTCGACACCCTAAAAACCGCCATGTGTGCGGCTCCGGTGCTCAAAGCACCCGACTACGCCCAGGAGTTTGTGGTCCAGACGGACACCTCGGAACACGGCATCGGGGCAGTCCTCTCCCTGTTCGACAACAAGGGCATAGATCGGCCCATAGCATTCATCAGCCGAAGGTTGCTGCCCCGAGAACAGCGGTGGAGCACAATTGAGAGAGAGACCTTCGCAGTAGTCTGGGCCCTCAAAAAGCTACGGCCCTACCTGTTTGGAACACACTTCTGAGTACAAACGGATCACCGACCCCTGCAGTGGTTGATGCGAATGCGAGGGGAAAACCCCAAACTGCTACGCTGGTCCATCTCCCTCCAGGGGATGGACTTCACGGTGGAACATCGCCCCGGGATGGACCACGCCAACGCGGACGGCCTGTCCCGATTCTTCCGATTCAGCGAGGAGAACTCCCAAGTGGATGGGTAGTTCTCCCCGCCTTTCAGCTGGGGGGGCCCATGTGAGACCTGCCTCATGGCGTGGGTCCTCCCGACAAGCCAGCTACCCTGCAACCACGCCGAACCTCGATGTTACAGCCTCCCGGCCCCCGTGGGCCAGCCTCCCGAGGGCCGGCCAGATCCCCAACACGCATGCCCGGCTGAGGGAGGGCGAAACCCCCCCAAAACCACACCGAGAGGCGCCGATCAGGTCACACCTCTGGTCTCTTCCCCGAGGGAGGTTCGATCGACCACCAGGCCCCCGGTGAGCAGGCGCCTCACCCGCTGGGTGTCTGGAGTCCCTCCAGGACCCCCCTAAACAGATCAAAGGAGCAGAACCCCGACACACCGCCCCAGGCACCAGACCCCTCTCCACGAGGACTCCGGACTTCAAAGAGGAGGGGGAGTATAACAAGGGGTGCTGAAGGGATGGGAGGAAGAAGAAGACCTGGACTGACGAGAGCCTGCCGACGCTGTCGCGGCTCCTCGAACTCTGAAACATCTGAGCCCTGCTGACGCTGTCGCGGCTCCCCGAACTCTGAATCATCTGAGCCCTGCTGACGCTGTCGCGGCTCCTCGAACACTGAACCCTCCGAGCCCTGCGGACGCTGTCGCGGCTCCTCGAACGCTGAACCATCCGAGCCCTGCGGACGCTGTCGCGGCTCCTCGAACGCTGAACCATCCGAGCCCTGCTGATGCTGTCGCGGCTCCCCGAACCCTGAACCATCCGAGCCCTGCGGACGCTGTGGCGGCTCCTCGAACTCTGAAACATCTGAGCCCTGCTGACGCTGTCGCGGCTCCCCGAATTCTGATCCATCTGAGCCCTGCCGACGTCGCCGCGGCTCCTCGAACTACGAACCTCCGGTGCCTGCTGAGTGACTCGCGGCCCGCTCCTCCAAGAGAACCGGCAGAGATTGCCGAGAGAAGCAACACCCCCTCAGCTCGAGGATTGAGAGCTGTGCGGCGGGTACTCCGCAGAGACACTGATTCAAAGACTGTCCCGCTACCCCTTACCCCTCATCACGAGACCTCTGCCGCTTGTGGCACTAATTCTGCTCCTGCCTTCCGGATCATAAAGATCCCTAATAACCTATGATAAAATCTATTATCCTGCAACGAACTACCGTGTGGTGTCCCTCTATCTGAAAATAGTAGTGCAGCGTGTGCGACCCTAGGTACGAGACCCTTCCAGGAAGGGCCTCCCCGCTCTTGCTCGGCCGAACTCGAGGAGAGGTGGGCCTCCGGGTGGTCAGGAACGTATTCCGCAACATCCCGGGGGAACGCTTTCCAACACACACCCACACACTGCTCACCCTGCACATCCACACACTGCTCACCCTGCACACTCACACACTGCTCACCCTGCTCACCCTGCACACTCACACTGCTGGCCCTGCACACTCACACACTGCTCACCTTGCACACCCACACACTGCTCACCCTGCACACTCACAAACTGGTCATCCTGCACTCTCAAGCACTGCTCACTCTTTAACACACTGCTGGCCCTGCACACTCACACACTGCTCACCCTGCACACTCACAAACTGCTCACCCTGCTCATCCACACTTGGCTTACCCTGCACACCCACAGACTGCTCACCCTGCACACCCTGCACACCCACACATTGCTCACCCTGCACACTCATATACTGCTCACCCTGCACACTCACACTGCTGGCCCTGGACACCCACTCACTGCTCACCCTGCATACTCACACACTACTCAACCCGCACACCCACATTCTGCTCACTCTGCATACTCACACACTGCTCACCCTGCATGCTCACACACTGCTGGCCCTGGACACCCACACATTGCTCATCCTGCACACTCACACACTGCTCACCCTGCACACTCACACACTGCTCACCATGCACACTCACATACTGTTTACCTGCATATGAACACACTAATCACCCTGCAGACTCACACATGGCTGGCCCTGGACACCCACACACTGCTCACACTACACACCCACACACTGCTCACCCTGCACTCTCAAGCACTGCTCACTCTATAACGCACTGCTGGCCCTGGACACCCACACACTTCTCACCTTGATCACTCACATACTGCTCACCCTGAACACTCACGCACTGCTGGCCCTGGACACCCACACACTGCTCACCCTGTACACACACACAGCTCACCCTGCACAACCACACGCTGCTCACCCTGCACACCCACACACTGCTCACCCTGCACATCCACACACTGCTCACCCTGCACACTCACACAATGCTCACCCTGCACATTCACACTGCTGGCCCTGGACACCCACACACTGCTCACCGTACATACTCACACACTACTCACCCTGCATGCTCGCACAATGCTCACCCTGCATACTCACACACTGCTGGCCCTGGACACCCACACACTGCTCACCCTGCACACGCACACACTTCTCACACTCACACACTGCTCACCTTGCACACCCACACACTGCTCACCCTGCATACTCACACACTGCTCAACCTGCATACTCACACACAGCTCATCCTGCACCCTCACACACTGCTCACCCTGCATACTCACACTTTGCTGGGCCTGGACATCCACACACTGCTCCCACTGCACACTCACACACTGCTCACCCTGCACACCCACACACTGCTCACCATGCATACTCACACACTGCTCACCCTGCATACTCACACACTGCTCATCATGCACACCTACACCATGATCACCCTGCACTCCCACACACTGCTCACCCTGCACACCCACACACTGTTCACACTGCACAGCCACACACTGCTCACCATGCATACTCACACACTGCTCACCCTGCACACTCACACACTGCTCACCCTGCATACTCACGCACTGCTCACCCTGCACACCCACACTCTGCTCACCCTGCACACCCACACACTGCTCACCCTGCACACCCACACACTGTTCACACTGCACACCCACACACTGCACACCCTGCATACTCACACAATACTTGCCCTGCACACCCACACACTGCTCACTCTGCATACTCACACACTGCTCACCCTGCATACTCACACACTGCTCACCCTGCACACGCACACACTGCTCACACTGTACATTCACACAGTGCTCACCTTGCAAACCCTCACATTGCTCACCCTGCACACCCACACACTGCTCACACTCACACACTGCTCACCCTGCACACCCACACACTGCTCACCCTGCATATCAACACACTGCTCACCCTGTAAACTCACACACTGCTGCTCAATTTACACACCCACACATTGCTCACCCTGCACACTCACACACTGCTCACCCTGCACACTCACACTGCTGGCCCTGGACACCACACACTGCTCACCCTGCATACTCACATACTGCTTACCCTGCATGCTCACACACAGCTCACCCTCCATATACACACACTGCTGGCCCTGGACACCCACACACTGTTCACCCTGCAAACGCACACACTGCCCATCCTGCATTCTCACACACTGCTCACCCTGCACACTCACACACTGCTTACCCTGCATACTCACACAATGCTGACCCTGGACACCCACACACTGCTCACCCTGCACACTCACATGCTGCTCACCCTGCACACTCACACACTGCTCACCCTGCATACCCACACACTGCTCACCCTGCATACCCACACTCTGCTCACCCTGCTAACTCACAGACTACTCACCCTGCACACCCATACATTGCTCACCCTGCACACTCACACACTGCTCACCCGGAATACTCACACACAGCTCACCCTGAAAACTCACACACTGCTCACCCTGCACACTCATACATCGATCACCCTGCACACCCACACACTGCTCACCCTGCACGCTCACAGACTGCTCGCCCACACACTGCTCACCCTGCATACGCACACACTGCTTACCCTGTACACTGGCACACTGCTTACCCTGCATTCACACACTGCTCACCCTGCATAATCACACATTGCTGGCCCTGGGCACCCACACACTGCTCACCTTGCACACTCACACACTGCTCACAGTCAAATACTGCTCACCCTGCACACCCACACACTGCTCACCCTGCATACTCACACACTGTTCACCCTGCACACTCAAACACTGTTCACCCTGCATACTCACACACTGCTGGCCCTGGACAACCACAAACTGCTCACCCTGCATACTCACACACTGCTCTCCTTGTACACTCACACACTGTTCACCCTGCATACTCACACCCTGCTCACCCTGCTCACTCACACCCTGCTGACCCTGCACACTCACATACTGCTCACGCTGCTCAGTCACACACTGCTCACCTTGCACACACACACTGCTCACCCTGCAAACCCACACACTGCTCACACTCACACACTGCTCACCCTGCAAACCCACACACTGCTCACCCTGCATATCAGCACAATTCTCACCCTGTACACTCAACAACTGCTGTCCCTGGACACATGCACACTGCTCAGCCTGCACACCCACACACTGGTCACCCTGCACTCTCAAGTACTGCTCACTCTTTAACACACTTGCTGGGCCTGGACACTCACACACTGCTCACCCTGCACACTCACACTCCACACCCTGAACACCCACACACTGCTCACCCTGCTCACCCACCCTCTGCTCACCCTGCACACCCACAGACTACTCACCCTGCACACCGACACATTGCTCACCCTGCACACTCATATACTGCTAAACCTGTACACTCACACTGCTGGCCCTGGACACCCACACACTGCTCACCCTGCATACTCACACACTACTCACCCTGAACACCCACAATCTGCTCACCCTGCATACTCACACACTGCTCACCCTGCATGCTCACACACTGCTGGCCCTGGACACGCACACACTGTTCGCCCTGCAAACTCACACATTGCTCACCCTGCATACTCACACACTGCTCGCCGTGCACACCCACACACTGCTCACCCTGCATACTCACACACTGCTCACCTGCATATGAACACACTTATCACCCTGCACACTCACACATGGCTGTCCCTGGACACCCACACACTGCTCACCCTGCTCACCCACACACAGCTCACCCTGCACGCTCAAGCACTGCTCACTCTATAACACACTGCCGGCCCTGGACAACCACAAACTGCTCACCCTGCACACTAAAACACTGCTCACCCTGCACACTCACAGATTGCACACCCTCCACACTCACACACTGCTCACCCTGCACACTCACACACTGCTCTACCAGCAAACTCACACACTGTTCACCCTGCACACTCACACACTGCTCACCCTGCACACTCACACCCTGCTCACCCTGCACACTCACACACTGCTCACCTTGCACACCCACACACTGCTCACCCTGTACACTCACAAACTGGTCATCCTGCACTCTCAAGCACTGCTCACTCTTTAACACACTGCTGGCCCTGCACACTCACACACTGCTCACCCTGCACACTCACAAACTGCTCACCCTGCTCACCCACACTTGGCTTACCCTGCACACCCACAGACTGCTCACCCTGCACACTCATATACTGCTCACCATGCACACTCACACTGCTGGCCCTGGACACCCACTTACTGCTCACCCTGCATACTCACACACTACTCATCCCACACACCCACATTCTGCTCACTCTGCATACTCACACACTGCTCACCCTGCATGCTCACACACTGCTGGCCCTGGACACCCACACACTGCTTACCCTGCACACTCACACACTGCTCACCATGCACACTCACATACTATTTACCTGCATATGAACACACTAATCACCCTGCAGACTCACACATGGCTGGCCCTGGACACCCACACACTGCTCACACTGCACACCCACACACTGCTCACCCTGCACTCTCAAGCACTGCTCACTCCATAACGCACTGCTGGCCCTGGACACCCACACACTGCTCACCTTGATCACTCACACACTGCTCACCCTGAACACTCACACACTGCTGGCCCTGGACACCCACACACTGCTCACCCTGTACACACATACAGCTCACCCTGCACAACCACACGCTGCTCACCCTGCACACCCACACACTGCTCACCCTGCACATCCACACACTGCTCACCCTGCACACTCACACACTGCTCACCCTGCACACTCACACTGCTGGCCCTGGACACCCACACACTGCTCACCGTACATACTCACACACTACTCACCCTGCATGCTCGCACAATGCTCACCCTGCATACTCACACACTGCTGGCCCTGGACACCCACACACTGCTCACCCTGCACACACACACACTTCTCACACTCACACACTGCTCACCTTGCACACCCACACACTGCTCACCCTGCATACTCACACACTGCTCAACCTGCATACTCACACACAGCTCATCCTGCACACTCACACACTGCTCACCCTGCATACTCACACTTTGCTGGGCCTGGACATCCACACACTGCTCCCACTGCACACTCACACACTGCTCACCCTGCACACCCACACACTGCTCACCATGCATACTCACACACTGCTCACCCTGCATACTCACACACTGCTCACCATGCACACCTACACCATGATCACCCTGCACTCCCACACACTGCTCACCCTGCACACCCACACACTGTTCACACTGCACAGCCACACACTGCTCACCATGCATACTCACACACTGCTCACCCTGCACACTCACACACTGCTCACCCTGCATACTCACGCACTGCTCACCCTGCACACCCACACTCTGCTCACCCTGCACACCCACACACTGCTCACCCTGCACACCCACACACTGTTCACACTGCACACCCACACACTGCACACCCTGCATACTCACACAATACTTGCCCTGCACACCCACACACTGCTCACCCTGCATACTCACACACTGCTCACCCTGCATACTCACACACTGCTCACCCTGCACACTCACACACTGCTCACCCTGCACAAGCACACTCTGCTCCCCTGCTCACCCACAGACTGCTCACCCTGCAGACCCATATATTGCTCACCCTGTACACTCACACACTGCTCACCCTGCACATTCACACACTGCTCTCCCTGCACACTCACACACTGCTCACCCTGCATACTCACACACGGCTCACCCTGCACACTCACACACTGCTCACCCTGCATACTCACACTCTGCTGGGCCTGGACACCCACACACTGCTCCAACTGCACACTCACACACTGCTCACACTCACACTGTGAGACCGGCCTCACGGCGTTGCCCTCCCAATCATCCAGCCAACCTGCAACCACCCTCAAGACACGATATCTCCGACTCCGGCCGCCCCAGCCACCCAGATCCGAGGGCCGGCCAGAGCCCTGACAGACTCGACACCCTACCACGCATGTCCGACCGAGGGAGCGGGAACCCTCGAGCCAGACTCAAAGGCGCCAGCCCAGTCACACCTCGGGTCGCCTTCCCCGGGAAGACTCGATCGGCCACCAGGCCCCTGGGGAGCAGGCGCCTCCCCTGCCGAGCGTCTGGGGTCCCTCCCAGACCCACCTGAAAAGACCAAAGAAGTGAGCGGCAGGAAATCCCGCCGAACCCCCTCCGTCACCCCAGTCCCCCCTCTGCGAGGACCCCGGACTTCAAAGAGCAAGCGGAGTATAACAAGGGGTGCCGGAGAAACGAAGGCAGAGAAGACCTGGAACCATCCGAGCCTGCTGACGCTGTCGCGGCTCCTGAATGCTGAAGTCACCTGGGCCTGCTGAGTGACTCGCGGCCTCTTGCTATTGAACCATCTGAGCCCTGCTGACGAGGTCGCGGCTCCCGAGCACTGAACCACCTGGGCCTGCTGAGTGACTCGCGGCCCCCAGCTATTGAACCATCTGAGCCCTGCTGACGAGGTCGCGGCTCCCGAGCACTGAACCACCTGGGCCTGCTGAGTGACTCGCGGCCCCCAGATATTGAACCATCTGAGCCTTGCTGACGGAATCGCGGCTCCCGAACTCCGACCACCTGTGCCTGCTGAGAGACTTGCGGCGCTCCCCTTGAGGACGACTCGGTAAGAGATCGCCCAGAGAATCGACACCCTCCAGCTCGAGGATTGTGAGCTATCCGCAGGGTATTTCGCAGAGACACTATCTTGAAAGACTGTTCCGCTACCCCCATTTCCCATGACCGATTTGTGGTACTTCGTGCCACTGCTGTACTACTTGCATCTTGGATCATAAAGATCCCTTGAAAATCATCGATAAAAAAGACCTATCGTCCTACAAAAAATACGTGTGGTGTCACTCTGTTCGTAGTGTATATCAGGGTGTGCGCGCCTAGCTCGGCCTACGTGGGAGAGGTGGGTCAAAGGGGTGGGCAAGACGGGCATCGAACCCCCCTCCGGCGAACGCCTTTCCAACATTTGGTGGCAGACGACGGGATCCGAGCCGACACCGAAAGAGAGCGCGCAGTAAACGACTGACACACTACCAAACAGAGATGGAAGGAGAAACCTCCCTGGGTGCCGCAGGTACCGAAATAAGCTCACCGTTCCGAGAGGATCAATTGGACTATTACACACACAGAGAATTAAAACAGTTTTGCAAAGACCTTAGCATCGCTACCACCGGATTAAGCATAAAGGAAGACTTCCAGAAAGTATTGAAAACCTGGGTCGAGACGGGGGCACCCCCGACCCAAACGGAAGGAGACTCTGCCCATGAACCACAAAGCATCCCGGCGAGAAACAACGGGCCAGAGGGAAACCTGTCCCCCGAGGAGCTAGCGGACCGAGAGAGAAGCCGCAACCACGAACTTGAATTGGCAAAACTAAAAATCGAGGGAGAACTAAAACTAGCAGAGAAAAAGTTGGCCGTCGATCAGTTACGGCTACAAGGGGAACTCGAAGAGAAGAGGACACTAACCCGGGAGAAGGGCCAGAACCTTCCGCCCCGGAGGCCCTGACTGAGCTCGGAGAACTGCCCGAGATGGGCCAGTGGCGCTGTGAGGGGGGGCCCTCCCGGGAAGAGTTCTGCCAGGAACAGGCCACTTGCCCCTCCCTCGTGGGACTCAGACAACAAGCCGAAGCCCAGGCTGCCGGTGACCGAACCGGAACCCATTGGATCTATTGGGACAATGGCCTCCTATACAGCGAGCAAAAGTCCGCCGAGCTAGGCGCAGCCCGGGTACTGGTGGTACCCCTGCGTTTCCGGAGCCTCCTCCTGGGCCTGGCCCACGATGTACCCTTGGCAGGACACTTAGGCCAAGACAAGACATATCAGCGATTGGTTACTCACTTCTATTGGCCCAAGATGCGAGCGAATGTAGAAGTACACTGCAAATCCTGCCTCACGTGCCAGGGCAGTGGGAAGCGTGGCGGAAAACGCAAAGCTCCCTTACAACCGTTCCCCGTTGTGAGTACCCCGTTCGAGCGGGTCGGCATCGACATCGTGGGACCCCTGGATCCGAAGACCGCCCAGGGCCACAGATTCATCCTTGTCCTGGTGGACCATGCCACCCGCTACCCCGAGGACATCCCCCTCCGCACCGTGACGGCTTCCGTGGTGGGCCGAGCTCTCATGGGGATCTTCTCCCGTGTCGGATTTCCCCGCGAGGTTGTGAGTGATCGCGGCACTAACTTTATATCCCGCTACATGAAGTCCCTGTGGCAACAGTGCGGAGTCACGTATAAGTTCACGACCCCCTACCACCCCCAGGGCAACGGCCTAGTGGAACGCTTCAACCGAACCCTAAAGGGAATGATCCTGGGCCTCGAAGAGCCCCTGCGCCGGAAATGGGACGTCCTCCTCCCTTGCCTCCTGTTCGCATACCGAGAAGTTCCCCAAAAGTCTCTCGGGTTCAGCCCCTTCGAACTGCTATACGGACATCCCGTCCGAGGGCCCCTGAGCCTGGTCAAAGAGGGCTGGGAGACAAGCCCCCGGGGGACACCCCCTGATGTGTTCCGCTACATCCTGGCGCTCCGCAACCAGACGAGGAAGTTCAGAGAACTCGCAGAGGCTAACCTCGAGGCCAGCCAAGAAGAAATGAAGCGCTGGTATGACCAGAACGCAACCCTGGTCGAGTTCCAGCCGGGCCAGCAGGTTTGGGTCATGGCCCCGGTGAAGCCCTGCGCCCTACAAGACAAATGGACTGGTCCCTTCAAGGTGATCGAGCGGAAGAGCCAGGTCACGTACCTGGTCGATGTACAGTCCCCACGGAACCCCCTCCGGGTCCTCCACGTGAACCGTCTCAAGCCCCACTTTGTGAGAACGGAATTAAGTTTGCTACTGGCCACCGATGATGGGGCGGAAGAAGACACCGAACCCCTGCCCGACCCCCTGTGCGCTAAAGACCTGGATGGCTCCGTGGAGGGAGTAGGACTTTCAACCACCCTCACTCCCCAACAGTCCGACGACTGCCGCCAGCTGCTCAGACAATTCGCAGACCTCTTCTCCCTCATTCCGAGGGTCACCGACTGGTGTGTCCACGACGTGGACACCGGCGACAGCCCGCCTGTGAGACACTGAGCCTACCGGGTGCCTGACCGGGTCCGCACCTGCATCAAGACCGAGGTACAGAAGATGCTCACCCTTGGAGTAATTGAACCCTCCGACAGCCCCTGGGCCAGCCCGGTGGTCCTGGTCCCGAAGGCGGCTTCCCCGGGGGTCGCCCCCGAACTAAGATTCTGTGTGGACTACCGGGGGCTCAATGCGGTCACCCGAGCAGACGCTCACCCTATCCCCCGCGCCGACGAGCTCATCGACCGCCTGGGGGCCGCCCGGTTCCTCAGCACTTTCGACCTGACCTGCGGATACTGTCAGATTGCTCTCACGGAGGGAGCGAAAGAACGCTCTGCCTTCTCCACACCAGATGGCCACTACCTCTTCAGGGTCATGCCGTTCGGGATGAAGAACGCCCCGGCCACGTTCCAGCGGTTGGTGAAAAAGGTCCTGGCCGGACTCGAGGAGTTCAGCGCAGCATACCTTGACGACATCGCCGTATTCAGCTCTCAATGGCACGAGCATCTCCAGCACCTCCGACAAGTACTCATGGCCCTGCGCCAAGCCGGCCTAACAGTGAAAGCCAGCAAATGCCAGCTCGGGCAAGGCTCCGTGGTCTACCTGGGGCATCAGGTGGGCAGCGGCCAGGTCGCCCCCCTCCAACCAAAGATCGACGCCATCAAGTCCTGGGAGCCCCCCACCACGCAGACGGAGGTCCGGGCCTTCCTGGGCCTTACAGGGTACTACCGGAGGTTCATTAAAAACTATGGTAGTATCGCGGGGCCCCTCACGGAGTTGACCTCCAAAAAGCTTCCGAAGAAGGTGCAGTGGACCACCCCGTGCCAGCAGGCGTTCGACGCCTTGAAAACCGCCATGTGCACCGCCCCCGTACTCAAGGCCCCCGACTACTCCCAAGAGTTTGTGGTCCAGACAGACGCATCCGAACACGGCATCGGGGCCGTCCTCTCGCAGTTAGACGACAAAGGCATCGATCAGCCCATAGCCTTCATCAGCCGAAGGCTGCTGCCGCGAGAGCAGCGTTGGAGTACTATAGAACGAGAGACCTTTGCCGTAGTCTGGGCCCTCAAGAAACTACGGCCATACTTGTTCGGAACCCATTTCCGAGTACAGACGGACCACCGGCCCTTGCGGTGGCTAATGCAGATGAGGGGGGAGATCCCCAAGCTACTACGATGGTCCATCTCTCTCCAAGGGATGGATTTCACTGTCGAACATCGCCCCGGGGCAGATCATGCCAACGCCGACGGCCTGTCCCGGTTCTTCCGCTTCGGCGAGGAGAATCCCCCAGTGGATGGGTAGTTCTCCACGCCTTTCAGCTGGGGGGGACGCGTGTGAGACCGGCCTCACGGCGTTGCCCTCCCAATCATCCAGCCAACCTGCAACCACCCTCAAGACACGATATCTCCGACTCCGGCCGCCCCAGCCACCCATATCCGAGGGCCGGCCAGAGCCCTGACAGACTCGACACCCTACCACGCATGTCCGACCGAGGGAGAGGGAACCCTCGAGCCGGACCCAAAGGCGCCAGCCCAGTCACACCTCGGGTCGCCTTCCCCGGGAAGACTCGATCGGCCACCAGGCCCCTGGGGAGCAGGCGCCTCCCCTGCCGAGCGTCTGGGGTCCCTCCCAGACCCACCTGAAAAGACCAAAGAAGTGAGCGGCAGGAAATCCCGCCAAACCCCCTCCGTCACCCCAGTCCCCCCTCTGCGAGGACCCCGGACTTCAAAGAGCAAGCGGAGTATAACAAGGGGTGCCGGAGAAACGAAGGCAGAGAAGACCTGGAACCATCCGAGCCTGCTGACGCTGTCGCGGCTCCTTAACGCTGAAGTCACCTGGGCCTGCTGAGTGACTCGCGGCCTCTTGCTATTGAACCATCTGAGCCCTGCTGACGAGGTCGCGGCTCCCGAGCACTGAACCACCTGGGCCTGCTGAGTGACTCGCGGCCCCCAGCTATTGAACCATCTGAGCCCTGCTGACGAGGTCGCGGCTCCCGAGCACTGAACCACCTGGGCCTGCTGAGTGACTCGCGGCCCCCAGCTATTGAACCATCTGAGCCTTGCTGACGGAATCGCGGCTCCCGAACTCCGACCACCTGTGCCTGCTGAGAGACTCGCGGCGCTCCCCTTGAGGACGACTCGGTAAGAGATCGCCCAGAGAATCGACACCCTCCAGCTCGAGGATTGTGAGCTATCCACAGGGTATTTCGCAGAGACACTATCTTGAAAGACTGTCCCGCTACCCCCATTCCCCACGACCGATTTGTGGTACTTCCTGCCACTGCTGTACTACTTGCATCTTGGATCATAAAGATCCCTTGAAAATCATCGATAAAAAAGACCTATTGTCCTACAAAGAATACGTGTGGTGTCACTCTGTTCGTAGTGTATATCAGGGTGTGCGCGCCTAGCTCGGCCTACGTGGGAGAGGTGGGTCAAAGGGGTGGGCAAGACGGGCATCGAACCCCCCTCCGGCGAACGCCTTTCCAACACACACACTGCTCACCCTACACACCCACACACTGCTCACCATGCATACTCACACACTGCTCACCCTGCATACTCACACACTGCTCACCATGCACACCTACACTCTGCTCACCCTGCACTCCCACACACTGCTCACCCTGCACACCCACACACTGTTCACATTGCATAGCCACACACTGCTCACCCTGCATACTCACAAACTGCTCACCCTGCACACTCACACACTGCTCACCCTGCATACTCACACACTGTTCACCCTGCAGACTCACACACTGCGCACCCTGCATGCTCACACACTACTGGCCCTGCACAACCACACACTGTTCACCCTGCACACCCACACACTGCTCACTATGCATACTCACACAATGCTCACCCTGCATACTCACACACTGCTCACCATGCACACCTAAACTCTGCTTACCCTGTACACCCACAGACTGCTCACCCTGCACACCCACACGTTGCTCACCCTGCACACTCATATACTGCTCACCCTGCACACTCACACTGCTGGCCCTGGACACCCACTCACTGCTCACCCTGCATACTCACACACTACTCACCCTGAACTCCCACATTCTGCTCACTCTACATACTTACACACTGCTCACCCTTCTTGCTCACACACTGCTGGCCCTGGACACCCACACACTGCTCACCCTGCACACTCACACACTGCTCACCCTGCACACTCACACACTGCTCACCATGCACACTCACATACTGTTTATCTCCATATGAACACACTAATCACCCTGCAGACTCACACATGGCTGGCCCTGGACACCCACACACTGCTCACACTGTACATCCAAACACTGCTCACCCTGCACTCTCAAGCACTGCGCACTCTATAACGCACTGCTGGCCCTGGACACCCACACCTGTCACCTTGCTCACTCACATACTGCTCACCCTGAACACTCACACACTGCTGGCCCTGGACACCCACACACTGCTCACCCTGCACACACACACAGCTCACCCTGCACAACCACACGCTGCTCACCCTGCACACCCACACACTGCTCACCCTGCACATCCACACACTGCTCACCCTGCACACTCACACACTGCTCACCCTGCATAGTCACACACTGCTTACCCTGCATACTCACACACTGCTGGCCCTGGACCCCCACACACTGCTCACACTGCACACGCACACACTTCTCACACTCACACACTGCTCACCTTTCACATCCACACACTGCTCACCCTGCATACTCACACACAGCTCAACCTGCATACTCACACATGGCTCACCCTGCACACTCACACACTGCTCACCCTGCATACTCACACTTTGCTGGGCCTGGACATCCACACACTGTTCCCACTGCACACTCACACACTGCTCACACTCACACACTGCTCACCCTGCACACCCAAACACTGCTCACCATGCATACTCACACACTGCTCACCCTGCATACTCACACACTGCTCACCATGCACACCTACACTCTGCTCACCCTGCACTCCCACACACTGCTCACCCTGCACACCCACACACTGTTCACCCTGCATACTCACACACTGCTCACCCTGCACACTCACATACTGCTTACCCTGCACACCCACACTCTGCTCCCATGCACACCCACAGACTGCTCACCCTGCACACCCATACATTTCTCACCCTGCACACTCACACACTGCTCACCCTGCACATTCACACACTGCTCTCCCTGCACACTCACACACTGTTCACCCTGCATACTCACACACTGCTCACCGTGCATACTCACACACTGCTCACCCTGCACACTCACACACTTCTTACCCTGCACACCCACACTCTGCTCCCATGCATACCCACAGACTGGTCTCCCTGCACACCCATACATTGCTCACCCTGCACACTCACACACTGCTCACCCTGCACATTCACACACTGCTCTCCCTGCATACTCACACACTGCTCACCGTGCATGCTCACACACTGCTAGCCCTGTACACCCACACACAGCTCACCTTGCACAACCACACACTGCACACCCTGCACACCCACACACTGCTCACACTCACACACTGCTCACGCTGCACATTCACACGCTACTCACCTTGCAAACCCACACCCTGCACACCCACACACTGCTCACACTCACACACTGCTCACCCTGCACAGCCACACACTGCTCACCCTGTATATCAACACACAGCTCACCCTGTACAGTCACACAGTGCTCACCCTGCATACTGACACACTACTCACCCTGCACACTCACACACTGCACACCCTGCATACTCACACACTTCTGGCCCTGCACACCCACACACTGCTCACCCTGCATACTCACACACTGCTCACCCTGCATACTCACACACTGCTCACCCTGCACACTCACACACTGCTTACCCTGCACACCAACACTCTGCTCCCATGCACACCCACAGACTGGTCTCCCTGCACACCCATACATTGCTCACCCTGCACACTCACACACTGCTCACCCTTCACATTCGCACACTGCTCTCCCTGCACACTCACACACTGTTCACCCTGCATACTCACACACTGCTCACTGTGCATGCTCACACACTGCTAGCCCTGTACACCCACACACAGCTCATCTTCCACACCCACACACTGCACACCCACACACTGCTCACACTCACACACTGCTCACGCTGCACATTCACACACTACTCACCTTGCACACCCACACACTGCACACCCTGCACACCCACACACTGCTCACCCTCACACACTGCTCACCCTGCACAGCCCTCACTGCTCACCCTGCATATCAACACACTGCTCACCCTGTACAGTCACACAATGCTCACCCTGCATACTGACACACTACTCACCCTGTACACCCACAATCTGCTCACCCTGCATGCTCACACACTGCTAGGCCTGTACACCCACACACAGCTCACCTTGCACACCCACACACTTCTCACCCTGCACACCCACACACTGTTCACACTGCACACCCACACACTACTCACCCTGCATACTCACACACTGTTCACCCTGCACACTCACACACTGCACACCTTGCATACTCACACACTACTGGCCCTGCACAACCACACACTGCTCACCCTGCACACCCATACACTGCTCACTATGCATACTCACACACTGCTCACCCTGCATACTCGCACACTGCTCACCATGCACACCTACACTCTACTCACCCTGCACTCCCACACACTGCTCACCCTGCACTCCCACACACTGCTCACCCTGCACAGCCACACACTGCTCACCCTGCATACTCACACAATACTCACCCTGCACACTCACACACTGCTCACCCTGCATACTCACACACTGCTCACCCTGCACACCCACACTCTACTCACCCTGCACACCCACACACTGCTCACCCTGCCCACCCACACACTGTTCACACTGCACACCCACACACTGCTCACCCTGCATACTCACACACTGTTCACCCTGCACACTCACACACTGCACACACTGCATACTAACACACTACTGGCCCTGCACACCCACACACTGCTCACCCTGCATACTCACACACTGCTCACCCTGCATACTCACACACTGCTCACCCTGTACACTCACACACTGCTTACCCTGCACACCCACACTCTGCTCCCATGCACACCCACAGACTGGTCTCCCTGCACACCCATACATTGCTCACCCTGCACACTCACACACTGCTCACCCTGCACATTCACACACTGCTCTCCCTGCACACTCACACATTGTTCACCCTGCATACACACACACTGCTCACCGTGCAGGCTCACACACTGCTAGCCCTGTACACCCACACACAGCTCACCTTGCACAACCACACACTGCACACCCTGCACACCCACACACTGCTCACACTCACACACTGCTCACGCTGCACATTCACACGCTACTCACCTTGCACACCCACACACTGCACACCCTGCACACCCACACACTGCTCACACTCACATACTGCTCACCCTGCACAGCCACACACTGCTCACCCTGCATATCAACACACTGCTCACCCTATACAGTCACACACTGCTCACCCTGCATACTGACACACTACTCACCCTGTACACCCACAATCTGCTCACCCTGCATGCTCACACACTGCTAGCCCTGTACACCCACACACAGCTCACCTTGCACAACCACACACTGCTCACCCTGCACACCCACACACTGCTCACCCTGCACATCCACACACTGCTCACCCTGCACACTCACTCTGCTGGCCCTGGACACTCACAAACTGCTCACCCACAATCTGATCACCCTTCACACCCACAGACTGCTCACCCTGCACACCCACACATAGGTCACATTGCATACTCACACACTGCTCACCCTGCTCACTCACACTGCTGGCCCTGGACACCCACACACTGTTCACACTGCATACTCACACACTACTCACCATGCACACCCACAATATGCTCACCCTGCACACTCACACACTGCACCCTGCATACTCACACACTACTGGCCCTGCACACCCACACACTGCTCACCCTGCATACTCACACACTGCACACCCTGCATACTCACACACTGCTTGCCCTGCACACTCACACACTGCTTATCCTGCACACCCACACTCTGCTCCCCTGCACACCCACAGACTGCTCACCCTGCACACCCATACATTGCTCACCCTGCACACTCACACACTGCTCACCCTGCACATTCACACACTGCTCTCCCTGCACACTCACACACTGTTCACCCTGCATACTCACACACTGCTCACCCTGCATACTCACACGGCTCACCCTGCACACTCACACACTGCTCACCCTGCATACTCACACTCTGCTGGGCATGAACACCCACACACTGCTCCCACTGCACACTCACACACTGCTCACACTCACACACTACTCACCCTGAATACCCACACACTGCTCACCATGCACACTCACACACTGCTCACCCTGCATACACACACACTGCTCACCATGCACACCTACACTCTGCTCACCCTGCACTCCCACACACTGCTCACCCTGCACACCCACACACTGTTCACCCTGCACAGCCACACACTGCTCACCGTGCATACTCACACACTTCTCACCCTGCACACTCACACACTGCTCACCCTGTATACTCACACACTGCTCACCCTGCACACCCACACTCTGCTCACCCTGCACACCCACACACTGCTCACCCTGCACACCCACACACTGTTCACATTGCACGCCCACACACTGCTCACCCTGCATACTCACACACTGTTCACCCTGCACACTCACACACTGTGCACCCTGCATACTCACACACTACTGGCCCTGCACACCCACACACTGCTCACCCTGCCTGCTCACACACTGCTCACCCTGTCTACTCACACACTGCTCACCCTGCACACTCACACACTGCTCACCCTGCACACCCACACTCTGCTCCCCTGCACACCCACAGACTGCTCACCCTGCACACCCATACATTTCTCACCCTGTACACTCACACACTGCTCACCCTACCCACCTACACATTACTCACCCTGCACACCCACACATTTCTCACCCTGCACACTCACACTGCTGGCCCTGGGCTCCACACACTGCTCACCATGCATACTCACACACTACTCACCCTACACACCCACACACTGGTCATCCTGCATACTCACACACTGTTCACCCTGCATGCTCACACACTACTCACCCTGATTATTCACACACTGCTGGCCCTGGACACCCACACACTGCTCACCCTGCACTCTCACCCACTTCTCACACACACAGTGCTCACCCTGCACACCCACACCCTGGACACTCACACGCTGCTCATGCGGCACATTCACACATTACTCACCTTGCACACCCACACACTGCACACCCTGCACACCCACACACTGCTCACACTCACACACTGCTCACCCTGCATGCTCACACACTGCTCACCCTGCACACTCACACCCTGGACACTCACACGCTGCTCACGCTGCACATTCACACACTACTCACCTTGCACACCCACACACTGCACACCCTGCACACCCACACACTGCTCACACTCACACACTGCTCACCCTGCACACCCACACACTGCTCACCCTGCATATCAACACACTGCTCACCCTGTACAGTCACACACTGCTGGCCCTGGACACACACACACTGCTCAGCCTGCACACCCACACACTGGTCACCCTGCACTCTCAAGCACTGCTCACTCTTTAACACACTGCTGGCCCTGGACACTCACACACTGCTCAACCTGTATACTCACACACTGCTCGACCTGCAAACCCACACACTGCTCACCCTGCTCACCCACACTCTGCTCGCCCTGCACACCCACAGACTGCTCACCCTGCATACCCACACATTTCTCACCCTGCACACTCACACACTGCTCACCCTGCATACTGACACACTACTCACCCTGTACACCCACAATCTGCTCACCCTGCATACTCACACTCTGCTCACCATGCATGCTCACACACTGCTATCCCTGTACACCCACACACAGCTCACCTTGCACAACCACACACTGCTCACCCTGCACACCCACACACTGCTCACCCTGCACATCCACACACTGCTCACCCTGCACACTCACTCTGCTGGCCCTGGACACTCACACACTGCTCACCCTGCTCACCCACACTCTGATCACCCTGCACACCCACAGACTGCTCACCCTGCACACCCACACATTGCTCACACTGCATACTCACACACTGCTTACCCTGCTCACTCACACTGCTGGCCCTGGACACCCACACACTGCTCACACTGCATACTCACACACTACTCACCCTGCACACCCACAATCTGCTCACCCTGCATACTCACACACTGCTCACCCTGCATGCTCGCACACTGCTGGCCTTGGACACTGTTAGAATTGGGAATCTCTAGTTGGCACAGGTATGCACTTGCGACAAGCAGGGACTCTCAATTCTAAGTCAGGATAAGGGGATCACCCTTTCAAATAACCCCTGCTCACCCTTTAGGTAGTGTGGCGCAAGCAGTCAAGACTATTCTCAGGGCGTCATAGGTTAAGCATTTGTGAACACATACAGTAATGCAATGACACACCACAAATGGACACCAGTCAAGGTTATATCAAAAATAGTTTTCTTTATATTAGGCTTAGCACAAGACCAGAATAACGATTAAAATGACCACAGTATTATTTTAAAGTTCAATGTTCTTGTAAAAAGGCTTAAAATGCAAAATTACCAAAAAGACAGCTCCTGAGGCGGAAGCCGGGAGTATTGCTCGCTATTTTTAAAGAATCAATCTGCTACAAAAATTGTTTTTTATCTCTGTGTCACTCTGCCCTGAGCACTCCCCCTGAATTCGAGTCGCCGTTCACGCCGCACAGCCGATCTAAACGCTGCTGCGGGTGTAACCATTCTCTTGCTGCCAATTACGAGGACAGTGAGGCCACACCTATCGCCCTGAGGCCACGCCCCCTCTACTTGGTATTTAAGTCCCGCCAAACCCCAAACATGCTATTACCAAAAAGACAGCTCCTGAGGTGGAAGCCGGGAGTATTGCTCGCTATTTTTAAAGAATCAATCTGCTACAAAATTGTTTTTTACCTGTGTGTCACTCTGCCCTGAGCACTCCCCCTGAATTCGAGTCGCCGTTCACGCCGCACAGCCGATCTAAACGCTGCTGCGGGTGTAACCATTCTCTTGCTGCCAATTACGAGGACAGTAAGGCCACGCCCATCACCCTAAGGCCACGCCCCCTCCTTTCCCTTACAAAACATGTGCCTGGGACGGACACGCAGTGGACGAGCGCAGCGGGCGCGCCGCCTGTGCGCCGAAGGCGCACCAAAGGTAAGCCTGTCTGCGCCCGTCCGCGACCGGCCGGAACTAGGGGCTATACCCCCTGCTGGTTCGACTCAAAACTCGTCTACACCCACCCGCTACTCTCGCAATGAATTGCTAGCCTTTCATAATGATAATAAGGGTATAAAAACACCTCTATGTACCCAAACGGGGCCAGGATTATCCTATGGACCAATCTCCTGCCTCGCTTGTCGCTGGTCCAGCATGGGTCAAACCCCATCAGGAAACCACACAACCCATGCAAAAAATCACTTGACTCTGAACTGTCTATATTTTAACGCTAGATCCTTACCTAGACACGCCCTGGACATCTGGGATCTACTTATATCTAAGACCCCGGACCTAGTTTTCATTGCCGAAACCTGGCTATCCGAGACCAATGCTCCAGACTTAGCAAACGCCCTCCTCTCTAATTACAAAATCATTACGCAAGACAGACTTGGTAAAAGAGGAGGGGGGGTTGCTGTGATATTCAGGGAACAACTAACATGCTTTGTGGAACCTACAACTGCCCACATCGAACATCAGACCTTACCTTTTAAAGTACTTTACGAGGGCCTTACCATCCTAGCTGGTGCAGTTATATACAACCCCCCTGGACAACAAGCCAGTCTCGGCGCCAAATTATTGAATCAACTTCTGCCACTCTGTCTGAAACACAAAAATTATCTAATTGTTGGCGATTTTAACATTCACTACGAGAAAATGGATGCCCCGGCAGCCTCCCAGCTTGAATATGACATGGGAATTCTCAATCTTAAGCAGTGGGCCCCACTCATACAGCTGGCCACACACTAGACCTACTACTTACTAATATCGAATCCACCAACATAAGAGAGGTCCACCCCCTATCCTGGTCGGACCACTCCCTTATTTCCTTCTCATTCGACCTTCCCGGTAAACCTCCGAAATCCAAGGTAGCCCCTCATATCTCCAAACGAGCTTGGAGGCTAATCAACGTATCCAATTTTGAGAAGCACTTTCAAGAGGCTATTATTAAATTATCGGAGGACTCCTCTGTCTGTAATGATGTTGCCCTACTAGATGCTGGAATATTGCAAACATTAAATAAACTAGCCCCGATGCGGGAATCCAGAAAAAAATCTATAACAGAGAAATGGTATACCCCCCATCTAAAAAATCTTAAAAAGGAATGCCAAAAAACTGAACATCTATGGAGACAGTCCAAAGACAGCGAAACGAGACTAACCTATGTCCATAAACGAAAGCAGTATATTCTTGCCATCAAAAATGCAAAAAAGGATTACTTTACTCAGCGTATTCAAGAAAACAGTAATTCAGCGAAAGAACGGTTTAGGATAGTGAAGGAGCTTAGCAAACCATCCAGCACTTCACAAACACTCACCCCCTCGACCGAGGCTTGTGAGCGTATCAGTATCTTCTTTTCTGAAAAGATCAAGAAAATATACTCTACTTTCACCCCCCAACATACCCACAGCAACTCAGATAACCCATCTAAGATTGCGATGCTACCAGAAATACCCACAGCCCCTGCAGACTCAGGAAATGCACCCCGCTTAACCAGCTTTGAACCACTCTCTGCAGATGAGGTTCTAGCAGTTCTAAACACAGTTAAATCTGGATCTCCTTTGGACCCCTGTCCCCACTTCGTGTTTTCAGAAATTGCGCCCACGCTCTGCCCCCTGATCACTCAACTTTTCAATAAATCGTTAATCACTGCTATCTTCCCTGATGTCTGGAAGCACGCCTCTGTGACCCCCCTTCTGAAAAAAGCGGGATCCGATATTCTCAATCCAGAGAACTACAGACCGATTTCCCAGCTTCCTTACCTCTCTAAAGCTCTGGAGAAATTGGTCAATGCACAGCTGACTAGGTACCTAGAAAGTAACTCCCTTCTGGATCCCTCCCAGACTGGCTTTAGAGCCAATAACAGCACCGAGGCAACGTTGCTGGCAGTGTCGGACAGTATCAGATCCTCCACCGATCAAGGTGGAGCGGTGGCGCTGATACTGCTTGACCTGTCAGCGGCATTTGACACGGTATCCCACAAGTGTCTGATGAACATACTTCAGAGCAAGGGAGTTCAATCCACGGCACTGAACTGGCTACACTCTTTCCTGAGCAACCGTACCCAGGCAGTACATATGGGTCAGTTCCATTCAAGGCCCAACCCCATCGGCTGCGGGTTCCCTCAGGGCGCCTCACTGAGCCCCACTCATTTCAATGTCTATATTTCATCTCTTGCTGACATCGGAAGGAAGTGGGGCATTGGCATCTGCTCCTATGCGGACGACACGCAGCTGATGGTGGCCATGGACGAAGGGCCAGATGTAACCAAAACCAAGCTACATGACTGCCTTTCCGAAATGGCACAATGGATGCATGATCACTGCCTAAAGTTGAATGCAGGTAAATCGGAGATTCATCTGTTCGGTGGTGCCAAACGCATGTGGGATGCCACATGGTGGCCACCTTCACTGGGATTGGCCCCCACTCCAAAACAACATGCCAGGAACCAGGGAATCATCATGGACGATGCCTTGTCCATGAAGGATCACGTCCGATCCCTTTTTGGCAAGGGCTTTGCCATACTAAAACTTCTCGCCAGGATATTTCCCTGGATACCCCTAGATTGCAGACGCTCAGTCACACAGGCCCTATTGGTCAGTCGCCTGGACTATGGCAATGCGTTGTTTGTAGGGATGAACGAACATTTATTCTCCCGCTTACAGGTTCTGTAAAATCTGGCGGCCAAACTCATCTGCAAAAAAGGTAAACGAGACTGGGCATCAGAATGCTTAAAGAAACTTTACTGGCTCCCGATGCGTCAGAGGGCTGCCTTTAAATTGCTTAGCCATGCCCATAGGGCTTTACACAAGACCGGCCCCACAATTCTCCAAGGGAAAATTGAATTTTATGTGCCCAATAGGAACCTACGCTCATGTCAATCAGCTTTGGCTAAAATCAAACGCATCTACAAAGTTCGAACAGGCGGCCGCTCCTTCTCTTACCTAGCAGCAAAAAGGTGGAATGAGCTTCCCACTGACCTAAGACATACTACAAATTATCTCCAGTTTCGTAGAAAGTTGAAAACCCATCTCTTCCCCAATCCTTAAACATCTCAGCATACGCCATCAGCAGTCCTTATTTTGGTATAAAGCGCCGTGATATCCCATGGGATGAGTGTCGCGCTCTATAAAAACCGCAAATAAATAAATAAATACATAAATAAATAAATAAAAATAGGCTTCTTTTACTCAATTCTGCTTCTTTTCAGGCTTTGTACGGTTCGTACCTGGGTGTGCGGCTCGTCCGCATTAAAACCAAGGAAAGTACGAGTCAAAAAATCGGTGCGGACTCCGGGGTCCGTGACGCGCACGCTGCGGTGCGAACAGAACAAAGTACCTTAAGTTCGTGGGGTCCGCGACGGACAGTGCGGGACAAGTTGATGGGTCCGGGTCGTAGTTCGGCAGCGTATTCGGTCTGGTCGGGTCGCGGCGTCGGTACGCAGCGTTGGTACGCGGCGTTGGTACGGGACCTTCAGGGATATGTGCGGATGGCCTGGATCAGCTTGCAGAGTCCGTGGCGTTCGGCGTTCGAGCCGTACCTTCAGTGCGGATAGGCAGCGACACTTCTCGGCGCCATACAGCGTACGGGGAGGATCAGCATACTGCGGCTTCTTGGCTCTGAGTACGGCACGGTGCAGAACGTTAGCAGCGTACGGACCGTACCTGCGGGACGATGGAACTTGGGTCCGGCGTATAGGGTTCGGCAGCCAGGTCTGTACGTCTCGAATCGGTGGGGAAGGTTAGGTGCAATGCGTCCGGGAGGAATACGGTGCGTACTAACGCTTTTGGATCAGCGTAAACACATGGTGCCGGGCGGCAAAGACACGGCTTCGTGGCGGATGGGGTACGAGGCGTACTGGGGCCAAATCCAGCGGGAAACAAGCACAGATCGTCCAGGCAACTCAATTTTGGAAGGCAGATGAGTCCAATGGTCCTGGGACTCAGTTCAGGGTGCAAGCACTTCTTCCAAGCCCTTGGAGATAGTTGAAAAACAAAGTGCAAAGTCTCTTTCAGTCTTTTCCTCTCCTTTCTCAGCAAGGCTCCAACTGCAGGCCAATCCCCCAGGTCAGGGAAAGTTACTCCTCCTTCAGCTTCTTCCAGGTCCTTCTAGTCAGGCAGAGTTCCTTCGTGGTTCAATCAGGATCTGATTTCTTAGGAGCAGGGCTCCTACATTTATACTAAGGTTCTTTTGTCTTTACAGGCCAGGGGGGCCTTTGCATAATCCCAGTCCAGTTATTTTCAGTGAGGAGCACTTTGTTGCTGGGACTCTGGCTTCTTCTTTCAGCAGGCAGGGCAGAGACATCAGACGCTCCCCAGGGGGTGGAGCCAGCATTGTGGAGGCAGAGCACTGCCCTATTCAGAGTCAAGGTGCACTCCTCCCACCCATCCTGGTGTAATCTTTCTATTCACCACCTGGCAGCCCCAGCCTGTCTCCTGGAACTTCCCAGCCCTGTCACTCAGCTACACACAAAGAAGATAACCCCTCCCAGCAGAGGCGGACTGAAATGGTTAGGCAAGCAAATGCTAACTTTCTAAAAGTAGCATTTGCAAACCCAGGATATTAAAATAAACTTTACTAAAAGATGTATTTTATTATTCTGAGTTCAGGCATACTAAACACGAATTTCTACCATGCTTCCTCAGCCTGCTAGGATTATAGAGTGTTATAATCTAGCAGCCCATTCTGGCCTATGGAGAGCAGGTAGCCTTACAATAGTGAAAAACGAAAATGGCTGTAATTCACTATTAGGACATGCCACACACCTCAGGGCATGTCCTACCTTATCCTTACAATGCACCCTGCCCTAGGGCCTACCATAGGGGTGACTAATATGAAGGTAAGGGAAGGTTTAGGGACTGGAAAGTGGGGACACTTGCCCAGTCAGCATGACAGTAACAGACCGCATGCAGGTTGTACAATGGCAGACCTTAGACACATTTTACCCCGCTGCTTCTGTGGGTGGCACAACCAGTGCTGCAAGCCCACTAGCAGCATTTGGATATACAAACCCTTGGCACCACTGGTGCACTCTACTAGGGACTGATAGTAAACCAAATAGCCAAACATGGAAGTCAATTCACATAATACATTTTACCATAGGGAGCACTTGCACTGTGGCACTGGATGGCAGTGGCACAGTGCCCTGAGCAGCTCTCACCAGCACAAAAATACATTGAGGCACAGACAAAAAATGGAAGGGTGACCCATGACAATGGTGCCAGGTCTAACAGACACCAACCCACTGCTCACCCTGCACACTCACACACTGCTCACCCTGCACAATCACAAACTTCTCACACTCATATACTGCATACCCTGCACACCCATACACTGCTCACCCTGCATACTCACACACTGCTCACCCTGCATACTCACACACCGCTCACTCTGCACACTCAAACACTGCTCACCCTGCACACTCACACACTACTCTCCCTGCACAACCACACACTGCTCACCCTGCACACCCACACTGCTCACCCTGCACATCCACACACTGCTCACCATGCATACTCACACACTGCTCACCCTGCATACTCACACACTGCTCACCATGCACACCTACACTCTCCTCACCCTGCACTCCCACACACTGCTGACCCTACACACCCACACACTGTTCACACTGCACAGCCACACACTGCTCACCGTGTGTTGGAGGGAGGCCCGCCAGGTAGTCAGGGAGACTATTCCGGCACCTTCCTACCGCAAAGTTATAGCCGAGCGCCTCTGAGAAGCCTCCTCGGGGAGGTCTTTCTCCTATAATCGTACTAGGCCCAGTAACACCACCACACAGGACTCAATAGTAGTTGCGAGATTAGATTCTTTATCGGCAGGAATACGTGCAATATTTACAGAGGGATCGAGGGATCCGGTCAGAGTCTCAGTGTTCGTTCAAGAGGATAGGGTAGCGGGACAGTCTTAGTGCCAGCCAGGCATGGGAGGGTTCTGCGCCAGACCTTGGATGCTGGTCTCAGAGCGGCTCGGACGTGGAGAGCCGCGACGTCGTCTGCAGGGCTCGGATGGTAGTTCCGCTTAGGTCGAGCCGCGACACGGTCAGCAGGGCTCTGGTGGTAGCTCCGCTTCGGTCGAGCCGCGACGAGGTCAGCTGGGCTCTGGTGGTAAGGTTCAACAAGGTCGGGCCACGACAGCGTCAGCAGGGCCCCAAGGGTTCGTGAAGGTCTTTAAGCACGGTGGAGCCGCGACGTCGTCAGCAGGGCTCAAGGGGTGGTTCAGGGTGAGTCTTCTTCGTGGGGTCAGCCGCGATCCGATCAGCAGGGCTCTCGACTCCAGGATACAACTACTGCCCTGTTGTCGGGTCGCCCCAGATATAGGACGAGAGCCCTTTGATGTCCGGACCCGTGCGCCCAGAGGGGGCGGAGAGGACGGGTAGGGGGCGGCCAGATGCCCAGCAGGAGAGGCGCCAGGCCCCAGAGAGCTGTGGGGTGATCACACCCAGGTGTGGAGAGACGGTAGGGGGTCCCATCGATACTGCCCTCCGCCGAGAGTGGGAAGGGCTCACGTGGTATCCCCCGAGCCAGGGGTTGGCATCTCGATGTCGGGCCTCGCTGGGACCGAGGCCGGGTAGAGCAGGGTCATATAGGTGGTCACGTGGAGTGACGTGCAATCCAAGATGGAGGAGCCCCGATGTGCATGGGACCTCGTGCGGCTTAGCGCGGGGAAACAGGACCACGCCATGAGGCCGGCTCCCACACGCGTCCCCCCCAACTGAAGGCAGGGAGAGTCACCCATCTTCTTGAGGGTTCTCCTCGCCGAGGCGGAAGAATCGGGACAGGCCGTCAGCATTGGCGTGGTCGTTGCCGGGCCGGTGTTCAACAGTGAAGTCCATCCCGTGTAGAGCGATGGACCAGCGTAACAGCTTGGGGTTCTCGCCCCGCATTTGCATGAGCCACCGCAAGGGCCGGTGGTCAGTCTGGACCCTGAAGTGGGTACCGAAAAGGTAGGGCCGGAGCTTTTTGAGAGCCCATACCACAGCGAAGGTCTCCCGCTCGATGGTGCTCCACCTCTGTTCTCGCGGCAGCAGTCGGCGGCTGATAAAGGCCACCGGTCGGTCGAGGCCCTTGGCGTCCAGCTGGGAGAGGACCGCCCCGACCCCGTACTCCGAGGCATCGGTCTGGACTACAAATTCCTTGCTGTAGTCGGGGGCTTGTAGCACAGGGGCAGCGCACATGGCTGCTTTGAGAGTATCAAACGCGGTCTGGCAGCGGGGCGTCCAGTGCACCGCCTTGGGTTGTTTCTTTGAAGTGAGTTCCGTAAGAGGGCCCACAATGCTGCCGTAATCCTTTATGAAGCGTCGGTAGTAGCCTGTGAGGCCCAGGAATGCCCGGACAGCGGTTTGGGTGGCGGGGGGCTCCCACGCCTGGATGGCGTCCACTTTTACCCGGAGGGGGGCCCCCTGGCCACTCCCCACCTGATGGCCCAGATAGGTCACAGATCCTTGACCGATCTGGCACTTGCTGGCCTTAATTGTGAGGCCGGCTCTTTGGAGAGCGGCCAGGACTTCCCCCAGGTGTCCTAGGTGCCCAGTGGTCGTTGAAGACAGCAATGTCATCGAGGTAGGCCGCGCTGAAGGCTTCGAGACCGGCCAGGACCTTATGTACCAGCCTCTGAAAGGTCGCTGGGGCGTTCTTCATGCCGAAGGGCATCACCCGGAAGTGGTAGTGGCCGTCGGGGGTAGAGAAAGCTGATCGTTCTTGTGCGCCGGGAGTGAGTTTGATCTGCCAGTACCCAGCAGTGAGATCAAAGGTGCTTAGGTAGCGGGCGGCCCCTAAGCGATCAATCAGCTCATCGGCTCGTGGCAAAGGGTGGGCATCGGTCTTGGTAACTGCATTCAGGCCCCGGTAGTCGACACAGAATCTGAGTTCGTGGGCCGTGCCGGGAGCGGCGGCCTTCGGCACCAAGACTACGGGGCTGGCCCACGGGCTGTCGGAAGGCACGATGACTCCGAGGGCGAGCATCTTGGCGACCTCGGTCTTTATGCAGGCCCGGACTCGGTCAGGCACTCTATAAGCGCGGTGTCGTACAGGGGGGCTATCCCCCGTGTCCACGTCGTGGACGCACCAGGGGGTTACCCCGGGCGTGAGAGAAAAGAGGGCAGCGAAGGGTTGCAGTAGCTTCTGGCAATCCTGGCGCTGTTCTGGTGTCAGGGTGGTGGAGAGGTGGACGCCCTCCAAGGAGCCGTCTTGGCTCGAGGACCCCAGGAGGTCCGGTAGGGGCTCGGAGTCACTTTCACCCCCATCGTCGGTAGCCAGTAGCAAGCTTAGTTCAGTTCGGGCAAAATGGGGCTTGGGCCGGTTGGCGTGCAGGACCCTGAGGGGGTTCCTCGGAGACTCCATATCGACGGGTACGTGACGGGGCTCTTCCTTTCAACTATCTTGAAGGGCCCGGTCCACTTGTCCTGCAGGGCGCAGGGGTCCACGGGTGACATGACCCAGACTTGCTGGCCCGGCTCAAACTCGACGGCTGAGGCATTCTCGTCACACCAGCGTTTCATATCTTCTTGGCTGGCTTCAAGGTTGGCTTCTGCCAGGGCACGGAACTTTCGAGTCTGGTTCCGCAAGGTCAGGAGGTACCGGTAGACGTCGGGCGGGGCACTCTGGACGTTCGCCTCCCAACCCTCCTTGACCAGGCTGAGGGGCCCTCGAACGGGGTGCCCATACAACAGTTCGAAGGGGCTGAAGCCCAGGGACTTCTGGGGTACCTCCCGGTAGGCGAACAGGAGGCAGGGCAACAGGACATCCCATCTCCTCCTGAGGGGCTCTTCCAGGCCCTTGATCATCCCCTTCAGGGTTCGGTTGAACCGCTCGACCAGTCCGTTCTCCTGGGGGTGGTAATGGGTGGTGAATTTATAGGTGACCCCACATTGTTGCCAGAGGGATCTCATATACTTCGAGATAAAGTTCGTCCCCCTGTCGCTCACCACTTCTCGGGGGAACCCCACCCTGGAGAAGATGCCCATCAGGGCCCGGCCCACCACTGGAGCGGTCACAGTTCGGAGGGGAACAGCTTCTGGGTACCGGGTGGCGTGGTCGACCAGTACCAGGATGAAGCGGTGGCCCAGGGCGGTCCGGGGGTCGAGGGGCCCCACGATGTCTATCCCCACTCGTTCGAACGGGGTGTGGACGGCTGGAAATGGTTGCAGGGGGGCTTTCACGCGTCCCCCAGTCTTCCCGCTAGCTTGGCAGGTCGGGCAGGACCGCCAGTGCTGGTCCACGTCTCGTCTCATTCGGGGCCAATAGAAATGGGTCACGAGGCGGCTGTACGTATTGTCCCGCCCGAGATGTCCGGCGAGGGGCACGTCATGTGCCAGGTTCAAGAGGAATTCTCGGAATCGGAGGGGGACCACCAGCACCCGGCTGGCCCCTAGTTCGGCGACTTTCTGCTCGCTATACAATAAGTCATTGTCCCAATAGACCCAGTGGGTTCCCGAGGGGTCCCCCGCAGCCTGGGCGGCCGCCTGGTGTCAGGCCCCCTCGAGGGACGGGCAGCCCTTCTGTTCTTGCTGGAATTGTTCACGGGTGGGGCCCCCGTCGTGGCGCCACTGGGCCAGCTCGGGGATCTCGCTGAGGGGAGCGGCCTCGTTGGAAGAAAGTTCGGAGGGCCCGGCCTCCTCGTCAGGTTCCTCCGGGCTGGAGGAGGTGGATGGTTCGGGGCCCGCCGGTTTGTCGGGGGCCGGGGCCGCAGCTGGCTGGACGGTCATGGACCGAGTGGTGGTGCAGGCCCACTCGGGTAATCCTAACATCCCCAGATGCTCTCGGCGCTCCACCTGGGCCCAGGGGGAGCTCTCTAGGTCGTTCCCCAGGAGGCAGTCCACCGGGGCGTCGTCGCGGACAGTCACTTTTAGGGTGCCGGACACTCCTCCCCACTCGAAGGGGATTCGGGCCATCCGGCAAATGCTCTCGGTGTTGTCGGCGGTCCGGACAGGGCAGAGGACATGTGGTAGGATCTGTTCGGGGGTCACCAGATGGCAGCGGACAGCGGTCACACTGGCCCCAGTGTCCCGGAGGGCCTCGGCCCGTCGCCCATTGATGGTGATCCACTGTTGGTACTTCTGGGTGTTGCTTGGGATGGTGGCGCGGGGCACCATTTCTCGGGAGCCTAGGCATACAAGCGACATGGCGGCTGGTTCCCACTCGGGGGACCCGTCGTCGTGGTTCTCCTCCTCGTCCTCTCCCTCCCCAGGGCTGCGGCGGCAATTTGTCAGGGAGGTGGCCCCGTGGTCCCGTTCCGTCGGTTCATGGGGCAAGCCGGGTCACTTGCATAATGGCCGGTCTGTTGGCATCCGAAGCAGGTTACTGTTGGTCGTGGTCCAGACCGGGCGATAGGGGTCCCTCTTCGGCCCTGGGTCGGGGAAGCGGGGTTGGTTGTTTGCCCTCGTGGCGGACTTCTGGGCGGTCCAGCTGGGAATTCTCGACTGCGGTGGGACCCCCCTCCTCCGCCGCGCTGGTGGGGAGGTCCCGTGGTGCTCCGTTGGTAGTCCCCCACGGGGTTCCGGGGGACCCGGGTGTTGACCCATCGGTCCGCTTCGGCGGCGAGCTTCCGGGGCTCGGTCAGTTTACTGTCCAGGAGGTGTTGCCTTAGTTCCACAAAGCAGTTGTTGGCGAGGTGCTCCCAGACAATGAGGTCGAATAGTTTGTTATAGGAGGTGACCTTGCTCCCTTTGATCCATCCCTCCAGCGCTCGGCTGAAGAAGTCCACGTATTCGACCCATGTGGTACCGGGGATCTTCTTGCAGTCCCGGAAGCGTTGCCGGTACATCTCGGCCGACAGTCCGTAGCGTGTGAGTAGGGCTTCCTTCATGTGGTCGTACGAGGTCATCACTGCGTTGGGGAGTTGCAGCAGGGTATCCCGTCCCTCGCTGAGGAACCTCCCCCACAGGCCGGCGCCCCAATCCTTCCGGGGTACCCGATGGGAGGTCATGGCGACTTCGTACGCTCGGAACCATTGCTGGATGTCGTCATTTTTATAGTACTCCTTGACGACATCCTTGGGGATGTGAACCTTTGGCTCGGTCGGGGGCAGAGCGTCCCGGGCTCCGGGGTTGCTGGTCTCCCCAGCTTTAGCTTTTAGTTCAAGTTCTTTAAGGCTCCTCTCGTGCTTGAGGGTTAGCCGTCTCTCCTCTAGCTCCCGATGCCTTTTCTTCTCCTCGATTTCATCTTGTAGTCGTAGTTGCTCCAGGGCTATCTTTTTCTCCGCCAGTAGGAGCTCACCGTCCAGCCGGAGTCGGGCAAGATCCATTTCGTGTGTCCGGGCCCTTTCCCGTTCTCGTATCTCTTCGGGGGAAAGGCTGGTGTCTGGGATGGTTCGCTCCCCGTTTGTCGGGGCCGTGGTCGGCAGGTTTCCGTCCCGGGCCGAGGTCCCTTCGGCTCGGGGTGGAGGGGTCTCGGGTTCTGCCCAGGCTTTCAGGGCTTTCTGCATTTCCTCCTTGGTGCCCAATCCTGTGGTTGGGATCCCTTTGTCTTTGCAGAATTGTTTGAGTTCCTTGTGGGTGTATTCCTCCAGTTTCTCCAACTGGAAGGTTGCGGTCGTGGTTGCTTCTTGGCCATCCATGGTTCCCTTTTTCTCTTCTCGTCTGGTCAGGTAGTGGTTGCGTTACTTGCTTGTACGATTGCGTTTGCTCGGATCCCGCCGCTGGCCACCAAATGTTGGAGGGAGGCCCGCCGGGTAGTCGGGGAGACTATTCCGGCACCTTCCTACCGCAAAGTTATAGCCGAGCGCCGCTGAGAAGCCTCCTCGGGGAGGTCTTTCTCCTATAATCGTACTAGGCCCAGTAACACCACCACACAGGACTCAATAGTAGTTGCGAGATTAGATTCTTTATCGGCAATGTTGGAAAGGCGCCTGCCGGAAGGGGGTTCGATACACGTCTTGCCCACCCCTTCGACCCACCTCTCCCAAGTAAGCCGAACCAGGCGCGCACACCCTGATCTGGACTGTGAACAGAGGGACACCACACGTATTCTTTGTAGGACGATAAGTTCTTTTATAGATGATTTCAGGGATCTTTATGACCCAAAAGGCAAATAGTACAGCAGTGGCACAACGTACCACAAATCAGTCGTGGGGAATGGGGGTAGCGGGACAGTCTTTCAAGATAGTGTCTCTGCGAAATACCCTGCGGAAGCTCACAATCCTCGAGCTGGAGGGTGTCGTGTCTCTGGGCGATCTCTTATCGAGTCGTCCTCAAGGGGAGCGCCGCGAGTCTCTCAGCAGGCACAGGTGGTCGGAGTTCAGGAGCCGCGATTCCGTCCGCAGGGCTCAGATGGTTCAATAGCTGGGGGGCCGCGAGTCACTCAGCAGGCCTAGGTGGATCAGTGTTCGGGAGCCGCGACCTCGTCCGCAGGGCTCAGATGGTTCAATAGCAAGAGGCCGCGAGTCACTCAGCAGGCCCAGGTGACTTCAGCGTTCAGGAGCCGCGACAGCGTCAGCCGGCTCAGATGGTTCCAGCTCTTCTCAGTCCTTGTTCCTCCGGCACCCCTTGTTATACTCAGCTGGTTCTTTGAAGTCCGGAGTGCTCGCAGGGGGGGGACTGGGGTGACGGAGGGGGGTCGGCGGGATTTCCTGCCGCTCACTTCTTTGGTCTTTTGCGGTGGGTCTGGGAGGGACCCCAGACGCTCGGTAGGGGAGGCGCCTGCTCCCCAGGGGCCTGGTGGCCGATTGAGTCCTCCCGGGGAAGGCGACCCGAGGTGTGACTGGGCTGGCGCCTCTGGGTCTGGCTCGAGGGTTACCCGCTCCCTCGGTTGGGCATGCGTGGTAGGGTGTTGAGTCTGTCAGGTCTCTGGCCGGCCCGTGGATCGGGGGTGGCTGGGGCGGCCGGAGTCGGGGATGTCGTGTCTTGAGGGTGGTTGCAGGTTGGCGGGATGATGGAGAGGGCAACGGCGTGAGGCCGGTCTCACACGCGTCCCCCCCAGCTGAAAGGCGTGGAGAACTACCCATCCACTGGGGGGTTCTCCTCGCCGAAGCGGAAGAACCGGGACAGGCCGTCGGCGTTGGCATGATCCGTCCCGGGGCGATGTTCGACAGTGAAATCCATCCCTTGGAGAGAGATGGACCATCGTAGTAGCTTGGGGTTCTCCCCCCTCATCCGCATTAGCCACTGCAAGGGCCGGTGGTCCGTCTGTACTCGAAAATGGGTTCCGAACAAGTAGGGCCGCAGTTTCTTGAGGGCCCAGACTACGGCAAAGGCCTCTCGCTCTATAGTGCTCCAACGCTGCTCCCTCGGCAGCAGCCTTCGGCTGATGAAGGCTATGGGCTGATCAATGCCCTTGTCGTCGAACTGCGAGAGCATGGCCCGATGCCATGTTCGGATGCGTGGATCTGGACCACGAACTCTCGGGAGTAGTCGGGGACCTTGAGTACGGGAGCGGTGCACATGGCGGTTTTCAAGGCCTCAAACGCCTGCTGGCACTGGGGGGTCCACTGCACCTTCTGCGGAAGCTTTTTGGAGGTCAACTCTGTGAGGGGCCCTGCGATACTACCATAATTTATAATGAACCTCCGGTAGTACCCCGTAAGGCCCAGGAAGGCCCGAACCTCTGTCTGCGTGGTGGGGGGCTCCCAGGACTTGATGGCATCGATCTTCGGCTGGAGAGGGGCGACCTGGCCGCTGCCCACCTGATGCCCCAGGTAGACCACGGAGCCTTGTCCGAGCTGGCATTTGCTGGCTTTCACTGTCAGGCCCGCTTGGCGCAGGGCCATTAGTACTTCTCGGAGGTGCTGGAGATGCTTGTGCCATTGAGAGCTGAATACGGCGATGTCGTCAAGGTACGCTGCGCTGAACTCCTCGAGTCCGGCCAGGACCTTGTTCACCAACCGCTGGAACGTGGCTGGGGCGTTTTTCATCCCGAACGGCATGACCCTGAAGCGGTAGTGGCCATCTGGCGTGGAGAAGGCAGAGCGCTCCTTCGCCCCTTCCGTGAGAGCGATCTGCCAGTACCCGCAGGTCAGGTCGAAAGTGCTGAGGAACTGGGCGGCCCCCAGGCGGTCGATGAGCTCGTCGGCTCGGGGAATAGGGTGAGCGTCTGCGCGGGTGACCGCATTGAGCCCCCGATAGTCTACACAGAATCTTAGTTCGGGGGCGACCCCTGGGGAGGCAGCCTTCGGGACCAGAACCACCGGGCTGGCCCAGGGGCTGTCGGAGGGCTCGATGACCCCTAGGTTGAGCATTTTCTGTACCTCGGTCTTGATGCAGGTGCGGACCCGGTCAGGCACCCGGTAGGCTCGGTGTCTCACAGGCGGGCAGTCTCCGGTGTCCACGTCATGGACACACCAGTCGGTCACCCTTGGAATGAGGGAGAAAAGGTCTGCGAATTGTCCGAGCAGCTGGCGGCAGTCGTCGGCCTGCTGGGGAGTGAGGGTGTCCGACAGTTTCACACCCTCCACGGAACCGTCCAGTTCTTTTGTGCACAGGAGATCGGGCAGGGGTTCAGTGTCCTCCTCTGCCCCCTCATCGGTGGCCAGTAGCAAACTCAGTTCTGTCCTTACGAAGTGGGGCTTGAGACGGTTTACGTGGAGGACCCGGAGGGGGTTCCGTGGGGATTGTACGTCGACCAGATACGTGACCTGGCTCTTCCGTTCGACCACCTTGAATGGACCAGTCCATTTGTCTTGTAGGGCGCAGGGTCTCACCGGAGCCATGACCCAAACCTGCTGGCCCGGCTGGAACTCGACCAAGGTTGCGTTCTGGTCATACCAGCGCTTCATTTCTTCTTGGCTGGCCTCGAGGTTAGCCTCTGCAAGTTCCCTAAACTTCCTCGTCTGGTTGCGGAGCGCCAGGATGTAGCGGAACACATCTGGGGGTGTCCCCCGGGGGCTTGTTTCCCAGCCCTCTTTGACCAGGCTTAGGGGCCCTCGAACGGGATGTCCGTACAGCAGTTCGAAGGGGCTGAACCCCAGAGACTTTTGGGGAACCTCCCGGTACGCGAACAGGAGGCAAGGGAGGAGGACGTCCCATTTCCGGCGCAGGGGCTCTTCGAGGCCCAGGATCATTCCCTTCAGAGTTCGGTTGAAGCGTTCCACCAGGCCGTTGCCCTGGGGGTGGAAGGGGGTCGTGAATTTATACGTGACTCCGCACTGCTGCCACAGGGACTTCATGTAGCGGGATATAAAGTTCGTGCCGCGATCACTCACAACCTCGCGGGGAAATCCGACCTGGGAGAAGATCCCCATGAGAGCCCGGCCCACCACGGGAGCCGTCACGGTGCGGAGGGGGATGGCCTCGGGGTAGCGGGTGGCATGGTCCACCAGGACGAGGATGAATCTGTGGCCCTGGGCGGTCTTCGGATCCAGGGGTCCCACGATGTCGATGCCGACCCGCTCGAACGGGGTACTTACAACGGGGAACGGTTGTAAGGGAGCTTTGCGTTTTCGGCCACTCTTCCCACTGCCCTGGCACGTGAGGCAGGACTTGCAGTGTGTTTCTACATTCGCTCGCATCTTGGGCCAATAGAAGTGGGTCACCAATCGCTGGTATGTCTTGTCTTGGCCTAAGTGTCCTGCCAAGTGTACATCGTGGGCCAGGCCCAGGAGGAGGCTCCGGAACCGCAGGGGTACCACCAGTACTCGTGCTGCGCCTAGCTCGGCGGACTTTTGCTCGCTGTAGAGGAGGCCATTGTCCCAATAAACCCAATGGGTTCCGGTTTGATCACCGGCGACCTGGGCTTCGGCTTGTTGTCTAAGTCCCTCGAGGGAGGGGCAAGTGGTCTGTTCCTGGCAGAACTCTTCGCGGGAGGGCCCCCCTTCGCAGTGCCACTGGGCCAACTCGGGCAGTTCGTCGGGTTCCATCGGGGCCTCTGGGGCGGAAGGTTCCGGTCCTTCCCCTGGGTTAGTGTCTCCTTCTTCCTCGGAAGGAGGGTTGTCTGCTTCTGGTAGGGGGTCCCTGTTCTCGGGGAAAGTGTTCGGTAAGAGGGCTTCACCGCCCTTGGAGGGGGCCACTCGTGCGGTCATGGAGCGTGTGGTGGCGCAGACCCATTCCGGTAGGCCCATCATCTCTAGGTGGGCTCTTCGTTCTACCTGCCCCCACGGGGAATTTTCCAGGTCGTTGCCCAGGAGGCAGTCTACGGGCTGCGAGGTCCGGACCGCTACCTTCAGTTCTCCGGAGACCCCTCCCCACTCGAAGGGCACCAGGGCCATCTGGCAGAGGCTCTCAGAATTGTCGGAGGATACGACCGGACAGAGGGCCCCGGCTAGGATCTGGTCTTCGGAAATTAGGCTGTGGTGGACCGCGGTGACACTCGCCCCGGTGTCGCGAAGGCCCTCGACTCGGTGGCCGTTGATAGTCACCTGCTGTCGGTATTTCTCTGTGTTGGCGGGCAAGGGTGTCCCAGGGACCATTTCTCGATCACCAAGGGAGACCAGGGCCATGGCCGCCGGTTCCCATTCCTCGGAGTCTTCCATTTCTTCCCCCAGAGCCACGGAGGCCATCTGCCGGGTCGTGGGGTTGGTCGTTGTGGTTCGCTGATACTGGGGACACTGGGGGTCATTGGCGTAGTGTCCGGGCTGCTGGCAGCGGAAGCAGGTGATCCTAGCTCGTGGACCTGGTCGTCCTGGGGCTCCGGTGCTGGCTGGAGACTGGGCCGAACCCGCCGCTGGTGGGCTGCTGGGGGGGCTGGTGGAGGACCCCCCGGCAAAGTCTCTTGGTCAGCCGTGGTTCCCTCCGCCCCTCTGGCGGGGGGGACCCTGACTGTTGCGGCCGTAGTCCCCCACGGGGCCCCGGGTGGCCCGGGTGTTCACCCAACGATCAGCCTCAGCGGCCAGCTTCCGAGGGTCGGTGAGTTTACTGTCTAGGAGATGCTGGCGCAGTTCTATAAAGCAATTGGCCGCTAAATGTTCCCAGGCGATCAGATCGAACAGTTCTTCGAAGGTGGAGACCTTGCTGCCCTTGATCCACCTGTCCAGAGCTCGGCTGTAAAAGTTCACGTATTCAACCCACGTGGTGCCCGGTATCTTTTTGCAATCTCGGAACCGTTGTCGGTACATTTCGGGGGTGAGTCCGTACCGGCCCACGAAGGCTTCCTTCATGTGGCTGTAGGAGTTCATGACCGCGGAGGGCAGATCGAGCAGAGTGTCCCTTCCTTCGCTTAAGAACCGGCCCCATAGGCCAGCCCCCCAATCCTTCTGCGGGACTCGGTGAGAGGTCATGGCGACTTCGTAGGCTTTAAACCACTGCTGGATATCATCGTTCTTATAATACTCCTTGACCACATCCTTGGGGATGTGAACTTTGGTTTCCCCGGCGGGAGCGGGCTGGGGATTCCCGGGCGGCTGTGACTTTTCGTGTCTAGCCCGCCACTCAATTTCCTTCAGGCCGCGTTCATGTTCTAGCTGGAGTTTCCTTTCGTCATGCTCCCTTTGGAGTCTCTTCTCTTCGAGTTCCCCTTGTAGCCGTAACTGCTCGACGGCTAACTTCTTCTCTGCCAGTTTTATCTCTCCCTCGATTTTTAGTTTTGCCAGTTCCAGTTCGTGGTTGCGGCTTCTCTCTCGGTCCGCTAGTTCCTCGGAGGACAGGTTCCCCTCTGGTCCGTTGTTTCTCGCCGGGGTGCTTGTTTGTTCATGGGTAGAGTCTCTTTCCGTTTGGGTCGGGGGCGCCCCCGTCTCGACCCAGGCTTTCAGTACTTTCTGGTAGTCTTCCTTTGTGCTCAGTCCGGTGGTAGCGATGCCAAGGTCTTTGCAAAACTGTTTTAGTTCTCTATGCGTGTAATAGTCCAATTGATCTTCTCGGAACGGTGAGCTTATTTCGGTACCTGTGGCACCCAGGGAGGTTTCTCCTTCCATTTCTGTTTGGTAGTGCGTCAGTCGTTTACTGCACGCTCTCCTTCGGTGTCGGCTCGGATCCCGTCGTCTGCCACCAAATGTTGGAAAGGCGCCCGCCGGAAGGGGGTTCGATACACGTCTTGCCCACCCCTTCGACCCACCTCTCCCAAGTAAACCGAACCAGGCGCGCACACCCTGATCTGCACTGTGAACAGAGGGACACCACACGTATTCTTTGTAGGACGATAAGTTCTTTTATCGATGATTTCAGGGATCTTTATGACCCAAAAGGCAAATAGTACAGCAGTGGCACAACGTACCACAAATCAGTCGTGGGGAATGGGGGTAGCGGGACAGTCTTTCAAGATAGTGTCTCTGCGAAATACCCTGCGGAAGCTCACAATCCTCGAGCTGGAGGGTGTCGTGTCTCTGGGCGATCTCTTATCGAGTCGTCCTCAAGGGGAGCGCCGCGAGTCTCTCAGCAGGCACAGGTGGTCGGAGTTCAGGAGCCGCGATTCTGTCCGCAGGGCTCAGATGGTTCAATAGCTGGGGGGCCGCGAGTCACTCAGCAGGCCTAGGTGGATCAGTGTTCGGGAGCCGCGACCTCGTCCGCAGGGCTCAGATGGTTCAATAGCAAGAGGCCGCGAGTCAATCAGCAGGCCCAGGTGACTTCAGCGTTCAGGAGCCGTGACAGCGTCAGCCGGCTCAGATGGTTCCAGCTCTTCTCAGTCCTTGTTCCTCCGGCACCCCTTGTTATACTCCGCTGGTTCTTTGAAGTCCGGAGTGCTCGCAGGGGGGGACTGGGGTGACGGAGGGGGGTTGGCGGGATTTCCTGCCGCTCACTTCTTTGGTCTTTTCAGGTGGGTCTGGGAGGGACCCCAGACGCTCGGTAGGGGAGGCGCCTGCTCCCCAGGGGCCTGGTGGCCGATTGAGTCCTCCCGGGGAAGGTGACCCGAGGTGTGACTGGGCTGGCGCCTCTGGGTCTGGCTCGAGGGTTCCCGCTCCCTCGGTTGGGCATGCGTGGTAGGGTGTTGAGTCTGTCAGGTCTCTGGCCGGCCCGTGGATCGGGGGTGGCTGGGGCGGCCGGAGTCGGGGATGTCGTGTCTTGAGGGTGGTTGCAGGTTGGCGGGATGATGGAGAGGGCAACGCCGTGAGGCCGGTCTCACAGGCAGGAATACGTGCAATATTTACAGAGGGTTCGAGGGATCCGGTCAGAGTCTCAGTGTTCGTTCAAGAGGATAGGGTAGCGGGACAGTCTTAGTGCCAGCCAGGCACGGGAGGGTTCTGCGCCAGACCTTGGATGCTGGTCTCAGAGCGGCTCGGACGTGGAGAGCCGCGACGTCGTCTGCAGGGCTCGGATGGTAGTTCCGCTTAGGTCGAGCCGCGACACGGTCAGCAGGGCTCTGGTGGTAGGTCCGCTTCGGTCGAGCCGCGACGAGGTCAGCTGGGCTCTGGTGGTAAGGTTCAACAAGGTCGGGCCGCGACAGCGTCAGCAGGGCCCCAAGGGTTCGTGAAGGTCTTTAAGCACGGTGGAGCCGCGACGTCGTCAGCAGGGCTCAAGGGGTGGTTCAGGGTGAGTCTTCATCGTGGGGTCAGCCGCGATCCGATCAGCAGGGCTCTCGACTCCAGGATACAACTACTGCCCTGTTGTTGGGTCGCCCCAGATATAGGACGAGAGCCCTTTGATGTCCGGACCCGTGCGCCCGGAGGGGGCGGAGAGGACGGGTAGGGGGCGGCCAGACGCCCAGCAGGAGAGGCGCTGTTAGACGGGCCGGGAGTGTCGGCCGAGGACAAGGGGAGAGGTCTCCGGGGAGAGCCGTCTCCAGCGATCGTACAGATGAGTAACTTCCCCCCCACAGATATACACCACACAAGGATAGGATTTAGCGTTCTTTATAAGCGATTTCTTAAGGTACGATGGAATGGTACAAGGAGGTCTGGACTCAGGGGTCCCCTCGATTCTAGTCTCTTGGTTTGGGAAAGGGGGTAGCGGGACAGTCTGGTTACCAATCTGGTAGCTGAGATGGTATCGTGGATAGCTCACAATCCTCGAGCTCGGTGTTCTAGCTTGGACGGGCCGCGGCAGCGCCAGCAGGTCCCGGTGAAGGTGGTCGTTACACGGTCCGCGGCAGCGCCAGCAGGTCCCGGTGAAGGTGGTCGTTACACGGTCCGCGGCAGCGCCAGCAGGTCCCGATGAAGGTGGTCGTTACACGGTCCGCGGCAGCGCCAGCAGGTCCCGATGAAGGTGTTGTTACAACGGTCCGCGGCAGCGCCAGCAGGTCCCGACGAGGATGGAGGATGCAGAAGGCCGCGGCAGCGCCAGCAGGCAGGACGATAGTTCACAAGGCAGGGCTACGGCAGCGCCGGTAGTCCGTCAAGGCTGAGTTCTTCTCGGTGTCTCTCGACTCCAGGATACAACTGCCTTCCTGCTCTGGCGCTGCCCTAGTTATAGGTCTGGCGCCCTTTGATGTCCGGACCCTCGCACTTGGAGGTCGGGGGGTCCGGGATGAGGGAGTCCAGACACCCAGCAGGGGGGTGGAGCCAGCGCCCGGGGGAGCTGGAGGGCGATCGGCACCTGGCGGGGGAGAGCCATCGACACTTCTTTCTCCCATTGACCTGCCAAGTGGTCCGTTCACCTCCTGGGTGGATGGTGGTGCCGGGATGTCGGGGCCGGGCCAGACCCAGGGTTAGGGTCGAGCTGAGGCCACTCGGCCTCGTGGTGCAGTGTCCAAGATGGCGGCTGATCCGGCCGGGGGAGCCGGTAGTGGTTCGGCCCCATGATACATGGATGTCCGGGGGCAGGAGTTCCGTCGGGAGACGGGGTGCGGGTTGCTCTTGTGGGTAACACCTGGGAGTCCGGGGCTTGGGCCCTGTCATGCGGGGAGGGAGCAAGCCCTTCATGTGGCCTGTCCAACATGCGTCCCCCCCAGCTGAAGGCGGGGAGAGTCACCCATCCTCTTGGGGACTCTCCTCGTCGAGGCGGAAAAAGCGTGACAGGTCATCTGCGTTGGCGTGGTCTTGGCCCGGTCGATGTTCCACAGTGAAGTCCATCCCCTGCAGGGAGATGGACCAGCGCAATAGTTTTGGGTTCTCCCCCCGCATCTGCATTAGCCACTGCAGGGGTCGATGATCGGTTTGCCCCCGGAAGTGGGTACCGAAGAGATAGGGCCGGAGCTTTTTGAGGGCCCACACCACGGCGAAGGCCTCCCTCTCGATTGTGCTCCAGCGCTGTTCTCGGGCCAGGAGGCGTCTGCTGATGAAGGCCACCGGCTGGTCAAGACCCTCGGGGTTCAGCTGGGAGAGACCCGCCCCGATGCCGTGGTCGGAGGCGTCCGTTTGCACAATGAATTCCCGACTGTAATCGGGGGCCTGGAGCACAGGGGCGGTGCACAGGGCGGCTTTCAGCTTCTCGAAGGCCGCTTGACAGTCGGGGGTCCAGTTAATCTTCTTCGAGTGGTTCTTGGACGTGAGACCCGTGAGGGGCCCCACAATGCTGCCATAGTCCCTCACGAACCGCCGGTAGTAGCCGGTGAGTCCCAAGAAGGCTCGGACCTCGGTCTGCGTGACTGGGGGTTGCCAGGACTGGATGGCAGCGATTTTGAGTTGCAGAGGGGCCACCAGACCGCTTCCCACCTGGTGTCCGAGGTAGGTCACGGACCCCTGACCAATTTGGCACTTGCCGGCCTTGATTGTGAGGCCGTCCCGCTGGAGGGCTTGCAGGACCTCTCGGAGGTGGTGGAGGTGGTCGGACCAGTGGCGGCTGTACACAGCGATATCGTCCAGGTAGGCGGCGCTGAACTCTTCGAGCCCCGCCAAGACCTGGTTCACTAGTCGCTGAAAAGTAGCTGGGGCATTCTTCATGCCGAAGGGCATGACCTTGAAGTGGTAGTGGCCATCGGGGGTAGAAAAGGCGGACCGTTCTTGGGCTCGGGGTGTGAGACCGATCTGCCAGTAGCCCGCTGTCAGGTCGAAGATGCTGAGGTAGCGGGCAGCCCCCATGCGGTCGATCAATTCATCCGCTCGGGGGATGGGATGAGCGTCGGTCCTGGTGACAGCATTCAAGCCCCGATAGTCGACGCAGAATCGGAGTTCAGGAGTGGTGCCGGGGGCAGCGGCTTTGGGGACCAGCACGACCGGGCTGGCCCAGGGGCTGTCTGAGGGCTCGATGACCCCGAGCGTGAGCATCTTGGACACTTCCTCTTGGATGCAGGCCCGCACCCGATCTGGTACGCGGTATGCCCGGTGTCTGATAGGGGGACTGTCCCCAGTGTCCACGTCGTGCAAGCACCAGGGGGTGACCCCTGGGGTGAGGGAAAACAGAGTAGCAAACTGCAGCAGGAGGTCCCGGCAGCCTTGGCGCTGCTCTGGGTTGAGGGCATCGGAGAGCCGGACCCCGTCCACGGAACAGTCTTTCTCCTGAGTCTTCAGGAGATCAGGGAGAGGCTCGGAGTCTTCTTCCGCCCCACTGTCTGTAGCCATCAGGAGGCTGAGTTCCGAGCGCACAAAGTGGGGTTTGAGTCTGTTGGTGTGGAGGACCCGGAGGGGGTTCCGGGGAGACTCCATATCGATGAGATAGGTGACGGGGCTCTTGCGTTCGACCACTTTGAAGGGCCCCGTCCACTTGTCCTGCAAGGCACATGGTTCGGTGGGGGACATCACCCACACTTGTTGACCAGGTTCGAATTCGACGGAGGAGGCATTTTGATCGTACCATTTTTTCATGTCCTCCTGACTGGCCTCAAGATTCGCTTTTGCCATTTCCCTGAATCGCCGGGTCTGATTGCGTAGTGCCAGGAGGTACTTGAAGACGTCTGGAGGGGTCTTTAGGGGGGCCATCTCCCAACCTTCTTTGACTAGGCTGAGGGGCCCTCGCACAGGGTGCCCGTACAAGAGTTCGAAAGGGCTAAAACCGAGGGACTTCTGGGGAACTTCTCGATAGGCGAAGAGGAGGCACGGAAGTAGCACATCCCACTGGCGACGGAGGGGCTCTTCCAATCCCCCAATCATTCCCTTGAGCGTGCGGTTGAATTGCTCGACTAGTCCGTTTCCTTGAGGATGATAGGGGGTCGTGAATCGGTAGGTGACCCCGCACTGTTGCCAGAGGGACTTCATATATTTCGAGATAAAGTTTGTGCCTCGGTCGCTGACGACTTCTCGGGGGAAGCCCACCCGGGAGAAGACCACCGGAGCTGTTACAGTTCGCAGGGGCACAGCCTCGGGGTAGCGGGTGGCGTGGTCCACCAGTACCAGGATGAACCGATGTCCTTGTGCTGTGCGGGGGTCCAGGGGCCCCACAATGTCTATTCCCACCCTCTCGAACGGGGTGGTGACAACTGGGAAGGGTTGCAGAGGTGCTTTGAGCTTGCGGCCGCTCTTCCCGCTGGCCTGGCACGTGGGGCAGGACCGGCAGTGGTTGAGGACGTCGTTTCGCATCCTCGGCCAGAAAAAGTGGGTCACCAGGCGACTGTAGGTTTTGTCCTGGCCCAGGTGTCCAGCCAGAGGGACATCGTGGGCCAAATTTAGCAGGAAGTCTCTGAAACGGAGGGGCACCACCAGCACTCGACTGGCCCCTAGCTCCGCGATTCTCTGTTCACTGTATAACAGGTCGTTATCCCAATAGACCCAATGGGCTCCGGTGGAGTCCCCTGCGCTCTGGGCGATGGCTTGCTGGCGGAGTCCCTCGAGGGAGGGACAGGTCTTCTGCTCCTGGCGGAACTGTTCCTGGGTGGGCCCCCCTTCTTGACGCCACTGAGCCAGGCCGGGAAGGTCCTGGGGCTGGGCGACCCCTTCGGGGGTTTGCTCTGGGGGGTCGGTATAGTCGGTGTCCTCTACTGGAGCGATCGGGGGAGGAGGTGCAGGCCATTCTGGTTCTTCTGGTCGGGGATGGCACGGGCGGCCATGGACCGGGTGGTTACGCACGCCCAGTCCGGGAGGCCCAGCATCCCCAAGTGCTCTCTTCTTTCGACGGCGGCCCACGGGGAACTCTCAAGATCATTCCCCAGGAGACAGTCCACGGGGGCATCATCCCGGACCGTCACCTTCAACATGCCGGAGACCCCTCCCCATTCGAAGGGGACGCAGGCCATCCGACATAGACTCTCGGAATTGTCGGCTGAGCGGACGGGGCAGAGAATGTTCGGCAGGATCTGCTCTGGTTTTACCAGGTGACAGCGGACGGCCGTCACACTGGCCCCTGTGTCACGTAGGGCTTCGGCCCGGCGCCCATTAATGTTCACCCACTGGCTATATTTTCTGGTGTTGGCGGGTAGGGGGGCCCGCGGGACCATGTCTTTTCCCCCTAGGCACGCTAGAACCATGGCGGCCGGTTCCCACTCTTGTTGTGCCTGCTCGTATTCTTCTTGTTCTTCGGAGATTTGTTCTCCCCCCAGGACGGCGGCAGCTACCTGGCGGGGTTTTGGAGTTTGGTTCTGTGGACAGTTCGGGTCATTGGCGTAGTGGCCGACTCGCTGGCATCGGTGACACGTGACGTTGGCTCGGAACCCCGGGCGCATCGGGGGGTTCCCCCGGCTGGCCGGGGGCGGGGTGCTGGCAGCGGGAGCGGCCGGGACGGTGTCTCTCCCTCGCCCCTGGCCTCCTCCTCCTCCTCGGGGACGGTGCTGACCTTGGTTGTTCCGGTTCTGCTCGTGTGGCCCTCTCCGGCCCACTCGGGTGCTTTCCCACCGGTCAGCTTCGGCGGCGAGTTGCCGTGGGTCAGTCAATTTACTGTCGAGGAGGTGCTGCCTGAGCTCGACGAAGCAGTTGTTAGACAGGTGCTCCCACACCATGAGATTAAAAAGTTGCTCGTAGGTCGTTACGTGGCTTCCCTTGATCCAACCCTCGAAGGCTCGGCTGAAATAGTTGACATATTCCACCCACGTTGTACCCGGGATCCGGGTGCATTCCCGAAACCTCTGGCGGTACATTTCGGGTGTGAGCCCATATCGGGTGAGGAGGGCAGCCTTCATGTGGTCATAGGATGACATCTGATGGTGTGGGAGCTGCAGTAGGGCATTGCGGCCTTCGTTGACGAACCTCCCCCATAGGCCGGCTCCCCAGTCACTTCGATCGATCCGGTGGGAGGTCATGGCGATCTCGTAGGCCTTGAACCACTGTTGTATGTCGTCCTCTCGGACATACTCTCGGACAACATCCTTGGGGATGTGGACTTTCTTTTCTGTCGCTCCCGGGGTGCGCGGTCGCTCGGGCACTTCCGGTTCTTTGTTCTGCTTCCGTAGTTCTATTTCTGCCAGTTTGCGCTCGTGTTCGTATGTTAGTCTTTTTTCTTCGAGCTCTCTCTGCCTCTGTTTTTCTTCCCGTTCTTCTCGGAGCCGCAGATGTTCTAGGTTCAGTTTTTGTTCGGCTAATTTTAGTTCATCGTCCATTTTGAGTCGTGCCATTTCTAACTCATGTAATCTGTTTTTTTCTCTTTCTTGGATCTCTTCCTGGGAGAGGCCCGTTCCTCGCTCCTCGGGAGCCGTGGCGTTCCTCTCCGATGCTGCACCGTTTTGGTCTGGGGATCTGGCGACCCCGGTTTCTGCTCACGACTCAATGGCGTGCTTAAAATCGTCTTTGGTACTCAGGCCGGTGGTAGCAATGCCTAGTTCCATGCAGAATTGTTTCAATTCACGATGGCTATACTCTTCCAATTTATCCATCTGGAATTTCTCGGTGGATCCGCTCTCTTTGGTTGACATCGTGGTTTTGTCGTGGGGTGAGCTACTCTCTGTACGATTACGCGTTGATTCGGATCGCGCCGCTGGCCACCAATGTTAGACGGGCCGGGAGGGTCGGCCGAAGACAAGGGGAGAGGTCTCCGGGGAGAGCCGTCTCCAGCGATCATACAGATGAGTAACTTCCCCCCCACAGATATACACCACACAAGGATAGGATTTAGCGTTCTTTATAAGCGATTTCTTAAGGTACGATGGAATGGTACAAGGAGGTCTGGACTCAGGGGTCCCCTCGATTCTAGTCTCTTGGTTTGGGAAAGGGGGTAGCGGGACAGTCTGGTTACCAATCTGGTAGCTGAGATGGTATGGTGGATAGCTCACAATCCTCGAGCTCGGTGTTCTAGCTTGGACGGGCCGCGGCAGCGCCAGCAGGTCCCGGTGAAGGTGGTCGTTACACGGTCCGCGGCAGCGCCAGCAGGTCCCGGTGAAGGTGGTCGTTACACGGTCCGCGGCAGCGCCCGCAGGTCCCGATGAAGGTGGTCGTTACACGGTGCGCGGCAGCGCCAGCAGGTCCCGATGAAGGTGTTGTTACAACGGTCCGCGGCAGCGCCAGCAGGTCCCGACGAGGATGGAGGATGCAGAAGGCCGCGGCAGCGCCAGCAGGCAGGACGATAGTTCACAAGGCAGGGCTACGGCAGCGCCGGTAGTCCGTCAAGGCTGAGTTCTTCTCGGTGTCTCTCGACTCCAGGATACAACTCCCTTCCTGCTCTGGCGCTGCCCTAGTTATAGGTCTGGCGCCCTTTGATGTCCGGACCCTCGCACTTGGAGGTCGGGGGGTCCGGGATGAGGAAGTCCAGACACCCAGCAGGGGGGTGGAGCCAGCGCCCGGGGGAGCTGGAGGGCGATCGGCACCTGGCGGGGGAGAGCCATCGACACTTCTTTCTCCCATTGACCTGCCAAGTGGTCCGTTCACCTCCTGGGTGGATGGTGGTGCCGGGATGTCGGGGCCGGGCCAGGCCCAGGGTTAGGGTCGAGCTGAGGCCACTCGGCCTCGTGGTGCAGTGTCCAAGATGGCGGCTGATCCGGCCGGGGGAGCCGGTAGTGGTTCGGCCCCATGATACATGGATGTCCGGGGGCAGGAGTTCCGTCGGGAGACGGGGTGCGGGTTGCTCTTGTGGGTAACACCTGGGAGTCCGGGGCTTGGGCCCTGTCATGCGGGGAGGGAGCAAGCCCTTCATGTGGCCTGTCCAACATGCGCCAGGCCCCAGAGAGCTGTGGGGTGATCACACCCAGGTGTGGAGAGACGGTAGGGGGTCCCATCGATACTGCCCTCCGCCGAGAGTGGGAAGGGCTCACGTGGTATCCCCCGAGCCAGGGGTTGGCGTCTCAATGTCGGGCCTCGCTGGGACCGAGGCTGGGTAGAGCAGGGTCATACAGGTGGTCACGTGGAGTGACGTGCAATCCAAGATGGAGGAGCCCCGATGTGCATGGGACCTCGTGCGGCTTAGCGCGGGGAAACAGGACCACGCCACGAGGCCGGCTCCCACACCGTGCATACTCAAACACTGCTCACCCTGCACACTCACACACTGCTCACCCTGCATACTCACACACTGCTCACCCTTCACACCCACACTCTGTTCACCCTGCACACCCACACACTGCTCACCCTGCACATCCACACACTGTTCACACTGCACACCCACACACTGTTCACCCTGCATACTCACACACTGTTCACCCTGCACACTCACATACTGCGCACTCTGCATACTCACACACTACTGGCCCTGCACACCCACAAACTGCTCACCCTGCATACTCACACACTGCTCACCCTGCATACTCACACACTGCTCACCCTGCACACTCACACACTGCTCACCCTGCTCAACCACACTCTGCTTCCCTGCTCACCCACAGATCGGGTGAAGAGGGCAGCCTTCATGTGGTCATAGGATGACATCTGATGGTCTGGGAGCTGCAGTAGGGCATCGCGGCCTTCGTTGACGAACCTCCCCCATAGGCCGGCTCCCCAGTCACTTCGATCGATCCGGTGGGAGGTCATGGCGATCTCGTAGGCCTTGAACCACTGTTGTATGTCGTCCTCTCGGACATACTCTCGGACAACATCCTTGGGGATGTGGACTTTCTTTTCTGTCGCTCCCGGGGTGCGCGGTCGCTCGGGCACCTCCGGTTCTTTGTTCTGCTTCCGTAGTTCTATTTCTGCCAGTTTGCGCTCGTGTTCGTATGTTAGTCTTTTTTCTTCGAGCTCTCTCTGCCTCTGTTTTTCTTCCCGTTCTTCTCGGAGCCGCAGATGTTCTAGGTTCAGTTTTTGTTCGGCTAATTTTAGTTCACCGTCCATTTTGAGTCGTGCTATTTCTAACTCATTTAATCTGTTTTTTTCTCTTTCTTGGATCTCTTCCTGCGAGAGGCCCGTTCCTCGCTCCTCGGGAGCCGTGGCGTTCCTCTCCGATGCTGCACCGTTTTGGTCTGGGGATCTGGCGACCCCGGTTTCTGCCCACGACTCAATGGCGTGCTTAAAATCGTCTTTGGTACTCAGGCCGGTGGTAGCAATGCCTAGTTCCATGCAGAATTGTTTCAATTCACGATGGCTATACTCTTCCAATTTATCCATCTGGAATTTCTCGGTGGATCCGCTCTCTTTGGTTGACATTGTGATTTTGTCGTGGGGTGAGCTACTCTCTGTACGATTACGCGTTGATTCGGATCGCGCCGCTGGCCACCAATGTTAGACGGGCCGGGAGGGTCGGCCGAGGACAAGGGGAGAGGTCTCCGGGGAGAGCCGTCTCCAGCGATCGTACAGATGAGTAACTTCCCCCCCACAGATATACACCACACAAGGATAGGATTTAGCGTTCTTTATAAGCGATTTCTTAAGGTACGATGGAATGGTACAAGGAGGTCTGGACTCAGGGGTCCCCTCGATTCTAGTCTCTTGGTTTGGGAAAGGGGGTAGCGGGACAGTCTGGTTACCAATCTGGTAGCTGAGATGGTATGGTGGATAGCTCACAATCCTCGAGCTCGGTGTTCTAGCTTGGACGGGCCGCGGCAGTGCCAGCAGGTCCCGGTGAAGGTGGTCGTTACACGGTCCGCGGCAGCGCCAGCAGGTCCCGGTGAAGGTGGTCGTTACACGGTCCGCGGCAGCGCCAGCAGGTCCCGATGAAGGTGGTCGTTACACGGTCCGCGGCAGCGCCAGCAGGTCCCGATGAAGGTGTTGTTACAACGGTCCGCGGCAGCGCCAGCAGGTCCCGACGAGGATGGAGGATGCAGAAGGCCGCGGCAGCGCCAGCAGGCAGGACGATAGTTCACAAGGCAGGGCTACGGCAGCGCCGGTTGTCCGTCAAGGCTGAGTTCTTCTCGGTGTCTCTCGACTCCAGGATACAACTGCCTTCCTGCTCTGGCGCTGCCCTAGTTATAGGTCTGGCGCCCTTTGATGTCCGGACCCTCGCACTTGGAGGTCGGGGGGTCCGGGATGAGGGAGCCCAGACACCCAGCAGGGGGGTGGAGCCAGCGCCCGGGGGAGCTGGAGGGCGATCGGCACCTGGCGGGGGAGAGCCATCGACACTTCTTTCTCCCATTGACCTGCCAAGTGGTCCGTTCACCTCCTGGGTGGATGGTGGTGCCGGGATGTCGGGGCCGGGCCAGGCCCAGGGTTAGGGTCGAGCTGAGGTCACTCGGCCTCGTGGTGCAGTGTCCAAGATGGCGGCTGATCCGGCCGGGGGAGCCGGTAGTGGTTCGGCCCCATGATACATGGATGTCCGGGGGCAGGAGTTCCGTCGGGAGACGGGGTGCGGGTTGCTCTTGTGGGTAACACCTGGGAGTCCGGGGCTTGGGCCCTGTCATGCGGGGAGGGAGCAAGCCCTTCATGTGGCCTGTCCAACATGCGCCAGGCCCCAGAGAGCTGTGGGGTGATCACACCCAGGTGTGGAGAGACGGTAGGGGGTCCCATCGATACTGCCCTCCGCCGAGAGTGGGAAGGGCTCACGTGGTATCCCCCGAGCCAGGGGTTGGCGTCTCGATGTCGGGCCTCGCTGGGACCGAGGCTGGGTAGAGCAGGGTCATACAGGTGGTCACGTGGAGTGACGTGCAATCCAAGATGGGGGAGCCCCGATGTGCATGGGACCTCGTGCGGCTTAGCGCGGGGAAACAGGACCACGCCACGAGGCCGGCTCCCACACCGTGCATACTCAAACACTGCTCACCCTGCACACTCACACACTGCGCACTCTGCATACTCACACACTACTGGCCCTGCACACCCACAAACTGCTCACCCTGCATACTCACACACTGCTCACCCTGCATACTCACACACTGCTCACCCTGCACACTCACACACTGCTCACCCTGCTCAACCACACTCTGCTTCCCTGCTCACCCACAGACTGCTCACCCTACAGACCCATACATTGCTCACCCTGTACACTCACACACTGCTCACCCTGCACATTCACACACTTCTCTCCCTGCACACTCACACACTGTTCACCCTGCATACTCACACACTGCTCACCCTGCATACTCACACATGGCTCACCATACATACTCACACACTGCTCACCCTGCATACTCACACACTGCTCACCATGCACACCTACACTGCTCACCCTGCACTCCCACACACTGCTCACCCTGCACACCCACACACTGTTCACATTGCATAGCCACACACTGTTCACACTGTACACCCACACACTGCTCACCCTGCATACTCACACACTGTTCACCTTGCACACTCACACACTGCACACCCCGCATACTCACACACTACTGGCCCTGCACAACCACACACTGCTCACCCTGCACACCCACACACTGCTCACTATGCATACTCACACACTGCTCACCCTGCATACTCACACACTGCTCACAATGCACACCTACACTCTGCTCAACCTGCACTCCCACACACTGCTCATCCTGCACACCCACACACTATTCACACTGCACAGCCACACATTGCTCACCCTGCATACTCACACACTGCTCACCCTGCACACTCACACACTGCTCACCCTGCATACTCACACACTGCTCAACCTGCACACCCACACTCTGCTCACCCTGCACACCCACACACTGTTCACACTGCACACCCACACACTGCTCACCCTGCATACTCACACACTGTTCACCCTGCACACTCACACACTGCACACACTGCACACCCTGCATACTCACACACTACTGGCCCTGCACACCCACACACTGCTCACCCTGCATACTCACACACTGTTCACCCTGCATACTCACACACTGCTCACCGTGCATGCTCACACACTGCTAGCCCATTTACATCCACACACAGCTCACCTTGCACAACCACACACTGCACACCCGGCACACCCACACACTGCTCACACTCGCACGCTGCTCACGCTGCACATTCACACACTACTCACCTTGCACACCCACACACTGCACACCCTGCACACCCACACACTGCTCACACTCACACACTGCTCACCCTGCACACCCACACACTGCTCACCCTGCATATCAACACACTGCTCACCCTGTACAGTCACACACTGCTTGTCCTGGACACACGCACACTGCTCAGCCTGCACACACACACACACTGGTCACCCTGCACTCTCAAGCACTGCTCACTCTTTAACACACTGCTGGCCCTGGACACTCACACACTGCTCAACCTGCATACTCACACACCCACACTCTGCTCCCATGCACACCCACAGACTGCTCACCCTGCACACCCATACATTGCTCACCCTGCACACTCACACACTGCTCACCCTGCACATTCACACACTTCTCTCCCTGTACACTCACACACTGTTCACCCTGCATACTCACACTGTGCTCACCATGCATGCTCACACACTGCTAGCCCTGTACACCCACACACAGCTCACCTTGCACAACCACACACTGCACACACACACACTGCTCACACTCACACATTGCTCACGCTGCACATTCACACGCTACTCACTTTGCACACCCACACACTGCACACCCTGCACACCCACACACTGCTCACACTCACACACTGCTCACCCTGCACACCCACACACTACTCACCCTGCATATCAACACAATGCTCACCCTGTACAGTCACACACTGCTGGCCCTGGACACACGCACACTGTTCAGCCTGCACACACATACACTGGTCACCCTGCACTCTCAAGCACTGCTCACTCTTTAACACACTGCTGGCCCTGGACACTCACACACTGCTCAACCTGCATACTCACACACTGCTCGCCCTGCACACCCACAATCTGCTCACCCTGCATACTCACACACTGCTCACCCTGCACACTCACACACTGCTCACCCTGCATACTGACACACTACTCACCCTGTACACCCACAATCTGCTCACCCTGCATACTCACACACTGCTCACCATGCATGCTTACACACTGCTAGCCCTGTACACCCACACACAGCTCACCTTGCACAACCACACACTGCTCACCCTGCACATCCACACACTGCTCATCCTGCACACTCACTCTGCTGGCCCTGGACACTCACACACTGCTCACCCTGCTCACCCACAATCTTATCACCCTGCACACCCACAATCTGATCACCCTGCACACCCACAGACTGCTCACCCTGCACACCCACACATAGGTCACACTGCATACTCACACACTGCTCACCCTGCTCACTCACACTGCTGGCCCTGGACACCCACACACTGCTCACACTGCATACTCACACTCTACTCACCCTGCACACCCACCATCTGCTCACCCTGCACACTCACACACTGCGCACCCTGCATACTCACACACTACTGGCCCTGCACAGCCACACACTGCTCACCCTGCATACTCACACACTGCACACCCTGCATACTCACACACTGCTCACCCTGCATACTCACACACTGCTTATCCTGCACACCCACACTCTGCTCCCCTGCACACCCACAGACTGCTCACCCTGCACACCCATACATTGCTCACCCTGCACACTCACACACTGCTCACCCTGCACATTCACACACTGCTCTCCCAGCACACTCACACACTGTTCACCCTGCATACTCACAAACTGCTCACCCTGCATACTCACACACGCGTCACCCTGCACACTCACACACTGCTCACCCTGCATACTCACACTCTGCTGGGACTGGACACCCACACACTGCTCCCACTGCACACTCACACACTGCTCACACACTGCTCACCCTGCATACCCACACACTGCTCACCATGCATACTCACAAACTGCTCACCCTGCATACTCACACACTGCTCACCTTGCAAACCTACACTCTGCTTACCCTGCACTCCCACACACTGCTCACCCTGCACACCCACACACTGTTCACACTGCACTACCACACACTGCTCACCCTGCATACTCACACACTGCTCACCCTGCACACTCACACACTGCTCACCCTGCATACTCACACACTGCTCACCCTGCACACCCACACTCTGCTCACCCTGCACACCCACACACTGCTCACCCTGCACACCCACACACTGTTCACACTGCACGCCCACACACTGCTCACCCTGCATACTCACACACTGTTCACCCGGCACACTCACACACTGTGCACCCTGCATACTCACACACTACTGGCCCTGCACACCCACACATTGCTCACCCTGCATACTCACACACTGCTCACCCTGCATACTCACACACTGCTCACCCTGCACACTCACACACTGCTCACCCTGTACACCCACACTCTGCTCCCCTGCACACCCACAGACTGCTCACCCTGCACACCCATACATTGCTCACCCTGTACACTCACACACTGCTCACCGTGCCCACCTACACATTGCTCACCCTGCACATCCACACATTTCTCACCCTGCACAATCACATACTGCTCACCCTGCACACTCACACTGCTGGCCCTGGGCTCCACACAGTGCTCATCCTGCATACTCACACACTACTCACCCTACACACCCACACACTGGTCATGCTGCATACTCAAACACTGTTCACCCTGCATGCTCACACACTGCTCACCCTGATTATTCACACACTGCTGGCCCTGGACACCCACACACTGCTCACCCTGCACTCTCACCCACTTCTCACACACACAGTGCTCACCCTGCACACCCATACACTGCTCACCCTGCATGCTCACACACTGCTCACCCTGCACACTCACACCCTCGACACTCACACGCTGCTCACGCTGAACATTCACACACTACTCACCTTGCACACCCACACACTGCACACCCACACACTGCTCACACTCACACACTGCTCAACCTGCACACCCACACACTGCTCACCCTGCATATCAACACACTGCTCACCCTGTACAGTCACACACTGCTGGCCCTGGACACACGCACACCGCTCAGCCTGCACACCCACACACTGGTCACCCTGCACATCCACACACTGCTCATCCTGCACACTCACTCTGCTGGCCCTGGACACTCACACACTGCTCACCCTGCTCACCCACAATCTGATCACCCTGCACACCCACAGACTGCTCACCCTGCACACCCACACATAGGTCACACTGCATACTCACACACTGCTCACCCTGCTCACTCACACTGCTGGCCCTGGACACCCACACACTGCTCACACTGCATACTCACACTCTACTCACGCTGCACACCCACAATCTGCTCACCCTGCAAACTCACGCACTGCGCACCCTGCATACTCACACACTACTGGCCCTGCACACCCACACATTGCTCACCCTGCATACTCACACACTGCACACACTACATACTCACACACTGCTCACCCTGCATACTCACACACTGCTTATCCTGCACACCCACACTCTGCTCCCCTGCACACCCACAGACTGCTCACCCTGCACACCCATACATTGCTCACCCTGCACACTCACACACTGCTCACCCTGCACATTCACACACTGCTCTCCCTGCACACTCACACACTGTTCACCCTGCATACTTACAAACTGCTCACCCTGCATACTCACACACGCGTCACCATGCACACTCACACACTGCTCACCCTGCATACTCACACTCTGCTGGGACTGGACATCCACACACTGCTCCCACTGCACACTCACACACTGCTCACACACTACTCACCCTGCATACCCACACACTGCTCACCATGCATACTCACACACTGCTCACCCTGCATACTCACACACTGCTCACCATGCAAACCTACACTCTGCTTACCCTGCACTCCCACACACTGCTCACCCTGCACACCCACACACTGTTCACACTGCACAGCCACACACTGCTCACCCTGCATACTAACACACTGCTCACCCTGCACACTCACACACTGCTCACCCTGCATACTCACACACTGCTCACCCTGCATACTCACACACTGTTCACCCTGCACACTCACACACTGTGCACCCTGCATACTCACACACTACTGGCCCTGCACACCCACACGTTGCTCACCCTGCATTCTCACACACTGCTCACCCTGCATACTCACACACTGCTCACCCTGTTCACCCACACTCTGCTCCCCTGCACACCCACAGACTGCTCACCCTGCACACCCATACATTGCTCACCCTGTACACTCACACACTGCTCACCCTGCCCACCTACACATTGCTCACCCTGCACATCCACACATTTCTCACCCTGCACAATCACATACTGCTCACCCTGCACACTCACACTACTGGCCCTGGGTTCCACACACTGCTCACCCTGCATACTCATACACTACTCACCTTACACACCCACACACTGGTCATCCTGCATACTCACACACTGTTCACCCTGCATGCTCACACACTGCTCACCCTGATTATTCACACACTGCTGGCCCTGGACACCCCACACTGCTTACACTGCTCTCTCACCCACTTCTCACACACACAGTTCTCACCCTGCACACCCACACACTGCTCACCTTGCATGCTCACACACTGCTCACCCTGCACACTCACACCCTGGACACTCACACGCTGCTCACGCTGAACATTCACACACTACTCACCTTGCACACCCACACACTGCACACCCTGCACACCCACACACTGCTCACACTCACACACTGCTCAACCTGCACACCCACACACTGCTCACCCTGCATATCAACACACTGCTCACCCTGTACAGTCACACACTGCTGGCCCTGGACACACGCACACTGCTCAGCCTGCACACCTACACACTGGTCACCCTGCACTCTCAAGCACTTCTCACTCTTTAACACACTGCTGGCCCTGGACACTCACACACTGCTCAACCTGCAAACTCACACACTGTTTGCCCTGCACACCCACACACTGCTCACCCTGCTCACCCACACTCTGCTCACCCTGCACACCCTCAGACTGCTTGTGAGACCGGCTTCACGGCGTTGCCCTCCCAATCATCCAGCCAACCTGCAACCACCCTCAAGACACGACATCTCCGAGTCCGGCCGCCCCAGCCACCCAGATCCGAGGGCCGGCCAGAGCCCTGACAGACTCGACACCCTACCACGCATGTCCGACCGAGGGAGCGGGAACCCTCGAGCCAGACCCAAAGGCGCCAGCTCAGTCACACCTCGGGTCGCCTTCCCCGGGAAGACTCGATCGGCCACCAGGCCCCTGGGGAGCAGGCGCCTCCCCTGCCGAGCGTCTGGGGTCCCTCCCAGACCCACCTGAAAAGACCAAAGAAGTGAGCGGCAGGAAATCCCGCCGAACCCCCTCCGTCACCCCAGTCCCCCCTCTGCGAGGACCCCGGACTTCAAAGAGCAAGCGGAGTATAACAAGGGGTGCCGGAGAAACAAAGGCAGAGAAGACCTGGAACCATCCGAGCCTGCTGACGCTGTCGCGGCTCCTGAACGCTGAAGTCACCTGGGCCTGCTGAGTGACTCGTGGCCTCCTGCTATTGAACCATCTGAGCCCTGCTGACGAGGTCGCGGCTCCCGAGCACTGTAAAGCATCGATAAAAGAACCTATCGTCCTACAAAGAATACGTGTGGTGTCACTCTGTTCGTAGTGTATATCAGGGTGTGCGCGCCTAGTTCGGCCTACGTGGGAGAGGTGGGTCAAAGGGGTGGGCAAGACGGGCATCGAACCCCCCTCCGGCGAACGCCTTTCCAACATTTGGTGGCAGACGACGGGATCCGAGCCGACACCGAAAGAGAGCGTGCAGTAAACGACTGATACACTACCAAACAGAGATGGAAGGAGAAACCTCCCTGGGTGCCGCAGGTACCGAAATAAGCTCACCGTTCCGAGAGGATCAATTGGACTATTACACACATAGAGAATTAAAACAGTTTTGCAAAGACCTTGGTATCGCTACCACCGGATTAAGCACAAAGGAAGACTTCCAGAAAGTATTGAAAACCTGGGTCGAGACGGGGGCGCCCCCGACCCAAACGGAAGGAGACTCTGCCCATGAACCACAAAGCATCCCGGCGAGAAACAACGGGCCAGAGGGGAACCTGTCCCCCGAGGAGCTAGCGGACCGAGAGAGAAGCCGCAACCACGAACTTGAACTGGCCAAGCTGAAAATCGAGGGAGAACTAAACCTGGCCGAGAAAAAGCTAGCCGTCGAGCAGTTACGGCTACAAGGGGAACTCGAAGAGAAGAGACGCCAAAGAGAGCACGACGAAAAGAAGCTCCAGCTAGAACATGAACGCAGCCTGAAGGAGATCGAGTAGCGGGCTAAAAACGAAAAGTCACAGCCACCCGGGAATCCACCACCCGCTCCCACCGGGGAAACCAAAGTCCACATCCCCAAGGATGTGGTAAAATAGTATTACAAGAACGACGATATCCAGCAGTGGTTTAAGGCCTACGAAGTCGCCATGACCTCTCACCGAGTCCCGCAGAAGGATTGGGGGGCTGGCCTATGGGGCCGGTTCTTAAGCGAAGGAAGAGACACCCTGCTAGATCTGCCCTCCACGGTCATGAACTCCTACAGCCACATGAAGGAAGCCCTCGTGGGCCGGTATGGACTCACCCCCGAAATGTACCGACAACGGTTCCGAGATTGTAAGAAGATACCGGGCACCACGTGGGTAGAATACGTGAACTTTTACAGCCGAGCCTTGGACGGGTGGATCAAGGGCAGCAAGGTCTCCACCTTCGAAGAACTGTTTGATCTGATTGCCTGGGAACATTTAGCGGCCAATTGCTTTGTAGAACTGCGCCAGCATCTCCTGGACAGTAAACTCACCGACCCTTGGAAGCTGGCCGCTGAGGCTGATCGCTGGGTGAATACCCGAGCCGCCCGAGGCCCTGTGGGGGACTACGGCCGCCACAGTCAAGGCCCCCCCGCCAGAGGGGCGGAGGGAACCACGGCCGACCAAGAGACTTTCCCGGGGGTCCTCAACCAGCCCCCCCAGCAGCCCACCAGCGGCGGGTTCAGCCCCGTCTCCAGCAAGCACCGGAGTCGCAGGACGGCTAGGTCCACGAGCTAGGATCACCTGCTTCCGCTGCCAACGGCCCGGACACTACGCCAATGACCCCCAGTGTCCCCAGTATCAGCGAACCACAACGACCAACCCCCCGGCCCGGCAGATGGCCTCCGTGGCTCTGGGGGAAGAGATGGAGGACTCCGAAGAATGGGAACCGGCGGCCATGGCCCTGGTCTCCCTTGGTGATCGAGAAATGGTCCCCGGGACACCCTTGCCCGCCAACACAAAGAAATACCGACAGCAGGTGAACATCAACGGACACCGAGTCGAGGGCCTCCGCGACACCGGGGCGAGTGTCACCGCGGTCCACCGCAGCCTAATTTCAGAAGACCAGATCCTAACCGGTGCCCTCTGTCCGGTCGTATCCTCCGACAATTCTGAGAGCCTCTGCCAGATGGCGCTGGTGCCCTTCGAGTGGGGAGGGGTCTCCGGAGAACTGAAGGTAGCGAGTCCGGACATCACAGCCCGTAGACTGCCTCCTGGGCAACGACCTGGAGAGTTCCCCGTGGGGGCAAGTAGAACGAAGAGCCCATCTGGAGATGATGGGCCTACCAGAATGGGTCTGCGCCACCACGCGCTCCATGACCGCGCGATTGCCTCTCTCAGAGGGCAGTGAGGCCCTCCTACCGAACACTATCCCCGAGAGCCGGGACACTCTACCAGAAGCGGACAACCCTCCTTCGGAGGGAGAAGAAGACACTAACCCGGGAGAAGGGCCAGAACCTTCCGCCCCGGAGGCCCTGACTGAGCTCGGAGAACTGCCCGAGATGGGCCAGTGGCGCTGTGAGGGGGGGCCCTCCCGGGAAGAATTCTGCCAGGAACAAGCCACTTGCCCCTCCCTCGTGGGACTCAGACAGCAAGCCGAAGCCCAGGCCGCCGGTGACCGAACCGGAACCCATTGGATCTATTGGGACAATGGCCTCCTATACAGCAAGCAAATGTCCGCCGAGCTAGGCGCAGCCCGGGTACTGGTGGTACCCCTGCGTTTCCGGAGCTTCCTCCTGGGCCTGGCCCACGATGTACCCTTGGCAGGACACTTAGGCCAAGACAAGACATATCAGCGATTGGTTACCCACTTCTATTGGCCCAAGATGCGAGCGAATGTAGAAGTACACTGCAAATCCTGCCTCACGTGCCAGGGCAGTGGGAAGAGTGGCGGAAAACGCAAAGCTCCCTTACAACCGTTCCCCGTTGTGAGTACCCCATTCGAGCGGGTCGGCATCGACATCGTGGGACCCCTGGATCCGAAGACCGCCCAGGGCCACAGATTCATCCTTGTCCTGGTGGACCATGCCACCCGCTACCCTGAGGCCATCCCCCTCCGCACCGTGACGGCTCCCGTGGTGGGCCGAGCTCTCATGGGGATCTTCTCCCGTGTCGGATTTCCCCGCGAGGTTGTGAGTGATCGCGGCACTAACTTTATATCCCGCTACATGAAGTCCCTGTGGCAGCAGTGCGGAGTCACGTATAAGTTCACGACCCCCTACCACCCCCAGGGCAACGGCCTAGTGGAATGCTTCAACCGTACACTAAAGGGAATGATCCTGGGCCTCGAAGAGCCCCTGCGCCGGAAATGGGACGTCCTCCTCCCTTGCCTCCTGTTCGCATACCGAGAAGTTCCCCAAAAGTCTCTGGGGTTCAGCCCCTTCGAACTGCTATACGGACATCCCGTCCGAGGGCCCCTGAGCCTGGTCAAAGAGGGCTGGGAGACAAGCCCCCGGGGGACACCCCCTGATGTGTTCCGCTACATCCTGGCGCTCCGCAACCAGACGAGGAAGTTCAGAGAACTCGCAGAGGCTAACCTCGAGGCCAGCCAATAAGAAATGAAGCGCTGGTATGACCAGAACGCAACCCTGGTCGAGTTCCAGCCGGGCCAGCAGGTTTGGGTCATGGCCCCGGTGAAGCCCTGCGCCCTACAAGACAAATGGACTGGTCCCTTCAAGGTGATCGAGCGGAAGAGCCAGGTCACGTACCTGGTCGATGAACAGTCCCCCCGGAACCCCCTCCGGGTCCTCCACGTGAACCGTCTCAAGCCCCACTTTGTGAGAACGGAATTAAGTTTGCTACTGGCCACCGATGATGGGACGGAAGAAGACACCGAACCCCTGCCTGACCCCCTGTGCGCTAAAGACCTGGATGGCTCCGTGGAGGGAGTAAGACTTTCAACCACCCTCACTCCCCAACAGTCCAACGACTGCCGCCAGCTGCTCAGACAATTCGCAGACCTCTTCTCCCTCATTCCAAGGGTCACCGACTGGTGTGTCCACGACGTGGACACCGGCGACAGCCCGCCTGTGAGACACCGAGCCTACCGGGTGCCTGACCGGGTCCGCACCTGCATCAAGACCGAGGTACAGAAGATGCTCACCCTTGGAGTAATCGAACCCTCCGACAGCCCCTGAGCCAGCCCGGTGGTCCTGGTCCCGAAGGCGGCTTTCCCGGGGGTCGCCCCTGAACTAAGATTCTGTGTGGACTACCGGGGGCTCAATGCGGTCACCCGAGCAGACGCTCACCCTATCCCCCGCGCCGACGAGCTCATCGACCGCCTGGGGGCCGCCCGGTTCCTCAGCACTTTCGACCTGACCTGCGGATACTGGCAGATTGCTCTCACGGAGGGAGCGAAAGAACGCTCTGCCTTCTCCACACCAGATGGCCACTACCGCTTCAGGGTCATGCCGTTCGGGATGAAGAACGCCCCGGCCACGTTCCAGCGGTTGGTGAACAAGGTCCTGGCCGGACTCGAGGAGTTCAGCGCAGCATACCTTGACGACATCGCCGTATTCAGCTCTCAATGGCACGAGCACCTCCAGCACCTCCGACAAGTACTCATGGCCCTGCGCCAAGCCGGCCTAACAGTGAAAGCCAGCAAATGCCAGCTCGGGCAAGGCTCCGTGGTCTACCTGGGGCATCAGGTGGGCAGCGGCCAGGTCGCCCCCCTCCAACCGAAGATCGACGCCATCAAGTCCTGGGAGCCCCCCACCACGCAGACGGAGGTCTGGGCCTTCCTGGGCCTTACAGGGTACTACCGGAGGTTCATTAAAAACTATGGTAGTATCGCGGGGCCCCTCACGGAGTTGACCTCCAAAAAGCTTCCGAAGAAGGTGCAGTGGACCACCCCGTGCCAGCAGGCGTTCGACGCCTTGAAAACCGCCATGTGCACCGCCCCCGTACTCAAGGCCCCCGACTACTCCCAAGAGTTTGTGGTCCAGACCGACGCATCCGAACACGGCATCGGGGCCGTCCTCTCGCAGTTCGACGACAAGGGCATGGATCAGCCCATAGCCTTCATCAGCCGAAGGCTGCTGCCGCGAGAGCAGCGTTGGAGTACTATAGAATGAGAGACCTTTGCTGTAGTCTGGGCCCTCAAGAAACTACGGCCCTACTTGTTCGGAACCCATTTCCGAGTACAGACGGACCACCGGCCCTTGCGGTGGCTAATGCAGATGAGGGGGGAGAACCCCAAGCTACTACGATGGTCCATCTCTCTCCAAGGGATGGATTTCACTGTCGAACATCGCCCCGGGGCGGATCATGCCAACGCCGACGGCCTGTCCCGGTTCTTCCGCTTCGGTGAGGAGAATCCCCCAGTGGATGGGTAGTTCTCCACGCCTTTCAGCTGGGGGGGACGCGTGTGAGACCGGCCTCACGGCGTTGCCCTCCCAATCATCCAGCCAACCTGCAACCACCCTCAAGACACGACATCTCCGACTCCGGCCGCCCCAGCCACCCAGATCCGAGGGCCGGCCAGAGCCCTGACAGACTCGACACCCTACCACGCATGTCCGACCGAGGGAGTGGGAACCCTCGAGCCAGACCCAAAGGCGCCAGCTCAGTCACACCTCGGGTCGCCTTCCCCGGGAAGACTCGATCGGCCACCAGGCCCCTGGGGAGCAGGCGCCTCCCCTGCCGAGCGTCTGGGGTCCCTCCCAGACCCACCTGAAAAGACCAAAGAAGTGAGCGGCAGGAAATCCCGCCGAACCCCCTCCGTCACCCCAGTCCCCCCTCTGCGAGGACCCCGGACTTCAAAGAGCAAGCGGAGTATAACAAGGGGTGCCGGAGAAACAAAGGCAGAGAAGACCTGGAACCATCCGAGCCTGCTGACGCTGTCGCGGCTCCTGAACGCTGAAGTCACCTGGGCCTGCTGAGTGACTCGCGGCCCCCAGCTATTGAACCATCTGAGCCTTGCTGACGGAATCGCGGCTCCCGAACTCCGACCACCTGTGCCTGCTGAGAGACTCGCGGCGCTCCCCTTGAGGACGACTCGGTAAGAGATCGCCCAGAGAACCGACACCCTCCAGCTCGAGGATTGTGAGCTATCCGCAGGGTATTTCGCAGAGACACTATCTTGAGAGACTGTCCCGCTACCCCCATTCCCCACGACCGATTTGTGGTACTGTGTGCCACTGCTGTACTACTTGCATCTTGGATCCTAAAGATCCATTGTAAAGCATCGATAAAAGAACCTATCGTCCTACAAAGAATACGTGTGGTGTCACTCTGTTCGTAGTGTATATCAGGGTGTGTGCGCCTAGTTCGGCCTACGTGGGAGATGTGGGTCAAAGGGGCGGGCAAGACGGGCATCGAACCCCCCTCCGGCGAACGCCTTTCCAACACTGCTCACCCTGCATACCCACACATTGCTCTTCCTGCACACTCACACACTGCTCACCCTGACTACTGACACACTACTCACCCTGTACACCCACAATCTGCTCACCCTGCATACTCACACACTGCTCACCATGCATGCTCACACACTGCTATCCCTGTACACCCACACACAGCTCACCTTGCACAACCACACACTGCTCACCCTGCACACCCACACACTGCTCACCCTGCACATCCACACACTGCTCACCCTGCACACACACTCTGCTGGCCCTGGACACTCACACACTGCTCACCCTGCTCACCCACACTCTGATCACCCTGCACACCCACAGACTGCTCACCCTGCACACCCACACATTGCTCACACTGCATACTCACACACTGCTCACCCTGCTCACTCACACTGCTGGCCCTGGACACCCACACACTGCTCACACTGCATACTCACACACTACTCACCCTGCACACCCACAATCTGCTCACCCTGCATACTCACACACTGCTCACCCTGCATGCTCGCACACTGCTGGCCTTGGACACCAACACACTGCTCACCCTGCACACTCACACACCGCTCACCCTGCACACTCACACACTTCTCACACTCGTATACTGCATACCCTGCACACCCATACACTGCTCACCCTGCATACTCACACACTTCTCACCCTGCATACTCACACACTGCTCACCCTGCACACTCACACACTGCTCTCCCTGCACAACCACATGCTGCTCACCCTGCACACCCAGACTGCTCACCCTGCACATCCACACACTGCTCACCCTGCACACTCACACACTGCTCACCCTGCACACTCCCACTGCTGGCCCTGGACACCCCCACACTGCTCACACTGCATACTCACACACTACTCACCCTGCACACGCACAATCTGCTCACCCTGCATACTCACACACTGCTCACCCTGCATGCTCGCACACTGCTGGCCTTGGACACCAACACACTGCTCACCCTGCACACTCACACACTGCTCACCCTGCACACTCACACACTTCTCACACTCATATACAGCATACCCTGCACACCCATACACTGCTCACCCTGCATACTCACACACTTCTCACCCTGCATACTCACACACCGCTCACCCTGCACACTCACACACTGCTCTCCCTGCACAACCACATGCTGCTCACCCTGCACACCCAGACTGCTCACCCTGCACATCCACACACTGCTCACCCTGCACACTCACACACTGCTCACCCTGCACACTCCCATTGCTGGCCCTGGACACTCACACACTACTCACCCTGCATACTCAACACTGCTCAACCTGCATACTCACACACGGCTCGACCTGCACACTCACGCACTGCTCACCCTGCATACTCACACTTTGCTGGGCCTGGACATCCACACACTGCTCCCACTGCACACCCACACACTGCTCACCCTGCACACCCACACACTGCTCACCATGCATACTCACACACTGTTCACCCTGCATACTCACACACTGCTCACCCTGCACACTCACGCACTGCTCACCCTGCATACTCACACTTTGCTGGGCCTGGACATCCACACACTGCTCCCACTGCACACCCACACACTGCTCACCCTGCAAGCCCACACACTGTTCACCCTGCATACTCACACACTACTCACACTGCATGCTCGCACACTGCTCACCCTGCATACTCACACACTGCTGGCCCTGCACACCCACACACTGCTCACCCTGCACACGCACACACTTCTCACACTCACACACTGCTCACCTTGCACACCCACACACTGCTCACCCTGCACTCTCACACACTGCTCAACCTGCATACTCACACATGGCTCACCCTGCACACTCACACACTGCTCACCCTGCATACTCACACTTTGCTGGGCCTGGACATCCACACACTGCTCCCACTGCACACTCACACACTGCTCACCCTGCACACCCACACACTGCTCACCATGCATACTCACACACTGCTCACTCTGCATACTCACACACTGCTCATCATGCACACCTACACTCTGCTCACCCTGCACTACCACACACTGCTCACCCTGCACACCCACACACTGTTCACATTGCATAGCCACACACTGATCACCCTTCATACTCACACACTGCTCACCCTGCACACTCACACACTGCTCACCCTGCATACTCACACACTGCTCACCCTGCACACCAACACACTTCTCACCCTGCACACCCACACACTGTTCACACTGCACACCCACACACTACTCACCCTGCATACTCACACACTGTTCACCCTGCACACTCACACACTGCACACCCTGCATACTCACACACTACTGGCCCTGCACAACCACACACTGCTCACCTTGCACACCCACACACTGCTCACTATGCATACTCACACACTGCTCACCCTGCATACTCACACACTGCTCACCATGCACACCTACACTCTGCTCACTCTGCACTCCCACACACTGCTCACCCTGCACACCCACACACTGTTCACACTGCACAGCCACACACTGCTCACCCTGCATACTCACACGCTGCTCACCCTGCACACTCACACACTGCTCACCCTGCATACTCACACACTGCTCACCCTGCACACCCACACTCTGCTCACCCTGCACACCCACACACTGCTCACACTGCACACCCACACACTGCTCACCCTGCATACTCACACACTGTTCACCCTGCACACTCACACACTGCACACCCTGCATACTCACACACTACTGGCCCTGCTCACCCACACATGGCTCACCGTGCAAACTCTCACCCTGCACACTCACACACTGCTCACACTCGCACACTGCTCACGCTGCACATTCACACACTACTCACCTTGCACACCCACACACTGCACACCCTGCACACCCACACACTGCTCACACTCACACACTGCTCACCCTGCACACCCACACACTGCTCACCCTGCATATCAACACACTGCTCACCCTGTACAGTCACACACTGCTTGTCCTGGACACACGCACACTGCTCAGCCTGCACACACACACACTGGTCACCCTGCACTCTCAAGCACTGCTCACTCTTTAACACACTGCTGGCCCTGGACACTCACACACTGCTCAACCTGCATACTCACACACTGCTCGCCCTGCACACCCACACACTGCTCACCCTGCTCACCCACACTCTGCTCACTCTGCACACACACAGACTACTCACCCTGTACACCCACAATCTGCTCACCCTGCATACTCACACACTGCTCACTGTGCATGCTCACACACTGCTAGCCCTATATACCCACACACAGTTCACCTTGCACATCCACACACTGCTCACCCTGCACATCCACACACTGCTCACCCTGCACACTCACTCTGCTGGCCCTGGACACTCACACACTGCTCGCCCTGCTCACCCACAATCTGCTCACCCTGCACACCCACAGACTGCTCACCCTGCACACCCACACGTTGCTCACACTGCATACTCACACACTACTCACCCTGCTCACTCACACTGCTGGCCCTGGACACCCACACACTGCTCACACTGCATACTCATACACTGCTCACACTGCATACTCACACACTACTCACCCTGCACACCCACAATCTGCTCACCCTGCACACTCACACACTGCATACTCACAAACTACTGGCCCTGCACACCCACACACTGCTCACCCTGCATATTCACACACTGCTCACCCTGCATACTCACACACTGCTCACCCTGCACACTCACACACTGCTCACCCTGCACACTCACACACTGCTTACCCTGCACACCCACACTCTGCTCCCCTGCACACCCACAGACTGCATACCCTGCACACCCCTACATTGCTCACCCTGCACACTCTTTAACACACTGCTGGCCCTGGACACTCACACACTGCTCAACCTGCATACTCACACACTGCTCGCCCTGCACACCCACACACTGCTCACCCTGCTCACCCACACTCTGCTCACTCTGCACACCCACAGACTGCTCACCCTGCATACCCACACATTGCTCACCCTGCACACTCACACACTGCTCACCCTGCATACTGACACACTACTCACCCTGTACACCCACAATCTGCTCACCCTGCATACTCACACACTGCTCACCGTGCATGCTCACACACTGCTAGCCCTGTACACCCACACACAGCTCACCTTGCACAACCACACACTGCTCACCCTGCACACCCACCCACTGCTCACCCTGCACATCCACACACTGCTCACCCTGCACACTCACTCTGCTGGCCCTGGACACTCACACACTGCTCACCCTGCTCACCCACAATCTGATCACCTTGCACACCCACAGACTGCTCACCCTGCACACCCACACATTGCTCACACTGCATACTCACACACTGCTCACCCTGCTCACTCACACTGCTGGCCCTGGACACCGACACACTGCTCACACTGCATACTCACACACTGCTCACACTGCATACTCACACACTACTCACCCTGCACACCCACAATCTGCTCACCCTGCACACTCACACACTGCATACTCACACAATACTGGCCCTGCACACCCACACACTGCTCACCCTACATACTCACACACTGCTCACCCTGCATACTCACACACTGCTCACCCTGCAACCTCACACACTGCTTAGCCTGCACACCCACACTCTGCTCCCCTGCACACCCACAGACTGCTCACCCTGCACACCCCTACATTGCTCACCCTGCACACTCACACACTGCTCACCCTGCACATTCACACACTGCTCTCCCTGCACACTCACACACTGTTCACCCTGCATAATCACACACTGCTCACCCTGCATACTCACACATGGCTCACCCTACACACTGACACACTGCTCACCCTGCATACTCACACTCTGCTGGGCCTGGACACCCACACACTGCTCCCACTGCACACTCACACACTGCTCACACTCACACACTGCTCACCCTGCATACCCACACACTGCTCACCATGCATACTCACACACTGCTCACCCTGCATACTCATACACTGCTCACCATGCACACCTACAATCTGCTCACCCTGCACTCCCACACACTGCTCACCCTGCACACCCACACACTGTTCACCCTGCATCCTCACACACTGCTCACCCTGCACACCCACACTCTGCTCACCCTGAACATCCACACTCTGCTCATCCTGCACACCCACACTCTGCTCACCCTGCACACCCACACACTGCTCACCATGCACACCCACACACTACTGGCCCTGCACACCCACACACTGCTCACCATTCATACTCACACACTGCTCACCCTGCATACTCACACACTGCTCACCCTGCACACTCACACACTGCTCACCCTGCACACCCACATTCTGCTCCCCCGCACACCCACAGACTGCTCACCTTGCACACCCATACATTGCTCACCCTGTACACTCACACACTGCTCACCCTGCACATTCACACACTGCTCTCCCTGCACACTCACACACTGTTCACCCTGCATACTCACACATTGCTCACCCTGTACACTCACACACTGCTCACCCTGCACATTCACACACTGCTCACCCTGCACACTCACACACTGCTCACCCTGCACACTCACACATTGCTCACCCTGCACTCTCAAGCACTGCTCACTGTTGGAAGGGGCGATCCCAGGGGGGTTACAGAACACGTTCCTGACCACCCCGTGACCCACCTCTCCCAGAACAGGGCCGAGCACTGGCGGGGAGGCCCTTTCAGGGAAGGGTCTTGTACTTTAGGATCGCACGCGCTGAGCTTGCACTACTTGACAAAGGGACACCACACAGTAGGTTTCAGTAGACGGAGATCTTTATCTAAGTTTCTTTGGATCTTTATGATCCGCAAGGTAGTCTTTGGTCGATACAACAAGCTTGGTAATTCCTTCACAGGGGGGTTGGGGTAGCGGGACAGTTCTAGGTTCAGAGTCAATGCCGAGTATCCTTCGCACAGCTCTCAATCCTCGAGCCGGGGGACACGGTACAGTCTCGGGTCCATCTGGACCAGTGTATTCTCGAGCCGCGACCACGACCGCAGGGCTCCGGCAGGAAGGAACTGTCGATCGGGTGATCTTCGGGGAGCCGCGATTCACTCGGCAGGCTCAGCCGGTCCTAGAGTTGGTGTGAGCCGCGAGTCTCTCAGCAGGGCTCCGATGGTCTTATGGTCTGGGGGAGCCGCGAGTCTCTCAGCAGGGCTCCGGTGTTCTTAGTGTTCTCGGGAGCCGCGACGACGTCAGCAGGGCTCGGATGGTTTCCAAGGATGAGGTAGCGTCCTTCTTTCCGGTTTCGTCGAGCCGTGACCAGGTCCGCAGGGCTCTCGTAGTTCCAGGTCTTCTCTACCCCAGTCCCCTCAGCACCCCCTGTTATACGCCTTCTTCTCTTTGAAGTCCGGCATCCTCACAGAGAGGGGTCTAGGCGTCTGGGGGCGGTGTGTTGTGATTTCCTGCCGCTCGGCTCTTTGATCCTTTCAAGTTGGGCCGGGAGGGACTCCAGACACCCAGCATGCGGGCAGCCAGCTCCTTGGGGGCCCAGAGGGCGATCGAAACCCTCTATTGAGAGAAGGCCAGAGGTGTGACAGAGACTACTCCTCCCTGTCTTGCTTGGGGGGTTCCCTCTCCCTCAGCCGGGCATGGCCGTTTAGGGTCTAGGTTTCGCTGGGGCCCCGGGCCGGCCATCGGAACATAGGGACATGTTGGCCGGGGGTCTTCGGTGGCTACGGGGTGGGGAGGCCGGGCCGCTATAACCAGGGATCAGGGGTGGTGCATGAGTTGGGTTGGGGTGCTAATGGTCATGGAGGCCCACGCCACGAGGCCAGGCCCCACACGTGCCCCCCCAGTTGAAAGTCGGGGAGAACTACCCATCCTCTTGGGGGTTCTCCTCGCTGAGGCGTGTTGGACTTGGCCCTTTTTGCAGGGTCATCCCTAAACTTTTTGCCTTCCTTCTGTATTTTTTCTGATTTGGTGTTGGCTGTTTTATGACTCTAGGCACCTTACCACTGCTGACCAGTGCTAAGGTGCATATGCTCTCCCTATGGGAAAATGTATTATGTGAATTGACTTCCATGTTTGGCTTATTTGGTTTAATGTCAGTCCCTAGTAGAGTGCACCAGGGGTGCCAAGGGCTTGTATATCCAAATGCTGCTAGTGGGCTTGCAGCACTGGTTGTGCCACCCACAGAAGCAGCCTGGTAAAATGTGTCTAAGGTCTGCCACTGCAGAACCTGCATGCAGTCTGGTACTGTCATGCTGACTGGGCAATTGTCCCCACTTGCCAGTCCCTAAACCTTCCCTTACCTTCATGTTAGTCACCCCTATGGTAGGCCCTAGGGCAGGGTGCATTGTAAGGATAAGGTACGACATGCCCTGAGGTGTGTGGCAATTCCTAATAGTGAATTACAGCCATTTTCGTTTTTCACTATTGTAAGGCTACCTGCTCTCCATAGGCCAGAATGGGCTGCTAGATTATAACACTCTATAATCCTAGCAGGCTCAGGAAGCATGGTAGAAATTCATGTTTAGTATGCCTGAACTCAGGATAATACAATACATCTTTTAGCAAAGGTTATTTTAATATCCTGGGTTTGCAAATGCTACTTTTAGAAAGTTAGCCTTTGCGTGCCTAACCATTTCAGTCCGCCTCTGGAGGGGAGGGCTATCTTCTTTGTGTGTAGCTTGAGTGACAGGGCTGGGGCTACCAGGTGGTGAATAGAGAGATTACACCAGGATGGGTGGGAGAGTGCACCTTGACTCTGAATAGGGCAGTGCTCTGCCACCACAATGCTGGCTCCACCCCCTGGGGAGGGTCTGATGTCTCTGCCCTGCCTGCTGAAAGAAGAAGCCAGAGTCCCAACAACAAAGTGCTCCTCACTGAAAAGAACCGGACTGGGATTATGCAAAGGCCCCCCTGGCCTGTAAAGACAAAAGAAACTTGGTATAAATGTAGGAGCTCTGCTCCTAAGAAATCAGATCCTGATTGAACCACGAAGAAACTCTGCCTGACTAGAAGGACCTGGAAGAAGCTGAAGGAGGAGTAACTTTCCCTGACCTGGGGGATTGGCCTGCAGTTGGTGCCTTGCTGGGAAAGGAGAAGAAAAGACTGAAAGAGACTTTGCACTTTGTTTTTCAACAATCTCCAAGGGCTTGGAAGAAGAGCTTGCCCCCTGAACTGAGTCCCAGGACCATTGGACTCATCTGCCTTCCAAAATTGAGTTGCCTGGACAATTTTTGCTTGTTTCCCGCTGGATTTTGCCCAAGTACCGCTCGTACTCCATCCGCCGCGAAGCCGTGTCTTTGCCGCCCGGCACGTGTGTCTACGCTGACCCAAAAGCGTTAGTACGCACCGTATCCCTCCTGGCCGCATCGCACCTAACCTTCCCCGCCGATTCCAGTCGTACAGCCCTGGCTGCCGAACCCTGTACGCCGGACCCAAGCTTCATTGTCCCGCAGGTACGGTTCATACGCTGCTAACGTACTGCACCGTGCCGTACTCAGAGCCGTGAAGCCGCATCACGCTGATCCTCCCCGTACGCTGTACGGCGCCGAGAAGTGTCGCCGCCTATCCGCACCGAAGGTACGGCTCAAACGCCGAACGCCACGGACTCTGCCAGCTGATCCGGGCCATCCACACGTATCCCTGAAGGTCCCGTACCAACGCCGCGTCCGGACGCCGCGACCCGACCAGCATCTGAATACGCTGCCGAACTACGACCCGGACCCATCAACTTGTCCCGCACTGTCCGTCGCGGACCCCACAAACTTAAGGTACTTTGTTCTGTTCGCACCGCAGCGTGCACGTCACGGACCCTGGAGTCCGCCACGATTGTTTGACTCGTACTTTCCTTGTTTTTAATGCCTACGAGTCGCACATCTAGGTACGAACCATACAGAGCCTGAAAAGAAGCAGAATTGACTAAAAGAAGCCTATTTTTGTATTTTAAGCCTTTTTACAAGAACATTGAACTTTAAAATAATACTGTGGTCATTTTATTCGTTATTCTGGCCTTGTGCTAAGCCTTATATAAAGAGAACTATTTTTGATATAACCTTGACTGGTGTCCATTTGTGGTGTGTCATTGCATTACTGTATGTGTTCACAAATGCTTAACCTATGACGCCCTGAGAATAGTCTTGACTGCTTGCTCCACACTACCTAAAGGGTGAGCAGGGGTTATTTGAAAGGATGATGCCCTTATCCTGACTTAGAATTGAGAGTCCCTGCTTGTCGCAAGTGCATACCTGTGCCAACTAGAGATTCCCAATTCTAACATTGGTGGTCAGCGGTGGGATTTGAATTTGCATTTGTGATTCATGTACAGTGATTGAGTGAACGCCACGTAGTGAGTTCAGACCGATAACGCACCCACACTGTATTGATTTTTTGTTTTGCTGAAGAATCTATCTCCACTTTAAGAAACCATGCCTAGGTCAGTCAATGGAGGCGGGGCGTCCTCTATATTCTCTGGGGTTGATGACATAGATTGGGAGTAGAGGGCACTGCTGAAGTGCACAAATAAAGTCTTGAAAGGATACCTCTCCAAGTACAGAATTAACCAAACTGGATTGAAAAACAAGGAGCAGTATACAAAGGCGCTGAGGGCCTGGTACGAATCCAAGTTCCCAGAGAATGTGCTGGAGGTGATACCCCCAGAAGGTGCTTCTAAGCCTGGCAGAGGCCTGTCGCCAGAGGAGATGGCCGACAGGATGGCTGCGAGAGCACATGAAGTGAAGATGGCAAAACTGCGAATGGAAATGGAAAGACAAAGGCTGGCCATGGAACATGAGGTAAAAATGAGGGAGTTGGATCTCAAGGTCAAGAGTTTAGACCGCTCTCCCTCTGGTGGCAGCAATATTGAATTTTCTAGTGCTGAGAGAGTAGTACGCACACCCAGAGATGTGGCGCCTGACTTGAAGGAGGGGGTTAACATACACCAGGAGGTTCAAGGGCATGAGGTAACTCCAGTAGTGCACAGTATCCCTGAAGGGAATAGGGTAACTGGCGCAGGGGTTCATTGTCCTAGTGGCGAGAGGGACACTCTACTGACTCTAGCTGAGAGGTGCAGGGAGAGGGGTTCCCCCAAAATTGAAGTCCTGGTGGGTGAGTGTGAAGACCGCCCAGAAGAGTGTGGGTTGTGTGACAGGGACAGTCAGATACTGTCTTGCCAGTCTCAGGAGAGTGGTGTGGAGTACGTGTGTGAAGCACTGGATGGGAAGGTGATGGATAGTTTGGTTAACCCTGCTAGGGGGCTGTGTGATCCAATTGTGGGAGAGCATATTGTAAATCCCTGTTTTCCAGAGCTATGCCAACACCTGTGTGAGGGTGAGTTCTCTGACCGCAGAGAGCCCACATTGGAGGCAGACCTTTTGGTGGATTCCAGAGGGTCTGGAGAGGCATTGGGGAGTGACCCCGTGGGGAGTGGCTCAGGTATCTTCCAACCCAGAGTGGTGGGAGTGGTGCAGAGTAGCCCAGCTAGGTCCCCTGGTAGTGGGAGAAGTGTAGGGGCTCACGTCCTGTCTCAGTGGAGAAGGAGTGAGTGTGGGGCTGCGTGCCCCCAGGTGCCCGAAACCCAGTCTCAGAGCCTGGATGGATCTTTAAGGGAACACCAGGCGGGGAGCCTAGGCTGTTCTGATGGTCCGCCCATTGAAGGGGATCCCCTAGTGTCTAGTGGACGGGGAGTGTCTGTAAGCAGGCCTCCCTCGGCTCTGGTGTCTGGCAGTACCGTTCCAGTTGGGAGGGTGCAGAAGTCCAGAGTGAGGGGTGAGAGGGGGAAAGAGTCCCCAGTGGAAGAACCAGTGGGTCAGGGGCCAGCCAGAAGGGCTGCGTCACCAGTGAATGACCATGGTGACACCACTTCTGTCCTGGGGGATCTTTAGGCACTGTCAGATGGACAGGGGTCGGGAGATCAGCGCAAGGCAGACTGTCACAAGACACATGAGTTATGTGTCACCCCCAGGGGGGGCATGCGTGCTCCCCGGGAAGTCCTGGTGCGCCAGGCGAGCGTTCAACCGCATGGGTTGGACCCAGGGTTGGGAAGCCAGGTTCAGGTGTTGTCTGACCTGGAGGGTGGGACCACTGTAAGCAGTGTCCTGACCTATGTTTCTTCTAGGGGTACCACGCCAGTTGGGAGTGGGCAGTACTCTGGAAGGGGGTGCAGAGGGAGGGAGTCCTCGCCTCTGACCCCGGCTCAACTAAGGGGTTTAGACCCTAGGTTGGAGGGCCAGGTTCAGGGTGTTCCCCCTGACCTGGACGCCCAGTTGCAGGATAGTGTTGCATTTGCCGTTGCCCTTGTGTGCTCTGGTCCTACCTGCTGGCCCTGACTTTCCGCAACTCTCCAGCCTCTGCATAGTTCCCCCCCCCCTCCCGCCGCCGCGTTTTGGATCTCGCGGCCGCAGCGCGGAGGGAGGGTGAGTGCGGACTGCATTACCCAGACTCCTCGGGGGCCTTCACCGGACACAGCGTCATCCACCTAGCGCCCGGAGGCGCATTAAAGTCAGCGTCACTCCCGGTGGAGCGGGTGTTGCATTTGCCGTTGCCCTTGTGTGCTCTGGTCCTACCTGCTGGCCCTGAATTCCGCAACTCTCCAGCCTCTGCATAGTTCCCCCCCCCCCTCCCGCCGCCGCGTTTTGGATCTCGCGGCCGCAGCGCGGAGGGAGGGTGAGTGCGGACTGCATTACCCAGACTCCTCGGGGGCCTTCACCGGACACAGCGTCATCCACCTAGCGCCCGGAGGCGCATTAAAGTCAGCGTCACTCCCGGTGGAGCGGGTGTTGCATTTGCCGTTGCCCTTGTGTGCTCTGGTCCTACCTGCTGGCCCTGACTTTCCGCAACTCTCCAGCCTCTGCATAGTTCCCCCCCCCCTCCCGCCGCCGCGTTTTGGATCTCGCGGCCGCAGCGCGGAGGGAGGGTGAGTGCGGACTGCATTACCCAGACTCCTCGGGGGCCTTCACCGGACACAGCGTCATCCACCTAGCGCCCGGAGGCGCATTAAAGTCAGCGTCACTCCCGGTGGAGCGGGTGTTGCATTTGCCGTTGCCCTTGTGTGCTCTGGTCCTACCTGCTGGCCCTGACTTTCCGCAACTCTCCAGCCTCTGCATAGTTCCCCCCCCCCTCCCGCCGCCGCGTTTTGGATCTCGCGGCCGCAGCGCGGAGGGAGGGTGAGTGCGGACTGCATTACCCAGACTCCTCGGGGGCCTTCACCGGACACAGCGTCATCCACCTAGCGCCCGGAGGCGCATTAAAGTCAGCGTCACTCCCGGTGGAGCGGGTGTTGCATTTGCCGTTGCCCTTGTGTGCTCTGGTCCTACCTGCTGGCCCTGACTTTCCGCAACTCTCCAGCCTCTGCATAGTTCCCCCTCCCCCTCCCGCCGCCGCGTTTTGGATCTCGCGGCCGCAGCGCGGAGGGAGGGTGAGTGCGGACTGCATTACCCAGACTCCTCGGGGGCCTTCACCGGACACAGCGTCATCCACCTAGCGCCCGGAGGCGCATTACAGTCAGCGTCACTCCCCGCGTCGCGGGCCCGCGCGCGGGCTAAGCCCGGGCCAAGGGCGGGCCCGTTTTAGCCCGTTCTAGACTGTGAGAGACTGGACTGGGCCAGCCCTCTTTCCCCTAACCTCAAATTCACCTGTGGTAAGACGATATATATTCATATTTAAAGTGAAATTGACTTATTACATTTACCATCAGGGCATTTCTGCACAGGTTTGACTGATCATAATGTCGAGACAAAAAACACCTGTCACCCGGGCAAACACAATGGATAATTATTTGGTCCAGGTAGTGGCAAAGATTAATAATGATCGGAGGTCCTCCCTGGGACTTATGGATTCCCCACCTTGTGCCCAAATTAACCAATCAGGGATATTTCAGTCTGCTAGAGATGAAATCGCCACCATCGACCCGATTGAGGACCCCTATGATTCCTCCACAGCAAATGTATCCACGCCTTCTATTGTCCAACAACTTGATCCCTTTGTTGATCTACTCATCCTAGAAGAGCCAAATATATCTGACACAATTGTGGAGCTAGATCCAGAGAGCAACACTCCTCCCACTCCTGTCCCTGCACCAAGAGTTAAAAAAGGGATTACTAAGGAACCTCCTAGAAGAGGTGGCCTACGTTCCTGTAAAACTAAATCTGTAACCCCACCAAGAAGAGTAAAGAAAAGGGTGGAAGAAGGGATAAGGAAAGAAGAGAATGAAAGTGTAGATTGGGAGGATACCTTTTTAAATAAGCTCATGGGAGCACTGGAGTCCAAATTATCAGGGTTAATGAAACCTCTTATATCAAAAGTAGACCAATTAGCTAATAAAGTTAATAAACTAGAGACCCTCCTAAGAAAAACCAATGAGGGGGTGGGGGAAATACCAAACCTAATAATAACCAAATTTGAACATATAGAGGCTGCAGGGAAAACACTTGGGGGAACTATAAATACAGGCCTACAAATTCCACCTGACCATATTCATCAAGCCTGCTCTGGACATGGTGAGACTCCTAATACCGCCTCAACATTAGAAACAGTACAACCAGTAGGCAATACTACCTCAGAGACTCTTAATCCAGAAACTGGCCCAGTTGAATTAATCGTTGAAGCTTCCCCCTTGATTCTAGTACTCGCAAACACACCAACGTTGAAAATAGGGCAGATCGAGTCCTCGGACTCCTTACGAAATAAGGCTTTGCAGTGGCTTAGCAATAACATGCACATATCCCCCTGGGGTAAGGAAAAACTATCTGATGATCTGCTCATAGCAAGAAGGGTTAAGTGGATAGGCACTAAGGCAAAGAAATTTCAAGGGGATTGTGTGGTTTTGAATTTTAAGGGCCCTGAAGTTTTATCTGATGTCCTACGGAACATCTTCCCTCCACAACTTAGAACAGCAGAAATAATACCACTGACACTGGATTTCTTCTATAGTAGAAGAGGACTAGTAGCTAAACCTAGCACATTGAGAACAAAGTGGACAGTTGTGGGAAATAGAAGGGCCAGGACTGACCCATTATGCGAGTGGGGGTTAAGGTTGGATAACCACTACTCCGCGCTATCTGACCTAAACGAGTGTGATTGACTCGCATGTGTTCTTCCTGTCGCCCCTGAATTCCAGCTGCACCAGGGACATGATAGGCCTCTTATTTTTAATGAGCCTGTATTAGATAAATTGACCCCGGTCTCTAAGGCATCCCCCACTCCCTCCCCAGAGGATCTAAGTAGAGTTTGGATGGGGCAAAAAAGAACACTAGAGGTAATTGAGAATTCACCAATATTGAATGGTGACTTAGTGCCAGGTATAGAACTTGAAGATCGAATATACACTTCTGATATTGATCAGATTCAGCACCAACTGGACATATTGCCATTATCTATTATTTCTTGGAATATAGCTGGCATTACAAACAAGCTAAACATCCCAGATTGGGTCGATTTCATCGACCTTTACGATATAATAATGTTGCAAGAAACTTGGGCGCTCACCCCAATTTTCCGACAAGGGTATCTGAACTTTCATGTCCCAGCCATAAGAAACCGAGTGGGTCGACACTCTGGGGGCCTGTTAATTTGGGTACGTCAAACATTGAATTGCTCAGTTAAACAAAGGTCTATACCCTCTAATGATATTATAGCTCTTGACATTAGTTGGCAAAATGGTCAACAACTAGCCCTGTTCAATCTTTACTCCAGGGGAGTTGGTAGGGGTAAACCATCAGAGACCCTAACGACCCTCGAGCACTATATTGAAATGCTACCAGTGCTACCCCATGTAATAATAGGCGGGGATTTTAACACCACCTTCGAACCTTTGGGCGAAGAGGATAGGACACTGGCCGAAGAGGAGGATACCAAGTGGAGAATTCCCCAACTGGATATCCCAGCAATTAGAAAATGGAGCACAGTAGCAATCCAACTGAAGAGTCTTTGTCTATCAAGAGGGCTCAGAGCAGTAAATGGACGGGCATCCTCTGACTTAATGGGGAAAAATACATTCGATAACGGTCGAGCAGCCAGCAGAATAGATTATATACTACTGGACGTAAGGGCTTGGGATAAATTGGTGGATATGGAAGTGAAAGACAAAATAGAAAGTGATCACAATCCACTGTGCTTGACACTCCATCCCTTCCATGAAATGTCCGATCTTCCAGGAGTGAACCAAATGGTGACGCAAGATCTTGTAAGCTCAAACAATCTTCGTCACCTGAAGTGGAGTATGCTCTTGGAAGATGTTGTCAATCTAGAGACTCTAAAGGAATTAGTGGCGACCGAGGTATCCAAGATTAAGTGCCATTATGGGAGGACTGATTTTACAGACTACATGATGGCTGCTCACGAGAAACTATTTTCAAAAATTCAAAGTTTCTTTGTCAAAACAGTAGTCCCAAATAAAAAGAAAAAAGTCCAAGAGAGTAAAGGGTGGTATGACAGGAGTTGCAGGATAACACGAGATAACCTTAGCGTGGAACTGAGAACAGGAAATGCAACAGCTGTAAGGTTGGCGAGAAACCAGTATAGACAGGTCCAAAAACTGGCAAAGAAGCGTTGGGATGAGGAATGTTGGCGCGAACTCAAGGAGGCGTGTGCCTCCAAGGATTCTAAGCGCTTCTGGTCCACAGTAAAATGGGAAAAGGGTGGCACAGCACTCCACCCTACGAACCATGTTCCGAAAAGCAATTGGGTGGAATACTTCCAACCACAGTATGCTTGTAATCCCATATTTACCATTGGTTGTCCGCCTCCACAAGTCTTCTACAAATCTCCAATATTTGATGAAAAGGATGTGAGTATTGTACTGGATTGTGTGGCTGGGGGCAAAGCTCCAGGCATGGATGGAATTCCGGCTGATATATTTTTATCGGATCGTAATTCCTGGTGTACCTATTTTGCAATGCTGGCTAATGCGGTGGCAATGGGAGGGAAAGTGCCTGCCTCATGGAAGGGAGCCGAAATTATTCCCATATTTAAGAAAGGTGATAGAACCCTGGCCAAAAATTATAGACCCATTAGTCTGATTGATACAGCACAAAAACTAATGGGCCGATTAGTCCAAAATAAACTGCAGCAATGGATCAACGAAAATAATATTTTGTCATCTTATCAAGCTGGATTTCGCCCTCTAACTAGCAGCGTTGATCAAGTCCTCCACTTTTTAACCATCTACTGGAGAAACGTTACCCTAAAGAAGGGAACATTGTATGCAGTTTTTGTGGACCTAAAAGCCGCTTTCGACTTGGTCCCCAGAGAAAAACTTTGGCAGACCTTGGCGGACGTGGGCTTAAGCCAGGAATTGCTTACACTCCTTGTTCGTCTCCACGCAAATAATTTTGCAAGAATAAGGTGGGGCAAGCAAGGAGAAGTAACTGATCCCTTTCCGGTAGAACGTGGGGTGAGGCAAGGGTGTGTCCTAGCACCGACTCTCTTCTCAATTTATATAAATGGCATTGTTGAGCATCTAGAGAAGATTGCTAGTGACGCCCCAGTAATCGCAGGCTCTCGTGTACCTGTCCTCATGTTCGCGGATGACACGCTCCTACTTTCCCGCACCCCCAGTGGGCTCCAAAAAGTGGTTGATGCCTTTGGTATATTTTGTGACGAGAGGGGCCTTGAACTGAACACCTCCAAAACAAAATTCATGTGCCTCAACCAGCAGTCCACCTTCAAAGGTGTAATAAAATATAAAGGTACACCCTTAGAAAGGGTGGACTCTTTCTCTTACCTAGGTATCACTCTGCAAGGAAAAATGAGTTGGAAGCCACACATAACCACAACTTTACTAAAGTTTAGGCAGCTAGCAGGCGCAATTACCCTAAAACATCGCTCCTCGCTGACAAAGCCAGTAAATTGTGTGTTGGAAATATATTCTATGAAAGTACTAGGGGCTTGCTTATATGGCTCTGAATTATGGGGGTTTTCTAATTTGAGAGAACTGGGCCGAGCAGAAAACAGGTTTTTACGAGGTATTGTGATGGTCCCCCAAAGCACACCCATAATCCCACTAAAATTGGATATGGGAAGAAAAGGAATAGAGGACATAGCGAGGCTACGCCCTCTTCTATATTGGAGACGGATTATGGTGACCCCAGAATTAAGCCATTATGCGGCGGCACTGACGGACGTTATTAAATTCGACCGTTTCCATACTATCCCATGGCTAAGGGAGCTCCGGGGACTCCTTATAAAAATGAATTTGAATCATCTATGGGATACCAAAGACGTAACCTGCTTTCCTACGAAGGCAAAACTGAAAGATCTATATTGGGAAATGGTATATCTTACAATGTTTAGTGACGGCACAAGTACAAGCCTAACATCTCGCTTCTTAGACATAAAAATGTACCCTTCTTGCGAAATTTTTTGGGATATTATTGAAAAACCCTATGATAGAAAACTTTATTTTCAATTTCGCATAGGTACACTCCCGGTGAATGCGTTTAAGAAGCACTGGTCCCCAGCATGGGATGAACATTGCCACCACTGTAATGAACAAATTGAGCACATTTCCCATCTTTTGTTCTGTTGCCCATTGTACTCGTCCCCCAGACGTAAATGGTTAAAACCTGTGTGCTCTAGTTTGGGAACCCGCAGCCAATCCGTAGCCCTAAGGATACTTGAAACAGATTGTTCCATATTGCTTGTGGTTGGGGTAGCAAAATTTCTGGCTTGGTCATGGTTAATTCGTACTCGTTCACTTATGGCAATTGCATCGTAATGAAATTATGTATATTCCCAATCTTGCACTCTCCCATATGGATTATTGTATTTTATTTATAGAAAAATCTATATTTTAAGAAATTTGATAAATTGAAGTACCTGTATTCTTATTATGTATTTATTCGACATTCCATGTTTAATATGTATTTTTTATATGTAGTATTTATTGTATTAGGGATAGGGGAATGCTTTTATGACAAATGTCGAATAAAGCTTTAAAAAACGAAAACGGATAGAACCCCTGAACTGGTGGGCGAATTGCGCAGGACACCTGCCCCAGGTGCCCTGGCAATTCTGGAAGGGGGTACCACTCCAGGTGGGAGGGTACAGAGCCCCAAGAGGGAGGACTGGGTGTGGGAGAGGCCACCCCAGTCTTTAGTCCAGCCACCGGGTACAGTCCTGGGGCTGGTGAGTCAGTGGCAGGATGTCATACCTGACCTGACAAGGGGGAGAATGGACAGAGGGTGCCAAGCACCTGGGGCTACTGCCCCCCGCTCCCTGGCGCCACAGAGGTTTGAGAGCCCTGAGATGCATACGGCCTGGGTCTTATCCCTGACTACTGTCAGTGGCCACGGTAGCATTTTGCTGTCTGTCTGTTGGGACACACCTGTGGGCCAGTTAAGGTTAGGTGCTGCGCAGGTGGTGTCCACAGGTGAGGAGAAGCGTTCCCCAGGGATTGGCTTGGTGGGCCCTGAGAGTATGGACAGAGGGATTCCAATAGGTTCAGATTGGCGTAGAACTGGAGTCTGCCCCTGCAGTTGCGGGCCAGGTCCTTGTTCTATCGCCCCAAGCAGCGAAGACCATCACGGTGGTGATTGGTCTACCCTGCGTTTTGGCTGGAAGGGGGTTGTGTTGGACTTGGCCCTTTTTGCAGGGTCATCCCTAAATGTTTTGCCTTCCTCCTGTATTTTTTCTGACCTGGTGTTGGCTGTTTTATGACTCTGGGCACCTTACCACTGCTGACCAGTGCTAAGGTGCATATGCTCTCCCTGTGGGAAAATGTATTATGTGAATTGACTTCCATGCTTGGCTTATTTGGTTTACTATCAGTCCCTAGTAGAGTGCACCAGGGGTGCCAAGGGCTTGTATATCCAAATGCTGCTAGTGGGCTTGCAGCACTGGTTGTGCCACCCACAGAAGCAGCCTGGTAAAATGTGTCTAAGGTCTGCCACTGCAGAACCTGCATGCAGTCTGGTACTGTCATGCTGACTGGGCAAGTGTCCCCACTTGCCAGTCCCTAAACCTTCCCTTACCTTCATGTTAGTCACCCCTATGGTAAGCCCTAGGGCAGGGTGCATTGTAAGGATAAGGTAGGACATGCCCTGAGGTGTGTGGCATGTCCTAATAGTGAATTACAGCCATTTTAGTTTTTCACTATTGTAAGGCTACCTGCTCTCCATAGGCCAGAATGGGCTGCTAGTTATAACACTCTATAATCCTAGCAGGTTCAGGAAGCATGGTAGACATTCATGTTTAGTATGCCTGAACTCAGGATAATAAAATACATCTTTTAGCAAAGGTTATTTTAATATCCTGGGTTTGCAAATGCTACTTTTAGAAAGTTAGCCTTTGCGTGCCTAACCATTTCAGTCCGCCTCTGGAGGGGAGGGCTATCTTCTTTGTGTGTAGCTTGAGTGACAGGGCTGGGGCTACCAGGTGGTGAATAGAGAGATTACACCAGGATGGGTGGGAGGAGTGCACCTTGACTCTGAATAGGGCAGTGCTCTGCCACCAAAATGCTGGCTCCACCCCCTGGGGAGCGTCTGATGTCTCTGCCCTGCATGCTGAAAGAAGAAGCCAGAGTCCCAACAACAAAGTGCTCCTCACTGAAAAGAACTGGACTGGGATTATGCAAAGGCCCCACTGGCCTGTAAATACAAAATAAACTTGGTATAAATGTAGGAGCCTGCTCCAAGAAATCAGATCCTGATTGAACCACGAAGAAACTCTGCCTGACTAGAAGGACCTGGAAGAAGCTGAAGGAGGAGTAACTTTCACTGACCTGGGGGATTGGCCTGCAGTTGGTGCCTTGCTGAGAAAGGAGAGGAAAAGACTGAAAGAGACTTTGCACTTTGTTTTTCAACAATCTCCAAGGGCTTGGAAGAAGAGCTTGCCCCCTGAACTGAGTCCCAGGACCATTGGACTCATCTGCCTTCCAAAATTGAGTTGCCTGGACAATTTTTGCTTGTTTCCTGCTGGATTTGGCCCCAGTACGACTCGTACTCCATCCGCCGCGAAGCCGTGTCTTTGCCGCCCGGCACCGTGTGTCTACTCTGATTCAAAAGCGTTAGTACGCACCGTATCCCTCCCGGCCGCATCGCACCTAACCTTCCCCACCGATTCGAGTCGTACAGCCCTGGCTGCCGAACCCTGTACACCAGACCCAAGCTTCATTGTCCCGCAGGTACGGTCCGTACGCTGCTAACGTACTGCACCGTGCCGTACTCAGAGCCGAGAAGCCGCATCACGCTGATCCTCCCCGTACACTGTACAGCGCCGAGAAGTGCAGCCGACAGCTCACTGGGTTGATGTGCCAGCTGGAGAGATCTGTATATCAGTGTAGATCACGAACAGGAGCTTTTAGAGGAAGTACCTCGGGGCAAAGCCGGAAAACCGGAATCAGGTAGAGCCATACTATGCTTAAAATGATCCCCCGGCTGTGCTCTTACAGCCCCTTGTGACGTCAGCCCCCAGCAGCGGGCCAGTGTGGGGGGCCAGACGTCATTTAGCAAATCTGGACCCGGCTCCCGAATGGACTCAGATGTGAACTAGATTTTTTTTTTCTGTAGCCTGTTTGTTAAAAACGTTTTCTTTTTAAAATTGTTTCTGACTTTCCGGGGGTGCAGTGACACGACGAGTCCTCGAGGAGAGCACAGGCACTGGACACTGCTTCGGTGGGAAAGAAGCGCAGAACACAAGCCAGCTTGGAGGCCGTCAGAGAGACATCAATGCTTTTGTCCGTAATGGGACACCGCCCTTTCTCTCCGCGCCAAGAAAGACAAGTAAATGAGTAAAGGATGCTGGTGGCTTAAGTCCTTCCTTGTTCCCCCGAACTTGACCCGAACTTGACCCTTATCTCGCTCATCGCTGCATTGACTGCCTGGATGCACGCGCTCACACCTTCAATTCTCCTGAATACAAGAATCATTTTTCGCGTTTATAACACAATTATTGTTTAAACCCTGCAGGTTGAACTGTGGCACTCACCTGCTTGGAGTCGAACGCTGAAACCTCGAGGATCTTGGTCTCGAATGCTTCGATGAACTGATCGTCTGCCTCTGCTTCCATCAACCTGCCTGACACCACCCCCATCTAGTGGAGAGAACTGGAATATTTTTTTTTTTTTTTTTTTTATTGAATTACACATTATTGCCCTGGATGTTATTTTTGGGTCTGTGAATAATCCGGTCACAGGATTGAATGGACAAAGAGCGTGAATTCCCCCCCTGGGATGCTTGTTTGTTTGTATCTGGAGGCACCTCTGAGGCCAAATATATCGTTGCTACACTTGAAATTGAGGCGAGGCGAGGTAAGGTGAGGTGAGCCTGAGGAGTGTTTTCACTACAGCTGCTGGAACTTATTCCAGGACTTACATTGAGCTGGAGCTGGAGCTGGAGGCGCCCGACTGGTCCCTGGTGCGTTCGTTCTACGAAGCGTGAGTTGAGACGCCGGGGAGACGACGGCTGTGACAGGGAGAGAGATACCTTACCCATAGAGTGAGTCGGTGCATGTTTTATTTTGGCAAAAGCTGAGCAGTGCTTTACCTGCTGTGACTCCTCTCTTCAGATACGAACTTGTTTAAGCCTGTGGTATCCTGCGAGACACGCTTTAGTGTCCCGCAGGAAGTTAGCCTTGCTAAAACTTCCTGCGCTGTAAGTACAGCTGACCTGACCTGCTGGTGTGCGGTGTCCTTTGAAGCTTGCCTGGGTCCCCCTCGCCGCCGCAGCATCCTAGAGTGCGGCCGCAGTTGAGGGGTAGAAACTACACTACCCAGGATCTTCGGCTTGAGGAAAGCCACCCGGGGGCACGTCCACAACGCGATTGGTGGCGCTCATAAGGCCGCGAACATCCCGGTGGAGCGGGGAGCCTTGCTAAAACTTTGGGGGCATAGCGCTGTAAAGTACAGCTGACCTGTTGGTGCCTGGTGTCCTTTGAAGCTTACCTGGGTCCCCCTCACCGCCGCAGCATCCTCGAGTGCGGCCGCAGTGGAGGGGCAGAAACTACACTACCCAGGATCCTCGGCTTGAGGGAGTACGCGGGAGCACCGGGAGAAGCCTGGGACAAGGGTGGGTTCATCCGTGCCCATCAGTGACTGAAGAGGCTGGGCTGGATCACCCCCCCTTGTGTCTACGATAAAGGTATTCGAGAAAAGAGACACAAACTGTGAACTGTATGGACATTCTTTCCCCAGGGAGTGGATTGCTCCTTCCAAACACCAATAATAGCCTGTTGATAAGGACTACTGAATACACTGAGTTCGGGGGAAGCCACCCATTCACACACACGGTAGGGATAAAAAGTAGGCCATCTGACCAATTGCTGGAACAACCAGGGCAGTAGGGAGCTCATGGTGCTATAGTTCCTTTTAAACTGACTTTGTTGAAACTTTGGGTATGTCTAACAAAACTAAAACACGATCTGCCACAAGTAAAACCCAGTCATCTCGGTCTGATAATCCCCCAGGTGCGGCACTAAATGGGGTGTTACAACCCACTGCAATTGATTTGATGCTGCAAAAAGTAAACAGGGAGATAGAACGAACCAAGAGAAGCTTGTCCACCCCAAACACACCGATACAACCCATTGCACCGGAAATTCTAGAAATTTCGGGAAATGAGTCATCGGAAAATTCTACAGATATAATCCCTTGCGCCCAAGTGGTAAACGAAATAGTGATGGAAAATAACAGGAAACCCAAACCAGGGGCTAGCAGGAAGAGCAGAGTTAACAAAAAGAAGCAAAGCAAGGGAGTAGGGGGGACAAAAAGCAGGGGGGAGACAGTGATTGAAGAGTTTAGAGGTACAATAGCAGGGCAGCAACTCCCACCAGGTTGGTTGGAAGAAGTGATGGGCGATTTCCAAAAACGTATGGAAACATTTATAGTGAACCAACTAAAACCAATTATAAGCAGGCTAGACAAAGCAATAAATAAAATAGCAAAGCAGGGGAAAAGTAAGGGAACATCTGACACCAATCAAATAGTAAATCACCCCGCAGTAGGAATCAGGACAGGGGAACATGCACGAGGTAGAAACAACTGTGTGAGTAACGAGGACTGTGGCATAGTGCTACTACATGACACACCCTCGGCAATGGCTCAAGGAGACAGGGGTAACCCTAACCTAGGGGGGGTAACCGTACGCGAAAATACCCCACAGAGAACAATTCCTACACTCCCACAAGAAGGGACTGTAAAAAGTCAGTGCTGTGTAGAGAAACCCCAAACTGGGTGCAGTCCCCCAGATATCCCCACTGACTATGTACCAACATGTATCAATTTACCACCTGAAGCTGCCGCTTATGTGGTGGTTTTTACGGGAGTACCTGGTCTTAGGACAGGGGAGAGAGAGTCACATGCAGAGTTAAAAATGAAAATAATTAAGTGGCTAAATATACACAGGCCCCTGAGAGGAGGAAAATGTGTGGCAACCCCATGTTGCAATGGGGAGGAACAAACTCTCTAAATCTATTAACTCTGTCATCTCTCTTCGCCAACCCCATCGGGCTGATGTGGTTTCCAGTTTATTACAAATTTATCGGACTCAATGTCTCCCAACTGGAACGTATGGAGCAGAAGTCTGGGGGTTCTCGAACTGTTCAGAGTTACAAAGAGAAGAGAATAGATTCTGTCGGAAGATCTTGGGGGGGGTTATTACCGCACCGACCTACGTATGTCATAAAGAATTAAATTTACACTATATTGAGGATTTTATAAGAGCCAGACCTGCATTGTTTTGGTTAAGGATTTGGCAAAACCCAGCAGCTTCCCTTTCCCGTGAGATCATTATGGACTGTTTGAAAAGTGAGAAATCGAGTTTAATCCCCTGGATAAATGCGGTGGAAAGGAGCCTTGTGAGTGTCAACTATGGTCACCTTTTCACAGATCCCCACCAGATTGACTGCTCTCATAAAAATCTGGTGAGAAGGGCACTTTATCAACACTTTTACAATGAGAGGGAAAGAGTGGACTTACTGAAACCATCCACAATAAACTACTTAACGATCCAGGAGTTATATATTGAATCCTCGACGTTACCCCAGCCCTATCTACGCAAAAAATTGGGCAGGTGGAACAGGAGCTTATTATTTAGATTTAGGGACAGGAGCATTGTAAACCTTATCTGCTTTCCACTGGACTATATTAAAAATTTGGAAAAACTACATTGCCCCTGCGATCATGGTGGAACCCAGAGTATGCTCCATTTTATTTTTGGCTGTGGTTTTTATAGGAAATATACAAAGTATTACCTAATCCCTTATTGCAGGAAATATGATTTGACTGACCACAACCATGCTTTTAAACACTTTTTAATGCTTGGATCGGATGAATTAATTTTTAGAGTCAGTGGTTTTCTCAATGCAATTGTACGTTCACGCAGGTCTTTGAAAATTGAGTAATTCTGTTTATATACGCATTATGCACTTTAAAGCTTTATCTGCACAAATCCAATGCATTGTATCTGCTTTGCCCTTATAACGCTAGTAGTTAACATTATTAACTGCGGCCTAAAATTGTAGATGTTTAAACGTGTATTTTAAACTCAGGTTTCGTGCTTTTATGGATGTTTTTTTTTTTTAATCCGAATAAAGACTATTTGAATTGAATTTGAATTGAATTGAGGAGGAAAATGTGGGGAGATCCTGTTAGTAAGAAGAACAAACTGGGTAGGCAGCAGGAGGAAAGATGCTGCAGGAGACTGCATCGTGGCAAACTTTAGGGACACGGAGCTAGTAAAATATATACTAGGAGGCTACAATAGAAATCACACTAGCACAATATGCCCTCTACCACTAAGATACTTTTACCCCAGGAGATGTGCCCCAAATCCCCTACACCATGCCCAGGATAGACCAAGAAACATAGCGGCTAGAAATTGGCCAAGAGAGGAGGGACAGAGAGGGCAGGATTACACACAGTGGGCAAACAGATTCAGTCCTTTGCAATCCTTAGAAGAACTAGACTGACTATCCCAATCACCCCAGGAAAGGGCCTCTAAATGGGTGGTAAAGGAGTATGGGGAAGGGAGGGATCTAGATAGCATCCCAGAGAAGGGGACAGTTATCACCCAAACACATACAGGCAAAGGGGGCCAGGGAGGGACCAAGAGTAGGGCAGCAGATCCCATAACATCAACACAGGGTGAAGAAGGGGAGAGGGAACTACCAAGGGAAGGCCTAAAAATACTGTCCTGGAATATTGCTGGTTTGGCGGGGAAATTTGACAATGTGGACTGGATAAGCAATCTCCAGGGGTACCATGTCATAGCCTTGCAGGAGACATGGGCACTAGACCCATCCGCCTACCAACTAGAAGGCTTTAAATGTTTTTCTGTCCCTGCAAGGGGCAGAAGATCGGGCAGAGCGAAGGGTGGGCTAGCCCTGTATGTTAATCTAGAGCTGGAAGGCACATGGTCAGAACCCTCATGGTCGTCACACCTAATCCAGGCAGTCGAATTTCAGGGGCAGGGACTAAGGTTACTGATATTTAACATCTACAACTCAGTCTCAGGGGAAGGAAATGAATCAATAACTCAGGAACTAGAAAATAGGTTAAAGCATGAGACCAAACAACAGAGAAGGGGCGGCATCCTGTCCGGTAGAAAGTGGGCCTCACTTCGAGGATAACAGGGAGGGAAACAGCCTCATGAAAACTCTGGACACCTTTGCCATGACCCACACTATAGATCTGATAACCCCAGGGAGGGATGGCTTCCTCACTCCAACATTTAAGGGCAGAGGTTGTTATTCAATTATAGATTTTATGTTGATATCCTCTGCCATAAAGGACAGGGTGAAGGAAGTGAGAATAGACTGGAACCCCTTTAGCGACCATAACCCGCTGATAATGGTCCTAGAATACAGCGATGGACGCAGTAGAACTCAACAGGCCGCCTCTATACTGATTCCAACAGACCAGGGGAGGCGATTAAGATGGGCTGAGATCAATGCAGAGGAGTTTTATAAATCCCTGGTGATAAAAGGCAAACACCAAATTGAAGACTGTCTTGATCCCCTAGTAGAAGGTGGGTGTTTGGTTTCTGCCTTTGAGGTACTAACCACCATGATAGGGGAACTCCTGAAAGCAAAAGGCCCAGTAAAAATTGTAACACAGCCACGCTGGTTTAATCCCGAATGTGCGAGAGCACTTAGGGAATTGAAACTATGTCTCAAAACCTACCCTAGGGACAAACAGGCAGTAGCCCTATGTAGAAAGGTATACAAGATAAAGGTCAAGCAGAGGAAGATTACGCTCCAAGCAGAAGTGTGGGCGGACCTGAGGGAAGCGGGGGAACATAGAGACATCAGCGAATTTTGGAGGATTATCAATAGGCCCTGCTTCCAAGAGAAAAACTCCCCAGGGATCAGTAACAATATTCTTTCTGACCAGTGGGTGGCACATTTTAAGAGTCTGTACAATCATGAAAGTGATACTGTGACTACAGCGGGATGGGAGGAATGCCGATCGTGCAAGGTCGAATTCTCACTCCAAGAAATTACCCAAGCAATCAGAGGGCTAACTCGCAACAAAGCACCCGGGCCTGATGGGACGCCACCTGACCTTTACCTGAGTAACCCTGATCTCTGGGCTCCCATTATGACGAGGGTCCTAAATGCAGCAATTGCCACGGGTCTGCCACAGTCTTGGTCTACGGCACTGATTGTCCCTATTTTTAAGAAGGGGTGTAGGGACAATCCACAGTGCTACAGACCAATATCATTGATAGACGTATCGGCCAAACTATTGGGCAGGGCAATTTTGAGTCGCTTGATGTCATGGACAGAAGAACATAACATTATAGCAGACACTCAATACGGCTTTAGGCCAGGCAAGTCTACCAGTGACCAATGCTTGAATTTGTACCTATTAATAACTAAATACACAAAAGCTGGTAAAGGCACACTATTCATGGGTTTCATGGACCTGGTGGCAGCCTTCGATAATGTTAACAGGAGCAAACTTTGGGATCTGATGACCAACCTGGGAATTGAGCCTGGACTCATTGACATCTTAAAAGAATTGCACTGGAACACCACTGCCAGGGTCCGCTGCACAACGGGGGGGGGGGGGTGCACGGATCCCTTCCCCTGCACGAGCGGAGTGAGGCAGGGGTGTATCCTTGCCCCATTTTTGTTCTCTCTCTACATTAACGATTTGGAGAGAAGGTTGGTTGCCTTAAATGTGGATTGTCCCAAAGCTGGAAATCGTCACATACCGGTTCTACTGTATGCTGACGATGCCGTCCTGCTTGCCAGGACGGCCGAGAGCCTACAACAATTGGTCAATGGATTTGTGGAGTTTATGGGCGAATTAGATTTGTCCGTAAATTTGAGCAAATCGTATGTCATGATAGCTGGCAAGAAACCAAGCAGGAAATTTGCTTTTAAAATAGGGTCGCACAAATTGGAAACAGTGAGCTCTTTTTCTTATCTGGGTCTACTGTTTGACGGGGATACAAAGTTTGATCTGTTAATGGAGGATAGATGCAGAAAGCTGGTATCGGCAAATGGGGCTATTCATAACTTTGCTCGTAGACTGGGGAGGTGGTCTCCGGAACAGGTGATGAATCTGTATGTGGCGGTTAGCACCGCAAAAGCCATTTACGGAGCGGAGGTTTGGGGATTTAGAGATGTAAGGCCCCTGCAACTGGAGGAAGATACATTTTTTAGGAGGATATTGAAGCTACCACAGGGTACCCCAGCAGGTATAACACACACAGAACTGGGGTTACCTTATATCACCGACTGGGTAAAGGTGAGACCCATTATGCTATGGCTTAGGTTATGGGTGAATCCCGCAGCGGAACTAAGCAGGCAAATAGCTCGGGACTGCTTGCAAATGGACAACCACCTACGTATCCCATGGCTGAGGTACATAAAAGAGACATTGGATTCAATCGACCACCTATCTCTTTTCAGTGATCCTACCTCCATTACCCCCACATGTAGAAACCAGATTAAGAGAGAGCTACTGGATAAATTTGAAGCACAAAGAGCAAGCACTGACTCCTTAAAGAAATCAGTTATAGCACACCACCGAGTGAGCAATGGAGCAGGAATGGAGCCCTATTTATATCTAATGCATAATCACCAGGACAGATTTTTAATGTGCCGTTTTAGGCTCAACCTGTTACACCACATTTTAGCTTATCCTCCAGGTTTCACAGTAACGGTTGAACAGAAGGGTGCCTGCGGCTGCGACAATAGGTCTCCGCAGGACACCCTTCATTTTGTACTTCTGTGTTCTTTTTATCAAATCCCCCGTCACAAATTTCTTGTTCATATCCTAAAGGAGGCTAAAATACGTGAAGCCAAGAGTGCCCTGAATTTCTTACAAATGGCCGTGGACACCCGCACTTTGTGCTCGATTGTAAATTTCTTGAGAGTGTCGGTAAGATTGAGGAATACCCGTGACTGAATAATGATAAATTAATAATGTAATGTGCCCTTTGCAAAGTGCCTTTTTAAAGTTTCGTTTTTAACCTGTTTTTAATGTCCATCGGCTCAAATCTAATGTAAATATACTGTACACTGTATATTGTATTTGTATTTTGTACTTTTTATGTTGATTTTTAATCAGCGAAATAAAGATTTACTGAACTGAACTGACTGAAAGAGACTTTGCACTTTGTTTTTCAACAATCTCCAAGGGCTTGGAAGAAGAGCTTGCCCCCTGAACTGAGTCCCAGGACCATTGGACTCATCTGCCTTCCAAAATTGAGTTGCCTGGACAATTTTTGCTTGTTTCCCGCTGGATTTGGCCCCAGTACGACTCGTACTCCATCCGCCGCGAAGCCGTGTCGTTGCCGCCCGGCACCGTGTGTCTACGCTGATCCAAAAGCGTTAGTACGCACCGTATCCCTCCCGGCCGCATCGCACCTAACCTTCCCCACCGATTCGAATCGTACAGCCCTGGCTGCCGAACCCTGTACACCGGACCCAAGCTTCATTGTCCTGCAGGTACGGTCCGTACGCTGCTAACGTACTGCACCGTGCCGTACTCAGAGCCGAGAAGCCGCATCACGCTGATCCTCCCCGTACACTGTACGGCGCCGAGAAGTGTCGCCGCCTATCCGCACCGAAGGTACGGCTCGAACGCCGAACGCCACGGACTCTGCAAGCTGATCCGGGCCATCCGCACGTATCCCTGAAGGTCCCGTACCAACGCCGCGTCCCGACGCCGCGACCCGACCAGCATCTGAATACGCTGCAGAACTACGACCCGGACCCATCAACTTGTCCCGCACTGTGTGTCTCGAACCCCACGAACTTAAGGTACTTTGTTCTGTTCGCACCGCAGCGTGCATGTCACGGACCCCGGAGTCCGCCACGATTGTTTGACTCGTACTTTCCTTGTTTTTAATGCCTACGAGTCGCACATCCAGGTACGAACCGTACAGAGCCTGAAAAGAAGCAGAATTGACTAAAAGAAGCCTATTTTTGTATTTTAAGCCTTTTTACAAGAACATTGAACTTTAAAATAATACTGTGGTCATTTTATTCGTTATTCTGGTCTTGTGCTAAGCCTTATATAAAGAGAACTATTTTTTATATAACCTTGACTGGTGTCCATTTGTTTTGTGTCATTGCATTACTGTATGTGTTCACAAATGCTTAACCTATGACGCCCTGAGAATAGTCTTGACTGCTTGCGCCACACTACCTAAAGGGTGAGCAGGGGTTATTTGAAAGGGTGATCCCCTTATCCTGACTTAGAATTGAGAGTCCCTGCTTGTCGCAAGTGCATACCTGTGCCAACTAGAGATTCCCAATTCTAACAAGGCGGAAGAATCGGGACAGGCCGTCAGCGTTGGCGTGGTCAGTACCTGGGCGATGCTCTACAGTGAAGTCCAGCCCCTGGAGGGAGATCGGCCATCGCAGCAGTTTGGGGTTCTCTCCTCTCATTTGCATCAGCCACCGTAAGGGTCAATGATCTGTTTGGACTCGGAAGTGGGTTCCGAACAAGTAAGGCCGTAGTTTCTTTAGTGCCCAGACTACTGCGAAGGCCTCTCCTTCAATGGTGCTCCACCGTCGTTCCCGGGGTAGTAGCCTCCGGCTAATGAAGGCTACGGGCTGGTCTAGGCCCTTCTCGTTGAATTGTGAGAGGACGGCCCGATGCCGTGCTCCGAAGCATCCGTCTGGACTACAAATTCCTTGGAGTAATCGGGGGCTTGGAGCACGGGGGCAGTACACATGGCGGTTTTTAGGGCGTCGAACGCCTCCTGGCAGGGGGGGGTCCATTGTACTCTCTTCGGTTGTTTCTTGGAGGTTAGCTCTGTGAGGGGGCCTACTATGCTGCCATAGTTTTTAATGAATCTTCGGTAGTAGCCGGTGAGGCCTAAGAAGGCCCGAACTTCTGTCTGGGTCGCAGGGGATTCCCAGGCCAAGATGGCGTCGATCTTGGGCTGAAGGGGGGCGACCTGCCCGCTCCCGACCTGGTGTCCCAGGTAAACCACTGAACCTTGTCCAATTTGGCATTTGCTGGCTTTGACGGTTAGGCCCGCTTGGCGCAGGGCCTTCAGCACCTGTCGGAGGTGCTGGAGGTGTTCGGTCCATTGGGAGCTGAACTCCGCAATGTCGTCTAGGTACGCAGCGCTGAACCCTTCGAGCCCGGCCAGGACCCTGTTGACCAGCCGCTGGAAGGTGGCCGGGGCATTTTTCATTCCAAAGGGCATGACTCAGAAGCGATAGTGCCCATCTGGGGTGGAGAAAGCGGACCGCTCCTTGGCTCCCTCGGTGAGCGCAACTTGCCAGTACCCGCAGGTCAAGTCGAAGGTGCTGAGGTAGTGAGCAGCCCCCAGGCGGTCAATGAGCTCGTCGGCGCGGGGAATAGGATGAGCGTCGGCTCGGGTGACCGCGTCGAGCCCCCGGTAGTCCACACAGAACCTTAGTTCGGGGGCGACCCCAGGGGCCGCTGCTTTCAGAACCAGTACCACAGGGCTGGCCCATGGACTGTCGGAGGGTTGGACCACCCCTAGGGCTAGCATCTTGGTTACCTGGATGCAGGTCCGGACCATGTCAGGGACGCGGTAGGCTCTGTGCCGTACTGGCGGGATGTCTCCGGTATCCACGTCGTGGACACACCAGTCGGTGACCCTGGGGGTGAGGGAGAAGAGGTCTGCAAATTGCCCCAATAGCTGGCGGCAATCGTCGTATTGTTGGGGGGTGAGGGAGGAGGAAAGTCTCACTCCTTCTATAGAGCCATCTTTTTCCTTAGTGCACAGGAGGTCCGGGAGGGGCTCGGTGTCCTCCTCGGCCCCATCGTCGGTGGCCAGGAGCAAACTCAACTCCGTCCTCACAAAGTGAGGTTTGAGGCGGTTGACGTGGAGGACCCGGAGGGGGTTCTGAGGGAACTGGACGTCAACTAAATAAGTGACTTGACTCTTCCGCTCTATGACCTTGAAGGGTCCAGTCCATTTGTCTTGGAAAGCGCAGGGTTTCACCGGGGCCATCACCCAGACCTGTTGGCCCGGCTGGAACTCGACCAGAGTGGCATTCTGGTCATACCAGCGCTTCATCTCCTCCTGGCTAGTCTCGAGATTTGCTTCGGCGAGCTCTCGGAATTTCCGAGTCTGGTTGCGGAGCGCCAGGATGTATCGGAATACATCTTGGGGGGGCCCTCGGGGGGCGGTCTTCCAGCCCTCCTTGACCAGGCTCAGGGGTCCCGGACCCCAGACGGGGTGCCCGTAGAGCAATTCGAATGGGCTGAACCCCAGGGATTTTTGGGTGACTTCCCGGTAGGCGAATAGGAGGCAGGGGAGGAGGACGTCCCACCTTCAACGAAGGGGCTCCTCGAGGCCCATGATCATCCCCTTCAGGGTCCGGTTAAACCGTTCCACTAGACCATTGCCTTGGGGATGGTACGGGGTGGTGAATTTGTACGATATCCCACATTGCTGCCATAAGGACTTCATGTACTTCGAGATAAAGTTAGTGCCGCGATCACTCACAACCTCGCAAGGGAACCCTACGCGGGAGAATATCCCCATCAAGGCTCATCCCACTACGGGGGCCGTCACGGTTCGGAGGGGGATGGCCTCGGGGTAGCGGGTGGCATGGTCCACCAGTACGAGGATGAACCGGTGGCCCTGGGCGGTCCTTGGATCTAGAGGTCCCACGATGTCTATCCCCACCCGCTCGAAGGGGGTACTAACGACGGGGAAGGGTTGTAGTGGCGCCTTGCGCTTTCCGCCACTTTTTCCGCTGGCCTGGCACGTGGGACATGACTTACAGTGGGCCTCGACATTAGCTCGCATCTTGGGTAAATAGAAGTGGGTGACTAAGCGATGATAGGTTTTGTCTTGGCCCAAGTGTCCCGCCAGGGGCACATCGTGGGCTAGGCCCAGGTGGAAGTCTCGGAAGCGCAGGGGTACCACCAGTACCCGGGCCGATCCTAGCTCGGCAGACTTCTGCTCACTGTACAGGAGGTCGTTTTCCCAATACACCCAATGGGTTCCGGACCTGTGGCCCACCGCCTGGGCTTCGGCCTGCTGCCGGAGCCCGGTGAGGGAAGGGCAGGCGGCTTGTTCTCTGCAGAACTCCTCCCGGGAGGGGCCCCCCTCGAAGCGCCATTGCGCCAACTCAGGCAGGTCACCTAGCTCCGTCATTTGCTCGGGGTTCCGATATAATGGTCCGTTGTCGGGGACGGGTTCCCCTTCTGGGGGGAGGTCACCGGGCTCGGGTAGCCCGTCCCGTCCCTCGGGGATGGCGACTGGGTTCAGGGTTGGGGCCTCACCTCCCTCGAGGGTAGGCGATCGGGCTGACATGGAGTGTGTGGTGGCGCACACCCATTCGGGTAGGCCCATCATTTATAGGTGGGCCCTTCGTTCCACCTGTCCCCACAGGGAGCTCTCAAGATCGTTGCCCAGGAGGCAGTCCACTGGCTGGGAGGTTCGGACGGCCACTCTCAATTTACCGGTTACCCCCCCCCCATTCGAAGGGTACCAGGGCCATCCTGCAGAGGCTCTCGGAATTGTCCGAGGATATAACCGGACAGACGACGTCGGGTAGTATCTGGTCTTCGGCGACCAGGTGGCAGTGGACCGCTGTGACACTTGCCCCAGTGTCGCGGAGGGCCTCGACTCAGTGACCGTTTTATTTCTTGGTGTTGGCGGGTAAGGGAGTTCCGGGAACCATTTCTCGGTCTCCTAGGGAGACCAGGGCCATGGCTGCAGGCTCCCACTCCTCGGTGTCCTCCATCTCCTCCCCTAGGGCCACGGTGGCCATCTGTCGTGCTGGGGGAGCGGTCGCTGCCGCCCGTTGGGACATGGGACATTGGGGGTCACTGGCGTAGTGACCCGTCTGTTGGCATCGGTAACAGGTGATCTTGACTCGGGGTCCCTGTCTCCCCGGGGGACCCGTGCTGGCTGGAGGTGGTGCTGGGAAGTGCGGGGGTTGGTTTCTGGGGGGACTATGCTGGGGGCCTGCCTGAAATTCCCTCTGTCTTCCCTGGTTCCCCCCAACCCTCTGGCAGGGAGATCCGTGGGAACTGTGGCGGCCGTAGTCTCCCACGGGGCCCCGGGGGGCCCGGGTGTTCACCCAGCGGTCAGCTTCAACAGACAGTTTCCGAGGATCCGTGAGCTTGCTGTCGAGGAGGTGCTGGCGTAACTCTACAAAGCAATTGGCGGACAAATGTTCCCAAGCGATTAGGTCGAACAGCTCCTCAAAGGTGGAGACCTTGCTGCCCTTGATCCACCCGTCCAAGGCTCTGCTGTAAAAGTTTACGTACTCCTCCCACGTAGTACCGGGTATCTTTTTGCAGTCTCGGAACCGTTGCTGGTACATCTCGGGGGTGAGTCCATATCTCGCTAATAAGGCCTCTTTCATGTGGCTGTAGGAATTTAGCAAGGTGGAAGGCAGGTCCAGCAGGGTGTCTCTCCCCTCACTCAGGAACCGGCCCCACAAGCCAGCCCCCCAATCCTTCTGTGGAACTCGGTGGGAGGTCATGGCGACCTCGTAGGCCTTGAATCATTGCTGGATGTCGTCGTTTTTGTAATATTCTTTCACCACATCCTTGGGGATGTGTACCTTTGGTTCCATTTGGGGAGAGGTCTCTTGATTCCCGAGGGGCTGGATTCCTTATTCTTGGCTTTGAGTTCGATCTCTTTTAGGCTGCGCTCATGTTCCAGTTGAAGTTTTCTTTCTTCGTGTTCTCGCTGGCGTTTCTTTTCCTCTAGTTCCCCTTGTAGGCGTAACTGTTCAACAGCTAACTTTTTTTCGGCCAATTTTAGCTCTCCCTCTATCTTAAGCTTGGCCAATTCTAGTTCGTGGCTGCGGCCCCTTTCCCAGTCCGATAGTTCCTCCAGGGATAGGCCCCCGTCTGGGGCGTTGCTCCTCACCGGGGTGCTTCGGAGTTCGTTTGGCAGTTCCCCCTCTCGAGCGTCTCGTTCGGTTTAGGAAGGGGAAGCTCCGGACTCTATCCAGGCTTTCAATGCTTTCTGGAAATCTTCTTTTGTGCTTAATCCGGTGGTAGCGATTCTAAGGTCTTTACAAAACTGTTTTAATTCTCGGTGCGTATCCTCTTCCAACCGGTCCTCTCGGAACGTAGGGCTCGCATTGGTTCCTGTGGTACTCATGGCGGTTCCTTCTTCCATCTTTGTTCGGTAGTGCGTCAGCCGTTTACTGTACGATCTCTAGGTGTCGGCTCGGATCCCGTCGCCTGCCACCAAATGTTGGAAGGGGCGATCCCAGGGGGGTTACAGAACACGTTCCTGACCACCCCGTGACCCACCTCTCCCAGAACAAGGCCGAGCACTGGTGGGGAGGCCCTTTCAGGGAAGGGTCTCGTACTTTAGGATCGCACGCGCTGAGCTTGCACTACTTGACAAAGGGACACCACACAGTAGGTTTCAGTAGACGGAGATCTTTATCTAAGATTCTTTGGATCTTTATGATCCGCAAGGTAGTCTTTGGTCGATACAACAAGCTTGGTAATTCCTTCACAGGGGGGTTGGGGTAGCGGGACAGTTCTAGGTTCAGAGTCAATGCCGAGTATCCTTCGCACAGCTCTCAATCCTCGAGCCGGGGGACACGGTACAGTCTCGGGTCCAGCCGGACCAGTGTATTCTCGAGCCACGACCACGTCCGCAGGGCTCCGGCGGGAAGGAGCTGTCGATCGGGTGATCTTCGGGGAGCCGCGATTCACTCTGCAGGCTCAGCCGGTCCTAGAGTTGGTGGGAGCCGCGAGTCTCTCAGCAGGGCTCCGATGGTCTTAGGGTCTGGGGGAGCCGCGAGTCTCTCAGCAGGGCTCCGGTGTTCTTATTGTTCTCGGAAGCCGCGACGATGTCAGCAGGGCTCAGATGGTTTCCAAGGATCAGGTAGCGTCCTTCTTTCCGGTTTCGTCGAGCCGCGACCAGGTCCGCAGGGCTCTCGTAGTTCCAGGTCTTCTCTACCCCAGTCCCCTCAGCACCCCCTGTTATACGCCTTCTTCTCTTTGAAGTCCGGCGTCCTCACAGAGAGGGGTCTTGGCGTCTGGGGGAGGTGTGTTGTGATTTCCTACCGCTCGGCTCTTTGATCCTTTCAAGTTGGGCCGGGAGGGACTCCAGACACCCAGCATGCGGGGAGCCAGCTTCCTGGGGGCCCGGAGGGCGATCGAAACCCTCTATTGAGAGAAGGCCAGAGGTGTGACAGAGAATACTCCTCCCTGTCTTGCTTGGGGGGTTCCCTCTCCCTCGGCCAGGCATGGCGCGTTTAGGGTTTAGGTTTCGCTGGGGCCCCGGGCCGGCCATCGGAACATCGGGACATGATGGCCGGGGGACTTCGGTGGCTACGGGGTGGGGAGGCCGGGCGGCTATAACCAGGGATCAGGGGTGGTGCATGAGTTGGGTTGGGGTGCTAATGGTCATGGAGGCCCACACCACGAGGCCGGGCCCCACACTCACTCTTTAACAGACTGTTGGCCCTGGACATCCAAACACTACTCACCCTGCACACTCACACACTGTTCACCCTGCCCACCCACTAACTGCTCACCCTGCACACCTACACATTGCTCACCATGTGCATACACACATTTCTCACCCTGCACAATCACATACTGCTCACCCTGCACACTCACACTGCTGGCCCTGGGCTCCACACACTGCTCACCCTGCATAATCACACACTACCCACCCTACACACCCATACACTAGTCATCCTGCATACTCACACACTGTTCACCCTGCATGCTCACACACTGCTCACCCTGGTTATTCACACACTGCTGGCCCTGGACACCCACACACTGCTCACCCTGCACTCTCACTCACTTCTCACACACAAAGTGCTCACCCTGCACACCCACACACTGCTCACCCTGCATGCTCAAACATTGCTCTCCCTGCACACTCACACCCTGGACACTCACACACTGCTCACGCTGCACATTCACACACTACTCACCTTGCACACCAACACACTGCACACCCTGCACACCTACACACTGCTCATACTCACACACTGCTCATCCTGCACACCCACACACTGCTCACCCTGCATATCAACACACTGGTCCCCTATACAGTCACACACTGCTGGCCCTGGACACACGCACACTGCTCAGCCTGCACACCCACAGACTACTGGCCCTGCACACCCACACACTGCTCACCCTGCATACTCACACACTGCTCACCCTGCATACTCACACACTGCTCACCCTGCACACCCACACACTGCTCCCCTGCACACCCACAGACTGCTCACCCTGCACACCCCTACATTGCTCACCCTGCACACTCACACACTGCTCTCCCTCCACACTCACACACTGTTCACCCTGCATACTCACACACTGCTCACCCTGCACACTCACACATTGCTCACCCTGCACTCTCAAGCACTGCTCACTCTGAAACATACTGCTGGCCCTGGATACCCACACACTGTTCACCCTGCATACCCACACACTGCTCACCCTGCATACTCACACACTGCTCACCCTGCACACCCACACTCTGCTCCCCTGCACACCCACAGACTGCTCACCCTGCACACCCCTACATTGCTCACCCTGCACACTCACACACTGCTCTCCCTCCACACTCACACACTGTTCACCATGCATACTCACACACTGCTCACCCTGCACACTCACACATTGCTCACCCTGCACTCTCAAGCACTGCTCACTCTTAAACATACTGCTGGCCCTGGATACCCACACACTGTTCACCCTGCATACCCACACACTGCTCACCCTGCATACTCACACACTGCTCACCCTGCACACCCACACTCTGCTCCCCTGCACACCCACAGACTGCTCACCCTGCATACTCACACACTGCTCACCCTGCATACTCACACACTGCTCACCCTGCACACTCACACACTGCTCACCCTGCACACTCACACACTGCTTACCCTGCACACCCACACTCTGCTCCCCTGCACACCCACAGAGTGCTCACCCTGCACACCCCTACATTGCTCACCCTGCACACTCACACACTGCTCTCCCTGCACACTCACACACTGCTCACCCTGCATACTCACACACGGCTCACCCTGCACACTCACACACTGCTCACTCTGCATACTCACACTCTGCTGGGCCTGGAAACCCACACACTGCTCCCACTGCACACTCACACACTGCTCACCCTGAACACCCACACACTGCTCACCATGCATACTCACACACTGCTCACCCAGAATACTCACACACTGCTCACCATGCACACCTACACTCTGCTCATCCTGCACTCCCACACACTGCTCACCCTGCACACCCACACACTGTTCACATTGCATAGCCACACAATGCTCACCCTGCATACTCACACACTGCTCACCCTGCACACTCACACACTGCTCACCCTTCATACTCACACCCTGCTCACCCTGCACACCCACACTCTGCTCACCCTGCACACCCACACACTGCTCACCCTGCACACCCACACACTGTTCACACTGCACACCCACACACTGCTCACTCTGCATACTCACACACTGTTCATCTTGCACACTCACACACTGCGCAACCTGCATGCTCACACACTACTGGTCCTGCACAACCACACACTGCTCACCCTGCACACCCACACACTGCTCACTATGCATACTCACACACTGCTCACCCTGCATACTCACACACTGCTCACCATGCACACCTACACTCTGCTTATCCTGAACACCCACAGACTGCTCACCCTGCACACCCACACGTTGCTCACCCTGCACACACATATACTGCTCACCCTGCACACTCACACTGCTGGCCCTGGACACCCACTCACTGCTCACCCTGCATACTCACACACTACTCACCCTGCACACCCACATTCTGCTCACTCTGCATACTCACACACTGCTCAACCTGCATGCTCACACACTGCTGGCCCTGGACACCCACACACTGCTCAACCTGCACACTCACACACTGCTCATACTGCACACTCACACAGTGCTCACCCTGCACACTCACACACTGCTCACCATGCACACTCACATACTGTTTACCTGCATATGAACACACTAATCACCCGGTAGACTCACACATGGCTGGCCCTGGACACCCACACACTGCTCACACTGCACACCCACACACTGCTCACCCTGCACTCTCAAGCACTGCTCACTCTATAACGCACTGCTGGCCCTGGACACCCACACACTGCTCACCTTGCTCACTCACATACTGCTCACCCTGAACACTCACACACTGCTGGCCCTGGACACCCACACACTGCTCACCCTGCACACACACACAGCTCACCCTGCACAACCACACGCTGCTCACCCTTCACACCCACACACTGCTCACCCTGCACACTCACACACTGCTCACCCTGCACACTCAGACTGCTGGCCCTGGACACCCACACACTGCTCACCATGCATACTCACACACTACTCACCCTGCATGCTCGCACACTGCTTACCCTGCATACTCACAAACTGCTGGCCCTGGACACCCACACACTGCTCACCCTGCACATGCACACACTTTACACACTGCTCACCTTGCACACCCACACACTGCTCACCCTGCATACTCACACACTGCTCAACCTGCATACTCACACACGGCTCACCCTGCACACTCACACACTGCTCACCCTGCATACTCACACTTTGCTGGGCCTGGACATCCACACACTGCTCCCACTGCACACTCACACACTGCTCACACTCACACACTGCTCACCCTGCACACCCACACACTGCTCACCATGCATACTCACACACTGCTCACCCTGCATACTCACACACTGCTCACCATGCACACCTTCACTCTGCTCACCCTGCACACCCACACACTGTTCACCCTGCATACTCACACACTGCTCACCCTGCACACCCACACACTGCTTACCCTGCACACCCACACTATGCTCCCATGCACACCCACAGACTGCTCACCCTGCACACCCATACATTGCTCACCCTGCACACTCACACACTGCTCACCCTGCACATTCACACACTGCTCTCCCTGCACACTCACACACTGTTCACCCTACATACTCAAACACTGCTCACCATGCATACTCACACAATACTGGCCCTGCACACCCACACACTGCTCACCCTGCATACTCACACACTGCTCACGCTGCATAATCACACACTGCTCACCCTGCACACTCACACACTGCTCACCCTGCACAAGCACACTCTGCTCCCCTGCTCACCCACAGACTGCTCACCCTGCAGACCCATACATTGCTCACCCTGTACACTCACACACTGCTCACCCTGCACATTCACACACTGCTCTCCCTGCACACTCACACACTGTTCACCCTGCATACTCACACACTGCTCTCCCTGCATACTCACACATGGCTCACCCTGCATACTCACACACTGCTCACACTCACACACTGCTCACCCTGCACACCCACACACTGCTCACTGTTAGGAATGAGGGGGCTCTGGTTGACGCAGGTGTGAACCCACAACAAGCAGGGACCCTTTACTTCTTGTCAGGGCGAAGGATGACTCCCCAGAATAACCCCTGCTCACCCTCTAGGTGCGTGGCGCGAGCAGTCTAGGCTAAGTCTCAGGCGTACACGGTTAAGCAAATGCAATTACACATACAGTAAACCCCTTGCATGCACCACAAATGGACACCAATCAGGAAGTATATAAAAATAAGCTTTTATGTAGATTCAGCAGATTCAAATACAAGGCCCAGTAACGTTGAACTGATGGGGCCACAATTCTTGGAAATACGGTAAAGTTCTCTTTGTTTTACGTAAAGTTCTTTAGGCGGGCACAAGGTAACTGTAGGCCTCAGCGTACTTTGTGCTGAGGCAGCGCCCCGGAAGCACACAGCAGATGACAGGGAAATAAGAACGTTGCGGACCCTGGATCCGATGCGAGCTCGCGGTCGAGTTCGTAAGTACAGTACCTTGTTTCTTGACGCAAAGGCGGGTGCGGGATTTCAGCGGCTCTTCGACAGAAGAGCGAGGCGGCGTCCGGGGCTCCCACACTTCACGAGGGTGTCTGATCCTCAGGCTCACGACAAGAGCGGGGTGTTGTAGGTGGCGGGTGAACAAAGCGGGGCAGCCGGGCACGCAGATGCGTCCGGGCCATCCGAGGCTACGAGATGCTCACACGCCGATTCCGGCGGGAGGGTGAAGGTGCACAGCGAGCCTCCACGAGCGAGGTGACGGGGCAGCCCTGCACAGCGTAGGGGGAGCGGCTCCGATCGAGCGAGGCTCTTCCCAAGGCGGGGGCGGCTAAGCAGTCCTGGTCACGGCTCAGGGAGGGACTGGGCACGAGGGTCACAGCTCCGGCGAGGGAAAGGACACCACAGTCCAGCAGCAGGCGAGTGAAGATCAGGTAGAGCCCAATGGTCCTGGGGCTCAGTTCAGGGGGCAAGCTCAGTTCCAAGCCCTTGGAGATCGTTTTGGAAAAGCACAAGTCTTGAAAGTAAAAGTAAAGTAAAGTTTTCAGCAACAGTTTCTCTTCTCTCCTTTGGCAGCAAGGTCACCACTGCAGGCCAATCCCCCAGGATAGGGACAGTCTTCCTCCTACAGCTTTCCCGGTGCCTCCTCCTCAGGCAGAGATTCTTCTTGGTCAAAAGCGGATCTAGTTTCTTAGGAGCAGGGCTCCTCCATTTATACCACAAATCTTTTGTTCTCCCAGGCCAGGGGGGCCCTTGCCTAGTTCAGTCCGGTTTCTGAGCACTTTGTTTACGTAATGCAGGCTTCTTCTTTCAGAGTGCAGGGCAGAGTCATCAGACGCTCCACAGGGGGTGGAGCCGGCATCGAGGTAGCGGAGCACTGTCCTATTCAGAACCTAGGAGCACTCCTCCCACCTATCTACCTGTCGATCGTCCTATTCATACCAGGCTACCTGGCCCTGCCCATCTGGGTTCCCCCAGCCCTGTCACTCACACCAGCCAGACATCAGATACACATCACGCAGAGGCGGCTGAAATGTTTAGGCAAGCAAAGGCCGACTTTCTAAAAGCGGCATTTGCAAACCCGGAATATTAAAATAAACCTTGCGAAAAGATGTACCTTATTATTCCGAGTTCAGGCATACTAAACTCGATCTTCTACCATGTTCCCTGGGTCGGTTAGGATCATAGGGTGTAATAATCCAGGCCGCCCATACTGGCCTATGAGAACAGGGTAGCCTTGCAGTAGTGAACAACAAGATGGCGGTAATTCACTACTAGGACATGCCACGCATCCGGGCTTGTCCTACCTTAGGCTTACAACGCACCCTGCCCGTGGGCCTACCAGAGGGGTGACTAACATGCAGCTAAGGGAAGGTTTTAGGGACTGGCAAGTGTGGGCACTTGCCGGTCAGCATGTCAGTACCAGACTGCACGCAGGTTCTGCGGTGGCAGACCTCAGACATATTTTACCGGCCGCTCCTGTGGGTGGCACAACCAGTGCTGCAAGCTCACCAGCGGTGTTCGCATTTACATGCCCTGGCGCCCCTGGCGCACTTTACTGGGGTCTGACAGTAAATCAACCAATCCAATCATGGAATCCAACCAACATATACAATTTACATAGGGAGCACTCGCACCGCGACACTGGTTGGCAGTGGCACAGCGCGCTGAGCGGCCAACACCATAAAAACACATGAGGCACAGCGACAAAAAGAGGAAGGGAGACTCACGCCAAGGTGCCAGGTCTAACACGTGTCCCCTCCAGCTGAAAAGTGGGGAGAACTACCCTACCCCAGGGAGTTCCTCATCACTAAGGCGGAAAAATCTGGACAGACCGTCAGCATTGGCGTGATCTGTACCAGGGCGATGTTCCACCGTGAAATCCATACCCTGTAGGGAAATGGACCACCTCAACAGCTTTGGATTCTCACCCCTCATATGCATCAACCATCTGAGGGGCCTGTGGTCCGTCTGAACCCGGAAGTGAGACCCAAACAAGTAGGGTCTTAGCTTCTTCAGCGCCCAGACCACAGCAAATGCCTCACGCTCAATAGCACTCCACCTTTGTTCCCGTGGAAGTAACCTCCTGCTAAGAAAGGCTACGGGTTGATCTAGGCCCTCCTCATTAATCTGTGAAAGAACAGCCCCCACACCATGCTCTGAAGCGTCTGTCTGAACGATAAACTCTTTGGAGAAGTTGGGAGCCAAGAGCACGGGCGCCGTGCACATAGCAGTTTTCAAGGCCTCAAAAGCTTTCTGACAGGTGTCAGTCCAAATCACTTTCCTGGGCTGCTTCTTCGAAGTCAGCGCTGTCAAGGGGGCAACCATGTTGCCATACCCCTTGACAAACCTCCTGTAGTACCCGGTGAGACCTAGGAAGGCTCTCACCTCCGTCTGGGTTTTGGGCGCCTCCCAATTCAGGATGGTTTCTATCTTGGGCTGAAGGGGTGCCACCTGGCCACTCCCAACTTGGTGTCCCAAGTACACCACGGAACCCTGCCCGATCTGGCACTTACTCGCCTTGATCGTGAGGCCTGCCTTGCGCAGCACCATCAACACTTCCCAGAGGTGACGCAAGTGTTCCTCCCAAGTGGAGCTGAACACTGCGATGTCATCCAGGTAGGCTGCACTGAACGAATCCAGCCCAGCCAACACCTGGTTGACCAATCTCTGGAAGGTGGCAGGGGCATTCTTCATCCCAAATGGCATAACCCGGAACTGGTAGTGCCCATCTGGGGTGGAAAATGCTGACCTCTCTTTGGCCCCCTCGGTCAAGGCGATCTGCCAATACCCAGACGTTAAATCAAAAGTGCTGAGGTAGTTGGCAGCCCCTAGCCGATCGATGAGCTCATCAGCTCTGGGGATGGGGTGGGCGTCTGTCCTAGTGACCGAATTGAGTCCTCTGTAGTCCACACAGAACCGGAGTTCGGGTGTGGCTCCCGGCGCTGCAGCCTTTGGGACCAAGACCACGGGGCTGGCCCAAGGACTGCTAGAAGACTCAATTACCCCGAGTGCAAACATCTTGGAGACCTCCTCCTTGATGCATGTCCTCACCCTGTCAGTCACCCTGTAGGCCTTGTGCCGCACAGGTGGACTATCCCCAGTGTCCACATCATGGACGCACCAATCAGTGACACCAGGGACCAGGGAAAACAGGTCAGAAAACTGTCCCAGCAACTGGCGACAATCATTCTGTTGCTCAGGGGTCAGGGTGGAAGAGAGGATGACACCATCCACTGACCCATCTTGCACCTTGGCTGACAGGAGGTCAGGAAGAGGTTCTGTCTCCTCTTCCATTCCAGCATCTGTTGCCAAGAGCATGCCCACTTGGGACCTCTCCAAGTGGGGCTTGAGGCGGTTGACATGTAGGACCCTTAAGGGGTTCCTAGGAGACTTCAGGTCCACCACGTAGGTAACAGGACTCTTGCGCTCCACCACCTCAAAGGGACCGGTCCACTTATCCTGGAGCGCACACGGCTCCACGGGGGCCAAGACCCATACTTTCTGTCCAGGCTGAAGCTCTACCAGAGTGGCATTCTGGTCGTACCACCGCTTCATCTCCTCCTGGCTGGCTTCCAGATTTGCCTCAGCAAGTTGCCTGAATCGCCTAGTCTGATTCCTGAAGGCCAGCATGTAACTATATACATTCTGGGGAGGCTTCCTGGGAGATTGCTCCCAGCCTTCTTTGACCAGACTTAGAGGTCCTCTGACTGGGTGGCCATACAGAAGCTCAAAGGGACTGAACCCCAGAGACTTCTGTGGCACCTCACGGTAAGCGAAGAGAAGGCATGGTAAGAGGACGTCCCACTTACGCCTCATGGCTCCTTCTAGGCCCATTATCATGCCTTTGAGGGTTCGGTTGAATCTCTCAACCAACCCGTTTCCTTGGGGGTGGTAAGGGGTGGTGAACTTGTAGGTTACACCACACTCTTGCCAAAGAGATTTCATGTACTTGGACATGAAATTGGTACCTCGGTCAGACACCACTTCTAGAGGGAATCCCACTCGGGAGAAAATTCCCATCAGTGCCCGTCCCACCACGGGGGCCGTCACTGTCCTTAGAGGAATGGCTTCCGGGTACCGGGTGGCATGGTCCACCAGGACCAGGATGAACCTATTGCCCATCGCTGTCCTGGGGTCCAGTGGCCCTACAATGTCAATCCCCACTCGCTGGAATGGGGTACCGACCACAGGGAATGGCTGGAGTGGAGCCTTCTGCTTCCTTCCACTCTTTCCACTGGCCTGGCAAGTCTGGCATGTCCTGCAGTGAGTATCTGAACTCCTGCGCATTTGAGGCCAATAAAAGTGGGTGACAAGCCTTTCAAAGGTCTTGTCCTGCCCCAAATGCCCTGCCAATGGCACATCGTGAGCCAGCCCCAGTAGGAAGGCTCTGAAGTCCTGGGGTACCACCAGCGCACGGGCTGACCCAGGCTCAGCAACCTTAGGCTCTGTATATAGGAGGTCGTTCTCCCAGTAAACGAAATGTGATCCTGACTGATCACCTGCGGCCTGGTCTGCAGCCTGCTGCCGCATACCCACGAGAGAAGGGCACTCCTTCTGTGCCTTGCAAAAGTCCTCCCTGGTGGGACCCCCTTCCTGCTGCCAATGGGTCAGCTCCGGCAGGTCTCCCAGTTCAGCTATCTGCTCCCCTGTAGGCTCCAGGGCATCCCCCTCAAGGTCTGCTCCCTCCTGGACTGTGGGAACTTCAGGGGCCGGCTTCCCGCGCCCCTTGCTCCTTCTCTCTGAGGCCGGTTCCTGGGCCTCCCTCTCAGGCTCCAGGACCTCTTGAGTACCTCTACTGGCTGCCATGGACCGTGTGGTGACACACGCCCAATCCGGCATACCCAACATCTCCAGGTGAGCAGGTTGTTTTCTTCCCTGCAGTAGCTTCTAGGTCCTGATGAAAGCCTAGCCTAGTCAGGCGATATGGCTGAAACATGTCGACCACATTCTTTCACGTTGCTTCACTGATCAGACCAGATTAGTGTTGCCCCCCCTTGCTTTTTAATCCAACATCGGGACGGCTTTGTCTAACAGAAGTCCTCCGGCCGTCCCGTCACTTGTTTTAAACACTCACTTTTTTCACTACCACCAGCACTGCAATCCCCACTCACCTTAGGCTCATTTGTGGATTTATTCCATTGTCTAGTACTTATCAATCATAACACTAAGGACTCATATCTCACATAAGGGCGCTGCCTGCCCCTAGAGATTATGAGATTTTCTTTGGGATGAAAATCCCATGTGATGGGGTTAGTTACCCACGGTGATTACTTGACCTTGGTTTTGGAGCTTCCTCTAGTTTCACTACGTACATTAGTCATTCCCTCCTCACCCTACATACCACCTATTTCTCTTTACCATTAGACCTCAGGATTTCTTTTGTGTTATATGTACTTCTATGGGGGAATCAATCCTGTGCGGTCTTTAAACTTGCTCCCTCCGACCCTCTGGTGCTCAACCGTTTTTATTAGGTTTCATGTACAGCTTACTGGCTGTGGGTCTATTTTTGAGCACATTTTTTGTGCCTTTAACTGTTTTGCAAAAACAATTTTGATTTTTGCTGGGTGATTTTTTTTCCCCGATGTGCACAGTTTGCACACACTTTTCTCTTAACCTGCCGTGGGTCTTTTCTTCTGACTCCCCGGTTGAGACTGCCTTGACTTTTGTCTGCTCTTCATATAGTCATTCTCATAATCATGGCAGAACGCCTTGGTTTAACGTTCGATGACACAATAGCTCAAGCTATTCTTGATACACCTAGTATCATGGACACCTTCCAAAGTCCCCCAATCAGTGCAGAGGTCGATTGGACTAAGGTCCTCACCCTTAAGAAATCACACTCTCGCATTTACATTCATGGGGCCATCATGACCGAATATTTGAGAGCCAACTGTGCCCCTACTGGACTAATTGTGACAAACGCTCCTAGATTGTTCTTGGATGATAAGATCTTCCTCAATGATTGGTCCCTTATAGCGTGGAAATGTACCAGAGACTGGCTCATCCTCATTATAAACACGGCTAAACGTGTTGCTGACGCTGTATTGATTGAGATACAGGCTTTGGAATCCCAAATAAAAGTGACACTCACTGGTGCACTATTTAAGAAACAACAAGAGGAGTCCAGTAAGCATAATAAAGAATTTAAAGATACTGTCTTGATGACCAAGATTACTAAATTTAAAAAAGACCTGGCCCGTTTTTCAATGGAGAGAATATACCCATACACAAGTGCGGATTACGTTCCACCTCAATTCAACCGACAGGGCCGCAAATATGGGTCTAACTACTCCACATCGGGAAGTGATGATTGGTCCAGTGGATCAGACTCTGCCTCAGGCGAAGAATCCTCACAAAGAGGTAATAAAAGGAGAGGCGGTGCCAACAGGAGAAACCAGAGGGGTACACCTAACCACATGCACCCTTCCCAATGGTGGCCGCATGTTGGTTACAACTACCCCCCGTTTCCACCATTTGGACAACCCCCTCCCTTTGGACCACCTTGTCCCTATCCCCCGCCTCCACAAATGTACTCCAACCAGCCTTTTTTAGGGTTTGGCCGAGGACGATCCAGGGGAAGGAGACGGAACCAAGTCCAATGGCAAGACCAACAACAAGGGAATCCACCATTGAACTCGAGGAACACTCCAGCCGCCCCGAGCACGAGTGCAACCTAGTTATTAATTTATCTAGCAGAATCCTCACAGCTGACGAGAACTCTCTTCTTAATAAAGGTCTTGGCTTTGTTCCTTCCTTTAAAGGAGACATGTTCTCCATCCACCAGGAACTTGCCCAATTCTTTAGGAAAATTCGGTTGAATTTTTTCTTCAGAGCAGAATCCCTCAGCTCGCCTAGCGATCATGACCTGAACACGGGATTACGCATCAAATCCTCTTTCAATCCTTTGCCAAGCCAAATTCCTCCACAGGTTCTCACTTTCGAGAAAGCAGTGACCTCTCAAGTATCTTCCTTTAGCGGCTCTACCAACCGCCAATATCAGAACCTTACCAAGTCAGAACGCTTGGCATTAAATTCCCTCACTTCTGATGATTCCATAATTATCAAACCGGCAGACAAGGGCGGCGCTACTGTCTTGATGGATACTACTGCTTATCGTTCTGAATGTTTGAGACAGTTGAGCAACACCAATTTCTACCAACCCCTTGCTGAAGATCCTACTATACGTCTACTTCAGACTATCCGGATCTTAGTTAATGAAGCCAGTGCCAACGCCTGGATCACTTCTAATGAAGCACAATATCTGGTTAATTCCTCTGCTACCATACCATACTTTTACATCCTACCCAAGGTACATAAGAAGGTGCACCCTCCACCTGGTCGCCCTATCATCTCAGGGTTGGGGTCCTTACTGGAACCCCTGTCGGCATTTACTGACCACTTCCTTCGTCCCTTAGTGTCGAAGATGCCTACCTACCTCAAGGACACTAAGGATATTCTCAACCTCCTTACGGATTTGTCCTTTGATCACACTACTGACTTTCTTGTTTCATTCGATGTGGAGTCGCTATATACGTGTATCCCGCAGGATGAAACTTTATCTGTCATTGAAACCCTCTTGTTGGCAGATCCTCCTGACTCCATTACTCCTGTTCCTTTCATTATGTCATGTGCCAGACTTGCAATAAAAGAGAATTTCTTTCAATTTGAGGACCAGCTATTCTTGCAAATATCAGGTACTTCAATGGGGAGCATTTTTGCTCCCAGCCTGGCGAACCTGTACGTTCATGTTTTCGAAGAACAACATGTCCTCAATACCACCAACCCATATAAGGATCACATCACGATATGGAAGAGGTACATAGATGATGTTTTTGTGCTGTGGCAAGGATCCCTGTCCTCCCTCTTGGCTTTCAAAGACTGGCTCAATAACTGTGACCCCTTTTTGAAATTCACTTGCGAGTACTCTAAGACTCATTTACCTTTTCTCGACATTCTCATCACCCCATCAGAAGGGCGTTTGGGCACTGAGCTATACAGAAAACCCATGGCGGTGAATGCTCTCCTCAAGTATGATAGCTTTCACCCACGAGCTCTGCGTGACAATCTGCCCTTCGGCCAATTCCTGCGCCTGAAACGAAATTGTTCCTCTAGTGACAAATACAAGGAACATGCCGACAATCTCTCCAAGCAATTGCAGGCGAGAGACTATCCTAAACATCTCATTCGGAGGGCTTCTAAGCGGGCTGCTAATAACAATCGTGAGGCTCTGTTAGAACCCAAGACTCCTAAAACATCCGAAAACAGACTCACGTGTGTCCACACCTATTGTCAGTTTTCCAACAAACTTAAGAAAATCATTCTTACCAACTGGAAGATTCTTAATATAGGTGAGGCTGAGCTACCCAAACCCCTCTTTGCGTTTAAACGCAGCAGCAACATCAGGGACCAATTGGTACATACCCGCCCACGCATCAATCAGAGATGCACCCAACCTACCCTGTGGGGTCTCCCTCCAGTTGTGGGACATTACCCATGCGGTTCTTGTGCTGCATGCTGCTTGACCTCTGTGACCAAGGAAATTGACATCGGCACAGGCCGACCCTGGATTTTGAAGAGCCATACGAACTGCAACAGCTCCCATCTGATCTATTTGATCACCTGCCCGTGCGAGTTGCGATATATCGGCATGACCACCCGCCGTATCAAAACCCGTATTTTAGAACACAAGAGTACGATACGGTGTGGCCGCACCTCCACCAAACTTACAAACCACTTTCTGGAGGTGAAACATGCCCCTGATGATTTACACTGGACTGTCATTGATAAACCCCAAATACCATCACACCTTACTGACAGCTCCGCTTTTCTTTTTAAACGTGAGCAAAGGTGGGTGTATAAACTACAAACACATGTTCGGGGACTTAATGACGATATCCCTTGGCTATCGCTATAATACTCAGCTTGTTCTCCTTTTTTTGACACTGTTTTCTAAGTAGGACAACCGCGATCCAGCCCGCACCACATCATTGTTTCCTTCCCTTTGCATCCATTGGCTTATACAGTTTTGGCCGTGATATTGCTCAATAACTGTCTGCCCCACAGCCCGTGGCCTCCCGGGCACTTTGCACATTAGCAATGCATCATTTGGTGTATTTTACCACCTTCCGTATTTTCTAAGATGACTCGCGCTTTTTAGTGCAACACGTGCCTTGATTGCCGTCATTCCTACCTGACGGCGGCTTTCCGCATTCCTCATACGCACCGCGTCATCTCTCTGACTCTTCAGGTGCAACGAGTCAGCGATATTTTGACAGCGCTTTTTCTGCCCTGTCATTTCCATCTACAACCAGGTGCTTGCGACAGCAATTTGTATTGGCTTCCACTCCAGCATGTATATCTTACCTGCCGCGCTATTGGCCCATTCCACCGGCAGTTTTTTCATTTCTTTTTGCCTCCGTCCAATTACACGGGACCTCCGGCTGCAGGCTCATTCCAGCCCGGTTCCCCGACGGACAGGTAGGCTCCTTCGCTGCCTTTTTTGGCGTTCATTTAAAGGCGCTGATCTTCTAACATTATATCTCTTAGCCTGTACCCTATTATACGGATCTGTATTATCCGTGATCACACTGACTTTGTGTCCAGCATATAGCCATGTTTTAATTGTTGCAATGATCTTACCAGCTCAATGTGTGTGCAGACTCTGCCCTTGGCAGTTCTCCCTAGTTTTCAGTTGATTTTCCCACCCTTTTCACACTTGCTCACGATTTGTAAGCCGCTATCAGTAGCCTTGCATTTCCTTTTCAGAGCGGTGTTCCTTCCTGAGCGGTTGCCAGGTGGAGGTCATCTCATCACCTAGTTTGTACGGGTGAGTTGGACCTTGCTTCAAGTCTACATTTATTTATTTATTTGTTCTTATAATTATGACTGAGCGTTTTTGGTTTCACTCCCAAAATTATCTCGTTATCTAGGTGCTGTATGTTTCGCTGAAGAGACTTGCACTCTACAATCAAGTTGAGGGTGCTCTTCATATCCTTTGTTACGTTGTTTTCTTCCCTGCAGTAGCTTCTAGGTCCTGATGAAAGCCTAGCCTAGTCAGGCGATATGGCTGAAACATGTCGACCACATTCTTTCACGTTGCTTCACTGATCAGACCAGATTAGTGTTGCCCCCCCTTGCTTTTTAATCCAACATCGGGACGGCTTTGTCTAACAGAAGTCCTCCGGCCGTCCCGTCACTTGTTTTAAACACTCACTTTTTTCACTACCACCAGCACTGCAATCCCCACTCACCTTAGGCTCATTTGTGGATTTATTCCATTGTCTAGTACTTATCAATCATAACACTAAGGACTCATATCTCACATAAGGGCGCTGCCTGCCCCTAGAGATTATGAGATTTTCTTTGGGATGAAAATCCCATGTGATGGGGTTAGTTACCCACGGTGATTACTTGACCTTGGTTTTGGAGCTTCCTCTAGTTTCACTACGTACATTAGTCATTCCCTCCTCACCCTACATACCACCTATTTCTCTTTACCATTAGACCTCAGGATTTCTTTTGTGTTATATAGAGCACTCCGCTCCACCTTAGCCCAAGGTGAGCTCTCCAAATCGTTCCCTAACAAACAGTCTACAGGCATGGCGGGCCTCACAGCTACCTGAAGAGTACCAGAGACCCCCCCCCACTCAAAGGGAACCTGAGCCACCTTGCAGTGTCTCTCTGTGTTGTCAGCGGCAACAACGGGATAGAATGCATTGGGGACCACCTGCTCCTGAGACACCAGGTGACACCTGACAGCTGTCACACTGGCTCCTGTATCCCTAAGAGCTTCCACTCTATGGCCATTTATGGTCACCCACTGCCTGTACTTCTTAGTGTTCTCAGGCAGCTGGGTTGGAGGGACCACTTCACGGTCTCCTAGCGAGACCAGGGACATCTCTGCGGGACCCCACCCACCTTGGACATCCCTCTCCTCCCCCAAGGCTACACTAGTCACCTGCCGGGATGGAGCACCAGTGGGTGCTGGTTTACCAAACAATGGACACTTTACATCAGAGGCAAAATGCCCCAAATTGTTACACCTGTAACATCTTACGGGCCCCTTTTGAACAGGAGGACCTGTCGGGGCCCCGGTCGGTTTCTGGGGTGGGGGAGGCTGAGAACCCTTCCCTTGGTTCCCTTGGGGACTATTTTGGGGCCCTTTTTGGAACTGCTTCTGTTTACCCCTGTCCCCCCCACTCTTCTGCTGGGGACCCTGCCCACCTTTGGCGGAATCTCCCACGGTACCCTTGTGGACCCTGGTACTGACCCAGCGGTCCGCCTCCTCAGCAAGCTTCCTAGGGTTAGTCAGCCTACTATCGATCAGGTGCTGGCGTAGCTCAGGAAAACAATTACTGGACAAGTGCTCCCATGCCATTAAATCAAGAAGCCCTTGATAATCATTCACCTTACTACCCTTTACCCAACCATCCAGCGCTCTGCAAAAGAAAGTCACATACTCCACATACGTACTATTGGGAATCTTAGTGCAACCCCTGAACCTCTGTCTATATAACTCAGGGGTCAACCCATACCTAGCCATCAATGCTTCCTTCATATGGGCATAAGAATTATGAACATCAGCAGGTAAATCTAACAGTGTGTCCCGCCCTTCACTCAGGAACCGTCCCCACAACCCCGCTCCCCAATCTTTCTCAGGGACCCGGTGGGAAGACATGGCTACCTCGTAGGCTCTGAACCACTGCCCGATGTCGTCATTCTTGAAGAACTCCTTCACCACATCCTTGGGAATATAAACTCTTGGTTCCGCCGGTACTGGCGGTGTGCTGCCACCAGAGGGATTAAGCTCCAAACTTTTTGCTTTCAGCTCCAGCTCCCTCAGCTTCATGTCATGCTCTAATTGTAGTTTCTTTTCTTCCATGGCTAGTCTTTGTTTTTCCATATCCATCTGCCCATGAAGTTTTGCCATCTCCACCTCGTGTGCCCGGGTTGCTGCCCTGTCTGCCAATTCTTCTGGCGACAGGCCTCTGCCAAACTCATGGACACTTTCTGGTGGAACCACTTCCACCTGATTCTCTGGTGCCTTTGACTCATACCAGGCCCTCAGCGCCTTCACGAATTGGGTCTTGTTTTTCAATCCAGTTTGGGCAATCCTGAACTTGGAGCAAAGACCTTTCAAGTCTTCATTGGTACGATTCAGAAGCGCGTCTTCTTCCCAATCTACGTCTTCAAATCCAGAGATTATGGAAGCCGCCCTTCCGGCGGAAAGTGAACCAGGCATGGCTCTAACAACGGAGACTCTTGGCAAAACAAAAACAAATGCTAGCCTTGTGGCTGTGTTACTGGTCTGCTCTCACTACGTGGTGATCAGTGATTCACTATACGCAAACCACAAATGCAAATCCGTAAATCCCCACCGCTGCCACCAATGTTAGAAATGAGGGGGCTCTGGTTGACGCAGGTGTGAACCCACAACAAGCAGGGACCCTTTACTTCTTGTCAGGGCGAAGGATGACTCCCCAGAATAACCCCTGCTCACCCTCTAGGTGCGTGGCGCGAGCAGTCTAGGCTAAGTCTCAGGCGTACACGGTTAAGCAAATGCAATTACACATACAGTAAACCCCTTGCATGCACCACAAATGGACACCAATCAGGAAGTATATAAAAATAAGCTTTTATGTAGATTCAGCAGATTCAAATACAAGGCCCAGTAACGTTGAACTGATGGGGCCACAATTCTTGGAAATACGGTAAAGTTCTCTTTGTTTTACGTAAAGTTCTTTAGGCGGGCACAAGGTAACTGTAGGCCTCAGCGTACTTTGTGCTGAGGCAGCGCCCCGGAAGCACACAGCAGATGACAGGGAAATAAGAACGTTGCGGACCCTGGATCCGATGCGAGCTCGCGGTCGAGTTCGTAAGTACAGTACCTTGTTTCTTGACGCAAAGGCGGGTGCGGGATTTCAGCGGCTCTTCGACAGAAGAGCGAGGCGGCGTCCGGGGCTCCCACACTTCACGAGGGTGTCTGATCCTCAGGCTCACGACAAGAGCGGGGTGTTGTAGGTGGCGGGTGAACAAAGCGGGGCAGCCGGGCACGCAGATGCGTCCGGGCCGTCCGAGGCTTGGAGATGCTCACACGCCGATTCCGGCGGGAGGGTGAAGGTGCACAGCGAGCCTCCACGAGCGAGGTGACGGGGCAGCCCTGCACAGCGTAGGGGGAGCGGCTCCGATCGAGCGAGGCTCTTCCCAAGGCGGGGGCGGCTAAGCAGTCCTGGTCACGGCTCAGGGAGGGACTGGGCACGAGGGTCACAGCTCCGGCGAGGGAAAGGACACCACAGTCCAGCAGCAGGCGAGTGAAGATCAGGTAGAGCCCAATGGTCCTGGGGCTCAGTTCAGGGGGCAAGCTCAGTTCCAAGCCCTTGGAGATCGTTTTGGAAAAGCACAAGTCTTGAAAGTAAAAGTAAAGTAAAGTTTTCAGCAACAGTTTCTCTTCTCTCCTTTGGCAGCAAGGTCACCACTGCAGGCCAATCCCCCAGGATAGGGACAGTCTTCCTCCTACAGCTTTCCCGGTGCCTCCTCCTCAGGCAGAGATTCTTCTTGGTCAAAAGCGGATCTAGTTTCTTAGGAGCAGGGCTCCTCCATTTATACCACAAATCTTTTGTTCTCCCAGGCCAGGGGGGCCCTTGCCTAGTTCAGTCCGGTTTCTGAGCACTTTGTTTACGTGATGCAGGCTTCTTCTTTCAGAGTGCAGGGCAGAGTCATCAGACGCTCCACAGGGGGTGGAGCCGGCATCGAGGTAGCGGAGCACTCTCCTATTCAGAACCTAGGAGCACTCCTCCCACCCATCTACCTGTCGATCGTCCTATTCATACCAGGCTACCTGGCCCTGCCCATCTGGGTTCCCCCAGCCCTGTCACTCACACCAGCCAGACATCAGATACTCATCACGCAGAGGCGGCTGAAATGTTTAGGCAAGCAAAGGCCGACTTTCTAAAAGCGGCATTTGCAAACCCGGAATATTAAAATAAACCTTGCGAAAAGATGTACCTTATTATTCCGAGTTCAGGCATACTAAACTCGATCTTCTACCATGTTCCCTGGGTCGGTTAGGATCATAGGGTGTAATAATCCAGGCAGCCCATACTGGCCTATGAGAACAGGGTAGCCTTGCAGTAGTGAACAACAAGATGGCGGTAATTCACTACTAGGACATGCCACGCATCCGGGCTTGTCCTACCTTAGGCTTACAACGCACCCTGCCCGTGGGCCTACCAGAGGGGTGACTAACATGCAGCTAAGGGAAGGTTTTAGGGACTGGCAAGTGTGGGCACTTGCCGGTCAGCATGTCAGTACCAGACTGCACGCAGGTTCTGCGGTGGCAGACCTCAGACATATTTTACAGGCCGCTCCTGTGGGTGGCACAACCAGTGCTGCAAGCCCACCAGCGGTGTTCGCATTTACATGCCCTGGCGCCCCTGGCGCACTTTACTGGGGTCTGACAGTAAATCAACCAATCCAATCATGGAATCCAACCAACATATACAATTTACATAGGGAGCACTCGCACCGCGACACTGGTTGGCAGTGGCACAGCGCGCTGAGCGGCCAACACCATAAAAACACATGAGGCACAGCGACAAAAAGAGGAAGGGAGACTCACGCCAAGGTGCCAGGTCTAACACTCCCCCTCAGTTTTGGTTCATCAATACCCGTTTTTAGTACCTTTTGATCCTCTCATCTAGAAACGTTTTTGTCATAGGACTCTGCAAATTATGCAGCAACTGGTGAATTATGTGGCAGGTAAAATAAACCCAACATTATTATGTGAAAAATGCAGTGTCGCAGACACGCATAATCCCTGTAAGAGAAATGTCAGCATGGTGCCTGAAGAATGGATGGAGCAGAAGTGAGTCGAAATAACCGACCCAGAGGTGTCCGAGAACGTCTGGGCTCGGCCCTCGCATCTGCACCAACAGAAACGTTGCTTTGCCTGATGCTTAGGCCAGCTTCCAAGTACGGGCACGTCGCAGCAAAGCCACATAGGACGCAGCGGACGCACATTTCACCGTACTACGTGAGCCAGAAACAGACGTCTCGAGGCAGGGTTAGCCCAGCTGAGATGGGGCAGGGTTTACACAGGCCTAGATGTGGAGCACCGAGCTCGGTTACCTGCAGAGAGGCTTGCCGAGGGGGCAAAATATGCAGAAGCAAGAAAAAATGTACTGCCGTTTTAATTATGAAGTACGTCACCTGTGTAGTAGGGTAAGGGGTTTTAAATCAAGGTAACATTCCCTGTTTGTCGTCAAGGCAAACTATATTTGCTTATTCCACAACTATCCGTGTGTTTCTAATTTTGGGAACAAAAGAAACGCAGAATGTTGTGCCACTGTTATTTTTACAAACCCATACATTACCTACTCGGAATTGGAAGCAGTGGCTCAGAAATGTCAAGAACGTTTTGGTGACAATAGAGGGAAATGTTTAGCACAGAAAGAAAGTTTATTGTTATGTTTCCCAAGTAGAGTACGACAATTCATTTTCGATCACGTACACAACATCTTTTTTCACTACGTAACAAAACGTTCGTGAATCAATTGATAGTTACGTGGTATCCCAAAGAGTCCTTGCCATGCTGTAATTGCAAAGACTTAACAGACAAATACAGTAGGGGTCAGCTGTACAAAATTGTTACTCATAAAAAAATCAGTAGAAGCTTAATAGGTGGATTTGTAATAATTGCAGAAGGTGCAGTCATTATGTCAAGATGATAAAAATACTTATAAGGTCCCAAAAGCGAGACCTATTGGCTATGCCAAGTGGCCGAGCGGCTGCGAAAGTGAAAGTGTTCACAATCGCAATCACGATCAAACATCAAAGCGGCCGTGTGGCCGCGAAAGTGAAAGTAATCGTGGTAAAACGCGGCCCGCGCCCGAGCACATGCACTGTAGCTCTAGGCTAGCCTGGTAGCACTTTTTGGAATCCTCTCAATAAGTCTCGCCTGACCCAGCGCATGCGCTGTTCTGGCGAGACCTAAAAAGGCGCGCAGTGGTGGCAAAGCTTTCACTCACCTTGCCCCTGCTTGTTGGAATGAACTGCCTCTTCAACTTCGCTACTGTGCGACCTTCTCGCAGTTCAGGAAACTTCTTAAAACACACCTCTTCTAGCCCTATGATTTGACTGTTCAGGATTACCGTCCAAGCGCAGAAATACCCCCTTGGGTGATTCAGCGCTATATAAACCAATAAACTTCAAACTTCAAACTTGTCTTTAACCTATCACCATAAGGGGTTGTTTGGACTGCTACAAGGTGCCCACTTTAAGTAGTGGACAGCATATACCAGGCCAACTTCTCACACTCACCCTGCATACTAACACTGCCGGTCCTGGACACCCACACACTGCTCACCCTGCACACACACACACTGCTCACCCTGCATACTCACTGTTGGAAAGGCGCCCGCCGGAAGGGGGTTCGATACACGTCTTGCCCACCCCTTCGACCCACCTCTCCCAAGTAAGCCGAGCCAGGCGCGCACACCCTGATCTGCACTGTGAACAGAGGGACACCACACGTATTCTTTGTAGGACGATAAGTTCTTTTATCGATGATTTCAGGGATCTTTATGACCCAAAAGGCAAATAGTACAGCAGTGGCACAACGTACCACAAATCAGTCGTGGGGAATGGGGGGTAGCGGGACAGTCTTTCAAGATAGTGTCTCTGCGAAATACCCTGCGGAAGCTCACAATCCTCGAGCTGGAGGGTGTCATGTCTCTGGGCGATCTCTTATCGAGTCGTCCTCAAGGGGAGCGCCGCGAGTCTCTCAGCAGGCACAGGTGGTTGGAGTTCAGGAGCCGCGATTCCGTCCGCAGGGCTCAGATGGTTCAATAGCTGGGGGGCCGCGAGTCACTCAGCAGGCCTAGGTGGATCAGTGTTCGGGAGCCGCGACCTCGTCCGCAGGGCTCAGATGGTTCAATAGCAAGAGGCCGCGAGTCACTCAGCAGGCCCAGGTGACTTCAGCGTTCAGGAGCCGCGACAGCGTCAGCAGGCTCAGATGGTTCCAGGTCTTCTCTCTCCTTGTTCCTCCGGCACCCCTTGTTATACTCCGCTGGTTCTTTGAAGTCCGGAGTGCTCGCAGGGGGGGGACTGGGGTGACGGAGGGGGTCGGCGGGATTTCCTGCCGCTCACTTCTTTGGTCTTTTCAGGTGGGTCTGGGAGGGACCCCAGACGCTCGGTAGGGGAGGCGCCTGCTCCCCAGGGGCCTGGTGGCCGATTGAGTCCTCCCGGGGAAGGCGACCCGAGGTGTGACTGGGCTGGCCCCTCTGGGTCTGGCTCGAGGGTTCCCGCTCCCTCGGTTGGGCATGCGTGGTAGGGTGTTGAGTCTGTCAGGTCTCTGGCCGGCCCGTGGATTGGGGGTGGCTGGGGCGGCCGGAGTCGGGGATGTCGTGTCTTGAGGGTGGTTGCAGGTTGGCAGGATGATGGAGAGGGCAACGCCATGAGGCCGGTCTCACACGTGTCCCCCCCAGCTGAAAGGCGTGGAGAACTACCCATCCACTGGGGGGTTCTCCTCGCCGAAGCGGAAGAACCGGGACAGGCCGTCGGCGTTGGCATGATCCGTCCCGGGGCGATGTTCGACAGTGAAATCCATCCCTTGGAGAGAGATGGACCATCGTAGTAGCTTGGGGTTCTCCCCCCTCATCCGCATTAGCCACTGCAAGGGCCGGTGGTCCGTCTGTACTCGAAAATGGGTTCCAAACAAGTAGGGCCGCAGTTTCTTGAGGGCCCAGACTTAGGCAAAGGCCTCTCGCTCTATAGTGCTCCAACGCTGCTCTCTCGGCAGCAGCCTTCGGCTGATGAAGGCTATGGGCTGATCAATGCCCTTGTCGTCGAACTGCGAGAGCACGGCCCCAATGCCATGTTCGGATGCGTCGGTCTGGACCACGAACTCTCGGGAGTAGTCGGGGGCCTTGAGTACGGGAGCGGTGCACATGGCGGTTTTCAAGGCGTCGAACGCCTGCTGGCACTGGGGGGTCCACTGCACCTTCTGCGGAAGCTTTTTGGAGGTCAACTCTGTGAGGGGCCCTGCGATACTACCATAATTTTTAATGAACCTCCGGTAGTACCCCGTAAGGCCCAGGAAGGCCCGAACCTCTGTCTGCGTCGTGGGGGGCTCCCAGGACTTGATGGCATCGATCTTCGGCTGGAGAGGGGCGACCTGGCCGCTGCCCACCTGATGCCCCAGGTAGACCACGGAGCCTTGTCCGAGCTGGCATTTGCTGGCTTTCACTGTCAGGCCCGCTTGGCGCAGGGCCATTAGTACTTGTCGGAGGTGCTGGAGATGCTCGTGCCATTGAGAGCTGAATACGGCGATGTCGTCAAGGTACGCTGCGCTGAACTCCTCGAGTCCGGCCAGGACCTTGTTTACCAACCGCTGGAACGTGGCTGGGGCGTTTTTCATCCCGAACGGCATGACCCTGAAGCGGTAGTGGCCATCTGGCGTGGAGAAGGCAGAGCGCTCCTTCGCCCCTTCCGTGAGAGCGATCTGCCAGTACCCGCAGGTCAGGTCGAAAGTGCTGAGGAACTGGGCGGCCCCCAGGCGGTCGATGAGCTCGTCGGCTCGGGGAATAGGGTGAGCGTCTGCGCGGGTGACCGCATTGAGCCCCCGATAGTCTACACAGAATCTTAGTTCGGGGGCGACCCCTGGGGAGGCAGCCTTCGGGACCAGAACCACCGGGCTGGCCCAGGGGCTGTCGGAGGGCTCGATGACCCCTAGGTTGAGCATTTTCTGTACCTCGGTCTTGATGCAGGTGCGGACCCGGTCAGGCACCCGGTAGGCTCGGTGTCTCACAGGCGGGCAGTCGCCGGTGTCCACGTCGTGGACACACCAGTCGGTCACCCTTGGAATGAGGGAGCAAAGGTCTGCGAATTGTCCGAGCAGCTGGCGGCAGTCGTCGGCCTGCTGGGGAGTGAGGGTGTCCGACAGTTTCACACCCTCCATGGAACCGTCCAGTTCTTTTGTGCACAGGAGATCGGGCAGGGGTTCAGTGTCCTCCTCTGCCCCCTCATCGGTGGCCAGTAGCAAACTCAGTTCTGTCCTTACGAAGTGGGGCTTGAGACGGTTTACGTGGAGGACCCGGAGGGGGGTCCGTGGGGATTGTACGTCGACCAGATACGTGACCTGGCTCTTCCGTTCGACCACCTTGAATGGACCAGTCCATTTGTCTTGTAGGGCGCAGGGTCTCACCGGAGCCATGACCCAAACCTGCTGGCCCGGCTGGAACTCGACCAAGGTTGCGTTCTGGTCATACCAGCTCTTCATTTCTTCTTGGCTGGCCTCGAGGTTAGCATCGGCAAGTTCCCTAAACTTCCTCGTCTGGTTGCGGAGCGCCAGGATGTAGTGGAACACATCTGGGGGTGTCCCCCGGGGGCTTGTCTCCCAGCCCTCTTTGACCAGGCTTAGGGGCCCTCGAACGGGATGTCCGTACAGCAGTTCGAAGGGGCTGAACCCCAGAGACTTTTGGGGAACCTCCCGGTACGCGAACAGGAGGCAAGGGAGGAGGACATCCCATTTCCGGCGCAGGGGCTCTTCGAGGCCCAGGATCATTCCCTTCAGAGTTCGGTTGAAGCGTTCCACCAGGCCGTTGCCCTGGGGGTGGTAGGGGGTCGTGAATTTATACGTGACTCCGCACTGCTGCCACAGGGACTTCATGTAGCGGGATATAAAGTTTGTGTCGCGATCACTCACAACCTCGCGGGGAAATCCGACCCGGGAGAAGATCCCCATGAGAGCCCGGCCCACCACGGGAGCCGTCATGGTGCGGAGGGGGATGGCCTCGGGGTAGCGGGTGGCATGGTCCACCAGGACGAGGATGAATCTGTGGCCCTGGGCGGTCTTCGGATCCAGGGGTCCCACGATGTCGATGCCGACCCGCTCGAACAGGGTACTTACAACGGGGAACGGTTGTAAGGGAGCTTTGCGTTTTCCGCCACTCTTCCCACTGCCCTGGCACGTGAGGCAGGACTTGCAGTGTGTTTCTACATTTGCTCGCATCTTGGGCCAATAGAAGTGGGTCACCAATCGCTGGTATGTCTTGTCTTGGCCTAAGTGTCCTGCCAAGGGTACATCGTGGGCCAGGCCCAGGAGGAGGCTCCGGAACCGCAGGGGTACCACCAGTACTCGGGCTGCGCCTAGCTCGGCGGACTTTTGCTCGCTGTAGAGGAGGCCATTGTCCCAATAAACCCAATGGGTTCCGGTTTGATCACCGGCGACCTGGGCTTCGGCTTGTTGTCTAAGTCCCTCGAGGGAGGGGCAAGTGGTCTGTTCCTGGCAGAACTCTTCGCGGGAGGGCCCCCCTTCGCAGTGCCACTGGGCCAACTCGGGCAGTTCTTCGGGTTCCATCGGGGCCTCTCGGGCGGAAGGTTCCGGTCCTTCCCCGGGGTTAGTGTCTCCTTCTTCCTCGGAAGGAGGGTTGTCTGCTTCTGGTAGGGGGTCCCTGTTCTCGGGGAAAGTGTTCGGTAAGAGGGCTTCACCGCCCTTGGAGGGGGCCACTCGTGCGGTCAAGGAGCGTGTGGTGGCGCAGACCCATTCCGGCAGGCCCATCATCTCTAGGTGGGCTCTTCGTTCTACCTGCCCCCACGGGGAATTCTCCAGGTCGTTGCCCAGGAGGCAGTCTACGGGCTGCGAGGTCCGGACCGCTACCTTCAGTTCTCCGGAGACCCCTCCCCACTCGAAGGGCACCAGGGCCATCTGGCAGAGGCTCTCAGAATTGTCGGAGGATACGACCGGACAGAGGGCCCCGGCTAGGATCTGGTCTTCGGAAATTAGGCTGTGGTGGACCGCGGTGACACTCGCCCCGGTGTCGCGAAGGCCCTCGACTCGGTGGCCGTTGATAGTCACCTGCTGTCGGTATTTCTCTGTGTTGGCGGGCAAGGGTGTCCCGGGGACCATTTCTCGATCACCAAGGGAGACCAGGGCCATGGCCGCCGGTTCCCATTCCTCGGAGTCTTCCATTTCTTCCCCCAGAGCCACGGAGGCCATCTGCCGGGTCGTGGGGTTGGTCGTTGTGGTTCGCTGATACTGGGGACACTGGGGGTCATTGGCGTAGTGTCCGGGCTGCTGGCAGCGGAAGCAGGTGATCCTAGCTCGTGGACCTGGTCGTCCTGGGGCTCCGGTGCTGGCTGGAGACTGGGCCGAACACGCCGCTGGTGGGCTGCTGGGGGGGTTGGTGGAGGACCCCCCGGCAAAGTCTCTTGGTCGGCCGTGGTTCCCTCCGCCCCTCTGGCGGGGGGGACCCTGACTGTTGCGGCCGTAGTCCCCCACGGGGCCCCGGGTGGCCCGGGTGTTCACCCAACGATCAGCCTCAGCGGCCAGCTTCCGAGGGTCAGTGAGTTTACTGTCTAGGAGATGCTGGCGCAGTTCTATAAAGCAATTGGCCGCTAAATGTTCCCAGGCGATCAGATCGAACAGTTCTTCGAAGGTGGAGACCTTGCTGCCCTTGATCCACCCGTCCAGAGCTCGGCTGTAAAAGTTCACGTATTCGACCCACGTGGTGCCCGGTATCTTTTTGCAATCTCGGAACCGTTGTCGGTACATTTCGGGGGTGAGTCCGTACCGGCCCACGAGGGCTTCCTTCATGTGGCTGTAGGAGTTCATGACCGCGGAGGGCAGATCGAGCAGAGTGTCCCTTCCTTCGCTTAAGAACCGGCCCCATAGGCCAGCCCCCCAATCCTTCTGCGGGACTCGGTGAGAGGTCATGGCGACTTCGTAGGCTTTAAACCACTGCTGGATATCATCGTTCTTATAATACTCCTTGACCACATCCTTGGGGATGTGAACTTTGGTTTCCCCGGTGGGAGCGGGCTGGGGATTCCCGGGCGGCTGTGACTTTTCGTGTCTAGCCCGCCACTCAATTTCCTTCAGGCCGCGTTCATGTTCTAGCTGGAGTTTCTTTTCGTTGTGCTCCCTTTGGAGTCTCTTCTCTTCGAGTTCCCCTTGTAGCCGTAACTGCTCGACGGCTAACTTCTTCTCTGCCAGTTTTATCTCTCCCTCGATTTTTAGTTTTGCCAGTTCCAGTTCATGGTTGCGGCTTCTCTCTCGGTCCGCTAGTTCCTCGGAGGACAGGTTCCCCTCTGGTCCGTTGTTTCTCGCCGGGGTGCTTGTTTGTTCATGGGTAGAGTCTCTTTCCGTTTGGGTCGGGGGCGCCCCCGTCTCGACCCAGGCTTTCAGTACTTTCTGGTAGTCTTCCTTTGTGCTCAGTCCGGTGGTAGCGATGCCAAGGTCTTTGCAAAACTGTTTTAGTTCTCTATGCGTGTAATAGTCCAATTGATCTTCTCGGAACGGTGAGCTTATTTCGGTACCTGTGGCACCCAGGGAGGTTTCGCCTTCCATTTCTGTTTGGTAGTGCGTCAGTCGTTTACTGCACGCTCTCCTTCGGTGTCGGCTTGGATCCCGTCGTCTGCCACCAAATGTTGGAAAGGCGCCCGCCGGAAGGGGGTTCGATACACGTCTTGCCCACCCCTTCGACCCACCTCTCCCAAGTAAGCCGAGCCAGGCGCGCACACCCTGATCTGCACTGTGAACAGAGGGACACCACACGTATTCTTTGTAGGACGATAAGTTCTTTTATCGATGATTTCAGGGATCTTTATGACCCAAAAGGCAAATAGTACAGCAGTGGCACAACGTACCACAAATCAGTCGTGGGGAATGGGGGGTAGCGGGACAGTCTTTCAAGATAGTGTCTCTGCGAAATACCCTGCGGAAGCTCACAATCCTCGAGCTGGAGGGTGTCGTGTCTCTGGGCGATCTCTTATCGAGTCGTCCTCAAGGGGAGCGCCGCGAGTCTCTCAGCAGGCACAGGTGGTCGGAGTTCAGGAGCCGCGATTCCGTCCGCAGGGCTCAGATGGTTCAATAGCTGGGGGGCCGCGAGTCACTCAGCAGGCCTAGGTGGATCAGTGTTCGGGAGCCGCGACCTCGTCCGCAGGGCTCAGATGGTTCAATAGCAAGAGGCCGCGAGTCACTCAGCAGGCCCAGGTGACTTCAGCGTTCAGGAGCCGCGACAGCGTCAGCAGGCTCAGATGGTTCCAGGTCTTCTCTCTCCTTGTTCCTCCGGCACCCCTTGTTATACTCCGCTGGTTCTTTGAAGTCCGGAGTGCTCGCAGGGGGGGGACTGGGGTGACGGAGGGAGGTCGGCGGGATTTCCTGCCGCTCACTTCTTTGGTCTTTTCAGGTGGGTCTGGGAGGGACCCCAGACGCTCGGTAGGGGAGGCGCCTGCTCCCCAGGGGCCTGGTGGCCGATTGAGTCCTCCCGGGGAAGGCGACCCGAGGTGTGACTGGGCTGGCGCCTCTGGGTCTGGCTCGAGGGTTCCCGCTCCCTCGGTTGGGCATGCGTGGTAGGGTGTTGAGTCTGTCAGGTCTCTGGCCGGCCCGTGGATCGGGGGTGGCTGGGGCGGCCGGAGTCGGGGATGTCGTGTCTTGAGGGTGGTTGCAGGTTGGCGGGATGATGGAGAGGGCAACGCCGTGAGGCCGGTCTCACACTCTGTGAGAAGTTGGCCTGGTATATGATGCTCTCTAGTTAAAGTGATCACCTTGTACCATGCCAAGCAACCCTTATGGTGTGGTTGTAAGTCAACCTTTTCGGACTAGCTGCCCTAGTGGTAGCGTAGGCTAAGCAGTCTTTGAGGCTAAACTCGTGAAGCGTGTTAAGCCAGCTGTTTTACCAAATGTAACCCCCTTTTATACCAATGAAAGGACACCACACAGATATATATTCAAAATATATATGTATTTATTTCTCAAAGTAACCCCTAGTCTATTTATGAGCACAGGAGCACAAATCGTCAAACAAGATTACAGTAGAATACACAGAAGTTGCACTTTATATGGATAGGCCCTGGTGGCCGCTCAAACCATATACTAAAATAGTGGTATAAGTACCACGAACAGAAAAGGGAAAAGGCCTAGGGCCTCTAGAATCGCTGGGCCTACAAGGAGCTAACGTCAGTTAGTGACCAGGAGGTCCACGGGTGGCGTGTGCAGAGCAAATAGTCACACGCGTGCTCCCATAGGTTTCAATGGGTGCGTAAAAAGTACAAAGTTACTGCAAAGAGGATCTTCCGGATGGACTAGGAACTCAAGATTTGGAACACAGGCACTAGAGATGTAATACTACACTTGGGCACAGGTGTGCCAGCTTTACCTCACCCACAGGAAGCGGGTGCATAGGCCTCGAAGTGCGTCGGGTTTCTTCTATCTGTTCCGTGGAGCCTGAAGACAAAGATGCTGCAGGCGGTCGGTCCGGGAGAGATGCAGTGGATCCAAGAGTGGATCGGAGATGTTGAAGACCTGTAAGCAGAGGGGACAGTGTTCACAGTCACTAGCCAGTGACCAGCGTGGCACCAGGTGGGTACCAGGCGATGCCGGGTGCAAACAGGAAGAAAGATGTAGCTTGTCTCTGCAGCCACGTGGTCCCTGGAGGTCGACGACGTCCAGGAGTCGGTTCACGAGCTGTCCCACGCAGGCTCTCGCTGTCGGCGGTGTCGGCGACTTGATTGAAGCAAACAAGCCTTGGCAAAAGCAATTGTTGTAGGAGATGAAATAAGCTGATGGTTCTGACCAGCAAGGTCAGAAGGACTGCTCCTTTGGAGGGGAGCAAGGGCCAGTCTGGAGCAACCAGACCAGCAGTGTATTTTGTAGAGTTCGTCGCCAAGATGGCTACTAGCCAGCGGGCCAGCAACCGGTTAGGCGCGTCGAGTGGCAAAATGCAGAAGGGCCCCACGCAGATCGTGGAGATGCTGGAGGGCTCACCTTTGGTGCAGATGCTGCTCGGGTGTTGGGCTTCTCAGATCCCAAAGCACAACTTGGAGGGAGCCTCGGTTGTTGCACTTGTCAGCTTGTCGTAGTCGTTCCAAGATGGCTGGCTCCACGTGTCTCGGTGCCTCCACGGGTCTCCTCTTTTCAGGGACTGTGGATCGGGCGGTGAGAGGTCTGGAGGTCCAGGTCTTGTCAGTCTCTGGGCTCGGGCTCCGGCGGGAGGTGGCGGCAAAGCAGACGTTGATTCGCTGGATGGTGCTTGCGTTAGCAAGGTGGTCACTCCCTGACCACAGGGGAGATTGGCTTCAGTCCTCTGTGCAGCAGAGCGTCGAAGTTCCCGTCTTCTTCTTAGTGTTAAGTTGATTCCAGGATGTCTGAAGTCTTAGGACACAGCTCCTACCTTTAAGCGGATTCTAGGGGCCGGACTACCTGCTAGGTCCCTCCCTATGGGTGGGACCAGGAAGGGGGGTGGTTACACCCCCAATCCTTTGTCCAGCTCGCCCCAGGCCCGGGACTGGTGTGCCCCAGGACCGGTTTGAACTGGCATATGCACCGAGGCTCCTTGTGAGCCACAGGCATGTCTGGTTTCTTTCAAGCCCTACCTGACCAATACACAAAATCCTGTCTGGGGTGGTGCACGCACCTCCCCTGGCAGGAAACCCTTTGTCCACACCTCCCAAGCTGGAAGGACTCCCAGCAGCAGGAGGGCAGACTTGTGTCTGTGGTGGCAGCATCCATTTTGTGGAGCTGAGGCTATGTCTGATTTTACCCGGGTTTCAGGTACTGTACATGTCGTGTCCCTCTAGAAGGGTGGAATGCTAACCCCGTCGCCAGAATTGGCGAGGGGTTAGTATTCCAATTCGTATGACACCTTACTCGACATGTTTTGATAAAGCCAAACCAAAGATAGCATTTAACCGCGAGGTTCATAATGCACTTAAGAGTATATGGTATGACGATATCTGGAAACAGTAGAAGGAAGTGGTTCCGACCACTGCAGACAGGCTCAGCTCATGCCAGAGCACCATCTCACATGGAACCAAGCACTCTGCCTTCAGGATTGTTAAGGCCTGCCATAGGAGTGACTTATAGGTTACCAGGTGTCCCATTTAAGGTTAGGTATAGGTATACTACACCTTAGTAAGAGGTGATTACACCAACTTACCCCAGCTGAGTGATCAGCCAGTTGTGTCAAATTGTTAGGCCAAACCTGGGGTGGCATAATACATGCTTCAGCCCCTGGCAGGCCTTGGGTACACCAATGCCCTGGGTACCTAGTGTACACTGGTACAGGGGCTGACAGGGTGATCCACTTCCAATTGGTTATGCACCTAGGGTGCATAGGTTTAATTTAGTAGAGAGAACAGCAGGCTGGGGGTCTGATTGGCAGGCCCACAGCCTCAATATGTCAAAAACCAGTGAAGCAAAAAGCAAAAATTTGGGGTGACCATAGGATAGCAGACCCTACTCTCCTACACAACCCCCCCCCCCAAACGCTGGGACATTAAACTAGCCTTGACCAGTCTCGTCTTCATGTCCTAAGTGGAAGTACCTGGAGAGACCATCTGCATTCCCATGGTCAGTACCTGGCCGGTGCTCCACTGTAAAGTCCATCCCCTGTAGGGAAATGGACCACCTAAGCAGTTTGGGGTTTTCACCCTTCATCTGATTTAGCCACAAGAGGGGCTTATGGTCGGTCTGAATCTTGAAGTGAGTGCCAAACAAGTATGGCCTCAGCTTCTTCAGGGCCCACACCACAGCAAAGGCCTCCCTCTCAATAGCTGACCAATTCTTCTCTCTGGGGGTCAACCTTCTGCTAATAAAAGCAATGGGTTGGTCTTGACCATCTACATTAAGTTGTGACAGCACAGCTCCCACACCCAACTCAGAAGCATCTGTTTGGACAATAAACTCTTTGGAGTAGTCAGGACTTTTCAGGATAGGTGCAGAGCACATGGCCTCCTTCAGGTCATCAAATGCCTTTTGACAGCTTACTGTCCACTGAACCTTTTTGGGCATCTTCTTGGATGTCAGATCATTAAGAGGAGTCACAATGGACCCATAGTTCTTAACAAACTTCCTGTAGTACCCAGTCAAGCCCAAGAAAGCTCGAACTTGAGTCTGGGTGGTTGGAGGGGACCAGTCCTTGATGGATTGTATCTTACTCTCCAGTGGTTGAACTTGGCCTCCACCTACAAGGTGGCCCAAATATACAACCTTACTCTGCCCTATCTGGCACTTAGTAGCCTTGATAGTGAGGCCTGCCCTTTGCAGAGCCTCAAGAGCCTTCTTCAGGTGGATCAGGTGATCCTCCCAGGTGGAGCTAAAGACAGCAATGTCATCAAGATATGCTGCGCAAAAGTCATCCAACCCAGTAAGGACTTGGTTCACCAGCCTTTGGAAGGTGGCAGGTGCATTCTTCAGACCAAAGGGCATCACCACAAACTGGTAGTGCCCACCTGGGGTTGAGAATGCTGTTTTGGCCTTAGACTCCTCAGCTAATCTGATTTGCCAATAGCCAGCTGTTAAGTCAAATGTGCTCAAAAACTTTGCAGAAGCTAGTTTGTCTATGAGCTCATCTGCCCTTGGAATAGGGTGTGCATCTGTCCTGGTGACAGCATTGAGTCCTCTGTAGTCCACACAGAACCTCATCTCTCTCTTGCCATCTTTGGTGTGAGGTTTGGGGACCAGAACCACTGGGCTAGCCCAGGGGCTCTCTGAGGGTTCAATGACACCTAATTCCAGCATTTTATGTACCTCAGCCTTTATACAGTCCCTGACGTGGTCAGGTTGTCTGTAAAGCTTGTTCTTTACAGGCAGACTGTCACCAGTGTCCACAACATGGGTACACCAGTCAGTTTGACTAGGTATCAAGGAAAACATATGTGAAAATGATTGTAGAACCTGTCTACATTCAGTCTGCTGATGGGCAGTGAGGTTGCCTCCAAGGGTCACTCCTTCAACTGAGCCATCTTCAGGGTTCTGAGACAACAGGTCTGGGAGAGGGTCACTCTCTTCCTCCTGTCCCTCATCTGTAGCCATGAGCAAGCCCATGTCTGCCCTGTCAACATATGCTTTAAGCCTGTTAACATGGAGTACCCTGTGGGGACTCCTGGGAGTTCCTAGGTCGACCAAGTAGGTGACCTCTCCCTTCTTTTCCAGGATTGTATGGGGTCCAGACCATTTGTCTTGGAGTGCTGCTGGGGCCACTGGCTCCAACACCCATACCTTCTGTCCTGGCTGAAACTCAACCAAGACAGCCTTTTGGTCATGCCAAGCTTTCTGTAAGGCCTGGCTTGCCTCAAGGTTTTTGGATGCCTTCTCCATATACTCAGCCATCCTGGAGCGGAGACCAAGTACATAGTCCACTATGTCTAGCTTAGGCTTTTTGAGAGGTAACTCCCATCCTTCCTTCACCAAACACAGTGGGCCTCTTACAGGGTGCCCAAACAACAATTCAAAGGGGTTGTAGCCAACTCCTTTTTGTGGGACCTCTCTGTAAGCAAACAGAAGGCAGGGTAGAAGGATGTCCCATCTTCGCCTGAGCTTTTCAGGTAATCCTTTGATCATACCCTTTAGGGTCTTGTTGAATCTCTCAACAAGCCCATTACATTGTGGGTGATAAGGGGTGGTGAACTTGTAGTTGACACCACATTCCTTCCACATAGCTGTCAAGTACCCTGACATAAAGTTGGTACCTCTGTCAGATACTACCTCCTTAGGAAACCCCACTCTGGAGAATACTCCCAGCAGGGCCCTGGCCACAACAGGAGCTGTAGTGGTCCTAAGGGGAATTGCCTCTGGATACCTGGTGGCATGATCCACTACCACCAGTATAAATCTGTGCCCAGATGCAGTGGGAGGATCCATGGGACCCACTATGTCTATTCCCACTCTTTCAAAGGGGACCCCCACCACAGGTAGTGGTATTAGGGGGGCCTTTGTTGTGCCACCTGATTTGCCACTGGCTTGGCAGGTCCCACAGGAGCGACAAAACTCCTTTGTATCTTCATTCATATGAGGCCAGTGAAAGTGAGGGACAAGCCTGTCCCAAGTCTTGTTCTGGCCTAAGTGTCCTGCTAAAGGAATATCATGGGCCAAGGTAAGAAGGAAGCCCCTAAATTGCAGAGGTATAACCAACCTCCTGGTAGCACCAGGCTTGGGGTCTCTAGCCTCTGAATAAAGGAGCCCTTCATCCCAATACACTTTATGGGTACCTTGAGCATTCCCAGCAGCCTCAGCAGCAGCCAGCTGTCTGAGGGGTTCAAGAGAGGGACAGGATAACTGAGCCTGCCTCAAGTCAGCCCTTGAAGGTCCCCCTGTCCCCAGAAACTCAACCTGATCAGGTTCAAGCTCTTCAGGGACAGTTCCTTCAGGGTCCTCTAGATCAGCTTCCTGGGAAGGCTGATCATCACTCTGAGGCACGGGGGAAGGCACAGCCTTGACCCTCCTGTTCTTCTTCTTGGTAGGTGCTTGGTCCATTGTTCCAGGATCCAAGACCTGAGGTTCAGTGAGGCACTTTTTGGCCTGTGACCTAGTCACAGCAAGGACATGTGATGATATACCTAACATCTCTGCATGAGTCCTGTACTCCACTTCTGACCATAGAGAACTCTCTAGGTCATTGCCCAACAAACATTCTACTGGGAGGTCTGCACTAACCACAACCCTTTTGAGGCCAGTTACCCCTCCCCATGAGAAGTTAACAACTGCCACACTATGTGAAGTAGTGGCATTGCTGGCATTGGTCACCAGGTAGTTCTCACCTGGTATGTACTGTCCAGGGTCCACAAAGCCTGGTGTCACCATAGTGACACTGGCACATGTGTCCCTGTAGGCTTGAGCCACTTTGTCATTAATTAAAGGAGTCTGTCTGTACTTGCCCAGGTTACTGGGGCTCACAGTCAGGGACAAATCAATGTCCCCATCACAGATCAAGACTGCCTGTGTCAGGGTTCTGTCTAAGTCAGAATCTCCTTCAGTTCCCATAGTGATTCCCACTACACCCTTTGTCTGGGGACCAACACTGCTAACAGTAGTACTGGGAGCAGGTGCCTTAGGGGCAACAGTGTTGGGGGCTCCACCCTTTTTGCAATCACTAGTCCAGTGAGTTGTATTCTTGCAATGATTGCACCAGGGTTTCTTTTGACCTTCTTTCTTCTTTTTGGACTGTTGTTGGGACCCACCCTCCTTAGCAGTAGTTTGGGGCCCTGTTGAAGACTTCTGGTCTTTAGATTTCTGATCTCCACCCTTTTAGTCTGTTTTCTTCTGATCACCCCCTTGGCCCTGGTTCTGGTTCTTTTGCTTAACCCTGGTTCTGACCCATTTGTCTGCCTTCTTTCCCAATTCTTGGGGAGAGGTCAGATCAGAGTCAACCAAGTGTTGATGCAGTTGCTGGTTTTGACAGTTATTTAAAATCTGTTCTCTCATCATCAAATTATACAATCCTGTAAAATCAGATACCTTACTTCCCAGCAACCAACCCTCCAAAGCCTTAGTGGCACATTCAACATATTCAGACCAGTCCTGAGTCTGTGTCTTTTGGGTGTCTCTGAACATTAACCTGTACTGTTCAGTGGTTAAGCCTAACCCATCTACCAGAACACTCTTGAGGACTCTGTAATTTCTGACATCCTCTTCTCTAACAGTGAGGAGTCTGTCTCTGCCTCTTCCTTCAAAGGAGAGCCAGAGGATTGCTGCCCACTGGTCTTCAGGAACCTGCTGTACTTTGCAGGCTCTCTCAAGAGCAGTTATCCATTTGTGGATGTCATCCCCACTTTTGTAGGGGGGCACAACCTTAGACAGGTTCCTATTATCAAAGACCCTATCTTTGTCCTTAGGGACAATGCTGCCACCAGTGGGTATAGACCCACTCTCTCTAGGTTGCCTAGCCTTGTTCAGTTTTTCTTCCATCAGGGCTACTTCTAGCTCCTGCTTCCTGATCCTCAGCTGGGCTTCCTGCATTCTGGCCTCATGTTCCCTCCTCTGAGGGGTGGTCATCCTTTTCCTGGAGTGACCTTGAGAGCCTCTAGAGCCATGGGAAGCATTGGAGTCACCTGAGCGATTCCTTTGCCTCCCAAGCCCTGTGTTAAGTCCACTGGGGAGATCCAATGGGGTAAACCCACTGTCAATCCCCAATAGCCTTAGTTTAGCTGGGCCAAGTATAACACTTGGCACTGGGCTAGTTCTCCCTTCATCATCACTACTTTCTGTATCCTCACCACTTTCCTCCCCTGTAGTATGATTCTCATCTAAGGGATGGCTATTGGAACTGGGTACCTCTGTAGCATCTTCAGAAGGGGGGCCTCCTGTTCCTGACCCTAAGGGGGCTAACTGGGAAGCTTTCCTGAGTTCTCTCTGATTCTCATCATTTTGTAAGAGTTCTCTGAGCTCAGCAGAGGTAGGGTTCTTGGGCTGTTTAAGGCCTCTAAGAGTTGCCAAATGCCTGAGCTCATTCTGGTTAAGGGTAGCAAAGCTGGATGGTGCCCTCTGGGGGTCACTCTCAACAGAGATGGGTACAGTGGACCCCTCTGCCCCGGCCATTGCTCTTAAGTGTGGGTGGATGTGTTGCAATCTACCTACACTTGGGTTTACCTACTAAACCTATCTAGTAGTTGTAGTCAGGGTGTGCTACTCCCTTTGCTCTACAACAACTAAGTTCAGTAGAACTTATGTATATCTAATCTTGTTTTATATGTACCTACAGGTACCTATGTGATCTTTCAATTGGTAACCAAGAGATTACAATGGTAAAACACAGCAAGCTCAAATCCAACCGCTGCTCACCAATGTGAGAAGTTGGCCTGGTATATGATGCTCACTAGTTAAAGTGATCACCTTGTACCATGCCAAGCAACCCTTATGGTGTGGTTGTAAGTAAACCTTTTCGGACTAGCTGCCCTAGTGGTAGCGTAGGCTAAGCAGTCTTTGAGGCTAAACTCGTGAAGCGTGTTAAGCCAGCTGTTTTACCAAATGTAACCCCCTTTTATACCAATGAAAGGACACCACACAGATATATATTCAAAATATATATGTATTTATTTCTCAAAGTAACCCCTAGTCTCTTTATGAGCACAGGAGCACAAATCGTCAAACAAGATTACAGTAGAATACACAGAAGTTGCACTTTATATGGATAGGCCCTGGTGGCCGCTCAAACCATATACTAAAATAGTGGTATAAGTACCACGAACAGAAAAGGGAAAAGGCCTAGGGCCTCTAGAATCGCTGGGCCTACAAGGAGCTAACGTCAGTTAGTGACCAGGTGGTCCACGGGTGGCGTGTGCAGAGCAAATAGTCACACGCGTGCTCCCATAGGTTTCAATGAGTGCGTAAAAAGTACAAAGTTACTGCAAAGAGGATCTTCCGGATGGACTAGGAACTCAAGATTTGGAACACAGGCACTAGAGATGTAATACTACACTTGGGCACAGGTGTGCCAGCTTTACCTCACCCACAGGAAGCGGGTGCATAGGCCTCGAAGTGCGTCGGGTTTCTTCTATCTGTTCCGTGGAGCCTGAAGACAAAGATGCTGCAGGCGGTCGGTCCGGGAGAGATGCAGTGGATCCAAGAGTGGATCGGAGATGTTGAAGACCTGTAAGCAGAGGGGACAGTGTTCACAGTCACTAGCCAGTGACCAGCGTGGCACCAGGTGGGTACCAGGCGATGTCGGGTGCAAACAGGAAGATAGATGTAGCTTGTCTCTGCAGCCACGTGGTCCCTGGAGGTCGACGACGTCCAGGAGTCGGTTCACGAGCTGTCCCATGCAGGCTCTCGCTGTCGGCGGTGTCGGCGACTTGATTGAAGCAAACAAGCCTTGGCAAAAGCAATTGTTGTAGGAGATGAAATAAGCTGATGGTTCTGACCAGCAAGGTCAGAAGGACTGCTCCTTTGGAGGGGAGCAAGGGCCAGTCTGGAGCAACCAGACCAGCGGTGTATTTCGTAGAGTTCGTCGCCAAGATGGCTACTAGCCAGCGGGCCAGCAACCGGTTAGGCGCGTCGAGTGGCAAAATGCAGAAGGGCCCCACGCAGATCGTGGAGATGCTGGAGGGCTCACCTTTGGTGCAGATGCTGCTCGGGTGTTGGGCTTCTCAGATCCCAAAGCACAACTTGGAGGGAGCCTCGGTTGTTGCACTTGTCAGCTTGTCGTAGTCGTTCCAAGATGGCTGGCTCCACGTGTCTCGGTGCCTCCACGGGTCTCCTCTTTTCAGGGACTGTGGATCGGGTGGTGAGAGGTCTGGAGGTCCAGGTCTTGTCAGTCTCTGGGCTCGGGCTCCAGCGGGAGGCGGCGGCAAAGCAGACGTTGATTCGCTGGATGGTGCTTGCGTTAGCAAGGTGGTCACTCCCTGACCACAGGGGAGATTGGCTTCAGTCCTCTGTGCAGCAGAGCGTCGAAGTTCCCGTCTTCTTCTTAGTGTTAAGTTGATTCCAGGATGTCTGAAGTCTTAGGACACAGCTCCTACCTTTAAGCGGATTCTAGGGGCCGGACTACCTGCTAGGTCCCTCCCTATGGGTGGGACCAGGAAGGGGGGTGGTTACACCCCCAATCCTTTGTCCAGCTCGCCCCAGGCCCGGGACTGGTGTGCCCCAGGACCGGTTTGAACTGGCATATGCACCGAGGCTCCTTGTGAGCCACAGGCATGTCTGGTTTCTTTCAAGCCCTACCTGACCAATACACAAAATCCTGTCTGGGGTGGTGCACGCACCTCCCCTGGCAGGAAACCCTTTGTCCACACCTCCCAAGCTGGAAGGACTCCCAGCAGCAGGAGGGCAGACTTGTGTCTGTGGTGGCAGCATCCATTTTGTGGAGCTGAGGCTATGTCTGATTTTACCCGGGTTTCAGGTACTGTACATGTCGTGTCCCTCTAGAAGGGTGGAATGCTAACCCCGTCGCCAGAATTGGCAAGGGGTTAGTATTCCAATTCGTATGACACCTTACTCGACATGTTTTGATAAAGCCAAACCAAAGATAGCATTTAACCGCGAGGTTCATAATGCACTTAAGAGTATATGGTATGACGATATCTGGAAACAGTAGAAGGAAGTGGTTCCAACCACTGCAGACAGGCTCAGCTCATGCCAGAGCACCATCTCACATGGAACCAAGCACTCTGCCTTCAGGATTGTTAAGGCCTGCCATAGGAGTGACTTATAGGTTACCAGGTGTCCCATTTAAGGTTAGGTATAGGTATACTACACCTTAGTAAGAGGTGATTACACCAACTTACCCCAGCTGAGTGATCAGCCAGTTGTGTCAAATTGTTAGGCCAAACCTGGGGTGGCATAATACATGCTTCAGCCCCTGGCAGGCCTTGGGTACACCAATGCCCTGGGTACCTAGTGTACACTGGTACAGGGGCTGACAGGGTGATCCACTTCCAATTGGTTATGCACCTAGGGTGCATAGGTTTAATTTAGTAGAGAGAACAGCAGGCTGGGGGTCTGATTGGCAGGCCCACAGCCTCAATATGTCAAAAACCAGTGAAGCAAAAAGCAAAAATTTGGGGTGACCATAGGATAGCAGACCCTACTCTCCTACACACTCACACACTGCTAACCCTGCATACTCACACACTGCTCACCCTGCACACTCACACACTGCTCACCCTGCATACTCACACACTGCAGACCCTGCACACCCATACAATGCTCACCCTGCACAACCACACTCTGCTCACCTTGCACACCCACAGACTGCTCACCCTGCTCACCCTGCACACCCACACATTGCTCACACTCACACTCTACTCACCCTGCACACTCACACACAGCTCACCCTGCACACTCACATACTGCTCACCATGCACACTCACTGCTGGCTCTGGACACCCACACACTGCTCACCCTGCACACTCACACACTGCTCAACCTGCACACTCAGAAAGTGCTCACCCTGCACACACTGCTCACCTTGCACATCCACACACTGCTCACCATGCACAACCACACTCTGCTCACCTTGCACACCCACAGACTACTCACCCTGCTCACCCTGCACACTCACAGACTGCTCACCCTGCATACTCACACATAGCTCAGCCTGCACACTCACATACCTCTCACCATGCACACTCACTGCTGGCCCTGGACTCTCACACACTGCTTACCCTGCATACTCACACACTGCTCACCCTGCACACCCACACAATGCTAACCCTGCACACCCACACACTGCTCATCCTGCATACGCGCACACTGCTCATCCTGCATACGCACACACTGCTTATCCTGCACACTCGCACACTGCTCACTTTGCATACTCACACACTGCTCACCCTCAATACTCACACACTGCTCACACTGCATACTCACACACTGCTCATCCTGCACACTCATACACTGATTACCCTGCACACTCACATACTGCTCACCCTGCACACTCACACACTGCTCACCCTGCACACCGACACACTGCTCATCCTGCATACGCACACACTGCTTATCCTGCACACTTGCACACTGCTCACTCTGCATACTCACACACTGCTCACCCTCCATACTCACACACTGCTGGCCCTGGGCACCCACACACAGCTCACCCTGCGCACTCACACACTGCTAACACTCAAATACTGCTCACCCACTACACCCACACACTGCTCACCCTGCACATTCACACACTGCTCACCCTGCATGCTCACACACTGCTGGCCCTGGACACCAACACACTGCTCACCCTGCACACTCACATACTGCTAACCCTGCACACTCACACACTGCTTACCCTGCACACTCACACACTGCTCTCCCTGCACACTCACACTGTTCACCCTGCATACTCACACACTGCTCAACCTGCACACTCACACCCTGCTCACCCTGCACACTCACACACTGCTCACGCTGCACTCTCACACACTGCTCACCCTGAATACCCACACACTGCTCACCCTGCACACCCACACAATGATCACACTCACACAATGCTCACCCTGCACACTGCTCACCCTGCACACCCATACACCGCTCACCTTGCATAGGAACACTCTGCTCACCCTGCACACTCACATAATGCTTACTGCTGGCCCTGGACACACACACACTGCTCACCCTGCACACCCACACACTGCTCACCCTGCACACTCACACACTGCTCACCCTGCATACTCACACACTGCTCACCCTGCACACTCATACACTGATTACCCTGCACACTCACACAATGCTCACCCTGCACACTCACACATAGCTCACCCTGCACACCCACACACTGCTCACCCTGCATAAGCACACACTGCTTACCCTGCACACTCGTACACTGCTCACCCTGCATACTCACACACTGCTCACCCTGCACACTCACACACTGCTCACACTCAAATACTGCTCACCCACTACACCCACTGTAGGAGAGTAGGATCTGCTTCACATGGGTACCCCCACTTTTTGCTGGCATTTCACTGTTTTTCGACCTTAGTCTGGCTGTGGCCCTGCTAATCAGGACCCCAGCCTAGCTGCTTCCTCTCTAAAATGGTTTCCATGTACATTAGGTACATCTCTAACTGGATTCTGGAGTGCCTTATAAGACCCCAGTATATGGTATACTATGTACCCATGGCATAGGTACCTCAGAGGCCTACCAGGGGCTGCAGCATGTATTATGCCACCCCTGTTAAGCACTCCACAATGACACCACAGGTCTGCTACTGCAGCCTGGGTAAGCTGGTGCATGCACCCCTTACAGTGGTATAGGCTACCTATATCACTACCATTGTACACACATATAAAACCTATAAGTCACTCCTATGGCAGGCCTTAACAATCCTGAAGGCAGAGTGCTTTGTTTTTATGTTAGAGGCTGCCCCTGCATGAGCAGAGCCCCTCTGCAGCATTCGGAGTACCTCCTCTGATGCTGTTTGTGGTGCAGCCTGACCATATACTCTTAAGTGCATTATAACCTTGCGGTAAATGCCTTTGGACGGGCTGCACGGAAACATGTCGTGTTTGGTGTTAAACACTTTGGAATACTACCTCCTGTGAGAAGGTGGCCTGATATATTCTGTCCACTAGTTCTAGCGGGCACCTTGTATCAGTCCAAACAACCCCTTATGGTGATAGGTTAAAGACAACCTTTATTGAAAGCTATCCTAGTGTTAGCTATGGAGAGCAGCCTTCAGGCTAAGTCTTGAAGAAATGTAAAGCAGCTTGTTTTACCAGTCTATTATCTCTTGAGTGATCAAATGAAAGGACAACCACACCAGGTATATATATAAAATATATGAATTTAGGTTAACACACACCCATCTAGTCTCTTTATGAGACTGGAGTTCGAAGTACGTAAGTTACAAGATAGCAATCATCAGTAAAAGCACAAATACACGTTTGGGCCCTAGGGGTGTACCAAACCATATACCAAAAGAGTGGTATAAGAACCACGACTGGAACAGGCACTAGGCCTCTTGCCTCTAGAATCTCTGGGACCCCAAGGAACCACCCGAGGTAGTGACACAGGGGACCCACGGAGACTGTATGCAGTGTGTAAACACAACCGCGGGATCCTAATATCTTCTAAGGGCAATGTTGCGGTTGGAAATTTAAAGATTAGGGACACTTCTAATCGAGTCTGGACCAAACCCTTTTGGACTTAAGAAGTTCTAGGGTTGGCACCCACGTGAGCACTGGATTACTCGAGTTACCTCACCCAGGAAAGCCGGGTGCATAGGTGTCTTTTGGTGTCGGTTCGCGTCGTCGATTTCAATGGAAGCCTGCAAAGAACTGCTGCTGCCGTGAAGAGGAGAAGTTTTTGAAGAGATCCAAGCCTGGATCTAGGATGGAAGGAACCTGAAAGAAGAGGGGACAGAGTCTGGGTCACTAGCCAGTGACCGAGGGCAGGATGGACCAATGCCCAGAGATGTCGGGTGCTTCAGGTGAGTTGACGGGTGTCTTGACTCTTCAGCCACGAGGTCCAAGAGGCGTTGACCAAGTCCAAGAGCCGGATTCGAGCTGTACCACGAAGTCTGTCGAGTGCTGCAGTGGCGGCGACCAGAAAGGACCCAACAAGCCGTGGCAACTGCAAGTCACTGGAATTCAGAGAAAGGACTGTGGTGCAGACCAGCAAGGTCTGGGGGACTCACCCAGTGAAGGTAAGTCAGGGCACATCTGGAGCAACCAGGGAAGTCCAATCAGAAAAGGAATCGCCTTCGTGGGGACCTGCTAGCCAACTGGCTAGTGATCGCGAAGGAGCCTCGAACGGTTGCACTTGAAGCTGGCGCACGGGTGACCCGTGGATTAGAGGCCAACAATCTTTGGTGTAGGAGGTGCTCAATGCTGAGGCTACTCGGAGCCCAAAGCACAACTTTGAGGAGCACCAGGAAGGTAGTGTTGCTGCAAAAGTTCACGGTGTCCAGGGGTCACGGTTCCACATCACCCACGATAGCCACTGGCCTCAGCTTTGCTGTGGACTCAGGGTAGCCTCGGGTAAGTGTGGAAATCCACCTCTGGGGATGCAGAGACTTCGGCGTCCGGTGGGAGCTTCAGAATTGCAGACCGGTCAGTTGCTTCTTTGGTGAGGGGAGTCACTCTTTGACCCCGAAGGAGATCTCTTCAGTTTCTAGTCAGGATAGAACGTCGAAGGTCCAGGATTTACGTTGCGGAGTTTCCTCCAGGGTAATCTAAAGTCCTAGGGACTGGATTCCTATACTTATAGTAAGTTTAGGGGATGAACTAACTCAAAGGCCCCACCTATGGGTGGGCCAGGAAAGAGGGGTGGTTACACTCATTTCCTTTGTCCAGTTTCGTGCCAGAGCAGGGGCAGGTAGCCCCTGTAACCGGTTTGAACTGGAGTATGCACGGGGACACCAAGTGTGCCCCCAGTGTAGGACTTCAAAGCACCAGAGAGTGCTCCCGCCCACCCCCAATACACATCAGTCTGTCTGGGGAGGTGGGGACACCTCCCCTCGACAGGAAAACTATTGTCCAGGCCTCCCCTGCCGGAGTTTCGGTCAGCAGCAGGAGGCCAGACCTGTGTCTGTGGCAGAGGCATCCATTTTGTGATGCCAGGGCTCAGGAAAGTCCTACCGGGTTTAGCCAGTCTGAACATGTCTCTCCCTCTAGAAGTGTGGAATGCTACCCCCGCCGCCACAACTGGCGGGGGGGGGTAGTATTCCAAAGCGTTTGACACCAAACACGACATGTTTTGATGCAGCCATGCCAAAGTTAGCATTTACCGCGAGGTTATAATGCACTTCAGAGTATATGGTATGGCTGTATCACAGAACAGCCATAAGGAAGTATTTCCGAAAGCTGCAGAGGGGCTCAGCTCATGCTCACATAAAACCAAACACTCTGCCTTCAGGATTGTCAAGGCCTGCCATAGGAGTGGCTTATAGGTTTATATGTGTCTGTATGGGGTAGTGATATAGGTAGCCTATACCACAGTGAGGGGTGCAAGCACACCCTTATCCAGGCTGCAGTATCAGACCTGTGGTGCCATTTTGTAGTGCTTCCCAGGGGTGGCATAATAAATGCTGCAGCTCCTGGTAGGCCTCTGAGGTACCTATGCCCTAGGTACATAGTATACCATATACAAGGGGCTTATAGGGCACTCCAGAATCCAATTAGATATGTACCTAATGTGAAAAGTTGGCCTGGCATACGCTGGTCACTAGTTATAGTGGCCACCTTGCACCAGTCCAATTCGAGTCTTATGGTAGATAGGTTTAAGACAACCTTTTAAAGAAAGCTATCCTAGTGGTATCTGTGGAAAGCAGCCTTCAGGCTAAGTCTCAGAGGAATGTAAAGCAGCTTGTTTTACCTTATAATCTCTTGAATTACCAATTGAAAGAACACCACACAGGTATATATATCAAATATATATGTATTTATTTCTAGATACACTCTACTAATCTCTTTATGAGATGAGAAGCCAGGATTACATTCAAATATCAACGTTTCACAATAAGTTAAGCACAAATATGGCTGGGGCTCTAGGGGCGTACCAGACCATATACTAAAAAAGAGGTTTAGGAAACTCGACTTGCAAGGGGACAAGGACTAGGGCCTGTAGAATCACTGGGGCTTCACTAATCCACCTAAGGCAGGTAAGTAAAAGACCCACGGGAGACGTGTGCAGTGTGAGAACACAGCCGCGGGTTCCCTATTGATTACAATGGAGCAAGTCGCGGTTGGATTTTTAAAGTTTTAGGGTACTTCGAGGAAGTCTAAAAGCAAGCCACTTACAAGGTAAGTAATTTGAGGGCCAACATACACTAGGGCACTGGAGTGCATGAGTTACCTCACCCAGGGAAGCTGGGTGCATAGGTGTCTTTTGGTGTCGGGTCGCGTCGCTGTTTTCTATGGAAGCCAAAGAAGATTTGCTGCTTGCGAAGACTGAAGAAGTGTCCGGTGGAATCCAAGGCTGTATTCAAGATGAAGAAGACCTGAAAGCAGAAGGGACAGCGTTCACAGTCACTTGCCAGTGACCCGGGGCCAGGAAGATGGATGCCCACGGATGTTGGGAGATTTCAGGTGCTTGAGGGTATTTTGACTCTTCGCCCACGACGTCCAGGAGAGATCGACGATGACCAGCAGCTGGATTAGGAGTGTCCCATAACGTCTGCAGCTGACTGCGATATCGGCAACCGGATTGGAGCCAACAAGCCTTGGCAACAGCAAGTCTTGTGAAAAGTGAATAAAGTCAATGGTGCAGACCAGCAAGGTTTGAGGGACTCACCCAGCGAGGGTGAGTGAGGGCAGGCCTGGAGCAACCAGAGGAGCCCTTTGGTTTGATAAGAAAGTCTTTAGGGGACCCACAATCCAGCGGGCAAGGGATCGCAAAGACAACTCATGAGGAAATGCTTTACAGGAGCCCACGTTCACTCGTGACAGGGTAGGCCTCTGATTTTCAGGGCACCACCTACTGGAGGCTTGGGCCACAACTGGTCCAAAGCACAAGTTCGTAGAGTGTCGTGAAGGGGTTGCACTCGACAATAGTGCACTGTTCCCAGGTATTGCAGTTCCTCGACACTCGTGGGGTCCACTCGCCTCAGCTCTACTGGGGACTCACAATGGTCGTCGAGAAGTCAGGAAATCCACTTCTGGGGCTGCAGGGACTTCAGACTCCGGCGGGAGCGGGAACGTTTGCAACCATTGATTCAAGTTTTTGATGCCTGGCAAGCAGAGGAGTCACTCCTTGACTCCAAGGGAGATTCTTCCATCTTCTAAAGGTAGTGGAACGTCAAAGGACCAGGATTCTTCTTGTAAAGCATCGTCCAGGGTTATATAACTTGCAATCGCAAGGTGTGCCTGTCTCATAGTAAAAGAAAGGGAGGGACAAGCTCAATGACCACTCCTCTAGGAGGGTCAGGGGGGTGGGTGGTTACACCCACTTCCCTTTGTCCAGTTTCACGCCAGAGCAGGGGCTGGTAGCCCATGAACCGGTGTGAGCTGGCATATGCACAGAGGAGCCTACTGCTCCCCCAGTGCAGGACTTCAAAGCACTCTAAGAGTGCACCCACCCAGCTCCAATACACTAAATCCTGTCTGGAAGTTGGTGACACCTCCCTGTCATAGGATGCCTATTGTTGGGCCTCCTCCACTGCGAGTTTCAGTCAGCAGTAGGAGGACAGCCCAGTGTCTGTGCTGGTGGCATTCATTTTGTAATGCCAGGGCTCTTTCAGATTTCTACCATGTTTCCACAGTGGGTACATGTCTATCCCTCTAGAAGGGTGGGATCATACTCCCACACCAGTTATGATTCCAAGTTGTTTGACACCAAACACGACATGTTTTGATGCAGTCATTCCAAAGTTAGCATTTACCGCGAGGTTATAATGCACTTAAGAGTATATGTTTTAACCACATTCACAAACAGCCACAGGGAATAGACCCTGCCAGTTGCAGAGGGGCCCTGCTCAGGCAGAGGCACCCCCTCACATTGTAAACCAAGCACCCTGCCCTCAGAATTGATAGGGCCTGCTGTAGAGGTGACTGATAGGTTTATATGTGTGTGTATGGTGAGATATAGGAACCCATACCTCTGTGAGGAGTGCTAACACTACCTCACCCAGGCTGCAGTAGCAGGCTTGAGGTGTCAGATTTCGTCTGCTTCCCAAGGGTGGCATAATACATGCTTCAGCCCCTTGTTTGGCCTGTAAAGTGCCTATGCCCTTTGTACCTAAGGTACCATATACTAGGGGCTCATAAGGCACCACAGTAACCAATCACTAGTGCATCTAATATGCACACCAAGTCGTTTAGAGAGAACAGAGAGAATGGGGCCCTGATTAGCAGGGACCCCGCCAGACTATAGCCAGAAACCAGTGTTAACATCAGAAAAAAAGTAGGGGCAACATAAGTGCAGATCCTACTCTCCTCCAACCCCCACCCCAAATGCAGGGACACTAAACTAACCTTGACCAGTTGAGTCTTCGTGTTCTAAGTGGAAATACTTGAGAGTCCATCTGTATTGGCATGTTGGGTCCCAGGTCTATGTTCCACTGTATAGTCCATCCCCTGTAGGGAAATGGACCACTTTAGCAGTTTAGGATTTTCACCTTTCATCTGTTTGAGCCATAGGAGGTGCTTGTGGTCAATCTGAACTATGAAGTGAGTGCCAAACAAGTATAGCCTCAGCTTCTTCAGGGCCCACACCACAGCAAAGGCCTCCCTCTCTATAGCTGACCAACGTTTCTCTCTAGGGGTCAGCCTTCTGCTTATGAAAGCTACTGGCTGGTCTTGACCTTCATCATTCAGTTGAGACAGTACAGCTCACACCCAGCACAGAAGCATCTGTTTGGACAATGAACTTTTTTTTGTGTATTCTGGACTCTGTAAGATGGGGGCAGTGCACATGGCCTGCTTCAGGTCATCAAATGCCTTTTGACAGCTAGCTGTCCACTGAACCTTTTTTGGCATTTTCCTAGAGGTAAGATCATTTAAGGGGGTCAATATAGATCCATATCCCTTAACAAACCTCCTATAGTACCCAGTCAGGCCTAAAAAGGCTCTCACCTGTGTCTGGGTGGTTGGAGCAACCCATTCCATGATGGTTTGGAATTTGCTCTGCAAAGGTTGAACCTGGCCTCCACCTACAAGGCGGCCCAGGTACACAGCCTGACTCTGCCCTATCTGGCACTTAGTGGCCTTGATAGTGAGGCCTGCTTTTTGCAGGGCCTCCAGAACATTTATGAGGTGGGCCTGGTGATCCTGCCAGGTGGAACTAAAGACAGCAATATCATCTAGATAAGCTGAGCAATACGTTTCCATACCTGTCAGAACTTTGTTCACCAACCTCTGAAAAGTGGCAGGTGCATTCTTCAAACCAAAGGGCATCACCACAAAGTGATAGTGCCCACCAGGGGTTAAAAATGCTGTTTTGACCTTGGCATCATCAGCTAACTTGATCCGCCAGTAGCCAGCTGTTAGGTCAAATGTTCTCAGATATTTGGCTGAGGCCAAAGTATCAATGAGCTCATCTGTCCTGGGAACTGGATAGGCGTCAGTCCTGGTGACTGCATTGAGGCCTCTGTAGTCTACACAAAACCTCATTTCTTTCTTACCACCCTGGGTATGAGGTTTAGGCACAAGGACTACTGGACTAGCCCAAGGGCTATCTGAAGGCTCAATCACTCCTAGTTCCAACGTTTTCTTCAGTCCTGATACAGTCCCTGACATGGTCAGGTTACCTGTAGATTTTACTCTTGACAGGCAGAATGTCTCCAGTGTCCACCTCATGGGTGCACCAGGAAGTCTGACTAGGGGTCAGGCTAAACATATGTCTAAACTGCTGCAGAACTTGTCTGCATTCAGTTTGCTGATGGCCAGTGAGGCTGATTGCCAAAGCAACACCATCTACTAACCCATCATCAGGGTTCTGTGAGAGCTGGTCAGTGAGAGGGTCACTCTCCTCCTCCTGTTCCTCATCAGTTGCCATGAGCAAGCCCATGTCATCCCTGTCAACATATGGTTTCAATCTGTTGACATGGAGCACCCTAAGGGGGCTCCTGGGAGTTCCCAGATCCACCAATTAGGTGACCGCTCCCTTTTTCTCAACAATTGTATGGGGGCCACTCCATTTGTCTTGGAGAGCTGCTGGGGCCACAAGCTCCAACACCCACACTTTCTGTCCTGGCTGGTATACAGTCAGCACTGCCTTTTGGTCATGCCAAGCTTTTTGCAGTTCTTGGCTTGCCTCCAGGTTTTTGGTTGCCTTCTTCATGTATCCAGGAGCGGAGACCAAGTACATAGTCCATCACATCCTGTTTGGGAGGTTTGAGAGGTAACTCCCAGCCCTCCTTCACCAAACATAATGGACCTCTGACAGGGTGCCCAAACAGAAGTTCAAAAGGGCTATAGCCAACCCCCTTCTGTGGGACCTCCCTGTATGCAAACAGAAGGCAGGGAAGTAAAAGGTCCCATCTTCACCTAAGCTTTTCTGGGAGGCCTTTAATCATTCCCTTTAGGGTTTTTTTGAACCTTTCAACTAACCCATTGCATCGTGGGTGATAGGGAGTAGTGAATTTGTAATTGACACCACACTCCTTCCACATTGCTTTTAGATACCCTGACAAAAAGTTTGTATCTCTGTCAGATATAACCTCCTTAGGGAAACCCACTCTGGAGAAGACTCCAATGAGGGCTCTTGCCACCACAGGGACTGTGGTGGTCCTGAGGTGAATTGCTTCTGGGTACCTGGTGGCATGATCCACTACCACCAGGATAAACCTGTGCCCAGATGCTGTTGGAGGGTCAAAGGGACCAACAATGTCAATCCCTACCCTTTCAAAGGGTACACCCACCGCAGGTAGTGGTATCAGGGGGGTCTTTGGTGTGCCACCTGACTTGCCACTGACTTGGCAAGTGACACAGGAGCGACAAAACTCCTTGGTGTCCTCTGACATGTGTGGCCAATGAAATGTGGAACAAGCCTGTCCCAGATCTTGTTTTGGCCCAAGTGTCCTGCCAAAGGGATATCATGTGCTAGGGTCAAGAGGAACCCCCTAAACTTCTGAGGCATTACCAACCTCCTGGTGGCTCCAGGGGTAGGATCTCTAGCCTCAGAATATAGGAGTCCCTCATCCCAATAAACTTTATGGGACCCACTAGCATTCCCAGCAGCCTCAGCAGCAGCCTGCTGTCTAAGGGGTTTAAGAGAGGGGCAGCACTGTTGCTCCTTACTCAGATCTTCCCTGGAAGGTCCCCCTGCCCCCAAGAACTCAACCTGATCAGGCTCAAGTCCCTCTGGGGCAGTTCCTTCTTCAGGATCTGCTTCTCCTCCCTCAGGAGGGGAATCTGAGATCTGAGACAGAGGGGAAGGCACAGCTTTAACCCTACTGCTCCTCCTCTTGGGTAGCATCTGGTTCATAGTTTCAGGATCCAGAGCTGGTTCAGCTTTATGCATCTTGGCCTGTGACCTGGTCACAGCAAATACCTCTGCAGGTATGCCCAACATCTCAGCATGAGTCCATAACTCTACTTCAGACCAGGCTGAAGTCTCCAGATCATTGCCCAATAGACATTCGACAGGGAGGTCTGCACTGACTACTACCTTCTTGAGGCCAGTTACCCCTCCCCAGGAGAAATTCAACTGCCAGACTATGGTTGGTCCTGACATTGCTTGCATTGGTTACCTGGTACATTTCACCCAGGATGATCTGTGCAGGGTCCACCAGATCCTCTGCCACTATGGTGACACTAGCACCGGTGTCCCTGAATGCCAAAGCCTGTTTGCCATTTATTACAGGCTGCTGTTTGTATTTGCCCAGATTACTGGGGCTCACTAGGAAGGACATATCAATGTCTCCCTCACAAACCAGCAGTACCTGAGTGGGTACTCTGACTAGGCCAGAGTCCACGTCAGAACCCAGGGTCAACCCTACTACAATCAATCAATCAATCAATCAATCAAGACATTTATATCGCGCACTACTCACCCGGAGGGGTCTCAAGGCGCTTGGGGAGGGGGGTCTGCTACTACTCGAACAGCCATGTCTTGAGCTGTTTCCTGAAAGTGAGGTGGTCCTGGGTCAGCCGAAGGTGGATGGGCAGAGAGTTCCATGTCTTGGCCGCCAGGTAGGAGAAGCATCTTCCTCCGGAGGTGGCTCTCTGGATGCGAGGGACGGCCGCGAGGGCGAGGCGTGCGGATCGTAGCTGGCGGGTGGGCGTGTAGAAGGTGAGGCGGTCGTTGAGGTATCTTGGGCCCAGGTCGTGGAGAGATTTGTGTGCGTGGGTGAGGAGTATGAACGTGATCCTCTTGTTGACAGGGAGCCAGTGCAGGTCTCTCAGGTGGCTCGAGATGTGGCTGCGTCGGGGGACGTCTAGGATGAGTCGGGCGGAGGCGTTCTGGATGCGCTGAAGTCGTTTATGAAGCTTGGCTGTCGTTCCGGCGTAGAGGGTGTTCCCGTAGTCTAGCCTGCTGGTGACGAGGGCCTGGGTGACCGTCTTCCTGGTCTCGGTCGGGATCCATCGGAAGATCTTGTGGAGCATGCGGAGGGTATGGAAGCAGGATGAGGAGACGGCGTTGACTTGTCTGGTCATCGATAGGGAGGAGTCCAGGATGAAGCCCAGGTTGCGTGCATGGTCCGTTGGTTTTGGTACGGTGCCTAGGGCTGGGGGCCACCAGGAGTCGTCCCATGCAGAGGGTGATGGTCCAAGGATGAGGACTTCTGTCTTGTCCGTGTTAAGTTTCAGGCGGCTCATGTTCATCCACTCTGCGACGCCTTTCATCCCTTCGTGTAGGTTGGTTCTGGCGGTGTCGGGGTCACTGGTGAGGGAGAGGATCAGCTGGGTGTCATCGGCGTAGGAGATGATGTTGAGGTTGTGTTGGCGTGCGATGGCTGCGAGGGGTTTCATGTAGATGTTGAAGAGGGTGGGGCTGAGCGACGATCCTTGCGGGACGCCGCAGATGACTCCGGTGGCCTCAGATCGGAATGGAGGGAGGCGAACTCTCTGTGTTCTTCCGGCGAGGTACGAGGTGATCCATCCCAGAGCCTTTCCTTGGATACCGGTGATGTTGAGGCGTTGGACTAGGGTGCGGTGGCAGACAGTGTCAAATGCTGCGGAGAGGTCCAGGAGGATGAGGGCCGTTGTTTCCCCGTTGTCGAGCAGGGCTCGGATGTCGTCGGTGGCTGCGATGAGGGCGGTCTCGGTGCTGTGGTTGGCGCGGAAACCGGATTGCGATGGGTCGAGAGATCCGTTCGTCTCGAGGAATGCGGACAGTTGCTTGTTGACGATCTTCTCGACGACTGTGGCAGGGTAAGGAAGGAGCGAGATTGGGCGGAAGTTCTTGAGGTCGGTTGGGTCCGCTGTTGGTTTCTTCAGCAGTGCGCTGAGCTCGGCGTGCTTCCAGCTCTCTGGGAAGGTGGCTGTGTTGAAGGAGATGTTGATGATGTCACGGAGGTGGGGTGCGATGGTGGAGGCTGCCTTGTTGAAGACATGGTGGGGGCATGGGTCTGTCGGAGATCCGGAGTGGATGGTGTTCATCATGCGGGCCGTGTCCTCGGGAGTCACCTTGGTCCAAGCCTGGAGAGTGACGGCGGGGTGCGTAAGTTCCACCGATGGGTGCGGGGGTGGAGTGCCGAAGCTCTCGTGGATGTCGGCAATCTTGTGGTGGAAGTATGAGGCGAGGGAGTCGCAGAGGTCCTGTGAAGGAGTGATGTCGTTGCTTCCGGAGCTGGGGTTGGAGAACTCCTTGACGATGTTGAAGAGCTCCTTACTGTCGTGGGCGTTGTTGTCCAGTCGTTCCCTCAAGGATTTCTTCTTGGTGGTGCGGATGAGTTGGTGATGTCTGCGGGTTGCGAGTTTGAGGGCGGTCATGTTGTCGGCGGTCCTGTTCAGGAGCCAGGCCTTCTCGAGGGTGCGGCAGTTCTTCTTGGAGTCCTTGAGTGCGTCGGTGAACCAGGGGGCTTTCTTGCTTCTGAGCTTGGTACTACACCCTTATTCAGATTTCCACCTCCACCAGTAGCTGCACTAGGGGGAACAGTTGCCTTAGGGGCAGGAGTGGTGGTGGTTTGGTCTTTGGACTTGGTACAATCAGAAGTCCAGTGCCCTTTCTGTTTACAGAATTTGCACCAGGGCTTCTTTTGGCCTTTTCCCTTTGTAGACTGTGAATCCCCACCATATGCAGATTTTTGGGGCCCTTGTGAAGACTTCTGGTCTTTTGACTTATCCCCACCTTTCTCTGACCCTTTAGGATCTTGCTTCTTGGTGTCACCCCCATTGGTTCTGGGTTTTCTGCCTCACCCTGGTTCTGACCCATTTGTCTGCCTTCTTTCTCAATTCTTGGGGAGAGGTCAGATCAGAGTCCACCAGGTACTGATGCAACAACTGGTTTTGGCAATTATTAAGGATCTGTTCTCTCATTATAAGATTATACAATCCCTAAAAATCAGTAACTCTACTACCAACCAGCCAACCCTCCAGAGCCTTGGTTGCACAATCAACAAAGTCAGTCCAGTCCTGAGTCTGTGCTTTCTGGGTATCTCTGAACTTCAAATTGTACTGTTCAGTGGTTAAACCAAACCCATCTATCAGTTCACTCTTCAGGACTTCATAATCATCAGCATCCTCTTCTCTAACAGTGAGGAGCTTGTCTCTACCTTTATCAGAAAAGGAGAGCCACAAGATTGCTGCCCACTGTTTCTGGGGGACCTATTGTACTTTACAGGCCTTCTCCATAGCAGTTATCCACTTGTGGATATCATCCCCACTCTGGTAGGGAGGAACACCCTTGGACAGGTTCCTATGGTCTTGAATGTAATCTCTGCCTCTAGGGACACTGTTGCTGCCACCAGGGGGTTCTAACCCCTCTTTCTTAGAAGCTCTCTGGAGCTCAAAGGCTTTTCTATCTAAGGCCAATTGCTTGGTTCTGAGGGCAAGTTTTGCTACCTCATACTGGAGCATCTTGTACCTTCTTTCAGAGGAGGTTTCCCTTCTATTAGAGTATGAGTTCCTCTGGCGGACAGATTCTCTGTCAGAGTGATATGAGTGGTTAGATTCCCTTGAAGGGGACATAGGCCTCTCTTCCACTCTGTCAGCTCTCTTAGGGAGAATTCCTCTGTCCTTTTCAGACCCTTGTGGGTCTGGCCCTTCATTCACAGACTCCAGGTCATCTTGATTTTCATCATATGACCCAGAGACTATGGCTGACCCACCCCCTGATCCAGATACACTAGCTCCTAGAGCTAGTCTAAGATCATCTGCTGTTAGCAAATTTATCAGGTGTTGTGTGGAGGGACTCTGTCCTAACCCCAGGTGTCTTGCAACACACATGGCCTTCAAGTCAAAGAAGGTCATGTCCTTATACTGAGGTCGGGTGGTTTTCAGTTAGTAATTCAAATAGAGATTTTCTGGTAAAACAATGGCAAAGCTGGAATCCCACACGCTGCCCACCAATGTGAGAAGTTGGCCTGGCATATGCTGGTCACTAGTTATAGTGGCCACCTTGCACCAGTCCAATTCGACTCTTATGGTAGATAGGTTTAAGACAACCTTTTAAAGAAAGCTATCCTAGTGGTAGCTGTGGAGAGCAGCCTTCAGGCTAAGTCTCAGAGGAATGTAAAGCAGCTTGTTTTACCTTATAATCTCTTGAATTACCAAATGAAAGGACACCACACAGGTATATATATCAAATATATATGTTTTTATTTCTCGATACACTCTACTAATCTCTTTATGAGATTAGAAGCCAGGAACACATTCAAATATCAACGTTTCACAATAAGTTAAGAACAAATATGGCTGGGGCCCTAGGGGTGTACCAGACCATATACTAAAAAAGAGGTTTAGGAAACTCGACTTGCAAGGGGACAAGGCCTAGGGCCTGTATAATCGCTGGGGTTTCACTAATCCACCCAAGGCAGGTAAGTAAAAGACCCACGGGAGACGCGTGCAGTGTGAGAACACAGCCGCGGATTCCCTATTGATTACAATGGAGCAAGTCGCGGTTGGATTTTTAAAGTTTTAGGGTACTTCGAGGAAGTCAACAAGCAAGCCACTTACAAGGTAAGTAATTCGAGGGCCAACACACACTAGGGCACTGGAGTGCACGAGTTACCTCACCCAGGGAAGCCGGGTGCATAGGTGTCTTTTGGTGTCGGGTCGCGTCGCTGTTTTCTATGGAAGCCAAAGAAGATTTGCTGCTTGCGAAGACTGAAGAAGTGTTCGGTGGAATCCAAGGCTGGGTTCAAGATTAAGAAGACCTGAAAGCAGAAGGGACAGTGTTCACAGTCACTTGCCAGTGACCCGGGGCCAGGAAGATGGATGCCCACGGATGTCGGGTGATTTCAGGTGCTTGAGGGTATTTTGACTCTTCGCCCACGAGGTCCAGGAGAGATCGACAAGCAGCTGGATTTGGAGTGTGCCACAACGTCTGCAGCTGACTGCGGTGTTGGCAACCAGATTGGAGCCAACAAGTCTTGGCAACAGCAAGTCTTGTGAAAAGTGAATAAAGTCAATGGTGCAGACCAGCAAGGTCTGAGGGACTCACCCAGCAAGGGCGAGTTAGGGCAGGCCTGGAGCAACCAGGGGAGCCCTTTGGTTTGATAAGAAAGTCTTCAGGGGACCCACAAGCCAATGGGCAAGGGATCGCAAAGATGCCTCGTGAGGAAATGCTTTACAGGAGCCCACGGTCACTCCAGATGGGGTAGGCCTCTGATTTTCGGTGCACAACCTGCTGGAGGCTTGGGCCACAACTGATCCAAAGCACAAGTTCGTAGACCATGGTAAAGGGGTTGCACTTGACAATAGTGCACGGTTCCCAGATACTGCAGTTTCTCGTCACTCGTGGGGTCCACTCATCTCAGCTCTGCTGGGGACTCACAATGGCCGTCGAGAAGTCAGAAAATCCACTTCCGGGGCTGCAGGGACTTCGGACTCCGGCGGGAGCAGGAAAGTTTGCGACCGTTGATTCAAGTTTTTGGAGCCTGCCAAGCAGGGGAGTCACTCCTTGACTCCAAGGGAGATTCTTCCGTCTTCCAATGGTAGTGGAACGTCGAAGGACCAGGATTCTTCTTGTAAAGTGTCATCCACGGTTATCTAACTTGCATTGGCAAGGTGTACCCATCTTGTAGTAAAAGAAAGGGAGGGACTAGCTCTATGACCACTCCTCTAGGAGGGTCAGGGGGTGGGTGGTTACACCCACTTCCCTTTGTCCAGTTTCGCGCCAGAGCAGGGACTGGTAGCCCCTGAACCGGTTTGAGCTGGCATATGCACAGAGGATCCTACTGCTCCCCCAGTGCAGGACTTCAAAGCACTCTAAGAGTGCACCCACCCAGCTCCAATACACTAAATCCTGTCTGGAAGGTGGTGACACCTCCCTGTGACAGGATACCTATTGTTGGGCCTCCTCCACTATGAGTTTCGATCAGCAGCAGGAGGGCAGCCCAGTGTCTGTGCTGGTGGCATCCATTTTGTGATGCTAGGGCTCTTTCAGATTTCTACTGTGTTTCCACAGTGGGTACATGTCGTCCCCTCTAGAAGGGTGGGATCATACTCCCACACCAGTTACTGGTGCGGGGGTATGATTCCAAGTTGTTTGGCACCAAACACAACATGTTTTGATGCAGTCATTCCAAAGTTAGCATTTACCGGGAGGTTATTATGCACTTACGAGTATATGATTTAACCGCATCCACAAACAGCCACAGGGAATAGACCCTGCCAGCTGCAGAGGGGCCCTGCTCAGGCAGAGGCACCCCCTCACATTGTAAACCAAGCACCCTGTCCTCAGGATTGATAGGCTCTGCTGTAGGGGTGACTAATAGGTTTATATGTGTGTGTATGGTGAGATATAGGAACCTATACCTCTGTGAGGAGTGCTAACACTACCTCACCCAGGCTGCAGTAGCAGGCCTGAGCTGTCAGATTTAGTCTGCTTCCCAGGGGTGGCATAATACATGCTTCAGCCCCTGGTAGGCCTGTACAGTAACTATGCCCTTGGTACCTAAGGTACCATATACTAGGGGTTCATAAGGCACCATAGTAACCAATCACTAGTGCATTTAATATGCACTCCAAGTCATTTAGAGAGAACAGAGAGACTGGGGCCCTGATTAGCAGGGGCCCAGCCAGACTATAGCCAGAAACCAGTGTTAACATCAGAAAAAAAGTGGGGGCAACATAAGTGCAGATCCTACTCTCCTACACCTAATGTACATGGAAACCATTTTAGAGAGGAAGCAGCTAGGTTGTGGACCTGATTAGCAGAGCCACAGCCAGACTAAGGTCGAAAAACAGTGAAACACCAGCAAAAAGTGGGGGTACCCATGTGAAGCAGATCCTACTCTTCTACACCCCCCCCACCAGTTCTGGCGGCGGGGGTAGCATTCCACCCTTCTGGAGGGAGAGACATGTACCCACTGGTCTAACCGGTATAGACTTTCTACAGCCCTGGTGTTAGACCTGGCACCATTGGCGTGGGTCACCCTTCCATTTATGTCTGTGCCTCAATGTATTTTTGTGCTGGTGTTAGCTGCTCAGGGCACTGTGCCACTGTCATCCAGTGCCACAGAGCAAGTGTTCCCTATGGTAAAATGTATTATATGCATTGACTTCCATGTTTGGCTTATTTGGTTTACTATCAGTCCCTAGTAGAGCGCACCAGATGTGCCAAGGGCTTGTATATCCAAATGCTGCTAGTGGGCTTGCAGCACTGGTTGTACCACCCACAGAAGCAGCGGGGTAAAATGTGTCTAAGGTCTGCCATTGCAGAACCTGCATGCAGTCTGGTACTGTCATGCTGACTGGGCAAGTGTCCCCACTTGCCAGTCCCAAAACCTTCCCTTACCTTCATATTAGTCACCCCTATGGTAGGCCCTAGGGCAGGGTGCATTGAAAGTATAAGGTAGGACATGCCCTGAGGTGTGTGGCATGTCCTAATAGTGAATTACAGCCATTTTCGCTTTTCACTATTGTAAGGCTACCTGCTCTCCATAGGCCAGAATGGGCTGCTAGATTATAACACTCTATAATCCTAGCAGGCTCAGGAAGCATGGTAGAAATTCATGTTTAGTATGCCTGAACTCAGAATAATAAAATACATCTTTTATTAAAGTTTATTTTAATATCCTGTGTTTGCAAATGCTACTTTTAGAAAGTTAGCATTTGCTTGCCTAAACATTTCAGTCCGCCTCTGCTGGGAGGGGTTATCTTCTTTGTGTGTAGCTTGAGTGACAGGACTGGGAAGTTCCAGGAGACAGGCTGGGGCTGCCAGGTGGTGAATAGAAAGATTACACCAGGATGGGTGGGAGGAGTGCACCTTGACTCTGAATGGGGCAGTGCTCTGCCTCCACAATGCTGGCTCCACCCCCTGGGGAGCGTCTGATGTCTCTGCCCTGCCTGCTGAAAGAAGAAGCCAGAGTCCCAACAACAAAGTGCTCCTCACTGAAAAGAACTGGACTGGGATTATGCAAAGGCCCCCCTGGCCTGTAAAGACAAAAGAAACTTAGTATAAATGTAGGAGCCCTGCTCCTAAGAAATCAGATCCTGATTGAACCACGAAGGAACTCTGCCTGACTAGAAGGACCTGGAAGAAGCTGAAGGAGGAGTAACTTTCCCTGACCTGGGGGATTGGCCTGCAGTTGGTGCCTTGCTGAGAAAGGAGAGGAAAAGACTGAAAGAGACTTTGCACTTTGTTTTTCAACTATCTCCAAGGGCTTGGAAGAAGAGCTTGTCCCCTGAACTGAGTCCCAGGACCATTGGACCCATCTGCCTTCAAAAATTGAGTTGCCTGGACGATCTGTGCTTGTTTCCTGCTGGATTTGGCCTCAGTATGCCTCGTACACCATCCGCCCCGAAGCCGTGTCTTTGCCGCCCGGCACCGTGCGTCTACGCTGATCCAAAAGCGTTAGTATGCGCCGTATCCCTCCCGGCCGCATTGCACCTAACCTTCCCCGCCGATTCGAGATGTACATCACTGGCTGCCGAACCCTGTACGCCGGACCCAAGTTCCATCGTCCCGCAGGTACGGTCCGTACGCTGCTAACGTACTGCTCCGTGCCGTACTCAGAGCCGAGAAGCCGCAGTACGCTGATCCTCCCCGTACGCTGTATGGCGCCGAGAAGTGTCGCCGCCTATCCGCACCGAAGGTACGGCTCGAACGCCGAACGCCACGGACTCTGCAAGCTGATCCGGGCCATCCACACGTATCCCTGAAGATCGCGTACCAACGCCGCGTCCCGACGCCGCGACCCGACCTGCACCTGAATACGCTGCCGAACTACGACCCGGACCCATCAACTTGTCCCGCACTGTCCGTCGTGGACCCCACGAACTTAAGGTACTTTGTTCTGTTCGCACCGCAGCGTGCATGTTACGGACCCCGGAGTCCGCACCGATTGTTTGACTCGTACTTTCCTTGTTTTTAATGCGGACGAGTCGCACACCCAGGTACGAACCGTACAAAGCCTGAAAAGAAGCAGAATTGAGTAAAAGAAGCCTATCTTTGCATTTTAAGCCTTTTTACAAGAACATTGAACTTTGAAATAATACTGTGGTCATTTTAATCGTTATTCTGGTCTTGTGCTAAGCCTTACATAAAGAAACCTATTTTTGATAGAACCTTGACTGGTGTCCATTTGTGGTGTGTCATTGTATTACTGTATGTGTTCACAAATGCTTAACCTATGACGCCCTGAGAATAGTCTTGACTGCTTGTGCCACACTACCTAAAGGGTGAGCAGGGGTTATTTGAAAGGGTGATCCCCTTACTCTGACTTAGAATTGAGAGTCCCTGCTTGTCGCAAGTGCATACCTGTGCCAACTAGAGATTCCCAATTCTAACATTGGTGGTCAGCTGAGGATTTGAATTTGCATTTGTGATTCATGTACAGTGATTGAGTGAACGCCACGTAGTGAGTTCAGACCGATAACGCAGCCACACAGTATTGATTGTCGTTTTGCTGAAGAATCCACTTTAAGAAACCATGCCTAGCTCAGTCAATGGAGGCGGAGCGTCCTCTATATTCTCTGGGGTTGATGACATAGATTGGGAGGAGGAGGCACTGATGAAGTGCACAAAGGAAGTCTTGAAAGGATACCTCTCCAAGTACAGAATTAACCAAACTGGATTGAAAAACAAGGAACAGTACACAAAGGCGCTGAGGGCCTGGTACAAATCTAAGTTCTCAGAGAATGCACTGGAGGTGATACCCCCAGAAGGTGTTTCTGAGCCTAGCAGAGGCCTGTCGCCAGAGGAGATGGCCGACAGGAGTGCTGCACGAGCACACGAAGTGGAGATGGCAAAACTACAGATGGAAATGGAAAGACAAAGGCTGGCCATGGAGCATGAGGTAAAAATGAGGGAATTGGATCTCAAGGCCAAGAGTTTAGACCGCTCTCCCTCTGGTGGCAGCAATTTAACAGAGTCAAGGGTGCACATTCCTAAAGATGTAGTGAAAGAGTATTATAAGCAGGATGATATTGGGCAATGGTTCAGGGCCTATGAAGTAGCTATGTCCTCCCACCGGGTCCCTGAGAAAGATTGGGGAGCGGGGTTGTGGGGAAGGTTCCTGAGTGAGGGGCAGGACACACTGCTGGATCTCCCCTCTGATGTCAACACATCCTATCCACACATGAAGGAAGCTCTGATGACAAGGTATGGGTTATCTCCTGAATTGTACAGGCAGAGATTTAGGGAATGCACCAAGAAGCCTGGTACCACTTATGTAGAATATGTGACTTTTTTTTCCAGAGCGCTAGATGGTTGGGTGAAGGGTAGCAAAGTGAATGATTACCAAGGGCTGTTTGATCTAATTGCATGGGAGCACTTGTCTGATAATTGTTTTCCTGAGCTATGCCAGCACCTGATCGATAGCAAGCTGACTAACTCTAGGAAGCTTGCTGAGGAGGCAGACCGCTGGATCAGCACCAGGGTCCACAAGGGTCCCATGGGAGGCCCCGCCAAAGGTGTTCAGGGTCCCCAGCAGAAGAGTGGGGGGGACAAGGGTAAACAGAGGGAGTTCTACAGAGGGCTCCAAAGTAATTCCCAGGGGAACCAAGGGAAAGGTTCTCAGCCACCCCCACCCCCGAAGCAGACCGGGGCCCCGACAGGTAACCCTGTTCAAAGAGGGCCCCCCAGATGTTACAAGTGTAACAACCTGGGGCACTATTCCATGGATCCCAAGTGCCCCATGAATGGTAAACCAGCACCCTCTGGTGCTCCACCCCCCAAGCAGGTGGCTAGTGTAGCCTTTGGGAGGTAGGTAGATGTCCACGGGGAGGGGGTTCCCGCACTGATGACCCTAGTCTCATTAGGAGACAGTGAGATGGTCGCTGAGGCCCAACTGCCCCCAATACTCAAAAGTATGGGCAGTGGGTGACCATAAATGGCCGAAGGGTGGGGGCTCTTAGAGATACAGGAGCCAGTGTGACTGCTGTCAAGCAACACCTGGTGTCTCAAGAGCAGGTTGTCCCACACGCATTCTGCCGTGTTGTCAACGCCGACAACACAGAGAGTCAGTGTCCAATGGCTCAGGTTCCCTTTGAGTGGGGGGGGGTCTCTGGTACTCTGCAAGTGGCTGTGAGAGAGGCCAGGCCTGTTGATTGTCTCCTAGGAAACGATTTGGAGAGCTCCCCTTGGGAAAAGGTGGAGAAGAGAACTCACCTGAGGATGGTGGGTTTACCTGATTGGGCGTGCATGACCACCCGGTCGATGGCAGCCAGTAGGGGTGTTGAAGGGACCCTGGAGCCTGAAGGAGAGGCCCAGGAACCGGCCTTAGGGAGAGGGCACAGGAGGCACGGGAATCCGGCTCCTTAAGTTCCCACGGCCCAGGAGGAAGCAGACCTTGAGGGGGATGCCCTGGAGCCTACCGGGGAACAGATAGCTGAACTGGGGGACCTGCCTGAGCTGACCCATTGGCAGCAAGAAGGAGGCCCCACCAGGGAGGAATTCTGCAGGGAGCAGAAGGAGTGCTCCTCTCTAGTGGATATGCGGCAGCAGGCTGCAGCCCAGGCCAATGGTGATCAGTCCGGTACTCACTTAATCTACTGGGAGAACGACCTCCTGTACTCAGAGCCTAAGGTTGCTGAACCTGGGTCAGCCCGTGCGCTGGTGGTACCGCAGAAGTTCAGAGCCTTCCTACTGGGGTTGGCTCACGACGTTCCGTTAGCAGGGCATTTGGGGCAGGACAAGACCTTCGAAAGGCTTGTCACCCACTTTTATTGGCCTCAAATGAGCAGGAGTTCTGACACTCACTGCAGGACATGCCAGACTTGCCAGGCAAGTGGTAAGAGTGGAAGGAAGCTGAGAGCTCCACTCCAACCTTTCCCTGTGGTCAGTACCCCATTCCAGCGAGTGGGGATTGACATTGTGGGGCCACTGGACCCCAAGACAGCCATGGGCAACAGGTTTATCCTGGTCTTGGTGGACCATGCCACCCGGTACCCTGAAGCCATCCCTCTGAGGACAGTGACGGCCCCCGTGGTGGGACGGGCACTGATGGGAATTTTCTCACGAGTAGGATTCCCTCTAGAGGTGGTGTCTGATAGGGGGACCAATTTCATATCAAAATATATTAAATCCCTTTGGCAAGAGTGTGGTGTAACGTACAAGTTCACCACCCCTTACCATCCCCAAGGAAACGGGTTGGTTGAGCGCTTCAACCGAACCCTAAAAGGCATGATTATGGGTCTTGAGGAACCCATGAGGTGTAAGTGGGACGTCCTCTTACTATGCCTTCTCTTTGCGTACCGTGAGGTGCCACAAAAGTCTCTGGGGTTCAGTCCCTTTGAGCTTTTGTATGGCCACCCAGTACGAGGACCTCTTAGTCTGGTCAAGGAAGGCTGGGAGCAATCTCCCAGGAAACCTCCCCAGAATGTATACAGTTACATGCTGACTTTCCAGAACCAGACTAGGCGTTTCAGGCAACTTGCTGAAGCAAACCTGGAAGCCAGCTAGGAGGAGATGAAGCGGTGGTACGACCAGAATGCCACTCTGGTTGAGCTTCAACCTGGTCAAAAGGTATGGGTCCTGGCCCCGGTGGAGCCTTGTGCACTCCAGGACAAGTGGACAGGACCCTTTGAGGTTGTGGAGCGCAAGAGTTCTGTCACCTACTTGGTGTACTTGCAGTCTCCAAGGAACCCCTTGAGGGTCCTCCATGTCAATCGACTGAAGCCCCACTTGGAGAGGTCCGAAGTGGGCATGCTCTTGGCCACAGATGATGGGACGGAGGAGGAGTCTGAGCCTCTTCCTGACCTCCTGGTAGCCTCAGAGCAAGACGGGTCAGTGGATGGAGTTAACCTCTCACCCACCCTGACCCCTGAGCAACAGGATGACTGCCGCCAGCTGCTGGGGCTGTTTCCTGACCTGTTCTCCCTGGTTCCTTGTATCACAGATTGGTGCGTCCATGATGTGGATACAGGAGACAGCTTACCTGTGAAGCACAAGGCTTACAGTGTAACTGACAGGGTCAGAGCCTGCATCAAAGAGGAGGTCTCAAAGATGCTTGCTCTAGGGGTGGTTGAGTCCTCCAGCAGTCCTTGGGCCAGCCCAGTGGTCTTGGTCCCAAAGGCTGCCTTGCCGGGTGCCACACCCGAACTCCGGTTCTGTGTGGACTGCAGAGGACTCAATTCGGTCACGAAGACTGACGCGCACCCCATCCCCAGAGCTGATGAGCTCATTGATCGGTTAGGGGCTGCACGGTACTTCAGCACGTTTGATCTAACGTCTGGGTACAGGCAGATCGCATTGACTGATGGGGCCAAAGAGAGGTCCGCATTCTCCACACCAGATGGGCATTTCCAATTCCGGGTTATGCCAATTTGGATGAAGAATGCCCCTGACACCTTCCAGAGGTTGGTCAACCAGGTGTTGGCTGGGCTGTCCGAGTTCAGCGCAGCATACCTGGATGACATCGCAGTATTCAGTGGCACATGGGAAGAACACCTGCGACATCTCTGGGAAGTGTTGATGGCGCTGCGCAAGGCAGGCCTCACGATCAAGGCAAGCAAGTGTCAGATCGGGCAGGGTTCCGTGGTGTACTTGGGACACCAAGTAGGGAGCAGTCAGGTGGCGCCCATATAACCCAAGATCGAAACCATCCTGGCTTGGGAGCCCCCAAAGACCCAGACGGAGGTGAGGGCCTTTTTAGGACTCACAGGGTACTACAGGAGGTTTGTCAAGGGGTATGGCAGCATCGTTGCCCCCTTGACAGAGCTGACTTCGAAGAAGCAGCCCAGAAAAGTGATATGGACTGACACCTGTCAGAAGGCCTTTGACACCCTGAAAACTGCCATGTGCACGGCGCCCGTGCTCTTGGCTCCTGACTTCTCCAAAGAGTTCCTTGTGCAGACAGATGCATCAGAGCATGGTGTAGGGGCTGTTCTCTCACAGATCACTGAGGAGGGCTTTGACCAACCCGTAAACTTTATTAGTAGGAGGTTACTCCCCGGGAACAAAAGTGGAGTGCGATTGAGCGAGAAGCATTTGCTGTGGTCTGGGCATTGAAGAAGCTAAGACCCTACTTGTTTGGGTCTCACTTCCGGGTTCAAACAGACCACAGGCCCCTCAGATGGTTGATGCAGATGAGGGGTGAGAATCCTAAGTTGTTGAGGTGGTCCATTTCCCTACAGGGGATGGATTTCACGGTGGAACATCGCCCGGGTACAGACCACGCCAACGCTGACGGTCTTTCCAGATTTTTCCGCCTTAGTGATGAGAACTCCCTGGGGTAGGGTAGTTCTCCCCACATTTCAGCTGGAGGGGACACGTGTTAGATGTAGCACCATTGGCGTGGGTCACCCTTCCATTTTTGTCTGTGCCTCAATGTATTTTTGTGCTGGTGTTAGCTGCTCAGGGCACTGTGCCACTGCCATCCAGTGCCACAGTGCAAGTGCTCCCTATGGTAAAATGTATTATGTGAATTGACTTCCATGTTTGGCTTATTTGGTTTACTATCAGTCCCTAGTAGAGTGCACCAGGGGTGCCAAGGGCTTGTATATCCAAATGCTGCTAGTGGGCTTGCAGCACTGGTTGTGCCACCCACAGAAGCAGCGAGGTAAAATGTGTCTAAGGTCTGCCATTGCAGAACCTGCATGCAGTCTGGTACTGTCATGCTGACTGGGCAAGTGTCCCCACTTGCCAGTCCCTAAACCTTCCCTTACCTTCAGATTAGTCACCCCTATGGTAGGCCCTAGGACAGGGTGCATTGTAAGGATAAGGTAGGACATGCCCTGAGGTGCGTGGCATGTCCTAATAGTGAATTACAGCCATTTTCGTTTTTCACTATTGTAAGACTACCTGCTCTCCATAGGCCAGAATGGGCTGCTAGATTATAACACTCTATAATCCTAGCAGGCTCAGGAAGCATGGTAGAAATTCATGTTTAGTATGCCTGAACTCAGAATAATAAAATACATCTTTCAGTAAAGTTTATTTTAATATCCTGTGTTTGCAAATGCTACTTTTAGAAAGTTAGCATTTGCTTGCCTAACCATTTCAGTCCGCCTCTGCTGGGAGGGGTTATCTTCTTTGTGTGTAGCTTGAGTAACAGGGCTGGAAAGTTCCAGGAGACAGGCTGGGGCTGCCAGGTGGTGAAAAGGAAAGATTACACCAGGATGGGTGGGAGGAGTGCACCTTGACTCTGAATAGGGCAGTGCTCTGCCTCCACAATGCTGGCTCCACCCCCTGGGGAGCGTCTGATGTCTCTGCCCTGCCTGCTGAAAGAAGAAGCCAGAGTCACAACAACAAAGTGCTCCTCACTGAAAAGAACTGGACTGGGATTATGCAAAGGCCCCCCTGGCCTGTAAAGACAAAAGAAACTTAGTATAAATGTAGGAGCCCTGCTCCTAAGAAATCAGATTCTGATTGAACCACGAAGGAACTCTGCCTGACTAGAAGGACCTGGAAGAAGCTGAAGGAGGAGTAACTTTCCCTAACCTGGGCATTGGCCTGCAGTTGGTGCCTTGCTGAGAAAGGAGAGGAAAAGACTGAAAGAGACTTTGCACTTTGTTTTTCAACTATCTCCAAGGGCTTGGAAGAAGAGCTTGCCCCCTGAACTGAGTCCGTCCCAGGACCATTGGACTCATCAGCCTTCAAAAATTGAGTTGCCTGGACGATCTGTGCTTGTTTCCCGCTGGATTTGGCCCCAGTACGCCTCGTACACCATCCGCCGTGAAGCCGTGTCTTTGCCGCCTGGCACCGTGCGTCTACGCTGATCCAAAAGCGTTAGTACGCGCCGTATCCCTCCCGGCCGCATTGCACCTAACCTTCCCCGCTGATTCGAGACATACATCACTGGCTGCCGAACCCTGTACGCCGGACCCAAGTTCCATCGTCCCGCAGGTACGGTCCGTACGCTGCTAACGTACTGCACCGTGCCATACTCAGAGCTGAGAAGCCGCAGTACGCTGATCCTCCCCGTACGCTGTATGGCGCCGAGAAGTGTCGCCGCCTATCCGCACCGAAGGTACGGCTCGAACGCCGAACGCCACGGACTCTGCAAGCTGATCCGGGCCATCCACACGTATCCCTGAAGATCGCGTACCAATGCCGCGTCCCGACGCCGCGACCCGACCTGCACCAGAATACGCTGCTGAACTACGACCCGGACCCATCAACTTGTCCCGCACTGTCCGTCGCGGACCCCACGAACTTAAGGTACTTTGTTCTGTTCGCACCGCAGCGTGCATGTTACGGACCCCGGAGTCCGCACCGATTGTTTGACTCGTACTTTCCTTGTTTTTAATGCGGACGAGTTGCACACCCAGGTACGAACCGTACAAAGCCTTAAAAGAAGCAGAATTGAGTAAAAGAAGCCTATCTTTGCATTTTAAGCCTTTTTACAAGAACATTGAACTTTAAAATAATACTGTGGTCATTTTAATCGTTATTCTGGTCTTGTGCTAAGCCTTACATAAAGAAACCTATTTTTGATAGAACCTTGACTGGTGTCCATTTGTGGTGTGTCATTGTATTACTGTACGTGTTCACAAATGCTTAACCTATGACGCCCGGAGAATAGTCTTGACTGCTTGCGCCACACTACCTAAAGGGTGAGCAGGGGTTATTTGAAAGGGTGATCCCCTTACTCTGACTTAGAATTGAGAGTCCCTGCTTGTCGCAAGTGCATATCTGTGCCAACTAGAGATTCCCAATTCTAACACCTGGCATCACAAAATGGATGCCTCTCCCACAGACACGGGTCTGGCCTCCTGCTGCTGACCGAACCTCCGGCAGGGGAGGCCTGGACAATAGGTTTCCTGTCACAGTAAGGTGTAACCACCTCCCCAGACAGGCAGATGTGTATTGGGGCTGGGCGGGAACACTCTCTGGTGCTTCGAATTCCTGCACTGGGGGCACGCTTGGTGTCCCTGTGCATAGTCCAGTTCAAACCGGTTGCAGGGGCTACCTGCCCCTGCTCTGGCACGAAATTGGACAAAGGAAATGGGTGTAACCACCCCTCTTTCCAAACCCTCCCATAGGTGGGTCCCCAGAGTATGTCCAACCCCCAAACTTAGTATAAGTATGGGAACCCAGTCCTTGCGACTTTGGATTACCCTGGACGAAACTCTGCAACATATATCCTGGAACTTCCACGTACTACCCTGACTAGAAGACTGAAGAAATCTCCCTTGGAGTCAAGGTGTGACTCTCCTACTTGGCAGGCACCAAAGAAGCAATTGTCCAGTCTGCAATTCCGAAGCTCCCGTTGGACGCCGAAGTCTCTGCATCACCAGAGGTAGATTTTCTGACTTCCCCGAGGCTACCCTGAGTCCACAGCAAAGCTGAGGATCGTGGCTATCGTAGGTGATGAGGAACCGTGACCACTTTTTGCTGGTGTTTCACTGTTTTTCGAACGTAGTCTGGCTCAGGCAAAAGTGGTGAAGCAGATCCTAATCTCCTACACAACCCCCCCAAACCCAGGGACATTAAACTAACCTTGACCAGTTGAGTCTTCATGTTCTAAGTGGAAATACCTAGATAGTCCATCTGCATTGGCATGGTTACTCCCAGGTCTATGTTCCATTGTAAAGTCCATCCCCTGTAGGGAAATGGACCACCTAAGCAGTTTGGGGTTTTCACCCTTCATTTGTTTTAGCCATAAAAGGGGCTTATGGTCTGTCTGAACAAGGAAGTGAGTACCAAACAAGTATGGCCTCAACTTCTTCAGTGCCCAAACCACAGCAAAGGCCTCCCTCTCAATGGCTGAGCAACGATTCTCTCTAGGGGTCAGCCTTCTGCTTATAAAAGCTACTGGCTGATCCTGACCTTCATCATTCAATTATGACAGTACAGCCCCTACCCCCAATTCAGATGCATCTGTTTGGACAATGAACTTCTTGGAGTAATCAGGACTCTGTAGAATGGGAGCAGTGCACATGGCCTGCTTCAGGTCATCAAATGCTTTTTGACAGCTAGCTGCCCACTGAACATTTTTGGGCATTTTCTTAAAAGTTAAGTCATTCAGGGGTATCACTATTTATCCATACCCCTTGACAAATCTCCTATAGTACCCAGTCAGGCCTAAGAAGGCTCTCACCTGAGTCTGGGTGGTTGGAGCAACCCAGTCCATGATGGTCTGTATTTTGCTCTGCAGTGGTTGAACCTGGCTTCCACCTACAAGGTGGCCCAGGTACACAACCTGACTCTGCCCTATCTGGCACTTAGTGGCCTTGATAGTGAGGCCTGCCTTTTGCAGGGCTTCCAAAATATTCCTTAGGTGAACCAGTTGATCCTCCCAGGTGGAGCTAAAGTCAGCAATATCATCTAGATAAGCTGCACTATAGGCTTCCAGACCTGTGAGAACTGTATTCACCAACCTTTGGAAAGTGGCAGGTGCATTCTTCAAACCAAAGGGCATCACCACAAATTGTTAGTGCCCACTTGGGGTCGAAAATGCTGTTTTTGGCTTTGCATCATCAGCTAGTCTGATCTGCCAGTAGCCAGCTGTCAAGTCAAATGTGCTAAGGTACTTGGCTGAGGCCAAAGTATCTATAAGCTCATCTGCCCTTGGAATTGGATGGGCATGAGTCCTAGTGACTGCATTGAGACCCCTGTAGTCCACACAATACCTCATCTCTCTTTTCCCACCACTGGTGTGATGGTTTGGCACAAGGACCACTGGACTAGCCCAAGGACTATCTGAGGGTTCAATAACTCACAAATCCAACATTTTCTGGACTTCTGTCCTGATACAGTCCCTGAGATGGTCAGGTTGCCTATAAATCTTATTTTTAATAGGCAGACTGTCCCCAGTGTCCACTTCATGAGTGCACCAGGTAGTCTGACTTGGAGTCGGAGAAAACATGTTTCTGAACTGATTGAGCACCTGTCTGCAATCAGTTTGCTGCTGGGCAGTGAGGCTGCCTGCCAAGGCCACACCATCAACTGACCCATCATCAGGTTTATGTGAGAGGAGGTCAGGGAGTGGGTCACTCTCTTCCTCCTGTCCCTCATCAGTAGCCATGAGCAAGCCCATGTCAGCCCTGTCTACATATGGCTTTAGCCTGTTGACATGGAGAATCCTGTGGGGACTTCATAGAGTTCCTAGGTCTACTAAGTAGGTAACCTCTCCCTTCTGTTCAACAATAGTGTGGGGTCCACTCCATTTGACTTGGAGAGCTGCTGGGGCCACAGGCTCCAACACCCACACTTTCTGTCCTGGCTGGTAAACAGTCAGTACAGCCTTTTGGTCATGCCAGGTTTTTTGCAGTTCCTGGCTAGCCTCAAGGTTTTTAGTTGCCTTTTTCATGTACTTAGTCATCCTGGAGCGGAGACCAAGTACATAGTCCACTATGTCATGCTTTGGCGGATGTAGAGGTAACTCCCATCCTTCCTTCACCAAATACAATGGACCCCTGACAGGGTGACCAAACAAAAGTTCAAAGGGGCTGTAGCCAACCCCCTTTTGTGGCACCTCTCTGTATGCAAACAAACGGCAGGACAAGAGCATGTGCCATCTTCGCCTAAGCTTTTCTGGGAGCCCTCAAAGGTTTTGTTGAACCTTTCAGCTAAACCATTGCATTGTGTGTGATAGGGTGTGGTGAATTTGTAAGTCACTCCGCACTCCTTCCACATTGCCCTTAAGTAACCAGACATGAAGTTGGTACCTCTGTCTGATACCACCTACTTAGGAAAACCCACTCTTGAGAGAATTCCCAAGAGGGCTCTTGCCACCACAGGTGCTGTAGTGGTCCTAAGGGGAATAGCTTCTGGGTACCTGGTAGCATGATCCACTACCAGCAGGATAAATCTGTGCCCAGATGCTGTTTGGAGATCCATGGGACCAACAATGTAAATTCCTACCCTTTCAAAGGGCACCCCCAATACAGGTAGTGGTTTCAGGGGGGCCTTTGTAGTGCCACCTGCTTTGCCACTGGATTGGCAGGATACACAGGAGCGACAAAACTCCATTGTGTCTTCAGACATGTGGGGCCAGTGAAAGTGTGGGATAAGTCTGTCCCAAGTCTTGTTCTGGCCCAGGTGACTTGCTAAAGGGATATCATGGGCTAGGGTCGATAGGAAGCCCCTGAAATTCAGAGGTATAACCAACCTCCTGGGGGCACCAGGCTTGGGGTCTCTACACTCTGAGTACAGGAGTCCATCATTCCAATACACCTTATGGGTACCACTAGCACTCCCAGCAGCCTCAGCAGCAGCTTGCTGTCTGATGGGTTCAAGAGTGGGGCAGCTATGCTACTCCTGGCTCAGATCTGCCCTGGAAGGGCCCCCTGTCCCCAAGAACTCAACCTGATCAGGCTCAAGCTCCTCTGGGACAGTTCCTTCTTCAGGACTGTGATCATCTCCCTCAAGAGACTGATCCTCCTTCAGAGTCAAGGGGGAAGGCTCTGCTTTAACCCTTCTGCTCCTCCTCTTGGATGGCACTTGGTCCATTATTCCAGAATCCAAGGCCTGTTCAGTTTCAGACATTTTGGCCTGTGACCCGGTCACAGCAAACACATCTGCAGAGATGCCCAGCATTGCTGCATGAGTCCTGAGCTCTACTTCTGCCCAAGCTGAAGTTTCTAGATCATTGCCAAGCAAGCATTCGACTGGTAGGTCTGCACTCACCACAACCTTCTTAAGGCCAGTTACCCCTCCCCAGGAGAAGTTAACAACTGCCAGAGAATGGTCTGTTCTGACATTGCTAGCATTGGTCACTTGGTACATTTTACCAAGTATAATCTGCCCAGGATCCACAAGATCTTTTGTCACCATAGTGACACTTGCTCCTGTGTCCCTGAATGCCAAAGCCTGTACTCCGTTGATTAAAGGCTGTTGCCTGTACTTGCCCAAGTTACTGGGACTCACAGAGGGGGTCATATCCATGCCCCCATCACAGACAAGAACAGCCTGAGTGGATTCTCTGACTAGGCCAGAGCCCAACTCAGTACCCAGGGTCAACCCTGCTATACCCTTGGCTTGTGTATTCCCACCACCAATTGTAACTGCACTAGGGGGAGCAGGTGCCTTAGGGGCATTGGTGGAGGCAGGAGTATTCTCTTTGGACTTGGTGCAATCACTGGTCCAGTGTGTCTTTTTCACCATGGTTTCTGTGAATCCCCACCTGAAGAAGATTTTTGAGGCCCTTGTGAAGACTTCTGGTCTTTACCCTTGTCCCCACCCATGTCAGAGTTCTTAGAATCTTGCTTCTTAGGGTCACCACCTTGGTTCTGTACCTTCTGCCTCTCCCTTGTTCTGACCCATTTGTCTGCCTTTTTTCCCAATTCTTGGGGAGAGGTCAGATCAGAGTCTACCAGGTACTGGTGCAACAGCTGATTTTGACAGTTATTAAGAATCTGCTCCCTCACTATCAAATTGTACAATCCTATGAAGTCACACACTTTACTGCCTAATAACCAACCTTCCAGAGCCTTAGCAGCACAGTCAACAAAGTACATCCATTCTTGATTTTGTGCCTTTTCGGTATCCCTGAACTTTAACCTGTATTGTTCAGTTGTTAGGCCAAACCCATCTATCAGTGCACTTTTCAAGACCTGGTAATCATCAGCATCCTCTTCTCTTACAGTGAGGAGCTTGTCTCTACCTTTGTCTGCAAAGGAGAGCCATAAGATTGCTGCCCACTGCCCTTGGGGGACCGTCTGTACTTTATAGGCCCTCTCCAAGGCAGTTATCCATTTGTGGATGTCATCCCCACTCTGGTAGGGAGGGACAATCTTACTTAGGTTTCTATGGTAATAAGACCTCTCCCTACCTCTAGGGAAGTTGCTGCCACCAAGGGTCTCTAGTCCCTCCTCTTTTCTAGCTCTGTAGAGCTCTAGGGCTTCCCTATCTAGGGCCATCTGCTGCTTTCTGAGGTGAAGCTGAGCTTGATGATACTTCTGCAGTCTCTCTCTCCTCTCCTGGGAGGTTTCCCTCCCTCTGTGAGAAGAAATAGAGTTCCCTACAGATGAGGTAGACTGGACAGACTCCCTTGAGAGAGATCTATTCCTTCTAACCCTATTTTCAACTTCCTGGAGGGACAAAGAGGAGAGCATTGTGCTCATCCTCATCATCCTCATCCAGTTGAGCTGTGGTCACCAGATCCTGATCATTGTCATCAGTCTGGTCAGCAGCAGAGTTTGGGCCAGGGGGAGTTCCACCCCCAGATCCACCTTCAACTGCTGTCCCACCCACTCTGCCTACCCCTTCAGGCCCACTAGACCCTGAGAGATCATCCAGCCTGAGTATCTGTAAAAGATGCTGGGTGGTTGGGCTTTTGCCTGTCTTCAGCTTCCTAATGGAACATAAGGCCCTAAGCTGAGCAAAGGATAGATCCTCATATTTATATGGGAGAAGCCCACTGGCTTCTGGCAGGGACCCACTGGTTCCTGGCTGATTAGACATTACTAGTGTGGTGTGGTGCATTGCACTACTGTTAGAAATGGGGGTCTCTAGTTGGCAATGGCTGGCCACTGTCCAAGTAGTGACCCTTCCTCCTAAGTCAGAGTAAGCAGCCTACACCCTTTGATAACCCGTGCTCAACCCTGTGGTGACGTAGCACGAGCAGCTAGGCTTATCTCAGAGGCAGTGTGTGAAGCATTTATGACCATACATAGAAATACAATGGGGAACACTACAAATGGACACCACCCAAGTAGTTAAAAAAAATAGGTATATTTATATAGACTTAATCACAAGACCAATAACAGTAAAAATCCCCAATACTAGAAAAATAGGGTTACTTTAAAAAATGCTGCAAAAATAGTTCAAGGTGCACAAAATGATGTTCAGTTCAATGCAGTGGTCTCTGCGACCCTTTTACTCACAAAGTATCTGGTTTCTGTAGCAATGCAACAAAAATGTCGCTAAGGAGTTGTAGCGATAAATTTCCTCACGCTATCCAGCAATGCGTTGAATCCTTACCGCAAGGGAGGATGATGCACTGGATTGTGGGCAGGACAAAGCGACAAACTTCTTCACGCTAAGCCGGTGAGGCGATAAAATCCTTGCCGCTGAGGGAGGATGATGCACCGAGCCTGTTGCGTGTGCGATCTTGCTGCAATGAAAGAAAATGGCGCTCCGCGAGGGAGCGACGATCCTGATGCGATGCGGGGAAAATGGCGAACGCTCGGCGTCCACGCTGCGATGAGCTTGATGCGATGATTTGGGGTTAGCGAGCGCTTTGGGGCCCGCTAACCAGCAATGCGACAATCTTCGGTATAGCGGGCGTTTTCAGGCCCGCTGACGGGTGATGCGATGATCTTCGGGATAGCGGCAGTTTTCAGGCCCTCTGACGGATGATGCGATAATCTTCGGGGTTAGCGACGATTTTCAGCACTCTTTTCTCAGCAGTAGAACTAGAGGCCCTGGAACTCACAGGAGCCTCACCTGCAGATAGAAATCCTCGCTGGGAGGAAACAGGAGGCTGGTGGTGGAGTCTGATGTGCCTGAGACTCCTGCAGGAGGCTAGCTCTCTTTTAGCCCTAGGGTGATTGCTGTAGCCACAAAATAAAAGTTCCTTCAAAGTCCTTTTCCTCTTCTTCCAAGTCCAGTAGTAACCACAGCACACCAGCACAAGGACAGTCCTTCTCCTACAGATTCCTGTAGTCACACGGACAGAGGTTCTTCTTGTTGTCCAGGAGCAATACAAATTGTAGGGGTTTGGGCACAAATATTTATACCCCCAAAGTCTTTGTTCTTAGGGGTCACAAGTCTCTGAACCCAGCCAGAACCTGTTCTGCCCAGCCCTGGAGCACTTTGTTTACCAGGCTGCATCCTTCCTTTCAAAAAGAGGGGGTCTGCCTTCAGACGCACAGTGGGAGGTGGAGTCAGCATTCACCTTACCAGGCACAGCCCTATTCAAGTGCAGGAGCTACCTATCCCCTCACTCCAAGGCAGATCTTTCCATTCAACCCAGGTCTGACTCAGCCTGCCCTGTCCCTCCAAAACCAGACAGCCAATACACATAATAGCAGAGCAAACTGGAAGGCTTAGGCAAGAAAGTACCTATACTCTAAAAGTGGTAGTTTCAAACACAGAATATAAAAATAACCTTCACTAAAAGATGTATTTTAATATTCTGAGCTCAGGCATACTAAATTCGTTTTTCTACCATGTTCTGTGGGTCAGTTAGGACTATAGAATGTAATAGCCCAGACCTCCCATTCTGGCCGATGGAGAACAGGTAGCCTTATAGTAGTGAAAAACGAAATTGGGTGTAATTCACTACTAGGACATGCTACACACATCAGGGCATGTCCTACCTTACACATACAATGCACCCTATCATAAGGGGGGCTTACAGGATGCCAAGGGAAGGTTTAGGGGCTGGGAAGTGGGTGCACTTCACAGCCAAGATGGCAGTTCTGGACTGCACGCAGACACTGCAGTGGCAGGTCAGAGACACACTTTCCAAGCTGCTTCTGTGGGTGGCACAAACAAGTGCTGCAGGCCCACCAGCAGCACTCGGTTTACCAGCCCTGGGCACACACGGGCCACGCTACTAGGGACTAACAGGTAAACCAAATAAGCCAATCATGGATGTACCAATTCATATGTCATCTTTACAAAGGGAGCATTCGCGCTGTGGCACTGAATGGCAGTGGCACAGCGCCCAGAGCATCTATAACCAGCAAAAACAGAGGAGACACAGCGAAAAATGGAAGGGAGACTCACGCCAATGGTGCCAGGTCTAACAACTACCTACACTAGTGTGGCCCACTAAACTCTCTTGAGTTGTAGAAAGGGTGTGCTAAGCCCTTGACACACAACTCTAAGTTCAGTAGAACTTACTGTATACTAAACTTGATATTATATGTACCTAAGGTACCTTTAGTGGTTTTCAGTTGATCAATTCAATTGAGATTATCTGGTAAAACAATAACAAGCTGGAATCCCACACGCTGCACACCAATGTGAGAAGTTGGCCTGGTATATGCTGTCCACTAATTAAAGTGGGCACCTTGTACCAGTCCAAACAACCCCTTATGGTGATAGGTTAAAGACAACCTTTACAGCTCACCCTGCACACCCACAAAATGCTCACCCTAGACACCTCTAAGTCCAAAAGGGTTCGCTCGTAGTCATCCTCTAAGTGTCCTTAAACTCTTAATTTCCAACTGCGACTTTCCCCATAGAAGTTAACGGCGATTCGCAGCTGTGTTCACACACTGCACGTGTCCCCCGTGGGTCCTCCTGTGTCACTATCTTGGGTGGTTCCTTGTGGTCCAAGCACTTCTACAGACTCTAGCCCTTGTGTCTAGTTCAGTCGTGATTCTTATACCACTTTATTGGTATATGGTTTGGTACGCCCCTAGGGCCCAAACGTGTATTTGTGCTTTTACTGTTGAATACTGACTTGTAACTTAAGTACTTCGAACTCCAGCCTCATAAAGAGACTAGAGGGGTGTGTTTTATATTAAATACATATATTTTAAATATATACCTGGTGTGGTTGTCCTTTCATTAGGTCATTCAGGAGATTATAGACTGGTACAACAAGCTGCTTTACATTCCTTTTATACTTAGCCTGAACGCTGTTCTCCATAGCTACCACTAGGATAGCTTTCAATAAAGTTTGTCTTTAACCTATCACCATAAGGGGTTTGTTTGGACTGGTACAAGGTGCCCACTTTAATTAGTGGACAGCATATACCAGTCCAACTTCTCACACTCACACACTACTCACCCTGCATACCCACACACTGCTCACCCTGCATACTCACACACTGCTCACCATATGCTCACACATTGCTCACCCTGCCTCTTCACACACTGCTGGCCCTGGACACCCACACACTGCTCACCCTGCACAAACACACACTTCTCACACTCACACACTGCTCACCCTGCACACCCAAACAATGCTCACCCTGCACACTCACACACTGCTCGCCCTGCATACTCACACACTGCTCACCCTGCACACTCACACACTGCTCACCCTGCATACTCACACACTGCTGACCATGGACCCCCACACACTGCTCACCCTGCACACTCACACACTGCTAACCCTGCACACTCTTACACTGCTCACTCTGCACACCCACACACTGCTCACCCTCAACACCCACACTCTGCTCACCCTGCACACCCACAGACTGCTCACCCTGCACACTCACACACTGCTCACCCTGCATACTCACACACAGCTCACCCTGCACACCCACACAATGCTCACCCTGCATACTCACACACTGCTCGCTCTGCACACTCACACATGGGAAACAGCCTTAATCACGAATCTTTAACTATGAGGTACTAAAAAACGAATTTTTTACAACGACCTTTCCTGAGCGAGTCAATTAAACCACGGCTTACATGAACGACTACATGAACAACGAAATAAACTTACCACGCTCGATTTGCAAGGCTGCCCAGGGGGGTTGCGCTGCAGCCCCCCTAAAAGGGCGGCCGCCTTAGTGCCACAGGAAGGCACTAGAGTCGCCGGTCTAGTCCCTGGGCCACGGCCAGGGAAGACGTCCGGCCGACCCATTTCCGGGGAGGGGGGAGGGGACAGGGGTATTTAGGCTGTCCCCGCCCATCCTTCGCCCTCTTGTCCCTCGCCGTCTCGCCTTGGATCGCTCACCTCGCACGATCGTCCGCGGCCCAGAACGTCCGCCTGTCGCGGTGAGCTTGCTTGCATCGCCCCTGCCTTGTCCCTGGGCAGCACCAGGTGACAGGGCCCTGTGGTCGGAACACCACAGGCGGGGGGGCAGGCTCGGGGCATGCCCGGGGTTCTGGCCTGGGAGGTCTGTGGGTACGGTGAGGGGTGGGGGTGCGGTGTCCCTTGCGTGAGTCGGGCTGGTGCGGTTCAGGGCTTTGGCCCTGCATCCCCATTCTCGTTTGTTGCGGCCTTGAGCGGAGCATATGTCGGGGACCGCGCTGCGCCCGAGGCGGGCCGGGGGGATTGGGGACGGGGTGAGCGGCGGTAGGCTGGGGCACACGTGGCCTCCTTCTCCCGCGGACCTCCTGTGCGATGACTAGTAGACGCGGTCGCGGGTCTGGGCCCCATGCTAGGCAAAGGTTTTCTTGCTCCCCCCCCCCTGCTCGACCAGTGTCGTCATGAGCGGTGCATTCTCGGGCTGGGGAGGTGCGACGACGCCTTGGGAGGGTGTCAGATCTCCGAGCCGGAGAGCGGGGGGTCAACACGGTGGGAAGCGCGCCAACACCGGGGCAAACTGCTGTCCTCAGGGTTCTGTGCAAATCATTTCTCCCGTGCCCGACAAAATAATATAATAATGTGCGTCCCCATGTAACGCAACTGGTGCTATGTAAGGCGCTCGGATACCTGATTGGAATCCGGCAAGCTAGCGCTGTGTATATCTCTGCAATATTAGATAAATTACAACATGCCAGTTTACAGCTATCCTCATGCTCCTAAAAGTAGCAATAACCTTTCATTGCGTCAGTGGCCTGGGCAATTCACTGTGTAGCGGGTCGGCCACGTGCGCCAATGTGGGGCCTCTGCGGGGGCGTTTGTAGTTGTCTAAACAAAGATGGCTTCAGCTGAATGCGGCATTAGCAGGCTCTGGTTGAGGCGTGATGTAGGTGCCCATGGCAGGACGCCTTGCTTTCGAGTGACTCACGTGGTTTGAAGCTGGCATCAATCCCGCCCCCAAAGTTACAGGCAAATAAGAGCTAAGATTGTCCTGTTCTTAGAACCCGTGTTCTGACCTGTGTTGAGAAATTAACACCAGGGTAAATCCGCCCCTGCAATGCATTACTGTGCGCGTCATCCCGTTGTATTTTGAAAGCGCCCACGGCAGCGCCAAGGAAGAAGGGAACATGGTGTACCCGTGGCTGAGCTGACACAGCATGGTGCCCTGGAAGCAATGGCAAGAGCACCACTTGTCCAGTCGGCTCCGGGGACCTCGCGTGCGACGCGTCCCACCCGGAAGTCTCCCCAGAGTCAGGCCGAGCTCGCGCCATTTACGTATCATCGTGCAACTGTCCTGCCCAGCCACATCTTCGAGCGTGCCCCTGGCGGTACGGTGGCTGGCCAGCTCGACCGCAGCCGATGTCGGGACTGTTGTGTCATGGATTTAGTAGTATTTAACCGACAGCGACGGAGGGTAAATTAGCATTTGTATTGTGGATTTCCAGGCTATGTGAAGTAGCCTGGTGCAATGGTAAGCTTTGCCGGGCAGCCTCCAAGTATGACTGAGCCTGGGTAGCGCTAGGCCAGGGCCCGACCATGTGGGGCTCGGTGTGTGGGTAGGCCTGGGGGTTCTCGGTCAGGGGAGTCCTCTCCTCCCCGGTCTTGCTGGTGGTAGTAGCCCAAATTTCCATAGCTGGTCACTCACCCCCCGACGAGTACTGTCTAGGCTGGCCGGGGGGCCATGCAGTGGCCCCTCATCAAGGCGTGCGCACTCTAACTGGGAGGCACTAATGCAGCACCTTTGCAGAGGTTCGTGAGGGCCGCCGTTTCGTGCCGCCAGCTCCCTGCTCAGCCTGGGAGGGTAGGCTCACTATATTCGGAACACCTATGCAGAGTGAGCCGGGGTATCCAGGTAGGGATGTGGGGGGGCTATGCGGGCGGAGCTGCTGCTTCAGTTGTTTATGGTAATCACCCTTTGTTTGCCTTTTCCCGTCTTTTATGCGACATCACTTTGACCATTACCAACATCCTATTTTAATCGTCAGCAGCCAGTTGGATGTTAGGCCTTGTAGGAGGGTGCTTTTCAGATCGTTTTTATTAGGGCTCGTAGTCTTACGCCTCATTTAAGGGATAAGCAGCAGGCGTACCAAACAAACTTTAGATGTAAGCTGATAAACCTGCAACCACCAATGCTGTAAAAGTACTGGCATTAAAGATGACTCAGATGTGTCCCACGCGCAGTCCGTGTCAGCTTTCCCCGGTGAGTGCAGGGGTATTGTTATCCCTCCTTCCACACAGTATTTCCCCCGCAGTAGGGGGCCGTGCGGGGGGGGGCAGTCGTGCGCTGTGGTGGTTGTCCCCAGGCCCCCATGAGCAGTAGGGGTCCGGTCTCGAGTGGGGTGGTTCCCCGGCTGCCCATTGGGTCCCTGGGCTGTGAGAGCACATCCGAACTCTGACCTGATCTCAGGCTGTCTGGTTCCTGTTTTGGGAATATCAGGATTGTTGCGGCCAAGTTGTAAGCTTTCCTTTAGTATACTCAAGCCTTCGTTGCTGCTTAATTTTCTTATGCACGAACAACCATTGACGAAGTCTATAGTTCTGACTGGTAGAATTGAGGCTAGTGGTGTATTGGCCACCGGGTGGCACTGCCACATTGTGTTCTTTCGGCACATACCGTTCTATTGAGTTGTCGAGTCTCAACTTTTCACAGGTGTGTGTTGCACAGTGGTGACAAAAGATGTGATCGGCAGAGTTGATTATATTTGTCTGCGGAAACGTAGACCTTCGACACATTGTTGTGCTGATTTTATTTCCCTCCCCTTGCATGAAGTGAAGCCGTGTAGATGGCTGCAGCCGGCAGCCGTATTTGTGTTCATCCACCTCATTGTAAGTGCGTTCTTGGCCAGACACGAGCTTCAGCAGCCAGGCATGCAGGCGCATATCAGGTCCCCTGGGTTATTGTGGCCGGGGTTACGCAGGTCAGGGCCAGCGGACTAGTTGAAATCGGGTTAGGTGTTCCAGATGCCATGGGCGCCCAACCTAGGTGATGTGGGTACCACCAACTCCTGCGCATTCATGGGTTGCTGAGGTTCTTGTCGGAGGGGGCAAGTTAGGCCTGCCTGCACACTTTTGATTTGGTTTATTTGCTGGTACATAGCACCATCGTTCTGCTTTGAACTGTCATTACATTTCAGCATCATTTCGCTTAATCCCTCAAAGGTTCGATAGGCAACCCTGGACTTTTAGAATTGCGGCTCCGTCACTATTTGTTTTCTTAAGTTGCAGAGTCTGGTAGTATAAGGGGAGCGAGTTTATCATGCTATGGAGTACTTCAGAGACCGATTGTACAGATGTAGCAGTGGCTGTTGCATATTTACATTTGGCACAGTTAACCCTAGCACATGACTCACCATGCTAGGCGTAGCTTCCTCCTTGTAAGGGCCTTTTTGAGTTTAGCGTCACCATGTTTCGCTAGTAGAGTGCTTCAATCACTTGCTTAACACCCTCCACTGACTGCGCGAATATATCGAGGGCACATCAAATCTGGTGATCCACAGGCAGCATCGCAAATTTATGCACAGCAGCAACCGTCGTGCCGCTTGGGCTCCGAATCTGATCCTGTACCTACTTCTGAGGCCGCAGATTTTAGAACTCTGAGGGTTGAGATTACACCCATCGAGCAGGATAGTCTCCTCCGGTAAGCAGGCTATGGGCATGCTTTGCCAGGTCGTGTCCGGATCGGTCAACAAGCCGGTGCTCGCCAGGGTAGGGCATGCATAGGGGCTGTGCATAGGTCTGGTCAAACTCAGCAGAGCAGTTACTCACTGGTTTAGGAGACATGCTACAGGGCTTCTGGTATAGCTCTTCACTGCACGGTCAGTTTTTATGGGTGGATTCGTGCAACATCAGAGACAGTATCTCACAACAAGACAGGAACTCCAGAATCAGAATTCGAGGGGGATCTTAGATTATTTGGGCTCCAAGCCAACTGGCCTCATGTGCAACGCGCGATACCTGGGCAGCATGTGCGCATGTGAGTATCTTCGCGTAGGGTAGTCTCAGGATTTACAAGACAGTGGGGGATCAACAGAGACTTACATTTATTGGATTCACTATTGGGTAGTCTATCTCCAGGGGGAGGGACTCATACAGTTTCTCCCCGGCCACATAAAGCCACAGTGATACACGCTTTACATACGGTACCGTGCAGTAGGTCTACCTGCTTGAAACACAGCGTGCAACCCCCGGAGCACCCGGTCTGGGTCTGCTCCAAGATTCCATCGCTAACGGCAGGACAGTCAATTGTTCGACCCTAAATGATGGTAACGGCTCGTGGGCATGTTGGCCTGTGCTAACCCAAAGCTTGCATGAGTATACAGTAAGGGGGGCTTTACTTTGAGTGCCCGGTAAATTTATGAGTGGGGCAGTTGAACCGATACCACCAATTGGCGACTGCCACGGTATAATTTAGGCTTATCAGACGGGCAGGCGGCATAGGGGTTGGCCTGCCCTGGGATCGCCCGTAAGATAACCCACCATGTTTGCATATTGGTCATGCTAATAAACCTGCAGCAATATTTCTCCACTTACAAAAGTGTCGTGTGGTTTATTGATGTATTAATGTGTGTTATGTGACTTCAGTTGCCGATATTGGCACTATGCAAGGCCAGGGAAGACGTCCGGCCGACCCATTTCCGGGGAGGGGACAGGGGTATTTAGGCTGTCCCCGCCCATCCTTCGCCCTCTTGTCCCTCGCCGGCTCGCCTTGCCCGCCCCTCCGCTTACCCGGCAGCCGGAGGTACAAGGTGTGAGGGGGGGTTAGGTTTTTTCAAACATATTATTTTGTGTTGCAGGAGGAGTTATAGGGCGATCCACAGTCTGCAGATACCAAGGGGTACTTCATGCAGCAGCACAGCGTGGTGCTAAGCCAGGATACCCAGGGATGTCTTAGCGTTGTCCCCTGGAAGAACTACGGGGCCCCGTTAGTCCTACGGGCGGTTGTGGGTCTGAGCAACCGGGGTCTGCCATAATCCGCTCCGCCCACCTCTTTCGGGGGGGGCGTGAGTAAGCAAGTGGACTGGTGGTCTACGGATGGGAGGGGTGGCCCCTCCCAAGATTTGGTATGCACCAATTGGCGACTGCCACAGTGTAATTTAGGCTTATCAGACGGGCAGGCGGCATAGGGGTTGGCCTGCCCTGGGATCGCCCGTAAGATAACCCACTGTAGCGTTTTGCTTTATGCTAATTAGCATATCAGCGCACTCGCGCTAAAGAACCACAGGAGCCGGTGATTTGGATTACACACGCGGCTCCGACTGACTCGCCGAGGCCACGCCTCTTTATTTTATCCCCGCGTGCGTCTGACGTCACGCGTCAGCGCTAGCGCACCCCGGCAGCGCGGAAGACTAGACCGCCTCGTCGCGCGCCGGACATTACACTCCTTCCAACCTTTATCAAAACAACAAATAATTGACACAAAACAAATAAACGATGGATCTGTTACCAGTCTGCCAGTCCTTGCGGGTTACACCAGATAGTCAGCCAGCTGGTACGATGGTGCGGGATTCCTCCGCAGGCCATAGCGGGACTGGCCGTCTCTGGATAGGGCCACCTCTGGGGTCCTGCGCTTTGGGGTGCTGTGCTCCTCCCGGGACGGGGAGCAGCTGGGCAGGTTACCCCCAGGAGTGGCTGGCAGGGACTGGGAGTCACGATCTCTGGGATCACCATCTTCATCCGGACCTTCCTCCCCCTCCTGGTCTCCGCTCAGTTGGCTTGGGCTTCGTCCCTCCGGCTCGAGCCCGGGACGTGAAGGAGTCTCAGGATGGACTTTCTTGAAGAAGGACACATCCCGGGTAACAGTTTCAGCTCCTCTCTGGGCGGTCACCATCGTGCCTGTCCGGCGGGTGACGGTCCATGGTCGTGGTTCGAAAGGGAGTCTGAATTTGCTTCCAGGGTATCGGTCCTTGACATACACCTGATCTTGCATTTGGATCGTTGACTCCTTGGCTCCTCTCCGTCTGCTGGCTTGATCATTCGAGCGAGTCCGATTGGCCAGAGTCTTCTCGTTACTGGCCTGTACCGGAACCCAGGTCGGGTGGTGGGGAAGCGTGTCACTCACTATTCTTCCCATGGTGGCCGTTCCCGGCGCTGCTTCCGTTGTGACGTGGGGGGTCATCCGTATTCCCTCAGAAAACTATAAATCGCCCTTTCCAACGGAGATCCGTCCACCATGGCTATGCGTATTGTCTTATTGAGGGTTCACATAAATCTCTCCACCTCTCCGTTGGCTTGGGGCCAGCGTGGTGCCACCTTGCGATGATGGATCCCCCAACTCCTGAGGTACTCTGCAAACTCTTGCCCTTGGAAGGGGGGTCCGTTGTCAGTCTTGACAACTTCAAATATGCCATGAGTGGCAATGGTTTTCTCGAACTTCGCAATCACCTCCGTGGCTGTCTGGCTCCCCACTATTTCGACCTCTGGATATTTGGTAAAATCATCGATGATGACTAGTGCATAACGTCCATCTGGGAGGTGTCCGAAGTCGGCACTCACACACTCCCACGGCCTCTGGGGGTTTGCTTCGGTCACCACTGGGTGAGGGCGGTCCAGCTGTCCTGCCGCTTGGCACCAATTGCAGGTTCTCACGGTCTGCTCTACCATAGCGTCCATGCCCGGGAACCATACCTTGGCTCTGAGCCTGCCCTTGGTTTTCACCATTCCTTGGTGCCCTCTGTGGTCTAGGTCTACCGCCTGCTGGGCGAGGCTGGCCGGCATGACCAGTCTGGGGCCTCGTAGAAGACATCCTTGGCCGTCGATGGACAGTTCTCCCTTTATCCTCAGGATGGATTCCAGTGTCAGTTTGGCTTGGGGTGTCCTCCGATTTAGCGATTCTTGGATGGCCTTCCAATCCCCTGACTTGACGGCATCCGCCGCTGCTCGCAGACATTCGTCTCCTCTAGACGCTTCGATGATTGCAGCTAGACTCATCGGAAGGGGTCGTGACCGCTCCATCACAAGCCGGACATATTCCTCTGTGTCCTCCGCCTCTTCAAGTTTCTTTCCGCAGGTGCCTCGACAGATAATCCGCCGGGTTCGTGGCTCCCGGTTTGTACTCCACCCGGTAATCGTACCCCTGTAGTTGGAGTATCCATTTTTCAATTCTGGGTGGTGGTTTCGATGCTGACCCTTGGAAGAGAGGTATGAGGGGCTTATGATCACTCGCCACCGTGAAGTGGTGGCCATACATGTATACGTGAAAATGTCTACAGGCCCAGTGGATGGCAATGGCCTCTCGCTCAATCTGCGAGTATCGTTGTTCTGTCTCGGTCAAAGACCGGCTAGCGTAGGCGATGGGGGCCCACTCTCCATTGCTCTGAAGCTGAGCCAACACCGCTCCCAGACCATAGGGGCTTGCGTCCACCGCCACATTGGTGGGCTTCGCAGGGTCGAAGTACGATAAGGTGGTGTCCGCCGAAAGGGCTGCTTTTGTTGCTTGAAAAGCTTGCTCCTGGTCAGGGCCCCATTGCCATGTGGGCGTAGATTTTGTCAATTCCCTGAGAGTTTGGTGAGATTGGAGAGGTCGGGGATGAAGCGTCCGCAGAAATTTACCATGCCCAGGAAACTTCTTGCTTCTGAGATGTTGGTTGGGGCTGGGGCTTCTTGAACGTCCTTCACCTTGTCTGGGTCTGGGGCCACTCCTTGATCTGAGAATGTGTACCCGAAGAAGCTAATCTTGTTCTGCAAAAATTGGCATTTCTCCCGGTGCAGGGTCAGGCCTGACTCCTGGATTCTCTTGAGGACTCCCCTCAACCTCTGGTGGTGTTCCTCTATGGTTGACGCATAGATCAGCAGATCGTCGCTTACATTCAGCACTCCAGGGAGCCCGCTGAGGACTTCTCTAATGGTATTTTGGAATACCTCGGCGGCACTCGAGATGCCGAAGTTTAGACACCGATACCGTCTGAGGCCCACATGTGTGGAGAAGGTGGTTATGTACCTCGAGTCTGGATGGAGTGGCAGCTGGTGGTAGCCTGATCGGAGGTCCATTTTTGAGAACCACCTGGCGCCATTCAGCTCCCCTAGGATGTCATCAATGGTGGGCGTCAGGTGTCGTTCCCTTTTTATGGCGGCGTTGGGGAGGCACATATCCACGCAGATGCGGACCTGTCCGGGCTGTTTTGGCTTCCTGGCGATGACGATCGGGGACACCCATGGGGTTGGTCCGCTGACCTTCTCTATGATGCCTTGTTTTTCCAGAGCCTCCAGCTCCTCTTCGACCTTTTGCCTCAAATGGAACGCAATTCGCCTGTGCCTCAGCGCCACCGGTTGGACAGATGGATCAATATGTAACGACACTTCCTTCCCTTTCAGGCACCTGATTCCTTTGAACACTTCCCCGAACTCCTCCATGATGGTATCCAGCTCCTCCTCTAGGACTGCCATGGCGAACGATATCAGTCTCAGCTCTTCGGCCGATTGCCCGCTCAATAGCATCCCGCTGCCTTCTTCTGTGACATAGACGGTGGTGCCTATTTTCCTCTCCCCATGTTGCAGTTCCGTCTTAAAACACCCGATGAGAGGGATGGGCGTCTTCTGGCCGTATGCAAATACTCGGATCTTTGCTTCTCGCAGCGGGGGTTTGGTGCGTAGCTGGTGATAGACATTGGCGGCCATCAGCTCAATGGACGCCCCTGTATCAATGGTCGCTTTTATTTCCTGTTGGTGGATCAAGATGCGACATTTTGGAAGTCTGCGCTTCTTCCTTTGTGGCTGGTTAATCGTGAACACATAGTGGACTGGGTACTCCTCGGCGTCATCGTCCATGTCTTCGCTATCCGCCTCCTCTCGCACCGCATGTGCAGCTTCTTTCTTGACTCTGGTGGACCTGCACACCGCTGCGAAGTGGTTCATCCATCCGCATGCGCTGCATTTTTTCCCTCTTGCCGGACAGTCTTGCATGCGGTGGGGCTGGCCTCCGCAATACCAGCATACTTTCTTTTTTGTGTCCGGTTGTCTTTTCCTTCCGGCAGGTCTCACCTTGGGCCGTACCACGTTCACCTTTTCCGCCACCAGGACTTGTTCCGTCTTAACGGGGCGATGCAGGGCTGCTTCCATGTGCGAGGCCCTCGCTTGCGATAGCTCCTTTGATCGTCCTAGTGTGAGGATGTCTGCCAGGGGCTTGCCGTCTTCCTGGAGGATGGTGACTCGGAGCTTGGATGAATAACACCCTTGTATGATCTGTCCTCGGATCTCCTCCTGCTCATCTCAGAACCCACACGTGCTGGCTAGCTCCTTCAGTCTGCCATGGAACGCATCTAGCGACTCTTCCGCCTCCTGCTTGGCTTGACGAAAGATAAATCTTTCATAGTCTCTGTTCGCCATGGGTTCGAAATGGGCATTTAGAGCGTTCAGCAGCGTGAGGTAAATCTTCGGCGTTGCCTCCACGATGGTCTTGTAGATGCGGTGGATGTCTTTGCCTCCCAGGTGGAGTAGCAATGCTCTGCGTCTTTCCCTCGATATGCCTGCCCCCTCAAAATATATTTGTAGGCTGTCTGTCCAATCCCTCCAGCGTGGGGCAAGGGATGACGGGGCACCATCAACGACAAACGGCTCCAGGGCGGGAATCGACGCCATCTTGGCACGTGCTCAGCATGCTGTGGAGACTGTCTGCTTCACTTCCCCTGGGCGGACGCAGATGGGGGCGACGCCCTACGCGCTTCTGGTGTGGTCCACCCTTGCCCCTCCACCATGCGGGGACACGTCACTCATGGATCCAGCGGCAGGGTCCTCGGAGCCTGGACGCTCCAACAGGGTGTGGACCTGCTCCAGGGCACTGGACAGGCATGTGCTGGTCAAGCACCAAGGTCACTCTCAGCCACCAGGTGGTCATTGGGCAAAGCTCCCAGGGGGCACATGGATGGGACTCTCACCTCTCGTCCCACGTGCGGAACCAGCCACCTCTGCAGGCCTCCAGGGGGAGATCACCGATCTCTGGCCACCAGCATGGGACAGACACTCAGCCCTGTAGGGACATGGGCACCTTTAGCAGGGTCCAAAACACTCCCTCGTCGCCAGTGTAGCGTTTTGCTTTATGCTAATTAGCGTATCAGCGCGCTCGCGCTAAAGAACCACAGGAGCCGGTGATTTGGATTACACACGCGGCTCCGACTGACTCGCCGAGGCCACGCCTCTTTATTTTATCCCCGCGCGCGTCTGACGTCACGCATCAGTGCTAGCGCACCCCGGCTGCGCGGAAGGCTAGAGCGCCTCGTCGCGCGCCGGACATTACACCCACCATGTTTGCATATTGGTTATGCTAATAAACCTGCAGCAATATTTCTCCACTTACAAAAGTGTTGTGTAGTTTATTGATGTATTATTGTGTGTTATGTGACTTCAGTTGCCTATATTGGCACTATGCTGCATGCATTTTTGCGTCTCCATTCAAACAAGTTCATTTCATGGTTGCTGCATGAGGTACCGTCTCCTTTCCCCAAGCAGGTTTGGAGCGAAGTTTGTAACCTAGCTGCAGCTATTCACTTTATATTTTAATATGCCACGCTAATCCAATGACAAAAGAAATAACATCAGAGAATAATGATGCCTCATACCCACCTGGTCAACTTTACTATTATTTGCGTATCCATGCCGAAAAGTTCAATTACTGGTTGCTGCATGCGGTAGCGTCTCCTCTCCTCCCAAATCATATACCATAATGGAAAAATAGTAGAACTAATATTTACTGGCTTGGAGTGAGCCGGAAGTGGTTCGCGGGATGGAAAGGCGAACAGCATAAAAGTTCCGGTGTCTTGTTTCAGGAAGGAGGATTCGGTGACAGAGAAGGGCCAACATTAACAGCAGGGAAGGGGAGGTAGTATACGAAGGGAACTGTTGGAGCCGGCCTCGTGGCGTGGTCCTGTTCCCCCTCGCCAAGCCGCACGAGGTCCCCTGCACCTCGGGGCTCCTCCATTTTGGATTGTACGTAACTCTGCGCGCCAGCCTACGTGACCCCGCTCAACCCGGCCTCGGCCCCAGCAAGCCCCGACATCCAGGCACCAACAGCTGGCCAGGGGCTACCACGTGAACACTTCCCCACTCCCGGCGGAGGGCAGTATCGATGGGACCCCCAACCGTCCTCCCACACCTAGGTGCGATCGCCCCACAGCTCTCCTGGGCCTGGCACCTCTCCCGCTGGGCGTCTGGCCTCTCCCAGCCCGGCCTCTCCGCCCCCCCGGGCGCAAGGGTCCGGACATCAAAGGGCTCCAGACCTATATCTGGGGCGACCCTGCAACAGGACAGCAGTTGTATCCCGGAGTCGAGAGCCCTGCTGATTGAATCGCGGCCGAGCCAACGGAGAAGAACTCTTGTTTGAGACTCTACCACGAGCCCTGCTGACTGCGTCGCGGCTCCACCTTATTGAGGTCACGAAGCCTCACGGAACATCGGGGCCCTGCTGACGCTGTCGCGGCTCAACCTCGCTGAAACCTCCCTCGGAGCCCTGCTGACGTCGTCGCGGCTCGAGCTGAACCAAGACACCGTAAGAGCCCTGCTGACCTGGTCGCAGCTCGAACTCCACGGACTGAACACCAGAGCCCTGCTGACGCCGTCGCGGCTCGACCCCTCCGAGATCCGGAGGCCCTCCAGCGTGGGGATAAGAACTGGGCCCCAGGTACCCTCGTACCAAGCTGCTGCTAAAGACTGTCCCGCTACCCCGTCCCTACCAAAGACTTTGAGACTCTTGTGGATCCCTCGATCCCCCCTTGTAAATATTGATAATCGTAACTTCATAAGTGCTGATAAAGAACTGCTCGTCTTGCTGAATCCCCTTGAGTCCTGTGTGGTGGTGTTACTGTGCTAGTACGTTATAGGAGAAGGACCTCTCCCCGGAGGCTTCTCAGCAGCGCTCGGCTACTTCGTGCAGTGTGGGGGCCCCTCTGGGCGGTCTCTCCGACCCCCCCCCGAGGCCCGCCTTCCAACATTTGGTGGCCAGCGACGGGATCCGAGCAGAATGCAGTTCGTACAAGCAAGTAACCCACTCGCTACCCATCCAGACGAACAGAGACCATGAGCAACCAGGAAACCACCGCGGCCATGGAGTTCCAACCAGAACGGTTGGAGGAGTATACTCACAGAGTTAAAACAGTTCTGCAAAGACAAGGGCATTGCAACCACCGGCCTAGGTACCAAGGAAGAGATGCAGAAAGCCCTGAGAACCTGGATAGAGTCCGAGGCGGACCCCTCCCAGAACGAAGGGCCCCTGCCCCTAAATGCAGCCACACCACCCGCACCGACCCCGGCGAACGGAGGGAGAAACAGCCTGGGAACCGGCCTCTCCGTGGAGGAAATACAAGAGCGGGAGAAGGTCCGGACCCACGAACTAGAGCTTGCACGACTTCGGCTGGACGGCGAACTCCGGCTGGCCGAAAAGAAAATGGCCATAGAACAGCTACGGCTGCAGGAAGAGATAGAGGAGAAAAAGCGGCATCGAGAATTGGAAGAAAAAAGGTTGACCCTTGAACACGAGCGGGGCCTCAAAGAACTCGAACTCAAGGCCCAGAACGGGGAGACCGGCACCCCCAGTAATAGAGACGCTCCACCCCCCACCGAAGCCAAGGTGCATATCCCCAAAGATGTCGTCAAAGAATACTATAAAAACGACGACATCCAGCAGTGGTTCAAGGCGTACGAGGTGGCCATGACCTCCCATCGGGTGCCCCGGAAGGATTGGGGTGCTGGCCTATGGGGGCGGTTCCTTAGCGAGGGCCGAGACACCCTGCTCCAGCTACCAGAAGAGGTGGTGAACTCCTACGACCATATGAAGGAGGCCCTGCTCACCCGCTACGGACTAACCGCGGAAATGTACCGCCAGCGTTTCAGAGACTGCAAAAAAATCCCCGGTACCACGTGGGTAGAATATGTGGACTTCTTCAGCAGGGCCCTAGAAGGATGGATCAAGGGTAGCAAGGTCACCACCTACGGGCAGCTGGTCGACCTCATTATTTGGGAACACCTCTCCAACAACTGCTTCGTGGAGCTAAGACAACACCTCCTCGACAGCAAGCTGACCGAACCGCGGAAGCTCGCCGCCGAGGCCGATCGATGGGTCAACACCCGAGTCCCCCGGAACTCGATGGGGGAGTACCAGAGAAACACCGCCGGACCTCCCCGCCAGCGCGGCGGAGGAGGAGGGTCGAACCGGAATCGGGACATCCCCGCCAGGCCACCCCGAAGTCCGCCTCGAGGGCCGCCTCAGCAACACCTCTCACCGAGCCTGGCCCGAAGAGGGACGGCACCAGCCCGGACCGGACCTCGGCCCTCGATAACCTGCTACGGCTGCCAACAAACCGGACACTATGCCAGCGACCCGGCCTGCCCCATGAACCGAAGAAGTGGGGCCGGCGGGCCCCCGCCCCGAGAGCTGGCGGCTGCCGCCCTGGGGGAAGGGGAGGAAGAGGAAGAACCCCTCGACAGAGGAACCACTCACTGGGAGCCGGCGGCCATGTCCCTGGTCTGCCTGGGCAGCCGAGAAATGGTGCCCCTAACACCCATCCCGAGCAACACCCAGAAGTACCAACAGTGGGTCACTATCAATGGACGACGGGCCGAGGCCCTCCGTGACACCGGAGCCAGTGTCACCGCTGTCCGCTGCCACCTGGTGACCCCCGAACAGATCCTGCCCAATGTACTATGCCCCGTCCGGACGGCCGACAACAGCGAAAGCATGTGCCAGATGACCCAGGTCCCCTTCGAATGGGGAGGGGTGACGGGCATACTAAAGGTGACTGTCCGCGACGACGCCCCGGTGGACTGCCTCCTGGGGAACGAGCTAGAGAGTTCTCCCTGGGCTCAGGTGGAGCGGCGAGAGCACCTCCGAATGTTGGGGCTACCCGAATGGGCCTGCGCCACTACCCGGTCCATGGCCACCCAGGCCCCACGCTCGCCCATAGCATCCGACCCCACCAGGCCCGAGGGGCCCGCACCACCACCCGCCTCCAGCGAGGGAGAAGCGGACGCTGATACCGGATCCACCGAACCCTCCCCAGACGAAATCGCCTCTCTCAAAGCGCTCCCAGCGCTTGCCCAATGGTGCCACGACTGGGGTCCCACCCGAGAGCAGTTCCAGTAGGAACAGAAGACCTGCCCCTCCCTCGAAGGGGTCCGACAGCAGGCGTCCTCGCAGGCCAACGGTGACCAGACCGGAACGCACTGGGTCTATTGGGCAGAGGGCCTACTGTACAGCGAACAGAAGATTGCGGAACTGGGGGCCAGTCGAGTGCTGGTGGTCCCCCTCCGATTCCGGGAGTTCCTCCTTAACCTAGCGCATGATGTGCCCCTCGCCGGGCACCTGGGGCAGGACAAAACCTACAGCCGCCTGGTGACCCACTTCTACTGGCCCCGGATGCGGAGAGACGTGGACAACCACTGCCGGTCCTGCCAGACCTGCCAAGCCAGCGGGAAGGCGGGGGGACGGGTCAAAGCCCCCCTCCAGCCCTTCTCAACAGTCAACACCCCGTTCAAACGGGTCGGGATAGACATTGTAGGGCCCCTGGACCCCCGGACCGCCCTGGGTCACCGCTTCATCCTGGTCCTCGTGGACCACGCAACCAGGTACCCTGAGGCTATCCCGCTTCGGACTGTGACGGCCCCCGTGGTGGGCCGGGCCCTAATGGGGATCTTCTCGAGAGTGGGATTCCCCCGAGAAGTGGTGAGCGACCGGGGTACGAACTTCATCTCTAAATACATGCGGTCCCTGTGGCAGCAGTGCGGGGTCACGTACAAATTCACCACCCCATACCACCCTCAGGGGAACGGACTGGTTGAGCGGTTCAACCGAACCTTAAAGGGAATGATCCAGGGCCTGGAAGAGCCCCTAAGGCGGAGATGGGATGTCCTGCTGCCGTGCCTCCTGTTTGCCTATCGGGAGGTCCCGCAGAAGTCCCTGGGGTTCAGCCCTTTCGAACTGTTGTATGGGCATCCGGTCCGCGGACCCCTCAGCATGGTCAAGGAGGGCTGGGAGACGAAGCCCCAAGATGCCCCTCCCGACGTCTACCGATACCTCCTGACCCTACGAAACCAGACCCGCAGGTTCCGAGCCCTGGCCGAAGCCAACCTCGAGGCCAGCCAGGAGGACATGAAGCGATGGTATGATCGGAACGCCTCTACCATTGAGTTTGAGCCAGGCCAGCAAGTCTGGGTCATGGTACCGGTTGACCCCTGCGCCCTCCAGGACAAATGGACTGGGCCCTTCAAGGTGGTGGAGAAGAAGAGCCCCGTCACCTACCTAATCGACCTAGAGTCCCCCCGGAACCCCCTCCGGGTCCTACACGCTAACCGGCTCAAACCCCACTTTGCCCGGACCGAACTGAGCCTGCTACTGGCAACCGACGATGGGGACGAAGACGACTCCGAGCCCCTACCCGACCTCCTGCGGATCAGCGACCACGATGGGTCCATCGAAAGCGTTCAACTCGCCTCCTCCCTGACGCCGGAACAGCGCCACGACTGTCAGCAGCTGTTGCAGCCCTTTGCAGCCCTCTTCTCCCTCACTCCGGGGGTGACCCCATGGTGCGTCCACGACGTCGACACTGGGGACAGTCCCCCCGTGTGACACCGAGCCTACAGAGTACCCGACCGGGTGCGGGCCTGCATCCAGGGCAAGGTGGCAAAGATGCTGGCCCTCGGGGTCATCGAGCCCTCCGACAGCCCGTGGGCCAGTCCCGTCGTCCTGGTACTGAAGGCCGCCGCCCCAGGAAATCCCCCGGAGCTACGATTTTGTGTGGACTACCGGGGTCTGAATGCTGTTACCAAGACCGATGCCCATCCCCTTCCCCGGGCCGACGAGCTCATCGACCGTTTAGGAGCAGCCTGCTACCTGAGTACTTTTGACCTCACCGCCGGGTACTGGCAGATCCAGCTCACCCCCGGCGCCCGAGAGAGATCCGCTTTCTCCACCCCTGATGGGCACTACCACTTTCGGGTGATGCCCTTCGGCATGAAGAACGCCCCGGCCACCTTCCAGAGACTGGTGAACAAGGTTCTGGCCGGGCTAGAGGCCTTCAGCGCGGCTTATTTGGATGACATTGCCGTGTACAGCAACCACTGGGCTGAGCACCTGGGGCACCTCAAGGCAGTCCTGGCCGCCCTCCAAAGGGCCGGGCTCACGATCAAGGCCAGCAAGTGCCAGATAGGTCAAGGATCGGTGACCTATCTGGGCCATCAGGTCGGGAGCGGTCAGGTGGCTCCCCTCCAACCAAAAGTTGATGCCATCCAGGCCAGGGAACCCCCCACCACCCAGACAGCTGTCCGGGCCTTCCTGGGCCTCACCGGGTACTACCGGCGATTCATCAAAGACTATGGGAGCATTGTTGGCCCCCTCACAGAGCTCACGTCCAAGAAGCAGCCCAAGAAGGTGCACTGGACACCCCGCTGCCAGTCGGCCTTCGAGACTCTCAAGACGGCAATGTGCACTGCCCCCGTGCTACAGGCCCCTGACTACAGCAAGGAGTTTGTTGTGCAGACGGACGCCTCCGAATATGGAATTGGGGCCGTCCTGTCCCAGGCAGACGCGGGGGGACTCGACAGACCCGTGGCCTTCATCAGCCGACGGCTATTGCCCCGGGAACAGCGGTGGAGCACCATCGAGCGAGAGGCCTTTGCTGTCGTGTGGGCCCTCAAGAAGCTCCGGCCCTATCTCTTCGGCACCCACTTCCGGGTTCAAACCGACCACCGGCCCTTGCGGTGGTTAATGCAGATGAGAGGCGAGAACCCCAAGCTGCTGCGGTGGTCCATCTCGCTGCAAGGGATGAACTTTTCCGTCGAACACCGGCCCGGCAATGACCACGCCAACGCCGACGGCCTCTCCCGCTTCTTCCGCCTCGACGAGGAGAATCCCCAAGGAGATGGGTGACTCTCCCTGCCTTCAGCTGGGGGGGACGCTTGTTGGAGCCAGCCTCGTGGCGTGGTCCTGTTCCCCCTCGCCAAGCCGCAAGAGGTCCCCTGCACCTCGGGGCTCCTCCATTTTGGATTGTACTTAACTCTGCGCGCCAGCCTACATGACCCCGCTCAACCCGGCCTCGGCTCCAGCAAGCCCCGACATCCAGGCACCAACAACTGGCCAGGGGGTACCACGTGAACACTTCCCCACTCCCGGCGGAGGGCAGTATCGATGGGACCCCCAACCGTCCTCCCACACCTAGGTGCGATCGCCCCACAGCTCTCCTGGGCCTGGCACCTCTCCCGCTGGGCGTCTGGCCTCTCCCAGCCCGGCCTCTCCGCCCCCCGGGCGCAAGGGTCCAGACATCAAAGGGCTCCAGACCTATATCTGGGGCGACCCTGCAACAGGACAGCAGTTGTATCCTGGAGTCGAGAGCCCTGCTGATTGAATCGCGGCCGAGCCAACGGAGAAGAACTCTTGCTTGAGACTCTACCACGAGCCCTGCTGACTGCGTCGCGGCTCCACCTTATTGAGGTCACGAAGCCTCACGGAACATCGGGGCCCTGCTGACGCTGTCGCGGCTCAACCTCGCTGAAACCTCCCTCGGAGCCCTGCTGACGTCGTCGCGGCTCGAGCTGAACCAAGACACCGTAAGAGCCCTGCTGACCTGGTCGCAGCTCGAACTCCACGGACTGAACACCAGAGCCCTGCTGACGCCGTCGCGGCTCGACCCCTCCGAGATCCGGAGGCCCTCCAGTGTGGGGATAAGAACTGGGCCCCAGGTACCCTCGTACCAAGCTGCTGCTAAAGACTGTCCCGCTACCCCGTCCCTACCAAAGACTTTGAGACTCTTGTGGATCCCTCGATCCCCCCTTGTAAATATTGATAATCGTAACTTCATAAGTGCTGATAAAGAACTGCTCGTCTTACTGAATCCCCTTGAGTCCTGTGTGGTGGTGTTACTGTGCTAGTACATTATAGGAGAAGGACCTCTCCCCGGAGGCTTCTCAGCAGCGCTCGGCTACTTCGTGCAGTGTGGGGGCCCTCTGGGCGGTCTCTCCGACCCCCCCCCCGAGGCCCGCCTTCCAACAGGAACGAAGTAGCGAGAAGGAAAAATTTAAAAATAAGAGATTAAAGGGCTATTATTCACTGCCGTATAAGGAAAATGAGGTAGAAGCAGAAGGATTAAAGGAAGACAATTTAAATGTATTAACATGATTTACTGTTTGTAAGTGTTTAACACTGTCGTTTGTTAGTTCGTCAGATATTGTAAAAAAAGAAAATCTAAAGCATCGTTTGTTTTATTTTATGTTTAAAAATGCCTTATTTAAAGAACAGAGTGGTATAATTGGAAAATGAGCTATATGTATATTTGTCGATGATAAGGAAGTCGTTGTTAGAAAGGTAGTGGTTTAGCATTGTTCGTGGTTAAGCATTCGTGGTTAAGTAATTTGTTACTAAGGAAGTAGTGGTTTAATCAAAGATCCCTCACACACTGCTCACCCTGCACACCCACACACTGCTCACCCTGCACACTCACATACTGCTTACCATGCACACTCACTCACTGCTCTCCCTACACACTCACACACTGTTCACCCTGCATACTCACACACTGCTCACCCTGCACACTCACACATTGTTCACCCTGCACTCTCAAGCACTGCTCACTCATTAACACACTGCTGGCACTGGACACCCACACACTGCTCACCCTGCACTCTCAAGCACTGCTCACGCTTTAAGAGACTACTGGCCCTGGACACCCAAACATTGCTCACCCTGCACACTCACACACTGCTCACCCTGCACAACCACACACTGCTCACCCTGCACACCCACACACTGCTCACCCTGCATACCTACACATTGCTCAACTTGCACACCCACACATTGCTCATGCTGCACACTCACACACAGCTCACCCTGCACACTCACACCGCTGGCCCTGGACACTGCACACTGCTCACCCTGCATACTCACATACTGCTTACCCTGCATCCTCACACACAGCTCACCCTGCATATTCACCTCACAGCTGGCCCTGGACACCCACACACTGCTCACCCTGCACACTCATACACTTATCACCATGCACACCCACACACTGCTCACCCTGCATACTCACACTGTACACCCTGCAAACTCACACACTGCTGACCCTGGACACCCACACACTGCTCACCCTGCACACTCACACACTGCTCACCCTGCACACTCACACACTGCTCACCCTGCACACCCACACATTGCTCACCCTGCACACTCACACACTGCTCACCCTGCAAACTCACACACAGTTCACCCTGCACACTCACATACTGATCACCATACACACTCACTGCTGCCCGTGGACACCCACACACTGCTCACCCTGCACACTCACACACTATTCACCCTGCACACTCACACACTGCTCACCCTAAATACTCACACACTGCTCACCCTGCACACTCATACACTGATCACCATGCACACCCACACATTGCTCACCCTGCACACTCACACACTGCTCACCCTGCACACCCACACACTGCTCACCCTGCATACGCACACTGCTTACCCTGCACACTTGCACACTGCTTACCCTGCATACTCACACTGCTCACCCTGCATGCTCACACACTGCTCACACTCAAATACTGCTTTCCCTGCACACCCAAACACTGCACCCCCTCCATACTCACACACTGCTCACCCTGCATACTCACACACTGCTCACCCTGCACACTCACACACTGCTCACCCTGCACACTCACAGATTGTTCACCCTCCACACTCACACACTGCTTACCCTGCACACTCACATACTGCTCTCCCTGCACACTCACACACTGTTCACCCTGCATACTCACACACTGCTCACCCTGCACACTCACACCCTGCTCACACTGCACACTCACACACTGCTCACGCTTCACACTCACACACTGCTCACCTTACACACCCACACACTCCTCACCCTGCACACCCACACACTGATCACACTCACACACGGCTCACCCTTCACACCCACACACTGCTCACCCTACATATCAACACACTGCTCACCCTGTACACTCACACACTGATGGACCTGGACACACGCACACTGCTCACCCTGCACACCCACACACTGCTCACCCTGCACTCTCAACCACTACTCACTCTTTAAGACACTGCAGGCCCTCGACACCCACATACTGCTCACTCTACACACACACACTGCTCACCCTGCACACCCACACACTGCTCACCCTGCTCACCCACACACTGCTAACCCTGCACACCCGCAAAATGCTCACCCTGCATACCCACACATTGCTCACCCTGTACACTGACACACTGCACACCGTGCACACCCACAAACTGCTCACCCTGCATGCTCACACACTGCTCACCCTGCATGCTCACACACTGCTGGCCCTGAACACCCATATGCTGCTCACCCTGCACACTCACAATCTGCTCCCCCTGCACACCCACACACTGCTCACCCTGCTCACCCACACTCTGCTAACCCTGCATACCCCAAAAATGCTCACCCTGGACACCCACACACTGCTCACCCTGCATACTCACACACTACTCACCCTGCATGCTCACTGTTGGAAAGGCGTTCGCCGGAGGGGGGTTCGATGCCCGTCTCGCCCACCCCTTTGACCCACCTCTCCCACGTAGGCCGAGCTAGGCGCGCACACCCTGATATACACTACGAACAGAGTGACACCACACGTATTCTTTGTAGGACGATAGGTCTTTTTTATCGATGATTCTCAAGGGATCTTTATGATCCAAGATGCAAGTAGTACAGCAGTGGCACGAAGTACCACAAATCGGTCGTGGGGAATGGGGGTAGCGGGACAGTCTTTCAAGATAGTGTCTCTGCGAAATACCCTGCCGATAGCTCACAATCCTCGAGCTGGAGGGTGTCGATTCTCTGGGCGATCTCTTACCGAGTCGTCCTCAAGGGGAGCACCGCGAGTCTCTCAGCAGGCACAGGTGTTCGGAGTTCGGGAGCCGCGATTCCGTCAGCAAGGCTCAGATGGTTCAATAGCTGGGGGCCGCGAGTCACTCAGCAGGCCCAGGTGGTTCAGGGCTCGGGAGCCGCGACCTCGTCAGCAGGGCTCAGATGGTTCAATAGCTGGGGGCCGCGAGTCACTCAGCAGGCCCAGGTGGTTCAGTGCTCGGGAGCCGCGACCTCGTCAGCAGGGCTCAGATGGTTCAATAGCAAGAGGCCGCGAGTCACTCAGCAGGCCTAGGTGACTTCAGCGTTCAGGAGCCGCGACAGCGTCAGCAGGCTCGGATGGTCCCAGGTCTTCTCTGCCTTCGTTTCTCCGGCACCCCTTGTTATACTCCGCTTGCTCTTTGAAGTCCGGGGTCCTCGCAGAGGGGGGACTGGGGTGACGGAGGGGGTTCGGCGGGATTTCCTGCCGCTCACTTCTTTGGTCTTTTCAGGTGGGTCTGGGAGGGACCCCAGACACTCGGCAGGGGAGGCGCCTGCTCCCCAGGGGCCTGGTGGCCGATCGAGTCTTCCCGGGGAAGGCGACCCGAGGTGTGACTGGGCTGGCGCCTTTGGGTCTGGCTCGAGGGTTCCCGCTCCCTCGGTCGGACATGCGTGGTAGGGTGTCGAGTCTGTCAGGGCTCTGGCCGGCCCTCGGTTCTGGGTGGCTGGGGCGGCCGGAGTCGGAGATGTCGTGTCTTGAGGGTGGTTGCAGGTTGGCTGGATGATTGGGAGGGCAACGCCGTGAGGCCGGTCTCACACGCGTCCCCCCCAGCTGAAAGGCGTGGAGAACTACCCATCCACTGGGGGATTCTCCACGCCGAAGCGGAAGAACCGGGACAGGCCGTCGGCGTTGGCATTATCCGCCCCGGGGCGATGTTCGACAGTGAAATCCATCCCTTGGAGAGAGATGGACCATCGTAGTAGCTTGGGGTTCTCCCCCCTCATCTGCATTAGCCACCGCAAGGGCCGGTGGTCCGTCTGTACTCGGAAATGGGTTCCGAACAAGTAGGGCCGTAGTTTCTTGAGGGCCCAGACTACGGCAAAGGTCTCTCGTTCTATAGTACTCCAACGCTGCTCTCGCGGCAGCAGCCTTCGGCTGATGAAGGCTATGGGCTGATCGATGCCCTTGTCGTCGAACTGCGAGAGGACGGCCCCGATGCCGTGTTCGGATGCGTCGGTCTGGACCACAAACTCTTGGGAGTAGTCGGGGGCCTTGAGTACGGGGGCGGTGCACATGGCGGTTTTCAAGGCGTCGAACGCCTGCTGGCACGGGGTGGTCCACTGCACCTTCTTCGGAAGCTTTTTGGAGGTCAACTCCGTGAGGGGCCCCGCGATACTACCATAGTTTTTAATGAACCTCCGGTAGTACCCTGTAAGGCCCAGGAAGGCCCGGACCTCCGTCTGCGTGGTTGGGGGCTCCCAGGACTTGATGGCGTCGATCTTCGGTTGGAGGGGGGCGACCTGGCCGCTGCCCACCTGATGCCCCAGGTAGACCACGGAGCCTTGCCCGAGCTGGCATTTGCTGGCTTTCACTGTTAGGCCGGCTTGGCGCAGGGCCATGAGTACTTGTTGGAGGTGCTGGAGATGCTCGTGCCATTGAGAGCTGAATACGGCGATGTCGTCAAGGTATGCTGCACTGAACTCCTCGAGTCCGGCCAGGACCTTGTTCACCAACCGCTGGAACGTGGCGGGGGTGTTCTTCATCCCGAAACGGCATGATCCTGAAGCGGTAGTGGCCATCTGGTGTGGAGAAGGCAGAGCGTTCTTTGGCTCCCTCCGTGAGAGCAATCTGCCAGTATCCGCAGGTCAGGTCGAAAGTGCTGAGGAACCGGGCGGCCCCCAGGTGGTCGATGAGCTCGTCGGCGCGGGGGATAGGGTGAGCGTCTGCTCGGGTGACCGCATTGAGCCCCCGGTAGTCCACACAGAATCTTAGTTCGGGGGCGACCCCCGGGGAAGCCGCCTTCGGGACCAGGACCACCGGGCTGGCCCAGGGGCTGTCGGAGGGTTCGATTACTCCAAGGGTGAGCATCTTCTGTACCTCGGTCTTGATGCAGGTGCGGACCCGGTCAGGCACCCGGTAGGCTCGGTGTCTCACAGGCGGGCTGTCGCCGGTGTCCACGTCGTGGACACACCAGTCGGTGACCCTCGGAATGAGGGAGAAGAGGTCTGCGAATTGTCTGAGCAGCTGGCGGCAGTCGTCGGACTGTTGGGGAGTGAGGGTGGTTGAAAGTCTTACTCCCTCCACGGAGCCATCCAGGTCTTTAGCGCACAGGGGGTCGGGCAGGGGTTCGGTGTCTTCTTCCGCCCCATCATCGGTGGCCAGTAGCAAACTTAATTCCGTTCTCACAAAGTGGGGCTTGAGACGGTTCACGTGGAGGACCCGGAGGGGGTTCCGTGGGGACTGTACATCGACCAGGTACGTGACCTGGCTCTTCCGCTCGATCACTTTGAAGGGACCAGTCCATTTGTCTTGTAGGGCGCAGGGCTTCACCGGGGCCATGACCCAAACCTGCTGGCCCGGCTGGAACTCGACCAGGGTTGCGTTCTGGTCATACCAGCGCTTCATTTCTTCTTGGCTGGCCTCGAGGTTAGCCTCTGCGAGTTCTCTGAACTTCTTCGTCTGGTTGCGGAGCGCTAGGATGTAGCGGAACACATCAGGGGGTGTCCCCCGGGGGCTTGTCTCCCAGCCCTCTTTGACCAGGCTCAGGGGCCCTCGGACGGGATGTCCGTATAGCAGTTCGAAGGGGCTGAACCCCAGAGACTTTTGGGGAACTTCTCGGTATGCGAACAGGAGGCAAGGGAGGAGGACGTCCCATTTCCGGCGCAGGGGCTCTTCGAGGCCCAGGATCATTCCCTTTAGGGTTCGGTTGAAGCGTTCCACTAGGCCGTTGCCCTGGGGGTGGTAGGTGGTCGTGAACTTATACGTGACTCCGCACTGCTGCCACAGGGACTTCATGTAGCGGGATATAAAGTTAGTGCCGCGATCACTCACAACCTCGCGGGGAAATCCGACATGGGAGAAGATCCCCATGAGAGCTCGGCCCACCACGGGAGCCGTCACCGTGCGGAGGGGGATGGCCTCGGGGTAGCGGGTGGCATGGTCCACCAGGACAAGGATGAATCTGTGGCCCTGGGCGGTCTTCGGATCCAGGGGACCCACGATGTCGATGCCGACCCGCTCGAACGGGGTACTCACAACGGGGAACGGTTGTAAGGGAGCTTTGCGTTTTCCGCCACTCTTCCCACTGCCCTGGCACGTGAGGCAGGATTTGCAGTGTACTTCTACATTCGCTCGCATCTTGGGCCAATAGAAGTGGGTAACCAATCGCTGATATGTCTTGTCTTGGCCTAAGTGTCCTGCCAAGGGTACATCGTGGGCCAGGCCCAGGAGGAGGCTCCGGAAACGCAGGGGTACCACCAGTACCCGGGCTGCGCCTAGCTCGGCGGACTTTTGCTCGCTGTATAGGAGGCCATTGTCCCAATAGATCCAATGGGTTCCGGTTCGGTCACCGGCGGCCTGGGCTTCGGCTTGTTGTCTGAGTCCCACGAGGGAGGGGCAAGTGGCCTGTTCCTGGCAGAACTCTTCCCGGGAGGGCCCCCCCTCACAACGCCACTGGCCCATCTCGGGCAGTTCTCCGAGCTCAGTCAGGGCCTCCGGGGCGGAAGGTTCTGGCCCTTCTCCTGGGTTAGTGTCCTCTTCTCCCTCCGAAGGAGGGTTGTCCGCTTCTGGTAGAGTGTCACGGCTCTCGGGGATAGTGTTCGGTAGGAGGGCCTCACTGCCCTCGGAGAGAGGCAATCGCGCGGTCATGGAGCGCGTGGTGGCGCAGACCCATTCTGGTAGGCCCATCATCTCCAGATGGGCTCTTCGTTCTACTTGCCCCCACGGGGAACTCTCCAGGTCGTTGCCCAGGAGGCAGTCTACGGGCTGTGATGTCCGGACCGCTACCTTCAGTTCTCCGGAGACCCCTCCCCACTCGAAGGGCACCAGCGCCATCTGGCAGAGGCTCTCAGAATTGTCGGAGGATACGACCGGGCAGAGGGCACCGGTTAGGATCTGGTCTTCGGAAATTAGGCTGCGGTGGACCGCGGTGACGCTCGCCCCGGTGTCGCGGAGGCCCTCGACTCGTTGGCCGTTGATGGTCACTTGCTGTCGGTATTTCTTTGTGTTGGCGGGCAAGGGTGTCCCGGGGACCATTTCTCGATCACCAAGGGAGACCAGGGCCATGGCCGCCGGTTCCCATTCTTCGGAGTCCTCCATCTCTTCCGCCAGAGCCACGGAGGCCATCTGCTGGGCCGGGGGGTTGGTCGTTGTGGTTCGCTGATACTGGGAACACTGGGTGTCATTGGCGTAGTGTCCGGGCCGTTGGCAGCGGAAGCAGGTGATCCTAGCTCGTGGACCTAGCCGTCCTGCGACTCCGGTGCTTGCTGGAGACGGGGCTGAACCCGCCGCTGGTGGGCTGCTGGGGGGGCTAGTTGAGGACCCCCCGGGGAAGTCTCTTGGTCGGCCGTGGTTCCCTCCGCCCCTCTGGCGGGGGGGCCTTGATTGTGGCGGCCGTAGTCCCCCACGGGGCCTCGGGTGGCTCGGGTATTCACCCAACGATCAGCCTCAGCGGCCAGCTTCCGAGGGTCGGTGAGTTTGCTGTCCAGGAGATGCTGGCGCAGTTCTACAAAGCAATTGGCCGCTAAATGTTCCCAGGCAATCAGATCAAACAGTTCTTCGAAGGTGGAGACCTTGCTGCCCTTGATCCACCCGTCCAAGGCTCGGCTGTAAAAGTTCACGTATTCTACCCACGCGGTGCCCGGTATCTTCTTACAATCTCGGAACCGTTGTCGGTACATTTCGGGGGTGAGTCCATACCGGCCCACGTTGGCTTCCTTCATGTGGCTGTAGGAGTTCATGACCGTGGAGGGCAGATCTAGCAGGGTGTCTCTTCCTTCGCTTAAGAACCGGCCCCATAGGCCAGCCCCCCAATCCTTCTGCGGGACTCGGTGAGAAGTCATGGCGACTTCGTAGGCCTTAAACCACTGCTGGATATCGTCGTTCTTGTAATACTCTTTTACCACATCCTTGGGGATGTGGACTTTGGTTTCCCCGGTGGGAGCGGGCGGTGGATTCCCGGGTGGCTGTGACTTTTCGTTTTTAGCCCGCCACTCGATCTCCTTTAGGCTGCGTTCATGTTCTAGCTGGAGCTTCTTTTCGTCGTGCTCTCTTTGGCGTCTCTTCTCTTCGAGTTCCCCTTGTAGCCGTAACTGCTCGATGGCCAACTTTTTCTCTGCTAGTTTTAGTTCTCCCTCGATTTTTAGTTTTGCCAGTTCAAGTTTGTGGTTGCGGCTTCTCTCTCGGTCCGCTAGCTCCTCGGGGGACAGGTTCCCCTCTGGCCCGTTGTTTCTCGCCGGGATGCTTTGTGGTTCATGGGCAGAGTCTCCTTCCGTTTGGGTCGGGGGTGCCCCCGTCTCGACCTAGGTTTTCAATACTTTCTGGAAGTCTTCCTTTGTGCTTAATCCGGTGGTAGCGATGCCAAGGTCTTTGCAAAACTGTTTTAATTCTCTGTGTGTGTAATAGTCCAATTGTTCCTTTCGGAACGGTGAGCTTATTTCGGTACCTGCGGCACCCATGGAGGTTTCTCCTTCCATCTCTGTTTGGTAGTGTGTCAGTCGTTTACTGCGCGCTCTCTTTCGGTGTCGGCTCGGATCCCGTCGTCTGCCACCAAATGTTGGAAAGGTGTTCGCCGGAGGGGGGTTCGATGCCCGTCTCGCCCAGCCCTTTGACCCACCTCTCCCACGTAGGCCGAGCTAGGTGCGCACACCCTGATATACACTAAGAACAGAGTGACACCACACGTATTCTTTGTAGGACGATAGGTCTTTTTTATCGATGATTCTCAAGGGATCTTTATGATCCAAGATGCAAGTAGTACAGCAGTGGCACGAAGTACCACAAATCGGTCGTGGGTAATGGGGGTAGCGGGACAGTCTTTCAAGAGTGTCTCTGCAAAATACCCTGCCGATAGCTCACAATCCTCGAGCTGGAGGGTGTCGATTCTCTGGGCGATCTCTTACCGAGTCGTCCTCAAGGGGAGCGCCGCGAGTCTCTCAGCAGGCACAGGTGGTCGGAGTTCGGGAGCCGCGATTCCGTCAGCAAGGCTCAGATGGTTCAATAGCTGGGGGCCGCGAGTCACTCAGCAGGCCCAGGTGGTTCAGGGCTCGGGAGCCGCGACCTCGTCAGCAGGGCTCAGATGGTTCAATAGCTGGGGGCCGCGAGTCACTCAGCAGGCCCAGGTGGTTCAGTGCTCGGGAGCCGCGACCTCGTCAGCAGGGCTCAGATGGTTCAATAGCAAGAGGCCGCGAGTCACTCAGCAGGCCCAGGTGACTTCAGCGTTCAGGAGCCGCGACAGCGTCAGCAGGCTCGGTTGGTCCCAGGTCTTCTCTGCCTTCGTTTCTCCGGCACCCCTTGTTATACTCCGCTTGCTCTTTGAAGTCCGGGGTCCTCGCAGAGGGGGGACTGGGGTGACGGAGGGGGTTCGGCGGGATTTCCTGCCGCTCACTTCTTTGGTCTTTTCAGGTGGGTCTGGGAGGGACCCCAGACGCTCGGCAGGGGAGGCGCCTGCTCCCCAGGGGCCTGGTGGCCGATCGAGTCTTCCCGGGGAAGGCGACCCGAGGTGTGACTGGGCTGGCGCCTTTGGGTCTGGCTCGAGGGTTCCCGCTCCCTCGGTCGGACATGCGTGGTAGGGTGTCGAGTCTGTCAGGGCTCTGGCCGGCCCTCGGATCTGGGTGGCTGGGGCGGCCGGAGTCGGAGATGTCGTGTCTTGAGGGTGGTTGCAGGTTGGCTGGATGATTGGGAGGGCAACGCCGTGAGGCCGGTCTCACACTCACACACTGCTGGCCCTGGACACCAACACACTGCTCACCCTGCACACTCACACACTGCTCACCCTGTACACTCACACACTGCTCACCCTGTACACTCACACACTGCTCGCCCTGCTCACTCACACACTGCTCATCCTGCACACTCACACACAGCTCACCTGCATATGCACACACTGATCACCCTGCACACTCACACATGGCTGGCCCTGGACACCCACACACTGCTCACCCTGCACACCCACACACTGCTCACCCTGTACTCTCAAGCACCGCTCACTCTAACACACTGCTGGCCCTGGACACCCACACACTGCTAACCCTGCACACCTACACACTGCTCACCCTGCACACCCACACACTGCTCACCCTGTACACTCACACACTGCTTACCCTGCACACTCACACACTGCTCTCCCTGCACACCCACACACTGTTCACCCTGCATACTCACACACTGCTCACCCTGAACACTCACACATTGCTCACCCTGCACTCTCAAGCACTGCTCACTCTTTAAGTGACTGCTGGCCCTGGACACCCACACACTGTTCACCCTGCACACTCACACACTGCTCACCCTGCACAACCACACACTGCTCTCCCTGCACATCCACACACTGCTCACCCTGCACACCTACACATTGCTCAACTTGCACACCCACACATTGCTCACCCTGCACACTCACACTCTGCTCACCCTGCACACTCACGCTGCTGGCCCTGGACACCACACACTGCTCACCCTGCATACTCACATACTGCTTACCCTGCATGCTCACACACAGCTCACCCTGCATATTTACACACTGCTGGCCCTGGACACCCACACACTGCTCACCCTGCACACTCACACACTTCTCACACTCACACACTGCTCACCCTGCACACCCACACACTGCTCACCGTGCATACTCACATACTGTTCAGCCTGCAAACTCTCACATTGCTCACCCTGCATACTCACACACTGCTCACCCTGCACACTCATACACTGCTCACCCTGCATACACACACACTGCTGACCCTGGACCCCCGCACACTGCTCACCCTACACACTCACACACTGCTCACCATGCACACTCACACATTGCTCATCCTGCACACCCACACACTGCTCACCCTGCATACTCACACTCTGCTCACCCTGCTAACTCACAGACTGCTCACCCTGCACACCCACACATTGCTCACCCTGCAAACTCACACACTGCTCACCCTGCATACTCACACACAGCTCACCCTGCACACTCACATACTGCTCACCATACACACTCACTGCTGCCCGTGGACACCCATACACTGCTCACCCTGCACACTCACACACTGTTCACCCTGCACAATCACACACTGCTCACCCTGAATACTCACACACTGCTCACCCTGCACAATAATACACTGATCACCCTGCACACCCACACACTGCTCACCCTGCATGCTCACACACTGCTCACCCACACACTGCTCACCCTGCATATACACACACTTCTTACCCTGCACACTAGCACACCGCTTACCCTGCATACTCACCCTGCTCACCCTGCATACTCACACACTGCAGGCCCTGGGCACCCACACACTGCTCACCTTGCACACTCACACACTGCTCACACTCAAATACTGCTCACCCTGCACACCCACACACTGCTCACCCTGCATACTCACACACTGCTCACCCTGCACACTCACACACTGCTCACCCTTCATACTCACACACTGCTGGCCCAGGACAACCACAAACTGCTCACCCTGCACACTCAAACACTGCTCACCCTGCACACTCACAGATTGCACACCCTCCACACTCACACACTGCTCACCCTGCACACTCACACACTGCTCTCCCTGCAAACTCACACACTGTTCACCCTGCACACTCACACCCTGCTCACCCTGCACACTCACACCCTGCTCATCCTGCACACTCACACACTGCTCACCTTGCACACCCACACACTGCTCACCCTGCACACCCAAACACTGCTCACACTCACACACTGCTCAGCCTGCACACCCACACACTGGTCACCCTGCACTCTCAAGCAATGCTCACTCTTTAACAAACTGCTGGCCCTGGACACTCACACACTGCTCACCCTGCACACCCACAAACTGCTCACCCTGCTCACCCACACGTTGCTCACCCTGCACACTCATATACTGCTCACCCGGCACACTCACACTGCTGGCCCTGGACACCCACTCACTGCTCACCCTGCATAGTCACAGACTACTCACCCTGCACACCCACATTCTGCACACTCTTCATATTCACACACTGCTCAACGTGCATGCTCACACACTGCTGGCCCTGGACACCCACACATTGCTAACCCTGCACACTCATACACTGCTCACCCTGCACTCTCAAGCACTGCTCACTCTATAACGCACTGCTGGCCCTGGACACTCACACACTGCTCAACTTGCACACTCACACACTGCTGACCTGCATATGAACACACTGATCACCCTGCAGACTCACACATGGCTGGCCCTGGACACCCACACACTGCTCACACTGCACACCCACACACTGCTCACCCTGCACTCTCAAGCACTGCTCACTCTATAACGCACTGCTGGCCCTGAACACCCACACACTGCTCACCTTGCTCACTCACACACTGCTCACCCTGAACACTCACACACTGCTGGCCCTGGACACCCACACACTGCTCATCCTGAACACTCACACACAGCTCACCCTGCACAACCACACGCTGCTCACCCTGCACACCCACACACTGCTCATCCTGCACATCCACACACTGCTCACCCTGCACAATCACATGCTGCTCACCCTGCACACTCACACTGCTGACCCTGGACACCCACACGCTGCTCACCGTGTATACTCACACACTACTCACCCTGCATGCTCACACACTGCTCACCCTGCATATTCACACACTGCTGGCCCTGGACACCCACACACTGATCATCCTGCACATGCACACACTTCTCAAACTCACACACTGCTCACCTTGCACACCCACACACTGCTCACCCTGCATACTCACACACTGCTCAACCTGCATACTCACACATGGCTCAACCTGCATACTCACACACGGCTCACCCTGCACACTCATACACTGTTTACCCTGCATAATCACACTCTGCTGGGCCTGGACACCCACACACTGCTCCCACTGTATGCTCACACACTGCTCACACTCACACACTGCTCACCCTGCACACCCACACACTGCTCACTATGTATAGTCACACACTGCTCACCCTGCATACTCACACACTGCTCACCATGCACACCCACACTCTGCTCACCCTGCACTCCCACATACTGCTCACCCTGCACACCCACATACTGTTCACACTGCACAGCCACACACTGCTCACCCTGCATACTCACATACTGTTCACCCTGCACACTCACACACTGCTCACCCTGCATACTCACACACTGCTCACCCTGCACACCCACACTCTGCTCACCCTGCACACCCACACACTGCTCACCCTGCACACCCACACACTGTGCACACTGCACATCCACACACTGCTCACCCTGCATACTCACACACTGTTCACCCTGCACACTCACACACTGCGCACCCTGCATAATCACACCCTACTGGCCCTGCACACCCACACACTGCTCACCCTGCATACTCACACACTGCTCACCCTGCCTACTCACACACTGCTCACCCTGCACACTCACACTCTGCTCAACCTGCACACCCACATGCTGCTCCCCTTCACACCCACAGACTGCTCACCCTGCACACCCATACATTGCTCACCCTGCACACTCACACACTGCTCACCCTGCACATTCACAAACTGCTCTCCCTGCACACTCACACACTGTTCACCCTGCATACTCACACACTGCTCACCCTGCACACTCACACATTGCTCACCCTGCACTCTCAAGCACTGCTCACTCTTAAACATACTGCTGGCCCTGGATACCCACACACTGCTCACCCTGCATACCCACACACTGCTCACCCTGCACTCTCAAGCACTGCTCACTCTTTAACAGACTGTTGGCCCTGGACACCCAAACACTACTCACCCTGCGCATGCACACACTGCTCACCCTGCACACCCACACACTGCTCACCCTGCACACCTATACATTGCTCACCCTGCACATCCACACATTTTTCACCCTGCACACTCACACTGCTGGCCCTGGGCTCCACACACTGCTCACCCTGCATACTCACACACTACTCACCCTAAACACCCACACACTGGTCATCCTGCATACTCACACACTGTTCACCCTGCATGCTCACACTTTGCTCATCCTGATTATTCACACACTGCTAGCCCTGGACACCCACACAGTGCTCACCCTGCACTCTCACCCACTTCTCACACTCACACAGTACTCACCCTGCACACCCACACACTGCTCACCCTGCATAAACACACATTGCTCACCCTGCACACTCACACCCTGGACACTCCCACATTGCTCACGCTGCACATTCACACACTACTCACCTTGCACACCCACACACTGCACACCCTGCACACCCACACACTTCTCACACTCATACACTGCTCACCCTCCACAACCACACACTGTCCACCCTGCACACGCAAACACTGCTCACACTGCACACCTAACATTGCTCACCCTGCACATCCACACATTGCTCACCCTGCACACTCACATACTGCTCACCCTGCACACTCACACTGCTGACCCCAGGCTCCACACACTGCTCACCCTGCATACTCACACACTGCTCACCCTGCATGCTCACACACTGCTCACCCTGCATATTCACACACTGCTGCCCTGGACACCCACACACTGCTCACCCTGCACACTCACCCACTTCTCACACTCACACAGTGCTCACCCTGCACACCCACACACTGCTCACCCTCCACAACCACACACTGTTCACACTGCACACTCACACACTGCTCAGCCTGCACACCCACACACTGGTCACCCTGCACTCTCAAGCAATGCTCACTCTTTAACAAACTGCTGGCCCTGGACACTCACACACTGCTCACCCTGCACACCCACAAACTGCTCACCCTGCTCACCCACACGTTGCTCACCCTGCACACTCATATACTGCTCACCCGGCACACTCACACTGCTGGCCCTGGACACCCACTCACTGCTCACCCTGCATAGTCACAGACTACTCACCCTGCACACCCACATTCTGCACACTCTTCATATTCACACACTGCTCAACGTGCATGCTCACACACTGCTGGCCCTGGACACCCACACATTGCTAACCCTGCACACTCATACACTGCTCACCCTGCACTCTCAAGCACTGCTCACTCTATAACGCACTGCTGGCCCTGGACACTCACACACTGCTCAACTTGCACACTCACACACTGCTGACCTGCATATGAACACACTGATCACCCTGCAGACTCACACATGGCTGGCCCTGGACACCCACACACTGCTCACACTGCACACCCACACACTGCTCACCCTGCACTCTCAAGCACTGCTCACTCTATAACGCACTGCTGGCCCTGAACACCCACACACTGCTCACCTTGCTCACTCACACACTGCTCACCCTGAACACTCACACACTGCTGGCCCTGGACACCCACACACTGCTCATCCTGAACACTCACACACAGCTCACCCTGCACAACCACACGCTGCTCACCCTGCACACCCACACACTGCTCATCCTGCACATCCACACACTGCTCACCCTGCACAATCACATGCTGCTCACCCTGCACACTCACACTGCTGACCCTGGACACCCACACGCTGCTCACCGTGTATACTCACACACTACTCACCCTGCATGCTCACACACTGCTCACCCTGCATATTCACACACTGCTGGCCCTGGACACCCACACACTGATCATCCTGCACATGCACACACTTCTCAAACTCACACACTGCTCACCTTGCACACCCACACACTGCTCACCCTGCATACTCACACACTGCTCAACCTGCATACTCACACATGGCTCAACCTGCATACTCACACACGGCTCACCCTGCACACTCATACACTGTTTACCCTGCATAATCACACTCTGCTGGGCCTGGACACCCACACACTGCTCCCACTGTATGCTCACACACTGCTCACACTCACACACTGCTCACCCTGCACACCCACACACTGCTCACTATGTATAGTCACACACTGCTCACCCTGCATACTCACACACTGCTCACCATGCACACCCACACTCTGCTCACCCTGCACTCCCACATACTGCTCACCCTGCACACCCACATACTGTTCACACTGCACAGCCACACACTGCTCACCCTGCATACTCACATACTGTTCACCCTGCACACTCACACACTGCTCACCCTGCATACTCACACACTGCTCACCCTGCACACCCACACTCTGCTCACCCTGCACACCCACACACTGCTCACCCTGCACACCCACACACTGTGCACACTGCACATCCACACACTGCTCACCCTGCATACTCACACACTGTTCACCCTGCACACTCACACACTGCGCACCCTGCATAATCACACCCTACTGGCCCTGCACACCCACACACTGCTCACCCTGCATACTCACACACTGCTCACCCTGCCTACTCACACACTGCTCACCCTGCACACTCACACTCTGCTCAACCTGCACACCCACATGCTGCTCCCCTTCACACCCACAGACTGCTCACCCTGCACACCCATACATTGCTCACCCTGCACACTCACACACTGCTCACCCTGCACATTCACAAACTGCTCTCCCTGCACACTCACACACTGTTCACCCTGCATACTCACACACTGCTCACCCTGCACACTCACACATTGCTCACCCTGCACTCTCAAGCACTGCTCACTCTTAAACATACTGCTGGCCCTGGATACCCACACACTGCTCACCCTGCATACCCACACACTGCTCACCCTGCACTCTCAAGCACTGCTCACTCTTTAACAGACTGTTGGCCCTGGACACCCAAACACTACTCACCCTGCGCATGCACACACTGCTCACCCTGCACACCCACACACTGCTCACCCTGCACACCTATACATTGCTCACCCTGCACATCCACACATTTTTCACCCTGCACACTCACACTGCTGGCCCTGGGCTCCACACACTGCTCACCCTGCATACTCACACACTACTCACCCTAAACACCCACACACTGGTCATCCTGCATACTCACACACTGTTCACCCTGCATGCTCACACTTTGCTCATCCTGATTATTCACACACTGCTAGCCCTGGACACCCACACAGTGCTCACCCTGCACTCTCACCCACTTCTCACACTCACACAGTACTCACCCTGCACACCCACACACTGCTCACCCTGCATAAACACACATTGCTCACCCTGCACACTCACACCCTGGACACTCCCACATTGCTCACGCTGCACATTCACACACTACTCACCTTGCACACCCACACACTGCACACCCTGCACACCCACACACTTCTCACACTCATACACTGCTCACCCTCCACAACCACACACTGTCCACCCTGCACACGCAAACACTGCTCACACTGCACACCTAACATTGCTCACCCTGCACATCCACACATTGCTCACCCTGCACACTCACATACTGCTCACCCTGCACACTCACACTGCTGACCCCAGGCTCCACACACTGCTCACCCTGCATACTCACACACTGCTCACCCTGCATGCTCACACACTGCTCACCCTGCATATTCACACACTGCTGCCCTGGACACCCACACACTGCTCACCCTGCACACTCACCCACTTCTCACACTCACACAGTGCTCACCCTGCACACCCACACACTGCTCACCCTCCACAACCACACACTGTTCACACTGCACACCCACACACTGCTCACCCTGCACACCTACACATTGCTCACGATGCACATCCACACATTGCATACCCTGCACACTCACATACTGCTCACCCTGCACACTCACACTGCTGCCCCCAGACTCCACACACTGCTCACCCTGCATACTCACACAGTACTCACCCTGCACACCCACACACTGGTCATCCTGCATGCTTACACACTGCTCACCCTGCACACTCGCACCCTGCTCACCCTGCACACTCACACACTGCTCACACTGTACACTCACACACTGCTCACCTTGCATACCCTCACACTGCTCACTCTGCACACCCACACACTGCTCACACTCACACACTGCTCACCCTGCACACCCACACACTGCTCACCCTCCATATCAACACACTGCTCACCCTGTACACTCACACACTGCTGGCCTTGGACACACGCACACTGCTCAGCCTGCACACCCATACACTGCTCACCCTGCACTCTCAAGCACTGCTCACTCTTTAACAAACTGCCGGCCCCGGACACTCACACACTGCTCACCCTGCACACTGCTCACCGTGCACACCCACACACTGTTCACCCTGCTCACCCACACTCTACTCACCATGCACACCCACAGACTGCTCACCCTGTACACCCACACACTGCTCACCCTGCACACTCACACTGCTGGCCCTGGCCACCCACTTACTGCTCACCCTGCATACTCACACACTACTCACCCTGCACACCCCCAATTTTCTCACCCTGCATACTCACACACTTCTCACCCTGCATGCTCACACACTGCTGGCCCTGGATACCCACACACTGCTCACCCTGCACACTCACACACTGCTCACCCTGCACACACACACACTGCTCGCCCAGCACACTCACACACTGCTCACCCTGCACACTCACACACTGGTCACCTGCATATGAACACAATGATCACCCTGCACACTCACACATGGCTGGCCCTGGACACCCACACACTACTCACCCTGCACACCCAAACACTGCTCACCCTGCACTCTCAAGCACTGCTCACTCTACAACACACTGCTGGCCCTTGACACCCACACACTGTTCACCCTGTACACTCACACTCTGCTGGCCCTGGACACACACACACTGCTCAGCCTGCACACCCACACACTGGTCACCCTGCACTCTCAAGCACTGCTCACTCTTTAACACACTGCTGGCCCTGGACACTCACACACTGCTCACCCTGCACACTCACACACTGCTCACCCTGCACACCCACTGTTAGAAATGGGATTTCTGCTTGGCTAGGGCTTGCGCCAAAGCCAGGCAGAAACCACCACTCTAAGTCAGGGCTGGGGAGTTACACGCCAAAGATAACCCCTGCTCACCCCCTTGGTAGCTTGGCACGAGCAGTCAGGCTTATCCCGGAGGCAATGTGTAAAGCGTGCACGCGCACACAGCAACAACACCCTAGGCCCACCACAAAGGAAACTCCACACAAGGTTATATATAAAAAATAGCCTTTGTATTATAATAAACACATTAGATGATAATCACATATTTTACTGTTGGAAGGGGCGATCCCAGGGGGGTTACAGAACACGTTTCTAACCCCCCCCCCGTGACCCACCTCTCCCAGAACCAGGCCGAGCACCGGCGGGGAGGCCCTTTCAGGAAGGGGTCTCGTACTTTAGGATCGCACGCGCTGAGCTTGCACTACTTGACAAAGAGACACCACAGTAGGATTCAGTAGACAGAGATCTTTATCTAAGATTCTTTGGACCTTTATGATCCGCAAGGTAGTCTTTGATCGATACAACAAGCTTGGTAATTCCTTCACAGGGGGGTTGGGGTAGCGGGACAGTTCTAGGCTCAGAGTCAATGCCGAGTATCCTTCGCACAGCTCTCAATCCTCGAGCCGGGGGACACGGTACAGTCTCAGGTCCAACCGGACCAGTGTATTCTCGAGCCGCGACCACGTCCGCAGGGCTCTGGTGGGAAGGAACGATCGATCGGGTGATCTTTGGGGAGCCGCGATTCACTCGGCAGGCTCAGCCGGTCTCGGGTTGGTGGGAGCCGCGAGTCTCTCAGCAGGGCTCCGATGTTCTTAGGGTCGGGGGCAGCCGCGAGTCTCTCAGCAGGGCTCTGGGGTTCTTAGTGTTCTCAGGAGCCGCGACGGCGTCAGCAGGGCTCAGGTGGTTTCCAAGGATCAGGTAGCGTCCTTCTATCGGGTTTCGTCGTGCAGCGACCAGGTCCGCAGGGCTCTCGTAGTTCCAGGGCTTCTCTGCCCCAGTCCCCTCAGCACCCTCTGTTATACGCCTTCTTCCCTTTGAAGTCCGGCGTCCTCACAGAGAGGGGTCTTGGCGTCTGGGGCCGTGTGTTGGGATTTCCTGCCGCTCGGCTCTTTGATCCTTTCAAGTTGGGTCTGAAGGGACTCCAGACACCCAGCATGCGGGGAGCCAGCTCCCTGGGGGCCCGGAGGGCGATCAAAACCCTCCATTGAGAGGAGGTCAAAGATGTGACAGAGACTACTCCTCCCTGACTTGCTTGGGGGGTTCCCTCTCCCTCGGCCGGGCATGGCAAGTCTAAGGTCTGGGTTTCGCTGGGGCCCTGGGCCGGCCATCGGAACATCGGGAAATGGTGGCCGGGGGTCTTCGTGGCTACGGGGTGGGGAGGCCGGGCGGCTATAACCAGGGATCAGGGGTGGTGCATGAGGTGGGTTGGGGTGCTAATGGTCAGGGAGGCCCACGTCACGAGGCCGGGTCCCACACGCGTCCCCCCCAGCTGAAAGTCGGGGAGAACTACCCATCCTCTTGGGGGTTCTCCTCGCTGAGGCGGAAGAATCGGGACAGGCCGTCAGCGTTAGCGTGGTCAGTACCTGGGCGATGTTCTACGGTGAAGTCCATCCCCTGGAGGGAGATCGACCATCGCAGCAGTTTGGGGTTCTCTTCTCTCATTTGCATCAGCGACCGTAAGGGTCGATGATCTGTTTGGACTCGGAAGTGGGTTCCGAACAAGTACGACCGTAGTTTCTTTAGTGCCCAGACTACTGCGAAGGCCTCTCTTTCAATGGTGCTCCACCGTCGTTCACGGGGTAGTAGCCTCCGGCTAATGAAGGCTACGGGCTGGTCTAGGCCCTTCTCGTTGAATTGTGAGAGGACGGCCCCGATGCCGTGCTCCGAAGCGTCCGTCTGGACTACAAATTCCTTGGAGTAGTCGGGGTCTTGGAGCACGGGGGCAGTACACATGGCGGTTTTTAGGGCGTCGAACGCCTCTTGGCGGGGGGGGGGTCCATTGTACTCTCTTCGGCTGCTTCCTGGAGGTTAGCTCTGTGAGGGGGCCTACTATGCTGCCATAGTTTTTAATGAATCTTCGGTAGTAGCCGGTGAGGCCTAGGAAGGCCCGAACTTCTGTCTGAGTCGCAGGGGGTTCCCAGGCCAGGATGGCGTCGATCTTGGGCTGAAGGGGGGCGACCAGCACGCTCCCCACCTGGTGTCCCAGGTAAACCACTGAACCTTGTCCGATTTGGCATTTGCTGGCTTTGACGGTTAGGCCCGCTTGGCGCAGGGCCACCAGCACCTGTCGAAGGTGCTGGAGGTGTTCGGTCCATTGGGAGCTGAACACCGCAATGTCGTCTAGGTACGCGGCACTGAACTCTTCCAGCCCGGCCAGGACCCTGTTGAGCAGCCGCTGGAAGGTGGCCGGGGCATTTTTCATTCCAAAGGGCATGACTCGGAAGCGATAGTGCCCATCGGGGGTGGAGAAGGCGGACCGCTCCTTGGCTTCCTCGGTGAGTGCAATTTGCCAGTACCCGCAGGTCAAGTCGAAGGTGCTGAGGTAGTGAGCAGCTCCAAGGCGGTCAATGAGCTCGTCGGCGCGGGGAATAGGGTGAGCGTCGGCTCGGGTGACCGCGTTGAGCCCCCGGTAGTCCACACAGAACCTTAGTTCGGGGGCGACCCCAGGGGCCGCTGCTTTCGGAACCAGTACCACGGGGCTGGCCCAGGGACTGTCGGAGGGTTCGACCACCCCTAGGGCTAGCATTTTGGCTACCTTGGCCTGGATGCAGGTCCGGACCCTGTCAGGGACACGGTAGGCTCTGTGCCGTATTGGCGGGCTGTCTCCGGTATCCACGTCATGGACACACCAGTCGATGACCCTGGGGGTGAGGGAGAAGAGGTCTGCAAATTGCCCCAATAGCTGGCAGCAATCGTCGTATTGTTCGGGGGTGAGGGAGGAGGAAAGTCTCACTCCTTCTATAGAGCCATCTTTTTCCTTAGTGCACAGGAGGTCCGGGATGGGCTCGGTGTCCTCCTCGGCCCCATCGTCGGTGGCCAGGAGCAAACTTAATTCCGTCCTCACGAAGTGAGGTTTGACGCGGTTCACGTGGAGGACCCGGAGGGGGTTCCGAGGGGACTGGACGTCAGCTAAATAAGTGACTTGACTCTTCCGCTCTATGACCTTGAAGGGTCCAGTCCATTTTTCTTGGAGGGTGCAGGGTTTCACCGGGGCCATCACCCAGACCTGTTAACCCGGCTGGAACTTGACCAGAGTGGCATTCTGGTCATACCAGCGCTTCATCTCCTCCTGGCTAGTTTCGAGATTTGCTTCGGCGAGCTCTCGGAATTTCCGAATCTGGTTGCGGAGCGCCAGGATGTATCGAAATACATCTTGGGGGGTGCCTCGTGGGGCGGTCTCCCAGCCCTCCTTGACCAGGCTCAGGGGTCCCCGGACGGGGTGCCTGTAGAGCAATTCGAATGGGCTGAACCCCAGGGATTTTTGGGGGACTTCCCGATAGGCGAACAGGAGGCAGGGAAGGAGGACGTCCCACATGCGATGGAGGGGCTCCTCGAGGCACATGATCATCCCCTTCAGGGTCCGGTTAAACCGTTCTACTAGACCATTGCCTTGGGGATGGTACGGGGTGGTGAATTTGTACGATACCCCACATTACTGCCATAAGAACTTCATGTACTTCGAGATAAAGTTAGTGCCGCGATCACTCACGACCTTGCGAGGGAACCCCACGCGGGAGAATATCCCCATCAAGGCTCGTCCCAACACGGGGGCCGTCACGGTTCGGAGGGGGATGGCCTCGGGGTAGCGTGTGGCATGGTCCACCAGTACGAGGATGAACCGGTGGCCCTGTGCGGTCCTTGGATCTAGAGGTCCCACGATGTCTATCCCCACCCGCTCGAAGGGGGTACTAACGACGGGGAAGGGTTGTAGTGGCGCCTTGCGCTTGCCGCCACTTTTTCCGCTGGCCTGACACGTGGGACATGACTTACAGTGGGCCTCGACATTAGCTCGCATCTTGGGCCAATAGAAGTGGGTGACTAAGCGATGAGAGGTTTTGTCTTGGCCCAAGTGTCCCGCCAGGGGCACATCATGGGCTAGGCCCACGAGGAAGTCTCGGAAGCGCAGGGGTACCACCAGTACCCGGGCCGATCCTAGCTCGGCAGACTTCTGCTCACTGTACAGGAGGTCGTTTTCCCAATACACCCAATGGGTTCCAGACCTGTCGCCCGCCGCCTGGGCTTCGGCCTGCTGCCGGAGTCCGATGAGGGAGGGGCAGGCGGCTTGTTCTCTGCAGAACTCCTCCCGGTAGGGGCCCCCCTCGAAGCGCCAACTCGGGCAGGTCACCTAGCTCCGTCATTTGCTCGGGGTTCCGATATAATGGTCCGTCATCGGGGACGGGTTCCCCTTCTGGGGGTAGGTCACCGGGCTCGGGTAGCCCATCCTGTCCCTCGGGGATGGCGACTGGGTTCAGGGTTGGGGCCTCACCTCCCTCGAGGGGAGGCGATCGGGCTGACATGGAGCGCGTGGTGACGCACACCCATTCGGGTAGGCCCATCATTCCTAGGTGGGCCCTTCGTTCCACCTGTCCCCACAGGGAGCTCTCGAGATCGTTGCCCAGGAGGCAGTCCACTGGCTGGGAGGTTCGGACGGCCACTCTCAATTTACCGGTTACTCCCCCCCATTCGAAGGGTACCAGGGCCATCATGCAGAGGCTCTCGGAATTGTCTGAGGATATAACCGGACAGAAGACGTCGGGTACTATCTGGTCTTCGGCAACCAGGTGGCAGTGGACCGCTGTGACACTCGCCCCGGTGTCGCGGAGGGCCTCAACTCGGTGACCGTTGACTGTCACCTGCTGTCGGTATTTCTTGGTGTTGGCGGGTAAGGGAGTTCCGGGAACCATTTCTCAGTCTCCTAGGGAGACCAGGGCCATGGCTGCAGGCTGCCACTCCTCGGTGTCCTCCATCTCCTCTCCTAGGGCCACGGTGGCCATCTGTCGGGCTGGGGGAGCGGTCGCTGCTGCCCTTTGGTACATGGGACATTGGGGGTCACTGGCGTAGTGACCAGTCTGTTGGCATCGGTAACAGGTGATCTTGACTCGGGGTCTCTGTCTCCCCGGGGGCCCCGTGCTGGCTGGAGGTGGTGCTGGAAAGTGCGGGGGTTGGTTTCTGGGGGGACTATGCTGGGGGCCTGCCTGGAAGTCCCTCTGTCTTCCCTGTTCCCCCCCACCCCTCTGGCGGGGAGGTCCCTGACTGTGGCGGCCGTAGTCTCCCACGGGGCCCCAGGGGGCCCGGGTGTTCACCCAGCGGTCAGCTTCAACAGCCAGTTTCCGAGGATCTGTGAGCTTGCTGTCGAGGAAGTGCTGGCGTAAATCTACAAAGCAATTGGCGGACAAATGTTCCCAAGCGATTAGGTCGAACAGTTCCTCAAAGGTGGAGACCTTGCTGCCCTTGATCCACCCGTCCAAGGCTCTGCTGTAAAAGTTTACGTACTCCACCCACGTAGTACCGGGTGACTTTTTGCAATCTCTGAACCGTTTCTGGTACATCTCGGGGGTGAGTCCATATCTCGCTAATAAGGCCTCTTTCATGTGGCTGTAGGAATTTAGCACGGTGAAAGGTAGGTCCAGCAGGGTGTCTCTCCCCTCACTCAGGAACCGGCCCCACAAGCCAGCCCCCCAATCCTTCTGTGGAACTCGGTGGGAGGTCATGGCGACTTCGTAGGCCTTGAACCATTGCTGGATGTCGTCGTTTTTGTAATACTCTTTCACCACATCCTTGGGGATGTGTACCTTTGGTTCCATTGGGGGAGAGTTCTCTTGATTCCCCTAGTGGCTGGATTCCTTATTCTTGGCTTTGGGTTCGATCTCTTTTAGGCTGCGCTCGTGTTCCAGTTGAAGTATTCTTTCTTCGTGTTCTCGCTGGCGTTTCTTTTCCTCTAGTTCCCCTTGTAGGCGTAACTGTTCTACAGCTAACTTTTAGCCAATTTTAGCTCTCCCTCTATCTTAAGCTTGGCCAGTTCTAGTTCGTGGCTGCGGCTCCTTTCCCGGTCTGCTAGTTCCTCCGGGGATAGGCCCCCCTCTGGGGCGTTGCTCCTCACCGGGGTGCTTCGGAGTTCGTTCGGCAGTTCCCCCTCTCGGCGTTTCCTTCGGTTTGGGAAGGGGAAGCTCCGGACTCTATCCAGGCTTTCAATGCTTTCTGGAAATCTTCTTTTGTGCTTAATCCGGAGGTAGCAATTCTAAGGTCTTTGCAAAACTGTTTTAATTCTCGGTGCGTATACTCTTCCAACCGGTCCTCTCGGAACGTAGGGCTCGCGTTGGTTCCTGTGGTACTCATGTCGGTTCCTTCTTCCATCTTTGTTCGGTAGTGCTTCAGCCGCTTACTGTACTATCTCTAGGTGTCTGCTCGGATCCTGTTGGGGCATTTAGCAATAATGGTGGAGCGGCCCGCTCGCTGGCGGGACCGCTCGGGATCGGGCCTCGACCGGCACCACCCCGCCCCCTTGAGCCCTCACTCACCAGCTCTGGGGGCAGCTTCTTCTTCTCCGGTCTCCGCTCTTCGGACGGGGCTCTGGAGGCAACTTTGGGCGTAGGCAGGGCTCCCCTCGGCACATGGGAGCCCTGCTCAAGTAGACACCGCTACTACAGACTCGGGCGGCATCCAGACAGGCGGGGCGGGCTCCCGCCAGTCCTCCGCACGGCTTCACTTCGGCGGCGGCAATTCCTCTTCCGGGGCTCCCCACAGCTCACGTCACAGGCAGACTTGCCTGACTTCCTGGCGGCCGCGGCTGGGCAGCGGCGGCAATTCTGACTCTGGGCGAAATGAGGGGTAGGCTCCCTCTATCCAACTAAAGCGAAGTCGCAGGGTGGGCACCCGCGCACTAATCAAAATAAGCGGCCATAAGCGGGGTGGGTTCCCGCATTCAAATTAATAAAATAAAGATGCGGCAATGAGGGGTGGGCTCCTTCCTAATTAAAACCCAAAAACCGCAACCACGATCAATCAGCGGGGTGGGCTCCCGCTCGGCAGCCATTACGGGGGAATCCCTACGCTGGGGATTCCCTCTGGGGACAAAGACGGCAGCTGCGCGCTGCAGAGCATACACGCTCCTCTTCTTGGCAAAATAAAGATAAAGCGCTTCCAGGGTGCTAGAAGGCTGTACCAAGCCTTGGCAAAATCAGAGGGAGAAAGCATCAGGTCCAGGAAGTCCATCAGGCATCCAAGGGCTGGGCAGGGCCCAGGGAGGCAAGCCTTCCCCTGGGCCCCAGCAGCAGCACACCCCTGGTCGATTCGAGTCCAAGAACAAGAACATTTTCATGGGGTCACAGCCCCTCTTTTATACACAGAATCCTTTGTCTCCAAAGGTGCAGGGAAGGGGCGGACCAGATGCAACTGGTTCCTGAGCACTTTGTTTTGCTCAGCCCCTCTCCCTATTCACAGGACAGGCCAGGGACATTAGACGCACCACAGGGGGTGGAGCCAGCATTGTGTAGGGAAAGCCCAGCCCTATTCAGGTCCCAGGTGTACTCCTCCCTGCCATCACATGCAGATCTCTCCATTCACCACCGGGGCAGACCCATCCTGGAGCCAGACACACCAGCCAATCACAAGCCAGACAGTCACTGCACATTTATTACACAGACAGGCCAGCTTCTAGAAGTGGCACTTCTACACGAGACACCATAACGCCACACACATCATTGGGCAGCATTCACTCTCACGAGTTCGCCCATACCAAACTCGACCCTGCACTCCTCTCACATCAGGACTTAACACGGTCACTAAGATCCCCCATGCATTCCTATGGGAGGGCAGGTCAGTCTCATTAAAACATACATTGGGACACAGTGTGAAAGCGCCTAAAGGCCTAAAACCACTAGTAAAACACAGGAAAAAGGCTAGGATAATGCAAAAAGTTCTAGGGGTGAACTTGCCAGAAGGGCCAAGTCCAACACCCACACACTGCTCACCCACACTCTGCTCACCCTGTGCACCCACAGACTGCTCACCCCGCATACCCACACATTGCTCACCCTGCACACTCACACACTCACACACCGCTCACCCAGCATACTCACACACTACTCACCCTGTACACCCACAATCTGCTCACCCTGCATACTCATACACTGCTCACCCTGCATGCTCGCACACTGCTGGCCCTGTACACCCACACACAGCTCACCTTGCACAACCACGCACTGCTCACCCTGCACACCCCCAGACTGCTCACCCTGCACTCTCACACTCTGGCCCTGGACACCCACACTCTGCTCACCCTGCTCACCCACACTCTGCTCACCCACAGACTGCTCACCCTGCACACCCACACATTGCTCACACTGCATACTCACACACTGCTCACCCTGCTCACTCACACTGCTAGCCCTGGACACCCACACACTGCTCACACTGCATACTCACACACTACTCACCCTGCACACCACAATCTGATCACCCTGCATACTCACACACTGCTCACCCTGCATGCTCCCACACTGCTGGCCTGGACACCCACACACTGTTCACCCTGCACACTCAGCAACTGCTCACCCTGCACACTCACACACTGCTCGCCCTGCACATTCACACACTGCTCAACCTGAACACTCACACACTGCTGACCTGCATATGAACACACTGATCACCCTGCACACTCACACATGGCTGGCCCTGGACACCCACACACTGCTCACCCTGCACAGCCACACACTGCTCACCCTGCACTCTCAAGCACTGCTCACTCTATAACACACTGCTGTCCCTGGACACCCAAACACTGCTCACCCTGCTCACTCACACACTGCTCACCCTGCACACTCACACACAGCTCACCCTGCACAACCACTCTCTGCTCTCCCTGCACATCCACACTCTGCTCACCCTGCATACTCACACACAGCTCACCCTGCACTCTGCGTACCCTGCATACTCACACACTACTGGCCCTGGACACCCACACACTGCTCACCATACACACCCACACACTGCTCACCCCGCACACTCACACATTGCTCACCCTGCACACCCACACACTGCTCACCCTGCACACCAACACTCTACTCACCCTGCACACCCACACACTGCTCATCCTGCACACCCACACACTGGTCATAGGCACACTCACTCACTGCTCACCCTGCACACTCACACCCTGCACACCCACACTCTGCTCATGCAGCACACCCACACAATGCTCACCCTGCACACCCACACACTGTTTACCCTGCACACTCACTGACTGCTCACCCTGCACAACCAAACACTGCTCACCCTGCACACCCACACACTGCTCACCCTGTACACCCACATACCGCTCAACCTGCAAACTCACACACTGCTCACCCTGCACACTCCCACACTGCTCACCCTGCACACTCACACTACTTGCCCTGGACACCCACACCCTGCTCACCCTGCGTACTCACACACTACTCACCCTGCACACTGTTAGAAGGCGACCTCAGAGGAGCCCGGAGGGGGCCCTGACTATCCTGAGACCAACCCTCGAGGTATCGTAGCCGGGCACTGGCGGGAGACTCCTCAGGGGAGGAATCTCGTATCTAGGATCGTACACTCAGCACCACACGACAAAGAGACACCACACCGGGAGTTCTTAAGAACAAATCTTTATCAGATCGGAGTTGTAGGATCTTTATGATCAGCAAGGCAAATATATACAAGTGGAGCGCGGGCTCACAGAGTCTTGGAGGGGGTAGGAGGTAGCGGGACAGTCTTTGGGGATATAGATCAAATGCAGGGGCGTACCCGGCGCACAGCTCACAATCCTCGAGCTGGGGGATACGCTTGTCGTCGTCGGGGTCCGGCGGGACCAAGGGAGCCGCGAGTCACTCAGCAGGGCTCAAGCACAAGTCGGAGGTCTTACGATCTTTTCGGGGAGCCGCGAGTCACTCAGCAGGGCTCAAGCACAGGTTCGGAGGTCTTACGATCTTCAGGGAGCCGCGAGTCACTCAGCAGGGCTCAAGCACAAGTTCGGAGGTCTTACGATCTTTAGGGAGCCGCGAGTCACTCAGCAGGGCTCAGGTGTTTCCAAAGGCGAATCTGCCGGACAGTCCCAGATCACCCCTTGTTATAGGACGACTCCTCTTTGATGTCCGGAGTCTGTGCAGGCAGGGGTCTTGTCACCTGGGGGTCGCTTGTCGGGGTTTCCTGCCATTGTCTTTTGATCCTTTCAGGGCCGGGTCGGGAGGAGTCCCAGACACCCAGCAGGCGTGGAGCCAGCCCTCGGGGAGGCCGGCGGGCCGATCGAAACCCACCTTCCCAGGGGAGCTCAGAGGTGCGATGGAAACTGCTCCTCCCTCTCTCATCCCAATGGGAGCGCGATGTCCCCCAGCCGGAGTGGCGCCTCTAGGCCAGGGTCGCGCTGGGGCCGGGCGGCCATCATGGTGCATGAAGTGGGCACGCGGGCCCGGTGTGGCCGAAAGGAGGTAGGCCACGGACGGGGAAGTCCGGGTCGGGTGTGTGTGTGTTCTGGTGGGAAGGATCGGCTAGGCCGTGGGCTCGGGGGCTGCGTGAGGTGCATGGGTCAGGTTATGTGGTGCGGGGACAAGGATGGCTATGCTACGAGGCCGGGTCTATCACGCGTCCCCCCCAGCTGAAAGCCGGAGAGAACTACCCATCCTCTTGGGGGTTCTTTTCGCTGAGGCGGAAGAACCGGGAGAGGCCATCGGCGTTGGCGTGGTCAGTACCAGGGCGATGTTCCACGGTGAAATCCATCCCCTGGAGGGAGATTGACCCCCGCAGTAGCTTGGGGTTTTCTCCTCGCATCTGCATGAGCCATCGCAAAGGGCGATGGTCGGTTTGGACCTTGAAATGGGTGCCGAACAGATAAGGGCGTAACTTCTTGAGGGCCCAGACTACGGCGAACGCCTCGCGCTCGATGGTGCTCCATCTCTGTTCTCTGGGCAACAGCCTTCGGCTGAGGAAGGCTACGGGCTGGTCTAGGCCTTGGTCATTCACCTGGGACAGGACATCCCAATTCCATGCTCGGAGGCGTCCGTTTGTACCACAAACTCCTTGGAGTAGTCGGGAGCCTGAAGGACGGGGGCTGTGCACATGGCCGTTTTTAGGGCATCGAACGCCTCTTGGCAGGCAGGGGTCCACTGCACTTTCTTGGGCTGTTTCTTGGACGTGAGTCACGTGATGGGACCGACTAGGCTGCCGTACCCCCGGATGAATCTCCGGTAGTAGCCCGTGAGACCCAGAAAGGCTCGGACCTCCGTTTGGGTAGTGGGGGGTTCCCAGGCTAGGATGGCGTCGACTTTGGGCTGTAGAGGGGCGACCTGGCCGCTTCCGACCTGGTGCCCCAGGTAGGTTACCGAACCTTGCCCAATCTGGCACTTGCTGGCTTTCACGGTGAGGCCTGCCTGGCGCAGGGCTGTTAGCACCCTCCGGAGGTGCTGGAGGTGCTCACTCCATTCGGAACTGAAAACTGCGATATCGTCTAGATAGGCAGCGCTGAATTTTTCCAGCCCGGCCAGGACTCTATTTACTATTTGCTGGAAGGTGGCCGGGGCATTTTTCATCCCGAAGGGCATCACGCGAAAGCGATAGTGCCCATCCGGGGTGGAGAAGGCGGACCACTCCTTGGCTCCTTCTGTGAGCGCAATTTGCCAGTAGCCGCAGGTGAGGTCGAAGGTGCTGAGGAACCGAGCTGCCCCGAGTCAATGAGCTCGTCGGCTCGGGGAATGGGGTGGGCATCGGCTCGGGTAACTTCATTGAGTCCCCGGTAGTCCACGCAGAAGTGGAGTTCTGGGGCGACACCGGGGGCAGCTGCTTTCGGGACCAGGACCACGGGGCTGGCCCAGGGACTGTCTGAGGGTTCGATCACTCCTAAGGTCAACATCTTCAAGACCTCGGTTTGAATGCAGGACCGGACCCGATCAGGGACTCGGTAGGCTCGGTGTTTCACCGGCGGGCTGTCTCGGGTATCCACGTCATGGACACACCAGTCGGTGACTTGGGGGACCAGGGAGAAGAGGTCGGAAAACTGCCCTAGGAGCTGGCGGCAATCCTCACGTTGCTGGGAAGTGAGGGATGGGGAGAGGTTCACTACCTCTACGGAGCCGTCCTTCTCTTTGGTGCACAGGAGATCAGGGAGGGGATCCGACTCCTCCTCGGCCCCGGCATCAGTGGCCAGCAGGAGGCTCAGCTCCGTCCGCACAAAGTGGGGCTTGAGGCGGTTCACGTGGAGGACCCGGAGGGGGTCCCGTGGTGACTGGACGTCCACCAAGTACGTGACCTGGCTCTTCCGCTCAATCACTTTGAAGGGCCCGGTCCATTTATCCTGGAGGGCGCAGGGTTTCACGGGGGCCATGACCCATACCTGCTGGCCCGGCTGGAACTCGACCAGAGTGGCATTCTGGTCGTACCAGCGCTTCATCTCTTCCTGGCTCGCCTCCAGGTTGGCCTCGGCCATCTCTCGGAACTTCCTAGTCTGGTTTCGGAGGGTCAGGACGTATCGGAACACATCTCGGGGGTGGCCTCGGGGCGCCGCCTCCCACCCTTCCTTGACCAGGCTGAGGGGCCCCCGGACGGGGTGCCCGTAGAGTAACTCAAAGGGGCTGAACCCCAAGGATTTCTGGGGAACTTCTCGGTAGGCGAACAGGAGGCAGGGGAGCAGGACGTCCCACTTACGCCGGAGGGGCTCTTCCAGGCCCGCGATCATCCCTTTCAGAGTCCTGTTAAACCGCTCTACCAGGCCGTTTCCTTGGGGGTGGTACGGGGTGGTGAATTTATAGGACACTCCGCATTGTTGCCACAAGGACGTCATGTATCTGGAGATGAAGTTCGTACCGCGATCGCTCACGACCTCGCGGGGAAAACCCATACGGGAAAAGATTCCCATCAACGCCCGGCCCACCACGGGGGCTGTGACGGTGCGCAGGGGTATGGCTTCAGGGTATCGGGTGGCATGATCCACAAGGACGAGGATAAAGCGGTGCCCTTGGGAGGTTGGGGGGTCCAGAGGCCCCACGATGTCGATCCCGACCCGTTCAAAAGGGGTACTGACGACAGGGAAGGGTTGGAGGGGAGCCTTGCGCTTTCCTCCGCTCTTCCCACTGGCCTGGCACGTGGGACAGGACTTGCAGTGGGCTTCTACATCTGCTTTCATTCTGGGCCAGTAGAAGTGAGTCACGAGGTGACTGTAGGTTTTGTCGTGGCCCAAGTGGCCTGCGAGGGGAACGTCGTGGGCCAAGCCCAGGAGGAGGTCTCGGAAGTGTAGGGGTACCACCAGCACCCGGGCGGATCCTAGCTCCACCGACTTCTGCTCGCTGTACAAAAAGTCATTCTCCCAATACACCCGGTGTGTTCCAGTTTGGTCGCCCGCGGCCTGGGCCTCTGCCTGTTGCCGGGGCCCGACCAGGGAAGGACAGGTAGCCTGCTCTCGGCAGAACTCCTCTCGGGAGGGGCCCCCCTCGTGGCGCCACTGGGCCAATTCGGGCAGATCGCCTAACTCGGTGACCTGTGCGGAGTCGGAAGGTGGGGGTTCATCACTGGCGACCGACCCTCCTTGTGGGGGGATGTGGGGACCCTCGGCGGGGACCATCCTGTCTTCAGTGGTCGGGGCGTCGTCGACTTCCCCAAGGGGGGTCAGTCGGGCTGCCTTGGATCAGGTGGTGGCGCACACCCACTCAGGGAAACCCATCATCCCTAGGTGGGCCTTGCGCTCGACTTGTTTCCAGGGGGAACTTTCCAGGTCGTTCCCCAGGAGACAGTCGACTGGCTGGGAGGTTCTTACTGCGACTTTCAGTTTACCGACCACCCCTCCCCATTCAAAAGGCACCAGGGCTACCTTACACAGACTTTCCGTATTGTCAGCGGAAATGACCGGGCAAAAGACGTTGGGGAAGACCTGGTCTTCGTTGACCAAATGACTGAGGACACCGGTGATGCTGGCCCCGGTGTCACGAAGGGCTTCTACTTGGTGGCCCTTGATCGTTACGAGCTGCCCATATTTCTTCGTGTTGGAGGGCAGGAGGCTTCCAGGGACCATTTCTCTATCTCCTAAGGATACTAGGGCCATGGCTGCGGGTTCCCACTCTACGGTCTCCTCAACCTCCTTCCCCAGTGCTACATTGGCTATCTGTCTAGCGGGGGGTGCTGCCTGGGTGATGTGTGGGGCCATGGGGCATTCAGGGTCGTTGGCATAATGCCCGGGCTTCTGACAACGGAAACAAGTGATGGTCACCCGGTGCCCCCGTCTCAGGGGGGGGCCGGATACAGCTGGTGGGGGTGCCGGGAAAGGCGGAGGTTGGGTTTTCGGGGGACTGGACTGGGACCCTCTCTGTCCTCCCTGGTTCCCCCCCTCTCTGGCGGGGTGGTCCCTGACTGGCTCGGGGGTACTCTCCTACAGGGCCCCGGGAGACCCGGGTGTTGGTCCAGCGATCCGCCTCGACAGCCAGCTTTCTCGGATCCGTGAGCTTGCTGTCGAGCAGATGCTGGCGCAGTTCCACAAAGCAGTTCGCAGCCAGGTGTTCCCACAACATAAGGTCGGTTAGTTCTTCTAGGGTGGTTAGCTTGCTGCCCTTGATCCACCCATCGAATGCGCGGCTGAAGAAGTTTACATACTCCACCCAGGTGGTGCCCGGGATCTTCCTGCAGTCCCGGAACCTCTGGCGGTACATCTCCGGGGTGAGGCCGTACCTTGTGAGGAGGGCCTCTTTCATGTGGTCGTAGGAGGTCTGCATGGAGGTTGGTAGGTCGAGCAGGGTGTCTCTCCCCTCGCTCAGGAATCGTCCCCACACCCGGCCCCCCAATCCTTCTGCGGGACCCGATGGGAGGTCATGACGACCTCGTAGGCCCTGAACCACTGTTGAATGTCATCGTTTTTGTAATATTCTTTGACCACATCCTTGGGGATGTGGACCTTCTGCTCCGCCGGGGAGGCCGCCTCTCGGTTCCCCGGGGGCCGCGCTTCTTCGCTTTTTGCTTTTAGCTCCATTTCTTTCAAGCTGCGTTCGTGCTCCAGTTGGAGTCTCCTTCCTTCGTGTTCCCGTTGGAGTTTCTTCTCTTCTAGTTCTCCTTGCACCCGCATCTGTTCCACTGCTAGCTTTTTCTCGGCTAATTTCAACTCGCCCTCGATTTTGAGTTTGGCTAATTCGAGTTCGTGATGGCGACTTCTTTCTCTGTCTGCAAGTTCCTCCGGGGATAGGCCCCCGTCTGGTACGAAGCTTCGCACCTGGTTGCTGCTGCGTTCTCCTTGGGAGGGTCCAGCTTCGTCGTGGGGCTCCATCGCTCCTTCTGGGCGGGGGGATCCAGAATCCACCCAAGCTTTCGGTGCCTTCTGCATATCTTCTTTGGTGTTGAGACCAGTGGTAGCGATTTTGAGTTCTTTGCAGAATTGCTTCAGTTCTCTGTGTGTGTACTCCTCCAGTTGTTCCGCCTGGAACCCGGTACTGGTGTCGTTTTCTGTGAGAACCACGGCATTTCCTTCTGCCATCTTTGTCGGTAGTGCGTCAGCAGTTCACGGTACGATCTCTAGATTATGGGCCTGAATCCCGTCGCTTGCCACCAATGTTAGAAGGCGACCTCAGAGGAGCCCGGAGGGGGCCCTGATTATCCTGAGACCAACCCTCGAGGTATCGTAGCCGGGCACTGGCGGGAGACTCCTCAGGGGAGGAATCTTGTATCTAGAATCGTACACTCGGCACCACACGACAAAGAGACACCACACCGGGAGTTCTTAAGAACAAATCTTTATCAGATCGGAGTTGTAGGATCTTTATGATCAGCAAGGCAAATATATACAAGTGGAGCGCGGGCTCACAGAGTCTTGGAGGGGGTAGGAGGTAGCGGGACAGTCTTTGGGGATATGGATCAAATGCAGGGGCGTACCCGGCGCACAGCTCACAATCCTCGAGCTGGGGGATACGCTTGTCGTCGTCGGGGTCCGGCGGGACCAAGGGAGCCGCGAGTCACTCAGCAGGGCTCAAGCACAAGTCGGAGGTCTTACGATCTTTTCGGGGAGCCGCGAGTCACTCAGCAGGGCTCAAGCACAGGTTCGGAGGTCTTACGATCTTCAGGGAGCCGCGAGTCACTCAGCAGGGCTCAAGCACAAGTTCGGAGGTCTTACGATCTTCAGGGAGCCGCGAGTCACTCAGCAGGGCTCAGGTGTTTCCAAAGGCGAATCTGCCGGACAGTCCCAGAGCACCCCTTGTTATAGGACGACTCCTCTTTGATGTCCGGAGTCTGTGCAGGCAGGGGTCTTGTCACCTGGGGTCGCTTGTCGGGGTTTCCTGCCAATGTCTTTTGATCCTTTCAGGGCCGGGTCGGGAGGAGTCCAAGACACCCAGCAGGCGTGGAGCCAGCCCTCGGAGAGGCCGGCGGGCCGATCGAAACCCACCTTCCCAATGGAGCTCAGAGGTGCGATGGAAACTGCTCCTCCCTCTCTCATCCCAATGGGAGCGCGATGTCCCCCAGCCGGAGTGGCGCCTCTAGGCCAGGGTCGCGCTGGGGCCGGACGGCCATCATGGTGCATGAAGTGGGCACGCGGGCCCGGTGTGGCCGAAAGGAGGAAGGCCACGGACGGGGAAGTCCGGGTCGGGTGTGTGTGTGTGTTCTGGTGGGAAGGATCGGCTAGGCCGTGGGCTCGGGGGCTGCGTGAGGTGCATGGGTCAGGTTATGTGGTGCGGGGACAGGGATGGCTATGCTACGAGGCCGGGTCTAACACACACCAACACACTGCCCACCCTGCATACTCACACACTGCTCACCCTGTATGCTCAAACACTCCTCACCCTGTGTTGGACTTGACCCTTTTTGCAGGGCCATCCCTAAACTTTTTGCCTTCCTCCTGCATTTTTTCTGACCTGTTGTTGGCTGTTTTATGACTCTGGGCACTTTACCACTGCTGATCAGTGCTAAAGTGCATATGCTCTCCCCATTGTAAATTGCTATGTTGGTTGGGTTCCATGAGTGGCTTATTTGGTTTACTGTCAGACCCCAGTAAAGTGCACCAGGAGTGCCAGGGCATGAAAATACAAATGCCGCTGGTGGGCTCACAGCACTGGTTGTGCCACCCACAGAAGTGGCCTGGTAAAATGTGTCTAGGGTCTGCCATCGCAGAACCTGCGTGCAGTCTGGTACTGACATGCTGACTGGCAAGTGCACACACTTGCCAGTCCCTAAACCTTCCCTTAACTTCATATTAGTTACCCCTATGGTAGGCCCAATGGCAGGGTGCGTTGTAAGCATAAGGTAGGACAAGCCCTGATGTTGTGGCATGTCCTATTAGTGAATTACAGCCATCTTCGTTTTTCACTATTGTAAGGCTACCCTGTTCTCATAGGCCAGAATGGGCTGTTAAGATTGTTACATCCTATGATCCTAACATGCCCAGGGAACATGGTAGAAGATCGAGTTTAGTATGCCTGAACTCAGAATAATAAGGTACATCTTTTCGTAAGGTTTATTTTAATATTCTGCGTTTGCAAATGCCACTTTTAGTAAGTTGGCCTTTGCTTGCCTAACCATTTCAGCCCGCCTCTGCGTGATGTGTATCTGATGTCTGGCTTATGTGAGTGACAGGGCTGGGGAAACCCAGATGGACAGGGCTAGGTAGCCTGGTGGTGAATAGGAAGATTTCCACATAGATGGGTGGGAGGAGTACACCTGGACTCTGAATAGGGCTGTGCTCTGCCACCACAATGCTGGCTCCGCCCCCTGTGGAGCGTCTGATAGCTCTGCCCTGCACCCTGAAAGAAGAAGCCTGCATCGCATCAACAAAGTGCTCCAGAACTGGACTGAACTAGGCAACGGCCCCCCCTGGCCTGAGAGAACAAAGGATTTGGGGTATAAATGTAGGAGCCCTGCTGTTAGAAATGGGATTTCTGGTTGGCTAGGGCTTGCGCCAAAGCCAGGCAGAAACCACCACTCTAGTCAGGGCTGGGGAGTTACACGCCAAAGATAACCCCTGCTCACCCCCTTGGCAGCTTGGCACAAGCAGTCAGGCTTATCCCGGAGGCAATGAGTAAAGCGTTTGCGCGCGCACACAGCAACAACACCCTAGGCCCACCACAAAAGAAACTCCACACAAGGTTATATATAAAAAATAGCCTTTGTATTATAATAAACACATTAGATGATAATCACATAATTTACACGGTGCCAGCTGGCACTGGGCAGAATTTTACAGGGGACTATTTACACAGGACAGGGCCACGTGGACCACTGTCAGAATCAGCACAAATCAGCAATTGTACATGTAGAACATATACCAACGGTAACACAAATTATAACAGTAGAGCACAACCAGTAAATACTGGCGCAATAATGACCTCAGCATTATCACAATGGAATCAGGTATAAAACCTATCCTGTATACATCACATGGGCATAAACACGTTATGCAATTTCTCACAAGTCTAACGCATTAGACCTTACCTCCTAATATAATTACACTAGGGGCGTACATCACACAGGGAGACATAATCTCACTAGCAAAAACAACCTCATAATCAGAAAAGACCACATTTAGAGGTATAAAACACAGGGTGCGCAAAACATACTACACACAGTACATTTCCTAACACCCAACGCATTAGTATATAAATCACTAAATCACATTAGGGTCCAGATTGCGCCAGAACCTAAACGTAGCAGCTGCCCACTACTTGATGGGCAGCTGGGGACAAGAACAGGGCCTAAACGCAGCAGCTGGCACTAAGTGCTGCGCAGCTGGGGAAGTCAAATGAGGCATGGGCTCTCACGGTGCCCCTTAGAACAAACTGCGCCAATCCTTGGAGCCCTCTAGGCTCTGGAACAACCAATGCGCAACGTGGGAGCCATCTGGCTCTTGAAACAACATGTGTCCCCTAATGAACTGTGGGGGAAAGGACGAGATGGACCCTGGCACAACGGTGCCCTCTGGGCCCTGTTGGGGGCTCTTTAAACAAATATGGCCCACATTGTAGCCACCCGGCTCTTGAAGAACATTATGCCAAACGTTGGAGCGCACTGGCGCTCTAGATAGAACATACCCCCAAACGAACTTGCCCCCCTCAGTGCAGCTGCCCTCTGCAAGTGGGGCAGCTGAAAGAACAGAGTGAAGGGTATGGCTGCAAAGGATACGGAGGAGCTCTACGGGAGCTCCTAACTCAGCCCCACTCACGGAGTCTCAACGCGGCTTCCTGCCTCCTCCGGTCATGGCGATCTGGGCTGCTTCTCCTGTCTGCGGGGCTTCCCTTCTTCTCTCGGGAGCCCCGCACTTCTACCGGCGGACTCGGCGCCTCTCCTTTTTCACCCGGGCCCCCTCCTGGGACCCGGGGCTTATGGGGCGCACGGGAGCCCTGCCTCAACGGACGCTGCCTCCCCACTTCACCCGGGCCCCCTCCTGGGACCCGGGACTCTCGGAACATGCGCGTGGCTCTCCCAACTCATGGGAGCCCCGCGAGGCCTCACAGTCTTCCGGGCCGCCTTCTCTCCACCAGCGGCATGCGCGGGACTTCCCTCGATAAACCTGAAGTCCCGCCCGCCATCAGGCACCATGTTCCCTGACTTCCTCCGTTGGCGATCAGGGCCACGGCGGTGATTTCTTTTTGGCAATGCGGGGTGGGCTCCCGCCAAGGCACACAATGCGGGGTGGGCACCCGCATTAAAGGTACTCACATAAGCGGGGTAGGCTCCCGCAATTACGATAAAGGCATCACAGGGGAATCCCTATGTAGGGGATTCCCCCAGCAAGGGCAGCAGCGCTGCGCTGTGCAGCCCCACGTTCTCCATCAGCTGGGCAGTTCCCCGAAGGTAGCGCTGCCAGGGCGCTGGAACCCTGGAAAAGAAACAGAGCTCTCACCAGGCGCTTGAAGATCAAAGCAAGCCTTGGCAAAAGCAAAAATAAAGCAATAGGTCCAAGAAGTCCATCAGGCATCCAGGGGCTGGGCAGGGCCCAGGGAGGCAAGCCTTCCCCTGAGCCCCAGCAGCAGCACGCCCCTGGTAGTTTCTAGTCCAAGAACAAGAACATTTTCATGGGGTCACAGCCCCTCTTTTATACACCAAATCCTTTGTTTCCAAAGGTGCAGGGAAGGGGCGGACCAGATGCAACTGGTTCCGGAGCACATTGTTTTGCTCAGCCCCTCTCCCTATTCACAGGACAGGCCAGGGACATCAGACGCACCACAGAGGGCGGAGCCAGCATTGTGTGGGGAAAGCCCAGCCTTATTCAGGTCCCAGGTGTACTCCTCCCTGCCATCAACATGCAGATCTCTCCACCCACCACCAGGGCAGACCCAACCTGGCTCCTGGAGCCAGACACACCAGCCAATCGCAAGCCAGACAGTCACTGCACATTTATGCCAGCGTCTAGAAGTGGCACTTCTATACTAGTCACAGTAACGCCGCACACATCATTGCACAGCATTCACTCTCACGAGTTTGCACATACCAAACTCGACCCTGCACTCCTCTCACATCAGGACTTAACACGGTCACTCAGATCCCCCATGCATTCCTATGGGAGGGCAGGTCAGTCTCACTAAACATACGCAGAGCGCACGCACTTTCCACTGGGACACAGTGTAAAAGCGCCTAGAGGCCTAAAACCACTAGTACAACACAGGAAAAAGGCTAGGATAAATGCAAAAAGTTCTAGGGGTGAACTTGCCAGAAGGGCCAAGTCCAACACCTGCTCCTAAGAAACTAGATCCGCTTTGAACCAAGAAGAATCTCTGCCTGAGGAGGAGGCGCCAGGAAAGCTGTAAGGAGGAAGACTGTCCCTATCCTGGGGGACTGGCCTGCAGTGGTGACCTTGCTGCCAAAGGAGAGAAAAGGAACCTTTTACTAAAGACTTTGCATCATTTTTATTTTCAAGAAACTTGTGCTTTCAAAAACGATCTCCAAGGGCCTGGAAGTGAGCTTGCCCCCTGAACTGAGCCCCAGGACCATTGGGCTCATCCTGACCTTCACTCGCCTACCGCTGGACTGTGGTGTTCCTTCCCTCACCGGAGCCGTGACTCCCGTGCCCATCAGCCCCTCCTTGAGCCGTGACCGGACTGCTTAGCCGCCCCTGCCTTGGGTAGAGCCTCGCTCGATCTGAGCCAATCTCCCTACGCCGTGCTGGGCTGCCCCCGTCACCTCGCTCGCCGGAGGCTCGCTGCGTACCTTCACCTCTCCCGCCAGAATCGGCACTGTGAGCATCTCCAAGCCTCGAACAGCCCGGACGTGGAAAGCATGCCCGGCTGCCCCGCTTTGCTCACTTGCCAAACTGAAACACCCCGCTCTTGCTGTGAGTCTGAAGGACCAGACCCCCCTCGTAAAGCGTGGGAGCCCCGGACGCCGCCTCGCCCTTCTGAAGAGCCGCTGACTGTCCCGCACCCGCCTTTACTGAAAGAAAACAAGGTACTGTACTTACGAACTCGACCGCGAGTTCACATCGGATCCAAGGTCCGCAACGTTCTGTTTTCCCTGCCGTCTGACGCATGCCTCCCGGTTACCGTTTCAGCGCGAAGTGCGCTAAGACCCACAGTTCACCTTGTTGCCCCGCATAAGAATACTTTCCGTATAAAAGAACTTCCCGTATTCATAGAGATCGTGGCCCCACCGTTTCATCGTTACTGGGTCTTGTACTAAATCTGCTGAAAATATAAAAGCCTTATTTTTGTATACAACCTGCCTGGTGTCCGTTTGTGGTGCATGCAAAGTATTTACTGTGTGTATAATTGCAAGTGCTTAACCGTGTACACCCTGAGGTTTAGCCTTGACTGCTCGTGCCACGCACCTAGAGGGTGAGCAGGGGTTATTCTAAGGAGCCATCCTTCGCCCTGACTAGAAGTAAAGGGTTCCTGCGTGTCGCTGGTACTTGCCTGCGCCAACCAGAGCCCCCTCATTTCTAACACCCTGTATACTCACACACTGCTGGCCCTGGACAACCACAAACTGCTCGCCCTGCACACTCACACTTTTCTCACACTCACACACTGCATACCCTGCACACCCATACACTGCTCACCCTGCATACTCACACACTGCTCACCCTGCATACTCACACACTGCTCACCCTGCACACTCACACAATGCTTACCCTGCACACTCACACACTTCTCACCCTGCACACCCACACTCTGCTCCCCTGCACACCCACAGACTGCTGACCCTAAACACCCATACATTGCTCACCCTGCACACTCACACACTGCTCACCCTGCACACTCACACACTGCTCTCCCTGCACACTCACACACTGTTCACCCTGCATACTCACACACTGCTCACCCTGCACATTCACACATTGCTCACCCTGCACTCTCAAGCACTGCTCACTCTTTAACATACTGAAGGCCCTGGACACCCAAACACTACTCACCCTGCACACCCACACACTGCTCACCCTGCACACCTACACATTGCTCACCCTGCACATCCACACATTGCTCACCCTGCACACTCACATACTGCTCACCCTGCACACTCACACTGCTGGCCCCTGGCTCCACACACTGCTCACCCTGCATAATCACACAGTACTCACCCTGCACACCCACAGACTGGTCATCCTGCATACTCACACACTGCTCACCCTGCATGCTCACACACTGCTCACCCTGCATATTCACACACTGCTGCCCTGGACACCCACACACTGCTCACCCTGCACACTCACCCACTTCTCACACACACACAGTGCTCACCCTGCAAACCCACACACTGCTCACCCTGCATACCCACACACTGCTCACCCTGCACACTCACACCCTGCTCACCCTGCACACTCACACACTGCTCACACTGTACATTCACACACTGCTCACCTTGCAAACCCTCACATTGCTCACCCTGCACACCCACACTCTGCTCACACTCACACACTGCTCACCCTGCATACCCACACACTGCTCACCCTGCATATCAACACACTGCTCACCCTGTACACTCACACACTGCTGCTCAATTTGCACACCCACACATTGCTCACCCTGCACACTCACACACTGCTCACCCTGCACACTCACACTGCTGGCCCTGGACACCACACACTGCTCACCCTGCATACTCACATACTCTTACCCTGCATGCTCACACACAGCTCACCCTCCATATACACACACTGCTGGCCCTGGACACCCACACACTGTTCACCCTGCAAACTCACACACTGCCCATCCTGCATTCTCACACACTGCTCACCCTGCACACTCACACACTGCTGACCCTGCATACTCACACACTGCTGACCCTGGACACCCACACACTGCTCACCCTGCACACTCACATGCTGCTCACCCTGCACACTCACACACTGCTCACCCTGCATACCCACACACTGCTCACCCTGCATACCCACACTCTGCTCACCCTGCTAACTCACAGACTGCTCACCCTGCACACCCATACATTGCTCACCCTGCACACTCACACACTGCTCACCCGGAATACTCACACACAGCTCACCCTGAATACTCACACAGTGCTCACCCTGCACACTCATACATCGATCACCCTGCACACCCACACACTGCTCACCCTGCACGCTCACAGACTGCTCGCCCACACACTGCTCACCCTGCATACGCACACACTGCTTACCCTGTACACTGGCACACTGCTTACCCTGCATTCACACACTGCTCACCCTGCATAATCACACATTGCTGGCCCTGGGCACCCACACACTGCTCACCTTGCACACTCACACACTGCTCACAGTCAAATACTGCTCACCCTGCACACCCACACACTGCTCACCCTCCATACTCACACACTGCTCACCCTGCACACTCAAACACTGTTCACCCTGCATACTCACACACTGCTGGCCCTGGACAACCACAAACTGCTCACCCTGCACACTCACACACTGCTCACCTTGCACACTCACAGATTGCTCACTCTCCACACTCACACACTGCTTACCCTGCATACTCACACACTGCTCTCCCTGCACACTCACACACTGTTCACCCTGCATACTCACACCCTGCTCACCCTGCTCACTCACACCCTGCTGACCCTGCACACTCACATACTGCTCACGCTGCTCAGTCACACACTGCTCACCTTGCACACCACACACTGCTCACCCTGCACACCCACACACTGCTCACACTCACACACTGCTCACCCTGCACACCCACACACTGCTCACCCTGCATATCAGCACAATTCTCACCCTGTACACTCAACAACTGCTGGCCCTGGACACATGCACACTGCTCAGCCTGCACACCCACACACTGGTCACCCTGCACTCTCAAGTACTGCTCACTCTTTAACACACTGCTGGGCCTGGACACTCACACACTGCTCACCCTGCACACTCACACTCCACACCCTGAACACCCACACACTGCTCACCCTGCTCACCCACCCTCTGCGCACCCTGCACACCCACAGACTACTCACCCTGCACACCCACACATTGCTCACCCTGCACACTCATATACTGCTAAACCTGTACACTCACACTGCTGGCCCTGGACACCCACACACTGCTCACCCTGCATACTCACACACTACTCACCCTGAACACCCACAATCTGCTCATCCTGCATACTCACACACTGCTCACCCTGCATGCTCACACACTGCTGGACCTGGACACGCACACACTGTTCGCCCTGCAAACTCACACATTGCTCACCCTGCATACTCACACACTGCTCGCCCTGCACACTCACACACTGCTCACCCTGCACACTCACACACTGCTCACCTGCATATGAACACACTTATCACGCTGCACACTCACACATGGCTGTCCCTGGACACCCACACACTGCTCACCCTGCTCACCCACACACAGCTCACCCTGCACTCTCAAGCACTGCTCACTCTATAACACACTGCTGGCCCTGGACAACCACAAACTGCTCACCCTGTACACTAAAACACTGCTCACCCTGCACACTCACAGATTGCACACCCTCCACACTCACACACTGCTCACCCTGCACACTCACACACTGCTCTCCCAGCAAACTCACACACTGTTCACCCTGCACACTCACACACTGCTCACCCTGCACACTCACACACTGCTCACCCTGCACACCCACACGTTGCTCACCCTGCACACTCATATACTGCTCACCCTGCACACTCACACTGCTGGCCTTGGACACCCACTCACTGCTCACCCTGCATACTCACACACTACTCATCCAGCACACCCACATTCTGCTCACTCTGCATACTCACACACTGCTCACCCTGCATGCTCACACACTGCTGGCCCTGGACACCCACACACTGCTCACCCTGCACACACACACACTGCTCACCCTGCACACTCACACACTGCTCCCCATGCACACTCACATACTGTTTACCTGCATATGAACACACTAATCACCCTGCAGACTGACACATGGCTGGCCCTGGACACCCACACACTGCTCACACTGCACAACCACACACTGCTCACCCTGCACTCTCAAGCACTGCTCACTCTATAACGCACTGCTGGCCCTGGACACCCACACACTGCTCACCTTGATCACTCACATACTGCTCACCCTGAACACTCACACACGGCTGGCCCTGGACACCCACACACTGCTCACCCTGTACACACACACAGCTCACCCTGCACAACCACACGCTGCTCACCCTGCACACTGTGAGACCGGCCTCGTGGCGTGGGTCCTCCCGACCAGCCAGCTACCCTGCAACCACGCCGAACCTCGATGTTACAGCCTCCCGGCCCCTGTGGGCCAGCCTCCCGAGGGCCGGCCAGATTCCCAACACGCATGCCTGGCTGAGGGAGGGCGAAACCCCCCCAAAACCACACCGAGAGGCGCCGATCAGGTCACACCTCTGGTCTCTTCCCCGAGGGAGGTTCGATCGACCACCAGGCCCCCGGTGAGCAGGCGCCTCACCCGCTGGGTGTCTGGAGTCCCTCCAGGACCCCCGTGAACAGATCAAAGGAGCAGAACCCCGACACACCGCCCCAGTCACCAGACCCCTCTGCACGAGGACTCCGGACTTCAAAGAGGAGGGGGAGTATAACAAGGGGTGCTGAAGGGATGGGAGGAAGAAGAAGACCTGGACTGACGAGAACCTGCTGACGCTGTCGCGGCTCCTCGAACTCTGAAACATCTGAGCCCTGCTGACACTGTCGCGGCTCCCCGAACTCTGAATCATCTGAGCCCTGCTGACGCTGTCGCGGCTCCTCGAACACTGAACCCTCCAAGCCCTGCGGACGCTGTCGCGGCTCCTTGAACGGTGAACCATCCGAGCCCTGCGGACGCTGTCGCGGCTCCTCGATCGCTGAACCATCCGAGCCCTGCTGACGCTGTCGCGGCTCCCCGAACCCTGAACCATCCGAGCCCTGCGGACGCTGTCGCGGCTCCTCGAACTCTGAAACATCTGAGCCCTGCTGACGCTGTCGCGGCTCCCCAAATTCTGATCCATCTGAGCCCTGCCGACGTCGCCGCGGCTCCTCGAACTACGAACCTCCGGTGCCTGCTGAGTGACTCGCGGCCCGCTCCTCCAAGAGAACCGGCAGAGATTGCCGAGAGAAGCAACACCCCCTCAGCTCGAGGATTGAGAGCTGTGCGGCGGGTACTCCGCAGAGACACTGATTCAAAGACTGTCCCGCTACACCTTACCCCTCATCACGAGACCTCTGCCGCTTGTGGCACTAATTCTGCTCCTGCCTTCCGGATCATAAAGATCCCTAATAACCTATGATAAAATCTATTATCCTGCAACGAACTACCGTGTGGTGTCCCTCTATCTGAAAATAGTAGTGCAGCGTGTGCGGCCCTAGGTACGAGACCCTTCCAGGAAGGGCCTCCCCGCTCTTGCTCGGCCGAACTCGAGGAGAGGTGGGCCTCCGGGTGGTAAGGAACGTATTCCGCAACATCCCGGGGGAACGCTTTCCAACATTGGTGGCAGCGACGGGATCCGAGCCAACACCTAGAGATCGTGCAGTAGACGGCTAACGCACTACCCAGAAGAAATGGAAGGAGAAATTTCCCTAGGTGCCGCCGGCACCAACCCGAGCACGACATTCCGAGAGGACCAGTTGGAATCTTATACGCACCGAGAACTGAAACAATTTTGCAAAGACCTTGGAATCGCTACCACCGGACTAAGCACGAAAGAGGACTTCCAAGAAGCATTAAGAACCTGGGTCGAGGCGGGGACTCCCCAGACACAAACAGAAGGGGAGCCTCCTAACGAACCCCGAAGCAGCCCGGGGAGGAACGGCGCCCCCGAGGGGGGCCTATCCCCAGAGGAAATAGCGGACCGAGAAAGAGGTCGCAACCACGAACTAGAACTAGCAAAATTGAAAATCGAAGGAGAGATAAAGCTGGCCGAAAAGAAACTGGCGGTAGAACAGTTACGCCTACAAGGAGAACTTGAGGAAAAGAAACGACAAAGAGAACACGAAGAAAGAAAACTCCAGCTAGAGCACGAACGCAGCCTGAAGGAGATCGAGCTCAAGGCTAAGAATGCAGAAGTCAGACCCCGGAAACCCGACCCCCTTCCGCCAACGTGGAACTAAAGGTCCACATCCCCAAAGATGTGGTGAAAGAATACTATAAGAACGACGACATCCAGCAATGGTTCAAAGCCTACGAAGTCGCCATGACCTCCCACCGAGTCCCGCAGAAAGACTGGGGGGCTGGGCTGTGGGGCCGGTTCCTGAGCGAGGGAAGAGATACCCTGCTGGACCTGCCTTCCACGGTAATGAACTCCTACAGTCACATGAAAGAGGCCCTAGTAGCCAGATATGGGCTCACCCCTGAAATGTACCGGCAACGGTTTAGAGACTGCAAGAAGATACCCGGTACCACCTGGGTGGAGTAGGTGAACTTTTACAGCCGGGCCTTGGACGGGTGGATCAAGGGCAGCAAGGTCTCCACCTTTGAGGAGCTGTTCGACCTGATCGCTTGGGAACACTTGGCCGCTAATTGCTTTGTAGAACTATGCCAGCACCTCCTGGACAGCAAACTCACAGACCCTCAAACTGGCCGTCGAGGCTGACCGGTGGGTAAACACCCAGGCCTCCCGGGGTCCCGTGGGAGACTACGGCCGCCACAGTCAGGGCCCCCCCTGCCAGAGGGGTGGAGGGAATCAAGGCCGGCCAAGGGAACTTCCGGGGGTATCCCCACGCAGCCCCCCCAGAGGACAACCTCCACCCTTTCCAGCTCCACCTCCAGCCAGCACCGGGCCACCGGGGAGGCCGGGGCCTCGCGTGAGGATCACCTGTTTCCGCTGCCAACAGACCGGACACTATGCCAGCGACCCTCAATGTCCCATGTACCAGCGATCCGCCACAACAACTCCACCGGCTTGACAAATGGCCTCCGTAGCCCTGGGGGAAGAGATGGAAGACTCCGAAGAATGGGAACCCGCCGCCATGGCCTTGGTCTCCCTAGGGGACCGGGAGATGGTCCCCGGAGCGCCCCTGCCCGCTAACACGAAGAAGTACCGACAGCAGGTGACGGTCAACGGTCACCGCGTCGAGGGCCTCCGGGACACAGGGGCGAGTGTCACGGCGGTTCATTGTCACCTGGTCTCCGAAGATCAGATCCTACCCGGCGCCTTTTGTCCCGTCATATCCTCAGACAATTCCGAGAGCCTCTGCCGGATGGCTCTGGTTCCCTTCGAATGGGGGGGAGTCACCGGCAAGTTAAAGGTGGCGGTACGAACCTCCCAGCCCGTGGACTGCCTCCTGGGCAACGACCTCGAGAATTCCCCGTGGGGACAAGTGGAACGAAGAGCCCATCTCGAGATGATGGGTCTACCCGAATGGGTATGCGCCACCACGCTCTCGATGACTCTCAGAGTGCCTTCCTCCGAGGAGGGGGAGGCCATGCCGCGGAGCACCGCCACCATCCCCGAGGTCCCAGATGCGCCACCCGAGGCCAACGACCCCCTTCCGGACGAAGCGACCGTTCCCGACGAGGGGTCCGTGCCTTCCGACCCCGAACCCCTGACCGAGCTCGAAGACCTGCCAGAAATGGCCCAGTGGCACTGCGAAGGAGGCCCCTCCCGCGAAGAATTCTGCCAAGAACAATCCACCTGCCCGTCCCTCATTGGACCCCGACAACAGGCCGAGGCCCAAGCAGCAGGCGACCAGACTGGCAACCACTGGGTATACTGGGAAAACGGCCTCCTGTACAGCGAACAGAAGTCGGCCGAGTTGGGATCAGCCCGAGTATTAGTGGTACCCCTGCGCTTCCGAAGTCTCCTCCTGGGCCTGGCCCACGATGTACCCCTGGCCGGACACTTAGGACAAGATAAGACCTACCAGCGACTCGTCACCCACTTCTATTGGCCCAAGATGCGAGCAAATGTGGAGGCCCACTGCAAATCCTGCCCCACGTGCCAGGCCAGCGGAAAGAGTGGGGGGAAGCGCAAGGCTCCGCTGCAACCCTTCCCAGTCGTCAGTACCCCTTTTGAGCGGGTAGGGATCGACATCGTGGGACCACTGGACCCCAAGACAGCCCAGGGCCACCGGTTCATCCTCGTCCTGGTGGATCATGCCACCCGTTACCCCGAAGCCATCCCTCTCCGCACCGTGACGGCCCCCGTGGTAGGCCGGGCCTTGATGGGGATCTTCTCCCACGTGGGGTTCCCCCGCGAAGTCGTGAGTGATCGGGGTACGAACTTTATCTCCCGATACATGAGGTCCCTCTGGCAGCAGTGCGGAGTATCGTACAAGTTCACCACCCCGTACCACCCCCAAGGGAACGGCATAGTCGAGCGCTTTAACAAGACACTGAAAGGAATGATCATGGGCCTCGCGGAACCCCTACGCCGGAGGTGGGACGTCCTCCTCCCATGCCTCCTGTTCGCCTACCGGGAGGTTCCCCAAAAATCCCTGGGGTTCAGCCCATTCGAACTGCTATATGGACACCCCGTCCGGGGACCCCTGAGCCTGGTCAAGGAGGGTTGGGAAACGACCCCCCGGGGGACCCCTCCGGATGTGTTCCGATACATCTTGGCGCTCCGCAACCAGACCCGGAAATTCAGAGAACTCGCAGAATCGAACCTCGAGGCTAGTCAGGAAGAGATGAAGCACTGGTATGACCAGAATGCTACGCTGGTCGAGTTTCAGCAGGGCCAACAAGTCTGGGTCATGGCCCCGGTGAAGCCTTGCGCCCTCCAAGATAAATGGACTGGACCCTTCAAGGTGGTCGAGCGGAAGAGCCAAGTCACCTATCTCATCGATGTGCAGTCCCCGCGGAACCCCCTCCGGGTTCTCCACGTGAACCGCCTCAAACCCCACTTTGTAAGGACAGAATTGAGTTTGCTCCTGGCCACCGACGATGGGGCCGAAGAAGACATCGAGCCCCTTCCAGACCCCCTGGAGGCGGAAGAGACCGATGGTTCCGTGGAAGGGTTGAGACTATCAACCACCCTCACAGCCCAACAGTCCGCCGACTGCCGCCAGCTCCTAAAGCAGTTCGCGAACCTCTTCTCCCTAACCCCTGGGGTCACCAACTGGTGTGTCCACGACGTGAACAATGGCGACAGCCCGCCCGTGAGACACCGGGCCTACCGGGTCCCTGATCGGGTCCGAACCAGCCTCCAGACCGAGGTAGTGAAGATGCTGGCCCTCGGGGTGATTGAACCCTCCGACAGCCCCTGGGCCAGCCCGGTAGTCCTGGTTCCGAAAGCGGCTACCCCGGGTGTCGCCCCCGAACTGAGGTTTTGCGTGGACTACCGAGGACTCAATGCGATCACCCGAGCGGACGCTCACCCTATCCCCCGTGCCGACGAGCTCATTGACTGCCTCGGGGCCGCTCGCTACCTCAGCACCTTCGACCTAACGAGTGGATACTGGCAGATTGCCCTCACCGAGGGAGCCAAGGAGCGCACCGCCTTCTCCACCCCGGATGGGCACTACCGCTTTAGGGTGATGCCGTTTGGAATGAAGAATGGCCCGGCCACCTTCCAGCGGCTGGTGAACCGCATCCTGTCCGGACTAGAGGGGTTCAGCGCAGCGTATCTCGACGATATAGCGGTATTTAGCTCCCAATGGACCGAGCACCTCCAGCACCTCCGACAAGTCCTGCTGGCTCTGCGCCGGGCCGGCCTCACCATCAAAGCCAGCAAATGTCAAATTGGGCACGGCTCCGTAACCTATCTGGGGCACCAGGTGGAAAGCGGGCAGGTCGACCCCTCCAGCCAAAGATCGACGCCATCATGTCCTGGGAACCCCCCACGACCCAAACGGAAGTCCGGGCCTTCCTGGGCCTCACCGGGTACTACCGGAGGTTTATTAAGAACTATGGCAGCATTGCAGGCCCCCTCACAGAACTAACCTCCAAAAAACACCCCAAGAAAGTACAATGGACTCCCTCCTGCCAGAAGGCGTTCGACACCCTAAAAACTGCCATGTGTGCGGCTCCGGTGCTCAAAGCACCCGACTACGCCCAGGAGTTTGTGGTCCAGACGGACACCTCGGAACACGGCATCGGGGCAGTCCTCTCCCTGTTCGACAACAAGGGCATAGATCGGCCCATAGCATTCATCAGCCGAAGGTTGCTGCCCCGAGAACAGCGGTGGAGCACAATTGAGAGAGAGACCTTCGCAGTAGTCTGGGCCCTCAAAAAGCTACGGCCCTACCTGTTTGGAACACACTTCTGAGTACAAACGGATCACCGACCCCTGCAGTGGTTGATGCGAATGCGAGGGGAAAACCCCAAACTGCTACGCTGGTCCATCTCCCTCCAGGGGATGGACTTCACGGTGGAACATCGCCCCGGGACGGACCACGCCAACGCGGACGGCCTGTCCCGATTCTTCCGATTCAGCGAGGAGAACTCCCAAGTGGATGGGTAGTTCTCCCCGCCTTTCAGCTGGGGGGGCCCATGTGAGACCTGCCTCATGGCGTGGGTCCTCCCGACAAGCCAGCTACCCTGCAACCACGCCGAACCTCGATGTTACAGCCTCCCGGCCCCCGTGGGCCAGCCTCCCGAGGGCCGGCCAGATCCCCAACACGCATGCCCGGCTGAGGGAGGGCGAAACCCCCCCAAAACCACACCGAGAGGCGCCGATCAGGTCACACCTCTGGTCTCTTCCCCGAGGGAGGTTCGATCGACCACCAGGCCCCCGGTGAGCAGGCGCCTCACCCGCTGGGTGTCTGGAGTCCCTCCAGGACCCCCCTAAACAGATCAAAGGAGCAGAACCCCGACACACCGCCCCAGGCACCAGACCCCTCTCCACGAGGACTCCGGACTTCAAAGAGGAGAGGGAGTATAACAAGGGGTGCTGAAGGGATGGGAGGAAGAAGAAGACCTGGACTGACGAGAGCCTGCCGACGCTGTCGCGGCTCCTCGAACTCTGAAACATCTGAGCCCTGCTGATGCTGTCGCGGCTCCCCGAACTCTGAATCATCTGAGCCCTGCTGACGCTGTCGCGGCTCCTCGAACACTGAACCCTCCGAGCCCTGCGGACGCTGTCGCGGCTCCTCGAACGCTGAACCATCCGAGCCCTGCGGACGCTGTCGCGGCTCCTCGAACGCTGAACCATCCGAGCCCTGCTGATGCTGTCGCGGCTCCCCGAACCCTGAACCATCCGAGCCCTGCGGACGCTGTGGCGGCTCCTCGAACTCTGAAACATCTGAGCCCTGCTGACGCTGTCGCGGCTCCCCGAATTCTGATCCATCTGAGCCCTGCCGACGTCGCCGCGGCTCCTCGAACTACGAACCTCCGGTGCCTGCTGAGTGACTCGCGGCCCGCTCCTCCAAGAGAACCGGCAGAGATTGCCGAGAGAAGCAACACCCCCTCAGCTCGAGGATTGAGAGCTGTGCGGCGGGTACTCCGCAGAGACACTGATTCAAAGACTGTCCCGCTACCCCTTACCCCTCATCACGAGACCTCTGCCGCTTGTGGCACTAATTCTGCTCCTGCCTTCCGGATCATAAAGATCCCTAATAACCTATGATAAAATCTATTATCCTGCAACGAACTACCGTGTGGTGTCCCTCTATCTGAAAATAGTAGTGCAGCGTGTGCGACCCTAGGTACGAGACCCTTCCAGGAAGGGCCTCCCCGCTCTTGCTCGGCCGAACTCGAGGAGAGGTGGGCCTCCGGGTGGTCAGGAACGTATTCCGCAACATCCCGGGGGAACGCTTTCCAACACACACCCACACACTGCTCACCCTGCACATCCACACACTGCTCACCCTGCACACTCACACACTGCTCACCCTGCACACTCACACTGCTGGCCCTGCACACTCACACACTGCTCACCTTGCACACCCACACACTGCTCACCCTGCACACTCACAAACTGGTCATCCTGCACTCTCAAGCACTGCTCACTCTTTAACACACTGCTAGCCCTGCACACTCACACACTGCTCACCCTGCACACTCACAAACTGCTCACCCTGCTCATCCACACTTGGCTTACCCTGCACACCCACAGACTGCTCACCCTGCACACCCTGCACACCCACACATTGCTCACCCTGCACACTCATATACTGCTCACCCTGCACACTCACACTGCTGGCCCTGGACACCCACTCACTGCTCACCCTGCATACTCACACACTACTCATCCCGCACACCCACATTCTGCTCACTCTGCATACTCACACACTGCTCACCCTGCATGCTCACACACTGCTGGCCCTGGACACCCACACACTGCTCATCCTGCACACTCACACACTGCTCACCCTGCACACTCACACACTGCTCACCATGCACACTCACATACTGTTTACCTGCATATGAACACACTAATCACCCTGCAGACTCACACATGGCTGGCCCTGGACACCCACACACTGCTCACACTACACACCCACACACTGCTCACCCTGCACTCTCAAGCACTGCTCACTCTTTAACGCACTGCTGGCCCTGGACACCCACACACTGCTCACCTTGATCACTCACATACTGCTCACCCTGAACACTCACGCACTGCTGGCCCTGGACACCCACACACTGCTCACCCTGTACACACACACAGCTCACCCTGCACAACCACACGCTGCTCACCCTGCACACCCACACACTGCTCACCCTGCACATCCACACACTGCTCACCCTGCACACTCACACAATGCTCACCCTGCACATTCACACTGCTGGCCCTGGACACCCACACACTGCTCACCGTACATACTCACACACTACTCACCCTGCATGCTCGCACAATGCTCACCCTGCATACTCACACACTGCTGGCCCTGGACACCCACACACTGCTCACCCTGCACACGCACACACTTCTCACACTAACACACTGCTCACCTTGCACACCCACACACTGCTCACCCTGCATACTCACACACTGCTCAACCTGCATACTCACACACAGCTCATCCTGCACCCTCACACACTGCTCACCCTGCATACTCACACTTTGCTGGGCCTGGACATCCACACACTGCTCCCACTGCACACTCACACACTGCTCACCCTGCACACCCACACACTGCTCACCATGCATACTCACACACTGCTCACCCTGCATACTCACACACTGCTCATCATGCACACCTACACCATGATCACCCTGCACTCCCACACACTGCTCACCCTGCACACCCACACACTGTTCACACTGCACAGCCACACACTGCTCACCATGCATACTCACACACTGCTCACCCTGCACACTCACACACTGCTCACCCTGCATACTCACGCACTGCTCACCCTGCACACCCACACTCTGCTCACCCTGCACACCCACACACTGCTCACCCTGCACACCCACACACTGTTCACACTGCACACCCACACACTGCACACCCTGCATACTCACACAATACTTGCCCTGCACACCCACACACTGCTCACTCTGCATACTCACACACTGCTCACCCTGCATACTCACACACTGCTCACCCTGCACACGCACACACTGCTCACACTGTACATTCACACAGTGCTCACCTTGCAAACCCTCACATTGCTCACCCTGCACACCCACACACTGCTCACACTCACACACTGCTCACCCTGCACACCCACACACTGCTCACCCTGCATATCAACACACTGCTCACCCTGTAAAATCACACACTGCTGCTCAATTTACACACCCACACATTGCTCACCCTGCACACTCACACACTGCTCACCCTGCACACTCACACTGCTGGCCCTGGACACCACACACTGCTCACCCTGCATACTCACATACTGCTTACCCTGCATGCTCACACACAGCTCACCCTCCATATACACACACTGCTGGCCCTGGACACCCACACACTGTTCACCCTGCAAACTCACACACTGCTCATCCTGCATTCTCACACACTGCTCACCCTGCACACTCACACACTGCTTACCCTGCATACTCACACACTGCTGACCCTGGACACCCACACACTGCTCACCCTGCACACTCACATGCTGCTCACCCTGCACACTCACACACTGCTCACCCTGCATACCCACACACTGCTCACCCTGCATACCCACACTCTGCTCACCCTGCTAACTCACAGACTACTCACCCTGCACACCCATACATTGCTCACCCTGCACACTCACACACTGCTCACCCGGAATACTCACACACAGCTCACCCTGAAAACTCACACACTGCTCACCCTGCACACTCATACATCGATCACCCTGCACACCCACACACTGCTCACCCTGCACGCTCACAGACTGCTCGCCCACACACTGCTCACCCTGCATACGCACACACTGCTTACCCTGTACACTGGCACACTGCTTACCCTGCATTCACACACTGCTCACCCTGCATAATCACACATTGCTGGCCCTGGGCACCCACACACTGCTCACCTTGCACACTCACACACTGCTCACAGTCAAATACTGCTCACCCTGCACACCCACACACTGCTCACCCTGCATACTCACACACTGTTCACCCTGCACACTCAAACACTGTTCACCCTGCATACTCACACACTGCTGGCCCTGGACAACCACAAACTGCTCACCCTGCATACTCACACACTGCTCTCCTTGTACACTCACACACTGTTCACCCTGCATACTCACACCCTGCTCACCCTGCTCACTCACACCCTGCTGACCCTGCACACTCACATACTGCTCACGCTGCTCAGTCACACACTGCTCACCTTGCACACACACACTGCTCACCCTGCAAACCCACACACTGCTCACACTCACACACTGCTCACCCTGCAAACCCACACACTGCTCACCCTGCATATCAGCACAATTCTCACCCTGTACACTCAACAACTGCTGTCCCTGGACACATGCACACTGCTCAGCCTGCACACCCACACACTGGTCACCCTGCACTCTCAAGTACTGCTCACTCTTTAACACACTTGCTGGGCCTGGACACTCACACACTGCTCACCCTGCACACTCACACTCCACACCCTGAACACCCACACACTGCTCACCCTGCTCACCCACCCTCTGCTCACCCTGCACACCCACAGACTACTCACCCTGCACACCGACACATTGCTCACCCTGCACACTCATATACTGCTAAACCTGTACACTCACACTGCTGGCCCTGGACACCCACACACTGCTCACCCTGCATACTCACACACTACTCACCCTGAACACCCACAATCTGCTCACCCTGCATACTCACACACTGCTCACCCTGCATGCTCACACACTGCTGGCCCTGGACACGCACACACTGTTCGCCCTGCAAACTCACACATTGCTCACCCTGCATACTCACACACTGCTCGCCATGCACACCCACACACTGCTCACCCTGCATACTCACACACTGCTCACCTGCATATGAACACACTTATCACCCTGCACACTCACACATGGCTGTCCCTGGACACCCACACACTGCTCACCCTGCTCACCCACACACAGCTCACCCTGCACGCTCAAGCACTGCTCACTCTATAACACACTGCCGGCCCTGGACAACCACAAACTGCTCACCCTGCACACTAAAACACTGCTCACCCTGCACACTCACAGATTGCACACCCTCCACACTCACACACTGCTCACCCTGCACACTCACACACTGCTCTACCAGCAAACTCACACACTGTTCACCCTGCACACTCACACACTGCTCACCCTGCACACTCACACCCTGCTCACCCTGCACACTCACACACTGCTCACCTTGCACACCCACACACTGCTCACCCTGTACACTCACAAACTGGTCATCCTGCACTCTCAAGCACTGCTCACTCTTTAACACACTGCTGGCCCTGCACACTCACACACTGCTCACCCTGCACACTCACAAACTGCTCACCCTGCTCACCCACACTTGGCTTACCCTGCACACCCACAGACTGCTCACCCTGCACACTCATATACTGCTCACCATGCACACTCACACTGCTGGCCCTGGACACCCACTTACTGCTCACCCTGCATACTCACACACTACTCATCCCACACACCCACATTCTGCTCACTCTGCATACTCACACACTGCTCACCCTGCATGCTCACACACTGCTGGCCCTGGACACCCACACACTGCTTACCCTGCACACTCACACACTGCTCACCATGCACACTCACACACTGCTCACCATGCACACTCACATACTATTTACCTGCATATGAACACACTAATCACCCTGCAGACTCACACATGGCTGGCCCTGGACACCCACACACTGCTCACACTGCACACCCACACACTGCTCACCCTGCACTCTCAAGCACTGCTCACTCCATAACGCACTGCTGGCCCTGGACACCCACACACTGCTCACCTTGATCACTCACACACTGCTCACCCTGAACACTCACACACTGCTGGCCCTGGACACCCACACACTGCTCACCCTGTACACACATACAGCTCACCCTGCACAACCACACGCTGCTCACCCTGCACACCCACACACTGCTCACCCTGCACATCCACACACTGCTCACCCTGCACACTCACACACTGCTCACCCTGCACACTCACACTGCTGGCCCTGGACACCCACACACTGCTCACCGTACATACTCACACACTACTCACCCTGCATGCTCGCACAATGCTCACCCTGCATACTCACACACTGCTGGCCCTGGACACCCACACACTGCTCACCCTGCACACACACACACTTCTCACACTCACACACTGCTCACCTTGCACACCCACACACTGCTCACCCTGCATACTCACACACTGCTCAACCTGCACACTCACACACTGCTCACCCTGCATACTCACACTTTGCTGGGCCTGGACATCCACACACTGCTCCCACTGCACACTCACACACTGCTCACCCTGCACACCCACACACTGCTCACCATGCATACTCACACACTGCTCACCCTGCATACTCACACACTGCTCACCATGCACACCTACACCATGATCACCCTGCACTCCCACACACTGCTCACCCTGCACACCCACACACTGTTCACACTGCACAGCCACACACTGCTCACCATGCATACTCACACACTGCTCACCCTGCACACTCACACACTGCTCACCCTGCATACTCACGCACTGCTCACCCTGCACACCCACACTCTGCTCACCCTGCACACCCACACACTGCTCACCCTGCACACCCACACACTGTTCACACTGCACACCCACACACTGCACACCCTGCATACTCACACAATACTTGCCCTGCACACCCACACACTGCTCACCCTGCATACTCACACACTGCTCACCCTGCATACTCACACACTGCTCACCCTGCACACTCACACACTGCTCACCCTGCACAAGCACACTCTGCTCCCCTGCTCACCCACAGACTGCTCACCCTGCAGACCCATACATTGCTCACCCTGTACACTCACACACTGCTCACCCTGCACATTCACACACTGCTCTCCCTGCACACTCACACACTGCTCACCCTGCATACTCACACACGGCTCACCCTGCACACTCACACACTGCTCACCCTGCATACTCACACTCTGCTGGGCCTGGACACCCACACACTGCTCCAACTGCACACTCACACACTGCTCACACTCACACTGTGAGACCGGCCTCACGGCGTTGCCCTCCCAATCATCCAGCCAACCTGCAACCACCCTCAAGACACGATATCTCCGACTCCGGCCGCCCCAGCCACCCAGATCCGAGGGCCGGCCAGAGCCCTGACAGACTCGACACCCTACCACGCATGTCCGACCGAGGGAGCGGGAACCCTCGAGCCAGACCCAAAGGCGCCAGCCCAGTCACACCTCGGGTCGCCTTCCCCGGGAAGACTCGATCGGCCACCAGGCCCCTGGGGAGCAGGCGCCTCCCCTGCCGAGCGTCTGGGGTCCCTCCCAGACCCACCTGAAAAGACCAAAGAAGTGAGCGGCAGGAAATCCCGCCGAACCCCCTCCGTCACCCCAGTCCCCCCTCTGCGAGGACCCCGGACTTCAAAGAGCAAGCGGAGTATAACAAGGGGTGCCGGAGAAACGAAGGCAGAGAAGACCTGGAACCATCCGAGCCTGCTGACGCTGTCGCGGCTCCTGAACGCTGAAGTCACCTGGGCCTGCTGAGTGACTCGCGGCCTCTTGCTATTGAACCATCTGAGCCCTGCTGACGAGGTCGCGGCTCCCGAGCACTGAACCACCTGGGCCTGCTGAGTGACTCGCGGCCCCCAGCTATTGAACCATCTGAGCCCTGCTGACGAGGTCGCGGCTCCCGAGCACTGAACCACCTGGGCCTGCTGAGTGACTCGCGGCCCCCAGCTATTGAACCATCTGAGCCTTGCTGACGGAATCGCGGCTCCCGAACTCCGACCACCTGTGCCTGCTGAGAGACTTGCGGCGCTCCCCTTGAGGACGACTCGGTAAGAGATCGCCCAGAGAATCGACACCCTCCAGCTCGAGGATTGTGAGCTATCCGCAGGGTATTTCGCAGAGACACTATCTTGAAAGACTGTTCCGCTACCCCCATTTCCCATGACCGATTTGTGGTACTTCGTGCCACTGCTGTACTATTTGCATCTTGGATCATAAAGATCCCTTGAAAATCATCGATAAAAAAGACCTATCGTCCTACAAAGAATACGTGTGGTGTCACTCTGTTCGTAGTGTATATCAGGGTGTGCGCGCCTAGCTCGGCCTACGTGGGAGAGGTGGGTCAAAGGGGTGGGCAAGACGGGCATCGAACCCCCCTCCGGCGAACGCCTTTCCAACATTTGGTGGCAGACGACGGGATCCGAGCCGACACCGAAAGAGAGCGCGCAGTAAACGACTGACACACTACCAAACAGAGATGGAAGGAGAAACCTCCCTGGGTGCCGCAGGTACCGAAATAAGCTCACCGTTCCGAGAGGATCAATTGGACTATTACACACACAGAGAATTAAAACAGTTTTGCAAAGACCTTAGCATCGCTACCACCGGATTAAGCATAAAGGAAGACTTCCAGAAAGTATTGAAAACCTGGGTCGAGACGGGGGCACCCCCGACCCAAACGGAAGGAGACTCTGCCCATGAACCACAAAGCATCCCGGCGAGAAACAACGGGCCAGAGGGAAACCTGTCCCCCGAGGAGCTAGCGGACCGAGAGAGAAGCCGCAACCACGAACTTGAATTGGCAAAACTAAAAATCGAGGGAGAACTAAAACTAGCAGAGAAAAAGTTGGCCGTCGAGCAGTTACGGCTACAAGGGGAACTCGAAGAGAAGAGGACACTAACCCGGGAGAAGGGCCAGAACCTTCCGCCCCGGAGGCCCTGACTGAGCTCGGAGAACTGCCCGAGATGGGCCAGTGGCGCTGTGAGGGGGGGCCCTCCCGGGAAGAGTTCTGCCAGGAACAGGCCACTTGCCCCTCCCTCGTGGGACTCAGACAACAAGCCGAAGCCCAGGCTGCCGGTGACCGAACCGGAACCCATTGGATCTATTGGGACAATGGCCTCCTATACAGCGAGCAAAAGTCCGCCGAGCTAGGCGCAGCCCGGGTACTGGTGGTACCCCTGCGTTTCCGGAGCCTCCTCCTGGGCCTGGCCCACGATGTACCCTTGGCAGGACACTTAGGCCAAGACAAGACATATCAGCGATTGGTTACTCACTTCTATTGGCCCAAGATGCGAGCGAATGTAGAAGTACACTGCAAATCCTGCCTCACGTGCCAGGGCAGTGGGAAGCGTGGCGGAAAACGCAAAGCTCCCTTACAACCGTTCCCCGTTGTGAGTACCCCGTTCGAGCGGGTCGGCATCGACATCGTGGGATCCCTGGATCCGAAGACCGCCCAGGGCCACAGATTCATCCTTGTCCTGGTGGACCATGCCACCCGCTACCCCGAGGACATCCCCCTCCGCACCGTGACGGCTTCCGTGGTGGGCCGAGCTCTCATGGGGATCTTCTCCCGTGTCGGATTTCCCCACGAGGTTGTGAGTGATCGCGGCACTAACTTTATATCCCGCTACATGAAGTCCCTGTGGCAACAGTGCGGAGTCACGTATAAGTTCACGACCCCCTACCACCCCCAGGGCAACGGCCTAGTGGAACGCTTCAACCGAACCCTAAAGGGAATGATCCTGGGCCTCGAAGAGCCCCTGCGCCGGAAATGGGACGTCCTCCTCCCTTGCCTCCTGTTCGCATACCGAGAAGTTCCCCAAAAGTCTCTCGGGTTCAGCCCCTTCGAACTGCTATACGGACATCCCGTCCGAGGGCCCCTGAGCCTGGTCAAAGAGGGCTGGGAGACAAGCCCCCGGGGGACACCCCCTGATGTGTTCCGCTACATCCTGGCGCTCCGCAACCAGACGAGGAAGTTCAGAGAACTCGCAGAGGCTAACCTCGAGGCCAGCCAAGAAGAAATTAAGCGCTGGTATGACCAGAACGCAACCCTGGTCGAGTTCCAGCCGGGCCAGCAGGTTTGGGTCATGGCCCCGGTGAAGCCCTGCGCCCTACAAGACAAATGGACTGGTCCCTTCAAGGTGATCGAGCGGAAGAGCCAGGTCACGTACCTGGTCGATGTACAGTCCCCACGGAACCCCCTCCGGGTCCTCCACGTGAACCGTCTCAAGCCCCACTTTGTGAGAACGGAATTAAGTTTGCTACTGGCCACCGATGATGGGGCGGAAGAAGACACCGAACCCCTGCCCGACCCCCTGTGCGCTAAAGACCTGGATGGCTCCGTGGAGGGAGTAAGACTTTCAACCACCCTCACTCCCCAACAGTCCGACGACTGCCGCCAGCTGCTCAGACAATCCGCAGACCTCTTCTCCCTCATTCTGAGGGTCACCGACTGGTGTGTCCACGACGTGGACACCGGCGACAGCCCGCCTGTGAGACACTGAGCCTACCGGGTGCCTGACCGGGTCCGCACCTGCATCAAGACCGAGGTACAGAAGATGCTCACCCTTGGAGTAATCGAACCCTCCGACAGCCCCTGGGCCAGCCCGGTGGTCCTGGTCCCGAAGGCGGCTTCCCCGGGGGTCGCCCCCGAACTAAGATTCTGTGTGGACTACCGGGGGCTCAATGCGGTCACCCGAGCAGACGCTCACCCTATCCCCCGCGCCGACGAGCTCATCGACCGCCTGGGGGCCGCCCGGTTCCTCAGCACTTTCGACCTGACCTGCGGATACTGTCAGATTGCTCTCACGGAGGGAGCGAAAGAACACTCTGCCTTCTCCACACCAGATGGCCACTACCTCTTCAGGGTCATGCCGTTCGGGATGAAGAACGCCCCGGCCACGTTCCAGCGGTTGGTGAAAAAGGTCCTGGCCGGACTCGAGGAGTTCAGCGCAGCATACCTTGACGACATCGCCGTATTCAGCTCTCAATGGCACGAGCATCTCCAGCACCTCCGACAAGTACTCATGGCCCTGCGCCAAGCCGGCCTAACAGTGAAAGCCAGCAAATGCCAGCTCGGGCAAGGCTCCGTGGTCTACCTGGGGCATCAGGTGGGCAGCGGCCAGGTCGCCCCCCTCCAACCAAAGATCGACGCCATCAAGTCCTGGGAGCCCCCCACCACGCAGACGGAGGTCCGGGCCTTCCTGGGCCTTACAGGGTACTACCGGAGGTTCATTAAAAACTATGGTAGTATCGCGGGGCCCCTCACGGAGTTGACCTCCAAAAAGCTTCCGAAGAAGGTGCAGTGGACCACCCCGTGCCAGCAGGCGTTCGACGCCTTGAAAACCGCCATGTGCACCGCCCCCGTACTCAAGGCCCCGGACTACTCCCTAGAGTTTGTGGTCCAGACCGACGCATCCGAACACGGCATCGGGGCCGTCCTCTCGCAGTTAGACGACAAAGGCATCGATCAGCCCATAGCCTTCATCAGCCGAAGGCTGCTGCCGCGAGAGCAGCGTTGGAGTACTATAGAACGAGAGACCTTTGCCGTAGTCTGGGCCCTCAAGAAACTACGGCCATACTTGTTCGGAACCCATTTCCGAGTACAGACGGACCACCGGCCCTTGCGGTGGCTAATGCAGATGAGGGGGGAGATCCCCAAGCTACTACGATGGTCCATCTCTCTCCAAGGGATGGATTTCACTGTCGAACATCGCCCCGGGGCGGATCATGCCAACGCCGACGGCCTGTCCCGGTTCTTCCGCTTCGGCGAGGAGAATCCCCCAGTGGATGGGTAGTTCTCCACGCCTTTCAGCTGGGGGGGACGCGTGTGAGACCGGCCTCACGGCGTTGCCCTCCCAATCATCCAGCCAACCTGCAACCACCCTCAAGACACGATATCTCCGACTCCGGCCGCCCCAGCCACCCATATCCGAGGGCCGGCCAGAGCCCTGACAGACTCGACACCCTACCACGCATGTCCGACCGAGGGAGAGGGAACCCTCGAGCCGGACCCAAAGGCGCCAGCCCAGTCACACCTCGGGTCGCCTTCCCCGGGAAGACTCGATCGGCCACCAGGCCCCTGGGGAGCAGGCGCCTCCCCTGCCGAGCGTCTGGGGTCCCTCCCAGACCCACCTGAAAAGACCAAAGAAGTGAGCGGCAGGAAATCCCGCCAAACCCCCTCCGTCACCCCAGTCCCCCCTCTGCGAGGACCCCGGACTTCAAAGAGCAAGCGGAGTATAACAAGGGGTGCCGGAGAAACGAAGGCAGAGAAGACCTGGAACCATCCGAGCCTGCTGACGCTGTCGCGGCTCCTTAACGCTGAAGTCACCTGGGCCTGCTGAGTGACTCGCGGCCTCTTGCTATTGAACCATCTGAGCCCTGCTGACGAGGTCGCGGCTCCCGAGCACTGAACCACCTGGGCCTGCTGAGTGACTCGCGGCCCCCAGCTATTGAACCATCTGAGCCCTGCTGACGAGGTCGCGGCTCCCGAGCACTGAACCACCTGGGCCTGCTGAGTGACTCGCGGCCCCCAGCTATTGAACCATCTGAGCCTTGCTGACGGAATCGCGGCTCCCGAACTCCGACCACCTGTGCCTGCTGAGAGACTCGCGGCGCTCCCCTTGAGGACGACTCGGTAAGAGATCGCCCAGAGAATCGACACCCTCCAGCTCGAGGATTGTGAGCTATCCGCAGGGTATTTCGCAGAGACACTATCTTGAAAGACTGTCCCGCTACCCCCATTCCCCACGACCGATTTGTGGTGCTTCCTGCCACTGCTGTACTACTTGCATCTTGGATAAAGATCCCTTGAAAATCATCGATAAAAAAGACCTATCGTCCTACAAAGAATACGTGTGGTGTCACTCTGTTCGTAGTGTATATCAGGGTGTGCGCGCCTAGCTCGGCCTACGTGGGAGAGGTGGGTCAAAGGGGTGGGCAAGACGGGCATCGAACCCCCCTCCGGCGAACGCCTTTCCAACACACACACTGCTCACCCTACACACCCACACACTGCTCACCATGCATACTCACACACTGCTCACCCTGCATACTCACACACTGCTCACCATGCACACCTACACTCTGCTCACCCTGCACTCCCACACACTGCTCACCCTGCACACCCACACACTGTTCACATTGCATAGCCACACACTGCTCACCCTGCATACTCACAAACTGCTCACCCTGCACACTCACACACTGCTCACCCTGCATACTCACACCCTGGTCACCCTGCACACCCATACTCTGCTCACCCTGCACACCCACACACTGCTCACCCTGCACACCCACACACTGCACACCCACACACTGCTCACCCTGCATACTCACACACTGTTCACCCTGCAGACTCACACACTGCGCACCCTGCATGCTCACACACTACTGGCCCTGCACAACCACACACTGTTCACCCTGCACACCCACACACTGCTCACTATGCATACTCACACAATGCTCACCCTGCATACTCACACACTGCTCACCATGCACACCTAAACTCTGCTTACCCTGTACACCCACAGACTGCTCACCCTGCACACCCACACGTTGCTCACCCTGCACACTCATATACTGCTCACCCTGCACACTCACACTGCTGGCCCTGGACACCCACTCACTGCTCACCCTGCATACTCACACACTACTCACCCTGAACTCCCACATTCTGCTCACTCTGCATACTTACACACTGCTCACCCTTCTTGCTCACACACTGCTGGCCCTGGACACCCACACACTGCTCACCCTGCACACTCACACACTGCTCACCCTGCACACTCACACACTGCTCACCATGCACACTCACATACTGTTTATCTCCATATGAACACACTAATCACCCTGCAGACTCACACATGGCTGGCCCTGGACACCCACACACTGCTCACACTGTACATCCAAACACTGCTCACCCTGCACTCTCAAGCACTGCGCACTCTATAACGCACTGCTGGCCCTGGACACCCACACCTGTCACCTTGCTCACTCACATACTGCTCACCCTGAACACTCACACACTGCTGGCCCTGGACACCCACACACTGCTCACCCTGCACACACACACAGCTCACCCTGCACAACCACACGCTGCTCACCCTGCACACCCACACACTGCTCACCCTGCACATCCACACACTGCTCACCCTGCACACTCACACACTGCTCACCCTGCATAGTCACACACTGCTTACCCTGCATACTCACACACTGCTGGCCCTGGACCCCCACACACTGCTCACCCTGCACACGCACACACTTCTCACACTCACACACTGCTCACTTTTCACATCCACACACTGCTCACCCTGCATACTCACACACAGCTCAACCTGCATACTCACACATGGCTCACCCTGCACACTCACACACTGCTCACCCTGCATACTCACACTTTGCTGGGCCTGGACATCCACACACTGCTCCCACTGCACACTCACACACTGCTCACACTCACACACTGCTCACCCTGCACACCCAAACACTGCTCACCATGCATACTCACACACTGCTCACCCTGCATACTCACACACTGCTCACCATGCACACCTACACTCTGCTCACCCTGCACTCCCACACACTGCTCACCCTGCACACCCACACACTGTTCACCCTGCATACTCACACACTGCTCACCCTGCACACTCACATACTGCTTACCCTGCACACCCACACTCTGCTCCCATGCACACCCACAGACTGCTCACCCTGCACACCCATACATTTCTCACCCTGCACACTCACACACTGCTCACCCTGCACATTCACACACTGCTCTCCCTGCACACTCACACACTGTTCACCCTGCATACTCACACACTGCTCACCGTGCATACTCACACACTGCTCACCCTGCACACTCACACACTTCTTACCCTGCACACCCACACTCTGCTCCCATGCATACCCACAGACTGGTCTCCCTGCACACCCATACATTGCTCACCCTGCACACTCACACACTGCTCACCCTGCACATTCACACACTGCTCTCCCTGCATACTCACACACTGCTCACCGTGCATGCTCACACACTGCTAGCCCTGTACACCCACACACAGCTCACCTTGCACAACCACACACTGCACACCCTGCACACCCACACACTGCTCACACTCACACACTGCTCACGCTGCACATTCACACGCTACTCACCTTGCAAACCCACACCCTGCACACCCACACACTGCTCACACTCACACACTGCTCACCCTGCACAGCCACACACTGCTCACCCTGTATATCAACACACAGCTCACCCTGTACAGTCACACAGTGCTCACCCTGCATACTGACACACTACTCACCCTGCACACTCACACACTGCACACCCTGCATACTCACACACTTCTGGCCCTGCACACCCACACACTGCTCACCCTGCATACTCACACACTGCTCACCCTGCATACTCACACACTGCTCACCCTGCACACTCACACACTGCTTACCCTGCACACCAACACTCTGCTCCCATGCACACCCACAGACTGGTCTCCCTGCACACCCATACATTGCTCACCCTGCACACTCACACACTGCTCACCCTGCACATTCACACACTGCTCTCCCTGCACACTCACACACTGTTCACCCTGCATACTCACACACTGCTCACCGTGCATGCTCACACACTGCTAGCCCTGTACACCCACACACAGCTCACCTTCCACAACCACACACTGCACACCCACACACTGCTCACACTCACACACTGCTCACGCTGCACATTCACACACTACTCACCTTGCACACCCACACACTGCACACCCTGCACACCCACACACTGCTCACCCTCACACACTGCTCACCCTGCACAGCCCTCACTGCTCACCCTGCATATCAACACACTGCTCACCCTGTACAGTCACACAATGCTCACCCTGCATACTGACACACTACTCACCCTGTACACCCACAATCTGCTCACCCTGCATGCTCACACACTGCTAGGCCTGTACACCCACACACAGCTCACCTTGCACACCCACACACTTCTCACCCTGCACACCCACACACTGTTCACACTGCACACCCACACACTACTCACCCTGCATACTCACACACTGTTCACCCTGCACACTCACACACTGCACACCTTGCATACTCACACACTACTGGCCCTGCACAACCACACACTGCTCACCCTGCACACCCACACACTGCTCACTATGCATACTCACACACTGCTCACCCTGCATACTCGCACACTGCTCACCATGCACACCTACACTCTACTCACCCTGCACTCCCACACACTGCTCACCCTGCACTCCCACACACTGCTCACCCTGCACAGCCACACACTGCTCACCCTGCATACTCACACAATACTCACCCTGCACACTCACACACTGCTCACCCTGCATACTCACACACTGCTCACCCTGCACACCCACACTCTACTCACCCTGCACACCCACACACTGCTCACCCTGCCCACCCACACACTGTTCACACTGCACACCCACACACTGCTCACCCTGCATACTCACACACTGTTCACCCTGCACACTCACACACTGCACACACTGCATACTAACACACTACTGGCCCTGCACACCCACACACTGCTCACCCTGCATACTCACACACTGCTCACCCTGCATACTCACACACTGCTCACCCTGTACACTCACACACTGCTTACCCTGCACACCCACACTCTGCTCCCATGCACACCCACAGACTGGTCTCCCTGCACACCCATACATTGCTCACCCTGCACACTCACACACTGCTCACCCTGCACATTCACACACTGCTCTCCCTGCACACTCACACATTGTTCACCCTGCATACGCACACACTGCTCACCGTGCAGGCTCACACACTGCTAGCCCTGTACACCCACACACAGCTCACCTTGCACAACCACACACTGCACACCCTGCACACCCACACACTGCTCACACTCACACACTGCTCACGCTGCACATTCACACGCTACTCACCTTGCACACTCACACACTGCACACCCTGCACACCCACACACTGCTCACACTCACATACTGCTCACCCTGCACAGCCACACACTGCTCACCCTGCATATCAACACACTGCTCACCCTATACAGTCACACACTGCTCACCCTGCATACTGACACACTACTCACCCTGTACACCCACAATCTGCTCACCCTGCATGCTCACACACTGCTAGCCCTGTACACCCACACACAGCTCACCTTGCACAACCACACACTGCTCACCCTGCACACCCACACACTGCTCACCCTGCACATCCACACACTGCTCACCCTGCACACTCACTCTGCTGGCCCTGGACACTCACAAACTGCTCACCCACAATCTGATCACCCTTCACACCCACAGACTGCTCACCCTGCACACCCACACATAGGTCACATTGCATACTCACACACTGCTCACCCTGCTCACTCACACTGCTGGCCCTGGACACCCACACACTGTTCACACTGCATACTCACACACTACTCACCATGCACACCCACAATATGCTCACCCTGCACACTCACACACTGCACCCTGCATACTCACACACTACTGGCCCTGCACACCCACACACTGCTCACCCTGCATACTCACACACTGCACACCCTGCATACTCACACACTGCTTGCCCTGCACACTCACACACTGCTTATCCTGCACACCCACACTCTGCTCCCCTGCACACCCACAGACTGCTCACCCTGCACACCCATACATTGCTCACCCTGCACACTCACACACTGCTCACCCTGCACATTCACACACTGCTCTCCCTGCACACTCACACACTGTTCACCCTGCATACTCACACACTGCTCACCCTGCATACTCACACGGCTCACCCTGCACACTCACACACTGCTCACCCTGCATACTCACACTCTGCTGGGCATGAACACCCACATACTGCTCCCACTGCACACTCACACACTGCTCACACTCACACACTACTCACCCTGAATACCCACACACTGCTCACCATGCACACTCACACACTGCTCACCCTGCATACACACACACTGCTCACCATGCACACCTACACTCTGCTCACCCTGCACTCCCACACACTGCTCACCCTGCACACCCACACACTGTTCACCCTGCACAGCCACACACTGCTCACCGTGCATACTCACACACTTCTCACCCTGCACACTCACACACTGCTCACCCTGTATACTCACACACTGCTCACCCTGCACACCCACACTCTGCTCACCCTGCACACCCACACACTGCTCACCCTGCACACCCACACACTGTTCACATTGCACGCCCACACACTGCTCACCCTGCATACTCACACACTGTTCACCCTGCACACTCACACACTGTGCACCCTGCATACTCACACACTACTGGCCCTGCACACCCACACACTGCTCACCCTGCCTGCTCACACACTGCTCACCCTGCCTACTCACACACTGCTCACCCTGCACACTAACACACTGCTCACCCTGCACACCCACACTCTGCTCCCCTGCACACCCACAGACTGCTCACCCTGCACACCCATACATTTCTCACACTGTACACTCACACACTGCTCACCCTACCCACCTACACATTACTCACTGTTGGACAGGCCACACAGAGGGCTTGCTCCCTCCCCGCACGACAGGGCCCAAGCTCCGGCCCACCAGGCATACCCCACGAAAAGCACCTGTACCCCGTCTCCCGACGGATCTTCTGCCCTCGGACCTCTACTCATCACGGGGGCCAGCCCCACCGGCTTCCCCGGCCGGGTCAAGCCGCCATCTTGGGCCCTGCACCACGAGGCCGCGTGGCCTCACCCCGACCCTAACCCCGGGCCTGGCCGGCCCCGACATCCCGGCACCACCATCCACCCAGGAGGTGAGCGGACCACTTGGCAGGTCAATGGGAGAACGAAGTGTCAAGGGCTCTCCCCCGCCAGGTGCCGATCGCCTCCAGCTCCCCCAGGCACTGGCTCCACCCCCTGCTGGGTGTCTGGACACCTTCATCCCGGACCCTCCGACCTCCAAGTGCGAGGGTCCGGACATCAAAGGGCACCAGCCCTATAACTGGGGCAGCTCCGGAGCAGGAAGGCAGTTGTATCCTGGAGTCGAGAGACACCGAGAGAACTCAGCCTTGACGGACTACTGGCGCTGCCGTAGCCCGCTCTTGTGAACCATCGTCCTGCCTGCTGGCGCTGCCGCGGCCTTCTGCAACCTCCATCCTCGTCGGGACCTGCTGGCGCTGCCGCGGCCCGTTGTAACGACCATCCTCGTCGGGACCTGCTGGCGCTGCCGCGGCCCGTTGTAACGACCATCCTCGTCGGGACCTGCTGGCGCTGCCGCGGCCCGTACATCGACCATCTTTCCGGGACCTGCTGGCGCTGCCGCGGCCCGTACATCGACCATCTTTCCGGGACCTGCTGGCGCTGCCGCGGACCGTGTACCGACCATCTCAACCGGGACCTGCTGGCGCTGCCGCGGCCCGTACCACCTAAGCCACCAAGCTCGAGGATTGTGAGCTAGTCATCATCTCACCCGAACTACCTGACTGGTAGACAGACTGTCCCGCTACCCCTTACCCTGCTTTGAGAGACTTGAATCGAGGGGACCCCTGAGTCCAGACCTCCTTGTACCATTCAACCGTACCTTAAGAAGTGCTTATAAAGAACACTGAACCTTATCCGTGTGTGGTATCTGTCTGTGGGGGGGAAGTTACTTGTCTGTACGATCGTTGGAGACGGCTCTTCCCGGAGACCTCTCCTCCTGTCCCCGGCCGACCCTCCCGGTCCATCTACCCTTTCTAACATTGGTGGCCAGCGGCGCGATCCGAATCAACGCTTAATCGTACAGAGAGTAGCTCACCCCACGACAAAAACACGATGTCAGCCAAAGATAGCAGCTCCACCGAGAATTTCCAAATGGATAAATTAGAAGAATACAACCACCGCGAACTGAGACAATTCTGCATAGAACTTGGCATTGCTACCACCGGCCTGAGTACCAAGGATGATCTAAAGCACGCCCTAGAGTCGTGGACAGAAACTGAGGTCGCCGGACCCTCCGACCAAAGCAGCATCACACCAGAGGGGAACGCCACGGCTCCCGAGGAGCGGGGAACGGGCCTCTCGCAGGAGGAGATCCGAGAAAGAGAAAGAACCCGATTGCACGAGTTGGAAATGGCACGACTCAAGATGGATGGGGAACTCAAGTTAGCAGAACAGAAACTCAACCTCGAGCACATGCGGCTCCGAGATGAACGAGAAGAGAAGCAGAGACAGAGAGAGCTGGAGGAGAAAAAAATAACGCTCGAGCACGAGCGCCAACTAGCGGAGATAGAACTTCGGAAACAAAATAAAGAACTGGGGGTGCCTGAGCGACCACATACCCCGGGGCCAATCGAGAAAAAAGTCCACATCCCCAAGGATGTTGTCCGCGAGTATGTCCGAGAAGACGACATACAACAGTGGTTTAAAGCCTACGAGATCGCCATGACCTCCCACCGGATCGACCGGAGTGATTGGGGAGCCGGACTTTGGGGGAGGTTTATCAACGAGGGTCGCGATGCCCTACTGCAGCTCCCAGATCACCAAATGTCATCCTACGACCACATGAAGGCTGCCCTCCTCACCCGCTACGGCCTCACACCCGAGATGTACCGCCAGAGGTTCAGAGATTGCACCCGGATCCCAGGTACAACTTGGGTAGAATACGTGAACTATTTCAGCCGTGCCTTCGAGGGTTGGATAAGGGGGAGCCATGTCACCACTTACGAACAACTCTTTAACCTTATGGTATGGGAGCACCTGTCGAACAACTGTTTCGTCGAGCTCAGGCAGCACCTCCTCGACAGTAAGCTGACTGACCCCCGGCAGCTCGCCGCCGAAGCTGACCGATGGGAAAGCACCCGAGTGGGCCGGAGGGGGCCACACGAACAGAACAGAAGCAACCCAGGCCAGCACCGTCCTCGGGGAGGAGGAGGGGGCCAGGGGCGAGGAAGAGACGCCTTGCCAACAACACCCGTGGCCAGCACCCCGCCTCCGGCCGGCCGGGGCAACCCCCCGTGGCGTCCTGGGGCCCGAGCCAACGTCACGTGCCACCGATGCCAGCGAGTCGGCCACTACGCCAATGACCCGAGCTGCCCGCAGAACCAAGCACCCAAGCCCCGCCAGGTAGCTGCCGCCGCCCTGGGGGAAGAGCGATCATCGGAGGAACCAGAAGAGTATGAGCCGGCCCAGCAAGAGTGGGAGCCGGCCGCCATGGTCCTGGCGTGCTTAGGGGGAAGAGACATGGTCCCGCGGGCTCCCCTACCCGCTAACACCAGGAAATACGGTCAGTGGGTGACCATTAATGGACAGCGAGCCGAGGCCTTGCGTGACACAGGCGCCAGTGTGACGGCCGTCCGCTGTCACCTGGTGAAGCCCGAGCAGATACTGCCGAACATTCTCTGCCCCGTCCGCTCGGCAGACAACTCTGAAAGTATGTGTCAAATGGCCTGCGTCCCATTCGAATGGGGAGGGGTCTCCGGCCTGTTGAAGGTGACGGTCCGGGACGATGCCCCCGTGGACTGCCTCCTGGGGAATGACCTCGAGAGTTCCCCGTGGGCCACCGTTGAGAGAAGAGAGCACCTGGGGATGCTGGGCCTCCCGGACTGGGCCTGCATAACCACCCGGTCCATGGCCGCCCGTGCCGTCCCTCGATCAGAAGAACCGGAATGGCCGGCACCTCCGCCCCCGGTCGCCCCAGTAGAAGACAACGACAAGGCCAGCCCCCCAGACCCGACAACCGAAGGGGACGCGCAATCCCAGGACCTTCCTGACCTGGCTCAGTGGCGTCAAGAAGGGGGGCCCACCCAAGAACAGTTCCGCCAGGAACAAAAGACCTGTCCCTCCCTCGAGGGACTCCGCCAACAAGCCAGCGCCCAGAATGCAGGGGACGCCACCGGAACTCACTGGGTCTACTGGGATAACGACCTGCTATACAGCGAGCAAAGAATCGCCGAGCTGGGGGCCGGTCGAGTACTGGTGGTACCTCTCCGCTTCAGAGACTTTCTGCTCAACCTGGCACACGATGTCCCCCTGGCTGGACACCTGGGCCAGGACAAAACGTACAGCCGCCTAGTAACCCACTTTTTCTGGCCGAAAATGAGGAACGACGTCCTGAACCACTGCCGATCTTGCCCCACATGCCAAGCCAGCGGGAAGAGTGGTCGGAAGCTGAAAGCCCCTCTGCAACCCTTCCCTGTGGTCACCACCCCGTTCGAGAGGGTGGGGATAGACATTGTGGGGCCTCTGGACCCCCGCACGGCACAAGGACACAGGTTCATCTTAGTACTGGTGGACCATGCCACCCGCTACCCCGAGGCGGTGCCCCTACGGACCGTGACAGCTCCGGTGGTTGGCCGGGCCCTAATGGGGATCTTCTCCCGGGTAGGCTTCCCCCGAGAAGTCGTCAGCGACCGAGGCACGAACTTTATATCCAAATACATGAAGTCCCTCTGGCAACAATGCGGGGTCACCTACAGATTCACGACCCCCTATCACCCCCAAGGGAACGGACTAGTGGAGCGTTTTAACCGCACTCTCAAGGGGATGATTGGGGGATTGGAAGAGCCCCTCCGTCGCCAGTGGGATGTACTACTCCCGTGCCTCCTCTTCGCTTACCGAGAAGATCCCCAGAAGTCCCTCGGTTTTAGCCCTTTCGAACTCCTGTACGGGCACCCTGTGCGAGGGCCCCTCAGCCTAGTAAAGGAAGGTTGGGAGATGGCCCCCCTAAAGACCCCTCCAGACGTCTTCAAATACATCCTGGCCCTACGCAATCAGACCCGGCGCTTCAGACAGATGGCCAAGGCGAACCTCGAGGCCAGCCAGGAGGACATGAAGAGGTGGTATGATCACAATGCCTCCTCCGTTGAGTTCGAGCCTGGACAACAAGTATGGGTGATGTCCCCCACCGAACCATGTGCCTTGCAAGATAAGTGGACGGGGCCCTTCAAAGTGGTCGAGCGCAAAAGCCCCGTCACTTACCTCATCGACATGGGGACCTCCCGGAACCCCCTTCGGGTCCTCCACACCAACCGACTCAAACCACACTTTGTGCGCTCAGAACTTAGCCTCCTGATGGCTACGGACAGTGGTGCAGAAGAAGACTCCGAACCCCTCCCGGATCTCCTGAAGACTCAGGAGAATGACGGCGCCGTGGACGGGGTCCGGCTCTCTGACGCCCTCACTTCGGAGCAACGCCAGGACTGCCGGAACCTCCTGCTGCAGTTCGCTGCCCTGTTCTCCCTCACCCCCGGGGTCACCCCTTGGTGTTTGCACGACGTAGACACCGGGGACAGTCCCCCTGTCCGACACCGGGCCTACCGCGTACCAGATCGGGTACGGGCCTGCATACAGGAGGAAGTGGCCAAGATGCTCACGATCGGGGTCATCGAGCCCTCGGACAGTCCCTGGGCCAGTCCGGTTGTATTGGTTCCCAAAGCCGCTGCCCCCGGCACCGCACCCGAACTGAGATTCTGCGTCGACTACCGGGGCTTGAACGCTGTCACCCGGACCGACGCTCATCCTATCCCCCGAGCAGACGAGCTGATCGACCGGCTGGGGGCCGCCCGCTACCTTAGTATCTTCGACCTAACAGCGGGCTACTGGCAGATCGGCCTCACACCCAGGGCTCAGGAACGGTCAGCCTTCTCTACCCCCGATGGCCACTATCAATTCAAGGTCATGCCCTTTGGCATGAAGAATGCCCCCGCCACGTTTCAACGCCTTGTGAACCAGGTCTTGGCGGGGCTCGAAGAGTTCAGCGCTGCCTACCTGGACGATATCGCTGTATACAGCCGCCACTGGTCCGACCACCTCCGTCACCTCCAAGAGGTCCTACAAGCCCTCCAGCGGGCCGGCCTCACCATTAAGGCCGGCAAGTGCCAAATTGGCCAAGGGTCTGTGACCTACCTTGGGCACCAAGTGGGAAGCGGGCTGGTGGCCCCGCTACAACTTAAGATTGCTGCCATCCAGTCCTGGCAGCCCCCCGTCACCCAGACCGAGGTCCGAGCCTTCTTGGGGCTCACCGGCTACTACCGGCGGTTCGTGAAGGACTACGGCAGCATCGTGGGGCCCCTCACGGGTCTCACGTCCAAGAACCAACCGAAGCGGATTAACTGGACTCCTGATTGTCAAGCGGCCTTCGAGAAGCTGAAGGCCGCCCTGTGCACCGCCCCTGTGCTCCAGGCCCCCGATTACAGTCGGGAATTTGTGGTGCAGACCGACGCCTCCGACCACGGCATCGGAGCCGTCCTTTCTCAGTTAAACCCCGAAGGTCATGACCAGCCGGTGGCCTTCATCAGTCGACGTCTCCTGGCCCGAGAACAGCGTTGGAGCACCATCGAGAGGGAGGCATTCGCAGTAGTGTGGGCCCTCAAAAAGCTCCGACCCTATCTCTTCGGTACCCACTTCCGGGTACAAACCGACCATCGACCCCTGCAGTGGCTGATGCAGATGCGGGGGGAGAACCCAAAACTCTTGCGCTGGTCCATTTCCCTGCAGGGAATGGACTTCACCGTGGAGCACCGACCAGGCCAAGACCACGCCAACGCGGATGGCCTGTCCCGCTTTTTCCGCCTCGACGAAGAGAGTCCCCAAGGAGATGGGTGACTCTCCCCGCCTTCAGCTGGGGGGGACGCATGTTGGACAGGCCACACAGAGGGCTTGCTCCCTCCCCGCACGACAGGGCCCAAGCTCCGGCCCACCAGGCATACCCCACGAAAAGCACCTGTACCCCGTCTCCCGACGGATCTTCTGCCCTCGGACCTCTACTCATCACGGGGGCCAGCCGCCATCTTGGGCCCTGCACCACGAGGCCGCGTGGCCTCACCCCGACCCTAACTCCGGGCCTGGCCGGCCCCGACATCCCGGCACCACCATCCACCCAGGAGGTGAGCGGACCACTTGGCAGGTCAATGGGAGAATGAAGTGTCAAGGGCTCTCCCCCGCCAGGTGCCGATCGCCTCCAGCTCCCCCAGGCACTGGCTCCACCCCCTGCTGGGTGTCTGGACACCTTCATCCCGGACCCTCCGACCTCCAAGTGCGAGGGTCCGGACATCAAAGGGCACCAGCCCTATAACTGGGGCAGCTCCGGAGCAGGAAGGCAGTTGTATCCTGGAGTCGAGAGACACCGAGAGAACTCAGCCTTGACGGACTACTGGCGCTGCCGTAGCCCGCTCTTGTGAACCATCGTCCTGCCTGCTGGCGCTGCCGCGGCCTTCTGCAACCTCCATCCTCGTCGGGACCTGCTGGCGCTGCCGCGGCCCGTTGTAACGACCATCCTCGTCGGGACCTGCTGGCGCTGCCGCGGCCCGTTGTAACGACCATCCTCGTCGGGACCTGCTGGCGCTGCCGCGGCCCGTACATCGACCATCTTTCCGGGACCTGCTGGCGCTGCCGCGGCCCGTACATCGACCATCTTTCCGGGACCTGCTGGCGCTGCCGCGGACCGTGTACCGACCATCTCAACCGGGACCTGCTGGCGCTGCCGCGGCCCGTACCACCTAAGCCACCAAGCTCGAGGATTGTGAGCTAGTCATCATCTCACCCGAACTACCTGACTGGTAGACAGACTGTCCCGCTACCCCTTACCCTGCTTTGAGAGACTTGAATCGAGGGGACCCCTGAGTCCAGACCTCCTTGTACCATTCAACCGTACCTTAAGAAGTGCTTATAAAGAACACTGAACCTTATCCGTGTGTGGTATCTGTCTGTGGGGGGGAAGTTACTTGTCTGTACGATCGTTGGAGACGGATCTCCCCGGAGACCTCTCCTCCTGTCCCCGGCCGACCCTCCCGGTCCATCTACCCTTTCTAACACTCACCCTGCACACCCACACATTTCTCACCCTGCACACTCACACTGCTGGCCCTGGGCTCCACACACTGCTCACCATGCATACTCACACACTTCTCACCCTACACACCCACACACTGGTCATCCTGCATACTCACACACTGTTCACCCTGCATGCTCACACACTACTCACCCTGATTATTCACACACTGCTGGCCCTGGACACCCATACACTGCTCACCCTGCACTCTCACCCACTTCTCACACACACAGTGCTCACCCTGCACACCCACACCCTGGACACTCACACGCTGCTCATGCTGCACATTCACACATTACTCACCTTGCACACCCACACACTGCACACCCTGCACACCCACACACTGCTCACACTCACACACTGCTCACCCTGCATGCTCGCACACTGCTCACCCTGCACACTCACACCCTGGACACTCACACGCTGCTCACGCTGCACATTCACACACTACTCACCTTGCACACCCACACACTGCACACCCTGCACACCCACACACTGCTCACACTCACACACTGCTCACCCTGCACACCCACACACTGCTCACCCTGCATATCAACACACTGCTCACCCTGTACAGTCACACACTGCTGGCCCTGGACACACACACACTGCTCAGCCTGCACACCCACACACTGGTCACCCTGCACTCTCAAGCACTGCTCACTCTTTAACACACTGCTGGCCCTGGACACTCACACACTGCTCAACCTGTATACTCACACACTGCTCGCCCTGCACACCCACACACTGCTCACCCTGCTCACCCACACTCTGCTCACCCTGCACACCCACAGACTGCTCACCCTGCATACCCACACATTTCTCACCCTGCACACTCACACACTGCTCACCCTGCATACTGACACACTACTCACCCTGTACACCCACAATCTGCTCACCCTGCATACTCACACTCTGCTCACCATGCATGCTCACACACTGCTATCCCTGTACACCCACACACAGCTCACCTTGCACAACCACACACTGCTCACCCTGCACACCCACACACTGCTCACCCTGCACATCCACACACTGCTCACCCTGCACACTCACTCTGCTGGCCCTGGACACTCACACACTGCTCACCCTGCTCACCCACACTCTGATCACCCTGCACACCCACAGACTGCTCACCCTGCACACCCACACATTGCTCACACTGCATACTCACACACTGCTTACCCTGCTCACTCACACTGCTGGCCCTGGACACCCACACACTGCTCACACTGCATACTCACACACTACTCACCCTGCACACCCACAATCTGCTCACCCTGCATACTCACACACTGCTCACCCTGCATGCTCGCACACTGCTGGCCTTGGACACTGTTAGAATTGGGAATCTCTAGTTGGCACAGGTATGCACTTGCGACAAGCAGGGACTCTCAATTCTAAGTCAGGATAAGGGGATCACCCTTTCAAATAACCCCTGCTCACCCTTTAGGTAGTGTGGCGCAAGCAGTCAAGACTATTCTCAGGGCGTCATAGGTTAAGCATTTGTGAACACATACAGTAATGCAATGACACACCACAAATGGACACCAGTCAAGGTTATATCAAAAATAGTTTTCTTTATATTAGGCTTAGCACAAGACCAGAATACCGATTAAAATGACCACAGTATTATTTTAAAGTTCAATGTTCTTGTAAAAAGGCTTAAAATGCAAAATTACCAAAAAGACAGCTCCTGAGGCGGAAGCCGGGAGTATTGCTCGCTATTTTTAAAGAATCAATCTGCTACAAAAATTGTTTTTTATCTCTGTGTCACTCTGCCCTGAGCACTCCCCCTGAATTCGAGTCACCGTTCACGCCGCACAGCCGATCTAAACGCTGCTGCGGGTGTAACCATTCTCTTGCTGCCAATTACGAGGACAGTGAGGCCACACCTATCGCCCTGAGGCCACGCCCCCTCTACTTGGTATTTAAGTCCCGCCAAACCCCAAACACGCTATTACCAAAAAGACAGCTCCTGAGGCGGAAGCCGGGAGTATTGCTCGCTATTTTTAAAGAATCAATCTGCTACAAAATTGTTTTTTACCTGTGTGTCACTCTGCCCTGAGCACTCCCCCTGAATTCGAGTCGCCGTTCACGCCGCACAGCCGATCTAAACGCTGCTGCGGGTGTAACCATTCTCTTGCTGCCAATTACGAGGACAGTAAGGCCACGCCCATCACCCTAAGGCCACGCCCCCTCCTTTCCCTTACAAAACATGTGCCTGGGACGGACACGCAGTGGACGAGCGCAGCGGGCGCGCCGCCTGTGCGCCGAAGGCGCACCAAAGGTAAGCCTGTCTGCGCCCGTCCGCGACCGGCCGGGACTAGGGGCTATACCCCCTGCTGGTTCGACTCAAAACTCGTCTACACCCACCCGCTACTCTCGCAATGAATTGCTAGCCTTTCATAATGATAATAAGGGTATAAAAACACCTCTATGTACCCAAACGGGGCCAGGATTATCCTATGGACCAATCTCCTGCCTCGCTTGTCGCTGGTCCAGCATGGGTCAAACCCCATCAGGAAACCACACAACCCATGCAAAAAATCACTTGACTCTGAACTGTCTATATTTTAACGCTAGATCCTTACCTAGACACGCCCTGGACATCTGGGATCTACTTATATCTAAGACCCCGGACCTAGTTTTCATTGCCGAAACCTGGCTATCCGAGACCAATGCTCCAGACTTAGCAAACGCCCTCCTCTCTAATTACAAAATCATTACGCAAGACAGACTTGGTAAAAGAGGAGGGGGGGTTGCTGTGATATTCAGGGAACAACTAACATGCTTTGTGGAACCTACAACTGCCCACATCGAACATCAGACCTTACCTTTTAAAGTACTTTACGAGGGCCTTACCATCCTAGCTGGTGCAGTTATATACAACCCCCCTGGACAACAAGCCAGTCTCGGCGCCAAATTATTGAATCAACTTCTGCCACTCTGTCTGAAACACAAAAATTATCTAATTGTTGGCGATTTTAACATTCACTACGAGAAAATGGATGCCCCGGCAGCCTCCCAGCTTGAATATGACATGGGAATTCTCAATCTTAAGCAGTGGGCCCCACTCATACAGCTGGCCACACACTAGACCTACTACTTACTAATATCGAATCCACCAACATAAGAGAGGTCCACCCCCTATCCTGGTCGGACCACTCCTTTATTTCCTTCTCATTCGACCTTCCCGGTAAACCTCCGAAATCCAAGGTAGCCCCTCATATCTCCAAACGAGCTTGGAGGCTAATCAACGTATCCAATTTTGAGAAGCACTTTCAAGAGGCTATTATTAAATTATCGGAGGACTCCTCTGTCTGTAATGATGTTGCCCTACTAGATGCTGGAATATTGCAAACATTAAATAAACTAGCCCCGATGCGGGAATCCAGAAAAAAATCTATAACAGAGAAATGGTATGCCCCCCATCTAAAAAATCTTAAAAAGGAATGCCAAAAAACTGAACATCTATGGAGACAGTCCAAAGACAGCGAAACGAGACTAACCTATGTCCATAAACGAAAGCAGTATATTCTTGCCATCAACAATGCAAAAAAGGATTACTTTACTCAGCGTATTCAAGAAAACAGTAATTCAGCGAAAGAACGGTTTAGGATAGTGAAGGAGCTTAGCAAACCATCCAGCACTTCACAAACACTCACCCCCTCGACCGAGGCTTGTGAGCGTATCAGTATCTTCTTTTCTGAAAAGATCAAGAAAATATACTCTACTTTCACCCCCCAACATACCCACAGCAACTCAGATAACCCATCTAAGATTGCGATGCTACCAGAAATACCCACAGCCCCTGCAGACTCAGGAAATGCACCCCGCTTAACCAGCTTTGAACCACTCTCTGCAGATGAGGTTCTAGCAGTTCTAAACACAGTTAAATCTGGATCTCCTTTGGACCCCTGTCCCCACTTCGTGTTTTCAGAAATTGCGCCCACGCTCTGCCCCCTGATCACTCAACTTTTCAATAAATCGTTAATCACTGCTATCTTCCCTGATGTCTGGAAGCACGCCTCTGTGACCCCCCTTCTGAAAAAAGCGGGATCCGATATTCTCAATCCAGAGAACTACAGACCGATTTCCCAGCTTCCTTACCTCTCTAAAGCTCTGGAGAAATTGGTCAATGCACAGCTGACTAGGTACCTAGAAAGTAACTCCCTTCTGGATCCCTCCCAGACTGGCTTTAGAGCCAATAACAGCACCGAGGCAACGTTGCTGGCAGTGTCGGACAGTATCAGATCCTCCACCGATCAATGTGGAGCGGTGGCGCTGATACTGCTTGACCTGTCAGCGGCATTTGACACGGTATCCCACAAGTGTCTGATGAACATACTTCAGAGCAAGGGAGTTCAATCCACGGCACTGAACTGGCTACACTCTTTCCTGAGCAACCGTACCCAGGCAGTACATATGGGTCAGTTCCATTCAAGGCCCAACCCCATCGGCTGCGGGTTCCCTCAGGGCGCCTCACTGAGCCCCACTCATTTCAATGTCTATATTTCATCTCTTGCTGACATCGGAAGGAAGTGGGGCATTGGCATCTGCTCCTATGCGGACGACACGCAGCTGATGGTGGCCATGGACGAAGGGCCAGATGTAACCAAAACCAAGCTACATGACTGCCTTTCCGAAATGGCACAATGGATGCATGATCACTGCCTAAAGTTGAATGCAGGTAAATCGGAGATTCATCTGTTCGGTGGTGCCAAACGCATGTGGGATGCCACATGGTGGCCACCTTCACTGGGATTGGCCCCCACTCCAAAACAACATGCCAGGAACCAGGGAATCATCATGGACGATGCCTTGTCCATGAAGGATCACGTCCGATCCCTTTTTGGCAAGGGCTTTGCCATACTAAAACTTCTCGCCAGGATATTTCCCTGGATACCCCTAGATTGCAGACGCTCAGTCACACAGGCCCTATTGGTCAGTCGCCTGGACTATGGCAATGCGTTGTTTGTAGGGATGAACGAACATTTATTCTCCCGCTTACAGGTTCTGTAAAATCTGGCGGCCAAACTCATCTGCAAAAAAGGTAAACGAGACTGGGCATCAGAATGCTTAAAGAAACTTTACTGGCTCCCGATGCGTCAGAGGGCTGCCTTTAAATTGCTTAGCCATGCCCATAGGGCTTTACACAAGACCGGCCCCACAATTCTCCAAGGGAAAATTGAATTTTATGTGCCCAATAGGAACCTACGCTCATGTCAATCAGCTTTGGCTAAAATCAAACGCATCTACAAAGTTCGAACAGGCGGCCGCTCCTTCTCTTACCTAGCAGCAAAAAGGTGGAATGAGCTTCCCACTGACCTAAGACATACTACAAATTATCTCCAGTTTCGTAGAAAGTTGAAAACCCATCTCTTCCCCAATCCTTAAACATCTCAGCATACGCCATCAGCAGTCCTTATTTTGGTATAAAGCGCCGTGATATCCCATGGGATGAGTGTCGCGCTCTATAAAAACCGCAAATAAATAAATAAATACATAAATAAATAAATAAAAATAGGCTTCTTTTACTCAATTCTGCTTCTTTTCAGGCTTTGTACGGTTCGTACCTGGGTGTGCGGCTCGTCCGCATTAAAACCAAGGAAAGTACGAGTCAAAAAATCGGTGCGGACTCCGGGGTCCGTGACGCGCACGCTGCGGTGCGAACAGAACAAAGTACCTTAAGTTCGTGGGGTCCGCGACGGACAGTGCGGGACAAGTTGATGGGTCCGGGTCGTAGTTCGGCAGCGTATTCGGTCTGGTCGGGTCGCGGCGTCGGTACGCAGCGTTGGTAAGCGGCGTTGGTACGGGGCCTTCAGGGATATGTGCGGATGGCCTGGATCAGCTTGCAGAGTCCGTGGCGTTCGGCGTTCGAGCCGTACCTTCAGTGCGGATAGGCAGCGACACTTCTCGGCGCCGTACAGCGTACGGGGAGGATCAGCATACTGCGGCTTCTTGGCTCTGAGTAGGGCACGGTGCAGAACGTTAGCAGCGTACGGACCGTACCTGCGGGACGATGGAACTTGGGTCCGGCGTATAGGGTTCGGCAGCCAGGTCTGTACGTCTCGAATCGGTGGGGAAGGTTAGGTGCAATGCGGCCGGGAGGAATACGGTGCGTACTAACGCTTTTGGATCAGCGTAAACACACGGTGCCGGGCGGCAAAGACACGGCTTCGTGGCGGATGGGGTACGAGGCGTACTGGGGCCAAATCCAGCGGGAAACAAGCACAGATCGTCCAGGCAACTCAATTTTGGAAGGCAGATGAGTCCAATGGTCCTGGGACTCAGTTCAGGATGCAAGCTCTTCTTCCAAGCCCTTGGAGATAGTTGAAAAACAAAGTGCAAAGTCTCTTTCAGTCTTTTCCTCTCCTTTCTCAGCAAGGCACCAACTGCAGGCCAATCCCCCAGGTCAGGGAAAGTTACTCCTCCTTCAGCTTCTTCCAGGTCCTTCTAGTCAGGCAGAGTTCCTTCGTGGTTCAATCAGGATCTGATTTCTTAGGAGCAGGGCTCCTACATTTATACTAAGGTTCTTTTGTCTTTACAGGCCAGGGGGGCCTTTGCATAATCCCAGTCCAGTGTTTTTCAGTGAGGAGCACTTTGTTGCTGGGACTCTGGCTTCTTCTTTCAGCAGGCAGGGCAGAGACATCAGACGCTCCCCAGGGGGTGGAGCCAGCATTGTGGAGGCAGAGCACTGCCCTATTCAGAGTCAAGGTGCACTCCTCCCACCCATCCTGGTGTAATCTTTCTATTCACCACCTGGCAGCCCCAGCCTGTCTCCTGGAACTTCCCAGCCCTGTCACTCAGCTACACACAAAGAAGATAACCCCTCCCAGCAGAGGCGGACTGAAATGGTTAGGCAAGCAAATGCTAACTTTCTAAAAGTAGCATTTGCAAACCCAGGATATTAAAATAAACTTTACTAAAAGATGTATTTTATTATTCTGAGTTCAGGCATACTAAACACGAATTTCTACCATGCTTCCTGAGCCTGCTAGGATTATAGAGTGTTATAATCTAGCAGCCCATTCTGGCCTATGGAGAGCAGGTAGCCTTACAATAGTGAAAAACGAAAATGGCTGTAATTCACTATTAGGACATGCCACACACCTCAGGGCATGTCCTACCTTATCCTTACAATGCACCCTGCCCTAGGGCCTACCATAGGGGTGACTAATATGAAGGTAAGGGAAGGTTTAGGGACTGGAAAGTGGGGACACTTGCCCAGTCAGCATGACAGTAACAAACTGCATGCAGGTTGTACAATGGCAGACTTTAGACACATTTTACCCCGCTGCTTCTGTGGGTGGCACAACCAGTGCTGCAAGCCCACTAGCAGCATTTGGATATACAAACCCTTGGCACCACTGGTGCACTCTACTAGGGACTGATAGTAAACCAAATAGCCAAACATGGAAGTCAATTCACATAATACATTTTACCATAGGGAGCACTTGCACTGTGGCACTGGATGGCAGTGGCACAGTGCCCTGAGCAGCTCTCACCAGCACAAAAATACATTGAGGCACAGACAAAAAATGTAAGGGTGACCCACGACAATGGTGCCAGGTCTAACAGACACCAACCCACTGCTCACCCTGCACACTCACACACTGCTCACCCTGCACAATCACAAACTTCTCACACTCATATACTGCATACCCTGCACACCCATACACTGCTCACCCTGCATACTCACACACTGCTCACCCTGCATACTTACACACCGCTCACTCTGCACACTCAAACACTGCTCACCCTGCACACTCACACACTACTCTCCCTGCACAACCACACACTGCTCACCCTGCACACCCACACTGCTCACCCTGCACATCCACACACTGCTCACCATGCATACTCACACACTGCTCACCCTGCATACTCACACACTGCTCACCATGCACACCTACACTCTCCTCACCCTGCACTCCCACACACTGCTGACCCTACACACCCACACACTGTTCACACTGCACAGCCACACACTGCTCACCGTGTGTTGGAGAGAGGCCCGCCAGGTAGTCAGGGAGACTATTCCGGCACCTTCCTACCGCAAAGTTATAGCCGAGCGCCTCTGAGAAGCCTCCTCGGGGAGGTCTTTCTCCTATAATCGTACTAGGCCCAGTAACACCACCACACAGGACTCAATAGTAGTTGCGAGATTAGATTCTTTATCGGCAGGAATACGTGCAATATTTACAGAGGGATCGAGGGATCCGGTCAGAGTCTCAGTGTTCGTTCAAGAGGATAGGGTAGCGGGACAGTCTTAGTGCCAGCCAGGCATGGGAGGGTTCTGCGCCAGACCTTGGATGCTGGTCTCAGAGCGGCTCGGACGTGGAGAGCCGCGACGTCGTCTGCAGGGCTCGGATGGTAGTTCCGCTTAGGTCGAGCCGCGACACGGTCAGCAGGGCTCTGGTGGTAGGTCCGCTTCGGTCGAGCCGCGACGAGGTCAGCTGGGCTCTGGTGGTAAGGTTCAACAAGGTCGGGCCGCGACAGCGTCAGCAGGGCCCCAAGGGTTCGTGAAGGTCTTTAAGCACGGTGGAGCCGCGACGTCGTCAGCAGGGCTCAAGGGGTGGTTCAGGGTGAGTCTTCTTCGTGGGGTCAGCCGCGATCCGATCAGCAGGGCTCTCGACTCCAGGATACAACTACTGCCCTGTTGTCGGGTCGCCCCAGATATAGGACGAGAGCCCTTTGATGTCCGGACCCGTGCGCCCGGAGGGGGCGGAGAGGACGGGTAGGGGGCGGCCAGATGCCCAGCAGGAGAGGCGCCAGGCCCCAGAGAGCTGTGGGGTGATCACACCCAGGTGTGGAGAGACGGTAGGGGGTCCCATCGATACTGCCCTCCGCCGAGAGTGGGAAGGGCTCACGTGGTATCCCCCGAGCCAGGGGTTGGCGTCTCGATGTCGGGCCTCGCTGGGACCGAGGCCGGGTAGAGCAGGGTCATATAGGTGGTCACGTGGAGTGACGTGCAATCCAAGATGGAGGAGCCCCGATGTGCATGGGACCTCGTGCGGCTTAGCGCGGGGAAACAGGACCACGCCACGAGGCCGGCTCCCACACGCGTCCCCCCCAACTGAAGGCAGGGAGAGTCACCCATCTTCTTGAGGGTTCTCCTCGCCGAGGCGGAAGAATCGGGACAGGCCGTCAGCATTGGCGTGGTCGTTGCCGGGCCGGTGTTCAACAGTGAAGTCCATCCCGTGTAGAGCGATGGACCAGCGTAACAGCTTGGGGTTCTCGCCCCGCATTTGCATGAGCCACCGCAAGGGCCGGTGGTCAGTCTGGACCCTGAAGTGGGTACCGAAAAGGTAGGGCCGGAGCTTTTTGAGAGCCCATACCACAGCGAAGGCCTCCCGCTCGATGGTGCTCCACCTCTGTTCTCGCGGCAGCAGTCGGCGGCTGATAAAGGCCACCGGTCGGTCGAGGCCCTTGGCGTCCAGCTGGGAGAGGACGGCCCCGACCCCGTACTCCGAGGCATCGGTCTGGACTACAAATTCCTTGCTGTAGTCGGGGGCCTGTAGCACAGGGGCAGCGCACATGGCTGCTTTGAGAGTATCAAACGCGGTCTGGCAGCGGGGCGTCCAGTGCACCGCCTTGGGTTGTTTCTTTGAAGTGAGTTCCGTAAGAGGGCCCACAATGCTGCCGTAATCCTTTATGAAGCGTCGGTAGTAGCCTGTGAGGCCCAGGAATGCCCGGACAGCGGTTTGGGTGCCGGGGGGCTCCCACGCCTGGATGGCGTCCACTTTTACCCGGAGGGGGGCCACCTGGCCACTCCCCACCTGATGGCCCAGATAGGTCACAGATCCTTGACCGATCTGGCACTTGCTGGCCTTAATTGTGAGGCCGGCTCTTTGGAGAGCGGCCAGGACTTCCCCCAGGTGTCCTAGGTGCCCAGTGGTCGTTGAAGACAGCAATGTCATCGAGGTAGGCCGCGCTGAAGGCTTCGAGACCGGCCAGGACCTTATGTACCAGCCTCTGAAAGGTCGCTGGGGCGTTCTTCATGCCGAAGGGCATCACCCGGAAGTGGTAGTGGCCGTCGGGGGTAGAGAAAGCTGATCGTTCTTGTGCGCCGGGAGTGAGTTTGATCTGCCAGTACCCAGCAGTGAGATCAAAGGTGGTTAGGTAACGGGCGGCCCCTAAGCGATCAATCAGCTCATCGGCTCGTGGCAAAGGGTGGGCATCGGTCTTGGTAACTGCATTCAGGCCCCGGTAGTCGACACAGAATCTGAGTTCGTGGGCCGTGCCGGGGGCGGCGGCCTTCGGTACCAAGACTACGGGGCTGGCCCACGGGCTGTCGGAAGGCTCGATGACTCCGAGGGCGAGCATCTTGGCGACCTCGGTCTTTATGCAGGCCCGGACTCGGTCAGGCACTCTATAAGCGCGGTGTCGTACAGGGGGGCTATCCCCCGTGTCCACGTCGTGGACGCACCAGGGGGTTACCCCGGGCGTGAGAGAAAAGAGGGCAGCGAAGGGTTGCAGTAGCTTCTGGCAATCCTGGCGCTGTTCTGGTGTCAGGGTGGTGGAGAGGTGGACGCCCTCCAAGGAGCCGTCTTGGCTCGAGGACCCCAGGAGGTCCGGTAGGGGCTCGGAGTCACTTTCACCCCCATCGTCGGTAGCCAGTAGCAAGCTTAGTTCAGTTCGGGCAAAATGGGGCTTGAGCCGGTTGGCGTGCAGGACCCTGAGGGGGTTCCTCGGAGACTCCATATCGACGGGTACGTGACGGGGCTCTTCCTTTCAACTATCTTGAAGGGCCCGGTCCACTTGTCCTGCAGGGCGCAGGGGTCCACGGGTGACATGACCCAGACTTGCTGGCCCGGCTCAAACTCGACGGCTGAGGCATTCTCGTCACACCAGCGTTTCATATCTTCTTGGCTGGCTTCAAGGTTGGCTTCTGCCAGGGCACGGAACTTTCGAGTCTGGTTCCGCAAGGTCAGGAGGTACCGGTAGACGTCGGGCGGGGCACTCTGGACGTTCGCCTCCCAACCCTCCTTGACCAGGCTGAGGGGCCCTCGAACGGGGTGCCCATACAACAGTTCGAAGGGGCTGAAGCCCAGGGACTTCTGGGGTACCTCCCGGTAGGCGAACAGGAGGCAGGGCAACAGGACATCCCATCTCCTCCTGAGGGGCTCTTCCAGGCCCTTGATCATCCCCTTCAGGGTTCGGTTGAACCGCTCGACCAGTCCGTTCCCCTGGGGGTGGTAATGGGTGGTGAATTTATAGGTGACCCCACATTGTTGCCAGAGGGATCTCATATACTTCGAGATAAAGTTCGTCCCCCTGTCGCTCACCACTTCTCGGGGGAACCCCACCCTGGAGAAGATGCCCATCAGGGCCCGGCCCACCACTGGAGCGGTCACAGTTCGGAGGGGAACAGCTTCTGGGTACCGGGTGGCGTGGTCGACCAGTACCAGGATGAAGCGGTGGCCCAGGGCGGTCCGGGGGTCGAGGGGCCCCACGATGTCTATCCCCACTCGTTCGAACGGGGTGTGGACGGCTGGAAATGGTTGCAGGGGGGCTTTCACGCGTCCCCCAGTCTTCCCGCTAGCTTGGCAGGTCGGGCAGGACCGCCAGTGCTGGTCCACGTCTCGTCTCATTCGGGGCCAATAGAAATGGGTCACGAGGCGGCTGTACGTCTTGTCCCGCCCGAGATGTCCGGCGAGGGGCACGTCATGTGCCAGGTTCAAGAGGAATTCTCGGAATCGGAGGGGGACCACCAGCACCCGGCTGGCCCCTAGTTCGGCGACTTTCTGCTCGCTATACAATAAGTCATTGTCCCAATAGACCCAGTGGGTTCCCGAGGGGTCCCCCGCAGCCTGGGCGGCCGCCTGGTGTCAGGCCCCCTCGAGGGACGGGCAGCCCTTCTGTTCTTGCTGGAATTGTTCACGGGTGGGGCCCCCGTCGTGGCGCCACTGGGCCAGCTCGGGGATCTCGCTGAGGGGAGCGGCCTCGTTGGAAGAAAGTTCGGAGGGCCCGGCCTCCTCGTCAGGTTCCTCCGGGCTGGAGGAGGTGGATGGTTCGGGGCCCGCCGGTTTGTCGGGGGCCGGGGCCGCAGCTGGCTGGACGGTCATGGACCGAGTGGTGGCGCAGGCCCACTCGGGTAGTCCTAACATCCCCAGATGCTCTCGGCGCTCCACCTGGGCCCAGGGGGAGCTCTCTAGGTCGTTCCCCAGGAGGCAGTCCACCGGGGCGTCGTCGCGGACAGTCACTTTTAGGGTGCCGGACACTCCTCCCCACTCGAAGGGGATTCGGGCCATCCGGCAAATGCTCTCGGTGTTGTCGGCGGTCCGGACAGGGCAGAGGACATGTGGTAGGATCTGTTCGGGGGTCACCAGATGGCAGCGGACAGCGGTCACACTGGCCCCAGTGTCCCGGAGGGCCTCGGCCCGTCGCCCATTGATGGTGACCCACTGTTGGTACTTCTGGGTGTTGCTTGGGATGGTGGCGCGGGGCACCATTTCTCGGGAGCCTAGGCATACAAGCGACATGGCGGCTGGTTCCCACTCGGGGGACCCGTCGTCGTGGTTCTCCTCCTCGTCCTCTCCCTCCCCAGGGCTGCGGCGGCAATTTGTCAGGGAGGTGGCCCCGTGGTCCCGTTCCGTCGGTTCACGGGGCAAGCCGGGTCACTTGCATAATGGCCGGTCTGTTGGCATCCAAAGCAGGTTACTGTTGGTCGTGGTCCAGACCGGGCGATAGGGGTCCCTCTTCGGCCCTGGGTCGGGGAAGCGGGGTTGGTTGTTTGCCCTCGTGGCGGACTTCTGGGCGGTCCAGCTGGGAATTCTCGACTGCGGTGGGACCCCCCTCCTCCGCCGCGCTGGTGGGGAGGTCCCGTGGTGCTCCGTTGGTAGTCCCCCACGGGGTTCCGGGGGACCCGGGTGTTGACCCATCGGTCCGCTTCGGCGGCGAGCTTCCGGGGCTCGGTCAGTTTACTGTCCAGGAGGTGTTGCCTTAGTTCCACAAAGCAGTTGTTGGCGAGGTGCTCCCAGACAATGAGGTCGAATAGTTTGTTTTAGGAGGTGACCTTGCTCCCTTTGATCCATCCCTCCAGCGCTCGGCTGAAGAAGTCCACGTATTCGACCCATGTGGTACCGGGGATCTTCTTGCAGTCCCGGAAGCGTTGCCGGTACATCTCGGCCGACAGTCCGTAGCGTGTGAGTAGGGCTTCCTTCATGTGGTCGTACGAGGTCATCACTGCGTTGGGGAGTTGCAGCAGGGTATCCCGTCCCTCGCTGAGGAACCTCCCCCACAGGCCGGCGCCCCAATCCTTCCGGGGTACCCGATGGGAGGTCATGGCGACTTCGTACGCTCGGAACCATTGCTGGATGTCGTCATTTTTATAGTACTCCTTGACGACATCCTTGGGGATGTGAACCTTTGGCTCGGTCGGGGGCAGAGCGTCCCGGGCTCCGGGGTTGCTGGTCTCCCCAGCTTTAGCTTTTAGTTCAAGTTCTTTAAGGCTCCTCTCGTGCTCGAGGGTTAGCCGTCTCTCCTCTAGCTCCCGATGCCTTTTCTTCTCCTCGATTTCATCTTGTAGTCGTAGTTGCTCCAGGGCTATCTTTTTCTCCGCCAGTAGGAGCTCACCGTCCAGCCGGAGTCGGGCAAGATCCATTTCGTGTGTCCGGGCCCTTTCCCGTTCTCGTATCTCTTCGGGGGAAAGGCTGGTGTCTGGGATGGTTCGCTCCCCGTTTGTCGGGGCCGTGGTCGGCAGGTTTCCGTCCCGGGCCGAGGTCCCTTCGGCTCGGGGTGGAGGGGTCTCGGGTTCTGCCCAGGCTTTCAGGGCTTTCTGCATTTCCTCCTTGGTGCCCAATCCTGTGGTTGGGATCCCTTTGTCTTTGCAGAATTGTTTGAGTTCCTTGTGGGTGTATTCCTCCAGTTTCTCCAACTGGAAGGTTGCGGTCGTGGTTGCTTCTTGGCCATCCGTGGTTCCCTTTTTCTCTTCTCGTCTGGTCAGGTAGTGGTTGCGTTACTTGCTTGTACGATTGCGTTTGCTCGGATCCCGCCGCTGGCCACCAAATGTTGGAGGGAGGCCCGCCGGGTAGTCGGGGAGACTATTCCGGCACCTTCCTACCGCAAAGTTATAGCCGAGCGCCGATGAGAAGCCTCCTCGGGGAGGTCTTTCTCCTATAATCGTACTAGGCCCAGTAACACCACCACACAGGACTCAATAGTAGTTGCGAGATTAGATTCTTTATCGGCAGTGTTGGAAAGGCGCCTGCCGGAAGGGGGTTCGATACACGTCTTGCCCACCCCTTCGACCCACCTCTCCCAAGTAAGCCGAACCAGGCGCGCACACCCTGATCTGGACTGTGAACAGAGGGACACCACACGTATTCTTTGTAGGACGATAAGTTCTTTTATAGATGATTTCAGGGATCTTTATGACCCAAAAGGCAAATAGTACAGCAGTGGCACAACGTACCACAAATCAGTCGTGGGGAATGGGGGTAGCGGGACAGTCTTTCAAGATAGTGTCTCTGCGAAATACCCTGCGGAAGCTCACAATCCTCGAGCTGGAGGGTGTCGTGTCTCTGGGCGATCTCTTATCGAGTCGTCCTCAAGGGGAGCGCCGCGAGTCTCTCAGCAGGCACAGGTGGTCGGAGTTCAGGAGCCGCGATTCCGTCCGCAGGGCTCAGATGGTTCAATAGCTGGGGGGCCGCGAGTCACTCAGCAGGCCTAGGTGGATCAGTGTTCGGGAGCCGTGACCTCGTCCGCAGGGCTCAGATGGTTCAATAGCAAGAGGCCGCGAGTCACTCAGCAGGCCCAGGTGACTTCAGCGTTCAGGAGCCGCGACAGCGTCAGCCGGCTCAGATGGTTCCAGCTCTTCTCAGTCCTTGTTCCTCCGGCACCCCTTGTTATACTCAGCTGGTTCTTTGAAGTCCGGAGTGCTCGCAGGGGGGGGACTGGGGTGACGGAGGGGGGTCGGCGGGATTTCCTGCCGCTCACTTCTTTGGTCTTTTCAGGTGGGTCTGGGAGGGACCCCAGACGCTCGGGGAGGCGCCTGCTCCCCAGGGGCCTGGTGGCCGATTGAGTCCTCCCGGGGAAGGCGACCCGAGGTGTGACTGGGCTGGCGCCTCTGGGTCTGGCTCGAGGGTTACCCGCTCCCTCGGTTGGGCATGCGTGGTAGGGTGTTGAGTCTGTCAGGTCTCTGGCCGGCCCGTGGATCGGGGGTGGCTGGGGCGGCCGGAGTCGGGGATGTCGTGTCTTGAGGGTGGTTGCAGGTTGGCGGGATGATGGAGAGGGCAACGGCGTGAGGCCGGTCTCACACGCGTCCCCCCCAGCTGAAAGGCGTGGAGAACTACCCATCCACTGGGGGGTTCTCCTCGCCGAAGCGGAAGAACCGGGACAGGCCGTCGGCGTTGGCATGATCCGTCCCGGGGCGATGTTCGACAGTGAAATCCATCCCTTGGAGAGAGATGGACCATCGTAGTAGCTTGGGGTTCTCCCCCCTCATCCGCATTAGCCACTGCAAGGGCCGGTGGTCAGTCTGTACTCGAAAATGGGTTCCGAATAAGTAGGGCCGCAGTTTCTTGAGGGCCCAGACTACGGCAAAGGCCTCTCGCTCTATAGTGCTCCAACGCTGCTCCCTCGGCAGCAGCCTTCGGCTGATGAAGGCTATGGGCTGATCAATGCCCTTGTCGTCGAACTGCGAGAGCATGGCCCGATGCCATGTTCGGATGCGTGGATCTGGACCACGAACTCTCGGGAGTAGTTGGGGACCTTGAGTACGGGAGCGGTGCACATGGCGGTTTTCAAGGCCTCAAACGCCTGCTGGCACTGGGGGGTCCACTGCACCTTCTGCGGAAGCTTTTTGGAGGTCAACTCTGTGAGGGGCCCTATAATGAACCTCCGGTAGTACCCCGTAAGGCCCAGGAAGGCCCGAACCTCTGTCTGCGTGGTGGGGGGCTCCCAGGACTTGATGGCATCGATCTTCGGCTGGAGAGGGGCGACCTGGCCGCTGCCCACCTGATGCCCCAGGTAGACCACGGAGCCTTGTCCGAGCTGGCATTTGCTGGCTTTCACTGTCAGGCCCGCTTGGCGCAGGGCCATTAGTACTTCTCGGAGGTGCTGGAGATGCTTGTGCCATTGAGAGCTGAATACGGCGATGTCGTCAAGGTACGCTGCGCTGAACTCCTCGAGTCCGGCCAGGACCTTGTTCACCAACCGCTGGAACGTGGCTGGGGCGTTTTTCATCCCGAACGGCATGACCCTGAAGCGGTAGTGGCCATCTGGCGTGGAGAAAGCAGAGCGCTCCTTCGCCCCTTCCGTGAGAGCGATCTGCCAGTACCCGCAGGTCAGGTCGAAAGTGCTGAGGAACTGGGCGGCCCCCAGGCGGTCGATGAGCTCGTCGGCTCGGGGAATAGGGTGAGCGTCTGCGCGGGTGACCGCATTGAGCCCCCGATAGTCTACACAGAATCTTAGTTCGGGGGCGACCCCTGGGGAGGCAGCCTTCGGGACCAGAACCACCGGGCTGGCCCAGGGGCTGTCGGAGGGCTCGATGACCCCTAGGTTGAGCATTTTCTGTACCTCGGTCTTGATGCAGGTGCGGACCCGGTCAGGCACCCGGTAGGCTCGGTGTCTCACAGGCGGGCAGTCTCCGGTGTCCACGTCATGGACACACCAGTCGGTCACCCTTGGAATGAGGGAGAAAAGGTCTGCGAATTGTCCGAGCAGCTGGCGGCAATCGTCGGCCTGCTGGGGAGTGAGGGTGTCCGACAGTTTCACACCCTCCACGGAACCGTCCAGTTCTTTTGTGCACAGGAGATCGGGCAGGGGTTCAGTGTCCTCCTCTGCCCCCTCATCGGTGGCCAGTAGCAAACTCAGTTCTGTCCTTACGAAGTGGGGCTTGAGACGGTTTACGTGGAGGACCCGGAGGGGGTTCCGTGGGGATTGTACGTCGACCAGATACGTGACCTGGCTCTTCCGTTCGACCACCTTGAATGGACCAGTCCATTTGTCTTGTAGGGCGCAGGGTCTCACCGGAGCCATGACCCAAACCTGCTGGCCCGGCTGGAACTCGACCAAGGTTGCGTTCTGGTCATACCAGCGCTTCATTTCTTCTTGGCTGGCCTCGAGGTTAGCCTCTGCAAGTTCCCTAAACTTCCTCGTCTGGTTGCGGAGCGCCAGGATGTAGCGGAACACATCTGGGGGTGTCCCCCGGGGGCTTGTTTCCCAGCCCTCTTTGACCAGGCTTAGGGGCCCTCGAACGGGATGTCCGTACAGCAGTTCGAAGGGGCTGAACCCCAGAGACTTTTGGGGAACCTCCCGGTACGCGAACAGGAGGCAAGGGAGGAGGACGTCCCATTTCCGGCGCAGGGGCTCTTCGAGGCCCAGGATCATTCCCTTCAGAGTTCGGTTGAAGCGTTCCACCAGGCCGTTGCCCTGGGGGTGGTAGGGGGTCGTGAATTTATACGTGACTCCGCACTGCTGCCACAGGGACTTCATGTAGCGGGATATAAAGTTCGTGTCGCGATCACTCACAACCTCGCGGGGAAATCCGACCTGGGAGAAGATCCCCATGAGAGCCCGGCCCACCACGGGAGCCGTCACGGTGCGGAGGGGGATGGCCTCGGGGTAGCGGGTGGCATGGTCCACCAGGACGAGGATGAATCTGTGGCCCTGGGCGGTCTTCGGATCCAGGGGTCCCACGATGTCGATGCCGACCCGCTCGAACGGGGTACTTACAACGGGGAACGGTTGTAAGGGAGCTTTGCGTTTTCGGCCACTCTTCCCACTGCCCTGGCACGTGAGGCAGGACTTGCAGTGTGTTTCTACATTCGCTCGCATCTTGGGCCAATAGAAGTGGGTCACCAATCGCTGGTATGTCTTGTCTTGGCCTAAGTGTCCTGCCAAGTGTACATCGTGGGCCAGGCCCAGGAGGAGGCTCCGGAACCGCAGGGGTACCACCAGTACTCGTGCTGCGCCTAGCTCGGCGGACTTTTGCTCGCTGTAGAGGAGGCCATTGTCCCAATAAACCCAATGGGTTCCGGTTTGATCACCGGCGACCTGGGCTTCGGCTTGTTGTCTCAGTCCCTCGAGGGAGGGGCAAGTGGTCTGTTCCTGGCAGAACTCTTCGCGGGAGGGCCCCCCTTCGCAGTGCCACTGGGCCAACTCGGGCAGTTCGTCGGGTTCCATCGGGGCCTCTGGGGCGGAAGGTTCCGGTCCTTCCCCTGGGTTAGTGTCTCCTTCTTCCTCGGAAGGAGGGTTGTCTGCTTCTGGTAGGGGGTCCCTGTTCTCGGGGAAAGTGTTCGGTAAGAGGGCTTCACCGCCCTTGGAGGGGGCCACTCGTGCGGTCATGGAGCGTGTGGTGGCGCAGACCCATTCCGGTAGGCCCATCATCTCTAGGTGGGCTCTTCGTTCTACCTGCCCCCACGGGGAATTTTCCAGGTCGTTGCCCAGGAGGCAGTCTACGGGCTGCGAGGTCCGGACCGCTACCTTCAGTTCTCCGGAGACCCCTCCCCACTCGAAGGGCACCAGGGCCATCTGGCAGAGGCTCTCAGAATTGTCGGAGGATACGACCGGACAGAGGGCCCCGGCTAGGATCTGGTCTTCGGAAATTAGGCTGTGGTGGACCGCGGTGACACTCGCCCCGGTGTCGCGAAGGCCCTCGACTCGGTGGCCGTTGATAGTCACCTGCTGTCGGTATTTCTCTGTGTTGGCGGGCAAGGGTGTCCCAGGGACCATTTCTCGATCACCAAGGGAGACCAGGGCCATGGCCGCCGGTTCCCATTCCTCGGAGTCTTCCATTTCTTCCCCCAGAGCCACGGAGGCCATCTGCCGGGTCGTGGGGTTGGTCGTTGTGGTTCGCTGATACTGGGGACACTGGGGGTCATTGGCGTAGTGTCCGGGCTGCTGGCAGCGGAAGCAGGTGATCCTAGCTCGTGGACCTGGTCGTCCTGGGGCTCCGGTGCTGGCTGGAGACTGGGCCGAACCCGCCGCTGGTGGGCTGCTGGGGGGGCTGGTGGAGGACCCCCCGGCAAAGTCTCTTGGTCGGCCCTCTGGCGGGGGGGACCCTGACTGTTGCGGCCGTAGTCCCCCACGGGGCCCCGGGTGGCCCGGGTGTTCACCCAACGATCAGCCTCAGCGGCCAGCTTCCGAGGGTCGGTGAGTTTACTGTCTAGGAGATGCTGGCGCAGTTCTATAAAGCAATTGGCCGCTAAATGTTCCCAGGCGATCAGATCGAACAGTTCTTCGAAGGTGGAGACCTTGCTGCCCTTGATCCACCCGTCCAGAGCTCGGCTGTAAAAGTTCACGTATTCGACCCACGTGGTGCCCGGTATCTTTTTGCAATCTCGGAACCGTTGTCGGTACATTTCGGGGGTGAGTCCGTACCGGCCCACGAGGGCTTCCTTCATGTGGCTGTAGGAGTTCATGACCGCGGAGGGCAGATCGAGCAGAGTGTCCCTTCCTTCGCTTAAGAACCGGCCCCATAGGCCAGCCCCCTGCGGGACTCGGTGAGAGGTCATGGCGACTTCGTAGGCTTTAAACCACTGCTGGATATCATCGTTCTTATAATACTCCTTGACCACATCCTTGGGGATGTGAACTTTGGTTTCCCCGGCGGGAGCGGGCTGGGGATTCCCGGGCGGCTGTGACTTTTCGTGTCTAGCCCGCCACTCAATTTCCTTCAGGCCGCGTTCATGTTCTAGCTGGAGTTTCCTTTCGTCGTGCTCCCTTTGGAGTCTCTTCTCTTCGAGTTCCCCTTGTAGCCGTAACTGCTCGACGGCTAACTTCTTCTCTGCCAGTTTTATCTCTCCCTCGATTTTTAGTTTTGCCAGTTCCAGTTCGTGGTTGCGGCTTCTCTCTCGGTCCGCTAGTTCCTCGGAGGACAGGTTCCCCTCTGGTCCGTTGTTTCTCGCCGGGGTGCTTGTTTGTTCATGGGTAGAGTCTCTTTCCGTTTGGGTCGGGGGCGCCCCCGTCTCGACCCAGGCTTTCAGTACTTTCTGGTAGTCTTCCTTTGTGCTCAGTCCGGTGGTAGCGATGCCAAGGTCTTTGCAAAACTGTTTTAGTTCTCTATGCGTGTAATAGTCCAATTGATCTTCTCGGAACGGTGAGCTTATTTCGGTACCTGTGGCACCCAGGGAGGTTTCTCCTTCCATTTCTGTTTGGTAGTGCGTCAGTCGTTTACTGCACGCTCTCCTTCGGTGTCGGCTCGGATCCCGTCGTCTGCCACCAAATGTTGGAAAGGCGCCCGCCGGAAGGGGGTTCGATACACGTCTTGCCCACCCCTTCGACCCACCTCTCCCAAGTAAGCCGAACCAGGCGCGCACACCCTGATCTGCACTGTGAACAGAGGGACACCACACGTATTCTTTGTAGGACGATAAGTTCTTTTATCGATGATTTCAGGGATCTTTATGACACAAAAGGCAAATAGTACAGCAGTGGCACAACGTACCACAAATCAGTCGTGGGGAATGGGGGTAGCGGGACAGTCTTTCAAGATAGTGTCTCTGCGAAATACCCTGCGGAAGCTCACAATCCTCGAGCTGGAGGGTGTCGTGTCTCTGGGCGATCTCTTATCGAGTCGTCCTCAAGGGGAGCGCCGCGAGTCTCTCAGCAGGCACAGGTGGTCGGAGTTCAGGAGCCGCGATTCTGTCCGCAGGGCTCAGATGGTTCAATAGCTGGGGGGCCGCGAGTCACTCAGCAGGCCTAGGTGGATCAGTGTTCGGGAGCCGCGACCTCGTCCGCAGGGCTCAGATGGTTCAATAGCAAGAGGCCGCGAGTCACTCAGCAGGCCCAGGTGACTTCAGCGTTCAGGAGCCGTGACAGCGTCAGCCGGCTCAGATGGTTCCAGCTCTTCTCAGTCCTTGTTCCTCCGGCACCCCTTGTTATACTCCGCTGGTTCTTTGAAGTCCGGAGTGCTCGCAGGGGGGGACTGGGGTGACGGAGGGGGGTCGGCGGGATTTCCTGCCGCTCACTTCTTTGGTCTTTTCAGGTGGGTCTGGGAGGGACCCCAGACGCTCGGTAGGGGAGGCGCCTGCTCCCCAGGGGCCTGGTGGCCGATTGAGTCCTCCCGGGGAAGGCGACCCGAGGTGTGACTGGGCTGGCGCCTCTGGGTCTGGCTCGAGGGTTCCCGCTCCCTCGGTTGGGCATGCGTGGTAGGGTGTTGAGTCTGTCAGGTCTCTGGCCGGCCCGTGGATCGGGGGTGGCTGGGGCGGCCGGAGTCGGGGATGTCGTGTCTTGAGGGTGGTTGCAGGTTGGCGGGATGATGGAGAGGGCAACGCCGTGAGGCCGGTCTCACAGGCAGGAATACGTGCAATATTTACAGAGGGTTCGAGGGATCCGGTCAGAGTCTCAGTGTTCGTTCAAGAGGATAGGGTAGCGGGACAGTCTTAGTGCCAGCCAGGCACGGGAGGGTTCTGCGCCAGACCTTGGATGCTGGTCTCAGAGCGGCTCGGACATGGAGAGCCGCGACGTCGTCTGCAGGGCTCGGATGGTAGTTCCGCTTAGGTCGAGCCGCGACACGGTCAGCAGGGCTCTGGTGGTAGGTCCGCTTCGGTCGAGCCGCGACGAGGTCAGCTGGGCTCTGGTGGTAAGGTTCAACAAGGTCGGGCCGCGACAGCGTCAGCAGGGCCCCAAGGGTTCGTGAAGGTCTTTAAGCACGGTGGAGCCGCGACGTCGTCAGCAGGGCTCAAGGGGTGGTTCAGGGTGAGTCTTCATCGTGGGGTCAGCCGCGATCCGATCAGCAGGGCTCTCGACTCCAGGATACAACTACTGCCCTGTTGTTGGGTCGCCCCAGATATAGGACGAGAGCCCTTTGATGTCCGGACCCGTGCGCCCGGAGGGGGCGGAGAGGACGGGTAGGGGGCGGCCAGACGCCCAGCAGGAGAGGCGCTGTTAGACGGGCCGGGAGGGTCGGCCGAGGACAAGGGGAGAGGTCTCCGGGGAGAGCCGTCTCCAGCGATCGTACAGATGAGTAACTTCCCCCCCACAGATATACACCACACAAGGATAGGATTTAGCGTTCTTTATAAGCGATTTCTTAAGGTACGATGGAATGGTACAAGGAGGTCTGGACTCAGGGGTCCCCTCGATTCTAGTCTCTTGGTTTGGGAAAGGGGGTAGCAGGACAGTCTGGTTACCAATCTGGTAGCTGAGATGGTATGGTGGATAGCTCACAATCCTCGAGCTCGGTGTTCTAGCTTGGACGGGCCGCGGCAGCGCCAGCAGGTCCCGGTGAAGGTGGTCGTTACACGGTCCGCGGCAGCGCCAGCAGGTCCCGGTGAAGGTGGTCGTTACACGGTCCGTGGCAGCGCCAGCAGGTCCCGATGAAGGTGGTCGTTACACGGTCCGCGGCAGCGCCAGCAGGTCCCGATGAAGGTGTTGTTACAACGGTCCGCGGCAGCGCCAGCAGGTCCCGACGAGGATGGAGGATGCAGAAGGCCGCGGCAGCGCCAGCAGGCAGGACGACAGTTCACAAGGCAGGGCTACGGCAGCGCCGGTAGTCCGTCAAGGCTGAGTTCTTCTCGGTGTCTCTCGACTCCAGGATACAACTGCCTTCCTGCTCTGGCGCTGCCCTAGTTATAGGTCTGGCGCCCTTTGATGTCCGGACCCTCGCACTTGGAGGTCGGGGGGTCCGGGATGAGTGAGTCCAGACACCCAGCAGGGGGGTGGAGCCAGCGCCCGGGGGAGCTGGAGGGCGATCGGCACCTGGCGGGGGAGAGCCATCGACACTTCTTTCTCCCATTGACCTGCCAAGTGGTCCGTTCACCTCCTGGGTGGATGGTGGTGCCGGGATGTCGGGGCCGGGCCAGGCCCAGGGTTAGGGTCGAGCTGAGGCCACTCGGCCTCGTGGTGCAGTGTCCAAGATGGCGGCTGATCCGGCCGGGGGAGCCGGTAGTGGTTCGGCCCCATGATACATGGATGTCCGGGGGCAGGAGTTCCGTCGGGAGACGGGGTGCGGGTTGCTCTTGTGGGTAACACCTGGGAGTCCGGGGCTTGGGCCCTGTCATGCGGGGAGGGAGCAAGCCCTTCATGTGGCCTGTCCAACATGCGTCCCCCCCAGCTGAAGGCGGGGAGAGTCACCCATCCTCTTGGGGACTCTCCTCGTCGAGGCGGAAAAAGCGTGACAGGTCATCTGCGTTGGCGTGGTCTTGGCCCGGTCGATGTTCCACAGTGAAGTCCATCCCCTGCAGGGAGATGGACCAGCGCAATAGTTTTGGGTTCTCCCCCCGCATCTGCATTAGCCACTGCAGGGGTCGATGATCGGTTTGCACCCGGAAGTGGGTACCGAAGAGATAGGGCCGGAGCTTTTTGAGGGCCCACACCACGGCGAAGGCCTCCCTCTCGATTGTGCTCCAGCGCTGTTCTCGGGCCAGGAGGCGTCTGCTGATGAAGGCCACCGGCTGGTCAAGACCCTCGGGGTTCAGCTGGGAGAGAACCGCCCCGATGCCGTGGTCGGAGGCGTCCGTTTGCACAATGAATTCCCGACTGTAATCGGGGGCCTGGAGCACAGAGGCGGTGCACAGGGCGGCTTTCAGCTTCTCGAAGGCCGCTTGACAGTCGGGGGTCCAGTTAATCTTCTTCAGGTGGTTCTTGGACGTGAGACCCGTGAGGGGCCCCACAATGCTGCCATAGTCCCTCACGAACCGCCGGTAGTAGCCGGTGAGTCCCAAGAAGGCTCGGACCTCGGTCTGCGTGACTGGGGGTTGCCAGGACTGGATGGCAGCGATTTTGAGTTGCAGAGGGGCCACCAGACCGCTTCCCACCTGGTGTCCGAGGTAGGTCACGGACCCCTGACCAATTTGGCACTTGCCGGCCTTGATTGTGAGGCCGGCCCGCTGTAGGGCTTGCAGGACCTCTCGGAGGTGGTGGAGGTGGTCGGACCAGTGGCGGCTGTACACAGCGATATCATCCAGGTAGGCGGCGCTGAACTCTTCGAGCCCCGCCAAGACCTGGTTCACTAGTCGCTGAAAAGTAGCTGGGGCATTCTTCATGCCGAAGGGCATGACCTTGAAGTGGTAGTGGCCATCGGGGGTAGAAAAGGCGGACCGTTCTTGGGCTCGGGGTGTGAGACCGATCTGCCAGTAGCCCGCTGTCAGGTCGAAGATGCTGAGGTAGCGGGCAGCCCCCATGCGGTCGATCAATTCATCCGCTCGGGGGATGGGATGAGCGTCGGTCCTGGTGACAGCATTCAAGCCCCGATAGTCGACGCAGCATCGGAGTTCAGGAGTGGTGCCGGGGGCAGCGGCTTTGGGGACCAGCACGACTGGGCTGGCCCAGGGGCTGTCTGAGGGCTCGATGACCCCGAGCGTGAGCATCTTGGACACTTCCTCTTGGATGCAGGCCCGCACCCGATCTGGTACGCGGTATGCCCGGTGTCTGATAGGGGGACTGTCCCCAGTGTCCACGTCGTGCAAGCACCAGGGGGTGACCCCTGGGGTGAGGGAAAACAGAGTAGCAAACTGCAGCAGGAGGTCCCGGCAGCCTTGGCGCTGCTCTGGGGTGAGGGCATCGGAGAGCCGGACCCCGTCCCCGGAACAGTCTTTCTCCTGAGTCTTCAGGAGATCAGGGAGAGGCTCGGAGTCTTCTTCTGCCCCACTGTCTGTAGCCATCAGGAGGCTGAGTTCCGAGCGCACAAAGTGGGGTTTGAGTCTGTTGGTGTGGAGGACCCGGAGGGGGTTCCGGGGAGACTCCATATCGATGAGATAGGTGACGGGGCTCTTGCGTTCGACCACTTTGAAGGGCCCCGTCCACTTGTCCTGCAAGGCACATGGTTCGGTGGGGGACATCACCCACACTTGTTGACCAGGTTCGAATTCGACGGAGGAGGCATTTTGATCGTACCATTTTTTCATGTCCTCCTGACTGGCCTCAAGATTCGCTTTTGCCATTTCCCTGAATCGCCGGGTCTGATTGCGTAGTGCCAGGAGGTACTTGAAGACGTCTGGAGGGGTCTTTAGGGGGGCCATCTCCCAACCTTCTTTGACTAGGCTGAGGGGCCCTCGCACAGGGTGCCCGGACAAGAGTTCCAAAGGGCTAAAACCGAGGGACTTCTGGGGAACTTCTCGATAGGCGAAGAGGAGGCACGGAAGTAGCACATCCCACTGGCGACGGAGGGGCTCTTCCAATCCCCCAATCATTCCCTTGAGCGTGCGGTTGAATTGCTCGACTAGTCCGTTTCCTTGAGGATGATAGGGGGTCGTGAATCGGTAGGTGACCCCGCACTGTTGCCAGAGGGACTTCATATATTTCGAGATAAAGTTTGTGCCTCGGTCGCTGACGACTTCTCGGGGGAAGCCCACCCGGGAGAAGATCCCCATTAAGGCCCGGCCGACCACCGGAGCTGTTACAGTTCGCAGGGGCACAGCCTCGGGGTAGCGGGTGGCGTGGTCCACCAGTACCAGGATGAACCGATGTCCTTGTGCTGTGCGGGGGTCCAGGGGCCCCACAATGTCTATTCCCACCCTCTCGAACGGGGTGGTGACAACTGGGAAGGGTTGCAGAGGTGCTTTGAGCTTGCGGCCGCTCTTCCCGCTGGCCTGGCACGTGGGGCAGGACCGGCAGTGGTTGAGGACGTCGTTTCGCATCCTCGGCCAGAAAAAGTGGGTCACCAGGCGACTGTAGGTTTTGTCCTGGCCCAGGTGTCCAGCCAGAGGGACATCGTGGGCCAAATTTAGCAGGAAGTCTCTGAAACGGAGGGGCACCACCAGCACTCGACTGGCCCCTAGCTCCGCGATTCTCTGTTCACTGTATAACAGGTCGTTATCCCAATAGACCCAATGGGCTCCGGTGGAGTCCCCTGCGCTCTGGGCGATGGCTTGCTGGCGGAGTCCCTCGAGGGAGGGACAGGTCTTCTGCTCCTGGCGGAACTGTTCCTGGGTGGGCCCCCCTTCTTGACGCCACTGAGCCAGGCCGGGAAGGTCCTGGGGCTGGGCGACCCCTTCGGGGGTTTGCTCTGGGGGGTCGGTATAGTCGGTGTCCTCTACTGGAGCGATCGGGGGAGGAGGTGCAGGCCATTCTGGTTCTTCTGGTCGGGGATGGCACGGGCGGCCATGGACCGGGTGGTTACGCACGCCCAGTCCGGGAGGCCCAGCATCCCCAGGTGCTCTCTTCTTTCGACGGCGGCCCACGGGGAACTCTCAAGATCATTCCCCAGGAGACAGTCCACGGGGGCATCATCCCGGACCGTCACCTTCAACATGCCGGAGACCCCTCCCCATTTGAAGGGGACGCAGGCCATCCGACATAGACTCTCGGAATTGTCGGCTGAGCGGACGGGGCAGAGAATGTTCGGCAGGATCTGCTCTGGTTTTACCAGGTGACAGCGGACGGCCGTCACACTGGCCCCTGTGTCACGTAGGGCTTCGGCCCGGCGCCCATTAATGTTCACCCACTGGCTATATTTTCTGGTGTTGGCGGGTAGGGGGGCCCGCGGGACCATGTCTTTTCCCCCTAGGCACGCTAGAACCATGGCGGCCGGTTCCCACTCTTGTTGTGCCTGCTCGTATTCTTCTTGTTCTTCGGAGATTTGTTCTCCCCCCAGGGCGGCGGCAGCTACCTGGCGGGGTTTTGGAGTTTGGTTCTGTGGACAGTTCGGGTCATTGGCGTAGTGGCCGACTCGCTGGCATCGGTGACACGTGACGTTGGCTCGGAACCCCGGGCGCATCGGGGGGTTCCCCCGGCTGGCCGGGGGCGGGGTGCTGGCAGCGGGAGCGGCCGGGACGGTGTCTCTCCCTCGCCCCTGGCCTCCTCCTCCTCCTCGGGGACGGTGCTGACCTTGGTTGTTCCGGTTCTGCTCGTGTGGCCCTCTCCGGCCCACTCGGGTGCTTTCCCACCGGTCAGCTTCGGCGGCGAGTTGCCGTGGGTCAGTCAATTTACTGTCGAGGAGGTGCTGCCTGAGCTCGACGAAGCAGTTGTTAGACAGGTGCTCCCACACCATGAGATTAAAAAGTTGCTCGTAGGTCGTTACGTGGCTTCCCTTGATCCAACCCTCGAAGGCTCGGCTGAAATAGTTGACATATTCCACCCACGTTGTACCCGGGATCCGGGTGCATTCCCGAAACCTCTGGCGGTACATTTCGGGTGTGAGCCCATATCGGGTGAGGAGGGCAGCCTTCATGTGGTCATAGGATGACATCTGATGGTGTGGGAGCTGCAGTAGGGCATTGCGGCCTTCGTTGACGAACCTCTCCCATAGGCCGGCTCCCCAGTCACTTCGATCGATCCGGTGGGAGGTCATGGCGATCTCGTAGGCCTAGAACCACTGTTGTATGTCGTCCTCTCGGACATACTCTCGGACAACATCCTTGGGGATGTGGACTTTCTTTTCTGTCGCTCCCGGGGTGCGCGGTCGCTCGGGCACTTCCGGTTCTTTGTTCTGCTTCCGTAGTTCTATTTCTGCCAGTTTGCGCTCGTGTTCGTATGTTAGTCTTTTTTCTTCGAGCTCTCTCTGCCTCTGTTTTTCTTCCCGTTCTTCTCGGAGCCGCAGATGTTCTAGGTTCAGTTTTTGTTCGGCTAATTTTAGTTCACCGTCCATTTTGAGTCGTGCCATTTCTAACTCATGTAATCTGTTTTTTTCTCTTTCTTGGATCTCTTCCTGCGAGAGGCCCGTTCCTCGCTCCTCGGGAGCCGTGGCGTTCCTCTCCGATGCTGCACCGTTTTGGTCTGGGGATCTGGCGACCCCGGTTTCTGCCCACGACTCAATGGCGTGCTTAAAATCGTCTTTGGTACTCAGGCCGGTGGTAGCAATGCCTAGTTCCATGCAGAATTGTTTCAATTCACGATGGCTATACTCTTCCAATTTATCCATCTGGAATTTCTCGGTGGATCCGCTCTCTTTGGTTGACATCGTGGTTTTGTCGTGGGGTGAGCTACTCTCTGTACGATTACGCGTTGATTCGGATCGCGCCGCTGGCCACCAATGTTAGACGGGCCGGGAGGGTCGGCCGAGGACAAGGGGAGAGGTCTCCGGGGAGAGCCGTCTCCAGCGATCGTACAGATGAGTAACTTCCCCCCCACAGATATACACCACACAAGGATAGGATTTAGCGTTCTTTATAAGCGATTTCTTAAGGTACGATGGAATGGTACAAGGAGGTCTGGACTCAGGGGTCCCCTCGATTCTAGTCTCTTGGTTTGGGAAAGGGGGTAGCGGGACAGTCTGGTTACCAATCTGGTAGCTGAGATGGTATGGTGGATAGCTCACAATCCTCGAGCTCGGTGTTCTAGCTTGGACGGGCCGCGGCAGCGCCAGCAGGTCCCGGTGAAGGTGGTCGTTACACGGTCCGCGGCAGCGCCAGCAGGTCCCGGTGAAGGTGGTCGTTACACGGTCCGCGGCAGCGCCAGCAGGTCCCGATGAAGGTGGTCGTTACATGGTCCGCGGCAGCGCCAGCAGGTCCCGATGAAGGTGTTGTTACAACGGTCCGCGGCAGCGCCAGCAGGTCCCGACGAGGATGGAGGATGCAGAAGGCCGCGGCAGCGCCAGCAGGCAGGACGATAGTTCACAAGGCAGGGCTACGGCAGCGCCGGTAGTCCGTCAAGGCTGAGTTCTTCTCGGTGTCTCTCGACTCCAGGATACAACTGCCTTCCTGCTCTGGCGCTGCCCTAGTTATAGGTCTGGCGCCCTTTGATGTCCGGACCCTCGCACTTGGAGGTCGGGGGGTCCGGGATGAGGGAGTCCAGACACCCAGCAGGGGGGTGGAGCCAGCGCCCGGGGGAGCTGGAGGGCGATCGGCACCTGGCGGGGGAGAGCCATCGACACTTCTTTCTCCCATTGACCTGCCAAGTGGTCCGTTCACCTCCTGGGTGGATGGTGGTGCCGGGATGTCGGGGCCGGGCCAGGCCCAGGGTTAGGGTCAAGCTGAGGCCACTCGGCCTCGTGGTGCAGTGTCCAAGATGGCGGCTGATCCGGCCGGGGGAGCCGGTAGTGGTTCGGCCCCATGATACATGGATGTCCGGGGGCAGGAGTTCCGTCGGGAGACGGGGTGCGGGTTGCTCTTGTGGGTAACACCTGGGAGTCCGGGGCTTGGGCCCTGTCATGCGGGGAGGGAGCAAGCCCTTCATGTGGCCTGTCCAACATGCGCCAGGCCCCAGAGAGCTGTGGGGTGATCACACCCAGGTGTGGAGAGACGGTAGGGGGTCCCATCGATACTGCCCTCCGCCGAGAGTGGGAAGGGCTCACGTGGTATCCCCCGAGCCAGGGGTTGGCGTCTCGATGTCGGGCCTCGCTGGGACCGAGGCTGGGTAGAGCAGGGTCATACAGGTTGTCACGTGGAGTGACGTGCAATCCAAGATGGAGGAGCCCCGATGTGCATGGGACCTCGTGCGGCTTAGCGCGGGGAAACAGGACCACGCCACGAGGCCGGCTCCCACACCGTGCATACTCAAACACTGCTCACCCTGCACACTCACACACTGCTCACCCTGCATACTCACACACTGCTCACCCTGCACACCCACACTCTGTTCACCCTGCACACCCACACACTGCTCACCCTGCACATCCACACACTGTTCACACTGCACACCCACACACTGTTCACCCTGCATACTCACACACTGTTCACCCTGCACACTCACATACTGCGCACTCTGCATACTCACACACTACTGGCCCTGCACACCCACAAACTGCTCACCCTGCATACTCACACACTGCTCACCCTGCATACTCACACACTGCTCACCCTGCACACTCACACACTGCTCACCCTGCTCAACCACACTCTGCTTCCCTGCTCACCCACAGATCGGGTGAGGAGGGCAGCCTTCATGTGGTCATAGGATGACATCTGATGGTCTGGGAGCTGCAGTAGGGCATCGCGGCCTTCGTTGACGAACCTCCCCCATAGGCCGGCTCCCCAGTCACTTCGATCGATCCGGTGGGAGGTCATGGCGATCTCGTAGGCCTTGAACCACTGTTGTATGTCGTCCTCTCGGACATACTCTCGGACAACATCCTTGGGGATGTGGACTTTCTTTTCTGTCGCTCCCGGGGTGCGCGGTCGCTCGGGCACCTCCGGTTCTTTGTTCTGCTTCTGTAGTTCTATTTCTGCCAGTTTGCGCTCGTGTTCGTATGTTAGTCTTTTTTCTTCGAGCTCTCTCTGCCTCTGTTTTTCTTCCCGTTCTTCTCGGAGCCGCAGATGTTCTAGGTTCAGTTTTTGTTCGGCTAATTTTAGTTCACCGTCCATTTTGAGTCGTGCCATTTCTAACTCATTTAATCTGTTTTTTTCTCTTTCTTGGATCTCTTCCTGCGAGAGGCCCGTTCCTCACTCCTCGGGAGCCGTGGCGTTCCTCTCCGATGCTGCACCGTTTTGGTCTGGGGATCTGGCGACCCCGGTTTCTGCCCACGACTCAATGGCGTGCTTAAAATCGTCTTTGGTACTCAGGCCGGTGGTAGCAATGCCTAGTTCCATGCAGAATTGTTTCAATTCACGATGGCTATACTCTTCCAATTTATCCATCTGGAATTTCTCGGTGGATCCGCTCTCTTTGGTTGACATTGTGGTTTTGTCGTGGGGTGAGCTACTCTCTGTACGATTACGCGTTGATTCGGATCGCGCCGCTGGCCACCAATGTTAGACGGGCCGGGAGGGTCGGCCGAGGACAAGGGGAGAGGTCTCCGGGGAGAGCCGTCTCCAGCGATCGTACAGATGAGTAACTTCCCCCCCACAGATATACACCACACAAGGATAGGATTTAGTGTTCTTTATAAGCGATTTCTTAAGGTACGATGGAATGGTACAAGGAGGTCTGGACTCAGGGGTCCCCTCGATTCTAGTCTCTTGGTTTGGGAAAGGGGGTAGCGGGACAGTCTGGTTACCAATCTGGTAGCTGAGATGGTATGGTGGATAGCTCACAATCCTCGAGCTCGGTGTTCTAGCTTGGACGGGCCGCGGCAGTGCCAGCAGGTCCCGGTGAAGGTGGTCGTTACACGGTCCGCGGCAGCGCCAGCAGGTCCCGGTGAAGGTGGTCGTTACACGGTCCGCGGCAGCGCCAGCAGGTCCCGATGAAGGTGGTCGTTACACGGTCCGCGGCAGCGCCAGCAGGTCCCGATGAAGGTGTTGTTACAACGGTCCGCGGCAGCGCCAGCAGGTCCCGACGAGGATGGAGGATGCAGAAGGCCGCGGCAGCGCCAGCAGGCAGGACGATAGTTCACAAGGCAGGGCTACGGCAGCGCCGGTTGTCCGTCAAGGCTGAGTTCTTCTCGGTGTCTCTCGACTCCAGGATACAACTGCCTTCCTGCTCTGGCGCTGCCCTAGTTATAGGTCTGGCGCCCTTTGATGTCCGGACCCTCGCACTTGGAGGTCGGGGGGTCCGGGATGAGGGAGTCCAGACACCCAGCAGGGGGGTGGAGCCAGCGCCCGGGGGAGCTGGAGGGCGATCGGCACCTGGCGGGGGAGAGCCATCGACACTTCTTTCTCCCATTGACCTGCCAAGTGGTCCGTTCACCTCCTGGGTGGATGGTGGTGCCGGGATGTCGGGGCCGGGCCAGGCCCAGGGTTAGGGTCGAGCTGAGGCCACTCGGCCTCGTGGTGCAGTGTCCAAGATGGCGGCTGATCCGGCCGGGGGAGCCGGTAGTGGTTCGGCCCCATGATACATGGATGTCCGGGGGCAGGAGTTCCGTCGGGAGACGGGGTGCGGGTTGCTCTTGTGGGTAACACCTGGGAGTCCGGGGCTTGGGCCCTGTCATGCGGGGAGGGAGCAAGCCCTTCATGTGGCCTGTCCAACATGCGCCAGGCCCCAGAGAGCTGTGGGGTGATCACACCCAGGTGTGGAGAGACGGTAGGGGGTCCCATCGATACTGCCCTCCGCCGAGAGTGGGAAGGGCTCACGTGGTATCCCCCGAGCCAGGGGTTGGCGTCTCGATGTCGGGCCTCGCTGGGACCGAGGCTGGGTAGAGCAGGGTCATACAGGTGGTCACGTGGAGTGACGTGCAATCCAAGATGGAGGAGCCCCGATGTGCATGGGACCTCGTGCGGCTTAGCGCGGGGAAACAGGACCACGCCACGAGGCCGGCTCCCACACCGTGCATACTCAAACAATGCTCACCCTGCACACTCACACACTGCGCACTCTGCATACTCACACACTACTGGCCCTGCACACCCACAAACTGCTCACCCTGCATACTCACACACTGCTCACCCTGCATACTCACACACTGCTCACCCTGCACACTCACACACTGCTCACCCTGCTCAACCACACTCTGCTTCCCTGCTCACCCACAGACTGCTCACCCTACAGACCCATACATTGCTCACCCTGTACACTCACACACTGCTCACCCTGCACATTCACACACTTCTTTCCCTGCACACTCACACACTGTTCACCCTGCATACTCACACACTGCTCACCCTGCATACTCACACATGGCTCACCATACATACTCACACACTGCTCACCCTGCATACTCACACACTGCTCACCATGCACACCTACACTGCTCACCCTGCACTCCCACACACTGCTCACCCTGCACACCCACACACTGTTCACATTGCATAGCCACACACTGTTCACACTGTACACCCACACACTGCTCACCCTGCATACTCACACACTGTTCACCTTGCACACTCACACACTGCACACCCCGCATACTCACACACTACTGGCCCTGCACAACCACACACTGCTCAACCTGCACACCCACACACTGCTCACTATGCATACTCACACACTGCTCACCCTGCATACTCACACACTGCTCACAATGCACACCTACACTCTGCTCAACCTGCACTCCCACACACTGCTCATCCTGCACACCCACACACTATTCACACTGCACAGCCACACACTGCTCACCCTGCATACTCACACACTGCTCACCCTGCACACTCACACACTGCTCACCCTGCATACTCACACACTGCTCAACCTGCACACCCACACTCTGCTCACCCTGCACACCCACACACTGTTCACACTGCACACCCACACACTGCTCACCCTGCATACTCACACACTGTTCACCCTGCACACTCACACACTGCACACACTGCACACCCTGCATACTCATACACTACTGGCCCTGCACACCCACACACTGCTCACCCTGCATACTCACACACTGTTCACCCTGCATACTCACACACTGCTCACCGTGCATGCTCACACACTGCTAGCCCACTTACATCCACACACAGCTCACCTTGCACAACCACACACTGCACACCCGGCACACCCACACACTGCTCACACTCGCACGCTGCTCACGCTGCACATTCACACACTACTCACCTTGCACACCCACACACTGCACACCCTGCACACCCACACACTGCTCACACTCACACACTGCTCACCCTGCACACCCACACACTGCTCACCCTGCATATCAACACACTGCTCACCCTGTACAGTCACACACTGCTTGTCCTGGACACACGCACACTGCTCAGCCTGCACACACACACACTGGTCACCCTGCACTCTCAAGCACTGCTCACTCTTTAACACACTGCTGGCCCTGGACACTCACACACTGCTCAACCTGCATACTCACACACCCACACTCTGCTCCCATGCACACCCACAGACTGCTCACCCTGCACACCCATACATTGCTCACCCTGCACACGCACACACTGCTCACCCTGCACATTCACACACTTCTCTCCCTGTACACTCACACACTGTTCACCCTGCATACTCACACTGTGCTCACCATGCATGCTCACACACTGCTAGCCCTGTACACCCACACACAGCTCCCCTTGCACAACCACACACTGCACACACACACACTGCTCACACTCACACATTGCTCACGCTGCACATTCACACGCTACTCACTTTGCACACCCACACACTGCACACCCTGCACACCCACACACTGCTCACACTCACACACTGCTCACCCTGCACACCCACACACTACTCACCCTGCATATCAACACAATGCTCACCCTGTACAGTCACACACTGCTGGCCCTGGACACACGCACACTGTTCAGCCTGCACACACATACACTGGTCACCCTGCACTCTCAAGCACTGCTCACTCTTTAACACACTGCTGGCCCTGGACACTCACACACTGCTCAACCTGCATACTCACACACTGCTCACCCTGCACACCCACAATCTGCTCACCCTGCATACTCACACACTGCTCACCCTGCACACTCACACACTGCTCACCCTGCATACTGACACACTACTCACCCTGTACACCCACAATCTGCTCACCCTGCATACTCACACACTGCTCACCATGCATGCTTACACACTGCTAGCCCTGTACACCCACACACAGCTCACCTTGCACAACCACACACTGCTCACCCTGCACATCCACACACTGCTCATCCTGCACACTCACTCTGCTGGCCCTGGACACTCACACACTGCTCACCCTGCTCACCCACAATCTTATCACCCTGCACACCCACAATCTGATCACCCTGCACACCCACAGACTGCTCACCCTGCACACCCACACATAGGTCACACTGCATACTCACACACTGCTCACCCTGCTCACTCACACTGCTGGCCCTGGACACCCACACACTGCTCACACTGCATACTCACACTCTACTCACCCTGCACACCCACCATCTGCTCACCCTGCACACTCACACACTGCGCACCCTGCATACTCACACACTACTGGCCCTGCACAGCCACACACTGCTCACCCTGCATACTCACACACTGCACACCCTGCATACTCACACACTGCTCACCCTGCATACTCACACACTGCTTATCCTGCACACCCACACTCTGCTCCCCTGCACACCCACAGACTGCTCACCCTGCACACCCATACATTGCTCACCCTGCATACTCACAAACTGCTCACCCTGCATACTCACACACGCGTCACCCTGCACACTCACACACTGCTCACCCTGCATACTCACACTCTGCTGGGACTGGACACCCACACACTGCTCCCACTGCACACTCACACACTGCTCACACACTGCTCACCCTGCATACCCACACACTGCTTACCATGCATACTCACAAACTGCTCACCCTGCATACTCACACACTGCTCACCTTGCAAACCTACACTCTGCTTACCCTGCACTCCCACACACTGCTCACCCTGCACACCCACACACTGTTCACACTGCACAGCCACACACTGCTCACCCTGCATACTCACACACTGCTCACCCTGCACACTCACACACTGCTCACCCTGCACACTCACATACTGCGCACTCTGCATACTCACACACTACTGGCCCTGCACACCCACAAACTGCTCACCCTGCATACTCACACACTGCTCACCCTGCATACTCACACACTGCTCACCCTGCACACTCACACACTGCTCACCCTGCTCAACCACACTCTGCTTCCCTGCTCACCCACAGATCGGGTGAGGAGGGCAGCCTTCATGTGGTCATAGGATGACATCTGATGGTCTGGGAGCTGCAGTAGGGCATCGCGGCCTTCGTTGACGAACCTCCCCCATAGGCCGGCTCCCCAGTCACTTCGATCGATCCGGTGGGAGGTCATGGCGATCTCGTAGGCCTTGAACCACTGTTGTATGTCGTCCTCTCGGACATACTCTCGGACAACATCCTTGGGGATGTGGACTTTCTTTTCTGTCGCTCCCGGGGTGCGCGGTCGCTCGGGCACCTCCGGTTCTTTGTTCTGCTTCCGTAGTTCTATTTCTGCCAGTTTGCGCTCGTGTTCGTATGTTAGTCTTTTTTCTTCGAGCTCTCTCTGCCTCTGTTTTTCTTCCCGTTCTTCTCGGAGCCGCAGATGTTCTAGGTTCAGTTTTTGTTCGGCTAATTTTAGTTCACCGTCCATTTTGAGTCGTGCCATTTCTAACTCATTTAATCTGTTTTTTTCTCTTTCTTGGATCTCTTCCTGCGAGAGGCCCGTTCCTCACTCCTCGGGAGCCGTGGCGTTCCTCTCCGATGCTGCACCGTTTTGGTCTGGGGATCTGGCGACCCCGGTTTCTGCCCACGACTCAATGGCGTGCTTAAAATCGTCTTTGGTACTCAGGCCGGTGGTAGCAATGCCTAGTTCCATGCAGAATTGTTTCAATTCACGATGGCTATACTCTTCCAATTTATCCATCTGGAATTTCTCGGTGGATCCGCTCTCTTTGGTTGACATTGTGGTTTTGTCGTGGGGTGAGCTACTCTCTGTACGATTACGCGTTGATTCGGATCGCGCCGCTGGCCACCAATGTTAGACGGGCCGGGAGGGTCGGCCGAGGACAAGGGGAGAGGTCTCCGGGGAGAGCCGTCTCCAGCGATCGTACAGATGAGTAACTTCCCCCCCACAGATATACACCACACAAGGATAGGATTTAGCGTTCTTTATAAGCGATTTCTTAAGGTACGATGGAATGGTACAAGGAGGTCTGGACTCAGGGGTCCCCTCGATTCTAGTCTCTTGGTTTGGGAAAGGGGGTAGCGGGACAGTCTGGTTACCAATCTGGTAGCTGAGATGGTATGGTGGATAGCTCACAATCCTCGAGCTCGGTGTTCTAGCTTGGACGGGCCGCGGCAGTGCCAGCAGGTCCCGGTGAAGGTGGTCGTTACACGGTCCGCGGCAGCGCCAGCAGGTCCCGGTGAAGGTGGTCGTTACACGGTCCGCGGCAGCGCCAGCAGGTCCCGATGAAGGTGGTCGTTACACGGTCCGCGGCAGCGCCAGCAGGTCCCGATGAAGGTGTTGTTACAACGGTCCGCGGCAGCGCCAGCAGGTCCCGACGAGGATGGAGGATGCAGAAGGCCGCGGCAGCGCCAGCAGGCAGGACGATAGTTCACAAGGCAGGGCTACGGCAGCGCCGGTTGTCCGTCAAGGCTGAGTTCTTCTCGGTGTCTCTCGACTCCAGGATACAACTGCCTTCCTGCTCTGGCGCTGCCCTAGTTATAGGTCTGGCGCCCTTTGATGTCCGGACCCTCGCACTTGGAGGTCGGGGGGTCCGGGATGAGGGAGTCCAGACACCCAGCAGGGGGGTGGAGCCAGCGCCCGGGGGAGCTGGAGGGCGATCGGCACCTGGCGGGGGAGAGCCATCGACACTTCTTTCTCCCATTGACCTGCCAAGTGGTCCGTTCACCTCCTGGGTGGATGGTGGTGCCGGGATGTCGGGGCCGGGCCAGGCCCAGGGTTAGGGTCGAGCTGAGGCCACTCGGCCTCGTGGTGCAGTGTCCAAGATGGCGGCTGATCCGGCCGGGGGAGCCGGTAGTGGTTCGGCCCCATGATACATGGATGTCCGGGGGCAGGAGTTCCGTCGGGAGACGGGGTGCGGGTTGCTCTTGTGGGTAACACCTGGGAGTCCGGGGCTTGGGCCCTGTCATGCGGGGAGGGAGCAAGCCCTTCATGTGGCCTGTCCAACATGCGCCAGGCCCCAGAGAGCTGTGGGGTGATCACACCCAGGTGTGGAGAGACGGTAGGGGGTCCCATCGATACTGCCCTCCGCCGAGAGTGGGAAGGGCTCACGTGGTATCCCCCGAGCCAGGGGTTGGCGTCTCGATGTCGGGCCTCGCTGGGACCGAGGCTGGGTAGAGCAGGGTCATACAGGTGGTCACGTGGAGTGACGTGCAATCCAAGATGGAGGAGCCCCGATGTGCATGGGACCTCGTGCGGCTTAGCGCGGGGAAACAGGACCACGCCACGAGGCCGGCTCCCACACCGTGCATACTCAAACACTGCTCACCCTGCACACTCACACACTGCGCACTCTGCATACTCACACACTACTGGCCCTGCACACCCACAAACTGCTCACCCTGCATACTCACACACTGCTCACCCTGCATACTCACACACTGCTCACCCTGCACACTCACACACTGCTCACCCTGCTCAACCACACTCTGCTTCCCTGCTCACCCACAGACTGCTCACCCTACAGACCCATACATTGCTCACCCTGTACACTCACACACTGCTCACCCTGCACATTCACACACTTCTTTCCCTGCACACTCACACACTGTTCACCCTGCATACTCACACACTGCTCACCCTGCATACTCACACATGGCTCACCATACATACTCACACACTGCTCACCCTGCATACTCACACACTGCTCACCATGCACACCTACACTGCTCACCCTGCACTCCCACACACTGCTCACCCTGCACACCCACACACTGTTCACATTGCATAGCCACACACTGTTCACACTGTACACCCACACACTGCTCACCCTGCATACTCACACACTGTTCACCTTGCACACTCACACACTGCACACCCCGCATACTCACACACTACTGGCCCTGCACAACCACACACTGCTCACCCTGCACACCCACACACTGCTCACTATGCATACTCACACACTGCTCACCCTGCATACTCACACACTGCTCACAATGCACACCTACACTCTGCTCAACCTGCACTCCCACACACTGCTCATCCTGCACACCCACACACTATTCACACTGCACAGCCACACACTGCTCACCCTGCATACTCACACACTGCTCACCCTGCACACTCACACACTGCTCACCCTGCATACTCACACACTGCTCAACCTGCACACCCACACTCTGCTCACCCTGCACACCCACACACTGTTCACACTGCACACCCACACACTGCTCACCCTGCATACTCACACACTGTTCACCCTGCACACTCACACACTGCACACACTGCACACCCTGCATACTCACACACTACTGGCCCTGCACACCCACACACTGCTCACCCTGCATACTCACACACTGTTCACCCTGCATACTCACACACTGCTCACCGTGCATGCTCACACACTGCTAGCCCACTTACATCCACACACAGCTCACCTTGCACAACCACACACTGCACACCCGGCACACCCACACACTGCTCACACTCGCACGCTGCTCACGCTGCACATTCACACACTACTCACCTTGCACACCCACACACTGCACACCCTGCACACCCACACACTGCTCACACTCACACACTGCTCACCCTGCACACCCACACACTGCTCACCCTGCATATCAACACACTGCTCACCCTGTACAGTCACACACTGCTTGTCCTGGACACACGCACACTGCTCAGCCTGCACACACACACACTGGTCACCCTGCACTCTCAAGCACTGCTCACTCTTTAACACACTGCTGGCCCTGGACACTCACACACTGCTCAACCTGCATACTCACACACCCACACTCTGCTCCCATGCACACCCACAGACTGCTCACCCTGCACACCCATACATTGCTCACCCTGCACACTCACACACTGCTCACCCTGCACATTCACACACTTCTCTCCCTGTACACTCACACACTGTTCACCCTGCATACTCACACTGTGCTCACCATGCATGCTCACACACTGCTAGCCCTGTACACCCACACACAGCTCCCCTTGCACAACCACACACTGCACACACACACACTGCTCACACTCACACATTGCTCACGCTGCACATTCACACGCTACTCACTTTGCACACCCACACACTGCACACCCTGCACACCCACACACTGCTCACACTCACACACTGCTCACCCTGCACACCCACACACTACTCACCCTGCATATCAACACAATGCTCACCCTGTACAGTCACACACTGCTGGCCCTGGACACACGCACACTGTTCAGCCTGCACACACATACACTGGTCACCCTGCACTCTCAAGCACTGCTCACTCTTTAACACACTGCTGGCCCTGGACACTCACACACTGCTCAACCTGCATACTCACACACTGCTCACCCTGCACACCCACAATCTGCTCACCCTGCATACTCACACACTGCTCACCCTGCACACTCACACACTGCTCACCCTGCATACTAACACACTACTCACCCTGTACACCCACAATCTGCTCACCCTGCATACTCACACACTGCTCACCATGCATGCTTACACACTGCTAGCCCTGTACACCCACACACAGCTCACCTTGCACAACCACACACTGCTCACCCTGCACATCCACACACTGCTCATCCTGCACACTCACTCTGCTGGCCCTGGACACTCACACACTGCTCACCCTGCTCACCCACAATCTTATCACCCTGCACACCCACAATCTGATCACCCTGCACACCCACAGACTGCTCACCCTGCACACCCACACATAGGTCACACTGCATACTCACACACTGCTCACCCTGCTCACTCACACTGCTGGCCCTGGACACCCACACACTGCTCACACTGCATACTCACACTCTACTCACCCTGCACACCCACCATCTGCTCACCCTGCACACTCACACACTGCGCACCCTGCATACTCACACACTACTGGCCCTGCACAGCCACACACTGCTCACCCTGCATACTCACACACTGCACACCCTGCATACTCACACACTGCTCACCCTGCATACTCACACACTGCTTATCCTGCACACCCACACTCTGCTCCCCTGCACACCCACAGACTGCTCACCCTGCACACCCATACATTGCTCACCCTGCATACTCACAAACTGCTCACCCTGCATACTCACACACGCGTCACCCTGCACACTCACACACTGCTCACCCTGCATACTCACACTCTGCTGGGACTGGACACCCACACACTGCTCCCACTGCACACTCACACACTGCTCACACACTGCTCACCCTGCATACCCACACACTGCTTACCATGCATACTCACAAACTGCTCACCCTGCATACTCACACACTGCTCACCTTGCAAACCTACACTCTGCTTACCCTGCACTCCCACACACTGCTCACCCTGCACACCCACACACTGTTCACACTGCACAGCCACACACTGCTCACCCTGCATACTCACACACTGCTCACCCTGCACACTCACACACTGCTCACCCTGCACACTCACACACTGCTCACCCTGCACACCCACACTCTGCTCACCCTGCACACCCACACACTGCTCACCCTGCACACCCACACACTGTTCACACTGCACGCCCACACACTGCTCACCCTGCATACTCACACACTGTTCACCCGGCACACTCACACACTGTGCACCCTGCATACTCACACACTACTGGCCCTGCACACCCACACATTGCTCACCCTGCATACTCACACACTGCTCACCCTGCATACTCACACACTGCTCACCCTGCACACTCACACACTGCTCACCCTGTACACCCACACTCTGCTCCCCTGCACACCCACAGACTGCTCACCCTGCACACCCATACATTGCTCACCCTGTACACTCACACACTGCTCACCGTGCCCACCTACACATTGCTCACCCTGCACATCCACACATTTCTCACCCTGCACAATCACATACTGCTCACCCTGCACACTCACACTGCTGGCCCTGGGCTCCACACAGTGCTCATCCTGCATACTCACACACTACTCACCCTACACACCCACACACTGGTCATGCTGCATACTCAAACACTGTTCACCCTGCATGCTCACACACTGCTCACCCTGATTATTCACACACTGCTGGCCCTGGACACCCACACACTGCTCACCCTGCACTCTCACCCACTTCTCACACACACAGTGCTCACCCTGCACACCCATACACTGCTCACCCTGCATGCTCACACACTGCTCACCCTGCACACTCACACCCTCGACACTCACACGCTGCTCACGCTGAACATTCACACACTACTCACCTTGCACACCCACACACTGCACACCCACACACTGCTCACATTCACACACTGCTCAACCTGCACACCCACACACTGCTCACCCTGCATATCAACACACTGCTCACCCTGTACAGTCACACACTGCTGGCCCTGGACACACGCACACCGCTCAGCCTGCACACCCACACACTGGTCACCCTGCACATCCACACACTGCTCATCCTGCACACTCACTCTGCTGGCCCTGGACACTCACACACTGCTCACCCTGCTCACCCACAATCTGATCACCCTGCACACCCACAGACTGCTCACCCTGCACACCCACACATAGGTCACACTGCATACTCACACACTGCTCACCCTGCTCACTCACACTGCTGGCCCTGGACACCCACACACTGCTCACACTGCATACTCACACTCTACTCACGCTGCACACCCACAATCTGCTCACCCTGCAAACTCACGCACTGCGCACCCTGCATACTCACACACTACTGGCCCTGCACACCCACACATTGCTCACCCTGCATACTCACACACTGCACACACTACATACTCACACACTGCTCACCCTGCATACTCACACACTGCTTATCCTGCACACCCACACTCTGCTCCCCTGCACACCCACAGACTGCTCACCCTGCACACCCATACATTGCTCACCCTGCACACTCACACACTGCTCACCCTGCACATTCACACACTGCTCTCCCTGCACACTCACACACTGTTCACCCTGCATACTTACAAACTGCTCACCCTGCATACTCACACACGCGTCACCCTGCACACTCACACACTGCTCACCCTGCATACTCACACTCTGCTGGGACTGGACATCCACACACTGCTCCCACTGCACACTCACACACTGCTCACACACTACTCACCCTGCATACCCACACACTGCTCACCATGCATACTCACACACTGCTCACCCTGCATACTCACACACTGCTCACCATGCAAACCTACACTCTGCTTACCCTGCACTCCCACACACTGCTCACCCTGCACACCCACACACTGTTCACACTGCACAGCCACACACTGCTCACCCTGCATACTAACACACTGCTCACCCTGCACACTCACACACTGCTCACCCTGCATACTCACACACTGCTCACCCTGCATACTCACACACTGTTCACCCTGCACACTCACACACTGTGCACCCTGCATACTCACACACTACTGGCCCTGCACACCCACACGTTGCTCACCCTGCATTCTCACACACTGCTCACCCTGCATACTCACACACTGCTCACCCTGTTCACCCACACTCTGCTCCCCTGCACACCCACAGACTGCTCACCCTGCACACCCATACATTGCTCACCCTGTACACTCACACACTGCTCACCCTGCCCACCTACACATTGCTCACCCTGCACATCCACACATTTCTCACCCTGCACAATCACATACTGCTCACCCTGCACACTCACACTTCTGGCCCTGGGTTCCACACACTGCTCACCCTGAATACTCATACACTACTCACCTTACACACCCACACACTGGTCATCCTGCATACTCACACACTGTTCACACTGCATGCTCACACACTGCTCACCCTGATTATTCACACACTGCTGGCCCTGGACACCCCACACTGCTCACACTGCTCTCTCACCCACTTCTCACACACACAGTTCTCACCCTGCACACCCACACACTGCTCACCTTGCATGCTCACACACTGCTCACCCTGCACACTCACACCCTGGACACTCACACGCTGCTCACGCTGAACATTCACACACTACTCACCTTGCACACCCACACACTGCACACCCTGCACACCCACACACTGCTCACACTCACACACTGCTCAACCTGCACACCCACACACTGCTCACCCTGCATATCAACACACTGCTCACCCTGTACAGTCACACACTGCTGGCCCTGGACACACGCACACCGCTCAGCCTGCACACCCACACACTGGTCACCCTGCACTCTCAAGCACTTCTCACTCTTTAACACACTGCTGGCCCTGGACACTCACACACTGCTCAACCTGCATACTCACACACTGTTTGCCCTGCACACCCACACACTGCTCACCCTGCTCACCCACACTCTGCTCACCCTGCACACCCACAGACTGCTTGTGAGACCGGCTTCACGGCGTTGCCCTCCCAATCATCCAGCCAACCTGCAACCACCCTCAAGACACGACATCTCCGACTCCGGCCGCCCCAGCCACCCAGATCCGAGGGCCGGCCAGAGCCCTGACAGACTCGACACCCTACCACGCATGTCCGACCGAGGGAGCGGGAACCCTCGAGCCAGACCCAAAGGCGCCAGCTCAGTCACACCTCGGGTCGCCTTCCCCGGGAAGACTCGATCGGCCACCAGGCCCCTGGGGAGCAGGCGCCTCCCCTGCCGAGCGTCTGGGGTCCCTCCCAGACCCACCTGAAAAGACCAAAGAAGTGAGCGGCAGGAAATCCTGCCGAACACCCTCCGTCACCCCAGTCCCCCCTCTGCGAGGACCCCGGACTTCAAAGAGCAAGCGGAGTATAACAAGGGGTGCCGGAGAAACAAAGGCAGAGAAGACCTGGAACCATCCGAGCCTGCTGACGCTGTCGCGGCTCCTGAACGCTGAAGTCACCTGGGCCTGCTGAGTGACTCGCGGCCTCCTGCTATTGAACCATCTGAGCCCTGCTGACGAGGTCGCGGCTCCCGAGCACTGTAAAGCATCGATAAAAGAACCTATCGTCCTACAAAGAATACGTGTGGTGTCACTCTGTTCGTAGTGTATATCAGGGTGTGCGCGCCTAGTTCGGCCTACGTGGGAGAGGTGGGTCAAAGGGGTGGGCAAGACGGGCATCGAACCCCCCTCCGGCGAACGCCTTTCCAACATTTGGTGGCAGACGACGGGATCCGAGCCGACACCGAAAGAGAGCGTGCAGTAAACGACTGATACACTACCAAACAGAGATGGAAGGAGAAACCTCCCTGGGTGCCGCAGGTACCGAAATAAGCTCACCGTTCCGAGAGGATCAATTGGACTATTACACACATAGAGAATTAAAACAGTTTTGCAAAGACCTTGGTATCGCTACCACCGGATTAAGCACAAAGGAAGACTTCCAGAAAGTATTGAAAACCTGGGTCGAGACGGGGGCGCCCCCGACCCAAACGGAAGGAGACTCTGCCCATGAACCACAAAGCATCCCGGCGAGAAACAACGGGCCAGAGGGGAACCTGTCCCCCGAGGAGCTAGCGGACCGAGAGAGAAGCCGCAACCACAAACTTGAACTGGCCAAGCTGAAAATCGAGGGAGAACTAAAACTGGCCGAGAAAAAGCTAGCCGTCGAGCAGTTACGGCTACAAGGGGAACTCGAAGAGAAGAGACGCCAAAGAGAGCACGACGAAAAGAAGCTCCAGCTAGAACATGAACGCAGCCTGAAGGAGATCGAGTGGCGGGCTAAAAACGAAAAGTCACAGCCACCCGGGAATCCACCACCCGCTCCCACCGGGGAAACCAAAGTCCACATCCCCAAGGATGTGGTAAAAGAGTATTACAAGAACGACGATATCCAGCAGTGGTTTAAGGCCTACGAAGTCGCCATGACCTCTCACCGAGTCCCGCAGAAGGATTGGGGGGCTGGCCTATGGGGCCGGTTCTTAAGCGAAGGAAGAGACACCCTGCTAGATCTGCCCTCCACGGTCATGAACTCCTACAGCCACATGAAGGAAGCCCTCGTGGGCCGGTATGGACTCACCCCCGAAATGTACCGACAACGGTTCCGAGATTGTAAGAAGATACCGGGCACCACGTGGGTAGAATACGTGAACTTTTACAGCCGAGCCTTGGACGGGTGGATCAAGGGCAGCAAGGTCTCCACCTTCGAAGAACTGTTTGATCTGATTGCCTGGGAACATTTAGCGGCCAATTGCTTTGTAGAACTGCGCCAGCATCTCCTGGACAGTAAACTCACCGACCCTTGGAAGCTGGCCGCTGAGGCTGATCGCTGGGTGAATACCCGAGCCGCCCGAGGCCCCGTGGGGGACTACGGCCGCCACAGTCAAGGCCCCCCCGCCAGAGGGGCGGAGGGAACCACGGCCGACCAAGAGACTTTCCCGGGGGGTCCTCAACCAGCCCCCCCAGCAGCCCACCAGCGGCGGGTTCAGCCCCGTCTCCAGCAAGCACCGGAGTCGCAGGACGGCTAGGTCCACGAGCTAGGATCACCTGCTTCCGCTGCCAACGGCCCGGACACTACGCCAATGACCCCCAGTGTCCCCAGTATCAGCGAACCACAACGACCAACCCCCCGGCCCGGCAGATGGCCTCCGTGGCTCTGGGGGAAGAGATGGAGGACTCCGAAGAATGGGAACCGGCGGCCATGGCCCTGGTCTCCCTTGGTGATCGAGAAATGGTCCCCGGGACACCCTTGCCCGCCAACACAAAGAAATACCGACAGCAGGTGAACATCAACGGACACCGAGTCGAGGGCCTCCGCGACACCGGGGCGAGTGTCACCGCGGTCCACCGCAGCCTAATTTCAGAAGACCAGATCCTAACCGGTGCCCTCTGTCCGGTCGTATCCTCCGACAATTCTGAGAGCCTCTGCCAGATGGCGCTGGTGCCCTTCGAGTGGGGAGGGGTCTCCGGAGAACTGAAGGTAGCGAGTCCGGACATCACAGCCCGTAGACTGCCTCCTGGGCAACGACCTGGAGAGTTCCCCGTGGGGGCAAGTAGAACGAAGAGCCCATCTGGAGATGATGGGCCTACCAGAATGGGTCTGCGCCACCACGCGCTCCATGACCGCGCGATTGCCTCTCTCAGAGGGCAGTGAGGCCCTCCTACCGAACACTATCCCCGAGAGCCGGGACACTCTACCAGAAGCGGACAACCCTCCTTCGGAGGGAGAAGAAGACACTAACCCGGGAGAAGGGCCAGAACCTTCCGCCCCGGAGGCCCTGACTGAGCTCGGAGAACTGCCCGAGATGGGCCAGTGGCGCTGTGAGGGGGGGCCCTCCCGGGAAGAATTCTGCCAGGAACAAGCCACTTGCCCCTCCCTCGTGGGACTCAGACAGCAAGCCGAAGCCCAGGCCGCCGGTGACCGAACCGGAACCCATTGGATCTATTGGGACAATGGCCTCCTATACAGCGAGCAAAAGTCCGCCGAGCTAGGCGCAGCCCGGGTACTGGTGGTACCCCTGCGTTTCCGGAGCTTCCTCCTGGGCCTGGCCCACGATGTACCCTTGGCAGGACACTTAGGCCAAGACAAGACATATCAGCGATTGGTTACCCACTTCTATTGGCCCAAGATGCGAGCGAATGTAGAAGTACACTGCAAATCCTGCCTCACGTGCCAGGGCAGTGGGAAGAGTGGCGGAAAACGCAAAGCTCCCTTACAACCGTTCCCCGTTGTGAGTACCCCATTCGAGCGGGTCGGCATCGACATCGTGGGACCCCTGGATCCGAAGACCGCCCAGGGCCACAGATTCATCCTTGTCCTGGTGGACCATGCCACCCGCTACCCTGAGGCCATCCCCCTCCGCACCGTGACGGCTCCCGTGGTGGGCCGAGCTCTCATGGGGATCTTCTCCCGTGTCGGATTTCCCCGCGAGGTTGTGAGTGATCGCGGCACTAACTTTATATCCCGCTACATGAAGTCCCTGTGGCAGCAGTGCGGAGTCACGTATAAGTTCACGACCCCCTACCACCCCCAGGGCAACGGCCTAGTGGAATGCTTCAACTGTACACTAAAGGGAATGATCCTGGGCCTCGAAGAGCCCCTGCGCCGGAAATGGGACGTCCTCCTCCCTTGCCTCCTGTTCGCATACCGAGAAGTTCCCCAAAAGTCTCTGGGGTTCAGCCCCTTCGAACTGCTATACGGACATCCCGTCCGAGGGCCCCTGAGCCTGGTCAAAGAGGGCTGGGAGACAAGCCCCCGGGGGACACCCCCTGATGTGTTCCGCTACATCCTGGCGCTCCGCAACCAGACGAGGAAGTTCAGAGAACTCGCAGAGGCTAACCTCGAGGCCAGCCAAGAAGAAATGAAGCGCTGGTATGACCAGAACGCAACCCTGGTCGAGTTCCAGCCGGGCCAGCAGGTTTGGGTCATGGCCCCGGTGAAGCCCTGCGCCCTACAAGACAAATGGACTGGTCCCTTCAAGGTGATCGAGCGGAAGAGCCAGGTCACGTACCTGGTCGATGAACAGTCCCCCCGGAACCCCCTCCGGGTCCTCCACGTGAACCGTCTCAAGCCCCACTTTGTGAGAACGGAATTAAGTTTGCTACTGGCCACCGATGATGGGGCGGAAGAAGACACCGAACCCCTGCCTGACCCCCTGTGCGCTAAAGACCTGGATGGCTCCGTGGAGGGAGTAAGACTTTCAACCACCCTCACTCCCCAACAGTCCAACGACTGCCGCCAGCTGCTCAGACAATTCGCAGACCTCTTCTCCCTCATTCCAAGGGTCACCGACTGGTGTGTCCACGACGTGGACACCGGCGACAGCCCGCCTGTGAGACACCGAGCCTACCGGGTGCCTGACCGGGTCCGCACCTGCATCAAGACCGAGGTACAGAAGATGCTCACCCTTGGAGTAATCGAACCCTCCGACAGCCCCTGAGCCAGCCCGGTGGTCCTGGTCCCGAAGGCGGCTTTCCCGGGGGTCGCCCCTGAACTAAGATTCTGTGTGGACTACCGGGGGCTCAATGCGGTCACCCGAGCAGACGCTCACCCTATCCCCCGCGCCGACGAGCTCATCGACCGCCTGGGGGCCGCCCGGTTCCTCAGCACTTTCGACCTGACCTGCGGATACTGGCAGATTGCTCTCACGGAGGGAGCGAAAGAACGCTCTGCCTTCTCCACACCAGATGGCCACTACCGCTTCAGGGTCATGCCGTTCGGGATGAAGAACGCCCCGGCCACGTTCCAGCGGTTGGTGAACAAGGTCCTGGCCGGACTCGAGGAGTTCAGCGCAGCATACCTTGACGACATCGCCGTATTCAGCTCTCAATGGCACGAGCACCTCCAGCACCTCCGACAAGTACTCATGGCCCTGCGCCAAGCCGGCCTAACAGTGAAAGCCAGCAAATGCCAGCTCGGGCAAGGCTCCGTGGTCTACCTGGGGCATCAGGTGGGCAGCGGCCAGGTCGCCCCCCTCCAACCGAAGATCGACGCCATCAAGTCCTGGGAGCCCCCCACCACGCAGACGGAGGTCTGGGCCTTCCTGGGCCTTACAGGGTACTACCGGAGGTTCATTAAAAACTATGGTAGTATCGCGGGGCCCCTCACGGAGTTGACCTCCAAAAAGCTTCCGAAGAAGGTGCAGTGGACCACCCCGTGCCAGCAGGCGTTCGACGCCTTGAAAACCGCCATGTGCACCGCCCCGTACTCAAGGCCCCCGACTACTCCCAAGAGTTTGTGGTCCAGACCGACGCATCCGAACACGGCATCGGGGCCGTCCTCTCGCAGTTCGACGACAAGGGCATCGATCAGCCCATAGCCTTCATCAGCCGAAGGCTGCTGCCGCGAGAGCAGCGTTGGAGTACTATAGAACGAGAGACCTTTGCTGTAGTCTGGGCCCTCAAGAAACTACGGCCCTACTTGTTCGGAACCCATTTCCGAGTACAGACGGACCACCGGCCCTTGCGGTGGCTAATGCAGATGAGGGGGGAGAACCCCAAGCTACTACGATGGTCCATCTCTCTCCAAGGGATGGATTTCACTGTCGAACATCGCCCGGGGCGGATCATGCCAACGCCGACGGCCTGTCCCGGTTCTTCCGCTTCGGCGAGGAGAATCCCCCAGTGGATGGGTAGTTCTCCACGCCTTTCAGCTGGGGGGGACGCGTGTGAGACCGGCCTCACGGCGTTGCCCTCCCAATCATCCAGCCAACCTGCAACCACCCTCAAGACACGACATCTCCGACTCCGGCCGCCCCAGCCACCCAGATCCGAGGGCCGGCCAGAGCCCTGACAGACTCGACACCCTACCACGCATGTCCGACCGAGGGAGTGGGAACCCTCGAGCCAGACCCAAAGGCGCCAGCTCAGTCACACCTCGGGTCGCCTTCCCCGGGAAGACTCGATCGGCCACCAGGCCCCTGGGGAGCAGGCGCCTCCCCTGCCGAGCGTCTGGGGTCCCTCCCAGACCCACCTGAAAAGACCAAAGAAGTGAGCGGCAGGAAATCCCGCCGAACCCCCTCCGTCACCCCAGTCCCCCCTCTGCGAGGACCCCGGACTTCAAAGAGCAAGCGGAGTATAACAAGGGGTGCCGGAGAAACAAAGGCAGAGAAGACCTGGAACCATCCGAGCCTGCTGACGCTGTCGCGGCTCCTGAACGCTGAAGTCACCTGGGCCTGCTGAGTGACTCGCGGCCCCCAGCTATTGAACCATCTGAGCCTTGCTGACGGAATCGCGGCTCCCGAACTCCGACCACCTGTGCCTGCTGAGAGACTCACGGCGCTCCCCTTGAGGACGACTCGGTAAGAGATCGCCCAGAGAACCGACACCCTCCAGCTCGAGGATTGTGAGCTATCCGCAGGGTATTTCGCAGAGACACTATCTTGAGAGACTGTCCCGCTACCCCCATTCCCCACGACCGATTTGTGGTACTGTGTGCCACTGCTGTACTACTTGCATCTTGGATCCTAAAGATCCATTGTAAAGCATCGATAAAAGAACCTATCGTCCTACAAAGAATACGTGTGGTGTCACTCTGTTCGTAGTGTATATCAGGGTGTGTGCGCCTAGTTCGGCCTACGTGGGAGAGGTGGGTCAAAGGGGCGGGCAAGACGGGCATCGAACCCCCTCCGGCGAACGCCTTTCCAACACTGCTCACCCTGCATACCCACACATTGCTCTTCCTGCACACTCACACACTGCTCACCCTGACTACTGACACACTACTCACCCTGTACACCCACAATCTGCTCACCCTGCATACTCACACACTGCTCACCATGCATGCTCACACACTGCTATCCCTGTACACCCACACACAGCTCACCTTGCACAACCACACACTGCTCACCCTGCACACCCACACACTGCTCACCCTGCACATCCACACACTGCTCACCCTGCACACACACTCTGCTGGCCCTGGACACTCACACACTGCTCACCCTGCTCACCCACACTCTGATCACCCTGCACACCCACAGACTGCTCACCCTGCACACCCACACATTGCTCACACTGCATACTCACACACTGCTCACCCTGCTCACTCACACTGCTGGCCCTGGACTCCCACACACTGCTCACACTGCATACTCACACACTACTCACCCTGCACACCCACAATCTGCTCACCCTGCATACTCACACACTGCTCACCCTGCATGCTCGCACACTGCTGGCCTTGGACACCAACACACTGCTCACCCTGCACACTCACACACCGCTCACCCTGCATACTCACACACTTCTCACACTCGTATACTGCATACCCTGCACACCCATACACTGCTCACCCTGCATACTCACACACTTCTCACCCTGCATACTCACACACTGCTCACCCTGCACACTCACACACTGCTCTCCCTGCACAACCACATGCTGCTCACCCTGCACACCCAGACTGCTCACCCTGCACATCCACACACTGCTCACCCTGCACACTCACACACTGCTCACCCTGCACACTCCCACTGCTGGCCCTGGACACCCCCACACTGCTCACACTGCATACTCACACACTACTCACCCTGCACACGCACAATCTGCTCACCCTGCATACTCACACACTGCTCACCCTGCATGCTCGCACACTGCTGGCCTTGGACACCAACACACTGCTCACCCTGCACACTCACACACTGCTCACCCTGCACACTCACACACTTCTCACACTCATATACAGCATACCCTGCACACCCATACACTGCTCACCCTGCATACTCACACACTTCTCACCCTGCATACTCACACACCGCTCACCCTGCACACTCACACACTGCTCTCCCTGCACAACCACATGCTGCTCACCCTGCACACCCAGACTGCTCACCCTGCACATCCACACACTGCTCACCCTGCACACTCACACACTGCTCACCCTGCACACTCCCATTGCTGGCCCTGGACACCCACACACTGCTCACCATGCATACTCACACACTACTCACCCTGCATACTCAACACTGCTCAACCTGCATACTCACACACGGCTCACCCTGCACACTCACGCACTGCTCACCCTGCATACTCACACTTTGCTGGGCCTGGACATCCACACACTGCTCCCACTGCACACCCACACACTGCTCACCCTGCACACCCACACACTGCTCACCATGCATACTCACACACTGTTCACCCTGCATACTCACACACTGCTCACCCTGCACACTCACGCACTGCTCACCCTACATACTCACACTTTGCTGGGCCTGGACATCCACACACTGCTCCCACTGCACACCCACACACTGCTCCCACTGCACACCCACACACTGCTCACCCTGCAAGCCCACACACTGTTCACCCTGCATACTCACACACTACTCACACTGCATGCTCGCACACTGCTCACCCTGCATACTCACACACTGCTGGCCCTGCACACCCACACACTGCTCACCCTGCACATGCACACACTTCTCACACTCACACACTGCTCACCTTGCACACCCACACACTGCTCACCCTGCACTCTCACACACTGCTCAACCTGCATACTCACACATGGCTCACCCTGCACACTCACACACTGCTCACCCTGCATACTCACACTTTGCTGGGCCTGGACATCCACACACTGCTCCCACTGCACACTCACACACTGCTCACCCTGCACACCCACACAATGCTCACCATGCATACTCACACACTGCTCACTCTGCATACTCACACACTGCTCATCATGCACACCTACACTCTGCTCACCCTGCACTACCACACACTGCTCACCCTGCACACCCACACACTGTTCACATTGCATAGCCACACACTGATCACCCTTCATACTCACACACTGCTCACCCTGCACACTCACACACTGCTCACCCTGCATACTCACACACTGCTCACCCTGCACACCCACACACTTCTCACCCTGCACACCCACACACTGTTCACACTGCACACCCACACACTACTCACCCTGCATACTCACACACTGTTCACCCTGCACACTCACACACTGCACACCCTGCATACTCACACACTACTGGCCCTGCACAACCACACACTGCTCACCTTGCACACCCACACACTGCTCACTATGCATACTCACACACTGCTCACCCTGCATACTCACGCACTGCTCACCATGCACACCTACACTCTGCTCACTCTGCACTCCCACACACTGCTCACCCTGCACACCCACACACTGTTCACACTGCACAGCCACACACTGCTCACCCTGCATACTCACACACTGTTCACCCTGCACACCCACACTCTGCTCACCCTGCACACCCACACGCTGCTCACCCTGCACACTCACACACTGCTCACCCTGCATACTCACACACTGCTCACCCTGCACACCCACACTCTGCTCACCCTGCACACCCACACACTGCTCACACTGCACACCCACACACTGCTCACCCTGCATACTCACACACTGTTCACCCTGCACACTCACACACTGCACACCCTGCATACTCACACACTACTGGCCCTGCTCACCCACACATGGCTCACCGTGCAAACTCTCACCCTGCACACTCACACACTGCTCACACTCGCACACTGCTCACGCTGCACATTCACACACTACTCACCTTGCACACCCACACACTGCACACCCTGCACACCCACACACTGCTCACACTCACACACTGCTCACCCTGCACACCCACACACTGCTCACCCTGCATATCAACACACTGCTCACCCTGTACAGTCACACACTGCTTGTCCTGGACACACGCACACTGCTCAGCCTGCACACACACACACTGGTCACCCTGCACTCTCAAGCACTGCTCACTCTTTAACACACTGCTGGCCCTGGACACTCACACACTGCTCAACCTGCATACTCACACACTGCTCGCCCTGCACACCCACACACTGCTCACCCTGCTCACCCACACTCTGCTCACTCTGCACACACATAGACTACTCACCCTGTACACCCACAATCTGCTCACCCTGCATACTCACACACTGCTCACTGTGCATGCTCACACACTGCTAGCCCTATATACCCACACACAGCTCACCTTGCACATCCACACACTGCTCACCCTGCACATCCACACACTGCTCACCCTGCACACTCACTCTGCTGGCCCTGGACACTCACACACTGCTCGCCCTGCTCACCCACAATCTGCTCACCCTGCACACCCACAGACTGCTCACCCTGCACACCCACACGTTGCTCACACTGCATACTCACACACTACTCACCCTGCTCACTCACACTGCTGGCCCTGGACACCCACACACTGCTCACACTGCATACTCATACACTGCTCACACTGCATACTCACACACTACTCACCCTGTACACCCACAATCTGCTCACCCTGCACACTCACACACTGCATACTCACAAACTACTGGCCCTGCACACCCACACACTGCTCACCCTGCATATTCACACACTGCTCACCCTGCATACTCACACACTGCTCACCCTGCACACTCACACACTGCTCACCCTGCACACTCACACACTGCTTACCCTGCACACCCACACTCTGCTCCCCTGCACACCCACAGACTGCATACCCTGCACACCCCTACATTGCTCACCCTGCACACTCTTTAACACACTGCTGGCCCTGGACACTCACACACTGCTCAACCTGCATACTCACACACTGCTCGCCCTGCACACCCACACACTGCTCACCCTGCTCACCCACACTCTGCTCACTCTGCACACCCACAGACTGCTCACCCTGCATACCCACACATTGCTCACCCTGCACACTCACACACTGCTCACCCTGCATACTGACACACTACTCACTCTGTACACCCACAATCTGCTCACCCTGCATACTCACACACTGCTCACCGTGCATGCTCACACACTGCTAGCCCTGTACACCCACACACAGCTCACCTTGCACAACCACACACTGCTCACCCTGCACACCCACCCACTGCTCACCCTGCACATCCACACACTGCTCACCCTGCACACTCACTCTGCTGGCCCTGGACACTCACACACTGCTCACCCTGCTCACCCACAATCTGATCACCCTGCACACCCACAGACTGCTCACCCTGCACACCCACACATTGCTCACACTGCATACTCACACACTGCTCACCCTGCTCACTCACACTGCTGGCCCTGGACACCGACACACTGCTCACACTGCATACTCACACACTGCTCACACTGCATACTCACACACTACTCACCCTGCACACCCACAATCTGCTCACCCTGCACACTCACACACTGCATACTCACACACTACTGGCCCTGCACACCCACACACTGCTCACCCTACATACTCACACACTGCTCACCCTGCATACTCACACACTGCTCACCCTGCAACCTCACACACTGCTTAGCCTGCACACCCACACTCTGCTCCCCTGCACACCCACAGACTGCTCACCCTGCACACCCCTACATTGCTCACCCTGCACACTCACACACTGCTCACCCTGCACATTCACACACTGCTCTCCCTGCACACTCACACACTGTTCACCCTGCATAATCACACACTGCTCACCCTGCATACTCACACATGGCTCACCCTACACACTGACACACTGCTCACCCTGCATACTCACACTCTGCTGGGCCTGGACACCCACACACTGCTCCCACTGCACACTCACACACTGCTCACACTCACACACTGCTCACCCTGCATACCCACACACTGCTCACCATGCATACTCACACACTGCTCACCCTGCATACTCATACACTGCTCACCATGCACACCTACAATCTGCTCACCCTGCACTCCCACACACTGCTCACCCTGCACACCCACACACTGTTCACCCTGCATCCTCACACACTGCTCACCCTGCACACCCACACTCTGCTCACCCTGAACATCCACACTCTGCTCATCCTGCACACCCACACTCTGCTCACCCTGCACACCCACACACTGCTCACCATGCACACCCACACACTACTGGCCCTGCACACCCACACACTGCTCACCATTCATACTCACACACTGCTCACCCTGCATACTCACACACTGCTCACCCTGCACACTCACACACTGCTCACCCTGCACACCCACATTCTGCTCCCCCGCACACCCACAGACTGCTCACCTTGCACACCCATACATTGCTCACCCTGTACACTCACACACTGCTCACCCTGCACATTCACACACTGCTCTCCCTGCACACTCACACACTGTTCACCCTGCATACTTACACACTGCTCACCCTGCACACTCACACATTGCTCACCCTGCACTCTCAAGCACTGCTCACTGTTGGAAGGGGCGATCCCAGGGGGGTTACAGAACACGTTCCTGACCACCCCGTGACCCACCTCTCCCAGAACAGGGCCGAGCACTGGCGGGGAGGCCCTTTCAGGGAAGGGTCTTGTACTTTAGGATCGCACGCGCTGAGCTTGCACTACTTGACAAAGGGACACCACACAGTAGGTTTCAGTAGACGGAGATCTTTATCTAAGTTTCTTTGGATCTTTATGATCCGCAAGGTAGTCTTTGGTCGATACAACAAGCTTGGTAATTCCTTCACAGGGGGGTTGGGGTAGCGGGACAGTTCTAGGTTCAGAGTCAATGCCGAGTATCCTTCGCACAGCTCTCAATCCTCGAGCCGGGGGACACGGTACAGTCTCGGGTCCATCTGGACCAGTGTATTCTCGAGCCGCGACCACGACCGCAGGGCTCCGGCAGGAAGGAACTGTCGATCGGGTGATCTTCGGGGAGCCGCGATTCACTCGGCAGGCTCAGCCGGTCCTAGAGTTGGTGTGAGCCGCGAGTCTCTCAGCAGGGCTCCGATGGTCTTATGGTCTGGGGGAGCCGCGAGTCTCTCAGCAGGGCTCCGGTGTTCTTAGTGTTCTCGGGAGCCGCGACGACGTCAGCAGGGCTCGGATGGTTTCCAAGGATGAGGTAGCGTCCTTCTTTCCGGTTTCGTCGAGCCGTGACCAGGTCCGCAGGGCTCTCGTAGTTCCAGGTCTTCTCTACCCCAGTCCCCTCAGCACCCCTGTTATACGCCTTCTTCTCTTTGAAGTCCGGCATCCTCACAGAGAGGGGTCTAGGCGTCTGGGGGCGGTGTGTTGTGATTTCCTGCCGCTCGGCTCTTTGATCCTTTCAAGTTGGGCCGGGAGGGACTCCAGACACCCAGCATGCGGGCAGCCAGCTCCTTGGGGGCCCAGAGGGCGATCGAAACCCTCTATTGAGAGAAGGCCAGAGGTGTGACAGAGACTACTCCTCCCTGTCTTGCTTGGGGGGTTCCCTCTCCCTCAGCCGGGCATGGCCGTTTAGGGTCTAGGTTTCGCTGGGGCCCCGGGCCGGCCATCGGAACATAGGGACATGTTGGCCGGGGGTCTTCGGTGGCTACGGGGTGGGGAGGCCGGGCCGCTATAACCAGGGATCAGGGGTGGTGCATGAGTTGGGTTGGGGTGCTAATGGTCATGGAGGCCCACGCCACGAGGCCAGGCCCCACACGTGCCCCCCCAGTTGAAAGTCGGGGAGAACTACCCATCCTCTTGGGGGTTCTCCTCGCTGAGGCGTGTTGGACTTGGGCCTTTTTGCAGGGTCATCCCTAAACTTTTTGCCTTCCTTCTGTATTTTTTCTGACCTGGTGTTGGCTGTTTTATGACTCTGGGCACCTTACCACTGCTGACCAGTGCTAAGGTGCATATGCTCTCCCTATGGGAAAATGTATTATGTGAATTGACTTCCATGTTTGGCTTATTTGGTTTAATGTCAGTCCCTAGTAGAGTGCACCAGGGGTGCCAAGGGCTTGTATATCCAAATGCTGCTAGTGGGCTTGCAGCACTGGTTGTGCCACCCACAGAAGCAGCCTGGTAAAATGTGTCTAAGGTCTGCCACTGCAGAACCTGCATGCAGTCTGGTACTGTCATGCTGACTGGGCAATTGTCCCCACTTGCCAGTCCCTAAACCTTCCCTTACCTTCATGTTAGTCACCCCTATGGTAGGCCCTAGGGCAGGGTGCATTGTAAGGATAAGGTACGACATGCCCTGAGGTGTGTGGCAATTCCTAATAGTGAATTACAGCCATTTTCGTTTTTCACTATTGTAAGGCTACCTGCTCTCCATAGGCCAGAATGGGCTGCTAGATTATAACACTCTATAATCCTAGCAGGCTCAGGAAGCATGGTAGAAATTCATGTTTAGTATGCCTGAACTCAGGATAATACAATACATCTTTTAGCAAAGGTTATTTTAATATCCTGGGTTTGCAAATGCTACTTTTAGAAAGTTAGCCTTTGCGTGCCTAACCATTTCAGTCCGCCTCTGGAGGGGAGGGCTATCTTCTTTGTGTGTAGCTTGAGTGACAGGGCTGGGGCTACCAGGTGGTGAATAGAGAGATTACACCAGGATGGGTGGGAGAGTGCACCTTGACTCTGAATAGGGCAGTGCTCTGCCACCACAATGCTGGCTCCACCCCCTGGGGAGCGTCTGATGTCTCTGCCCTGCCTGCTGAAAGAAGAAGCCAGAGTCCCAACAACAAAGTGCTCCTCACTGAAAAGAACGGGACTGGGATTATGCAAAGGCCCCCCTGGCCTGTAAAGACAAAAGAAACTTGGTATAAATGTAGGAGCTCTGCTCCTAAGAAATCAGATCCTGATTGAACCACGAAGAAACTCTGCCTGACTAGAAGGACCTGGAAGAAGCTGAAGGAGGAGTAACTTTCCCTGACCTGGGGGATTGGCCTGCAGTTGGTGCCTTGCTGGGAAAGGAGAAGAAAAGACTGAAAGAGACTTTGCACTTTGTTTTTCAACAATCTCCAAGGGCTTGGAAGAAGAGCTTGCCCCCTGAACTGAGTCCCAGGACCATTGGACTCATCTGCCTTCCAAAATTGAGTTGCCTGGACAATTTTTGCTTGTTTCCCGCTGGATTTTGCCCAAGTACCGCTCGTACTCCATCCGCCGCGAAGCCGTGTCTTTGCCGCCCGGCACCGTGTGTCTACGCTGACCCAAAAGCGTTAGTACGCACCGTATCCCTCCTGGCCGCATCGCACCTAACCTTCCCCGCCGATTCCAGTCGTACAGCCCTGGCTGCCGAACCCTGTACGCCGGACCCAAGCTTCATTGTCCCGCAGGTACGGTTCATACGCTGCTAACGTACTGCACCGTGCCGTACTCAGAGCCGTGAAGCCGCATCACGCTGATCCTCCCCGTACGCTGTACGGCGCCGAGAAGTGTCGCCGCCTATCCGCACCGAAGGTACGGCTCAAACGCCGAACGCCACGGACTCTGCCAGCTGATCCGGGCCATCCACACTTATCCCTGAAGGTCCCGTACCAACGCCGCGTCCGGACGCCGCGACCCGACCAGCATCTGAATACGCTGCCGAACTACGACCCGGACCCATCAACTTGTCCCGCACTGTCCGTCGCGGACCCCACAAACTTAAGGTACTTTGTTCTGTTCGCACCGCAGCGTGCACGTCACGGACCCTGGAGTCCGCCACGATTGTTTGACTCGTACTTTCCTTGTTTTTAATGCCTACGAGTCGCACATCTAGGTACGAACCATACAGAGCCTGAAAAGAAGCAGAATTGACTAAAAGAAGCCTATTTTTGTATTTTAAGCCTTTTTACAAGAACATTGAACTTTAAAATAATACTGTGGTCATTTTATTCGTTATTCTGGCCTTGTGCTAAGCCTTATATAAAGAGAACTATTTTTGATATAACCTTGACTGGTGTCCATTTGTGGTGTGTCATTGCATTACTGTATGTGTTCACAAATGCTTAACCTATGACGCCCTGAGAATAGTCTTGACTGCTTGCTCCACACTACCTAAAGGGTGAGCAGGGGTTATTTGAAAGGATGATGCCCTTATCCTGACTTAGAATTGAGAGTCCCTGCTTGTCGCAAGTGCATACCTGTGCCAACTAGAGATTCCCAATTCTAACATTGGTGGTCAGCGGTGAGGATTTGAATTTGCATTTGTGATTCATGTACAGTGATTGAGTGAACGCCACGTAGTGAGTTCAGACCGATAACGCACCCACACTGTATTGATTTTTTGTTTTGCTGAAGAATCTATCTCCACTTTAAGAAACCATGCCTAGGTCAGTCAATGGAGGCGGGGCGTCCTCTATATTCTCTGGGGTTGATGATATAGATTGAGAGGAGAGGGCACTGCTGAAGTGCACAAATAAAGTCTTGAAAGGATACCTCTCCAAGTACAGAATTAACCAAACTGGATTGAAAAACAAGGAGCAGTATACAAAGGCGCTGAGGGCCTGGTACGAATCCAAGTTCCCAGAGAATGTGCTGGAGGTGATACCCCCAGAAGGTGCTTCTAAGCCTGGCAGAGGCCTGTCGCCAGAGGAGATGGCCGACAGGAATGCTGCGAGAGCACATGAAGTGAAGATGGCAAAACTGCGAATGGAAATGGAAAGACAAAGGCTGGCCATGGAACATGAGGTAAAAATGAGGGAGTTGGATCTCAAGGTCAAGAGTTTAGACCGCTCTCCCTCTGGTGGCAGCAATATTGAATTTTCTAGTGCTGAGAGAGTAGTACGCACACCCAGAGATGTGGCGCCTGACTTGAAGGAGGGGGTTAACATACACCAGGAGGTTCAAGGGCATGAGGTAACTCCAGTAGTGCACAGTATCCCTGAAGGGAATAGGGTAACTGGCGCAGGGGTTCATTGTCCTAGTGGCGAGAGGGACACTCTACTGACTCTAGCTGAGAGGTGCAGGGAGAGGGGTTCCCCCAAAATTGAAGTCCTGGTGGGTGAGTGTGAAGACCGCCCAGAAGAGTGTGGGTTGTGTGACAGGGACAGTCAGATACTGTCTTGCCAGTCTCAGGAGAGTGGTGTGGAGTACGTGTGTGAAGCACTGGATGGGAAGGTGATGGATAGTTTGGTTAACCCTGCTAGGGGGCTGTGTGATCCAATTGTGGGAGAGCATATTGTAAATCCCTGTTTTCCAGAGCTATGCCAACACCTGTGTGAGGGTGAGTTCTCTGACCGCAGAGAGCCCACATTGGAGGCAGACCTTTTGGTGGATTCCAGAGGGTCTGGAGAGGCATTGGGGAGTGACCCCGTGGGGAGTGGCTCAGGTATCTTCCAACCCAGAGTGGTGGGAGTGGTGCAGAGTAGCCCAGCTAGGTCCCCTGGTAGTGGGAGGGGTGTAGGGGCTCACGTCCTGTCTCAGTGGAGAAGGAGTGAGTGTGGGGCTGCGTGCCCCCAGGTGCCCGAAACCCAGTCTCAGAGCCTGGATGGATCTTTAAGGGAACACCAGGCGGGGAGCCTAGGCTGTTCTGATGGTCCGCCCATTGAAGGGGATCCCCTAGTGTCTAGTGGACGGGGAGTGTCTGTAAGCAGGCCTCCCTCGGCTCTGGTGTCTGGCAGTACCGTTCCAGTTGGGAGGGTGCAGAAGTCCAGAGTGAGGGGTGAGAGGGGGAAAGAGTCCCCAGTGGAAGAACCAGTGGGTCAGGGGCCAGCCAGAAGGGCTGCGTCACCAGTGAATGACCATGGTGACACCACTTCTGTCCTGGGGGATCTTCAGGCACTGTCAGATGGACAGGGGTCGGGAGATCAGCGCAAGGCAGACTGTCACAAGACACATGAGTTATGTGTCACCCCCAGGGGGGGGCATGCGTGCTCCCCGGGAAGTCCTGGTGCGCCAGGCGAGCGTTCAACCGCATGGGTTGGACCCAGGGTTGGGAAGCCAGGTTCAGGTGTTGTCTGACCTGGAGGGTGGGACCACTGTAAGCAGTGTCCTGACCCATGTTTCTTCTAGGGGTACCACGCCAGTTGGGAGTGGGCAGTACTCTGGAAGGGGGTGCAGAGGGAGGGAGTCCTCGCCTCTGACCCCGGCTCAACTAAGGGGTTTAGACCCTAGGTTGGAGGGCCAGGTTCAGGGTGTTCCCCCTGACCTGGACGCCCAGTTGCAGGATAGAACCCCTGAACTGGTGGGCGAATTGCGCAGGACACCTGCCCCAGGTGCCCTGGCAATTCTGGAAGGGGGTACCACTCCAGGTGGGAGGGTACAGAGCCCCAAGAGGGAGGACTGGGTGTGGGAGAGGCCACCCCAGTCTTTAGTCCAGCCACCGGGTACAGTCCTGGGGCTGGTGAGTCAGTGGCAGGATGTCATACCTGACCTGACAAGGGGGAGAATGGACAGAGGGTGCCAAGCACCTGGGGCTACTGCCCCCCGCTCCCTGGCGCCACAGAGGTTTGAGAGCCCTGAGATGCATACGGCCTGGGTCTTATCCCTGACTACTGTCAGTGGCCACGGTAGCATTTTGCTGTCTGTCTGTTGGGACACACCTGTGGGCCAGTTAAGGTTAGGTGCTGCGCAGGTGGTGTCCACAGGTGAGGAGAAGCGTTCCCCAGGGATTGGCTTGGTGGGCCCTGAGAGTATGGACAGAGGGATTCCAATAGGTTCAGATTGGCGTAGAACTGGAGTCTGCCCCTGCAGTTGCGGGCCAGGTCCTTGTTCTATCGCCCCAAGCAGCGAAGACCATCACGGTGGTGATTGGTCTACCCTGCGTTTTGGCTGGAAGGGGGTTGTGTTGGACTTGGCCCTTTTTGCAGGGTCATACCTAAATGTTTTGCCTTCCTCCTGTATTTTTTCTGACCTGGTGTTGGCTGTTTTATGACTCTGGGCACCTTACCACTGCTGACCAGTGCTAAGGTGCATATGCTCTCCCTGTGGGAAAATGTATTATGTGAATTGACTTCCATGCTTGGCTTATTTGGTTTACTATCAGTCCCTAGTAGAGTGCACCAGGGGTGCCAAGGGCTTGTATATCCAAATGCTGCTAGTGGGCTTGCAGCACTGGTTGTGCCACCCACAGAAGCAGCCTGGTAAAATGTGTCTAAGGTCTGCCACTGCAGAACCTGCATGCAGTCTGGTACTGTCATGCTGACTGGGCAAGTGTCCCCACTTGCCAGTCCCTAAACCTTCCCTTACCTTCATGTTAGTCACCCCTATGGTAAGCCCTAGGGCAGGGTGCATTGTAAGGATAAGGTAGGACATGCCCTGAGGTGTGTGGCATGTCCTAATAGTGAATTACAGCCATTTTAGTTTTTCACTATTGTAAGGCTACCTGCTCTCCATAGGCCAGAATGGGCTGCTAGTTATAACACTCTATAATCCTAGCAGATTCAGGAAGCATGGTAGAAATTCATGTTTAGTATGCCTGAACTCAGGATAATAAAATACATCTTTTAGCAAAGGTTATTTTAATATCCTGGGTTTGCAAATGCTACTTTTAGAAAGTTAGCCTTTGCGTGCCTAACCATTTCAGTCCGCCTCTGGAGGGGAGGGCTATCTTCTTTGTGTGTAGCTTGAGTGACAGGGCTGGGGCTACCAGGTGGTGAATAGAGAGATTACACCAGGATGGGTGGGAGGAGTGCACCTTGACTCTGAATAGGGCGGTGCTCTGCCACCAAAATGCTGGCTCCACCCCCTGGGGAGCGTCTGATGTCTCTGCCCTGCATGCTGAAAGAAGAAGCCAGAGTCCCAACAACAAAGTGCTCCTCACTGAAAAGAACTGGACTGGGATTATGCAAAGGCCCCACTGGCCTGTAAATACAAAATAAACTTGGTATAAATGTAGGAGCCTGCTCCAAGAAATCAGATCCTGATTGAACCACGAAGAAACTCTGCCTGACTAGAAGGACCTGGAAGAAGCTGAAGGAGGAGTAACTTTCCCTGACCTGGGGGATTGGCCTGCAGTTGGTGCCTTGCTGAGAAAGGAGAGGAAAAGACTGAAAGAGACTTTGCACTTTGTTTTTCAACAATCTCCAAGGGCTTGGAAGAAGAGCTTGCCCCCAGGACCATTGGACTCATCTGCCTTCCAAAATAGAGTTGCCTGGACAATTTTTGCTTGTTTCCTGCTGGATTTGGCCCCAGTACGACTCGTACTCCATCCGCCGCGAAGCCGTGTCTTTCCCGCCCGGCACCGTGTGTCTACTCTGATTCAAAAGCGTTAGTACGCACCGTATCCCTCCCGGCCGCATCGCACCTAACCTTCCCCACCGATTCGAGTCGTACAGCCCTGGCTGCCGAACCCTGTACACCAGACCCAAGCTTCATTGTCCCGCAGGTACGGTCCGTACGCTGCTAACGTACTGCACCGTGCCGTACTCAGAGCCGAGAAGCCGCATCACGCTGATCCTCCCCGTACACTGTACAGCGCCGAGAAGTGCAGCCGACAGCTCACTGGGTTGATGTGCCAGCTGGAGAGATCTGTATATCAGTGTAGATCACGAACAGGAGCTTTTAGAGGAAGTACCTCGGGGCAAAGCCGGAAAACCGGAATCAGGTAGAGCCATACTATGCTTAAAATGATCCCCCGGCTGTGCTCTTACAGCCCCTTGTGACGTCAGCCCCCAGCAGCGGGCCAGTGTGGGGGGCCAGACGTCATTTAGCAAATCTGGACCCGGCTCCCGAATGGACTCAGATGTGAACTAGATTTTTTTTTTCTGTAGCCTGTTTGTTAAAAACGTTTTCTTTTTAAAATTGTTTCTGACTTTCCGGGGGTGCAGTGACACGACGAGTCCTCGAGGAGAGCACAGGCACTGGACACTGCTTCGGTGGGAAAGAAGCGCAGAACACAAGCCAGCTTGGAGGCCGTCAGAGAGACATCAATGCTTTTGTCCGTAATGGGACACCGCCCTTTCTCTCCGCGCCAAGAAAGACAAGTAAATGAGTAAAGGATGCTGGTGGCTTAAGTCCTTCCTTGTTCCCCCGAACTTGACCCGAACTTGACCCTTATCTCGCTCATCGCTGCATTGACTGCCTGGATGCACGCGCTCACACCTTCAATTCTCCTGAATACAAGAATCATTTTTCGCGTTTATAACACAATTATTGTTTAAACCCTGCAGGTTGAACTGTGGCACTCACCTGCTTGGAGTCGAACGCTGAAACCTCGAGGATCTTGGTCTCGAATGCTTCGATGAACTGATCGTCTGCCTCTGCTTCCATCAACCTGCCTGACACCACCCCCATCTAGTGGAGAGAACTGGAATATTTTTTTTTTTTTTTTTTATTATTGAATTACACATTATTGCCCTGGATGTTATTTTTGGGTCTGTGAATAATCCGGTCACAGGATTGAATGGACAAAGAGCGTGAATTCCCCCCCTGGGATGCTTGTTTGTTTGTATCTGGAGGCACCTCTGAGGCCAAATATATCGTTGCTACACTTGAAATTGAGGCGAGGCGAGGTAAGGTGAGGTGAGCCTGAGGAGTGTTTTCACTACAGCTGCTGGAACTTATTCCAGGACTTACATTGAGCTGGAGCTGGAGCTGGAGGCGCCCGACTGGTCCCTGGTGCGTTCGTTCTACGAAGCGTGAGTTGAGACGCCGGGGAGACGACGGCTGTGACAGGGAGAGAGATACCTTACCCATAGAGTGAGTCGGTGCATGTTTTATTTTGGCAAAAGCTGAGCAGTGCTTTACCTGCTGTGACTCCTCTCTTCAGATACGAACTTGTTTAAGCCTGTGGTATCCTGCGAGACACGCTTTAGTGTCCCGCAGGAAGTTAGCCTTGCTAAAACTTCCTGCGCTGTAAGTACAGCTGACCTGACCTGCTGGTGTGCGGTGTCCTTTGAAGCTTGCCTGGGTCCCCCTCGCCGCCGCAGCATCCTAGAGTGCGGCCGCAGTTGAGGGGTAGAAACTACACTACCCAGGATCTTCGGCTTGAGGAAAGCCACCCGGGGGCACGTCCACAACGCGATTGGTGGCGCTCATAAGGCCGCGAACATCCCGGTGGAGCGGGGAGCCTTGCTAAAACTTTGGGGGCATAGCGCTGTAAAGTACAGCTGACCTGTTGGTGCCTGGTGTCCTTTGAAGCTTACCTGGGTCCCCCTCACCGCCGCAGCATCCTCGAGTGCGGCCGCAGTGGAGGGGCAGAAACTACACTACCCAGGATCCTCGGCTTGAGGGAGTACGCGGGAGCACCGGGAGAAGCCTGGGACAAGGGTGGGTTCATCCGTGCCCATCAGTGACTGAAGAGGCTGGGCTGGATCACCCCCCCTTGTGTCTACGATAAAGGTATTCGAGAAAAGAGACACAAACTGTGAACTGTATGGACATTCTTTCCCCAGGGAGTGGATTGCTCCTTCCAAACACCAATAATAGCCTGTTGATAATGACTACTGAATACACTGAGTTCGGGGGAAGCCACCCATTCACACACACGGTAGGGATAAAAAGTAGGCCATCTGACCAATTGCTGGAACAACCAGGGCAGTAGGGAGCTCATGGTGCTATAGTTCCTTTTAAACTGACTTTGTTGAAACTTTGGGTATGTCTAACAAAACTAAAACACGATCTGCCACAAGTAAAACCCAGTCATCTCGGTCTGATAATCCCCCAGGTGCGGCACTAAATGGGATGTTACAACCCACTGCAATTGATTTGATGCTGCAAAAAGTAAACAGGGAGATAGAACGAACCAAGAGAAGCTTGTCCACCCCAAACACACCGATACAACCCATTGCACCGGAAATTCTAGAAATTTCGGGAAATGAGTCATCGGAAAATTCTACAGATATAATCCCTTGCGCCCAAGTGGTAAACGAAATAGTGATGGAAAATAACAGGAAACCCAAACCAGGGGCTAGCAGGAAGAGCAGAGTTAACAAAAAGAAGCAAAGCAAGGGAGTAGGGGGGACAAAAAGCAGGGGGGAGACAGTGATTGAAGAGTTTAGAGGTACAATAGCAGGGCAGCAACTCCCACCAGGTTGGTTGGAAGAAGTGATGGGCGATTTCCAAAAACGTATGGAAACATTTATAGTGAACCAACTAAAACCAATTATAAGCAGGCTAGACAAAGCAATAAATAAAATAGCAAAGCAGGGGAAAAGTAAGGGAACATCTGACACCAATCAAATAGTAAATCACCCCGCAGTAGGAATCAGGACAGGGGAACATGCACGAGGTAGAAACAACTGTGTGAGTAACGAGGACTGTGGCATAGTGCTACTACATGACACACCCTCGGCAATGGCTCAAGGAGACAGGGGTAACCCTAACCTAGGGGGGGTAACCGTACGCGAAAATACCCCACAGAGAACAATTCCTACACTCCCACAAGAAGGGACTGTAAAAAGTCAGTGCTGTGTAGAGAAACCCCAAACTGGGTGCAGTCCCCCAGATATCCCCACTGACTATGTACCAACATGTATCAATTTACCACCTGAAGCTGCCGCTTATGTGGTGGTTTTTACGGGAGTACCTGGTCTTAGGACAGGGGAGAGAGAGTCACATGCAGAGTTAAAAATGAAAATAATTAAGTGGCTAAATATACACAGGCCCCTGAGAGGAGGAAAATGTGTGGCAACCCCATGTTGCAATGGGGAGGAACAAACTCTCTAAATCTATTAACTCTGTCATCTCTCTTCGCCAACCCCATCGGGCTGATGTGGTTTCCAGTTTATTACAAATTTATCGGACTCAATGTCTCCCAACTGGAACGTATGGAGCAGAAGTCTGGGGGTTCTCGAACTGTTCAGAGATACAAAGAGAAGAGAATAGATTCTGTCGGAAGATCTTGGGGGGGGTTATTACCGCACCGACCTACGTATGTCATAAAGAATTAAATTTACACTATATTGAGGATTTTATAAGAGCCAGACCTGCATTGTTTTGGTTAAGGATTTGGCAAAACCCAGCAGCTTCCCTTTCCCGTGAGATCATTATGGACTGTTTGAAAAGTGAGAAATCGAGTTTAATCCCCTGGATAAATGCGGTGGAAAGGAGCCTTGTGAGTGTCAACTATGGTCACCTTTTCACAGATCCCCACCAGATTGACTGCTCTCATAAAAATCTGGTGAGAAGGGCACTTTATCAACACTTTTACAATGAGAGGGAAAGAGTGGACTTACTGAAACCATCCACAATAAACTACTTAACGATCCAGGAGTTATATATTGAATCCTCGACGTTACCCCAGCCCTATCTACGCAAAAAATTGGGCAGGTGGAACAGGAGCTTAATATTTAGATTTAGGGACAGGAGCATTGTAAACCTTATCTGCTTTCCACTGGGCTATATTAAAAATTTGGAAAAACTACATTGCCCCTGCGATCATGGTGGAACCCAGAGTATGCTCCATTTTATTTTTGGCTGTGGTTTTTATAGGAAATATACAAAGTATTACCTAATCCCTTATTGCAGGAAATATGATTTGACTGACCACAACCATGCTTTTAAACACTTTTTAATGCTTGGATCGGATGAATTAATTTTTAGAGTCAGTGGTTTTCTCAATGCAATTGTACGTTCACGCAGGTCTTTGAAAATTGAGTAATTCTGTTTATATACGCATTATGCACTTTAAAGCTTTATCTGCACAAATCCAATGCATTGTATCTGCTTTGCCCTTATAACGCTAGTAGTTAACATTATTAACTGCGGCCTAAAATTGTAGATGTTTAAACGTGTATTTTAAACTCAGGTTTCGTGCTTTTATGGATGTTTTTTTTTTTAAATCCGAATAAAGACTATTTGAATTGAATTTGAATTGAATTGAGGAGGAAAATGTGGGGAGATCCTGTTAGTAAGAAGAACAAACTGGGTAGGCAGCAGGAGGAAAGATGCTGCAGGAGACTGCATCGTGGCAAACTTTAGGGACACGGAGCTAGTAAAATATATACTAGGAGGCTACAATAGAAATCACACTAGCACAATATGCCCTCTACCACTAAGATACTTTTACCCCAGGAGATGTGCCCCAAATCCCCTACACCATGCCCAGGATAGACCAAGAAACATAGCGGCTAGAAATTGGCCAAGAGAGGAGGGACAGAGAGGGCAGGATTACACACAGTGGGCAAACAGATTCAGTCCTTTGCAATCCTTAGAAGAACTAGACTGACTATCCCAATCACCCCAGGAAAGGGCCTCTAAATGGGTGGTAAAGGAGTATGGGGAAGGGAGGGATCTAGATAGCATCCCAGAGAAGGGGACAGTTATCACCCAAACACATACAGGCAAAGGGGGCCAGGGAGGGACCAAGAGTAGGGCAGCAGATCCCATAACATCAACACAGGGTGAAGAAGGGGAGAGGGAACTACCAAGGGAAGGCCTAAAAATACTGTCCTGGAATATTGCTGGTTTGGCGGGGAAATTTGACAATGTGGACTGGATAAGCAATCTCCAGGGGTACCATGTCATAGCCTTGCAGGAGACATGGGCACTAGACCCATCCGCCTACCAACTAGAAGGCTTTAAATGTTTTTCTGTCCCTGCAAGGGGCAGAAGATCGGGCAGAGCGAAGGGTGGGCTAGCCCTGTATGTTAATCTAGAGCTGGAAGGCACATGGTCAGAACCCTCATGGTCGTCACACCTAATCCAGGCAGTCGAATTTCAGGGGCAGGGACTAAGGTTACTGATATTTAACATCTACAACTCAGTCTCAGGGGAAGGAAATGAATCAATAACTCAGGAACTAGAAAATAGGTTAAAGCATGAGACCAAACAACAGAGAAGGGGCGGCATCCTGTCCGGTAGAAAGTGGGCCTCACTTCGAGGATAACAGGGAGGGAAACAGCCTCATGAAAACTCTGGACACCTTTGCCATGACCCACACTATAGATCTGATAACCCCAGGGAGGGATGGCTTCCTCACTCCAACATTTAAGGGCAGAGGTTGTTATTCAATTATAGATTTTATGTTGATATCCTCTGCCATAAAGGACAGGGTGAAGGAAGTGAGAATAGACTGGAACCCCTTTAGCGACCATAACCCGCTGATAATGGTCCTAGAATACAGCGATGGACGCAGTAGAACTCAACAGGCCGCCTCTATACTGATTCCAACAGACCAGGGGAGGCGATTAAGATGGGCTGAGATCAATGCAGAGGAGTTTTATAAATCCCTGGTGATAAAAGGCAAACACCAAATTGAAGACTGTCTTGATCCCCTAGTAGAAGGTGGGTGTTTGGTTTCTGCCTTTGAGGTACTAACCACCATGATAGGGGAACTCCTGAAAGCAAAAGGCCCAGTAAAAATTGTAACACAGCCACGCTGGTTTAATCCCGAATGTGCGAGAGCACTTAGGGAATTGAAACTATGTCTCAAAACCTACCCTAGGGACAAACAGGCAGTAGCCCTATGTAGAAAGGTATACAAGATAAAGGTCAAGCAGAGGAAGATTACGCTCCAAGCAGAAGTGTGGGCGGACCTGAGGGAAGCGGGGGAACATAGAGACATCAGCGAATTTTGGAGGATTATCAATAGGCCCTGCTTCCAAGAGAAAAACTCCCCAGGGATCAGTAACAATATTCTTTCTGACCAGTGGGTGGCACATTTTAAGAGTCTGTACAATCATGAAAGTGATACTGTGACTACAGCGGGATGGGAGGAATGCCGATCGTGCAAGGTCGAATTCTCACTCCAAGAAATTACCCAAGCAATCAGAGGGCTAACTCGCAACAAAGCACCCGGGCCTGATGGGACGCCACCTGACCTTTACCTGAGTAACCCTGATCTCTGGGCTCCCATTATGACGAGGGTCCTAAATGCAGCAATTGCCACGGGTCTGCCACAGTCTTGGTCTATGGCACTGATTGTCCCTATTTTTAAGAAGGGGTGTAGGGACAATCCACAGTGCTACAGACCAATATCGTTGATAGACGTATCGGCCAAACTATTGGGCAGGGCAATTTTGAGTCGCTTGATGTCATGGACAGAAGAACATAACATTATAGCAGACACTCAATACGGCTTTAGGCCAGGCAAGTCTACCAGTGACCAATGCTTGAATTTGTACCTATTAATAACTAAATACACAAAAGCTGGTAAAGGCACACTATTCATGGGTTTCATGGACCTGGTGGCAGCCTTCGATAATGTTAACAGGAGCAAACTTTGGGATCTGATGACCAACCTGGGAATTGAGCCTGGACTCATTGACATCTTAAAAGAATTGCACTGGAACACCACTGCGAGGGTCCGCTGCACAACGGGGGGGGGGGTGCACGGATCCCTTCCCCTGCACGAGCGGAGTGAGGCAGGGGTGTATCCTTGCCCCATTTTTGTTCTCTCTCTACATTAACGATTTGGAGAGAAGGTTGGTTGCCTTAAATGTGGATTGTCCCAAAGCTGGAAATCGTCACATACCGGTTCTACTGTATGCTGACGATGCCGTCCTGCTTGCCAGGACGGCCGAGAGCCTACAACAATTGGTCAATGGATTTGTGGAGTTTATGGGCGAATTAGATTTGTCCGTAAATTTGAGCAAATCGTATGTCATGATAGCTGGCAAGAAACCAAGCAGGAAATTTGCTTTTAAAATAGGGTCGCACAAATTGGAAACAGTGAGCTCTTTTTCTTATCTGGGTCTACTGTTTGACGGGGATACAAAGTTTGATCTGTTAATGGAGGATAGATGCAGAAAGCTGGTATCGGCAAATGGGGCTATTCATAACTTTGCTCGTAGACTGGGGAGGTGGTCTCCGGAACAGGTGATGAATCTGTATGTGGCGGTTAGCACCGCAAAAGCCATTTACGGAGCGGAGGTTTGGGGATTTAGAGATGTAAGGCCCCTGCAACTGGAGGAAGATACATTTTTTAGGAGGATATTGAAGCTACCACAGGGTACCCCAGCAGGTATAACACACACAGAACTGGGGTTACCTTATATCACCGACTGGGTAAAGGTGAGACCCATTATGCTATGGCTTAGGTTATGGGTGAATCCCGCAGCGGAACTAAGCAGGCAAATAGCTCGGGACTGCTTGCAAATGGACAACCACCTACGTATCCCATGGCTGAGGTACATAAAAGAGACATTGGATTCAATCGACCACCTATCTCTTTTCAGTGATCCTACCTCCATTACCCCCACATGTAGAAACCAGATTAAGAGAGAGCTACTGGATAAATTTGAAGCACAAAGAGCAAGCACTGACTCCTTAAAGAAATCAGTTATAGCACACCACCGAGTGAGCAATGGAGCAGGAATGGAGCCCTATTTATATCTAATGCATAATCACCAGGACAGATTTTTAATGTGCCGTTTTAGGCTCAACCTGTTACACCACATTTTAGCTTATCCTCCAGGTTTCACAGTAACGGTTGAACAGAAGGGTGCCTGCGGCTGCGACAATAGGTCTCCGCAGGACACCCTTCATTTTGTACTTCTGTGTTCTTTTTATCAAATCCCCCGTCACAAATTTCTTGTTCATATCCTAAAGGAGGCTAAAATACGTGAAGCCAAGAGTGCCCTGAATTTCTTACAAATAGCCGTGGACACCCGCACTTTGTGCTCGATTGTAAATTTCTTGAGAGTGTCGGTAAGATTGAGGAATACCCGTGACTGAATAATGATAAATTAATAATGTAATGTGCCCTTTGCAAAGTGCCTTTTTAAAGTTTCGTTTTTAACCTGTTTTTAATGTCCATCGGCTCAAATCTAATGTAAATATACTGTACACTGTATATTGTATTTGTATTTTGTACTTTTTATGTTGATTTTTAATCAGCGAAATAAAGATTTACTGAACTGAACTGACTGAAAGAGACTTTGCACTTTGTTTTTCAACAATCTCCAAGGGCTTGGAAGAAGAGCTTGCCCCCTGAACTGAGTCCCAGGACCATTGGACTCATCTGCCTTCCAAAATTGAGTTGCCTGGACAATTTTTGCTTGTTTCCCGCTGGATTTGGCCCCAGTACGACTCGTACTCCATCCGCCGCGAAGCCGTGTCGTTGCCGCCCGGCACCGTGTGTCTACGCTGATCCAAAAGCGTTAGTACGCACCGTATCCCTCCCGGCCGCATCGCACCTAACCTTCCCCACCGATTCGAGTCGTACAGCCCTGGCTGCCGAACCCTGTACACCGGACCCAAGCTTCATTGTCCTGCAGGTACGGTCCGTACGCTGCTAACGTACTGCACCGTGCCGTACTCAGAGCCGAGAAGCCGCATCACGCTGATCCTCCCCGTACACTGTACGGCGCCGAGAAGTGTCGCCGCCTATCCGCACCGAAGGTACGGCTCGAACGCCGAACGCCACGGACTCTGCAAGCTGATCCGGGCCATCCGCACGTATCCCTGAAGGTCCCGTACCAACGCCGCGTCCCGACGCCGCGACCCGACCAGCATCTGAATACGCTGCAGAACTACGACCCGGACCCATCAACTTGTCCCGCACTGTGTGTCGCGAACCCCACGAACTTAAGGTACTTTGTTCTGTTCGCACCGCAGCGTGCATGTCACGGACCCCGGAGTCCGCCACGATTGTTTGACTCGTACTTTCCTTGTTTTTAATGCCTACGAGTCGCACATCCAGGTACGAACCGTACAGAGCCTGAAAAGAAGCAGAATTGACCAAAAGAAGCCTATTTTTGTATTTTAAGCCTTTTTACAAGAACATTGAACTTTAAAATAATACTGTGGTCATTTTATTCGTTATTCTGGTCTTGTGCTAAGCCTTATATAAAGAGAACTATTTTTTATATAACCTTGACTGGTGTCCATTTGTTTTGTGTCATTGCATTACTGTATGTGTTCACAAATGCTTAACCTATGACGCCCTGAGAATAGTCTTGACTGCTTGCGCCACACTACCTAAAGGGTGAGCAGGGGTTATTTGAAAGGGTGATCCCCTTATCCTGACTTAGAATTGAGAGTCCCTGCTTGTCGCAAGTGCATACCTGTGCCAACTAGAGATTCCCAATTCTAACAAGGCGGAAGAATCGGGACAGGCCGTCAGCGTTGGCGTGGTCAGTACCTGGGCGATGCTCTACAGTGAAGTCCAGCCCCTGGAGGGAGATCGGCCATCGCAGCAGTTTGGGGTTCTCTCCTCTCATTTGCATCAGCCACCGTAAGGGTCAATGATCTGTTTGGACTCGGAAGTGGGTTCCGAACAAGTAAGGCCGTAGTTTCTTTAGTGCCCAGACTACTGCGAAGGCCTCTCCTTCAATGGTGCTCCACCGTCGTTCCCGGGGTAGTAGCCTCCGGCTAATGAAGGCTACGGGCTGGTCTAGGCCCTTCTCGTTGAATTGTGAGAGGACGGCCCGATGCCGTGCTCCGAAGCATCCGTCTGGACTACAAATTCCTTGGAGTAATCGGGGGCTTGGAGCACGGGGGCAGTACACATGGCGGTTTTTAGGGCGTCGAACGCCTCCTGGCAGGGGGGGGTCCATTGTACTCTCTTCGGTTGTTTCTTGGAGGTTAGCTCTGTGAGGGGGCCTACTATGCTGCCATAGTTTTTAATGAATCTTCGGTAGTAGCCGGTGAGGCCTAAGAAGGCCCGAACTTCTGTCTGGGTCGCAGGGGATTCCCAGGCCAAGATGGCGTCGATCTTGGGCTGAAGGGGGGCGACCTGCCCGCTCCCGACCTGGTGTCCCAGGTAAACCACTGAACCTTGTCCAATTTGGCATTTGCTGGCTTTGACGGTTAGGCCCGCTTGGCGCAGGGCCTTCAGCACCTGTCGGAGGTGCTGGAGGTGTTCGGTCCATTGGGAGCTGAACTCCGCAATGTCGTCTAGGTACGCAGCGCTGAACCCTTCGAGCCCGGCCAGGACCCTGTTGACCAGCCGCTGGAAGGTGGCCGGGGCATTTTTCATTCCAAAGGGCATGACTCAGAAGCGATAGTGCCCATCTGGGGTGGAGAAAGCGGACCGCTCCTTGGCTCCCTCGGTGAGCGCAACTTGCCAGTACCCGCAGGTCAAGTCGAAGGTGCTGAGGTAGTGAGCAGCCCCCAGGCGGTCAATGAGCTCGTCGGCGCGGGGAATAGGATGAGCGTCGGCTCGGGTGACCGCGTCGAGCCCCCGGTAGTCCACACAGAACCTTAGTTCGGGGGCGACCCCAGGGGCCGCTGCTTTCAGAACCAGTACCACAGGGCTGGCCCATGGACTGTCGGAGGGTTCGACCACCCCTAGGGCTAGCATCTTGGTTACCTGGATGCAGGTCCGGACCATGTCAGGGACGCGGTAGGCTCTGTGCCGTACTGGCGGGATGTCTCCGGTATCCACGTCGTGGACACACCAGTCGGTGACCCTGGGGGTGAGGGAGAAGAGGTCTGCAAATTGCCCCAATAGCTGGCGGCAATCGTCGTATTGTTGGGGGGTGAGGGAGGAGGAAAGTCTCACTCCTTCTATAGAGCCATCTTTTTCCTTAGTGCACAGGAGGTCCGGGAGGGGCTCGGTGTCCTCCTCGGCCCCATCGTCGGTGGCCAGGAGCAAACTCAACTCCGTCCTCACAAAGTGAGGTTTGAGGCGGTTGACGTGGAGGACCCGGAGGGGGTTCTGAGGGAACTGGACGTCAACTAAATAAGTGACTTGACTCTTCCGCTCTATGACCTTGAAGGGTCCAGTCCATTTGTCTTGGAAAGCGCAGGGTTTCACCGGGGCCATCACCCAGACCTGTTGGCCCGGCTGGAACTCGACCAGAGTGGCATTCTGGTCATACCAGCGCTTCATCTCCTCCTGGCTAGTCTCGAGATTTGCTTCGGCGAGCTCTCGGAATTTCCGAGTCTGGTTGCGGAGCGCCAGGATGTATCGGAATACATCTTGGGGGGGCCCTCGGGGGGCGGTCTTCCAGCCCTCCTTGACCAGGCTCAGGGGTCCCGGACCCCAGACGGGGTGCCCGTAGAGCAATTCGAATGGGCTGAACCCCAGGGATTTTTGGGTGACTTCCCGGTAGGCGAATAGGAGGCAGGGGAGGAGGACGTCCCACCTTCAACGAAGGGGCTCCTCGAGGCCCATGATCATCCCCTTCAGGGTCCGGTTAAACCGTTCCACTAGACCATTGCCTTGGGGATGGTACGGGGTGGTGAATTTGTACGATATCCCACATTGCTGCCATAAGGACTTCATGTACTTCGAGATAAAGTTAGTGCCGCGATCACTCACGACCTCGCAAGGGAACCCTACGCGGGAGAATATCCATATCAAGGCTCATCCCACTACGGGGGCCGTCACGGTTCGGAGGGGGATGGCCTCGGGGTAGCGGGTGGCATGGTCCACCAGTACGAGGATGAACCGGTGGCCCTGGGCGGTCCTTGGATCTAGAGGTCCCACGATGTCTATCCCCACCCGCTCGAAGGGGGTACTAACGACGGGGAAGGGTTGTAGTGGCGCCTTGCGCTTTCCGCCACTTTTTCCGCTGGCCTGGCACGTGGGACATGACTTACAGTGGGCCTCGACATTAGCTCGCATCTTGGGTAAATAGAAGTGGGTGACTAAGCGATGATAGGTTTTGTCTTGGCCCAAGTGTCCCGCCAGGGGCACATCGTGGGCTAGGCCCAGGTGGAAGTCTCGGAAGCGCAGGGGTACCACCAGTACCCGGGCCGATCCTAGCTCGGCAGACTTCTGCTCACTGTACAGGAGGTCGTTTTCCCAATACACCCAATGGGTTCCGGACCTGTGGCCCACCGCCTGGGCTTCGGCCTGCTGCCGGAGCCCGGTGAGGGAAGGGCAGGCGGCTTGTTCTCTGCAGAACTCCTCCCGGGAGGGGCCCCCCTCGAAGCGCCATTGCGCCAACTCAGGCAGGTCACCTAGCTCCGTCATTTGCTCGGGGTTCCGATATAATGGTCCGTTGTCGGGGACGGGTTCCCCTTCTGGGGGGAGGTCACCGGGCTCGGGTAGCCCGTCCCGTCCCTCGGGGATGGCGACTGGGTTCAGGGTTGGGGCCTCACCTCCCTCGAGGGTAGGCGATCGGGCTGACATGGAGTGTGTGGTGGCGCACACCCATTCGGGTAGGCCCATCATTTATAGGTGGGCCCTTCGTTCCACCTGTCCCCACAGGGAGCTCTCAAGATCGTTGCCCAGGAGGCAGTCCACTGGCTGGGAGGTTCGGACGGCCACTCTCAATTTACCGGTTACCCCCCCCCCATTCGAAGGGTACCAGGGCCATCCTGCAGAGGCTCTCGGAATTGTCCGAGGATATAACCGGACAGACGACGTCGGGTAGTATCTGGTCTTCGGCGACCAGGTGGCAGTGGACCGCTGTGACACTCGCCCCAGTGTCGCGGAGGGCCTCGACTCAATGACCGTTTTATTTCTTGGTGTTGGCGGGTAAGGGAGTTCCGGGAACCATTTCTCGGTCTCCTAGGGAGACCATGGCCATGGCTGCAGGCTCCCACTCCTCGGTGTTCTCCATCTCCTCCCCTAGGGCCACGGTGGCCATCTGTCGTGCTGGGGGAGCGGTCGCTGCGGCCCGTTGGGACATGGGACATTGGGGGTCACTGGCGTAGTGACCCGTCTGTTGGCATCGGTAACAGGTGATCTTGACTCGGGGTCCCTGTCTCCCCGGGGGACCCGTGCTGGCTGGAGGTGGTGCTGGGAAGTGCGGGGGTTGGTTTCTGGGGGGACTATGCTGGGGGCCTGCCTGAAATTCCCTCTGTCTTCCCTGGTTCCCCCCAACCCTCTGGCAGGGAGATCCGTGGGAACTGTGGCGGCCGTAGTCTCCCACGGGGCCCCGGGGGGCCCGGGTGTTCACCCAGCGGTCAGCTTCAACAGACAGTTTCCGAGGATCCGTGAGCTTGCTGTCGAGGAGGTGCTGGCGTAACTCTACAAAGCAATTGGCGGACAAATGTTCCCAAGCGATTAGGTCGAACAGCTCCTCAAAGGTGGAGACCTTGCTGCCCTTGATCCACCCGTCCAAGGCTCTGCTGTAAAAGTTTACGTACTCCTCCCACGTAGTACCGGGTATCTTTTTGCAGTCTCGGAACCGTTGCTGGTACATCTCGGGGGTGAGTCCATATCTCGCTAATAAGGCCTCTTTCATGTGGCTGTAGGAATTTAGCAAGGTGGAAGGCAGGTCCAGCAGGGTGTCTCTCCCCTCACTCAGGAACCGGCCCCACAAGCCAGCCCCCCAATCCTTCTGTGGAACTCGGTGGGAGGTCATGGCGACCTCGTAGGCCTTGAATCATTGCTGGATGTCGTCGTTTTTGTAATATTCTTTCACCACATCCTTGGGGATGTGTACCTTTGGTTCCATTGGGGGAGAGGTCTCTTGATTCCCGAGGGGCTGGATTCCTTATTCTTGGCTTTGAGTTCGATCTCTTTTAGGCTGCGCTCATGTTCCAGTTGAAGTTTTCTTTCTTCGTGTTCTCGCTGGCGTTTCTTTTCCTCTAGTTCCCCTTGTAGGCGTAACTGTTCAACAGCTAACTTTTTTTCGGCCAATTTTAGCTCTCCCTCTATCTTAAGCTTGGCCAATTCTAGTTCGTGGCTGCGGCCCCTTTCCCAGTCCGATAGTTCCTCCAGGGATAGGCCCCCGTCTGGGGCGTTGCTCCTCACCGGGGTGCTTCGGAGTTCGTTTGGCAGTTCCCCCTCTCGAGCGTCTCGTTCGGTTTAGGAAGGGGAAGCTCCGGACTCTATCCAGGCTTTCAATGCTTTCTGGAAATCTTCTTTTGTGCTTAATCCGGTGGTAGCGATTCTAAGGTCTTTACAAAACTGTTTTAATTCTCGGTGCGTATCCTCGTCCAACCGGTCCTCTCGGAACGTAGGGCTCGCATTGGTTCCTGTGGTACTCATGGCGGTTCCTTCTTCCATCTTTGTTCGGTAGTGCGTCAGCCGTTTACTGTACGATCTCTAGGTGTCGGCTCGGATCCCGTCGCCTGCCACCAAATGTTGGAAGGGGCGATCCCAGGGGGGTTACAGAACACGTTCCTGACCACCCCGTGACCCACCTCTCCCAGAACAAGGCCGAGCACTGGTGGGGAGGCCCTTTCAGGGAAGGGTCTCGTACTTTAGGATCGCACGCGCTGAGCTTGCACTACTTGACAAAGGGACACCACACAGTAGGTTTCAGTAGACGGAGATCTTTATCTAAGATTCTTTGGATCTTTATGATCCGCAAGGTAGTCTTTGGTCGATACAACAAGCTTGGTAATTCCTTCACAGGGGGGTTGGGGTAGCGGGACAGTTCTAGGTTCAGAGTCAATGCCGAGTATCCTTCGCACAGCTCTCAATCCTCGAGCCGGGGGACACGGTACAGTCTCGGGTCCAGCCGGACCAGTGTATTCTCGAGCCACGACCACGTCCGCAGGGCTCCGGCGGGAAGGAGCTGTCGATCGGGTGATCTTCGGGGAGCCGCGATTCACTCTGCAGGCTCAGCCGGTCCTAGAGTTGGTGGGAGCCGCGAGTCTCTCAGCAGGGCTCCGATGGTCTTAGGGTCTGGGGGAGCCGCGAGTCTCTCAGCAGGGCTCCGGTGTTCTTATTGTTCTCGGAAGCCGCGACGACGTCAGCAGGGCTCAGATGGTTTCCAAGGATCAGGTAGCGTCCTTCTTTCCGGTTTCGTCGAGCCGCGACCAGGTCCGCAGGGCTCTCGTAGTTCCAGGTCTTCTCTACCCCAGTCCCCTCAGCACCCCCTGTTATACGCCTTCTTCTCTTTGAAGTCCGGCGTCCTCACAGAGAGGGGTCTTGGCGTCTGGGGGAGGTGTGTTGTGATTTCCTACCGCTCGGCTCTTTGATCCTTTCAAGTTGGGCCGGGAGGGACTCCAGACACCCAGCATGCGGGGAGCCAGCTTCCTGGGAGCCCGGAGGGCGATCGAAACCCTCTATTGAGAGAAGGCCAGAGGTGTGACAGAGAATACTCCTCCCTGTCTTGCTTGGGGGGTTCCCTCTCCCTCGGCCAGGCATGGCGCGTTTAGGGTTTAGGTTTCGCTGGGGCCCCGGGCCGGCCATCGGAACATCGGGACATGATGGCCGGGGGACTTCGGTGGCTACGGGGTGGGGAGGCCGGGCGGCTATAACCAGGGATCAGGGGTGGTGCATGAGTTGGGTTGGGGTGCTAATGGTCATGGAGGCCCACACCACGAGGCCGGGCCCCACACTCACTCTTTAACAGACTGTTGGCCCTGGACATCCAAACACTACTCACCCTGCACACTCACACACTGTTCACCCTGCCCACCCACTAACTGCTCACCCTGCACACCTACACATTGCTCACCATGTGCATACACACATTTCTCACCCTGCACAATCACATACTGCTCACCCTGCAAACTCACACTGCTGGCCCTGGGCTCCACACACTGCTCACCCTGCATAATCACACACTACCCACCCTACACACCCATACACTAGTCATCCTGCATACTCACACACTGTTCACCCTGCATGCTCACACACTGCTCACCCTGGTTATTCACACACTGCTGGCCCTGGACACCCACACACTGCTCACCCTGCACTCTCACCCACTTCTCACACACAAAGTGCTCACCCTGCACACCCACACACTGCTCACCCTGCATGCTCAAACATTGCTCTCCCTGCACACTCACACCCTGGACACTCACACACTGCTCACGCTGCACATTCACACACTACTCACCTTGCACACCAACACACTGCACACCCTGCACACCTACACACTGCTCATACTCACACACTGCTCATCCTGCACACCCACACACTGCTCACCCTGCATATCAACACACTGCTCCCCTATACAGTCACACACTGCTGGCCCTGGACACACGCACACTGCTCAGCCTGCACACCCACAGACTACTGGCCCTGCACACCCACACACTGCTCACCCTGCATACTCACACACTGCTCACCCTGCATACTCACACACTGCTCACCCTGCACACCCACACACTGCTCCCCTGCACACCCACAGACTGCTCACCCTGCACACCCCTACATTGCTCACCCTGCACACTCACACACTGCTCTCCCTCCACACTCACACACTGTTCACCCTGCATACTCACACACTGCTCACCCTGCACACTCACACATTGCTCACCCTGCACTCTCAAGCACTGCTCACTCTTAAACATACTGCTGGCCCTGGATACCCACACACTGTTCACCCTGCATACCCACACACTGCTCACCCTGCATACTCACACACTGCTCACCCTGCACACCCACACTCTGCTCCCCTGCACACCCACAGACTGCTCACCCTGCACACCCCTACATAGCTCACCCTGCACACTCACACACTGCTCTCCCTCCACACTCACACACTGTTCACCATGCATACTCACACACTGCTCACCCTGCACACTCACACATTGCTCACCCTGCACTCTCAAGCACTGCTCACTCTTAAACATACTGCTGTCCCTGGATACCCACACACTGTTCACCCTGCATACCCACACACTGCTCACCCTGCATACTCACACACTGCTCACCCTGCACACCCACACTCTGCTCCCCTGCACACCCACAGACTGCTCACCCTGCATACTCACACACTGCTCACCCTGCATACTCACACACTGCTCACCCTGCACACTCACACACTGCTCACCCTGCACACTCACACACTGCTTACCCTGCACACCCACACTCTGCTCCCCTGCACACCCACAGACTGCTCGCCCTGCACACCCCTACATTGCTCTCCCTGCACACTCACACACTGCTCTCCCTGCACACTCACACACTGCTCACCCTGCATACTCACACACGGCTCACCCTGCACACTCACACACTGCTCACTCTGCATACTCACACTCTGCTGGGCCTGGATACCCACACACTGCTCCCACTGCACACTCACACACTGCTCACCCTGAACACCCACACACTGCTCACCATGCATACTCACACACTGCTCACCCAGAATACTCACACACTGCTCACCATGCACACCTACACTCTGCTCATCCTGCACTCCCACACACTGCTCACCCTGCACACCCACACACTGTTCACATTGCATAGCCACACAATGCTCACCCTGCATACTCACACACTGCTCACCCTGTACACTCACACACTGCTCACCCTTCATACTCACACCCTGCTCACCCTGCACACCCACACTCTGCTCACCCTGCACACCCACACACTGCTCACCCTGCACACCCACACACTGTTCACACTGCACACCCACACACTGCTCACCCTGCATACTCACACACTGTTCATCTTGCACACTCACACACTGCGCAACCTGCATGCTCACACACTACTGGTCCTGCACAACCACACACTGCTCACCCTGCACACCCACACACTGCTCACTATGCATACTCACACACTGCTCACCCTGCATACTCACACACTGCTCACCATGCACACCTACACTCTGCTTATCCTGAACACCCACAGACTGCTCACCCTGCACACCCACACGTTGCTCACCCTGCACACACATATACTGCTCACCCTGCACACTCACACTGCTGGCCCTGGACACCCACTCACTGCTCACCCTGCATACTCACACACTACTCACCCTGCACACCCACATTCTGCTTACTCTGCATACTCACACACTGCTCAACCTGCATGCTCACACACTGCTGGCCCTGGACACCCACACACTGCTCAACCTGCACACTCACACACTGCTCATACTGCACACTCACACAGTGCTCACCCTGCACACTCACACACTGCTCACCATGCACACTCACATACTGTTTACCTGCATATGAACACACTAATCACCCGGTAGACTCACACATGGCTGGCCCTGGACACCCACACACTGCTCACACTGCACACCCACACACTGCTCACCCTGCACTCTCAAGCACTGCTCACTCTATAACGCACTGCTGGCCCTGGACACCCACACACTGCTCACCTTGCTCACTCACATACTGCTCACCCTGAACACTCACACACTGCTGGCCCTGGACACCCACACACTGCTCACCCTGCACACACACACAGCTCACACTGCACAACCACACGCTGCTCACCCTTCACACCCACACACTGCTCACCCTGCACACTCACACACTGCTCACCCTGCACACTCAGACTGCTGGCCCTGGACACCCACACACTGCTCACCATGCATACTCACACACTACTCACCCTGCATGCTCGCACACTGCTTACCCTGCATACTCACAAACTGCTGGCCCTGGACACCCACACACTGCTCACCCTGCACATGCACACACTTCACACACTGCTCACCTTGCACACCCACACACTGCTCACCCTGCATACTCACACACTGCTCAACCTGCATACTCACACACGGCTCACCCTGCACACTCACACACTGCTCACCCTGCATACTCACACTTTGCTGGGCCTGGACATCCACACACTGCTCCCACTGCACACTCACACACTGCTCACACTCACACACTGCTCACCCTGCACACCCACACACTGCTCACCATGCATACTCACACACTGCTCACCCTGCATACTCACACACTGCTCACCATGCACACCTTCACTCTGCTCACCCTGCACACCCACACACTGTTCACCCTGCATACTCACACACTGCTCACCCTGCACACCCACACACTGCTTACCCTGCACACCCACACTATGCTCCCATGCACACCCACAGACTGCTCACCCTGCACACCCATACATTGCTCACCCTGCACACTCACACACTGCTCACCCTGCACATTCACACACTGCTCTCCCTGCACACTCACACACTGTTCACCCTACATACTCAAACACTGCTCACCATGCATACTCACACAATACTGGCCCTGCACACCCACACACTGCTCACCCTGCACACCCACACACTGCTCACTGTTAGGAATGAGGGGGCTCTGGTTGACGCAGGTGTGAACCCACAACAAGCAGGGACCCTTTACTTCTTGTCAGGGCGAAGGATGACTCCCCAGAATAACCCCTGCTCACCCTCTAGGTGCGTGGCGCGAGCAGTCTAGGCTAAGTCTCAGGCGTACACGGTTAAGCAAATGCAATTACACATACAGTAAACCCCTTGCATGCACCACAAATGGACACCAATCAGGAAGTATATAAAAATACGCTTTTATGTAGATTCAGCAGATTCAAATACAAGGCCCAGTAACGTTGAACTGATGGGGCCACAATTCTTGGAAATACGGTAAAGTTCTCTTTGTTTTACGTAAAGTTCTTTAGGCGGGCACAAGGTAACTGTAGGCCTCAGCGTACTTTGTGCTGAGGCAGCGCCCCGGAAGCACACAGCAGATGACAGGGAAATAAGAACGTTGCGGACCCTGGATCCGATGCGAGCTCGCGGTCGAGTTCGTAAGTACAGTACCTTGTTTCTTGACGCAAAGGCGGGTGCGGGATTTCAGCGGCTCTTCGACAGAAGAGCGAGGCGGCGTCCGGGGCTCCCACACTTCACGAGGGTGTCTGATCCTCAGGCTCACGACAAGAGCGGGGTGTTGTAGGTGGCGGGTGAACAAAGCGGGGCAGCCGGGCACGCAGATGCGTCCGGGCCGTCCGAGGCTTGGAGATGCTCACACGCCGATTCCGGCGGGAGGGTGAAGGTGCACAGCGAGCCTCCACGAGCGAGGTGACGGGGCAGCCCTGCACAGCGTAGGGGGAGCGGCTCCGATCGAGCGAGGCTCTTCCCAAGGCGGGGGCGGCTAAGCAGTCCTGGTCACGGCTCAGGGAGGGACTGGGCACGAGGGTCACAGCTCCGGCGAGGGAAAGGACACCACAGTCCAGCAGCAGGCGAGTGAAGATCAGGTAGAGCCCAATGGTCCTGGGGCTCAGTTCAGGGGGCAAGCTCAGTTCCAAGCCCTTGGAGATCGTTTTGGAAAAGCACAAGTCTTGAAAGTAAAAGTAAAGTAAAGTTTTCAGCAACAGTTTCTCTTCTCTCCTTTGGCAGCAAGGTCACCACTGCAGGCCAATCCCCCAGGATAGGGACAGTCTTCCTCCTACAGCTTTCCCGGTGCCTCCTCCTCAGGCAGAGATTCTTCTTGGTCAAAAGCGGATCTAGTTTCTTAGGAGCAGGGCTCCTCCATTTATACCACAAATCTTTTGTTCTCCCAGGCCAGGGGGGCCCTTGCCTAGTTCAGTCCGGTTTCTGAGCACTTTGTTTACGTGATGCAGGCTTCTTCTTTCAGAGTGCAGGGCAGAGTCATCAGACGCTCCACAGGGGGTGGAGCCGGCATCGAGGTAGCGGAGCACTGTCCTATTCAGAACCTAGGAGCACTCCTCCCACCCATCTACCTGTCGATCGTCCTATTCATACCAGGCTACCTGGCCCTGCCCATCTGGGTTCCCCCAGCCCTGTCACTCACACCAGCCAGACATCAGATACACATCACGCAGAGGCGGCTGAAATGTTTAGGCAAGCAAAGGCCGACTTTCTAAAAGCGGCATTTGCAAACCCGGAATATTAAAATAAACCTTGCGAAAAGATGTACCTTATTATTCCGAGTTCAGGCATACTAAACTCGATCTTCTACCATGTTCCCTGGGTCGGTTAGGATCATAGGGTGTAATAATCCAGGCCGCCCATACTGGCCTATGAGAACAGGGTAGCCTTGCAGTAGTGAACAACAAGATGGCGGTAATTCACTACTAGGACATGCCACGCATCCGGGCTTGTCCTACCTTAGGCTTACAACGCACCCTGCCCGTGGGCCTACCAGAGGGGTGACTAACATGCAGCTAAGGGAAGGTTTTAGGGACTGGCAAGTGTGGGCACTTGCCGGTCAGCATGTCAGTACCAGACTGCACGCAGGTTCTGCGGTGGCAGACCTCAGACATATTTTACCGGCCGCTCCTGTGGGTGGCACAACCAGTGCTGCAAGCCCACCAGCGGTGTTCGCATTTACATGCCCTGGCGCCCCTGGCGCACTTTACTGGGGTCTGACAGTAAATCAACCAATCCAATCATGGAATCCAACCAACATATACAATTTACATAGGGAGCACTCGCACCGCGACACTGGTTGGCAGTGGCACAGCGCGCTGAGCGGCCAACACCATAAAAACACATGAGGCACAGCGACAAAAAGAGGAAGGGAGACTCACGCCAAGGTGCCAGGTCTAACACGTGTCCCCTCCAGCTGAAAAGTGGGGAGAACTACCCTACCCCAGGGAGTTCCTCATCACTAAGGCGGAAAAATCTGGACAGACCGTCAGCATTGGCGTGATCTGTACCAGGGCGATGTTCCACCGTGAAATCCATACCCTGTAGGGAAATGGACCACCTCAACAGCTTTGGATTCTCACCCCTCATATGCATCAACCATCTGAGGGGCCTGTGGTCCGTCTGAACCCGGAAGTGAGACCCAAACAAGTAGGGTCTTAGCTTCTTCAGCGCCCAGACCACAGCAAATGCCTCACGCTCAATAGCACTCCACCTTTGTTCCCGTGGAAGTAACCTCCTGCTAAGAAAGGCTACGGGTTGATCTAGGCCCTCCTCATTAATCTGTGAAAGAACAGCCCCCACACCATGCTCTGAAGTGTCTGTCTGAACGATAAACTCTTTGGAGAAGTTGGGAGCCAAGAGCACGGGCGCCGTGCACATAGCAGTTTTCAAGGCCTCAAAAGCTTTCTGACAGGTGTCAGTCCAAATCACTTTCCTGGGCTGCTTCTTCGAAGTCAGCGCTGTCAAGGAGGCAACCATGTTGCCATACCCCTTGACAAACCTCCTGTAGTACCCGGTGAGACCTAGGAAGGCTCTCACCTCCGTCTGGGTTTTGGGCGCCTCCCAATTCAGGATGGTTTCTATCTTGGGCTGAAGGGGTGCCACCTGGCCACTCCCAACTTGGTGTCCCAAGTACACCACGGAACCCTGCCCGATCTGGCACTTACTCGCCTTGATCGTGAGGCCTGCCTTGCGCAGCGCCATCAACACTTCCCAGAGGTGACGCAAGCGTTCCTCCCAAGTGGAGCTGAACACTGCGATGTCATCCAGGTAGGCCAACACCTGGTTGACCAATCTCTGGAAGGTGGCAGGGGCATTCTTCATCCCAAATGGCATAACCCGGAACTGGTAGTGCCCATCTGGGGGTGGAAAATGCTGACCTCTCTTTGGCCCCCTCGGTCAAGGCGATCTGCCAATACCCAGACGTTAAATCAAACGTGCTGAGGTAGTTGGCAGCCCCTAGCCGATCGATGAGCTCATCAGCTCTGGGGATGGGGTGGGCGTCTGTCCTAGTGACCGAATTGAGTCCTCTGTAGTCCACACAGAACCGGAGTTCGGGTGTGGCTCCCGGCGCTGCAGCCTTTGGGACCAAGACCACGGGGCTGGCCCAAGGACTGCTAGAAGACTCAATTACCCCGAGTGCAAACATCTTGGAGACCTCCTCCTTGATGCATGTCCTCACCCTGTCAGTCACCCTGTAGGCCTTGTGCCGCACAGGTGGACTATCCCCAGTGTCCACATCATGGACGCACCAATCAGTGACACCAGGGACCAGGGAAAACAGGTCAGAAAACTGTCCCAGCAACTGGCGACAATCATTCTGTTGCTCAGGGGTCAGGGTGGAAGAGAGGATGACACCATCCACTGACCCATCTTGCTCCTTGGCTGACAGGAGGTCAGGAAGAGGTTCTGTCTCCTCTTCCATTCCAGCATCTGTTGCCAAGAGCATGCCCACTTGGGACCTCTCCAAGTGGGGCTTGAGGCGGTTGACATGTAGGACCCTTAAGGGGTTCCTAGGAGACTTCAGGTCCACCACGTAGGTAACAGGACTCTTGCGCTCCACCACCTCAAAGGGACCGGTCCACTTATCCTGGAGCGCACACGGCTCCACGGGGGCCAAGACCCATACTTTCTGTCCAGGCTGAAGCTCTACCAGAGTGGCATTCTGGTCGTACCACCGCTTCATCTCCTCCTGGCTGGCTTCCAGATTTGCCTCAGCAAGTTGCCTGAATCGCCTAGTCTGATTCCTGAAGGCCAGCATGTAACTATATACATTCTGGGGAGGCTTCCTGGGAGATTGCTCCCAGCCTTCTTTGACCAGACTTAGAGGTCCTCTGACTGGGTGGCCATACAGAAGCTCAAAGTTACTGAACCCCAGAGACTTCTGTGGCACCTCACGGTAAGCGAAGAGAAGGCATGGTAAGAGGACGTCCCACTTACGCCTCATGGCTCCTGCTAGGCCCATTATCATGCCTTTGAGGGTTCGGTTGAATCTCTCAACCAACCCGTTTCCTTGGGGGTGGTAAGGGGTGGTGAACTTGTAGGTTACACCACACTCTTGCCAAAGAGATTTCATGTACTTGGACATGAAATTGGTACCTCGGTCAGACACCACTTCTAGAGGGAATCCCACTCGGGAGAAAATTCCCATCAGTGCCCGTCCCACCACGGGGGCCGTCACTGTCCTTAGAGGAATGGCTTCCGGGTACCGGGTGGCATGGTCCACCAGGACCAGGATGAACCTATTGCCCATCGCTGTCCTGGGGTCCAGTGGCCCTACAATGTCAATCCCCACTCGCTGGAATGGGGTACCGACCACAGGGAATGGCTGGAGTGGAGCCTTCTGCTTCCTTCCACTCTTTCCACTGGCCTGGCAAGTCTGGCATGTCCTGCAGTGAGTATCTGAACTCCTGCGCATTTGAGGCCAATAAAAGTGGGTGACAAGCCTTTCAAAGGTCTTGTCCTGCCCCAAATGCCCTGCCAATGGCACATCGTGAGCCAGCCCCAGTAGGAAGGCTCTGAAGTCCTGGGGTACCACCAGCGCACGGGCTGACCCAGGCTCAGCAACCTTAGGCTCTGTATATAGGAGGTCGTTCTCCCAGTAAACGAAATGTGATCCTGACTGATCACCTGCGGCCTGGTCTGCAGCCTGCTGCCGCATACCCACGAGAGAAGGGCACTCCTTCTGTGCCTTGCAAAAGTCCTCCCTGGTGGGACCCCCTTCCTGCTGCCAATGGGTCAGCTCCGACAGGTCTCCCAGTTCAGCTATCTGCTCCCCTGTAGGCTCCAGGGCATCCCCCTCAAGGTCTGCTCCCTCCTGGACCGTGGGAACTTCAGGGGCCGGCTTCCCGCGCCCCTTGCTCCTTCTCTCTGAGGCCGGTTCCTGGGCCTCCCTCTCAGGCTCCAGGACCTCTTGAGTACCTCTACTGGCTGCCATGGACCGTGTGGTGACACACGCCCAATCCGGCATACCCAACATCTCCAGGTGAGCACTCCGCTCCACCTTAGCCCAAGGTGAGCTCTCCAAATCGTTCCCTAACAAACAGTCTACAGGCATGGCGGGCCTCACAGCTACCTGAAGAGTACCAGAGACCCCCCCCCCACTCAAAGGGAACCTGAGCCACCTTGCAGTGTCTCTCTGTGTTGTCAGCGGCAACAATGGGATAGAATGCATTGGGGACCACCTGCTCCTGAGACACCAGGTGACACCTGACAGCTGTCACACTGGCTCCTGTATCCCTAAGAGCTTCCACTCTATGGCCATTTATGGTCACCCACTGCCTGTACTTCTTAGTGTTCTCAGGCAGCTGGGTTGGAGGGACCACTTCACGGTCTCCTAGCGAGACCAGGGACATCTCTGCGGGACCCCACCCACCTTGGACATCCCTCTCCTCCCCCAAGGCTACACTAGTCACCTGCCGGGATGGAGCACCAGTGGGTGCTGGTTTACCAAACAATGGACACTTTACATCAGAGGCAAAATGCCCCAAATTGTTACACCTGTAACATCTTACGGGCCCCTTTTGAACAGGAGGACCTGTCGGGGCCCCGGTCGGTTTCTGGGGTGGGGGAGGCTGAGAACCCTTCCCTTGGTTCCCTTGGGGACTATTTTGGGGCCCTTTTTGGAACTGCTTCTGTTTACCCCTGTCCCCCCCACTCTTCTGCTGGGGACCCTGCCCACCTTTGGCGGAATCTCCCACGGTACCCTTGTGGACCCTGGTACTGACCCAGCGGTCCGCCTCCTCAGCAAGCTTCCTAGGGTTAGTCAGCCTACTATCGATCAGGTGCTGGCGTAGCTCAGGAAAACAATTACTGGACAAGTGCTCCCATGCCATTAAATCAAGAAGCCCTTGATAATCATTCACCTTACTACCCTTTACCCAACCATCCAGCGCTCTGCAAAAGAAAGTCACATACTCCACATACGTACTATTGGGAATCTTAGTGCAACCCCTGAACCTCTGTCTATATAACTCAGGGGTCAACCCATACCTAGCCATCAATGCTTCCTTCATATGGGCATAAGAATTATGAACATCAGCAGGTAAATCTAACAGTGTGTCCCGCCCTTCACTCAGGAACCGTCCCCACAACCCCGCTCCCCAATCTTTCTCAGGGACCCGGTGGGAAGACATGGCTACCTCGTAGGCTCTGAACCACTGCCCGATGTCGTCATTCTTGAAGAACTCCTTCACCACATCCTTGGGAATATAAACTCTTGGTTCCACCGGTACTGGCGGTGTGCTGCCACCAGAGGGATTAAGCTCCAAACTTTTTGCTTTCAGCTCCAGCTCCCTCAGCTTCATGTCATGCTCTAATTGTAGTTTCTTTTCTTCCATGGCTAGTCTTTGTTTTTCCATATCCATCTGCCCATGAAGTTTTGCCATCTCCACCTCGTGTGCCCGGGTTGCTGCCCTGTCTGCCAATTCTTCTGGCGACAGGCCTCTGCCAAACTCATGGACACTTTCTGGTGGAACCACTTCCACCTGATTCTCTGGTGCCTTTGACTCATACCAGGCCCTCAGCGCCTTCACGAATTGGGTCTTGTTTTTCAATCCAGTTTGGGCAATCCTGAACTTGGAGCAAAGACCTTTCAAGTCTTCATTGGTACGATTCAGAAGCGCGTCTTCTTCCCAATCTACGTCTTCAAATCCAGAGATTATGGAAGCCGCCCTTCCGGCGGAAAGTGAACCAGGCATGGCTCTAACAACGGAGACTCTTGGCAAAACAAAAACAAATGCTAGCCTTGTGGCTGTGTTACTGGTCTGCTCTCACTACGTGGTGATCAGTGATTCACTATACGCAAACCACAAATGCAAATCCGTAAATCCCCACCGCTGCCACCAATGTTAGGAATGAGGGGGCTCTGGTTGACGCAGGTGTGAACCCACAACAAGCAGGGACCCTTTACTTCTTGTCAGGGCGAAGGATGACTCCCCAGAATAACCCCTGCTCACCCTCTAGGTGCGTGGCGTGAGCAGTCTAGGCTAAGTCTCAGGCGTACACGGTTAAGCAAATGCAATTACACATACAGTAAACCCCTTGCATGCACCACAAATGGACACCAATCAGGAAGTATATAAAAATAAGCTTTTATGTAGATTCAGCAGATTCAAATACAAGGCCCAGTAACGTTGAACTGATGGGGCCACAATTCTTGGAAATACGGTAAAGTTCTCTTTGTTTTACGTAAAGTTCTTTAGGCGGGCACAAGGTAACTGTAGGCCTCAGCGTACTTTGTGCTGAGGCAGCGCCCCGGAAGCACACAGCAGATGACAGGGAAATAAGAACGTTGCGGACCCTGGATCCGATGCGAGCTCGCGGTCGAGTTCGTAAGTACAGTACCTTGTTTCTTGACGCAAAGGCGGGTGCGGGATTTCAGCGGCTCTTCGACAGAAGAGCGAGGTGGCGTCCGGGGCTCCCACACTTCACGAGGGTGTCTGATCCTCAGGCTCACGACAAGAGCGGGGTGTTGTAGGTGGCGGGTGAACAAAGCGGGGCAGCCGGGCACGCAGATGCGTCCGGGCCGTCCGAGGCTTGGAGATGCTCACACGCCGATTCCGGCGGGAGGGTGAAGGTGCACAGCGAGCCTCCACGAGCGAGGTGACGGGGCAGCCCTGCACAGCGTAGGGGGAGCGGCTCCGATCGAGCGAGGCTCTTCCCAAGGCGGGGAAGCAGTCCTGGTCACGGCTCAGGGAGGGACTGGGCACGAGGGTCACAGCTCCGGCGAGGGAAAGGACACCACAGTCCAGCAGCAGGCGAGAGAAGATCAGGTAGAGCCCAATGGTCCTGGGGCTCAGTTCAGGGGGCAAGCTCAGTTCCAAGCCCTTGGAGATCGTTTTGGAAAAGCACAAGTCTTGAAAGTAAAAGTAAAGTAAAGTTTTCAGCAACAGTTTCTCTTCTCTCCTTTGGCAGCAAGGTCACCACTGCAGGCCAATCCCCCAGGATAGGGACAGTCTTCCTCCTACAGCTTTCCCGGTGCCTCCTCCTCAGGCAGAGATTCTTCTTGGTCAAAAGCGGATCTAGTTTCTTAGGAGCAGGGCTCCTCCATTTATACCACAAATCTTTTGTTCTCCCAGGCCAGGGGGGCCCTTGCCTAGTTCAGTCCGGTTTCTGAGCACTTTGTTTACGTGATGCAGGCTTCTTCTTTCAGAGTGCAGGGCAGAGTCATCAGACGCTCCACAGGGGGTGGAGCCGGCATCGAGGTAGCGGAGCACTGTCCTATTCAGAACCTAGGAGCACTCCTCCCACCCATCTACCTGTCGATCGTCCTATTCATACCAGGCTACCTGGCCCTGCCCATCTGGGTTCCCCCAGCCCTGTCACTCACACCAGCCAGACATCAGATACACATCACGCAGAGGCGGCTGAAATGTTTAGGCAAGCAAAGGCCGACTTTCTAAAAGCGGCATTTGCAAACCCGGAATATTAAAATAAACCTTGCGAAAAGATGTACCTTATTATTCCGAGTTCAGGCATACTAAACTCGATCTTCTACCATGTTCCCTGGGTCGGTTAGGATCATAGGGTGTAATAATCCAGGCCGCCCATACTGGCCTATGAGAACAGGGTAGCCTTGCAGTAGTGAACAACAAGATGGCGGTAATTCACTACTAGGACATGCCACGCATCCGGGCTTGTCCTACCTTAGGCTTACAACGCACCCTGCCCGTGGGCCTACCAGAGGGGTGACTAACATGCAGCTAAGGGAAGGTTTTAGGGACTGGCAAGTGTGGGCACTTGCCGGTCAGCATGTCAGTACCAGACTGCACGCAGGTTCTGCGGTGGCAGACCTCAGACATATTTTACCGGCCGCTCCTGTGGGTGGCACAACCAGTGCTGCAAGCCCACCAGCGGTGTTAGCATTTACATGCCCTGGCGCCCCTGGCGCACTTTACTGGGGTCTGACAGTAAATCAACCAATCCAATCATGGAATCCAACCAACATATACAATTTACATAGGGAGCACTCGCACCGCGACACTGGTTGGCAGTGGCACAGCGCGCTGAGCGGCCAACACCATAAAAACACATGAGGCACAGCGACAAAAAGAGGAAGGGAGACTCACGCCAAGGTGCCAGGTCTAACACTCACCATGCATACTCACACAATGCTCACCCTGCATACTCACACACTGCTCACCATGCACACCTACACTCTGCTCATCCTGCACTCCCACACACTGCTCACCCTGCACACCCACACACTGTTCACATTGCATAGCCACACACTGCTCACCCTGCATACTCACACACTCCTCACCCTACACTCACACTGCTCACCCTGCATACTCACACTCATTCACCCTGCACACCCACACTCTGCTCACCCTGCACACCCACACACTGCTCACCCTGCACACCCACACACTGTTCACACTGCACACCCACACACTGCTCACCCTGCATACTCACACACTGTTCACCCTGCACACTCACACACTGCGCACCCTGCATGCTCACACACTACTGGCCCTGCACAACCACACACTGCTCACCCTGCAAACCCACACACTGCTCACTATGCATACTCACACACTGCTCACCCTGCATACTCACACACTGCTCACCATGCACACCTATACTCTGCTCACCCTGCACTCCCACACACTGCTCACCCTGCACAGCCACACACTGTTCACACTGCACAGCCACACACTACTCACCCTGCATACTCACACACTGCTCACCCTGCTCACTCACACACTGCTCACCCTGCATACTCACACACTGCTCACCCTGCACACCCACACTCTGCTCACCCTGCACACCCACACACTGTTCACACTGCACACCCACACACTGCTCACCCTGCATACTCACACACTGTTCACCCTGCACACTCACACACTGCACACCCTGCATACTCACACACTACTGGCCCTGCACACCCACACACTGCTCACCCTGCATACTCACACACTGCTCACCCTGCATACTCACACACTGATCACCCTGCACACTCACACACTGCTTACCCTGCACACCCACACTCTGCTCCCATGCACACCCACAGACTGCTCACCCTGCACACCCATACATTGCTCACCCTGCACACTCACACACTGCTCACCCTGCACATTCACACACTGCTCTCCCTGCACACTCACACACTGTTCACCCTGCATACTCACACACTGCTCACCGTGCATGCTCACACACTGCTAGCCCTGTACACCCACACACAGCTCATCTTGCACAACCACACACTGCACACCCTGCACACCCACACACTGCTCACACTCACACACTGCTCACGCTGCACATTCACACGCTACTCACCTTGCACACCCACAGACTGCACACCCTGCACACCCGCACACTGCTCACACTCACACACTGCTCACCCTGCACACCCACACACTGCTCACCCTGCATATCTACACACTGCTCACCCTGTACAGTCACACACTGCTGGCCCTGGACACACGCACACTGCTCAGCCTGCACACACACACTGGTCACCCTGCACTCTCAAGCACTGCTCACTCTTTAACACACTGCTGGCTCTGGACACTCACACACTGCTCAACCTGCATTCTCACACACTGCTCGCCCTGCACACCCACAATCTGCTCACCCTCCATACTCACACACTGGTCACCCTGCACACTCACACACTTCTCACTATGCATACTGACACACTACTCACCGTGTACACCCACAATCTGCTCACCCTGCATGCTCACACACTGCTAGCCCTGTACACCCACACACAGCTCACCTTGCACAACCACACACTGCTCACCCTGCACACCCACACACTGCTCACCCTGCACATCGACACACTGCTCACCCTGCACACTCACTCTGCTGGCCCTGGACACTCACACACTGCTCACCCTGCTCACCCACAATCTGATCACCCTCCACACCCACAGACTGCTCACCCTGCACACCCACATATAGGTCACACTGCATACTCACACACTGCTTACCCTGCTCACTCACACTGCTGGCCCTGGACACCCACACATTGCTCACACTGCATACTCACACACTACTCACCCTGCACACCCACAATCTGCTCACCCTGCACACTCACACACTGTGAACCCTGGATACTCAAACACTAGTGGCACTGCACACCCACACACTGCTCACCCTGCATACTCACACACTGCACACCCTGCATACTCACACACTGCTCACCCTGCACACTCACACACTGCTTATCCTGCACACCCACACGCTGCTCCCCTGCACACCCACAGACTGCTCACCCTGCACACCCATACATTGCTCACTGTGCACACTCACACACTGCTCACCCTGCACATTCACACACTGCTCTCCCTGCACACTCACACACTGTTCACCCTGCATACTCACACATGGCTCACCCTGCATACTCACACACAGCTCACCCTGCACACTCACACACTGCTCACCCTGCATACTCACACTCTGCTGGGCCTGGACATCCACACACTGCTCCCACTGCACATTCACACACTGGTCACACTCACACACTGCTCACCCTGCATACCCACGCACTGCTCACCATTCATACTCACACACTGCTCACCCTGCATACTCACACACTGCTCACCATGCACACGTACACTCTGCTCACCCTGCACTCCCACACACTGCTCACCCTGCACACCCAAACACTGTTCACACTGCACAGCCACACACTGCTCACCCTGCATACTCACACACTGCTCACCCTGCACACTCACACACTGCTCACCCTGCATACTCACACACTGCTCACCCTGTACACCCACACTCTGCTCACCCTGCACACCCACACACTGCTCACCCTGCACACCCACACACTGTTCACATTGCACGCCCACACACTGCTCACCCTGCATACTCACACACTGTTCACCCTGCACACTCACACACTGTGCACCCTGCATACTCACACACTACTGGCCCTGCACACCCACTGTTGGAAGGGGCGATCCCAGGGGGGTTACAGAACACGTTCCTGACCACCCCGTGACCCACCTCTCCCAGAACCAGGCCGAGCACCGGCGGTGAGGTCCTTTCAGGAAGGGGTCTGGTACTTTAGGATCGCACGCGCTGAGCTTGTACTACTTGACAAAGAGACACCACACAGTAGGTTTCAGTAGACGGAGATATTTATCTAAGATTCTTTGGACCTTTATGATCCGTAAGGTAGTCTTTGGTCGATACAACAAGCTTGGTAATTCCTTCACAGGGGGGTTGGGGTAGCAGGACAGTTCTAGGTTCAGAGTCAATGCCGAGTATCCTTCGCACAGCTCTCAATCCTCGAGCCGGGGGACACGGTACAGTCTCAGGTCCAGCCGGACCAGTTTATTCTCGAGCCGCGATTCACTCAGCCGGTCTTGAGTTGGTGGGAGCTGCGAGTCTCTCAGCAGGGCTCCGAGGGTCTTAGGGTTGGGGGGAGCCGCGAGTCTCTCAGCAGGGCTCCGGTGTTCTTAGTGTTCTCGGGAGCCGCGACGGCGTCAGCAGGGCTCAGGTGGTTTCCAAGGATCAGGTAGCGTCCTTCTATCGGGTTTCGTAAAGCCGCGACCAGGTCCACAGGGCTCTCGTAGTTCCAGGTCTTCTCTGCCCCAGTCCCCTCAGCACCCTCTGTTATACACCTTCTTCCCTTTGAAGTCCGGCGTCCTCACAGAGAGGGGTCTTGGCGTCTGGGGGCAGTGTGTTGGGATTTCCTGCCGCTCGGCTCTTTGATCCTTTCAAGTTGGGCCGGGAGGGACTTCAGACACCCAGCATGTGGGGAGCCAGCTCCCTGGGGGCCCGGAGGGCGATCGAAACCCTCCATTGAGAGGAGGTCAGAGGTGTGACAGAGACTACTCCTCCCTGTCTTGCTTGGGGGGTTTCCTCTCCCCCGGCCGGGAACTCACCTCCCTCGAGGGGAGGCGATCGGGCTGACATGCAGCGCGTGGTGGCGCACACCCATTCGGGTAGGCCCATCATGCCTAGGTGGGCCCTTCGTTCCACCTGTCCCCACAGGGAGCTCTTGCGATCGTTGCCCAGGAGGCAGTCCACTGGCTGGGAGGTTTGGACGGCCACTCTCAATTTACTGGTTACTCCCCCCCATTCGAAGGGTACCAGGGCCATCCTGCAGATGCTCTCGGAATTGTTCGAGGATATAACCGGACAGAAGACGTCGGGTAGTATCTGGTCTTCGGGGACCAGGTGGCAGTGGACCGCTGTGACACTCGCCTCGCTGTGGCGGAGGGCCTCGACTCGGTGACCGTTGACTGTCACCTGCTGTCGGTATTTCTTGGTGTTGGCGGGTAAGGGAGTTCCGGGAACCATTTCTCGGTCTCCTAGGGAGACCAGGGCCATGGCTGCAGGCTCCCACTCCTCGGTGTCCTCCATCTCCTCCTCTAGGGCCACGGTGGCCATCTGTCGGGCTGGGGGAGCGGTCGCTGCTGCCCGTTGGTACATGGGACATTGGGGGTCACTGGTGTAGTGACCAGTCTGTTGGCATCGGTAACAGGTGATCTTGACTCGGGGTCCCTGTCTCCCCGGGGGCCTCGTGCTGGCTGGAGGTGGTGCTGGAAAGTGCGGGGGTTGGTTTCTGGGGGGACTATGCTGGGGGCCTGCCTGGAAGTCCCTCTGTCTTCCCTGGTTCCCCCCACCCCTCTGGCGGGGAGGTCCCTGACTGTGGTGGCCGTAGTCTCCCACGGGCACCCAGGGGGCCCGGGTGTTCACCCAGCAGTCAGCTTCAACAGCCATTTTCCGAGGATCTGTGAGCTTGCTGTCGAGGAGATGCTGGCGTAACTCTACAAAGCAATTGGCGGACAAATGTTCCCAAGCGATTAGGGGGAACAGTTCCTCAAAGGTGGAGACCTTGCTGCCCTTGATCCACCCGTCCAAGGCTCTGCTGTAAAAGTTTACGTACTCCACCCACGTAGTACCGGGTATCTTTTTGCAGTCTCGGAACCGTTGCCGGTACATCTCGGGGGTGAGTCCATATCTCGCTAATAAGGCCTCTTTCATGTGGCTGTAGGAATTTAGCACGGTGGACGGCAGGTCCAGCAGGGTGTCTCTCCCCTCACTCAGGAAACAGCCCCACAAGCCAGCCCCCAATCCTTCTGTGGAACTCGGTGGGAGGTCATGGCGACTTCCTAGGCCTTGAACCATTGCTGGATGTTGTCGTTTTTGTAATACTCTTTCACCACATCCTTGGGGATGTGTACCTTTAGTTCCATTGGGGGAGAGGTCTCTTGATTCCCCGAGGGGCTGGATTCCTTATTCTTGGCTTTGAGTTCGATCTCTTTTAGGCTGCGCTCGTGTTCCAGTTGAAGTTTTCTTTCTTCGTGTTCTCGCAAGCGTTTCTTTTCCTCTAGTTCCCCTTGTAAGCATAACTGTTCTACAGCTAACTTTTTTTCGGCCAATTTTAGCTCTCCCTCTATCTTAAGCTTGGCCAGTTCTAGTTCGTGGCTGCTGCCCCTTTCCCGGTCTGCTAGTTCCTCCGGGGATAGGCCCCCCTCTGGGGCATTGCTCCTAACCGGGGTGCTTCGGAGTTCGTTCGGCAGTTCCCCCTCTCTAGCGTTTCCTTCGGTTTGGGAAGGGGAAGCTCCGGACTCTATCCAGTCTTTCAATGCTTTCTGGAAATCTTCTTTTGTGCTTAATCCGGTGGTAGCGATTCTAAGGTCTTTGCAAAACTGTTTTCATTCTCGGTGCGTATACTCTTCCAACCGGTCCTCTCGGAACGTAGGGCTTGCGTTGGTTCCTGTGGTACTCATGTCGGTTCCTTCTTCCATCTCTGTTCGGTAGTGCGTCAGCCGTTTACTGTACGATCTCTAGGTGTCGGCTAGGATCCCGTCACCTGCCACCAAATGTTGGAAGGGGCGATCCCAGGGGGGTTACAGAACACGTTCCTGACCACCCCGTGATCCACCTCTCCCAGAACCAGGCCGAGCACCGGCGGTGAGGCCCTTTCAGGAAGGGGTCTCGTACTTTAGGATCGCACGCGCTGAGCTTGTACTACTTGACAAAGAGACACCACACAGTAGGTTTCAGTAGACAGAGATCTTTATCTAAGATTCTTTGGACCTTTATGATCCGCAAGGTAGTCTTTGGTCGATACAACAAGCTTGGTAATTCCTTCACAGGGGGGTTGGGGTAGCGGGACAGTTCTAGGTTCAGAGTCAATGCCGAGTATCCTTCGCACAGCTCTCAATCCTCGAGCCGAGGGACACGGTACATTCTCAGGTCCAGCCGGACCAGTGTATTCTCGAGCCGCGATTCACTCAGCTGGTCTTGAGTTGGTGGGAGCCGCGAGTCTCTCAGCAGGGCTCCAAGGGTCGTAGGGTCGGGGGGAGCCGCGAGTCTCTCAGCAGGGCTCCAGTGTTCTTAGTGTTCTCGGGAGCCGCGACGGCGTCAGCAGGGCTCAGGTGGTTTCCAAGGATCAGGTAGCGTCCTTCTATTGGGTTTCGTCGAGCCGCGACCAGGTCCGCAGGGATCTCGTAGTTCCATGTCTTCTCTGCCCCAGTCCCCTCAGCACCCTCTGTTATACGCCTTCTTCCCTTTGAAGTCCGGCGTCCTCACAGAGAGGGGTCTTGACGTCTGGGGGCGGTGTGTTGGGATTTCCTGCCGCTCGGCTCTTTGATCCTTTCAAGTTGGGCCGGGAGGGTCTCCAGACACCCAGCATGCGGGGAGCCAGCTCCCTGAGGGCCCGGAGGGCGATCGAATCCCTCCATTGAGAGGAGGTCAGAGGTGTGACAAAGACTACTCTTCCCTGTCTTGCTTGGGGGGTTTCTTCTCCCCCGGCCGGGCATGGCGCGTCTAATGTCTAGGTTTCGCTAGGGCCCTGGGCCGGCCATCGGAACATCGGGACATAGTGGCCGGGGGTCTTCGGTGGCTACGGGGTGGGGAGGCCGGGCGGCTATAACCAGGGATCAGAGGTGGTGCATAAGTCGGGTTGGGGTGCTAATGGTCAGGGAGGCCCACGCCACGAGGCCGGGTCCCACACCCACACACTGCTCACCCTGCATACTCACACACTGCTCACCCTGCATACTCACACACTGCTCACCCTGCACACTCACACACTGCTCACCCTGCACACCCACACTCTGCTCCCCTGCACACCCACAGACTGCTCACCCTGTACACCCATACATTTCTCACCCTGTACACTCACACACTGCTCACCCTACCCACCTACACATTGCTCACCCTGCACATCCACACATTTCTCACCCTGCACAATCACATACTGCTCACCCTGCACACTCACACTGCTGGCCCTGGGCTCCACACACTGCTCACCCTGCATACTCACACACTACTCACCCTACACACCCACACACTGGTCATCCTGCACACTCACACACTGTTCACCCTGCATGCTCACACACTGCTCACCCTGATTGTTCAAACACTGCTGGCCCTTGACACCCACACACTGCTCACCCTGCACTCTCACCCACTTCTCACACACACAGTGCTCACCCTGCACACCCACACACTGCTCACCCTGCACGCTCACACACTGCTCACCCTGCACACTCACACCCTGCACACTCACACGCTGCTCACGCTGCACATTCACACACTACTCACCTTGCACACCCACACACTGCACACCCTGCACACCCACACACTGCTCGCACTCACACACTGCTCACCCTGCACACCCACACACTGCTCAACCTGCATATCAACACACTGCTCACCCTGTACAGTCACACACTGCTGGCCCTGGACACACACACACCGCTCAGCCTGCACACCCACACACTGGTCACCCTGCACTCTCAAGCACTGCTCACTCTTTAACACACTGCTGGCCCTGGACACTCACACACTGCTCAACCTGCATACTCACACACTGCTCGCCCTGCACACCCACACACTGCTCACCCTGCTCACCCACACTCTGCTCACCCTGCACACCCACAGACTGCTCACCCTGCATACCCACACATTGCTCACCCTGCACACTCACACACTGCTCACCCTGCATACTGACACACTACTCACCCTGTACACCCACAATCTGCTCACCCTGCATACTCACACACTGCTAACCGTGCATGCTCACACACTGCTATCCATGTACACCCACACTCAGCTCACCTTGCACAACATCACACTGCTCACCCTGCATACCCGCACACTGCTCACACTGCATACTCACACACTGCTCACCCTGCTCACTCACACTGCTGGCCCTGGACAATCACACACTGCTCACACTGCATACTCACACACTATTCACCCTGCACACCCACAATCTGCTCACCCTGCATACTCACACACTGCTCACCCTGCATGCTCGCACACTGCTGGCCTTGGACACCAACACACTGCTCACCCTGCACACTCACACACTGCTCAGCGTGCATACTCACACACTTCTCACACTCATATACTGCATACCCTGCACACCCATACACTGCTCACCCTGCATACTCACACACTGCTCACCCTGCATACTCACACACCGCTCACCCTGCACACTCAAACACTGCTCACCCTGCACACTCACACACTGCTCTCCCTGCACAACCACACACTGCTCACCCTGCACACCCACACTGCTCACCCTGCACATCCACACACTGCTCACCCTGCACACTCACACACTGCTCACCCTGCACACTCACACTGCTGGCCCTGGACACCCACACACTGCTCACCGTGCATACTCACACACTACTTACCCTGCATGCTCGCACACTGCTGGCCCTGCACACCCACACACTGCTCACCCTGCATACTCACAAACTGCTCAACTTGCATACTCACACACGGCTCACCCTGCACACTCACGCACTGCTCACCCTGCATACTCACACTTTGCTGGGCCTGGACATCCACACACTGCTCCCACTGCACACTCACACACTGCTCACCATGCATACTCACACACTGCTCACCATGCATACTCACACACTGCTCACCCTGCATACTCACACACTGCTCACCATGCACACCTACACTCTGCTCACCCTGCACTCCCACACACTGCTCACCCTGCACACCCACACACTGTTCACACTGCACAGCCACACACTGCTCACCATGCATACTCACACACTGCTCACCCTGCAAACTCACACACTGCTCACCCTACATACTCACACACTGCTCACCCTGCACACCCACACTCTGCTCACCCTGCACACCCACACTTTGCTCACCCTGCACACTCACACACTGTTCACACTGCACACCCACACTCTGTTCACCCGGCATACTCACACACTGTTCACCCTGCACACTCACACACTGCACACCCTGCATAATCACACACTACTGGCCCTGCACACCCACAAACTGCTCACCCTGCATACTCACACACTGCTCACCCTGCATACTCACACACTGCTCACCCTGCACACTTACACACTGCTCACCCTGCTCAACCACACTCTGCTCCCCTGCTCACCCACAGACTGCTCACCCTGCAGACCCACACATTGCTCACCATTTACACTCACACACTGCTCACTCTGCACATTCACACACTGCTCTCCCAGCACACTCACACACTGTTCACCCTGCATACTCACACACTGCTCACCCTGCATACTCACACACGGCTCACCATGCATACTCACACACTGCTCACCCTGCATACTCACACACTGCTCACCATGCAAACCTACACTCTACTCACCCTGCACTCCCACACATTGCTCACCCTGCACACCCACACACTGTTCACATTGCATAGCCACACACTGATCACCCTTCATACTCACACACTACTGGCCCTGCACAACCACACACAGCTCACCCTGCACACCCACACACTGCTCACTATGCATACTCACACACTGCTCACCCTGCATACTCACACACTGCTCACCATACACACCTACACTCTGCTCACCCTGCACTCCCACACACTGCTCACCCTGCACACTCACACACTGCTCACCCTGCATACTGACACACTACTCACCCTGTACACCCACAATCTGCTCACCCTGCATACTCACACACTGCTAACCGTGCATGCTCACACACTGCTATCCATGTACACCCACACTCAGCTCACCTTGCACAACCACACACTGCTCACCCTGCATACCCGCACACTGCTCACACTGCATACTCACACACTGCTCACCCTGCTCACTCACACTGCTGGCCCTGGACAATCACACACTGCTCACACTGCATACTCACACACTATTCACCCTGCACACCCACAATCTGCTCACCCTGCATACTCACACACTGCTCACCCTGCATGCTCGCACACTGCTGGCCTTGGACACCAACACACTGCTCACCCTGCACACTCACACACTGCTCACCCTGCATACTCACACACTTCTCACACTCATATACTGCATACCCTGCACACCCATACACTGCTCACCCTGCATACTCACACACTGCTCACCCTGCATACTCACACACCGCTCACCCTGCACGCTCAAACACTGCTCACCCTGCACACTCACACACTGCTCTCCCTGCACAACCACACACTGCTCACCCTGCACACCCACACTGCTCACCTTGCACATCCACACACTGCTCACCCTGCACACTCACACACTGCTCACCCTGTACACTCACACTGCTGGCCCTGGACACCCACACACTGCTCACCGTGCATACTCACACACTACTTACCCTGCATGCTCGCACACTGCTGGCCCTGCACACCCACACACTGCTCACCCTGCATATTCACAAACTGCTCAACTTGCATACTCACACACGGCTCACCCTGCACACTCACGCACTGCTCACCCTGCATACTCACACTTTGCTGGGCCTGGACATCCACACACTGCTCCCACTGCACACTCACACACTGCTCACCATGCATACTCACACACTGCTTGTTGGACAGGCCACACGAAGGGCTTGCTCCCTCCCCGCACGACAGGGCCCGAGCTCCGGCCCACCAGGCATAACCCACGAAAAGCACCTGTACCCCGTCTCACGACGGATCTTCTGCCCTCGGACCTCTACTCATCACGGGGCCCAGCCCCACCGGCTCCCCCGGCCGGTTCAAGCCGCCATCTTGGGCCCTGCACCACGAGGCCGCGTGGCCTAGCCCCGACCCTAACCCCGGGCCTGGCCGGCCCCGACATCCCGGCACCACCATCCACCCGGGAGGTGAGCGGACCACTTGGCAGGTCAATGGGAGGACGAAGTGTCAAGAGCTCTTCCCCCGCCAGGTGCCGATCGCCTCCAGCTCCCCCAGGCGCTGGCTCCACCCCCTGCTGGGTGTCTGGACACCTTCATCCCGGGCCCTCCGACCTCCAAGTGCGAGGGTCCGGACATCAAAGGGCGGCTGCCCTATAACTGGGGCAACTCCGGAGCAGGAAGGCAGTTGTATCCTGGAGTCGAGAGACACCGAGAGAACTCAGCCTTGACGGACTACTGGCGCTGCCGTAGCCCGCTCTTGTGAACCATCGTCCTGCCTGCTGGCGCTGCCGCGGCCTTCTACAACATCCATCCTCGTCGGGACCTGCTGGCGCTGCCGCGGCCCGTTGTAACGACCATCCTCACCGGGACCTGCTGGCGCTGCCGCGGACCGTACCTCGACCATCTCCACTGGGACCTGCTGGCGCTGCCGCGGACCGTACCTCGACCATCTCCACTGGGACCTGCTGGCGCTGCCGCGGACCGTGTACCGACCATCTCCACCGGGACCTGCTGGCGCTGCCGCAGCCCGTACCAACTAAGCTCGAGGATTGTGAGCTAATCATCATCTCATCCAAACTACCTGACTGGTAGACAGACTGTCCCGCTACCCCTTACCCTGCTTTGAGAGACTTGAATCGAGGGGACCCCTGAGTCCAGACCTCCTTGTACCATTCAACCGTACCCTAAGAAGTGCTTATAAAGAACCCTGAACCTTATCCGTGTGTGGTATCTGTCTGTGGGGGGGAAGTTACTTGTCTGTACGATCGCTGGAGACGGCTCTCCCTGGAGACCTCTCCTCCTGACCCCGGCCGACCCTCCCGGTCCGTCTACCCTTTCTAACATTGGTGGCCAGCGGCGCGATCCGAATCAACGCGTAATCGTACAGAGAGTAGCTCACCCCACGACAAAAACACAATGTCAGCCAAAGATAGCAACTCCACCGAGAAATTCCAAATGGATAAAATAGAAGAATACAACCACCGCGAACTGAGACAATTCTGCATAGAACTTGGCATTGCTACCACCGGCCTGAGTACCAAGGATGATCTAAAACACGCCCTAGAGTCGTGGACAGAAACTGGGGTCGCCGGACCCTCCGACCAAAGCAGCATCACACCAGAGGGGAACGCCACGGCTCCCGAGGAGCGGGGAACGGGCCTCTCGCAGGAGGAGATCCGAGAAAGAGAAAGAACCAGATTGCACGAGTTGGAAATGGCACGACTCAAGATGGATGGGGAACTCAAGTTAGCTGAACAGAAACTCAACCTCGAGCACATGCGGCTCCGAGATGAACGAGAAGAGAAGCAGAGACAGAGAGAGCTGGAGGAGAAAAAAATAACGCTCGAGCACGAGCGCCAACTAGCGGAAATAGAACTTCGGAAACAGAATAAGGAACTGGGGGTGCCTGAGCGACCACACACCCCGGGGCCAATCGAGAAAAAAGTCCACATCCCCAAGGATGTTGTCCGCGAGTATGTCCGAGAAGACGACATACAACAGTGGTTTAAAGCCTACGAGATCGCCATGACCTCCCACCGGATCGACCGGAGTGATTGGGGAGCCGGACTTTGGGGGAGGTTTATCAACGAGGGTCGCGATGCCCTACTGCAGCTCCCAGATCACCAAATGTCGTCCTACGACCACATGAAGGCTGCCCTCCTCACCCGCTACGGCCTCACACCCGAGATGTACCGCCAGAGGTTCAGAGATTGCACCCGGATCCCAGGTACAACTTGGGTAGAATACGTGAACTATTTCAGCCGTGCCTTCGAGGGTTGGATAAAGGGGAGCCAGGTCACCACCTACGAACAACTCTTTAACCTGATGGTATGGGAGCACCTGTCAAACAACTGCTTCGTCGAGCTCAGGCAGCACCTCCTCGACAGTAAGCTGACTGACCCCCGGCAGCTCGCCGCCGAAGCTGACCGATGGGAAAGCACCCGAGTGGGCCGGAGGGGGCCACACGAACAGAACAGAAACAACCAAGGCCAGCACCGTCCTCGGGGAGGAGGAGGGGGCCAGGGGCGAGGGAGAGACGCCTTGCCCGCAACACCCGTGGCCAGCACCCCGGCTCCGGCCGGTCGGGGCAACCCCCCGTGGCGTCCTGGGGTCCGAGCCAACGTCACGTGCCACCGATGCCAGCGAGTCGGCCACTACGCCAATGACCCGAGCTGCCCGCAGAACCAAACACCCAAGCCCCGCCAGGTAGCTGCCGCCGCCCTGGGGGAAGAGCGATCATTGGAGGAACCAGAGGAGTATGAGCCGGCCCAGCAAGAGTGGGAACCGGCCGCCATGGTCCTGGCGTGCTTAGGGGGAAGAGACATGGTCCCGCGGGCTCCCCTACCCGCTAACACCAGGAAATACGGTCAGTGGGTGACCATTAATGGACAACGAGCCGAGGCCTTGCGTGACACAGGCGCCAGTGTGACGGCCGTCCGCTGTCACCTGGTGAAGCCCGAGCAGATCCTGCCGAACATTCTCTGCCCCGTCCGCTCGGCAGACAACTCTGAAAGTATGTGTCAAATGGCCTGCGTCCCATTCGAATGGGGAGGGGTCTCCGGCCTGTTGAAGGTGACGGTCCGGGACGATGCCCCCGTGGACTGCCTCCTGGGGAATGACCTCGAGAGTTCCCCGTGGGCCACCGTTGAGAGAAGAGAGCACCTGGGGATGCTGGGCCTCCCGGACTGGGCCTGCATAACCACCCGGTCCATGGCCGCCCGTGCCGTCCCTCGATCAGAAGAACCAGAATGGCCAGCACCCCCGCCCCCAGTCGCCCCAGTAGAAGACAACGACGAGGCCAGCCTCCCAGACTCGACGACCGAAGGGGACGCGCAACCCCAGGACCTTCCTGACCTGGCTCAGTGGCGTCAAGAAGGGGGGCCCACCCAAGAACAGTTCCGCCAGGAACAAAAGACCTGTCCCTCCCTCGAGGGACTCCGCCAACAAGCCAGCGCCCAGAACACAGGGGACTCCACCGGAACTCACTGGGTCTACTGGGATAACGACCTGCTATACAGCGAGCAAAGAATCGCCGAGCTGGGGGCCGGTCGAGTACTGGTGGTACCTCTCCGCTTCAGAGACTTTCTGCTCAACCTGGCCCACGATGTCCCCCTGGCTGGACACCTGGGCCAGGATAAAACGTACAGCCGCCTAGTGACCCACTTTTTCTGGCCGAAAATGAGGAACGACGTCCTGAACCACTGCCGATCTTGCCCCACATGCCAAGCCAGCGGGAAGAGTGGTCGGAAGCTGAAAGCCCCTCTGCAACCCTTCCCTGTGGTCACCACCCCGTTCGAAAGGGTGGGGATAGACATCGTGGGGCCTCTGGACCCCCGCACGGCACAAGGACACAGGTTCATCTTAGTACTGGTGGACCATGCCACCCGCTACCCCGAGGCGGTGCCCCTACGGACCGTGACAGCTCCGGTGGTTGGCCGGGCCCTAATGGGGATCTTCTCCCGGGTAGGCTTCCCCCGAGAAGTCGTCAGCGACCGAGGCACGAACTTTATATCCAAATACATGAAGTCCCTCTGGCAACAATGCGGGGTCACCTACAGATTCACGACCCCCTATCACCCCCAAGGGAACGGACTAGTGGAGCGTTTTAACCGCACCCTCAAGGGGATGATTGGGGGATTGGAAGAGCCCCTCCGTCGCCAGTGGGATGTACTACTCCCGTGCCTCCTCTTCGCTTACCGAGAAGTTCCCCAGAAGTCCCTCGGTTTTAGCCCTTTCGAACTCCTGTACGGGCACCCTGTGCGAGGGCCCCTCAGCCTAGTAAAAGAAGGTTGGGAGATGGCCCCCCTTAAGACCCCTCCAGACGTCTTCAAATACCTCCTGGCCCTACGCAACCAGACCCGGCGCTTCAGAGAGATGGCCAAGGCGAACCTCGAGGCCAGCCAGGAGGACATGAAGAAGTGGTATGATCACAATGCCTCCTCCGTTGAGTTCGAGCCTGGACAACAAGTATGGGTGATGTCCCCCACCGAACCATGTGCCTTGCAAGATAAGTGGACGGGGCCCTTCAAAGTGGTCGAGCGCAAAAGCCCCGTCACTTACCTCATCGACCTGGGGACCTCCCGGAACCCCCTTCGGGTCCTCCACACCAACCGACTCAAACCACGCTTTGTGCGCTCAGAACTCAGCCTCCTGATGGCTACGGACAGTGGGGCAGAGGAGGACTCCGAGCCCCTCCCGGATCTTCTGAAGACTCAGGAGAATGACGGCTCCGTGGACGGGGTCCGGCTCTCTGACACCCTCACTTCGGAGCAACGCCAGGGCTGCCGGAACCTCCTGCTGCAGTTTGCTACCCTGTTCTCCCTCACCCCCGGGGTCACCCCTTGGTGTTTGCACGACGTGGACACCGGGGACAGTCCCCCTGTCCGACACCGGGCCTACCGCGTACCAGATCGGGTACGGGCCTGCATACAGGAGGAGGTGGCCAAGATGCTCACAATCGGGGTCATCGAGCCCTCGGACAGTCCCTGGGCCAGTCCGGTTGTATTGGTCCCCAAAGCCGCTGCCCCCGGCACCGCACCTGAACTGAGATTCTGCGTCGACTACCGGGGCTTGAACGCTGTCACCCGGACCGACGCTCATCCGATCCCCCGAGCAGGCGAGCTGATCGACCGGCTGGGGGCCGCCCGCTACCTCAGTATCTTCGACCTAACAGCGGGCTACTGGCAGATCGGCCTCACACCCAGGGCTCAGGAACGGTCAGCCTTCTCTACCCCCGATGGCCACTACCAATTCAAGGTCATGCCCTTCGGCATGAAGAATGCCCCCGCCACGTTTCAACGCCTCGTGAACTAGGTCTTGGCGGGGCTCGAAGAGTTCAGCGCTGCCTACCTGGACGATATCGCTGTATACAGCCGCCACTGGCCCGACCACCTCCGTCACCTCCAAGAGGTCCTACAGGCCCTCCAGCGGGCCGGCCTCACAATTAAGGCCGGCAAGTGCCAAATTGGCCAAGGGTCTGTGACCTACCTTGGGCACCAAGTGGGAAGCGGGCTGGTGGCCCCGCTACAACTTAAGATTGCTGCCATCCAGTCCTGGCAGCCCCCCGTCACCCAGACCGAGGTCCGAGCCTTCTTGGGGCTCACCGGCTACTACCGGCGGTTCGTGAAGGACTACGGCAGCATCGTGGGGCCCCTCACGGGTCTCACGTCCAAGAACCAACCAAAGCGGATTAACTGGACCCCCGATTGTCAAGCGGCCTTCGAGAAGCTGAAGGCCGCCCTGTGCACCGCCCCTGTGCTCCAGGCCCCCGATTACAGTCGGGAATTCGTGGTACAGACCGAGGCCTCCGACCACGGCATCGAAGCCGTTCTTTCTCAGTTAAACCCCGAAGGTCATGACCAGCCGGTGGCCTTCATCAGTCGACGTCTCCTGGCCCGAGAACAGCGCTGGAGCACCATCGAGAGGGAGGCCTTCGCAGTGGTGTGGGCCCTCAAAAAGCTCCGGCCCTATCTCTTCGGTACCCATTTCCGGGTACAAACCGACCATCGACCCCTGCAGTGGCTGATGCAGATGCGGGGGGAGAACCCAAAACTCTTGCGCTGGTCCATTTCCCTGCAGGGAATGGACTTCACTGTGGAGCACCGACCAGGCCAAGACCACGCCAACGCGGATGGCCTGTCCCGCTTTTTCCGCCTCGACGAAGAGAGTCCCCAAGGAGATGGGTGACTCTCCCCGCCTTCAGCTGGGGGGGACGCATGTTGGACAGGCCACACGAAGGGCTTGCTCCCTCCCCGCACGACAGGGCCCGAGCTCCGGCCCACCAGGCATAACCCACGAAAAGCACCTGTACCCCGTCTCACGACGGATCTTCTGCCCTCGGACCTCTACTCATCACGGGGCCCAGCCCCACCGGCTCCCCCGGCCGGTTCAAGCCGCCATCTTGGGCCCTGCACCACGAGGCCGCGTGGCCTAGCCCCGACCCTAACCCCGGGCCTGGCCGGCCCCGACATCCCGGCACCACCATCCACCCGGGAGGTGAGCGGACCACTTGGCAGGTCAATGGGAGGACGAAGTGTCAAGAGCTCTTCCCCCGCCAGGTGCCGATCGCCTCCAGCTCCCCCAGGCGCTGGCTCCACCCCCTGCTGGGTGTCTGGACACCTTCATCCCGGGCCCTCCGACCTCCAAGTGCGAGGGTCCGGACATCAAAGGGCGGCTGCCCTATAACTGGGGCAACTCCGGAGCAGGAAGGCAGTTGTATCCTGGAGTCGAGAGACACCGAGAGAACTCAGCCTTGACGGACTACTGGCGCTGCCGTAGCCCGCTCTTGTGAACCATCGTCCTGCCTGCTGGCGCTGCCGCGGCCTTCTACAACATCCATCCTCGTCGGGACCTGCTGGCGCTGCCGCGGCCCGTTGTAACGACCATCCTCACCGGGACCTGCTGGCGCTGCCGCGGACCGTACCTCGACCATCTCCACTGGGACCTGCTGGCGCTGCCGCGGCCCGTACCAACTAAGCTCGAGGATTGTGAGCTAATCATCATCTCATCCAAACTACCTGACTGGTAGACAGACTGTCCTGCTACCCCTTACCCTGCTTTGAGAGACTTGAATCGAGGGGACCCCTGAGTCCAGACCTCCTTGTACCATTCAACCGTACCCTAAGAAGTGCTTATAAAGAACCCTGAACCTTATCCGTGTGTGGTATCTGTCTGTGGGGGGGAAGTTACTTGTCTGTACGATCGCTGGAGACGGCTCTCCCTGGAGACCTCTCCTCCTGACCCCGGCCGACCCGGTCCGTCTACCCTTTCTAACACTGCTCACCATGCATACTCACACACTGCTCACCCTGCATACTCACACACTGCTCACCATGCACACCTACACTCTGCTCACCCTGCACTCCCACACACTGCTCACCCTGCACACCCACACACTGTTCAAACTGCACAGCCACACACTGCTCACCATGCATACTCACACACTGCTCACCCTGCAAACTCACACACTGCTCACCCTACATACTCACACACTGCTCACCCTGCACACCCACACTCTGCTCACCCTGCACACCCACACTTTGCTCACCCTGCACACTCACACACTGTTCACACTGCACACCCACACTCTGTTCACCCGGCATACTCACACACTGTTCACCCTGCACACTCACACACTGCACACCCTGCATAATCACACACTACTGGCCCTGCACACCCACAAACTGCTCACCCTGCATACTCACACACTGCTCACCCTGCATACTCACACACTGCTCACCCTGCACACTTACACACTGCTCACCCTGCTCAACCACACTCTGCTCCCCTGCTCACCCACAGACTGCTCACCCTGCAGACCCACACATTGCTCACCATTTACACTCACACACTGCTCACTCTGCACATTCACACACTGCTCTCCCAGCACACTCACACACTGTTCACCCTGCATACTCACACACTGCTCACCCTGCATACTCACACACGGCTCACCATGCATACTCACACACTGCTCACCCTGCATACTCACACACTGCTCACCATGCAAACCTACACTCTACTCACCCTGCACTCCCACACATTGCTCACCCTGCACACCCACACACTGTTCACATTGCATAGCCACACACTGATCACCCTTCATACTCACACACTACTGGCCCTGCACAACCACACACAGCTCACCCTGCACACCCACACACTGCTCACTATGCATACTCACACACTGCTCACCCTGCATACTCACACACTGCTCACCATGCACACCTACACTCTGCTCACCCTGCACTCCCACACACTGCTCACCCTGCACACCCACACACTTGTCACACTGCACAGCCACACACTGCTCACCCTGCATACTCACACACTGCTCACCCTGCACACCCACACTCTGCTCACCCTGCACACCCACACACTGCACACCCACGCACTGTTCACACTGCACACCCACACACTGCTCACCCTGCATACTCACACACTGTTCACCCTGCACACTCACACACTGCACACCCTGCATACTCACAAACTACTGGCCCTGCACACCCACACACTGCTCACCCTGCATACTCACACACGGCTCACCCTGCATACTCACACACTGCTCACCCTGCACACTCACACACTGCTTACCCTGCACACCAACACTCTGCTCCCCTGCACACCCACAGACTGCTCACCCTGCACACCCATACATTGCTCACCCTGCACACTCACACACTGCTCACCCTGCACATTCACACACTGCTCTCCCTGCACACTCACACACTGTTCACCCTGCATACTCACACACTGCTCACCCTGTATACTCACACACGGCTCACCCTGCACACTCACACACTGCTCACCCTGCATACTCACACTCTGCTGGGCCTGGACACCCACACACTGCTCCCACTGCACACTCACACGCTGCTCACACTCACACACTGCTCACCCTGCATACCCACACACTGCTCACCATGCATACTCACACACTGCTCACCCTGCATACTCACACACTGCTCACCATGCACACCTACACTCTGCTCACCCTGCACTCCCACACACTGCTCACCCTGCACACCCACACACTGTTCACACTGCACAGCCACACACTGCTCACCCTGCATACTCACACACTGCTCACCCTGCACACTCACACACTGCTCACCCTGCATACTCACACACTGCTCACCCTGCCCACCCACACTCTGCTCACCCTGCATACCCACACACTGCTCACCCTGCATACTCACACACTGCTCACTCTGCACACCCACACTCTGCTCACCCTGCACACCCACACACTGCTCACCCTGCATACTCACACACTGTTCACCCTGCAAACTCACACACTGTGCACCCTGCATACTCACATAGTACTGGCCCTGCACACCCACACACTGCTCACCCTGCGTACTCACACACTGCTCACCCTGCATACTCACACACTGCTCACCCTGCACACCCACACTCTGCTCCCCTGCACACCCACAGACTGCTCACCCTGCACACCCACACATTGCTCACACTGCATACTCACACACTGCTCACCCTGCTCACTCACACTGCTGGCCCTGGACACCCACACACTGCTCACACTGCATACTCACACACTACTCACCCTGCACACCCACAATCTGCTCACCCTGCATACTCACACACTGCTCACCTTGCATGCTCGCACACTGCTGGCCTTGGACACCAACACACTGCTCACCCTGCACACTCACACACTGCTCCCCCTGCACACTCACACACTTCTCACACTCATATACTGCATACCCTGCACACCCACACACTGCTCACCCTGCATACTCAAACACTGCTCACCGTGCATACTCACACACCGCTCACCCTGCACACTCAAACACTGCTCACCCTGTACACTCACACACTGCTCTCCATGCACAACCACACGCTGCTCACCCTGCGCACGCCCACTGCTGGCCCTGGACACCCACACACTGCTCACCATGTATACTCACACACTACTCACCCTGCATGCTCGCACACTGCTCACCCTGCATACTCACACACTGCTGGCCCTGGACACCCACACACTGCTCACCCCGCACACGCACACACTTCTTACACTCACACACTGCTCACCTTGCACACCCACACACTGCTCACCCTGCATACTCACACACTGCTCAACCTGCATACTCACACATGGCTCACCCTGCACCCTCACGCACTGCTCACCCTGCATAAACACACTTTGCTGGGCCTGGACATCCACACACTGCTCCCACTGCACACTCACACACTGCTCACCCTGCACACCCACACACTGCTCACCATGCATACTCACACACTGCTCACCCTGTATACTCACACACTGCTCACCATGCGCACCTACACTCTGCTCACCCTGCACTCCCATACACTGCTCACCCTGCACACCCACACACTGTTCACACTGCACAGCCACACACTGCTCACCATGCATACTCACACACTGCTCACCCTGCACACTCACACACTGCTCACCCTGCATACTCACACACTGCTCACCCTGAACACCTACACTCTGCTCACCCTGCACCCCCACACACTGCTCACCCTGCACACCCACACACTGCTCACCCTGCACACTCACACACTGCTCACCCTGCTCAACCACACTCTGCTCCCCTGCTCACCCACAGACTGCTCACCCTGCAGACCCATACATTGCTCACCCTGTACACTCACACACTGCTCACCCTGCACATTCACACACTGCTCTACCTGCACACTCACACACTGTTCACCTTGCATACTCACACACTGCTCACCCTGCATACTCACTCACGGCTCACCCTGCACACTCACACACTGCTCACCCTGCATACTCACACTCTGCTGGGCCTGGACACCCACACACTGCTCCCACTGCACACCCACACACTGCTCACACTCACACACTGCTCACCCTGCACACCCACACACTGCTCACCATGCATACTCACACACGGCTCACCCTGCATACTCACACACTGCTCACCATGCACACCTACACTCTGCTCACCTTGCACACCCACACACTGCTCACCCTGCACACCCACACGACTGTTCACATTGCATAGCCACACACTGATCACCCTTCATACTCACACACTGCTCACCCTGCATACTCACACACTGCTCACCCTGCATACTCACACACTGCTCACCCTGCACACCCACACTCTGCTCCCCTGCACACCCACAGACTGCTCACCCTGCACACCCACACATTGCTCACACTGCATACTCACACACTGCTCACCCTGCTCACTCACACTGCTGGCCCTGGACACCCACACACTGCTCACACTGCATACTCACACACTACTCACCCTGCACACCCACAATCTGCTCACCCTACATACTCACACACTGCTCACCTTGCATGCTCGCACACTGCTGGCCTTGGACACCAACACACTGCTCACCTTGCACACTCACACACTGCTCCCCCTGCACACTCACACACTTCTCACACTCATATACTGCATACCCTGCACACCCATACACTGCTCACCCTGCATACTCACACACTGCTCACCCTGCATACTCACACACCGCTCACCCTGCACACTCAAACACTGCTCACCCTGCACACTCACACACTGCTCTCCATGCACAACCACACGCTGCTCACCCTGCACACCCAAACTGCTCACCCTGCACATCCACACCCTGCTCACCCTGCACACTCACACACTGCTCACCCTGCACACGCCCACTGCTGGCCCTGGACACCCACACACTGCTCACCATGCATACTCACACACTACTCACTCTGCATGCTCGCACACTGCTCACCCTGCATACTCACACACTGCTGGCCCTGGACACCCACACACTGCTCACCCTGCACACGCACACACTTCTTACACTCACACACTGCTCACCTTGCACACCCACACACTGCTCACCCTGCATACTCACACACTGCTCAACCTGCATACTCACGCATTGCTCACCCTGCATACTCACACTTTGCTGGGCCTGGACATCCACACACTGCTCCCACTGCACACTCGCACACTGCTCACCCTGCGCACCCACACACTGCTCACCATGCATACTCACACACTTCTCACCCTGCACACCCACACACTGTTCACACTGCACAGCCACACACTGCTCACCATGCATACTCACACACTGCTCACCCTGCACACTCACACACTGTTCACCCTGCATACTCACACACTGCTCACCCTGCACACCCACACTCTGCTCACCCTGCACACCCACACACTGCTCACCCTGCACACCCCCACACTGCTCACCCTGCACACTCACACACTCCTAACCTGCTCAACCACACTCTGCTCCCCTGCTCACCCACAGACTGCTCACCCTGCAGACCCATACATTGCTCACCCTGTACACTCACACACTGCTCACCCTGCACATTCACACACTGCTCTCCCTGCACACTCACACACTGTTCACCTTGCATACTCACACACTGCTCACCCTGCATACTCACTCATGGCTCACCCTGCACACTCACACACTGCTCACCCTGCATACTCACACTCTGCTGGGCCTGGACACCCACACACTGCTCCCACTGCACACTCACACACTGCTCACACTCACACACTGCTCACCCTGCACACCCACACACTGCTCACCATGCATACTCACACACGGCTCACCCCGCATACTCACACACTGCTCACCATGCACACCTACACTCTGCTCACCCTGCACTCCCACACACTGCTCACCCTGCACACCCACACACTGTTCACATTGCATAGCCACACACTGATCACCCTTCATACTCACACACTGCATACCCTGCACACCCACACACTGCTCACCCTGCATACTCAAACACTGCTCACCCTGCATACTCACACACCGCTCACCCTGCACACTCAAACACTGCTCACCCTGTACACTCACACACTGCTCTCCATGCACAACCACACGCTGCTCACCCTGCACACGCCCACTGCTGGCCCTGGACACCCACACACTGCTCACCATGTATACTCACACACTACTCACCCTGCATGCTCGCACACTTCTCACCCTGCATACTCACACACTGCTGGCCCTGGACACCCACACACTGCTCACCCTGCACATGCACACACTTCTTACACTCACACACTGCTCACCTTGCACACCCACACACTGCTCACCCTGCATACTCACACACTGCTCAACCTGCATACTCACACATGGCTCACCCTGCACCCTCACGCACTGCTCACCCTGCATACTCACACTTTGCTGGGCCTGGACATCCACACACTGCTCCCACTGCACACTCACACACTGCTCACCCTGCACACCCACACACTGCTCACCATGCATACTCACACACTGTTCACCCTGTATACTCACACACTGCTCACCATGCGCAACTACACTCTGCTCATCCTGCACTCCCATACACTGCTCACCCTGCACACCCACACACTGTTCACACTGCACAGCCACACACTGCTCACCATGCATACTCACACACTGCTCACCCTGCACACTCACACACTGCTCACCCTGCATACTCACACACTGCTCACCCTGAACACCTACACTCTGCTCACCCTGCACCCCCACACACTGCTCACCCTGCACACCCCCACACTGCTCACCCTGCACACTCACACACTGCTCACCCTGCTCAACCACACTCTGCTCCCCTGCTCACCCACAGACTGCTCACCCTGCAGACCCATACATTGCTCACCCTGTACACTCACACACTGCTCACCCTGCACATTCACACACTGCTCTCCCTGCACACTCACACACTGTTCACCTTGCATACTCACACACTGCTCACCCTGCATACTCACTCATGGCTCACCCTGCACACTCACACACTGCTCACCCTGCATACTCACACTCTGCTGGGCCTGGACACCCACACACTGCTCCCACTGCACACTCACACACTGCTCACACTCACACACTGCTCACCCTGCACACCCACACACTGCTCACCATGCATACTCACACACGGCTCACCCTGCATACTCACACACTGCTCACCATGCACACCTACACTCTGCTCACCCTGCACTCCCACACACTGCTCACCCTGCACACCCACACACTGTTCACATTGCATAGCCACACACTGATCACCCTTCATACTCACACACTGCTCACCCTGCACACTCACACACTGCTCACCCTGCATACTCACTGTTGGACTTGGCCCTTCTGGCAGGTTCACCCCTAAACTTTTTTTGCTTTTACTGGTGACCTGGTGGTAGTGATTTCTGGTTTCTGCGCACTTTCCCTGTGTCCCAGAGTAAAGTGCGTGCGCACTCTGAGTGCATGTGGTGAGATAGGCCTGCCCTCCCATAGGAATGCATGGGGAATGTATGTGTCCCTGGTAGTTCCTGATGCGTGGGGTGTGCAGGGTCGAGTCTGGTATGTGCGGACTCGTGTGATTGAATGCTGCGCAATGATGTATGCAGCGTGTATGTGTCTAGTGTGGAAGTGCCACTTCTAGACATGGCTGTGCGTGTGCTGACACGTGAATGGATAGAGCTGGCTGGTGAGCCTGGCTCCAGGAGTCTGGATGGGTCTGCCCCGGTGGTGAGTGTTGAGATCAGCATGTGTGATGTGAGGGAGTGGTGCACCTGGGTCCTGTGAATAGGGCTGGTATTTCCCCACACAATGCTGGTTCCGCCCCCTGTGGTGCGACTGATGACCCTAGCCCTGCCAGTGAATAGAGTGAGGGGCTGAGCACATCAAGGGTGCTCCCCAACCAGCTGCGACTGGTTTTCCCCCTCACCCTGAACCAAGAACAAAGGGAAAAGGTGTATAAAAATGGGGCTGTGTCCCCACAGAGGTGTTCTCTTCCAGGATCCTGCCTGAGGGGGCTGCTGCTGTTGCTGGGCCAGAGGACTGCCACTTGGACTACCTCCCTGCCTGGAGGCCCAGTGAGCTGGCTCTGGGCCCAGCCTTTCCCCCCCTGCCTTGCTGTATACAGAGGAGAACTGTGCTGGACTGTTATATTCTCCCCTAAGCGCTAGGAGCGCTGTATTTGGACCTCAGCATCGAGAAGCGCTCTCCCTGAAGAGCGCTTTCATTGTGGCCCGCAGCGCGGCGCTACGATAATCTGCGAGGGAATCCCGACGTAGGGATTCCCCGCTTTCTGCCGCGTTTTGAGGCGGGTGCCCACCCCGCATTGTGGTGCTCGAGCGGGAGCCCACCCCGCTTTATTGGAGAATTAATATCCCTAGCGGGTGCCCACCCTGCCAGGGACTTTGCCGTCCTTGTTGCATCCCCCTCGCGGGTGCCCACCCTGCATCACCGCGATCGGAAAATCACCGCCGCGGCCCCCGCGAAACCGGAAGCCAGGCAACCGGAGTCAGGACGTGGGCGGGACATCGAGCCGGAAGTGACGGGAGCCTACTCCGCGCTTCTGCAGAGGAAGAAGGAAGCGAGGCAGCGAGACGCTGCTGCCCCACCGGAGTGCTGCCGGCGAGAGTGAGAGAGCCCCGAGGAGCGGGAGCCCTCTTGTGACAGGTGAGGCGCTCTGTTGAGCCCAAAGTCCCCGTGTGGCTGGGAACATTTCCTCGCGCCCCCAGCCTGTGCAGTGCCCGGGAAGGCACAGGGCAGTTCTGCCTCGCTGTTCTGCTGCGTGCGAAGCCCAAACCCCGCTGGCAATATTTGTTTAGAGTCCCCCGAGCGGGACTCCAACGAGGCGGTCATTATTCGTTGCTCAGAGTCCAGAGGGACTCCAAGACGGCGCATTGTTTGTTAAGAGCCCACGAGGCTCCAACGTTGCCCCAGGGCACATTTGCAGTTCAGAGCCACAGAGGCTCTAAGGGGCATTTCTTGTTACCTGAGCCCAGAGAGGCTCCAAGGGGCCAGTCCTTTGTTTAGAGCCCAGAGGGGCTCAGGGGACAGTCAGTTGGCCAGAGCCTGCAAGGTTCCAGCATTGGCCCCATCATTGTTCTACAGCTGCCCAGCACTTCGTGGGCAGCTGCTCCGTTTAGGTCCCTGACATTGGGACACAGGGCGTCCTAGCCCCTACGAGGCCAGTTGGCCTAGGGACTGCCACAGGTGGTGGCTAATGTGAGTTTTGCGCTATTGTTCCCAACCTACACCTCTGAATGTGTTGTGATGCATCATGTGTAATGTGTTCCTACCCCTACAGGTATTGTGATACCTAGGTGGTTATTCTCCCTAGTACAGGTGGTGCTAGTGAGGTCCTGGTTCCCTGCGTGACATTCTCCTAAGGTGGTTAGGGTTGCGTAGGTGGTACTTACCTGTTACCAGTAGTTACTGGTTGTGTGCTACATGTGTTATTTTGTGCTACAGTAATTTTATATCCTATGCTCTAAGTGCTAAGTTCTAAAAGTGCTAATTCCTGACAGTGGTCCATGTGGCCCTGTCCCCTGGACATAAAATCCCTTGTAAAATTCTGCCCAGTGCCAGTTGGCACAGTGTAAATTGTGTGAATATTATCTAAAGTGTTTTGGTATAATACAAAGGCTTTCTTTATATAACCTTGTGTGGAGTTTCTTTTGTGGTGGGCCTAGGGTGTTGTTGCCGTGTGCGCGCGCAAACGCTTTACACATTGCCTCCGGGATAAGCCTGACTGCTCGTGCCAAGCTACCAAGGGGGTGAGCAGGGGTTATCTTTGGTGTGTAACTCCCCAGCCCTGACTAGAGTGGTGGTTTCTGCTTGGCTTTGGTGCAAGCCCTAGCCAACCAGAAATCCCATTTCTAACACTCACACACTGCTCACCCTGCACACACACACTCTGATCACCCTGCACACCCACACACTGCTCACCCTGCACACCCACACACTGTTCACACTGCACACCCACACACTGCTCACCCTGCATACTCACACACTGTTCACCCTGCACACTCACACACTGCACACCCTGCATACTCACACACTACTGGGCCTGCACAACCACACACTGCTCACCCTGCACACCCACACACTGCTCACTATGCATACTCACACACTGCTCACCCTGCATACTCACACACTGCTCACCATGCACACCTACACTCGGCTCACCCTGCACTCCCACACACTGCTCACCCTGCACACCCACACACTGTTCACACTGCACAGCCACACACTGCTCACCCTGCATACTCACACACTGCTCACCCTGCACACTCACACACTGCTCACCCTGCATACTCACACACTGCTCACCCTGCACACCCACACTCTGCTCACCCTGTACACCCACACACTGCTCACCCTAAACACCCACACACTGTTCACACTGCACACCCACACACTGCTCACCCTTCATACTCACACACTGTTCACCCTGCACACTCACACACTGCACACCCTGCATACTCACACACTACTGGCCCTGCACACCCACACACTGCTCACCCTGTAAACTCACACACGGCTCACCCTGCATACTCACACACTGCTCACCCTGCACACTCACACACTGCTTACCCTGCACACCCACACTCTGATCACCCTGCACACCCACACACTGCTCACCCTGCACACCCACACACTGTTCACACTGCACACCCACACACTGCTCACCCTGCATACTCACACACTGTTCACCCTGCACACTCACACACTGCACACCCTGCATACTCACACACTACTGGGCCTGCACAACCACACACTGCTCACCCTGCACACCCACACACTGCTCACTATGCATACTCACACACTGCTCACCCTGCATACTCACACACTGCTAACCATGCGCACCTACACTCTGCTCACCCTGCACTCCCACACACTGCTCACCCTGCACACCCACACACTGTTCACACTGCACAGCCACACACTGCTCACCCTGCATACTCACACACTGCTCACCCTGCACACTCACACACTGCTCACCCTGCATACTCACACTGCTCACCCTGCATACTCACACACTGCTCACCCTGCACACTCACACACTGCTCACCCTGCATACTCACACACTGCTCACCCTGCACACCCACACTCTGCTCACCCTTCATACTCACACACTGTTCACCCTGCACACTCACACACTGCACACCCTGCATACTCACACACTACTGGCCCTGCACACCCACACACTGCTCACCCTGTAAACTCACACACGGCTCACCCTGCATACTCACACACTGCTCACCCTGCACACTCACACACTGCTTACCCTGCACACCCACACTCTGCTCGCCTGCACACCCACAGACTGCTCACCCTGCACACCCATACATTGCTCACTCTGCACACTCACACACTGCTCACCCTGCACATTCACACACTGCTCTCCCTGCACACTCACACACTGTTCACCCTGCATACTCACAAACTGCTCACCGTGCATGCTCACACACTGCTAACCCTGTACACCCACACACAGCTCACCTTGCACAACCACACACTGCACACCCTGCACACCCACACACTGCTCACACTCGCACACTGCTCACGCTGCACATTCACACACTCCTCACCTTGCACACCCACACACTGCACACCCTGCACACCCACACACTGCTCACACTCACACAATGCTCACCCTGCACACCCACACACTGCTCACCCTGCATATCAACACACTGCTCACCCTGTACAGTCACACACTGCTTGTCGGGAACCCACACACACACTGCTCAGCCTGCACACACACACACTGGTCACCCTGCACTCTCAAGCACTGCTCACTCTTTAACACACTGCTGGCCCTGGACACTCACACACTGCTCAACCTGCATACTCACACACTGCTCGCCCTGCACACCCACACACTGCTCACCCTGTTCACCCACACTCTGCTCACTCTGCACACCCACAGACTGCTCACCCTGCATACCCACACATTGCTCACCCTGTACACTCACACACTGCTCACCCTGCATACTGACACACTACTCACCCTGTACACCCACAATCTGCTCACCCTGCATACTCACACACTGCTCACCGTGCATGCTCACACACTGCTAGCCCTGTACACCCACACACAGCTCACCTTGCACAACCACACACTGCTCACCCTGCACACCCACCCACTGCTCACCCTGCACATCTGCACACTGCTCACCCTGCACACTCACTCTGCTGGCCCTGGACACTCACACACTGCTCACCCTGCTCACCCACAATCTGATCACCCTGCACACCCACAGACTGCTCAACCTGCACACCCACACATTGCTCACACTGTATACTCACACACTGCTCACACTGCATACTCACACACTACTAACCCTGCACACTCACAATCTGCTCACCCTGCACACTCACACACTGCATACTCACACACTACTGGCCCTGCACACCCACACTCTGCTCACCCTGCATACTCACACACTGCTCACCCTGCACACTCACACACTGCTTACCCTGCACACCCACACTCTGCTCCCCTGCACACCCACAGACTGCTCACCCTGCACACCCCTACATTGCTCACCCTGCACACTCACACACTGCTCACCCTGCACATTCACACACTGCTCTCCCTGCACACTCACACACTGTTCACCCTGCATACTCACATACTGCTCACCCTGCATACTCACACATGGCTCACCCTGCACACTCACACACTGCTCACCCTGCATACTCACACTCTGCTGGGCCTGGACACCCACACACTGCTCCCACTGTACACTCACACACTGCTCACACTCACACACTGCTCACCCTGCATACTCACACACTGCTCACCCTGCATACTCACACACTGCTCACCATGCACACCTACACTCTGCTCACCCTGCACTCCCACACTGCTCACCCTGCACACCCACACACTGCTCACCCTGCATACTCACACACTGCTCACCCTGCACACTCACACATTGCTCACCCTGCATACTCACACACTGCTCACCCTGCACACCCATACTCTGCTCACACTGCACACCCACACACTGCTCACCCTGCACACTCACACACTGCGCACCCTGCATACTCACACACTACTGGCCCTGCACACCCACACACTGCTCACCATGCATACTCACACACTGCTCACCCTGCATACTCACACACTGCTCACCCTGCATACTCACACACTGCTCACCCTGCACACTCACACACTGCTCACCCTGCTTAACCACACTCTGCTCCCCTGCACACCCACAGACTGCTCACCCTGCAGACCCATACATTGCTCACCCTGTAAACTCACACACTGCTCACCCTGCACATTCACACACTGCTCTCCCTGCACACTCACACACTGTTCACCCTGCATACTCACACACTGCTCACCCTGCATACTCACACACGGCTCACCCTGCACACTCACACACTGCTCACCCTGCATACTCACATTCTGCTGGGCCTGCACACCCACACACTGCTCCCACTGCACACTCACACACTGCTCACACTCACACACTGCTCACCCTGCACACCCACACACTGCTCACCATGCATACTCACACACGGCTCACCCTGCATACTCACACACTGCTCACCATGCACACCTACACTCTGCTCACCCTGCACTCCCACACACTGTTCACCCTGCATACTCATACACTGTTCACCCTGCACACTCACACACTGCACACCCTGCATACTCACACACTACTGGCCCTGCACAACCACACACTGCTCACCGTGCACACCCACAAACTGCTCACTATGCATACTCACACACTGCTCACCCTGCATACTCACACACTGCTCACCCTGCACACCCACACACTGCTCACCCTGCACACCCACACACTGTTCACACTGCACACCCACACACTGCTCACCCTTCATACTCACACACTGTTCACCCTGCACATTCACACACTACACACCCTGCATACTCACACACTACTGGCCCTGAACACCCACACACTGCTCACCCTGCATACTCACACATGGCTCACCCTGCATACTCACACACTGCTCACCCTGCACACTCACACACTGCTTACCCTGCACAACCACACTCTGCTTGCCTGCACACCCACAGACTGCTCACCCTGCACACACATACATTGCTCACTCTGCACACTCACACACTGCTCACCCTGCACATTCACACACTGCTCTCCCTGCACACTCACACACTGTTCACCCTGCATACTCACAAACTGCTCACCGTGCATGCTCATGCACTGCTAGCCCTGTACACCCACACAGAGCTCACCTTGCACAACCACACACTGCACACCCTGCACAGCCACACGCTGCTCACACTCGCACACTGCTCACGCTGCACATTCACACACTACTCACCTTGCACACCCACACACTGCACACCCTGCACACCCACACACTGCTCACACTCACACACTGCTCACCCTGCACACCCACACACTGCTCACCCTCCATATCAACACACTGCTCACCCTGTACAGTCACACACTGCTTGTCCGGGACACACGCACACTGCTCAGCCTGCACACACACACACTGGTCACCCTGCACTCTCAAGCACTGCTCACTCTTTAACACACTGCTGGCCCTGGACACTCACACACTGCTCAACCTGCATACTCACACACTGCTCACCCTGCACACCCACACACTGCTCACCCTGCTCACCCACACTCTGCTCACTCTGCACACCCAGAGACTGCTCACCCTGCATACCCACACATTGCTCACCCTGCACACTCACACACTGCTCACCCTGCATACTGACACACTACTCACCCTGTACACTCACAATCTGCTCACCCTGCATACTCACACACTGCTCACCTTGCATGCTCACACACTGCTAGCCCTGTACACCCACACACAACTCACCTTGCACAACCACACACTGCTCACCCTGCACACCCACCCACTGCTCACCCTGCACATCCGGACACTGCCCACCCTGCACACTCACTCTGCTGGCCCAGGACACTCACACACTGCTCACCCTGCTCACACACAATCTGATCACCCTGCACACCCACAGACTGCTCAACCTGCACACCCACACATTGCTCACACTGCATACTCACACACTTCTCATCCTGCATACTCACACACTACTCACCCTGCACACCCACAATCTGCTCACCCTGCACACTCACACACTGCATACTCACACACTACTGGCCCTGCACACCCAAACACTGCTCACCCTGCATACTCACACACTGCTCACCCTGCATACTCACACACTGCTCACCCTGCACACTCACACACTGCTTACCCTGCACACCCACACTCTGCTCCCCTGCACACTCACACACTGCTCACCCTGCACATTCACACACTGCTCTCCCTGCACACCCACACTTTTCACCCTGCATACTCACATACTGCTCACCCTGCATACTCACACATGGCTCACCCTGCACACTCACACACTGCTCACCCTGCATACTCACACTCTGCTGGGCCTGGACACCCACACACTGCTACCACGGTACACTCACACACTGCTCACACTCAAACACTGCTCACCCTGGATACCCACACACTGCTCACCATGCATACTCACACACTGCTCACCCTGCATACTCACACACTGCTCACCATGCACACCTACACTCTGCTCACCCTGCACTCCCACACACTGCTCATCCTGCACACCCACACACTGCTCACCCTGCATACTCACACACTGCTCACCCTGCACACTCACACTACTGGCCCTGGGCTCCACACACTGCTCACCCTGCATACTCACACTCTACCCACCCTACACACCCACACACTGGCCATCCTGCATACTCACACACTGTTCACCCTGCATGCTCACACACTGCTCACCCTGATTATTCACACACTGCTGGCCCTGGACACCCACACACTGCTCACCCTGCACTCTCACCCACTTCTCGCACACACAGTGCTCACCCTGCACACCCACACACTGCTCACCCTGCACACCCACACACTGCTCACCCTGCATACTCACACACTGCTCACCCTGCACACCCACACTCTGCTGACCCTGCACACCCACACACTGCTCACCCTGCACACCCACACACTGTTCACCCTGCACACTCACACACTGCGCATCCTGCATACTCACACACTACTGGCCCTGCACACCCACACACTGCTCACCATGCATATGCACACACTGCTCACCGTGCATACTCACACACTTCTCACCCTGCACACTCACACACTGCTCACCCTGCACACCCACACTCTGCTCCCCTGCACACGCACAGACTGCTCACCCTGCACACCCATACATTGCTCACCCTGTACACTCACACACTGCTCCCCCTGCACATTCACACACTGCTCTCCCTGCACACTCACACACTGTTCACCCTGCATACTCACACACTGCTCACCCTGCACACTCACACATTGCTCACCATGCACTCTCAAGCACTGCTCACTCTTAAACATACTGCTGGCCCTGGATACCCACACACTGCTCACCCTGCATACCCACACACTGCTCACTCTGCACTCGCAAGCACTGCTCACTCTTTAACCCCTTCCATGCTGCGCAAATTCCGCCGCTGTGCTGACGGAATCTTGCGCGGGCGTGGTCATGACGGAACGGTTCCGTCATGAGCACAGCTCAACCGTGGCTCATGACGGAACCGTTCCGTCATGAGCACCGAAGGGGTTAACAGACTGTTGGCCCTGGACATCCAAACACTACTCACCCTGCACACTCACACACTGTTCACCCTGCCCACCCACTCACTGCTCACCCTGCACACCTACACATTGCTCACCCTGCACATCCACACATTTCTCACCCTGCACAATCACATACTGCTCACCCTGCACACTCACACTACTGGCCCTGGGCTCCACACACTGCTCACCCTGCATACTCACACACTACCCACCCTACACACCCACACACTGGTCATCCTGCATACTCACACACTGTTCACCCTGCATGCTCACACACTGCTCACCCTGATTATTCACACACTGCTGGCCCTGGACACCCACACACTGCTCACCCTGCACTCTCACCCACTTCTCGCACACACACTGCTCACCCTGCACACCCACACACTGCTCACCCTGCATGCTCACACACTGCTCACCCTGCACACTCACACCCTGGACACTCACACACTGCTCATGCTGCACATTCACACACTACTCACCTTGCACACCAACACACTGCACACCCAGCACACCCACACACTGCTCACACTCACACACTGCTCCCCCTGCACACCCACACACTGCTCGCCCTGCATATCAACACACTGCTCACCCTGTATAGTCACACACTGCTGTCCCTGGACACACGCACACTGCTCAGCCTGCACACCCACACACTACTGGCCCTGCACACCCACACACTGCTCACCCTGCATACTCACACACTGCTCACCCTGCATACTCACACACTGCTCACCCTGCACACTCACACACTGCTTACCCTGCACACCCACACTCTTCTCTCCTGCACACCCACAGACGGCTCACCATGCACACACCTACATTGCTCACCCTGCACACTCACACACTGCTCTCCCTGCACAGTTACACACTGTTCACCCTGCATACTCACACACTGCTCACCCTGCACACTCACACATTGCTCACCCTGCCCTCTCAAGCACTGCTCACTCTTAAACATACTGCTGGCCCTGGATACCCACACACTGCTCACCCTGCATACCCACACACTGCTCACCCTGCACTCTCAAGCACTGCTCACTCTTTAACAGACTGTTGGCCCTGGACATCCAAACACTACTCACCCTGCACACTCACACACTGTTCACCCTGCCCACCCACTCACTGCTCACCCTGCACACCTACACATTGCTCACCCTGCACATCCACACATTTCTCACCCTGCACAATCACATACTGCTCACCCTGCACACTCACACTACTGGCCCTGGGCTCCACACACTGCTCACCCTGCATACTCACACACTACCCACCCTACACACCCACACACTGGTCATCCTGCATACTCACACACTGTTCACCCTGCATGCTCACACACTGCTCACCCTGATTATTCACACACTGCTGGCCCTGGACACCCACACACTGCTCACCCTGCACTCTCACCCACTTCTCGCACACACACTGCTCACCCTGCACACCCACACACTGCTCACCCTGCATGCTCACACACTGCTCACCCTGCACACTCACACCCTGGACACTCACACACTGCTCATGCTGCACATTCACACACTACTCACCTTGCACACCAACACACTGCACACCCAGCACACCCACACACTGCTCACACTCACACACTGCTCCCCCTGCACACCCACACACTGCTCGCCCTGCATATCAACACACTGCTCACCCTGTATAGTCACACACTGCTGTCCCTGGACACACGCACACTGCTCAGCCTGCACACCCACACACTACTGGCCCTGCACACCCACACACTGCTCACCCTGCATACTCACACACTGCTCACCCTGCATACTCACACACTGCTCACCCTGCACACTCACACACTGCTTACCCTGCACACCCACACTCTTCTCTCCTGCACACCCACAGACGGCTCACCATGCACACACCTACATTGCTCACCCTGCACACTCACACACTGCTCTCCCTGCACAGTTACACACTGTTCACCCTGCATACTCACACACTGCTCACCCTGCACACTCACACATTGCTCACCCTGCCCTCTCAAGCACTGCTCACTCTTAAACATACTGCTGGCCCTGGATACCCACACACTGCTCACCCTGCATACCCACACACTGCTCACCCTGCACTCTCAAGCACTGCTCACTCTTTAACAGACTGTTGGCCCTGGACATCCAAACACTACTCACCCTGCACACTCACACACTGTTCACCCTGCCCACCCACTCACTGCTCACCCTGCAAACCTACAAATTGCTCACCCTGCACATCCACACATTTCTCACCCTGCACAATCACATACTGCTCACCCTGCACACTCACACTGCTTGCCCTGGGCTCCACACTGTTAGACGGACCGGGAGGGTCGGCCGAGGACAAAGGGAGAGGTCTCCGGGGAGAGCCGTCTCCAGCGCTCGTACAGACGAATAACTTCCCCCCCACAGAGGTACACCACACAATGATAAGGTTTAACATTCTTTATAAGCAATCTTTAGGTACGATAGAATGGTACAAGGAGGTCAGGACTCAGGGGTCCCCTTGATTCTAGTCTCTTGGTTGGGAAAGGGGGTAGCGGGACAGTCTTGTTACCAATCAGGTAGATGCGATGGTATGATGGATAGCTCACAATCCTCGAGCTCGGCGTTCGAGATGGACGGACCGCGGCAGCGCCAGCAGGTCCCGGTGAAGGTGGTAGTTACAACGGTCCGCGGCAGCGCCAGCAGGTCCCGGCGAGGATGGTAGTTACAACGGTCCGCGGCAGCGCCAGCAGGTCCCGACGAGGATGGTAGTTACAACGGTCCGCGGCAGCGCCAGCAGGTCCCGACGAGGATGAAGGATGCAGAAGGTTGCGGCAGCGCCAGCAGGCAGGATGATAGTTCACAAGGCAGGACTACGGCAGCGCCAGTAGTCCGTCAAGGATGAGTTCTTCACGGTGTCTCTCGACTCCAGGATACAACTCCCTTCCTGCTCTGGAGCTGCCCCAGTTATAGGTCTGGCGCCCTTTGATGTCCGGACCCTCGCACTTGGAGGTCGGGAGGTCCGGGATGAGGGAGTCCAGACACCCAGCAGGGGGGTGGAGCCAGCGCCCGGGGGAGCTGGGGGCGATCGGCACCTGGCGGGGGAGAGCCATCGACCCTTCTTTCTCCCATTGACCTGCCAAGTGGTCCGTTCACCTCCTGGGTGGATGGTGGTGCCGGGATGTCGGGGCCTGGCCAGGCCCAGGGTTAGGGTCGAGCTGAGGCCATGCGGCCTCGTGGTGCAGTGTCCAAGATGGCGGCCGGGCCAGGCGAGGGAGCCGGTAGTGGTTCGGCCCCATGATACAGAGATGTCCGGGGGCAGGAATTCCGTCTTGGGACGGGGTGCGGGTTGCTTCTGTGGGTAACACCTGGGGGGCCGGGGCTCGGGCCCTGTCATGCGGGGAGGGAGCAAACCCTTCATGTGGCCTGTCCAACATGCGTCCCCCCCAGATGAAGGCGGGGAGAGTCACCCATCCTCTTGGGGACTCTCCTCGTCGAGGCGGAAAAAGCGTGACAGGCCATCCGCGTTGGCGTGGTCTTGGCCCGGTCGGTGTTCCACAGTGAAGTCCATCCCCTGCAGGGAGATGGACCAACGCAATAGTTTGGGGTTTTCCCCCTGCCTCTGCATTAGCCACTGCAGGGGCCGATGATCTGTTTGCACCCGGAAGTGGGTACCGAAGAGATAGGGCCGGAGCTTTTTGAGGGCCCACACCACTGCGAAGGCCTCCCTCTCGATGGTGCTCCAGCGCTGTTCTCGGGCCAGGAGGCATCTGCTGATGAAGGCCACTGGTTGGTCAAGTCCCTCGGAGTTCAACTGGGAGAGGACCGCCCCGATGCCATGGTCGGAGGCATCTGTTTGTACGATGAATTCCCGACTGTAGTCGGGGGCCTGGAGCACAGGGGCAGTGCACATGGCGGCTTTCAGCTTCTCGAAGGCCGCTTGACAGTCTGGGGTCCAGTTGACCTTCTTCGGGTGGTTTTTGGATGTGAGTCCCGTGAGGGGCCCCACAATGCTGCCATAGTCCCTCACGAACCGCCGGTAGTAGCCGGTGAGCCCCAAGAAGGCTCGGACCTCGGTCTGTGTGACTGGAGGCTGCCAGGACTGGATGGCAGCGATCTTGAGTTGTAGAGGGGCCACCAGACCGCTTCCCACCTGGTGTCCGAGATAGGTCACGGACCCCTGACCAATTTGGCACTTGCCGGCCTTGATTGTAAGGCCGGCTCGTTGGAGGGCCTGCAGGACCTCTCGGAGGTGGTGGAGGTGGTCGGACCAGTGGCGGCTGTACACAGCGATATCGTCCAGGTAGGCGGCGCTGAACTCCTCGAGTCCCGCCAAGACCTGGTTCACTAGTCGCTGAAAAGTAGCTGGGGCATTCTTCATGCCGAATGGCATGACTTTGAAGTGGTAGTGGCCATCTGGGGTAGAAAAGGCGGATCGTTCTTGGGCCCGGGGTGTGAGACCGATCTGCCAGTAGCCCGCTGTCAGGTCGAAGATGCTGAGGTAGCGGGCAGCCCCCATGCGGTCGATCATTTCATCCGCTCGGGGGATGGGATGAGCGTCGGTTCTGGTGACAGCATTCAAGCCCCGATAGCCGACGCAGAATCGGAGCTCAGGAGTGGTGCCGGGGGCAGCAGCTTTGGGGACCAGCACGACCGGGCTGGCCCAGGGGCTGTCCGAGGGCTCGATGACCTCGAGCGTGAGCATCTTTGATACCTCCTCTTGGATTCAGGCCCGTACCCGATCTGGTACGCGGTACGCCCGGTGTCTGATAGGGGGACTGTCCCCAGTGTCCACGTCGTGCAAGCACCAGGGGGTGACCCCTGGGGTGAGGGAAAACAAGGTCGCAAACTGCAGCAGGAGGTCCCGGCAGCCTTGGCGCTGTTCCGGGGTGAGGGCATCTGAGAGTCGGACCCCGTCCACGGAACCATCTTTCTCACGAGTCTTCAGGAGATCAGGGAGAGGCTCGGAGTCTTCTTCCGCTCCACTGTCTGTAGCCATCAGGAGGCTGAGCTCCGAGCGCACAAAGTGGGGTTTGAGTCTGTTGGTGTGGAGGACCCGGAGGGGGTTCCGTGGAGATTCCACATCGATGAGATAGGTGACGGGGCTCTTGCGCTCGACCACTTTGAAGGGCCCCGTCCACTTGTCCTGCAAGGCATATGGCTCGGTGGGGGACATCACCCACACTTGTTGGCCAGGTTCGAATTCGATGGAGGAGGCATTTTGATCGTACCATTTTTTCATGTCCTCCTGACTGGCCTCAAGGTTCGCTTTCGCCTTTTCTCTGAATCGCCTGGTCTGATTGCGTAGGGTCAGGAGGTACTTGAAGACGTCTGGAGGGGTCTTTAGGGGGGCCATCTCCCAACCTTCTTTGACTAGGCTGAGGGGCCCTCGCACAGGGTGCCCGTACAAGAGTTTGAAAGGGCTAAAGCCGAGGGACTTTTGGGGGACTTCTCGATATGCGAAGAGGAGGCACGGAAGTAGCACATCCCACTGGCGACGGAGGGGCTCTTCCAACCCCCCAATCATTCCCTTGAGCGTGCGGTTGAACCGCTCGACTAGTCCGTTTCCTTGAGGGTGATAGGGGGTCGTGAATAGGTAGGTGACCCCGCACTGTTGCCAGAGGGACTTCATATATTTCGAAATAAAGTTTGTGCCTCTGTCGCTGACGACTTCTCGGGGGAAGCCCACCCGGGAGAAGATCCCCATTAAGGCCCGGCCGACCACCGGGGCTGTTACAGTTCGCAGGGGCACAGCCTCGGGGTAGCGGGTGGCGTGGTCCACCAGTACCAGGATGAACCGATGTCCTTGTGCGGTACGGGGGTCCAGGGGCCCCACAATGTCTATTCCCACCCTCTCGAACGGGGTGGTGACAACTGGGAAGGGTTGCAGAGGTGCTTTGAGTTTGCAGCCGCTCTTCCCGCTGGCCTGGCACGTGGGGCAGGACCGGCAGTGGTTGAGGACGTCGTTTCTCATCTTTGGCCAGAAAAAGTGGGTCACCAGGCGACTGTAGGTTTTGTCCTGGCCCAGGTGTCCAGCCAGAGGGACATCGTGGGCCAAATTTAACAGGAAGTCTCTAAAACGGAGGGGCACCACCAGCACTCGACTGGCCCCTAACTCTGCGATTCTCTGTTCACTGTACAATAGGTCGTTGTCCCAATAGATCCAATGGGCTCCGGTGGTGTCCCCTGCGCTCTGGGCGAGGGCTTGCTGGCGGAGTCCCTCGAGGGAGGGACAGGTCTTCTGTTCTTGACGGAACTGTTCCTGGGTGGGCCCCCCTTCTTGACGCCACTGAGCCAGGTCGGGAAGGTCCTGGGGCTGAGCGAGCCCTTCGGGGGTTTGCTCTGGGGGGTCGGTATGGTCGGTGTCCTCTACTGGAGCGATCGGGGGAGGAGGTGCTGGCCATTCTGGTTCTTCTGATCGGGGGATGGCCCGGGCGGCCATGGACCGGGTGGTTACGCACGCCCAGTCCGGGAGGCCCAACATCCCCAGGTGCTCTCTTCTTTCTACGGCGGCCCACGGGGAACTCTCAAGATCATTCCCCAGGAGACAGTCCACGGGGGCATCATCTCGGACCGTCACCTTCAACATGCCGGAGACTCCTCCCCATTCGAAGGGGACGCAGGCCATCCGACATAGACTCTCCGAGTTGTCGGCTGAACGGACGGGGCAGAGAATGTTCGGCAGGATCTGCTCTGGTTTTACCAGGTGACAGCGGACGGCCGTCACACTGGCCCCCGTGTCACGTAGTGCTTCCGCCCGGCGTCCATTAATGTTCACCCACTGACTATATTTTCTGGTGTTGGCGGGTAGGGGAGCCCGCGGGACCATGTCTCTTCCCCCTCAGCACGCTAGAACCATGGCGGCCGGTTCCCACTCTTGTCGTTCCTGTTCGCATTCTTCCTGTTCTTCGGAGATTTGTTCTCCCCCCAGGGCGGCGGCAGCTACCTGGCGGGGTCTCGGAGTTTGATTCTGTGGACAATTCGGGTCATTGGCATAGTGGCCGACTCGCTGGCATCGGTGACACGTGACATTGGCTCGGAACCCCGGGCGCATCGGGGGGTTGCCCCGGCTGGCCGGGGGCGGGGTGCTGGCAGCGGGAGCGGCCGGGACGGTGTCTCTTCCTCGTCCCTGACCTCCTCCTCCTCCTCGGGGACGGTGCTGACCTTGATTGTTCCGGTTCTGTTCGTGCGGCCCTCTCCGGCCTACTCGGGTGCTTTCCCACCGGTCAGCTTCGGCGGCGAGTTGCCGTGGGTCAGTCAATTTACTGTCGAGGAGGTGCTGCCTGAGCTCGATGAAGCAGTTGTTAGAGAGGTGCTCCCACACCATGAGATTAAAAAGTTGCTCGTAGGTCGTTACGTGGCTTCCCTTGATCCAACCCTCGAAGGCTCGGCTGAAATAGTTGACATATTCCACCCAAGTTGTACCCGGGATCCGGGAGCAGTCTCGGAACCTCTGGCGGTACATTTCGGGTGTGAGCCCATATCGGGTGAGGAGGGCAGCCTTCATGTGATCATAGGATGACATCAGATGGTCTGGGAGCTGTAACAGGGCATCGCGGCCTTCATTGACGAACCTCCCCCATAGACCGGCTCCCCAGTCACTTCGATCGATCCGGTGGGAGGTCATGGCGATCTCGTAGGCCTTGAACCACTGTTGTATGTCGTCCTCTCGGACATACTCTCGAACGACATCCTTGGGGATGTGGACTTTCTTTTCTGTCGCTCCTGGGGTGCGCGGTTGCTCGGGCACCTCCAGTTCTTTGTTCTGCTTCCGTAGGTCTATTTCTGCCAGTTTGCGCTCGTGCTCGTACGCTAATCTCTTTTCTTCGAGCTCTCTCTGCCTCTGTTTTTCTTCCCGTTCTTCTCGGAGCCGCAGATGTTCTAGGTTCAGTTTTTGTTCGGCTAATTTTAGTTCACCGTCCATTTTGAGCCGTGCCATTTCTAACTCATGTAGTCTGTTTTTCTCTCTCTCTTGGATCTCTTCCTGCGAGAGGCCCGTTCTTCGCTCCTCGGGAGCCGTGGTGTTCCTCTCTGATGCTGCAATGTTTTGGTCCGGGGGTCTGGCGGCCCCGGTTTCTGCCCACGACTCAATGGCGTGCTTGAAATCGTCTTTAGTACTCAGACCGGTGGTAGCAATGCCTAGTTCAATGCAGAATTGTTTCAACTCACGATGGCTGTACTCTTCCAATTTCTCCATTTGGAATTTCTCGGTGGATCCGCTCTCTTTGGTTGTCATTGTGGTTTCGTCATTGGGGTGAGTTACTCTCTGTACGATTACGCGTTGATTCGGATCGCGCCGCTGGCCACCAATGTTAGACGGACCGGGAGGGTCGGCCGAGGACAAAGGGAGAGGTCTCCGGGGAGAGCCGTCTCCAGCGCTCGTACAGACGAATAACTTCCCCCCCACAGAGGTACACCACACAATGATAAGGTTTAACGTTCTTTATAAGCAATCTTTAGGTACGATAGAATGGTACAAGGAGGTCAGGACTCAGGGGTCCCCTCGATTCTAGTCTCTTGGTTGGGAAAGGGGGTACCGGGACAGTCTTGTTACCAATCAGGTAGATGCGATGGTATGATGGATAGCTCACAATCCTCGAGCTGGACGGACCGCGGCAGCGCCAGCAGGTCCCGGTGAAGGTGGCAGTTACAACGGTCCGCGGCAGCGCCAGCAGGTCCCGGCGAGGATGGTAGTTACAACGGTCCGCGGCAGCGCCAGCAGGTCCCGACGAGGATGGTAGTTACAACGGTCGGCGGCAGCGCCAGCAGGTCCCGACGAGGATGGTAGTTACAACGGTCCACGGCAGCGCCAGCAGGTCCCGACAAGGATGAAGGATGCAGAAGGTTGCGGCAGCGCCAGCAGGCAGGATGATAGTTCACAAGGCAGGACTACGGCAGCGCCAGTAGTCTGTCAAGGATGAGTTCTTCACGGTGTCTCTCGACTCCAGGATACAACTCCCTTCCTGCTCTGGAGCTGCCCCAGTTATAGGTCTGGCGCCCTTTGATGTCCGGACCCTCGCACTTGGAGGTCGGGAGGTCCGGGATGAGGGAGTCCAGACACCCAGCAGGGGGGTGGAGCCAGCGCCCGGGGGAGCTGGGGGGGCGATCGGCACCTGGCGGGGGAGAGCCATCGACACTTCTTTCTCCCATCGACCTGCCAAGTGGTCCGTTCACCTCCTGGGTGGATGGTGGTGCCGGGATGTCGGGGCCTGGCCAGGCCCAGGGTTAGGGTCGAGCTGAGGCCATGCGGCCTCGTGGTGCAGTGTCCAAGATGGCGGCCGGGCCGGGCGAGGGAGCCGGTAGTGGTTCGGCCCCATGATACAGAGATGTCCGGGGGCAGGAATCCCGTCTTGGGACGGGGTGCGGGTTGCTTCTGTGGGTAACACCTGGGGGGCCGGGGCTCGGGCCCTGTCATGCGGGGAGGGAGCAAGCCCTTCATGTGGCCTGTCCAACACACACACTGCTCACCCTGCATACTCACACACTGTTCACACTGCATGCTCACATTGCTCACCCTGATTATTCACACACTGCTGGCCCTGGACACCCACACACTGCTCACCCTGCACTCTCACCCACTTCTCACACACACAGGCTCACCCTGTACACCCACACACTGCTCACCCTGCATGCTTACACACTGCTCACCCTGCACACTCACACCCTGGACACTCACACACTGCTCACGCTGCACATTCACACACTACTCACCTTGCACACCCACACACTGCACACCCTGCACACCCACACACTGCTCACACTCACACACTGCTCACCCTGCACACCCACACACTGCTCATCCTGCATATCAACACACTGCTCACCCTGTACAGTCACACACTGCTGGCCCTGGACACATGCACACTGCTCAGCCTGCACACCCACACAATACTGGCCCTGCACACCCACACACTTCTCACCCTTCATACTCACACACTGCTCACCCTGCATACTCACACACTGCTCACCCTGCACACTCACACACTGCTTACCCTGCACACCCACACTCTGCTCCCCTGCACACTCACACACTGCTCACCCTGCACATTCACACACTGCTCTCCCTGCACAGTCACACACTGTTCACCCTGCATACTCACACACTGCTCACCCTGCATACTCACACACGGCTCACCCTGCAAACTCACACACTGCTCACCCTGCATACTCACACTCTGCTGGGCCTGGACACCCACACACTGCTCCCACTGCACACTCACACACACACTGCTTACCCTGCATACCCACACACTGCTCACCATGCATACTCACACACTGCTCACCCTGCATGCTCACACACTGCTCACCATGCACACCTACACTCTGCTCACCCTGCACTCCCACACATTGCTCTCCCTGCACACCCACACACTGCTCACCCTGCATACTCACACACTGCTCACCCTGCACACCCACACTCTGCTCACCCTGCACACCCACACACTGCTGGCCCTGGACACTCACACACTGCTCAACCTGCATACTCACACACTGCTCACCCTGCACACCCACACACTGCTCACCCTGCTCACCCACACTCTGCTCACCCTGCATGCTCACACACTGCTCACCCTGATTATTCACACACTGCTGGCCCTGGACACCCACACACTGCTCACCCTGCACTCTCAAGCACTGCTCACTCTTTAACACACTGCTGGCCCTGGACACTCACACACTGCTCAACCTGCATACTCACACACTGCTCACCCTGCACACCCACACACTGCTCACCCTGCTCACCCACACTCTGCTCACCCTGCATGCTCACACACTGCTCACCCTGATTATTCACACACTGCTGGCCCTGCACACCCACACTCTGCTCACCCTGCATGCTCCCACACTGCTCACCCTGCACACTCGCACCCTGGACACTCACACACTGCTCACGCTGCACATTCACACACTGCTCACCTTGCACACCCACACACTGCACACCCTGCACACCCACACACTGCTCACACTCACACACTGCTCACCCTGCACACCCACACACTGCTCACCCTGCATATCAACACTGTTAGAAGTGGGATTTCTGGTTGGCTAAGGCTCGCGCCAAAGCCAGGCAGAAACCACCACTCTAAGTCAGGGCTGGGGAGTTACACGCCAAAGATAACCCCTGCTCACCCCCTTGGTAGCTTGGCACGAGCAGTCAGGCTTATCCCGGAGGCAATGTGTAAAGCGTTTGCACGCGCACACAGCAACAACACCCAAGGCCCACCACAAAAGAAACTCCACACAAGGTTTTATATAAAAATAGCCTTTGTATTATAATAAACACATTAGATGATAATCACATAGTATACACTGTGCCAACTGGCACTGGGCAGAATTTTACAAGGGACTATTTACACGGGACAGGGCCACATGGACCACTGTCAGAATCAGCACAAATCACCAATTGTACATGTAGAACATATACTAACTGTAACACAAATTATCACTGTAGAGCACAACCAGTAACTACTGGCGCAATAATGACCTCAACGTCATCACACTAGAATCAGGTATAAAAGCCATCCTGCATCCATCACAGGGGCATAAACACATTATGCAATTTCTCATAAGTCTAACGCATTAGACCTTACCTCCTAAGCATAATTACACTAGGGGCGTACATCGCACAGGGAAGTATAATCTCCCTAACATAAACCTAAATAGATAAAACAACCTCCTATGCAGAAATCCTATCTAGAGGTATAAAACACAGGGTGCGCAGAACATACTACACACAGTACATTTCCTAACACCCAACGCATTAGTATGTTAATCACTAAATCACATAAGGGCCCAGGTTGCGCCAGAACCTAAACGTAGCAGCTGCCCACTACTTGCTGGGCAGCTGGGGACAAGAACAGGGCCTAAACGCTGCAGCTGGCACTAAGTGCTGCGTAGCTGGGGAAGTCAAAATGAGGCATGGGCTCTCTTGGCCCTGGAAATAATGTCACAAAGTTGGAGCCACCTAGGCTCTAAGACAACATGTCCCCCCAGTACTGTGGAGCCACATGGGGCTCCTGAAATTAATATGCACCAACTAGAGAAAAACGCTGCCCCCCCCAATCACTGTGGAGCGCACTGGCACTTTTAGGGAATGAAATGCGCAGTTGTTGGAGCCACGGAGGCTCTAAAGATAACATGTCCCCCAAATCGTGGTAGCTGCATCTAACCATTGGGGCAGCGGGAAACACGGAATATGGGCAGGGCACCTCAGTGCCCTCTAGGACTTGGAAATGACTTGCCCCATCGTGGGGGCGACCCGCTGCCAGACGGGGCCGCCCAGGAAACCGGAACACTGTGCCTTCACTGGCACTCACAACCTGTGCCACGACATGCCCCTCAAATAATAGAAGCATGGGCCCCTCTGGGCCCTGATAACCAATTATGCAGCATCGGTGGAGCTGCCCACTCTCCTGGCGGGACCGCTCAGACTCCCGGACCAGCCCCTACTCACCGGAGCTTCTTTTGGGGACTCCCAGGTCTTCGGGTTGGGTCAGTAGCTGGCGTTGCTCTCTCCGCTCACTAGAGCCCCGCCTCGAATCCGGCCGGCACTTTGCTTTTCACCCGGGCCCCCTCCTGGGACCCGGGACTTGAACGTGGAGCCTGCGAGGCTCCCGGCTTCCTCTCGGCACGTCCCAGCGCGGGGTGGGCTCCCGCCTGGGTCTTCCAGCAGCACTGCTCTTTCACCCAGGCCCCCTACTGGGACCCGGGACTTTTTAGACATACATGGGGCTCCCTCAACTCTCGGGAGCCCCGCGAGGCAGGCACAGTCTTCTGGGATGCTTTCTCCCGGTCGGGCGAAATGACGGTGAGGCCCCGCCCCTGTCCCAGGCAGACGTGCCTGGCTTCCGGTTTTCGATCGGGCCGGCGGCGGTGATCTTCTTCTGGCGGCAATGCGGGGTGGGCACCCGCTTAAATAAAGATAAATAGGCGGGGTGGGCTCCCACATTCAGAATTAATAAAATGAAGAGGTGGCACTTACGGGTAGGCTCCCTCCGAATAAAAAGTGTAACGCGGGGTGGGCACCCTCTTCGGCTGACATCATGGGGGAATCTCTACGATGGGGATTCCCTCTACACAGACGGCAGCCCAGCGCTGCGGAGCTCCAGCGATCCTCGGGCTCAAAATAAAGTAATATAGCGCTCCCAGGGCGCTAGAAGCTAGAAGAAGCAATGAAGCGCTCACCAGGCGCTAGAAGTATGCAAAGGTCCTGGGGCAAAGAAGATAAATCCAAGTAGGTCCCAGAAGTCCATCAGGCATCCAGGGGCTGGGCAGGGCCCAGGGAGGCAAGCCTTCCCCTGGGCCCCAGCAGCAGCATGCCCCTGGTAGATTCAAGTCAGAACAAGAACATTTTCATGGGGTCTCAGCCCCTCTTTTATACACCAAATCCTTTGTTTCCAAAGGTGCAGGGAAGGGGCGGACCAGATGCAACTGGTTCCTGAGCACTTTGTTTTGCTCAGCCCCTCTCCCTATTCACAGGACAGGCCAGGGACATCAGACGCACCACAGGGGGTGGAGCCAGCATTGTGTGGGGAAAGCCCAGCCTTATTCAGGTCCCAGGTGTACTCCTCCCTGCCATCAACATGCAGCTCTCTCCATTCACCACCGGGGCAGACCCATCCTGACTCCTGGAGCTAGACACACCAGCCAATCGCAAGCCAGACAGTCACTGCACATTTATGCCAGCGTCTAGAAGTGGGTTGTTGGCTTCTCAGTGTCAATCACCCTGGTGGTACTTTTTTCATCTGATTTTTGGGAGGTGTTCAGTAGGTCTTACACGTGGTGGATTAATCACATTACACCTGATTTCCTTGATGTATAGACAATACAGATTCTGAACTCAAAGTATTTCTTAGTGTGTTTTTTGAATTGTAATTATTGAATGTGAATACTGTGAGACCGGCCTCGTGGCGTGGGCCCTCCCGACCAGCAAGTTACCCTGCAACCACGCCGAACCTCGTTGATACAGCCTTCCGGCTCCCGCGGGCCAACATCCCGAGGGCCGACCAGATCCCCAACACGCATGCCCGGCCGAGGGAGAGCGAAACCCCCCCCAAACCAGACCGAGAGGCGCCGATCCTGTCACACCTCTGGTCTCTCCCCCGAGGGAGGTTTCGATCGACCACCAGGCTCCCGGGGAGCAGGCGCCTCGTCCGCTGGGTGTCTGGAGTCCCTCCCGGACCCACCTGAACAGATCAAAGGGCCGAGCGACAGGAAACCCCGACACACCGCCTCCCAGGCACCAGACCCCTCTCCGCGAGGACCCCGGACTTCAAAGAGGAGGGGGAGTATAACAAGGGGTGCTGAAGGGACGAAAGCGGAGAAGACCTGGACTGACGAGAGCCTGCTGACCTGGTCGCGGCTCGATCGCTCCCCGAACCGAAGAACGCTACCCGAACTCTGAACCATCTGAGCCCTGCTGACGCTGTCGCGGCTCCCCGAACTCTGGACCATCTGAGCCCAGCTGACGCTGTCGCGGCTCCCCGAACTCTGAACCATCTGAGCCCTGCTGACGCTGTCGCGGCTCCCCGAACTCTGAACCATCTGAGCCCTGCTGATGCCGTCGCGGCTCCCCGAACTACGAACCTCCGGTGCCTGCTGAGTGACTCGCAGCCCGCTCTTCCAAGAGAAACGGCAGAGATTGCCGAGAGAAGCAACATCCCCTCAGCTCGAGGATTGAGAGCTGTGCGCCGGATACCTCGCAGAGACACTGATTCAAAGACTGTCCCACTACCCCTTTTCCTTCATCACGAGATCGCTGCCGCTTGTGGCATCAATTCTGCACCTGCCTTCCGGATCATAAAGATCCCTGACAACTACCGATAAAAGTCTATTGTCTTACAACGAATTACTGTGTGGTGTCCCTCTATCCGAAGAGAGAGTAAGCGCGGCGTGTGCGATCCTAGGTACGAGACCCTTCCAGGAAGGGCCTCCCCGCTCTTGCTTGGCCTAACTCTGGGAAAGGTGGGCCTCCGGGTGGTCAGGAACGCATTCCAAAGCCTCCCCGGGGAACGCCTTCCAACATTTGGTGGCAGGCGACGGGATCCGAGCCAACACCTAGAGATCGTGCAGTAGACGGCTTACGCACTACCAAGAAGAAATGGAAGGAGAAACTTCCCTAGGTGCCGCAGGCACCAACCCGAGCACGACATTCCAAAAGGACCTGTTAGAATCTTATATGCACCGAGAACTGAAACAATTTTGCAAAGACCTTGGAATCGCTACCACCGGACTAAGCACGAAAGAGGACTTCCAGGGGTCATTAAAAACCTGGGTCGAGGCGGGAACTCCCCGGACACAAACAGAAGGAGAGCCTCCCAACGAACCACGAAGCACCCCGGGGAGGAACGGCGCCCCCGAGGGGGGCCTATCCCCAGAGAAAACTAGCGGACCGAGAAAGAGGTCGCAACCACGAACTAGAACTAGCAAAATTAAAAATCGAAGGAGAGCTAAAACTGGCGGAAAAAAAGCTGGCGGTGGAACAGCTACGCCTACAAGGAGAACTCGAGGAAAAGAAACGACAAAGAGAACACGAAGAAAGAAAACTCCAACTGGAGCACGAACGTAGCCTGAAAGAGATCGAGCTCAAAGCGAAGAATGCGGAGGCCAGACCCTCGGAAACCCAACCCCTCTCCTCCACCGTGGAACCAAAGGTCCACATCCCCAAAGACGTGGTGAAAGAATACTATAAGAACGACGACATCCAGCAATGGTTCAAAGCCTACGAAGTCGCCATGACCTCCCACCGAGTCCCGCAGAAAGACTGGGGGGCTGGGCTGTGGGGCCGGTTCCTGAGCGAGGGGAGAGATACCCTGCTGGACCTGCCCTCCATGGTGATGAACTCCTACAGTCACATGAAAGAGGCCCTAGTAGCCAGATATGGGCTCACCCCTGAAATGTACCGGCAACGGTTTAGAGACTGCAAGAAGATACCCGGTACCACCTGGGTGGAGTACGTGAACTTTTACCGCCGGGCCTTGGACGGGTGGATCAAGGGCAGCAAGGTCTCCACCTTTGAGGAGCTGTTCGACCTAATCGCATGGGAACACTTGTCCGCTAATTGCTTTGTAGAGCTGCACCAGCACCTCCTGGACAGCAAACTCACAGACCCTCGGAAACTGGCCGTCGAGGCTGACCGGTGGGTAAACACCCGGGCCTCCCGGGGCCCCGTGGGAGACTACAGTCGCCACAGTCAGGGACCCCCCCGCCAGAGGGGCGGAGGGAATCAAGGCCGGCCAAGGGAACTCCCGGGGGGATCCCCGCTCAGCCCCCCCAGAGGACAACCTCCGCCCTTTCCAGCTCCACCTCCGGCCAGCACCGGGCCACCGGGGAGGCCGGGGCCCCGAGTGAGGATCACCTGTTTCCGCTGCCAACAGACCGGACACTATGCCAGCGACCCTCAATGTCCCATGTACCAGCGAACCGCCACAAAAACCCCACCGGCTCGACAAATGGCCTCCGTAGCCCTGGGGGAAGAGATGGAAGACTCCGAAGAATGGGAACCAGCCGCCATGGCCTTGGTCTCCCTAGGGGACCGGGAGATGGTCCCCGGAACGTCCCTGCCCACCAACACGAAGAAGTACCTACAGCAGGTAACGGTCAACGGTCACCGCGTCGAGGGCCTCCGGGACACGGGGGCGAGTGTCACGGCGGTTCATTGTCACCTGGTCTCCGAAGATCAGATCCTACCCGGCGCCTTTTGTCCCGTCATATCGTCAGACAATTCCGAGAGCCTCTGCCGGATGGCCCTAGTCCCCTTCGAATGGGGGGGAGTCACCGGCAAGTTAAAGGTGGCGGTCCGAACCTCCCAGCCCGTGGACTGCCTCCTGGGCAACGACCTTGAGAACTCCCCGTGGGGACAAGTGGAACGAAGAGCCCATCTCGAGATGATGGGCCTACCCGAATGGGTATGCGCCACCACGCGCTCAATGACTCTCAGAGTGCCTTCCTCCGAGGGGGGAGAAGCCATGCCGCTAAGCACCGCCACCATCCCCGAGGTCCAGAATACGCCACCAGGGGCCAACGACCCCTTCTGGACGAAACGACCGCTCCCGACGAAGGGTCCGTGCCTTCCGACCCCGAATCCCTGACCGAACTCGGGGACCTGCCAGAACTGGCCCAGTGGCACTGCGAAGGAAGGCCCTCCCGTGAAGAATTCTGCCAAGAACAATCCACCTGCCCGTCCCTCATTGGACCCCGACAACAGGCCGAGGCCCAAGCAGCAGGCGACCGGACCGGCACCCACTGGGTATACTGGGAAAACGGCCTCCTGTACAGCGAACAGAAGTCGGCCGAGTTGGGATCGGCCCGAGTACTAGTGGTACCCCTGCGCTTCCGAAGTCTCCTCCTGGGCCTGGCCCATGATGTACCCCTGGCCGGACACTTAGGCCAAGATAAGACCTACCAACGACTCGTCACCCACTTCTATTGGCCCAAGATGCGAGCAAATGTGGAGGCCCACTGCAAGTCCTGCCCCACGTGCCAGGCCAGCGGAAAGAGTGGGGGCAAGCGCAAGGCTCCGCTACAACCCTTCCCAGTCGTCAGTACCCCTTTTGAGCGGGTAGGAATCGACATCGTGGGACCACTGGACCCCAAGACCGCCCAGGGCCACCGGTTCATCCTCGTCCTGGTGGATCATGCCACCCGTTACCCCGAAGCCATCCCTCTCCGCACCGTGACGGCCCCCGTGGTAGGCCGGGCCTTGATGGGGATCTTCTCCCGCGTGGGGTCCCCCCGCGAAGTCGTGAGTGACCCGGGTACGAACTTTATCTCCCGATATATGAGGTCCCTCTGGCAGCAGTGCGGAGTATCGTACAAGTTCACCACCCCGTACCACCCCCAAGGAAACGGCCTAGTCGAGCGCTTTAACAAAACACTGAAAGGAATGATCATGGGCCTCGAGGAACCCCCACGCCGGAGGTGGGACGTCCTCCTCCCATGCCTCCTGTTCGCCTACTGGGAGGTTCCACAAAAATCCCTGGGGTTCAGCCCATTCGAACTACTATATGGACACCCCGTCCGGGGACCCCTGAGCCTGGTCAAGGAGGGTTGGGAAACGACTCCCTGGGGGACCCCTCCGGATGTGTTCCGATACATCCTGGCGCTCCGCAACCAGACCCGGAAATTCCGAGAACTCGCAGAGGCGAACCTCGAAGCTAGCCAGGAAGAGATGAAGCGCTGGTATGACCAGAATGCTACGCTGGTCGAGTTTCAGCCGGGCCAACAAGTCTGGGTCATGGCCCCGGTGAAACCCTGCGCCCTCCAAGATAAATGGACTGGACCCTTCAAGGTGGTCGAGCGGAAGAGCCAAGTCACCTATCTCATCGATGTGCAGTCCCCGCGGAACCCCCTCAGGGTTCTCCACGTGAACCGCCTCAAACCCCACTTTGTACGGACAGAATTGAGTTTGCTCCTGGCCACCGACGATGGGGCCGAAGAAGGCACCGAGCCCCTTCCAGACCCCCTGGGGGCGAAAGAGACCGATGGTTCCATGGAGGGGGTGAGACTATCAATCACCCTCACAGCCCAACAGTCCGACGACTTCAGCCAGCTACTAAGGCAGTTCGCGGACCTCTTCTCCCTAACACCTGGGGTCACCAACTGGTGTGTCCACGACGTGAACACCGGCGACAGCCCGCCAGTGAGACACCGGGCCTATCGGGTCCCTGATCGGGTCCGAACCTGCATCCAGACCGAGGTGGCGAAGATGCTGGACCTCGGGGTGATTGAACCCTCCGACAGCCCCTGGGCCAGCCCGGTAGTCCTGGTTCCGAAAGCGGCTACCCCGGGTGTCGCCCCCGAGCTGAGGTTTTGCGTGGACTACCGAGGGCTCAATGCGGTCACCCGAGCGGATGCTCACCCTATCCCCCGTGCCGACGAGCTCATTGACCGCCTCGGGGCCGCTCGCTACCTCAGCACCTTCGACCTGACTAGTGGATACTGGCAGATTGCCCTCACCGAGGGAGCCAAGGAGCGCTCCGCCTTCTCCACCCCGAATGCCCCGGCCACCTTCCAGCGGCTGGTGAACAGGGTCCTGTCCGGACTAGAGGGGTTCAGCGCAGCATACCTCGACGATATAGCGGTATTCAGCTCCCAATGGACCGAGCACCTCCAGCACCTCCGACAAGTCCTGCTGGCTCTGCGCCAGGCCGGCCTCACCATCAAAGCCAGCAAATGTCAAATTGGGCACGGCTCCGTAACCTATCTGGGGCACCAGGTGGGAAGTGGGCAGGTCGCCCCCATCCAACCGGAGATCGATGCCATCTTGTCCTAGGAACCCCCCACGACCCAAACGGAAGTCCGGGCCTTCCTGGGCCTCACCGGTTACTACCGGAGGTTTATTAAGAACTATGGCAGCATCGCAGGCCCCCTCACAGAACTAACCTCCAAAAAACACCCCAAGAAAGTACACTGGACTCCCTCCTGCCAGAAGGCATTCGACACCCTAAAGGCCGCCATGTGCGCGGCGCCGGTGCTCAAAGCACCCGACTACGCCCAGGAGTTTGTGGTCCAGACGGACGCCTCGGAACACGGCATCGGGGCAGTCCTCTTCCAGTTCGACGACAAGGGCATAGATCGGCCCATAGCCTTCATCAGCCGAAGGTTGCTGCCCCGAGAACAGCGGTGGAGCACCATTGAGAGAGAGACCTTCGCAGTAGTCTGGGCCCTCAAAAAGCTACGGCCCTACCTGTTCGGAACACACTTCCGAGTACAAACGGATCACCGACCCTTGCGGTGGTTGATGCAGATGTGAGGGGAAAACCCCAAGTTGCTACGCTGGTCCATCTCCCTCCAGGGGATGGATTTCACGGTGGAACATCGCCCCGGGACGGACCACGCCAACGCGGACGGCCTGTCCCGATTCTTCCGCTTCAGCGAGGAGAACCCCCAAGTGGATGGGTAGTTCTCCCCGCCTTTCACCTGGGGGGGGCACGTGTGAGACCGGCCTCGTGGCGTGGGCCCTCCCGACCAGCAAGTTACCCTGCAACCACGCCGAACCTCGTTGATACAGCCTTCCGGCTCCCGCGGGCCAACATCCCGAGGGCCGACCAGATCCCCAACACGCATGCCCGGCCGAGGGAGAGCGAAACCCCCCCCCCAAACCAGACCGAGAGGCGCCGGTCCTGTCACACCTCTGGTCTCTCCCCCGAGGGAGGTTTCGATCGACCACCAGGCTCCCGGGGAGCAGGCGCCTCGCCCGCTGGGTATCTGGAGTCCCTCCCGGACCCACCTGAACAGATCAAAGGGCCGAGCGACAGGAAACCCCGACACACCGCCCCCCAGGCACCAGACCCCTCTCCGCGAGGACCCTGGACTTCGAAGAGGAGGGGGAGTATAACAAGGGGTGCTGAAGGGAAGAAAGCGGAGAAGACCTGGACTGACGAGAGCCTGCTGACCTGGTTGCGGCTCGATCGCTCCCCGAACCGAAGAACGGTCCCCGAACTCTGAACCATCTGAGCCCTGCTGACGCTGTCGCGGCTCCCCGAACTCTGAACCATCTGAGCCCTGCTGACGCTGTCGCGGCTCCCCGAACTCTGAACCATCTGAGCCCTGCTGACGCTGTCGCGGCTCCCCGAACTCTGAACCATCTGAGCCCAGCTGACGCTGTCGCGGCTCCCCGAACTCTGAACCATCTGAGCCCAGCTGACGCTGTCGCGGCTCCCCGAACTCTGAACCATCTGAGCCCTGCTGACGCCGTCGCGGCTCCCCGAACTACGAACCTCCGGTGCCTGCTGAGTGACTCGCGGCCCGGTCCTCCAAGAGAAACGGCAGAGATTGCCGAGAGAAGCAACATCCCCTCAGCTCGAGGATTGAGAGCTGTGCGCCGGATACCTCGCAGAGACACTGATTCAAAGACTGTCCCGCTACCCCTTTTCCCTCATCACGAGATCGCTGCCGCTTGTGGCATCAATTCTGCACCTGCCTTCCGGATCATAAAGATCCCTGACAACTACCGATAAAAGTCTATTGTCTTACAACGAATTACTGTGTGGTGTCCCTCTATCTGAAGAGAGAGTAAGCGCGGCGTGTGCGATCCTAGGTACGAGACCCTTCCAGGAAGGGCCTCCCCGCTCTTGCTCGGCCTAACTCTGGGAAAGGTGGGCCTCCGGGTGGTCAGGAACGCATTCCGAAGCCTCCCCGGGGAACGCCTTCCAACAAATAAGTTGTTTTTATGTTAGATTCATGGTGCAACATTTGTCCTGAGGATGGTCTTGTGGATTTGGTTTTCCAATACTGAGACCGAAACGTCGACGCAACGACACTTCTTTTGTATATGCAATTATCATTTGATGTCATCAGGAATCATATTTGTACAAACTAATTGATTTCAATATATGGCTGATTTTATATGGCTCATATGTTTCCATAAAATGTGTCTCATACTACTGTATATTTGATATAAAATTAAACAGTAGTTATTCAGGTTGCCTTTCATGATTTGATATATGGATCAATACTCAATGCTCTACTGAATGAAAGTATTGAATATATTAATACATTAAATGATTAACTCTGTTAAAAAATAATTTGTGTTTACACGCAATTTATTTGTGTTCTGCGGAATTATGTTCACTTTCGTGACTATTTAAATAAGAAATATAAGGTAAATGATTCCTCAAGGTTTAATTGTGTTCTGTGAGCGTCTAGAATTGGCACTTCCACACTAGACACCGTAACGCTGCACACATCATCGCGCAGCATTTAATCTCACGAGTGCGCACATACCAAACTCGACCCTGTACTCCTCTCACATCAGGACTTAGCACGGTCACTCAGATCCCCCATGCATTCCTATGGGAGGGCAGGTCGGTCTCACTAAACCATACACAGAGCGCACGCACTTTCCACTGGGACACAGTGTGAAAGCACCTAGAGGCCTAAAACCACTAGTACAACATAGGAAAAAGGCTAGGATAATGCAAAAAGTTCTAGGGGTGAACTTGCCAGAAGGGCCAAGTCCAACAAATACACTGCTCACCCTGTACAGTCACACACTGCTGGCCCTGGACACACGCACACTGCTCAGCCTGCACACCCACACACTGGTTACCCTGCACTCTCAAGCACTGCTCACTCTTTAACACACAGCTGGCCCTGGACACTCACACACTGCTCAACCTGCATACTCACACACTGCTCGCCCTGCACACCCACACACTGCTCACCCTGCTCACCCACACTCTGATCACCCTGCACACCCACAGACTGCTTACCCTGCACACCCACACATTGCTCACACTGCATACTCACACACTGCTCACCCTGATCACTCACACTGCTGGCCCTGGACACCCACACACTGCTCACACTGCATACTCACACACTACTCACCCTGCACACCTACAATCTGCTCACCCTGCATACTCACACACTGCTCACCCTGCATGCTCACACACTGCTGGCCCTGGACACCCACACACTGCTCACCCTGCACACTCACACACTGCTCACCCTGCACACTCACACACTTCTCACACTCACATACTGCATACCCTGCACACCCATACACTGCTCACCCTGCATACTCACACACTGCTCACCCTGCATACTCACACACCGCTCACCCTGCACACTCAAACACTGCTCACCCTGCACACTCACACACTGCTCTCCCTGCACAACCACACGCTGCTCACCCTGCACACCCACACACTGCTCACCCTGCACATCCACACACTGCTCACCCTGCACACTCACACACTGCTCACCCTGCACACTCACACTGCTGGCCCTGGACACCCACACACTGCTCACCGTGCATACTCACACACTACTCACCCTGCATGCTCGCACACTGCTCACCCTGCCTGCTCACACACTGCTGGCCCTGGACACCCACACACTGCTCACCCTGCACACGCACACACTTCTCACACTCACACACTGCTCACCTTGCACACCCACACACTGCTCACCCTGCATACTCACACACTGCTCAACCTGCATACTCACACACGGCTCACCCTGCACACTCACACACTGCTCACCCTGCATACTCACACTTTGCTGGGCCTGGACATCCACACACTGCTCCCACAGCACACTCACACACTGCTCACACTCACACACTGCTCACCCTGCAAACCCAAACACTGCTCACCATGCATACTCACACACTGCTCACCCTGCATACTCACACACTGCTCACCATGCACACCCACAATCTGCTCACCCTGCATACTCACTGTTAGACCTGGCATCATTGGCATGAGTCTCTCCTCCATTTTTTTTCCTGTTGGCCTCCTCTGTTTACGATGTTTTGCTGGAATATTGCTTTGGGCACTGTGCCGCTGCTGATCAGTGCCACAGTGCAAGTGCTCCCTATGTTAAATTGATACATTGATTGGTGTTACCATGATTGGCTTGGTTGACTTACTGTTCAGACCCTAGTCTAGTGCACTGCGTGTGCCAAGGGCTTGTAAGTTAACTGCTGCTGGTGGGCTTGCAGCACCGGTTGTGCCACCCACAAAAGCAGCTTGTAAAATGTGGCCCAGGCCTGCCATCGCAGAGCCTGTGTGCAGTCCCTGACTGCCATGTCGACTTGGCAAGGAAACCTACTTGCCATTCTCTAAAACCTTCACTTTGCCACATTTCAGACACCTCTATGGTAGGCCCTAGGGCTGGGTGCATTGTTGGTAAAAGGTAGGTCATGCCTGATGCGTGTGGCATGACCTAATAGTGAATTACAGCCATTTTCGATTTTCACTATTGAAGGGCTACCTGCCTTCCATAGGCCAGAATGGGCAGACTGATTATTAACTCCATTATAATCTTATCTGACTCAGAGAGCATGGTAGCGGTTTGAGTTTAGTATCCCTGAACTCAGAATTTAATAACACATCCTTTAGGATGGATGGTTTTTAAATTCGCTGTTTGAAAATAGCCCTTTTAGAAAGTGGCTATTTTCTTGTCCAACTATCCACCGGTCTCTGCTGGTTTGGTGTGTGTGTCAGGGGCTGGGTGGCTCCAGAGGTCTGAATGAGTCAGTGTGGGGTGAATGAGGCATTTACCTTTAGAGTGGGGGAAGAGTAGTCCCTGGTAGCCTGCCCTGCCTGACACAATGCTGGCTCCACCTCCTGCTGGGCGACTGATGGCCCTGCCCCTGCCAGTGACAATACTGGCTCCACCTACTGCTGGGCGACTGATGGCCCTGCCCCTGCCAGTGACAATCATGGCTCCGCCTCCTGCTGGGCGGCTGATGACCCTGCCCTGATCAGTGAATCGGCCAGGTGCCTTGGCCTGGCAACACCCACAACAAACCTGGGATGGGGGGAATTTCCCTGCTTGGACAAAGGGAACAAAGCAGAAATGGGGTATAAAAGAAGGACCCCTGAACCAAAGAACTTAGATCACTTCTGACAAGGAAACCTCTACCAAGAACAAGAAGCCTGCTGATCCAAGGACTTGCCTCCCCCTTCTGCCAGTGTGCTGTTTGCTGGGGGGAACCTGAAGCTGCTTCTTTACTTTTGCCAAGGGACAAGGAGCGAGGAACTTAGTGTGTACTCTCAAGCCTGCAAGAAAATCTCCAAGGGCTGGAAGAGTGCCAGCCTCCTGTTGAAGTCACAGGGCTAAAGGACTTCACCCTCTGCTGAATTGCTTGTTGCTGGAATGTGGTATTTCCAGTGCACCGGGGAAATCTGCAATCTCGACGTCGCCGGACGCCGCCGAATTCAGCTCGACATCGTGAGTACGGCTCCAGTGTTCCGAGCCTTCGACGCCGGACGCCGGGCCCGATCGACGCCAGTAGCGACGCCAGTGAGTAGTGAGTTTGGCGCTGCTGATCGCATCGACGCGGCGCCCTTCTCGATGCCGTGAGTGCTGCTCCGGCCCGACACCTCTCGACGCTGCTGCGGATCGCCCCGACTCCGAGGCACGATTGACGCCGACCTCTCGACGCCGGCCTCTCGACGCCGTGGATCATTGTGTTACTTCATTCTGAAGGTACTGTGTTTGTGGGGTCTGTTGCGACTCCAGGCTCGATGTAGCGCTCCTCGCGGTCGACGCCGAACCTTGGGAATATCGTAACCTCGACGTCGTGTGACTCCTGTGGGGGTCACATTGTTGCCAAGAACTGTGTTTTAAGAAGCATACTTACTTTTGTTGCTAAAGAACTATTTCCTAAGAAGAAGCTTTACCTGAACTATTATTTTACCTTCCAAAGAGTATTTATTTAGATTGTGGTATATTTTTATCGTTATTTGGTCTTGTGCTAAGCCTTATATAAAAATACTTATTTTTTATAATAACTCCTGTGTTGTGTCCGCTTGTAGTGTATTCACTTTATTACTGTATGTGGTCAAAAATGCTTAACACACTGCCTCTGAGATAAGCCTGTCTGCTCTGCCAAGCTACCAAGGGGGTGAGCAGGGGTTATCTGAGTGTGTAATCCCCTTGCCCTGACTAGAGGAGGTGGGTCCCTATTTGTCAGAAGTGTATACCTCTGCCAACTAGAGACCGCCGGTTCTAACACTCACACACTGCTCACCCTGTATGCTCACACACTGCTGGCCCTGCCCACACACTGCTCACTCTGCACACTCACACACTGCTCACCCTGCACACTCATACACTGCTCGCCCTGCACACTCACACACTGCTCACCCTGCACTCTCAAGCACTGCTCACTCTTTAACGCATTGCTGTCTCTGGACACCCACACACTGCTCACCCTGCTCACTCACACACTGCTCACCCTGCACACTCACACACTGCTCACCCTGCACAACCACACACTGCTCACCCTGCACATCCACACACTGTTCACACTGCACACCCACACACTGCTCACCCTGCATACTCACACACTGCTCACCCCGCACGCTGCGCACCCTGCATACTCACACACTACTGGCCCTGGACACCCACACACTGCTCACCCTATACCCCCATACACTGCTCACCCTGCACACTCACACATTGCTCACCCTGCACAGCCAAACACTGCTCACCCTGCACACCAACACTCTGCTCACCCTGCACACCCACACACTGCTCATCCTGTACACCCACACACTGGTCACGAGGCACACTCACTAACTGCTCACCCTGCAGACTCACACATTGCTCACCCTGCACACTCACACCCTGCACACCCACACTCTGCTCACGCAGCACACCCACACAATGCTCACCCTGTACACCCACACACTGTTCACCCTGCACACTCACTGTTGGAGCCGGCCTCGTGGCGTGGTCCTGTTCCCCCTCGCCAAGCCGCACGAGGTCCCCTGCACCTCGGGGCTCCTCCATTTTGGATTGTACGTGACTCTGCGCACCAGCCTACGTGACCCCGCTCAACCCGGCCTCGGCCCCAGCAAGCCCCGACATCAAGGCACCAACAACTGGCCAGGGGGTACCACGTGAACACTTCCTCACTCCTGGCGGAGGGCAGTATCGATGGGACCCCCAACCGTCCTCCCACACCTCGGTGCGATCGCCCCACAGCTCTCCTGGGCCTGGCGCCTCTCCTGCTGAGCATCTGGCCGCTCCCGACCCGGCCTCTCCGCCCCCCCGGGCGCAAGGGTCCGCACATCAAAGGGCTCCAGACCTATATCTGGGGCGACCCTGCAACAGGACAGCAGTTGTATCCCGGAGTCAAGAGCCCTGCTGATCGGATCGCGGCTGACCCTACGGAGAAAGACTCATCCTGGAACCACGCTCTGAGCCCTGCTGACTACGTCGCGGCTCCACCGTGCTTAAAGACCTTCACGAACCTTTGGGGCCCTGCTGACGCTGTCGCGGCCCGACCTTGTTGAACTTGCCACCAGAGCCCAGCTGACCTCGTCGCGGCTCGACCGAAGCGGACCTACCACCGGAGCCCTGCTGACTGTGTCGCGGCTCGACCCAAGCGGAACTACCACCCGAGCCCTGCAGACACCGTCACGGCTCTCCACGTCCGAGCTGCTTTGAGACCAGCGCCTGCCGCTCCGGTCCCCGGAGCCACCTTCGGCCTAACGCAAGGTCTGGCGCAGAGCTTCCCCGTACCAGGCTGGTACTAAGACTGTCCCGCTACCCTGTCCCTACAAAGACATTGAGACTCTTTCTGGATCTCTTGATCCCCCTGTAAATATTTTGAATGTGCTACTATTGATAAAGTACCTCGATAAGCAACTGATATGGAGTCCTGTGTGGTGGTGTTACTGGGCCTAGTACGATCATAGGAGAAAGACCTCTCCTAGGAGGCTTCTCAGTGGCGCTCGGCTATAACTTTGCGGTAGGAAGGTGCCCCGGAGTGGTCCCCCTGTCTCCCCGGTGGTCCTCCCTCCAGCATTTGGTGGCCAGCGACGGGATCCGAGCCAGACGCAATCGTACAGGCAAGTAACGCACCCGCTGCCTAACCAGACGGAAAAAGAAAGAGAACCATGAGCAGCCAAGAAACAACCGTGGCCGCAACCTTCCAGCAAGAAAGGTTGGAAGAATACACCCACAAAGAATTGAAACAATTCTGCAAGGACAAAGGGATCCCAACCACAGGATTGGGCACCAAGGAAGAAATGCGGAAAGCCCTGAAAGCCTGGGCAGAATCCGAGGCCACTCCACCCCAAGGCGAAGGGACCTCGGCCCGGGACGAAAACCTGCCGCCGACCATGACCCCGGCAGATGGGGGACCAAGCATCCCGGAAGCCGGCCTATCCCACGAAGAAATGCGAGAACGGGAGAGGGTCCGGACACACGAATTGGAACTCGCACGACTCCGGCTGGACGGTGAACTCCTGCTGGCGGAGAAAAAGTTGGCCTTGGAGCAACTACGGCTGCAGGAGGAAATCGAAGAAAAGAAACGGCATTGAGAACTAGAAGAGAAACGGCTAACCCTCGAGCACGAGAGGGGCCTCAAGGAACTCAAACTAAAATCCAAAACGGGGGAGACCAGCACCCCCGGATCCCGGGACGCTCTGCCACTGACCGAGCCAAAGGTTCATATCCCCAAGGATGTCGTCAAGGAGTACTATAAAAACAACGACATCCAGCAATGGTTCCGAGCATACGAGGTAGCCATGACCTCCCATCGGGTACCCCGGAAGGATTGGGGTGCCGGCCTATGGGGGAGGTTCCTCAGCGAGGGCCGGGATACCCTGCTGCAACTCCCCGACGCGGTGATGACCTTGTACGACCACATGAAAGAGGCCTTACTCACCCGCTACGGACTATCAGCCGAGATGTACCGGCAGCGCTTCCGGGACTGCAAGAAGCTCCCCGGTACCACATGGGTCGAATACGTGGACTTCTTCAGCAGAGCCTTCGAAGGGTGGATAAGAGGGAGCAAGGTCACCTCGTACAACGAACTGTTCGACCTCATTGTCTGGGAGCATCTCGCCAACAACTGCTTTGTCGAACTAAGGCAACACCTCCTTGACAGCAAACCGACCGAGCCCCGGAAGCTCGCCGCCGAAGCCGACCGATGGGTCAACACCTGGGTCCCCCAGAACCCCGTGGGGGACTACCAACGGAGTACCACTGGACCTCCTCGCCAGCAGGGCGGAGGAGGAGTGTCCCACCGCAGTCGAGAATTCCCGGCAGGGCCGCCCCGAAGCCCCCCACGAGGCCAAACCGCCAACTACACGTCCCCGACCCTGGTCCGTAGGGGGACCCCCATCGCCAGGCCTGGACCCCGACCAACAGTGACCTGCTTCGGCTGCCAACAGACAGGCCACTATGCGAGCGACCCGGCCTGCCCCGTGAACAGACGAAACGGGACCGCTGGGCCCCCTCCCCGACAAATAGCCGCCGCAGCCCTGGGGGAAGGAGAAGAAGAGGAGGGAAACCGCGACGTCGGGTCCCCCGAGTGGGAACCGGCTGCCATGTCACTCGTATGCCTGGGCACCCGAGAAATGGTGCCCCGAGCCCCCATCCCGAGCAACACCCAGAAGTACCAGCAGTGGGTCACCATCAATGGGCAACGGGCCGAAGCCCTCCGTGACACTGGGGCCAGTGTGACCGCTGTCCGCTGCCACCTGGTGACCCCGAACAGATCCTGCCGCATGTCCTATGCCCTGTCCGGACCGCGGACAACACCGAAAGCATGTGGCGGATGGCCCGGATCCCCTTCGAGTGGGGAGGAGTGTCAGGCACCCTGAAAGTAACTGTCCGCGACGACGCTCCAGTGGACTGCCTCCTGGGGAACGACCTGGAGAGCTCCCCCTGGGCCCAGGTGGAGCGCCGAGAGCATCTGGGGATGCTAGGGCTGCCCGAATGGGCCTGCGCCACCACCCGGTCCATGACCGCCCAACCAGCCGCTGCAGCGGCCCCCGCCGAGCCTGCGGGTCCAGAACTGCCACCCTCCTCCGGCACGGAGGAGCCTGACGAGGAGGCCGGGCCATCCGAACTTTCCCCCGACGAGGCCGCCTCCCTCAGCGAGATCCCCGAGCTGGCCCAGTGGCGCCACGACGGGGGCCCCACCCGCGAACAGTTCCAACAAGAACAGAAGGCCTGCCCGTCCCTCGAGGGGGCCCGACAGCAAGCGACCGCCCAGGCCACGGGGGACCCCACGGGAACCCACTGGATCTATTGGGACAATGACTTATTATATAGCGAACAGAAACTAGGAGCCGGCCGTGTGTTAGTGGTTCCCCTCCGATTCCGAGAGTTCCTCCTGAACCTGGCGCATGACGTGCCCCTCGCCGGACACCTCGGGCGAGACAAGACCTACAGCCGCTTGGTGACCCATTTTTATTGGCCCCGAATGCGGAGAGACGTGGACCACCACTGCCGGTCCTGCCAGACCTGCCAAGCCAGCGGGAAAACTGGGGGTCAAGTCCAGGCCCCCCTCCAACCATTTCCAGCCGTCCACACCCCGTTCGAACGGGTAGGGATCGACATCGTGGGGCCCCTCGACCCCCGAACCGCCCTGGGCCACCGCTTCATCCTGGTACTGGTCGACCACGCCACCCGATACCCGGAGGCCATCCCCCTCCGAACTGTGACAGCTCCAGTGGTGGGCCGGGCCCTGATGGGCATCTTCTCCAGGGTGGGGTTCCCCCGAGAAGTGGTGAGCGACAGGGGTACGAACTTCATCTCGAAATACATGAGATCCCTCTGGCAACAATGTGGGGTCACCTACAAGTTCACCACCCCTTACCACCCCCAGGGGAACGGACTGGTCGAGCGGTTCAACAGAACCTTGAAAGGAATGATCAAGGGCCTGGAAGAGCCCCTGAGGAGGAGATGGGACGTCCTGCTGCCATGCCTCCTGTTCGCCTATCGAGCGGTTCCACAGAAATCCCTGGGCTTCAGTGTGAGAAGTTGGCCTGATATGTAGTGCTCACTATTCTAGTGATCACTGTGTATCATTCAAAACGACCCTTATTGATGATTGGTTGTAAGTCAACATTATAGACCAGCTATCCTAGTAGCGTGGATACGAGCAGTCTTTAGGCTAAACTCTAGAGGGCGTGTTAAGCTAGCTGTTTACCATCACATATACCCCTTGAACACCAAGTGAAAGGACACCACACAAGTTGTTATGAAAATAAAGGATATTTATTTATAACAAGACTACCCTGGCTCTTTATGAGTCAGGGAGCTAAGCACACTACAAAACTCTTATGAAAATACTTCTGGTTGCACAATTTACACAAGTGCCCGAAGGGCACGAAACCATTTACACTGCAAGTGGAATGGGAAAGGTTGGATAGTTTAAAGTTACTGATTCCGGAGGAATCCGATCAGTGGGACTAAACGAAAAAGGAACTGGACACTTGTAGAGTGAACCTACGATGGAGCACCGAGATGCTCGAGTTACCTAGCCCCGAGGCTGCGGCTGCGTGGGGTTCAGCAAGATGTCGGGAGTCCTCGTTGTAGTCTCAGGAGCCTGAAAGAAGAAGTTGCTGGCAGGCGACCAGTGTCGATGTTCAGAGAGATCCAAGCCTGGATCGGTGATGAAGGAAACCTGAAAGCAGAGGGGACTCAGTTCTCAACCGCTAGCCAGCGATCGTGTGGGTACCAGGAAGGTACCGGCTGAAGTCACCTCGACCAGGTGAGTGGATGACGTCGGACTCGGCTGTTCCTTGGACCAGGAGGCGCGGCGGCGACCCGGAGGGAGGGCGAGCTGTCCCACGAAGGTGTCTGCTGTCGATGATGCTGGGCCCAGGAATGGGGCAGCAGGTCTTGGCAGTGGCAAACCCACGCGGTGGAGTCAAGATGGCGTCGGGAGTGGACCAGGAGGGTCCGAGGTACTCCTCCGTGGAAGGGGAGCAAGAGCCAGTCTGGAGCAACCAGACCAGTGATGAAAGTCTGTCGTGGTGCGTCGTGAAGAGGGCCACAAGCCGGTCGGCGAGTGGTCGGACAACGCGGTGAGCAGTAAGGAGCAGAAGGGCCCCCACGCAGATCTCGTGGATGCTGGGGAGGCAGACTTCGGTGCTGGAGCCGCTCAGGGTTAGGGCTTCTCAAACCCTAGGTGCACTCACTCAAGGGTCCCTCGGTGGGCGTGCTAGATAAGCATCGTGCAGGTTCTGAAGATGGCCGGTCCCGCAGGTTTCGTCACACCTACGAATCTCAGCTGGACTGATGATGTAGGTAGAGGTCAGAGATGGCAGGGAACCCGGGTCTCGTCGAGCTGGGCAGTCTTGATCCGTGGGAGAGACGTACAGCCAACCGCAAGCGCTTAGGTGGTGCCTGCTGGTGCAGGGTGGCTACTCCTTAGCCACAAGGGAGAGTCTTCAGAAATAGTCAAGAGTTCCTTTCGTGGAAAGTAGTTCAAGATTCAGAATTATCCAATTTGGGAAGGGGACTCGCTCCTACCTTTATTCTAAGAAAAGGGGCTGGCCCGTGACTAGGTCCTACCTATGGGTGGGGCCAGGAGGGGGGTGGTTACACCCCTATCCTTTGTCTGGCTTCGCCCCAGCTCAGGGGCAGGGTTGCCCCCGAAACTGGTTTGAGCCGGGCTATGCACAGTGAGCACCGGGGTGCCACTTGCAATCACCTTCCTTTCAGCCCTGCCTACCTGGGATACACAAACCCTGTCTGGGATGGTGCTAACACCGCCCTTGACAGGAAACCCTTTGTCCAAGCTCCCCTCGCTGGAAGGTCTCCCAGCAGCAGGAGGTCAGACTTGTGTCTGGTGGCAGCATCCATTTTGTGATGCTGAGGCTTGAGTCAACTTTAACCGGGGTTCAAGGTTACTTCCATGTCGTGTCCCTCTAGAAGGGTGGAATGCTAACCCCGTCGCCAGAACTGGCGAGGGGTTCGTATTCCAATTCGTATGACACCTTACTCGACATGTTTGGGTGATGCGATGCCAAAGTTAGCAAATAACCGCAAGGGTGATCATAGGATTGCAGACCCTACTCTCCTACATGACCCCCCCCAAACTTTGGGACAATAAGCTAACCTTGACCGGGTGAGTCTTCTTGCTCTAAGTGGAAATGCCTGGAGAGCCCATCTGCATTGCCATGATCAGTGCCAGGTCTATGCTCCACTGTGAAGTCCATCCCCTGTAGGGAAATGGACCACCTAAGTAGTTTGGGGTTTTCACCCTTCATTTGATTTAGCCACAAGAGGGGCTTATGGTCGGTCTGAATCTTGAAGTGAGTGCCAAACAAGTATGGCCTCAACTTCTTCAGGGCCCAAACCACAGCAAAGGCCTCCCTCTCAATAGCTGACCAATTCTTCTCTCTGGGGGTCAGCCTCCTGCTAATGAAAGCTATGGGCTGGTCATGACCATCAAAATTCAGCTGAGATAGAACAGCTCCCACACCCAACTCCGAAGCGTCTGTTTGGACAATGAATGTTTTGGAGTAGTCTGGACTCTTCAGGATAGGCGCTGTGCACATGGCCTGCTTTAGGTCATCGAATGCCTTTTGACAGCTGGCTGTCCACTGAACTTTTTTTGGCATCTTCTTACTTGTCAGATCGTTTAGCGGGGTCACAATGGATCCATAATTTCTGACAAATTTCCGGTAATAACCAGTCAGGCCCAAGAAAGCTCGAACCTTAGTCTGGGTGGTTGGAGAAGCCCAGTCCTGGATGGCCTGTATTTTGCTCTCCAATGGCTGAACCTGGCCTCCACCTACAAGGTGGCCCAGGTATACAACCTGTGTCTGCCCTATCTGGCACTTAGTGGCCTTGATAGTGAGGCCTGCCTTTTGCAGGGCCTCTAACACTTTCCTCAGGTGGACCAGGTGATCCTCCCAGGTGGAACTAAAGACAGCGATATCGTCCAGATACGCCGCACAGAAGTCGTCCAACCCAGTGAGAACTCGATTCACCAGCCTTTGGAAGGTGGCAGGTGCATTTTTCAAACCAAAGGGCATTACCACGAACTGATAATGCCCACCCGGGGTAGAAAATGCTGTTTTGGGCTTGGCCTCCTCAGCTAACCTGATTTGCCAATACCCAGCTGTCAGGTCAAACGTACTTAAGTAGTTGGCCGAAGCCAACCGGTCTATAAGTTCGTCTGCTCTCGGTATCGGGTGGGCGTCAGTCTTAGTGACTGCATTGAGGCCTCTGTAGTCCACGCAAAACCTCATCTCTTTCTTACCGCCCTGGGTGTGAGGTTTCGGCACGAGAACTACGGGACTAGCCCAGGGGCTGTCCGAGGGCTCAATGACTCCCAGCTCCAACATTTTCTGCACCTCTGTCTTGATGCAGTCTCTGACATGATCAGGCTGTCGATAGATTTTACTCTTTACGGGCAGACTGTCCCCAGTGTCGACCTCATGGGTACACCAATTGGTCTGACTGGGTGTCAGAGAGAACATATGTCGAAAGGATTGAAGAACCTGTTTACAATCCTTTTGTTGATGTCCAGAGAGGCTGCCGCAAAAGACAACACCATCTGCCGACCCATCGTCAGGGTTCTGAGAGAGCAGGTCCGGGAGAGGGTCACTCTCCTCCTCCTGTCCCTCATCTGTGGCCATGAGCAAGCCCATGCCCTCCCTGTCGACATATGCCTTGAGCCTATTTACATGGAGCACCCTGTGGGGGCTCCGGGGAGTTCCCAGGTCTACCAAGTAGGTGACCTCTCCCTTTTGCTCAATGATCGTGTGGGGCCCAGACCATTTGTCTTTGAGTGCTGCTGGGGCCACTGGCTCCAGCACCCACACCTTCTGCCCAGGCTGATACACAGTCAGGACAGCCTTTTGGTCGTGCCAAGCTTTTTGTAATTCTTGGCTCGCCTCAAGGTTTTTAGATGCCTTTTCCATGTACTCAGCCATCCGCGAGCGGAGACCGAGCACATAGCCCACAATATTTGATGCCGGCTTTTTGAGAGGTCTCTCCCATCCTTCCTTTACCAAACAAAGGGGTCCCCTTACAGGATGTCCGAACAGAAGTTTAAAAGGGCTGTAGCCAACCCCCTTCTGCGGGACCTCTCTGTAGGCGAACAAGAGGCAGGGTATCAGGACATCCCATCTCCGCCGAAGCTTTTCAGGTAGTCCATGAATCATCCCTTTGAGGGTCCTGTTGAATCTCTCAACAAGCCCATTGCATTGTGGGTGATAGGGTGTGGTGAATTTGTAGTTGACACCACACTCCTTCCACATAGCAGTCAGATATCCCGACATGAAGTTTGCACCTCTGTCTGAGACAACCTCCTTAGGGAAGCCCACTCTGGAGAACACTCCAACTAGGGCTCGTGCCACAACAGGTGCTGTAGTGGTCCTAAGGGGAATAGCTTCAGGATACCTGGTGGCGTGGTCCACCACCACCAGTATAAACTTGTACCCTGATGCTGTCTGGGGTTCCATTGGTCCGACAATGTCGATCCCCACTCGTTCAAAGGGTACCCCCACCACCGGTAGTGGTATAAGGGGGGCCTTTGTCGTGCCACCTGACTTACCACTGGCTTGGCAAGTGACACAGGAGCGGCAAAACTCCTTCGTATCTTCGGACATGTGGGGCCAGTGAAAGTGTGGAACAATTCTGTCCCAAGTCTTATTCTGGCCTAAGTGACCTGCAAGGGGAATCTCGTGGGCCAAGGTAAGGAGGAAACCTCTCAGAGACAAGGGGACGACCAGCCTCCTGGTCGCGCCAGGCTTGGGGTCTCTTGCCTCGGAGTACAGGAGTCCATCGTCCCAGTACACTTTGTGGGTACCTGTGGCGTTCCCTGCAGCCTCAGCAGCAGCCTGCTGTCTGAGGGGTTCAAGTGAGGGGCAGTCTAACTGTGCCTTCCCCAGGTCTTCCCTGGAGGGTCCCCCTGAGCCCAGAAACTCAACCTGACCAGGTTCAAGCTCTTTCGGCTCAGTTTCCCTCAGTTCTTTAAGGTCAGCCTCCTCAGAGACTTGATCCACGACCTGGGGCAAGGGGGAAGGCGAAGCCTTACCCTTACTGCTCCTTTTCTTGGAAGGTGTCTGGTCCGTTCTTCCAGGATCCAGCACCTGTTCAGTGGGGCATCTTTTGGCCTGTGACCTGGTCACAGCAAGGACATGTGCTGGCAAGCCTAACATTTCCATGTGAGTCCTCTGCTCCACTTCTGACCATTGTGACGTTTCCAAATCATTGCCCAACAGACATTCTACGGGGAGGTCTGAACTAACCACAACCTTTTTCGGGCCACTTACCCCTCCCCAGGAGAAATCAACAACTGCCATACTGTGATTGGTAGTGACATTGCTGGCATTGGTCACTAGGTAGTCGGTACCTAGCATGATCTGTCCAGGGTCCACAAAGTTAGGCGTCACCATGGTGACACTGGCACAAGTGTCCCTGTAGGCCTGAGCCACTTTTCCATTGATCAAAGGTGTCTGTCTGTATTTGCCCAAAGTATTGGGACTGGCACCAGGGGACATATCCATATCCCCTGTACAGACAAGGACGGCCTGAGTGAGCGTGCTGACTAAGTCGTCACTCCCCTCGGTTCCCAAGGTTAACCCAACTAATGCCTTGGGAGGCGCACTACCACTGCTGACTGTACTAGGGGGTGCAGGTGCCTTAGGGGCTGCAGTGGCAGGAGTTTGCCCTCCTTTCTTGGTGCACTCACTAAACCAGTGAGTCTTACTTTTACAGTATTGGCACCACCTTTTTGACTGGCCTTCTTGAGTCTTCTTCTTCTGTGAAGCCTGACCCCCACCCTCTTTAGTTTGTTGGGGACCTGTCGAAGACTTCTGGTCATTTTGTTCGTTCTTGTTACTACCCTTTTGGTCTGCTTTCTTCTGACCACCCTGGTTCTCAGTCTGGTTCTGCTTGACCCTTGTTCTGACCCATCTGTCTGCCTTCTTTCCCAATTCTTGGGGAGAGGTCAGATCCGAGTCGACAAGGTGCTGATGCAACAATTGGTTCTGACAGTTGTTTAAAATCTGTTCTCTCATGATAAGATTGTACAATCCTGTGTAATCAGTAACCTTGCTACAAAGCAACCAGCCCTCCAAAGCCTTAGTGGCACAATCGACAAAGTCAGTCCAATCCTGAGACTGAATTTTCTGGGTGTCCCTGAACAGCACCCGGTACTGCTCGGTGGTTAAGCCGAACCCATCAATCAGTGTATTCTTCAGGACTTGGTAGTTGTTCGCATCCTCAGCTCTAGTAGTGAGGAGCTTGTCTCGTCCTTTACCCTCAAAGGAGAGCCACAGTATAGCTGCCCACTGACTTTGGGGGACGCACTGGACAGTGCAGGCCCTCTCCAAAGCAGTTATCCACTTGTGGATGTCGTCCCCTTGTTTAAAGGGGGGCACTATTTTACTCAGGTGTCTAGTATCTATACCCCTGTCTTTCTCTCTAATGAGAATGCTGCCACCAGTGGGATCTAACCCACTTAATTTCTGCTCTCGGGCTAAGGCAAGTCTTTCTTTGGCTCGATCCTTAGATTGACTTCCCTCATCTTCGCTTCATGCTCCCTTCTCTGAGGGGACGTCATTCCTCTCTGAGAAGATGCCTGAGAGACATGTGTACGAACAGATCTGTTAGAGCCTCTGGAGAGAGACCTAGCTCGTCCGTTCCCAATGTTAGGCCTGCTTGAGCGTGGGGCCGGGGCTCCCCCGGTTCCATTCTCATGCCTGCTTAAGTTGGTCCTCGTAAGCCTGCCGACTACCACTGGACCTTTGTTTGCCTCGTCTCCTGATAACTCCTCCTCGTCTTCCTCCTCTGTATGGAGGTCGAGGTCTGGGTCACCAAGGGTTCCCTCTAAGGGAGGCATGTTCCCATCAGCATTGGGGGGACCTGTGTTAGAGGACCTCCTAGCATCGTACGTCTCTAAGAGACCTATCAGAAATGCGATGGAGGGTTAGAACCCTGGTTTAGCTTCCTGGAGGCACACAGCTGTCTCATCTCCTTGAAGCTAAGAGCTGCATATCGTGACACGACCTGTGGAGGGTCACTGACCACTAAGGGAGTCTCCGCAGACTCTCCGTGGACCGACATGCTTCTAGTGAGGTGTAAGTGATGCACCTACCTACACTATTTGTTTACCTACTGATCCCTTGCTAAGAGTTGTAGTCAGGGTGTGCTAAGCCCTGTTACACTACAACAGCTGGTTCGGTAGAACTCAGAGTATTCTAAGCTAAGTTATATGTACCTGGGTACTTATGTGATCTTTCACTTTGATATTCTTAGGATACGTGTGTGGTAACCAACAGCAAGCTCAAATCCCAACCGCTGCTCACCAATGTGAGAAGTTGGCCTGATATGTAGTGCTCACTATTCTAGTGATCACTGTGTATCATTCCAAACGACCCTTATTGATGATTGGTTGTAAGTCAACCTTATAGACCAGCTATCCTAGTAGCGTGGATACGAGCAGTCTTTAGGCTAAACTCTAGAGGGCGTGTTAAGCCAGCTGTTTACCATCACATATACCCCTTGAACACCAAGTGAAAGGACACCACACAAGTTGTTATGAAAATAAAGGATATTTATTTATAACAAGACTACCCTGGCTCTTTATGAGTCAGGGAGCTAAGCACACTACAAAACTCTTATGAAAATACTTCTGGTTGCACAATTTACACAAGTGCCCGAAGGGCACGAAACCATTTACACTGCAAGTGGAATGGGAAAGGTTGGATAGTTTAAAGTTACTGATTCCGGAGGAATCCGATCAGTGGGACTAAACGAAAAAGGAACTGGACACTTGTAGAGTGAATCTACGATGGAGCACCGAGATTCTCGAGTTACCTAGCCCCGAGGCTGCGGCTGCGTGGGGTTCAGCAAGATGTCGGGAGTCCTCGTTGTAGTCTCAGGAGCCTGAAAGAAAAAGTTGCTGGCAGGCGACCAGTGTCGATGTTCAGAGAGATCCAAGCCTGGATCGGTGATGAAGGAAACCTGAAAGCAGAGGGGACTCAGTTCTCAACCGCTAGCCAGCGATCGTGTGGGTACCAGGAAGGTACCGGCTGAAGTCACCTCGACCAGGTGAGTGGATGACGTCGGACTCGGCTGTTCCTTGGACCAGGAGGCGCGGCGGCGACCCGGAGGGAGGGCGAGCTGTCCCACGAAGGTGTCTGCTGTCGATGATGCTGGGCCCAGGAATGGGGCAGCAGGTCTTGGCAGTGGCAAACCCACGCGGTGGAGTCAAGATGGCGTCGGGAGTGGACCAGGAGGGTCCGAGGTACTCCTCCGTGGAAGGGGAGCAAGAGCCAGTCTGGAGCAACCAGACCAGTGATGAAAGTCTGTCGTGGTGCGTCGTGAAGAGGGCCACAAGCCGGTCGGCGAGTGGTCGGACAACGCGGTGAGCAGTAAGGAGCAGAAGGGCCCCCACGCAGATCTCGTGGATGCTGGGGAGGCAGACTTCGGTGCTGGAGCCGCTCAGGGTTAGGGCTTCTCAAACCCTAGGTGCACTCACTCGAGGGTCCCTCGGTGGGCGTGCTAGATAAGCATCGTGCAGGTTCTGAAGATGGCCGGTCCCGCAGGTTTCGTCACACCTACGAATCTCAGCTGGACTGATGATGTAGGTAGAGGTCAGAGATGGCAGGGAACCCGGGTCTCGTCGAGCTGGGCAGTCTTGATCCGTGGGAGAGACGTACAGCCAACCGCAAGCGCTTAGGTGGTGCCTGCTGGTGCAGGGTGGCTACTCCTTAGCCACAAGGGAGAGTCTTCAGAAATAGTCAAGAGTTCCTTTCGTGGAAAGTAGTTCAAGATTCAGAATTATCCAATTTGGGAAGGGGACTCGCTCCTACCTTTATTCTAAGAAAAGGGGCTGGCCCGTGACTAGGTCCTACCTATGGGTGGGGCCAGGAGGGGGGTGGTTACACCCCTATCCTTTGTCTGGCTTCGCCCCAGCTCAGGGGCAGGGTTGCCCCCGAAACTGGTTTGAGCCGGGCTATGCACAGTGAGCACCGGGGTGCCACTTGCAATCACCTTCCTTTCAGCCCTGCCTACCTGGGATACACAAACCCTGTCTGGGATGGTGCTAACACCGCCCTTGACAGGAAACCCTTTGTCCAAGCTCCCCTCGCTGGAAGGTCTCCCAGCAGCAGGAGGTCAGACTTGTGTCTGGTGGCAGCATCCATTTTGTGATGCTGAGGCTTGAGTCAACTTTAACCGGGGTTCAAGGTTACTTCCATGTCGTGTCCCTCTAGAAGGGTGGAATGCTAACCCCGTCGCCAGAACTGGCGAGGGGTTCGTATTCCAATTCGTATGACACCTTACTCGACATGTTTGGGTGATGCGATGCCAAAGTTAGCAAATAACCGCAAGGGTTATAATGCATTTAAAAGGAGTTGGCCCGCGTCACCATGGAACGGCTATTAGGATTTGGTTCCGCAAGCCGTCGACGGGCTCAGCTCGCGCCAGAGCACCATCTCACATGATTCCCAGCACTCTGCCTTCAGGATTGATAAGGCCTGCCATAGGAGTGACTGACAGGAATCCATGCGTCCATTTTCGGGTTAGGTATAGGAATACTACACCTACAGCAACGGGTGATTACACCACCTTGCCCCAGCTGTCGTGCAGCCAGTTGTGTCAGATTTGGGCGGCCATCCAGGGGTGGCACAATACATGCTGCAGCCCCTGGTAGGCCCTGGGTACACCGATGCCCTGGATACCTGTGGTATGCTGATACAGGGACTGATAAGGCGGCCCAGTTCCAATTAGTGGATGCACCTAATGTACATGTGTGTTAATTTCGAGAGGGAACAGCTAGGCTGTGGGTCTGATTGGCAGGCCCGCAGCCGGGGAAAGTCGTAAACCAATGAAGCAAAAGCAAAACATCTGGGTGATCATAGGATTGCAGACCCTACTCTCCTACATTCAGCCCCTTCGAACTGTTGTATGGGCACCCCGTCCGAGGGCCCCTCAGCCTGGTCAAAGAGGGCTGGGAGGCGAGCGTCCAAGATGCCCCCCCCGACGTCTACAGGTACCTCTTGACCCTGCGGAACCAGACTCGGAAGTTCCGGGCCCTGGCAGAAGCTAACCTCGAAGCCAGCCAAGAAGACATGAAACGCTGGTATGACGAAAATGCCTCGACTATCGAGTTCGAGCCGGGCCAGCAAGTCTGGGTCATGTCGCCCGTGGACCCCTGCGCCCTTCAGGACAAATGGACCGGGCCCTTCAAGGTGGTTGAGAAGAAGAGCCCCGTTGTTGGACAGGCCACACGAAGGGCTTGCTCCCTCCCCGCACGACAGGGCCCGAGCTCCGGCCCACCAGGCATAACCCACGAAAAGCACCTGTACCCCGTCTCCCGACGGATCTTCGGCCCTCGGACCTCTACTCATCACGGGGCCCAGCCCCACCGGCTCCCCTGGCCGGTTCAAGCCGCCATCTTGGGCCCTGCACCCCGAGGCCGCGTGGCCTCGGCCCGACCCTAACCCCGGGCCTGGCCGGCCCCGACATCCCGGCACCACCCTCCACCCAGGAGGTGAGCGGACCACTTGGCAGGTCAATGGGAGAACGAAGTGTCAAGAGCTCTTCCCCCCGCCAGGTGCCGATCGCCTCCAGCTCCCCCCAGGCGCTGGCTCCACCCCCTGCTGGGTGTCTGGACACCTTCATCCCGGGCCCTCCGACCTCCAAGTGCGAGGGTCCGGACATCAAAGGGCGCCTGCCCTATAACTGGGGCAACTCCGGAGCAGGAAGGCAGTTGTATCCTGGAGTCGAGAGACACCGAGAGAACTCAGCCTTGACGGACTACTGGCGCTGCCGTAGCCCGCTCTTGTGAACCATCGTCCTGCCTGCTGGCGCTGCCGCGGCCTTCTGCAACATCCATCCTCGTCGGGACCTGCTGGCGCTGCCGCGGCCCGTTGTAACGACCATCCTCGTTGGGACCTGCTGGCGCTGCCGCGGCCCGTATATCGACCATCTTTCCGGGACCTGCTGGCGCTGCCGCGGACCGTGTACTGACCATCTCAACCGGGACCTGCTGGCGCTGCCGCGGCCCGTACCAACTAAGCCACCAAGCTCGAGGATTGTGAGCTAATCATCATCTCATCCGAACTACCTGACTGGTAGACAGACTGTCCCGCTACCCCTTACCCTGCTTTGAGAGACTTGAATCGAGGGGACCCCTGAGTCCAGACCTCCTTGTACCATTCAACCGTACCTTAAGAAGTGCTTATAAAGAACACTGAACCTTATCTGTGTGTGGTATCTGTCTGTGAGGGGGAAGTTACTTGTCTGTACGATCGCTGGAGACGGCTCTCCCCGGAGACCTCTCCTCCTGACCCCGGCCGACCCTCCCGGTCCATCTACCCTTTCTAACATTGGTGGCCAGCGGCGCGATCCGAATCAACGCGTAATCGTACAGAGAGTAGCTCACCCCACGACAAAAACACGATGTCAGCCAAAGATAGCAGCTCCACCGAGAATTTCCAAATGGATAAATTAGAAGAATACAACCACCGCGAACTGAGACAATTCTGCATAGAACTTGGCATTGCTACCACCGGCCTGAGTACCAAGGATGATCTAAAGCACGCCCTAGAGTCGTGGACAGAAACTGGGGTCGCCGGACCCTCCGACCAAAGCAGCATCACACCAGAGGGGAACGCCACGGCTCCCGAGGAGCGGGGAACGGGCCTCTCGCAGGAGGAGATCCGAGAAAGAGAAAGAACCAGATTGCACGAGTTGGAAATGGCACGACTCAAGATGGATGGGGAACTCAAGTTAGCTGAACAGAAACTCAACCTCGAGCATATGCGGCTCCGAGACGAACGAGAAGAGAAGCAGAGACAGAGAGAGCTGGAGGAGAAAAAAATAACGCTCGAGCACGAGCGCCAACTAGCGGAGATAGAACTTCGGAAACAAAATAAAGAACTGGGGGTGCCTGAGCGACCACACACCCCGGGGCCAATCGAGAAAAAAGTCCACATCCCCAAGGATGTTGTCCGCGAGTATGTCCGAGAAGACGACATACAACAGTGGTTTAAAGCCTACGAGATCGCCATGACCTCCCACCGGATCGACCGGAGTGATTGGGGAGCCGGACTTTGGGGGAGGTTTATCAACGAGGGTCGCGATGCCCTACTGCAGCTCCCAGATCACCAAATGTCGTCCTACGACCACATGAAGGCTGCCCTCCTCACCCGCTACGGCCTCACACCCGAGATGTACCGCCAGAGGTTCAGAGATTGCACCCGGATCCCAGGTACAACTTGGGTAGAATACGTGAACTATTTCAGCCGTGCCTTCGAGGGTTGGATAAAGGGGAGCCATGTCACCACTTACGAACAACTCTTTAACCTTATGGTATGGGAGCACCTGTCGAACAACTGTTTCGTCGAGCTCAGGCAGCACCTCCTCGACAGTAAGCTGACTGACCCCCGGCAGCTCGCCGCCGAAGCTGACCGATGGGAAAGCACCCGAGTGGGCCGGAGGGGGCCACACGAACAGAACAGAAGCAACCCAGGCCAGCACCGTCCTCGGGGAGGAGGAGGGGGCCAGGGGCGAGGGAGAGACGCCTTGCCAACAACACCCGTGGCCAGCACCCCGCCTCCGGCCGGCCGGGGCAACCCCCCGTGGCGTCCTGGGGCCCGAGCCAACGTCACGTGCCACCGATGCCAGCGAGTCGGCCACTACGCCAATGACCCGAGCTGCCCGCAGAACCAAGCACCCAAGCCCCGCCAGGTAGCTGCCGCCGCCCTGGGGGAAGAGCGATCATCGGAGGAACCAGAAGAGTATGAGCCGGCCCAGCAAGAGTGGGAGCCGGCCGCCATGGTCCTGGCGTGCTTAGGGGGAAGAGACATGGTCCCACGGGCTCCCCTACCCGCTAACACCAGGAAATACGGTCAGTGGGTGACCATTAATGGACAGCGAGCCGAGGCCTTGCGTGACACAGGCGCCAGTGTGACGGCCGTCCGCTGTCACCTGGTGAAGCCCGAGCAGATCCTGCCGAACATTCTCTGCCCCGTCCGCTCGGCAGACAACTCTGAAAGTATGTGTCAAATGGCCTGCGTCCCATTCGAATGGGGAGGGGTCTCCGGCCTGTTGAAGGTGACGGTCCGGGACGATGCTCCCGTGGACTGCCTCCTGGGGAATGACCTCGAGAGTTCCCCGTGGGCCACCGTTGAGAGAAGGGAGCACCTGGGGATGCTGGGCCTCCCGGACTGGGCCTGCATAACCACCCGGTCCATGGCCGCCCGTGCCGTCCCTCGATCAGAAGAACCGGAATGGCCGGCACCTCCGCCCCCGGTCGCCCCAGTAGAAGACAACGACAAGGCCAGCCTCCCAGACCCAACGACCGAAGGGGACGCACAATCCCAGGACCTTCCTGACCTGGCTCAGTGGCGTCAAGAAGGGGGGCCCACCCAGGAACAGTTCCGCCAGGAACAAAAGACCTGTCCCTCCCTCGAGGGACTCCGCCAACAAGCCAGCGCCCAGAACGCAGGGGACTCCACCGGAACTCACTGGGTCTACTGGGATAACGACCTGCTATACAGCGAGCAAAGAATCGCCGAGCTGGGGGCCGGTCGAGTACTGGTGGTACCTCTCCGCTTCAGAGACTTTCTGCTCAACCTGGCACACGATGTCCCCCTGGCTGGACACCTGGGCCAGGACAAAACGTACAGCCGCCTAGTGACCCACTTTTTCTGGCCGAAAATGAGGAACGACGTCCTGAACCACTGCCGATCTTGCCCCACATGCCAAGCCAGCGGGAAGAGTGGTCGGAAGCTGAAAGCCCCTCTGCAACCCTTCCCTGTGGTCACCACCCCGTTCGAGAGGGTGGGGATAGACATTGTGGGGCCTCTGGACCCCCGCACGGCACAAGGACACAGGTTCATCTTAGTACTGGTGGACCATGCCACCCGCTACCCCGAGGCGGTGCCTCTACGGACCGTGACAGCTCCGGTGGTTGGCCGGGCCCTAATGGGGATCTTCTCCCGGGTAGGCTTCCCCCGAGAAGTCGTCAGCGACCGAGGCACGAACTTTATATCCAAATACATGAAGTCCCTCTGGCAACAATGCGGGGTCACCTACAGATTCACGACCCCCTATCACCCCCAAGGGAACGGACTAGTGGAGTGGTTTAACCGCACTCTCAAGGGGATGATTGGGGGATTGGAAGAGCCCCTCCGTCGCCAGTGGGATGTACTACTCCCGTGCCTCCTCTTCGCTTACCGAGAAGTTCCCCAGAAGTCCCTCGGTTTTAGCCCTTTCGAACTCCTGTACGGGCACCCTGTGCGAGGGCCCCTCAGCCTAGTAAAAGAAGGTTGGGAGATGGCCCCCCTAAAGACCCCTCCAGACGTCTTCAAATACCTCCTGGCCCTACGCAATCAGACCCGGCGCTTCAGACAGATGGCCAAGGCGAACCTCGAGGCCAGCCAGGAGGACATGAAGAGGTGGTATGATCACAATGCCTCCTCCGTTGAGTTCGAGCCTGGACAACAAGTATGGGTGATGTCCCCCACCGAACCATGTGCCTTGCAAGATAAGTGGACGGGGCCCTTCAAAGTGGTCGAGCGCAAAAGCCCCGTCACTTACCTCATCGACCTGGGGACCTCCCGGAACCCCCTCCGGGTCCTCCACACCAACCGACTCAAACCACACTTTGTGCGCTCAGAACTCAGCCTCCTGATGGCTACGGACAGTGGGGCAGAGGAAGACTCCGAACCCCTCCCGGATCTTCTGAAAACTCAGGAGAATGACGGCTCCGTGGACGGGGTCCGGCTCTCTGACGCCCTCACTTCGGAGCTACGCCAGGGCTGCCGGAACCTCCTGCTGCAGTTCACTACCCTGTTCTCCCTCACCCCTTGGTGTCTGCACGACGTGGACACCGGGAACAGTCCCCCTGTCCGACACCGGGCCTACCGCGTACCAGATCGGGTACGGGCCTGCATACAGGAGGAAGTGGCCAAGATGCTCACAATCGGGGTCATCGAGCCCTCGGACAGTCCCTGGGCCAGTCCGGTTGTATTGGTTCCCAAAGCCGCTGCCCCCGGCACCGCACCTGAACTGAGATTCTGCGTCGACTACCGGGGCTTGAACGCTGTCACCCGGACCGACGCTCATCCGATTCCCCGAGCAGACGAGCTGATCGACCGGCTGGGGGCCGCCCGCTACCTCAGTATCTTCGACCTAACAGCGGGCTACTGGCAGATCGGCCTCACACCCAGGGCTCAGGAACGGTCAGCCTTCTCTACCCCCGATGGCCACTACCAATTCAAGGTCATGCCCTTCGGCATGAAGAATGCCCCCGCCACGTTTCAACGCCTCGTGAACCAGGTCTTGGCGGGGCTCGAAGAGTTCAGCGCTGCCTACCTGGACGATATCGCTGTATACAGCCGCCACTGGCCCGACCACCTCCGTCACCTCCAAGAGGTCCTACAGGCCCTCCAGCGGGCCGGTCTCACAATTAAGGCCGGCAAGTGCCAAATTGGCCAAGGGTCTGTGACCTACCTTGGGCACCAAGTGGGAAGCGGGCTGGTGGCCCCGCTACAACTTAAGATTGCTGCTATCCAGTCCTGGCAGCCCCCCGTCACCCAGACCGAGGTCCGAGCCTTCTTGGGGCTCACCGGCTACTACCGGCGGTTCGTGAAAGACTACGGCAGCATCGTGGGGCCCCTCACGGGTCTCACGTCCAAGAACCAGCCGAAGCGGATTAACTGGACCCCCGATTGTCAAGCGGCCTTCGAGAAACTGAAGGCCGCCCTGTGCACCGCCCCTGTGCTCCAGGCCCCCGATTACAGTCAGGAATTCGTGGTACAGACCGACGCCTCCGACCACGGCATTGGGCCGTCCTTTCTCAGTTAAACCCCGAGGGTCATGACCAGCCGGTGGCCTTCATCAGTCGACGTCTCCTGGCCCGAGAACAGCGCTGGAGCACCATCGAGAGGGAGGCATTCGCAGTGGTGTGGGCCCTCAAAAAGCTCCGGCCCTATCTCTTCGGTACCCACTTCCGGGTACAAACCGACCATCGACCCCTGCAGTGGCTGATGCAGATGCGGGGGGAGAACCCAAAACTCTTGCGCTGGTCCATTTCCCTGCAGGGAATGGACTTCACTGTGGAGCACCGACCAGGCCAAGACCACGCCAACGCGGACGGCCTGTCCCGCTTTTTCCGCCTCGACGAAGAGAGTCCCCAAGGAGATGGGTGACTCTCCCCGCCTTCAGCTGGGGGGGACGCATGTTGGACAGGCCACACGAAGGGCTTGCTCCCTCCCCGCACGACAGGGCCCGAGCTCCGGCCCACCAGGCATAACCCACGAAAAGCACCTGTACCCCGTCTCCTGACGGATCTTCGGCCCTCGGACCTCTACTCATCACGGGGCCCAGCCCCACCGGCTCCCCCGGCCGGTTCAAGCCGCCATCTTGGGCCCTGCACCCCGAGGCCGCGTGGCCTCGGCCCGACCCTAACCCCGGGCCTGGCCGGCCCCGACATCCCGGCACCACCCTCCACCCAGGAGGTGAGCGGACCACTTGGCAGGTCAATGGGAGAACGAAGTGTCAAGAGCTCTTCCCCCCGCCAGGTGCCGATCGCCTCCAGCTCCCCCCAGGCGCTGGCTCCACCCCCTGCTGGGTGTCTGGACACCTTCATCCCGGGCCCTCCGACCTCCAAGTGCGAGGGTCCGGACATCAAAGGGCGCCTGCCCTATAACTGGGGCAACTCCGGAGCAGGAAGGCAGTTGTATCCTGGAGTCGAGAGACACCGAGAGAACTCAGCCTTGACGGACTACTGGCGCTGCCGTAGCCCTCTCTTGTGAACCATCGTCCTGCCTGCTGGCGCTGCCGCGGCCTTCTGCAACATCCATCCTCGTCGGGACCTGCTGGCGCTGCCGCGGCCCGTTGTAACGACCATCCTCGTTGGGACCTGCTGGCGCTGCCGCGGCCCGTTGTAACGACCATCCTCACCGGGACCTGCTGGCGCTGCCGCGGACCGTATATCGACCATCTTTCCGGGACCTGCTGGCGCTGCCGCGGACCGTGTACTGACCATCTCAACCGGGACCTGCTGGCGCTGCCGCGGCCCGTACCAACTAAGCCACCAAGCTCGAGGATTGTGAGCTAATCATCATCTCATCCGAACTACCTGACTGGTAGACAGACTGTCCCGCTACCCCTTACCCTGCTTTGAGAGACTTGAATCGAGGGGACCCCTGAGTCCAGACCTCCTTGTACCATTCAACCGTACCTTAAGAAGTGCTTATAAAGAACACTGAACCTTATCTGTGTGTGGTATCTGTCTGTGAGGGGGAAGTTACTTGTCTGTACGATCGCTGGAGACGGCTCTCCCCGGAGACCTCTCCTCCTGACCCCGGCCGACCCTCCCGGTCCATCTACCCTTTCTAACACCCGTCACCTACTTGGTCGACATGGAGTCCCCAAGGAACCCCCTCCGGGTCCTGCACGCCAACCGGCTCAAGCCCCACTTTGCCCGAACCGAACTAAGCCTGCTGCTGGCTACCGAGGATGGGGGCAAAAGCGACTCCGAGCCCCTACCCGACCCCCTGGGGTCCTCGGACCAAGACGGCTCCATGGAGGGCGTCAAACTCTCCACCACCCTGACCCCAGAACAGCGCCATGACTGCCAGCAGCTGCTGCAACCCTTCGCTGCCCCCTTCTCTCTCACGCCCGGGGTGACCCCCTGGTGCGTCCACGACGTGGATACCGGGGACAGCCCCCCTGTGCGACACCGTGCCTACAGAGTGCCCGACCGGGTCCGAGCCTGCATACAAACGGAGGTCTCCAAGATGCTCGCCCTCGGAGTCATCGAGCCATCCGACAGCCCGTGGGCCAGCCCTGTGGTCTTGGTGCCGAAGGCCGCCGCCCCCAGCACCCCCCCCGGAACTCAGATTTTGTGTGGACTACAGGGGTCTAAACGCAGTCACCAAGACCGATGCCCACCCCCTGCCACGGACAGACGAGCTGATCGACCGCTTAGGGGCCGCCCGCTACCTAAGCACTTTTGATCTCACCGCTGGGTACTGGCAGATCAGGCTCACCCCCGGCGCCCAGGAACGATCCGCCTTCTCCACCCCCGATGGGCACTACCACTTTCAGGTGATGCCCTTCGGTATGAAGAACGCCCCAGCGACCTTCCAGAGACTGGTGAACAAGGTCCTGGCCGGACTAGAAGCCTTCAGCGTGGCCTACTTAGACGACATTGCAGTCTTCAGCAACCACTGGGCCGCGCACCTAGGACACCTCAGAGAAGTCCTGGCCGCTCTCCAAAGGGCCGGGCTCACGATTAAGGCCAGCAAGTGCCAGATAGGTCAAGGATCAGTGACCTATCTGGGCCATCAGGTGGGGAGGGGCCAGGTGGCGCCCCTCCAGTTGAAGGTCGATGCCATCCAGGCGTGGGAGCCCCCCGCCACCCAAACAGGTGTCCGGGCCTTCTTAGGCCTCACAGGCTACTACCGGCGATTTATCAAAGACTATGGCAGTATTGTGGGCCCCCTCATGGAGCTCACTTCCAAAAAGCAGCCCAAGACGGTGCACTGGACACCCCGCTGTCAGACCGCTTTTGAAACCCTCAAGGCGGCAATGTGCGCTGCCCCTGTACTACAGGCCCCTGACTACGGCAAGGAATTCGTGGTTCAGACAGATGCCTCGGAGTACGGGGTTGGGGCGGTCCTCTCCCAGATGGACACCGAGGGCCTCGACAGACCGGTGGCCTTCATCACACTCACGCTCACACTCTGCTCACCCTGCACACCCACACACTGCTCACCCTGTACACTCGCACACTGCTAGCCCTGGACACACGCACACTGCTCAGCCTGCGCACCCACACACTGGTCACCCTGCACTCTCAAGCACTGCTCAATCTTTAACACACTGCCGGCCCCGGACACTCACAGACTGCTCACCCTGCGCACACACACACTGCTCACCCTGCACACCCACACACTGCTCACCTTGCTCACCCACACTCTACTCACTCTGCACACCCATAGACTGCTCACCCTGCACACCCACACACTGCTCACCCTGCACACTCACACTGCTGGCCGTGGACACCCACACACTGCTCACCCTGCATACTCACACACTACTCACCAAGCACCCCCCCAATTTGCTCACCCTGCATACTCACACACTGCTCACCCTGCATGTTCATGCACTGCTGGCCCTGGACACCCACACACTGCTCACCCTGCACACTCACACACTGCTCACCCTGCACACACACCCTGCTTGCCCTGCACACTCACACACTGTTCACCCTGCACACACACACTGCTCACCTGCATATGAACACACTGATCACCCTGCACACTCACACACTGCTGGTCCTGGACACACACACACTGCTCAGTCTGCACACCCAAACACTGTTCACCCTGCACTCTCAAGCACTGCTCACTCTTTAACACACTGCTGGCCTTTGACACTCACACACTGCTCACCCTGCCTACTCACACACTGCTCACCCTGCACACTCACACACTGCTAACCCACACTCTGCTCACCCTGCACACCCACAGACTGCTCACCCCGCATACCCACACATTGCTCACCCTACACACTCACACACTGCTCACCCTGCATACTCACACACTACTCACCCTGTACACCCACAATCTGCTCACCCTGCATACTCACACACTGCTCAACTTGCATGCTCACACACTGCTGGCCCTGTACACCCACACACAGCTCACCTTGCACAACCACACACTGCTCACCCTGCTCATAAACACTCTGCTCACCCTGCACACCCACAGACTGCTCACCCACACATTGCTCACACTGCATACTCACACACTGCTCACCCTGCTCACTCACACTGCTGGCCCTGGACACCCACACACTGCTCACCCTGCACATTCACACACTGCTCACCCTGCACACTCACACACTGCTCGCCCTGCACACTCACACACTGCTCATCCTGTACACTCACACACTGCTGACCTGCATATGAACACACTGATCACCCTGCACACTCACACATGGCTGGCCCTGGACACCCACACACTGCTCACCCTGCACAGCCACACACTGCTCTCCCTGCACTCTCAAGCACTGCTCACTCTATAACATACTGATGTCCCTGGACACCCACACACTGCTCACCCTGCTCACTCACACACTGTTCACCCTGCACACTCACACACTGCTGGCCCTGGACACCCACACACTGCTCACCCTGCACACTCACACACAGCGCACCCTGCACAACCACACACTGCTCACCCTGCACATCCACACACTGCTCATCCTGCACACCCACACACTGCTCACCCTGCATGCCCACACACTGTTCACACTGCACACCCACACACTGCTCACCCTGCATACTCACACACTGCTCACCCTGCACACTGCAAACCCTGCATACTCACCCACTACTGGCCCTGGACACCCACACACTGTTCACCCTACACCCCCACACACTGCTCATCCTGCACACTCACACATTGCTCACCCTGCATACCAACACTCTGCTCACCCTGCACACCCACACACTGCACATCCTGCACACCCACACACTGGTCACGAGGCACACTCACTCACTGCTCACCATGCAGACTCGCACATTGCTCACCCTGCACACTCACACCTTCCACACCCACACTCTGCTCACGCAACACACCCACACAATGCTCACCCTGCACACCCAAACACTGTGGGTATGCAGTGTGTGGGTGTCCAGGGCCAGGACTGCTCACACTCAAATGCTGCTTACCCTGCACACCCACACATTGCTCACCCTGCATACTCACACACTGCTCAACCTGCACACTCAAACACTGTTCACGCTGCATACTCACACACTGCTGGCCCTGGACAACCACACACTGCTCACCCTGCACACTCACACACTGCTCACCATGCACACTCACAGATTGCTCATCCTCCACACTCACACACTGCTTACCCTGCACACTCACACACTGCTCTCCCTGCACACTCACACACTGTTCACCCTGCATACTCACAAACTGCTCACCCTGCACACTTACATCTTGCCCACCCTGCACACTCACACACTGCTCACCTTGCACACCCACACACTGCTCACCCTGCACACCCACACACTGCTCACCCTACATATCAACACACTGCTCACCCTGTACACTCACACACTGCTGGCTCTGGACACACGCACATTGCTCACCCTGCACACCCACACACTGCTCACCCTGCACTCTCAACCACTGCTCACTCTTTAACACACGGCTGGCCCTGGACACCCACACACTGCTCAGCCTGCACACTCACACACTGTGCACCCTGCACACCCACAATCTGCTCACCCTGTGTTAGAAGGCGACCTCAGAGGGGCCCGGAGGGGGCCCTGACTGCCCTGAGACCCACCCTCGAGGTATCGTAGCCGGGCACTGGCGGGAGACTCCTCAGGGAAGGAACCTCGTATCTAGGATCGTACACTCGGCACCACACGACAGAGAGACACCACACGAGGAGTTCTTAAGAGCAAATCTTTATCAGATCGGAGTGGTAGGATCTTTATGATCAGCAAGGCAAGATATATACAAGTAGAGCGCGGGCTCACAAAGTCTTGGAGGGGGGTTAGGAGGTAGCGGGACAGTCTTTGGGGATAGGAATCAAATGCAGGAGCGTACCCGGCGCACAGGCTCACAATCCTCGAGCTGGGGGATACGCTTGTCGTCGTGGGGCCCGGCGGGACCAAGAGAGTCTGTGGGAGATGCGAGTCACTCAGCAGGCTCGAGTACAAGTTCGGAGGTCTTACGATCTTCGGGGAGCCGCGAGTCACTCAGCAGGGCTCAAGCACAAGTTCGGAGGTCTTACGATCTTCAGGGAGCCGCGAGTCACTCAGCAGGGCTCAAGCACAAGTTCGGAGGTCTTACGATCTTCAGGGAGCCGCGAGTCACTCAGCAGGGCTCAAGCACAAGTTCGGAGGTCTTACGATCTTCAGGGAGCCGCGAGTCACTCAGCAGGGCTCAAGCACAAGTTCGGAGGTCTTACGATCTTCAGGGAGCCGCGAGTCACTCAGCAGGGCTCAGGTGTTTCCAAGGCGAATCTGCCGGACAGTCCCAGAGCACCCCTTGTTATAGGGCGACTCCTCTTTGATGTCCGGAGCCTGTGCCGGCAGGGGTCTTGTCACCTGGGGGTCGCTCGTTGGGGGTTTCCTGCCATTGTCCTTTGATCCTTTCAGGGCCGGGTCGGGAGGAGTCCCAGACACCCAGCAGGCGTGGAGCCAGACCTCGGGGAGGCCGGCGGGTCGATCGAAACCCACCTTACCAGGGAAGCGCAGAGGTGTGATGGAAACTGCTCCTCCCTTTCTCATCCCAAGGGGAGCGCGATGTCCTCCAGCCGGAGTGGCGCCTATAGGCAAGGGTCGCGCTGGGGCCGGGCGGCCATCTTGGTGCATGAAGTGGGCACGCGGGCCCGGTGTGGCCAAAGGAGGAAGGCCACGGACGGGGAAGCCCGGGTCGGGGGTGTGTGTTCTGGTGGGAAGGATCGGCTAGGCCGTGGGCTCGGGGCTGGTGTGAGGTGCAGGGGTCAGGTCTGGCTATGTTACGAGGGCCGGGTCTAACACGCGTCCCCCCCAGCTGAAAGCCGGAGAGAACTACCCATCTTCTTGGGGGTTCTCTTCGCTGAGGCGGAAGAACCGGGAGAGGCCATCGGCGTTGGCGTGGTCCGTACCAGGGCGATGTTCCACGGTGAAATCCATCCCCTGGAGGGAGATTGACCACCGCAGAAGCTTGAAGTTTTCTCCTCGCATCTGCATGAGCCATCGCAAGGGGCGATGGTCGGTTTGGACCCTGAAATGAGTGCCGAACAGGTAAGGGCGTAGTTTCTTGAGGGCCCAGACTACGGCGAACGCCTCGCGCTCGATGGTACTCCATCTCTGTTCCATGGGCAACAGCCTTCGGCTGAGGAAGGCTACGGGCTGGTCTAGGCCCTGGTCATTTACCTGGGAGAGGACTGCCCCGATGCCATGCTCGGAGGCATCAGTTTGTACCACAAACTCTTTGGAGTAGTCGGGGGCCTGGAGGACGGGGGCCGTACACATGGCCACTTTCAGGGCATTGAACGCCTCTTGGCAGGCAGGGGACCACTGCACCTTCTTGGGCTGCTTCTTGGACGTGAGTCCCGTGAGGGGACCGACCAGGCTGCCGTAATTCCGGATGAATCTCCGGTAGTAGCCCGTGAGGCCCAGAAAGGCTCGGACCTCTGTTTGGGTAGTGGGGTGTTCCCAGGCTAGGATGGCGTCGATTTTGGGCTGTAGAGGGGCGACCTGCCCGCTTCCGACCTGGTGCCCCAGGTAGGTTACCGAACCTTGCCCAATCTGGCATTTGCTGGCTTTCACGGTGAGGCCTGCCTGGCGTAGGGCGGTTAGCACCCTCCGGAGATGCTGGAGGTGCTCACTCCATTCGGAACTTAAAACTGCAATATCGTCGAGATATGCAGCGCTGAATTTTTCCAGCCCGGCCAGGACTCTATTTACCAGTCGCTGGAAGGTGGCCGGGGCATTTTTCATCCCGAAGGGCATCACGCGAAAGCGATAGTGCCCATCCGGGGTGGAGAAGGCGGACCGCTCCTTGGCTCCCTCTGTGAGCGCAATTTGCCAGTAGCCGCAGATGAGATCGAAGGTGCTGAGGAACCGAGCAGCCCCGAGCCGGTCAATGAGCTCGTCGGCTCGGGGAATGGGGTGGGCATCGGCTCGGGTGACTTCATTGAGTCCCCGGTAGTCCACGCAGAAGCGGAGTTCTGGGGCGACACCGGGGGCAGCTGCTTTTGGGACCAGGACCACGGGGCTGTCCCAGGGCCTGTCTGAGGGTTCGATCACGCCTAGGGTCAACATTTTCGAGACTTCGGCTTGAATACAGGACCGGACCCGATCAGGGACTCGGTAGGCTCGGTGTCTCACTGGCGGGCTGTCCCCGGTATCCACATCATGGGCACACCAGTCGGTGACCTTGGGGACCAGGGAGAAGAGGTCCGGGAACTGCCCTAGGAGCTGGCGGCAATCCTCACGTTGCTGGGGAGTGAGGGACGGGGAGAGGTTCACTCCCTCTACGGAGCCGTCCTTCTCTTTGGTGCACAGAAGATCAGGGAGAGGATCTGACTCTTCTTCGGACCCGTCATCAGTGGCCAGTAGGAGGCTCAGCTCCGTCCGCACAAAGTGGGGCTTGAGGCGGTTCACGTGGAGGACCCGGAGGGGGTCCCGGGGTGACTGGATGTCTACCAAGTACGTGACCGGGCTCTTCCGCTCCACTACTTTGAAGGGCCCGGTCCATTTATCCTGGAGAGCGCAGGGTTTCACGGGGGCCATGACCCATACCTGCTGGCCCGGCTGAAACTCGACCAGCGCGGCGTTCTGGTCGTACCAGCGCTTCATCTCCTCCTGACTCGCCTCCAGGTTGGCCTCTGCCATCTCTCGGAACCTCCTAGTCTGATTTTGGAGGGTCAGGACGTAACGGAACACATCTCGGGGGGGGCCTCGGGGCGCCGCCTCCCACTCTTCCTTGACCAGGCTGAGGGGCCCCCTGACGGGGTGCCCGTAGTGTAACTCAAAGGGGCTGAAACCCAAGGATTTCTGGGGAACTTCTCGGTATGCGAATAGGAGGCAGGGGAGCAGGATGTCCCACTTACGCCGGAGGGGCTCTTCCAGGCCTGCGATCATCCCCTTCAGAGTCCGGTTAAACTGCTCTACCAAGCCGTTTCCTTGGGTGTGGTACGGGGTGGTGAACTTATAGGACACCCCGCACTGTTGCCATAAGGACCTCATGTATCGGGAGATAAAGTTGGTACAGCGATCGCTCACGACCTCGCGGGGAAAACCCATGCGGGAGAAGATCCCCATCAACGCCCGGCCCACCACGGGGGCTGTGATGGTGCGCAGGGGGATGGCCTCCGGGTAACGGGTGGCATGGTCCACCAGGACGAGGATGAACCGGTGCCCTTGGGAAGTTGGGGGGTCCAGAGGTCCTACAATGTCGATCCCGACCCGCTCAAAAGGGGTACTGATGACAGGGAAGGGTTGGAGGGGAGCCTTGCGCTTCCCTCCGATATTTTCCCACTGGCCTGGCACGTGGGACAGGACTTGCAGTGGGCTTCCACATCTGCTTTCATTCTGGGCCAGTAGAAGTGAGTCACGAGGCGACTGTATGTTTTGTCCTGGCCCAAGTGGCCTGCGAGGGGAATGTCGTGGGCCAAGCCCAGGAGGAGGTTTCGGATGCGTAGGGGTACCACCAGCACCCGGCCAGACCCTAGCTCCACCGACTTCTGTTCGCTGTACAAAAGGTCATTCTCCCAATACACCCGGTGCGTCCCCGTTTGGTCACCTGCGGCCTGGGCCTCTGCCTGTTGCCGGGGCCCGACCAGGGAGGGACAGGTAGCCTGCTCTCGGCAGAACTCCTCTCGGGAGGGGCCCCCCTCGTGGCGCCACTGGGCTAATTCGGGCAGATCGCCTAACTCGGTGACTTGGGTGGAGTCTGAAGGCGGGGGTTCGTCACTGGCGATCGACTCTTCTGGTGGGGGGATGTGGGGACCCTCGGCCGGGACCATCCTATCCTCAGGGGTCGGGGCGTCGTCGACTTCCCTCAGGGGGGTCAGTCGAGCCGCCATGGATCGAGTGGTGGCGCACACCCACTCAGGGAGGCCCATCATCCCTTGGTGGGTCTTGCGCTCGACTTGTCTCCAGGGGGAACTTTCCAGGTCGTTCCCCAGGAGACAGTCGACGGGCTGGGAGGTTCTCACTGCGACCTTCAGTTTACCGACCACCCCTCCCCACTCAAAGGGCACCAGGGCTACCTTACATAGGCTTTCTGTGTTGTAGGCTGAAATGACAGGGAAAAATACGGTGGGGAGGACCTGGTCTTCGTGGACTAAATGGCTGAGGACACCGGTGATGCTGGCCCCGGTGTCACGGAGGGCTTCTACTTGGTGGCCATTGATCGTTACGAGCTGCCCATATTTCTTTGTGTTAGAGGGCAGGAGGCTCCCAGGGACCATCTCTCTATCTCCTAAGGATACTAGGGCCATAGCGGCGGGTTCCCACTCCTCGGCCTCCTCAACCTCCTCCCCCAGTGCTACATTGGCTATCTGTCTAGCGGGGGGTGCTGCCTGGGTGGTGCGTGGGGCCATGGGGCATTCCGGGTCGTTGGCGTAATGCCCGGGCCTCTGGCAACGGAAACAAGTGATGGTTACCCGGTGCCCCCGTCTCAGGGGGGGGCCGGGTACAGCTGGTGGGGTTGCCGGGAAAGGTGGAGGTTGGGACTTCGGGGGACTAGCCTGGGACTCTCTCTGCCCTCCCTGGTTTCCCCCCCCTCTCTGGCGGGGTGGTCCCTGACTGGCTCGGGGGTACTCTCCTACAGGGCCCCGGGAGACCTGGGTGTTGGTCCAGCGATCCGCCTCGACAGCCAGCTTTCTTGGGTCCGTGAGCTTGCTGTCGAGCAGATGCTGGCGTAGTTCCACAAAGCAGTTCGCAGCCAGGTGTTCCCACAACATAAGGTCTGTTAGTTCTTCCAGGGTGGTTACCTTGCTGCCCTTGATCCACCCATCGAAGGCGCGGCTGAAGAAATTCACATATTCCACCCAGGTGGTACCCGGGATCTTCCTGCAGTCCCGGAACCGCTGGCGGTACATCTCCGGGGTGAGGCCGTACCTTGTGAGGAGGGCCGCTTTCATGTGGTCATAGGAGGTCTGCATGGAGGTGGGTAGGTCGAGCAGGGTGTCTTGCCCTTCGCTCAGGAATCGTCCCCACAACCCGGCCCCCCAATCCTTTTGCGGGACCCGATGGGAGGTCATGGCGACCTCGTAGGCCCGGAACCACTGCTGAATGTCATCATTTTTGTAATATTCTTTGACCACATCCTTGGGGATGTGGACCTTCTGCTCCGCCGGGGCGGCCGCCTCCCGGTTCCCCAGGGGCCGCACTTCTTCGCTTCTTGCTTTCAGTTCTATTTCCTTCAAGCTGCGTTCAAGTTCCAGTTGAAGTCTCCTTCCCTCGTGTTCTCGTTGGAGTTTCTTCTCTTCTAGTTCTCCTTGTACTCGCATCTGTTCTACTGCTAGCTTTTTCTCGGCTAATTTCAACTCGCCCTCAATTTTGAGCTTGGCTAATTCGAGCTCGTGATGGCGACTTTTTTCTCTGTCTGCGAGTTCCTCCGGGGATAGGCCCCTGTCTGGTACGAAGCCTCGCACCTGGTTGCTGCTGCGTTCTCCTTGGGAGGGTCCAGCTTCGTCGTAGGGCTCCCCCGCTCCTTCTGGGCGGGAGGCTCCAGAATCCACCCAAGCTTTCAGTGCCTTTTGCATATCTTCTTTGGTGTTGAGACCAGTGGTAGCGATATTGAGTTCCTTACAGAATTGCTTTAGTTCTTTGTGAGTGTACTCTTCCAGCTGTTCCACCTGGAACACGGTACTGGTGTCGTTTTCTATGAGAACCACGGCGTTTCCTTCTGCCATCTTTGTCGGAAGTGCGTCAGCCGTTCACGGTACGATCTCTAGATTATGGGCCCGAATCCCGTCGCTTGCCACCAATGTTAGAAGGCGACCTCAGAGGGGCCCGGAGGGGGCCCTGACTGCCCTGAGACCCACCCTCGAGGTATCGTAGCCGGGCACTGGCGGGAGACTCGTCAGGGGAGGAACCTCGTATCTAGGATCGTACACTCGGCACCACACGACAGAGAGACACCACACGAGGAGTTCTTAAGAACAAATCTTTATCAGATCGGAGTGGTAGGATCTTTATGATCAGCAAGGCAAGATATATACAAGTAGAGCGCGGGCTCACAAAGTCTTGGAGGGGGGTTAGGAGGTAGCGGGACAGTCTTTGGGGATAAGAATCAAATGCAGGAGCGTACCCGGCGCATAGGCTCACAATCCTCGAGCTGGGGGATACGCTTGTCGTCGTGGGACCCGGCGGGACCAAGAGAGTCTGTGGGAGCTGCGAGTCACTCAGCAGGCTCGAGTATAAGTTCGGAGGTCTTACGATCTTCGGGGAGCCGCGAGTCACTTAGCAGGGCTCAAGCACAAGTTCGGAGGTCTTACGATCTTCAGGGAGCCGCGAGTCACTCAGCAGGGCTCAAGCACAAGTTCGGGGGTCTTACGATCTTCAGGGAGCCGCGAGTCACTCAGCAGGGCTCAAGCACAAGTTCGGAGGTCTTACGATCTTCAGGGAGCCGCGAGTCACTCAGCAGGGCTCAGGTGTTTCCAAGGCGAATCTGCCGGACAGTCCCAGAGCACCCCTTGTTATAGGGCGACTCCTCTTTGATGTCCGGAGCCTGTGCCGGCAGGGGTCTTGTCACCTGGGGGTCGCTCGTTGGGGGTTTCCTGCCATTGTCCTTTGATCCTTTCAGGGCCGGGTCGGGAGGAGTCCCAGACACCCAGCAGGCGTGGAGCCAGCCCTCGGGGAGGCCGGCGGGTCGATCGAAACCCACCTTCACAGGGAAGCGCAGAGGTGTGATGGAAACTGCTCCTCCCTTTCTCATCCCAAGGGGAGCGCGATGTCCTCCAGCCGGAGTGGCGCCTATAGGCCAGGGTCGCGCTGGGGCCGGGCGGCCATCTTGGTGCATGAAGTGGGCACGCGGGCCCGGTGTGGCCAAAGGAGGAAGGCCACGGACGGGGAAGCCCGGGTCGGGGGTGTGTGTTCTGGTGGGAAGGATCGGCTAGGCCATGGGCTCGGGGCTGGTGTGAGGTGCAGGGGTCAGGTCTGGCTATGTTACGAGGGCCGGGTCTAACACCCTGCATACTCACACACTGCTCACCCTGTATGCTCACACACTGCTGGCCCTGGACACCCACACACTGCTAACTCTGCACACTCACATACTGCTCACCCTGCACACTCACACACTGCTCGCCCTGCACACTCACACACTGCTCAACTTGCACACTCACACACTGCTGACCTGCATATGAACACACTGATCACCCTGCACACTCACACATGGCTGGCCCTGGACACCCACACACTGCTCACCCTGCACAGCCACACACTGCTCACCCTGCACTCTCAAGCACTGCTCACTCAATAACACACTGCTGTCTCTGGACACCCACACACGTCTCACCCTGTTCACTCACACACTGCTCACCCTGCACACTCACACACTGCTGGCCCTGGACACCCACACACTGCTCACCCTGCACACTCACACATATCTCACCCTGCATACTCACACACTGCTCACCCTACACACTGCGCACCGTGCATACTCACACACTACTGGCCCTGGACACCCACACACTGCTCACCCTACACCCCCACATACTGCTCACCCTGCACACTCACACATTGCTCCCCCTGCACAGCCACACACTGCTCATCCTGCACACCAACACTCTGCTCACCCTGCAAACCCACACACTGCTCATCCTGCACTCCCACACACTGGTCACGAGGCACACTCACTCACTGCTCACCCTGCAGACTCCCACATTGCTCACCCTGCACACTCACACCCTGCACACCCACACTCTGCTCACGCAGCACACCCATACAATGCACCCCCTGCACACCCACACACTGTTCACCCTGCACACTCACTGACTGCTCACCCTGCATACTCACACACTGCTCACCCTGTACACCCACATACTGCTCAACCTGCACACTCACACACTGCTCACCCTGCACACTCATACACTGCTCACCCTGCACACTCACACTGCTTGCCCTGGACACCCACACACTGCTCACCCTGCGTACTCACACACTACTCACCCTGCACACCAACACACTGCCCACCTTGCATACTCACACACTGCTCACCCTCTATGCTCAAACACTGCTCACCCTGTATACTCACACACTGCTGGCCCTGGACACCCACAAACTGCTCGCCCTGCACACACACACACTTCTCATACTCAAACACACCATATAATGCATACCCATACACTGCTCACCCTGCATACTCACACACTGCTCACCCTGCATACTCACACACTGCTCTCCCTGCACACTCGCACAATGCTCACCCTGCACACTCACACACTGCTCACCCTGCACACCCACACACTGCTCCCCTGCACACACACAGACTGCTCACCCTGCACACCCATACATTGCTCACCCTGCACACTAACACACTGCTCATCCTGCACACTCACACACTGCTGACCTGCACACTCACACACTGCTCAACTTGCACACTCACACACTGCTGACCTGCATATGAACACACTGATCAGCCTGCACACTCACACATGGCTGGCCCTGGACACCCACACACTGCTCACCCTGCACAGCCACACACTGCTCACCCTGCACTCTCAAGCACTGCTCACTCTATAACGCACTGCTGTCTCTGGACACCCACACACTGCTCACCCTGCACACTCACACACTGCTGGCCCTGGACACCCACAATCTGCTCACCCTGCATACTCACACACTGCTCACCCTGTATGCTCACACACTGCTGGCCCTGGACACCCACACACTGCTCACTCTGCACACTGACATACTGCTCACCCTGCACACTCACACACTGCTCGCCCTGCACACTCACACACTGCTCAACTTGCACACTCACACACTGCTGACCTGCATATGAACACACTGATCACCCTGCACACTCACACATGGCTGGCCCTGGACACCCACACACTGCTCATCCTGCACAGCCATACACTGCTCACCCTGCACTCTCAATCACTGCTCACTCTATAACACACTGCTGTCTCTGGACACCCACACACTGCTCACCCTGCTCACTCACTCACTGCTCACCCTGCACACTCACACACTGCTGGCCATGGACACCCACACACTGCTCACCCTGCACACTCACACATAGCTCACCCTGCACAAACACACACTGCTTACCCTGCACATCCACACTCTGCTCACCCTGCACACCCACACACTGCTCACCCTGCACATCCACACACTGTTCACACTGCACACCCACACACTGCTCACCCTGCATACTCACACACTGCTCACCCCGCACGCTGCGCACCCTGCATACTCACACACTACTGGCCCTGGACACCCACACACTGCTCCCCCTACACCCCCATACACTGCTCACCCTGCACACTCACACATTGCTACCCCTGCACAGCCACACACTGCTCACCCTGCACACCAACACTCTGCTCACCCTGCACACCCACACACTGCTCATCCTGCACTCCCACACACTGGTCACGAGGCACACTCACTCACTGCTCACCCTGCAGACTCACACATTGCTCACCCTGCACACTCACACCCTGCACACCCACACTCTGCTCACGCAGCACACCCACACAATGCTCACCCTGCACACCCACACACTGTTCACCCTGCACACTCACTGACTGCTCACCCTGCACAACCAAACACTGCTCACCCTGCACACCCACACACTGCTCACTCTGCGTACTCACACACTACTCACCCTGCACACCAACACACTGCCCACCCTGCATACCCACACACTGCTCACCCTGTATGCTCAAACACTGCTCACCCTGCATACTCACACACTGCTGGCCCTGGACACCCACAAACTGCTCGCCCTGCACACTCACACACTTCTCATACTCAAACACACCATATAATGCATACCCAAACACTGTTCACCCTGCATCCTCACACACCGCTCACCCTGCATACTCACACACTGCTCTCCCTGCACACCCATACATTTCTCACCCTGCACACTCACACACTGCTCACCCTGCACACTCACACACTGCTCTCCCTGCACACTCACACACTGTTCACCCTGCACACTCACACACTGCTCGCCCTGCACACTCACACACTGCTCAACTTGCACACTCACACACTGCTGACCTGCATATGAACACACTGATCACCCTGCACACTCACACATGGCTGGCCCTGGACACCCACACACTGCTCACCCTGCACAGCCACACACTGCTCACCCTGCACTCTCAAGCACTGCTCATTCTATAACGCACTGCTGTCTCTGGACACCCACACACTGCTCACCCTGCTCACTCACACACTGCTCACCCTGCACACTCACACACTGCTGGCCCTGGACACCCACACACTGCTCACCCTGCACACTCACACACAGCTCACCCTGCACAACCACACACTGCTCACCCTGCACATCCACACTCTGCTCACCCTGCACACCCACACACTGCTCACCCTGCTGTAGTGAAAGAGCCACTCTTGTAGTCTGGCACCCTATGATGACCTCCGACTGCCACCATTTACACTGACTTTAGTGTGTTATTTTACCCTAGCCTTAATGTAGGATGGCCCTGCATATACTTGCTTCTCTTCCATCCTGTAATCTTGCTGTCTTTCTTTGACATGGCATGGGGTAATAAACCCCAAGCCTTATTCTAAAAGTAATAGAGTCTTTGCATTTTGTTAAATAAAACCCCTTTTCAAAAGGTGCTGTTTGTTTTGTGTTGAAGTCTTGCTGTGCCAGGGGTGGTAAGACATGCTCAAACGTGTATATTATTCAAAGGTGCAGTGGTATATTTGCCTCCCAGGTGAGAGTGCAGGGATTGCGTGTGGCTTATTGGTGAGAAGCCACATTCAAAACATTTTGGCGTTGTCGGTTGCAGGATGTGAACGTTGATTTAAAAGGGGAAGAAATATGTTTTCTAGAAATTAAAAGCGGACTCTCAGATGCCAATTGATATACATATATATTTGGATGGGAGATAGCCCATATGGTGTGCTAGCCCGTGAGAGAGCTAATTGTACCTGGCTGAGTGAGAATTGGAGTGTGTGTTTAAGTATGTTTTGTAAAAAGTGCATATACATAATTGGCTACGTTAAGCAGAAAGGGCTGGATCCCTTTCAAGTGTTTATTAAGAAATGCATACAAAATATGCTCAGCTGCAGTGTGAATTTGAGACATGAGAGACACAGTTTGTGGAGCCAAAAATACCTCTGCAAAGTTAACCTTTCAGAATAAATTATTGCAAATATAAGTGGGAAACCGACCAGACTGTGATAGGAAAAGGATATGGTTTGTATCATGCAAAATAAGTATAGGAAAACCAGAGGAAGGGTTACTAGGAGAACAGTGCGTTTAAAGGTTGGAATTGACTGGAACCCTGAAATGTGGGATGTTCTTTGTTTAACGTTGCATGAAATTGTTTGACTTCTTAGAGAACATTATAAAATAAAAGGAGCATTTGCAATTGCTTTCCCAGGCAAACTAATGAATTTGGTCCTTTTCTGAAAATGCCTGGCAGGAGTTTCTTGTTGTCCTGGTTGTTCTTAATTTGTAAAATGTAACAAATGTAAAAAATATGGTTTGATTAGAAGTATTAGAATGTATACATTATTTTAACATAGGAAGTGATTTAACATGACAGGAATGTTAGGAAAAAGAAATGTGCGTTTAAATCAAAGGCAGTTCTATGACTGCTTAGGCCAGTGTGAATTTGTGCTGCACAGACATGCATTTTAAATGTGCACTAGGACAAGTGAAATACAGACTCATGGTCTGATAGGGGGCAGTTTATAGCTTTGAGATAAGAACAGAAGAAAGGGAGACAATGGTGTATTAGTGTTGAATAAAATGTTTAGCTTGTGAATTCTGTTTCGTTCTGACAAGAGGTGAAAGTGTTGAGAAACAAAAAATATGAGGCTGTTTTCCGTCTCTGACATGAAATGCGTCCTGGGAGTGGATGGCACATAAAAATCTGGTGCAGGTGGAGAAATGAAATACACAATCTGTATGTTAGTGATGGTGAAGTGCTTGTGTCTTTAAGCTAGATGTTTGGGAGGCTTGCAGTGAGATCATCTAGCAGCCCTGAGAAGAGGTCAGACTTTCTGTGAAGACTGAGGAGGAATTCCTACGGGAGGGGTCATCCCAGCTCCTCGCCCCAGTAGACAGAGACAGCATCTTTGAGATAGATGTTTGGGAGGCTTGCAAAGGCGCAGGTTTCCTCCCCCCCTCATGAGGAGAGTCCCAGAGCAGATAGGAGCAGACGAAAGTTGGCAGGAGTGCATGGCACTTCGGCCTTGGAGGAGATAAGGTGGGGGCTAGAGGAAGCAGAGGAAGAAGGCTCTGCTTGTTATTTTTGGCATGGGCCCAGAAGGTTCCGCGGAAGCCTTACAGAGGAGGTGCAGTGCTCAAGGGGGATTGAGAGACACACAGAGAGCAGCTTCTGATAGTGGAAAAAGGTACAGAGAATAGGAGTTAAAAGGTGTCCTTTTGCCATCCTTGTAACAGATTTGAACATTAGATGTAGAGATGTATTTTTAAAGCAATTTGAAAACGAGTTTTTTTTTTTTTTTGAAGAGAGAATTAAACATGTACTCTAGCCATTTGTTTTGACCAGCCAGGATGAGTCATATGTGAAAAAATGTGAGTTTAGAAAACGTGAGGAAAATGAATAGACCAGTTTTTTTATTTTAGATTTAACGATCGCTGTTCATAGGTATAACTTAGACATGTTGGTGAATAATGCATTTTGCTTTACAGGGATGTATGTTATTTTAGAAACTGAAATGTAGTAAATTCAGGAATGTGCAGTGTGTTCTTTATAGTTTTTGTAATGTACAGGGAAAGGTAAATATACAATGTGATTTCTCAGGTCCTAATGAAAAGTCCAGGGGTGGAAATTGATATATAGGATTCCCCAGAGTGTCAGTTATTGTACATGACATCACATTTAATTTCCTTACAGATGAAAAGGCTAACAGAGGTGGTGATACAGGATTCAAATTTGGTGTGCATGATTAATTTCGAGCACCTAGGAGATAAAGACCATACAAACAGGGGGGTAGACAATGAAGGGATGTATATCCCCCTAGATTTCCTCAGATTTGTGATTCTTATGTGTCAGAATGCACAAGCCAGATCAGCCCCACCGATGGTGAAGGGCGTGTTGGGGTAAGGAAAATTACCAGAGCAGATGAAGGGCCTTGGGCTGCTGCCAATTGATAAAGGGAGCACGTTTTCAGCAGTGAGTGAATAAATAGTCAGGAAGTAGACTGCCCCAGCCCTTCTTGCTGTGCAGGGAAAAAGTGAGTTTAATTCCAATACCAAGGATTCAGAGGCTAAAGCATGGGTAGAATTCTCCGACAATTCTCCAAAGCCAGCGGAGAGCGATGCAGACAAGAATGAAAATATTGTACTTTCAAGATGGGGACAGGAAAAAAACGCGTGCTTTTGAAAAATGTTTTTTGCAAGAAATGTGATGCTTGTTTCTTTTTTCAGATCATCGTACTGCGGCGCCTTGGTGTGCGTGGTGCCCAGACCCCGTATGAGTGGGATCCCCCCTTTCCCCTCCTTCCCCTTCCCCTTCCCTCCCCCCCCCCAAGCCTGGAGTAATCGCTGGACAGTGGAAGCTGAAGTCCAGTGACTGACCGGACCGGATGGGGTCCTCCTTTGCTGAAAGGACCGGATGGGGTCCTCCTTTGCCGAGCAAACTGTACTGATGTGTTGGAGATGGAGAGGACGCGACAAGCGAAAAGGCTGTGTGTCTTTCACAGAGACAGACTGCTTCGTTTTTAAGTGAATAGTGAGCAGCAGAATGTGCTGCAATTGGAGTTGTTTTATTGACATGTGATGAAACAAAATGCATGAGAGCTGTGTGTCTTTCACACAGAAGAACTTTTGGTGAAAACACAAAAGAAGGTGAAGAACTGAGACGTTGTGCTGCAATTTGAGCAGATGTTTTCTGAGCTATAAAATGAAACAAAAAAAAAACTGTTGCTTTTAGCAAAATATATATATCAGTTTGGCTGTTCCAGCAGTAGAAGCTCTAATATTAACCATTAGAGACATTAGGAGATTTAGTTCCAAAGCTTGGTATCCATCAAACATGTATCCAGATATGCATGAGCTATTTCTGTGCTTTCAGTTCAGCACATAAGTTGGTGTCTCAACATGTATTTTGGAAATGTAGTTCTCTATTCACATTTGTGTTCTGAAATGCAGTTCTTTCAGTTTTAGTTGTGTTTCTTCAGTTCTGAAATGCAGTTCTTCAATCATGGCTATGTTTTCAGGTACAACTTGCTTTCCAGTAATGCTTATCACATGCATTTCTAAATGAGGTTTTTCACTTATAGTTGTGTTTCCAATTAAGGAATGCAGTTTGTGTGCTTTCACTAGTGGTGGTGTCTTTAGTTCAGAGGTTCAGTTTTTGATATATGTGAATGGTGATAGTCGAAGGTCATGGGATGGAATGTAGTGAAAGAACCACTCTTGTAGTCTTGCACCCTATGATGACCTCCGACTGCCACCATTTCAACTAACTTTAGTATGTTATTTTACCCTAGCCTTAATGTAGGATGGTCCTGCATATACTTGCTTCTCTTCCATCCTGTAATCTTGCTGTCTTTCTTTGACATGGCCTCATGTCATCCTGCCTTCTGACTTTATCTTGCTTCAAACTTTCCTGTGTGCACAGTGGTGCTTGTACTATTGCCTTTGACAGGGCCTCATGTCTGACTCTGCCTTGCTGCTGCGTGCACAGCAGTGCTTGCAAGTTGTTTGGGTTATTCACATTCAAGGTCTTGGTGTTTTCCTGAGCGATTGTTTTTGTTTAGTGTACTGTGGGAGGCCTTGTGAGAGCTTCGTCAAGACAGAGGCTGGAAGAAGTGCGAATGGAGGAAGAGACTTGAGAGCTCCTTACTGCCATGGAGATGCTTGCTTGAACTTGGCCAGTTCTGGTAAAATTCCTCTGGCGGTGGGAGGAGGTCTTTCACGAATCTTCTAGTGTGTTTAAAGCTGAGGGTTGCAGGCTGAGAAACTGGGAGTTTGGATTCCGAGCGAGGGCAGACGTGTCTATCTCGGATTGAACCCTGGCTTGCTGAGCTCTGACCCCCGGCTGTGATTCCCCCGGTCAGAAGTGGGCAGTGTATGCACCAGGTGATGTATTGAGTTTTGTGGTTATTGTCATTGTGCTGTGATCATTTGAGGTGTTTTCTTTGTGGTGTGGGAGGTGCACATCCAGAGCTCCTCTACTGTATATATATCTTTCTGATCTCTTGCAGGACGTCCAGTGTATCTTATCTTATATCAGTTATTGCTTGTGTATTAATCAGTATTCTAGTTTGCTCAGTTATTGATTCATGCCTTTAGATTATAAGTTTGCTACATATATTTGAATCTTATGCATTTGGTATCTGAGACAGCTTTTGTTTAGAGAGTATTTTGTAATAAACCCCAAGCCTTATTCTAAAAGTAATAGAGTTTTTGCTTTTTGCTAAAAAAAAAACCCTTTTCAAAAGGTGCTTTTTGTTTTATGTTGAAGTCTTGCTGTGCCAGGGGTGGTAAGACATGCTCAAATGTGTGTATATTATTCAAAGGTGTAGTGGTATATTTGCCTCCCAGGTGGGAGTGCAGGGATTGGGTGTGGCTTATTGGTGGGAAGCCACATTCAAAACACCTGCACATCCACACACTGTTCACACTGCACACCCACACACTGCTCACCCTGCATACTCACACACTGCTCACCCTGCATACTGTGCACCCTGCATGCTCACACACTACTGGCCCTGGACACCCACACACTGCTCACCCTACACCCCCACACACTGCTCACCCTGCAAACTCACACATTGCTCCCCCTGCACAGCCACACACTGCTCACCCTGCACACCAATACTCTGCTCACCCTGAACACCCACACACTGCTCATCCTGCACACCCACACACTGGTCACGAGGCACACTCACTCACTGCTCACCCTGCATACTCACACACTGCTCACCCTGTATGCTCAAAAACTGCTCACCATGCATACTCACACACTGCTGGCCCTGGATACCCACAAACTGCTGGCCATGCACACTCACACACTGCATACCCTGCACACCCATACACTGCTCACCCTGCATACTCACACACTGCTCACCCTGCATACTCACAAACTGCTCACCCTGCACACTCACACAATGCTCGCCCTGCACACTCACACACTGCTCACCCTGCACACCCACACACTGCTCCCCTGCATACCCACAGAATGCTCACCCTGCACACCCATACATTGCTCACCCTGCACACGCACACACTGCTCACCCTGCACACTCACACACTGCTCTCCCTGCACACTCACACACTGTTCACCCTGCACACCCACACACTGCTCACCCACACTCTACTCACCCTGCACACCCATAGATTGCTCACCCTGCACACACACACACTGCCCACCCTGCACACTCACACTGCTGGCCCTGGACACCCACACACTGCTCCCCCTGCATACTCACACACTACTCACCCTGGACACCCCCAATTTGCTCACCCTGCATACTCACACACTGCTCACCCTGCATGCTCACACACGGCTGGCCCTTGACACCCACACATTGCTCACCCTGCTCACTCACACACTGCTCACCCTGCACACACACACTGCTTGCCCTGCACACTCACACACTGCTCACCCTGCATACTCACACACTGCTCACCTGCATATGAACACACTGATCACCCTGCACACTCACACACTGCTCACCCTGCACTCTCAATCACTGCTAACCCTGCACTCTCAATCACTGCTCAGTCTATAACACACTGCTGGCCCTGGACACCCACACACTGCTCACCCTGCTCATTCACACACTGCTCACCCTGTACACTCACACATTGCTGGCCCTGGACACAGGCACATTTCTCAGCCTGCACACCGACACACTGGTCACCCTGCACTCTCAAGCACTGCTCACTCTTTAACACACTGCTGGCCCTGCATACTCACACACTGCTCACCCTGTATGCTCAAAAACTGCTCACCCTGCATACTCACACACTGCTGGCCCTGGATACCCACAAACTGCTGGCCCTGCACACTCACACACTGCATACCCTGCACACCCATACACTGCTCACCCTGCATACTCACACACTGCTCACCCTGCATACTCACACACTGCTCACCCTGCACACTCACACAATGCTCACCCTGCACACTCACACACTGCTCACCCTGCACACCCACACACTGCTCCCCTGCATACCCACAGAAGGCTCACCCTGCACACCCATACATTGCTCACCCTGCACACGCACACACTGCTCACCCTGCACACTCACACACTGCTCTCCCTGCACACTCACACACTGTTCACCCTGCACACCCACTCACTGCTCACCCACACTCTACTCACCCTGCACACCCATAGATTGCTCACCCTGCACACACACACACTGCCCACCCTGCACACTCACACTGCTGGCCCTGGACACCCACACACTGCTCACCCTGCATACTCACACACTACTCACCCTGGACACCCCCAATTTGCTCACCCTGCATACTCACACACTGCTCACCCTGCATGCTCACACACGGCTGGCCCTTGACACCCACACATTGCTCACCCTGCACACTCACACACTGCTCACCCTGCACACACACACTGCTCGCCCTGCACACTCACACACTGCTCACCCTGCATACTCACACACTGCTCACCTGCATATGAACACACTGATCACCCTGAACACTCACACACTGCTCACCCTGCACTCTCAATCACTGCTAACCCTGCACTCTCAATCACTGCTCAGTCTATAACACACTGCTGGCCCTGGACACCCACACACTGCTCACCCTGCTCATTCACACACTGCTCACCCTGTACACTCACACACTGCTGGCCCTGGACACACGCACATTTCTCAGCCTGCACACCCACACACTGGTCACCCTGCACTCTCAAGCACTGCTCACTCTTTAACACACTGCTGGCCCTACACACCCACACACTGCTCACCCTGCACTCTCAATCACTGCTCAGTCTATAACACACTGCTGGCCCTGGACACCCACACACTGCTCACCTGCATATGAACACACTGCTCACCCTGTACACTCACACACTGCTGGCCCTGGACACACGCACATTTCTCAGCCTGCACACCCACACACTGGTCCCCCTGCACTCTCAAGCACTGCTCACTCTTTAACACACTGCTCACCCTGCACACTCACACACTGCTCTCCCTGCACACTCACACACTGTTCACGCTGCACACCCACAATCTGCTCACCCTGCATACTCACACACTGCTCACCCTGTATGCTCACACACTGCTGGCCCTGGACACCCATCACTGCTCACTCTGCACACTCACATACTGCTCACCCTGCAGACTCACACACTGCTCGCCCTGCACACTCACACACTGCTCAACTTGCACACTCACACACTGCTGACCTGCATATGAACACACTGATCACCCTGCACACACACACATGGCTGGCCCTGGACACCCACACACTACTCATCCTGCACAGCCATACACTGCTCACCCTGCACTCTCAAGCACTGCTCACTCTATAACACACTGCTGTCTCTGGACACCCACACACTGCTCACCCTGCTCACTCACTCACTGATCACCCTGCACACTCACACACTGGCGGCCCTGGACACCCACACACTGCTCACCCTGCACACTCACACATAGCTCACCCTGCACAACCACACACTGCTCACCCTGCACATCCACACTCTGCTCACCCTGCACACCCACACACGGCTCACCCTGCACATCCACACACTGTTCACACTGCACACCCACACACTGCTCACCCTGCATACTCACACACTGCTCACCCCGCACGCTGTGCACCCTGCATACTCACACACTACTGGCCCTGGACACCCACACACTGCTCCCCCTACACCCCCATACACTGCTCACCCTGCACACTCAGACATTGATCCCCCTGCACAGCCACACACTGCTCACCCTGCACACCAACACTCTGCTCACCCTGCACACCCACACACTGCTCATCCTGCACTCCCACACACTGGTCACGAGGCACACTCACTCACTGCTCACCCTGCAGACTCACACATTGCTCACACTCACACCCTGCACACCCACACTCTGCTCACGCAGCACACCCACACAATGCTCACCCTGCACACCCACACACTGTTCACCCTGCACACTCACTGACTGCTCACCCTGCACAACCAAACACTGCTCACCCTGCACACCCCACACACTGCTCACCCTGTACACCCACATACTGCTCAACCTGCACACTCACACACTGCTCACCCTGCACACTCACACACTGCTCACCCTGCACACTCACACTGCCTGCCCTGGACACCCACACACTGCTCACCCTGCGTACTCACACACTACTCACCCTGCACACCAACACACTGCCCACCCTGCATACTCACACACTGCTCACCCTGTATGCTCAAACACTGCTCACCCTGCATACTCACACACTGCTGGCCCTGGACACCCACAAACTGCTCACCCTGCACACTCACACACTTCTCATACTTAAACACACCATATAATGCATACCCATACACTGTTCACCCTGCATACTCACACACTGCTCACCCTGCATACTCACATACTGCTCTCCCTGCACACTCACACAATGCTCACCTTTGCACACTCACACACTGCTCACCCTGCACACCCACACACTGCTCCCCTGCACACCCATAGACTGCTCACCCTGCACACCCATACATTGCTCACCCTGCACACTCACACACTGCTCACCCTGCACACTCACACACTGCTCTCCCTGCACACTCACACACTGTTCACCCTGCACACTCACACACTGCTCGCCCTGCGCACTCACACACTGCTCAACTTGCACACTCACACACTGCTGACCTGCATATGAACACACTGATCACCCTGCACACTCACACATGGCTGGCCCTGGACACCCACACACTGCTCACCCTGAACAGCCACACACTGCTCACTCTGCACTCTCAAGCACTGCTCACTCTATAACGCACTGCTGTCTCTGGACACCCACACACTGCTCACCCTGCTCACTCACACACTGCTCACCCTGCACACTCACACACTGCTGGCCCTGGACACCCACACACTGCTCCCCCTGCACACTCACACACAGCTCACCCTGCACAACCACACACTGCTCACCCTGCACATCCACACTCTGCTCACCCTGCACACCCACACACTGCTCACCCTGCTGTATTGAAAGAGCCACTCTTGTAGTCTGGCACCCTATGATGACCTCCGACTGCCACCATTTCAACTGACTTTAGTGTGTTATTTTACCCTAGCCTTAATGTAGGATGGTCCTGCATATACTTGCTTCTCTTCCATCCTGTAATCTTGCTGTCTTTCTTTGACATGGCCTCATGTCATCCTGCCTTCTGACTTTATCTTGCTTCAAACTTTTCTGTGTGCACAGTGGTGCTTGTACAATTGCCTTTGACAGGGCCTCATGTCTGACTCTGCCTTGCTGCTGCGTGCACAGCAGTGCTTGCAAGTTGTTTGTGTTATTCACATTCAAGGTCTTGGTGTTTTCCTGAGCGATTGTTTTTGTTTAATGTACTGTGGAAGGCCTTGTGAGAGCTTCGTCAAGACAGAGGCTGGAAGAAGTGCGAATGGAGGAAGAGACTTGAGAGCTCCTTACTGCCATGGAGATGCTTGCTTGGAACTTGGCCAGTTCTGGTAAAATTCCTCTGGCGGTGGGAGGAGGTCTTTCACGAATCTTCTAGTGTGTTTAAAGCTGAGGGTTGCAGGCTGAGAAACTGGGAGTTTGGATTACGAGTGAGGGCAGACGTGTCTATCTCGGATTGAACCCTGGCTTGCTGAGCTCTGATCCCTGGCTGTGATTCCCCCGGTCAGAAATGGGCAGTGTATGCACCAGGTGATGTATTGAGTTTTGTGGTTATTGCCATTGTGCTGTGATCGTTTGAGGTGTTTTCTTTGTGGTGTGGGAGGTGCACATCCAGAGTGATCCTCTACTGTGTATATATCTTTCTGATCTCTTGCAGGACGTCCAGTGTATCTTATCTTATATCAGTTATTGCTTGTGTATTAATCAGTAGTATAGTTTGCTCAGTCATTGATTCATTGTTGGACCCGGCCTCGTGGTGTGGTCCTGGCCCCCTTTTTAGGCCGACCGGGGACCCCTGCACCCTTCGGGGTCCCCCCTGGATTGTACACATCTACCCACACCAGCCAACGTGACCCGGCCTCCTCCCGGCCGCGGCCCCAGCGAAACCCCGACATCAAGGCACCAAGATCCGGCCAGGGGGCACCACGTGACCAATCCCCCGATCATGGAGGAGGGGAGTGTCGATGGGACCCCCTACCGTCCCCCAACGCCTGGGTGTGATCGCTCTCCGGCCTCCCTGAGCACTGGCGCCTCTCCCGCTGGGCGTCTGGCCTCTCCCAACCCGGCCTCTCCGCCCCCTCTGGACGCAAGGGTCCGGACATCAAAGGGCTCCAGACCTATATCTGGGGCGAACCCGCACCAGGACGGTAGTTGTATCCTGGAGTCGAGAGCGCTGCTGATCGGATCGCGGCTGACCCTACGGAGAAAAGACTCTTATCTGGACCTGTACCTCGAGCCCTGCTGACTGCGTCGCGGCTCCCCCTTGCTGAGAACAAGACCCTCACGGAAACATCGGAGCCCTGCTGACGCCGTCTCGGCCCAACCTCGCTGAACTACCATCAGAGCCCTGCTGACGCCGTCGCGGCCCAACCTCGCTGAACTACCATCGGAGCCCTGCTGACGACGTCGCGGACCAACCTCGCTGAACTACCATCGGAGCCCTGCTGACGCCGTCGCGACCCAACCTCGCTGAATGACCATCGGAGCCCTGCTGACTTCGTCGCGGCTCGAGCTAGCTGAACTGACCCGCCGAGCCCTGCTGACTCCATCGCGGCTCAACCTCTTCGAGCTGCCCTCGTGTCGGGCACCCGACACTCCAACTCCCGGAGCTCCTCCCAGCTTGAGGCTTATACCTGGGCGCAGGGTAACCCCGTACCAGGCTGAAACTGAGACTGTCCCGCTACCCCTTCCCCACAAAGACATTGAGACTCTTTTGCGGATCCCTCGATCCACCTGTACATATTGCCAAAGAAACCTACGATCATTACTGATAAAGATATATGAGAACGGATACTCGTGTCGAGTCCTGTGTGGTGGTGTTACGGGGCTAGTACGATTATAGGGGAAGGACCTCGCCTCGGAAGCTTCTCAGCGGCGCTCAGCTACTTCCTTGCCGTAAGGAGGCCCACTGGGTGGTCCCGCCGACTCCCCCGCGGTCCGCCTTCTAACATTTGGTGGCCAGCGACGGGATCCGAGCCGGACGCAAATCGTACAGCAAGTAATTCACCCGCTACCTAACCAGACGCAGAATAACCATGAGCAGCCAGGAGACCACCATGACCGCGGGGTTCCAACAAGTACGGTTGGAGGAATATACCCAAAAAGAACTCAAACAGTTCTGCAAAGACAAAGGTATTTCGACCACCGGATTAGGCTCAAAAGAGGACATGCAGAAAGCCCTAAGAGCCTGGGTAGAGTCCGAAGCAGCATCGCCCCAAAACGAAGGAACGTCAGAACTAAACGTAGCCTTGCAGCCAGCCACGGCCCCGGCAAATGGGGAGAGAAACCGCATGGAAGCCGGCCTATCCCCAGAAGAGATACGGGAGCGGGAGAGGGTCCAGACCCATGAATTAGAACTCGCACGACTCCGGCTGGACGGAGAACTCCTGCTGGCGGAAAAGAAGTTGGCCCTAGAGCAACTACGGTTGCAAGAAGAGATTGAGGAAAAAAAACGGCACAGAGAACTGGAGGAGAAAAAGCTAACCCTCGAGCACGAGCGGAGCCTCAAGGAACTTGAACTTAAGTCCAAAAAGGGGGAGACCGGCACCCCCGAAAACAAGGACACTCCTCCGCCGACAGAGGCGAAGGTACATATCCCCAAGGATGTCGTCAAAGAATACTACAAAAACGACGACATCCAACAATGGTTCAAAGCCTACGAAGTGGCCATGACCTCCCATCGGGTACGCCGGAAGGATTGGGGTGCCGGCCTATGGGGACGATTCCTCAGCGAGGGTCGAGACACCCTGCTACAGCTCCCGGACGACGTAATGACCTCGTACGATCACATGAAGGAGGCCCTGCTCACCCGCTATGGCCTCACCGCCGAAATGTACCGCCAGCGCTTCCGAGACTGCAAGAAACTCCCCGGTACCACTTGGGTGGAGTACGTCGACTTTTTTAGCAGAGCCCTGGAAGGGTGGGTCAAGGGCAGCAAGGTCACCTCCTACGAGCCGCTGTTCGACCTCATTGTCTGGGAGCATCTCTCCAACAACTGTTTCGTCGAGCTAAGACAGCACCTCCTCGACAGCAAACTGACCGAGCCACGGAAGCTCGCCGTCGAGGCCGATCGGTGGGTGAACACCCGGGTCCCCCGGAACTCAATGGGGGAGTACCAGCGGAACGCCACAGGACCCCCCCGCCAGCGCGGCAGAGGAGGGGGAACAAACCGGAACCGAGACTTTACAGCAGGGCCGCCCCGGAGTCCTCCTTGGGGTCCGCCCTCGAACCGCACGTCCCCGACCCTAGCACGAAGGGGGACAACCCCAGCCCGACCAGGACCTCGGACAACGGTAACCTGCTACAGCTGCCAACAACCAGGACACTATGCCAGTGACCCATCCTGCCCCATGAACCGACGAAGCGGGGCCACCGGGCACCCGCCCCGACAGCTGGCGGCCGCCGCCCTGGGGGAAGGGGAGGAGGAGGAAGAGAACACCGACGCCATGTCCCTCGTATGCCTGGGTAGCCGAGAAATGGTGCCCCAAACCCCCATCCCGAGCAACACCCAGAAATACCAGCAGTGGGTCACCATTAATGGACGCCGGGCCGAAGCCCTCCGTGACACTGGAGCCAGCGTAACCGCTGTCCGCTGCCACCTGGTGACCCCAGAACAGATCCTGCCTCATGTACTATGCCCCGTCCGGACGGCCGACAACACCGAGAGCATGTGCCGGATGGCCCGGATTCCATTCGAGGGGGGAGGAGTGTCAGGCCTGCTGAAAGTGACCGTCCGCGACGACGCCCCGGTGGACTGCCTCCTGGGGAACGACCTGGAAAGTTCCCCCTGGGCCCAGGTCGAGCGCCGGGAGCACCTAGGGATGCTGGAACTGCCCAAATGGGCCTGTGCCACCACCCGGTCCATGACCGCCCAGGCTCACCGACCAACCGTAGCGGCGGCCCCCGACGAGCCCGAGGGGCCCGAACCCCCACCTCCCTCGGTCGAGGAGGAACCCGACGTGGAGGCTGGGCCGTCCGAACTTCCCCAGAACGAGATCGCCTCCCTCGGCGAACTCCCTGAACTTGCACAGTGGCGTCACGACGGGGGCCCCACCAGGGAACAGTTCCAGCAAGAACAGAGAACCTGCCCCTCCCTCGAGGGGACTCGACAGCAGGCGGCCGCCCAGGCCGCCGGTGACCAAACAGGAACGCACTAGGTCTATTGGGACAATGACCTGCTCTACAGCGAGCAGAAGATCGCAGAACTAGGGGCCGGTCGAGTGCTGGTGGTCCCCCTCCGATTCCAAGGATTCCTCCTCAACTTGGCACATGATGTGCCCCTCGCCGGGCACATGGGGCAAGACAAAACATACAGCCGCCTGGTGACCCACTTCTACTGGCCCCGAATGCGTAAGGACGTGGACAATCACTGCCGGACCTGCCCGACCTACCAAGCCAGCGGGAAGACTGGGGGACGGGTCAAAGCCCCTCTCCAGCCCTTCCCGGCCGTCAACACTCCGTTCGAACGAGTGGGAATCGACATAGTGGGGCCCCTGGACCCCCGAACCGCCCTGGGTCACCGCTTCATCCTCGTCCTAGTCGACCACGCCACCCGATACCCTGAGGCCATCCCTCTCCGAACTGTGACAGCCCCCGTGGTGGGCCGGGCCTTGATGGAAATCTTCTCGAGAGTGGGATTCCCCCGGGAAGTGGTGAGCGATCGAGGTACAAACTTTATATCAAAATAAATACGGTCCCTACGGCAACAATGCGGGGTCACCTACAGGTTCACCACCCCGTACCACCCCCAGGGGAACGGACTAGTTGAACGTTTCAACAGAACACTGAAAGGGATGATCAAGGGCCTGGAAGAGCCCCTGAGGCGGAAATGGGACGTCCTGCTGCCCTGCCTCCTATTTGCCTATCGGGAGGTCCCCCAGAAGTCTCTAGGGTTCAGCCCCTTCGAACTCTTATACGGACACCCTGTCCGAGGTCCCCTCAGCCTGGTCAAGGAAGGCTGGGAGACAAACATCCGAAATTCCCCTCCCGACATCTACCGGTACCTCCTGACTCTGCGGAACCAAACCCGGAGGTTCCGAGCACTGGCCGAGGCCAACCTCGAGGCCAGCCAAGAGGACATGAAACGCTGGTATGACCAGAACGCCTCCTCCATTGAGTTCGAGCCGGGCCAGCAAGTCTGGGTCATGTCGCCCGTGGACCCCTGTGCCCTCCAGGACAAATGGACCGGGCCCTTCAAGGTGGTGGAGAAGAAGAGCCCCGTCACCTACCTAGTCGACCTGGAGTCCCCCAGGAACCCCCTCCGGGTTCTACACGCCAACCGGCTCAAACCCCACTTTGCCCGAACGGAACTAAGCCTGCTGCTGGCTACCGACGATGGGGGCGAGGGCGACTCCGAGCCCCTACCCGACCTCCTGAGAACCTCCGACCAAGACGGCTCCATAGAGGGCGTCAAACTCTCCACCACCCTGACCTCGGAACAGCGCCACAACTGTCAACAGCTGCTGCGACCCTTCGCTGCCCTCTTCTCCCTTACTCCCGGGGTCACTCCCTGGTGCATCCATGACGTCGACACCGGGGACAGCCCCCCGTGCGACACCGGGCCTATAGGGTGCCCGACCGAGTGCGTGCCTGCATCCAAGCCGAGGTCGCCAAGATGCTAGCCCTCGGGGTCATCGAACCTTCCGACAGTCCCTGGGCCAGCCCGGTGGTCCTGGTGCCGAAGGCCGCCGCCCCAGGCACCACCCCAGAACTCAGATTTTGCGTGGACTACCGAGGGTTGAATGCCGTCCCCAAGACCAATGCCCACCCCATTCCTCGGGCCGACGAACTAATCGACCGCCTAGGAGCCGCCCGCTACCTAAGCACCTTCGACCTCACTGCCGGATACTGGCAGATCAAGCTCACCCCCGGCGCCCGTGAGCGATCCGCCTTCTCCACTCCCGATGGGCACTACCACTTTCGGGTAATGCCTTTCGGCATGAAAAATGCCCCGGCGACCTTCCAAAGACTAGTGAACAAGGTCCTGGCCGGACTGGAAGCGTTCAGCGCCGCCTACCTGGACGATATTGCCGTATTCAGCAGCCACTGGGCCGAGCACCTGGAGCACCTCGGGGAAGTTCTGGCCGCCCTCCAAAGAGCCGGACTCACGATAAAACCCAGCAAATGCCAGTTAGGCCAGGGATCCGTGACCTATCTGGGCCATCAAGTGGGGAGCGGCCAGGTGGCTCCCCTCCAGCCAAAAATTGATGCCATCCAGGCCTGGGAGCCCCCAGCCACCCAAACCGCTGTCCGGGCCTTCCTGGGCCTCACGGGCTATTACCGGCGGTTCATCCAAAACTATGGGAGCATTGTGGGACCCCTCACGGAGCTTACGTCCAAGAAGCAACCCAAAAAGGTGAACTGGACACCCCGCTGCCAGGCGGCCTTCGAGACCCTCAAGACAGCAATTCCTGTGCTGCAAGCCCCCGACTACAGCAGGGAATTCATAGTACAGACCGATGCCTCAGAGTACGGGGTGGGGGCGGTCCTGTCCCAAGTAAATTCGGAAGGCCTTGACAGACCAGTGGCCTTCATCAGCCGGCGACTGCTGCCCCGGGAGCAGAGATGGAGCACCATCGAGCGAGAGGCCTTCGCCGTGGTATGGGCCCTCAAAAAGCTCCGGCCCTACCTCTTCGGCACCCACTTTTGGGTCCAAACCGACCACCGGCCCTTGCGGTGGCTAATGCAAATGAGAGGAGAAAACCCGAAGTTGTTGCGATGGTCCATCTCTCTGCAAGGGATGGACTTCACAGTAGAACACTGGCCCGGCAACGACCACGCCAATGCCGACGGCCTGTCCCGTTTCTTCCGCCTTGGCGAGGAGAACCCCCAAGGAGATGGGTGACTCTCACTGCCTTCGGCTGGGGGGGACGCCTGTTGGACCCGGCCTCGTGGCGTGGTCCTGGCCCCCTTTTCAGGCCAACCGGGGACCCCTGCACCCTTCGGGGTCCCCCCTGGATTGTACACATCTACCCACACCAGCCAACGTGACCCGGCCTCCTCCCGGCCGCGGCCCCAGCGAAACCCCGACATCAAGGCACCAAGATCCGGCCAGGGGGCACCACGTGACCAATCCCCCGATCCCAGAGGAGGGGAGTGTCGATGGGACCCCCTACCGTCCCCCAACGCCTGGGTGCGATCGCTCTCCGGCCTCCCTGAGCACTGGCGCCTCTCCCGCTGGGCGTCTGGCCTCTCCCAGCCCGGCCTCTCCGCCCCCTCCGGACGCAAGGGTCCGGACATCAAAGGGCTCCAGACCTATATCTGGGGCGAACCCGCACCAGGACGGTAGTTGTATCCTGGAGTCGAGAGCCCTGCTGATCGGATCGCGGCTGACCCTACGGAGAAAAGACTCTTATCTGGACCTGTACCTCGAGCCCTGCTGACTGCGTCGCGGCTCCCCCTTGCTGAGAACAAGACCCTCACGGAAACATCGGAGCCCTGCTGACGCCGTCGCGGCCCAACCTCGCTGAACTACCATCGGAGCCCTGCTGACGCCGTCGCGGCCCAACCTCGCTGAACTACCATCGGAGCCCTGCTGACGCCGTCGCGGCCCAACCTCGCTGAACTACCATCGGAGCCCTGCTGACGCCGTCGCGGCCCAACCTCGCTGAACGACCATCGGAGCCCTGCTGACTTCGTCGCGGCTCGAGCTAGCTGAACTGACCCGCCGAGCCCTGCTGACTCCATCGCGGCTCAACCTCTTCGAGCTGCCCTCTTGTCCGGCACCCGACGCTCCAACTCCCGGAGCTCCTCCCAGCTTGAGGCTTATACCTGGGCGCAGGGTAACCCCGTACCAGGCTGAAACTGAGACTGTCCCGCTACCCCTTCCCCACAAAGACATTGAGACTCTTTTGCGGATCCCTCGATCCACCTGTACATATTGCCAAAGAAACCTACGATCATTACTGATAAAGATATATGAGAACGGATACTCGTGTCGAGTCCTGTGTGGTGGTGTTATGGGGCTAGTACGATTATAGGGGAAGGACCTCTCCTCGGAGGCTTCTCAGCGGCGCTCTGCTACTTACTTGCCGTAAGGAGGCCCACTGGGTGGTCCCGCCGACTCCCCAGCGGTCCGCCTTCTAACATTCATGCCTTTAGATTATAAGTTTGATGCATATATTTGAATCTTATGCATTTGGTATCTGAGACAGATTTTGTTTAGAGAGTATTTTGTAATAAACCCCAAGCCTTATTCTAAAAGTAATAGAGTCTTTGCATTTTGTTAAATAAAACCCCTTTTCAAAAGGTGCTGTTTGTTTTGTGTTGAAGTCTTGCTGTGCCAGGGGTGGTAAGACATGCTCAAATGTGTATATTATTCAAAGGTGCAGTGGTATATTTGCCTCCCAGGTGGGAGTGCAGGGATTGCGTGTGGCTTATTGGTGAGAAGCCACATTCAAAACATTTTGGCGTAGTCGGTTGCAGGATGTGAACGTTGATTTAAAAGGGGAAGAAATATGTTTTCTAGAAATTAAAAGCGGACTCTCAGATGCCAATTGATATACATATATATTTGGATGGGAGGTAGCCCATTTGGTGTGCTAGCCCATGAGTGAGCTAATTGTGCCTGGCTGAGTGAGAATTGGAGTGTGTGTTTAAGTATGTTTTGTAAAAAGTGCTTATACATAATTGGCTACGTTAAGCAGAAAGGGCTGGATCCCTTTCAAGTGTTTATTAAGAAATGCATACAAAATATGTTCAGCTGCAGTGTGAATTTGAGACATGAGAGACACGGTTTGTGGAGCCAAAAATACCTCTGCAAAGTTAACCTTTCAGAATAAATTATTGCAAATATAAGTGGGAAACCGACCAGACTGTGGTAGGAAAAGGATATGGTTTGTATCATGCAAAATAAATATAGGAAAACCAGAGGAAGGGTTACTAGGAGAACAGTGTGTTTAAAGGTTGGAATTGACTGGAACCCTGAAATGTGGGATGTTCTTTGTTTAACGTTGCATGAAATTGTTTGACTTCTTAGAGAACATTATAAAATAAAAGGAGCATTTGCAATTGCTTTTCCAGGCAAACTAATGAATTTGGTCCTTTTCTGAAAATGCCTGGCAGGAGTTTCTTGTTGTCCTGGTTGTTCTTAATTTGTAAAATGTAACAAATGTAAAAAATATGGTTTGATTAGAAGTATTAGAATGTATACATTATTTTAACATAGGAAGTGATTTAACATGACAGGAATGTTAGGAAAAAGAAATGTGCGTTTAAATCAAAGGCAGTTCTATGACTGCTTAGGCCAGTGTGAATTTGTGCTGCACAGACATGCATTTTAAATGTGCACTAGGACAAGTGAAATACAGACTCAGGGTCTGATAGGGGGCAGTTTATAGCTTTGAGATAAGAACAGAAGAAATGGAGACAATGGTGTATTAGTGTTGAATAAAATGTTTAGCTTGTGAATTCTGTTTCGTTCTGACAAGAGGTGAAAGGGTTGAGAAAACAAAAAAAATGAGGCTGTTTTCCGTCTCTGACATGAAATGCGTCCTGGGAGTGGATGGCATATAAAAATCTGGTGCAGGTGGAGAAATGAAATACACAATCTGTATTTTAGTGATGGTGAAGTGCTTGTGTCTTTAAACTAGATGTTTGGGAGGCTTGCAGTGAGATCATCTAGCAGCACTGAGAAGAGGTCAGACTTTCTGTGAAGACTGAGAAGGAATTCCTACGGGAGGGGTCATCCCAGCTCTTCGCCCCAGTTGACAGAGACAGCATCTTTGAGATAGATGTTTGGGAGGCTTGCAAAGGCGCAGGTTTCTTCCCCCCCCCCCCCCATGAGGAGAGTCCCAGAGCAGATAGGAGCAGACGAAAGTTGGCAGGAGTGCATGGCACTTCGGCCTTGGAGGAGAAAAGGTGGGGGCTAGAGGAAGCAGAGGAAGAAGGCTCTGCTTGTTATTTTTGGCACGGGGCCCAGAAGGTTCCACGGAAGCCTTACATAGGAGGTGCAGTGCTCAAGGGGGATTGAGAGACACACAGAGAGCAGCTTCTGATAGTGGAAAAAGGTACCGAGAATAGGAGTTAAAAGGTGTCCTTTTGCCATCCTTATAACAGATTTGAACATTAGATGGAGAGATGTATTTTTAAAGAAATTTGAAAACATGTTCGTTTTTTTTTTTTGAAGAGAGAATTAAACATGTACTCTAGCCATTTGTTTTGACCAGCCAGGATGAGTCATATGTGAAAAAATGTGAGTTTAGAAAACGTGAGGAAAATGAATAGACCAGTTTTTTTATTTTAGATTTAACGATCGCTGTTCATAGGAATAACTTAGACATGTTGGTGAATAATGCATTTTGCTTTACAGGGATGAATGTTATTTTAGAAACTGAAATGTAGTAAATTCAGGAATGTGCAGTGTGTTCTTTATAGTTATTGTACTGCACAGGGAAAGGGAAATATACAATGTGATTTCTCAGGACCTAATGAAAAGTCCAGGGGTGGAAATTGATATATAGGATTCCCCAGAGTGACAGTTATTGTACATGACATCACATTTAATTTCCTTACAGATGAAAAGGCTAACAGAGGTGGTGATACAGGATTCAAATTTGGTGTGCATGATTAATTTCGAGCACCTAGGAGATAAAGACCATACAAACAGGTGGGCAGACAATGAAGGGATGTATATCCCCCTAGATTTCCTCAGATTTGTGATTCTTATGTGTCAGAATGCACAAGCCAGACCAGCCCCACCGATGGTGAAGGGCGTGTTGGGGTCAGGAAAATTACCAGAGCAGATGAAGTGCCCTGGGCTGCTGCCAATTGATAAAGGGAGCACGTATTCAGCAGTGTGTGAAAAAATAATCAGGAAGTAGACTGCCCCAGCCCTTCTTGCTGTGCAGGGAAAAAGTGAGTTTAATTCCAATACCAAGGATTCAGAGGCTAAAGCGTGGGTAGAATTCTCAGACAATTCTCCAAAGCCTGCGGAGAGCTATGCAGACAAGAATGAAAATATTGTACTTTCAAGATGGGGACAGGAAAAAAACGCGTGCTTTTGAAAAATGTTTTTTGCAAGAAAAGTGATGCTTGTTTCTTTTTTCAGATCATTGTACTGCGGCGCCTTGGTGTGCGTGGTACCCAGACCCCGTATGAGTGGGATCCCCCCTTTCCCCTCATTCCCCTTCCCCTTACCTTCCCCCCCACCCCCCCCCCAAGCCTGGAGTAATCGCTGGACAGTGGAAGCTGAAGTCCAGTGACTGACCGGACCGGATGGGGTCCTCCTTTGCTGAAAGGACCGGATGGGGTCCTCCTTTGCTGAAAGGACCGGATGGGGTCCTCCTTTGCCGAGCAAACTGTACTGATGTGTTGGAGATGGAGAGGACGCGACAAGCGAAAAGGCTGTGTGTCTTTCACAGAGACAGACTGCTTCATTTTTAAGTGAATAGTGAGCAGCAGAATGTGCTGCAATTGGAGTTGCTTTATTGACATGTGATGAAATAAAATGCATGAGAGCTGTGTGTCTTTCACACAGAAGAACTTTTGGTGAAAACACAAAAGAAGGTGAAGAACTGAGACGTTGTGCTGCAATTTGAGCAGATGTTTTCTGAGCTAGAAAATGAAACAAAAAAAAACTGTTGCTTTTAGCAAAATATATATATCAGTTTGGCTGTTCCAGCAGTAGAAGCTCTAATATTAACCATTAGAGACATTAGGAGATTGAGTTCCAAAGCTTGGTATCCATCAAACATGTATCCAGATATGCATGAGCTGTTTCTGTGCTTTCAGTTCAGCACATAGGTTGGTGTCTCAACATGTATTTAGGAAATGTAGTTCTTTATTCACATTTGTGTTCTGAAATGCAGTTCTTTCAGTTTTAGTTGTGTTTCTTCAGTTCTGAAATGCAGTTCTTCAATCATGGCTATGTTTTCAGGTACAACTTGCTTTCCAGTAATGCTTATCACATGCATTTTTTAATGAGGTTTTTCACTTATAGTTGTGTTTCCAATTAAGGAATGCAGTTTTTGTGCTTTCACTAGTGGTGGTGTCTTTAGTTCAGAGGTTCAGTTTTTGATATATGTGAATGGTGATAGTCGAAGGTCATGGGATGGAATGTAGTGAAAGAACCACTCTTGTAGTCTTGCACTCTATGATGACCTCCGACTGCCACCATTTCAACTGACTTTAGTGTGTTATTTTACCCTAGCCTTAATGTAGGATGGTCCTGCATATACTTGCTTCTCTTCCATCCTGTAATCTTGCTGTCTTTCTTTGACATGGCCTCATGTCATCCTGCCTTCTGACTTTATCTTGCTTCAAACTTTTCTGTGTGCACAGTGGTGCTTGTACTATTGCCTTTGACAGGGCCTCATGTCTGACTCTGCCTTGCTGCTGCGTGCACAGCAGTGCTTACAAGTTGTTTGGGTTATTCACATTCAAGGTCTTGGTGTTTTCCTGAGCGATTGTTTTTGTATAGTGTACTGTGGAAGGCCTTGTGAGAGGTTCGTCAAGACAGAGGCTGGAAGAAGTGCGAATTGAGGAAGAGACTTGAGAGCTCCTTACTGCCATGGAGATGCTTGCTTGGAACTTGGCCACTTCTGGTAAAATTCCTCTGGCGGTGGGAGGAGGTCTTTCACGAATCTTCTAGTGTGTTTAAAGCTGAGGGTTGCAGGCTGAGAAACTGGGAGTTTGGATTCCGAGCGAGGGCAGACGTGTCTATCTCGGATTGAACCCTGGCTTGCTGAGCTCTGATCCCCGGCTGTGATTCCCCCGGTCAGAAGTGGGCAGTGTATGCACTAGGTGGTGTATTGAGTTTTGTGGTTATTGCCATTGTGCTGTGATCGTTTGAGGTGTTTTCTTTGTGGTGTGGGAGGTGCACATCCAGAGTGATCCTCTACTGTGCATATATCTTTCTGATCTCTTGCAGGATGTCCAGTGTATCTTATCTCATATCACTTATTGTTTTTGTTTTAATCAGTATTATAGTTTGCTCAGTTATTGATTCATGCCTTTAGATTATAAGTTTGCTACATATATTTGCATCTTATGCATTTGGTATCTGAGACAGCTTTTGTTTAGAGAGTATTTTGTAATAAACCCCAAGCCTTATTCTAAAAGTAATAGAGTCTTTGCATTTTGTTAAATAAAACCCCTTTTCAAAAGGTGCTGTTTGTTTTGTGTTGAAGTCTTGCTGTGCCAGGGGTGGTAAGACATGCTCAAATGTGTATATTATTCAAAGGTGCAGTGGTATATTTTCCTCCCAGGTTGAAGTGCAGGGATTGGGTGTGGCTTATTGGTGAGAAGCCACATTCAAAACACCTGCACATCCACCCACTGTTCACACTGCACACCCACACACTGCTCACCCTGCATACTCACACACTGCTCACCCTGCATACTGTGCACCCTGCATACTCCCACACAACTGGCCCTGGACACCCACACACTGCTCTCCCTACACCCCCACACACTGCTCACCCTGCACACTCACACATTGCTCCCCCTGCACAGGAACACACTGCTCACCCTGCACACCAACACTCTGCTCACCCTAAACACCCACACACTGCTCATCCTGCACACCCACACACTGGTCACGAGGCACACTCACTCACTGCTCACTCTGCATACTCACACACTGCTCACCCTGTATGCTCAAACACTGCTCACCCTGCATACTCACCCACTGCTGGCCCTGGACACCCACAAACTGCTGGCCCTGCACACTCACACACTTCTCACACTCACACACTGCATACCCTGCACACCCATACACTGCTCACCCTGCATACTCATACACTGCTCACCCTGCATACTCACACACTGCTCACCCTGCACACTCACACAATGCTCACCCTGCACACTCACACACTGCTCACACTGCACACCCACACACTGCTCCCCTGTACACCCACAGACTGCTCACCCTGCACACCCATACATTGCTCACCCTGCACACTCACACACTGCTCACCCAGCACACTCACACACTGCTCTCCCTGCACACTCATACACTGTTCATCCTGCACACCCACACACTGCTCACCCTGCTCACCCACACTCTACTCACCCTGCACCCCAATAGACTGCTCACCCGGCACACCCACACACTGCCCACCCTGCACACTCACACTGCTGGCCTTGGACACCCACACACTGCTCACCCTGCATACTCACACACTACTCACCCTGGACACCTCCAATTTGCTCACCCTGCATACTCACACACTGCTCACCCTGCATGCTCACACACGGCTGGCCCTTGATACCCACACACTGCTAACCCTGCACACTCACACACTGCTCACCCTGCACACACACACACTGCTCGCCCTGCACACTCACACACTGCTCACCCTGCACACTCACACACTGCTCACCTGCATATGAACCCACTGATCACCCTGCACACTCACAAATGGCTGGCCCTGGACACCCACACACTGCTCACCCTGCACACCCACACACTGCTCACCCTGCACTCTCAATCACTGCTCAGTCTATAATACACTGCTGACCCTGGACACCCACACACTGCTTACCCTGCTCATTCACACACTGCTCACCCTGTACACTCACCCACTGCTGGCCCTGGACACACACACATTTCTCAGCCTGCACACCCACACACTGGTCACCCTGCACTCTCAAGCACTACTCACTCTTTAACACACTGCTGGCCCTGCACACTCACACACTGCTCACCCTGCATACTCACACACTGCTCACCCTACACACCCACACACTGCTCACCCACACTCTGCTCACCCTGTACATCCATAGACTGCTCACCCCGCATACCCACACATTGGTCACCCTGCACACTCACACACTACTCACCCTGTAAACACACAATCTGCTCACCCTGCATACTCAAACACTGCTCACCCTGCATGCTCACACACTGCTGGCCCTGTACACACACACACAGCTTACCTTGCACAACCGCACACTGCTCACCCTGCACACCCACACACTGCACACCCTGCACACTCACACTGCTGGCCCTGGACACCCACACACTGTTCACCCTGCTCACCCACACTCTGCTCACCCTGCACACCCACACACTGTTCACCCTGCTCACCCACACTCTGCTCACCCTGCACACCCACACACTGCTCACCCTGCTCACTCACACTGCTGGCCCTGGACTCCCAGACACTGCTCCCACTGCATACTCACACACTACTCACCCTGCACACCCACAATCTGCTCACCCTATATGCTCACACACTGCTGGCCCTAGACACATACACACTGCTCACTCTGCACACTCACACACTGCTCACCCTGCACATCCACACACTGCTCACCCTGCACACTCACACTGCTGGCCCTGGAAACCCACACACTGTTCACCCTGCTCACCCACACTCTGCTCACCCTGCACACCCACAGACTGCTCACCCTGCACACCCACACATTGCTCACACTGCATACACACACACTGCTCACCTTGCTCACTCACACTGCTGGCCCTGGACTCCCAGACACTGCTCACACTGCATACTCACACACTACTCACCCTGCACACCCACAATCTGCTCACCCTGCATACTCACACACTGCTCACCCTGTTTGCTCACACACTGCTGGCCCTGGACACCTACACACTGCTCACCCTGCACACTCACACACTGCTCAACCTGCACACTCACACACTGCTGACCTGCATGAACACACTGATCACCCTGCACACTCACACATGGCTGGCCCTGGACACCCACACACTGCTCACCCTGCACAGCCACACACTGCTCAACCTGCACTCTCAAGCACTGCTCACTCTATAACGCACTGCTGTCTCTGGACACCCACGCACTGCTCACCCTGCTCACTCACACAGTGCTCACCCTTACACTCACACGTTGCTGGCCCTGGACACCCACACACTGCTCACCCTGCACATTCACACAAAGCTCACCCTGCACAACCGCACACTGCTCACCCTGCACATCCACACTCTGCTCACCCTGCACACCCACACACTGCTCACCCTGCACATCCACACACTGTTCACACTGCACACCCACACACTGCTCACCCTGCATACTCACACACTGCTCACCCTGCACACTGTGCACCCTGCATACTCACACACTACTGGCCCTGGACACCCACACACTGCTCACCCTAAACCCCCACACACAGCTCACCCTGCACACTCACACATTGCTCACCCTCCACAGCCATACACAGCTCACCCTGCACACCAACACTCTGCTCACCCTGCACACCCACACACTGCTCATACTGCACACCCACACACTGGTCACGAGGCACAATCACTCACTGCTCACCCTGCAGACTCACACATTGCTCACCGTGCACACTCACACACTGCACACCCACACTCTGCTCACGCAGCACACCCAGACAATGCTCACCCTGCACACCCACACACTGTTCACCCTGCACACTCACTGACTGCCCACCCTACACAACCAAACACTGCTCACCCTGCACACCCACACACGGCTCACCCGGTACAGCCACATACTGCTCAACCTGCTCACTCACAAACTGCTCACCCTGCACACTCACACACTGCTCACCCTGCACACTCACACTGCTTGCCCTGGACACCCACACACTGCTCACCCTGCGTACTCACACACTACTCACCCTGCACACCAACACACTGCCCACCCTGCATACTCACACACTGCTCACCGTGTATGCTCAAACACTGCTCACCCTGCATACTCACACACTGCTGGCTCTGGACACCCACAAACTGCTCGCCCTGCACTCTCACACTCACACACTGCATACCCTGCACACCCATACACTGCTCACCCTGCATACTCACACGCTGCTCACCCTGCACACTCACACACTGCTCACCCTGCAAACCCACACTCTGCTCCCCTGCTCACCCACAGACTGCTCACTCTGCACACCCATACATTGCTCACCCTGCACACACACACTGCTCACCCTGCACACTCACACACTGCTCTCCCTGCACACTCACACACTGTTCAACCTGCATACTCACACACTGCTCACCCTGCACACTCACACATTGCTCACCCTGCACTCTCAAGCACTGCTCACTCTTTAACATACTGAAGGCCCTGGACACCCAAACACTACTCACCCTGCACACTCACACACTGCTCACCCTCCACAACCACACACTGTTCACCCTGCACACCCTGCACACTGCTCACCCTGCACACCTACACATTGCTCACCCTGCACATCCACACATTGCTCACCCTGCACACTCACACTTCTGGCCCTGGGCTCCACACACTGCTCACCCTGCATACTTACACAGTACTCACCCTGCACACCCACACACTGGTCATCCTGCATACTCACACACTGCTCACCCTGCATGCTCACACACTGCTCACCCTGCATATTCACACACTGGTGCCCTGGACACCCACACACTGCTCACCCTGCACACTCACCAACTTCTCACACTCACACAGTGCTCACCATGCACACCCACACACTGTTCACCCTGCATACTCACACACTGCTCACCCTCCACAACCACACACTGTTCACCCTGCACAACCACACACTGCTCACCCTGCACACCTACAAATTGCTCACCCTGCACATCCACACATTGCTCACCCCGCACACTCACATACTGCTCATCCCGCACACTCACACTGTTGGCCCCAGGCTCCACACACAGCTCACCCTGCATACTCACACAGTATTCGCCCTGCACACCCACACACTGGTCATCCTGCATACTCACACACTGCTCACCCTGCATGCTCACACACTGCTCACCCTGCACACTCACCCACTTCTCACGCTCACACAGTGCTCACCCTGCACACCCACACACTGTTCACCCTGCATACTCACACACTGCTCACCCTGCACACTCACACCCTGCTCACCCTGCACACTCACACACTGCTCACACTGTACACTCACACACTGCTCACCTAGCATACCCTCACACTGCTCACCCTGCACACCCACACACTGCTCACACTCACACACTGCTCACCCTACTTACTCACACACTGCTCACCCTGCATATCAACACACTGCTCACCCTGTACACTCACACACTGCTGGCCCTGGACACACGCACACTGCTCAGCCTGCGCACTCACACACTGGTCACCCTGCACTCTCCAGCACTGCTCACTCTTTAACACACTGCCGGCCTGGACACTCACACACTGCTCACCCTGCACACTCACACACTGCTCACCCTGCACACCCCCACACTGCTCACCCTGCTCACCCACACTCTACTCACCCTGCACACCCATAGACTGCTCACCCTGCACACCCACACACTGCTCACCCTGCACACTCACACTGCTGGTCCTGGACACCCACACACTGCTCACCCTGCATACTCACACTGCTCACCCCGCATACCCACACATTGCTCACCCTGCACACTCACACACTACTCACCCTGTACACCCACAATCTGCTCACCCTGCATACTCACACACTGCTCACCCTGCATGCTCACACACTGCTGGCTCTGTACACCCACACACAGCTCACCTTGCACAACCACACACTGCTCACCCTGCACACCCACACACATGGCTGGCCTTGGACACCCACACACTGCTCACCCTGCACACCCACACACTGCTCACCCTGCACTCTCAAGCACTGCTCACTCTTTAACACACTGCTGGCCTTGGACACTCACACACTGCTCACCCTGCATACTCACACACTGCTCACCCTGCACACTCACACACTGCTCACCCTGCACACCCACAGTCTGCTCACCCCGCATACCCACACATTGCTCACCCTGCACACTCACACACTGCTCACCCTGCATACTCACACACTACTCACCCTGTACACCCACAATCTGCTCACCCTGCATACTCACACACTGCTCACCCTGCATGCTCACACACTGCTGGCCCTGTACACCCACACACAGCTCACCTTGCACAACCACACACTGCTCACCCTGCACACCCACACACTGCTGGCCCTGGACACCCACACACTGCTCACCCTGCTCACCCACACTCTGCTCACCCTGCACACCCACAGACTGCTCACCCCGCATACCCACACATTGCTCACCCTGCACACTCACACACTACTCACCCTGTACACCCACAATCTGCTCACCCTGCATACTCACACACTGCTCACCCTGCATGCTCACACACTGCTGGCCCTGTACACCCACACACAGCTCACCTTGCACAACCACACACTGCTCACCCTGCACACCCACACACATGGCTGGCCTTGGACACCCGCACACTGCTCACCCTGCACACCCACACACTGCTCACCCTGCACTCTCAAGCACTGCTCACTCTTTAACACACTGCTGGCCTTGGACACTATCACTGCTCACCCTGCATACTCACACACTGCTCACCCTGCATACTCACACACTACTCACCCTGTACACCCACAATCTGCTCAACCTGCATACTCACACACTGCTCACCCTGCATGCTCACACACTGCTGGCCCTGTACACCCACACACAGCTCACCATGCACAACCACACACTGCTCACCCTGCACACCCATACACTGCTGGTCCTGGACACCCACACACTGCTCACCCTGCTCACCCACACTCTGCTCACCCTGCACACCCACAGACTGCTCACCCTGCACACCCACTCATTGCTCAAACTGCATACTCACACACTGCTCACCCTGTTCTCTCACACTGCTGGTCCTGGACACCCACACACTGCTCACACTGCACACCCACGCACTGCTCACCCTGCATACTCACACACTGCTCACCCTGCACACTCCACTGCTGGCCCCAGGCTCCACACACAGCTCACCCTGCATACTCACACAGTATTCACCCTGCACACCCACACACTGGTCATCCTGCATACTCACACACTGCTCACCCTGCATGCTCACACACTGCTCACCCTGCACACTCACCCACTTCTCATGCTCACACAGTGCTCACCCTGCACACCCACACACTGTTCACCCTGCATACTCACACACTGCTCACCCTGCACACTCACACCCTGCTCACCCTGCACACTCACACACTGCTCACACTGTACACTCACACACTGCTCACATAGCATACCCTCACACTGCTCACCCTGCACACCCACACACTGCTCACACTCACACACTGCTCACCCTACACACTCACACACTGCTCACCCTGCATATCAACACACTGCTCACCCTGTACACTCACACACTGCTGGCCCTGGACACACACACACTGCTCAGCCTGCGCACCCACACACTGGTCACCCTGCACTCTCAAGCACTGCTCACTCTTTAACACACTGCCGGCCCGGACACTCACACACTGCTCACCCTGCACACTCACACACTGCTCACCCTGCACACCCACACACTGCTCACCCTGCTCACCCACACTCTACTCACACTGCACACCCATAGACTGCTCACCCTGCATACCCACACACTGCTCACCCTGCACATGCACACTGCTGGCCCTGGACACCCACATACTGCTCACCCTGCATACTCACACTGCTCATCCTGCATACCCACACATTGCTCAACCTGTACACTCACACACTGCTCACCCTGCATACTCACACACTACTCACCCTGTACACCCACAATCTGCTCACCCTGCATACTCACACACTGCTCACCCTGCATGCTCACACACTGCTGGCCCTGTACACCCACACACAGCTCACCTTGCACAACCACACACTGCTCACCCTGCACACCCACACACATGGCTGGCCTTGGACACCCACACACTGCTCACCCTGCACACCCACACACTGCTCACCCTGCACACTCACACATTGCTCACCCTGCACACCCACAGACTGCTCACCCTGCATACCCACACATTGCTCACCCTGCACACTCACACACTGCTCACCCTGCATACTCACACACTACTCACTCTGTACACCCACAATCTGCTCACCCTGCATACTCACACACTGCTCACCCTGCATGCTCACACACTGCTGGCCCTGTACACCCACACACAGCTCACCTAGCACAACCACACACTGCTCACCCTGCACACCCACACACTGCTGGTCCTGGACACCCACACACTGCTCACCCTGCTCACCCACACTCTGCTCACCCTGCACACCCACAGACTGCTCACCCTGCACACCCACACATTGCTCAAACTGCATACTCACACACTGCTCACCCTGTTCTCTCACACTGCTGGTCCTGGACACCCACACACTGCTCACACTGCACACCCACGCACTTCTCACCCTGCTTACTCACACACTGCTCACCCTGCACACTGTTTACCCTGCATACTCACACACTACTGGCCCTGGACACCCACACACTGTTTACCCTACACCCCCACACACTGCTCATCCTGCACACTCACACATTGCTCACCCTGCACACCCACACACTGCTCACCCTGCACACCAACACCCTGCTCGCCCTGCACACCCACACACTGATCATCCTGCACACCCACACACTGGTCATGAGGCACACTCACTCACTGCTCACCCTGCAGACTTACGCCCTGCACACCCACACTCTGCTCACGCAGCACACCCATAGAATGCTCACCCTGCACACCCAAACACTGTGGGTATGCAGTGTGAGCAGTGTGTGGGTGTCCAGGGCAGGACTGCTCACACTCAAATACTGCTTACCCTGCACACCCACACACTGCTCACCCTGCATATTCACACACTGCTCAACCTGCACACTCACACACTGCTCACCCTGCACACTCACACACTGCTCAGCATGCACACTCACAGATTGCTCATCCTCCACACTCACACACTGCTTACCCTGCACACTCACACACTGCTCTCCCTGCATACTCACAAACTGCTCACCCTGCACACTTACACCCTACTCACCCTGCACACTCACACACTGCTCACCTTGCACACCCTTACACTGCTCACCCTGCACACCCACATACTGCTCACACTCACACACTGCTCACCCTGCACACCCACACACTGCTCACCCTACATATCAACACAGTGCTCACCCTTTACACTCACACACTGCTGGCCCTGGACACACGCACAGGGCTCACCCTGCACACTCACACACTGCTCACCCTGCACACCCACACACTGCTCACCCTGCTCACCCACACTCTACTCACCCTGCACACCCATAGACTGCTCACCCTGCACACCCACACACTGCTCACCCTGCACACTCACACTGCTGGTCCTGGACACCCACACACTGCTCACCCTGCATACTCACACTGCTCACCCCGCATACCCACACATTGCTCACCCTGCACACTCACACACTACTCACCCTGTACACCCACAATCTGCTCACCCTACATACTCACACACTGCTCACCCTGCATGCTCACACACTGCTGGCCCTGTACACCCACACACAACTCACCTTGCACAACCACACACTGCTCACCCTGCACACCCACACACATGGCTGGCCTTGGACACCCACACACTGCTCACCCTAGACACCCACACACTGCTCACCCTGCACTCTCAAGCACTGCTCACTCTTTAACACACTGCTGGCCTTGGACACTCACACACTGCTCACCCTGCATACTCACACACTGCTCACCCTGCACACTCACACACTGCTCACCCTGCACACCCACAGTCTGCTCACCCCGCATACCCATACATTGCTCACCCTGCACACTCACACACTGCTCACCCTGCATACTCACACACTACTCACCCTGTATACCCACAATCTGCTCACCCTGCATACTCACACACTGCTCACCCTGCATGCTCACACACTGCTGGCCCTGTACACCCACACACAGCTCACCTTGCACAACCACACACTGCTCACCCTGCACACCCACACACTGCTGGTCCTGGACACCCACACACTGCTCACCCTGCTCACCCACACTCTGCTCACCCTGCACACCCACAGACTGCTCACCCCGCATACCCACACATTGCTCACCCTACAAACTCACACACTACTCACCCTGTACACCCACAATCTGCTCACCCTGCATACTCACACACTGCTCACCCTGCATGCTCACACACTGCTGGCCCTGTACACCCACACACAGCTCACCTTGCACAACCACACACTGCTCACCCTGCACACCCACACAGATGGCTGGCCTTGGACACCCGCACACTGCTCACCCTGCACACCCACACACTGCTCACCCTGCACTCTCAAGCACTGCTCACTCTTTAACACACTGCTGGCCTTGGACACTCAGACACTGCTCACCCTGCATACTCACACACTGCTCACCCTGCATACTCACACACTACTCACCCTGTACACCCACAATCTGCTCAACCTGCATACTCACACACTGCTCACCCTGCATGCTCACACACTGCTGGCCCTGTACACCCACACACAGCTCACCATGCACAACCACACACTGCTCACCCTGCACACCCACACACTGCTGGTCCTGGACACCCACACACTGCTCACCCTGCTCACCCACACTCTGCTCACCCTGCACACCCACAGACTGCTCACCCTGCACACCCACTCATTGCTCAAACTGCATACTCACACACTGCTCACCCTGTACTCTCACACTGCTGGTCCTGGACACCCACGCACTGCTCACCCTGCATACTCACACACTGCTCACCCTGCACACTCACACTGCTGGCCCCAGGCTCCACACACAGCTCACCCTGCATACTGACACAGTATTCACCCTGCACACCCACACACTGGTCATCCTGCATACTCACACACTGCTCACCCTGCATGCTCACACACTGCTCACCCTGCACACTCACCCACTTCTCATGCTCACACAGTGCTCACCCTGCACACCCACACACTGTTCACCCTGCATACTCACACACTGCTCACCCTGCACACTCACACCCTGCTCACCCTGCTCACTCACACACTGCTCACACTGTACACTCACACACTGCTCACATAGCATACCCTCACACTGCTCACCCTGCACACCCACACACTGCTCACACTCATACACTGCTCACCCTACACACTCACACACTGCTCACCCTGCATATCAACACACTGCTCACCCTGTACACTCACACACTGCTGGCCCTGGACACACACACACTGCTCAGCCTGCGCACCCACACACTGGTCACCCTGCACTCTCAAGCACTGCTCACTCTTTAACACACTGCGGGCCTGGACACTCACACACTGCTCACCCTGCACACTCACACACTGCTCACCCTGCACACCCACACACTGCTCACCCTGCTCACCCACACTCTACTCACACTGCACACCCATAGACTACTCACCCTGCACACCCACACACTGCTCACCCTGCACATGCACACTGCTGGCCCTGGACACCCACATACTGCTCACCCTGCATACTCACACTGCTCACCCTGCATACCCACACATTGCTCAACCTGTACACTCACACACTGCTCACCCTGCATACTCACACACTACTCACCCTGTACACCCACAATCTGCTCACCCTGCATACTCACACACTGCTCACCCTGCATGCTCACACACTGCTGGCCCTCTACACCCACACACAGCTCACCTTGCACAACCACACACTGCTCACCCTGCACACCCACACACATGGCTGGCCTTGGACACCCACACACTGCTCATCCTGCACACCCACACACTGCTCACCCTGCACTCTCAAGCACTGCTCACTCTTTAACACACTGCTGGCCTTGGACACTCACACACTGCTCACCCTGCATACTCACACACTGCTCACCCTGCACACTCACACATTGCTCACCCTGCACACCCACAGACTGCTCACCCTGCATACCCACACATTGCTCACCCTGCACACTCACACACTGCTCACCCTGCATACTCACACACTACTCACTCTGTACACCCACAATCTGCTCACCCTGCATACTCACACACTGCTCACCCTGCATGCTCACACACTGCTGGCCCTGTACACCCACACACAGCTCACCTAGCACAACCACACACTGCTCACCCTGCACACCCACACACTGCTGGTCCTGGACACCCACACACTGCTCACCCTGCTCACCCACACTCTGCTCACCCTGCACACCCACAGACTGCTCACCCTGCACACCCACACATTGCTCAAACTGCATACTCACACACTGCTCACCCTGTTCTCTCACACTGCTGGTCCTGGACACCCACACACTGCTCACACTGCACACCCACGCACTTCTCACCCTGCTTACTCACACACTGCTCACCCTGCACACTGTTTACCCTGCATACTCACACACTACTGGCCCTGGACACCCACACATTGTTTACCCTACACCCCCACACACTGCTCATCCTGCACACTCACACATTGCTCACCCTGCACACCCACACACTGCTCACCCTGCACACCAACACCCTGCTCGCCCTGCACACCCACACACTGATCATCCTGCACACCCACACACTGGTCACGAGGCACACTCACTCACTGCTCACCCTGCAGACTTACGCCCTGCACACCCACACTCTGCTCACGCAGCACACCCATACAATGCTCACCCTGCACACCCAAACACTGTGGGTATGCAGTGTGAGCAGTGTGTGGGTGTCCAGGGCAGGACTGCTCACACTTAAATACTGCTTACCCTGCACACCCACACACTGCTCACCCTGCATATTCACACACTGCTCAACCTGCACACTCACACACTGCTCACCCTGCACACTCACACACTGCTCACCATGCACACTCACAGATTGCTCATCCTCCACACTCACACACTGCTTACCCTGCACACTCACACACTGCTCTCCCTGCATACTCACAAACTGCTCACCCTGCACACTTACACCCTACTCACCCTGCACACTCACACACTGCTCACCTTGCACACCCACACACTGCTCACCCTGCACACCCACACACTGCTCACACTCACACACTGCTCACCCTGCACACCCACACACTGCTCACCCTACATATCAACACAGTGCTCACCCTGTACACTCACACACTGCTGGCCCTGGACACACGCACAGTGCTCACCCTGCACACCCACACACTGCTCACTCTGCACTCTCAACCACTGCTCACTCTTTAACACACTGCTGGCCCTGGACACACGCACAGTGCTCACCCTGCACACCCACACACTGCTCACTCTGCACTCTCAACCACTGCTCACTCTTTAACACACTGCTGGCCCTGGACACCCACACACTGCTCAACCTGCACACTCACAAACTGCTCACCCTGCACACCCACAATCTGCTCACCCTGAATACTCACACAGTGCTCACCCTGTATACTCACACACTGCTCACCCTGTATGCTCACACACTGCTGGCCCTGGACACCTACACACTGCTCACCCTGCACACTCACACACTGCTCGCCCTGCACACTCACACACTGCTCGCCCTGCACACTCACACACTGCTCAACCTGCACACTCACACATGGCTGGCCCTGGACACCCACACACTGCTCACCCTGCACAGCCACACACTGCTCACCCTGCACTCTCAAGCACTGCTCACTCTATAATGCACTGCTGTCTCTGGACACCCATGCACTGCTCACCCTGCTCACTCACACACTGCTCACCCTGCACACTCACACACTGCTGGCCCTGGACACCCACACAATGCTCACCCTGCACACTCACACACAGCTCACCCTGCACAACCACACACTGCTCACCCTGCACATCCACACTCTGCTCACCCTGCACACACACACACTGCACACCCTGTACATCCACACACTGTTCACACTGCACACCCACACACTGTTCACCCTTCATACTCACACACTGCTCACCCTGCATACTCACACACTACTGGCCCTGGACACCCACACAATGCTCACCCTACACCCCCACACACTGCTCACCCTGCACACTCACACATTGTTCACCCTGCACAGCCACACGCTGCACACCCTGCACACCAACACTCTGCTCACCCTGCACACCCACACAGTGCTCATCCTGCACACCCACACACTGGTCACGAGGCACAATCACTCACTGCTCACCCTGCAGACTCACACATTGCTCACCCTGCACACTCACACCCTGTACACCCACACTCTGCTCAAGCAGCACTCCCACACAATGCTCACCCTACACACTCACTGACTGCTCAGCCTGCACAACCAAACATTGCTCACCCTGCACACCGACACACTGCTCACCCGGTACACCCACATACTGCTCAACCTGCACACTCACAAACTGCTCACCCTGCACACTCACACACTGCTCACCCTGCACACTCACACTGCTTGCCCTGGACACCCACACACTGCTCACCCTGAGTACTCACACACTACTCACCCTGCACACCAACACACTGCCCACCCTGCATACTCACACACTGCTCACCCTGTATGCTCAAACACTGCTCACCCTGCATACTCACACACTGCTGGCCCTGGACACCCACAAACTGCTCGCCCTGCACACTCACACACTTCTCACACTCACACACTGCATACCCTGCACACCCATACACTGCTCACCCTGCATACTCACACACTGCTCACCCTGCATACTCACACACTGCTCACCCTGCACTCTCACATACTGCTCACCCTGCACACCCACACTCTGCTCCCCTGCTCACCCACAGACTGCTCACCCTGCACACCCATACATTGCTCACCCAGCACACACACACTGCTCACCCTGCACACTCACACACTGCTCTCCCTGCACACTCACACACTGTTCACCCTGCATACTCACACACTGCTCACCCTGCATATCAACACACTGCTCACCCTGTACACTCACACACTGCTGGCCCTGGACACACACACACTGCTCAGCCTGCGCACCCACACACTGGTCACCCTGCACTCTCAAGCACTGCTCACTCTTTAACACACTGCCGGCCCGGACACTCACACACTGCTCACCCTGCACACTCACACACTGCTCACCCTGCACACCCACACACTGCTCACCCTGCTCACCCACACTCTACTCACACTGCACACCCATAGACTGCTCACCCTGCACACCCACACACTGCTCACCCTGCACATGCACACTGCTGGCCCTGGACACCCACATACTGCTCACCCTGCATACTCACACTGCTCACCCTGCATACCCACACATTGCTCAACCTGTACACTCACACACTGCTCACCCTGCATACTCACACACTACTCACCCTGTACACCCACAATCTGCTCAACCTGCATACTCACACACTGCTCACCCTGCATGCTCACACACTGCTGGCCCTGTACACCCACACACAGCTCACCATGCACAACCACACACTGCTCACCATGCACACCCACACACTGCTGGTCCTGGACACCCACACACTGCTCACCCTGCTCACCCACACTCTGCTCACCCTGCACTCTCAAGCACTGCTCACTCTTTAACACACTGCTGGCCTTGGACACTCACACACTGCTCACCCTGCTCACCCACACTCTGCTCACCCTGCACACCCACAGACTGCTCACCCCGCATACCCACACATTGCTCACCCTGCAAACTCACACACTACTCACCCTGTACACCCACAATCTGCTCACCCTGCATACTCACACACTGCTCACCCTGCATGCTCACACACTGCTGGCCCTGTACACCCACACACAGCTCACCTTGCACAACCACACACTGCTCACCCTGCACACCCACACACATGGCTGGCCTTGGACACCCGCACACTGCTCACCCTGCACACCCACACACTGCTCACCCTGCACTCTCAAGCACTGCTCACTCTTTAACACACTGCTGGCCTTGGACACTCACACACTGCTCACCCTGCATACTCACACACTGCTCACCCTGCATACTCACACACTACTCACCCTGTACACCCACAATCTGCTCAACCTGCATACTCACACACTGCTCACCCTGCATGCTCACACACTGCTGGCACTGTACACCCACACACAGCTCACCATGCACAACCACACACTGCTCACCCTGCACACCCTACACACTGCTGGTCCTGGACACCCACACACTGCTCACCCTGCTCACCCACACTCTGCTCACCCTGCACACCCACAGACTGCTCACCCTGCACACCCACTCATTGCTCAAACTGCATACTCACACACTGCTCACCCTGTTCTCTCACACTGCTGGTCCTGGACACCCACGCACTGCTCACCCTGCATACTCACACACTGCTCACCCTGCACACTCACACTGCTGGCCACAGGCTCCACACACAGCTCACCCTGCATACTCACACAGTATTCACCCTGCACACCCACACACTGGTCATCCTGCATACTCACACACTGCTCACCCTGCATGCTCACACACTGCTCACCCTGCACACTCACCCACTTCTCATGCTCACACAGTGCTCACCCTGCACACCCGCACACTGTTCACCCTGCATACTCACACACTGCTCACCCTGCACACTCACACCCTGCTCACCCTGCTCACTCACACACTGCTCACACTGTACACTCACACACTGCTCACATAGCATACCCTCACTGTTGGACCCGGCCTCGTAGAATGGCCCTCCGTGCCCCCGCACCACCGAAACCTGGTACATACAGCCCAAGCCCCCGGCCCCGCCGAACCTCCCCACCAGGACACACGCACCGACCCGGACATCCCCGTCCCTGGCCTCTTCCCTTTCGGCCACCCCGGGCCCGTGTGCCCACTTCATGCACCAAGATGGCCACCCGGCCCCAGCGCGACCCGGGCATAGAGGCGCCACTCCGGCTGGAGGACATCCCGCTTCCAGGGGATGAGAGAGGGAGGAGCAGTTTCTATCGCACCTCTGAACTCCCCCGGGACGATGGGTTTCGATCGGCCCTCCGGCCTCCCTGAGGGCTGGCTCCACGCCTGCTGGGTGTCTGGGACTCCTCCCGACCCGGCCCTGAAAGAATCAAAAGACTATAGCAGGAAATCCCGACAAGCGACCCCCAGGTGACAAGACCCCTGCCTGCACAGACTCCGGACATCAAAGAGGGGTCGAACTATAACAAGGGGTGCTCTGGGGCTGTCCGGCAGATTCGACGCTGGAACAACGAGAGCCTGCTGACGTGGTCGCGGCTCCTGGAACTGGAACTTGTACCTGAGCCCTGCTGAGTGACTCGCGGCTCCCTGAAGATCGTAAGACCTCCGAACTTGTACCTGAGCCCTGCTGAGTGACTCGCGGCTCCCTGAAGATCGTAAGACCTCCGAACTTGTACCTGAGCCCTGCTGAGTGACTCGCGGCTCCCTGAAGATCGTAAGACCTCCGAACTTGTACCTGAGCCCGCTGAGTGACTCGCGGCTTCCACAGACTCCACCGGTCCCGCCGGACCCCACGACAACCAGCCTACCCCCCAGCTCGAGGATTGTGAGCTGTGCGCCGGGTACGTCCCTCCTTTGAACCGTTACCAGAGACAGTCCCGCTACCCCCTACCTTTCCGAGACTCTTGAGCCCGTGCTCACCTTGTACATATTTGCAGTGATACCTGTTTGATAAAACTTGTTCTGAGAATACCCAGTGTGGTCCCTCTGTGTCGTGTGGTGCCAGAAGTACGATCCTAGTTGCGAGAGTCCTCCTCCTGGGGAATCTCCCGCCAGTGCCCGGCTACGATACTTTGAGGGTGGGTCTCAGGGTAGTCAGGACCCCTTTCCGGGCTCCTCTGAGGTCGCCGTCTAACATTGGTGGCAAGCGACGGGATTCGGGCCCATCACCTAGAGATCGTACAGTAAACGACGGACGCACGACCAACAAAGATGGCAGAAGGAAGCGCCATGAGCTCCGCAGAAACCAACGCCAACAGAGTGTTCCAGGTGGAGCATCTGGAAGAATACACACACAAAGAGCTAAAACAATTTTGCAAAGAACTTAAAATCGCTACCACTGGCCTCAACACTAAGGAAGACTTGCAGAAAGCACTGAAAACTTGGGTGGAGACCGGGGCCTCCCGCCCGGAAGGCACGGGGGAGCGCCCCGACGAAGCCGAACCCCCCCAAAGTGAAAGCAGTAGCAATCAGGTGCGAGGCATCGTACCAGACGGGGGCCTATCCCCGGAAGAGCTCGCGGACAGAGAGAGAAGCCGCAGTCATGAACTCGAGTTAGCCAAACTCAAAATCGAGGGCGAATTGAAGTTAGCGGAGAAGAAGCTAGCAGTAGAGCAAATGCGTGTACAAGGCGAACTGGAAGAAAAGAAGCTCCAACGGGAGCACGAAGGAAGAAAGCTCCAACTGGAGCACGAACGGAGCTTAAAGGAACTCGAGCTCAAGGCCCGAAATGAGGACGGGAGGCCCTCGGGGAACCGAGAGACGGCCCCCCCAGCGGAACAGAAGGTCCACATCCCCAAGGATGTGGTCAAAGAATATTATAAAAACGATGACATTCAGCAATGGTTTCGGGCCTACGAGGTCGCCATGACCTCCCATCAGATTCCACAGAAGGACTGGGGGGCGGGGTTGTGGGGACGGTTTCTGAGCGAAGGAAGGGACACCCTGCTCGACCTACCCCTCTCCCTCCAGACCTCCTACAGCCACATGAAAGAGGCTCTCCTCACAAGATACGGCCTCACCCCAGAAATGTACCGCCAACGGTTCCGGGACTGCAGGAAGATCCCGGGCACCACCTGGGTGGAGTATGTAAACTTTTTTAGTCGGGCCTTCGATGGGTGGGTCAAGGGCAGCAAAGTCACCACCCTTGCCGAACTCACTGACCTCATGTTATGGGAACATCTGGCTGCGAACTGCTTCGTAGAGCTACGTCAACATCTGCTGGATAGCAAGCTCACAGATCCCCGGAAGCTGGCCGTGGAGGCCGACCGCTGGACCAACACCCGGGTCTCCCGGGGCATGGTAGGAGAGTACCCCCGAACCAGTCAGGGACCACCCCGCCAGAGAGGGGGAGGGAACCCGGGAGGGCCGAGGGAGTCCCAGCCTAGCACCCCGAAGACACCACCTCCACCTTTCCCGGCGCCCCCCCCACCAGTAACAGGGCCCCCTGGGAGACGGGGACACCGGGTGACCGTCACATGTTTCCGCTGCCAGAAACCCGGGCACTACGCCAATGACCCAGAGTGCCCCATGGCCACCCAAGTCACCCCTGCGAGACAGATAGCCAACGTGGCCCTAGGGGAGGAGGTTGAGGAAGCCGAGGAGTGGGAACCAGCCGCGATGGCCCTAGTATCCCTGGGAGATAGGGAAATGATCCCTGGTAGCCTCCTACCGTCCAACACACAGAAATATGGGCAGCTCGTCAAGATCAATGGCCACCAGGTAGAGGCCCTGCGGGACACCGGGGCCAGTATCACCGGTGTCCTCAGGCACCTAGTTCCCGAGGAGCAGATCCTCCCCAATGTCTTTTGCCCCGTGATATCTGCAGACAATAGGGAAAGTATGTGTCAGGTGGCCCTGGTACCATTTGAGTGGGGAGGGGTGATAGGTAAACTCAAGGTGGCCGTAAGAACCTCCCAGCCGGTCGACTGCCTCTTAGGGAACGACCTGGAGAGTTCTCCCTGGAAGCACGTAGAGCGCAAGGCCCACCTAGGAATGATGGGACTCCCCGAGTGGGTGTGTGCCACCACCCGATCTATGACAGCCCGACTCACTCCCCGGAGAGAAATCGAGAGCACCCCGGTCGAAGTAGCCAGCACCGTCCCCGCCGAGGGTCCTCCCGTTCCCCCATCGGAAGGGTCCGTCGCCAGCGACGGACCCGCACCATCCAACCCCGCCCCGGTCCCCGAGTTGGGGGATCTACCCGAGTTGGCCCATTGGCGCCACGAGGGCGGGCCCACCCGAGAAGAATTTTGCCAGGAACAAGCCACCTGTCCTTCCCTGGTCGGGCTGCGGCGCCAGGCCGAGGGCCAAGCCGCAGGTGACCAGACCGGAACGCACCGAATCTATTGGGAGAATAACGTCCTGTATAGTGAGCAGAAATCAGTGGAGCTGGGATCCGGACGGGTACTGGTGGTACCTCTCCGCTTCCGGGATTTCCTCCTGGGCTTAGCCCACGATGTCCCCCTCGCCGGTCACCTGGGTCAGGACAAGACCTACAGCCGTCTCGTGACCCATTTTTATTGGCCTAAGATGAAAGCAGCGGTAGAGGCCCACTGCAAGTCCTGCCCCACGTGCCAAGCCAGTGGGAAGAGTGGGGGGAAGCGCAAGGCTCCCCTCCAACCCTTCCCGGTCGTCAGTACCCCCTTCGAACGAGTCGGGATCGACATCGTGGGGCCACTGGACCCCCCCACCTCCCAAGGTCACCGGTTCATCTTGGTCCTAGTGGACCACGCCACCCGCTACCCAGAGGCTATTCCCCTGCGCACCATTACGGCCCCCGTGGTGGGCCGGGCCCTGATGGGGATCTTCTCCAGGGTGGGTTTCCCTCGCGAGGTCGTGAGCGATCGCGGCACTAATTTTATATCCAGGTATATGACGTCCCTATGGCAACAATGTGGGGTGTCCTATAAGTTCACCACCCCGTACCATCCCCAAGGGAACGGCCTAGTAGAGAGGTTTAATAGGACTTTGAAAGGGATGATCGCTGGCCTAGAAGAGCCCCTCCGGCGTAAGTGGGACGTCCTGCTCCCCTGCCTCTTGTTCGCTTACCGGGAGGTCCCCCAGAAGTCCTTAGGGTTCAGCCCGTTTGAATTACTCTATGGGCACCCCGTCCGAGGTCCCCTCAGTTTAGTTAAGGAAGGGTGGGAGGCAGCACCCCAGACCACCCCCCGAGAGGTGTTCCAATATGTCCTGGCCCTCCGGAACCAGACCAGGAGGTTCCGAGAACTGGCCGAGGCCAACCTGGAGGCGAGTCAAGAAGAAATGAAGCGCTGGTACGACCAGAATGCTACTCTGGTCGAGTTCCAGCCGGGCCAGCAGGTGTGGGTCATGGCCCCCGTGAAGCCTGGCGCTCTCCAGGACCGATGGACTGGGCCCTACAAAGTGGTCGAGAAGAAGAGCCAAGTCACCTACTTGGTGGACGTCCAGTCGCCTCGGGATCCCCTCCGGGTCCTGCACGTGAACCGCCTCAAGCCTCACTTCCAGCGGACAGAACTGAGCCTCCTGCTGGCCACCGATGACGGGGCCGAAGATGAGTCGGATCCCCTCCCGGACCTCCTGTGTATCAAGGAGCAGGATGGCTCCGTGGAAGGAGTGAACCTCTCCCCAGCCCTCACTGCCCAGCAACAAGCGGACTGCCGCCAGCTCCTAAGACAATTTTCTGACCTCTTCTCCCTGACCCCCCGGGTCACCAACTGGTGTGTTCATGATGTGGACACCGGGGACAGCCCGCCGGTGAGACACCGAGCCTACCGGGTTCCTGACCGGGTCCGGTCCTGCATTCAAGCGGAAGTCTCGAAGATGTTGACCCTGGGGGTGATCGAGCCCTCTGACAGTCCCTGGGCCAGCCCCGTGGTCCTGGTCCCGAAGGCAGCGGCCCCCGGTGTCGCCCCCGAGCTCCGATTCTGCGTGGACTACCGGGGGCTCAATGACGTTACCCGAGCCGATGCCCACCCCATTCCACGAGCCGACGAACTCATTGACCGACTAGGGGCAGCCCGGTTCCTCAGCACATTCGACCTCACCTGCGGATACTGGCAGATTGCGCTCACCGAAGGGGCCAAAGAGCGGTCCGCTTTCTCCACCCCCGATGGGCACTACCGCTTCCGTGTAATGCCCTTCGGGATGAAAAATGCCCCGGCCACTTTCCAGCGACTGGTGAATAGAGTCCTGGCCGGGCTAGAACAGTTCAGCGCGGCATACCTGGACGACATCGCTGTCTTCAGTTCAGAGTGGAGTGAGCACCTCCAGCACCTCCGAAGGGTGCTAATCGCCCTGCGCCAGGCAGGCCTCACAGTAAAAGCCAGCAAGTGCCAGATCGGGCAAGGATCCGTGGTCTACTTGGGGCACCAGGTCGGGAGTGGCCAGGTCGCCCCGCTACAGCCAAAGATCGACGCCATCCTGGCCTGGGAACCACCCATCACCCAGACGGAGGTCCGAGCCTTTCTGGGACTCACGGGCTACTACCGAAGATTCATTCGGGGGTATGGCAGCCTTGTCGGCCCTCTCACAGAACTCACGTCTAAAAAACAGCCAAAGAAAGTGCAGTGGACGGCTGCCTGCCAGGAAGCTTTCGATGCCCTAAAAAGGGCCATGTGTACTGCCCCCGTCCTCCAGGCTCCCGACTACGCCAAGGAGTTCATAGTCCAAACCGATGCCTCCGAGCATGGCATTGGGGCCGTCCTGTCCCAAGTAAATGACCAAGGCCTAGACCAGCCCGTCGCCTTCCTCAGTCGGCGGCTGTTGCCCCGAGAACAAAGATGGAGCACCATAGAGCGCGAAGCCTTTGCCGTGGTCTGGGCACTCAAAAAGCTACGACCCTACCTGTTTGGCACCCATTTCAGAGTCCAAACTGACCATCGGCCCTTACGTTGGCTCATGCAGATGCGAGGAGAAAACCCCAAGCTACTGCGGTGGTCAATCTCCCTCCAGGGGATGGATTTCACCGTGGAACACCGCCCTGGTACGGACCACGCCAATGCTGACGGCCTCTCCCGGTTCTTCCGCCTCAGCGAAGAGAACCCCCCAAGCTGATGGGCAGTTCTCTCCGGCTTTCAGCTGGGGGGGACGCGTGTTGGACCCGGCCTCGTAGAATGGCCCTCCATGCCCCCGCACCACCGAAACCTGGTACATACAGCCCAAGCCCCCGGCCCCGCCGAACCTCCCCACCAGGACACACGCACCGACCCGGACATCCCCGTCCCTGGCCTCTCCCCTTTCGGCCACCCCGGGCCCGCGTGCCCACTTCATGCACCAAGATGGCCACCCGGCCCCAGCGCGACCCGGGCATAGAGGCGCCACTCCGGCTGGAGGACATCCCGCTTCCAGGGGATGAGAGAGGGAGGAGCAGTTTCTATCGCACCTCTGAACTCCCCCGGGACGATGGGTTTCGATCGGCCCTCCGGCCTCCCTGAGGGCTGGCTCCACGCCTGCTGGGTGTCTGGGACTCCTCCCGACCCGGCCCTGAAAGAATCAAAAGACTATAGCAGGAAATCCCGACAAGCGACCCCCAGGTGACAAGACCCCTGCCTGCACAGACTCCGGACATCAAAGAGGGGTCGAACTATAACAAGGGGTGCTCTGGGGCTGTCCGGCAGATTCGACGCTGGAACAACGAGAGCCTGCTGACGTGGTCGCGGCTCCTGGAACTGGAACTTGTACCTGAGCCCTGCTGAGTGACTCGCGGCTCCCTGAAGATCGTAAGACCTCCGAACTTGTACCTGAGCCCTGCTGAGTGACTCGCGGCTCCCTGAAGATCGTAAGACCTCCGAACTTGTACCTGAGCCCTGCTGAGTGACTCGCGGCTCCCTGAAAATCGTAAGACCTCCGAACTTGTACCTGAGCCCTGCTGAGTGACTCGCGGCTCCCTGAAGATCGTAAGACCTCCGAACTTGTACCTGAGCCCGCTGAGTGACTCGCGGCTTCCACAGACTCCACCGGTCCCGCCGGACCCCACGACAACCAGCCTACCCCCCAGCTCGAGGATTGTGAGCTGTGCGCCGGGTACGTCCCTCCTTTGAACCGTTACCAGAGACAGTCCCGCTACCCCCTACCTTTCCGAGACTCTTGAGCCCGTGCTCACCTTGTCCATATTTGCAGTGATACCTGTTTGATAAAACTTGTTCTGAGAATACCCAGTGTGGTCCCTCTGTGTCGTGTGGTGCCAGAAGTACGATCCTAGTTGCGAGAGTCCTCCTCCTGGGGAATCTCCCGCCAGTGCCCGGCTACGATACTTTGAGGGTGGGTCTCAGGGTAGTCAGGACCCCTTTCCGGGCTCCTCTGAGGTCGCCGTCTAACACTCACACTGCTCACCCTGCACACCCACACACTGCTCACACTCATACACTGCTCACCCTACACACTCACACACTGCTCACCCTGCATATCAACACACTGCTCACCCTGTACACTCACACACTGCTGGCCCTGGACACACACACACTGCTCAGCCTGCGCACCCACACACTGGTCACCCTGCACTCTCAAGCACTGCTCACTCTTTAACACACTGCCGGCCCGGACACTCACACACTGCTCACCCTGCACACTCACACACTGCTCACCCTGCACACCCACACACTGCTCACCCTGCTCACCCACACTCTACTCACACTGCACACCCATAGACTACTCACCCTGCACACCCACACACTGCTCACCCTGCACATGCACACTGCTGGCCCTGGACACCCACATACTGCTCACCCTGCATACTCACACTGCTCACCCTGCATACCCACACATTGCTCAACCTGTACACTCACACACTGCTCACCCTGCATACTCACACACTACTCACCCTGTACACCCACAATCTGCTCACCCTGCATACTCACACACTGCTCACCCTGCATGCTCACACACTGCTGGCCCTCTACACCCACACACAGCTCACCTTGCACAACCACACACTGCTCACCCTGCACACCCACACACATGGCTGGCCTTGGACACCCACACACTGCTCATCCTGCACACCCACACACTGCTCACCCTGCACTCTCAAGCACTGCTCACTCTTTAACACACTGCTGGCCTTGGACACTCACACACTGCTCACCCTGCATACTCACACACTGCTCACCCTGCACACTCACACATTGCTCACCCTGCACACCCACAGACTGCTCACCCTGCATACCCACACATTGCTCACCCTGCACACTCACACACTGCTCACCCTGCATACTCACACACTACTCACTCTGTACACCCACAATCTGCTCACCCTGCATACTCACACACTGCTCACCCTGCATGCTCACACACTGCTGGCCCTGTACACCCACACACAGCTCACCTAGCACAACCACACACTGCTCACCCTGCACACCCACACACTGCTGGTCCTGGACACCCACACACTGCTCACCCTGCTCACCCACACTCTGCTCACCCTGCACACCCACAGACTGCTCACCCTGCACACCCACACATTGCTCAAACTGCATACTCACACACTGCTCACCCTGTTCTCTCACACTGCTGGTCCTGGACACCCACACACTGCTCACACTGCACACCCACGCACTTCTCACCCTGCTTACTCACACACTGCTCACCCTGCACACTGTTTACCCTGCATACTCACACACTACTGGCCCTGGACACCCACACATTGTTTACCCTACACCCCCACACACTGCTCATCCTGCACACTCACACATTGCTCACCCTGCACACCCACACACTGCTCACCCTGCACACCAACACCCTGCTCGCCCTGCACACCCACACACTGATCATCCTGCACACCCACACACTGGTCACGAGGCACACTCACTCACTGCTCACCCTGCAGACTTACGCCCTGCACACCCACACTCTGTTCACGCAGCACACCCATACAATGCTCACCCTGCACACCCAAACACTGTGGGTATGCAGTGTGAGCAGTGTGTGGGTGTCCAGGGCAGGACTGCTCACACTCAAATACTGCTTACCCTGCACACCCACACACTGCTCACCCTGCATATTCACACACTGCTCAACCTGCACACTCACACACTGCTCACCCTGCACACTCACACACTGCTCACCATGCACACTCACAGATTGCTCATCCTCCACACTCACACACTGCTTACCCTGCACACTCACACACTGCTCTCCCTGCATACTCACAAACTGCTCACCCTGCACACTTACACCCTACTCACCCTGCACACTCACACACTGCTCACCTTGCACACCCACACACTGCTCACCCTGCACACCCACACACTGCTCACACTCACACACTGCTCACCCTGCACACCCACACACTGCTCACCCTACATATCAACACAGTGCTCACCCTGTACACTCACACACTGCTGGCCCTGGACACACGCACAGTGCTCACCCTGCACACCCACACACTGCTCACTCTGCACTCTCAACCACTGCTCACTCTTTAACACACTGCTGGCCCTGGACACACGCACAGTGCTCACCCTGCACACCCACACACTGCTCACTCTGCACTCTCAACCACTGCTCACTCTTTAACACACTGCTGGCCCTGGACACCCACACACTGCTCAACCTGCACACTCACAAACTGCTCACCCTGCACACCCACAATCTGCTCACCCTGAATACTCACTCAGTGCTCACCCTGTATACTCACACACTGCTCACCCTGTATGCTCACACACTGCTGGCCCTGGACACCTACACACTGCTCACCCTGCACACTCACACACTGCTCGCCCTGCACACTCACACACTGCTCGCCCTGCACACTCACACACTGCTCAACCTGCACACTCACACATGGCTGGCCCTGGACACCCACACACTGCTCACCCTGCACAGCCACACACTGCTCACCCTGCACTCTCAAGCACTGCTCACTCTATAATGCACTGCTGTCTCTGGACACCCATGCACTGCTCACCCTGCTCACTCACACACTGCTCACCCTGCACACTCACACACTGCTGGCCCTGGACACCCACACAATGCTCACCCTGCACACTCACACACAGCTCACCCTGCACAACCACACACTGCTCACCCTGCACATCCACACTCTGCTCACCCTGCACACACACACACTGCACACCCTGTACATCCACACACTGTTCACACTGCACACCCACACACTGTTCACCCTTCATACTCACACACTGCTCACCCTGCATACTCACACACTACTGGCCCTGGACACCCACACAATGCTCACCCTACACCCCCACACACTGCTCACCCTGCACACTCACACATTGCTCACCCTGCACAGCCACACGCTGCACACCCTGCACACCAACACTCTGCTCACCCTGCACACCCACACAGTGCTCATCCTGCACACCCACATACTGGTCACGAGGCACAATCACTCACTGCTCACCCTGCAGACTCACACATTGCTCACCCTGCACACTCACACACTGTACACCCACACTCTGCTCAAGCAGCACTCCCACACAATGCTCACCCTACACACTCACTGACTGCTCAGCCTGCACAACCAAACATTGCTCACCCTGCACACCGACACACTGCTCACCCGGTACACCCACATACTGCTCAACCTGCACACTCACAAACTGCTCACCCTGCACACTCACACACTGCTCACCCTGCACACTCACACTGCTTGCCCTGGACACCCACACACTGCTCACCCTGAGTACTCACACACTACTCACCCTGCACACCAACACACTGCCCACCCTGCATACTCACACACTGCTCACCCTGTATGCTCAAACACTGCTCACCCTGCATACTCACACACTGCTGGCCCTGGACACCCACAAACTGCTCGCCCTGCACACTCACACACTTCTCACACTCACATACTGCATACCCTGCACACCCATACACTGCTCACCCTGCATACTCACACACTGCTCACCCTGCATACTCACACACTGCTCACCCTGCACTCTCACATACTGCTCACCCTGCACACCCACACTCTGCTCCCCTGCTCACCCACAGACTGCTCACCCTGCACACCCATACATTGCTCACCCTGCACACACACACTGCTCACCCTGCACAACCACACACTGCTCACCCTGCACACCCACACACATGGCTGGCCTTGGACACCCGCACACTGCTCACCCTGCACACCCACACACTGCTCACCCTGCACTCTCAAGCACTGCTCACTCTTTAACACACTGCTGGCCTTGGACACTCACACACTGCTCACCCTGCATACTCACACACTGCTCACCCTGCATACTCACACACTACTCACCCTGTACACCCACAATCTGCTCAACCTGCATACTCACACACTGCTCACCCTGCATGCTCACACACTGCTGGCCCTGTACACCCACACACAGCTCACCATGCACAACCACACACTGCTCACCCTGCACACCCACACACTGCTGGTCCTGGACACCCACACACTGCTCACCCTGCTCACCCACACTCTGCTCACCCTGCACACCCACAGACTGCTCACCCTGCACACCCACTCATTGCTCAAATTGCATACTCACACACTGCTCACCCTGTTCTCTCACACTGCTGGTCCTGGACACCCACGCACTGCTCACGCTGCATACTCACACACTGCTCACCCTGCACACTCACACTGCTGGCCCCAGGCTCCACACACAGCTCACCCTGCATACTCACACAGTATTCACCCTGCACACCCACACACTGGTCATCCTGCATACTCACACACTGCTCACCCTGCATGCTCACACACTGCTCACCCTGCACACTCACCCACTTCTCATGCTCACACAGTGCTCACCCTGCACACCCACACACTGTTCACCCTGCATACTCACACACTGCTCACCCTGCACACTCACACCCTGCTCACCCTGCTCACTCACACACTGCTCAGACTGTACACTCACACACTGCTCACATAGCATACCCTCACACTGCTCACCCTGCACACCCACACACTGCTCACACTCACACACTGCTCACCCTACACACTCACACACTGCTCACCCTGCATATCAACACACTGCTCACCCTGTGCACTCACACACTGCTGGCCCTGGACACACACACACTGCTCAGCCTGCACACCCACACACTGGTCACCCTGCACTCTCAAGCACTGCTCACTCTTTAACACACTGCCGGCCCGGACACTCACACACTGCTCACCCTGCACACTCACACACTGCTCACCCTGCACACCCACACACTGCTCACCCTGCTCACCCACACTCTACTCACACTGCACACCCATAGACTACTCACCCTGCACACCCACACACTGCTCACCCTGCACATGCACACTGCTGGCCCTGGACACCCACATACTGCTCACCCTGCATACTCACACTGCTCACCCTGCATACCCACACATTGCTCAACCTGTACACTCACACACTGCTCACCCTGCATACTCACACACTACTCACCCTGTACACCCACAATCTGCTCACCCTGCATACTCACACACTGCTCACCCTGCATGCTCACACACTGCTGGCCCTGTACACCCACACACAGCTCACCTTGCACAACCACACACTGCTCACCCTGCACACCCACACACATGGCTGGCCTTGGACACCCACACACTGCTCACCCTGCACACCCACACACTGCTCACCCTGCACTCTCAAGCACTGCTCACTCTTTAACACACTGCTGGCCTTGGACACTCACACACTGCTCACCGTGCATACTCACACACTGCTCACCCTGCACACTCACACATTGCTCACCCTGCACACCCACAGACTGCTCAGCCTGCATACCCACACATTGCTCACCCTGCACACTCACACACTGCTCACCCTGCATACTCACACACTACTCACTCTGTACACCCACAATCTGCTCACCCTGCATACTCACACACTGCTCACCCTGCATGCTCACACACTGCTGGCCCTGTACACCCACACACAGCTCACCTAGCACAACCACACACTGCTCACCCTGCACACCCACACACTGCTGGTCCTGGACACCCACACACTGCTCACCCTGCTCACCCACACTCTGCTCACCCTGCACACCCACAGACTGCTCACCCTGCACACCCACACACTGGTCATCCTGCATACTCACACACTGCTCACCCTGCATGCTCACACACTGCTCACCCTGCACACTCACCCACTTCTCATGCTCACACAGTGCTCACCCTGCACACCCACACACTGTTCACCCTGCATACTCACACACTGCTCACCCTGCACACTCACACCCTGCTCACCCTGCTCACTCACACACTGCTCAGACTGTACACTCACACACTGCTCACATAGCATACCCTCACACTGCTCATCCTGCACACCCACACACTGCTCACACTCACACACTGCTCACCCTACACACTCACACACTGCTCACCCTGCATATCAACACACTGCTCACCCTGTGCACTCACACACTGCTGGCCCTGGACACACACACACTGCTCAGCCTGCACACCCACACACTGGTCACCCTGCACTCTCAAGCACTGCTCACTCTTTAACACACTGCCGGCCCGGACACTCACACACTGCTCACCCTGCACACTCACACACTGCTCACCCTGCACACCCACACACTGCTCACCCTGCTCACCCACACTCTACTCACACTGCACACCCATAGACTACTCACCCTGCACACCCACACACTGCTCACCCTGCACATGCACACTGCTGGCCCTGGACACCCACATACTGCTCACCCTGCATACTCACACTGCTCACCCTGCATACCCACACATTGCTCAACCTGTACACTCACACACTGCTCACCCTGCATACTCACACACTACTCACCCTGTACACCCACAATCTGCTCACCCTGCATACTCACACACTGCTCACCCTGCATGCTCACACACTGCTGGCCCTGTACACCCACACACAGCTCACCTTGCACAACCACACACTGCTCACCCTGCACACCCACACACATGGCTGGCCTTGGACACCCACACACTGCTCACCCTGCACACCCACACACTGCTCACCCTGCACTCTCAAGCACTGCTCACTCTTTAACACACTGCTGGCCTTGGACACTCACACACTGCTCACCGTGCATACTCACACACTGCTCACCCTGCACACTCACACATTGCTCACCCTGCACACCCACAGACTGCTCAGCCTGCATACCCACACATTGCTCACCCTGCACACTCACACACTGCTCACCCTGCATACTCACACACTACTCACTCTGTACACCCACAATCTGCTCACCCTGCATACTCACACACTGCTCACCCTGCATGCTCACACACTGCTGGCCCTGTACACCCACACACAGCTCACCTAGCACAACCACACACTGCTCACCCTGCACACCCACACACTGCTGGTCCTGGACACCCACACACTGCTCACCCTGCTCACCCACACTCTGCTCACCCTGCACACCCACAGACTGCTCACCCTGCACACCCACACATTGCTCAAACTGCATACTCACACACTGCTCACCCTGTTCTCTCACACTGCTGGTCCTGGACACCCACACACTGCTCACACTGCACACCCACGCACTTCTCACCCTGCTTACTCACACACTGCTCACCCTGCACACTGTTTACCCTGCATACTCACACACTACTGGCCCTGGACACCCACACACTGTTTACCCTACACCCCCACACACTGCTCATCCTGCACACTCACACATTGCTCACCCTGCACACCCACACACTGCTCACCCTGCACACCAACACCCTGCTCGCCCTGCACACCCACACACTGATCATCCTGCACACCCACACACTGGTCACGAGGCACACTCACTCACTGCTCACCCTGCAGACTTACGCCCTGCACACCCACACTCTGCTCACGCAGCACACCCATACAATGCTCACCCTGCACACCCAAACACTGTGGGTATGCAGTGTGAGCAGTGTGTGGGTGTCCAGGGCAGGACTGCTCACACTCAAATACTGCTTACCCTGCACACCCACACACTGCTCACCCTGCATATTCACACACTGCTCAACCTGCACACTCACACACTGCTCACCCTGCACACTCACACACTGCTCACCATGCACACTCACAGATTGCTCATCCTCCACACTCACACACTGCTTACCCTGCACACTCACACACTGCTCTCCCTGCATACTCACAAACTGCTCACCCTGCACACTTACACCCTACTCACCCTGCACACTCACACACTGCTCACCTTGCACACCCACACACTGCTCACCCTGCACACCCACACACTGCTCACACTCACACACTGCTCACCCTGCACACCCACACACTGCTCACCCTACATATCAACACAGTGCTCACCCTGTACACTCACACACTGCTGGCCCTGGACACACGCACAGTGCTCACCCTGCACACCCACACACTGCTCACTCTGCACTCTCAACCACTGCTCACTCTTTAACACACTGCTGGCCCTGGACACACGCACAGTGCTCACCCTGCACACCCACACACTGCTCACTCTGCACTCTCAATCACTGCTCACTCTTTAACACACTGCTGGCCCTGGACACCCACACACTGCTCAACCTGCACACTCACAAACTGCTCACCCTGCACACCCACAATCTGCTCACCCTGAATATTCACACAGTGCTCACCCTGTATACTCACACACTGCTCACCCTGTATGCTCACACACTGCTGGCCCTGGACACCTACACACTGCTCACCCTGCACACTCACACACTGCTCGCCCTGCACACTCACACACTGCTCGCCCTGCACACTCACACACTGCTCAACCTGCACACTCACACATGGCTGGCCCTGGACACCCACACACTGCTCACCCTGCACAGCCACACACTGCTCACCCTGCACTCTCAAGCACTGCTCACTCTATAATGCACTGCTGTCTCTGGACACCCATGCACTGCTCACCCTGCTCACTCACACACTGCTCACCCTGCACACTCACACACTGCTGGCCCTGGACACCCACACAATGCTCACCCTGCACACTCACACACAGCTCACCCTGCACAACCACACACTGCTCACCCTGCACATCCACACTCTGCTCACCCTGCACACACACACACTGCACACCCTGTACATCCACACACTGTTCACACTGCACACCCACACACTGTTCACCCTTCATACTCACACACTGCTCACCCTGCATACTCACACACTACTGGCCCTGGACACCCACACAATGCTCACCCTACACCCCCACACACTGCTCACCCTGCACACTCACACATTGCTCACCCTGCACAGCCACACGCTGCACACCCTGCACACCAACACTCTGCTCACCCTGCACACCCACACAGTGCTCATCCTGCACACCCACACACTGGTCATGAGGCACAATCACTCACTGCTCACCCTGCAGACTCACACATTGCTCACCCTGCACACTCACACACTGTACACCCACACTCTGCTCAAGCAGCACTCCCACACAATGCTCACCCTACACACTCACTGACTGCTCAGCCTGCACAACCAAACATTGCTCACCCTGCACACCGACACACTGCTCACCCGGTACACCCACATACTGCTCAACCTGCACACTCACAAACTGCTCACCCTGCACACTCACACACTGCTCACCCTGCACACTCACACTGCTTGCCCTGGACACCCACACACTGCTCACCCTGAGTACTCACACACTACTCACCCTGCACACCAACACACTGCCCACCCTGCATACTCACACACTGCTCACCCTGTATGCTCAAACACTGCTCACCCTGCATACTCACACACTGCTGGCCCTGGACACCCACAAACTGCTCGCCCTGCACACTCACACACTTCTCACACTCACACACTGCATACCCTGCACACCCATACACTGCTCACCCTGCATACTCACACACTGCTCACCCTGCATACTCACACACTGCTCACCCTGCACTCTCACATACTGCTCACCCTGCACACCCACACTCTGCTCCCCTGCTCACCCACAGACTGCTCACCCTGCACACCCATACATTGCTCACCCTGCACACACACACTGCTCACCCTGCACACTCACACACTGCTCTCCCTGCACACACACACACTGTTCACCCTGCATACTCACACACTGCTCACCCTGCATATCAACACACTGCTCACCCTGCACACTCACACACTGCTGGCCCTGGACACACACACACTGCTCAGCCTGCGCACCCACACACTGGTCACCCTGCACTCTCAAGCACTGCTCACTCTTTAACACACTGCCGGCCCGGACACTCACACACTGCTCACCCTGCACACTCACACACTGCTCACCCTGCACACCCACACACTGCTCACCCTGCTCACCCACACTCTACTCACACTGCACACCCATAGACTGCTCACCCTGCACACCCACACACTGCTCACCCAGCACATGCACACTGCTGGCCCTGGACACCCACATACTGCTCACCCTGCATACTCACACTGCTCACCCTGCATACCCACACATTGCTCAACCTGTACACTCACACACTGCTCACCCTGCATACTCACACACTACTCACCCTGTACACCCACAATCTGCTCACCCTGCATACTCACACACTGCTCACCCTGCATGCTCACACACTGCTGGCCCTGTACACCCACACACAGCTCACCCTGCACAACCACACACTGCTCACCCTGCAAACCCACACACATGGCTGGCCTTGGACACCCACACACTGCTCACCCTGCACACCCACACACTGCTCACCCTGCACTCTCAAGCACTGCTCACTCTTTAACACACTGCTGGCCTTGGACACTCACACACTGCTCACCCTGCATACTCACACACTGCTCACCCTGCACACTCACACATTGCTCACCCTGCACACCCACAGACTGCTCACCCTGCATACCCACACATTGCTCACCCTGCACACTCACACACTGCTCACCCTGCATACTCACACACTACTCACTCTGTACACCCACAATCTGCTCACCCTGCATACTCACACACTGCTCACCCTGCATGCTCACACACTGCTGGCCCTGTACACCCACACACAGCTCACCTAGCACAACCACACACTGCTCACCCTGCACACCCACACACTGCTGGTCCTGGACACCCACACACTGCTCACCCTGCTCACCCACACTCTGCTCACCCTGCACACCCACAGACTGCTCACCCTGCACACCCACACATTGCTTAAACTGCATCCTCACACACTGCTCACCCTGTTCTCTCACACTGCTTGTCCTGGACACCCACACACTGCTCACACTGCACACCCACGCACTTCTCACCCTGCTTACTCACACACTGCTCACCCTGCACACTGTTTACCCTGCATACTCACACACTACTGGCCCTGGACACCCACACACTGTTTACCCTACACCGCCACACACTGCTCATCCTGCACACTCACACATTGCTCACCCTGCACACCCACACACTGCTCACCCTGCACACCAACACCCTGCTCGCCCTGCACACCCACACACTGATCATCCTGCACACCCACACACTGGTCACGAGGCACACTCACTCACTGCTCACCCTGCAGACTTACGCCCTGCACACCCACACTCTGCTCACGCAGCACACCCATACAATGCTCACCCTGCACACCCAAACACTGTGGGTATGCAGTGTGAGCAGTGTGTGGGTGTCCAGGGCAGGACTGCTCACACTCTAATACTGCTTACCCTGCACACCCACACACTGCTCACCCTGCATATTCACACACTGCTCAACCTGCACACTCACACACTGCTCACCCTGCACACTCACACACTGCTCACCATGCACACTCACAGATTGCTCATCCTCCACACTCACACACTGCTTACCCTGCACACTCACACACTGCTCTCCCTGCATACTCACAAACTGCTCACCCTGCACACTTACACCCTACTCACCCTGCACACTCACACACTGCTCACCTTGCACACCCACACACTGCTCACCCTGCACACCCACACACTGCTCACACTCACACACTGCTCACCCTGCACACCCACACACTGCTCACCCTACATATCAACACAGTGCTCACCCTGTACACTCACACACTGCTGGCCCTGGACACACGCACAGTGCTCACCCTGCACACCCACACACTGCTCACTCTGCACTCTCAACCACTGCTCACTCTTTAACACACTGCTGGCCCTGGACACACGCACAGTGCTCACCCTGCACACCCACACGCTGCTCACTCTGCACTCTCAACCACTGCTCACTCTTTAACACACTGCTGGCCCTGGACACCCACACACTGCTCAACCTGCACACTCACAAACTGCTCACCCTGCACACCCACAATCTGCTCACCCTGAATACTCACACAGTGCTCACCCTGTATACTCACACACTGCTCACCCTGTATGCTCACACACTGCTGGCCCTGGACACCTACACACTGCTCACCCTGCACACTCACACACTGCTCGCCCTGCACACTCACACACTGCTCGCCCTGCACACTCACACACTGCTCAACCTGCACACTCACACATGGCTGGCCCTGGACACCCACACACTGCTCACCCTGCACAGCCACACACTGCTCACCCTGCACTCTCAAGCACTGCTCACTCTATAATGCACTGCTGTCTCTGGACACCCATGCACTGCTCACCCTGCTCACTCACACACTGCTCACCCTGCACACTCACACACTGCTGGCCCTGGACACCCACACAATGCTCACCCTGCACACTCACACACAGCTCACCCTGCACAACCACACACTGCTCACCCTGCACATCCACACTCTGCTCACCCTGCACACACACACACTGCACACCCTGTACATCCACACACTGTTCACACTGCACACCCACACACTGTTCACCCTTCATACTCACACACTGCTCACCCTGCATACTCACACACTACTGGCCCTGGACACCCACACAATGCTCACCCTACACCCCCACACACTGCTCACCCTGCACACTCACACATTGCTCACCCTGCACAGCCACACGCTGCACACCCTGCACACCAACACTCTGCTCACCCTGCACACCCACACAGTGCTCATCCTGCACACCCACACACTGGTCACGAGGCACAATCACTCACTGCTCACCCTGCAGACTCACACATTGCTCACCCTGCACACTCACACACTGTACACCCACACTCTGCTCAAGCAGCACTCCCACACAATGCTCACCCTACACACTCACTGACTGCTCAGCCTGCACAACCAAACATTGCTCACCCTGCACACCGACACACTGCTCACCCGGTACACCCACATACTGCTCAACCTGCACACTCACAAACTGCTCACCCTGCACACTCACACACTGCTCACCCTGCACACTCACACTGCTTGCCCTGGACACCCACACACTGCTCACCCTGAGTACTCACACACTACTCACCCTGCACACCAACACACTGCCCACCCTGCATACTCACACACTGCTCACCCTGTATGCTCAAACACTGCTCACCCTGCATACTCACACACTGCTGGCCCTGGCCACCCACAAACTGCTCGCCCTGCACACTCACACACTTCTCACACTCACACACTGCATACCCTGCACACCCATACACTGCTCACCCTGCATACTCACACACTGCTCACCCTGCATACTCACACACTGCTCACCCTGCACTCTCACATACTGCTCACCCTGCACACCCACACTCTGCTCCCCTGCTCACCCACAGACTGCTCACCCTGCACACCCATACATTGCTCACCCTGCACACACACACTGCTCACCCTGCACACTCACACACTGCTCTCCCTGCACACTCACACACTGTTCACCCTGCATACTCACACACTGCTCACCCTGCACACTCACACATTGCTCACCCTGCACTCTCAAGCACTGCTCACTCTTTAACATACTGAATGCCCTGGACACCCAAACACTACTCACCCTGCACACTCACACACTGCTCACCGTCCACAACCACACACTGTTCACCCTGCACACTGCTCACCCTGCACACCTACACATTGCTCACCCTGCACATCTACACATTGCTGTTAGAAGGCGACCTCAGAGGGGCCCGGAAGGGGCCCTGACTGCCCTGAGACCCACCCTCGAGGTATCGTAGCCGGGCACTGGCGGGAGACTCCTCAGGGGAGGAACCTTGTATCTAGGATCGTACACTCGGCACCACACGACAGAGAGACAGTACACGAGAAGTTCTTAAGAGCAAATCTTTATCAGATCGGAGTTGTGGGATCTTTATGATCAGCAAGGCAAAATATATACAAGTAGAGCGCGGGCTCACAAAGTCTTGGAGGGGGGGTTAGGAGGTAGCGGGACAGTCTTCGGGAATAAGAATCAAATGCAGGAGCGTACCCGGCGCACAGCTCACAATCTTTGAGCTGGGGGATACGCTTGTCGTCGTGGGGTCCGGCGGGACCAAGAGAGTCTGTGGGAGCCGCGAGTCACTCGGCAGGCTCGAGTATAAGTTCGGAGGCCTTACGATCTTCAGGGAGCCGCGAGTCACTCAGCAGGGCTCAGGCACAAGGTCGGAGGTCTTACGATCTTCAGGGGAGCCGCGAGTCACTCAGCAGGGCTCAGGTGTTCCAAGGCGAATCTGTCGGACAGTCCCAGAGCACCCATTGTTATAGGGCGACTCCTCTTTGATGTCCGGAGTCTGTGCAGGCAGGGGTCTTGTCACCTGGGGGTCGCTTGTTGAGGGTTTCCTGCCATTGTCCTTTGATCCTTTCAGGGCCGGGTCGGGAGGAGCTCCAGACACCCAGCAGGCGTGGAGCCAGCCCTCGGGGAGGCCGGCGGGTCGATCGAAACCCACCTTCCCAGGGAAGCGCAGAGGTGTGATGGAAACTGCTCCTCCCTTTCTCATCCCAAGGGGAGCGCGATGTCCTCCAGCCGGAGTGGCGCCTCTAGGCCAGGGTCGCGCTGGGGCCGGGCAGCCATCTTGGTGCATGAATTGGGCACGCTGGCCCGGGGTGGCCGAAGGAGGAAGGCCACGGACGGGGGAAGTCCGGGACGGGTGTGTGTGTTCTGGTGGGAAGGATCGGCTAGGCCGTGGGCTCGGGGCTGATGTGAGGTGCAGGGGTCAGGTCTGACTATGTTACGAGGGCCGGGTCTAACACGCGTCCCCCCCAGCTGAAAGCCGGAGAGAACTGCCCATCTTCTTGGGGGTTCTCTTCGCTGAGCGGAAGAATCGGGAGAGGCCATCGGCGTTGGCGTGGTCCGTACCAGGGCGATGTTCCACGGTGAAATCCATCCCCTGGAGGGAGATTGACCACCGCAGAAGCTTGGGGTTTTCTCCTCGCATCTGCATGAGCCATCGCAAGGGGCGATGATCGGTTTGGACCCTGAAATGGGTGCCGAACAGGTAAGGGTGTAGTTTCTTGAGGGCCCAGACTACGGCGAACGCCTCGCGCTCGATGGTACTCCATCTCTGTTCCCGGGGCAACAGCCTTCGGCTGAGGAAGGCCACGGGCTGGTCTAGACCCTGGTCATTTACCTGGGAGAGGACTGCCCCGATGCCATGCTCGGAGGCATCAGTTTGTACCACAAACTCTTTGGAGTAGTCGGGGGCCTGGAGGACGGGGGTCGTACACATGGCCATTTTCAGGGCATTGAACGCCTCTTGGCAGGCAGGGGACCACTGTACCTTCTTGGGCTGTTTCTTGGACGTAAGTCCCGTGAGGGGACCAACCAGGCTGCCGTAATTCCGGATGAATCTCCGGTAGTAGCCCGTGAGGCCCAGAAAGGCTCGGACCTCTGTTTGGGTAGTGGGGGGTTCCCAGGCTAGGATGGCGTCGATTTTGGGCTGTAGAGGAGCGACCTGCCCGCTTCCGACCTGGTGCCCCAGGTAGGTTACCGAACCTTGCCCAATCTGGCATTTGCTGGCTTTCACGGTGAGGCCCGCCTGGCGTAGGGCGGTTAGCACCCTCCGGAGGTGCTGGAGGTGCTCACTCCATTCGGAACTAAAAACGGCAATATCGTCGAGATATGCAGCGCTGAATTTTTCCAGCCCGGCCAGGACTCTATTTACCAGTCGCTGGAAGGTGGCCGGGGCATTTTTCATCCCGAAAGGCATCACGCGAAAGCGATAGTGCCCATCCGGGGTGGAGAAGGCGGACCGCTCCTTGGCTCCCTCTGTGAGCGCAATTTGCCAGTAGCCGCAGATGAGATCGAAGGTGCTGAGGAACCGAGCAGCCCGAGCCGGTCAATGAGCTCGTCGGCTCGGGGAATGGGGTGGGCATCGGCTCGGGTGACTTCATTGAGTCCCCGGTAGTCCACGCAGAAGCGGAGTTCTGGGGCGACCCCGGGGGCAGCTGCTTTTGGGACCAGGACTACGGGGCTGGCCCAGGGGCTGTCTGAGGGTTCGATCACGCCTAGGGTCAACATTTTTGAGACTTCGGCTTGGATACAGGACCGGACCCGATCAGGGACTCAGTAGGCTCGGTGTCTTACTGGCGGGCTGTCCCTGGTATCCACATCATGGACACACCAGTCGGTGACCTTGGGGACCAAGGAGAAAAGGTCCGGAAACTGCCCTAGGAGCTGGCGGCAATCCTCACGTTGCTGGGGAGTGAGAGACGGGGAGAGGTTCACTCCCTCTACGGAGCCGTCCTTCTCCTTGGTGCACAGAAGATCAGGGAGAGGATCTGACTCTTCTTCGGACCCATCGTCAGTGGCCAGTAGGAGGCTCAGCTCCGTCCGCACAAAGTGGGGCTTGAGGCGGTTCATGTGGAGGACCCGGAGGGGGTCCCGGGGTGACTGGACGTCTACCAAGTACGTGACCGGGCTCTTCCGCTCAACTACTTTGAAGGGCCCGGTCCATTTATCCTGGAGAGCGCAGGGTTTCACGGGGGCCATGACCCACACCAGCTGGCCCGGCTGAAACTCGACTAGCGCGGCGTTCTGGTCGTACCAGCGCTTCATCTCCTCCTGACTCGCCTCCAGGTTGGCCTCTGCCATCTCCCGGAACCTCCTAGTCTGATTTTGGAGGGTCAGGACGTAACGGAACACGTCTCGGGGGGGGCCTCGGGGCGCCGCCTCCCACTCTTCCTTGACCAGGCTGAGGGGCCCCCTGACGGGGTGCCCGTAGAGTAACTCAAATGGGCTGAAACCCAAGGATTTCTGGGGAACCTCTCGGTATGCGAATAGGAGGCAGGGGAGCAGGAGGTCCCACTTACGCCGGAGGGGCTCTTCCAGGCCCACGATCATCCCCTTCAGAGTCCGGTTAAACCACTCTACCAGTCCGTTTCCTTGGGGGTGGTACGGGGTGGTGAACTTGTAGGACACCCCGCACTGTTGTCATAAGGACCTCCTGTATCGGGAGATAAAGTTGGTACCGCGATCGCTCACGACCTCGCGGGGAAAACCCATGCGGGAGAAGATTCCCCTCAACACCCGGCCCACCACGGGGGCCGTGACGGTACGCAGGGGGATGGCCTCAGGGTAACGGGTGGCATGGTCCACCAGGACGAGGATGAACCGGTGCCCCTGGGAAGTTGGGGGGTCCAGAGGTCCTACAATGTCGATCCCGACCCGCTCAAAAAGGGTACTGACGACAGGGAAGGGTTGGAAGGGAGCCTTGCGCTTCCCTCCACTCTTCCCACTGGCCTGGCACGTGGGACAGGACTTGCAGTGGGCTCCCACATCCGCTTTCATTCTGGGCCAGTAGAAGTGAGTCACGAGGCGACTGTATGTTTTGTCCTGACCCAAGTGGCCTGCGAGGGGAACGTCGTGGGCCAAGCCCAGGAGGAGGGTTCGGAAGCGTAGGGGTACCACCAGCACCCAGCCGGACCATAGCTCCACCGACTTCTGTTCGCTGTACAAAAGGTCATTCTCCCACTATACCCGGTGCGTCCCCGTCTGGTCGCCTGCGGCCTGGGCCTCTGCCTGCTGCCGGGGCCCGACCAGGGAGGGACAGGTAGCCTGCTCTCGGCAGAACTCCTCTCGGGAGGGGCCCCCCTCATGGCGCCACTGGGCTAATTCGGGCAGATCGCCTAACTCGGTGTCTGGGGTGGAGTCGGAAGGCGGGGGTTCATCACTGGCGATCGACTCTTCTGGTGGGGGGATGTGGGTACCCTCGGCCGGGACCATCCCATCTTCAGGGGCCGGGGCGTCGTCGACGTCCCTCAGGGGGGTCAGTCGAGCCGCCATGGATCGAGTGGTGGCGCACACCCACTCAGGGAGGCCCATCATCCCTAGGTGGATCTTGCACTCAACTTGTCCCCAGGGGGAACTTTCCAGGTCGTTCCCCAGGAGACAGTCGACGGGCTGGGAGGTTCTCACTGCGACCTTCAGTTTGCCGACCACCCCTCCCCACTCAAAGGGCACCAGGGCTACCTTACATAGGCTTTCTGTGTTGTCGGCTGAAATGACAGGGCAAAATACGTTGGGGAGGACCTGGTCTTCGTGGACTAAGTGGCTGAGGACCCCGGTGATGCTGGCCCCTGTGTCACGGAGGGCTTCTACTTGGTGGCCATTGATCGTTACGAGCTGCCCATATTTCTTTGTGTTAGAGGGCAGGAGGCTCCCAGGGACCATCTCTCTATCTCCTAAGGATACTAGGGTCATAGCGGCGGGTTCCCACTCCTCGGCCTCCTCAACCTCCTCCCCCAGGGCTAAATTGGCTATCTGTCTAGCGGGGTTGCTGCCTGGGTGGTGCGTGGGGCCATGGGGCATTCAGGGTCGTTGGCGTAATGCCCGGGCTTCTAGCAACGGAAACAAGTGATGGTTACCCGGTGCCCCCGTCTCAGGGGGGGGCCGGATGCAGCTGGTGGGGGTGCCGGGAAAGGTGGAGATTGGGACTTCGGGGGCCTAGCATGGGACTCTCTCTGCCCTCCCTGGTTTCCACCCCCTCTCTGGCGGGGTGGTCCCTGACTGGTTCGGGGGTACTCTCCTACAGGGCCCCGGGAGACCCGGGTGTTGGTCCAGCGATCCGCCTCGACAGCCAGCTTCCTCGGGTCCGTGAGCTTGCTGTCGAGCAGATGCTGGCGTAGTTCCACAAAGCAGTTGGCAGCCAGGTGCTCCCACAACATAAGGTCGGTTAGTTCTTCCAGGGTGGTTACCTTGCTGCCCTTGATCCACCCATCGAAGGCGCGGCTGAAGAAATTCACATATTCCACCCAGGTGGTATCCGGGATCTTCCTGCAGTCCCGGAACCGCTGGCGGTACATCTCCGGGGTGAGGCCGTACCTAGTGAGGAGGGCCGCTTTCATGTGTTCATAGGAGGTCTGCATGGAGGTGGGTAGGTCGAGCAGGGTGTCTCTCCCTTCGCTCAGGAATCGTCCCCATAACCCAGCCCCCCAATCCTTCTGTGGGACCCGATGGGAGGTCATGGCGACCTCGTAGGCCCGGAACCACTGCTGAATGTCATCATTTTTGTAATATTCTTTGACCACATCCTTGGGGATGTGGACCTTCTGCTCCGTCGGGGCGGCCGCCTCCCGGTTCCCCGGGGGCCGCGCTTCTTCGCTTCTAGCGTTCAGTTCTATTTCCTTCAAGCTGCGTTCATGTTCCAGTTGAAGTCTCCTTCCCTCGTGTTCTCGTTGGAGTTTCTTCTCTTCTAGTTCTCCTTGTACTCGCAACTGTTCTACTGCTAGCTTTTTCTCGGCTAATTTCAACTCGCCCTCAATTTTGAGTTTGGCTAATTCGAGCTCGTGATGGCGACTTTTTTCTCTGTCTGCGAGTTCCTCCGGGGATAGGCCCCCGTCTGGTACGAAGCCTCGCTCCTTGGGAGGGTCCAGCTTCGTCATGGGGCTCCCCCGCTCCTTCTGGGCGGGAGGCTCCAGAATCCACCCAAGCTTTCAGTGCCTTTTGCATATCTTCTTTGGTGTTGAGACCAGTGGTAGCGATTCTGAGTTCCTTGCAGAATTGCTTTAGTTCTTTGTGAGTGTACTCTTCCAGCTGTTCCACCTGGAACACGGTACTGGCGTCGTCTTCTATGAGAACCGCGGCGTTTCCTTCTGCCATCTTTGTCGGTAGTGCGTCAGCCGTTCACGGTACGATCTCTAGATTATGGGCCCGAATCCCGTCGCTTGCCACCAATGTTAGAAGGCGACCTCAGAGGGGCCCGGAAGAGGCCCTGACTGCCCTGAGACCCACCCTCGAGGTATCGTAGCCGGGCACTGGTGGGAGACTCCTCAGGGGAGGAACCTCGTATCTAGGATCGTACACTCGGCACCACATGACAGAGAGACAGTACACGAGAAGTTCTTAAGAGCAAATCTTTATCAGATCGGAGTTGTGGGATCTTTATGATCAGCAAGGCAAAATATATACAAGTAGAGCGCGGGCTCACAAAGTCTTGGAGGGGGGTTAGGAGGTAGCGGGACAGTCTTCGGGGATAAGAATCAAATGCAGGAGCGTACCCGGCGCACAGCTCACAATCCTCGAGCTGGGGGATACGCTTGTCGTCGTGGGGTCCGGCGGGACCAAGAGAGTCTGTGGGAGCCGCGAGTCACTCGGCAGGCTCGAGTATAAGTTCGGAGGCCTTACGATCTTCAGGGAGCCGCGAGTCACTCAGCAGGGCTCAAGCACAAGTTCGGAGGTCTTACGATCTTCAGGGAGCCGCGAGTCACTCAGCAGGGCTCAAGCACAAGTTCGGAGGTCTTACGATCTTCAGGGAGCCGCGAGTCACTCAGCAGGGCTCAGGCACAAGGTCGGAGGTCTTACGATCTTCAGGGGAGCCGCGAGTCACTCAGCAGGGCTCAGGTATTCCAAGGCGAATCTGCCGGACAGTCCCAGAGCACCCCTTGTTATAGGGCGACTCCTCTTTGATGTCCGGAGTCTGTGCAGGCAGGGGTCTTGTCACCTGGGGGTCGCTTGTTGGGGGTTTCCTGCCATTGTCCTTTGATCCTTTCAGGGCCGGGTCGGGAGGAGCCCCAGACACCCAGCAGGCGTGGAGCCAGCCCTCGGGGAGGCCGGCGGGTCGATCGAAACCCACCTTCCCAGGGAAGCGCAGAGGTGTGATGGAAACTGCTCCTCCCTTTCTCATCCCAAGGGAAGCGCGATGTCCTCCAGCCGGAGTGGCGCTCTAGGCCAGGGTCGCGCTGGGGCCGGGCGGCCATCTTGGTGCATGAAGTGGACACGCTGGCCCGGGGTGGCTGAAGGAGGAAGGCCACGGACGGGGGAAGTCCGGGTCGGATGTGTGTGTTCTGGTGGGAAGGATCGGCTAGGCCGTGGGCTCGGGGCTGGTGTGAGGTGCAGGGGTCAGGTCTGACTATGTTACGAGGGCCGGGTCTAACAATTGCTCACCCTGCACACTCACATACTGCTCACACTGCACACTCACACTTCTGGCCCGGGCTCCACACAATGATCACCCTGAACACTCACACATGGCTGGCCCTGGACACCCACACACTGCTCACCCTGCACAGCCAAACACTGCTCACCCTGCACTCTCAAGCACTGCTGTCTCTGGACACCCACGCACTGCTCACCCTGCTCACTCACACACCTCTCACCCTGCACACTCACACACTGCTGACCCTGGACACCCACACACTGCTCACCCTGCACACTCACACACTGCTCACCTTGCACATCCACACTCTGCTCACCCTGCACACCCACACACTGCTCACCCTGCACATCCACACACTGTTCACACTGCACACCCACACACTGCTCACCCTGCATACTCACACACTGCTCACCCTGCACACTGTGCACCCTGCATACTCACACACTACTGCCCCTGGACACCCACACACTGCTCACCCTACACCCCCACACATTGCTCACCCAGCACACTCACACATTGCTCACCCTGCACAGCCACACTCTGCTCACCCTGCACACCAGCACTCTGCTCACCCTGCACACCCACACACTGCTCATCCTGCACACCCACACACTGGTCACAAGGCATAATCACTCACTGCTCACCTTGCAGACTCACACATTGCTCACCCTGCACACTCACACACTGCACACCCACACTCTACTCACGCAGCACACCCACACAATACTCACCCTACACACTCACTGACTGCTCACCCTGCACAACCAAACACTGCTCACCCTGCACACCCACACACTGCTCACCCGGTACACCCACATACTGCTCAACCTGCACACTCACAAACTGCTCACCCTGCACACTCACACACTGCTCACCCTGCACACTCACAATGCTTGCCCTGGACACCCACACACTGCTCACCCTGCATACTCACACACTACTCACCCTGCACACCAACACACTGCCCACCCTGCATACTCACACAAGGCTCACCCTGTATGCTCAAACACTGCTCACTCTGCATACTCACACACTGCTGGCCCTGGTCACTGTTAGACCCGGCCTTGTGGCATGGCCATCCCTGTCCCTGCACCACATAACCTGACCCATGCACCTCCTGCAGCCCCCGAGCACACGGCCTAGACGATCCTTCCCACCAGACCACACACACACCCGACCCGGACTTCCCCCGTCCGTGGCCTTCCTCCTTTCGGCCACACCGGGCCCGCGTGCCCACTTCATGCACCATGATGGCCGCCCGGCCCCAGCGCGACCCTGGCCTAGAGGCGCCACTCCGGCTGGAGGACATCGCGCTCCCATTGGGATGAGAGAGGGAGGAGCAGTTTCCATCGCACCTCTGAGCTCCCCTGGAAAGGTGGGTTTCGATCGGCCCTCCGGCCTCCCCGAGGGCTGGCTCCACGCCTGCTGGGTGTCTGGGTCTCCTCCCGACCCGGCCCTGAAAGGATCAAAAGACAATGGCAGGAAACCCCGACAAGCGACCCCCAGGTGACAAGACCCCTGCCTGCACAGACTCCAGACATCAAAGAGGAGTCGACCTATAACAAGGGGTGCTCTGGGACTATCCGGGAGATTCGCATTTGGAAACACCTGAGCCCTGCTGAGTGACTCGCGGCTCCCTGAAGATCGTAAGACCTCCGAACTTGTGCTTGAGCCCTGCTGAGTGACTCGCGGCTCCCTGAAGATCGTAAGACCTCCGAACTTGTGCTTGAGCCCTGCTGAGTGACTCGCGGCTCCCTGAAGATCGTAAGACCTCCGAACTTGTGCTTGAGCCCTGCTGAGTGACTCGTGGCTCCCATAGACTCTCCTGGTCCCGCCGGACCCCGACGACGACAAGCGTATCCCCCTGCTCGAGGATTGTGAGCTGTGCGCCGGGTACGCCCCTGCATTTGATCCATATCCCCAAAGACTGTCCCGCTACCTCCTACCCCTCCGAGACTCTGTGAGCCCGTGCTCGACTTGTATATATTTGCCTTGCTGATCATAAGGATCCTACGACTATGATCTGATAAAGATTTGTTCTTAAGAACTCACGGTGTGGTGTCTCTTTGTCGTGTGGTGCCGAGTGTACGATCCTAGATACGAGATTCCTCCCCTGAGGAGTCTCCCGCCAGTGCCCGGCTACGATACCTCGAGGGTTGGTCTCAGAATAGTCAGGGCCCCCCTCCGGGCTCCTCTGAGGTCGCCTTCTAACATTGGTGGCAAGCGACGGGATTCGGGCCCATAATCTAGAGATCGTACCGTGAACGGCTGACGCACTACCGACAAAGATGGCAGAAGGAAACACCATGATTCTCACAGAAAACGACACCAGTACCGTGTTCCAGGCGGAACAACTGGAAGAGTACACACACAGAGAACTGAAGCAATTCTGCAAAGAACTAAAAATCGCTACCACTGGTCTCAACACCAAAGAAGATATGCAGAAGGCACTGAAAGCTTGGGTGGATTCTGGAGCCCCCCGCCCAGAAGGAGCGGTGGAGCCCCACGACGACGTTGGACCCTCCCAAGGAGAACGCGGCAGCAACCAGGTGCGAAGCTTCGTACCAGACGGGGGCCTATCCCCGGAGGAACTCGCAGACAGAGAAAGAAGTCGCCATCACAAACTCGAATTGGTCAAACTTAAAATCGAGGGCGAGTTGAAATTAGCCGAGAAAAACCTAGCAGTGGAACAGATGCGAGTACAAGGAGAACTAGAAGAGAAGAAACTCCAACGGGAACACGAAGGAAGGAAACTTCAACTGGAGCACGAACGCAGCTTGAAGGAAATCGAGCTAAAAGCAAAAAGCGAAGAAGCGCGGCCCCCGGGAAACCGAGAGGCGGCCTCCCCGGCGGAGCAGAAGGTCCACATCCCCAAGGATGTGGTCAAAGAATATTACAAAAACAATGACATTCAACAGTGGTTCAGGGCCTACGAGGTCGCCATAACCTCCCATCGGGTCCCGCAGAAGGATTGGGGGGCCGGGTTGTGGGGACGATTCCTGAGCGAGGGGAGAGACACCCTGCTCGACCTACCAACCTCCATGCAGACCTCCTACGACCACATGAAAGAGACCCTCCTCACAAGGTACGGCCTCACCCCGGAGATGTACCGCCAGAGGTTCCGGGACTGCAGGAAGATCCCGGGCACCACCTGGGTGGAGTATGTAAACTTCTTCAGCCGTGCATTCGATGGGTGGATCAAGGGCAGCAAGGTAACCACCCTAGAAGAACTAACCGACCTTATGTTGTGGGAACACCTGGCTGCGAGCTGCTTTGTGGAACTTCGCCAGCCTCTGCTCGACAGCAAGCTCACGGATCCGAGAAAGCTGGCTGTCGAGGCGGATCGCTGGACCAACACCCGGGTCTCCCGGGGCCCTGTAGGAGAGTACCCCCGAGCCAGTCAGGGACCACCCCACCAGAGAGGGGGGGGGAACCAGGGAGGACAGAGAGAGTCCCAGTCCAGTCCCCCGAAAACCCAACCTCCGCCTTTCCCGGCACCCACACCAGCTGTATCCGGCCCCCCCTGAGACGGGGGCACCGGGTGACCAACACTTGTTTCCGTTGTCAGAAGCCCGGGCATTACGCCAACGACCCTGAATGCCCCATGGCCCCACACATCACCCAGGCAGCACCCCCCGCTAGACAGATAGCCAATGTAGCACTGGGGGAGGAGGTTGAGGAGACCGTAGAGTGGGAACCCACAGCCATGGCCCTAGTATCCTTAGGAGATAGAGAAATGGTCCCTGGAAGCCTCCTGCCCTCCAACACGAAGAAATATGGGCAGCTCGTAACGATCAATGGCCACCAAGTAGAAGCCCTTCGTGACACCGGGGCCAGCATCACCGGTGTCCTCAGTCATTTGGTCAACGAAGACCAGGTCCTCCCCAACGTCTTTTGCCCGGTCATTTCCGCTGACAATACGGAAAGTCTGTGTAAGGTAGCCCTGGTGCCTTTTGAATGGGGAGGGGTGGTCGGTAAACTGAAAGTCGCAGTAAGAACCTCCCAGCCAGTCGACTGTCTCCTGGGGAACGACCTGGAAAGTTCCCCCTGGAAACAAGTCGAGGGCAAGGCCCACCTAGGGATGATGGGTCTCCCTGAGTGGGTGTGCGCCACCACCCGATCCATGGCAGCCCGACTGACACACCCCTTGGGGAAGTCGACGACGCCCCGACCACTGAAGACAGGATGGTCTCCGCCGAGGGTCCCCACATCCCCCCACAAGGAGGGTCGGTCGCCAGTGACGAACCCCCACCTTCCGACTCCGCACAGGTCACCGAGTTAGGCGATCTGCCCGAATTGGCCCAGTGGCGCCACGAGGAGGGCCCCTCCCGAGAGGAGTTCTGCCGAGAGCAGGCTACCTGTCCTTCCCTGGTCGGGCCCCGGCAACAGGCAGAGGCCCAGGCCGCGGGCGACCAAACTGGAACACACCGGGTGTATTGGGAGAATGACCTTTTGTACAGCGAGCAGAAGTCGGTGGAGCTAGGATCCGCCCGGGTGCTGGTGGTACCCCTACGCTTCCGAGACCTCCTCCTGGGCTTGGCCCACGACGTTCCCCTCGCAGGCCACTTGGGCCAGGGCAAAACCTACAGTCACCTCGTGACTCACTTCTACTGGCCCAGAATGAAAGCAGATGTAGAAGCCCACTGCAAGTCCTGTCCCACGTGCCAGGCCAGTGGGAAGAGCGGAGGAAAGCGCAAAGCTCCCCTCCAACCCTTCCCTGTCGTCAGTACCCCTTTTGAACGGGTCGGGATCGACATCGTGGGGCCTCTGGACCCCCCAACTTCCCAAGGGCACCGCTTTATCCTCGTCCTGGTGGATCATGCCACCCGATACCCTGAAGCCATACCCCTGCGCACCGTCACAGCCCCCGTGGTGGGCCGGGCGTTGATGGGAATCTTTTCCCGTATGGGTTTTCCCCGCGAGGTCGTGAGCGATTGCGGTACGAACTTCATCTCCAGATACATGACGTCCTTGTGGCAACAATGCGGAGTGTCCTATAAATTCACCACCCCGTACCACCCCCAAGGAAACGGCCTGGTAGAGCGGTTTAACAGGACTCTGAAAGGGATGATCGCGGGCCTGGAAGAGCCCCTCCGGCGTAAGTGGGACGTCCTGCTCCCCTGCCTCCTGTTCGCCTACCGAGAAGTTCCCCAGAAATCCTTGGGGTTCAGCCCCTTTGAGTTACTCTACGGGCACCCCGTCCGGGGGCCCCTCAGCCTGGTCAAGGAAGGGTGGGAGGCGGCGCACCGAGGCCACCCCCGAGATGTGTTCCGATACGTCCTGACCCTCCGAAACCAGACTAGGAAGTTCCGAGAGATGGCCGAGGCCAACCTGGAGGCGAGCCAGGAAGAGATGAAGCGCTGGTACGACCAGAATGCCACTCTGGTCGAGTTCCAGCCGGGCCAGCAGGTATGGGTCATGGCCCCCGTGAAACCCTGCGCCCTCCAGGATAAATGGACCGGGCCCTTCAAAGTGATTGAGCGGATGAGCCAGGTCACGTACTTGGTGGACGTCCAGTCACCACGGGACCCCCTCCGGGTCCTCCACGTGAACCGCCTCAAGCCCCACTTTATGCGGACGGAGCTGAGCCTCCTGCTGGCCACTGATGCCGGGGCCGAGGAGGAGTCGGATCCCCTCCCTGATCTCCTGTGCACCAAAGAGAAGGACGGCTCCGTAGAGGGAGTGAACCTCTCCCCATCCCTCACTTCCCAGCAACGTGAGGATTGCCGCCAGCTCCTAGGGCAGTTTTCCGACCTCTTCTCCCTGGTCCCCCAAGTCACCGACTGGTGTGTCCGTGACGTGGATACCGGAGACAGCCCGCCGGTGAAACACCGAGCCTACCGAGTCCCTGATCAGGTCCGGTCCTGCATTCAAACCGAGGTCTCGAAGATGTTGACCTTAGGAGTGATCGAACCCTCAGACAGTCCCTGGGCCAGCTCCGTGGTCCTGGTCCCGAAAGCAGCTGCCCCCGGTGTCGCCCCAGAACTCCGCTTCTGCGTGGACTACCGGGGACTCAATGAAGTCACCCGAGCCGATGCCCACCCCATTACCCGAGCCGACGAGCTCATTGACCGACTCGGGGCTGCTCGGTTCCTCAGCACCTTCGACCTCACCTGCGGCTACTGGCAAATTGCGCTCACAGAAGGAGCCAAGGAGCGGTCCGCCTTCTCCACCCCGTATGGGCACTATCACTTTCGCGTGATGCCCTTCGGGATGAAAAATGCCCCGGCCACCTTCCAGCGACTGGTAAATAGAGTCCTGGCCGGGCTGGAAAAATTCAGCGCTGCCTATCTAGACGATATCGCAGTTTTCAGTTCCGAATGGAGTGAGCACCTCCAGCACCTCTGGAGGGTGCTAACCGCCCTGCGCCAGGCAGGCCTCACCGTGAAAGCCAGCAAGTGCCAGATTGGGCAAGGTTCGTTAACCTACCTGGGGCACCAGGTCGGAAGCGGCCAGGTCGCCCCTCTACAGCCCAAAGTCGATGCCATCCTAGCCTGGGAACCCCCCACTACCCAAACGGAGGTCCGAGCCTTTCTGGGCCTCACGGGCTACTACCGAAGATTCATCCGGGGGTACGGCAGCCTAGTCGGTCCCCTCATGGGACTCACGTCCAAGAAACAGCCCAAGAAAGTGCAGTGGACCCCTGCCTGCCAAGAGGCGTTCGATGCCCTAAAAATGGCCATGTGCACAGCCCCCGTCCTTCAGGCTCCCGACTACTCCAAGGAGTTTGTGGTACAAACGGACGCCTCCGAGCATGGAATTGGGGCCGTCCTGTCCCAGGTGAATGACCAAGGCCTAGACCAGCCCGTAGCCTTCCTCAGCCGAAGGCTGTTGCCTAGAGAACAGAGATGGAGCACCATCGAACGCGAGGCGTTCGCCGTAGTCTGGGCCCTCAAGAAGTTACGCCCTTATCTGTTCGGCACCCATTTCAAGGTCCAAACCGACCATCGCCCCTTGCGATGGCTCATGCAGATGCGAGGAGAAAACCCCAAGCTACTGCGGTGGTCAATCTCCCTCCAGCGGATGGATTTCACCGTGGAACATCGCCCTGGTACTGACCACGCCAACGCCGATGGCCTCTCCCGGTTCTTCCGCCTCAGCGAAGAGAACCCCCAAGAGGATGGGTAGTTCTCTCCGGCTTTCAGCTGGGGGGATGCGTGTTAGACCCGGCCTCGTAGCATAGTCATCCCTGTCCCCGCACCACATAACCTGACCCATGCACCTCACGCAGCCCCCGAGCCAACGGCCTAGCCGATCCTTCCCACCAGAACACACACACACCGACCCGGACTTCCCCGTCCGTGGCCTTCCTCCTTTGGGCCACACCGGGCCCGCGTGCCCACGTCATGCACCATGATGGCCGCCCCGGCCCAAGCGCGACCCTGGCCTAGAGGCGCCACTCCGGCTGGGGGACATTGCGCTCCCATTGGGATGAGAGAGGGAGGAGCAGTTTCCATCGCACCTCTGAGCTCCCCTGGGAAGGTGGGTTTCGATCGGCCCTCCGGCCTCCCCGAGGGCTGGCTCCACGCCTGCTCGGTGTCTGGGACTCCTCCCGACCCGGCCCTGAAAGGATCAAAAGACAATGGCAGGAAACCCCGACAAGCGACCCCCAGGTGACAAGACCCCTGCCTGCACAGACTCCAGACATCAAAGAGGAATCGACCTATAACAAGGGGTGCTCTGGGACTATCCGGGAGATTCGCCTTTGGAAACACCTGAGCCCTGCTGAGTGACTCGCGGCTCCCTGAAGATCGTAAGACCTCCGAACTTGTGCTTGAGCCCTGCTGAGTGACTCGCGGCTCCCTGAAGATCGTAAGACCTCCGAACTTGTGCTTGAGCCCTGCTGAGTGACTCGCGGCTCCCTGAAGATCGTAAGACCTCCAAACCTGTGCTTGAGCCCTGCTGAGTGACTCGCGGCTCCCCGAAAAGATCGCAAGACCTCCGACTTGTGCTTGAGCCCTGCTGAGTGACTCGCGGCTCCCTTGGTCCCGCCGGACCCCGACGACAACAAGCGTATCCCCCAGCTCGAGGATTGTGAGCTGTGCGCCGGGTACGCCCCTGCATTTGATCCATATCCCCAAAGACTGTCCCGCTACCTCCTACCCCCTCCAAGACTCTATGAGCCTGCGCTCCACTTGTATATATTTGCCTTGCTGATCATAAAGATCCTACAACTCCGATCTGATAAAGATTTGTTCTTAAGAACTCCCGGTGTGGTGTCTCTTTGTCGTGTGGTGCTGAGTGTACGATCCTAGATACGAGATTCCTCACCTGAGGAGTCTCCCGCCAGCGCCCGGCTACGATACCTCGAGGGTTGGTCTCAGGATAGTCAGGGCCCCCTCCGGGCTCCACTGAGGTCGCCTTCTAACAGTGTGCAGGGTGAGTAGTGTGTGAGTACGCAGGGTGAGCAGTGTGTGGGTGTCCAGGGCAAGCAGGGTGAGTGTGCAGGGTGAGCAGTGTGTGAGTGTGCAGGGTGAGCAGTGTGTGAGTTTGCAGGTTGAGCGGTATGTGGGTGTACAGGGTGAGCAGTGTGTGGGTGTGCAGGGTGAGCAGTGTTTGGTTGTGCAGGGTGAGCAGTCAGTGTGTGTGCAGGGTAAACAGTGTGTGGGTGTGCAGGGTGAGCATTGTGTGGGTGTGCTGCGTGAGCAGAGTGTGGGTGTGCAGGGTGTGAGTGTGCAGGGTGAGCAGTGAGTGAGTGTGCCTCGTGACCAGTGTGTGGGTGTGCAGGATGAGCAGTGTGTGGGTGTGCAGGGTGAGTAGAGTGTTGGTGTGCAGGGTGAGCAGTGTGTGGGTGAGCAGGGTGAACAATGTGTGAGTGTGCGGGGTGAGCAGTATGTGGGTGTCCAGGGTCAGTAGTGTGTGAGTATGCAGGGTACGCAGTGTGCAGGGTGAGCTGTGTGTGAGTATGCAGGGTGAGCAGAGTGTGGGTGTGCAGGGTGAGCAGAGTGTGGATGTGCAGGGTGAGCAGTGTGTGGTTGTGCAGGGTGAGCTGTGTGTGAGTGTGCAGGGTGAGCAGTGTGTGAGTGAGCAGGGTGAGCAGTGTTTGGGTGTCCAGGGACAGCAGTGTGTTATAGAGTGAACAGTGCTTGAGAGTGCAGGGTGAGCAGTGTGTGGTTGTGCAGGGTGAGCAGTGTGTGGGTGTCCAGGGCCAGCCATGTGTGAGTGTGCAGGGTGATCAGTGTGTCCATATGCAGGTCAGCAGTGTGTGAGTGTTCAGGTTGAGCAGTGTGTGAGTGTGCAGGACGAGCAGTGCGTGAGTGTGCAGGGTGAGCAGTTGCTGAGTGTGCAGGGTGAGCAGTGTGTGGGTGTCCAGGGCCAGCAGTGTGTGAGCATGCAGGGTGAGCAGTGTGTGAGTATGCAGAGTGAGCAGATTGTGGGTGTGCAGGGTGAGTAGTGTGTGAGTATGCAGTGTGAGCAGTGTGTGGGTGTCCAGGGCTAGCAGTGTGAGTGAGCAGGGTGAGCAGTGTGTGAGTATGCAGTGTGAGCAATGTGTGGGTGTGCAGGGTGAGCAGTCTGTGGGTGAGCAGAGTGTGGGTGAGCAGGGTGAGCAGAGTGTGGGTGTCCAGGGCCAGAGTGTGAGAGTGCAGGGTGAGCAGTCTGGGGGTGTGCAGGGTGAGCAGTGCGTGGTTGTGCAAGGTGAGCTGTGTGTGGGTGTACAGGGCCAGCAGTGTGTGAGCATGCAGGGTGAGCAGTGTATGAGTATGCAGGGTGAGCAGATTGTGGGTGTACAGGGTGAGTAGTGTGTGAGTATGCAGGGTGAGCGGTGTGTGAGTGTGTGAGTGTGCAGGGTGAGCAATGTGTGGGTATGCGGGGTGAGCAGTCTGTGGGTGTGCAGGGTGAGCAGAGTGTGGGTGAGCAGTGTGTGGGTGTTGGACTTGGCCCTTCTGGCAAGTTCACCCCTAGAACTTTTTGCATTATCCTAGCCTTTTTCCTGTGTTTTACTAGTGGTTTTAGGCCTTTAGGCGCTTTCACACTGTGTCCCAGTGTATGTTTTAGTGAGAGTGACCTGCCCTCCCATAGGAATGCATGGGGGATCTTAGTGACCGTGTTAAGTCCTGATGTGAGAGGAGTGCAGGGTCGAGTTTGGTGTGTGCGAACTCGTGAGAGTGAATGCTGCGCAATGTGAGACCAGCCTCGTGGCGTGGGCCCTCCCAACCAGCAAGCTACCCTGCAACCGCACCGATCCTCGATGTCACAGACTTCCAGCCCCCATGGCCCAACATCCCGAGGGCCGGCCAGATCCCCAACACGCATGCCCGGCCGAGGGAGAGCAAAACCCCCCAAACCAGACCGAGAGGCGCCGACCCTGTCACACCTCTGGTCTCTTCCCCGAGGGAGGTTTCGATCGACCACCAGGCCCCTGGTGAGCGTGCGCCTCACCTGCTGGGTGTCTGGAGTCCCTCCCGGACCCACCGAACAGATCAAAGCGCCGAGCGACAGGAAATCCCGACACACCGCCCCCAGGCACCAGACCCCTCTCCGCGAGGACTCCGGACTTCAAAGAGGAGGGGGAGTATAACAAGGGGTTCTGAAGGGACGGGAGCTAGAGAAGACCTGGACTGACATGAGCCTGCGGACCTGGTCGCAGCTCGACCGCTCCCCGAACCGAAGAACTCTGAACCCTCTGAGCCCTGCTGACGCTGTCGCGGCTCCCCGAACTCTGAACCATCTGAGCCCTGCTGACGCTGTCGCGGCTCCCCGAACTCTGAACCATCTGAGCCCTGCTGACGCTGTCGCGGCTCCCCGAACTCTGAACCATCTGAGCCCTGCTGACGCCGTCGTGGCTCCCCGAACTACGAACCTCCGGTGCCTGCTGAGTGACTCGCGGCCCGCTCCTCCCAGAGAATCGGCAGAGATTGCTGAGAGAAGCAACATCCCCTCAGCTCGAGGATTGAGAGCTGGGCGCTGGATCCTCCGCAGAGACACTGATTCAAAGACTGTCGCGCTACCCCTTACCCCTCATCCCGAGATCGCTGCCGCTTGTGGCACTAATTCTGCACCCGCCTTCCGGATCATAAAGATCCCTGACACTAACGATAAAGTCTATTGTCTTGCAAAGAATTACTGTGTGGTGTCCCTCTATCCGAAGAGAGTACGCGCAGCGTGTGCGATCCTAGGTGCGAGACCCTTCCAGGAAGGGCCTCCCCGCTCTTGCTCGGCCTAACTCTGGGAAAGGTGGGCCTCCGGGTGGTCAGGAACGTATTCCACAGCCTCCCCGGGGAACGCCTTCCAACATTTGGTGGCAGGCGACGGGATCCGAGCCAACACCTAGAGATCTTGCAGTAGACGGCTAACGCACTACCAAGAAGAAATGGAAGGAGAAACCTCCCTAGGTGCCGCAGGCACCAACCCGAGCACGACATTCCGAGAGGACCAGTTGGAATCTTAGACGCACCGAGAACTGAAACAATTTTGCAAAGACCTTGGAATCGCTACCACCGGACTAAGCTCGAAAGAGGACTTCCAGGGAGCATTAAAAACCTGGGTCGAGGCGGGAACTCCCCGGACACAAACAGAAGGAGAGCCCCCTAACGAACCACGAAGCACCCCGGGGAGGAACGGCGCACCCGAGGGGGGCCTATCCCCAGAGGAACTAGCGGACCGAGAAAGAGGTCGCAACCATGAACTAGAGCTAGCAAAATTAAAAATCGAAGGAGAGCTAAAACTGGCCGAAAAGAAGCTGGCGGTAGAACAGTTACGCCTACAAGGAGAACTCGAGGAAAAGAAACGACAAAGAGAACACGAAGAAAGAAAACTCCAACTGGAGCACGAACGTGGCCTGAAAGAGATCGAGCTCAAGGCTAAGAATGCGGAGGCCAGACCGTCGGAAACCCAACCCCTCTCCTCCACCGTGGAACCAAAGGTCCACATCCCCAAAGATGTGGTGAAGGAATACTATAAGAACGACGACATCCAGCAATGGTTCAAAGCCTACGAAGTCGCCATGACCTCCCACCGAGTCCCGCAGAAAGACTGGGGGGCTGGGCTGTGGGGCCGGTTCCTGAGCGAGGGGAGAGATACCCTGCTGGACCTGCCCTCCACGGTGATGAACTCCTACAGTCACATGAAAGAGGCCCTAGTAGCCAGATATGGGCTCACCCCTGAAATGTACCGGCAACGGTTTAGGGACTGCAAGAAGATACCCGGTACCACCTGGGTGGAGTACGTGAACTTTTACAGCCGGGCCTTGGACGGGTGGATCAAGGGCAGCAAGGTCTCCACCTTTGAGGAGCTGTTCGACCTAATCGCATGGGAACACTTGTCCGCTAATTGCTTTGTAGAGCTGCGCCAGCACCTCCTGAACAGCAAACTCACAGACCCTCGAAAACTGGCCGTCGAGGCTGACCGGTGGGTAAACACCCGGGCCTCCCGGGGTCCCGTGGGAGACTACGGTCGCCACAGTCAGGGACCCCCCCGCCAGAGGGGCGGAGGGAATCAAGGCCGGCCAAGGGAACTCCCGGGGGGATCCCCGCTCAGCCCACCCCGAGGACAACCTCCGCCCTTTCCAGCTCCACCTCCGGCCAGCACCGGGCCACCGGGGAGGCCGGGGCCCCGAGTGAGGATCACCTGCTTCCGCTGCCAACAGACCGGACACTACGCCAGCGACCCTCAATGTCCCATGTACCAGCGAACCGCCACAACCACCCCGCCGGCTCGACAAATGGCCTCCGTAGCCCTGGGGGAAGAGATGGAAGACTCCGAAGAATGGGAACCAGCCGCCATGGCCTTGGTCTCCCTAGGGGACCGGGAGATGGTCCCCGGAACGTCCCTACCCGCCAACACCAAGAAGTACTGACAGCAGGTGACGGTCAACGGTCACCGCGTCGAGGGCCTCCGGGACACGGGGGCGAGTGTCACGGCGTTTCATTGTCACCTGGTCTCCGAAGATCAGATCCTGCCCGGCGCCTTTTGTCCCGTCATATCATCAGACAATTCCGAGAGCCTCTGCCGGATGGCCCTAGTTCCCTTCCAATGGGGGGGAGTCACTGGCAAGTTAAAAGTGGCGGTCCAAACCTCCCAGCCCGTGGACTGCCTCCTGGGCAACGACCTTGAGAATTCCCCGTGGGGACAAGTGGAACGAAGAGCCCATCTCGAGATGATGGGCCTACCCGAATGGGTATGCGCCACCACGCGCTCGATGACTCTCAGAGTGCCTTCCTCTGAGGGGGGGAGGCCATGCCGCGGAGCACCGCCACCATCCCCGAGGTCCAGGATGCGCCACCCGAGGCCAACGACCCCCTTCCGGACGAAGCGACCGTTCCCGACGAGGGGTCCGTGCCTTCCGACCCCGAACCCCTGACCGAGCTCGGAGACCTGCCGGAAATGGCCCAGTGGCACTGCGAAGGAGGCCCCTCCCGAGAAGAATTCTGCCAAGAACAATCCACCTGCCCTTCCCTCATTGGACCCCGACAACAGGCCGAGGCCCAAGCAGCAGGCGACCGGACCGGCACCCACTGGGTATACTGGGAAAACGGCCTCCTGTACAGCGAACAGAAGTCGGCAGAGTTGGGATCGGCCAGAGTACTGGTGGTACCCCAGCACTTCCGAAGTCTCCTCCTGGGCCTGGCCCATGATGTACCCCTGGCCGGACACTTAGGCCAAGATAAGACCTACCAGCGACTCGTCACCCACTTCTATTGGCCCAAGATGCGGGCGAATGTGGAGGCCCACTGCAAGTCCTGCCTCACGTGCCAGGCCAGCGGAAAGAGTGGGGGGAAGCGCAAGGCTCCGCTACAACCCTTCCCCGTCGTCAGTACCCCTTTTGAGCGGGTAGGAATCGACATTGTGGGACCGCTGGACCCCAAGACCGCCCAGGGCCACCGGTTCATCCTCGTCCTGGTGAACCATGCCACCCGCTACCCCGAAGCCATCCCCCTCCGCACCGTGACGGCCCCCGTGGTAGGCCGGGCCTTGATGGGGATCTACTCCCACGTGGGGTTCCCCCGCGAAGTCGTGAGTGATCGGGGTACGAACTTTATCTCCAGATACATGAGGTCCCTCTGGCAGCAGTGCGGAGTATCGTACAAGTTCACCACCCCGTACCACCCCCAAGGGAATGGCCTAGTCGAGCGCTTTAACAGGACACTGAAAGGAATGATCATGGGCCTCGAAGAACCTCTACGCCGGAGATGGTACGTCCTCCTCCCATGCCTCCTGTTCGCCTACCGGGAGGTTCCACAAAAATCCCTGGGGTTCAGCCCATTCGAACTGCTATATGAACACCCCATCCGGGGACCCCTGAGCCTGGTCAAGGAGGGTTGGGAAAAGACTCTCCGGGGGACCCCTCCGGATGTGTTCCGATACATCTTGGCGCTCCGCAACCAGACCCGGAAATTCCGAGAACTCGCAGAGGCGAACCTCGAGGCTAGCCAGGAAGAGATGAAGCGCTGGTATGACCAGAATGCTACGCTGGTCGAGTTTCAGCCGGGCAAACAAGTCTGGGTCATGGCCCCGGTGAAACCCTGCGCCCTCCAAGATAAATGGACTGGACCCTTCAAGGTGGTCGAGCGGAAGAGCCATGTCACCTATCTCGTCGATGTGCACTCCCCGCGGAACCCCCTCCGGGTTCTCCACGTGAACCGCCTCAAACCCCACTTTGTAAGGACGGAATTGAGTTTACTCCTAGCCACCGACGATGGGGCCGAAGAAGACACCGAGCCCCTACCAGACCCCCTGGGGGCGAAAGAGACTGATGGTTCCGTGGAGGGGGTGAAACTATCAACCGCCCTCACAGCCCAACAGTCCGACGACTGCCGCCAGCTCCTAAGGCAGTTCGCGGACCTCTTCTCCCTAACCCCTGGGGTCACCGACTGGTGTGTCCACGACGTGAACACCGGCTATAGCCCGCCGGTGAGACACCGGGCCTACCGGGTCCCTGATTGGGTCCGAACCTGCATCCAGACCGAGGTAGCGAAGATGCTGGCCCTCGGGGTGATTGAACCCTCCGACAGCCCCTGGGCCAGCCCGGTAGTCCTGGTTCCGAAAGCGGCTACCCCGGGTATCGCCCCCGAGCTGAGGTTTTGCGTGGACTACCGAGGACTCAATGCGGTCACCCGAGCGGAAGCTCACCCTATCCCCCGCGCAGACGAGCTCATTGACCGCCTCGGGCCGCTCGCTACCTCAGCACCTTCGACCTAACCTGTGGATACTGGCAGATTGCCCTCACCGAGGGAGCCAAGGAGCGCTCCGCCTTCTCCACCCCGGATGGGCACTACCGCTTTAGGGTGATGCCGTTTGGAATGAAGAATGCCCCGGCCACCTTCCAGCGGCTGGTGAACAGGGTCCTGTCCGGACTAGAGGGGTTCAGTGCAGCATACCTCGACGATATAGCGGTATTCAGCTCCCAATGGACCGAGCACCTCCAGCACCTCCGACAAGTCCTGCTGGCTCTGCGCTGGGCCGGCCTCACCATCAAAGCCAGCAAATGTCAAATTGGGCACGGCTCCATAACCTATCTGGGGCACCAGATGGGAAGCGGACAGGTCGCCCCCCTCCAGCCAAAGATCGACACCATCTTGTCCTGGGAAACCCCCACGACCCAAACGGAAGTCCGGGCCTTCCTGGGCCTCACCGGTTACTACCGGAGGTTTATTAAGAACTATGGCAGCATCGCAGGCCCCCTCACAGAGCTAACCTCCAAAAGACACCCCAAGAAAGTACAATGGACTCCCCCCTGCCAGAAAGCATTTGACGCCCTAAAAGCCGCTATGTGTACGGCTCCGGTACTTAAGGCCCCCGACTACGCCCAGGAGTTTGTGGTCCAGACGGACGCCTCGGAACACGGCATTGGGGCAGTCCTCTCACAGTTCGACGACAAAGGCATAGATCAGCCCATAGCCTTCATCAGCCGAAGGTTGCTGCCCCGAGAACAGCGGTGGAGCACCATTGAAAGAGAGACCTTCGCAGTAGTCTGGGCCCTCAAAAAGCTACGGCCCTACCTGTTCGGAACACACTTCCGAGTACAAACAGATCACCGACCCTTGCGGTGGTTGATGCAGATGCGAGGGGAAAACCCCAAGCTGCTACGCTGGTCCATCTCCCTCCAGGGGATGGATTTCACTGTGGAACATCGCCCCGGGACGGACCACGCCAACGCGGACGGCCTGTCCCGATTCTTCCGCTTCAGCGAGGAGAACCCCCAAGTGGATGGGTAGTTCTCCCCGCCTTTCAGCTGGGGGGGGCACGTGTGAGACCGGCCTCGTGGCGTGGGCCCTCCCGACCAGCAAGCTACCCTGCAACCGCACCGATCCTCGATGTCACAGACTTCCGGCCCCCATGGCCCAACATCCCGAGGGCCGGCCAGATCCCCAACACGCATGCCCGGCCGAGGGAGAGCGAAACCCCCCAAACCAGACCGAGAGGCGCCGACCCTGTCACACCTCTGGTCTCTTCCCCGAGGGAGGTTTTGATCGACCACCAGGCCCCCGGTGAGCGGGCGCCTCGCCTGCTGGGTGTCTGGAGTCCCTCCCGGACCCACCGAACAGATCAAAGGGCCGAGCGACAGGAAATCCCGACACACCGCCCCCAGGCACCAGACCCCTCTCCGCGAGGACTCCGGACTTCAAAGAGGAGGGGGAGTATAACAAGGGGTGCTGAAGGGACGGGAGCTAGAGAAGACCTGGACTGACGAGAGCCTGCGGACCTGGTCGCGGCTCGATCGCTCCCCGAACCGAAGAACTCTGAACCCTCTGAGCCCTGCTGACGCTGTCGCGGCTCCCCGAACTCTGAACCATCTGAGCCCTGCTGACGCTGTCGCGGCTCCCCGAACTCTGAACCATCTGAGCCCTGCTGACGCTGTCGCGGCTCCCCGAACTCTGAACCATCTGAGCCCTGCTGACGCCGTTGCGGCTCCCCGAACTACGAACCTCCGGTGCCTGCTGATTGACTCGCGGCCCGCTCCTCCCAGAGAATCGGCAGAGATTGCCGAGAGAAGCAACATCCCCTCAGCTCGAGGATTGAGAGCTGGGCGCTGGATCCTCCGCAGAGACACTGATTCAAAGACTGTCTCGCTACCCCTTACCCCTCATCCCGAGATCGCTGCCGCTTGTGGCACTAATTCTGCACCCGCCTTCCGGATCATAAAGATCCCTGACACTAACGATAAAGTCTATTGTCTTGCAAAGAATTACTGTGTGGTGTCCCTCTATCCGAAGAGAGTACGCGCAGCGTGTGCGATCCTAGGTGCGAGACCCTTCCAGGAAGGGCCTCCCCGCTCTTGCTCGGCCTAACTCTGGGAAAGGTGGGCCTCCAGGTGGTCAGGAACGTATTCCACAGCCTCCCCGGGGAACGCCTTCCAACACGCATTGATGTGTGCGGCGTTATGGTGTCTCGTGTAGAAGTGCCACTTCTAGAAGCTGGCCTGTCTGTGTAATAAATGTGCAGTGACTGTCTGGCTTGTGATTGGCTGGTGTGTCTGGCTCCAGGATGGGTCTGCCCCGGTGGTGAATGGAGAGATCTGCATGTGATGGCAGGGAGGAGTACACCTGGGACCTGAATAGGGCTGGGCTTTCCCTACACAATGCTGGCTCCACCCCCTGTGGTGCGTCTAATGTCCCTGGCCTGTCCTGTGAATAGGGAGAGGGGCTGAGCAAAACAAAGTGCTCAGGAACCAGTTGCATCTGGTCCGCCCCTTCCCTGCACCTTTGGAGACAAAGGATTCTGTGTATAAAAGAGGGGCTGTGACCCCATGAAAATGTTCTTGTTCTTGGACTCGAATCGACCAGGGGTGTGCTGCTGCTGGGGCCCAGGGGAAGGCTTGCCTCCCTGGGCCCTGCCCAGCCCTTGGATGCCTGATGGACTTCCTGGACCTGATGCTTTCTCCCTCTGATTTTGCCAAGGCTTGATACAGCCTTCTAGCACCCTGGAAGCGCTGTATCTTTATTTTGCCCAGAAGAGGAGCGTGTATGCTCTGCAGCGCGCAGCTGCCGTCTTTGTCCCCAGAGGGAATCCCCAGCGTAGGGATTCCCCCGTAATGGCTGCTGAGCGGGAGCCCACCCCGCTGATTGATCGTGGTTGCGGTTTGTGGGTTTTAATTAGGAAGGAGCCCACCCCTCATTGCCGCATCTTTATTTTATTAATTTGAATGCGGAAACCCACCCCGCCTATGGCCGCTTATTTTGATTAGTGCGCGGGTGCCCACCCCGCGACTTTGCTTTATTTGGATAGAGGGAGCCTACCCCTCATTTCGCCCAGAGTCAGAATTGCCGCCGCTGCCCAGCCGCGGCCGCCAGGAAGTCAGGCAAGTCTGCCTGTGACGTGAGCTGTGGGGAGCCCCGGAAGAGGAATCGCCGCCGCCGAAGTGAAGCCGTGCCTGTGGCCATCCCCGGTGCCTTTGCAGCAAGTGTCTCTTCACTGGAAGCCACCAAGACAATCCTCTCCACTCTTGTTTTTATAGAATTCATGTTGTTGTTGCAATTTTGTATAGTGCAAACTTGGCCCAGGGAAGTGTGAGCGCGTTACATGAGCACCAGATTACATTACCCAAGTTTCCCCCCACCTTTTTACTTTTATTAGGCACTGGGAGATTAAGTGATTTGCTTAGAATCGCAGGATGTTGAGCCGATGGCAGGACTTAAACCTGGTTCCCTAGTCAGCAGCTGTGGCAGTTAAGCCCCATTTTCTCCTTGGTTTTGTGAAGACGTATTTGCTAATATTTGTTGCTGACATTTGCATGAGCTATCTACCCTCTGGTGATATTTGCTGTACTCTAGTGTTATGTGCAGCACATGGAAAAAAGGCAACCATCAAGACCTAGTCAAGACAGTTTGAAGTTTAAATTACTAATTGGAGCAGTTTTTAGTCCAGGGTCTCCTCTCAACCCGCTAAAAGAATCAGCTCAAGCTTTAAATAAGTGTATTTTTTGGTGAAAGTCATGGATAATCGAGAAATGTTTATTAAAAGCCACACAAATTTGATACCCGAATCAAATGCCCGTGTAGTCCTGAAATTTCGAGGTTTGCAGCTACTTTTAGTGTTTTCTCGCATAAAAGTGGTATGCTTTTGTTTAAACTTGGAGCTACTCTTCCGCCTGTCTGGATGCCACCCGAGTCTGTAGTAGCGGTGCCTACTTGAGCAGGGCTCCCATGTGCCGAGGGGAGCCCTGCCTACGCCCAGAGTTGCCTCCAGAGCCCCGTCCGAAGAGCGGAGACCGGAGAAGAAGAAGCTGCCCCCAGAGCCGGTGAGTGAGGGCTCAAGGGGGCGGGGTGGTGCCGGTCGAGGCCCGATCCCGAGCGGTCCCGCCAGCGAGCGGGCCGCTCCACCATTATTGCTAAATGCCCACTCCCCGGTGGGGGGGGGGGGTGGTCCCGAGGTCCGAGGTCCCGTGCCGCCCCTGTGGGCAATTCTCTCCAGCTGCCCCACTTTGCAGGGGTCAGCTGCAACGATGGGGGCGCATTGATTTCCCGAGCGTATGGCTCCAACGGTGACATATTTCTCAGAGCCCATTGTGGCTCCCACGATGGCCATAATTGTTTTAGACGGGCCCAGAGGGGCCCAGGCTTTCTCAAGTTTGTTCTTAGAGCCTAGATGGCTCCACCGTTTGGCGCATATTAATTTCAGGAGCCCCGTGTGGCTCCAACAGTATTGGGGGCACATTCCATTTTAAAAGCGCCAGTGCGCTCCACAGTACTGGGGGACATGTTGTTTTTAGAGCCTAGGTGGCTCCCACGTTTTGACATCATTTCAAGGGCCATTGAGAGCCCATGCCTCATTTGACTTCCCCAGCTGCGCAGCACTTAGTGCCAGCTGCAGCGTTTAGGCCCTGTTTTTGTCCCCAGCTGCCCAGCAAGTAGTGGGCAGCTGCTACGTTTAGGTTCTGGCGCAACCTGGACCCTAATGTGATTTAGGTGTTATTGTGATTTATATACCAATGCGTTGGGTGTTAGGAAATGTACTGTGTGTAGTATGTTTTGCGCACCCTGTGTTTTATACCTCTAGATATGATTTCTGCATAGGAGGTTGTTTTACCTGTTTAGGTTGATGTTAGGGAGGTAATACTTCCCTGTGTGATGTACGCCCCTAGTGTAATTATACTTAGGTGGTAGGGTCTAATGCGTTAGACTTGTGAGAGACTGCATAATGTGTTTATGCCCCTGGGATGTATACAGGATAGGTTTTATACCCGATTCTATTGTGATAATGCTGAAGTCATTATTGCGCCAGTAGTTACTGGTTGTGCGCTACAGTGATAATTTGTGTTACAGTTAGTATATGTTCTACATTTACAATTGGTGATTTGTGCTCATTCTGACAGTGGTCCATGTGGCCCTGTCTTGTGTAAATAGTCCCCTGTAAAATGATGGGGAACAGCCATTACAACGCGGTTTTTAGCACGCGCAGCTTTTACATCGCATGCGTTACAACGCATGCGATGTTACAACGCAATGCAATTACAACGCAAGTCTTTACATCGACTTGCGCTAGATGGCGTGCTAACATTACAAATAGTGGAGTTTACTATCCCAACACCTTCCCTACTGTTATGTGGACTGGAGTTGGAATAGTAAATTACACTTTTCTAATGTTAGCACGCCATCTAGTGCAAGTCGATGTAAAGACTTGCGTTGTAATGGCATAGCGTTGTAACATCGCATACGTTGTAACGCATGCGATGTAACTGCACGCGTTGTAATGACACGCGTTGTAATGTCATACATCCAAAATGATGCCCAGTGCCAGTTGGCACAGTGTAAATGTGGGACCCCGCCTCGTGGCGTGGGCCTCCCTGACCATTAGCACCCCAACCCACCTCATGCACCACCCCTGATCCCTGATTATAGCTGCCCGGCCTCCCCACCCCGTAGCCACCGAAGACCCCCGGCCACCATTTCCCGATGTTCCGATGGCCGGCCCAGGGCCCCAGCGAAACCTAGACCTTAGACGCGCCATGCCCTGCCGAGGGAGAGGGAACCCCCCAAGCAAGACAGGGAGGATTAGTCTCTGTCACACCTCTGACCTCCTCTCAATGGAGGGTTTCGATCGCCCTCCGGGCCCCCAGGGAGCTGGCTCCCCGCATGCTGGGTGTCAGGAGTCCCTCCCGACCCAACTTGAAAGGATCAAAGAGCCGAGCGGCAGGAAATCCCAACACACCGCCCCCAGATGCCAAGACCCCTCTCTGTGAGGACGCCGGACTTCAAAGGGAAGAAGGCGTATAACAGAGGGTGCTGAGGGGACTGGGGCAGAGAAGACCTAGAACTACGAGAGCCCTGCGGACCTGGTCGCGGCTCGACAAAACCCGATAGAAGGACGCTACCTGATCCTTGGAAACCACCTGAGCCCTGCTGACGCCGTCGCGGCTCCCGAGAACACTAAGAACCCCGGAGCCCTGCTGAGAGACTCGCGGCTCCCCCCGACCCTAAGACCATCGGAGCCCTGCTGAGAGACTCGCGGCTCTCACCAACTCGAGACCGGCTGAGCCTGCAGAGTGAATCGCGGCTCCCCGAAGATCACCCGATCGACCGTTCCTTCCCACCAGAGCCCTGCGGACGTGGTCGCGGCTCGAGAATACACTGGTCCGGCTGGACCTGAGACTGTACCGTGTCCCTCGGCTCGAGGATTGAGAGCTGTGCGAAGGATACTCGGCATTGATTCTGAACCTAGAACTGTCCTGCTACCCCAACCCCCCTGTGAAGGAATTACCAAGCTTGTTGTATCGATCAAAGACTACCTTGCGGATCATAAAGGTCCAAAGAATATTAGATAAAGATCTCCGTCTACTGAATCCTACTGTGTGGTGTCTCTTTGTCAAGTAGTGCAAGCTCAGCGCGTGCGATCCTAAAGTACGAGACCCCTTCCTGAAAGGGCCTCCCCGCCGGTGCTCGGCCTGGTTCTGGGAGAGGTGGGTCACGGGGTGGTCAGGAACGTGTTCTGTAACCCCCCTGGGATCGCCCCTTCCAACATTTGGTGGCAGGTGACAGGATCCGAGCAGACACCTAGAGATGGTACAGTAAGCGGCTGACGCACTACCGAACAAAGATGGAAGAAGGAACCGACATGAGTACCACAGGAACCAACGCGAGCCCTACGTTCCGAGAGGACCGGTTGGAAGAGTATACGCACCGAGAATTAAAACAGTTTTGCAAAGACCTTAGAATTGCTACCACCGGATTAAGCACAAAAGAAGATTTCCAGAAAGCATTGAAAGCCTGGATAGAGTCCGGAGCTTCCCCTTCCCAAACCGAAGGAAACGCTCGAGAGGGGGAACTGCCGAACGAACTCCGAAGCACCCCGGTGAGGAGCAACGCCCCAGAGGGGGGCCTATCCCCGGAGGAACTAGCAGACCGGGAAAGGGGCCGCAGCCACGAACTAGAACTGGCCAAGCTTAAGATAGAGGGAGAGCTAAAATTGGCCGAAAAAAAGTTAGCTGTAGAACAGTTACGCCTACAAGGGGAACTAGAGGAAAAGAAACGCCAGCGAGAACATGAAGAAAGAATACTTCAACTGGAACACGAGCGCAGCCTAAAAGAGATCGAACTCAAAGCCAAGAATAAGGAATCCAGCCACTCGGGGAATCAAGAGACCTCTCCCCCAATGGAACCAAAGGTACACATCCCCAAGGATGTGGTGAAAGAGTATTACAAAAACGACGACATCCAGCAATGGTTCAAGGCCTACGAAGTCGCCATGACCTCCCACCGAGTTCCACAGAAGGATTGGGGGGCTGGCTTGTGGGGCCGGTTCCTGAGTGAGGGGAGAGACACCCTGCTGGACCTACCTTCCACCGTGCTAAATTCCTACAGCCACATGAAAGAGGCCTTATTAGCGAGATATGGACTCACCCCCAGATGTACCGGCAACGGTTCCGAGATTGCAAAAAGTCACCCGGTACTACGTGGGTGGAGTACGTAAACTTTTACAGCAGAGCCTTGGACGGGTGGATCAACGGCAGCAAGGTCTCCACCTTTGAGGAACTGTTCAACCTAATCGCTTGGGAACATTTGTCCGCCAATTGCTTTGTAGATTTACGCCAGCACCTCCTCGACAGCAAGCTCACAGATCCTCGGAAACTGGCTGTTGAAGCTGACCGCTGGGTGAACACCCGGGCCCCCGGGGCCCCGTGGGAGACTACGGCCGCCACAGTCAGGGACCTACCCGCCAGAGGGGTGGGGGGAACAGGGAAGACAGAGGGACTTCCAGGCAGGCCCCCAGCATAGTCCCCCCAGAAACCAACCCCCGCACTTTCCAGCACCACCTCCAGCCAGCACGGGGCCCCCGGGGAGACAGGGACCCTGAGTCAAGATTACCTGTTACCGATGCCAACAGACTGGTCACTACGCCAGTGACCCCCAATGTCCCATGTACCAAAGGGCAGCAGCGACCGCTCCCCCAGCCCGACAGATGGCCACCGTGGCCCTAGGAGAGGAGATGGAGGACACCGAGGAGTGGCAGCCTGCAGCCATGGCCCTGGTCTCCCTAGGAGACTGAGAAATGGTTCCCGGAACTCCCTTACCCACCAACACCAAGAAATACCGACAGCAGGTGACAGTAAACGGTCACCGAGTCGAGGCCCTCCGCGACACCGGGGCGAGTGTCACAGCGGTCCACTGCCACCTGGTCGCCGAAGACCAGATAGTACCCGACGTCTTCTGTCCGGTTATATCCTCGGACAATTCCGAGAGCCTCTGCATGATGGCCCTGGTACCCTTCGAATGGGGGGGAGTAACCGGTAAATTGAGAGTGGCCGTCCGAACCTCCCAGCCAGTGGACTGCCTCCTGGGCAACGATCTCGAGAGCTCCCTGTAGGGACAGGTGGAACGAAGGGCCCACCTAGGAATGATGGGCCTACCCGAAAGGGGGTGCGCCACCACGTGCTCCATATCAGCCCGATCGCTTCCCCTCGAGGGAGGTGAGGCCCCAACTCTGAACCCGTCCCCGACAACGGACCATTATATCAGAACCCCGAGCAAATGACGGAGCTAGGTGACCTGCCCGAGTTGGTGCAATGGCGCTTCGAGGGGGGCCCCTCCCGGGAGGAGTTCTGCAGAGAACAAGCCGCCTGCCCTTCCCTCATCAGACTCCGGCAGCAGGCCGAAGCCCAGGCGGCGGGCGACAGGTCCGGAACCAGTTGGGTGTATTGGGAAAACGACCTCCTGTACAGTGAGCAGAAGTCTGCCGAGCTAGGATCGGCCCGGGTACTGTTGGTACCCCTGCGCTTCCGAGACTTCCTCCTGGGCCTAGCCCACGATGAACCCCTGGCGGGACACTTGGGCCAAGACAAAACCTATCATCGCTTAGTCACCCACTTCTATTGGCCCAAGATGCGAGCTAATATTGAGGCCCACTGTAAGTCATGTTCCACATGCCAGGCCAGTGGAAAAAGTGGCGGAAAACGCAAGGCGCCACTACAACCCTTCCCCGTCGTTAGTACCCCCTTCAAGCGGGTGGGGATAGACATCGTGGGACCTCTAGATCCAAGGACCGCCCAGGGCCACCGGTTCATCCTCGTACTGGTGGACCATGCCACCCGCTACCCCGAGGCCATCCCCCTCCAAACCGTGACGGCCCCCGTGGTGGGACGAGCCTTGATGGGGATATTCTCCCGCGTGGGGTTCCCTCACAAGGTCGTGAGTGATCGCGGCACTAACTTTATCTCGAAGTACATGAAGTTCTTATGGCAGCAATGTGGGGTATCGTACAAATTCACCACCCCGTACCATCCCCAAGGCAATGGACTAGTGGAACGGTTTAACCGGACCCTGAAGGGGATGATCATGGGCCTCGAGGAGCCCCTCCATCGCAGGTGGGACGTCCTCCTCCCCTGCCTCCTGTTCGCCTACCGGGAAGTCCCCCAAAAATCCCTGGGGTTCAGCCCATTTGAATTGCTCTACGGGCACCCCGTCCGGTGACCCCTGAGCCTGGTCAAGGAGAGCTGGGAGACCGCCCCCCGAGGGCCCCCCCAAGATGTATTCCTATACATCCTGGCGCTCCGCAACCAGACTCGGAAATTCCGAGAGCTCGCCGAAGCAAATCTCGATACTAGCCAGGAGGAGATGAAGCGCTGGTATGACCAGAATGCCACTCTGGTCGAGTTCCAGCCGGGCCAACAGGTCTGGGTGATGGCCCCAGTGAAACCCTGTGCTCTCCAAGACAAATGGACTGGACCCTTCAAGGTCGTAGAGCGGAAGAGTCAAGTCACTTATTTAGTTGACGTCCAGTCCCCTCGGAACCCCCTCCGGGTCCTCCATGTGAACCGCCTCAAACCTCACTTCGTGAGGACGGAGTTGAGTTTGCTCCTGGCCACCGACGATGGAGGACACCGAGCCCCTCCCGGACCTCCTGTGCGCTAAGGAAAAAGATGGCTCTATAGAAGGAGTGAGACTTTCCTCCTCCCTCACCCCCCAACAATATGACGATTGCCACCAGCTATTGGGGCAATTTGTAGACCTCTTCTCCCTCACCCCCAGGGTCACCGACTGGTGTGTCCACGACGTGGATACTGGAGACAGCCCGCCAGTACAGCACAGAGCCTACCGCGTCCCTGACAGGGTCCGGACCTGCATCCAGGCCAAGGTAGCCAAAATGCTAGCCCTAGGGGTGGTCGAACCCTCCGACAGTCCATGGGCCAGCCCCGTGGTACTGGTTCCGAAAGCAGCGGCCCCTGGGGTCGCCCCCGAACTAAGGTTCTGTGTGGACTACCGGGGGCTCAACGCGGTCACCCGAGCCGACGCTCACCCTATTCCCCGTGCCGACGAGCTCATTGACCGCCTTGGGGCTGCTCACTACCTCAGCACCTTCGACTTGACCTGCGGGTACTGGCAAATTGCGCTCACCGAGGGAGCCAAGGAGCGGTCCGCCTTCTCCACCCCAGATGGGCACTATCGCTTCCGAGTCATGCCCTTTGGAATGAAAAATGCCCCGGCCACCTTCCAGCGGCTGGTCAACAGGGTCCTGGCCCGGCTGGAAGAGTTCAGCGCCGCGTACCTAAACGACATTGCGGTGTTCAGCTCCCAATGGTCCGAACACCTCCAGCACCTCCGACAGGTGCTGATGGCCCTGCGCCAAGCGGGCCTGTGGGACCCGGCCTCGTGGCGTGGGCCTCCCTGACCATTAGCACCCCAACCCGACTCATGCACCACCCCTGATCCCTGGTTATAGCCGCCCGGCCTCCCCACCCCGTAGCCACCGAAGACCCCCGGCCACCATGTCCCGATGTTCCGATGGCCGGCCCAGGGCCCCAGCGAAACCTAGACCTTAGACGCGCCATGCCCGGCTGGGGGAGAGGGAACCCCCCAAGCAAGACAGGGAGGAGTAGTCTCTGTCACACCTCTGACCTCCTCTCAATGGAAGGTTTCGATCGCCCTCCGGGCCCACAGGGAGCTGGCTCCCCGCATGCTGGGTGTCCGGAGTCCCTCCCGGCCCAACTTGAAAGGATCAAAGAGCCGAGCGGCAGGAAATCCCAACACACCGCCCCCAGACGCCAAGACCCCTCTCTGTGAGGACGCCGGACTTCAAAGGGAAGAAGGCGTATAACAGAGGGTGCTGAGGGGACTGGGGCCTAGAAGACCTGGAACTACGAGAGCCCTGCGGACCTGGTCGCGGCTCGACGAAACCCGATAGAAGGACGCTACCTGATCCTAGGAAACCACCTGAGTCCTGCTGGCGCCGTCGCGGCTCCCTAGAACACTAAGAACACCGGAGCCCTGCTGAGAGACTCGCGGCTCCCCCCGACCCTAAGACCCTCGGAGCCCTGCTGAGAGACTCGTGGCTCCCACCAACTCAAGACCGGCTGAGTGAATCGCGGCTCGAGAATACATTGGTCCGGCTGGACCTGAGACTGTACCGTGTCCCCCGGCTCGAGGATTGAGAGCTGTGCGAAGGATACTCGGCATTGACTCTGAACCTAGAACTGTCCCGCTACCCCAACCCCGCTGTGAAGGAATTACCAAGCTTGTTGTATCGACCAAAGACTACCTTGCGGATCATAAAGGTCCAAAGAATCTTAGATAAAGATCTCCGTCTACTGAAACCCACTGTGTGGTGTCTCTTTGTCAAGTAGTACAAGCTCAGCGCGTGCGATCCTAAAGTACGAGACCCCTTCCTGAAAAGGACTCACCGCCGGTGCTCGGCCTGGTTCTGGAAAAGGTGGGTCACGGGGTGGTCAGGAACGTGTGCTGTAACCCCCCTGGGATCGCCCCTTCCAACATTTGGTGGCAGGCGACGGGATCCGAGCCGACACCTAGAGATCGTACAGTGAACGGCTGACACACTACCGAACAGAGATGGAAGAAGGAACCGACATGAGTACCACAGGAACCAACGCGAGCCCTACGTTCCGAGAGGACCGGTTGGAAGAGTATACGCACCGAGAATTAAAACAGTTTTGCAAAGACCTTAGAATCGCTACCTCCGGATTAAGTACAAAAGAAGATTTCCAGAAAGCATTGAAAGCCTGGATAGAGTCCGGAGCTTCCCCTTCCCAAACCTAAGGAAACGCTCGAGAGGGTGAACTGCCGAACGAACTCCGAAGCACCCCGGTGAGGAGCAACGCCCCAGAGGGGGGCCTATCCCCGGAGGAACTAGCAGACTGGGAAAGTGGCCGCAACCACGAACTAGAACTGGCCAAGCTTAAGATAGAGGGAGAGCTAAAATTGGCCAAAAAAAGTTAGCTGTAGAACAGTTACGCTTACAAGGGGAATTAGAGGAAAAGAAACGCCAGCGAGAACACGAAGAAAGAAAACTTCAACTGGAACACGAGCACAGCCTAAAAGAGATCGAACTCAAAGCCAAGAATAAGGAATCCAGCCCCTCGGGGAAGCAAGAGACCTCTCCCCCAATGGAACCAAATGTACACATCCCCAAGGATGTGGTGAAAGAGTATTACAAAAACGACGGCATCCAGCAATGTTTCAAGGCCTACGAAGTCGCCATGACCTCCCACCGAGTTCCACAGAAGGATTGGGGGGCTGGCTTGCGGGGCCGTTTCCTGAGTGAGGGGAGAGACACCCTGCTGGACCTGCCGTCCACCGTGCTAAATTCCTACAGCCACATGAAAGAGGCCTTATTAGCGAGATATGGACTCACCCCCGAGATGTACCGTCAACGGTTCCGAGACTGCAAAAAGATACCCGGTACTACGTAGGTGGAGTACGTAAACTTTTACAGCAGAGCCTTGGACGGGTGGATCAAGGGCAGCAAGGTCTCCACCTTTGAGGAACTGTTCGACCTAATCGCTTGGGAACATTTGTCCGCCAATTGCTTTGTAGAGTTACGCCAGCACCTCCTCGACAGCAAGCTCACAGATCCTCGGAAACTGGCTATTGAAGCTGACCGCTGGGTGAACACCCGGGCCTCCCGGGGCCCCGTGGGAGACTACGGCCGCCACAGTCAGGGACCTCCCCGCCAGAGTGGTGGGGGGAACCCGAGAAGACAGAGGGACTTCCAGGCAGGCCCCCAGCATAGTCCCCCCAGAAACCAACCTTCGCACTTTCCAGCACCACCTCCAGCCAGCACGGGGCCCCCGGAGAGACAGGGACTCCGAGTCAAGATCACCTGTTACCGATGCCAACAGACTGGTCACTACGCCAGTGACCCCCAATGTCCCATGTACCAACGGGCAGCAGCGACCGCTACCCCAGCCCGACAGATGGCCACCGTGGCCCTAGGGGAGGAGATGGAGGACACCGAGGAGTGGGAGCCTGCAGCCATGGCCCTGGTCTCCCTAGGAGACCGAGAAATGGTTCCCGGAACTCCCTTACCCGCCAACACCAAGAAATACCGACAGCAGGTGACAGTCAATGGTCACCGAGTCGAGGCCCTCCGCGACACCGGGGCGAGTGTCACAGCGGTCCACTGCCACCCGGTCGCCGAAGACCAGATACTACCCGACGTCTTCTGTCCGGTTATGTCCTCGGACAATTCCGAGAGCCTCTGCAGGATGGCCCTGGTACCCTTCGAATGGGGGGGGAGTAACCGGTAAATTGAGAGTGGCCGTCCGAACCTCCCAGCCAGTGGACTGCCTCCTGGGCAATGATCTCGAGAGCTCCCTGTGGGGACAGGTGGAACGAAGGGCCCACCTAGGCATGATGGGCCTACCCGAATGGGTGTGCGCCACCACGCGCTCCATGTCAGGCCGATCGCCTCCCCTCGAGGGAGGTGAGGCCCCAACCCTGAACCCAGTCGCCATCCCCGAGGGACGGGACGGACCACTCCAGCCCGGTGACCTTCCCCTCAGAAGGGGAACCCGTCCCCGACGACGGACCATTATATCGGAACCCCGAGCAAATGACGGAGCTAGGTGACCTGCCCGAGTTGGCGCAATGGCGCTTCGAGGGGGGCCCCTCCCGGGAGGAGTTCTGCAGAGAACAAGCCGCCTGCCCTTCCCTCATCGGACTCCGGCAGCAGGCCGAAGCCCAGGCGGCGGGCGACAGGTCCGGAACCCATTGGGTGTATTGGGAAAACGACCTCCTGTACAGTGAGCAGAAGTCTGCTGAGCTAGGATCGGCCCGGGTACTGGTGGTACCCCAGCGTTTCCGAGACTTCCTCCTGGGCCTAGCCCATGATGTGCGCCTGGCGGGACACTTGGGCCAAGACAAAACCTATCATCGCTTAGTCACCCACTTCTATTGGCCCAAGATGCGAGCTAATGTCGAGGCCCACTGTAAGTCATGTCCCACGTGCCAGGCCAGCGGAAAAAGTGGCGGGAAGCGCAAGGCGCCACTACAACCCTTCCTCGTCGTTCGTACCCCCTTCGAGTGGGTGGGGATAGACATCCTGGGACCTCTAGATCCAAGGACCGCCCAGAGTCACCGGTTCATCCTCGTACTGGTGGACCATGCCACACGCTACCCCGAGGCCATCCCCCTCCGAACCGTGACGGCCCCCGTGGTGGGACGAGCCTTGATGGGGATATTCTCCCACGTGGGGTTCCCTCGCGAGGTCGTGAGTGATCGCAGCACTAACTTTATCTCGAAGTACATGAAGTCCTTATGGCAGCATTGTGGGGTATTGTACAAATTCACCACCCCGTACCATCCCCAGGGCAATGGTCTAGTAGAACGGTTTAACCGGACCCTGAAGGGGATGATCATGGGCCTCGAGGAACCCCTCCGTCGCAGGTGGGAAGTCCTCCTTCCCTGCCTCCTGTTCGCCTACCGGGAAGTCCCCCAGAAATCCCTGGGGTTCAGCCCATTCGAATTGCTCTACGGACACCCCGTCCGGGGACCCCTGAGCCTGGTCAAGGAGGGCTGGGAGACCGCCCCCCGAGGCCCCCCCCAAGATGTATTCCGATACATCCTGGCGCTCCGCAACCAGACTCGGAAATTCCGAGAGCTCGCCGAAGCAAATCTCGAGACTAGCCAGGAGGAGATGAAGCGCTGGTATGACCAGAATGCCACTCTGGTTGAGTTCCAGCCGGGCCAACAGGTCTGGGTGATGGCCCCGGTGAAACCCTGCGCCCTCCAAGACAAATGGACTGGACCCTTCAAGGTCATAGAGCGGAAGAGTCAAGTCACTTATTTAGTTGACGTCCAGTCCCCTCGGAACCCCCTCCGGGTCCTCCACGTGAACCGCCTCAAACCTCACTTCGTGAGGACGGAATTGAGTTTGCTCCTGGCCACCGACGATGGGGCCGAGGAGGACACCGAGCCCCTCCCGGACCTCCTGTCTGCTAAGGAAAAAGATGGCTCTATAGAAGGAGTGAGACTTTCCTCCTCCCTCACACCCCAACAATACGACGATTGCTGCCAGCTATTGGGGCAATTTGCAGACCTCTTCTCCCTCACCCCCATGGTCACCGACTGGTGTGTCCACGATGTGGATACCGGAGACAGCCCGCCAGTACGGCACAGAGCCTACCGTGTCCCTGACAGGGTCCGGACCTGCATCCAGGCCAAGGTAGCCAAAATGCTAGCCCTAGGGGTGGTCGAACCCTCTGACAGTCCATGGGCCAGCCCCGTGGTGCTGCTTCCGACAGCAGCGGCCCCTGGGGTCGCCCCCGAACTAAGGTTCTATGTGGACTACCGGGGACTCAACGCGGTCACCTGAGCCGACGCTCACCCCATTCCCCGCGCCGACAAGCTCATTGACCGCCTTGGGGCTGCTCACTACCTCAGCACCTTCGACTTGACCTGCAGGTACTGGCAAATAGCGCTTACAGAGGGAGCCAAGGAGCGGTCCGCCTTCTCCACCCCAGACGGGCACTATCGCTTCCGAGTCATGCCCTTTGGAATGAAAAATGCCCCGGCCACCTTCCAGCGGCTGGTCAACAGGGTCCTGGCCGGGCTGGAAGAGTTCAGCGCCGCGTACCTAGACGACATTGCGGTGTTCAGCTCCCAATGAACCGAACACCTCCAGCACCTCCGACAGGTGCTGGTGGCCCTGCGCCAAGTGGGCCTAACCGTCAAAGCCAGCAAATGCCAAATTGGACAAGGTTCAGTGGTTTACCTGGGACACCAGGTCGGGAGCGGGCTGGTCGCCCCCCTTCAGCCCAAGATCGACGCCATCCTGGCCTGGGAACCCCCTGCGACTCAGACAGAAGTTCGGGCCTTCTTAGGCCTCACCGGCTACTACCGAAGATTCATTAAAAACTATGGCAGCATAGTAGTCCCCCTCACAGAGCTAACCTCCAAGAAACAGCCGAATAGAGTACAATGGACCCCCCCCCTGCCAAGAGGCGTTTGACGCCCTAAAAACCGCCATGTGTACTGCCCCCGTGCTCCAAGCCCCCGACTACTCCAAGGAATTTGTCGTCCAGACGGACGCTTCGGAGTACGGCATCGGGGACGTCCTCTCACAATTCAACGAGAAGGGCCTAGACCAGCCCGTAGCCTTCATTAGCCGGAGGCTACTACCCCGTGAACGACGGTGGAGCACTATTGAAAGAGAGGCCTTCACAGTAGTTGTTCGGAACCCACTTCCGAGTCCAAACAGATCATCGATCCTTACGGTGGCTGATGCAAATGAGAGGAGAGAACCCCAAACTGCTGCGATGGTCGATCTCCCTCCAGGGGATGGACTTCACCGTAGAGCATCGCCCAGGTACTGACCACGCCAACGCTGACGGCCTGTCCCGATTCTTCCGCCTCAGCGAGGAGAACCCCCAAGAGGATGGGTAGTTCTCCCCGACTTTCAGCTGGGGGGGACACGTGTGGGGCCCGGCCTCATGGCGTGGGCCTCCATGACCATTGGCACCCCCAACCTAACTCATGCACCACCCCCAATCCCTGGTTATAGCCTCCCGGCCTCCCCACCCCGTAGCCACCGAAGACCCCCGGCCACCATGTCCCAATGTTCGGATGGCCGGCCCGGGGCCCCAGCGAAACCTAGACCTTAAACGCGCCATGCCCGGCCGAGGGAGAGGGAACCCCTCAAGCACGACAGGGAGGAGGAGTCTCTGTCACACCTCTGACCTCCTCTCAATAGATGGTTTTGATCGCCCTCCGGGCCCCCAGGGAGCTGGCTTCCCACATGCTGGGTGTCTGGAGTCCCTCCCGGCCCAACTTGAAAGGATCAAAGAGCCGAGAGGCAGGAAATCCCCACACACCGGCCCCAGACTCCAAGACCCCCCTCTGTGAGGACGCCGGACTTCAAAGAGAAGAAGGCGTATAACAGGGGGTGCTGAGGGGACTGGGGTAGGGAAGACCTGGAACTACGAGAGCCCTGCGGACCTGGTCGCGGCTCAACGAAACCAGAAAGCAGGACGCTACCTGATCCTTGGAAACCATCGGAGCCCTGCTGACGTCGTCACGGCTCCCGAGAACCCTAAGAACACCGGAGCCCTGCTGAGAGACTCACGGCTCCCCCCGACCCTAAGACCATCGGAGCCCTGCTGAGAGACTCGCGGCTCCCACCAACTCAAGACCGGCTGAGCCTGCCGAGTGAATCGCGGCTCCCTGAAGATCACCCGATCGACAGTTCCTTCCCACCAGAGCCCTGCAGACGTGGTCGCGGCTCGAGAATACACTGGTCCGGCTGGACCCGAGACTGTACCGTGTCTCCCAGCTCGAGGATTGAGAGCTGTGCGAAGGATACTCGGCGTTGACTCTGAACCTAGGACTGTCCCGCTACCCCAACCCCCCTGTGAAGGAATTACCAAGCTTGTTGTATCGACCAAAGACTACCTTGCGGATCATAAAGATCCAAAGAATCTTAGATAAAGATCTCCGTCTACTGAAACCTACTGTGTGGTGTCCCTTTGTCAAGTAGTGCAAGCTCAGCGCGTGCGATCCTAAAGTACGAGACCCCTTCCTGAAAGGGCCTCCCCGCTGGTGCTCGGCCTGGTTCTGGGAGAGGTGGGTCACGGGGTGGTCAGGAACGTGTTCTGTAACCCCCCTGGGATCGCCCCTTCCAACACACACAATGCTCACCCTGCACACTCACACACTGTTCACCTTGCACACTCACTGACTGCTCACCCTGCACAACCACACACTGCTCAACCTGCACACCCATGCATTGCTCACCCTGTACACCCACATACTGCTCAACCTGCACACTCACACTTTGCTCACCTTGCACACTCACACACTGCTCACCCTGCATTTTCACACTGCTTGCCCTGGACACCCACACACTGTTCACCCTGCATACTCACACACTACTCACCCTGCAACACCCACACACTGTTCACCCTGCATACTCACAGACTACTTGTGAGAAGTTGGCCTGATGAATGATGTCACTAGTTCTAGTGTACACCTTATATCAGTCCAAACAACCCTTATGGTGATTGGTTGTAAAGTCAACCTTATAGACCAGCTATCCTAGTGGTAGCATGGACAAGAGCAGTCTTAGGCTAAACTCTGAATGGCATGTGAAGCCAGCTGTGATACCATATATAATCCCTTGAATACCAAATGAAAGAACACCACAACATATACATATATAAAATAAAGTGTATTTATTCTAGTCAAACCCTCAACACTCTTTATGAGATTAGAGGTAAGTACAACACAGTCTTATTTAAGCATACATTAAGTCACACAGGTAAGTAATACAGTTAGGCCCTAGGGGCCACGCAAACCATATACTAAAGAAGTGGTATAAGGACCACTGTCACGGAAATAGGATAGGCCTAGGCCTAGGGAATCGCTGGGGCTGCACTACACTAGCAACAGTTAGGAAGTGGGAGGCCCACGGGATTCAGGTGCAGAGTGGAAACACTCACGCGTAATGCGTAAAAGTCGATAGAATTACTAGCAGTTAGAAATTAACAGTTTAAGGACACTTCTGAAGCAGCTAGAGAGTCGAGACTCGGAAACTAGACCCTAGGATAGTCACTACCCTTGTGAGCACCGAAGTACCCAAGTTACCTAGCCCACGGGCTGTGGGTGCATAGGTGTGAACTTGCGTCGGGTTTCGTCGTGGACTTCTATGGATGCCTGAAGGAAAGTTGCTGACAGGCAGTCAGTGAAGAGTGTCCGGTGGATCCCAAGGCTGGGATCAAGAAGAGAGGATACCTGCAAGCAGAAGGGACAGAGTAAAGGTCACTAGCCAGTGACCACGTGGAACCAGGAAGGAACCAGGCGATGTCGTGAAGATTGCAGGTGAAAGGTGAAGCTTGTCGCTGCAGCCACGGGTACCAGGAGGCGTCGAGGACGACCAGGACCAGGAGGCGAGCTGTCCCACGAAGGCTCTTGCTGTCGGCGGCGTCGAAGTCGAACTAGGACTCACCAGGCCTTGGCAAGCGGAACCCACGAAGAACGGAGGACTTGCTTCTAGTGCAGACCAGGAAGGTCTGGGGTGCTTCTCTTTTGCAAAGAAGTGGGAGCCAGTCTGGAAGAGCCAAACCAGCAGTGAAGATTTCAGGGTGCGTCGTCACAAAGGCCACTAGCCAATGGGCAAGCAACCGGACAGACGCGGCAAGCAGGAAAATGCAGAAGGGCCCCACGCAGGACTCGTGGAGTGTGGGGGGCTGATCTTCGGTGCAGATGGTGCTTGGGGTTGGGGCTTCTCAATCCCCGGTGCACAACTTCGAGGGTGCCTCAGAAGCTGCGCTGGAAGATACTCGCCACTTTTCCCAGGTAGCCGGTCCCACGTCTCTCGTCGCCTCCACGGATCTCAGCTCGGCTGTGGATGTGGATCAGGGTCGGAGAAGTCTGGAAGTCAAGGCTCTGGTCGGGCTCAGCAGTCAGTCCCTCGTAGAACTTCAGCAAAGCAAAGGGTAGTCTCTTGATGGTGCCTGTTTGCACAGGGTAGCCACTCCTTGGCCACAAGGGAGATTCTTCAGTCTTCTTCTTTCGTCGAATGTCGAAGGTCCAGAGTCTCTGTTCAAGTTGCAGGTTCAGGATAATCTAATCTCCTGGGGCCCAGCTACCACTCTTATACTAATCTGGGGGGCTGGGTTACCTGCTAGGTCACGCCTTATGGGTGGGACCTGGGAGGGGGGTGGTTACACCCCCTTCCCTTTGTCCAGTTTCGCGCCAGGACTGGGGCTGGAGTGCCCCAGCACCGGTTTGAACTGGACTATGCACGGGACACCTTGTGTGCCCCAGGCATGTCTCATTCTTTTCATCCCTCCCTGCCCCAATACACTCAGGCCTGTCTGGGGTGGTGCTCGCACCTCTCAAGGCAGGAAACCTATTGTCCAAGCCTCCCTTGCCGGGATCACTCCCAGCAGCAGGAGGTCAGACTTGTGTCTGTGGCAGCAGCATCCATCTTGTGATGCTGGGGCTCTGGTTAACTTTAACCGGGTAAGTAGGTTACAACATGTCTTCTCCCTCTAGAAGGGAGGGATAATATCCTCATCCCCAGAAATGGGATGGGGGTATTATTTCAAAGTGTTAGACACCTTACACGACATGTTTTGATAAAGCCAAACCATAGTTACCATAACCGTTTAAGATTATAAGGCACTTTAAGAGTATATGGTAGGCTATATCATAGAACAGCTATAAGGACATGGTTCCGAAAGCTGCAGACAGGCTCGGCTCATGCTAGAGCACCATCTCACATGTTACCAAGCACTCTGCCTCCAGGATTGTTAAGGCCTGCCATAGGAGTGGCTGATAGGTACACATGTGTCTATATGTAAGTTAGGTATAGGAATACTACACCTAAGCAAGGAGTGATTACACGACCTTGCCCCAGCTGAGTGATCAGCCAGTTGTGTCATAATGGAAGGCCAGGCCAGGGGTGGCATAATACATGCTGCAGCCCCTGGTAGGCCTAGGGTACACCTATGCCCTGGGTACCTAAGGTACACTGTACAGGGGCCAATAAGGTGATCCTATCCAAATGGGTTATGCACCTAAAGTACATAGTATCAATTTAGAGAGAGAACAGCAGGGCTGTGGGTCTGATTAGCAGGCCCACAGCCACATCTAAGTCGAAAACCAGTAAAGCAAAAGCAAAAAGTGGGGGTGAACATAGAAATCAGACCCTACTCTCCTACACAACCCCCCAGCCAAACTTAGGGACATTAAACTAACCTTGACCAGTTGAGTCTTCATGTTCTAAGTGGAAATATCTGGAGAGTCCATCTGCATTGGCATGGTCAGTCCCAGGTCTATGTTCCACTGTGAAGTCCATCCCCTGTAGGGAAATGGACCACCTAAGAAGTTTGGGATTTTCACCCTTCATCTGATTTAGCCACAAGAGGGGCTTATGGTCTGTCTGAATCTTGAAGTGAGTGCCAAACAAGTATGGCCTCAGCTTCTTCAGGGCCCAAACCACAGCAAAGGCCTCCCTCTCAATAGCTGACCAACGTTTCTCTCTAGGGGTCAGCCTTCTACTTATAAAAGCAATGGGCTGGTCTTGACCATCTATATTAAGTTGTGAAAGAACAGCTCCCACACCTAACTCAGAAGCATCTGTCTGGACAATGAACTCTTTGGAGTAGTCTGGACTTTTCAGAATAGGTGCACTGCACATGGCCTGCTTCAGGTCATCAAATGCTTTTTGACAGCTTACTGTCCACTAAACTTTCGTAGTACCCAGTCAGGCCCAAGAAAGCTCTGACCTGAATCTGGGTAGTTGGAGGAGTCCAGTCCTTTATGGTCTGGATCTTGCTCTCCAGTGGTTGAACCTGACCCCCACCAACTAGGTGGCCCAGGTATACAACCTTGCTCTGCCCTACCTGGCACTTAGTGGCCTTGATAGTGAGGCCTGCCTTTTGCAGGGCCTCTAAAACATTCCTCAGGTGGACCAGGTGATCCTCCCAGATGGAGCTAAAGACAGCAATATCATCAAGATAAGCTGCACAATAATCATCCAACCCAGTAAGGACTTGATTCACCAACCTTTGGAAAGTGGCAGGTGCATTCTTCAAACCAAAGGGCATTACCACAAATTGATAATGTCCTCCTGGGGTCGAGAAAGCAGTTTTGGCCTTTGCATTCTCAGCTAGTCTGATTTGCCAGTAGCCTGCTGTCAGGTCAAATGTGCTCAAAAACTTAGCAGCTGCCAGTCTGTCAATGAGCTCATCTGCCCTAGGTATTGGGTGGGCATCTGTCCTAGTGACAGAATTTAGACCTCTGTAATCCACGCAAAACCTTATCTCTCTCTTACCATCTTGGGTGTGAGGTTTTGGCACAAGGACTACAGGACTAGCCCAAGGGCTCTCTGAAGGTTCAATGACTCCCAGCTCCAACAACTTTTGTACCTCAACTTTTATGCAGTCCCTGACATGGTCAGGTTGCCTGTAGATTTTACTCTTCACAGGCAGACTGTCACCAGTTTCCACCTCATGGGTGCACCAGTTTGTCTGACTTGGGGTCAGAGAGAACATATGTCTGTAGGATTGCAGAACCTGCCTGCAGTCCTGTTGCTGATGGACAGTGAGGCTGTCAGAACAGACCACACCATCAACTGAGCCATCATCAGGGTTCTGAGTCAACAGGTCTGGGAGAGGGTCACTCTCTTCCTCCTGCCCCTCATCTGTAGCCATGAGTAAGCCCATGTCTGCCCTGTCAACATATGCCTTTAATCTGTTGACATGAAGCACCCTGTGGGGGCTTCTGGGAGTCCCAAGGTCCACCAAGTAGGTGACTTCTCCCTTTTTCTCAACAATAGTGTGGGGTCCAGACCATTTGTCTTGGAGTGCTGCTGGGGCCACTGGCTCCAACACCCACACTTTCTGCCCTGGCTGGTAAACAGTCAGCACAGCCTTTTGGTCATGCCAAGCTTTTTGGAGTTCTTGGCTTGCCTCAAGGTTTTTAGAAGCCTTCTTCATATACTCTGCCATCCTGGAGCGGAGACCAAGTACTTAATCCACTATATCAAGTTTGGGTTGTCTGAGAGGTCTCTCCCATCCTTCCCTTACCAAACATAGTGGTCCTCTTACAGGATGCCCAAACAAAAGCTCAAAAGGGCTGTAGCCAACCCCCTTTTGTGGAACCTCTCTGTAAGCAAACAGAAGGCAGGGTAAAAGGATGTCCCATCTTCGCCTAAGCTTGTCTGGTAAACCTTTTATCATTCCCTTTAGGGTCTTGTTGAATCTCTCAACAAGCCCATTGCACTGTGGGTGATAGGGTGTGGTGAACTTGTAGTTCACACCACACTCCTTCCACATTGCAGTCAAGTATCCTGACATGAAGTTGGCACCTCTGTCAGAAATGACCTCCTTTGGAAAGCCCACTCTGGAGAATACTCCAAGCAGGGCCCTTGCCACAACAGGAACTGTTGTGGTCCTCAGGGGAATAGCTTCTGGATACCTGGTGGCATGGTCCACTATCACCAGTATGAATCTGTGCCCAGATGCTGTTTGTGGGTCCATTGGTCCTACAATATCTATGCCCACTCTTTCAAAGGGAACCCCCACCACAGGTAGTGGTATGAGGGGGGCCTTTGTGGTGCCACCTGATTTGCCACTGGCTTGGCAGGTGACATAGGAGCGACAAAACTCCTTGGTATCTTCTGACATATGGGGCCAGTGAAAGTGAGGGACAAGCCTGTCCCAAGTCTTGTTCTGGCCTAAGTGTCCTGCAAGGGGAATATCATGGGCCAAGGTAAGAAGGAAGCCTCTGAACTTCAGTGGTATGACCAACCTCCTGGATGCACCAGGCTTGGGGTCTCTAGCCTCTGAATACAGTAGCCCTTCATCCCAATACACTCTATGGGTACCTTGAGCATTCCCTACAGCCTCAGCAGCAGCCTGCTGTCTGAGGGGTTCAAGAGAGGGGCAGTCTAATTGAGCCTGCCTCAGATCTGCCCTTGAAGGCCCCCCTGTCCCAAGAAACTCAACCTGATCAGGTTCAAGTTCTTCCAGGACAGTTCCTTCAGGGCTCTCAGAATCATCCTCCTGGGAGGGCTGATTCACCACCTGAGGCAGGGGGGAAGGCATAGCCTTAACCCTACTGCTCTTTCTCTTGGGTTGTGACTGGTCCATTGTTTCAGGATCCAGCACTTGTTCAGTGGTGCACTTTTTGGCCTGTGACCTGGTCCGAGCAAGGACATGTGCATCTATCCCCAGCATTTCTGCATGGGTCCTATACTCCACTTCAGACCAAACTGAAGTTTCAAGATCATTGCCCAGTAAACACTCTACAGGAAGGTCTGAACTAACAACAACTTTCTTGAGGCCAGTTACCCCTCCCCAGGAGAAGTTAACAATAGCCACACTATGGGAGGTAGTGGCATTGCTAGCGTTGGTCACTAGGTAATTCTCACCTAGTATGATCTGTCCAGGGTCCACAAAGGCAGGTGTCACCATTGTGACACTAGCCCCAGTGTCCCTCTAGGCCTGAGCCATTCTTTGGTTGATAAAAGGAGTCTGTCTGTACTTGCCCAGGTTACTAGGGCCTACAGTAGAGGACAAAGCTAAGTCCCCATCACAGATCAGAACAACCTGAGTAGGTATCCTGACTAGGCCAGAATCCTCCTCAGTTCCCAGGTTTAACCCTACTACACCCTTTGGTGGGAACCACCACTTATAGCTGGACTAGGGGGTACAGTTGCCTTAGGGGCAATGGTGGCTGGGGGCTTATCCTTTTTGGTGCACTCACTAAACCAATGTGAGTTGGACTTACAATAGTTGCACCATGGTTTCTTTTGGCCATCTTTCTTTTTATCCTTTTTGGGACCACCCTCCCCCTGAGCCTTTTGGGGGCCTGGTGAAGACTTCTGGTCTTTTTGTTTCTGATCATTACCCTTCTGGTCTGCCTTTTTCTGATCACCGCCCTGGTTCTGGTTTTTCTGCTTAACTCTAGTCCTGACCCATCTATCTGCCTTCTTTCCCAATTCTTGGGGAGAAGTCAGATCAGAATCAATCAGGTGTTGATGCAGTAGCTGGTTTTGACAGTTGTTAAGGATTTGTTCTCTCATGATCAAATTATACAATCCTGTATAGTCCTTAACCTTACTTCCCACTAGCCAGCCTTCCAGAGCCTTAGTGGCACAATCTACAAAGTCAGTCCAGTCCTGAGTCTGTGTCTTCTGGGTATCCCTGAACAACAACCTGTATTGTTCAGTGGTTAGGCCAAACCCATCAATTAGAGCACTCTTCAGGACAGTGTAATTGTCTGCATCCTCATCACTAACTGTGAGGAGCTTGTCTCTACCTTTCTCAGAGAAGGAGAGCCACAAGATAGCTGCCCACTGACTTTGGGGTACCTGCTGTACTTTGCAAGCTCTCTCCAAAGCAGTTATCCATTTGTGGATGTCATCCCCACACTTGTAGGGAGGGACAATCTTGCTCAGGTTTCTATTATCATAGTGCCTGTCTCTATCCTTAGGGATATTGCTGCCACCAGTGGGTTCTGACCCACTTAACTTTTGCTCTCTAGCCAGAGCAAGCTTCTCCTTGGCAAGGGCAAGTTCTTCCCTCTGAATCCTCAGATTCGCTTCCCTCATTCTGGCTTCATGCTCCTTTCTCTCAGGGGAAGTCATTCCCCTGTGAGAGGAAGCATTAGAGATGCTAGAGACATGGGAGTGGATGGATTCCCTTGAAGGGGATCTGTCTCTCCTGCTTCTCTGGGTAAGCCCACTTGGGGGTCTGTATGGGGGGACCCCATGCAAACTCCCATGTAAGCTTAGGTTAGCCTGGCTAAGTCTTCCTACTTGGCCCTGGCTGTCTACCTCTTCATCTGAAGTCCCATCTGTCTCATCTGTGGTGGGTAGACCCTCCTTTGTACCTAGGGTACTGGCCTGTGAGGCCCTAAAACTATCATACTCCTCTAGGAGTTGTACTAGCTGAAGGAGGGTAGGGTTTGCACCCTGTTTTAACTTTCTGGAGGTACACAATTGTCTCATCTCCTGAAAAGTTAGGGTATCATATCTAGAGGGGGTTTTCTTCAGACCTGCCCCTCCTGAGAGAGCATCTACTTGATCTCCTCCCAGAGACATGATCTAGTGAGGGTGTGGTGTGTGCACCTACCTACACTAGTTGTTTCTACTAAACCGCTCTGGTAGTTGTAGTCAGGGTGTGTTACTCCCTTCAACCTACAACCACTAAGTCCAGTAGGACTTAAGTATTATAATCTATGTTATATGTACCTAAACAATATCTGTGTGATCTTTCAATTTAGTATCTCAAGATTACAATGGTATTACAACAGCAAGCTCAGATCCCAACCGCTGCTCACCAATGTGAGAAGTTGGCCTGATGTATGATGTCACTAGTTCTAGTGTACACCTTATATCAGTCCAAACAACCCTTATGGTGATTGGTTGTAAAGTCAACCTTATAGACCAGCTATCCTAGTGGTAGCATGGACAAGAGCAGTCGTAGGCTAAACTCTGAATGGCATGTGAAGCCAGCTGTGATACCATATATAATCCCTTGAATACCAAATGAAAGGACACCACAACAAATATATATATAAAATAAAGTGTATTTATTCTAGTCAAACCCTCAGCACTCTTTATGAGATTAGAGGTAAGTACTACACAGTCTTATTTAAGCATACATTAAGTCACACAGGTAAGTAATACAGTTAGGCCCTAGGGGCCACGCAAACCATATACTAAAGAAGTGGTATAAGGACCACTGTCACGGAAATAGGATAGGCCTAGGCCTAGGGAATCGCTGGGGCTGCACTACACTAGCAACAGTTAGGAAGTGGGAGGCCCACGGGATTCAGGTGCAGAGTGGAAACACTCACGCGTAATGCGTAAAAGTCGATAGAATTACTAGCAGTTAGAAATTAACAGTTTAAGGACACTTCTGAAGCAGCTAGAGAGTCGAGACTCGGAAACTAGACCCTAGGATAGTCACTACCCTTGTGAGCACCGAAGTACCCAAGTTACCTAGCCCACGGGCTGTGGGTGCATAGGTGTGAACTTGCGTCGGGTTTCGTCGTGGACTTCTATGGATGCCTGAAGGAAAGTTGCTGACAGGCAGTCAGTGAAGAGTGTCCGGTGGATCCCAAGGCTGGGATCAAGAAGAGAGGATACCTGCAAGCAGAAGGGACAGAGTAAAGGTCACTAGCCAGTGACCACGTGGAACCAGGAAGGAACCAGGCAATGTCGTGAAGATTGCAGGTGAAAGGTGAAGCTTGTCGCTGCAGCCACGGGTACCAGGAGGCGTCGAGGATGACCAGGACCAGGAGGCGAGCTGTCCCACGAAGGCTCTTGCTGTCGGCGGCGTCGAAGTCGAACTTGGACTCACCAGGCCTTGGCAAGCGGAACCCACGAAGAACGGAGGACTTGCTTCTAGTGCAGACCAGGAAGGTCTGGGGTGCTTCTCTTTTGCAAAGAAGCGGGAGCCAGTCTGGAGGAGCCAAACCAGCAGTGAAGATTTCAGGGTGCGTCGTCACAAAGGCCACTAGCCAACGGGCAAGCAACCGGACAGACGCGGCAAGCAGGAAAATGCAGAAGGGCCCCACGCAGGACTCGTGGAGTGTGGGGGGCTGATCTTCGGTGCAGATGGTGCTTGGGGTTGGGGCTTCTCAATCCCCGGTGCACAACTTCGAGGGTGCCTCAGAAGCTGCGCTGGAAGATACTCGCCACTTTTCCCAGGTAGCCGGTCCCACGTCTCTCGTCGCCTCCACGGATCTCAGCTCGGCTGTGGATGTGGATCAGGGTCGGAGAAGTCTGGAAGTCAAGGCTCTGGTCGGGCTCTGCAGTCGGTCCCTCGTAGAACTTCAGCAAAGGAAAGGATAGTCTCTTGATGGTGCCTGTTTGCACAGGGTAGCCACTCCTTGGCCACAAGGGAGATTCTTCAGTCTTCTTCTTTCGTCGAATTTCGAAGGTCCAGAGTTTCTGTTCAAGTTGCAGGTTCAGGATAATCTAATCTCCTGGGGCCCAGCTACCACTCTTATACTAATCTGGGGGGCTGGGTTACCTGCTAGGTCACGCCTTATGGGTGGGACCTGGGAGGGGGGTGGTTACACCCCCTTCCCTTTGTCCAGTTTCGCGCCAGGACTGGGGCTGGAGTGCCCCAGCACCGGTTTGAACTGGACTATGCACGGGACACCTTGTGTGCCCCAGGCATGTCTCATTCTTTTCATCCCTCCCTGCCCCAATACACTAAGGCCTGTCTGGGGTGGTGCTCGCATCTCCCAAGGCAGGAAACCTATTGTCCAAGCCTCCCTTGCCGGGATCACTCCCAGCAGCAGGAGGTCAGACTCGTGTCTGTGGCAGCAGCATCCATCTTGTGATGCTGGGGCTCTGGTTAACTTTAACCGGGTAAGTAGGTTACAACATGTCTTCTCCCTCTAGAAGGGAGGGATAATATCCTCATCTCCAGAAATGGGATGGGGGTATTATTCCAAAGTGTTAGACACCTTACACGACATGTTTTGATAAAGTCAAACCATAGTTACCATAACCGTTTAAGATTATAAGGCACTTTAAGAGTATATGGTAGGCTATATCATAGAACAGCTATAAGGACATGGTTCCGAAAGCTGCAGACAAGCTCAGCTCATGCTAGAGCACCATCTCACATGTTACCAAGCACTCTGCCTCCAGGATTGTTAAGGCCTGCCATAGGAGTGGCTGATAGGTACACATGTGTGTATTTGTAAGTTAGGTAAGTTAGGTATAGGAATACTACACCTAAGCAACGACCTTGCCCCAGCTAAGTGATCAGCCAGTTGTGTCATAATGGAATGCCAGGCCAGGGGTGGCATAATACATGCTGCAGCCCCTGGTAGGCCTGGGGTACACCTATGCCCTGGGTACCTAAGGTACACTGTACAGGGGCCAATAAGGTGATCCTATCCAAATGGGTTATGCACCTAAAGTACATAGTATCGATTTAGAGAGAGAACAGCAGGGCTGTGGGTCTGATTAGCAGGCCCACAGCCACATCTAAATCGAAAACCAGTAAAGCAAAAGCAAAAAGTGGGGGTGAACATAGAAAGCAGACCCTACTCTCCTACACTACTCACCCTGCAACACCCACACACTGCCCACCCTGCATACTCACACACTGCTCACCCTGTATGATCACACACTGCTCACCCTGCATAATCACACACTGCTGGCCCTGGACACCCACAAACTGCTCATCCTGCACACTCACACACTTGTCACACTCACACACTGCATACCCTGCACACCCACACATTGCTCACCCTGCATACTCACAGATTGCTCATCCTCCACACTCACACACTGCTCACCATGAACACTCACAGATTGCTCATCCTCCACACTCACACACTGCTCACCCTGCATACTCACACACTGCTGGCCCTGCACACTCACACACTGCTCTCCCTGCACACTCACACACTGTTCACCCTGCATACTCACAAACTGCTCACCCTGCACACTTACACCCTGCTCACCCAACACACTCACACACTGCTCACCTTGCACACCCACACACTGCTCACCCTGCACACCCACACACTGCTCACACTCACACACTGCTCACCTGCACACCCACACACTGCTCACCCTACATATCAACACACTGCTCACCCTGTACACTCACACACTGCTGGCCCTGGACACACGCACAGTGCTCACCCTGCACACCCACACACTGCTCACCCTGCACTCTCAACCACTGCTCACTCTTTAACACACTGCTCGCCCTGGACACCCACACACTGCTCACCCTGCACACTCACACACTGCTCACCGTGCACACCCACACACTGCTCACCCTGCCCACCCACAAAATGCTCACCCTGCACACCCACACATTGCTCACCCTGCACACTCACACACTACACACCCTGCACACTCACACTGCTGGCCCTGGACACCCACACACTGCTCACCCTGCAAACTCACACACTGGTCAACCTGCACACCCACACACTGCTCACCCTGCTCACCCACACTCTACTCACCCTGCACACCCACAGACTGCTCACCCTGCACACCCACACACTGCTTACCCTGCACACTCACACTGCTGGCCCTGGACACCCACACACTGCTCACCCTGCATACTCACACACTACTCACCCTGCACACCCCCAATTTGCTCACCCTGTGTTAGAAATGAGGGGACTCTGGTTGGAGCAGGCAAGTACCAGCGACAAGCAGGGACCCTTTACTTCTAATCAGGGCGAAGGATGACTCCTTAGAATAACCCCTGCTCACCCTCTAGGTACGTGGCGCGAGCAGTCAAGGCTAAACCTCAGGGCGTACACGGTTAAGCATTTGCAATTATACCCAAGCAAACTCTTTGCATGCACTACAAACGGACACCAAGCAGGTTGTATACAAAAATAAGGCTTTTATATTTTTTCAGCAGATTTAGTACAAGACCCAGTAACGGTGAAACAGTGGGGCCACGATCTCTATGATACGGAAATTTCTCTTTATACGGAATGTTCTTATGCGGGCAACAAGGTGCACTGTGGGCCTCAGCGTACTTCGCGCTGAGGCGGCAACCGGGAGGCACGGGTCAGACGGCAGGGAAAACAGAACGTTGCGGACCCTGGATCCGATGCGAGCTCGCGGTCGAGTTTGTAAGTACAGTACCTTTGTTTCTTTTCGTGAAGGCGGTTGCGGGACACTCAGCGGCTCTTTCAGAAGGGCGAGGCGGCGTCCGGGGCTTCCACGCTTCACGAGGGGGGTCTGGTCCTTCAGGCTCACAGCAAGAGCGGGATGTTACATGTTGGCAAATGAGCAAAGCGGGGCAGCCGGGCACGCTTTCTACGTCCGGGCCGTCCGAGGCTTGAAGATGCTCACAACACTGATTCCGGCGGGAGGGGTGAAGGTGCGCAGCGGGCCTCCGGCGAGCGAGGTGACGGGGGCAGCCCAGCACTGCATAGGGAGAGCGGCTCAGATCGAGCAGGGCTCTTCCCAAGGCAGGGGCGGCTAAGCAGTCCGGTCACGGCTCAAGGAGGGGCTGGGGGGCACGAGAGTCACGGCTCAGGCCAGGGAAGGAACACCACAGTCCAGCGGTAGGCGAGTGAAGGTCAGGATGAGCCCAATGGTCCTGGGGCTCAGCTCAGGGGCAAGCTCACTTCCAAGCCCTTGGAGATCGTTTTGAAAAGCACAAGTTTCTTGAAAATAAAAATAAAGCAAAGTCTCTAGCAAAAGGTTCCTCTTCTCTCCTTTGGCAGCAAGGTCACCACTGCAGGCCAGTCCCCCAGGACAGGGACAGTCTTCCTCCTTACAGCTTTCCTGGCGCGTCCTCCTCAGGCAGAGATTCTTCTTGGTTCAAAGCGGATCTGATTTCTTAGGAGCAGGGCTCCTACATTTATACTACATTTCTTTTGTTCTCCCAGGCCAGGGGGGCCCTTGCCTAGTTCAGTCCAGTTCTGGAGCACTTTGTTGACGTGATGCAGGCTTCTTCTTTCAGAGTGCAGGGCAGAGTCATCAGACGCTCCACAGGGGGCGGAGCCGGCATTGTGGTGGCAGAGCACAGTCCTATTCAGAGTCCAGGTGTACTCCTCCCACCCATCTACCTGTCAATCTTTCTATTCACCACCAGGCTACCTAGCCCTGCCCATCTGGGTTTCCCCAGCCCTGTCACTCACACAAGCCAGACAGCAGATACACATCACACAGAGGCGGGCTGAAATAGTTAGGCAAGCAAAGGCCAACTTTCTAAAAGTGGCATTTGCAAACGCAGAGTATTAAAATAAACCTCACGAAAAGATGTACCTTATTATTCTGAGTTCAGGCATACTAAACTCGATCTTCTACCATGTTCCCTGGGCATGTTAGGATCATAGGATGAAACAATCTTAACAGCTCATTCTGGCCTATGAGAACAGGGTAGCCTTACAATAGTGAAAAACGAAAATGGCTGTAATTCACTATTAGGACATGCCACACACATCAGGGCTTGTCCTACCTTATGCTTACAACGCACCCTGCCCTTGGGCCTACCATAAGGGTGACTAACATGAAGTTAAGGGAAGGTTTAGGGACTGGCAAGTGTGTGCACTTGCCAGTCAGCATGTCAGTACCAGACTGCACGCAGGTTCTGCGATGGCAGACCTAGACATATGTTAGAATTGGGAATCTCGAGTTGGCACAGGTATGCACTTGCGACAAGTAGGGACTGTCAATTCTAAGTCAGGATAAGGGGATCACCCTTTCAAATAACCCCTGCTCACCCTTTAGGTAGTGTGGCGCAAGCAGTCAAGACTATTCTCAGGGTGTCATAGGTTAAGCATTTGTGAACACATACAGTAATACAATGACACACCACAAATGGACACCAGCCAAGGTTATATCAAAAATAGTTGTCTTTATATAAGGCTTAGCACAAGACCAGAATAACGATTAGAAATGACCACAGTATTATTTCAAAGTTCAATGTTCTTGTAAAAAGGCTTAAAATGCAAAAATAGGCTTCTTTTACTCAATTCTTTTCAGGCTTTGTACGGTTCGTACCTGGGTGTGCGGCTCGTCCGCATTAAAAACAAGGAAAGTACGAGTCAAACAATCGGTGCGGACTCCGGGGTCCGTGACGCGCACGCTGCGGTGCGAACAGAACAAAGTACCTTAAGTTCGTGGGGTCCGCGACGGACAGTGCGGGACAAGTCGATGGGTCCGGGTCGTAGTTCGGCAGCGTATTCAGGTGCAGGTCGGATCACGGCGTCGGGACGCGGCGTTGGTACGCAACCTTCAGGGATACGTGCGGATGGCCCGGATCAGCTTGCAGAGTCCGTGGCGTTCGGCGTTCGAGCCGTACCTTCGGTGCAGATGGGCGGCGAAACTTCTCGGCGCAGTACAGCGTACAGGGAGGATCAGCGTACTGCGGCTTCTCGGTTCTGAGTACGGCACGGTGCAGTACGTTAGCAGCGTACGGACCGTACCTGCGGGACGATGGAACTTGGGTCCGGCGTACAGGGTTCGCCAGCCAGTGATGTACGTCTCGAATCGGCGGGGAAGGTAGGTACAATGCGGCCGGGAGGGATACGGCGCGTACTAACGCTTTTGGATCAGCGTAGACGCACGGTGCCGGGCGGCAAAGACACGGCTTCGCGAAGGATGGTGTACGAGGTGTACTGGGGCCAAATCCAACGGGAAACAAGCACAGATCGTCCAGGCAACTCAATTTTTGAAGGCAGATGAGTCCAATGGTCCTGGGACTCAGTTCAGGGGGCAAGCTCTTCCTCCAAGCCCTTGGAGATAGTTGAAAAACAAAGTGCAAAGTTTCTTTCAGTCTTTTACTCTCCTTTCTCAGCAAGGCACCAACTGCAGGCCAATCCCCCAGGTCAGGGAAAGTTACTCCTCCTTCAGCTTCTTCCAGGTCCTTCTAGTCAGGCAGAGTTTCTTCGTGGTTCAATCAGGATCTGATTTCTTAGGAGCAGGGCTCCTACATTTATAGCACAATTCTTTTGTTCTTTGTCGCCAGGGGGCCTGGGACTGGCTCAGTCCAGTTTTGGATCACTTTGTTGTGGTGACTCTGCTCTTTCCTTTCAGCAGCAGGGCAGAGACATCAGTCGCTCCACAGGGGGCGGAGCCGGCATTGTGGTGGCAGAGCACAGATCTATTCAGAGTCAAAGGTGCACTCCTCCCACCCATCCTGGTGTAATCTCTCTACCCACCACCTGGCAGTCAGCCTGTCTCCTGGAATTCCCCAGCCCTTCTCCTTTACTGTTACTAGGCAGAACACACACACACAGCAGAGGCGGACTGAAATGGCCAGGTCAGTAAATACTAACTTTCTAAAAGTAGTATTTACAAACACAGGATATTAAAATAAACTTTACTAAAAGAAGTATTTTATTATTCTGAGCTCAGGCATACTAAACTTGACTTTCTACCATGCTCTCGGAGTCCACTGGGATTACAGCGTGTAGTAATTCCAGCAGCCCATTCTGACCTATGGAGAGCAGGTAGCCTTCAATAGTGAAAAACGAAAATGGCTGTAATTCACTATTAGGACATGCCACACACCTCAGGGCATGTCCTACCTTATCCTTACAATGCACCCTGCCCTAGGGCCTACCATAGGGGTGACTAATATGAAGGTAAGGGAAGGTTTAGGGACTGGCAAGTGGGGACACTTGCCCAGTCAGCATGACAGTACCAGACTGCATGCAGGTTCTGCAATGGCAGACCTTAGATACATTTTACCAGGCTGCTTCTGTGGGTGGCACAACCAGTGCTGGAAGCCCACTAGCAGCATTTGGATATAGAAGCCCTTGGCACCCCTGGTGCACTCTACTAGGGACTGATAGTAAACCAAATAGCCAAACATGGAAGTCAATTCACATAATACATTTTACCATAGGGAGAGCATATGCACCTTAGCACTGATCAGCAGTGGTAAGGAGCCCAGAGTCATAAAACAGCCAACACCAGGTCAGGAAAACTACAGGAGGAAGGCAAAAAGTTTAGGGATGACCCTGCAAAAAGGGCCAAGTCCAACAACATATTTTACCAGGCCGCTTCTGTGGGTGGCACAACCAGTGCTGCAAGCCCACCAGCGGTATTTGTATTTACATGCCCTGGCACTCCTGGTGCACTTTACTGGGGTCTGACAGTAAACCAAATAAGTTAATCATGGAATCCAACCAACATATACATTTTACAATGGGGAGAGCATATGCACTTTAGCACTGATCAGCAGTGGTAAAGTGCCCAGAGTCACAAAACAGCCAACAACAGGTCAGAAAAAATATAGGAGGAAGGCAAAAAGTTTAGGGGTGACCCTGCAAAAAGGTCCAAGTCCAACACCCTGCATACTCACACACTGCTCACCCTGCATGCTCACACACTGCTGGCCCTGGACACCCACACACTGCTCACCCTGCACACTCACACACTGCTCACCCTGCACACTCACACATTGCTCACCCTGCACTCTCAAGCACTGCTCACTCTTTAACATACTGAAGGCCCTGGACACCCAAACACTGCTCACCCTGCACACTCACACACCGCTCTCCCTCCACAACAACACACTGTTCACCCCGCACACCCAAACACTGCTCACCCTGCACACCTACACATTGCTCACCCTGCACAGCAACACATTGCTCACCATGCACACTCACATACTGCTCACCCTGCACACTCACACTGCTGGCCCCGGGCTCCACACACTGCTCATTCTGCATACTCACACAGTACTCACCCTGCACACCCACACACTGGTCATCCTGCATACTCACACACTGCTCACCCTGCATGCTCACACACTGCTCACCCTGCATATTCACACATTGGTGCCCTGGACACCCACACACTGCTCACCCTGCACACTCACCCACTTCTCACACTCACACAGTGCTCACCGTGCACACCCACACACTGTTCACCCTGCATACTCACACACTGCTCACCCTCCACAACCACACAGTGTTCACCCTGCACACCCACACACTGCTCACCCTGCACACCTAATCATTTCTCACCCTGCACATCCACACATTGCTCACCCTGCAAACTCACATACTGCTCACCCACACACTCACACTGCTGGCGCCAGGCTCCACACACAGCTCACCCTGCATACTCACACAGTACTCACCCTGCACACCCACACACTGGTCATCCTGCATACTCACACACTGCTCACCCTGCATGCTCACACACTGCTCACCCTGCACACTCACCCACTTCTCACACTCACACAGTGCTCACCCTGCACACCCACACACTGTTCACCCTGCATACTCACACACTGCTCACCCTGCACACTCACACCCTGCTCACCCTGCACACTCACACACTGCTAACACTGTACACTCACACACTGCTCACCTAGCATACCCTCACACTGCTGACTATGCACACCCACACACTGCTCACACTCACACACTGCTCACGCTGCACACCCACACACTGCTCACCCTGTACACTCACACACTGCTGGCCCTGGACACACGCACACTGCTCAGCCTGCGCACCGACACACTGGTCACCCTGCACTCTCAAGCACTGCTCACTCTTTAACACACTGCCGGCCCCGGACACTCACACACTGCTCACCCTACACACTCACACACTGCTCACCCTGCACACCCACACACTGCTCATCCTGCTCACCTACACTCTACTCACCCTGCACACCCATAGACTGCTCACCCTGCACACTCACACTGCTGGCCCTGGACACCCACACACTGCTCACCCTGCATACTCACACACTACTCACCCTGCACACCCCCAATTTGCTCACCCTGCATACTCACACACTGCTCACCCTGCATGCTCACACACTGCTCACCCTGCAAACAAACACACTGCTCGCCCGGCACACTCACACACTGCTCACCCTGCAAACACACACACTGCTCGCCCTGCACACTCACACACTGCTCACCCTGCAAACACACACACTGCTCGCCCTGCACACTCACACACTGCTCACCCTGCACACTCACACACTACTCTCCCTGTACACTCACACTGTTCACACTACATACTCACACACTGCTCACCCTGCACACTCACACATTCCTCACCCTGCACTCTCAAGCACTGCTCACTCTTAAACGTACTGCTGGCCCTGGATACCCATACACTGCTCACCCTGCACACCCACACAATGCTCACCCTGCACTCTCAAGCACTGCTCACTCTTTAACAGACTGTTGACCCTGCACACTCACATACTGCTCATCCTGCAAACTCACACTGCTGGCCATGGGCTCCACACACTGCTCACCCTGGATACTCACAAACTACTCACCCTGCACACCCACACACTGGTGATCCTGCATACTCACACACTGCTCACCCTGCATGCTCACACACTGCTCACCCTGCATATTCACACACTGTTGGCCCTGGACACCCACACACTGCTCACCCTGCACATTCACCCACTTCTTACACTCACACAGTGCTCATTCTGCACACCCACACACTGTTCACCCTGCATACTCACACTCTGCTCACCCTGCACACTCACAAACTGTTCACCCTGCATACTCACACACTGCTCACCCTGCACACTCACATTCTGCTCACCCTGCACACTCACACACTGCTCATGCTGCATACCCACACTCTGCTCACCCTGCACACCCACAGACTGCTCACCCTGCACACCCACACATATCTCACCCTGCACACTCACGCACTGCTCACACTGCACTCTCACACTGCTGGCCCTGGACACACACTCACTGCTCACCCTGTATATGCACACACTGCTCACACTCACACACCGCTCACCCTGCACACCCACACACTGCTCACCGTGCTCACCCACACTCTGCTCACCCTGCACACCCATTGCCCAGCCGGCACACTCACACACTGCTCACCCTGCACACTCACACTGCAGGCCCTGGACACCCACAATCTGCTCACCCTGCATACTCACACATTGTTCACCCTGCATGCTCACACACTGCTCACACTGCACACTCACACTGCTGGCCCTGGACACACACTCACTGCTCACCCTGTATGCTCACACACTGCTCACACTCACACACTGCTCACCCTGCACACTCACACACTGCTCACCCTGCATATCAACACACTGCTCACCCTGTACACTCACACACTGCTGGCACTGGACACATGCACACTGCTCAGCCTGCACATCCACACACTGGTCAACCTACACTCTCAATCACTGCTCACTCTTTAATACACTGCTGGCCCTGGACACTCACACGCTGCTCAGCCTGTACACTCACACACTGCTCACTCTGCACACCCACACACTGCTCATCCTGCTCACCCACACTCTGCTCACCCTGCACACCCACAGACTGCTCACCCTGCAAACCCACACATTGCTCACCCTGCACACACACACACTGCTCACACTGCATACTCACACTGCTGGCCCTGGACACACACTCACTGTTCACCCTGCATACTCACACACTACTCACCCTGCACACCCACGATCTGCTCACCCTGCATCCTCACACACTGCTCACCCTGCATGCTCACACACTGCTGGCCCTGGACTCCCACACAAAGCTCATCCTGCACAACCACACACTGCTCACCCTGCACACCCACACACTGCTCACCCTGCACATCCACACACTGCTCACCCTGCACACTCACACTGCTGGTCCTGGACACCCACACACTGCTCACCGTGCTCACCCACACTCTGCTCACCCTGCACACCCAAAGACTGCTCACCCTGCACACCCACACATTGCTCACCCTGCACACTCACACACTGCTCACCCTGCACACTCACATTGCTGGCCCTGTACACCCACACACTGCTCACCCTGCATGCTCACACACTACTCACCCTGCACACCCACACACTGGTGATCCTGCATACTCATACACTGCTCACCCTGCATGCTCACACACTGCTCACCCTGCATATTCACACACTGTTGGCCCTGGACAGCCACACACTGCTCACCCTGCACATTCACCCACTTCTCACACTCACACAGTGCTCATTCTGCACACCCACACACTGCTCACCCTGCATACTCACACTCTGCTCACCCTGCACACTCACAGAATGTTCACCCTGCATACGCACACACTGTTCACCCTGCACACTCACACCCTGCTCACACTGCACACTCACACACTGCTCATGCTGCACACCCATACTCTGCTCACCCTGCACACCCACAGACTGCTCACCCTGCACACCCACACATTTCTCACCCTGCACACTCACGCACTGCTCACACTGCACTCTCATACTGCTGGCCCTGGACACACACTCACTGCTCACCCTGTATATGCACACACTGCTCACACTCACACACTGCTCACCCTGCACACCCACAGACTGCTCACCCTGCACACCCACACATTGCCCACCCTACACACTCACACACTGCTCACCCTGCACACTCACACTGCAGGCCCTGGACAGCCACAATCTGCTCACCCTGCATACTCACACATTGTTCACCCTGCATGCTCACACACTGCTCACACTGCACACTCACACTGCTGGCCCTGGACACACACTCACTGCTCACCTTGTATACTCACACACTGCTCACACTCACACACTGCTCACCCTGCACACTCACACATGGCTCACCCTGCATATCAACACACTGCTCACCCTGTACACTCACACACTGCTGGCACTGGACACACGCACACTGCTCAGCCTGCACATCCACACACTGGTCAACCTACACTCTCAATCACTGCTCACTCTTTAATACACTGCTGGCCCGGAACACTCACATGCTGCTCAGCCTGCACACTCACACACGGCTCACTCTGCACACCCACACACTGCTCATCCTGCTCACCCACACTCTGCTCACCCTGCAAACCCACAGACTGCTCACCCTGCACACCCACACATTGCTCACCCTGCACACACACACACACTGCTCACACTGCATACTCACACTGCTGGCCCTGGACACACACTCACTGTTCACCCTGCATACTCACACACTACTCACCCTGCACACCCACGATCTGCTCACCCTGTATCCTCCCACGCTGCTCACCCTGCATGCTCACACACTGCTGGCCCTGGACTCCCACACACAGCTCATCCTGCACAACCACACACTGCTCACCCTGCACACCCACACACTGCTCACCCTGCACATCCCCACACACTGCTCACCCTGCACACTCACACTGCTGGTCCTGGACACGCACACACTGCTCACCCTGCATGCTCACACACTACTCACCCTGCACACCCACACACTGGTGATCCTGCATACTCATACACTGCTCACCCTGCATGCTCACACACTGCTCACCCTGCATATTCACACACTGTGGGCCCTGGACACCCACACACTGCTCACCCTGCACATTCACCCACTTCTCACACTCACACAGTGCTCATTCTGCACACCCACACACTGCTCACCCTGCATACTCACACTCTGCTCACCCTGCACACTCACAAACTGTTCACCCTGCATACTCACACACTGTTCACCCTGCACACTCACACCCTGCTCACACTGCACACTCACACACTGCTCATGCTGCACACTCACACTCTGCTCACCCGGCACACTCACACTGCTGGTCCTGGACACCCACACACTACTCACCCTGCTCACCCACACTCTGCTCACCCTGCACACCCACAGACTGCTCACCCTGCACACCCACACATTGCTCACACTGCATACTCACACACTGCTCACCCTGCTCACTCACACTGCTGGCCTTGGACACCCACACACTGCTCACCCTGCACACTCACACACTGCTCACCCTGCACACTCACACACTGCTCGCCCTGCACACTCACACACTGCTCAACCTGTACACTCACACACTGCTGACCTGCATATGAACACACTGATCACCCCGCACACTCACACATGGCTGGACCTGGACACCCACACACTGCTCACCCTGCACAGCCACACACTGCTCTCCCTGCACTCTCAAGTCCTTCTCACTCTATAACATATTGCTATCCCTGGACACCCACACACTGCTCACCCTGCTCACTCACACGCTGCTGGCCCTGGACACCCACACACTGCTCACCCTGCACACTCACACACTGCTCACCCTGCACAACTACACACTGCTCACCCTGCACATCCACACTCTGCTCACCCTGCACACCCACACTCTGCTCACCCTGCACACCCACACACTGCTCTCCCTGCACACCCACACACTGTTCACACTGCACACCCACACACTGCTCACCCTGCATACTCACACACTGCTCACCCTACACACTGCGCAACCTGCACATCCACACTCTGCTCACCCTGCACACCCACACTCTGCTCACCCTGCACACCCACACACTGCTCATCCTGCACACCCACACACTGGTCACAAGGCACACTCACTCACTGCTCACCCTGCAGACTCACACATTGCTCACCCTGCACACTCACACCCTGCACACCCACACTCTGCTCACGCAGCACACCCACACAATGCTCACCCTGCACACCCAAACACTGTGGGTATTCAGTGTGAGCAGTGTGTGGCTGTCCAGGGCCAGGACTGCTCACACTCAAATACTGCTTACCCTGCACATCCACACATTACTCACCCTGCATACTCACAGAATGCTCATCCTCCACACTCACACACTGCTCACCCTGCATACTCACACACTGCTGGCCCTGCACACTCACACACTGCTCACCCTGCACACTCACACACTGCTCACCATGCACACTCACAGATTGCTCATCCTCCACACTCACACACTGCTCACCCTGCATACTCACACACTGCTGGCCCTGCACACTCACACACTGCTCTCCCTGCACACTCACACACTGTTCACCCTGCATACTCACAAACTGCTCACCCTGCACACTTACACCCTGCTCACTCTGCACACTCACACACTGCTCACCTTGCACACCCACACACTGCTCACCCTGCAAACCCACACACTGCTCACACTCACACACTGCTCACCCTGCACACCCACACACTGCTCACCCTACATATCAACACACTGCTCACCCTGTACACTCACGCACTGCTGGCCCTGGACACATGCACAGTGCTCACCCTGCACACCCACACACTGCTCACCCTGCACTCTCAACCACTGCTCACTCTTTAACACACTGCTGGCCCTGGACACCCACACGCTGCTCGCCCTGCACACTCACACACTGCTCACCCTGCACACCCACACACTGCTCACACTGCTCACCCACACTCTGCTAACCCTGCCCACCCACAAAATGCTCACCCTGCACACCCACACATTGCTCACCCTACACACTCACACACTGCACACCCTGCACACTCACACTGCTGGCCCTGGACACCAACACACTGCTCACCCTGCAAACTCACACACTGCTCACCCTGCACACCCACACACTGCTCACCCTGCTCACCCACACTCTACTCACCCTGCACACCCACAGACTGCTCACCCTGCACACCCACACACTGCTCACCCTGCACACTCACACTGCTGGCCCTGGACACCCACACACGGCTCACCCTGCACACTCACACTGCTGGCCCTGGGCACACACACAATGCTCACCCTGCTCACCCACACTCTGCTCACCCTACACACCCACACATTGCTCACACTGCATACTCACACACTGCTCACCCTGCTCACTCACACTGCTGGCCCTGGACACCCACACACTGCTCACACTGCATACTCACACACTACTCACCCTGCACACCCACAATCTGCTCACCCTGCATACTCACACACTGCTCACCCTGCATGCTCACACTCAGCTGGCTCTGGACACCCACACACTGCTCACCCTGCACACTCACATACTGCTCACCCTGCACACTCACACACTGCTCACCCTGCACACTCACACACTGCTCAACCTGTACACTCACACACTGCTGACCTGCATATGAACACACTGATCACCCTGCACACTCACACATGGCTGGCCCTTGACACCCACACACTGCTCACCCTGCACAGCCACGCACTGCTCACCCTGCACTCTCAAGTACTGCTCACTCTATAACATACTGCTGTCCCTGGACACCCACACACTGCTCACCCTGCTCACTCACACACTGCTCACCCTGCACACTCACACACTGCTGGCCCAGGACACCCACACACTGCTCACACTGCACACTCACACACAGCTCACCCTGCACAACCACACACTGCTCACCCTGCACATCCACACTCTGCTCACCCTGCATACCCACACACTGCACACCCTGCACACCCACACACTGTTCACACTGCACACCCACACACTGCTCACCCTGCATACTCACACACTGCTCACCCTGCACACTGCGCACCCTGCATACTCACACACTACTAGCCCCGGACACCCACACACTGTTCACCCTACACCCCCACACACTGCTCACCCTGCACACTCACACATTGCTCACCCTCCACACCCACACACTGCTCACCCTGCACACCAACAATCTGCTCACCCTGCACACCCACACACTGCTCATCCTGCACACCCACACACTGGTCACGAGGCACACTCACTCACTGCTCACCCTGCAGACTCACACATTGCTCACCCTGCACACTCACACCCTGCACACCCACACTCTGCTCATGCAGCACACCCACACAATGCTCACCCTGCACACTCACACACTGTGGGTATGCAGTGTGAGCAGTGTGTGCGTGTCCAGGGCCAGGACTGCTCACACTCAAATACTGCTTACCCTGCACACCCACACATTGCTCACCCTGCATACTCACACACGGCTCAACCTGCACACTCACAAACTGCTCACCCTGTATACTCACACACTGTTGGCCCTGGACAACCACACACTGCTCACCCTGCACACTCACACACTGCTCACCATGCACACTCACAGATTGCTCATCCTCCACACTCTCACACTGCTTACCCTGCACACTCACACACTGCTCTCCCTGCACACTCACACACTGTTCACCCTGCATACTCACAAACTGCTCACCTTGCACACTTACACCCTGCTCACCCTGCAAACTCACACACTGCTCACCTTGCACATCCACACACTGCTCACCCTGCACACCCACACACTGCTCACACTCACACACTGCTCACCCTGCACACCCACTGTTGGACTTGGCCCTTTTTCCTGAATTTTTTTGTTTTTATTTCTCCCAAGATGGCTGCCACAGGCCCCTACTACTGCAGAGTGGTCTTCATTAGTAGCACCCTAGCTGCCAGGAGCTGGCTGGAACCCCACAACAATGTTGCGACACCAGCCTGTTTTTTTTTGTCCCATAGGTAGAATGGGGAAGCTCCTGGAATGTGCTGGAACCATCTAGAAGGGAGGTGTGGTTTTTACTTTTGCCGCCTTGGCTAGAGGTCACCTGACCTAGGGCTACTTAAGTGAGGGAGGGAACTTTTTCGAGTTAGTTGGCCAGTGGGGTAAAGCAGAGCTGGAGAATCCACGCAGGAGTTTTAGGCGGTAGGGCCTAGCCAGGGACTTATGCCTCTGAGAGTGACAGGATTTAGGTGCTGCCTCTTAAGTGAGTGAGGGATCCTGTAAAGTCCACTGATCTTGCCCAACAGTAGGAGGACCCAGGCAACCTCTGCCCCGCCTGACTAGGAAGGACCTAGTCGCCAACTCAATCCCTACCCCCCAGGAACAGAACCCCCCAAGGGCGCCAGAGACATCTGCGCCATCAAGACTTCATATAGCAACTGATTGCAGAAACTGAATGCTGAACGCTCATGACACGACCGCATGCTGAAACTGAATGCTGAGACTTCGTGTCAAAACCTTAACACGGAAACCATATGCCAAGCTGATTGTGGAATTGCTGGGAATCGACCAGGTATTAGCGCTGTGACCCCTGCGCTCCCTGACCTGGCCTGAGATCCCCTGCAGCAAGCCCCGTCGAGCGCGGAACTCTCCGCTTAATTTGACCCCCCCCGGGGGCGTGGCTGAGCCGAGCCACAAGATGGCCGCTGTGTAACGGGGCTCTGCCGGCCGAACCCACAATCCGTTCACCCATCCGACTGCTGCTTCCTTCCCTGTGTTGCAGAGGGGCGGCGGGAACTGCCTGAGTGCTGAGGACCCGGCGACAGTTTTCGCAGCCGCAATCGGTGGCGGCGTTCTGACCCTGTGGCCCTCGTCGCATCGGCGGCCTGCGCACATCGCGCTGGGCGGCCGCACAACCAACGCGAGTCCCCGGTCGCAGGGCCGAGGCTCTGGCGGGCGCGGCGGCGCCGCCGCAAGACACAACAGGGGCGGGACTGGGCCGCCGCGTGCTGCCGGAGTGGTACGGCGGGACCCCTGGCAGGCTGCCAACTGGCCAACTTGAATCGGAGGAGGAGAAAAGTGGCAGAGAGCATTGCAGGCAGTCGAGGCCTGGAACGTGGGAGGGCGCCCTGGCCTGCTGATCCGGCAGACTCTCCGACCAGCACGGGGAGCGGGGTATGCTGAGCCCCTGAGGTGGAAGCCAGATCCTTCCTGAATGTAGGTGGCGCATGGTGGCACAATCACACTCGTAGCCCTCCTGGGGAGTGTCGGACTGAGTGAGGAGGTGGAGGCGCGGCGCTCTACAGCGGGGGGCCGGAGAAACGTGACCGTGGATGGTGCCCTGATGCTGCAGGACCACCGTGTACATGCCTAGTGAGGCGGCGCCAACACACGCCAGTGGACAGGGCGCGCTGGTGACCTGGTGAGCCTGACCGTTGCGGGGCGGTCTATACCCACAGCAGGGACTGCGGTGGCGGCCCGAGGTGGACGTGGCTCGGGGATCTGCAGGACCTGCGGACCTGATACTCAGTCGACTCTTCGGAGTCCCCCCCCGGAGCCCCCACCGTGTCCCCCAAAGTATAATGGGGAAGCCGGATGCCAAGCAGCCGAAGCTGCATTTCGAGCGACGCGATGCCCGGAACATAGAGGTGGAGACGACATCCCAGACGGTGGTCCCCGAAACACAGATGGACCCCACACAAGAGGACAACATAAAGAGTATGTTTCGTGATCTCAAAGGCTGCCTCAAGGAAATAGACAACAAATTGGATTCCATGGCTCTGCGCATAGACGGCATCTCTCACAAAGTCGACCAACATGAGGACTGACGGCGGCGGAGGCGCGGATCGCTGAGTGTGAGGAGGGCCACAGTGATACCCGGGAAAAACTGTTGCGCATGGATAAGGTCCTGGAAGTAATACATGGACGTAACGAAGATTTGGAAGCCCGCTCCCGCAGGAATAACATACGAATTATTGGAATTGCGGAATCCACAAATATTGGAAATATGGAGCAGTTCGTAGAGGGCATGTTCCGTGACTTGTTTGGTGCGGACCTGTCGGCCATGTTTTTGGTCGAGCGTGCACACCGTACGCTGGGCCCGCGCCCGGTGCCGCGTGCGCCGCCGCGCCCGATACTTGCCCGAGTCCTCAATTACAGGGACAGGGACACCATACTGAGGCTCTCCCGGGAAAAAGGCGCACTAACCTTCCAAAACATGGCTATCTCCTTATACCCTGACTTTACACAAGCTGTGCAGTCTGCGAGGAGAGAATTCATGCCGGCCAAAAAGATCTTTCAAAAAATGGGGACCAAGTACGCCATGTTATACCCTGCCAAACTGAAGATCCAGGTTAAGGGGAAGCCGCTGATGTTCACGGAGGCGAAAGAGGCGCTGAAATTTGCACGACAAACAGAGCGGTCACACCGGGAGCCACGTGATGGCCGAGGGACCCCCCCGGCAAGCCAGCAGAGTGACAACGAGTAAAATATTATACTTATTTGAGGGCCGTGATTGTCTGCGACGCCATGCGAAGCCCTAAGGCCTTGTTGTTAAGTATGCACCATCTCTTTCTTGATACTGTCTTGGGGCTTGGGGTGGGTAAGGGGCACAATGCTGGGCCATCGGAGGAAGTTGGACACGGGGCAGAGACTGGTTTTGACTTTTGGCTGAGTACCGATAATGTGCTGGGCAAGGCGGGGGGCATGTCCTGCTGCAATTAGGTATATTGACATTACGGAAGGCAGGAAATGTTCGGCCACCCTGTCACTTCAAGACAGGGGAGGGTGCCGGCGACCCCATGCCCCCGAAGGGATGATTCCCGAGATATTGCTTGAGGAGGGTTGTTGTTTGTTTTGTTCGGGGGGGGGTGATGGATCTCAACCTGATTGGGGGGTTGGAGTGGGAGGAGGGAGGGTACGTTCTTTGTTGTTTTGTGTTAATGTACTGCAGTACTCTTGCACACAACTGATTGATAGGACATCACTGTTTCCGACCGTCTCTAAGTTGATGCTGGGGGTGGGCCATGGTGCACTGGGGCTCCCACCACATGCCCCACTTGCTGATCTAAAGGTAGACATACAGCCGCGTAGGATACGTGTATATATATCCCTCTGTCCGCGCTGTGCTGCCTGACATGGAACATTCGCGGTTTAAATGACCACCGCAAGATCCGGCTGACGCACGCACACCTGACCAGACACCACATCGACATATGTCTCTTACAGGAGACCGACCTGTTGGGGGGGGCTGGGGAGCGTCTCAGACATGCCAGATGGGGTGAAGTCCACGCCTCTGGATACTCCAACTATTCCCGTGGGGTGGCCATATTGATTCGTAAGGGCCTACCGTGGCAAACATTGAAGGTACACATCGACCCCGAGGGGAGATATATATTACTGTTGGGGCGCTTATGTCACACACAGGTAATAGTTATCAACACTTATGGCCCTAACACGGACGACCCAGGTTTTTTCCGGCATGTTTGGCCAAAGCACAGACACTGGGCGAGGGGACATACATATGGGGCGGAGACTTCAATGCCGTGCTTTCACTGGAATTGGACAGGGAGGGGGCTGCTCGCACACACCACCCACAAACGGCCGGTCTCCTTCGGGGCCTGATGGAGGAATATAATTTACTGGATTCTTGGCGAATATTGCACCCTGCGGTGAGGGAGGGCACCTGTTTCACACCGCACAGAGGAGCCTGGTCCAGACTAGACTTTTGGCTATTGTCCCCGAATGTGCACGCCTGGGTGTCTGGGGTTCATCATAGGGCGCGCACCCTCTCAGACCAATCCCCGGTAGAGCTAGTGCTACAGGTCCCCAAACCATACATTCCACCCTTCACATGGAGACTGCCGGCGCACGCCTTGTTAGATCAGGTGTTCCGCGAAGATATACACCAGCACATCCTCGACTATTTCATAATTAACACTAACTCGGTGCCCTCGCTGGGCACCGTGTGGGACGCATTTAAGGTGGTTATAAGGGGCCACTGTATTGCGGGGCAAGCCCGAGTACTGAAGGATATTAGGAACACGCTCCAAGGGCTGGAGGAACATCTACACACCCTGGAGGTGCAATATTGCTCTAACCCTTCGGCGGCCACGCTAGCGGAGACACGCACCAAGCTTACGGAATATCAAACTGAGGCGGTGTTAGACGGACCGGGAGGGTCGGCCGAGGACAAGAGGAGAGGTCTCCGGGGAGAGCCGTCTCCAGCGATCGTACAGACAAATAACTTCCCCCCCACAGACAGATACCACACTAGGATAAGATTTAGCGTTCTTTATATGCACTTCTTAAGGTACGATGAAATGGTACAAGGAGGTCTGGACTCAGGGGTCCCCTCGATTAAGTCTCTCAAGATAGGAAAAGGGGGTAGCGGGACAGTCTGTTTACCAGTCTGGTAGTTCGGATGATATGGTGATTAGCTCACAATCCTCGAGCTTGGTGGTTTAGCTGGTACGGGCCGCGGCAGCGTCAGCAGGTCCCGGTGGAGATGGTCGATACACGGTCCGCGGCAGCGCCAGCAGGTCCCGGTGGAGATGGTCGAGGTACGGTCCGCGGCAGCGCCAGCAGGTCCCGGTGAAGGTGGTCGTTACAACGGTCCGCGGCAGCGCCAGCAGGTCCCGACGAGGATGGATGTTGCAGAAGGCCGCGGCAGCGCCAGCAGGCAGGACGATAGTTCGCAAGGTAGGGCTACGGCAGCGCCAGTAGTCCGTCAAGGCTGAGTTCTCTCGGTGTCTCTCGACTCCAGGATACAACTGCCTCCCTGCTCCGGAGCTGCCCCAGTTATAGGGCAGGCGCCCTTTGATGTCCGGACCCTCGCACTTGGAGGTCGGAGGGTCCGGGATGAAGGTGTCCAGACACCCAGCAGGGGGTGGAGCCAGCGCCTGGGGGAGCTGGAGGCGATCGGCACCTGGCGGGGGAGAGTCCTTGGCGCTTCGTTCTCTCATTGACCTGCCAAGTGGTCCGCTCACCTCCTGGGTGGAGGGTGGTGCCGGGATGTCAGGGCCGGCCAGGCCCAGGGTTAGGGTCGGATGAAGGCCACGCGGCCTCGTGGCGCAGGGCCCAAGATGGCGGCTTGACCCGGCCGGGGGAGCCGGTGGTGGCTTGGGTCCGTGATACATGGAGGTCCGAGGGCAGGAATTCCGTCGGGAGACGGGGTGCGGGTGATTCTCGTGGGTCACGCCTGGTGGGCCTGGGCTGGGGCCCTGTTATGCGGGGAGGGAGCCAGCCCTTCGGGTGGCCTGTCCAACATGCGTCCCCCCCAGCTGAAGGCGGGGAGAGTCACCCATCTCCTTGGGGACTTTCCTCGTCGAGGCGGAAAAAGCGTGACAGGCCATCCGCGTTGGCGTGGTCTTGGCCCGGTCGGTGCTCCACGGTGAAGTCCATTCCCTGCAGGGATATGGACCAGCGCAATAGTTTTGGGTTCTCCCCCCGCATCTGCATCAGCCACTGCAGGGGTCGATGGTCGGTTTGTACCCGGAAGTGGGTACCGAAGAGATAGGGCCGGAGTTTTTTGAGGGCCCACACCACTGCGAAGGCCTCCCTCTCGATTGTGCTCCAGCGCTGTTCTCGGGCCAGGAGACGTCGGCTGATGAAGGCCACCGGCTGGTCATGACCTTCGGGGTTCACTTGAGAAAGAACCGCCCCGATGCCGTGGTCGGAGGCGTCTGTCTGTACCACGAATTCCCGACTGTAATCGGGGGCCTGGAGTACAGGGGCGGTGCACAGGGCGGCCTTCAGCTTCTCGAAGGCCGCTTGACAATCGGGGGTCCAGTTAATCCGCTTCGGTAGGTTTTTGGACGTGAGACCCGTGAGGGGCCCCACAATGCTGCCGTAGTCCCTCACGAACCGCCGATAGTAGCCGGTGAGCCCCAAGAAGGCTCGGACCTCGGTCTGGGTGACGGGGGGCTGCCAGGACTGGATGGCAGCTATTTTAAGTTGCAGCGGGGCCACCAGCCCGCTTCCCACCTGGTGTCCAAGGTAGGTCACGGACCCTTGACCAATTTGGCATTTGCCGGCCTTAATCGTGAGGCCGGCCCGCTGGAGGGCCTGTAGGACCTCTTGGAGGTGGAGGAGGTGGTCGGACCAGTGGCGGCTGTATACAGCGATATCGTCCAGGTAGGCCGCGCTGAACTCTTCGAGCCCCGCCAAGACCTGGTTCACCAGACGTTGAAACGTGGCGGGGGCGTTCTTCATGCCGAAGGGCATGACCTTGAAGTGGTAGTGGCCATCGGGGGTAGAGAAGGCAGATCGTTCCTGAGCCCGGGGTGTGAGGCCGATCTGCCAGTAGCCCGCTGTTAGGTCGAAGATACTGAGGTAGCGGGCGGCCCCCAGCCGGTCGATCAGTTCGTCCGCCCGGGGGATAGGATGAGCGTCGGTCCGGGTGACAGCGTTTAAGCCCCGGTAGTCGACGCAGAATCTCAGTTCAGGTGTGGTGCCGGGGGCAGCGGCTTTGGGTACCAATACAACCGGGCTGGCCCAGGGACTGTCCGAGGGCTCGATGACCCCGATCGTGAGCATTCTGGCTACTTCCTCTTGTATGCAAGCCCGTACCCGATCAGGTACGCGATAGGCCCGGTGTCGGATAGGGGGACTGTCCCCGGTGTCCACGTCGTGCAAGCACCAAGGGGTGACCCCGGGGGTGAGGGAGAACAGTGTAGCGAACCGCAGCAGGAGGTCCCGGCAGCCCTGGCGTTGCTCTGGGGTGAGGGCATCGGAGAGCCGGACCCCGTCTACGGAACCGTCGTTCTCCTGAGCCTTCAGTAGATCCGGGAGGGGTTCGGAGTCTTCCTCTGCCCCACTGTCCGTAGCCATCAGGAGGCTAAGTTCTGAGCGCCCAAAGTGTGGTTTGAGTCTGTTGGTGTGGAGGACCCGAAGGGGGTTCCGGGGGGGTCCCCATGTCGATGAGGTAAGTGACGGGGCTTTTGCGCTCGACCACTTTGAAGGGCCCCGTCCACTTATCTTGCAAGGCACATGGTTCGGTGGGGGACATCACCCACACTTGTTGACCAGGTTCGAACTCGACGGAGGAGGCATTGCGATCATACCACCTCTTCATGTCTTCCTGGCTGGCCTCGAGGTTCGCCTTGGCCATCTCCCTGAAGCGCCGAGTCTGGTTGCGTAGGGCCAGGAGGTACCTGAAGACGTCTGGAGGGGTCTTTAGGGGGGCCATCTCCCAACCTTCTTTGACTAGGCTGAGGGGCCCCCGCACAGGGTGCCCGTACAGGAGTTCGAAAGGGCTAAAACCGAGGGATTTCTGGGGAACTTCCCGGTAGGCGAAGAGGAGGCACGGGAGTAGTACATCCCACTGGCGACGGAGGGGCTCTTCCAATCCCCCAATCATCCCCTTGAGAGTGCGGTTGAATCGCTCCACTAGTCCATTCCCTTGGGGGTGATAGGGGGTCGTGAATCTGTAGGTGACCCCGCACTGTTGCCAGAGGGACTTCATGTATTTGGAGATGAAGTTCGTCCCTCGGTCGCTGACGACTTCTCGTGGGAAGCCCACCCGGGAGAAGATCCCCATTAGGGCCCGGCCAACCACTGGAGCGGTCACAGTTCGTAGGGGCACCGCCTCGGGGTAGCGGGTGGCGTGGTCCACCAGTACTAGGATGAACCTGTGTCCTTGCGCCGTGCGGGGGTCCAGGGGCCCCACAATGTCTATCCCTACCCTCTCGAACGGGGTAGTGACCACTGGGAAGGGTTGTAGAGGGGCTTTCAGCTTACGACCACTCTTCCCGCTGGCTTGGCACGTGGGGCAGGACCGGCAGTGGTTCAGGACGTCGTTCCTCATCTTCGGCCAGAAAAAGTGGGTTACTAGGCGACTGTAAGTTTTGTCCTGGCCCAGGTGTCCAGCCAGGGGTACATCGTGGGCCAGGTTGAGCAGAAAGTCTCTGAAGCGGAGAGGTACCACTAGTACTCGACCGGCCCCTAGCTCCGCGATTCTTTGTTCGCTGTATAGCAGGTCGTTATCCCAGTAGACCCAGTGAGTTCCGGTGGAGTCCCCTGCGCTCTGGGCGCTGGCTTGTCGGCGGAGTCCCTCGAGGGAGGGGCAGGTCTTTTGCTCCTGGCGGAACTGTTCCTGGGTGGGCCCCCCTTCTTGACGCCATTGAGCCAGGCCGGGTAAGTCCTGGGGTTGCGTGTCCCCTTCGATCGTTGGTTCCGGGGGGTTGGCCTCGTCGTTGTCTTCTACTGGGGCGACCGGGGGCGGAGGTGCTGGCCATTCCGGTTCTTCGGATCGGGGGACGGCACGGGCGGCCATGGACCGGGTGGTTACGCAGGCCCAGTCCGGGAGGCCCAGCATCCCCAGGTGCTCTCTTCTCTCGACGGTGGCCCACGGGGAACTCTCAAGGTCATTCCCCAGGAGGCAGTCCACGGGGGCATCATCCCGGACCGTCACCTTCAACAGGCCGGAGACCCCTCCCCATTCGAAGGGGACGCAGGCCATTTGACACAGACTTTCGGAGTTGTCGGCTGAGCGGACGGGGCAGAGAATGTTCGGCAGGATCTGCTCGGGCTTCACCAGGTGACAGCGGACGGCCGTCACACTGGCGCCTGTGTCACGTAAGGCCTCGGCCCGATGCCCATTAATGGTCACCCACTGTCCGTATTTCCTGGTGTTGGCGGGTAGGGGAGCCCGCGGGACCATGTCTTTTCCCCCTAGACACGCTAGAACCATGGCGGCCGGTTCCCACTCTTGCTGGGCCGGCTCATACTCTTCCTGTTCCTCTGATAGTCGTTCTTCCCCCAGGGCGGCGGCAGCCACCTGGCGGGGCTTGGGTGTTTGGTTCTGCGGGCAGCTCGGGTCATTGGCGTAGTGGCCGACTCGCTGGCATCGGTGGCACGTGACGTTGGCTCGGAACCCAGGACGCATCGGGGGGTTGCCCCGGCCGGTCGGGGGCGGGTTGCTGGTCACGGTTGTTGCCGGGGGGCTGTCTCTCCCTCGCCCCTGGCCTCCTCCTCCTCGGGGACGGTGCTGGCCTTGGTTGCTTCGGTTTTGCTCGTGTGGTCCTCTCCGGCCCACTCGGGTGCTTTCCCATCGATCAGCCTCAGCGGCGAGCTGCCGGGGGTCAGTCAGTTTACTGTCGAGGAGGTGCTGCCTGAGCTCGACGAAACAGTTGTTCGACAGGTGTTCCCATACCATAAGGTTAAAGAGTTGTTCGTAGGTTGTTACCTGGCTCCCCTTGATCCAACCCTCGAAGGCTCGGCTGAAATAGTTGACATACTCCACCCAAGTTGTACCCGGGATCCGGGTGCAATCTCTGAACCTCTGGCGGTACATCTCGGGTGTGAGGCCGTAGCGGGTGAGGAGGGCAGCCTTCATGTGGTCGTAGGACGACATTTGGTGATCTGGGAGCTGCAGCAGGGCATCGCGGCCTTCGTTGACGAACCTCCCCCATAGTCCGGCTCCCCAATCACTCCGGTCGATCCGGTGGGAGGTCATGGCGATCTCGTAGGCTTTGAACCACTGTTGTATGTCGTCTTCTCGAACATACTCTCGGACAACATCCTTGGGGATGTGGACTTTTTTCTCGGTTGCTCCCGGGGTGTGCGGTCGCTCAGGCATCCCCGGTTCTTTATTCTGTTTCCGAAGTTCTATTTCCGCCAGTTTGCGCTCGTGTTCGAGTGTTATTTTTTTTTCCTCAAGCTCTCTCTGTCTTTGCTTTTCTTCTCGCTCTTCTCGGAGCCGCAGATGCTCTAGATTCATTTTCTGCTCGGCTAACTTGAGTTCACCGTCCATCTTGAGTCGTGCCATTTCCAATTCGTGTAGTCTGGTTCTTTCTCTTTCCTGGATCTCCTCCTGCGAGAGGCCCGTTCCCCGCTCCTCGGGAGCCGTGGCGTTCCCCTCTGGTGCGACACTGTTTTGGTCGGAGGGTCCGGCGATCCCAGTTTCTGTCCACGACTCAAGGGCGTGCTTCAAATCATCTTTGGTACTCAGGCCGGTGGTAGCAATGCCTAGTTCCATGCAGAATTGTTTAAGTTCGCGGTGGCTATATTCTTCCAACTTATCCATTTGGAACTTTTCAGTGGAACCGCTATCTTTGGCTGACATCGTGGTTTTGTCGTGGGGTGAGCTACTCTCTGTACGATTACGCGTTGATTCGGATCGCGCCGCTGGCCACCAATGTTAGACGGACCGGGAGGGTCGGCCGAGGACAAGAGGAGAGGTCTCCGGGGAGAGCCGTCTCCAGCGATCGTACAGACAAATAACTTCCCCCCCACAGACAGATACCACACTAGGATAAGATTTAGCGTTCTTTATATGCACTTCTTAAGGTACGATGAAATGGTACAAGGAGGTCTGGACTCAGGGGTCCCCTCGATTAAGTCTCTCAAGATAGGAAAAGGGGGTAGCGGGACAGTCTGTTTACCAGTCTGGTAGTTCGGATGATATGGTGATTAGCTCACAATCCTCGAGCTTGGTGGTTTAGCTGGTACGGGCCGCGGCAGCGTCAGCAGGTCCCGGTGGAGATGGTCGATACACGGTCCGCGGCAGCGCCAGCAGGTCCCGGTGGAGATGGTCGAGGTACGGTCCGCGGCAGCGCCAGCAGGTCCCGGTGAAGGTGGTCGTTACAACGGTCCGCGGCAGCGCCAGCAGGTCCCGACGAGGATGGATGTTGCAGAAGGCCGCGGCAGCGCCAGCAGGCAGGACGATAGTTCGCAAGGTAGGGCTACGGCAGCGCCAGTAGTCCGTCAAGGCTGAGTTCTCTCGGTGTCTCTCGACTCCAGGATACAACTGCCTCCCTGCTCCGGAGCTGCCCCAGTTATAGGGCAGGCGCCCTTTGATGTCCGGACCCTCGCACTTGGAGGTCGGAGGGTCCGGGATGAAGGTGTCCAGACACCCAGCAGGGGGTGGAGCCAGCGCCTGGGGGAGCTGGAGGCGATCGGCACCTGGCGGGGGAGAGTCCTTGGCGCTTCGTTCTCTCATTGACCTGCCAAGTGGTCCGCTCACCTCCTGGGTGGAGGGTGGTGCCGGGATGTCGGGGCCGGCCAGGCCCAGGGTTAGGGTCGGATGAAGGCCACGCGGCCTCGTGGCGCAGGGCCCAAGATGGCGGCTTGACCCGGCCGGGGGAGCCGGTGGTGGCTTGGGTCCGTGATACATGGAGGTCCGAGGGCAGGAATTCCGTCGGGAGACGGGGTGCGGGTGATTCTCGTGGGTCACGCCTGGTGGGCCTGGGCTGGGGCCCTGTTATGCGGGGAGGGAGCCAGCCCTTCGGGTGGCCTGTCCAACAGGCGGATAGGGAGCTTAAATTTTTGCATAAGCACGCGGTGGCCCGCCGGTATGGTGAAGGGGACCGCCCGGGCAGAACACTTGCCAATTTGTTATGGTCACAAATAAATTCCTCTTATATCTCCTCAGTCGAAACTGCACAGGGTAGCCTTGCACACACGCCCCCGGAAATTTTGGGTACGTTTCGGACATTCTATAAAGACTTATACAGATCTCAGGGAGTTCCTACATCGGAAGAATTGTCCGATTACCTTGACACGATACAATTGATCTGGTTTGATGCGCACCAAAAAGGCTATTTCGATCTCCCCTTTACGGTAGAAGATGTCAAGCAAGCAATAGGGTCCCTAACGGCCGGAAAAGCGCCAGGACCAGATGGCCTACCAGCGCAATTCTATAAGGAATATGCTGACCTCCTAGCCCCCAGACTGTTGGCCGTCTATGCGGAGGCGGTGGAGGCGGGATTACTCCCGGCGTCCATGAGGGAGGCAATCGTCATTACTCTTTTAAAGCCAGACAAGAATGCCCAGAAATGCGACTCCTATAGGCCACTGTCCCTAATCAACACAGATGCGAAAATATTCGCCAAAATGCTTGCCACGCGGCTGCAGCCAGCACTGCCCCTTATGATACGCCCAGATCAGTCGGGATTCGTTCCGGGCCGCTCCACGTCTCACAACCTCCGAACCCTATTTGGGGTACTGCACTATTTGGCCCCGCATGTAAAAGCCGCTGCGGTGCTGCTGGACGCCACGAAAGCGTTCCATTCCCTGGAATGGGGATTCCTGTTTCCGCTACTGCAGCGAATGGGGATAAGTGAGTCCTTTATTCGCTATATCAGGTTGCTCTACACTACCATCTCGGCCCGAGTACGGGTAAACGGGCTTATCTCTGAGCCCTTTGCCATTGGCAGAGGCACGCGGCAGGGTTGCCCTCTGTCGCCCCTACTCTTTGCGATCGCCACTGAGCCACTGGCAGCACGGATCAGACAGCACCACACGGCCAGGGGCATCGGGTTCTCGTCCTGGGCACTAACCATCTCTATGTACGCTGATGACATCACTCTGTACATGGTTGATCCACATGAAAATCTCTCCCCCATGACGAGAGAGTTGATACACTATGGCACGCTATCGGGGGTAACTATTAATTGGGAGAAATCGGTCATTTTGCCCCTGACGACTGGGACGCGCCGCTTTACTCCGGACTGCCCGTTGGGGTGGGCGAGCGGACCAGTGCGCTACCTGGGGATATGGATTAGCACTGATATGCAGGAATTGTGGACTGAAAATTATGGGCGAGCGCTGGGATGGGTCGAGGAAAAGGTGAGCCGTTGGAAGAACTTGCCCCTTTCTCTAGCTGGGCGAATAGCTGTGGCCAAAATGGTCATATTGCCCAAACTGCTGTATCTATTTGCCAACATCCCACTGCCCCTGACCGCACATTTTCTGAAACAAATGCGCTCGCAGATGATAGAACTGGCGTGGGGCGGGGGGCAGCCGAGGGTGGCCTGGGAGACCCTTACTCTCCCACAACGACAAGGCGGAATGACGGCTCCAGACTTCACGTTATATGCCTACTGCGCACAAGCGGAGTTTTTGCGCTACTGGGTACACCCTTTCAGCTGCATGTGGCGATAGAGATAGATAGGGTGGCCCCGCTTCCGCTAAGCACGGCCCTGTACGCACCCCACAAGAGAAGATGCAAAGACGTTGACACTGTGCACGCCCTTAAGTGGGCCTGGGACGGGCTGCGTCGTCGAGCCAAGTTGGACCTTCTCTTTACCAAATCGATACCCCTGCGCGGAAATCCCATGTGGCCCCCACTGCAAAACATGAAAACCGGGGAACGAGCAATGACACACGGCCTTAATACTGGGGGGACCTCTTCCCGAATGATACCTTCCTCACGCCAGCACAGATGTGTGGTACGGAGGCCCCGACGATGCTCGACACACTGCTATATCATCAGCTTCGCCACACATGTCAAAAGCTGTTTCCTACTTTTCCGGCGCCGCCACCAGATCTGCTGGCCCTTGAGAACGTGATCCGGGTGGAATCGGGGCGTAAACTAGTGTCCCGCTTGTATGGCAGCATGCAGAGTAATCACCCAATAGTGGTCCCAGCGGCGCGACATCTGTGGAATACGGAACTAGGCATCGAACTAACTGACGATCATTGGGATATGTGCTGTAAACTACTTGAGACTCTTTCCCCTAACTATAGACTCCGGCTGATACATTGTAAATACATACATATGGTATATCGTACTCTGAGCCGGCTCCATCGTATGGGCGTGAGGGACGCGGACAATTGCTGGCGTTGTAGTGCGCCCGGCGCCGCATTCTTACATATGGCGTGGGAGTGTCCCGTGTTGGCCGCCTTCTGGACTAGGGTAATGGAGCTGGTGTGTGCGATCACTGGCCTACTGATCCCATGCACTCCGCAGACTACATTACTGGGGATCTTACATATGGTCAAGCCTAAACACCGTAAACTGCCGGCCATACTGATTCTGCTTGCAAAAAGACAGGTTGCGATGCACTGGGGAGCGCCTACATCACCTACTATTAGGGACTGGATCAAGAGCGTGGTCTACTGCCAGACACAACTTGCTTTATATTGGGAGCTCTTACCAGTGCGCTCGCGGCCGAAGGACATATGGGAACCATTCACGCACTGGTTGGCTCAAACTACGATTCAGGCATTGTAAAGAAGTATTGTACACTGATAATAGCCGGGGCAGGACGGGAGCTGGAGAGATCGTGGGGTGTCGAGGTCATCATGTGTGAGGGGCGTGGGTTACGGGGTGGGGGGGGCCGTGCAAGACTTACCGAGCACTAACGGGTTGGCACCTGGTCCTCCTATTTCTATTGTTGTATTGGTGGGGGACTGTGTTGTCACTACACTATTTGATTCATACTGCAGAGACTTGTATTTGTTCTGTTGTTGAAAATGCAAATAAAAAGAATTAAAAAAAAAAAATTGACCCCCCTGGCGCAGGGGCTAGAGCGCGCTCACCGCCGAGGCCCCGAAGCCTGAAGTGTGCCCCCTCATCGTGTCGAGGCTGGCGGAGAAGCCCGGGGCCCCGTCGCTGCCGTCGCAGCTGCTGGAGGAGGTGCGTGAGGCCGTGGCCTGCCCCCGTCGCTGAAGAATCGACTGCGGAGTCCGGAGCTGGGTTGGACGCCTCAAGACGTCGAGATCAAGGTAAGCCGGGAGGCTTGGGGACGGACCCCGGTGCGCCCCCTACAGACCGGGAGGAGCACCGCACCCTGAGACCCTGGTTCCCCTCCGTGGGAGTTCCCCCGTTCACCCCGGACTGTGACACCCCTCCGAGGGATTGCCCATTCCTACAAGACTGTCGAGTAGCGTTGTGCCCCGTGAACGGCACCGGAGTACGGGAGGCTTGCTCATTACATGTATCGTTGTGCTCCGTGAACTGCCCAGAAGTGCCGGATGCTGGTATATTACGAGCGGCGCTGTGGTTGTAGGCTCTGCTCATAAGTGCTTCAGTCTGATAAATTACGAGTCGCGCTATGTTCGCAGGCTCAGCTCTGAAGTGTTCAATGCTTAGATGTTACGAGTAGCGCTACGTTCGCAGGCTCTGCTCCGAAGTGTTCAATGCTTAGATGTTACGAGTAGCGCTATGTTCGCAGCCTCTTCTCCGAAGTGTTCAATGCTTAGATATTACGAGTAGCGTTATGATCGTAGGCTCTACTCAGAAGTGTCCAATGCTTAATTATTACGAGTAGCGTTATGATCGTAGGCTTTACTCAGAAGTGTCCACTGCTTAGTTATTACGAGTAGTGCTGTGTTCGTAGGCTTTGTCCAAAGGTGCACCAGGCCAGATTGACGTGTATAGCGTGGAAATCATCCACTGAGGCGCGAAGGGTACCAGGGGTAGCGGTAAGCCCGCGAAGTCTGACCTGAGTCCCTGCTTGCCCCCAGGTGTGGCGCTACAATCCCCAGTCCTTACAACCAAGGTTAGGATATACAAAGGTGGCCTAGGGCCTCTGGGGAAAGTGCTGGTGAATATTATGGTTGGTGGGTGCAACAAATGCTAATCGCTAATGAACTGCATTGACATCTAATGAATTGCATTTACCGTTAATGAACTGCATTGACATCTAATGAATTGCATTTACCATTAATGAATTGCACTTACATATAATGAACTGCATTTACATCTGATGAACTGCATTTACCGTTAATGAACTGCATTGACATCTAATGAATTGCATTTACCGTTAATGAATTGCACTTACATATAATGAACTGCATTTACATCTGATGAATTGCATTTACATATACTGAACTGTCTTTATGCCTATCTGCTTGGATAAACTTGAGTTATTGCATAAACCCTACAGTGTGGCGTCCCTTATTGTGTGCGTTCCCTGCTTCAGAGGTTGTGTGTGTTGTGTGGTCGCTTTACACAGAAGCCTTTGGGTGCCCAGCCGCTCGAGTCACGTTACCCCCTTAGGGCTTGGTGACCCCAGGTCTTACATTGGTGGCAGCGGTGGGATAAGGACCTGTGACCATACAGCACCCTTCCATGAAGCAGAGGGCGCAACAATTAAACGCCTATTGTATTGAAGCTCTGCAACTGTTATTACTGCACTGATTGCATTCCACTGTCCAGACTGAGGGTGTAAAATCCTGGTTAGCTGGTAACTGTCATCCATATCCTAGAGTTTTTCTTCCTTACTATCTAGGTCCTCACCTGTCACGATGGAGTTCCGGTTAGCCGACCTCGAGGGGTACACTGTAAGGCAACTGAGGGAATTTGGGCAGGGGATGGGGGTGCCTGGGGTGCGGAGGGCCAAAGGACCGGAACTCCGTACCGCCTTAAGGGCATGGGTAGAGGCCCACCCAGATGGGAGAGAGGATGAGGGACAGGAGGCGCCAGATGCACCTCAGGAGGAGAGCGCCCAGGAAGTACTAGACATACTCAATGTGGATATGTCCGAAAATGTGCCCCCAGGGAGATGTTCTGGGGCCAGTAGTAGGACAGGGTCTAGTGGGAGCGCGTCTCCAAAGGAGTATGAGGACAGGAGGGAGGAGAGGCAGTTAAAGTGGGAGATGGCCAAGTTGGAACAAGAGAGAGAAAGGGAATTGGCCAAGTTGGAACAAGAGAGAGAAAACAAGAGATGGGCAATGGAAGAAAAGAAGATGGCGCACGAGCTTCAGCTGAAGGAGTTGGAGCTGCGCGCTATCCAGTTAAAGGCGTCCAATAACGACAATGGTGGCAGCGTACCAAAAGATCCCCAGGAGTTAAAATTCTATTTATCCAAGGGTGTTATGGCCAGGGTGTCTGAGGAGGCATTGGGGAGTGACCCTGAAGGGGGTGGTGCAGGGATCTTCCAACCCAGCGAGGTGGGAGAGGTGGCGAATAGCCCAGCTAGGTCCCCGGGAAGAGAGAGGGTTGTAGGGCCTCACGACCTATCCATAGGAAGGAGTGAGACGGGGAGGTGTCCCGAGGTGCCCCAACCGCAGTCTCAGGGCCTGGAGAGTTCCGTAAGGGAGCCCCAGGTTGGGAGCCTAGGCTGTCCTGATGTGCCGCCCGGTGAGGGAGAGCCCCTAGTGTCAGGAGGACCCGGGGCGACTGTAATCAGAGCTCCTGAGGTTCTGGGGTCGGCCCAGTCGCAGGGTTTAGATCCTGGGCTGGGATGCCAGGTTCAGGGGTTGCCTGACCTGGCGGGTGGGGCATCTGTTACCAGTGTCCCCCCAGAAGTGTCTTCCAGGGGTACTTCTCCTGTTGGGAGGGTGCGGAACTCTGGGAGGGGGTGCAGGGAAGACTCACCCCTGGCACCGTGCAGCCTAAGGGTTTAGACCCTAGGCTGGGGAACCAGTTGAGGGGGCAAGGCCCTGGACTGGGGAGAGAATGGTGGTCTGAGGGTGCCTCGCATGGGAGTAGGGTGAGGAACCCCAGAAGGAGAGGTAGGGGGAGGAGAGCCTCGCCCCTGATGGCTGGTCAGCCTGAGGGTGCGGACCCCAGGTGGAAGGACCAGTGGCAGTTTGGGACTGCAAGGAGGAGGAGGGGAGTGGTCAACGGGCACTACAGGCCTGGGGCTACTGCCCCCCACTCTGCGAGACCACAAGGGCCAGAGACATCTGGATGGCCCAGGGGCCGGTCCTGGCCACAACCAGCTGGGGAGCCCCAGTGGGGTGGCTTCGTTGGTCCAGGGAGGTTTGAGAGGGAACCCTCGGGTTCCAGAGTAGAGGAGAACCTGTGGATACTCCTGCAGTTGCGGGCCTGCATCCACCTTTTCTCGCCCCAAGCAGGGAAGCCCATCAAGGCATTGATCGGTCTACCCTGGCTTTCGGCTGGGGGGACGTGTGTTGGACTTGGCCTTTTTTCCTGAATTTTTTTGGGTTTTTTTCTCCCAAGATGGCTGCCACAGGCCCCTGCTACTGCAGAGTGGTCTTCATTAGTAGCACCCTAGCTGCCAGGAGCTGGCTGGAACCCCACAACAATGTTGCGACACCAGCCCGCCTTTTTTTGTCCCATAGGTAGAATGGGGAAGCTCCTGGAATGTGCTGGAACCTTCTAGAAGGGAGGTGTGGTTTTTACTTTTGCCGCCTTGGCTAGAGGTCACCTGACCTAGGGCTACTTAAGTGAGGGAGGGAACTTTTTCAAGTTAGTTGGCCAGTGGGGTAAAGCAGAGCTGGAGAATCCACGCAGGAGTTTTAGGCGGTAGGGCCTAGCCAGGGACTTATGCCTCTGAGAGTGACAGGATTTAGGTGCTGCCTCTTAAGTGAGTGAGGGATCCTGTAAAGCCCACTGATCTTGCCCAGCAGTAGGAGGACCCAGGGAACCTCTGCCCAGCCTGACTAGGAAGGACCTAGTCGCCAACTCAATCCCTACCCCCCAGGAACAGAACCCCCCAAGGGCGCCAGAGACATCTGCGCCATCAAGACTTCATATAGCAACTGATTGCAGAAACTGAATGCTGAACCCTCATGACACGACTGCATGCTGAAACTGAATGCTGAGACTTCGTGTCAAAACCTGAACACGGAAACCATATGCCAAGCTGATTGTGGAATTGCTGGGGATCGACCAGGTATTAGCGCTGTGACCCCTGCGCTCCCTGACCTGGCCTGGGATCCCCTGCAGCAAGCCCCGTCGAGCGCGGAACTCTCCGCTTAATTTGACCTCCCCCGGCGCGGGGGCTAGAGCGCGCTCACCGCCGAGGCCCGGAAGCCTGAAGTGTGCCCCTTCATCGTGTCGAGGCCCGCGGAGAAGCCCGGGGCCCGTCGCTGCCGTCGCAGCTGCTGGAGGAGGTGCGTGAGGCCATGGCCTGCCCCCGTCGCGGAAGAATCGACTGCGGAGTCCGGAGCTGGGTTGGACGCCTCAAGACGTCGAGATCAAGGTAAGCCGGGAGGCTTGGGGACGGACCCCGGTGTGCCCCCTACAGACCGGGAGCAGCACTGCACCCTGAGACCCTGGTTCCCCTCCGTGGGAGTTCCCCCGTTCACCCCGGACTGTGACACCCCTCCGAGGGATTGCCCCTTCCTACAAGACTGTCTAGTAGCGTTGTGCCCCGCGAACGGCACTGGAGTACAGGAGGCTTGCTCATTACGAGTATCGTTGTGCTCCGTGAACTGCCCAGAAGTGCCGGATGCTGGTATATTACGAGCGGCGCTGTGGTTGTAGGCTCTGCTCATAAGTGCTTCAGTCTGATAAATTACGAGTCGCGCTATGTTCGCAGGCTCAGCTCTGAAGTGTTCAATGCTTAGATGTTACGAATAGCGCTATGTTCGCAGGCTCTACTCCGAAGTGTTCAATGCTTAGATGTTACGAGTAGCGCTATGTTCGCAGGCTCTGCTCCGAAGTGTTCAATGCTTAGATATTACGAGTAGCGTTATGATCGTAGGCTCTACTCAGAAGTGTCCAATGCTTAATTATTACGAGTAGCGTTATGATCGTAGGCTCTACTCAGAAGTGTCCACTGCTTAGTTATTACGAGTAGTGCTGTGTTCGTAGGCTTTGTCCAAAGGTGTACCCGGCCAGATTGACGCGTATAGCGCGGAAATCGTCCACTGAGGCACGAAGGGTACCAGGGGTAGTGGTAAGCCCGCGAAGTCTGACCTGAGTCCATGCTTGCCCCCAGGTGTGGCGCTACAATCCCCAGTCCTTACAACCAAGGTTAGGATATACAAAGGTGGCCTAGGGCCTCTAGGGAAAGTGCTGGTGAATATTATGGTTGGTGGGTGCAACAAATGCTAATCGCTAATGAACTGCATTGACATCTAATGAATTGCATTTACCGTTAATGAACTGCATTGACATCTAATGAATTGCATTTACGGTTAATGAATTGCACTGACATATAATGAACTGCATTTACATCTGATGAATTGCATTTACCGTTAATGAACTGCATTGACATCTAATGAATTGCATTTACCGTTAATGAATTGCACTTACATATAATTAACTGCATTTACATCTGATGAATTGCATTTACATATACTGAACTGTCTTTATGCCTATCTGCTTGGATAAACTTGAGTTATTGCATAAACCCTACAGTGTGGCGTCCCTTATTGTGTGCGTTCCCTGCTTCAGAGGTTGCGTGTGTTGTGTGGTCACTTTACACAGAAGCCTTTGGGTGCCCAGCCGCTCGAGTCACGTTACCCCCTTAGGGCTTGGTGACCCCAGGTCTTACACCCACACACTGCTCACCCTACATATCAACACACTGCTCACCCTGTACACTCACACACTACTGGCCCTGGATACACGCACAGTGCTCACCCTGCACACCCACACACTGCTCACCCTGCACTCTCAACCACTGCTCACTCTTTAACACACTGCTGGCCCTGGATACCCACACACTGCTCACTCTGCACACTCACACACTGCTCACCCTGCACACCCACACACTGCTCACCCTGCTCACCCACACTCTGCTAACCCTGCCCACCCACAAAATGCTCACCCTGCACACCCACACATTGCTCACCCTGCACACTCATACACTGCACACCCTGCACACTCACACTGCTGGCCCTGGACACCCACACACTGCTCTCCCTGCAAACTCACACACTGGTCAACCTGCACACCCACACACTGCTCACCCTGCTCACCCACACTCTACTCACCCTGCACACCCATGGACTGCTCACCCTGCACACCCACACACTGCTCACCCTGCACACTCACACTGCTGGCCCTGGAAACCCACACACTGCTCACCCTGCATACTCACACACTACTCACCCTGCACACCCCCAATTTGCTCACCCTGTGTTAGAAATGAGGGGACTCTGGTTGGCGCAGGCAAGTACCAGCGACAAGCAGGGACCCTTTACTTCTAGTCAGGGCGAAGGATGACTCCTTAGAATAACCCCTGCTCACCCTCTAGGTACGAGGCGCGAGCAGTCAAGGCTAAACCTCAGGGCGTACACGGTTAAGCATTTGCAATTATACCCAAGCAAACTCTTTGCATGCACCACAAACGGACACCAAGCAGGTTGTATACAAAAATAAGGCTTTTATATTTTTTCAGCAGATTTAGTACAAGACCCAGTAACGGTGAAACAGTGGGGCCACGATCTCCATGATACGGAATGTTCTTATGCAGGCAACAAGGTGCACTGTGGGCCTCAGAGTACTTCGCGCTGAGGCGGCAGCCGGGAGGCACGTGTCAGACGGCAGGGAAAACAGAACGTTGCGGACCCTGGATCCGATGCGAGCTCGCGGTCGAGTTCGTAAGTACAGTACCTTTGTTTCTTTTCATGAAGTCGGTTGCGGGACACCCAGCGGCTCTTTCAGAAGGGCGAGGCGGCGTCCGGGGCTTCCACGCTTCACGAGGGGGGTCTGGTCCTTCAGGCTCACAGCAAGAGCGGGGTGTTACAGGTTGGCAAGTGAGCAAAGCGGGGCAGCCGGGCACGCTTTCTATGTCTGGGCCGTCCGAGGCTTGAAGATGCTCACAACACCGATTCCGGCGGGAGGGGTGAAGGTGCGCAGCGGGCCTCTGGCGAGCAAGGTGACAGGGGCAGCCCAGCACGGCATAGGGAGAGCGGCTCAGATCGAGTGAGGCTCTTCCCAAGGCAGGGGCGGCTAAGCAGTCCGGTCACGGCTCAAGGAGGGGCTGGGGGGCACGAGAGTCACGGCTCAGGCGAGGCAAGGAACACCACAGTCCAGCGGTAGGCGAGTGAAGGTCAGGATGAGCCCAATGGTCCTGGGGCTCAGTTCAGGGGGCAAGCTCACTTCCAAGCCCTTGGAGATCGTTTTGAAAAGCACAAGTTTCTTGAAAATAAAAATAAAGCAAAGTCTCTAGCAAAAGGTTCCTCTTCTCTCCTTTGGCAGCAAAGTCACCACTGCAGGCCAGTCCCCCAGGACAGGGACAGTCTTCCTCCTTACAGCTTTCCTGGCGCCTCCTCCTCAGGCAGAGATTCTCTTGGTTCAAAGCGGATCTGATTTCTTAGGAGCAGGGCTCCTACATTTATACTACATTTCATTTGTTCTCCCAGGCCCTGGGGGCCCTTGCCTAGTTCAGTCCAGTTCTGGAGCACTTTGTTGACGTGATGCAGGCTTCTTCTTTCAGAGTGCAGGGCAGAGTCATCAGACGCTCCACAGGGGGCGGAGCTGGCAGTGTGGTGGCAGAGCACAGTCCTATTCAGAGTCCAGGTGTACTCCTCCCACCCATCTACCTGTCAATCTTTCTATTCACCACCAGGCTACCTAGCCCTGCCCATCTGGGTTTCCCCAGCCCTGTCACTCACACAAGCCAGACAGCAGATACACATCACACAGAGGCGGGCTGAAATAGTTAGGCAAGCAAAGGCCAACTTTCTAAAAGTGGCATTTGCAAATGCAGAATATTAAAATAAACCTCACAAAAAGATGTACCTTATTATTCGGAGTTCGGGCATACTAAACTCGATCTTCTACCATGTTCCCTGGGCATGTTAGGATCATAGGATGTAACAATCTTAACTGCCCATTCTGGCCTATGAGAACAGGGTAGCCTTACAATAGTGAAAAACGAAAATGGCTGTAATTCACTATTGGGAGATGCCACACACATCAGGGCTTGTCCTACCTTATGCTTACAATGCACCCTGCCCTTGGGCCTACCATAGGGGTGACTAACATGAAGTTAAGGGAAGGTTTAGGGACTGGCAAGTGTGTGCAATTGCCAGTCAGCATGTCAGTACCAGACTGCACGCAGGTTCTGCGATGGCAGACCTAGACATATTTTACCAGGCCGCTTCTGTGGGTGGCACAACCAGTGCTGCAAGCCTACCAGCGGTATTTGTATTTACATGCCCTGGCACTCCTGGTGCACTTTACTGTGGTCTGACAGTAAACCAAATAAGCCAATCATGGAATCCAACCAACATATACATTTTACAATGGGGAGAGCATATGCACTTTAGCACTGATCAGCAGTGGTAAAGTGCCCAGAGTCACAAAACAGCCAACAACAGGTCAGAAAAAATGTAGGAGGAAGACAAAAAGTTTAGGGATGACCCTGCTAAAAGGGCCAAGTCCAACACCCTGCATACTCACACACTGCTCACCCTGCATGCTCACACACTGCTGGCCCTGGACACCCACACACTGCTCACCCTGCACACTCACACACTGCTCACCCTGCACACTCACACATTGCTCACCCTGCACTCTCAAGCACTGCTCACTCTTTAACATGCTGAAGGCCCTGGACACCCAAACACTGCTCACCCTGCACACTCACACACCGCTCTCCCTCCACAACCACACACTGTTCACAGCGCACACCCAAACACTGCTCACCCTGCACACCTACACATTGCTCACCCTGCACAGCCACACATTGCTCACCATGCACACTCACATACTGCTCACCCTGCACACTCACACTGCTGGCCCCGGGCTCCACACACTGCTCACCCTGCATACTCACACAGTACTCACCCTGCACACCCACACACTGGTCATCCTGCATACTCACACACTGCTCACCCTGCATGCTCACACACTGCTCACCCTGCATATTCATACACTGGTGCCCTGGACACCCACACACTGCTCACCCTGCATACTCACCTACTTCTCACACTCACACAGTGCTCACCGTGCACACCCACACACTGTTCACCCTGCATACTCACACACTGCTCACCCTCCACAACCACACACTGTTCACCCTGCACACCCACAAACTGCTCACCCTGCACACCTAATCATTGCTCACCCTGCACATCCACACATTGCTCACCCTGCACACTCACATACTGCTCACCCGCACACTCACACTGCTGGCCCCGGGCTCCACACACAGCTCACCCTGCATACTCACACAGTACTCACCCTGCACACCCACACACTGGTCATCCTGCACACTCACACACTGTTCACCCTGCATACTCACACACTGCTCACCCTGCACACTCACACCCTGCTCACCCTGCACACTCACACACTGCTCACACTGTACACTCACACACTGCTCACCTAGCGTACCCTCACACTGCTCACCCTGCACACCCACACACGGCTCACACTCACATACTGCTCACCCTGCACACCCACACACTGCTCACCCTGTACACTCACACACTGCTGGCCCTGGACACACGCACACTGCTCAGCCTGCGCACCGACACACTGGTCACCCTGCACTCTCAAGCACTGCTCACCCTTTAACATACTGCAGGCCCGGACACTCACACGCTGCTCACCCTGCACACTCACACACTGCTCACCCTGCACACCCACACACTGCTCACCCTGCTCACCCACACTCTACTCACCCTGCACACCCACAGACTGCTCACCCTGCACACCCACACATTGCTCACTGTTGGACTTGGCCCTTTTTGCAGGGTCATCCCTAAACTTTTTGCCTTCCTCCTGCATTTTTTCTGACCTGTTGTTGGCTGTTTTATGACTCTGGGCACTTTACCACTGCTGTTCAGTGCTAAAGTGCATATGCTCTTCCCTATGTAAAATGTATATGTTGGTTGGATTCCATGATTGGCTTATTTGGTTTGCTATCAGACCCCAGTAAAGTGCACCAGGAGTGCCAGGGCGTGTAAATACAAATGCCGCTGGTGGGCTTGCAGCACTGGTTGTGCCACCCACAGAAGCGGCCTGGTAAAATGTGTCTAGGTCTGCCATTGCAGAACCTGCGTGCAGTCTGGTACTGACATGCTGACTGGGCAAGTGCACCACTTGCCAGTCCCTAAACCTTCCCTTAACTTCATGTTAGACACCCCTATGGTAGGCCCAAGGGCAGGGTGCATTGTAGCATAAGGTATGACAAGCCCTGATGTGTGTGGCATGTCCTAATAGTGAATTACAGCCATTTTTGTTTTTCAGTATTGTAAGGCTACCCTGTTCTCATAGGCCAGAATGGGCTGTTAAGATTGTTACATCCTATGATCCTAACAGACCCAGGGAACATGGTAGAAAATCGAGTTTAGTATGCCTGCACTCAGAATAATAAGGTACATCTTTTAGTAAGGTTTATTTTAATATTCTGCGTTTGCAAATGCCACTTTTAGAAAGTTGGCCTTTGCTTGCCTAACCATTTCAGCCCGCCTCTGCGTGATGTGTATCTGCTGTCTGGCTTGTGTGAGTGACAGGGCTGGGGAAACCCAGATGGGCAGGGCTAGGTAGCCTGGTGGTTAATAGGAAGATTGACATATAGATGGGTGGGAGGAGTAAACCTGGACTCTGAATAGGGCTGTGCTCTGCTACCACAATGCTGGATCCGCCCCCTGTGGAGCGTCTGATAGCTCTGCCCTGCACTGTTGGACAGGCCACATGAAGGGCTCGCTCCCTCCCCGCATGACAGGGCCCGAGCCCCGGCCCCCCAGGTGTTACCCACAGAAGCAACCCGCACCCCGTCCCAAGACGGGATTCCTGCCCCCGGACATCTCTGTATCATGGGGCCGAACCACTACCGGCTCCCTCGCCCGGCCCGGCCGCCATCTTGGACACTGCACCACGAGGCCGCATGGCCTCAGCTCGACCCTAACCCTGGGCCTGGCCAGGCCCCGACATCCCGGCACCACCATCCACCCAGGAGGTGAACGGACCACTTGGCAGGTCAATGGGAGAAAGAAGTGTCGATGGCTCTCCCCCGCCAGGTGCCGATCGCCCCCAGCTCCCCCGGGCACTGGCTCCACCCCCCTGCTGGGTGTCTGGACTCCCTCATCCCGGACCTCCCGACCTCCAAGTGCGAGGGTCCGGACATCAAAGGGCGCCAGACCTATAACTGGGGCAGCTCCAGAGCAGGAAGGGAGTTGTATCCTGGAGTCGAGAGACACCGTGAAGAACTCATCCTTGATGGACTACTGGCGCTGCCGTAGTCCTGCCTTGTGAACTATCATCCTGCCTGCTGGCGCTGCCGCAACCTTCTGCATCCTTCATCCTCGTCGGGACCTGCTGGCGCTGCCGCGGACCGTTGTAACTACCATCCTCGTCGGGACCTGCTGGCGCTGCCGCGGACCGTTGTAACTACCATCCTCGTCGGGACCTGCTGGCGCTGCCGCGGACCGTTGTAACTACCATCCTCGCCGGGACCTGCTGGCGCTGCCGCGGACCGTTGTAACTACCACCTTCACCGGGACCTGCTGGCGCTGCCGCGGTCCGTCCATCTCGAACGCCGAGCTCGAGGATTGTGAGCTATCCATCATACCATCGCATCTACCTGATTGGTAACAAGACTATCCCGCTACCCCCTTTCCCAACCAAGAGACTAGAATCGAGGGGACCCCTGAGTCCTGACCTCCTTGTACCATTCTATCGTACCTGAAGATTGCTTATAAAGAACGTTAACCCCTTCAGCGCTGCGGGAATTCCCCCGCGGTGCTGAAGGATTCGAGCGCGGGCGGGCCCATGACGGAACGGTTCCGTCATGAGCACAGCGCAACCGATGCTCATGACGGAACCGTTCCGTCATGGGCATGGAAGGGGTTAAACCTTATCATTGTGTGGTGTACCTCTGTGGGGGGGAAGTTATTCGTCTGTACGAGCGCTGGAGACGGCTCTCCCCGGAGACCTCTCCCTTTGTCCTCGGCCAACCCTCCCGGTCCGTCTAACATTGGTGGCCAGCGGCGCGATCCGAATCAACGCGTAATCGTACAGAGAGTAACTCACCCCACGACGAAACCACAATGACAACCAAAGAGAGCGGATCCACCGAGAAATTCCAAATGGAGAAATTGGAAGAGTACAGCCATCGTGAGTTGAAACAATTCTGCATTGAACTAGGCATTGCTACCACCGGTCTGAGTACTAAAGACGATTTCAAGCACGCCATTGAGTCGTGGGCAGAAACCGGGGCCGCCAGACCCCCGGACCAAAACATTGCAGCATCAGAGAGGAACACCACGGCTCCCGAGGAGCGAAGAACGGGCCTCTCGCAGGAAGAGATCCAAGAGAGAGAGAGAAAAACAGACTACATGAGTTAGAAATGGCACGGCTCAAAATGGACGGTGAACTAAAATTAGCCGAACAAAAACTGAACCTAGAACATCTGCGGCTCCGAGAAGAACGGGAAGAAAAACAGAGGCAGAGAGAGCTCGAAGAAAAGAGATTAGCGTACGAGCACGAGCGCAAACTGGCAGAAATAGACCTACGGAAGCAGAACAAAGAACTGGAGGTGCCCGAGCAACCGCGCACCCCAGGAGCGACAGAAAAGAAAGTCCACATCCCCAAGGATGTCGTTCGAGAGTATGTCCGAGAGGACGACATACAACAGTGGTTCAAGGCCTACGAGATCGCCATGACCTCCCACCGGATCGATCGAAGTGACTGGGGAGCCGGTCTATGGGGGAGGTTCGTCAATGAAGGACGCGATGCCCTGTTACAGCTCCCAGATCATCTGATGTCATCCTATGATCACATGAAGGCTGCCCTCCTCACCCGATATGGGCTCACACCCGAAATGTACCGCCAGAGGTTCCGAGACTGCACCCGGATCCCGGGTACAACTTGGGTGGAATATGTCAACTATTTCAGCCGAGCCTTCGAGGGTTGGATCAAGGGAAGCCACGTAACGACCTACGAGCAACTTTTTAATCTCATGGTGTGGGAGCACCTGTCTAACAACTGCTTCGTCGAGCTCAGGCAGCACCTCCTCGACAGTAAATTGACTGACCCACGGCAACTCGCCGCCGAAGCTGACCGGTGGGAAAGCACCCGAGTAGGCCGGAGAGGGCCGCACGAACAGAACCGGAACAATCAAGGTCAGCACCGTCCCCGAGGAGGAGGAGGAGGTCAGGGACGAGGAAGAGACACCGTCCCGGCCGCTCCCGCTGCCAGCACCCCGCCCCCGGCCAGCCGGGGCAACCCCCCGATGCGCCCGGGGTTCCGAGCCAATGTCACGTGTCACCGATGCCAGCGAGTCGGCCACTACGCCAATGACCCGAACTGTCCACAGAACCAAACTCCGAGACCCCGCCAGGTAGCTGCCGCCGCCCTGGAGGGAGAACAAATCTCCGAAGAACAGGAAGAATGCGAACAGGAACGACAAGAGTGGGAACCGGCCGCCATGGTTCTAGCGTGCCTAGGGGGAAGAGACATGGTCCCGCGGGCTCCCCTACCCGCCAACACCAGAAAATATAGTCAGTGGGTGAACATTAATGGACGCCGGGCCGAAGCACTACGTGACACGGGGGCCAGTGTGACGGCCGTCCGCTGTCACCTGGTAAAACCAGAGCAGATCCTGCCGAACATTCTCTGCCCCGTCCGTTCAGCCGACAACTCGGAGAGTCTATGTCGGATGGCCTGCGTCCCCTTTGAATGGGGAGGAGTCTCCGGCATGTTGAAGGTGACGGTCCGAGATGATGCCCCCGTGGACTGTCTCCTGGGGAATGATCTTGAGAGTTCCCCGTGGGCCGCCGTAGAAAGAAGAGAGCACCTGGGGATGTTGGGCCTCCCGGACTGGGCGTACGTAACCACCCGGTCCATGGCTGCCCGGGCCATCCCCCAATCAGAAGAACCAGAATGGCCAGCACCTCCTCCCCCGATCGCTCCAGTAGAGGACACCGACCATACCGACCCCCCAGAGCAAACCCCCGAAGGGCTCGCTCAGCCCCAGGACCTTCCCGACCTGGCTCAGTGGCATCAAGAAGGGGGGCCCACCCAGGAACAGTTCCGTCAAGAACAGAAGACCTGTCCCTCCCTCGAGGGACTCCGCCAGCAAGCCCTCGCCCAGAGCGCAGGGGACACCACCGGAGCCCATTGGATCTATTGGGACAACGACCTATTGTACAGTGAACAGAGAATCGCAGAGTTAGGGGCCAGTCGAGTGCTGGTGGTGCCCCTCGGTTTTAGAGACTTCCTGTTAAATTTGGCCCACGATGTCCCTCTGGCTGGACACCTGGGCCAGGACAAAACCTACAGTCGCCTGGTGACCCACTTTTTCTGGCCAAAGATGAGAAACGACATCCTCAACCACTGCCGGTCCTGCCCCACGTGCCAGGCCAGCGGGAAGAGCGGCCGCAAACTCAAAGCACCTCTGCAACCCTTCCCAGTTGTCACCACCCCGTTCGAGAGGGTGGGAATAGACATTGTGGGGCCCCTGGACCCCCGTACCGCACAAGGACATCGGTTCATCCTGGTACTGGTGGACCACGCCACCCGCTACCCCGAGGCTGTGCCCCTGCGAACTGTAACAGCCCCGGTGGTCGGCCGGGCCTTAATGGGGATCTTCTCCCGGGTGGGCTTCCCCCGAGAAGTCGTCAGTGACAGAGGCACAAACTTTATTTCGAAATATATGAAGTCCCTCTGGCAACAGTGCGGGGTCACCTACCGATTCACGACCCCCTATCACCCTCAAGGAAACGGACTAGTCGAGCGGTTCAACCGCACGCTCAAGGGAATGATTGGGGGGTTGGAAGAGCCCCTCCGTCGCCAGTGGGATGTGCTACTTCCGTGCCTCCTCTTCGCATATCGAGAAGTCCCCCAGAAGTCCCTCGGCTTTAGCCCTTTCGAACTCTTGTACGGGCACCCTGTGCGAGGGCCCCTCAGCCTAGTCAAAGAAGGTTGGGAGATGGCCCCCCTAAAGACCCCTCCAGACGTCTTCAAGTACCTCCTGACCCTACGCAATCAGACCAGGCGATTCAGAGAAAAGGCGAAAGCGAACCTTGAGGCCAGTCAGGAGGACATGAAAAAATGGTACGATCAAAATGCCTCCTCCATCGAATTCGAACCTGGCCAACAAGTGTGGGTGATGTCCCCCACCGAGCCATGTGCCTTGCAGGACAAGTGGACGGGGCCCTTCAAAGTGGTCGAGCGCAAGAGCCCCGTCACCTATCTCATCGATGTGGAATCTCCACGGAACCCCCTCCGGGTCCTCCACACCAACAGACTCAAACCCCACTTTGTGCGCTCGGAGCTCAGCCTCCTGATGGCTACAGACAGTGGAGCGGAAGAAGACTCCGAGCCTCTCCCTGATCTCCTGAAGACTCGTGAGAAAGATGGTTCCGTGGACGGGGTCCGACTCTCAGATGCCCTCACCCCGGAACAGCGCCAAGGCTGCCGGGACCTCCTGCGGCAGTTTGCGACCTTGTTTTCCCTCACCCCAGGGGTCACCCCCTGGTGCTTGCACGACGTGGACACTGGGGACAGTCCCCCTATCAGACACCGGGCGTACCGCGTACCAGATCGGGTACGGGCCTGCATCCAAGAGGAGGTATCAAAGATGCTCACGCTCGGGGTCATCGAGCCCTCGGACAGCCCCTGGGCCAGCCCGGTCGTGCTGGTCCCCAAAGCTGCTGCCCCCGGCACCACTCCTGAGCTCCGATTCTGCGTCGACTATCGGGGCTTGAATGCTGTCACCAGAACCGACGCTCATCCCATCCCCCGAGCGGATGAACTGATCGACCGCATGGGGGCTGCCCGCTACCTCAGCATCTTCGACCTGACAGCGGGCTACTGGCAGATCGGTCTCACACCCCGGGCCCAAGAACGATCCGCCTTTTCTACCCCCGATGGCCACTACCACTTCAAAGTCATGCCATTCGGCATGAAGAATGCCCCAGCTACTTTTCAGCGACTAGTGAACCAGGTCTTGGCGGGACTCGAGGAGTTCAGCGCCGCCTACCTGGACGATATCGCTGTGTACAGCCGCCACTGGTCCGACCACCTCCACCACCTCCGAGAGGTCCTGCAGGCCCTCCAACGAGCCGGCCTTACAATCAAGGCCGGCAAGTGCCAAATTGGTCAGGGGTCCGTGACCTATCTCGGACACCAGGTGGGAAGCGGTCTGGTGGCCCCTCTACAACTCAAGATCGCTGCCTTCCAGTCCTGGCAGCCTCCAGTCACGCAGACCGAGGTCCGAGCCTTCTTGGGGCTCACCGGCTACTACCGGCGGTTCGTGAGGGACTATGGCAGCATTGTGGGGCCCCTCACGGGACTCACATCCAAAAACCACCCGAAGAAGGTCAACTGGACCCCAGACTGTCAAGCGGCCTTCGAGAAGCTGAAAGCCGCCATGTGCACTGCCCCTGTGCTCCAGGCCCCCGACTACAGTCGGGAATTCATCGTACAAACAGATGCCTCCGACCATGGCATCGGGGCGGTCCTCTCCCAGTTGAACTCCGAGGGACTTGACCAACCAGTGGCCTTCATCAGCAGATGCCTCCTGGCCCGAGGACAGCGCTGGAGCACCATCGAGAGGGAGGCCTTCGCAGTGGTGTGGGCCCTCAAAAAGCTCCGGCCCTATCTCTTCGGTACCCACTTCCGGGTGCAAACAGATCATCGGCCCCTGCAGTGGCTAATGCAGATGCGGGGGGAAAACCCCAAACTATTGCGTTGGTCCATCTCCCTGCAGGGGATGGACTTCACTGTGGAACACCGACCGGGCCAAGACCACGCCAACGCGGATGGCCTGTCACGCTTTTTCCGCCTCGACGAGGAGAGTCCCCAAGAGGATGGGTGACTCTCCCCGCCTTCAGCTGGGGGGGACGCATGTTGGACAGGCCACATGAAGGGCTCGCTCCCTCCCCGCATGACAGGGCCCGAGCCCCGGCCCCCCAGGTGTTACCCACAGAAGCAACCCGCACCCCGTCCCAAGACGGGATTCCTGCCCCCGGACATCTCTGTATCATGGGGCCGAACCACTACCGGCTCCCTCGCCCGGCCCGGCCGCCATCTTGGACACTGCACCACGAGGCCGCATGGCCTCAGCTCGACCCTAACCCTGGGCCTGGCCAGGCCCCAACATCCCGGCACCACCATCCACCCAGGAGGTGAACGGACCACTTGGCAGGTCAATGGGAGAAAGAAGTGTCGATGGCTCTCCCCCGCCAGGTGCCGATCGCCCCCAGCTCCCCCGGGCACTGGCTCCACCCCCCTGCTGGGTGTCTGGACTCCCTCATCCCGGACCTCCCGACCTCCAAGTGCGAGGGTCCGGACATCAAAGGGCGCCAGACCTATAACTGGGGCAGCTCCAGAGCAGGAAGGGAGTTGTATCCTGGAGTCGAGAGACACCGTGAAGAACTCATCCTTGACGGACTACTGGCGCTGCCGTAGTCCTGCCTTGTGAACTATCATCCTGCCTGCTGGCGCTGCCGCAACCTTCTGCATCCTTCATCCTCGTCGGGACCTGCTGGCGCTGCCGCGGACCGTTGTAACTACCATCCTCGTCGAGACCTGCTGGCGCTGCCGCGGACCGTTGTAACTACCATCCTCGTCGGGACCTGCTGGCGCTGCCGCGGACCGTTGTAACTACCATCCTCGCCGGGACCTGCTGGCGCTGCCGCGGACCGTTGTAACTACCACCTTCACCGGGACCTGCTGGCGCTGCCGCGGTCCGTCCATCTCGAACGCCGAGCTCGAGGATTGTGAGCTATCCATCATACCATCGCATCTACCTGATTGGTAACAAGACTATCCCGCTACCCCCTTTCCCAACCAAGAGACTAGAATCGAGGGGACCCCTGAGTCCTGACCTCCTTGTACCATTCTATCGTACCTAAAGATTGCTTATAAAGAACGTTAAACCTTATCATTGTATGGTGTACCTCTGTGGGGGGGAAGTTATTCGTCTGTACGAGCGCTGGAGACGGCTCTCCCCGGAGACCTCTCCCTTTGTCCTCGGCCGACCCTCCCGGTCCGTCTAACATGCACCCTGAAAGAAGAAGCCTGCATCGCATCAACTAAGTGCTCCAGAACTGGACTGAACTAGGCAAGGGCCCCCCTGGCCTGAGAGAACAAAGGATTTGTGGAATAAATGTAGGAGCCCTGCTCCTAAGAAACTAGATCCTGTCCTGCCAAGAAGAAACCTCTGTCCGACCTGAAGGAACTGGAAAAGCTGCATGGACGAGTACTGTCCCTGACCTGGGGGATTGGCCTGCAGTGGTTGCCTTGCTTCTGAAGAAGATGAAGAAAAGACTCAAGAAACTTTTATTTTGACTTGTGCTGAGAGATCTCCAAGGGCTAGTGAGTGAGCTTGCCCCCTGAACGAAGTCCCAGGACCAGTGGACTTCACCGCCGTGAGATCGCCTTGGAAAACGGACCGTTTTCCCCGCATCTTCGACTCGAACTGCTGTGTACGTCTTGCTGATCGCAGCGTACCCCCTGCAAGCTGGTATCCTGCTGTCAGGCCCGAACAAAACGTCTGAGGCCCCTCTACAAGCTGTAGCTCGCACCGCAAAGGAAGGTATCGTCCGGCCTGAGCAACGCGACTAACAGGCCCATACGAGCCGTAGCTCGCACCGTAACGGAAGGACTGCGAACCGTACTTGCTACTATCCCCTACGAACCGTACTGCCGTACACTCTTTTCCCCTGCTTTGGAAAGGCTGCGGCGCGTACGGTAGTGGTGTACGTCTCCCCTGTGCGGAGCGTACTGTTCGCTTGTATCCAGTGCTTCGAATCAAGATTGCCGATCTCATGGTACGGCACGAACGCCGCGACGAACTTTGAACGCACCGTACCTACGCACCGTCCCCTGAAGCCCTGCACGCCCAAGGTCTAACGTACCGTAGTACGCATCGCACCAGGAGGACAACGCACCATACATCGCGCTTGATGTCAGCGCAGCATCCGTGACGAACTCACCAAAAGTAAAGGTACTGTGCCTGTTCGCAACGTAGGGTGTACGCTTCATCCCGAAGCGCCTACAGTGCGTGTGAGACCCGTTCCCAAGCAGTTTTTACCGCGTACGAAGCGTACGGACAGGAACGAAGCGTACAGAACTTTAATACTACGCTAAAACCAAGAACTCTTCGTTTAATAAGTATTGTGGGCCGTTTAAACGTTATCTGGTCTTGTGCTAAGCCTAAACTATATGATATAAAGTATTATTTTTCTATATCCCAGTGTGGAGTCCATTTGTGGGGTTGTCACTGAGTTACTGTGTGTGTGTTCACAAATGCTTAACCTGAACGCTCTGAGATAGGCCTTGTCTGCTCACACCAAGCTACCTAGAGGGTGAGCAGGGGTTATTGTTATAGTGTACCCCCCTACCCTGACTAGAGGAAAGGTTCCCTGCTTGACACAAGTACCTATCTGTGCCAACCAGAGAACCCAGATTCTAACATTGGTGGCAGCGGTGGGATTTTCGAATTTGCATTTGTAGTTTGTATACAGTAAATCATTGATTGCCACATAGTGAGTGCAGACCAGTAACACAGCCACAATACTATTGACTTTCGATTTTGCCAAGAATCTCCACTTTTGAGAAACCATGCCTGGTTCACTCACTGCAGGAAGGGCAGCCTCTATAGTCTCTGGAATGGACGATGTAGATTGGGGAGAAGGCGCACTTGAGAGCTACACAAATGAGGCTTTGAAAGGTTTTTGCTCCAAGTTCAGAATTTCCCAAACTGGATTGAAAAACAAGGCCCAACTTATAAAGGCGCTGAGGGCCTGGTATGAGTCAAGGGCACCAGAGAATATGGTGGAAGTGGTTCCACCAGAAAGCGTCCATGAGTTTTCCAGAGGCCTGTTGCCAGAAGAGTTGGCAGACAGGGCAGCTACCAGGGCACATGAAGTGGAGATGGCCAAGCTGAATGGGCAGATGGATATGGACAAACAAAGATTGGCCATGGAAGAAAAGAAAATGCAAATGGAGCATGACTTGATAATGAGGAAGTTTGATATGGAGCTCGAGAGGCTTGAGGCCATGAGTGTCTCAGCCCAGCAACAAGAAAGGTGTGTAGCTCAGAGATTGAGCTTTGCTGAGTGGGAGGAGGAATCCAGCTCAGATGGTGGGAGCAATATTGAATTTTTTAGTGCTGAAAGAGTAGTACACACACCCAGAGACTTGGCACCTGACTTGAAGGAGGGGGTTAACATACACCAGGGGGTTCAAGGACATGAGGTAGCTCCAGTAGTGCGCAGTGTCCCTGAGAGGAATAGGGCAACTGGTGCAGGGGTTCATGGTCCTAGTGGTGGGAAGGACACTCTACTGACTCTAGATGAGAGGTGCAGGGAGAGGGGTTCCCCCATAATTGAAGTGTTGGTATGTGAGTGTGAAGACCGCCACGAAGAGTGTGGGTTGTGTGACAGAGACAGTCAGATACTGTCTTGCCAGTCTCAGGGGAGGGGTGTGGAGTACGTGTGTGAGGCACTGGATGGTGAGGTGAAGGATAGTTTGGTTAACCCTGCTAGGGGGCTGTGTGATCCAATTGTGGGAGAGCATATTGTAAGTCCCTGTTTTCCAGAGCTATGCCAACACCTGTGGGAGAGTGAGTTCTCTGACCGCAGGGAGCTCACATTGGAGGCAGACCTTTTGGTGGAGTCCAGAGGGTCTGGAAAGGCATTGGGGAGTGATCCCAAGAGGAGTGGTTCAGGTATCTTCACACCCAGTGTGGTGGAAGTGGCTCAGAGTAGCCCAACTAGGTCCTGTAGTAGTGAGAGGGGTGTAGGGCCTCACGTCCTGTCTTTAAGGGGAAGGAGTGAGAATGGGTTATGGGGAGTGCTGAAAGAGTAGTACACACACCCAGAGACTTGGCACCTGACTTGAAGGAGGGGGTTAACATACATCAGGAGGTTCAAGGACATGAGGTAGCTCCAGTAGTACGCAGTGTCCCTGAGAGGAATAGGGCAACTGGTGCAGGGGTTCATGGTCCTAGTGGTGGGAGGGACACTCTACTGACTCTAGATGAGAGGTGCAGGGAGAGGGGTTCCCCCATAATTGAAGTCCTGGTATGTGAGTGTGAAGACCGCCACAAAGAGTGTGGGTTGTGTGACAGAGACAGTCAGATACTGTCTTGCCAGTCTCAGAGGAGGGGTGTGGAGTACGTGTGTGAGGCACTGGATGGTGAGGTGAAGGATAGTTTGGTTAACCCTGCTAGGGGGCTGTGTGATCTAATTGTGGGAGAGCATATTGTAAGTCCCTGTTTTCCAGAGCTATGCCAACACCTGTGGGAGAATGAGTTCTCTGACCGCAGGGAGCTCACATTGGAGGCAGAACTTTTGGTGGAGTCCGGAGGGTCTGGAAAGGCATTGGGGAGTGATCCCAAGAGGAGTGGTTCAGGTATCTTCACACCCAGTGTGGTGGAAGTGGCTCAGAGTAGCCCAACTAGGTCCTGTAGTAGTGAGAGGGGTGTAGTGAGAATGGGTTATGTCCCGGTAGTGCCCAACCTCAGTCTCAGAACTTGGATGGTTCTTTAAGGGAACACCAGGTGCGGAGCCTAGTCTGTTCTGAGGGGCTGCCAGTTGTGCGGGATCCCCTAGTGTCTGGTGAATGGGGAGTGTCTGTAAGCAGGCCTCCCTCAGTTCTGGTGTCTGGCAGTACCGCTCCAGTTTGGAGGGTGCAGAAGTCCAGAGTGAGGGGTGAGAGGGAGAAAGAGTCCCCAGTGGAAGAACCAGTGGGTCAGGGGCCAGCCAGAAGGGCTGCGGCACCAGTGAATGACCATGGTGACACCACTTCTGTCCTGGGGGATCTTCGTGCACTGTCAGATGGACAGGGGTCGGAAGATCTGCGCCAGGCAGACTGTCACACGACACATGAGTTATGTGTCACCCTCAGGGGGGCATGCGTGCTCCCCGGGAAGTCCTGGTGCGCCAGGCGAGCGTTCAACAACATGGGTTGGTCCCAGGGTTGGGAAGCCAGGTTCAGGTGTTATCTGACCTGGAGGGTGGGACAACTGTAATCTGTGTCCTGACCCATGGTGCTTCTAGGGGTACCACTCCAGTTGGAAGTGTGCAGTACTCTGGAAGGGGGTGCAGAGGGAGAGTCCTCGCCTCTGACCCCGGTGCAGCCTGAGGGTTTAGACCCTAGGTTGGAGGGCCGGGTTCAGGGTATCCCCCCTGACCTGGACACCCAGTTGCAGGATAGAACCCCTGAACTGGTGGGCGAATTGCACAGGACACCTGCCACAGGTGCTCTGGCAATTCTGGAAGGGAGTACCACTCCAAGTGGGAGGGTTCAGAGCCCCAAGGAGGAGGACCGGTGTTAGACGGACCGGGAGGGTCGGCCGAGGACAAGGGGAGAGGTCTCCGGGGAGAGCCATCTCCAGCGATCGTACAGACGAGTAACTTCCCCCCCACAGATGTACACCACACAAGGATAAGGTTTAACGTTCTTTATAAGCAATCTTTAGGTACGATAGAAGGGTACAAGGAGGTCAGGACTCAGGGGTCCCCTCGATTCTAGTCTCTTGGTTGGGAAAGGGGGTAGCGGGACAGTCTTGTTACCAAACTGGTAGATGCGATGATATGATGGATAGCTCACAATCCTCGAGCTCGGTGTTCTAGCTGGACGGGCCGCGGCAGCGCCAGCGGGTCCCGGTGAAGGTGGTCGTTACACGGTCCGCGGCAGCGCCAGCAGGTCCCGATGAAGGTGGTGGTTACAACGGTCCGCGGCAGCGCCAGCAGGTCCCAACGAAGGTGGTAGTTACAACGGTCCGCGGCAGCGCCAGCAGGTCCCAATGAAGGTGGTAGTTACAACGGTCCGCGGCAGCGCCAGCAGGTCCCGACGAGGATGGAGGATGCAGAAAGCCGCGGCAGCGCCAGCAGGCAGGATGATAGTTCACAAGGCAGGGCTACGGCAGCGCCGGTAGTCCGTCAAGGATGAGTTCTTCTCGGTGTCTCTCGACTCCAGGATACAACTGCCTTCCTGCTCTGGAGCTGCCCCAGTTATAGGTCTGGCGCCCTTTGATGTCCGGACCCTCGCACTTGGAGGTCGGGAGGTCCGGGATGAGGGAGTCCAGACACCCAGCAGGGGGGTGGAGCCAGCGCCCGGAGGAGCTGGGGGGCGATCGGCACCTGGCGGGGGAGAGCCATCGACACTTCTTTCTCCCATCGACCTGCCAAGTGGTCCGTTCACCTCCTGGGTGGATGGTGGTGCCGGGATGTCGGGGCCTGGCCAGGCCCAGGGTTAGGGTCGAGCTGAGGCCACGCGGCCTCGTGGTGCAGTGTCCAAGATGGCGGCCGGGCCGGGCGAGGGAGCCGGTAGTGGTTCGGCCCCATGATACAGAGAGGTCCGGGGGCAGGAGTCCCGTCTGGGGACGGGGTGCGGGTTGTTTCTGTGGGTAACACCTGGAGGGCCGGGGCTCGGGCCCTGTCATGCGGGGAGGGAGCAAGCCCTTCACGTGGCCTGTCCAACATGCGTCCCCCCCCAGCTGAAGGCGGGGAGAGTCACCCATCCTCTTGGGGACTCTCCTCGTCGAGGCGGAAAAAGCGTGACAGGCCATCTGCGTTGGCGTGGTCTTGGCCCGGTCGATGTTCCACAGTGAAGTCCATCCCCTGCAGGGAGATGGACCAACGCAATAGTTTGGGGTTTTCCCCCCGCATCTGCATTAGCCACTGCAGGGGTCGATGATCTGTTTGCACCCGGAAGTGGGTACCGAAGAGATAGGGCCGGAGCTTTTTGAGGGCCCACACCACTGCGAAGGCCTCCCTCTCGATGGTGCTCCAGCGCTGTTCTCGGGCCAGGAGGCGTCTGCTGATGAAGGCCACCGGTTGGTCAAGTCCCTCGAAGTTCAGCTGGGAGAGGACCGCCCCGATGCCATGGTCGGAGGCATCTGTTTGTACGATGAATTCCCGACTGTAGTCGGGGGCCTGGAGCACAGGGGCAGTGCACATGGAGGCTTTCAGCTTCTCGAAGGCCGCTTGACAGTCTGGGGTCCAGTTGACCTTCTTCGGGTGGTTTTTGGATGTGAGTCCCGTGAGGGGCCCCACAATGCTGCCATAGTCCCTCACGAACCACCGGTAGTAGCCGGTGAGCCCCAAGAAGGCTCGGACCTCGGTCTGCGTGACTGGAGGCTGCCAGGACTGGAAGGCAGCGATTTTGAGTTGCAGAGGGGCCACCCGACCGCTTCCCACCTGGTGTCCGAGATAGGTCACGGACCCCTGACCAATTTGGCACTTGCTGGCCTTGATTGTGAGGCCGGCCCGTTGGAGGGCCTGCAGGACCTCTCGGAGGTGGTGGAGGTGGTCGGACCAGTGGCGGCTGTACACAGCGATATCGTCCAGGTAGGCGGCGCTGAACTCCTCGAGCCCCGCCAAGACCTGGTTCACCAGTCGCTGAAAGGTAGCTGGGGCATTCTTCATGCCGAAGGGCATGACTTTGAAGTGGTAGTGGCCATCGGGGGTAGAAAAAGCGGATCGTTCTTGGGCCCGGGGTGTGAGACCGATCTGCCAGTAGCCCGCTGTCAGGTCGAAGATGCTGAGGTAGCGGGCAGCCCCCATGCGGTCGATCAGTTCATCCGCTCGGGGGATGGGATGAGCGTCGGTTCTGGTGACAGCATTCAAGCCCCAATAGTCGACGCAGAATCGGAACTCAGGAGTGGTGCCGGGGGCAGCAGCTTTGGGGACCAGCACGACCGGGCTGGCCCAGGGGCTGTCCGAGGGCTCGATGACCCCGAGCGTGAGCATCTTTGATACCTCCTCTTGGATGCAGGCCCGTACCCGATCTGGTACGCGGTACGCCCGGTGTCTTATAGGGGGACTGTCCCCAGTGTCCACGTCGTGCAAGCACCAGGGGGTGACCCCTGGGGTGAGGGAAAACAAGGTAGCAAACTGCAGCAGGAGGTCCCGGCAGCCTTGGCGCTGTTCCGGGGTGAGGGCATCGGAGAGCCGGACCCCGTCCACGGAACCATCTTTCTCACGAGTCTTCAGGAGATCAGGGAGAGGCTCGGAGTCTTCTTCCGCTCCACTGTCTGTAGCCATCAGGAGGCTGAGCTCCGAGCGCACAAAGTGGGGTTTGAGTCTGTTGGTGTGGAGGACCCGGAGGGGGTTCCGTGGAGATTCCATATCGATGAGATAGGTGACAGGGCTCTTGCGTTCGACCACTTTGAAGGGCCCCGTCCACTTGTCCTGCAAGGCACATGGTTCGGTGGGGGACATCACCCACACTTGTTGGCCAGGTTCGAATTCGATGGAGGAGGCATTTTGTTCGTACCATTTTTTCATGTCCTCCTGACTGGCCTCAAGGTTCGCTTTCGCCATTTCTCTGAATCGCCTGGTCTGATTGCGTAGGGTCAGGAGGTACTTGAAGACGTCTGGAGGGGTCTTTAGGGGGGCCATCTCCCAACCTTCTTTGACTAGGCTGAGGGGCCCTCGCACAGGGTGCCCGTACAAGAGTTCGAAAGGGCTAAAGCCGAGGGACTTCTGGGGAACTTCTCGATAGGCGAAGAGGAGGCACGGAAGTAGTACATCCCACTGGCGACGGAGGGGCTCTTCCAATCCCCCAATCATTCCCTTGAGCGTGCGGTTGAACTGCTCGACTAGTCCATTTCCCTGAGGGTGATAGGGGGTCGTGAATCGGTAGGTGACCCCGCACTGTTGCCAGAGGGACTTCATATACTTCGAAATAAAGTTTGGGCCTCTGTCGCTGACGACTTCTCGGGGGAAGCCCACCCGGGAGAAGATCCCCATTAAGGCCCGGCCGACCACCGGGGCTGTTACAGTTCGCAGGGGCACAGCCTCGGGGTAGCGGGTGGCGTGGTCCACCAGTACCAGGATGAACCGATGTCCTTGTGCTGTACGGGGGTCCAGGGGCCCCACAATGTCTATTCCCACCCTCTCCAACGGGGTGGTGACAACTGGGAAGGGTTGCAGAGGTGCTTTGAGTATTCGGCCGCTCTTCCCGCTGGCCTGACACGTGGGGCAGGACCGGCAGTGGTTGAGTACGTCGTTTCTCATCTTTGGCCAGAAAAAGTGGGTCACCAGGCGACTGTAGGTTTTGTCCTGGCCCAGGTGTCCAGCCAGAGGGACATCGTGGGCCAAATTTAACAGGAAGTCTCTAAAACGGAGGGGCACCACCAGCACTCGACTGGCCCCTAACTCCGCGATTCTCTGTTCACTGTACAATAGGTCGTTGTCCCAATAGATCCAATGGGCTCCGGTGGTGTCCCCTGCGCTCTGGGCGAGGGCTTGCTGGCGGAGTCCCTCGAGGGAAGGACAGGTCTTCTGTTCTTGACGGAACTGTTCCTGGGTGGGCCCCCCTTCTTGACGCCATTGAGCCAGGTTGGGAAGGTCCTTGGGCTGAGCGAGCCCTTCGGGGGTTTGCTCTGGGGGGTCGGTATGGTCGGTGTCCTCTACTGGAGCGATCGGGGGAGGAGGTGCTGGCCATTCGGGTTCTTCTGGTCAGGGGATGGCACGGGCGGCCATGGACCGGGTGGTTACGCACGCCCAGTCCGGGAGGCCCAACATCCCCAGGTGCTCTCTGCTTTCTACGGCGGCCCACGGGGAACTCTCAAGATCATTCCCCAGGAGACAGTCCACGGGGGCATCATCTCGGACCGTCACCTTCAACATGCCGGAGACTCCTCCCCATTCGAAGGGGACGCAGGCCATCCGACATAGACTCTCCGAATTGTCGGCTGAACGGACGGGGCAGAGAATGTTCGGCAGGATCTGCTCTGGTTTTACCAGGTGACAGCGGACGGCCGTCACACTGGCCCCCGTGTCACGTAGTGCTTCGGCCCAGCGTCCATTAATGTTCACCCACTGACTATATTTTCTGGTGTTGGCGGGTAGGGGAGCCTGCGGGACCATGTCTCTTCCCCCTAGGCACGCTAGAACCATGGCGGCCGGTTCCCACTCGTGTTGTTCCTGCTCGTATTCTTCCTGTTCTTCGGAGATTTGTTCTGCCCCCAGGGCGGCGGCCGCTACCTGGCGGGGTCTCGGAGTTTGGTTCTGTGGACAGTTAGGGTCATTGGCGTAGTGGCCGACTCGCTGGCATCGGTGACACGTGACATTGGCTCGGAACCCCGGGCGCATCGGGGGGTTGCCCCGGCTGGCCGGGGGCGGGGTGCTGGCAGCGGGAGCGGCCGGGACGGTGTCTCTTCCTCGTCCCTGGCCTCCTCCTCCTCCTCGGGGACGGTGCTGACCTTGGTTGCTCCGGTTCTGTTCGTGCGGCCCTCTCTGGCCCACTCGGGTGCTTTCCCACCGGTCAGCTTCGGCGGCGAGTTGCCGTGGGTCAGTCAATTTACTGTCGAGGAGGTGCTGCCTGAGCTCGACGAAGCAGTTGTTAGAGAGGTGCTCCCACACATGAGATTAAAAAGTTGCTCGTAGGTCGTTACGTGGCTTCCCTTGATCCAACCCTCGAAGGCTCGGCTGAAATAGTTGACATATTCCACCCAAGTTGTACCCGGGATCCGGGTGCAGTCTCGGAACCTCTGCCGGTACATTTCGGGTGTGAGCCCATATCGGGTGAGGAGGGCAGCCTTCATGTGGTCATAGGATGACATCAGATGGTCTGGGAGCTGTAACAGGGCATCGCGGCCTTCATTGACGAACCTCCCCCATAGTCCGGCTCCCCAGTCACTTCGATCGATCCGGTGGGAGGTCATGGCGATCTCGTAGGCCTTGAACCACTGTTGTATGTCGTCCTCTCGGACATACTCTCGAACGACATCCTTGGGGATGTGGACCTTCTTTTCTGTCGCTCCCGGGGTGCGCGGTCGCTCGGGCACCTCCAGTTCTTTGCTCTGCTTCGGTAGGTCTATTTCTGCCAGTTTGCGCTCGTGTTCGTACGCTAATCTCTTTTCTTCGAGCTCTCTCTGCCTCTGTTTTTCTTCCCGTTCTTCTCGGAGCCGCAGATGTTCAAGGTTCAGTTTTTGTTCGGCTAATTTTAGTTCACCGTCCATTTTGAGCCGTGCCATTTCTAGCTCATGTAGTCTGCTTTTTTCTCTCTCTTGGATCTCTTCCTGCGAGAGACCCGTTCTTCGCTCCTCGGGAGCCGTGGTGTTCCTCTCTGATGCTGCAATGTTTTGGTCCGGGGATCTCCCGGCCTCGGTTTCTGCCCACGACTCAATGGCGTGCTTGAAATCGTCTTTGGTGCTCAGGCCGGTGGTAGCAATGCCTAGTTCAATGCAGAATTGTTTCAATTCACGATGGTTGTACTCTTCCAATTTCTCCATCTGGAATTTCTCGGTGGATCCGCTCTCTTTGGTTGACATTGTGGTTTCGTCGTGGGGTGAGCTACTCTCTGTACGATTACGCGTTGATTCGGATCGCGCCGCTGGCCACCAATGTTAGACGGACCGGGAGGGTCGGCCGAGGACAAGGGGAGAGGTCTCCGGGGAGAGCCGTCTCCAGCGATCGTACAGACGAGTAACTTCCCCCCCACAGATGTACACCACACAAGGATAAGGTTTAACGTTCTTTATAAGCAATCTTTAGGTACGATAGAAGGGTACAAGGAGGTCAAGACTCAGGGGTCCCCTCGATCCTAGTCTCTTGGTTGGGAAAGGGGGTAGCGGGACAGTCTTGTTACCAAACTGGTAGATGCGATGATATGATGGATAGCTCACAATCCTCGAGCTCGGTGTTCTAGCTGGACGGGCCGCGGCAGCGCCAGCAGGTCCCGGTGAAGGTGGTCGTTACACGGTCCGCGGCAGCGCCAGCAGGTCCCGATGAAGGTGGTGGTTACAACGGTCCGCGGCAGCGCCAGCAGGTCCCAACGAAGGTGGTAGTTACAACGGTCCGCGGCAGCGCCAGCAGGTCCCAATGAAGGTGGTAGTTACAACGGTCCGCGGCAGCGCCAGCAGGTCCCGACGAGGATGGAGGATGCAGAAAGCCGCGGCAGCGCCAGCAGGCAGGATGATAGTTCACAAGGCAGGGCTACGGCAGCGCCGGTAGTCCGTCAAGGATGAGTTCTTCTCGGTGTCTCTCGACTCCAGGATACAACTGCCTTCCTGCTCTGGAGCTGCCCCAGTTATAGGTCTGGCGCCCTTTGATGTCCGGACCCTCGCACTTGGAGGTCGGGAGGTCCGGGATGAGGGAGTCCAGACACCCAGCAGGGGGGTGGAGCCAGCACCCGGGGGAGCTGGGGGGCGATCGGCACCTGGCGGGGGAGAGCCATCGACACTTCTTTCTCCCATCGACCTGCCAAGTGGTCCGTTCACCTCCTGGGTGGATGGTGGTGCCGGGATGTCGGGGCCTGGCCAGGCCCAGGGTTAGGGTCGAGCTGAGGCCACGCGGCCTCGTGGTGCAGTGTCCAAGATGGCGGCCGGGCCGGGCGAGGGAGCCGGTAGTGGTTCGGCCCCATGATACAGAGAGGTCCGGGGGCAGGAGTCCCGTCTGGGGACGGGGTGCGGGTTGTTTCTGTGGGTAACACCTGGAGGGCTGGGGCTCGGGCCCTGTCATGCGGGGAGGGAGCAAGCCCTTCACGTGGCCTGTCCAACAACCGGGTGTGGGAGAGGCCACCCCAGTCTTTGATCCAGCCGCCAGGTACAGGCCTGGGGCTTGTGGGTCAGTGCCAGGATGTTGTTAGAATTGGGAATCTCTAGTTGGCACAGGTATGCACTTGCGACAAGTAGGGACTCTCAATTCTAAGTCAGGATAAGGGGATCACCCTTTCAAATAACCCCTGCTCACCCTTTAGGTAGTGTGGCGCAAGCAGTCAAGACTATTCTCAGGGCGTCATAGGTTAAGCATTTGTGAACACATACAGTAATACAATGACACACCACAATTGGACACCAGTCAAGGTTGTATCAAAAATAGGTTTCTTTATATAAGGCTTAGCACAAGACCAGAATAACGTTTAGAAATTACCACAGTATTATTTCAAAGTTCACTGTTCTTGTAAAAAGGCTTAACATGCAAAAATAGGCTTCTTTTAGTCAATTCTGCTTCTTTTCAGGCTTTGTACGGTTCGTACCTGGGTGTACGACTCGTCCACATTAAAATCAAGGAAAGTACGAGTCAAACAATCGGTGCGGACTCCGGGGTCTGTAACGCGCACGCTGCGGTGCGAACAGAACAAAGTACCTTAAGTTCGTGGGGTCCGCGACGGACAGTGCGGGACAAGTTGATGGGTCCGGGTCGTAGTTCGGCAGCGTATTCAGGTGCAGGTCGGGTCGCGGCGTCGGGACGCGGCGTTGGTACACGGCCTTCAGGGATACGTGCGGATGGCCCGGATCAGCTTGCAGAGTCCGTGGCGTTCGGCGTTCGAGCCGTACCTTCGGTGCGGATAGGCGGCGACACTTCTCGGTGCCGTACAGCGTACGGGGAGGATCAGCGTACTGCGGCTTCTCGGCTCTGAGCACGGCACGGAGCAGTACGTTAGCAGCGTACGTACCGTACCCGCAGGACGATGGAACTTGGGTCCGGCGTACAGGGTTCGGCAGCTAGTGATGTACATCTCGAATCGGTGGGGAAGGTTAGGTGCGATGCGGCCGGGAGGGATACGGCGCGTACTAACGCTTTTGGATCAGCGTAGACGCACGGTGCCGGGCGGCAAAGACACGGCTTCGCGGCGGATGGTGTACGAGGCGTACTGGGGCCAAATCCAGCGGGAAACAAGCACAGATCGTCCAGGCAACTCAATTTTTGAAGGCAGATGAGTCCAATGGTCCTGGGACTCAGTTCAGGGGGCAAGCTCTTCTTCCAAGCCCTTGGAGATAGTTGAAAAACAAAGTGCAAAGTCTCTTTCAGTCTTTTCCTCTCCTTTCTCAGCAAGGCACCAACTGCAGGCCAATCCCCCAGGTCAGGGAAAGTTACTCCTCCTTCAGCTTCTTCCAGGTCCTTCTAGTCAGGCAGAGTTCCTTCGTGGTTCAATCAGGATCTGATTTCTTAGGATCAGGGCTCCTACATTTATACCAAGTTTCTTTTGTCTTTACAGGCCAGGGGGGCCTTTGCATAATCCCAGTCCAGTTCTTTTCAGTGAGGAGCACTTTGTTGTTGGGACTCTGGCTTCTTCTTTCAGCAGGCAGGGCAGAGACATCAGACGCTCTCCAGGGGGTGGAGCCAGCATTGTGGAGGCAGAGCACTGCCCTACTTAGAGTCAAGGTGCACTCTTCCCACCCATCCTGGTGTAATCTCTCTATTCACCACCTGGCAGCCCCAGCCTGTCTCCTGGAACTTCCCAGCCCTGTCACTCAAGCTACACACAAAGAAGATAGCCCTCCCCTCCAGAGGCGGACTGAAATGGTTAGGCACGCAAAGGCTAACTTCTAAAAGTAGCATTTACAAACCCAGGATTTTAAAATAACCTTTACTAAAAGATGTATTTTATTATTCTGAGTTCAGGCATACTAAACATGAATTTCTACCATGCTTCCTGAGCCTGCTAGGATTATAGAGTGTTATAACCTAGCAGCTCATGCTGGCCTATGGAGAGCAGGTAGCCTTACAATAGTGAAAAACGAAAATGGCTGTAATTCCCTATTAGGACATGCCACACACCTCAGGGCATGTCCTACCTTATCCTTACAATGCACCCTGCCCTAGGGCCTACCTTAGGGGTGACTAACATGAAGGTAAGGGAAGGTTTAGGGACTGGCAAGTGGGGACACTTGCCCAGTCAGCATGACAGTACCAGGCTGCATGCAGGTTCTGCAATGGCAGACCTTAGACACATTTTACCCCGCTGCTTCTGTGGGTGGCACAACCGGTGCTGCAAGCCCACTAGCAGCATTTGGATATACAAGCCCTTGGCACCCCTGGTGCACTCCACTAGGGACTGATAGTAAACCAAATAAGCCAAACATGGAAGTCAATTCACATAATACATTTTCCCATAGGGAGAGCATATGCACCTTAGCACTGGTCAGCAGTGGTAAGGTGCCCAGAGTCATAAAACAGCCAACACCAGGTCAGAAAAAATACAGGAGGAAGGCAAAAAGTTTAGGGATGACCCTGCAAAAAGGGCCAAGTCCAACACAACCCCCTTCCAGCCAAAACGCAGGGTAGACCAATCACCACCGTGATGGTCTTCCCTGCTTGGGGCGATAGAACAAGGACCTCGCCCGCAACTGCAAGGGCAGACTCCAGTTCTATGCCAATCTGAACCTATTGGAATCCCTCTGTCCATACTCTCAGGGCCCACCAAGCCAATCCCTGGGGAACCCTTCTCCTCACCTGTGGACACCACCTGTGCAGCACCTAACCTTAACTGGCCCACAGGTGTGTCCCAACAGACAGACAGCAAAATGCTACAGTGGCCACTGACAGTAGTCAAAGGATGAGACCCAGGCGTATGCCTCTCAGGGCTCTCAAACCTCGGTGGTGCCAGGGAGCGGGGGGCAGTAGCCCCAGGTGCTTGGCACCCTTTGTCCATTCTCCCTCCTGTCAGGTCCGGTATGACATCCTAGCACTGACCCACCAGCCCCAGGTCTGTACCCGGCAGCTGGACCAAAGACTGGGGTGGCCTCTCCCACCCCTGGTCCTCCCTCTTGGGGCTCTGTACCCTCCCACCTGGAGTGGTACCCCCTTCCAGAATTGCCAGGGCACCTGGGGCAGGTGTCCTGCGCAATTCGCCCACCAGTTCAGGGGTTCTATCCTGCAACTGGGCGTCCAGGTCAGGGGGTCACCCTGAACCTGTCCCTCCAACCTAGGGTCTAAACCCTCCAGTTGAGCCGGGGTCAGAGGCGAGGACTCCCTCCCTCTGCACCCCCTTCCAGAGTACTGCCCACTCCCAACTGGCGGGGTACCCCTAGAAGCAACATGGGTCAGGACACTGATTACAGTTGTCCCACCCTCCAGGTCAGACAACACCTGAACCTGGCTTCCCAACCCTGGGACCAACCCATGCAGTTGAACGCTTGCCTGGTGCACCAGGACTTCCTGGGGAGCACGCATGCCCCCCCCCCTGAGGGTGACACATAACTCATGTGTCGTGTGACAATCTACCTGGCGCTGATCTCCCGACCCCTGTCCATCTGACAGTGCCTGAAGATCCCCCAGGACAGAAGTGGTGTCACCATGGTCATTCACTGGTGACGCAGCCCTTCTGGCCGGCCCCTGACCCACTGGTTTTTCCACTGGGGACTCTTTCCCCCTCTCACCCCTCAATCTGGACCTCTGCACCCTCCCAACTGGAGCGGTACTGCCAGACACTAGAACTGAGGGAGGCCTGTTTACAGACACTCCCTGTTCACCAGACACTAGGGGATCCCGCACAACGGGCAGCCCCTCAGGACAGACTAGGCTTCCCACCTGGTGTTCCCTCAAAGAACCATCCAAGCTCTGAGACTGAGGTTGGGCACTACCGGGACATAACCCATTCTCACTCCTTCCCCTTAAAGACAGGACGTGAGGCCCTACACCCCTCTCACTACTACAGGACCTAGCTGGGCTACTCTGAGCCACTTCCACCACACTGGGTTTGAAGATTCCTGAACCACTCCTCTCGGGATCAGTCCCCAAGGCCTTTCCAGACCCTCTGGACTCCACCAAAAGGTCTGCCTCCAATGTGAGCCCTCTGCGGTCAGAGAACTCACCCTCACACAGGTGTTGGCATAGCTCTGGAAAACAGGGACTTACAATATGCTCTCCCACAATTGGATCACACAGCCCCCTAGCAGGGTTAACCAAACTATCCTTCACCTTACCATCCCGTGCCTCGCACACGTACTCCACACCACTCTCCTGAGACTGGCTAGACAGTATCTGACTGTCTCTGTCACACAACCCACACTCTTCTGGGCGGTCTTCACACTCACCCACCAGGACTTCAATTTTGGGGGAACCCCTCTCCCTGTACCTCTCAGCTAGAGTCAGTAGAGTGTCCCTCCCTCCACTAGGACTATGAACCTCTGCACCAGTTACCCTATTCCCTTCAGGGATACTGCGCACTACTGGAGCTACCTCATGCCCTTGAACCTCCTGGTGTATGTTAACCCCCTCCTTCAAGTCAGGCGCCACATCTCTGGGTGTGCGTACTACTCTCTCAGCACTAGAAAATTCAATATTGCTGCCACCAGAGGGAGAGTTGTCTAAACTCTTGGCCTCGAGATCCAACTCCCTCATTCTTACTTCATGTTCCATGGCCAGCCTTTGTCTTTCCATTTCCATTCGCAGTTTTGCCATCTCCACTTCATGTGCTCTTGCAGCATTCCTGTCGGCCCTCTCCTCTGGCGACAGGCCTCTGCCAGGCTTAGAAGCACCTTCTGGGGGTATCACCTCCAGCACATTCTCTGGGAACTTGGATTCGTACCAGGCCCTCAGCGCCTTTGTATACTGCTCCTTGTTTTTCAATCCAGTTTGGTTAATTCTGTACTTGGAGAGGTATCCTTTCAAGACTTTATTTGTGCACTTCAGCAGTGCCCTCTACTCCCAATCTATGTCATCAACCCCAGAGAATATAGAGGACGCCCCGCCTCCATTGACTGAGCTAGGCATGGTTTCTTAAAGTGGAGATTCTTCAGCAAAACAAAAATCAATACTGTGTGGCTGCGTTATCGGTCTGAACTCACTACGTGGCGTTCACTCAATCACTGTACATGAATCACAAATGCAAATTCAAATCCTCACCGCTGACCACCAATGTTAGAATTGGGAATCTCTAGTTGGCACAGGTATGCACTTGCGACAAGCAGGGACTCTCAATTCTAAGTCAGGATAAGGGGATCACCCTTTCAAATAATCCCTGCTCACCCTTTAGGTAGTGTGGCGCAAGCAGTCAAGACTATTCTCAGGGCGTCATAGGTTAAGCATTTGTAAACACATACAGTAATACAATGACACACCACAAATGGACACCAGTCAAGGTTGTATCAAAAATAGGTTTCTTTATATAAGGCTTAGCACAAGACCAGAATAACGTTTAGAAATGACCACAGTATTATTTCAAAGTTCACTGTTCTTGTAAAAAGGCTTAAAATGCAAAAATAGGCTTCTTTTAGTCAATTCTGCTTCTTTTCAGGCTTTATACGGTTCGTACCTGGGTGTACGACTCGTCCGCATTAAAATCAAGGAAAGTACGAGTCAAACAATCGGTGCGGACTCCGGGGTCCGTAACGCGCACGCTGCGGTGCGAACAGAACAAAGTACCTTAAGTTCGTGGGGTCCGCGACTGACAGTGCGGGACAAGTTGATGGGTCCGGGTCGTAGTTCGGCAGCGTATTCAGGTGCAGGTTGGGTCGCGCCGTCGGGACGCGCCATTGGTACGCGGCCTTCAGGGATATGTGCGGATGCCCCGGATCAGTTTGCAGAGTCCGTGGCGTTCGGCGTTCGAGCCGTACCTCCGGTGCGGATAGACGGCGACACATCTCGGCGCCGTACAGCGTACGGGGAGGATCAGCGTACTGCGGCTTCTTGGCTCTGAGCACGGCACGGAGCAGTACGTTAGCAGCGTACGGACCGTACCTGTGGGACGATGGAACTTGCGTCCGGCGTACAGGATTCGGCAGCCAGTGATGTACGTCTCGAATCGGCGAGGAAGGTTAGGTGCGATGCGGCCGGGAGGGATACGGCGCGTACTAACGCTTTTGGATCAGCGTAGACGGACGGTGCCGGGCGGCAAAGACACGGCTTCACGGCGGATGGTGTACGAGGCGTACTGGGGCCAAATCCAGCGGGAAACAAGCACAGATCGTCCAGGCAACTCAATTTTTGAAGGCAGATGAGTCCAATGGTCCTGGGACTCAGTTCAGGGGGCAAGCTCTTCTTCCAAGCCCTTGGAGATAGTTGAAAAACAAAGTGCAAAGTCTCTTTCAGTCCTTTCCTCTCCTTTCTCAGCAAGGCACCAACTGCAGGCCAATCCCCCAGGTCAGGGAAAGTTACTCCTCCTTCAGCTTCTTCCAGGTCCTTCTAGTCAGGCAGAGTTCCTTCGTGGTTCAATCAGGATCTGATTTCTTAGGAACAGGGCTCCTACATTTATACCAAGTTTCTTTTGTCTTTACAGGCCAGGGGGGCCTTTGCATAATCCCAGTCCAGTTCTTTTCAGTGAGGAGCACTTTGTTGTTGGGACTCTGGCTTCTTCTTTCAGCAGGCAGGGCAGAGACATCAGACGCTCTCCAGGGGGTGGAGCCAGCATTGTGGAGGCAGAGCACTGCCCTATTCAGAGTCAAGGTGCACTCCTCCCACCCATCCACTAGGGCCTACCTTAGGGGTGACTAACATGAAGGTAAGGGAAGGTTTAGGGACTGGCAAGTGGGGACACTTGCCCAGTCAGCATGACAGTACCAGACTGCATGCAGGTTCTGCAATGGCAGACCTTAGACACATTTTACCCCGCTGTTTCTGTGGGTGGCACAACCGGTGCTGCAAGCCCACTAGCAGCATTTGGATATACAAGCCCTTGGCACCCCTGGTGCACTCTACTAGGGACTGATAGTAAACCAGATAAGCCAAACATGGAAGTCAATTCACATAATACATTTTCCCATAGGGAGAGCATATGCACCTTAGCACTGGTCAGCAGTGGTAAGGTGCCCAGAGTCCTAAAACAGCCAACACCAGGTCAGAAAAAATACAGGAGGAAGGCAAAAAGTTTAGGGATGACCCTGCAAAAAGGGCCAAGTCCAACAGATGTCATACCTGACCTGACAGGAGGGAGAATGGACAAAAGTTGCCAAGCACTTGGGGCTACTGCCCCCCGCTCCCTAGCGCCACAGAGGTTTGAGAGCCCTGAGAGGCATAAGGCCTGGGTCTCATCCCTGACTACTGTCAGTGGCCACTGTGGCATTTTGCTGTCTGTCTGTTGGGACACACATGTGAGCAAGTTAAGGTTAGGTGCTGCACAGGTGGTGTCCACAGGTGAGGAGAAGGGTTCCCCATGGATTGGCTTGGTGGGCCCTGAGAGTATGGACAGAGGGATTCCAATAGGTTCAGATTGGTGTAGAACTGGAGTCTGCCCCTGCGGTTGCGGGCCAGGTCCTTGTTCGATCGCCCCAAGCAGGGAAGCCCATCACGGTGGTGATTGGTCTGCCCTGCGTTTTGGCTGGAAGGGGGTAGTGTTGGACTTGGCCCTTTTTTGCAGGGTCATCCCTAAACTTTTTGCCTTCCTCCTGCATTTTTTCTGACCTGTTGTTGGCTGTTTTATGGCACTTTACCACTGCTGATCAGTGCTAAAGTGCATATGCTCTCCCCATTGTAAATTGCTATGTTGGTTGGATTCCATAATTGGCTTATTTGGTTTACTGCCAGACGCCAGTAAAGTGCACCAGGAGTGCCAGGGTGTGTAAATACAAATGCCGCTGGTGGGCTTGCAGCACTGGTTGTGCCACCCACAGAAGCAGCCTGGTAAAATGTGTCTAGGTCTGCCATCGCAGAACCTGCGTGCAGTCTGGTAATGACATGCTGACTGGCAAGTACACACACTTGCCAGTCCCTAAACCTTCCCTTAACTTCATGTTAGTCACCCCTATGGTAGGCCCAAGGGCAGGGTGTGTTGTAAGCATAACGTAGGACAAGCCCTGATGTTGTGGCATGTCCTAATAGTGAATTACAGCCATCTTCGTTTTTCACTATTGTAAGGCTACCCTGTTCTCATAGGCCAGAATGGGCTGTTGAGATTGTTACATCCTATGATCCTAATTGACCCAGGGAACATGGTAGAAAATCGAGTTTAGTATGCCTGAACTCGGAATAATAAGGTACATCTTTTGGTAAGGTTTATTTTAATATTCTGCGTTTGCAAATGCCACTTTTAGAAATGTGGCCTTTGCTTGCCTAACCATTTCAGCCCGCCTCTGCGTGATGTGTATCTGCTGTCTGGCTTGCGTGAGTGACAGGGCTGGCGGAACCCAGATGGGCAGGGCTAGGTAGCCTGGTGGTGAATAGAAAGATTGACAGGTAGATGGGTGGGAGGAGTACACCTGGACTCTGAATAGGACAGTGCTCTGCCACCACAATGCCGGCTCCGCCCCCTGTGGAGCGTCTGATCACCCTGCCCTGCACTCTGAAAGAAGAAGTCTGCATCACGTCAACAAAGTGCTCCAGAACCGGACTGAACTAGGCAAGGGCCCCCCTGGCCTGGGAGAACAAAAGAAATGCAGTATAAATGTAGGAGCCCTGCTCCTAAGAAACCAGATCCGCTTTTGACCCAAGAAGAATCTCTGCCTGAGGAGGAGGCACCGGGAAAGCTGTAAGGAGGAAGACTGTCCCTATCCTGGGGGACTGGCCTGCAGTGGTGACCTTGCTGCCAAAGGATAGAAGAGGAACCATTTGCTGAAGTCTTTGCTTTATTTTTAATTTCAAGACTTGTGCTTTTCAAAACGATCTCCAAGGGCTTGGAAGCGAGCTTGCCCCCTGAACTGAGCCCCAGGACCATTGGGCTCAACCTGACCTTCACTCGCCCGCCGCTGGACTGTGGTGTTCCTTCCCTCGCCGGAGTCGTGACTCTTGTGCCCCCCAGCCCCTCCTTGAGCCGTGACGTGACTGCTTAGCCGCCCCTCCCTTGGGAAGAGCCTCGCTCAATCTGAGCCGCTCCCCCGACGCCATGCTGGGCTGCCCCGTCACCTCGCTCGCCGGAGGCTCGCTGCGCACCTTCACCCCTCCCGCCGGAATCGGCGTGTGAGCATCTCCAAGCCTCGGACGGCCCGGACGTAGACTGCGTGCCCGGCTGCCCCGCTTTGTTCACTTGCCACCTGTAAACACCCCCGCTCTTGCCGTGAGCCTGAAGGATCAGACCCCCCTCGTGAAGTGTGGGAGCCCCGGACGCCGCCTCCCCTTCTGACGAAGAGCCGCTGAAATCCCGCACCCGCCTTCACGTCAAGAACCAAGGTACTGTACTTACGAACTCGACCGCGATCTCGCATCGGATCCAGGGTCTGCAACGTTCTGATTTCCCTGTCGTCTGCCGCCTGCTTCCCGGTTGCTGCCTCAGCGCGAAGTGCGCACAGGCCCGCAGTCACCTTTGTGCCCGCATAAGAACTTTCCACATAAAGAGAACTTGTTCCGTATTGTGGCCCCACCGTTTCATCGTTACTGGGCCTTGTACCGAATCTGCTGAAACTATATAAAAGCCTTATTTTCGTATACAACCTGATTGGTGTCCGTTTGTGGTGCATGCAAGGGGTTTACTGTACATATAATTGCAATTGCTTAACCGTGTACGCCTGAGATTTAGCCTGGACTGCTCGCGCCACGCACCTAGAGGGTGAGTAGGGGTTATTCTGAGGAGTCATCCTTCGCCCTGACTAGAAGTAAAGGGTCCCTGCTTGTCGCTGGCACTTGCCAGCGCCAACCAGAGTCCCCTCATTTCTAACACCCTGTATACTCACACACTGCTGGCCCTGGACACCCACACACTGCTCACCCTGCACACTCACACACTGCTCACCCTGCACACTCACACACTGCTTGCCCTGCACACTCACACACTGCTCACCTTGCACACTCACACACTGCTCACCTGCATACTCACACACTGATCGACCTGCACACTCACACATGGCTGGCCCTGGACACCCACACACTGCTCACCCTGCACACCCACACACTGCTTACCCTGCACTCTCAAGCACCGCTCACTCTAACACACTGCTGGCCCTGGACACCCACACACTGCTAACCCTGCACACCCACACACTACTCACCCTGCACACCCACACACTGCTTACCCTGCATTCTCAACCACTGCTCACTCTTTAACACACTGCTGGCCATGGACACTCACACACTGCTCACCCTGCACACTCAAACACTGCTCACCCTGCACACCCACACACTGCTCACCCTGTTCACCCACACTCTGCTAACCCTGCCCACCCACAAAATGCTCACCCTGCACACCCACACATTGCTCACCCTGCACACTCACACATTGCACACCCTGCACACTTACACCGCTGACCCTGGACACCCACACACTGCTCACCCTGCGAACTCACACACTACCCACCCTGCACACCCACAATCTGCTCACCCTCCAAACTCACACTGCTCACACTGCTCACCCTGCACACTCACATACTGCTCCCCCTGCACACCCACACACTGCACACCCTGCATACGCACACACAGCTTACCCTGCACACTCGCACACTGCTTACCCTGCATACTCACACTGCTCACACTGCATACTTACACACTGCTGGCCCTGGGCACCCACACACTGCTCACCTTGCACACTCACACACTGCTCACTCTCAAATTCTGCTTACCCTGCTGTTGGAAGGCGACCCCGGGGGAGTCGGAGAGACCACCCAGGGGGGCCCCCACACTGTACGATGTAGCCGAGCGCTGCTGAGAAGCCTCCTAGGAGAGGTCCTTCTCCTATACCGTACCAGCACAGTAACGCCACCACACAGGACTCGAGGATGTTTATCACGATGAGCAATTCTTTATCAGCATTTAAGAAGTTACGGTTATCGATATATACAAGGGGGGATCGAGGGATCCGCAAGAGTCTCAAAGTCTTTGGTAGGGACGGGGTAGCGGGACAGTCTTTGGTAGCAGCTGGGTACGAGGGTACCTTAGGCCCAGTTCTTGTTCCTCAAGCTGGAGGGACTCCGTGTCCCGGAGTGGTCGAGCCGCGACAGCGTCAGCAGGGCTCTGGTGATCAGTTCGTGGAGCTTGAGCCGTGACTAGGTCAGCAAGGCTCTTAAGGTGGTTCAGTTCAGCTCGAGCCGCGACAACGTCAGCAGGGCTCTGGGGGAGGCTTCAGCGAGGTTGGGCCGCGACAGCGTCAGCAGGGCCCCGATGTTCCGTGAGGTTCCTAGTCTCAATAAGGTGGAGCCGCGACGCAGTCAGCTGGGCTCGTGGTATAGGGTCAAGCAAGAGTTCTTCTCCGTAGGGTCAGCCGCGATTCCATCAGCAGGGCTCTTGACTCCGGGATACAACTGTTGTTCCATTGCGGGGTTGCCCCAGATATAGGTCTGGAGCCCTTTGATGTCCGGACCCTTGCGCCTGGGGGGGGCGGAGAGGCCGGGCTGGGAGAGGCCAGACGCCCAGCGGGAGAGGCGCCAGGCCCGGAGAGGCCGGAGGACGATCGCACCTAGGTGTGGAGGGACGGTGGGGGTCCCATCGAAACATTCCTCCTCCGGGAGAGGTGAAGTGGCCATGCGGTGCCCCCTGGCCAGATCTTGGTGCCTCGATGTCGGGGCTTCGCTGGGGCCGAGGCCGGGGGGAGCCGGGTCGCGTGGGCTGGTGCGTGGAGCAAGCATGGGGGAACCCCGAAGAGATGAGGGGTTCCTGTGCGGCCTGGGAAAGGGGGCCGCTGAGGCGGGTGTAGGCAAACGGGTACAATCCAAGGGGGACCTCGAAGGGAGGAGGGGTCCCTGGCAGTCTGAAAGGGCGGCCCGTGTAGGCCGGTGCGGGGGACGAGCACCATCCAAGAGGGTTAACACCACGCCACGAGGCCGGGTCCAACACCTGCACACCCACATATTGCTCACCCTGCATACTCACACACTGCTCAACCTGCACACTCACACACTGCTCACCCTGCATACTCACACACTGCTGGCCCTGGACAACCACACACTGCTCACCCTGTACACTCACACACTGCTCACCCTGCACACTTACAGATTGCTCATCCTCCACACTCACACACTGCTTACCCTGCACACTCACACACTGCTTTCCCTGCACACTCACACACTGTTCACCCTGCATACTCACACCTTGCTCACCCTGCACACTCACACACTGCTCACATTGCACACTCACACACTGCTCACCTTGCACACCCACACACTGCTCACCCTCTACACCCACACACTGCTCACACTCACACACTGCTCGCCCTGCACACCCACACACTGCTCACCCTGCATATCAACACACTGCTCACCCTGTACACTCACACACAGCTGGCCCTGGACACACACACACACTGCTCACCCTGCACACCCACACACTGCTCACCCTGCACTCTCAACCACTACTCACTCTTTAACACACTGCTGGCCCTGGACACCCACACACTGCTCACCCTGCGCACACACACACTGCTCACCCTGCACATCCATACACTGCTCACCCTGCTCACCCACACTCTGCTAACCCTGCCCACCCACAACATGCTCACCCTGCAAACCCACACATTTCTCACCCTGCACACTCACACACTGCACACCCTGCACACTCACACTGCTGGCCGTGGACACCCACACGCTGCTCACCCTGCAAACTCACAAATTACCCACCCTGCACACCCACAATCTGCTCACCCTGCATACTCACACACTGCTCACCCTGCATGCTCACACACTGCTGACCCTGGACACCCACACACTGCTCACCCTGCACACTCATGCACTGCTCACCCTGCATACTCACACACTGCTCACCCTGCACACTCACACACTGCTCACCCTGCACACCCACACACTGCTCACCCTGCACTCTCAAGCACCACTCACTCTAACACACTGCTGGCCCTCGACACCCACACAATGCTAACCCTGGACACCCACACACTGCTCACCCTGCACACCCACCACTGCTCACCCTGCACACTCAAACACTCCTTACCCTGCACACTCACACAATGCTCTCCCTGCACACACTGTTCACCCTGCTTACTCACACACGGCTCACCCTGCACACTCACACATTACTCACCCTGCACTCTCAAGCACTGCTCACCCGTTAACACACTGCTGGCCCTGGACACCCACACACTGCACTCCCTGCATACCCGCACATTGCTCACCCTGCACTCTCAAACACTGCTCACTCTTTAAGAGACTGCTGGCTCTGGACACCCACAAACTGCTCACCCTGCACACTCACACACTGCTCACCCTGCACAACCACACACGTCTGGCCCAGGACACACGCACACTGCTCACCCTGCACACCCACACACTGCTCACCCTACACTCTCAACCACTGCTCACTCTTTAACACACTGCTGGCCCTGGACACCCACACACTGCTCACCCTGCACACTCACAGACTGCTCACCCTGCACACCCACACACTGCTCACCCTGTTCATCCACACTCTGCTAAATCTGCCCACCCACAAAATGCTCACCCTGCACACCCACACATTGCTCACCCTCCACACTCACACACTGCACACCCTGCACACTCGCACTGCTGGCCCTGGACACCCACTCGCTGCTCACCCTGAAAAACTCACAAACTGACCACCCTGCACACCCACAATCTGCTCACCCTGCATACTCACACACTGCTCACCCTGCATGCTCACACACTGCTGGCCCTGCACTCACACACTGCTCTCCCTGCACACTCACACACTGCTCACCCTGCACACTCGCACACTGCTCACCTGCATACACACACACTCATCAACCTGCACACTGACACATGGCTGGCCCTGGACACCCACACACTGCTCACCCTGCACACCCACACACTGCTCACCCTGCGCATTCAAGCATCACTCACTCTAACACACTGCTGGCCCTGGACACCCACACACTGCTAACCCTGCACACCCACACACTGCTCACCCTGCACACCCACCACTGCTCACCCTGCACACTCACACACTGCTTACCCTGCACACTCACACACTGTTCACCCAGCTTACTCACACACTGCTCACCCTGCACACTCACACATTGCTCACCCTGCACTCTCAAGCACTGCTCACTTGTTAACACACTGTTGGCCCTGGACACCCACACACTGCACTTCCTGAATACCCACACACTGCTCACCCTGCACACTCACACACTGCTCACCCTGCACAACCACACACTGCTCACCCTGTACGACTACACATTGCTCAATTTACACACCCACACATTGCTCACCCTGCACACTCACACACTGCTCACCCTGTACACTCACACTGCTGGCCCTGGACACCACACATTGCTCACTCTGCATACTCACATACTGCTTACCCTGCATGCTCACACACAGCTCACCCTGCATATTCACACACTGCTGGCCCTGGACACCCACACACTGCTCACCCTGCACACTCACACACTTCTCACACTCACACAATGCTCACCCTGTACACCCACACACTGCTCACCCTGCATACTCACACACTGCTTGTTAGACAGACCGGGAGGGTCGGCCGAGGACAAGGGGAGAGGTCTCCGGGGAGAGCCGTCTCCAGCGATCGTACAGATGAATAACTTCCCCCACACAGATATACACCACAGAAGGATAATATTTAGCGTTCTTTATAGGTGATTTCTTAAGGTACGATGAAATGGTACAAGGAGGTCTGGACTCAGGGGTCCCCTCGATTCGAGTCTCTTGGTTTGGGGAAAGGGGGTAGCGGGACAGTCTGGTTACCAGTCTGGTAGCTGAGATGGTATGGTGGATAGCTCACAATCCTCGAGCTCGGTGTTCTAGCTTGGACGGGCCGCGGCAGCGCCAGCAGGTCCCGGTGAAGATGGTCGTTACACGGTCCGCGGCAGCGCCAGCAGGTCCCGGTGAAGATGGTCGTTACACGGTCCGCGGCAGCGCCAGCAGGTCCCGATGAAGGTGGTCGTTACAACGGTCCGCGGCAGCGCCAGCAGGTCCCGACGAGGATGGATGTTGCAGAAGGCCGCGGCAGCGCCAGCAGGCAGGACGATAGTTCACAAGGCAGGGCTACGGCAGCGCCAGTAGTCCGTCAAGGATGAGTTCTCTCGGTGTCTCTCGACTCCAGGATACAACTGCCTTCCTGCTCTGGAGCTGCCCTAGTTATAGGTCTGGCGCCCTTTGATGTCCGGACCCTCGCACTTGGAGGTCGGGGGGTCCGGAATGAGGGAGTCCAGACACCCAGCAGGGGGTGGAGCCAGCGCCTGGGGGAGCTGGAGGGTGATCGGCACCTGGCAGGGGAGAGCCCTCAACGCTTCTTTCTCCCATTGACCTGCCAAGTGGTCCGTTCACCTCCTGGGTGGATGGTGGTGCCGGGATGTCGGGGCCGGCCAGGCCCAGGGTTAGGGTCGGGCTGAGGCCGCGCGGCCTCGTGGCGCAGTGTCCAAGATGGCGGCTGATCCGGCCGGGGGAGCCGGTAGTGGTTCGGCCCCATGATACATGGATGTCCGGGGGCAGGAGTTCCGTTGGGAGACGGGGTGCGGGTTGCCCTTGGGGGTAACACCTGGGAGTCCGGGGTTTGGGCCCTGTCGTGCGGGGAGGGAGCAAGCCCTTCATGTGGCCTGTCCAACATGCGTCCCCCCCAGCTGAAGGCGGGGAGAGTCACCCATCCTCTTGGGGACTCTCCTCGTCGAGGCGGAAAAAGCGTGACAGGCCATCTGCGTTGGCGTGGTCTTGGCCCGGTCGATGTTCCACAGTGAAGTCCATTCCCTGCAGGGAGATGGACCAGCGCAATAGTTTTGGGTTTTCCCCCCGCATCTGCATTAGCCACTGCAGGGGTCGATGATCGGTTTGCACCCGGAAGTGGGTACCGAAGAGATAGGGCCGGAGCTTTTTGAGGGCCCACACCACTGCGAAGGCCTCCCTCTCGATTGTGCTCCAGCGCTGTTCTCGGGCCAGGAGGCGTCTGCTGATGAAGGCCACCGGCTGGTCAAGACCCTCGGGGTTCAGCTGGGAAAGAACCGCCCCGATGCCGTGGTCGGAGGCGTCCGTTTGTACAATGAATTCCCGACTGTAATCGGGGGCCTGGAGCACAGGGGCGGTGCACAGGGCGGCCTTCAGCTTCTCGAAGGCCGCTTGACAGTCGGGGGTCCAGTTAATCTTCTTCGGGTGGTTTTTGGACGTGAGACCCGAGAGGGGCCCCACAATGCTGCCATAGTCCCTCACGAACCGCCGGTAGTAGCCGGTGAGTCCCAAGAAGGCTCGGACCTCGGTCTGCGTGACGGGGGGTTGCCAGGACTGGATGGCAGCAATTTTGAGTTGCAGAGGGGCCACCAGACCGCTTCCCACCTGGTGTCCGAGGTAGGTCACGGACCCTTGACCAATTTGGCACTTGCCGGCCTTAATCGTGAGGCCGGCCCGCTGGAGGGCCTGCAGGACCTCTTGGAGGTGGTGGAGGTGGTCGGACCAGTGGCGGCTGTACACAGCGATATCGTCCAGGTAGGCGGCGCTGAACTCTTCGAGCCCCGCCAAGACCTGGTTCACTAGACGTTGAAAAGTAGCTGGGGCATTCTTCATGCCGAAGGGCATGACCTTGAAGTGGTAGTGGCCATCGGGGGTAGAAAAGGCGGACCGATCCTGGGCCCGGGGTGTGAGACCGATCTGCCAGTAGCCCGCTGTGAGGTCGAAGATGCTGAGGTAGCGGGCGGCCCCCAGGCGGTCGATCAATTCATCCGCTCGGGGGATAGGATGAGCGTCGGTCCGGGTGACAGCGTTCAAGCCCCGATAGTCGACGCAGAATCGGAGTTCAGGAGTGGTGCCGGGGGCAGCGGCTTTGGGGACCAGCACGACCGGGCTGGCCCAGGGGCTGTCCGAGGGTTCGATGACCCCGAGCGTGAGCATCTTGGATACTTCCGCTTGGATGCAGGCCCGCACCCGATCTGGTACGCGGTAGGCCCGGTGCCGGATAGGGGGACTGTCCCCGGTGTCCACGTCGTGCAAGCACCAAGGGGTGATCCCTGGGGTGAGGGAAAACAGTGTAGCAAACTGCAGCAGGAGGTCCCGGCAGCCCTGGCGTTGCTCTGGGGTGAGGGCATCGGAGAGCCGGACCCCGTCCACGGAACCGTCGTTCTCCTGGGTCTTCAGGAGATCAGGGAGGGGCTCGGAGTCTTCTTCCGCCCCACTGTCTGTAGCCATCAGGAGGCTGAGTTCCGAGCGCACAAAGTGGGGTTTGAGTCTGTTGGTGTGGAGGACCCGGAGGGGGTTCCGGGGGGACTCCATGTCGATGAGGTAGGTGACGGGGCTCTTGCGTTCGACCACTTTGAAGGGCCCCGTCCACTTATCTTGCAAGGCACATGGTTCGGTGGGGGACATCACCCACACTTGTTGACCAGGTTCGAATTCGACGGAGGAGGCATTCTGATCGTACCATTTTTTCATGTCCTCCTGACTGGCCTCGAGGTTCGCTTTTGCCATTTCCCTGAAGCGCCGGGTCTGATTGCGTAGTGCCAGGAGGTACTTGAAGACGTCTGGGGGGGTCTTTAGGGGGGCCATCTCCCAACCTTCTTTGACTAGGCTGAGGGGCCCTCGCACAGGGTGCCCGTACAGGAGTTCGAAAGGGCTAAAGCCGAGGGACTTCTGGGGAACTTCTCGATAGGCGAAGAGGAGGCACGGGAGTAGTACATCCCACTGGCGACGGAGGGGCTCTTCCAATCCCCCAATCATTCCCTTGAGGGTGCGGTTGAATCGCTCAACTAGTCCGTTCCCTTGAGGGTGATAGGGGGTCGTGAATCGGTAGGTGACCCCGCACTGTTGCCAGAGGGACTTCATATATTTCGAGATAAAGTTTGTGCCTCGGTCGCTGACGACTTCTCGGGGGAAGCCCACCCGGGAGAAGATCCCCATTAGGGCCCGGCCGACCACCGGAGCTGTTACAGTTCGCAGGGGCACAGCCTCGGGGTAGCGGGTGGCGTGGTCCACCAGTACCAGGATGAACCGATGTCCTTGTGCTGTGTGGGGGTCCAGGGGCCCCACAATGTCTATTCCTACCCTCTCGAACGGGGTGGTGACCACTGGGAAGGGTTGCAGAGGGGCTTTGAGCTTACGGCCGCTCTTCCCGCTGGCCTGGCACGTGGGGCAGGACCGGCAGTGGTTGAGGACGTCGTTCCGCATCTTCGGCCAGAAAAAGTGGGTCACCAGGCGACTGTAGGTTTTGTCCTGGCCCAGGTGTCCAGCCAGGGGAACATCGTGGGCCAAAGTTAGTAGGAAGTCTCTGAAACGGAGGGGCACCACCAGCACTCGACTGGCCCCTAACTCCGCGATTCTTTGTTCACTGTATAGCAGGTCGTTATCCCAATAGACCCAATGGGTTCCGGTGGAGTCCCCTGCGCTCTGGGCGCTGGCTTGCTGGCGGAGTCCCTCGAGGGAGGGGCAGGTCTTCTGTTCCTGGCAAAACTGTTCCTGGGTGGGCCCCCCTTCTTGACGCCACTGAGCCAGGCCGGGAAGGTCCTGGGGCTGGGCGACCCCTTCGGGCGTTGGCTCTGGGGGGTCGGTATAGCCGTTGTCCTCTACTGGAGCGACCGGGGGAGGAGGTGCTGGCCATTCTGGTTCTTCTGGTCGGGGGACGGCACGGGCGGCCATGGACCGGGTGGTTACGCAGGCCCAGTCCGGGAGGCCCAGCATCCCCAGGTGCTCTCTTCTCTCGACGGCAGCCCACGGGGAACTCTCAAGGTCATTCCCCAGGAGACAGTCCACGGGGGCATCATCCCGGACCGTCACCTTCAACATGCCGGAGACCCCTCCCCATTCGAAGGGGACGCAGGCCATCCGACACAGACTTTCGGAATTGTCGGCTGAGCGGACGGGGCAGAGAATGTTCGGCAGGATCTGCTCTGGTTTCACCAGGTGACAGCGGACGGCCGTCACACTGGCCCCTGTGTCACGTAGGGCTTCGGCCCGGCGCCCATTAATGTTCACCCACTGGCCATATTTCCGGGTGTTGGCGGGTAGGGGAGCCCGCGGGACCATGTCTTTTCCCCCTAGGCACGCTAGAACCATGGCGGCCGGTTCCCACTCTTGTTGTGCCTGCTCATATTCTTCCTGTTCCTCGGAGATTTGTTCTCCCCCCAGGGCGGCGGCAGCTACCTGGCGGGGCTTTGGCGTTTGGTTCTGCGGGCAGCTCGGGTCATTGGCGTAGTGGCCGACTCGCTGGCATCGGTGACACGTGACGTTGGCTCGGAACCCCGGGCGCATCGGGGGGTTGCCCCGGCCGGCCGGGGGCAGGGTGCTGGCCGCGGGAGTGGCCGGGATGGTGTCTCTCCCTCGCCCCTGGCCTCCTCCTCCTCCTCGGGGACGGTGCTGACCTTGGTGGTTTCGGTTTTGCTCGTGTGGCCCTCTCCGGCCCACTCGGGTGCTTTCCCACCGGTCAGCTTCGGCGGCGAGTTGCCGTGGGTCAGTCAATTTACTGTCGAGGAGGTGCTGCCTGAGCTCGACGAAGCAGTTGTTAGACAGGTGCTCCCACACCATAAGATTAAAGAGTTGCTCGTAGGTCGTTACGTGGCTTCCCTTGATCCAACCCTCGAAGGCTCGGCTGAAATAGTTGACGTATTCCACCCAAGTTGTACCCGGGATCCGGGTGCAGTCTCGGAACCTCTGGCGGTACATTTCGGGTGTGAGCCCATATCGGGTGAGGAGGGCAGCCTTCATGTGGTCATAGGATGCCATCTGATGATCTGGGAGCTGTAGTAGGGCATCGCGGCCTTCGTTGACGAACCTCCCCCATAGGCCGGCTCCCCAGTCACTCCGATCGATCCGGTGGGAGGTCATGGCGATCTCGTAGGCTTTGAACCACTGTTGTATGTCGTCCTCTCGGACATACTCTCGGACAACATCCTTGGGGATGTGGACTTTCTTCTCGGTTGCTCCCGGGGTGTGCGGTCGCTCAGGCACCCCCGGTTCTTTATTCTGTTTCCGAAGTTCTATTTCCGCCAGTTTGCGCTCGTGTTCGAATGTTAGTCTTTTTTCTTCGAGCTCTCTCTGCCTCTGTTTTTCTTCCCGTTCTTCTCGGAGCCGCAGATGTTCTAGATTTAGTTTTTGCTCGGCTGACTTTAGTTCACCGTCCATCTTGAGTCGTGCCATTTCCAACTCATGTAATCTGGTTCTTTCTCTTTCTTGAATCTCTCCCTGCGAGAGGCCCGTTCCTCGCTCCTCGGGAGCTGTGGCGTTCCCCTCTGGTGCTACACCGTTTTGGTCGGGGGATCCGGCGACCCCGGTTTCCGCCCACGACTCAAGGGCGTGCTTCAAATCGTCTTTGGTACTCAGGCCGGTGGTAGCAATGCCTAGTTCCATGCAGAATTGTTTAAGTTCGCGATGGCTATACTCTTCCAATTTATCCATCTGGAATTTCTCGGTGGAACCGCTCTCTTTGGTTGACATCGTGGTTTTGTCGTGGGGTGAGCTACTCTCTGTACGATTACGCGTTGATTCGGATCGCGCCGCTGGCCACCAATGTTAGACGGACCGGGAGGGTCGGCCGAGGACAAGGGGAGAGGTCTCCGGGGAGAGCCGTCTCCAGCGATCGTACAGATGAATAACTTCCCCCCCACAGATATACACCACACAAGGATAAGATTTAGCGTTCTTTATAGGTGATTTCTTAAGGTACGATGAAATGGTACAAGGAGGTCTGGACTCAGGGGTCCCCTCGATTCGAGTCTCTTGGTTTGGGGAAAGGGGGTAGCGGGACAGTCTGGTTACCAGTCTGGTAGCTGAGATGGTATGGTGGATAGCTCACAATCCTCGAGCTCGGTGTTCTAGCTTGGACGGGCCGCGGCAGCGCCAGCAGGTCCTGGTGAAGATGGTCGTTACACGGTCCGCGGCAGCGCCAGCAGGTCCCGGTGAAGATGGTCGTTACACGGTCCGCGGCAGCGCCAGCAGGTCCCGATGAAGGTGGTCGTTACAACGGTCCGCGGCAGCGCCAGCAGGTCCCGACGAGGATGGATGTTGCAGAAGGCCGCGGCAGCGCCAGCAGGCAGGACGATAGTTCACAAGGCAGGGCTACGGCAGCGCCAGTAGTCCGTCAAGGATGAGTTCTCTCGGTGTCTCTCGACTCCAGGATACAACTGCCTTCCTGCTCTGGAGCTGCCCTAGTTATAGGTCTGGCGCCCTTTGATGTCCGGACCCTCGCACTTGGAGGTCGGGGGGTCCGGGATGAGGGAGTCCAGACACCCAGCAGGGGGTGGAGCCAGCGCCTGGGGGAGCTGGAGGGTGATCGGCACCTGGCGGGGGAGAGCCCTCGACACTTCTTTCTCCCATTGACCTGCCAAGTGGTCCGTTCACCTCCTGGGTGGATGGTGGTGCCGGGATGTCGGGGCCGGCCAGGCCCAGGGTTAGGGTCGGGCTGAGGCCGCGCGGCCTCGTGGCGCAGTGTCCAAGATGGCGGCTGATCCGGCCGGGGGAGCCGGTAGTGGTTCGGCCCCATGATACATGGATGTCCGGGGGCAGGAGTTCCGTTGGGAGACGGGGAGCGGGTTGCCCTTGGGGGTAACACCTGGGAGTCCGGGGTTTGGGCCCTGTCGTGCGGGTAGGGAGCAAGCCCTTCATGTGGCCTGTCCAACACTGCTCACCCAGCAAACTCACACACTACTCACCTTGCATACTCACACACTGCTCACCCTGCACACTCACAAACTGCTTACCCTGCATACTCACAGGCTGCTGACACTGGACCCCCACACACTGCTCACCCTGCACACTCACACACTGCTCACCCTGCACACTCACACATTGCTCACCCTGCACACCCACACACTGCTCACCCTGCATACCCACACTCTGCTCACCCTGCATACTCACAGACTGCTCACCCTGCACACCCATACATTGCTCACCCTGCACACTCACATACTGCTCACCATACACACTCACTGCTGCCCGTTGACACCCACACACTGCTCACCCTGCACACTCACACACTGCTCACCCTGCACGCTCACACACTGCTCACCCAAACACTGCTCACCCTGCATATGCACACACTGCTTACCCTGCATACTCACACTGGTCACCCTGCATATTCACACACTGCTGGCCCTGGGCACCCACACACTGCTCACCTTGCACACTCACACACTGCTCACACTCACATACTGCTCACCCTGCACACCCACACACTGTGCACCCTGCATACTCACACACTGCTCAGCTTGCACACTCACACACTGTTCACCCTGCATACTCACACACTGCTGGCCCTGGACAACCACAAACTACTCACCCTGCACACTCACACACTGCTCACCCTGCATACTCAGAGATTGCTCACCCTCCACTCTCACACACTGCTTACCATGCACACTCACACATTGCTCTCCCTGCACACTCACACACTGTTCACCCTGCATACTCACACACTGCTCACCCTGCATAATCACACACTGCTCACCCTGCTCACTCACACCCTGCTCACCCTGCACACTCACACACTGCTCACCTTGCACACCAACACACTGCTCACCCTGCACACCCACACACTGCTCACACTCACACACTGCTCACCCTGCATACTCTCAGATTGCTCACCCTCCACACTCACACACTGCTGGCCCTGGACACTCACACACTGCTCACCCTTCACACTCACACCCTGCTCACCCTGCACACCCACACACTGCTCACCCTGCTCACCCACCCTCTTCTCACTCTGCTCACCCACAGACTGCTCAAGCTGCACACCCACAAAATGCTCACCCTGCACACTCATATACTGCTAACCCTGCACACTCACACTGCTGGCCCTGGACACCCACACACTGCTCACCCTGCATACTCACACACTACTCACCCTGCAAACCCACAATCTGCTCACCCTGCATACTCACACACTGCTCACCCTGCATGCTCACACACTGCTGGCCCTGGACACACACACACTGCTCACCCTGCACACTCACACACTGTTGACCCTGCACACTCACACACTGCTCGCCCTGCACACTCACACACTGCTCACCCTGCACACTCACACACTGCTCATCTGCATATGAACACACTTATCACCCTGCACACTCACACATAGCTGGCTCTAGACACCCACACACTGCTCACCCTGCTCACCCACACACAGCTCACCCTGCACTCTCAAGCACTGCTAACTCTATAACACACTGCTGGCCCTGGACACCCACACACTGCTCACCCTGCTCACTCACACACTGCTCACCCTGCACACTCACACACTGCTGGCCCTGGACACCCACACACTGCTCACCCTGCACACTCACACACAGCTCACCCTGCACAACCACACACTGCTCACCCTGCACACCCATACACTGCTCACCCTGCACATCCACACACTGCTCAACCTGCACACTCAGACACTGCACACCCTGCACACTCACACTGCTGATCCTGGACACCCACACACTGCTCACTGTGCATGCTCACACAATTCTCACCCTGCATGCTCACACACAGCTCACCCTGCATACTTACACGCTGCTGGCCCTGGAAACCCACACAATGCTCTCCCTGCTCATGCACACACTGTTCACCCTGCATACTCACACACTGCTCACCCTGCATACTCACACACTGCTCACTCTGCTCACGCATACCCTGCTCACCCTGCATACACACACACTGCTCACGCTGCACACTCACACACTGCTCACCTTGCACACCCACACACTGCTCACCCTGCACACCCACACACTGCTCACACTCACACAATGCTCACCCTGCATACTCACAGATTGCTCACCCTCCACACTCACACACTGCTGGCCCTGGACACTCACACACTGCTCAACCTGCACACTCACACACTGCTCACCCTGCACACCCACACACTGCTCACCCTGCTCACCCACCCTCTGCTCACTCTGCTCACCCACAGACTGCTCACCCTGCACACCCACACATTGCTCACCCTGCACACTCATTTACTGCTAACCCTGCACACTCACACTGCTGCCCTGGACACCCACACACTGCTCACCCTGCATACTCACACACTACTCACCCTGCACACCCACAATCTGCTCACCCTGCATACTCACACACTGCTCCACCTGCATGCTCACACATTGCTGGCCCTGGACACACACACACTGCTCACCCTGCACACTCACACACTGCTCACCCTGCACACTCACACACTGCTCACCCTGCACACTCACACACTGTTTACCTGCATATGAACACACTTATCACCCTGCACACTCACACATAGCTGGCTCTGGACACCCACACACTGCTCACCCTGCTCACCCACACACGGCTCACCTTGCACTCTCAAGCACTCCTCACTCTATAACACACTGCTGGCCCTGAACACCCACACACTGCTCACCCTGCTCACTCACACACTGCTCACCCCGCACACTCACACACTGCTGGCCCTGGACACCCACACACTGCTCACCCTGCACACCCACACACAGCTCACCCTGCACAACCACACACTGCTCACCCTGCACACCCATGCACCGCTCACCCTGCACATCCACACACTGCTCACCCTGCACACTCACACACTGCTCACCCTGCACACTCACACTGCTGGCCCTGGACACCCACACACTGCTCACTGTGCATACTCACACACTACTCACCCTGCATGCTCACACACAGCTCACCCTGCATACTCACACACTGCGGGCCCTGGACACCCACACAATGCTCTCCTTGCACACGCACACACTTCTCACGCTCACATACTGTTCACCCTGGACACCCACACACTGCTCATTTGCATACTCACACACTGCTCACCCTGCATACTCATACACTGCTCACCCTGCACACAAACACACTGCTGTAGGAGAGTAGGGTCTGCAATCCTATGATCACCCAGATTTTTTTGCTTTTGCTTCATTGGTTTACGACTTTCTCCGGCTGTGGGCCTGCCAATCAGACCCACAGCCTAGCTGTTCTCTCTCGAAATTAACACACATGTACGTTAGGTGCATCCACTAATTGGAACTGGGCCGCCTTGTCAGTCCCTGTCTCAGCATACCACAGGTATCCAGGGCATCGGTGTACCCAGGGCCTACCAAGGGCTGAAGCATGTATTATGCCACCCCTGGAATGGCCGCCCAAATCTGACACAACTGGCTGCACGACAGCTGGGGCCACGTGGTGTAATCACCCGTTGCTGTAGGTGTAGTATTCCTACACCTAAACCCTAACATGGACACATGGGTTCCTATCAGTCACTCCTATGGCAGGCCTTATCAATCCTGAAGGCAGAGTGCAGGGGATCATGTGGGACGGTGCTCTGGCGCGAGCTGAGCCCGTCGACGGCTTGTGGAACCAAGTCCTAATAGCCGTTCCATGGTGACGCGGGCCAACTACTTTTAATGCCTTATAATCCTAGCGGTTATTTGCTAACTTTGGCCTCGCATCACCTACACATGTCGAGTAAGGTGTCATACGAATGGGAATACGAACCCCTCGCCAGTCCGGGTGACGGGGTTGGCATTCCCCCCCTTTTAGAGGGACACGACATGGAAGTAACCTTGAACCCCGGTTAAAGTTGACTCAAGCCTCAGCATCACAAAATGGATGCTGCCACCAGACACAAGTCTGACCTCCCGCTGCTGGGGGACCTTCCAGCAAAGGGAGCTTGGACAAAGGGTTTCCTGTCGAGGGCGGTGTTAGCACCGTCCCAGACAGGGTTTGTGTATCCCAGGTGGGCAGGGCTGAAAGGAAGGTGACTACAAGTGGCACCCCGGTGCTCACTGTGCATAGCCCGGCTCAAACCAGTTTCGGGGGCACACCGGCCCCTGAGCTGGCGCGAGGCCGGACAAAGGATAGGGGTGTAACCACCCCCCTCCTGGCTCCACCCATAGGTAGAACCTAGTCACGGGCCAGCCCCTTTTCTTAGAATAAAGGTAGGAGCGAGTCCCCTTCCCAAATTGGATAATCAGATAATCGGATACCTCCGAATCACGAACCACTTTCCACGAAAGGAACTCTTGACTATTTCTGAAGACTCTCCCTTGTGGCTAAGGAGTAGCCACCCTGCACCAGCAGGCACCACCTAAGCGCTTGCGGTTTGCTGTAAGTCTCTCCTACGGATCAAGACTGCCCAGCTCGACGAGACCCGAGTTCCCTGCCATCTCTGACCTTTTACCTCCCTCATCAGCTCAGCTGAGAGTCGTAGGTGTGACGAGACCTGCGGGACCGGCTATCTTCAGGACCTGCACGACGCTTATCTAGCACGCCCACCGAGGGACCCTCGAGTGAGTGCACCTAGGGTTTGAGAAACCCTAAACCCTGAGCAGCTCCAGCATCGAAGTCTGTCTCCCCAGCATCCACGAGATCTGCGTGGGGGGCCCTTCCGCTCCTTGCTGTTCACCGCGTTGTCCGACCACTTGCCGACCGGCTTGTGGCCCGCTTCACGACGCACCACGTTTTGTTTCATCACTAGTCTGGTTGCTCCAGACTGGCTCTTGCTCCCCTTCAACAGAGGAGTACCCCGGACCCTCCTGGTCCACTCCCGACGCCATCTTGACTCCCCCGCTTGGGTGGCCACTGCCAAGATCCGCTGCCCCTTCCTGGGCCCAGCATCATCGACAGTAGACACCTTCGTGGGACAGCTCGCCCTCCATCCTGGTCGCCACCGCGCCTCCTGGTCCAAGGAACAGCCGAGTCCGACGTCACCCACTCACCTGGTCGAGGTGACTTCCGCCGGTACCCTCCTGGTACCCACACGATCGCTGGCTAGCGGTTGAGAACTGAGTCCCCTCTGCTTTCAGGTTTCCTTCACCACCGATCCAGGCTTGGATCGCTCTGAACATCGTCACTGGTCGCCTGCCAGCAACTTCTTCTTTCAGGCTCCTGAGACTACACGAGGACTCCCGACATCTTGACGAACTTCACGCAGCCGCAGCCTCCGGGCTAGGTAACTCGAGCATCTCGGTGCTCCATCGCAGGTTCGCTCTACAAGTGTCCAGTTCCTTTTTCGTTTAGTCCCACTGATCGGATCACTCCGGGATCAGTATCTCCAGACTCTAACCATTCGCATTTCACTGTTAGTGTAGGTGGTTTCTCGTGCCCCTCGGGCATTTGTGTAAATTGTGCAACTGAAGTATTTTCCTAAGAGTTTTGTAGTGTGCTTAGCTCCCTGACTCATAAAGAGCCAGGGTAGTCCTGTTATAAATAAATATCCTTTTATTTTCATAACAACTTGTGTGGTGTCCTTTCACTTGGTGTTCAAGGGGTATATGTGATGGTAAACAGCTGGCTTAACACGCCCTCTAGAGTTTAGCCTAAGACTGCTCGTATCCACGCTACTAGGATAGCTGGTCTAAAAGGTTGACTTACAACCAATCATCAATAAGGGTCGTTTGGAATGATACACAGTGATCACTAGAATAGTGAGCACTACATATCAGGCCAACTTCTCACATTGGTGAGCAGCGGTTGGGATTTGAGCTTGCTGTTGTTTTACCACACACGTATCCTAAGAATATCGCAGTGAAAGATCACATAAGTACCCAGGTACATATAACTTAACTTAGAATACTCCGAGTTCTACTGAACCGGCTGTTGTAGTGTAACAGGGCTTAGCACACCCTGACTACAACTCCTAGCAAGGGATCAGTAGGTAAACCCATAGTGTAGGTAGGTGCAACACTTACACCTCACTAGAAAAGCATGTCGATCCACGGAGAGTCTTCGCAGACTCCCTTAGTGGTCAGTGACCCTCCACAGGTCGTGTCACGATATGCAACTCTTAGCTTCAAGGAGATGCGACAACTGTGTGCCTCCAGGAAGCTAAACCAGGGTTCTAACCCTACCATCGCAATACTGATAGGTCTCTTAGAGGCGTACGATGCTAGGAGGTCCTCTAACACAGGTCCCCCCAGTGCAGATGGGAACATGCCGCCCTTAGAGGGAACCCTCGGTGACCCGGACCTCGACCCTCACACAGAGGAGGAGGACGAGGACGAGTTATCGGGAGACGAGGCAGACAAAGGTCCAGCGGTAGTCGGCAGGCTTACAAGGACCAACTTAAGCAGGCATGAGAATGGAACTGGGGGAGCCCCGGGCCCACGCTCAAGCAGGCTTAACCTTGGGAACGGACGAGCTAGGTCTCTCTCCAGAGGCTCTGGCAGATCGGTTCATACACATGTCTCTCAGGCATCCTCTCAGAGAGGAATGACTTCCCCTCAGAGGAGGGAGCATGAAGCGAAGATGCGGGAGGTCAATCTGAGGATCGAGCGGGAAGAACTTGCCCTCGCCAAAGAAAGACTTGCCTTGGCCCGAGAACAGAAATTAAGTGGGTTAGATCCCACTGGTGGCAGCATTCTCCTTAGAGAGAAAGACAGGGGTATAGACACTAGACACTTGAGTAAAATCGTGCCCCCCTTTAAACAAGGGGACGACATCCACAAGTGGATAACTGCCTTGGAGAGGGCCTGCACTGTCCAGTGCGTCCCCCCAAGTCAGTGGGCAGCTATACTGTGGCTTTCCTTTGAAGGTAAAGGAAGGGACAAGCTCCTCACTACAAGAGCTGAGGATGCTAACAACTACCAGGTCCTGAAGAACACACTGATTGATGGGTTCGGCTTAACCACGGAACAGTACCGGGTGCTGTTCCGGGACACCCAGAAAATTCAGTCTCAGGATTGGGCTGACTTTGTCGATTGTGCCACTAAGGCTTTGGAAGGCTGGTTGCTGGGTAGCAATGTTACTGATTACACAGGATTGTACAATCTTATCATGCGAGAACAGATTTTAAACAACTGTCAGAACCAATTGTTGCATCAGCACCTTGTCGACTCGGATCTGACCTCTCCCCAAGAATTGGGAAAGAAGGCGGACAGATGGGTCAGAACAAGGGTCAAGCAGAACCAGAATCAGAACCAGGGTGGTCAGAAGAAAGCAGACCAGAAGGGTAACAAGAACGAACAAAATGACCAGAAGTCTTCGACAGGTCCCCAACAAACCAAAGAGGGTGGGGGTCAGGCTTCGCAGAAGAAGAAGACTCAAGAAGGCCAGTCAAAAAGGTGGTGCCAATACTGTAAAAGTAAGACTCACTGGTTTAGTGAGTGCACCAAGAAGGGAGGGCAAACTCCTGCCACTGCAGCCCCTAAGGCACCTGCACCCCCTAGTACAGTCAGCAGTGGTAGTGCGCCTCCCAAGGCATTAGTTGGGTTAACCTTGGGAACCGAGGGGAGTGACGACTTAGTCGGCACGCTCACTCAGGCCGTCCTTGTCTGTACAGGGGATATGGATATGTCCCCTGACGCCAGTCCCAATACTTTGGGCAAATACAGACAGACACCTTTGATAAATGGAAGAGTGGCTCAGGCCTACAGGGACACGTGTGCCAGTGTCACCATGGTGACGCCTAACTTCGTGGACCCTGGACAGATCATGCTAGGTACCAGTTACCTAGTGACCAATGCCAGCAACGTCACTACCAATCACAGTATGGCAGTTGTTGATTTCTCCTGGGGAGGGGTAAGTGGCCCGAAAAAGGTTGTGGTTAGTTCAGACCTCCCCGTAGAATGTCTGTTGGGCAATGATTTGGAAACGTCACAATGGTCAGAGGTGGAGCAGAGGACTCACATGGAGATGTTAGGCTTGCCAGCACATGTCCTTGCTGTGACCAGGTCACAGGCCAAAAGATGCCCCACTGAACAGGTGCTGGATCCTGGAAGAACGGACCAGGCACCTTCCAAGAAGAGGAGCAGTAAGGGTAAGGCTTCGCCTTCCCCCTTGCCCCAGGTCGTGGATCAAGTCTCCGAGGAGGCTGACCTTAAAGAACTGAGGGAAACTGAGCCGCAAGAGCTTGAACCTGGTCAGGTTGAGTTTCTGGGCTCAGGGGGACCCTCCAGGGAAGACCTGGGGAAGGCACAGTTAGACTGCCCCTCCCTTGAACCCCTCAGACAGCAGGCCGCTGCTGAGGCTGCAGGGAACGCCACAGGTACCCACAAAGTGTACTGGGACGATGGACTCCTGTACTCCGAGGCAAGAGACCCCAAACCTGGTGCGACCAGGAGGTTGGTCATCCCATTGTCTCTGAGAGGTTTCCTTCTCACCTTGGCCCACGAGATTCCCCTTGCAGGTCACTTAGGCCAGAATAAGACTTGGGACAGACTTGTTCCACACTTTCACTGGCCCCACATGTCCGAAGATACGAAGGAGTTTTGCCGCTCCTGTGTCACTTGCCAAGCCAGTGGTAAGTCAGGTGGCACGACAAAGGCCCCCCTCATACCACTGCCAGTGGTGGGGGTACCCTTTGAACGAGTGGGGATCGACATTGTCGGACCAATGGAACCCCAGACAGCATCAGGGCACAAGTTCATACTGGTGGTGGTGGACCACGCCACCAGGTATCCTGAAGCTATTCCCCTTAGGACCACTACAGCACCTGTGGTGGCACGGGCCCTACTTGGAGTGTTCTCCAGAGTGGGCTTCCCTAAGGAGGTCGTCTCAGACAGAGGTGCAAACTTCATGTCGGGATATCTGACTGCTATGTGGAAGGAATGTGGTGTCAACTACAAGTTCACCACACCCTATCACCCACAATGCAATGGGCTGGTTGAGAGATTCAACCGGACCCTAAAAGGGATGATTCACGGACTACCTGAAAAGCTTCGGCGGAGATGGGATGTCCTGATACCCTGCCTCTTGTTCGCCTACAGAGAGGTCCCACAGAAGGGGGTTGGCTACAGCCCTTTCGAGCTTCTGTTCGGACATCCTGTAAGGGGACCCCTTTGTTTGGTAAAGGAAGGATGGGAGAGACCTCTCAGAAAGCCGGCATCAAACATTGTGGACTATGTGCTCGGTCTCCGCTCGCGGATGGCGGAGTACATGGAAAAGGCGTCTAAAAACCTGGAGGCGAGCCAAGAATTACAGAAAGCTTGGCACGACCAAAAGGCTGTCCTGACTGTGTACCAGCCTGGACAGAAGGTGTGGGTGCTGGAGCCAGTGGCCCCAGCAGCACTCAAAGACAAATGGTCTGGGCCCCACACGATCATTGAGCAAAAGGGAGAGGTCACCTACTTGGTAGACCTGGGAACTCCTCGGAGCCCCCACAGGGTGCTCCATGTAAACAGGCTCAAGGCATATGTCGACAGGGAGGGCATGGGCTTGCTCATGGCCACAGATGAGGGACAGGAGGAGGAGAGTGACCCTCTCCCAGACCTGCTCTCTCAGAACCCTGACGATGGATCAGTAGATGGTGTTGTCTTTTGTGGCAGCCTCGCTGGACATCAACAAGAGGATTGTAAACAGGTTCTTCAATCCTTTCGACATATGTTCTCTCTGACACCCAGTCAGACCAAGTGGTGTACCCATGAGGTCGACACTGGGGACAGTCTGCCCGTCAAGAGTAAAATCTATCGGCAACCTGATCATGTCAGAGACTGCATCAAGACAGAGGTGCAGAAAATGTTGGAGCTGGGAGTCATTGAACCCTCGGACAGCCCCTGGGCTAGTCCCGTAGTGCTCGTGCCGAAACCTCACACCCAGGGCGGTAAGAAAGAGATGAGGTTCTGCGTGGACTACAGAGGTCTCAATGCAGTCACTAAGACTGACGCCCACCCGATACCAAGAGCAGACGAACTTATCGACCGGTTGGCCTCGGCCAGCTACTTAAGTACGTTTGACCTGACAGCTGGGTATTGGCAAATCAGGTTAGCTGAGGAGGCCAAGCCCAAAACAGCATTTTCTACCCCGGGTGGGCACTATCAGTTCGTGGTAATGCCCTTTGGGTTGAAAAATGCACCTGCCACCTTCCAAAGGCTGGTGAATCGAGTTCTCACTGGGTTGGACGACTTCTGTGCGGCGTATCTGGACGATATCGCTGTCTTTAGCTCCACCTGGGAGGATCACCTGGTCCACCTGAGGAAAGTGTTAGAGGCCCTGCAGAAGGCAGGCCTCACTATCAAGGCCACCAAGTGCCAGATAGGGCAGACACAGGTTGTATACCTGGGCCACCTTGTAGGTGGAGGCCAGGTTCAACCATTGGAGAGCAAAATACAGGCCATCCAGGACTGGGCTCCTCCAACCACCCAGACTCAGGTTCGAGCTTTCTTGGGCCTGACTGGTTATTACCGGAAATTTGTCAGAAATTATGGATCCATTGTGACCCCGCTAAACGACCTGACAAGTAAAAAGATGCCAAAAAAAGTTCAGTGGACAGCAAGCTGTCAGAAGGCATTCGATGACCTAAAGCAGGCCATGTGCACAGCACCTATCCTAAAGAGTCCAGACTACTCCAAACCATTCATTGTCCAAACAGACGCTTCGGAGCTGGGTGTGGGAGCTGTTCTATCGCAACTGAATTTTGATGGTCATGACCAGCCCATAGCTTTTATTAGCAGGAGGCTGACCCCCAGAGAGAAGAATTGGTCAGCTATTGAGAGGGAGGCCTTTGCTGTGGTTTGGGCCCTGAAGAAGTTGAGGCCATACTTGTTTGGCACTCACTTCAAGATTCAGACCGACCATAAGCCCCTCTTGTGGCTAAATCAAATGAAGGGTGAAAACCCCAAACTACTTAGGTGGTCCATTTCCCTACAGGAGATGGACTTCACAGTGGAGCATAGACCTGGCACTGATCATGGCAATGCAGATGGGCTCTCCAGGTATTTCCACTTAGAGCAAGAAGACTCACCTGGTCAAGGTTAGCTTATTGTCCCAAAGTTTGGGGGGGGTCATGTAGGAGAGTAGGGTCTGCAATCCTATGATCACCCAGATTTTTTTGCTTTTGCTTCATTGGTTTACGACTTTCTCCGGCTGTGGGCCTGCCAATCAGACCCACAGCCTAGCTGTTCTCTCTCGAAATTAACACACATGTACGTTAGGTGCATCCACTAATTGGAACTGGGCCGCCTTGTCAGTCCCTGTCTCAGCATACCACAGGTATCCAGGGCATCGGTGTACCCAGGGCCTACCAGGGGCTGAAGCATGTATTATGCCACCCCTGGAATGGCCGCCCAAATCTGACACAACTGGCTGCACGACAGCTGGGGCCACGTGGTGTAATCACCCGTTGCTGTAGGTGTAGTATTCCTACACCTAAACCCTAACATGGACACATGGGTTCCTATCAGTCACTCCTATGGCAGGCCTTATCAATCCTGAAGGCAGAGTGCAGGGGATCATGTGGGACGGTGCTCTGGCGCGAGCTGAGCCCGTCGACGGCTTGTGGAACCAAGTCCTAATAGCCGTTCCATGGTGACGCGGGCCAACTACTTTTAATGCCTTATAATCCTAGCGGTTATTTGCTAACTTTGGCCTCGCATCACCTACACATGTCGAGTAAGGTGTCATACGAATGGGAATACGAACCCCTCGCCAGTCCGGGTGACGGGGTTGGCATTCCCCCCCTTTTAGAGGGACACGACATGGAAGTAACCTTGAACCCCGGTTAAAGTTGACTCAAGCCTCAGCATCACAAAATGGATGCTGCCACCAGACACAAGTCTGACCTCCCGCTGCTGGGGGACCTTCCAGCAAAGGGAGCTTGGACAAAGGGTTTCCTGTCGAGGGCGGTGTTAGCACCGTCCCAGACAGGGTTTGTGTATCCCAGGTGGGCAGGGCTGAAAGGAAGGTGACTACAAGTGGCACCCCGGTGCTCACTGTGCATAGCCCGGCTCAAACCAGTTTCGGGGGCACACCGGCCCCTGAGCTGGCGCGAGGCCGGACAAAGGATAGGGGTGTAACCACCCCCCTCCTGGCTCCACCCATAGGTAGAACCTAGTCACGGGCCAGCCCCTTTTCTTAGAATAAAGGTAGGAGCGAGTCCCCTTCCCAAATTGGATAATCAGATAATCGGATACCTCCGAATCACGAACCACTTTCCACGAAAGGAACTCTTGACTATTTCTGAAGACTCTCCCTTGTGGCTAAGGAGTAGCCACCCTGCACCAGCAGGCACCACCTAAGCGCTTGCGGTTTGCTGTAAGTCTCTCCTACGGATCAAGACTGCCCAGCTCGACGAGACCCGAGTTCCCTGCCATCTCTGACCTTTTACCTCCCTCATCAGCTCAGCTGAGAGTCGTAGGTGTGACGAGACCTGCGGGACCGGCTATCTTCAGGACCTGCACGACGCTTATCTAGCACGCCCACCGAGGGACCCTCGAGTGAGTGCACCTAGGGTTTGAGAAACCCTAAACCCTGAGCAGCTCCAGCATCGAAGTCTGTCTCCCCAGCATCCACGAGATCTGCGTGGGGGGCCCTTCCGCTCCTTGCTGTTCACCGCGTTTGTGGCCCGCTTCACGACGCACCACGTTTTGTTTCATCACTAGTCTGGTTGCTCCAGACTGGCTCTTGCTCCCCTTCAACAGAGGAGTACCCCGGACCCTCCTGGTCCACTCCCGACGCCATCTTGACTCCCCCGCTTGGGTGGCCACTGCCAAGATCCGCTGCCCCTTCCTGGGCCCAGCATCATCGACAGTAGACACCTTCATGGGACAGCTCGCCCTCCATCCTGGTCGCCACCGCGCCTCCTGGTCCAAGGAACAGCCGAGTCCGACGTCACCCACTCACCTGGTCGAGGTGACTTCCGCCGGTACCCTCCTGGTACCCACACGATCGCTGGCTAGCGGTTGAGAACTGAGTCCCCTCTGCTTTCAGGTTTCCTTCACCACCGATCCAGGCTTGGATCGCTCTGAACATCGTCACTGGTCGCCTGCCAGCAACTTCTTCTTTCAGGCTCCTGAGACTACACGAGGACTCCCGACATCTTGACGAACTTCACGCAGCCGCAGCCTCCGGGCTAGGTAACTCGAGCATCTCGGTGCTCCATCGCAGGTTCGCTCTACAAGTGTCCAGTTCCTTTTTCGTTTAGTCCCACTGATCAGATCACTCCGGGATCAGTATCTCCAGACTCTAACCATTCGCATTTCACTGTTAGTGTAGGTAGTTTCTCGTGCCCCTCGGGCATTTGTGTAAATTGTGCAACTGAAGTATTTTCCTAAGAGTTTTGTAGTGTGCTTAGCTCCCTGACTCATAAAGAGCCAGGGTAGTCCTGTTATAAATAAATATCCTTTTATTTTCATAACAACTTGTGTGGTGTCCTTTCACTTGGTGTTCAAGGGGTATATGTGATGGTAAACAGCTGGCTTAACACGCCCTCTAGAGTTTAGCCTAAGACTGCTCGTATCCACGCTACTAGGATAGCTGGTCTAAAAGGTTGACTTACAACCAATCATCAATAAGGGTCGTTTGGAATGATACACAGTGATCACTAGAATAGTGAGCACTACATATCAGGCCAACTTCTCACAACTGCTCACCCTGCCTACTCACACTGCTCACCCTGCACACCTACACTCTGCTCACCATGCACTCCCACACACTGCTCACCCTGTATACTCACACACTGCTCACCCTGCATACTCACACACTGCTCACCCTGCATTATCACACACTGATCACCTTGCACACCCACACTCTGCTCACCATGCACACCCACACACTGCTCACACTGCACACCCACACACTGTTCACACTGCACACCAACACACTGCTCACCCTTCATACTCACACACTGCTCACCCTGCACACTCACACTCTGCACACACTGCATTCTCACACACTACTGGCCCTGGACACCCACACACTGCTCAACCTGCACACTCACACACTGCTCACCCTGCACACACACACACACATTGCTCACCCTGCACACCCACACTCTGCTCACCCTGCTCACCAACACTCTGTTCACACTGCACACCAACACACTGCTCACCCTTCATACTCACACACTGCTCACCCTGCACACTCACACTCTGCGCACACTGCATTCTCACACAATACTGGCCCTGGACATCCACACACTGCTCACCCTGCACACTCACACACCGCTCACCCTGCACACACACACATTGCTCACCCTGCACACCCACACTCTGCTCACCCTGCTCACCAACACTCTGTTCACACTGCACACCCACATGCTGCTCACCCTTCATACTCACACACTGCTCACCCTGCCCACTCACACACTGCGCATACTGCATACACACACAATACTGGCCCTGGACATCCACACACTGCTCACCCTGCACACTCACACACTGCTCACCCTGCCTTCTCACACACTGCTCACCCTGCACACCCACAATCTGCTCACCATGCACACCCACGCACTGCTCACCCTGCACACCCACACTCTGTTCACACTGCACACCCATACACTGCTCACCCTTCATACTCACACACTGCTCACTCTGCTCACTCACACCCTGCTCACCCTGCATACACACACACTGCTCACGCTGCACACTCACACACTGCTCACCTTGCACACCCACACACTGCTCACCCTGCACACCCACACACTGCTCACACTCACACAATGCTCACCCTGCATACTCACAGATTGCTCACCCTCCACACTCACACACTGCTGGCCCTGGACACTCACACACTGCTCAACCTGCACACTCACACACTGCTCACCCTGCACATCCACACACTGCTCACCCTGCTCACCCACCCTCTGCTCACTCTGCTCACCCACACACTGCTCACCCTGCACACCCACTCATTGCTCACCCTGCACACTCATTTACTGCTAACCCTGCACACTCACACTGCTGCCCTGGACACCCACACACTGCTCACCCTGCATACTCACACACTACTCACCCAGCACACCCACAATCTGCTCACCCTGCATACTCACACACTGCTCCACCTGCATGCTCACACATTGCTGGCCCTAGACACACACACACTGCTCACCCTGCACACTCACACACTGCTCACCCTGCACACTCATACACTGCTCACCCTGCACACACACACACTGCTCACCCTGCACACTCACACACTGTTTACCTGCATATAAACACACTTATCATCCTGCACACTCACACATAGCTGGCTCTGGACACCCACACACTGCTCACCCTGCTCACCCACACACGGCTCACCCTGCACTCTCAAGCACTCCTCACTCTATAACACACTGCTGGCCCTGGACACCCACACACTGCTCACCCTGCTCACTCACACACTGCACACCCTGCACACTCACACACTGCTGGCCCTGGACTCCCACACACTGCTCACCCTGCACACTCACACACAGCTCACCCTGCACAACCACACACTGCTCACCCTGCACACCCATGCACCGCTCACCCTGCACATCCACACACTGCTCACCCTGCAAACTCACACACTGCTCACCCTGCACACTCACTGCTGGCCCTGGACACCCACACACTGCTCACTGTGTATACTCACACACTACTCACCCTGCATGCTCACACACAGCTCACCCTGCATACTCACACACTGCGGGCCCTGGACACCCACACAATGCTCTCCTTGCACATGCACACACTTCTCACACTCACACACTGTTCACCCTGGACACCCACACACTGCTCACCCTGCATACTCACACACTGCTCACCCTGCATACTCACACACTGCTCACCCTGCACACAAACACACTGCTCACCCTGCCTACTCACACTGCTCACCCTGCACACCTACACTCTGCTCACCATGCACTCCCACACACTGCTCACCCTGCACACCCACACACTGTTCACACTGCACACCCACACACTGCTCACAATGTATACTCACACACTGCTCACCCTGCATACTCACACACTGCTCACCCTGCATTATCACACACTGATCACCTTGCACACCCACACTCTGCTCACCATGCACACCCACACACTGCTCACGCTGCACACCCACACACTGTTCACACTGCACACCAACACACTGCTCACCCTTCATACTCACACACTGCTCACCCTGCACACTCACACTCTGCGCACACTGCATTCTCACACACTACTGGCCCTGGACACCCACACACTGCTCAACCTGCACACTCACACACTGCTCACCCTGCACATACACACACATTGCTCACCCTGCACACCCACACTCTGCTCACCCTGCTCACCAACACTCTGTTCACACTGCTCACCCTTCATACTCACACACTGCTCACCCTGCCCACTCACAAACTGCGCACACTGCATACTCACACAATACTGGCCCTGGACATCCACACACTGCTCACCCTGCACACTCACACACTGCTCACCCTGCATTCTCACACACTGCTCACCCTGCACACCCAAAATCTGCTCACCATGCACACCCACGCACTGCTCACCCTGCACACCCACACTCTGGTCACACTGCACACCCACACACTGCTCACCCTTCATACTCACACACTGCTCACCCTGCCCACTCACACACTGCGCACACTGGATACTCACACAATACTGGCCCTGGACATCCACATACTGCTCACCCTGCACACTCACACACTGCTCACCCTGCACACACACACATTGCTCACCCTGCACACCCACACTCTGCTCACCCTGCTCACCAACACTCTGTTCACACTGCACACCCACACACTGCTCACCCTTCATACTCACACACTGCTCACCCTGCCCACTCACACACTGCACATACTGCATACTCACACAATACTGGCCCTGGACATCCAACCCACACTGCTCACCCTGCACACTCACACACTGCTCACCCTGCATTCTCACACACTGTTCACCCTGCACACCCACAATCTGCTCACCATGCACACCCACGCACTGCTCACCCTGCACACCCACACTCTGTTCACACTGCACACCCATACACTGCTCACCCTTCATACTCACACACTGCTCCCCCTGCACACCCACACACTAAGCACACTGCACACTCACACACTACTGGCCCAGGACACCCACACACTGCTCACCCTGCACACTCACACACTGCTCACCCTGCACGCTCACACATTGCTCACCCTGCACACCCACACTCTGCTCACCCTGCACACCAACACTCTGCTCACCCTGCACACCCTGCACACCCACACACTGTTCATTCTGCACACCCACACACTGCTCATGCGGCAAACTCACACACTGCTCACCCTGCACACTCACACATTGCTCACCTTGTACACTCACACGCTGCACACTCACACTCTGCTCACCCTGCACACCCACACAATGCTCACCCTGCACACTCACACACTGTTCACCTTGCACACTCACTGACTGCTCACCCTGCACAACCACACACTGCTCACCTTGCACACCCACACACTGCTCACCCTGTACACCCACATACTGCTCAACCTGCACACTCACACTTTGCTCACCTTGCACACTCACACACTGCTCACCCTGCACCCTCACACTGCTTGCCCTGGACACTCACAAATGGTTCACCATGCATACTCACACACTACTCACCCTGCAACACCCACACACTGCCCACCCTACATACTCACACACTGCTCACCCTGTATGCTCACACACTGCTCACCCTGCATACTCACACACTGCTGGCCCTGGACACCCACAAACTGCTCATCCTGCACACTCACACACTTGTCACACTCACACACTGCATACCCTGCACACCCACACACTGCTCACCCTGCATACTAACACTGCTCACCCTGCACACTCACACACTGCTCACCCTGTACACTCACAGTCTGCTCCCCTGCACACCCACAGACTGCTCATCCTGCACACCCATACATTGCTCACACTGCACACTCACACACTGCTCACCCTGCACACTCACACACTGCTCTCCCTACACACTCACACACTGTTCACACTACATACTCACACACTGCTCACCCTGCACACTCACACATTCCTCACCCTGCACTCTCAAGCACTGCTCACTCTTAAACATACTGCTGGCCCTGGATACCCATACACTGCTCACCCTGCACACCCACACACTGCTCACCCTGCACTCTCAAGCACTGCTCACTCTTTAACAGACTTGTTGGACAGGCCACACGAAGGGCTTGCTCCCTCCCCGCATGACAGGGCCCAAGCCCTGGCCCACCAGGCGGGACCCACGAGAATCACCCGCACCCCGTCCCCCGACAGAACTCCTGCCCTCGGACCTCCATGTATCACGGGCCCGTGATACATGGAGGTCCGAGGGCCCCGACATCCCGGCACCACCATCCACCCAGGAGGTGAGCGGACCACTTGGCAGGTCAATGGGGGAACGAAGCGCCAAGGACTCTCCCCCGCCAGGTGACGATCGCCTCCAGCTCCCCCAGGCACCGGCTCCACCCCCCCCGCTGGGTGTCTGGACACCTTCATCCCGGACCCTCCGACCTCCAAGTGCGAGGGTCCGGACATCAAAGGGCACCTGCCCTATAACTGGAGCAGCTCCGGAGCAGGAAGGCAGTTGTATCCTGGAGTCGAGAGACACCGAGAGAACTCAGCCTTGACGGACTACTGGCACTGCCGTAGCCCTATCTTGTGAACTATCGACCTGCCTGCTGGCGCTGCCGCGGCCTTCTGCAACATCCATCCTCGTCGGGACCTGCTGGCGCTGCCGCGGCGCGTTGTAAACGACCATCTTCACCGGGACCTGCTGGCGCTGCCGCGGACCGTACCTCGACCATCTTCACTGGGACCTGCTGGCGCTGCCGCGGACCGTGTATCGACCATCTTCACTGGGACCTGCTGGCGCTGCCGCGGCCCGTACCAGCTAGACCACCAAGCTCGAGGATTGTGAGCTACCCACCATACCACCTCAACTACCAGACTGGTAACCAGACTATCCCGCTACCCCCTTTTCCCATCTTGAGAGACTTGAATCGAGGGGACCCCTGAGTCCAGACCTCCTTGTACCTTTTCATCGTACTTTAAGAAGTGCTTATAAAGAACGCTAACTCATCTCCTTGTGTGGTATCTGTCTGTGGGGGGGGGAAGTTATTTGTCTGTACGATCGCTGGAGACGGCTCTCCCCGGAGACCTCTCCCCTTGTCCTCGGCCGACCCTCCCGGTCCGTCTAACATTGGTGGCCAGCGGCGCGATCCGAATCAACGCGTAATCGTACAGAGAGTAGCTCACCCCACGACAAAACCACGATGTCAGCCAAAGATAGCGGTTCCACTGAAAAGTTCCAAATGGATAAGTTGGAAGAATATAGCCACCGCGAACTTAAACAATTATGCATGGAACTAGGCATTGCTACCACCGGCCTGAGTACCAAAGATGATTTGAAGCGCGCCCTTGAGTCGTGGGCAGAAACTGGGATCACCGGATCCTCCGACCAAAACAGTGTCGCACCAGAGGGGAATGCCACGGCTCCCGAGGAGCGGGGAACGGGCCTCTCGCAGGAGGAGATCCAGGAAAGAGAAAGGACCAGACTACACGAGTTGGAAATGGCACGACTCAAGATGGACGGTGAACTAAAGTTAGCCGAGCCGAAACTAAATCTAGAGTATCTGCGGCTCCGAGAGGAACGAGAAGAAAAACAGAGACAGAGAGAGCTTGAGGAAAAAAGAATAACACTCGAACACGAGCGCAAACTGGCGGAAATAGAACTTCGGAAACAGAATAAAGAACCGGGGGTGCCTGAGCGACCGCACACCCCAGGGGCAACCGAGAAAAAAGTCCACATCCCAAAGGATGTTGTCCGAGAGTATGTCCGAGAAGACGACATACAGCAATGGTTCAAAGCCTACGAGATCGCCATGACCTCCCACCGGATCGACCGGAGTGATTGGGGAGCTGGACTATGGGGGAGGTTCGTCAACGAAGGTCGCGATGCCCTGTTGCAGCTCCCAGATCACCAAATGTCGTCCTACGACCACATGAAGGCTGCCCTCCTCACCCGCTACGGCCTCACACCCGAGATGTACCACCAGAGGTTCAGAGATTGCACCCGGATCCCGGGTACAACTTGGGTGGAGTACGTAAACTATTTCAGCCGAGCCTTCGAGGGTTGGATCAAGGGGAGCCATGTAACGACCTACGAACAACTCTTTAACCTTATGGTATGGGAACACCTGTCGAACAACTGCTTCGTCGAGCTCAGGCAGCACCTCCTCGACAGTAAATTGACCGACCCCCGGCAGCTCGCCGCTGAAGCTGACCGATGGGAGAGCACCCGAGTGGGCCGGAGGGGACCGCACGAGCAGAACCGAAGCAACCAAGGCCAGCACCGTCCTCGGGGAGGAGGAGGAGGCCAGGGGCGAGGGAGAGACACCCTCCCGGCAACACCCGTGGCCAGCACCCCGCCCCCGGCCGGCCGGGGAAACCCCCCGATGCGTCCAGGGTTCCGAGCCAATGTCACGTGCCACCGATGCCAGCGAGTCGGCCATTACGCCAATGACCCGAGCTGCCCGCAGAACCAAACACCCAAGCCCCGCCAGGTAGCTGCCGCCGCCCTGGGGGAAGAACGACTATCAGAGGAACAGGAAGAGTATGAGCCGGCCCAGCAAGAGTGGGAACCGGCCGCCATGGTTCTAGCGTGCCTAGGGGGAAAAGACATAGTCCCGCGGGCTCCCCTACCCGCCAACACCAGGAAATACGGTCAGTGGGTGACCATTAATGGGCATCGGGCCGAGGCCTTACGTGACACAGGCGCCAGTGTGACGGCCGTCCGCTGTCACCTGGTGAAACCCGAGCAGATCCTGCCGAACATTCTCTGCCCCGTCCGCTCAGCCGACAATTCCGAAAGTCTGTGTCAAATGGCCTGCGTCCCCTTCGAATGGGGAGGGGTCTCCGGCCTGTTGAAAGTGACGGTCCGGGATGATGCCCCCGTGGACTGCCTCCTGGGGAATGACCTTGAGAGTTCCCCGTGGGCCACCGTCGAGAGAAGAGAGCACCTGGGGATGCTGGGCCTCCCGGACTGGGCCTGCGTAACCACCCGGTCCATGGCCGCCCGTGCCGTTCCCCGACCAGAAGAACCGGAATGGCCAGCACCTCCGCCCCCGGTCGCCCCAGTAGAAGACGACGACGAGGCCAACCCCCAGGAACCAACGACCGAAGGGGACGCGCAACCCCAGGACGTCCCCGGCCTGGCTCAGTGGCGTCAAGAAGGGGGGCCCACCCAAGAACAGTTCCGCCAGGAGCAAAAGACCTGCCCCTCCCTCGAGGGACTCCGCCAACAAGCCAGCGCCCAGAGCGCAGGGGACTCCACCGGAACTCACTGGGTCTACTGGGAGAACGACCTGCTATACAGCGAACAGAGAATCGCAGAGCTAGGGGCCGGTCGAGTACTGGTGGTACCTCTCCGCTTCAGAGACTTCCTGCTCAACCTGGCCCACGATGTCCCCCTGGCTGGACACCTGGGCCAAGACAAAACTTACAGTCGCCTAGTGACCCACTTTTTCTGGCCGAAGATGCGGAACGACGTCCTGAACCACTGCCGGTCCTGCCCCACGTGCCAGGCCAGCGGGAAGAGTGGCCGTAAGCTGAAGGCCCCTCTACAACCCTTCCCAGTGGTCACCACCCCGTTCGAGAGGGTAGGAATAGACATTGTGGGGCCCCTGGACCCCCGCACGGCACAAGGACATAGGTTCATCCTGGTACTGGTGGATCACGCCACCCGCTACCCCGAGGCGGTGCCTCTACGAACTGTAACAGCTCCGGTGGTTGGCCGGGCCCTAATGGGGATCTTCTCCCGGGTGGGCTTCCCCCGAGAAGTCGTCAGCGACCGAGGCACGAACTTCATCTCCAAATACATGAAGTCCCTCTGGCAACAGTGCGGGGTCACCTACCGATTCACGACCCCCTATCACCCCCAAGGGAACGGACTAGTGGAGCGATTCAACCGCACTCTCAAGGGGATGATTGGGGGATTGGAAGAGCCCCTCCGTCGCCAGTGGGATGTACTACTCCCGTGCCTCCTCTTCGCCTACCGAGAAGTTCCCCAGAAGTCCCTCGGTTTTAGCCCTTTCGAACTCCTGTACGGGCACCCTGTGCGAGGGCCCCTCAGCCTAGTCAAAGAAGGTTGGGAGATGGCCCCCCTAAAGACCCCTCCAGACGTCTTCAAGTACCTCCTGGCCCTACGTAATCAGACCCGGCGCTTCAGGGAGATGGCCAAGGCGAACCTCGAGGCCAGCCAGGAAGACATGAAGAGATGGTATGATCACAATGCCTCCTCCGTCGAGTTCGAACCTGGACAACAAGTGTGGGTGATGTCCCCCACCGAACCATGTGCCTTGCAAGATAAGTGGACGGGGCCCTTCAAGGTGGTCGAGCGCAAAAGCCCCGTCACTTACCTCATCGACATGGGGACCCCCCGGAACCCCCTTCGGGTCCTCCACACCAACAGACTCAAACCACACTTTGTGCGCTCAGAACTCAGCCTCCTGATGGCTACAGACAGTGGAGCAGAGGAGGACTCCGAAACCCTCCCGGATCTCCTGAAGACTCAGGAGAACGACGGTTCCGTGGACGGGGTCCGGCTCTCCGATGCCCTCACCCCAGAGCAACGCCAGGACTGCCGGGACCTCCTGCTGCGGTTCGCTTCACTGTTCTCCCTCACTCCCGGGGTCACCCCTTGGTGCTTGCACGACGTGGACACCGGGGACAGTCCCCCTATCCGACACCGGGCCTACCGCGTACCAGATCGGGTACGGGCCTGCATACAAGAGGAAGTGGCCAAAATGCTCACGATCCGGGTCATCGAGCCCTCGGACAGTCCCTGGGCCAGCCCGGTTGTATTGGTCCCCAAAGCCGCTGCCCCCGGCACCACACCTGAACTGAGATTCTGCGTCGACTACCGGGGCTTGAACGCTGTCACCCGAACCGACGCTCATCCTATCCCCAGAGCGGATGAATTGATCGACCGGCTGGGGGCCGCCCGCTACCTCAGTATCTTCGACCTAACAGCGGGCTACTGGCAGATCGGTCTCACACCCCGGGCTCAAGAACGATCCGCCTTCTCTACCCCCGATGGCCACTACCACTTCAAGGTCATGCCCTTCGGCATGAAGAACGCCCCGCTACATTTCAACGTCTTGTGAACCAGGTCTTGGCGGGGCTCGAAGAGTTCAGCGCTGCCTACCTGGACGATATCGCTGTATACAGCCGCCACTGGTCCGACCACCTCCTCCACCTCCAGGAGGTCCTACAGGCCCTCCAGCGGGCCGGCCTCACGATTAAGGCCGGCAAATGCCAAATTGGTCAAGGGTCCGTGACCTACCTGGGGCACCAGGTGGGGAGCGGCCTGGTGGCCCCACTGCAACTGAAGATTGCTGCCATCCAGTCCTGGCAGCCCCCCGTCACCCAGACCGAAGTCCGAGCCTTCTTGGGGCTCACCGGCTACTACCGGCGGTTCGTGAGGGACTACGGCAGCATTGTGGGGCCCCTCACGGGTCTCACGTCCAAGAACCAACCGAAGCGGATTACCTGGACCCCCGATTGTCAAGCGGCCTTCGAAAAGCTGAAGGCCGCCCTGTGCACCGCCCCTGTGCTCCAGGCCCCCGATTACAGTCGGGAATTCGTAGTACAGACAGACGCCTCCGACCACGGCATCGGAGCGGTTCTTTCCCAAGTGAACCCCGAGGGTCATGACCAGCCGGTGGCCTTCATCAGCCGACGTCTCCTGGCCCGAGAACAGCGCTGGAGCACAATCGAGAGGGAGGCCTTCGCAGTGGTGTGGGCCCTCAAAAAGCTCCGGCCCTATCTCTTCGGTACCCACTTCCGGGTACAAACCGACCATAGACCCCTGCAGTGGCTGATGCAGATGCGGGGGGAAAACCCAAAACTATTGCGCTGGTCCATCTCCCTGCAGGGAATGGACTTCACCGTGGAGCACCGACCGGGCCAAGACCACGCCAACGCAGATGGCCTGTCCCGCTTCTTCCGCCTCGACGAGGAGAGTCCCCAAGTAGATGGGTGACTCTCCCCGCCTTCAGCTGGGGGGGACGCATGTTGGACAGGCCACACGAAGGGCTTGCTCCCTCCCCGCATGACAGGGCCCAAGCCCCGGCCCACCAGGCGGGACCCACGAGAATCACCCGTACCCCGTCCCCCGACGGAACTCCTGCCCTCGGACCTCCATGTATCACAGGCCCAAGCCACCACCGGCTCCCTCGGCCGGGTCAAGCCGCCATCTTGGGCCCTACGCCACGAGGCCGCGTGGCCTCCCCCCGACCCTAACCCTGGGCCTGGCCGGCCCCGACATCCCGGCACCACCATCCACCCAGGAGGTGAGCGGACCACTTGGCAGGTCAATGGGGGAACGAAGCGCCAAGGACTCTCCCCCGCCAGGTGACGATCGCCTCCAGCTCCCCCAGGCACCGGCTCCACCCCCCCGCTGGGTGTCTGGACACCTTCATCCCGGACCCTCCGACCTCCAAGTGCGAGGGTCCGGACATCAAAGGGCACCTGCCCTATAACTGGAGCAGCTCCGGCGCAGGAAGGCAGTTGTATCCTGGAGTCGAGAGACACCGAGAGAACTCAGCCTTGACGGACTACTGGCGCTGCCGTAGCCCTATCTTGTGAACTATCGACCTGCCTGCTGGCGCTGCCGCGGCCTTCTGCAACATCCATCCTCGTCGGGACCTGCTGGCGCTGCCGCGGCCCGTTGTAAACGACCATCTTCACCGGGACCTGCTGGCGCTGCCGCGGACCGTACCTCGACCATCTTCACTGGGACCTGCTGGCGCTGCCGCGGACCGTGTATCGACCATCTTCACTGGGACCTGCTGGCGCTGCCGCGGCCCGTTCCAGCTAGACCACCAAGCTCGAGGATTGTGAGCTACCCACCATACCACCTCAACTACCAGACTGGTAACCAGACTATCCCGCTACCCCCTTTTCCCATCTTGAGAGACTTGAATCGAGGGGACCCCTGAGTCCAGACCTCCTTGTACCTTTTCATCGTACCTTAAGAAGTGCTTATAAAGAACGCTAACTCATCTCCTTGTGTGGTATCTGTCTGTGGGGGGGGAAGTTATTTGTCTGTACGATCGCTGGAGACGGCTCTCCCCGGAGACCTCTCCCCTTGTCCTCGGCCGACCCTACCGGTCCGTCTAACAAGACTGTTGGCCCTGCACACTCACATACTGCTCATCCTGCACACTCACACTGCTGGCCCTGGGCTCCACACACTGCTCACCCTGGATACTCACATACTACTCACCCTGCACACCCACACACTGCTCACCCTGCATGCTCACACACTGCTCATCCTACATGCTCACACACTGCTCACCCTGCATATTCACACACTGTTGGCCCTGGACACCCACACACTGCTCACCCTGCACATTCACCCACTTCTCACACTCACACAGTGCTCAGTCTGCACACCCACACACTGCTCACCCTGTATACTCACACTCTACTCACCCTGCACACTCACAAACTGTTACCCCTGCATACTCACACACTGCTCACCCTGCACACTCACACCCTGCTCACCCTGCACACTCACACACTCCTCATGCTGCACACGCACACTCTGCTCACCCTGCACACCCACAGACTGCTCACCCTGCACACCCACACATTGCTCACCCTGCACACTCACGCACTGCTCACACTGCACACTGCTGGCCCTGGACACACACTCACTGCTCACCCTGTATACGCACACACTGCTCACACTCACACACTGCTCACCCTGCACACCCACACACTGCTCACCATGCTCACCCACACTCTGCTCACCCTGCACACCCACAGACTGCTCACCCTGCACACCCACACATTGCTCACCCTGCACACTCACACACTGCTCACCCTGCACACTCACACTGCAGGTCCTGGACACCCACACACTGCTCACCCTGCATACTCACACACTACTCACCCTGCACACCCACAATCTGCTCACCCTGCATGCTCACACATTGTTCACCCTGCATGCTCACACACTGCTCACACTGCAAACTCACACTGCTGGCCCTGGACACACACTCATTGCTCACCCTGTATACTTACACACTGCTCACACTCACATACTGCTCACCCTGCACACTCACACACTGCTCACCCTGCATATCAACACACTGCTCACCAAGTACACTCACACACTGCTGGCACTGGACACACGCACACTGCTCAGCCTGCACATCCACACACTGATCAACCTGCACTCTCAATCACTGCTCACTCTTTAATACACTGCTGGCCCTGGACACTCACACACTGCTCAGCCTGCACACTCACACACTGCTCACCCTGCACACCCACACACTGCTCATCCTGCTCACCCACACTCTGCTCACCCTGCACACCCACAGACTGCTCACCCTGCACACCCACACATTGCTCACCCTGCACACACACACACTGCTCACACTGCACACTCACACTGCTGGCCCTAGAAACACACTCACTGCTCACCCTGCATACTCACACACTACTCACCCTGCACACCCACGATCTGCTTACCCTGCATCCTCACACACTGCTCACCCTGCATGCTCACACACTGCTGGCCCTGGACTTCCACACACAGCTCATCCTGCACAACCACACACTGCTCACCCTGCACACCCACACACTGCTCACCCTGCACATTCACACACTGCTCACCCTGCACACTCACACTGCTGGCCCTGGACACCCACACACTCCTCACCGTGCTCACCCACACTCTGCTCACCCTGCACACCCACAGACTGCTCACCCTGCACACCCACACATTGCTCACCCTGCACACTCACACGCTGCACACTCACACTCTGCTCACCCTGCACACCCACACAATGCTCACCCTGCACACTCACACACTGCTCACCCTGTACATCCACATACTGCTCAACCTGCACACTCACACTTTGCTCACCTTGCACACGCACACACTGCTCACCCTGCGCTCTCACACTGCTTGCCCTGGACACCCACAAACTGTTCACCCTGCATACTCACACACTACTCACCCTGCAACACCCACACACTGCCCGCCCTGCATACTCACACACTGCTCACCCTGTATGCTCACAGACTGCTCACCCTGCATACTCACACACTGCTGGCCCTGGACACCCACAAACTGCTCATCCTGCACACTCAAACACTTGTCACACTCACACACTGCATACCCTGCACACCCACACAATGCTCACCCTGCATACTCACACACTGCTCACCCTGCACACTCACACACTGCTCACCCTGTACACTCACAGTCTGCTCCCCTGCACACCCACAGACTGCTCATCCTGCACACCCATACATTGCTCACAATGCACACTCACACACTGCTCACCCTGCACACTCACACACTGCTCTCCCTGCACACTCACACACTGTTCACACTACATACTCACACACTGCTCACCCTGCACACTCACACATTCCTCACCCTGCACTCTCAAGCACTGCTCACTCTTAAACATACTGCTGGCCCTGGATACCCATACACTGCTCACCCTGCACACCCACACACTGCTCACCCTGCACTCTCAAGCACTGCTCACTCTTTAACAGACTGTTGGCCCTGCACACTCACATACTGCTCATCCTGCACACTCACACTGCTGGCCCTGGGCTCCACACACTGCTCACCCTGGATACTCACACACTACTCACCCTGCACACCCACACACTGCTCACCCTGCATGCTCACACACTGCTCACCCTGCATGCTCACACACTGCTCACCCTGCATATTCACACACTGTTGGCCCTGGACACCCACACACTGCTCACCCTGCACATTCATCCACTTTTCACACTCACACAGTGCTCATTCTGCACACCCACACACTGCTCACCCTGTATACTCACACTCTGCTCACCCTGCACACTCACAAACTGTTCACCCTGCATACTCACACACTGCTCACCCTGCACTCTCACACCCTGCTCACCCTGCACACTCACACACTGCTCATGCTGCACACCCACACTCTGCTCACCCTGCACACCCACAGACTGCTCACCCTGCACACTCACTCACTGCTCACACTGCACACTCACACTGCTGGCCCTGGACACACACTCACTGCTCACCCTGTATACGCACACACTGCTCACACTCACACACTGCTCACCCTGCACACCCACATACTGCTCACCGTGCTCACCCACACTCTGCTCACCCTGCACACCCACAGACTGCTCACCCTGCACACCCACACATTGCTCACCCTGCACACTCACACACTGCTCACCCTGCAAACTCAAACTGGAGGCCCTGGACACCCACACACTGCTCACCCTGCATACTCACACACTACTCACCCTGCACACCCACAATCTGCTCACCCTGCATGCTCACACATTGTTCACCCTGCATGCTCACACACTGCTCACACTGCACACTCACACTGCTGGCCCTGGACACACACTCACTGCTCACCCTGTATACTCACACACTGCTCACACTCACATACTGCTCACCCTGCACACTCACACACTGCTCACCCTGCATATCAACACACTGCTCACCCTGTACACTCACACACTGCTGGCACTGGACACACGCACACTGCTCAGCCTGCACATCCACACACTGGTCAACCTGCACTCTCAATCACTGCTCACTCTTTAATACACTGCTGGCCCTGGACTCTCACACACTGCTCAGCCTGCACACTCACACACTGCTCACCCTGCACACCCACACACTGCTCATCCTGCTCACCCACACTCTGCTCACCCTGCACACCCACAGACTGCTCACCCTGCACACCCACACATTGCTCACCCTGCACACTCACACACTGCTCACCCTGCACACTCACATTGCTGGCCCTGGACACCCACACACTGCTCACCCTGCATACTCACACACTACTCACCCTGCACACCCACACACTGGTGATCCTGCATACTCACACACTGCTCACCCTGCATGCTCACACACTGCTCACTAGGGGTGGGCGGAATTTGCGAAATTAACTTTCACAAATTATCGCAAAAATGTTTAAAATTATCGCAAACAAGCGGAAATATCGCGAAGATGCGGAAGTTTTTTTTCGGCATCGCAAATGGCTAAAAACAATACAACATCTCATGGAGAACGCGACCGGATCAAGAAAACTTGTCGGCGAACGCAGGGATTCAGGTAAGGTGATCGCGCGCGCGTGAGAATGTATTATTTTACAGCGCGAGCAAGAAACAAATTATCGCCAAGCTGCGGAAACCGGAATTTTTGACATTTTCGCGCTCTCCGCGGAACGCGAAAATGTCAAATTATCGCAATTTCCGCGAACGGAACGAAATTTTCGCCCAGGCCTACTGCTCACCCTGCATATTCACACACTGTTGGCCCTGGACACCCACACACTGCTCACCGTGCTCACCCACACTCTGCTCACCCTGCACACCCACAGATCGCTCACCCTGCACACCCACACATTGCTCACCCTGCACACTCACACGCTGCACACTCACACTCTGCTCACCCTGCACACCCACACAATGCTCACCCTGCACACTCACACACTGTTCACCTTGCACACTCACTGACTGCTCACCCTGCACACCCACACACTGCTCACCCTGCATGCTCACACACTGCTCACCCTGCATGCTCACACACTGCTCACCCTGCATATTCACACACTGTTGGCCCTGGACACCCACACACTGCTCACCCTGCACATTCACCCACTTCTCACACTCACACAGTGCTCATTCTGCACACCCACACACTGCTCACCCTGTATACTCACACTCTGCTCACCCTGCACACTCACAAACTGTTCACCCTGCATACTCACACACTGCTCACCTTGCACTCTCACACCCTGCTCACCCTGCACACTCACACACTGCTCATGCTGCACACCCACACTCTGCTCACCCTGCACACCCACAGACTGCTCACCCTGCACACCCACACATTGCTCACCCTGCACACTCACGCACTGCTCACACTGCACACTCACACTGCTGGCCCTGGACACACACTCACTGCTCACCCTGTATACGCACACACTGCTCACACTCACACACTGCTAACCCTGCACACCCACATACTGCTCACCGTGCTCACCCACACTCTGCTCACCCTGCACACCCACAGACTGCTCACCCTGCACACCCACACATTGCTCACCCTGCACACTCACACACTGCTCACCCTGCACACTCACACTGCAAGCCCTGGACACCCACACACTGCTCACCATGCATACTCACACTACTCACCCTGCACACCCACAATCTGCTAACCCTGCATGCTCACACATTGTTCACCCTGCATGCTCACACACTGCTCACACTGCACACTCACACTGCTGGCCCTGGACACACACTCACTGCTCACCCTGTATACTCACACACTGCTCACACTCACATACTGCTCACCCTGCACACCCACACACTGCTCAACCTGCATATCAACACACTGCTCACCCTGTACTCTTACTGTTGGAAGGGGCGATCCCAGGGGGGTCACAGAACATGTTCCTGACCACCCCTTGACCCACCTCTCCCAGAACCAGGCCGAGCACCGGCGGGGAGGCCCTTTCAGGAAGGGGTCTCGTACTTTAGGATCGCACGCGCTGAACTTGCACTACTTGACAAAGGGACACCACACAGTAGGTTTCAGTAGACGGAGATCTTTATCTAAGATTCTTTGGATCTTTATGATCCACAAGGTAGTCTTTGGTCGATACAACAAGCTTGGTAATTCCTTCACAGGGGGGTTGGGGTAGCGGGACAGTTCTAGGTTCAGAGTCATTGCCGAGTATCCTTCGCACAGCTCTCAATCCTCGAGCCGGGGGACACGGTACAGTCTCGGGTCCAGCCGGAACAGTGTATTCTTGAGCCGCGACCACGCCCGCCGGGCTCTGGCGGGAAGGAACTGTCGATCGGGTGATCTTCGGGGAGCCGCGATTCACTCGGCAGGCTCAGCCGGTCTTGAGTTGGTGGGAGCCGCGAGTCTCTCAGCAGGGCTCCGATGATCTTAGGGTCTGGGGGAGCCGCGAGTCTCTCAGCAGGGCTCCGGTGTTCTTAGTGTTCTCGAGAGCCGCGACGACGTCAGCAGGGCTCAGATGGTTTCCAAGGATCAGGTAGCGTCCTTCTTCCTGGTTTCATCGAGCCGCGACCAGGTCCGCAGGGCTCTCTTAGTTCCAGGTCTTCTCCACCCCAGTCCCCTCAGCACCCCCTGTTATATGCCTTCTTCTCTTTGAAGTCCGGCGTCCTCACAGAGAGGGGTCTTGGCGTCTGGGGGCGGTGTGTTGGGATTTCCTGCCGCTCGGCTCTTGGATCCTTTCAAGGTGGGCCGGGAGGGACTCCAGACACCCAGCATGCGGGGAGCCAGCTCCCTGGGGGCCCGGAGGGAGATCGAAACCCTCTATTGAGAGGAGGTCAGAGGTGTGACAGAGACTACTCCTCCCTGTCTTGCTTGGGGGGTTCCCTCTCCCTCGGCCGGGCATGGCACGTTTAAGGTCTAGGTTTCGCTGGGGCCCCGGGCCGGCCATTGGAACATCGGGACATGGTGGCCGGGGGTCTTCGGTGGCTACGGGGTGGGGAGGCCAGGCGGCTATAACCAGGGATCAGGGGTGGTGCATGAGTTGGGTTGGAGTGCTAATGGTCATGGAGGCCCACGCCACGAGGCCAGGCCCCACACGTGTCCCCCCCAGCTGAAAGTCGGGGAGAACTACCCATCCTCTTGGGGGTTCTCCTCGCTGAGGCGGAAGAATCGGGACAAGCCATCAGCGTTGGCGTGGTCAGTACCTGGGCGATGCTCTACGGTGAAGTCCATCCCCTGGAGGGAGATCGACCATCGCAGCAGTGTGGGGTTCTCTCCTCTCATTTGCATCAGCCACCGTAAGGGTCGATGATCTGTTTGGACTCAGAAGTGGGTTCCGAACAAGTAAGGCCGTAGTTTCTTTAGTGCCCAGACTACTGTGAAGGCCTCTCTTTCAATGGTGCTCCACCGTCGTTCCCGGGGTAGTAGCCTCCGGCTAATGAAGGCTACGGGCTGGTCTAGGCCCTTCTCGTTGAATTGTGAGAGGACGGCCCCGATGCCGTGCTCCGAAGCGTCCGTCTGGACTACAAATTCCTTGGAGTAGTCAGGGGCTTGGAGCACGGGGGCAGTACACATGGCGGTTTTTAGGGCGTCGAACGCCTCTTGGCAGGGGGGGGGGTCCATTGTACTCTATTCGGCTGTTTCTTGGAGGTTAGCTCTGTGAGGGGGCCTACTATGCTGCCATAGTTTTTTAATGAATCTCCGGTAGTAGCCAGTGAGGCCTAAGAAGGCCCGAACTTCTGTCTGGGTCGCAGGAGGTTCCCAGGCCAAGATGGCGTCGATCTTGGGCTGAAGGGGGGGCGACCTGCCCGCTCCCGACCTGGTGTCCCAGGTAAAACACTGAACCTTGTCCAATTTGGCATTTGCTGGTTTGACAGTTAGGCCCGCTTGGCACAGGGCCATCAGCACCTGTCGGAGGTGCTGGAGGTGTTCGGTCCATTGGGAGCTGAACACCGCAATGTCGTCTAGGTATGCGGCGCTGAACTCTTCCAGCCCGGCCAAGACCCTGTTGACCAGCCGCTGGAAGGTGGCCGGGGCATTTTTCATTCCAAAGGGCATGACTCGGAAGCGATAGTGCCCATCTGGGGTGGAGAAGGCGGACCGCTCCTTGGCTCCCTCAGTGAGCGCAATTTGCCAGTACCTGCAGGTCAAGTCGAAGGTGCTGAGGTAGTGAGCAGCCCCAAGGCGGTCAATGAGCTCGTCGGCGCGGGGAATAGTGTGAGCGTCGGCTCGGGTGACCGCGTTGAGCCCCCGGTAGTCCACACAGAACCTTAGTTCGGGGGCGACCCCAGGGGCTGCTGCTTTCGGAACCAGTACCACGGGGCTGGACCATGGACTGTCGGAGGGTTCGACCACCCCTAGGGCTAGCATCTTGGCTACCTCGGCCTGGATGCAGGTCCGGACCCTGTCAGGGACCCGGTAGGCTCTGTGCCGTACTGGCGGGCTGTCTCCGGTATCCACGTCGTGGACACACCAGTCGGTGACCCTGGGGGTGAGGGAGAAGAGGTCTGCAAATTGCCCCAATAGCTGGCGGCAATCGTCGTATTGTTGGGGGGTGAGGGAGGAGGAAAGTCTCACTCCTTCTATAGAGCCATCTTTTTCCTTAGCGCACAGGAGGTATGGGAGGGGCTCGGTGTCCTCCGCGGCCCCATCGTCGGTGGCCAGGAGCAAACTCAACTCCGTCCTCACGAAGTGAGGTTTGAGGCGGTTCACGTGGAGGACCCGTAGGGGGTTCCGAGGGGACTGGACGTCAACTAAATAAGTGACTTGACTCTTCCGCTCTATGACCTTGAAGGGTCCAGTCCATTTGTCTTGGAGAGCGCAGGGTTTCACCGGGACCATCACCCAGACCTGTTGGCCCGGCTGGAACTCGACCAGAGTGGCATTCTGGTCATACCAGCGCTTCATCTCCTCCTGGCTAGTCTCGAGATTTGCTTCGGCGAGCTCTCGGAATTTCCGAGTCTGTTTGCGGAGCGCCAGGATGTATAGGAATACATCTTGGGGGGGCCCTCGGGGGCGGTCTCCCAGCCCTCCTTGACCAGGCTCAGGGGTCCCCGGACGGGGTGCCCATAGAGCAATTCGGATGGGCTGAACCCCAGGGATTTTTGGGGGACTTCCTGGTAGGCGAACAGGAGGCAGGGGAGGAGGACGTCCCACCTGCGACGGAGGGGCTCCTCGAGGCCCATGATCATCCCCTTCAGGGTCCGGTTAAACTGTTCCACTAGACCATTGCCTTGGGGATGGTACGGGCTGGTGAATTTGTACGATACCCCACATTGCTGCCATAAGGACTTCATGTACTTCAAGATAAAGTTAGTGCCGCGATCACTCACAACCTCGCGAGGGAACCCCATGCGGAAAAATATCCCCATCAAGGCTCGTCTCACCACGGGGGCGGTCACGGTTCGGAGGGGGATGGCCTCGGGGTAGCGGGTGGCATGGTCCACCAGTACGAGGATGAACCGGTGGCCCTGGGCGGTCCTTAGATCTAGAGGTCCCACGATGTCTATCCCCACCCGCTCGAAGGGGGTACTAACGACGGGGAAGGGTTGTAGTGGCGCCTTGCGCTTTCCGCCACTTTTTCCGCTGGCCTGGCATGTGGGACATGACTTACAGTGGGCCTCAACATTAGCTCGCATCTTGGGCCAATAGAAGTGGGTGACTAAGCGATGATAGGTTTTGTCTTGGCCCAAGTGTCCTGCCAGGGGCACATCGTGGGCTAGGCCCAGGAGGAAGTCTCGGAAGTGCAGGGGTACCACCAGTACCCGGGCCGATCCTAGCTCGGCAGACTTTTGCTCACTGTACAGGAGGTCGCTTTCCCAATGCACCCAATGGGTTCCGGACCTGTCGCCCGCCGCCTGGGCTTCGGCCTGCTGCCGGAGTCCGATCAGGGAAGGGCAGGCGGCTTGTTCTCTGCAGAACTCCTCTCGGGAGGGGCCCCCCTCGAAGCGCCATTGCGCCAACTCGGGCAGGTCACCTAGCTCCGTCATTTGCTCGGGGTTCCGATCTAATGGTCCGTTATCGGGGACGGGTTCCCCTTCTGGGGGGAGGTCACTGGGCTCGGGTAGCCCGTACCGTCCCTCGGGGATGGCGACTGGGTTCAGGGTTGGGGCCTCACCTCCCTCGAGGGGAGGCGATCGGGCTGACATGGAGCGCGTGGTGGCGCACACCCATTCGGGTAGGCCCATCATTCCTAGGTGGGCCCTTCGTTCCACCTGTCCACACAGGGAGCTCTCGAGATCGTTGCCCAGGAGGCAGTCCACTGGCTGGGAGGTTCGGACGGCCACTTTCAATTTACCGGTTACTCCCCCCCATTCGAAGGGTACCAGGGCCATCCTTCAGAGGCTCTCGGAATTGTCCGAGGATATAACCAAGCAGAAGATGTCGGGTAGTATCTGGTCTTCGGCGACCAGGTGGCAGTGGACCGCTGTGACACTCGCCCCGGTGTCGCAGAGGGCCTCGACTCGGTGACCGTTGACTGTCACCTGCTGTCGGTATTTCTTGGTGTTGGCGGGTTAGGGAGTTCCGGGAACCATTTCTCGGTCTCCTGGGGAGACCAGGGCCATGGCTGCAGGCTCCCACTCCTCGGTGTCCTCCATCTCCTCCCCTAGGGCCACGGTGGCCATCTGTCGCGCTGGGGGAGCGGTCGCTGCGGCCCGTTGGGACATGGGACATTGGGGGTCACTGGCGTAGTGACCAGTCTGTTGGCATCTGTAACAGGTGATCTTGACTCGGGGTCCCTGCCTCCCCGGGGGCCCCGTGCTGGCTGGAGGTGGTGCTGGAAAGTGCGGGGGTTGGTTTCTGGGGGGACTATGCTGGGGGCCTGCCTGGAATTCCCTCTGTCTTCCCTGGTTCCCCCCACTCCTCTGGCGGGGAGGTCCCTGACTGTGGCGGCCGTAGTCTCCCACGGGGCCCCGGGGGGCCCGGGTGTTCACCCAGCGGTCAGCTTCAACAGCCAGTTTCCGAGGATCTGTGAGCTTGCTGTCGAGGAGGTGCTGGCGTAACTCTACAAAGCAATTGGCGGACAAATGTTCCCAAGCGATTAGGTCGAACATCTCCTCAAAGGTGGAGACCTTGCTGCCCTTGATCCACCCGTCCAAGGCTCTTCTGTAAAAGTTTACGTACTCCACCCACGTAGTACCGGGTATCTTCTTGCAGTCTCGGAACCGTTGCCGGTACATTTCGGGGGTGAGTCCATATCTCGCTATTAAGGCCTCTTTCATGTGGCTGTAGGAATTTAGCACGGTGGAAGGCAGGTCCAGCAGGGTGTCTCTCCCCTCACTCAGGAACCGGCCCCACAAGCCAGCCCCCCAATCCTTCTGTGGAACTCGGTGGGAGGTCATGGCGACCTCGTAGGCCTTGAACCATTGCTGGATGTCGTTGTTTTTGTAATATTCTTTCACCACATCCTTGGGGATGTGTACCTTTGGTTCCATTGGGGGAGAGGTCTCTTGATTCCCCGAGGGGCTAGTTTCCTTATGTGAGAAGTTGGCCTGGTATATGCTGTTCACTAGTTCTAGTGACCACCTTGTACCATGCCAAGCAACCCTTATGGTGTGGTTGTAAGTCAACCTTTTTGGACTAGCTGCCCTAGTGGTAGCGTAGGCTAAGCAGTCTTTGAGGCTAAACTCGTGAAGCGTGTTAAGCCAGCTGTTTTACCAAATGCAACCCCCTTTTATACCAATGAAAGGACACCACACAGATATATATTCAAAATATATATGTATTTATTTATCAAAGTAACCCCTAGTCTCTTTATGAGCACAGGAGCACAAATCGTCAAACAAGATTATCACAGAATACACAGAAGTTGCACTTTATATGGATAGGCCCTGGTGGCCACTCAAACCATATACTAAAATAGTGGTATAAGTACCACGAACAGAAAAGGGAAAAGGCCTAGGGCCTCTAGAATCGCTGGGCCTACAAGGAGCTAACGTCAGTTAGTGACCAGGAGGTCCACGGGTGGCGTGTGCAGAGCAAATAGTCACACGCGTGCTCCCATAGGTTTCAATGGGTGCGTAAAAAGTACAAAGTTACTGCAAAGAGGATCTTCCGGATGGACTAGGAACTCAAGATTTGGAACACAGGCACTAGAGATGTAATACTACACTTGGGCACAGGTGTGCCAGCTTTACCTCACCCACAGGAAGCGGGTGCATAGGCCTCGAAGTGCGTCGGGTTGCTTCTATCTGTTCCGTGGAGCTTGAAGACAAAGATGCTGCAGGCGGTCGGTCCGGGAGAGATGCAGTGGATCCAAGAGTGGATCGGAGATGTTGAAGACCTGTAAGCAGAGGGGACAGTGTTCACAGTCACTAGCCAGTGACCAGCGTGGCACCAGGTGGGTACCAGGCGATGTCGGGTGCAAACAGGTGATGAGGGGTAGCTTGTCTCCGCAGCCACGTGGTCCCTGAAGGTCGACGACGTCCAGGAGTCGGCTCACGAGCTGTCCCACGCAGGCTCTCGCTGTCGGCGGTGTCGGCGACTTGATCGAAGCAAACAAGCCTTGGCAAAAGCAATTGCAGGAGGATTCGGAAATCAGCTGTTGGTTCTGACCAGCAAGGTCAGAGGGATTGCTCCTTTGGAGGGGAGCAAGGGCCAGTCTGGAGCAACCAGACCAGCGGTGTTTGTCGTAGATTTCGTCGCCAAGATGGCCACTAGCCAGCGGGCCAGCAACCGGTTAGGCGCGTCGAGTGGCAAAATGCAGAAGGGCCCCACGCAGATCGTGGAGATGCTGGAGGGCTCCCCTTTGGTGCAGATGCTGCTCGAGGGTTGGGCTTCTCAGGACCCAAAGCACAACTTGGAGGGAGCCTCGGTTGTTGCACTGGTCAGCTTGTCGTAGTCGTTCCAAGATGGCTGGCTCCACGTGTCTCGGTGCCTCCACGGGTCTCCTCTTTTCAGGGACTGTGGATCGGGCGGTGAGAGGTCTGGAGGTCCAGGTCTTGTCAGTCTCTGGGCTCGGGCTCCGGCGGGAGGCGGCGGCAAAGCAGACGTTGATGCGCTGGATGGTGCTTGCGTTAGCAAGGTGGTCACTCCCTGACCACAGGGGAGATTTTCTTCAGTCTTCTGTGCAGCAGAATGTCGAAGTTCCCGTCTTCTTCTTAGTTTCAAGTTGATTCCAGGATGTCTGAAGTCTTAGGACACAGCTCCTACCTTTATTCGGATTCTAGGGGCCGGACTACCTGCTAGGTCCCTCCCTAAGGGTGGGACCAGGAAGGGGGGTGGTTACACCCCCAATCCTTTGTCCAGCTCGCCCCAGGCCCGGGACTGGTGTGCCCCAGGACCGGTTTGAACTGGCATATGCACCGAGGCTCCTTGTGAGCCACAGGCATGTCTGGTTTCTTTCAAGCCCTACCTGACCAATACACAAAATCCTGTCTGGGGTGGTGCACGCACCTCCCCTGGCAGGAAACCCTTTGTCCACACCTCCCAAGCTGGAAGGACTCCCAGCAGCAGGAGGGCAGACTTGTGTCTGTGGTGGCAGCATCCATTTTGTGGAGCTGAGGCTATGTCTGATTTTACCCGGGTTTCAGGTACTGTACATGTCGTGTCCCTCTAGAAGGGTGGAATGCTAACCCCGTCGCCAGAATTGGCGAGGGGTTAGTATTCCAATTCGTATGACACCTTACTCGACATGTTTTGATAAAGCCAAACCAAAGATAGCATTTAACCGCGAGGTTCATAATACACTTAAGAGTATATGGTATGACGATATCTGGAAACAGTAGAAGGAAGTTGTTCCGACCACTGCAGACAGGCTCAGCTCATGCCAGAGCACCATCTCACATGGAACCAAGCACTCTGCCTTCAGGATTGTTAAGGCCTGCCATAGGAGTGACTTATAGGTTACCAGGTGTCCCATTTAAGGTTAGGTATAGGTATACTACACCTAAGTAAGAGGTGATTACACCAACTTACCCCAGCTGAGTGATCAGCCAGTTGTGTCAGATTGTTAGGCCAAGCCTGGGGTGGCATAATACATGCTGCAGCCCCTGGCAGGCCTTGGGTACACCAATGCCCTGGGTACCTAGTGTACACTGGTACAGGGGCTGACAGGGTGATCCACTTCCAATTGGTTATGCACCTAGGGTGCATAGTTTTAATTTAGTAGAGAGAACAGCAGGCTGGGGGTCTGATTGGCAGGCCCACAGCCTCAATATGTCAAAAACCAGTGAAGCAAAAAGCAAAAATTTGGGGTGACCATAGGATAGCAGACCCTACTCTCCTACACAACCCCCCCCCAAACGCTGGGACATTAAACTAGCCTTGACCAGTCTCGTCTTCATGTCCTAAGTGGAAGTACCTGGAGAGACCATCTGCATTCCCATGGTCAGTACCTGGCCGGTGCTCCACTGTAAAGTCCATCCCCTGTAGGGAAATGGACCACCTAAGCAGTTTGGGGTTTTCACCCTTCATCTGATTTAGCCACAAGAGGGGCTTATGGTCGGTCTGAATCTTGAAGTGAGTGCCAAACAAGTATGGCCTCAGCTTCTTCAGGGCCCACACCACAGCAAAGGCCTCCCTCTCAATAGCTGACCAATTCTTCTCTCTGGGGGTCAACCTTCTGCTAATAAAAGCAATGGGTTGGTCTTGACCATCTACATTAAGTTGTGACAGCACAGCTCCCACACCCAACTCAGAAGCATCTGTTTGGACAATAAACTCTTTGGAGTAGTCAGGACTTTTCAGGATAGGTGCAGAGCACATGGCCTCCTTCAGGTCATCAAATGCCTTTTGACAGCTTACTGTCCACTGAACCTTTTTGGGCATCTTCTTGGATGTCAGATCATTAAGAGGAGTCACAATGGACCCATAGTTCTTAACAAACTTCCTGTAATACCCAGTCAAGCCCAAGAAAGCTCGAACTTGAGTCTGGGTGGTTGGAGGGGACCAATCCTTGATGGACTGTATCTTACTCTCCAGTGGTTGAACTTGGCCCCCACCTACAAGGTGGCCCAAATACACAACCTTACTCTGCCCTATCTGGCACTTAGTAGCCTTGATAGTGAGGCCTGCCCTTTGCAGAGCCTCAAGAGCCTTCTTCAGGTGGATCAGGTGATCCTCCCAGGTGGAACTAAAGACAGCAATGTCATCAAGATATGCTGCGCAAAAGTCATCCAACCCAGTAAGGACTTGGTTCACCAGCCTTTGGAAGGTGGCAGGTGCATTCTTCAGACCAAAGGGCATCACCACAAACTGATAATGCCCACCTGGGGTTGAGAATGCTGTTTTGGCCTTAGACTCCTCAGCTAACCTGATTTGCCAATAGCCAGCTGTCAAGTCAAATGTGCTCAAAAACTTTGCAGAAGCTAGTTTGTCTATGAGCTCATCTGCCCTTGGAATAGGGTGTGCCTCTGTCCTGGTGACAGCATTGAGTCCTCTGTAGTCCACACAGAACCTCATCTCTCTCTTGCCATCTTTGGTGTGAGGTTTGGGGACCAGAACCACTGGGCTAGCCCAGGGGCTCTCTGAGGGTTCAATGACACCTAATTCCAGCATTTTATGTACCTCAGCCTTTATACAGTCCCTGACGTGGTCAGGTTGTCTGTAAAGTTTGTTCTTTACAGGCAGACTGTCACCAGTGTCCACAACATGGGTACACCAGTCAGTTTGACTAGGTATCAAGGAAAACATATGTGAAAATGATTGTAGAACCTGTCTACATTCAGTCTGCTGATGGGCAGTGAGGTTGCCTCCAAGGGTCACTCCTTCAACTGAGCCATCTTCAGGGTTCTGAGACAACAGGTCTGGGAGAGGGTCACTCTCTTCCTCCTGTCCCTCATCTGTAGCCATGAGCAAGCCCATGTCTGCCCTGTCAACATATGCTTTAAGCCTGTTAACATGGAGTACCCTGTGGGGACTCCTGGGAGTTCCTAGGTCCACCAAGTAGGTGACCTCTCCCTTCTTTTCCAGGATTGTATGGGGTCCAGACCATTTGTCTTGGAGTGCTGCTGGGGCCACTGGCTCCAACACCCATACCTTCTGTCCTGGCTGATACTCAACCAAGACAGCCTTTTGGTCATGCCAAGCTTTCTGTAAGGCCTGGCTTGCCTCAAGGTTTTTAGATGCCTTCTCCATATACTCAGCCATCCTGGAGCGGAGACCAAGTACATAGTCCACTATGTCTAGCTTAGGCTTTTTGAGAGGTAACTCCCATCCTTCCTTCACCAAACACAGTGGGCCTCTCACAGGGTGCCCAAACAACAATTCAAAGGGGCTGTAGCCAACTCCTTTTTGTGGGACCTCTCTGTAAGCAAACAGAAGGCAGGGTAGAAGGATATCCCATCTTCGCCTGAGCTTTTCAGGTAATCCTTTGATCATACCCTTTAGGGTCTTGTTGAATCTCTCAACAAGCCCATTGCATTGTGGGTGATAAGGGGTGGTGAACTTGTAGTTGACACCACATTCCTTCCACATAGCTGTCAAGTATCCTGACATAAAGTTGGTACCTCTGTCAGATACTACCTCCTTAGGAAACCCCACTCTGGAGAATACTCCCAGCAGGGCCCTGGCCACAACAGGAGCTGTAGTGGTCCTAAGGGGAATTGCCTCTGGATACCTGGTGGCATGATCCACTACCACCAGTATAAATCTGTGCCCAGATGCAGTGGGAGGATCCATGGGACCCACTATGTCTATTCCCACTCTTTCAAAGGGGACCCCCACCACAGGTAGTGGTATTAGGGGGGCCTTTGTTGTGCCACCTGATTTGCCACTGGCTTGGCAGGTAACACAGGAGCGACAAAACTCCTTTGTATCTTCATTCATATGAGGCCAGTGAAAGTGAGGGACAAGCCTGTCCCAAGTCTTGTTCTGGCCTAAGTGTCCTGCTAAAGGAATATCATGGGCCAAGGTAAGAAGGAAGCCCCTAAATTGCAGAGGTATAACCAACCTCCTGGTTGCACCAGGCTTGGGGTCTCTAGCCTCTGAATAAAGGAGCCCTTCATCCCAATACACTTTATGGGTACCTTGAGCATTCCCAGCAGCCTCAGCAGCAGCCAGCTGTCTGAGGGGTTCAAGAGAGGGACAGGATAACTGAGCCTGCCTCAAGTCAGCCCTTGAAGGTCCCCCTGTCCCCAGAAACTCAACCTGATCAGGTTCAAGCTCTTCAGGGACAGTTCCTTCAGGGTCCTCTAGATCAGCTTCCTGGGAAGGCTGATCATCACTCTGAGGCAGGGGGGAAGGCACAGCCTTGACCCTCCTGTTCTTCTTCTTGGTAGGTGCTTGGTCCATTGTTCCAGGATCCAAGACCTGTGGTTCAGTGAGGCACTTTTTGGCCTGTGACCTGGTCACAGCAAGGACATGTGATGATATACCTAACATCTCTGCATGAGTCCTGTACTCCACTTCTGACCATAGAGAACTCTCTAGGTCATTGCCCAACAAACATTCTACTGGGAGGTCTGCACTAACCACAACCCTTTTGAGGCCAGTTACCCCTCCCCATGAGAAGTTAACAACTGCCACACTGTGTGAAGTAGTGGCATTGCTGGCATTGGTCACCAGGTAGTTCTCACCTGGTATGTACTGTCCAGGGTCCACAAAGCCTGGTGTCACCATAGTGACACTGGCACATGTGTCCCTGTAGGCTTGAGCCACTTTGTCATTAATTAAAGGAGTCTGTCTGTACTTGCCCAGGTTACTGGGGCTCACCGTCAGGGACAAATCAATGTCCCCATCACAGATCAAGACTGCCTGTGTCAGGGTTCTGTCTAAGTCAGAATCTCCTTCAGTTCCCATAGTGATTCCCACTACACCCTTTGTCTGGGGACCAACACTGCTAACAGTAGTACTGGGAGCAGGTGCCTTAGGGGCAACAGTGTTGGGGGCTCCACCCTTTTTGCAATCACTAGTCCAGTGAGTTGTATTTTTACAATGATTGCACCAGGGTTTCTTCTGACCTTCTTTCTTCTTCTTGGACTGTTGGGACCCACCCTCCTTAGCAGTAGTTTGGGGCCCTGTTGAAGACTTCTGGTCTTTAGGTTTCTGATCTCCACCCTTTTGGTCTGTTTTCTTCTGATCACCCCCTTGGCCCTGGTTCTGGTTCTTTTGCTTAACCCTGGTTCTGACCCATTTGTCTGCCTTCTTTCCCAATTCTTGGGGAGAGGTCAGATCAGAGTCAACCAAGTGTTGATGCAGTTGCTGGTTTTGACAGTTATTTAAAATCTGTTCTCTCATCATCAAATTATACAATCCTGTAAAATCAGATACCTTACTTCCCAGCAACCAACCCTCCAAAGCCTTAGTGGCACATTCAATGTATTCAGACCAGTCCTGAGTCTGTGTCTTTTGGGTGTCTCTGAACATTAACCTGTACTGTTCAGTGGTTAAGCCTAACCCATCTACCAGAACACTCTTCAGGACTCTGTAGTTTCTGACATCCTCTTCTCTAACAGTGAGGAGTCTGTCTCTGCCTCTTCCTTCAAAGGAGAGCCAGAGGATTGCTGCCCACTGGTCTTCAGGAACCTGCTGTACTTTGCAGGCTCTCTCAAGAGCAGTTATCCATTTGTGGATGTCATCCCCACTTTTGTAGGGGGGCACAACCTTAGACAGGTTCCTATTGTCAAAGACCCTATCTTTGTCCTTAGGGACAATGCTGCCACCAGTGGGTATAGACCCACTCTCTCTAGGTTGCCTAGCCTTGTTCAGTTTTTCTTCCATCAGGGCTACTTCTAGCTCCTGCTTCCTGATCCTCAGCTGGGCTTCCTGCATTCTGGCCTCATGTTCCCTCCTCTGAGGGGTGGTCATCCTTCTCCTGGAGTGACCTTGAGAGCCTCTAGAGCCATGGGAAGCATTGGAGTCACCTGAGCGATTCCTTTGCCTTCCCAGCCCTGTGTTAAGTCCACTGGGGAGATCCAGTGGGTTGAACCCACTGTCAGTCCCCAATAGCCTTGGTTTAGCTGGGCCAAGTATAACACTTGGCACTGGGCTAGTTCTCCCTTCATCCTCACTACTGTCAGTATCCTTTTCACTCTCATCCTCTGTGGTAGGCATCCCATCTAAGGGGTGACTATTGGGAAGGGGTACTTCAGTGGCATCTTTAGAAGGGGGGCCTCCTGTTCCTGTCCCTAAGGGGGCTAACTGGGAAGCTTTCTTGAGTGCTCTCTGATTCTCATCATTCTGTAAGAGCTCTCTGAGCTCAGCAGAGTTTGGGTTCTTGGGCTGTTTAAGGCCTCTAAGAGTTGCCAAATGCCTGAGCTCATTCTGATTAAGGGTAGCAAAGCTGGATGGTGCCCTCTGGGGGTCACTCTCAACAGAGATGGGTACAGTGGACCCCTCTGCCCCGGCCATTGCTCTTAAGTGTGGGTGGATGTGTTGCAATCTACCTACACTTGGGTTTACCTACTAAACCTATCTAGTAGTTGTAGTCAGGGTGTGCTACTCCCTTTGCTCTACAACAACTAAGTTCAGTAGAACTTATGTATATCTAATCTTGTTTTATATGTACCTACAGGTACCTATGTGATCTTTCAATTGGTAACCAAGAGATTACAATGGTAAAACACAGCAAGCTCAAATCCAACCGCTGCTCACCAATGTGAGAAGTTGGCCTGGTATATGCTGTTCACTAGTTCTAGTGACCACCTTGTACCATGCCAAGCAACCCTTATGGTGTGGTTGTAAGTCAACCTTTTTGGACTAGCTGCCCTAGTGGTAGCGTAGGCTAAGCAGTCTTTGAGGCTAAACTCGTGAAGCGTGTTAAGCCAGCTGTTTTACCAAATGCAACCCCCTTTTATACCAATGAAAGGACACCACACAGATATATATTCAAAATATATATGTATTTATTTATCAAAGTAACCCCTAGTCTCTTTATGAGCACAGGAGCACAAATCGTCAAACAAGATTATCACAGAATACACAGAAGTTGCACTTTATATGGATAGGCCCTGGTGGCCACTCAAACCATATACTAAAATAGTGGTATAAGTACCACGAACAGAAAAGGGAAAAGGCCTAGGGCCTCTAGAATCGCTGGGCCTACAAGGAGCTAACGTCAGTTAGTGACCAGGAGGTCCACGGGTGGCGTGTGCAGAGCAAATAGTCACACGCGTGCTCCCATAGGTTTCAATGGGTGCGTAAAAAGTACAAAGTTACTGCAAAGAGGATCTTCCGGATGGACTAGGAACTCAAGATTTGGAACACAGGCACTAGAGATGTAATACTACACTTGGGCACAGGTGTGCCAGCTTTACCTCACCCACAGGAAGCGGGTGCATAGGCCTCGAAGTGCGTCGGGTTGCTTCTATCTGTTCCGTGGAGCTTGAAGACAAAGATGCTGCAGGCGGTCGGTCCGGGAGAGATGCAGTGGATCCAAGAGTGGATCGGAGATGTTGAAGACCTGTAAGCAGAGGGGACAGTGTTCACAGTCACTAGCCAGTGACCAGCGTGGCACCAGGTGGGTACCAGGCGATGTCGGGTGCAAACAGGTGATGAGGGGTAGCTTGTCTCCGCAGCCACGTGGTCCCTGAAGGTCGACGACGTCCAGGAGTCGGCTCACGAGCTGTCCCACGCAGGCTCTCGCTGTCGGCGGTGTCGGCGACTTGATCGAAGCAAACAAGCCTTGGCAAAAGCAATTGCAGGAGGATTCGGAAATCAGCTGTTGGTTCTGACCAGCAAGGTCAGAGGGATTGCTCCTTTGGAGGGGAGCAAGGGCCAGTCTGGAGCAACCAGACCAGCGGTGTTTGTCGTAGATTTCGTCGCCAAGATGGCCACTAGCCAGCGGGCCAGCAACCGGTTAGGCGCGTCGAGTGGCAAAATGCAGAAGGGCCCCACGCAGATCGTGGAGATGCTGGAGGGCTCACCTTTGGTGCAGATGCTGCTCGAGGGTTGGGCTTCTCAGGACCCAAAGCACAACTTGGAGGGAGCCTCGGTTGTTGCACTGGTCAGCTTGTCGTAGTCGTTCCAAGATGGCTGGCTCCACGTGTCTCGGTGCCTCCACGGGTCTCCTCTTTTCAGGGACTGTGGATCGGGCGGTGAGAGGTCTGGAGGTCCAGGTCTTGTCAGTCTCTGGGCTCGGGCTCCGGCGGGAGGCGGCGGCAAAGCAGACGTTGATGCGCTGGATGGTGCTTGCGTTAGCAAGGTGGTCACTCCCTGACCACAGGGGAGATTTTCTTCAGTCTTCTGTGCAGCAGAATGTCGAAGTTCCCGTCTTCTTCTTAGTTTCAAGTTGATTCCAGGATGTCTGAAGTCTTAGGACACAGCTCCTACCTTTATTCGGATTCTAGGGGCCGGACTACCTGCTAGGTCCCTCCCTAAGGGTGGGACCAGGAAGGGGGGTGGTTACACCCCCAATCCTTTGTCCAGCTCGCCCCAGGCCCGGGACTGGTGTGCCCCAGGACCGGTTTGAACTGGCATATGCACCGAGGCTCCTTGTGAGCCACAGGCATGTCTGGTTTCTTTCAAGCCCTACCTGACCAATACACAAAATCCTGTCTGGGGTGGTGCACGCACCTCCCCTGGCAGGAAACCCTTTGTCCACACCTCCCAAGCTGGAAGGACTCCCAGCAGCAGGAGGGCAGACTTGTGTCTGTGGTGGCAGCATCCATTTTGTGGAGCTGAGGCTATGTCTGATTTTACCCGGGTTTCAGGTACTGTACATGTCGTGTCCCTCTAGAAGGGTGGAATGCTAACCCCGTCGCCAGAATTGGCGAGGGGTTAGTATTCCAATTCGTATGACACCTTACTCGACATGTTTTGATAAAGCCAAACCAAAGATAGCATTTAACCGCGAGGTTCATAATACACTTAAGAGTATATGGTATGACGATATCTGGAAACAGTAGAAGGAAGTTGTTCCGACCACTGCAGACAGGCTCAGCTCATGCCAGAGCACCATCTCACATGGAACCAAGCACTCTGCCTTCAGGATTGTTAAGGCCTGCCATAGGAGTGACTTATAGGTTACCAGGTGTCCCATTTAAGGTTAGGTATAGGTATACTACACCTAAGTAAGAGGTGATTACACCAACTTACCCCAGCTGAGTGATCAGCCAGTTGTGTCAGATTGTTAGGCCAAGCCTGGGGTGGCATAATACATGCTGCAGCCCCTGGCAGGCCTTGGGTACACCAATGCCCTGGGTACCTAGTGTACACTGGTACAGGGGCTGACAGGGTGATCCACTTCCAATTGGTTATGCACCTAGGGTGCATAGTTTTAATTTAGTAGAGAGAACAGCAGGCTGGGGGTCTGATTGGCAGGCCCACAGCCTCAATATGTCAAAAACCAGTGAAGCAAAAAGCAAAAATTTGGGGTGACCATAGGATAGCAGACCCTACTCTCCTACACCTTATTCTTGGCTTTGAGTTCGATCTCTTTTAGGCTGCGCTCGTGTTCCAGTTGAAGTTTTCTTTCTTCGTGTTCTCGCTGGCGTTTCTTTTCCTCTAGTTCCCCTTGTAGGCGTAACTGTTCTACAGCTAACTTTTTTTCGGCCAATTTTAGCTCTCCCTCTATCTTAAGTTTGGCCAGTTCTAGTTCGTGGCTGCGGCCCCTTTTCCGGTCCGCTAGTTCCTCCGGGGAAAGGCCCCCCTCTGGGGCGTTGCTCCTCACCGGGGTGCTTCGGAGTTCGTTCGGCAGTTCCCCCTCTCGAGCGTCTCCTTCGGTTTGGGAAGGGGAAGCTCCGGACTCTATCCAGGCTTTCAATGCTTTCTGGAAATCTTCTTTTGTGCTTAATCCGGTGGTAGTGATTCTAAGGTCTTTGCAAAACTGTTTTAATTCTCAGTGCGTATCCTCTTCCAACCGGTCCTCTCGGAACGTAGGGCTCGCGTTGATTCCTGTGGTACTCATGGCGGTTCCTTCTTCCATCTTTGTTCGGTAGTGCGTCAGCCGTTTACTGTACGATCTCTAGGTGTCGGCTCGGATCCCGTCGCCTGCCACCAATTGTTGGAAGGGGCGATCACAGGGGGGTCAAAGAACACGTTCCTGACCACCCCATGACCCACCTCTCCCAGAACCAGGCCGAGCACCGGCGGGGAGGCCCTTTCAGGAAGGGGTCTCGTACTTTAGGATCACACGCGCTGAACTTGCACTACTTCACAAAGGGACACCACACAGTAGGTTTCAGTAGATCTTTATATAAGATTCTTTGGATCTTTATGATCCGCAAGGAAGTCTTTGGTCGATACAACAAGCTTGGTAATGCCTTCACAGGGGGGTTGGGGTAATGGGACAGTTCTAGGTTCAGAGTCAATGCCGAGTATCCTTTGCACAGCTGACACGGTACAGTCTCGGGTCCAGCCGGACCAGTGTATTCTCGAGCCGCGACCACGTCCGCCGGGCTCTGGCGGGAAGGAACTGTCGATCGGGTGATCTTCGGGGAGCCGCGATTCACTCGGCAGGCTCAGCCGGTCTTGAGTTGGTGGGAGCCGCGAGTCTCTCAGCAGGGCTCCGATGGTCTTAGGGTCTGGGGGAGCCGCGAGTCTCTCAGCAGGGCTCCGGTGTTCTTAGTGTTCTCGGGAGCTGCGACGACGTCAGCAGGGCTCAGATGGTTTCCAAGGATCAGGTAGCGTCCTTCTTTCTGGTTTCGTCGAGCCGCAACCAGGTCCGCAGGGCTCTCTTAGTTCCAGGTCTTCTCCACCCCAGTTCCCTCAGCACCCCCTGTTATACGCCTTCTTCTCTTTGAAGTCCGGAGTCCTCACAGAGAGGGGTCTTGGCGTCTGGGGGCGGTGTGTTGGGATTTCCTGCCGCTCTGCTCTTTGATCCTTTCAAGTTGGGCCGGGAGGGACTCCAGACACCCAGCATGCGGGGAGCCAGCTCCCTGGGGGCCCGGAGGGCGATCGAAACCCTCTATTGAGAGGAGGTCAGAGGTGTGACAGAGACTACTCCTCCCTGTCTTGCTTGGGGGGTTCCCTCTCCCTCGGCCGGGCATGGCGAGTTTAAAGTCTAGGTTACGCTGGGGCCCCGGGCCGGCCATCGGAACATCGGGACATGGTGGCCGGGGGTCTTTGGTGGCTACGGGGTGGGGAGGCCGGGCGGCTATAACCAGGGATCAGGGGTGGTGCATGAGTTGGGTTGGGGTGCTAATGGTCATGGAGGCCCACGCCACGAGGCTGGGCCCCACACGCACACACTGGTGGCACTGGACACACGCACACAGCTCAGCCTTCACACCCACACACTGGACAATCTGCACTCTCAATCACTGCTCACTCTTTAATACACTGCTGGACATTCACACACTGCTCAACCTGCAGACTCACACACTGCTCACCCTGCACACCCACACACTGCTCATCCTGCTCACCCACACTCTGCTCACCCTGCACACCCACAGACTGCTCAAACTGCACACCCACACATTGCTCACCCTGCAAATGCACACACTGCTCACACTGCACACTCACACTGCTGGCCCTGGACACACACTCACTGCACACCCTGCATACTCACACACTACTCACCCTGCACACCCACAATCTGCTCACCCTGCATAATCACACACTGCTCACCCTGCATGCTCACACACTGCTGGCCCTGTCCTCCCACACACAGCTCACCCTGCACAACCACACACTGCTTACCCTGCACACCCACACACTGCTCACCCTGCACAGCCACACACTGCTCACCCTGCACACTCACACTGTCGGCCCTGGACACCCACACACTGCTCACCATGCTCACCCACTGTTAGAAGGCGACCTCAGAGGGGCCCGGAGGGGGCCCTGACTGCCCTGAGACCCACCCTTGAAGTATCGTAGCCGGGCACTGGCGGGAGACTCCTCAGGGGAGGAACCTCGCTTCTAGGATCGTACACTTGGCACCACACGACAGAGAGACACCACACGAGGAGTTCTTAAGAGCAAATCTTTATCAGATCGAGTAGTAGGATCTTTATGATCAGCAAGGCAAAATATATACAAGTAGAGCGCGGGCTCACAAGGTCTTGGAGGGGGGGTTAGGAGGTAGCGGGACAGCCTTTGGGGTTAGGAATCAAATGCAGGAGCGTACCCGGCGCACAGCTCACAATCCTCGAGCTGGGGGATACGCTTGTCGTCTTGGGGTCCGGCGGGACCACGAGAGTCTGTGGGAGCTGCGAGTCACTCAGCAGGGCTCAAGCACAAGTTCGGAGTTCTTACGATCTTCAGGGAGCTGCGAGTCACTCAGCAGGGCTCAAGCACAAGTTCGGAGGTCTTACGATCTTCAGGGAGCCGCGAGTCACTCAGCAGGGCTCAAGCACAAGTTCGGAGGTCTTACGATCTTCAGGGAGCCGCGAGTCACTCAGCAGGGCTCAAGCACAAGTTCGGAGGTCTTACGATCTTCAGGGAGCCGCGAGTCACTCAGCAGGGCTCAAGCACAAGTTCGGAGGTCTTACGATCTTCAGGGAGCCGTGAGTCACTCAGCAGGGCTCAAGCACAAGTTCGGAGGTCTTACGATCTTCAGGGAGCCGCGAGTCACTCAGCAGGGCTCAGATGTTTCCAAGGCGAATCTGCCGGACAGTCCCAGAGCACCCCTTGTTATAGGGCGACTCCTCTTTGATGTCCGGAGTCTGTGCAGGCAGGGGTCTTGTCACCTGGGGGTCGCTTGTTGGGGTTTCCTGCCATTGTCCTTTGATCCTTCCAGGGCCGGGTCGGGAGGAGTCCCAGACACCCAGCAGGCGTGGAGCCAGCCCTCGGGGAGGCCGGCAGGTCGATCGAAACCCACCTTCCCAGGGAAGCGCCGAGGTGTGATAGAAACTGCTCCTCCCTCTCTCATCCCAGGGGGAGCGCGATGTTCTCCAGCCGGAGTGGCGCCTCTGGGCCAGGGTCGTGCTGGGGCTGGGCGGCCATCTTGTTGCATGAAGTGGGCACGCGGGCCCGGTGTGGCCGAAAGGAGGAAGGCCACGGACGGGAAGTCCGGGTTGGGTGCGTGTGAGTTCTGGTGGGAAGAATCGGCTAGGCCGTGGGTTTGGGGGCTGGTGTGAGGGGCAGGGGTCAGGTCTAGCTATGTTACGAGGGCCGGGTCTAACACGCGTCCCCCCCAGCTGAAAGCCGGAGAGAACTACCCATCCTCTTGGGGGTTCTCTTCGCTGAGGCGGAAGAACCGGGAGAGGCCATCGGCGTTGGCGTGGTCAGTCCCAGGGCGGTGTTCCACGGTGAAATCCATCCCCTGAAGGGAGATTGACCACCGCAGTAGCTTGGGGTTTTCTCCTCGCATCTGCATGAGCCATCGCAAGGGGCGATGGTCGGTTTGGACCTTGAAATGGGTGCCGAACAGGTAAGGGCATAGTTTCTTGAGGGCCCAGACTACGGCGAATGCCTCGCGCTCGATGGTGCTCCATCTCTGTTCCCTGGGCAATAGCCTTCGGCTGAGGAAGGCTACGGGCTGGTCGAGGCCTTGGTCATTTACCTGGGAGAGGACTGCCCCGATGCCATGCTCGGAGGCATCAGTTTGTACTACAAACTCTTTGGAGTAGTCGGGGGCCTGGAGGACGGGGGCAGTACACATGGCTGCTTTCAGGGCCTCGAACGCCTCTTGGCAGGCAGGGGACCACTGTACCTTCTTGGGCTGCTTTTTGGACGTGAGTCCCGTGAGGGGACCGACCAGGCTGTCGTAATTCCGGATGAATCTCCGGTAGTAGCCCGTGAGGCCCAGAAAGGCTCGGACCTCCGTTTGGGTCGTGGGGGGTTCCCAGGCTAGGATGGCGTCGATTTTAGGCTGTAGGGGGGCGACCTGTCCGCTTCCGACCTGGTGCCCCAGGTAGGTTACCGAACCTTGCCCAATCTGGCACTTGCTGGCTTTCACGGTGAGGCCTGCCTGGTGCAGGGCGGTCAGCACCCTCCGGAGGTGCTGGAGGTGCTCACTCCATTCGGAGCTAAAAACTGCGATATCGTCGAGATATGCCGCACTGAATTTTTCCAGTCGCTGGAAGGTGGCCGGGGCATTTTTCATCCCGAAGGGCATCACGCGAAAGCGATAGTGCCCATCCGGGGTGGAGAAGGCGGACCGCTCCTTGGCTCCCTCTGTGAGCGCAATTTGCCAGTAGCCGCAGGTGAGGTCGAAGGTGCTGAGGAACCGAGCAGCCCCGAGCCGGTCAATGAGCTCGTCGGCTCGGGGAATGGGGTGGGCATCGGCTCGGGTGACTTCATTGAGTCCCCGGTAGTCCACGCAGAAGCGGAGTTCCGGTGCGACCCCGGGGGCAGCTGCTTTTGGGACCAGGACCACGGGGCTGGCCCAGGGGCTGTCTGAGGGTTCGATCACGCCTAGGGTCAACATTTTCGAGACTTCGGCTTGGATACAGGACCGGACCCGATCAGGGACCCGGTAGGCCCGGTGTCTCACTGGCGGGCTGTCCCCGGTATCCACATCATGGACACACCAGTCGGTGACCTTAGGGACCAGGGAGAAGAGGTCCGAAAACTGCCCTAGGAGCTGGCGGCAATCCTCACGTTGCTGGGGAGTGAGAGACGGGGAGAGGTTCACTCCCTCTACGGAGCCGTCCTTCTCTTTGGTGCACAGGAGATCAGGGAGAGGATCTGACTCCTCCTCGGACCCGTCATCAGTGGCCAGTAGGAGGCTCAGCTCCGTCCGCACAAAGTGGGGCTTGAGGCGGTTCACGTGGAGGACCCGGAGGGGGTCCCGGGGGGACTGGACGTCCACCAAGTACGTGACCTGGCTCTTCCGCTCAACCACTTTGAAGGGCCCGGTCCATTTATCCTGGAGGGCGCAGGGTTTCACGGGGGCCATGACCCATACCTGCTGGCCCTTCTGAAACTCGACCAGAGTGGCGTTCTGGTCGTACCAGCGCTTCATCTCCTCCTGACTCGCCTCCAGGTTGGCCTCGGCCATCTCTCGGAACCTCCTAGTCTGATTTCGGAGGGTCAGGACGTAACGGAACACATCTCGGGGGGGGCCTCGGGGTGCCGCCTCCCAGCCTTCCTTGACCAGGCTGAGGGGCCCCCTGACGGGGTGCCCGTAGAGTAACTCAAAGGGGCTGAACCCCAAGGATTTCTGGGGAACTTCTCGGTATGCGAATAGGAGGCAGGGGAGCAGGATGTGCCACTTACGCTGGAGGGGCTCTTTCAGGCCCGCGATCATCCCCTTCAGAGTCCGGTTAAACCGCTCTACCAGGCCGTTTCCTTGGGGGTGGTACGGGGTGGTGAACTTATAGGACACCCCGCATTGTTGCCATAAGGACTTCATGTATCGGGAGATAAAGTTGGTACCGCGATCGCTCACGACCTCGCGGGGAAAACCCATGCAGGAGAAGATCTCCATCAACGCCCGGCCCACCACGGTGGCTGTGACGGTGCGCAGGGGGATGGCCTCAGGGTAACGGGTGGCATGGTCCACCAGGACAAGGATGAACCGGTGCCCTTGGGAAGTTGGGGGGTCCAGAGGTCCTACAATGTCGATCCCGACCCGCTCAAAAGGGGTACTGATGACAGGGAAGGGTTGGAGGGGAGCCTTGCGCTTTCCTCCGCTCTTCCCACTGGCCTGGCACATGGGGCAGGACTTGCAGTGGGCTTCTACGTCTGCTTTCATTCTGGGCCAGTAGAAGTGAGTCACGAGGCGACTGTACGTTTTGTCCTGACCCAAGTGGCCTGCGAGGGGGACGTCGTGGGCCAAACCCAGGAGGAGGTTTCGGAAGCGTAGGGGTACCACCAGCACCCGGCCGGACCCTAGCTCCACCGACTTCTGTTCGCTGTACAAAAGGTCATTCTCCCAATAGACCCGGTGCGTCCCCGTCTGGTCGCCGGCGGCCTGGGCCTCTGCCTGTTGCCGGGGCCCGACCAGGGAAGGACAGGTAGCCTGCTCTCGGCAGAACTCCTCTCGGGAGGGGCCCCCTTCGTGGTGCCACTGGGCTAATTCGGGCAGATCGCCTAACTCGGTGACTTGGGGGGAGTCGTAAGGCGGGGGTTCGTCACTGGCGATCGACTCTTCTGGTGGGGGAATGTGGGGACCCTCGGCCGGGACCATCCTATCTTCAGGGGTCAGGGCGTCGTCGACTTCCCTCAGGGGGGTCAGTCGAGCCGCCATGGATCGAGTGGTGGCGCACACCCACTCAGGGAGGCCCATCATCCCTAGGTGGGTCTTGCGCTCGACTTGTCTCCAGGGGGAACTTTCCAGGTCGTTCCCCAGGAGACAGTCGACGGGCTGGGAGGTTCTTACCGCGACCTTCAGTTTACCGACCACCCCTCCCCACTCAAAGGGCACCAGGGCTACCTTACATAGGCTTTCTGTGTTGTCGGCTGAAATGACAGGGCAAAATACGTTGGGGAGGACCTGGTCTTCGTGGACTAAATGGCTGAGGACACCAGTGATGCTGGCCCCGGTGTCACGGAGGGCTTCTACTTGTTGGCCATTGATCGTTACGAGCTGCCCAAATTTCTTTGTGTTAGGGGGCAGGAGGCTCCCGGGGACCATCTCTCTATCTCCTAAGGTTACTAGGGCCATAGCGGCGAGTTCCCACTCCTCGGCCTCCTCAACCTCCTCCCCCAGTGCTACATTGGCTATCTGTCTAGCGGGGGGTGCTGCCTGGGTGGTGCGTGGGGCCATGGGGCATTCAGGGTCGTTGGCGTAATGCCCGGGCTTCTGGCAACGAAAACAAGTGATGGTTACCCGGTGCCCCCGTCTCAGGGGGGGGCCGGATACAGCTGGTGGGGGTGCCGGGAAAGGTGGAGGTTGGGACTTCGGGGGACTAGCCTGGGACTCTCTCTGCCCTCCCTGGTTTCCCCCCCCCTCTCTGGCGGGGTGGTCCCTGACTGGCTCGGGGGTATTCTCCTACCGGGCCCCGGGAGACCCGGGTGTTGGTCCAGCGATCCGCCTCGACAGCCAGCTTTCTTGGGTCCGTGAGCTTGCTGTCGAGCTGATGCTGGCGTAGTTCCACAAAGCAGTTTGCAGCCAGGTGTTCCCACAACATAAGGTCGGTTAGTTCTTCCAGGGTGGTTACCTTGCAGCCCTTGATCTACCCATCGAAGGCGGGGCTGAAGAAATTCACATATTCCACCCAGGTGGTACCCGGGATCTTCCGGCAGTCCCGGAACCGCTGGCGGTACATCTCCGGGGTAAGGCCGTACCTCGTGAGGAGGGCCGCTTTCATGTGGTCATAAGAGGTCTGCATGGAGGTGGGTAGGTCGAGCAGGGTGTCTCTCCCTTCGCTCAGGAATCGTCCCCACAACCCAGCCCCCCAATCCTTCTGCGGGACCCGATGGGAGGTCATGGCGACCTCGTAGGCCCGGAACCACTGCTGAATGTCATCATTTTTGTAATATTCTTTGACCACATCCTTGGGGATGTGGACCTTCTGCTCCGCCGGGGTGGCCGCCTCCCGGTTCCCCGGGGGCCGCGCTTCTTCGCTTCTTGCTTTCAGTTCTATTTCCTTCAAGCTGCGTTCATGCTCCAGTTGAAGTCTCCTTCCCTCGTGTTCGCGTTGGAGTTTCTTCTCTTCTAGTTCTCCTTGTACTTGCAACTGTTCTACTGCTAGCTTTTTCTCGGCTAATTTTAACTCGCCCTCAATTTTGAGTTTGGCTAATTCGAGCTCGTGATGGCGACTTTTTTCTCTGTCTGCGAGTTCCTCCGGGGATAGGCCCCCGTCTGGTACGAAGCCTTGCACCTGGTTGCTGTTGTGTTCTCCTCGGGAGGGTCCAGCTTCGTTGTGGGGCTCCCCTGCTCCTTCTGGGCGGGAGGCCCCAGAATCCACCCAAGCTTGCAGTGCCTTTTGCATATCTTCTTTGGTGTTGAGACCAGTGGTAGCGATTTTGAGTTCCTTACAGAATTGTTTTAGTTCTTTGTGATTGTACTCTTCCAGCTGTTCCACCTGGAACACGGCACTGGTGTCGTTTTCTGTGAGAACCACGGCGTTTCCTTCTGCCATCTTTGTCGGTAGTGCGTCAGCCGTTCACGGTACGATCTCTAGATGATGAGCCCGAATCCCGTCGCTTGCCACCAATGTTAGAAGGCGACCTCAGAGGGGCCCGGAGGGGGCCCTGACTGCCCTGAGACCCACCCTCGAAGTATCGTAGCCGGGCACTGGCAGGAGACTCCTCAGGGGAGGAACCTCGCTTCTAGGATCGTACACTCGGCACCACACGACAGAGAGACACCACACGAGGAGTTCTTAAGAGCAAATCTTTATCAGATCGAGTGGTAGGATCTTTATGATCAGCAAGGCAAAATATGTACAAGTAGAGCGCGGGCTCACAAGGTCTTGGAGGGGGGTTAGGAGGTAGCGGGACAGTCTTTGGGGTTAGGAATCAAATGCAGGAGCGTACCCGGCGCACAGCTCACAATCCTCGAGCTGGGGGATACGCTTGTCGTCGTGGGGTCCGGCGGGACCAAGAGAGTCTGTGGGAGCCGCGAGTCACTCGGCAGGCTCGAGTATAAGTTCGGAGGCCTTACGATCTTCAGGGAGCCGCGAGTCACTCAGCAGGGCTCAAGCACAAGTTCGGAGGTCTTACGATCTTCAGGGAGCCGCGAGTCACTCAGCAGGGCTCAAGCACAAGTTCGGAGGTCTTACGATCTTCAGGGAGCCGCGAGTCACTCAGCAGGGCTCAGGCACAAGGTCGGAGGTCTTACGATCTTCAGGGGAGCCGCGAGTCACTCAGCAGGGCTCAGGTATTCCAAGGCGAATCTGCCGGACAGTCCCAGAGCACCCCTTGTTATAGGGCGACTCCTCTTTGATGTCCGGAGTCTGTGCAGGCAGGGGTCTTGTCACCTGGGGGTCGCTTGTTGGGGGTTTCCTGCCATTGTCCTTTGATCCTTTCAGGGCCGGGTCGGGAGGAGCCCCAGACACCCAGCAGGCGTGGAGCCAGCCCTCGGGGAGGCCGGCGGGTCGATCGAAACCCACCTTCCCAGGGAAGCGCAGAGGTGTGATGGAAACTGCTCCTCCCTTTCTCATCCCAAGGGAAGCGCGATGTCCTCCAGCCGGAGTGGCGCTCTAGGCCAGGGTCGCGCTGGGGCCGGGCGGCCATCTTGGTGCATGAAGTGGACACGCTGGCCCGGGGTGGCTGAAGGAGGAAGGCCACGGACGGGGGAAGTCCGGGTCGGATGTGTGTGTTCTGGTGGGAAGGATCGGCTAGGCCGTGGGCTCGGGGCTGGTGTGAGGTGCAGGGGTCAGGTCTGACTATGTTACGAGGGCCGGGTCTAACAATTGCTCACCCTGCACACTCACATACTGCTCACACTGCACACTCACACTTCTGGCCCGGGCTCCACACAATGATCACCCTGAACACTCACACATGGCTGGCCCTGGACACCCACACACTGCTCACCCTGCACAGCCAAACACTGCTCACCCTGCACTCTCAAGCACTGCTGTCTCTGGACACCCACGCACTGCTCACCCTGCTCACTCACACACCTCTCACCCTGCACACTCACACACTGCTGACCCTGGACACCCACACACTGCTCACCCTGCACACTCACACACTGCTCACCTTGCACATCCACACTCTGCTCACCCTGCACACCCACACACTGCTCACCCTGCACATCCACACACTGTTCACACTGCACACCCACACACTGCTCACCCTGCATACTCACACACTGCTCACCCTGCACACTGTGCACCCTGCATACTCACACACTACTGCCCCTGGACACCCACACACTGCTCACCCTACACCCCCACACATTGCTCACCCAGCACACTCACACATTGCTCACCCTGCACAGCCACACTCTGCTCACCCTGCACACCAGCACTCTGCTCACCCTGCACACCCACACACTGCTCATCCTGCACACCCACACACTGGTCACAAGGCATAATCACTCACTGCTCACCTTGCAGACTCACACATTGCTCACCCTGCACACTCACACACTGCACACCCACACTCTACTCACGCAGCACACCCACACAATACTCACCCTACACACTCACTGACTGCTCACCCTGCACAACCAAACACTGCTCACCCTGCACACCCACACACTGCTCACCCGGTACACCCACATACTGCTTAACCTGCACACTCACAAACTGCTCACCCTGCACACTCACACACTGCTCACCCTGCACACTCACAATGCTTGCCCTGGACACCCACACACTGCTCACCCTGCATACTCACACACTACTCACCCTGCACACCAACACACTGCCCACCCTGCATACTCACACAAGGCTCACCCTGTATGCTCAAACACTTCTCACCCTGCACACTCACACACTGCTCACCTGCATATGAACACACTGATCACCCTGCACACTCACACATGGCTGGCCCTGGACACCCACACACTGCTCACCCTGCACACCCACACACTGCTCACCCTGCACTCTCAAGCACTGCTTACTCTATAACACACCGCTGGCCCTGATCACCCACACACTTCTCACTCTGCTCACGCACACACTGCTCACCCTGCACACTCACACACTGCTAGCCCTGGACACCCACACACTGCTCACCCTGCACATGCACACACTTCTCACACTCACACACTGTTCACCATGCACACCCACACACTGCTCACCCTGCATACTCACACACTACTCACCCTGCATACTCACACACTGCTGGCCCTGGACACCCACACACTGCTCACCCTGCACACGCACACACTTCTCACACTCACACACTGTTCACCGTGCACACCCACACACTGCTCACCCTGCATACTCACATGCTGCTCACCCTGCATACTCACACATGGCTCACCCTGCACACTCACACACAGCTCACCCTGCATACTCACATACTGCTGGCCCTGGACACCCACACACTGCTCACCCTGCACACGCACACATTTCTCACACTCACAAACTGCTCACCCTGCACAGCCACACACTGCTCACCCTGCATACTCACACACTGCTCACACTCACACACTGCTCACCCTACACACCCACACACTGCTCTCCCTGCATATCAACACACTGCTCACCCTGTACACTCACACACTGCTGGCCATGGACATATGCACAGTGCTCAGCCTGCACACCCACACACTTGCCAACCTGCACTCTCAAGCACTTCTCACTCTTTAACACACTGCTGGCCCTGGACACTCACACACTGCTCACCCTGCACACTCACACACTGCTCACCCTGCACACCCACACACTGCTCACCCTGCTCACCCACACTCTGCCCACCCTGCACACCCACAGACTGCTCACCCTGCACACCCACACATTGCTCACCCTGCACACTCACACACTGCTCACCCTGCACACTCACTGCTGGCCCTGAACACCCACACACACCTCACCCTGCATCATCACACACTACTCACCCTGCACACCCACAAACTGTCCACACTGCATACTCACACACTGCTCATCCTGTACACTCACACACTTCTCACACTTGCACACTGCATACCCTGCACACCCACACACTGCTCACCCTGCATACTCACACACTGCTCACCCTGCATACTCACAGACTGCTCACCCTGCACACCCACACTCTGCTCCCCTGCACAACCACAGACTGTTCACCCTGCACACCCATACATTGCTCAGCCTGCACACTCACACACTGCTTACCCTGCACACCCATACACTGCTGACCCTGCACTCTCAAGCACTGCTCACTCTTTAACAGACTGTTGGCCCTGGACACCCACACACTGCTCACCCTGCTCACTCACACACTGCTCACCCTGCACACACACACACTGCTGGCCATGGACACCCACAAACTGCTCACCCTGCACACTCACACACAGCTCACCCTGCACAACCACACACTGCTCACCCTGCACATCCATGCACTGCTCACCCTGCACATCCACACACTGCTCACCCTGCACACTCACACACTGCTCCCCCTGCACACTCACACTGCTGGCCCTGGGCACCCACACACTGCTCACTGTGCATACTCACACACTACTCACACTGCATGCTCACACACAGTTCAACCTGCATACTCACACACTGCGGGCCCTGGACACCCACACAATGCTCTCCCTGCACACGCACACACTTATCACACTCACACACTGCTCACCCTGGACACCCACACACTGCTCATCCTGCACACTCACACACTGCTCACCCTGCACACACACATTGCTAACCCTGCTCACCAACACTCTGTTCACACTGCACACCCACACACTGCTCACCCTTCATACTCACACACTACTGGCCATGGACATCCACACACTGCTCACACTGCACACTCACACACTGCTCACCCTGCATTCTCACACACTGCTCACCCTGCACACCCACAATCTGCTCACCATGCACACCCACACACTGCTCACCCTGCACACCCACACTCTGTTTACACTGCACACCCACACACTGCTCTCCCTGCATATCAACACACTGCTCACCCTGTACACTCACACACTGCTGGCCATGGACATATGCACAGTGCTCAGCCTGCACACCCACACACTTGCCAACCTGCACTCTCAAGCACTTCTCACTCTTTAACACACTGCTGGCCCTGGACACTCACACACTGCTCACCCTGCACACTCACACACTGCTCACCCTGCACACCCACACACTGCTCCCCCTGCTCACCCACACTCTGCCCACCCTGCACACCCACAGACTGCTCACCCTGCACACCCACACATTGCTCACCCTGCACACTCACACACTGCTCACCCTGCACACTCACTGCTGGCCCTGGACACCCACACACACCTCACCCTGCATCATCATACACTACTCACCCTGCACACCCACAAACTGTCCACACTGCATACTCACACACTGCTCATCCTGTACACTCACACACTTCTCACACTCACACACTGCATACCCTGCACACCCACACACTGCTCACCCTGCATACTCACACTGCTCACCCTGCATACTCACAGACTGCTCACCCTGCACACCCACACTCTGCTCCCCTGCACAACCACAGACTGTTCACCCTGCACACCCATACATTGCTCAGCCTGCACACTCACACACTGCTTACCCTGCACACCCATACACTGCTGACCCTGCACTCTCAAGCACTGCTCACTCTTTAACAGACTGTTGGCCCTGGACACCCACACACTGCTCACCCTGCTCACTCACGCACTGCCCACCCTGCACACTCACACACTGCTGGCCATGGACACCCACAAACTGCTCACCCTGCACACTCACACACAGCTCACCCTGCACAACCACACACTGCTCACCCTGCACATCCATGCACTGCTCACCCTGCACATCCACACACTGCTCACCCTGCACACTCACACACTGCTCACCCTGCACACTCACACTGCTGGCCCTGGACACCCACACACTGCTCACTGTGCATACTCACACACTACTCACACTGCATGCTCACACACAGCTCAACCTGCATACTCACACACTGCGGGCCCTGGACACCCACACAATGGTCTCCCTGCACACGCACACACTTATCACACTCACACACTGCTCACCCTGGACACCCACACACTGCTCATCCTGCACACTCACATACTGCTCACCCTGCACACACACACACTGCTCACCCTGCTCACCCACACTCTGCCCACCCTGCACACCCACAGACTGCTCACCCTGCACACCCACACATTGCTCACCCTGCACACTCACACACTGCTCACCCTGCACACTCACTGCTGGCCCTGAACACCCACACACACCTCACCCTGCATCATCACACACTACTCACCCTGCACACCCACAAACTGTCCACACTGCATACTCACACACTGCTCATCCTGTACACTCACACACTTCTCACACTCGCACACTGCATACCCTACACACCCACACACTGCTCACCCTGCATACTCACACACTGCTCACCCTGCATACTCACAGACTGCTCACCCTGCACACCCACACTCTGCTCCCCTGCACAACCACAGACTGTTCATCCTGCACACCCATACATTGCTCAGCCTGCACACTCACACACTGCTTACCCTGCACACCCATACACTGCTGACCCTGCACGCTCAAGCACTGCTCACTCTTTAACAGACTGTTGGCCCTGGACACCCACACACTGCTCACCCTGCTCACTCACACACTGCTCACCCTGCACACTCACACACTGCTGGCCATGGACACCCACAAACTGCTCACCCTGCACACTCACACACAGCTCACCCTGCACAACCACACACTGCTCACCCTGCACATCCATGCACTGCTCACCCTGCACATCCACACACTGCTCACCCTGCACACTCACACACTGCTCACCCTGCACACTCACACTGCTGGCCCTGGACACCCACACACTGCTCACTGTGCATACTCACACACTACTCACACTGCATGCTCACACACAGCTCAACCTGCATACTCACACACTGCGGGCCCTGGACACCCCACACAATGGTCTCCCTGCACACGCACACACTTATCACACTCACACACTGCTCACCCTGGACACCAACACACTGCTCATCCTGCACACTCACACACTGCTCACCCTGCACACACACACACTGCTCACCCTGCTCACCCACACTCTGCCCACCCTGCACACCCACAGACTGCTCACCCTGCACACCCACACATTGCTCACCCTGCACACTCACACACTGCTCACCCTGCACACTCACTGCTGGCCCTGAACACCCACACACACCTCACCCTGCATCATCACACACTACTCACCCTGCACACCCACAAACTGTCCACACTGCATACTCACACACTGCTCATCCTGTACACTCACACACTTCTCACACTCGCACACTGCATACCCTGCACACCCACACACTGCTCACACTGCATACTCACACACTGCTCACCCTGCATACTCACAGACTGCTCACCCTGCACACCCACACTCTGCTCCCCTGCACAACCACAGACTGTTCACCCTGCACACCCATACATTGCTCAGCCTGCACACTCACACACTGCTTACCCTGCACACCCATACACTGCTGACCCTGCACTCTCAAGCACTGCTCACTCTTTAACAGACTGTTGGCCCTGGACACCCACACACTGCTCACCCTGCTCACTCACACACTGCTCACCCTGCACACACACACACTGCTGGCCATGGACAACCACACACTGCTCACCCTGCACATCCATGCACTGCTCACCCTGCACATCCACACACTGCTCACCCTGCACACTCACACACTGCTCCCCCTGCACACTCACACTGCTGGCCCTGTACACCCACACACTGCTCACTGTGCATACTCACACACTACTCACACTGCATGCTCACACACAGCTCAACCTGCATACTCACACACTGTGGGCCCTGGACACCCACGCAATGCTCTCCCTGCACACGCACACACTTATCACACTCACACACTGCTCACCCTGGACACCCACACACTGCTCATCCTGCACACTCACACACTGCTCACCCTGCACACACACACATTGCTAACCCTGCTCACCAACACTCTGTTCACACTGCACACCCACACACTGCTCACCCTTCATACTCACACACTACTGGCCATGGACATCCACACACTGCTCACACTGCACACTCACACACTGCTCACCCTGCATTCTCACACACTGCTCACCCTGCACACCCACAATCTGCTCACCATGCACACCCACACACTGCTCACCCTGCACACCCACACTCTGTTTACACTGCACACCCACACACTGCTCTCCCTGCATATCAACACACTGCTCACCCTGTACACTCACACACTGCTGGCCATGGACATATGCACAGTGCTCAGCCTGCACACCCACACACTTGCCAACCTGCACTCTCAAGCACTTCTCACTCTTTAACACACTGCTGGCCCTGGACACTCACACACTGCTCACCCTGCACACCCACACACTGCTCACCCTGCTCACCCACACTCTGCCCACCCTGCACACCCACAGACTGCTCACCCTGCACACCCACACATTGCTCACCCTGCACACTCACACACTGCTCACCCTGCACACTCACACTGCAGGCCCTGGACATCCGCACACTGCTCACCCTGCATACTCACACACTACTCACCCTGCACACCCACAATCTGCTCACCCTGCATACTCACAAATTGTTCACCCTGCATGCTCACACACTGCTCACACTGCACACTGACACTGCTGGCCCTGGACACACACTCACTGCTCACCCTGTATACTCACACACTGCTCACACTCACACACTGCTCACCCTGCACACTCACACACTGCTCACCCTGCATATCAACACACTGCTCACCCTGTACACTCACACACTGCTGGCACTGGACACACGCACACTGCTCAGCCTGCACATCCACACACTGGTCTACCTGCACTCTCAATCACTGCTCACTCTTTAATACACTGCTGGCCCTGGACACTCACACACTGCTCAGCCTACACACTCACACACTGCTCACCCTGCACACCCACACACTGCTCATCCTGCTCGCCCACACTCTGCTCACCCTGCACACCCACAGACTGCTCACCCTGCACACCCACACATTGCTCACCCTGTACACACACACACTGCTCACACTGCACACTCACACTGCTGGCCCTGGACACACACTCACTGCTCACCCTGCATACTCACACACTACTCACCCTGCACACCCATGATCTGCTCACCCTGCATCCTCACACACCGCTCACCCTGCATGCTCACACACTGCTGGCCCTGGACTCCCACACACAGCTCAACCTGCACAACCACACCCTGCTCACCCTGCACACCCACACACTGCTCACCCTGCACACTCACAAAATGATTGCCCTGCACACTCCCACACTGCTCAAAATCCACACTCACACACTGCTCATCTGAATATGAACCCACTGATCACCCTGCACACTCACACATGGCTGGCCCTGGACACCCACACACTGTTCACCCTGCACACCCACACACTGATCACCCTGAACACTCACACACTGCTGGCCCTGGACACCCACACACTGATCACCCTGCACACTCACACACAGCTCACCCTGCACAACCACACACTGATCACCCCGCACACCCACACACTGCTCAACCTGCACATCCACACTCTCCTCACCCAGCACACTAACACTGCTCAACCTGCACATCCACACTCTCCTCACCCAGCACACTCATACACTACTCACCCTGCATGCTCACACACTGCTCACCCTGCATACTCACAAACTGCTCACCCTGGACACCCACACACTGCTCACCCTGCACACGCAAACACTTCTCACACTCACACACTGCTCACCCTGCACACCCACACACTGCTCACCCTGCATACTCACAAACTGCTCACCCTGCATACTCACACATGGCTCACCCTGCATACTCACACACTGCTCATGCTGCACACTCACACTGCTCACCATCCACACCCACACACTGGTCAACCTGCACTCTCAAGCACTGCTCACTCTTTAATACACTGCTGGCCCTGGACACTCACACACTGCTCACCCTGCACACTCACACACTGCTCACCCTGTACACCCACACACTGCTCATCCTGCTCACTCACACTCTGCTCACCCTGCACACCCACAGACTTCTCACTCTGCACACCCACACATTGCTCACCCTGCACACTCACACACTGCTCACCCAGCACACTCACACTGCTGGCCCTGGACACCCACTCACTGCTCACCCTGCATACTCACACACTACTCACCCTGCACACCCACAATCTGCTCACCCTGCATACTCAAACACTGCTCACCCTGCATGATCATACACTGCTGGCCCTGGACACCCACACACAGCTCACCCTGCACATCCACACACTGCTCACCCTGCACACACACTGCTCGCCCTGCACACTCACACACTTCTCACCCTGCACACTCACACACTGCTCACCTGCATATCAACACACTGATCACCCTGCACACTCACACATGGCTGGCCCTGGACACCCACACACTGCTCACCCTGCACACCCACACACTGCTCACCCTGCACTCTCAAGCACTGCTTACTCTATAACACACCGCTGGCCCTGAACACCCACACACTTCTCACTCTGCTCACTCACACACTGCTCACCCTGCACACTCACACACTGCTAGCCCTGGACACCCACACATGCTCACCCTGCACACTCACACACAGCTCACCCTGCACAACCACACACTTCTCACCCTCCACACCCATACACTGCTCAACCTGCACAGCCACACTCTCCTCAACCTGCACACTCACACTGCTGGCCCTGGGCACCCAAAGACTGCTCACCGTGCATACTCACACACTACTCAACCTGCATACTCATACACTGCTAGCCCTGGACACCCACGCACTGCTCACCCTCCACACGCACACACTTCTCACACTCACACACTGCTCACCATGCACACCCACACACTGCTCACCCTGCATACTCACACACGGCTCACCCTGCTCACTCACACACAGCTCACCCTGCATACTCACAAACTGCTGGCCCTGGACACCCACACACTGCTCACCCTGCACACGCACACATTTCTCACACTCACAAACTGCTCACCCTGCACACCCACACACTGCTCACCCTGCATACTCACACACTGCTCACACTCACACACTGCTCACCCTACACACCCACACACTGCTCTCCCTGCATATCAACACACTGCTCACCCTGTACACTCACACACTGCTGGCCATGGACATATGCACACTGCTCAGCCTGCACACCCACACACTGGTCAACCTGCACTCTCAAGCACTGCTCACTCTTTAACACACTGCTGGCCCTGGACACTCACACACTGCTCACCCTGCACACTCACACACTGCTCACCCTGCACACCCACACACTGCTCACCCTGCTCACCCACACACTGCTCACCCTGCATACCCACAGACTGTTCACCCTGCACACCCACACATTGCTCACCCTGCACACTCACACACTGCTCACCCTGCACACTCACTGCTGGCCCTGGACACCCACACACTCCTCACCCTGCATCATCACACACTACTCACCCTGCACACCCACACACTTCCCACACTGCATACTCACACACTGCTCATCCTGTACACTCACACAGTTCTCACACTAGCACACTGCTCACCCTGCACACCCACACACTGCTCACCCTGCATACTCACACACTGCTTACCCTGCATACTCACACACTGCTCACCCTGCACACCCACACTCTGCTCCACTGCACAACCACAGACTGTTCACCCTGCACACCCATACATTGCTCACCCTGCACACTCACACACTGTTCACCCTGCATGCTCACACATTGCTCACCCTTCAATCTCAAGCACTGCTCACTCTTTAACATTCTGCTGGCCCTGGATACTCACACACTGCTCACCCTGCACACCCACACTCTGCTCCACTGCACAACCACAGACTGTCCACCCTGCATACTCACACACGGCTCACCCTGCACACTCACACACAGCTCACCCTGCATACTCACAAACTGCTGGCCCTGGACACCCACACACTGCTCACCCTGCACACGCAGACATTTCTCACACTCACAAACTGCTCACCCTGCACACCCACACACTGCTTACCCTGCATACTCACACACTGCTCACACTCACACACTGCTCACCCTACACACCCACACACTGCTCTCCCTGCATATCATCACACTGCTCACCCTGTACAATCACACACTGCTGGCCATGGACATATGCACACTGCTCAGCCTGCACACCCACACACTGGTCAACCTGCACTCTCAAGCACTGCTCACTCTTTAACACACTGCTGGCCCTGGACACTCACACACTGCTCACCCTGCACACTCACACACTGCTCACCCTGCACACCCACACACTGCTCACCCTGCTCACCCACACTCTGCTCACCCTGCATACCCACAGACTGCTCACCCTGCACAACCACACATTGCTCACCCTGCACACTCACACACTGCTCACCCTGCACACTCACTGCTGGCCCTGGACACCCACACACACCTCACCCTGCATCATCACACACTACTCACCCTGCACACCCACAAACTGTCCACACTCCATACTCACACACTGCTCATCCTGTACACTCACACACTTCTCACACTCGCACACCGCATACCCTGCACACCCACACACTGCTCACCCTGCATACTCACACACTGGTCACTCGCCCGTGTAGGCCGGTGTGGGGAACGAGCACAATCCAAGAGGGTTAAGACCACGCCACGAGGCCGGGTCCAACACTGCTCACCCTGCACACCCACACACTGCTCACCCTGCATATCAACACACTGCTCACCCTCTACTCTCACACACTGCTGGCAAAGGACACACGCACACTGCTCAGCCTGCACACCCACACACTGGTCAACCTGCACTCTCAATCACTGCTCACTCTTTAATACACTGCTGGCCCTGGACACTCTCACACTGCTCATCCTGCACCCTCACATACTGCTCACCCTACACACCCACAGACTGCTCAACCTGCACACCCACACATTGCTCACCCTGCACACTCACACACTGCTCACACTGCACACTCACACTGCTGGCCCTGGACACACACTCACTGCACACCCTGCATACTCACACACTACTTACCCTGCACACCCACAATCTGCTCACCCTACATACTCACACACTGCTCACCCTGCATGCTCACACACTGCTGGCCCTGGACTCCCACACACAGCTCACCCTGCACAACCACACACTGCTCACCCTGCACACACACACACTGCTCACCCTGCACAGCCACACACTGCTCACCCTGCACACTCACACTGCTGGCCCTGGACACCCACACACTGCTCACCATGCTCACCCACACTCTGCTCACCCTGCACACCCACAGACTGCTCACCCTGCACACCCACATAATGCTCACCCTGCACACTCACACACTGCTCACCCTGCACACTCACACTGCAGGCCCTGGACACCCACACATGGCTCACCCTGCATACTCACACATTACTCACTCTGCACACCCACAATCTGCTCACCCTGCATACTCACAAATTGTTCACCCTGCATGCTCACACTGCACACTCACACTGCTGGCCCTAGACACACACTCACTGCTCACCCTGTATACTCACACACTGCTCACACTCACACACTGCTCACCCTGCACACCCACACACTGCTCACCCTGCATATCAACACACTGCTCACCCTGTACACTCACTGTTAGAATTGGGAATCTCTAGTTGGCACAGGTATGCACTTGCGACAAGCAGGGACTCTCAATTCTAAGTCAGGATAAGGGGATCACCCTTTCAAAAAATAACCCCTGCTCCCCCTTTAGGTAGTGTGGCGCAAGCAGTCAAGACTATTCTCAGGGCGTCATAGGTTAAGCATTTGTGAACACATACAGTAATACAATGACACACCACAAATGGACACCAGTCAAGGTTATATCAAAAATAGTTCTCTTAATATAAGGCTTAGCACAAGACCAGAATAACGATTAAAATGACCACAGTATTATTTTAAAGTTCAATGCTCTTGTAAAAAAGCTGAAAATGCAAAAATAGGCTTCTTTTACTCAATTCTGCTTTGTTGGACCCGGCCTCGTGGCATGGTCCTTACCCCCGTGGATTGTGCCCATTCGCCGCCCCGGCCTTCACGGGCCACCCTTCTGAACTGCACCGAGGCCCTTTCCCCTGAGCGGCACGAGGTCGCATACCCCTCGTGGCTCCGCCATCTTGTTGGCACCCACGTGACTCTGTGCACCAGCCAGCGCGACCCCGCTCAACCCGGCCTCGACCCCAGCGAAGCCCCGACATCGAGGCACCACGAACTCGCCAGGGGGTGCCGCAGGAACCATTCATCGCCCCCGGCGGAGGACAGTATCGATGGGACCCCCAACTGTCCTCCCCTCTCGAGGTGTGATCGCCCTGCAACTCCCTTGGGCCTGGCGCCTCTCCTGCTGGGCGTCTGGCCACCTCCACCCGGCCTCTCCGCCCCCACCGGGCACCTGGGTCCGGACATCAAAGGGCTCCAGACCTATATCTGGGGCGACCCCGCCACAGATCGGCAGTTGTATCCCGGAGTCGAGAGCCCTGCTGATTGAATCGCGGCTGACCCTACGGAGAAGAACTCTTGTCGGAACCATCACGAGCCATGCTGACTGCGTCGCGGCTCCTTCTTGTGAAAACTTTGAAGCCACCTGGAACATCGGAGCCCTGCTGACGCTGTCGCGGCCCAACCTCGCTGAAACCTCCCTCGAAGCCCTGCTGACGACGTCGCGGCTCGAGCTGAGCAGAAACCATCTTGAGAGCCCTGCTGATTGGATCGCGGCTCTCCACGAACTGTCCGCCAGAGCCCTGCTGACGCCGTCGCGGCTCGACCCCTCCGAGATCCGGAGGTCCTCCAGCTTGAGGATAAGAACTGGGCCCCAGGTACCCTCGTACCGCACTCCTGCCGAGGACTGTCCCGCTACCCCTACCCTTCCAAAGAGACACTGAGACTTTTGGTGGATCCCTCGATCCCTTCGTGTAAATATTGACCTCGTACCCTTTCTATTGCTGATAAAGAATTGCTTGTCTTGAGACAACCTCCTTGAGTCCTGTGTGGTGGTGTTACTGTGCTAGTACGTGATAGGAGAAGGATCTCTCAGGAGACTTCTCGGCAGCGCTCGGCTACTTCATACAGTGTGAGGGCCCCCCTTGGTGGTCTCGCCGACTCCTCTGGGTCCGCCTTCCAACATTTGGTGGCCAGCGACGGGATCCGAGCCGAACGCAGTACGTACCAGCCAGTACCCACTAGCTACCCATCCAAACGTACAGTAATCATGAGCAGCCAGGAAAACAACGCAACAATGGAGTTCCAGCCCGAACGGCTGGAAGAATATACGCACAAAGAGTTAAAACAGTTCTACAAAGGCATTGCAACCACCGGCCTAAGTACCAAAGAGGACATGCAGAAAGCTCTGAGGACATGGCTGGAGGCCGGGGCAGGCCCCCCCCAGGAAGAAGGTCCCTTACTGTAGGAGAGTAGGGTCTGCTTTCTATGTTCACCCCCACTTTTTGCTTTTGCTTTACTGGTTTTCGACTTAGATGTGGCTGTGGGCCTGCTAATCAGACCCACAGCCCTGCTGTTCTCTCTCTAAATTAATACTATCCTCTTTAGGTGCATAACCCATTTGGATAGGATCACCTTATTGGCCCCTGTACAGTGTACCCTAGGTACCCAGGGCATAGGTGTACCCTAGGCCTACCAGGGGCTGCAGCATGTATTATGCCACCCCTGGCCTGGCCTTCCATTTTGACACAACTGGCTGATCACTCAGCTGGGGCAAGGTCGTGTAATCACCCCTTGCTTAGGTGTAGTATTCCTATACCTAACTTACATATAGACACATGTGTACCTATCAGTCACTCCTATGGCAGGCCTTGACAATCCTGGAGGCAGAGTGCTTGGTAACATGTGAGATGGTGCTCTAGCATGAGCTGAGCCTGTCTGCAGCTTTCGGAACCTTGTCCTTATAGCTGTTCTATGATATAGCCTACCATATACTCTTAAAGTGCCTTATAAACTTAGACGGTTATGGTAACTATGGTTTGGCTTTATCAAAACATGTCGTGTAAGGTGTCTAACACTAGGGAATAATACCCCCATGCCATTTCTGGACAGGAGAATATTATTCCCCCCTTCTAGAGGGAAAGACATGTTAAAATCATACTTCAACTGTTAGCCTCTGACCAAAGCCTCAGCATCACAAAATGGATGCTGCTGCCACGACACAAGTCTGACCTCCTGCAGCTGGGAGTGATCCCAGCCAGGGAGGCCTGGACAATAGGTTTCCTGCTTGGGGAGGTGCTAGCACCTCCCCAGACAGCCTTTAGTGTATTGGGGCAGGGTGGGCTGAAAGGAATGAGACATGCCTGGGGCACACAAGGTGTTCCTTGCATAGTCCAGTTCAAACCGGCGCTGGGGCACTCCAGCCCCAGCTCTGGCGCGAAACTGGACAAAGGGAAGTGGGTGTAACCACCCCCTCCCAGGTCCCACCCATAAGGCGTGACCTAGCAGGTATCCCAGCCCCCCAGATTAGTATAAGAGTGGGAGTTGGGCCTCAAGACTTTAGATTATCCTGAACCTGCAAAACTGAACAGAAACTCTGGACCTTCGACATTCGACGAAAGAAGAAGACTGAAGAATCTCCCTTGTAGCCAAGGAGTGGCTACCCTGTGCAAACAGGCACCATCAAGAGACTACCCTTTGCTTTGCGACCGTTCTACGAGGAACCGACTGCAGAGCCCGACCAGAGCCTTGACTTCCAGACTTCTCCGACCCTCATCCACATCTGCAGCAGAGCTGAGATCCGTGGAGGCGACGAGCGACGTGGGACCGGCTACCTGGAAAAAGTGGCTAGTAACTTACAGCGCAGCTTCTGAGGTACCCTCGAATTTGTGCACCGGGGATTGAGAAGCCCCAACCCAAGCACCATCTGCACCGAAGATCAGCCCCCCACACTCCACGAGTCCTGCGTGGGGCCCTTCAGCATTTTCCTGCTTGCCGCGTCTGTCCGGTTGCTTGCCCGCTGGCTAGTGGCCTCTGTGACGGCGCACCCTGAAATCTTCTGCGCTGGTTTGGCTCCTCCAGACTGGCTCCCGCTTCTCTGCAAAGAAGAAGCACCCCAGACCTTCCTGGTCTGCACCAGAAGCAAGTCCTTTGTTCTTCGTGGGTTCCGCTTGCCAAGGCTTGGTGAGTCCTAGTCCAACTTCGACGCCGCCGACAGCAAGAGCCTTCGTGGGACAGCTCGCCTCCTGGTCCTGGTCGTCCTCGACGCTTCCTGGTCCTCCTGGCTGCAGCGACAAGCTTCACCTTCACCTGCAACTCTTCACGACATCGCCTGGTTCCTTCCTGGTTCCACGTGGTCACTGGCTAGTGACCTTGACTCTGTCCCTTCTGCTTGCAGGTTTCTTCTCTTCTTGATCCCAGCCTTGGGATCCACCGGACACTCTTCACTGACTGCCTGTCAGCATCTTTCTTCAGGCATCCATAGGAGTCGACGACGAAAACGACGCATCTTCACCCCTATGCACCCGCAGCCTGTGGGCTAGGTAACTTGGGTACTCCGGTGCTCATCAGGATAGTGACTATCCTAGTGTCTAGTTTTCAAGTCTCAACTTCCTAGCTACTCCGGAAGTGTCCTAAATCTACCGTTTTCTAAACTGTACTATTGCTATTGACTTTTACGCATTACGCGTGAGTGTTTCCACTCTGCACACGAATCCCGTGGGCCTCCCACTTCCTAACTAACGCTAGTATAGTGTAGCCCCAGCGATTCCCTAGGCCTAGGCCTACTCTATTTCCGTGACAGTGGTTCTTATACCACTTACTTAGTATATGGTTTGCGTGGCCCCTAGGGCCTAACTGTATTACTTACCTGTGTGACTTAATGTATGCATAAATAAGACTGTGTTGTGCTTACCTCTAATCTCATAAAGAGTGCTGAGGGTTTGCTTAGAATAAATACACTTTATTTTATATATATATCTGTTGTGGTGTCCTTTCATTTGGTATTCAAGGGATTATATATGGTATCACAGCTGGCTTCACATGCCATTCAGAGTTTAGCCTAAGACTGCTCTTGTCCATGCTACCACTAGGATAGCTGGTCTATAAGGTTGACTTTACAACCAATCACCATAAGGGTATTTGGACTGATATAAGGTGTACACTAGAACTAGTGACATCATACATCAGGCCAACTTCTCACATTGGTGAGCAGCGGTTGGGATCTGAGCTTGCTGTTGTAATACCATTGTAATCTTGAGATACTAAATTGAAAGATCACACAGATATTGTCTAGGTACATATAACATAGATTATTATACTTAAGTCCTACTGGACTTTGTAGTTGTAGGTTGAAGGGAGTAACACACCCTGACTACAACTACTAGAGAGGTTTAGTAGAAACAACTAGTGTAGGTAGGTGCACACACCACACCCTCACTAGATCATGTCTCTGAGAGTAGATCAAGTAGATGCTCTCTCAGGAGGATCAGGTCTGCAAAAGATCCCCTCTAGATATGATACCTTAACATTCCAGGAGATGAGACACTTGTGTACCTCCAGAGGAATAAAACAGGGTGCAAACCCTACCCTCCTTCAGTTAAGACAACTCCTAGAGGAGTATGATGCTCATAGGGCATCTCAGGCAGGTGCCCTAGGCACAGAGGAGGGTCTACCCACCACAGAGGAGTCAGATGGGGCTTCAGATGGAGAGGTAGACAGCCAGGGCCAAGTAGGAAGACTTAGCCAGGCTAACCTAAGTTTACATGGGAGTTTGCATGGGGTCCCCCCATACAGACCCACAAGTAGGCTTACAGAGAGAAACAGGAGGGACAGATCCCCTTCAAGGGAATCCATCCACTCCCATGTCTCTAGCATCTCTAATGCTTCCTCTCACAGGGGAATGACTTCACCTGAGAGAAAGGAGCATGCAGCCAGAATGAGGGAGGCTAATCTGAGGATTCAGAGGGAAGAACTTGCCCTTGCCAAAGAGAAGCTTGCTCTGGCTAGAGAACAAAAGTTAAGTGGGTTAGAACCCACTGGTGGCAGCAACATTCCTAGAGATAGAGACAGGCACTATGACAATAGAAACCTGAGCAAGATTGTCCCTCCCTACAAGTGTGGGGATGACATCCACAAATGGATAACTGCTTTGGAGAGAGCTTGCAAAGTACAGCAGGTACCCCAAAGTCAGTGGGCAGCTATCTTGTGGCTCTCCTTCTCTGAGAAAGGAAGAGACAAGCTCCTCACAGTTAGTGATGAGGATGCAGATAATTACACTGTCCTGAAGAGTGCACTGATTGATGGGTTTGGCCTAACCACTGAACAATACAGGTTGTTGTTCAGGGATACCCAGAAGACACAGACTCAGGACTGGACTGACTTTGTAGATTGTGCCACTAAGGCTCTGGAAGGCTGGCTAATGGGAAGTAAGGTTAAGGACTATACAGGATTGTATAATTTGATCATGAGAGAGCAAATACTTAACAACTGTCAAAACCAGCTATTGCATCAACACCTGATTGATTCTGATCTGACTTCTCCCCAAGAATTGGGAAAGAAGGCAGATAGATGGGTCAGGACTAGAGTTAAGCAGAAAAACCAGAACCAGGGCGGTGATCAGAAAAAGGCAGACCAGAAGGGTAATGAGCAGAAACAAAAAGACCAGAAGTCTTCACCAGGCCCCCAAAAGGCTCAGGGGGAGGGTGGTTCCAAAAAGGATAAGAAGAAAGATGGCCAAAAGAAACCATGGTGCAACTATTGTAAGTCCAACTCACATTGGTTTAGTGAGTGCACCAAAAAGGATAAGCCCCCAGCCACCATTGCCCCTAAGGCAACTGTACCCCCTAGTTCAGCTGTAAGTGGTGGTTCCCAGCAAAAGGGTGTAGTAGGGTTAACCCTGGGAACTGAGGAGGATTCTGGCCTAGTCAGAGTACCTACTCAGGCTGTTCTGATCTGTGATGGGGACTTAGCTTTGTCCTCTACTGTAGGCCCCAGTAACCTGGGCAAGTACAGACAGACACCTTTTATCAACCAAAGAATGGCTCAGGCCTACAGGGACACTGGAGCTAGTGTCACAATGGTGACACCTGCTTTTGTGGACCATGGACAGATCATACTAGGTGAGAATTACCTAGTGACCAACGCTAGCAATGCCACTACCTCCCATAGTGTGGCTATTGTTAACTTCTCCTGGGGAGGGGTAACTGGCCTCAAGAAAGTTGTTGTTAGTTCAGACCTTCCTGTAGAGTGTTTACTGGGCAATGATCTTGAAACTTCAGTTTGGTCTGAAGTGGAGTATAGGACCCATGCAGAAATGCTGGGGATAGATGCACATGTCCTTGCTGTGACCAGGTCACAGGCCAAAAAGTGCAACACTGAACAAGTGCTGGGTCCTGAAACTATGGACCAGTCACAACCCAAGAGAAAGAGCAGTAGGGTTAAGGCTGTGCCTTCCCCCCTGCCTCAGGTGGTGGATCAGCCCTCCCAGGAGGATGATTCTGAGAGCCCTGAAGGAACTGTCCTAGAAGAACTTGAACCTGATCAGGTTGAGTTTCTTGGGACAGGGGGACCTTCCAGGGCAGATCTGAGGCAGGCTCAATTAGACTGCCCCTCTCTTGAACCCCTCAGACAGCTGGCTGCTGCTGAGGCTGCAGGGAATGCTCAAGGTACCCATAGAGTGTATTGGGATGAAGGGCTGCTGTACTCAGAGGCTAGAGACCCCAAGCCTGGTGCATCCAGGAGGTTGGTCATACCACTGAAGTTCAGAGGCTTCCTTCTAATCTTGGCCCATGATATTCCCCTTGCAGGACATTTAGGCCAGAACAAGACTTGGGACAGGCTTGTCCCTCACTTTCACTGGCCCCATATGTCAGAAGATACTAAGGAGTTTTGTCGCTCCTGTGTCACCTGCCAAGCCAGTGGCAAATCAGGTGGCACCACAAAGGCCCCCCTCATACCACTACCTGTGGTGGGGGTCCCCTTTGAAAGAGTGGGCATAGATATTGTAGGACCAATGGACCCACAAACAGCATCTGGGCACAGATTCATACTGGTGATAGTGGACCATGCCACCAGGTACCCAGAAGCAATTCCCCTGAGGACCACAACAGCTCCTGTTGTGGCAAGGGCCCTGCTTGGAGTATTCTCCAGAGTGGGCTTTCCAAAGGAGGTCATTTCTGACAGAGGTACCAACTTTATGTCAGGATACTTGACTGCAATGTGGAAGGAGTGTGGTGTTAACTATAAGTTCACCACACCCTATCACCCACAGTGCAATGGGCTTGTTGAGAGATTCAACAAGACCCTAAAGGGAATGATAAAAGGATTACCAGACAAGCTTAGGCGAAGATGGGACATCCTTTTACCCTGCCTTCTGTTTGCTTACAGAGAGGTCCCACAAAAGGGGGTTGGCTACAGCCCTTTTGAGCTTTTGTTTGGGCATCCTGTAAGAGGACCCCTGTGTTTGGTGAAGGAAGGATGGGAGAGACCTCTCAGACAACCCAAACTAGACATAGTGGATTATGTACTTGGTCTCCGCTCCAGGATGGCAGAGTATATGAAGAAGGCTTCTAAAAACCTTGAGGCAAGCCAAGAACTCCAAAAAGCTTGGCATGACCAAAAGGCTGTACTGACTGTTTACCAGCCAGGACAGAAAGTGTGGGTGTTGGAGCCAGTGGCCCCAGCAGCACTCCAAGACAAATGGTCTGGACCCCACACTATTGTTGAGAAAAAGGGAGAAGTCACCTACTTGGTGGACCTTGGGACTCCCAGAAGCCCCCACAGGGTGCTTCATGTCAACAGATTGAAGGCATATGTTGACAGGGCAGACATGGGGCTACTCATGGCTACAGATGAGGGGCAGGAGGAAGAGAGTGACCCTCTCCCAGACCTGTTGACTCAGAACCCTGACGATGGCTCAGTTGATGGTGTGGTCTTTTCTGACAGCCTCACTGTCCATCAGCAACAGGACTGCAGACAGGTTCTGCAATCCTACAGACATATGTTCTCTCTGACCCCAAGTCAGACAAACTGGTGCACCCATGAGGTGGACACTGGTGACAGTCTGCCTGTGAAGAGTAAAATCTACAGGCAACCTGACCATGTCAGGGACTGCATAAAAGTTGAGGTACAAAAGATGTTGGAGCTGGGAGTCATTGAACCTTCAGAGAGCCCTTGGGCTAGTCCTGTAGTCCTTGTGCCAAAACCTCACACCCAAGATGGTAAGAGAGAGATGAGGTTTTGCGTGGATTACAGAGGCCTCAATGCTGTCACTAGGACAGATGCCCACCCAATACCTAGGGCAGATGAGCTCATTGACAGACTGGCAGCTGCTAAGTTTTTGAGCACATTTGACCTAACAGCAGGCTACTGGCAAATCAGACTAGCTGAGAGTGCAAAGGCCAAAACTGCTTTCTCGACCCCAGGAGGACATTATCAATTTGTGGTAATGCCCTTTGGTTTGAAGAATGCACCTGCCACTTTCCAAAGGCTGGTGAATCAAGTCCTTACTGGGTTGGATGATTATTGTGCAGCTTATCTTGATGATATTGCTGTCTTTAGCTCCACCTGGGAGGATCACCTGGTCCACCTGAGGAATGTTTTAGAGGCCCTGCAAAAGGCAGGCCTCACTATCAAGGCCACTAAGTGCCAGATAGGGCAGAGCAAGGTTGTATACCTGGGCCACCTAGTTGGTGGGGGTCAGGTTCAACCACTGGAGAGCAAGATCCAGACCATAAAGGACTGGGCTCCTCCAACTACCCAGACTCAGGTCAGAGCTTTCTTGGGCCTGACTGGGTACTACAGAAAGTTTGTTAAGAACTATGGGTCCATAGTGACACCACTTAATGACTTGACCTCCAAGAAGATGCCAAAGAAAGTTCAGTGGACAGTAAGCTGTCAAAAAGCATTTGATGACCTGAAGCAGGCCATGTGCAGTGCACCTATTCTGAAAAGTCCAGACTACTCCAAAGAGTTCATTGTCCAGACAGATGCTTCTGAGTTAGGTGTGGGAGCTGTTCTTTCACAACTGAATGTAGATGGTCAAGACCAGCCCATTGCTTTTATAAGTAGAAGGCTGACCCCTAGAGAGAAACGTTGGTCAGCTATTGAGAGGGAGGCCTTTGCTGTGGTTTGGGCCCTGAAGAAGCTGAGGCCATACTTGTTTGGCACTCACTTCAAGATTCAGACAGACCATAAGCCCCTCTTGTGGCTAAATCAGATGAAGGGTGAAAATCCCAAACTTCTTAGGTGGTCCATTTCCCTACAGGGGATGGACTTCACAGTGGAACATCGACCTGGGACTGACCATGCCAATGCAGATGGACTCTCCAGATATTTCCACTTAGAACATGAAGACTCAACTGGTCAAGGTTAGTTTAATGTCCCTAAGTTTGGGGGGGGTTGTGTAGGAGAGTAGGGTCTGCTTTCTATGTTCACCCCCACTTTTTGCTTTTGCTTTACTGGTTTTCGACTTAGATGTGGCTGTGGGCCTGCTAATCAGACCCACAGCCCTGCTGTTCTCTCTCTAAATTAATACTATCCTCTTTAGGTGCATAACCCATTTGGATAGGATCACCTTATTGGCCCCTGTACAGTGTACCCTAGGTACCCAGGGCATAGGTGTACCCTAGGTCTACCAGGGGCTGCAGCATGTATTATGCCACCCCTGGCCTGGCCTTCCATTTTGACACAACTGGCTGATCACTAAGCTGGGGCAAGGTCGTGTAATCACCCCTTGCTTAGGTGTAGTATTCCTATACCTAACTTACATATAGACACATGTGTACCTATCAGTCACTCCTATGGCAGGCCTTGACAATCCTGGAGGCAGAGTGCTTGGTAACATGTGAGATGGTGCTCTAGCATGAGCTGAGCCTGTCTGCAGCTTTCGGAACCTTGTCCTTATAGCTGTTCTATGATATAGCCTACCATATACTCTTAAAGTGCCTTATAAACTTAGACGGTTATGGTAACTATGGTTTGGCTTTATCAAAACATGTCGTGTAAGGTGTCTAACACTAGGGAATAATACCCCCATGCCATTTCTGGACAGGAGAATATTATTCCCCCCTTCTAGAGGGAAAGACATGTTAAAATCATACTTCAACTGTTAGCCTCTGACCAAAGCCTCAGCATCACAAAATGGATGCTGCTGCCACGACACAAGTCTGACCTCCTGCAGCTGGGAGTGATCCCAGCCAGGGAGGCCTGGACAATAGGTTTCCTGCTTGGGGAGGTGCTAGCACCTCCCCAGACAGCCTTTAGTGTATTGGGGCAGGGTGGGCTGAAAGGAATGAGACATGCCTGGGGCACACAAGGTGTTCCTTGCATAGTCCAGTTCAAACCGGCGCTGGGGCACTCCAGCCCCAGCTCGGGCGCGAAACTGGACAAAGGGAAGTGGGTGTAACCACCCCCTCCCAGGTCCCACCCATAAGGCGTGACCTAGCAGGTATCCCAGCCCCCCAGATTAGTATAAGAGTGGGAGTTGGGCCTCAAGACTTTAGATTATCCTGAACCTGCAAAACTGAACAGAAACTCTGGACCTTCGACATTCGACGAAAGAAGAAGACTGAAGAATCTCCCTTGTAGCCAAGGAGTGGCTACCCTGTGCAAACAGGCACCATCAAGAGACTACCCTTTGCTTTGCGACCGTTCTACGAGGAACCGACTGCAGAGCCCGACCAGAGCCTTGACTTCCAGACTTCTCCGACCCTCATCCACATCTGCAGCAGAGCTGAGATCCGTGGAGGACCGGCTACCTGGAAAAAGTGGCTAGTAACTTACAGCGCAGCTTCTGAGGTACCCTCGAATTTGTGCACCGGGGATTGAGAAGCCCCAACCCCAAGCACCATCTGCACCGAAGATCAGCCCCCCACACTCCACGAGTCCTGCGTGGGGCCCTTCAGCATTTTCCTGCTTGCCGCGTCTGTCCGGTTGCTTGCCCGCTGGCTAGTGGCCTCTGTGACGACGCACCCTGAAATCTTCTGCGCTGGTTTGGCTCCTCCAGACTGGCTCCCGCTTCTCTGCAAAGAAGAAGCACCCCAGACCTTCCAAGTCCTTTGTTCTTCGTGGGTTCCGCTTGCCAAGGCTTGGTGAGTCCTAGTCCAACTTCGACGCCGCCGACAGCAAGAGCCTTTGTGGGACAGCTCGCCTCCTGGTCCTGGTCGTCCTCGACGCTTCCTGGTCCTCCTGGCTGCAGCGACAAGCTTCACCTTCACCTGCAACTCTTCACGACATCGCCTGGTTCCTTCCTGGTTCCACGTGGTCACTGGCTAGTGACCTTGACTCTGTCCCTTCTGCTTGCAGGTTTCTTCTCTTCTTGATCCCAGCCTTGGGATCCACCGGACACTCTTCACTGACTGCCTGTCAGCATCTTTCTTCAGGCATCCATAGGAGTCGACGACGAAAACGACGCATCTTCACCCCTATGCACCCGCAGCCTGTGGGCTAGGTAACTTGGGTACTCCGGTGCTCATCAGGATAGTGACTATCCTAGTGTCTAGTTTTCAAGTCTCAACTTCCTAGCTACTCCGGAAGTGTCCTAAATCTACCGTTTTCTAAACTGTACTATTGCTATTGACTTTTACGCATTACGCGTGAGTGTTTCCACTCTGCACGCGAATCCCGTGGGCCTCCCACTTCCTAACTAACGCTAGTATAGTGTAGCCCCAGCGATTCCCTAGGCCTAGGCCTACTCTATTTCCGTGACAGTGGTTCTTATACCACTTACTTAGTATATGGTTTGCGTGGCCCCTAGGGCCTAACTGTATTACTTACCTGTGTGACTTAATGTATGCATAAATAAGACTGTGTTGTACTTACCTCTAATCTCATAAAGAGTGCTGAGGGTTTGCTTAGAATAAATACACTTTATTTTATATATATATCTGTTGTGGTGTCCTTTCATTTGGTATTCAAGGGATTATATATGGTATCACAGCTGGCTTCACATGCCATTCAGAGTTTAGCCTAAGACTGCTCTTGTCCATGCTACCACTAGGATAGCTGGTCTATAAGGTTGACTTTACAACCAATCACCATAAGGGTATTTGGACTGATATAAGGTGTACACTAGAACTAGTGACATCATACATCAGGCCAACTTCTCACACTTACCCCTGACTGAGACCTCATCAACCGCACGGACTCCGGCAACCGGAGGAAGAAAGAGCCTAGAAACCGGCCTCTCCGAAGAAGAAATACAAGAGCGGGAGAAAGTCCGGAACCACGAGCTAGAGCTCGCACGACTGCGGCTGGACGGCGAACTCCAGCTGGCGGAAAAGAAACTGGCCCTGGAACAGCTACGGCTTCAAGAGGAGATAGAGGAGAAGAGGCGACACCAGGAGTTGGAGGAAAAGAAACTGACCCTTGAGCACGAGCGCAGTCTCAAGGAGCTCGAAATCAAGGCCAAGAACGGAGGGACCAACGCCCCCAGTACTAGAGACACTCTACCGCCTGCCGAGACCAAGGTACATATCCCGAAAGAGGTCGTCAAGGAGTACTACAAGAATGACGACATCCAACAATGGTTCAAGGCCTACGAGGTGGCCATGACCTCTCATCGGGTGCCCCGAAAAGACTGGGGCGCGGGCCTGTGGGGGCGGTTCCTGAGTGAGGGTCGAGACACACTGCTCCAGCTGCCGGAGGAGGTGATGACCTCCTACGATCACATGAAGGAGGCTCTGCTCACCCGCTACGGGCTAACCGCAGAAATGTACCGCCAGCGGTTCAGAGACTGCAAGAAAATCCCGGGCACCACCTGGGTGGAATATGTGGACTTTTTCAGTCGGGCCCTCGAAGGGTGGATCAGAGGTAGCAAAGTAACCACCTACGGGCAGCTGGTCGACCTCATCGTGTGGGAACATCTCTCCAACAATTGCTTCGTGGAACTGAGACAGCACCTCCTCGACCGCAAAATGACCGACCCGCGAAAACTCGCCGTCGAGGCCGATCGATGGGTCAACTCCCGGGTCCCCCGGAACTCAATGGGGGAGTACCAGAGGAACCCCACCGGACCCCCCCGCCAACGCGGTGGAGGGGGAGGGCCGAACAGGAACTGAGACCCTCCCGCCGGGGCCCCCAGGAGTCCCCCTCGAGGGCCACCGCAGCAACAACTCTCCCCGAGCCTAGCCCGAAGGGGGGCGCCCCCGGTCAGATCCGGATCACGGCCACCAGTAACGTGCTACGGCTGCCAACAAACCGGACACTATGCCAGCGATCCGGTCTGCCCCCTGAACCGAAGGAACGGGGCCGGCGGGCCCCCGCCCCGACAGCTGGCGGCTGCCGCCCTGGGAGAAGGAGAAGAGGAAGAGGAGACCCTCGACCGAGGGACCACTGAATGGGAGCCGGCAGCCATGTCCCTGGTCTGCCTGGGTAGCCGAGAAACGGTACCCTGCACCCCCATCCCAAGCAACACCCAGAAGTACCGGCAGCAGGTCACGGTCAATGGACAACGGGCCGAAGCCCTTCGTGACACCGGCGCCAGTGTCACCGCTGTCCGCTGCCACCTGGTGACCCCCGAACAGATCCTACCGAATGTGCTGTGTCCCGTCCGGACGGCCGACAACAGCGAAAGCCTGTGCCAGATGGCCCTGGTCCCCTTCGAGTGGGGAGGGGTGACGGGCCTGCTGAAGGTGACGGTACGCGACGACGCCCCCGTCGACTGCCTCCTGGGGAACGACTTGGAGAGTTCCCCCTGGGCTCAAGTAGAGCGACGAGAGCACCTCCGCATGCTGGGACTATCTGACTGGGCCTGTGCCATCACCCGGTCCATGACCGCCCGGGCCCCCCGCTCATCCTCGGCCTCCGGGGCCGCCCAGCCCGAGGGGCTCGCACCACCTCCCGCCAGCAGCGAGGGGGAGGCGGACACCGACCCTGGACCTAGTGAATCCTCCCCCGAAGAGATGGCTTCCCCGTGCGCCCTACCAGAGCTGACACAATGGCGACACGAAGGGGGCCCCACCCGGGAGCAGTTCCAACAAGAGCAGCAGTCCTGCCCCACTCTCGAAGGGGTCCGCCAACAAGCGTCCGCCCAAACCAACGGGGACCAGACGGCACCCACTGGGTCTACTGGGCCGAGGGCCTGCTATACAGTGAGCAGAAAGTGGCAGAACTCGGGGCCAGCCGAGTGTTGGTGGTCCCCCTCCGCTTCCGGGAGTTCCTGCTCAACCTGGCACATGATGTGCCCCTCGCCGGACACTTGGGGCAAGACAAAACGTACAGCCGTTTGGTGACCCACTTCTACTGGCCTCGGATGCGGAGAGACGTGGACAACCACTGCCGGTCCTGCCAGACCTGCCAAGCCAGCGGGAAGACGGGGGGTCGGGTCAAGGCCACCCTCCAACCCTTTCCAGCCGTCAGCACCCCGTTCGAACGGGTCGGAATCGATATCGTGGGGCCCCTGGACCCCCAGACCGCCCTGGGCCACCGCTTCATCCTGGTCCTCGTGGACCACGCCACCAGGTTACCGGAGGCGGTCCCGCTAAGAACTGTAACGGCCCCCGTGGTAGGCCGGGCCCTAAGGGGGATCTTCTCCCGAGTGGGATTTCCCCGCGAAGTGGTGAGCGACAGAGGCACAAACTTTATTTCCAGATACATGCGGTCCCTGTGGCAGCAGTGTGGGGTCACATACAAGTTCACGACCCCCTATCACCCTCAGGGGAACGGACTGGTTGAGCGGTTCAACAGAACATGAAAGGGAATGATCCAGGGCCTAGAAGAGCCCCTCAGGCGGAGATGGGATGTCCTGCTGCCGTGCCTCCTGTTTGCCTATCGGGAGGTCCCGCAGAAGTCCCTGGGGTTCAGCCCGTTTGAACTATTGTACGGACACCCGGTCCGCGGACCGCTCAGCCTGGTCAAAGAGAGCTGGGAGACGAAGCCCCAAGGCACCCCTCCTGACGTCTACCGATACCTCCTGACCCTCCGAAACCAGACCCGCAAGTTCCGAGCCCTGGCCGAAGCCAACCTCGAGGCCAGCCAGGAGGACATGAAGCGGTGGTACGATCGGAACTCCTCTACCATAGAATTCGAGCCAGGTCAGAAGGTATGGGTCATGGCCCCGGTTGAACCCGGCGCCCTCCAGGATAAGTGGACCGGGCCCTTCAAGGTAGTGGAGAAGAAAAGTCCCGTCACCTACCTGGTCGACCTGGAGTCCCCCCGGAACCCCCTCCGGGTCCTACATGCTAACAGGCTAAAACCCCACTTTGCCCGGACCGAACTGAGCCTGCTACTGGCGACCGACGAGGGGGGCGAGGACGACTCCGAGCTCCTGCCCGACCTCTTGCAGTCCAACGTCCATGATGGAACAATCGAGGGTGTCCAACTTGCCTCTTCCCTGACTCCGGAACAGCGCAACGACTGCCAGCAACTGCTGCAGGACTACGCAGCCCTCTTCTCCCTCACCCCGGGGGTGACCCACTGGTGCGTCCACGACGTCGACACCGGGGAGCGCCCCCCCGTGCGACACAGAGCCTACCGGGTACCCGACCGAGTGCGGGCATGCATCCAGGCCGAAGTAACGAAGATGCTGGCCCTGGGGGTCATCGAACCCTCCGACAGCCCGTGGGCCAGTCCTGTCGTCCTGGTGCCAAAGGCCGCAGCTCCCGGCCACCCCCCGGAGTAGCGATTCTGCGTGGACTACCGAGCCCTGAATGCAGTGACCAAGACGGACGCCCACCCTATACCCAGGGCCGACGAACTCATTGACCGCTTAGGGGCCGCTCGCTACTTGAGCACGCTGGACCTCACCGCCGGGTACTGGCAGATCCAGCTCACCCCCGGCGCCCAAGAAAGGTCCGCCTTTTCGACCCCGGATGGGCATTACCACTTTCGGGTGATGCCCTTCGGAATGAAGAACGCCCCGGCCACTTTTCAAAGACTGGTGAACAAGGTTTTGGCCGGGCTTGAGGCCTTCAACGCGGCCTACCTAGATGACATTGCCGTGTACAGCAACCACTGGGCAGAGCACCTCCTTCACATTAAAGCCGTCCTGGCCGCCCTCCAGCGGGCCGGGCTCACAATCAAGGCCAGCAAATGCCAGATCGGCCACGGATCCGTGACCTATCTGGGCCATCAAGTGGGGAGCAGGCAGGTGGCCCCTCTCCAACCGAAAATAGATGCCATCCAGGACTGGGAACCCCCCACTACCCAGACCGCTGTCCGGGCCTTCCTGGGTCTCACCGGATACTACTGGCGGTTTATCCGGGACTATGGGAGCATTGTTGGCCCCCTCACAGAGCTAACGTCCAAAAAGCAGCCCAAGAAGGTGCACTGGACACCCCGCTGCCAAGCAGCCTTCGACACCCTAAAGACCGCAATGTGTACTGCCCCGGTGCTACAGGCCCCTGACTACAATAAGGAGTTCGTGGTGCAGACGGACGCCTCCGAGTATGGGATCGAGGCCGTCCTGTCCCAGGCCGATGAAAAGGGGCTCGACCGACCAGTGGCCTTCATCAGCCGACGGCTACTGCCCCGGGAGCAACGATGGAGCACCATCGAGCGCGAGGCCTTCACTGTGGTGTGGGCCCTTAAGAAACTCCGGCCCTACCTCTTCGGTACCCACTTCCGGGTCCAGACCGACCACCGGCCCCTGCGGTGGTTAATGCAAATGCGGGGCGAGAACCCCAAGCTGCTGCGGTGGTCCATCTCGCTACAAGGGATGGACTTTGACGTTGAACACCGGCCCGGCAATGACCACGCCAACGCTGACGGCCTGTCCCGCTTCTTCCGCCTTGACGAGGAGAATCCCCAAGGAGATGGGTGACTCTCCATGCCTTCGGCTGGGGGGGACGCCTGTTGGACCCGGCCTCGTGGCATGGTCCTTACCCCCGTGGATTGTGCCCGTTCCCCGCCCCGGCCTTCACGGGCCACCCTTCTGAACTGCACCGAGGCCCTTTCCCCTGAGCGGCACGAGGTCGCATACCCCTCGTGGCTCCGCCATCTTGTTGGCACCCACGTGACTCTGTGCACCAGCCAGCGCGACCCCGCTCAACCCGGCCTCGACCCCAGCGAAGCCCCGACATCGAGGCACCACGAACTGGCCAGGGGGTGCCGCAGGAACCATTCATCGCCCCCGGCGGAGGACAGTATCGATGGGACCCCCAACTGTCCTCCCCTCTCGAGGTGTGATCGCCCTGCAACTCCCTTGGGCCTGGCGCCTCTCCTGCTGGGCGTCTGGCCACCTCCACCCGGCCTCTCCGCCCCCACCGGGCGCCTGGGTCCGGACATCAAAGGGCTCCAGACCTATATCCGGGGCGACGCCGCCACAGATCGGCAGTTGTATCCCGGAGTCGAGAGCCCTGCTGATTGAATCGCGGCTGACCCTACGGAGAAGAACTCTTGTCGGAACCATCACGAGCCCTGCTGACTGCGTCGCGGCTCCTTCTTGTGAACACTTTGAAGCCACCTGGAACATCGGAGCCCTGCTGACGCTGTCGCGGCCCAACCTCGCTGAAACCTCCCTCGGAGCCCTGCTGACGACGTCGCGGCTCGAGCTGAGCAGAAACCATCTTGAGAGCCCTGCTGATTGGATCGCGGCTCTCCACGAACTGTCCGCCAGAGCCCTGCTGACGCCGTCGCGGCTCGACCCCTCCGAGATCTGGAGGTCCTCCAGCTTGAGGATAAGAACTGGGCCCCAGGTACCCTCGTACCGCACTCCTGCCGAGGACTGTCCCGCTACCCCTACCCTTCCAAAGAGACACTGAGACTTTTGGTGGATCCCTCGATCCCTTCGTGTAAATATTGACCTCGTACCCTTTCTATTGCTGATAAAGAATTGCTTGTCTTGAGACAACCTCCTTGAGTCCTGTGTGGTGGTGTTACTGTGCTAGTACGTGATAGGAGAAGGATCTCTCAGGAGACTTCTCGGCAGCGCTCAGCTACTTCATACAGTGTGAGGGCCCCCCTTGGTGGTCTCGCCGACTCCTCGGGGTCCGCCTTCCAACATGCTTCTTTTCAGGCTTTGTACGGTTCGTACCTGGGTGGGCGACTCGTCCGCATTAAAAACAAGGAAAGTACGAGTCAAAAAATCGGTGAGGACTCCGGGGTCCGTGACATGCACGCTGCGGTGCGAACAGAACAAAGTACCTTAAGTTCGTGGATTCCGCCACGGACAGTGCAGGACAAGTTGATGGGTCCGGGTCATAGTTCGGCAGCGTATTCAGATGCAGGTCCGGTCGCGGCGTCGGGACGCGGCGTTGGTACGGGACCTTCAGGGATACGTGCGGATGGCCCGGATCAGCTTGCAGAGTCCGTGGCGTTCGGCGTTCGAGCCGTACCTTCGGTGCGGATAGGCGGCGACACTTCTCAGCACCGTACAGCGTACTGGGAGGATCAGCGTACTGCGGCTTCTCGGCTCTGAGTACGGCACGGTGCAGTACGTTAGCAGCGTATGGACCATACCTGCGGGATGATGGAACTTGGGTCCGGCGTACAGGGTTCGGCAGCCAGTGATGTACATCTCGAATCGGCAGGGAAGGTTAGGTGCAATGCGGCCGGGAGGGATACGGCGCGTACTAACGCTTTTGGATCAGCGTAGACGCATGGTGCCGGGCGGCAAAGACACGGCTTCGCGGCGGATGGTGTACGAGGCGTACTGGGGCCAAATCCAGCGGGAAACAAGCACAGATCGTCCAGGCAACTCAATTTTTGAAGGCAGATGAGTCCAATGGTCCTGGGACTCAGTTCAGGGGGCAAGCTCTTCTTCCAAGCCCTTGGAGATAGTTGAAAAACAAAGTGCAAAGTCTCTTTCAGTCTTTTCCTCTCCTTTCTCAGCAAGGTACCAACTGCAGGCCAATCCCCCAGGTCAGGGAAAGTTACTCCTCCTTCAGCTTCTTCCAGGTCCCTCTAGTCAGGCAGAGTTCCTTTGTGGTTCAATCAGGATCTGATTTCTTAGGAGCAGGGCTCCTACATTTATACTAAGTTTCTTTTGTCTTTATTGGCCAGGGGGGCCTTTGCATAATCCCAGTCCAGTTCTTTTCAATGAGGAGCACTTTGTTGTTGGGACTCTGGCTTCTTCTTTCAGCAGGCAGGGCAGAGACATCAGATGCTCCCCAGAGGGTGGAGCCAGCATTGTGGAGGCAGAGCACTGCCCTATTCAGAGTCAAGGTGCACTCCTCCCACCCATCCTGGTGTAATCTTTCTATTCACCACCTGGCAGCCCCAGCCTGTCTCCCGGAACTTCCCAGCCCTGTCACTCAAGCAACACACAAAGAAGACAGCCCTCCCCTCCAGAGGCGGACTGAAATGGTTAGGCACGCAAAGGCTAACTTTCTAAAAGTAGCATTTGCAAACCCAGGATATTAAAATAACCTTTACTAAAAGATGTAATTTATTATTCTGAGTTCAGGCATACTAAACATGAATTTCTACCATGCTTCCTGAGCCTGCTGGGATTATAGAGTGTTATAATCTAGCAGCCCATTCTGGCCTATGGAGAGCAGGCAGCCTTACAATAGTGAAAAACGAAAATGGCTGTCATTCACTATTAGGACATGCCACACACCTCAGGGCATGTCCTACCTTATCCTTACAATGCACCCTGCCCTAGGGCCTACCATAGGGGTGACTAATATGAAGGTAAGGGAAGGTTTAGGGACTGGCAAGTGGGGACACTTGCCCAGTCAGCATGACAGTACCAGACTGCATGCAGGTTCTGCAATGGCAGACCTTAGACACATTTTACCCCGCTGCTTCTGTGGGTGGCACAACCAGTGCTGCAAGCCCACTAGCAGCATTTGGATATACAAGCCCTTGGCACCCCTGGTGCACTCTACTAGGGACTGATAGTAAACCAAATAAGCCAAACATGGAAGTCAAATCACATAATACATTTTACCATAGGGAGCACTTGCACTGTGGCACTGGATGGCAGTGGCACAGTGCCCTGAGCAGCTAACACCAGCACAAAAATACATTGAGGCACAGACAAAAATGGAAGGGTGACCCACGCCAATGGTGCCAGGTCTAACACGTGTGCCCTCCAGCTGAAATGTGGGGAGAACTACCCTACCCCAGGGAGTTCTCATCACTAAGGTGGAAAAATCTGGAAAGACCATCAGCGTTGGCGTGGTCTGTACCGGGGCGATGTTCCACCATGAAATCCATCCCCTGTAGGGAAATGGACCACCTCAACAACTTAGGATTCTCACCCCTCATCTGCATCAACCATCTGAGGGGCCTGTGGTCTGTTTGAACCCGGAAGTGAGACCCAAACAAGTAGGGTCTTAGCTTCTTCAATGCCCAGACCACAGCAAATGCTTCTCGCTCAATCGCACTCCACTTTTGTTCCCGGGGAAGTAACCTCCTACTAATAAAGACTACGGGTTGGTCAAAGCCCTCCTCAGTGATCTGTGAGAGAACAGCCCCTACACCATGCTCTGATGCATCTGTCTGCACAAGGAACTCTTTGGAGAAGTCAGGAGCCAAGAGCACGGGCGCCGTGCACATGGCAGTTTTCAGGGTGTCAAAGGCCTTCTGACAGGTGTCAGTCCATATCACTTTTCTGGGCTGCTTCTTCGAAGTCAGCTCTGTTAAGGGGGCAACGATGCTCCCATACCCCTTGACAAACCTCCTGTAGTACCCTGTGAGTCCTAAAAAGGCCCTCACCTCCATCTGGGTCTTTGGGGGCTCCCAAGCCAGGATGGTTTCGATCTTGGGTTGTAGGGGCGCCACCTGGCCGCTCCCTACTTGGTGTCCCAAGTACACCACGGAACCCTGCCCGATCTGACACTTGCTTGCCTTGATCGTGAGGCCTGCCTTGCGCAGCGCCATCAACACTTCCCAGAGATGTCGCAGGTGTTCTTCCCATGTGCCACTGTACACTGCGATGTCATCCAGGTATGCTGCGCTGAACTCGGACAGCCCAGCCAACACCTGGTTGACCAACCTCTGGAAGGTGGCAGGGGCATTCTTCATCCCAAATGGCATAACCCGGAACTGGAAATGCCCATCTGGTGTGGAGAATGCGGACCTCTCTTTGGCCCCATCAGTCAAGGCGATCTGCCAGTACCCAGACGTTAAATCAAACGTGCTGAGGAACCGTGCAGCCCCTAACCGATCGATGAGCTCATCAGCTCCGGGGATGGGGTGCGCGTCAGTCTTCGTGACCGAATTGAGTCCTCTGTAGTCCACACAGAACTGGAGTTCGGGTGTGGCACCCGGCGAGGCAGCCTTTGGGACCAAGACCACCGGGCTGGCCCAAGGACTGCTGGAGGACTCAACCGCCCCTAGAGCAAGCATCTTTGAGACCTCCTCTTTGATGCAGGCTCTGACCCTGTCAGTTACCCTGTAAGCCTTGTGCTTCACAGGTAAGCTGTCTCCTGTATCCACATCATGGACGCACCAATTTGTGATACCAGGAACCAGGGAGAACAGGTCAGGAAACTGCCCCAGCAGGTGGCGGCAGTCATCCTGTTGCTCAGGGGTCAGGGTGGGTGAGAGGTTAACTCCATCCACTGACCCGTCTCGCTCTGAGGGTACCAGGAGGTCAGGAAGAGGCTCCGACTCCTCCTCCGTCCCATCATCTGTGGCCAAGAGCATGCCCACTTCGGATCTCTCCAAGTGGGGCTTCAGTCGATTGACATGGAGGACCCTCAAGGGGTTCCTCGGAGACTGCAAGTCCACCAAGTAGGTGACAGAACTTTTGCGCTCCACAATCTCAAAGGGTCCTGTCCACTTGTCCTGGAGTGCACAGGACTCCACAGGGGCGAGGACCCACACCTTTTGACCAGGTTGAAGCTCAACCAGAGTGGCATTCTGGTCGTACCACCACTTCATTTCCTCCTGGCTGGCTTCCAGGTTTGCCTCAGCAAGTTGCCTGAAACGCCTAGTCTGGTTCCTGAAAGCCAGCATGTAACTGTATACATTCTGGGGAGGTTTCCTGGGAGATTGCTCCCAGCCTTCCTTGACCAGACTAAGAGGTCCTCGTACGGGGTGGCCATACAAAAGCTCAAAGGGACTGAACCCCAGAGACTTCTGTGGCACCTCATGGTACGCAAAGAGAAGGCATGGTAAGAGGACGTCCCACTTACGCCTCATGGGTTCCTCAAGACCCATAATCATGCCTTTTAGGGTTCGGTTGAAGCGCTCAACCAACCCGTTTCCTTGGGGATGGTAAGGGGTGGTGAACTTGTACGTCACACCACACTCTTGCCAAAGGGATCTCATATATTTCGATATGAAATTGGTCCCCCTGTCAGACACCACCTCTAGAGGGAATCCTACTTGTGAGAAAATTCCCATCAGTGCCCGTCCCACCACGGGGGCCGTCACTGTCCTCAGAGGGATGGCTTCAGGGTACCGGGTGGCATGGTCCACCAAGACCAGGATAAACCTGTTGCCCATGGCTGTCTTGGGGTCCAGTGGCCCCACAATGTCAATCCCCACTCGCTGGAATCGGGTACTGACCACAGGGAAAGGTTGGAGTGGAGCTCTCAGCTTCCTTCCACTCTTACTACTTGCCTGGCAAGTCTGGAATGTCCTGCAGTGAGTGTCAAAACTCCTGCGCATTTGAGGCCAATAAAAGTGGGTGACAAGCCTTTCGAAGGTCTTGTCCTGCCCCAAATGCCCTGCTAACGGAACGTCGTGAGCCAGCCCCAGTAGGAAGGCTCTGAACTTCTGGGATACCACCAGCGCACGGGCTGACCCAGGTTCAGCAACCTTAGGCTCTGAGTACAGGAGGTCGTTCTCCCAGTAGATCAAGTGAGTACCGGACTGATCACCATTGGCCTGGGCTGCAGCCTGCTGCCGCATACCCACTAGAGAGGGGCACTCCTCCTGCTCCCTGCAGAATTCCTCCCTGGTGGGGCCTCCTTCTTGCTGCCAATGGGTCAGCTCAAAAACCAAAGGAAATGATGGACCGAGCGTTGAACATTGCAAGCACTCACCCCCAGTCAACTGATCTGATCTAGGTTTAATCCATCACCGTTCTTTAGCCCACTCTGCCACCCCAGTTCAGACATGGCCATATGCAAATCAGTCTGACCCTGTGCCTCTTGGGAACAGTCCAGCCCGAACTGCCAAGCCATGTCTTCCCTGGACCGGAAACAAGCTTCCTAGGACCGGTTTCTGGCATTTCAGCCGTCTTCAGCCAGGCTTGCTTGAATCCAGTGGCAAAATGAGCAAGGGACTCATGTCTGAGCATGCCCTGCCAACTTATGGTCAGCTCAGGCAGGTCCCCCAGTTCGGCTATCTGTTCCCCGGTAGGCTCCAGGGCATCCCCCTCGAGGTCTGCTTCCTCCTGGGCCGTGGGAACTTCAGGAGCCGGATTCCCGTGCCTCCTGCACCCTCTCCCTAAGGCCAGTTCCTGGGCCTCTCATTCAGGCTCCAGGGTCCCTTCAACACCCCTACTGGCTGCCATCGACCGGGTGGTCACGCACGCCCAATCAGGTAAACCCACCATCCTCAGGTGAGTTGTCTTCTCCACCTTTTCCCAAGGGGAGCTCTCCAAATCGTTACCTAGGAGACAATCAACAGGCATGGCCTCTCTCACAGCCACTTGCAGAGTACCAGAGACCCCCCCACTCAAAGGGAACCTGAGCCATTGGACACTGACTCTCTGTGTTGTCGGCGTTGACAACACGGCAGAATGCGTGTGGGACAACCTGCTCTTGAGACACCAGGTGTTGCTTGACAGCAGTCACACTGGCTCCTGTATCTCTAAGAGCCCCCACCCTTCGACCATTTATGGTCACCAAACAATCCTTAGCACACGTCCTCGTATCACAAACTAAAAGTTATTTCATGTTTTCACATTTACTGTTCAAATCAGTTAGCAGAAGAAATAAATTAGTCTTCTCTTCTAGATGGTTCTTTATTCATTAGGTGTCTTCTGTGTGGTACATAACAGCCAGCCAACACGTGTTTCGTCGCAACAAGGGAATGTAGTCCCGCGACTTTTTCAAGGCTGTATTTACAAAAGAAATTGAAACCTATATTGTACATAACTTGAAAACATGTACTTGATGATAATGTCATAGCAACATGGTGGTGAGAGTCAAGAACCGACGTAAAGCGAGTGAACTAAGTAGTCCATTGCAATAACAGAACGTATGAACATTTGAACATATCACCACGATTCGTGAAATCATAATATAACCAAAAGTTTCTATGATTCTAATAACAGTGGAGAGAGCTGAAACATCGTGCTTAAGTGGGGAAAACACGCCGAAAAATAAAGCTAATCCTATTTGTGAATGGCAAACCCACGTGAAGATAGTCGTGGTGTGATGAAGCGGGTTTGATTCATTAAATTTAAGACTAAAAGGTGTGCGTCTCCATATGTGCTCATGTGAAGAGACGGTTTATGTGCCGTATATCGGTGAAAAAAAGAGGGTGAACGTAATACTAAAAAGCATCCGGTCATAGCTACCTATTCTTGGCTTAGTAGAAAATTTCTGGAAAGAATGAACATATCTATATTAAGATATAGTCCAAGAGACTTTAGGAAACCAGAACAATTATGGACAAGAGCAGTACTCATTATAGTAAAACACCTACTTATTAGGTGGTGATAATTCCAAACCACCTATGGTTTCTGCAGTAATGGCATCACTTTCTTCATTTAGTCAATGTTCCTTGATCAGGTTCAAATACTTCTCAGTACTGCAAAAATAAGTTACACTAATTACTTAACCTTAGTCTTAGATTATAAACTGTTTATGCTACTAGTGGTACGCGGTAATGTGCTGATGGGGCACGATGCTATGTGTAGTTTAAAGTTCAGAATTTGTCTATGGACAGGAATAATCAGATGTTTATTAAAGTATGACGTGCAACTATGATAAAATTTCCACCTGTCACATCTCGAGTATACGTGTTGCTAAAAATCACGAGCGCTTATAGGCTAAACATCCATTTGTGCAGGCTAGTGCCAAATCGAAAACGTCCCTTAATTTAGACCAGTTAGCGTTAACCACCCTTGTATGCTCATTTTCCTATTTCAATAATATCGCGTGATTTGTAAAATATAATCGGGTGTAACCACTTACAGACTACTAAAGATACGCAATACAGTCATGATGAACACTCTATCTGTCACCAAACTGAAGCGTCCCTGAATAAATGCCAGAAAGCGTAAACCGCCAGTGGATGCTACTCAGCCCTGTTATTTTAGCGTGACGCGACTTGTAAAAATAATCAGAAGTAAACACATAAGTCCCTTCTAAAGGAAAGTATTTGTTAACTATTCTATCCGTTACATGAGTAGACAGTCCTCATATACTCTGACTCGCATCGTGATCGAGCAGCGCTTACCTTATATGACTGAGAGTGGAACCGAAGTGACGCCCGTCTCTGGTTTCCCGGTTTGGAGTGTGTGCATGCGAGTGGTTTCTCTTGTGGCTATATTTCCGGTTTGGAGACGTGAAGCGTAATCACGTGACTAGTTCTATCTCGTGCCTACTCCCATGCCGTGATTAGAAGAAGGACTAAGGTGAACTTGCAAATACGGCGGCCATTTTGAAGCTAGTCCATTCTATCATAATGTTAGTGGTCTATGGTCATGTGTGGGCCAGTAAATAGTGCACCTGCTTAGTGTTTGGTGAAAGTCAAGAACTAATATCTATCATATTGGTCTCTCCAACTATTAGATTCAGCACAAAGTCTTTTAACGTAATAACGTAAAAAGAAAAACAGACAGTGCGAACTATAGGCATGTTGTAAAACATAAGTATCTTAATTATACATACAGTTAATAGACATCATGTATTAAACAACTGTGAGTTAACAAGAAAGTTGCAAATTGGAAAAACACTCTTTTCTTTTGTAGAGATGACATAAAAACATAAACCAATCTGTCATCTCTATTCCATTAGGATTGGAATTTCTATTTAGGCAATCACACGTGTTGTAGTATGTTATAGGTAGAGTAATCCTATAGACCATTGTGTATTTAGATCTAGGCAAAACGGAACTCTTGAGTTAGTCAGTATGTTGCAGTTACTAGAATTCGGATAAAGGAGGTCTCACCTTCCTAGAAAGTAGTGTAATTCATGGTCAATGTTAAGACCATGTTCCACACTGTGCATTTTTAAAATCCATTGTGCCTCTCTTTGTCTCAGTGTAAGTTCTCTGTTCCCTCCCCTTGGACTTCTTGGGACATGTTCTATTCCATAGAATTTAAATGTGCGGTTCATTGTTTGAGCAGGGCAAATAGACATGTGCGCCGCTAGTGGGTATCTCATGTCTCCCTGTTTTATTGCCCTGGTGTGTTCCCCTATGCGATCCCGCAAAGGTCTGATTGTGCTTCCAATGTAGTATTTTTCACATTTGCATTCTATTATGTATACTACAAATTTTGTTAGGCAATTGATGTTGGAGTTTATTTTGTATTTCCTTTCCCCTGGTCCCATGAATTCAGTCTTACGGTCATCTGCCCATTTGCACGAGCTGCAATGACCGCATGTGTAAAAGCCACATGAATATTGGCTAAACCAATTAGTTGTGGTGGTTGGTTTTGGGTAGCTTGGACTCAGTAGGTTCCTCAATGAGACCCCCTTCCTGTATGTTACGTTGGGTTTGTCTGTAATGAACTCCCTAAGAGTATTGTCTGCCTTTAGTAAGTGCCAATGTCTGTTAAGGCTCCTTTTTAGAACTGCCGACCAATTGTTGTAACCGGTAATCAGTCTGATTTTTTGATCGTTATCTTTCTGTTTGGGTTTGTCCCTCAGGGTTTCAAGTTGGGTTATTTTTTCTATTCTCTCTTCTGCTTTCTTCAGTAAAGACTTGCTGTAACCCCTCCTTTTGAATCTGGTTAGTATTCCTTTTTTCTGAGTCTGAAATTCATCATCCCTACTGCAATTACGTCTAGTTCTAGTCAGCTCTCCAAATGGGATTGAGCGTATTTGGTGAAAGGGATGTGCACTACTTGCATGTAAAAGGGAATTGCAAGCTGTTGCCTTACGGTACAGTCTACTTTCAATTTTACTGTTGTGTATGTACAGTTCCACATCTAGAAATGATATGTGCGTTTTGCTGTGTTCCATGGTGAATTTTATGTTGCATTCATTGTTGTTAAGAAATTCAAAGAAGCTTAGGAGTTTAGAATTTGTTCCTGTCCAGATCATAATACAGTCGTCTATGTAACGACCCCAAAATAGAATTGAGTCGTTCCATTTGGCACCCAATGCGCCCCAGATTCTCGTCTCCTCGTACCAACCCATAAACAGGTTGGCATACGAGGGAGAAAATCTGGAGCCCATTGCAACTCCCTGTGTTTGTCTAAACCATTGTTCTTTGAAAAGAAATACATTGTTGTCCAATATAAGTTCTATCATTTCAATTAGCATCTCTGTGTGGTTCCAAGAGCTTGCAGCCCTTCTGTTCAACATCCTCTTGACTGCCCTTATGCCAATGAGATGCTAATTGAAATGATAGAACTTATATTGGACAACAATGTATTTCTTTTCAAAGAACAATGGTTTAGACAAACACAGGGAGTTGCAATGGGCTCCAGATTTTCTCCCTCGTATGCCAACCTGTTTATGGGTTGGTACGAGGAGACGAGAATCTGGGGCGCATTGGGTGCCAAATGGAACGACTCAATTCTATTTTGGGGTCGTTACATAGACGACTGTATTATGATCTGGACAGGAACAAATTCTAAACTCCTAAGCTTCTTTGAATTTCTTAACAACAATGAATGCAACATAAAATTCACCATGGAACACAGCAAAATGCACATATCATTTCTAGATGTGGAACTGTACATACACAACAGTAAAATTGAAAGTAGACTGTACCGTAAGGCAACAGCTTGCAATTCCCTTTTACATGCAAGTAGTGCACATCCCTTTCACCAAATACGCTCAATCCCATTTGGAGAGCTGACTAGAACTAGACGTAATTGCAGTAGGGATGATGAATTTCAGACTCAGAAAAAAGGAATACTAACCAGATTCAAAAGGAGGGGTTACAGCAAGTCTTTACTGAAGAAAGCAGAAGAGAGAATAGAAAAAATAACCCAACTTGAAACCCTGAGGGACAAACCCAAACAGAAAGATAACGATCAAAAAATCAGACTGATTACCGGTTACAACAATTGGTCGGCAGTTCTAAAAAGGAGCCTTAACAGACATTGGCACTTACTAAAGGCAGACAATACTCTTAGGGAGTTCATTACAGACAAACCCAACGTAACATACAGGAAGGGGGTCTCATTGAGGAACCTACTGAGTCCAAGCTACCCAAAACCAACCACCACAACTAATTGGTTTAGCCAATATTCATGTGGCTTTTACACATGCGGTCATTGCAGCTCGTGCAAATGGGCGGATGACCGTAAGACTGAATTCATGGGACCAGGGAAAGGAAATACAAAATAAACTCCAACATCAATTGCCTAACAAAATTTGTAGTATACATAATAGAATGCAAATGTGAAAAATACTACATTGGAAGCACAATCAGACCTTTGCGGGATCGCATAGGGGAACACACCAGGGCAATAAAACAGGGAGACATGAGATACCCACTAGCGGCGCACATGTCTATTTGCCCTGCTCAAACAATGAACCGCACATTTAAATTCTATGGAATAGAACATGTCCCAAGAAGTCCAAGGGGAGGGAACAGAGAACTTACACTGAGACAAAGAGAGGCACAATGGATTTTAAAAATGCACAGTGTGAAACATGGTCTTAACATTGACCATGAATTACACTACTTTCTAGGAAGGTGAGACCTCCTTTATCCGAATTCTAGTAACTGCAACATACTGACTAACTCAAGAGTTCCGTTTTGCCTAGATCTAAATACACAATGGTCTATAGGATTACTCTACCTATAACATACTACAACACGTGTGATTGCCTAAATAGAAATTCCAATCCTAATGGAATAGAGATGACAGATTTGTTTATGTTTTTATGTCATCTCTACAAAAGAAAAGAGTGTTTTTCCAATTTGCAACTTTCTTGTTAACTCACAGTTGTTTAATACATGATGTCTATTAACTGTATGTATAATTAAGATACTTATGTTTTACAACATGCCTATAGTTCGCACTGTCTGTTTTTCTTTTTATGTTATTACGTTAAAAGACTTTGTGCTGAATCTAATAGTTGGAGAGACCAATATGATAGATATTAGTTCTTGACTTTCACCAAACACTAAGCAGGTGCACTATTTACTGGCCCACACATGACCATAGACCACTAACATTATGATAGAATGGACTAGCTTCAAAATGGCCGCCGTATTTGCAAGTTCACCTTAGTCCTTCTTCTAATCACGGCATGGGAGTAGGCACGAGATAGAACTAGTCACGTGATTACGCTTCACGTCTCCAAACCGGAAATATAGCCACAAGAGAAACCACTCGCATGCACACACTCCAAACCGGGAAACCAGAGACGGGCGTCACTTCGGTTCCACTCTCAGTCATATAAGGTAAGCGCTGCTCGATCACGATGCGAGTCAGAGTATATGAGGACTGTCTACTCATGTAACGGATAGAATAGTTAACAAATACTTTCCTTTAGAAGGGACTTATGTGTTTACTTCTGATTATTTTTACAAGTCGCATCACGCTAAAATAACAGGGCTGAGTAGCATCCACTGGCGGTTTACGCTTTCTGGCATTTATTCAGGGACGCTTCAGTTTGGTGACAGATAGAGTGTTCATCATGACTGTATTCCGTATCTTTAGTAGTCTGTAAGTGGTTACACCCGATTATATTTTACAAATCACGCGATATTATTGAAATAGGAAAATGAGCATACAAGGGTGGTTAACGCTAACTGGTCTAAATTAAGGGACGTTTTCGATTTGGCACTAGCCTGCACAAATGGATGTTTAGCCTATAAGCGCTCGTGATTGTTAGCAACACGTATACTCGAGATGTGACAGGTGGAAATTTTATCATAGTTGCATGTCATACTTTAATAAACATCTGATTATTCCTGTCCATAGACAAATTCTGAACTTTAAACTACACATAGCATCGTGCCCCATCAGCACATTATCGCGTACCACTAGTAGCATAAACAGTTTATAATCTAAGACTAAGGTTAAGTAATTAGTGTAACTTATTTTTGCAGTACTGAGAAGTATTTGAACCTGATCAAGGAACATTGACTAAATGAAGAAAGTGATGCCATTACTGCAGAAACCATAGGTGGTTTGGAATTATCACCACCTAATAAGTAGGTGTTTTACTATAATGAGTACTGCTCTTGTCCATAATTGTTCTGGTTTCCTAAAGTCTCTTGGACTATATCTTAATATAGATATGTTCATTCTTTCCAGAAATTTTCTACTAAGCCAAGAATAGGTAGCTATGACCGGATGCTTTTTAGTATTACGTTCACCCTCTTTTTTTCACCGATATACGGCACATAAACCGTCTCTTCACATGAGCACATATGGAGACGCACACCTTTTAGTCTTAAATTTAATGAATCAAACCCGCTTCATCACACCACGACTATCTTCACGTGGGTTTGCCATTCACAAATAGGATTAGCTTTATTTTTCGGCGTGTTTTCCCCACTTAAGCACGATGTTTCAGCTCTCTCCACTGTTATTAGAATCATAGAAACTTTTGGTTATATTATGATTTCACGAATCGTGGTGATATGTTCAAATGTTCATACGTTCTGTTATTGCAATGGACTACTTAGTTCACCCGCTTTACGTCGGTTCTTGACTCTCACCACCATGTTGCTATGACATTATCATCAAGTACATGTTTTCAAGTTATGTACAATATAGGTTTCAATTTCTTTTGTAAATACAGCCTTGAAAAAGTCGCGGGACTACATTCCCTTGTTGCGACGAAACACGTGTTGGCTGGCTGTTATGTACCACACAGAAGACACCTAATGAATAAAGAACCATCTAGAAGAGAAGACTAATTTATTTCTTCTGCTAACTGATTTGAACAGTAAATGTGAAAACATGAAATAACTTTTAGTTTGTGATACGAGGACGTGTGCTAAGGATTGTTTGCACAACTGTTTAGAGCAAAGGCTCTTAATTCTGGGAAGTCAGGCGGTACTTCCCACCTTATAGCACCGTCAAATTACTTAGCAAGAAACCAGATAACGTATGTGAAGTTTCCCTGTGGCGCCTTTACCTAAACCCAAAACCCCAGTGACAGCATTTCAGCATTTATGGTCACCCACTGCCCATACTTTTGAGTATTGGGGGGCAGTTGGGCCTCAGCGACCATCTCACTGTCTCCTAATGAGACTAGGGTCATCTGTACGGGAACCCCCGCCCCGTGGACATCTACCTCCCTCCCAAAGGCTACACTAGCCACCTGCTTGGGGGGTGGAGCACCAGAGGGTGCTGGTTTACCATACATGGGGCACTTGGGATCCATGGAATAGTGCCCCAGGTTGTTACACTTGTAACATCTGGGGGGCCCTCTTTGAACAGGGTTACCTGTCGGGGCCCCGGTCTGCTTCGGGGATGGGGGTGGCTGAGAACCTTTTCCTTGGTTCCCCTGGGAATTACTTTGGGGCCCTCTGTAGAACTCCCTCTGTTTACCCTTGTCCCCCCCACTCTTCTGCTGGGGACCCTGAACACCTTTGGCGGGGCCTCCCATGGGACCCTTGTGGACCCTGGTGCTGATCCAGCGGTCCGCCTCCTCAGCAAGCTTCCTAGGGTTAGTCAGCTTGCTATCGATCAGGTGCTGGCGTAGCTCAGGAAAACAATTATCAGACAAGTGCTCCCATGCAAATAAATCAAACAGCCCTTGGTAATCATTCACTTTGCTACCCTTCACCCAACCATCTAGCGCTCTGGAAAAAAAAGTCACATATTCTACATAAGTGGTACCAGGTTTCTTGGTGCAATCCCTAAACCTCTGCCTGTAAAATTCAGGAGTTAACCCATACCTTGTCATCAGAGCTTCCTTCATGTGTGGATAGGATGTGTTGACATCAGAGGGGAGATCCAGCAGTGTGTCCCGCCCCTCACTCAGGAACCTTCCCCACAACCCCGCTCCCCAATCTTTCTCAGGGACCCGGTGGGAGGACATGGCTACTTCATAGGCCCTGAACCATTGCCCAATATCATCCTGCTTATAATACTCTTTCACTACATCTTTAGGAATGTGCACCCTTGACTCTGTTAAATTGCTGCCACCAGAGGGAGAGCGGTCTAAACTCTTGGCCTTGAGATCCAACTCCCTTATTTTTACCTCATGCTCCATGGCCAGCCTTTGTCTTTCCATTTCCATTTGCAGTTTTGCCATCTCCACTTCGTGTGCTCGTGCAGCACTCCTGTCGGCCATCTCCTCTGGCGACAGGCCTCTGCTAGGCTCAGAAACACCTTCTGGGGGTATCACCTCCAGTGCATTCTCTGGGAACTTGGATTCGTACCAGGCCCTCAGCGCCTTTGTTTACTGTTCCTTGTTTTTCAATCCAGATTTGTTAATTCTGTACTTGGAGAGGTATCCTTTCAAGACTTCCTTTGTGCACTTCATCAGTGCCTCCTGCTCCCAATCTATGTCATCAACCCCAGAGAATATAGAGGACGCTCCGCCTCCATTGACTGAGCTAGGCATGGTTTCTTAAAGTGGAAATTCTTCAGCAAAACAAAAATCAATACTGTGTGGCTGCGTTATCGGTCGGAACTCACTACGTGGCGTTCACTCAATCACTGTACATGAATCACAAATGCAAATTCAAATCCTCACCGCTGACCACCAATGTTAGAATTGGGAATCTCTAGTTGGCGCAGGTATGCACTTGCGACAAGCAGGGACTCTCAATTCTAAGTCAGGATAAGGGGATCACCCTTTCAAATAACCCCTGCTCACCCTTTAGGTAGTGTGGCGCAAGCAGTCAAGACTATTCTCAGGGCATCATAGGTTAAGCATTTGTGAACACATACAGTAATACAATGACACACCACAAATGGACACCAGTCAAGGTTATATCAAAAATAGTTCTCTTTATATAAGGCTTAGCACAAGACCAGAATAACGATTAAAATGACCACAGTATTATTTTAAAGTTCAATGTTCTTGTAAAAAAGCTTAAAATGCAAAAATAGGCTTCTTTAACTCAATTCTGCTTCTTTTCAGGCTTTGTACGGTTCGTACCTGGGTGGGCGACTCGCCCGCATTAAAAACAAGGAAAGTACGAGTCAAACAATCGGTGCGGACTCCGGGGTCCGTGACATGCACGCTGCGGTGCGAACAGAAGAAAGTACCTTAAGTTCGTGGAGTCCGCGACGGACAGTGAGGGACAAGTTGATGGGTCCGGGTCGTAGTTCGGCAGCGTATTCAGATGCAGGTCCGGTCGTGGCGTCGGGACACGGCGTTGGTACGGGACCTTCAGGGATACGTGTGGATGGCCCGGATCAGCTTGCAGAGTCCGTGGCGTTCGGCGTTCGAGCCGTACCTTCGGTGCGGATAGGCGGCGACACTTCTCGGTGCCGTAGAGTGTACGGGGAGGATCAGCGTACTGCGGCTTCTCGGCTCTGAGTACGGCACGGTGCAGTACGTTAGCAGCGTGCTTGGGTCCGGCGTACGGGGTTCGGCAGCCAGTGATGTACGTCTCAAATCGGCGGGTAAGGTTAGGTGCAATGCGGCCGGGAGGGGTACGGCGCGTACTAACGCTTTTGGATCAGCGTAGACGCATGGTGCCGGGCGGCAAAGACACGGCTTCGCGGCGGATGGTGTACGAGGCGTACTGCAGCCAAATCCAGCGGGAAACAAGCACAGATCGTCCAGGCAACTCAATTTTTGAAGGCAGATGAGTCCAATGGTCCTGGGACTCAGTTCAGGGGGCAAGCTCTTCTTCCAAGCCCTTGGAGATAGTTGAAAAACAAAGTGCAAAGTCTCTTTCAGTCTTTTCCTCTCCTTTCTCAGCAAGGCACCAACCGCAGGCCAATCCCCAGGTCAGGGAAAGTTACTCCTCCTTCAGCTTATTCCAGGTCCTTCTAGTCAGGCAGAGTTCCTTCGTGGTTCAATCAGGATCTGATTTCTTAGGAGCAGGGCTCCTACATTTATACTAAGTTTCTTTTGTCTTTGCAGGCCAGGGGGGCCTTTGCATAATCCCAGTCCAGTTCTTTTCAGTGAGGAGCACTTTGTTGTTGGGACTCTGGCTTCTTCTTTCAGCAGGCAGGGCAGAGACATCAGACGCTCCCCAGGGGGTGGAGCCAGCATTGTGGAGGAAGAGCACTGCCCTATTCAGAGTCAAGGTGCAATCCTCCCACCCATCCTGGTGTAATCTTTCTGTTCACCACCTGGCAGCCCCAGCCTGTCTCCCGGAACTTCCCAGCCCTGCCACTCAAGCTACACACAAAGAAGACAGCCCTCCCCTCCAGAGGCGGACTGAAATGGTTAGGCACGCAAAGGCTAACTTTCTAAAAGTAGCATTTGCAAACCCAGGATATTAAAATAACCTTTACTAAAAGATGTAGTTTATTATTCTGAGTTCAGGCATACTAAACATGAATTTCTACCATGCTTCCTGAGCCTGCTAGGATTATAGAGTGTTATAATCTAGCAGCCCATTCTGGCCTATGGAGAGCAGGTAGCCTTACAATAGTGAAAAACGAAAATGGCTGTCATTCACTATTAGGACATGCCACACACCTCAGGGCATGTCCTACCTTATCCTTACAATGCACCCTGCCTTAGGGCCTACCATAGGGGTGACTAATATGAAGGTAAGGGAAGGTTTAGGGACTGGCAAGTGGGGACACTTGCCCAGTCAACATGACAGTACCAGACTGCATGCAGGTTCTGCAATGGCAGACCTTAGACACATTTTACCCCGCTGCTTCTGTGGGTGGCACAACCAGTGCTGCAAGCCCACTAGCAGCATTTGGATATACAAGCCCTTGGCACCCCTGGTGCACTCTACTAGGGACTGATAGTAAACCAAATAAGCCAAACATGGAAGTCAATTCACATAATACATTTTACCAAAGGGAGCACTTGCACTGTGGAACTGGATGGCAGTGGCACAGTGCCCTGAGCAGCTAACACCAGCACAAAAATACATTGAGGCACAGACAAAAATGGAAGGGTGACCCACGTCTGCATACTCACACACTGCTGGCCCTGGACTCCCACACACAGCTCACCCTGCACAACCACACACTGCTCACCCTGCACACCGTCACACTGCTCACCCTGCACATCCACACACTGCTCACCCTGCACACTCACACTGCTGGCCCTGGACACCCACACACTGCTCATCGTGCTCACCCACACTCTGCTCACCCTGCACACCCACACACTGCTCACCTTGCACATCCACACATTGCTCACCCTGCACACTCACACACTGCTCACCCTGCACACTCACATTGCTGGCCCTGGATACCCACACACTGCTCACCCTGCATACTCACACACTACTCACCCAGCACACCCACAATCTGTTCACCCTGCATACTCACTGTTAGAAATGAGGGGACTCTGGTTGGCGCAGGCAAGTACCAGCGACAAGCAGGGACCCTTTACTTCCAGTCAGGGCGAAGGATGACTCCTTAGAATAACCCCTGCTCACCCTCTAGGTGCGTGGCGCAAGCAGTCAAGGCTAAACTTCAGGGCGTACACGGTTAAGCACTTGCAATTATACACACAGTAAATTCCTTGCATGCACCACAAACGGACACCAATCAGGTTGTATACAAAAATAAGGCTTTTATATATTTTCAGCAGATTTAGTACAAGACCCAGTAACGGTGAAACGGTGGGCCCACAATTTCTATGAATACGGAAAGTTCTCTTTATACGGACAGTTCTTATGCAGGCAACAAGGTGAACTTTGGGCCTCAGCGCACTTCGCGCTGAGACGGCAACCGGGAAGCACGCGTCAGATGACATGGAAAACAGAACGTTGCGGACCCTGGATCCGATGCGAGCTCGCGGTCGAGTTCGTAAGTACAGTTTCTTGTCTCTTTTCGTGAAGGCGGGTGCGGGACTTCAGCGGCTCTTTTTAGAAGGGCGAGGCGGCGTCCGGGGCTCCCACACTTCACGAGGGGGGTCTGGTCCTTCAGGCTCACAGCAAGAGCGGGGTGTTACAGGTGACAAGTGAACAAAGTGGGGCAGCCGGGCACGCTGTCTACGTCCGGGCTGTCCGAGGCTTGAAGATGCTCACAATGCCGATTCCAGCTGGAGGGGTGAAGGTGCGCAGAGAGCCTCCGGCGAGCGAGGTGACGGAGCAACCCAGCACAGCATCGGGGGAGCGGCTCAGATCGAGCGAGGCTCTTCCCAAGGCAGGGGCGGCTAAGCAGTCGGGTCTCGGCTCAAGGAGGGGCTGGGGGGCACGAGAGTCACGGCTCCAGCGAGGGAAGGAACACCACAGTCCAGCGGTGGGCGAGTGAAGGTCAGGTTGAGCCCAATGGTCCTGGGGCTCAGTTCAGGGGGCAAGCTCGCTTCCAAGCCCTTGGAGATCGTTTTGAAAAGCACAAGTTTCTTGAAAGTAAAAATAAAGCAAAGTTTCTAGCAAAAGGTTCCTCTTCTCTCCTTTGGCAGCAAGGTCACCACTGCAGGCCAGTCCCCCAGGATAGGGACAGTCTTCCTCCTTACAGCTATCCTGGCGCCTCCTCCTCAGGCAGAGATTCTTCTTGGGTCAAAGCGGATCTGATTTCTTAGGAGCAGGGCTCCTACCTTTATACTGCATTTCTTTTGTTCTCCCAGGCCAAGGAGGCCCTTGCCTAGTTCAGTCCAGTTCTGGAGCACTTTGTTGACGCAATGCAGGTTTCTTCTTTCAGAGTGCAGGGCAGAGATCAGACGCTCCACAGGGGGCGGAGCCAGCATTGTGGTGGCAGAGCACAGTCCTATTCAGAGTCCAGGTGTACTCCTCCCACCCATCTACCTGTCAATCTTTCTATTCACCACCAGGCTACCTAGCCCTGCCCATCTGGGTTCCCCCAGCCCTGTCACTCACGCGAGCCAGACAGCAGATACACATCAAGCAGAGGCGGGCTGAAATGGTTAGGCAAGCAAAGGCCAACTTTCTAAAAGTGGCATTTGCAAACGCAGAATATTAAAATAAACCATACGAAAAGATGTACCTTATTATTCCGAGTTCAGGCATACTAAACTCGATTTTCTACAATGTTCCCTGGGTCGGTTAGGATCATAGGATGTAACAATCCTAACCGCCCATTCTGGCCTATGAGAACAGGGTAGCCTTACAATAGTGAACAACTGAAATGGCTGTAATTCACTATTAGGACATGTAACACATCAGGCTTGTCCTACCTTATGCTTACAATGCACCCTGCCCTTGGGCCTACCATAGGGGTGACTAACACGAAGTTAAGGGAAGGTTTAGGGACTGGCAAGTGTGTGCACTTGCCAGTCAGCATGTCAGTACCAGACTGCACGCAGGTTCTGCAATGGCAGACCCTAGACAAATTTTTACCAGGCCGCTTCTGTGGGTGGCACAACCAGTGCTGCAAGCCCACCAGCGGTATTCGTATTTACACGCCCTGGCACTCCTGGTGCACTTTACTGGGGTCTGACAGTAAACCAAATAAGCCAATCATGGAAACCAACCAGCATATACATTTTACATAGGGAGAGCATATGCACTTTAGCACTGAACAGCAGTGGTAAAGTGCCCAGAGTCATAAAACAGCCAACAACAGGTCAGAAAAAATGCAGGAGGAAGGCAAAAAATTGAGGGATGACCCTGCAAAAAGGGCCAAGTCCAACACTACCCCTGTGAGAAGTTGGCCTGATGTATGATGTCACTAGTTATAGTGTACACCTTATATCAGTCCAAATGCCCTTATGGTGATTGGTTGTAAAGTCAACCTTATAGACCAGCTATCCTAGTGGTAGCATGGACAAGAGCAGTCTTAGGCTAAACTCTGAATGGCATGTGAAGCCAGCTGTGATACCATATATAATCCCTTGAATACCAAATGAAAGGACACCACAACAGATATATATATAAAATAAAGTGTATTTATTCTAAGCAAACCCTCAGCACTCTTTATGAGATTAGAGGTAAGTACAACACAGTCTTATTTATGCATACATTAAGTCACACAGGTAAGTAATACAGTTAGGCCCTAGGGGCCACGCAAACCATATACTAAGTAAGTGGTATAAGAACCACTGTCACGGAAATAGAATAGGCCTAGGCCTAGGGAATCGCTGGGGCTACACTACACTAGCGTTAGTTAGGAAGTGGGAGGCCCACGGGATTCGTGTGCAGAGTGGAAACACTCACGCGTAATGCGTAAAAGTCAATAGCAATAGTACAGTTTAGAAAACGGTAGATTTAGGACACTTCCGGAGTAGCTAGGAAGTTGAGACTTGAAAACTAGACACTAGGATAGTCACTATCCTGATGAGCACTGGAGTACCCAAGTTACCTAGCCCACAGGCTGCGGGTGCATAGGGGTGAAGATGCGTCGTTTTCGTCGTCGACTCCTATGGGTGCCGGAAGAAAGATGCTGACAGGCAGTCAGGGAAGAGTGTCCGGTGGATCCCAAGGCTGGGATCAAGAAGAGAAGAAACCTGCAAGCAGAAGGGACAGAGTCAAGGTCACTAGCCAGTGACCACGTGGAACCAGGAAGGAACCAGGCGATGTCGTGAAGAGTTGCAGGTGAAGGTGAAGCTTGTCGCTGCAGCCAGGAGGACCAGGAAGCGTCGAGGACGACCAGGACCAGGAGGCGAGCTGTCCCACGAAGGCTCTTGCTGTCGGCGGCGTCGAAGTTGGACTAGGACTCACCAAGCCTTGGCAAGCGGAACCCACGAAGAACAAAGGACTTGCTTCTGGTGCAGACCAGGAAGGTCTGGGGTGCTTCTTCTTTGCAGAGAAGCGGGAGCCAGTCTGGAGGAGCCAAACCAGTGCAGAAGATTTCAGGGTGCGTCGTCACAGAGGCCACTAGCCAGCGGGCAAGCAACCGGACAGACGCGGCAAGCAGGAAAATGCTGAAGGGCCCCACGCAGGACTCGTGGAGTGTGGGGGGCTGATCTTCGGTGCAGATGGTGCTTGGGGTTGGGGCTTCTCAATCCCCGGTGCACAACTTCGAGGGTGCCTCAGAAGCTGCGCTGTAAGTTACTAGCCACTTTTCCCAGGTAGCCGGTCCCACGTCGCTCGTCGCCTCCACGGATCCCAGCTCTGCTGCAGATGTGGATGAGGGTCGGAGAAGTCTGGAAGTCAAGGCTCTGGTCGGGCTCTGCAGTCGGTTCCTCGTAGAACGGTCGCAAAGCAAAGGGTAGTCTCTTGATGGTGCCTGTTTGCACAGGGTAGCCACTCCTTGGCTACAAGGGAGATTCTTCAGTCTTCTTCTTTCGTCGAATGTCGAAGGTCCAGAGTTTCTGTTCAGTTTTGCAGGTTCAGGATAATCTAAAGTCTTGAGGCCCAACTCCCACTCTTATACTAATCTGGGGGGCTGGGATACCTGCTAGGTCACGCCTTATGGGTGGGACCTGGGAGGGGGTGGTTACACCCACTTCCCTTTGTCCAGTTTCGCGCCAGAGCTGGGGCTGGAGTGCCCCAGCGCCGGTTTGAACTGGACTATGCAAGGAACACCTTGTGTGCCCCAGGCATGTCTCATTCCTTTCAGCCCACCCTGCCCCAATACACTAAAGGCTGTCTGGGGAGGTGCTAGCACCTCCCCAAGCAGGAAACCTATTGTCCAGGCCTCCCTGGCTGGGATCACTCCCAGCTGCAGGAGGTCAGACTTGTGTCGTGGCAGCAGCATCCATTTTGTGATGCTGAGGCTTTGGTCAGAGGTTACACAGCAAAGTAGGATTTTAACATGTCTCTCCCTCTAGAAGGGAGGAATAATATCCTCATCACCAGAAATGGTATGGGGGTATTATTCCAAAGTGTTAGACACCTTACACGACATGTTTTGATACAGCCCAACCATAGTTACCATAACCGTTTAAGATTATAAGGCACTTTAAGAGTATATGGTAGGCTATATCATAGAACAGCTATAAGGACATGGTTCCGAAAGCTGCAGACAGGCTCAGCTCATGCTAGAGCACCATCTCACATGTTACCAAGCACTCTGCCTCCAGGATTGTTAAGGCCTGCCATAGGAGTGACTGATAGGTACACATGTGTCTATATATAAGGGTAGATATAGGCATACTATATCTAAGCAAGGGGTGATTACACGACCTTGCCCCAGCTGAGTGATCAGCCAGTTGTGTCTGATTGGAAGGCCAGACCAGGGGTGGCATAATACATGCTGCAGCCCCTGGGAGGCCTAGGGTACACCTCTGCCCTGGGTACCTAGGGTACACTGTACAGGGTCCAATAAGGTGATCCTTACCAATTGGTTATGTACCTAGGGTACATGGAGTCCATTTTACAGAGAGAGCAGACAGCCTGAGACCCTGAATGGCAGGATCTCAGGCCAACTAAGTCGAAAAACCAGCTAGACACTAGGCAAAAAGTTGGGGGTAACCATAGTCAGATATCCACCTTCCTACAACCCCCTTCTAGCCAAAACGCAGGGCAGACCAATCACCACCGTGATGGTCTTCCCTGCTTGGGGCGATAGAACAAGGACCTGGCCCGCAACTGCAGTGGCAGACTCCAGTTCTACGCCAATCTGAACCTATTGGAATCCCTCTCTCCATACTCTCAGGGTCCACCAAGCCAATACATGGGGAACTGTGGTGTCTATGCATCATTTCTCAGTGCACTTATTTTACATATAAATGTTAGAATGTTACATTGTACTTGCCAAAGTATTCTATGTTTTACATGTTTGGAATGTTTGGGTTAGAGGATGGAATTGCTTCTCTAGAAGTTGGAGCAGCCACCTTGAGCCCTCTTCACCTGTATCCTTGCCGATCCTTTTGGCTGCAATAAATCTACTGAAAGAGTGAAGACTCCTGGTCTATTTGAATTCCTACACAACTTTATTTAAGAGAACACTTCAGGAACCCTTCTCCTCACCTGTGAACACCAACTGTGCAGCACCTAACCTTGACTGGCTCACAGGTGTGTCCCAACAGACAGACAGCAAAATGCCACAGTGGCCACTGACAGTAGTCAGGGATGAGACCCAGGCCTTATGCCTCTCAGGGCTCTCAAACCTCTGTGACGTCAGGGAACGGGGGGCAGTAGCCCCAGGTGCTTGGCACCTTTTGTCCATTCTCCCTCCTGTCAGGTCAGGTATGACTTCCTGGTACTGAGCCACCAGCCCCAGGCCTGTACCAGGCGGCTGGACCAAAGATTGGGGTGGCCTCTCCCACACCCAGTCCTCCTCCTTGGGGCTCTGTACCCTCCCACTTGGAGTGGTACCCCCTTCCAGAATTGCCAGGGCACCTGTGGCAGGTGTCCTGCGCAACTCGCCCACCAGTTCAGGGGTTCTATCCTGTAACTGGGCGTCCAGGTCAGGGGGGACACCCTGAACTTGGCCCTTCAACTTAGGGTATAAACCCTTCAGTTGAGCCGGGGTCAGAGGCGAGGACTCCCTCCCTCTGCACCCCCTTCCAGATGGCTGTACCCTCCCACCTGGAGTGGTACACCAAGAAGACAGACTGGTAGGGACACTGATTACAGATGTCCCTCCCTCCAGGTCAGACAGCACCTGAACCTGGCTTCCCGACCCTGGGACCAACCCATGCGGTTGAACGCTCGCCTGGAGCACCAGGACTTCCCGGGGAGCACGCATGCCCCCCCTGAGGGTGACACATAACTCAGGTGTCGTGTGACAGTCTGCCTGGTGCAGATCTCCCGACCCCTGTCCATCTGACAGTGCACGAAGATCCCCCAGGACAGAAGTGGTGTCACCATGGTCATTCACTGGTGACGCAGCCCTTCTGGCTGGCCCCTGACTCACTGGTTCTTCCACTGAGGACTCTTTCCCCCTCTCACCCCTCAATCTGGACTTCGGCACCCTCCCAACTGGAGCGGTAATGCCAGACACCAGAACTGATGGAGGCCTGCTTACAGACACTCCCCGTTCACCAGACACTAGGGGGTCCCGCACAATGGGCGGCCCCTCAGGACAGACTAGGCTCCCCACCTGGTGTTCCCTTAATGAACCATCCAGGCTCTGAGACTGAGGTTTGGCACTACCGGGACATAACCCATTCTCACTCCTTCCCCTTAAAGACAGGACGTGAGGCCCTACACCCCTCTCACTACTACAGGACCTAGTTGGGCTACTCTGAGCCACTTCCACCACACTGGGTTTTAAGATACCTGAACCACTCATCTTGGGATCACTCCCCAATGCCTCTTCAGACCCTCTGGAATCCACCAAACGTCTGCCTCCAATTTGAGCTCCCTGGGGTCAGAGAACTCACTCTCCAACAGGTGTTGGCATAGCTCTGGAAAACAGGGACTTACAATATGCTCTCCTACAATTGGATCACACTGCCCCCTAGCAGGGTTTACCAAACTATTCTTCACCTCACCATCCAGTGCCACGCACACGTACTCCACACCACTCTCCTGAGGCTGGCAAGACAGTATCTGACTGTCTCTGCCACACAACCCACACTCTTCTGGGCGGTCTTCACACTCACATACCAGGACTTCAATTTTGGGGGAACCTCTCTCCCTGCACCTCTCATCTAGAGTCAGTAGAGTGTCCCTCCCACCACTAGGACCATAAACCCCTGCGCCAGTTACCCTATTCCTCTCAGGGACACTGCGCACTACTGGAGCTACCTCATGTCCTTGAACCTCCTGGTGTATGTTAACCCCCTCCTTCAAGTCAGGTGCCACATCTCTGGGTGTGTGTACTACTCTTTCAGTACTAGAAAATTCACTATTGCTGCCACCATCTGAGCTGGATTCCTCCTCCCACTCAGCAAAGCTCAATCTCTGAGCTACACACATTTCTTGTTGCTGGACTGAGACACTCGTGGTCTCAAGCCTCTCGATCTCTTAGTTAAGCTTCCTCATTATCAAGTCATGCTCCATTTGCATTTTCTTTTCTTCCAGAGCCAGCTTTTTGCTTTCCAGCTCCAGTTGCCCATTTAGTTTCACCATCTCTATCTCATGAGCTCTGGTTTCCTACCTGTCGGCCAACTCCTCTGGCGACAGGCCTCTGCCCAAGCTAGCGATTCTCTCTGCCCGCTCAATTTCCTCCACCTCATCAGAGTCTTTTCTTGACTCCATCCGGGCCCTCAGCGCCTTGCATAGGTCTACTTCGAGCTTGCATCCAACAGTGGGGACTTTGAATTTCCTGCAGAAGCCCTTCAGCTGGGCCTTGGTGTAGCTCTCTAATCTCTCTTCTTCCCATTCCATATCATCCATTCCAGAGACTATAGAGGCTGCCCTTCCTGCGGGGAGTGCCCCAGGCATGGTTTCTCAAAAATGGAGATTCTTGGCAAAACAAAAAAAATCAATAGTATTGTGGCTGCGTTACTGGTCTGCTCTCACTATGTGGTGATCAATGATCCACTGTATGCAAACTACAAACGCAAATCCGAAAATCCTCACCGCTGCCTCCAAAGTTAGAAATTAGGGGACTCTGGTTGGCGCAGGCAAGTACCAGCGACAAGCAGGGACCCTTTACTTCCAGTCAGGGCGAAGGATGACTCCTTAGAATAACCCCTGCTTACCCTCTAGGTGCGTGGCGCGAGCAGTCAAGGCTAAACTTCAGGGCGTACACGGTTAAGCACTTGCAATTGTACACACAGTAAATTCCTTGCATGCACCACAAACGGACACCAATCAGGTAGTATACAAAAATAAGGCTTTTATATATTTTCAGCAGATTTAGTACAAGACCCAGTAATGGTGAAACGGTGGGGCCACAATTTCTATGAATACGTAAAGTTCTCTTTATACGGACAGTTCTTATGCGGGCAACAAGGTGAACTGTGGGCCTCAGCGCACTTCGCGCTGAGACGGCAACCGGGAAGCACGCTGTTAGAAGGCGACCTCAGAGGGGCCCGGAGGGGGCACGGATTAGCCTGAGGTCAACCCTCAAGGTATCGTAGACGGGCACTGGTGGGAGACTCCTCAGGGGAGGAATCTCGTATCTAGGATCGTACACTCGGCACCACACGACAAAGGGACACCACACCGTGAGTTCTTAAGAACAAATCTTTATCAGATCTAAGTCGTAGGATCTTTATGATCAGCCAGGCAAATATATACAAGTAGAGCACGGGCTCACAGGGTCTCAGGGGGGGGTAGGAGGTAGTGGGACAGTCTTTGGGGGATATGGATCAAATGCAGGGGCGTACCCGGCGCACAGCTCACAATCCTCGAGCTGGGGGGTATGCTTGTCGTCGTCGGGGTCCGGCGGGACCAAGAGAGTCTGTGGGAGCCGCGAGTCACTCAGCAGGGCTCAAGCACAAGTCGGAGGTCTTACGATCTTCAGGGAGACGCGAGTCACTCAGCAGGGCTCAAGCACAAGTTCGGAGGTCTTACGATCTTCTAGGGGAGCCGCGAGTCACTCAGCAGGGCTCAAGCATAAGTAGGAGGTCTTACGATCTTCAGGGAGCCGCGAGTCACTCAGCAGGGCTCAGGTGTTTCCAAAGGCGAATCTGCTGGACAGTGCCAGAGCACCCCTTGTTATAGGACGACTCCTCTTTGATGTCCGGAGTCTGTGCAGGCAGGGGTCTTGTCACCTGGGGGTCGTTTGTCGGGGTTTCCTGCCATTGTCTTTTGATCCTTTCAGGGCCGGGTCGGGAGGAGTCCCAGGCACCCAGCAGGCGTGGAGCCAGCCCTCGGGGGGGGCCGGCGGGCCGATCGAAACCCACCTTCCCAGGGGAGCTCAGAGGTGCGATGGAAACTGCTCCTCCCTCTCTCATCCCAATGGGAGCGCGATGTCCCCCAGCCGGAGTGGCGCCTCTAGGCCAGGGTCGCGCTGGGGCCGGGCGGCCATCATGGTGCATGAAGTGGGCACGCGGGCCTGGCGTGGCCAAAAGGAGGAAGGCCACGGATGGGGAAGTCCGGGTCGGGTGTGTGTGTGTTCTGGTGGGAAGGATCGGCTAGGCCGTGGGCTCGGGGGCTGCATGAGGTGCATGGGTCAGGTTATGTGGTGCGGGGACAGGGATGGCTATGCTACGAGGCCGGGTCTAACACGCGTCCCCCCCAGCTGAAAGCCAGAGAGAACTACCCATCCTCTTGGGGGTTCTCTTCGCTGAGGCGGAAGAACCGGGAGAGGCCATCGGCGTTGGCGTGGTCAGTACCAGGGCGATGTTCCACGGTGAAATCCATCCCCTGGAGGGAGATTGACCACCGCAGTAGCTTGGGGTTTTCTCCTCGCATCTGCATGAGCCATCGCAAGGGGCGATGGTCGGTTTGGACCTTGAAATGGGTGCCGAACAGATAAGGGCGTAACTTCTTGAGGGCCCAGACTACGGCGAACGCCTCGCGCTCGATGGTGCTCCATCTCTGTTCTCTGGGCAACAGCCTTCGGCTGAGGAAGGCTACGGGCTGGTCTAGGCCTTGGTCATTCACCTGGGACAGGACGGCCCCAATTCCATGCTCGGAGGCGTCCGTTTGTACCACAAACTCCTTGGAGTAGTCGGTAGCCTGAAGGACGGGGGCTGTGCACATGGCCGTTTTTAGGGCATCAAACGCCTCTTGGCAGGCAGGGGTCCACTGCACTCTCTTGGGCTGTTTCTTGGACGTGAGTCCCGTGAGGGGACCGACTAGGCTGCCGTACCCCCGGATGAATCTCCGGTAGTAGCCTGTGAGGCCCAGAAAGGCTCAGACCTCCGTTTGGGTAGTGGGGGGTTCCCAGGCTAGGATGGAGTCGATTTTGGGCTGTAGAGGGGCAACCTGGCCGCTTCCGACCTGGTGGCCCAGGTAGGTTACCGAACCTTGCCCAATCTGGCACTTGCTGGCTTTCACGGTGAGGCCTGCCTGGCGCAGGGTGGTTAGCACCCTCCGGAGGTGCTGGAGGTGCTCACTCCATTCGGAACTGAAAACTGCGATATCGTCTAGATAGGCAGCGCTGAATTTTTCCAGCCCGGCCAGGACTCTATTTACCAGTCGCTGGAAGGTGGCCGGGGCATTTTTCATCCCGAAGGGCATCACGCGAAAGCGATAGTGCCCTTCCGGGGTGGAGAAGGTGGACCGCTCCTTGGCTCCTTCTGTGAGCGCAATTTGCCAGTACCCGCAGGTGAGATCGAAGGTGCTGAGGAACCGAGCAGCCCCGAGTCGGTCAATGAGCTCGTCGGCTCGGGGAATGGGGTGGGCATCGGCTCGGGTGACTTCATTGAGTCCCCGGTAGTCCACGCAGAAGCGGAGTTCTGGGGCGACACCGGGGGCAGCTGCTTTCGGGACCAGGACCACGGGGCTGGCCCAGGGACTGTCTGAGGGTTCGATCACCCCTAAGGTCAACATCTTCGAGACCTCGGCTCGAATGCAGGACCGGACCCGATCAGGGACTCGGTAGGCTCGGTGTTTCACCGGCGGGCTGTCTCCGGTATCCACGTCATGGACACACCAGTCGGTGACTTGGGGGACCAGGGAGAAAAGGTCGGAAAACTGCCCTAGGAGCTGGTGGCAATCCTCACGTTGCTGGGAAGTGAGGGATGGGGAGAGGTTCACTCCCTCTACGGAGCCGTCCTTCTCTTTGGTGCACAGGACATCAGGGAGGGGATCCGACTCCTCCTCGGCCCCGTCATCAGTGGCCAGCAGGAGGCTCAGCTCCGTCCGCACAAAGTGGGGCTTGAGGCGGTTCACGTGGAGGACCCGGAGGGGGTCCCGTGGTGACTGGACGTCCACCAAGTACGTGACCTGGCTCTTCGGCTCAATCACTTTGAAGGCCCGGTCCATTTATCCTGGAGGGCGCAGGGTTTCACGGGGGCCATGACCCATACCTGCTGGCCCGGCTGGAACTCGACCAGAGAGGCATTCTGGTCGTACCAGCGCTTCATCTCTTCCTGGCTCGCCTCCAGGTTGGCCTCGGCCATCTCTCGGAACTTCCTAGTCTGGTTTCGGAGGGTCAGGACGTATAGGAACACATCTCGGGGGTGGCCTCGGTGCGCCGCCTCCCACCCTTCCTTGACCAGGCTGAGGGGCCCCCTGACGGGGTGCCCGTAGAGTAACTCAAAGGGGCTGAACCCCAAGGATTTCTGGGGAACTTCTCGGTAGGCGAACAGGAGGCAGGGGAGCAGGACGTCCCACTTACGCCGGAGGGGCTCTTCCAGGCCCGCGATCATCCCTTTCAGAGTCCGGTTAAACTGCTCTACCAGGCCGTTTCCAGGACACTCCGCATTGTTTCCACAAGGACGTCATGTATCTGGAGATGAAGTTCGTACCGCGATCGCTCACGACCTCGCGGGGAAAACACATACGGGAAAAGATTCCCATCAACGCCCGGCCCACCACGGGGGCTGTGACGGTGCGCAGGGGTATGGCTTCAGGGTATCGGGTGGCATGATCCACCAGGACGAGGATAAAGCGGTGCCCTTGGGAGGTTGGGGGGTCCAGAGGCCCCACGATGTCGATCCCGACCCGTTCAAAAGGGGTACTGACGACAGGGAAGGGTTGGAGGGGAGCCTTGCGCTTTCCTACGCTCTTCCCACTGGCCTGGCACGTGGGACAGGACTTGCAGTGGGCTTCTACATCTGCTTTCATTCTGGGCCAGTAGAAGTGAGTCACGAGGCGAATGTAAGTTTTGTCCTGGCCCAAGTGGCCTGCGAGGGGAACGTCGTGGGCCAAGCCCAGGAGGAGGTCTCGGAAGCGTAGGGGTACCACCAGCACCCGGGTGGATCCTAGCTTCACCGACTTCTGCTCGCTGTACAAAAGGTCATTCTCCCAATACACCCGGTGCGTTCCAGTTTGGTCGCCCGCGGCCTGGGCCTCTGCCTGTTGCCGGGGCCCGACCAGGGAAGGACAGGTAGCCTGCTCTCGGCAGAACTCCTCTCGGGAGGGTCCCCCCTCGTGGCGCCACTGGGCCAATTCGGGCAGATCGCCTAACTCGGTGACCTGTGCGGAGTCGGAAGGTGGGGGTTCGTCACTGGCGACCGACCCTCCTTGTGGGGTATGTGGGGACCCTCGGCGGGGACCATCCTGTCTTCAGTGGTCGGGGCATCGTCGACTTCCCCAAGGGGGGTCAGTCGGGCTGCCATGGATCGGGTGGTGGCGCACACCCACTCAGGGAGACCCATCATCCCTAGGTGGGTCTTGCGCTCGACTTGTTTCCAGGGGGAACTTTCCAGGTCGTTCCCCAGGAGACAGTCGACTGGCTGGGAGGTTCTCACTGCGACTTTCAGTTTACCGACCACCCCTCCCCATTCAAAAGGCACCAGGGCTACCTTACACAGACTCTCCGTATTGTCAGCGGAAATGACCGGGCAAAAGACGTTGGGGAGGACCTGGTCTTCGTTGACCAAATGACTGAGGACACCGGTGATGCTGGCCCCGGTGTCACGAAGGGCCTCTACTTGGTGGCCATTGATCATTACGAGCTGCCCATATTTCTTCGTGTTGGAGGGCAGGAGGCTTCCAGGGACCATTTCTCTATCTCCTAAGGATACTAGGGCCATGGCTGCGGGTTCCCACTCTACGGTCTCCTCAACCTCCTCCCCCAGTGCTACATTGGCTATCTGTCTAGCGGGGGGTGCTGCCTGGGTGATGTGTGGGGCCATGGGGCATTCAGGGTCGTTGGCGTAATGCCCGGGCTTCTGACAACGGAAACAAGTGATGGTCACCCGGTGCCCCCGTCTCAGGGGGGGGCCGGAGACAGCTGGTGGGGGTGCCGGGAAAGGCGGAGGTTGGGTTTTCGGGGGACTGGACTGGGACTCTCTCTGCCCTCCCTGGTTCCCCCCCCTCTCTGGCGGGGTGGTCCCTGACTGGCTCGGGGGTACTCTCCTACAGGGCCCCGGGAGACCCGGGTGTTGGTCCAGCGATCCGCCTCGACAGCCAGCTTTCTCGGATCCTTGAGCTTGCTGTCGAGCAGATGCTGGCGCAGTTCCACAAAGCAGTTCGCAGCCAGGTGTTCCCACAACATAAGGTCGGTTAGTTCTTCTAGGGTGGTTACCTTGCTGCCCTTGATCCACCCATCGAAAGCGCGGCTGAAGAAGTTTACATACTCCACCCAGGTGGTGCCCGGGATCTTCCTGCAGTCCAGGAACCGCTGGCGGTACATCTCCGGGGTGAGGCCGTACCTTGTGAGGAGGGCCTCTTTCATGTGGTCGTAGGAGGTCTGCATGGAGGTTGGTAGGTCGAGCAGGGTGTCTCTCCCCTCGCTCAGGAATCGTCCCCACAACCCGGCCCCCCAATCCTTCTGCGGGATCCGATGGGAGGTCATGGCGACCTCGTAGGCCCTGAACCACTGTTGAATGTCATCGTTTTTGTAATATTCTTTGACCACATCCTTGGGGATGTGCACCTTCTGCTCCGCCGGGGATGCCGCCTCTTGGTTCCCCGGGGGCCGCGCTTCTTTGCTTTTTGCTTTTAGCTCCATTTCCTTCCAGCTGCGTTCGTGCTCCAGTTGAAGTCTCCTCCCTTTGTGTTCCTGTTGGAGTTTCTTCTCTTCTAGTTCTCCTTGCACCCGCATCTGTTCCACTGCTAGCTTTTTCTCGGCTAATTTCAACTCGCCCTCGATTTTGAGTTTGGCTAATTCGAGCTCGTGATGGCGACTTCTTTCTCTGTCTGCGAGTTCCTCCGGGGATAGGCCCCCGTCTGGTACGAAGCTTCGCACCTGGTTGCTGCTGCGTTCTCCTTGGGAGGGTCCAGCTCCGTCGTGGGGCTCCACCGCTCCTTCTGGGCGGGGGGCTCCAGAATCCACCCAAGCTTTCAGTGCCTTCTGCATATCTTCTTTGGTGTTGAGACCAGTGGTAGCGATTCTGAGTTCTTTGCAGAATTGCGTCAGTTCTCTGTGTGTGTACTCCTCCAGTTGTTCCGCCTGGAACATGGTACTGGTGTCGTTTTCTGTGAGAACCACGGCGTTTCCTTCTGCCATCTTTGTCGGTAGTGCGTCAACCGTTCACGGTACGATCTCGGGCCCGAATCCCGTCGCTTGCCACCAATGTTAGAAGGCGACCTCAGAGGGGCCCGGAGGGGGCACGGATTAGCCTGAGGTCAACCCTCAAGGTATCATAGCCGGGCACTGGCGGGAGACTCCTCAGGGGAGGAATCTCGTATCTAGGATCGTACACTCGGCACCACACGACAAAGGGACACCACACCGTGAGTTCTTAAGAACAAATCTTTATCAGATCGAAGTCGTAGGATCTTTATGATCAGCCAGGCAAATATATACAAGTAGAGCACGGGCTCACAGGGTCTCAGGGGTGGGGTAGGAGGTAGCGGGACAGTCTTTGGGGGATATGGATCAAATGCAGGGGCGTACCCGGCGCACAGCTCACAATACTCGAGCTGGGGGGTATGCTTGTCGTCGTCGGGGTCCGGCGGGACCAAGAGAGTCTGTGGGAGCCGCGAGTCACTCAGCAGGGCTCAAGCACAAGTCGGAGGTCTTACGATCTTCAGGGAGCCGCGAGTCACTCAGCAGGGCTCAAGCACAAGTTCGGAGGTCTTACGATCTTCTCGGGGAGCCGCGAGTCACTCAGCAGGGCTCAAGCATAAGTCGGAGGTCTTACGATCTTCAGGGAGCCGTGAGTCACTCAGCAGGGCTCAGGTGTTTCCAAAGGCGAATCTGCCGGATAGTCCCAGAGCACCCCTTGTTATAGGACGACTCCTCTTTGATGTCCGGAGTCTGTGCAGGCAGGGGTCTTGTCACCTGGGGGTCGCTTGTCGGGGTTTTCTGCCATTGTCTTTTGATCCTTTCAGGGCCGGGTCGGGAGGAGTCCCAGGCACCCAGCAGGCGTGGAGCCAGCCCTCGGAGGGGGCCGTGGGCCGATCGAAACCCACCTTCTCAGGGGAACTCAGAGGTGCGATGGAAACTGCTCCTCCCTCTCTCATCCCAATGGGAGCGCGATGTCCCCCAGCCGGAGTGGCGCCTCTAGGCCAGGGTCGCGCTGGGGCCGGGCGGCCATCATGGTGCATGAAGTGGGCACGCGGGCCCGGTGTGGCCGAAAGGAGGAAGGCCACGGACGGAGAAGTCCGGGTCGGGTGTGTGTGTGTTCTGGTGGGAAGGATCGGCTAGGCCGTGGGCTCGGGGGCTGCGTGAGGTGCATGGGTCAGGTTATGTGGTGCGGGGACAGGGATGGCTATGCTACGAGGCCGGGTCTAACACACGCATCAGACGACAGGGAAAACAGAACGTTGCGGACCCTGGATCCGATGCGACCTCGCGGTCGAGTTTGTAAGTACAGTACCTTGTCTCCTTTCGTGAAGGCGGGTGCGGGACTTCAGCGGCTCTTTTTAGAAGGGTGAGGCGGCGTCCGGGGCTCCCACACTTCACGAGGGGGGGTCTGGTCCTTCAGCCTCACAGCAAGAACGGGGTGTTACAGGTGGCAAGTGAACAAAGCGGGGCAGCCGGGCACGCTGTCTACGTCTGGGCCGTCCGAGGCTTGAAGATGATCACAACGCCGATTCCAGCGGGAGGGGTGAAGGTGAGCAGCGAGCCTTTGGAGAGCGAGGTGACGGGGGGGAGCCCAGCACGGCAACGGGGGAGCGGCTCAGATTGAGCGAGACTCTTCCCAAGGCAGGGGCGGCTAAGCAGTCGGGTCTCGGCTCAAGGAGGGGCTGGGGGGCACGAGAGTCACGGCTCCTACGAGGGAAGGAACACCACAGTCCAGCGGTGGGCGAGTGAAGGTCAGGTTGAGCCCAATGGTCCTGGGGCTCAGTTCAGGGGGCAAGCTCGCTTCCAAGCCCTTGGAGATCGTTTTGAAAAGCACAAGTTTCTTGAAAGTAAAAATAAAGCAAAGTCTCTAGCAAAAGGTTCCTCTTCTCTCCCTTGGCAGCAAGGTCACCACTGCAGGCCAGTCCCCCAGGAGAGGGACAGTCTTCCTCCTTACAGCTTTCCTGGCGCCTCCTCCTCAGGCAGAGATTCTTCTTGGGTCAAAGCGGATCTGATTTCTTAGGAGCAGGGCTCCTACCTTTATACTGCATTTCTTTTGTTCTCCCAGGTCAGGGGGGCCCTTGTCTAGTTCAGTCCAGTTCTAGAGCACTTTGTTGACGCGATGCAGGCTTCTTCTTTCAGAGTGCAGGGCAGAGTGATCAGACGCTTCACAGGGGGCGGAGCCGGCATTGTGGTGGCAGAGCACAGTCCTATTCAGAGTCCAGGTGTACTCTCCCACCCATCTACCTGTCAATCTTTCTATTCACCACCAGGCTACCTAGCCCTGCCCATCTGGGTTCCCCCAGCCCTGTCACTCACGCGAGCCAGACATCAGATACACATCACGCAGAGGCGGGCTGAAATAGTTAGGCAAGCAAAGGCCAACTTTCTAAAAGGGGCATTTGCAAACGCAGAATATTAAAATAAACCTTACGAAAAGATGTACCTTATTATTCCGAGTTCAGGCATACTAAACTCGATCTTCTACAATGTTCCCTGGGTAGGTTAGGATCATAGGATGTAACAATCCTAACCGCCCATTCTGGCCTATGAGAACAGGGTAGCCTTACAATAGTGAAAAACGAAAATGGCTGTAATTCACTATTAGGACATGCCACACACATCAGGGCTTGTCCTACCTTATGCCTACAATGCACCCTGCCCTTGGACCTACCACAGGGGTGACTAACATGAAGTTAAGGAAAGGTTTAGCGATTGGCAAGTGTGTGCACTTGCCAGTCAGCATGTCAGTACCAGACTGCACGCAGGTTCTGCAATGGCAGACCCTAGACAAATTTTTACCAGGCCGCTTCTGTGGGTGGCACAACCAGTGCTGCAAGCCCACCAGCCGTATTCGTATTTACACGCCCTGGCACTCCTGGTGTACTTTACTGGGGTCTGACAGTAAACCAAATAAGCCAATCATGGAATCCAACCAACATATACATTTTACATAGGGAGAGCATATGCACTTTAGCACTGAACAGCAGTGGTAAAGTGTCCAGAGTCATAAAACAGCCAACAGCAGGTCAGAAAAAATGCAGGAGGAAGGCAAAAAGTTGAGGGATGACCCTGCAAAAAGGGCCAAGTCCAACACTCACACATTGTTCACCCTGCATTCTCACACACTGCTGGCCCTGGACACCCACACACTGCTCACCCTGCACACTCACACACTCCTCACCCTGCACACTTACAACATGTTTGCCCTGCACACTCACACACTGCTCACCCTCCACACTCACACACTGCTCACCTGCATATGAACCCACTAATCACCCTGCACACTCACACATGGCTGGCCCTGGACACCCACATACTGTTCACCCTGCACACCCACACACTGCTCACCCTGCACACTCACACACTGCTGGCCCTGGACACCCACACACTGCTCACCCTGCACACTCACACACAGCTCACCCTGCACAACCAAACACTGCTCACCCCGCACACCCACACACTGCTAAACCTGCACAGCCACACTCTCCTCACCCAGCACACTCACACTGCTGGCCCTGGGCACCCACACACTGCTCACCGTGCATACTCACACACTACTCACCCTGCATGCTCACACACTGCTCACCCTGCACACGCACACACTTCTCACACTCACACACTGCTCACCCTGCACACCCACACACTGCTCACCCTGCATACTCACACACTGCTCACCCTGCATACTAACACATGGCTCACCATGCATACTCACACACTGCTCATGCTGCACACTCACACTGCTCAACATCCACACCCACACACTGCTTACACTCACACACTGCTCACCCTGCACACCCACACACTGGTCAACTTGCACTCTCAAGCACTGCTCACTCTTTAATACACTGTTGGCCCTGGACACTCACACACTGCTCACCCTGCACACTCACATTCTGCTCACCCTGCACACCCACACACTGCTCATCCTGCTCACTCACACTCTACTCACCCTGCACACCCACAGACTTCTCACTCTGCACACCCACACATTGCTCACCCTGCACACTCACACACTGCTCACCCAGCACACTCACACTGCTGGCCCTGGACACCCACTCACTGCTCACCCTGCATACTCACACACTACTCACCCTGCACACCCACAATCTGCTCACCCTGCATACTCACACACTGCTCACCCTGAATGCTCATACACTGCTGGCCCTGGACACCCACACACAGCTCACCCTGCACAACCATACACTGATCACCCTGTACATCCACACACTGCTCACCCTGCACATCCACATACTGCTCACCCTGCACACACACTGCTCGCCTTGCACACTCACACACTGCTCACCCTGCACACTCACACACTGCTCACCTGCATATGAACACACTGATCACCCTGCACACTCACATATGGCTGGCCCTGGACACCCACACACTGCTCACCCTGCACACCCACACACTGCTCACCCTGCACTCTCAAGCACTGCTTACTCTATAACACACAGCTGGCCCTGATCACCCACACACTGCTCACTCTGCTCACTCAAACACTGCTCACCCTGCACACTCACATACTGCTGGCCCTGGAAACCCACACACTGCACACACTGCACACTCATACACAGCTCATCCTGCACAACCACACACTGCTCACCCTGCATACCCACACACTGCTCAACCTGCACAGCCACACTCTCCTCACCCTGCACACTCACACTGCTGGCCCTGGGCACCCACAGACTGCTCACCGTGCATACTCACACACTACTCACCCTGCATACTCACACACTGCTGGCCCTGGACACCCACACACTGCTCACCCTGCACATGTACACACTTCTCACACTCACACACTGCTCACCGTGCACACCCACACACTGCTCACCCTGCATACTCACAAGCTGCTCACCCTGCATACTCACACACGGCTCACCCTGCAGACTCACACACTGCTCACCCTGCATACTCACACACTGCTGGGCCTGGACACCCACACACTGCTTACCCTGCACATCCACACTCTCCTCACCCTGCACACTCACACTGCTGGCCCTGGACACCCACACACTGCTCACTGTGCATACTCACACACTACTCACTCTGCATGCTCACAAACTGCTCACCCTGCATACTCACACACTGCTGGCCCTGGACACCCACACACTGCTCACCCTGCGCACGTACACATTTCTCACACTCACAAACTGCTCACCCTGCACACCCACACACTGCTGAACCCTGCATACTCACACACTGCTCACACTCACACACTGCTCACCCTAGACACCCACACACTGCTCACCCTGCATATCAACACACTGCTCACCCTGTACACTCACACACTGCTGGCCATGGACATATGTACACTGCTCAGCCTGCATACCCACACACTGGTCAACCTGCACTCTCAAGCACTGCTCACTCTTTAACACACTGCTGGCCCTGGACACTCAAACACTGTTCACCCTGCACACTCACACACTCCTCACCCGGCACACCCACACACTGCTCACCCAGCTCACCCACACTCTGCTAACCCTGAACACCCACAGACTGCTCACCCTGCACACCCACACATTGCTCACCCTGCACACTCACCCACTGCTCACCGTGCACACTCACTGCTGGCCCTGGACACCCACACTCTCCTCACTCTGCATCATCACACACTACTCACCCTGCACACCCACACACTGCATACTCACACATTGCTCATCCTGTACACTCACACACTTCTCACACTCGCACACCGCTCACCCTGCACACCCACACACTGCTCACCCTGCATACTCACACACTGCTGAACCTGGACCACCACACACTGCTCAGCCAGTACTCTCACACACTGCTCAACATGCACACTGTTAGACGGACCGGGAGGGTCGGCCGAGGACAAGGGGAGAGGTCTCCGGGGAGAGCCGTCTCCAGCGATCGTACAGACGAGTAACTTCCCCCCCACAGATGTACACCACACAAAGATAGGTTTTAGCGTTATTTATAAGCAATCTTTAGGTACGATAGAATGGTACAAGGAGGTCAGGACTCAGGGGTCCCCTCGATTCTAGTCTCTTGGTTGGGAAAGGGGGTAGCGGGACAGTCTTGTTACCAATCTGGTAGATGCGATGAAATGCTGGATAGCTCACAATCCTCGAGCTCGGTGTTCTAGTTGGACGGGCCGCGGCAGCGCCAGCAGGTCCCGGTGAAGGTGGTGGTTACAACAGTCCGCGGCAGCGTCAGCAGGTCCCAACGAAGGTGGTAGTTACAACGGTCCGCGGCAGCGCCAGCAGGTCCCAATGGAGGTGGTAGTTACAACGGTCCGCGGCAGCGCCAGCAGGTCCCGACGAGGATGGAGGATGCAGAAGGCCGCGGCAGCGCCAGCAGGCAGAGTGATAGTTCACAAGGCAGGGCTACGGCAGCGCCGGTAGTCCGTCAAGGATGAGTTCTTCTCGGTGTCTCTCGACTCCAGGATACAACTGCCTTCCTGCTCTGGAGCTGCCCCAGTTATAGGTCTGGCGCCCTTTGATGTCCGGACCCTCGCACTTGGAGGTCGGGAGGTCCGGGGTGAGGGAGTCCAGACACCCAGCAGGGGGGTGGAGCCAGCGCCCGGGGGAGCTGGGGGGCGATCGGCACCTGGCGGGGGAGAGCCATCGACACTTCTTTCTCCCATCGACCTGCCAAGTGGTCCGTTCACCTCCTGGGTGGATGGTGGTGCCGGGATGTCGGGGCCTGGCCAGGCCCAGGGTTAGGGTCGAGCTGAGGCCACGCGGCCTCGTGGTGCAGTGTCCAAGATGGCGGCTGGGCTGGGCGAGGGAGCCGGTAGTGGTTCGGCCCCATGATACAGAGATGTCCGGGGGCAGGAGTCCCGTCTGGAGACGGGGTGCGGGTTGTTTCGGTGGGTAACACCTGGAGGGCCGGGGCTCGGGCCCTGTCATGCGGGGAGGGAGCAAGCCCTTCATGTGGCCTGTCCAACATGCGTCCCCCCCAGCTGAAGGCGGGGAGAGTCACCCATCCTCTTGGGGACTCTCCTCGTCGAGGCGGAAAAAGCGTGACAGGCCATCTGCGTTGGCGTGGTCTTGGCCCGGTCGATGTTCCACAGTGAAGTCCATCCCCTGCAGGGAGATGGACCAACGCAATAGTTTGGGGTTTTCCCCCCACATCTGCATTAGCCACTGCAGGGGTCAATGATCTGTTTGCACCCGGAAGTGGGTACCGAAGAGATAGGGCCGGAGCTTTTTGAGGGCCCACACCACTGCGAAGGCCTCCCTCTCGATGGTGCTCCATCGCTGTTCTCGGGCCAGGAGGCGTCTGCTGATGTAGGCCACCGGTTGATCAAGTCCCTCGGAGTTCAGCTGGGAGAGGACCGCCCCGATGCCATGGTCGGAGGCATCTGTTTGTACGATGAATTCCCGACTGTAGTCGGGGGCCTGGAGCACAGGGGCGGTGCACATGGCGGCTTTCAGCTTCTCGAAGGCCGCTTGACAGTCTGGGGTCCAGTTGATCTTCTTCGGGTGGTTTTTGGATGTGAGTCCCGTGAGGGGCCCCACAATGCTGCCATAGTCCCTCACGAACCGCCGGTAGTAGCCGGTGAGCCCCAAGAAGGCTCGGACCTCGGTCTGCGTGACTGGGGGCTGCCAGGACTGGATGGCAGCGATTTTGAGTTGCAGAGGGGCCACCAGACCCCTTCCCACCTGGTGTCCGAGATAGGTCACGGACCCCTGACCAATTTGGCACTTGCTGGCCTTGATGGTGAGGCCGGCCCGTTGGAGGGCCTGCAGGACCTCTCGGAGGTGGTGGAGGTGGTCGGACCAGTGGCGGCTGTACACAGCGATATCTTCCAGGTAGGCGGCGCTGAACTCCTCGAGCCCCGCCAAGACCTGGTTCACCAGTCGCTGAAAAGTAGCTGGGGCATTCTTCATGCCGAAGGGCATGACTTTGAAGTGGTAGTGGCCATCGGGGGTAGAAAAGGCGGATCGTTCTTGGGCCCGGGGTGTGAGACCGATCTGCCAGTAGCCCGCTGTCAAGTCGAAGATGCTGAGGTAGCGGGCAGCCCCCATGCGGTCGATCAGTTCATCCGCTCGGGGGATGGGATGAGCGTCGGTTCTGGTAACAGCATTCAAGCCCCGATAGTCGACGCAGAATCGGAGCTCAGGAGTGGTGCCGGGGGCAGCAGCTTTGGGGACCAGCACGACCGGGCTGGCCCAGGGGCTGTCCGAGGGCTCGATGACCCCGAGCGTGAGCATCTTTGATACCTCCTCTTGGATGCAGGCCCGTACCCGATCTGGTACGCGGTACGCCCGGTGTCTGATAGGGGGACTGTCCCCAGTGTCCACGTCGTGCAAGCACCAGGGGGTGACCCCTGGGGTGAGGGAAAACAAGGTAGCAAACTGCAGCAGGAGGTCCCGGCAGCCTTGGCGCTGTTCCGGGGTGAGGGCATCGGAGAGCCGGACCCCGTCCACGGAACCATCTTTCTCACGAGTCTTCAGGAGATCAGGGAGAGGCTCGGAGTCTTCTTCTGCTCCACTGTCTGTAGCCATCAGGAGGCTGAGCTCCGAGCGCACAAAGTGGGGTTTGAGTCTGTTGGTGTGGAGGACCCGGAGGGGGTTCCGTGGAGATTCCATATCGATGATATAGGTGACGGGGCTCTTGCGTTCGACCACTTTGAAGGGCCCCGTCCACTTGTCCTGCAAGGCACATGGTTCGGTGGGGGACATCACCCATACTTGTTGGCCAGGTTCGAATTCGATGGAGGAGGCATATTGATCGTACCATTTTTTCATGTCCTCCTGACTGGCCTCAAGGTTCGCTTTCGCCATTTCTCTGAATCGCCTGGTCTGATTGCGTAGGGTCAGGAGGTACTTGAAGACGTCTGGAGGGGTCCTTAGGGGGGCCATCTCCCAACCTTCTTTGACTAGGCTGAGGGGCCCTCGCACAGGGTGCCCGTACAAGAGTTTGAAAGGGCTAAAGCCGAGGGACTTCTGGGGAACTTCTCGATAGGCGAAGAGGAGGCACGGAAGTAGTACATCCCACTGGCGACGGAGGGGTTCTTCCAACCCCCCAATCATTCCCTTGAGCGTGCGGTTGAACCGCTCGACTAGTCCGTTTCCTTGAGGGTGATAGGGGGTCGTGAATCGGTAGGTGACCCCGCACTGTTGCCTGAGGGACTTCATATACTTCGAAATAAAGTTTGTGCCTCTGTCGCTGACGACTTCTCGGGGGAAGCCCACCCGGGAGAAGATCCCCATTAAGGCCCGGCCGACCACCGGGGCTGTTACAGTTCACAGGGGCACAGCCTCGGGGTAGCGGGTGGCGTGGTCCACCAGTACCAGGATGAACCGATGTCCTTGTGCTGTACGGGGGTCCAGGGGCCCCACAATGTCTATTCCCACCCTCTCGAACGGGGTGGTGACAACTGGGAAGGGTTGAAGAGGTGCTTTGAGTTTGCGGCCGCTCTTCCCGCTGGCCTGGCACGTGGGGCAGGACCGGCAGTGGTTGAGGACGTCGTTTCTCATCTTTGGCCAGAAAAAGTGGGTCACCAGGCGACTGTAGGTTTTGTCCTGGCCCAGGTGTCCAGCCAGAGGGACATCGTGGGCCAAATTTAACAGGAAGTCTCTAAAAAGGAGGGGCACCACCAGCACTCGACTGGCCCCTAACTCCGCGATTCTCTGTTCACTGTACAATAGTTCGTTGTCCCAATAGATCCAATGGGCTCCGGTGGTGTCCCCTGCGCTCTGGGCGAGGGCTTGCTGGCGGCGTCCCTCGAGGGAGGGACAGGTCTTCTGTTCTTGACGGAACTGTTCCTGGGTGGGCCCCCCTTCTTGACGCCACTGAGCCAGGTTGGGAAGGTCCTGGGGCTGAGTGAGCCCTTCGGGGGTTTGCTCTGGGGGGTCGGTATGGTCGGTGTCCTCTACTGGAGCGATCGGGGGAGGAGGTGCTGGCCATTCTGGTTCTTCTGGTCGGGGGATGGCACGGGCGGCCATGGACCGGGTGGTTACGCACGCCCAGTCCGGGAGGCCCAACATCCCCAGGTGCTCTCTTCTTTCTATGGCGGCCCACGGGGAACTCTCAAGATCATTCCCCAGGAGACAGTCCACGGGGGCATCATCTCGGACCGTCACCTTCAACATGCCGGAGACTCCTCCCCATTCGAAGGGGACGCAGGCCATCCGACATAGACTTTCCGAATTGTCGGCTGAACGGACGGGGCAGAGAATGTTCGGCAGGATCTGCTCTGGTTTTACCAGGTGACAGCGGACGGCCGTCACACTGGCCCCCGTGTCACGTAGTGCTTCGGCCCGGCGTCCATTAATGTTCACCCACTGACTATATTTTCTGGTGTTGGCGGGTAGGGGAGCCCGCGGGACCAGGTCTCTTCCCCCTAGGCACGCTAGAACCATAGCGGCCGGTTCCCACTCTTGTTGTCCCTGCTCGTATTCTTCCTGTTCTTCGGAGATTTGTTCTCCCCCCAGGGCGGCGGCAGCTACCTGGCGGGGTCTCGGAGTTTGGTTCTGTGGACAGTTCGGGTCATTGGCGTAGTGGCTGATTCGCTGGCATCGGTGACACGTGACATTGGCTCGAAGCCCCGCGCGCATCGGGGGGTTGCCCCGGCTGGCCAGGGGCGGGGTGCTGGCAGCGGGAGCGGCCGGGACGGTGTCTCTTCCTCGTCCCTGGCCTCCTCCTCCTCCTCGGGGACGGTGCTGACCTTGGTTGTTCCGGTTCTGTTCGTGCGGCCCTCTCCGGCCCACTCGGGTGCTTTCCCACCGGTCAGCTTCGGCGGCGAGTTGCCGTGGGTCAGTCAATTTACTGTCGAGGAGGTGCTGCCTGAGCTCGACGAAGCAGTTGTTAGAGAGGTGCTCCCACACCATGAGATTAAAAAGTTGCTCGTAGGTCGTTAAGTGGCTTCCCTTGATCCAACCCTCGAAGGCTCGGCTGAAATAGTTGACATATTCCACTCAAGTTGTACCCGGGATCCGGGTGCAGTCTCGGAACCTCTGGCGGTACATTTCGGGTGTGAGCCCATATCGGGTGAGGAGGGCAGCCTTCATGTGGTCATAGGATGACATCAGGTGGTCTGGGAGCTGTAACAGGGCATCGCGGCCTTCATTGAAGAACCTCCCCCATAGACCGGCTCCCTAGTCACTTCGATCGATCCGGTGGGAGGTCATGGCGATCTCGTAGGCCTTGAACCACTGTTGTATGTCGTCTTCTCGGACATACTCTCGAACGACATCCTTGGGGATGTGGACTTTCTTTTCTGTCGCTCCCGGGGTGCGCGGTCGCTCGGGCACCTCCAGTTCTTTGTTCTGCTTCCGTAGGTCTATCTCTGCCAGTTTGCGCTCGTGTTCGTATGCTAATCTCTTTTCTTCGAGCTCTCTCTGCCTCTGTTTTTCTTCCCGTTCTTCTCGGAGCCGCAGATGCTCTAGGTTCAGTTTTTGTTCGGCTAATTTTAGTTCACCGTCCATTTTGAGCCGTGCCATTTCTAACTCATTTAGTCTGTTTTTTTCTCTCTCTTGGATCTCTTCCTGCGAGAGGCCCGTTCTTCGCTCTTCGGGAGCCGTGGTGTTCCTCTCTGATGCTGCAATGTTTTGGTCCGGGGATCTGGCGGCCCCGGTTTCTGCCCACGACTCAATGGCGTGCTTGAAATCGTCTTTGGTACTCAGGCCGGTGGTAGCAATGCCTAGTTCAATGCAGAATTGTTTCAATTCACGATGGCTGTACTCTTCCAATTTCTCCATCTGGAATTTCTCGGTGGATCCGCTCTCTTTGGTTGACATTGTGGTTTTGTCGTGGGGTGAGCTACTCTCTGTAAGGCAGGGCTACGGCAGCACCGGTAGTCCGTCAAGGATGAGTTCTTCTCGGTGTCTCTCGACTCCAGGATACAACTGCCTTCCTGCTCTGGAGCTGCCCCAGTTATAGGTCTGGCGCCCTTTGATGTCCGGACCCTCGCACTTGGAGGTCGGGAGGTCCGGGGTGAGGGAGTCCAGACACCCAGCAGGGGGGTGGAGCCACCGCCCGGGGGAGCTGGGGGGCGATCGGCACCTGGCGGGGGAGAGCCATCGACACTTCTTTCTCCCATCGACCTGCCAAGTGGTCCGTTCACCTCCTGGGTGGATGGTGGTGCCGGGATGTTGGGGCCTGGCCAGGCCCAGGGTTAGGGTCGAGCTGAGGCCACGCGGCCTCGTGGTGCAGTGTCCAAGATGGCGGCCGGGCCGGGCGAGGGAGCCGGTAGTGGTTCGGCCCCATGATACAGAGATGTCCGGGGGCAGGAGTCCCGTCTGGAGACGGGGTGTGGGTTGTTTCGGTGGGTAACACCTGGAGGGCCGGGGCTCGGGCCCTGTCATGCGGGGAGGGAGCAAGCCCTTCATGTGGCCTGTCCAACACACACTCACAGACTACTCACCCTGCACACTCACACACTGCTCACCCTGCACACCCCCAGACTGCTCACCCTGTACACCCACACTCTGCTCACCCTGCACACCCACATACTGCTCACCCTGCACACCCACATATTGCTCACCCTGCTTACTCATACACAGCTCACCCTGTACACTCAGATACTGCTCACCATGCACACTCACACTGCTGGCCCTGGACACCCACACACTGCTCTATCTGCATAGTTACACATTTCTCACCATTCACACTCACACACTGCTCACCCTGCATCCTCACACACTGCTCGCCCTGCATGCTCACACACTGCTCACTCTGCACACTCACACACTGCGCACCCTGCATGCTCACACACTGCTGGCCCTGTACACCTACACATTGCTCACCCTGCACACTCACACACTGCTCACCCTGCACACTCACACTGCTGGCCCTGGACACCCACACACTGCTCACCCTGCATACTCACACACTACTCACCATGCACATCCACACACTGCTCACCCTGCATACTCACACACTGCTCACCCTGCATGCTCACACACTGCTGTCTCTGGACACCCAAACACTGCTCTCCCTGCACACTCACACACTGCTCACCCTGCACACTCACATATTGCTCACCGTGCACACTCACACACTGCTTACCCTGCACACTCACACACTGCTCTCCCTGAACACTCACACACTGTTCACCCTGCATACTCACACACTCCTCACCCTGCACACTCACAAAATGTTTGCCCTGCACACTCACACACTGCTCACCCTCCACACTCACACACTGCTCACCACCATATGAACCCACTGATCACCCTGCACACTCACACATGGCTGGCCCTGGACACCCACACACTGTTCACCCTGCACACCCACACACTGCTCACCCTGCACACTCACACAATGCTGGCCCTGGACACCCACACACTGCTCAACCTGCACACTCACACACAGCTCACCCTGCACAACTACACACTGCTCACCCCGCACACCCACACACTGCTCAACCTGCACAGCCACACTCTCCTCACCCAGCACACTCACACTGCTGGCCCTGGGCACCCACACACTTCTCACCGTGCATACTCACACACTACTCACCCTGCATACTCACACACTGCTGGCCCTGGACACCCACACACTGCTCACCCTGCACATGTACACACTTCTCACACTCACACACTGCTCACCCTGCACACCCACACACTGCTCACCCTGCATACTCACAAGCTGCTCACCCTGCATACTCACACACGGCTCACCCTGCAGACTCACACACTGCTCACCCTGCATACTCACACACTGCTGGGCCTGGACACCCACACACTGCTTACCCTGCACATCCACACTCTCCTCACCCTGCACACTCACACTGTTGGCCCTGGACCCCCACACACTGCTCACCGTGCATACTCACACACTACTCACTCTGCATGCTCACACACTGCTCACCCTGCATACTCACACACTGCTGGCCCTGGACACCCACACACTGCTCACCCTGCGCATGTACACATTTCTCACACTCACAAACTGCTCACCCTGCACACCCACACACTGCTGAACCCTGCATACTCACACACTGCTCACACTCACACACTGGTCACCCTGCATATCAACACACTGCTCACCCTGTACACTCACACACTGCTGGCCATGGACATATGTACACTGCTCAGCCTGCATACCCACACACTGGTCAACCTGCACTCTCAAGCACTGCTCACTCTTTAACACACTGCTGGCCCTGGACACTCAAACACTGTTCACCCTGCACACTCACACACTCCTCACCCTGCACACCCACACACTGCTCACCCTGCTCACCCACACTCTGCTAACCCTGAACACCCACAGACTGCTCACCCTGCACACTCACACATTGCTCACCCTGCACACTCACCCACTGCTCACCGTGCACACTCACTGCTGGCCCTGGACACCCACACACTCCTCACTCTGCATCATCACACACTACTCACCCTGCACACCCACACACTGCATACTCACACATTGCTCATCCTGTACACTCACACAGTTCTCACACTCGCACAATGCTCACCCTGCATACTCACACACTGCTGAACCTGGACCACCACACACTGCTCAGCCAGTACTCTCACACACTGCTCAACATGCACACTCACAGACTACTCACCCTGCACACTCACACACTGCTCACCCTGCACACCCCCATACTGCTCACCCTGTACACCCACACTCTGCTCACCCTGCACACCCACATACTGCTCACCCTGCACACACCCACATATTGCTCACCCTGCACACTCACACACTGCTCACCCTGCTTGCTCATACACAGCTCACCCTGTACACTCACATACTGCTCACCATGCACCCTCACACTGCTGGCCCTGGACACCCACACACTGCTCTATCTGCATAGTTACACATTTCACACCATTCACACTCACACACTGCTCACCCTGCATCCTCACACACTGCTCTCCCTGCATGCTCACACACTGCTCACTCTGCACACTCACACACTGCGCACCCTGCATGCTCACACACTGCTGGCCCTGTACACCTACACATTGCTCACCCTGCACACTCACACACTGCTCACCCTGCACACTCACACTGCTGGCCCTGGACACCCACACACTGCTCACCCTGCATACTCACACACTACTCACCATGCACATCTACACACTGCTCACCCTGCATACTCACACACTGCTCACCCTGCATGCTCACACACTGCTGTCTCTGGACACACAAACACTGCTCTCCCTGCACACTCACACACTGCTCACCCTGCACACTCACATATTGCTCACCGTGCACACTCACACACTGCTTACCCTGCACACTCACACACTGCTCTCCCTGAACACTCACACACTGTTCACCCTGCATACTCACACACTCCTCACCCTGCACACTCACAAAATGTACGCCCTGCACACTCACACACTGCTCACCCTCCACACTCACACACTGCTCACCACTATATGAACCCACTGATCACCCTGCACACTCACACATGGCTGGCCCTGGACACCCACACACTGTTCACCCTGCACACCCACACACTGCTCACCCTGCACACTCACACAATGCTGGCCCTGGACACCCACACACTGCTCACCCTGCACACTCACACACAGCTCACCCTGCACAACTACACACTGCTCACCCCGCACACCCACACACTGCTCAACCTGCACAGCCACACTCTCCTCACCCAGCACACTCACACTGCTGGCCCTGGGCACCCACACACTGCTCACCGTGCATATTCACACACTACTCACCCTGCATGCTCACTCACTGCTCACCCTGCATACTCACAAACTACTCACCCTAGACACCCACACACTGCTCACCCTGCACACGCACACACTTCTCACACTCACACACTGCTCACCCTGCACACCCTGCACACCCACACACTGCTCACCCTGCATACTCACACACTGCTCACCCTGCATACTCACACATGGCTCACCCTGCATACTCACACACTGCTCATGCTGCACACTCACACTGCTCACCATCCACACCCACACACTGCTCACACTCACAAACTGCTCACCCTGCACACCCACACACTGGTCAACCTGCACTCTCAAGCACTGCTCACTCTTTAATACACTGCTGGCCCTGGACACTCACACACTGCTCACCCTGCACACTCACACACTGCTCACCCTGCACACCCACACACTGCTCATCCTGCTCACTCACACTCTGCTCACCCTGCACACCCACAGACTTCTCACTCTGCACACCCACACATTGCTCACCCTGCACACTCACACACTGCTCACCCAGCACACTCACACTGCTGGCTCTGGACACCCACTCACTGCTCACCCTGCAAGCTCACACACTACTCACCCTGCACACCCACAATCTGCTCACCCAGCATACTCACAAACTGCTCACCCTGCATGCTCATACACTGCTGGCCCTGGACACCCACACACAGCTCACCCTGCACAACCATACACTGATTACCCTGTACATCCACACACTGCTCACCCTGCACATCCACACACTGCTCACCCTGCACACACACTGCTCGCCCTGCACACTCACACACTGCTCGCCCTGCACACTCACACACTGCTCACCTGCATATGAACACACTGATCACCCTGCACACTCTCACATGGCCGGCCCTTTACACCCATACACTGCTCACCCTGCACACCCACACACTGCTCACCCTGCACTCTCAAGCACTGCTTACTCTATAAAATACTGCTGGCCCTGATCACCCACACACTGCTCACTCTGCTCACTCACACACTGCTCACACTGCACACTCACACACTGCTGGACCTGGACACCCACACACTGCTCACCCTGCAAAACCACACACTGCTCACCCTGCATACCCACACACTGCTCAACCTGCACAGCCACACTCTCCTCACCCTGCACACTCACACTGCTGGCCCTGGGCACCCACAGACTGCTCACCGTGCATACTCACACACTACTCACTCTGCATACTCACACACTGCTGGCCCTGGACACCCACACACTGCTCACCCTGCACACGCACACACTTCTCACACTCACACACTGCTCACCCTGCACACCCACACACTGCTCACCCAGCATACTCACATGCTGCTCACCCTGCATACTCACACATGGCTCACCCTGCACACTCACACACTGCTCATCCTGCATACTCACACACTGCTGGGCCTGGACACCCACACACTGCTCACCGTGCATACTCACACACTACTCACCCTGCATGCTCACACACTGCTCAGCCTGCATACTCACACACTGCTGGCCCTGGACACCCACACACTGCTCACCCTACACATGCACACACTTCTCACACTCACACCCTGCTCACCCTGCACACCCACACACTGCTCACCCTGCATACTCACACGCTGCTCACCCTGCATACTCACACACTGCTCACCCTGCAAATCCACACTCTCCTCACCCTGCACAATCACACTGCTGGCCCTGGACACCCACACACAGCTCACCATGCATACTCACACACTACTCACCCTGCATGCTCACACACTGCTCACCCTGCATACTCACACACTGCTGGCCCTGGACACGCACACACTGCTCACCCTGCGCACGCACACATTTCTCACACTCACAAACTGCTCACCCTGCACACCCACACACTGCTCACCCTAGACACCCGCACAATGCTCACCCTGCATATCAACACACTGCTCACCCTGTACACTCACACACTGCTGGCCATGGACATATGTACACTGCTCAGCCTGCACACCCACACACTGGTCAACCTGCACTCTCAAGCACTGCTCACTCTTTAACACACTGCTGGCCCTGGACACTCACACACTGTTCACCCTGCACACTCACACACTGCTCACCCTGCACACCCACACACTGCTCACCCTGCTCACCCACACTCTGCTCACCCTGAACACCCACAGACTGCTCACCCTGCACACCCACACATTGCTCACCCTGCCCACTCACACACTGCTCACCCTGCACACTCACTGCTGGCCCTGGACACCCACACACTCCTCACCCTGCATCATCACACACTACTCACCCTGCACACCCACACACTGCCCACACTGCATTCTCACACACTGCTCATCCTGTACACTCACACACTTCTCACACTCGCACACTGCTCAACCTGCACACCCACACACTGCTCACCCTGCATACTCACACACTGCTGACCCTGCATACTCACACACTGCTAAACCTGCACACCCACACTCTGCTCCACTGCACAACCATAGACTGTTCACCCTGCACACCCATACATTGCTCACCCTGCACACTCACACACTCTTCACCCTGCATGCTCACACATTGCTCACCCTTCACTCTCAAGCACTGCTCACTCTTTAACATACTGCTGGCCCTGCACACCCACACACTGCTCACCCTGCTCACCCACACTCTGCTCACCCTGCACACCCTCAGACTGCTCACCCTGCACACCCACACATTGCTCACCCTGCACACTCACACACTGCTCACCCTGCACACTCACTGCTGGCCCTGGACACCCACACACTCGTCACCCTGCATCATCACACACTATTCACCCTGCACACCCACACACTGCCCACACTGCATACTCACACACTGCTCATCCTGTACACTCACACACTTCTCACACTCGCACACTGCTCACCCTGCACACCCACACACTGCCCACCCTGCATACTCACACACTGCTCACCCTGCATACTCACACACTGCTCACCCTGCACACCCACACTCTGCTCCCCTGCACAACCACAGACTGTTCACCCTGCACACCCATACATTGCTCACCCTGCACACTCACACACTGTTCACCCTGCATGCTCACACATTGCTCACCCTTCACTCTCAAGCAATACTGCTGGCCCTGGATACCCACACACTGCTTATCCTGCACACCCATACACTGCTGACCCTGCACTCTCAAGCACTGCTCACTCTTTAACAGACTGTTGGCCCTGGACACCCAAACACTACTCATACTGCACACTCATACACTGCTCACCATCCACAACCACACACTGTTCACCCTGCACAGCCACACACTGCTCACCCTGCACACCTAAACATTGCTCACTCTGCACATCCACACATTGCTCACCATGCACACTCACATACTGCTCACCCTCCACACTCACACTGCTGGCACTGGGCTCCACACACTGCTCACCCTGCATACTCATACACTACTCACCCTGCACAACCACACACTGGTCATCCTGTATACTCACACACTGCTCACCCTGCATGGTCACACACTACTCACCCTGCATATTCACACACTGCTGGCCCTGGACACCCACACACTGCTCACCCTGCATACTCACCCACTTCTCACACTCACACAGTGCTCACCCTGCTTACCCACACACTGCTCACCCTGCATACTCACACTCTGCCCACCCTGTACACTCACACACTGCTCACCCTGCATACTCACACACTGCTGAACCTGGACCACCACACACTGCTCAGCCAGTACTCTCACACACTGCTCACCATGCACACTCACACACTACTCACCCGGCACACTCACACACTGCTCACCCTGCACACCCCCATACTGCTCACTCTGTACACCCACACTCTGCTCACCCTGCACACCCACATACTGCTCACCCTGCACACCCACATATTGCTCACCCTGCACACTCACACACTGCTCACCCTGCTTGCACATACACAGCTGGCCCTGGACACCCACACACTGCTCTATCTGCATAGTTACACATTTCTCACCAATCACACTCACACACTGCTCACCCTGCATACTCACACACTGCTCTCCCTGTATGCTCACACGCTGCTCACTCTGCACACTCACACACTGCACACCCTGCATGCTCACACACTGCTGGCCCTGTGCACCTGCACACTGCTCACCCTGCACACTCACACACTGCTCACCCTGCACACTCACACTGCTGGCCCTGGACACCCACACACTGCTCACCCTGCATACTCACACACTACTCACCATGCACATCCAAAAACTGCTCACCCTGCATACTCACACACTGCTCACCCTGCATGCTCACACACTGCTGTCTCTGGACACCCAAACACTGCTCACCCTGCACACTCACACATTTCTCACCCTGCACACTCACAGATTGCTCACCCTGCACACTCACACACTGCTTACCCTGCACACTCGCGCACTGCTCTCCCTGAACACTCACACACTGTTCACCCTGCATACTCACACATTGCTCACCCTGCACGCTCACACATTGCTCACCCTGCACTCTGAAGCACCGCTCACTCTTTAACACACTACTGGCCCTGGACACCCACACACTGCTCAACCTGCACACCCACACACTCCTCACCCTGCACACTCACAAAATGTTTGCCCTGCACACTCACACACTGCTCACCCTCCACACTCACACACTGCTCACCAGCATATGAACCCACTGATCACCCTGCACACTCACACACGGCTGGCCCTGGACACCCACACACTGTTCACCCTGCACACCCACACACTGCTCACCCTGCACACTCACACACTGCTGGCCCTCGACACCCACACACTGCTCACCCTGCACACTCACACACAGCTCACCCTGCACAACCACACACTGCTCACCCCGCACACCCACAAACTGCTCAACCTGCACAGCCACACTCTTCTCACCCAGCACACTCACACTGCTGGCCCTGGGCACCCACATACTGCTCACCGTGCATACTCACACACTACTCACCCTGCATGCTCACACACTGCTCACCCTGCATACTCACAAACTGCTCACTCTAGACACCCACACACTGCTCACCCTGCACACGCACACACTTCTCACACTCACACACTGCTCACCTTGCACACCCACACACTGCTCACCCTGCATACTCACACACTGCTCACCCTGCATACTCACACATGGCTCACCCTGCATACTCACACACTGCTCACCCTGCACACTCACACGCTGCTTACCCTGCACACCCACACACTAATCATCCTGCTCACTCACACTCAGCTCACCCTGCACACCCACAGACTTCTCACTCTGCACACCCACACATTGCTCACCCTGCACACTCACACACTGCTCACCCAGCACACTCACACTGCTGGCTCTGGACACCCACTCACTGCTCACCCTGCAAGCTCACACACTTCTCACCCTGCACACCCACAATCTGCTCACCCTGCATACTCACAAACTGCTCACCCTGCATGCTCATACACTGCTGGCCCTGGACACCCACACACAGCTCACCCTGCACAACCATACACTGATCACCCTGTACATCCACACACTGCTCACCCTGCACATCCACACACTGCTCACCCTGCACACACACTGCTCGCCCTGCGCACTCACACACTGCTCACCCTGCACACTCACACACTGCTCACCTGCATATGAACACACTGATCACCCTGCACACTCTCACATGGCCGGCCCTGGACACCCATACACTTCTCACCCTGCACACCCACACACTGCTCACCCTGCATTCTCAAGCACTGCTTACTCTATAACATACTGCTGGCCCTGATCACCCACACACTGCTCACTCTGCTCACTCACACACTGCTCACCCTGCACACTCACACACTGCTGGCCCTGGACACCCACACACTGCTCACCCTGCACAACCACACACTGCTCACCGTGCATACCCACACACTGCTCAACCTGCACAGCCACACTCTCCTCACCCTGCACACACACACTGCTGGCCCTGGGCACCCACAGATTGCTCACCGTGCATACTCACACACTACTCACTCTGCATACTCACACACTGCTGGCCCTGGACACCCACACACTGCTCACCCTGCACACGCACACACTTCTCACACTCACACACTGCTCACCCTGCACACCCACTGTTAGACCCGGCCCTCGTAACATAGCTAGACCTGACCCCTGCACCTCACACCAGCCCCCAAACTCACGGCCTAGCCGATTCTTCCCACCAGAACTCACACGCACCCAACCCGGACTTCCCGTCCGTGGCCTTCCTCCTTTCGGCCACACCGGGCCCGCGTGCCCACTTCATGCAACAAGATGGCCGCCCAGCCCCAGCGCGACCCTGGCCTAGAGGCGCCACTCCGGCTGGAGAACATCGCGCTCCCCCTGGGATGAGAGAGGGAGGAGCAGTTTCTATCACACCTCTGCGCTTCCTTGGGAAGGTGGGTTTCGATCGACCTGCCGGCCTCCCCGAGGGCTGGCTCCACGCCTGCTGGGTGTCCGGGACTCCTCCCGACCCGGCCCTGGAAGGATCAAAGGACAATGGCAGGAAACCCCAACAAGCGACCCCCAGGTGACAAGACCCCTGCCTGCACAGACTCCGGACATCAAAGAGGAGTCGCCCTATAACAAGGGGTGCTCTGGGACTATCCGGCAGATTCGCCTTGGGAACACCTGAGCCCTGCTGAGTGACTCGCGGCTCCCTGAAGATCGTAAGACCTCCGAACTTGTGCTTGAGCCCTGCTGAGTGACTCGCGGCTCCCTGAAGATCGTAAGACCTCCGAACTTGTGCTTGAGCCTTGCTGAGTGACTCGCGGCTCCCTGAAGATCGTAAGACCTCCGAACTTGTGCTTGAGCCCTGCTGAGTGACTCGCGGCTCCCTGAAGATCGTAAGACCTCCGAACTGATACTCGAGCCTGCCGAGTGACTCGCAGCTCCCACAGACTCTCTTGGTCCCGCCGGACCCCACGACGACAAGCGTATCCCCCAGCTCGAGGATTGTGAGCTGTGCGCCGGGTACGCTCCTGCATTTGATTCCTAACCCCAAAGACTGTCCCGCTACCTCCTAACCCCCCTCCAAGACCTTCTGAGCCCGCGCTCTACTTGTACATATTTTGCCTTGCTGATCATAAAGATCCTACCACTCGATCTGATAAAGATTTGCTCTTAAGAACTCCTCGTGTGGTGTCTCTCTGTCGTGTGGTGCCGAGTGTACGATCCTAGAAGCGAGGTTCCTCCCCTGAGGAGTCTCCTGCCAGTGCCCGGCTACGATACTTCGAGGGTGGGTCTCAGGGCAGTCAGGGCCCCCTCCGGGCCCCTCTGAGGTCGCCTTCTAACATTGGTGGCAAGCGACGGGATTCGGGCTCATCATCTAGAGATCGTACCGTGAACGGCTGACGCACTACCGACAAAGATGGCAGAAGGAAACGCCGTGGTTCTCACAGAAAACGACACCAGTGCCGTGTTCCAGGTGGAACAGCTGGAAGAGTACAATCACAAAGAACTAAAACAATTCTGTAAGGAACTCAAAATCGCTACCACTGGTCTCAACACCAAAGAAGATATGCAAAAGGCACTGCAAGCTTGGGTGGATTCTGGGGCCTCCCGCCCAGAAGGAGCAGGGGAGCCCCACAACGAAGCTGGACCCTCCCGAGGAGAACACAACAGCAACCAGGTGCAAGGCTTCGTACCAGACGGGGGCCGATCCCCGGAGGAACTCGCAGACAGAGAAAAAAGTCGCCATCACGAGCTCGAATTAGCCAAACTCAAAATTGAGGGCGAGTTAAAATTAGCCGAGAAAAAGCTAGCAGTAGAACAGTTGCAAGTACAAGGAGAACTAGAAGAGAAGAAACTCCAACGCGAACACGAGGGAAGGAGACTTCAACTGGAGCATGAACGCAGCTTGAAGGAAATAGAACTGAAAGCAAGAAGCGAAGAAGCGCGGCCCCCGGGGAACCGGGAGGCGGCCACCCCGGCGGAGCAGAAGGTCCACATCCCCAAGGATGTGGTCAAAGAATATTACAAAAATGATGACATTCAGCAGTGGTTCCGGGCCTACGAGGTCGCCATGACCTCCCATCGGGTCCCGCAGAAGGATTGGGGGGCTGGGTTGTGGGGACGATTCCTGAGCGAAGGGAGAGACACCCTGCTCGACCTACCCACCTCCATGCAGACCTCTTATGACCACATGAAAGCGGCCCTCCTCACGAGGTACGGCCTTACCCCGGAGATGTACCGCCAGCGGTTCCGGGACTGCCGGAAGATCCCGGGTACCACCTGGGTGGAATATGTGAATTTCTTCAGCCCCGCCTTCGATGGGTAGATCAAGGGCTGCAAGGTAACCACCCTGGAAGAACTAACCGACCTTATGTTGTGGGAACACCTGGCTGCAAACTGCTTTGTGGAACTACGCCAGCATCAGCTCGACAGCAAGCTCACGGACCCAAGAAAGCTGGCTGTCGAGGCGGATCGCTGGACCAACACCCGGGTCTCCCGGGGCCCGGTAGGAGAATACCCCCGAGCCAGTCAGGGACCACCCCGCCAGAGAGGGGGGGGGAAACCAGGGAGGGCAGAGAGAGTCCCAGGCTAGTCCCCCGAAGTCCCAACCTCCACCTTTCCCGGCACCCCCACCAGCTGTATCCGCCCCCCCCCCTGAGACGGGGGCACCGGGTAACCATCACTTGTTTTCGTTGCCAGAAGCCTGGGCATTACGCCAACGACCCTGAATGCCCCATGGCCCCACGCACCACCCAGGCAGCACCCCCCGCTAGACAGATAGCCAATGTAGCACTGGGGTAGGAGGTTGAGGAGGCCGAGGAGTGGGAACCCGCCGCTATGGCCCTAGTATCCTTAGGAGATAGAGAGATGGTCCCCGGGAGCCTCCTGGCCCCTAACACAAAGAAATATGGGCAGCTCGTAATGATCAATGGCCACCAAGTAGAAGCCCTCCGTGACACCGGGGCCAGCCTCACCGGTGTCCTCAGCCATTTAGTCCACGAAGACCAGGTCCTCCCCAACGTATTTTGCCCTGTCATTTCAGACGACAACACAGAGAGCCTATGTAAGGTAGCCCTGGTGCCTTTTGAGTGGGGAGGGGTGGTCGGTAAACTGAAGGTCGCGGTAAGAACCTCCCAGCCCGTCGACTGTCTCCTGGGGAACGACCTGGAAAGTTCCCCCTGGAGACAAGTCGAGCGCAAGACCCACCTAGGGATGATGGGCATCCCGGAGTGGGTGTGCGCCACCACTCCATCCATGGCGGCTCGACTGACCCCCCTGAGGGAAGTCGACGACGCCCCGACCCCTGAAAATAGGATGGTCCCGGCCGAGGGTCCCCACATTCCCCCACCAGAAGAGTCGATCGCCAGTGACGAACCCGCGCCTTCCGACTCCCCCCAAGTCACCGAGTTAGGCGATCTGCCCGAATTAGCCCAGTGGCACCACGAAGGGGGCCCCTCCCGAGAGGAGTTCTGCCGAGAGCAGGCTACCTGTCCTTCCCTGGTCGGGCCCCGGCAACAGGCAGAGGCCCAGGCCGCCGGCGACCAGACGGGGACGCACCGGGTGTATTGGGAGAATGACCTTTTGTACAGCGAACAGAAGTCGGTGGAGCTAGGGTCCGGCCGGGTGCTGGTGGTACCACTACGCTTCCGAAACCTCCTCCTGGGTTTGGCCCACGACGTCCCCCTCGCAGGCCACTTGGGCCAGGACAAAACGTACAGTCGCCTCGTGACTCACTTCTACTGGCCCCGAATGAAAGCAGACGTAGAAGCCCACTGCAAGTCCCGCCCCACGTGCCAGGCCAGTGGGAAGAGCGGAGGGAAGCGCAAGGCTCCCCTCCAACCCTTCCCTGTCGTCAGTACCCCTTTTGAGCGGGTCGGGATCGACATTGTAGGACCTCTGGACCCCCCAACTTCCCAAGGGCACCGGTTCATCCTCGTCCTGGTGGACCATGCCACCCGTTACCCTGAGGCCATCCCCCTGCGCACCGTCACAGCCCCCGTGGTGGGCCGGGCGTTGATGGGGATCTTCTCCCGCATGGGTTTTCCCCGCGAGGTCGTGAGCGATCGCGATACCAACTTTATCTCCCGATACATGAAGTCCTTATGGCAACAATGCGGGGTGTCCTATAAGTTCACCACCCCGTACCACCCCCAAGGAAACGGCCTGGTAGAGCGGTTTAACCGGACTCTGAAGGGGATGATCGCAGGCCTGGAAGAGCCCCTCCGGCGTAAGTGGGACATCCTGCTCCCCTGCCTTCTATTCGCATACCGAGAAGTTCCCCAGAAATCCTTGGGGTTCAGCCCCTTTGAGTTACTCTACGGGCACCCCGTCAGGGGGCCCGTCAGCCTGGTCAAGGAAGGCTGGGAGGCGGCGCCCCGAGGCCCCCCCGAGATGTGTTCCGTTACGTCCTGACCCTCCGAAATCAGACTAGGAGGTTCCGAGAGATGGCCGAGGCCAACCTGGAGGCGAGTCAGGAGGAGATGAAGCGCTGGTACGACCAGAACGCCACTCTGGTCGAGTTTCAGCCGGGCCAGCAGGTATGGGTCATGGCCCCCGTGAAACCCTGCGCCCTCCAGGATAAATGGACCGGGCCCTTCAAAGTGGTTGAGCGGAAGAGCCAGGTCACGTACTTGGTGGACGTCCAGTCCCCCCGGGACCCCCTCCGGGTCCTCCACGTGAACCGCCTCAAGCCCCACTTTGTGCGGACGGAGCTGAGCCTCCTACTGGCCACTGATGACGGGTCCGAGGAGGAGTCAGATCCTCTCCCTGATCTCCTGTGCAGCAAAGAGAAGGATGGCTCCGTAGAGGGAGTGAACCTCTCCCCGTCTCTCACTCCCCAGCAACGTGAGGATTGCCGCCAGCTCCTAGGGCAGTTTTCGGACCTCTTCTCCCTGGTCCCTAAGGTCACCGACTGGTGTGTCAACACTGCTCACCCTGCACACTCACACACAGCTCACCCTGCACAACCACACACTGCTCACTCTGCATACCCACACACTGCTCAACCTGCACAGCCACACTCTCCTCACCCTGCACACTCACACTGCTGGCCCTGGGCACCCACAGACTGCTCACCGTGCATACTCACACACTACTCACCCTGCATACTCACACACTGCTGGCCCTGGACACCCACACACTGCTCACCCTGCACACACACACACTTCTCACACTCACACACTGCTCACCCTGCACACCCACACACTGCTCACCCTGCATACTCACACGCTGCTCACCCTGCATACTCACACACGGCTCACCATGCACACTCACACACTGCTCACCCTGCATACTCACACACTGCTGGGCCTGGACACTCCCGCACTGCTCACCCTGCACATCCACACTCTCCTCACCCTGCACACTCACACTGCTGGCCCTGGACACCCACACACTGTTCACCATGCATACTCACACACTACTCACCCTGCATGCTCACACACTGCTCACCCTGCATACTCACACACTGCTGGCCCTGGATACCCACACACTGCTCACCCTGCGCACATACACATTTCTCACACTCACAAACTGCTCACCCTGCACACCCACACACTGCTCACCCTGCATACTCACACACTGCTCACACTCACACACTGCTCACCCTAGACACCCACACACTGCTCACCCTGCATATCAACACACTGCTCACCCTGTACACTCACACACTGCTGGCCATGGACATATGTACACTGCTCAGCCTGCACACCCACACACTGGTCAACCTGCACTCTCAAGCACTGCTCACTCTTTAACACACTGCTGGACCTGGACACTCACACACTGTTCACCCTGCACACTCACACGCAGCTCACCCTGCACACCCACACACTGCTCACCCTGCTCACCCACACTCTGCTCACCCTGAACACCCACAGACTGCTCACCCTGCACACCCACACATTGCTCACCCTGCACACTCACACACTGCTCACCCTGCACACTCACTGCTGGCCCTGGACACCCACACACTCCTCACCCTGCATCATCACACACTACTCACCCTGCACACCCACACACTTCCCACACTGCATACTCACACACTGCTCATCCTGTACACTCACACAGTTCTCACACTCGCACACTGCTCACCCTGCACACCCACACACTGCTCACCCTGCATACTCACACACTGCTCACACTGCTCACCCTGCATACTCACACACTGCTCACCCTGCACACCCACACTCTGCTCCACTGCACAACCACAGACTGTTCACCCTGCACACCCATACATTGCTCACCCTGCACACTCACACACTGTTCACCCTGCATGCTCACACATTGCTCACCCTTCAATCTCAAGCACTGCTCACTCTTTAACATTCTGCTGGCCCTGGATACCCACACACTGCTTATCCTGCACACCCATACACTGCTGACCCTGCACTCTCAAGCACTGCTCACTCTTTAACAGACTGTTGGCCCTGGACACCCAAACACTACTCACACTGCACACTCATACACTGCTCACCCTCCACAACCACACACTGTTCACCCTGCACAGCCACACACTGCTCACCCTGCACACCTAAACATTGCTCACTCTGCACATCCACACATTGCTCACCATGCACACTCACATACTGCTCACCCTGCACACTCACACTGCTGGCCAGGGGCTCCACACACTGCTCACCCTGCATACTCATACACTACTCACCCTGCACACCCACACACTGGTCATCCTGCATACTCACACACTGCTCACCCTGCATGCTCACACACTACTCACCCTGCATATTCACACACTGCTGGCCCTGGACACCCACACACTGCTCACCCTGCACACTCACTGACTTCTCACAATCACACAGTGCTCACCCTGCACACCCACACACTGCTCACTCTGCATACTCACACTCTGCTCACTCTGCTCACCCTGTACACTCACACACTGCTCACCCTGCATACTCACACACTGCTGAACCTGGACCACCACACACTGCTCAGCCAGTACTCTCACACACTGCTCATCATGCACACTCACACACTACTCACCCTGCACACTCACACACTGCTCACCCTGCACACCCCCATACTGCTCACCCTGTACACCCACTCTCTGCTCACCCTGCACACCCACATACTGCTCACCCTGCGCACCCACATATTGCTCACCCTGTACACTCACACACTGCTCACCCTGCTTGCTCATACACAGCTCACCCTGTACACTCACATACTGCTCACCATGCACACTCACACTGCTGGCCCTGGACACCCACACACTGCTCTATCTGCATAGTTACACATTTCTCACCATTCACACCCACACACTGCTCACCCTGCATACTCACACACTGCTCTCCCTGCATGCTCACACACTGCTCACTCTGCACACTCACACACTGCGCACCCTGCATGCTCACACACTGCTGGCCCTTTACACCTACACACTGCTCACCCTGCACACTCACACACTGCTCACCCTGCACACTTACACTGCTGGCTCTGGACACCCACACACTGCTCACCATGCATACTCACACACTACTCACCCTGCATGCTCACACACTGCTCAGCCTGCATACTCATACACTGCTGGCCCTGGACACCCACACACTGCTCACCCTGCACACGCACACACTGCTCACCCTGCTCACCCACACTCTGCTCACCCTGAACACCCACAGACTGCTCACCCTGCACACCCACACATTGCTCACCCTGCACACTCACACACTGCTCACCCTGCACACTCACTGCTGGCCCTGGACACCCACACACTCCTCACCCTGCATCATCACACACTACTCACCCTGCACACCCACACACTTCCCACACTGCATACTCACACACTGCTCATCCTGTACACTCACACAGTTCTCACACTCGCACACTGCTCACCCTGCACACCCACACACTGCTCACCCTGCATACTCACACACTGCTCACCCTGAATACTCACACACTGCTCACCCTGCACACCCACACTCTGCTCCACTGCACAACCACAGACTGTTCACCCTGCACACCCATACATTGCTCACCCTGCACACTCACACACTGTTCACCCTGCATGCTCACACATTGCTCACCCTTCAATCTCAAGCACTGCTCACTCTTTAACATTCTGCTGGCCCTGGATACCCACACACTGCTTATCCTGCACACCCATACACTGCTGACCCTGCACTCTCAAGCACTGCTCACTCTTTAACAGACTGTTGGCCCTGGACACCCAAACACTACTCACACTGCACACTCATACACTGCTCACCCTCCACAACCACACACTGTTCACCCTGCACAGCCACACACTGCTCACCCTGCACACCTAAACATTGCTCACTCTGCACATCCACACATTGCTCACCATGCACACTCACATACTGCTCACCCTGCACACTCACACTGCTGGCCAGGGGCTCCACACACTGCTCACCCTGCATACTCATACACTACTCACCCTGCACACCCACACACTGGTCATCCTGCATACTCACACACTGCTCACCCTGCATGCTCACACACTACTCACCCTGCATATTCACACACTGCTGGCCCTGGACACCCACACACTGCTCACCCTGCACACTCACCGACTTCTCACAATCACACAGTGCTCACCCTGCACACCCACACACTGCTCACTCTGCATACTCACACTCTGCTCACCCTGTACACTCACACACTGCTCACCCTGCATACTCACACACTGCTGAACCTGGACCACCACACACTGCTCAGCCAGTACTCTCACACACTGCTCACCATGCACACTCACACACTACTCACCCTGCAAACTCACACACTGCTCACCCTGCACACCCCCATACTGCTCACCCTGTACACCCACTCTCTGCTCACCCTGCACACCCACATACTGCTCACCCTGCGCACCCACATATTGCTCACCCTGTACACTCACACACTGCTCACCCTGCTTGCTCATACACAGCTCACCCTGTACACTCACATACTGCTCACCATGCACACTCACACTGCTGGCCCTGGACACCCACACACTGCTCTATCTGCATAGTTACACATTTCTCACCATTCACACCCACACACTGCTCACCCTGCATACTCACACACTGCTCTCCCTGCATGCTCACACACTGCGCACCCTGCATGCTCACACACTGCTGGCCCTTTACACCTACACACTGCTCACCCTGCACACTCACACACTGCTCACCCTGCACACTTACACTGCTGGCTCTGGACACCCACACACTGCTCACCATGCATACTCACACACTACTCACCCTGCATGCTCACACACTGCTCAGCCTGCATACTCACACACTGCTGGCCCTGGACATCCACACACTGCTCACCCTGCACACGCACACACTTCTCACACTCACACCCTGCTCACCCTGCACACCCACACACTGCTCACACTGCATACTCACACACTGCTCACCCTGCATACTCACACACTGCTCACCCTGCAAATCCACACTCTCCTCACCCTGCACACTCACACACTGCTGAACCTGGACCACCACACACTGCTCAGCCGGTACTCTCACACACTGCTCACCATGCACACTCACACACTACTCACCCTGCACACTCACATACTGCTCACCCTGCACACACCCATACTGCTCACTCTATACACCCACACTCTGCTCACCCTGCACACCCACATACTGCTCACCCTGCACACCCACATATTGCTCACCCTGCACACTCAGACACTGCTCACCCTGCTTGCACATACACAGCTCACCCTATACACTCACATACTGCTCACCATGCTTGCTCATACACAGCTCACCCTGTACACTCACATACTGCTCACCATGCACACTCACACTGCTGGCCCTGGACACCCACACACTGCTCTATCTGCATAGTTACACATTTCTCACCATTCACACCCACACACTGCTCACCCTGCATACTCACACACTGCTCTCCCTGCATGCTCACACACTGCTCACTCTGCACACTCACACACTGCGCACCCTGCATGCTCACACACTGCTGGCCCTTTACACCTACACACTGCTCACCCTGCACACTCACACACTGCTCACCCTGCACACTTACACTGCTGGCTCTGGACACCCACACACTGCTCACCATGCATACTCACACACTACTCACCCTGCATGCTCACACACTGCTCAGCCTGCATACTCATACACTGCTGGCCCTGGACACCCACACACTGCTCACCCTGCACACGCACACACTGCTCACCCTGCTCACCCACACTCTGCTCACCCTGAACACCCACAGACTGCTCACCCTGCACACCCACACATTGCTCACCCTGCACACTCACACACTGCTCACCCTGCACACTCACTGCTGGCCCTGGACACCCACACACTCCTCACCCTGCATCATCACACACTACTCACCCTGCACACCCACACACTTCCCACACTGCATACTCACACACTGCTCATCCTGTACACTCACACAGTTCTCACACTCGCACACTGCTCACCCTGCACACCCACACACTGCTCACCCTGCATACTCACACACTGCTCACCCTGCATACTCACACACTGCTCACCCTGCACACCCACACTCTGCTCCACTGCACAACCACAGACTGTTCACCCTGCACACCCATACATTGCTCACCCTGCACACTCACACACTGTTCACCCTGCATGCTCACACATTGCTCACCCTTCAATCTCAAGCACTGCTCACTCTTTAACATTCTGCTGGCCCTGGATACCCACACACTGCTTATCCTGCACACCCATACACTGCTGACCCTGCACTCTCAAGCACTGCTCACTCTTTAACAGACTGTTGGCCCTGGACACCCAAACACTACTCACACTGCACACTCATACACTGCTCACCCTCCACAACCACACACTGTTCACCCTGCACAGCCACACACTGCTCACCCTGCACACCTAAACATTGCTCACTCTGCACATCCACACATTGCTCACCATGCACACTCACATACTGCTCACCCTGCACACTCACACTGCTGGCCAGGGGCTCCACACACTGCTCACCCTGCATACTCATACACTACTCACCCTGCACACCCACACACTGGTCATCCTGCATACTCACACACTGCTCACCCTGCATGCTCACACACTACTCACCCTGCATATTCACACACTGCTGGCCCTGGACACCCACACACTGCTCACCCTGCACACTCACCGACTTCTCACAATCACACAGTGCTCACCCTGCACACCCACACACTGCTCACTCTGCATACTCACACTCTGCTCACCCTGTACACTCACACACTGCTCACCCTGCATACTCACACACTGCTGAACCTGGACCACCACACACTGCTCAGCCAGTACTCTCACACACTGCTCACCATGCACACTCACACACTACTCACCCTGCAAACTCACACACTGCTCACCCTGCACACCCCCATACTGCTCACCCTGTACACCCACTCTCTGCTCACCCTGCACACCCACATACTGCTCACCCTGCACACCCACATACTGCTCACCCTGCGCACCCACATATTGCTCACCCTGTACACTCACACACTGCTCACCCTGCTTGCTCATACACAGCTCACCCTGTACACTCACATACTGCTCACCATGCACACTCACACTGCTGGCCCTGGACACCCACACACTGCTCTATCTGCATAGTTACACATTTCTCACCATTCACACCCACACACTGCTCACCCTGCATACTCACACACTGCTCTCCCTGCATGCTCACACACTGCGCACCCTGCATGCTCACACACTGCTGGCCCTTTACACCTACACACTGCTCACCCTGCACACTCACACACTGCTCACCCTGCACACTTACACTGCTGGCTCTGGACACCCACACACTGCTCACCATGCATACTCACACACTACTCACCCTGCATGCTCACACACTGCTCAGCCTGCATACTCACACACTGCTGGCCCTGGACATCCACACACTGCTCACCCTGCACACGCACACACTTCTCACACTCACACCCTGCTCACCCTGCACACCCACACACTGCTCACACTGCATACTCACACACTGCTCACCCTGCATACTCACACACTGCTCACCTTGCAAATCCACACTCTCCTCACCCTGCACACTCACACACTGCTGAACCTGGACCACCACACACTGCTCAGCCGGTACTCTCACACACTGCTCACCATGCACACTCACACACTACTCACCCTGCACACTCACATACTGCTCACCCTGCACACACCCATACTGCTCACTCTATACACCCACACTCTGCTCACCCTGCACACCCACATACTGCTCACCCTGCACACCCACATATTGCTCACCCTGCACACTCAGACACTGCTCACCCTGCTTGCACATACACAGCTCACCCTATACACTCACATACTGCTCACCATGCACACTCACACTGCTGGACCTGGACACCCACACACTGCTCTATCTGCATAGTTACACATTTCTCACCAATCACACTCACACACTGCTCACCCTGCAAACTCACACACTGCTCTCCCTGCATGCTCACACACTGCTCACTCTGCACACTCACACACTGCGCACCCTGCATGCTCACACACTGCTGGCCCTGTACACCTGCAAACTGCTCACCCTGCATACTCACACACTACTCACCATGCACATCCACACACTGCTCACCCTGCATACTCACACACTGCTCACCCTGCATGCTCACACACTGCTGTCTCTGGACACCCAAACACTGCTCGCCCTGCACACTCACACACTGCTCACCCTGCACACTCACAGATTGCTCACCTTGCACACTCACACACTGATTACCCTGCACACTCGCGCACTGCTCTCCCTGAACACTCACACACTGTTCACCCTGCATACTCACACATTGCTCACCCTGCACGCTCACACATTGCTCACCCTGCACTCTGAAGCACCGCTCACTCTTTAACACACTGCTGGCCCTGGACACCCACACACTGCTCAACCTGCACACCCACACACTCCTCACCCTGCACAGTCACAAAATGTTTGCCCTGCACACTCACACACTGCTCACCCTCCACACTCACACACTGCTCACCAGCATATGAACCCACTGATCACCCTGCACACTCACACACGGCTGGCCCTGGACACCCACACACTGTTCACCCTGCACACCCACACACTGCTCACCCTGCACACTCACACACTGCTGGCCCTCGACACCCACACACTGCTCACCCTGCACACTCACACACAGCTCACCCTGCACAACCACACACTGCTCACCCCGCACACCCACAAACTGCTCAACCTGCACAGCCACACTCTTCTCACCCAGCACACTCACACTGCTGGCCCTGGGCACCCACACACTGCTCACCATGCATACTCACACACTACTCACCCTGCATGCTCACACACTGCTCACCCTGCATACTCACAAACTGCTCACTCTAGACACCCACACACTGCTCACCCTGCACACACACGCACTTCTCACTCTCACACACAGCTCACCCTGCACACCCACACACTGCTCACCCTGCATACTCACACACTGCTCACCCTGCATACTCACACATGGCTCACCCTGCATACTCATACACTGCTCATACTGCACACTCACACTGCTCACCATCCACACCCACACACTGCTCACACTCACACACTGCTCACCCTGCATACTCACACACTACTCACCCTGCACACCCACAATCTGCTCACCCTGCATACTCACACACTGCTCACCCTGCATGCTCATACACTGCTGGCCCTGGACACCCACACACAGCTCACCCTGCACAACCATACACTGATCACCCTGTAAATCCATACACTGCTCACCCTACACATCCACACACTGCTCACCCTGCACACACACTGCTCACCCTGCGCACTCACACACTGCTCACCCTGCACACTCACACACTGCTCACCTGCATATGAACACACTGATCACCCTGCACACTCACACATGGCTGGCCCTGGACACCCACACACTGCTCACCCTGCACACCCACACACTGCTCACCCTGCACTCTCAAGCACTGCTTACTCTATAACACACTGCTGGCCCTGATCACCCACACACTGCTCACTCTGCTCATTCACACACTGCTCACCCTGCACACTCACACACTGCTGGCCCTGGACACCCACACACTGCTCACCCTGCACACTCACACACAGCTCACCCTGCACAACCACAAACTGCTCACTCTGCATACCCACACACTGCTCAACCTGCACAGCCACACTCTCCTCACTCTGCACACTCACACTGCTGGCCCTGGGCACCCACAGACTGCTCACCGTGCATACTCACACACTACTCACCCTGCATACTCACACACTGCTGGCCCTGGACACCCACACACTGCTCACCCTGCACACGCACACACTTCTCACACTCACACACTGCTCACCCTGCATACCCACACACTGCTCACCCTGCATACTCACACGCTGCTCACCCTGCATACTCACACACGGCTCACCCTGCACACTCACACACTGCTCACCCTGCATACTCACACACTGCTGGGCCTGGACACTCACACACTGCTCACCCTGCACATCCACACTCTCCTCACCCTGCACACTCACACTGCTGGCCCTGGACACCCACACACTGCTCACCATGCATACTCACACACTACTCACCCTGCATGCTCACACACTGCTCACCCTGCATACTCACACACTGCTGGCCCTGGACACCCACACACTGCTCACCCTGTGCACATACACATTTCTCACACTCACAAACTGCTCACCCTGCACACCCACACACTGCTCACCCTGCATACTCACACACTGCTCACACTCACACACTGCTCACCCTAGACACCCACACACTGCTCACCCTGCATATCAACACACTGCTCACCCTGTACACTCACACACTGCTGGCCATGGACATATGTACACTGCTCAGCCTGCACACCCACACACTGGTCAACCTGCACTCTCAAGCACTGCTCACTCTTTAACACACTGCTGGACCTGGACACTCACACACTGTTCACCCTGCACACTCACACACTGCTCACCCTGCACACTCACTGCTGGCCCTGGACACCCACACACTCCTCACCCTGCATCATCACACACTACTCACCCTGCACACCCACACACTTCCCACACTGCATACTCACACACTGCTCATCCTGTACACTCACACAGTTCTCACACTCGCACACTGCTCACCCTGCACACCCACACACTGCTCACCCTGCATACTCACACACTGCTCACCCTGCATACTCACACACTGCTCACCCTGCACACCCACACTCTGCTCCACTGCACAACCACAGACTGTTCACCCTGCACACCCATACATTGCTCACCCTGCACACTCACACACTGTTCACCCTGGATGCTCACACATTGCTCACCCTTCAATCTCAAGCACTGCTCACTCTTTAGCATTCTGCTGGCTCTGGATACCCACACACTGCTTATCCTGCACACCCATACACTGCTGACCCTGCACTCTCAAGCACTGCTCACTCTTTAACAGACTGTTGGCCCTGGACACCCAAACACTACTCACACTGCACACTCATACACTGCTCACCCTCCACAACCACACACTGTTCACCCTGCACAGCCACACACTGCTCACCCTGCACACCTAAACATTGCTCACTCTGCACATCCACACATTGCTCACCATGCACACTCACATACTGCTCACCCTGCACACTCACACTGCTGGCCCTGGGCTCCACACACTGCTCACCCTGCATACTCATACACTACTCACCCTGCACACCCACACACTGGTCATCCTGCATACTCACACACTGCTCATCCTGCATGCTCACACACTACTCACCCTGCATATTCACATACTGCTGGCCCTGGACACCCACACACTGCTCACCCTGCACACTCACCCACTTCTCACACTCACACAGTGCTCACCCTGCACACCCACACACTGCTCACTCTTTATACTCACACTCTGCTCACCCTGTACACTCACACACTGCTCACCCTGCATACTCACACACTGCTGAACCTGGACCACCACACACTGCTCAGCGAGTACTCTCACACACTGCTCACCATGCACACTCACACACTACTCACCCTGCACACTCACACACTGCTCACCCTGCACATCCCCATACTGCTCACCCTGTACACCCACTCTCTGCTCACCCTGCACACCCACATACTGCTCACCCTGCGCACCCACATATTGCTCACCCTGTACACTCACACACTGCTCACCCTGCTTGCTCATACACAGCTCACCCTGTACACTCACATACTGCTCACCATGCACACTCACACTGCTGGCCCTGGACACCCACACACTGCTCTATCTGCATAGTTACACATTTCTCACCATTCACACCCACACACTGCTCACCCTGCATACTCACACACTGCTCTCCCTGCATGCTCACACACTGCTCACTCTGCACACTCACACACTGCGCACCCTGCACACTCACACACTGCTCACCCTTCACACTCACACTGCTGGCTCTGGACACCCACACACTGCTCACCCTGCATACTCACACACTACTCACCATGCACATCCACACACTGCTCACCCTGCATACTCACACACTGCTCACCCTGCATGCTCACACACTGCTGTCTCTGGACACCCACACACTGCTCGCCCTGCATACTCATACACTACTCACCCTGCACACCCACACACTGGTCATCCTGCATACTCACACATTGCTCACCCTGCACACTCACACACTGCTCACCCTGCACACTCAGAGATTGCTCACCCTGCACACTCACACACTGCTTACCCTGCACACTTGCACACTGCTCTCCCTGAACACTCACACACTGTTCACCCTGCATACTCACACATTGCTCACCCTGCATGCTCACACATTGCTCACCCTGCACTCTGAAGCACCACTCACTCTTTAACACACTGCTGGCCCTGGACACCCACACACTGCTCAACCTGCACACCCACACACTGCTCACCCTGCATTCTCAAGCACTGCTCACTCTTTAACAGACTGCTGGCCCTGGCCACCCACACACTGCTCACCCTGCACACTCACACAATGCTCACCCTGCACCCACACATTGCTCACCCTGCACACTCACACACTGCTCACCCTGCACACTCACACTGCTGGCCCTGGACACCACACACTGCTCACCCTGCATACTCACACACTACTCACTCTGCACACCCACACACTGCTCACCCTGCATACTCACAAACTGCTCACCCTGCATACTCGCACACTGATCACCCTGCACACTCACACTGCTGACCCTGGACGCCCACACACTGCTCACGCTTCTCACTCACTGTTAGACCTGGCACCATTGGCGTGAGTCTCCCTTCCATTTCTTTGCTGTGCCTCATATTTTTTTCTGGTGTAAGATGCTTAGGGCACTGTGCCACTGCTGTCCAGTGCCACAGTGTGAGTGCTCTCTATGGTAAATTGTTGTATGAATTAGTGATTCAATGATTGGGTATATTTGATTCACTGTCAGACCCTAGTACAGTGCACAAGAGGTGCCCGGGGCTTGTGAGTCAAATGCTGCTGGTGGGCTTGCAGCACTGGTTGTACCACCCACAGAAGCAGCCTGTAAATGTGTGTCTCCGGTCTGCCATCGCAGAGCTTGCGTGCAGTCTCGCACTGCCATGTCGACGGGGTAAGTGCACCCACTTACCAGTCCCTAAACCTTCCCTTTGCTTTATATCAGGCACCCCTATTGAATGCCCAAGGGTAGGGTGCACTGTAAGTATAAGGTAGGACAAGCCCTGATTTGTGTGGCATGTCCTAATAGTGAATTACAGCCATTTTCGTTTTTCACTATTGCAAGGCTACCTGTTCTCCACAGGCCAGAATGGGCAGTTTGATTATTACATCTTATAATCCTAACTGACTCAGGGAACATGGTAGAAATTTGAGTTTAGTATGCCTGAAGAATGATAAAAGGCATCTTTTAGTGAAGTTGATTTGAACATTCTTTGTTTGAAAATACCACTACTTACCCTGCACACTCATACACTGCTCACCCTCCACAACCACACACTGTTCACCCTGCACACCTACACATTGCTCACCCTGCACATCCACACTTTGCTCACCCTGCACACTCACATACCGCTCACCCTGCACACTCACACTGCTGGCCCTGGGCTCCACACACTGCTCACCCTGCATACTCACACACTACTCACCCTGCACACCCACACACTGGTCATCCTGCATACTCACACGCTGCTCACCCTGCATATTCACACACTGCTGGCCCTGGACACCCACACACTGCTCACCCTGCACACTTTTAGAAAGTAGGTATTTTCCTACTTAACTGTCCAAGCCTGCCTCTGCTAGGTTGTGTATTGCTTGTCTGGAGTTTGAGTGACAGAGGCTGGGGAAATTCCAGGAGACAGGGTGAGGCAGCCAGGGCTGAATAGAGAGATCTCCATGCAGATGGGTGGGAGGAGTTGCATCTGGGACCTGAATAGGGCTGTGCCTCCCCTCCACAATGCCGGCTCCACCCCCTGTGGAGCGTCTGATGACTCTGCCCTGCTCCCTGAAAGGAAAGAAGGAATCATGTCATCAGAGTGCTCCAGAACTGGTTTGGACTGGGCAAAGGCCCCTCTGCCCTCAGAGGACAAAGGATTTTGGGGTATAAGTATTGGGACCCTGATTCAAAAGAATTTAGATCACTTTTGGGAAGACAAGAAGAAACCTTTGCTGAGGAAGGAACCCGCGAAGACTGAAGGAGAGGTTATCCCCACCTGGTTGCTGTTTTGGTGAATTGGCCTGCAGTGGTTGTCTTACTGCCTAAGAGAGGGAGGAGAACTGTGTGTGTACCCTCATCAACTTGTGCAAAGATCTCCAAGGGCTTGGAAGAGAACTTGCCCCCTGACCGAAGTCTCAGGACCAGTAGAATTCACCAGCCTTTGTTGATTGCTTCTGGGAACGCTGTTTCAGTGGCTACAGAGGCAGGGAGCTGTGACCAACTCCGTCCTGACGCTATCACCGAGCCGTTGCCTGCACAGTGACTCGTGGAAACCGCGACGTGCAAAGCCTCGCTACACCAAATCGAACTGGTCTGACCGACACGATCACTGTTGCTGACTTTGAGTCCTGTGAACGCATCGGAGTTGGGCACCACTCGCACCCTTCGCGATGCACCGCCCGACTCGTACTGCTGTCTGGACTGATCGACACCAGCTCCCGCAATCCGGCTCTGTCGCCGCACCATCAGCTGCAAGCACCGCATTGCACCACCGTCTCGCCCTTCAACGTACGCCTCGGACCCACCGACTCCGTCAATGGGCCGTTGCCTGCACCGCATCGAGGGACAGCGCGTCCTGCAACGCTTCCTTTTCCACACCGCCACGAACGCCTCAAGTAAAAGGTACTGTGACTGAGTCTGTTGACATTTGAGTGGGCTCGGACCGACGCGGTCCGCTAGATTTGTTAGACTCTGTGTTATTTCATCAACGCTGTAGCCGGACAGGGCTACCGACTCGCACAGAACTTTGATCTAAGCATTTTGTAACAAGAACTCTTGATTTTTAATAGTATTGTGGATTATTTTTGTCGTTTATGGTCCTGTGGTAACTCTATATAAAAAATACTTATTTTTATAAATATACAACCTGTGAGGTGTCCATTCATAGTGTTGTGACTTGATGTGAGACCGGCCTCGTGGCGTGGGCCCTCCCGACCAGCAAAGTACACTACAACCACGCCGAACCTCGTGGACACGGCCTTCCGGCTCCCGTGGACCAACTTCCCGAGGGCCGACCAGATCCCCAACACGCATGCCCGGCCGAGGGAGAACGAAACCCCCCCCCCAAACCAGACCGAGAGGCGCCGACTCTGTCACACCTCTGGACTCTTTCCCGAGGGAGGTTTCGATCGGCCACCAGGCCCCCGGTGAGCGGGCGCCTCTCCTGCTGGGCGTCTGGGGTCCCTCCTGGACACATCTGAATAGATCATGGGGCTGAGCGACAGGAAACCCCGACACATCGCCCCCCAGGCACGAGACCCCTCTCCGCGAGGACTCCGGACTTCAAAGAGGAGGGGGAGTATAACAAGGGGTGCTGAAGGGACGAGGGCAGAGAAGACCTGGACTGACGAGAGCCTGCGGACCTGGTCGCGGCTCGATCGCTCACCGAACAGAAGAAACGCTATCCGAACTCTGAAACCAACTGAGCCCTGCTGACGCCGTCGCGGCTCCTCGAATTCTGAACCATCTGAGCCCTGCTGACGCCGTCGCGGCTCCCCGAACGCTGAACCATCTGAGCCCTGCTGACGCCGTCGCGGCTCCTTGAATTCTGAACCATCTGAGCCCTGCTGACGCCGTCGCGGCTCCCCGAACGCTGAACCATCTGAGCCCTGCTGACGACGTCGCGGCTCCCTGAACTACGACCCTCCGGTGCCTGCTGAGTGACTCGCGGCCCGCTCCTCCAAGAGAATCGGCAGAGATTGCAGAGAGAAGCAACATCCCCTCAGCTCGAGGATTGAGAGCTGTGCGCCGGATACCTCGCAGAGACACTGATTGAAAGACTGTCCCGCTACCCCTTTTCCCATCATCACAAGATCGCTGCCGCTTGTGGCATTAATTCTGCACCTGCCTGCCGGATCATAAAGATCCCTGACAACTACCGATAAAAGCTTATTGCCTTATAACGAACTACTGTGTGGTGTCCCTCTATCCGAAGAGAGAGTAAGCGCCGCGCGTGCGATCCTAGGTGCGAGACCCTTCCAGGAAGGGCCTCCCTGCTCTTGCTCGGCCTAATTCTGGGAAAGGTGGGCCTCAGGGTGGTCAGGAACCCATTCCGCAGCCTCCCCGGGGAACGCCTTCCAACATTTGGTGGCAGGCGACGGGATCCGAGCCAACACCTGGAGATCGTGCAGTAGACGGCTTACGCACCACCGAGAAGAATGGAAGGAGAAACTTCCCTAGGTGGCGCAGGCACCAACCCAAGCACGGCATTTCAAAAAGACCAGTTAGAATCGTATACGCACCGAGAACAAACAATTTTGCAAAGACTTTGGAATCGCTACCACCGGACTAAGCACGAAAGAGGACTTCCAGGGGGCATTAAAAACCTGGGTCGAGGCAGAAACTCCCCGGTCACAAGCAGAATGAGAGCACCCCAACGAACCACGAAGCAGCCCAGGGAGGAACGGCGCCACCGAGGGGGGCCTATCCCCAGAGGAACTAGCGGACCGAGAAAGAAGTCGCAACCACGAACTGGAACTAGCCAAGCTAAAAATCGAAGGAGAGATAAAACTGGCTGAGAAAAAACTGGCAGTAGAACAGTTACGCCTACACGGAGAACTAGAGGAAAAGAAACGACAGAGAGAACACGAAGAAAAGAAACTCCAACTTGAGCACGAACGTAGCCTGAAGGAGATCGAGCTCAAGGCCAAGCGGGCGGAGACCCGACCCTCGGAAACGCAACCCATCTCCTCCACCGTGGAACCGAAGGTCCACATCCCCAAGGATGTGGTGAAAGAATATTATAAAAACGCCGATATTCAGCAATGGTTCAAGGCCTACGAAGTCGCCATGACCTCCCACCGAGTCCCGCAGAAAGACTGGGGGGCTGGGCTGTGGGGCCGGTTCCTGAGCGAGGGGAGAGATACCCTGCTGGACCTGCCCTCCACCGTGATGAACTCCTACAGTCACATGAAAGAGGCCCTGGTAGCCAGATATGGGCTCACCCCTGAAATGTACCGGCAACGGTTTAGAGACTGCAAAAAGATACCCGGTACCACATGGGTGGAGTACGTGAACTTTTACAGCCGGGCCTTGGACGGATGGCTCAAGGGCAGCAAGGTCTCCACCTTTGAGGAGCTGTTCGACCTGATCGCATGGGAACACTTGGCCGCTAATTGCTTCGTAGAGCTGCGCCAGCACCTCCTGGACAGCAAACTCACAGACCCTTGGAAACTGGCCGTCGAGGCTGACCGGTGGGTGAACACCCGGACCTCCCGGGGCCCCGTGGGAGACTACGGTCGCCACCATCAGGGACCCCCCCGCCAGAGGGGCGGAGGGAACCAAGGCCGGCAAAGGGAGCTCCCGGGGGGATCCCCACTCAGCACTCGGACAATCTCCGCCCTTTCCAGCTCCGCCTCCGGCCAGCACCGGGCCCCCAGGGAGGCCGGGACCCCGAGGGAGAATCACATGTTTCCGCTGCCAGCAGACCGGACACTATGCCAGTGACCCTCAGTGTCCCCTGTACCAGCGAACCACCACCACAACCCCGCCGGCTCGACAGATGGCCTCTGTAGCCCTGGGGGAAGAGATGGAAGACTCCGAAGAATGGGAACCAGCCGCCATGGCCTTGGTCTCCCTAGGGGACCGGGAGATGGTCCCCGGCACGCCCCTGCCCGCCAACACGAAGAAGTACCGACAGCAGGTGACGGTCAACGGTCACCGCATCGAGGGGCTCCGGGACACGGGGGCGAGTGTGACGGCGGTCCACTGTCACCTGATTTCCGAGGATCAGATCCTGCCTGACGCCTTTTGCCCCGTCATCTCATCAGACAATTCCGAGAGCCTCTGCCGGATGGCCCTAGTCCCCTTCGAATGGGGGGGAGTCACCGGCAAGTTAAAAGTAGCGGTCCGAACCTCCCAGCCCGTGGACTGCCTCCTGGGCAACGACCTGGAGAACTCCCCGTGGGGACATGTGGAACGAAGGGCCCACCTAGAGATGATGGGCCTACCCGAGTGGGTATGCGCCACCACGCGCTCGATGACTCTCCGGGCGCCTTCCTCCGAGGGGGGAGAGACCATGCCCCTGAACACCGCCACCATCCCTGAGAGCCAGGATACACCACCAAAGGCCGACGACCCCCTTCTGGACGAACCAACCACTCCCGGCGAAGAATCCGGGCCTTCCGACCCTGCAACCCTGACCAAACTCGGGGACTTGCCAGAACTGGCCCCGTAGGGGGGCCCTCCCGTGAAGAGTTCTGCCAAGAACAATCCACCTGCCCGTCCCTCATTGGACCCCGACAACAGGCCGAGGCCCAAGCAGCAGGCGACCAGACTGGCACCCACTGGGTATACTGGGAGAACGGACTGCTGTACAGTGAACAGAAGTCGGCTGAGTTGGGATCGGCCCGAGTACTAGTAGTACCCCTACGCTTCCGAAGTCTCCTCCTGGGCCTGGCCCATGATGTACCCCTGGCCGGACACTTAGGCCAAGATAAGACATACTAGCGACTCGTCACCCACTTCTACTGGCCCAAGATGCGAGCAAATGTGGAGGCCCACTGCAAGTCCTGCCCCACGTGCCAGGCCAGCGGAAAGAGTGGGGGCAAGCGCAAGGCTCCGCTCCAACCCTTCCCCGTCGTCAGTACCCCTTTTGAGCGGGTAGGAATCGACATTGTCGGACCACTGGACCCTAAGACCGCCCAGGGCCACCGGTTCATCCTCGTCCTGGTGGACCATGCCACCCGTTACCCCGAAGCCATCCCTCTCCGCACCGTAACGGCCCCCGTGGTGGGCCGGGCCTTGATGGGGATCTTCTCCCGCATGGGATTCCCCCGCGAAGTCGTGAGTGACCGGGGGACGAACTTTATCTCCCGATATATGAAGTCCCTCTGGCAGCAGTGCGGAGTATCGTACAAATTCACCACCCCGTACCACCCCCAAGGAAACGGCCTAGTTGAGCGCTTTAACAAGACACTGAAAGGGATGATCATGGGCCTCGAGGAACCCCTACGCCGGAGGTGGGACGTCCTCCTCCCATGCCTCCTGTTCGCCTACCGGGAGGTCCCCCAAAAATCCCTGGGGTTCAGCCCATTCGAACTGTTATATGGACACCCCGTCCGAGGACCCCTGAGCCTGGTCAAGAAGGGGTGGGAAGCAACCCCCCCGGGGGACCCCTCCAGACGTGTTCCGATACATCCTGGCGCTCCGCAACCAGACCCAAAAATTCAGGGAACTCGCAGAAGCAAACCTCGAGGCCAGTCAAGAAGAGATGAAGCGCTGGTATGACCAGAATGCTACGCTGGTCGAGTTTCAGCCAGGCCAACAAGTCTGGGTCATGGCCGCGGTGAGACCCTGCGCTCTCCAGGATAAATGGACTGGACCCTTCAAGGTGATCGAGCGGAAGAGCCAAGTCACCTATCTTATCGATGTGCAGTCCCCGCGGAACCCCCTCCGGGTTCTCCACGTGAACCGCCTCAAGCCCCACTTTGTGCAGACCGAATTAAGTCTACTCCTGGCCACCGACGATGGGACCGAAGAAGACACCGAGCCCCTCCCAGACCCCCTGGGGGCGAAGGAAACCGATGGATCGGTGGAGGGAGTGAGACTGTCGACCGCCCTCACAGCCCAACAGACCGACGACTGCCGCCAGCTACTTGGGCAGTTCGCGGATCTCTTCTCCCTGACCCCCGGGGTCACCAGCTGGTGTGTCCACGACGTGGACACCGGAGACAGCCCGCCAGTGCGACATCGGGCCTACCGGGTCCCTGATCGGGTCCGGACCTGCATCCAGACCGAGGTGGCAAAGATGTTAGACCTTGGGGTGATTAAACCCTCCGACAGCCCCTGGGCCAGCCCGGTAGTCCTGGTTCCGAAGGCGACTACCCCGGGTGTTGCCCCCGAGCTGAGATTCTGCGTGGACTACCGAGGCCTCAATGCGGTCACCCGAGCAGACGCTCACCCTATCCCCCGTGCCGACGAACTCATTGACCGCCTTGGGGCCGCCTGCTACCTCAGCACCTTCGACCTGACCAGTGGGTACTGGCAGATTGCCCTCACCGAGGGAGCCAAGGAGCGCTCTGCCTTCTCCACCCCGGATGGGCACTACCGCTTTAGGGTGATGCCATTCGGAATGAAAAATGCCCCGGCCACCTTCCAGCGGCTGGTGAACAGGGTCCTGGCCGGACTAGAGGGGTTCAGCGCAGCATACCTTGACGACATAGCGGTCTTCAGCTCCCAATGGACCGAGCACCTCCAGCACCTCCGTCAAGTCCTGCTGGCTCTGCGCCGAGCCGGCCTCACCATCAAAGCTAGCAAATGTCAAATTGGGCACGGCTCCGTAACTTATCTGGGGCACCAGGTGGGGAGTGGGCAGGTCGCCCCCCTCCAGCCGAAGATCGACGCCATCTTGTCCTGGGAACCCCCTACAACCCAAACGGAAGTCCGAGCCTTCCTGGGCCTCACCGGCTACTACCGAAGGTTCATTAAAAACTATGGCAGCATCGCAGGCCCTCTCACAGAACTAACCTCCAAAAAACACCCAAAGAAAATACACTGGACTCCCGCCTGCCAGAAGGCGTTCGACACCCTAAAGGCCGCAATGTGCGCGGCTCCAGTACTCAAAGCACCCAACTACGCCCAGGAGTTTGTGGTCCAGACGGACGCCTCGGAACACGGCATCGGGGCAGTCCTCTCACAATACGACGACAAAGGCATAGATCAGCCCATAGCCTTCATCAACCGAAGGTTACTGCCCCGGGAACAGCGGTGGAGCACGTTCGCCGTAGTCTGGGCTCTCAAAAAGCTACGGCCGTACCTGTTCAGAACACACTTCCGAGTACAAACAGATCATCGACCCCTGCGGTGGTTAATGCAGATGCGAGGGGAAAACCCCAAGCTGCTACGCTGGTCCATCTCCCTCCAGGGGATGGATTTCACTGTGGAACATCGCCCCGGGACTGACCACGTCAACGCGGACGGCCTGTCCCGATTCTTCCGCTTCAGCGAGGAAAACTCCCAAGTGGATGGGTAGTTCTCCCCGCCTTTCAGCTGGGGGGGGCACATGTGAGACCGGCCTCGTGGCGTGGGCCCTCCCGACCAGCAAAGTACACTACAACCACGCCGAACCTCGTGGAAACGGCCTTCCGGCTCCCGTGGACCAACATCCCGAGGGCCGACCTGATCCCCAACACGCATGCCCGGCCGAGGGAGAACGAAACCCCCCCCCCAAACCAGACCGAGAGGCGCCGACTCTGTCACACCTCTGGACTCTTTCCCGAGGGAGGTTTCGATCGGCCACCAGGCCCCCGGTGAGCGGGCGCCTCTCCTGCTGGGCGTCTGGGGTCCCTCCCGGACACATCTGAATAGATCAAGGGACTGAGCGACAGGAAACCCCAACACATCGCCCCCCAGGCACGAGACCCCTCTCCGCGAGGACTCCGGACTTCAAAGAGGAGGGGGAGTATAACAAGGGGTGCTGAAGGGACGAGGGCAGAGAAGACCTGGACTGACAAGAGCCTGCAGACCTGGTCGCGGCTTGATCGCTCACCGAACAGAAGAAACGCTATCCGAACTCTGAAACCAACTGAGCCCTGCTGACGCCGTCACGGCTCCTCGAATTCTGAACCATCTGAGCCCTGCTGACGCCGTCGCGGCTCCCCGAACGCTGAACTATCTGAGCCCCGCTGACGCCGTCGCGGCTCCTTGAATTCTGAACCATCTGAGCCCTGCTGACGCCGTCGCGGCTCCCCGAACGCTGAACCATCTGAGCCCTGCTGACGACGTCGCGGCTCCCTGAACTACGACCCTCCGGTGCCTGCTGAGTGACTCGCGGCCCGCTCCTCCAAGAGAATCGGCAGAGATTGCCGAGAGAAGCAACATCCCCTCAGCTCGAGGATTGAGAGCTGTGCGCCGGATACCTCGCAGAGACACTGATTGAAAGACTGTCCCGCTACCCCTTTTCCCATCATCACAAGATCGCTGCCGCTTGCGGCATTAATTCTGCACCTGCCTGCCGGATCATAAAGATCCCTGACAACTACCGATAAAAGCTTATTGCCTTATAACGAACTACTGTGTGGTGTCCCTCTATCCAAAGAGAGAGTAAGCGCTGCACGTGCGATCCTAGGTGCGAGACCCTTCCAGGAAGGGCCTCCCTGCTCTTGCTCGGCCTAATTCTGGGAAAGGTGGGCCTCAGGGTGGTCAGGAACCCATTCCGCAGCCTCCCCGGGGAACGCCTTCCAACACTTGATTACTGCATGTGTTCATAAATGCTCTGAGATAAGCCCGTCTGCTCGTGCCAAGCTACCAAGGGGGGGGAGCAGGGGTTATTTTAGGAGTGTACCCCTTTACCCTGACTAGAGGAGAGGGTCCCTATTTGTCACAAGTGCATATCTGTGCCAAGTAGAGACCCCCAATTCTAACATTGGTGGTCAGCGGTGAGCATTCTGGACTTGCATTTGTGACTCCTATACAGTGATTGGTGAGCACTACTTAGTGAGTGCAGACCATAACGCAACCACGTACTTCTGATACTTGTTTTTGCCAGGGATCTCTATTTTTGCAAAGAAATGCCTGGTTCAACCACCATGGAAAGGGCAACATGCACTGCATCTGTTGACTGTGATTGGGAGGAAGAGAAAATAGAAAGCTACACCAACAAGCAGCTCAAGAGCTTCTGCAAAAAGTTAAAAATTTCTACGACCGGATTCTCCAGAAATGAGCAGTTCCAAAATGCGCTGAGGGCCTGGGTCGCGGCAAGGAAAGCTCCTGGAAATGAGGATGAGGATGCAGAGCAGCAGCTTGAAGGACCACTGGGTCCGGAAGGGAGGGGTGCAAGCTCTCCATTGGGTAGCAATGTTTCTGCCCGAGGCCTGTCCCCAGATGAGTTGGGAGACAGGAAAGAAAACAGGATGCATGAAATGGAAATGGCCAAGCTCAAATTGAATGGGCAACTGGAGTTAAAAAGTAAGAAATTGGCTCTAGAGGAAAAGAGATTGCAGTTTGAACATGTCAAGGTTTTGAGGGAGTTGGATTTAAAGGCCAGGAGCTTAGAGATTACTCCCTCTGGTGAAAGCACACCGTCAGTGCCTGCGGAGGGAAGAGTGTATATTCCCAAGGATGTGGTAAAATAGTTTTTTTTAAATGATGACATATGGCAGTGGTTCAAGGCCTATGAGGTAGCCATGTCCTCCCACCGGGTCCCAGAGAAGGATTGGAGAGCAGGGTTGTGGGGGAGGTTCCTTAGTGAAAGGCGGGACACACTGCTAGATTTACCCTCTGAAGTATATAATTCCTACAGCCACATGAAAGATGCCCTAATGTCCAGGTATGGTTTAACTCCTGAGTTGTATAGACAGAGGTTCAGGAGCTGTAGGAAGATAGAGAACAGTACCTGGATTGAATATGTCACTTTTTTTCTGCAGAGCATTGGATGGTTGGGTGAAGGGTAGCAAAGTTGATGATTTTCAGGGACTTCTTGATTTGATTACATGGGAGCACTTGTCAAGTAACTGTTTTCTTGAGCTACGCCAGCACCTGATTGATAGTAGGCTGACTAATCCTAGAAAGCTTGCTGAAGAGGCGGACTGCTGGGTCAGTACCAGGGTCCACAAGGGTCACGTGGGAGACTCAGCCTAGGGTGGGCAGGGTCCCCAGCAGAAGAGTGGGGGGGACAAGGGCAAACAGAGGGAGTTCCAAAGAAGGCCCCAATGTAATCCCCAAGGGAACCAAGGGAAAGGTTCTCAGTCTCCCCACCAGAAACCACCAGGGGCCCGACAGGCCAACCTGTTCCAAGGGGACCCCTGAAATGCTACAACTGTGGAGACCTGGGTCATTTTGCGAATGATCCCAAGTGTCGCCTGTTTGGAAAACCAGCACCCCCTGGTGCAGCCCCCCGGCAGATGGCTAGTGTAGCCCTGGGTGAGGAGATGGGTGCCCAAGGTGAGTGGGATCCCACAGAGATGTCCCTTGTCTCATTAGGAGACTGTGAGGTGGTCCCCAGGACCCAGCTGCCTGATAACACTAAAAAATACAGGCAGTGGGTGACCATCAATGGCCATAGAGTGGAGGCTCTTAGAGATACAGGAGCCAGTGTGACAGCTGTCAAGTGTCACCTCTTGTCTAAAGAGCAGGTTGTCCCTGGAACATTCTATCCTGTTGTTGCTGCTGACAACACAGAGAGTCACTGCAAAGTGTCTCAGATTCCCTTTGAGTGGGGCGGGAGTCTCTTGTACTCTTAAGGTAGCTGTGAGGCCCGCCATGCCTGTTGACTGTTTGTTAGGGAATGACTTGGAGAGCTCCCCTTGGGCGAAGGTGGAGCGAAGTGCTCATTTGGAAATGTTGGGTTTGCCTGACTGGGCTTGTGTAACTACCCGGTCATTAGCAGCGAGTAAATGTACTCAAGAGGACCTGGAGCCTGAGAGGGAGACCCAGGTACCTGCCGTCAAGAGAATAGGCAGTAGGGCGTGGGAAACCGGCCCCCGAAGTTCCCACGGTACAGGAGGGAGCAGACCTTGAGGGGGATGCCCTGCAACCTACAGGGGAACAGGTAGCTGAACTGGGGGGCCAGCCTGAGCTGACCCTTTGGCAGCAGGAAGGAGGACCCTCAGAGAGCAATTCTGCCAGGAGCAGAAAGAATGCCCTTTTCTTGTGGGTCTGCGGCAACAGGCTGCAGACCAGGCAGCAGATGATCAGTCGGGGTCACATTGGATATACTGGGAGAACGACCTCCTGTATTCAGAGCCTAAGGTTGCTGAGCCTGGGTCAGCCCATGTGCTGGTGATACCCCAGCGCTTCAGAGCGTTCCTACTGGGGCTGGCTCATGATGTTCCATTGGCAGGACATTTGGGGCCGGACAAGACCTTTGAGAGGCTTGTCACCCACTTTTATTGGCCCCAAATGCGCAGGAGTTCAGACACTCACTGCAGGACATGTCAGACTTGCCAGGCAAGTGGAAAGAGTGGGAGGAAGCAAAAGGCTCCTCTACAGCCCTTCCCTGTAGTCAGCACCCCCTTTGAACGGGTGGGTATTGACATTGTGGGGCCACTGGACCCCAAGACAGCCATGGGCAACAGGTTTATCTTGGTCTTGGTGGACAATGCCACCCGGTACCCGGAAGCCATACCTCTGAGGGCAGTGACGGCCCCCGTGGTGGGACGAGCATTGATGGGAATTTTCTCAAGAGTGGGATTCCCTCGAGAGGTGGTGTCTGACCGGGGAACCAACTTCATTTCTAAGTATATGAAGTCCCTGTGGCAGGAGTGTGGGATAACTTACAAGTTGACCACTCCTTACCACCCCCAAGGAAATGGGTTGGTTGAAAGGTTCAACTGACCCTTAAAGGCATGATAATGGGTCTTGAGGAACCTATGAGGCGCAAGTGGGTTGGCCTCTTACCATGCCTACTCTTTGCTTACCATGAGGTGCCACAGAAATCTCCAGGGTTCAGCCCCTTTGAGCTTCTATATGGACACCCAGTGTGAGAAGGTGGCCTGATATATGCTGTCCACTAGTTCTAGTGGGCACCTTGTATCAGTCCAAACAACCCCTTATGGTGATAGGTTAAAGACAACCTTTATTGAAAACTATCCTAGTGGTAGCTATGGAGAGCAGCCTTCAGGCTAAGTCTTGAAGGAATGTAAAGCAGCTTGTTTTACCATAATCTCTTGAATGATCAAATGAAAAGACAACCACACCAGGTATATATTAGGCCTGGGCAAAAATTTCGTTAAGTTCGCGGAAATTGCGATAATTTGACATTTTCGCGTTCTGCGGAGAGCGCGAAAATGTCAAAATTTCTGCTTTCCGCAGCTTGGCGATAATTTGTTTCTTGCTCGCGCTGTAAAATAATACATTCTCGCGCGCGATCGCCTTACCTGAATCCCTGCGTTCGCCGACAAGTTTTCTTGATCCTGTCGCGTTCTCCATGAGATGTTGGATTGTTTTTAGCCATTTGTGCTGTCTCGCGACAGTTCGCGCCCGCAGTGACGTCATGCGTTGCGCGATCACGTCTTTCTTCTCGCGATCATGCACCGCGAGACAACTCAAAACAAGATGGCCGCGCCCGCGAGCAACCACATAGGTAAGTTGGTGACCCGCAACCATGCAGAAAATCTCGCGAACATGCGGGAAAAAAAAATCCGCATCTTCGCGATATTTCTGCTTGTTTGCGATAATTTTAAACATTTTCGCGATAATTTGCGAAAGTGGATTTCGCAAATTCCGCCCACCCCTAGTATATATTCAAAATATATGTATTTAAGGTTAAACACACCCCTCTAGTCTCTTTATTAGACTAGAGTTTGAAGTACTAAAGTTACAAGTGATAAAGCATCAGTAAAAGTACAAATACACGTTTGGGCCCTAGGGGCGTACCAAACCATGTACTAAAAAAGTGGTATAAGAACCACGCCTGAGATAGGCACTAGGCCTATTGCCTCTAGAATCGCTGGGACCCCAAGGAACCACCCAAGGTAGTGACACAGGGGACCCACGGGAGCTGTATGCAGTGTGGAAACACAACTGCAGGTTCCTATTATCGTCTATGGGCAATGTCGCGGTTGGAATTTTAAAGATTAGGGGCACTTCTAATCGAGTCTGGACCAAACCCTTTTGGACTTACGAAGTTCTAGGGCTAGCACCCACGAGAGCACCGGAGTACTCGAGTTACCTCACCCAGGGAAGCCGGGTGCATAGGTGTCTTTTGGTGTCGGGTCGCGTCGTCGATTTCAATGGAAGCCTGCAAAGAACTGCTGCTGCCCTGAAGAGGAGAAGTGTCCGGAGAGATCCAAGCCTGGATCTAGGATGTAAGGAACCTGAAAGCAGAGGGGACAGAGTCTGGGTCACTTGCCAGTGACCTAGGGCAGGATGGACCAATGCCCACAGATGGCAGGTGCTTCAGGTGAGTTGATGGGTGTTTTGACTCTTCAGCCACGAGGTCCAGGAGGTGTTGACAAAGTCCATGAGCTGGAGTCGAGCTGCCCCACGAAGTTTGTCGAGTGCTGCGGTGTCGGCGACCAGAAAGGACCCAACAAGCCTTGGCCACGGCAAGTCACAGGAATGCAGAGAAAAGACTGCGGTGCAGACCAGAAAGGTCTGAGGGAATCACCCAGCAAGGGTAAGTCAGGGCACGTCTGGAACAACCAGGAAAGCCCAATCAGAAAAGGAGTCGCCTTTGTGGGGACCTGCTAGCCAATGGGCTAGTGATCACGAAGGAGCCTCGAGCGTTCGCACTTCAAGGTGGCCCACTGGTCACTCATGGAGTGGAGGCCAACAATCTTCAGTGTAGGAGGTGCTCAAGGCTGGGGCTACTTGGAGCCCAAAGCACAACTTCAAGGATGACCAGGAAGGAAGTGTTGCTGAAAAAGTTCACGGTGTCCAGGGGTCACAGTTTTATGTCACCTACGATAGCCACGGGCCTCAGCTTTGCTGTGGACTCAGGGTAGCCTCGGGAAAGTCTAGAAATCCACCTCTGGGGATACAGAGACTTCGGCATCCAGCGGGAGCTTCAGAAATGCAGACCGGTCAGTTGCTTCTTTGGTGCCTGCCAAGCAGGGGAGTCACTCCTTGACCCCAAGGGAGATTTCTTCCATCTTCTAGTCGTGATAGAAAGTCGAAGATCCAGGATATATGTTGCAGAGGTTCGTCCAGAGTAAACTAAAGTTCTAGGTACTGGATTCCTATACTTATACTAAGTTTAGGGGATGGAATAACTCTAAGGACCCACCTATGGGTGGGCCAGGAAAGAGGGGTGGCTACACCCATTTCCTTTGTCCAGTTTAGCACCAGAGCAGGGGCAGGTAGCCCCTGCAACCGGTTTGAACTGGAGTATGCACAGGGACACCAAATGTGCCCCCAGTGCAGGACTTCAAGCACCAGAGAGTGCTCCCACCCAGCCCCAATAGACATCATCCTGTCTGGGGAGGTGGAGACAGCTCCCCTCAACAGGAAACCTATTGTCCAGGCCTCCCCTGCTGAAGTTTCTGTCAGCAGCAGGAGGCCAGACCCGTGTCTGTGGCAGAGGCATCCATTTTGTGATGCCAGGGATCAGGAAAGTCCTACCGGGTTTAGCCAGTGTGAACATGTCTCTCCCTCTAGAAGGGTGGAATGCTACCCCCGCCGCCAGGACTGGCAGGGGGGTAGTATTCCAAAGCGTTTGACACCAAACACACATGTTTTGATGCAGCCATCCCAAAGCTAGCATTTACCGAGAGGTTATAATGCACTTAAGAGTATATGTGTAGGAGAGTAGGATCTGCACTTATGGTGCCCCCACTTTTTTTCTGATGTTAACACTGATTTCTGGCTATAGTCTGGTTGGGTCCCTGCTAAGCAGGGCCCCAGTCTCTCTGTTCTCTCTAAACAACCTGGAATGCATATTAGATGCACTAGTGATTGGATACTGTGGTACCTTATGAGTCCCTAGTATATGGCACATTAGGTACCAAGGGCATAGGTACTTTACAGGCCTACCAGGGGCTGAAGCATGTATTATGCCACCCCTGGGAAGCAGATCAAATCTGACACCACAGTCCTGCTACTGCAGCCTGGGTGAGGTAGTGTAAGCACTCCTCACTGAGGTATAGGTCCCCTATACCTCACCTTACACACACATATAAACCTACCAGTCACCCCTAAGGCAGGCCCTATCAATCCTGGGGGCAGGGTGCTTGGTTTCCATGTGAGGGGGTGCCTCTGCCTGAGCTGTTTGTGGATGCGTTTAAACCATATACTCTTAAGTGCATTATAACCTAGCGGTAAATGCTAACTTTGGGATGGCTGCATCAAAACATGTTGTGTTTGGTGTCAAACGCCTTGGAATCATACCCCCACGCCAGTAACTGGTGTGGGAGTATGATCCCACCCTTCTAGAGGGATAGACATGTACCCACTGTGGAAACACGGTAGAATCCTGAAGAGCCCTGGCATCACAAAATGGATGCCACCAGCACAGACACTGGGCCAGGATTCTTCTTGTAGAGCGTCGTCCAGGGATATCTGATTTGCAATGGCAAGGGTTCCCTATCTTATACTAAAAGAAAGGGAGGGACTAGCTCTATGACCACTTCTCTAGGAGGGTCAGGGGAGTGGGTGGCTACACCCACTTCCCTTTGTCCAGTTTCACGCCAGAGCAGGGGCTGGTAGCCCCTGAACCGGTTTGTGCTGGCATATGCACAGAGGAGCCTATTGCTCCCCCAGTGCAGGACTTCATAGCACTCTAGGAGTGCACCCACCCAGCCCCAATACACTAAATCCTGTCTGGAAGGTGGTTACACCTCCCTGTGACAGGATACCTATTGTTGGGCCTCCTCCACTGCGAGTTTCGGTCAGCAGCAGGAGGGAAGCCCAGTGTCTGTGCTGGTGGCATCCATTTTGTGATACCAGGGCTCTTCAGGATTCTACCGTGTTTCCACAGTGGGTACATGTCTATCCCTCTAGAAGGGTGGGATCATACTCGACATGTTTTGATGCAGCCATCCCAAAAGTTAGCATTTACCGCTAGGTTATAATGCACTTAAGAGTATATGGTTTAACCGCATCCACAAACAGCCACAGAGAATAGACTCTGAGGGCTGCAGAGGGGCCCTGCTCAGGCAGAGGCACCGCCTCACATGGAAACCAAGCACACTGCCATCAGGATTAATAGGGCCTGCCTTAGGGGTGACTGATAGGTTTATATGTGTGTGTAAGGTGAGGTATAGGGGACCTATATCTCAGTGAGGAGTGCTAACACTACCTCACCCAGGCTGCAGTAGCAGGCCTGGGGTGTCAGATTCAGTCTGCTTCCCAGGGGTGGAATAATACATGCTTCAGCTCCTGGTAGGACTGTGAAGTACCTATGCCCTTGGTACCTAAGGTACCATATACTAGGGGCTCATAAGGTACCACAGTATCCAATCACTAGTGCATCTAATATGCACTCCAGGTTGTTTAGAGAGAACAGAGAGACTGGGGCCCTGCTTAGCAGGGACCCAGCCAGACTATAGCCAGAAACCAGTGTTAAAATCAGAAAAAAAGTGTGGGCAACATAAGTGCAGATCCTACTCTCCTACACAACCCCCCTCCCCAAACGCAGGGACACTAAAGTAACCTTGAGCAGTTGAGTCTTCGTGTTCTAAGTGGAAATACCTTGAGAGTCTATCTGCATTGACATGTTGGGTCCCAGCTCTATGTTCCACTGTATAGTCCATCCCCTGTAGGGAAATGGACCACCTTAACAGTTCACCTTCCATCTGTTTAAGACATAGGAGGGGCTTGTGGTCAGTCTGAACTATGAAGTGAGTGCCAAACAAGTATGGCCTCAGCTTCTTCAGGGCCCACACCACAGCAAAGGCCTCCCTCTCTATAGCTGACCAATGTTTCTCTCTAGGGGTCAGCCTTCTGCTTATAAAAGCTACTGGCTGGTATTGACCTTCATCATTCAGTTGAGACAGTACAGCTCCCACACCCAGCTCAGAAGCATCTGTTTGGACAATGAACTTTTTGGTGTAGTCTGGACTCTGTAAGATGGGGGCAGTGCACATGGCCTGCTTTAGGTCATCAAATGCCTTTTGACAGCTAGCTGTCCACTTAACCTTTTTTGGCATTTTCTTGGAGGTAAGATCATTTAAGGGGGTCACTATAGATCCATATCCCTTAACAAACCTCCTATAGTACCCAGTCAGGCCTAAGAAGGCTCTCACCTGTGTCTGGGTGGTTGGAGCAACCCATTCCATGATGGTTTGGATTTTGCTCTGTAAAGGTTGAACCTGGCCTCCACCTACAAGGTGGCCCAGGTACACAACCTGACTCTGCCCTATCTGGCACTTAGTGGCCTTGATAGCGAGGCCTGCTTTTTGCAGGGCCTCCAAAACATTTCTGAGGTGGACCAGGTGATCCTGCCAGGTGGAACTAAAGACAGCAATATCATCCAGATAAGCTGAGCAATAAGTTTGCATACCTGTCAGAACTTTGTTCACCAACCTCTGAAAAGTGGCAGGTGCATTTTTCAAACCAAAGGGCATCACCACAAAGTGGTAGTGCCCACCAGGGGTTAAAAATGCTGTTTTGACCTTGGCATCATCAGCTAACTTGATTTGCCAGTAGCCAGCTGTTATGTCAAATGTACTCAGATATTTGGCTGAGGCCAAAGTATCAATGAGCTCATCTGCCCTGGAAATTGGATAGGCATCAGTCCTGGTGACTGCATTGAGGCCTCTGTAGTCTACACAAAACCTCATTTCTTTCTTACCACCCTGGGTATGAGGTTTAGGCACAAGGACCACTGACCAAGCCCAAGGGCTATCTGAAGGCTCAATTACACCTAGTTCCAACATTTTCTGGACTTCAGTCCTGATACAGTCCCTGACATGGTCAGGTTGCCTGTAGATTTTACTCTTGACAGGCAGACTGTCTCCAGTGTCCACCTCATGGGTGCACCAGGAAGTCTAACTAGGTCAGGCTAAACATATGTCTGAACTGCTGCAGAACTTGTCTGCATTCAGTTTGCTGATGGTCAGTGAGGCTGCTTGCCAAAGCAACACTATCTACTGACCCATCATCAGGGTTCTGTGAGAGCAGGTCAGGGAGAGGGTCACTCTCCTCCTGTTCCTCATCAGTTGCCATGAGCAAGCCCATGTCAGCCCTGTCAACATATGGTTTCAATCTGTTGACATGGAGCACCCTAAGGGGGCTCCTGGGAGTTCCAAGATTCACCAGATAGGTGACTTCTCCCTATTGCTCAACAATTGTATGGGGGCACTCCACTTGTCTTGGATAGCTGCTGGGGCCACAGGCTCCAACACCCACACTTTCTCCCCTGGCTGGTATACAGTCAGCACAGCCTTTTGGTCATGCCAAGTTTTTTGTAGTTCTTGGCTTTCCTCCAGGTTTTTGGTTGCCTTCTTCATGTACTCAGCCATCCTGGAGCGGAGACCAAGTACATAGTCCATCACATCCTGTTTGTGAGGTTTGAGAGGTAACTCCCAACCCTCCTTCACCAAACAAAAGGGACCTCTTACAGGATGCCCAAACAGAAGTTCAAAAGGGCTGTAGCCAACCCCCTTCTGTGTGACCTCCCTGTATGCAAACAGAAGGCAGGGAAGTAAAAGGTCCCATTTTCGCCTAAGCTTTTCTGGGAGGCCTTTAATCATTCCTCTATAGGGTTTTGTTGAACCTTTCAACTAACCCATTGCATTGTGGGTGATAGGGAGTAGTGAACTTGTAGTTTACACCACACTCCTTCCACATTGCTTTTAGATACCCTGACATGAAGTTTGTAGCTCTGTCAGATATAACCTCCTTAGGGAAACCCACTCTGGAGAAAACTCCAATGAGGGCTCTTGCCACCACAGGGGCTGTGGTGGTCCTGAGGGGAATTGCTTCTGGGTACCTGGTAGCATGATCCACTACCACCAGGATAAACCTGTGCCCAGATACTGTTGGAGGGTCAAGGGGACCAACAATGTCAATCCCTACCCTTTCAAAGGGTAACCCCACCACAGGTAATGGTATCAGGGGGGCCTTTGTTGTGCCACCTGACATGCCACTGGCTTGTCAGGTAACACAGGAGCGACAAAACTCCTTTGTGTCCTCTGACATGTGTGGCCAATGAAAATGTGGAACAAGCCTGTCCCAGGTCTTCTTTTGGCCCAAGTGTCCTGCTAAAGGGATGTCATGTGCTAGGGTCAAGAGGAACCCCCTAAACTTCTGAGGTATTACCAGCCTCCTGGTGGCTCCAGGGGTAGGATCTCTAGCCTCAGAATATAGGAGTCCCTCATCCCAATAAACTTTATGGGACCCACTAGCACTCGAAGCAGCCTCAGCAGCAGCCTGCTGTCTGAGGGGTTCAAGAGAGGGGCAGCACTGTTGCTCCTTACTCGGATCTTCCCTGGGGTGGAATCTGAGATCTGAGACCGAGGGGAAGGCACTGCCTTAACCCTACTGCTCCTCCTCTTGAGTAGCACCTGGTCCATACTTTCAGGATCCAGAGCTGGTTCAGTTTGATGAATTTTGGCTTGTGATCTGGTCAGAGCAAATACCTCTGCAGGTATGCCCAACATCTCAGCATGAATCCATAACTCTACTTCAGACCAGGCTGAAGTCTCTAGATCATTGCCCAATAGATATTCGACAGGAAGGTCTGCACTGACTACTACTTTCTTGAGGCCAGTTACCCCTCCCCAGGAGAAATTCACAACTGCCAGACTATGGTTGGTACTGACATTGCTTGCATTGGTAACCTGGTACATTTCACCCAGGATGATCTGCCCAGGGTCCACAAGAACCTATGCCACCATGGTGACACCAGCACCTGTGTCCCTGAATGCCAAAGCCTGTTTGCCATTTATTACAGGCTGCTGTTTGTATTTGCCCAGATTATTGGGGCTCACTAGGAAGGACATATCAATGTCTCCATCACAAACCAGCAATGCCTGAGTGGGTACTCTGACTAGGCCAGAGTCCACTTCAGAACCCAGGGTCAACCCTACCACACCCTTATTCTGAGTACCACCTCCACCAGTAGATGAACTGGGGGAACAGATGCCTTAGGGGCAGGAGTGGTGGTAGTTTGGTCTTTGGACTTGTTACAATCAGAAGTCCAGTGCCCTTTCTGTTTACAGAATTTGCACCAGGGCTTCTTTTGGCCTTATCCCTTTGTAGACTGTGAATCCCCACCAGATGCAGATTTTTGGGGCCCTTGTGAAGACTTCTGGTCTTTTGACTTATCCCCACCTTTCTCAGAGCCTTTAGGATCTTGCTTCTTGGTGTCACCCCCTTAGTTCTGGGTTTTCTGCCTCTTCCTGGTTCTGACCCATTTGTCTGCCTTCTTTCCCAATTCTTGGGGAGAGGTCAGATCAGAGCCCACCAGGTACTGATGCAACAACTGGTTTTGGCAATTATTAAGGATCTGTTCTCTCATCATAAGATTATACAATCCCTTAAAATCAGTAACTCTACTACCAACCAGCCAACCCTCCAGAGCCTTGGTTGCACAATCAACAGGTGTACTGTCCCCAGTGTCCACATCATGGACACACCAATCTGTGACACCGGGAACCAGGGAGAACAGATCATAAAACTGCCCCAGCAACTGGCGGCAGTTATTCTGTTGCTCAGGGGTAAGGGTGGAAGAGAGGTTGACACCATCCACTGACCCATCTTGCTCTTTCTCTGACAGGAGGTCAGGAAGGGGCTCGGTCTCCTCTTCTAATCCAGCATCTGTACCTAGGAGCATGCCCACCTGGGACCTCTCCAGGTGGGGCTTGAGCCGGTTGACATGCAGGACTCTCAAGGGGTTCCTGGGAGACCGCAAGTCCACCAAGTAGGTAACTGGACTTTTGCGCTCCACAGCCTCAAAGGGGCCGGTCCACTTATCCAGGAGCGCACAGGGTTCCACTGGGGCCATGACCCATACCTTCTGACCATGCTGAAGCTCAACCAGAGTGGCATTCTGGTCATACCACCGCTTCATCTCCCCCTGGCTGGCATCCAGATTCATCTCAGCGAGTTGCCTGAATCGCCTAGTCTGGTTCCTAAAGGCCAGCATGTAGCTATATACATCCTGGGGAGGTTTCCTGGGAGATTGCTCCCAGCCTTCTTTGACCAGTTTTAGAGGTCCTCTCACTGGGTGTAGGAGAGTAGGATCTGCTTCACATGGGTACCCCCAGTTTTTTCTGGTGTTTCACTGTATTTCGACCTTAGTCTGGCTGTGGCCCTGCTAATCAGGACCCCAGCCCAGCTGTTTCCTCTCTAAAATGGGTTCATGGACATTAGGTACATTTCTAATTGGATTCTGGAGTGCCTTATAAGCCCCTAGTATATGGTATACTATGTACCTAGGGCATAGGTACCTCAGAGGCCTACCAGGGGCTGACGCATGTATTATGCCACCCCTGGGAAGCACTCCAAAATGACACCACAGGTCTGCTACTGCAGCCTGGATAAGGTGGTGCTTGCACCCCTTACAGTGGTATACGCTACCTATATCACTACCATTGCACACATATATAAAACCTATAAGTCACTCCTATGGCAGGCCTTAACAATCCTGAAGGCAGAGTGCTTGGTTTTAATGTGAGATGGTGCCCCTGCATGAGCAGAGCCCCTCTGCAGTGTTCGGATGCTGTTTGTGGTGCAGCCTGACCATATACTCTTAAGTGCATTATAACCTCGCGGTAAATGCTAACTTTGGACTGGCTGCACGGAAACATGTTGTGTTTGGTGTCAAACGCTTTGGAATACAACCCCCTGCCAGTTCTCGCAGCGGGGGTAGCATTCCACCCTTCTAGAGGGAGAGACATGTTCACACTGGTCTAACCCAGTAGGACTTTCTACAGCCCTGGCATCACAAAATGGATGCCACTGCCACAGACACAGGTCTGGCCTCCTGCTGCTGACCGAAACTCTGGCAGGGGAGGCCTGGACAATAGGTTTCCTGTCCCAGGGAGGTGTAACCACCTCCCCAGACAGACAGATGTGTATTGGGGCTGGGCAGGAGCACTCTCTGGTGCTTTGAAGTCCTGCACTGGGGGCACACTTGGTGTCCCTGTGCATAGTCCAGTTCAAACCGGTTGCAGGGGCTACCTGCCCCTGCTCTGGCACGAAACTGGACAAAGGAAATGTGTGTAACCACCCCTCTTTCCAAACCCTCCCATAGGTGGGTCTGTGGAAATTTAGTTCGTATCTGAACATTATCTGCGCCATCTTGTCTTTCCCCAGCACCACACGCAAAAACACACGGCAGCCATTTTAGGCACCATGGCCTCTCTCCCTGCTCATTGTCGATCGCCAGCGCGTCCCTCTGGTGCTGCGAACATCCCCCCACGCGCTGACCACCCCCGCTCTCTCATACACGTGCCATAGACCCTGTCCTTCTGCGCGACCCTGCCATGGAACCACATCCCACGCCTGACCGACATCCCATACATGGTCATACATCTCTTTGATAACGCCCTTCCTCTGCGCCCGATTGTCCGGGCCGATCCCAGGCCATCACCTAGCCCTGCAGATCCAGTTTATTGCCCCTACTGTAAGGGAAACACCCCACATCAAAGGGATTACAGTAGATCAAGGCCCCCCACCCCCTGAGACCCGACCAGTCGCACACACCCCCGGGAATTGGCGGAATGTCCAGCTGTGTGATAGCCATCTCCTACTGTGGGTGGGGTGGGGACATCCACTGTTGATATGTGTGGGAACGAGCTTGAAGTAGGGATTCTGAGGATGTTCTTTCATGTATCAAAGCGATCTCAAGAATGTGCCATGTATGATAAACCTGCAATAAAGTCATAAACCTGTGTATAAGAGGCCAGGCCTCAGAGATGTGGTTAGAGCACCTCGTGACGATACCTTGCTGTCTGATCTGATGTGTTCTACTCCGACGGAATAAAACTTTGTTTTCCTGCCTTCCAGTCTCCGGCGCCTGCCTCTTTGTTGGTTAAATCTTCGAATGGTATAAGAGGCGATTACCGCCGGGCAATACTTGAAAGGTTATCGACTGCAACTGCCCCTACCCTTTAACAATTGGCGTCCCAAGCGTGGGGCCCATCAGCGACACGTGGATCCAGTGGGAGATATCCCGACGACAGAGTGAAAGACTGCAACGATCGGAAAGAGCTCCTGCCCGATAGACCCTCGTCTGGCAGCCGATCATCCGAACTTCACTGGTTCCGAACCGACCTCTCTCGAGTGATCTACGGTCCTGACTGGGAACCATCAGGAGTGCCGCGGCAAATACGGAGAGTAGAGAACGATCGGGCGCTGGAGGCGGAAGACGAGAAACTGTCCATACGGTCCGGGTAAGGTCGCGAAACACGACAAATTGCGAAACGATTGATTGATTGAAAATACTAGTATTGCTTATCGATTGTTCTCTTTGAGATATTCGCTGTCTACAAACGGGGAAGAGTAGAAATACTCTCTCTTCCTTTGCAGATAGTGAAGGGTAGGTAACGCAGACTTTTGTCCCCATTGTAACCCGTCGTGCCTATTTTTATCTCCCCACTGATTGATTGTCCGAACATTCATTGTTTTGAAGAATAGTGCTCTTTGAGATATTCTCTGTTTGCAAATAACGTAGAATAGAAATATTCTGTCTAGTCTTTGCAAATAGTGAAGGGTAGGTAACGCAGACTTTTGTCCCCATTGTAACTAGTCGTGCCTATTTTTATCTCCCCACTGATTGATTGTCCGAACACTGGTTGTTCAATATTGGTTCTTTGGAGGTATTCTCTGCTTACAAATAACGTGGAACAGAGATATTCTGTCTAGTCTTTGCAAGCAGTGAAAATATAGGTAGTGCAGACTTTTGTCCCCGTTGTAACCCGTCATGCCTATCTTCTCCCCACTGATTGGTAGTTGGTTCTGCCCGGACCGCTTATTAGAGGTGAACCATCCGGCTCCACTGGAAGGCACCCCTAATAAGGACATGTTCACTAAATATGGACTAGTCGCCGTAGCTTCTAGCAAACTATGGCATAAATATACAAAAAGGGACCCCGAGAGTCAGTGGCCACTGATGGGATCCTTCGATGATCATAAAATAGAAGCATTAGAAATAGCTCTACGTAGTAATAAAACAACGCCTACTATGCTTGACAGTATCGGCATGTGGCGCAAAGAAGCAATGCAACGGAAAAAGAGGGAAGAAGTAAAAGCAGAAAGGGAATTACGAAAGGCAGCTCACCTTGCCGCTAGAAAGTTAGAGGAAGAGATAAAGGAGAGAAAGGAAGCTAAACTAAAACAAGAGTCTGAAACATCAGGCCAGTGCCCTGTTAGGACCTCCTCTACGCTCTACCCTGAGTTACCTTCCAAGCAACGAGCGAATGACGAATTGCTATTAGGTCCCCTGATCATCTACATGTCCCCTCCATACGCCCCCTCCCAACCTGTAGTACAGCACCCACAACCCCCAAACGCAAGTGAAAGCAGTACCAGGGCCTCGGTCCTCACGGCCTCCGCGCCGGCCGAGCCTCTCGTACTGAACACAACGTTAGCAATAACGTTAGATGACCCTGAGATGAGAAAGAAAGATTCCGCCAGAATGAATCGAATCTAACCAAGGATGAACAAGCCGGAATCGATAAGGTAGTAAGGACACTAGTAGAATGAAAGGAAAGTGAGGAGTATGTAACAGACATGTATAACTCGTATGCCGACAACCGCAGACGACACTTTGTCGTACGACTTTGTTATCACACCGTGAATGCCTATGAGGATAGGTACCAAGATAGAGGTCCCGAAGGCTTAGCGACCTTGTATAGGAAGGTAGACATTGGGGAGGAAGGAGAGGGCGATGTGACGAACCTCATTACTCGTACACTCGAAGTCTTCCGGCATCTTAAAGAACACAGACAGACAACCAAAGCAGAGACCCCCATAGTGACTGAACCCCAGGCAGGGAAGGCTGATACCATGATGCCCATCAAAGAAGCCGCCCCCTACTGGGTCCCCCCACGAGGTCACGGAACACACGACGCCATCAACCACCAAGATGCGAAGGGAAGGGTTGTATATAACTGGGTTTACCAGCCATGGGACCGACAAGACATCTTGACCTTTAGAAAAACCCTACCCGACTTAAGAAAGAACCCGACGGCCTTCTACACCAAACTAGGTACGGCCTTAGGTTCAACCATAATGACCTTAGCGGATATCGATTTGTTTTTCGGGTTATGTCTGCCGGCTGATGTGTGGAAGCAAATCCGGAAAGTCGACCACGCTGAGCCGTTCGGATATACCTGGTGTGAGACCGGCCTCGTGGAGTGGGCCCTCCCGACCAGCAAAGTACACTACAACCACGCCGAACCTCGTGGACACAGCCTTCCGGCTCCCGTGGACCAACATCCCGAGGGCCGACCAGATCCCCAACACGCATGCCCGGCCGAGGGAGAACGAAACCCCCCCCCCCCCCCAAACCAGACCGAGAGGCGCCGACTCTGTCACACCTCGGGACTCTTTCCCGAGGGAGGTTTCGATCGGCCACCAGGCCCCCGGTGAGCGGGCGCCTCTCCTGCTGGGCGTCTGGGGTCCCTCCCGGACACATCTGAATAGATCAAGGGGCTGAGCGACAGGAAACCCCGACACATCGCCCCCCAGGCACGAGACCCCTCTCCGCGAGGACTCCGGACTTCAAAGAGGAGGGGGAGTATAACAAGGGGTGCTGAAGGGACGAGGGCAGAGAAGACCTGGACTGACGAGAGCCTGCGGACCTGGTCGCGGCTCGATCGCTCACCGAACAGAAGAAACGCTATCCGAACTCTGAAACCAACTGAGCCCTGCTGACGCCGTCGCGGCTCCTCGAATTCTGAACCATCTGAGCCCTGCTGACGCCGTCGCGGCTCCCCGAACGCTGAACCATCTGAGCCCTGCTGACGCCGTCGCGGCTCCTTGAATTCTGAACCATCTGAGCCCTGCTGACGCCGTCGCGGCTCCCCGAACGCTGAACCATCTGAGCCCTGCTGACGACGTCGCGGCTCCCTGAACTACGACCCTCCGGTGCCTGCTGAGTGACTCGCGGCCCGCTCCTCCAAGAGAATCGGCAGAGATTGCCGAGAGAAGCAACATCCCCTCAGCTCGAGGATTGAGAGCTGTGCGCCGGATACCTCGCAGAGACACTGATTGAAAGACTGTCCCGCTACCCCTTTTCCCATCATCACAAGATCGCTGCCGCTCATGGCATTAATTCTGCACCTGCCTGCCGGATCATAAAGATCCCTGACAACTACCGATAAAAGCTTATTGCCTTATAATGAACTACTGTGTGGTGTCCCTCTATCCGAAGAGAGAGTAAGCGCCGCGCGTGCGATCCTAGGTGCGAGACCCTTCCAGGAAGGGCCTCCCTGCTCTTGCTCGGCCTAATTCTGGGAAAGGTGGGCCTCAGGGTGGTCAGGAACCCATTCCGCAGCCTCCCCGGGGAACGCCTTCCAACATTTGGTGGCAGGCGACGGGATCCGAGCCAACACCTGGAGATCGTGCAGTAGACGGCTTACGCACCACCGAGAAGAATGGAAGGAGAATCTTCCCTAGGTGCCGCAGGCACCAACCCAAGCACGGCATTTCAAAAAGACCAGTTAGAATCGTATACACACCGAGAACTGAAACAATTTTGCAAAGACTTTGGAATCGCTACCACCGGACTAAGCACGAAAGAGGACTTCCAGGGGGCATTAAAAACCTGGGTCAAGGCAGAAACTCCACGGTCACAAGCAGAAGGAGAGTACCCCAACGAACCACGAAGCAGCCCGGGGAGGAACGGCGCCACCGAGGGGGGCCTATCCCCAGAGGAACTAGCGGACCGAGAAAGAAGTCGCAACCACGAACTGGAACTAGCCAAGCTAAAAATCGAAGGAGAGATAAAACTGGCTGGGAAAAAACTGGCAGTAGAACAGTTACGCCTACACGGAGAACTAGAGGAAAAGAAACGACAGAGAGAACACGAAGAAAAGAAACTCCAACTAGAGCACGAACGTAGCCTGAAGGAGATCGAGCTCAAGGCCAAGCGGGCGGAGACCCGACCCTCGGAAACGCAACCCATCTCCTCCACCGTGGAACCGAAGGTCCACATCCCCAAGGATGTGGTGAAAGAATATTATAAAAACGCCGATATTCAGCAATGGTTCAAGGCCTACGAAGTCGCCATGACCTCCCACCGAGTCCCGCAGAAAGACTGGGGGGCTGGGCTGTGGGGCCGGTTCCTGAGCGAGGGGAGAGATACCCTGCTGGACCTGCCCTCCACCGTGATGAACTCCTACAGTCACATGAAAGAGGCCCTGGTAGCCAGATATGGGCTCACCCCTGAAATGTACCGGCAACGGTTTAGAGACTGCAAAAAGATACCCGGTACCACATGGGTGGAGTACGTGAACTTTTACAGCCGGGCCTTGGATGGATGGATCAAGGGCAGAAAGGTCTCCACCTTTGAGGAGCTGTTCGACCTGATCGCATGGGAACACTTGGCCGCTAATTGCTTCGTAGAGCTGCGCCAGCACCTCCTGGACAGCAAACTCACAGACCCTCGGAAACTGGCCGTCGAGGCTGACCGGTGGGTGAACACCCGGACCTCCCGGGGCCCCGTGGGAGACTACGGTCGCCACCATCAGGGACCCCCCCGCCAGAGGGGCGGAGGGAACCAAGGCCGGCAAAGGGAGCTCCCGGGGGGATCCCCGCTCAGCCCTCCCAGAGGACAATCTCCGCCCTTTCAAGCTCCGCCTCCGGCCAGCACCGGGCCCCCAGGGAGGCCGGGACCCCGAGGGAGAATCACATGTTTCCGCTGCCAGCAGACCGGACACTATGCCAGTGACCCTCAGTGTCCCCTGTACCAGCGAACCACCACCACAACCCCGCCGGCTCGACAGATGGCCTCTGTAGCCCTGGGGGAAGAGATGGAAGACTCCGAAGAATGGGAACCAGCCGCCATGGCCTTGGTCTCCCTAGGGGACCGGGAGATGGTCCCCGGCACGCCCCTGCCCGCCAACACGAAGAAGTACCGACAGCAGGTGACGGTCAACGGTCACCGCATCGAGGGGCTCCGGGACACGGGGGCGAGTGTGACGGCGGTCCACTGTCACCTGATTTCCGAGGATCAGATCCTGCCTGACGCCTTTTGCCCCGTCATCTCATCAGACAATTCCGAGAGCCTCTGCCGGATGGCCCTAGTCCCCTTCGAATGGGGGGGAGTCACCGGCAAGTTAAAAGTAGCGGTCCGAACCTCCCAGCCCGTGGACTGCCTCCTGGGCAACGACCTGGAGAACTCCCCGTGGGGACAAGTGGAACGAAGGGCCCACCTCGAGATGATGGGCCTACCCGAGTGGGTATGCACCACCACGCGCTCGATGACTCTCCGGGCGCCTTCCTCCGAGGGGGGAGAGGCCATGCCCCTGAACACCGCCACCATCCCTGAGAGCCAGGATACACCACCAAAGGCCGACGACCCCCTTCTGGATGAACCAACCGCTCCCGGCGAAGAATCCGGGCCTTCCGACCCCGCAACCCTGACCAAACTCGGGGACTTGCCAGAACTGGCCCCGTGGCCCTGCGAAGGGGGCCCCTCCCGTGAAGAGTTCTGCCAAGAACAATCCACCTGCCCGTCCCTCATTGGACCCCGACAACAGGCCGAGGCCCAAGCAGCAGGCGACCAGACTGGCCCCCACTGGGTATACTGGGAGAACGGACTGCTGTACAGTGAACAGAAGTCGGCCGAGTTGGGATCGGCCCGAGTACTAGTAGTACCCCTACGCTTCCGAAGTCTCCTCCTGGGCCTGGCCCATGATGTACCCCTGGCCGGACACTTAGGCCAAGATAAGACATACCAGCGACTCGTCACCCACTTCTACTGGCCCAAGATGCGAGCAAATGTGGAGGCCCACTGCAAGTCCTGCCTCACGTGCCAGGCCAGCGGAAAGAGTGGGGGCAAGCGCAAGGCTCCGCTCCAACCCTTCCCCGTCGTCAGTACCCCTTTTGAGCGGGTAGGAATCGACATTGTCGGACCACTGGACCCTAAGACCGCCCAGGGCCACCGGTTCATCCTCGTCCTGGTGGACCATGCCACCCGTTACCCCGAAACCATCCCTCTCCGCATCGTAACGGCCCCCGTGGTGGGCCGGGCCTTGATGGGGAACTTCTCCCGCATGGGGTTCCCCCGCGAAGTCGTGAGTGACCGGGGGACGAACTTATCTCCCGATATATGAAGTCCCTCTGGCAGCAGTGCGGAGTATCGTACAAATTCACCACCCCGTACCACCCCCAAGGAAACGGCCTAGTCGAGCGCTTTAACAAGACACTGAAAGGGATGATCATGGGTCTCGGGGAACCCCTACGCCGGAGGTGGGACGTCCTCCTCCCATGCCTTCTGTTCGCCTACCGGGAGGTCCCCCAAAAATCCCTGGGGTTCAGCCCATTCGAACTGTTATATGGACACCCCGTCCGAGGACCCCTGAGCCTGGTCAAGGAGGGGTGGGAAGCAACCCCCTGGGGGACCCCTCCAGACGTGTTCCGATACATCCTGGCGCTCCGCAACCAGACCCGAAAATTCAGGGAACTCGCAGAAGCAAACCTCGAGGCCAGTCAAGAAGAGATGAAGCGCTGGTATGACCAGAATGCTACGCTGGTCGAGTTTCAGCCAGGCCAACAAGTCTGGGTCATGGCCCCGGTGAGACCCTGCGCTCTCCAGGATAAATGGACTGGACCCTTCAAGGTGATCGAGCGGAAGAGCCAAGTCACATATCTCATCGATGTGCAGTCCCCGTGGAACCCCCTCCGGGTTCTCCACGTCAAACTGCCTCAAGCCCCACTTTGTGCGGACCGAATTAAGTCTACTCCTGGCCACCGACGATGGGACCGAAGAAGACACCGAGCCCCTCCCAGACCCCCTGGGGGTGAAGGAAACCGATGGATCGGTGGAGGGAGTGAGACTGTCGACCGCCCTCACAGCCCAACAGACCGACGACTGCCGCCAGCTACTTGGGCAGTTCGCGGATCTCTTCTCCCTGACCCCCGGGGTCACCAGCTGGTGTGTCCACGACGTGGACACCGGAGACAGCCCGCCAGTGCGACATCAGGCCTACCGGGTCCCTGATCGGGTCCGGACCTGCATCCAGACCGAGGTGGCAAAGATGTTAGACCTTGGGGTGATTGAACCCTCCGACAGCCCCTGGGCCAGCCCGGTAGTCCTGGTTCCGAAGGCGACTACCCCGGGTGTTGCCCCCGAGCTGAGATTCTGCGTGGACTACCGAGGCCTCAATGCAGTCACCCGAGCAGACGCTCACCCTATCCCCCGTGCCGACGAACTCATTGACCGCCTTGGGGCCGCCTGCTACCTCAGCACCTTCGACCTGACCAGTGGGTACTGGCAGATTGCCCTCACCGAGGGAGCCAAGGAGCGCTCCGCCTTCTCCACCCCGGATGGGCACTACCGCTTTAGGGTGATGCCGTTCGGAATGAAAAATGCCCCGGCCACCTTCCAGCGGCTGGTGAACAGGGTCCTGGCCGGACTAGAGGGGTTCAGCGCAGCATACCTTGACGACATAGCGGTCTTCAGCTCCCAATGGACCGAGCACCTCCAGCAGCTCCGTCAAGTCCTGCTGGCTCTGCGCCGAGCCGGCCTCACCATCAAAGCTAGCAAATGTCAAATTGGGCACGGCTCCGTAACTTATCTGGGGCACCAGGTGGAGAGTGGGCAGGTCGCCCCCCTCCAGCCGAAGAGCGACGCCATCTTGTCCTGGGAACCCCCTACAACCCAAACGGAAGTCCGAGCCTTCCTGGGCCTCACCGGCTACTACCGAAGGTTCATTAAAAACTATGGCAGCATCGCAGGCCCTCTCACAGAACTAACCTCCAAAAAACACCCCAAAAAAATACACTGGACTCCCGCCTGCCAGAAGGCGTTCGACACCCTAAAGGCCGCAATGTGCGCGGCTCCAGTACTCAAAGCACCCGACTACGCCCAGGAGTTTGTGGTCCAGACGGACGCCTCGGAACACGGCATCGGGGCAGTCCTCTCACAATACGACGACAAAGGCATAGATCAGCCCATAGCCTTCATCAGCCGAAGGTTACTGCCCCGGGAACAGCGGTGGAGCACGATTGAACGTGAGACGTTCGCCGTAGTGTGGGCTCTCAAAAAGCTACGGCCCTACATGTTCGGAACACACTTCCGAGTGCAAACAGATCATCGACCCCTGCGGTGGTTGATGCAGATGCGAGGGGAAAACCCCAAGCTGCTACGCTGGTCCATCTCCCTCCAGGGGATGGATTTCACTGCGGAACATCGCCCCGGGACTGACCACGCCAACGCGGACGGCCTGTCCCGATTCTTCCGCTTCAGCGAGGAAAACTCCCAAGTGGATGGGTAGTTCTCCCCGCCTTTCAGCTGGGGGGGGCACGTGTGAGATCGGCCTCGTGGCGTGGGCCCTCCCGACCAGCAAAGTACACTACAACCACGCCGAACCTCGTGGACACGGCCTTCCGGCTCCCGTGGACCAACATCCCGAGGGCCGACCAGATCCCCAACACGCATGCCCGGCCGAGGGAGAACGAAACCCCCCCCCAAACCAGACCGAGAGGCGCCGACTCTGTCACACCTCAGGACTCTTTCCCGAGGGAGGTTTCGATCGGCCACCAGGCCCCCGGTGAGCGGGCGCCTCTCCTGCTGGGCGTCTGGGGTCCCTCCCGGACACATCTGAATAGATCAAGGGGCTGAGCGACAGGAAACCCCGTCACATCGCCCCCCAGGCACGAGACCCCTCTCCGCGAGGACTCCGGACTTCAAAGAGGAGGGGGAGTATAACAAGGGGTGCTGAAGGGATGAGGGCAGAGAAGACCTGGACTGACGAGAGCCTGCGGACCTGGTCGCGGCTCGATCGCTCACCGAACAGAAGAAACGCTATCCGAACTCTGAAACCAACTGAGCCCTGCTGACGCCGTCGCGGCACCTCGAATTCTGAACCATCTGAGCCCTGCTGACGCCGTCGCGGCTCCCCGAACGCTGAACCATCTGAGCCCTGCTGACGCCGTCGCGGCTCCTTGAATTCTGAACCATCTGAGCCCTGCTGACACCGTCGCGGCTCCCCGAACGCTGAACCATCTGAGCCCTGCTGACGACGTCGCGGCTCCCTGAACTACGACCCTCCGGGGCCTGCTGAGTGACTCGCGGCCCGCTCCTCCAAGAGAATCGGCAGAGATTGCCGAGAGAAGCAACATCCCCTCAGCTCGAGGATTGAGAGCTGTGCGCCGGATACCTCGCAGAGACACTGATTGAAAGACTGTCCCGCTACCCCTTTTCCCATCATCACAAGATCGCTGCCGCTTGTGGCATTAATTCTGCACCTGCCTGCCGGATCATAAAGATCCCTGACAACTACCGATAAAAGCTTATTGCCTTATAACGAACTACTGTGTGGTGTCCCTCTATCCTAAGAGAGAGTAAGCGCCGCGTGTGCGATCCTAGGTGCAAGACCCTTCCAGGAAGGGCCTCCCTGCTCTTGCTCGGCCTAATTCTGGGAAAGGTGGGCCTCAGGGTGGTCAGGAACCCATTCCGCAGCCTCCCCGGGGAACGCCTTCCAACACCTGGGTACAACTCGATACCATAGATAAGCAGCGAGAACCTGGACAAAAACCCCTAAAGCCATATTGGAGCTCCCAGACAAGATCGTGCAGAAATTGAAGACTCTAATCCCATAAAGAAAGGTAGACTGGTCAATAGTGACGGCTTGTCGCCAGAAACCCCAGGAGGATGTTTCTGAATACTTCTCTCGATTCGAGACAGTGTTTTCCGATTATAGTGGCCAGGACATGACCACTGCAACCGGACATCACCTCTTTGTCCAGAATTATGTGAAGGGTCTGTCACAAGAAGTCTCCCAGAAGCTACAGACCAGCGAGAGTAGTTGGGCAGCCTCCAAACCCGCTGCTATCCTCCAGATGGCCCAATACTACGAACATCAAAAGAATGAGAACGATAGGGCGTCCGAGGAAAAGAAAAAGGAATTGAAGGAGAGGGTAATGATAGCACAGTTGCAAGGGGTGACCATAGGAAGGGAGCCCCCTAAAGGAAATTACCAACCAACCGCCCCTAGAAAGCTACCCCCTAGAGACCATACACCTACACCTTACACTGGACGAAGAGACTTAGACGGGAACCAATGTGCGTTCTGTAGAGGGTTCGGACACTGGAAATCCCAGTGCCCGGTCCTTCTGGAGATGAACAAAAATAGAGACACCAGAGACATAGCATATGACCCCAGAAGTAGAGGACAGGGACGAGGGTACACGAACGACACCACCAACGACAGGCCAGGCAGACCAAACACCTTTGATCGCCCCCGACAGAACCAGTGCCAGCAGTCCGACTACGAAAACACCCATGACTTTGTATAGGACCGCCAGGGGCAATGGAGGGATCCAGTCGAACTCCGTGTTGACCAGCAAGGTCCTTACATCACTGCTAAGGTCCTGGGCACAAAGTCTCCATTTCTGGTAGATACTGGGGCGACACGTAGTGCGTTATCTAAACGACTGATTCCTAGGGCACCCTTGTCTGGCTCACACGTAACCTCAATAGGCTTCGATGGGACGCCCTCCACTAACCCCTTGTCAGCACCAATCTCCTTTGACTTAGAAGATAACACCACTGACACGACATTCCTGCTCTCCTCCAACACCCCCGATGCTATCATGGGACTTGATTTGCTAAAACATTTCCGAGCTACCATCAGATGTTCCCCAGACGGAGTGAGAGTCATCCTGCACGATAACCCGGATCTGTTCAGGTCTTGTCTCACACGACGTATGTTCTCCATAACCGATGCTGACTTGTCCCTACTCGACACGTTACCCTCACACCTGTGGGCAAAAACCGACTCGGACGTAGGACGCATGGTGATCGACCCCGTACACATAACTGTCCGACCGGACGTGGTGCTCCCAAAACTTCCACAGTATCGGATATCGCCCGAAGGCGAGAAGGCATTGGTGGAAATCATCCAGTCCCTAGTCGATGCAGGAGTGGTAGAAGAAGTAGTCAGTAATGTTTGCAACAGCCCTATCCTACCCATTGTAAAGAGGCAAGGTGAGGGAGATGATAAAGCATACCACTTCATTGTTGACTTGCGAGAGGTTAACAAAGTAGTCATACCTCAGTACCCCGTGGTCTCGGACATCACCACCATCCTCACCCTAATTCCGTCCACTGCCACCACCTTTACCGTAATTGATCTCAAGAACGCATTCTTTTCCATCCCCATCCACCCAGACAGCCGCTACCTGTTCGGCTTCACCTTAAAAGCCCGTTCGTACAGATTCTGGAGGGCACCCCAAGGCTACACTGAGAGCCCCAGCATTTATAGCCAAGCCCTCAAGAGACAACTAGATGCAGTCCAACTACCAGATGGAGTGGTGCTAATACAGTACGTTGATGATATTCTTTTGGCGGCCGACACCACTCCACTTGCAGTCACAGCCACCATTCACCTCCTCCACTTCCTTGCGGAGAACGGTCACAAGGTCTCCAGGAAGAAGTTACAATTCTGCCAACCCCAAGTGACATACCTAGGCCACCTCCTATCCAAAGACGGGAGGAAACTTACACCTGACCGAATTCAGACCATCTTAGAAACCCCCGTCCCCAAAACTCAGAAGCAAGTGCGGTCTCTGGTCGGACTTACCTCCTTCTGTCGACAGTGGTTACCAAACTTCAGCCTTATTGTAAAACCTCTGCTTTCCCTGCTAGCTAAAGACGCCCCCTTCCCCCTCCCCTGGACACCCGAATGCCAGTCCTCCTTCAAAGAATTGCGAAATGCCCTTTGTTCAGCACCAGTCCTAGGAACCCCAGACTACACTAAACCTTTCTCCCTCTACACCCACGAAAGGGAGGGATGCGCGTTGTCTGTCCTAACCCAGTCCATAGGTCCTAAACAACGCCCTTGTGCCTACTTCTCTGCCACTCTTGACCCTGTAGCCAGAGCTTTGCCCGCCTGCCTTCGAGCAGTAGCCGCCGCTACTGTCTCTATCCGGCAAAGTGAGGGGATCGTGCTCTCGAACCCCCTCACTGTGTTAGTACCCCATGCGGTTGACACCCTCCTGACCCAGACCAAGACTCAACACCTGACTAGCGCACGACTGACTGGTTATGAATTGACTCTGCTTGCACCCCACATCACGTTGAAACGATGCACCACTCTGAATCCAGCTACTCTGCTACCTCTCCCTGACACTGACCCCAATGCGTCCCCTATACATGACTGCGTGACCCTCACCGACGAACAGACTAAGAGTAGGGTTGACCTCCGAGATACTGCCTTCCCGGACCCTGACGGAGAACTGTGGGTAGATGGCTCATGCATCAAGCTCCCCGATGGCACCACCTCAGCTGCCTATGCAGTCACCACAGCCCGAACAGTTGTTGAGACAGCCCGCATCACACAGCGATCCGCACAGGCGGCTGAACTGATTGCTCTCACACGAGCATGCATCCTAGCAGCGGGGACAACCGCAAACATTTACACCGACAGCCAGTACGCCTTCGGGGTGGTTCACCACTTTGGGCTCCTATGGAAGGAGAGGGGATTCCTGACTTCCCATGGCACACCCATCCTACATGGAGATCTAGTCTCCGCCCTGACCGAAGCAGTCCTCCTCCCCACACGGCTAGCTGTGATCAAATGCCAGGCACACAAAAAGGTGACGGACTACATCCAGTTAGAAAGGTGCCAAAGCTTGAAGTACGTACTTGTCGTTGTGTGTGCTTTCAGCAAGTGGGTAGAAGCTTACCCGACCCGCGACAACACTGCTATGACTACCGCAAAGGTATTGCTGAAAGAATTCTTCCCCCGTTACGGCCTTTGTCGAATTTTGTGGAGCGACAACGGCCCACACTTTGTAGCCGAAGTTATCCAACTCATCTTAAAAGGGTTGGGTGTAAAACAGAAGTTCCATGCGGTCTTCCATCCCCAATCTGCAGGCTTGGTTGAGCGACATAATGCCACACTGAAGCTCAAAATAGCCAAAATAGTTGCCACCACAGGACTGAAATGGCCAGACGCTCTCCCGCTAGCATTGCTATCAATGCGTTCCACTCCCACCAAACACCACTTAACCCCCTACGAGGTCGTCTTCGGGCGGCCCATGAACCTTTGGACCGCACCAAAACCAACATCCATTCACGACGTCCCGGACGTCCTCATGTCTGACTATTTGTACAACCTAACTAAAACGTTGTCTGTTATCCATCAGCAGGTGCTGCAAGCCATTCCCGATGCTTCCAGGGGCCCCGGGCACGATATCCAACCCGGAGATTTCGTCCTAGTGCGTAATTTCCAACGTGCAAGGAGTCTGGAGCCCCGGTGGACGGGCCCCCTGCAAGTCCTGATCACCACCCGAACAGCTCTTCGAGTGGAGGGGAAACGCAATTGGCTGCACGCACATCATTGCAAAAAGGTATCACCGACCCTGACGACAACCGACAACGTCGCCGGCCAAGAAGAACTCCTGGACGAAGGCCGACCATCCCTGAGCTGCTACCCGGACACAAACACACTTGAATTAGTGAAATATCCCGATCCCACTGTGCCGTCCAAAGAAGGGTATAACCTGCGACGAAAGGAGGGAACTTCGGCTAAGCAGACCACGAACTAAGGTGAAATCTCGAACCGGTAGCCTAATCACCTCAAAGGCCTCCAGAAGAGAAATTAGACAAAGTCTGTGTTTCTGCCCGCTACCGAGTCCCTTGAAGGTGATGGAAGCGCCCGACATGAAGATGATGGAAGCAACCGGACGTCCGAATATCCACTACAAAAACCCAAAGACTGACAAAATGCACAGCTCAAAGACTATCGCGCTTTTTATTACCCTACTCTTTTGCCTTCTCCTCATGATCACCTTCTGGATCGTGGAAGAGAGTGCACCCGCTCATGAGACATTGTTGACCACTGTCCAACCTACCACCATGAAAGAACACCATCTGATCTCACTTTCACCCCAACTCCGAGAAAGGCGTAAGGAGTTCTGGAATAACTCTTTTGTACAGTTGCTCCACCAACACAATCTTGCCGCCAATGCAACCAACTGCTGGATCTGTGGATTGCTGCACATGCCACTGGACATTCTATCCCTTTCATCCCTTCGCCCTTCTCTGTCCATGGCTCTTGCCTCACTTGGCTAATCCTCCTGCAAGAAAGCTACAAGGACAATGCCACTTCCGACAAAACTATGTCACACTTCTACCATGGGTTCTGGCTGAACAGAACTGGAAAAACTTCTGCTCCCTTCTGTCCTCTGAGATCGAACACTTCCTTTCATATGGACATCCCTGCCAAAGAGTGAGTCGAAATGCAGGTGTTTAAAAACCCAGCCAGACCCACCTTCTCTTACCTCCGGAAACGAACGGACGCCACCCTAACAGTGGCCCTATCCGTCATCAACATCACAGGTCTTGTGTGCATCGAAGGTCTGGGAACGCAGCTGGTGGGCCACAGTTCCTGTCTCATCACCCGAACATTGGACTCAGTTGACCCACCCTCCTTTGTTACCTCCCCAAATATGTACTTCGTCTGTGGTACTAAGGCCTACACCTGGCTTCCGAAAGGGTGGGGAGGCACCTGCTACATCGCTTTTATCCTTCCTCCAACATATGTGGCTCCAGCAAACCATCACCGGCAGAAACGTGCAAAGGACATTGTACAAGCCGACTCTACTGGAGCACAGTTCATGGATGCAGTAAAGGGACTTGTTCCACTGTGGGGTCCAATGGCAAACAGCCGTGCCATCCGGCACCTGACCCAGGCGGTCGAAACCACAATGAACATTACAGCCGGCATCCTCACCAACAACACCGCTGAGCTTCAGGCTGTCCGCCTGGTAGCTCTTCAGAACCGCCTCGTTCTAGACGTAGTTCTGGCCGATCGTGGAGGAGCATGCCGCATCATTGGGTCCAGCTGTTGTACCTACGTACCGGATAACTCACCCTCAGTCTACAAGGCGATTGAACACCTCCACAGACTTTCCGCAGAGGTTCATCAGGAGCAAGAAGGATGGTCGCTTGGGAGTTGGTTTTGGGACACTATTAAAAGTTGGGGGTGGAGGTTGTTTACGTTTATCCTGATACCAATCGTGATACTATGTGGATGCTGCCTGGGTATTCAATGCTTGCCACCTCTGTGTTCACTTTTTGCAAACTGTATCTGTCCTAAGACTCTGGACTTTGAAGCCGAACGTATGAAAGCTTTGTATGAGGTAGAAATGCGTAATATTATGGGGATAGATCCGAACTAAGCAAGCTGGCGAGATATGTTAAAAGGGAGGACTGTGGAAATTTAGTTCGTATCTGAACATTATCTGCGCCATCTTGTCTTTCCCCAGCACCACACGCAAAAACACACGGCAGCCATTTTAGGCACCATGGCCTCTCTCCCTGCTCATTGTCGATCGCCAGCGCGTCCCTCTGGCGCTGCGAACATCCCCCCACGCGCTGACCACCCCCGCTCTCTCATACACGTGCCATAGACCCTCTCCTTCTGCGCGACCCTGCCATGGAACCACATCCCACGCCTGACAGACATCCCATACATGGTCATACATCTCTTTGATAACCCCCTTCCTCTGCGCCCGATTGTCCGGGCCGATCCCAGGCCATCACCTAGCCCTGCGGATGCAGTTTATTGCCCCTACTGTAAGGGAAACACCCCACATCAAAGGGATTACAGTAGATCAAGGCCCCCCACCCCCTGAGACCCGACCAGTCGCACACACCCCCGGGAATTGGCGGAATGTCCAGCTGTGTGATAGCCATCTCCTACTGTGGGTGGGGTGGGGACTTCCACTGTGGATATGTGTGGGAAAGAGCTTGAAGTAGGGATTCTGAGGATGTTCTTTCATGTATCAAAGCGATCTCAAGAATGTGCCATGTATGATAAACCTGCAATAAAGTCATAAACCTGTGTATAAGAGGCCAGGCCTCAGAGATGTGGTTAGAGCACTTCGTGACGATACCTTGCTGTCTGATCTGATGTGTTCTACTCCGACGGAATAAAACTTTGTTTTCCTGCCTTCCAGTCTCCGGCGCCTGCCTCTTTGTTGGTTAAATCTTCGAATGGTATAAGAGGCGATTACCGCCAGGCAATACTTGAAAGGTTATCGACTGCAACTGCCCCTACCCTTTAACAGGTCCTTAGAGTATGTCCAACCCCCAAACTTAGTATAAGTATGGGAAGCCCGTCTTTGCGACTTTAGATTACCCTGGATGAAACTCTTCAATATATATCCTGGACCTTCGACGTTCTATTTTAACTAGAAGACTGAAGAAATCTCCCTTGGGGTCAAAGAGTGACTCCCCTGCACCATCATCTTCCTGGTCTTCCTTGAAGTTGTGCTTTGGTCTCCAAGTAGCCCCAGCCTTGAGCATCTCCTGCACCGAAGATTGCTGGCCTCCACTCCACGCGGATTTGAGCTGTCCCATGAAGTCTGTTGAGTGCTGTGGTGTCGGCGACCAGATTGGACCCAACAAGCCTTGGCAACGGCAAGTCACTGGAATTCAGAGAAAGGACTGCGGTGCAGACCAGCAAGGTCTGAGGGACTCACCCAGTGAGGGTAAGTCAGGGCACGTCTGGAGCAACCAGGAAAGCCCAAGCAGAAGAGGAGTTGCATTCGTGGGGACCTACTAGCCAACGGGCTAGCGATCGCGAAGGAGCCTCGAGTGGTTGCACTTGAAACTGGCCCACGGGTCACTCGGGGAGTGAAGGCCAGCAATCTTCAGAGCAGGAGGTGCTCAAAGATGGGGTTACTTGGAGCCAAAATGCAGAACTTCGAGGAAGCCCAGGAAAATGCTGATGCTGCAAAAGATCACGGTGTCCAGGGGTCACGGTTCCACGTCACCCACGATAGCCACGGGCCTCAGCTTTGCTGTGGACTCAGGGTAGCCTCGGGGAAGTCTGGAAATCCACCTCGAGTGATGCAAAGACTTTGACGTCCGGCTGGAGCTTCAGCGATGCAGACCGGTCAGTTGCTTCTTTGGTGCCTGCCAAGCAGGGAAGCCACTCATTGACCCGAAGGGAGATTTCTTCTATCTTCTAGTCGAAATAGAAAGACGAAGGTCCAGGGTTTATGTTGCAGAGTTTCGTCCAGGGTAATCTAAAGTCACGAGGACTGGGTTCCCATACTCATACTAAGTTTGGGTGTTGGACATAATCTAGGGACCCACCTATGGGAGGGTTTGGAAAGCGGAGTGGTTACACCCATTTCCTTTGTCCAGTTTTGTGCCAGAGCAGGGGCAGGTAGCCCCTGCAACCGGTTTGACCTAGACTATGCACAGGGACACCAAATGTGCCCCCAGTGCAGGACTTCAAAGCACCAGAGAGTGCTCCCACCCAGCCCCAATACACGTTTCCTTCGACAGGAAACCTATTGTCCAGGCCTCCCCTGCCAGAGTTTCGGTCAGCAGCAGGAGGCCAGACCCGTATCTGTGGCAGAGGCATCCATTTTGTGATGCCAGGGCTCAGGAAAGTCCTACCGGGTTTAGCCAGTGTGAACATGTCTCTCCCTCTAGAAGGGTGGAATGCTACCCCCTGCCACCAGAATTGGCGGGGGTATTATTCCAAAGCGTTTGACACCAAACACGACATGTTTTGATGCAGCCATCCCAAAGTTAGCATTTACCGCGAGGTTATAATGCACTTAAGAGTATATGGTATGGCTGTATCACAGAACAGCCATAAGGAAGTATTTCTGAAAGCTGCAGAGGGGCTCAGCTCATGCTTGGGCACCCTCTCACACAAAACCAAGCACTCTGCCTTCAGGATTGTCAAGGCCTGCCATAGGAGTGGATTGTAAGTTTATAATTGTCTGTATAAGGTAGTGATATAGGTAGCCTATACCACAGTAAGGGGTGCAAGCACACCCTTACCCAGGCTGCAGTAGCAGACCTGTGGTGCCATTTTGAAGTGCTTCCCAGGGGTGGCATAATGCATGCTTCAGCCCCTGGTAGGCCTCTGAGGTACCTATGCCCTAGGTACATAGTATACCATATACTAGGGGCTTATAAGGCACTCCAGAATCCAATTAGATATGTACCTAATGTACATGGAAACCATTTTAGAGACGAAGCAGCTAGGCTGTGGTCCTGATTAGCAGGGCCACAGCCAGACTAAGGTCGAAAAACAGTGAAACACCACCAAAAAGTGGGGGTACACATGTGAAGCAGATCCTACTCTCCTACACTACCCCCCCCCCCCCAAACTCAGGGACATTAAACTAACCTTGACCAGTTGAGTCTTCATGTTCTAACTGGAAATACCCAGAGAGTCAATCTGCATTGGCATGGTTACTCCCAGGTATATGTTCCACTGTAAACTCCATCCCCTGTAGGGAAATGGACCAACTAAGCAGTTTGGGGTTTTCACCCTTCATTTGTTTTAGCCATAAGAGGGGCTTATAGTCTTTCTAAACAAGGAAGTGAGTACCAAACAAGTATGGCCTCAACTTCTTCAGAGCCCAAACCACAGCAAAGGCCTCCCTCTCAATGGCTGACAAACGTTTCTCTCTAGGGGTCAGCCTTCTGCTTATGAAAGCTACTGGCTGATCCTGACCTTCATCATTCAATTGTGACAGCGCAGCCCCTACCCCCAATTCAGATGAATCTGTTTGGACAAAGAACTTCTTGGAGTAGTCAGGACTCTGCAGAATGGAAGCAATGCACATGGCCTGCTTCAGGTCATGAAATGCCTTTTGACAGCCAGCAGTCCACTGAACCTTTTTGGGCATCTTTTTAGAAGTTAGGTCATTCAAGGGTGTCACCATTGATCCATACACCTTGACAAATCTCCTATAGTACTCAGTCAGGCCTAAGAAGGCTCTCACCTGAGTCTGGGTAGTTGGAGCAACCCAGTCCATGATGGTCTGGATTTTGTTCTGTAGTAGTTGAACCTGGCCTCCACCTACAAGGTGGCCCAGGTACACAACCTGACTCTGCCCTATCTGGCACTTAGTAGCCTTGATAGTTAGACCTGCTTTTTGCAGGCCCTCCAAAATATTCCTCAGGTGGACCAGGTGATCCTCCCAGGTGGAGCTAAAGACAGCAATATCATCTAGATATGCTGCACTAAAGTCTTCCAGCCCAGTAAAGACTTGATTCACCAACCTTTGGAAAGTGGCAGGTGCATTCTTCAAACCAAAGGGCATTACCACAAATTGGTAGTGCCCACTAGGGGTAGCAAATGCTGTCTTTGGCTTTGTATCATCAGCTAGTCTGATCTGCCAGTAGCCTGCTGTCAGGTCAAATGTGCTTAGAAACTTGGCTGAGGCCAAAGTATCTATTAGCTCATCTGCCCTGGGGATGGGCATCAGTCCTAGTGACTGCATTGAGACCCCTGTAGTCTACAGAAAACCTCATCTCTCTTTTCCCACCACTGGTGTGAGGTTTAGGTACCGGGACTACTGGGCTAGCCCAAGGGCTAACTGAGTGTTCAATCACACCCAGATCCAACATCTTTTGGACTTCTGTCCTTATACAGTCCCTGACATGGTCAGGTTGCCTGTAGATCTTATTCTTCACACGTAGAGTGTCCCCAGTGTCCACTTCATGAGTGCACCAGGTGGTCTGACTTGGAGTCAGAGAAAACATATGTTTAAACTGGCTGAGAAGGTTTCTGCAGTCAGTTTGTTGCTGGGAAGTGAGGCTGCCTGCCAAGGCTACACCATCAACTGACCCATCATCAGGGTTCTGAGAAAGCAGGTCAGGGAGTGGGTCACTCTCTTCCTCCTGTCCATCATCAGTAGCCATGAGCACGCCCATGTCTGCCCTGTCAAAATGTGGTAAATAAAAATACCGGACTGAATTTCATACGGAATCTTAAAATAAAGTAAATAGCTCAAAATAACAAGAGGCAGAATCCGTGGTATAAGAGGTTTTCTAATGGGCTTTATTCCATTCAAAATGGCCGACTCGAGTCGCGGCCTTCAGGTTCCGTCACCACGAGGGTTCAGGAAGTGAAGTACAATAATTTATTAACAGACATGTATTTTTATAATAAGTACATTACAATGAAACGAATGTAGAAGGCGTAACATTTGATAAGAAAAGTGACAAAACAGTGACATAATCGAAACTAGGCGTAATAAGGAATAAAAGAAACATGATTGGTTAGAATTATCAGACATAGGTGGATCTATAAGATAATACTTGGCATAGATGCGCGCGCGGCAGCATGACGTGTAATTGACGTGCAACTAGGGGGTGAAGGGGACTTGACATTAACTCTACATATGGAGACGAAAAGTCTGAGGGGTCAAGTCAACCTAATCCCAAATCATATCTAACATCCTATGTTTAAAGAACTATGTTATCCACAAGGAAGAGACTCTCGGACAGAATCTATTCTATACTAACTGTGTGTGCGTGTACAAGCGTCTAAGTGTCTATATGAGATGCGAGGGGCAGAAAACTTTCCATGGCAGCAGGGCTATGAATCACTTGCAGGAGGACGGAAAGGCTGAGTCCTTTGCTTGTGAGCTAAAGGAAATGTTTACCTAAATCACTGGACAGGAATGCATCGGCTGAAGAGCAAAATAGATAATTCGAAGGTGAAATACAGCTTCTTGGCAGACAGGCGAAAACTGGCCGAGGCAGGCACCGTTAGCTGCACAGGGAGTAGGACAAAGTTCATGGATACAGATGCGAGCTCAAGCTGAAGCTGTCAGAGACAGAGAGCAGGGAAAGGCTTTGAGGACAGAATCGGGCCTACTCGCCTGAACTGTAAAAATGGAGTAACTTAGCCATATAAAGTCGGTGGCCTGTCATACCTAGGAATCGAATATCCAGCCCATTGATGGCGGATCTGACAGAGAACATGTTGACGGTAGACACACATATGTTTTGCGTCTTAGAAACTGGAACTGGAGGGAACATACATGTACTTGTAACATGTATATAGAACCGTTGGGGTCCAAGATAGGGGACATAACTGATCAGGAAAATCCACATTTCCACATTCCCTCCTTGTCCCCTACTTGCCCTTCAAGAGATATCAATCTTCATCATTCCATTGATTTGCTCATGGAGCATCATTTCTTCTTCCTTCCGGCATTCTGAACGGGACCTGTGATGTGGAATGCATGATGTGGCACACAGACCACAAATCGCTGGTCCACCTTGCAGGCATAAACAACAACTGAAGAGCATAAGAAGGCCAATACCTAGGAAGGATAAAACTCTCCATCCCCAGGCTGATATCACACTCCAAAACCACCCGGACCACGTCCAAGTGCCTGGATTTTCGTGTATCTGGCTTACAATCTTATGAAGGTGTGTTATAGCTTTATATACAGATGGCGAATTTTCTGGTATGAATATGCAGCAGCTGGATCCGATGACCCTGCAAGCTCCGCCCCTATCGGCCAGGATGACGTCAAGGACAAGACGATTCTGGAGAACAACAATTCTCATCACTGATTGTTCCTCTGTCAGATTGCCTAGGGCGGCTATAGTCTCGTTTACTACAGCTTCAAGAGTCTTGGTGAGTCTGCGTATCAGCTTACTATTTGATATTGTACCTATATAGGGAAAGATACCTTTATTGAAATCTACATACTTGTCCCATGCTGTCTCAGTATAATCGACAACTGGGAGATCTCTTTGCTCTCTATTGTGTACTAAATGAATATTTCGATAATAATCAGGGGGAGCTAGGAAAACAGGTGGCAAAAGGAATGCTATGTAGCAGGTACCATCCCAATCTAGAGGCAGACGCATATATGCCGTCTGACCACATATGAAGTAAGAATGGCGAGAAGCTCTAAATGAAGATTTACCTTGATCACTATATTCTACTGTAGTAACGCATTGGCTATGGCCCATATGTATGGAACCAACTTTTCTTACACATAATTCACCCTTAACTGGAAATACTGACATAGTGGGCAGAATTAGTTCAACTTCGGATTTGACATTCAGAATCATAAGATTAGGCGTAAAATTACCTAATTTATACACTTCATTTTCTAAATCAGTTCCTGTTCTACTGGGGTGACCCTCCTTATTAGGGTGACAGACTTTGAATAAAACTAGATTCAGATTTCCCCATATCCAATGTTGTTGATAAACTGCTGTGTCTGGGTCTATGGAATTTAATAAACTAAACCATGCTCCACAGGAGCCATTGTGTGTGAATGGATGTGGAAAGAAAGGCAGAACTCCTTTGTTATTCTGATAGGGAGGAAGTCGGCCACACACCCAACAATTGGTCGCATTACTAGTCTGATGGGAATGATGTAACATACTAATGAAGGTGTTATTGCGCAGCGCAAGTCTATAAGATAATTCATGTGGCGGTAGGTCACTAAAAGAATGTTCTGCAGCAACATTATAAACATGTCTAGAGATAGGATGATATATGTGCAAAATCACACTCGTAATAATTACTAAAATACTCAATAAAAACAAAATTAATAATGTCCTCATACAGTAGCTACGCAGTGATTTACAATACGCCTGTCGTTTCAACATTTCTCGGGTATTTTCTCTACTCAGGTCCAAGGGATACATGTCGGAGACAATTCAACCGCTTCACCTTGGAGAGGACTTAAACAATCAAATTGCTCGACTGTTTGGGCCTAAGCTTTAATTTATAGCACTGAGAGTCATTCTGTTCAACAAAAGGAAGTTTTGAATCAGTCTGTGAGGGAGTGCAGGGCACAGTGTCTATATCTGAAGGTAGTCCATGAAATTTTTTGACGTGACTTGAATGAATCCACCCTTTGCGTCCCTCGATCTTCACGGCTGTTCTTGTGGTCAACAGGACCAACTTGGGTGCTTTCCACCTGGGCTCCAGTTGACTTTTCCTGTCGAAATTTCTCACAAAGACAAGATTACCCGGAACAACGTCATGGGGTTTCGCCTCAGTGTTGTCGGGAAAGGCTGCAGCTACCTGTGAACGAGAAGATTGTAGTGCAGACATCAAGGAAGCCAAGTAATCTGTCAGCATGTTACAGTCAATGTCAGTTATTTTGCGTGGTATAGGCGTCCCCCACATATTCGGTGGTCTACCAAAGATCACCTCATACGGGGATAGCCCTGTTCTAGAGTGTGCTACCATTCTCATGTAAAAGAGTGCAACTGGTAATGCTACTATCCAGTCGACACCTTTCTCTCTACATATTTTGGACAGTCTGATTTTCAGTGTCTGGTTATGTCTTTCTACGAGACCTGCTGCCTCGGGATGTCGGACACAGTGGAATTTCCACTGATATCCCAACAAGAGTGAGACATGTTTCATTAATTCGGATGAGAAAGGCTGACCGTTATCTGAATATACAACACGTGGTAAACCGTACCGTGGGAAGAATTCTCGAACTAGCTGCTTGGCAGTAGTCGGGGCAGTGTAATCTGATACGGGATACGCCTCTGTCCAACGGGAGAGAGCGCAGACAACTACGAGGACATATTTGAATCCTCGACAACGTTCCATCTGAATATAATCCATCTGGAGGATTTCAAAAGGATGGTCAGGAGGCTGAAATCCACCCTGCTCTACGGGAACACTCTTTCCTGGATTAAACTGACAACATATCATACAGGTACGAACTTTTTGTTTAGCTGCTGCTCGTAAATGTTTGTTGAACCAAATGTGCTGAATGCTGTCTAGCATAGCCTTCTCTCCTAAATGTGCTGGACTGTGAACTGTAGCTATAATGGCTTGAACCATGGAATCAGGGAGAAACCATACAGATTTCTCCTTCGTCATCCATCCTTGATCTGTCTGGATCCCTCCTAGTTCAGTCCACTTCTTTATTTCTTCTGCTGTGGCATGTGTCTGTATGTCAATTACGTCAAGTGTGGGATCCTTAATTGTCATACACTGTGTTGGTGTCTGAACTATTGGCTTTGTCATGTCTAATGTGCGATTCTGAGCAGTCTGTTTAGCTGTTCTGTCAGCTAAATCATTGCCTTGAGAAATGGTATCAGTAACCTTCGTGTGTGCTTTACATTTCATAATCGATATAGCAGTGGGTAGATGTATTGCGTCTAACAAAGCATGAATGAGGGGCCCGTGCTGAATGTGGGCACCATGGGACGTTAGATAACCTCTCTCTCGCCACAGCACGCCGAAGTCGTGTACAACTCCGAATGCATAACGTGAGTCAGTGTATACATTAACTTTCTTATTTGTGGCTTGAATACAGGCTTGCGTTAGAGCAATAAGTTCTGCTGCTTGGGCTGACAGAGTATCTATACAATGTGTCTCAATAACTTCAGTGTCTGTTGTGACTGCATACGCGGCCACTAAATCTCCTGTACTTGCTCTCATGCATGATCCGTCTACATACAACGTCAGGTCTGGATCTAACAATGGAACGTCTGTCAAGTCTTGTCTAGGTTTCGTCTTTATTTCAATGATTTCAACACAATCATGAGCTAGTGGGTCTGTTCCAATTACAGGTAATAGTGTAGCAGGATTCAATGTATTACACCGTCGGATCTCTATGTGTGGTTGAAACAATGTCAGTTCATAACCGGTAAGTCTTGCTATGGTCAAGTGTTGTGTTTGTGTTCGGTTCACAAGAACCTCTACTGCATGTGGTACTTGAACTGTCAATGGGTGTCCTAATACTATGGCATCGCTTTGTCTGATTGCTAAAGCTGTCGCTGCCACTGATTTCAGGCATGCAGGCAAAGCCTGAGCTACGGGATCTAATGTACTGGAAAAATAAGCACATGGCTTGCATGATCCTGCTTGATCCTGAGTGAGTACTGACAAGGCAGTACCTTCGCGTTCTGTAACAAAGAGTGTAAAAGGTTTGCTATAACATGGTGTTGCTAAAACAGGTGCTTGACATAAAGCTTCCTTTAGGCTTTCAAAAGCTTGTGTATGTTCCTGAGTCCAAGGGAGAACAGTCGATGTGGCTGCCTCCTGTGTGGTTAACTGAATGAGTGGTTTTGCTAAAAATGCGTACTGAGGGATCCACTGCCTACAATATGAAGTGAGGCCTATGAAAGCTCGCACCTCCTTTTGTGTCCGGGGTATTGACATGTTAGCAATTAACTGGATGCGATCTGGTGTAAGCTGCCTTCCCTCCTTGGACAGCGAGTGACCAAGATAAATAACTCGCTGAACACAGAATTGCAGCTTAGAAGGGGACACCTTGTGCCCCTTGTCGGCTAGGAAATGTAAAACTGTCAGAGAAGCTTTTTCACATTCTGGCTCGCTTCTCGCGGTGATCAGCAGATCATCGACATATTGAAGCAGTGCAGTATTGACTGGCATGTGGATACTGTCAAGTTCTCGTTTCAGTGCTTGGCTGTAGATGCTGGGGCTTTCTGTAAATCCTTGAGGAGCGCGTGAGAATTTAAAGCTGCGCCCATTTAAACTGAATCCGAACAAGTATTGGCTTTCCGGATCTATTGGGACGCTGAAAAAGGCATTCTTGAGATCAATTACAGTAAAAAATGTTGCTTCGGAATCAATTGCTGTCAACAATGATGATATATCAGGGACCACAGGGAATTGTGGTACAATACACTTGTTTAGTTCACGCAAATCAATAACCAATCGGTATACTGGCGGAGCAGTAGGATCAGTTCGTTTAAGAATCGGAATTATCGGTGAATTACATACATTGGAGTCTGTTTCTACAACTACTCCCTGGGCAATTAGCTCATCAATGATTTTCAACAAAGCCACTACAGCATCATGCGGTAACTTGTATTGTCGCATTCGTGGTAGTACCACTCCCGCTTTCAATGTAACTCGATAGGGTGTAATGTTCATGCAGCCAACATCCGTAGGGCCTTGTGCCCATAGATGTACTGGTAAAGTCTGTAGTCGGGGATCCATGTCTCTGGACACATAGTGACCTTTAAAATCACGTAAAAACAACCTTACTCCTTCCGGAGAACAACATATTATGGCTCCTAGTGCTTTCAGAGTCTTAATTCCTAACAGATTTTCTGGGCATGATTTAGTAAGCAATAAATCTGTAGTTCGTGTCAAAGGTCCTATCGTAAGTGGTAGAGGCTGTGATACTTCATTAACAATAGGTTTTCCTGAAAAACCAAGGGAAACATTTTGAGAGCCTGAGAGGGGTGCCCCTGGAACTTCACTACGTTTTATGGTTGTTCGACTTGCCCCTGTATCGAGTAAGAATTTTCTATCTTGACCTAATAATTCACTATGTACATAAGGTCCTTCTTGATCTACAGGAATCTCGATAAGCGGTAAGTCAACTTCCCTCTCTAGGCTGGTTCATGCGTAACGCTGATACTCAGGGTATTCATACTGTGCAGTCTGATACATTTGTCGTGTTGTGGTTTGTGTGGCAGTAGCAGGCAACGGTGGTGCAGCTGGCACAAACTGTATGGGTTGCTGTGAGGCTGGCATGGACTGTTGCTGAACTGGCATGGACTGTCCATGCTGCATAGCTCTTTGTTCATTCTGATCTTGTCTAACTAATCGTGGTCTCTCTTTTGCAATACCTGTAGCTATATTACGTTTCAGGACTGGACAATCGTGTACATAATGGCCTAGTTGTTTACAGTAATTGCAGGTTCCTTTTACAGGAACTGCAGAATCACCAGAATGTGTCACACCCTTTTTGTGACCATCTGCTGGTACTGTCTGAGAAACTAGCATTTTCATTTTTGTATCCTTCATGCGTCTATGCTCGTGTTCTTGTTCATCCCTAATTCTATTGTGATGATACTGTAACATTTGTAGCATTTGCGACGGAGTGTTACTTTGCCAGGTACTCTCGAATTTCAATATTCTATTCTTTACTGGAGGTAATGCATTTTCCACTAATTTTGTCACAAATAAATGTGGATATGAATCACTACTTGCTTTTATACCACTATTTATACCAAAACATTTTTCAAATCGAGCATAATAATCGCTTGTGTCTTCATCTTGCTTTTGTTTACAGGCTGTGATTGCACCCCAATCTTCCTTTTTTGTAGTTAATAAACGTGGTAGTACCTGTACTAGTAAACCTGGTAATAGTTTAACTTTATCCCCGAGCCCTGAACCTGCAGCTCGGCCCCTTTCTTCCTCTGCTAATGCTGTCCAGTCTATCTTTTGGTCTCCCACTTCCCACTCTTTTTCTTTCAGTTTTTCATATATGCCAGCAGGCAAAAGCACCTTTAATATCGTCATAATATCAGGAAAGGTGTACTCTCCCATCAGTAACATGTCTTTAATTTCTCGGTGGAAACCCGCTGGGTCTTTGTCATGACTAGGTACTACTTTTTTCATTTCTAATAATTCCATTTTTGATATGGGTGTGTAAACAAATACACGGTGAAACTCATTGTCTTCGCCTTTTATTGGGTGCACTTCTCGTAGGGGATTTTGTCTATCCATATAGTACGGCGCTCTTTCTCTGTGGGGCAGCGAGAGAGAATCCGGACTTACAAAAAGGACATACTGCTTACGTGACACTAATATCTCCTTAATTAGCTTGTTACTAGAACCTCTCCATCTGTTCGTGAGTAGTTCCGTTAATATATCAGGTAAAGGACCAGGGTCAGCATGTTGGCTCTTATATAATATGAGGAGTTGCTGAATCATATATATTCCAGCTAAACGTTGTTCATCTGTACTGAGGTTAAAAAACGTGTGTGCTACGGTCTCATCACCGTATTTTTCAGGACTGTCAATCCAGTGAACGGCTGATCTGGCTAATTCTTGCTCATCCATGGAATCGAGGAGGTGGTAACCTCTTCGTTCTCGTAGTATTTTATCTGCGGCTTGAAACGAATGTTCAGGAGATTTCAGATTTATTACAGGCGTCGGATACGTTCTGCTATTATTTGGACATACAGAGTGTATGGGATCAGAAAAACATCTAGTATTTTCACAGTATCTTCCTTTGCCTACATAGGCTATGGTCTCTGACTGTCTTGCGGAATTCCCTGATTCGGACACTTCATCTTGCTCAAACTCGTCTGTTCCCAATCTCTCTTCATGAATACGCTCTATTTCTTTACGTATTTTTCGGCACATGGCTATTATACAATTTTGCTTATCGTGTCTCCCTTCTGATATATTCTGACTCCATCTTGTAAGAATAAGCATTGCATTCGGGTCTACCCCCGGACGATCTTGATTTCTGATTACACAGTTTATGAGGAAACGTAACAGTTCCCCCTGTATCTCTACTTTCTGGAATTCCATAGCTCTGTTAATACATCCTGGATCTCGTCCTGTTTGAACAAAATGATATATGTTATCTAGATGCGTAATCATCCCTGGTAACCTCGCTAAATACTCTGCGGCTCGCCTGATACGTAATGATGCCAGGACCATTTCGTCCTCTTTACCAACCACTGGGTCATATCTACAATTTACAAGGAGTTCCTTAAGCGTACGTTCACTTACGAATTTAGGTGTACGTGAATGCGCTGACTCTTGAAAAACAAGTTTATTTATTCTGGGTGGTGTAAAGGTACTGCTAGCACCTCCCGTGGCCCCATCTGGGGCGTCGGGTGTGAATGGATTCGTTGAACGTGACACAGCAACTATGGGTGTCGATACCCCTATAGGATCGACTGCGGAGACAGATGCGGAAACAGATGTGCTTGCCGAAGCTTGTATCGGGACTTGCTGTTGCACGGGGACAGATACCTGATCCTGACGTTGAACCCCTCTGCCAGATGGTCTATGTGGTGCGGCGTTAGCATACTCGGGAGCTGCGTCATCTAGATATGAGGAAAGAAAAACATCTTCTGCGGTTCTGGGAAGCCCCTTTGGATGTACCTTAATTGGAAATAATGGGGGTGGCAAGTCTTTTGGCATCTCTGTAACAGCCTTAGGTAGTCCTTCGGCTAGAAGGGGATACATACCATTCATAAGAGCATTTCTTTGTCTATTCACTTGTTCTGATTTCACTCGGATACCTTCCTCAATTAATAGATTTTCTTGAACTTTATTTGAACTTTCTTTACTCCTCTCTTCTTGTCTACGTGCTTTTTCTGTTCGTCTATGAGATTCTTTACGCCATAACTCAACAGCGTCTTTCTGTGACTGTCTGACCTTTCTTTTCCATAACTCTTCCTCCACTTTCATGATGCACTCTGCATCCCAGGTTCCCGCTGCGGGCCACCTTTGACTTTCCGGTAACCCCTTGGTATAATCTACCCATAGATCAAGAAACAATATGGCATCTAAGCCATGCTTATGGTACATGAAATGTCCTGGAGTGTCTCTAGGAGGAATGGGAACTGCTTCTTCAAGCACCCCTTTTCTGGTAGTAATCTGTCTTAACTTCGAGAAGAACGGCATATTGACAACTGATCTGATACTTACTCTTGAACTTGCTTAATACGAGAAACACAATAATGAACAGTGAACAATGAACAGTCATTCATACCACAATATGCAAGACATTTTCTGAATACTTTAAACATTAAACATTAAACATTTAATAATAGTCGACAATGATGACAGTCTGCCTAACTAATCACCACGTTGAATTCTTGACAATAACTGAATACTTCGGAATACTTGATATACTGCTAAACAGTACATATACACTGCTAAACAGTGCAGACCGGATTTGTGTACCCAAATCCGTCTTGACCGGCACAACCTATGTGCGCGTCAACACGCCTCCCCGGCGATGGTACTCACCGAGTAGCTCCTTGAAACGGAAGGCCTCAGAGAATGGACAGGACTCGATAACTGCGGACATCGGACCCTCTGGACGTCGGGATTTCGGAAAACCTGGTGGGCCTCTGTATACCTCGGATCTTGCTCTCTCAGCTAGGCTCTGGTCGGGATACTTCGCACTTCTCACCGCCTCGTCTGGGTTGATCGCAGCCTCAGTCGCCCCCGCTTGACCGGAGGGAGCTTACAGGAAATCCTGCTGGTACGCGTTTATGGTCCGTCCAGCTGTGGCAGGAGACCGGGCCTGCAACGCACCGCCGGCGCGTGAGATGAGAAAGTGTCCCTGTTCGGGCGCCATTATGTGGTAAATAAAAATACCGGACTGAATTTCATACGGAATCTTAAAATAAAGTAAATAGCTCAAAATAACAAGAGGCAGAATCCGTGGTATAAGAGGTTTTCTAATGGGCTTTATTCCATTCAAAATGGCCGACTCGAGTCGCGGCCTTCAGGTTCCGTCACCACGAGGGTTCAGGAAGTGAAGTACAATAATTTATTAACAGACATGTATTTTTATAATAAGTACATTACAATGAAACGAATGTAGAAGGCGTAACATTTGATAAGAAAAGTGACAAAACAGTGACATAATCGAAACTAGGCGTAATAAGGAATAAAAGAAACATGATTGGTTAGAATTATCAGACATAGGTGGATCTATAAGATAATACTTGGCATAGATGCGCGCGCGGCAGCATGACGTGTAATTGACGTGCAACTAGGGGGTGAAGGGGACTTGACATTAACTCTACATATGGAGACGAAAAGTCTGAGGGGTCAAGTCAACCTAATCCCAAATCATATCTAACATCCTATGTTTAAAGAACTATGTTATCCACAAGGAAGAGACTCTCGGACAGAATCTATTCTATACTAACTGTGTGTGCGTGTACAAGCGTCTAAGTGTCTATATGAGATGCGAGGGGCAGAAAACTTTCCATGGCAGCAGGGCTATGAATCACTTGCAGGAGGACGGAAAGGCTGAGTCCTTTGCTTGTGAGCTAAAGGAAATGTTTACCTAAATCACTGGACAGGAATGCATCGGCTGAAGAGCAAAATAGATAATTCGAAGGTGAAATACAGCTTCTTGGCAGACAGGCGAAAACTGGCCGAGGCAGGCACCGTTAGCTGCACAGGGAGTAGGACAAAGTTCATGGATACAGATGCGAGCTCAAGCTGAAGCTGTCAGAGACAGAGAGCAGGGAAAGGCTTTGAGGACAGAATCGGGCCTACTCGCCTGAACTGTAAAAATGGAGTAACTTAGCCATATAAAGTCGGTGGCCTGTCATACCTAGGAATCGAATATCCAGCCCATTGATGGCGGATCTGACAGAGAACATGTTGACGGTAGACACACATATGTTTTGCGTCTTAGAAACTGGAACTGGAGGGAACATACATGTACTTGTAACATGTATATAGAACCGTTGGGGTCCAAGATAGGGGACATAACTGATCAGGAAAATCCACATTTCCACAGTCTGTTGACATGAAGTACCCTATGGGGACTCCTAGGGGTTCCAAGGTCTACCAAGTAGGTAACCTCCCCTTTCTACTCAACAATTGTATGGGGGCCACTCCATTTGTCCTAGAGGGCTGTTGGGGCCACAGGCTCCAACACCCACACCTTCTGTCCTGGCTGGTAAACAGTCAGTACAGCCTTTTGGTCATGCCAGGCTTTTTGCAGTTCCTGGCTAGCCTCAAGGTTTTTGTTTGCCTTTTTCATGTACTCAGCCATCCTGGAGCGGAGACCAAGTACATAGTCCACTATGTCTTGCTTTGGCGGCTTGAGAGGTAACTCCCATCCTTCCTTCACCAAACACAATGGACCCCTGACAGGGTGACCAAACAAAAGTTCAAATGGGCTGTAGCCAACCCCCTTTTGAGGCACCTCCCTGTATTCAAATAAGAGGCAGGGCAAGAGAAGGTCCCATTTTCGCCTCAGCTTCTCTGGGAGTCCTTTGCTCATGCCCTTTAAGGTTTTGTTGAACCTCTCAAATAAACCATTGTATTGAGGGTGATAGGGTGTGGTAAACTTGTAGTTCACTCCACACTCCTTCCACATAGCAGTCAAGTAACTAGACATGAAGTGCTGCACCCCTGTCCGATACTACCTCCTTAGGAAAGCCTATTCTTGAGAACACACTCAAGAGAGCTCTTGCCACCACAAGTGCTGTAGTGGTCCTTAGGAGAATTGCTTCTGGGCACCTGGTGACATGATCCACCACCACCAGTATAAATCTGTGCCCAGATGCTGTTTAGGGATCCATGGGACCAACAATTTCAATCCCTACCCTTTCAAAGGGTATCCCCACCACAGGTAGTGGTATCAGGGGGGCCTTTGAAGTGCCACCTGCTTTGCCACTGGCTTGGCAGGTTACACAGGAGCGACAAAACTCCTTTGTGTCTTCAAACATGTGGGGTCAGTGAAAGTGAGGAACAATTCTGTCCTAAGTCTTGTTCTGGCCCAGGTGTCCTGCTAGGGGAATATCATGGGCTAGTGTCAATAGGAAACCCCTAAACTTCAGAGGTATAACCAACCTCCTGGATGCACCAGTGTAGGAGAGTAGGGTCTGCTTTCTATGTTCACCCCCACTTTTCGCTTTTGCTTTACTGGTTTTCGACTTAGATGTGGCTGTGGGCCTGCTAATCAGACCCACAGCCCTGCTGTTCTCTCTCTAAATTGATACTATGTACTTTAGGTGCATAACCCATTTGGATAGGATCACCTTATTGGCCCCTGTACAGTGTACCCTAGGTACCCAGGGCATAGGTGTACCCTAGGCCTACCAGGGGCTGCAGCATGTATTATGCCACCCCTGGCCTGGCCTTCCATTATGACACAACTGGCTGATCACTCAGCTGGGGCAAGGTCGTGTAATCACCCCTTGCTTAGGTGTAGTATTCCTATACCTAACTTACATATAGACACATGTGTACCTATCAGCCACTCCTATGGCAGGCCTTAACAATCCTGGAGGCAGAGTGCTTGGTAACATGTGAGATGGTGCTCTAGCATGAGCTGAGCCTGTCTGCAGCTTTCGGAACCATGTCCTTATAGCTGTTCTATGATATAGCCTACCATATACTCTTAAAGTGCCTTATAATCTTAAACGGTTATGGTAACTATGGTTTGGCTTTATCGAAACATGTCGTGTAAGGTGTCTAACACTGTGGAATAATACCCCCATACCATTTCTGGACATGAGGATATTATTCCCCCCTTCTAGAGGGAAAGATATGTTAAAATCATACTTTACTGTTAGCCTCTGACCAAAGCCTCAGCATCACAAAATGGATGCTGCTGCCACGACACAAGTCTGACCTCCTGCTGCTGGGAATGATCCAAGCCAGGGAGGCCTGGACAATAGGTTTCCTGCTTGGGGAGGTGCTAGCACCTCCCCAGACAGCCTTTAGTGTATTGGGGCAGGGTGGGCTGAAAGGAATGAGACATGCCTGGGTCACACAAGGTGTTCCTTGCATAGTCCAGTTCAAACCGGCGCTGGGGCACTCCAGCCCCAGCTCTGGCGCGAAACTGGACAAAGGGAAGTGGGTGTAACCACCCCCTCCCAGGTCCCACCCATAAGGCGTGACCTAGCAGGTATCCCAGCCCCCCAGATTAGTATAAGAGTGGGAGTTGGGCCTCAAGACTTTAGATTATCCTGAACCTGCAACTTGAACAGAAACTCTGGACCTTCAACATTCGACAAAAGAAGAAGACTGAAGAATCTCCCTTGTGGCCAAGGAGTGGCTACCCTGTGCAAACAGGCACCATCAAGAGACTACCCTTTGCTTTGCTAAAGTTCTACGAGGGACCGACTGCAGAGCCCGACCAGAGCCTTGACTTCCAGACTTCTCCGACCCTGATCCACATCCACAGCAGAGCTGAGATCCGTGGAGGCGACGAGAGACGTGGGACCGGCTACCTGGGAAAAGCGGCTAGTATCTTCAAGCGCAGCTTCGGAGGCACCCTCGAAGTTGTGCACCGGGGATTGAGAAGCCCCAACCCCAAGCACCATATGCCCCGAAGACCAGCCCCCCACACTCCACGAGTCCTGCGTGGGGCCCTTCTGCATTTTCCTGCTTGCCGCGTCTGTCCGGTTGCATGCCCGCTGGCTAGTGGCCTTTGTGACGACGCATCCTGTAATCTTCACCGCTGGTTTGGCTCCTCCAGACTGGCTCCTGCTTCTTTGAAAAAGAGAAGCACCCCAGACCTTCCTGGTCTGCACCAGAAGCAAGTCCTCCGTTCTTCGTGGGTTCCGCTTGCCAAGGCTTGGTGAGTCCTAGTCCAACTTCGACGCCGCCGACAGCAAGAGCCTTCGTGGGACAGCTCGCCTCCTGGTCCTGGTCGTCCTCGACGTTCCCTGGTCCTCGTGGCTGCAGCGACAAGCTTCACCTTCACCTGCAATCTTCACGACATCACCTGGTTCCTTCCTGGTTCCACGTGGTCACTGGCTAGTGACCTTGACTCTGTCCCTTCTGCTTGCAGGTCTCCTCTCTTCTTGATCCCAGCCTTGGGATCCACCGGACACTCTTCACTGACTGCCTGTCAGCAACTTTCCTTCAGGCATCCATAGAAGTCCACGACGAAACCCGACGCAAGTTCACACCTATGCACCCGCAGCCTGTGGGCTAGGTAACTTGGGTACTTCGGTGCTCACAAGGGTAGTAACTATCCTAGGGTCTATTTTCCGAGTCTCGACTCTCTAGCTGCTTCAGAAGTGTCCTTAAACTGTTAATTGCTAACAACTACTATTTATATCGACTTTTACGCATTACGCGTGAGTGTTTCCACTCTGCACCTGAATCCCGTGGGCCTCCCACTTCCTAACCTTTGGTAGTATAGTGTAGCCCCAGCGATTCCCTAGGCCTAGGCCTATCCTATTTCCGTGACAGTGGTCCTTATACCACTTACTTAGTATATGGTTTGCGTGGCCCCTAGGGCCTGACTGTATTACTTACCTGTGTGACTTAATGTATGCATAAATAAGACTGTGTTGTACTTACCTCTAATCTCATAAAGAGTGCTGAGGGTTTGACTAGAATAAATACACTTTATTTTATATATATATCTGTTGTGGTGTCCTTTCATTTGGTATTCAAGGGATTATATATGGTATCACAGCTGGCTTCACATGCCATTCAGAGTTTAGCCTAAGACTGCTCTTGTCCATGCTACCACTAGGATAGCTGGTCTATAAGGTTGACTTTACAACCAATCACCATAAGGGTATTTGGACTGATATAAGGTGTACACTAGAACTAGTGACATCATACATCAGGCCAACTTCTCACATTGGTGAGCAGCGGTTGGGATCTGAGCTTGCTGTTGTAATACCATTGTAATCTTGAGATACTAAATTGAAAGATCACACAGATATTGTCTAGGTACATATAACATAGATTATAATACTTCAGTCCTACTGGACTTAGTGGTTGTAGGTTGAAGGGAGTAACACACCCTGACTACAACTACCAGAGAGGTTTAGTAGAAACAACTAGTGTAGGTAGGTGCACACACCACACCCTCACTAGATCATATCTCTGGGAGGAGATCAAGTAGATGCTCTCTCAGGAGGGGCAGGTCTGCAGAAGACCTCCTCTAGATATGATACCCTAACTTTTCAGGAGATGAGACAATTGTGTACCTCCAGAAGAATCAAACAGGGTGCAAACCCTACCCTCCTTCAGCTAAGACAACTCCTAGAGGAGTATGATGCCCTTAAAGCCTCACAGGCAGGTACCCTAGGTACAAAGGAGGGTCTACCCGCCACAGATGAGTCAGATGGGACTTCAGATGAAGAGGTAGACAGCCAGGGCCAGGTAGGAAGACTTAGCCAGGCTAACCTAAGCTTGCATGGGAGTTTGCATGGGGTCCCCTCATACAGACCCCCAAGTGGGCTTACACAGAGAAGCAGGAGGGACAGATCCCCTTCAAGGGAATCCATCCACTCCCATGTCTCTAGCATCTCTAGTGTTTCCTCTCACAGGGGAATGACTTCCCCTGAGAGAAAGGAGCATGAAGCCAGAATGAGGGAAGCTAATCTGAGGATTCAGAGGGAAGAACTTGCCCTTGCCAAGGAGAAGCTTGCTCTGGCTAGAGAGCAAAAGTTAAGTGGGTCAGAACCCACTGGTGGCAGCAATATCCCTAAGGATAGAGACAGGCACTATGATAATAGAAACCTGAGCAAGATTGTCCCTCCCTACAAGTGTGGGGATGACATCCACAAATGGATAACTGCTTTGGAGAGAGCTTGCAAAGTACAGCAGGTACCCCAAAGTCAGTGGGCAGCTATCTTGTGGCTCTCCTTCTCTGAGAAAGGTAGAGACAAGCTCCTCACAGTTAGTGATGAGGATGCAGATAATTACACTGTCCTGAAGAGTGCTCTAATTGATGGGTTTGGCCTAACCACTGAACAATACAGGTTGTTGTTCAGGGATACCCAGAAGACACAGACTCAGGACTGGACTGACTTTGTAGATTGTGCCACTAAGGCTCTGGAAGGCTGGCTAATGGGAAGTAAGGTTAAGGACTATACAGGATTGTATAATTTGATCATGAGAGAACAAATCCTTAACAACTGTCAAAACCAGCTATTGCATCAACACCTGATTGATTCTGATCTGACTTCTCCCCAAGAATTGGGAAAGAAGGCAGATAGATGGGTCAGGACTAGAGTTAAGCAGAAAACCCAGAACCAGGGCGGTGATCAGAAAAAGGCAGACCAGAAGGGTAATGATCAGAAACAAAAAGACCAGAAGTCTTCACCAGGCCCCCAAAAGGCTCAGGGGGAGGGTGGTCCCTAAAAGGATAAAAAGAAAGATGGCCAAAAGAAACCATGGTGCAACTATTGTAAGTCCAACTCACATTGGTTTAGTGAGTGCACCAAAAAGGATAAGCCCCCAGCCACCATTGCCCCTAAGGCAACAGTACCCCCTAGTTCAGCTGTAAGTGGTGGTTCCCAGCAAAAGGGTGTAGTAGGGTTAACCCTGGGAACTGAGGAGGATTCTGGCCTAGTCAGAATACCTACTCAGGCTGTTCTGATCTGTGATGGGGACTTAGCTTTGTCCTCTACTGTAGGCCCCAGTAACCTGGGCAAGTACAGACAGACTCCTTTTATCAACCAAAGAATGGCTCAGGCCTACAGGGACACTGGGGCTAGTGTCACAATGGTGACACCTGCTTTTGTGGACCCTGGACAGATCATACTAGGTGAGAATTACCTAGTGACCAACGCTAGCAATGCCACTACCTCCCATAGTGTGGCTATTGTTAACTTCTCTTGGGGAGGGGTAACTGGCCTCAAGAAAGTTGTTGTTAGTTCAGACCTTCCTGTAGAGTGTTTACTGGGCAATGATCTTGAAACTTCAGTTTGGTCTGAAGTGGAGTATAGGACCCATGCAGAAATGCTGGGGATAGATGCACATGTCCTTGCTGTGACCAGGTCACAGGCCAAAAAGTGCACCACTGAACAAGTGCTGGATCCTGAAACTATGGACCAGTCACAACCCAAGAGAAAGAGCAGTAGGGTTAAGGCTGTGCCTTCCCCCCTGCCTCAGGTGGTGGATCAGCCCTCCCAGGAGGATGATTCTGAGAGCCCTGAAGGAACTGTCCTAGAAGAACTTGAACCTGATCAGGTTGAGTTTCTTGGGACAGGGGGACCTTCAAGGGCAGATCTGAGGCAGGCTCAATTAGACTGCCCCTCTCTTGAACCCCTCAGACAGCTGGCTGCTGCTGAGGCTGCAGGGAATGCTCAAGGTACCCATAGAGTGTATTGGGATGAAGGGCTACTGTATTCAGAGACTAGAGACCCCAAGCCTGGTGCATCCAGGAGGTTGGTCATACCACTGAAGTTCAGAGGCTTCCTTCTTACCTTGGCCCATGATATTCCCCTTGCAGGACATTTAGGCCAGAACAAGACTTGGGACCGGCTTGTCCCCCACTTTCACTGGCCCCATATGTCAGAAGATACTAAGGAGTTTTGTCGCTCCTGTGTCACCTGCCAAGCCAGTGGCAAATCAGGTGGCACCACAAAGGCCCCCCTCATACCACTACCTGTGGTGGGGGTCCCCTTTGAAAGAGTGGGCATAGATATTGTAGGACCAATGGACCCACAAACAGCATCTGGGCACAGATTCATACTGGTGATAGTGGACCATGCCACCAGGTATCCAGAAGTTATTCCCCTGAGGACCACAACAGCTCCTGTTGTGGCAAGGGCCCTGCTTGGAGTATTCTCCAGAGTGGGCTTTCCAAAGGAGGTCATTTCTGACAGAGGTGCCAACTTCATGTCAGGATACTTGACTGCAATGTGGAAGGAGTGTGGTGTGAACTACAAGTTCACCACACCCTATCACCCACAGTGCAATGGGCTTGTTGAGAGATTCAACAAGACCCTAAAGGGAATGATAAAAGGGTGACCAGACAAGCTTAGGCGAAGATGGGACATCCTTTTACCCTGCCTTCTGTTTGCTTACAGAGAGGTCCCACAAAAGGGGGTTGGCTACAGCCCTTTTGAGCTTTTGTTTGGGCATCCTGTAAGAGGACCCCTGTGTTTGGTAAGGGAAGTATGGGAGAGACCTCTCAGACAACCCAAGCTTGACATAGTGGATTATGTACTTGGTCTCCGCTCCAGGATGGCAGAGTATATGAAGAAGGCTTCTAAAAACCTTGAGGCAAGCCAAGAACTCCAAAAAGCTTGGCATGACCAAAAGGCTGTGCTGACTGTTTACCAGCCAGGGCAGAAAGTGTGGGTGTTGGAGCCAGTGGCCCCAGCAGCACTCCAAGACAAATGGTCTGGACCACACACTATTGTTGAGAAAAAGGGAGAAGTCACCTACTTGGTGGACCTTGGGACTCCCAGAAGCCCTCACAGGGTGCTTCATGTCAACATATTGAAGGCATATGTTGACAGGGCAGACATGGGGCTACTCATGGCTACAGATGAGGGGCAGGAGGAAGAGAGTGACCCTCTCCCAGACCTGTTGACTCAGAACCCTGATGATGGCTCAGTTGATGGTGTGGTCTTTTCTGACAGCCTCACTGTCCATCAGCAACAGGACTGCAAACATGTTCTGCAATCCTACAGACATATGTTCTCTCTGACCCCAAGTCAGACAAACTGGTGCACCCATGAGGTGGACACTGGTGACAGTCTGCCTGTGAAGAGTAAAATCTACAGGCAACCTGACCATGTCAGGGACTGCATAAAAGTTGAGGTACAAAAGATGTTGGAGCTGGGAGTCATTGAACCTTCAGAGAGCCCTTGGGCTAGTCCTGTAGTCCTTGTGCCAAAGCCTCACACCCAAGATGGTAAGAGAGAGATGAGGTTTTGCGTGGATTACAGAGGTCTCAATGCTGTCACTAGGACAGATCCCCACCCAATACCTAGGGCAGATGAGCTCATTGACAGACTGGCAGCTGCTAAGTTTTTGAGCACATTTGACCTGACAGCAGGCTACTGGCAAATCAGACTAGCTGAGAGTGCAAAGGCCAAAACTGCTTTCTCGACCCCAGGAGGACATTATCAATTTGTGGTAATGCCCTTTGGTTTGAAGAATGCACCTGCCACTTTCCAAAGGTTGGTGAATCAAGTCCTTACTGGGTTGGATGATTATTGTGCAGCTTATCTTGATGATATTGCTGTCTTTAGCTCCACCTGGGAGGATCACCTGGTCCACCTGAGGAATGTTTTAGAGGCCCTGCAAAAGGCAGGCCTCACTATCAAGGCCACTAAGTGCCAGATAGGGCAGAGCAAGGTTGTATACCTGGGCCACCTAGTTGGTGGGGGTCAGGTTCAACCACTGGAGAGCAAGATCCAGACCATAAAGGACTGGACTACTCCAACTACCCAGACTCAGGTCAGAGCTTTCTTGGGCCTGACTGGGTACTACAGAAAGTTTGTTAAGAACTATGGGTCCATTGTGACACCACTTAATGACTTGACCTCCAAAAAGATGCTAAAGAAAGTTCAGTGGACAGTAAGCTGTCAAAAAGCATTTGATGACCTGAAGCAGGCCATGTGCAGTGCACCTATTCTGAAAAGTCCAGACTACTCCAAAGAGTTCATTGTCCAGACAGATGCTTCTGAGTTAGGTGTGGAAGCTGTTCTTTCACAACTGAATGTAGATGGTCAAGACCAGCCCATTGCTTTTATAAGTAGAAGGCTGACCCCTAGAGAGAAACGTTGGTCAGCTATTGAGAGGGAGACCTTTGCTGTGGTTTGGGCCCTGAAGAAGCTGAGGCCATACTTGTTTGGCACTCACTTCAAGATTCAGACAGACCATAAGCCCCTCTTGTGGCTAAATCAGATGAAGGGTGAAAATCCCAAACTTCTTAGGTGGTCCATTTCCCTACAGGGGATGGACTTCACAGTGGAACATAGACCTGGGACTGACCATGCCAATGCAGATGGACTCTCCAGATATTTCCACTTAGAACATGAAGACTCAACTGGTCAAGGTTAGTTTAATGTCCCTAAGTTTGGGGGGGGGGGTTGTGTAGGAGAGTAGGGTCTGCTTTCTATGTTCACCCCCACTTTTTGCTTTTGCTTTACTGGTTTTCGACTTAGATGTGGCTGTGGGCCTGCTAATCAGACCCACAGCCCTGCTGTTCTCTCTCTAAATTGATACTATGTACTTTAGGTGCATAACCCATTTGGATAGGATCACCTTATTGGCCCCTGTACAGTGTACCCTAGGTACCCAGGGCATAGGTGTACCCTAGGCCTACCAGGGGCTGCAGCATGTATTATTCCACCCCTGGCCTGGCCTTCCATTATGACACAACTGGCTGATCACTCAGCTGGGGCAAGGTCGTGTAATCACCCCTTGCTTAGGTGTAGTATTCCTATACCTAACTTACATATAGACACATGTGTACCTATCAGCCACTCCTATGGCAGGCCTTAACAATCCTGGAGGCAGAGTGCTTGGTAACATGTGAGATGGTGCTCTAGCATGAGCTGAGCCTGTCTGCAGCTTTCGGAACCATGTCCTTATACCTGTTCTATGATATAGCCTACCATATACTCTTAAAGTGCCTTATAATCTTAAACGGTTATGGTAACTATGGTTTGGCTTTATCGAAACATGTCGTGTAAGGTGTCTAACACTGTGGAATAATACCCCCATACCATTTCTGGACATGAGGATATTATTCCCCCCTTCTAGAGGGAAAGACATGTTAAAATCATACTTTACTGTTAGCCTCTGACCAAAGCCTCAGCATCACAAAATGGATGTTGCTGCCACGACACAAGTCTGACCTCCTGCTGCTGGGAGTGATCCCAGCCAGGGAGGCCTGGACAATAGGTTTCCTGCTTGGGGAGGTGCTAGCACCTCCCCAGACAGCCTTTAGTGTATTGGGGCAGGGTGGGCTGAAAGGAATGAGACATGCCTGGGTCACACAAGGTGTTCCTTGCATAGTCCAGTTCAAACCGGCGCTGGGGCACTCCAGCCCCAGCTCTGGCGCGAAACTGGACAAAGGGAAGTGGGTGTAACCACCCCCTCCCAGGTCCCACCCATAAGGCGTGACCTAGCAGGTATCCCAGCCCCCCAGATTAGTATAAGAGTGGGAGTTGGGCCTCAAGACTTTAGATTATCCTGAACCTGCAACTTGAACAGAAACTCTGGACCTTCGACAATCGACAAAAGAAGAAGACTGAAGAATCTCCCTTGTGGCCAAGGAGTGGCTACCCTGTGCAAACAGGCACCATCAAGAGACTACCCTTTGCTTTGCTAAAGTTCTACGAGGGACCGACTGCAGAGCCCGACCAGAGCCTTGACTTCCAGACTTCTCCGACCCTGATCCACATCCACAGCAGAGCTGAGATCCGTGGAGGCGACGAGAGACGTGGGACCGGCTACCTGGGAAAAGTGGCTAGTATCTTCAAGCGCAGCTTCGGAGGCACCCTCGAAGTTGTGCACCGGGGATTGAGAAGCCCCAACCCCAAGCACCATCTGCCCCGAAGACCAGCCCCCCACACTCCACGAGTCCTGCGTGGGGCCCTTCTGCATTTTCCTGCTTGCCGCGTCTGTCCGGTTGCTTGCCCGCTGGCTAGTGGCCTTTGTGACGACGCATCCTGTAATCTTCACCGCTGGTTTGGCTCCTCCAGACTGGCTCCTGCTTCTTTGAAAAAGAGAAGCACCCCAGACCTTCCTGGTCTGCACCAGAAGCAAGTCCTCCGTTCTTTGTGGGTTCCGCTTGCCAAGGCTTGGTGAGTCCTAGTCCAACTTCGACGCCGCCGACAGCAAGAGCCTTCGTGGGACAGCTCGCCTCCTGGTCCTGGTTGTCCTCGACGTTCCCTGGTCCTCGTGGCTGCAGCGACAAGCTTCACCTTCACCTGCAATCTTCACGACATCACCTGGTTCCTTCCTGGTTCCACGTGGTCACTGGCTAGTGACCTTGACTCTGTCCCTTCTGCTTGCAGGTCTCCTCTCTTCTTGATCCCAGCCTTGGGATCCACCGGACACTCTTCACTGACTGCCTGTCAGCAACTTTCCTTCAGGCATCCATAGAAGTCCACGACGAAACCCGACGCAAGTTCACACCTATGCACCCGCAGCCTGTGGGCTAGGTAACTTGGGTACTTCGGTGCTCACAAGGGTAGTAACTATCCTAGGGTCTAGTTTCCGAGTCTCGACTCTCTAGCTGCTTCAGAAGTGTCCTTAAACTGTTAATTGCTAACAACTACTATTTCTATCGACTTTTACACATTACGCGTGAGTGTTTCCACTCTGCACCTGAATCCCGTGGGCCTCCCACTTCCTAACCTTTGGTAGTATAGTGTAGCCCCAGCGATTCCCTAGGCCTAGGCCTATCCTATTTCCGTGACAGTGGTCCTTATACCACTTACTTAGTATATGGTTTGCGTGGCCCCTAGGGCCTGACTGTATTACTTACCTGTGTGACTTAATGTATGCATAAATAAGACTGTGTTGTACTTACCTCTAATCTCATAAAGAGTGCTGAGGGTTTGACTAGAATAAATACACTTTATTTTATATATATATATGTTGTGGTGTCCTTTCATTTGGTATTCAAGGGATTATATATGGTATCACAGCTGGCTTCACATGCCATTCAGAGTTTAGCCTAAGACTGCTCTTGTCCATGCTACCACTAGGATAGCTGGTCTATAAGGTTGACTTTACAACCAATCACCATAAGGGTATTTGGACTGATATAAGGTGTACACTAGAACTAGTGACATCATACATCAGGCCAACTTCTCACAACCAGGCTTGGGGTCTCTACTCTCTGAGTATAGGAGTCCATCATCCCAATAAACTTTAAGGGTGCCACTAGCATTCTGTTATATCCTGCTTATGCTGATGCAATGTCAATCTACCACCAGTGGAATGTTCATGTCATGATGCTGTCAGAATGTTGGGAATCTGCAGGGAGTTATGTCAGTTGACTGGGCTGAGCTGCCTGCTGGCTGCTCCTGGTGGGGTCTCCCTCTGGACCTGAACAGATCCTCATCTGGTCCTATCCTCTTCTACCTGTGATCTTGTACCATCTCCAATAAACCTACTTAAATCATCACAACTGAGTGGACTTGATTACCACATTATTTTGGCGACGATTTTAAACTTAAAGAACCTACTTCTGTCACCTCAAGCAACTTTCTTCAAGCAACTTCAAAAATAAATCAACCTCCAGCAACTCAACTCAATTAATCTCGACTGGCATCCTGACCCCACCAGTGACCTCCCATCGGTCGCCCACTACCTATTCTGCCAGTTGTTCCTGTGAGGAAATGCGTCTGGGAGTTCTACTTCTGCAGCTGCCCATTCAGTCTTGGGCATCTACTCTTCAGAGCTTTTGCTACACGTCTTTTGCTGTACCTACAGCGTCGGTTCAGTTGCAGCCCTTGCCTGACACTTTACTACGTTTTTTTTTCTGTGCTGTGCCTTCAGGGGGTAAGCCAACCTACATCTACACTCTACGTCAAAGTGTCAGCTCAAGTCTTTAACCAGCTCCTGTTTCTGCTGGTTCTTCCCACAGCATCTCAAGCTTCTGTCTCAAATGCTGCTCAAGTATATCTACATACTATATTATTTAACTGCCTTCTGAGGAGTGAGCTGTCTGCACACTAAATGTGTTTTTAAGCAAGCCTGCAAAGTCTCAAGTTCTTCGTAAAGTTTAATTTATCAATAGATGATTTTCGAGTGAGCATCCAGACCAAACGTTCGTTTTGACACTCTCTGAGAGCCTCTTCAGCTACAGTTCCCACCAAGACGTAGTCGGCCTGATCACCCGGCTATTTCTCTTCTTTGGACTTCAATGGAACACTTGGCCTTTCATGTAACGATAGCGTTTGTTGAAGGGCAGTCTGTTTGACACTTTGGATCTGGCCGTGCATTTCTTTACATGAGTACTGGTACTTTGTGTTAGTATATGCGCATATGTGAGGGGAAGAACTGTTCGTTTTTCGAGTTTCTACTTTTTTATTTATTTAAAGTTCTGAGGTGCATCTCCGCTACTAACGGCTTCAACTTTCAAATTCAAAATACAAGCACGCTCTCCTCACCTTCTAATGTCGCGTGCAAGCAGTGCGTCTTCCTTTCCTCAGTTCTCTGTGACGCTCATCAGTCCGTTTCCTGGTCTGCTGTCGACTCACGCCCGCATGCTCCAACGTGCCTGTAGCCACCCGGCATTGCGTCAAAGATACGTACCTCCATCTTGGAAATGGCGTGAGAAAGCATTCAAGCTACCTTTAATGCATCACGATCTTCATTCCTTTCCGGTATTTTGCCAACCACGTTTTTTTTTTATATACATGAACTTTATTGCACATTTCACTGCCATTCTGATCACGCATCAATAACGTGGAAATGCTGGCAACTACGGAAGTCTGTTTTCCACCAAAAGGGAAGGGACGCTCTGCAGTTAAGACTTTCGTGACGCTCTTCTTTTAAGACTCTCGTTGGACTGAGGTACTAGTTTTCTTAAAACGTTTGGGAGTAGTTTATCTACGTTATGAGCACAGTGGCTACATTCATCAACCTCTGTACCTGTGAGTTTGGATTAACGATGTGACTGTTTTTTTTTAAGACGTGGCATTGGAGGTGTCATTTTATTTTGACAATTTCAAAGATTACGAGCTTTATTCACACTTTTGCTGCCATCTAGTGTTTATTTCAAAAAGCATTCATTATTTATATGCCAATTTCTATGCCAATTTCAAACTTTTATTTATTACAGTTTTACATCGTTTCAACCTCCTGTATTGTAGTTGATTCTACATTTTCTAAAACTGCTAAGTAACTTTTAAAATAATGCGTCTTGTCAAGCATTATAACCAGTCAGGTTGTTTATTTTTTTTGTCTTATTTGAGCGGTGCAGACCAGTGCATAATGTCTATATCCTCAACATGTTTTCTGGCAGGTGTTTTTATCTCTTCATTTCTGTGCACAACTCTTTTCGACCTCCCTCCTGGGAGCTATGCATGGGTGTAGCCCGTAGACGCTACACGCTTTGTAAGTATAGACAGCACACTCTTCATAAGGCACATAAATTACCTTGCTTGTTGAGGCTCTTGCTTGTAGAGACGTTGCAGACAAAATAGGAATACGCTTGGGCTGCAGTTGAAACAGACAAACTATTTGAGGTGCTGCCTGCGTTGAAAGAACAGACCTTTTCACCAGTAGAGGCAGGAACTTGAGATGCTACAAATAAAGGCAGTAGCTGTTTACCAACTTAAACCGGCACGTTGCGTTGAGGGCGACCAATGGGGGTCACTGGTGGGGTCACGAATGTGAGTTGAGACAGGTGCCAGTTAGATGCTGTTGAATTTTGTTGAAGTGGTTTCTTGAAGCTTGACAAGGTTGAAGTTGTAGGTTCTTTAAGGAAATCGTCACCAAAAATTGTGGTAACTGAGTCCAGACGTTTGGAGGATCTTAGGATGTTTATTGGTAGTTAGTTCCAGGTAATCCAGATCAATCCATAACCATACATTCACATTCTAGTTTACCCTTCACAGGGTGTACTTTATGGGCCTTAGTCCCATCTGTTTGTTGCACGTTTATACAATTTTTCACAGGTGCACTATTTTGTTTCCCTCTCACAGAGGATCCATGCAAAGGTTACAGTCCTATTGCATAAGTGTGGGTTCCCACCCAAACACTGTCAATTCTTCCTTTTTATAGGGATTTCATGCAAAGGTTACAGTCCTTTTGCATTACCGGTTGCATCACTATAGTGCACGGTGTGGCTTTTCCACACAAAGTTTATTTTTACACTTATATGTGTGTGGGGAGTTTTCCCAGTTTTGTGCACAAGTCATCTCTTTCCCAAGAGATCAGTCGTGGGTTCTCACCCATGCAATTTAGTTCACATACTTAGCTTAGGTTTATACCTTATTTCAATGTTTTCCATATTTTCATTGCTAGGTATGTTCTGTAGATATTATATTTTTATTGCTGTTTTTGCACTGTTATCTTTGCGTTACAATTTTGTCATTGCTTTAAGATAGTGGTGTTTAGATGGGGAATTACCATTATTCTTTTTCCTCATTTTTCTTGTTTCTTTCTTCTTTTCTGTTTCCTTCTGAGGTCTTCTTCTCGTGTCTCTTGTGGATTCTGGGTGTTCTTTCGTGTTATCTTCCTCTGCGTGTGTCGCTATCTGTTGCTCTGTGTTTTTTTCGTTTTACTATTTTCAGCCTCCATTTCATTCCTGTTCTGGCCAGTGGGTATGTTTTGGGGCAGTCTGTTGCCTTTTCTTTTATCCTTTTCTCTTACGTTGTTTTTTTTTCTTCTTCGCTGTTGTGTAAGAAGGGAGGATGGTTTCTATGTTTGATTCTTCTGTTTGATTCTTCTCTGTGTCTTAATTTTTCTCTCTGTTTGCTTTTCTCTATGGTTGTTCTCACACTGCTTTTCTTATGATCGTTGTTCTCCTTGTTTTTGTATAATCGCTTTGCTTTCACTTTCTCAGGTTTGTCTCTTATGTTTCTAGCTTTATGTTTTCCCGTATGAGAAAGGGGGATATGTTATATCCTGCTTATGCTGATGCAATGTCAATCTACCACCAGTGGAATGTTCATGTCATGATGCTGTCAGAATGTTGGGAATCTGCAGGGAGTTATGTCAGTTGACTGGGCTGAGCTGCCTGCTGGCTGCTCCTGGTGGGGTCTCCCTCTGGACCTGAACAGATCCTCATCTGGTCCTATCCTCTTCTACCTGTGATCTTGTACCATCTCCAATAAACCTACTTAAATCATCACAACTGAGTGGACTTGATTACCACACATTCCTAGCAGCCTTGTCAGCAGCTTGCTGTCTGAGGGGTTCAAGAAAGGGGCTGGTGTTCTGCTCCTGGCTCAGATCAGACCTGGAAGGGCCTCCTGTCCCCAAGAACTCAACCTGGTCAGGTACAAGCTCCTCTGGGACAGTTCCTTCTTCACGCTCAAGATCCTCTCCCTGAGGAGACTGATCAGCATTCTGAGTCAGGTGGGAAGGCTCTGCCTTAACCCTACTGCTCCTCCTCTTGTGAGGCACCGGGTCCATTATTCCAGAATCCAGGGCCTGTCCAGTTTTAGACATTTTAGCCTGTGACCTGGTCACAGCAAAGACATGTGCAGGGATCCCTAACATTTCTGCATGTGTCCTGAGCTCCACTTCAGCCCAAGCTGAAGTCTCTAGATCATTGCCAAGCAAGCACTGTACTGGTAGGTCTGCACTTACCACAACCTTCTGAAGGCCAGTTACCCCTCCCCAGGAGAAATTAACAACTGCCAGAGAATGGTCTGTTCTGACATTGCTAGCATTGGTCACTTGGTAAATTTCACCAAGTATAATCTGCCCAGGATCCACAAGATCGTTTGTCACCATTGTGACACTTGCTCCTGTGTCACTGAATGCCCAAGCTTCTACTCCATTTATTAAAGGCTGCTGTCTGTATTTGCCCAAGTTACTGGGACTCACAAAGGGGGACATATCCATGCCCCCATCACTGACAAGCACAGCCTGAGTTGGTACTCTGACTAGGCCAGAGTCCATCTCAGAACCCATGGTCAACCCTACTACACCCTTATTCTGTGTATTCCCACCAACAATTGTAACTGCACTAGGGGGAGCCGGTGCCTTAGGGGGATTGGTGGTGGTTGGAGTATTTTCTTTGGCCTTGGTGCAGTCACTGGTCCAGTGAGTTTTCTGCTTACAGATTTTGCACCAAGGTTTATTTTGGCCTTTACCCTTACTTGACTGCGATTCCCCATTAGAAGTAGATGTTTGCGGCCCTTGAGAAGACTTCTGGTCTTTGACCTTGTCCCCACCCTTGTCAGAGTTCTTGGAATCTTGCTTCTTAGGATCACCACCTTGGTTCTGTACCTTCTGCCTCACCCTGATTCTGACCCATTTGTCTGCCTTCTTTCCCAATTCTTGTTGAGAGGTCAGATCAGAGTCTACCAGGTACTGGTTCAACAGCTGATTTTGACAGTTATTAAGAATCTGCTCCCTCATTATCAGATTGAACAATACTTTGAAGTCACACACTTTACTGCCCAATAACCAACCTTCCAGAGCCTTAGCAGCACAGTCAAAAAAGTGAACCCAGTCTTGATTTTGTGCTTTTTGGGTGTCTCTGAACTTTCACCTGTATTGTTCAGTGGTTAGGCCAAACCCATTTATCAGTGCACTTTTCAAGACTTTGTAATCATCAGCATCCTCTTCTCTTACAGTGAGGAGCCTATCTCTACCTTTGTCTGCAAAGGAGAGCCATAAGATTGCTGCCCACTGACCTTGAGGGACCTTCTGTACTTTACAGGCCCTCTCCAAGGCATCTATCCATTTGTGGATGTCATCCCCACTCTGGTAGGGAGGGACAATCTTACTTAGGTTTCTATGGTCATAAGACCTCTCCCTATCTCTAGGGAAATCGCTGCCACCAAGGGACTCTAGTCCCCCCTTTTTACTAGCTCTGTAGAGCTCTAGGGCTTCCCTATCTAGGGCCATCTGCTGCTTTCTGAGGTTGAAGTTTCTTGCTCATACTTCAGCAGCCTCTCTCTCCTCTCCTGGTATGTTTCCCTCCCTCTGTGAGAAGAGACATGGGTCCCTATAGAGGAGTTAGACTGGATAGATCCCCTTGACAGAGATCTATCCCTTCTAGCCCTATGTTCAACTCTACCAGGAGGAATAAAGGCAGGAGCATTGTTGTCATCCTCCTCATCCTCATCTTGGAGAGCTGTGTTTACCAGATCTTGATCATTGTCATCAGTCTGGTCAGCATTAGAGGCAGGGTCAGGGGAGTTTTTACCCCTAGGCCCACCCTCACCTGCTGTCCCACCCACACTGCCTACATCATCAGGCCCACTAGGCCCTGTGATATCATCCAGCTTAAGTATCTTTATGAGATGCTGGATGGATGGACTTTTGCCTGTCTTCAGCTTCCTAATGGAAAATAAGACCCTTAGCTGAGCAAAGGAGAGATCCTCATATTTATAGGGAAGGAGCTCACTAGTTCCTGGTAGGGACCCACTGGGTCCTGGCTGGTTAGACATTACCAATGTGGTGTGGTGTAATGCGCTGCCTACACTAGTGTGGCCTACTAAACTCTCTTGAGTTGTAGAAAGGGTGTGCTACCCCTTGAAACACAACTCTAAGTTCAGTAGAACTTACTGTAGCTAAACTTGATATTAAATGTACCTCAGATACCTTGAAGTGGTTTTCAGTTGATCAATTCAATTGAGATTATCTGACAAAAACATAGCAAGCTGGAATCCAACACGCTGCACACCAATGTGAGAAGGTGGCCTGATATATGCAGTCCACTAGTTCTAGTGGGCACCTTGTATCAATCCAATCAACCCCTTATGGTGAATGGTTAATGACAACCTTATATGAACGCTATCCTAGTGGTAGCAATGGAGAGCAGCCTTCAGGCTAATTCTTGAAGGACTGTAAAGCAGCTTGTTTTACCAGTCTATAATCTCTTGAATGATCAAATGAAAGGACAACCACACCAGGTATATATTTAAAATATATGTATTTAGGTTAACACACACCCCTCTAGTCTCTTTATGAAACTGGAGTTCGAAGTGCTTAAGTTACAAGTGAGCAATCATCAGTAATAGCACAAATACACGTTTGGGCCCTAGGGGCGTACCAAACCATATACCAAAAAAGTGGTATAAGAACCACGACTGGGTTAGACACAAGGCCTAGAGCTTGTAGAATCGCTGGGACCCCAAGAAACCACCCAAGGTAGTGACACAGGGGACCCACGGGGACTGTATGCAGTGTGTGAACACAACCGCGGGTTCCGGTTAGCTTCTATGTCGTGGTTAGAAATTTAAAGATTAGGGACACTTAGAATCGAGTCAGGACCAAACCCTTTTGGACTTAAGAAGTTCTAGGGCTAGCACCCCAGGGAGCACCAGAGTACTCGACTTACCTCACCCAGGGAAGCCGGGTGCATAGGTGTCTTTTGGTGTCAAGTCGCTTCGTCGATTTCAATGGAAGCTGGCGAAGAAGTGCTGCTGCCGTGAAGAGGAGAAGTGTCCAAAGCGATCCAAGCCTGGATCTAGGATGTAAGGAACCTGAAAGCAGAGGAGAGAGAGTCTTGGTCACTAACCAGGGACCGAGGGCAGGATGGACCAATGCCCACAGATTTTGGGTGCTTCAGTTGAGTTGATGGGTGTCTTGACTCTTCAGCCACGAGGTCCAGGAGGCATCGACAAAGTCCATGAGCCAGATTCGAGCTGTCCCACGAAGTCTGTCGAGTGCTGCTGTGTCGGCGGCCAGAATGGACCCAACAAGCCTTGGCAACGGCAAGTCACAGGAATTCAGAGAAAGGACTGCGATGCAGACCAGCAAGATCTGAGGGATTCACCCAGCGAGGGTAAGTCAGGGCATGTCTGGCGCAACCAGGAAAGCCCAAGTAGAAGAGGAGTTGCCTTCGTGGGAACCTGCTAGCCAACGGGCTAGTGATCGCAAAGGAGCCTCGAGCGGTCGCACTTAAAACTGGACCACGGGCCACTCGTGGACTGGAGGCCAGTAATCTTTGGTACAGGAGGTGCTCAAGGCTTGGGCTATTTGGAGCCCAAAGCACAACTTCGAGGAGGACCAGGAAGATAGTGCTGTTGCAAAAGTTCACAGTGTCTAGGGGTCACGGTTCCACGTCACCCACGATAGCCACGGGCCTCAGCTTTGCTGTGGACTCATGGTAGCCTCGGAAAAGTCTGGGAATCCACCTCTGGTGATACAAATGTCTGGCGGGAGCTTCAGCGATGCAGACCGGTCAGTTGCTTCTTTGGTGCCTGCCAAGCTGGGGAGTCACTCCTTGACCCCAAGGGAGATTTCTTCAGTCTTCTAGTCAGGATAGAACGTCGAAGGTTCAGTATATATGTTGCAGAGTTTCGTTCAGGGTAATCTAAAGTCCTAGGGACTGGATTCCTATAATTATACTAAGTTTAGGGATGGACTAACTCTAAGGCCCCACCTATGGGTGGGCTTGGAAAGAGGGGTGGTTACACCCATTTCCATTGTCCAGTTTCGTGCCAGAGCAGGGGCAGGTAGCCCCTGTAACCGGTGTGAACTGGACTATGCACAGGGATAGGAAACGTGCCCCCAGTGCAGGACTTCAAAGCACCAGAGAGTGCTCCCGCCCAGCCCCAATACACATCTGCTTGTCTGGGGAGGTGGTTACACCTCCCTTCGACAAGAAACCTATCGTCCAGGCCTCCCCTGCCGGAGTTTCGGTCAGCAGCAGGAGGCCAGACCCGTGTCTGTGGCAGACGCATCCATTTTGTGATGCCAGGGCTCTGGAAAGTCATACCGGGTTTAGCCAGTGTGAACATGTCTCTCCCTCTAGAAGGGTGGAATGCTACCCCTGCTGCCAGAATTGGCGGGGGGTAGTATTCCAAAGCGTTTGACACCAAACACGACATGTTTTGATGCAGCCATTCCAAAGTTAGCATTTACCGTGAGGTTATAATGCACTTAAGAGTATATGGTATGGCTGTATCACAGAACAGCTATAAGGAATGATTTCCGAAAGCTGCAGAGGGGCTCAGCTCATGCTTGGGCACCCTTGTGAGAAATTGGCCTGATATATGCTGTCCACTAGTTCTAGTGGGCACCTTGTATAAGTCCAAACAACCCTTTATAGTGATAGGTTAAAGACAACCTTTATTGAAAGCTAACCAAGTGGTAGGTATGGAGAGCAGCCTTCAGGCTAAGTCTTGAAGGAATGTAAAGCAGCTTGTTTTACCAGTCTATAATCTCTTGAATGATCAAATGAAAGGACAACCACACCAGGTATATATTTAAAATATGTATTTAGGTTATTACACACCTCTCTAGTCTCTTTATGAGACTGGAGTTCGAAGTACTTAAGTTAGAAGATAGCAATCATCAGTAAAAGCATAAATACACGTTTGGGCCCAAGGGGTGTACCAAACCATATACCAAAAAAGTGGTATAAGAACCACTACTGGAACAGGCACTAGGCCTATTGCCTCTAGAATCGCTGGGACCCCGAGGAACCACCCAAGTTAGTGACACAGGGGACCCACAGGGATTGTATTCAGTGTGTAAACACAACCACGGGTTCCTATTATCTTCTATGGGCAATGTCGCGGTTGGAAATTTAAAGATTAGGGACACTTCTAATCGAGTCTGGACCAAACCCTTTTGGACTTAAGAAGTTCTAGGGCTAGCACCCACGTGAGCACCGGAGTACTCGAGTTACATGACCCTGGGAAGCCGGGTGCATGGGTGTCTTTTGGTGACGGGTCGCGTCGTCGATTTCAATAGAAGCCTGCAAAGAATTGCTGCTGCCGTGAAGAGGAGAAGTGTCCTAAGAGATCCAAGCCTGGATCTAGGATGTAAGGAACCTGAAAGCAGAGGGGACAGAGTCTGGGTCACTAGCCAGTGACCGAGGGCAGGATGGACAAATGCCCACAGATGTCGGGTGCTCCAGGTTGATGGGTGTCTTGACTCTTCAGTCACGAGGTCTGTTGGAAGGCCGCTCCCCGGGGGGTCAGACGGTGTCGGATGGGCCACCCCGAGAGCCACCGTTCCGTAGGAAAGTAGCCGAGAGCCGCTGAGAAGCCTCCGGGGCGAGGTCCTTCTCCTATGATCGTACCAGCCAAGCAACCCCCCCACCACAAAGGGACACAACAAGGGTATCAATTCTCACAAGTCTTTATCGGTATTAAAGGCAGGTTTCTGTGGCAATATTTACAGGTGGATTGAGGGATCCAAAAGAGTCTCAGGGTCTTTCAGGGACGGGGTAGCGGGACAGTCTCAGTACCGGCCTGGTACTGGAGCACCCTGCGCCCAGCTCTCAATCCTCGAGCTGGGAGGGTTCCGGGAGCCGGGACGTCGTCCGCAGGCTCGGATGGTTACTTCTGTGAGGTCGAGCCGTGACGAGGTCAGCAGGGATCCGATGGTTTAGCTCAGCGAGGTCGAGCCGCGACGAGGTCAGCAGGGCTCTGACGGTTTAGCTCAGTGAGGTCGAGCCGCGACGAGGTCAGCAGGCTCCGATGGTTTAGCTCAGCGAGGTCGAGCCGCGACGAGGTCAGCAGGGCTCCGATGTTCCGTGAGGGTCTTCTTCTCAGAAAGGGGGAGCCGCGCCGCAGTCAGCAGGGTTCAAGTTCCAAGTTCCAGGCAATGAGTCTCTCTCCGTAGGGTCAGCCGCGATCCGATCAGCAGGGCTCTTGACTCCAGGATACAACTGCCGTCCTGGTTTTGGGCTGCCCCAGATATAGGGCTGGAGCCCTTTGATGTCCGGACCCTTCGCGCCTGGGGTGAGTCGGAGGGGCCGGGATGAGAGAGTCCAGACACCCAGCGGGGGGGACGCCAGCGCCTAGGGAGGCCGGAGGGCGATAGGAGCCAGGCGTCGGGGGACGGCTGGAGGCCCCATCGAAACTCTCCTCCTCCGGGAGCTGTGGAGTGGCCACTCGACCCCCCTTGGTTGGGTCTTGGTGCCTCGATGTCGGGGCTTCGCTGGGACTGAAGCCGGAGCAGGCCGCGTCGCGAAGGCTGGTGCGGGTAGCGGGGTACAATCCAGGGGGACCCCGAAGGGTGGGGGGCTGCCCCCGCCTGGTCGGGTAGGAGGGTTTGGGACCACGCCACGAGGCCGGGTCCAACAGGCGCCCCCCCACCTGAAGGCAGGGAGAGTCACCCATCGTCTTGGGGGGTCTCCTCGCCGAAGAAGCGGGACAGGCCGTCGGCGTTGGCGTGGTCGGTGCCAGGCCGATGGTCTACAGTGAAGTCCATCCCCTGCAGGGAGATGGACCATCGCAACAACTTCGGGTTCTCGCCTCTCATCTGCATTAACCACCGCAGTGGTCGGTGGTCGGTTTGGACCCGAAAGTGGGTGCCGAAGAGGTAGGGCCGGAGCTTCTTGAGGGCCCACACCACGGCGAAGGCCTCCCGTTCAATGGTGCTCCATCTCTGCTCCCGGGGCAGCAGGCGCCGGCTGATGTAGGCCACCGGCTGGTCAATCCCCTCAGAGTTCACTTGGGACAAGACAGCCCCGACTCCGTACTCCGAGGCGTCCGTCTATACCACGAACTCTTTGTTATAGTTGGGGGCTTGTAGCACGGGGGCGGTACACATCGCTGTCTTGAGGGTCTCGAAGGCCGCCTGACAGAGGGGCGTCCAGTGCACCTTCTTTGGTTGTTTCTTTGATGTCAGCTCCGTGAGGGGGCCCACAATGCTTCCACAGTTCTGAATGAACCGCCTGTAATAGCCCGTGAGACCCAGGAAGGCCCTCACAGCGGTTTGGGTGGTTGGTGGCTCCCAGGCCATGATGGCGTCGATCTTTGGCTGGAGGGGATCCACATGGCCGCTCCCCACTTGATGTCCCAGATAGGTTACGGACCCTTAGCCTATCTGACACTTGCTGGCTTTTACGGTGAGTCCGGCCCTTTGGAGGGCGGTCAGGACCTCCCAGATGTGCCTCAGGTGCTCAGCCCAGTGGCTGCTGAACACCGCAATATCGTCCAGGTAGGCGGCGCTGAACGCTTCTAGGCCGGCCAGTACTTTGTTCACCAGTCTTTGGAAGGTCGCTGGGGCATTTTTCATGCCGAAGGGCATCACTCGGAAGTGGTAGTGGCCATCGGGGGTGGAGAAAGCGGAACGCTCTTGGGCGCCTGGGGTGAGCCCGATCTGCCAGTATCCGGCGGTGAGGTCAAAGGTGCTTAGGTCGCGGGCTGCTCCTAGGCGGTCGATCAGTTCATCTGCCCGAGGAATGGGATGGGCATCGGTCTTTGTGATGGCATTCAATCCCCGATAGTCCACGCAAAACCGGAGCTCCGGGATGGTGCCGGGGGCGGCAGCTTTCGGCACCAGGACCACAGGGCTGGCCCAGGGACTGTCGGAGGGTTCGATGACCCCCAGGGCCAACATCTTGGCGACCTCGGCGTGGATGCAGGCCCGCACCCGTTCGGGGACCTGGTAGGCTCTGTGTCGCACGGGGTGGCTGTCCCCGGTGTCAACGTCGTGGACGCACCATCGGGTGACTCCGGGAGTGAGGAAGAAGAGAGCAGCGAAGTGATGCAGTAGCCCTTGACAATCTTGGCGCTGCTCTGGAGTCAGGGTGGTGGAGAGGATGACTCCCTCCACGGAGCCGTCATTTTCAGAGGTTTTCAGGAGTTCGGGCAGGGGCTCGGAGTCGTCTTCGGCCCCATCGTCTGTAGCCATCAGCAGGCTAAGTTCCGTTCGGGCAAAGTGGGGTTTGAGCCTGTTGGCGTGGAGGACCCGGAGGGGGTTCCTGGGGGACTCCATGTCGACCAGGTAGGTGACGGGGCTCTTCTTCTCGACCACCTTGAAGGGCCCGGTTCATTTGTCTTGGAGGGCACAGGGGTCGACGGGCGACATGACCCAGACCTGCTGGCCTGGCTCGAACTCGATGGAGGAGGCGTTCTGGTCATACCAGCGTTTCATTTCCTCCTGGCTGGCCTCGAGGTTGGCTTCGGCCAGTTCTCTGAACTTCCGGGTTTGGTTTCGCAGGGTCAGGAGGTAGCGGTAGACATCGGGAGGAGCATCTTGGATGGTGGTCTCCCAGCCTTCCTTGACCAGGCTGACGGGGCCTCGGACAGGGTGTCCGTACAAGAGTTCGAAGGGGCTGAGCCCCAGAGACTTTTGCGGGACCTCCCGATAGGCAAACAGGAGGCAGGGCAGCAGGACGTCCCATTTGCGTCTCAGGGGCTCCTCCAGGCCTTTGATCATTCCCTTCAACGTCCGTTTGAATCGTTCGACTAGTCCGTTCCCCTGGGGGTGGTACGGGGTGGTGAACTTGTAGGTGACGCCGCATTGTTGCCACAGGGACCGCATATACTTTGAGATAAAGTTTGTGCCTCGGTCGCTCACAACCTCCCGGGGGAAACCCACTCGGGAGAAGATTCCCATCAAGGCCCGGCCCACCACGGGGGCTGTCACTGTTCGGAGAGGGATGGCCTCGGGGTATCGGGTGGCATGATCGACCAGGACGAGGATGAAGCAATGTCCTTGGGAGGTTCGGGGGTCCAGGGGCCCCACGATGTCGATCCCCACTCGCTCGAACGGGGTGTTTACTATTGGAAAGGGCTGGAGAGGGGCTTTGACTCTTCCCCCACTCTTCCCGCTGGCTTGGCAGGTCGGGCAGGTTCGGCAATGATTGTCCACGTCCTTCCGCATTCGGGGCCAGTAGAAGTGAGTCACCAGGCGGCTGTATGTTTTGTCTTGCCCCAGGTGCCCGGCGAGGGGCACATCATGCGCCAGATTGAGGAGGAAGTCCCGGAATCGGAGGGGGACCACCAGTACTCGGCTGGCCCCCAATTCTGCGGTCTTCTGCTCGCTGTAGAGGAGGTCATTGTCCCAATAGACCCAGTGGGTCCCTGTCTGATCTCCGGCGGCCTGGGCGGCTGCTTGCTGTCGGGTCCCTTCGAGAGAGGGGCAAGTCTTCTGTTCTTGGCTGAACTGCTCCCTTGTGGGGCCACCTTCTTGGCGCCATTGGCCGAGTTCGGGGAGGTCGCGGAGCGCGGCGACCTCGTCCGGGGCGGGTTCTGGCGGCCCGGACTCGGCGTCGGTTTCTTCCTCTACGGAGGGAGATGGCGGCTCGGGCCACTCCGGCTCTTCGGGGGGAGCAGCTCCGCTTGGTTGGATGGCCCGGGCGGTCGTGGACCGGGTGGTTGCGCAGACCCACTCGGGCAGTCCCAGCATTCCCAGATGCTCTCGGCGCTCGACGTGGGCCCAGGGGGAACTTTCCAGGTCGTTCCCAAGGAGGCAGTCTACGGGGGCATCGTCACGGACGGTCACCTTCAGCATGCCCGACACTCCCCCCCCATTCGAAGGGGATCCGGGCCATCTGGCACAAGCTCTCGGACGGGGCACAGTACATTAGGCATGATCTGTTCGGGGGTCACCAAGTGGCAGCGGACGGCTGTCACGCTGGCTCCGGTGTCGCGGAGGGCTTCGGCCCGGCGTCCATTAATGGTGACCCACTGTTGGTACTTCTGGGTGTTGCTCGGGATGGGAGCCCGGGGCACCATTTCTCGGCTGCCCAGGCATACTAAGGTCATGGCGGCGGGTTCCCACTCAGTTGGCCCGGCGTCGTAGTTCTCCTCCTCTTCTCCCCCTTCCCCCAGGGCAGCGGCCGCCAACTGGCGGGGAGGTGGCCCGGTGGTCCCAGCTCGTCGGTTCACGGGGCAGGTTGGGTCACTGGCATAGTGCCCTGGCTGTTGGCAGTTGTAGCACGTTACCGTCGGCCGAGGTCCTGGTCGGGCTAGGGGGGCCCCTCTTCGGGCGAGGGACGGGGACGTGCGGTTTGGGGGCGGTCCCCGGGGAGGACTCCGGGGCAGCCCTGCTGGAAAGTCTCTGTTCCTGTTCGATCCTCCTCCTCCGCCCCGCTGGCGGGGGGGCCCCGTGGTGTTCCGTTGGTACTCCCCCATCGAGTTCCGAGGGACCCGGGTGTTTACCCATCGATCGGCCTCGGCGGCGAGCTTTCGCGGCTCGGTCAGCTTGCTGTCGAGGAGGTGCTGTCTTAGCTCGACGAAGCAGTTGTTGGAGAGGTGCTCCCATACAATGAGGTCGAACAGCTGTTCGTAGGAGGTGACCTTGCTGCCCTTGATCCAACCTTCCAGGGCTCTGCTGAAAAAGTCCACGTATTCCACCCAGGTGGTACCGGGGAGCTTCTTGCAGTCCCGGAAGCGCTGGCGGTACATCTCTGAGGTGAGACCGTAGCGGGTGAGCAGGGCCTCCTTCATATGGTCGTAAGAGGTCATCACTTCGTCGGGGAGCTGTAGCAGGGTGTCTCTGCCTTCGCTGAGGAACCGTCCCCATAGGCCGGCACCCCAATCTTTCCGGGGTACCCGATAGGCGGTCATGGCTACCTCGTAGGCCTTGAACCATTGTTGGATGTCGTCGTTCTTGTAGTACTCTTTGACGACATCCTTGGGGATATGTACTTTCGCCTCGGCCGGCGGATGGGTGTCCCTGTTTCCAGGGGTGCCGGTCTCTCCATTTTTGGACTTAATTTCAAGTTCTTTCAGGCCCCGCTCATGCTCGAGGGTTAGCCTCCTTTCTTCCAGTTCTCGGTGCCGCTTTTTCTCTTCTATTTCTTCTTGCAGCCGCAGTTGCTCTAGGGCTAATTTCTTTTCGGCTTGTAGGAGTTCGCCGTCCAGGCGGAATTGGGCGAGCTCTAACTCATGGGTCCTGACCCTCTCCCATTCTCGTATCTCTTCCGGGGAGAGGCCGGTCTCTACGCTGGTTCTTCTCCCATCTGCCGGTGCTGCGGTTGGTTGCTGGTGCACGTTTGGCACCGGGTTTTCTTCAGTCTGGGGGGAGGCCGTTTTGGACTCTACCCAGGCCTTTAGGGCTTTTTGCAGGTCCTCTTTTGTGTTTAATCCGGTGGTCGCGATGCCTTTGTCTTTACAAAACTCTTTTAGTTCCTTATGGGTATATTCTTCCAACCGTTCTTGTTGGAACTCCGTGGTTGGGGCGGTCTCTTGGTTGCTCATGGTTACTCTGTGTCTGGGTAGGTACTCGCTGTACGATTTGCGTCGGGCTCGGATCGCACCGCTGGCCACCAATGTTGGAAGGCCGCCCTCCGGGGGGTCAGACGGTGTCGGATGGGCCACCCCGAGAGCCACCGTTCCGTAGGAAAGTAGCCGAGCGCCGCTGAGAAGCCTCCGGGGCGAGGTCCTTCTCCTATGATCGTAACAGCCAAGCAACCCCCCCACCACAAAGGGACACAACAAGGGTATCAATTCTCACAAGTCTTTATCGGTATTAAAGGCAGGTTTCTGTGGCAATATTTACAGGCGGATCGAGGGATCTAAAAGAGTCTCAGGGTCTTTCAGGGACAGGGTAGCGGGACAGTCTCAGTACCGGCCTGGTACGGGAGCACCCTGCGCCCAGCTCTCAATCCTCGAGCTGGGAGGGTTCCGGGAGCCGGGACGTCGTCCGCAGGCTCGGATGGTAACTTCTGCGAGGTCGAGCCGCGACGAGGTCAGCAGGGCTCCGATGGTTTAGCTCAGCAAGGTAGAGCCGCGACGAGGTCAGCAGGGCTCCGATGGTTTAGCTCAGCGAGGTCGAGCCGCGACGAGGTCAGCAGGCTCCGATGGTTTAGCTCAGCGTGGTCGAGCCGCGACGAGGTCAGCAGGGCTCCGATGTTCCGTGAGGGTCTTCTTCTCAGAAAAGGGGAGCCGCGACGCAGTCAGCAGGTCTCGAGTTCCAAGTTCCAGGCAATGAGTCTCTCTCCGTGGGGTCAGCCGCGATCCGATCAGCAGGGCTCTTGACTCCAGGATACAATTGCCGTCCTGGTTTTGGGCTGCCCCAGATGTAGGGCTGGAGCCCTTTGATGTTCGGACCCTTCGCGCCTGGGGGGAGTCGGAGGGGCCGGGATGAGAGAGTCCAGACACCCAGCGGGGGGGGGACGCCAGCGCCTAGGGAGGCCGGAGGGCTATCGGAGCCAGGCGTCGGGGGACGGCTGGAGGCCCCATCGAAACTCTCCTCCTCCGGGAGCTGTGGAGTGGCCACTCGACCCCCCTTGGTCGGGTCTTGGCGCCTCGATGTCGGGGCTTCGCTGGGACTGAGGCCGGAGCGGGCCGCTTCGCGAAGGCTGGTGCGGGTAGCGGGGTACAATCCAGGGGGACCCCGAAGGGTGGGGGGCTGCCCCCGTCTGGTCACGTACGAGGGTTTGGGACCACGCCACGAGGCCGGGTCCAACAAGGTCCAGGAGGCATTGACGAAGTCCCCGAGCCGGATTCGAGCTGTCCCACGAAGTCTGTCGAGTAATGCGGTGTCGGCGACCAGAAAGGACCCAACAAGCCTTGGCAACGGCAAGTCACTGGAATTCAGAGAAAGGACTGCGGTGCAGACCAGCAAGGTCTGAGGGACTCACCCAGCAAGGGTAAGTCAGGGCACTTCTGGAGCAACCAAGACAGCCCAAGCAGAAGAGTAGTTGCCTTCATGGGGACCTGCTAGCCAACGGCCTAGCAGGTCCCTCGAGCAGTCACACTTGAAGCTGGCCCACGGGTCACTCGTGGAGTGGGAGCCAACAATCTTCAGTGCAGGAGGTGCAGAAGGCTGGGGCTACTCAGAGCCCAAAGTACAACTTCGAGGAGGACCAGGAAGAAAGTGTTGCTGCAAAAGTTCATGGTGTCCAGCGGTCACGGTTCCACATCACCCACGATAGCCACAGGCCTCAGCTTTACTGTGGTTTCAGGGTGGCCTCGGGGAAGTCTGGAAATCCACCTCTGGAGACTTCTGCGTCCGCCGGGAACTTCAGCGATGCAGACCGGTCAGTTGCTTCTTTAGTGCCTGCCAAGCAGGGGAGTCACTCCTTGACCACAAGGGAAATTTCTTCAGTCTTCTCGTTAAAGTAGAACATCGAAGGTCAAGGATATATGTTGCAGAGTTTTGTCCAGGGTAATCTAAAGTCCTAGGAACTGGATTCCTATACTTATAGTAAGTTTAGGGGATGGACTAACTCTTAGGCCCCACCTATGGGTGGGCCAGGAAAGAGGGGCGGTTACACCCATTTCCTTTGTCCAGTTTCGCACCATAGCAGGGGCAGGTAGCCCCTGCAACCGGTTTGAACTGGACTATGCACAGGGACACCAAGTGTGCCCCCAGTGCAGGACTTCAAAGCACCAGAGAGTGCTCCCGCCCAGCCCCAATACACATCAGCCTGTCTGGGGAGGTGGGGACACCTCCCCTCGACAGGAAACCTATTGTCCAGGCCTCCCCTGCCAGTGTTTTGGTCAGCAGCAGGAGGCGAGACCCATGTCTGTGGCAGAAGCAGTAGTGTATCAATGGGGGGGGGGGGAAAGAAGCAGTGGTCCACTCAGCTTCCAAAGGTTAGTACAACAATATCAGGGTAGGGGGAATGGACCACTTGTCCTGTGCACCAGGGTCTTTTAGTTTACGTGGTTGGTCATCCTTAAAAAACCCTCATATACGTACACTGGCGTTAGGCGGTATATCTTGATTCTCCGCCGTCGTGTATCGTAATAGCATGATCATTGGGCTTTTTTTTGTCCAAATGCTAACCTCCCCATGGAGGAAGACCAACTGGTTGTGCAGTAGTGGTCAGAAATATCAGGGTGTGCTCGTGCTCAGTGAACTGTGATGTTTAAAATTCCTAATGTCAAATCCCGTGTCCTTTATTCTTGAGAAACATGACAGAGGGAAATTAAAAAATGGTGGTCGTGCATGTGAATAAACTTGATTATTAGTTTAATGCACTGGTAAGGGTCTAATGTGATCTGGTCAACATGTTTCAGCCTCATGCAGGGTCTAGAGGCTTTCGTCAGGACCAAAATGGATATGAGGGAGCAATTTTTGGCTCTCCACAGGTATTCTAGAGGTGGATATTCGTACTCACCACCTTCGTTTTCGGGGAGTCAGACCGATTGTATCTGTTCCTTGTTTCACAAGTTGGACATCTTCCTTCAGGGTATCTGTCAGTTAGGTGAAAGCCATTTGCGGCTACTCCGGCAGAATCGCTTGTTCTGACTCTGACGTTTTCCCTGGGGTAACGTGCTCCCGGTTGGGCTCACGTTACATAGACCGGCTCTCTTGAGATCAAAGTAGGACTAATCGGTCCTGGTTGGCCTTCGTGATGGTACTCGTGGTTGGCATGGTTGCTTGTTAGGGATAAATATATGGGAGATATACGCGTGTGAAGATTGGAATTATCAAAATTACTTTATCTTCATGTCATATTTAATAGCGCCAACAGAATAGAAATTTCTCGGTCATAGTTAGCATGGTCAGTGGCACTGATGGTAGGCAACGTAGTTTTTGGCAATTTGTATGCTGGTAGCCAGTTTAAGCGTCGATGGTGCACTACGACCAGTATGTGCAGTTGTTGAAGCTGACACTTTCTGCATCTTGATTACCATATTCATGGTGCTTCAAAAATGATTCTTGTTGGTACTGAGTGTGATGATGTCATCATATGTATTGTTATGTTCGGAGTCTAGGGGTTGTCAAGGACCTTTTCATTGGGTCTTCTGTATTCGATGATTCTTACCACATGAGTGTATTCCTGATGAGTGGTCGTCACTGTCACTTATTAAGGGCGTGCCAAGGTATGGAATCATTCAGACCTTCTTTGTCTGTCTTGAGACGATGGACCCAGCGTTGTTCCTTTTCAAAAAGTACGCGCTCAACATTGTGGCCTTTAAACATTTGGGTCTCTATGATTACCCAGTGTAGGTCTTCTGCGGTATGATTGGCTTCAATATAGTGTTTACTCATTTGCGTTGTTGCTCTATTGCATGTGATGTTACTTCGATGCTCGATGATCCGCTGTTTGATCTTCCTGCACGTCATACCTATGTATCTGAAGCCACATGGGCAGACAATCATGTACACCACATGGGTGGTGTTACAGTTCGTATGGTGACGTAGTTCCCATTTTAGGTTAGGGAGTAGTTGTAGGGTCTTGGTCACTTTTGTGAGCTTTCATACTGAACATGTGCCGCAAGGGTAGTGTCCCACTATTGGACTCAAATTCCATACTGTTGTTAAGGTTTCCCTTGAGATGATGTTTCTAGGTCTTGTGTGGACCAAAATGTCTTTGATATTTTTGGTTCTCCTATGGGCAAATCTCGGTTTAGGCCATTTCAATGTGTTCGAAGTCAAGATTCTCCAGTTTTTGTTAATGATTTTCTTCACTGCGTTAGATTCGGTGTTGTAAGTTGTAACACACGTGAGGAGATCTTTTGGTTCTTCTCTCTGCACAGTAGAAAGTAGATTCTCTCTGGGCTGATTGCGGGCTCTTTTCTGACATCTTTTTATAGTCTTGATTGGATAATCCCTCTTCTTGAGTTGATCCTCTAGACCTCTTGCTTGTTGTTTATAGTCATCTAGGTTACTGCAGTTACGTTTTAGACGTAAAAACTGACTGTAAGGAAGATTGTCTCTGAGGGGTCGGGGATGAAAACTGTTATAGGAAAGAAAGCTGTTCCTTGCCGTCGGTTTATAGTAAGTTTTGGTGTGCAGTGTACCATTCTTGGAAAAGATGGTTACGTCCAGAAAATCCAGTTGTTTTTTATCTGCTGTAGATGTGAATTTGAGACATTCGTCTCTGGTGTTTATCCATGTTAGGAAATTATTTAGAGCTGCTTGACTGTCTTCCCATATCATGAATACATCGTCTATGTAGCGTCGCCAAAACTTGATGCCCTGGTGGAATGGATTGATGGCGGTTAGTATGTGCTCTTGTTCAAAATTGCTCACGTACAGTCCTGCTACACTGGGAGCAAATGTACTTCCCATCGAAGTTCCATGGCATTGTCCAAATAGGGTTCCTTCGAATTCAAAATAATTTTCTGTGAGGGCTAGTTTACAGCATTCCAATACGAAATGTCTCGGTGTTTTGTAGGTCCAGTCATCTGTGAAAAGGATATCCTCAAGAGTGTCTAGGGTTTTCTGTTGGGGTAGGCTAGTGTAAAGACTCTCTACATCTAGACCTACCAGGGGCATGGTGTGCTCATTGTAGATCTGTCCTTCCAGTAGATTAAGGAGATCACGGGTATCCTTTAAATAAGTGGGTGTCCTTTGTACCAGGGGTTTCAGGAATTGATCGGCAAATTGAGAAAGTGGTTCTAGCACGGAACCAATTCCTGACACTATTGGGCGTCCTGGAGGTGGAGTCTTGTTCTTGTGAATCTTTGGTAGGGAATAGAAATACGGGATTCTTGGTGATTTGGTTTTTAGGAAGGCAGCTTCATGGCTCGAAATCCATTGGTTAATCTCAGCCTCATCTACCATTAATTCAATGGTTCTTTGCAGTCTCTTTGTGGGATCATTAGTTAGTTTGGCGTAAAATCTTTCATTTGAGAGAAGATCTGTACATTGTTGCTGGTAACCTTGTTTGGTTAGTAGAACAATGGCTCCTCCTTTGTCCGCTGGTTTGATTATTAGGTTATCATTTTTGCGTAGTTCGTCCATCGCTCTTTGTTCCTTCTTGGCAAGATTAATATAGGGTCTCTTGTTTGTGGAACCTAGATTGTCTGCTTCCTGCATTATAGCTTGTTCAAATGCTTGTATCTCGACCGGTATCAGGTGCATAGGAGGGTTGAAAGTAGATTTGGGTCTCAAGTGTGTATCGCCTTCATTAGGTTGTGTTTCCTTCTCCTTGAAAAAAGCCTTGAGTTTGATATTCCTGCAGAATTCTGCTAGTTCACATTTCAATTTGAAGATGTCGAGTGATGGGGTTGGAACAAAGCCCAGGCCTTTATTAAGGACGTTTTCTTGATCTTGTGTCAGTGTAACTTCAGTCAGATTGACTACCAATGACTGGTCGAGCTGGTTCCTGGTTGTTCCTTGGTCATACTCCGGGTGTGCATTTGTCTTTCTGGCTCGTTCCAGGTGACTGTTTTTCTTCTTCCCCTCTGGCGTCCAGGGCCTCTCCCTAAAAAAGAGGAAGATTGTGGTTGCATATTCATCATCGGGCCCATATGTGGTGGGCCTTGGAAATAGGGATTCATCCATCCTTGATAGTTAGGCATGTAGGGTTGGAAGAGTGGTGGTGGATGTTCATAGTACCTCGGCATTTGCCAATTGTTTCCTCTCTGGCATCGATTTTTCCTGTTTTGGCCTCTTCCTCTCCTTGAGGTTGTACTTTCGTCGCTACTCCAGTCAGAGTTGTTGTTGGAACTCTCTGCTGAGGAATCTTCGTCTTCCCTATCTTCAGGGGTAATATAGTCTTCTCTTGAGTAGGGGTGCATCTTCTCTGTTGAGAATTTTTTTAGGTCTTTATTCAATTTTTGAATTTTGTTTTGAGTGATATACTCCTTTGTTTCATTCATTTCTTTATTTATTTCCTCAAGTTTTTTCTTGAAGACTGAGATATGCACTGTCGTCTTGAGTTTGGCTTCACTGGTTTGTATACTGATCGTTAAGGCTTCAACTAGTCGTGTTGCCGTTTTAATGATTAAGACTAAATAGTCTCTGGTACACTTCCATGAGATGGATGACCAATCTTTACGGAAGAGTACATCTTTCAAAAAAATGCGGGGAGCATTTTGTACCCAAAGGCCTTTGGGTGCCGAGTTCGCGCATAAATATTCTTTCATAATGATACCGTGAATGGCTGTTCTCACTAGTTCTTTCTTGGTTTCTGTAAGCTCGTCCCACTCATTGGTTTGAGTTAATGTTTGTGCCAGGTCTCTGTCTTGTAACAAAGAAGATTCCAAAAGGATAGCGTTCACTTCTTCCTCCGTATAGCTCAATCCTTGTATTTCAGCCATGATCACCTTTGTGTTCTGATCTGAGCTGATTTATTTCTGCCCGTTTAGCCCAGTTGTGGGGTAAATCAGGGCTTTGGGAGACCGTTCTCCCTGTTCTTGGTTTGCAATAATTCCCACAGCTGTGCGCTGCTGATAACTGTAGTGTATCAATGGGGGGGGGGGGGGAAAGAAGCAGTGGTCCACTCAGCTTCCAAAGGTTAGTACAACAATATCAGGGTAGGGGGAATGGACCACTTGTCCTGTGCACCAGGGTCTTTTAGTTTACGTGGTTGGTCATCCTTAAAAAACCCTCATATACGTACACTGGCGTTAGGCGGTATATCTTGATTCTCCGCCGTCGTGTATCGTAATAGCATGATCATTGGGCTTTTTTTTGTCCAAATGGAGGTTAGCATTTGGACAAAAAAAAGCCCAATGATCATGCTATTACGATACACGACGGCGGAGAATCAAGATATACCGCCTAACGCCAGTGTACGTATATGAGGGTTTTTTAAGGATGACCAACCACGTAAACTAAAAGACCCTGGTGCACAGGACAAGTGGTCCATTCCCCCTACCCTGATATTGTTGTACTAACCTTTGGAAGCTGAGTGGACCACTGCTTCTTTCCCCCCCCCCCCCCATTGATACACTACAGTTATCAGCAGCGCACAGCTGTGGGAATTATTGCAAACCAAGAACAGGGAGAACGGTCTCCCAAAGCCCTGATTTACCCCACAACTGGGCTAAACGGGCAGAAATAAATCAGCTCAGATCAGAACACGAAGGTGATCATGGCTGAAATACAAGGATTGAGCTATACGGAGGAAGAAGTGAACGCTATCCTTTCGGAATCTTCTTTGTTACAAGACAGAGACCTGGCACAAACATTAACTCAAACCAATGAGTGGGACGAGCTTACAGAAACCAAGAAAGAACTAGTGAGAACAGCCATTCACGGTATCATTATGAAAGAATATTTACGCGCGAACTCGGCACCCAAAGGCCTTTGGGTACAAAATGCTCCCCGCATTTTTTTGAAAGATGTACTCTTCCGTAAAGATTGGTCATCCATCTCATGGAAGTGTACCAGAGACTATTTAGTCTTAATCATTAAAACGGCAACACTAGTTGAAGCCTTAACGATCAGTATACAAACCAGTGAAGCCAAACTCAAGACGACAGTGCATATCTCAGTCTTCAAGAAAAAACTTGAGGAAATAAATAAAGAAATGAATGAAACAAAGGAGTATATCACTCAAAACAAAATTCAAAAATTGAATAAAGACCTAAAAAAATTCTCAACAGAGAAGATGCACCCCTACTCAAGAGAAGACTATATTACCCCTGAAGATAGGGAAGACGAAGATTCCTCAGCAGAGAGTTCCAACAACAACTCTGACTGGAGTAGCGACAAAAGTACAACCTCAAGGAGAGGAAGAGGCCAAAACAGGAAAAATCGACGCCAGAGAGGAAACAATTGGCAAATGCCGAGGTACTATGAACATCCACCACCACTCTTCCAACCCTACATGCCTAACTATCAAGGATGGATGAATCCCTATTTCCAAGGCCCACCACATATGGGCCCGATGATGAATATGCAACCACAATCTTCCTCTTTTTTAGGGAGAGGCCCTGGACGCCAGAGGGGAAGAAGAAAAACAGTCACCTGGAACAAGCCAGAAAGACAAATGCACACCCGGAGTATGACCAAGGAACAACCAGGAACCAGCTCGACCAGTCATTGGTAGTCAATCTGACTGAAGTTACACTGACACAAGATCAAGAAAACGTCCTTAATAAAGGCCTGGGCTTTGTTCCAACCCCATCACTCGACATCTTCAAATTGAAATGTGAACTAGCAGAATTCTGCAGGAAAATCAAACTCAAGGCTTTTTTCAAGGAGAAGGAAACACAACCTAATGAAGGCGATACACACTTGAGACCCAAATCTACTTTCAACCCTCCTATGCACCTGATACCGGTCGAGATACAAGCATTTGAACAAGCTATAATGCAGGAAGCAGACAATCTAGGTTCCACAAACAAGAGACCCTATATTAATCTTCCCAAGAAGGAACAAAGAGCGATGGACGAACTACGCAAAAATAATAACCTAATAATCAAACCAGCGGACAAAGGAGGAGCCATTGTTCTACTAACCAAACAAGGTTACCAGCAACAATGTACAGATCTTCTCTCAAATTAAAGATTTTACGCCAAACTAACTAATGATCCCACAAAGAGACTGCAAAGAACCATTGAATTAATGGTAGATGAGGCTGAGATTAACCAATGGATTTCGAGCCATGAAGCTGCCTTCCTAAAAACCAAATCACCAAGAATCCCGTATTTCTATTCCCTACCAAAGATTCACAAGAACAAGACTCCACCTCCAGGACGCCCAATAGTGTCAGGAATTGGTTCCGTGCTAGAACCACTTTCTCAATTTGCCGATCAATTCCTGAAACCCCTGGTACAAAGGACACCCACTTATTTAAAGGATACCCGTGATCTCCTTAATCTACTGGAAGGACAGATCTACAATGAGCACACCATGCTCCTGGTAGGTCTAGATGTAGAGAGTCTTTACACTAGCCTACCCCAACAGAAAACCCTAGACACTCTTGAGGATATCCTTTTCACAGATGACTGGACCTACAAAACACCGAGACATTTCGTATTGGAATGCTGTAAACTAGCCCTCACAGAAAATTATTTTGAATTCGAAGGAACCCTATTTGGACAATGCCATGGAACTTCGATGGGAAGTACATTTGCTCCCAGTGTAGCAGGACTGTACGTGAGCAATTTTGAACAAGAGCACATACTAACCGCCATCAATCCATTCCACCAGGGCATCAAGTTTTGGCGACGCTACATAGACGATGTATTCATGATATGGGAAGACAGTCAAGCAGCTCTAAATAATTTCCTAACATGGATAAACACCAGAGACGAATGTCTCAAATTCACATCTACAGCAGATAAAAAACAACTGGATTTTCTGGACGTAACCATCTTTTCCAAGAATGGTACACTGCACACCAAAACTTACTATAAACCGACGGCAAGGAACAGCTTTCTTTCCTATAACAGTTTTCATCCCCGACCCCTCAGAGACAATCTTCCTTACAGTCAGTTTTTACGTCTAAAACGTAACTGCAGTAACCTAGATGACTATAAACAACAAGCAAGAGGTCTAGAGGATCAACTCAAGAAGAGGGATTATCCAATCAAGACTATAAAAAGATGTCAGAAAAGAGTCCGCAATCAGCCCAGAGAGAATCTACTTTCTACTGTGCAGAGAGAAGAACCAAAAGATCTCCTCACGTGTGTTACAACTTACAACACCGAATCTAACGCAGTGAAGAAAATCATTAACAAAAACTGGAGAATCTTGACTTCGAACACATTGAAATGGCCTAAACCGAGATTTGCCCATAGGAGAACCAAAAATATCAAAGACATTTTGGTCCACACAAGACCTAGAAACATCATCTCAAGGGAAACCTTAACAACAGTATGGAATTTGAGTCCAATAGTGGGACACTACCCTTGCGGCACATGTTCAGTATGTAAGCTCACAAAAGTGACCAAGACCCTACAACTACTCCCTAACCTAAAATGGGAACTACGTCACCATACGAACTGTAACACCACCCATGTGGTGTACATGATTGTCTGCCCATGTGGCTTCAGATACATAGGTATGACGTGCAGGAAGATCAAACAGCGGATCATCGAGCATCGAAGTAACATCACATGCAATAGAGCAACAACGCAAATGAGTAAACACTATATTGAAGCCAATCATACCGCAGAAGACCTACACTGGGTAATCATAGAGACCCAAATGTTTAAAGGCCACAATGTTGAGCGCGTACTTTTTGAAAAGGAACAACGCTGGGTCCATCGTCTCAAGACAGACAAAGAAGGTCTGAATGATTCCATACCTTGGCACGCCCTTAATAAGTGACAGTGACGACCACTCATCAGGAATACACTCATGTGGTAAGAATCATCGAATACAGAAGACCCAATGAAAAGGTCCTTGACAACCCCTAGACTCCGAACATAACAATACATATGATGACATCATCACACTCAGTACCAACAAGAATCATTTTTGAAGCACCATGAATATGGTAATCAAGATGCAGAAAGTGTCAGCTTCAACAACTGCACATACTGGTCGTAGTGCACCATCGACGCTTAAACTGGCTACCAGCATACAAATTGCCAAAAACTACGTTGCCTACCATCAGTGCCACTGACCATGCTAACTATGACCGAGAAATTTCTATTCTGTTGGCGCTATTAAATATGACATGTAGATAAAGTAATTTTAATAATTCCAATCTTCACACGCGTATATCTCCCATATATTTATCCCTAACAAGCAACCATGCCGACCACGAGTACCATCACGAAGGCCAACCAGGACCGATTAGTCCTACTTTGATCTCAAGAGAGCCGGTCTATGTAACGTGAGCCCAACCGGGAGCACGTTAACCCAGGGAAAACGTCAGAGTCAGAACAAGCGATTCTGCCGGAGTAGCCGCAAATGGCTTTCACCTAACTGACAGATACCCTGAAGGAAGATGTCCAACTTGTGAAACAAGGAACAGATACAATCGGTCTGACTCCCCGAAAACGAAGGTGGTGAGTACGAATATCCACCTCTAGAATACCTGTGGAGAGCCAAAAATTGCTCCCTCATATCCATTTTGGTCCTGACGAAAGCCTCTAGATCCTGCATGAGGCTGAAACATGTTGACCAGATCACATTAGACCCTTACCAGTGCATTAAACTAATAATCAAGTTTATTCACATGCACGACCACCATTTTTAAATTTCCCTCTGTCATGTATCTCAAGAATAAAGGACAGGGGATTTGACATTAGGAATTTTAAACATCACAGTTCACTGAGCACGAGCACACCCTCGTTCTGATATTTCTGACCACTACTGCACAACCAGTTGGTCTTCCTCCATGGGGAGGTTAGCATTTGGACAAAAAAAAGCCCAATGATCATGCTATTACGATACACGACGGCGGAGAATCAAGATACACCGCCTAACGCCAGTGTACGTATATGAGGGTTTTTTAAGGATGACCAACCACGTAAACTAAAAGACCCTGGTGCACAGGACAAGTGGTCCATTCCCCCTACCCTGATATTGTTGTGGCAGAAGCATCCATTTTGTGATGCCAGGGCTCAGGAAAGTCCTACCGGGTTTAGCCAGTGTGATCATGTCTCTCACTCTAGAAGGGGGGAATGCTACCCCCTGCCGCCAGAATTGGTGGGGGTATTATTCCAAAGCGTTTGACACCAAACACGACATGTTTTAATGCAGCCATCCCAAAGTTAGCATTTACTGCGAGGTTATAATACACTTAAGAGTATATGGTATGGCTTTATCACAGAACAGCCATAAGGAAGTATTTCTGAAAGCTGCAGAGGGGCTCAGCTCATGCTTGGGCACCCTCTCACACAAAACCAAGCACTCTGCCTTCAGGATTCTCAAGACCTGCCATAGGAGTGGCTTATAGGTTTATATGTGTCTGTGTATGGTAGTGATATAGGTAGCCTATACCACTGCAAGGGGTGCAAGCACACCCTTACCCAGGCTGCAGTAGCAGAACTGTGGTGCCATTTTGGAGTGCTTCCCCGGGGTGGCATAATACATGCTTCAGCCCCTGGTAGGCCTCTGAGGTACCTATACCCTAGGTACATAGTATACCATATACTAGGGGCTTATAAGGCACTCCAGAATCCAATTAGATATGTACCTAATGTACAAGGAAACCATTTTACAGAGGAAGGAGCAAGACTGTGGTCCTGATTAGCAGGGCCACAGCCAGACTAAGGTTGAAAAACAGTGAAACACCAGCAAAAAGTGAGGGTACCCATGTGAAGCAGATCCTACTCTCCTACACAAGCCCCCCCCCCCCAACGCAGGGACATTAAACTAACCTACACCAGTTGAGTCTTCATGTTCTAAGTGGAAATACCTAGAGAGTCCATCTGCATTGTCATGGTTACTCCCAGGTCTATGTTCCACTGTAAAGTCCATACCCTGCACAGGCCTCCCTCTCAATGGCTGACCAGCGTTTCTCTCTAGGGTTCAGCCTTCTGCTTATGAAAGCTACTGGCTGATCCTGACCTTCTTCATTGAATTGTGACAGTACAGCCCCAACCCCCAATTCAGATGCATCAGTTTGAACAATGAACTTTTTGGAGTAGTCAGGACTCCGCAGAATGGGAGCAGTACACATGGCCTGCTTCAGGTCATCAAATGCCTTTTGACAGCTAGCTGTCCACTGAACCTTTTTGGGCATTTTCTTAGAAGTTAAGTCATTCAAGGGTGTCACTATTGATCCATACCCTTTGACAAATCTCCTATAGTACCCAGTCAGGCCTAAGAAGGTTCTTACCTGAGTCTGGGTAGTTGGAGCAGTCCATTCCATTATGGTCTGGATCTTGCTCTGCAATGGTTGAACCTACAAGGTTGCCCAGGTACACAACCTGACTCTGCCCTATCTGGCACTTGGTAGCCTTGATAGTTAGGCCTGTTTTTTGCAGGGTCTCCAAAACATTCCTTAGGTGGACCAGGTGATCCTCCCAGGTGGAGCTAAAGACAGCAATATCATCTAGATATGCTGCACTAAAGGCTTCCAGGCCTGTGAGAACTGTATTCACCAACCTTTGGAAAGTGGCAGGGGCATTCTTCAAACCAAAGGGAATTACCACAAATTGATATCATGGGCTAGTGTCAATAGGAAACCCCTAAACTCCAGAGGTATAACCAACCTCCTGGATGCACCAGGCTTGGGGTCTCTACTCTCTGAGTATAGGAGTCCATCATCCCAATAAACTTTATGGGTGCCACTAGCATTCCCAGCAGCCTCATCAGCAGCTTGCTGCCTGAGGGTTTCAAGAGAGGGGCAGGTTTTCTGCTCCTGGCTCAGATCAGACCTGGAAGGGCCCCCGGTCTCCAAGAACTCAACCTGATCAGGTTCAAGCTCCTCTGGAACAGTTCCTCCTCCAGGCTCAAGATCATCTCCCTGAGGAAACTGATCAGTATCCTGAGACAGGTGGGAAGGCTATGCCTTAACCCTACTGCTCCTCCTCTTGTGAGGCACCTGGTCCATTATTCCAGAATCCAGGGCCTGTCCAGTGTTAGACATTTTAGCCTGTGACCTAGTCATAGCAAAGACATGTGCAGGGATCCCTAACATTTCTGCATGTGTCCTGAGCTCCACTTCAGCCCAAGATGAAGTTTCCAGATCATTGCCAAGCAAGCACTGTACTGGTAGGTCTGCACTTACCAAAACCTTCTTAAGGCCAGTTACCCCTCTCCAGGAGAAGTTAACAACTGCCAGAGAATGGTCTGTTCTGACATTGCTAGCATTGGTCACTTGGTACATTTTACCAAGTAAAATCTGCCTAGGATCCACAAGATCTTTTGTCACCATTGTGACACTTGCTCCTGTGTCACTGAATGCCCAAGCTTCTACTCCATTAATTAAAGGCTGCTGTCTGTATTTGCAGAGGTTACTGGGGCTCACAAAGGGGGACATATCCATGCCCTCATCACTGACAAGCACAGCCTGAGGTGGTACTCTGACTAGGCCAGAGTCCATCTCAGAACCCAGGGTCAACCCTACTACACCCTTATTCTGTGTATTCCCACCACCAATTGTAACTGCACTAGGGGGAGCCGGTGCCTTAGGGGCATTGGTGGGGGCTGGAGTATTCTCTTTGGCCTTGGTGCAGTCACTAGTCCAGTGAGTTTTCTGTTTATAGATTTTGCACCAAGGTTTCTTTTGGCCTTTCCCTTTGTTAGCATGTGAATCCCCACCTGAAGAAGATTTTTGGGGCCCTTTTGAAGACTTCTGGTCTTTACCCTTGTGCCCACACTCATCAGAGTTTTTGGAATCTTGCCTCTTAGGGTCTCCACCTTGGTTCTGTACTTTCTGCCTCACCCTGGTTCTGACCCATTTGTCTGCCTTCTTTCCCAATTCTTGGGGAGAGGTCAGATCAGAGTCTAGCAGGTACTGGTGCAATAGCTGATTTTGACAGCTATTAAGAATCTGCTCCCTCATTATCAGATTATACAATCCTTTGAAGCCACACACTTTACTGCCCAATAACCATCCTTCCAGAGCCTTAGCAGCACAGTCAACAAAGTCAACCCAGTCCTGATTTTGTGCTTTTTGGGTGTCTCTGAACTTTAACCTGTATTGTTCAGTGGTTAGGCCAACCCCATCTATTAGAGCACTTTTCAAGACTTTGTAGTCATCAGCATCCTCTTCTCTTACAGTGAGGAGCTTGTCTCTACCTTTGTCTGCAAAGGAGAGCCATAAGATTGCTGCCCACTGACCTTGGGGGACCTTCTGCACTTTACAGACCCTCTCTAATGCAGTTATCCATTTGTGGATGTCATCCTCACTCTGGTAGGGAGGGACAATCTTACTTAGGTGTCTATGGTCATAAGACCTCTCCCTATCTCTAGGGAAATCGCTGCCACCAAGGGACTCTAGTCCCTCCTTTTTACTAGCTCTGTAGAGCTCCAGGGCTTCCCTATCTAAGGCCATCTGCTGATTTCTGAGGTTGAACTTGTGTTGCTCATACTTCAGCAGCCTCTCTCTCCTCTCCTGGGAGGTTTCCCTCCCTCTGTGAGAAGAAACAGAGGTTGCTATAGAGGAGTTAGACTGGATAGATCCCCTTGACAGAGATCTATCCCTTCTAGCCCTGTTGTCAGGCCTACCAGGAGGAATAAAGGAAGTGGCATTATTGTCATCTTCCTCATCCTCATCCTGGTGGTCTGTGTTCACCAGAGTCTGGTCATTGTCACCAGTTTGGTCAGCATTAGAGTTAGGGTCAGGGGAGTTTCCACCCCCAGATCCAACCTCAGGTGCTGCCCCACCCACATTGTCTACATCATAGGCCCACTAGGCTCTGTGATATCATCCAGTTTCAGTATCTTTATGAGATGCTAGGTGGATAGACTTGTAACTGTCTTCAACTTCCTAATGGAACATTAGGCCCTAAGCTGAGCAAAGGTGAGATCCTCATATTTATAGGGAACGAGAACACTGGTTCCTGGTAGGGACCCACTGGTTCCTGGATGGTTAGACATATTTCTAATGTGGTGTGGTGTGGCGTATTGCACTACCTACACTAGTGTGGCCTACTAAACTCTCTTGAGTTGTAGAAAGGGTGTGCTATCCCTTAACACACAACTCTAAGTTCAGTAGAACTTACTGTAGCTAAACTTGATATTATATGTACCTCAGGTACCTTTAGTTGTTTTCAGTTGATCAATTCAATTGAGATTATCTGGTAAAACAATTGCAAGCTGGAATCCCACACGATGCACACCAATGTGAGAAGGTTGCCTGATATATGCTGTCCACTATTTCTTGTGGCCACCTTGTATCAGTCCAAACAACCCCTTATGGTGATAGGTTAAAGACAACCTTTATTGAAAGCTATCGTAGTGGTAGCTATGGAGAGCAGCCTTCAGGCTAAGTCTTGAAGGAATGTAAAGCGGCTTGTTTTACTAGTCTATAATCTCTTGAATGATCAAATGAAATGACAACCTCACCAGGTATATATTTAAAATATATGTATTTAGGTTAACACACACCCCTCTAGTCTCTTTATGAGACTCGAGTTCGAAGTACTTAAGTTACAAGATAGCAATCATCAGTAAAAGCACAAATACACGTTTGGGCCCTAGGGGCGTACCAAACCATATACCAAAAAAGTGGTATAAGAACCACGACTGGAACAGGTACTAGGCCTATTGCCTCTAGAATTGCTGGGACCCCAAGGAACCACCCAAGGTAGTGACACAGGGGACCCACGCCCACGGGGACTGCATGCAGTGTGTAAACACAACCGCCGGTTCCTATTATCTTCTATTGGCAATGTCGCGGTTGGAAATTTAAAGATTAGAGACACTTCTAATCGAGTCTGGACCAAACCCTTTTGGACTTAAGAAGTAATAGGGCTAGCACCCACGAGAGCACCAGAGTACTCGAGTTACCTCACCCAGGGAAGCCGGGTGCATAGGTCTCTTTTGGTGTCGGGTCGCGTCATCGATTTCAATGGAAGCCTGTAAAGAACTGCTGCTGCAGGGAAGAGGAGAAGTGTCCGAAGAGATCCAAGCCTGGATCTAGGATGTAAGGAACCTGAAAGCAGAGGGGACAGAGTCTGGGTCAATTGCCAGTGACCTAGGGAAGGATGGACCAATGCCCACAGATGTCGGGTGCTTCAGGTGAGTTGACAGGTGTTTTGACTCTTCAGCCACGAGGTCCAGGAGGCATTGACGAACTCCATGAGCCAGATTCAAGCTGTCCCACAAAGTCTGTCGAGTGCTGCGGTGTCTTCGACCAGAATGGACCCAACAAGCCTTGGCAACGGCAAGTCACTGGAATTCAGAGAAAGGACTGCGGTGCAGACCAGCAAGGTCTGAGGGACTCACCCAGTGAGGGTAAGTCAGGGCACGTCTGGAGCAACGAGGAAAGCCAAAGCAGAAGAGGAGTTGCATTCATGGGGACCTACTAGCCAACGGGATAGCGATCGCAAAGGAGCCTTGAGTGGTTGCACTTGAAACTGGTCCACGGGTCACTCGCGGAGCGGAGGCCAGCAATTTTCGGAGCAGGAGGTGCTCAAGGATGGGGCTACTTGGAGCCCAAAGCAGAAATTCGAGGAAGCCCAGGATGATGCTGTTGATGCAAAAGATCATGGTGTCCAGGGGTCACGGTTCCACGTCACACACTATAGCCACAGGCCTCAGCTTTGATGTGGACTCAGGGTAGCCTCGGCGAAGACTGGAATTCTACCTCTGGGAATGCAAAGATTTTGGCGTCTGGCGGGAGCTTCAGAATTGCAGACCGGTCAGTTGCTTCTTTCGTGCCTGCCAAGCAGGAGAGTCACTCCTTGACCGCAAGGGAAATCTCTTCAGTCTTCTAGTCAGGATACAACGTCGAAGGTCCAGGATGTAGTTTCGTCCAGGGTAATCTAAAGTCCTAGGAACTGGATTGCTATGCTTATAGTAAGTTTAGGGGATGGACTAACTCTAAGGCCCCACCTATGGGTGGGCCAGGAAAAAGGGGTGGTTACACCCATTTCCTTTGTCCAGTTTCACGCTAGAGCAGGGGCAAGTAGCCCCTGCAACCGGTTTGAACTGGAGTATGCACAGGGACACCAAGTGTGCCCCCAGTGCAGGAGTTCAAAGCACCAGAGAGTGCTCCCGCTCAGCCCCAATACACATCATCTTGTCTGGTGAGGTGGGGACAGGAAACCTATTTTCCAAGCCTCACCTGCCGGAGTTTCAGTCAGCAGCAGGAGGCGAGACCCGGGTCTGTGGCAGAGGCATCCATTTTGTGATGCCAGGGCTCAGGAATGTCCTACCGGGTTTAGCCAGTGTGAACATGTCGCTCCCTCTAGAATGGTGGAATGCTACCCCCGCCGCCAGAACTGGTGGGGGGATAGTATTCCAAAGCGTTTGACACCAAACACAACATGTTTTGATGCAGCCAACCCAAAGTTAGCATTTACCGCAAGGTTTTAATGCACTTAAGAGTATATGGTATGGCTGTATCACAGAACAGGCATAAGGAAGTATTTCCGAAAGCTGCAGAGGGGCTCAGCTCATGCTTGGGCACCCTCTCACATAAAACCAAGCACTCTGCCTTCAGGATTGTGAAGGCCTGCCATAGGAGTGACTTATAGGTTTATATGTGTCTGTATATATATGTGGATATAGGTAGCCTATAGCACTGTAAGGGGTGCAAGTACACCTTTACCCAGGCTGCAGTAGCAGACCTGTGGTGCCATTTTGGAGTGCTTCCCAGGGGTGGCATAATACATGCTTCAGCCCCTGGCAGGCCTCTGAGGTACCTATGCCCTATGTTGGAGCCGGCCTCGTGGCGTGGTCCTGTTCCCCCTCGCCAATCCGCACGAGGTCCCCTGCACCTCGGGGCTCCTCCATTTTGGATTGTACGTAACCCTGCGCGCCAGCCTACGTGACCCCGCTCAACCCGGCCTCGGCCCCAGCAAGCCCCGACATCAAGGCACCAACAACTGGCCAGGGGGTACCACGTGAACACTTCCCCACTCCTGGCGGAGGGCAGTCTCGATGGGACCCCCAACCGTCCTCCCACATCTAGGTGCGATCGCCCCACAGCTCTCCTGGGCCTGGCGCCTCTCCCGCTGGGCGTCTGGCCTCTCCCAGTCCGGCCTCTCCGCCCCCCCCCGGGCACAAGGGTCCGGACATCAAAGGGCTCCAGACCTATATCTGGGGCGACCCTGCAACAGGACAGCAGTTGTATCCCGGAGTCGAGAGCCCTGCTGATTGAATCGCGGCCGACCCAACGGAGAAGAACTCTTGCTTGAGACTCTACCACGAGCCCTGCTGACTGCGTCGCGGCTCCACCTTATTGAGGTCACGAAGCCTCACGGAACATCGGAGCCCTGCTGACGCTGACGCGGCCCAACCTCGCTGAAACCTCCCTCGGAGCCCTGCTGACGTCGTCGCGGCTCGAGCTGAACCAAGACACCGTAAGAGCCCTGCTGACCTGGTCGCTGCTCGAACTCCAAGGACTGAACACCAGAGCCCTGCTGACGCCGTCGCGGCTCGACCCCTCCGAGATCCGGAGGCCCTCCAGCGTGGGGAGAAGAACTGGGCCCCAGGTACCCTCGTACCAAGCTGCTGCTAAAGACTGTCCCGCTACCCCGTCCCTACCAAAGACTTTGAGACTCTTGTGGATCCCTCGATCCCCCCTTGTAAATATTGATAACTGTAACTTCATAAGTGCCGATAAAGAACTGCTCGTCTTGCTGAATCCCCTTGAGTCCTGTGTGGTGGTGTTACTGTGCTAATACGTTATAGGAGAAGGACCTCTCCCCGGAGGCTTCTCAGCAGCGCTCGGCTACTTCGTGCAGTGTGGGGGCCCCTCTGAGTGGTCTCTCCGACCCCCCGAGGTCCGCCTTCCAACATTTGGTGGCCAGCGACGGGATCCGAGCCGAACGCAGTTCGTACAAGCAAGTAACCCACTCGCTATCCATCCAGACGAACAGAGACCATGAGCAACCAGGAAATCACCGCGACCATGGAGTTCCAACCAGAACGGTCGGAAGAGTATACCCACAAAGAGTTAAAACAGTTCTGCAAAGACAAGGGCATTGCAACCACCGGCCTAGGTACCAAGGAAGAGATGCAGAAAGCCCTGAAAACCTGGATAGAGTCCGAGGCGGACCCCTCCCAGAACGAAGGGCCCCTGCCCCTAAATGCAGCCACACCACCCGCACCGACCCCGGCGAACGGAGGGAGAAACAGCCTGGGAACCGGCCTCTCCGTGGAGGAAATACAAGAGCGGGAGAAGGTCCGGACCCACGAACTAGAGCTTGCACGACTTCGGCTGGACGGCGAACTCCGGCTGGCCGAAAAGAAAATGGCCATAGAACAGCTACGGCTGCAGGAAGAGATAGAGGAGAAAAAGCGGCATCGAGAATTGGAAGAAAAAAGGTTGACCCTTGAACACGAGCGGGGCCTCAAAGAACTCGAACTCAAGGCCCAGAAGGGGGAGACCGGCACCCCCAGTAATAGAGACACTCCACCCCCCACCGAAGCCAAGGTGCATATCCCCAAAGATGTCGTCAAAGAATACTATAAAAATGACGACATCCAGTAGTGGTTCAAGGCGTACGAGGTGGCCATGACCTCCCATCGGGTGCTCCGGAAGGATTGGGGTGCTGGCCTGTGGGGGCGGTTCCTTAGCGAGGGCCGAGACACCCTGCTCCAGCTACCAGAAGATGTGGTGACCTCCTACGACCATATGAAGGAGGCCCTGCTCACCCGCTACGGACTAACCGCGGAAATGTACCGCCAGCGTTTCAGAGACTGCAAAAAAATCCCCGGTACCACGTGGGTAGAATATGTGGACTTCTTCAGCAGGGCCCTAGAAGGATGGATCAAGGGTAGGAAGGTCACCACCTACGGGCAGCTGGTCGACCTCATTATTTGGGAACACCTCTCCAACAACTGCTTCGTGGAGCTAAGACAACACCTCCTCGACAGCAAGCTGACCGAACCGCGGAAACTCGCCGCCGAGGCCGATCGATGGGTCAACACCCGAGTCCCCCGGAACTCGATGGGGGAGTACCAGAGAAACACCACCGGACCTCCCCGCCAGCGCGGCGGAGGAGGAGGGTCGAACCGGAATCGGGACATCCCCGCCGGGCCACCCCGAAGTCCGCCTCGAGGGCCGCCTCAGCAACACCTCTCCCCGAGCCTGGCCCGAAGAGGGACGGCACCAGCCCGGACCGGACCCCGGCCCTCGATAACCTGCTACGGCTGCCAACAAACCGGACACTATGCCAGCGACCCGGCCTGCCCCATGAACCGAAGAAGTGGGGCCGGCGGGCCCCCGCCCCGAGAGCTGGCGGCTGCCGCCCTGGGGGAAGGGGAGGAAGAGGAAGAACCCCTCGACGGAGGAACCACTCAGTGGGAGCCGGCGGCCATGTCCCTGGTCTGCCTGGGCAGCCGAGAAATGGTGCCCCGAACACCCATCCCGAGCAACACCCAGAAGTACCAACAGTGGGTCACTATCAATGGACGACGGGCCGAGGCCCTCCGTGACACCGGAGCCAGTGTCACCGCTGTCCGCTGCCACCTGGTGACCCCCGAACAGATCCTGCCCAATGTACTATGCCCCGTCCGGACGGCCTACAACAGCGAAAGCATGTGCCAGATGGCCCAGGTCCCCTTCAAATGGGGAGGGGTGACGGGCAGACTCAAGGTGACTGTCCGCGACGACGCCCCGGTGGACTGCCTCCTGGGGAACGACCTAGAGAGTTCTCCCTGGGCTCAGGTGGAGCGGCGAGAGCACCTCCGAATGTTGGGGCTACCCGAATGGGCCTGCGCCACTACCCGGTCCATGGCCACCCAGGCCCCACGCTCGCCCATAGCATCCGACCCCACCAGGCCCGAGGGGCCCGCACCACCACCCGCCTCCAGCGAGGGAGAAGCGGACGCTGATACCGGACCCACCGAACCCTCCCCAGACGAAATCGCCTCTCTCGAAGCGCTCCCAGCGCTTGCCCAATGGCGCCACAACGGGGATCCCACCCGAGAGCAGTTCCAGCAGGAACAGAAGACCTGCCCCTCCCTCGAAGGGGTCCGACAGCAGGCGTCCTCGCAGGCCAACGGTGACCAGACCGGAACGCACTGGGTCTATTGGGCAGAGGGCCTACTGTACAGCGAACAGAAGATTGCAGAACTGGGGGCCAGTCGAGTGCTGGTGGTCCCCCTCCGATTCCGGGAGTTCCTCCTTAACCTAGCACATGATGTGCCCCTCGCCGGGCACCTGGGGCAGGACAAAACTTACAGCCGCCTGGAGACCCACTTCTACTGGCCCCGGATGCGGAGAGACGTGGACAACCACTGCCGGTCCTGCCAGACCTGCCAAGCCAACGGGAAGGCGGGGGGACGGGTCAAAGCCCCCCTCCAGCCCTTCCCAACAGTCAACACCCCGTTTGAACGGGTCGGGATAGACATTGTTGGGCCCCTGGACCCCCGGACCGCCCTGGGTCACCGCTTCATCCTGGTCCTCGTGGACCACGCAACCAGGTACCCTGAGGCTACCCCGCTTCGGACTGTGACGGCCCCCGTAGTGGGCCGGGCCCTAATGGGGATCTTCTCGAGAGTGGGATTCCCCCGAGAAGTTGTGAGCGACCGGGGTACGAACTTCATCTCTAAATACATGCGGTCCCTGTGGCAGCAGTGCGGGGTCATGTACAAATTCACCACCCCATACCACCCTCAGGGGAACGGACTGGTCGAGCAGTTCAACAGAACCTTAAAGGGAATGATCCAGGGCCTGGAAGAGCCCCTAAGGCGGAGATGGGATGTCCTGCTGCCGTGCCTCCTGATTGCCTATCGGGAGGTCCCGCAGAAGTCCCTGGGGTTCAGCCCTTTCGAACTGTTGTATGGGCATCCGGTCCGCGGACCCCTCAGCCTGGTCAAGGAGGGCTGGGAGACGAAGCCCCAAGATGCCCCCCCGACGTCTACCGATACCTCCTGACCCTACGAAACCAGACCCGCAGGCTTCGAGCCCTGGCCGAAGCCAACCTCGAGGCCAGCCAGGAGGACATGAAGCGATGGTATGATCGGAATGCCTCTATCATTGAGTTTGAGTCAGGCCAGCAAGTCTGGGTCATGGCACCGGTTGACCCCTGCGCCCTCCAGGACAAATGGACTGGGCCCTTCAAGGTGGTGGAGAAGAAGAGCCCCGTCACCTACCTAATCGACCTAGAGTCCCCCCGGAACCCCCTCCGGGTCCTACATGCTAACCGGCTCAAACCCCACTTTGCCCAGACCGAACTGAGCTTGCTACTGGCAACCGACGATGGGGGCGAAGACGACTCCGAGCCCCTACCCGACCTCCTGCGGATCAGCGACCACGATGGGTCCATCGAAGGCGTTCAACTCGCCTCCTCCCTGACCCCAGAACAGCACCACGACTGTCAGCAGCTGTTGCAGCCCTTTGCAGCCCTCTTCTCCCTCACTCCGGGGGTGACCCATGGTGCGTCCATGACGTTGACACTGGGGACAGTCCCCCTGTGCGACACCGAGCCTACAGAGTACCCGACCGGGTGTGGGCCTGCATCCAGGGCGAGGTGACAAAGATGCTGGCCCTCGGGGTCATCGAGCCCTCCGACAGCCCGTGGGCCAGTCCCGTCGTCCTGGTACCGAAGGCCGCCGCCCCAGGCAATCCCCCGGAGCTACGATTTTGTGTGGACTACCGGGGTCTGAATGCTGTTACCAAGACCGATGCCCATCCCCTTCCCCGGGCCGACGAGCTCATCAACCGTTTAGGAGCAGCCTGCTACCTGAGTACTTTTGACCTCACCGCCGGGTACTGGCAGATCCAGCTCACCCCCGGCGCCCGAGAGAGATCCGCTTTCTCCACCCCTGATGGGCACTACCACTTTCGGGTGATGCCCTTCGGCATGAAGAACGCCCCGGCCACCTTCCAGAGACTGGTGAACAAGGTTCTGGCCGGGCTAGAGGCCTTCAGTGCGGCTTATTTGGATGACATTGCTGTGTACAGCAACCACTGGGCTGAGCACCTGGGGCACCTCAAGGCAGTCCTGGCCGCCCTCCAAAGGGCCGGGCTCACGATCAAGGCCAGCAAGTGCCAGATAGGTCAAGGATCGGTGACCTATCTGGGCCATCAGGTGGGGAGCGGTCAGGTGGCTCCCCTCCAACCAAAAGTTGATGCCATCCAGGCCTGGGAACCCCCCACCACCCAGACAGCTGTCCGGGCCTTCCTGGGCCTCACCGGGTACTACCGGCGATTCATCAAAGACTATGGGAGCATTGTTGGCCCCCTTACAGAGCTCACGTCCAAGAAGCAGCCCAAGAAGGTGCACTGGACACCCCGCTGCCAGTCGGCCTTCGAGACTCTCAAGACGGCGATGTGCACTGCCCCCGTGCTACAGGCCCCTGACTACAGCAAGGAGTTCGTTGTGCAGACGGACGCCTCCGAATATGGAATTGGGGCCATCCTGTCCCAGGCAGATGCAGAGGGACTCGACAGACCCGTGGCCTTCATTAGCCGACGGCTATTGCCCCGGGAACAGCGGTGGAGCACCATCGAGCGAGAGGCCTTCGCTGTCGTGTGGGCCCTCAAGAAGCTCCGGCCCTATCTCTTCGGCACCCACTTCCGGGTTCAAACCGACCACCGGCCCTTGCGGTGGTTAATGCAGATGAGAGGCGAGAACCCCAAGCTGCTGCGGTGGTCCATCTCGCTGCAAGGGATGGACTTCTCCGTCGAACACCGGCCCGGCAATGACCACGCCAACGCTGACGGCCTATCCCGCTTCTTCCGCCTCGACGAGGAGAATCCCCAAGGAGATGGGTGACTCTCCCTGCCTTCAGCCGGGGGGACGCTTGTTGGAGCCGGCCTCGTGGCGTGGTCCTGTTCCCCCTTGCCAAGCCGCACGAGGTCCCCTGCACCTCAGGGCTCCTCCATTTTGGATTGTACGTAACTGCGCGCCAGCCTACGTGACCCCGCTCAACCCGGCCTCGGCCCCAGCAAGCCCCGACATCAAGGCACCAACAACTGGCCAGGGGGTACCACGTGAACACTTCCCCACTCCCGGCGGAGGGCAGTCTCGATGGGACCCCCAACCGTCCTCCCACACCTAGGTGCGATCGCCCCACAGCTCTCCTGGGCCTGGCGCCTCTCCCGCTGGGCGTCTGGCCTCTCCCAGTCCGGCCTCTCCGCCCCCCCCGGGCGCAAGGGTCCGGACATCAAAGGGCTCCAGACCTATATCTGGGGCGACCCTGCAACAGGAAAGCAGTTGTATCCCGGAGTCGAGAGCCCTGCTGATTGAATCGCGGCCGACCCAACGGAGAAGATCTCTTGCTTGAGACTCTACCACAAGCCCTGCTGACTGCATCGCGGCTCCACCTTAACACGGAACATCGGAGCCCTGCTGACGCTGTCGCGGCCCAACCTCGCTGAAACCTCCCTCGGAGCCCTGCTGACGTCGTCGCGGCTCGAGCTGAACCAAGACACCGTAAGAGCCCTGCTGACCTGGTCGCGGCTCGAACTCCAAGGACTGAACACCAGAGCCCTGCTGACGCCGTCGCGGCTCGACCCCTCCGAGATCCGGAGGCCCTCCAGCGTGGGGAGAAGAACTGGGCCCCAGGTACCCTCATACCAAGCTGCTACTAAAGACTGTCCCGCTACCCCGTCCCTACCAAAGACTTTGAGACTCTTGTGGATCCCTCGATCCCCCCTTGTAAATATTGATAACCGTAACTTCATAAGTGCCTGTAGGAGAGTAGGGTCTGCTATCCTATGGTCACCCCAAATTTTTGCTTTTTGCTTCACTGGTTTTTGACATATTGAGGCTGTGGGCCTGCCAATCAGACCCCCAGCCTGCTGTTCTCTCTACTAAATTAAAACTATGCACCCTAGGTGCATAACCAATTGGAAGTGGATCACCCTGTCAGCCCCTGTACCAGTGTACACTAGGTACCCAGGGCATTGGTGTACCCAAGGCCTGCCAGGGGCTGCAGCATGTATTATGCCACCCCAGGCTTGGCCTAACAATCTGACACAACTGGCTGATCACTCAGCTGGGGTAAGTTGGTGTAATCACCTCTTACTTAGGTGTAGTATACCTATACCTAACCTTAAATGGGACACCTGGTAACCCCTAAGTCACTCCTATGGCAGGCCTTAACAATCCTGAAGGCAGAGTGCTTGGTTCCATGTGAGATGGTGCTCTGGCATGAGCTGAGCCTGTCTGCAGTGGTCGGAACAACTTCCTTCTGCTGTTTCCAGATATCGTCATACCATATACTCTTAAGTGCATTATGAACCTCGCGGTTAAATGCTATCTTTGGTTTGGCTTTATCAAAACATGTCGAGTAAGGTGTCATACGAATTGGAATACTAACCCCTCGCCAATTCTGGCGACGGGGTTAGCATTCCACCCTTCTAGAGGGACACGACATGTACAGTACCTGAAACCCGGGTAAAATCAGACATAGCCTCAGCTCCACAAAATGGATGCTGCCACCACAGACACAAGTCTGCCCTCCTGCTGCTGGGAGTCCTTCCAGCTTGGGAGGTGTGGACAAAGGGTTTCCTGCCAGGGGAGGTGCGTGCACCACCCCAGACAGGATTTTGTGTATTGGTCAGGTAGGGCTTGAAAGAAACCAGACATGCCTGTGGCTCACAAGGAGCCTCGGTGCATATGCCAGTTCAAACCGGTCCTGGGGCACACCAGTCCCGGGCCTGGGGCGAGCTGGACAAAGGATTGGGGGTGTAACCACCCCCCTTCCTGGTCCCACCCTTAGGGAGGGACCTAGCAGGTAGTCCGGCCCCTAGAATCCGAATAAAGGTAGGAGCTGTGTCCTAAGACTTCAGACATCCTGGAATCAACTTGAAACTAAGAAGAAGACGGGAACTTCGACATTCTGCTGCACAGAAGACTGAAGAAAATCTCCCCTGTGGTCAGGGAGTGACCACCTTGCTAACGCAAGCACCATCCAGCGAATCACCGTCTGCTTTGCCGCCGCCTCCCGCCGGAGCCCGAGCCCAGAGACTGACAAGACCTGGACCTCCAGACCTCTCACCGCCCGATCCACAGTCCCTGAAAAGAGGAGACCCGTGGAGGCACCGAGACACGTGGAGCCAGCCATCTTGGAACGACTACGACAAGCTGACCAGTGCAACAACCGAGGCTCCCTCCAAGTTGTGCTTTGGGTCCTGAGAAGCCCAACCCTCGAGCAGCATCTGCACCAAAGGTGAGCCCTCCAGCATCTCCACGATCTGCGTGGAGCCCTTCTGCATTTTGCCACTCGACGCGCCTAACCGGTTGCTGGCCCGCTGGCTAGTGGCCATCTTGGCGACGAAATCTACGACAAACACCGTTGGTCTGGTTGCTCCAGACTGGCCCTTGCTCCCCTCCAAAGGAGCAATCCCTCTGACCTTGCTGGTCAGAACCAACAGCTGCTTTCCGAATCCTCCTGCAATTGCTTTTGCCAAGGCTTGTTTGCTTCGATCAAGTCGCCGACACCGCCGACAGCGAGAGCCTGCGTGGGACAGCTCGTGAGGCGACTCCTGGACGTCGTCGACCTTCAGGGACCACGTGGCTGCGGAGACAAGCTACCCCTCATCACCTGTTTGCACCCGACATCGCCTGGTACCCACCTGGTGCCACGCTGGTCACTGGCTAGTGACTGTGAACACTGTCCCCTCTGCTTACAGGTCTTCAACATCTCCGATCCACTCTTGGATCCACTGCATCTCTCCCGGACCGACCGCCTGCAGCATCTTTGTCTTCAAGCTCCACGGAACAGATAGAAGCAACCCGACGCACTTCGAGGCCTATGCACCCGCTTCCTGTGGGTGAGGTAAAGCTGGCACACCTGTGCCCAAGTGTAGTAATACATCTCTAGTGCCTGTGTTCCAAATCTTAAGTTCCTAGGTCATCCGGAAGATTCCTTTTGCAGTAACTTTGTACTTTTTACGCACCCATTGAACCCTATGGGAGCACGCGTGTGACTATTTGCTCTGCACACGCCACCCGTGGACCTCCTGGTCACTAACTGACGTTAGCTCCTTGTAGGCCCAGCGATTCTAGAGGCCTTAGGCCTTTTCCCTTTTCTGTTCGTGGTACTTATACCACTATTTTAGTATATGGTTTGAGTGGCCACCAGGGCCTATCCATATAAAGTGCAACTTCTGTGTATTCTGTGATAATCTTGTTTGACGATTTGTGCTCCTGTGCTCATAAAGAGACTAGGGGTTACTTTGATAAATAAATACATATATATTTTGAATATATATCTGTGTGGTGTCCTTTCATTGGTATAAAAGGGGGTTGCATTTGGTAAAACAGCTGGCTTAACACGCTTCACGAGTTTAGCCTCAAAGACTGCTTAGCCTACGCTACCACTAGGGCAGCTAGTCCGAAAAGGTTGACTTACAACCACACCATAAGGGTTGCTTGGCATGGTACAAGGTGATCACTTTAACTAGTGAGCATCATATACCAGGCCAACTTCTCACAGTGCCGATAAAGAACTGCTTGTCTTGCTGAATCCCCTCGAGTCCTGTGTGGTGGTGTTACTGTGCTAATACGTTATAGGAGAAGGACCTCTCCCCGGAGGCTTCTCAGCAGCGCTCGGCTACTTCGTGCAGTGTGGGGGCCCCTCTGGGTGGTCTCTCCGACCCCCCGAGGCCCGCCTTCCAACACCCTAGGTACCATATCCTAGGGGCTTATAAGGCACTCCAGAATCGAATTAGATATGTACCTAATGTACATGGAAACCATTTGAGAAAGGAAGCAGCTAGGCTGTGGTCCTGATTAGCAGGGCCACAGCCAGACTAAGGTCGAAACACCAGCCAAAATTGGGGGTACCCATGTGAAGCAGATCCTACTGTCCTACACCCTGCACACTCACACACTGCTTACCCTCCACACTCACATATTGCTTACCCTGCTCACTCACACAATGCACACCCTGCACACTGACACACTGCTCACCCTGCATACTCACACTGCTGGGCCTGGACACCCACACACTGTTCACCCTGCATACTCACACACTACTCACCTTGCACACCTAGACACTGCTCACCCTGCATACTCACACACGGCTCACCCTGCATGTTCATACACTGCTCACCCTGCATACTAACACACTGCTGGTCCTGGACACGCACACACTGCTCAACCTGCACACTCACACATCACTCACACTCACACACTGTTCACCCTGCATAAACACACACAGCTCACTCTGCATACTCACACACTGCTCACCCTGCATACTCACACACTGCTCACTCTGCACACTCACAAACTGCTCACCCTGCATACTCACACACTGCTGGCCCTGTACACACACATACTGCTCATCCTGCTCACTCAGACACTACTAACCCTGCATACCCACACACTGCTCACCCTGCATACCCGCACACTGCTCACCCTGCACACCCACACACTGCTCACCCTGCACACCCACACACTGCTCACCCTGCACACCCACACACTGCTCACCCTGCACTCTCACACACTGCTCACCCTGCACACTCACGCACTGCTCACCCTGCACACTCACACACTACTCACCCTGCACACACACACACTGCTCAACCTGCACACTCACTCATTGCTCACCCTGCACTCTCAAACACTTCTAACTCTTCAACACATTGCTGGCCCTGGAAACACACACTCTGCTCACCCTGCACACTCAGACACTGCTCACCCCGCATACTCACACACTGCTCACCCTGCATGCTCACACACTGCTCACCCTGCATACTACAACACTGCTGGTCCTGGACACCCACACACTGCTCACCCTGCACACTCACACATCACTAACACTCACACACTGCTCACCCTGCACAACCACACACAGCTCACCCTGCATACTCACACACTGCTCAACCTGCATACTCACACACTGCTCAATCTGCACACTCACAAACTGCTCACCCTGCATACTCACACACTGCTGGCCCTGTACACCCACACACTGCTCATCCTGCTCACTCAGACGCTGCTCACCCTGCATACCCACACACTGCTCACCCTACATACCCGCACACTGCTCACCCTGCACACCCACACACTGCTCACACTGCACTCTCACACACTGCTCACCCTGCACACTCACACACTGCTCACCCTGCACACTCACACACTACTCACACTGCACACTCACACACTGCTCAACCTGCACACTCACTCATTGCTCACCCTGCACTCTCAAACACTTCTAACTCTTCAACACATTGCTGGCCCTGGAAACACACACTCTGCTCACCCTGCACACTCAGACACTGCTCACCCCGCATACTCACACACTGCTCACCCTGCATGCTCACACACTGCTCACCCTGCATACTAACACACTGCTGGTCCTGGACACCCACACACTGCTCACCCTGCACACTCACATACCACTCACACTCACACACTGCTCACCCTGCACAACCACACACACTGCTCACCCTGCTTACTCACACACTGCAAACCCTGCATACTCACACACTGCTCACTCTGCACACTCACAAACTGCTCACCCTGCATACTCACACACTGCTCACCCTGCATGCTCACACACTGCTCACCCTGCATACTAACACACTGCTGGTCCTGGACACCCACACACTGCTCACCCTGCACAAAAACACACAGCTCACCCTGCATACTCACACTCTTCTCACCCGCAATACTCACACACTGCTCACCCTGCATGCTCACACACTGCTCACCCTGCATACTAACACACTGCTGGTCCTGGACACCCACACACTGCTCACCCTGCACAAAAACACACAGCTCACCCTGTATACTCACACTCTGCTCACCCTGCACACTCACAAACTGCTCACCCCGCGTACTCACACACTGCTGGCTCTGGAAACCCAAACACTGCTCAACCTGCTCACTCACACACTGCTCACCCTGCATACCCACACACTGCTCACCCTGTACCCCCACACACTGCTCACCCTGCACCCTCACACATTGCTCACCCTGCACTCTCAAGCACTGCTAACTCTTTAACACATTACTGGCCCTGGACACACACACTCTGCTCACCCTGCACACCCACACACTGCTCACCCCGCAAACTCACACACTGCTCACCCTGCATGCTCACACAATGCTCACCCTGCATACTAACACACTGCTGGTGCTGGACACCCACACACTGCTCACCCTACACAACCACACACACCTCACCCTGCTTACTCACACACTGCTCACCCTGCATACTCACACACTGCTCACTCTGCACACTCACAAACTGCTCATCCTGCATACTCACACACTGCTTGCCCTGCACACTCACACATTGCTCACCCTGTTCACTCACACACTGCTCACCCTGCACACTCACACACTGCTCTCCCTGCACACAAACACACTGCACACCCTGCCTACTCACACACTGCTCCCCTGCACACTCACAAACTGCTCACCCTGCACACTCACACAGCTGGCCCTGGACACCCACACACTGCTCACCCTGCATACTCACAAATACTCACCCTGCACACCCACACACTGCTTACCCTGCATACTCACACACTGCTAACCCTGCATGCTCACACACTGCTCACCCTGCATACTAACACAATGCTGGTCCTGGACACCCACATACTGCTCACCCTGCACACTCACACACTGCTCACCCTGCACACTCACACACTGCTCACTATGCACACTCAAACACTGCTCACCCTGCATACTCACACACTGCTGGCCCTGGACACCCACACACTGCTCACCCTGCACACTCACTGTTGGAAAGGCGTTCGCCGGAGGGGGGTTCGATGCCCGTCTTGCCCACCCCTTTGACCCACCTCTCCCACGTAGGCCGAGCTAGGCGCGCACACCCTGATATACACTACGAACAGAGTGACACCACACGTATTCTTTGTAGGACGATAGGTCTTTTTTATCGATGATTTTCAAGGGATCTTTATGATCCAAGATGCAAGTAGTACAGCAGTGGCACGAAGTACCACAAATCGGTCGTGGGGAATGGGGGTAGTGGGACAGTCTTTCAAGATAGTGTCTTTGCGAAATACCCTGCGGATAGCTCACAATCCTCGAGCTGGAGGGTGTCAATTCTCTGGGCGATCTCTTACCGAGTCGTCCTCAAGGGGAGCGCCGCGAGTCTCTCAGCAGGCACAGGTGGTCGGAGTTCGGGAGCCGCGATTCCGTCAGCAAGGCTCAGATGGTTCAATAGCTGGGGGCCGCGAGTCACTCAGCAGGCCCAGGTGGTTCAGTGCTCGGGAGCCGCGACCTCGTCAGCAGGGCTCAGATGGTTCAATAGCTGGGGGCCGCGAGTCACTCAGCAGGCCCAGGTGGTTCAGTGCTCAGGAGCCGCGACCTCGTCAGCAGGGCTCAGATGGTTCAATAGCAAGAGGCCGCGAGTCACTCAGCAGGCCCAGGTGACTTCAGCGTTCAGGAGCCGCGACAGCGTCAGCAGGCTCGGATGGTTCCAGGTCTTCTCTGCCTTCGTTTCTCCGGCACCCCTTGTTATACTCCGCTTGCTCTTTGAAGTCCGGGGTCCTCGCAGAGGGGGGACTGGGGTGACGGAGGGGGTTCGGCGGGATTTCCTGCCGCTCACTTCTTTGGTCTTTTCAGGTGGGTCTGGGAGGGACCCCAGACGCTCGGCAGGGGAGGCGCCTGCTCCCCAGGGGCCTGGTGGCCGATCGAGTCTTCCCGGGGAAGGCGACCCGAGGTGTGACTGGGCTGGCGCCTTTGGGTCTGGCTCGAGGGTTCCCGCTCCCTCGGTCGGACATGCGTGGTAGGGTGTCGAGTCTGTCAGGGCTCTGGCCGGCCCTCGGATCTAGGTGGCTGGGGCGGCCGGAGTCGGAGATGTCGTGTCTTGAGGGTGGTTGCAGGTTGGCTGGATGATTGGGAGGGCAACGCCGTGAGGCCGGTCTCACACGCGTCCCCCCCAGCTGAAAGGCGTGGAGAACTACCCATCCACTGGGGGATTCTCCTCGCCGAAGCGGAAGAACCGGGACAGGCCGTCGTCGTTGGCATGATCCGCCCCGGGGCGATGTTCGACAGTGAAATCCATCCCTTGGAGAGAGATTGACCATCGTAGTAGCTTGGGGTTCTCCCCCCTCATCTGCATTAGCCACCGCAAGGGCCGGTGGTCCGTCTGTACTCGGAAATGGGTTCCGAACAAGTAGGGCCATAGTTTCTTGAGGGCCCAGACTACGGCAAAGGTCTCTCGTTCTATAGTACTCCAACGCTGCTCTCGCGGCAGCAGCCTTCGGCTGATGAAGGCTATGGGCTGATCGATGCCCTTGTCGTCGAACTGCGAGAGGACGGCCCGATGCCGTGTTCGGATGCGTCGGTCTGGACCACAAACTCTTGGGAGTAGTCGGGGGCCTTGAGTACGGGGGCGGTGCACATGGCGGTTTTGAAGGCGTCGAACGCCTGCTGGCACGGGGTGGTCCACTGCACCTTCTTCGGAAGCTTTTTGGAGGTCAACTCCGTGAGGGGCCCCGCGATACTACCATAGTTTTTAATGAACCTCCGGTAGTACCCTGTAAGGCCCAGGAAGGCCCGGACCTCCGTCTGCGTGGTGGGGGGCTCCCAGGACTTGATGGCGTCGATCTTCGGTTGGAGGGGGGCGACCTGGCCGCTGCCCACCTGATGCCCCAGGTAGACCACGGAGCCTTGCCCGAGCTGGCATTTGCTGGCTTTCACTGTTAGGCCGGCTTGGCGCAGGGCCATGAGTACTTGTCGGAGGTGCTGGAGATGCTCGTGCCATTGAGAGCTGAATACGGCGATGTCGTCAAGGTATGCTGCGCTGAACTCCTCGAGTCCAGCCAGGACCTTGTTCACCAACCGCTGGAACGTGGCCGGGGCGTTCTTCATCCCGAACGGCATGACCCTCAAGCGGTAGTGGCCATCTGGTGTGGAGAAGGCAGAGCGTTCTTTCGCTCCCTCCGTGAGAGCAATCTGCCAGTATCTGCAGGTCAGGTCGAAAGTGCTGAGGAACCGGGCGGCCCCCAGGCGGTCGATGAGCTCGTCGGCGCGGGGGATAGGGTGAGCGTCTGCTCGGGTGACCGCATTGAGCCCCCGGTAGTCCACACAGAATCTTAGTTCGGGGGCGACCCCCGGGGAAGCCGCCTTCGGGACCAGGACCACCGGGCTGGCCCAGGGGCTGTCGGAGGGTTCGATTACTCCAAGGATGAGCATCTTCTGTACCTCGGTCTTGATGCAGGTGCGGACCCGGTCAGGCACCCGGTAGGCTCGGTGTCTCACAGGCGGGCTGTCGCCGGTGTCCACGTCGTGGACACACCAGTCGGTGACCCTCGGAATGAGGGAGAAGAGGTCTGCGAATTGTCTGAGCAGCTGGCGGCAGTCGTCGGACTGTTGGGGAGTGAGGGTGGTTGAAAGTCTTACTCCCTCCACGGAGCCATCCAGGTCTTTAGCGCACAGGGGGTCGGGCAGGGGTTCGGTGTCTTCTTCCGCCCCATCATCGGTGGCCAGTAGCAAACTTAATTCCGTTCTCACAAAGTGGGGCTTGAGACGGTTCACGTGGAGGACCCGGAGGGGGTTCCGTGGGGACTGTACATCGACCAGGTACGTGACCTGGCTCTTCCGCTCGATCACCTTGAAGGGACCAGTCCATTTGTCTTGTAGGGCGCCGGGCTTCACCGGGGCCATGACCCAAACCTGCTGGCCCGGCTGGAACTCATTTCTTCTTGGCTGGCCTCGAGGTTAACCTCTGCGAGTTCTCTGAACTTCCTCGTCTGGTTGCGGAGCGCCAGGATGTAGCGGAACACATCAGGGGGTGTCCCCCGGGGGCTTGTCTCCCAGCCCTCTTTGACCAGGCTCAGGGGCCCTCGGACGGGATGTCCGTATAGCAGTTCGAAGGGGCTGAACCCCAGAGACTTTTGGGGAACTTCTCGGTATGCGAACAGGAGGCAAGGGAGGAGGACGTCCCATTTCCGGCGCAGGGGCTCTTCGAGGCCCAGGATCATTCCCTTTAGGGTTCGGTTGAAGCGTTCCACTAGGCCGTTGCCCTGGGGGTGGTAGGAGGTCGTGAACTTATACGTGACTCCGCACTGCTGCCACAGGGACTTCATGTAGCGGGATATAAAGTTAGTGCCGCGATCACTCACAACCTCGCGGGGAAATCCGACACGGGAGAAGATCCCCATGAGAGCTCGGCCCACCACGGGAGCCGTCACGGTGCGGAGGGGGATGGCCTCGGGGTAGCGGGTGGCATGGTCCACCAGGACAAGGATGAATCTGTGGCCCTGGGCGGTCTTCGGATCCAGGGGTCCCACGATGTCGATGCCGACCCGCTCGAACGGGGTACTCACAACGGGGAACGGTTGTAAGGGAGCTTTGCGTTTTCCGCCACTCTTCCCACTGCCCTGGCACGTGAGGCAGGATTTGCAGTGTACTTCTACATTCGCTCGCATCTTGGGCCAATAGAAGTGGGTAACCAATCGCTGATATGTCTTGTCTTGGCCTAAGTGTCCTGCCAAGGGTACATCATGGGCCAGGCCCAGGAGGAGGCTCCGGAAACGCAGGGGTACCTGGGCTGCGCCTAGCTCGGCGGACTTTTGCTCGCTGTATAGGAGGCCATTGTCCCAATAGATCCAATGGGTTCCGGTTCGGTCACCGGCGGCCTGGGCTTCGGCTTGTTGTCTGAGTCCCACGAGGGAGGGGCAAGTGGCCTGTTCCTGGCAGAACTCTTCCCGGGAGGGCCCCCCTCACAGCGCCACTGGCCCATCTCGGGCAGTTCTCCGAGCTCAGTCAGGGCCTCCGGGGCGGAAGGTTCTGGCCCTTCTCCCGGGTTAGTGTCCTCTTCTCCCTCCGAAGGAGGGTTGTCCGCTTCTGGTAGAGCGTCCCGGCTCTCGGGGATAGTGTTCGGTAGGAGGGCCTCACTGCCCTCGGAGAGAGGCAATCGCGCGGTCATGGAGCGCGTGGTGGCGCAGACCCATTCTGGTAGGCCCATCATCTCCAGATGGGCTCTTCGTTCTGCTTGCCCCCACGGGGAACTCTCCAGGTCGTTGCCCAGGAGGCAGTCTACGGGCTGTGATGTCCGGACCGCTACCTTCAGTTCTCCGGAGACCCCTCCCCACTCGAAGGGCACCAGCGCCATCTGGCAGAGGCTCTCAGAATTGTCGGAGGATACGACCGGGCAGAGGGCACCGGTTAGGATCTGGTCTTCGGAAATTAGGCTGCGGTGGACCGCGGTGACGCTCGCCCCGGTGTCGCGGAGGCCCTCGACTCGGTGGCCGTTGATGGTCACTTGCTGTCGGTATTTCTTTGTGTTGGCGGGCAAGGGTGTCCCGGGGACCATTTCTCGATCACCAAGGGAGACCAGGGCCATGGCCGCCGGTTCCCATTCTTCGGAGTCCTCCATCTCTTCCCCCAGAGCCACGGAGGCCACCTGCCGGGCCGGGGGGTTGGTCGTTGTTAGACGGACCGGGAGGGTCGGCCGAGGACAAGGGGAGAGGTCTCCGGGGAGAGCCGTCTCCAGCGATCGTACAGACGAGTAACTTCCCCCCCACAGATGTACACCACACAAAGATAAGGTTTTGACGTTCTTTATAAGCAATCTTTAGGTACGATAGAATGGTACAAGGAGGTCAGGACTCAGGGGTCCCCTCGATTCTAGTCTCTTGGTTGGGAAAGGGGGTAGCGGGACAGTCTTGTTACCAATCTGGTAGCTGAGATGGTATGATGGATAGCTCACAATCCTCGAGCTCGGCGTTCTAGATGGACGGGCCGCGGCGGCGCCAGCAGGTCCCGGTGAAGGTGGTAGTTACAACGGTCCGCGGCAGCGCCAGCAGGTCCCAGTGAAGGTGGTAGTTACAACGGTCCGCGGCAGCGCCAGCAGGTCCCAGTGAAGGTGGTAGTTACAACGGTCCGCGGCAGCGCCAGCAGGTCCCGACGAGGATGGAGGATGCAGAAGGCCGCGGCAGCGCCAGCAGGCAGGACGATAGTTCGCAAGGCAGGGCTACGGCAGCGCCTGTAGTCCGTCAGGGATGAGTTCTTCACGGTGTCTCTCGACTCCAGGATACAACTGCCTTCCTGCTCTGGAGCTGCCCCAGTTATAGGTCTGGCGCCCTTTGATGTCCGGACCCTCGCACTTGGAGGTCGGGAGGTCCGGGATGAGGGAGTCCAGACACCCAGCAGGGGGGTGGAGCCAGCGCCCGGGGGAGCTGGGGGGGCGATCGGCACCTGGCGGGGGAGAGCCATCGACACTTCTTTCTCCCATCGACCTGCCAAGTGGTCCGTTCACCTCCTGGGTGGATGGTGATGCCGGGATGTCGGGGCCTGGCCAGGCCCAGGGTTAGGGTCGAGCTGAGGCCACGCGGCCTCGTGGTGCAGTGTCCAAGATGGCGGCCGGGCCGGGCGAGGGAGCCGGTAGTGGTTCGGCCCCATGATACAGAGAGGTCCGGGGGCAGGAGTCCCGTCTGGGGACGGGGTGCGGGTTGTTTCTGTGGGTAACACCTGGAGGGCCGGGGCTCGGGCCCTGTCATGCGGGGAGGGAGAAAGCCCTTCACGTGGCCTGTCCAACATGTGTCCCCCCCAGCTGAAGGCGGGGAGAGTCACCCATCCTCTTGGGGACTCTCCTCGTCGAGGCAGAAAAAGCGTGACAGGCCATCTGCGTTGGCGTGGTCTTGGCCCGGTCGATGTTCCACAGTAAAGTCCATCCCCTGCAGGGAGATGGACCAACGCAATAGTTTGGGGTTTTCCCCCCGCATCTGCATTAGCCACTGCAGGGGTCGATGATCTGTTTGCACCCGGAAGTGGGTACCGAAGAGATAGGGCCGGAGCTTTTTGAGGGCCCACACCACTGCGAAGGCCTCCCTCTCGATGGTGCTCCAGCGCTGTTCTCGGGCCAGGAGGCGTCTGCTGATGAAGGCCACCGGTTGGTCAAGTCCCTCGGAGTTCAGCTGGGAGAGGACCGCCCCGATGCCATGGTCGGAGGCATCTGTTTGTACGATGAATTCCCGACTGTAGTCGGGGGCCTGGAGCACAGGGGCAGTGCACATGGCGGCTTTCAGCTTCTCGAAGGCCGCTTGACAGTCTGGGGTCCAGTTGACCTTCTTTGGGTGGTTTTTGGATGTGAGTCCCGTGAGGGGCCCCACAATGCTGCCATAGTCCCTTACGAACCGCCGGTAGTAGCCGGTGAGCCCCAAGAAGGCCCGGACCTCGGTCTGCGTGACTGGAGGCTGCCAGGACTGGATGGCAGCGATTTTGAGTTGCAGAGGGGCCACCAGACCGCTTCCCACCTGGTGTCCGAGATAGGTAACGGACCCCTGACCAATTTGGCACTTGCTGGCCTTGATTGTGAGGCCGGCCCGTTGGAGGGCCTGCAGGACCTCTCGGAGGTGGTGGAGGTAGTCGGACCAGTGGCGGCTGTACACAGCGATATCGTCCAGGTAGGCGGCGCTGAACTCCTCGAGCCCCGCCAAGACCTGGTTCACCAGTCGCTGAAAGGTAGCTGGGGCATTCTTCATGCCGAAGGGCATGACTTTGAAGTGGTAGTGGCCATCGGGGGTAGAAAAGGCGGATCGTTCTTGGGCCCGGGGTGTGAGACCGATCTGCCAGTAGCCCGCTGTCAGGTCGAAGATGCTGAGGTAGCGGGCAGCCCCCATGCGGTCGATCAGTTCATCCGCTCGGGGGATGGGATGAGCGTCGGTTCTGGTGACAGCATTCAAGCCCCGATAGTCGACGCAGAATAGGAGCTCAGGAGTGGTGCCGGGGGCAGCAGCTTTGGGGACCAGCACGACCGGGCTGGCCCAGGGGCTGTCCGAGGGCTCGATGACCCCGAGCGTGAGCATCTTTGATACCTCCTCTTGGATGCAGGCCCGTACCCGATCTGGTACGCGGTACGCCCGGTGTCTGATAGGGGGACTGTCCCCAGTGTCCACGTCGTGCAAGCACCAGGGGGTGACCCCTGGGGTGAGGGAAAACAAGGTAGCGAACTGCAGCAGGAGGTCCCGGCAGCCTTGGCACTGTTCCGGGGTGAGGGCATCGGAGAGCCGGACCCCGTCCACGGAACCATCTTTCTCCCGAGTCTTCAGGAGATCAGGGAGAGGTTCGGAGTCTTCTTCCGCTCCACTGTCTGTAGCCATCAGGAGGCTGAGCTCCGAGCGCACAAAGTGGGGTTTGAGTCTGTTGGTGTGGAGGACCCGGAGGGGGTTCCGTGGAGATTCCACATCGATGAGATAGGTGACGGGGCTCTTGCGTTCGACCACTTTGAAGGGCCCCGTCCACTTGTCCTGCAAGGCACATGGTTCGGTGGGGGACCTCACCCACACTTGTTGGCCAGGTTCGAATTCGATGGAGGAGGCATTTTGATCGTACCATTTTTTCATGTCCTCCTGACTGGCCTCAAGGTTCGCTTTCGCCATTTCTCTGAATCGCCTGGTCTGATTGCGTAGGGTCAAGAGGTACTTGAAGACGTCTGGAGGGGTCTTTAGGGGGGCCATCTCCCAACCTTCTTTGACTAGGCTGAGGGGCCCTCGCACAGGGTGCCCGTACAAGAGTTCGAAAGGGCTAAAGCCGAGGGACTTTTGGGGAACTTCTCGATAGGCGAAGAGGAGGCACGGAAGTAGTACATCCCACTGGCGACGGAGGGGCTCTTCCAATCCCCCAATCATTCCCTTGAGCGTGCGGTTGAACCGCTCGACTAGTCCGTTTCCTTGAGGGTGATAGGGGGTCGTGAATCGGTAGGTGACCCCGCACTGTTGCCAGAGGGACTTCATATACTTCGAAATAAAGTTTGTGCCTCTGTCGCTGACGACTTCTCGGGGGAAGCCCACCCGGGAGAAGATCCCCATTAAGGCCTGGCCGACCACCGGGGCTGTTACAGTTCGCAGGGGCACAGCCTCGGGGTAGCGGGTGGCGTGGTCCACCAGTACCAGGATGAACCGATGTCCTTGTGCTGTACGGGGGTCCAGGGGCCCCACAATGTCTATTCCCACTCTCTCGAACGGGGTGGTGACAACTGGGAAGGGTTGCAGAGGTGCTTTGAGTTTGCGGCCGCTCTTCCCGCTGGCCTGGCACATGGAGCAGGACCGGCAGTGGTTGAGGACGTCGTTTCTCATCCTTGGCCAGAAAAAGTGGGTCACCAGGCGACTGTAGGTTTTGTCCTGGCCCAGGTGTCCAGCCAGAGGGACATCGTGGGCCAAATTTAACAGGAAGTCTCTAAAACGGAGGGGCACCACCAGCACTCGACTGGCCCCTAACTCCGCGATTCTCTGTTCACTGTACAATAGGTCGTTGTCCCAATAGATCCAATGGGCTCCGGTGGTGTCCCCTGCGCTCTGGGCGAGGGCTTGCTGGCGGAGTCCCTCGAGGGAGGGACAGGTCTTCTGTTCTTGACGGAACTGTTCCTGGGTGGGCCCCCCTTCTTGACGCCACTGAGCCAGGTTGGGAAGGTCCTGGGGCTGAGCGAGCCCTTCGGGGGTTTGCTCTGGGGGGTCGGTATGGTCGGTGTCCTCTACTGGAGCGATCGGGGGAGGAGGTGCTGGCCATTCTGGTTCTTCTGGTCGGGGGATGGCACGGGCGGCCATGGACCGGGTGGTTACGCACGCCCAGTCCGGGAGGCCCAACATCCCCAGGTGCTCTCTTCTTTCTACGGCGGCCCACGGGGAACTCTCAAGATCATTCCCCAGGAGACAGTCCACGGGGGCATCATCTCGGACCGTCACCTTCAACATGCCGGAGACTCCTCCCCATTCGAAGGGGACGCAGGCCATCCGACATAGACTCTCCGAATTGTCGGCTGCACGGACGGGGCAGAGAATGTTCGGCAGGATCTGCTCTGGTTTTACCAGGTGACAGCGGGCGGCCGTCAAACTGGCCCCCGTGTCACGTAGTGCTTCGGCCCGGCGTCCATTAATGTTCACCCACTGACTATATTTTCTGGTGTTGGCGGGTAGGGGAGCCCGCGGGACCATGTCTCTTCCCCCTAGGCACGCTAGAACCATGGCGGCCGGTTCCCACTCTTGTTGTTCCTGCTCGTATTCTTCCTGTTCTTCGGAGATTTGTTCTCCCCCCAGGGCGGCGGCAGCTACCTGACGGGGTCTCGGAGTTTGGTTCTGTGGACAGTTCGGGTCATTGGCGTAGTGGCCGACTCGCTGGCATCGGTGACACGTGACATTGGCTCGGAACCCCGGGCGCATCGGGGGGTTGCCCCGGCTGGCCGGGGGCGGGGTGCTGGCAGCGGGAGCGGCCGGGACGGTGTCTCTTCCTCGTCCCTGGCCTCCTCCTCCTCCTCGGGGACGGTGCTGACCTAGGTTGTTCCGGTTCTGTTCGTGCGGCCCTCTCCGGCCCACTCGGGTGCTTTCCCACCGGTCAGCTTCGGCGGCGAGTTGCCGTGGGTCAGTCAATTTACTGTCGAGGAGGTGCTGCCTGAGCTCGACGAAGCAGTTGTTAGAGAGGTGCTCCCACACCATGAGATTAAAAAGTTGCTTGTAGGTCGTTACGTGGCTTCCCTTGATCCAACCCTCGAAGGCTCGGCTGAAATAGTTGACATATTCCACCCAAGTTGTACCCGGGATCCGGGTGCAGTCTCGGAACCTCTGGCGGTACATTTCGGGTGTGAGCCCATATCGGGTGAGGAGGGCAGCCTTCATGTGGTCATAGGATGACATCTGATGGTCTGGGAGCTGCAGTAGGGCATCGCGGCCTTCGTTGACGAACCTCCCCCATAGGCCGGCTCCCCAGTCACTTCGATCGATCCGGTGGGAGGTCATGGCGATCTCGTATTCCTTGAACCACTGTTGTATGTCGTCCTCTCGGACATACTCTCGAAAGACATCCTTGGGGATGTGGACTTTCTTTTCTGTTGCTCCCGGGGTGCGCGGTCGCTCGGGCACCTCCAGTTCTTTGTTCTGCTTCCGTAGGTCTATTTCTGCCAGTTTGCGCTCGTGTTCGTACGCTAATTTCTTTTCTTCGAGCTCTCTCTGCCTCTGTTTTTCTTCCCGTTCTTCTCGGAGCCGCAGATGTTCTAGGTTCAGTTTTTGTTCGGCTAATTTTAGTTCACCGTCCATTTTGAGCCGTGCCATTTCTAGCTCATGTAGTCTGCTTTTTTCTCTCTCTTGGATCTCTTCCTGCGAGAGACCCGTTCTTCGCTCCTCGGGAGCCGTGGTGTTCCTCTCTGATGCTGCAATGTTTTGGTCCGGGGATCTGGCGGCCCCGGTTTCTGCCCACGACTCAATGGCGTGCTTGAAATCGTCTTTGGTACTCAGGCCGGTGGTAGCAATGCCTAGTTCAATGCAGAATTGTTTCAATTCACGATGGCTGTACTCTTCCAATTTCTCCATCTGGAATTTCTCGGTGGATCCGCTCTCTTTGGTTGACATTGTGGTTTCGTCGTGGGGTGAGCTACTCTCTGTACGGTTATGCGTTGATTCGGATCGCGCCGCTGGCCACCAATGTTAGACGGACCGGGAGGGTCGGCCGAGGACAAGGGGAGAGGTCTCCGGGGAGAGCCGTCTCCAGCGATCGTACAGACGAGTAACTTCCCCCCCACAGATGTACACCACACAAAGATAAGGTTTTGACGTTCTTTATAAGCAATCTTTAGGTACGATAGAATGGTACAAGGAGGTCAGGACTCAGGGGTCCCCTCGATTCTAGTCTCTTGGTTGGGAAAGGGGGTAGCGGGACAGTCTTGTTACCAATCTGGTAGCTGAGATGGTATGATGGATAGCTCACAATCCTCGAGCTCGGCGTTCTAGATGGACGGGCCGCGGCGGCGCCAGCAGGTCCCGGTGAAGGTGGTAGTTACAACGGTCCGCGGCAGCGCCAGCAGGTCCCAGTGAAGGTGGTAGTTACAACGGTCCGCGGCAGCGCCAGCAGGTCCCAGTGAAGGTGGTAGTTACAACGGTCCGCGGCAGTGCCAGCAGGTCCCAACGAGGATGGAGGATGCAGAAGGCCGCGGCAGCGCCAGCAGGCAGGACGATAGTTCGCAAGTCAGGGCTACGGCAGCGCCTGTAGTCCGTCAGGGATGAGTTCTTCACGGTGTCTCTCGACTCCAGGATACAACTGCCTTCCTGCTCTGGAGCTGCCCCAGTTATAGGTCTGGCGCCCTTTGATGTCCGGACCCTCGCACTTGGAGGTCGGGAGGTCCGGGATGAGGGAGTCCAGACACCCAGCAGGGGGGTGGAGCCAGCGCCCGTGGGAGCTGGGGGGGCGATCGGCACCTGGCGGGGGAGAGCCATCGACACTTCTTTCTCTCATCGACCTGCCAAGTGGTCCGTTCACCTCCTGGGTGGATGGTGGTGCCGGGATGTCGGGGCCTGGCCAGGCCCAGGGTTAGGGTCGAGCTGAGGCCACGCGGCCTCGTGGTGCAGTGTCCAAGATGGCGGCCAGGCGAGGGAGCCGGTAGTGGTTCGGCCCCATGATACAGAGAGGTCCGGGGGCAGGAGTCCCGTCTGGGGACGGGGTGCGGGTTGTTTCTGTGGGTAACACCTGGAGGGCCGGGGCTCGGGCCCTGTCATGCGGGGAGGGAGCAAGCCCTTCACGTGGCCTGTCCAACAGTCATTGTGGTTCCCTGATACTGGGGACACTGGGGGTCATTGGCGTAGTGTCCGGGCCGTTGGCAGCGGAAGCAGGTGATCCTAGCTCGTGGACCTAGCCGTCCTGCGACTCCGGTGCTTGCTGGAGACGGGGCTGAACCCGCCGCTGGTGGGCTGCTGGGGGGGCTGGTTGAGGACCCCCCAGGGAAGTCTCTTGGTCGGCCGTGGTTCCCTCCGCCCCTCTGGCGGGGGGGCCTTGGTTGTGGCGGCCGTAGTCCCCCACGGGGCCTCGGGTGGCTCGGGTATTCACCCAACGATCAGCCTCAGCGGCCAGCTTCCGAGGGTCGGTGAGTTTGCTGTCCAGGAGATGCTGGCGCAGTTCTACAAAGCAATTGGCCGCTAAATGTTCCCAGGCAATCAGATCAAACAGTTCTTCGAAGGTGGAGACCTTGCTGCCCTTGATCCACCCGTCCAAGGCTCGGCTGTAAAAGTTCACGTATTCTACCCACGTGGTGCCCGGTATCTTCTTACAATCTCGGAACCGTTGTCGGTACATTTCGGGGGTGAGTCCATACCGGCCCACGAGGGCTTCCTTCATGTGGCTGTAGGAGTTCATGACCGTGGAGGGCAGATCTAGCAGGGTGTCTCTTCCTTCGCTTAAGAACCGGCCCCATAGGCCAGCCCCCCAATCCTTCTGCGGGACTCGGTGAGAGGTCATGGCGACTTCGTAGGCCTTAAACCACTGCTGGATATCGTCGTTCTTGTAATACTCTTTTACCACATCCTTGGGGATGTGGACTTTGGTTTCCCCGGTGGGAGCGGACGGTGGATTCCCGGGTGGCTGTGACTTTTCGTTTTTAGCCCGCCACTCGATCTCCTTCAGGCTGCGTTCATGTTCTAGCTGGAGCTTCTTTTCGTCGTGCTCTCTTTGGCGTCTCTTCTCTTCGAGTTCCCCTTGTAGCCGTAACTGCTCGACGGCCAACTTTTTCTCTGCTAGTTTTAGTTCTCCCTCGATTTTTAGTTTTGCCAGTTCAAGTTCGTGGTTGCGGCTTCTCTCTCGGTCCGCTAGCTCCTCGGGGGACAGGTTCCCCTCTGGCCCGTTGTTTCTCGCCGGGATGCTTTGTGGTTCATGGGCAGAGTCTCCTTCCGTTTGGGTCGGGGGTGCCCCCGTCTCGACCCAGGTTTTCAATACTTTCTGGAAGTCTTCCTTTGTGCTTAATCCGGTGGTAGCGATGCCAAGGTCTTTGCAAAACTGTTTTAATTCTCTGTGTGTGTAATAGTCCAATTGATCCTCTCAGAACGGTGAGCTTATTTCGGTACCTGCGGCACCCAGGGAGGTTTCTCCTTCCATCTCTGTTTGGTAGTGTGTCAGTCGTTTACTGCGCGCTCTCTTTCGGTGTCGGCTCGGATCCCGTCGTCTGCCACCAAATGTTGGAAAGGCGTTCGCCGGAGGGGGGTTCGATGCCCGTCTTGCCCACCCCTTTGACCCACCTCTCCCACGTAGGCCGAGCTAGGCGCGCACACCCTGATATACACTACGAACAGAGTGACACCACACGTATTCTTTGTAGGACGATAGGTCTTTTTTATCGATGATTTTCAAGGGATCTTTATGATCCAAGATGCAAGTAGTACAGCAGTGGCACGAAGTACCACAAATCGGTCGTGGGGAATGGGGGTAGCGGGACAGTCTTTCAAGATAGTGTCTCTGCGAAATACCCTGCGGATAGCTCACAATCCTCGAGCTGGAGGGTGTCGATTCTCTGGGCGATCTCTTACCGAGTCGTCCTCAAGGGGAGCGCCGCGAGTCTCTCAGCAGGCACAGGTGGTCGGAGTTCGGGAGCCGCGATTCCGTCAGCAAGGCTCAGATGGTTCAATAGCTGGGGGCCGCGAGTCACTCAGCAGGCCCAGGTGGTTCAGTGCTCGGGAGCCGCGACCTCGTCAGCAGGGCTCAGATGGTTCAATAGCTGGGGGCCGCGAGTCACTCAGCAGGCCCAGGTGGTTCAGTGCTCGGGAGCCGCGACCTCGTCAGCAGGGCTCAGATGGTTCAATAGCAAGAGGCCGCGAGTCACTCAGCAGGCCCAGGTGACTTCAGCGTTCAGGAGCCGCGACAGCGTCAGCAGGCTCGGATGGTTCCAGGTCTTCTCTGCCTTCGTTTCTCCGGCACCCTTTGTTATACTCCGCTTGCTCTTTGAAGTCCGGGGTCCTCGCAGAGGGGGGACTGGGGTGACAGAGGGGGTTCGGCTGGATTTCCTGCCGCTCACTTCTTTGGTCTTTTCAGGTGGGTCTGGGAGGGACCCCAGACGCTCGGCAGGGGAGGCGCCTGCTCCCCAGGGGCCTGGTGGCCGATCGAGTCTTCCCGGGGAAGGCGACCCGAGGTGTGACTGGGCTGGCGCCTTTGGGTCTGGCTCGAGGGTTCCCGCTCCCTCGGTCGTACATGCGTGGTAGGGTGTCGAGTCTGTTAGAGCTCTGGCCGGCCCTCGGATCTGGGTGGCTGGGGCGGCCGGAGTCGGAGATGTCGTGTCTTGAGGGTGGTTGCAGGTTGGCTGGATGATTGGGAGGGCAACGCCGTGAGGCCGGTCTCACACTCACACACTGCTTGCCCTGCACAATCACACATTGCTCAACCTGCCTGCTCACACACTGCTCACACTGCACACTCACACACTGCTCTCCCTGCACACTAACACACTGCACACCCTGCATACTCACACACTGCTCAATCTGCACACTCACACTGCTGGCCCTGCACAATCACACACGGCTGGACATGCACACCCACACACTGCTCACTCTGCACTCTCAAGCACTGCTCACTCTTTAACACACTGCTGGCAGTGGACACCCACACACTGCTCACCCTGCATACTCACACACTGCTCACCCTGCACAATCACACACTTCTCACCCTGCACACCCACATACTGCTCACCCTGCACACCCACACACTGCTCACCTTGCACACTCACGCACTGCTCGCCCTGCACACTCATACACTGCTCACCCTGCACACTGACACACTGCTCACCCTGCTCACTCATACACTGCTCACCCTGCACACTGACACACTGCTCACCCTGCACACTCACACACTGCGCACCCTGCACACTCACACTGCTGGCCCTGGACACCCACACACTGCTCACCCTGCATACTCACACACTGCTCACACTGCATGCTCAAACACAGCTCACCCTGCATTCTCACACACTGCTCACCCTGCTCACTCACACACTGCTCACCCTGAACACCCAAACACTGCTCACCCTGCATACTCACACATTGCTCACCCTGCATACTCACACACTGCTCACTCTGCACACTCACAAACTGCTCACCCTGCACATCCACACACTGCTCACCTTGCACACTCATGCACTGCACGCCCTGCACACTCACACACTGCTCACCCTGCACACTGACACACTGCTCACCCTGCACACTCACACACTGCTCACCCTGCACTTTCACACACTGCGCACCCTGCACACTCACACTGCTGGCCCTGGACACCCACACACTGCTCACCCTGCATACTCACACACTGCTCACACTGCATGCTCAAACACAGCTCACCCTGCATACTCACACACTGCTCACCCTGCTCACTCACACACTGCTCACCCTGAACACCCAAACACTGCTCACCCTGCATACTCACACATTGCTCACCCTGCATACTCACACACTGCTCACCCTGCTCACTCACACACTGCTCACCCTGAACACCCAAACACTGCTCACCCTGCATACTCACACATTGCTCACCCTGCATACTCACACACTGCTCACTCTGCACACTCACAAACTGCTCACCATGCATACTCACACACTGCTGGCCCTGTACACACACATACTGCTCATCCTGCTCACTCAGACACTGCTAACCCTGCATACCCACACACTTCTCACCCTGCATACCCACACACTGCTCACCCTGCACACACACACACTGCTCACCCTGCACTCTCACACACTGCTCACCCTGCACACTCACAGACTGCTCACCCTGCACACTCACACACTACTCACCCTGCACACCCACACACTACTCAACCTGCACACTCACTCATTGCTCACCCTGCACTCTCAAACACTTCTAACTCTTCAACACATTGCTGGCCCTGGAAACACACACTCCGCTCACCCTGCACACTCAGACACTGCTCACCCTGCATACTCACACACTGCTCACCCTGCATGCTCACACACTGCTCACCCTGCATACTACAACACTGCTGGTCCTGGACACCCACACACTGCTCACCCTGCACACTCACATACCACTCACACTCACACACTGCTCACCCTGCACAACCACACACACTGCTCACCCTGCTTACTCACACACTGCAAACCCTGCATACCCACACACTGCTCACTCTGCACACTCACAAACTGCTCACCCTGCATACTCACACCCTGCTCACCCTGCAGGCTCACACACTGCCCACCCTGCATACTAACACACTGCTGGTCCTGGACACCCACACACTGCTCACCCTGCACAAAAACACACAGCTCACCCTGCATACTCACACTCTTCTCACCCTGCATACTCACACACTGCTCACCCTGAATGCTCACACACTGCTCCTCCTGCATACTAACACACTGCTGGTCCTGGACACCCACACACTGCTCACCCTGCACAAAAACACACAGCTCACCCTGCATACTCACACTCTGCTCACCCGGCACACTCACAAACTGCTCACCCTGCATACTCACATACTGCTGGCCCTCGAAACCCAAACACTGCTCAACCTGCTCACTCACACACTGCTCACCCTGCATACCCACACACTGCTCACCCTGTACCCCCACACACTGCTCACCCTTCACACTCACACATTGCTCACCCTGCACTCTCAAGCACTGCTAACTCTTTAACACATTACTGGCCCTGGACACACACACTCTGCTCACCCTGCACAGCCACACACTGCTCACCCCGCAAACTCACACACTGCTCACCCTGCATGCTCACACAATGCTCACCCTGCATACTAACACACTGCTGGTGCTGGACACCCACACACTGCTCAACCTGCACAACCACACACACCTTACCCTGCTTACTCACACACTGCTCACCCTGCATACTCACACACTGCTCACTCTGCACACTCACAAACTGCTCATCCTGAATACTCACACACTGCTTGCCCTGCACACTCACACATTGCTCACCCTGTTCACTCACACACTGCTCACCCTGCACACTCACACACTGCTCTCCCTGCACACAAACACACTGCACACCATGACTACTCACACACTGCTCCCCCTGCACACTCACAAACTGCTCACCCTGCACACTCACACAGCTGTCCCTGGACACCCACACACTGCTCACCCTGCATACTCACAAATACGCACACTGCACACCCACACACTGCTTACCCTGCATACTCACACACTGCTAACCCTGCATGCTCACACACTGCTCACCCTGCATACTAACACAATGCTGGTCCTGGACACCCACATACTGCTCACCCTGCACACTCACACACTGCTCACCCTGCACACTCACACACTGCTCACTATGCACACTCAAACACTGCTCACCCTGCATACTCACACACTGCTGGCCCTGGACACCCACACACTGCTCACCCTGCACACTCACACACTGCTTGCCCTGCACAATCATACATTGCTCAACCTGCTTGCTCACACACTGCGCACCCTGCATACTCACACACTGCTCAATCTGCACACTCTCACTGCTGGCCCTGCACAATCACACCCGGCTGGACATGCACACCCACACACTGCTCACTCTGCACTCTCAAGCACTGCTCACTCTTTAACACACTGCTGGCACTGGACACCCACACACTGCTCACCCTGCACACTCAAGCACTGCTCACCCTGCACACTCACACACTGCTCAACCTGCACAAACACACTGCTGGCAGTGGACACCCACACACTGCTTACCCTGCATACTCACACACTGCTCACCCTGCCCAATCACACACTGCTCACCCTGCACACCCACATACTGCTCAGCCTGCACACCCACACACTGCTCACCTTGCACACTCACGCACTGCTCGCCCTGCACACTCATACACTGCTCACCCTGCACACTGACACACTGCTCACCCTGCACACTCACGCACTGCTCACCCTGCACTTTCACACACTGCGCACCCTGCACACTCACACTGCTGGCCCTGGACACCCACACACTGCTCACCCTGCATACTCACACACTGCTCACACTGCATGCTCAAACACAGCTCACCCTGCATACTCACACACTGCTCACCCTGCTCACTCACACACTGCTCACCCTGCATGCTCACACACTGCTCACCCTGCACACCCACACACTGCTCACCCTGCATACTCACACACTGCTCACCCTGCATACTCACACACTACTCCCCCTGCACACTCACACACCACTCACCTTGCAAATTCACACTCTGCTGACCCTGGACACCCAAACACTGCTCACCCTGCACACCCACACACTGCTCACCCTGCACACAGACACACTGCTAATCCTGCACACTCACACACTGCTCACGCTGCACACTCACACACTGCTCACACTGCATGCTCAAACACAGCTCACCCTGCATACTCACACACTGCTCACCCTGCTCACTCACACACTGCTCACCCTGAACCCCCAAACACTGCTCACCCTGCATACTCACACATTGCTCACCCTGCATACTCACACACTGCTCACCCTGCTCACTCACACACTGCTCACCCTGCTCACTCACACACTGCTCACCCTGAAAACCCAAACACTGCTCACCCTGCATACTCACACATTGCTCACCCTGCATACTCACACACTGCTCACCCTGCTCACTCACACACTGCTCACCCTGCTCACTCACACACTGCTCACCCTGAAAACCCAAACACTGCTCACCCTGCATACTCACACATTGCTCACCCTGCATACTCACAAACTGCTCACCCTGCACAGTCACACACTGCTCACCCTTCACACTAATGCACTGTTCACTCTTTAACAGACTACTGGCCCTGGACACCCACACACTGCTCACCCTGCACACTCACACCCTCCTTGCCCTGCACAATCACACATTGCTCAACCTGTTCACTCACACACTGCTCACCCTGCACACTCACACACTGCTCTCCCTGCACACTAACACAATGCGCACCCGGCATACTCACACACTGCTCGCCCTGCACACACACACTGCTCACCCTCCACACCCACACACTGCTCACCCTGCACTCTCAAGCACTGCTCAGTCTTTAACACACTGCTGGCCCTGGACACCCACACACTGCTCACCCTGCCCAATCACACACTGCTCACCCTGCACACCCACATACTGCTCAGCCTGCACACCCACACACTGCTCACCTTGCACACTCACGCACTGCTCGCCCTGCACACTCATACACTGCTCACCCTGCACACTGACACACTGCTCACCCTGCACACTCACGCACTGCTCACCCTGCACTTTCACACACTGCTCACTCTGCACACTCACAAACTGCTCATCCTGAATACTCACACACTGCTTGCCCTGCACACTCACACATTGCTCACCCTGTTCACTCACACACTGCTCACCCTGCACACTCACACACTGCTCTCCCTGCACACAAACACACTGCACACCATGACTACTCACACACTGCTCCCCCTGCACACTCACAAACTGCTCACCCTGCACACTCACACAGCTGTCCCTGGACACCCACACACTGCTCACCCTGCATACTCACAAATACGCACACTGCACACCCACACACTGCTTACCCTGCATACTCACACACTGCTAACCCTGCATGCTCACACACTGCTCACCCTGCATACTAACACAATGCTGGTCCTGGACACCCACATACTGCTCACCCTGCACACTCACACACTGCTCACCCTGCACACTCACACACTGCTCACTATGCACACTCAAACACTGCTCACCCTGCATACTCACACACTGCTGGCCCTGGACACCCACACACTGCTCACCCTGCACACTCACACACTGCTTGCCCTGCACAATCATACATTGCTCAACCTGCTTGCTCACACACTGCGCACCCTGCATACTCACACACTGCTCAATCTGCACACTCTCACTGCTGGCCCTGCACAATCACACCCGGCTGGACATGCACACCCACACACTGCTCACTCTGCACTCTCAAGCACTGCTCACTCTTTAACACACTGCTGGCACTGGACACCCACACACTGCTCACCCTGCACACTCAAGCACTGCTCACCCTGCACACTCACACACTGCTCAACCTGCACAAACACACTGCTGGCAGTGGACACCCACACACTGCTTACCCTGCATACTCACACACTGCTCACCCTGCCCAATCACACACTGCTCACCCTGCACACCCACATACTGCTCAGCCTGCACACCCACACACTGCTCACCTTGCACACTCACGCACTGCTCGCCCTGCACACTCATACACTGCTCACCCTGCACACTGACACACTGCTCACCCTGCACACTCACGCACTGCTCACCCTGCACTTTCACACACTGCGCACCCTGCACACTCACACTGCTGGCCCTGGACACCCACACACTGCTCACCCTGCATACTCACACACTGCTCACACTGCATGCTCAAACACAGCTCACCCTGCATACTCACACACTGCTCACCCTGCTCACTCACACACTGCTCACCCTGCATGCTCACACACTGCTCACCCTGCACACCCACACACTGCTCACCCTGCATACTCACACACTGCTCACCCTGCATACTCACACACTACTCCCCCTGCACACTCACACACCACTCACATTGCAAATTCACACTCTGCTGACCCTGGACACCCAAACACTGCTCACCCTGCACACCCACACACTGCTCACCCTGCACACAGACACACTGCTAATCCTGCACACTCACACACTGCTCACGCTGCACACTCACACACTGCTCACACTGCATGCTCAAACACAGCTCACCCTGCATACTCACACACTGCTCACCCTGCTCACTCACACACTGCTCACCCTGAACCCCCAAACACTGCTCACCCTGCATACTCACACATTGCTCACCCTGCATACTCACACACTGCTCACCCTGCTCACTCACACACTGCTCACCCTGCTCACTCACACACTGCTCACCCTGAAAACCCAAACACTGCTCACCCTGCATACTCACACATTGCTCACCCTGCATACTCACACACTGCTCACCCTGCTCACTCACACACTGCTCACCCTGCTCACTCACACACTGCTCACCCTGAAAACCCAAACACTGCTCACCCTGCATACTCACACATTGCTCACCCTGCATACTCACAAACTGCTCACCCTGCACAGTCACACACTGCTCACCCTTCACACTAATGCACTGTTCACTCTTTAACAGACTACTGGCCCTGGACACCCACACACTGCTCACCCTGCACACTCACACCCTCCTTGCCCTGCACAATCACACATTGCTCAACCTGTTCACTCACACACTGCTCACCCTGCACACTCACACACTGCTCTCCCTGCACACTAACACAATGCGCACCCGGCATACTCACACACTGCTCGCCCTGCACACACACACTGCTCACCCTCCACACCCACACACTGCTCACCCTGCACTCTCAAGCACTGCTCAGTCTTTAACACACTGCTGGCCCTGGACACCCACACACTGCTCAACCTGGACACCCACACACTGCTCACCCTGCACACTCACACACTGCTCACCTTGCATATTCACACTCTGCTGACCCTGGACACCCAAACACTGCTCACCCTGCACACCCACACACTGCTCGCCCTGCACACTGAAACACTGCTAATCCTGCACACACACACACTGCTCACCCTGCACACTCACACTGCTGGCCCTGGATACCCACACACTGCACACCCTGCATACTCACACACTGCTCACACTGCATGCTCAAACACAGCTCACCCTCCATACTCACACACTGCTCACCCTGCTCACTCACACACTGCTCACCCTGAACACCCAAACACTGCTCACCCGGCATACTCACACATTGCTCACCCTGCTCACTCACACACTGCTCACCCTGCTCACTCACACACTGCGCACCCTGCATACTCACACACTGCTGGCCGTGGACACTCACACACTGCTCACCCTGCACACTCACACATTGCTCACCCTACACATTCACACATTGCTCACCCTGCACATGCACACACTGCTGAACCTGCACACACACACACTGCTCACCCTGCACACCCACACACTGATCACCCACACACTGCTCACCCTGAACACCCACACACTGCTCACGCTGCATACTCACACACTGCTCACCCTGCACACTCACACACTGCTCACCCTGCACACTCACAAACTGCTCACCCTGCACACCCACACAGCTGGCCCTGGACACCCACTCACTGCTCACCCTGCATACTCACAAATACGCACACTGCACACCCACACACTGCTTACCCTGCATACTCACACACTGCTAACCCTGCATGCTCACACACTGCTCACCCTGCATACTAACACAATGCTGGTCCTGGACACCCACATACTGCTCACCCTGCACACTCACACACTGCTCACCCTGCACACTCACACACTGCTCACTATGCACACTCAAACACTGCTCACCCTGCATACTCACACACTTCTGGCTCTGGACACCCACACACTGCTCACCCTGCACACTCACACACTGCTTACCCTGCACAATCACACATTGCTCAACCTGCTTGCTCACACACTGCTCACCCTGCACACTCACACACTGCTCTCCCTGCACACTAACACACTGTGCACCCTGCATACTCACACACTGCTCAATCTGCACACTCACACTGCTGGCCCTGCACAATCACACATGGCTGGACATGCACACCCACACACTGCTTACTCTGCACTCTCAAGCACTGCTCACTCTTTAACACACTGCTGGCACTGGACACCCACACACTGCTCACCCTGCACACTCAAGCACTGCTCACCCTGCACATTCACACACTGCTCAACCTGCACACACACACTGCTGGCAGTGGACACCCACAGACTGCTCACCCTGCATACTCACACACTGCTCACCCTGCACAATCACACACTGCTCACCCTGCACACCCACATACTGCTCACCCTGCACACCCCCACACTGCTCACCTTGCACACTCACGCACTGCTCACCCTGCACACTCATACACTGCTCACCCTGCACACTGACACACTACTCACCCTGCACACTCACACACTGCTCACCCTGCACTTTCACACACTGCGCACCCTGCACACTCACACTGCTGGCCCTGGACACCCATACACTGCTCACCCTGCATACTCACACACTGCTCACACTGCATGCTCAAACACAGCTCACCCTGCATACTCACACACTGCTCACCCTGCTCACTCACACACTGCTCACCCTGCATGCTCACACACTGCTCACCCTGCACACCCACACACTGCTCACCCTGCATACTCACACACTGCTCACCCTGCATACTCACACACTACTCCCCCTGCACACTCACACACCGCTCACCTTGCATATTCACACTCTGCTGACCCTGGACACCCAAACACTGCTCACCTTGAACACCCACACACTGCTCACCCTGCACACTGACACACTGCTAATCCTGCACACTCACACACTGCTCACCCTGCACACTCACACACTGCTCACACTGCATGCTCAAACACAGCTCACCCTGCATACTCACACACTGCTCACCCTGCTCACTCACACACTGCTCACCCTGAACACCCAAACACTGCTCACCCTGCATACTCACACATTGCTCACCCTGCATACTCACACACTGCTCACCCTGCATACTCACACACTGCTGGCCGTGGACACTCACACACTGCTCACCCTGCACACTCACACATTGCTCACCCTACACATTCACACATTGCTCACCCTGCACATGCACACACTGCTGAACCTGCACACACACACACTGCTCACCCTGCACACCCACACACTGATCACCCACACACTGCTCACCCTGAACACCCACACACTGTTCACGCTGCATACTCACACACTGCTCACCCTGCACACTCACACACTGCTCACCCTGCACACTCACAAACTGCTCACCCTGCACACCCACACAGCTGGCCCTGGACACCCACTCACTGCTCACCCTGCATACTCACAAATACGCACACTGCACACCCACACACTGCTTACCCTGCATACTCACACACTGCTAACCCTGCATGCTCACACACTGCTCACCCTGCATACTAACACAATGCTGGTCCTGGACACCCACATACTGCTCACCCTGCACACTCACACACTGCTCACCCTGCACACTCACACACTGCTCACTATGCACACTCAAACACTGCTCACCCTGCATACTCACACACTGCTGGCCCTGGACACCCACACACTGCTCACCCTGCACACTCACACACTGCTTGCCCTGCACAATCATACATTGCTCAACCTGCTTGCTCACACACTGCGCACCCTGCATACTCACACACTGCTCAATCTGCACACTCTCACTGCTGGCCCTGCACAATCACACCCGGCTGGACATGCACACCCACACACTGCTCACTCTGCACACTCACACACTGCTTACCCTGCACAATCACACATTGCTAAACCTGCTTGCTCACACACTGCTCACCCTGCACACTCACACACTGCTCTCCCTGCACACTAACACACTGTGCACCCTGCATACTCACACACTGCTCAATTTGCACACTGACACTGCTGGCCCTGCACAATCACACATGGCTGGACATGCACACCCACACACTGCTCACTCTGCACTCTCAAGCACTGCTCACTCTTTAACACACTGCTGGCACTGGACACCCACACACTGCTCACCCTGCACACTCAAGCACTGCTCACCCTGCACACTCACACACTGCTCAACCTGCACACACACACTGCTGGCAGTGGACACCCACACACTGCTCACCCTGCATACTCACACACTGCTCACCGTGCACAATCACACACTGCTCACCCTGCACACCCACATACTGCTCACCCTGAACACCCACACACTGCTCACCTTGCACACTCACGCACTGCTCACCCTGCACACTCATACACTGCTCACCCTGCACACTGACACACTGCTCACCCTGCACACTCACACACTGCTCACCCTGCACTTTCACACACTGCGCACCCTGCACACTCAAACTGCTGGCCCTGGACACCCACACACTGCTCACCCTGCATACTCACACACTGCTCACACTGCATGCTCAAACACAGCTCACCCTGCATACTCACACACTGCTAACCCTGCTCACTCACACACTGCTCACCCTGCATGCTCACACACTGCTCACCCTGCACACCCACACACTGCTCACCCTGCATACTCACACACTGCTCACACATCATACTCACACACTACTCCCCCTGCACACTCACACACCGCTCACCTTGCATATTCACACTCTGCTGACCCTGGACACCCAAACTCTGCTCACCCTGCACACCCACACACTGCTCACCCTGCACACTGACACACTGCTAATCCTGCACACTCACACACTGCTCACCCTGCACACTCACACACTGCTCACACTGCATGCTCAAACACAGCTCACCCTGCATACTCACACACTGCTCACCCTGCTCACTCACACACTGCTCACCCTGAACACCCAAACACTGCTCACCCTGCATACTCACACATTGCTCACCCTGCATACTCACACACTGCTCACCCTGCTCACTCACACACTGCTCACCCTGCTCACTCACACACTGCTCACCCTGAAAACCCAAACACTGCTCACCCTGCATACTCACACATTGCTCACCCTGCATACTCACACACTGCTCACCCTGCACAGTCACACACTGCTCACCCTTCACACTCATGCACTGTTCACTCTTTAACAGACTACTGGCCCTGGACACCCACACACTGCTCACCCTGCACACTCACACCCTCCTTGCCCTGCACAATCACACATTGCTCAACCTGTTCACTCACACACTGCTCACCCTGCACACTCACACACTGCTCTCCCTGCACACTAACACAATGCGCACCCGGCATACTCACACACTGCTCGCCCTGCACACACACACTGCTCACCCTCCACACCCACACACTGCTCACCCTGCACTCTCAAGCACTGCTCAGTCTTTAACACACTGCTGGCCCTGGACACCCACACACTGCTCAACCTGCACACCCACACACTGCTCACCCTGCACACTCACACACTGCTCACCTTGCATATTCACACTCTGCTGACCCTGGACACCCAAACACTGCTCACCCTGCACACCCACACACTGCTCACCCTACACACTGAAACACTGCTAATCCTGCACACTCACACACTGCTCACCCTGCACACTCACACACTGCGCACCCTGTACACTCACACTGCTGGCCCTGGACACCCACACACTGCACACCCTGCATACTCACACACTGCTCACACTGCATGCTCAAACACAGCTCACCCTCCATACTCACACACTGCTCACCCTGCTCACTCACACACTGCTCACCCTGAACACCCAAACACTGCTCACCCGGCATACTCACACATTGCTCACCCTGCTCACTCACACACTGCTCACCCTGCTCACTCACACACTGCGCACCCTGCCTACTCACACACTGCTGGCCGTGGACACTCACACACTGCTCACCCTGCACACTCACACATTGCTCACCCTACACATTCACACATTGCTCACCCTGCACATGCACACACTGCTGAACCTGCACACACACACACTGCTCACCCTGCACACCCACACACTGATCACCCACACACTGCTCACCCTGCACACCCACACACTGCTCACGCTGCATACTCACACACTGCTCACCCTGCACACTCACACACTGCTCACCCTGCACACTCACAAACTGCTCACCCTGCACACTCACACAGCTGGCCCTGGACACCCACACACTGCTCACCCTGCATACTCACAAATACGCACACTGCACACCCACACACTGCTTACCCTGCATACTCACACACTGCTAACCCTGCATGCTCACACACTGCTCACCCTGCATACTAACACAATGCTGGTCCTGGACACCCACATACTGCTCACCCTGCACACTCACACACTGCTCACCCTGCACACTCACACACTGCTCACTATGCACACTCAAACACTGCTCACCCTGCATACTCACACACTTCTGGCTCTGGACACCCACACACTGCTCACCCTGCACACTCACACACTGCTTACCCTGCACAATCACACATTGCTCAACCTGCTTGCTCACACACTGTAACCCTGCACACTCACACACTGCTCTCCCTGCACACTAACACACTGCACACCCTGCATACTCACACACTGCTCAATCTGCACACTCACACTGCTGGCCCTGCACAATCACACACGGCTGGACATGCACACCCACACACTGCTCACTCTGCACTCTCAAGCACTGCTCACTCTTTAACATACTGCTGGCACTGGACACCCACACACTGCTCACCCTGCACACTCAAGCACTGCTCACCCTGCACACTCACACTCTGCTCAACCTGCTCACACACACTGCTGGCAGTGGACACCCACACACTGCTCACCCTGCATACTCACACACTGCTCACCCTGCACAATCACACACTGCTCACCCTGCACACCCACATACTGCTCACCCTGCACACCCACACACTGCTCACCTTGCACACTCACGCACTGCTCGCCCTGCACACTCATACACTGCTCACCCTGCACACTGACACACTGCTCACCATGCACACTCACACACTGCTCACCCTGCACTTTCACACACTGCGCATCCTGCACACTCACACTGCTGGCCCTGGACACCCACACACTGCTCACCCTGCATACTCACACACTGCTCACACTGCATGCTCAAACACAGCTCACCCTGCATACTCACACACTGCTCACTGTGCTCACTCACCCACTGCTCACCCTGCATGCTCACACACTGCTCAATCTGCACACTCACACTGCTGGCCCTGCACAATCACACACGGCTGGACATGCACACCCACACACTACTCACTCTGCACTCTCAAGCACTGCTCACTCTTTAACACACTGCTGGCACTGTACACCCACACACTGCTCACCCTGCACACTCACACACTGCTCAACCTGCACACACACACTGCTGGCAGTGGACACCCACACACTGCTCACCCTGCATACTCACACACTGCTCACCCTGCACAATCACACGCTGCTCACCCTGCACACCCACATACTGCTCACACTGCACACCCACACACTGCTCACCTTGCACACTCACGCACTGCTCACCCTGCACACTCACGCACTGCTCACCCTGCACACTGAGACACTGCTCACCATGCACACTCACACACTGCTCACCCTGCACACTCACACACTGCTCACCCTGCACACTCACACTGCTGGCCCTGGACACCCACACACTGCTCACCCTGCATACTCACACACTGCTCACACTGCAAGCTCAAACACAGCTCACCCTGCATACTCACACACTGCTCACCGTGCTCACTCACACACTGCTCACCCTGCATGCTCACACACTGCTCAATCTGCACACTCACACTGCTGGCCCTGCACAATCACACACGGCTGGACATGCACACCCACACACTGCTCACTCTGCACTCTCAAGCACTGCTCACTCTTTAACACACTGCTGGCACTGGACACCCACACACTGCTCACCCTGCACACTCAAGCACTGCTCACCCTGCACACTCACACACTGTTCAACCTGCACACACACACTGCTGGCAGTGGACACCCACACACTGCTCACCCTGCATACTCACACACTGCTCACCCTGCACAATCACACACTGCTCACCCTGCACACCCACATACTGCTCACCCTGCACACCCACACACTGCTCACCTTGCACACTCACGCACTGCTCGCCCTGCACACTCATACACTGCTCACCCTGCACACTGACACACTGCTCACCATGCACACTCACACACTGCGCACCCTGCACATTCACACTGCTGGCCCTGGACACCCACACACTGCTCACCCTGCATACTCACACACTGCTCACACTGCATGCTCAAACACAGCTCACCCTGCATACTCACACACTGCTCACCGTGCTCACTCACACACTGCTCACCCTGCATGCTCACACACTGCTCACCCTGCACACCCACACACTGCTCACCCTGCATACTCACACACTGCTCACCCCGCATACTCACACACTGCTCACCCTGCACACTCACACACTGCTCACCTTGCATATTCACACTCTGCTGACCCTGGACACCCAAATACTGCTCACCCTGCACACCCACACACTGCTCACCCTGCACACTGACACACTGCTAATCCTGCTCACTCACACACTGCTCACCCTGCACACTCACACACTGCTCACACTGCATGCTCAAACACAGCTCACCCTGCATACTCACACACTGCTCACCCTGCTCTCTCACACACTGCTCACCCTGAACACCCAAACACTGCTCACCCTGCATACTCACACATTGCTCACCCTGCATACTCACACACTGCTCACCCTGCTCACTCACACACTGCTCACCCTGAAAACCCAAACACTGCGCACCCTGCATACTCACACACTGCTGGCCGTGGACACTCACACACTGCTCACCCTGCACACATTGCTCACCCTACACATTCACACATTGCTCACCCTGCACATGCACACACTGCTGAACCTGCACACACACACTGCTCACCCTGCACACCCACACACTGATCATCCTGCATACTCACACACTGCTCACACTGCATGCTCAAACACAGCTCACCCTGCATACTCACACACTGCTCACCCTGCTCACTCACACACTGCTCACCCTGAACACCCAAACACTGCTCACCCTGCATACTCACACACTGCTCACCCTGCTCACTCACACACTGTGCACCCTGCATACTCACACACTGCTCACCCTGCACACTCACACATTGCTCACCCTACACATTCACACATTGCTCACCCTGCACATGCACACACTGCTGAACCTGCACACACACACTGCTCACCCTGCACACCCACACACTGCTCACCCTGCATACTCACACACTGCTCACCCTGCATACTCACACACTACTCACCCTGCACACTCACACACTGCTCACCTTGCATATTCACACTCTGCTGACCCTGGACACCCAAACACTGCTCACCCTGCACACCCACACACTGCTCACCCCACACACAGACACACTGCTAATTCTGCACACTCACACACTGCTCACCCTGCACACTCACACACTGCGCACCCTGTATACTCACACACTGCGCACCCTGTATACTCACACTGCTGGCCCTGGACACCCACACACTGCTCACCCTGCATACTCACACACTGCTCGCACTGCATGCTCAAACACAGCTCACCCTCCATACTCACACACTGCTCACCCTGCTCACTCACACACTGCTCACCCTGAACACCCAAACACTGCTCACCCTGCATACTCACACATTGCTCACCCTGCATACTCACACACTGCTCACCCTGCTCACTCACACACTGCGCACCCTGCATACTCACACACTGCTGGCCATGGACACTCACACACTGCTCACACTGCACACTCACACATTGCTCACCCTACACATTCACACATTGCTCACCCTGCACATGCACACTCTGCTGAACCTGCACACACACACACTGCTCATCCTGCACACCCACACACTGATCACCCACACACTGCTCACCCTGCACACCCACACACTGCTCACGCTGCATACTCACACACTGCTCACCCTGCACACTCACACACTGCTCACCCTGCACTCTCAAACACTGCTCACTATTTAACACACTGCTGGCCCTGGATACTCACACACTGCTCACCCTGCACAGTCACACACTGCTCACCCTTCACACTCATGCACTGTTCACTCTTTAACAGACTGCTGGCCGTGGACACCCACACACTGCTCACCCTGCACACTCACACCCTCCTTGCCCTGCACAATCACACATTGCTCAACCTGTTCACTCACACACTGCTCACCCTGCACACTCACACACTGCTCTCCCTGTGTTGGACAGGCCACATGAAGGGCTTGCTCCCTCCCCGCATGACAGGGCCCGAGCCCCGGCCCCCCAGGTGTTACCCACAGAAACAACCCGCACCCCGTGTCATACGGGACTCCTGCCCCCGGACATCTCTGTATCATGGGGCCGAACCACTACCGGCTTCCTCGCCCGGCCCGGGTGCCATCTTTGACACTGCACCACGAGGCCGCATGGCCTCAGCTCGACCCTAACCCTGGGCCTGGCCAAGCCCCGACATCCCGGCACCACCATCCACCCAGGAGGTGAACGGACCACTTGGCAGGTCGATGGGAGAAAGAAGTGTCGATGGCTCTCCCCCGCCAGGTGCCGATCGCCCCCAGCTCCCCCGGGCGCTGGCTCCACCCCCCTGCTGGGTGTCTGGACTCCCTCACCCCGGACCTCCCGGCCTCCAAGTGCGAGGGGCCGAACATCAAAGGGCGCCAGACCTATAACTGGGGCAGCTCCAGAACAGGAAGGCAGTTGTATCCTGGAGTCGAGAGACACCGAGAAGAACTCATCCTTGACGGACTACCGGTGCTGCCGTAGCCCTGCCTTGTGAACTATCACTCTGCCTGCTGGCGCTGCCGCGGCCTTCTGCATCCTCCATCCTCGTCGGGACCTGCTGGCGCTGCCACGGACCGTTGTACCTACCACCTTCATTGGGACCTGCTGGCGCTGCCGCGGACCGTTGTAACTACCACCTTCGTTGGGACCTGCTGGCGCTGCCGCGGCCCGTTGTAACCTCCACCTTCATCGGGACCTGCTGGCGCTGCCGCGGACCGTGTAACGACCACCTTCACCGGGACCTGCTGGCGCTGCCGCGGCCCGTCCAACTAGAACACCGAGCTCGAGGATTGTGAGCTATCCATCATTTCAGCGCATCTACCAGATTGGTAACAAGACTGTCCCGCTACCCCCTTTCCCAACCAAGAGACTAGAATCGAGGGGACCCCTGAGTCCTGACCTCCTTGTACCATTCTATCGTACCTAAAGATTGCTTATAAATAACGTTAAAACCTATCTTTGTGTGGTCTACATCTGTGGGGGGGAAGTTACTCATCTGTACGATCGCTGGAGACGGCTCTCCCCGGAGACCTCTCCCCTTGTCCTCGGCCGACCCTCCCGGTCCGTCTAACACCCTGCACACTAACACAATGCGCACCCGGCATACTCACACACTGCTCGCCCTGCACACACACACTGCTCACCCTCCACACTCACACACTGCTCACCCTGCAAACCCATACACTGCTCACCCTGCACACCCACACACTGCTCACACTCACACACTGCTCACCCTGCACACCCACACACTGCTCACACTGCATACACACACTGCTCACCCTGCATGATCTCACACAGCTGGCCCTGCACACCCACACACAGCTCACCCTGCACACCCACACACTGCTCACCCTGCACACTCAAGCACTGCTCAGTCTTTAACACACTGCTGGCCCTGGACACCCACACACTGCTCAACCTGCACACCCACACACTGCTCACCCTGCACACTCACACACTGCTCACCTTGCATATTCACACTCTGCTGACCCTGGACACCCAAACACTGCTCACCCTGCACACCCACACACTGCTCACCCTGCACACTGACCCACTGCTAATCCTGCACACTCACACACTGCTCACCCTGCACACTCACACACTGCACACCCTGTACACTCACACTGCTGGCACAGGACACCCACACACTGCTCACCCTGCATACTCACACACTGCTCACACTGCATGCTCAAACACAGCTCACCCTCTATACTCACACACTGCTCACCCTGCTCACTCACACACTGCTCACTGTGAACACCCAAACACTGCTCACCCTGCATACTCACACATTGCTCACCCTGCATACTCACACACTGCTCACCCTGCTCAATCACACACTGCGCACCCTGCATACTCACACACTGCTGGCCGTGGACACTCACACACTGCTCACCCTGCACACTCACACATTGCTCACCCTACACATTCACACATTGCTCACCCTGCACATGCACACACTGCTGAACCTGCACACACACACACTGCTCACCCTGCACACCCACACACTGCTCACCCTGCACACCAACACACTGCTCATGCTGCATACTCACACACTGCTCACTCTGCACACTCACAAACTGCTCACCATGCATACTCACACACTGCTGGCCCTGTACACACACATACTGCTCATCCTGCTCACTCAGACACTGCTAACCCTGCATACCCACACACTGCTCACCCTGCATACCCGCACACTGCTCACCCTGCACACCCACACACTGCTCACCCTGCACTCTCACACACTGCTCACCCTGCACACTTACACAATGCTCACCCTGCACACTCACACACTACTCCCCCTGCACACTCACACACTGCTCAACCTGCACACTCACCCATTGCTCACCCTGCACTCTCAAACACTTGTAACTCTTCAACACATTGCTGGCCCTGGAAACACACACTCTGCTCACCCTGCACACTCAGACACTGCTCACCCCGCATACTCAAACACTGCTCACCCTGCATGCTCACACACTGCTCACCCTGCATACTACAACACTGCTGGTCCTGGACACCCACACACTGCTCACCCTGCACACTCACATACCACTCACACTCACACACTGCTCACCCTGCACAACCACACACACTGCTCACCCTGCTTACTCACACACTGCAAACCCTGCATACTCACACACTACTCACTCTGCACACTCACAAACTGCTCACCCTGCATACTCACACACTGCTCACCCTGCATGCTCACACACTGCTCACCCTGCATACTAACACACTGCTGGTCCTGGACACCCACACACTGCTCACCCTGCACAAAAACACACAGCTCACCCTGCATACTCACACTCTTCTCACCCTGCATACTCACACACTGCTCACCCTGCATGCTCACACACTGCTCACCCTGCATACTAACACACTGCTGGTCCTGGATACCCACACACTGCTCACCCTGCACAAAAACACACAGCTTACCCTGCATACTCACACTCTGCTCACCCTGCACACTCACAAACTGCTCATCCTGCATACTCACACACTGCTGGCCCTGGAAACCCAAACACTGCTCAACCTGCTCACTCACACACTGCTCACCCTGCATACCCACTGTGAGACCGGCCTCGTGGCGTGGGCCCTCCCGACCAGCAAGTTACCCTGCAACCACGCCGAACCTCGTTGATACATACTTCCGGCTCCCGCGGGCCAACATCCCGAGGGCCGACCAGATCCCCAACACGCATGCCCGGCCGAGGGAGGGCGAAACCCCCCCCCAAAACCAGACCGAGAGGCGCCGATCCTGTCACACCTCTGGTCTCTCCCCCGAGGGCGGTTTCGATCGACCACCAGGCTCCCGGGGAGCAGGCGCCTCGCCCGCTGGGTGTCTGGAGTCCCTCCCGGACCCACCTGAACAGATCAAAGGGCCGAGCAACAGGAAACCCCGACACACCGCCCCCCAGGCACCAGACCCCTCTCCGCGAGGACCCCGGACTTCAAAGAGGAGGGGGAGTATAACAAGGGGTGCTGAAGGGATGAAAGGACAGAAGACCTGGACTGACGAGAGCCTGCTGACCTGGTCGCGGCTCGATCGCTCCCCGAACCGAAGAACGCTACCCGAACTCTGAACCATCTGAGCCCTGCTGATGCTGTCGCGGCTCCCCGAACTCTGAACCATCTGAGCCCTGCTGACGCTGTCGCGGCTCCCCGAACTCTGAACCATCTGAGCCCTGCTGACGCTGTCGCGGCTCCCCAAACTCTGAACCATCTGAGCCCTGCTGACGCTGTCGTGGCTCCCCGAACTTTGAACCATCTGAGCCCTGCTGACGCCGTCGCGGTTCCCTGATCTACGAACCTCCGGTGCCTGCTGAGTGACTCGCGGCCCGCTCCTCCAAGAGAAACGGCAGAGATTGCCGAGAGAAACAACATCCCCTCAGCTCGAGGATTGAGAGCTGTGCGCCGGATACCTCGCAGAGACACTGATTCAAAGACTGTCCCACTACCCCTTTTCCCTCATCACGAGATCGCTGCCGCTTGTGGCATCAATTCTGCACCTGCCTTCCGGATCATAAAGATCCCTGACAACTACCGATAAAAGTCTATTGTCTTACAACGAATTACTGTGTGGTGTCCCTCTATCCGAAGAGAGAGTAAGCGCGGCGTGTGCGATCCTAGGTACGAGACCCTTCCAGGAAGGGCCTCCCCGCTCTTGCTCGGCATAACTCTGGGAAAGGTGGGCCTCCGGGTGGTCAGGAACGCATTCCGAAGCCTCCCCGGGGAACGCCTTCCAACACCCACACACTGCTCACCCTGTATACCCACACACTGCTCACCCTGTACCCCCACACACTGCTCACCCTGCACACTCACACATTGCTCACCCTGCACTCTCAAGCACTGCTAACTCTTTAACACATTACTGGCCCTGGACACACACACTCTGCTCACCCTGCACACCCACACACTGCTCACCCCGCAAACTGACACACTGCTCACCCTACATGCTCACACAATGCTCACACTGCATACTAACACACTGCTGGTGCTGGACACCCACACACTGCTCACCCTGCACAACCACACACTGCACACCCTGCCTACTCACACACTGCTCCCCCTGCACACTCACAAACTGCTCACCCTGCACACTCACACAGCTGGCCCTGGACAACCACACACTGCTCACCATGCATACTCACAAATACGCACACTGCACACCCACACACTGCTTACCCTGCATACTCACACACTGCTAACCCTGCATGCTCACACACTGCTCACCCTGCATACTAACACAATGCTGGTCCTGGACACCCACATACTGCTCACCCTGCACACTCATACACTGCTCACCCTGCACACTCACACACTGCTCACTATGCACACTCAAACACTGCTCACCCTGCATACTCACACACTGCTGGCCCTGGACACCCACACACTGCTCACCCTGCACACTCACACACTGCTTGCCCTGCACAATCACACATTGCTCAACCTGCTTGCTCACACACTGCTCACTCACACACTGCTCTCCCTGCACATTAACACACTGCGCACCCTGCATACTCACACACTGCTCAATCTGCACACTCACACTGCTGGCCCTGCACAATCACACACGGCTGGACATGCACACCCACACACTGCTCACTCTGCACTCTCAAGCACTGCTCACTCTTTAACACACTGCTGGCACTGGACACCCACACACTGCTCACCCTGCACACTCAAGCACTGCTCACCCTGCACACTCACACACTGCTCAACCTGCACAAACACACTGCTGGCAGTGGACACCCACACACTGCTCACCCTGCATACTCACACACTGCTCACCCTGCACAATCACACACTGCTCACCCTGCACACCCACATACTGCTCACCCTGCACACCCACACACTGCTCACCTTGCACACTCATGCACTGCTCCCCCTGCACACTCATACACTGCTCACCCTGCACACTGACACACTGCTCACCCTGCACACTCACACACTGCTCACCCTGCTCTTTCACACACTGCACACCCTGCACACTCACACTGCCGGCCCTGGACACCCACACACTGCTCACCCTGCATACTCACACACTGCTCACACTGCATGCTCAAACACAGCTCACCCTGAATACTCACACACTGCTCACCATGCTCACTCACACACTGCTCACCCTGCATGCTCACACACTGCTCACCCTGCACACCCACACACTGCTCACCCTGCATACTCACACACTACTCCCCCTGCACACTCACACGCTGCTCACCTTGCATATTCACACTCTGCTGACCCTGGACACCCAAACACTGCTCACCCTGCACACCCACACACTGCTCACCCTGCACACTGACACACTGATAATCCTGCACACTCACACGCTGCTCACCCTGCACACTCACACACTGTTCACACTGCATGTTCAAACACAGCTCACCCTGCATACTCACACACTGCTAACCCTGCTCACTCACACACTGCTCACCCTGAACTCCGAAACACTGCTCCCCCTGCATACTCACACATTGCTCACCCTGCATACTCACACACTGCTCACCCTGCTCACTCACACACTGCTCACCCTGCTCACTCACACACTGCTCACCCTGCTCACTCGCACACTGCTCACCCTGAAAACCCAAACACTGCTCACCCTGCATACTCACACATTGCTCACCCTGCATACTCACACATTGCTCACCCTGCTCACTCACACACTGCGCACCCTGCATACTCACACACTGCTGGCCATGGACACTCACACACTGCTCACCCTGCACACTCACACATTGCTCACCCTACATGTTAGACCCGGCCTCGTGGCATGGCCATCCCTGTCCCCGCACCACATAACCTGACCCATGCACCTCACGCCGCCCCCGAGCACACGGCCTAGCCGATCCTTCCCACCAGAACATACACACACCCGACCCGGATTTCCCCGTCCGTGGCCTTCCTCCTTTCGGCCACACCGGGCCCGCGTGCCAACTTCATGCACCATGATGGCCGCCCGGCCCCAGCGCGACCCTGGCCTAGAGGCGCCACTTCGGCTGGGGGACATCGCGCTCCCATTGGGAAGAGAGAGGGAGGAGCAGTTTCCATCGCACCTCTGAGCTCCCCTGGGAAGGTGGGTTTCGATCGGCCCGCCGGCCTCCCCGAGGGCTGGCTCCACGCCTGCTGGGTGTCTGGGACTCCTCCCGACCCGGCCCTGAAAGGATCAAAAGACAATGGCAGGAAACCCCGACAAGCGACCCCCAGGTGACGAGACCCCTGCCTGCACAGACTCCGGACATCAAAGAGGAGTCGTCCTATAACAAGGGGTGCTCTGGGACTATCCGGCAGATTCGCCTTTGGAAACACCTGAGCCCTGCTGAGTGACTCTCGGCTCCCTGAAGATCGTAAGACCTCTGAACTTGTGCTTGAGCCCTGCTGAGTGACTCGTGGCTCCCTGAAGATCGTAAGACCTCCGAACTTGTGCTTGAGCCCTGCTGAGTGACTCGCGGCTCCCTGAAGATCGTAAGACCTCCGAACCTGTGCTTGAGCCCTGCTGAGTGACTCGCGGCTCCCCGAAAAGATCGTAAGACCTCCGAACTTGTGCTTGAGCCCTGCTGAGTGACTCGCGGCTCCCACAGACTCTCTTGGCCCCGCCGGACCCCGACGACGACAAGCGTATTCCCCAGCTCGAGGATTGTGAGCTGTGCGCCGGGTACGCCCCTGCATTTGATCCATATCCCCAAAGACTGTCCTGCTACCTCCTACCCCCGTCTCTGTGAGCCCGTGCTCTCCTTGTATATATTTGCCTTGCTGATCATAAAGATCCTACGACTCCGATCTGATAAAGATTTGTTCTTAAGAACTCACGGTGTGGTGTCTCTTTGTCGTGTGGTGCCGAGTGTACGATCCTAGATACGAGATTGCTCCCCTGAGGAGTCTCCCGCCAGTGCCCGGCTACGATACCTTGAGGGTTGACCTCAGGCTAGTCAGTGCCCCCTCCGGGCCCCTCTGAGGTCGCCTTCTAACACTACACAAGCACACATTGCTCACCCTGCACATGCACACACTGCTGAACCTGCACACACACACACTGCTCACCCTGCACACCCACACACTGCTCACCCTGCATACTCACACACTGCTCACACTGCATGCTCAAACACAGCTCACCCTGCATACTCACACACTGCTCACCCTGCTCACTCACACACTGCTCACCCTGAACACCCAAACACTGCTCACCCTGCATACTCCCACATTGCTCACCCTGCATACTCACACACTGCTCACCCTGCTCACTCACACACTGCGCACCCTGCATACTCAAAAACTGCTGGCTGTGGACACTCACACACTGCTCACCCTGCACACTCACACATTGCTCACCCTACACATTCACACATTGCTCACCCTGCACATGCACACACTGCTGAACCTGCACACACACACACTGCTCACCCTGCACACCCACACACTGCTCACCCCGCATACTCACACACTGCTCACCCTGCATACTCACACACTACTCACCCTGCACACTCACACACTGCTCACCTTGCATATTCACACTCTGCTGACCCTGGACACCCAAACACTGCTCACCCTGCACACCCACACACTGCTCACCCTGCACACTGACACACTGCTAATCCTGCACACTCACACACTGCTCACCCTGTGTGAGAAGTTGGCCTGATGTATGATGTCACTAGTTCTAGTGTACACCTTATATCAGTCCAAATATCCTTATGGTGATTGGTTGTAAAGTCAACCTTACAGACCATCTATCCTAGTGGTAGCATGGACAAGAGCAGTCTTAGGCTAAACTCTGAATGGCATGTGAAGCCAGCTGTGATACCATATATAATCCCTTGAATACCAAATGAAAGGACACCACAACAGATATATATATAAAATAAAGTGTATTTATTTTAGTCAAACCCTCAGCACTCTTTATGAGATTAGAGGTAAGTACAACACAGTCTAATTTATGCATACATTAAGTCACACAGGTAAGTAATACAGTTAGGCCCTAGGGGCCACGCAAACCATATACTAAGTAAGTGGTATAAGGACCACGGTCACGGAAATAGGATAGGCCTAGGCCATCGCTGGGGCTACACTACATTAGCAACAGTTAGGAAGTGGGAGGCCCACGGGATTCAGGTGCAGAGTGGAAACACTCACGCGTAATGCGTAAAAGTCGATAGAATCACTAGCAGTTAGAAATAAACAGTTTTAGGACACTTCTGATATAGCTAGAAAGTCGAGACTCGGAAACTAGACCCTAGGATAGTCAATACCCTTGTGAGCACCGAAGTACCCAAGTTACCTAGCCCACAGGCTGCGGGTGCATAGGTGTGAACTTGCGTCAGGTTTCGTCGTGGACTTCTATGGATGCCTGAAGGAAAGTTGCTGACAGGCGGTCAGTGAAGTGTGTCCGGTGGATCCCAAGGCTGGGATCAAGAAGAGAGGAGACCTGCAAGCAGAAGGGACAGAGTCAAGGTCACTAGCAAGTGACCACGTGGAACCAGGAAGGAACCAGGCGATGTCGCGAAGGTTGCAGGTGAAGGTGAAGCTTGTCGCTGCAGCCACGAGGACCAGGGAACGTCGAGGACGACCAGGACCAGGAGGTGAGCTGTCCCACGAAGGCTCTTGCTGTCGGCGGCGTCGAAGTTGGACTAGGACTCACCAAGCCTTGGCAAGCGGAACCCACGAAGAACGGAGGACTTGCTTCTGGTGCAGACCAGGAAGGTCTGGGGTTTTTCTTCTTGGCAGAGAAGCGGGAGCCAATCTGGAGGAGTCAAACCAGCGCTGAAGATTTCAGGATGCGTCGTCTCAAAGGCCACTAGCCAGCGGGCAAGCAACCGGACAGATGCGGCAAGCAGGAAAATGCAGAAGGGCCCCACGCAGGACTCATGGAGTGTGGGGGGCTGATCTTCGGTGCAGATGGTGCTTGGGGTTGGGGCTTCTCAATCCCCGGTGCACAACTTCGAGGGTGCCTCAGAAGCTGCGCTTGAAGATACTAGCCACTTTTCCCAGGTAGCCGGTCCCACGTCTCTCGTCGCCTCCACGGATCTCAGCACGGCTGTGGATGTGGATCAGGGTCGGAGAAGTCTGGAAGTCAAGGCTCTGGTCGGGCTCTGCAGTCGGTCCCTCGTAGAACTTCAGCAATGCAAAGGGTAGTCTCTTGATGGTGCCTGTTTGCACAGGGTAGCCACTCCTTGGCCACAAGGGAGATTCTTCAGTCTTCTTCTTTCGTCGAATGTCGAAGGTCCAGAGTTTCTGTTCAAGTTGCAGGTTCAGGATAATCTAAAGTCTTGAGGCCCAACTCCCACTCTTATACTAATCTGGGGGGCTGGGATACCTGCTAGGTCACGCCTTATGGGCGCCAGGGCTGGGGCTGGAGTGCCCCAGCACCGGGTTGAACTGGACTATGCACGGGACACCTTGTGTGCCCCAGGCATGTCTCATTCTATTCATCCCTCCCTGCCCCAATACACTCAGGCCTGTCTGGGGTGGTGCTAGCACCTCCCAAGGCAGGAAACCTATTGTCCAAGCCTCCCTTGCCGGGATCACTCCCAGCAGCAGGAGGTCAGACTCGTGTCTGTGGCAGCAGCATCCATTTTGTGATGCTGGGGCTCTGGTTAACTTTAACCGGGTAAGTAGGTTACAACATGTCTTCTCCCTCTAGAAGGGAGGGATAATATCCTCATCCCCAGAAATGGGATGGGGGTATTATTCCAAAGTGTTAGACACCTTACACAACATGTTTTGATAAAGCCAAACCATAGTTACCATAACCGTTTAAGATTATAAGGCACTTTAAGAGTATATGGTAGGCTATATCATAGAACAGCTATAAGGACATGGTTCCGAAAGCTGCAGATAGGCTCAGCTCATGCTAGAGCACCATCTCACATGTTACCAAGCACTCTGCCTCCAGGATTGTTAAGGCCTGCCATAGGAGTGGCTGATAGGTACACATGTGTCTATATGTAAGTTAGGTATAGGAATACTACACCTAAGCAAGGGGTGATTACACGACCTTGCCCCAGCTGAGTGATCAGCCAGTTGTGTCATAATGGAAGGCCAGGCCAGGGGTGGCATAATACATGCTGCAGCCCCTGGTAGGCCTAGGGTACACCTATGCCCTGGGTACCTAGGGTACACTGTACAGGGGCCAATAAGGTGATCCTATTCCAATGGGTTATGCACCTAAAGAACATAGTATCAATTTAGAGAGAGAACAGCAGGGCTGTGGGTCTGGTTAGCAGGCCCACAGCCACATCTAAGTCGAAAGCCAGTAAAGCAAAAGCAAAAAGTGGGGGTGAACATAGAAAGCAGACCCTACTCTCCTACACAACCCCCCCCCCCCAAACTTAGGGACATTAAACTAACCTTGACCAGTTAAGTCTTCATGTTCTAAGTGGAAATATCTGGAGAGTCCATCTGCATTGGCATGGTCAGTCCCAGGTCTATGTTCCACTGTGAAGTCCATCCCCTGTAGGGAAATGGACCACCTAAGAAGTTTGGGATTTTCACCCTTCATCTGATTTAGCCACAAGAGGGGATTATGGTCTGTCTGAATCTTGAAGTGAGTGCCAAACAAGTATGGCCTCAGCTTCTTCAGGGCCCAAACCACAGCAAAGGCCTCCCTCTCAATAGCTGACCAACGTTTCTCTCTAGGGGTCAGCCTTCTACTTATAAAAGCAATGGGCTGGTCTTGACCATCTACATTCAGTTGTGAAAGAACAGCTCCCACACCTAACTCAGAAGCATCTGTCTGGACAATGAACTCTTTGGAGTAGTCTGGACTTTTCAGAATAGGTGCACTGCACATGGCCTGCTTCAGGTCATCAAATGCTTTTTGACAGCTTACTGTCCACTGAACTTTGTTTGGCATCTTCTTGGAGGTCAAGTCATTAAGTGGTGTCACAATGGACCCATAGTTCTTAACAAACTTTCTGTAGTACCCAGTCAGGCCCAAGAAAGCTCTGACCTGAGTCTGGGTAGTTGGAGGAGCCCAGTCCTTTATGGTCTGGATCTTACTCTCCAGTGGTTGAACCTGACCCCCACCAACTAGGTGGCCCAGGTATACAACCTTGCTCTGCCCTATCTGGCACTTAGTGGCCTTGATAGTGAGGCCTGCCTTTTGCAGGGCCTCTAAAACATTCCTCAGGTGGACCAGGTGATCCTCCCAGGTGGAGCTAAAGACAGCAATATCATCAAGATAAGCTGCACAATAATCATCCAACCCAGTAAGGACTTGATTCACCAACCTTTGGAAAGTGGCAGGTGCATTCTTCAAATCAAAGGGCATTACCACAAATTGATAATGTCCTCCTGGGGTCGAGCAAGCAGTTTTGGCCTTTGCATTCTCAGCTAGTCTGATCTGCCAGTAGCCTGCTGTCAGGTCAAATGTGCTCAAAAACTTAGCAGCTGCCAGTCTGTCAATGAGCTCATCTGCCCTAGGTATTGGGTGGGCATCTGTCCTAGTGACAGCATTGAGACCTCTGTAATCCACGCAAAACCTCATCTCTCTCCTACCATCTTGGGTGTGAGGTTTTGGCACAAGAACTACAGGACTAGCCCAAGGGCTCTCTGAAGGTTCAATGACTCCCAGCTCCAACATCTTTTGTACCTCCACTTTTATGCAGTCCCTGACATGGTCAGGTTGCCTGTAGATTTTACTCTTCACAGGCAGACTGTCACCAGTGTCCACCTCATGGGTGCACCAGTTTGTCTGACTTGGGATCAGAGAGAACATATGTCTGTAGGACTGCAGAACTTGTCTGCAGTCCTGTTGCTGATGGACAGTGAGGCTATCAGAAAAGACCACACCATCAACTGAGCCATCATCAGGGTTCTGAGTCAACAGGTCTGGGAGAGGGCCACTCTCTTCCTCCTGCCCCTCATCTGTAGCCATGAGTAAGCCCATGTCTGCCCTGTCAACATATGCCTACAATCTGATGACATGAAGCACCCTGTGGGGGCTTCTGGGAGTCCCAAGGTCAACCAAGTAGGTGACTTCTCCCTTTTTCTCAACAATAGTGTGGGGTCCAGACCATTTGTCTTGGAGTGCTGCTGGGGCCACTGGCTCCAACACCCACACTTTCTGCCCTGGCTGGTAAACAGTCAGCACAGCTTTTTGGTCATGCCAAGCTTTTTGGAGTTCTTGGCTTGCCTCAAGGTTTTTAGAAGCCTTCTTCATATACTCTGCCATCCTGGAGCGGAGACCAAGTACATAATCCACTATGTCAAGTTTTGGTTGTCTGAGAGGTCTCTCCCATCCTTCCCTTACCAAACACAGGGGTCCTCTTACAGGATGCCCAAACAAAAGCTCAAAAGGGCTGTAGCCAACCCCCTTTTGTGGGACCTCTCTGTAAGCAAACAGAAGGCAGGGTAAAAGGATGTCCCATCTTCGCCTAAGCTTGTCTGGTAAACCTTTTATCATTCCCTTTAGGGTCTTGTTGAATCTCTCAACAAGCCCATTGCACTGTGGGTGATAGGGTGTGGTGAACTTGTAGTTCACACCACACTCCTTCCACATTGCAGTCAAGTATCCTGACATGAAGTTGGCACCTCTGTCAGAAATGACCTCCTTTGGAAAGCCCACTCTGGAGAATACTCCAAGCAGGGCCCTTGCCACAACAGGAGCTGTTGTGGTCCTCAGGGGAATAGCTTCTGGATACCTGGTGGCATGGTCCACTATCACCAGTATGAATCTGTGCCCAGATGCTGTTTGTGGGTCCATTGGTCCTACAATATCTATGCCCACTCTTTCAAAGGGAACCCCCACCACAGGTAGTGGTATGAGGGGGGCCTTTGTGGTGCCACCTGATTTGCCACTGGCTTGGCAGGTGACACAGGAGCGACAAAACTCCTTAGTATATTCTGACATATGGGGCCAGTGAAAGTGAGGGACAAGTGTGAGACCGGCCTCACGGCGTTGCCCTCCCAATCATCCAGCCAACCTGCAACCACCCTCAAGACACGACATCTCCGACTCCGGCCGCCCCAGCCACCCAGATCCGAGGGCCGGCCAGAGCCCTGACAGACTCGACACCCTACCACGCATGTCCGACCGAGGGAGCGGGAACCCTCGAGCCAGACCCAAAGGCGCCAGCCCAGTCACACCTCGGGTCGCCTTCCCCGGGAAGACTCGATCGGCCACCAGGCCCCTGGGGAGCAGGCGCCTCCCCTGCCGAGCGTCTGGGGTCCCTCCCAGACCCACCTGAAAAGACCAAAGAAGTGAGCGGCAGGAAATCCCGCCGAACCCCCTCTGTCACCCCAGTCCCCCCTCTGCGAGGACCCCGGACTTCAAAGAGCAAGCGGAGTATAACAAGGGGTGCCGGAGAAACAAAGGCAGAGAAGACCTGGAACCATCCGAGCCTGCTGACGCTGTCGCGGCTCCTGAACGCTGAAGTCACCTGGGCCTGCTGAGTGACTCGCGGCCTCTTGCTATTGAACCATCTGAGCCCTGCTGACGAGGTCGCGGCTCCCGAGCACTGAACCACCTGGGCCTGCTGAGTGACTCGCGGCCCCCAGCTATTGAACCATCTGAGCCCTGCTGACGAGGTCGCGGCTCCCGAGCACTGAACCACCTGGGCCTGCTGAGTGACTCGCGGCCCCCAGCTATTGAACCATCTGAGCCTTGCTGACGGAATCGCGGCTCCCGAACTCCGACCACCTGTGCCTGCTGAGAGACTCGCGGCGCTCCCCTTGAGGACGACTCGGTAAGAGATCGCCCAGAGAATCGACACCCTCCAGCTCGAGGATTGTGAGCTATCCGCAGGGTATTTCGCAGAGACACTATCTTGAAAGACTGTCCCGCTACCCCCATTCCCCACGACCGATTTGTGGTACTTCGTGCCACTGCTGTACTACTTGCATCTTGGATCATAAAGATCCCTTGAAAATCATCGATAAAAAAGACCTATCGTCCTACAAAGAATACGTGTGGTGTCACTCTGTTCGTAGTGTATATCAGGGTGTGCGCGCCTAGCTCGGCCTACATGGGAGAGGTGGGTCAAAGGGGTGGGCAAAACGGGCATCGAACCCCCCTCCGGCGAACGCCTTTCCAACATTTGGTGGCAGACGACGGGATCCGAGCCGACACCGAAAGAGAGCGCGCAGTAAATGACTGACACACTACCAAACAGAGATGGAAGGAGAAACCTCCCTGGGTGCCGCAGGTACCGAAATAAGCTCACCGTTCCGAGAGGATCAATTGGACTATTACACACACAGAGAATTAAAACAGTTTTGCAAAGACCTTGGCATCGCTACCACCGGATTAAGCACAAAGGAAGACTTCCAGAAAGTATTGAAAACCTGGGTCGAGACGGGGGCACCCCCGACCCAAACGGAAGGAGACTCTGCCCATGAACCACAAAGCATCCCGGCGAGAAACAACGGGCCAGAGGGGAACCTGTCCCCCGAGGAGTTAGCGGACCGAGAGAGAAGCCGCAACCACGAACTTGAACTGGCAAAACTAAAAATCGAGGGAGAACTAAAACTAGCAGAGAAAAAGTTGGCCGTCGAGCAGTTACGGCTACAAGGGGAACTCGAAGAGAAGAGACGCCAAAGAGAGCACGACGAAAAGAAGCTCCAGCTAGAACATAAACGCAGCCTGAAGGAGATCGAGTGGCGGGCTAAAAACGAAAAGTCACAGCCACCCGGGAATCCACCGCCCGCTCCCACCGGGGAAACCAAAGTCCACATCCCCAAGGATGTGGTAAAAGAGTATTACAAGAACGACGATATCCAGCAGTGGTTTAAGGCCTACGAAGTCGCCATGACCTCTCACCGAGTCCCGCAGAAGGATTGGGGGGCTGGCCTATGGGGCCGGTTCTTAAGCGAAGGAAGAGACACCCTGCTAGATCTGCCCTCCACGGTCATGAACTCCTACAGCCACATGAAGGAAGCCCTCCTGGGCCGGTATGGACTCACCCCCGAAATGTACCGACAACGGTTCCGAGATTGTAAGAAGATACCGGGCACCACGTGGGTAGAATACGTGAACTTTTACAGCCGAGCCTTGGACGGGTGGATCAAGGGTAGCAAGGTCTCCACCTTCGAAGAACTGTTTGATCTGATTGCCTGGGAACATTTAGCGGCCAATTGCTTTGTAGAACTGCGCCAGCATCTCCTGGACAGCAAACTCACCAACCCTCGGAAGCTGGCCGCTGAGGCTGATCGTTGGGTGAATACCCGAGCCACCCGAGGCCCCGTGGGGGACTACGGCCGCCACAATCAAGGCCCCCCCCGCCAGAGGGGCGGAGGGAACCACGGCCAACCAAGAGACTTCCCCGGGGGGTCCTCAACCAGCCCCCCCAGCAGCCCACCAGCGGCGGGTTCAGCACCGTCTCCAGCAAGCACCGGAGTCGCAGGACGGCTAGGTCCACGAGCTAGGATCACCTGCTTCCGCTGCCAACGGCCCAGACACTACGCCAATGACCCCCAGTGTCCCCAGTATCAGCGAACCACAACGACCAACCCCCCGGTACGGCAGATGGCCTCCGTGGCTCTGGGGGAAGAGATGGAGGACTCAGAAGAATGGGAACCGGCGGCCATGGCCCTGGTCTCCCTTGGTGATCGAGAAATGGTCCCCGGGACACCCTTGCCCGCCAACACAAAGAAATACCGACAGCAAGTGACCATCAACGGCCACCGAGTCGAGGGCCTCCGCGACACCGGGGCGAGCGTCACCCCGGTCCACCACAGCCTAATTTCCGAAGACCAGATCCTAACCGGTGCCCTCTGCCCGGTCGTATCCTCCGACAATTCTGAGAGCCTCTGCCAGATGGCGCTGGTGCCCTTCGAGTGGGGAGGGGTCTCCGGAGAACTGAAGGTAGCGGTCCGGACATCACAGCCCGTAGACTGCCTCCTGGGCAACGACCTGGAGAGTTTCCCGTGGGGGCAAGTAGAACGAAGAGCCCATCTGGAGATGATGGGCCTACCAGAATGGGTCTGCGCCACCACGCGCTCCATGACCGCGCGATTGCCTCTCTCCGAGGGCAGTAAGGCCCTCCTACCGAACACTATCCCCGAGAGCCGGGACACTCTACCAGAAGCGGACAACCCTCCTTCGGAGGGAGAAGAGGACACTAACCCGGGAGAAGGGCCAGAACCTTCCGCCCCGGAGGCCCTGACTGAGCTCGGAGAACAGCCCGAGATGGGCCAGTGGCGCTGTGAGGGGGGGCCCTCCCGGGAAGAGTTCTGCCAGGAACAGGCCACTTGCCCCTCCCTCGTGGGACTCAGACAACAAGCCGAAGCCCAGGCCGCCGGTGACTGAACCGGAACCCATTGGATCTATTGGGACAATGGCCTCCTATACAGCGAGCAAAAGTCCGCCGAGCTAGGCGCAGCCCGGGTACTGGTGGTACCCCTGCGTTTCCGGAGCCTCCTCCTGGGCCTGGCCCACAATGTACCCTTGGCAGGACACTTAGGCCAAGACAAGACATATCAGCGATTGGTTACCCACTTCTATTGGCCCAAAATGCGAGCGAATGTAGAAGTACACTGCAAATCCTGCCTCACGTGCCAGGGCAGTGGGAAGAGTGGCGGAAAACGCAAAGCTCCCTTACAACCGTTCCCCGTTGTGAGTACCCCGTTCGAGCGGGTCGGCATCGACATCGTGGGACCCCTGGATCCGAAGACCGCCCAGGGCCACAGATTCATCCTTGTCCTGGTGGACCATGCCACCCGCTACCCCGAGGCCATCCCCCTCCGCACCGTGACGGCTCCCGTGGTGGGCCGAGCTCTCATGGGGATCTTCTCCCGTGTCGGATTTCCCCGCGAGGTTGTGAGTGATCGCGGCACTAACTTTATATCCCGCTACATGAAGTCCCTGTGGCAGCAGTGCGGAGTCACATATAAGTTCACGACCCCCTACCACCCCCAGGGCAACGGCCTAGTGGAACGCTTCAACCGAACCCTAAAGGGAATGATCCTGGGCCTCGAAGAGCCCCTGCGCCGGAAATGGGACGTCCTCCTCCCTTGCCTCCTGTTCGCATACCGAGAAGTTCCCCAAAAGTCTCTGGGGTTCGGCCCCTTCGAACTGCTATATGGACATCCCGTCCGAGGGCCCCTGAGCCTGGTCAAAGAGGGCTGGGAGACAAGCCCCCGGGGGATACCCCCTGATGTGTTCCGCTACATCCTGGCGCTCCGCAACCAGACGAGGAAGTTCAGAGAACTCGCAGAGGTTAACCTCGAGGCCAGCCAAGAAGAAATGAAGCGCTGGTATGACCAGAACGCAACCCTGGTCGAGTTCCAGCCGGGCCAGCAGGTTTGGGTCATGGCCCCGGTGAAGCCCTGCGCCCTACAAGACAAATGGACTGGTCCCTTCAAGGTGATCGAGCGGAAGAGCCAGGTCACGTACCTGGTCGATGTACAGTCCCCACGGAACCCCCTCCGGGTCCTCCACGTGAACCGTCTCAAGCCCCACTTTGTGAGAACGGAATTAAGTTTGCTACTGGCCACCGATGATGGGGCGGAAGAAGACACCGAACCCCTGCCCGACCCCCTGTGCGCTAAAGACCTGGATGGCTCCGTGGAGGGAGTAAGACTTTCAACCACCCTCACTCCCCAACAGTCCGACGACTGCCGCCAGCTGCTCAGACAATTCACAGACCTCTTCTCCCTCATTCCGAGGGTCACCGACTGGTGTGTCCACGACGTGGACACCGGCGACAGCCCGCCTGTGAGACACCGAGCCTACCGGTTGCCTGACCGGGTCCGCACCTGCATCAAGACCGAGGTACAGAAGATGCTCACCCTTGGAGTAATCGAACCCTCCGACAGCCCCTGGGCCAGCCCGGTGGTCCTGGTCCCGAAGGCGGCTTCCCCGGGGGTCGCCCCCGAACTAAGATTCTGTGTGGACTACGGGGGGCTCAATGCGGTCACCCGAGCAGACGCTCACCCTATCCCCCGCGCCGACGAGCTCATCGACCGCCTGGGGGCCGCCCGGTTCCTCAGCACTTTCGACCTGACCTGCGGATACTGGCAGATTGCTCTCACGGAGGGAGCGAAAGAACGCTCTGCCTTCTCCACACCAGATGGCCACTACCACTTCAGGGTCATGCCGTTCGGGATGAAGAACGCCCCGGCCACGTTCCAGCGGTTGGTGAACAAGGTCCTGGCCGGACTCGAGGAGTTCAGCGCAGCATACCTTGACGACATCGCCGTATTCAGCTCTCAATGGCACGAGCATCTCCAGCAACTCCGACAAGTACTCATGGCCCTGCGCCAAGCCGGCCTAACAGTGAAAGCCAGCAAATGCCAGCTCGGGCAAGGCTCCGTGGTCTACCTGGGGCATCAGGTGGGCAGCGGCCAGGTCGCCCCCCTCCAACCGAAGATCGACGCCATCAAGTCCTGGGAGCCCCCCACCACGCAGACGGAGGTCCGGGCCTTCCTGGGCCTTACAGGGTACTACCGGAGGTTCATTAAAAACTATGGTAGTATCGCGGTGCCCCTCACGGAGTTGACCTCCAAAAAGCTTCCGAAGAAGGTGCAGTGGACCACCCCGTGCCAGCAGGCGTTCGACGCCTTGAAAACCGCCATGTGCACCGCCCCCGTACTCAAGGCCCCCGACTACTCCCAAGAGTTTGTGGTCCAGACCGATGCATCCGAACACGGCATCGGGCCGTCCTCTCGCAGTTCGACGACAAGGGCATCGATCAGCCCATAGCCTTCATCAGCCGAAGGCTGCTGCCGCGAGAGCAGCGTTGGAGTACTATAGAACGAGAGACCTTTGCCGTAGTCTGGGCCCTCAAGAAACTACGGCCCTACTTGTTCGGAACCCATTTCCGAGTACAGACGGACCACCGGCCCTTGCGGTGGCTAATGCAGATGAGGGGGGAGAACCCCAAGCTACTACGATGGTCCATCTCTCTCCAAGGGATGGATTTCACTGTCGAACATCGCCCCGGGGCGGATCATGCCAACGCCGACGGCCTGTCCCGGTTCTTCCGCTTCGGCGAGGAGAATCCCCCAGTGGATGGGTAGTTCTCCACGCCTTTCAGCTGGGGGGGACGCGTGTGAGACCGGCCTCACGGCGTTGCCCTCCCAATCATCCAGCCAACCTGCAACCACCCTCAAGACACGACATCTCCGACTCCGGCCGCCCCAGCCACCCAGATCCGAGGGCCGGCCAGAGCCCTGACAGACTCGACACCCTACCACGCATGTCCGACCGAGGGAGCGGGAACCCTCGAGCCAGACCCAAAGGCGCCAGCCCAGTCACACCTCGGGTCGCCTTCCCCGGGAAGACTCGATCAGCCACCAGGCCCCTGGGGAGCAGGCGCCTCTCCTGCCGAGCGTCTGGGGTCCCTCCCAGACCCACCTGAAAAGACCAAAGAAGTGAGCGGCAGGAAATCCCGCCGAACCCCCTCCGTCACCCCAGTCCCCCCTCTGCAAGGACCCCGGACTTCAAAGAGCAAGCGGAGTATAACAAGGGGTGCCGGAGAAACGAAGGCAGAGAAGACCTGGAACCATCCGAGCCTGCTGACGCTGTCGCGGTTCCTGAACGCTGAAGTTACCTGGGCCTGCTGAGTGACTCGCGGCCACTTGCTATTGAACCATCTGAGCCCTGCTGACGAGGTCGCGGCTCCCGAGCACTGAACCAACTGGGCCTGCTGAGTGACTCGCGGCCCCCAGCTATTGAACCATCTGAGCCCTGCTGACGAGGTCGCGGCTCCCGAGCACTGAACCACCTGGGCCTGCTGAGTGACTCGCGGCCCCCAGCTATTGAACCATCTGAGCCTTGCTGACGGAATCGCGGCTCCCGAACTCCGACCACCTGTGCCTGCTGAGAGACTCGCGGCGCTCCCCTTGAGGACGACTCGGTAAGAGATCGCCCAGAGAATCGACACCCTCCAGCTCGAGGATTGTGAGCTATCCGCAGGGTATTTCGCAGAGACACTATCTTGAAAGACTGTCCCGCTACCCCCATTCCCCACGACCGATTTGTGGTACTTCGTGCCACTGCTGTACTACTTGCATCTTGGATCATAAAGATCCCTTGAAAATCATCGATAAAAAAGACCTATCGTCCTACAAAGAATACGTGTGGTGTCACTCTGTTCGTAGTGTATATCAGGGTGTGCGCACCTAGCTCGGCCTACATGGGAGAGGTGGGTCAAAGGGGTGGGCAAGACGGGCATCGAACCCCCCTCCGGCGAACGCCTTTCCAACAACAAGCCTGTCCCAAGTCTTGTTCTGGCCTAAATGTCCTGCAAGGGGAATATCATGGGCCAAGGTAAGAAGGAAGCCTCTGAACTTCAGTGGTATGACCAACCTCCTGGACGCACCAGGCTTGGGGTCTCTAGCCTCTGAATACAGTAACCCTTCATCCCAATACACTCTATGGGTACCTTGAGCATTCCCTGCAGCCTCAGCAGCAGCCAGCTGTCTGAGGGGTTCAAGAGAGGGGCAGTCTAATTGAGCCTGCCTCAGATCTGCCCTTGAAGGTCCCCCTGTCCCAAGAAACTCAACCTGATCAGGTTCAAGTTCTTCTAGGACAGTTCCTTCAGGGCTCTCAGAATCATCCTCCTGGGAGGGCTGATCCAACACCTGAGGCAGGGGGGAACGCACAGCCTTAACCCTACTGCTCTTTCTCTTGGGTTGTGACTGGTCCATAGTTTCAGGATCCAGCACTTGTTCAGTGGTGCACTTTTTGGCCTGTGACCTGGTCACAGCAAGGACATGTGCATCTATCCCCAGCATTTCTGCATGGGTCCTATACTCCACTTCAGACCAAACTGAAGTTTCAAGATCATTGCCCAGTAAACACTCTACAGGAAGGTCTGAACTAACAACAACTTTCTTGAGGCCAGTTACCCCTTCACAGGAGAAGTTAACAATAGCCACACTATGGGAGGTAGTGGCATTGCTAGCGTTGGTCACTAGGTAATTCTCCCCTAGTATGATCTGTCCAGGGTCCACAAAGGCAGGTGTCACCATTGTGACACTAGCCCCAGTGTCCCTGTAGGCCTGAGCCATTCTTTGGTTGATAAAAGGAGTCTGTCTGTACTTGCCCAGGTTACTGGGGCCTACAGTAGAGGACAAAGCTAAGTCCCCATCACAGATCAGAACAGCCTGAGTAGGTATTCTGACTAGGCCAGAATCCTCCTCAGTTCCCAGGGTTAACCCTACTACACCCTTTTGCTGGGAACCACCACTTACAGCTGGACTAGGGGGTACAGTTGCCTTAGAGGCAATGGTTGCTGGGGGCTTATCCTTTTTGGTGCACTCACTAAACCAATGTGAGTTGGACTTACAATAGTTGCACCATGGTTTCTTTTGGCCATCTTTCTTTTTATCCTTTTTGGGACCACCCTCCCCCTGAGCCTTTTGGGGGCCTGGTGAAGACTTCTGGTCTTTTTGTTTCTGATCATTACCCTTCTGGTCTGCCTTTTTCTGATCACCGCCCTGGTTCTGTTTTTTCTGCTTAACTCTAGTCCTGACCCATCTATCTGCCTCCTTTCCCAATTCTTGGGGAGAAGTCAGATCAGAATCAATCAGGTGTTGATGCAGTAGCTGGTTTTGACAGTTGTTAAGGATTTGCTCTCTCATGATCAAATTATACAATCCTGTATAGTCCTTAACCTTACTTCCCACTAGCCAGCCTTCCAGAGCCTTAGTGGCACAATCTACAAAGTCAGTCCAGTCCCGAGTCTGTGTCATCTGGGTATCCCTGAACAACAACCTGTATTGTTCAGTGGTTAGGCCAAACCCATCAATTAGAGCACTCTTCAGGACAGTGTAATTATCTGCATCCTCATCACTAACTGTGAGGAGCTTGTCTCTGCCTTTCTCAGAGAAGGAGAGACACAAGATAGCTGCTCAGGTTTCTATTATCATAGTGCCTGTCTCTATCCTTAGGGATATTGCTGCCACCAGTGGGTTCTGACCCACTTAACTTTTGTTCTCTGGCCAGAGCAAGCTTCTCTTTGGCAAGGGCAAGTTCTCCCCTCTGAATCCTCAGATTAGCTTCCCTCATTCTGGCTTAATGCTCCTTTCTCTCAGGGGAAGTCATTCCCCTGTGAGAGGAAACACTAGAGATGCTAGAGACATGGGAGTGGATGGATTCCCTTGAAGGGGATCTGTCCCTCCTGCTTCTCTGGTTAAGCCCACTTGGGGGTCTGTATGGGGGGACCCCATGCAAACTCCCATGTAAGCTTAGGTTAGCCTGGCTAAGTCTTCCTACTTGGCCCTGGCTGTCTACCTCTTCATCTGAAGCCCCATCTGACTCCTCTGTGGTGGGTAGACCCTTATCTACAGCTATGGCACCATACTTGGCAGCTCTTTCAGCATCATAGGCCTCCAGAAGCTCCACTAGCTGTCTAAGGGTAGGGTTGGAACCCTGTTTTAGTCTCCTGGAGGTACACAGTTGTCTCATCTCCTGGAAAGTGAATGCATCATATCTAGAGGGAACCTGTCTAGGATTCTCCTCTCCTGAGGGAGCATCAGTGTGATCTCCATTCAGGGACATGATTCTAGTGAGGGTGTGGTGTGTGCACCTACCTACACTAGTTGTATCTACTAAACCTTTCTAGTAGTTGTAGTCAGGGTGTGTTACTCCCTTCAACCTACAACCACTAAGTCCAGTAGGACTTAAGTATTATAATCTATGTTATATGTACCTAAACAATATCTGTGTGATCTTTCAATTTAGTATCTCAAGATTACAATGGTATTACAACAGCAAGCTCAGATCCCAACCGCTGCTCACCAATGTGAGAAGTTGGCCTGATGTATGATGTCACTAGTTCTAGTGTACACCTTATATCAGTCCAAATACCCTTATGGCGATTGGTTGTAAAGTCAACCTTATAGACCAGCTATCCTAGTGGTAGCATGGACAAGAGCAGTCTTAGGCTAAACTCTGAATGGCATGTGAAGCCAGCTGTGATACCATATATAATCCCTTGAATACCAAATGAAAGGACACCACAACAGATATATATATAAAATAAAGTGTATTTATTCTAGTCAAACCCTCAGCACTCTTTATGAGATTAGAGGTAAGTACAACACAGTCTTATTTATGCATACATTAAGTCACACAGGTATGTAATACAGTTAGGCCCTAGGGGCCACGCAAACCATATACTAAGTAAGTGGTATAAGGACCACGATCACGGAAATAGGATAGGCCTAGGCCTAGGGAATCGCTGGGGCTACACTACACTAGCAACAGTTAGGAAGTGGGAAGCCCACGAGATTCAGGTGCAGAGTGGAAACACTCACGCGTAATGCGTAAAAGTCGATAGAATCACTAGCAGTTAGAAATAAACAGTTTTAGGACACTTCTGGTATAGCTAGAAAGTCGAGACTCGGAAACTAGACCATAGGATAGTCAATACCCTTGTGAGCACCGAAGTACCCAAGTTACCTAGCCCACAGGCTGCGGGTGCATAGGTGTGAACTTGCGTCGGGTTTCGTCGTGGACTTCTATGGATGCCTGAAGGAAAGTTGCTGACAGGCGGTCAGTGAAGTGTGTCCGGTGGATCCCAAGGCTGGGATCAAGAAGAGAGGAGACCTGCAAGCAGAAGGGACAGAGTCAAGGTCACTAGCCAGTGACCACGTGGAACCAGGAAGGAACCAGGAGATGTCGCGAAGGTTGCAGGTGAAGGTGAAGCTTGTCGCTGCAGCCACGAGGACCAGGGAACGTCGAGGACGACCAGGACCAGGAGGCGAGCTGTCCCACGAAGGCTCTTGCTGTCGGCGGCGTCGAAGTTGGACTAGGACTCACCAAGCCTTGGCAAGCGGAACCCACGAAGAACGGAGGACTTGCTTCTGGTGCAGACCAGGAAGGTCTGGGGTGCTTCTTCTTGGCAGAGAAGCGGGAGCCAGTCTGGAGGAGTCAAACCAGCGCTGAAGATTTCAGGGTGCGTCGTCTCAAAGGCCACTAGCCAGCGGGCAAGCAACCGGACAGACGCGGCAAGCAGGAAAATGCAGAAGGGCCCCACGCAGGACTCGTGGAGTGTGGGGGGCTGATCTTCGGTGCAGATGGTGCTTGGGGTTGGGGCTTCTCAATCCCCGGTGCACAACTTCGAGGGTGCCTCAGAAGCTGCGCTTGAAGATACTAGCCACTTTTCCCAGGTAGCCGGTCCCACGTCTCTCGTCGCCTCCACGGATCTCAGCACGGCTGTGGATGTGGATCAGGGTCGGAGAAGTCTGGAAGTCAAGGCTCTGGTCGGGCTCTGCAGTCGGTCCCTCGTAGAACTTCAGCAAAGCAAAGGGTAGTCTCTTGATGGTGCCTGTTTGCACAGGGTAGCCACTCCTTGGCCACAAGGGAGATTCTTCAGTCTTCTTCTTTCGTCGAATGTCGAAGGTCCAGAGTTTCTGTTCAAGTTGCAGGTTCAGGATAATCTAAAGTCTTGAGGCCCAACTCCCACTCTTATACTAATCTGGGGGGCTGGGATACATGCTAGGTCACGCCTTATGGGTGGGACCTGTGAGAGGGGTGGTTACACCCCCTTCCCTTTGTCCAGTTTCGCGCCAGGGCTGGGGCTGGAGTGCCCCAGCACCGGTTTGAACTGGACTATGCACGGGACACCTTGTGTGCCCCAGGCATGTCTCATTCTATTCATCCCTCCCTGCCCCAATACACTAAGGCCTGTCTGGGGTGGTGCTAGCACCTCCCAAGGCAGGAAACCTATTGTCCAAGCCTCCCTTGCCGGGATCACTCCCAGCAGCAGGAGGTCAGACTCGTGTCTGTGGCAGCAGCATCCATTTTGTGATGCTGGGGCTCTGGTTAACTTTAACCGGGTAAGTAGGTTACAACATGTCTTCTCCCTCTAGAAGGGAGGGATAATATCCTCATCCCCAGAAATGGGATGGGGGTATTATTCCAAAGTGTTAGACACCTTACACGACATGTTTTGATAAAGCCAAACCATAGTTACCATAACCGTTTAAGATTATAAAGCACTTTAAGAGTATATGGTAGGCTATATCATAGAACAGCTATAAGGACATGGTTCCGAAAGCTGCAGAGAGGCTCAGCTCATGCTAGAGCACCATCTCACATGTTACCAAGCACTCTGCCTCCAGGATTGTTAAGGCCTGCCATAGGAGTGGCTGATAGGTACACATGTGTCTATATGTAAGTTAGGTATAGGAATACTACACCTAAGCAAGGGGTGATTACACGACCTTGCCCCAGCTGAGTGATCAGCCAGTTGTGTCATAATGGAAGGCCAGGCCAGGGGTGGCATAATACATGCTGCAGCCCCTGGTAGGCCTAGGGTACACCTATGCCCTGGGTACCTAGGGTACACTGTACAGGGGCCAATAAGGTGATCCTATTCCAATGGGTTATGCACCTAAAGTACATAGTATCAATTTAGAGAGAGAACAGCAGGGCTGTGGGTCTGGTTAGCAGGCCCACAGCCACATCTAAGTCGAAAACCAGTCAAGCAAAAGCAAAAAGTGGGGGTGAACATAGAACGCAGACCCTACTCTCCTACACCCTGCACACTCACACACTGCGCACCCTGTACACTCTCACTGCTGGCCCTGGACACCCACACACTGCTCACCCTGCATACTCACACACTGCTCGCACTGCATGCTCAAACACAGCTCACCCTCCATACTCACACACTGCTCACCCTGCTCACTCACACACTGCTCACCCTGAACACCCAAACACTGCTCACCCTGCATACTCACACATTGCTCACCCTGCATACTCACACACTGCTCACCCTGCTCACTCACACACTGCGCACCCTGCATACTCACACACTGCTGGCCGTGGACACTCACACACTGCTCACACTGCACACTCACACATTGCTCACCCTACACATTCACACAATGCTCACCCTGCACATGCACACACTGCTGAACCTGCACACACACACACTGCTCACCCTGCACACCCACACACTGATCACCCACACACTGCTCACCCTGCACACCCACACACTGCTCACGTTGCATACTCACACACTGCTCACCCTGCACACTCACACACTGCTCACCCTGCACTCTCAAACACTGCTCACTCTTTAACACACTGCTGGCCCTGGATACTCACACACTGCTCCCCCTGCACAGTCACACACTGCTCTCCCTTCACACTCATGCACTGTTCACTCTTTAACAGACTGCTGGCCCTGGACACCCACACACTGCTCACCCTGCACACTCACACACTGCTCACCCTGAACACCCAAACACTGCTCACCCTGCATACTCACACATTGCTCACCCTGCATACTCACACACTGCTCACCCTGCTCACTCACACACTGCTCACCCTGAAAACCCAAACACTGCTCACCCTGCATACTCACACATTGCTCACCCTGCATACTCACACACTGCTCACCCTGCTCACTCACACACTGCGCACCCTGCATACTCACACACTGCTGGCCATGGACACTCACACACTGCTCACCCTGCACACTCACACATTGCTCACCCTACACATTCACACATTGCTCACCCTGCACATGCACACACTGCTGAACCTGCACACACACACACTGCTCACCCTGCACACCCACACACTGCTCACCCTGCATACTCACACACTGCTCACACTGCATGCTCAAACACAGCTCACCCTGCATACTCACACACTGCTCACCCTGCTCACTCACACACTGCTCACCCTGAACACCCAAACACTGCTCACCCTGCATACTCACACATTGCTCACCCTGCATACTCACACACTGCTCAGCCTGCTCACTCACACACTGCGCACCCTGCATACTCACACACTGCTGGCCGTGGACACTCACACACTGCTCACACTGCACACTCACACATTGCTCACCCTACACATTCACACAATGCTCACCCTGCACATGCACACACTGCTGAACCTGCACACACACACACTGCTCACCCTGCACACCCACACACTGATCACCCACACACTGCTCACCCTGCACACCCACACACTGCTCACGCTGCATACTCACACACTGCTCACCCTGCACACTCACACACTGCTCACCCTGCACTCTCAAACACTGCTCACTCTTTAACACACTGCTGGCCCTGGATACTCACACACTGCTCACCCTGCACAGTCACACACTGCTCACCCTTCACACTCATGCACTGTTTACTCTTTAACAGACTGCTGGCCCTGGACACCCACACACTGCTCACCCTGCACACTCACACACTGCTCACCCTGAACACCCAAACACTGCTCACCCTGCATACTCACACATTGCTCACCCTGCATACTCACACACTGCTCACCCTGCTCACTCACACACTGCTCACCCTGAAAACCCAAACACTGCTCACCCTGCATACTCACACATTGCTCACCCTGCATACTCACACACTGCTCACCCTGCTCACTCACACACTGCGCACCCTGCATACTCACACACTGCTGGCCATGGACACTCACACACTGCTCACCCTGCACACTCACACATTGCTCACCCTACACATTCACACATTGCTCACCCTGCACATGCACACACTGCTGAACCTGCACACACACACACTGCTCACCCTGCACACCCACACACTGCTCACCCTGCATTCTCACACACTGCTCACACTGCATGCTCAAACACAGCTCACCCTGCATACTCACACACTGCTCACCCTGCTCACTCACACACTGCTCACCCTGAAAACCCAAACACTGCTCACCCTGCATACTCACACATTGCTCACCCTGCATACCCACACACTGCTCACCCTGCTCACTCACACACTGTGCACCCTGCATACTCACAAACTGCTGGCCGTGGACACTCACACACTGCTCACCCTGCACACTCACACATTGCTCACCCTACACATTCACACATTGCTCACCCTGCACATGCACACACTGCTGAACCTGCACACACACACACTGCTCACCCTGCACACCCACACACTGCTCACCCTGCATACTCACACACTGCTCACCCTGCATACTCACACACTACTCACCCTGCACACTCACACACTGCTCACCTTGCATATTCACACTCTGCTGACCCTGGACACCCTAACACTGCTCCCCCTGCACACCCACACACTGCTCACCCTGCATACTCACACATTGCTCACCCTGCATACTCACACACTGCTCACCCTGCTCACTCACACACTGCGCACCCTGCATACTCACACACTGCTGGCCGTGGACACTCACACACTGTTCACCCTGCACACTCACACATTGCTCACCCTACTCATTCACACATTGCTCACCCTGCACATGCACACACTGCTGAACCTGCACACAAACACTGCTCACCCTGCACACCCACACACTGATCACCCACACACTGCTCACCCTGCACACCCACACACTGCTCACGCTGCATACTCACACACTGCTCACCCTGCACACTCACACATTGCTCACCCTACTCATTCACACATTGCTCACCCTGCACATGCACACACTGCTGAACCTGCACACAAACACTGCTCACCCTGCACACCCACACACTGATCACCCACACATTGCTCACCCTGCATACTCACACACTGCTCACCCTGCTCACTCACACACTGCTCACCCTGAAAACCCAAACACTGCTCACCCTGCATACTCACACATTGCTCACCCTGCATACTCACACACTGCTCACCCTGCTCACTCACACACTGCGCACCCTGCATACTCACACACTGCTGGCCATGGACACTCACACACTGCTCACCCTGCACACTCACACATTGCTCACCCTACACATTCACACATTGCTCACCCTGCACATGCACACACTGCTGAACCTGCACACACACACACTGCTCACCCTGCACACCCACACACTGCTCACCCTGCATACTCACACACTGCTCACACTGCATGCTCAAACACAGCTCACCCTGCATACTCACACACTGCTCACCCTGCTCACTCACACACTGCTCACCCTGAAAACCCAAACACTGCTCACCCTGCATACTCACACATTGCTCACCCTGCATACCCACACACTGCTCACCCTGCTCACTCACACACTGTGCACCCTGCATACTCACAAACTGCTGGCCGTGGACACTCACACACTGCTCACCCTGCACACTCACACATTGTTCACCCTACACATTCACACATTGCTCACCCTGCACATGCACACACTGCTGAACCTGCACACACACACACTGCTCACCCTGCACACCCACACACTGCTCACCCTGCATACTCACACACTGCTCACCCTGCATACTCACACACTACTCACCCTGCACACTCACACACTGCTCACCTTGCATATTCACACTCTGCTGACCCTGGACACCCTAACACTGCTCACCCTGCACACCCACACACTGCTCACCCTGCATACTCACAAATTGCTCACCCTGCATACTCACACACTGCTCACCCTGCTCACTCACACACTGCGCACCCTGCATACTCACACACTGCTGGCCGTGGACACTCACACACTGCTCACCCTGCACACTCACACATTGCTCACCCTACTCATTCACACATTGCTCACCCTGCACATGCACACACTGCTGAACCTGCACACAAACACTGCTCACCCTGCACACCCACACACTGATCACCCACACACTGCTCACCCTGCACACCCACACACTGCTCACGCTGCATACTCACACACTGCTCACCCTGCACACTCACACACTGCTCACCCTGCACTCTCAAACACTGCTCACTCTTTAACACACTGCTGGCCCTGGATACTCACACACTGCTCACCCTGAACACCCAAACACTGCTCACCCTGCATACTCACACATTGCTCACCCTGCATACTCACACACTGCTCACCCTGCTCACTCACACACTGCGCACCCTGCATACTCACACACTGCTGGCCGTGGACACTCACACACTGCTCACACTGCACACTCACACATTGCTCACCCTACACATTCACACATTGCTCACCCTGCACATGCACACTCTGCTGAACCTGCACACACACACACTGATCACCCACACACTGCTCACCCTGCACACCCACACACTGCTCACGCTGCATACTCACACACTGCTCACCCTGAACACTCACACACTGCTCACCCTGCACTCTCAAACACTGCTCACTCTTTAACACACTGCTGGCCCTGGATACTCACACACTGCTCACCCTGCACAGTCACACACTGCTCACTGTTGGACAGGCCACACGAAGGGCTTGCTCCCTCCCCGCACGACAGGGCCCGAGCTCCGGCCCACCAGGCATAACCCACGAAAAGCACCTATACCCCGTCTCACGACGGATCTTCTGCCCTCGGACCTCTACTCATCACGGGGCCCAGCCCCACCGGCTCCCCCGGCCGGTTCAAGCCGCCATCTTGGGCCCTGCACCACGAGGCCGCGTGGCCTAGCCCCGACCCTAACCCCGGGCCTGGCCGGCCCCGACATCCCGGCACCACCATCCACCTGGGAGGTGAGCGGACCACTTGGCAGGTCAATGGGAGGACGAAGTGTCAAGAGCTCTTCCCCCGCCAGGTGCCGATCGCCTCCAGCTCCCCCAGGCGCTGGCTCCACCCCCTGCTGGGTGTCTGGACACCTTCATCCCGGGCCCTCCGACCTCCAAGTGCGAGGGCCCGGACATCAAAGGGCGGCTGCCCTATAACTGGGGCAACTCCGGAGCAGGAAGGCAGTTGTATCCTGGAGTCGAGAGACACCGAGAGAACTCAGCCTTGACGGACTACTGGCGCTGCCGTAGCCCGCTCTTGTGAACCATCGTCCTGCCTGCTGGCGCTGCCGCGGCCTTCTACAACATCCATCCTCGTCGGGACCTGCTGGCGCTGCCGCGGCCCGTTGTAACGACCATCCTCACCGGGACCTGCTGGCGCTGCCGCGGACCGTACCTCGACCATCTCCACTGGGACCTGCTGGCGCTGCCGCGGACCGTGTACCGACCATCTCCACCGGGACCTGCTGGCGCTGCCGCGGCCCGTACCAACTAAGCTCGAGGATTGTGAGCTAATCATCATCTCATCCAGACTACCTGACTGGTAGACAGACTGTCCCGCTACCCCTTACCCTGCTTTGAGAGACTTGAATCGAGGGGACCCCTGAGTCCAGACCTCCTTGTACCATTCAACCGTACCCTAAGAAGGGCTTATAAAGAACCCTGAACCTTATCCGTGTGTGGTATCTGTCTGTGGGGGGGAAGTTACTTGTCTGTACGATCGCTGGAGACGGCTCTCCCTGGAGACCTCTCCTCCTGACCCCGGCCGACCCTCCCGGTCCGTCTACCCTTTCTAACATTGGTGGCCAGCGGCGCGATCCGAATCAACGCGTAATCGTACAGAGAGTAGCTCACCCCACGACAAAAACACAATGTCAGCCAAAGATAGCAACTCCACCGAGAAATTCCAAATGGATAAAATAGAAGAATACAACCACCGCGAACTGAGACAATTCTGCATAGAACTTGGCATTGCTACCACCGGCCTGAGTACCAAGGATGATCTAAAACACGCCCTAGAGTCGTGGACAGAAACTGGGGTCGCCGGACCCTCCGACCAAAGCAGCATCACACCAGAGGGGAACGCCACGGCTCCCGAGGAGCGGGGAACGGGCCTCTCGCAGGAGGAGATCCGAGAAAGAGAAAGAACCAGATTGCACGAGTTGGAAATGGCACGACTCAAGATGGATGGGGAACTCAAGTTAGCTGAACAGAAACTCAACCTCGAGCACATGCGGCTCCGAGATGAACGAGAAGAGAAGCAGAGACAGAGAGAGCTGGAGGAGAAAAAAATAACGCTCGAGCACGAGCGCCAACTAGCGGAAATAGAACTTCGGAAACAGAATAAGGAACTGGGGGTGCCTGAGCGACCACACACCCCGGGGCCAATCGAGAAAAAAGTCCACATCCCCAAGGATGTTGTCCGCGAGTATGTCCGAGAAGACGACATACAACAGTGGTTTAAAGCCTACGAGATCGCCATGACCTCCCACCGGATCGACCGGAGTGATTGGGGAGCCGGACTTTGGGGGAGGTTTATCAACGAGGGTCGCGATGCCCTACTGCAGCTCCCAGATCACCAAATGTCGTCCTACGACCACATGAAGGCTGCCCTCCTCACCCGCTACGGCCTCACACCCGAGATGTACCGCCAGAGGTTCAGAGATTGCACCCGGATCCCAGGTACAACTTGGGTAGAATACGTGAACTATTTCAGCCGTGCCTTCGAGGGTTGGATAAAGGGGAGCCAGGTCACCACCTACGAACAACTCTTTAACCTGATGGTATGGGAGCACCTGTCAAACAACTGCTTCGTCGAGCTCAGGCAGCACCTCCTCGACAGTAAGCTGACTGACCCCCGGCAGCTCGCCGCCGAAGCTGACCGATGGGAAAGCACCCGAGTGGGCCGGAGGGGGCCACACGAACAGAACAGAAACAACCAAGGCCAGCACCGTCCTCGGGGAGGAGGAGGGGGCCAGGGGCGAGGGAGAGACGCCTTGCCCGCAACACCCGTGGCCAGCACCCCGGCTCCGGCCGGTCGGGGCAACCCCCCGTGGCGTCCTGGGGTCCGAGCCAACGTCACGTGCCACCGATGCCAGCGAGTCGGCCACTACGCCAATGACCCGAGCTGCCCGCAGAACCAAACACCCAAGCCCCGCCAGGTAGCTGCCGCCGCCCTGGGGGAAGAGCGATCATTGGAGGAACCAGAGGAGTATGAGCCGGCCCAGCAAGAGTGGGAACCGGCCGCCATGGTCCTGGCGTGCTTAGGGGGAAGAGACATGGTCCCGCGGGCTCCCCTACCCGCTAACACCAGGAAATACGGTCAGTGGGTGACCATTAATGGACAACGAGCCGAGGCCTTGCGTGACACAGGCGCCAGTGTGACGGCCGTCCGCTGTCACCTGGTGAAGCCCGAGCAGATCCTGCCGAACATTCTCTGCCCCGTCCGCTCGGCAGACAACTCTGAAAGTATGTGTCAAATGGCCTGCGTCCCATTCGAATGGGGAGGGGTCTCCGGCCTGTTGAAGGTGACGGTCCGGGACGATGCCCCCGTGGACTGCCTCCTGGGGAATGACCTCGAGAGTTCCCCGTGGGCCACCGTTGAGAGAAGAGAGCACCTGGGGATGCTGGGCCTCCCGGACTGGGCCTGCATAACCACCCGGTCCATGACCGCCCGTGCCGTCCCTCGATCAGAAGAACCAGAATGGCCAGCACCCCCGCCCCCAGTCGCCCCAGTAGAAGACAACGACGAGGCCAGCCTCCCAGACTCGACGACCGAAGGGGACGCGCAACCCCAGGACCTTCCTGACCTGGCTCAGTGGCGTCAAGAAGGGGGGCCCACCCAAGAACAGTTCCGCCAGGAACAAAAGACCTGTCCCTCCCTCGAGGGACTCCGCCAACAAGCCAGCGCCCAGAACACAGGGGACTCCACCGGAACTCACTGGGTCTACTGGGATAACGACCTGCTATACAGCGAGCAAAGAATCGCCGAGCTGGGGGCCGGTCGAGTACTGGTGGTACCTCTCCGCTTCAGAGACTTTCTGCTCAACCTGGCCCACGATGTCCCCCTGGCTGGACACCTGGGCCAGGATAAAACGTACAGCCGCCTAGTGACCCACTTTTTCTGGCCGAAAATGAGGAACGACGTCCTGAACCACTGCCGATCTTGCCCCACATGCCAAGCCAGCGGGAAGAGTGGTCGGAAGCTGAAAGCCCCTCTGCAACCCTTCCCTGTGGTCACCACCCCGTTCGAAAGGGTGGGGATAGACATCGTGGGGCCTCTGGACCCCCGCACGGCACAAGGACACAGGTTCATCTTAGTACTGGTGGACCATGCCACCCGCTACCCCGAGGCGGTGCCCCTACGGACCGTGACAGCTCCGGTGGTTGGCCGGGCCCTAATGGGGATCTTCTCCCGGGTAGGCTTCCCCCGAGAAGTCGTCAGCGACCGAGGCACGAACTTTATATCCAAATACATGAAGTCCCTCTGGCAACAATGCGGGGTCACCTACAGATTCACGACCCCCTATCACCCCCAAGGGAACGGACTAGTGGAGCGTTTTAACCGCACCCTCAAGGGGATGATTGGGGGATTGGAAGAGCCCCTCCGTCGCCAGTGGGATGTACTACTCCCGTGCCTCCTCTTCGCTCACCGAGAAGTTCCCCAGAAGTCCCTCGGTTTTAGCCCTTTCGAACTCCTGTACGGGCACCCTGTGTGAGGGCCCCTCAGCCTAGTAAAAGAAGGTTGGGAGATGGCCCCCCTAAAGACCCCTCCAGACGTCTTCAAATACCTCCTGGCCCTACGCAACCAGACCCGGCGCTTCAGAGAGATGGCCAAGGCAAACCTCGAGGCCAGCCAGGAGGACATGAAGAAGTGGTATGATCACAATGCCTCCGCCGTTGAGTTCGAGCCTGGACAACAAGTATGGGTGATGTCCCCCACCGAACCATGTGCCTTGCAAGATAAGTGGACGGGGCCCTTCAAAGTGGTCGAGCGCAAAAGCCCCGTCACTTACCTCATCGACCTGGGGACCTCCCGGAACCCCCTTCGGGTCCTCCACACCAACCGACTCAAACCACACTTTGTGCGCTCAGAACTCAGCCTCCTGATGGCTACGGACAGTGGGGCAGAGGAGGACTCCGAGCCCCTCCCGGATCTTCTGAAGACTCAGGAGAATGACGGCTCCGTGGACGGGGTCCGGCTCTCTGACACCCTCACTTCGGAGCAACGCCAGGGCTGCCGGAACCTCCTGCTGCAGTTTGCTACCCTGTTCTCCCTCACCCCCGGGGTCACCCCTTGGTGTTTGCACGACGTGGACACCGGGGACAGTCCCCCTGTCCGACACCGGGCCTACCGCGTACCAGATCGGGTACGGGCCTGCATACAGGAGGAGGTGGCCAAGATGCTCACAATCGGGGTCATCGAGCCCTCGGACAGTCCCTGGGCCAGTCCGGTTGTATTGGTCCCCAAAGCCGCTGCCCCCGGCACCGCACCTGAACTGAGATTCTGCGTCGACTACCGGGGCTTGAACACTGTCACCCGGACCGACGCTCATCCGATCCCCCGAGCAGACGAGCTGATCGACCGGCTGGGGGCCGCCCGCTACCTCAGTATCTTCGACCTAACAGCGGGCTACTGGCAGATCGGCCTCACACCCAGGGCTCAGGAACGGTCAGCCTTCTCTACCCCCGATGGCCACTACCAATTCAAGGTCATGCCCTTCGGCATGAAGAATGCCCCCGCCACGTTTCAACGCCTCGTGAACCAGGTCTTGGCGGGGCTCGAAGAGTTCAGCGCTGCCTACCTGGACGATATCGCTGTATACAGCCGCCTGTGAGAAGTTGGCCTGGTATATGCTGTTCACTAGTTCTAGTGACCACCTTGTACCATGCCAAGCAACCCTTATGGTGTGGTTGTAAGTCAACCTTTTTGGACTAGCTGCCCTAGTGGTAGCGTAGGCTAAGCAGTCTTTGAGGCTAAACTCGTGAAGCGTGTTAAGCAAGCTGTTTTACCAATAGTAACCCCCTTTTATACCAATGAAAGGACACCACACAGATATATATTCAAAATATATATGTATTTATTTATCAAAGTAACCCCTAGTCTCTTTATGAGCACAGGAGCACAAATCGTCAAACAAGATTATCACAGAATACACAGAAGTTGCACGTTATATGGATAGGCCCTGGTGGCCACTCAAACCATATACTAAAATAGTGGTATAAGTACCACGAACAGAAAAGGGAAAAGGCCTAAGGCCTCTAGAATCGCTGGGCCTACAAGGAGCTAACGTCAGTTAGTGACCAGGAGGTCCACGGGTGGCGTGTGCAGAGCAAATAGTCACACGCGTGCTCCCATAGGTTTCAATGGGTGCGTAAAAAGTACAAAGTTACTGCAAAAGGAATCTTCCGGATGACCTAGGAACTTAAGATTTGGAACACAGGCACTAGAGATGTATTACTACACTTGGGCACCGGAGTGCCAGCTTTACCTCACCCACAGGAAGCGGGTGCATAGGCCTCGAAGTGCGTCGGGTTTCTTCTATCTGTTCCGTGGGGCCTGTAGACAAAAGTGCTGCAGGCGGTCGGTCGGGAAGAGATGCAGTGGATCCAAGAGTGGATCGGAGATGTTGAAGACCTGTAAGCAGAGGGGACAGTGTTCACAGTCACTAGCCAGTGACCAGCGTGGCACCAGGTGGGTACCAGGCGATGTCGGGTGCAAACAGGTGATGAGGGGTAGCTTGTCTCCGCAGCCACGTGGTCCCTGAAGGTCGACGACGTCCAGGAGTCGGCTCACGAGCTGTCCCACGCAGGCTCTCGCTGTCGGCGGTGTCGGCGACTTGATCGAAGCAAACAAGCCTTGGCAAAAGCAATTGCAGGAGGATTCGGAAATCAGCTGTTGGTTCTGACCAGCAAGGTCAGATGGATTGCTCCTTTGGAGGGGAGCAAGGGCCAGTCTGGAGCAACCAGACCAGCGGTGTTTGTCGTAGATTTCGTCGCCAAGATGGCCACTAGCCAGCGGGCCAGCAACCGGTTAGGCGCGTCGAGTGGCAAAATGCAGAAGGGCCCCACACAGATCGTGGAGATGCTGGAGGGCTCACCTTTGGTGCAGATGCTGCTCGAGGGTTGGGCTTCTCAGGACCCAAAGCACAACTTGGAGGGAGCCTCGGTTGTTGCACTGGTCAGCTTGTCGTAGTCGTTCCAAGATGGCTGGCTCCACGTGTCTCGGTGCCTCCACGGGTCTCCTCTTTTCAGGGACTGTGGATCGGGCGGTGAGAGGTCTGGAGGTCCAGGTCTTGTCAGTCTCTGGGCTCGGGCTCCGGCGGGAGGCGGCGGCAAAGCAGACGTTGATGCGCTGGATGGTGCTTGCGTTAGCAAGGTGGTCACTCCCTGACCACAGGGGAGATTTTCTTCAGTCTTCTGTGCAGCAGAATGTCGAAGTTCCCGTCTTCTTCTTAGTTTCAAGTTGATTCCAGGATGTCTAAAGTCTTAGGACACAGCTCCTACCTTTATTCGGATTCTAGGGGCCGGACTACCTGCTAGGTCCCTCCCTATGGGTGGGACCAGGAAGGGGGGTGGTTACACCCCCAATCCTTTGTCCAGCTCGCCCCAGGCCCGGGACTGGTGTGCCCCAGGACCGGTTTGAACTGGCATATGCCCCGAGGCTCCTTGTGAGCCACAGGCATGTCTGGTTTCTTTCAAGCCCTACCTGACCAATACACAAAATCCTGTCTGGGGTGGTGCATGCACCTCCCCTGGCAGGAAACCCTTTGTCCACACCTCCCAAGCTGGAAGGACTCCCAGCAGCAGGAGGGCAGACTTGTGTCTGTGGTGGCAGCATCCATTTTGTGGAGCTGAGGCTATGTCTGATTTTACCCGGGTTTCAGGCACTGTACATGTCGTGTCCCTCTAGAAGGGTGGAATGCTAACCCCGTCGCCAGAATTGGCGAGGGGTTAGTATTCCAATTCGTATGACACCTTACTCGACATGTTTTGATAAAGCCAAACCAAAGTTAGCATTTAACCGCGAGGTTCATAATGCACTTAAGAGTATATGGTATGACGGTATCTGGAAACAGTAGAAGGAAGTTGTTCCGACCACTGCAGACAGGCTCAGCTCATGCCAGAGCACCATCTCACATGGAACCAAGCACTCTGCCTTCAGGATTGTTAAGGCCTGCCATAGGAGTGACTTATAGGTTACCAGGTGTCCCATTTAAGGTTAGGTATAGGTATACTACACCTAAGTAAGAGGTGATTACACCAACTTACCCCAGCTGAGTGATCAGCCAGTTGTGTCAAATTGTTAGGCCAAGCCTGGGGTGGCATAATACATGCTGCAGCCCTTGGCAGGCCTTGGGTACACCAATGCCCTGGGTACCTAGTGTACACTGGTACAGGGGCTGACAGGGTGATCCAACCAATTGGGTATGTACCTAGGGTACATGGAGTCCATTTTACAGAGAGAGCAGATAGCCTGAGAGCCTGAATGGCAGGATCTCAGGCCAACTAAGTCGAAAAACCAGCTAGACACTAGGCAAAAATTTGGGGGTAACCATAGTCAGATATCCACCTTCCTACACAACCCCCCCCCAAACGAAGGGAGATAAGGCTGACCTTGACCAGGTAAGCCTATATTGCCCAAGTGGCCATATAAGGAGGAACCAGCACTGGCATGGTTACCCCCTGTCTCATGGTCCACTAAGCAATCCCTCACCCTAAGGGTATCAGAGGGTCTCCACCATAGGGAATCTCTACCTTTGGCGTGTCTTGGCAAAGTAAAAGGCTGGTGTTGAGATGGAGTACTGAAGTGAGTGTCCTCAAAGTGAGGCCTCAGCTTCCTCCACTCATCCTTCACCATGGATGCCTTTCTTTCCTTAACTGAGTTGCACTGTGCTCTCAGGGTCAGCCTCTGGCTACCTAAAGCTGGAGGCTGGGTCCCTTTTGTGGGCTTACTGGAGGGACAGGTCAGGTTTGGGGCCCTAAGGTCCCATGTTTGCCTGTGCCCAACAGAATCCCCCTGGGGGAGGTCCCTAACTACCTGTAAAGGAGATCCCTCAGGAATGTTTTTACCCATCACCTGACTAGGGCTACTAGCCAGGCAATCCTCATTCTTTTGATGGGGGGGTTCTTGTGGACAGGGGCCCTCTGGGGGTCCACTGGCCTCCCTGACCTCTGCAGCCCTGGGCTGACTGAGGCAGGGTAGAGAGAGGCAGGCTACCTGCACCAGACTGGATCCCACCTTGGAAGGGGCCACTGACATCAGAGGCTCTGCCAGGCCAGGCCTGGCTACCTCTGGGGCAGTTCCTTCACAAGGGGTGAGGTCAGATCCCTGAGGAGGCTGACCTTTTCCTAATGTCTGGGGAGAGGGAGACTTTTCTTCCTCCCCACTACTCTCAGTTTGTGTGGAGTGATCCATTGTTTCAGGCTTCACTACACCTATGTCAGTCTGAGTATAGGCTGAGACCATTACAGCCTTGCCAACCTTTTCAGGGGGGCACTCAGTTTGTGTTTGAGCTGTGACTGTCACAGCTCTGCCAGTCCCTACAGGGAAGTCTGTCTGTGCCTGGGCTGTGGCTACCACTGCCCTTCCAACCTTTTCAGGGAGGAAATCTATTTGGACAGGGGTTGTGAATGGCACAACCCCCCTACCCTTTTGTGAAAGGCCTACCATTTTAGAATGGGTGTCTTGTTCAACTCCAGCCCAAGCTGAGAGTTCTAAGTCATTCCCCAGTAAGCAGTCTACAGGCAAGGTTGGGGACACTGCTACCCTTTTAGGGCCAGTGACCCCTCCCCAGCTGAGACATACCTCTGCCATGGGATGACTGTTCTGTTTGCCATCAATGTTAGTCACCTGGTAGGAGAAACCGGGCAAAAGCTGCTCAGAGGGAACTAGCCAATGGGCCACCATTGTGATGCTAGCCCCAGTGTCTCTGTAGGCCTCAGCTTTTGTACCATTGATGTAGGGCTCCTGTCTGTACCTACCCAAAGTGTTGGGACAGGCAGTGAAGTTGGCAAACCCCATGCCACCATCACAGACAAGAGTGGTTGCTGTAGGGGAATTGGCTAAGCCAGGGTCCCCCTGTGTTCCCCAAGTAAACCCACCCAGATTTCTGGGGGCACTCCCACCACCTGGGGGATTACTGCTGACAGTAATAGGTGGTGTGACAGGAGTAATTGGAGGAACAGTTTTGTTTTTAGCCCTTGGGCAACCGCTGTCAGTTTTCCAATGCCCAGGAGTTTTACACTCATGGCAGTAGGGCTTTTTAGCTGTGGTAGAGGAGGGAGCTTGGGACCCACCACCCTGTGTGGAGTTTTGGGGCCCTGAGGACGGTTTCTCTTTTTCTTTATCCCCACCCTTCTCTTGAGGCTTGGTGGTATCTTTCTTTTGGTCACCACCCTGGTTTTTAGGCCTGATCCTGGTCCTGACCCATTTATCTGCCCTCTTTCCCAATTCTTGGGGAGAGGTCAAATCTGAGTCTACCAGGTGTTGATGGAGAAGCTGGTTTTGACAATTACTTAAAATCTGCTCTCTCATCATCAAATTGTACAATCCTGTATAATCAGACACCTTACTTCCCAGCAACCAACCCTCCAAAGCCTTAGTGGCACATTCCACATATTCAGACCAGTCCTGAGTCTGTGTCTTCTGGGTGTCTCTGAACATTAACCTGTACTGTTCAGTGGTTAAGCCTAACCCATCAACTAGGACACTCTTCAGGACTCTGTAATTTCTGACATCCTCTTCTCTAACAGTGAGGAGTCTATCTCTGCCTCTCCCCTCAAAGGAGAGCCATAAGATTGCTGCCCACTGGTCTTCAGGAACCTGCTGCACTTTGCAGGCTCTCTCAAGAGCAGTCATCCATTTGTGGATGTCATCCCCACTTTTGTAGGGGGGCACAATCTTGGACAGGTTCCTATTGTCAAAGACCCTATCTTTGTCCCTAGGGACATTGCTGCCACCAGTGGGTATAGACCCACTCTCTCTATGCTGCCTAGCCTTGCTCAGTTTTTCTTCCATCAGGGCTACTTCTAGCTCCTGCTTCCTGATCCTCAGCTGAGCCTCTTGCATCTTGGCCTCATGTTCCCTCCTCTGAGGGGTGGTCATCCTTCTCCTGGAGTGACCTTGAGAGCCTCTAGAGCCATGGGAAGCATTGGAGTCACCTGAGCGATTCCTTTGCCTTCCAAGCCCTGTGTTAAGTCCACTGGGGAGATCCAGTGGGTTGAACCCACTGTCAGTCCCCAATAGCCTTGGTTTAGCTGGGCCAAGTATAATACTTGGCACTGGGCTAGTTCTCCCTTCATCCTCACTACTGTCAGTATCCTTTTCACTCTCATCCTCTGTGGTAGGCATCCCATCTAAGGGGTGACTATTGGAACTGGGTACCTCTGTAGTATCTTCAGAAGGGGGGCCTCCTGTTCCTGTCCCTAAGGGGGCTAACTGGGAAGCTTTCTTGAGTGCTCTCTGATTCTCATCATTCTGTAAGAGCTCTCTGAGCTCAGCAGAGTTTGGGTTCTTGGGCTGTTTAAGGCCTCTAAGAGTTGCCAAATGCCTGAGCTCATTCTGATTAAGGGTAGCAAAGCTGGATGGTGCCCTCTGGGGGTCACTCTCAACAGAGATGGGTACAGTGGACCCCTCTGCCCCGGCCATTGCTCTTAAGTGTGGGTGGATGTGTTGCAATCTACCTACACTTGGGTTTACCTACTAAACCTATCTAGTAGTTGTAGTCAGGGTGTGCTACTCCCTTTGCTCTACAACAACTAAGTTCAGTAGAACTTAAGTATATCTAATCTTGTTTTATATGTACCTACAGGTACCTATGTGATCTTTCAATTGGTAACCAAGAGATTACAATGGTAAAACACAGCAAGCTCAAATCCAACCGCTGCTCACCAATGTGAGAAGTTGGCCTGGTATATGCTGTTCACTAGTTCTAGTGACCACCTTGTACCATGCCAAGCAACCCTTATGGTGTGGTTGTAAGTCAACCTTTTTGGACTAGCTGCCCTAGTGGTAGCGTAGGCTAAGCAGTCTTTGAGGCTAAACTCGTGAAGCGTGTTAAGCAAGCTGTTTTACCAATAGTAACCCCCTTTTATACCAATGAAAGGACACCACACAGATATATATTCAAAATATATATGTATTTATTTATCAAAGTAACCCCTAGTCTCTTTATGAGCACAGGAGCACAAATCGTCAAACAAGATTATCACAGAATACACAGAAGTTGCACGTTATATGGATAGGCCCTGGTGGCCACTCAAACCATATACTAAAATAGTGGTATAAGTACCACGAACAGAAAAGGGAAAAGGCCTAAGGCCTCTAGAATCGCTGGGCCTACAAGGAGCTAACGTCAGTTAGTGACCAGGAGGTCCACGGGTGGCGTGTGCAGAGCAAATAGTCACACGCGTGCTCCCATAGGTTTCAATGGGTGCGTAAAAAGTACAAAGTTACTGCAAAAGGAATCTTCCGGATGACCTAGGAACTTAAGATTTGGAACACAGGCACTAGAGATGTATTACTACACTTGGGCACCGGAGTGCCAGCTTTACCTCACCCACAGGAAGCGGGTGCATAGGCCTCGAAGTGCGTCGGGTTTCTTCTATCTGTTCCGTGGGGCCTGTAGACAAAAGTGCTGCAGGCGGTCGGTCGGGAAGAGATGCAGTGGATCCAAGAGTGGATCGGAGATGTTGAAGACCTGTAAGCAGAGGGGACAGTGTTCACAGTCACTAGCCAGTGACCAGCGTGGCACCAGGTGGGTACCAGGCGATGTCGGGTGCAAACAGGTGATGAGGGGTAGCTTGTCTCCGCAGCCACGTGGTCCCTGAAGGTCGACGACGTCCAGGAGTCGGCTCACGAGCTGTCCCACGCAGGCTCTCGCTGTCGGCGGTGTCGGCGACTTGATCGAAGCAAACAAGCCTTGGCAAAAGCAATTGCAGGAGGATTCGGAAATCAGCTGTTGGTTCTGACCAGCAAGGTCAGATGGATTGCTCCTTTGGAGGGGAGCAAGGGCCAGTCTGGAGCAACCAGACCAGCGGTGTTTGTCGTAGATTTCGTCGCCAAGATGGCCACTAGCCAGCGGGCCAGCAACCGGTTAGGCGCGTCGAGTGGCAAAATGCAGAAGGGCCCCACACAGATCGTGGAGATGCTGGAGGGCTCACCTTTGGTGCAGATGCTGCTCGAGGGTTGGGCTTCTCAGGACCCAAAGCACAACTTGGAGGGAGCCTCGGTTGTTGCACTGGTCAGCTTGTCGTAGTCGTTCCAAGATGGCTGGCTCCACGTGTCTCGGTGCCTCCACGGGTCTCCTCTTTTCAGGGACTGTGGATCGGGCGGTGAGAGGTCTGGAGGTCCAGGTCTTGTCAGTCTCTGGGCTCGGGCTCCGGCGGGAGGCGGCGGCAAAGCAGACGTTGATGCGCTGGATGGTGCTTGCGTTAGCAAGGTGGTCACTCCCTGACCACAGGGGAGATTTTCTTCAGTCTTCTGTGCAGCAGAATGTCGAAGTTCCCGTCTTCTTCTTAGTTTCAAGTTGATTCCAGGATGTCTAAAGTCTTAGGACACAGCTCCTACCTTTATTCGGATTCTAGGGGCCGGACTACCTGCTAGGTCCCTCCCTATGGGTGGGACCAGGAAGGGGGGTGGTTACACCCCCAATCCTTTGTCCAGCTCGCCCCAGGCCCGGGACTGGTGTGCCCCAGGACCGGTTTGAACTGGCATATGCCCCGAGGCTCCTTGTGAGCCACAGGCATGTCTGGTTTCTTTCAAGCCCTACCTGACCAATACACAAAATCCTGTCTGGGGTGGTGCATGCACCTCCCCTGGCAGGAAACCCTTTGTCCACACCTCCCAAGCTGGAAGGACTCCCAGCAGCAGGAGGGCAGACTTGTGTCTGTGGTGGCAGCATCCATTTTGTGGAGCTGAGGCTATGTCTGATTTTACCCGGGTTTCAGGCACTGTACATGTCGTGTCCCTCTAGAAGGGTGGAATGCTAACCCCGTCGCCAGAATTGGCGAGGGGTTAGTATTCCAATTCGTATGACACCTTACTCGACATGTTTTGATAAAGCCAAACCAAAGTTAGCATTTAACCGCGAGGTTCATAATGCACTTAAGAGTATATGGTATGACGGTATCTGGAAACAGTAGAAGGAAGTTGTTCCGACCACTGCAGACAGGCTCAGCTCATGCCAGAGCACCATCTCACATGGAACCAAGCACTCTGCCTTCAGGATTGTTAAGGCCTGCCATAGGAGTGACTTATAGGTTACCAGGTGTCCCATTTAAGGTTAGGTATAGGTATACTACACCTAAGTAAGAGGTGATTACACCAACTTACCCCAGCTGAGTGATCAGCCAGTTGTGTCAAATTGTTAGGCCAAGCCTGGGGTGGCATAATACATGCTGCAGCCCTTGGCAGGCCTTGGGTACACCAATGCCCTGGGTACCTAGTGTACACTGGTACAGGGGCTGACAGGGTGATCCAACCAATTGGGTATGTACCTAGGGTACATGGAGTCCATTTTACAGAGAGAGCAGATAGCCTGAGAGCCTGAATGGCAGGATCTCAGGCCAACTAAGTCGAAAAACCAGCTAGACACTAGGCAAAAATTTGGGGGTAACCATAGTCAGATATCCACCTTCCTACACCGCCACTGGCCCGACCACCTCCGTCACCTCCAAGAGGTCCTACAGGCCCTCCAGCGGGCCGGCCTCACAATTAAGGCCGGCAAGTGCCAAATTGGCCAAGGGTCTGTGACCTACCTTGGGCACCAAGTGGGAAGCGGGCTGGTGGCCCCGCTACAACTTAAGATTGCTGCCATCCAGTCCTGGCAGCCCCCCGTCACCCAGACCGAGGTCCGAGCCTTCTTGGGGCTCACCGGCTACTACCGGCGGTTCGTGAAGGACTACGGCAGCATCGTGGGGCCCCTCACGGGTCTCACGTCCAAGAACCAACCAAAGCGGATTAACTGGACCCCCGATTGTCAAGCGGCCTTCGAGAAGCTGAAGGCCGCCCTGTGCACCGCCCCTGTGCTCCAGGCCCCCGATTACAGTCGGGAATTCGTGGTACAGACCGACGCCTCCGACCACGGCATCGGAGCCGTTCTTTCTCAGTTAAACCCCGAGGGTCATGACCAGCCGGTGGCCTTCATCAGTCGACGTCTCCTGGCCCGAGAACAGCGCTGGAGCACCATCGAGAGGGAGGCCTTCGCAGTGGTGTGGGCCCTCAAAAAGCTCCGGCCCTATCTCTTCGGTACCCATTTCCGGGTACAAACCGACCATCGACCCCTGCAGTGGCTGATGCAGATGCGGGGGGAGAACCCAAAACTCTTGCGCTGGTCCATTTCCCTGCAGGGAATGGACTTCACTGTGGAGCACCGACCAGGCCAAGACCACGCCAACGCGGATGGCCTGTCCCGCTTTTTCCGCCTCGACGAAGAGAGTCCCCAAGGAGATGGGTGACTCTCCCCGCCTTCAGCTGGGGGGGACGCATGTTGGACAGGCCACACGAAGGGCTCGCTCCCTCCCCGCACGACAGGGCCCGAGCTCCGGCCCACCAGGCATAACCCACGAAAAGCACCTGTACCCCGTCTCACGACGGATCTTCTGCCCTCGGACCTCTACTCATCACGGGGCCCAGCCCCACCGGCTTACCCTTTCTAACACTCACCCTTCACACTCATGCACTGTTCACTCTTTAACAGACTGCTGGCCCTGGACACCCACACACTGCTCACCCTGCACACTCACACACTGCTCACCCTGAACACCCAAACACTGCTCACCCTGCATACTCACACATTGCTCACCCTGCATACTCACACACTGCTCACCCTGCTCACTCACACACTGCTCACCCTGAAAACCCAAACACTGCTCACCCTGCATACTCACACATTGCTCACCCTGCATACTCACACACTGCTCACCCTGCTCACTCACACACTGCGCACTCTGCATACTCACACACTGCTGGCCGTGGACACTCACACACTGCTCACCCTGCACACTCACACATTGCTCACCCTACACATTCACACATTGCTCACCCTGCACATGCACACACTGCTGAACCTGCACTCACACACACTGCTCACCCTGCACACCCACACACTGCTCACCCTGCATACTCACACACTGCTCACACTGCATGCTCAAACACAGCTCACGCTGCATACTCACACATTGCTCACCCTGCATACTCACACACTGCTCACCCTGCTCACTCACACACTGTGCACCCTGCATACTCACAAACTGCTGGCCGTGGACACTCACATACTGCTCACCCTGCACACTCACACATTGCTCACCCTACACATTCACACATTGCTCACCCTGCACATGCACACACTGCTGAACCTGCACACACACACACTGCTCACCCTGCACACCCACACACTGCTCACCCTGCATACTCACACACTGCTCACCCTGCATACTCACACACTGCTCACCTTGCATATTCACACTCTGCTGACCCTGGACACCCAAACACTGCTCACCCTGCACACCCACACACTGCTCACCCTGCACACAGACACACTGCTAATCCTGCACACTCACACACTGCTCACCCTGCACACTCACACACTGCGCACCCTGTACACTCACACTGCTGGCCCTGTACACCCACACACTGCTCACCCTGCATACTCACACACTGCTCACACTGCATGCTCAAACACAGCTCACCCTCCATACTCACACACTGCTCACCCTGCTCACTCACACACTGCTCACCCTGAACACCCAAACACTGCTCACCCTGCATACTCACACATTGCTCACCCTGCATACTCACACACTGCTCACCCTGCACACTCAGAGATTGCTCACCCTGCACACTCACACACTGCTTACCCTGCACACTTTCACACTGCTCTCCCTGAACACTCACACACTGTTCACCCTGCATACTCACACATTGCTCACCCTGCACACTCACACACTGCTCTCCCTGCACACTCACACACTGCGCACCCTGCATACTCACACACTGCTGGCCGTGGACACTCACACACTGCTCACACTGCACACTCAGACATTGCTCACCCTACACATTCACACATTGCTCACCCTGCACATGCACACTCTGCTGAACCTGCACACACACACACTGCTCACCCTGCAAACCCACACACTGATTACCCACACACTGCTCACCCTGCACACCCACACACTGCTCACGCTGCATACTCACACACTGCTCACCCTGCACACTCACACACTGCTCACCCTGCACTCTCAAACACTGCTCACTATTTAACACACTGCTGGCCCTGGATACTCACACACTGCTCACCCTGCACAGTCACACACTGCTCACCCTTCACACTCATGCACTGTTCACTCTTTAAAAAACTGCTGGCCCTGAACACCCACACACTGCTCACCCTGCACACTCACACCCTCCTTGCCCTGCACAATCACACATTGCTCAACCTGTTCACTCACACACTGCTCACCCTGCACACTCACACACTGCTCTCCCTGCCCACTAACACAATGCGCACCCGGCATACTCACACACTGCTCGCTCTGCACACACACACTGCTCACCCTCCACACTCACACACTGCTCACCCTGCAAACCCATACACTGCTCACCCTGCACACCCACACACTGCTCACACTCACACACTGCTCACCCTGCACACCCACACACTGCTCACACTGCATACACACACTGCTCACCCTGCACGATCTCACACAGCTGGCCCTGCACACCCACACACAGCTCACCCTGCACACCCACACACTGCTCACCCTGCACTCTCAAGCACTGCTCAGTCTTTAACACACTGCTGGCCCTGGACACTCACACACTGCTCAACCTGCACACCCACACACTGCTCACCCTGCACATTCACACACTGCTCACCTTGCATATTCTTACTCTGCTGACCCTGGACACCCAAACACTGCTCACCCTGCACACCCACACACTGCTCACCCTGCACACTGACACACTGCTAATCCTGCACACTCACTGTTGGACAGGCCACGTGAAGGGCTTGCTCCCTCCCCGCATGACAGGGCCCGAGCCCCGGCCCTCCAGGTGTTACCCACAGAAACAACCCGCACCCCGTCCCCAGACGGTACTCCTGCCCCCGGACCTCTCTGTATCATGGGGCCGAACCACTACCGGCTCCCTCGCCCGGCCCGGCCGCCATCTTGGACACTGCACCACGAGGCCGCGTGGCCTCAGCTCGACCCTAACCCTGGGCCTGGCCAGGCCCCGACATCCCGGCACCACCATCCACCCAGGAGGTGAACGGACCACTTGGCAGGTCGATGGGAGAAAGAAGTGTCGATGGCTCTCCCCCGCCAGGTGCCGATCGCCCCCCAGCTCCCCCGGGCGCTGGCTCCACCCCCCTGCTGGGTGTCTGGACTCCCTCATCCCGGACCTCCCGACCTCCAAGTGCGAGGGTCCGGACATCAAAGGGCGCCAGACCTATAACTGGGGCAGCTCCAGAGCAGGAAGGCAGTTGTATCCTGGAGTCGAGAGACACCGAGAAGAACTCATCCTTGACGGACTACCAGCGCTGCCGTAGCCCTGCCTTGTGAACTATCATCCTGCCTGCTGGCGCTGCCGCGGCCTTCTGCATCCTCCATCCTCATCGAGACCTGCTGGCGCTGCCGCGGACCGTTGTAACTACCACCTTCATTGGGACCTGCTGGCGCTGCCGCGGACCGTTGTAACTACCACCTTCGTTGGGACCTGCAGGCGCTGCCGCGGACCGTTGTAACCACCACCTTCATCGGGACCTGCTGGCGCTGCCGCGGACCGTGTAACGACCACCTTCACCGGGACCTGCTGGTGCTGCCGCGGCCCGTCCAGCTAGAACACCGAGCTCGAGGATTGTGAGCTATCCATCATATCATCGCATCTACCAGTTTGGTAACAAGACTGTCCCGCTACCCCCTTTTCCCAACCAAGAGACTAGAATCGAGGGGACCCCTGAGTCCTGACCTCCTTGTACCCTTCTATCGTACCTAAAGATTGCTTATAAAGAACGTTAAACCTTATCCTTGTGTGGTGTACATCTGTGGGGGGGAAGTTACTCGTCTGTACGATCGCTGGAGACGGCTCTCCCCGGATACCTCTCCCCTTGTCCTCGGCCGACCCTCCCGGTCCGTCTAACACTCACACACTGCTCACCCTGCACACTCACACACTGCGCACCCTGTACACTCACACTGCTGGCCCAGGACACCCACACACTGCTCACCCTGCATACTACACACTGCTCACACTGCATGCTCAAACACAGCTCACCCTCCATACTCACACACTGCTCACCCTGCTCACTCACACACTGCTCACCATGAACACCCAAACACTGCTCACCCTGCATACTCACACATTGCTCACCCTGCATACTCACACACTGCTCACCCTGCTCACTCACACACTGCGCACCCTGCATACTCACACACTGCTGGCCGTGGACACTCACACACTGCTCACCCTGCACACTCACACATTGCTCACCCTACACATTCACACATTGCACACCCTGCACTTGCACACACTGCTGAACCTGCACACACACACACTGCTCACCCTGCACACTCACACACTGATCACCCACACACTGCTCACCCTGCACACCCACACACTGCTCATGCTGCATACTCACACACTGCTCACTCTGCACACTCACAAACTGCTCACCATGCATACTCACACACTGCTGGCCCTGTACACACACATACTGCTCATCCTGCTCACTCAGACACTGCTAACCCTGCATACCCACACACTGCTCACCCTGCATACCCTCACACTGCTCACCCTGCACACCCACACACTGCTCACCCTGCACTCTCACACACTGCTCACCCTGCACACTCACACACTGCTCAACCTGCACACTCACACACTACTCACCCTGCACACTCACACACTGCTCAACCTGCACACTCACTCATTACTCACCCTGCACTCTCAAAAACTTCTAACTCTTCAACACATTGCTGGCCCTGGAAACACACACTCTGCTCACCCTTGCCACTCACAAACTGCTCACCCTGCATACTCACACACTGCTCACCCTACATGCTCACACACTGCTCACCCTGCATACTACAACACTGCTGGTCCTGGACACCCACACACTGCTCACCCTGCACACTCACATACCACTCACACTCACACACTGCTAACCCTCCACAACCACACACACTGCTCACTCTGCTTACTCACACACTGCAAACCCTGCATACTCACACACTACTCACTCTGCATACTCACAAACTGCTCACCCTGCATACTCACACACTGCTCACCCTGCATGCTCACACACTGCTCACCCTGCATACTAACACACTGCTGGTCCTGGACACCCACACACTGCTCACCCTGCACAAAAACACACAGCTCACCCTGCATACTCACACTCTTCTCACCCTGCATACTCACACACTGCTCACCCTGCATTCTCACACACTGCTCACCCTGCATACTAACACACTGCTGGTCCTGGACACCCACACACTGCTCACCCTGCACAAAAACACACAGCTCACCCTGCATACTCACACTCTGCTCACCCTGCACACTCACAAACTGCTCACCCTTCATACTCACACACTGCTGGCCCTGGAAACCCAAACACTGCTCAACCTGCTCACTCACACACTGTTCACCCTGCATACCCACACACTGCTCACCCTGTATACCCACACACTGCTCACCCTGTACCCCCACACACTGCTCACCCTGCACACTCACACATTGCTCACCCTGCACTCTCAAGCACTGCTAACTCTTTAACACATTACTGGCCCTGGACACACACACTCTGCTCACCCTGCACACCCACACACTGCTCACCCCACAAACTGACACACTGCTCATCCTGCATGCTCACACAATGCTCACCCTGCATACTAACACACTGCTGGTGCTGGACACCCACACACTGCTCACCCTGCACAACCACACACTGCACACCCTGCCTACTCACACACTGCTCACCCTGCACACTCACAAACTGCTCACCCTGCACACTCACACAGCTGGCCCTGGACATCCACACACTGCTCACCCTGCATACTCACAAATACGCACACTGCACACCCACACACTGCTTACCCTGCATACTCACACACTGCTAACCCTGCATGCTCACACACTGCTCACCCTGCATACTAACACAATGCTGGTCCTGGACACCCACATACTGCTCATCCTGCACACTCACACACTGCTCACCCTGCACACTCACACACTGCTCACTATGCACACTCAAACACTGCTCACCCTGCATACTCACACACTGCTGGCCCTGGACACCCACACACTGCTCACCCTGCACACTCACACACTGCTTGCCCTGCACAATCACACATCGCTCAACCTGCTTGCTCACACACTGCTCACTCACACACTGCTCTCCCTGCAAACTAACACACTGCGCTCCCTGCATACTCACACACTGCTCAATCTGCACACTCACACTGCTGGCCCTGCACAATCACACACGGCTGGACATGCACACCCACACACTGCTCACTCTGCACTCTCAAGCACTGCTCACTCTTTAACACACTGCTGGCACTGGACACCCACACACTGCTCACCCTGCACACTCAAGCACTGCTCACCCTGCACACTCACACACTGCTCAACCTGCACACACACACTGCTGGCAGTGGACACCCACACACTGCTCACCCTGCATACTCACACACTGCTCACCCTGCACAATCACACACTGCTCACCCTGCACACCCACATACTGCTCACCCTGCACACCCACACACTGCTCACCTTGCACACTCACGCACTGCTCGCCCTGCACACTCATACACTGCTCACCCTGCACACTGACCCATTGCTCACCCTGCACACTCACACACTGCTCACCCTGCACTTTCACACACTGCACACCCTGCACACTCACACTGCCGGCCCTGGACACCCACACACTGCTCACCCTGCATACTCACACACTGCTCACACTGCATGCTCAAACACAGCTCACCCTGCATACTCACACACTGCTCACCCTGCTCACTCACACACGGCTCACCCTGCGTGCTCACACACTGCTCACCCTGCACACCCACACACTGCTCACCCTGCATACTCACACACTGCTCACCCTGCATACTCACACACTACTCCCCCTGCACACTCACACACTGCTCACCTTGCATATTCACACTCTGCTGACCCTGGACACCCAAACACTGCTCACCCTGCACACCCACACACTGCTCACCCTGCACACTGACACACTGCTAATCCTGCACACTCACACACTGCTCACCCTGCACACTCGCACACTCACACACTGTTCACACTGCATGCTCAAACACAGCTCACCCTGCATACTCACACACTGCTCACCCTGCTCACTCACACACTGCTCACCCTGAACACCCAAACACTGCTCACCCTGCATACTCACACATTGCTCACCCTGCATACTCACACACTGCTCACCCTGCTCACTCACACACTGCTCACCCTGCTCACTCGCACACTGCTCACCCTGAAAACCCAAACACTGCTCACCCTGCATACTCAGACATTGCTCACCCTGCATACTCACACATTGCTCACCCTGCTCACTCACACACTGCGCACCCTGCATACTCACACACTGCTGGCCATGGACACTCACACACTGCTCACCCTGCACACTCACACATTGCTCACCCTACACATTCACACATTGCTCACCCTGCACATGCACACACTGCTGAACCTGCACACACACACACTGCTCACCCTGCACACCCACACACTGCTCACCCTGCATACTCACACACTGCTCACACTGCATGCTCAAACACAGCTCAACCTGCATACTCACACACTGCTCACCCTGCTCACTCACACACTGCTCACCCTGAACACCCAAACACTGCTCACCCTGCATACTCACACATTGCTCACCCTGCATACTCACACACTGCTCACCCTGCTCACTCACACACTGCGCACCCTGCATACTCACAAACTGCTGGCCGTGGACACTCACACACTGCTCACCCTGCACACTCACACATTGCTCACCCTACACATTCACACATTGCTCACCCTGCACATGCACACACTGCTGAACCTGCACACACACACACTGCTCACCCTGCACACCCACACACTGCTCACCCTGCATACTCACACACTGCTCACCCTGCATACTCACACTCTACTCACCCTGCACACTCACACACTGCTCACCTTGCATATTCACACTCTGCTGACCCTGGACACCCAAACACTGCTCACCCTGCACACCCACACACTGCTCACCCTGCAAACTGACACACTGCTAATCCTGCACACTCACACACTGCTCACCCTGCACACTCACACACTGAGCACCCTGTACACTCACACTGCTGGCCCTGGACACCCACACACTGCTCACCCTGCATACTCACACACTGCTCGCACTGCATGCTCAAACACAGCTCACCCTCCATACTCACACACTGCTCACCCTGCTCACTCACACACTGCTCACCCTGAACACCCAAACACTGCTCACCCTGCATACTCACACATTGCTCACCCTGCATACTCACACACTGCTCACCCTGCTCACTCACACACTGCGCACCCTGCATACTCACACACTGCTGGCCATGGACACTCACACACTGCTCACACTGCACACTCACACATTGCTCACCCTACACATTCACACAATGCTCACCCTGCACATGCACACACTGCGGAACCTTCACACACACACACTGCTCACCCTGCACACCCACACACTGATCACCCACACACTGCTCACTCTGCACACCCACACACTGCTCACGCTGCATACTCACACACTGCTCACCCTGCACACTCACACACTGCTCACCCTGCACTCTCAAACACTGCTCACTCTTTAACACACTGCTGGCCCTGGATACTCACACACTGCTCACCCTGCACAGTCACACACTGCTCACCCTTCACACTCATGCACTGTTCACTCTTTAACAGACTGCTGGCCCTGGACACCCACACACTGCTCACCCTGCACACTCACACCCTTCTTGCCCTGCACAATCACACATTGCTCAACCTGTTCACTCACACAGTGCTCATCCTGCACACTCACATACTGCTCTCCTTGCACACTAACACAATGCGCACCCGGCATACTCACACACTGCTCACCCTCCACACTCACACACTGCTCACCCTGCAAACCCACACACTGCTCACCCTGCACACCCACACACTGCTCACACTCACACACTGCTCACCCTGCACACCCACACACTGCTCACACTCACACACTGCTCACACTGCACACCCACACACTGCTCACACTGCATACACACACTGCTCACCCTGCATACACACACTGCTCACCCTGCACAATCTCACACAGCTGGCCCTGCACACCCACACACAGCTCACCCTGCACACCCACACACTGCTCACCCTGCACTCTCAAGCACTGCTCAGTCTTTAACACCCTGCTGGCCCTGGACACCCACACACTGCTCAACCTGCACACCCACACACTGCTCACCCTGCACACTCACACACTGCTCACCTTGCATATTCACACTCTGCGGACCCTGGACACCCAAACACTGCTCACCCTGCACACCCACACACTGCTCACCCTGCACACTGACACACTGCTAATCCTGCACACTGACACAATGCTCACCCTGCACACTCACACACTGTGCACCCTGTACACTCACACTGCTGGCCCTAGACACCCACACACTGCTCACCCTGCATCCTCACACACTGCTCACACTGCATGCTCAAACACAGGCCACCCTCCATACTCACACACTGCTCACCCTGCTCACTCACACACTGCTCACCCTGAACACCCAAACACTGCTCACCCTGCATACTCACACATTGCTCACCCTGCATACTCACACACTGCTCACCCTGCTCAATCACACACTGCGCACCCTGCATACTCACACACTGCTGGCCGTGGACACTCACACACTGCTCACCATGCACACTCACACATTGCTCACCCTACACATTCACACATTGCTCACCCTGCACATGCACACACTGCTGAACCTGCAATCACACACTGCTCACCCTGCACACCCACACACTGATCACCCACACACTGCTCACCCTGCACACCCACACACTGCTCACGCTGCATACTCACACACTGCTCACCCTGCACACTCACACACTGCTCACCCTGCACACTCACAAACTGCTCACCCTGCACACTTACACAGCTGGCCCTGGACACCCACACACTGCTCACCCTGCAAACTCACAAATGCGCACACTGCACACCCACACACTGCTTACCCTGCATACTCACACACTGCTAACCCTGCATGCTCACGCACTGCTCACCCTGCATACTAACACAATGCTGGTCCTGGACACCCACATACTGCTCACCCTGCACACTCACACACTGCTCACCCTGCACACTCACACACTGCTCACTATGCACAATCAAACACTGCTCACCCTGCAAACTCACACACTGCTGGCCCTGGACACCCACACACTGCTCACCCTGCACACTCACACACTGCTTGCCCTGCACAATCACACATTGCTCAACCTGCTTGCTCACACACTGCTCACCCTGCACACTCACACACTGCTCTCCCTGCACACTAACACACTGCGCACCCTGCATACTCACACACTGCTCAATCTGCACACTCACACTGCTGGCCCTGCACAATCACACACGGCTGGACATGCACACCCACACACTGCTCACTCTGCACTCTCAAGCACTGCTCACTCTTTAACACACTGCTGGCACTGGACACCCACACACTGCTCACCCTGCACACTCAAGCACTGCTCACCCTGCACACTCACACACTGTTCAACCTGCACACACACACTGCTGGCAGTGGACACCCACACACTGCTCACCCTGCATACTCACACACTGCTCACCCTGCACAATCACACACTGCTCACCCTGCACACCCACATACTGCTCACCCTGCACACCCACACACTGCTCACCTTGCACACTCACGCACTGCTTGCCCTGCACTTTCATACACTGCTCACCCTGCACACTGACACACTGCTCACCATGCATACTGTTAGACGGACCGGGAGGGTCGGCCGAGGACCAGGGGAGAGGTCTCCGGGGAGAGCCGTCTCCAGCGATCGTACAGATGAGTAACTTCCCCCCCACAGATATACACCACACAAGGATAGGATTTAACGTTCTTTATAAGCGATTTCTTAAGGTATGATGGAATGGTACAAGGAGGTCTGGACTCAGGGGTCCCCTCGATTTCAGTCTCTTGGTTTGGGAAAGGGGGTAGCGGGACAGTCTGGTTACCAATCTGGTAGCTGAGATGGTGTGATGGATAGCTCACAATCCTCGAGCTCGATGCTCTAGCTTTGGACGGGCCGCGGCAGCGCCAGCAGGTCCCGGTGAAGGTGGTCGTTACACGGTCCGCAGCAGCGCCAGCAGGTCCCGATGAAGGTGGTCGTTACACGGTCCGCGGCAGCGCCAGCAGGTCCCGATGAAGGTGGTCATTACAACGGTCCGCGGCAGCGCCAGCAGGTCCCGACGAGGATGGAGGATGCAGAAGGCCGCGGCAGCGCCAGCAGGCAGGACGATAGTTCACAAGGCAGGGCTACGGCAGCGCCGGTAGTCCGTCAAGGCTGAGTTCTTCTCGGTGTCTCTCGACTCCAGGATACAACTGCCTCCCTGCTCTGGAGCTGCCCTAGTTATAGGTCTGGCGCCCTTTGATGTCCGGACCCTCGCACTTGGAGGTCGGAAGGTCCGGGATGAGGGAGTCCAGACACCCAGCAGGGGGGTGGAGCCAGCGCCCGGGGGAGCTGGAGGGCGATCGGCACCTGGCGGGGGAGAGCCATCGACACTTCTTTCTCCCATTGACCTGCCAAGTGGTCCGTTCACCTCCTGGGTGGATGGTGGTGCCGGGATGTCGGGGCCTGGCCAGGCCCAGGGTTAGGGTCGGGCTGAGGCCACGCGGCCTCGTGGTGCAGTGTCCAAGATGGCGGCTGGTCCGGCCGGGGGAGCCGGTAGTGGTTCGGCCCCATGATACATGGATGTCCGGGGGCAGGAGTTCCGTCGGGAGACGGGGTGCGGGTTGTTCTTGTGGGTAACACCTGGAGGGCCGGGGCTTGGGCCCTGTCATGCGGGGAGGGAGCAAGCCCTTCATGTGGCCTGTCCAACATGCGTCCCCCCCCAGCTGAAGGCGGGGAGAGTCACCCATCCTCTTGGGGACTCTCCTCGTCGAAGCGGAAAAAGCGTGACAGGCCATCTGCGCTGGCGTGGTCTTGGCCCGGTCGATGTTCCACAGTGAAGTCCATCCCCTGCAGGGAGATGGACCAGCGCAATAGTTTGGGGTTTTCCCCCCGCATATGCATTAGCCACTGCAGGGGTCGATGATCTGTTTGCACCCGGAAGTGGGTACCGAAGAGATAGTGCCGGAGCTTTTTGAGGGCCCACACCACTGCGAAGGCCTCCCTCTCGATTGTGCTCCAGCGCTGTTCTCGGGCCAGGAGGCGTCTGCTGAAGGCCACCGGCTGGTCAAGACCCTCGGGGTTCAGCTGGGAGAGAACCGCCCCGATGCCGTGGTCGGAGGCGTCCGTTTGCACAATGAATTCCCGACTGTAATCGGGGGCCTGGAGCACAGGGGCAGTGCACAGGGCGGCTTTCAGCTTCTCGAAGGCCGCTTGACAGTCGGGGGTCCAGTTAATCTTCTTCGGGTGGTTTTTGGACGTGAGACCCGTGAGGGGCCCCACAATGCTGCCATAGTCCCTCACGAACCGCCGGTAGTAGCCGGTGAGCCCCAAGAAGGCTCGGACCTCGGTCTGCATGACTGGGGGCTGCCAGGACTGGATGGCAGCGATTTTGAGTTGCAGAGGGGCCACCAGACCGCTTCCCACCTGGTGTCCGAGGTAGGTCACGGATCCCTGACCAATTTGGCACTTGCCGGCCTTGATTGTGAGGCCGGCCCGCTGGAGGGCCTGCAGGACCTCTCGGAGGTGGTGGAGGTGGTCGGACCAGTGGCGGCTGTACACAGCGATATCGTCCAGGTAGGCGGCGCTGAACTCCTCGAGCCCCGCCAAGACCTGGTTCACTAGTTGCTGAAAAGTAGCTGGGGCATTCTTCATGCCGAAGGGCATGACCTTGAAGTGGTAGTGGCCATCGGGGGTAGAAAAGGCGGACCGTTCTTGGGCCCGGGGTGTGAGACCGATCTGCCAGTAGCCCGCTGTCAGATCGAAGATGCTGAGGTAGCGGGCAGCCCCCATGCGGTCGATCAATTCATCCGCTCGGGGGATGGGATGAGCGTCGGTCCTGGTGACAGCATTCAAGCCCCGATAGTCGACGTAGAATCGGAGTTCAGGAGTGGTGCCGGGGGCAGCAGCTTTGGGGACCAGCACGACCGGGCTGGCCCAGGGGCTGTCCGAGGGCTCGATGACCCCGAGCGTGAGCATCTTGGATATTTCCTCTTGGATGCAGGCCCGCACCCGATCTGGTACGCGGTAGGCCCGGTGTCTGATAGGGGGACTGTCCCCAGTGTCTACGTCGTGCAAGCACCAGGGGGTGACCCCTGGGGTGAGGGAAAACAAAGTAGCAAACTGCAGCAGGAGGTCCCGGCAGCCTTGGCGCTGCTCTGGGGTGAGGGCCTCGGAGAGCCGGACCCCGTCCACGCAGCCATCTTTCTCCTGAGTCTTCAGGAGATCAGGGAGAGGCTCGGAGTCTTCTTCCGCCCCACTGTCTGTAGCCATCAGGAGGCTGAGTTCCGAGCGCACAAAGTGGGGTTTGAGTCTGTTGGTGTGGAGGACCCGGAGGGGGTTCCGGGGAGACTCCATATCGATGAGATAGGTGACTGGGCTCTTGCGTTCGACCACTTTGAAGGGCCCCGTCCACTTGTCCTGCAAGTCACATGGTTCGGTGGGGGACATCACCCACACTTGCTGACCAGGTTCGAATTCGACGGAGGAGGCATTTTGATCGTACCATTTTTTCATGTCCTCCTGACTGGCCTCAAGATTCGCTTTTGCCATTTCCCTGAATCGCCGGGTCTGATTGCGTAGTGTCAGGAGGTACTTGAAGACGTCTGGAGGGGTCTTTAGGGGGGCCATCTCCCAACCTTCTTTGACTAGGCTGAGGGGCCCTCGCACAGGGTGCCCGTACAAGAGTTCGAAAGGGCTAAAACCGAGGGACTTCTGGGGAACTTCTCGATAGGCGAAGAGGAGGCACGGAAGTAGTACATCCCACTGGCGACGGAGGGGCTCTTCCAATCCCCCAATCATTCCCTTGAGCGTGCGGTTGAATCGTTCAACTAGTCCGTTTCCTTGAGGATGATAGGGGGTCGTGAATCGGTAGGTGACCCCGCACTGTTGCCAGAGGGACTTCATATATTTCGAAATAAAGTTTGTGCCTCGGTCGCTGACGACTTCTCGGGGAAAGCCCACCCGGGAGAAGATCCCCATTAAGGCCCGGCCGACCACCGGAGCTGTTACAGTTCGCAGGGGCACAGCCTCGGGGTAGCGGGTGGCGTGGTCCACCAGTACCAGGATGAACCGATGTCCTTGTGCTGTGCGGGGGTCCAGGGGCCCCACAATGTCTATTCCCACCCTCTCGAACGGGGTGGTGACAACTGGGAAGGGTTACAGAGGTGCTTTGAGTTTGCGGCCGCTCTTCCCGCTGGCCTGGCACGTGGGGCAGGACCGGCAGTGGTTGAGGACGTCGTTTCGCATCTTCGGCCAGAAAAAGTGGGTCACCAGGCGACTGTAGGTTTTGTCCTGGCCCAGGTGTCCAGCCAGAGGGACATCGTGGGCCAAATTTAACAGGAAGTCTCTGAAACGGAGGGGCACCACCAGCACTCGACTGGCCCCTAACTCCGCGATTCTCTGCTAACTGTATAACAGGTCGTTATCCCAATAGACCCAATGGGCTCCGGTGGTGTCCCCTGCGCTCTGGGCGATGGCTTGCTGGCGGAGTCCCTCGAGGGAGGGACAGGTCTTCTGCTCTTGACGGAACTGTTCCTGGGTGGGCCCCCCTTCTTGACGCCACTGAGCCAGGTCGGGAAGGTCCTGGGGCTGGGCGACCCCTTCGGGGGTTTGCTCTGGGGGGTCGGTATAGTCGGTGTCCTCTACTGGAGCGATCGGGGGAGGAGGTGCAGGCCATTCTGGTTCTTCTGGTCGGGGGATGGCACGGGCGGCCATGGACCGGGTGGTTACGCACACCCAGTCCGGGAGGCCCAGCATCCCCAGGTGCTCTCTTCTTTCGACGGCGGCCCATGGGGAACTCTCAAGATCATTCCCCAGGAGACAGTCCACGGGGGCATCATCCCGGACCGTCACCTTCAACATGCCGGAGACCCCTCCCCATTCGAAGGGGACGCAGGCCATCCGACATAGACTCTCCGAATTGTCGGCTGAGCGGACGGGGCAGAGAATGTTCGGCAGGATCTGCTCTGGCTTTACCAGGTGACAGCGGACGGCCGTCACACTGGCCCCTGTGTCACGTAGGGCTTCGGCCCGGCGCCCTTTAATGTTCACCCACTGGCTATATTTTCTGGTGTTGGCGGGTAGGGGGGCCCGCGGGACCATGTCTTTTCCCCCTAGGCACGCTAGAACCATGGCGGCCGGTTCCCACTCTTGTTGTGCCTGCTCGTATTCTTCTTGTTCTTCGGAGATTTGTTCTCCCCCCAGGGCGGCGGCAGCTACCTGGCGGGGTTTTGGAGTTTGGTTCTATGGACAGTTCGGGTCATTGGCGTAGTGGCCGACTCGCTGGCATCGGTGACACGTGACGTTGGCCCGGAACCCCGGGCGCATCGGGGGGTTCCCCCGGCTGGCCGGGGGCGGGGTGCTGGCAGCAGGAGCGGCCGGGACGGTGTCTCTCCCTCGCCCCTGGCCTCCTCCTCGGGGACGGTGCTGACCTTGGTTGTTCCGGTTCTGCTCGTGTGGCCCTCTCCGGCCCACTCGGGTGCTTTCCCACCGGTCAGCTTCGGCGGCGAGTTGCCGCGGGTCAGTCAATTTACTGTCGAGGAGGTGCTGCCTGAGCTCGACGAAGCAGTTGTTAGAGAGGTGCTCCCACACCATGAGATTAAAAAGTTGCTCGTAGGTCGTTACGTGGCTTCCCTTGATCCAACCCTCGAAGGCTCGGCTGAAATAGTTGACATATTCCACCCAAGTTGTACCCGGGATCCGGGTGCAGTCCCGAAACCTCTGGCGGTACATTTCGGTTGTGAGCCCATATCGGGTGAGGAGGGCAGCCTTCATGTGGTCATAGGATGACATCTGATGGTCTGGGAGCTGTAGCAGGGCATCGCGGCCTTCGTTGACAAACCTCCCCCATAGGCCGGCTCCCCAGTCACTTCGATCGATCCGGTGGGAGGTCATGGCGATCTCGTAGGCCTTGAACCACTGTTGTATGTCGTCCTCTCGGACATACTCTCGGACGACATCCTTGGGGATGTGGACTTTCTTGTCTGTCGCTCCCGGGGTGCGCGGTCGCTCGGGCACCTCCGGTTCTTTGTTCTGCTTCCGTAGTTCTATTTCTGCCAGTTTGCGCTCGTGTTCGTATGCTAATCTCTTTTCTTCGAGCTCTCTCTGCCTCTGTTTTTCTTCCCGTTCTTCTCGGAGCCGCAGATGTTCTAGGTTCAGTTTTTGCTCGGCTAATTTTAGTTCACCGTCCATTTTGAGCCGTGCCATTTCTAACTCATGTAGTCTGTTTTTTTCTCTTTCTTGGATCTCTTCCTGCGAGAGGCCCGTTCCTCGCTCCTCGGGAGCCGTGGCGTTCCTCTCTGATGCTGCACCGTTTCGGTCTGGGGATCTGGCGACCCCGGTTTCTGCCCACGACTCAATGGCGTGCTTAAAATCGTCTTTGGTACTCAGGCCGGTGGTAGCAATGCCTAGTTCCATGCAGAATTGTTTCAATTCACGATGGCTGTACTCTTCCAATTTCTCCATCTGGAATTTCTCGGTGGATCCGCTCTCTTTGGTTGACATTGTGGTTTTGTCGTGGGGTGAGCTACTCTCTGTACGATTACGCGTTGATTCGGATCGCGCCGCTGGCCACCAATGTTAGACGGACCGGGAGGGTCGGCCGAGGACAAGGGGAGAGGTCTCCGGGGAGAGCCGTCTCCAGCGATCGTACAGATGAGTAACTTCCCCCCCACAGATATACACCACACAAGGATAGGATTTAACATTCTTTATAAGCGATTTCTTAAGGTACGATGGAATGGTACAAGGAGGTCTGGACTCAGGGGTCCCCTCGATTTCAGTCTCTTGGTTTGGGAAAGGGGGTAGCGGGACAGTCTGGTTACCAATCTGGTAGCTGAGATGGTGTGATGGATAGCTCACAATCCTCGAGCTCGATGCTCTAGCTTTGGACGGGCCGCGGCAGCGCCAGCAGGTCCCGGTGAAGGTGGTCGTTACACGGTCCGCGGCAGCGCCAGCAGGTCCCGATGAAGGTGGTCGTTACACGGTCCGCGGCAGCGCCAGCAGGTCCCGATGAAGGTGGTCGTTACAACGGTCCGCGGCAGCGCCAGCAGGTCCCGACGAGGATGGAGGATGCAGAAGGCCGCGGCAGCGCCAGCAGGCAGGACGATAGTTCACAAGGCAGGGCTACGGCAGCGCCGGTAGTCCGTCAAGGCTGAGTTCTTCTCGGTGTCTCTCGACTCCAGGATACAACTGCCTCCCTGCTCTGGAGCTGCCCTAGTTATAGGTCTGGCGCCCTTTGATGTCCGGACCCTCGCACTTGGAGGTCGGAAGGTCCGGGATGAGGGAGTCCAGACACCCAGCAGGGGGGTGGAGCCAGCGCCCGGGGGAGCTGGAGGGCGATCGGCACCTGGCGGGGGAGAGCCATCGACACTTCTTTCTCCCATTGACCTGCCAAGTGGTCCGTTCACCTCCTGGGTGGATGGTGGTGCCGGGATGTCGGGGCCTGGCCAGGCCCAGGGTTAGGGTCGGGCTGAGGCCACGCGGCCTCGTGGTGCAGTGTCCAAGATGGCGGCTGGTCCGGCCGGGGGAGCCGGTAGTGGTTCGGCCCCATGATACATGGATGTCCGGGGGCAGGAGTTCCGTCGGGAGACGGGGTGCGGGTTGTTCTTGTGGGTAACACCTGGAGGGCCGGGGCTTGGGCCCTGTCATGCGGGGAGGGAGCAAGCCCTTCATGTGGCCTGTCCAACACACACTCACACACTGCTCACCCTGCACACTCACACTGCCTGCTCTGGACACCCACACACTGCTCACCCTGCATACGCACACACTGCTCACACTGCATGCTCAAACACAGCTCACCCTCCATACTCACACACTGCTCACCCTGCTCACTCACACACTGCTCACCCTGCATGCTCACACACTGCTCACCCTGCATGCTCACACACTGCTCACCCTGCATACTCACACACTACTCACCCTGCACACTCACACACTGCTCACCTTGCATATTCACACTCTGCTGACCCTGGACACCCAAACACTGCTCACCCTGCACACCCACACACTGCTCACCCTGCACACTGACACACTGCTAATCCTGCACACTCACACACTGCTCACCCTGCACACTCACACACTTCACACCCTGTACACTCAGACTGCTGGCCCTGGACACCCACACACTGCTCACCCTGCATACTCACACACTGCTCACCCTGCTCACTCACACACTGCTCACCCTGAACACCCAAACACTGCTCACCCTGCATACTCACACATTGCTCACCCTGCATACTCACACACTGCTCACCCTGCTCACTCACACACTGCGCACCCTGCATACTCACACACTGCTGGCCGTGGACACTCAGACACTGCTCACACTGCACACTCACACATTGCTCACCCTACACATTCACACATTGCTCACCCTGCACATGCACACACTGCTGAACCTGCACACACACACACTGCTCACCCTGCACACCCACACACTGATCACCTACACACTGCTCACCCTGCACCCCCACACCCTGCTCACACTGCATGCTCAAACACTGCTCACCCTGCACACTCACACACTGCTCACCCTGCTCACTCACACACTGCTCACCCTGAACACCCAAACACTGCTCACCCTGCATACTCACACATTGCTCACTGTTGGAGGGCGTTCCCCGGGGAGGCTGCGGAATACGTTCCTGACCACCCGGAGGCCCACCTTTCCCAGAGCTAGGCCGAGCAAGAGAGGGGAGGCCCTTCCTGGAAGGGTCTCGTACCTAGGATCGCACACGCTGCGCTTACTCTCTTCGGATAGAGGGACACCACACAGTAATTCTTTGCAAGACAATAGACTTTATCGTTAGTTGTCAGGGATCTTTATGATCCGGAAGGCAGGTGCAGAATTAGTGCCACAAGCGGCAGCGATCTCGTGATGAGGGGTAAGGGGTAGAGGGACAGTCTTTGAATCAGCGTCCCTGCGGAGTATCCGGCGCACAGCTCTCAATCCTCGAGCTGAGGGGATGTTGCTTCTCTCGGCAATCTCTGCCGATTCTCTTGGAGGAGCAGGCCGCGAGTCACTCAGCAGGCACCGGAGGTTCGTAGTTCGGGGAGGCGCGACGGCGTCAGCAGGGCTCAGATGGTTCAGAGTTCGGGGAGCCGCGACAGCGTCAGCAGGGCTCAGATGGTTCAGAGTTCGGGGAGCCGCGACAGCGTCAGCAGGGCTCAGATGGTTCAGAGTTCGGGGAGCCGCGACAGCGTCAGCAGGGCTCAGATGGTTCAGAGTTCTTCGGTTCGGGGAGCGATCGAGCCGCGACCAGGTCAGCAGGCTCTCGTCAGTCCAGGTCTTCTCTGCCTCCCGTCCCTTCAGCACCCCTTGTTATACTCCCCCTCCTCTTTGAAGTCCGGAGTCCTCGCGGAGAGGGGTCTGGTGCCTGGGGGCGGTGTGTCGGGATTTCCCGTCGCTCGGCCCTTTGATCTGTTCAGGTGGGTCCGGGAGGGACTCCAGACACCCAGCAGGCGAGGCGCCCGCTCACCGGGGGCCTGGTGGTCGATCGAAACCTCCCTCGGGGAAGAGACCAGAGGTGTGACAGGGTCGGCGCCTCTCGGTCGGGTTTGGGGGGTTTCGCTCTCCCTCAGCCGGGCATGCGTGTTGGGGATCTGGCCGGCCCTCGAGATGTTGGGCCATGGGGGCCGGAAGTCTGTGACATCGAGGATCGGTGCGGTTGCAGGGTAGCTTGCTGGTCGGGAGGGCCCACGCTGGTCTCACACGTGCCCCCCCAGCTAAAAGGCGGGGAGAACTACCCATCCACTTGGGGGTTCTCCTCGCTGAAGCGGAAGAATCGGGACAGGCCGTCCGCGTTGGCGTGATCCGTCCCGGGGCGATGTTCCACAGTGAAATCCATCCCCTGGAGGGAGATGGACCAGCGTAGCAGCTTGGGGTTTTCTCCTCGCATCTGCATCAACCACCGCAAGGGTCGGTGATCTGTTTGTACTCGGAAGTGTGTTCCGAACAGGTAGGGCCGTAGCTTTTTGAGGGCCCAGACTACTGCGAAGGTCTCTCTTTCAATTGTGCTCCACCGCTGTTCTCGGGGCAGCAACCTTCGGCTGATGAAGGCTATGGGCTGATCTATGCCTTTGTCGTCGAACTGTGAGAGGACTGCCCCGATGCCGTGTTCCGAGGCGTCCGTCTGGACCACAAACTCCTGGGCATAGTCGGGGGCTTTAAGCACCGGAGCCGTACACATAGCGGCTTTTAGGGCGTCGAACGCTTTCTGGCAGGGGGGAGTCCATTGTACTTTCTTGGGGTGTCTTTTGGAGGTTAGCTCTGTGAGGGGGCCTGCGATGCTGCCATAGTTCTTAATAAACCTCCGGTAGTAACCGGTGAGGCCCAGGAAGGCCCGGACTTCCGTTTGGGTCGTGGGGGGTTCCCAGGACAAGATGGCATCGATCTTTGGCTGGAGGGGGGCGACCTGTCTGCTTCCCACCTGGTGCCCCAGATAGGTTACGGAGCCGTGCCCAATTTGACATTTGCTGGCTTTGATGGTGAGGCCGGCCTGGCGCAGAGCCAGCAGGACTTGTCGGAGGTACTGGAGGTGCTCGGTCCATTGGGAGCTGAATACCGCTATATCGTCGAGGTATGCTGCGCTGAACCCCTCTAGTCCGGACAGGACCCTGTTCACCAGCCGCTGGAAGGTGGCCGGGGCATTCTTCATTCCAAACGGCATCACCCTAAAGCGGTAGTGCCCATCCGGGGTGGAAAAGGCGGAGCGCTCCTTGGCTCCCTCGGTGAGGGCAATCTGCCAGTATCCACAAGTTAGGTCGAAGGTGCTGAGGTAGCGAGCGGCCCCGAGGCGGTCAATGAGCTCGTCTGCGCGGGGGATAGGGTGAGCGTCCGCTCGGGTGACCCCATTGAGTCCTCGGTAGTCCACGCAAAACCTCAGCTCAGGGGCGATACCAGAGGCAGCCTGTTGGAGCCGGCCTCGTGGCGTGGTCCTGTTCCCCCTCGCCAAGCCGCACGAGGTCCCCTGCACATCGGGGCTCCTCCATTTTGGATTGTACGTGACTCTGCGCACCAGCCTACGTGACCCCGCTCAACCCGGCCTCGGCCCCAGCAAGCCCCGACATCAAGGCACCAACAACTGGCCAGGGGGTACCACGTGAACACTTCCCCACTCCCGGCGCAGGGCAGTATCGATGGGACCCCCAACCGTCCTCCCACACCTCGGTGCGATCGCCCCACAGCTCTCCTGGGCTTGGCGCCTCTCCTGCTGAGCGTCTGGCCGCTCCCGACCTGGCCTCTCCGCCCCCCCCCGGGCGCAACGGTCCGGACATCAAAGGGCTCCAGACCTATATCTGGGGCGACCCTGCAACAGGACAGCAGTTGTATCCCGGAGTCAAGAGCCCTGCTGATCGGATCGCGGCTGACTCTATGCAGAAAGACTCATCCTGGAACCACGCTCTGAGCCCTGCTGACTAAGTCGCGGCTCCACCGTGATTAAAGACCTTCACGAACCTTTGGGGCCCTGCTGACGCTGTCGCGGCCCGACCTTGTTGAACTTGCCATCAGAGCCCAGCTGACCTCGTCGCGGCTCGACCGAAGCGGACCTACCACCGGAGCCCTGCTGACTGTGTCGCGGCTCGACCCAAGCGGAACTACCACCCGAGCCTGCAGACACCGTCGCGGCTCTCCACGTCTGAGCTGCTTTGAGACCAGCACCTGCCGCTCCGGTCCCCGGAGCCACCTTCGGCCTAACGCAAGGTCTGGCGCAGAGCTTTCCCGTACCAGGCTGGTACTAAGACTGTCCCGCTACCCTGTCCCTACAAAGACATTGAGACTCTTTCTGGATCTCTCGATCCCCCTGTAAATATTTCGAATGTGCTACTATTGATAAAATACTTAGATAAGCAACTGACACGGAGTCCTGTGTGGTGGTGTTACTGGGCCTAGTACGATCATAGGAGAAGGCCTCCCCTAGGAGGCTTCTCAGCGGCGCTCGGCTATAACTTTACGGTAGGAAGGTACCCCGGAGTGGGCCCCCCCTGACTCCCCGGTGGTCCTCCCTCCAACATTTGGTGGCCAGCGATGGGATCCGAGCCAGACGCAATCGTACAAGCAAGTAACGCACCCGCTGCCTAACCAGACGGAAAAAGAAAGAGAACCATGAGCAGCCAAGAAACAACCGTGGCCGCAACCTTCCAACAAGAAAGGTTGGAAGAATACACCCACAAAGAATTGAAACAATTCTGCAAGGACAAAGGGATCCCAACCACAGGATTGGGCACCAAGGAAGAAATGCAGAAAGCCCTGAAAGCCTGGGCAGAATCCGAGGCCACTCCACCCCAAGGCGAAGGGACCTCGGCCCGGGACGAAAACCTGCCGCCGACCATGACCCCGGCAGATGGGGGACGAAGCATCCCGGAAGCCGGCCTATCCCACGAAGAAATGCGAGAACGGGAGAGGGTCCGGACACACGAATTGGAACTCGCACGACTCCGGCTGGACGGTGAACTCCTGCTGGCGGAGAAAAAGTTGGCCTTGGAGCAACTACGGCTGCAGGAGGAAATCGAAGAAAAGAAACGGCATCGAGAACTAAAAGAGAAACGGCTAACCCTCGAGCACGAGAGGGGCCTCAAGGAACTCGAACTGAAATCCAAAACGGGGGAGACCAGCACCCCCGGATCCCGGGACACTCTGCCACTGACTGAGCCAAAGGTTCATATCCCCAAGGATGTCGTCAAGGAGTACTATAAAAACGACGACATCCAGCAATGGTTCCGAGCATACGAGGTAGCCATGACCTCCCATCGGGTACCCCGGAAGGATTGGGGTGCCGGCCTATGGGGGAGGTTCCTCAGCGAGGGCCGGGATACCCTGCTGCAACTCCCCGACGCGGTGATGACCTCGTACGACCACATGAAAGAGGCCCTACTCACCCGCTACGGACTATCAGCCGAGATGTACCGGCAGCGCTTCCGGGACTGCAAGAAGCTCCCCGGTACCACATGGGTCGAATATGTGGACTTCTTCAGCAGAGCCTTCGAAGGGTGGATAAGAGAGAGCAAGGTCACCTCGTACAACGAACTGTTCGACCTCATTGTCTGGGAGCACCTCGCCAACAACTGCTTTGTCGAACTAAGGCAACACCTCCTTGACAGCAAACTGACCGAGCCCCGGAAACTCGCCGCCGAAGCCGACCGGTGGGTCAACACCCGGGTCCCCCGGAACCCCGTGGGGGACTACCAACGGAGTACCACGGGACCTCCTCGCCAGCGGGGCGGAGGAGGAGGGTCCCACCGCAGTCGAGAATTCCCGGCCGGGCCGCCCTGAAGCCCGCCACGAGGCCAAACCGCCAACTACACGTCCCCGAACCTGGTCCGCAGGGGGACCCCCATCGGCAGGCCTGGACCCCGACCAACAGTGACCTGCTTCGGCTGCCAACAGACAGGCCACTATGCGAGCGACCCGGCCTGCCCCGTGAACAGACGAAACGAGACCGCTGGGCTCCCACCCCGACAAATAGCCGCCGCAGCCCTGGGGGAAGGAGAAGAAGAGGAGGAAAACCGCGACGTCGGGTCCCCCGAGTGGGAACCGGCTGCCATGTCCCTCGTATGCCTGGGCACCCGAGAAATGGTGCCCCGAGCCCCCATCCCGAGCAACACCCAGAAGTACCAGCAGTGGGTCACCATCAATGGGCAACGGGCCGAAGCCCTCCGTGACACTGGGGCCAGTGTGACCGCTGTCCGCTGCCACCTGGTGACCCCCGAACAGATCCTGCCGCATGTCCTATGCCTGTCCGGACCGTGGACAACACCGAAAGCATGTGCCGGATGGCCCGGATCCCCTTCGAGTGGGGAGGAGTGTCAGGCACCCTGAAAGTAACTGTCCGCGACGACGCTCCAGTGGACTGCCTCCTGGGGAACGACCTGGAGAGCTCCCCCTGGGCCCAGGTGGAGCGCCGAGAGCATCTGGGGATGCTAGGGCTGCCCGAATGGGCCTGCGCCACCACCCGGTCCATGACCGCCCAACCAGCCGCTGCAGCGGCCCCCGCCGAGCCTGCGGGTCCGGAACTGCCACCCTCCTCCGGCACGGAGGAGCCTGACGAGGAGGCCGGGCCATCCGAACTTTCCCCCGACGAGGCCGCCTCCCTCAGCGAGATCCCCGAGCTGGCCCAGTGGCGCCACGACGGGGGCCCCACCCGCGAACAGTTCCAACAAGAACAGAAGGCCTGCCCGTCCCTCGAGGGGGCCCGACAGCAAGCGGCCGCCCAGGCCACGGGGGACCCCACAGGAACCCACTGGATCTATTGGGACAATGACTTGTTATATAGCGAACAGAAAGTCGCCGAACTAGGAGCCGGCCGTGTGTTAGTGGTTCCCCTCCGATTCCGAGAGTTCCTCCTGAACCTGGCGCATGACATGCCCCTCGCCGGACACCTCGGGCGAGACAAGACCTACAGCCGCCTGGTGACCCATTTTTATTGGCCCCGAATGCGGAGAGACGTGGACCACCACTGCCGGTCCTGCCAGACCTGCCAAGCCAGCGGGAAAACTGGGGGTCGAGTCAAGGCCCCCCTCCAACCATTTCCAGCCATCCACACACCGTTCGAACAGGTAGGGATCGACATCGTGGGGCTCCTCGACCCCCGAACCGCCCTGGGCCACCGCTTCATCCTGGTACTGGTCGACCACGCCACCCGATACCCAGAGGCCATCCCCCTCCGAACTGTGACAGCTCCAGTGGTGGGCCGGGCCCTGATGGGCATCTTCTCCAGGGTGGGGTTCCCCCGAGAAGTGGTGAGCGACAGGGGTACGAACTTCATCTCGAAATACATGAGATCCCTCTGGCAACAATGTGGGGTCACCTACAAGTTCAGCACCCCTTACCACCCCCAGGGGAACGGACTGGTCGAGCGGTTCAACAGAACCTTGAAAGGAATGATCAAGGGCCTGGAAGAGCCCCTGAGGAGGAGATGGGACATCCTGCTGCCATGCCTCCTGTTCGCCTATCGAGAGGTTCCACAGAAATCCCTGGGCTTCAGCCCCTTCGAACTGTTGTATGGGCACCCCGTCCGAGGGCCCCTCAGCCTGGTCAAAGAGGGCTGGGAGGCGAGCGTCCAAGATGCCCCCCCGACGTCTAGAGGTACCTCTTGACCCTGCGGAACCAGACTCGGATGTTCCGGGCCCTGGCAGAAGCCAACCTCGAAGCCAGCCAAGAAGACATGAAACGCTGGTATGACGAAAATGCCTCGACCATCGAGTTCGAGCCGGGCCAGCAAGTCTGGGTCATGTCGCCCGTGGACCCCTGCGCCCTTCAGGACAAATGGACCGGGCCCTTCAAGGTGGTTGAGAAGAAGAGCCCCGTCACCTACTTGGTCGACATGGAGTCCCCAAGGAACCCCCTCCAGGTCCTGCACGCCAACCGGCTCAAGCCCCACTTTGCCCGAACCGAACTAAGCCTGCTGCTGGCTACCGATGATGGGGGCGAAAGCGACTCCGAGCCCCTACCCGACCCCCTGGGGTCCTCGGACCAAGACGGCTCCATGGAGGGCGTCAAACTCTCCACCACCCTGACCCCAGAACAGCGCCATGACTGCCAGCAGCTGCTGCAACCCTTCGCTGCCCTCTTCTCTCTCACGCCCGGGGTGACCCCCTGGTGCGTCCACGACGTGGATACCGGGGACAGCCCCCCTGTGCGACACCGCGCCTACAGAGTGCCCGACCGGGTCCGAGCCTGCATACAAACGGAGGTCTCCAAGATGCTCGCCCTCGGAGTCATCGAGCCATCCGACAGCCCTGGGGGAAGGAGAAGAAGAGGAGGAAAACCGCGACGTCGGGTCCCCCGAGTGGGAACCGGCTGCCATGTCCCTCGTATGCCTGGGCACCCGAGAAATGGTGCCCCGAGCCCCCATCCCGAGCAACACCCAGAAGTACCAGCAGTGGGTCACCATCAATGGGCAACGGGTCGAAGCCCTCCGTGACACTGGGGCCAGTGTGACCGCTGTCCGCTGCCACCTGGTGACCCCCGAACAGATCCTGCCGCATGTCCTATGCCTGTCCGGACCGCGGACAACACCGAAAGCATGTGCCGGATGGCCCGGATCCCCTTCGAGTGGGGAGGAGTGTCAGGCACCCTGAAAGTAACTGTCCGCGACGATGCTCCAGTGGACTGCCTCCTGGGGAACGACCTGGAGAGCTCCCCCTGGGCCCAGGTGGAGCGCCGAGAGCATCTGGGGATGCTAGGGCTGCCCGAATGGGCCTGCGCCACCACCCGGTCCATGACCGCCCAACCAGCCGCTGCAGCGGCCTCCGCCGAGCCTGCGGGTCCGGAACTGCCACCCTCCTCCGGCACGGAGGAGCCTGACGAGGAGGCCGGGCCATCCGAACTTTCCCCCGACGAGGCCGCCTCCCTCAGCGAGATCCCCGAGCTGGCCCAGTGGCGCCACGACGGGGGCCCCACCCGCGAACAGTTCCAACAAGAACAGAAGGCCTGCCCGTCCCTCGAGGGGGCCCGACAGCAAGCGGCCGCCCAGGCCACGGGGGACCCCACAGGAACCCACTGGATCTATTGGGACAATGACTTGTTATATAGCGAACAGAAAGTCGCCGAACTAGGAACCGGCCGTGTGTTAGTGGTTCCCCTCCGATTCCGAGAGTTCCTCCTGAACCTGGCGCATGACGTGCCCCTCGCCGGACACCTCGGGCGAGACAAGACCTACAGCCGCCTGGTGACCCATTTTTATTGGCCCCGAATGCGGAGAGACGTGGACCACCACTGCCGGTCCTGCCAGACCTGCCAAGCCAGTGGGAAAACTGGGGGTCGAGTCAAGGCCCCCCTCCAACCATTTCCAGCCATCCACACCCCGTTCGAACGGGTAGGGATCGACATCGTGGGGCCCCTCGACCCCCGAACCGCCCTGGGCCACCGCTTCATCCTGGTACTGGTCGACCACACCACCCGATACCCAGAGGCCATCCCCCTCCGAACTGTGACAGCTCCAGTGGTGGGCCGGGCCCTGATGGGCATCTTCTCCAGGGTGGGGTTCCCACGAGAAGTGGTGAGCGACAGGGGTACGAACTTCATCTCGAAATACATGAGATCCCTCTGGCAACAATGTGCGGTCACCTACAAGTTCACCACCCCTTACCACCCCCAGGGGAACGGACTGGTCGAGCGGTTCAACAGAACCTTGAAAGGAATGATCAAGGGCCTGGAAGAGCCCCTGAGGAGGAGATGGGACATCCTGCTGCCATGCCTCCTGTTCGCCTATCGAGAGGTTCCACAGAAATCCCTGGGCTTCAGCCCCTTCGAACTGTTGTATGGGCACCCCGTCCGAGGGCCCCTCAGCCTGGTCAAAGAGGGCTGGGAGGCGAGCGTCCAAGATGCCCCCGACGTCTATAGGTACCTCTTGACCCTGCGGAACCAGACTCGAACTAAGCCTGCTGCTGGCTACCGACGATGGGGGCGAAAGCGACTCCGAGCCCCTACCCGACCCCCTGGGGTCCTCGGACCAAGACGGCTCCATGGAGGGCGTCAAACTCTCCACCACCCTGACCCCAGAACAGCGCCATGACTGCCAGCAGCTGCTGCAACCCTTCGCTGCCCTCTTCTGTCTCACGCACGGGGTGACCCCCTGGTGCATCCACGACGTGGATACCGGGGACAGCCCCCCTGTGCGACACCGCGCCTACAGAGTGCCCGACCGGGTCCGAGCCTGCATACAAACGGAGGTCTCCAAGATGCTCGCCCTCGGAGTCATCGAGACATCCGACAGCCCGTGGGCCAGCCCTGTGGTCTTGGTGCCGAAGGCCGCCGCCCCCGGCACCCCCCCGGAACTCAGATTTTGTGTGGACTACAGGGGCCTAAACGCAGTCACCAAGACCGATGCCCACCCCATGCCACGGGCAGACGAGCTGATCGACCGCTTAGGGGCCGCCCGCTACCTAAGCACTTTTGATCTCACCGCTGGGTACTGGCAGATCAGGCTCACCCCCGGCGCCCAGGAACGATCCGCCTTTTCCACCCCCGATGGGCACTACCACTTTCGGGTGATGCCCTTCGGTATGAAGAACACCCCAGCGACCTTCCAGAGACTGGTGAACAAGGTCCTGGCCGGACTAGAAGCCTTCAGCGCGGCCTACTTAGACGACATTGCAGTCTTCAGCAACCACTAGGCCGCGCACCTAGGACATCTCAGAGGAGTCCTGGCCGCTCTCCAAAGGGCCGGGCTCACGATTAAGGCCAGCAAGTGCCAGATCGGTCAAGGATCAGTGACCTATCTGGGCCATCAGGTGGGGAGTGGGCAGGTTTGCGCCCCTCCAGTTGAAGGTCGATGCCATCCAGGCATGGGAGCCCCCCGCCACCCAAACAGCTGTCCGGGCCTTCTTAGGCCTCACAGGCTACTACCGGCAATTTATCAAAGACTATGGCAGTATTGTGGGCCCCCTCACGGAGCTCACTTCCAAAAAGCAGGCCAAGATGGTGCACTGGACACCCCGCTGTCAGACCGCTTTTGAAACCCTCAAGGCGGCAATGTGCGCTGCCCCGGTACTACAGGCCCCTGACTACGGCAAGGAATTTGTGGTTCAGACAGATGCCTCGGAGTACGGGGTTGGGGCGGTCCTCTCCCAGATGGACACCGAGGGCCTCGACAGACCTGTGGCATTCATCAGCCGCCGACTGCTGCCCCGAGAACAGAGGTGGAGCACCATCGAGCGGGAGGCCTTCGCCGTGGTATGGGCTCTCAAAAAGCTCCGGCCCTACCTTTTCGGCACCCACTTCCGAGTCCAGACTGACCACCGGCCCCTGCGGTGGCTAATGCAGATGCGGGGCGAGAACCCCAAATTGTTGCAAGTCCATCTCGCTGCAAGGGATGGACTTCACCGTAGAGCACCGGCCCGGCAACGACCACGCCAATGCCGACGGCCTATCCAGATTCTTCCCCCTCGGCGAGGAGAACCCCCAAGGAGATGGGTGACTCTCCCTGCCTTCAGCTGGGGGGGACGCTTGTTGGAGCCGGCCTTGTGGCGTGGTCCTGTTCCCCCTCGCCAAGCCGCACGAGGTCCCCTGCACCTCGGGGCTCCTCCATTTTGGATTGTACGTGACTCTGCGCACCAGCCTACGTGACCCCGCTCAACCCGGCCTCGGCCCCAGCAAGCCCCGACATCAAGGCACCAACAACTGGCCAGGGGGTACCACGTGAACACTTCCCCACTCCCGGCGGAGGGCAGTATCGATGGGACCCCTAACCGTCCTCCCACACCTCGGTGCGATCGCCCCACAGCTCTCCTGGGCCTGGCGTCTCTCCTGCTGAGCGTCTGGCCGCTCCCGACCCGGCCTCTCCGCCCCCCCCCCGGGCGCAAGGGTCCGGACATCAAAGGGCTCCAGACCTATATCTGGGGCGACCCTGCAACAGGACAGCAGTTGTATCCCGGAGTCAAGAGCCCTGCTGATCGGATCGCGGCTGACCCTACGGAGAAAGACTCATCCTGGAACCACGCTCTGAGCCCTGCTGACTACGTCGCGGCTCCACCGTGCTTAAAGACCTTCACGAACCTTTGGGGCCCTGCTGATGCTGTCGTGGCCCGACCTTGTTGAACTTGCTATCAGAGCCCAGCTGACCTCGTTGCGGCTCGACTGAAGCGGACCTACCACCGGAGCCCTGCTGACTGTGTCGCGGCTCGAACCAAGCGGAACTACCACCCGAGCCTGCAGACACCGTCGCGGCTCTCCACGTCCGAGCTGCTTTGAGACCAGCACCTGCCGCTCCGGTCCCCGGGGCCACCTTCGGCCTAACGCAAGGTCTGGCGCAGAGCTTTCCCGTACCAGGCTGGTACTAAGACTGTCCCGCTACCCTGTCCCTACAAAGACATTGAGACTCTTTCTGGATCTCTCGATCCCCCTGTAAATATTTCGAATGTGCTACTATTGATAAAATACTTAGATAAGCAACTGACACGGAGTCCTGTGTGGTGGTGTTACTGGGCCTAGAACGATCATAGGAGAAGGCCTCCCCTAGGAGGCTTCTCAGCGGCGCTCGGCTATAACTTTATGGTAGGAAGGTACCCCGGAGTGGGCCCCCCCTGACTCCCCGTTGGTCCTCCCTCCAACATAGCCGCTTTCGGAACCAGGACTACCGGGCTGGCCCAGGGGCTGTCAGAGGGTTCAATCACCCCGAGGGCCAGCATCTTCGCTACCTCGGTCTGGATGCAGGTTCGGACCCGATCAGGGACCCGGTAGGCCCGGTGTCTCACTGGCGGGCTGTCGCCGGTGTTCACTTCGTGGACACACCAGTTGGTGACCCCAGGGGTTAGGGAGAAGAGGTCCGCGAACTGCCTTAGTAGCTGGCGGCAGTCGTCGGACTGTTGGGCTGTGAGGGCGGTTGATAGTCTCACCCCCTCCACGGAGCCATTGGTCTCTTTCGCCCCCAGGGGGTCTGGAAGGGGCTCGGTGTCTTCTTCGGCCCCATCGTCGGTGGCCAGGAGTAAACTCAACTCCGTCCTTACAAAGTGGGGTTTGAGGCGGTTCACGTGGAGAACCCGGAGGGGGTTCCGCGGGGACTGCACATCGACGAGATAGGTGACTTGGCTCTTCCGCTCGACCACCTTGAAGGGTCCAGTCCATTTATCTTGGAGGGCGCAGGGTTTCACCGGGGCCATGACCCAGACTTGTTGGCCTGGCTGAAACTCGACCAGCGTAGCATTCTGGTCATACCAGCGCTTCATCTCTTCCTGGCTAGCCTCGAGGTTCGCCTCTGCGAGTTCTCGGAATTTCCGGGTCTGGTTGTGGAGCGCCAAGATGTATCGGAACACATCCGGAGGGGTCCCCCGGAGAGTCGTTTCCCAACCCTCCTTGACCAGGCTCAGGGGTCCCCGGACGGGGTGTCCATATAGCAGTTCGAATGGGCTGAACCCCAGGGATTTTTGTGGAACCTCCCGGTAGGCGAACAGGAGGCATGGGAGGAGGACGTCCCATCTCCGGCGTAGAGGTTCTTCGAGGCCCATGATCATTCCTTTCAGTGTCCTGTTAAAGCGCTCAACTAGGCCATTCCCTTGGGGGTGGTACGGGGTGGTGAACTTGTACGATACTCCGCACTGCTGCCAGAGGGACCTCATGTATCTGGAGATAAAGTTCGTACCCCGATCACTAACGACTTCGTGGGGGAACCCCACGCGGGAGAAGATCCCCATCAAGGCCCGGCCTACCACGGGGGCCGTCACGGTGCGGAGGGGGATGGCTTCGGGGTAGCGGGTAGCATGGTCCACCAGGACGAGGATGAACCGGTGGCCCTGGGCGGTCTTGGGGTCCAGCGGTCCCACGATGTCGATTCCTACCCGCTCAAAAGGAGTACTGACGACGGGGAAGGGTTGTAGCGGAGCCTTGCGCTTCCCCCCACTCTTTCCGCTGGCCTGGCACGTGAGGCAGGACTTGCAGTGGGCCTCCACATTCGCTCGCATCTTGGGCCAATAGAAGTGGGTGACGAGTCGCTGGTAGGTCTTATCCTGGCCTAAGTGTCCGGCCAGGGGTACATCATGGGCCAGGCCCAGGAGGAGACTTCGGAAGCGCCGGGGTACCATCAGTACTCGGGCCGATCCCAACTCGGCCGACTTCTGTTCGCTGTACAGGAGGCCGTTTTCCCAGTATACCCAGTGGGTGCCGGACCGGTCGCCTGCTGCTTGGGCCTCGGCCTGTTGTCGGGGTCCAATGAGGGAAGGGCAGGTGGATTGTTCTTGGCAGAATTCTTCTCGGGAGGGGCCTCCTTCGCAGTGCCACTGGGCCATTTCCGGCAGGTCCCCGAGCTCGGTCAGGGGTTCGGGGTTGGAAGGCACGGACCCCTCGTCAGGAACGGTCGCTTCGTCCAGAAGGGGGTCATTGGCCTCGGGTGGCGCATCCTGGACCTCGGGGATGGTGGCGGTGCTCCGCGGCATGGCCTCCCCCCCCCTCGGAGGAAGGCACTCTGAGAGTCATCGAGCGCGTGGTGGCGCATACCCATTCGGGTAGGCCCATCATCTCGAGATGGGCTCTTCGTTCCACTTGTCCCCACGGGGAATTCTCAAGGTCGTTGCCCAGGAGGCAGTCCACGGGCTGGGAGGTTCGGACCGCCACTTTTAACTTGCCGGTCACTCCCCCCCATTCGAAGGGAACTAGGGCCATCCGGCAGAGGCTCTCGGAATTGTCTGATGATATGATGGGACAAAAGGCGCCGGGCAGGATCTGATCTTCGGAGACCAGGTGACAATGAACCGCCGTGACACTCACCCCCGTGTCCCGGAGGCTCTCGACGCGGTGACCGTTGACCGTCACCTGCTGTCGGTACTTCTTCGTGTTGGCGGGCAGGGACGTTCCGGGGACCATCTCCCGGTCCCCTAGGGAGACCAAGGCCATGGCGGCTGGTTCCCATTCTTCGGAGTCTTCCATCTCTTCCCCCAGGGCTACGGAGGCCATTTGTCGAGCCGGCGGGGTTGTTGTGGCGGTTCGCTGGTACATGGGACATTGAGGGTCGCTGGCATAGTGTCCGGTCTGTTGGCAGCGGAAACAGGTGATCCTCACTCGGGGCCCCGGCCTCCCCGGTTGCCCGGTGTTGGCCGGAGGTGGAGCTGGAAAGGGCGGAGGTTGTCCTCTGGGGGGGCTGAGCGGGGATCCCCCCGGGAGTTCCCTTGGCCGGCCTTGATTCCCTCCGCCCCTCTGGCGGGGGGTCCCTGACTGTGGCGACCGTAGTCTCCCACGGGACCTCGGGAGGCCCGGGTGTTTACCCGCCGGTCAGCCTCGACTGCCAGTTTTCGAGGGTCTGTGAGTTTGCTGTCCAGGAGGTGCTGGCGCAGCTCTACAAAGCAATTAGCGGACAAGTGTTCCCATGCGATTAGGTCGAACAGCTCCTCAAAGGTGGAGACCTTGCTGCCCTTGATCCACCCGTCCAAGGCCCGGCTGTAAAAGTTCACGTACTCCACCCAGGTGGTACCGGGTATCTTCTTGCAGTCTCTAAACCGTTGCCGGTACATTTCAGGAGTGAGCCCATATCTGGCTATTAGGGCCTCTTTCATGTGACTGTAGGAGTTCATCACCGTGGAGGGCAGGTCCAGCAGGTTATCTCTCCCCTCGCTCAGGAACCGGCACCCCAGCCCAGCCCCCCAGTCTTTCTGCGGGACTCGGTGGGAGGTCATGGCGACTTCGTAGGCTTTGAACCATTGCTGGATGTCGTCGTTCTTATAGTATTCCTTCACCACATCTTTGGGGATGTGGACCTTTGGTTCCACGGTGGAGGAGAGGGGTTGGGTTTCCGAGGGTCTGGCCTCCGCATTCTTAGCCTTGAGCTCGATCTCTTTCATGCTACGTTCGTGCTCCAGTTGGAGTTTTCTTTCTTTGTGTTCTCTTTGTCGTTCCTTTTCCTCGAGTTCTCCTTGTAGGTGTAACTGTTCTACCGCCAGCTCCTTTTCGGCCAGTTTTAGCTCTCCTTCGATTTTTAATTTTGCTAGTTCTAGTTCGTGGTTGCGAACTCTTTCTCGGTCCGCTAGTTCCTCTGGGGATAGGCCCCCCTCGGGGGCGCCGTTCCTCCCCGGGGTGCTTCGTGGTTCGTTAGGAGGCTCTCTTTCTGTTTGTGTCCGGGGAGTTCCCGCCTCGACCCAGGTTTTTAATGCTCCCTGGAAGTCAAATTGTTTCAGTTCTCGGTGCGTATAAGATTCCAACTGGTCCTCTCGGAATGTCGTGCTCGGGTTGGTGCCTGCGGCACCTAGGGAGGTTTCTCCTTCCATTTCTTCTTGGTAGTGCGCTAGCAGTCTACTGCACGATCTCTAGGTGTTGGCTCGGATCCCGTCGCCTGCCACCAAATGTTGGAGGGCGTTCCCCGGGGAGGCTGCGGAATACGTTCCTGACCACCCGGAGGCCCACCTTTCCCAGAGCTAGGCCGAGCAAGAGCGGGGAGGCCCTTCCTGGAAGGGTCTCGTTCCTAGGATCGCACACGCTGCGCTTACTCTCTTCAGATAGAGGGACACCACACAGTAATTCTTTGCAAGACAATAGACTTCATCATTAGTTGTCAGGGATCTTTATGATCCGGAAGGCAGGTGCAGAATTAGTGCCTCAAGCGTCAGCGATCTCGTGATGAGGGGTAAGGGGTAGCGGGACAGTCTTTGAATCAGCGTCTCTGCGGAGTATCCGGCGCACAGCTCTCAATCCTCGAGCTGAGGGGATGTTGCTTCTCTCGGCAATCTCTGCCGATTCTCTTGGAGGAGCGGGCCGCGAGTCACTCAGCAGGCACCGGAGGTTCGTAGTTCGGGGAGCCGCGACGGCGTCAGCAGGGCTCAGATGGTTCAGAGTTCGGGGAGCCGCGACAGCGTCAGCAGGGCTCAGATGGTTCAGAGTTCGGGGAGCCGCGACAGCGTCAGCATGGCTCAGATGGTTCAGAGTTCGGGGAGCCGTGACAGCGTCAGCAGGGCTCAGATGGTTCAGAGGTCTTCGGTTCGGGGAGCGATCGAGCCGCAACCAGGTCAGCAGGCTCTCGTCAGTCCAGGTCTTCTCTGCCTCCCGTCCCTTCAGCACCCCTTGTTGTACTCCCCCTCCTCTTTGAAGTCCGGAGTCCTCGCGGAGAGGGGTCTGGTGCCTGGGGGCGGTGTGTCGGGATTTCCCGTCGCTCGGCCCTTTGATCTGTTCAGGTGGGTCCGGGAGGGACTCCAGACACCCAGCAGGCGAGGCGCCCGCTCACCGGGGGCCTGGTGGTCGATCGAAACCTCCCTCGGGGAAGAGACCAGAGGTGTGACAGGGTCGGCGCCTCTCGGTCGGGTTTGGGGGGTTTCGCTCTCCCTCGGCCGGGCATGCGTGTTGGGGATCTGGCCGGCCCTCGAGATGTTGGGCCATGGGGGCCGGAAGTCTGTGACATCGAGGATCGGTGCGGTTGCAGGGTAGCTTGCTGGTCGGGAGGGCCCACGCCACGAGGCCGGTCTCACACTCACCCTGCATACTCACACACTGCTCACCCTGCTCACTCACACACTGAGCACCCTGCATACTCACACACTGCTGGCCGTGGACACTCACACACTGCTCACCCTGCACACTCACACATTGCTCACCCTACACATTCACACATTGCTCACCCTGCACATGCACACACTGCTGAACCTGCACACACACACACTGCTCACCCTGCACACCCACACACTGATCACCCACACACTGCTCACCCTGCACACCCACACACTGCTCACGCTGCATACTCACACACTGCTCACTCTGCACACTCACAAACTGCTCACCATGCATACTCACACACTGCTGGCCCTGTACACACACATACTGCTCATCCTGCTCACTCAGACACTGCTAACCCTGCATACCCACACACTGCTCACCCTGCATACCCGCACACTGCTCACCCTGCACACCCACACACTGCTCACCCTGCACTCTCACACACTGCTCACCCTGTACACTCACACACTGCTCACCCTGCACTCTCAAACACTTCTAACTCTTCAACACATTGCTGGCCCTGGAAACACACACTCTGCTCACCCTGCACACTCAGACACTGCTCACCCCGCATACTCACACACTGCTCACCCTGCATGCTCACACACTGCTCACCCTGCATACTACAACACTGCTGGTCCTGGACACCCACACACTGCTCACCCTGCACAATCACATACCACTCACAATCACACACTGCTCACCCTGCACAACCACACACACTGCTCACCCTGCTTACTCACACACTGCAAACCCTGCATACTCACACACTACTCACTCTGCACACTCACAAACTGCTCACCCTGCATACTCACACACTGCTCACCCTGCATGCTCACGCACTGCTCACCCTGCATACTAACACACTGCTGGTCCTGGACACCCACACACTGCTCACCCTGCACAAAAACACACAGCTCACCCTGCATACTCACACTCTTCTCACCCTGCATACTCACAGACTGCTCACCCTGCATGCTCACACACTGCTCACCCTGCATACTAACACACTGCTGGTCCTGGACACCCACACACTGCTCACCCTGCACAAAAACACACAGCTCACCCTGCATACTCACACTCTGCTCACCCTGCACACTCACAAACTGCTCACCCTGCATACTCGAACACTGCTGGCCCTGGAAACCCAAACACTGCTCAACCTGCTCACTCACACACTGCTCACCCTGCATACCCACACACTGCTCACCCTGTATACCTACACACTGCTCACCCTGTACCCCCACACACTGCTCACCCCGCAAACTGACACACTGCTCACCCTGCATGCTCACACAATGCTCACCCTGCATACTAACACACTGCTGGTGCTGGACACCCACACACTGCTCACCCTGCACAACCACACACTGCACACCCTGCCTACTCACACACTGCTCCCCCTGCACACTCACAAACTGCTCACCCTGCACACTCACACAGCTGGCCCTGGACACCCACACACTGCTCACCCTGCATACTCACAAATAGGCACCCTGCACACCCACACACTGCTTACCCTGCATACTCACACACTGCTAACCCTGCATGCTCACACACTGCTCACCCTGCATACTAACACAATGCTGGTCCTGGACACCCACATACTGCTCAACCTGCACACTCACACACTGCTCACCCTGCATACTCACACACTGCTGGCCCTGGACACCCACACTCTGCTCACCCTGCACACTCACACACTGCTTGCCCTGCACAATCACACATTGCTCAACCTGCTTGCTCACACACTGCTCACTCGCACACTGCTCTCCCTGCACACTAACACACTGCGCACCCTGCATACTCACACACTGCTCAATCTGCACACTCACACTGCTGGCCCTGCACAATCCCACACGGCTGGACATGCACACCCACACACTGCTCACTCTGCACTCTCAAGCACTGCTCACTCTTTAACACACTGCTGGCACTGGACACCCACACACTGCTCACCCTGCACACTCAAGCACTGCTCACCCTGCATACTCACACACTGCTCACCCTGCACAATCACACACTGCTCACCCTGCACACCCACATACTGCTCACCCTGCACACCCACACACTGCTCACCTTGCACACTCACGCACTGCTCGCCCTGCACACTCATACACTGCTCACCCTGCACACTGACACACTGCTCACCTTGCACACTCACACACTGCTCACCCTGCACTTTCACGCACTGCGCACCCTGCACACTCACACTGCCGGCCCTGGACACCCACACACTGCTCACCCTGCATACTCACACACTGCTCACACTGCATGCTCAAACACAGCTCACCCTGCATACTCACACACTGCTCACCCTGCTCACTCACACACTGCTCACCCTGCATGCTCACACACTCCTCACCCTGCACACCCACACACTGCTCACCCTGCATACTCACACACTGCTCACCCTGCATACTCACACACTACTCCCCCTGCACACTCACACACTGCTCACCTTGCATATTCACACTCTGCTGACCCTGGACACCCAAACACTGCTCACCCTGCACACCCACACACTGCTCACCCTGCACACTTACACACTGCTAATCCTGCACACTCACACACTGCTCACCCTGCACACTCACACACTGTTCACACTGCATGCTCAAACACAGCTCACCCTGCATACTCACACACTGCTTACCCTGCTCACTCACACACTGCTCACCCTGCTCACTCGCACACTGCTCACCCTGAAAACCCAAACACTGCTCACCCTGCATACTCCCACATTGCTCACCCTGCATACTCACACACTGCTCACCCTGCTCACTCACACACTGCTCACCCTGCTCACTCGCACACTGCTCACCCTGAAAACCCAAACACTGCTCACCCTGCATACTCACACATTGCTCACCCTGCATACTCACACATTGCTCACCCTGCTCACTCACACACTGCGCACCCTGCATACTCACACACTACTGGCCTTGGACACTCACACACTGCTCACCCTGCACACTCACACATTGCTCACCCTACACATTCACACATTGCTCACCCTGCACATGCACACATGGCTGAACCTGCACACACACACACTGCTCACCCTGCACACCCACACACTGCTCACCCTGCATACTCACACACTGCTCACACTGCATGCTCAAACACAGCTCACCCTGCATACTCACACACTGCTCACCCTGCTCACTCACACACTGCTCACCCTGAACACCCAAACACTGCTCACCCTGCATACTCACACATTGCTCACCCTGCATACTCACACACTGCTCACCCTGCTCACTCACACACTGCGCACCCTGCATACTCACAAACTGCTGGCCGTGGACACTCACACACTGCTCACCCTGCACACTCACACATTGCTCACCCTACACATTCACACATTGCTCACCCTGCACATGCACACACTGCTGAACCTGCACATGCACACACTGCTGAACCTGCACACACACACACTGCTCACCCTGCACACCCACACACTGCTCACCCTGCATACTCACACACTGCTCACCCTGCATACTCACACACTACTCACCCTGCACACTCACACACTGCTCACCTTGCATATTCACACTCTGCTGACCCTGGACACCCAAACACTGCTCACCCTGCACGCCCACACACTGCTCACCCTGCACACTGACACACTGCTAATCCTGCACACTCACACACTGCTCACCCTGCACACTCACACACTGCGCACCCTGTACACTCACACTGCTGGCCCTGGACACCCACACACTGCTCACCCTGCATACTCACACACTGCTCGCACTGCATGCTCAAACACAGCTCACCCTCCATACTCACACACTGCTCACCCTGCTCACTCACACACTGCTCACCCTGAACACCCAAACACTGCTCACCCTGCATACTCACACATTGCTCACCCTGCATACTCACACACTGCTCACCCTGCTCACTCACACACTGTGCACCCTGCATACTCACACACTGCTGGCCGTGGACACTCACACACTGCTCACACTGCACACTCAGACATTGCTCACCCTACACATTCACACAATGCTCACCCTGCACATGCACACACTGCTGAACCTGCATGTTGGAGGGAGGACCACCGGGGAGTCAGGGGGCCCACTCCGGGGCACCTTCCTACCGCAAAGTTATAGCCGAGCGCCGCTGAGAAGCCTCCTAGGAGAGGTCTTTCTCCTATGATCGTACTAGGCCCAGTAACACCACCACACAGGACTCCGTATCCGTTGCTTATCTAGGTACTGTATCAATAGTAGCACATTCGAGATATTTACAGGGGGATCGAGAGATCTGGAAAGAGTCTCAATGTCTTTGTAGTGACAGGGTAGCGGGACAGTCTTAGTACCAGCCTGGTACGGGGAAACTCTGCGCCAGACCTTGCGTTAGGCCGAAGGTGGCTCCGGGGACCGGAGCGGCAGGTGCTGGTCTCAAAGCAGCTCTGACGTGGAGAGCCCCGACGGGGTCTGCAGGGCTCGGGTGGTAGTTCCGCTTGGGTCGAGCCGCGACACAGTCAGCAGGGCTCCGGTGGTAGGTCCGCTTCGGTCGAGCCGCGACGAGGTCAGCCGGGCTCTGATGGCAAGTTCAACAAGGTCGGGCCGCGACAGCGTCAGCAGGGCCCCAAGGGTTCGTGAAGGTCTTTAAGCACGGTGGAGCCGCGACGTAGTCAGCAGGGCTCAGAGCGTGGTTCCAGGATGAGTCTTTCTCCGTAGGGTCAGCCGCGATCCGATCAGCAGGGCTCTTGACTATGGGATACAACTGCTGTCCTGTTGCAGGGTCGCCCCAGATAAAGGTCTGGAGCCCTTTGATGTCCGGACCCTTGCGCCCGGGGGGGCAGAGAGGCCGGGTCGGGAGCGGCCATATGCTCAGCAGGAGAGGCGCCAGGCCCAGGAGAGCTGTGGGGCGATCGCACCTAGGTGTGGGAGGACGGTTGGGGGTCCCATCGATACTGCCCTCTGCCGGGAGTGGGGAAGTGTTCACGTGGTACCCCCTGGCCAGTTGTTGGTGCCTTGATGTCGGGGCTTGCTGGGGCCGAGGCCGGGTTGAGCGGGGTCACGTAGGCTGGTGCGCAGAGTCACGTACAATCCAAAATGGAGGAGCCCCGAGGTGCAGGGGACCTCGTGCGACTTGGCGAGGGGGAACAGGACCACGCCACGAGGCCGGCTCCAACAAGCGTCCCCCCCAGCTGAAGGCAGAGAGAGTCACCCATCTCCTTGGGGGTTCTCCTCGCCGTGGCGGAAGAATCTGGATAGGCCGTCGGCATTGGCGTGGTCGTTGCCGGGCCGGTGCTCTACGGTGAAGTCCATCCCTTGCAGCGAGATGGACCATCGCAACAATTTGGGGTTCTCGCCCCGCATCTGCATTAGCCACCGCAGGGGCCGGTGGTCAGTCTGGACTCGGAAGTGGGTGCCAAAAAGGTAGGGCCGGAGCTTTTTGAGAGCCCATACCACGGCGAAGGCCTCTCGCTCGATGGTGCTCCACCTCTGTTCTCGGGGCAGCAGTCGGCGGCTGATGAAGGCCACAGGTCTGTCGAGGCCCTCGGTGTCCATCTGGGAGAGGACCGCCCCAACCCCGTACTCCGAGGCATCTGTCTGAACCACGAATTCCTTGCCGTAGTCAGGGGCCTGTAGTACAGGGGCAGCGCACATTGCCGCCTTGAGGGTTTCAAAAGCGGTCTGACAGCGGGGTGTCCAGTGCACCGTCTTGGGCTGCTTTTTGGAAGTGAGCTCCGTGAGGGGGCCCACAATACTGCCATAGTCTTTGATAAATCGCCGGTAGTAGCCTGTGAGGCCTAAGAAGGCCCGGACAGCTGTTTGGGTGGCGGGGGGCTCCCACGCCTGGATGGCATCGACCTTCAACTGGAGAGGCGCCACCTGGCCACTCCCCACCTGATGGCCCAGATAGGTCACTGATCCATGACCGATCTGGCACTTGCTGGCCTTAATCGCGAGCCCGGCCCTTTGGAGAGCGGCCAGGACTTCTCTGAGGTGTCCTAGGTGCGCGGCCCAGTGGTTGCTGAAGACTGCAATGTCGTCTAAGTAGGCCGCGCTGAAGGCTTCTAGTCCGGCCAGGACCTTGTTCACCAGTCTCTGGAAGGTCGCTGGGGCGTTCTTCATACTGAAGGGCATCACCCGAAAGTGGTAGTGCCCATCGGGGGTGGAGAAGGCGGATCGTTCCTGGGCGCCGGGGGTGAGCCTGATCTGCCAGTACCCGGCGGTGAGATCAAAAGTGCTTAGGTAGCGGGCGGCCCCTAAGCGGTCGATCAGCTCGTTTGCCCGTGGCAGGGGGTGGGCATCGGTCTTGGTGACTGCGTTTAGGCCCCTGTAGTCCAAACAAAATCTGAGTTCCAGGGGGGTGCCGGGGGCGGCGGCCTTCGGCACCAAGACCACAGGGCTGGCCCACGGGCTGTCCGATGGCTCGTTGACTCCGAGGGCGAGCATCTTGGAGACCTCCGTTTGTATGTAGGCTCGGACCCGGTCGGGCACTCTGTAGGCGCGGTGTCGCACAGGGGGGCTGTCCCCGGTATCCACGTCGTGGACGCACCAGGGGGTCACCCCGGGCGTGAGAGAGAAGAGGGCAGCGAAGAGTTGCAGCAGCTGCCGGCAGTCATGGCGCTGTTCTGGGGTCAGGGTAGTGGAGAGTTTGACGCCCTCCAGGGAGCCGTCTTGGTCCGAGTACCCCAGGGGGTTGGGTAGGGGCTCGGAGTCGCTTTCGCCCCCATCGTCGGTAGCCAGCAGCAGGCTTAGTTCGGTTTGGGCAAAGTGGGGCTTGAGCCGGTTGGCGTGTAGGACCCGGAGGGTGTTCCTTGGGGACTCCATGTCGACCAAGTAGGTGACGGGGCTCTTCTTCTCAACCACCTTGAAGGGCCCGGTCCATCTGTCCTGAAGGGCGCAGTGGTCCACGGGCGACATGACCCAGACTTGCTGGCCCGGCTCGAACTCGATGGTCGAGGCATTTTCGTCATACCAGCGTTTCATGTCTTCTTGGCAGGCTTCGAGGTTGGCTTTTGCCAGGGCCCGGAACTTCAGAGTCTGGTTCCGCAGGGTCAAGAGGTACCTGTAGACGTCGGGGGGCATCTCGGACGCTCGCCTCCCAGCCCTCTTTGACCAGGCTGAGGGGCCCTCGGACGGGGTGCCCATACAACAGTTCGAAGGGGCTGAAGCCCAGGGATTTCTGTGGAACCTCTCGATAGGCGAACAGGAGGCATGGCAGCAGGACGTCCCATCTCCTCCTCAGGGGCTCTTCCAGGCCCTTGATCATTCCTTTCAAGGTTCTGTTGAACCGCTCGACCAGTCTGTTCCCCTGGGGGTGGAAAGGGGTGGTGAACTTGTAGGTGACCCCACATTGTTGCCAGAGGGATCGCATGTATTTCGAGATGAAGTTCGTACCCCTGTCGCTCACCACTTCTCGGGGGAACCCCACCCTGGAGAAGATGCCCATCAGGGCCCGGCCCACCACTGGAGCTGTCACAGTTCGAAGGGGGATGGCCTCTGGGTATCGGGTGGCGTGGTCGACCAGTACCAGGATGAAGCGGTGGCCCAGGGCGGTTCGGGGGTCGAGGGGCCCCACGATGTCGATCCCTACCCGTTCGAACGGGGTATGGACGGCTGGAAATGGTTGGAGGGGGGCCTTGACTCGACCCCCAGTCTTCCCGCTGGCTTGGCAGGTCTGGCAGGACCGGCAGTGGTGGTCCACGTCTCTCCGCATTCAGGGCCAAAAAAAATGGGTCACCAAGCGGCTGTAGGTCTTGTCTCGCCCGAGGTGTCCGGAGAGGGGCACGTCATGCGCCAGGTTCAGGAGGAACTCTCGGAATCGGAGGGGAACCACCAACACACGGCCAGCTCCTGGTTCGGCGACTTTCTGTTCGCTATATAACAAGTCATTGTCCCAATAGATCCAGTGGGTTTCCGTGGGGTCCCCCGTGGCCTGGGCGGCCGCTTGCTGTCGGGCCCCCTCGAGGGACGGGCAGGCCTTCTGTTCTTGATGGAACTGTTCGCGGGTGGGGCCCCCGTCGTGGCGCCACTGGGCCAGCTCGGGGATCTCGCTGAGGGAGGCGGCCTCGTCGGGGGAAAGTTCGGATGGCCCGGCCTCATCGTCAGGCTCCTCCGTGCCGGAGGAGGGTGGCAGTTCTGGACCCGCAGGCTCGACGGGGGCCGCTGCAGCGGCTGGTTGGGCGGTCATGGACCGGGTGGTGGCGCAGGCCCATTCGGGCAGCCCTAGCATCCCCAGATGCTCTCGGCGCTCCACCTGGGCCCAGGGGGAGCTCTCCAGGTCGTTCCCCAGGAGGCAGTCCACTGGAGCGTCGTCGCAGACAGTTACTTTCAGGGTGCCTGACACTCCTCCCCACTCGAAGGGGATCCGGGCCATCCGGCACATGCTTTCGGTGTTGTCCGCGGTCCGGACAGGGCATAGGACATGCGGCAGGTTCTGTTCGGGGGTCACCAGGTGGCAGCGGACAGCGGTCACACTGTGTTGGAAGGCGAACCCCAGGGGAGTCGGAGAGACCACCCAGGGGGGCCCCCACACTGTACGAAGTAGCCGAGCGCTGCTGAGAAGCCTCCTAGGAGAGGTCCTTCTCCTATACCGTACCAGCACAGTAACACCACCACACAGGACTCGAGGATGTTTATCGCGATGAGCAATTCTTTATCAGCATTTAAGAAGTTACGGTTATCGATATATACAAGGGGGGATCGAGGGATCCACAAGAGTCTCAAAGTCTTTGGTAGGGACGGGGTAGCGGGACAGTCTTTGGTAGCAGCTGGTTACGAGGGTACCTTAGGCCCAGTTCTTGTTCCTCAAGCTGGAGGGACTCCGTGTCCCGGAGTGGTCGAGCCGCGACGGCGTCAGCAGGGCTCTGGTGATCAGTTCGTGGAGCTTTGAGCCGCGACTAGGTCAGCAGGGCTCTTCAGGTGGTTCCGTTCAGCTCGAGCCGCGACGACGTCAGCAGGGCTCGGGGGGAGGCTTCAGCGAGGTTGGGCCGCGACAGCGTCAGCAGGGCCCCGATGTTCCGTGAGGTTCCTTGTCTCAATAAGGTGGAGCCGCGACGCAGTCAGCTGGGCTCGTGGTATAGGGTCAAGCAAGAGTTCTTCTCCGTAGGGTCAGCCGCGATTCCATCAGCAGGGCTCTTGACTCCGGGATACAACTGCTGTTCCATTGCGGGGTTGCCCCAGATATAGGTCTGGAGCCCTTTGATGTCCGGACCCTTGCGCCTGGGGGGGGCGGAGAGGCCGGGCTGGGAGAGGCCAGACGCCCAGCGGGAGAGGCGCCAGGCCCGGAGAGGCCGGAGGACGATCGCACCTAGGTGTGGAGGGATGGTGGGGGTCCCATCGAAACTCTCCTCCTCCGGGAGAGGTGAAGTGGCCATGCGGTGTCCCCTGGCCAGATCTTGGTGCCTCGATGTTGGGGCTTCGCTGGGGCCGAGGCCGGGGGGAGCCGGGTCGCGTGGGCTGGTGCGTGGAGCAAGCATGGGGGGAACCCCGAAGAGATGAGGGGTTCCTGGGCGGCCTGGAAAAGGGGGCCGCTGAGGCGGGTGTAGGCAAACGGGTACAATCCAAGGGGGACCTCGAAGGGAGGAGAGGTCCCTGGCGGCCTGAAAGGGCAGCCCGTGTAGGCCGGTGCAGGGGACGAGCACAATCCAAGAGGGTTAAGACCACGCCACGAGGCCGGTTCCAACAGGCGTCCCCCCCAGCCGAAGGCAGGGAGAGTCACCCATTTCCTTGGGGGTTCTCCTCGTCGAGGCGGAAGAAGCGGGACAGGCCGTCGGCGTTGGCGTGGTCACTGCCGGGCCGGTGTTCAACAGAGAAGTCCATCCCTTGCAGCGAGATGTACCATCGCAGCAGCTTGGGGTTCTCGCCCCTCATTTGCATTAACCACCGCAAGGGCCGGTGGTCGGTCTGGACCCGGAAGTGGGTGCCGAAGAGATAGGGCCGAAGCTTTTTGAGGGCCCACACTACAGCGAAGGCCTCCCGCTCGATGGTGCTCCACCGCTGCTCCCGGGGCAGCAGCCGTCGGCTGATGAAGGCCACGGGTCTGTCGAGTCCCTCCGAATCTACCTGGGACAGGACGGCCCCAATTCCATATTCGGAGGCGTCCGTTTGCACCACAAACTCCTTGCTGTAGTCAGGGGCCTGTAGCACGGGGGCAGTGCACATTGCCGTTTTGAGAGTCTCGAAGGCCGCCTGGCAGCGGGGGGTCCAGTTTACCTTCTTGGGCTGCTTTTGTGACGTGAGCTCTGTGAGGGGGCCGACAATGCTCCCATAGTCTCTGATGAATCGCCGGTAGTACCCGGTGAGGCCCAGGAAGGCCCGGACAGCTGTCTGGGTGGTAGGGGGTTCCCACGCCTGGATGGCATCAACTTTCGGTTGGAGGGGAGCCACCTGACCGCTCCTTACTTGATGGCCCAGATAGGTCACCGATCCGTGGCCTATCTGGCATTTGCTGGCCTTGATCGTGAGCCCGGCCCTTTGGAGGGCGGTCAGGACTGCTTTGAGGTGCCCCAGGTGCTCAGCCCAGTGGCTGCTGTATACGGCAATGTCATCTAAATAAGCCGCGCTGAAGGCCTCTAGCCCGGCCAGGACCTTGTTCACTAGCCTCTGGAAGGTGGCCGGGGCGTTCTTCATGCCGAAGGGCATCACCCGAAAGTGGTAGTGTCCGTCAGGGGTGGAGAAAGCGGATCTTTCTTGGGCACCGGGGGTGAGCTGGATCTGCCAGTACCCGGCGGTGAGGTCAAAAGTGCCCAGGTAGCGGGCTGCCCCTAAGCGGTCGATGAGCTCGTCAGCCCGGGGAAGAGGATGGGCATCGGTCTTGGTAACGGTGTTCAGGGCCCGGTAGTCCACACAAAATCGTAGCTCCAGGGGGTTGCCTGGTGCGGCGGCTTTTGGCACCAGGACGACGGGACTGGCCCACGGGCTGTCGGAGGGCTCGATGACCCCGAGGGCCAGCATCTTCGCCACCTCAGCCTGGATGCAGGCCCGCACCCGGTCGGGTACTCTGTAGGCTCTGTGTCGCACGGGGGGACTGTCCCCAGTGTCGACGTCGTGGACACACCATGGAGTCACCCCCGGAGTGAGGGAGAAGAGGGCCGCAAAGGGCTGCAACAGTTGCTGACAGTCGTGGTGCTGTTCCGGGGTCAGGGAGGGGGCGAGTTGGACGCCTTCGATGGTCCCGTCGTGGTCGCTGGTCCGCAGGAGGTCGGGTAGGGGCTCGGAGTCGCCTTCGCCCCCGTCGTCGGTCGCTAGCAGTAGGCTTAGTTCGGTCCGGGCAAAGTGGGGTTTGAGCCGGTTAGCGTGCAGAACCCGGAGGGGGTTCCGGGGAGACTCCATGTCGATCAGGTAGGTGACAGGGCTCTTCTTTTCCACCACCTTGAAGGGCCCGGTCCACTTGTCCTGGAGGGCGCAGGGGTCAACCGGTGACATGACCCAGACTTGCTGGCCCGGCTCAAACTCGATGGTAAAGGCGTTTTGATCGTACCATCTTTTCATGTCCTCTTGGCTGGCCTCGAGGTTGGCTTCGGCCAGGGCTCGGAACCTTCGTGTCTGGTTGCGGAGGGTCAGGAGGTATCTGTAGACGTCGGGAGGGGCATCTCGGGGCTTCGTCTCCCAGCCCTCCTTGACCAGGCTGAGGGGTCCTCGGACTGGATGCCCGTACAACAATTCGAAAGGGCTGAACCCCAGGGACTTCTGCGGGACCTCCCGATAGGCAAACAGGAGGCACGGCAGCAGGACATCCCATCTCCGCCGTAGGGGCTCTTCCAGGCCCTTGATCATGCCTTTTAAGGTTCTGTTGAACGGCTCGACCAGTCCGTTCCCCTGAGGGTGGTATGGGGTGGTGAACTTGTACGTGACCCCGCACTGCTGCCACAGGGACCGCATGTATTCAGAGATGAAGTTCGTACCTCGGTCGCTCACCACTTCTCGGGGGAACCCCACTCTCGAGAAGATCCCCATTAAGGCCCGGCCCACTACGGGGGCTGTCACAGTTCGAAGCGTGATGGCCTCAGGGTACCTGGTTGCGTGGTCTACGAGGACCAGGATGAAGCGGTGACCCAGGACGGTCTGGGGGTCCAGGGGCCCTACGATGTCTATTCCGACCCGTTCGAACGGGGTGTTGACTGCTGGGAAGGGCTGGAGAGGGGCTTTGACCCGTCCCCCCATCTTGCCGCTGGCTTGGCAGGTCTGGCAGGACCGGCAGTGGTTGTCCACGTCCCTCCGCATCCGGGGCCAGTAGAAGTGGGTCACCAGGCGGCTGTAGGTTTTGTCCTGCCCCAGTTGCCCAGCGAGGGGCACATCATGTGCCAGGTTAAGGAGGAACTCCCGGAATCGGAGAGGGACCACCAGCACTCGACTGGCCCCTAGTTCTGCAATCTTCTGTTCGCTGTACAGTAGTCCTTCAGCCCAATAGACCCAGTGGGTTCCGGTCTGGTCACCGTTGGCCTGCGAGGCCGCTTGGTGCCGGACTCCTTCAAGGGAGGGGCAGGTCTTTTGTTCCTGCAAGAACTGTTCTCTGGTGGGGCCCCCGTCGTGGCGCCATTGGGCAAGTTCCGGGAGGGTGCCGAGAGAGGCGATCTCGTCCGGGGGGGGGCACCGTGGATCTGGCATCGGTGTCCGCTTCTCCCTCGCTGGAGGCAGGTGGTGGCACGGGCCACTCGGGCTCGACGGTGTCGGAGACCATGGACGAACGGGGGGCCTGGGCAGCCATGGACCGGGTAGTGGCGCAGGCCCATTCGGGTAGTCCTAGCATTCGGAGATGCTCTCACCGCTCCACTTGAGCCCAGGGGGAACTCTCGAGGTCGTTCCCCAGGAGGCAGTCCACCGGAGCGTCGTCGCGGACAGTCACCTTCAGTATGCCCGTCACCCCTCCCCATTCGAAGGGAATCTGTGCCATCTGGCACATGCTCTCGCTGTTGTCGGCCGTCCGGACGGGGCATAGCACATTCGGCAGGATCTGTTCGGGGGCCACCAGGTGGCAGCGGACAGCGGTGACACTGGCTCCGGTGTCACGGAGGGCTTCGGCCCGTCGTCCATTGACAGTGACCCACTGTTGGTACTTCTGGGTGTTGCTCGGGATGGGTGTTCGGGGCACCATTTCTCGGCTGCCCAGGCAGACCAGGGACATGGCCGCCGGCTCCCACTCAGTGGACCCCCCGTTGAGGGGTTCTTCCTCTTCCTCCCCTTCTCCCAGGGCGGCAGCCACTAGTTGTCGGGGCGGGGGCCCGCTGGTCCCACTTCGTTGGTTCATGGGGCAGGCAGGGTCGCTGGCATAGTGTCCTGTTTGTTGGCAGCCGTAACAGGTTATCGTGGGCCGGGGTCCGGTTTTGGCTGGCGCCGTCCCTCTTCGGGCTAGGCTCGGGGAGGTGTGTTGCTGAGGCGGCCCCCGAGGCGGACTCCGAGGCAGCCCGGCTGGGATGTCCCGATTCCTGTTCGACCCTCCTCCCCCGCCGTGCTGGCGGGGGGGTCCGGTGGGGTTTCGCTGGTACTCCCCCATCGAGCTCCGGGGGACTCGGGTGTTGACCCATCGATCGGCCTCGGCGGCGAGCTTCCGCGGCTCAGCCAGCTTGCTGTCGAGGAGGTGTTGTCTTAGCTCCACGAAGCAGTTGTTGGAGAGGTGTTCCCAAATAATGAGGTCGACCAGCTGCCCGTAGGTGGTGACCTTGCTCCCCTTGATCCAACCTTCTAGGGCCCTGCTGAAAAAGTCAACATACTCTACCCACGTGGTACCAGGGATTTTCTTGCAGTCTCTGAAACGCTGGTGGTACATTTCCGCGGTTAGTCCATAGCGGGTGAGCAGGGCCTCCTTCATATGGTCGTACGAGGTCATCACCTCTTCCGGGAGCTGGAGTAGGGTGTCTCGGCCCTCGCTAAGGAACCGACCCCATAGGCCGGCACCCCAATCCTTCCGGGGTACCCGATGGGAGGTCATGGCCACCTCGTACGCCTTAAACCACTGCTGGATGTCATCGTTTTTATAGTACTCCTTGACGACATCTTTGGGAATATGGACCTTGTCTTCGGTGGGCGGCAGAGCGTCTCTATTGCTGGGGGTGCCAGTCTCCCCCTTCTGGGCCTTGAGCTCGAGTTCTTTTAGGCCCCGCTCGTGTTCGAGGGTCAGCCTTTTCTCCTCCAGCTCTCGATGCCGCTTCTTCTCCTCTATCTCCTCTTGTAGCCGTAGCTGTTCCATGGCCAATTTCTTTTCGGCCAGCAAGAGTTCGCCGTCCAGCCGAAGTCATGCGAGCTCTAGCTCATGGGTCCGGACCTTTTCCCGCTCTCGTATTTCTTCCGTGGAGAGGCCGGTTTCCAGGCTGTTTCTCCCTCCGTTCGCGGGGGTCGGTGCTGGTGGCGTGGCTGCATTCAGGGGCAGGGGACCTTCACTCTGGGAGGGACCCGCCTCGGACTCTATCCAGGTTCTCAGGGCTTCCTGCATCTCTTCCTTGATACCTAGGCCGGTGGTCGCAATGCCCTTGTCCTTGCAGAACTGTTTTAACTCTTTGTGCGTGTACTCTTCCAATCGTTCTGGTTGGAACTCCATGGTCTCTGTTCATCTGGATGGATAGCGAGTGGGTTACTTGCTTGTACGCTCTGCGTTCGGCTCGGATCCCGTCGCTGGCCACCACATGTTGGAAGGCGAACCCCGGGGGAGTCGGAGAGACCACCCAGGGGGGCCCCCACACTGTACGAAGTAGCCGAGCGCTGCTGAGAAGCCTCCTAGGAGAGGTCCTTCTCCTATACCGTACCAGCACAGTAACACCACCACACAGGACTCGAGGATGTTTATCGCGATGAGCAATTCTTTATCAGCATTTAAGAAGTTACGGTTATCGATATATACAAGGGGGGATTGAGGGATCCGCAAGAGTCTCAAAGTCTTTGGTAGGGACGGGGTAGCGGGACAGTCTTTGGTAGCAGCTGGGTACGAGGGTACCTTAGGCCCAGTTCTTGTTCCTCAAGCTGGAGGGACTCCGTGTCCCGGAGTGGTCGAGCCGCGACGGCGTCAGCAGGGCTCTGGTGATCAGTTCGTGGAGCTTTGAGCCGCGACTAGGTCAGCAGGGCTCTTATGGTGGTTCAGTTCAGCTCGAGCCGCGACAACGTCAGCAGGGCTCTGGGGGAGGCTTCAGCGAGGTTGGGCCGCGACAGCGTCAGCAGGGCCCCGATGTTCCGTGAGGTTCCTTGTCTCAATAAGGTGGAGCCGCGACGCAGTCAGCTGGGCTCGTGGTATAGGGTCAAGCAAGAGTTCTTCTCCGTAGGGTCAGCCGCGATTCCATCAGCAGGGCTCTTGACTCCGGGATACAACTGCTGTTCCATTGCGGGGTTGCCCCAGATATAGGTCTGGAGCCCTTTGATGTCCGGACCCTTGTGCCTGGGGGGGGCGGAGAGGCTGGGCTGGGAGAGGCCAGACGCCCAGCGGGAGAGGCGCCAGGCCCGGAGAGGCCGGAGGACGATCGCACCTAGGTGTGGAGGGACGGTGGGGGTCCCATCGAAACTCTCCTCCTCCGGGAGAGGTGAAGTGGCCATGCGGTGCCCCCTGGCCAGATCTTGGTGCCTCGATGTCGGGGCTTCGCTGGGGCCGAGGCCGGGGGGAGCCGGGTCGCGTGGGCTGGTGCGTGGAGCAAGCATGGGGGGAACCCCAAAGAGATGAGGGGTTCCTGGGCGGCCTGGAAAAGGGGGCCGCTGAGGCGGGTGTAGGCAAACGGGTACAATCCAAGGGGGACCTCGAAGGGAGGAGGGGTCCCTGGCGGCCTGAAAGGGCGGCCCGTGTAGGCCGGTGCGGGGGACGAGCACAATCCAAGAGGGTTAAGACCACGCCACGAGGCCGGGTCCAACACACTGGCCCCAGTGTCACGGAGGGCTTCGGCCCGTTGCCCATTGATGGTGACCCACTGCTGGTACTTCTGGGTGTTGCTCGGGATGGGGGCTCGGGGCACCATTTCTCGGGTGCCCAGGCATACGAGAGACATGGCAGCCGGTTCCCACTCGGGGGACCCGACGTCGCGGTTTTCCTCCTCTTCCTCTCCTTCCCCCAGGGCTGCGGCGGCTATTTGTCGGGGAGGGGGCCCAACGGTCCCGTTTCGTCGGTTCACGGGGAAGGCCGGGTCGCTCGCATAGTGGCCTGTCTGTTGGCAGCCGAAGCAGGTCACTGTTGGTCGGGGTCCAGGCCTGGCGATGGGGGTCCCCCTACGGACCAGGGTCGGGGATGTGTGGTTGGCAGCTTGGCCTCGTGGCGGGCTTCGGGGCGGCCCAGCCAGGAATTCTCGACTGCGGTGGGACCCTCCTCCTCCACCCCGCTGGCGAGGAGGTCCCGTGGTACTCCGTTGGTAGTCCCCCACGGGGTTCCGGGGGACCCGGGTGTTGACCCATCGGTCGGTTTCGGCGGCGAGCTTCCGGGGCTCGGTCAGTTTGCTGTCAAGGAGGTGTTGCCTTAGTTCGACAAAGCAGTTGTTGGCGAGGTGCTCCCAGACAATGAGGTCGAACAGTTCGTTGTACGAGGTGACCTTGCTCCCTCTTATCCACCCTTCAAAGGCTCTGCTGAAGAAGTCCACGTATTCGACCCATGTGGTACCGGGGAGCTTCTTGCAGTCCCGGAAGCGCTGCCGGTACATCTCGGCTGATAGTCCGTAGCGGGTGAGTAGGGCCTCTTTCATGTGGTCGTACGAGGTCATCACCGCGTCAGGGAGTTGCAGCAGCGTATCCCGGCCCTCGCTGAGGAACCTCCCCCATAGGCCGGCTCCCCAATCCTTCCGGGGTACCCGATGTGAGGTCATGGCTACCTCGTATGCTCGGAACCATTGCTGGATGTCGTCGTTTTTATAGTACTCCTTGACGACATCCTTGGGGATATGAACCTTTGGCTCGGTCAGTGGCAGAGCGTCCCGGGATCCGGGGGTGCTGGTCTCCCCCGTTTTGGATTTCAGTTCGAGTTCCTTGAGGCCCCTCTCGTGCTCGAGGGTTAGCCGTTTCTCTTCTAGTTCTCGATGCCGTTTCTTTTCTTCGATTTCCTCCTGCAGCCGTAGTTGCTCCAAGGCCAACTTTTTCTCCGCCAGCAGGAGTTCACCGTCCAGCCGGAGTCGTGCGAGTTCTAATTCGTGTGTCCGGACCCTCTCCCGTTCTCGCATTTCTTCGTGGGATAGGCCGGCTTCCGGGATGCTTTGTCCCCCATCTGCCGGGGTCATGGTCGGCGGCAGGTTTTCCTCCCGGGCCGAGGTCCCTTCGCCTTGGGGTGGAGTGGCCTCGGATTCTGCCCAGGCTTTCAGGGCTTTCTGCATTTCTTCCTTGGTGCCCAATCCTGTGGTTGGGATCCCTTTGTCCTTGCAGAATTGTTTCAATTCTCATGCTCATGGTTCTCTTTCTTTTTCCGTCTGGTTAGGCAGCGGGTGCGTTACTTGCCTGTACGATTGCGTCTGGCTCGGATCCCGTCGCTGGCCACCAAATGTTGGAGGGAGGACCACCGGGGAGTCAGGGGGCCCACTCTGGGGCACCTTCCTACCGCAAAGTTATAGCCGAGCGCCGCTGAGAAGCCTCCTAGGAGAGGTCTTTCTCCTATGATCGTACTAGGCCCAGTAACACCACCACACAGGACTCCGTATCCGTTGCTTATCTAGGTACTTTATCAATAGTAGCACATTCGAGATATTTACAGGGGGATCGAGAGATCCGGAAAGAGTCTCAATGTCTTTGTAGGGACAGGGTAGCGGGACAGTCTTAGTACCAGCCTGGTACGGGGAAACTCTGCGCCAGACCTTGCGTTAGGCCGAAGGTGGCTCCGGGGACCGGAGCGGCAGGTGCTGGTCTCAAAGCAGCTTGGACGTGGAGAGCCGCGACGGTGTCTGCAGGGCTCGGGTGGTAGTTCCGCTTGGGTCGAGCCGCGACACAGTCAGCAGGGCTTCGGTGGTAGGTTCGCTTCGGTCGAGCCGCGACGAGGTCAGCCGGGCTCTGATGGCAAGTTCAACAAGGTCGGGCCGCGACAGCGTCAGCAGGGCCCCAAGGGTTCGTGAAGGTCTTTAAGCACGCGACATAGTCAGCAGGGCTCAGAGCGTGGTTCCAGGATAAGTCTTTCTCCGTAGGGTCAGCCGCGATCCGATCAGCAGGGCTCTTGACTCCGGGATACAACTGCTGTCCTGTTGCATGGTCACCCCAGATATAGGTCTGGAGCCCTTTGATGTCCGGACCCTTGCGCCCGGGGGGGCGGAGAGGCCGGGTCGGGAGCGGCCATATGCTCAGCAGGAGAGGCGCCAGGCCCAGGAGAGCTGTGGGGCGATCGCACCTAGGTGTGGGAGGACGGTTGGGGGTCCCATCGATACTGCCCTCCGCCGGGAGTGGGGAAGTGTTCACGTGGTACCCCCTGGCCAGTTGTTGGTGCCTTGATGTCGGGGCTTGCTGGGGCCGAGGCCGGGTTGAGCGGGGTCACGTAGGCTGGTGCGCAGAGTAACGTACAATCCAAAATGGAGGAGCCCCGAGGTGCAGGGGACCTCGTGCGGCTTGGCGAGGGGGAACAGGACCACGCCACGAGGCCGGCTCCAACACTGCACACACACACACACTGCTCACCCTGCACACCCACACACTGATCACCCACACACTGCTCACCCTGCACACCCACACACTGCTCATGCTGCATACTCACACACTGCTCACCCTGCACAGTCACACACTGCTCACCCTTCACACTCATGCACTGTTCACTCTTTAACAGACTGCTGGCCCTGGACACCCACACACTGCTCACCCTGCACACTCACACCCTCCTTGCCCTGCACAATCACACATTGCTCAACCTGTTCACTCACACACTGCTCACCCTGCACACTCACACACTGCTCTCCCTGCACACTAACACAATGTGCACCCGGCATACTCACACACTGCTCACCCTGCACTCTCAAACACTGCTCACTCTTTAACACACTGCTGGCCCTGGATACTCACACACTGCTCACCCTGCACAGTCACACACTGCTCACCCTTCACACTCATGCACTGTTCACTCTTTAACAGACTGCTGGCCCTGGACACCCACACACTGCTCACCCTGCACACTCACACCCTCCTTGCCCTGCACAATCACACATTGCTCAACCTGTTCACTCACACACTGCTCTCCCTGCACACTAACACAATGCGCACCCGGCATACTCACACACTGCTCGCCCTGCACACACACACTGCTCACCCTCCACACTCACACACTGCTCACCCTGCACACCCACCCACTGATCACCCACACACTGCTCACCCTGCACACTCACACACTGCTCACCCTGCACTCTCAAACACTGCTCACTCTTTAACACACTGCTGGCCCTGGATACTCACACACTGCTCACCCTGCACAGTCACACACTGCTCACCCTTCACACTCATGCACTGTTCACTCTTTAACAGACTGCTGGCCCTGGACACCCACACACTGCTCACCCTGCACACTCACACCCTCCTTGCCCTGCACAATCACACATTGCTCAACCTGTTCACTCACACACTGCTCACCCTGCACACTCACACACTGCTCTCCCTGCACACTAACACAATGCGCACCCGGCATACTCATACACTGCTCGCCCTGCACACACACACTGCTCACCCTCCACGCTCACACACTGCTCACCCTGCACACCCACCCACTGATCACCCACACACTGCTCACCCTGCACACCCACACACTGCTCACACTGCATGCTCAAACACAGCTCACCCTGCATACTCACACACTGCTCACCCTGCTCACTCACACACTGCTCACCCTGAACACCCAAACACTGCTCACCCTGCATACTCACACATTGCTCACCCTGCATACTCACACACTGCTCACCCTGCTCACTCACACACTGCTCACCCTGAAAACTCAAACACTGCTCACTCTTTAACACACTGCTGGCCCTGGATACTCACACACTGCTCACCCTGCACAGTCACACACTGCTCACCCTTCACACTCATGCACTGTTCACTCTTTAACAGACTTCTGGCCCTGGACACCCACACACTGCTCACCCTGCACACTCACACCCTCCTTGCCCTGCACAATCACACATTGCTCAACCTGTTCACTCACACACTGCTCACCCTGCACACTCACACACTGCTCTCCTTGTACACTAACACAATGCGCACCCGGCATACTCACACACTGCTCACCCTCCACACTCACACACTGCTCACCCTGAAAACCCATACACTGCTCACCCTGCACACCCACACACTGCTCACACTCACACACTGCTCACCCTGCACACCCACACACTGCTCACACTGCATACACACACTGCTCACCCTGCATGATCTCATACAACTGGCCCTGCACACCCACACACAGCTCACCCTGCACACCCACACATTGCTCACCCTGCACACTCAAGCACTGCTCAGTCTTTAACACACTGCTGGCCCTGGACACCCACACACTGCTCAACCTGCACACCCACACATTGCTCACCCTGCACACTCACACACTGCTCACCTTGCATATTCACACTCTGCTGACCCTGGACACCCAAACACTGCTCACCCTGCACACCCACACACTGCTCACCCTGCACACTGACACACTGCTAATCCTGCACACTCACACACTGCTCACCCTGCACACTCACACACTGCTCACACTGCATGCTCAAACACAGCTCACCCTGCATACTCACACACTGCTCACCCACACACTGCTCACCCTGAACACCCAAACACTGCTCACCCTGCATACTCACACATTGCTCACCCTGCATACTCACACACTGCTCACCCTGCTCACTCACACACTGCACACCCTGCATACTCACACACTGCTGGCCGTGGACACTCACACACTGCTCACACTGCACACTCACACATTGCTCACCCTACACATTCACACATTGCTCACCCTGCACATGCACACACTGCTGAACCTGCACACACACACACTGCTCACCCTGCACACCCATACACTGATCCCCCACACACTGCTCACCCTGCACACCCACATACTGCTCACGCTGCATACTCACACACTGCTCACCCTGCACAGTCACACACTGCTCACCCTGCACTCTCAAACACTGCTCACTCTTTAACACACTGCTGGCCCTGGATACTCACACACTGCTCACCCTGCACAGTCACACACTGCTCACCCTTCACACTCATGCACTGTTCACTCTTTAACAGACTGCTGGCCCTGGACACCCACACACTGCTCACCCTGCACACTCACACCCTCCTTGCCCTGCACAATCACACATTGCTCAACCTGTTCACTCACACACTGCTCACCCTGCACACTCACACACTGCTCTCCCTGCACACTAACACAATGCGCACCCGGCATACTCACACACTGCTCGCCCTGCACACACACACTGCTCACCCTCCACACTCACACACTGCTCACCCTGCACACCCACCCACTGATCACCCACACACTGCTCACCCTGCACACCCACACACTGCTCACGCTGCATACTCACACACTGCTCACCCTGCACACTCACACACTGCTCACCCTGCACACTCACAAACTGCTCACCCTGCACACTCACACAGATGGCCCTGGACACCCACACACTGCTCACCCTGCATACTCACAAATACACACACTGCACACCCACACACTGCTTACCCTGCATACTCACACACTGCTAACCCTGCATGCTCACACACTGCTCACCCTGCATACTAACACAATGCTGGTCCTGGACACCCACATACTGCTCACCCTGCACATGCACACACTGCTGAGCCTCCACACTCACACACTGCTCACCCTGCACACCCACACACTGATCACCCACACACTGCTCACCCTGCACACCCACACACTGCTCACGCTGCATACTCACACACTGCTCACCCTGCACACTCCCACACTGCTCACCCTGCACACTCACAAACTGCTCACCCTGCACACTCACACAGCTGGCCCTGGACACCCACACACTGCTCACCCTGCATACTCACAAATACGCACACTGCACACCCACACACTGCTTACCCTGCATACTCACACACTGCTAACCCTGCATGCTCACACACTGCTCACCCTGCATACTAACACAATGCTGGTCCTGGACACCCACATACTGCTCACCCTGCATACTCACACACTGCTCACCCTGCACACTCACACACTGCTCACCCTGCACTCTAAAACACTGCTCACTCTTTAACACACTGCTGGCCCTGGATACTCACACACTGCTCACCCTGCACAGTCACTCACTGCTCATCCTTCACACTCATGCACTGTTCACTCATTAACAGACTGCTGGCCCTGGACACCCACACACTGCTCACCCTGCACACTCACACCCTCCTTGCCCTGCACAATCCGACATTGCTCAACCTGTTCACTCACACACCGTTCACCCTGCACACTCACACACTGCTCTCCCTGCACACTAACACAATGCGCACCCGGCATACTCACATACTGCTCGCCCTGCACACACACACTGCTCACCCTCAACACTCACACACTGCTCACCCTGCAAACCCATACACTGCTCACCCTGCACACCCACACACTGCTCACACTCACACACTGCTCACCCTGCACACCCACACACTGCTCACACTGCATACACACACTGCTCACCCTGCACGATCACACACAGCTGGCCCTGCACACCCACACACAGCTCACCCTGCACACCCACACACTGCTCGCCCTGCACTCTCAAGCACTGCTCAGTCTTTAACACACTGCTGGCCCTGGACACCCACACACTGCTCAACCTGCACACCCACACACTGCTCACCCTGTACACTCACACACTGCTCACCTTGCATATTCACACTCTGCTGACCCTGGACACACAAACACTGCTCACCCTGCACACCCACACACTGCTCACCCTGCACACTGACACACTGCTAATCCTGCACACTCACACACTGCTCACCCTGCACACTCACACACTGCGCACCCTGTACACTCACACTTCTGGCCCTGGACACCCACACACTGCTCACCCTGCATACTCACACACTGCTCACACTGCATGCTCAAACACAGCTCACCCTCCATACTCACACACTGCTCACCCTGCCCACTCACACACTGCTCACCCTGAACACCCAAACACTGCTCACCCTGCATACTCACACATTGCTCACTGTAGGAAATGGGACCCCCGGCCGGCCAGGGCTTGCGCCACAGCCAGTCAGAGACCACCACTCCTATGAAAGGTCGACCCCTGCTCGCCCTCTAGGTAACGCGGCGCGGGCAGCCAGGCCTATCTCGGAGGACATGTGAAGCATTTGCGCACGCACCCACCAACAACAACCCCCCCGGACCTCCCACAAAAGGAACTCCACACCAAGTATATATACGAAAAATAGACTCTGTATTAAGCAGGACACATAGGAACACACATCGTACAAGGTGCCAGGGGCACGGGTAGGGGCTTCGGGGAAGAAGGTACAGCACAGGGCCAAGGGACCACGGCCAGGAATCGCACAGGGGACATCTGGTATTCAGGGGGGGGGGAATAGGACAAGGTACACAACAACAGGAGCACCCGTAGAGGTGCAACACAGAATACGTGTAGGGATCACATTAGACTTGGTCCATGGCAATCCACAGGCCAGCGGGCCTTTCTGGGGCAAGGTGCCCAAGTGTCTCGATGTTCAGGGCAGGGAGCCCGGGCAAAGCTAAACGTAGCAGTGGCCCACTAAGTGCTGGGCCACTGAGGGACCCCGTGGGAGCCTTACCGGCCCTGGGGAAAAGGGTGCCAACGGGTGGAGCCACTCGGGCTCTGGGGGCAATGATACGGTGGAGCCTCTTGGGGCTCTGGGGGCAATGCCACAGGTGGAGCCTCGCAGGGCTCAGACCATTGGGGGGGCACGCGGAGTCCCTCTGGGGGGACTGGGCTTCGTGGGAGGCCTCCCGGGCCTCGGGCACAACCGGAGATTCACTCGAGGGGGGGGCGGACACCGACAACGTGTCCCGACGCCCCTCCTCCCTGTGGCTCGCAGCAGCACTCACCGGTTTTGGTGCGCCGGTCTCCTTCGCTGCGCCAGCTTTCTCCTTGTGCTCCGGGGCTCTCTCTCTCTCGGGAGCCCCGGGGAAGGTCTGCAACTTCACGGGGGTATCGTAGGAGCGCGGGGTGAGCTCCCGCCGCTCCTGCTTCGTCGTTCTTCTTCGGCCGGCCTCTCCTCTATTTCCCGGGCCGGCAGCCAATCACGGCGCGGTCTGGGGAATGACGCTAGCAGGGAATCCCGGGCTGGCAGCCAATACCAGCGCGGCCCGGGGATGACGTCACTAGGGTCCCGGCGGCGGCGGTGAACTCGGGGGGGGAATCGACGAGGAGTGGGCTCCCTCGTAAGGTACACGGGCAGGGGATAGGGCGAGGTAGGCACTCGCTGGGGGTATCGCACCCCGGTAGCACGGGGTAGACGCCGGGTGAGCACCGGCTCGTTGAATGTAGCGCTACCAGCGCTGGTGCAGGAGTGAAGGACCCCAAAGCGGCAGGGGCAGGGAGCAGCGCTTCCAGGCGCTGGGCAGGAGGGACAGCGCTCCCCCAGCGCTAGATGCAGGCTACCAAAGTCCGTCGGTAGTCCAGGACCTCAGGGGGGCCCAACAGCGCCAAAAGAGGGGAAGGGGCCATCCTCAGTCCAGGAGTAGGGCAGGGCCCAGGGAGGCACGCCACCCCTGAGCCCCAGCAGCAGCAGCTCCGGGTAGATTCAAGTTGGAGAACAAGAACAAGTCCAGAGTGTCACAGCACCCTTTTTATACACACATTCTTGGTCTGAAGGGGCAGGCAGGGGGAGAACCAGCTGGAACTGGTTATGGGGGATTCTTTACACTGGCCAGGCTAGGAACATCAGCCGCACCCCAGGGGGTGGAGCCAGCAGTGTCTGGGGAAAACCCAGCCTCATTCATGACACTCAACCCAGACGGTCAATCCACATGCAGACCCAGGCTCACTCCTCCCCTCACATCAGTATGCTAAACCCTCCATTCACCACCGGGCAGACCCTCCCAGATCCTGGGAGCCAGGCTCACCAGCCAGCCCCGGCCAATCATACGCCAGGCACATATTCCACAAATATGCCAACTTCCAAAAGGGGGACTTCTACACTAGACACACTCATACCTCATATACCGTTGCGCAGCGTTCAACCTCACGAGTTCATACATACCAGACTTGACCCTGCACACCCTACGCACCGGGAACTACCGAGGACTCATCCATCCCCCATGTATTCCTATGGCAGGGTAGGTCGCTCTCTCCTCACACTCACTCAGAGGGGGAATCACCATCCCCAGGTTACATATACCATAAAAACTTCAGGGGCGGACCTGCCAGATGGGCCACGTCCAACACATGCCCCTCCCAGCCCAAAGGCAGGGTAGACCAATCACTACCGTGATGGACTTCCCTGCTTGCCGGGCGATAAAACATGGACGTGGCCCGCGCTACCGAGCCACCCTCCAGTTCAACGCCCACCTGGACCGATAGACACACACAGGCTAAAGATTAAGAAAAATAACAAAATGAAAAATTAATAAAGGCATAGGCCCAACCAGGCTACTCCACTGGCACGCCTTAGTTGTCCGTGACTAGGACCAGGCCCTGGGCTACCCAGGTACCACTGGTCCCTGCTAATCCGGAGTGGGGGGTGGTAACCCCGGGCCCACAATAGCCCTTCTCCACTCCCTTTCTCATGGTAGCCACGCCTACCACTGTTCCTTCCACCTAGGGTCCGCACCCTCAGGCTTGCCAGAGGTCACGGGCAAGAATGCCCCACCCTACCTCTACTTCTGAGGTTCCGCGTTCTCCCAGGAGGAACACCCTCAGAACACACCTTCCTATCAGTTTCGGGACTTCCTCCCTCCACTCGTCCTCCACCTGGGAACTAAGCGTTCAGCTCTCCCCAAGGCAAGCCGCGGCAACGCCAGCTGGTCTTCCTTGTCCGGGATACAACTTAACATAAATTCAATAAAACGAGCCGCGGAAGCGCCAGCAGGTCTCAAGGTTCAGCTCTCCCCAAGGCAAGCCGCGGCAGCGCCAGCAGGTCTTCCTTGTCCGGGATACAACTACCATAACTTTAACAAAACGAGCCGCGGCAGTGCCAGCAGGTCTCAAGGTTCAGCTCTCCCCAAGGCAAGCCGCGGCAGCGCCAGCAGGTCTTCCTTGTCCGGGATACAACTACCATAACTTTAACAAAACGAGCCGCGGCAGCGCCAGCAGGTCTCAAGGTTCAGCTCTCCCCAAGGCAAGCCGCGGAAGCGCCAGCAGGTCTTCCTTGTCCGGGATACAACTTAACAGAAATTCAGCCAGGGCGACACCTGACGCCTAAACCACATTCAGGGACACCTGACGCATCAGACACATTCAGCGGTGCACGGAACACATGATGCCTCCAACACATTCAGCGGGGTAAGGAAGGACAGGATTAACGTTGACTCAGCAAGCTCCCCATCCCGGAGAACTTATACTTCATTACTCAGCATACCTCAACATTCATGCACATACCGTCCCCTAGACTGGTAGGACAGTTTTTCCACCGCCCCCGATTCCTCAACCTGACCCTCGGGGCACGGGTACCATTACTCTAGGGCAGGGACACGGACCATACATATTTGACCACAATTTTGCAACCACCACTGGATCCCACCCTTCTGGTGAATCCAGAGAACCACATTACACTAGGGAGATGATTTACCCTCCCAAGCTAGGGACACTTAACTCGAACACATCTTTCACAGAACGGACATTTACGTAACTCTTAAAACAATAATCTCCTTTCTTTGCGACCAGGTACAATACAGCGTTTTGCAGGGAGGCCAGTTATCGTTGGGGTACTGCGCAAACACAAGTCCGGATCCCACCGCTTGCCACCAATGTAGGAAATGGGACCCCCGGCCGGCCAGGGCTTGCGCCACAGCCAGTCAGAGACCACCACTCCTATGAAAGGTCGACCCCTGCTCGCCCTCTAGGTAACGCGGCGCGGGCAGCCAGGCCTATCTCGGAGGACATGTGAAGCATTTGCGCACGCACCCACCAACAACAACCCCCCCGGGCCTCCCACAAAAGGAACTCCACACCAAGTATATATACGAAAAATAGACTCTGTATTAAGCAGGACACATAGGAACACACATCGTACAAGGTGCCAGGGGCACGGGTAGGGGCTTCGGGGAAGAAGGTACAGCACAGGGCCAAGGGACCACGGCCAGGAATCGCACAGGGGACATCTGGTATTCAGGGGGGGGGGAATAGGACAAGGTAAACAACAACAGGAGCACCCGTAGAGGTGCAACACAGAATACGTGTAGGGATCACATTAGACTTGGTCCATGGCAATCCACAGGCCAGCGGGCCTTTCTGGGGCAAGGTGCCCAAGTGTCTCGATGTTCAGGGCAGGGAGCCCGGGCAAAGCTAAACGTAGCAGTGGCCCACTAAGTGCTGGGCCACTGAGGGACCCCGTGGGAGCCTTACCGGCCCTGGGGAAAAGGGTGCCAACGGGTGGAGCCACTCGGGCTCTGGGGGCAATGATACGGTGGAGCCTCTTGGGGCTCTGGGGGCAATGCTACAGGTGGAGCCTCGCAGGGCTCAGACCATTGGGGGGCACGCGGAGTCCCTCTGGGGGGACTGGGCTTCGTGGGAGGCCTCCCGGGCCTCGGGCACAACCGGAGATTCACTCGAGGGGGGGGCGGACACCGACAACGTGTCCCGACGCCCCTCCTCCCTGTGGCTCGCAGCAGCACTCACCGGTTTTGGTGCGCCGGTCTCCTTCGCTGCGCCAGCTTTCTCCTTGTGCTCCGGGGCTCTCTCTCTCTCGGGAGCCCCGGGGAAGGTCAGCAACTTCACGGGGGTATCGTAGGAGCGCGGGGTGAGCTCCCGCCGCTCCTGCTTCGTCGTTCTTCTTCGGCCGGCCTCTCCTCTATTTCCCGGGCCGGCAGCCAATCACGGCGCGGCCTGGGGAATGACGCTAGCAGGGAATCCCGGGCTGGCAGCCAATACCAGCGCGGCCCGGGGATGACGTCACTAGGGTCCCGGCGGCGGCGGTGAACTCGGGGGGGGAATCGACGAGGAGTGGGCTCCCTCGTAAGGTACACGGGCAGGGGATAGGGCGAGGTAGGCACTCGCTGGGGGTATCGCACCCCGGTAGCACGGGGTAGACGCCGGGTGAGCACCGGCTCGTTGAATGTAGCGCTACCAGCGCTGGTGCAGGAGTGAAGGACCCCAAAGCGGCAGGGGCAGGGAGCAGCGCTTCCAGGCGCTGGGCAGGAGGGACAGCGCTCCCCCAGCGCTAGATGCAGGCTACCAAAGTCCGTCGGTAGTCCAGGACCTCAGGGGGGCCCAACAGCGCCAAAAGAGGGGAAGGGGCCATCCTCAGTCCAGGAGTAGGGCAGGGCCCAGGGAGGCACGCCACCCCTGAGCCCCAGCAGCAGCAGCTCCGGGTAGATTCAAGTTGGAGAACAAGAACAAGTCCAGAGTGTCACAGCACCCTTTTTATACACACATTCTTGGTCTGAAGGGGCAGGCAGGGGGAGAACCAGCTGGAACTGGTTATGGGGGATTCTTTACACTGGCCAGGCTAGGAACATCAGCCGCACCCCAGGGGGTGGAGCCAGCAGTGTCTGGGGAAAACCCAGCCTCATTCATGACACTCAACCCAGACGGTCAATCCACATGCAGACCCAGGCTCACTCCTCCCCTCACATCAGTATGCTAAACCCTCCATTCACCACCGGGCAGACCCTCCCAGATCCTGGGAGCCAGGCTCACCAGCCAGCCCCGGCCAATCATACGCCGGGCACATATTCCACAAATATGCCAACTTCCAAAAGGGGGACTTCTACACTAGACACACTCATACCTCATATACCGTTGCGCAGCGTTCAACCTCACAAGTTCATACATACCAGACTTGACCCTGCACACCCTACGCACCGGGAACTACCGAGGACTCATCCATCCCCCATGTATTCCTATGGCAGGGTAGGTCGCTCTCTCCTCACACTCACTCAGAGGGGGAATCACCATCCCCAGGTTACATATACCATAAAAACTTCAGGGGCGGACCTGCCAGATGGGCCACGTCCAACACTCACCCTGCACACCCACACACTGATTACCCACACACTGCTCACCCTGCACACCCACACACTGCTCACGCTGCATACTCACACACTGCTCACCCTGCACACTCACACACTGCTCACCCTGCACACTCACAAACTGCTCACCCTGCACACTCACACAGCTGGCCCTGGAGACCCACACACTGCTCACCCTGCATACTCACAAATACGCACACTGCACACCCACACACTGCTTACCCTGCATACTCACACACTGCTAACCCTGCATGCTCACACACTGCTCACCCTGCATACTAACACAATGCTGGTCCTGGACACCCACATACTGCTCACCCTGCACACTCACACACTGCTCATCCTGCACACTCACAAACTGCTCACTATGCACACTCAAACACTGCTCACCCTGCATACTCACACACTGCTGGCCCTGGACACCCACACACTGCTCACCCTGCACACTCACACACTGCTTGCCCTGCACAATCACACATTGCTCAACCTGCTTGCTCACACACCGCTTACCCTGCACACTCACCCACTGCTCTCCCTGCACACTAACACACTGCGCACCCTGCATACTCACACACTGCTCAATCTGCACACTCACACTGCTGGCCCTGCACAATCACACACGGCTGGACATGCACACCCACACACTGCTCATCCTGCACACTCAAGCACTGCTCACCCTGCACACTCACACACTGCTCAACCTGCACACACACACTGCTGGCAGTGGACACCCACACACTGCTCACCCTTCATACTCACACACTGCTCACCCTGCACAATCACACACTGCTCACCCTGCACACCCACATACTGCTCACCCTGCACACCCACACACTGGTCACCTTGCACACTCACGCACCGCTCGCCCTGCACACTGACACACTGCTCACCATGCACACTCACACACTGCTCAATCTGCACTTTCACACACTGCGCACCCTGGACACTCACACTGCTGGCCCTGGACACCCACACACTGCTCACCCTACATACTCACACACTGCTCACACTGCATGCTCAAACACAGCTCACCCTGCATACTCACACACTGCTCACCCTGCACACTGACACACTGCTCACCATGCACACTCACACACTGCTCACCCTGCACTTTCACACACTGCGCACCCTGCACACTCACACTGCTGGCCCTGGACACCCACACACTGCTCACCCTGCATACTCACACACTGCTCACACTGCATGCTCAAACACAGCTCACCCTGCATACTCACACACTGCTCACCCTGCTCACTCACACACTGCTCACCCTGCATGCTCACACACTGCTCACCCTGCACACCCACACACTGCTCACCCTGCATACTCACACACTGCTCACCCTGCATACTCACACACTACTCACCCTGCACACTCACACACTGCTCACCTTGCATATTCACACTCTGCTGACCCTGGACACCCAAACACTGCTCACCCTGCACACCCACACACTGCTCACCCTGCACACTGACACACTGCTAATGCTGCACACTCACACACTGCTCACCCTGCACACTCACACACTGCTCACACTGCATGCTCAAACACAGCTCACCCTGCATACTCACACACTGCTCACCCTGCTCACTCACACACTGCTCACCCTGAACACCCAAACACTGCTCACCCTGCATACCCACACATTGCTCACCCTGCATACTCACACACTGCTCACCCTGCTCACTCACACACTGCTCACCCTGAAAACCCAAACACTGCTCACCCTGCTTGCTCACACACCGCTCACCCTGCACACTCACACACTGCTCTCCCTGCACACTAACACACTGCGCACCCTGCATACTCACACACTGCTCAATCTGCACACTCACACTGCTGGCCCTGCACAATAACACACGGCTGGACATGCACACCCACACACTGCTCATCCTGCACACTCAAGCACTGCTCACCCTGCACACTCACACACTGCTCAACCTGCACACACACACTGCTGGCAGTGGACACCCACACACTGCTCACCCTTCATACTCACACACTGCTCACCCTGCACAATCACACACTGCTCACCCTGCACACCCACATACTGCTCACCCTGCACACCCACACACTGGTCACCTTGCACACTCATGCACCGCTCGCCCTGCACACTGACACACTGCTCACCATGCACACTCACACACTGCTCACCCTGCACTTTCACACACTGCGCACCCTGCACACTCACACTGCTGGCCCTGGACACCCACACACTGCTCACCCTGCATACTCACACACTGCTCACACTGCATGCTCAAACACAGCTCACCCTGCATACTCACACACTGCTCACCCTGCACACTGACACACTGCTCACCATGCACACTCACACACTGCTCACCCTGCACTTTCACACACTGCGCACCCTGCACACTCACACTGCGGGCCCTGGACACCCACACACTGCTCACCCTGCATACTCACACACTGCTCACACTGCATGCTCAAACACAGCTCACCCTGCATACTCACACACTGCTCACCCTGCTCACTCACACACTGCTCACCTTGCATGCTCACACACTGCTCACCCTGCACACCCACACACTGCTCACCCTGCATACTCACACACTGCTCACCCTGCATACTCACACACTACTCACCCTGCACACTCACACACTGCTCACCTTGCATATTCACACTCTGCTGACCCTGGACACCCAAACACTGCTCACCCTGCACACCCACACACTGCTCACCCTGCACACTGACACACTGCTAATGCTGCACACTCTCACAATGCTCACCCTGCACACTCACACACTGCTCACACTGCATGCTCAAACACAGCTCACCCTGCATACTCACACACTGCTCACCCTGCTCACTCACACACTGCTCACCCTGAACACCCAAACACTGCTCACCCTGCATACCCACACATTGCTCACCCTGCATACTCACACACTGCTCACCCTGCTCACTCACACACTGCTCACCCTGAAAACCCAAACACTGCTCACCCTGCTTGCTCACACACCGCTCACCCTGCACACTCACACACTGCTCTCCCTGCACACTAACACACTGCGCACCCTGCATACTCACACACTGCTCAATCTGCACACTCACACTGCTGGCCCTGCACAATAACACACGGCTGGACATGCACACCCACACACTGCTCATCCTGCACACTCAAGCACTGCTCACCCTGCACACTCACACACTGCTCAACCTGCACACACACACTGCTGGCAGTGGACACCCACACACTGCTCACCCTTCATACTCACGCACTGCTCACCCTGCACAATCACACACTGCTCACCCTGCACACCCACATACTGCTCACCCTGCACACCCACACAATGGTCACCTTGCACACTCACGCACCGCTCGCCCTGCACACTGACACACTGCTCACCATGCACACTCACACACTGCTCACCCTGCACTTTCACACACTGCGCACCCTGCACACTCACACTGCTGGCCCTGGACACCCACACACTGCTCACCCTGCATACTCACACACTGCTCACACTGCATGCTCAAACACAGCTCACCCTGCATACTCACACACTGCTCACCCTGCACACTGACACACTGCTCACCATGCACACTCACACACTGCTCACCCTGCACTTTCACTCACTGCGCACCCTGCACACTCACACTGCTGGCCCTGGACACCCACACACTGCTCACCCTGCATACTCACACACTGCTCACACTGCATGCTCAAACACAGCTCACCCTGCATACTCACACACTGCTCACCCTGCTCACTCACACACTGCTCACCCTGCATGCTCACACACTGCTCACCCTGCACACCCACACACTGCTCACCCTGCATACTCACACACTGCTCACCCTGCATACTCACACACTACTCACCCTGCACACTCACACACTGCTCACCTTGCATATTCACACTCTGCTGACCCTGGACACCCAAACACTGCTCACCCTGCACACCCACACACTGCTCACCCTGCACACTGACACACTGCTAATGCTGCACACTCACACACTGCTCACCCTGCACACTCACACACTGCTCACACTGCATGCTCAAACACAGCTCACCCTGCATACTCACACACTGCTCACCCTGCTCACTCACACACTGCTCACCCTGAACACCCAAACACTGCTCACCCTGCATACCCACACATTGCTCACCCTGCATACTCACACACTGCTCACCCTGCTCACTCACACACTGCTCACCCTGAAAACCCAAACACTGCTCACCCTGCATACTCACACATTGCTCACCCTGGACACCCACACACTGCTCACCCTGCATACTCACACACTGCTCGCACTGCATGCTCAAACACAGCTCACCCTCCATACTCACACACTGCTCACCCTGCTCACTCACACTCTGCTCACCCTGAACATCCAAACACTGCTCACCCTGCATACTCACACATTGCTCACCCTGCACACCCACACACTGCTCACCCTGCACACTGACACACTGCTAATGCTGCACACTCACACACTGCTCACCCTGCACACTCACACACTGCTCGCACTGCATGCTCAAACACAGCTCACCCTGCATACTCACACACTGCTCACCCTGCTCACTCACACACTGCTCACCCTGAACACCCAAACACTGCTCACCCTGCATACCCACACATTGCTCACCCTGCATACTCACACACTGCTCACCCTGCTCACTCACACACTGCTCACCCTGAAAACCCAAACACTGCTCACCCTGCATACTCATACATTGCTCACCCTGCATACTCACACACTGCTCACCCTGCTCACTCACACACTGCGCACCCTGCATACTCACACACTGCTGGCCGTGGACACTCACACACTGCTCACCCTGCACACTCACACATTGCTCACCCTACACATTCACACATTGCTCACCCTGCACATGCACACAGTGCTGAGCCTGCACACACACACACTGCTCACCCTGCACACCCACACACTGCTCACCCTGCATACTCACACACTGCATGCTCAAACACAGCTCACCCTGCATACTCACACACTGCTCACCCTGCTCACTCACACACTGCTCACCCTGAACACCCAAACAATGCTCACCCTGCATACTCATACATTGCTCACCCTGCATACTCACACACTGCTCACCCTACACATTCACACATTGCTCACCCTGCACATGCACACACTGCTGAACCTGCACACACACACACTGCTCACCCTGCACACCCACACACTGCTCACCCTGCATACTCACACACTGCTCATCCTGCATACTCACACACTACTCACCCTGCACACTCACACACTGCTCACCTTGCATATTCACACTCTGCTGACCCTGGACACCCAAACACTGCTCACCCTGCACACCCACACACTGCTCACCCTGCACACTGACACACTGCTAATCCTGCACACTCACACACTGCTCACCCTGCACACTCACACACTGTGCACCCTGTACACTCACACTGCTGGCCCTGGACACCCACACACTGCTCACCCTGCATACTCACACACTGCTCGCACTGAATGCTCAAACACAGCTCACCCTCCATACTCACACACTGCTCACCCTGCTCACTCACACTCTGCTCACCCTGAACATCCAAACACTGCTCACCCTGCATACTCACACATTGCTCACCCTGCACACCCACACACTGCTCACCCTGCACACTGACACACTGCTAATGCTGCACACTCACACACTGCTCACCCTGAATACTCACACACTGCTCACACTGCATGCTCAAACACAGCTCACCCTGCATACTCACACACTGCTCACCCTGCTCACTCACACACTGCTCACCCTGAACACCCAAACACTGCTCACCCTGCATACCCACACATTGCTCACCCTGCATACTCACACACTGCTCACCCTGCTCACTCACACACTGCTCACCCTGAAAACCCAAACACTGCTCACCCTGCATACTCACACATTGCTCACCCTGCATACTCACACACTGCTCACCCTGCTCACTCACACACTGGCCACCCTGCATACTCACACACTGCTGGCCGTGGACACTCACACACTGCTCACCCTGCACACTCACACATTGCTCACCCTACACATTCACACATTGCTCACCCTGCACATGCACACAGTGCTGAACCTGCACACACACACACTGCTCACCCTGCACACCCACACACTGCTCACCCTGCATACTCACACACTGCTCACACTGCATGCTCAAACACAGCTCACCCTGCATACTCACACACTGCTCACCCTGCTCACTCACACACTGCTCACCCTGAACACCCAAACAATGCTCACCCTGCATACTCATACATTGCTCACCCTGCATACTCACACACTGCTCACCCTACACATTCACACATTGCTCACCCTGCACATGCACACACTCCTGAACCTGCACACACACACACTGCTCACCCTGCACACCCACACACTGCTCACCCTGCATACCCACACACTGCTCATCCTGCATACTCACACACTACTCACCCTGCACACTCACACACTGCTCACCTTGTGTTGGACAGGCCACACGAAGGGCTTGCTCCCTCCCCGCACGACAGGGCCCGAGCTCCGGCCCACCAGGCATAACCCACGAAAAGCACCCGTACCCCGTCTCACGACGGATCTTCTGCCCTCGGACCTCTACTCATCACGGGGCCCAGCCCCACCGGCTCCCCCGGCCGGTTCAAGCCGCCATCTTGGGCCCTGCACCATGAGGCCGCATGGCCTAGCCCCGACCCTAACCCCGGGCCTGGCCGGCCCCGACATCCCGGCACCACCATCCACCCGGGAGGTGAGCGGACCACTTGGCAGGTCAATGGGAGGACGAAGTGTCAAGAGCTCTTCCCCCGCCAGGTGCCGATCGCCTCCAGCTCCCCCAGGCGCCGGCTCCACCCCCTGCTGGGTGTCTGGACACCTTCATCCCGGGCCCTCCGACCTCCAAGTGCGAGGGTCCGGACATCAAAGGGCGGCTGCCCTATAACTGGGGCAACTCCGGAGCAGGAAGGCAGTTGTATCCTGGAGTCGAGAGACACCGAGAGAACTCAGCCTTGACGGACTACTGGCGCTGCCGTAGCCCGCTCTTGTGAACCATCGTCCTGCCTGCTGGCGCTGCCGCGGCCTTCTACAACATCCATCCTCGTCGGGACCTGCTGGCGCTGCCGCGGCCCGTTGTAACGACCATCCTCACCGGGACCTGCTGGCGCTGCCGCGGACCGTACCTCGACCATCTCCACTGGGACCTGCTGGCGCTGCCGCGGACCGTGTACCGACCATCTCCACCGGGACCTGCTGGCGCTGCCGCGGCCCGTACCAACTAAGCTCGAGGATTGTGAGCTAATCATCATCTCATCCAAACTACCTGACTGGTAGACAGACTGTCCCGCTACCCCTTACCCTGCTTTGAGAGACTTGAATCGAGGGGACCCCTGAGTCCAGACCTCCTTGTACCATTCAACCGTACCCTAAGAAGTGCTTATAAAGAACCCTGAACCTTATCCGTGTGTGGTATCTGTCTGTGGGGGGGAAGTTACTTGTCTGTACGATCGCTGGAGACGGCTCTCCCCGGAGACCTCTCCTCCTGACCCCGGCCGACCCTCCCGGTCCGTCTACCCTTTCTAACATTGGTGGCCAGCGGCGCGATCTGAATCAACGCGTAATCGTACAGAGAGTAGCTCACCCCACGACAAAAACACGATGTCAGCCAAAGATAGCAACTCCACCGAGAAATTCCAAATGGATAAAATAGAAGAATACAACCACCGCGAACTGAGACAATTCTGCATAGAACTTGGCATTGCTACCACCGGCCTGAGTACCAAAGATGATCTAAAACACGCCCTAGAGTCGTGGACAGAAACTGGGGTCGCCGGACCCTCCGACCAAAGCAGCATCACACCAGAGGGGAACGCCACGGCTCCCGAGGAGCGGGGAACGGGTCTCTCGCAGGAGGAGATCCGAGAAAGAGAAAGAACCAGATTGCACGAGTTGGAAATGGCACGACTCAAGATGGATGGGGAACTCAAGTTAGCTGAACAGAAACTCAACCTCGAGCACATGCGGCTCCGAGATGAACGAGAAGAGAAGCAGAGACAGAGAGAGCTGGAGGAGAAAAAAATAACGCTCGAGCACGAGCGCAAACTGGCGGAAATAGAACTTCGGAAACAGAATAAGGAACTGGGGGTGCCTGAGCGACCACACACCCCGGGGCCAATCGAGAAAAAAGTCCACATCCCCAAGGATGTTGTCCGCGAGTATGTCCGAGAAGACGACATACAACAGTGGTTTAAAGCCTACGAGATCGCCATGACCTCCCACCGGATCGACCGGAGTGATTGGGGAGCCGGACTTTGGGGGAGGTTTATCAACGAGGGTCGCGATGCCCTACTGCAGCTCCCAGATCACCAAATGTCGTCCTACGACCACATGAAGGCTGCCCTCCTCACCCGCTACGGCCTCACACCCGAGATGTACCGCCAGAGGTTCAGAGATTGCACCCGGATCCCAGGTACAACTTGGGTAGAATACGTGAACTATTTCAGCCGTGCCTTCGAGGGTTGGATAAAGAGGAGCCAGGTCACCACCTACGAACAACTCTTTAACCTGATGGTATGGGAGCACCTGTCAAACAACTGCTTCGTCGAGCTCAGGCAGCACCTCCTCGACAGTAAGCTGACTGACCCCCGGCAGCTCGCCGCCGAAGCTGACCGATGGGAAAGCACCCGAGTGGGCCTGAGGGGGCCACACGAACAGAACCGAAACAACCAAGGCCAGCACCGTCCTCGGGGAGGAGGAGGGGGCCAGGGGCGAGGGAGAGACGCCTTGCCCGCAACACCCGTGGCCAGCACCCCGGCTCCGGCCGGTCAGGGCAACCCCCCGTGGCGTCCTGGGGTCCGAGCCAACGTCACGTGCCACCGATGCCAGCGAGTCGGCCACTACGCCAATGACCCGAGCTGCCCGCAGAACCAAACACCCAAGCCCCGCCAGGTAGCTGCCGCCGCCCTGGCGGAAGAGCGATCATTGGAGGAACCAGAGGAGTATGAGCCGGCCCAGCAAGAGTGGGAACCGGCCGCCATGGTCCTGGCGTGCTTAGGGGGAAGAGACATGGTCCCGCGGGCTCCCCTACCCGCTAACACCAGGAAATACGGTCAGTGGGTGACCATTAATGGACAACGAGCCGAGGCCTTGCGTGACACAGGCGCCAGTGTGACGGCCGTCCGCTGTCACCTGGTGAAGCCCGAGCAAATCCTGCCGAACATTCTCTGCCCCGTCCGCTCGGCAGACAACTCTGAAAGTATGTGTCAAATGGCCTGCGTCCCATTCGAATGGGGAGGGGTCTCCGGCCTGTTGAAGGTGACGGTCCGGGACGATGCCCCCGTGGACTGCCTCCTGGGGAATGACCTCGAGAGTTCCCCGTGGGCCACCGTTGAGAGAAGAGAGCACCTGGGGATGCTGGGCCTCCCGGACTGGGCCTGCATAACCACCCGGTCCATGGCCGCCCGTGCCGTCCCTCGATCAGAAGAACCAGAATGGCCAGCACCCCCGCCCCCAGTCGCCCCAGTAGAAGACAACGACGAGGCCAGCCTCCCAGACTCGACGACCGAAGGGGACGCGCAACCCCAGGACCTTCCTGACCTGGCTCAGTGGCGTCAAGAAGGGGGGCCCACCCAAGAACAGTTCCGCCAGGAACAAAAGACCTGTCCCTCCCTCGAGGGACTCCGCCAACAAGCCAGCGCCCAGAACACAGGGGACTCCACCGGAACTCACTGGGTCTACTGGGATAACGACCTGCTATACAGCGAGCAAAGAATCGCCGAGCTGGGGGCCGGTCGAGTACTGGTGGTACCTCTCCGCTTCAGAGACTTTCTGCTCAACCTGGCCCACGATGTCCCCCTGGCTGGACACCTGGGCCAGGATAAAACGTACAACCGCCTAGTGACCCACTTTTTCTGGCCGAAAATGAGGAACGACGTCCTGAACCACTGCCGATCTTGCCCCACATGCCAAGCCAGCGGGAAGAGTGGTCGGAAGCTGAAAGCCCCTCTGCAACCCTTCCCTGTGGTCACCACCCCGTTCGAAAGGGTGGGGATAGACATCGTGGGGCCTCTGGACCCCCGCACGGCACAAGGACACAGGTTCATCTTAGTACTGGTGGACCATGCCACCCGCTACCCCGAGGCGGTGCCCCTACGGACCGTGACAGCTCCGGTGGTTGGCCGGGCCCTAATGGGGATCTTCTCCCGGGTAGGCTTCCCCCGAGAAGTCGTCAGCGACCGAGGCACGAACTTTATATCCAAATACATGAAGTCCCTCTGGCAACAATGCGGGGTCACCTACAGATTCACGACCCCCTATCACCCCCAAGGGAACGGACTAGTGGAGCGTTTTAACCGCACCCTCAAGGGGATGATTGGGGGATTGGAAGAGCCCCTCCGTCGCCAGTGGGATGTACTACTCCCGTGCCTCCTCTTCGCTTACCGAGAAGTTCCCCAGAAGTCCCTCGGTTTTAGCCCTTTCGAACTCCTGTACGGGCACCCTGTGCGAGGGCCCCTCAGCCTAGTAAAAGAAGGTTGGGAGATGGCCCCCCTAAAGACCCCTCCAGACGTCTTCAAATACCTCCTGGCCCTACGCAACCAGACCCGGCGCTTCAGAGAGATGGCCAAGGCGAACCTCGAGGCCAGCCAGGAGGACATGAAGAAGTGGTATGATCACAATGCCTCCTCCGTTGAGTTCGAGCCTGGACAACAAGTATGGGTGATGTCCCCCACCGAACCATGTGCCTTGCAAGATAAGTGGACGGGGCCCTTCAAAGTGGTCGAGCGCAAAAGCCCCGTCACTTACCTCATCGACCTGGGGACCTCCCGGAACCCCCTTCGGGTCCTCCACACCAACCGACTCAAACCACACTTTGTGCGCTCAGAACTCAGCCTCCTGATGGCTACGGACAGTGGGGCAGAGGAGGACTCCGAACCCCTCCCGGATCTTCTGAAGACTCAGGAGAATAACGGCTCCGTGGACGGGGTCCGGCTCTCTGACGCCCTCACTTCGGAGCAACGCCAGGGCTGCCGGAACCTCCTGCTGCAGTTTGCTACCCTGTTCTCCCTCACCCCCGGGGTCACCCCTTGGTGTTTGCACGACGTGGACACCGGGGACAGTCCCCCTGTCCGACACCGGGCCTACCGCGTACCAGATCGGGTACGGGCCTGCATACAGGAGGAGGTGGCCAAGATGCTCACAATCGGGATCATCGAGCCCTCGGACAGTCCCTGGGCCAGTCCGGTTGTATTGGTCCCCAAAGCCGCTGCCCCCGGCACCGCACCTGAACTGAGATGCTGCGTCGACTACCGGGGCTTGAACGCTGTCACCCGGACCGACGCTCATCCGATCCCCCGAGCAGACGAGCTGATCGACCGGCTGGGGGCCGCCCGCTACCTCAGTATCTTCGACCTAACAGCGGGCTACTGGCAGATCGGCCTCACACCCAGGGCTCAGGAACGGTCAGCCTTCTCTACCCCTGATGGCCACTACCAATTCAAGGTCATGCCCTTCGGCATGAAGAATGCCCCCGCCACGTTTCAACGCCTCGTGAACCAGGTCTTGGCGGGGCTCGAAGAGTTCAGCGCTGCCTACCTGGACGATATCGCTGTATACAGCCGCCACTGGCCCGACCACCTCCGTCACCTCCAAGAGGTCCTACAGGCCCTCCAGCGGGCCGGCCTCACAATTAAGGCCGGCAAGTGCCAAATTGGCCAAGGGTCTGTGACCTACCTTGGGCACCAAGTGGGAAGCGGGCTGGTGGCCCCGCTACAACTTAAGATTGCTGCCATCCAGTCCTGGCAGCCCCCCGTCACCCAGACCGAGGTCCGAGCCTTCTTGGGGCTCACCGGCTACTACCGGCGGTTCGTGAAGGACTACGGCAGCATCGTGGGGCCCCTCATGGGTCTCACGTCCAAGAACCAACCGAAGCGGATTAACTGGACCCCCGATTGTCAAGCGGCCTTCGAGAAGCTGAAGGCCGCCCTGTGCACCGCCCCTGTGCTCCAGGCCCCCGATTACAGTCGGGAATTCGTGGTACAGACCGACGCCTCCGACCACGGCATCGGAGCCGTCCTTTCTCAGTTAAACCCCGAAGGTCATGACCAGCCGGTGGCCTTCATCAGTCGACGTCTCCTGGCCCGAGAACAGCGCTGGAGCACCATCGAGAGGGAGGCCTTCGCAGTGGTGTGGGCCCTCAAAAAGCTCCGGCCCTATCTCTTCGGTACCCATTTCCGGGTACAAACCGACCATCGACCCCTGCAGTGGCTGATGCAGATGCGGGGGGAGAACCCAAAACTCTTGCGCTGGTCCATTTCCCTGCAGGGAATGGACTTCACTGTGGAGCACCGACCAGGCCAAGACCACGCCAACGCGGATGGCCTGTCCCGCTTTTTCCGCCTCGACGAAGAGAGTCCCCAAGGAGATGGGTGACTCTCCCCGCCTTCAGCTGGGGGGGACGCATGTTGGACAGGCCACACGAAGGGCTTGCTCCCTCCCCCCACGACAGGGCCCGAGCTCCGGCCCACCAGGCATAACCCACGAAAAGCACCCGTACCCCGTCTCACGACGGATCTTCTGCCCTCGGACCTCTACTCATCACGGGGCCCAGCCCCACCGGCTCCCCCGGCCGGTTCAAGCCGCCATCTTGGGCCCTGCACCACGAGGCCGCGTGGCCTAGCCCCGACCCTAACCCCGGGCCTGGCCGGCCCCGACATCCCGGCACCACCATCCACCCGGGAGGTGAGCGGACCACTTGGCAGGTCAATGGGAGGACGAAGTGTCAAGAGCTCTTCCCCCGCCAGGTGCCGATCGCCTCCAGCTCCCCCAGGCGCCGGCTCCACCCCCTGCTGGGTGTCTGGACACCTTCATCCTGGGCCCTCCGACCTCCAAGTGCGAGGGTCCGGACATCAAAGGGCGGCTGCCCTATAACTGGGGCAACTCCGGAGCAGGAAGGCAGTTGTATCCTGGAGTCGAGAGACACCGAGAGAACTCAGCCTTGACGGACTACTGGCGCTGCCGTAGCCCGCTCTTGTGAACCATCGTCCTGCCTGCTGGCGCTGCCGCGGCCTTCTACAACATCCATCCTCGTCGGGACCTGCTGGCGCTGCCGCGGCCCGTTGTAACGACCATCCTCACCGGGACCTGCTGGCGCTGCCGCGGACCGTACCTCGACCATCTCCACTGGGACCTGCTGGCGCTGCCGCGGACCGTGTACCGACCATCTCCACCGGGACCTGCTGGCGCTGCCGCGGCCCGTACCAACTAAGCTCGAGGATTGTGAGCTAATCATCATCTCATCCAAACTACCTGACTGGTAGACAGACTGTCCCGCTACCCCTTACCCTGCTTTGAGAGACTTGAATCGAGGGGACCCCTGAGTCCAGACCTCCTTGTACCATTCAACCGTACCCTAAGAAGTGCTTATAAAGAACCCTGAACCTTATCCGTGTGTGGTATCTGTCTGTGGGGGGGAAGTTACTTGTCTGTACGATCGCTGGAGACGGCTCTCCCCGGAGACCTCTCCTCCTGACCCCGGCCGACCCTCCCGGTCCGTCTACCCTTTCTAACACCTTGCATATTCACACTCTGCTGACCCTGGATACCCAAACACTGCTCACCCTGCACACCCACACACTGCTCACCCTGCACACTGACACACTGCTAATCCTGCACACTCACACACTGCTCACCCTGCACACTCACACACTGTGCACCCTGTACACTCACACTGCTGGCCCTGGACACCCACACACTGCTCACCCTGCATACTCACACACTGCTCGCACTGCATGCTCAAACACAGCTCACCCTCCATACTCACACACTGCTCACCCTGCTCACTCACACTCTGCTCACCCTGAACATCCAAACACTGCTCACCCTGCATACTCACACATTGCTCACCCTGCATACTCACACACAGCTCACCCTGCTCACTCACACACTGCGCACCCTGCATACTCACACACTGCTGGCCGTGGACACTCACACACTGCTCACCCTGCACACTCACACATTGCTCACCCTACTCATTCATACATTGCTCACCCTGCACATGCACACACTGCTGAACCTGCACACACACACACTGCTCACCCTGCACACCCACACACTGATCACCCACACACTGCTCACCCTGCACACCCACACACTGTTCACCCTGCACTCTCAAACACTGCTCACTCTTTAACACACTGCTGGCCCTGGATACTCACACACTGCTCACCCTGCACAGTCACACACTGCTCACCCTTCACGCTCATGCACTGTTCACTCTTTAACAGACTGCAGGCCCTGGACACCCACACACTACTCACCCTTCACACTCACACCCTCCTTGCCCTGCACAATCACACATTTCTCAACCTGTTCACTCACACATTGCTCACCTTGCACACTCACACACTGCTCTCCCTGCACACTACCACAATGCGCACCCGGCATACTCACACACTGCTCGCCCTGCACACACACACTGCTCACCCTCCACACTCACACACTGCTCACCCTGCAAACCCATACACTGCTCACCCTGCACACCCACACACTGCTCACACTCACACACTGCTCACCCTGCACACCCATACACTGCTCACCCTGCACGATCTCACACAGCTGGCCCTGCACACCCACACACAGCTCACCCTGCACACCCACACACTGCTCACCCTGAACTCTCAAGCACTGCTCAGTCTTTAACACACTGCTGGCCCTGGACACCCACACACTGCTCAACCTGCACACCCACACACTGCTCACCCTGCACACTCACACACTGCTCACCTTGCATATTCACACTCTGCTGACCCTGGACACCCAAACACTGCTCACCCTGCACACCCACACACTGCTCACCCTGCACACTGACACACTGCTAATCCTGCACACTCACACACTGCTCACCCTGCACACACACACTGCGCACCCTGTACACTCATACTGCTGGCCCTGGACACCCACACACTGCTCACCCTGCATACTCACACACTGCTCGCACTGCATGCTCAAACACAGCTCAGCCTCCATACTCACACACTGCTCACCCTGCTCACTCACACACTGCTCACCCTAAACACCCAAACACTGCTCACCCTGCATACTCACACATTGCTCACCCTGCATACTCACACACTGCTCACCCTGCTCACTCACACACTGCACACTCTGCATACTCACACACTGCTGGCCATGGACACTCACACACTGCTCACCCTGCACACTCACACATTGCTCACCCTACTCATTCACACATTGCTCACCCTGCACATGCACACACTGCTGAACCTGCACACACACACACTGCTCACCCTGCACACCCACACACTGATCACCCACACACTGCTCACCCTGCACACCCACACACTGCTCACGCTGCATACTCACACACTGCTCACCCTGCACACTCACACACTGCTCACCCTGCACTCTCAAACACTGCTCACTCTTTAACACACTGCTGGCCCTGGATACTCACACACTGCTCACCCTGCACACTCACATAGCTGGCCCTGGACACCCACACACTGCTCACCCTGCATACTCACAAATACGCACACTGCACACCCACACACTGCTTACCCTGCATACTCACACACTGCTAACCCTGCATGCTCACACACTGCTCACCCTGCATACTAACGCAATGCTGGTCCTGGACACCCACATACTGCTCACCTTGCACACTCACACATTGCTCACCCTGCACACTCACACACTGCTCACCCTGCATACTCACACACTGCTGGCCCTGGACACCCACACACTGCTCACCCTGCACACTCACACACTGCTTGCCCTGCACAATCACACATTGCGCACCCTGCATACTCACACACTGCTCAATCTGCACACTCACACTGCTGGCCCTGCACAATCACACACGGCTGGACATGCACACCCACACACTGCTCACTCTGCACTCTCAAGCACTGCTCACTCTTTAACACACTGCTGGCACTGGACACCCACACACTGCTCACCCTGCACACTCAAGCACTGCTCACCCTGCACACTCACACACTGCTCAACCTGCACACACACACTGCTGGCAGTGGACACCCACACACTGCTCACCCTGCATACTCACACACTGCTCACCCTGCACAATCGCACACTGCTCACCCTGCACACCCACATACTGCTCACCCTGCACACCCACACACTGCTCACCTTGCACACTCACGCACTGCTTGCCCTGCACACTCATACACTGCTCACCCTGCACACTGACACACTGCTCACCATGCACACTCACACACTGCTCACCCTGCACTTTCACACACTGCGCACCCTGCACACTCACACTGCTGGCCCTGGACACCCACACACTGCTCACCCTGCATACTCACACACTGCTCACACTGCATGCTCAAACACAGCTCACCCTGCATACTCACACACTGCTCACCCTGCTCACTCACACACTGCTCACCCTGCATGCTCACACACTGCTCACCCTGCACACCCACACACTGCTCACCCTGCATACTCACACACTGCTCACCCTGCATACTCACACACTACTCACCCTGCACACTCACACACTGCTCACCTTGCATATTCACACTCTGCTGACCCTGGACACCCAAACACTGCTCACCCTGCACACCCACACACTGCTCACCCTGCACACTGACACACTGCTAATGCTGCACACTCACACACTGCTCACCCTGCACACTCTCACACTGCTCACACTGCATGCTCAAACACAGCTCACCCTGCATAGTCACACACTGCTCACCCTGATCACTCACACACTGCTCACCCTGAACACCCAAACACTGCTCACCCTGCATACTCACACATTGCTCACCCTGCATACTCACACAATGCTCACCCTGCTCACTCACACACTGCTCCCCCTGAAAACCCAAACACTGCTCACCCTGCATACTCACACATTGCTCACCCTGCTCACTCACACACTGCGTGTTGGAGCCGGCCTCGTGGCGTGGTCCTGTTCCCCCTCGCCAAGCCGCACGAGGTCCCCTTCACCTCGGGGCTCCTCCATTTTGGATTGTACGTGACTCTGCGCACCAGCCTACGTGACCCCGCTCAACCCGGCCTCGGCCCCAGCAAGCCCCGACATCAAGGCACCAACAACTGGCCAGGGGGTACCACGTGAACACTTCCCCACTCCCGGCGGAGGGCAGTATCCATGGGACCCCCAACCGTCCTCCCACACCTCGGTGCGATCGCCCCACAGCTCTCCTGGGCCTGGCGCCTCTCCTGCTGAGCGTCTGGCCGCTCCCGACCCGGCCTCTCCGCCCCCCCGGGCGCAAGGGTCCGGACATCAAAGGGCTCCAGACCTATATCTGGGGCGACCCTGCAACAGGACAGCAGTTGTATCCCGGAGTCAAGAGCCCTGCTGATCGGATCGCGGCTGACCCTACGGAGAAAGACTCATCCTGGAACCACGCTCTGAGCCCTGCTGACTACGTCGCGGCTCCACCGTGCTTAAAGACCTTCACGAACCTTTGGGGCCCTGCTGACGCTGTCGCGGCCCGACCTTGTTGAACTTGCCACCAGAGCCCAGCTGACCTCGTCGCGGCTCGACCGAAGCGGACCTCCCACCGGAGCCCTGCTGACGGTGTCGCGGCTCGACCCAAGCGGAACTACCACCCGAGCCCTGCAGACACCGTCGCGGCTCTCCACGTCCGAGCTGCTTTGAGACCAGCACCTGCCGCTCCGGTCCCCCGAGCCACCTTCGGCCTAACGCAAGGTCTGGCGCAGAGCTTCCCAGTACCAGGCTGGTACTAAGACTGTCCCGCTACCCTGTCCCTACAAAGACATTGAGACTCTTTCTGGATCTCTCGATCCCCCTGTAAATATTTCGAATGTGCTACTATTGATAAAGTACCTCGATAAGCAACTGATACGGAGTCCTGTGTGGTGGTGTTACTGGGCCTAGTACGATCATAGGAGAAAGACCTCTCCTAGGAGGCTTCTCAGCGGCGCTCGGCTATAACTTTGCGGTAGGAAGGTGCCCCGGAGTGGTCCCCCTGACTCCCCGGTGGTCCTCCCTCCAACATTTGGTGGCCAGCGACGGGATCCGAGCCAGACGCAATCGTACAGGCAAGTAACGCACCCGCTGCCTAACCAGACGGAAAAAGAAAGAGAACCATGAGCAGCCAAGAAACAACCGTGGCCGCAACCTTCCAGCAAGAAAGGTTGGAAGAATACACCCACAAAGAATTGAAACAATTCTGCAAGGACAAAGGGATCCCAACCACAGGATTGGGCACCAAGGAAGAAATGCAGAAAGCCCTGAAAGCCTGGGCAGAATCCGAGGCCACTCCACCCCAAGGCGAAGGGACCTCGGCCCGGGACGAAAACCTGCCGCCGACCATGACCCCGGCAGATGGGGGACGAAGCATCCCGGAAGCCGGCCTATCCCACGAAGAAATGCAAGAACGGGAGAGGGTCCGGACACACGAATTGGAACTCGCATGACTCCGGCTGGACGGTGAACTCCTGCTGGCGGAGAAAAAGTTGGCCTTGGAGCAACTACGGCTGCAGGAGGAAATCGAAGAAAAGAAACGGCATCGAGAAGTAGAAGAGAAACGGCTAACCCTCGAGCACGAGAGGGGCCTCAAGGAACTCGAACTAAAATCCAAAACGGGGGAGACCAGCACCCCCGGATCCCGGGACGCTCTGCCACTGACCGAGCCAAAGGTTCATATCCCCAAGGATGTCGTCAAGGAGTACTATAAAAACGACGACATCCAGCAATGGTTCCGAGCATACGAGGTAGCCATGACCTCCCATAGGGTACCACGGAAGGATTGGGGTGCCGGCCTATGGGGGAGGTTCCTCAGCGAGGGCCGGGATACCCTGCTGCAACTCCCGACGCGGTGATGACCTCGTACGACCACATGAAAGAGGCCCTACTCACCCGCTACGGACTATCAGCCAAGATGTACCGGCAGCGCTTCCGGGACTGCAAGAAGCTCCCCGGTACCACATGGGTCGAATACGTGGACTTCTTCAGCAGAGCCTTCGAAGGGTGGATAAGAGGGAGCAAGGTCACCTCGTACAACGAACTGTTCGACCTCATTGTCTGGGAGCACCTCGCCAACAACTACTTTGTCGAACTAAGGCAACACCTCCTTGACAGCAAACTGACCGAGCCCCGGAAGCTCGCCTCCAAAGCCGACCGATGGGTCAACACCCGGGTCCCCCGGAACCCCGTGGGGAACTACCAACGGAGTACCACAGGACCTCCTCGCCAGCGGGGCGGAGGAGGAGGGTCCCACCGCAGTCGAGAATTCCCGGCCGGGCCGCCACGAAGCCCGCCACGAGGCCAAACCGCCAACTACACGTCCCCGACCCTGGCCCGTAGGGGGACCCCCATCGCCAGGCCTGGACCCCGACCAACAGTGACCTGCTTCGGCTGCCAACAGACAGGCCACTATGCGAGCGACCCGGCCTGCCCCGTGAACAGACGAAACGGGACCGCTGGGCCCCCTCCCCGACAAATAGCCGCCGCAGCCCTGGGGGAAGGAGAAGAAGAGGAGGAAAACCGCGACGTCGGGTCCCCCGAGTGGGAACCGGCTGCCACGTCACTCGTATGCCTGGGCACCCGAGAAATGGTGCCCCTAGCCCCCATCCTGAGCAACACCCAGAAGTACCAGCAGTGGGTCACCATCAATAGGCAACGGGCCGAAGCCCTCCGTGACACTGGGGCCAGTGTGACCGCTGTCCGCTGCCACCTGGTGACCCCCGAACAGATCCTGCCGCATGTCCTATGCCCTGTCCGGACCGCGGACAACACCGAAAGCATGTGCCGGATGGCCCGGATCCCCTTCGAGTGGGGAGGAGTGTTAGGCACCCTGAAAGTAACTGTCCGCGACGACGCTCCAGTGGACTGCCTCCTGGGGAACGACCTGGAGAGCTCTCCCTGGGCCCAGGTGGAGCGCCAAGAGCATCTGGGGATGCTAGGGCTGCCCAAGTGGGCCTGCACCACCACCCGGTCCATGACCGCCCAACCAGCCGCTGCAGCGGCCCCCGCCGAGCCTGCGGGTCCAGAACTGCCACCCTCCTCCGGCACGGAGGAGCCTGACGAGGAGGCCGGGCCATCCGAACTTTCCCCCGACGAGGCCGCCTCCCTCAGCGAGATCCCCGAGCTGGCCCAGTGGCGCCACGACGGGGGCCCCACCCGCGAACAGTTCCAACAAGAACAGAAGGCCTGCCCGTCCCTCGAGGGGGCCCGACAGCAAGCGGCCGCCCAGGCCACAGGGGACCCCACGGGAACCCACTGGATCTATTGGGACAATGACTTGTTATATAGCGAACATAAAGTCGCCGAACTAGGAGCCGGCCGTGTGTTAGTGGTTCCCCTCCGATTCCGAGAGTTCCTCCTGAACCTGGTGCATGACGTGCCCCTCGCCGGACACCTCGGGCGAGACAAGACCTACAGCCGCTTGGTGACCCAGTTTTATTGGCCCCAAATGCGGAGAGATGTGGACCACCACTGCCGGTACTGCCAGACCTGCCAAGCCAGCGGGAAAACTGGGGGTCGAGTCAAGGCCCCCCTCCAACCATTTCCAGCCGTCCACACCCCGTTCGAACGGGTAGGGATCGACATCGTGGGGCCCCTCGACCCCCGAACCGCCCTGGGCCACCGCTTCATCCTGGTACTGGTCGGCCACGCCACCCGATACCCAGAGGCCACCCCCCTCCGAACTGTGACAGCTCCAGTGGTGGGCCGGGCCCTGATGGGCATCTTCTCCAGGGTGGGGTTCCCCTGAGAAGTGGTGAGCGACAGGGGTACGAACTTCATCTCGAAATACATGAGATCCCTCTGGCAACAATGTGGGGTCACCTACAAGTTCACCACCCCTTACCACCCCCAGGGGAACGGACTGGTCGAGCGGTTCAACAGAACCTTGAAAGGAATGATCAAGGGCCTGGAAGAGCCCCTGAGGAGGAGATGGGACGTCCTGCTGCCATGCCTCCTGTTCGCCTATCGAGAGGTTCCACAGAAATCCCTGGGCTTCAGCCCCTTCGAACTGTTGTATGGGCACCCCGTCCGAGGGCCCCTCAGCCTGGTCAAAGAGGGCTGGGAGGCGAGCGTCCAAGATGCCCCCCCCGACGTCTACAGGTATCTCTTGACCCTGCGGAACCAGACTCGGAAGTTCCGGGCCCTGGCAGAAGCCAACCTCGAAGCCAGCCAAAAAGACATGAAACGCTGGTATGCCGAAAATGCCTCGACCATTGAGTTCGAGCCGGGCCAGCAAGTCTGGGTCATGTCGCCCATGGACCCCTGCGCCCTTCAGGACAAATGGACCGGGCCCTTCAAGGTGGTTGAGAAGAAGAGCCCCGTCACCTACTTGGTCGACATGGAGTCCCCAAGGAACTCCCTCCGGGTCCTACACGCCAACCGGCTCAAGCCCCACTTTGCCCGAACCGAACTAAGCCTGCTGCTGGCTACCGACGATGGGGGCGAAAGCGACTCCGAGCCCCTACCCGACCCCCTGGGGTCCTCGGACCAAGACGGCTCCATGGAGGGCGTCAAACTCTCCACCACCCTGACCCCAGAACAGCGCCATGACTGCCAGCAGCTGCTGCAACCCTTCGCTGCCCTCTTCTCTCTCACGCCCGGGGTGACCCCCTGGTGCGTCCACGACGTGGATACCGGGGACAGCCCCCCTGTGCGACACCGCGCCTACAGAGTGCCCGACCGGGTCCGAGCCTGCATACAAACGGAGGTCTCCAAGATGCTCGCCCTCGGAGTCATCGAGCCATCCGACAGCCGTGGGCCAGCCCTGTGGTCTTGGTGCCGAAGGTCGCCGCCCCTGGCACCCCCCCGGAACTCAGATTTTGTGTGGACTACAGGGGCCTAAACGCAGTCACCAAGACCGATGCCCACCCCCTGCCATGGGCAGACGAGCTGATCGACCGCTTAGGGGCCGCCCGCTACCTAAGCACTTTTGATCTCACCGCTGGGTACTGGCAGATCAGGCTCACCCCCGGCACCCAGGAACAATCCGCCTTCTTCACCCCCGATGGGCACTACCACTTTCGGGTGATGCCCTTCGGTATGAAGAACGCCCCAGCGACCTTCCAGAGACTGGTGAACAAGGTCCTGGCCGGACTAGAAGCCTTCAGCGCGGCCTACTTAGACGACATTGCAGTCTTCAGCAACCACTGGGCCGCGCACCTAGGACACCTCAGAGAAGTCCTGGCCGCTCTCCAAAGGGCCGGGCTCACGATTAAGGCCAGCAAGTGCCAGATCGGTCAAGGATCAGTGACCTATCTGGGCCATCAGGTGGGGAGTGGCCAGGTGGCGCCCCTCCAGTTGAAGGTCGATGCCATCCAGGCGTGGGAGCCCCCCGCCACCCAAACAGCTGTCCGGGTCTTCTTAGGCCTCACAGGCTACTACCGGCGATTTATCAAAGACTATGGCAGTATTGTGGGCCCCCTCACGGATCTCACTTCCAAAAAGCAGCCCAAGACGGTGCACTGGACACCCCGCTGTCAGACCGCTTTTGAAACCCTCAAGGCGGCAATGTGCGCTGCCCCTGTACTACAGGCCCCTGACTACGGCAAGGAATTCGTGGTTCAGACTGATGCCTCGGAGTACGGGGTTGGGGCGGTCCTCTCCCAGATGGACACCGAGGGCCTCGACAGACCTGTGGCCTTCATCAGCCGCCAACTGCTGCCCCGAGAACAGAGGTGGAGCACCATCGAGCGGGAGGCCTTCGCCGTGGTATGGGCTCTCAAAAAGCTCCGGCCCTACCTTTCGGCACCCACTTCCGAGTCCAGACTGACCACCGGCCCCTGCAGTGGCTAATGCAGATGCGGGGCGAGAACCCCAAATTGTTGCGATGGTCCATCTCGCTGCAAGGGATGGACTTCACCGTAGAGCACCGGCCCGGCAACGACCACGCCAATGCCCACGGCCTATCCAGATTCTTCCGCCTCGGCGAGGAGAACCCCCAAGGAGATGGGTGACTCTCCCTGCCTTCAGCTGGGGGGGACGCTTGTTGGAGCCGGCCTCGTGGCGTGGTCCTGTTCCCCCTCGCCAAGCCGCACGGGGTCCCCTGCACCTCGGGGCTCCTCCATTTTGGATTGTACGTGACTCTGCGCACCAGCCTACGTGACCCCGCTCAACCCGGCCTCAGCGCCAGCAAGCCCTGACATCAAGGCACCAACAACTGGCCAGGGGGTACCACGTGAACACTTCCCCACTCCCGGCGGAGGGCAGTATCGATGGGACCCCCAACCGTCCTCCCACACCTCGGTGCGATCGCCCCACAGCTCTCCTGGGCCTGGCGCCTCTCCTGCTGAGCGTCTGGTCGCTCCCGACCCGGCCTCTCCGCCCCCCCGGGCACAAGGGTCCGGACATCAAAGGGCTCCAGACCTATATCTGGGGCGACCCTGCAATAGGACAGCAGTTGTATCCCGGAGTCAAGAGCCCTGCTGATCAGATCGCGGCTGACCCTACGGAGAAAGACTCATCCTGGAACCACGCTCTGAGCCCTGCTGACTACGAAGCGGCTCCACCGTGCTTAAAGACCTTCACGAACCTTTGGGGCCCTGCTGACCCTGTCGCGGCCCGACCTTGTTGAACTTGCCACCAGAGCCCGGCTGACCTCGTCGCGGCTCGACCGAAGCGGACCTACCACCGGAGCCCTGCTGACTGTGTCGCGGCTCGACCCAAGCGGAACTACCACCCGAGCCCTGCAGACACTGTCGCGGCTCTCCACGTCCGAGCTGCTTTGAGACCAGCACCGGCCGCTCCGGTCCCCGGAGCCACCTTCGGCCTAACGCAAGGTCTGGCGCAGAGCTTCCCCGTACCAGGCTGGTACTAAGACTGTCCCGCTACCCTGTCCCTACAAAGACATTGAGACTCTTTCTGGATCTCTCGATCCCCCTGTAAATATTTTGAATGTGCTACTATTGATAAAGTACCTCGATAAGCAACTGATACGGAGTCCTGTGTGGTGGTGTTACTGGGCCTAGTACGATCATAGGAGAAAGACCTCTCCTAGGAGGCTTCTCAGCGGCGCTCGGCTATAACTTTGCGGTAGGAAGGTGCCCCGGAGTGGTCCCCCTGACTCCCCGGTGGTCCTCCCTCCAACACTGCGCATTCTGCATACTCACACACTGCTGGCCTTGGACACTCACACACTGCTCACCCTGCACACTCACACATTGCTCACCCTACACATTCACACATTGCTCACCCTGCACATGCACACAGTGATGAACCTGCACACACACACACTGCTTACCCTGCACACCCACACACTGCTCACCCTGCATACTCAAACACAGCTCACCCTGCATGCTCACACACAGCTCACCCTGCATACTCACACACTGCTCACCCTGCTCACTCACACACTGCTCACCCTGAACACCCAAACACTGCTCACCCTGCATACTCATACATTGCTCACCCTGCATACTCACACACTGCTCACCCTGCTCACTCACACACTGTGCACCCTGCATACTCACAAACTGCTGGCCGTGGACACTCACACACTGCTCACCCTGCACACTCACACATTGCTCACCCTACACATTCACACATTGCTCACCCTGCACATGCACACACTGTTGAACCTGCACACACACACACACTGCTCACCCTGCACACCCACACACTGCTCACCCTGCATACTCACACACTGCTCATCCTGCATACTCACACACTACTCACCCTGCACACTCACACACTGCTCACCTTGCATATTCACACTCTGCTGACCCTGGACACACAAACACTGCTGACCCTGCACACCCACACACTGCTCACCCTGCACACTGACACACTGCTAATCCTGCACACTCACACACTGCTCACCCTGCACACTCACACAATGCGCACCCTGTACACTCACACTGCTGGCCCTGGACACCCACACACTGCTAACCCTGCATACTCACACACTGCTCACACTGCATGCTCAAACACAGCTCACCCTCCATACTCACACACTGCTCACCCTGCTCACTCACACACTGCTCACCCTGAACACCCAAACACTGCTCACCCTGCATACTCACACATTGCTCACCCTGCATACTCACACACTGCTCACCATGCTCACTCACACACTGCGCACCCTGCATACTCACACACTGCTGGCCGTGGACACTCACACACTGCTCACCCTGCACACTCACACATTGCTCACCCTACTCATTCACACATTGCTCACCCTGCACATGCACACACTGCTGAACCTGCACACACACACACTGCTCACCCTGCACACTCACACACTGATCACCCACACACTGCTCACCCTGCACACCCACACACTGCTCACGCTGCATACTCACACACTGCTCACCCTGCACAGTCACACACTGCTCACCCTTCACGCTCATGCACTGTTCACTCTTTAACAGACTGCTGGCCCTGGACACCCACACACTGCTCACTCTTCACACTCACACCCTCCTTGCCCTGCACAATCACACATTGCTCAACCTGTTCACTCACACACTGCTCACCCTGCACATGCACACACTGCTGAACCTGCACACACACACACTGCTCACCCTGCACACCCACACACTGATCACCCACACACTGCTCACCCTGCACACCCACACACTGCTCATGCTGCATACTCACACACTGCTCACCCTGCACACTCACACACTGCTCACCCTGCACTCTCAAACACTGCTCACTCTTTAACACACTGCTGGCCCTGGATACTCACACACTGCTCACCCTGCACAGTCACACACTGCTCACCCTTCACGCTCATGCACTGTTCACTCTTTAACAGACTGCTGGCCCTGGATACCCACACACTGCTCACCCTGCACACTCACACCCTCCTTGCCCTGCACAATCACACATTGCTCAACCTGTTCACTCACACACTGCTCACCCTGCACACTCACACACTGATCTCCCTGCACACTAACACAATGCGCACCCTGCATACTCACACACTGCTCGCCCTGCACACACACACTGCTCACCCTCCACACTCACACACTGCTCACCCTGCAAACCCATACACTGCTCACCCTGCACACCCACACACTGCTCACACTCACACACTGCTCACCCTGCACACCCACACACTGCTCACACTGCATACACACACTGCTCACCCTGCACGATCTCACACAGCTGGCCAAGCACACCCACACACAGCTCACCCTGCACACCCACACACTGCTCACCCTGCACTCTCAAGCACTGCTCAGTCTTTAACACACTGCTGGCCCTGGACACCCACACACTGCTCAACCTGCACACCCACACACTGCTCACCCTGCACACTCACACACTGCTCACCTTGCATATTCACACTCTGCTGACCCTGGACACCCAAACACTGCTCCCCCTGCACACCCACACACTGCTCACCCTGCACACTGACACACTGCTAATCCTGCACACTCACACACTGCTCACCCTGCACACTCACACACTGCTCACCCTGTACACTCACACTGCTGGCCTTGGACACCCACACACTGCTCACCCTGCATACTCACACACTGCTCACACTGCATGCTCAAACACAGCTCACCCTCCATACTCACACACTGCTCACCCTGCTCACTCACACACTGCTCACCCTGAACACCCAAACACTGCTCACCCTGCATACTCACACATTGCTCACCCTGCATACTCACACACTGCTCACCCTGCTCACTCACACACTGCGCACCCTGCATACTCACACACTGCTGGCCGTGGACACTCACACACTGCTCACCCTGCACACTCACACATTGCTCACCCTACACATTCACACATTGCTCACCCTGCACATGCACACACTGCTGAACCTGAACACACACACTGCTCACCCTGCACACCCACTCACTGATCACCCACACATTGCTCACCCTGCACACCCACACACTGCTCACGCTGCATACTCACACACTGCTCACCCTGCACACTCACACACTGCTCACCGTGCACTCTCAAACACTGCTCACTCTTTAGCACACTGCTGGCCCTGGATACTCACACACTGCTCACCCTGCACAGTCACACACTGCTCACCCTTCACGCTCATGCACTGTTCACTCTTTAACAGACTGCTGGCCCTGGACACCCACTTCTCACCCTGCGAACTCACACCCTCCTTGCCCTGCACAATCACACATTGCTCAACCTGTTCACTCACACACTGCTCACCCTGCACACTCACACACTGCTCTCCCTGCACACTAACACAATGCGCACCCAGCATACTCACACACTGCTCGCCCTGCACACACACACTGCTCACCCTCCACACTCACACACTACTCACCCTGCAAACCCATACACTGCTCACCCTGCACACCCACACACTGCTCACACTCACACACTGCTCACCCTGCACACCCACACACTGCTCACACTGCATACACACACTGCTCACCCTGCATGATCTCACACAGCTGGCCCTGCACACCCACACATAGCTCACCCTGCACACCCACACACTGCTCACCCTGCACACTCACACTGCTCACCCTGCATACTAACACACTGCTGGTCCTGGACACCCACACACTGCTCACCCTGCACAAAAACACACAGCTCACCCTGCATACTCACACTCTGCTCACCCGGCACACTCACAAACTGCTCACCCTGCATACTCACACACTGCTGGCCCTGGAAACCCAAACACTGCTCAACCTGCTCACTCACACACTGCTCACCCTGCATACCCACACACTGCTCACCCGGCACCCACACACTGCTCACCCGGCACCCACACACACTGCTCACCCTGCACACCTACACATTGCTCACCCTACACACCCACACATTGCTCAACCTGCTCACTCACACACTGCTCACCCTGCCTACTCACACACTGCTATCCCTGCACGCTCACAAACTGCTCACCCTGCACACTCAACACTGCTCGCCCTGCACACCCACACACTGCTCACCCTGCACACACACACACTGCTCACATTCACACACTGCTCACCCTGCACACCCACACACTGTTCAACCTGCACACACACACTGCTGGCAGTGGACACCCACACACTGCTCACCCTGCATACTCACACACTGCTCACCCTGCACAATCACACACTGCTCACCCTGCACACCCACATACTCCTCACCCTGCACACCCACACACTGCTCACCTTGAACACTCACGCACTGCTCACCCTGCACACTCATACACTGCTCACCCTGCACACTGACAAACTGCTCACCCTGCACACTCACACACTGCTCACCCTGCACTTTCACACACTGCGCACCCTGCAAACTCACACTGCTGGCCCTGGACACCCACACACTGCTCACCCTGCATACTCACACACTGCTCACACTGCATGCTCAAACACAGCTCACCCTGCATACTGACATACTGCTCACCCTGCTCACTCACACACTGCTCACCCTGCATGCTCACACACTGCTCACCCTGCACACCCACACACTGCTCACCCTGCACACTCACACACTGCTCACCCTGCACACCCACACACTGCTCACCCTGCACACTGACACATTGCTAATCCTGCACACTCACACACTGCTCACCCTGCACACTCACACACTGCGCACCCTGTACACTGCTACTGCTGGCCCTGGACACCCACATACTGCTCACCCTGCATACTCACACACTGCTCACACTGCATGCTCAAACACAGCTCACCCTGCATACTCACACACTGCTCACCCTGCTCACTCACACACTGCTCACCCTGAACACCCAAACACTGCTCACCCTGCATACTCACACATTGCTCACCCTGCATACTCACACACTGCTCACCCTGCTCACTCACACACTGCGCACCCTGCATACTCACACACTGCTGGCTGTGGACACTCACACACTGCTCACCCTGCACACTCACACATTGCTCACCCTACACATTCACACATTGCTCACCCTGCACATGAACACACTGCTGAACCTGCACACACACACACACTGCTCACCCTGCACACCCACACACTGCTCACCCTGCATACTCACACACTGCTCACCCTGCATACTCACACACTGCTCACCCTGCATACTCACACACTACTCACCCTGCACACTCACACATTGCTCACCTTGCATATTCACACTCTGCTGACCCTGGACACCCAAACACTGCTCACCCTGCACACCCACACACTGCTCACCCTGCACACTGACACACTGCTAATCCTGCACACTCACACACTGCTCACCCTGCACACTCACACACTGCGCACCCTGTACACTCACACTGCTGGCCCTGGACACCCACACACTGCTCACCCTGCATACTCACACACTGCTCACACTGCATGCTCACACACAGCTCACCCTGCATACTCACACACTGCTCACCCTGCTCACTCACACACTGCTCACCCTGAACATCCAAACACTGCTCACCCTGCATACTCACACATTGCTCACCCTGCATACTCACACACTGCTCACCCTGCTCACTCACACACTGCGCACCCTGCATACTCACACACTGCTGGCCGTGGACACTCACACACTGCTCACCCTGCACACTCACACATTGCTCACCCTACACATTCACACATTGCTCACCCTGCACATGCACACACTGCTGAACCTGCACACACACACACTGCTCACCCTGCACACCCTCACACTGATCACCCACACACTGCTCACCCTGCACACCCACACACTGCTCACGCTGCATACTCACACACTGCTCACCCTGCACACTCACACACTACTCACCCTGCACTCTCAAGCACTGCTCACTCTTTAACACACTGCTGGCCCTGGATACTCACACACTGCTCACCCTGCACAGTCACACACTGCTCACCCTTCACGCTCATGCACTGTTCACTCTTTAACAGACTGCTGGCCCTGGACACCCACACACTGCTCACCCTGCACACTAACACCCTCCTTGCCCTGCACAATCACACATTGCTCAACCTGTTCACTCACACACTGCTCACCCTGCACACTCACACACTGCTCTCCCTGCACACTAACACAATGCGCACCCGGCATACTCACACACTGCTCGCCCTGCACACACACACTGCTCACCCTCCACACTCACACACTGCTCACCCTGCAAACCCATACACTGCTCACCCTGCACACCCACACACTGCTCACACTCACACACTGCTCACCCTGCACATCCACACACTGCTCACACTGCATACATACACTGCTCACCCTGCACGATCTCACACAGCTGGCCCTGCACACCCACACACAACTCACCCTGCACACCCACACACTGCTCACCCTGCACTCTCAAGCACTGCTCAGTCTTTAACACACTGCTGGCCCTGGACACCCACACACTGCTCAACCTGCACACCCACATACTGCTCACCCTGCACACTCACACTGCTCACCCTGCACAATCACACACTGCTCACCCGGCACACACACACACACTGCTCACCCTGCACACCTACACATTGCTCACCCTACACACCCACACATTGCTCAACCTGCTCACTCACACACTGCTCACCCTGCCTACTCACACACTGCTCTCCCTGCATGCTCACAAACTGCTCACCCTGCACACTCATACACTGCTCACCCTGCACACCCACACACTGCTCACCCTGCACACACACACACTGCTCACATTCACACACTGCTCACCCTGCACACCCACACACTGCTTACCCTGCACAATCACACACGGCTGGACATGCACACCCACACACTGCTCACTCTGCACTCTCAAGCACTGCTCACTCTTTAACACACTGCTGGCCCTGGACACCCACACACTGCTCACCCTGCACACTCATGAGGCGTAAGTGGGACGTCCTCTTACCATGCCTTCTCTTCGCTTACCGTGAGGTGCCACAGAAGTCTCTGGGGTTCAGTCCCTTTGAGCTTCTGTATGGTCACCCAGTCAGAGGACCTCTAAGTCTGGTCAAGGAAGGCTGGGAGCAATCTCCCAGGAAACCTCCCCAGAATGTATATAGTTACATGCTGGCCTTCAGGAATCAGACTAGGCGATTCAGGCACCTTGCTGAGGCAAACCTGGAAGCCAGCCAGGAGGAGATGAAGCGGTGGTACGACCAGAATGCCACTCTGGTAGAGCTTCAGCCTGGACAGAAAGTTTGGGTCTTGGCCCCGTGGAGCCGTGCGCGCTCCAGGATAAGTGGACCGGTCCCTTTGAGGTGGTGGAGCGCAAGAGTCCTGTTACCTACGTGGTGGACCTGAAGTCTCCTAGGAACCCCTTAAGGGTCCTACATGTCAACCGCCTCAAGCCCCACTTGGAGAGGTCCCAAGTGGGCATGCTCTTGGCAACAGATGCTGGAATGGGAGAGGAGACAGAACCTCTTCCTGACCTCCTGTCAGCCAAGGAGCAAGATGGGTCAGTGGATGGTGTCATCCTCTCTTCCACCCTGACACCTGAGCAACAGAATGATTGTCGCCAGTTGCTGGGACAATTTTCTGACCTGTTTTCCCTGGTCCCTGGTGTCACTGATTGGTGCGTCCATGATGTGGACACTGGGGATAGTCCACCTGTGCGGCACAAGGCCTACAGGGTGACTGACAGGGTGAGGACATGCATCAAGGAGGAGGTCTCCAAGATGTTTGCACTCGGGGTAATTGAGTCTTCTAGCAGTCCTTGGGCCAGCCCCGTGGTCTTGGTCCCAAAGGCTGCAGTGCCGGGAGCCACACCCGAACTCCGGTTCTGTGTGGACTACAGAGGACTCAATTCGGTCACTAGGACCGACGCACACCCCATCCCCAGAGCTGATGAGCTCATCGATCGGCTAGGGGCTGCCAACTACCTCAGCACGTTTGATTTAAAGTCTGGGTATTGGCAGATCGCCTTGACCGAGGGGGCCAAAGAGAGGTCAGCATTTTCCACCCCAGATGGGCACTACCAGTTCCGGGTTATGCCATTTGGGATGAAGAATGCCCCTGCCACCTTCCAGAGATTGGTCAACCAGGTGTTGGCTGGGCTGGATTCGTTCAGTGCAGCCTACCTGGATGACATCGCAGTGTTCAGCTCCACTTGGGAGGAACACCTGCGTCACCTCTGGGAAGTGTTGATGGCGCTGCGCAAGGCAGGCCTCACGATCAAGGCGAGTAAGTGCCAGATCGGGCAGGGTTCCGTGGTGTACTTGGGACACCAAGTTGGGAGTGGCCAGGTGGCACCCCTTCAGCCCAAGATAGAAACCATCCTGAATTGGGAGGCGCCCAAAACCCAGACAGAGGTGAGAGCCTTCCTAGGTCTCACTGGGTACTACAGGAGGTTTGTCAAGGGGTATGGCAACATGGTTGCCCCCTTGACAGCGCTGACTTCGAAGAAGCAGCCCAGGAAAGTGATTTAGACTGACACCTGCCAGGAAGCTTTTGAGGCCTTGAAAACTGCTATGTGCACGGCGCCCGTGCTCTTGGCTCCCAACTTCTCCAAAGAGTTTATCGTTCAGACAGACGCTTCAGAGCATGGTGTGGGGGGCTGTTCTTTCACAGATTAATGAGGAGGGCCTAGATCAACCCGTAGCCTTTCTTAGCAGGAGGTTACTTCCCCGGGAACAGAGGTGGAGTGCTATTGAGCGTGAGGCATTTGCTGTGGTCTGGGCGCTGAAGAAGCTAAGACCCTACTTGTTTGGGTCTCACTTCCGGATTCAGACGGACCACAGGCCCCTCAGATGGTTGATGCATATGAGGGGTGAGAATCCAAAGCTGTTGGGGTGGTCCATTTCCCTACAGGGTATGGATTTCACGGTGGAACATCGCCCTGGTACAGATCACGCCAATGCTGACGGTCTGTCCAGATTTTTCCGCCTTAGTGATGAGGAACTCCCTGGGGTAGGGTAGTTCTCCCCACTTTTCAGCTGGAGGGGACACGTGTTAGACCTGGCACCTTGGCGTGAGTCTCCCTTCCTCTTTTTTGTCGCTGTGCCTCATGTGTTTTTATGGTGTTGGCCGCTCAGTGCGCTGTGCCACTGCCAACCAGTGTCGCGGTGCGAGTGCTCCCTTTGTAAATTGTATATGTGGTTGGATTCCATGATTGGATTGTTTGATTTACTATCAGACCCCAGTAAAGTGTGCCAGGAGCACCCGGGCATGTAAATGCAAACACCGCTGGTGGGCTTGCAGCACTGGTTGTGCCACCCACAGAAGCGGCCGGTAAAATACGTCTAAGGTCTGCCATCGCAGAACCTGCGTGCAGTCTGGTACTGACATGCTGACTGGCAGGTGCCCACACGTGCCGGTCCCTAAAACCTTCCCTTAGCTGCATGTTAGTCACCCCTCTGGTAGGCCCACGGGCAGGGTGCGTTGTAAGCCTAAGGTAGGACAAGCCTGGATGCGTGGCATGTCCTAGTAGTGAATGACCGCCATCTTGTTGTTCACTACTGCAAGGCTACCCTGTTCTCATAGGCCAGTATGGGCGGCCTGGATTGAGTTTAGTATGCCTGAACTCGGAATAATAAGGTACATCTTTTCGCAAGGTTTATTTTAATATTCCGGGTTTGCAAATGCCGCTTTTAGAAAGCTGGCCTTTGCTTGCCTAAACATTTCAGCCGCCCCTGCGTGATGTGTATCTGATGTCTGGCTGGTGTGAGTGACAGGGCTGGGGGAACCCAGATGGGCAGGGCTAGGTAGCCTGGTGGTGAATAGGACGATCAACAGGTAGATGGGTGGGAGGAGTGCTCCTAGGCTCTGAATAGGACAGTGCTCTTCCACCTCAATGCCGGCTCAGCCCCCTGTGGAGCGTCTGAGGACTCTGCCCTGCACTCTGAAAGAAGAAGCCTGCATCGCGTAAACAAAGTGCTCCAAAACCGGACTGAACTAGGCAAGGGCCCCCCTGGCCTGGGAGAACAAAAGATTTGCTGTATAAATGGAGGAGCCCTGCTCCTAAGAAACTAGATCCGCTTTTGACCAAGAAGAATCTCTGCCTGAGGAGGAGGCACCGGGAAAGCTGTAGGAGGAAGACTGTCCCTATCCTGGGGGATTGGCCTGCAGTGGTGACCTTGCTGCCAAAGGGGAGAAGAGAAACTGTTGCTGAAGACTTTACTTTACCTTTACTTTCAAGACTTGTGCTTTTCCAAAACGATCTCCAAGGGCTTGGAACTGAGCTTGCCCCCTGAACTGAGCCCCAGGACCATTGGGCTCTACCTGATCTTCACTCGCCTGCCGCTGGACTGTGGTGTCCTTTCCCTCGCCGGAGCTGTGACCCTCGTGCCCCAGTCCCTCCTTGAGCCGTGACCAGGACCGCTTAGCCGCCCCCGCCTTGGGAAGAGCCTCGCTCGATCGGAGCCGCTCCCCCTACGCTGTGCTGGGCTGCCCCTGTCACCTCGCTCGTTGGAGGCTCGCTGTGCACCTTCACCCTCCCGCCGGAATCGGCATTTGTGAGCATCTCCAAGCCTCGGACGGCCCGGACGTATCTGCGTGCCCGGCTGCCACGCTTTGTTCACCCGCCACCTGCAACACCCCGCTCTTGTCGTGAGCCTGAAGATCAGACACCCATCGTGAAGTGTGGGAGCCTCGGACGCCGCCTCGCCCTTCTGTCGAAGAGCCGCTGAAATCCCGCACCCGCCTTTGCGTCAAGAACAAGGTACTGTACTTACGAACTCGACCGCGAGCTCGCATCGGATCCAGGGTCCGCAACGTTCTGATTTCCCTGTCATCTGCCGCGTGTTTCCCGGGCGCCGACTCAGCACGAAGTGCGCTGAGGCCTACAGTTACCTTGTGCCCGCCTAAAAGAACTTTCCGTAACAAAGAGAACTTTACCGTATTCCTAAGAATTGTGGCCCCCATCAGTTCAACGTTACTGGGCCTTGTATTAAATCTGCTGAAACTACATAAAAGCTTATTTTTATATACTTCCTGATTGGTGTCCGTTTGTGGTGCATGCAAGGGGTTTACTGTATGTGTAATTGCATTTGCTTAACCGTGTACGCCTGAGACTTAGCCTAGACTGCTCGCGCCACGCACCTAGAGTGTGAGCAGGGGTTATTCTGGGGAGTCATCCTTCGCCCTGACAAGAAGTAAAGGGTCCCTGCTTGTTGTGGGTTCACACCTGCGTCAACCAGAGCCCCCTCATTTCTAACATTGGTGGCAGCGGTGAGGATTTACGGATTTGCATTTGTGGTTTGCGTATAGTGAATCACTGATCACCACGTAGTGAGAGCAGACCAGTAACACAGCCACAAGACTAGAAATTGTTTTTGTTTTGCCAAGAATCTCCGTTGTTTAAACCATGCCTGGTTCACTTCCCGCCGGAAGGGCAGCTTCTATAATCTCTGGATTTGAGGACATAGATTGGGAAGAAGGCGCACTTCAGAATCATACCAATGAAGAATTGAAAGGTTTTTGCTCCAAGTTCAGAATTGCCCAAACTGGATTAAAAAACAAGGCCCAACTCGTGAAGGCGCTGAGAGCCTGGTATGAGTCAAAGGCACCAGAGAATCAGGTGGAAATGGTTCCACCAGAAAGTGTCCATGAGTTTGGCAGAGGCCTGTCACCAGAAGAGTTGGCAGACAGGGCAGCAACCCGGGCACACGAAGTGGAGATGGCAAGACTTCATGGGCAGATGGATATGGAAAAACAAAGATTAGCCATGGAAGAAAAGAAACTACAATTAGAGTATGACATGAAGCTGAGGGAGCTGGAGCTGAAAGCAAAAAGTTTGGAGCTTAATCCCTCTGGTGGCAGCACACCGCCAGTACCGGCGGAACCAAGAGTTTATATTCCCAAGGATGTAGTGAAGGAGTTCTTCAAGAATGACGACATCGGGCAGTGGTTCAGAGCCTATGAGGTAGCCATGTCTTCCCACCGGGTCCCTGAACAAGATTGGGGAGCGGGGTTGTGGGGACGGTTCCTGAGTGAAGGGCGGGACACACTGTTAGATTTACCTGCTGATGTTCATAATTCTTATGCCCATATGAAGGAAGCATTGATGGCTAGGTATGGGTTGACCCCTGAGTTATATAGACAGAGGTTCAGGGGTTGCACTAAGATTCCCAATAGTACGTATGTGGAGTATGTGACTTTCTTTTGCAGAGCGCTGGATGGTTGGGTAAAGGGTAGTAAGGTAAATGATTATCAAGGGCTTCTTGATTTAATGGCATGGGAGCACTTGTCCAGTAATTGTTTTCCTGAGCTACGCCAGCACCTGATAGATAGTAGGCTGACTAACCCGAGGAAGCTTGCTGAGGAGGCGGACCGCTGGGTCAGTACCAGGGTCCACAAGGGTACCGTGGGAGATTCCGCCAAAGGTGGGCAGGGTCCCCAGCAGAAGAGTGGGGGGGACAGGGGTAAACAGAAGCAGTTCCAAAAAGGGCCCCAAAATAGTCCCCAAGGGAACCAAGGGAAGGGTTCTCAGCCTCCCCCACCCCAGAAACCGACCGGGGCCCCGACAGGTCCTCCTGTTCAGAAGGGGCCCGTCAGATGTTACAGGTGTAACAATTTGGGGCATTTTGCCTCTGATGTAAAGTGTCCATTGTTTGGTAAACCACGCTCACTAACTGCTCACCCTGTACACTCACACACTGCTCACCCTGCACACCCACACACTGCTCACTCTGCGCACACACACACACTGCTCACACTCACACACTGCTCACCCTGCACACCCACACACTGCTCACCCTGCACAATCACACACGGCTGGACATGCACACCCACACACTGCTCACTCTGCACTCTCAAGCACTGCTCACTCTTTAAAACACTGCTGGCCCTGGACACCCACACACTGCTCACCCTGCACACTCACGCACTGCTCACCCTGCACACTCACACACTGTTCAACCTGCACACACACACTGCTAGCAGTGGACACCCACACACTGCTCACCCTGCATACTCATTCTGCTCACCCTGCACAATCACACACTGCTCACCCTGCACACCTACAAACTGCTCACCCTGCACACCCACACACTGCTCACCTTGCACACTCACACTCTGCTCACCCTGCACACTCACACACTTCTCAATCTGCACACTCACACTGCTGGCCCTGGACACCCACACACTGCTCACCCAGCATGCTCACACACTGCTCACCCTGCACACCCACACACTGCTCAACCTGCATACTCACACACTGCTCACCCTGCATACTCACACACTACTCACCCTGCACACTCACACACTGCTCACCCTGCATATTCACACTCTGCTGACCCTGGATACCCAAACACTGCTCACCCTGCACACCCACACACTGCTCACCCTGCACACTCACACACGGCTCACCCTGCACACTCACACACTGCTCACCTTGCACACTCACACACGGCGCACCCTGCACACTCACACTGCTGGCCCTGGACACCAACACACTGCTCACCCTGCATACTCACACACTGCTCACACTGCATGCTCACACACAGCTCACCCTGCATACTCACACACTGTTCACCCTGCTCACTCACACACTGCTCACCCTGCACACCCAAACACTGCGCACCCTGCATACTCACACACTGCTGGCCTTGGACACTCACACACTGCTCACCCTGCACACTCACACATTGCTCATCCTGCACATTCACACATTTCTCACCCTGCACATGCACACACTGCTGAACCTGCACACACACACACTGGTCACCCTGCACACCCACACACTGATCTCCCACACACTGCTCACCATGCATACTCACACACTGCTCACCCTGCACACTCACACACTGTTCACCCTGCACTCTCAAGCACTGCTCACTCTTTAACACACTGCTGGCCCTGGACACCCACACACTGCTCACCCTGCACAGCCACACACTGCTCACCCTGCACTCTCATGCACTGTTCACTCTTTAACAGACTGCTGGCCCTGGACACCCACACACTGCTCACCCTGCACACTCACACACTGCACACCATGCACAACCACACACTGCTCACCCTGCACACCCACACATTGCTCACCCTGCACACCCACTGTTAGAAGGCGACCTCAGAGGGGCCCGGAGGGGGCCCTGACTGCCCTAAGACCCACCCTCGAAGTATCGTAGCCGGGCACTGGCGGGAGACTCCTCAGGGGAGGAACCTCGCTTCTAGAATCGTACACTCGGCACCACACGACAGAGAGACACCACACGAGGAGTTCTTAAGAGCAAATCTTTATCAGATCGAGTGGTAGGATCTTTATGATCAGCAAGGCAAAATATATACAAGTAGAGCGCGGGCTCACAAGGTCTTGGAGGGGGGTTAGGAGGTAGCGGGACAGTCTTTGGGGTTAGGAATCAAATGCAGGAGCGTACCCGGCGCACAGCTCACAATCCTCGAGCTGGGGGATACGCTTGTCGTCGTGGGGTCCGGCGGGACCACGAGAGTCTGTGGGAGCTGCGAGTCACTCAGCAGTGCTCAAGCACAAGTTCGGAGGTCTTACGATCTTCAGGGAGCCGCGAGTCACTCAGCAGGGCTCAAGCACAATTTCGGAGGTCTTACGATCTTCAGGGAGCCGCGAGTCACTCAGCAGGGCTCAAGCACAAGTTCGGAGGTTTTACGATCTTCAGGGAGCCGCGAGTCACTCAGCAGGGCTCAAGCCCAAGTTCGGAGGTCTTACGATCTTCAGGGAGCCGCGAGTCACTCAGCAGGGCTCAAGCACAAGTTCGGAGGTCTTACGATCTTCAGGGAGCCGCGAGTCACTCAGCAGGGCTCAAGCACAAGTTCGGAGGTCTTACGATCTTCAGGGAGCCGCGAGTCACTCAGCAGGGCTCAGGTGTTTCCAAGGCGAATCTGCCGGACAGTCCCAGAGCACCCCTTGTTATAGGGCGACTCCTCTTTGATGTCCGGAGTCTGTGCAGGCAGGGGTCTTGTCACCTGGGGGTCGCTTGTTGGGGTTTCCTGACATTGTCCTTTGATCCTTCCAGGGCCGGGTCGGGAGGAGTCCCAGACACCCAGCAGGCGTGGAGCCAGCCCTCGGGGAGGCCGGCAGGTCGATCGAAACCCACCTTCCCCGGGAAGCGCAGAGGTGTGATAGAAACTGCTCCTCCCTCTCTCATCCCAGGGGGGGCGCAATGTTCTCCAGCCGGAGTGGCGCCTCTAGGCCAGGGTCGCGCTGGGGCTGGGCGGCCATCTTGTTGCATGAAGTGGGCACGCGGGCCCGGTGTGGCCGAAAGGAGGAAGGCCACGGACGGGAAGTCCGGGTTGGGTGCGTGTGAGTTCTGGTGGGAAGAATCGGCTAGGCCGTGGGTTTGGGGGCTGGTGTGAGGTGCAGGGGTCAGGTCTAGCTATGTTACGAGGGCCGGGTCTAACACGCGTCCCCCCCAGCTGAAAGCCGGAGAGAACTACCCATCCTCTTGGGGGTTCTCTTCGCTGAGGCGGAAGAACCGGGAGAGGCCATCGGCGTTGGCGTGGTCAGTCCCAGGGCGGTGTTCCACGGTGAAATTCATCCCCTGGAGGGAGATTGACTATCGCAGTAGCTTGGGGTTTTCTCCTCGCATCTGCATGAGGCATCGCAAGGGGCGATGGTCGGTTTGGACCTTGAAATGGGTGTCGAACAGGTATGGGCATAGTTTCTTGAGGGCCCAGACTACGGCGAACGCCTCGCGCTCGATGGTGCTCCATCTCTGTTCCCTGGGCAATAGCCTTCGGCTGAGGAAGGCTACGGGCTGGTCGAGGCCTTGGTCATTTACCTGGGAGAGGACTGCCCCGATGCCATGCTCGGAGGCATCAGTTTGTACTACAAACTCTTTGGAGTAGTCGGGGGCCTGGAGGACGGGGGCAGTACACATGGCTGCTTTCAGGGCCTCGAACACCTCTTGGCAGGCAGGGGACCATTGTACCTTCTTGGGCTGCTTTTTGGACGTGAGTCCCGTGAGGGGACCGACCAGGCTGCCGTAATTCCGGATGAATCTCCGGTAGTAGCCCGTGAGGCCCAGAAAGGCTCGGACCTCCGTTTGGGTCGTGGGGGGTTCCCAGGCTAGGATGGCGTCAATTTTGGGCTGTAGGGGGGCGACCTGTCCGCTTCCAACCTGGTGCCCCAGGTAGGTTACCGAACCTTGCCCAATCTGGCACTTGCTGGCTTTCACGGTGAGGCCTGCCTGGTGCAGGGCGGTCAGCACCCTCCGGAGGTGCTGGAGGTGCTCACTCCATTCGGAGCTAAAAACTGCGATATCGTCGAGATATGCCGCACTGAATTTTTCCAGCCCGGCCAGGACTCTATTTACCAGTCGCTGGAAGGTGGCTGGGGCATTTTTCATCCCGAAGGGCATCACGCGAAAGCGATAGTGCCCATCCGGGGTGGAGAAGGCGGACCGCTCCTTGGCTCCCTCTGTGAGCGCAATTTGCCAGTAGCCGCAGGTGAGGTCGAAGGTGCTGAGGAACCGAGCAGCCCTGAGCCGGTCAATGAGCTCGTCGGCTCGGGGAATGGGGTGGGCATCGGCTCGGGTGACTTCATTGAGTCCCCGGTAGTCCACGCAGAAGCGGAGTTCCGGTGTGACCCCGGGGGCAGCTGCTTTTGGGACCAGGACCACGGGGCTGGCCCAGGGGCTGTCTGAGGGTTCGATCACGCCTAGGGTCAACATTTTCGAGACTTCGGCTTGGATACAGGACCGGACTCGATCAGGGACCCGGTAGGCCCGGTGTCTCACTGGCGGGCTGTCCCCGGTATCCACATCGTGGACACACCAGTCGGTGACCTTCGGGACCAGGGAGAAGAGGTCCGAAAACTGCCCTAGGAGCTGGCGGCAATCCTCACGTTGCTGGGGAGTGAGAGACGGGGAGAGGTTCACTCCCTCTACGGAGCCGTCCTTCCCTTTGGTGCACAGGAGATCAGGGAGAGGATCTGACTCCTCCTCGGACCCGTCATCAGTGGCCAGTAGGAGGCTCAGCTCCGTCCGCACAAAGTGGGGCTTGAGGCGGTTCACGTGGAGGACCCGGAGGGAGTCCCGGGGGGACTGGACGTCCACCAAGTACGTGACCTGGCTCTTCCGCTCAACCACTTTGAAGGGCCCGGTCCATTTATCCTGGAGGGCGCAGGGTTTCACGGGGGCCATGACCCATACCTGCTGGCCCGGCTGAAACTCGACCAGAGTGGCGTTCTGGTCGTACCAGCGCTTCATCTCCTCCTGACTCGCCTCCAGGTTGGCCTCGGCCATCTCTCGGAACCTCCTAGTCTGATTTCGGAGGGTCAGGACGTAACGGAACACATCTCGGGGGGGGCCTCGGGGCGCCGCCTCCCAGCCTTCCTTGACCAGGCTGAGGGGCCCCCTGACGGGGTGCCCGTAGAGTAACTCAAAGGGGCTGAACCCCAAGGATTTCTGGGGAACTTCTCGGTATGCGAATAGGAGGCAGGGGAGCAGGATGTCCCACTTACGCCGGAGGGGCTCTTCCAGGCCCGCGATCATCCCCTTCAGAGTCCGGTTAAACCGTTCTACCAGGCCGTTTCCTTGGGGGTGGTATGGGGTGGTGAACTTATAGGACACCCCGCATTGTTGCCATAAGGACTTCATGTATCGGGAGATAAAGTTGGTACCGCGATCGCTCACGACCTCGCGGGGAAAACCCATGCGGGAGAAGATCCCCATCAACGCCCGGCCCACCACGGGGGCTGTGACGGTGCGCAGGGGGATGGCCTCAGGGTAACGGGTGGCATGGTCCACCAGGACGAGGATGAACCGGTGCCCTTGGGAAGTTGGGGGGTCCAGAGGTCCTACAATGTCGATCCCAACCCGCTCAAAAGGGGTACTGACGACAGGGAAGGGTTGGAGGGGAGCCTTGCGCTTTCCTCCGCTCTTCCCACTGGCCTGGCACGTGGGGCAGGACTTGCAGTGGGCTTCTACGTCTGCTTTCATTCTGGGCCAGTAGAAGTGAGTCACGAGGCGACTGTACGTTTTGTCCTGGCCCAAGTGGCCTGTGAGGGGGACGTCGTGGGCCAAACCCAGGAGGAGGTTTCGGAAGCGTAGGGGTACCACCAGCACCCGGCCGGACCCTAGCTCCACCGACTTCTGTTCGCTGTACAAAAGGTCATTCTCCCAATACACCCGGTGCGTCCCCGTCTGGTCACCGGCGGCCTGGGCCTCTGCCTGTTGCCGGGGCCCGACCAGGGAAGGACAGGTAGCCTGCTCTCGGCAGAACTCCTCTCGGGAGGGGCCCCCTTCGTGGTGCCACTGGGCTAATTCAGGCAGATCGCCTAACTCGGTGACTTGGGGGGAGTCGGAAGGCGGGGGTTCGTCACTGGCGATCGACTCTTCTGGTGGGGGAATGTGGGGACCCTCGGCCGGGACCATCCTATTTTCAGGGGTCGGGGCGTCGTCGACTTCCCTCAGGGGGGTCAGTCGAGCCGCCATGGATCGAGTGGTGGCGCACACCCACTCAGGGAGGCCCATCATCCCTAGGTGGGTCTTGCGCTCGACTTGTCTCCAGGGGGAACTTTCCAGGTCGTTCCCCAGGAGACAGTCGACGGGCTGGGAGGTTCTTACCGCGACCTTCAGTTTACCGACCACCCCTCCCCACTCAAAGGGCACCAGGGCTACCTTACATAGGCTTTCTGTGTTGTCGGCTGAAATGACAGGGCAAAATACGTTGGGGAGGACCTGGTCTTCGTGGACTAAATGGCTGAGGACACCGGTGATGCTGGCCCCGGTGTCACGGAGGGCTTCTACTTGGTGGCCATTGATCGTTACGAGCTGCCCATATTTCTTTGTGTTAGGGGGCAGGAGGCTCCCGGGGACCATCTCTCTATCTCCTAAGGATACTAGGGCCATAGCGGCGGATTCCCACTCCTCGGCCTCCTCAACCTCCTCCCCCAGTGCTACATTGGCTATCTGTCTAGCGGGGGTTGCTGCCTGGGTGGTGCGTGGGGCCATGGGGCATTCAGGGTCGTTGGCGTAATGCCCGGGCTTCTGGCAACGAAAACAAGTGATGGTTACCCGGTGCCCCCGTCTCAGGGGGGGGCCGGATACAGCTGGTGGGGGTGCCGGGAAAGGTGGAGGTTGGGACTTCGGGGGACTAGCCTGGGACTCTCTCTGCCCTCCCTGGTTTCCCCCCCCTCTCTGGCGGGGTGGTCCCTGACTGGCTCGGGGGTATTCTCCTACAGGGCCCCGGGAGACCCGGGTGTTGGTCCAGCGATCCGCCTCGACAGCCAGCTTTCTTGGGTCCGTGAGCTTGCTGTCGAGCAGATGCTGGCGTAGTTCCACAAAGCAGTTCGCAGCCAGGTGTTCCCACAACATAAGGTCGGTTAGTTCTTCCAGGGTGGTTACCTTGCTGCCCTTGATCCACCCATCGAAGGCGCGGCTGAAGAAATTCACATATTCCACCCAGGTGGTACCCGGGATCTTCCGGCAGTCCCGAAACCACTGGCGGTACATCTCCGGGGTGAGGCCGTACCTCGTGAGGAGGGCCGCTTTCATGTGGTCATAAGAGGTCTGCATGGAGGTGGGTAGGTCGAGCAGTGTGTCTCTCCCTTCGCTCAGTAATCGTCCCCACAACCCAGCCCCCCAATCCTTCTGCGGGACCCGATGGGAGGTCATGGCGACCTCGTAGGCCCGGAACCACTGCTGAATGTCATCATTTTTGTAATATTCTTTGACCACATCCTTGGGGATGTGGACCTTCTGCTCAGCCGGGGCGGCCGCCTCCCGGTTCCCCGGGGGCCGTGCTTCTTCGCTTCTTGCTTTCAGTTCTATTTCCTTCAAGCTGCGTTCATGCTCCAGTTGAAGTCTCCTTCCCTCGTGTTCTCGTTGGAGTTTCTTCTCTTCTAGTTCTCCTTGTACTCGCAACTGTTCTACTGCTAGCTTTTTCTCGGCTAATTTCAACTCGCCCTCAATTTTGAGTTTGGCTAATTCAAGCTCGTGATGGCGACTTTTTTCTCTGTCTGCGAGTTCCTCCGGGGATAGGCCCCTGTCTGGTAAGAAGCCTCGCACCTGGTTGCTGTTGCGTTCTCCTTGGGAGGGTCCAGCTTCGTCGTGGGGCTCCCCTGCTCCTTCTGGGCGGGAGGCCCCAGAATCCACCCAAGCTTGCAGTGCCTTTTGCATATCTTCTTTGGTGTTGAGACCAGTGGTAGCGATTTTGAGTTCCTTACAGAATTGTTTTAGTTCTTTGTGAGTGTACTCTTCCAGCTGTTCCACCTGGAACACGGCACTGGTGTCGTTTTCTGTGAGAACCACGGCGTTTCCTTCTGCCATCTTTGTCGGTAGTGCATCAGCCGTTCACGGTACGATCTCTAGATGATGAGCCCGAATCCCGTCGCTTGCCACCAATGTTAGAAGGCGACCTCAGAGGGGCCCGGAGGGGGCCCTGACTGCCCTCAGACCCACCCTCGAAGTATCGTAGCCGGGCACTGGCGGGAGACTCCTCAGGGGAGGAACCTCGCTTCTAGGATCGTACACTCGGCACCACACGACAGAGGAGTTCTTAAGAGCAAATCTTTATCAGATCGAGTGGTAGGATCTTTATGATCAGCAAGGCAAAATATATACAAGTAGAGCGCGGGCTCACAAGGTCTTGGAGGGGGGTTAGGAGGTAGCGGGACAGTCTTTGGGGTTAGGAATCAAATGCAGGAGCGTACCCGGTGCACAGCTCACAATCCTCGAGCTGGGGGATACGCTTGTCGTCGTGGGGTCCGGCGGGACCACGAGAGTCTGTGGGAGCTGCGAGTCACTCAGCAGGGCTCAAGCACAAGTTCGGAGGTCTTACGATCTTCAGGGAGCCGCAAGTCACTCAGCAGGGCTCAAGCACAAGTTCGGAGGTCTTACGATCTTCAGGGAGCCGCGAGTCACTCAGCAGGGCTCAAGCAAAAGTTCGGAGGTCTTACGATCTTCAGGGAGCCGCTAGTCACTCAGCAGGGCTCAAGCACAAGTTCGGAGGTCTTACGATCTTCAGGGAGCCGCGAGTCACTCAGCAGGGCTCAAGCACAAGTTCGGAGGTCTTACGATCTTCAGGGAGCCGCGAGTCACTCAGCAGGGCTCAAGCACAAGTTCGGAGGTCTTACGATCTTCAGGGAGCCGCGAGTCACTCAGCAGGGCTCAGGTGTTTCCAAGGCGAATCTGCCGGACAGTCCCAGAGCACCCCTTGTTATAGGGCGACTCCTCTTTGATGTCCGGAGTCTGTGCAGGCAGGGGTCTTGTCACTTGGGGGTCGCTTGTTGGGGTTTCCTGCCATTGTCCTTTGATCCTTCCAGGGCCGGGACGCGAGGAGTCCCAGACACCCAGCAGGCGTGGAGCCAGCCCTCGGGGAGGCCGGCAGGTCGATCGAAACCCACCTTCCCAGGGAAGCGCAGAGGTGTGATAGAAACTGCTCCTCCCTCTCTCATCCCAGGGGGGGCGCGATGTTCTCCAGCCAGAGTGGCGCCTCTAGGCCAGGGTCGCGCTGGGGCTGGGCGGCCATCTTGTTGCATGAAGTGGGCACGCGGGCCCGGTGTGGCCGAAAGGAGGAAGGCCACGGACGGGAAGTCCGGGGTGGGTGCGTGTGAGTTCTGGTGGGAAGAATCGGCTAGGCCGTGGGTTTGGGGGCTGGTGTGAGGTGCAGGGGTCAGGTCTAGCTATGTTACGAGGGCCGGGTCTAACACCCACACATTGCTCACCCTGTACACTCACACACAGCTCACCCTGCACACTCCCACTGCTGGCCCTAGACACCCACACACTGCTCACCCTGCACACCCACACGCTGTTCACGCTGCTCACTCTGCACTCTAAAGCACCGCTCGCTCTTTAAGACAAAGCTGGCCCTGGAGACCCACACACTGCTCACCCTGCACACTCACACAATGCTCACACTGCATACTCACACACTGCTCACCCTGCACAGTCACACACTGCTCACCCTGCATACTCACACACTGCTCACCCTGCAGACTCACACACTGATCACCCTGCATACTCACACACTGCTGACACTGGACACTCACACACTGCGCACCCTGCACACTCACACTGCTGGCGCTGGATGTGAGAAGGTGACCTGATATATGCTGTCCACTAGTTCTAGTGGGCACCTTGTATCAGTCCAAACAACCCCTTATGGTGATAGATTAAAGACAACCTTTAATGAAAGCTATCCTAGTGGTAGCTATGGAGAGCAGCCTTTAGGCTAAGTCTTGAAGGAATGTAAAGCAGCTTGTTTTACCAGTCTATAATCTCTTGAATGATCAAATGATAGGACAACCACACCAGGTATATATTTAAACTATATGTATTTAGGTTACTACACACCCCTGTAGTCTCTTTATGAGACTGGAGTTCGAAGTACTTAAGTTAAAAGATAGCAATCATCAGTAAAAGCACAAATACACGTTTGGGCCCAAGGGGCATACCAAACCATATACCAAAAAAGTGGTATAAGATCCACGACTGGAACAGGCACTAGGCCTATTGCCTCTAGAATAGCTGGGACCCCAAGGAACCACGCAAGGTAGTGACACAGGGGACCCACGGGGACTGTATGCAGTGTGTAAACACAACCGCGGGTTCCTATTATCTTCTATGGGCAATGTCGCGGTTGGAAATTTAAAGATTAGGGACACTTCTAATCGAGTCTGGACCAAACCCTTTTGGACTTAAGAAGTTCTAGGGTTAGCACCCACGTGAGCACCAGAGTACTCGAGTTACCTCACCGATGGAAGCCGGGTGCATAGGTGTCTTTTGGTGTCGGGTCGCGTCGTCGATTTCAATGGAAGCCTGCAAAGAACTGCTGCTGCCGTGAAGATGAGAAGTGTCCGAAGAGATCCAAGCCTGGATCTAGGATGTAAGGAACCTAAAAGTAGAGGGGACAGAGTCTGGGTCACTAGCCAGTGACCGAGGGCAGGATGGACCAATGCCCACAGATGTCGGGTGCTACAGGTGAGTTGATGGGTGTCTTGACTCTTCAGCCACGAGGTCCAGGAGGCGTTGATGAAGTCCACGAGCCAGATTCGAGCTGTACCACGAAGTCTGTCAAGTGCTGCGGTGTCGGCAACCAGAAAGGACCCAACAAGCCTTGGCTACGGCAAGTCACTGGAATTCAGAGAAAGGACTGTGGTGTAGACCAGCAAGGTCTGAGGGACGTCTGGAGCAAGCAGGAAAGCCCAAGCAGAAGAGGAGTTGCGTTTGTGAGAAGGTGGCCTGATATATGCTGTCCACTAGTTCTAGTGGGCACCTTGTACCAGTCCAAACAACCCCTTATGGTGAATGGTTAAAGACAACCTTATATGAAAGCTATCCTAGTGGTAGCTATGGAGAGCAGCCTTCAAGCTAAGCCTTGAAGGAATGTAAAGCAGCTTGTTTTTCCAGTCTATAATCTCTTGAATGATCAAATAAACGGACAACCACACCAGGTATATATATAAAATATATGTATTAAGGTTAAAACACACCCCTCTTATCTCTTTAGGAGACTGGAGTTCGATGTACTTTAGTTACAAGTGATTTAGCATCAGTAAAAACACAAATACACGTTTGGGCCCTAGGGGCGTACCAAACCATATACCAAAAAAGTGGTATAAGAAGCACGACTGGAATAGGCACTAGGCCTATTGCCTCTAGAATCGCTGGGACCCCAATTAACCACCCATGGTAGTGACACAGGGGACCCACGGGAGCTGTATGCAGTGTGGAAACACAACCGCGGGTTCCTATCATCTTCTATGGGCAATGTCGCTGTTGGAAATGTAAAGATTAGGGACACTTCTAATCGAGTCTGGACCAAACCCTTTTGGACTTAAGAAGTTCTAGGGCTAGCACCCACAAGAGCACCGGAGTACTCGAGTTACCTCACCCAGGAAAGCCGGGTGCATAGGTGTCTTTTGGTGTCGGGTCGCGTCATCGATTTCAATGGAATCCTGCAAAGAACTGCTGCTGTCGTGAAGAGGAGAAGTGTCCGAAGAGATCCAAGCCTAGATCTAGGATGTAAGGAACCTGAAAGCAGAGGTGACAGAGTCTGGGTCATTTGCCAGTGACCTAGGGCAGGATGGACCAATGCCCACAGATGTAGGGTGCTTCAGGTGAGTTGATGGGTGTCTTGACTCTTCAGCCACGAGGTCCAGGAGGTGTTGACAAAGTCCATGAGCCGGGTTCGAGCTGTACCACGAAGTCTGTCGAGTGCTGCAGCATCGGCGACCAGAAAGGACCCAACAAGCCTTGTCAACGGCAAGTCTCTGGAAATCAAAGAAAGGACGGCGGTGCAGCCCAGCAAGGTCTGAGGGACTCACACAGCGAGGGTAAGTCAGGGCATATCTGGAGCAACCAGGTAATCCCAATCAAGAAAGGAGTTGCCTTCGTGGGGACCTGCTAGCCAATGGGCTAGTGATTGCAAAGGAGCCTCGAGTGATCGCACTTGAAGCTGGCGCACGGGTCACTCGGGGAGTGGAGGCCAACAATCTTCGGTGCAGGAGGTGCTCAAGGCTGGGGCTACTCAGAACCCAAAGCACAGCTTCGAGGAGGACCAGGAATATAGTGTTGCTGCAAAATGTCACAGTGTCCAGGGGACACGGTTCCACATCACCCACGAAAGCCACAGGCCCCAGCTTTGCTGTGGACTCATGGTAGCCTCGGGGAAGTCAGTAAATCCACCTCTGGGGATGCAGAGACTTCGGCGTCCGGCGGGAGCTTCAGAATTGCAGACCGGTCAGTTGCTTGTTTGGTGCCTGCCAAGCAGGGGAGTCACTCCTTGACCCCAAGGGAGATTTTGTCAGTCTTCTAGTCAGGATAGAACGTTGAAGGTCCAGGATGTACGTTGCAGAGTTTCGTCCAGGGTAATCTAAAGTCCTAGGGACTGGATTCCTATACTTACACTAAGTTTAGGAGATGAACTAAGTCTAAGGCCCCACCTATGGGTGTGCCATGAAAGAGGGGTGGTTACACCCATTTCCTTTTAGCTAGTTTCGCACCAGAGCTGGGGCAGGTAGCCCCTGCAACTGGTTTGAACTGGAGTATTCACAGGGACACCAAGTGTGCCCCCAGTGCAGGACTTCAAAGCACCAGAGAGTGCTCCCACCCAGCCCCAATACACATCAGCCTGTCTGGGGAGGTGGGGACCTCTCCGCTCGACAGGAAACCTATTGTCCAGGCCTCCCCTGCCGGAGTTTCGGTCAGCAGCAGGAGGCCAAACCCGAGTCTGTGGCAGAGGCATCCATTTTGTGATGCCAGAGCTCAGGAAAGTCCTACCGGGTTTAGCCAGTGTGAACATGTCTCTCCCCCTAGAAGGGTGGAATGCTACCCCCACTGCCAGGACTGGCGGGAGGGGTAGTATTCCAAAGCATTTGACACCAAACACGACATGTTTTGATGCAGCCATCCCAAAGTTAGCATTTACCACAAGGTTATAATGCACTTAAGAGTATATGGTATGGCTGTATCACAGAACAGCCATAAGGAAGTATTTCCGAAAGCTGCAGAGGGGCTCAGCTCATGCTTGGGTACCCTCTCACATAAAACCAAGCACTCTGCCTTCAGGATTGTCAAGGCCTGCCATAGGAGTGGCTTATAGGTTTATATGTGTCTGTATAGGGTAGTGATATAGGTAGCCTATACCACAGTAAGGGGTGCAAGCACACCCTTACCCAGGTTGCAGTAGCAGACCTGTGGTGTCATTTTGGAGTGCTTCCCAGAGGTGGCATAATATATGCTGCAGCCCTTGGTAGGCCTTGTAGTGAGGGCTGCAATTTATATACGTACATTGCTAAGTTAGCATAACCACGTTAGATGTTAGAAAGCCATCTTGCCACTTTTGCTGCTTTTGCACACAACACTGCAGTTACATGTTATTATTTGAGAAATGCTTGCTCGCCTTTTCTTCACATGAGAACTGTCTGTTGTTCACATCCCTAGCCGTGAGCTGCGACCTTGGTCTGAACATTGTGTAAATAAACAGTCTGGGTCGCTAGACGGTGCATGTTTTTGGGTTCAGGTTGATCGGCCCACTATTTAGCCATAACACGCACACAGCTGCAAATACCTGAGAGTCGAGTGCTTTTAATATTGCAGGCTGCATGCTTAACATTCCCATTCGGAAGAAGAGCTTTCCCAGGAGCAGAGTACACCTGATCCTGTGATGTGATTCCACTAAGTTGATCTTTACGGTATGGGGTTCCCCATTCAAGCCTAGAGACCTTCTATTAGTCTAATAATATTAGTTTACTAGCGAAAGGAAGGTGGCTGTATTCCACTGTCATTATATTATGATTTCTCCTTTCATTTTCTATGGTATTGTAACTATGCTGATGGTTTTGATTTTAATCATTTGTCTGCTTGTGTTAGCCAAAGTACTGCATCTTAGGACACGAGGTTTATAAATAAACTCTTTAAACTTTACCGTGTCTCTGTTTACTCTTGTTGTGGACTGATATGAGAACAATAACGAATAGGTATTTCTGATTGCCACCATTCCTGAGAATACACTAAGGTGCCGATTCCGATCCGTTAAAAATTTCCCCCGTACGAATCGTATCCGGTTTTTTTACCGTACGAATAGTACAAGTCCCGTACAAACTGGCAAGTACGGTTCGTATGTGAAAAATTCCATACGAATCGCATTGGGAAAATTCCCCGACACGTCCTCGGGTCGGAAAAAGTGTCCGACACGTTCCCGAACAGTTTTACCTACGAATCGGGAAACTGAAGTCCGAGCACGCAAGTACGATCCGTCCCGTCCGTCCGAAAACACAACCGTATGGAAAAAACACCGTACGGTGCGAACTCCCATATCATCTATGGAGACGTCCAAATAGTTGCCCGCATATGCGCCGAACACCCCCCAGCACACCCCCCCAAATATGCGCCGTACCCCAGCACCCATACGAAGGTGGGGGTACGCACCGTCCATACAGGGGTGGGGGCACACACCGTACCCCCAGCATCCCGTATGTACACGCCGTACCCCCAGCCCCCCCATGTACGCGCCATACCCTCGGTTCACGTATGTACGGCATGTACCCCCAGGCCCCCACACCCTGCCCGTGCCTGTACGCACCCTACCCGAGGCCCCTACACCAGCACCCTCACCCAGCCGTGCGCATGGACGAGTCGTACCAAGCCATAGCAAATGTGAGCACTGTACAACAACATGGCCGATGTACGCACCGCACAGACGCGAAAAACACACGTACTGAACCAGGACACTGCAAAAAACCACAAGGAGAGTCAATTCGAATCGCACAACACCACAAAACACGTCCAACAAGCCCAAATACATCCAATACACTGACCTGCAACAGCCAAACAGGTAAACAGAGGCCCAAAACACAACCACCCCTTATAACACACCCACCCAAAGTTCAAACACAGCCACACCCACAAATGGACCAATAAAAAGGGCCCACACACACAAACCATGAGCCTTTGCAACAGACCCACTGCTGCCAGACGCCACAGACAACCCACAGCACCAGACTTGAACCTTTACTACACCTTACACTTGCACACCTTCACACAACCACCTTCACAAACACCCCCTCATCACATTCACACACACACCTTCACAACCACACACACCCACCCACAACCATCCACACCCACACCCCACATCATGCCCACTGACAGGAATCCAAAGTTCACAACAGCGGAGCTGGAGATCCTTGTCAACGAAATTATCAGAGTTGAGCCACAGCTCTTTGGAACATTGGTCAGACAGACCAGCGTATCAGCAAAATCAGCCATGTGGCAGAGGATCATCGAGAGGGTGAATGCTGTTGCACCCATCAGAAGGACCAGGCATGAATGCCAAGCCAGGTGGTACGATCTGCGGAGGACGATCTGCCGCAAAATGACCGACGAATACAACCAGGGGAACATCACTGGAGGTGGGCCGCCCCGCAGACCGGTACACTACCATCCCTGGGAGGAGAAGGTGATGCGCACGCTGCCGCCGGTGGGAGTACATGGAGTAGAAGGAGTCGCCGAGCCTGGTGAGTACACAAACAACTCACCCCACATGGGGGGAACCGTATCCACAACCCAACTCCCGATAATGCACGTAACTACCCCAAAGCCATCACCGGACGCAACCACAGTCCAACAACACGCACATGCCACTATCGGCTCCATGCCCCTGCACCAAGCAAGGCCATGCCAAGTCACAGGCCACACAAAACACCAACACAAGACAGGATGTCCGTGATGCTGGGAGGGGGGGCCTCCAAGATCCCATTGTGCAACTCAGAAGCAGACACCAATGCCCTCAGCCCATATGCCCTAGGGCAGAGCTGTACAAACAGTGTGTCCCGACACTGTACTGTGTCGCCTGCAAATGGCGGCCGCGTCGCAGGATGACATGGGTATGAAGGCCCAATTCGCACATAACAGCAGCTAATGAAGAGGCAACACTGTGAAAGAGTGTCAGCACACAGTGTGTGTGCCCAGGAAGCTGGGCTGCGGTGACAGAGGGTGACAGACAGACGGAGGGAGAGGGAGAGGGAGGGAGACAGAGGGGAACAGAGGGCGACAGAGGGAGACAGACGGAGGGAGAGGGAGAGAGAGGGAGGGAGAGGGAGGGAGACAGAGGGCGACAGAGGGCAACAGAGGGTGACAGACAGACGGAGGGAGAGGGAGAGAGAGGGAGGGAGACAGAGGGCGACAGAGGGAGACAGACAGAGGGAGGGAGAGGGAGAGAGAGAGAGGGAGTTAGACAGAGGGCGACAGAGGGTGACAGACAGACGGAGGGAGAGGGAGAGAGAGGGAGGGAGACAGAGGGCGACAGAGGGAGACAGACGGAGGGAGAGGGAGAGAGAGGGAGGGAGACAGAGGGCGACAGAGGGCGACAGAGGGTGACAGACAGACGGAGGGAGAGGGAGAGAGAGGGAGGGAGACAGAGGGCGACAGAGGGAGACAGACAGAGGGAGGGAGAGGGAAAGAGAGGGAGGGAGACAGAGGGAGACAGACAGAGGGAGGGAGAGGGAGAGAGAGGGAGGGAGACAGAGGGCGACAGACGGAGACAGACAGAGGGAGGGAGAGGGAGAGAGAGGGAGGGAGACAGAGGGTGACAGAGGGAGACAGACAGCGGGAGGGAGGAGGGTGACAGAGGGAGGGAGAGAGAGAGAGACAGAGGGAGACAAAATCACCCTTGGGTGGTGTGGGCATGTCCGCTCATCAACAGGTGGACTGTGTGCATGTTGACAAGGTCTGGCAGTGCGTGAAACACCCCTCATTCGTTTGGAAAGCACTGGGCCATGTGTCAAACTGTGCACGAGTCGATCCTCGCAGCAGGCACAAACCTAACCTCACACCCAGTATACCCACTCACTGTGTTTGTTAGAACCCAGTCACAAATGCATAAGTTTCCTACCTGCATTCTCCAATAGACATGACAAAGCTACATTTGGCCGCATACAGTGCAACACGTAAGTCGGTTCTGCAGCGCTCGCTACGCACGCTTGCTACACTGCTCACTGCGTTCAAAACTGATGCAACAACAAAGAGTGTGTCAAACATAGGAAAAGTGTTGACAGCCGTGGCCAAGGGACATACCCATGCACCATGCACCATGCACAATGCACAGGGACTTGCCAAGTACAGACAAGGTAATTGACACTTGGCCCTGCTGTAGACAGCACAAGGCAAACCTGTGACCACTGTACACTCAAACACCAACTCCACATGCCACCTACCTACCACAGGAACTCACATTCACTGTCATGCCAGCAGGCACCATGAGGGGATAGACACATCACCTGGTAGACCCAATGACAAATCACACCACACCCAACAGCATGCCCGGTCACACCCCCCCCCTTACACAAGCACACACCTCCGGGGCAGCAAACGCAAATTGGCACTCCCACAATGGATATGTGACACAACAAGACCAATCCATAGCCAAATAAGCATCCCAACACTCATTAGACAGGCCAAATAACCAGGAGTACATATCAATCTGACCCCCGCAACATACCCATCCAGAAGTGCACTCTAAAGAGGAATGCTAGACATATCCAACTACCCAGAGGAACTGTGCCAACTTGAATATGTATGAAACATGGATGACGCATGTGAGACCGGCCTCGTGGCGTGGGTCCTCCCGACCAGCCAGCTACCCTGCAACCACGCCGAACCTCGATGTTACAGCCTCCCGGCCCCCGTGGGCCAGCCTCCCGAGGGCCGGCCAGATCCCCAACACGCATGCCCGGCTGAGGGAGGGTGAAACCCCCCCAAAACCAGACCGAGAGGCGCCGATCAGGTCACACCTCTGGTCTCTTCCCCGAGGGAGGTTCGATCGACCACAAGGCCCCCGGTGAGCAGGCGCCTCACCCGCTGGGTGTCTGGAGTCCCTCCAGGACACCCCTGAACAGATCAAAGGACAGAACCCCGACACACCGCCCCAGGCACCAGACCCCTCTCCACGAGGACTCCGGACTTCAAAGAGGAGGGGGAGTATAACAAGGGGTGCTGAAGGAATGGGAGGAGGAGAAGACCTGGACTGACGAGAGCCTGCTGATGCTGTCGCGGCTCCTCGAACTCTGAAACATCTGAGCCCTGCTGACGCTGTCGCGGCTCCCCGAACTCTGAATCATCTGAGCCCTGCTGACGCTGTCGTGGCTCCTCGAACACTGAACCCTCCGAGCCCTGCGGACGCTGTCGCGGCTCCTCGAACGCTGAACCATCCGAGCCCTGCTGACGCTGTCGCGGCTCCCAGAACCCTGAACCATCCGAGCCCTGCGGACGCTGTCGCGGCTCCTCGAACTCTGAAACATCTGAGCCCTGCTGACGCTGTCGCGGCTCCCCGAATTCTGATCCATCTGAGCCCTGCCGACGTCGCCGCGGCTCCTCGAACTACGAACCTCCGGTGCCTGCTGAGTGACTCGCGGCCCGCTCCTCCAAGAGAACCGGCAGAGATTGCCGAGAGAAGCAACACCCCCTCAGCTCGAGGATTGAGAGCTGTGCGGCGGGTACTCCGCAGAGACACTGATTCAAAGACTGTCCCGCTACCCCTTACCCCTCATCACGAGACCTCTGCCGCTTGTGGCACTAATTCTGCTCCGCCTTCCGGATCATAAAGATCCCTAATAACCTATGATAAAATCTATTATCCTGCAACAAACTACTGTGTGGTGTCCCTCTATCTGAAAATAGTAGTGCAGCGTGTGCGATCCTAGGTACGAGACCCTTCCAGGAAGGGCCTCCCCGCTCTTGCTCGGCCGAACTCGAGGAGAGGTGGGCCTCCGGGTGGTCAGGAACGTATTCCGCAACATCCCGGGGGAACGCTTTCCAACATTGGTGGCAGCGACGGGATCCGAGCCAACACCTAGAGATCGTGCAGTAGACAGCTAACGCACTACCCAGAAGAAATGGAAGGAGAATCTTCCCTAGGTGCCGCCGGCACCAACCCGAGCACGACATTCCGAGAGGACCAGTTGGAATCTTATACGCACCGAGAACTGAAACAATTTTGCAAAGACCTTGGAATCGCTACCACCGGACTAAGCACGAAAGAGGACTTCCAGGAAGCATTAAGAACTTGGGTCGAGGCGGGGACTCCCCAGACACAAACAGAAGGGGAGCCTCCTAACGAACCCCGAAGCAGCCCGGGGAGGAACGGCGCCCCCGAGGGGGGCCTATCCCCAGAGGAAATAGCGGACCGAGAAAGAGGTCGCAACCACGAACTAGAACTAGCAAATCGAAGGAGAGATAAAGCTGGCCGAAAAGAAACTGGCGGTAGAACAGTTACGCCTACAAGGAGAACTTGAGGAAAAGAAACGACAAAGAGACCACGAAGAAAGAAAACTCCAGCTAGAGCACGAACGTAGCCTGAAGGAGATCGAGCTCAAGGCTAAGAATGCAGAAGTCAGACCCCCGGAAACCCGACCCCCTTCCGCCAACGTGGAACTAAAGGTCCACATCCCCAAAGATGTGGTGAAAGAATACTATAAGAACGACGACATCCAGCAATGGTTCAAAGCCTACGAAGTCGCCATGACCTCCCACCGAGTCCCGCAGAAAGACTGGGGGGCTGGGCTGTGGGGCCGGTTCCTGAGCGAGGGAAGAGATACCCTGCTGGACCTGCCTTCCACGGTAATGAACTCCTACAGTCACATGAAAGAGGCCCTAGTAGCCAGATATGGGCTCACCCCTGAAATGTACCGGCAACGGTTTAGAGACTGCAAGAAGATACCCGGTACCACATGGGTGGAGTACGTGAACTTTTACAGCCGGGCCTTGGACGGGTGGATCAAGGGCAGCAAGGTATCCACCTTTGAGGAGCTGTTCGACCTGATCGCTTGGGAACACTTGGCCGCTAATTGCTTTGTAGAACTACGCCAGCACCTCCTGGACAGCAAACTCACAGACCCTCGAAAACTGGCCGTCGAGGCTGACCGGTGGGTAAACACCCGGGCCTCCCGGGGTTCTGTGGGAGACTACGGCCGCCACAGTCAGGGCCCCCCCGCCAGAGGGGTGGAGGGAATCAAGGCCGGCCAAGGGAACTTCCGGGGGGATCCCCACGCAGCCCCCCCAGAGGACAACCTCCACCTTTCCAGCTCCACCTCCAGCCAGCACCGGGCCACCGGGGAGGCCGGGGCCTCGCGTGAGGATCACCTGTTTCCGCTGCCAACAGACCGGACACTATGCCAGCGACCCTCAATGTCCCATGTACCAGCGAACCGCCACAACAACTCCACCGGCTCGACAAATGGCCTCCGTAGCCCTGGGGGAAGAGATGGAAGACTCCGAAGAATGGGAACCCGCCGCCATGGCCTTGGTCTCCCTAGGGGACCGGGAGATGGTCCCCGGAGCGCCCCTGCCCGCTAACACGAAGAAGTACCGACAGCAGGTGACGGTCAACGGTCACCGCGTCGAGGGCCTCCGGGACACGGGGGCGAGTGTCACGGCGGTTCATTGTCACCTGGTCTCCGAAGATCAGATCCTACCCGGCGCCTTTTGTCCTGTCATATCCTCAGACAATTCCGAGAGCCTCTGCCGGATGGCTCTGGTTCCCTTCGAATGGGGGGGAGTCACCGGCAAGTTAAAGGTGGCGGTACGAACCTCCCAGCCCGTGGACTGCCTCCTGGGCAACGACCTCGAGAATTCCCCGTGGGGACAAGTGGAACGAAGAGCCCATCTCGAGATGATGGGTCTACCCGAATGGGTATGCGCCACCACGCCCTCGATGACTCTCAGAGTGCCTTCCTCCGAGGAGGGGGAGGCCATGCCGCGGAGCACCGCCACCATCCCCGAGGTCCCAGATGCGCCACCCGAGGCCAACGACCCCCTTCCGGACGAAGCGACCGTTCCCGACGAGGGGTCCGTGCCTTCCGACCCCGAACCCCTAACCGAGCTCGAAGACCTGCCAGAAATGGCCCAGTGGCACTGCGAAGGAGGCCCCTCCCGAGAAGAATTCTGCCAAGAACAATCCACCTGCCCGTCCCTCATTGGACCCCGACAACAGGCCGAGGCCCAAGCAGCAGGCGACCAGACTGGCAACCACTGGGTATACTGGGAAAACGGCCTCCTGTACAGCGAACAGAAGTCGGCCGAGTTGGGATCGGCCTGAGTACTAGTGGTACCCCTGCGCTTCCGAAGTCTCCTCCTGGGCCTGGCCCACGATGTACCCCTGGCCGGACACTTAGGACAAGATAAGACCTACCAGCGACTCGTCACCCACTTCTATTGGCCCAAGATGCGAGCAAATGTGGAGGCCCACTGCAAATCCTGCCCCACGTGCCAGACCAGCGGAAAGAGTGGGGGGAAGCGCAAGGCTCCGCTGCAACCCTTCCCAGTCGTCAGTACCCCTTTTGAGCGGGTAGGGATCGACATCGTGGGACCACTGGACCCCAAGACAGCCCAGGGCCACCGGTTCATCCTCGTCCTGGTGGATCATGCCACCCGTTACCCCGAAGCCATCCCTCTCCGCACCGTGACGGCCCCCGTGGTAGGCCGGGCCTTGATGGGTGTAGGAGAGTAGGGTCTGCTATCCTATGGTCACCCCAAATTTTTGCTTTTTGCTTCACTGGTTTTTGACATATTGAGGCTGTGGGCCTGCCAATCAGACCCCCAGCCTGCTGTTCTCTCTACTAAATTAAAACTATGCACCCTAGGTGCATAACCAATTGGAAGTGGATCACCCTGTCAGCCCCTGTACCAGTGTACACTAGGTACCCAGGGCATTGGTGTACCCAAGGCCTACCAGGGGCTGAAGCATGGATTATGCCACCCCAGGCTTGGCCTAACAATTTGACACAACTGGCTGATCACTCAGCTGGGGTAAGTTGGTGTAACCACCTCTTACTTAGGTGTAGTATACCTATACCTAACCTTAAATGGGACACCTGGTAACCTATAAGTCACTCCTATGGCAGGCCTTAACAATCCTGAAGGCAGAGTGCTTGGTTCCATGTGAGATGGTGCTCTGGCATGAGCTGAGCCTGTCTGCAGTGGTCGGAACAACTTCCTTCTACTGTTTCCAGATATCGTCATACCATATACTCTTAAGTGCATTATGAACCTCGCGGTTAAATGCTATCTTTGGTTTGACTTTATCAAAACATGTCGAGTAAGGTGTCATACGAATTGGAATACTAACCCCTCGCCAATTCTGGCGACGGGGTTAGCATTCCACCCTTCTAGAGGGACACGACATGTACAGTACCTGAAACCCGGGTAAAATCAGACATAGCCTCAGCTCCACAAAATGGATGCTGCCACCACAGACACAAGTCTGCCCTCCTGCTGCTGGGAGTCCTTCCAGCTTGGGAGGTGTGGACAAAGGGTTTCCTGCCAGGGGAGGTGCGTGCACCACCCCAGACAGGATTTTGTGTATTGGTCAGGTAGGGCTTGAAAGAAACCAGACATGCCTGTGGCTCACAAGGAGCCTCGGTGCATATGCCAGTTCAAACCGGTCCTGGGGCACACCAGTCCCGGGCCTGGGGCGAGCTGGACAAAGGATTGGGGGTGTAACCACCCCCCTTCCTGGTCCCACCCATAGGGAGGGACCTAGCAGGTAGTCCGGCCCCTAGAATCCGCTTAAAGGTAGGAGCTGTGTCCTAAGACTTCAGACATCCTGGAATCAACTTGAAACTAAGAAGAAGACGGGAACTTCGACGTTCTGCTGCACAGAAGACTGAAGGAAATCTCCCCTATGGTCAGGGAGTGACCATCTTGCTAACGCAAGCACCAACCAGTGAATCAACATCTGCTTTGCCGCCGCCTCCCGCCGGAGCCCGAGCCCAGAGACTGACAAGACCTGGACCTCCAGACCTCTCACCGCCCGATCCACAGTCCCTGAAAAGTGGAGACCCGTGGAGGCACCGAGACACGTGGAGCCAGCCATCTTGAAACGACCATGACAAGCTGACAAGTGCAACAACCGAGGCTCCCTCCAAGTTGTGCTTTGGGATCTGAGAAGCCCAACCCTCGAGCAGCATCTGCACCAAAGGTGAGCCCTCCAGCATCTCCACGATCTGTGTGGGGCCCTTCTGCATTTTGCCACCCGACGCGCCTAACCGGTTGCTGGCCCGCTGGCTAGTAGCCATCTTGGCGACGAACTTTACAAAATACACTGCTGGTCTGGTTGCTCCTGACTGGTCCTTGCTCCCCTCCAAAGGAGCAGTCCCTCTGACCTTGCTGGTCAGAACCATCAGCTTATTTCATCTCCTACAACAATTGCTTTTGCCAAGGCTTGTTTGCTTCGATCAAGTCGCTGACACCGCCGACAGCGAGAGCCTGCGTGGGACAGCTCGTGAACCGACTCCTGGACGTCGTCGACCTCCAGGGACCACGTGGCTGCAGAGACAAGCTACACCTTTCTTCCTGTTTGCACCCGACATTGCCTGGTACCCACCTGGTGCCACGCTGGTCACTGGCTAGTGACTGTGAACACTGTCCCCTCTGCTTACAGGTCTTCAACATCTCCGATCCACTCTTGGATCCACCGCATCTCTCCCGGACCGATCGCCTGCAGCATCTTTGTCCACAGGCTCCACGGAACAGATAGAAGAAACCCGACGCACTTCGAGGCCTATGCACCCGCTTCCTGTGGGTGAGGTAAAGCTGGCACTCCTGTGCCCAAGTGTAGTATTACATCTCTAGTGCCTGTGTTCCAAATCTTGAGTTCCTAGTCCATCCGGAAGATCCTCTTTGCAGTAACTTTGTACTTTTTACGCACCCATTGAAACCTATGGGAGCACGCGTGTGACTATTTGCTCTGCACACGCCACCCGTGGACCTCCTGGTCACTAACTGAAGTTAGCTCCTTGTAGGCCCAGCGATTCTAGAGGCCCTAGGCCTTTTCCCTTTTCTGTTCGTGGTACTTATACCACTATTTTAGTATATGGTTCGAGCGGCCACCAGGGCCTATCCATATAAAGTGCAACTTCTGTGTATTCTACTGTAATCTTGTGTGACGATTTGTGCTCCTGTGCTCATAAAGAGACTAGGGGTTACTTTGAGAAATAAATACATATATATTTTGAATCTATATCTGTGTGGTGTCCTTTCATTGGTATAAAAGGGGGTTGCATTTGGTAAAACAGCTGGCTTAACACGCTTCACGAGTTTAGCCTCAAAGACTGCTTAGCCTACGCTACCACTAGGGCAGCTAGTCCGAAAAGGTTGACTTACAACCACACCATAAGGGTTGCTTGGCATGGTACAAGGTGATCACTTTAACTAGTGAGCATCATATACCAGGCCAACTTCTCACAATGGGGATCTTCTCCCGCGTGGGGTTCCCCCGCGAAGTCGTGAGTGATCGGGGTACGAACTTTATCTCCCGATACATGAGGTCCCTCTAGCAGCAGTGCGGAGTATCGTACAAGTTCACCATCCCGTACCACCCCCAAGGGAACGGCCTAGTCGAGCGCTTTAACAAGACACTGAAAGGAATGATCATGGGCCTCGCGGAACCCCTACGCCGGAGGTGGGACGTCCTCCTCCCATGCCTCCTGTTCGCCTACCGGGAGGTTCCCCAAAAATCCCTGGGGTTCAGCCCATTCGAACTGCTATATGGACACCCCGTCCGGGGACCCCTGAGCCTGGTCAAGGAGGGTTGGGAAACGACCCCCCGGGGGACCCCTCCGGATGTGTTCCGATACATCTTGGCGCTCCGCAACCAGACCCGGAAATTCAGAGAACTCGCAGAAGCGAACCTCGAGGCTAGTCAGGAAGAGATGAAGCGCTGGTATGACCAGAATGCTACGCTGGTCGAGTTTCAGCCGGGCCAACAAGTCTGGGTCATGGCCCCGGTGAAGCCTTGCGCCCTCCAAGATAAATGGACTGGACCCTTCAAGGTGGTCGAGCGGAAGAGCCAAGTCACCTATCTCATCGATGTGCAGTCCCCGCGGAACCCCCTCCGGGTTCTCCACGTGAACCGCCTCAAACCCCACTTTGTAAGGACAGAATTGAGTTTGCTCCTGGCCACCGACGATGGGGCCGAAGAAGACACCGAGGCCCTTCCAGACCCCCTGGGGGCAAAAGAGACCGATGGTTCCGTGGAAGGGGTGAGACTATCAACCACCCTGACAGCCCAACAGTCCGCCGACTGCCGCCAGCTCCTAAGGCAGTTCGCGGACCTCTTCTCCCTAACCCCTGGGGTCACCAACTGGTGTGTCCACGACGTGAACACCGGCGACAGCCCGCCCGTGAGACACCGGGCCTACCGGGTCCCTGATCGGGTCCGAACCAGCATCCAGACCGAGGTAGCGAAGATGCTGGCCCTCAGGGTGATTGAACCCTCCGACAGCCCCTGGGCCAGCCCGGTAGTCCTGGTTCCGAAAGCGGCTACCCCGGGTGTCGCCCCCGAACTGAGGTTTTGCGTGGACTACCGAGGACTCAATGCGGTCACCCAAGCGGACGCTCACCCTATCCCCCGTGCCGACGAGCTCATTGACCGCCTCGGGGCCACTCGCTACCTCAGCACCTTCGACCTAACGAGTGGATACTGGCAGATTGCCCTCACCAAGGGAGCCAAGGAGCGCTCCGCCTTCTCCACCCCGGATGGGCACTACCGCTTTAGGGTGATGCCGTTTGGAATGAAGAATGCCCCGGCCACCTTCCAGCGGCTGGTGAACCGGGTCCTGTCCGGACTAGAGGGGTTCAGCGCAGCGTATCTCGACGATATAGCGGTATTTAGCTCCCAATGGACCGAACACCTCCAGCACCTCCGACAAGTCCTGCTGGCTCTGCGCCGGGTCGGCCTCACCATCAAAGCCAGCAAATGTCAAATTGGGCACGGCTCCGTAACCTATCTGGGGCACCAGGTGGGAAGCTGGCAGGTCGCCCCCCTCCAGCCAAAGATCGACGCCATCATGTCCTGGGAACCCCCCACGACCCAAACGGAGGTCCGGGCCTTCCTGGGCCTCACCGGGTACTACCGGAGGTTTATTAAGAACTATGGCAGCATCGCAGGCCCCCTCACAGAACTAACCTCCAAAAAACACCCCAAGAAAGTACAATGGACTCCCTCCTGCCAGAAGGCGTTCGACACTCTAAAAACCGCCATGTGTGCGGCTCCGGTGCTCAAAGCACCCGACTACGCCCAGGAGTTTGTGGTCCAGACGGACGCCTCGGAACACGGCATCGGGGCAGTCCTCTCCCAGTTCGACGACAAGGGCATAGATCGGCCTATAGCCTTCATCAGCCGAAGGTTGCTGCCCCGAGAACAGCGATGGAGCACAATTGAGAGAGAGACCTTCGCAGTAGTCTGGGCCCTCAAAAAGCTACGGCCCTACCTGTTCGGAACCCACTTCTGAGTACAAACGGATCACCGACCCCTGCAGTGGTTGATGCGAATGCGAGGGGAAAACCCCAAACTGCTACGCTGGTCCATCTCCCTCCAGGGGATGGACTTCACGGTGGAACATCGCCCCGGGACGGACCACGCCAACGCGGACGGCCTGTCCCGATTCTTCCGCTTCAGCAAGGAGAACTCCCAAGTGGATGGGTAGTTCTCCCCGCCTTTCAGCTGGGGGGGGCCCGTGTGAGACCGGCCTCGTGGCGTGGGTCCTCCCGACCAGCCAGCTACCCTGCAACCACGCCGAACCTCGATGTTACAGCCTCCCGGCCCCCGTGGGCCAGCCTCCCGAGGGCCGGCCAGATCCCCAACACGCATGCCCGGCTGAGGGAGAGCGAAACCCCCCCAAAACCAGACCGAGAGGCGCCGATCAGGTCACACCTCTGGTCTCTTCCCCGAGGGAGGTTCGATCGACCACCAGGCCCCCGGTGAGCAGGCACCTCACCTGCTGGGTGTCTGGAGTCCCTCCAGGACCCCCCTGAACAGATCAAAGGACAGAACCCCGACACACCGCCCCAGGCACCAGACCCCTCTCCACGAGGACTCCGGACTTCAAAGAGGAGGGGGAGTATAACAAGGGGTGCTGAAGGAATGGGAGGAGGAGAAGACCTGGACTGACGAGAGCCTGCTGACGCTGTCGCGGCTCCTCGAACTCTGAAACATCTCAGCCCTGCTGACGCTGTCGCGGCTCCCCGAACTCTGAATCATCTGAGCCCTGCTGACGCTGTCGCGGCTCCTCGAACACTGAACCCTCCGAGCCCTGCGGACGCTGTCGCGGCTCCTCGAACGCTGAACCATCCGAGCCCTGCTGACGCTGTCGCGGCTCCCCGAACCCTGAACCATCCGAGCCCTGCGGACGCTGTCGCGGCTCCTCGAACTCTGAAACATCTGAGCCCTGCTGACGCTGTCGCGGCTCCCCGAATTCTGATCCACCTGAGCCCTGCCGACGTCGCCGCGGCTCCTCGAACTACGAACCTCCGGTGTCTGCTGAGTGACTCGCGGCCCGCTCCTCCAAGAGAACCGGCAGAGATTGCCGAGAGAAGCAACACCCCCTCAGCTCGAGGATTGAGAGCTGTGCGGCGGGTACTCCGCAGAGACACGGATTCAAAGACTGTCCCGCTACCCCTTACCCCTCATCACGAGACCTCTGCCGCTTGTGGCACTAATTCTGCTCCGCCTTCCGGATCATAAAGATCCCTAATAACCTATGATAAAATCTATTATCCTGCAACGAACTACTGTGTGGTGTCCCTCTATCTGAAAATAGTAGTGCAGCGTGTGCGATCCTAGGTACGGGACCCTTCCAGGAAGGGCCTCCCCGCTCTTGCTCGGCCAAACTCGAGGAGAGGTGGGCCTCCGGGTGGTCAGGAACGTATTCCGCAACATCCCGGGGGAACGCTTTCCAACAACGCATGTAACGCCATTAACATTGTCTCTCTCTCTCACACACAGGGCAACGTCGTCGATCTCCCCCCAACACTGGGGGGGAAGACACACAGGACCAGGCTCGGCGTGACGATGATCCCACCGGCAGCGACGACTCTCACCACACCGTGGATGACCCCGACCAACCTGGCCCCTCTGGTGCCCAAGCACCTGCAGCACCTGCGTCAGGTACAACTGTGCCAACCACCACCCCCATTCCTGCCACATCCCAGGATACACACAGGAGCCCTGCTCGCACACAACGCAGCTAGTCTGACCAGGAGGGACGAGGTACCCCGGGCACCCAGGAGGAGGCCGGCGACCCCGCAAATGCCATCCCTCAGGGATCCCGGAGACCCGACGTGCCCACAACGGCAGGCCAGGCTCAAGTGGGCAGGGGTGGTGGGAGTGGAGGACGGCGGAGGCGCGAACCTGACCAGACAGCTGAGGAACCGGTTATGTCACACGTCCGCAACATCCTGGACACATACCGGCGTGACACCAGGGGCATCAGCCTGGCCGTGGAGGCCCTCAACCAGATAAAGAACGTGCAGGCCGAGCAATATGCCAGTCAACAGCAACACCAAGGACGGATGGAGTCAAGACTGGCTGAGCTCGTGGCGGTGCAAACGGACATGACCCGTGTACTCCGTCGGATTGCCGAAAACATGGGCAACCCTCCCTGTGCCACCAGGCGTAGATCACCACCAGCCACAGGGAGGGATCAGGAGGAGGAGGATTCGTCCGACGGAGCATCCCAGACATCGTCACGGCCTGCTTCTGAGGGTCCCCGGAGGAAGGTGGGTCGTCCACGCAAAAGACCGTGAGAGTCAGCGGACCATCACCATCTCCCAGGTCACCTGGCCCTCTGGCGCAACAGCAGCACCTCATCCAATGACATTCTCTGCTACATGGACTTGCTGGTCACTGTCTGACCAATGTTGACAAAGACTGTGGCATGGACTCTGATGACTTCCAATGGCAAGGATCCCAACTCCCCCTGTGAACTTTGGATTACAGACACCCGGCGAGCACCACTTTGCATCCCCCCAAACACGTACCCCACCACCAATAATAATATTAGAAATCACGAGATGATGCCGTCATTTAGCATTATTCCATTACATGTGTGTGTTGGCATGCCTGAGTTTTGAAGTAACTCCAACCATGCATACCCTGGGGTCTGAGTCTGGCACAGGACACACATGGGTCACAATGTATCATCCAACACAGACATGGAGCACCATACTCACCCGTGATGGGCCCAACCAGCTGAGGGGGTGCCTGCACAACTGTGCGGACAGACCTATTTCGAAGAGCAACAGTCATGCGCAGAGGTCAGGGATCATGTGGAGTGTCCTGGGGTGGGAGTCCCAGGTATGTGTAGCCAGGTGGGAGAACTATGTCCTGCAAGCAGGAGTCAGGTGGATGTGGAGAATGGTGGCCAGGCCAAGGTTGGATGCATGGAGATGGCACAATGGGGTCTTGGATGACAGTGCCACAAGGTTGTGTTGGGGGCGTGGTCGTGGGCTGCCTCCTGAGTGTGGCCGTGGATTGTGAAGGTCATCCTGCAGATGACAGTGATCCATTGCTGCTATCCCTGTTGGACGGTGATGTGGCTGGGTTGCCGGCTGTTGAAGCAGAGCTGTGCAGATGCACCCTGGATGTGGACAAGTGTCATGGGAGTTGTAAGGTACTTCTCCCTAGAGTGCAGGGTAGGATTGGACACGGATGTCGAAGTTGACTTGGGGGATGGTCTGTCTTGCCTTGAGGTGGATCGAACTGTGGACCTTGTGCATAATGCAGAGTGTGCTGAGGCCTGAGGTACAGATGCTGGTGATCAGCATAGCACATGTGAGCAAGCATTCCATGATGCACACCAGCTCGTGTGCGTGGACACTGTGTGCCTGTGCAGGGCCCTTGCGGGTGGGACACAAGCAGTTGACCCAGCTGTAAGGGGACAATCCGCAGATGAACACCTCAGTCGTGTACAAGTCCAGCATCAGGTGGCCAACGTGCAGCCATCTGCCAATGGATACCATGCATTATTCAATATGAGAACTGGCAAGGACTGCGTCTTTGGGGAGGGTGAGGAGCACCTGCCTGTCAATGGGATACCAGATGATGATGAGATGCAGTGCGCATGTCATGGTGTAGAGGGGTATCCTGGACACATTGTAGACTGACACGCTGAGACATGATACCTGTGCCATGTGTCCCACAACGACACCATACTACATGCAGAGGCCTGGAGTACCACTCACATGGCCATGTTGGGGTACAGAGCCGGTGGGGAGTAAGAGGGACATGACCTGGTTGGTGTGACAGGGCCTGGAAGGCGTGCCAGCACTGTGTAGGCAGTTGGAGTTGCACACTCATTATGCAAAGGTGTTGTGTGGGCGACGAGTGCATGTCTGAGTGCATGCAACAGATGTATTGGATGGACATTGCTTGGTGGGTGGCCTCAACATCATGGTGTAGCGTGATGTGGCACATGTAAGGACATGAGGCACGTGCAATGTGCACGTAGCATGTGCAGATGGTCCAGCCTTTGCCACCGCAACTGTGTCACACACAAGCAGATTACACCAAAATGAATGGGTGGAGGGAGGGAGGAAGGGGGTGCGTCTTAGAGGCGTGTGTGTGAGGGCAAATCTAGAAACTGTGTGCCCTCGCTGCAGGGCCTGCAGCAGCAGGCGCCATGTCCTGAAAACCATGCCACAAGTTGCACACTAACACAAGCATGTCAGAAAGGACTACTGCAAAAGGTGTATGAGAAGGGAGGAATGTCTGGTTCAACATGGCACACACACAGACAATGGATGCACATGCAGCAAAGTGGCCGTTGTGGGGACTGAGACGGCAAAATACCTACACAGCCATGTACATCGTGCACAATACATATCATAATCCCTGACAAACAGCTTGCATCTTGCTACTCTACACATAGACTCATATGCACAATCTTTGACAACTATGCCAGACATGCCGCTTGCACAGTGGCAAGAGACCTGCATTGACAGAGATGAGGCACCTTGGAGGCTGAGGGACACCTTTATTAGTCATGTTTGCCGGAAGGCAAATGCATCTATATTAACAGATGCACAGGTCATGTGGATGAACATGTGGACCCTACACTGGCACCCCCCTTTGCACCACAGATGCAGGAGACCCATAGAACTGGCACACAAGTGACAGGTTTGAGGCAAACACCCCATGCTGCTCACGGAGAGGCTGCAATTCACCATTGAGCCACTAATGGGGATGTCCCACACTATGTCAACCCGGTGCATCCCGTATGTTTCCAAGGGCAGTGTTACACACATTGATGCCTTCATCACAATCCACAATCACATTACAGATGACTGTCACCAAGTGTGACTATCAATTCAGGTGAATCCAGCTCCATGTCATGTGACCCATGGTGATTCTACATGTATGCTAAGTAACCAAACATGAACAGGAGCAGTGCACACACATTCCAAACAAATAGCACACCCAAAAAGCCGTGGTGCATCCCTTACCCTAAGGTGATTTTTCAACATGTCCGTGCATGTTACGCTGATTCAGCACACGTTGCTGTATTCATGAGGAATAGCAGGAGCACAACAATGCCACCAGCAGACAGCATGCGCAAATACCTGGGGATGAGAGACACACAAGAAGTGAGCCAAAAGAAGCACATCGGCATGCATGGGCATGTACTCGACACGTATAAGGTTGTCAACATGCTAGGTGAAAATAGTGTCTCAGGTAAGACATACTGTTATTACACCATCACTCGAGTGACACATCCAAACACACCTCTGACTCACTTGCCAGACATGCAGATGGACCCACACATTGCAACACATGCCACACAAGGCTCAATGCGTGCACACTCAGACACTGCAACTCACCACTAAGCAAAGAAGTTGCGTATGAGCCGACTCCGGATGTCCTCTTCCTCCTCCTCCTCAACATCACTTGCCTCGTCACCAAGCCCCTCGTCCTCCACGGGTGGATGTTCCTGCTCATCCGGATCCAGGATGAGTGGCACAGCTTTCTCCACTGCCATGTTGTGCAGCATGCAGCACACGAGGAAGATTTTGCAGACCTTCACCGGTGCATATGGGAGTGCGCCGCCGGTCTTGTGGAGGCACCGGAATCGGCTCTTCAGGAGGCCAAAGGTCCTCTCTATCACTCGCCTGGTCTGCCCATGGGCGTTGTTGTACCGGTGATCGGCAGCCGTTCTGGGGTTGCGGAGAGGTGTGATCAGCCATGGCATGTTGGGATAGCCAGAGTCCCCTACATGGAAACATCATGGACAGAAGTGGGTCAGGAGAAGCAGTAAGACAGAAAGATGATGCTAAATACAGGAGTAACAGAGTATACCCACCAACAAGACATGCTCGTTCGTGGCGCAGCTGCAGCATCATTTGAGGCACCCTGCTACGCCTCATGATGTAGGCATCGTGTGCTGATCCTGGAAAACGAGCACAGACATGGGAAATCACCATGTTAGCAAGACACACCACAAGGGCATTAATGGAGTGGTAATGTTTCCTGTTCCTATAGGCTACCTCCTGTGCCTGTGGTGGTACCAAAGCCACATGTGTCCCATCAATAGACCCAATGACATGGGGCATCCCTCCCAGGGCATAGAAGTCACCCTTGACACCTGTCAACTGCTCAGGAGTTGGGAAATGAATAAACTCATCCAGGTGAACCAACTTGGCCTCTAAAAAATCATGCAGGACACGGCTGAACATTGTCTGGGACATGCCACCAACATGAGCAATGGTATGTTGGAACGTACCCGTGGCAAAGAAATGTAGGGCTGCCATCACCTTCATCTTGGGTGTCAGTGCAGTAGGATACCTGTGTAGCGGTTGGAGGTGTGGTGCCAGCCATGCTGTCAAGTTCAGAATCAACCGTTGGGTGAAGCGGTAGCGGCGTATACAGTCACGTTCCCTCAGGGCAGCCAAGTCTGGGATTGGTCGGGGGAGAGGCGGAGCCCTGCAGTAATTTGGAAGGGACAACGAAGAGTGAGTACAGTACAACAACACTGTCAATGTACTGAGCACATGTTGAACAGCCAATACACATATGCTACATGCAGAGTCATGTCTGTGCAATATATCCTGGACACGTATGCCAGGCAGGTGACACTCTTACCAAGAGCCATCTACAAACGTGGATTCACAAGCTCAACATGACATGGCATGAAACTAGCTGTGGGCCAGTGTAAGTGAACAGGCAGACGCATTACAGGAGTGACAGACATCCACATGTGTGCAGAAGAAGGATGTTTATCATACAGACAGGTTGCGGAACACTAGAGGCACAGGTCACATGTCCCTGAAAAAAGGACAGACCACACACCTTGCCATGAAGGGGTACATGTCAAAACTGATCACACATACATTGATACTATGCAGATATGTCCTTGTCTCTCAAGTCCATGTTCGATGCATACATACACACGTTATGTCTGATTCCACATGTGTCCTGGTGTGCATAATAGTGTGCCATGCCCATCCACACACATGCACATGTTGGATGCAGCAACTGCAGATGCATTTGACGGAACACCAACATCAAGCTTATGGGAACACATGACACACACATGACATACTGACATCGTGCAACGCCGGTAGTCACATGTCAGGTGTCATTATCCGTGTACCTGGCATCAGGGGACAGTTGCGGGTGTTGGCGACTGTGCCATGCCAGTGACGCAGTGCTCAACAAGTCTGTACTACATGCGCACATGTCAAAGGTGTGAAGGGGATGTGTGGCACATAGTGCAGCTTGACACATGACATGTGTACACAGCTCATCACACATCTACTGGGTTCAAACATGAGGAGATTTGTGCCACATCACAGCCTGACACACCTAGGCCCGAGACATGTAGGACTGCACTGACAATGACTTGATGTCCAGCCTCGGCCAAGTATGACAGCTCAATTCCTTTCTGTGTGCCGCCTGTCACCAGTGTAAGGTGTGAAACAAACTGTACACACGCTCTGAGGGCGTGTGTAGGGTCCTTATCACTATGGTAGTGCAGCCGTAGGCGTACGCCATAGTGATACGGTCCGTACATGCGTGTATAGGGTCCGTACCACTATGGTTGTGTCGCCGTAGGCGTACGCCATGGTGATACGGTCCGTACACGCGTGTGTAGGGTCCATACCACCATGGTTGTGTCGTCGTAGGCATACGCCATAGTGGTACGGACCCCATACATGCATGTACGGACCGTATCACTATGGCGTACCACTATGGTTGTGTCGCCGTAGGCGTACGCCATAGTGATACGGTCCATACACGCGTGTGTAGGGTCCGTACCACTATGGTTGTGTCGCCGTAGGCGTACTGTGGTAAATAATTTTCCTTTACCGGGACTGAATTTGATACAGAAACATAATAAAATAGCTCAGTAAAATGAGAGGCAGAATCCGTGGTATTAGAGGTTCGGAATGGGCTTTATTCCAATACTCGATTATAATCGGATGCTCCAAGTTCCGTCACCACGAAGGTTCAGGAAGTGAAGTACATACATTATTGACATGAAATGGCTTTTATAGTACATACATTACAATGAAGCGAATACAGTAGGCGTAACAATTGATAAGGAAAATGACGATATATCTACGTAACCAAAAAATGGGTGTAATAAGGAGTAAAAAGGAACATAATTGGTTGTGATGTCATGTATAGGTGGATCTATAAGATAATACTTGGCATAGATGCGCGCGCAGCATTATGACGTGTGATTGACGTGTAACTAGGGGGTGAAGGGGACTTGACATTTAGCTCTACATGTGGAGACAAAAAGTCTGGGGGGTCAAGTCAACCTAATCCCAAATCATATCTAACATCCTATGTTTAAAGAACTATGTTATCCACAAAGGAAGGACTCTCGGACAGAATCTATTCTATACTGACTGTGCGTGAGTGTACAAGCGTCTAAGTGTCTACACTAAATGCGAGGGCAGGAATCTTCCATAGTAACAGGGCTATGAATTACTTGTATTAAGACAGAGAAGCCGGGCTCTTTGCTTGGTAACTGGAAGAATGTTTACTTAAACTACTAGGCAGGAATGCATCGGCTGAGGGGGAAGCAGATAACTCGAAGGTGAAATACAGTTCTTGGCAGAGAATAGGCTGATGTCAGGCTGTGAGCCGCGCAGAGAATGAGACAAAGTTCATGGTCACAGATGCAGGCTCAGACTGGAGCTTTCAGAGGCAGAAGGCAAGAAGAGTTTTGATGACAGAATCAGGGCCTACTTGCCTGGACTGTAAAATGGCATAAGTGAACCATATAAAGCCGGTGGCCTTTTGTACTTAGGAATGGAATATCCGGCCTATTCATGGTGGATCTGACAGAGGACATGTTGACGGTGGACGCACATGTATTTGCGTCTTCATAACTGGAACTGGAGGGAACATACATGTACTTGTAACATGTACATAGAACCGTTGGGGTCCAAGATAGGGGACATAACTGACCAGAAAAATCCATATTTCCACATTCCCTCCTTGTCCCTTACTTGCCCGTTAAGAGATATCAATCTTCATTAATCCATTGATCTGTTCATATAGCATCATTTGTTCTTCTTTCTTCTTCCGGGATCTTGAATGAAATCTTGGTGGTGGAATACACGATGTGGCACACAGACCACAAATCGCTGGTCCACATTGTAGACATAGACAGCAACTGAATAGTATGAGAAGGCCAATACCTAGGAAGGATAGAACTCTCCATCCCCAGGCTGATATCACACTCCAAAACCAACTGGACCAAGTCCAAGTGCCTGGGTTCTGGTGTATCTGGCTTACAATCTTGTGAAGGCGAGTTATAGCTTTATATACAGATGGCGAATTCTCTGGTATGAATACGCAGCAGCTGGATCCGATGACCCTACAAGCTCCGCCTCTATCAGCCAAGATGACGTCAAGGACAAGACGATTTTGAAGCACAACAATCCGCATAGCAGACTGCTCTTCTGTTAAATTGCCTAAGGCGGAAATAGTTTCATTCACTACTGCTTCAAGGGTTCTAGTTAATCTACGTATCAGCTTACTATTGGTAACTGTACCTATATAGGGAAAGATGCCTTTATTGAAATCTACATACTTGTCCCATGCCGTCTCAGTATAATCGACAATTGGGAGATCTCTCCGCTCTCTATTGTGTACTAAATGAATATTTCTATAATAATCAGGAGGAGCTAGGAAAACAGGTGGCAAAAGGAATGCAATGTAGCAGGTACCATCCCAATCTAGAGGTAGACGCATATATGCAGTCTGACCACATATAAAGTAGGAGTGGCGATAAGCTCTGAATGAAGATTTGCCTTGATCACTGAATTCTACTGTAGTAGTACACTTACTATGGCCCATATGTATGGAACCAACCTTTCTTACACACAATTCACCCTTCGCTGGGAATACTGACATGGTGGGTAAGACTAGTTCAACTTCGGATACGACATTTAGAATCATGAGATTAGGTGTAAAATTACCTAATCCATATACTTCATTTTCTAGATCAGTTCCTGTTCTTTTGGGGCGACCCTCCTTGTCAGGATAGCAGACCTTGAGTAAAACTAGGTTCAGGTTTCCCCATACCCACTGATCTTGGTAAACTGCTATGTCTGAGTCTATGGAATTGATTAAACTAAACCATGCTCCACAGGAGCCATTATGTGTAAATGGATGCGGAAAGAAAGGCAAGACTCCTTCATAATTCTGATAGGGAGGGAGCCGGCCACACACCCAACAATTAGTTGCATTACTAGTCTGATGGGAATGATGTAACATACTAATGAAAGTGTTATTGCGCAGCGCAAGTCTATAGGACAATTCATGCGGGGGTAAGTCACTAAAAGAATGTTCTGCAATAACATTGTGAACATTTCTGGCAATAGGGTAATATATGTGCAACAACATACTTGTAATAATTATTAAAAGACTTAAGGAAAACAAAATTAATAATGTCACTATACAATGGCTACGCAGTGATTTACAATACGCCTGTCGTTTCATCATTTTTCGCGACTGTCCATGATTCAGGTCTAGAGGATACATGTCAGAGACAGATTCAACCGCTTCACCTAGGAGAGGACTTAAACAATCAAACCGTCTGACGTTCTAGGCCTCAACTTAACTTTGTAGAGTTCGCTTTCAGTTTTTTCCACCAAAGGAAGTTTTGAATCAGTCTGTGAGGGAGTGCAGGGCACAATGTCTATATCCGAGGATTGTCCATGAAATTTCTTGATATGACTTGAATGAATCCAACCCTTGCGGCCCTCGATCTTCACGGCTGTTCTTGTGGTCAGCAGAACCACCTTGGGTGTCTTCCACCTGGGCTCCAGCTGAGTCTTTCGGTCGAAATTTCTCACAAATACAATATCACCCGGAACTACGTCATGGGGTTTCACCTCAGTGTTGTCGGGAAATGCTGCAGCTACCTGTGAACGACAAGATTGTAGTGCAGACATCAAGGAAGCCAAGTAATCTGTCAGCATATTACAGTCAATATCGGTTATTTTGCGTGGTATAGGCGTCCCCCACATATTTGGTGGTCTGCCGAAGATCACCTCATACGGGGATAGCCCTGTTCTAGAGTGCGCTACCATTCTCATGTAAAAAAGTGCAACTGGTAATGCTACTATCCAGTCGACCCCTTTCTCTCTGCATATTTTGGACAGTCTTATTTTCAGTATCTGATTATGTCTTTCTACGAGACCTGCTGCCTCGGGGTGTCGAACACAGTGGAATTTCCACTGATATCCTAGCAGAAGTGAAACATGTTTCATTAATTCGGATGAGAACGGCTGGCCGTTATCTGAGTAGACAACACGTGGTAAACCGTAGCGTGGGAAGAATTCTCGAACTAACTGTTTGGCAGTAGTCGGGGCAGTGTAATCTGAAACCGGGTATGCCTCCGTCCAACGGGACAGAGCGCAGACAACTACGAGAACATATTTGAATCCTCGACATCGTTCCATCTGGATATAATCCATCTGGAGGACTTCAAAAGGGTGATCAGGAGGATGAAATCCACCCTGTTCTACGGGAACACTTTTTCCTGGGTTGAACTGGCAACAGATCATACAGGTACGAACTTTTTGTTTGGCTGCTGCTCGTAAATGTTTATTGAACCAAATGTGTTGAATGCTGTCTAGCATAGCTTTCTCTCCTAGATGCGCTGGACTATGGATAGTGTTAATAATGACTTGGACCATTGAATCAGGAAGGAACCATACAGACTTTTCCTTCGTCATCCATCCTTGGTCCGTTTGGATCCCTCCTAATTCAGTCCATTTCTTTATTTCGTCTGGTGTAGCATGTGTCTGTATGTCAATTACGTCAAGAGTAGGATCTTTAACTGTCATACAATGTGTCGGCATCGGGACTATTGTCTTTGTCATGTCGGATGTTTGTGTTTGAGCAGTCTGTTTAGCTGTTCTGTCCGCTAAATCATTGCCTTGAGAAATGATATCAGTAACCTTCGTATGAGCCTTACATTTCATAATTGATATTGCAGTAGGTAGATGTATTGCATCTAATAAGGCATGAATGAGGGGTCCGTGCTGAATGTGGGCACCGTGAGAAGTTAAATAACCTCTCTCTCGCCACAGCACGCCGAAGTCATGTACAACTCCGAATGCATATCGTGAATCAGTGTATATGTTGACCCTTTTACTTGTGGCTTGAATACAGGCTTGTGTCAGAGCAATAAGCTCTGCGGCTTGAGCTGACAAAGTATTTATACGATTTGTTTCAATGACTTCAGTATCTGTTGTGACTGAGTAAGCAGCCACCAACTCTCCTGTACTTGTTCTCATACATGAACCATCTACATACAATATCAGGTCTGGATCTGACAATGGAACATCTGTCAAGTCTTGTCTGGGTTTTGTCGTTATAGTAATAACTTCAATACAGTCATGGGCTAGTGGGTCTGTTCCGGTTACTGGCAAAAGTGTGGCAGGATTCAATGTGTTACAGCGTCTGATTTCTATATGTGGCTGAAACAATGTAAGTTCATACCCTGTAAGTCGTGCTATAGTCAAGTGTTGTGTTTGCGTTCTATTCACAAGGACTTCTACTGTGTGTGGTACTTGAACTGTCAATGGATGTCCTAACACTATGGCATCGCTTTGTCTAATTGCTAAAGCTGTCGCTGCTACTGATTTCAGGCATGCAGGCAAAGCCTGAGCTACGGGATCTAATGTACTAGAAAAATAAGCACATGGTTTGTGTGCTCCTGCCTGTTCCTGTGTGAGTACTGACAAAGCAGTACCTTCGCGTTCTGTAACAAAGAGTGTAAACTGTTTTCTGTAACATGGCGTTGCTAAAACAGGTGCTTGACATAAAGCTTTCTTTAGGCTTTCAAAAGCTTGCGTATGTTCCTGGGTCCAAGGGAGAACAGTCGATGTGGCTGCCTCCTGGGTTGTCAACTGAATGAGTGGTTTTGCTAGAAATGCATATTGCGGGATCCACTGTCTACAGTATGAAGTGAGGCCTATGAAAGCCCGCACCTCCTTTTGTGTCTTGGGTATTGGCATGTTAGCTATTAACTGAATGCGGTCTGGTGTAAGCTGCCTTCCCTCCTTGGACAGCGAGTGTCCAAGATAAACAACTCGCTGGACACAGAATTGCAGCTTAGAAGGGGACACCTTGTGTCCCTTTTCGGCTAGAAATTTTAAAACTGTCAGTGATGCTTTTTCACATTCTGGTTCGCTTCTTGCGGTGATCAGCAGATCATCGACGTATTGAAGCAGAGCAGTGTTAACTGGCATGTGTATACTGTCAAGTTCTCGTTTCAGTGCTTGGCTATAGATGCTGGGGCTTTCTGTAAATCCTTGAGGTGCGCGTGAGAATTTGAAGCTACGTCCATTTAAACTAAATCCGAATAAATATTGGCTTTCCGGATCTATTGGGACGCTGAAAAAGGCATTCTTGAGATCGATTACAGTAAAGAATGTTGCTTCGGAATCAATGGCTGTCAGTAATGACGAGATATCTGGGACCACAGGGAATTGTGGTACAATGCATTTGTTTAACTCGCGTAGATCAATAACCAGTCGATATACTGGCGGGGCCTTAGGATCTGTTCGTTTAAGAATCGGAATTATCGGGGAATTACATACATTGGAGTCTGTTTCTACAACTACTCCTTGGGTAATGAGCTCGTCAATGATTTGTAGTAAAGCCACTACAGCATCTGGCGGTAACTTGTATTGTCGCATTCGTGGTAGTACCACTCCTGCCTTTAGTGTGACTCGATATGGTGTAATATTCATGCAACCAACATCAGTAGGGCCTTGTGCCCATAGATGTGTCGGTAAAGTCTGCAGTCGGGGATCCATGTCTCTAGATACATAGTGACCTTTAAAATCACGTAAAAACAATCTTACTCCTTCCGGAGAACAACATATTATGGCTCCTAGAGCTTTCAACGTTTTTATTCCTAGCAAGTTTTCTGGACATGATTTAGTAAGCAATAAATCTGTAGTTCGGGTCAGAGGTCCTATCGTAAGTGGCAGAGGTTGTGACACTTCATTAACAATAGGTTTTCCTGAAAAACCAAGGGAAATATTTTGTGAGCCTGAGAGGGGTGCCCCTGGAACTTCACTACGTTTTATAGTTGTTCGACTTGCCCCTGTGTCGAGTAAAAATTTTCTATCTTCACCTAATAATTCACTGTGTACATAAGGTCCTTCTTGATCTACAGGTATCTCGATAAGGGGTAAGTCAACTTCCCTCTCTAGGCTAGTTCATGCGTAACGCTGATACTCAGGGTATTCATACTGTGCGGTCTGATACATTTGTCGTGTTGTTGTCTGTGTGGCAGCAACAGGCAATGGTGGTGCAGCTGGCACGAACTGTATTGGCTGTTGTGCCGCTGGCATGGCCTGGGCATGCTGCAGAGCTCCCTGTTCATTCTGATCCTGTCTAAGTGGCCGTGATCTTTCTTGCGTTTTACCTATGGCGATATTATGTTTTAAAACTGGACAATCGTGTACATAATGACCTGGCTTTTTACAATAATTGCATGTCCCTTTTACAGGTCCTGCAGAGTCGGAATGTGTCATACCCTTTTTATGTCCTTCAGCTGGAATTGTCTGAGAAACTAGCATTTTCATTTTTGTGTCTTTCATGCGTCTGTGTTCATGTTCTTGTTCCTCTCTAATTCTATTGTGATGATACTGTAACATTTGTAACATTTGTGATGGAGTGTTACCTTGCCACGTACTCTCGAATTTTAATACTCTATTCTTTACTGGGGGCAGGGCATTTTCTACTAATTTTGTTACAAACAGATGTGGGTATGATTCGCTGCTTGCTTTTATGCCACTATTTATACCAAAACATTTTTCAAATCGGGCATAGTAATCACTAGTGTCTTCATCTTGCTTCTGTTTACAGGCTGAAATTGTACCCCAATCTTCCTTTTTCGTAGTTAATAAACGTGGCAGTACTTGTACTAATAAACCTGGTAATGCCTTAGTTTTATCCCCAAGCCCTGCTCCTGCAGTTCGGGCCTTTTCTTCTGCTTCTAATGCTGACCATTCTATCTTTTGGTCTCCTACCTCCCACTCTTTTTCCTTGAGTTTTTCGTAAATACCAGCGGGCATCAATACCTTCAGTATTGTCATAATGTCGGGATAGGTATACTCTCCCATGAGTAACATGTCTTTAATTTCTCGGTGAAAACCCGCTGGGTCTTTGTCATGACTGGGTACCACTTTCTTCATTTGTAACAATTCTATTTTCGATATGGGCGTATATACAAATACACGTTTGAACTCGTTGTCCTCGCCCTTTATTGGGTGCACTTCTCGTAAGGGATTCTGTCTATCCATGTGATACGTAGTTCTTTCCTTGACGGGCAATGAGACACGGTCTGAACATACAAAAAGAATATACTGCTTTCTTGATTCTAGAATTTCTTTAATTAATTTAGTACCTGAACCTCTCCATCTATTCGTGAGTAATTCAGTCAATATGTCGGGTAAGGGACCAGGATCTGAATGTTGACTCCGATATAGTATAATGAGTTGTTGAATCATATAAATCCCAGCTAACCTCTGTTCATCTGGGGTGAGATTCAAAAATGTGCGTACTACTGTATCATCACTATATTTTCCGGGACTGTCCACCCAATGGACAGCTGCCCTGGCTAAATCTTGTTCATCCATAGAATCGAGAAAATGATAACCCCTTCGTTCTCGGAGTAACTTGTCAGCTGTTTGGAACGAATGCTCGTTAGACCTTATATGGACTATGGGTGTTGGGAAACCCCTGTTATTGTCTGGACATATCGGGCGTATCGGGTCAATAAGACATCTCGTACTATTATAAGATCTTCTTTTACCTACATAGGCTATAGTTTCTGACTGTCCTGTGGGCGGTCCTGACCCTTCTTCCTCGCTTTGTTCGAACTCGTCTACCTCTAATCTCTCTTCGTGTAGGCGTTCTATTTCTTTACGGATCTTTCGGCACATGGCTATTATACAATTTTGTTTATCATGTCTCCCTTCTGATATATTCTGGCTCCATCTTGTAAGAATTTTCATTGCTTCCGGGTCTACCCCCGGTCGGTCTTGATTTCTGATCACGCAGTTTATGAGGAAACGTAACAGTTCCCCCTGTATCTCTACTTTCTGGTATTCCATAGCTCTGTGAATACATTCTGGATCTCGCCCTGTTTGGACAAAATGGTATATATTATCTAGATGCGCAGTCATTCCTGGTAACTTCCCTAAATACACTGCGGCTCGTCTGATACGTAATGATGCTAGGGTCATTTCGTCCTCTTTACCGGGCACGGGGTCATATCTGCAATCTATAAGAAGTTCCTTCAGCGCACGGGCACTTATGAGTTTGGGTGTACGTGAATGTGCTGACTCTTGAAAAGTAAGTTTATTTATTCTAGGCGGCGTAGAAAAGATATTGGTAGCACCTCCCGTGGCCCCATCTGGGGTGTCGGGTGTGAAAGGATTCGTCGAACGTGACACAGCAACTACAGGTGTGGACACAGCTATAGAAGTAGCTGTAGGAGCGGATACAGAAACAGATGTGCTTGCCGGAACTTGTGTCAGAACTTGTTGCTGTAACGATACGGGTACTGGATCTTGGCGTTGAACCTCCCTGGTATGCGGTCTATGCGGGGCGGAATTAGCATATTCGGGAGCTGCGTCATCTAAATATGAGGAAAGAAAAACGTCTTCTGCGGTTCTAGGATGCCCCTTAGGATGTACCTTTATTGGGAACAATGGGGGTGGCAAGTCTTTCGGTATTTCTGGAGTAGCCTTAGGTAATCCTTCGGCCAGAAGGGGGTACATACCATTCATAAGGGCATTTCTTTGTCTGTCTACTTGTTCTGATTTCACTCGGATACCTTCCTCAATTAATAGATTTTCTTGAACTTTATTGGAATTCTCTTTACTCTTCTCTTCCAGTCTACGTGCTTTTTCTGTTCGTCTATGAGATTCTTTACGCCATAACTCAACGGCGTCTTTCTGTGACTGTCTGACTTTCCTTTTCCATAACTCTTCCTCTACTTTCATGATGCACTCTGCATCCCAGGTTCCCGCTGTGGGCCACCTCTGACTCTCTGGTAATCCCTTGGTGTAGTCTACCCATAAATCAAGAAATAATATGGCATCTAGGCCATGTTTGTGATACATAAAGTGCCCTGGAGTGTCCCTAGGAGGAATAGGAACGGCTTCTTCGAGAACCCCTTTAATGGTGGTGATCTGTCTTAATTTCGAAAAGAGCGGCATATTGAAAACTGACCTTATACTTGATTTTGACCAACTGACCTGATACTTGAATTTGAACAGACTTAATACAATAAACACGATAATGAACAGTCATTCATACCACAATATACAGAACATACTTAAACATATTTAACATGTAAACATTAAACCTTTAACTGAAACAACAATGATGATCGTCTGCATAACTAATCACCAAGCTTAATTCTTGACAATAACTAGATACTTCGGAATACTTGATATACTGCTAAACAGTACAGATACACTGCTAAAACAGTGCAGACCGGATTTGTGTACCCAAACCCGTCTTGACCGGCACAACCTATGTGCACGTCAGAAATGCCTCCCCAGCAATGGTACTCACCGGGTAGCTTCGGAAACGGAAGGCCTCAGTAACTTGAACTTGAACCGGACTGGACTCGACTCGACTCGTCGGACACTGGACTTGACTTCGGACTGGTGGGTCTCTGTATACCTCGGATCTTGCTCTCTCAGCTAGGCTCTGGTCGGGATACTTCGCACTTCTCACCGCCTCGTCTGGGTGTTGATCGCAGCCTCAGTCGCCCCCGCTTGACCGGAGGGAGATACAGGAAATCCTGCTGGTACGCGTTATTGTCCGTCCAGCTGTGGCAGGAGACCGGGCCTGCAACTCACCGCCGGCGCGTGAGATGAGAAAGTGTCCCTGTTCGGGCGCCATTCATGTGGTAAATAATTTTCCTTTACCGGGACTGAATTTGATACAGAAACATAATAAAATAGCTCAGTAAAATGAGAGGCAGAATCCGTGGTATTAGAGGTTCGGAATGGGCTTTATTCCAATACTCGATTATAATCGGATGCTCCAAGTTCCGTCACCACGAAGGTTCAGGAAGTGAAGTACATACATTATTGACATGAAATGGCTTTTATAGTACATACATTACAATGAAGCGAATACAGTAGGCGTAACAATTGATAAGGAAAATGACGATATATCTACGTAACCAAAAAATGGGTGTAATAAGGAGTAAAAAGGAACATAATTGGTTGTGATGTCATGTATAGGTGGATCTATAAGATAATACTTGGCATAGATGCGCGCGCAGCATTATGACGTGTGATTGACGTGTAACTAGGGGGTGAAGGGGACTTGACATTTAGCTCTACATGTGGAGACAAAAAGTCTGGGGGGTCAAGTCAACCTAATCCCAAATCATATCTAACATCCTATGTTTAAAGAACTATGTTATCCACAAAGGAAGGACTCTCGGACAGAATCTATTCTATACTGACTGTGCGTGAGTGTACAAGCGTCTAAGTGTCTACACTAAATGCGAGGGCAGGAATCTTCCATAGTAACAGGGCTATGAATTACTTGTATTAAGACAGAGAAGCCGGGCCCTTTGCTTGGTAACTGGAAGAATGTTTACTTAAACTACTAGGCAGGAATGCATCGGCTGAGGGGGAAGCAGATAACTCGAAGGTGAAATACAGTTCTTGGCAGAGAATAGGCTGATGTCAGGCTGTGAGCCGCGCAGAGAATGAGACAAAGTTCATGGTCACAGATGCAGGCTCAGACTGGAGCTTTCAGAGGCAGAAGGCAAGAAGAGTTTTGATGACAGAATCAGGGCCTACTTGCCTGGACTGTAAAATGGCATAAGTGAACCATATAAAGCCGGTGGCCTTTTGTACTTAGGAATGGAATATCCGGCCTATTCATGGTGGATCTGACAGAGGACATGTTGACGGTGGACGCACATGTATTTGCGTCTTCATAACTGGAACTGGAGGGAACATACATGTACTTGTAACATGTACATAGAACCGTTGGGGTCCAAGATAGGGGACATAACTGACCAGAAAAATCCATATTTCCACAGTACGCCATGGTGATACGGTCCGTACACGCGTGTGTAGGGTCCGTACCACCATGGTTGTGTCGCCGTAGGTGTACGCCATAGGGATACGGTCCGTACACACGTGTGTAAGGTCCGTATCACCATGGCGTATGCATACGGCAACACTACCATAGTGATACGGACCCTACACACGCGTGTACGGACCATATCACCATGGCGTACGCGTACGGCAACACTACCATAGTGATACGGACCCTACACACGCGTGTACGGACCGTATCACCATGGCGTACGCGTACGGCGACACAACCACAGTGGTACGGACCCTACACACGCGTGTACGGACCGTATCCCTATGGCGTACGCCTACGGCGACACAGGCATGGTGATACGGACCCTAAAGACGCCTGTACGGACCGTATCACTGGAGTAGTGGTGCCCTAGGGGCGTGGAACGCTCCGTACCTGTGTGTGTATAGTGAAATTACATAGGGGACACATGAGGGACAATTATAAGGGCCTAAATGCATGCTGGTTGCCATGGAGACCCAGTTTCAAGTTCAAATTTTTTCATCAGGTGGCCAGCAGAAGTCGGTTGGAGACAATATACAAAGTTGCAAAGTGGTTGTTGGCTTGACATCATGCTCATTTTTTATAACATGCAAAGGCACCCACTGGGGTAGGTTTAAAGGGATTGGAGGAAACGTAGGATGCAAATGAGATTGACCAATCACTCTGTACTCCTGTAAATGAAACAGGCCAGCAAGGCAAATATAAGGCAGCCAGGCCCCATTAGAGAGCACTTGCCTGCACAACCTTTCATTCCACACCACTGCTGCTGCTCGTGATTCCTCTGGCACCATGTCCAGGTCTGTGGAGAGGGCCCAGCCATTCACCCAGGAGGAGAACCAGGCCCTGCTGGACGTGATCCTCCCACAGTACCCTTGCCTGTATGAGAGACCAGGGGAGCAGGTGAGTGCTGACTCCATTAGCTCAGACTGTGCCCCTTTTTTGTGACTGTCACTTCTGGCATTGTGTCCAGGTGTGACAGACATGCAATGTTCTTTAGAGTGGGTCCCGGGGGGGGGGGGATGCTTCATGTCTCCCATGCAGAGCATGCTGTAGTGCATGTCTGCACTCCTCACTTGCATGGTGCTTACTGTGACAATCACTGCATGGTGCATGCCACATTCAGCCTGGCTAATCCTCTTGGGAATGTTGTTTCTACGTCCTGATGTGATTCTGTGGTCCCCCCAGTGTGACAGGTGACTGTACCCACAGATGTGTGTGAGTTGAGTGTACCTGTGGTGAGAGTGTCCAAATGATGTGTTCGTCCCCTGGACATTGGTGTGTGTGTAAGTCCCCTTTCATGTGGGTGAGTGTCTATGTGGAGTGTTGCATCCCAGCTGCATGAGGGATGCATATACCCTACCCATCTGATGTGAGCAGGGAGCAGTGCTGTGTGTCTGACGTGCTGAGCCTGCCCCACACCTGTGACACCCCCCAGACTAGTGACACATGTGCAGAGTGATGTTTGTACCCACAGTTGCCAATGGCAGGTGATTGTCCTGTGCCTGTGTGTGTCTGTGTACCCTGCTGAGGTTGTGTCAGTGGCCTGGGGCATGTGACTGCGTTGAGGTGCTGTACATAATTGTGGTGTAGCTTGTGATGCACAGTGTGAGCCGGGATCAGTGATTGTGTTGCACCCCTCATTCCACCTGTGTACTTCCAATGCCACGTAGTGCATTTGGCCTTCCCCAGAGGATGATGTTCCTATGACAAAGGTGCAATGAGTTTGCTGCATACTATGCCCTGTTCAAACCAGCCAAATTGTTCAAATGTGTGTCTCTGTGACATGGAGCAGGTGTATTGATGTTGGCTCACTTTGTCATCCTCACAGGTAGGCGTCTATGCCAAGGGGGAGATCTGGAAGCAAGCCGTCAGTGCCGTGAGGTCGGTGGAGGGTCAGAGGCGGCGCCTGGCCCAGGTGAGGAAACGCTGGCAGGATATCCGGTGCTGGACCAGGAGGATCGCCTGGGTCCTGCTGGGGGACTCACCAGAGAGCCATAAGAACCGTGGGCGCCGGCGTCTGATCCACCAGATGAAGCGTGTCCTTTCGGTGGTCTTCCCTGACTTGGATAGGTGCTTAGCGGAGAAGCAGCAGCAGGAAGGGGGTAGGTACATGTGTGTTTGTTGTGTGTCACCAGCTATTGGAAGTGCGCAGTTGCATGGATACACTGCCAGGGTTCATATGTGCAGTACATATCCTGTTCCACCAAGTCAACCGGTGCTGTTCTTCCTCCCTTCCCCTCCTTGACATGTGTTCCCTGGTCTGTGTGTAGTGACTCTTGCACAAGGTTATCTAGGCTGCCAGTTAATCCAAGTGCCCAATGCTTGCAGCATCATGTGTGGGGGTGGTGTGTAACATGTGTTGGGTCCTTGCCTGTGCCCTGGCCAGTTCAGTCAATGTGGGGTCCATGTTAGTTAGCACTGATGCTGAGTCCCAACATGGGAGTGTGTCTGAAAAGTGTACTGCCTTACAGCATGCATGACCAATGTTGTGCACTCAGACATGATGTGCATGAGTGGGAGATATGCATAGTGCAGGGACGGTTGCTGCTGTTGCAGTCATATCCATCCAGGACCATGGAGGAGTGTGGCCACTACAGTCCCCTGGGGCACCTTTTCCTAGGTATCATGTGTGTCATCCAACAATGTGGACATTCTCTGTGTCTTCAGCATAGGTCGGGCTCTGTGGCATTGTACCCTGGCCTCATTTGTATTTACGTTAAGTGTGCTACATGTGTCCACTGTACAGGGTGACCCAATTTGGCTTGTGCATACTCACAGTGGCCAGTGCCTGTGTGTCTTGGTACAACTATCTGATGATGGTTGTTTGTCAATAATATGTGTGGACAGGCGCACAAGGGTTAGTTTGTGTACATTCAGGATTTATTGAAGGTCATTTTAGTAATCCCCGAGTAAGAGGTGTAAGTACTTCCTCTGTGTCACTCACATTGTCTCAGGTAGGGGGGGGTTTGTGCGGGCAAGGCCTACATGTCCAAACCGTATGTGTCCTTGCCAGGTCTGGCCTGTGTGTGAAGATCGTCTGAACATACACTCAACATGCAGTGACCCAGTCATGTTGGGCAGGGTTTAATGTATTTGCTAAGCAGCATGTGCCAAAAGTAGAAAGACATGGTTCCTGCTCATCCCTTTTTTGGCTACGGTGTGTGGTCCAGATGCAGTACTCGACTGTCCCCAGAGGCTAGCTCCTCTGTCTAATTTGATTTCAAGTTCTTTGCTGTTGTGTCATGCTCTCCATTGTTTCTCAGTGGCATGGTGGGTCAACCAACTGTGTGGTGCAGGGCCTACATATGTGCGTAGTATTGTAGATGTTACTCATGTTGCCTTTCATGCTATGCACTGTGACCTATGTAGTTTTGAATCATGTGTCATATGTATACAGGTGCCTGATTCTTTCCTGTCTCTTCACCTTGCCCACAGCATCGTCGGGGGAAACCGAGGGAGACACTGACACGGACCTTGAGGAGGGATCCAGCAGCGGTGCCACCAGTGCTGGCGAGTCTGGCTCAGCGAGTGGCACGGAGGCGGAGGGGAGTGCGGCGGAGGACCTGTCCAGTCCCACCACCGACTATGACGCTGACGGGTCCGAAGCTGAGCTCCCAGAGGGGGCGGACGCTGCTCCCAGAGCTGAAAGCAGCACTCCATCTGTCGCCGCCCCCTCCATTCCCATCACCCGCCTCCCAGTTGCTCGGGTCCCTTCCCTCCGTGCTCGGCGCCAACAGGTCTCCTTCGGGCCAGGCACCACACCCCCTGCCCCTGTCTCCCCTGCTGCCGTCAATGCCGAGTCTGTGGACATTCAGCGGCAGTTGCAGGTTGGTCAGGCATCGATGCTTACTGTCCTCCATGGCCACACCACACTGCTGACACAGATGGTGTCATACTTGGAGGGCATGTCAACAGCGATGTCTGATCAACGGATGTTCCTGAGGTCCATAGACTCGTCACTGACTGCAGCATTGGATCTCCAGCAGCGCTCCATCCCCCCCTACCCCTGCACCATCCACACTTCCCACTCCCATGCCTGTCCCACGCACACCCCACCAGACACAGGCAGCACACTCCTCCAGTCATGCACACACAGGGGGAAGTAGGCACACCCACTGGGTCTGGGGGCAAACGGCAGGCATGCAGCCACAGTGGGAGATCGCAGTCCTCAAGACCCACTTCCTCAAAAACCACTCCCCTTAGCTCTCTAGGCCAACTGTCAGAGAAGGAGGCCCTCGTGACCAGTGTGTCCCTCAGCCCCAGTGTGACACCACCCCGCAAGCGGTGGAGGCAGTGCCCGGCCAGGGTAGTTGAGTCCCCCCCCTGTCCACACCCTCCCCCAGGAGCACTGCAACCCATCCCACTGACCACCTCCCCTCCTTGGGGCCTGTGGTTCATTCGGGTGCAGGGGAGATGCTGGGAGACCTTGCCACCGTATGCAGCGCCATCCTCACCACCACCTTTGGTGCTGCCCCACCCCCTGTGGTGGAGTCGTCCGTCCCTGCACCCACAACACCTACCCTTGCCCCTCCTGTCCCTGCGGTGCCTGGTCCTTCCCCCCCGCATGATGCCCCCCCTTCTGTGGATGATGTGGTACAGTGAACTGTGCAGGCAAGCTAGGGGAGACACGTCCCTAAGTGTCCCCCACCAAGACTTTGCATATGGCCTGGCCTATGGGCCCTCTAGTTTGTGGACAATCATTTTGACATTTTTGATTTCTGCTGAATAAAGCATTTTGATTTTCTTTTGCACACTAATGCTTTCCTGGACTTGCTGTTGGGGGTGCTGCTCCATGATTTGGGGTGGTGATAATGTGGTAAGTGTCTGGGAAATGTTGTAGTGTGCTGCTCATGGGGTGGACCCTGGTATCTGTGTGCCATCACAAAGGGCTCTGCAAATAATCTTTGGTCATGTGTGCTCTTACTGTATGGTGATATTGTCCCCAGGTGTGTTCCTTCCTCTGTGGACCCTGACATCTTCCCTGCAGGCTGTTTCCCAATTGTTGTGCTGAGCTGTGTCTACATATCCTGGGTGTGTGACGGATCCCTTCAACTGTGGCCATGCATGCTCAGCAATGTCTCCACCTGCATCATTTGTGGCATCCTTGGTAGTCACTGTACTAGTGTATGGAGTATATTGACAAGACTTCATGTGGACCAGTTCCCTTTTACGCCCTATGCATGTGTGTACTCCCAGCATCGCACACATGTGTTACGTGTTCTGCAGGGTCTTTGGTCACCTGACTGACAATTGTGGGCATTGTCTCTGTGGGTACTCCACCCTTTTCCTTCCATGGGAGGCACCAACTTGTTGCCTGCCCCAGCACCTCTACATTCCTATCAGTCCTGGAATGTGCGTGACAGTGTGTGTTCCCTTTGGGTCTCTTAGTTTAGTAGGGTGGCACATGAGTATACGGTCGTGTTGCATGCTCTCATCGTGTGTAATGTGCTGGCAGCGCCAGGGGTGGGTATGCATGTGTCAATTGTCATCACACCCACATGTGGTGTGTCATGCAGTGGGGGATGGACATCCACCCTCATGGGAGTGGGACACTGCTGTCAGTGATGTGTTGCCATGCCACTCTCAATATTGTCGCACTTTGTGTATGCCTTCATGCACCCATGGTGTTTTGCTAATTTTAGGATGGTGTACACACCACCATGTCTCTGTTTACTGCTGGGTGGACTCTGCACCCACCCCTCCTATGTCTGGGCACTGCTGAGGGGACTCTGCACCCACCCCTCCTATGTCTGGGCACTGCTGGGGGGGACTCTGCACCCACCCCTCCTATGTCTGTGCACTGCTGGGGGAATCAGCACCCACCCCTCCTATGTCTGGTCACTGCTGGGAGTGATAGGCACCCACCCCTCCTATGTCTGGGCACTGCTGGGAGTGATAGGCACCCACCCCTCCTGTGTCTGGGCACTGCTGGGAGTGATAGGCACCCACCGCTCCTATGTCTGGGCACTGCTGGGGGGACTCTGCACCCACCCCTCCTATGTCTGGGCACTGCTGGGGGGACTCTGCACCCACCCCTCCTATGTATGGGCACTGCTGGGAGTGTTAGGCACCCACCCCTCCTATGTCTGGGCACTGCTGGGAGTGATAGGCACCCACCCCTCCTGTGTCTGGGCACTGCTGGGAGTGACAGGCACCCACCCCTCCTATGTCTGGGCACTGCTGGGGGGACTCTGCACCCACCCCTCCTATGTCTGGGCACTGCTGGGGGGACTCTGCACCCACCCCTCCTATGTATGGGCACTGCTGGGGGACTCTGCACCCACCCCTCCTATGTCTGGGCACTGCTGGGGGGAATCAGCACCCACCCCTCCTATGTCTGGGCACTGCTGGGAGTGATAGGCACCCACCACTCCTATGTCTGGGCACTCCTGGGAGTGATAGGCACCCACCCCTCCTGTGTCTGGGCACTGCTGGGAGTGATAGGCACCCACCCCTCCTATGTCTGGGCACTGCTGGGGGGACTCTGCACCCACCCCTCCTATGTCTGGGCACTGCTGGGGGGAATCAGCACCCACCCCTCCTCTGTCTGGGCACTGCTGGGAGTGATAGGCACCCACCCCTCCTATGTCTGGGCACTGCTGTGAGTGATAGGCACCCACCCCTCCTGTGTCTAGGCACTGCTGGGAGTGATAGGCACCCCCTCCTCCTATGTATGGGCACTGCTGGGGGGACTCTGCACCCACCCCTCCTATGTCTGGGCACTGCTGGGGGGACTCTGCACCCACCCCTCCAATGTCTGGGCACTGCTGGGGGACTCTGCACCCACCCCTCCTATGTCTGGGCACTGCTGGGGGGAATCAGCACCCACCCCTCCTATGTCTGGGCACTGCTGGGAGTGATAGGCACCCACCACTCCTATGTCTGGGCACTGCTGGGAGTGATAGGCACCCACCCCTCCTGTGTCTGGGCACTGCTGGGAGAGATAGGCACCCACCCCTCCTATGTCTGGGCACTGCTGGGGGGACTCTGCACCCACCCCTCCTATGTCTGGGCACTGCTGGGGGGAATCAGCACCCACCCTTCCTATGTCTGGGCACTGCTGAGAGTGATAGGCACCCACCCCTCCTATGTCTGGGCACTGCTGTGAGTGATAGGCACCCACCCCTCCTGTGTCTAGGCACTGCTGGGAGTGATAGGCACCCCCTCCTCCTATGTCTGGGCACTGCTGGGGGGACTCTGCACCCACCCCTCCTATGTCTGCGCACTGCTGGGGGGACTCTGCACCCACCACTCCTATGTCTGGGCACTGCTGGGAGTGTTAGGCACCCACCCCTCCTATGTATGGGCACTGCTGGGAGTAATAGGCACCCATCCCTCCTATGTCTGGGCACTGCTGGGAGTGCTAGGCACCCACCCCTCCTATGTCTGGGCACTGCTGGGGGGACTCTGCACCCACCCCTCCTATGTCTGGGCACTGCTGGGGGGACTCTGCGCCCACCCTTCCTATGTCTGGGCACTGCTGGGGGGACTCTGCACCCACCCCTCCTATGTCTGGGCACTGCTGGGGGGACTCTGCACCCACCCCTCCTATGTCTGGCCACTGCTGGGAGTGATAGGCACCCACCCCTCCTATGTCTGGCCACTGCTGGGAGTGATAGGCACCCACCCCTCCTATGTCTGGGCACTGCTGGGAGTGATAGGCACCCACCGCTCCTGTGTCTGGGCACTGCTGGGAGTGATAGGCACCCACCCATCCTGTGTCTGGGCACTGCTGGGAGTGATAGGCACCCACCCCTCCTGTGTCTGGGCACTGCTGGGAGGACTCTGCACCCACCCCTCCTATGTCTGGGCACTGCTGGGAGGGGTGGCCACCCCTCCTATGTCTGGGCACTGCTGGGGGGACTCTGCACCCACCCCTCCTATGTCTGGGCACTCCTGGGGGGACTCTGCACCCACCCCTCCTATGTCTGGGCACTGCTGGGAGTGTTAGGCACCCACCCCTCCTATGTCTGGGCACTGCTGGGAGTGATAGGCACCCACCCCTCCTATGTCTGGGCACTGCTGGGAGTGATTGGCACCCACCCCTCCTATGTCTGGGCACTTCTGGGGGGACTCTGCACCCACCCCTCCTATGTCTGGGCACTGCTGGGAGTGATGGGCACCCACCCCTCCTATGTCTGGGCACTGCTGGGGCTGATGACCACACACCCCTATGTGTCTGGCAACTGGCGTGGTACGACCCGTACCCACGTCCTACGGCCTGGGTATGGGCCCTACCCCTACGTCACCCTAACAATGGCGGGACGGCCCGTACCCATGCCTTTTGGACGTGGGTATGGGTCGTACCCCCATTGTTGGGGTACCGTAGGGGTACGTACCGTACCCATGCCTTTAGGGCGTGGGTACAGCTCGTACCAAGCGTACCCCTACATCACCACTGCAATGGTGGTACGGGCCGTACCCATGCCTGTGGGACGTGGGTACGGCCCGTACCACCATTGCAGTGGTGATGTCGGGGTATGCGTGGTACAGCCCGTAGCCATGCTCTGGGGGCGTGGGTACGGCCCGTACCTCCATTGTTGAGGTGACGTAAGGGCACGCACCGTACCCACGCCTTGGGAGCGTGGGTACGGGTCGTACCACGCCCACCCCTACGTCACCCCACAATGGCGGTACGGGCCGTGCCCAAGTCCCACATGCATGGGTACGGGCCGTACCACCATTGCAGTGGTGATGTCGGGGTACGCGTGGTATGGCCCGTAGCCACGCTCTGGGGGCGTGGGTACGGCCCGTACCTCCATTGTTGGGGTGACGTAAGGGCACGCACCGTACCCACGTCTTGGGAGCGTGGGTAAGGGTCGTACCACGCCCACCCCTACGTCACCCCACAATGGTGGTACGGGCCGTACCCACGTCCCACAGGCATGGGTACGGGCCGTACCACCATTGCAGTGGTGATGTAGGGGTACGCGTGGTACGGGCCGTACCCACGCTCTGGGGGCGTGGGTGCGGCCCGTACCTCCATTGTTGGGGTGACGTGGGGCACGCACCGCACCCACGCCTTAGGAGCATGGGTACGGGTCGTACCACGCCCACCCCTACGTCACCCCACAATGGCGGTACGGGCCGTGCCCAAGTCCCACAGGCATGGGTACGGGCCGTACCACCATTGCAGTGGTGATGTCGGGGTACGCGTGGTACGGGCCGTACCCACGTCCCACAGGCATGGGTACGGGCCGTACCACCATTGCAGTGGTGATGTAGGGGTACGCGTGGTACGGGCCGTACCCACGCTCTGGGGGCGTGGGTGCGGCCCGTACCTCCATTGTTGGGGTGACGTGGGGCACGCACCGTACCCACGCCTTAGGAGCGTGGGTACGGGTCGTACCACGCCCACCCCTACGTCACCCCACAATGGCGGTACGGGCCGTACCCACGTCCCATAGGCATGGGTAGGGGCCGTACCGCCATTGTTGGGGTGACGTTGGGGTGGGCATGGTACGACCCGTAGCCACGCTCTGGGGGCGTGGGTACGGCCCGTACCTCCATTGTTGGGGTGACGTTGGGGTGGGCATGGTACGACCCGTAGCCACGCTCTGGGGGCGTGGGTACGGCCCGTACCTCCATTGTTGGGGTGACGTAAGGGCACGCACCGTACCCACGCCTTGGGAGCGTGGGTAAGGGTCGTACCACGCCCACCCCTACGTCACCCCACAATGGTGGTACGGGCCGTACCCACGTCCCACAGGCATGGGTACGGGCCGTACCACCATTGCAGTGGTGATGTAGGGGTACGCGTGGTACGGGCTGTACCCACGCTCTGGGGGCGTGGGTGCAGCCCGTACCTCCATTGTTGGGGTGACGTGGGGCACGCACCGTACCCACGCCTTAGGAGCGTGGGTACGGGTCGTACCACGCCCACCCCTACGTCACCCCACAATGGCGGTACGGGCCGTACCCACGTCCCATAGGCATGGGTAGGGGCCATACCGCCATTGTTGGGGTGACGTTGGGGTGGGCGTGGTACGACCCGTACCCACGCTCTTGAGGCATGGGTACGGTGCGTACCACAATTGTTGTGTTGCCGGTTCGTGTCCATGTTGACTTCCGTTGTGAGGCCTTGGTGGAGACGCCCACACCCCCAAAGTGACCAGGCCCTGGGGGTCAGGTATGTGCAAGGCATGTATGATTTTGGACTTGGGTGGGGTTGATGTTTCCTGCCCCTGCCCCCCCCTTTGCCCCTGGGTGTTTTTCTGACCTTCTGCGGCATCTGCGTCGGTTCCTGTACACCAGGTGGACTGCTATGAGGGCCAGGATGACACGTAGGTTGGGGTCCATGGCTGTCCGTCGCGTACAGGTGCTCCTTCTGCGCGTCGTCCTGATTTCCCGGCAGTTTTTGGCTGCCGTAAAATATTGTCTGTGCGGAGTGACGTGGGCACGAATCGTACTTGCTGGTTCGTGAAACGCTGCTTGACTCCGTCCGGACGTCACGTCAGCGGTGTCCCAGATCAGAATTGTGGGTATATTTTGGTCGGTCGGTGATTTTTACGATTCGTACGGCAATGGTGTTTGCGTACGAATCGTACTTGCATGTTTGTATGGTATTTTTCCCGGGTACGAGTCGGACGGAGAAAACGCTCCGTCCGACGGTTCGTACCCGGGTTTTACAGGATCGGAATCGACACCTAAGTCGCTTGTTCTGGGTTGTCTATACATTGGGACTGCCGAGATAAATACGGATAACGTATGGGACACTGATGCTGGTCGGATAGGGGTTCTGGGTTCTGAGGTGAGTTTTTGGTACACCACAATTCACTGAGGACCTGGTTTCCTGCTCATAGTTCTGTGCATGAGCAGAGTCCCTGCAACATGGCACACCTAACGTTTGGTCTATTGATTTGAAACGCCTTAGTAGTGCTTATATTAGTCCACGACACCCTCACTCATGTTTCCGGATAACGGGAGTGACGGATTTTGACCTACCTGTTACTCACCTGATAGGTTCTTTCAAGCTTGATCATTAAAAAGGTTTCTTCTATTTCTGAAGCCTTGTGCTACTGATTAAACTCGTTGTTGATCTTTTGTGTGTCCTTATGGCAGTCTGTTAGACCTGGCACCATTGGCGTGGGTCACCCTTCCATTTTTGTCTGTGCCTCAATGTATTTTTGTGCTGGTGTTAGCTGCTCAGGGCACTGTGCCACTGCCATCCAGTGCCACAGTGCAAGTGCTCCCTATGGTAAAATGTATTATGTGAATTGACTTCCATGTTTGGCTTATTTGGTTTACTATTAGCCCCTAGTAGAGTGCACCAGGGGTGCCAAGGGCTTGTATGTCTAAATGTTGCTAGTGGGCTTGCAGCACTGGTTGTGCCACCCACAGAAGCAGCCTGGTAAAATGTATCTAAGGTCTGCCATTGCAGAACCTGCATGCAATCTGGTATTGTCATGCTGACTGGGCAGGTGTCCCCACTTGCCAGTCCCTAAACCTTCCCTTACCTTCATATTAGTCACCCCTATGGTAGGCCCTAGGGCAGGGTGCATTGTAAGGATAAGGTGGGACATGCCCTGAGGTGTGTGGCATGTCCTAATAGTGAATTACAGCCATTTTCGTGTTTCACTATTGAAGGCTACCTGCTCTCCATAGGCCAGAATGGGCTGCTGGAATTACTACACGCTGTAATCCCAGTGGACTCAGAGAGCATGGTAGAAAGTCAAGTTTAGTATGCCTGAGCTCAGAATAATAAAATACTTCTTTTAGTAAAGTTTATTTTAATATCCTGTGTTTGTAAATACTACTTTTAGAAAGTTAGTATTTACTGACCTGGCCATTTCAGTCCGCCTCTGCTGTGTGTGTGTGTTCTGCCTAGTAACAGTAAAGGAGCAGGGCTGGGGAATTCCAGGAGACAGGCTGGCTGCCAGGTGGTGGGTAGAGAGATTACACCAGGATGGGTGAGAGGAGTACACCTTTGACTCTGAATAGACCTGTGCTCTGCCACCACAATGCCAGCTCCGCCCCCTGTGGAGCGGCTGATGTCTCTGCCCTGCTGCTGAAAGCAAAGAGCAGAGTCACCACAACAAAGTGCTCCAAAACTGGACTTAGCCAGGCCCAGGCCCCCTGGCGACAAAGAACAAAAGAATTGTGCTATAAAAGAAGGAGCCCTGCTCCTAAGAAATCAGATCCTGATTGAACCACGAAGGAACTCTGCCTGACTAGAAGGACCTGGAAGAAGCTGAAGGAGGAGTAACTTTCCCTGACCTGGGGGATTGGCCTGCAGTTGGTGCCTTGCTGAGAAAGGAAGGGAAAAGACTGAAAGAGACTTTGCACTTTGTTTTTCAACTATCTCCAAGGGCTTGGAAGAAGAGCTTGCCCCCTGAACTGAGTCCCAGGACCATTGGACTCATCTGCCTTCCAAAATTGAGTTGCCTGGACGATTTGTGCTTGTTTCCCGCTGGATTTGGCCCCAGTACGCCTCGTACACCATCCGCCGCGAAGCCGTGTCTTTGCCGCCCGGCACCGTGCATCTACGCTGAACCTAAAGCGTTAGTACGCGCCGTATCCCTCCCGGCTGCATTGCACCTAACCTTCCCCGCCGATTCGAGACGTACATCACTGGCTGCCGAACCCTGTACGCCGGACCCAAGTTCCATCGTCCCGCAGGTACGGTCCGTACGCTGCTAACGTACTGCACTGTGTCGTACTCAGAGCCGAGAAGCCGCAGTACGCTGATCCTCCCCGTACGCTGTATGGCGCCGAGAAGTGTCGCCGCCTATCCGCACCGAAGGTACGGCTCGAACGCCGAACGCCACGGACTCTGCAAGCTGATCCGGGCCATCCGCACATATCCCTGAAGGTCCCATACCAACGCCGCGTACCGACGCCGTGACCCAACCAGACCGAATATGCTGCCGAACTACGACCCGGACCAATCAACTTATCCCGCACTGTCCGTCGCGGACCCCACGAACTTAAGGTACTTTGTTCTGTTCGCACCGCAGCGTGCGCGTCACGGACCCCGGAGTCCGCACCGATTGTTTGACTCGTACTTTCCTTGTTTTTAATGCGGACGAGCCGCACACCCAGGTACGAACCGTACAAAGCCTGAAAAGAAGCAGAATTGAGTAAAAGAAGCCTATTTTTGCATTTTAGGCCTTTTTCCAAGAACATTGAACTTTAAAATAATACTGCGGTCATTTTATTCGTTATTCTGGTCTTGTGCTAAGCCTTATATAAAGAGAACTATTTTTTATATAACCTTGACTGGTGTCCATTTGTGGTGTGTCATTGTATTACTGTATGTGGTCACAAATGCTTAACCTATGATGCCCTGAGAATAGTCTTGACTGCTTGCGCCACACTACCTAAAGGGTGAGCAGGGGTTATTTGAAAGGATGATCCCCTTACTCTGACTTAGAATTGAGAGTCCCTGCTTGTCGCAAGTGCATACCTGTGCCAACTAGAGATTCCCAATTCTAACACAGTTGAAATTGCTGCACATAGCCGTACACCTCTGCGACGTCATTTGACGACATATGGGGTGCCGGACGATGGGATGGCCGTTATTTTTGTAGTGAGTGCTGATGGAACCCATCCTTATGAGTTGTTCTACTCTTGGGTGACACTGCCAGCAGTGAATACGGATGATAAAACGTTTCACTCGTATACTCACACGTGGGTCCCAGCCAATTATACGCCATATCGGACACTAAAGATCCCCCTTTCAGCCTGGCAGCACAGCATTTGGTTTAATGGCGCCCTTCCCCATACGGTTGCACCGGCTAGAATGGGCCCTTTGTCAATTCCAGGGGCCACATGGCCGGTGCTTGCCGGATTTACGCCTCACCCCCGCTATTTGACTATTGCGGTGGATGAACTGCGTACGCTCCATACAATCCTTTTTCAGTATATAGGGCTTTAGTGCAATACTTTCACGTAATGTGCAGGTGGGTCCTGCTGTTGCGGGACTACCGGCTGGTCACCCGGCGGTTGTTATTAGTCCCGTCATAGTTAATTCGGTGATGGGCAAGCGCCCCCAAAATAAGGATGATTTTCCTTATTGGCTTGCCGAGAAATTTGACCAGCTGGAAGCCGTGTTTCCACACTCTACGGAGGTGGAGAAACACAGAATTCTCACCATTAGTTTGACGAAATACATTATCCCTGATGTGTCAGATTGTGACAACTGGGGAAAGATCTTTGCCGCGGTCTACTCGAAGTGCTTCGGCACTCCGTCTATGGCCGTGCTGCCCTCCGTCATTAAACGTGTTCAAGATCAGCACGGACCGGAGGCGGCTGTAGAGTTGGGAATGAGGCTTGTCGGAGTATTTGACATCGTTGCCCCCCTCGTCCTTGGTAATCTCAAGGGAGATGCGGTACAATTCCAAGTGGCAAATGGCTTAGCCCGCTTCGCTGAACTCGATAAGCCCAAAGAGTTACCTAAACTTATTGCGGAAGCTTATAAAACTATTGGCCGCAGTAGTTTGGGAGTTAAACCAACTGTAATCATTCGTGACTTGATACAACAAACTAAGGTGAGTTCGTCTAGTAAAGACGATCGTCCAGCTTTTCCAAAACAGAGTTGGAGAGCAAAGAAACAGGGAAAGCAGCAACAGAAACAGGGGTCTCGTCCTGCGTCTCCCATACAGCAGACTAGCTAACGCACTTATGATTTGCGCGATCGTACTAGTATTAAGTCGCCTGATAGATTTCAGGTTACTGAACAACGCTCTCCTCGTTCTTCACAGGAAACATCGATCTCACAGTCCGGTGGCGGAGACCGTGGCAAAGGTCGGGGTGCACAACAAGGTCGTGAACAACCCCGTCAGGCTGACGGTAAAGGCAAGTAAGACGAGTTTGCACGTCAACGTCCCCCGTTTCAGAAGAAGAAAGTTGCTGCACTGACAGCGAGGTATGCCACAGATAGTGAGAATGCAGCTTCGGAACCTGACATGGTCCCTAACGCTGCTCGACAGCACGGCGGAGGTTACAGTAGTGCGGCGGGGAACAACATTTACAACGCAACTTTTACAACGCACTACACTTACAACGCATTTTTTACAACGCAACATCCATTACAACGCATTCCATTACATAGCATGACACTACAACGCATTTTTAAAAACTACCTTTACAACGCATTCCATTACATCGCATACTACCTTTACAACGCATACCATTACAACGCATAATATTACACTACACTGTCCAACACTTACCCTACTGTTGCACCCCCTGGAGTTAGAATAGTAATTTTTACCCCTATACTATCCAACATTTTCCCTACTGTTGCACCCCCTGGAGTTAGAATAGTAATTTTTACCCCTATACTATCCAACACTTTCCCTACTGTTGCACCCCCTGGAGTTAGAATAGTAATTTTTACCCCTATACTATCCAACACTTACCCTACTGTTGCACCCCCTGGAGTTAGAATAGTAATTTTTACCCCTATACTATCCAACACTTTTCCAACTGTTGCACCCCCTGGAGTTAGAATAGTAATTTTTACCCCTATACTATCCAACACTTACCCTACTGTTGCACCCCCTGGAGTTAGAATAGTAATTTTTACCCCTATACTATCCAACACTTACCCTACTGTTGCACCCCCTGGAGTTAGAATAGTAATTTTTACCCCTATACTATCCAACACTTTCCCTACTGTTGCACCCCCTGGAGTTAGAATAGTAATTTTTACCCCTATACTATCCAACACTTACCCTACTGTTGCACCCCCTGGAGTTAGAAAAGTAATTTTTACCCCTATACTATCTAATACTTACCTTAAATGCAATTTAATATTATGCGTTGTAATGGTATGCGTTGTAAAGGTAGTATGCGATGTAATGGAATGCGTTGTAAAGGTAGTTTTTAAAAATGCGTTGTAGTGTCATGCTATGTAATGGAATGCGTTGTAATGGATGTTGCGTTGTAAAAAATGCGTTGTAAGTGCATGCGTTGTAAAAGTGTGCGTTGTAACGACATACATCCTAGTGCGGCAAGCACTGCGTCCATATCTGGAGGCGACAGCAACTGATACGTTCATTACCGCAGAAACTGCTGACACTAGAGTGGCTCCCCCTGACAGACTATATAACGGTAAACAGACATAATATCGAATTCAAAATATCGACAGGACAGAATATCGAGTTTTTAATATAGAATGGACAGAATATCGAATTGCCAAAATATAGTGGTGAAGAATATCGAAAATCAGGTAAGAAATAAAATATCGATTTAAATAATATAGAAGTAAGTAATATCGACAGTCATAATATAGTTGTTAAAAATATCGAATATTTTTATAGTGTTTTAAGTGGTAGTATATGTGTTAAAAATATGTATAAATTTTGGAATGTATGTTTGAATATTTTTAAAGTAATGAATTTTATGTTATTTAATTTTTGTGTAATTTAATTCCGTAGCGGGTTGTGGGTTTATAGGGGATTAGGGTGGGAAGTAATTTAATTATAGTACATTAAATAATAATTTTTAGGAATTATTAATTATTTTTAATTTAAATTTGCGTTTTACTTCTGTAGCGGGATGTGGGTTTATAGGGGAATAGGGTGGGAAGTAATTTAATTGTTATTAGGTAATTATTAATTGGTATTGAAAATTAATTGGTTGTTGATTAATTATTAATTGGTAAATAATTTGTATTAATTGGTAATTAATTAGTATTAACTGTTTAATTGATAATTATGTTAATTGTAATAATTTATTATTTGTAGCGGGTTGTGGGTTTATAGGGGAATATGGTGGGAATTAATGTAATTGTAAATAATTAATTATTGAAATAATTTTTGTATATTGCTAATTAATTTATTCTTAATTAATTATTAATTGGTATTAATTTTATTTATTAATTGTTGGTATTGAAAATTAATTGGTTCTTAATTAATTATTAATAGGTTATTAATAAAAAAACATTTGTATTTATAATAAATTAATGATTAAATATTGTGTGTTTGGTAATTAATTTTAATATTTTTATTTGGTATTAATAATTTATTTATTTTTAATAATATATTAAATTATTATTTTCCCTACTATTGCACTCACTGGAGTGGGAAGAGCAATTTTTACCCCTACGCTATCCAACGCTTTCCCTACTATTGCACTCACTGGAGTGGGAATAATAATTTTTACCCCTACGGTATCCAACGCTTACCCAAGAGTTGCACTCACTGGAGTGGGAATAGTACATTTTACCCTCCCGCTATCCAACGCTTTCCCTACTGTTGCACTCTCTGGAGTGGGAATAGTAATTTTTACCCCTACGCTATCCAACGCTTTCCCTACTGTTGCACTCTTTGGAGTGGGAATAGTAATTTTTACCCTCCCGCTATCCAACGCTTTCCCTACTGTTGCACTCTCTGGAGTGGGAATAGTAATTTTTACCCCTACGCTATCCAACGCTTACCCTACAGTTGCACTCTTTGCAGTGGGAATAGTAATTTTTACCCCTATGCCATCTGACGTTTTCCCTACTGTTGCACTCACTGGAGTAGGGAATAGTACATTTTGCCCTCCCGCTATCCAACGCTTTCCCTACTGTTGCACTCTCTGAAGTGGGAATAGTAATTTTTACCCCTACGCTATCCAACGCTTTCCCTACTGTTGCACACTCTGGAGTGGGAATAGTAATTTTTAGCCCTACTCTATCCAACGCTTTCCCTACTGTTGCACTCTTTGCAGTGGGAATAGTAATTTTTACCCCTACGCCATCTGACGTTTTCCCTGCTGTTGCACTCACTGGAGTGGGAATAGTAAATTTTACCCTCCCGCTATCCAACGCTTTCCCTACTGTTGCACTGTCTGGAGTGTGAATATTAATTTTTACCCCTACGCTATCCAATGCTTTCCCTATTATTACACTGTCTGGAGTGGGAATACTAATTTTTACCCTCCCGCTATCCAACGCTTTCCCTACTGTTGCACTCTCTGGAGTGGGAATAGTAATTTTTACCCTCCCGCTATCCAACGTTTTCCCTACTATTGCACTTACTGGAGCGGTAATAGTAAATTTTACCCGCCCGCTATCCTACGCAAAAAATATTGCATTTTTTTAAATAAATATTACGTTAATATATATGGATTTTTTTTTTTTTACTTACATTAATTATTTATTAATTTTAAAGTAATTTAAGTATTTTTAAGTATGTTTCAGTTAATTATATGTTTTATTTCATTAATTTTACATTAATTTTAAGACATTTAAAAAAATTCGATATTGTGACTAACTATATTTTTTACAACGATATTTAGGATTCTATATTTTTGTACTTACCTGTTTGGAGATAGGGCTTCGATATTTTGACATTCTATATTTTTCCTTCGATATCTTGGCAATTCGATATTCTTCTTCTCGATATTTCGTCAGTGATCCTATATAACATAGTCCTCCTAATTGAAGGTGACATACAACGTACAATTCAAGGGATTTTTTTGGATAATCTGACCTCTTCTTATGACATTCTGTTAGCGGAGGCAGACTGGCCCCCAGCTTTCATTTTAGAAGCTCCTAGAGGGGAGGAGGTAATCCTCCCGTCCTTTGCGCACACAGTGCCGAAGGACCAAGCTAAAAGGTTCGCTGAGGAGTGGGCTCTGGTACTTGCACCAGCTTTGTATCGTACTCAGGTGGGCTGGGATAAATTGTCCCCCAGCAATGAGATTCCATTGCGGTCTATGCCCCAGCCACAACCCCAATATCACATGCGTCGCGAAGCCAGACCTCACATCGCGGCAATCCTTGAACAATTGGAATATTAAGGTGTTATTGAAACATGTGTGTCACCAATGAATAATCCTTTATTCACTGTGACTAAGCCTGATGGGTCGTACCGCCTGGTTTTGGATTACCGGCATATAAACTCTCATTGCCGGACGTGTGCGGTACAAAATACTCACAGTTCGGCTCTCGTCGATAGTCTCGTGCGAAAAAGGTTTAAAACCACACTTGACATTTCCAATGGCTTTTACAGCCATAACCTGTCCTCTATTAGCAGTCAGTGGACAGCGTTTACTTGAGGCGGCAAACAAAAACAGTTTACAAGACTAGCCATGGGCTATAAAAACAGCCCTGGTGTCTTTGTCGCACGTATAGTCTCTCTTTTAGAGAGCATAGATCCAGATGCGTACTCGTATGTCGATGATATCTATCTCACAGACGATGAGCTGTGGCCGCATCTGTGTCGCATTGATCGCATTATAGTTATGTTCGCAGACTTCGGTTACAAATTCAATTTTGCGAAGTCTCACATTGCAGAGTATACAGTGTTGTTCTTGGGCTACGAACTCAACAATGAAGGTCGAGGATTGGCTCCGCACTTCCTGGAGAAGTGCGCATGCCTGCATGCTCCTACAACACTGAAGAAATTACAGTCTTTGCTGGGCTTTCTGAATTTCGGTCGTACGTACATTCCTGATTATGCCCAGCGTATCAAGCCGCTGTATGCCTTGGTACAACCTACTTTTTCCAAATCATGCTGGCTGCCGGAGCATTCAGCTATTTTGCAATTACTGCAAGCTGATCTTCTTGCTTCAAAATACTTACTGACACGTGATAACCGCACTAACCTGGTAATACGGATTGTGCCAGGCGCAGTGGGTTTCACGTAATTAACGTTCAATGAGGGCGACACCGTCCCCATTGCCTACAAATCACACCTGTACACTTCGGCTGAAATGCGTTTTTCCTCTGTCGAGAAAGTTCTTACGGCAGTACAGATGGCGATTCTCAAAGAACGAGCGCTGTCGCAAGGAAAACGCATGTTGGTTGTCACGCCATATCCTGCCCTTGAGGCAGTGACCAAAGCGAGTGTACCAAATTCTAAAGCTTTGCATCCTCGGTGGATACAATGGGTCGCTTCCTTGACATTGCCCGACGTCACCTATATCTTTGACGCCTCATTACAGACTCAGGAGTACTTACAGTATGAATTTGTTCATCCAGCTCCTCTGTCTTTGCGCCCGCTCGAAGATTACCATTGTGTCATTTACACTGACGGTTCTGCGCAACCGGCGACTGGATCGAAGCATGCCTATTCAGCGGCCTGCGCAATTGTGGTGGGTACTTTCGTGAATGGTGAATTCCAATCTGATGTCGTGCATAAGCAGTCATTGGGTGATTGTACCGCACAGTTGGCAGAGCTCCGTGCTCTGGTGCTTGCACTGGAGGTTGCCGATCCTCGGGTCACTACTCTTATAGTAAGTGACTCCTTTTATTGTGTTCAATCTTACAACGACAATCTACATTTTTGGTCTCAAAATGAATACCGTGATTCCAAAGGTAGCACAATTAAGCATAAAATGCTTTGGGTTCGAGTGGCAGAACTTAAAGAACATCTGCCTCTCGTGAAGGTTATTCACACTCTCGGTCACCAACGAGTTGGTGTCCATGCTGTCGGCAACAGCTTAGCTGACGAAGCAGCAAAAACAGCAGTGGCAACATATCTAGAAGCAGCAGTTACAAGATCCAAAAGTAAGATTGATGATGACATTATGGCAGCTATTGCTGCGACAGAAACGGGAAGTAATTACGCGAGAGGTTTCCCTTTATCGCTTAAGTCCTGATAAAGTCCCATTGGTGAGGATTAACGACGTTGGTGACAGATTGATTCCCAATGCGGACTCCAGACCATCGTTGATAACAGCAGCTCACGAAGGCCTGGCCTCTGCCCACGCCGGCGTTGCAGCTACTGTTTCTCTGTTACAACAACGTTACTGGTGGTGCGGTTTAAATAAACAAGCTTGCGCTTATGTTCTTGATTGTGACATTTGCCAGCAGATTAAACCTTCAACTGCTGCGCGCCCACCACAAACTCAGTTGTACATATCTAATAAACCACTAGGGTGTGTTTATCTAGATCACTGCGGTCCTTTCACCTCTGATACTGCGTACAAGTACATCTTGGTTGCAGTGGATTCGTGCACACGTTTTCTGTGGGTATGGCCACAAAGGAGTGCTGATACCCGTACTGTCATCAGGGATTTGCGTGTCTGTGTGGGAAGTTTTGCGTGTGGTACCTTTCATTCTGATCAGGGCCCTGCGTTCACCTCTAAGGCGTACAAAGAAGCCATGAGAAATTTGGGGGTCCAAGTCAAATTTTCGTCTCCCTACCGACTGAGGGTAATAGTGTGGTGGAGTGAATGAACCGTGACTTAAAGCAATCTTTGACAGCTAGGGTTTTAGGCACTGGCTGGAACTGGCTAGCCCATCTGTATAATGTCCAACGTGCACTTAATAATCTCCCTAGAAGGTCTCTGGGTGGGCGGACCCCATACATGATGCTCTTTGGCATACGAATGTTTGTCCCGGACCTTAATGGTCTAGACATGGCGGCGTCAGCCGCACCCTTTGACGTAGATGATCACAGTGCTGTATTGCAGACTCTACAAGAAGCCAGGGACAGTCTCGCGAAGGATCACGTGCCCTCCACATCTGATGCTGCGCTTCAGATTCCGGCAGTCGGCTGGCTACCTCGAGTAGGTGATCTGGTCCGTGAGAAGGTGAAGAACAAGAAGGAGTACGGCCCCTCTTATCGTGCACCGGTTCCAGTGCTTGGCGTGCAGGGTACACGAACAGTCATTTTACCTCCACTTCCTGGTTGCAAGGATAGTAGGTACATCTCTATTGACAATGTCAAGCTACAGCGAGTGGCCGATTCTTCTTAGTATGACTCCAGCGGTTTCTTGCCCTGCGATGCTGAGAAACTCTGTGTTGGCTCCAGTTTCTACCACCTTGTCTGATGTTGCCATCGAGATGCATACAGTTACTGGTCCTTTGTTGCTACCACCAGCTGGTGGTCTACCTGAAGATACTGAGTAGGCTTATCCTGCAGATGTACCATTGCCTGTTTTACAATCCACCGCAGTTAACCAGTCACGCTTCTCCTTTGACATTAACTCAATGACTTCCAATGCCCCATCAAAAGTTTAAATTTTTGCTGTCTGGTTTAAAAGACATTTTTTAATTCCCCCTTGGACTTACATTTGGCTGGTGCTCATATGTATTTTTTTGTTCATGTCCATTGGATTTGTGGTGGTATTTTTTCGTCTTGTGAATGGACACTACCTAAAAGAAAGATCGACAATTAGACTAATTGATGGAACTTTGGCCTCCCACTCCTCATCACATATCATGAAAAGGGACCAGACTTTTGTGAATATTACTGCCTGGCCTGTGTTGGATGGGATCGCGTGGGATGCTGTTAAATTTCAAATTCATGGTCCCACTGAAGTAATCAATGTGCCAAATGTATTTCGTGTTTCTAGGGGTGATGTAGTTAAGCAAAGCATCCGCTTAGATGATTGGGATGTTCAAGGCATAGAAGCACTATTTTCTGATTTGAAATATTATGCTACGTTTGATGCTGAGGATTTGTATTTAGATACTGCTAATTATGATGAGCAGTTTTGCTATCAACATTATGGCAATCATTTCCTTCATAAAGCCAATACGTTTAGAAATGTTGTAAATTACACGCAATGGGAACACTGTCCAGCGCCTAGGTGGGGCAGCTCCACCACGTTAGTGAACAAATTCACATATTTTTCTGATTCCAGTGTTTCAAACCCTGCCTCCTTTTACTTTAAGGTGGCAGCTGAGTCTGCCTCGAAAGTTAGGCTGACACACACAAAATTGTTATATTCCAAATCCTTTATGGATGATTTGGCAATCAGAGGTTATGATCTGTGGAAAGCAACTATCGATCTTAAATTGGTTTGGGGTTCTAAACCGTGGCAGGTACAAGGAACAGAAGCTTTGCATCGTGCCTGCCTCATCCCGAACCACATGTTGTTTATGAATTCGTCGATTTTTCAGACCACCTGCTTTGGATTGGCTACTTCTAAAAAATGTAATTCTCCCTCTACTCCGGATCTGGGTGCTTATCCTAATTGGGATAATCATACAGATCTGTCCCTGGATGCGTTGCAATCATACATTTCTAACACATCCTTCAATATTTCCAGATTAAATCCGGAAGGATGGTTAATATAGCAAACAAGCTCAGATTCCTGTCAACATCGTTTTCTGGATTTAAATCCGGGGTATACGCAGATTCGTGTGGACCCCCGTTTTGAATCATCTCATACTGTAACTACCTACTCTGTAGGGAAGTTATGCCAATCTTGGCTGCAACATTCCAACTTAGCATCTGTTAAACTTCATTTATCACAATTACATGACAAAATAGATTTGAATGATTTTGTTAAGGGTCCTGCGGGTGAAAGGTCCAAAAGATGGGTGAATGCTGTGTATAACGAAGTTTGGAAGCTGTCACAAATTGAAGCTGCATCCAGATTACGGGCTATTGATCAAGCAAATATGGAAAAAGTATTGGCTGTTATAGATAATAGCATTAACACCCTTTCTTCCAGAATTTACACGTTAGATAATATCGTTTCATCTGTTGTTGACATTGTGCAGGATGATATGTCTGTTTTATATCATGGTCAAAATCAATTGCGTTCTATAATGCAATTTGCATGGACTTTGCAAACGTTAAAGGCTGGGAAAGTCCCTTGGGACTACATGAATGCTTCATCTTTGTTCCTTCCTTTTAATTTAACTGCAAAACAACAGTTCATGTCCGTGAAAGATGCAACATACTCATTGCTGCACATTGAAAAGTTAGAACCTTTGCCTTTCTCTGTAGCCGAATTAAACTCCGCTGTGTGGCTTATCCACGGGTTAATCACATTAACATTTCCCCTGTTTAAGTTCAGTTCTTGTATGAAACATTATGCGCTAGGCAGATATGAACAACTGGGTACTGTCTTCCTGCATGAAGTTTGGTCCCTCCCATTCACATACAGGTGCGTGAGAGACGGTAAAGAGGTCTACTTAAAAGGTGAAGAGTGCACTTTCACTCCGGATCACTCTGTAGTATGTCGGCACATTCAAATGCATGGTGCATGCAATGTGCACACTCCTAATTTAGCTTGCATCCTGAAAGGGATTCCAGTGCCAGCCATTACACCATCATTCACGCTGCTGGCTAATGGTAGTTTTTTGCTCTTAAATAATGAAGCTTGCTGTGGGATGTTCGTGGGAATTCCCTACATAGTGACTGTATCACAGAGAGTAGTCTGCTGTAACAACTTCCCTTTCCCACCCCCGCATGGGCGGCTCGATGTATCCATCTGGCCTTCCATTCCAACCTTGAAAGCAGAGTTCAACAAGATGAGCAGAATAAGGGCTCTATTGTCTCAAAAAGAAGTCGCGTTGACTTCGTCCCGGGAAACATTTGTCCTTCACGTAGCAAACACGCGCACCGAGGTGCAAGCGCTTTTGAATACTGATCTCCCACTTCATTTTGGTGCCCTGATTCAGACTATCTTTAATGCCTCGTCAACAAGTGGCCTGGCACATTTTTTCAAATTTGTGGGCTCCAGCCTTGTGACCTCCTTCCAAACTATTTTTGGTGTGATCCCGGCATTTTTTCATTTGATTTTTTCCAGTGTCTTTGGAGGTCTCCCGTTGATTCTCTCCCTCGTGGCTGGGGTGCTGTGGTTGGTCTGCTTACTACTCAATGGCTGCACAATTTGTGTCACACGACAGCCTGTCCCGGCTGCTCCATCTTCGTAACCGGATGCTTGAATAGTATGGAACACTACCACTGGCAACCTTGAGCTTAGCCTATGGATTGTCTTTCCGGTTTCCCTACTTTACATGCGTACAACCTGTCTTTCATTGCCTAGAGTGTCCGTTCCAATGGGCTCTGGATTTGTGCTTGTCAAACTCGGTGTCTCCCGCCCCGTATTATGATCGACTAATGAGTCCCTTAGTGGCTCATGAGTTGGACTGTTCTGGTGTCAGGATTATGGCCTGTGGAGCGGTACATGGAGTCCTAGGGAATTGGGACATCGGAACGGCTGCAGATGACTTCCTGGCAAGAAGTTATCTTGAAGAACATGCCAGTTGTCCTCTGATGGTACTAGAGGCTCCAGTTGTTGACGAACATGTGTGTTCATTCACCTTACTGAACTGGATGGCAGACAATTTTGCAGGACGTTCCAATGATTTCCTCTTGGAAGCCGTTGCTACTTTCTGTGCTTATACGTTAATGGATTAAGTTGGATGTCGTCCAAAATTCCTTTACACAAACTTTTACCTTTTTATTCGACATCCATCGATAATTTTTTTCCCCTTTTTATGTTTTTTTTTCTCTCTCTCTCTTCGAACCTTCACTGCCTTTATATGGATTTCCAATTTGTGCTCTTAGTTCTGTTCTATCGAACTTGAACTCTGCGTTCCTTAATTGTATCCCTATTAGTTAGTGGTCCGATCAAGGGGGGGTGTAGTGAGAGCTGCAATTTATATACGTACATTGCTAAGTTAGCATAACCGCGTTAGATGTTAGAAAGCCATCTTGCCACTTTTGCTGCTTTTGCACACGACACTGCAGTTACATGTTATTATTTGAGAAATGCTTGCTCGCCTTTTCTTCACATGAGAACTCTCTGTTGTTCACATCTCTAGCCGTGAGCTGCGACCTTGGTCTGAACATTGTGTAAAGAAACAGTCTGGGTCGCTAGACGGTGCATGTTTTTGGGTTCAGGTTGCTCGGCCCACTATTTAGCCATAACACGCACACAGCTGCAAATACCTGAGAGTCGAGCGCTTTTAATATTGCAGGCTGCATGCTTAACATTCCCATTCGGAAGAAGAGCTTTCCCAGGAGCAGAGTACATCTGATCCTGTGATGTGATTCCACTAAGCCGATCTTTACGGTATGGGGTTCCCCATTCAAGCCTAGAGACCTTCTATTAGTCTAATAATATTAGTTTACTAGCGAAAGGAAGGTGGCTGTATTCCACTGTCATTATATTATGATTTCTCCTTTCATTTTCTATGGTATTGTAACTATGCTGATGGTTTTGATTTTAATCATTTGTCTGCTTATGTTAGCCAAAGTACAGCATCTTAGGATACGAGGTTTATAAATAAACTCTTTAAACTTTACCGTGTCTCTGTTTACTCTTGTTGTGGACTGATATGAGAATAATAATGAATAGGTATTTCTGATTCCCACCATTCCCATTCCTGAGAATACACTAAGTCGCTTGTTCTGGGTTGTCTATACATTGGGACCGCCGAGATAAATACGGATAACGAATGGGACATTGATGCTGATCGGATAGGGGTTCTGGGTTCTGGGGTGAGTTTTTGGTACACCACAATTCACTGAGGTCCTGGTTTCCTGCGCATAGTTATGTGCATGAGCAGAATCCTTGCAACAGCCTCTGAGGTACTTATGCCCTAGGTACATTGTATACCATATACTAGGGGCTTATCAGGCACTCCAGAATCCAATTAGCTATGTACCTAATGTACATGGAAACCATTTTACAGAGAAAGCAGATAGACTGGGGCCCTGAAAAGCAGGATCCCAGTCCAACTAAGTCATAAACCAGCAAAACACCAGGAAAAAAGTGGGAGTCAGATTCCACCTTCCTACATAACCCCCCCCCCCCCCCCAAAACGAAAGGAGATAAGGCCAACTGTAGGAAGGTGGAATCTGACTACATGGTTGCCCCCACTTTTTTTCTGGTGTTTTCATGGTTTTTGACTAGTCTGGCTGGGATCCTGCTATCCAGGACCCCAGCCTATCTGCTTACTCCCTTAAACGACATGGTGTGCACATTAGGTGCACTAGTGATTGGATACTGTGGTGCCTTATGAGTCCCTAGTAAATGGTACCTTAGGTACCAAGGGCATAGGCACTTCACAGGCCTACCAGGGGCTGAAGCATGTATTATGCCACCCCTGGGAAGCAGACTAAATCTGACACCACAGGCCTGCTACTACAGCCTGGGTGAGGTGGTGTTAGCACTCCTCACTGAGATATAGGTTCACTATATATGTAGCAATACGGGGCCATGGAAAGTTGAAGTTTCAGTTTTGGCACATGGAGGGCAGCCAATTAGGGGTGACTGATAGGTTTAAATGTGTGTGCAGGTGAGATATAGTGAACCAGTAACTGGTGTGGGAGTATGAGCCCACCCTTCTAGAGGGATAGACATGTACCTACTGTGGAAACACGGTAGAATCCTGAAGAGCCCTGGCATCACAAAATGGATGCCATCAGTCCCAGACACTTGCTGCCCTCCTGCTGATGACCGAAACTCGCAGTGGAGGAGGCCCAACAATAAGCATCCTGTCACAGGGAGGTGTGGCCACCTCCCAGACAGGGTTTAGTGTATTGGGGCTGGGTGGGTGCACTCCTAGAGTGCTTTGAAGTCCTGCACTGGGGAGCATTAGGCTCCTCTGTGAATACACCAGTTCAAACCGGCTCAGGGGCTACCTGCCCCTGCTCTGGCATGAAACTGAACAAAGGGAAGTGGGTGTAGCCACCCACTCCCCTGACCCTCCCATAGGTGGGGTCATAGAGCTAGTCCCTCCCTTCCTTCTAGTTTAAGTTAGGGAACCCTTGCAATTGCAAACTAGATATCCCGGGATGATGCTCTGAAGAAGAATCCTGGACCTTCGATGTTCCACCACCCCTAGAAGACTGAAGAATCTCTCTTGGAGTCAAGGAGTGACTCCCCTGCTTGGCAGGCACCAAACTTTGCAATCAATGGTTGCAAACGTTCCCGCTCTTGCCAGAGTTCGATGTCCTTGCATCCTAGGAAGAGGATTTCCTGACTTCTCCAAGGCTATCGCGAGTCCCCAGCGACGCTGAGGCAAGTGGACCCCAGGAGTGATGAGGAACAGCAATCCCTGGGTACCGTGCACTATTTTCAAGTGCAACCCCTTCACGGCGTTCTACGAACTTGTGCTTTGGCCCACATGTGGTCCAAGCCTCTAGGAAGATATCCACCAAAGATCAGAGGCGTACCCCATCCCGAGTGACCGTAGCCTCCTGTTGAATGAATCCTCCTGAGGTGTCTTTGCGATCCCTTGATGGTTGGCTTGTGGGTCCCCAGAAGACTTTTCAACAAAACCAAAGGGCTCCCCTGGTTGCTCCAAGCCTGCCCTGACTTACCTTCACTGGGTGAGTCCCTCAGACCTTGCTGGTCTGCACCGCTGACTTTTTACACTTTATACAAGACTTGCTGTTGCCAAGGCTTGTTGGCTCCAATCTGGTTGCCGACACCGCAGTAAGCTGCAGACTTTAAGGGATACGCTGAATCCAGCTCCTGGTCATTGTTGACCGCTCCTGCACCTCGTGGCTGAAGAGTCAAGACACCAGTGATCACCTGAAATTACCCGACGACTGTGGGCATCCAGCTTCCTTGCCCCGGGTCACTGCCAAGTGACTTTGAACACTGCCCCTCTGCTTTCAGGTCTTCCTTCTTCTGAATCCAGGCTTGGATTCCACTGGACACTTCTCCTGTCTTCACAAGCAGCAAGTCTTCTTTGGCTCCCATTGAAAACGAAGCCGCGACCCGACAACAAAAGACACCTATGCACCCGGCTTTCCTGGGTGAGGTAACTCCAGCACTACGGTGCTCCTGTGTGTGTTGGCTCTAGAACTATTTACCCTGTAAGTGACTTGCTTGTAGACTCTCCTGAAGTATCCTAAAACTCTAAAATTCCAACCACGACTTGCTCCATTGAAGTCAATTGGGATCCGCGGCTGTGTTCTCACACTGCATGCGTCTCCCGTGGGTCCTTTACTTACCTGCCTTGGGTGGATTAGTGAGGCCCCAGTACTTCTGAAGGCCCTAGGCCTTGTCCCCTTGCAAGTCGTTATCTCTAAGTCTCTTTTTTAGTATCTGGTCTGGTACGCCCCTAGGACCCCAGTCATATTTGTGCTTAACTTGTTGTGAAATGTTGATTTGTGCATATGTCCTTGACTTTTAATCTCATAAAGCGATTAGTAGAGTGTGTCTAGTAATAAATACATATATATTTTATATATATACCTGTGTGGTGTCCTTTCAGTTAGTAATTAACGAGATTATAAGGTAAAACAAGCTGCTTTACATTCCTCTAAAGACTTAGCCTGAAGGCTGCTCTCCACAGCTACCACTAGGATAGCTTTCTTTAAAAGGTTGTCTTAAACCTACTACCATAAGAGTCAAATTGTACTGGTGCAAGGTGTCCACTTTAACTAGTGAAGAGCATATACCAGGCCAACTTCTCACACTTACCGTGGCCAGTTGAGCCTTTATTGACTAAGTGGCCATATAAGGAAGCACCTGCACTAGCATGGTGGCCCCCTGTCTTATGGTCCACTAAGCTATTCCTCACCCTAAGGACATTAGAGGATCTCCACCATAGGAATTACTACCTGTGGTGTGTTTTGGCAAAGTAGAAGGCTGGTGAGGTGTCTGAGCAGAGAAGTGAGGCCCTAATAAAGTTGGCCCCAGCTTCCTCAGGTCAATTGTCACCATATATGCCTCTCTTTCCATGACTGAGATGAACTTTGCTCTAAAGGTCAACCTTTGGCTGCCTACAGCTGGGGGTTGGGTCCCTTTGGTTGGAATACTGGAGGGGCTGGGCAGGTTTGGAACCTTTGGGTCCCATGTTTGCCCTTGCCCAACAGAGTCCTGCTGGGGGAGGTCCCTACACAATGGTAATGGGGGTGCCTCAGTTTGTTGAGGAATTCTCACCTGGCTAGGGCTACTAGACTGGGTGCCCCTAATCTGCTGATGGGTGGGTTCCTCTGGACAGGGGGCCCTGTGGGGTCCACTGACCTTCCTGACCTCTGCAGCCCTGGGCTGACTGAGGCAGGGTAGAGAGGGGCAAGTTACCTGCTCCAGACTGGATACCACCTTGGAAAGTCCCACTGCCATCAGGGGTGTTTCCAGGCCAGGCCTGACTACCTCTGAGGCAGTCCCTTCACAAGGGGAAGGATCAGTTCCTTGAGGAGGCTGACCCTTACCTACTGTCTGGGGGGAAGAAGACTTATCTCCAACCCTTGTGCTCTCTTGTGGAGGAGAGTGGGCCATTATTTCAGGCTCCATCACTCCAAACATTTTTTGGGTTTGGGTTGTGGCCATCACAGCCCCACTAACTCTTTTAGGGCTGACCAGCATTGTTAGATGAGTTTGGTGTTCAACTTCAGCCCAGGCTAGAAATTTCCAGATCATTGCCCATCAGGCAATCTACAGGCAAGTTTGGGGACACTGCCACTCTTTTTGGGCCTGTGACCCCTCCCCAGCTGAGACTGACTATGGTCATGGGGTGATCTGTTCTGACACCATCTATGTTGGTCACCTGGTATTTAAACTCAGGTAAAAACTGCTGAGGGGGGACTAGTTTCCCTGTCACCATGGTGACACTAGCCCCTGTGTCCCTGAAGGCCACAGCTGTCTGACCATTAATCAGTGGCTCCAATCTGTACCTGCCCAATGCATTGGGACCTATGGTAAAAGTGGCAAATCCCATGCCACCATCAGAGTCAGAGGAGTCAGGTGAGGAGGCCCTTCCTAAATTGGGGCCTACCTCTGTTCCACTTGCAAAATAACCTAACTTTTTGGGTGCAATACTACCCCCTGGGGGATTACTACTAATAGTACCAGGAGGAATGGTAGTATTTGTGGGAGGAATATTTTCTTTGTTGACAATCCTGGGGCAACTGGGATCAGTCTTCCAGTGCCCAGGCTTTTTACAGACATGGCAATATGGTTTCTTTTCAGGAGAGGAAGGAGTTTGGAACCCACCCTCAGCAGAGGACTTTTGGGGCCCTGTAGTGGACTTATCCTTAGACTTATCCCCACCTTTCTCTTGGGGCTTGGTAGAATCTTTCTTCTGGTCACCCCCCTCCCCTGATTCTTAGGCCTTACCCTGGTTCTGACCCATTTGTCTGCCTGCTATCCCCATTCTTGGAGAGAGGCCAGATCAGAGTCCACCAGGTACTGGTGTAAAAGCTGTTTTTGACAATTACTAAGGATCTGCTCCCTCATAATCAAATTGTACAATCCTGAAATGTCATGCACTTTGCTGCCATGTATCCAACCTTCCAGAGCCTTATTAGCAAAGTCTACCCAGTCTTGTTTCTGAGCTTTTTGGGTGTCTCTGAACTTCAACCTATACTGTTCAGTGGTTAGGCCAAACCCATCAATCAGAGCACTCTTCAAGACCTTGTAATCATCAGCATCCTCTTCTCTTACATTGAGGAGCTTGTCTCTACCTTTGTCTGCAAAGGAGAGCCATACGATTGCGGCCCACTGACCTTGAGGGACCTTTTGTACTTTACAGGCCCTCTCCAAGGCATTTATCCATTTGTGGATGTCATCCCCACTCTGGTAGGAAGGGACAATCTTACTTACGTTTCTATGGTCATAGGACCTCTCCCTATCTCTAGGGAAATTGCTGCCACCAAGGGACTCTAGTCTCTCCTTTTTACTAGCGCTGTAGAGCTCCAGGGCTTCCTTATCTAAGGCCATCTGCTGCTTTCTGAGGTTGAACTGGTCTTGCTCATACTTCAGCACTCTCTCTCTCTTCTCCTGGGAGGTTTCCCTCCCTCTGTGAGAAGAAACAGAGGTTCCTATAGAGGAGTTAGACTGGATAGATCCCCTTGACAGAGATCTATCCCTTCTAGCCCTGTTGTCAGGCCTACCAGGAGGAATAACGGAAGTGGCATTATTGTCATCCTCCTCATCCTCATCCTGGTGGTCTGTGTTCACCAGAGTCTGGTCATAGTCGCCAGTCTGGTCAGTATTAGAGTTAGGGTCAGGGGAGTTTCCATCCCTGGACCCACCCTCAGGTGCTGCCACACTGTCTACATCATCAGGCCCACTAGGACCTGTGATATCATCCAGTTTCAGTATTTTTATGAGATGCTGGGTGGATGGACTTTTTCCTGTCTTCAGCTTCCTAATGGCACATAAGGCCCTAAGCTGAGCAAAGGAGAGATCCTCATATTTATAGGGAAGGAGCTCACTGGTTCCTGGTAGGGACCCACGGGTTCCTGGCTGGTTCGACATTACTAATGTGGTGTGGTGTATTGCACTACCTACACTAGTGTGGCCTACTAAACTCTCTTGAGTTGTAGAAAGGGTGTGCTATCCCTTAACACACAACTCTAAGTTCAGTAGAACTTACTGTAGCTAAACTTGATATTATATGTACCTCAGGTACCTTTATGTTATGTTATTTGAATTTATTGAGCGCACAGCTACTCGGAAGTGTCCCGGCGCTAACAACAAAAAGGCGGCCAAACTACAGATATCCATCAAAACAGCAATGTCTTCAGGGATTTTCGAAACAAGAACAGATCACAGATAGCCCTCAGAGACAAGGGAAGAGAGTTCCAAGCAAGGCAGGCTCTGTGGGCAAACGAATTGTCTCCCAATCGAACATGCTTAAATTTGGAGGTCTCCATAAGCAGCAGTGAGGATGACTTCAACTGTCTCCTAGGAATATAAAAGGAGAATCTGTCCTGCAGATACTTGGGGCCCAGACCGTAAAGGGCCTGTTGAACAATGGACAGCATTTTGAATTTAAGGCGAGATTCCACGGGAAGCCAATGAAGTGCCCGAAGTTGAGCCCGAGCGCTTTGCCAGGGGGACAGACCGCCCAGAAGTCTGGCTGCCGAATTTTGGACCACCTGCAGTTTCCTTACAAGGTAGCCCGGGCATCCTACCAGGAGGGCATTAGCGTAATCTAGGCGGGAGAGAAGCAGAGCACGCACCACCGTCTCTCTGTCCCTAACTGGGAGCAAGGGTAAAAACTTCTTGAGACTCCTAAGAAGCCCAAAGCAGGTGCCCGCAAGTTCTTTTATGTGCGAGGCAAAGTTCAGGTTTTCGTCGAACCAAACCCCAAGATTTTTAACGGCTCCATTGATCGCCGGGGGTCAAGGAAAGCCCGAAGGCCAGAGTCTTGTTCTAAACTCAGAGGAAAAAGAGCCGAACAACAGGACTTCCGACTTAGTCTCGTTGCATTTCAGCTGTACATTGGCCAGCCACTGAAAGACAGAGGACAGACACTGATGAGGTCTAACCACCGAGTCGTCCGCCTTATTCCAAGTAAACAGCAGTTGGGTATCATCCGCATAGGCCATCACTTTAGCCCCCAGAGTGGTTTTCAGTTGATCAATTCAATTGAGTTTATCTGGTAAAACAAAAGCAAGCTGGAATCCCACACGCTGCACACCAATGTGAGAAGGTGGCCTGATATATGCAGTCCACTAGTTCTAGTGGGCACCTTGTATCAGTCCAAACAACCCCTTATGGTGAATGGTTAAGGACAACCTTATATGAAAGCTATCCTAGTGGTAGCTATGGAGAGCAGCCTTCAGGCTAAGTCTTGAAGGAATGTAAAGCAGCTTGTTTTACCAGTCTATAATCTCTTGAATGATCAAATGAAAGGACAACCACACCAGGTATATATTTTAAATATATGTATTTAGGTTAATACACACCCCTCTAGTCTTTTTATGAGGCTGGAGTTCGAAGTACTTTAGTTACAAGTGATTTAGCATCAGTAAAAGCACAAATACACGTTTGGGCCCTAGGGGCGTATCAAACCACATACCAAAAAAGTGGTATAAGAACCACGACTGGAATAGGCACTAGGCCTATTGCCTCTAGAATCACTGGAACCCCAAGAACCACCCAAGGTAGTGACACAGGGGACCCACGGGAGTTGTATGCAGTGTGGAAACTCAACCGCGGGTTCCTATTATCTTCTAAGGGCAATGTCGCGGGTGGAAATTTAAAGATTAGGGAGTCTGGACCAAACCCTTTTGGACTTAAGAAGTTCTAGGGCTAGCACCCACGAGAGCACCGGAGTACTCGAGTTACCTCACCCAGGGAAGCCGGGTGCATAGGTGTCTTTTGGTGTCAGGTTGCGTTGTCGATTTCAATGGAAGCCTGCAAAGAACTGCTGCTGCCGTGAAGAGGAGAAGTGTCCGAAGAGATCCAAGCCTGGATCTAGGATGTAAGGAACCTGAAAGCAGAGGGGACAGAGTCTGGGTCACTTGCCAGTGACCTAGGGCAGGATAAACCAATGCCCACAGATGTCGGGTGCTTCAGGTGAGTTGATGGGTGTCTTGACTCTTCAGCCACGAGGTCCAGGAGGCGTCGATGAAGTCCATGAGCCGGATTCGAGCTGTCCCACAAAGTCTGTTGAGTGCTGCGGTGTCGGCGACCAAAAAGGACCTAACAAGCCTTGGCAACGGCAAGTCAATGGAAATCAAAGAAAGGACTGCGGTGAAGACCAGAAAGATCTGAGGGACTCACCCAGTGAGGGAAAGTCAGGGCACATCTGGAGCAACCAAGTAAGCCCAATTAGGAAAGGAGTCGCCTTCATGGGGACCTGCTAGCCAACGGGCTAGTGATCGCGAAGGAGCCTCAAGCGATCGCACTTGAAGCTGGCCCACAGGTCACTCAGGGAGTGGAGGCCAACAATCTTTGGTGCAGGAGGTGCTCAAGGCTAGGGCTGCTGCAAAAGTTCACGGTGTCCAGGGGTCATGGTTCCACATCACCCACGATAGCCACGGGCCTCAGCTTTGCTGTGGACTCAGGGTAGCCTCGGCGAAGTCTGGAAATCCACCTCTGGGGATGCAGAGAGTTCGGCGTCCAGCAGGAGCTTCAGAATTGCAGACCGGTCAGTTGCTTCATTGGTGCCTGCCAAGCAGGGGAGTCACTGCTTGACCCCAAGGGAGATTTCTTCAGTCTTCTAGTCAGGACAGAACGTTGAAGGTCCAGGATGTACGTTGCAGAGTTTCGTCCAGGGTAATCTAAAGTCCTAGGGACTGGATTCCTATACTTATACTAAGTTTAGGGGATGGACTAACTCTAAGGCCCCACCTATGGGTGGGCCAGGAAAGAGCGGTGGTTATACCCATTTCCTTTGTCCAGTTTCGCGCCAGAGCAGGGGCAGGTAGCCCCTGCAACCGGTTTGAACTGGAGTATGCACAGGGACACCAAGTGTGCCCCCAGTGCAGGACTTCAAAGCACCAGAGAGTGCTCCCGCCCAGCCCTAATACACATCAGCCTGTCTGGGGAGGTGGGGACACCTCCCTTCGACAGGAAACCTATTGTCCAGGCCTCCCCTGCCGGAGTTTCGGTCAGTAGCAGGAGGCCAGACCCGTGTGTGTGGCAGATGCATCCATTTTGTGATGCCAGGGCTCAGGAAAGTCCTACCGGGTTTAGCCAGTGTGAACATGTCTCTCCCTCTAGAAGGGTGGAATGCTACCCCCGCCGCCAGAATTGGCGGGGGGGGGTAGTATTCCAAGGCGTTTGACACCAAACACAACATGTTTTGATGCAGCCATCCCAAAGTTAGCATTTACCACAAGGTTATAATGCACTTAAGAGTATATGCGATGGCTGTATCACAGAACAAATATGAAGAGGGGTCAGCGCACACCTATTGTTTAACTTAAATGATCAACATCGTCGACAAATGATTGCGTGCAACCCAGAAAAAAGGTAGCCAGCCTGTGCTAAAATATGAGGGTCTGGTGGACTACCACCAGTATACTGGATGCACAGCACAATACAATCGATTAACGCTTCAACACATTTAATAAAAAGACCTAAAATAATCAAAACCGTTTTGAATTTCAATATTTATAAAACATTAATTATTGCAGCATCAAAAAAAGAAATACTGTTTTTGTCATCAATTAGAATCGAAGTAAACATACATGTGCAATATTAAGTCTATTACATATTGCTGTTTGTTAACATCAGAAACATAAACAGATAATCCAGCTGTCAGCAAATATTCCAAGATTGCATGAATCATGCCCAATGCATTTCTGGATTAGAATAAATCCCTTCTTCAGGGGCCACTGTGAGAATAAAAGTGAAAAAACTTGTGTGAAGGTTTCCACATATTGAATTTAAATATAGTTCATAATATTAATGATAATGATGCATCGTCTTACATTTCCAGAAGTGCAGAATTAAATCCTGTACGCATTCTGCCCAAAGCAATTACCGAAGCAGAGTGAAAAAATATGAAAAGTGAATTTAAGCAGCGTTCAAAAGTGTGTGTTTCAAAGAAACATAGTGAACATGCTCAGTAGATCAAATAACGTGAATGCGTGATTAGTGAACCAATCCTATATATAGACCCCCGTGTGCTACGTTGTAGTGAATGAGCCACTTTTGTGGTCTGACACCCTATGATGACCCTCAACCACCACCATTTTGTACTGACTTAAGTGTGTTATGTTACCCTAGCCTTAATGTAGGATGGGTTTGCATATGCCTGCTTCTCTTCTGTCCTGTAATCTTGCTGTCTTTTGTTAGAATAGTCTTGCCAAGAATAGGAGGTATGGGATGTCGAGGTGCAGTGTTGTGGGTGATGGTGCACACATGTGCTCAATGTTGGATACTGAGGGATTAAGTGTATAATGTTATTTGGGTTAGGTGAATTATGACTTTGACCTATTGGCTTTGACGTGGTCTAATGTCATTCTGCGTTCTGACTTTACCTTGCATCAAATTTTTCTGTGTGCACAGTGGTGCTTGTAAGTTGTGTGGATGAGAATTATAGGTGCTGACTATTGCCTTTGACATGGTTTCATGTCATCCTTGCTTTTCTGATTTTATCTTGCTTTGGGCCTTTGTGTGCATGGCTTAACTAACTCCATTTTCATGACTGAAGCCATTTTCTGTGCCTGCACGAAGCTGCAAAGTGGGGAGGGCATGTTCTGGTCTTCCTCCTGTTTTTCACACTTTACTGACTAGAGAGAACTGGTTCTTATCAGAGGAATGTACATGGTCTGTCTCGGAGCCATAGCAAAGACCTGATCAACCGATGCGGTGGCCTTGGAGCAGGCTGGTACGGGCTCTCATGAGAACGAGGGGGCGAGGCTTGCTAGAAGCTTCGCTGTGTTTGAATTTGTATTAAAAAGGGGAGCCTACACTGGCCTGGTGGAAGTTCACGCCGTGGAGCAGACGTGCTGTCACAGAAGAGTGGAGGCTGGTGTCACCTTTGAGCTTTCGCCCGGTTCAAGCAATGGACTCCCCTTGAGCGAAGTGGGGTGAACTGATGGAGCAGTAGGTGAGGTGTCTCTGCTACTAACTGTCTCTTGATTCTTTACTGATTCTCTCCTTTCCTTCTTATTTTCTGATTCTTATATCCATACATATATATTTCTACATATATATATTTGCTTTGATTGTGTATTTCAATCGGTTATTTGATATGTGAGAGTCTGCCATGATCAATATATATTCTGCCTGCCTGTGATTGAAGTATTGTGTTAATAAATTTATATAATCCATATGTTTGAATTCGTCTTTTCCTTGAAGCAGGAGATGTGGACTCTTCTTGGCCAAGTATTCTGTTGTAGAAGGATGGGTGAATTCCCTTCTAGCAGGTAATTATGCTATAGGAAGTTGTTCTACTCCTGGCAAGTGATGTGTAAAATATATCTAGCTCGCGTTGTGTGTGTTACCTTGGTCTAGAGGAGACTCATATGTTATATTGTTTTCTTGCCTTGCCTTTGGGGGGGTGTTGAAAGTTTGCCCACCTTAGGAAGTGCTGTGTATATGTTATATTCCATACGTTTGGAACTGATGTTCTCTCCCTGGGAAAGTGACAGTACATTCCTTGGTCCAGGGGAGATCTAAGTTTGGCATTACATACGTATAAAATGCTTACTTGAGGAAAGAAGCCTAAAACTGCAGCTGACAATTAACACGTACTACTGAAGATGGACGAATAAACTGACGGAAGCCCTAGAAATAGAGAAAGCGTGTTTACTAAATAAATGTGCTACTAGAGAAAAAACCTAAAAAAAGGTGAAAAAGAAGAGCCTGAGCAAGGTTAACTTACGGCTGTGTAGCAGCCGCAGTGGTAAACTCATGGAACGCTTAGCCTAACAGCCACTTAAAGACTAGTATTTGAGAAAAATATAGGTATCAGTGATGTTTAAATGTAATGAAATGCACCGATAAATATGCCTAATATCACTGTCAAATACCTGAAACTGGTTGAAAGCCACGTCAACGCCCGTTGTCAAAGCCAATAAGAGGCACTGTTGGCAAGAAAAGCTGCGAACACAGAACACAACTAAGACGGCAACGCTTTGACTGATACTCCAAGATCCTGTTAAAGGAAAGGCAATGACAAATTGTTATTAAAAACCATTCGCGTACTACCTTGTACGCAAAAAGCAACTACAAAAACTTATCAAGCCTACCAAACTAGAGCAAAAACATTAAGGACATGTTGACACAAACAAAGGCAGTAGAGCATGAACAATTCATTGGGATGCGAAAATGCTTCAATTGTGTGAATTGCAACAATGTTATTACAGGTAACATCATTAATCATCCCCACTCAGGGAAACCCATTTCACTGAGATACAATGGCGATTGCAATAGTAGCAACGTTATTTACACCATCAAATGTCCATGTGGTCTTCTTTATGTTGGGAAAACGTCTCACAAAATTAAAGTCAGAATCTCTGAACATAAAAGCTCTATACGTACTAAAAGATTGAAATCACACCTTGTGGCACACTGGGTTAGAACACCAATACACTAACGCCCAATTGAGATTTATCATCCTTGAAAAAATCGCATTCAAACCTGACATGGAGATCGTCAGGTTATTAGCACAAAGAGAAGTGTGGTGGACTAAGTACTTACAAACTTTATTGCCAGGTGGGCTTAATGACAAATTATAAATGCAATGTTTTCTTGAATTACACTGGTAGATTGTGAGTAGGCATCTCCCTTGGCAATTATTAATATTGCTTTCATCATATTCATTTTTTCATTTCATTTTCAATTTGGCTTTGTTGGTGGTCTTTTTTATGTTTATTTACATTTCCTTTGCTCATGTTTTATTTTTCTCACATTCAGCTTTTATTATTATTTTTAACACATCTATTTTTGGCAAAGTTAATTTCACTCGGCACATTTCTTTGGGCTTCACTAGTTGTGTCGTTTTCTATACAATTCGTGGCACACCAGCAGTTATCAGCACTTTGACATCCCTAGTTGGCGCCTACATTAGCCGATTAGTAGTCCTTCACTTATGTCAGTGAGAAGTGATTCCGGCACCATTTATCGGTGACCGCTTCTCACGTCATTTCTTCTGTTCCGAATTCAGTTGAACAGTGGAATAGTCCATGCAAGAACTGACAACGCTCTAGTTTGGTAAGCTTGATAAGTTTTTGTAGTTGCTTTTTGTGTACAAGGCAGTGCGCAAATGTTTTTTAATAACCATTTGTCATTGCCTTTCTTGGAGTATCAGTCAAAGCGTTGCCGTCTTAGTTGTGTTCTGTGTTCGCAGCTTTTCTTTTCAACAGTGCCTCTTATTGGCTTTGACAACGGGCGTTGACGTGGCTTTCAACCAGTTTCAGGTATTTGACAGTGATATTAGGCATATTTATCGGTGCATTTCATTACATTTAAACATCACTGATACCTATATTTTTCTCAAATACTAGTCTTTAAGTGGCTGTTAGGCTAAGCGTTCCATGAGTTTACCACTGCGGCTGCTACACAGCCGTAAGTTAACCTTGCTCAGGCTCTTCTTTTTCACCTTTTTTTAGGTTTTTTCTCTAGTAGCACATTTATTTAGTAAACACGCTTTCTCTATTTCTAGGGCTTCCGTCAGTTTATTCGTCCATCTTCAGTAGTACGTGTTAATTGTCAGCTGCAGTTTTAGGCTTCTTTCCTCAAGTAAGCATTTTATACGTAGCACACGCAGGTCTTTACATAGAGGTGTACCACATTTGGATTGGTTCACTGACCACGCATTCACGTTATTAGATCTACTGAGCATGTTCACTATGTTTCTTTGAAACACACACTTTTGAACGCTGCTTAAATTCACTTTTCATATTTTTTCACTCTGCTTCGGTAATTGCTTTGGGCAGAATGCGTACAGGATTAACTTCTGCACTTCTGGAAATGTAAGACGATGCATCATTATCATTAATAGTATGAACCATATTTAAATTCAATATGTGGAAACCTTCACAAATGTTTTTTCATTTTCATTCTCACAGTGGCCCCTGAAGAAGGGATTTATTCTAAGCCAGAAATGCATTGGGCATGATTCATGCAATCTTGGAATATTTGCTGACAGCTGTATTATCTCTTTATGTTTCTGATGTTAACAAACAGCAATATGTAATAGACTTAATATTGCACATGTATGTTTCCTTTGATTCTAATTGATGACAAAAACAGTATTTCATATTTTGATGCTGCAATAATGATTTTTTGATAAATATTGAAATTCAAAACTGTTCTGATTATTTTAGGTCTTTCTGTTAAATGTGTTGAAGCGTTAATAGATTGTATAGTGCTGTGCATCCAGTATACTGGTGGTAGTCCACCAGACCCTCATGTTGTATCACAGAACAGCCATAAGGAAGTATTTTAGAAAGCTGCAGAGGGACTCAGCTCATGCTTGGGCACCCTCTCACATAAAACCAAGCACTCTGCCTTCAGGATTGTCAAGGCCTGCCATAGGAGTGGCTTATAGGTTTATATGTGTCTGTATATGGTAGTGATATAGGTAGCCTATACCACTTTAAGGTGTGCAAGTACACCCTTACCCAGACTGCAGTGGCAGACCTGTGGTGCCATTTTGGAGTGCTTCCTTGGGTGGCATAATACATGCTTCAGCCCCTGTTAGGCCTCTGAGGTACCTATGCCCTAGGTACATAGTATACCATATACTAGGGGCTTAAAAGGCACTCCGGAATTCAATTAGACATGTACCTAAGGTACATAGAAACCATTTTAGAGAGGAAGCAGCTAGGCTGTGGTCCTGATTAGCAGGGCCACAGCCAGACTAAGGTAAAAAAACAGTGAAACACCAGCAACAAGTGGGGGTACCCATGTGAAGCCATGAGGCTGACGGCATGATCGGAGTCACCAGCAATCCAGTGCACCTGCTGCATCCCGGGACACTGGTCCCCGAACCAGTCCTGACCGCCCCTGCAAACCCAGGGCTCAATGCCCACCTGCCGACCCCGGAGTGTGTCGAAGAGGGCCCACCACATGCCGGTGCAATCTCCAAGCCTGAGGCCTGCGACTGTGGCAGCTACCTCGGACCATCATGGCCTCCGCAACACAGGCCCACAGCACTCCTTACTCATTGACGTACTTCACCGGCATGCACAGCGGACAAGTAGGTCACACATTTGTAACTGAGTCTTGATTACACCATGGCAGTGAACATTATTTAAGGCAGAGTGTATGTCACTATACTCCCTTCGATGTGGTGCCACCAAGTCTGTGCATAGCATTACAACCACACGTGGCTGTGGGCCCACGCAGACTACTGCCCTCGGCCTACGCTGCGCATGAGTCGGTCACAGATTTGGAACTGAACAAATGCAGAATACATATCATTGCATGCAAGGAGAGGCATAAGAGGATGACGCGTTGCAGTCCGGAGGGAATAGGATCATCGTTACGGAGGTGATCGAACACGATCAACAACTGCCCTGGTGTCACTAACTCTGTGCATCGCAAGCCAACAACATGTGGCTGTGGGCCACTGCTGACCGCTGCCTCTGACCTACACTGCGGTCCAGTAGTTCACAGAGTCTTGATTTAGCGATGGCGGAGTTCATATCAGTGTACCGGCATCATCACTAAGTCTGTTCCCCGACATTCATGGACAGTCTCTGGTTTTACATTGGTGCAGTTTGAGTCTATGGACTAGGGGGTAGTTTTCATCCTCATGTGGCTGTCACTGAATTGGTGGTGGCAACGAGGCTGTCACTTTCCACTCCTCCATTTGCTGCTTCCGGACAACATCAGACCTCTGCATCATGCCCTGGAGGACACCTTCCACTGTCCCCCGCAACCTTCTGCCACATTCACATCGGACATCGATGAGGACCCGCACAGTCCGCGTGGCCCTACCTCAGTGCACCGCAAGTCACTGTCCCGTGGCGGTGTGCCTGTGCCGACCGCTGTGCATCCAGGGCCACTAACTCTGTGCAGCTTACGTCAGGGACCCTGTCTGAATGAATACTGGATGACCTCTGTGACGGTGGTCTTGGGTTCATCGACGCCATGTGCATGTGGCCCTGTGCTGTCCGCTGCCTCGGGCCTCAACTGCGGACCACCAGGGCTCACACATCAAATCGAGCCCTGACCGGCCCGGACCTCACAACACCGCTGGAGGCACACGCCACCATTGCAAGGGCGAACTCCATCCACCATCCGCCAGAGTCGAAACAGTGGTACTGGCAGTCTGATGGAGTTGCTCAGGCCTGTCGTGGATGCCATCATCTGCCTGATCACCTGCTCAGCACTCCAGGTGCCACTGACTCAGTGCACCACATCCCATGTACCGTTACTAATTGAGTTTTGTGCTGTGGAGAGGTTGCGAGTGGGAGACCTGTAGCGTTGATGAGGAAATTGATGCAGGTGTAACACACCCCACTGCACCTGCATCAGGAATAACCCGAAGGGACACAATCCTAGCAATTTCTTCACATGAGTGCGCTCATCTCTAGTGCCCCAACCTCAGTGCACTGCAACTCACGGACACTTCTGTTTGAATGTTGGGTGACCGCTGTCCTTGCTCCGGCTCCCTCCATGTTGCTCAGCAGTTTACTCTGTCATGCAGGTGTTTTCTGTTTCCATTGCACTGGTGTCCACTGTTCAAGTTGTTGCCAGCACAAAGCACTCCGTGCGGGCTGGCTTATACTCACCCCACATACATCCAGCACAGGCGTCACTGTACATGTGGCCCTGCCAATAAAGGGGCGGGGCGGGGCGCACGTGCCTGTAGCCAGTTCAACATGATATATGCGTGTGCCCCTCTGATTTTGTTGTATGCATGAGGGCCCTGGGCCCTACGTCATTAGATTGTGCTGTGTACAGCGGACGCGAACATGTCACCGCAGGCAGCGGCTAAGACCTTGGACATGTAGCTTTATCGTCAGCCACTCAATACGTATGAGGAGTGGACTGGGCCGTCGTACGGAGGTCCAGCGTCGGGGTGTGAATGATGATTCTGTGGTTCTGGGCGTGGTTCATTGGAGGACATGTGCACATGCATGTGTATCTGTCGCGGTGTGGGTCTCCTTTGTGGGGTGTAGGTGGTCCCTGTTGGGACTTGAACACCCACGTATTGGATCTACTTTGGCTTCCGTGAGTTCTGAGCCCACCCACACCTGTTCGGCCACCTCCTTTTGGCATACTGACACCTGGCATTGGAATGCGATGTGTGCCTCGGTGAAGTGTTGGGATCCAGCCGTGGCTGCGGGTGCTTCCTGCTGTGTGGTCTGTGCAGGGGCTGGGGTCTTCTCTATGTAGCTTGGCTGCCCTGCTCCTGGGGGTGGGTTGCCTGAGAAGTCTATGAGCTGTTGTAGGGTGTCGGTGTCGAAAGTGTGGAGGTCCTCTTCAGCATCACTGATGAGTTGTCTGGTCTGCTCTGCTGGAGGTGTTGTTTGTCCCTCTGCAATGTGAAGGGGAGATGCTTGTTGACATTGTGTCGGCATGAATGTTGATGCATTGTTCAAGTTTACATACAGACTGCATGAGAATGTACATTGTGACTGTTTGGGTGGAGGGTACTATTTGATGCGGGACAGTGAACATTTGGACTACATGATGTAGGTGAGGTTGTACACATATATTTTCATCTCAGTTTCCTGCTATGTCAGATGAGATTGGCCATTTTCTATGCACAGGCGGACCCAGTTGTGTCCTCTGTTCTGCAGTGTAAGTGTTGCACTGTGTACCACATTGTCGTCCATGTAGATCTGCTGTCATTGCTATGTGTGTGTGCTACATTGTGGGAGATTCGCCCCTGCAGTTGTGATTTTGCTGCCCCTTATTCCTTGGAGGCGGTGTGCCTTTGACTTTTGTGCTTTTAACGTGCAGTGATGTTGGTGACTTGGGTCATTTGTGCTCTTGGACGTTTTTTGTATTCTTGTGCATTGTTTGTCTGCAGATGTATTGTTGACGTCAGTGGTTGTTTGTGCACGTGGATGTGTCAGAGTGTGACCTGCTCCTTTACGGATGTGGTCCACACTCAGCCACCTCAGTCTTGTGGCGTGCACAATGTCATGGTAATTGTACTCCAGTCTTGCTGCTCGTCATGTAGTGTCACTTGCATTGTTCAGTGTGGCTCACAAATACGCATCTTTGCTGTGTTTCGCACGGGTGCATGTGTGTGTTATGGAATTGGTGATGTGTGGGGGGACCCCTTTGGGCACATGGTGGACGGGGGCCTACTTGATGTTTGTATGTGTGCTGCAGTGTGCCACAGGGATCAGGGACATGACCCAGTGTCTTGGGTCTGCAGTGTGCTACACGTCGTCGTGCATGTGTGCCATTGTGCCCGTCACCCCAATACACCCAGTCCCTGTTTGTTTCTTACCCTGTTGATGTTGTGTCAGGTCATGTCGAGCAGTGGCCGGATTCCCGACTCCTTGCACCGTCTCCACACTGATGACAGTGGCCACCATTTGCTCCAGCTCCTCCTGTGGCGCAGGACTCCCACCTCCATTCGCCGTTGCTGCCTTCCTGTTGGCAGCAGGTTTCTGCTAGGTTTGGCTTTTCACATCATGCCAGCGCATCTTGGCCTCCTCAACACTATGACTGCATTCACGATGGAATTACATTTTTCCGTCTGTGTTGCCAATGACACGGTGGAGGTGACGGACAGATGTTGTTAGTGTTCTGTCACCTCCGTGACGACGATCCGGTTGTCATGCGGACTGAACAGCGTCTTCCTCTTCTCCTTGGCCTTCCCCAACCCCGAGGTTCCTTACTGGTGGTCTGTGGGGCTTGTGGGATTCGCGTTGACCTGGGTACACGGTCCGGGTGCATCCATGTTGCTACGCATTATTTTGTTATTGGTGTGTTTTTCTTGTTCTGCTTTTATAGTGCATTTTCCCGCATGACGCATGGGAATTGCAGGCCTGTCACTGGTTATCGCTGATTTTTGTATCGCGATTGGCCTCATCGCAACTTTTTTCTTGTTGGTGTTTTGCATTTTTGCGGCGTTGCGTTGATTTTAGCGCGGTCATTTGACGCGTTATCATGGGACTATCGCATGGTGCCGCCGGGTTGAGAGTACAACGTTAACACTGTGTTATTTTCCTGTGAGCCCTCTATGGCCACTGGGTCGTGTCCACTCTGGTTAGAGGAAGTAGAACGTCCACAAAGGAGCACAGGACGGCTGTATTGTTTCCCTTCCAAATGCCCACTCACCCACGGGGTGCCTTGTGGGGCAGGGCAAAGGGGTTCCGGATCCAGGAGGGAGGTACCCTCTCACAGGGCCACAAAGGAGAATGCTTGCAGGCAGGCCTTGGAAACGGGGCCCATGTGGCAGCCTTCCCTTGGCTCTTCACGCACCACGCTGCTCCAGGGGCAGGGACTTTGTGCCCGTACTCTTGCCTGGCCCAGTCCTGGTTGCCGAGCAACACATTGAGGGGTAAGGGCCGCCTGTGCTGAGTTCCACTCTGGCCAGCGGCGTTCAGAACAGCAACCTTGGGCTTCTCACTAGTGAGGGATTTCCCTTGGGCCTACCGCAGTGCAGTGCACAGGGAGCAAGTGTCTAGACATGGCACTCCCGCTCCAAAGGCCGCGCTGCAGCAATGAGGAGCGCTCAGCATGTGCTTGGCAACCAGCAATCAGCATGCCCTGGTGGAAAATGATGTAGATAGCTGGACTCAAGAGTCCCACGGCCATTTGGGGATGGAATGAAGGAATCCTACTGAATCCTACTGATGCATGCCATCAGTCCCTGGAGAGCACTGGGGCACACACAGAGCATGGAGACAGGCAGCAGGTTACCACATAAGGCAGTTCTAAAGTGGCATTCCCTCCTGCAGCCCAGCAGGCAGAAGGCCGACACAACAAAGCAGGCAGTCCAAATGGTGGTTCCTCCTGGCAGCAAAACAGTCCTCTAGCAATGTGCAGCCTGTAGAGCCAGCAGCAGTTGGATACAAGTCCATGCAGTGTTAAAAAACATGGGACCAGAGCTCCTGCACTCATACAAAAAATATTATTTGTTTAAGGGATGACTTCTAAGGAGCCCTTTTCAATGCACAATACCCTTTCAATGCAGCCCTGGCTCCAGACATCAGTAGGGGGTAAATCAGTCCTTTGTGTGATGGCAGGACACAACCTATACAAATGTAAAGTGTGAGCGCCCTCTCCTAACCCAGGAAGACCATCAGTATGCAGATGAATGCAGATGTCACCCATGTCACACCCAGTGACAGGGGTGTTGTGGCAGTCTGGAAAGTATGCATAAAGTGCAGCTGTTACCCATGCCTAAACGTGTATTGGAGGCAGGTTGCAAAGAGTCATAGACCTCTGCAGCATGAAAATTAAAGACTTGCTAGGCCATGCTGTGGTGTGTTTTCCATATGGGTGTTTTATAAATATGTACACCTATATGGAATGTGTGTATGTATACCAAAAAGGCAACTCATCAGTTTGAGAAGGAAAAACAAGGAGCACCAAGACTGATTATAACATTCAGCAAAGAGAGCTAGATAATTTTGAATGCGGTACAAAAACATTGGCATCCGATCAATAGAGATCCAGACATAGGACATCTTCTGGGTACTCGACTATTGGTGACTTATAGAAAAGCACAATCCCTGAAAGACAAGTTGGTTCGAAGTCACTTACAAACAACAACAACGAAAAATTGGTTGGTGAAAGCTAGAAAAGGCTTCACAAGATGCAATACCTGCAAGGCATGCAAGATTGGAGTAAACACAAAATATGTAATCGAAAAAGAGGGGAAAAGATTTGACATCAAGCATAATATCACTTGCAAAACAACATATGTGGTATATGTGATCCAATGTAGCTCTGGTCAACATTATATTGGAAGCACGACGTGTATGCTAAAGAAGAGGATACTAAAGCATATACGAGCAGTTAAGAACAAAGATGCAAATTATGCTACCGCAAGACATCTGATTGAATGCCAAAATGCGGATTGGAGAACAATGAGCTTTTTTGGGTTGTATACAATTCCACAGGCCGAACGTGGGGGAGACAGAACAAGAAAATTGAGACAATTGGAATCTCGATATATAATAAGATTGAGAATGAAGATACCGACTGGCCTTAACTTCGACGAAGAACTTTTTGTACACTTATAAATCAGAGGAACAACCATCCAGATTACAGTCTGCCGAATCAGCATCATATAAGGGTATTTTGGAACCTCGGGTGCTATACCGACAAGTCACATTAAGCTAACTTTACCTTATAATTGGTACAATACATGCAGGGATATTGCAACAAGTCATTGAATAAGAGTACGTAATGTTGAATATGGTACTATACCGATAAATGTACAAAATTCAAATACCTATAGTACTCACTATTAATTCAATAAGCACAGCCTGTAACGTTTTGCCTCTGCCCTCACTATAAGAGACTAAAAGATACATTGGACTGATATCTCCAAACTGTGTAAAATGCAATGTTTGATTGAAAACTACAACTCGCATCATGCATCATGATGGGCAGACGATGGTGAGAGTATAAATAGCAAATGAAATAACCTACAGTGAAAAAGACCCTGTGAGATCTAAACACATTGGTGGAATAGTGCTGGTTCATAATTAAAAGAAAGAACGAACGAATCACTGATTGTGGAGTAATTGTTTAATCGAATTGTCTCAGGGCTCTAGGGTTCAGCCCTTCTCCGGCACCCACAGTGAGCGCGCCGGGATTGAACCAAATTGTGGAAAATATATATAAATATTTAAATATATATATATATGTATGTATATATATATATATATATATATATATATATATATATATATATATATATATTCACTGAAAAAACCATAGGTTTCAGGCACGTTACAGTTAGAAATTAGCATTAAAAAAACCTTTGAAATTCACTGAAAAAACCATAGGTTTCAGGCACGTTATAGTTAGAAATGAGCATTTAAAAAACCTTTGACATTCACTGAAAAAAACCATAGGTTTCAGGGACGTTATAGTTAGGAATTAGCATTTAAAAAACCTTAGAAATTCACTGAAAAAACCATAGGTTTCAGGGACGTTATAGTTACTTGGATATTTGACTCATATAAAACCAGAGAAATTCACCTGTTATAGTTAGTTGAGCTAACTATAACTCGCGCCCCTGCAATGCACTGCTGATGATGTCACATATTACATCACTCATGACATGGTCAGCGACATCACTGATGACATCACTCATGACTTCACAGATGACATCACTGGTGACATCATCCACGTGAAAATCAGATGCACCTTATCAGACCCTAATATAACATTTGATACACCCAGTCTAAAATACAGACTATAATTTTCGAAACTGTGAACACACCAATACAAGTTAGTGCATATCCACTCTCTCATTTGTAGGTCTATACACAACCATTCATTCACCTATACACTCACTCATACATACAGTCAGCCATCAGTACAGCATTATCGCATCCAGTCAGATATCTACACAGACACTCACACACTGCCTCTCATTCTTAGAGTTATTCACACACCTAGTCAGTAATGGAAATAATCAATAACACTTTCATTTACTCACCTGTACAGTTATACACATACCACGTCACTTATTTAAACATATACTAACACATACTTATACTCTAATACAACGGATAATACAAGGACACACTGATCCACACAGACACTCTCACAATCACTCACTCTCACATATAGTCATTTATACAGTCCAACACTCATATATACTGCCTTTCACATATGGAGTTCCTCACATGTATCACTGAGGCATCCCTTCACTCACCGAGACACTCATACACACACCCACTCAGCCATACAGACCTTCACAGATACAGACTTGAACACATATACCTAGTGAATTAGCCACTCACACACCTATGCAGAGTCACACCCCCCCCACCCACCCACGCAGACACTTAGGTACTCATACAGGTACTCAGACAAGCAATGAATAGCTCATATAGATCCTCATTTAGTTGCTAACCAAACCATGGAACTGCTTACACACCAACTAACAACCTAAACTGAGCGAATGTCTATATCAGTCGCTAACACATGCATTAAGCAAGACACAATTAATTAGTCACTTATACAGTTAGTCACACACCTACTCAATCATCCATCCTGAGTCTTATACACTCATTCATTCTTCAATACACCTTGGCATATATATATTTATAAAACATATTTCAACTTTATGGGAAACACACATTCACTGGATGATGTCATCAGTGATGTCATTTGAGATGTCATCAGTGATGTCACTGACCATGTCATGAATGATGTAATATGTGATGTCATCAGCAGTGCATTGCGGGGACGCGAGTTATAATTAGCTCAACTAACTATAACAGGCAAATTTCTCTGGTTTTATATGTCAAATGTCCAACTAACTATAACGTCCCTGAAACCTATGGTTTTTTCAGTGAATTTCTAAGGTTTTTTAAATGCTAATTTCTAACTATAAAGTCCCTGAAACCTATGGTTTTTTTCAGTGAATATATATATATATATATATATATATTTTTAAAAAAAAATATAAATATATGTATATATATATATTTTTTTATATATATATATATATATATATACCACCAAATGCTCCTTAAACAAAGAGACACACCGACTCTGGCTGAAAGCTGCATTTCGTTTATTCATGGAACAGCACGAAGGCAATAGGCATCCTTTTCCCAACGTTTCTGCTTCTGCAAGCCTTGATCACGGGAGGAGTCTCTGACTTTTGAATGACCCACGTGGTTTCTTAAATCACTGCAGGCCGTATTCTTTTGCAGAGCACGCAGGGGGAAATTATTTTCAATTTTAAACGAAGCGCTTTGTTAAGCATGTTCTTCTTTACTTGTCAATCCCCCAGCGCTAAATACAGTCAGCCAAAATGCACAGTTCGTTTTTCAGTTTCCATTGACTAGAAACACAGAATCAGCTCGCAGCCTCAGGCAATTATTCCTTAAGCTCCCAACTCACCACAAGCTGAAAAACATTTCCACGCAGGGCAAGCAGGTCCGGTTCTAACAATAAATGTCCCACAATAGCTTGCCTCGCAAATTGAACTCAGACCTTGAAGGGCGGCCAGTGTAGCTGCTACGAGGCTTCCAGTCATCTATATATATATATTTATATATATATTACCTACTGGTGGTCGCCTGTAGGTAGTTATAGTTAGGACCTCGTATGTTTTCAAAATGCATTTTTTCTTTTGTCATTATCTTTGGCGCCGGTTGACAAATCTTCGCAACATTTTCAAAACTAATGGGGCGCTCCAGTCAGCACCTGTCTTGAAAGTTTCAGGGTGATTCGTCAAGCGGGAGCCAAGAAACAAGAGGGGTCCCAAAACGCGTTTTCCCCATGTTAATTTCCATAGGAAATTTTAGACACCGCTACAGCCCAAACTGCTAAACGGAATTACAGCAAATTTGGCAAAAAGGTAGCCCTTGGTTCAGAAAGAGACCTTTTTTATTAAATGGTGTAAATCCATTCAGTAGTTCCTGAGAAATTTAAAAAAGAAAAATATCGATATCTGAGCACCGAGGAGGGTTTGCTCAACCTCTGGGCATGAGCTTCTCTCTGATTGCCTGCCAACACTCCAAACCAGGAAGTGTTGGCAGCCATCTTGTGACTCGGTAAGCGAGTCACAAGAAAAGAGTAAATTAAACGGTGAAAAACAAGAAAAGGGGGCAGGGTATAAACCCCCTGACCCCCTAGGCCTGCTCAGGGGATCCCACAAGGACCCCCAGGGCCAATAAAAGCATTTTTTTTTAAAATCTAAATCGGGCGAATTCGCGCTGGGATCGCGAATCCGTACGAGAATGTATTTTTAAAATCAAAACGCGGGCTCCCACGCTTTGTTTTAGAAAGCCCCCGAGTGGGCCAGGTCCCAGGGGCACTCACCAATTGATTTGCAGATCCCCACAGCCCTGGGGACTGCCCCCTCCTCTGGGCTCTGTTTTGCAATTAAGAAGATGTGTGGGGGGAAGAGCCCCCCCACATGCCCTGGGGACCACCACGGGGCAAATTCTGATTAAAATTAGGGGGTCATGAGTGATGTCACTGACCATGTCATGAATTATGTAATGTGTGACATCATCAGCAGTGCATTGCGGGGCACGAGTTATAGTTAGCTGAACTAACTATAACAGCGGAATTTCTCTAGTTTTGTACGAGTGAAATGTCCAACTAACTATAACATCCCTGAAACCTGTGGTTTTTTTCAGTGAATATATATATATTTATATATATATATATATATATTCACCGAAAAAACCATAGGTTTCAAAGACGTTATAGTTAGAAATTAGCATTTAAAAAACCTTAGAAATTCACAGATAAAAACATAGGTTTCAGGGGTGTTATAGTTAGCTGGCCATTTCACTCGTACAAAACCATAGAAATTCCTCTGTTATAGTTAGTTCTGCTAACTATAACTCGCGCGCCCACAATGCACTGCTGATGATGTCACATATTGCATCATTCATGACATGGTCAGTGACATCACTGATGACATCACTGATGACATCTCAAATGACATCATTGATGACATCACTGATGGCATCATCCAGTGAATGTAGTTTAGTTTGAAATTTAAATATGTATTACATATCTACCAATCTGTATTGAAGATTGAGTGGATATATAACTGTCTGGATGGAGGATTTAGTAGCTGTCTGACTGTCTGTTTAAGTGAGTAATTAAAAGTGTCTCATATAATACATGAATTAGTAACTAAACTATGTGAATGTGTGCATCACTGTCTCTGTTGTCGTATAACATGCTGCATCAGTTGGTCACTAACTACATGAGTGTGTATATTAGTTATTGATTAGTTGGGTGAGTATTTGTATGGGACACTGAGTTTGTGTGTGGTTGGATGGGGTGTGTGTAGCTCTATGCATAGATGTGTGATTGGTTGATTGACTAGGTTTAAAGGTTTAAAAGTGCATGTGGAAACAGTTGTTTGGGTGGCTGAGTGTATTTATTTGTGTGTTGGTGTGCGAATATATGTTTTAGTTGTACATCTTCATCAAAGTAAAAAAATAAAAGGCATTGTATGTGAGAGTTGGTGTATATAAATAAGTATGTGTAAGAGTCAGTGATTGTGAGAGTAACTATATGAATGAGTATATAATTGTAATGATGATTTTTTAACATATTAACTATGAGTTACTATGTGTTTGAATAAATGAGGTGTTGTTGGATAATTGCGTAAGTGGGTAAATGTAAGTGTGATTAATTTTTTTCATGAGTGAGTAGGATGACTGCATAACCGACTAAGATGACTGCTGATGTGTCAATGTCTATATATGTGCATTTGATAGTGTGGGTAGACTTAGGAATCAGTGAGTGGGTATGTAGTAACTGGCATTGGTGTGTCAATGGTTTCAAATATGGTACTCTGTATTTTACAGTGAGTGATGAAAGGTTATACTAGTGTATGATGAGGTGTATCAGATTGTCACATGGATGATGTAATCAGTGATGTCACACCCCCCCACCCACCCACGCAGACACTTAGATACTCATACAGGTACTCAGACAAGCAATGAATAGCTTATATAGATCCTCATTTAGTTGCTAACCAAACCATGGAACTGCTTACACACCAACTAACAACCTAAACTGAGCGAATGTCTATATCAGTCGCTAACACATGCATTAAGCAAGACACAATTAATTAGTCACTTATCCAGTTAGTCACACACCTACTTAATCATCCATCCTGAGTCTTATACACTCATTCATTCTTCAATACACCTTGGCATATATATATTTATAAAACATATTTCAACTTTACAGAAACACACATTCACTGGATGATGTCATCAGTGATGTCAATTGAGATGTCATCAGTGATGTCATCAGTGATGTCACTGACCATGTCATGAATGATGCAATATGTGACATCATCAGCAGTGCATTGCAGGCGCGCGAGTTATAGTTAGCAGAACTAACTATAACGGAGGAATTTCTATGGTTTTGTACGAGTGAAATGGCCAGCTAACTATAACACCCCTGTTTATTTATAAATATTTTATTCATTAAATAACATATATTTTTCTGAAAATTAAAAAAAAAAAAATTTTTTAAATTCAAACCGAAATATTGATTATTTTTTTTGTTTTCATTTTTTATTTTAATATATTTATATCATTTTCTTTTTTTTAAAAAAGTTCCACATTTTTTTCGGAGTCGCGCACTCAAAGCGTACACATCACGGTGGGTGCATGGATTCTAGCCGCTATTTTAGAAAAGTCGTGAAGGATCCGCGTACGGTGTGCGACGGCTGCGTGTTTTTCAGTTACATCATATACATTTAATATTACGTGATGTGCGCGATTGGTATATGACCAATCCGCGACTCCTGCTCCTGCGCATTCGCGACACATGCACATTACGGTACGAGATGCTTGCGAGGTGGCAGGTCCCTCGTGACAGCATATATGTGCTGAGGCGCGCTGGGTGCGCGACTCCCACAAAAAAACTTTAGGTTCCAAAATGATATGTATGTGTCTGTAATATACATATTAGGGCAAGATATTATCTAAGATAGTCATAAAAATAACATATTTGTACTTATAATAAACGTATATTATTTTTAAATATATTTTCGCGAAGTCGGTGCGTGCATCGTGAGTGCAGAGAACCAGGTAAGCAGAGGTGCTGTAGAGCCAGAGAAACCAGGTCAGCAGAGCCGTTGTAGAGCCAGAGAACCAGGTCAGCAGAGCTGCTCTAGAACCAGAGACCCAGGTCAGCAGAACTGCTCTAGAGCCAGAGACCCAGGTCAGCAGAGCTGCTCTAGAGGCCGAGAACCAGGTCAGCAGAGCTTCCGTAGAGCCAGAGAAACCAGGTCAGCAGAGCTGCTCTAGCTGACACTGACTGAATGACACTGACAGATTGACACTGACTGACTGACAATGACTGACACTGATTGACTGACACTGACCGACTGACACTGACTGACTGACACTGACTGGCACTGATTGACTGACACTGACTGACACTGACAATGACTGACACTGATTGACTGACACTGACCGACTGACACTGACTGACTGACTGACCGACTGACACTGACTGACTACTCTTTACTACTCTACTACTCACTCTCTACTACTCTCTACTACTCACTCTCTACTAATCTCTACTATTCACTCTCTACTACTCACTCTCTACTACTCTCTCTCTGCTACTCACTCCCTACTACTCACTCACTACTACTCTCTACTACTCACTCTCTACTACTCACTCTCTACTACTCACTCTCTACTACTCACTCTCTACTACTCTCTACTACTCACTCTACTACTCGCTACTACTCTCTACCACTCACTCTCTTCTACTCTACTACTCACTCTCTACTACTCTCTTTCTACTACTCTCTTTCTACTACTCACTCTCTACTACTCACTCTCTACTACTCTTTACTACTCTCTACTACTCACTCTACTACTCTCTACTACTCACTCTCTACTACTCACTTTCTACTACTCACTTTCTACTACTCACTCTACTACTCACTCTCCACTACTCACTCTCTACTACTCACTCTCTACTACTCTCTACTACTCGCTTTCTACTACTCTCTACTACTCACTCTCTACTACTCGCTTTCTACTACTCTCTACTACTCGCTACTTCTCACTCTACTACTCTCTCTACTACTCACTCTCTACTACTCTCTACTACTCACTCTCCACTACTCACTCTCTACTACTCATTCTCTACTACTCTCTACTGCTCACTCTCCACTACTCACTATCTACTACTCGTGCTCAACTACTCTTTACTACTCACTCTATTACTCACTCTCTACTACTCTACTACTCTCTCTACTTCTCACTCTCTACTACTCTCTCTACTACTCTCTCTACTACTCTCTACTACTTACTCTCTACTACACACTCTCTACTACTTGCTCTTTACTACTCGCTCTCTACTACTCTCTACTACTCACTCTACTACTCACTCTCTACTACTATCTACTACTCACTCTACTACTCACTCTCTACTAATCACTCTATACCTCTCCACTACTCTCTACTACTCACTCTCTACTACTCACTCTCTACTACTCTACTACTCTCTCTACTTCTCACTCTCTACTACTCTCTCTACTACTCTCTCTACTACTCTCTACTACTTACTCTCTACTACACACTCTCTACTACTTGCTCTTTACTACTCGCTCTCTACTACTCACTCTACTACTCACTCTCTACTACTATCTACTACTCACTCTACTACTCACTCTCTACTAATCACTCTATACCTCTCCACTACTCTCTACTACTCACTCTCTACTACTCACTCTCTACTACTCTACTCTTTCTCTACTACTCTCTCTCTACTACTCTCTCTCTACTACTCACTCTCTACTACTCTCTACTACTCACTCTCTACTATTCTCTCTCTACTACTCACTCTCTACAATTCTCTACTACTCACTCTATACTACTCTCTCTACTACTACTCTCTACTACTCACTCTCTACTACTACTCTCTACTACTCACTCTCTACTACTCACTTTCTACTACTCACTCTCTACTACTCTCTACTACTCACTCTCTACTACTCTCTACTACTCTCTGTCTGCTACTCACTCTCTACTACTCACTCTCTACTACTCTCTACTACTCTACTACTCACTCTACTACTCACTCTACTACTCACTCTCTACTACTCACTCTCTACTACTCACTCTACTACTCTCTACTACTCACTCTACTACTCTCTACTACTCACTCTCAGCTACTCTCTCTACTACTCTCTCTACTACTCACTCTCTCTACTACTCACTCTCTACTACTCACTCTACTACTCTCTACTACTCACTCTACTACTCTCTACTACTCACTCTCTGCTACTCTCTCTACTACTCTCTACTACTCTCTACTACTCTCTACTACTCACTCTCTACTCTCTACCTCTTTACCTCTACCTCTATCTCTACTACTCTCTACCTCTCTTTACCTCTACCTCTCTACCTGTACCTCTCTACCTATACACCTCTGCACCTCTACACCTCTACCTCTCCACCTCTCTCTACCGCTCTCTACACGCACACATATGCACATATATATATGCATATGTATGCATTTATATGTATGAATGTGTATATATATATATATATATATATATTACCTACTGGCGGTCGCCAGTAGGTAGTTATAGTTAGGACCACGTTTCCATAGGAAATCCGCAACATTCTATTTTGAATAACTTTGGCGCCGGTCGACGAATCCTCGCGAATTTTTCAAAATAGGTGGGGCGCTACGCTCCGCTCCTACCCTGAAAGTCTCGGGGGGATTCGTCAAGCGGGGGCTGAGATAAAAGGGGGGTCCCAAAACGCGTTTTTCCCATGCATTTTTCCATAGGACCTTTAGACAGGGCTACAGCCCGAACGGCTGAACAGAATTACTTGAAATTTGGCAGAGAGGTAGTCCTCAGGTCAAGGAAGTGCCTTTTGTAGGGTTGGTGTAAATCTGTTCAGTAGATTCTGAGAAAATAGCCTTTAAATCAATATATATATCTGAGCCAGCTTACGGTGCGCTTACGGTACGCTTACCGTACGCGTACGGTGGCGTGCGCGAGCGCGATTCTGATTGGCTCTTAGATCTTAGTAAACATTCGAATCGGCCGAAACCAGGAAGCGGCGGCCGCCATTTTCTCTCTCGCACTGAGAGTGATGATGAAAATACAAAGCCCAAAAACATGTAAAGGGGCTGTTTAGACAGCTCCCACACACATAGCCATGTTGAGGGAGTCCCCAATGATCCCCCAAGGTCAAAAATTGAATTTTTTTTTTTTTCGCTAATTTCGCCGATTACGCTTACCGTACGCGTACGATAAAAATTTATACCATTTGTGCATGGCTTATAAAAATTACGAAAAATTAAAATATTACCTTTCAAAACGAAGTGCATCATATGTCCTCCATGTGCGCACGGTGCGTGAAGCGCATCGTGCGTACATGGCCCATCTAGCGTAACGTGGGCACGCGGTGCGCATAGCGCACCGCGTGCTTACTGTGCGCGCACGGAACGAACTGCGTTAAGTGGGCGCGCACGCCACGAATGGCGTAAAGTAACTTAGCATTTAAAAAACCGTACAAATTCACTGAAAAAACCATAGGTTTCACACACGTTATAGTTAGGAATTAGCATTTAAAAAACCTTGCAAATTCACTGAAAAAACCATAGGTTTCACACGTTATAGTTAGCGGAAATTTTACTGATAAAAAACCAATGAAATTCCCCCGTTATAGTTAGTGCAGGCAACTATAACTCACGCGACCGCAATCTTCTGCTGATGACATATGTGTCTTTATGAAAAAAAAATATTTGTAATATATGTATAGCTAAAAATGTATGGAAGAAGACATGGGCAAATAAGTGTCTAAATACAGTATTAGCATCAGCAGAGGATTGCGGTCGCGTGAGTTATAGTTGCCTGCACTAACTATAACGGGGGAATTTCATTGGTTTTTTATCAGTAAAATTTCCGCTAACTATAACATGTGTGAAACCTATGGTTTTTTCAGTGAATATATATATATATATATACAGGGAGGAAAACTAACCGTTAGGATAGTATTCACTATGCACAATGCTGCCGGTTGCAAAAGAACCCTAATTATGTTATAACTTTTTTTAGAACCCAATATTAAGCTAGTTGAGCCAATAAGGTGTTTGTATAAACATTGGTATTTTATATACAATCGCACATGAATTATATTCAAACCAACTGAAAAACCTTTTTTACGCCACTGTACATGTTTTGGCTAAATCAACATGCCATCACAATACTACAACATGATCATTGCATAAAAACATGTGCTTGAACATTTTTTGAAAAAGCCCGATGCATTTCGGGACTGGCACGTCCCTTCTTCAGGGGCAACCTGTGAACGGAAATATCTATATTACAAACTGACTTGTAAAAATAAGTTTTTAGACACATCACATGTGGAGACCATTACATGTCAGCATGGTATATTGAGAGAGTTAGGGTTGAAGCAAACTCTGTACTGGTGTGACCACCAATGTGTGTTAGCATGGAATGTGAAATTTCTAAAGCATGCTGATGGTTCATAGTGTTGTTAATGAAAACAGAGTGGGAAAAGAGGTACTGGAGAAAATCGCAAAAATACAAGGATAAACATTTTAATTATAGAATGTTTGATTAAGTAGGATCGGAAAAACATCTACCCAAATGTGCAAAGTAACTATATACGGGTGTGGAATCAAAAAGTAGATTAAATGGCGAGGTAAAATATAAATGAATAAATTGAGGTGGGCTCACCTCTGATAAGAATTAGCAATTGCATAGCGGTGGACTGTGAAGACCAACTCAAGCTGAAAAATTAACAATGTGAGATAAGTACAGGAATGGGATTAATCAAACTGTTATTTGTATTTTAACTATTCCAAGATGCTTCGAAATTATAGGATTCACCCCGACGGGCGTGTGTAGCTCAGAGTTCAAATGGCGGACTTTAACAATGAGAATGTTAGCCGTGTTAGCAATCTATAAAGAAATTAACAATGGAACATTACTGAGCCAGCGGTAAATCGATAAAATACGTGAGTTCGAGTAGAACTCTAGCTTGAGAAAAAATGCTTACCGGTATAAGAAATGCTCTGGATTTTCGTAAAGGCAAGTCTAATGGTGGCTGTAGTGATACGGAGACGGAAAGTGTCGACAGTTAAAGTACGCGCGTTATGGAATAGAAAAGGAAACAGGACTGAATTAAAACGACTGCAGTGGCCATTTTGAAAAGGTAAAAGAAACGGGAAACAAGAGTGTAATGACTCGATCGCTTAATGCATCTGGATGAGGAACCAGCCGGTAAAAACATGTGAACCCGCCTGGAAAAAGACAAAAGAATCTTTTAGAAAAATAATCCAAGGGGGGAAAAAATTCAAGAGGGGGAAAAAGCGAACGCACATAAGGATACACATAAGGAACTGGTGAAGAAATCAAAAAGTGAACTGTGATTGTGAGATAGATATGATAACAAACAATCTAAGTAGGTAGCAAAAGAAAAAAGGATATGGGTGATAACCATCACCGCCAGTGATATGTATTAGTAACAGTATTACCATGCTTATACTAACAGTGTTCAAATGACATCAGGAAAACATTACAAGAAACAACTCATATCAAACCGGTCATTCAACCCCGTGGGGGACATGGTTTTAAGTTTTTGAATCCAAAATATTTCTCTTTGGAGCAATGTTTTGGTAATATCCATGCCTGGTCGTACATTGATTTTTTCAATAACTTGGAACCGCAACTGAGATATTGTATGTTTAGCTTCATCCCAGTGGGTAGCTATACTGGATGTGGTGTTTTTATTTCTAATTTTGCTTTTATGTTCAGTTATTCTAATTTTTAGTTTGCTTTCAGTTTTGCCCACATAGGCTTTCCCACAGGGGCATTTTATGCAATAAATCACATGGGATGAATTACAATCCATGGTGTGTTTTAACGTGATTTTGAAACCTGATACAGGGTGAGTGAGAATATTGCCAATTATAACATTGTTGCAGTGTATACATGCTGTACATTTTTTAGTACCAAGGTAATTTTCAGGTTTCGAACTTGGATTTGGTAATGCTAATGGGGATCGAAGATTTTTCCCTTTTGTTATAAGCAAAAAGGGGTTTAGTTTGGAATAAACCATTGAAGTCCTTTTCATTTTGCAGTTATTCTCATCGGGTATTGATAATTTTTTTAATAGAATGGGATACAGTAGAGAATCTTGATACAAATACAGATCTTTGATCAATTTGACGTATTTGTTGCTTGAGTAGTTCAGTACGTGGTTTAACTAGAGCTTTGTCAAGACAGTTTTGTATCACATCCTCCGTATAAACTCGTGATTGGAATCGTTGTCGGAATTCTTGAAGTTTGATAGTACAGGTTTGGGGATCTGAACATATCCTGCGGATCCAAATGAATTGAGAAAGTGGTAGGTTTTTGATTAAGCTTCTTGGGTGAAAACTTGAATAAGCCAAAAGGCTATTGCGATCTGTGGGTTTATTATAAATTGATGTCACAAACTGATTAGACGGGGTTTTGGAGATCTGTACATCCAGAAAATGGATGGTTTCCTTTTGGATATTGTAAGTTAGTTATATATGTGGATTGATGTTGTTCAAAGAGTCGATCATTGATATGAGGGATAATTCAGTGTCGTTCCCAATTAGAAAAATGTCTTCAATGTAGCGACAGTATAATGAAATGTTGTGCCACCATGTTACATTTGACATGATATTCTCATATTCGTTCTGGGACATGAAGATGTTGGCATACGAGGGGGCCCCCGAAAAACCCATAGAAGTACCTGTGAGTTGAGCGTAAAATTGTTGTTGCTATTCAAAGTAACTGTTATTGAGGCAGAATTTGAGAAGTTGAAGAAGAAAAACCTTTTCCATATCGATAGAATCTGTTTGTAAGAGTGCCCATTCTGTAGCTTCTAGGCTGGCTGCATGAGGTATTAAGGTATATAGGGCAGTTACATCGATGGTGCATAGTAGAATCGTATGTTGGTCAATTTCCAGATTTTTCCATTTTTGAAGAAAGTGTGTGTTATCTCTAAGGTACGTGCTCCAATGTTGAACAAACTTTTGCAAATAGAAATCCAAAAATTTCCCGACTGGGTCAAAGATAGATCCACAGCCGCAAACTATGGGGCGGAACGGTGGATTACAAGGAGCTTTATGCATTTTTGGAATCATGTAGAGTTTTCGTCTACGTGGATTGCTGGTTGTGAGGAAGAGTTCTGTTGGTTCATTAATCCAGTCCATTTTGCGTGCCTCTGCCAAAAGTTTGTTAAGCATATCCGGAAGTTGACAAGTAGGGTCATAGGTAAGTTTCATGTAAGTATTGGTGTCTTCAACGTGAGAGGATACTTTCAGATGGTAATATGCTGTGTCCATGACAACGATCGCTCTCCCTTTATCTGCTGGTTGCACGGTGATGGTGGTATCATTTGCTAGCGATCTTATGATGTTCCACTCATATTTAGTTAAGTTGTCACGTTTTTTGGATTGAAATGGTAACTTTTGAATAGCCTTGTTAACCATAATTTCAAAAGTGGCCAGTATTTTGTGTGAAACAGGAGGTATAAAAGTGCTTTTAGGCTTGAAGATGGATACAGGTGGAACTGGTGTGTGTTGTTCCGGTGGTATGACATTGGTGAAGAAATGTCTTAATCTTAGTAAATGCATGAATTTATAAAATTCTGCCTGTACTTGTAAGGAGGTGGTAGTTTTGGTTGGTACAAATGACATTCCACGGCCCAATAGGGATATTTCTTGTAGATTTAGTGATTTGGTGGAGATATTCATAACTAAATCACTGTTTTGCCACTGTGGAGTGATTTGCCGCTTTTTTCTCTGTCCTCTCTGTGTTTTTCGTGATGTGGTATCATGGTTTGGTCTGAGAGAGCTGGCGGACGTCCTTGGTTTGGACCCTGTGACAAAAAAGATCCAGTGGATGTAGTTTGTGGAGTTGCACCTGAAGAAGTTGATGGGCCTGCTGTCGGAGTCTGCACTATTTGGTGTACTGGTATTCTATTCACAGTGGTTTCTTTATCAGAGACTGAACTCTCATCAGATGATGTAGGTGTTTTTCAGTTGTCAAATCTTCTTCTAATATATATACCCGCCCAGGTATAGACTTCATTTAATTTATAGTCTATGGTGTCCCTCTTGTATTTACGGAGTTTACCTTCCTGTAGTTCTTTTTCATATTTCTCAAGTTTTTGGTTCAAAACTTCCAATTGAAGTTTCCAAGCGTTGGATTCCATGCGTATTTGTAATTCACTTTTAAGAGTATATATTTCTTCCTCAAGATCTTTGATGGTTTTGGATAGTTCTTCAATAATTAACAGGATGAGGTCGAGAGAACATTTGTTGAGAATGGCGTACCATTTGTCCATGAACGTAGAGTTGAGATGGAAATGGAACAGTAGGGGTTTAATGGCTAATCGGACACCCCTCGGTATCCTTTTGGCTTTATGGTACTGAACCAGTGTAGAAGCGTGTAGTTTTTGATTTAATTGTCTTCTTGTTATAAATTCCAGTTCTCGAAGTTGTTGTGTAATGGTCCCACCGTGGGTATCAGTGGTTTTCACTTCTTGTATTAGAGAATAGATTTCACTAGCTTCATCTGATGAATACACTTTAGTTGCCGCTGTATTTTCTGTGTTGTTAGTTATGGAGTCAAAAGACATTTTTAGTCTGTGGGTGCTGCTGCCTGGACAGTGAAGTAAACTAAATAAGTAAAGGGGGATGCGCACTCCTATTAATCCTGTCTACAAGTTATAAGAAAGCTTTTGATGAGGTGCTACAGTGCTATGCTTGCTGTCTGTTCAAGCATAAGAGAGTAAACTGGGAGGAAAACTAACCGTTAGGATAGTATTCACTATGCACAATGCTGCGGGTTGCTAAAGAACCCTAATTATGTTATACCTTTTTTTAGAACCCATTATTAAGCTAGTTGAGCCAAATAAGGTGTTTGTATAAACATTGGTATTTTATATACAATTGCACATGAATTATATTCAAACCAACTGAAAAACCTTTTTTACGCCACTGTACATGTTTTGGCTAAATCAACATGCCATCACAATACTACAACATGATCATTGCATAAAAGCATGTGCTTGAACATTTTTTGAAAAAGCCCGATGCATTTCTTGTTTCCGTTTCTTTTACCTTTTCAATAAGGCCACTGCAGTCGTTTTAATTCAGTCCTGTTTCCTTTTCTATTCCGTAACGTGCGTACTGTCGACACTTTCCATCTCCGTATCACTACTGCCACCATTAGACTTGCCTTTACGAAAATCCAGAGCATTTCTGATACCGGTAAGCATTTTTTCTCAAGCTAGCGTTCTACTCGAACTCACGTAATTTATCGATTTACCGCTGGCTCAGTAATGTTCCATTGTTCATTTCTTTATAGATTGCTAACACGGCTAACATTCTCATTGTTAAAGTCCGCCATTTGAACTCTGAGCTACACACGCCCTTCGGGGTGAATCCTATAATTTCGAAGCATCTTGGAATAGTTAAAATACAAATAACAGTTTGATTAATCCCATTTCTGTACTTATCTCACATTGTTCATTTTTCAGCTTGTGTTGGTCTTCACAGTCCACCGCTACGCAATTGCTAATTCTTATCAGAGGTGAGCCCACCTCAATTTATCATTTATATTTTACCTCACCATTTAATCTACTTTTTGATTCCACACCCGTATATAGTTACTTTGCACATTTGGGTAGATGTTTTTCTGATGAGTGGTAGAGAGTAGTAGTAGAGAGTAGTAGAGAGTGAGTAGTAGAGAGTAGTAGCGAGTGAGTAGTAGAGAGTCAGTAGTTTAATTTAAAAGGAACACAGTGAGGGGGTTCATTTTGCCATAGAAATTATGAATAGTGCTGAAAAAAGATAAATTAGGGCACATTTTGATTGACTTTTCAAATCCTCTTCTATTTCATTAACAAATTCTGACATGCAGACTGAAACATGCACTTTTAATAGCAGCATCAGACTTCCTTGGTGAGCAGTAGCTTTACTACAGTGATCTAATAAGCAACTAGAGTGCTAACATTCAGAATTTATGGCAAATGTGTGATCCATCTGAATGCCTTCTTGATGGAATCAAAGTAAAAAATCTGAAAGTATTTCCTACTGAGGAGACTGTAGTAAATTAGGAAACTTCATAACAAATAAGTCTCCCAAAATGGCCACCAGAGACAAAATAGCCCAAATGTAGCACAAATATCACCCAGATGTAGCCCAAGTATAGCCCAATGACAGAATGTCCCAGAGTGTTCTAAAGAACAACTAGAGCGCTAACAGTCCTACTTATGACAAACGTATTGCACACCTGAAGCCATCTTGATTGGAATAAAGTGGTAACTCTTAAAACATTTAATTTAAAAAGGAACAAAATGAGGGGGTTCATTTTGCCATAGAAAGTATGATTAGTGCTACAGAAAGAAAAATTAGGGCACATTTTGAGTGAAACATGCACTTTCAATACCAGCAGCAGACTTCCCTGGTGAGCAGTAGCTTTACTACAGTGATCTAATAAGCAACTAGAGTGCTAACATTCTGAATTTTAGGCAAATGTGTGACACATCTGAATGCCTTCTTGATGGAATCAAAGTAAAAAACTGAAAGTATTTCCTACTGAGGAGACTGTAGTAAATTAGGAAACTTCATAACAAATAAGTCTCCCAAAATGGCCACCAGAGACAAAATAGCCCAAATGTAGCACAAATATCACCCAGATGTAGCCCAAGTATAGCCCAATGACACAATGTCCCAGAGTGTTCTAACGAACAACTAGAGCGCTAGCACTCTTACTTATGACAAAAGTATGGCACACCTGAAGCCATCTTGATTGAAATAAAGTGGTAACACTTAAAACATTTAATTTACAAAGGAACAAAATGAGGGGGTTCATTTTGCCATAGAAATTATGATTAGTGCTGCAGAAAGAAAAATTAGGGCACATTTTGACTTCTCAAATCCTCTTCTATTTCATAAACAAAATTCTGACATGCAGACTGAAAAATGCACTTTGAATACCAGCAGCAGACTTCCCTGGTGAGCAGTAGCTTTACTACAGTGATCTAATGAGCAACTAGAGTGCTAACATTCAGAATTTATGGCAAATGTGTGACACATCTGAATGCCTTCTTGATGAAACCAAAGTAAAAAACTGAAAGTATTTCCTACTGAGGAGACTGCAGTAAATGAGGAAATTAGGAAACTTCATAACAAATAAATCTCCCAAGATGGCCACCAGAGACAAAAGAGCCCATATGTAGCCCAAATATCACCCATATGTAGCCCAGGTATAGCCCAATGACAGAATGTCCCAGAGTGTTCTAACGAACAACTAGAGCGCTAACAGTCATACTTATGACAAAAGTATGGCACACCTGAAGCCATCTTGATTGGAATAAAGTGGTAACACTTAAAACATTTAATTTACAAAGGAACAAAATGAGGGGGTTCATTTTGCCATAGAAATTATGATTAGTGCTGCAGAAAGAAAATTAGGGCACATTTTGACTTCTCAAATCCTCTTCTATTTCATAAAAAAAATTCAGACATGCAGACTGAAGCATGCACTTTGAATACCAGCAGCAGACTTCCCTGGTGAGCAGTAGCTTTACTACAGTGAGCTAATGAGCAACTAGAGTGCTAACATTCAGAATATATGGCAAATGTGTGACACATCTGAATGCCTTCTTGAGGGAACCAAAATAAAAAACTGAAAGTATTTCCTACTGAGGAGACTGCAGTAAATGAGGAAATTAGGAAACTTCATAACAAATAAATCTCCCAAGATGGCCACCAGAGACAAAAGAGCCCAAATGTAGCCCAAATATCACCCAGATGTAGCCCAAGTACAGCCCAATTTCAGAATGTCCCAGAGTGTTCTTAAGAACAACTAGAGCGCTTACTGTCTTAATTATGACAAAAGTATGGCACACCTGAAGCCATCTTGATTGGAATAAACTGGTAACACTTAAAACATTTAATTTAAAAAGGAACACAATGAAGGGGTTCATTTTGCCATAGAAATTATGATTAGTGCTGAAGAAAGAAAAATTAGGGCACATTTTCAGTGACTTCTCAAATCCTCTTCTATTTCATTAAAAATTTCTGATATGCAGACTGAAACATGCACTTTTAATACCAGCAGCAGACTTCCATGGTGAGCAGTATCTTTACTACAGTGATCTAATGAGCACATGGAGTGCTGACATTCAGAATTTATGGCAAATTTGTGACATATCTGAATACCTTCTTGATGGAATCAAAGTAAAAAACTGAAAGCATTTCCTACTGAGGAGACTGCAGTAAATGAGGAAATTAGGATACTTCATAACAAATAAATCTCCCAAGATGGCCACCAGAGACAAAAGAACCCAAATGCCGCACAAATATTACCCAGATGTAGCCCACATATAGCCCAATGACAGAAGTGTGCAAAACACTTATTTTTTGAGTATTTGCAGTTTTATATAGTGCAGACTTGTCAGATATTGAAGTGCTTTACCTGAGCATTGGTTACATCACAAAAGATCAAATTCATTTTGGTTGTAGACATGGAGAGATTAAGTGATTTGACCAGAATCACAGAATGTTGAGCTGAAGCAGAAACTCCAACCTGGTTCCCCAGTTGCAAAGTCTGCAGCTCTGGAAATAACACCACATCCTCTCTCCTAGGTGCAACATTTAATCAAGTGGTCAACTGGATAAAATAAAATAAAGATTACAAATAATTTAAAAGTTCTTTGTCGCTATTTGAAAACTCAGAAAAAATTTCCTCATTTTAGTTTTTTAGAGCACTAACCATAATTTTGATTTAAATAAGACCCTCTCATATATGTAATTTCTAAAGGAAATGCTCTAGGTATTACAGTTTTGATTACATCAAGATGACGTCAGGCGTTCCACACTTTTGTAATGAATATAGAATGTTAGCAATCTAGTTGTTCATTGGTATACTGTTGAGAGGCAGAGGCCAGTGGCATGGACTCTAAAAATTGAAGGCAGGTAGGAGAGTGCAGAGGCAACAATTTGACCACACTGGGCAGGCAGGAAGGGCAGTGGCAGCACAACAGACTATGGAGGGCAGTGGAAAGGGGGGCAGGGCCAACAAACCAACAATACAGGACTGTCAAGAGAGGCTGTGGCAATATAATTGACCATTGTGGGCAGAAGGAAGAGGCAGTGGTAGTACAACCATACATGCCAACAGACCCGTTTCAGCCAGGAAACGTCCAATGTTTTTAAGCTCAAATGAGCTTTATTTGATCTGTCTCCTGTCTACAATCTCCTCTTTTTCAATGTAACTCAAAGGGGAAAATCAATACCCCAGTTTTTTTTCAAAATCTCCCTCTTACAAAATTCAAAATGTTCGCAAGTAAGGTAAATTGGATCATGGTAGGCAGGAGGAATTGGGGTAGGGACATGGACTCGGATAACAGAGGACAGGAGGGACATGGAGAGGTGCACCAAACTGACCCTACAGGGCAGGCATCAGGATTTGCAGCAGCACAATACACCACACAGGGCATGCGGGATGGGAGTGCAGCACAACAATCTATAGAAAGCAATAGGGAGGGGACAGGACCATGCACATGGGCAACAGAGAACAGAGGGGAAAGGGGCAATGGTAGCTAGCTGACTATAATGGACAGACAGGAGAGAAAGCTGCAGCATAACAGACCATAAAGGGCAGGAGGGACGGATCAGGGGCATTACAATGGAACAGACAAGCCAGGAGGGAGGGAATAGGGGTCTGCACATCGAAACAGAGGGCTGGGGGCAAGGGGGCAGGGCAGGAGCAGCAAGATGACCATGGAGGTCAGGCAGGATGGGCACTAGAAACTAGACACACCATGGAGAGCAACAGTGAGACTATGATGGCATACACACAGACCATGGAGGGAAGGTGGGAGGGGGTCAGGGGCAGCTAGCTGACCACACAGGGAAGGTGGGAGGGGCCATTGCAGCACAGAAGACCAGGCATGGCAAGCGGGAGGGTTAGTGGCAGCACAATGGCTATGATGGGCAAGAAGGAGGGTGCAGGGGCATGCAGAAAGGACCATGGAGGATAGAAGGGAGGGTCAGGACCTGGGCACAGACAAGAGAGTTCAGAGGAAGGGGCCTCACAACAGACCGCGCGGGGCAGGCAGGAGGAGCAGTTGCAGCACAACAGACCAGGGAGGGCAGAAGGGTGTGGCAGTAAAATGGCCCATGGAGGACAGGAGGAAGGGGATAGGAGCATGGCATGTGGACAGGCAGGGTGGAGTTGGCAGGGACAGGTTACAGTCATCTGACAATGCTAGGCAGGTGGAAGGGGAGTGGCAGCTCAATAGAACACTCAGAGTAGATAGGAGTGGCAGGTCCATGGAACATGGTGGGCAAAAAGGATGGAGCAGGGGCATGCACAAAGACATCGGAGGGCAGGGGGAAGGAGAATGGGGCAGCAAGCTAAGCACAGAGGCTAAGCAGGAGGTCAATGATGGGCCATAGAATTGGGCAATGGAGGGCAGGATGAGTGGACTGGTACATCATGCTAAATGGAGGGCAGTGGCAGCACATCATACCATGCATGGCAGGAGGGAGGAGGCTAGTCCATGGATTTAGACAACAGAGGATAGGGAGGAGGTGGATGGGGCAGTAAGCTAACTGTTCAGAGAAGGTGGGTATTAGGAACTTTATTGTTTTTATAATGTGTGTCTGTGCGAACTACTTAAAATATGAACAAGTATGCAGCATATTCTCACTTTTATTCAGGAAGAAGAGGACGTTTGTGACTGTGACTTCAGGCTCACTTGGCAGAAACACCCCCTGACCCTCCACCCCCCATCGCAAAATGTAATGCCCGTGAAAAGGGTAGGTGGACGCAGTGTTATATAGAACATAGTCCTGAGAGCACGATTGAAAATGAAAACTAGATATAGTATATGGTATAAACTATGCACCAAAAAGTGTGATATAAGATGAACCGGGCGTGAAATATAACATGCAATACATTGTGCACAATGACAGATTCATTGGTGAGCGCGAGATAGCACAGGCACTAGCGCGTACTATGCGATATGCGCCTTGGAGTGTAATATGCACAGGGCAGTGTTGCGTAACCTAACTAGTCTCTAAAGTTGTAATATAAAATATGTGCTGGGGAGTGTAACGTTGCATATGCATTGTGACAAAGATATGGATCCCAGATTGTAATATGTATGGCATAGCACTGTGCGTTATAACATAGGCATCGAGGAAGGCACGTTAGATGGGGCAATATAACCCGTGCGAAGGCAAGTGTGGCATGACATATTCACGGGGTGGTGTTACAGTGCACATGGGCTGGTGGAATACAACACAGAGGTGTGTGGCACTCGGCGGGCACTGGTGGGTGTAACACAACATTGGGCTCAGCCAGGAGCATGCTGTGACTCTCAAGTGAGGTTCGTCTCCTTTCCAGAGAGTAAAATAAAAAGTATTACACATACGGCGGTGGATGTGTGTTTTATTAACCGTGAGGGGGGTTTCTTGCATAGTTTGGTCGAATTTTTGTCGAATCCCCTTTGAATGGCTTGGTGTGAGTGTGTATTAAATGTGCCCGTCAATAGCTACCCATGTTTGTATAAATAAACGACAAGGGTGTCTACTTGGAGAGTACACACCGGCGGGGCGCAGGGATTAGGCACAGTAGGGCATCAGACACGTCAGAGCTTCACTAGCGGTGTATATACATTCCACGTGGATTCATTTTATGCATAGTCGCCTTTTAATGAATATCACGCAAATCGTCATGGTGATAGGTACATACGGTTTGTCCAGCACGTCCTAGGTGTTTCTATAAACATATTTTTTTTTTTAAATAATAATAAACAAAGGCCGGCCCCGGGGGATGGGGTCCCCGGGGCCATAAGTGGCCTGAGGAGGGGGGCAACAGAGCCCCCCTCCTAAAGAACTTTTTTTTAAAAAGGCCATGACCCGGGGGTTGGGGTCCCCGGGGCCGATTAAGGCCTTGGGAGGGCCACATTTATTTTTTTCAACAAAATAAATTGGGGTGCAGGCCCTGGGGGATGGGGTCCCCAGGGCCAATAAATTAGAAAAAGAAGGGGGGCCACACAGCCCTCCTTCTTAAAAAAATAAAATAAATAAAAGACCGGCATCGCGCCGGAGGCCACGCCCCCTCCTTGCAGCACTCTGCAAACGCGCCCCCTGGCCAGTTGTAAGTTGGGGAATTAATTCCCCTTCAATACTGAGGGTCCCTGAGGGCCAACTAGCCCAACAGGTATCTCCAGTATTGCCAGGGAGCTGTGTTGCAGACACGTGTTCTGAGGCCACGCCCCTTTTTACACCTCTATGCAACGCAGCTCTATGGCGCTTACTGGAGGTACATAGTGGGCTAGTTTGACCTCAACTTAGAACGGCCACAGGGCGCGTTTACACAGTGGTGAAGGGAGGGGATGGGGCCTGAGGTGACGTGTGCAAACACGCCCTGTGGCGCGTTTTAAGTTGGGGAAATGATTCCCTTTCAATCCTGAGGGACCCTGGTGGCCAACTAGCCCACCAGGTGCTTCCAGTAAGCGCCACTGCTCTGCGTTGCAGAGAGGTGGTGCAGGCCGTGCCCCTTTTTACACCTCTCTGCAATGGCGCTCACTAGATGTATCTTGTGGGCTATTTTGCCCCTAGGGACCCTCAGGATTCAAGGGGACTTAATCTCCCAACTTAAAAAACGGCCAGAGGACGTGTTTACACAGTGGGGAAGGGAGGGGACGGGGCCTGAGGTGACGTGTGCAAACACGCCCTGTGGCGCGTTTTAAGTTGGGGAAATAATTCCCCTTCAATCCTGAGGGCCCCTGGGGGCTAACGAGCCCACCAGGTGCTTCCAGTAAGCGCCACTGAGCTGCATTGCAGAGAGGTGGTCCAGGCCGTGCCACTTTTTACACCTCTCTGCAACGCAGCTCTGTGGCGCTTACTGGATGTACCTAGTGGGCTAGTTGGACCCTAGGGACCCTCAGGATTCAAGGGGACTTAATCTCCCAACTTAAAACAGCCACAGGGCATGTTTACACAGTGGGGAAGGGAGGGGACGGGGCCTGAGGTGACGTGTGCAAACACGCCCTGTGGCGCATTTTAAGTGGTAGTTTTAATCCCCTGCCCTATTATATACTAGGCGCTTACAGAGGAGGTCATGCTAATCACAGGGGGACCCCAACGCATAGTGTTCCCCAGTGTATGTAGGGGTTTTCACTGTATTCTGAGTGCCTTTTAACATAGCACTGGCTCTAGGACTGGTTAGTCAGACTCAGTTACCACCAGTATCCGTCTGAAAAAGTTGATGGTACAGGATGATTTTGCAACAAGGCTTCTTTCTGCTCTTCTGTTTGTTCTTTCTGCACGTTATCCTTCTTCCTGCACTTTTCTTCATCTTTGAGGACTTCTGTTGCTTCTTTCTGCATTTCTTTTTTTTCTTTCTGTGCGTTTTTTCTTCTTTCTTCACATGTCCTATCTCTGTAGGCATAGTTAGAAATTAGCATTTAAAAAACCTTTGAAATTCACTGAAAAAACCATAAGTTTCAGGCACGTTATAGTTAGGAATTAGCATTTAAAAAACCTTAGAAATTCACTGAAAAAACCATAGGTTTCAGGGGCGTTATAGTTAACTGGACTTTTCACTCGTACAAAACCATTGAAATTCCCCCGTTATAGTTAGTTCAGCTAACTATAACTCGCGCGCCCGCAATGCACTGCTGATGACGTCACATATTACATCACTCATGACATGGTCAGTGACATCACTCATGACATCACTGATGACATCTCAAATGGCATCACTGATGACATCACTGATGACATCATCCTTGTGATAGAGTGGCAGACCTCCTCTCCCCCTAATATAACCTTTGATACACACATTCAAAAATAGAAACTAAAATTTTCAAAACAATTGACATACCAATACTAGTTACAACAACCTATTCAGTAATTCTAAGATCCACATACACATCCGCTCATTCACCAACAGTCCTATACAGTCACTCATAGATGTACTCACTCATCATATGTACTCATACACCTATACATCCTGTTACACAACGCCACTCATCCATAGATTTACTCACACACATAGTCACTCATGCTAATAAAGAATCAAACATCCATTTACTGGCATATACAGTTATACACTCACCACCACACTTACTTCTACAGAAACTTACACATACTTAGTCTTTTAAACAATCACTTATAGAAACACAAACTTATTCATACAGGAACTCTTTCAATCTCTCACTCTCACATATACTCACTTATATACACCAATAGTCACATATACTAGTTTAAAACATATGTAGTTACTCATAAAAGCACTATTGAGACAGTCATTCACTCACTAACACACCCATGCATACACTCATCCACCCATACAGTCCTGCACACATGCTGTCTTCAACACATACAAACAGTGAGTCACTCATTCATGCACCTATGCACTACGTAATACCCCCCACCGAACCATACAGACACTCAGACACTCATACTGATACTCACAAATCAACTAATAACCTATATGGACACTCATGTAGCTACTCACCAACCCATGCAGCCACTTATACACAAAGTGAGAGACTGATACAGATATTTACATATTTAAACATTACTCACTAAGCCATGTATTCACTAAGATACACTTAATCAGTCAGTTATACAATCAATTTTTCAAAAACAAATCATCCGTTTAGACACTTATATACCCATTTATTCTTCCATCGACCTTGAGATATACATATATAAAACATATGTAATTTTCAGAAAAACACACATTCACTGGATGATGTCATCAGTGATGTCATTTGAGATGTCATCAGCGATGTCATGAGTGATGTCACTGACCATGTCATGAGTGATGTAATATGTGACGTCATCAGCAGTGCATTGCGGGTGCGCAAGTTATAGTTAGCTGAACTAACTATAACGGGGGAATTTCAATGGTTTTGTACGAGTGAAAAGTCCAGCGAACTATAACGCCCCTGAAATCTATGTTTTTTTCAGTGAATATATATATATATTAGAAAATCATCCTCCGAACACAGGAGCCTCCAACCCTACAGGGTGGCCTCTTTCCAACAACGGGCATGGAGACGCCAGCCAATTTATTTCCATCAAGCACCACAGAGGCCCAATACTGGAGTTCACAGCGTTATTTTCAGAGCAAAGCAGCAAATCATGCCTCCCTTCTCCTTACGCGTTTCAGCCGTAGCCTTGATCACAGGTGGGGACACTTGTGCAAAATGCATCGTGCACGCTTTTAAAACCAGTAGACCACGTGACTTACACAAAACTTCATTTCCCATAGTGCAATTTAAAAGTTATTTTTCATTTCATAGGAAGTCCTTGCTTCTTGTGATTTTATTTAATACTTGCTGCTTTAAAGTGCACCAGTAGTAGCATGAATCCAGATGGAAGTAAGTCATACACTTCGTTTTGTATGCGTAGTGCAAAAATTCTCGGTCTCGCCTGAAACAAAGTGCACCCTCCAGAACAATCGGCACAGGACGTTGACCCCGCCGAATCCCTTCCTCACTCACATCATTTTCGCTACATTAGCATTCCCCAGTGTGCTTGTGTGAGCGAGTGGGTCATGCTCCAGATCCAAATTAGAAAATCATCCTCCGAACACAGGCGCCTCCAACCCTACATGGTGGCCTCTTTCCAACAACGGCCCCCGAGACGTCCACCACTTTATTTCCATTAAGCACCACAGAGGCCTAATACTGGAGTTCACAGCTTTATTTTCAGAGCAAAGCAGCACATCATGCCTCCATTCTCCTTACGCGTTTTGGCCGTAGCCTTGATCACAGGTGGGGACACTTGTGCAAAATGGATTGTGCACGCTAAGAAAAAACAAATTTATAATGACATGGAGCAGCACCCACTTGAGGGTAAGAATTTCATCACAAGCACCACAAATCCCAGCATGCTTTGTACTGCACCACTCAATTGTGAGGCCCACTAGAGGGCGGTATAAATAACTAATAAAGCATGCGCAGGTGCTAGTGACTGAGCTGCCAGTCTCATTTAACGTGTGAACAAGGAGCGAGGGGAGTTCCGAAATGCGTCAGGGAAGGCTAATATGCAGACTGCAGATGCCGGCTGCTTTGAACTAAAAGGAAATAAATGATTTGTGATAAAATTTACTGCTGTGGAGTGCGTCTTCAGCTTAAGGGCAATCCCCCAATTGGAATATATATATATTAACTGAAAAAAAACATAGATTTCAGGGACGTTATAGTTACAAATTAGCATTTAAAAAAACCTTTGAAATTCACTGAACAAAACATAGGTTTCAGGGACGTTATAGTTACTAATTAGCGTTTAAAAAACTTTTGAAATTCACCGAAAAAACCATAGGTTTCAGGGACGTTATAGTTAGTTGGACATTTCACTCATACAAAACCATAGAAATTCCACCGTTATAGTTAGTTCAGCTAACTATAACTCATGCCCCTTCAATGCATTGCTGATGACGTCACATATTACATCATTCATGACATGATCAGTGACATCACTGATGACATCTCACATGACATCACTGATGACATCACTGATGACATCATCCAGTGAATGTGTTTTTCTTTAAAATGTAAATATGTATTATATAAATACCAAGCTGTATTGAAGAATGAGTGGATGTATAAGTGTCTGTATGTAGGATTTAGTAGGTGTGTGACTCACTGTTAAGTGAGTGATTAAATGTGTCTTACTGAATACATGGGTTAGTGACTCAACTGTATGAATGTCTGTATCAGTCTGTCTGTTGTTGTATAACCTGCTGTAGTTGGTCAGTAGCTTCACGGGTGTCTATATGGGTTATTGATTAGTTGCCTGAGTAATTGTATGGGAGACTGAGTGTGTGTGTGTGGTTGGGTGGGGGTGTGTGGGGGTGTGTGACTCTGTGCATAGATGTGTGAGTGGTTGATTAACTGGGTGTATGACTTTAAGAGTGCATGTGGAAACAGTTCTATGGGTGAGTGAGTGTGTGTATGGATGTGTTGGTGAGTGACTGGATGTCTCAGTGGTAGATGTCCAAGTAAGTACAAAAGTAAAAGGCAGTGTATGTGAGAGTTGGAGTATATAAATGACTATATGTGATAGTCAGTGATTGTGGGAGTGGTTGTATGAATGAGTGTATACTTGCATTAGTGATTATATATGAGAGTAAGTATGCGTTAGTATCTGTATGAATAAATGAGGTGGTGTGTGTATAACTGTGTAGGTGAGTAAATGGAACTGTGATTGATTCTTTGCATGACTGACTAGGATAAGGGCATGACTGACTTGGATGAGTGGTGGTGTGTGAGTGTCTGGATAGGTGTATGAGTGCATATGATAGTGTTGTATTGATCAGTGACTACATGTATGAATGGTTGTATGGATGAATGAGTGCATGTGTCTGTAGACCTAGGAATTAGTGAGTGGGTTTGTAGTAACTGGTATTGGTGTGTCGATGGTTTTGAAAATGGTAGTCTGTATTTTACAGGGGGTGTATCAAAGGTTATATTAGGGTGTGATGAAGTGCATCAGATTGTCACATGGATGATGTCATCAGTGATGTCATCAGTGATGTCATTAGAGATGTCATCAGTGATGTCATCAGTGATGTCACTGGCCATGTCATGAATGATGTAATATGTGACGTCATCAGCAGTGCATTGCGGGTGCATGAGTTAAAGTTAGCTGAACTTACTATAACAATGGAATTTCTATGGTTTTGAATGAGTGAAATGTCCAACTAACTATAACGTCTCTGAAACCTATGGTTTTTTCAGTGAATTTCAAAGGTTTTTTAAATGCTAATTTGTAACTATAACGTACCTGAAACCTATGGTTTTTTCAGTGAATTTCAAAGGTTTTTTGAATGCTAATTTGTAACTATAACATCCCTGAAACCTATGGCTTTGTCAGTGAATTTCAAAGGTTTTTTAAATGCTAATTTCTAATTATTTTCTTCTTTAAACCTATAGTTTTTCCAGTGATTTTAAATTATCACTTCATTGTCAACCCAGTGAAAACAGCCAATATCCCCAGTTTTCCAGCAATAGCTTCCACCCAAATAAAATTGTCACAAATGAGAACAACAACTAACGGTTATAATATACAGAGTAGACGTCCCTGTGCAAAAATTAACACAAAAGCACCAGTTCCCGATATGTTCAACGAGCAGCCAAATCTGGGGTGCCATCCAAAAACAGGGAATAAGCCACGTTTGCAGTAGGTATCTAACATCTGCATTTTACTGGTGTAAACCAGGATGACTACCTACAATGTGAAAGGGATCGCAGCCCAGAATCACATCTAAAGTGCAACATGTGTCATAGAGTTACTAATCACGCAGCTCAAACACCTATGAAGGCCACAACACTCACTGCCACCAGCCTCAGGACGTCCCCCTGGACCACCCTCCTCCCTAATACCACTGAGGCAGTGCAGAACAGGACAGTGGACCTTCCAAAACCGGCATGGTCCCTCAGCCACACAATACTTGAATGTTGGCAGATCTGGCAAGCAAAAATGTGTGAAGGACGCAACTCATCCATCAATAATAATAATGCACACAATACCAAGTGTAGTGGTGATGTGCTGGACAGACCTCACTATACAGATCATAAACCTCTCTCTACATAAACTGCTGGTGCTTGTAGTGTTGTGCACAATAGACGCAACCATGTTACCTCAGGCAATGAGGAAGATCTCGGACATGTAGCTGTGTTGTCCTTCCCTGGAAGTGGAAGCGCAGTGGGCTGGTCCAACGTACGCCACTGCAATGTAGGAGTATGAATAAATAAGCCAGGGCTCTGGACGTGGTTCACTTGTATAACTGTGAAGACCAACGAGTCTGCCAGAGCGGCGGGCTTCACCCTGCCACGTGGCTGCCGCTATGACCGTGGGTCTCCTCGACACAAGTCCCCTGCAAACCCAGTGGCACAGCACCGCAGACTTATGTCTGTACAGACTACTGCCTTCTATCAAAGCGGGGCGATAGGCTCGATTGCTCTCGAAGAGAATAGTGATACTTCGGTCCAGGTCAATCAAGGATCCGACAGTAAAGGGAAACAAAACCCTTATCTCAAAAGAACCTCAGGGAACCCGAATCAATCGGGGCTGAAAGATGGAGATCGCAAATAACTCATGGAGTCTCCTCTGCAAGGGATCTGAACCTTCCCTCTCCAGGAGGGCATTAGGCAACCTGGGAAAATCCCAAGAAGCCTGACATAGACTCCCTGCTCCTTCAAATATCTGGGAATCTGATTGGCGTTGGCTCTGGAAGCAAGATGGTTCCACCGGTGCTTGTTTCTCCTCTGATCAAGTTTGCCAGGTACTCTGCATTGCTGGTTGGGATGATCTATGGAAAAACAAGATATGATTATCTTCATCCTATTGCAGCAGAGGAAAAAAGAATAGAAGCGGAGGAGAAAGCAAAGCATGAGGAGGCAGAGCGAAATGCAAAAGAAATTGCAGCTGCCAATGAAGACACCATATTGAAATCAAATGCTACCTCATCTTTTCATCTGTGGCGCTTCTGAATGGTTAACATATTTATTTGCAATATGGTTTATTTGCAGTGTCTAGTCATCCATCAGTTTATAGCTGAATTAATAAATCTGAATTATTTGTGAATTGACAGCATTTCAACGACCTTAAATGAACATTGAAAATTTGGTTTTGAAAAGGGGGTCTACTGTCATTTAAGATGTTTGCTCTTAATGTTATTGGAATTGATATTTGATGCAATAAAACAACAAGATATAAAAAAAAATTATAAAAAAATATCTGGGAATCCAAATATTCCATACTGCAGAAGACTTACGAGAGGGCAACCTGAGCCCGGTTGTTAGGTCCCTAAAGTCATCTATACAGTTTTGGCGGTCACAGATATATAGCACCGCACTGCGTATAGCACTATCGAAAATGATTATATTGCCGAGATTGCTGTATTATTTCACAAACCTACCAGTGGTGATCTGCCCGCAATGGTTTTCTGATCTGAACCACCTACTTCGTGAATTAATTTGAGATGAGGGAGTGGAATAAAGTGGCACTGGAGGTAGTGCAGAGGGCACCCGAGGAAGGAGAGCTGGGCGCCCTAGGCTTTGAACTATACTACCTGGTTGCTCAGTGTTGGACAGGCCACCTAAAGGGCTTGCTCCCTCCCCGCATGACAGGGCCCGAGCCCCGGCTCTCCCGGTGTTACCCACAGAAGCAACCCGCACTCCGTCTCATACGGGACTCCTGCCCCCGGACACCTCGGTATCATGGGGCCGAACCACTACCGGCTCCCTCGCCCGGCCCGGCCGCCATCTTGGACACTGCACCACGAGGCCGTGTGGCCTCAGCTCGACCCTAACCCTGGGCCTGGCCAGGCCCCGACATCCCGGCACCACCATCCACCCAGGAGGTGAACGGACCACTTGGCAGGTCAATGGGAGAAAGAAGGGTCGATGGCTCTCCCCCGCCAGGTGCCGATTGCCCCCCAGCTCCCCCGGGCGCTGGCTCCACCCCCCTGCTGGGTGTCTGGACTCCCTCATCCCGGACCTCGCGACTTCCAAGTGCGAGGGTCCGGACATCAAAGGGCGCCAGACCTATAACTGGGGCAGCTCCAGAGCAGGAAGGCAGTTGTATCCTGGAGTCGAGAGACACCGTGAAGAACTCATCCTTGACGGACTACTGGCGCTGCCATAGCCCTGCCTTGCGAACTACTGTCCTGCCTGCTGGCGCTGCCGCAACCTTCTGCATCCTTCATCCTCGTCGGGACCTGCTGGCGCTGCCGCGGACCGTTGTAACTACCACCTTCACCGGGACCTGCTGGCGCTGCCGCGGACCGTTGTAACTACCACCTTCACCGGGACCTGCTGGCGCTGCCGCGGACAGTTGTAACTACCACCTTCACCGGGACCTGCTGGCGCTGCCGCGGACCGTCGTGACTACCACCTTCACCGGGGCCTGCTGGCGCTGCCGCGGCCCGCCCATCTAGAACACCGAGCTCGAGGATTGTGAGCTACCCATCGTATCATCGTACCTACCAGAGTGGTAACAAGACTGTCCCGCTACCCCCTTTCCCAACCAAGAGACTAGAATCGAGGGGACCCCTGAGTCCTGACCTCCTTGTACCATTTTATCGTACCTAAAGATTGCTTATAAAGAACGTTAAACCTTATCTTCGTGTGGTGTACATCTATGGGGGGGAGTTACTCGTCTGTACGATCGCTGGAGACGGCTCTCCCCGGAGACCTCTCCCCTCGTCCTCGGCCGACCCTCCCGGTCCGTCTAACATTGGTGGCCAGCGGCACGATCCGAATCAACGCGTAATCGTACAGAGAGTAGCTCACCCCACGACAAAACCACAATGACAACCAAAGAGAGCGGATCCACCGAAAAATTCCAAATGGAGAAATTGGAAGAGTACAGCCATCGTGAGTTGAAACAATTCTGCATTGAACTAGGCATTGCTACCACCGGTCTGAGTACCAAAGACGATTTCAAGCACGCCATTGAGTCGTGGGCAGAAACCGGGGCCGCCAGACCCCTGGACCAAAACATTGCAGCATCAGAGAGGAACACCACGGCTCCCGAGGAGCGAAGAACGGGTCTCTCGCAGGAAGAGATCCAAGAGAGAGAAAAAAGCAGACTACATGAGTTAGAAATGGCACGGCTCAAAATGGACGGTGAACTAAAATTAGCCGAACAAAAACTGAACCTAGAACATCTGCGGCTCCGAGAAGAACGGGAAGAAAAACAGAGGCAGAGAGAGCTCGAAGAAAAGAGATTAGCGTACGAACACGAGCGCAAACTGGCGGAAATAGACCTACGGAAGCAGAACAAAGAACTGGGGGTGCCCGAGCAACCGCACACCCCAGGAGCGACAGGAAAGAAAGTACACATCCCCAAGGATGTCGTTCGAGAGTACGTCCGAGACGACGACATACAACAGTGGTTCAAGGCCTACGAGATCGCCATGACCTCCCACCGGATCGATCGAAGTGACTGGGGAGCCGGTCTATGGGGGAGGTTCGTCAATGAAGGCCGCGATGCCCTGTTACAGCTCCCAGACCATCTGATGACATCCTACGACCACATGAAGGCTGCCCTCCTCACTCGATATGGGCTCACACCCGAAATGTACCGCCAGAGGTTCCGAGACTGCACCCGGATCCCAGGTACAACTTGGGTGGAATATGTGAACTATTTCAGCCGAGCCTTCGAGGGTTGGATCAAGGGAAGCCACGTAACGACCTACGAGCAACTTTTTAATCTCATGGTGTGGGAGCACCTCTCTAACAACTGCTTCGTTGAGCTCCGGCAGCACCTCCTCGACAGTAAATTGACTGACCCACGGCAGCTCGCCGCCGAAGCTGACCGGTGGGAAAGCACCCGAGTAGGCCGGAGGGGGCCGCACGAACAGAACCGGAACAACCAAGGTCAGCACCGTTCTCGAGGAGGAGGAGGAGGCCAGGGACGAGGAAGAGACACCGTCCCGGCCGCCCCCGCTGCCAGCACCACGCCCCCGGCCAGCCGGGGCAACCCCCCGTTGCGCCCGGTGTTCCGAGCCAATATCACGTGTCACCGATGCCAGCGAGTCGGCCACTACGCCAATGACCCGAGCTGTCCACAGAACCAAACTCCGAGACCCCGCCAGGTAGCTGCCGCCGCCCTGGGGGGAGAACAAATCTCCGAAGGGCAGGAAGAACGCGAACAAGAACAACAAGAGTGGGAACCGGCCGCCATGATTCTAGCGTGCCTAGGGGGAAGAGACATGGTCCCGCGGGCTCCCCTACCCGCCAACACCAGAAAATATAGTCAGTGGGTGAACATTAATGGACGCAGGGCCGAAGCACTACGTGACACGGGGGCCAGTGTGACGGCCGTCCGCTGTCACCTGGTGACCCCGGAAAAGATCCTGCCGAACATTCTCTGCCCCGTCCGTTCCGCCGACAATTCAGAGAGTCTATGTCGGATGGCCTGCGTCCCCTTCGAATGGGGAGGAGTCTCCGGCATGTTAAAGGTGACGGTCCGAGATGATGCCCCCGTGGACTGTCTCCTGGGGAATGATCTTGAGAGTTCCCCGTGGGCCGCCGTAGAAAGAAGAGAGCACCTGGGGATGTTGGGCCTCCCGGACTGGGCGTGCGTAACCACCCGGTCCATGGCCGGCCGTGCCATCCCCCGACCAGAAGAACCAGAATGGCCAGCACCTCCTCCCCCGATCGCTCCAGTAGAGGACACCGACCATACCGACCCCCCAGAGCAAACCCCCGAAGGGCTCGCTCAGCCCCAGGACCTTCCCGACCTGGCTCAGTGGCGTCGAGAGGGGGGGCCCACCCAGGAACAGTTCCGTCAAGAGCAGAAGACCTGTCCCTCCCTCGAGGGACTCCGCCAGCAAGCCCTCGCCCAGAGCGCAGGGGACACCACCGGAGCCCATTGGATCTATTGGGACAACGACCTGTTGTACAGTGAACAGAGAATCGCGGAGTTGGGGGCCAGTCGAGTGCTGGTGGTGCCCCTCCGTTTTAGAGACTTCTTGGTAAATTTGGCCCACGATGTCCCTCTGGCTGGACACCTGGGCCAGGACAAAACCTACAGTCGCCTGGTGACCCACTTTTTCTGGCCCAAGATGAGGAACGACGTCCTCAACCACTGCCGGTCCTGCCCCACGTGCCAGGCCAGCGGGAAGAGCGGCCGCAAACTTAAAGCACCTCTGCAACCCTTCCCAGTTGTCACCACCCCGTTCGAGAGGGTGGGAATAGACATTGTGGGGCCCCTGGACCCCCGTACAGCACAAGGACATCGGTTCATCCTGGTACTGGTGGACCACGCCACCCGCTACCCCGAGGCTGTTCCCCTGCGAACTGTGACAGCCCCGGTGGTCGGCCGGGCCTTAATGGGGATCTTCTCCCGGGTGGGCTTCCCCCGAGAAGTCGTCAGCGACAGAGGCACAAACTTTATTTCAAAATATATGAAGTCCCTCTGGCAACAGTGCGGGGTCACCTACCGATCCACGACCCCCTATCACCCTCAAGGAAACGGGCTAGTCGAGCGGTTCAACCGCACCCTCAAGGGAATGATTGGGGGGTTGGAAGAGCCCCTCCGTCGCCAGTGGGATGTACTACTTCCGTGCCTCCTCTTCGCATATCGAGAAGTCCCCCAGAAGTCCCTCGGCTTCAGCCCTTTCGAACTCTTGTACGGGCACCCGGTGCGAGGGCCCCTCAGCCTAGTCAAAGAAGGTTGGGAGATGGCCCAGCTAAAGACCCCTCCAGACGTCTTCAAGTACCTCCTGACCCTACGCAATCAGACCCGGCGATTCAGAGAAATGGCGAAAGCGAACCTCGAGGCCAGTCAGGAGGACATGAAAAGATGGTACGATCAAAATGCCTCCTCCATCGAATTCGAACCTGGCCAACAAGTGTGGGTGATGTCCCCCACCGAACCATGTGCCTTGCAGGACAAGTGGACGGGGCCCTTCAAAGTGGTCGAGCGCAAGAGCCCCGTCACCTATCTCATCGATATGGAATCTCCACGGAACCCCCTCCGGGTCCTCCACGCCAACAGACTCAAACCCCACTTTGTGCGCTCGGAGCTCAGCCTCCTGATGGCTACAGACAGTGGAGCGGAAGAAGACTCCGAGCTTCTCCCTGATCTCCTAAAGACTCGTGAGAAAGATGGTTCCGTGGACGGGGTCCGACTCTCAGATGCCCTCACCCCGGAACAGCGCCAAGGCTGCCGGGACCTCCTGCTGCAGTTTGCGACCCTGTTTTCCCTCACCCCAGGGGTCACCCCCTGGTGCTTGCACGACGTGGACACTGGGGACAGTCCCCCTATCAGACATCGGGCGTACCGCGTACCAGATCGGGTACGGGCCTGCATCCCAGAGGAGGTGTCAAAGATGCTCACGCTCGGGGTCATCGAGCCCTCGGATAGCCCCTGGGCCAGCCCGGTCGTGCTGGTCCCCAAAGCTGCTACCCCCGGCACCACTCCTGAGCTCCGATTCTGCGTCGACTATCGGGGCTTGAATGCTGTCACCAGAACCGACGCTCATCCCATCCCCCGAGCGGATGAGCTGATCGACCGCATGGGGGCTGCCCGCTACCTCATCATCTTCGACCTGACAGCGGGCTACTGGCAGATCGGCCTCACACCCCGGGCTCAAGAACGATCCGCCTTTTCCACCCCCGATGGCCACTACCACTTCAAAGTCATGCCATTCGGCATGAAGAATGCCCCAGCTACTTTTCAGCGACTGGTGAACCAGGTCTTGGCGGGACTCGAGGGGTTCAGCGCCGCCTACCTGGACGATATCGCTGTGTACAGCCGCCACTGGTCCGACCACCTCCACCACCTCCGAGAGGTCCTGCAGGCCCTCCAACGGGCCGGCCTCACAATCAAGGCCAGCAAGTGCCAAATTGGTCAGGGGTCCGTGACTTATCTCGGACACCAGGTGGGAAGCGGTCTGGTGGCCCCTCTACAACTCAAGATCGCTGCCATCCAGTCCTGGCAGCCTCCAGTCACGCAGACCGAGGTCCGAGCCTTCTTGGGGCTCACCGGCTACTACCGGCGGTTCGTGAGGGACTATGGCAGCATTGTGGGGCCCCTCACGGAACTCACATCCAAAAACCATCCGAAGAAGGTCAACTGGACCCTAGACTGTCAAGCGGCCTTCGAGAAGCTGAAGGCCGCCATGTGCACTGCTCCTGTGCTCCAGGCCCCCGACTACAGTCGGGAATTCATCGTACAAACAGATGCCTCCGACCATGGCATCGGGGCGGTCCTCTCCCAGTTGAACTCCGAGGGACTTGACCAACCCGTGGCCTTCATCAGCAGACGCCTCCTGGCCCGAGAACGGCGCTGGACTACTATCGAGAGGGAGGCCTTCGCAGTGGTGTGGGCCCTCAAAAAGCTCCGGCCCTATCTCTTCGGTACCCACTTCAGGGTGCAAACAGATCATCGGCCCCTGCAGTGGCTAATGCAGATGCGGGGGGAAAACCCCAAAATATTGCGTTGGTCCATCTCCCTGCAGGGGATGGACTTCACTGTGGAACATCGACCGGGCCAAGACCACGCCAACGCGGATGGCCTGTCACGCTTTTTCCGCCTTGACGAGGAGAGTCCCCAAGAGGATGGGTGACTCTCCCCGCCTTCAGCTGGGGGGGACGCATGTTGGACAGGCCACCTAAAGGGCTTGCTCCCTCCCCGCATGACAGGGCCCGAGCCCCGGCTCTCCCGGTGTTACCCACAGAAGCAACCCGCACCCCGTCTCATACGGGACTCCTGCCCCCGGACACCTCGGTATCATGGGGCCGAACCACTACCGGCTCCCTCGCCCGGCCCGGCCGCCATCTTGGACACTGCACCACGAGGCCGCGTGGCCTCAGCTCGACCCTAACCCTGGGCCTGGCCAGGCCCCGACATCCCGGCACCGCCATCCACCCAGGAGGTGAACGGACCACTTGGCAGGTCAATGGGAGAAAGAAGGGTCGATGGCTCTCCCCCGCCAGGTGCCGATTGCCCCCCAGCTCCCCCGGGCGCTGGCTCCACCCCCCTGCTGGGTGTCTGGACTCCCTCATCCCGGACCTCGCGACTTCCAAGTGCGAGGGTCCGGACATCAAAGGGCGCCAGACCTATAACTGGGGCAGCTCCAGAGCAGGAAGGCAGTTGTATCCTGGAGTCGAGAGACACCGTGAAGAACTCATCCTTGACGGACTACTGGCGCTGCCATAGCCCTGCCTTGCGAACTACTGTCCTGCCTGCTGGCGCTGCCGCAACCTTCTGCATCCTTCATCCTCGTCGGGACCTGCTGGCGCTGCCGCGGACTGTTGTAACTACCACCTTCACCGGGACCTGCTAGCGCTGCCGCGGACCGTTGTAACTACCACCTTCACCGAGACCTGCTGGCGCTGCCGCGGACCGTTGTAACTACCACCTTCACCGGGACCTGCTGGTGCTGCCGCGGACCGTCGTGACTACCACCTTCACCGGGGCCTGCTGCCGCTGCCGCGGCCCGCCCATCTAGAACACCGAGCTCGAGGATTGTGAGCTACCCATCGTATCATCGTACCTACCAGAGTGGTAACAAGACTGTCCCGCTACCCCCTTTCCCAACCAAGAGACCCCTGAGTCCTGACCTCCTTGTACCATTTTATCGTACCTAAAGATTGCTTATAAAGAACGTTAAACCTTATCTTCGTGTGGTGTACATCTGTGGGGGGGAAGTTACTCGTCTGTACGATCGCTGGAGACGGCTCTCCCCGGAGACCTCTCCCCTCGTCCTCGGCCGACCCTCCCGGTCCGTCTAACACTCAGCTCCAGTGGCTTGCTCAGTCGGTGGATGGGAAGTGCTTGGAGCTCCTGGATGAGGGGAGTGGGAGAAACAACCCAGGATGGTTGATAGCCAAACGAATACACCAGAAAGTATGTGAGAAAGTGCCATCTTTCTTGCATGGTATGCCCCCACTTTTTGCTGAATTGCTGAATGTACTTTGACTGAGTGTGCCCTGGACTCCTGCCAATCAGGTGCCCTTCCCTAAAACCTAAAACCCAAATTGGCAAACCCTGGCCACATGTCAGCCCCTGGTAAATGGTACCCTAGGTACCCAGGGCCTTGTGACCAGGAAAGGCCTCTAAGGGCTGCAGCACTTATTGTGCCACCCTTAGAGGCCCTATACCCTAACCCAAACACACTGCCCTTGCAGGCTGAGTGTCTGGGTACAAGACAAAACAAAGAGTCGACATGGCACACATTCCTGTGTGCCATGCCCACAACCTAAGAAAAAAATTACCTATACCTTTGGTGACTTCAACACTTATTCATATGAAGTAAGATAAACGAAAATTAATACGTTTACCCAAGCAGTAATTTCTGCCTTTTATTTATTTTTTTAAATAAAAATTAATATCTTTGATCACAAAAAGAACACATAATGAACTACACGAAATACCACATTAGTACTTACACAATGAAAATGAACAAGGTGAGAGATGTATTTTGCGTGTAACAAGAGGGAGAGAGAGGACTAGAAAGCTAGTCCATGTCCCCGAGGGATTTATATGTGATTAAACAAAGAAGACTAGCTTAAGTTGACCAAAGTGATGCAGTACTCAAAGTAGTTCTGTCACAGACACCTTGTAGGTGTATTCATGAAGCCCTCACCCACCAACCTAGTTGGTGGCATGCTTCATCATCGGGCCCACCCAGTAACACCTAGTATGTCCCGGGTGTGCTACGACGCCTGATTACAGCGGAGCTGGTATATTGCTGAGAGTGCAGTGAGGTTGGGTGAATTGTGATTTAAAACGGCTTGGTGGTGGTCCCAGTACCCAAGGGTAAATTAAATTTTAATAACTGGGCCGACACCAGCGGTTAAAAGTAAGGCTACAGGACGTGTAAGGGTGGAGAGTTACTGCCCCCTGCGTCCTTCAGATGGTCGACATGTTTCAGCCAGTGCCTTAGAGTATTCTGGCTTTCCTCAGGACCGTTTTTAAAAGGGTGTGGTGAAAATAAAACAGACTTAGTGTTGTGGTACAGACTATGTGATACACTCACTAAGTCGTTTTTCTATGTGTGAGAGGGGGATTCCCTTCTCATGCATACCTGTACAAACAAACATTAAAAACAAGGACAAAACATTTGTAGAGAGAGTCAGTAGTCAATTTAGACATCCGGTCAACAATGCTTAGGTGGCCGGCACTATAGTGCATGGTGAGAGGACTATAGTCGGCTAGGTGTGATGGTACTGGTGGTGCCATCAGAGTGAAAGTACGCAACTAATTAAGAGCGTGGTGTGGCTAAAACACGGAAATCACACTGAAGGCAGGTGACTTAGTGTAGCAGGGCGCAAGGAAAATGTTCTTACGCTTTGGGTTATTAGCCAAGGCTTCCTGGAGGGAAGCGGTAAGGGGATGACCCTATGAGAGAAAAAGAGATAGGCTGTGGGAGTTAGGGACCTGTGAGGGAAAAAGCGCTTACCCAGTTTGTTGTTTGGAGGCTTGTCAGGATTGTCATACTCACAGTCTTTCTGGTCAGTGCCTGCCTTGTACCTGTTGTCCCGCCGTCGTCCTCCGGTAGAAAGAGCCTCTCGGCGTGTGGGCTTTTTATACTGAGGTTAACGAGGTAGCACCGCCCCTAGATGTAGTTGCTGCTCATGCTCGTAGTTTGCACACTAGTCTCTCGTGCATGCTCAGTGTATCAGCGGGTTATTGCTCATGCTCATGAATTGCACACTAGTTCCTCGCACATGCTCAGTGTGAGTGCTTGATTTACAATGTAGGAGATTTGCACACTAGTCTCTCATGCATGCTCAGTGTATCAGCGGGTTGTTGCTCATGCTCATGAATTGCACACTAGTTTCTCGCACATGCTCAGTGTGAGTGCATGATTTACAATGTAGGAGATTTGTACTCCTGCCTTTGGCATACGTTCAGTTTGATAGCGCGATTGCGTGAAGGTATATGTAAAAACTAGATTATGAAAAAACTACAATATGCCGCCAATGATACGGGGTAGGGGGCAACACCAGTGTTAGGTGTGGCGTGGTCTTATATGCGCAGGCGCTAAGGGTTCAGTGTTGGTTATGTGTGCGTTAATGCTGGGAAAACATGCCTGCGGGACGCGCCGCCTCCCAGAGTGGTTCGGCCCATGAATTACTGTTAAGTGCGCGCAGCGCGCTAAGGTTGACATGGCAGAATGGGTGGAGTTGAAGCATGTGCCCAAGATGTTGGCAGTTTGGTGGTACACACAAGAGGGAGCATGATCAATAATTGTGTCCAGGGGGACTATGGCACGGGGGGCAACTGCGCACAGGCCAGGTGATATGTGGGTCTAGGGTGTGACTGAGTTCCACGGTATGGCATCGTTGAGGCCATTGGTTTGGGTGGAAAGACGATATATCCAACGTTGTTCCTTGCTGAGTAATTTCTTCTCATTATCCACTGCCAGTTCCGGTAGTTGTTCAATGATGGTCCAGGTCAGGTCATTGGGAGTGTGTCCCTGGGTGATGAAATGACTGGTCAGTTTGCTAATGTTCTTCTTGCACCTGATTGTGCTCCTGTGTTCTGTTATTCTAGTTCTTATTTTTCGGGCGGTCATCCCAATGTATCGGAGGCCGCAGCTGCATGTAAGTAGGTAGATCACGTTACGTGAATTACAGTTTGTGTGGCTGCGTTGAGTCCACACTTTGTCTGGTTCTAATATCAGTGTTTTCGTATGGCTGGTGAGATGGCACACGCTACAATCATTGCATGGGTAGTGTCCAGAGATCTTAGGTAGGCCCCACGCATTCAGGATAGTATTGGGTTCTCTGTTGGTCAGGGGTCTGGGGCGGGTGCTCACAAGTTGGTCTTTCAGGTTGTTGCACCTTTTGTAGGCAAACCTGGGGGTTTCCCATTGTCGTTGTCCAGAGTTTAGAATTTTCCAGTTTTTGCGTATGAGTTTCGCCACCTCATTGGAAGCTGTGTTGAATGTGGTGACACACGTGATGGGTTGGTCACTTTTGTCCTTGGGTACCGTTTCCAGGAAAGCCTCCCTATTTTGGTTCCTGGCTCTTTTCTTGGTTTTGTTGATGATGGCACGGGGGTAGCCTCTTTCCTCCAGTTTCTTAGACAAGTCTGCCGACTGATTTTTGTAGTCAGTTACTTGAGTGCAATTTCTGCGTATACGCAGGAATTGCCCAAATGGTAGGTTTTCCCTTAGAGGGCGGGGATGGAAACTTGTGTAATGAAGGAGTGAGTTCCTTGAGGTAGGCTTGTAATAGGTCGTAGTGATCAGTTGGCCATCTTTGGCCCATATGTTCAGATCAAGGAATGCCAGGTGGCTTGCACTCGAGGTGCTTGTGAATTTCAGGTATGGGTCTCTTTCATTGAGCCAAGTGAGGAAAAGTTGTAGAGTTGTTTCTGATCCCTGCCAGATCATAAGGATGTCGTCTATATATCGACGCCAGGTGAGACTATTCCTGGTATAGGGATTGGTATTGGGAGTGATGTGGGTCTGCTCAAAGCGGTGGACATAGAGTCCTGCCACGCTAGGAGCGAAAACGCTGCCCATAGATGTTCCGTTGGTTTGGAGGTACAGGCTTCCCTCATACTCGAAATAGTTTTCCTTTAGTGCTATTGTGGCACATTGGAGGATGAAGTCTCTAGGTGTGCGGTGCGGCCATGGGGACTCCATAAGTACCTGTCTCAGGACTTGGATGGTGGCGTCCTGGGGGATACTGGTGTAAAGACTTTCGATGTCCAGGCCCACCAGGAGTTGGGTTTCAGGGTTGAATTCAATGTTGTTGATGACTTGTAGTAAGTGTTTCGTGTCCTGGATGTAACTAGGTGTTTGCTGGACCAGTGGGTTAAGAAAGAAATCGCAGTAGCGAGAGAGAGGTTCCAAAAGGGAGTTGATGCCAGACACTATAGGTCTGCCCGGGGGGGGGAAGAATGCCTTTGTGTATTTTTGGTACAGTGTAAAAGTATGGTACTTTTATCTTTTGAGGGCAGAGGTACTCTGCTTCTTGTTTGGAGATATGTTCCGCCTGGTGGGCGGTATTCACTAGGGCCTGAATAGTGCCTTGTAGTGAGTTGGTTGGGTCATGTTCTACTTTCTTGTAGTTTCTTTGGTCGCTCAGTAGTCGGCGGCATTCGGTGTCATAGTCCTCCTTGTCTAAGAGCACAATGCCTCCTCCCTTGTCGGCAGGTTTTATTATGATAGAGGGATTGTTTTTGAGTTCCTGGATGGTTTCTCTGTCTTCCTTCGACAGGTTGTTGAAATGGTTGGTTGGTTCTAGATTCTCAACATCATTGTAAACAGCCAGTTCAAAAGTGGTGATCTCAGGGGGCACTGTGGATGGTGGCGGGGTGAAGGTGGATTTGGTCCTCAGGCCTGTGATGTTAGGGTTTTCCGTGGGGATTGAGTCATCCCTCGAGGATTTCTCGAAGAAGGCCTTGAGTTTTAGTTTCCTCATGAACTCCGCCAGTTCCACGTGCAATTTAAATTTGTCCAATCTAGTCGTGGGTACGAAGGATAGTCCCTTTTCTAGTACTGAGACCTGTTTAGGTGTCAGTGAGATGCTTGAAAGGTTAAACACAATGGACTCATGGGTTGCTTGATTCATGGTTTGCTGGTTCCCGGTTGGCTGGGTGCCTTCTGGCGAGTGTTCGCGCTCACTGGGTTGCCGTCTTCGGCCCAGTGTACTTGTGGTTGTGGGTTGTGTCTTCTCCTTCTGCGTGTTCTTCTGCCCTGTCCAAAAAAGGAGGCCTGTGGGGTCCATGGTTTCCTGGGAATAGGGGCATGGGGCCAGGTGTATACGCTTGTTGGTATCCGAAGTAGGGGTTTTGCATTGGGCCAAAGTTAGTTGGAGGCCCGAAGTAATATCCAGGTGGTCCTCCCTGCCAGTTGTTTTGCCAGCGTTGTCCGCGGCGGCCTCTGCCACCCCGTTTGTGTGAGCTATTGCTAGAGTCACTAGATGCGGAACTGTCATCTGCTGAGGAGTCTGAGGCACTGGAATTATTGGCTGGTGGGGTGAAGTCTTCTTCAGAGTATGGAAAGACTTTGGCATAACTGAATTTTTTGAGGTCTTTCTCAAATTTCTTGATTTTAGCTTCAGTCAGGTACTCCTTGTACTCGTTAATTTCTTTATTTTGATCGTCTAATTTCTTTTTGTAAGCTGTCAGGTTTGTTTTGAAGTGGCTTTCTGATAGTTGGATTTCAATTACAATAGCTTCTGAAAGACGTTTGGCAGTTTTTATAATTAGTATCATCCAGTCCCTGGTGCAATGCCAGGCGATCTGGGCCCAATCCTTCCTGAAGGTGGGGTCATCTAAGAAGATCCTGGGTGCGTTGGTGACAATCAGACCTCTTGGGGCCGTGTTGGTTTTGACATATTGGGCTAGGATCACTCCATGGAGGATGGTGCGGATCCTGTTTCTCTTTTTCTCAGTGAGGGTCTCCCAGTCAGTTGTTTGGGCTATGGAATTAGCGATGTTGAAATCAACTTGAAAAGAGGGGTCTGCGAGAATGTCGTTGACCTCCTCCTCCGTAAAGGTAAGGCCATGGTTCTCAGCCATGGTGATGTGGTTAAACTCTCGCAGCTGTGCGCTGCCTATATATGCGTGTAACAAGAGGGAGAGAGAGGACTAGAAAGCTAGTCCATGTCCCCGAGGGATTTATATGTGATTAAACAAAGAAGACTAGCTTAAGTTGACCAAAGTGATGCAGTACTCAAAGTAGTTCTGTCACAGACACCTTGTAGGTGTATTCATGAAGCCCTCACCCACCAACCTAGTTGGTGGCATGCGTCATCATCGGGCCCACCCAGTGACACCTAGTATGTCCCGGGTGTGCTACGACGCCTGATTACAGCGGAGCTGGTATATTGCTGAGAGTGCAGTGAGGTTGGGTGAATTGTGATTTAAAACGGCTTGGTGGTGGTCCCAGTACCCAAGGGTAAATTAAATTTTAATAACTGGGCCGACACCAGCGGTTAAAAGTAAGGCTACAGGACGTGTAAGGGTGGAGAGTTACTGCCCCCTGCGTCCTTCAGATGGTCGACATGTTTCAGCCAGTGCCTTAGAGTATTCTGGCTTTCCTCAGGACCGTTTTTAAAAGGGTGTGGTGAAAATAAAACAGACTTAGTGTTGTGGTACAGACTATGTGATACACTCACTAAGGCGTTTTTCTATGTGTGAGAGGGGGATTCCCTTCTCATGCATACCTGTACAAACAAACATTAAAAACAAGGACAAAACATTTGTAGAGAGAGTCAGTAGTCAATTTAGACATCCGGTCAACAATGCTTAGGTGGCCGGCACTATAGTGCATGGTGAGAGGACTATAGTCGGCTAGGTGTGATGGTACTGGTGGTGCCATCAGAGTGAAAGTACGCAACTAATTAAGAGCGTGGTGTGGCTAAAACACGGAAATCACACTGAAGGCAGGTGACTTAGTGTAGCAGGGCGCAAGGAAAATGTTCTTACGCTTTGGGTTATTAGCCAAGGCTTCCTGGAGGGAAGCGGTAAGGGGATGACCCTATGAGAGAAAAAGAGATAGGCTGTGGGAGTTAGGGACCTGTGAGGGAAAAAGCGCTTACCCAGTTTGTTGTTTGGAGGCTTGTCAGGATTGTCATACTCACAGTCTTTCTGGTCAGTGCCTGCCTTGTACCTGTTGTCCCGCCATCGTCCTCCGGTAGAAAGAGCCTCTCGGCGTGTGGGCTTTTTATACTGAGGTTAACGAGGTAGCACCGCCCCTAGATGTAGTTGCTGCTCATGCTCGTAGTTTGCACACTAGTCTCTCGTGCATGCTCAGTGTATCAGCGGGTTATTGCTCATGCTCATGAATTGCACACTAGTTCCTCGCACATGCTCAGTGTGAGTGCTTGATTTACAATGTAGGAGATTTGCACACTAGTCTCTCATGCATGCTCAGTGTATCAGCGGGTTGTTGCTCATGCTCATGAATTGCACACTAGTTTATCGCACATGCTCAGTGTGAGTGCATGATTTACAATGTAGGAGATTTGTACTCCTGCCTTTGGCATACGTTCAGTTTGATAGCGCGATTGCGTGAAGGTATATGTAAAAACTAGATTATGAAAAAACTACAATATGCCGCCAATGATACGGGGTAGGGGGCAACACCAGTGTTAGGTGTGGCGTGGTCTTATATGCGCAGGCGCTAAGGGTTCAGTGTTGGTTATGTGTGCGTTAATGCTGGGAAAACATGCCTGCGGGACGCGCCGCCTCCCAGAGTGGTTCGGCCCATGAATTACTGTTAAGTGCGCGCAGCGCGCTAAGGTTGACATGGCAGAATGGGTGGAGTTGAAGCATGTGCCCAAGATGTTGGCAGTTTGGTGGTACACACAAGAGGGAGCATGATCAATAATTGTGTCCAGGGGGACTATGGCACGGGGGGCAACTGCGCACAGGCCAGGTGATATGTGGGTCTAGGGTGTGACTGAGTTCCACGGTATGGCATCGTTGAGGCCATTGGTTTGGGTGGAAAGACGATATATCCAACGTTGTTCCTTGCTGAGTAATTTCTTCTCATTATCCACTGCCAGTTCCGGTAGTTGTTCAATGATGGTCCAGGTCAGGTCATTGGGAGTGTGTCCCTGGGTGATGAAATGACTGGTCAGTTTGCTAATGTTCTTCTTGCACCTGATTGTGCTCCTGTGTTCTGTTATTCTAGTTCTTATTTTTCGGGCGGTCATCCCAATGTATCGGAGGCCGCAGCTGCATGTAAGTAGGTAGATCACGTTACGTGAATTACAGTTTGTGTGGCTGCGTTGAGTCCACACTTTGTCTGGTTCTAATATCAGTGTTTTCGTATGGCTGGTGAGATGGCACACGCTACAATCATTGCATGGGTAGTGTCCAGAGATCTTAGGTAGGCCCCACGCATTCAGGATAGTATTGGGTTCTCTGTTGGTCAGGGGTCTGGGGCGGGTGCTCACAAGTTGGTCTTTCAGGTTGTTGCACCTTTTGTAGGCAAACCTGGGGGTTTCCCATTGTCGTTGTCCAGAGTTTAGAATTTTCCAGTTTTTGCGTATGAGTTTCGCCACCTCATTGGAAGCTGTGTTGAATGTGGTGACACACGTGATGGGTTGGTCACTTTTGTCCTTGGGTACCGTTTCCAGGAAAGCCTCCCTATTTTGGTTCCTGGCTCTTTTCTTGGTTTTGTTGATGATGGCACGGGGGTAGCCTCTTTCCTCCAGTTTCTTAGACAAGTCTGCCGACTGATTTTTGTAGTCAGTTACTTGAGTGCAATTTCTGCGTATACGCAGGAATTGCCCAAATGGTAGGTTTTCCCTTAGAGGGCGGGGATGGAAACTTGTGTAATGAAGGAGTGAGTTCCTTGAGGTAGGCTTGTAATAGGTCGTAGTGATCAGTTGGCCATCTTTGGCCCATATGTTCAGATCAAGGAATGCCAGGTGGCTTGCACTCGAGGTGCTTGTGAATTTCAGGTATGGGTCTCTTTCATTGAGCCAAGTGAGGAAAAGTTGTAGAGTTGTTTCTGATCCCTGCCATATCATAAGGATGTCGTCTATATATCGACGCCAGGTGAGACTATTCCTGGTATAGGGATTGGTATTGGGAGTGATGTGGGTCTGCTCAAAGCGGTGGACATAGAGTCCTGCCACGCTAGGAGCGAAAACGCTGCCCATAGATGTTCCGTTGGTTTGGAGGTACAGGCTTCCCTCATACTCGAAATAGTTTTCCTTTAGTGCTATTGTGGCACATTGGAGGATGAAGTCTCTAGGTGTGCGGTGCGGCCATGGGGACTCCATAAGTACCTGTCTCAGGACTTGGATGGTGGCGTCCTGGGGGATACTGGTGTAAAGACTTTCGATGTCCAGGCCCACCAGGAGTTGGGTTTCAGGGTTGAATTCAATGTTGTTGATGACTTGTAGTAAGTGTTTCGTGTCCTGGATGTAACTAGGTGTTTGCTGGACCAGTGGGTTAAGAAAGAAATCGCAGTAGCGAGAGAGAGGTTCCAAAAGGGAGTTGATGCCAGACACTATAGGTCTGCCCGGGGGGGGGGAAGAATGCCTTTGTGTATTTTTGGTACAGTGTAAAAGTATGGTACTTTTATCTTTTGAGGGCAGAGGTACTCTGCTTCTTGTTTGGAGATATGTTCCGCCTGGTGGGCGGTATTCACTAGGGCCTGAATAGTGCCTTGTAGTGAGTTGGTTGGGTCATGTTCTACTTTCTTGTAGTTTCTTTGGTCGCTCAGTAGTCGGCGGCATTCGGTGTCATAGTCCTCCTTGTCTAAGAGCACAATGCCTCCTCCCTTGTCGGCAGGTTTTATTATGATAGAGGGATTGTTTTTGAGTTCCTGGATGGTTTCTCTGTCTTCCTTCGACAGGTTGTTGAAATGGTTGGTTGGTTCTAGATTCTCAACATCATTGTAAACAGCCAGTTCAAAAGTGGTGATCTCAGGGGGCACTGTGGATGGTGGCGGGGTGAAGGTGGATTTGGTCCTCAGGCCTGTGATGTTAGGGTTTTCCGTGGGGATTGAGTCATCCCTCGAGGATTTCTCGAAGAAGGCCTTGAGTTTTAGTTTCCTCATGAACTCCGCCAGTTCCACGTGCAATTTAAATTTGTCCAATCTAGTCGTGGGTACGAAGGATAGTCCCTTTTCTAGTACTGAGACCTGTTTAGGTGTCAGTGAGATGCTTGAAAGGTTAAACACAATGGACTCATGGGTTGCTTGATTCATGGTTTGCTGGTTCCCGGTTGGCTGGGTGCCTTCTGGCGAGTGTTCACGCTCACTGGGTTGCCGTCTTCGGCCCAGTGTACTTGTGGTTGTGGGTTGTGTCTTCTCCTTCTGCGTGTTCTTCTGCCCTGTCCTAAAAAAGGAGGCCTGTGGGGTCCATGGTTTCCTGGGAATAGGGGCATGGGGCCAGGTGTATACGCTTGTTGGTATCCGAAGTAGGGGTTTTGCATTGGGCCAAAGTTAGTTGGAGGCCCGAAGTAATATCCAGGTGGTCCTCCCTGCCAGTTGTTTTGCCAGCGTTGTCCGCGGCGGCCTCTGCCACCCCGTTTGTGTGAGCTATTGCTAGAGTCACTAGATGCGGAACTGTCATCTGCTGAGGAGTCTGAGGCACTGGAATTATTGGCTGGTGGGGTGAAGTCTTCTTCAGAGTATGGAAAGACTTTGGCATAACTGAATTTTTTGAGGTCTTTCTCAAATTTCTTGATTTTAGCTTCAGTCAGGTACTCCTTGTACTCGTTAATTTCTTTATTTTGATCGTCTAATTTCTTTTTGTAAGCTGTCAGGGTTGTTTTGAAGTGGCTTTCTGATAGTTGGATTTCAATTACAATAGCTTCTGAAAGACGTTTGGCAGTTTTTATAATTAGTATCATCCAGTCCCTGGTGCAATGCCAGGCGATCTGGGCCCAATCCTTCCTGAAGGTGGGGTCATCTAAGAAGATCCTGGGTGCGTTGGTGACAATCAGACCTCTTGGGGCCGTGTTGGTTTTGACATATTGGGCTAGGATCACTCCATGGAGGATGGTGCGGATCCTGTTTCTCTTTTTCTCAGTGAGGGTCTCCCAGTCAGTTGTTTGGGCTATGGAATTAGCGATGTTGAAATCAACTTGAAAAGAGGGGTCTGCGAGAATGTCGTTGACCTCCTCCTCCGTAAAGGTAAGGCCATGGTTCTCAGCCATGGTGATGTGGTTAAACTCTCGCAGCTGTGCGCTGCCTATATATGCGTGTAACAAGAGGGAGAGAGAGGACTAGAAAGCTAGTCCATGTCCCCGAGGGATTTATATGTGATTAAACAAAGAAGACTAGCTTAAGTTGACCAAAGTGATGCAGTACTCAAAGTAGTTCTGTCACAGACACCTTGTAGGTGTATTCATGAAGCCCTCACCCACCAACCTAGTTGGTGGCATGCGTCATCATCGGGCCCACCCAGTGACACCTAGTATGTCCCGGGTGTGCTACGACGCCTGATTACAGCGGAGCTGGTATATTGCTGAGAGTGCAGTGAGGTTGGGTGAATTGTGATTTAAAACGGCTTGGTGGTGGTCCCAGTACCCAAGGGTAAATTAAATTTTAATAACTGGGCCGACACCAGCGGTTAAAAGTAAGGCTACAGGACGTGTAAGGGTGGAGAGTTACTGCCCCCTGCGTCCTTCAGATGGTCGACATGTTTCAGCCAGTGCCTTAGAGTATTCTGGCTTTCCTCAGGACCGTTTTTAAAAGGGTGTGGTGAAAATAAAACAGACTTAGTGTTGTGGTACAGACTATGTGATACACTCACTAAGGCGTTTTTCTATGTGTGAGAGGGGGATTCCCTTCTCATGCATACCTGTACAAACAAACATTAAAAACAAGGACAAAACATTTGTAGAGAGAGTCAGTAGTCAATTTAGACATCCGGTCAACAATGCTTAGGTGGCCGGCACTATAGTGCATGGTGAGAGGACTATAGTCGGCTAGGTGTGATGGTACTGGTGGTGCCATCAGAGTGAAAGTACGCAACTAATTAAGAGCGTGGTGTGGCTAAAACACGGAAATCACACTGAAGGCAGGTGACTTAGTGTAGCAGGGCGCAAGGAAAATGTTCTTACGCTTTGGGTTATTAGCCAAGGCTTCCTGGAGGGAAGCGGTAAGGGGATGACCCTATGAGAGAAAAAGAGATAGGCTGTGGGAGTTAGGGACCTGTGAGGGAAAAAGCGCTTACCCAGTTTGTTGTTTGGAGGCTTGTCAGGATTGTCATACTCACAGTCTTTCTGGTCAGTGCCTGCCTTGTACCTGTTGTCCCGCCATCGTCCTCCGGTAGAAAGAGCCTCTCGGCGTGTGGGCTTTTTATACTGAGGTTAACGAGGTAGCACCGCCCCTAGATGTAGTTGCTGCTCATGCTCGTAGTTTGCACACTAGTCTCTCGTGCATGCTCAGTGTATCAGCGGGTTATTGCTCATGCTCATGAATTGCACACTAGTTCCTCGCACATGCTCAGTGTGAGTGCTTGATTTACAATGTAGGAGATTTGCACACTAGTCTCTCATGCATGCTCAGTGTATCAGCGGGTTGTTGCTCATGCTCATGAATTGCACACTAGTTTCTCGCACATGCTCAGTGTGAGTGCATGATTTACAATGTAGGAGATTTGTACTCCTGCCTTTGGCATACGTTCAGTTTGATAGCGCGATTGCGTGAAGGTATATGTAAAAACTAGATTATGAAAAAACTACAATATGCCGCCAATGATACGGGGTAGGGGGCAACACCAGTGTTAGGTGTGGCGTGGTCTTATATGCGCAGGCGCTAAGGGTTCAGTGTTGGTTATGTGTGCGTTAATGCTGGGAAAACATGCCTGCGGGACGCGCCGCCTCCCAGAGTGGTTCGGCCCATGAATTACTGTTAAGTGCGCGCAGCGCGCTAAGGTTGACATGGCAGAATGGGTGGGGTTGAAGCATGTGCCCAAGATGTTGGCAGTTTGGTGGTACACACAAGAGGGAGCATGATCAATAATTGTGTCCAGGGGGACTATGGCACGGGGGGCAACTGCGCACAGGCCAGGTTATATGTGGGTCTAGGGTGTGATTGAGTTCCACGGTATGGCATCGTTGAGGCCATTGGTTTGGGTGGAAAGACGATATATCCAACGTTGTTCCTTGCTGAGTAATTTCTTCTCATTATCCACTGCCAGTTCCGGTAGTTGTTCAATGATGGTCCAGGTCAGGTCATTGGGAGTGTGTCCCTGGGTGATGAAATGACTGGTCAGTTTGCTAATGTTCTTCTTGCACCTGATTGTGCTCCTGTGTTCTGTTATTCTAGTTCTTATTTTTCGTGCGGTCATCCCAATGTATCGGAGGCCGCAGCTGCATGTAAGTAGGTAGATCACGTTACGTGAATTACAGTTTGTGTGGCTGCGTTGAGTCCACACTTTGTCTGGTTCTAATATCAGTGTTTTCGTATGGCTGGTGAGATGGCACACGCTACAATCATTGCATGGGTAGTGTCCAGAGATCTTAGGTAGGCCCCACGCATTCAGGATAGTATTGGGTTCTCTGTTGGTCAGGGGTCTGGGGCGGGTGCTCACAAGTTGGTCTTTCAGGTTGTTGCACCTTTTGTAGGCAAACCTGGGGGTTTCCCATTGTCGTTGTCCAGAGTTTAGAATTTTCCAGTTTTTGCGTATGAGTTTCGCCACCTCATTGGAAGCTGTGTTGAATGTGGTGACACACGTGATGGGTTGGTCACTTTTGTCCTTGGGTACCGTTTCCAGGAAAGCCTCCCTATTTTGGTTCCTGGCTCTTTTCTTGGTTTTGTTGATGATGGCACGGGGGTAGCCTCTTTCCTCCAGTTTCTTAGACAAGTCTGCCGACTGATTTTTGTAGTCAGTTACTTGAGTGCAATTTCTGCGTATACGCAGGAATTGCCCAAATGGTAGGTTTTCCCTTAGAGGGCGGGGATGGAAACTTGTGTAATGAAGGAGTGAGTTCCTTGAGGTAGGCTTGTAATAGGTCGTAGTGATCAGTTGGCCATCTTTGGCCCATATGTTCAGATCAAGGAATGCCAGGTGGCTTGCACTCGAGGTGCTTGTGAATTTCAGGTATGGGTCTCTTTCATTGAGCCAAGTGAGGAAAAGTTGTAGAGTTGTTTCTGATCCCTGCCAGATCATAAGGATGTCGTCTATATATCGACGCCAGGTGAGAATATTCCTGGTATAGGGATTGGTATTGGGAGTGATGTGGGTCTGCTCAAAGAGGTGGACATAGAGTCCTGCCACGCTAGGAGCGAAAACGCTGCCCATAGATGTTCCGTTGGTTTGGAGGTACAGGCTTCCCTCATACTCGAAATAGTTTTCCTTTAGTGCTATTGTGGCACATTGGAGGATGAAGTCTCTAGGTGTGCGGTGCGGCCATGGGGACTCCATAAGTACCTGTCTCAGGACTTGGATGGTGGCGTCCTGGGGGATACTGGTGTAAAGACTTTCGATGTCCAGGCCCACCAGGAGTTGGGTTTCAGGGTTGAATTCGATGTTGTTGATGACTTGTAGTAAGTGTTTCGTGTCCTGGATGTAACTAGGTGTTTGCTGGACCAGTGGGTTAAGAAAGAAATCGCAGTAGCGAGAGAGAGGTTCCAAAAGGGAGTTGATGCCAGACACTATAGGTCTGCCCGGGGGGGGGAAGAATGCCTTTGTGTATTTTTGGTACAGTGTAAAAGTATGGTACTTTTATCTTTTGAGGGCAGAGGTACTCTGCTTCTTGTTTGGAGATATGTTCCGCCTGGTGGGCGGTATTCACTAGGGCCTGAATAGTGCCTTGTAGTGAGTTGGTTGGGTCATGTTCTAGTTTCTTGTAGTTTCTTTGGTCGCTCAGTAGTCGGCGGCATTCGGTGTCATAGTCCTCCTTGTCTAAGAGCACAATGCCTCCTCCCTTGTCGGCAGGTTTTATTATGATAGAGGGATTGTTTTTGAGTTCCTGGATGGTTTCTCTGTCTTCCTTCGACAGGTTGTTGAAATGGTTGGTTGGTTCTAGATTCTCAACATCATTGTAAACAGCCAGTTCAAAAGTGGTGATCTCAGGGGGCACTGTGGATGGTGGCGGGGTGAAGGTGGATTTGGTCCTCAGGCCTGTGATGTTAGGGTTTTCCGTGGAGATTGAGTCATCCCTCGAGTATTTCTCGAAGAAGGCCTTGAGTTTTAGTTTCCTCATGAACTCCGCCAGTTCCACGTGCAATTTAAATTTGTCCAATCTAGTCGTGGGTACGAAGGATAGTCCCTTTTCAAGTACTGAGACCTGTTTAGGTGTCAGTGAGATGCTTGAAAGGTTAAACACAATGGACTCATGGGTTGCTTGATTCATGGTTTGCTGGTTCCCGGTTGGCTGGGTGCCTTCTGGCGAGTGTTCGCGCTCACTGGGTTGCCGTCTTCGGCCCAGTGTACTTGTGGTTGTGGGTTGTGTCTTCTCCTTCTGCGTGTTCTTCTGCCCTGTCCTAAAAAAGGAGGCCTGTGGGGTCCATGGTTTCCTGGGAATAGGGGCATGGGGCCAGGTGTATACGCTTGTTGGTATCCGAAGTAGGGGTTTTGCATTGGGCCAAAGTTAGTTGGAGGCCCGAAGTAATATCCAGGTGGTCCTCCCTGCCAGTTGTTTTGCCAGCGTTGTCCGCGGCGGCCTCTGCCACCCCGTTTGTGTGAGCTATTGCTAGAGTCACTAGATGCGGAACTGTCATCTGCTGAGGAGTCTGAGGCACTGGAATTATTGGCTGGTGGGGTGAAGTCTTCTTCAGAGTATGGAAAGACTTTGGCATAGCTGAATTTTTTGAGGTCTTTCTCAAATTTCTTGATTTTAGCTTGAGTCAGGTACTCCTTGTACTCGTTAATTTCTTTATTTTGATCGTCTAATTTCTTTTTGTAAGCTGTCAGGGTTGTTTTGAAGTGGCTTTCTGATAGTTGGATTTCAATTACAATAGCTTCTGAAAGACGTTTGGCAGTTTTTATAATTAGTATCATCCAGTCCCTGGTGCAATGCCAGGCGATCTGGGCCCAATCCTTCCTGAAGGTGGGGTCATCTAAGAAGATCCTGGGTGCGTTGGTGACAATCAGACCTCTTGGGGCCGTGTTGGTTTTGACATATTGGGCTAGGATCACTCCATGGAGGATGGTGCGGATCCTGTTTCTCTTTTTCTCAGTGAGGGTCTCCCAGTCAGTTGTTTGGGCTATGGAATTAGCGATGTTGAAATCAACTTGAAAAGAGGGGTCTGCGAGAATGTCGTTGACCTCCTCCTCCGTAAAGGTAAGGCCATGGTTCTCAGCCATGGTGATGTGGTTAAACTCTCGCAGCTGTGCGCTGCCTATATATGCGTGTAACAAGAGGGAGAGAGAGGACTAGAAAGCTAGTCCATGTCCCCGAGGGATTTATATGTGATTAAACAAAGAAGACTAGCTTAAGTTGACCAAAGTGATGCAGTACTCAAAGTAGTTCTGTCACAGACACCTTGTAGGTGTATTCATGAAGCCCTCACCCACCAACCTAGTTGGTGGCATGCTTCATCATCGGGCCCACCCAGTGACACCTAGTATGTCCCGGGTGTGCTACGACGCCTGATTACAGCGGAGCTGGTATATTGCTGAGAGTGCAGTGAGGTTGGGTGAATTGTGATTTAAAACGGCTTGGTGGTGGTCCCAGTACCCAAGGGTAAATTAAATTTTAATAACTGGGCCGACACCAGCGGTTAAAAGTAAGGCTACAGGACGTGTAAGGGTGGAGAGTTACTGCCCCCTGCGTCCTTCAGATGGTCGACATGTTTCAGCCAGTGCCTTAGAGTATTCTGGCTTTCCTCAGGACCGTTTTTAAAAGGGTGTGGTGAAAATAAAACAGACTTAGTGTTGTGGTACAGACTATGTGATACACTCACTAAGGCGTTTTTCTATGTGTGAGAGGGGGATTCCCTTCTCATGCATACCTGTACAAACAAACATTAAAAACAAGGACAAAACATTTGTAGAGAGAGTCAGTAGTCAATTTAGACATCCGGTCAACAATGCTTAGGTGGCCGGCACTATAGTGCATGGTGAGAGGACTATAGTCGGCTAGGTGTGATGGTACTGGTGGTGCCATCAGAGTGAAAGTACGCAACTAATTAAGAGCATGGTGTGGCTAAAACACGGAAATCACACTGAAGGCAGGTGACTTAGTGTAGCAGGGCGCAAGGAAAATGTTCTTACGCTTTGGGTTATTAGCCAAGGCTTCCTGGAGGGAAGCGGTAAGGGGATGACCCTATGAGAGAAAAAGAGATAGGCTGTGGGAGTTAGGGACCTGTGAGGGAAAAAGCGCTTACCCAGTTTGTTGTTTGGAGGCTTGTCAGGATTTTCATACTCACAGTCTTTCTGGTCAGTGCCTGCCTTGTACCTGTTGTCCCGCCGTCGTCCTCCGGTAGAAGGAGCCTCTCGGCGTGTGGGCTTTTTATACTGAGGTTAACGAGGTAGCACCGCCCCTAGATGTAGTTGCTGCTCATGCTCGTAGTTTGCACACTAGTCTCTCGTGCATGCTCAGTGTATCAGCGGGTTATTGCTCATGCTCATGAATTGCACACTAGTTCCTCGCACATAAATGTTCTTTTGTCTAATAGCTATGTCTGGGGACAAGGAGTTAAAACGTGCCCTTGCAGCCACGAACTATTTTTAAAGAGAGCGAAGGACCGTTATTTGTTACAACACTTCCTCTGTGGGGCCACGCCTTTGGGCCCCTTTCCCTGAGTGAGTAAATAATTTGTGCTCAGTTGTCACGTTTTAACTCATTTAAATAGACACTGCGAAACTACATGCACTATTTTTTTTGCAGAAGCAAAGATTTGCAATTGCTGTCTATTGTTTATAAATTGTCTTGGCCACGCAATATTGAAAACCAGGTAACTTTTTTCTTTCCCTCCTTGTCCCCAGACATAGCTATTAGACAAAAGAATTACACCCCATGAGCTAAATTATTCATAATGTATTTTATTGCAGTTTGGCACCCACCGCTTGTTACGTATTGCTGATGGTTACATCTAACCGGCATAATGCAGGTATGTGACCACCAATTTGTGCAGATAGAGAAAGAATTAGGGCTTTGGGAAGCTTTTTTAATAAAAATTCAAATTTTTTTTTCCCTTCCCCACTCCCCTTTGTCACAATCAGTCTGTTCGTGAGAAAGATTAATCCAGCCCTGATGAGAGTGCGGCAATTGATTTAACCGGCACTCGAAACGTGTTGGCAGACAAAGGATCTCAACTCCTTGGTTAAATATTGCAAATATACCCCTTTGTGTCCCTGATATCTCAGAGTATTTGATTCCAAATATAAGGGCGTTATTTGTTTAATCTATCAATTTGTATGACAGCTTTGTATTTCGTATTGTGCATATAATGATTGCTCTTTGTGACATTGTATTTGGTTGTTTCAATGTTTGATTATTATGAGTTTATTTGTAATTGTATGTCAAAATACATCTCTCACCTTGTTCATTTTCATTGTGTAAGTACTAATGTGGTATTTCGTGTAGTTCATTATGTGTTCTTTTTGTGATCAAAGATATTAATTTTTATTTAAAAAAATAAATAAAAGGCAGAAATTACTGCTTAGGTAAACGTATTAATTTTCGTTTATCTTACTTCATATGAATAAGTGTTGAAGTCACCAGAGGTATAGGTAATTTTTTTCTTATGCAGTATAACTGGCTCTACCTACCCTCTAATCCTTTGGGCCAAACCCCTCCCTTTTTGATAATGCCCACAACCTGGCACAACCCTGGCATACATCAGCCACCCCTCTAGCTGGGTGCCCTATGCCAGTGGTGCGGGCACAGGAGCATGAGCCCTGTGCCCCTACAGTACCCAGGTCCATTCCTGGGCACTGTAAGTGCAGTCCTGCCATTTAAGAGTATATGGTGCTGGGAGCTCGTCAAACACGAACTCCACAGCACCATAATGGCAACACTGAAGACTGAGAAGTTTGGTATCAAACTTCTCAGCACATTAAATCCGCACTGATGCCAGTGTGGGATTTAATGTACAAAGCACTAGAGAGGCCATCTTAGAGATGCCCCCTGAAACCTAACCTACAATCCACGTCTTGTCTGAGAGGCTTCCTAGGCTGCCACACAGCAGACATGTTGCTGGACCCCTGGGTGGAGAGCCCCCGCTCTCCTGGGCCTGCAACAATGCACATCCTGGGCGAGGTGCTAGGTCTCCTCCCCCAGGATGGGCAGGGGGAAGCTTCAAAGGCATGCCGCCTTTGTGAGCTTCTCCAGGCCACTTGCTGTACGCAGCAACTGGCACCCACGGGTTCTGACCCCAACTCTGGCGGGAAGACTGGCCGGAAACTCCAAGTAAGGACAGGGGATGTGCCAGCCCTGCCAACCCCACCCCTCAGGTCGGGGAGGCGAGGTGAAGCACATCTCCGGGCCCTCGCCATCTTGAAGATGGGGAGCCCTACCCAATCACGACTAGGCCACTGCCCCCCTCCCACAGGAGAGTGGCAGGATAGGGGGTGTACCCACCCCAGGACAGGGACCCAGTGGTCCCTGCCCTTTACCTACCTGTAACGCCCCTAAATTTAGTATTTAGGGGCACCCTGAACCTTCCTTTTGATTCCAGATTCTAAAACAGCAAAGAAGATCAAGAAGAAAGAAGACCTGCCGTACAGCTGCTAAGAAGAGGAAGACACCAACTGCTTTGGCCCCAGCCCTACCGGCCTGTCGACCCTCGAACCTGCTCCTGCTAAATCCCGGCACCTCCTGTGGCCAGCAACCTCACAAACCCCGGAGGACCTGGCTACCTTGTGACTCGGAGCACCTGGGACTCCCACGAGCAGTGGCTCTGCTCAAAGCAAGTATCCAACCCCTGGCATCAGCCCGGAACCGCAAACCCTGCACACTCTGCACCTGCCAAGCCTGGCCTGTGCCGGAGTGGACAAAGACCCCGAGGACGTTCCGGCGACTGTGACCCTGAATCCGGCCCCCAAGGACCCACCTCAACGCTCCTGACGACACCTGCAGCCTCAGAACCAGGGACCCCACAACCGCGATCAACAGAGGGTAAGATTTCCCGACACCAAAAGGCACCCCTGCACCCGGTGCCCTGCGGCCCCCTGTACCCGCCTCCTGGGTACCTACCTATCCTCCAACTACCCTACTTACCTCTCGGAGTGGTGGTGGCACCTGAAGAATCTTCGTCCCCGAGCTTGCAGCCTTTGTTCCTCTTTGAGCTTTTCCATAGCAATCCATTGAGCGCCCGAAGGCTCAAAAGCACCCTGCACCCAGCCGCCCATGTGGCCCTGGCAGTGCAACTTCTACTCCTACCTACTTCCCCATTTGTCCTGAGCAAGTGACCAGGAGCCCAGCTCCCACAGCCGTGTGGCCTACTAGTTAGCAGCCACCAACCAAGGGCCCCCTGCCTCCCTTAGGATAACATTGGGCCTAACTCACTCTGCACTCGGCCGCCCCAGTGCCGCTGAGGGTGTAACAACTGGACTTACCTGACCCTGGGAGACCCCTGAGTCTATGCCCAGAACCTCAACTCTGCCAGTCGAGTACTTACCCAAAAGCCGATAACAAACTTTTCTTCCATAGGGTAACATTGACTGGTTTCTCTTGAAATTTCTTCTAAATGTGGAGTTTCTAAACTTTAAAATATTCACCTAAAATCAACCGAGTAACAAAAACAGAAATACTCACCTGCTATTAGGAGAAAACAGAATTCCTATTGATTACACCCCAAAAAAGCAAATCTAATATAGTGGAATGGACCAACACTATCACTGCTCTAAAATGTACTCCGAAGATTGTCGACTCTACTAAATCACTGGGAATTACTTTGGACAAAAACCTCAACATGTTAGCTCACATCAACTTAATGGCAAAAAACGCCCGTTTCCATTTAAGTTACCTGCGGAAACTGAAACCATTCCTAAATAACACAGATCTCAAGACAGCAGTACAGGCACTGGTCATATCTAGGATTGAGTACGGTTGCACAACTTTGGCCGGCCTCCCCAAGATATCAACAGCACCACTGAAAGCATGCCTGAATGCTGCAACAAGACTTATATCTGGATCCAAAAAATTCGACCATATCACCCCTCACTTGAAAGCCCTTAACTGGCTGCCCTTCGAAGCAAGAATTCAATTCAAGTTGGCATGTATCACGCACAAAGCATTACATCACAAAACTCCAGTTTACCTCGCAAAAAAACTCACGCTATCAGGAGGGTGCCGATTTTCCAGGAGCCATGCAGACCTTCTATTGAAACCGGCTCGCTTTTGTAAGAAAATAACTTATGATAGAGCATTCTCCGGGGCAGCTCCAAGAATCTGGAACGCTATCCCCCCTAACATTAGAAGAATTCCTTCCATCACGGCATTCAAAAAGGAAGCAAAAGCATTCTATATGAGGAAATTTCTCCCATAAGTACATGTCGGTCACAGTCTACAAACCTATTATGACTTTTCCATGTGCCCGCTAGGTGCTCTCTAACCTTATATGGGCCTGTAGATACATGTTCAAAATGTAGTCTTTTACTTTTACTTTAATCTACTCATGGTAATTCAATATGTGTATATATTATCTTTTGCTGCTTAATGCTCTGTTCTAAACTTGATAGGCATCTAATGACTTGTAATGTATTCGGTTCTGTTACACCGAAATCCAGCTGTAAAGCGCTCTGATAGGGTCATGTCCGCGCTAAGGAAAACACTAAATAAATAAATAAATAAAAAAAATCCCAGTGCTGGATATTGGTGCCCAGCACTGACCCTGAAAAGTACTTACAGCCGTACTTACCACTAACTCAGTTTTCTCCCATAGGAAACCATTGACTGTTTTTCTGTGAAATTTCTTCTGTCTATTTTGCAAACTTATAAATATTCCTTAAAAATCGCCTGTGTAACTTAAACGCAGTTTCTCAACTGCTTGCAGGTGGTACACTAGTGCTGGATTTGGATCCAACACTGACCTAGAAAAAGTAACCATAACCCCACTTACCGGCTAAGTGAATTTCCTTCCATAGGATAACATTGGTAATTTGATTAGAAAAAGTTTCTAAGTGTCAACTTTTAAAATAGCAAAATATTGCTTAAAAATCACAACAGTAACTCAAACGAATTTACTCACTTGTTTCCAAGAACTGTCCCAGGACTGAATCTAGGATCCAGTCCAGGAGTTAGAAAAGTAATCCTGTAAGTAATCAATTGCACATAACTTAAAATTCCCATTGAGCTCAATGTATTATTGTGTTTGAAATTGTGTTGTCTATTGCAACAAACTGTAACTATTACCTGCAAAAGTCAATTGCCTATTGCAAAGTATTTAACTAATGCATCTCATTCTGAGAAAGTATATTTTGATACCTATTGTTGGTTCTAAAATAAAACAACCAAATATTTGTTTTATACAAACCATTGGCCTAGAGTTCAGTTCTTGAGTGTGTCAGACCATTTGCTGACTGAGTGTGTACAACAAATGCTTTACACTGTCCTCTGATACTGCCTTACTGCTCGACCAAGCTACCACTTTAGAGAGTAAGGTTATATCTAACTTTAGCCTCTGCCAAACCTCTGGGAACTGTGGACTCTGTACACACTGTACCTATTTGGAAACAGTATATACAGAGCCACTTTCTTACATTGGTGGATCAGCGGTGGGATACAAACTTGCATTTGTTGGACTACTTGGTTACCATCTGATCACACGACAGAACTCTTAAAATTGCCTTTAGAATTCTGATTGGCCTTTTCCAAAATACTAAAAGTTTTGTCAGGGCCTTGCTTAAGTCCCATTAGTATTTTAGAAAAATAAAAGTCACTATAGTCAGGGTAGAGGATTAGAACTGTCAGGTTAGAACGACTCAAATAAACCCAGCTATGAGTGAAAATAATACCATGCAGGACCTGGTCGAGGAGCTCGACCTCACACCTTACTTACACTGGTCTTTCAAGGACTTGAGGTCCCTATGCAAACTTAAAAATGTACCAATGGGCCTGCATCCAACCAAACTAGGGCTCCAGGAGCTCTTGGCTGAGTATGCTAAGGACCACCCATCTGAACATGGTGATGGCCAGTTAGATGAGGAAAGGGAAGAAGAGGAGGATGATAATAACTCCCCTCCCTGAATCCCTAGGGAGGAGAGGGCCCCCATACCCTTGAATCCATGAATCAGCATCAGGGAACCTAGAGATCACACAGGTGAACCAGGTACCAGAGAGTTCACTGGGGGACCCACCAGTGAAGAGGACAGCTTTTTAGCAAAGCTGGCCAAAAGGTTGGATCTAGAGTCCAGGCTCCTGGCTCTAGAAAAAGAAAGGAGAGATATGGGTTTAGCACCCATCAATGGTGGCAGCAATAATAACAAGCATTTGCAATGCAATAGGCCTCGCATTATTAAAGTTTGAGCTATTGGCATTGCTAAATAATGCAAAACCAATAGCTCAAACTTTAATAATGCTAGACCTATTGCATTGCAAATGCTTGTTAAAATCGCAAATACCTCTCTTCACTTTTTACACCATCATCTAAAAATGCTTTCTTTTGTGCCAAATAGAGTCTTTTCCTATTTCTCTCTTAGCTCGCTTAGCCAGCAGACATTTGAGAGAGAGTACATAGTAGCATGCAATGTACAATTTTTTAAGCTGTGTTTAATTTACAGTGTTACAGTTTTTCTTTCTGCTTTATGCAAAAGCACCCTCACGCTCATGCAAACCCAGTTCCATGCGTACTTTTTGACATGTATACAGACCAACATAAACAAGGAGGAGACTCTGAGCACACACTCAAACGCATGGTTGTAAATACACACACTAAACTGCAGTCAGGGCTGTAAACACAAACACACACTATGCTGCAGTTAGGGTTGTAAACACACGCACAATGCTGCACTCAGGGCTGTAAACACACACACACTATACTGCAGTCAGGGCTGTAAACACACACACACACTATACTGCAGTCAGGGCTGTAAACACTCAGACACGTTATGCTGCACTCAGTGCTGTAAACACACATTATGCTCCAATCTTGGCTGTAAACATACACATACAATACAATACAACAAGGCCCTGGGAGAGCTGTACGTGCACACTGCGCGGCAGTGCACACCTTGCTACACACATGGTCACACTCACACACATATACACACTCTCTCTCTCTGTATGGCATGGGATATGCGGAGTATGACGCCATCGGATTGCTATAGGCACACACACACCTGCACAGACTCGCACGCGGCGGTTAAGGGGTGTAAATACATGCACACTGGAAGGCATGACATAAACTAACGGGCCAGGGGGATCTGAACATGTGCACATAAGCACATGCACACACGAACATACACAAACAGACGCACATACTACTAGGCATGACAGCCACACTGCAAGGTGGGGGGAAATCAGTGCAAGCATGCACACTGGAAGGCATGATACGCACATACAGGTGCAGGGGTGGATGTAAACACACGTGCACAGACACAAGCAAGACAGCCCTAAATAGACACACACCTCGGTGCGGGTGGCACACCAGGGTCCAAAGACACACAGATTCACAGCCGAACACGGCGGCGCACTTCCACGGAACCCAAAGGCGGACAGATTGGGCCCCGGACACAAATCAAACAAGCACTGGTGGTGAACATGCCTGTTCCGAGACAGACTTATAGTGGAGTGCCTCACAGACAGACAGACACAAGCGGATATAAACAGTGCGTAGATGCACACACAAACAGATACAGGCGGACTCACGGCGAAACACTGAGGCAGTCAGGCACACACACTGCAAGCACCCACACACATTCACAGCATCTTAGAGAGGCAGGCCGGGTCACAGGCACCTTTACAGGCAGACAGACAGACTAGTTGCCAAGCAAGCAGACACAGTGACAGGTCCACAGGCCCACACTAGGAAACACTCGCAGACAGACACACAGACGGGCAGTGGAAGGGTCACAGAGTTGCAGACAGGGTCACATACAATCTGCTTCCCAGAAAGACGGGGTGACAGAAAAGCAGTCAGGCGCCCAGACAGGGTGGCAGCAGACAGACAGACACTCAGCAGGCAGCCCAGACAGATAGACAACCCCTACACAGAACGACATCCGGCAAACATACCCCAATGCGCAGAAAATAACGCAACACAGACCTCAATCAGAGTCTTCCTCATGTCTGGGCATGATAATTGAAACCATATGGCAGGAATGCGCGTAATAGACACCAATAGGCCATGGGCGGAGAAATGTACCCGCCTTTGGCCTATTGTGTGCTATTTTAAAAACGAACACGCAGGCAAAGGCCAATAGCAGGCCACATACACAAGCGTGTACAATTCCAGGGTCCTTTTCAGAACCCCGGACAAAAGGACTCTCGCCTGCGCGAGCACTGCTGCGCCGTGCAACGCAGGGCGCCAGCCCTAAAAACAAGGATAGGGAGGAAACTTCTGATCCTAAAATCCCCAAAGGGATTGTCCCTAAACTTGAGGAAGGTGATGACATCACCAAATGGTTCACAGCCTTTGAGAGGGCTTGTGAAATAAGAAGAGTAAAGAAACCTCTCTGGGGGGCACTCTGTGGGAACTGTTCTCTGGTAACTGCAGAGACAGGCTTCTGACCCTCTCTGGGCTAGATGCAGGATCCTATGACCTCATGAGGAAGACTCTGATTGAGGGATTTGAATTCACTACTGAGGAGTATAGAATTAGATTCAGGGGGGCTCACAAAACCCAGGTCCAGTCCTGGATTGACTTCGTAGACTTCTCAGTAAAGACACTGGATGGTTGGTTAGCTGGACATGGTGTGCATGATTTTACTGGATTGTACCATTTGTTCATGAAGGAACATATATTAAGTAATTGCACAAATGAAAAGTTGAATCAGCATTTGGTAGACCTAGGTCTAATTTTTCCCCAAGAATTGGGAAAGAAGGCAGTCCACTGGGTAAAGACTAGGGTGACAAGGACAGACACTAGGGGTGACCAGAAGAAGGTGGTCACAAAACCTCCCCAGGGGAAAGATCCCCAAGATAAAAAGTCTGAGTCTTCCAAAGGGCCCCAAAAACCTGTTCAGTGGGTTGGGTCCCAAACTACTCCCTATGTGCCTCAACCCTATAGGGGGAAGAACTTTGATCCCTTAACCCCTTGCATGCTCATGACGAGCTGGACTCATCATGTCACACAGTGCTCGTGTGCTCATGACGAGTCCAGCTCGTCATGAAACATCGCAATGGAAATCCCTCTGATGCGGGCACTAGAGAAATTGCCTTTAAGCCAAAAGAGCCTCGGGAGCTGGGGAAGAGCTTCCCCAGCTCCCGAGGCACCCCCACCCCCCGGTTTCCCTGAAATGACGATCGGCGCGCACGGCGCGCTGACGTCATTTCAGTGAAACCAAAACTGAAATGAGCCTACGTGCTCAGGGGACTATCTCAGCCTCCTGAGCACATAGAAAGACGGGAGAGGTATCATTGGGAAGGGGAGAATATCCCCTTTCCAGTGGATCCCTGCTTGGGGATCGCCACAGGAGGGCTATACCCAAGCAGGGATCCACCCACTGGACACCAGGGAGGGTGGAGCGGCCCCTTGGGCAAGGGCCTTTCCTCCCCCCAATTCACTTTGGCATAATTTAGTCTTTTTGCCCCCCGGGGGGGGGGGGGCAAAAAGCCCACTAGACACCAGGCACATTTTTAGAAATAAAAATAAGGGTGGGGGCTGCCCAAAATGGGCATGCCCATGCCCAACCCCCTCCCGCAATCACTACAGTCTTTCTGCCCCTGGGGGGATGGGGCATTGGCCCCTAATCTTCCCCTTCGGGGGGCAAGAAGCCCACTAGACACCAGGGATTTTTTTAGAAAGTAAAAATAAGGGTGAGAACTGCCCAAAACAGGCATACCCATGCCCCCACCCCCGCAATTATTACAGTCTTTCTGCCCCCCCTGGGGCCCCTAATCTGCCCCTTTGGGGGGGCGGAAAGCCCACTTGACGCCAGGGATTTTTTTCACACAATTTTATTTAGGGTGGTGGCTGCCCGAAACAGGCACGCCAATACCCCCACCCCCACCCCGCCACCATTACAGCCTTTCTGCCCCCCAATCTGCCCCCCCCCCCGGGGGAGCAGAAAACCCACTAAATGCAGGGATTTTATTGTGCACTATTTGTTTTAGGGTGGGGGCTGCCCAAAATGGGCACCCCAATGCCCCCACCCCCCCACAAAAATGACAGTCTTTCTGCTCCCCGGGAGGCAGATGGGAGCTGTAGCCCCCAATCTGGCCCCCCCGGGAGGCGCAGAAAGCCCACTAGAAACCATGGATTTTTTTGTTTTATTAGTGTAGGGGTAGGGGCTGCCCAAAATGGGCATGACAATACTCCCACCCCACCCCCAGAGATATTCCAGTCTTTCTGCCCTCCGGGAGGGCAGATGGTGGCAGTGTCCCCAGATCTGCCCCCTTGGGGGGCAGAAAGCCCACTAGACGCCAACGAGTACGCAGGCTTTTTTTATGTGTGGGTGCTGCCCAAAATGGTCATACCAATGCCCCCACCCCCACAAAAAATAGCCGCAGTCTTTCTGCCCCCTTTGGGGGCATATCTGGACGAACCCCCCCTTCCCCGATTCCCCCCAAGGACGGCAGAATCCCACTAGGCTCCGACTTTTTTTTAGCAATGTGCCTACTTGTAGAGTTTGAACCCTAGCTCTGCCGGCACCTAGGGAAACCTAGCAAACCTATCAATTTTTAAAAACTAGACACCCAGGGGAATCCAGGATAGGGTGACTTGACTGGCTCTCACCAGGTTCTGTTACCCAGAATCCCTTGCAAACCTAAAAATGTGTCCAAAAAACATCACCTCACAACATTTTGTGCCCTTGCCTGTCGCGGGTACTTGGGCCTCCCACACGAGTGAGGCACCGTTTGTATCGGGAGATCCGGGGGAACGCTGGGTGGTAGGAAATTTGTATCAGCCCAGTGATGCCATAACTTTACCACACAAAAATGTGTGAAAAAAGTGATTTGTTCAGCTAAAATTGAGGTTAGCAGGGCATTCTGGGTAAGGAAACGTTGGAGGATCCACGCAAGCCATACCTCCCTGGAATCCCCCAGGTGTCTAGTTTTCAGAAATGTGTGGGTTTGGTAGGTTCCCAAGGTGCCGGCAGAGCTAGGGTTCAAAAACTACAGCTAGGCATTTTGCCAAAAAAGGGTCATTTATCACTGCGAAATAGAGGTGTGTCCACGTTGTGTTTTGCGCCGTTTCCTGTCACGGGCACTAGGCCGACCCACACAAGTGAGGTACCATTTTTATAGAGAGACTTAGGGTAATTCAGATTTGTAAAGCAACTGTTATTACCTATTGACTTTCGATGCATTTCTGCCTTCCAAATGAAAGACATTGTGTAAAAAAGAAGTCACTTTGAAAAATGACTGAAAATTCTCATGCTAGTATGAGTATTCCCAATTTTGAAAATGTGCAAAGATCTACTTTTTCTAAACTCTATAATTTGTTCCCATTTCAGAAATACATAGGTGTCTTTCATACCCATTTTTCCATGTATACATTTTCCCACAATAATTGATATATACCCGGTACATAATAAAAAGCCATTGCAAATTGCTGCTCAGTTTTTGACTCTGGGTTCGTCGGGTTCTTGGTGAACATACAAGTCCTATATATCCCCACAACCAGAAAGGTCCAGCGGATGTAACGATATATTGCTTTCAAAGAGCTGTCATAATTAGAAGAAGTTACAAGTGAAAACGTTGACACTAAAGGCTGTTTTTTTCAACTAATTTTCAATTTTTCCTATATTTACCTGTTAGTTTCTATAAAGAAACCTTAATGGATCTACACAATTGACCCCTTGCTGAATTCAGAATTTTGTCTACTTTTCTAAAATGTATAGCTTTCCAGGATCCATTTTTGCTTTCATACCCATTTCTCCCATTAACTGGAAGGAGGTTGAAAACACAAAAAATAGCAAAAACAGGCTATGTCCCAGAAAAATGCCAAAACTGTGTAAAAAATGTTGGTTTTCTAACAAAAGTCTGTCATTCCCTAAAATCTGGGGAAATGGTGATTTCAGCCCCACAAACCCTTGTTTGATACCGTTTGCAGGGAAAAACCTAGACGCTTTCATTTGCAGCCCTTTTTTCCCATTTTTCCCCCCAAAAACAAAATTTAGCTGTATTTTGGCTAATTTCAGGGACCCCTCCGGGGGAATCCACAAGCCCTGGGTACCTTTGCAATCCCCATGATGTTGGAAGAAAAGGATGCAAATTTGGCGTGGATACCTTATGTGGTCAAAAAGTTACAGGGGCCTAAGCGCGCACTACCCCAAATAGCCAAAAAAAAGGCTTAGCACAGGGGGGGGGAAGGCCTAGCAGCGAAGGGGTTAAAGGCCTGGTGTAATAACTGTAAGAGGTCAGGACACCTAGCTGTAGATAAATCTTGCCCCCACAACAAAGCCCCTAAGGCACCCAGTTCAGCTACTCCTGGGGCAGCAAGTTTACAGATGGGATAAGAAGTGTGCCCTGAGCAAATCTGGGGACACACTGAGGCAAATTTAGTCTCAGTGGGGGATCTGGAGTGTGCCACTTTAGCTGTGTGGCCACCCAACTTAAAGAAATATTTGCAATACCCCTGGGTGAATGGGACTAGGGTAGACGCTCTGAGGGATACAGGTGCCAGTGTCACTATGGCGAGAGACACACTGGTTTCCCCTGAGCAATATTTGATTGGGAAAACTTACCAAGTCACCAATGCTGACAGTGTCCCCACTAGTCATCCCATGGCCATGGTGACATTAGGCTGGGGGGGGGGGGGTTACTGGCCTGAAACAGGTTGTGGTCTCTCCAAAGTTGCCAGCTGCATGTCTGCTGGGAAATTATCTGAAAACCTGAGGTTGAACTAACGGCCCATGCAGCCATGCTAGGCATCCCTGAATTGGTGTGTGTGCAACCCAGAGCACAGAGCAAGAAGAAGGGTGAACAAGTAGGTCTGGAGCCTGACATAATGGCCCAACCGACCAAGAGAAAAGGTAAGAAGACTGGGGAACCAGCTTCTGTATAACAGGCCACTCGGGACCCCTCTCCACAGGGAGAGGACTTGGATACCCCTGAGGGAACTGAGCCCATGGAGCTTGACCCTTACCAGGTTGAACTCTTGAGCCCAGGGGGACCCTCTAGGGAAGAGCTGTGCCAGGGTCAGCGAGACTGTCCCACTCTTGAAAGCCTGAGGCAGCAAGCTGTTTCAGAAGCAAAGGGAGATGTAGTGGTACCCACAGAGCTTATTGGGAAGAGGGATTACTGTATGCTGAGGCAAGAGACCCCACTCCTGGAACCACCAGGAGAGTGTTAGTGCCACAGAAGTACAGGGAGTTCCTCCTAACGTTGGCTCATGACATCCCCCTAGATGGACATCTGGGGCTAATCCAAAACTTGGGAAAGGCTAGTTAGTCACTTGTGCTGGCCCCAGATGCACCAAAAGGTGAAGGAGTCTGTCAGCTCCTGTTTTACCTGTCAAGCCAGTGGCAAGACAGGTAGCCACCCAAAGGCCCCCCTAATCCCACTACCAGTGGTGGGGGTGCACTTTGAAAGGGTAGGTGTGGACATTGTGGGTCCACTTGAACCTCCCACAGCCTAAGGGAACAAATTCATTCTATTAGTAGTGGATCCTGCTACTAGGTACCCTGAGGCAATTCCACTTAGGACTACTACAGCTCCTGCAGTAGCCAAGGCCCTCCTGGGTGTCTTCACCAGGGTAGGGTTTCCTAAGGAGGTGGTTTCAGACAGAGGTTCCAACGTCATGTCTGCTTACCTGACACGCATGTGGAAGGAGTGTGGAGAGAAGTACAAGTTTACTATACCCTACCATCCACAAACCAATGGCCTTGTTGAGAGATTCAACAAGACATTGAAAGGCATGATAATGGGACTACCTGAAAAACTCATAAGGAGATGGGATGTCCTGTTGCCATGCCTGCTTTTCGCTTACAGAGAAGTGCCACAGAAGGGGGTAGGTTTCTCACCCTTTGAACTTCTGCTTGGTCATCCTGTGAGGGGACCACTTTGTCTTGTAAAAGAGGGCTGGGAGAGGCCTCTTCAAGAGCCCAAACAAGACATAGTGGACTATGTGCTTGGCCTAAGGTCCAGAATGGCTGAGTACATGGAAAAAGCATCCAAAAATCTTGAGGCCAGCCAGGAGCTTCAGAAGCACTGGTATGACCAAAAAGCTGCACTGGTTGTATTTCAACCTGGGCAACAGGTGTGAGTTTTGGAGCCAGTGGCACCAAGGGCACTCCAAGATAGAGGGAGTGGCCCTTAACCTATCCTAGAAAAAAAGAGTGAGGTCATCTACTTAGTTGACCTGGGCACTAGTAGGACACCCAAAAGGGTTATCCAGGTGAACCGCCTTAAACTCTACAATGACAGGGCTGACATCACCATGCTGATGGTGACTGATGAGGAACAGGAAGCAGAGAGTGAACCTCTCCCTGATCTCCTCTCCTACAGCCCACAAGATGGGTCAGTGGATGGTGTAGTCTTTTCAGACACCCTCTCTGCCCAACAGCAGACTGACTGCAAGCAAGTCTTGCAACAGTATGCTAAGCTCCTTTCCTTGTCACCTGGTCTGACAAACTGGTGTACCCATGATGTGGACACTGGTGACAGTGCACCTGTCAAAAACAAGATCTATCGTCAGTCAGACCAAGTCAAGGAAAGCATCAAAACTGAAGTCAGCAAGATGCTGGAGTTAGGGGTCATTGAACCCTCTGAGAGCCCCTGGGCTAGCCCAGTGGTTCTGGTCCCCAAACCTCATCAACAGGTTGGAAAGAGAGAGATGAGGTTCTGTGTGGACTATAGAGGGCTTAACTCTGTCACCAAGACAGATGCTCAACCTATTTCAAGAGCAGATCAACTGATAGAGAAATTGGGGGCAGCCAAATTCCTCAGTACCTTTTAATTAACTGCAGGGTTCTGGCAGATTGGCATGGCCCCAGGAGCAAAAGAGTAAACAGCATTCTCCACACCTGATGGGCATTATCGGTTTACTGTGATGCCTTTTGGGTTAAAGAATGCCCCTGCCACCTTCCAGAGGTTGGTGAACCAAGTCCTTGCTGGGCTGGAGTCCTTTAGTGCAGCTTATCTTGATGATATTGCTGTCTTTAGCTCCACCTGGCAGGATCACCTGATCCACCTTGGGAAGGTTTTAGAGGCTCTGCAAAATGCAGGTCTCACTATCAAGGCATCCAAATGCCAGATAGGGCAGGGCACTGTGGTGTACTTGGGCCGCCCCCCTCCCGAACCTCGCCCGTTGACACATAGTACATATTTGCATATACAAGAAGTGATGACCTGACTAGTACGTACCCTGCTCTGCCAGGAAGCATGCAAGAGCCAACATTATTATCAACAGAAATGCTAGAGACTAAACACAACAAGGTTTGATATATACAGTTTAATGTTAATAGAATAAAAAAAGTTCACAGTATAATTTTGGCTAAATGTGGAAGTAACTACCCTGATTACATATATGTTGTGGTACATAACTTCAAGGTGAAAAACATAAGGCTAACTGTTAATAAGAATGTACGTTAATGTGCAATTCCTACTTTGATGCATGGTCTGTAACATCCAGAAATTTATAAACTGATAAAATGCCAATGAAAAGATGTTTAAAAAAAAAAAGACCGTGCAGTCTGTATCTTAATTCTTTCTAAATCATCGATGGAAGTCATATATATGTATGTGAGATTGAACGTGAGGCTTCATGGGTATGCCTAAATGGGTGATTGGTAGTGTCCATTGGACTCAAAATGGTTTTTGTTACACAAGATGGTGGTAAATGGGTGCTGGTCTGCTTATATCCATGTTGGAAATTGGAGCCTGCACGTTTACATCTCCTCCCTTCAAAACTAATTTTTCATGTTGGTGAGTGGGAGGTAGCTCACCAGATCCACTTTGATGTTCCTGCAGATCCCTTTCCAGAGTGAAATGTATCAATTCCTCTCTCCAGTTGAAGGTCTACGCTTCTTTGGAAATGACATCCTGTCTGGAACAATTCTACATTGATACCTGTGCCAGCCCAAACCAGTGTTGAGAGGGGCAGCAAGACCTAGCCTGAGTTTCCCCCAATGTCAGATGATGCCCTGTCACACCTCAGTGTGCAAACGCCATTTGGAATATGCCAGGTGCCACCTACTGAGCTTGTCGGCCCTGGCATTCAGAGATCCCACCAAGGAGATGCACTAATGCTCCAGCCAACACCAGAGGTGCAGAGCCTCTTGGCACAGGGCCAAGGACCCTGCTTGTTGCCATACCACATGAAAGTATTGGTGTCCGTGAGAAGTTGCGCCAGCCCCCCCTGGATGGACAGCCTTGAGTACCAGATGAATGGCCCACAACTCCAATAGATGGACTTGGAGCTGGGTCTCTGCCCGATACCAGAGTCCTCTAATCTTCACCTCCCTCTAGATAACCCAACAATGAATCCTCCATCACCACCATCAGCTCTGGGTGGGGCTAGAGAGAGGGCTCTAACGCTGGTCGAATTACGGTCGAGCAGCCATCACTGCAGATCTTGAGAAGTCTCCTCCAAAACCAGGATGACATCCGAGAAGTTTCCTAGGTGCTAAGCCCACTGAGACTTCAGATGTCACTGCAGAGCCCGCATGTGCCACCTGGGTTTTCCGATAAGCAGGATATGCAGGAGGCTACTAGTTCAAGAAACCTCAGAACTGCTCTCATTGAGATCCAGGACCAAGACTGAAACATCTGGATCATAGCCTGAATGTCCTTGACTCACTGTGATGGAGGGCAGACCCTGAACTGCTTGGTGTCCAGGAGAGCTCCTATAAAAGAAAGCTTCTACAAATGAATTATTTGCAACTTGTTGATTGAGAACCCATGAAACATCATGGTAGGGGAAAACTTGTATCCCTAACCTACAAAGATGGACACCACTGTCACTTTTGTGAACACCCAAGAGACATCGATAAGGACAAAGGGAAGCACAGCAAACTGAAAATGCTCCAGGTAACCCTTGTACTGCATGTAACATCTGTGGGACTGCAGAATGGATATATGAAAATACACATCCTGCAGGTCCATGCCGTCCAGTTGGCTGAATCTAAGACAGACAGAACCTTTGATAGCATACCAGCTTCCTTCTGCAGGAGACATTCAAAGGGTGGAGATCTAAGACGGGCCAAAGCCCTCCATCCTTTTTCGGCATGAGGAAATATCAAGAGTAACAACCTATTCCTATTTCCAACTTTAAAGAGTAAAGTTTGCACCTCTTGCATGAGAATGCACAGATGCTCCTCTGAGAGCTGCTCTGATGTGGGGGTGGGGGGCGCAATGGAGCACAAAGATATGGTGAAGCCTAGCCATGCTAAATGATTTGGAGGACCCATCCGTTGAATGTGATAGATCGCCACCCTGGGAAAAAGAACTGGATCCTGCTTCCCACATGGTGGTTGTGCACCACCAAGTGCAAAAAAGCAGCTAATAAGTACTTGCTGCAGGGGAGAGGGACTCCGAGGACCAAAGCCTGTGGAAACCTGTGTATTGCCTGCCAGATCCATGTCCCCAGCCTCAAAAGGACTTTGGTTACTGCTGTGGGAGCAGGGTAGACTGGAGGTGCATATATGGCAGCCACCTGGAGTGCCCTCAGAGGCCACTAAAATGGCATAGAAACACACTCTCGATCTCTCCCATTGAGTCCTCTGTGCCCTCCTCCTGTTAATATCTCTGTCCCAACATCTCAAGTAAGAACCTACCGGTCTGTAAACTTCACACTTTCTACCACCCCCCAGGAGACAATCTCCCCTTTATTGAGGAATTATTTGAAATCATTTCTAGTAATAGTGACTCAGCCGTGTCCCAAATCTTCCTTGGTGACTTTAATCTGCACTGGGCTAACTCTATAGATCCGTCAGTTTCTAGCCTCAAAACCTTTCTAAGTGATCAGGATCTGACCCAGCATTGCGACCAACCAACCCATAATAAAGGAAAAATTCTTGACCTCATTATTTCGAACGGGCAGACCGTCACCTTGGAGTCTATTACCCCGTGTGACTGGTCTGATCACCACTGCATCCTTTTTTTTATCAACAAGGAGGTACAGCGGTGGAAGGCCCAACCAACGAAATCAAAGATTTGGAAAAGGAACCTTAGATTAGTAAACCCTGTTGAGCTAGCCGCCCACTGTACATCTGCCCTCTCCTCTCAAGCGGACCTGACGGAGGTGCAATTACTCACTGACTCCTACAATGAGACAATCTCCAACATCATGAATGACATTGCTCCACTCAAAAATAAAAATGCTTCAACTAAAATTTCCAAACCATGGTATAATGAAAACCTAAACACGGAACGTCGCAACCTTAGGGCAATTGAACGCTCCTGGAGAACGAATCCCTCTTCGCACCAACTTAAACTCCTAAGAGATGCTAGGAGCATGTACTACAAACAAATCAGGAACGCCAAGTCTAACTATTTCAGACACCAATTAGATCAAGCGGCAAACCGCCCCAAGAAACTTTTTGAATTGGTCAAACAGCAATCAACTGTAGGTCCAAACCTATCGGAACCTGGAAGCAGTCCACCCTCATGTGAAGATCTTGCTTCCTTCTTCATTGAGAAATCTAAACTCATATCATCTGACCTCGCTGCTAAGAACGCTGAACTCCTCTCCTCCAGAGCCGCATCTCCACCTGTCCCCTCTGAAAAGTTCAACTCCACCCCCCTGATCCTTAAGAACAACGCGGCCTGGGACACCTTTACCCCGCTCAGTGAACAAGACATCAAAAAGATTCTCCGGAATATCAACCCGTCCAACCACTTCAGTGACCCGCTACCCCCCTCCATTTTCAAGGAAATCAAGAATACACTCATCCCTACCTGGACAAGGATTGTAAATGCGTCTCTTTCACAAGGTACAATCCCTGTTTGCTTAAAAGCAGCTCAAGTATCCCCTATACTAAAAAAACCTTATGCTGATAGGACAGACCTCAATAATTTACGACCTATCTCCAACATACCCACCCTTGCGAAACTCCTTGAAAAATGCGTTCAGGCTCCAACTCTGTGCCCACATAGAAAACTACCAGCTCTTGGACCAACATCAATCCGGCTTTCGGACGGGGCACAGCACTGAATCGGCCCTCACACATGTAATGGATGCCATTTTAAAGATTCTCGATCAAAATGAATCCTGCCTCCTGATCCTCCTTGACCTTTCCTCTGCCTTTGATACGGTCAACCATGACATTCTCTTATCCATTCTGCAAAACAGGATGGGTTTTGGTGATCAGGTGCTACAGTGGTTCTCGTCCTTCCTCCATCACAGATCGCAAAGAGTCAAGGCAAATCACTCTCTCTCCAAGCCTTCGCCCGTTCTCATGGGAGTCCCCCAAGGATCTGCTTTATCTCCTATCCTCTTCAACCTCTGTTTGGAACCTTTAGCTAACGCTCTTACCTCCATGGATATTCATTTCCACATGTATGCCGATGACACGCAACTCTACTTGAAAATCTCATCCCCGGAAAACATCATATCACTCAACACCATCTTAACTTATACTCAAAACTGGTTAACTGAGAACCATCTCCTGCTCAACACCTCAAAAACAGAATTCTTGCATGTCTCCCCTCAGAAGTACACCCCCAATCTTGACCTCTGGATGAGCCACCTCACTGCTTTCAACCGTACTCCGCTCATCGTAAACTCAGCCAAATCTCTAGGAGTCACCATGGATAATAACCTGAATATGAAAAATCATATCAGCACTACATGTAAAGGAGCAAACCACTTGATTAGGACACTCAGAAACATCAAACCTTTCCTTCCACTGAAGGATTTCAAGCAGGTGGTTCAATCGCTGGTCCTACCGAGAATAGATTACGGCAGTGTTATCCTCTGTGGCCTGCCCAAATACACCCTGGATCCGCTAAGGGCTTCACTGAATGCTGCTGCGAGATTGGTTACAGGCGCCAAACGCAATGAGCGCATATCGCCAGTCCTAAAAACGCTAAATTGGCTCCCCTTTGAAGCACGAATCCAGCTAAAAATTGCCACGATGACCCACAAAGCAATCCACCTCAAGACGCCCAGGTATCTGGCGCAAAAACTTGAGCATTCTGGTGGTGCAAGAGTCTCTAGAAGCGCTACTACCTTACTTTTGAAACCACCTATCTTTAACAAAAAGAGAACCTCTCACAGAGCCTTCTCGGGTGCGGCTCCAAGGATATGGAACTCACTTCCTCCAGAATTACGCAGAATCACCAGTACAACGGTGTTCAAACTGGAAGTCAAAAGATTCCTGATGAACAAACTCCTTCAGTAATTGGGCTACCCACCTTGGCCCATTGACATTGTTCCTTCCCCCATTGTGTCAACATCTACTACACTTTTTTTTTTTTTTTTTTTTTCTTTGACTCTTTGTTCTGCTGTCCTTACACTGTACTTTGTTTAACTTAACTTCAATGCGAACTTTCGTGCACTTTCTGGTTAATTTGTGGGATTTTTATTTTTATTTTTTTTTTTTTTTTTTTTTCCTGTGGTTGTTTCCTGTTCTAGTTTGAATGTAAAGCGCTGTGATATCCCCTGGGATCTTGTTCGCGCTATATAAAACTTTATAAATAAATAAATAAATAAGTAAACTATCTGGCAAGGGTCAAAATGCCCAGAGAGTGTGCAGTGGCCCGACTCTCCTCAAAGCACTCTAAGGCAGAATCAGCATTGATGCCAAATAGTCAGGAGCCACTAAAAGGCATATCTATAACGGATGCATGTACGTCACCCAACAAAAACCTGTAGATCGCATCCATGAATTGTGGTGGAGCACCACACTAGTGCTGATCGTTCACACCATGCATTCAGTAGTATCCAGGCCAGCATGAATCATTTATTTGGCCACGTCTTAACCATCTTGAGTGGTTTAAGCTAAGGGGGCCCTACATTCTTCTGTGACTCTTGGCTAGATTGTGCTGGCCATGTTCCAGTGTCTGTGAATGTCTATCGGCCCAATAGGCAAGCAGCATTTCTTGACCTCAAGGCTAGGCTAGGAGTTGAGAATATAAAGTTTCAGAATGCCTCAATTCTCTTTCACTACCTGTCTGAGGGGGCGTTGGAAATGAATTGGGGTTTGCCTGTATGGTGCAAGCCTGAACCACCAGACTATCAGGCGTAGGATGCTACATAACGAAGTCAAGATCACTAAGTGCCCATCCGTGGCATCTGGCCAGCTGCCTATGTGGTGGGAAGACACAAAGCTTAGACCAAGTGCCCTTCAAGGTATCAGTGAGGTCTTCATTGAATGGAAGCAAGACCTCAGATGAAGCAGGCCCAACCTGAAAAACTTCTGGAAAGATATTTGTCTTACCTTCAACTGAAGGCAGCTGCAGGTCAAGGACCTCAGCATAACCTCGAGTCACCACAACAAATCAATCACTCTTTTCTGTTGGGGGTGTAAGAGGTGTAATCAATCCTGTATAAAGGAAAGTATCAAGCCCACTGGCCTACTGTAAGTCCATGTAGAAACTGTCATCATTATCATCATCATCATAGTGAAGAGATACATTATATCTATCCCCTCCATCATTATCTCTTGAGTGTGGCAAACTCTGGTCAGAATCGGAGCCTAATAGATAATGGAGCCTCTGACTGTGCCTTATGGTAATGGGCCCAGCGCTACGGGTTTCCTCCATTACACCGATCGGCTGACGGTGAGCACAGTGACTGATCAAATCGTTCAGCTGAATTCTGCATCCTGGAGTTGGGGCCACACCGCTACTGTAGACACGAGGGTTGGCCCTTCCAAACTCACTCTACAGAACCAATCACAGTGGATGTATTGTGCCATGACCGGTCGCCGCAACTGAGACAATTATATTTTCAATCTCATGGATCTCTTGACAGTGTCAATGACTTACCCCACCTGCTTGCCAATCCAGACGCATGATGATGGTTCAAAAACACCCCCATCATGGCACTAATTGTGAGGATTTTTGCCACAACTTTCCAGCATCTCCTACACATACTTCCGTCCTGATGATGACCCATGTCTAAATAATCTGTATCTTAGGTGGAAATATCAACAACTATTACAGTTGAATTTGTTTTAATTGATTTAAGATACCAACACTCTTACACTGAGTGTTGTTCAAAACATCCATCTAACCTTGTCAGTCACTTGTATATGTCTGCAGACCTCAAGGTGGGCTCCATGGGCTCAGTGGCACTGGCGGTCTCTGAGGATCCTTGGGGGCCGAAGGAATGCAAGAGGCAGCTGAAATAGCACTGAATAAGTCCAGTCTGGACTCCTGCTGAAAGGCCTCGGCCTGCTACACCATCACCAATGGCCAAGGGAACTCGAGAGCCTGCAGAATTGGCTCCTTAACTGGGGGTTCAGAGTGAGATTGAGTGGTACCCTGATGCTCTCGCAACTTCTCTTTAGGGTGAGAGTGGCAGGGTGGGATCAAGGACTGGTTTGTCTTATGTTTCCTATTAGATTTTGACTTCAACTTACCAGACGACTTGACTTCGATCGTAACAAAGACTAATCACAGAGCTGTCAATCAATGTGCCAGATGTGGGATGTATGGTGTAGATTTTCTACACTCTGCATGGCCCAGTGCATTCCTATTGGCTCGAAGTGCAAGCTGCACTTTCCATCAAGGTAGAGGAGGACCTGCTGCTAACTTCACTAATGGCCCTCCTAGGCTATGGTAAAGAATTACCTGTCTCCTATAGGCGAGATGTGGTGCTGGCATTACTATACACCGAGAGAAGAATAGCCTGTCGCTGGGGATGGGGACGGGCACCTAAGTTCAAGGATTGGATCACAGATTCAATATAATGTAATAAACAATTATCTTTGTATGTGGAATCCTGCCGCTCCCTTCCAGACCTCGGGCTATTTAGCGCCCTCTACACACCGACCTTCAGATGCATTCACCGATCTCACTCTGAATGAGCAACCTGATCCTGACCAGACTCCTGATAATATCACCCATGCAGTGAAACCCTGAGCTACGATGAACGAAAAGTTCAACAGCCACCTATGGCCTGGGACACTGCTTTGTAGTGGTGGGCTTTTAATGTTTAATTTTATTGATTGTATGGTTTTGTTTGAGGAGGCGGGATTGAGTTAGGCAGGTCTACAAGTTATGCATGATATTACTCTGTTCCATTTGACTTTTGAAACTTTATCACTAAAATCTAATTTAAAAAAGGACTAATCAGAAGAGCAACCTCAAGAGTGGGAGTGGGAGCGGGTCCACACTCTCAACTTGGATGGAGAACAGGACTTATGTATGTGGCTTCTTCTGACGTTTGGCAACAAACAACTTCACTTTGCTATCCCGGAGCAGGTAGTATTTTAGTATAGGAGGCAGAATGAGACCTTAACCTCAACAGAGCCTGCAAGCCTATCTGAAACTAGGGCTGGTGCTGTCGACCAGGATACCAGAGTTGCTTCCCAGGAAGCTCATGCATCAAGTCAAAGAATCAGCAGCAGATGGTTGTGCACCAGATATTGCTGACACCAACCTGCAACAGTAAGCTCCCCTGTGTACTGCCTCTACTTTCCCCATTTTCCTATTCATTCTCTTGTGAGGTATTCAAGTTATCAGTACCTCCATAAAGAACCAAGGACATCCAGGAGTCTCAGAAGACCTACGTCTTTGGCTGAAGTTTGACTGACAGTGCTCGTGGTGGATCATCTGGACGTAGAATGGACTTGAACATTAATGAAGGGAGAATAACTTTTACAAGGAGTGGAATCTCTGCTTCGCGGCTTTCTATATGGAGTCAAATACTGGGAAGACTCTGAAGTCTAGCTGCTGTGACCTGCAGACAAGAGGTAAAGAGCTAAACTGCACCTGCGAAAAGAAACAGACCTAATCCCACGAAGACCAGCAGAAGTACCAGATTACTGTGGTTTTCCAGAAGTCACAAGATCCTCACACCCCAGCTGGCCAAAAGAAAAACAGAACTCAGTCATCTTTATGTGTCATGGCCACATGGTAGTGCAAGAGCCCGAGAGCCTGCACCATCACCTCCACTTACATTTAGGGTGTCTGTACCCTCCCTCCTCAGTCCTGAGGGAACAGGAAGCAGTCTATCTTCATGCCGCATGGATAGGGTCCAGTTATCTCAACTAAAAGAAGCCATTCAAATTGCAGAATGGTTTGAAACATCTTTCTAGCCTGTATGGTACCAGGAATATTTAAATTTGTGGTCAAGCCAAAATTTTACGTGAGGAGGAACTGATGAAGCAAATGAATGCAGTAGGCAACTTAGCCACCAGAAATTCTTGTTTGCGACTAGTAAATTCCCAGATAAAGACCCCTAAAGCTTCAGGTGCTCTGTGGACTCCAAAGAATGTGTTACCCCAATGAAGGAAACAAAACCTAGCTAGTTGGGCCCTAAAGCAATAGGACTCAATTATCTTTTTTATTCACTATTTATTTCATCTTTAAGAGCATCAGTGGCTTCAATGGGGTGATATCTCTGTTGTTTGGGTGGTAAATTTTTTGGACTAGTGAATTTCTCTTGTGCACCTTTGATTTTTAGCTTGGTTATTGAAAACTCAGTGTCTGACAATGCAGCCCACTGTGCTGTTCAATATGTAGTTATCTAAGGAAGAGCTCGCACCTGGTCTAAGTTAAGCGTCCACATATCTGTTCCAAGACATACATGTTTATAATACAAAAGCTCTCATATAAGACAAGAAACCTAAGCATTTCTGAACATCTATGAGCAGACCATAACTTTGGACCACTGTTATAGAAAAATGTGCTATTAGCACATAGGAGCTCAATAATGCCTGTTGTTCCATCATGCCCTCAACACCTCCTGATTTTCTGTCAATATCCTGTTTTTAACTGGTACATCAACATGTTGATGCAAGTCTTTTTCTTAAAAGCTTAAAAATAAAGCACTGCCTGGAATGTGGTGCTTTTGGTGGAACAGGTAGTGTAACATTTTGTATACCTCCTCTATTTTGCATGAAAGTATTAACTGAATCATCTACTTATTATAATACTAATTGTGTACTGTGAAATATTAAAAATAGCCAACCTGCATACACGAATTACACGTGAGAACTTGCTATGGCAAGGCAAAATAACTCAAATAATTAAAGTACGTACGCATATTAACAGTAGTACATATAATAGTTAGATATCGCATGCTTTATGTTGCTTTGTGATGTTTGCACCTTCCTGGAGGACCGTAAAGGTGAATATACTGCTTTAAATGTCGCTATATGCTAGGAAAATACTAATACATTTCTTGGTATTAATTATTCTTTTGTGTTTGTTTCGCTTAAGTTGACATCTTGGCCTAACAAAAGATGGCGGCAGAGTACGGATTCAGAAGTGGCCTCCATCTCGTGATGCGCGAAGCCTAGTGCGCAGAATCGGATGGTACCCTGAATTCCCTAACGACCTCTGTACACGCCGTTCCTGTCAAGGATAGGTTATTGGTGACCTGCCAAAGACCCCAGAAGACCAGAACTGTTATAAATGAACAATTAATGTATTAGAAACACTGCAAAATTCGGAATTTGGTCATAGCCAGAGAACTCATCAGCAAAATCCCTGTGAACCCGGACTATACAGAATCGGATGATTTCTCCTGACCAATCACCTCCTTTCTCCGCCCAAAAATGTTTCATGTTATCTCGAAATTTATTATAAAAAGAGTAGTAGAATAGGGAGGAGTTACCGCTATTCTTTCCAGATGACGGATGCTGGCACAACTTTTTGTCCATTGATGATCCTTGGAACTATTACGTGCTGAGAAAAGGACTTTGGACTTTGAGATCTGGCCTGTTCTTTGGACAATTTAACGACAAAATTTGGTTATGCGGAAGCCAATGAAATAGAGAAAACCCAGATAGCCAGAATAGGTAAATATGATGTTCTGCGATTTGATAAATTGACCTAGAAATTCTAAATTTGAAGAGACAAATGCTAATTTAATGAAATTTTAGATAAACAAATACTGATTAACAGAAATTATGAGTTTGTGGTTCTTCGTTAAAGAGAATAGAGGATTCTGAGTCTTAAATGTGTTTTAGCTGGTTCTAAATCACCATTAACCAATCAAACTATTTGGTCCGATCGACCAAGTGGGCGGAGTGCCTTGATGTTTAGGATTAGGAATCTATAGGTGACGAATGTTAATGTATATGATGTAAGATAACTTTTCTTTCCCTATAGGTTATAAGGTACTCCCATCCACATGTCCGACGCATCATTCCCCCTCCTGTGTGCAGACCTGTGAAAGAGAAACGTTTGAGTGTTGGTGTTATGGACCCCACCAATGAATGCGTGTGTGAATGGGTTAGTGTGACGGCGGGTCTGCGATGCAGGGAGGACAGTTGTGCTCTCACTTTTTCACCGAGTTGTTGTTTGCGCTGGATCACTTTAATGCCCTGTTTACTGTGTAAATCTGTATTTGAGTGTCTAATCCATACCACATGCAAGAGTAAGCCTTGACTGCTCATCCTCCTTGCCTTAACCCCTTCTGTGCCCATGACGAGCTGGACTCGTCATGGAGCACAGTCGCGCTGTGCCCATGACGAGTCCAACTCTTCATGGCACCCACCCACGGGGGTAGCGCTGGCGCTCCCCCCGTGAGTGGTCGATCTTTTTTTTTTTTTACTGGGAAGGCAGGGGAAGCCCTTCCCCTGCCTCCCCCCACCTCCCCGCGTCATCAATGACGTCAGCGCGCGAGCCGCGCTGACGTCATTGGAGGTTTCCCCATTGCTCTCCGAGGCGCAGGAAGCCATTTGCTTCCTGCGCGTCGGAGAGTAAAAGTGAGTTTTGGGGCTGGGGAGGGGGGATTTTTGCATCAGTGGGTTTGTGTTAGGGTGGGGGCACTATGGAAGGCCCAGGCATGCCAGAGGCTCGGCTTCGTTCGTGTGTGCCTGTTGTTGCTTCCCTGTGAAATGGATTCAAATTTGAAAAACGCTTGTCTTTCTAGTTGCTTCCCTGTGAAATGGATCCAAAAATACAGAGAAATGCCCTTCTTTTTAATTTTTCAAATCCAAAGTGCAGCAGCATGACTTTTGCATCGGTGGGTTTGGGTTAGGGTGGGGGCACTTTGGTATGCCCAGGCATGCCACGAGGCTCGGCTTCGTTCGTGTGTGCCTGTTGTTGCTTCCCTGTGAAATGGATCCAAATTTGAAAAACGCTCGTCTTTCTAGTTGCTTCCCTGTGAAATGGATCCAAAAATGCCGAGAAATGCCCTTCTTTTTAATTTTTCAAATCCAAAGTGCAGCAGCATGTAGAGAAATAGAATTTCTTATATGAGAATTAAATACCTAACTAATAGCAAGACAGAGGGGTTGCAAAGTGGCCAGATTGTTTTTTTTTACATCCAAATACACCAGCATCACTTCACAGAGTTTGCCAGTGAAGTGCTACTTTCATTTTCTCGTCTTTCTTTGAAGAGCATTGTTGTGTCCAGGTTGGGAGAGTGTACCATTCCTGGAGGTACTGCAATACCTGGTTGATGGGTAGATTGGAAAACACAATGTGTAACATGGCTCTGTGTTTATGGATGTGGTCTTTTTATACCATACTGCTTACGTTTTGTAAGGATGTAAGCAATGGACAGTGAAACGGTTCCCTTCAGGGCCCTCTAGTCATGTCCATAACTTTTCAGGTGAAACCACTCGCTGATTTCTGAATAGTTAGTGAGAGATCGTTTAGGTAACCATGTTGTTTCTGCTTACATCTCACATGCTTTGCATTCTCTATGAGTGGTTGCTTTTTTTATTTTTTATTTTAGGCAGCATATTACTCTTATCAAGTGCATAATTTGAATTGAGCCACATCCAAGTGTTTATAGCGGGCACAATTAGGTTATAGCTGAAGGCAGTGCGAGTTTCTCTCAGTGGGCAAATATGGTGTTCAGTGGGGATGTGGCACTATGGCCAGAGCTGTGGAATTTGGAACTGGGGAACCGGGTTCCGCATTCATGACCAGTCCACCACACCACTGTACTGAGGGAGCACATTCCCATGCTAGACCGTAGAAGGCCCCACTAGACCTTAGAAGGCTTGATGTCTTAGCACAAGCAAGTGTACCCTAGAGGTGTCAATTGTGGGTTAACCTTGAAGGCCTGTCCACCACGATCCATACTGAAGTTCGTCTCCAGTCTTGCGGGCAGGCCTACGAAGCAGCACACCCTAGAGCAACAGTGATCCAGTCGCTGTCACTGAGGTCACATGAACCTTGAGCAGGTTAGGGTGATGCGAACGGTGTGACCTCACTGAGTACCTATTTCAGGTGGGTGTTTGCATTGTGCTGAGGGGATTACCAGGTAATTATTCACGCAGCTCTCTGATGGATGTCACATGAGGTAAAATACTGCAATAAATGGCAGACACTCTGAAAACAAGAGCAACCGTTATGTTACATGAGGCAAAGGTGGTAATTGTGCATGTATCAAAAGCAAACAAAATACAAGAGGTAGCAAACAATACGTTACAAGAGGAAAAGTGACATGTGTGCAAGTTACAAAAGAGTACAAAGTACAAGTAGAGGTATAAAAGTGCAATAAATTGCAGACACTCAAAACACAGGAACACACTGGGAAGGCACTTCTACGGGCATGTAGAACAGAATTTCCTATAATGTAAAGACTTCCTTCAGATAATAGAGAGTGTGTGAATTAAGTTTGGAAGTGTCTTTGCAGGAGGAGAACTTTGAGGTCAGTTTTGAAGGACTGGGAAGAGGGAGGGGATGGTCCGGAGCTGAGGCTGAGTTCCAGATTCTCGCCGCGTTGCTTGTAAAGGATTGGGCCATCGATCTTTCCTTCTTGAAAGTGGGAGGTTCAAGTAATACATTTTGTGCAGTACGTGATGGTCTAGAGCATTATATGCATATGTGACAATAACGTTTTTTTCTCCTTTTTATTCTAGTCTAAAGCTTTTGATTCCTGATTCCAGTTTCGACAGTGGTTGTTCTGCAGTTTTGTGTAGTTGCATTGTTTTGGTAAGAATTTTTTTTTGTTGTATTTACTCCAAATGAGTAATATTGTAATGTCTGAATGAATTTTTTTGTAAGTGATGTCATAATGGCGGCATATTTAGTTAGTGGTTTGAGCATGAAATTCTTTGCAATGTGTTTTGCATAGTCTTATGTGTAATTGCTTTTCTCTTTCTTTTTTAGTGGGATATTGTTGATCCATACTGTGTCTGTACAGAGTAGGTGGTGGTGAGTAGTTTAGCTGCCTCTGGCAAGTGAGTGGTATTGTTTTGGAGTATATATGAGTTTTTGATAAAGGTGCTTTTTGTTTATTACTTATTTTACAAAGTGTTTGTTGTTGTTGACTTGTTTGACAAGTTACCTTTATTAGTAAGCAATATGGCTAGCGGTAGAATGACTGCTCAACAGGTGGTTGGTATGCTTCTTGAATCTTCCTCTGAGCATGATTATGAGACTGACAGTGCGTCTGAGGGAGAGGAGGGAGGGGAAGATTCTGGCAGTGAGTTTTCACTCAACATGGAATCATCGGATGATGAAGGTACTCTCAGTGCAGATGAAGGTACTCTTGGTGTGGATGAAGCAACTCTCAGTGCGGATGAAGTGCCTGTCTTAGAGGAGGAAACTGCTGTGCCGATGGTGCAAGAGGCATCTGGATTGCAGTCTGAGGCTGCTAGGCTTCCTACTGGAAGTGCTGGACTTTGGGTTGATCCAAACATGGTGCAGCCGGTGTTGCCTGCCTTTAGCGGTGATGCAGGGTGTACAGTGGATTGTGAACACTTTTTGCCTATACAGTTTTTTCAGTTGTTTATGGATGATGTATTTTAGGGTGAGATTGTTGAGCAGACAAATTTGTATGCTGAACAGTTCTTGAGGGACAACAGCGACAAACTTAGGCCCCAGTCTAGAGCTACCCGGTGGACTCCCACATATCTGGAAGAGATTAAGAAGTTTTTGGGTTTGACTTTATTGATGGGTGTGGTAAGGAAGCCAACCTTGGCTTCAAATTGGTCTACTAGCCCCTTGTTGGCAACTGCCATATTTCCTGCAGTTATGACTCGTAATCGGTATTTACTTTTGCTACGTATGCTGCATTTTGTTGATAATTCTATGGCGTTGCCACGAGATCACCCTGACTCTTTTTAAGATTTGGCCCGTTCTTGATCACTTTGTAGATCGATTTTCTGAGATCTATACTCCAGGGAAAGAAATATCTATTGATGAGTCTTTGGTCTTGTTCAAGGGCCGTTTGGTTTTTAGGCAGTACATCCCTAGCAAGAGGGCACTCTATGGAATTAAGCTGTATATGTTGTCTGAGAGTAGGACAGGATATGTTTTTAATTTTCGTGTGTACACTGGTAGAGATTCTACTATTGACCCCCCAGGTTGTACGTCCACTTTTGGAGTTTCAGAGAAAATTGTGTGGGATCTTGCTAGAAGACTGTTTAACAGAGGCTACCATTTGTACCTTGATAACTTCTATACTGCTGTGCAATTATTTAAGGAATTGTATAAAGTGGACACTTTTGCATGTGGCACAATCCGCTCTAACCGTAAAGGTTATCCGAAAGAGCTTGTTTGCAAAAAACTTCAGAGGGGGCAGTGCAGTTCCTTGCGTAGTGATGAACTACTAGCTGTAAAATTTGTGGACAGGAGGGATGTGTACATGCTGACTACCATCCATGATGAGAGTACTTCACCTGTGGCGGTTTAGGGTCAGGTTGCTGAAGTGCGCAAACCTGTTTGCATTCTAGACTACAATAAGCACATGGGTGGTGTTGACAGAGTAGCTCAGAGGTTGGAACCTTACTCTGCTATTCGGAAGGCTTATGTTTGGTATAAGAAGTTGGCCATCCATTTCTTCGAATTAGCAAATTTCAATGCTTTTATTGTGTTCAAGGAGTGTTCTCCTGTGTCAAACTTGACATTTCTTCAGTTTCAGCACTCTGTGATAGCTAGCCTTGTTGTTGTGGAACATGCAAGTGTTCCTAGATTTGGAGTGGTGGAGGATGTGGTTCGATTGAAAGATCGCCACTTTCCTGATTTCATCCCTCCCACACCGGCAAAAGATTTTCCCACTAGAAGATGCAGAGTCTGTTGGCGAAGAGGTACGCGGAAGGAGATTCGCATGTACTGCCCCGACTGTCCTTCTAAACCTGGGCTGTGTGTCCCTGCTTGTTTTAGAGCGTACCACACGCAAAAGAATTTTTGGGAGCATTCATGAGTGGTAAAGTGAACTGCCTGGTCTGTACTCTTTGAAAAATGTGATTCTGTTTCAAGGTTGGCGTTAGTGCAATGTACTTAGTTTCTGATTTTGTGTTTGTAGATTTGTATCGATTTGCGATTTGTTTGTGTTTTTATTTTTGTCTAAAAGAAATCCTAAATGTGTTGGCGGTGTGTGTGGACTGGCACTTGGTTGGCGGTGTGCGTGGAATGGTGCTTGGCTGGCGGTGTGTGAGTAGTGACTTGCTGCTGGTCACAACACACACTGCTAGCTGAGTGCCACTCCACGCAATCCATCAGCTTGTGTAGTTGCTGTGTCAGGAATGTGGGCGTGTGAAAGTGATGGGCCCTTGAATGGCGCTGTGTGCTGGTGTGAGTTTTGTTATGTGATGGGCCCGCGGCAGGCGGTGTGAATGGTTTTGTATGTCTCACACGTATGAAAGGTGTATGAATGGCCTGTAAAGAGGTTGGTGCCTTGTCGTGGCTTTACAGCTCACGAGCTGTGAGTCAATGGTTCAGTTTCTCGCCCTTTCAATTATTAACAGTGCATTTCATTTTTGTGAAATCACTTGCTAATACAATTGTATATACTGAACCATCACTCACCCTCGTGCCAAATCCAACCAGTATGTGTGTGCGTTTGAGGAATAGATGGCTGTGCAGTAATATTTGCCTTTCTGAAGCAGGGTGTACCTTGTCCCTTTTGTGAATTTTGTAATGTGTTGTTTTTGTGCCTGGTGGTGCGAATGGTCTTGTGTGTATCACGTATGAAAGGTGTGTGAATGGCCTGTAAAGCGGTTGGTGCCTTGCCGTGGCTTTACAGCTCACGAGCTGCGAGTCATTGGTTCAGTTTTTTCTCCATTTAATTATTGACAGTGCATTTCATTTTTGTGAAATCTCTTGTTAATACAATTTAATATACTGAACCATCACTCGCCCTCGTGCCAAATCCAACCAGTATGTGTGTGCGTTTGAGGAATAGATGGCTGTGCAGGAATCTTTGTCTTTTTAGTTTCTCTGCCAAGGTGTATTCCATGTAAGAATAACCCACCAACTGTAGATATTGTCGTAAACCCACGGGAGTTCATGGTGATGTCTCTCTTGTGAATTCCAAAAAGTTATTTTATCCACAATGTCCTGCAAACCTCAAAATGTCTGTCACATTTTCCTTGCAATATTGTGCCGAAATTCTCACGCTGTAGAAACAAACAATGTCAAAACGATCTGGTGATGCAAGGGGGTCAACTGTCTTTTTGGCCTGTGCTCGGCGGCCATCTAGGGAAACCTACCAAACCCATACATTTCTGAAAACTAGACACCCGGGGGCTTCCAGGGAGGTATGGCTTGCATGGATCCCCCAACGTTTCCTTACCCAGAATCCCCTGCAAACCTCAATTTTAGCTGAAAAAATCACTTTTTTCACACATTTTTGTGTGGGAAAGTTGTGGCATCACCGGGCTCACTCAAATTTCCCACCTCCCAGCGTTCCCCTGGGTCTCCCAGTAAAAATGGTGCCTCACTTGTGTGGGAGGCCCAAGTTCCCGCGACAGGCAACGGCCCAAAACGTAGTGAGGTGACTTCAAATTTGCCTATCTCAAAACCACCTGGTTTTGCAAGGGGGGTCACCTGGGTTTTTGGCCCGGTGCTCTGTGGCCATCTAGGGAAACCTACCAAACCCATACATTTCTGAAAACTAGACACCCGGGGGCTTCCAGGGAGGTATGGCTTGCGTGGATCCCCCAACGTTTCCTTACCCAGAATCCCCTGCAAACCTCAATTTTAGCTGAAAAAATCACTTTTTTCACACATTTTTGTGTGGGAAAGTTGTGGCATCACCGGGCTCACTCAAATTTCCCACCTCCCAGCGTTCCCCTGGGTCTCCCGGTAAAAATGGTGCCTCACTTGTGTGGGAGGCCCAAGTTCCCGCGACAGGCAAGGGCCCAAAACGTTGTGAGGTGACTTCAAATTTGCCTATCTCAAAACCACCTGGTTTTGCAAGGGAGGTCACCTGGGTTTTTGGCCCGGTGCTCTGCAGCCATCTAGGGAAACCTACCAAACCCATACATTTCTGAAAACTAGACACCTGGGGGCTTCCAGGGAGGTATGGCTTGCGTGGATCCCCCAACGTTTCCTTACCCAGAATCCCCTGCAAACCTCAATTTTAGCTGAAAAAATCACTTTTTTCACATATTTTTGTGTGGGAAAGTTGGGGCATCACCGGGCTCACTCAAATTTCCCACCTCCCAGCATTCCCCTGGGTCTCCCGGTAAAAATGGTGCCTCACTTGTGTGGGAGGCCCAAGTACCCGCGACAGGCAAGGGCCCAAAACGTAGTGAGGTGACATCAAAATTGCCTATCTCAAAACCACCTGGTTTTGCAAGGGAGGTCACCTGGGTTTTTGGCCCGGTGTTCGGCGGCCATCTAGGGACACCTACCAATCCCATAAATTTCTGAAAACTAGACACCCGGGGTCTTCCAGGGAGGTATGGCTTGCGTGGATCCCCCAAAGTTTCCTTACCCAGAATCCCCTGCAAACCTCAATTTTAGCTGAAAAAATCACTTTTTTCACACATTTTTGTGTGGGAAAGTTGTGGCATCACCGGGCTCACTCAAATTTCCCACCTCCCAGCATTCCCCTGGGTCTCCCGGTAAAAATGGTGCCTCACTTGTGTGGGAGGCCCAAGTTCCCGCGACAGGCAAGGGCCCAAAACGTAGTGAGGTGACTTCAAATTTGCCTATCTCAAAACCACCTGGTTTTGCAAGGGGTTCACCTGGGTTTTTGGCCCGGTGCTCTGCGGCCATCTAGGGAAACCTACCAAACCCATACATTTCTGAAAACTAGACACCCTGGGGCTTCCAGGGAGGTATGGCTTGCGTGGATCCCCCAACGTTTCCTTACCCAGAATCCCCTGCAAACCTCAATTTTAGCTGAAAAAATCACTTTTTCACACATTTTTGTGTGGGAAAGTTGTGGCATCACCGGGCTCACTCAAATTTCCCATCTCGCAGCGTTCCCCTGGGTCTCCCGGTAAAAATGGTGCCTCACTTGTGTGGGAGGCCCAAGTACCCGCGACAGGCAAGGGCCCAAAACGTAGTGAGGTGGCATCAAAATTGCCAATCTCAAAACCACCTTGTTTTGCAAGGGGGGACACCTGGGTTTTTGGCCCGGTGTTCGGCGGCCATCTAGGGAAACCTACAAAACCCATACATTTCTGAAAACTAGACACCCTGGGGCTTCCAGGGAGGTATGGCTTGCGTGGATCCCCCAACGTTTCCTTACCCAGAATCCCCTGCAAACCTCAATTTTAGCTGAAAAAATCACTTTTTTCACACATTTTTGTGTGGGAAAGTTGTGGCATCACCGGGCTCACTCAAATTTCCCACCTCCCAGCGTTCCCCTGGGTCTCCCGGTAAAAATGGTGCCTCACTTGTGTGGGAGGCCCAAGTACCCGCGACAGGCAAGGGCCCAAAACGTAGTGAGGTGACATCAACATTGCCTAACTCAAAACCACCTGGTTTTGCAAGGGGGGTCACCTGGGTTTTTGGCCCGGTGTTCGGCGGCCATCTAGGGAAACCTACCAAACCCATACATTTCTGAAAACTAGACACCCGGGGGCTTCCAGGGAGGTATGGCTTGCATGGATCCCCCAACGTTTCCTTACCCAAAATCCTCTACAAACCTCAATTTTAGCTGAAAAAATCACTTTTTTTCACACATTTTGGTGTGGGAAAGATGTGGCATCACCGGGCTCACTCAAATTTCCCACCTCCCAGCGTTCCCCTGGGTGTCCCGGTAAAAATGGTGCCTCACTTGTGTGGGAGGCCCAAGTACCCGCGACAGGCAAGGGCCCAAAACGTAGTGATGTGACATCAACATTGCCTATCCAAAAAAATGTTTGGGTCCTTGCCTGTCGCGGGAACTTGGGTCTCCCACACAAGTGAGGCACCATTTTTACCGGGAGACCCAGGGGAACGCTGGGAAATTTGAGTGAGGCCGGTGATGCCACAACTTTCCCACACAAAAATGTGTGAAAAAAGTGATTTTTTCAGCTAAAATTGATGTTTGCAGGGGATTCTGGGTAAGGAAACGTTGGGGGATCCACGCAAGCCATACCTCCCTGGAAGCCCCCTGGTGTCTAGTTTTCAGAAATATATGGGTTTGGTAGGTTTCCTTGGATGGCCGCCGAGCACCGGGCCAAAAACCCAGGTGACCCCCCTTGCAAAACCAGGTGGTTTTGAGATAGGTAATTTTGATGTCACCTCACTACGTTTTGGGCCCTTGCCTGTCGCGGGAACTTGGGCCTCCCACACAAGTGAGGCACCATTTTTACCGGGAGACCCAGGGGAACGCTGGGAGGTGGGAAATTTGAGTGAGCCCAGTGATGCCACAACTTTCCCACACAAAAATGTGTGAAAAAAGTGATTTTTTCAGCTAAAATTGAGGTTTGCAGGGGATTCTGGGTAAGGAAACGTTGGGGGATCCACGCAAGCCATACCTCCCTGGAAGCCCCCGGGTGTCTAGTTTTCAGAAATGTGTGGGTTTGGTAGGTTTCCCTAGATGGCCGCCGAGCACCGGGCCAAAAACCCAGGTGACCCCCTTGCAAAACCAGGTGGTTTTGAGATAGGCAATTTTGATGTCACCTCACTACGTTTTGGGCCCTTGCCTGTCGCGGGTACTTGGGCATCCCACACAAGTGAAGCACCATTTTTACCGGGAGACCAAGGGGAACGCTGGGAGGTGGGAAATTTGAGTGAGCCCGGTGATGCCACAACTTTCCCACACAAAAATGTGTGAAAAAAGTGATTTTGTCAGCAAAAATTGAGGTTTGCAGGGGATTCTGGGTAAGGAAACGTTCGGGGATCCACGCAAGCCATACCTCCCTGGAAGCCCCCGGGTGTCTAGTTTTCAGAAATGTGTGGGTTTGGTAGGTTTCCTGTGAGAAGTTGGCCTGGTATATAATGTTCACTAGTTAAAGTGACCACCTTGTACCATGCCAAGCAACCCTTATGGTGTGGTTGTAAGTCAACCTTTTCGGACTAGCTGCCCTAGTGGTAGCGTAGGCTAAGCAGTCTTTGAGGCTAAACTCGTTAAAGTGTGTTAAGCAGGCTGTTTTACCATATGTAACCCCTCTTTATACCAATGAAAGGACACCACACAGATATATATTCAAAATATATATGTATGTATTACTCAAAGTTTCCCCTAGACTCTTTATGAGCACAGGAGCACAAATCGTTAAACAAGAAAGTATTACAATATACAGAAGTTGCACTTTATATGGATGGGCCCTGGTGGCCACTCAAACCATATACTAAAATAGTGGTATAAGTATCACGACTAGGAAAGGGAAAAGGCCTAGGGCCTCTAGAATCGCTGGGCCTACAAGGAGCTAACGTTAGTTAGTGACCAGGAGGTCCACGGGTCGCGTGTGCAGTGAGGAAAGTTACACGCGGGCTCCAATAGGTTTTCAATGGGTGCGTAAAAGTACAAAAGTTACTGCTAGAAGGGTCTTCGGGATGGACTACGAACTTAAGACTTAAAACACAGACACTAGAGATGTTTCTCTACACTTGGGTAACCGGAGTGCCAGCTTTACCTCACCCACAGGAAGCGGGTGCATAGGTCTCGAAGTGCGTCGGGTTTCGTCTATCTGTTCAAGGGAGCCTGATGACAAGGATGCTGCAGGCGACCGGTCCAGAAGAGATGCGGTGGATCCAAGGGTGGATCGGAGTTGTAGAAGACCTGAAAGCAGAGGGGACAGTGTTCACAGTCACTAGCCAGTGACCAGCGTGGCACCAGGTAGGTACCAGGCGATGTCGGGTGCAAACAGGTGATGAGGGGTATCTTGTCTCCGCAGCCACGTGGTCCCTGAAGGTCGACGACGTCCAGGAGTCGGTACACGAGCTGCCCTACGCAGGCTCTCGCTGTCGGCGGTGTCGGCGACTCGAAGGAAGCAAACAAGCCTTGGCAAAAGCAGAAGTCGTGAAGAATGAAGAAAGCTGATTACTCTGACCAGCAAGGTCAGAGGGGCGGCTCCTTTGGAGGGGAGCAAGGGCCAGTCTGGGGCAACCAGACCAGCATCGTAGATTTCAAGGTTCGTCGCCAAAATGGCCACTAGCCAACGGGCCAGGGACCGGGCAGGCGCGTCGAGTTGCAAAGTGCAAAGGGGCCCAACGCAGATCGTGGAGATGCTGGAGGGCTCACCTTTGGTGCAGATGCTGCTCGGATGTTGGGCTTCTCAGGACCCAAAGCACAACTTGGAGGGAGCCTCTGTTGTCGCGCTTGCAGCTTGTCATGGGTCTTTCAAGATGGCTGGCTCCACGTGTCTCGGTGCCTCCACGGGTTCCTTCTTTGCATGGACTGTGGATCGGGCGGTGAGAGGTCTGGAGGTCCAGGTCTTGTCGGGCTCTGGGCTCGGGCTCCGGCAGGAGGCGGCGGCAAAGCAGACGTCGAGTAGCTGGTTGGTGCTTGCGTTGGCAAGATGGTCACTCCCTGACCATAGGGGAGATTTCCTTCTGTCCTCTGTGCAGCAGAGCGTCGAAGTTCCCGTCTTCTTCTTGTAGTTAAGTTGATTCCAGGATGTCTGAAGTCTTAGGACACAGCTCCTACCTTTAAGCGGATTCTAGGGGCCAGACTACCTGCTAGGTCCCTCCCTAAGGGTGGGACCAGGAAGGGGGGTGGTTACACCCCCAATCCTTTGTCCAGCTCGCCCCAGGTCCGGGGCTGGTGTGCCCCAGGACCGGTTTGAACTGGCATATGCACCGAGGCTCCTTGTGAGCCTCAGGCATGTCTGATTCCATTCAAGCCCTACTTGACCAATACACAAAATCCTGTCTGGGGTGGTGCACGCACCTCCCCTGGCAGGAAACCCTTTGTCCACGTCTCCCAAGCTGGAAGGACTCCCAGCAGCAGGAGGGCAGACTTGTGTCTGTGGTGGCAGCATCCATTTTGTGGAGCTGAGGCTATGTCTGATTTTACCCGGGTTTCAGGTACTGTACATGTCGTGTCCCCCTAGAAGGGTGGAATGCTAACCCCGTCGCCAGAATTGGCGAGGGGTTAGTATTCCAATTCGTATGCCACCTTACTCGACATGTTTTGATAAAGCCAAACCAAAGATAGCATTTAACCGCGAGGTTCATAATGCACTTAAGAATATATGGTATGACGATATCTGGAAACGGTAGAAGGAAGTTGTTCCGACCACTGCAGACAGGCTCAGCTCATGCCAGAGCACCATCTCACATGGAACCAAGCACTCTGCCTTCAGGATTGTCAAGGCCTGCCATAGGAGTGACTTATAGGTTACCAGGTGTCCCATTTAAGGTTAGGTATAGGTATACTACACCTAAGTAAGAGGTGGTTACACCAACTTACCCCAGCTGAGTGATCAGCCAGTTGTGTCAAATTGCTAGGCCAGGCCAGGGGTGGCACAATACATGCTTCAGCCCCTGGTAGGCCTTAGATACACCAATGCCCTGGGTACCTAGTGTACACTGGTACAGGGGCTCACAGGGTGATCCAATTCCAATGGGTTATGCACCTAGGGTACATGGAGTCCACTTTAGAGAGAGAGCAGACAGGCTGAGACCCTGAATGGCAGGATCTCAGGCCTACTAAGTCGAAAAACCAGCTAGACACTAGGCAAAAAATTGGGGGTAACCATAGTCAGGTATACCTTCCTACACAACCCCCCCCCCCAAACGAAGGGAGATAAGGCTGTCCTTGACCAGGTATGCCTATATTGCCCAAGTGGCCATGTAAGGAAGAACCAGCACTGGCATGGTTACCCCCGTCTCATGGTCCACTAAGCAATCCCTCACCCTAAAGGTATCATAGGGTCTCCCCCATAGGGAATCTTTACCTTTGGTGTGTCTTTGCAAAGTAAAAGGCTGGTGTGGAGATGGAGTAGTGAAGTGAGTGTCCTCAAAGTGAGGCCTCAGCTTCCTCCAATCATCCTCCACCATGGATGCCTTTCTCTCTTTAGCTGAGTTGCACTGTGCTCTCAGGGTCAGCCTCTGGCTGCCTAAAACTGAAGGCTAGGTCCCTTTTGTGGGCTTACTGGAGGGACAGGTCCGGTTTGGGGCCCTAAGGTCCCATGTTTGCCTGTGTCCAACAGAATCCCTCTGGGGGAGGTCCCTAACTACCTGTAAAGGAGATCCCTCAGGAATGTTTTTACCCATCACCTGGCTAGGGCTACTAGCCAGGCAATCCTCATTCTTTTGATGGGGGGGGGCTTCTGGTGGACAGGGGCCCTCTTGGGGTCCACTGGCCTCCCTGACCTCTGCAGCCCTGGGCTGACTGAGGCAGGGTAGAGAGCGGCAGGCTACCTGCACCAGACTGGGTCCCACCTTGGAAGGGGCCACTGACATCAGAGGCTCTGCCAGGTCAGGCCTGGCTACCTCTGGGGCAGTTCCTTCACAAGGGGTGAGGTCAGATCCCTGAGGAGGCTGACCTTTTCCTAATGTCTGGGGAGAGGGAGACTTTTCTTCCTCCCCACTACTCTCTGTTTGTGTGGAGTGATCCATAGTTTCAGGCTTCACTACACCTATGTCAGTCTGAGTATAGGCTGAGACCATTACAACCTTGCCAACCTTTTCAGGGGGGCACTCAGTTTGTGTTTGGGCTGTGACTGTCACAGCTCTGCCAGTCTCTACAGGGAAGTCTGTCTGGGCCTGGGCTGTGGCTACCACTGCCCTTCCAACCTTTCCAGGGAGGAAATCTATTTGGACAGGGGTTGTGAATGGCACAACCCCACTACCCTTTTGTGAAAGGCCTACCATTTTAGAATGGGTGTCTTGTTCAACTCCAGCCCAAGCTAAGAGTTCTAAGTCATTCCCCAGTAAGCAGTCTACAGGCAAGGTTGGGGACACTGCCACCCTTTTAGGGCCAGTGACACCTCCCCAGCTGAGACACACCTCTAACATGGGATGACTGTTCTGTTTGCCATCAATGTTAGTTACCTGGTAGGAGAAACCAGGCAAAAGCTGCTCAGAGGGAACTAGCCAATGGGCCACCATAGTGATGCTAGCTCCAGTATCTCTGTAGGCCTCAGCTTTTGTACCATTGATGTAGGGCTCCTGTCTGTACCTACCCAAAGTGTTGGGACAGGCAGTGAAGTTGGCAAACCCCATGCCACCATCACAGACAAGAGTAGTTGCTGTAGGGGAATTGGCTAAGCCAGGGTCCCCCTGTGTTCCCCAAGTAAACCCACCCAGATTTCTGGGGGCACTCCCACCACCTGGGGGATTACTGCTGACAGCAATAGGTGGTGTGACAGGAGTAATTGGAGGAACAGTTTTGTTTTTAGCCTTTGGGCAACTGCTGTCAGTTTTCCAATGCCCAGGAATTTTACATTCATGGCAGTAAGGCTTTTTAGCTGTGGTAGAGGAGGGAGCTTGGGACCCACCACCCTGTGTGGAGTTTTGGGGCCCTGAGGAAGATTTCTCTTTTGTTTTATCCCCACCCTTCTCTTGAGGTTTGGTGGTATCTTTCTTTTGGTCACCACCCTGATTTTTAGGCCTGATCCTGGTCCTGACCCATTTATCTGCCCTCTTTCCCAATTCTTGGGGAGAGGTCAAATCTGAGTCTACCAGGTGTTGATGGAGGAGCTGGTTTTGACAGTTACTTAAAATCTGTTCTCTCATCATCAAATTGTACAATCCTGTATAATCTGAAACCTTACTTCCCAGCAACCAACCCTCCAAAGCCTTAGTGGCACATTCAACATATTCAGACCAGTCCTGAGTCTGTGTCTTCTGGGTATCTCTGAACATTAACCTGTACTGTTCAGTGGTTAAGCCTAACCCATCAACCAGGACACTCTTCAGGGCTCTGTAGTTTCTGACATCCTCCTCCCTAACAGTGAGGAGTCTATCTCTGCCTCTACCTTCAAAGGAGAGCCATAGGATTGCTGCACACTGGTCTTCAGGAACCTGCTGCACTTTGCAGGCTCTCTCAAGAGCAGTCATCCACTTGTGGATATCATCCCCACTTTTGTAGGGGGGCACAACCTTGGACAGGTTCCTATTGTCGAAGACCCTATCTTTGTCCTTAGGGACAATGCTGCCACCAGTGGGTATAGACCCACTCTCTCTAGGTTGCCTAGCCTTACTCAGTTTCTCTTCCATCAGAGCTACTTCTAGCTCCTGTCTCCTGATTCTCAGCTGAGCTTCCTTCATTGTGGCCTCATGCTCCCTCCTCTGAGGGCTGGTCATCCCCCTTCTGGGGCGACCTTGAGAGCCTCTAGAGGCATGAGAAGCATTAGAGTCACCTGAGTGATTCCTCTGCCTCCCAAACCCCTGGTTAAGTCCACTAGGGAGATCCAATGGGGTGAACCCATTGTCAGTCCCAAGTAGCCTTAAGTTAGCTGAGCCAGGTCTGGCACCTGGCACTGGGCTATCTCTCCCATCTGAACTACTACTACTGTCAGATTCACCCCCTTTGTCATCCCTGTCCCTATGCTGATTCTCATCATCTGTAGTCAGATTCTCAACTAAGGGGCGACTGTGGGAAAGGGGTACTTCAGTGGTATCTTCAGAAGGAGGGCCTCCTGTTCCTGTCCCTAAGGGGTCTAACTGGGAGGCTTCCTTGAGAGCTCTCTGATCTTCATCAGCCTGTAAGAGTTCTCTGAGTTCAGCAGAGGTAGGGTGCCTGGGCTGTTTAAAGCCCCTGATATTTGCCAACTGCCTGAGCTCATTTTGATTTAGGGTAGCAAAGATGGTTGGTGCCCTCTGGGGGTCACTCTCGACAGAGATGGGTACATTGGACCCCTCTGCCCCAGCCATTGCTCTTAAGTGTGGGTGGATGTGTTGCAACTACCTACGCTTGGGTTTTTCTACTAAACCTATCTAGTAGTTGTAGTCAGGGTGTGCTACTCCCTTTGCTCTACAACAACTAAGTTCAGTAGAACTTAAGTATATCTAATCTTGTTTTATATGTACCTAAAGGTACCTGTATGATCTTTCAATTGGTAACTAAGAGATTACAGAGGTAAAACACAGCAAGCTCAAATCCAACCGCTGCTCACCAATGTGAGAAGTTGGCCTGGTATATGATGTTCACTAGTTAAAGTGACCACCTTGTACCATGCCAAGCAACCCTTATGGTGTGGTTGTAAGTCAACCTTTTCGGACTAGCTGCCCTAGTGGTAGCGTAGGCTAAGCAGTCTTTGAGGCTAAACTCGTTAAAGCGTGTTAAGCAGGCTGTTTTACCATATGTTACCCCTCTTTATACCAATGAAAGGACACCACACAGATATATATTCAAAATATATATGTATTTATTACTCAAAGTATCCCCTAGACTCTTTATGAACACAGGAGCACAAATCGTTAAACAAGAAAGTATTACAATATACAGAAGTTGCACTTTATATGGATGGGCCCTGGTGGCCACTCAAACCATATACTAAAATAGTGGTATAAGTACCACGACTAGGAAAGGGAAAAGGCCTAGGGCCTCTAGAATCGCTGGGCCTACAAGGAGCTAACGTTAGTTAGTGACCAGGAGGTCCACGGGTCGCGTGTGCAGTGAGGAAAGTTACACGCGGGCTCCCATAGGTTTTCAATGGGTGCGTAAAAGTTCAAAAGTAACTGCTAGAAGGGTCTTCGGGATAGACTACGAACTTAAGACTTAAAACACAGACACTAGAGATGTTTGTCTACACTTGGGCACCGGAGTGCCAGCTTTACCTCACCCACAGGAAGCGGGTGCATAGGTCTCGAAGTGCATCGGGTTTCGTCTATCTGTTCAAGGGAGCCTGATGACAAGGATGCTGCAGGCGACCGGTCCAGAAGAGATGCGGTGGATCCAAGGGTGGATCGGAGTTGTAGAAGACCTGAAAGCAGAGGGGACAGTGTTCACAGTCACTAGCCAGTGACCAGCGTGGCACCAGGTGGGTACCAGGCGATGTCGGGTGCAAACAGGTGATGAGGGGTAGCTTGTCTCCGCAGCCACGTGGTCCCTGAAGGTGGACGACGTCCAGGAGTCGGTTCACGAGCTGTCCCACGCAGGTTCTCGCTGTCGGCGGTGTCGGTGACTCGAAGGAAGCAAACAAGCCTTGGCAAAAGCAGAAGTTGTGAAGAATGAAGAAAGCTGATTACTCTGACCAGCAAGGTCAGAGGGGCGGCTCCTTTGGAGGGGAGCAAGGGCCAGTCTGGGGCAACCAGACCAGTATCGTAGATTTCAAGGTTCGTCGCCAAAATGGCCACTAGCCAACGGGCCAGGGACCGGGCAGGCGCGTCAAGTTGCAAAGTGCAGAGGGGCCCCACGCAGATCGTGGAGATGCTGGAGGGCTCACCTTTGGTGCAGATGCTGCTCGGTATGTTGGGCTTCTCAGGACCCAAAGCACAACTTGGAGGGAGCCTCTGTTGTCGCGCTTGCAGCTTGTCGTGGGTCTTTCAAGATGGCTGGCTCCACGTGTCTCGGTGCCTCCATGGGTTCCTTCTTTGCAGGGACTGGGGATCGGGCGGTGAGAGGTCTGGAGGTCCAGGTCTTGTCGGGCTCTGGGCTCGGGCTCCGGCAGGAGGCGGCGGCAAAGCAGACGTCGAGTAGCTGGTTGGTGCTTGCGTTAGCAAGATGGTCACTCCCTGACCATAGGGGAGATTTCCTTCTGTCCTCTGTGCAGCAGAGCGTCTAAGTTCCCGTCTTCTTCTTGTAGTTAAGTTGATTCCAGGATGTCTGAAGTCTTAGGACACAGCTCCTACCTTTAAGCGGATTCTAGGGGCCGGACTACCTGCTAGGTCCCTCCCTAAGGGTGGGACCAGGAAGGGGGGTGGTTACACCCCCAATCCTTTGTCCAGCTCGCCCCGGGTCCGGGGCTGGTGTGCCCCAGGACCGGTTTGAACTGGCATATGCACCGAGGCTCCTTGTGAGCCTCAGGCATGTCTGATTCCATTCAAGCCCTACCTGACCAATACACAAAATCCTGTCTGGGGTGGTGCACGCACCTCCCCTGGCAGGAAACCCTTTGTCCACGTCTCCCAAGCTGGAAGGACTCCCAGCAGCAGGAGGGCAGACTTGTGTCTGTGGTGGCAGCATCCATTTTCTGGAGCTGAGGCTATGTCTGATTTACCCGGGTTTCAGGTACTGTACATGTCGTGTCCCCCTAGAAGGGTGGAATGCTAACCCCGTCGCCAGAATTGGCGAGGGGTTAGTATTCCAATTCGTATGACACCTTACTCGACATGTTTTGATAAAGCCAAACCAAAGATAGCATTTAACCGCGAGGTTCATAATGCACTTAAGAGTATATGGTATGACGATATCTGGAAACGGTAGAAGGAAGTTGTTCCGACCACTGCAGACAGGCTCAGCTCATGCCAGAGCACCATCTCACATGGAACCAAGCACTCTGCCTTCAGGATTGTCAAGGCCTGCCATAGTAGTGACTTATAGGTTACCAGGTGTCCCATTTAAGGTTAGGTATAGGTATACTACACCTAAGTAAGAGGTGGTTACACCAACTTACCCCAGCTGAGTGATCAGCCAGTTGTGTCAAATTGCTAGGCCAGGCCAGGGGTGGCACAATACATGCTTCAGCCCCTGGTAGGCCTTAGATACACCAATGCCCTGGGTACCTAGTGTACACTGGTACAGGGGCTCACAGGGTGATCCAATTCCAATGGGTTATGCACCTAGGGTACATGGAGTCCATTTTAGAGAGAGAGCAGACAGGCTGAGACCCTGAATGGCAGCATCTCAGGCCTACTAAGTCGAAAAACCAGCTAGACACTAGGCAAAAAATTGGGGGTAACCATAGTCAGGTATTCACCTTCCTACATTTCCCTAGATGGCCGCAGAGCACCGGGCCAAAAACCCAGGTGACCCCCCTTGCAAAACCAGGTGGTTTTGAGATAGGCAAATTTGAAGTCACCTCACTAAGTTTTGGGCCCTTGTCTGTCGCGGGAACTTGGGCCTCCCACACAAGTGAGGCACCATTTTTACCGGGAGACCCAGGGGAACGCTGGGAGGTGGGAAATTTGAGTGAGCCCAGTGATGCCACAACTTTCCCACACAAAAATGTGTGAAAAAAGTGATTTTTTCAGCTAAAATTGAGGTTTGCAGGGGATTCTGGGTAAGGAAACCTTGGGGGATCCACGCAAGCCATACCTCCCTGGAAGCCCCCTGGTGTCTAGTTTTCAGAAATTTATGGGTTTGTTTGGTTTCCCTAGATGGCCGCCGAGCACCGGGCCAAAAACCCAAGTGACCCCCCTTGCAAAACCAGGTGGTTTTGAGATAGGCAATTTTGATGTTACCTCACTACGTTTTGTGCCGTTTCCTGTCACCGGCACTAGGTCGACCCACACAAGTGAGGTACCGTTTTTCTCGTAAGACTTTGGGGAACGCGGGGTGGGTAGAAATTTGTGGATCCACGCAGATTCCGGAACTTTCCACCACAGAAATGTGGGGAAAATTTGTTTTTTTGACAAATTTTTAGGTTTGCAAGGGATTCTGGGTAACAGACCCTGGTGGGAGGCAGTCAAGTCACCCCATCCTGGATTCCCCTGGGTGTCTAGTTTTCAAAAATCTATAGGTTTGCTAGGTTTACCAAGGTGCCTGCAGAGCTAGGGTTAAAAAACTACAGCTAGTCATTTTGCCAAAAAAGGGTAATTTTTCACTGCGAAATTGAGGTGTGACCACGATGCGTTTTGCGACGTTTCCTGTCGCGGACACTAGGCCGACCTACACAAGTGAGGTACCGTTTTCTCGTAAGACTTTGGGGAACGCGGGGTGGGTGGAAATTTGTGGATCCACGCAGATTCCGGAACTTTCTACCACAGAAATGTGGGGAAAATTGGCTTTTTTTGACAATTTTTTAGGTTTGCAAGGGATTCTGGGTAACAGACCCTGGTGGGAGCCAGTCAAGTCACCCCATCTTGGATTCCCCTGGGTGTCTAGTTTTCAAAAATGTATAGGTTTGCTAGGTTTCCCAAGGTGCCCGCAGAGCTAGGGTTCAAAAACTACAGCTAGTCATTTTGCCAAAAAAGGGTCATTTTTCACTGCAAAATTGAGGTGTAACCACGTTGCATTTTGCGCCGTTTCCTGTCGCGGGCACTAGGCCGACCCACACAAGTGAGGTACCGTTTTTCTCGTAAGACTTTGGGGAACGCGGGGTGGATGGAAATTTGTGGATCCACGCAGATTACAGAACTTTCCACGACAGAAATGTGGGGAAAATGTGTTTTTTAAAAAAAGTTTTTAGGTTTGCAAGGGATTCTGTGTAGCAGACCCTGGTGGGAGGCAGTCAAGTCACCCCATCCTGGATTCCCCTGGGTGTCCAGTTTTCAAAAATGTATAGGTTTGCTAGGTTTCCCAATGTGCCCGCAGAGCTAGGGTTAAAAAATTAGAGCTAGGCACTTTGCCAAAAAAGGGTAAATTTTCACTGCGATATTGAGTTGTGACCATGTTGCGTTTTGCGCCGTTTCCTGTCGCGGGCACTATGCCTACTCACACAAGTGAGGTACCGTTTTTCTCGTAAGACTTTGGGGAATGCGGGGTGGGTGGAAATTTGTGGATCCACGCAGATTACGGAACTTTCCACAACAGAAATGTGGGGAAAATTTGTTTTTTTGGACAATTTTTTAGGTTTGCAAGGGATTCTGGGTAACAGACCCTGGTGGGAGGCAGTCAAGTCACCCCATCCTGGATTCCCCTCGGTGTCTAGTTTTCAAAAATGTATAGGTTTGCTAGGTTTCCCAAGGTGCCCGCAGAGCTAGGGTTAAAAAACTAGAGCTAGGCACTTTGCCAAAAAAGGGTAAATTTTCACTGTGATATTGAGTTGTGACCACGTTGCTTTTTGCACCATTTCCTGTCGCGGGCACTATGCCTACCCACACAAGTGAGGTACCATTTTTATCGGGAGACTTAGGGTCATTCAGATTTGTAAAGGAACTGTTATTATCTATTGACTTTCGATGCATTTCTGCCTTCCAAATGAAAGACATTGTGTAAAAAATAAGTCATTCTAAAAAATGACTGATAATTCTCATGCTAGTATGAGTATTCCCAATTTCAGAAATGTGCAAATATCTACTGTTTCTAAACTCTATATTTTGTTCCCATTTCAGAAATACATAGGTGTCTTTCATACCGATTTTTCCATGTACACATTTTTACAGAATAATTACTATATACCCGGTACATAATAAAAAACCATTGCAAGTTGCTGCTCAGTTTTTGGCTCTGGGCTCGTCGGGTTCTTGGTGAACCTACAAGTCCTATATATCCCCACAACCAGTAATGTCCAGCGGATGCAACGGTATATTGCTTTCAAAGAGCTGTCATAATTAGAAGAAGTTACAGGTGAAAACGTTGACACAAAAGGCTGTTTTTTTCAACTAATTTTCAATTTATCCTATATTTAACTGTTTGTTTCTATAAAAAAAAACCTTGATGGATCTACACAAATGACCCCTTGCTGAATTCAGAATTTTGTCTTCTTCTCGAAATTGTATAGCTTTCCAGGATCCATTATTGCTTTTGTACCCATTTCTGCCATTAACTGGAAGGAGGTCAAAAGCACACAAAATAGCAAAAATAGGCTAGGTCCCAGAAAAATGCCAAAACTGTGTAAAAAATGTTGGGTTTCTGACAAAAGTCTGGTATCCCCGAAAAGCTGGGAAAATGGTGATTTCAACCCCACAAACCCTTTTTTGATAACATTTGCAGGGAAAAACCCAGATGCTTTCATTTGCAGCCCGTTTTTCCAATTTTTCCGGAAAAAAACTAACTTTTGCTGTATTTTGGCTCATTTCTGTGACCCCTCCAGGGGAATCCACAAACCCTGAGTACCTTTAGAATCCCCATGATGTTGGTAGAAAAGGACGCAAATTTGGCGTGGATTCCTAATGTGGTCAAAAAGTTACAGGGGCCTAAGCGCGCACTACCCCAAATAGCCATAAAAAGGCTTGGCACAGGAGGGGGAAAAGGCATGGCAGCAAAGGGGTTAAGAGTCATGTGCCCAAAGGGAGTAACTAGGCTACCCAATTGGAGTATAAAAAAACAAATGAGGGAGTAGAGAGGTATCCGGATAGAACCTACCTCCTGTATAACTTATGATAAACAATGTGATTCTACCCTATCTAGATACAACTATCTAGTGTTTAAACACTATCCAATTGGAGTGCAAAAGATTTGTGGCCCAGGGCACCATTGTTTACTAAGAGAACCCACAATGAATACTGCCCAGTAACCACTGTCCTTGGAAATCTCCTTTGTCTGCTGTAGATATGAAAAGCCAGCTGTAGGGTTTAAAGACACTGGTATTGCGTCCATCTGAAACCCTGCCCCAAATGTTATAATTCTTTCTGACCCGAAAGATCTTGGTCATGCAGCAGGCCCATATTAAGAGTCTCGTGAAAAAGTTATCTACATGATTTGGTATGTTGCTCACTGAGAAAAATGGGACACCTTTTTTGGTGTTATCCCCTGACTGCTTTTCAATGGACCACTGGTATTCTGACGCTGTCCTTTCAGAATTCACTGACCAGGCTCTCATTGCATGTATTTTCCTTAAAGCGTCAAGAGAGATTGAAAGACTCATCATATGAGTGTGTTTTTTTAGTTTCATGTAACTGCACTGTGTTCACTTTCTGAGCTGCAGGCACAAAATCTGCCTATCATGAGGTAGCCTGTTCACTACGCAAGAATATTAGCTTGTAGCACACGGACACAGAGGAAATAGCAAAGGAATGTGCAGGGAGGTGGCTGGGCCCAGCAGCTGCAGCACTGCTTCCATGGTCCCATTATGTAAGATGGAGGAGAAAGATATATAGTTCAGACCTGGTTTTCTAGAGGGTCTCATAGGTAATAAAACCAGTTTTGGGTAAAGCAGGATTGTTGTACCACGGGAAGGGAAATAATGTAAACTATCTTTTGAAGGGATATCCCATTTTTATCATTAAAGAATTGTGATATTTTGAAAAGCTTCCAAATGTCCACTCACTTTGCAGGGTTTTAGGTGTGCATAACCTGTACTAAACTAGAGTGACTGGGGGGGCAAGGGGATTAGGAGTAGCAACACCCTCTATCTCGCTAAATATACTATGTCTGATGATTTCAGGTGGTTGGCCACGCTTACCATTACATGCTGGTTCTGCACAATTCACTACTCTGAGACTCATGAGTGTGCATGCCTTCAGGAGCATAGGAGAATGGAGAAGTGTGCAGGGTTTTGGTACTATCCGGACAGAGGCCTGACATCATAGGACATGTTTCAAGAGGCAACTGAATAACGACAGGTGGAGTACAGTATCCTCGTTGTCCTCAATGTCCTTGCAAGGCAGTTGTGACACAGTTGCTGCAACCCAGACTTCTTGTTGGAATCCTGTTATCTGTTTTTTCATGAAGTCGACAAAGACATCGGGGAACCAGGGAAGTATCTTGCAAGAATACCCTTGCACTTGTTTGTTTCACAAGGAATCATTTACAGGGATTACACATTCTAATAGTATAGCACTATTTGTTTCTAAAGGACTCCTCCATAGAAATTACGAACTCTATAGCACTTGATTGTGAAACACGTTATCCATGTTCCTAGGGTTATACATTCTGTTGCAGTGTTTACAATGAATCAATTGCGTGAGGTATGAACTGTTCCAATGGAAGTATATTAGCACAGAAGTATTGTTGTATGGTATGCTGATATAAATGACAGAGAATAATAATATATATTGGCATAACAAATCTCCTGTCTGGCTCCGTAGAGAGTGTTTTCCTGCCCTATGTTGATCTTCTGGCAAGCTCCTAGAAAGTTGCTGTCGGTTTCAGTGTTTTTATATCAGTGAACATGACAATCATGAGTGTTTACTGAGTATCTCCCTGTTTACATGGACTGTGATCCTACAGCTTGGCTCTAAGGTTGATGGGGCAGGAAACTGCACTTCTCTTTTACAGAGAGTGACTATCACTCTCCCTGCTGTGGAAGACTGACAGTGGTTGCAACATTTATCCGTATTCACTTCCCTGGGAGGGGGTGCCTACCAGGTCACTCCTGGTAAAGTGTCATCTCACATGTATCTGCTCTCCTAGATTTTCCAGCTCTCACTTTTCCCCTCCCAGTCTTTGTAGAAGCTGGGAGGGTTGGGAAAGGGACCAGCTCTTGTATGTATCTAGTTCTCCCATAAGTGACGATCATTCTTCTGTAGCCAGGGCTGCCTTGCCAGGAGTTAATTAGCATTCCTCCCTGGAGATAGTAGATGCAGGCAGGGCTTTAAGTGGGCCGGGTCTCATCGGGTCTGAGCACCGGCAGTTTTTAAAGGAGGCCTCCAAACGGGTTTCTATCGGGCTCTGTTTTATGCCCTGGCACAGGCGGTCCGTTTTTTTCTGGACTGCAGTGAATGCAGGCACATCGATGTGCGCGTGCTCACACTGCTCACTTCTCACTAGTGCAGAAGTTACGTCATGACGTTATGCCAGGTGAGCATTGTAGGGGAAGGGAAATCCTTTAAAGAGAGTCATTTTCTCTCATGATTTCCCTTCTCTTTTTGAAACTCAGGAGCAGCAACATTGTTGTGGTGTCACCAGGGCTATAAGTGGAAGCTTTTTCAATATTATATGCAAGCCATAGTTGCTGCTTCTTTATCTTATGCAACTAACAACCATTGACAAAGCCAATAGTCTTGACTTGTTGTAGGTATGATGTTACTTGTTGTATCATATATCTGGATGCAATGACAAACAGCAAAATACAAGTCGGGTGGCACACTATGCTAAGCACAGGTTTTTAGCTTACCTGTTTTTAAGCCATGCCCTTAATTACATTGGCCACCCCCCTTTGAGAGACCCCCCCCCCCCCCCCAGTTTTTTCATCCCACTTAAAGCCCTGGATGCAGGTACCAACAGACGAGGGACGAGGGTGGCAGGCTCTTCCCATGCAGTAAATGTGCCACCAGGTTTGGAGGGACACTCAAATTTCAAAAGTAGCAGATCCCATCATTACATCAGCCTGTCGATCAGGAAATGATAAAAGGCTGGTGTTATCCGCCAGTGGCTGTTCAACGTTTTACTTATCACACACCCGTGGATGCTTATCATCTGTACCTGGAAAAGATTGCTGTTTTAAGGATTTTAACATTTGAACCCTTGGGTCATGCCCCAGCACAGTCTCCTGCTCTATCTTTGCTTGTTCTGCCTAGTTACATGCAGCACCATTCCTGTGGATGCCCTGCTATTCGACAGTCCAGAGGGAGACCATTGGGCTGTTAGGTACAGGCACCACCCCTTTTGTAGCACCTGAGGGTAGCAGAGTGTTCTGGTGGCCCTTGACCAGCTGTTACTCTGCAACAGCTAGCCCAGTGGCTACTAGGCAAGTGGGACTCAGGTAACTATGCCTAAATACCAAGCACCCCTAACCAGACCCCTAACACCACTACAGCAATGCCCTTCTGTTTTTAGGTCTCACAGACCTGCGTTGCAGTGCGCATGCGTTGCTCGCTCTGCGAGGCTTTTTGTAATTGGGATATTTTAGAAGTTCTCTTGGAGTATCTCCTTTAAGTACTGTACATCACAGTACTTTGGAAAGAGAGCCTGTCTTCTCCTTGTCTTGTCGAGGAGGGGGTGAGGAGCCCTGCCGCACCCTGGAAGAGACCAAGATGATACTAGAATACTGCATTCCCACCCCTGTGCCCAACCTGGTGGATCCTGGTGCCCCTCCTGTGATGGCTCCTGCCCCCCCAGTGATGGCTCCTGTCCCCCCATGTGGTGGCTCCTGCCCCCCCCCCCTAGTGATGGCTCCTGCCCCCCCTCCCCCCCTCCTTTGGTGGATCCTGTCTCCATCCTGGGTGGCTTCTGTCCCAGCCCTGGAATAGCTCCTGCTGCGAGGGTGAAGTTCTTGATGGGCCTCTTCTCAAAAAGGCTCAGCTCAAAATTAATATGAAAAGGTGGGCGAGTGAGTAAGTGAAGGGCTGGGTGGATGGCTGGATGAATTAGTGAAAGGGTGAATGGATGAATGAACGATTGAATAGATGGATAACGAGAGAGGATGGATGGATTGATGAGTGAGTGGAAGGATGGATGGATGAGAGAAAGGGTAAATAGCTGGATGTATGGGTGGAAGGGTAGCTGGATGGGTAAAAGGGTGGATGGATGAGTGAAAGGATGGATGAGTGAAAAGGTGGATGAGTGAGTGGATGGATGAGTGAAATGATGGATGGATTGATGAATTGATAAGTGCAAGGGTGAATGGATGGACGGATGAGTAAAAGGGTGGATGTAAGGATGGATGAGTGAGTGAAAGGGAGGGTAGATGGACAAAAGGATGAATAGATGAGTGAAGGAGTAAAGGATAGATGGACGAGAGAAAGGATGGATGAGTCATAGGGTCAATGGATGGATTCATGAGTGGATGAATAGATGGATGGGTGGGTGGAAGGAAGGATGGCTAAGTGAAAGGGTCGATGGAGAGAGAAAGGGAGGATGGGTGGATGACTGAAAGGGTGCATGGGTGGGAGGATGAGTGACTGGGTGGATGGATGAGTAAGTGAAAGGATGGCTGGATGGGTGAAAGGGTAAATGGCTGGATGGATGAGTGAATGGATGGATGGGTGGAAGAGTGGATGGATGAGTGTACAGATGGATAGGGTGAAAGGATGGATGGATAATGGATGGATGAGTGAAAGGATGGATGAAGGGATGGATGAGTGAAATGATAAATTGAAGGATACATGAGGGATAGGTTTGCAAATGGTTGAATATATTTGGATATGGCTGGGCTTACTTATATAATATTGCGCGACCTCCTCTGATGTGTCTGTAAAACGTACCTTTTGTCCTGAATTTAGACCTTCTGTCCTGAATTTGTGTCCTGAATTTGGACCCTTTGTCCTGAATTTTTACACTCACCGTCCTGAATTTGCACCAATGCCAGTTGGTCACCCTACTCCCCGTGCCTACCCTCCCAAAAATGAATCTGTCCTTGTGTAATGTAACTGGTGCTCATCTAATGCGCACCAGTACCTTCGGGTCGAGTTCGCGCTACATAAAACTCTCCCAAAAAAGAGATATCTTTGTTAGCTGGTCCGTAGCAACTAATTGTGGGTGAGTAAAAGAGTAAAAGAGTAAAGGAACTCACAACACAAATTAATGCTCTATTCCCATCATCAAAATTTAAGGGGTTACTACATAATTATTGGGTACGGTTGTTGCGATAAAAAGAAGCACTTCTTTTCATCTAAGAACTCCCGAAATGTTGATTAAGTGGGTGCACGGCTCTAAAAGTCAGACAAGAAAGAGGTGACTGACTAGTGTTTCTTTGTCTGCCTTTAACTTTCTGATCCCCTCCCCAGGCCCCCATGCAACCTGCCTTCCTTGCTATTCGGCACCTGGTTGGAATTATATGGTGGTGTGATAGCTGAACCAGCCAGAGGCCCAACGTTGGGGAATTGGCTCAGCTTTGATATTTCCACGTTTTTCTTTTTCATGAAGAGTCACTAAGTCAGCAACGTTCCATTATTATTTTATGCAGATTGCTAATTATTTTTATGAATATTAGACGCGAGGCTGTGTCGAGAAAAGGAGTCCAAAGCATTTGGTGGCTTTGTAGAATGTAAAATCGACAATCTCGGCTAGTTGGCTAAAGAAATAGGTCTCGTTCTTGTTAAAGTTATGAGGAGTGAAGTTATAAACATGGAGCAGTCTAACAGCGTGCGTCACAAAGATAATAGCATTTTCCGGAATAGAGCATATTTATTTGTGACGGGTTGGTGAGCGTACAGAGCAGCCACAAGCAGCAGAAAAAGAACAGAGGGTTAGGGAGGGCAGGGCTAGGATTGGAATAAACTCCACTGGGCACCCCAGGGGTGTGATTTTAAAAAAAATCTTCTGCTTCTGAAATTTACTTGTCCTGTAAAAAAAAAAAATCCACTTGGCGCAATTGGTGCTATGCAGTTTATGGGAGCCTCTCTGATTATACCGATATTATATTAACGTTTGGATTGTCGCAGGTCTGATTTTCACACATTATTGCAACTCTACATACAGTAGCTAAAAGAAGGTATAAAGCGTAGTTGTAGGGTTCGAATAACCTTTGACTTTGTGCACACCCACGAACTTATATGTTGAACAGTATTCACCATGTCCACTTCACACACTAAACAAGCATTTGCAATGCAATAGGTCTCGCATTAACGCAAGTTTGAGCTATTCGCATTGTAAATTACAATGTCTCTTATTTATGTTTTGGTTTTTAAAACAAAGAAAAGGCATTGTCATTTGCAATGCTATTAGCTTAAACTCTCACAAATGCGAGACCTATTGCATTGAAAATACTTGTTTGGGTAGTGGCCACGGTTCTCTTTAATTCTTCATTCTTTTTTTTAATCAATTCTGTTTATTAAACATGAATAAAAGGGTCATGCGATACAAATAATCAATTTGCGCATTTACAGGGAACAGTGTCATTACAAGCATTGGTGTTTTGCTTATGTTATCAAAGTTGCAACAATAGTACATGCAATTGGTTTCAGATCGTCAAGTGTTCGTCAGGGGAGGGGACAATAGGGGGCTCGCACACTCCTCCCCGGTATACATTCCACTTAGTCCAGATTGCCATCCATTTCCTGGGGCATCCACGAGCAACGTATACTGTTTTCTCTCTTGTTATACACCAAGCCATGTCCTCCCTCCATCCCTTCACTGTTGGCGGTGTCGCAGCCCCCCATAGCTGTGCTATGTTGCGCTTGGCAATCATCTGCCCGAGTGTAACCCAGAGTCTTCCCTTCACATTTAAGTCTGTGGGCTCCCAGATGTTCAAAAGGCATCTTTTTGCTTCGGGCCGAAGGGTCACCCCCCAGACCGTACTCATACACCCTAGGATTTTCTGCTAGAAATCTTGAATTAGTGGACACTCACAAAGAACGTGTAGGAAGGTACCCTCCAGCCCGCATTTTCTCTTGCACATCCCATCCTCACTTCTGCCCATGAGCAGTAGTTGCCGCCCCGAGAGGTAAACCCTGTGTAAAATTTTTAGTTGTACCAATTTCAGTTTTGCCGAAATGGCGACTTCTTTTGGTGAGGAAAGTGCCTCTTGCCACTCTTCATCATCAATCTCCAAACCATCCCTCCCCCATTTCTCCCAAAGTGTTGTCAAAGGGTCTGGAGTGTGGTGAAGGAGTTTTTTATATGTTAGGGATATACTTTTTTCTGGTAAGTGTCTATCAAGGAGCCTATCTTCGAAAGGGGATGACTCAGGTAGTGACGTCCCAGCCGGAATGTTGACCTGTAGGGAGTGTTTGACCTGTGCATATCTAAAGTATACTGAGTCAGCCATCTCGTATGTCTGCTGTAGTGTGGTGAATGTCGCCACTCCATTCCGCCCCCAGAGGTCTCCTATATGTGAGATACCTATGAGGTCCCATTTATCAAACCCTTTCGTACGTCCTAGAGTTCCCAACCGCTCTGAGTCCCAAACGGGAGTCGCTAGCATGAGTCTGTTGGCCCATCCCAGAGCGCGATTAACCATGTGCCATAAGTGCACCACGTGTTTGGTAGGCCCAGTGAGCGGGAGCCTAGCCGGTCTAGAGTATAGTGCTCTCGTAAAACCCCCTCCCGGTAGTAGCCATCTATCCTTACCGTACGCTGGGTCATCCCCGCTTCCATACTGACATTGGTTTATTGCGGACAACTGCGCTGCCCAATAGTACTTCTTGATGTCAGGTAGCGCGATACCCCCGTCGTACCATCCAAGCGTTAGCTTCCGGAGTGCTATGCGCGGTTTCCCATCCCATAGTAGATCCCTTTGCAAAGTTTCAATGTCCTTAAAGAACGTGTGAGGTACCGGGTCTGGGTAGTTCTGAAGGGCATATAAGAATCGGGGTAATGCCATCATTTTGAAAAGTGCTGCTCTCCCGAGGAGAGATAAGGGCATTTAAATCCCTCGACAGCTATCTGGATTGGGCAGTTCCTGGGTAGGGGTGGAGTTTTCCCATGGAGAACATAGAGCATCGACTTGCTCCAGTTAATTTGGAAGCCCGAGTTTCTTCCGAAACTGGCAAAGATGTCCAACACCACCCTTAGTGATCGTGAAGGGGAGGCAAGATAAAGAAGGATATCATCAGCGTATAATGAGATACGATCCTCCCACCCCTCGGCCCATCGAAGCATCACTCCGTATCCAGGCCGCGAGTGGCTCGAGGGAGAGTGCGAACAGGAGTGGCGACAGCGGGCATCCCTGTCTGGTACCCCTGCATAGTGTGAACACATCTGAGGTTTTGTTGTTGACCGTCACTTGGGCCAGTGGCACCGCATATAGCAGGTGTATCCACCCTATAAATTTGGGGCAGAAGCCCATCTTTTTAAGGACTGCAAAGAGGTATGCCCATTCCAGAGTGTTGAATGCCATAGTCGCGTCTAGTGAGACTACTATCGCGTCTTCCTGGATACCGGGGCATCGTTCCAGTACTCCATGGAGACGCCGCAGATTAAGGGCCGTATTATGGTGGGGTATAAATCCCGCTTGGTCAGGATGTACCAGCTTAGCTATAATCAGCTGGAGTCTATTGGCCAGTAGTTTAGCGAGTATCTTGGGTTCCGCGTTTAGCAGGGATATCGGTCTGTATGAAGTACATTCGTCTTTTGGCTTCCCCTCCTTGGGAATGGCAACCAGTGTGGCTATACGTTGGTCTCTTGGCAATTTCCCTATTTTCTTGCTATCCTCATACATGGCTTTCAGATGAGGCGCTACTTTATCTGGCTTGAGCTTGTATAGCTCAATGGGAAGGCCATTAGGCCCTAGCGCCTTGCCCGCACTGAGATCTCTTATTGCTTTGGCTAACTCGTCATTTGTGAGGTCTCCCTCCAATTTTTCACGGTCCTGCTCAGAGAGGGTCTGTAGATGAATATCTGCCAAGAAATCAGAGGAATCTTTTTCTGTGAGGTCCGAGCCCCTCTGGTACACTTTTCTGAAGTGAGTAGCAAACTTTCTAGCAATTTCGTGGGGCTCAATGAGCACCCTGCCAGCAGTGTTTTTTAGTTCAGACACCACTCTTTGTGCTCTCTCTTTTTCATCTAGCCAGGCTATCAGTTTGCCCGCTTTGTCGCCCTGATCATAGATCCGTCCATCTCTATCCCTTGCGAGGGTTTTTGCAGCATCGGTCGCGATTGCTTTATATTCAGCTGCTTTTATTTGCAGTTGATGGGAGATGGCATGGTCCACGTTGTGGAGGAGGTCGCGTTCAATCTCAGCCAACTGCTTTTCTTTATCTTTACGTCTTCCCGCCACGGCCGATATTGCGTGTCCCCGCAGCACCGCCTTGAATGCTTCCCACAACGTAGTGGGGGAGTTCACCGTACCCTCGTTGTCGAGGAAGTATTGTTCAATTGCCTGCACCATCGCGGCTCTGGTATCTTGATATTTCAGATACCAGGGATTGATCGGCACGACGCTGCCGATTCTTTTTTCCCCAATAGTAAGGTGGACCCATATGGGGGAGTGGTCAGAGATACCCCTCGCCAAATGCTTGATTTCACGTGTGGTCACGTCTGCCTGAAAGGGTGCGAGAACGTAGTCAATCCTCGAGAGGGTATGATGGGATCCCGATAAAAATGTATATTTCCTGAGAGTGGGGTGTCGCAGCCTCCAGAGGTCACTGAGGCCAAAAGAAAGTTGGGGAGTGTTAGAAATGGGGGTCTCTAGTTGGCAATGGCTGGCCACTGTCCAAGTAGGGACCCTTCTTCCTAAGTCAGAGTAAGCAGCCTACACCCTTTGATAGCCCCTGCTCAACCCTGTGGTAACGTAGCACGAGCAGCTAGGCCTATCTCAGAGGCAGTGTGTGAAGCATTTATGACCATACACAGTAATACAATGAGGAACACTACAAATGGACACCACTCAAGTAGTTATAAAAAAATAGGTATACTTAATCACGAGACCAATAACTTTTTATTTTTTTATTTTTATATCCTCATCTCACCAATAAGCATTAACAGAGAAGGCCGTCATTCTGATCTATACACCCTGCGGCCACTGTTTGCGCTTAGGTCTGACCAGACCAGCCCCATTGATGTAGGCTTGGTGTAATCATAGGACAAAGAGGGGGGTGCAGGGAGGGGGGAGCGGAGGCACCAAGCGCCGTTTATATCAGTCTCAAGTTCAAGCCCCAGGACAATAGGGGTTGCCAGATGTTCATCTCACTTTCCCTGCCTCTTCCCTGATCCAATCGGGCCATAGCGAATGAAGCCTTATACCAGTCCTCACCCCTAGGAGGATCCTGATCTTTCCACTTCATACATATCTCACGTTGAGCTAATAATACTAGGTTTATCAGCAGACCCCGCTGTGACTGCGATAGGTTGTTCTCGGGTGTTCCAACACCTCCGAAGATTATCAAAGAGATATTTATCCTGATGCTAAAGTTAAAAATATCACAGAGGGCATCCCCCACTTCTCTCCAATATCTTCTCAGGACAGGGCACTCAAAGAAGATATGTATGTCATTGGCACTCAGGGCATTGCATCTTGGACACTTGGGGGATGATGAAGGAGCAAACCTGGCAATTTTAGCAGGTGTATAATAGTCTATTAACCACATAAAAGTGATTCTTTTTTAAACTAGCCGGTTTAACATATTTATACAGAAGTTTCATAGAGGGTTCAAAGAGGTCTACTGCAATCTCCTCAAGGGAGGACTGGTTTCAAACTGCATGTTGTGGAGGCAGTTCTTTATCATCAGCATCCATAAGTTTTCCATACCAAAGGGAAATTTCTTTTTTTTTGCAGTTGGGATTCTGCAGGAGATGTTCTGTTTCCCAGTCACCACTTATATCCCCTTTTTCCGCGTTGAACCAAGAAATCAGCTGCATATATTTAAACCTAGAGAAATCACTTCCAACCCGGGACCTTAATACCTCCCAGGGATAGACCCCTTCCTCTGAAATCAGATCTGACCAGATTGTGATACCTGCATTTTTAATAGGAACTGCAAGGCTATCCTTCAAGCAGATCGGAGTTCCCGGAGAATCCCAGATAGGGGAAAAATCGGAATAATACCCAATCCCCCATCTGCGTCTCACCCTAACCTATACCTCCAAGGCAGCCCTTAGTACCTTCAGGCGTACTCGCTTAAAAAACCTTGGCGCCCCAAATTTATACAAAAAGCTCTCCTCTCCACACCCACCCTCTGTCCTGACCATTTCACCCAATAATCTCCCCCAAGATCAATAACAGTAAAGATCCACAATACTAGAAAAATAGGGTTACTTTAAAAATGCTGCAAAAATAGTTCAAGATGTACAAAATGATGTTCAGTTCAATGCAGTGGTCTCTGCGACCCTTTTACTCACAAAGTATCTGGATTCTGTAGCAAAGCAACAAAAATGTCGCTAAGGAGTTGTTGCGATAAATTTCCTCACGCTAACCAGCGATGCGTTGAATCCTTACCGCAAGGGAGGATGATGCGCTGGATTGCGGGCAGGACAAAGCGACAAACTTCTTCACGCTAAGCCAGTGATGTGATAAAATCCTTGTCGCTAAGGGAGGATGATGCACCGAGCCTGTTGCGTGTTCGATCTTGCTGCGATGAAAGAAAATGGCGCTCCGCAAGGGAGCGACGATCCTGATGCGATGCGGGGAAAATGGCGAACGCTCGGCTTCCGCGCTGCGATGAGCTTGATGCGCTGATTTGGGGTTAGCAAGCGCTTTGGGGCCCGCTAACAAGCAATGCGACAATCTTCGGGATAGCGGGCGTTTTCAGGCCCGCAGACAGGTGCTGCGACGAACTTCGGGATAGCGGGCGTTTTCAGGCCCGCTGACGGGTGATGCGACGATCTTCAGGATAGCGGGCGTTTTCAGGCCCGCTGACGGATGATGAGATAATCTTCGGGGTTAGCAAGCGCTCGGCGACAGCAGAGCGATGATTTTTCTCACGCTCACCAGCTGCAGCGGCTCGCTAACGGGGGTTAGCGACGATTTTCAGCACTCTCTTCTCAGCAGTAGAACTAGAGGCCCTGGAACTCACAGGAGCTTCACCTGCAGATAGAAATCCTCGCTGGGAGGAAACAGGAGGCTGGTGGTGGAGTCTGATGTGCCTGAGACTCCTGCAGGAGGCTAGCTCTCTTCTAGCCGTTAGGTGATTGCTGTAGCCACAAAATAAAAGTTCCTTCAAAGTCCTCTTCCTCTTCTTCCAAGTCCAGTAGTAACCACTGCAGGCCAGTCCCAGAAACAGCACACAAGTACAAGGACAGTCCTTCTCCTGCAGATTCCTGTAGTCACACGGACAGAGGTTCTTCTTGTTGTCCAGGAGCAATACAAGTTGTAGGGGTTTGGGCACAAATATTTATACCCCCAAAGTCTTTGTTCTTAGGGGTCACAAGCCTCTGAACCCAGCCAGAACCAGTTCTGCCCAGCCCTGGAGCACTTTGTTTACTAGGCTGCATCCTTCCTTTCAGAAAGAGGGGGTCTGCCTTCAGACGCACAGTGGGAGGTGGAGCCAGCATTCACCTTGCCAGGCACAGCCCTATTCAAGTGCAGGAGCTACCCCTCCCCTCACTCCAAGGCAGATCTCTCTATTCAACCCAGGTCTGACTCAGCCTGCCCTGTCCCTCCAAAACCAGACAGCCAATACACATAATAGCAGAGCAACTGGAAGTCTTAAGCAAGAAAGTACCTATACTCTAAAAGTGGTAGTTTCAAACACAGAATATAAAAATAACCTTCACTAAAAGATGTATTTTAATATTCTGAGCTCAGGCATACTAAATTCGTTTTTCTACCATGTTCTGTGGATCAGTTGGGACTATAGAATGTAATAGCCCAGACCTCCCATTCTGGCCTATGGAGAACAGGTGGCCTTACAGTAGTGAAAAACGAAATTGGGTGTAATTCACTACTAGGACATGCTACACACATCAGGGCATGTCCTACCTTACACATACAATGCACCCTATCATAAGGGGGGAATGACAGGATGCCAAGGGAAGGTTTAGGGGCTGGGAAGTGGGTGCACTTCACAGCCAAGATGGCAGTTCTGGACTGCACGCAGACACTGCAGTGGCAGGTCTGAGACACACTTTACAAGCTGCTTCTGTGGGTGGCACAAACCAGTGCTGCAGGCCCACCAGCAGCATTCGGTTTACCAGCCCTGGGCACACACGGGCCACGCTACTAGGGACTAACAGGTCAACCAAATAAGCCAATCATGGATGTACCAATTCACATGTCATCTTTACAAAGGGAGCATTCGCGCTGTGGCACTGAATGGCAGCGGCACAGCGCCCAGAGCATCTATAACCAGCAAAAACAGAGGAGACACAGCGAAAAAAGGAAGGAAGACTCACGCCAATGGTGCCAGGTCTAACAGGGAGCCATTGCTGCCCGAGCCGATGTCTTGCGGTGGGTGTCTGTCCAACTCCCCTGATGCAATGGAGTTAAAGTCTCCCCCAATCACGAGGTGTCCCTCAGGTAGGGCGAGAAGAAAGGTACCAAGGTCCTTATAGGATTGGGCCTGTAGGCCTGCGGGGATGTATGCAGCCACTAATGTGAGTGTGCGCCCTTCCCACCTCCCTGTGACCGCTGCGAAGCGTCCTAGTGGGTCCGCCCATGTGTGCTTCGCATCGAAGGGGAAGGTGTGCCTTAGAAGGATCCCCACCCCTCGGGACCCAGTTGTGAACCCGGCGTGTGCCACCATTCTATATCCCCTCCTGTTAAGTGCTTTACAAGTATTACCAATTAGATGTGTCTCTTGGAGTAGTGCGGCATCCGGCATGTGTCTTTTGAATTGTTGTAGCACTATGCTCCTTTTTATTTTATCACCCAACCCGTTGACGTTTCAACTCATAAGTTTAATACTTTTATCCCAGTGCATGCCTGTTACAATAGTGGAGCTTGATGAACCACCCATAAAGCCTGTGACCCACCCCCTTTACCAATGACTGTAGATTGCATGACCAACGGAAAAAAAAAAACGTTCCCTCCCCCCCACAACCAACAATAAACATTTTAAAACCCACAATCTTCCTAACCCCTTTGTTTCACCCCCCCTCCCTGCTACCCTGCCACGTAGGTTTGAAACTACCCACATCCCCAACTAGCAGAGTGCCTATTGCCCTAATAGATGATCAACTGTGTCGTGGGGAAGTGGGCCAGAGCCAACTCCGGCCGCATGCGGTTCTCCCCCTGTGTTGCTTGAGATATTGCGAAGTACGAGATCTAAGAGTGGCACCCCAATAATTGAGCAGCAATGATATGCTAATCAGGAGTGCATCCTGCATATTATAATTGTCGAACGGGTCGGACCAACGTTCGGGTGCCTTCCCAGCACTGCAAAGAGTTCTTCAAAAGTTAATAGGTCGTCTCTCAGTTCTACGGACCCCAACGTCGGTCGCCCCATATTTCAACAACATATCTACTTATACATTAAGGTTTGATGAAATAGCCTCCGGCTTTAGTTCTGGAACCCCAGTTTTGTCAGTCTCTTTGTGCCGCTACCAGACCCGGACTGCTGGACCTTGATCTCCAGGAGCGCATGTTACGCCTTTCTGTGTCAGTCCGTTCCCCGGGTGATCCTGTTTCTCGAGTGTTAGGCTCCTTCCGGCTTCCCTCAGTCCCAGAGGTCCTCTTCTGTTCCGCCTTCCCATCCAGCCAGTCCTGTACCTCAAGGGGGCTGGTGAAGAAGAGTGACTTCCCATCCGCGAGTATTTTAAGTTTAGCCGGGAAGAACATCATGTATTTAAACCCACGTTGTCGAAGAGTTGCCTTCACCCCTTCGAAGGAGCGCCGCTCCTGCTGTACCTTGAGAGTGAAGTCCGGGAAAAACCGGATATTAGCGTTGTCGTAGTGTAGGTGCCCGTGGACCCTCGCTGCCTGTAGTATCGCATCACGGTCTCTGTAGTTGAGGATCTTTGCAATAATCGTTCTAGGGGCCGCACCTGGCTTGGGCTTGGGGACCGGTGCTCTGTGTGCCCTTTCCACCGTGAAGAGTGAGGAGAGGCGTTTTGGTTTGAGGTGATTTATAATGAGATCCTCAAGGAAGAGATCAACACTCGGTCCCTCCAGTCCCTCCGGGACTCCCACCACTCTTATGTCACTGCGTCGGGCCCGCCCTTCCTGATCCTCGAGCTTTAGGGCCATTTGGCAGTGCTGGTGGGTCAGGGCATTAAGTCTCTCTTCCAGGCATTTAGTAGTTGTCTGGAGGTTTTTGACATTGGTTTCATTCACTTTGACTCTCTCTGTGGTTTTGCTTATATCCTCAAGTTCATCTCGATGGACATTTTGTCCATTTTTGTTTCGAGGGTAGTTCCCAGCCCCTTGATGGCTGCCATTATAGACTGTAGAGACGGCTCCACTTCGCCCGGCTGGTCCTCCTGCGCCCCATCAGCCTGCGGCGGCGTTTTGGGGATGGCATATTTGTCCAACTTGTTAGATTGCACTGTAGCGGTATTCTTAGGTCTCATGGTGGTGGTATGAGGGTCACTTGTGCACCCCTCCAGGTGTTACTTCTCCCTTTCAGGTGTTAAAGTCGGTTGGGGCAGCCGCTTCCACCACGATCCAGCCACCAGATTTCACCGTCTGATCCTCCGCCACAAGTTGTGTGGTTGACAAGGCCGACCCCACCCCTACCATCGGAGGTGCACAGGCCAATCCACCGGATATAGCGCCGTACCGCTACTCATATATGTGTTTATTAGACAGGATGTTCCGTCTGGCGCTCATTGAGGCCCAGCGTCAAGGAGGGCTCACGAGTCAGACCACCATCCCCTGTGTCGTGTTTCCCTCGTTCCGTGGGCTGGCAACGCGTCCGCCCCTCGACCTTCACCAGTGCGTCCTGTGGCCCCAGCACGTTGTATTCCAGCAAGTTCTCCACTGTGCCGTCCGATTGTAGCCTCTCACTGCCTGTTACGGGCAGAGCCCACCCCCGTCCAGGCGATGAGGGTGCCCCCGCACCGCCAGTTACGCTCCTTCCTACTCCCTGTCGATATCCGGCAAGGGCCCCAACAGTGGTACCTGCAGTCTTTATTGGTCCACTCCTATCCGTGCGGTCTCTTCTGGACTTCCCTGCGAGAAATCACCCCGGGGGCGCAGTGGGGACACCCCGCGCCGCAGTAAGGGTGCCCGGCGACAACCCTAATGTGAGAGGCGCACCATGTGGGCCTATGCCGCCCGTCGAATTGCGCCGCTTCTACCACTCAGTCGGCGTCACGCTTTATACAATTTCACTTGGTGTATGGGCCTGCAAATTAAGGTAGATGCCGGTTCGCGAAAGTCCATCCACCGGCAAGAGACTGCACTACTCCTCCGCTTCACCATGGGTGTAGGCGCCTCCCCTGGTCTCCTAGTGCACAGCCGGCCACCTGTTGCTCCACACTCTGCGGTCTCAGTCGGGGGGAGGGGGGAAGGGTATGGCCCGGTCCCTGCTGTCTTCCCCTCCTCCGCAACGCGCACAGCTCGGGAGCCGGGCGCCGCCCCGGTGTTCCCTGGTCGCGCTCCCACCAACACTTAGCCTGCGCTGTGCCCTCCACCAAGCCGGCACCGCTCGCTATGCGACTTCACCCAGGCTGGGGCCTCCAGGTCAAAGTATGTGCCGGTGTGCGAAGGCCCATCCGCCGGCAAGGGGCGGCGCCACTCCTCCGTCCTACCCTCGGCGACGGCGCCTCCTTAGGTCTTCCAGTGTGCAGCCGGCCATCCTTCACTTCACCCTCTGTGTTTTTTGGGCTGGGGGGGAGGGAGGGGCCCGGCCCTCGTTGTCGTCTCTCCCCCGGCGATGCGTACAGCGCGAAGGCCGAGCGCCGCCCCGGTGCTTCCTCGGCAGCGCTCCTCCCAAGACGCTGCCGGCGCCGAGCCCTCCGGGCCTCCGCGCGTCCTCCGGCCTCGATTTGGGCCATATTTTCGGGGCTCCCTGATCCGGTCCGCCGCCGTAGGTGTGGGCCGCCGTTCTGACCTCGCCCCGCTGGATTTTGTCAGAGATATAGGGGGTTTTGATCCTCGGCTCCGACGGAGCTTTTCGCTTAGGCGGCCATTACTGTCGGCGCTAAGCCACACCCCTCCCCTCTTCATTCTTGATGCTGCACAAAGAGGCATTTACTGCACGCAGGCTCCTTAGTCAGCAAATGAACGCTAATTGCTTTTTTGTCAATGTCCTGTCATTTATTTGTGTGAGCCGGTAAATGTTTTTCAATTAGTCCAGCTTTCCTTTTATTTAAACAGTAAAAGTTCATCAAAGGCTGTAAACCTTGTTCACTCGGTTTTTTTATGTTCTAAGAAAAGTCCATTTACACTTTTCTAAATAAACTAGGGAAAAAAAGGTCAGAGGAAGGAGATTAGGTGGGTTGTGTTGTGTCCAGTGGTTATTTTTGTGTGTGTGTATAGATAGATAAATAGATGATTTTCACTGAAAAACAAATGTTAAAGTGACATTATAGCTAGGTGATGTAATAATTTAAAAACGAATGTTTAAAAACAAAAAAACGACCCATCCGGTTCCCTAGAGAAGATAGACGCTACTCACACTGAAGCTTGTTCCTTCGCTCCAACCTGACTTAAATACCGCGCACTTGACACCACCACCATTATATTTTCTTTGTTATATGGGGGAGGAAGAAGGTTTTCTTTGTTTAGGGGTATGTTACCCTCCACGTTGGCAGGGTTTAAGTTGGTCACAAGCAGAAAGATGGACTGAATGGATGCGCTAATGTTATATGCTACACACTGTGCCTTTACATTATAAGAAACTGTGTCTACACTGATACAGCCACCTCCTCTAGTCCGTGTAGGATATATATTCTGACACCGGATGAACCAAATGAGTTTTGTTGTAATAGTCAAGAATATACTCTGAAGGTACAGGTTATCAAGCCTGAAAAAGACCATGCTCAGGTTTGCAGATAATACGAGAAATGTGCTGTCATGATGATGTTGACGGATCTCTTGAAAGACTCTGTAACCAAAAATTACCCACATGAAAGCAGTATCCGAAGATCTCTGGAAAATGTATTATCTTGCTTGTTTGTTAATACTGTGCAAAAAATGTAATAAATACAACTTTGAGAAAAAAACAAAACTAAAATTCACCAGTTAGAATTTGCAGAGCTAACTATAACCTGCGCTCCTGCTATGCACTGCTTATAACCTCACGTATGACATCATTCATGACATGTTGACATCACTGATGACATCTCAAAATACTATATCTATCTATCTATCTATCTATCTATCTATCTATCTATCTATCTATCTATCTATCTATCTATCTATCTATCTATCTATCTATCTATCTATCTATAGCAACCAGGTACACAGAAGGAGTTTTAAGCTACATGGACAGTGGAGTCAGGCAGGAGCACCATCAACAGCTCCAAAAAGACAGAGTCACTGAAACCACAGTTACTAAGTGACAATACATTCTAGAATAGTAGAACCATCCATCATTAAAGGGAAACACCGCACAGCAAAGAACAGTAATGTGCACAGTGAAAATTACAAGATACTGCATATCTTCCCTTCTGCTAAAAATACAAAAAACAGACAAAGGAAAGAAAAAACTAATAAAAAACCCAAAAAGAAACAACCTATCGTCACAATTTGAAAGAATGCAACCTGCAAAACAAAAACACAGCATGACATTACGACCCATATCTTGCAAGTCTAACAATATATCTGGAATTCTTCCTGAGATTGTTTTGGTCAACACAAGGTGGAACAACATTCTCAGACAAAGAAGTGACCTGCTAGACGCTAACCTTCACCACCCTATAGAGATTCCACCAATGACCTCCCACAACTTTTACAGCATTCCCAACGATCTTGAGAACTTTGACAGTATGATTGAACTTACTCTCACCCTTCTTAGAATGAACTGGAGATCTGATCTGGAACATGTCCCCCACCTGCAGCGGGGCCAACTTGACACACCTTCTAGTGTCATACCATTCTTTTTGTTTGGTTTGGGTACTAGTAATATTTTCTCTAGCTGAGAAACATCAGATTCAGATCTGACCCATTTACTCATCCATCCAGGCCTGAAACTGGTGTGGGGCTTCCTTCCCCTTCCAAGCTCGAAAGACAAAATCTTCCTGGAGGAGTGAGGCGTTGTCCTATAAAACCAGACCATACTGTCTAACGCTCTGTGAACATCATGGTTCCCTGCTCCAGTCCATTTAACACACTCCCCCACAACCTGATTCATCCTTTCAACAAGACCATTGGTCTGAGGGTGATATAAGGAACTCTTTTGATGTTTTACACTGGATTCAAGAAGAAATTACTCCAATTCTGTGGTGATTATCTGTTTCTCATTATCAGAGACTCAAACCTCCGGAAAACCCGCTGTCAGCCACACCTCCCTTAAAACCTCCAAAACACTCTTGGTATTGGCCTCCTTCACCATCTTGACCTGTGGCCATTTTTGAGGCATAATCCATGAGGACTAAAATGAAGCAGAATACACCTGGAAGAACATCATAGGGCCCCATGACATCAATACCCAGCTTCAACCAAGGGCCTTGTAGGCATTCAATCGGCATCAAAGGAGGAACAGATACCTTCAAACTCTTGCCTGCAGTACCACACACACAATAATCAGAAGCAGCATCATCAATCTCACCATCCATTCCCGGCCACCAATACGTGTCCCGGATGCGACGCTTGGTGAGGGTGGAACCAAGATGCCCCTCATGGGCTCTTTGAACAATGGTTTTGCGGAAAACATACTGAAGAACAAACTTATCAGCTCTGAGAAGCAAACCATCGTCAAGAGAAAGCTCACTTTCTACTTTCCAGAAAGGTTGGAGTGGAGATGAAAGGACCTTTTCCCTGGGCCAACCATTCTTCACAAAATTACAGACCTCCTGCAGCACACAATCAGACTCCAAAGCTTGGACCCACTCAGTCTCAGACCAAAGATCCAAACACAGTAAGTCAAATACAGCAACCAAACAGTCATCACAATCCTCACTGGAGAACTCATCCCACTTGGCATCCTCATGTTTATTAGACATAATGGGATAAAAAGTCTGCTCTCCCATTCTTATCCCCAGAAACGTGTCTCACTTTGAACTGGTATTGAAGACTTCTGGTGACCATGCGCATTATTTTGGTTGTGCAACACTTACTCATGCTCCCACCTAAAATACTCAAAAGGTTTATTATCAGTTTGTTAGAGAAACCGCTTACCCCAGATATATTGGCGAAATTTCTCAATAGCCCAGGTGCAGGCCAAAAGCTCCTTTTCGATGACAGAATACTGGAGCTCAGGAGTTCTCAGCACCCTAGAGGCAAAACCTACAGTGTTCTCACAGTCACTATCTGACTGAGTCAAAGTGATCCAAAACCCACCTGGCTGGCATCCACTGTGGCACAGCATGGTAGACTGTGGTCTAAAGGCTTGAGGGCAGCACCACTCTTCAAAGCAGACTTAACAAAATTGAGGGCCGTGACACACTCGCTGAACCATTCGAACTTCACACCTTTCTTTAAAAGATTACTAATGGGACGCACAATGGATGCCAAATTGGGAATGAACCTGAAGTAGTACTCACATAACTCCAGCAACGACTTCACACCAGACTTGTCTACCGGTTCAGGAACATCAACAATGGCTTGTAACAACCCAAGTCTAGGACTGACACCATCTTGAGAAATCACATGTCCCAAATACTCAACTTTGGAACACAGAAATTGGCATTTTTCTTTCTTTAATACAACACCACGTTTTAAAAAAAAAGTCAACACTTTATCCAGGACAGCGTCATGAGAAGAGACATCCTTACCAAAAATAAGAACATCGTCCTGAAAGACTAAGACCCCGTCAACATCCTTAAGAATATTACTTATGATCCTCTGAAAAACAGAGGCTGCTGACACAAGCCAAAAAGGCATGCGGCAGTAGCGAAAAGTTCCAAGGGGTGAAACAAAGGCAGTTAAATGACGATATTCAGGATCCAGTTACACCTGGTGGTAAGCACTGGCTAAATCAAGTTTTGTGAAGAAACAAGCTCCCTTGGTGGAAGAAAACAAATCACAAATTTTGGGTAGAGGATGGGATTCCACCCAAATCTTTGTTCAAAGTTCTCAAATCCACACAGACTTGAAGCTCCCCTTCCCTTTATCTGGCTACAACGAAGGGAGAAAGCCATAAGGAAGAGTCTGTGAGCTCAATGATCCTTGTAGCACAGAGGCTCTTTAACTCCTTTTCCAAATCTTCTCTAACGCTGAACAGTACCCCTCTGAGCTTGTGCCTAATGGGAAGAGCACCCTCTTTATCAATAATACTATGTTTAAATCCTTTAATTATACCTAAATCAGTACCAAATACTTCCGGATATCAATTTTTCCAAACATGTCCTTCATCTTCATTGCCAACTACCAACACCTGTTCTTCAGCCCCTGGTTTAAATTTCATGTCTAACAAGCCTTGGTGAAACCACCCCAAAATGTTGAGCCCCTTTTCAGCGACATATACCTTCCCTCCGATTCTCCTTTCTTTGAATTTCATCTCCTCTTCAAGAAACTTATCAAATCGATTTTTCGCTCTTCGTATGAAACAGGAGAACGATCAGGTGGAGAAAGAGGTTGAGAATCTTTCCATGTTTCTTCAAAAGGTTTCTGAGTGATCATCGTGATCTTTGCCCCAGAATCCACCAACAATTTAACAGTGTGACAACCTATATAAATGTCCACAATGGGATCAATACATGAGGACGGATTGTCATCAACAAAATTTTGACCAAGAACAAACTTAGAATTAACATTACCATCATCTGTACTTCTGACTACGGAGATAACTACAGGGTCAGAATCATCTTTAGATTCGACTGCACAGACACTGGGTTTCTTGAAACCTCTTTTCTTAAGGCATACTTTTGCGAAATGACCCATCTTCTTGCAGTAGTTGCACATGACTTTAATGGCAGGACAACGGGATCTCTTGAGATGTGGAGGGTTACCACATCTGAGACAGATATTATTACCATTAACTTTGTTGGTGTTAACATTATCAGGTTTAGGCTTAGAAGAGGGACTGGCAATGCTTTGAGAAGACTTAACTCTATGTTTGACAGCATTGTTGAAATTAACAACGTTAACAGACTCACTGGGCTTGTCATCCAATTCTTCCAACGATACCATGGATATTTCTATGCTTTTTGCAATTTTGATGGTCTCATCCAAGGATGGATCACCTAAGTTCAATCATTTTTGCCTGATTGTTTTTATCTTTGCACTGGCAAACAAACTGGTCCATAATTAGCTGATCCGTAAAATTTTCAAATTTGCAATAAGCAGTAAGTCCACGTAAAGCAGAAACATACGAGTCTACATCTTCTCCTTCTATTTGTTTTCTTTTGAAGAGTTTATGCCTCAAAACCATAAGGCTGGGTTGCTTATCAAACCTGGATTTTAATTTAATGACAGTTTCACGGTATTCCTCAATACCCTCCAATTGTTCTTGAGACAAAGGTGGTAAGTGCTTGTAAATTGACCTTCCTTCAAATCCTAGGGAGTCGAGAAGAAGATGCTTTTTTCTCTCTGCACTAAATCTCAAAGCACCGATGGCACCCAAATAGCTTTCAAATGCATCGTGCCAGATTTCCAACCTGACTGAAGGTTCACCGGGAGAGTCCAAAAAGGTGGGTGGAGGATTGACAGCTTACATGGTGCACATACCTAAAAAAAAACTGAATACACAAAAATTGATGTATCTTAATAAGCAAAGAGGTGCGCACCTCAATGTAGACCTTCAAGAGAAAAGAAGTCGTAGGGAGAATATTACTGTGAGAACAAAAGGTGTAACATAGCGTAGCAGCTGAAGAAAAGCTGTTTACACAAAGTAATGTAGATTAGTGTGTGTATCACCGTGGATGCACAAGGAATAGACAAACACTCGAAGTTGTGAAGCGGAGAAATTGATAAAGGCTTAGAAGTAATGTGACATAGTGTGTGCATCACTGTAAATATCGGTAGACACACAATTGTGGAACGGTTGCAGCGAAATGAAGCGCTGTTCAGAAATGCATGAAAACCAGTTTGGTAGATGGGAAACTTCCCAACGAAACTAAATGGCCACAAAAAAACACAGTTAGAAAAACGTGAAATCCATTTGAGCAAATGGAAATCTTCCCAACATTGAAAAATGGGCGCAATGTTGACGTGAAGACAGGCAAAAAGGCTTCTTAATCCCGACGTAGATGTGCGGCGTGACGAGGATGCAGAATGCTCTCAGAGCGCAGAAGTCGGTGGCAAGAAGGAACGCTGGCTGGAGGCAGGGGAAAACAATGATGGCGCGAGTGGGCTGGATGGGACAACTTAGAACGGCAAGGTGGAATCGAAGGTAAACAGCAACTGTTCGTAGTAAAGGCGCTGATTGACCGTTAAAATAAAGGCTTGACGTGTCCCAGAAGCGCAAAAGCGGCACAAAAAGGCTTGATCCTACCTCCAGAGGCAGTAGTCCAGCGTAGAAGGTAGTATAGAAGTTCAGCAGTGATCAGAGTTGTGGCTCACTGAGTTAAAAATAGGGGGCAGTCTTCACATCAGAGTAGAGCTAGACGTAGGTTCACCTATGTAAACCAAAGATCGTCGCCAATATTTTGTAGTAACCAGGTGCACAGAAGTAGTTTTACACTGGTTATTTATTGGCTACATGGACAGTGGAGTCAGACAGTACCGGCTCTATCAACAGCTCCAACAAGACAGAGTCACTGAAACCACAGTTGCTAAGTGACAATACATTCTAGAATAGTAGAACCATACAGCATTAAAGGGAAACACAGCACAGTAAAGAACAGTAATGTGCACACTGAAAATGACAAGATACTACACTATTTATCTCTCTCTCTCTCTCTCTATATATATATATATATATATATATATATATATATATACACTGAAAAAACCATAGGTGTCACACACGTTATAGTTAGGAATTAGCATTTAAAAAACCTTGCAAATTCACTTAAAAAACCATAGGTTTCACACATGTTATAGTTAGTAGGACATTTCACTCGTGAAAAACCAATGAAATTCCCCCGTTATAGTTAATGCAGGCAACTATAACTCACGCGACCGCAATCCTCTGCTGATGACGTCAGATATTACATCACTGTATTTAGACACTTATTTACCCATGTCTTCTTCCATTAATTTTTAGCTATACATATATTACAAATATATTTTTTTCAGAAAAACACATATGTCATCAGTGATGTAATATCTGACGTCATCAGCAGAGGATTGCGGTCGCGTGAGTTATAGTTGCCTGCACTAACTATAACGGGGGAATTTCATTGGTTTTTCACGAGTGAAATGTCCTACTAACTATAACATGTGTGAAACCTATGGTTTTTTAAGTGAATTTGCAAGCTTTTTTAAATGCTAATTCCTAACTATAACGTGTGTGAAACCTATGGTTTTTTCAGTGAATTTGTACGGTTTTTTAAATGCTAAGTTATGTATTTTTTTTTTAAAAACAAATTTGCCGTGCGCGCACGGTACACATAGTCGCGGAATCGTTACGCGAAGTTCGCGGAATTTTTCCGTTTACGCCGTGCGCATACGCTACGCGCATTCCGCGATTAATTTTTGCCCTTGGGGGTCCTTCTGGGACCCCCTGACAAAGGCTAGGGGGTCAGGAACTGTCCACCCTGCCCCCTTTTCACGTTCTCCACCTTTGTTTTTCACCCCCTCAGACTGCGAGAGACAAAATGGCGGCCGACACTTCCTGGTTTCGACCGATTCGAATGTTTACTAAGATCTAACAACCAATCAGAATCGCGCTCGTGCACGGCAGCGTGCGCGTACGGTAAGCTTAAGGTACTCGCTCGGAGCGCGCCTATAGATATATATATTGATTTAAATGGTATTTTCTCATGAAATACTGAACAGATTTACACGAGACCTTCAAAAGGCACATCCCTGACCTGAGGGCTACTTCTCTGCCAAATTTCAAGTAATTCTGTTCAGCCGTTCGGGCTGTAGCTCGGACTAAAGGTCCTATGGAAAAATGCATGGGGAAAACGCGTTTTGGGACCCCCCCTTTTTCTCAGCCCCCGCTTGACGAATCCCCCCGAGACTTTCAGGGAAGGAGCGGAGCGGAGCGCCCCACCTATTTTGAGAATTTCGCGAGGATTCGTCAATCGGCGCCAAAGTTATTCCAAATAGAATGTTGCGGATTTCCTATGGAAACACGGTCCTAACTATAACTATCTACTGGCGACCGCCAGTAGATAATATATATATATATATATATATATATATATATATATATATATATATCAATCCCTTTGGCAACAATAGTAGTTAGGTCAAAGTTTCATTAGGAAAGACAGTTATTTTCTAAATAAACTTGGTTCATCTACTCCTTCATGGAAAGCTTCATGCAGATCAATTAAGCGGGTCCAAGAAAAAAGAGGTGTCCCAAAATTTATGATTTTCCAATTCCGATAGGAAAGTTTGCTCTCCAATACAGAAAAAATGTCTGAACAAAATGACACAAAATTTTGAAGCCAGAAGGCATGCTTTTCATTATTTCGTGTAAATCCGTTTAGTAGTTTTCATGCAAATAAACTTTTTTTAAAAGGTGCTCAGGTGGGCATGAAGGAGTTAACCACCAGAAAAAAGTTAGTGTTATCTGGAACATTGGTGTCCAGATGTGGTCTGATTAACCAATTTAAAGGAAATTGTCAATCCTGAGGGCCACAACATGAACAATACGCTGTGCCAGCCATTACAGGACTTAGGAAAGGGCTCAGGGTTCTGAAAATTAATCAAATACACATATAAGGGGGTAGGGTGAGCACACCTTGACCCCCAGGGTCCCCAAAAAGATCCCTCACCCTTTGCTGGCTGGTCACAGCGTTTGCAGCATGTTGTGGTAGCCATTAAAGGACTTGGGGCATGTTCTATTGGAATGCATTGTAACAAATGTCTTTTTTTTGAGGGTCATAAAAAGGAACACGCATGAGGGGTGATATTGTATTTTGTTAATAATATCAACTGTTTGGTGGTGGTACTTTACTAACTTTAGTAACTGTGGTGTGTTCTAAGGTGATTTTACTAAAAAAAAAAGTTGAACTTCTGCTGGGATTTGATGAACCATGTTTCAAAGAAAACAGTTTACTATTATGATTTTCTCATTGAGGTTACGGAAGGTGCTCTAGAAGCTAAAATGATAACACATTTTCTATAAATTCCCACTATCTTCCTCAGCCATGTGAGAGCAAAGTCTGATATTCTGAGTAAAGCATGTACTTGCAGCAGCAGCCTGTCCGTTGATTCCACAGTGTCCTACTGAAGCTAGAGTACAGTGTAATAATAAAAAATTAGAGGGCTAATATTTTGTATTTATAACAAAAGTGTGAGACACCTGAATGACATCTTAATAGAAATAACTGTAAAACTGAGAGCATCCTACAGATTATACTACAGTAAATGAACAAAATGAGGAGTTTTTTTGTCGTAGAAATTATGGTTAGCTCTCTAGAAAGCTAAAATGAGGACACACTTTCTATAAATTCTCAAATGTCATAGTTGTCAATGTCAGAAAAAAGTCTGGTACACAGTGAAAGATGTACTTTCAACAGCAGCGGCGGCCTGTCAGTTGATTTCCCCGTTATTCTACTGCAACTTCGCCATAGTTTTCTCAAAAGCAACTAAAGCACTAACATTCTTTTATTACATCAAACGTTCTGTACACATGAATGCAATCTTGATGTAACCAAACCTGTAAAAGTGAAAGCATTTCCTTTAGGAATGAAGGGGTTTCATTTATCATATACATTATGGCTTTTGCTATAGAAAGCTACAATGAGGAATTTATTTTTTATCAATTCTCAAATATTTTCCTCATCAGTGTCAGAAAAAAACAATCTAGTATGCTGAGTGAAATATGTACTCTCAACAGTAGCAGTTGGTGGTTAGTTTATTCCCCAGTGTTAACATTCTGCATTTATGACAAAAGTGTGGAACTCCTAAACCCAATCTTGACGGCAACAAAGCTGAAAAGGTAAACATATTTCCTACAGAGGATACTGCAGTAAATGAAGTAAGCAGGTGTTTCTTTTTGTCATAGTAATGATAAGTATGTTCAAAAGCTAAAATAAGGACACATATTTCCTTGAGTTCTTGAATGTCTTCCTCATTCACGTCATTAAAACATTCCGGCAAGTAGGTGTAAAATATGTACTTTCAACACCTGTAGCAGTCTGTTCGTTATTTCTCTAGTGATCAACTAAAGCTCAAACAAAGAGCTCTAATGAACTAGAGTGTTAACATTTTGTATTCAAGGCAAATGTGAGGCACTCCTGAAAACCATTTTGTTGAAATGGGAATTGTTGAATTTAAAGCCTTTCCTGTGCTGCTAGCTGGCTGAAGAAAATGAGCACTGAGATATTAATGGAGGTAGAAACCTGTGAGAGGACAAATGGGGTTTTAGTTATTTGATACATTGATAAGGGGGCGACAAAGTGCACTCCGATTTCCTGATGTCCTGATTTCCTGATGAATGGTTAAATTTTTGAGCACTGAACACCCTATCACAGCAACGGTATATTTTTTGCCCAAAGTGCATAAGAACCCACTCAAACCACCAAGGCGACCTATAGTTTCTGCGAAGGGATTACTAAAGGAACCAGTAGCGACCTATATCGATCATTTTTTAATGCCTTTTGTGCTCAACTTGAGCTCATATTTGAAGGATACCACGGATCTTTTGACACACCTTCAAGAACTACCATGGCAAGCATCCTATATGTTGATCACAATGGATGTAATATCGCTTTACACTAACATCGAAAATAATATTGGTCTAATGGCATGTAGTTTTTTCTTGAAAGAGCGAGATATCCAATTCAAACAGCATAATCAAATGTTGATGGATATGATCGAAATGTGTCTCACTCAGAATGTGTTCCTATTTGGTGAGGAGATTTACCCGCAGATAAAGGGATGTGTGATGGGTTTCTCTTTTAGTCCAGGATACGCATGTCTCACTATGGGATGGTGGGAACAACAAATAGCATGGCACCCCAATAATGATAGATTTGTAAACAAAGTCACGAAGTGGCTAAGATATATTGACGATCTCCTAATAGTGTGGGATGGTACGGAACAGGAATTTGAGGAGTATTTCAGAATTTTGAACTCAACAGATGCCAAAATAAGATTCACGTACAGCATCAGTAAGGAAAGAGCAATATTCCTGGACACAGAGATTTACATTGCAAATAACAAATTGGAAACCACACTTCATAGAAAGGAAACATCCACTGATGCCACCCTACATGCGGATAGTTTTCACAAGTCATCAGTGAAGGATAATATCCCATATGGAGAATTTTTGAGACTGCGGCGGATCTGTTCTGAACAACAAGAATGGGAGGAACATAGTGAAAATACAGCAAAGAGATTCAAACATCGTAGAAAGTATTATCAAAAAATGCTGGAAACACGCCAATGAAAAGAAAAGACAAGATATATTAAATGAAAATCGCAAAGTATCAAAAAAATCAAATGCAACCCAATCAGAGGACACTTCAGTGAGACTAATTTTGGATCATACCAGAGAATCAAAACAGATGGTGGAAACTCTCCGAAAAAATTGGAAGCTCTTACAATTGGATCCAACAGTAAGCGGAATAATGGGTAAACACCCAAACATCACGTTCCGCCGTGGTAAAAATCTGAGAGACAAATTAGTACATAGCCATCATCAAGACAAAGAAAAAAAGAAAGGGATACAATGGCTAAGGACAAAGGGCGTCCTGAAATGCCATACATGCAAAGTTTGCCAGATTGCTAAAAACGTGACGCAGGTCATGTTACCTAACAACAAGACATGGCAAATAAAAGAATTGATAACGTGTAAAAGCCAATTCGTTGTGTATGTGATCGAATGTCCGTGCTTACTTAAGTACATAGGTAGCACGAAGTGTGAGCTGAAAAAGAGAATACTCGAACACGTACGAGCAACGATCAACAAGGATAGGAGCAACGCAGTTGCAAAACATATGGAACTTAGCCATGAAGGAGACTGGAAATCTTTACGGTTCTATGCACTTGAAACAATATCTCCACATGCAAGAGGTGGGGATCGGGAAAAGAATTTGAGGCGTAGAGAATCCCGTCAAATATTGAATTTTAGAACCTTTACCCCGTGGGGCCTCAACCAAAGTGAAGAATTATTAGTTCACCTATAAATATGTCTGCGTTAATGACAATTATGACACTGTGATGTTGATCTTGGGAAAAGGGAGAGGTGGTAGAAAATGTTTTTATCATCTTACATGGTTGTGGGGGTTTTCTCTCATATCAGAATGTGTGTCAAAAATATTTGTTAGGTTGTTCTAAAATAATCATTTCTCTTTTGGTTTATAAATTTGACATCAATTGAAGTAGTAACAATGATAATATCTTTTTGGACAATAAATTATGAAACTGTCCATCAGAGGTAAAAACATATAAAATAACGTAAAGTGATAACATCAGCAGAGAGAGGATAGAAGTCGTCACATAGCAATGCATGTGACTTTCAGATTAGCCCACTGGAGAGCTTAACTACAGCAAAATTGAATTAGATGCGGAACAAAACTTTGTCGTATGATGATAAAAAGAGGAAAGGGGAAAAAAATAATCAAGGTTGGGATCTCAGTTTATAATAGTGGTAATCGGTGCTCCGATTTGTAAGAGTTAAACCGGGTGAACAGTCAGAATAGAAAAGATCGGGACTGAGCATATAAAATGATGCTAGGTGCCTCTGGAGAAATATGATTCTATTTTAGAACACTGCAGTTTGCACAACACCGGCCCTGATAAAATGAAAAATGAAAAATATATATATATAAGAAAATCTATAAAGTTTTTGTTGAAACCGCAAAGTACAAATTAGTTCCTCTCGACTGATAAAAGTTTATTAGGAAAAGAATAACGATAACATACCATAAGAAAAATAAACGTTGCCAATTAATAAAAGATGTGACAATTTATGTCAAAAACACACAATCTTTTGCGATATGACTGCCGTCTATTGAAACAAAATGTTTAACACCATGTACGCTTTTTTTGATTACAAACACCAGAAGTCTGTGCAAATACTGCATGACATCAGAAGTCACATGTTTGGAATATCACTTTTTATAGGGTGTTTTGAATGTGTAATATCAACCGTGACCAAGTTATCTGTAGATAATGAAACGCGTTGGTATTTCCCTTGAAACTGGATGCTTTTGAATAAATAAAGACAATTGGGGCAACAAAGAATCCTGTGAGTGCGTACTGATTGTTCTCCTGTGAAGGAAACTGTTGACAAATTAATTACGGCATGGCTCTGCCGAAGTTCCGCACCGAGGAAAGAATCGCCAGGGGTCCACAAAATTGAGCTTATCTGTGGAATATATATATATATATATATATATATATATATATATATATATATATATATATATACACAAACACATATTCTTCTGTGGAAGTTTCTGTGGAAGCTGGATGGTGTGTCTATTCAAATTCAGCGTTAGTGGTCTAAACGCTGTACACGGAACACCAGTTGGTTGTGGCTCTTCCCTATGACCACCTTTTCTTGGAGGAGTACTAGAGGGTGAGCCCCCGGAGTGTTTGCCAGGAAAGGGAGTAAGGATGGCAGCAGTGGGAGACTAGGATCCCGCAGCGGGCAGTTTTTTCGACTGCCAGCACGGGTCTACATTTCCCCAGCAAGAAATGCCTTGCCCATGAGACTGGCGCCTTCTGGTGTCTGGGCACTGCGGACGCCTACGCCTAAGCGGTGAGAGCTGTTCCGCGTACTTTTATCCATCGTTTCCCCTCAACCCCGAATTTGTGCCTGGTTTGAATCCAATTTTAAATGCTGCATGTCATTCAGGACATTGAGACTTTGTTTTCCCTCCTAAAGACTATTTGCATGGAATTGTTTCTAACATCAGTACGTCTCCCGGTTATATGTGTTTTTGACACGGACTTCGTTGCTGGACATCTGCCTGTGTAACTCCGCTATACATATGATCAGCAAGCGGCATTATGGGAGTGGTAGTCCCGCTGGGATTGGAGCATGCGCTGGGAGGCTGACACACAAGTCGAGCAGTCACACTTTGTGGATAGTTGGGCCCCAGGGATGCAGCTGCTATTCATCCTGTCCCTATGCCCCGTTTGGAATGAAGTTGGATCGGGGTTTTCATAAACTCAAATGCAGGAGTGAACATTGTTCCTTCAACAGAGGTCAGAGGTCAAATGCCGGTGGATCCATTACCAGCGTGGACTAATATGTTGGGACAGACGGTCAGAGGTTGCTGTAATGTGATAATTGAGGGAGAATAAGCAGCATTATTCTTTTAATTAATGCAATATAAGGGGTGTGGAATTTAATAAAATATCTACTTGTCCATGGGGCAGGTTGCTTCATAAATCTACTTGTCCTGTAACAAAATCCACTTGTCCCTTTTGTGCCATGTAATGTGGCGACAAATTACGGCAGAAATATCATTAAGCAAGAGTTCTGATAAAGCCTCTCTAATTATGCCAGGGCTTGTACCATAGTAGGGTTTGAATACTAGCAATTCCCTTATGTTGCTACGTTTCTGCAGGTCTACATACTGGGGCTGAAGGTAGTGGTAAGCAATAGTTCAAGGGTTGGAATGCCCTTTTGAATCTATGCAAACCTACTAACTTGCATGTTTTAAGGGTTTTCACCAACTCTTTTCTAATCTTTTCCCATACTGAAAAAGGTTGGAAATTCCTGGCAGTGGCAGACGTAAAACTTCTTCAGGGTTGAGAAAAAAGTGGTTGGAGGAAAAGTGAACTTGAAACATTCAGATTTTCACATGAGCAAATCTACACAAGCACATTTGCTCATGCTAAAATGCAGTTCACAAATATTTTCTAGGAGTACTATTTCTTGGCCTACTTCTGTAAATTCTTGTGAATTCCCGGAGACTGTATATATGCACTTACTGCATGGATATATACCATGCATGCACTTTTGAGACTTTCTTTAATAATTGGGCCTCTAATTAGGTCTGGGGTTAACCATGACCTTTTCTGTTTAGTAAAATTATGTCTCTCTCTCCTTCTCTCGATCTATCACCTGGCTTCACTGTGAGTGACAGTATTCTGCTCTATTACAAGGAGCATATTGGCACACAAAATAGGTTTGTTCAGTGCCTTGAACTGCTGTGGCAATGTGTGCTTTTTGAGACCAAAAACAGTTTTTTGCTTTTGCCAATACTTTTTAGAATGGCGAGGGCCCTGCAGCTCCCACACAGATAAGGTTTAACAAAAACCATGCCTAAACAAGTCACGCATTGACAAAACCAAAAGCCTGACCACCAATTTCAGACCTACTGGCTTTGCCAATGCTTGTTCATTTTTGTTTCCCACAATCGTATTTTAACTGGTTACACTGATTTTCCATTATGAATATTTTTGCGAAATACAAGCATACATCAACATGTTACTAAATGATGCTGCAAAGATATGGTACCTAAAATCTTACAGTAGTTCAGCAAAATATTTTTTTCCTACTTGCATTTTTTTGTGAACATTTTATTTTGAAAGCAAAGAATCATCACTGTTGCTTTCAAGCTTCTGCAAATATTTGCATATAATCCGAGAGCATTCTGGGAGCATTATACATAGCCTCATATTACTAAACTTTGAAAACGTGTGTACATGTTTATACTGGAACCACCGACAGTAGTGCAGTCAGAGCTGACAACATTTACTTTTAGTGCTCACCCTAATAATAAAGACTTTGAATTAATGAACCATAAATACAAGTTTGAACAGTGTTAACACATGGACAGACATATTACCTTAACTATAGACAATGCCCTTCCTTGATCCATAATGTGGTATTGTAAACTGGCAGCTAAAGGGTTTGTGCTGTAGGGGGTTGTGCCTACTTGTCCCAAGGACAAAATAGACATTAAAACTTGTTGCCCTTGACCCCAAACAATATGTCCCGGGCGTCGGGCTATAGGAATTCCACATCCCTGCAATATATTTAGATTTTTTAAATATTCAGGCGATCAAGCAAATGTAAACAATTTTTTCCACTAAGACAGATGGCTAGTAAATTATAACTCCATACACGCATGCAACCGATACAACGATATATCATGTTAGCTGATTATTTGCACTATGCAATTTAGACATCACTAAATGTGTTTACCTGCTACATCGTTGGTACCCATGCATAGAAATCTTGCATACTCATCATAGGGTTCACATTGTGGTTTCGTGCGTGATAGTATGCTCTCTGTGTCTATCAATGCCTTGAGGTGGGATGGGCTAAATATACTGCTATTGCAATGGCGCCAACCAGATTGATAAAGGCTTTTAGCAAGCTTAAACGCGTCTCTTATGCTCGAGATCGAGGGTGACCTGAAAAAATAAACATGCCGTATCCTGACAGCTTTGAGTCCATTCCTTCTTCTGTGGAAGCTGGATGGTTTGAGATATATATATATTGATCAGGTTCAGACGGATGATAGAGGGTGTGACGAAACGAAAAGATTGAGGATTCTTGAATCTAGATACATATTGGAGTTACAGACTAAGGCTCCTGGGGGATTCAAAAATGATGAAGAGTTATGGGTACATAAAGGTGAAATCGGCTTGGCGATCTAAACATACAAAGCACTGCATCCTACCTCCTGACAACATTAGGGGACAATTTGCTCACATGGGGTTCTAATTTTCAGAAGTCATTGTCACCCCCACAGGATCAATAGAATAGGGTAACTAGGTTGAGGAAAAGGCACTGCCCTTCCCGGACTAGACTGTGAGCCACCCAATAGGAAGGCACAACATGTGATAGTTAATTGGTTCTACCCTCAAGGGCTTGGAAAAGGGCCTGTCTGAATCACACTGTAAATAGCATTATCACATGAGTGACAGGCCTAAGCATGGGAAATATGTGCAGTTGCATCTTACAATATTTGTCCATTCAGGGCACTATGAATTGGAAATAGCAAAATGAAATGTGCAAAATACATGTTCGGGGTCAGACAAGCATGAATAATTATTTTTAATGAGTGATGTAATGGATGCATAATATAATTTGACCCAGTAATGGATTGTTATATGTTAATTATTCTTGTGACGTTACTAAATTGTAAGATGGGCGTCATTGTAATTTATTTAGATGAGTTGCATTGTTATTCATCTTTAGTGTTACCACCATTGAATTGTACGTTTATTTAAATGGTGCTAAGAGCTCGGTCACACTGACATTGAGAAAAGCGTTTGTGCCGAAATGCATCTGTTCATTGCTTTGGTGTGTTGGCAATATCATATCGTAACAGCTCCTGTGAGTGCGCTTCAATCTCTTAAACCAGAATCTGGGTTGGACATTGAAAATTAAGGATATGGGTCCACCTCCACGTGAATGCGGCGGCTGGTGAAAGTGGAATGGGAAGCAAAAAAAAATGTGTGTGTATATGTATATATGTATATATATATATATATATTCACTGAAAAAAACATGGGTTTCACACACGTTATAGTTAGGAATTAGCATTTAAAAAACCTTAGAAATTCAGTGAAAAAACCATAGGTTTCACACACGTTATAGTTAGGAATTAGCATTTAAAAAACCTTAGAAATTCAATGAAAAAACCAAAGGTTTCACACACGTTATAGTTAGCTGGACATTTTACTCGTAAAAAACCATTGAAATTCCCCCGTTATAGTTAGTTAAGCTAACTATAACTCGCGCGCCCGCAATGCACTGCTGATGACGTCACATATTACATCACTCATGACATGGTCAGTGACATCACTCATGACATCACTGATGACATCTCAAATGACATCACTCATGACATCATCCTTGTGATAGAGTGGCAGACCTCCTCTCACCCTAATATAACCTTTGATACACACATTCAAAAATAGAGACTAAACTTTTCAAAACAATGGACATACCAATACCAGTTACAACAACCTATTCAGTAATTCTAAGATCCACATACACATCCACTCATTCACCAACAGTCCTATACAGTCACTCATACATGTACTCACTCATCATATGTACTCATACACCTATACATCCTGATACACAATGCCACTCATCCGTAGAGTTACTCACACACATAGTCACTCATGCTAATAAAGAATCAAACATCCGTTTACTTGCATATAGTTATACACACACCACCACACTTACTTCTACAAAAACTTACTCATACTTAGTCTTTTAAACAATCACTTATAGAAACACATATTTATTCATACAGGAACTCTTTCAATCTCTCACTCTCACATATACTCACTTATATACACCAATAGTCACATATACTAGTTAAAAACATATGTAGTTACTCATAAAGACACTGTTGAGACAGTCATTCACTCACTAACACACCCATACACACACTCATCCACCCATGCAGTCCTGCACACATACTATCTTCAACACATACAAACAGTGAGTCACTCATTCATGCACCTATGCACTACGTAATACCCCCCACCGAACCATGCAGACACTCAGACTGATACTCAAAAAACCAACTAATAACCTATATAGACACTCATGTAGGTACTCACCAACCCATACAGCCACTTATACACAAAGTGAAAGACTGATACAGATATATACATATTTAAACATTACTCACTAAGCCATGTATTCACTATGATACACTTAATCAGTCAGTTACACAATCAATTTTTCAAAAACAAATCATCCATTTAGACACTTATATACCCATTTATTCTTCCATCGACCTTGAGATATACATATATAAAACATATTTAATTTTCAGAAAAACACACATTCACTGGATGATGTCATCAGTGATGTCATCAGTGATGTCATTTGAGATGTCATCAGTGATGTCATGAGTGATGTCACTGACCATGTCATGAGTGATGTAATATGTGACGTCATCAGCAGTGCATTGCGGGCGCGCGAGTTATAGTTAGCTTAACTAACTATAACGGGGGAATTTCAATGGTTTTTTACGAGTAAAATGTCCAGCTAACTATAACGTGTGTGAAACCTTTGGTTTTTTCATTGAATTTCTAAGGTTTTTTAAATGCTAATTCCTAACTATAACGTGTGTGAAACCTATGGTTTTTTCACTGAATTTCTAAGGTTTTTTAAATGCTAATTCCTAACTATAACGTGTGTGAAACCCATGGTTTTTTCAGTGAATTTGCAAGGTTTTTTAAATGCTAATTCCTAACTATAACGTGTGTGAAACCCATGGTTTTTTCAGTGAATTTGCAAGGTTTTTTAAATGCTAATTTTTTTTTTTTCTTCTATTTTTTTAAACATATTTTTAATTTAATGTTCTAACCTTTTATAAAGACTATGCTTAAATTTTTAAAATTCTTTAATATGTTTTTTTAAATATATTTCATAAAATAAACATGTTAAAATTTTTTGCAGTACATTTTTTCCTTTTTTTTTAGTACGCGTACCGTAAGCTTACGGTAAGCGTACGGTTTACGCAATGCCCGTAATTTATCTACGCTGTTTGCGTATAGTTACGCAATTTGCGTAGCCGCGCATACTCCGCGTGGGACGCGTGTACGCTACACGCGCACGTTACGCGGAAGTGTCGGGTAGTGACTGTTATGCGCATGCGCGCAAGCGCGTGTCTTTTTTACGCGCATGCGTACTTTTGCCGTAAGCGCACCGTAAGCGTACCGTAAGCGTACGGTAGGTCATGTGATCATGAAACACAACTTTTGATTGGATGAAACTACTTTCAGTTCTAGAACTCTCCTACACCACACCCATTCCCCTCATTTCTGCTTGTGATCCCTTAGGAGAAGGAGCTGGGTTGTCTTTGTGATACGATGGCAGAACAGCAGAGCCCTTCTGAGAGTGAGGCTAGCACTAGCAGCACTACCTTGAGGCAGAGAGCGAGGAAACAAAAGACCTCTTATGTACGGGATTATTTTACTTTTCCTGAAGTGTACTTTCAAGAGGTAATCCTGACAGGAAGTATTCCTTTGGGAATCATACCATGATGAGGCACCTCAAGGATGTACACAAAAGGACACATGCCCGACTTTTTGGAGGTAACCCTTCAGAAAGTCAACCAAGCACATCCACAGCAGCTCAGCCTGGACCATCATCTGCAGGGCTGACTCCTTCTTCTGCAGGTCAGGTGAGCCCTTCATCTGTGGGGGGAGCATCTCCTTTTGCTGGCCCTCTGGAAATTAACCCTCGATTTCTGAGGGTTGATATTCGATGTGCCTCTTGTCATGATCTAATTTGTCATAGGGAGACCAGTGTTTCCCTAGTGAACCTCAAAATAGATCAGCACACTTGTCACAGAGACTAATTTTCCCATTCTTTCTTTCCTCTCTCCCTGCATGAACACAACGGCTCTTTTAAGAGCCAACCTTATCTTTCATCTTTTTTTTATATATGCGCGTAATTTAAAAAAACACTAAAAATCAATTATCACATTACAAGGTCTTTGAGACACTACAATTATTATTATTGACTTACCATACCCACTCAAAAAAATATTTATTCATTTGTTTTTTTTAAAAAAAATTGCTTTAAAAATGGTTCTAGTTTTCGAAAATTTTCTATATCAATCTGAAAAAAAAGAAAAAAGTATTAATATTTTTTAAACATTTTAAAATACAGTACACGTATTTACATATTTACCAAAAAATATTTTTGCCTTATTTTTGCTGTTTTCAGAATATATTGCATTTCACTATAAATTGTGAAAGCAATTGCATTCATCATTTAACAGCGGGCAAAAAAAAAATAACAATCTCAAAGATTGTATTAAAAAAGCCCAGAATCTCTTCTCACTTAAACTTAACATTACAGAAATGCATAATATTCTAAAAAAATATCATCAAAAAACAATACTTATTTCTTTAAAATACCGTCTGATATTTTTGTTTCAGAAGTATAATCACAATATTATATCTCAAATAACTCCACAATACATCTGATTCCATTTCCTTTATGCCAAATAGTAATTTTAAATTTTTTTTTGGATTAAATTTCCAATGGTAATCCAATAAAATTCTAAAGTTTAATTTGTCCAGATCTCACCGATTCTCTGTAACATTTTGGTTCCTGAAATTTTTTTTAATAATTTATTAAGTCCACAATAGAATTGGTTACTTTTCCGCATGGCCAAATAGTAATTTTAAAAATCTTTTTTGAAAAAATTTCCAATGGCACTCCAATAACATTCCAAAATTTAAATTGTGCAGATGTTACCGATTTTCTCTAAATTATTGGTTTTTGAAAGTTTCATAAAAAATTAAAAAAGTCCACATTACAATTGGTTATCTTTCCATTAGGCCAAATGATAATTTAAAAAATCTTTTTTTTTGAAAATTCCAATGGTAATCCAGTAAAATGGTAAAATAATTTTGTCCAGATCTTGCCAAGTCTCTCTAAAATTTAGGTTTCAGGAAGATTAGATAGGAATTTGCTAAATCAAAAGGCAAACGTTGTTTGAAAATCAATTGGGAATCATTACACAGTGTCCAGCTTTTTTCACATTTAAGATAAACTGTGTAATGTCCAGAAGTAACAGTAGGTCCATCATGGAAAATTATTGCAACAGTTACAAAAGTTTTTCCTGAAATTGATAATTGCTGTCCTGTAAACTTCTTTATTAAAGTATCCAATTTTGAACCATCAGCTCTACATCGTTGCATCATTAAAATTACATACTGTCCGTATTCCTTTAAAATTAATGTTGAAAACATGTCAGATTGACACTCACCGCATTTCATGCTATGATTAGCATCTTTAACTAATTTTGCCAAAAGTGACTGTTTTACTCTCTGGCAATGTCAAATAAATAAACCTTTCATTATCAACATTAGAGCCACATATATTATAACAGTTTTCACAACTATGTTCCCATTTATAAGAGAGACCAAATAAAATATCAATTGCAACTTCTTCTTCTTCCAGTACTTAAAGAAAATACATCAAAAATTCGTGTGCATCTTGCTGTTCATTTTGAGAAAACTGTGTTCGTCCTGAACATACATCTAAAAGTTTTCTAATTTCAGTAGCACTTTCTATTTGAGTTTTATCTTTACTCAGCTTTTGAAAAAGGAGACTCAGCTCAGAACAGAATCTTTTTCCCTGATTTACTATTATCTGCTCTTGCAAACTTTCCAGATAAAATGCAACATTCAGCACTACATTTGCGTAGCAGTTGACACCAGAGCTATTTTCAAAATGACATCCTACAACCTGTTCTTCATTTTCCTTTTTCTTTTTGCTTGCAATTACATCACTCCTCTTTTTTTTCCTCCTCTCTACATCTTCATTACAGATATTCTCATTTTTCCTTTTACGAGAAACTACACGTTTCTCCAACACAGGATACTGACCTAAATGAGGAGCATAGCTTCTTCTTAATCTATTATACTCCTTTACACAGTTTGTATCAGCACTAACTTTTGAGTCATCAAAGTCTATCATGAATAAACCTGATAATGTTTTCACTCGTGACAAAGCAACATATGCCATACCTTCGTTGAACACAGTTGAACCAATGTTCACAAATGCACAATCTACAGTCAATCCTTGAGACTTGTGAATAGTTACAGCATATGCTAGAGAAAACGGAAACTGCTTCCTACGTACATATAAATCTTTCACAAGCATAAAACGAACTGAACAACGACAAATGTCTTTAACTTCTTCTATCTGATCAAATTTTATTTTTAAACATTCAATTCCATCTTTTTTCTGATAATTAATAAAACCCACAACTCTTCCCATAGCTCCATTAACTAAACCTTTTTCAACATCCAAATTTCTCCTTAAAAATACTCTACAGTTCATGCAAACATATAGATTTTTTTCTAATCCAGCTGTTTTGGAAATGTTCTTCTCTAGTGAATCCAATTTATTTTTCAGTGTGCCTGTTACTGTGACAGTAATTCTTCCATCCTCAATTTTGTCCACTGCTTCTAATTTCCTGATCTCTTCCTTTTCCAATTTCAAAAGCTCCTCATTGAATATTGAGCATTCACGTAAAGTTGGCATTAAGCAGATGACACTTTTGTTTTCTGCAATGTTCTTGTATATCTTCTCTGCAACTATTTCTTCCTTTGGAAATAAATTATGTAGCAGCCGACTCTGTAATGCTTTTTTGCCAACTTCTGTGAGTAGTCCAATTCTGATATCTTTCAGAATACTTCCATATTCTTCATCGCTTGCTTGCCTCATATTAGTAGTAAGTTCCTTGTACTCAAAGAAGGACCAAATATTTGTATTTCCGATGCTTCCCAATGACTTCTTCGTGTCTTCATGTGTGACAGTATTAAACACTGGTTGTCCTTTAACTGGAGTAAGTTGCAAAAGATCTCCAAAAACTATGACGTGTTTTCCACCAAATAACATGTCATAGTCTGTCTTCAAAATTTGCTGCATTCTTAAATGCACAAAGGCAAGCATTAAGTTTGATACCATGCTCACCTCATCAATAATGAGAACTTGCATCTTCTTCAATACTCTTGAAACTTCCAAGGATGCTTCTCCAGTTAGCTTGTTGTATTGTATTTTGTTCTCATGCTCCACTGGTAACATTAGCAAACGATGTAAAGTGATTCCTTTTATGTTATATGCTGCTAACCCAGTTGGAGCAGTAACCACACAAGACAAAGTAGAATCTGTTTTTTGCTGTAGGTAGCTTCTGATGACTTTTATAAGGAAACTTTTTCCAGTTCCAGCTTGTCCGCTTACATACATCCTGATTGGATGAAATGATGTGCATGAGCACTCTTTTTTTTCATGTAGAAATCCGTGATCAATTTTGTTTCTGATCTCTTCATAAATTTGTTGCTGCTCTTGATTCAGTTGTCTTTCCAAATTTTCTAAGTCTATAAATTCTTCTTGAGCTTGATTCATAGCCGTTTCCACTTCATTCATGGCTATTGATGCTTCATTTTCAACGATTGGTTGTCCTAGGGGATCTTGACTGAGTGTTCCTGAACTTTGGCTGTCCTGAGAACTGTCTCTAGCTATTTCTGCTGCAATTGTAGTTTCCTGTTCAATTTCTTCATTTAACATTTGCAGATAACTTGAGAATGTACTGCATTGTATGCTGTCTTTGCAAGCATTAAAAGAATCTTCATAGCTTTGAAATTCTCCCAGTAGTTCATCCTCTGTACGCCATGGTTTAAACAACTGTAAAAGAGCCAAGTAGTAAAATTCCTTCTTGTCAGTAGTGTCGCAACTCAGCTTCCTGTGATTTATCAAACTTCCTTTTGTTTGCTTCACCAAACATCCTTCCTCACCAACGACTTTATATTTTCCATTGTTGATGTCTTCTGCGGCTTTCCGTGAATAAATGTAGTTCTGCAGCACTTCATAGAGACACATGTTCTCCAGATGTTGACTTCTCTTGGGATAATATGTGTCCAACATATTTGATTTCAAAATATCTGTACTTTCTGGGTCATTCTCGGCCAAATATTCAATTTCTCCAACAGATTTCAGTACCCGATTTCTCATTGCTGCAAGGCCTAAACTTGCCCAAATTATTCTTCTTGACTTCGAGTAGAGACTTGCAGAAGATAACCTATCTGAACATTCGTAGGATCCAATTTCTCGATGCGATAACATCTTCAAACTGAAACTGTACAGCTTCTTACTGACAGTCTTCTCGTGAGAAATCTCTTCCCACATTTCCTTCAATTCTGTTTTTTCTGATTTCGTAATGTAAGACGTTACATATCGAGCAACAGCAATTGAATTGTCAGCTACATACTGTATATCCATGTTAGCGTTCCACATGGATAAAATGACTGGGTTGTAGTCATTTACATTTTTTGATTCTTCTTTTCTTTTTAGGTTGTAGGTATTCTTAGGTGATTTTCTTGTGATAGTATGTCTCACAGCTGACATAAAACTGTTGACTCTTCCATTTGAAAGAACAGGTCTAGGAAATCCAAATCGACATTTAGGTGCCGATCACGATCCGGTAAAAAATGTCCCCGTACGACTCGTATCGGGTCTTTTTACCGTACGAATCGTACAAGTGCCGTACGAACTGGCAATCACGATTCGCATGGTAAAAAGTCCATACGAACTGGGAATCATTCCCCACACGTCCTCGGGTCGGAAAATGTGTCCGACACGTCCTCGGACGATTTACCTTACAAACGTGAAAAGCCAAGTCCGACCGAGGAATCACGATCCAACCCGTGCGTCCGAGCGTACAACCGTATGGAAAAAACACCGTCCGCACCGAACTCCTATAGCAACCATGGAGACATGTGCCCGCATACGCGCCCAACACTCCCCCCAGCCCCCGTACGTCCGACACGCACCCCCCGTGTATGTATACCCCCACCCATCTAGGTACACCCCAGTACGTTCAAGTCGTACCCCCACCCCAGTACGTGTCGTACCACCGTCAATGTACACCCCAGTACGTTCGAGCCCCACCCCCACCCCAGTACGTGTCATACCCCCCGTGTACCTACACCCCAGTACGTTCTAGTCGTACCCCCACCCCAGTACGTGTCGTACCCCCCGTGTACCTACACCCCAGTACGTTCCAGTCGTACCCCCACCCCAGTACGTGTCGTACCCCCGTGTACCTACACCCCAGTACGTTCCAGTCGTACCCCCACCCCAGTACGTGTCATACCCCCGTGTACCTACACCCCAGTACGTTCCAGTCGTACCCCCACCCCAGTACGTGTCGTACCCCCCGTGTACCTACACCCCAGTACGTTCCAGTCGTACCCCCACCCCAGTACGTGTCATACCCCCGTGTACCTACACCCCAGTACGTTCCAGTCGTACCCCCACCCCAGTACGTGTCGTACCCCCGTGTACCTACACCCCAGTACGTTCCAGTCGTACCCCCACCCCAGTACGTGTCATACCACCATCAATGTACACCCCCCCACCCCTGTACGTGTCGTACCACCGTCAATGTACACCCCAGTACGTTCGAGCCCCACCCCCACCCCAGTACGTGTCATACCCCCCGTGTACCTACACCCCAGTACGTTCCAGTCGTACCCCCACCCCAGTACGTGTCGTACCCCCCGTGTACCTACACCCCAGTACGTTCCAGTCGTACCCCCACCCCAGTACGTGTCGTACCCCCCGTGTACCTACACCCCAGTACGTTCCAGTCATACCCCCACCCCAGTACGTGTCATACCCCCGTGTACCTACACCCCAGTACGTTCCAGTCGTACCCCCACCCCAGTACGTGTCATACCCCCCGTGTACCTACACCCCAGTACGTTCCAGTCGTACCCCCACCCCAGTACGTGTCGTACCCCCCGTGTACCTACACCCCAGTACGTTCCAGTCGTACCCCCACCGCAGTACGTGTCATACCCCCCGTGTACCTACACCCCAGTACGTTCCAGTCGTACCCCCACCCCAGTACGTGTCATAGCCCCGTCTACCTACACCCCAGTACGTTCCAGTCGTACCCCCACCCCAGTACGTGTCGTACCACCGTCAATGTACACCCCCCCACCCCAGTACGTGTCGTACCACCGTCAATGTACACCCCCCCACCCCTGTACGTGTCGTACCACCGTCTATGTACACCCAAGTACGTTCGAGATCCACCCCCACCCCAGTACGTGTCATAGCCCCGTGTACCTACACCCCAGTACGTTGCAGTCGTACCCCCACCCCAGTACGTGTCGTACCACCGTCAATGTACACCCCCCCACCCCTGTACGTGTCGTACCACCGTCTATGTACACCCCAGTACGTTCGAGACCCACCCCCACCCCAGTACGTGTCATAGCCCCGTGTACCTACACCCCAGTACGTTCCAGTCGTACCCCCACCCCAGTACGTGTCGTACCACCGTCAATGTACACCCCCCCACCCCTGTACGTGTCGTACCACCGTCTATGTACACCCCAGTAGTTCCTGGCGCACCCCCAACACAACCTCCTAAGTACAGAGCGCACCCCATGCCCCAACATCACAACCGCATGTACGAGTCGTACAAAGCCACACACAAGGACATCATCGTACAACCAAATGGCCCATGTACACACCGTACACACGCTCAAAACGCACGTACACAACCAGGACAAAACAAAACAACACAAGAATACACCATTCGAAAGGCACAAAGCCACTAAACATGGCCAACAACCACTAAAATAACACAATCACTGACCTGCAACTGCCAAAAACAAACAGAGGCCCAATACACCACCACTCCTTATAACACACCCACCCAAACTTCAAACACTGCCACACCCACCCATGGACCAATAAAAAGGGCCCACACACACAAACCATGAGCCTTTGCAACAGACTCACTGCTGCCAGACACCACAGAACCAGACTACAAGCTACACCACACCTTACACTTGCACACCTTCACACGACCACCCTCACAAACACCCTCTCATCACATTCACACACACACACAACCATCCACACCCCCCCCAACATCCACACACCCCCCACACCCACACCATCCCCACCCACACCCCTCACCATGCCCACTACCAAGAATCCAAAGTTCAGTCACCGAGAGTTGGAGGTCCTTGTTGATCAAATCCTCAGAGTCGAGCCACAGATCTTTGGAACATTGGTCAGAAGCACCAGCCAGGCAGCCAAAACAGCCATGTGGCAGACCATCGTCGATGCTGTGAATGCCGTTGTGGACACCAGGAGGACCAAGCAGGATTGCCAGAACAGGTGGTACGATCTGCGGAGGAGGGTCAGAGCCAAGAGGCAGGAGGAACACGACCAGGCCAACGCCACCGGAGGAGGGCCCTCCCGCAGAGCCGTACAGTACCATCCCTGGGAGGAGAGGGTGATGGCCATACTGCCGGTGGAGGGAGTTGAAGGATTAGAAGGACTCCGAGACCCGGGTGAGTCCACAAACAACGCACCTCACATGGGGGGAACTGCAACCACAACCAAAATTACTAACAGGCACGCAACCACCACAAGCCATCGCATGAGTCAACCACACTCCATGAGCAGGCACATGCCACTGCTGCCACCATGCCCCATGCACCCAGCTGGACAAGTCACAGGCCACAGAAGACAACAACACATGACACGGTAACCCGGATGGCGGGAGGCTGGGCACCAAAAATCACATAGTGCGACTCCAAAGCAGACAACAATGCCCTCTGCCCATATGGCCTAGGTCACAGCCAGACAAACAGTGTGTCCCAACACAGGAATGACTTGCCAGCAAATGGCGGACGCCTTGCATCAACACATGGGGGTGAAGGCACTGTTTAGCACATGACAGCAGCTAATGAACAGCCAACATTGTGATAGAGTGGCAGCACACACCACCACAGCAGCAGCGCACAGACACACATCACACCAAATGGGTGCCTGGAGATCAGAAACAAACTCACATCAACAGGCCAAGGGCCACTCAAAGATCTGCTAACAGTGTGTGCCCAGGAAGCTGGGCTGAGGTGACAGAGGGTGACACACAGAGGGAGGGAGAGGGGGTCACAGAGGGAGGGAGAGGGGGACAGAGAGGGAGGGAGACACAGGGAGACGGACAGAGGGAGGAGGCTGACACACGGAGGGAGGGAGAGGGGGACACAGAGGGAGGGAGAGGGGGACTGAGAGGGAGGGAGACGGACAGAGGGAGGAGGCTGACACACAGAGGGAGGGAGAGGGGGACAGAGAGGGAGGGAGAGGGGGACAGAGAGGGAGGGAGAGGGGGACAGAGAGGGAGGGAGACACAGGAAGACGGACAGAGGGAGGAGGCTGACACACAGAGGGAGGGAGAGGGGGACAGAGAGGGAGGGAGAGGGGGACAGAGAGGGAGGGAGAGGGGGACAGAGAGGGAGGGAGAGGGGGACAGAGAAGGAGGGAGACACAGGGAGAGCAAATCAGTCCTTTGGTGTGTGGGAATGTCTGCTCGTCAGCAGGTGGACTGCGTGCATGTAGACAAGGGTGGCCAGTGCCAGAACCCCCCCTCTTCATCATGGCAAAACGCAGGGCCATGTCACAACCTGTACACGAGCACAAGGACAGCTACCTGCATCATATAAGTGTGTGGATCCACTCCATGTGCACATGTACAGTGCTACAAGGAAGGCGCAAATGCATGGCTCGCCACACCTGCACACTCCACTGCTGACTGCAGTCACACTTGACGCAGCAAGTAAGACTGTGCCACACATAGTTAAAGGGGCCAAATTGGTGCCCAAGGGACACACCCATGCACAAGTGCACTGTGAGTGGAATGCAAGACAGATCCTAATTCCAAGAGGAAATGTGCCAACTTTGAAACGGATGAAACATGGATGTTGCATGGACCAAAATTAACATTGTCTCTCTCACACACAGGTCAACGTCGTGCTGCACCCCCCAACACTGGGGGGGAACACTCACAGGACCCGGATCTGCAGGAGACCGATCCCACCGGCAGCGACCACTCTCACCACTCTGCGGACGACCCCGACCGACCTGGCCCCTCTGGTGTCCAACCACCTGCAGCACCTGCGTCAGGTACAACCGTGCCAACCACCACCCCCACTCCTGCCACATCCCAGGAGACACCCAGGATCCCTGCCCCAACACCACAATGCAGCCAGGCTCGCCAGGAGGGACACGGTGTCCCGGGCACCCAGGAGGAGGCAGGCGACAACGCCAATGCCACCCCTCAGGGGTCCCGGAGACCCGATGTGCCCACAAGTGCAGGCCAGGCGCAAGTGGGCAGGGGTGGTGGGAGTGGAGGACGGCGGAGGCGCGAGCCTGACCAGTTGGCTGGGGATCCGGTATTTTCCCATGTCCGTAACATCCTGGACTCATACCGGCAGGACACCACGGGCATGGCCCAGGTTGTGTCCGTCCTCGAGGGGATCAAGGTCCAGCAGGCCCAGCAACATGCGGAGCTAATAGCCTGTCTACTGGTACACCAACGGAGGATGGAGGACAGACAGGCTGAGCAAGTGACGGCGTTCCAGGGGATTCACGCTACACTCCGTCGGATGGCCGACACCATGGCCGACCCTCCCTGTGCCAGAAGGCGGAGAACATCACCACCCACAGGGAGGGATCAGGAGGAGGAGGAGGAAACATCCGACGGAGCATCCCAGACGTCGTCACGGCCTGCTGCTGAGGTTCCCCGCAGGAAGCCGGGTCGTCCACGGAAAGGACCGTGAGGGTGGCTGCTACATCACCATCTCCAAGGACACCTGGCCTGGCACCTGGCCCACTGGAGCAACAGCATCACAGCATCAAGAGACATTCTCTGCCACATGGCCCTGCTGGTCACTGGCTGACCAATGTTGACAAAGACTGTGGCATGGACTCTGAGGATTTCCAATGGCAAGGACACCAACTCCCCTACTGAACTTTGGATTCCCTAATCCCGGAAAGCCCCTCACTTTGTCCCCCCCCCCCCCAATAATAAATCACACTATTAAGAGTAGATGCCTGCTGGTAGCATTATTACCTAACATGTGTCTTGTACAGTCTAAACATGCCTGAGTCATCTGTTCTCTTCAACCATCCACACCCTGGGGCCTGAGTCTGGCACAGGACACATGGGTCACAGTTTATTAGGCAAGACAGACATGGAGCACCATACACACCCGTGATGGGCACAACCAGCTGAGGGGGTGGCCGAACAACCGTGCTGACAGACACATTGAGTACAGCAACAGTCATGCGCAGAGGTCAGGGATCCTGGCCAGTGTCCTGGGGGGCACCCAGGTATGTGTAGACAGGTGGCAGAACCATGTCCTGCAAGCTTGAGTCCGGTGGATGCAGAGAATGGGGTCATGGACAACGTTGGATGCATGGGGATGGCACATGTCACAATACCCACACAGTCATGGACATCATGCCCAATACACAGTCTCAGCACACACACACAGCTTGCATCTTGCCACTCGACACATTGACACATAGCCACAATCAGGGAATACCATGCCAGACATGCAGGATGCACCGTGCCAACACACCAGCATTGACTGAGAAGAGGCACCTTGGAGGCATAGGGACACCTTTATTAGTCATGTTTTTGGGATTGCAGAGGCAACTTGAAGTACACATGAACACATCATGTGGAGTAACATGTGGGTCCAACACTGGCACCCCCCTTCTGCAGCACAAATGCGTGATAGCCATGGTACTGGCACACAAGCGTCGGCTAACAGCTAAATACCCACAGCTGCACACGGAGAGCCTGCCATACACCATAGATCCGCTGATGTGGAAGTCCCACGCCATGTCAAGCCAATGTTAACCGTATGTGTCCGAGGGCAGTGTCACACACATTGATGCCATCATCACAATCCACTATCCCATCACTGATGACTGACAACCAGGCAGCCCATCTATCCAGGTGTACCCAGCTGCATGTCGTGTCCCATGGGGATGCCACATGTCTGCAGAGGAACCAAACCCCGACCGGGGCAGTGTGCACACATCGTGAACAACTGCCACACCCAATACACCCCAGATGCATCCCTTACCCCATGGAGACTTCCAAACGTGTCCGTGCCTGTAACGCTGAGTCAGCCCACGATGCCATGTCCATGAGGAATAGCAGTGCCACAACAATGCAACCAGAAGATGGCATGCGCAGGTACCTGGGGAAGAGAGACACACAAGAAGTCAGCCACAAAAAGCACAGCCACTTGCATGTGCATTGACTCGACACATGTATGGATGACAACATGCTAGGTCACAATTATGAGTGGGGAAATACTACCATCACTGCCACCATCACTCCAGTGACACACCCACACACACCTCTGACTCACGTGCCATACATGCAGGTGGAGACACACATCACAACACATGCCACACGGGGACCGAGGCGTGCACACTCAGACACTGGTACTCACCACTAAGCAAAGAAGTCGCGTATGAGCCGAGTCCGGATGTCCTCTTGCGGCTCCACATCCACCACATCACTAGCCCCATTGCCAAGCCCTTCGTCCTCCACGGGTGGATGGTCCTCGTCATGTTGATTCAGGATGAGTGGCACAGCTCTTTCAACTGCCATGTTGTGCAGCATGCAGCAGACCATGAAGATCTTGCAAACTTTCGCCGGGGCATATGGGAGTGCGCCGCCGGTCTTGTGGAGGCACCGGAATCGGCTCTTCAGCATGCCAAACGTCCTCTCTATCACTCGCCTTGTCCGGCCATGGGCGGTGTTGTAGCGGAGCTGGGCCGGCGTGATGGGGTTGCGGAGAGGTGTCAGCAGCCAAGGCATGTTGGGATAGCCAGCGTCCCCTACATGGAAAGCACATGGATATCGTTAGAACTGGTGAAGCGGTCGTGCTGCTCGGCCAAACAGAATACAGGACAGACAGACTGTACCCACCAACAACACATGCCCGTTCGTTGCGCAGCTGCATCATCATATCAGGCATCCCGCTACGCCTCATGATGTAGGCATCGTGTGCTGATCCTGGGAAACGAGCACAGACATGTGAAATCACCATGTTGGACAGACACACCACAAGGGCATTGATGGAGTGGTAGTGCTTCCGATTTCGGTACGCCACCTCCCGTGCGTGTGGTGGTACCAAAGCTACATGTGTCCCATCTATGGACCCAATGACATGGGGCATCCCTCCCAGGGCATAGAATCCACGCTTGACCTCTGTCATCTGTTCAGGGGTTGGGAACTTGATGAAGTCATCCAGGTGAATCAACATGGCCTCTAAGAAATCATGCAGCACACCGCTGAACATGCTCTGGGACATGCCACCAACATGAGCTATGGTATATTGAAAGGTACCCGTGGCAAGGAAATGTAGGGCAGCCATTACCTTCAGCTGGGGTGTCAGTGCCGTGGGATACCTGTGCAGCGGTTGCAGGTGTGGTGTCAGTCTCGCCGTCAACTCCAGAATCAACGGTTGGGTGAAGCGGTAGAGCCGGATGCTGTCATTCTCCTGCATGGCAGCCAAGTCTGGAATTATCCGGGCAAGAGGCGGTGCTCTGCAGTAATGAGGAAGTGACAAGGAAGAGTGAGTGCACTACGACAACAATTCATATGTACTGAGCACATGTTAATCTGTCAATACACATATGCTACATATGGAGTCAGGTATGTGCTACATGCCCAGGACACGTATGGATGCAAGGTGACACTCCTTCCAAGACCCAGCTACACACGGTGATTGAGAACCTCCCCATGCCACGCCATTGGAATAGCTGTGTCCCAGTGCAAGTGAACAGCCCGACGCAAGACAGGAGTGACATACACCCACACATCAGCAGAAGTGGGATGCCGATTGCAGAGACTGGTAGCGGAACACTGGAGCCACAGGTCACATGACATTACACTAGTCCAGCCCACACAACTTGCCATGAAGGTGCACATGTCATGACTCACCACACATTCCTTGTGAGGATGCTGACATGGCCTTGTCACGGTACTCCGTGTCCCATGCATACATGTGCACCTCACATCCGATAACACATGTGGCATGGTGTGCGGAACAGTGTGCAATGACAATCTACACACAGACACATGTTGGTTGCTGCAACGGCTGCAGCTTTTGAGGGTGCTACAACATCAACCTGATGTAAATCCCGGACACATAAATGACATAGTCACATTGTGCACTGTGGGTAGTGACAAGTCATGTGTCATGACCCCTGTACCGGGCATCATGGGACACTTCCGTGTGTTGGTGTCCGTGCCATGCCAGTGACGCTCACCCCAAGTGCGCAGTCCGACATGCACACATGTCAAAGGAGTCAAGGGCATGCCTGGCACACATTGCACCCTCACACAGTACACCTGTACACATCTCATCATACATCTGGTGCCTTCTCCACTCAGGAGGCATGTCCCACATCACAGCCTGTCACACCTGTGCCCCACACATGTAGTAATGCACATACGATGCCTTGATGTCCATTCCTGGACAAGTATGTCCATCCATGGACAAGTATGTCCGCCCTATTCCTACCTGTGTGTCGCCTATCACCACAGTGATGTGTAAAAACCGCCGTACTGCTGCTAAGAGGGGCTGTGTATGTTCCCAAATCACTGTGGGAGTGCTGCCGTATGTTTACCCATCGTGATGGCGAGCGTACAGGCATTTGTACGGTCCGTACCACTACGAGTACGCATACGCGTGCAGACCCATAGTGATAGGGACGTACACACGCATGTACGCTCACTATCACTATGGGTCTGCACGCTTATGCGTACCCGTAGTGGTACGGACCGTACACACGCATGTACGCTCACTATCACTATGGGTCTGCACGCGTATGCGTACCCATAGTGGTACGGACCGTACACACGCATGTACGCTCACTATCACTATGGGTCTGCACGCGTATGCGTACTCGTAGTGATAGTGAGCGTACATGCGAGTGTACGGTCCGTACCACTACGTGTACGCATAAGCGTGCAGACCCATAGTGATAGTGAGCGTACATGCGTGTGTACGGTCCGTACCACTACGGGTACGCATACGCGTGCAGACCCATAGTGATAGTGAGCGTACATGCGTGTGTACGGTCCGTATCACTACGGGTACGCATACGCGTGCAGACCCATAGTGATAGTGAGCGTACATGCGTGTGTACGGTCCGTACCACTACGGGTACGCATATGCGTGCAGACCCATAGTGATAGTGAGCGTACATGCGTGTGTACGGTCCGTACCACTACGGGTACGCATACGCGTGCAGACCCATAGTGATAGTGAACGTAGGCATGCATGTACGGGCCGTTGCCATGCATTTGGGGTGCCCTAGGGCCCCGAAACGCACCGTACCTGTGTGTGATTCTCCTAATTACATACGGGACAAGTATTAAGGCCTACATGCATGCTGGTTGTCATGGAGACCAAGTTCAAATTTCGAAATTGTTCTGGAAGGTGCACAGCAGAAGTCAGTTGGAATTCTTCTACTTTGTTGCAATGTGTTTGACATCATGCAGGAGAATGAAACCGATAGAGAACCCACAGACTGCTAGGTTTGAAGGGATTGGTGGAAACATAGGATGCAAATGTGAGTGACCAATCACTCTGTACTCCTGTGCATGAGACTGGGCAGAAGGGCACATATAAGGCAGCCAGGTCCCATGAGGGAGTACTTGCCTGCACATCTTTGCATTTGTCGACCAAGCTGCTGCTACTGATTCCCTGGAACCATGTCAAGGGCTGTGGAGAGGACACAGCCATTCACCCTGGAGGAGAACATGGCTCTGCTGGATGTGATCCTCCCACAGTACTCCATGCTGTATGGGCGACCAGGGTATCAGGTGAGTGCATAGGCCACTGCCACAGACTGTCCCTATGTTGTGACTGTGACTTCAGGCATTGTGTCCTGGTGTGACACACATGCCATGTACTGTAGGGGGGGTCCCAGGGGGGGGATGCCTGATGTCTCCCAGCAGTGCCCTGATACAGGAGGGGTGTGTGCCTATCACTACCAGCAGTGCCCTGAGACAGGAGGGGTGTGTGCCTATCACTACCAGCAGTGCCCTGAGACAGGAGGGGTGGGTGTGGAGTCCTCCCAGCAGTGCCCTGAGACAGGAGGGGTGGGTGTGGAGTCCTCCCAGCAGTGCCCTGAGACAGGAGGGGTGGGTGTGGAGTCCTCCCAGCAGTGCCCTGAGACAGGAGGGGTGGGTGTGGAGTCCTCCCAGCAGTGCCCTGAGACAGGAGGGGTGGGTGTGGAGTCCTCCCAGCAGTGCCCTGAGACAGGAGGGGTGGGTGTGATGCACAGTGTGAGCCTTGATCATTGATTGTGACATTGCCATCATTCCACCTGTGTACCCACTATTGCACGTACTGCCTTTTCCCTCACCAGAGGATGATGTCCCTATGACAAAGGTGCAATGCGTTGGCTGCATGACATGCCTTGTTGTAACCAGCTAATTTGTTCTCATATGTCTTTCTGTGACATGTGGCTGGTGTATTGATGTGGTGTCACTTGTTCTTCCTCACAGGTAGGCGCCACTGCCAAGGAGCAGATCTGGCTGACCGCCGTCAGTGCCGTGAGGGGTGTGGATGGTCGGAGGCGGAGCCTGTCCCAGGTGAGGAAACGCTGGCAGGATATCCGGTGCTGGACGCGGAGGATTGCACGGCTCCTGCTGGGGGACTCACCTGAGAGCCACAAGAACTGCGGCCGCCGCCGTCTGAGTCACCTCCACAGGCGTGTGCTGCCGGTGGTCTTTCCAGACCTGGAGAGGCGCTTACAGGCGATGCAGCAGCCGGAAGGGGGTAGGTACATGTGCGTTTGTTGTGTGTCACCGGCATTTGTAAGGGCACAGTGGCATGAATTCACTGGCAGGGTTTAAAGGTGCTGTGCAGATCCAGTTTGCCCCAGTATAGCGCTGCGCCCCTGCCACCCTTCCCCTCCTTGCAATGTGTTCCCTGGTCTGTGTGTAGTCACTCCTTCACAAGGTAATGTAGGCTGGCGCTTTGTCCACGAGAACAATGACTGTAGCATCATGTCTGGGGGTGGTGTGTAACAGGTTGTGGGACCTTGGCTGTGCACTGTCAAGTTCACTGCATGTGGGTTCCATGTCAGTTGGCACTGATGCTGACTCCAGACATGGGAGTTGGTCTCTCATGTGTCATGCCTCACAGCGCGCATGTCCTATGTAGTGGCCTGTGACATGATGTGCATGAGTGTGCGATACGCATAGTGCAGGGATGGTGACGTGTGTTGCAGTCATTACCATTCAGTAGCATGTAGTTGCGTGCCCACTACTGTCCCCTGGGGCACCTTATCCTCAGTGTTGTATGTGTCATCATCAACGTGGACACTCTCACTGTCTACAGCGTAGGTTGTGCTCTGTGCCATTGTCCCCTGTCACCATGTATATAGACGTGCTATTATGTACAGGTGTCCACTGTGCAGCCTGACCTGATTGTCCTTCTTCATACTCACAGTTGCCAGTGCCTGTGTGTCTTGTTATACTCATCTGAGGATGGGCACTGGTACCTCATTATTTGTACAGGCGCACCTTGGCTGTTTGGCGTCCAATCTTGCTTTTTGCCTGCCCCTGTGTTTATCACCCAGACTATGAGATGTTGGTGCCACCTGTGTCTCAACAATTTGCCTCGTGTGGGGGTTTGTTGGGGCGGGCAATGCCTATGTGTCAAATCCGGATTTCTACTTGCTGGGTCTGGCCAGTTTGTGATGTTACTGGACACACACGCAAGGTGCAGTGACCGAGTCATGTTGGGCATGTTTGCAGCATTACCTATGCAGCATGTGTCTCAAGTTCATGGATATGGTCCCTGGTCATCGGTATTTTCGCCAATGCTGTGTGGTGCAGATGCAGTGCTGGATTGTCCCCAGGGCCTGGGTGCTATGTCAGACTCCGTTTCCTGTCTTTAGCTATTGTCTCATGCTCTCCATGGTATTTCAGTGGCATGGTGGCTCAACCAACTGTGTGTTTCATGCCCTACATCGGTACCTTGTTTTGAAGATGTTAGGGATCTTCCTTTTCAGGCTATGCAATGTTACCTATGTCGATTGGACTCATGTGACTGATGTGTACAGCTGTCTGATTAATTTATGTTTCTCCACCCTGCCCACAGCATCGTCGGGGGACACAGAGGGAGACATGGACACAGGCAAGGCGGAGGGACCGAGCACCAGTGCCAGCCGTGACATCGGGGCTGGTACATCGAGTGGGACAGAGGTGGAGGATAGTGCTGCCGAGGACCTGTCGACTGGCACGTCAGAATACGAAGCTGACAGGTCCGAGGAGGAGTTCTCCGAGTGGGCGGTGGCTGCACCAGCAGCTGACAGCGGAACAACACCTTGCACCGCCCCCTCAGTTCCCATCAGCCGCCTCCCACTTGCTCGTGTCCCTTCCCAGCGTGCCCGGTCACCGCATGTCTCCTTCCGGCCAGGCACCGCACCCCCTGCCCCTGTCTCCACTGCTGCCGCCAATGCTGAGTCTGTGGACATCCAGCGGCAACTGCAGGTTGGTCAGGCTGCAATCCTTAATGTCCTCCATGCCCATGGGAAAACCCTCACCAACATCGAGGCATTCTTGGAGGGCATTCATTCTTCGCAGGCTGACCAACGCAACTTGCTGAGGTCCATAGACTCCACACTGACTGCAGCAGTGGGTCTCCTGCAGCACGACCTCCCCCCACCTACCCCTGCCCCATCCACACTTCCCACTTCCATGCCTGTCCCACGTACACCCAGACGTCGGCATGCACCCACCACAACAGACACAGGCACCACACCAGCAGGGAAGGTCCACCGCACTCCTCCTGACACGCACACACAGGGTGAGATAGGCACACCCACTGGGTCGGGGGGCAAACGTGTGACACGCAGCCAGAGTGGGAGTCCGCATTCCACACAATCCACTCCCTCCAAATCCCCTCCCCTCAGCTCTCCTGGCCACATCTCCCCCAAGGACTCCTTCATGGCCGCTCTGTCCCTGAGCCCCACAGTTCCACCACCACGCAAGCGGTCAAGGAAGTCCTCGGTCAGGGTGGTTGAGTCTCCCCCCCTGTCTCCACCCTCCCCCGGTGGCGCTGCAACCCATCCCTCTGACCCCCCCCTCCTTGGGGCCTGAGGTCACTTCGGGTGCAGGGGACTCCCTGGAGGACCTTGCTAAGGTGTGTAGTGCCATCCTGGCCTCCGCCTTTGGCCATGACACACCCCCTGTGGTTGAGTCCTCCATCCCTGCACCCACAACGCCGCCCCTTTGCCCTGATGTCCCTGCGGTGCCTGTTGCTTCCCCCCCCCCCCTGATGCCCTCACCAGTATGGAAGACGATGCCATTTGACTGTGCAGGCAAGGTAGGGGACACACATCCCACTGTGTCCCCCATCCAGCTGGGAATCATTGACTGCCCTATGGCCTTTGTTAAAATTGAACTGCCTGCGATCCACGGACATTGTGCTCATGCTGAATAAAGCTTAATTTTGTTTTCATTATCACACTCCTGCTATGGTGGTATTGGTGTTGGTGGGGCTGCTACATTGTTTTGGGTGGTGTTTAAGGCTTTGGGTGTGGGGGATTTGTAGTAGTGTTCTGCCCATTGGGGCGACCCTGGGATCTGTGTGCCATCACAAGGTGTTGGCTAACTTCCTTAGGTCATGTCAGCAGTTACTGCATGGTTCAATTGTCCCAGGGTGTATTCCTTCCTCTGTGTACCCAGATTTCTTCCCTGCAGGGTGTTCACAATGTTTAGCGCAGAGCTGTGTCTACATGAGCTGTGTGTGTGACGGAGCCCTTCTACTTTCGCCATGCATGCATGGCCATGTCTCCACCTGCAACAATCGTGGCATCCTTGGTGATCACTGTACTTGTGTGTGGAGTCTGTTGACATGAGTTCATGGGGACATGTTCCCTTGTAGGCAGTATGGATGTGGGTAATTCCGGCCTCACACACATGTGTTACACCCCTCCTGTCTCTGGGCACTGCTGTTGGTGATGGGCCCCCACCCCTCCTGTCTCTGGGCACTGCTGGGAGGACTCCGCACCCACCCCTCCTGTCTCTGGGCACTGCTGGGAGGACTCCGCACCCACCCCTCCTGTCTCTGGGCACTGCTGTTAGTGATGGGACCCCACCCCTCCTGTCTCTGGGCACTGCTGGGAGGACTCCGCACCCACCCCTCCTGTCTCTGGGCACTGCTGGGAGGACTCCGCACCCACCCCTCCTGTCTCTGGGCACTGCTGTTAGTGATGGGCCCCCACCCCTCCTGTCTCAGGGCACTGCTGTGAGTGATAGGGCCCCACCCCTCCGGTCTCAGGGCACTGCTGGGAGGACTCCACACCCACCCCTCCTGTCTCAGGGCACTGCTGGGAGGACTCCACACCCACCCCTCCTGTCTCAGGGCACTGCTGGGAGGACTCCACACCCACCCCTCCTGTCTCAGGGCACTGCTGTTAGTGATGGGCCCCCACCCCTCCTGTCTCAGGGCACTGCTGTGAGTGATAGGGCCCCACCCCTCCTGTCTCAGGGCACTGCTGGGAGGACTCCACACCCACCCCTCCTGTCTCAGGGCACTGCTGGGAGGACTCCACACCCACCCCTCTTGTCTCAGGGCACTGCTGGGAGGACTCCACACCCACCCCTCCTGTCTCAGGGCACTGCTGTTAGTGATGGGCCCCCACCCCTCCTGTCTCAGGGCACTGCTGTGAGTGATAGGGCCCCACCCCTCCTGTCTCAGGGCACTGCTGGGAGGACTCCACACCCACCCCTCCTGTCTCAGGGCACTGCTGGGAGGACTCCACACCCACCCCTCCTGTCTCAGGGCACTGCTGGGAGGACTCCACACCCACCCCTCCTGTCTCAGGGCACTGCTGGGAGGACTCCACACCCACCCCTCCTGTCTCAGGGCACTGCTGGGAGGACTCTGCACACACCCCTCCTGTCTCTGGGCACTGCTGGGTGGACTCTGCACACACACCTCCTATTTCTGGATATGTACGCTTGGAACATACACGGTGTGGGTGCGCTCCATGCATTCGAGGTGAGGGTACGGGTCTAGTTACACTGGTGTGGTGGGGGTACGGTGCGTGAGTCCGCGGTGGGGGGTACGGGTCGTACTTACACTGTTGGGGTGGGGGGTACGCTCCTTGCATACGCGGGTGGGGGTACGGGTCGTACTTACACTGTTGGGGTGGGGGGTACGCTCCTTGCATACGCGGGTGAGGGTACGGGTCGTACTTACACTGTTGGGGTGGGGGGTACGCTCCTTGCATACGCGGGTGAGGGTACGGGTCGTACTTACACTGTTGGGGTGGGGGGTACGCTCCTTGCATACGCGGGTGGGGGTACGGGTCGTACTTACACTGTTGGGGTGGGGGGTACGCTCCTTGCATACGCGGGTGGGGGTACGGGTCGTACTTACACTGTTGGGGTGGGGGGTACGCTCCTTGCATACGCGGGTGAGGGTACGGGTCGTACTTACACTGTTGGGGTGGGGGGTACGCTCCTTGCATACGCGGGTGAGGGTTCGAGTCGTACTTACACTGGTGTGGTGGGGGTACGGTCCGTGAGTCCGCGGGTGGGGGTAGGAGTCGTACTTACACTGGTGGGGGTGGGGGTACGGTCCGTACGTCCGCGGGTGAGGGTTCGAGTCGTACTTACACTGTTGGCATGGGGGGTACGCTCCATGCATACGCGGGTGGGGGTACGGGTCGTACTTACACTGTTGGGGTGGGGGTACGCTCCATGCATACGCGGGTGGGGGTACGGGTCGTACTTTCACTGTTGGGGTGGGGGGTACGCTCCTTGCATACGCGGGTGGGGGTACGGGTCGTACTTACACTGTTGGGATGGGGGGTACGCTCCTTGCATACGCGGGTGAGGGTACGGGTCGTACTTACACTGTTGGGGTGGGGGGTACGCTCCTTGCATACGCGGGTGAGGGTTCGAGTCATACTTACACTGGTGTGGTGGGGGTACGGTCCGTGAGTCCGCGGGTGGGGGTAGGAGTCGTACTTACACTGGTGGGGGTGGGGGTACGGTCCGTACGTCCGCGGGTGAGGGTTCGAGTCGTACTTACACTGTTGGCATGGGGGGTACGCTCCATGCATACGCGGGTGGGGGTACGGGTCGTACTTACACTGTTGGGGTGGGGGTACGCTCCATGCATACGCGGGTGGGGGTACGGGTCGTACTTTCACTGTTGGGGTGGGGGGTACGCTCCTTGCATACGGGGTGGGGGTAGGGTCCGTACATATCCGTCCCCACGCTATGTGATGATTGTGCGGCCCGTACCCAGGCCTTTGCCACGTGGGTACGATCCGTCCCGCCATTGTTGGGGTGACGTGTGTGTGGGCGTGGTACGAATCGTACCCACGCTCTTCAGGCGTGGGTACGGGACGTACCTGTCTGGTTGTGTTGCCGGTTCGCGTGGTGACGGACTTCCGTTGTGGCGGTCGCTGGCTTATCAGGACACGCCCCCACCCCCTCGTGGTGACCAGGGCATGGGAGTCAGGTATGTCCAGGCCATGTGTGGTGTGTGACTTATGTGGTTGTTTTGTGGCCTGCCCTGGTCGTGCCACCCCCACCCCACCCCACCCCACTTTCCCCCCTCCCTTAGTTATTCTGACCTTCTGCGGCGTCTGCGTCGTAACCTGTAGAGGAGGTGTACTGCTATGAGGGCAGGGATGACTCGTAGGTTCGGGTCCATGTCTGTCCGTCGCGTACTGGTACTCCTTGATCGCGTCGTCCTGTCGCGTACGGGTCCTCCTTGATCGCGTCGTCCTGTCGCGTACGGGTCCTCCTTGGTGGCGTCGTCCTGTGTGTCCGTCATGTACTGGTCCTCCTTGTTCGCGTCGTCGTCTGTCCGTCGCGTACTGGTGGTCCTTGTTCGCGTCGTCCTGATTTCCCGGCAGTTTTTGGCTGCCGCAAAATATTCACCGTGCGTGGTGACGTCGGTGCGAATCGTGATTCCTGGGTCGTGAATGGCTGGCTGCGAGCGTCCCGACGTCAGGTCGGCGCTTTCCCGGATCGCATTGGTAGGTGTTTTTTTGTTCGGTCGGGCTTTTTTACGATTCGTACGGTAATGGTGTACACGTGCGAATCGTAATTCCTTGTTTGTAAAAATTGACGACCGTGTACGCGTTGGGCGGAGATTGTGCTCCGTCCGACGGTTCGTACCCGGTTTTTGCCGGATCGTGATCGGCACCTTAGTGTAGTATTTATCTTTGCTCTTGTATTTCCGTCGACAGTATTTTCCACACCGATGACTTTGGAAACGTAAAACTTGCTCCTTTAACTTTTTCTCTTCTGTGCTTTTTGGTATAGCACATGTTGCATATTCTTCAATGAAAGATAACACTGCTTCATCAGTATCTGTTCCAAACTTTGGGGCATCCTTGATCCACAACAGCATATGAATATGAGGAGCACCTCTTGCCTGGTACTCTTTTCTCCAAAAGAAATCTACTACTTCTCCAAGAGGTGGATTTTTTTTATTGCAGATGAAGGACATCATAGCCTCAAATCTATGATTGAAATATCTGCAAACATTAACCGGATCCAATGAGCACAGTTCTCCTGCTGTCTTGTATTCGATGTTTTTAATGTTTGAATTTGCCTCTCGTAGAAAATCCAGTAAATCATCCCAAGCGTACTCCGCACAGCTTAGGGTAACGAACCATGTTGGTGTTCCTAAATTCCGTAACATGCATTTTAATTCACCATGGCGTCGGTACCAATATTCATTTGTCCCACGCTGACAAGCCATCAGATTGATCAGTTGTGTTTCCAAATGATCATCTCGGTGCTGCACTTTCTCCATAAAATCCTTAGCAGACACATTTTGTAAATGTACTCCACTTTTTAAAATGTGATTTACTGCATAAGACAGTGCAGACAAGTCGCTTTCAAATAAAAGATGGAACAAATAAGGAATACTTTGTCGAAATCTGGGATCTTCAGCATATAGTCTTGTAGTCCGATACTCAGAAGCTGGAATCTGTTCTGGACGTTCATCGTATCGTCCTCCTTTTCCTTTAGGAAACAGCTGGGGAAGACATCGAGCTTCCAAGCTCTCCTCCCATACACTCACGGGAGTTCCTTTTGCTTTCTTCATCTGAAAGAGATCAATATTGTCTCCCATAACTTCTTTTGAATGAAGAGGATGTATGCTAAAATGTTCATAAATTTCTTCTTCCTTTGACTTGTCCACTTTTTCAATTTGTCCAGTTGGTGTTTCTGTGTCTTCTTGTAAATCTTCTTCTTCTTCTTCTTCTATATAAATTGATTCATACCATTTGTTATTCCTTTTCAAATACAAATTTGCTCTTTGTACTTTCCGCACATCTACCAGCTCCTGCCAAATCTTCTTATTCTTTGTAGGTACACCATTAACCAGAATAACTAATGGTTCAGTTTCCAAAGTATCCGCATCAATAGTTTCCATATTTTTTTTCAAATCCAAGGGCAAATACACCACTCTTCCTTTTAAACCTCTCAGTAAATCAGAAGGAGGTAATTTACCAGTTTTGGGCTCCATACGTACTATGGTCTGGAACGGATGAACACATTGAATGAGTATAGACTCATATGTATTTAATTCAGAAAGTTCAGCAGGAATAGCATCCAATTCTAAATTATTATGTACAGCTCTGGTCGGCATTCTATTTTCCTCTAACTTGTTGTAACAGTATTTACAAATACGCTGATCTTCACCCAAATCAAAACAATTTTCTAGAAATATATATGTGGCAAAATCCTTCCACTTATAATTATCTTCATTTTCACTCTTTCTGTAGAGATCAACATTCCTAGTTTGTTTTCTATAATGAGTTCTGCGGCAACAAATACAAGTAAAATTTGGTCTTTCATTAGAGACTATTGCAAATTTTGCTATGTGATCATTAAATGTGTTACTTACAGAGGGTTCTACATTCTCTTCCACTTCTTCCTCATTTACTGTGTCCTTCTCTGCACTGTTTTGTTCAGGACCAAAGTAACAAAACTGAATTTCATCAACAACCTTCTCTACATCTGATACCGTTCCTCGGAACAGAGCCCTATTCAATTCATTTAACTTTATTGCTGGACTTTTGGCAAAATACAACCGTCTCACAAACTTTCTCATTTCAGTATGATGAACAGCCAGCATCCTAAAATGATGGAAAACACTATTGCACACTTTTCTAGATAGACAAGCCAGAGAATGACCCTGCAAACCAGTATTCTCTCTCACTCTGCATGGATCCAGACTTTGAAGCACCTTAATCTTCTGTTTTATACTTTTTTTACTATATTCTCTTAGAAACTCTCGAAATTTGTCAATAGATTCCTGACGCACAGTGCAAATACTACTACAATTCCAAGTGTACACTGGGGCTTTAGGACGTCTCCCCATAGCCTCATCTGCCATCACTTGTACCTCATCTCTTGGAACCATTATCTCCTTCTCCATTATGCAACCATTTTTTACTTCGTAAGAACGACCTCTGGTGTCAACTGCATGCAGCAAACTATTACTTTGAAAATAGCTCTCTTCATTAAAAAAAGGTTCACTACTTGAACTATGCATCCACTTTCCTAAAAACACTTTACAAAAGTTTGTTCTGTTCACTACTCTTTTCCTTTTGCTATGTGATTTCAGTACATTAACCATTTTGTCTAATGTACGCATCCTATTCAAAATTAAAATGAATAGTTTCCTTTTTAATTCTAATGCCTTTGCTGCAATGGCTTCTATTTCTTTTTTTCTTTTATAAAACTTTGTCTTTTTCTTATATTTCTTCACATCCTTCATCAAATTGGACATAACTCTTCTCTGAAACATTTTTCTACGTATCTCTTTAAACGCTGTTTTTCTATTTATATAAATCTTTTCAGTTGCTGAAGGTATATTTGCATTAACTAAATTGTCAATTTTTTCCTCTCCTTTTTTTTTCAAAACATCCTTTCGAGTACAGACATTTTGTACATTTTTCATTCTTTTGAATATATTTTTTAGAAATTGTTTTTTCTGCTTACCAGAAGATTTTTTCTTTTTCCCAACATGAGCATCTTCTACTAACTTTGGTCCTCTAGTTGTCTTCAAATATAGGTTTTTTTTGTGCGTTTTTTGAACTCTGGATTTTGTAGGCATCTTAAATTTTGTCCACTGCTCTTCAGCAATACCTGAAAAAAACTAAAAAAAAATTCCTTTATTTTATTTAAATATATTACTACATTTCTTTTCACAATAGTCACAAAACGTAATTTCTTTGCCAATTTGAATGCACACTTACTGCTCTTTTTTTTGGGCAAGTTAAAATCACTTTTACAGACTGACACATTATGAAACCACTTTTCAGTTTTTTTAAAAAGCCCATGTCCAGACTGCTTTTTCAGACCACCACCATGTGTATCCTCGGTGACTGCCTACACTCCAGCAAGGGCAACCAGCCTTAGTGATGCTGAATGTATTTGCATTACAGACTGAAACCTCAAAACCCCACTCGCTTCTAAATACTGTGCATGATTATACATGGAAAGGAGCTGGGTGTGTGCTAAGAGTCTGCTTCTTCCCCCAAAAAATCGCTCCCCCTTTTTCCTACTAATGCAACTGTGAAATCACCAGAGCAAAACGCAATAAATCTCTGCCTGTAAATCCTATTTGCACACAGAGTCATGTTTTCACATTAGTCACAAAACGAAATTTCTTTGCCAATTTGAATGCACACTTACTGCTCTTTTTTTTTGGCAAGTGAAAATCACTTTTACAGACTGACACATTATGAAACCACTTTTCAGTTTTTTTAAAAAGCCCATGTCCAGACTGCTTTTTCAGACCACCACCATGTGTATCCTCGGTGACTGCCTACACTCCAGCAAGGGCAACCAGCCTTAGTGATGCTGAATGTATTTGCATTACAGACTGAAACCTCAAAACCCCACTTGCTTCTAAATACTGTGCATGATTCCACATGGTAAGCAGCTGGGTGTGTGCTAAGAGTCTGCTTCTTCCCCCAAAAAATCGCTCCCCCTTTTTCCTACTAATGCAACTGTGAAATCACCAGAGCAAAACGCAATAAATCTCTGCCTGTAATTCCTATTTGCACACAGAGTCATGTTTTCACATTAGTCACAAAACGAAATTTCTTTGCCAATTTGAATGCACACTTATTGCTCTTTTTTTTTGGCAAGTGAAAATCACTTTTACAGACTGACACATTATGAAACCACTTTTCAGTTTTTTTAAAAAGCCCATGTCCAGACTGCTTTTTCAGACCACCACCATGTGTATCCTCGGTGACTGCCTACACTCCAGCAAGGGCAACCAGCCTTAGTGATGCTGAATGTATTTGCATTACAGACTGAAACCTCAAAACTCCACTCGCTTCTAAATACTGTGCATAATTATACATGGAAAGGAGCTGGGTGTGTGCTAAGAGTCTGCTTCTGCACCAAAAAAATCGCTCCCCCTTTTTCCTACTAATGCAACTGTGAAATCACCAGAGCAAAACGCAATAAATCTCTGCCTGTAATTCCTATTTGCACACAGAGTCATGTTTTCACATTAGTCCCAAAACGAAATTTCTTTGCCAATTTGAATGCACACTTACTGCTCTTTTTTTTTGGCAAGTGAAAATCACTTTTACAGACTGACACATTATGAAACCACTTTTCAGATTTTTTAAAAAAAGCCCATGTCCAGACTGCTTTTTCAGACCACCACCATGTGTATCCTCGGTGACTGCCTACACTCCAGCAAGGGCAACCAGCCTTAGTGATGCTGAATGTATTTGCATTACAGACTGAAACCTCAAAACCCCACTCGCTTCTAAATACTGTGCATGATTATACATAGAAAGGAGCTGGGTGTGTGCTAAGAGTCTGCTTCTTCCCCCAAAAAATCGCTCCCCCTTTTTCCTACTAATGCAACTGTGAAATCACCAGAGCAAAATGCAATAAATCTCTGCCTGTAATTCCTATTTGCACACAGAGTCATGTTTTCACATTAGTCCCAAAACGAAATTTCTTTGCCAATTTAAATGCACACTTACTGCTCTTTTTTTTTGGCAAGTGAAAATCACTTTTACAGACTGACACATTATGAATCCACTTTTTAGATTTTTTTAAATGCACATGTCCAGACTGCTTTTTCAGACCACCACCATGTGTATCCTCGGTGACTGCCTACACTCCAGCAAGGGCAACCAGCCTTAGTGATGCTGAATGTATTTGCATTACAGACTGAAACCTCAAAACCCCACTCGCTTCTAAATACTGTGCATGATTATACATAGAAAGGAGCTGGGTGTGTGCTAAGAGTCTGCTTCTTCCCCCAAAAAATCGCTCCCCCTTTTTCCTACTAATGCAACTGTGAAATCACCAGAGCAAAATGCAATAAATCTCTGCCTGTAATTCCTATTTGCACACAGAGTCATGTTTTCACATTAGTCCCAAAACGAAATTTCTTTGCCAATTTAAATGCACACTTACTGCTCTTTTTTTTTGGCAAGTGAAAATCACTTTTACAGACTGACACATTATGAATCCACTTTTTAGATTTTTTTAAATGCACATGTCCAGACTGCTTTTTCAGACCACCACCATGTGTATCCTCGGTGACTGCCTACACTCCAGCAAGGGCAACCAGCCTTAGTGATGCTGAATGTATTTGCATTACAGACTGAAACCTCAAAACCCCACTCGCTTCTAAATACTGTGCATGATTATACATAGAAAGGAGCTGGGTGTGTGCTAAGAGTCTGCTTCTTCCCCCAAAAAATCGCTCCCCCTTTTTCCTACTAATGCAACTGTGAAATCACCAGAGCAAAATGCAATAAATCTCTGCCTGTAATTCCTATTTGCACACAGAGTCATGTTTTCACATTAGTCCCAAAACGAAATTTCTTTGCCAATTTAAATGCACACTTACTGCTCTTTTTTTTTGGCAAGTGAAAATCACTTTTACAGACTGACACATTATGAATCCACTTTTTAGATTTTTTTAAATGCACATGTCCAGACTGCTTTTTCAGACCACCACCATGTGTATCCTCGGTGACTGCCTACACTCCAGCAAGGGCAACCAGCCTTAGTGATGCTGAATGTATTTGCATTACAGACTGAAACCTCAAAACCCCACTCGCTTCTAAATACTGTGCATGATTATACATGGAAAGGAGCTGGGTGTGTGCTAAGAGTCTGCTTCTTCCCCCAAAAAATCGCTCCCCCTTTTTCCTACTAATGCAACTGTGAAATCACCAGAGCAAAACGCAATAAATCTCTGCCTGTAATTCCTATTTGCACACAGAGTCATGTTTTCACATTAGTCCCAAAACGAAATTTCTTTGCCAATTTAAATGCACACTTACTGCTCTTTTTTTTTGGCAAGTGAAAATCACTTTTACAGACTGACACATTATGAATCCACTTTTTAGATTTTTTTAAATGCACATGTCCAAACTGCTTTTTCAGACCACCACCATGTGTATCCTCGGTGACTGCCTACACTCCAGCAAGGGCAACCAGCCTTAGTGATGCTGAATGTATTTGCATTACTGACTGCAACCTCAAACCCTTAAAGTATTCCTTATTTTTACCAGTACACCTTAATTTATCATGAAAAAATAGTTCATATTATTTTACATGTTCCTCACATTTAAATTTCTCCCAAAACAGAAAATAATAAACACAACTTCTACAAAAGGAATTCCAATTCTATTATTCATTTCTTAATTTACCATATACATCCCCTCTCAAACTCATAACTCACCTTTAAAATTAGTTAGTTGTGAAAGAAATGTGGCACTCAAACAGCAGATTATCAGAGCCAGGATCTCTGTTCTCTACACCTCTCTCCTCTCAGCAGAACCAGAAAATGGCAAAGTTTCCCTCTATTTTTCCACACATATACATGTAAGTTTCAAATCTCAGTGCTTCCCCCTTTTTTTCAAATGTAATCACACATTTCTATTGGTTGAAAACCAACCCTTTTCTTAAAGTACCCTTCCCCCAACTTGACTTCTGCCTGCTACCATAGCAACAGCTCATGGAACACTGCTGTGTGGAGTTAGGTCAGAAGTTCGCCAAACAATGTTTCAATTCCACAGAGCAAGAGTGCTTGACTTTTCAAACCTTACAGCAAATCCATAGTACTGTTCTTTGGTAACACATTTTTCTGTACCAATACAAAACATGCTTCTATAAATTTACACATACAGCCTAGTTTTTAGTGTAGAATGGTATGAAACAGCCAATCAGTTCTTTTTTTTTATTTAAAAATATGTATGCCTCCATTTCCAAACTGTTTTTCATTTCTTTTTCCCATTCTACTGAATTACACCTCCTGAGTGCATCCAGATCTCCTTTGAAGATGTTCACAGTGTGGATTGTAGGGCACAGCTATGTCTTCTGGAGTGAAAAGTTTGCAGAGAAAACAGATATGGTGAGAGACCTTGCTTTACCAAATGTAGACATTAAATGGATTGGTCAGAGAGGGTTAAAGTGGCACCAATTGATGCCATTGGTGAAATCCTTCATGCAAAACCAACACCCTGACCTCATAATAGTGCACTGTGGTGGCAATGACCTAGGCACTTTGACTGGGGTAGGTCTGGAAATGCTTATGAAGGACACCTTTGCACAACTGTTTTCTCTTTTCCCTAAAACTGCCTTTGTGTTTTCCAACATATGCCAAAGGCAAAAATGGAACTGGTCCAATCATTTCTGTCCGCAAATTGACAAAGCAAGAAAGCACGTCAACAAATCTGTTTCTGCTTTCCTCCGTGACTATGGTATGGGTGCCATTTACCACAACAACTTGCGTTATGACATGCAAGACATTTATAGAGGAGATGGTGTGCACTTCAATGATGAAGGGAACAGAGTCTTCCTCTTGAACCTTAGACTCTGCATCGGTACTTACTTGTAGGTACCAATAAAAAATCACTTCATAAACACAACGGCTCTTTTTAGAGCCCCCTAATATCTAAACACTTAAATCTGTATTTCATTTCTTTTATTTTTTTTTTTTTACCGTACGCGTACGGTGAGCTTACCGTACGCGTACCCCGTGATTTTTTTAAAAATCAATAAATGTTTTCTTTGTACTTTTCTGTCCTTCTTTGACCCCCTCACAAATGTAAGGGGGTCTGTAACTCTCCTCCTTGCCCCCTTTTCTTGTTTTCACTCTTTTTTTTCTGAGTGAAACACACAAAATGGCGGCCGCCGCTTCCTGGTTTCGGCCGATTCGAATGTTTACTAAGATCTAAGAGCCAATCAGAATCGCGCTCGCGCACGCCACCGTACGCGTACGGTAAGCTTACGGTAAGCGTACCGTAAGCTGGCTCAGATATATATATTGATTTAAAGGCTATTTTCTCAGAATCTACTGAACAGATTTACACCAAACCTACAAAAGGCACTTCCTTGACCTAGGGACTACCTCTCTGCCAAATTTCTAGTAATTCTGTTCAGCCGTTCGGGCTGTAGCCCTGTCTAAAGGTCCTATGGAAAAATGCATGGGAAAAACGCGTTTTGGGACCCCCCTTTTATCTCAACCCCCGCTTGAGGACTCCCCCCGAGACTTTCAGGGTAGGAGCGGAGTGTAGCGCCCCACCTATTTTGAGAAATTCGCGAGGATTCATCAACCGGCGCCAAAGTTATTCAAAATAGAATGTTGCGGATTTCCTATGGAAAAGGGGTCCTAACTATAACTACCTACTGGCGACCGCCAGTAGGTAATATATATATATATATTCACTGAAAAAACCATAGGTTTCAGGGACATTATAGTTAGCTGGACTTTTCACTCGTACATAACCATAGAAATTCCCCGTTATAGTTAGTTCAGCTAACTATAACTCGCGCGCCCGCAATGCACTGCTGATGACGTCACATATTACATCACACATGACATGGTCAGTGACATCACTCATGACATCACTGATGACATCTCAAATGACATCACTGATGACATCACTGATGACATCATCCAGTGAATGTGTGTTTTTCTGAAAATTACATATGTTTTATACATGTATATCTCAAGGTCGATGGAAGAATAAATGGGTATATAAGTGTCTAAATGGATGATTTGTTTTTGAAAAATTGATTGTATAACTGACTGATTAAGTGTATCTTAGTGAATACATGGCTTAGTGAGTAATGTTTAAATATGTAAATATCTGTATCAGTCTCTCACTTTGTGTATAAGTGGCTGCATGGGTTGGTGAGTAGCTACATGAGTGTCTATATAGGTTATTAGTTGGCTTTTTGAGTATCAGTATAAGTGTCTGATGTCTGTATGGTTCGGTGGGGGGTATTACGTAGTGCATAGGTGCATGAATGAGTGACTCACTGTTTGTATGTGTTGAAGACAGCATGTGTGCAGGACTGTATGGGTGGATGAGTGTCTGCATGGGTGTGTTAGTGAGTGAATGACTGTCTCAATAGTGTCTCTATGAGTAACTACATATGTTTTAAACTAGTATATGTGACTATTGGTGTATATAAGTGAGTATATGTGAGAGTGAGAGATTGAAAGAGTTCCTGTATGAATAAGTATGTGTTTCTATAAGTGATTGTTAAAAAGACTAAGTATGTGTAAGTTTCTGTAGAAGTAAGTGTGGTGGTGTGTGTATAACTGTATATGCAGGTAAACGGATGTTTGATTCTTTATTAGCATGAGTGACTATGTGTGTGAGTAACTTTATGGATGAGTGGCGTTGTGTAACAGGATGTATAGGTGTATGAGTACATATGATGAGTGAGTACATGTATGAGTGACTGTATAGGACTGTTGGTGAATGAGTGGATGTGGATCTTACAATTACTGAATAGGTTGTTGTAACTGGTATTGGTATGTCCATTGTTTTGAACATTTTAATTTCTATTTTTTAATGTGTGTATCAAAGGTTATATTAGGGGGAGAGGAGGTCTGCCACTCTATCACAAGGATGATGTCATCAGTGATGTCATGAGTGATGTCATGAGTGATGTCACTGACCATGTCATGAGTGATGTAATATGTGAAGTCATCAGCAGTGCATTGCGGGCGCGCGAGTTATAGTTAGCTGAACTAACTATAACGGGGGAATTTCTATGGTTTTGTACGAGTGAAAAGTCCAGCTAACTATAACGCCCCTGAAACCTATGTTTTTTTCAGTGAATTTCTAAGGTTTTTTAAATGCTAATTCCTAGCTATAACGTGCCTGAAACCTATGTTTCTTTCAGTGAATTTCAAAGGTTTTTTTAATGCTAATTTTTAGCTATGCCTACAGAGATAGGACATGTGAAGAAAGAAGGAAAAACGCACAGAAAGTAAAAAAAGAAATGCAGAAAGAAGCAACAGAAGTCCTCAAAGACGAAGAAAAGTGCAGGAAGAAGGATAACGTGCAGAAAGAACAAACAGAAGAGCAGAAAGAAGCCTTGTTGCAAAATCATCCTGTACCCTCAACTTTTTCAGACGGATACTGGTGGTAACTGAGTCTGACTAACCAGTCCTAGAGCCAGTGCTATGTTAAAAGACACTCAGAATACAGTGAAAACACCCACATACACTAGGGCACACTATGTGTTGGGGTCCCCCTGTGATTAGCATGACCTCCTCTGTAAGCCCCTAGTATATAATAGGGCAGGGGATTCAAACTACCTCTTAAAACGCACCACAGGGCGTGTTTGAACACGTCACCTCATGCCCCGTCCCCTCCCTTCCCCACTGTGTAAACACGCCCTGTAGCCGTTTTAAGTTGGGAGATTAAGTCCCCTTGAATCCTGAGGGTCCCTAGGGTCCAACTAGACCACTAGGTACCTCCAGTAAGCGCCACAGAGCTGCGTTGCAGAGAGGTGTAAAAAGTGGCACGGCCTGCACCACCTCTCTGCAACGCAGAGCAGTGGTGCTTACTGGAAGCACCTGGTGGGCTAGTTGGACCCCAGGGTCCCTCAGGATTGAAAGGGAATTATTTCCCCAACTTAAAAACGCGCCACAGGGCCTGTGGGCATTCTGAGTTGAGAGATTAAGTCCCCTTGAATCCTAAGGGTCCCTAGGGTCAAACTAGCCCACTAGGTACCTCCAGTAAGCGCCACAGAGCTGCGTTGCATGGAGGTGTAAAAAGGGGCGTGGCCTCAGAACACCTGTCTGCAACGCAGCTCCCTGGCGCATACTGGAGATACCTGTTGGGCTAGTTGGCCCTCAGGGACCCTCAGTATTGAAGGGGAATTAATTCCTCAACTTACAACTGGCCAGGGGGCGCGTTTGCAGAGTGCTGCAAGGAGGGGGCGTGGCCTCCGGCGTGATGCCGGTCTTTTATTTATTTTTATTTATTTATTTTTAAGAAGGAGGGCTGTGTGGCCCCCTTTCTTTTTCTAATTTATTAGCCCTGGGGACCCCATCCCCCAGGGCCTGCACCCTAATTTTTTTTGTTGAAAAAAATTAATTTGGCCCTCCCAAGGCCTTAATCGGCCCCGGGGACCCCAACCCCCAGGTCATGGCCTTTTTAAAAAAAAATTATTCTTTAGGAGGGGGGCTGTGTTGCCCCCCTCCTCAGGCCACTTATGGCCCCGGGGACCCCATCCCCCGGGGTCGGCCTTTGTTTTTTATTTAAAAAGATATATATATATATTTATAGAAACACCTAGGACATGCTGGACAAACCGTATGTACCTATCACCATGACGATTTGCGTGATATTCATTAATAGGCGACTATGCATACAATGAATCCACGTAGAATGTATTCACACCGCTAGTGAAGCTCTGACATGACTGACACCCTACCGTGCCTAATCCCGGTGCCCCCGCTGGTGGGTACTCTCCAAGTAGACACCCTTGTCGTTTATTTATACAAACATGGGTAGCTATTGACGAGCACATTTAATACCCATGCACACCAAGCCATTCAAAGGGGATTCGACAAAAATTCGACCAAACTATGCTAGAAACCCCCTCACGGTTAATAAAACACACATCCACCGCCGGATGTATAATACTTTTTATTTAACTCTCTGGAAAGGAGACAAACCTCACTTGAGAGTCACAGCGTGCTCCTGGCTGAGCCCAATGCTGTGTTACACCCACCAGTGCCCGCCGAGTGCCACACACCTCTGTGTTGTATTCCACCAGCTAGTGCGTATGCTATGACACTCTCTAGCCCATATGCACTGTAACACCACCCCGTGAATATGTCATGCCACACTTGCCTTCGCACGGGTTATATTGCCCCATCTAACGTGCCTTCCTCGATGCCTATGTTATAAAGCACAGCGCTATGCCATACATATTACAATCTGGGATCCATATCTTTGTCACAGTGCATATGCAATGTTACACTACCCAGCACATATTTTATATTACAACTTTAGAAACTACTTAGGTTACACAACACTGCCCTGTGCATATTAGACTCCAAGGCGCATATCACATAGCAAGCGCTAGTGCCTGTGCTATCTCGCGCTCTCCAATTAATCTGTCACTGCGCACAATGTATTGCATATTATATTTCACGCCCCGGTTCATCTTATATCACACTTTTTGGTGCATAGTTTATACCATATACTATAACTAGTTTTCATTTTCAATCGTGCTCTCAGGACTATGTTCTATATAACACTGCGTCCACCTACCCTTTTCACGGGCATTACATTTTGCGATGGGGGTGGAGGGTCAGGGGATGTTTCCGCCAAGTGAGCCCGGAGTCACAGTCCCAAACGTCCTCTTCTTCCTGAATAAAAGTGAGATTATGCTGCATACTTGTTCATATTTTAAGTAGTTCGCACAGACACACATTTTAAAAACAATAAAGTTCCTAATACCCACCAACAGTTAGCTTGCTACCTCCTCCCTATCCTCTGTTGTCTGAATCCATGGACTAGCCTCCTCCCTCCTGCCATGCATGATCTGATGTGCTGCCACTGCCCTGCATTTAGCATGATGTACCAGTCCACTCATCCTGCCCTCCATTGCCCAATTCTATGGCCCATCATTGACCTCCTGCTTAGCCTCTGTGCTTTGCTTGCTGCCCCTATTCTCCTTCCCCCTGCCCTCCGATGTCTTTGTGCATGCCCCTGCTCCATCCTTTTTGACCACTATGTTCCATGGACCTGCCACTCCTATCTACTCTGAGTGTTCTGTTGAGCTGCCCCTCCCCTCCCACCTGCCTAGCATTGTCAGATGACTGTAACCTGTCCCTGCCACCTCCACCCTGCCTGTCCACATGCCATGCCCCTATCCCCTTCCTCCTGTCCTCCATGGTCCATTTTACTGCCACACCCTTCTGCCCTCCCTGGTCTGTTGTGCTGCAACTGCTCCTCCTGCCTGCCCCGCGCGGTCTGTTGTGAGGCCCCTTCCCCTGAACTCTCTTGTCTGTGCCCAGGTCCTGACCCTCCCTTCTATCCTCCATGGTCCTTTGTGCATGCCCCTGCACCCTCCTTCTTGCCCATCATAGCCATTGTGCTGCCACTAAGCCGCCCGCTTGCCATGCATGGTCTTCTGTGCTGCCATGGCCCCTCCCACCTTCCCTGTGTGGTCAGCTAGCTGCTCCTGACCCCCTCCCACCTTCCCTCCATGGTCTGTGTGTATGCCATCATAGTCTCACTGTTGCTCTCCATGGTGTGTCTTGTTTCTAGTGCCCATCTTGCCTGACCTCCATGGTCCTCTTGCTGCTCTTGCCCTGCCCCCTTGCCCCCAGCCCTCTGTTTCCATGTGCAGACCCCTATTCCCTCCCTCCTGGCTTGTCGGTTCCATTTTAATGCCCCTAATCCGTCCCTCCTGCCCTTTATGGTCTGTTATGCTGCAGCTTTCTCTCCTGTCTGTCCATTATGGTCAGCTAGCTACAATTGCCTCTTTCCCCTCTGTTGTCTGTTGTCCATGTGCATGGTCCTGTCCCCTCCCTATTGCTTTCTATGGATTGTTGTGCTGCACTCCCGTCCCGCATGCCCTGTGTGGTGTATTGTGCTGCTGCAAACCCTGATGCCTGCCTTGTAGGGTCAGTTTGGTGCACCTCTCAATGTCCCTCCTGTCCTCTGTTATCCGAGTCCATGTCCCTACCCCAATTCCTCCTGCCTACCATGATCCAATGTACCATACTTGCGAACATTTTGAACTTGGTAAGAGGGAGATTTTGAAATAAAACTGGGGTATTGATTTTCCCCTTTGAGTTACATTGAAAAAGAGAAGATTGTAGACAGGAAACAGATCAAGTAAAGCCCATTTGAGCTTAAAAACATTGGACGTTTCCTGGCTGAAACGGGTCTGTTGGCATGTATGGTTGTATGACCACTGCCTCTTCCTTCTGCCCACAATGGTCTATTATATTGCCACAGCCTCTCTTGCCAGTCCTGTATTGTTGGTTTGTTGCCCCTGCCCCCCTTTCCACTGCCCTCCATAGTCTGTTGTGCTGCAACTGCCCTTCCTGCCTGCCTAGTGTGGTCAAATTGTTGCCTCTGCACTCTCCTACCTGCCTTCAATTTTCAGAGCCCGTGCCCCTGGCCTCTGCCTCTCAACAGTATCCCAATGAACAGCTAGATTGCTAACATTCTATATTTATTACAAAAGTGTGGAAGGCCTGACGTCATCTTGATGTAATCAAAACTGTAATGCCTAGAGCATTTCCTTTAGAAATTACATATATGAGAGGGTCTTATTTGCATCAAAATTATGGTTAGTGCTCTAAAAAACAAAAATGAGGACATATTTTCTGAGTTTTCAAATAGCGACAAAGAACTTTTAAATTATTTGTTATCTCAGTTTTTTTATCCAGTTGACCACTTGATTAAATGTTGCATCCAAGGGGATAGGGTTTGGTGTTACTTTCAGAGCTGCAGACTTTGCAACTGGGGAACTAGGTTGGAGTTTCTGCTTCAGCTCAACATTCTGTGATTCTGGTCAAATCACTTAATCTCCCCATGTCTACAACCAAAATGAATTTGATCTTGTGTGATGTAACCAATGTTCATGTAAAGCACTCCAATACCTGACAAGTCTGCACTATATAAAACTGCAAATACACAAAAAATAAGTGTTTTGCACACTTCTGTCATTGGGCTACATTTGGGCTACATCTGAGTGATATTTGGGCTACATTTGGGCTCTTTTGTCTCTGGTGGCCATTTTAGGAGATTTATTTGTTATGAAGTTTCCTAATTTCCTCATTTACTGCAGTCTCCTCAGTAGGAAATGCTTTTTTACTTTGATTCCATCAAGAAGGTATTCAGATATGTCACACATTTGCCATGAATTCTGAATGTTAGCACTCTAGTTGCTCATTAGATCACTGTAGTAAAGCTACTGCTCACCACAAAAGTCTGCTGCTGGTATTAAAAGTGCATGTTTCAGTCTGCATGTCAGAATGTTTTTATGAAATAAAAGAGGATTTCAGAAGTCAAAATGCGCCCTAGTTTTTCTTTCTGCAGCACTAATCATAATTTATATGGCAACATGAACCCCCTCATTTTGTTCCTTTGTAAATTAAATGTTTTAAGGCGTTACCACTTTATTCCAATCAAGATGGCTTCAGGTGTGCCATACTTTTGTCATAAGTAAGACTGTTAGACCCGGCCTTGTGGCATGGCCATCCCTGTCCCCGCACCACATATCCTGACCCCTGCACCTCATGCAGCCCCTGAGCACACGGCCTAGCCGATCCTTCCCACCAGAACACACCCACACCCGACCCGGACTTCCCCATCCGTGGCCTTCCTCCTTTCGGCCACACCGGGCCCGCGTGCCCACTTCATGCACCATGATGGCCGCCCGACCCCAGCGCGACCCTGGCCTAGAGGCGCCACTCCGGCTGGAGGACATCGGGCTCCCATGGGGATGAGAGAGGGAGGGGCAGTTTCCATCGCACCTCTGAGCTCCCCTGGGAAGATGGGTTTCGATCGGCCCTCCGGCCTCCCCGAGGGCTGGCTCCACGCCTGCTGGGTGTCTGGGACTCCTCCCGACCCGGCCCTGAAAGGATCAAAAGACAATGGCAGGAAACCCCGACAAGCGACCCCCAGGTGACAAGACCCCTGCCTGCTCAGACTCCGGACATCAAAGAGGAGTCGACCTATAACAAGGGGTGCTCTGGGACTATCGGGCAGATTCGCCTTTGGAAACACCTGAGCCCTGCTGAGTGACTAGCGGCTCCCTGAAGATCGTAAGACCTCCGAACCTGTGCTTGAGCCCTGCTGAGTGACTCGCGGCTCCCCGAAGATCGTAAGACCTCCGGACTTGTGCTTGAGCCCTGCTGAGTGACTCGCGGCTCCCCGAAAGATCGTAAGACCTCCGAACTTGTGCTTGAGCCCTGCTGAGTGACTCGCGGCTCCCACAGACTCTCCTGGTCCCACCGGACCCCGACGACGACAAGCGTATCCCCCAGCTCGAGGATTGTGAGCTGTGCGCCGGGTACGCCCCTGCATTTGATCCATATCCCCAAAGACTGTCCCGCTACCTCCTACCCCCCCGAGACTCTGTGAGCCCGTGCTCCACTTGTATATATTTGCCTTGCTGATCATAAAGATCCTACGACTCCGATTTGATAAAGATTTGTTCTTAAGAACTCACGGTGTGGCGTCTCTTTGTCGTGTGGTGCCGAGCGTACGATCCTAGATACGAGATTCCTCCCCTGAGGAGTCTCCCGCCAGTGCCTGGCTACGATACCTCGAAGGTTGGTCTCAGGATAGTCAGGGCCCCCTCCGGGCTCCTCTGAGGACGCCTTCTAACATTGGTGGCAAGCGACGGGATTCGGGCCCATAATCTAGAGATCGTACCGTGAACGGCTGACGCACTACCGACAAAGATGGCAGAAGGAAACTCCATGAGTCTCACAGAAAACGACACCAGTACCGTGTTCCAGGCGGAACAACTGGAAGAGTACACGCACAAAGAACTGAAGCAATTCTGCAAAGAACTAAAAATCGCTACCACTGGTCTCACCACCAAAGAAGATATGCAGAAGGCACTGAAAGCCTGGGTGGATTCTGGAGCCCCCCGCCCAGAAGGAGTGGTGGAGCTCCACGACGAAGCTGGACCCTCCCAAGGAGAACGCAGCAGCAACCAGGTGCGAAGCTTCGTACCAGACGGGGGCCTATCCCCGGAGGAACTCGCAGACAGAGAGAGAAGTCGCCATCACGAACTCGAGTTGGACAATCTTAAAATCGAGGTCGAGTTGAAATTAGCCGAGAAAAAGCTAGCAGTGGAACAGATGCGAGTACAAGGAGAACTAGAAGAGAAGAAACTCCAACGGGAACACGAAGGAAGGAGACTTCAACTGGAGCACAAACGCAGCTTGAAGGAAATCGAGCTAAAAGCAAAAAGTGAAGAAGCGCGGCCCCCGGGAAACCGAGAGGCGGCCTCCCCGGCGGAGCAGAAGGTCCACATCCCCAAGGATGTGGTCAAAGAATATTACAAAAACGATGACATCCAACAGTGGTTCAGGGCATACGAGGTCGCCATGACCTCCCATCGGGTCCCGCAGAAGGATTGGGGGGCCGGGTTGTGGGGACGATTTCTGAGCGAAGGGAGAGACACCCTGCTCGACCTACCAACCTCCATGCAGACCTCCTACAACCACATGAAAGAGGCCCTCCTCACAAGGTACGGCCTCACCCCGGAGATGTACCGCCAGCGGTTCCGGGACTGCAGGAAGATCCTGGGCACCACCTGGGTGGAGTATGTAAACTTCTTCAGCCGTGCATTCGATGGGTGGATCAAGGGCAGCAAGGTAACCACCCTAGAAGAACTAACTGACCTCATGTTGTGGGAACACCTGGCTGCGAACTGCTTTGTGGAACTACGCCAGCATCTGCTCGACAGCAAGCTCACGGGTCCGAGAAAGCTGGCTGTCGAGGCGGATCGCTGGACCAACACCCGGGTCTCCCGGGGCCCCGTAGGAGAGTTCCCCCGAGCCAGTCAGGGACCACCCCGACAGAGAGGGGGGGTGGGAACCAGGGAGGGCAGAGAGAGTCCCAGTCCAGTCCCCCGAACTCCCAACCTTCGCCTTTCCCGGCGCCCCCACCAGCTGTATCCGGCCCACCCGTGAGACGGGGGCACCGGGTGACCATCACTTGTTTCCGTTGTCAGAAGCCCGGGCATTACGCCAACGACCCTGAATGCCCCATGGCCCCACACATCCCCCCGACAGCACCCCCCGCTAGACAGATAGCCAATGTAGCACTGGGGGAGGAGGTTGAGGAGACCGTCGAGTGGGAACCCGCCGCCATGGCCCTAGCATCATTAGGAGATAGAGAAATGGTCCCTGGAAGCCTCCTGCCCTCCAACACGAAGAAATAAGGGCAGCTCGTAACAATCAATGGCCACCAAGTAGAGGCCCTTCGTGACACCGGGGCCAGCATCACCGGTGTCCTCAGTCATTTAGTCAACGAAGACCAGGTCCTACCCAACGTCTTTTGCCCGGTAATTTCCGCTGACAATACGGAAAGTCTGTGTAAGGTAGCCCTGGTGCCTTTTGAATGGGGAGGGGTGGTCGGTAAACTGAAAGTCGCAGTGAGAACCTCCCAGCCAGTCGACTGTCTCCTGGGGAACGACCTGGAAAGATCCCCTTGGAAACAAGTCGAGCGCAAGACCCACCTAGGGATGATGGGTCTCCCTGAGTGGGTGTGCGCCACCACCCGATCTATGGCAGCCCGACTGACCCCCCTTGGGGAAGTCGAAGACGCCCCGACCACAGAAGACAGGATGGTCCCCGCCGAGGGTCCCCACATCCCCTTACAAGGAGGGTCGGTCACCAGCGACGAACCCCCACCTTCCGACTCCGCACAGGTCACCGAGCTAGGCGATCTGCCCGAGTTGGCCCAGTGGCGCCATGAGGGGGGCCCCTCCCGAGTTCTGCCGAGAGCAAGCTACCTGTCCTTCCCTGGTCGGGCCCCGGCAACAAGCAGAGGCCCAGGCCGCGGGCGACCAAACTGGAACGCACCGGGTGTATTGGGAAAATGACCTTTTGTACAGCGAGCAGAGGTCGGTGGAGCTGGGATCCGCCCGGTTGCTGGTGGTACCCCTACGCTTCCGAGACCTCCTCCTGGGCTTGGCCCACTACGTCCCCCTCGCAGGCCACTTGGGCCAGGACAAAACCTACAGTCGCCTCGTGACTCACTTCTACTGGCCCAGAATGAAAGCGGATGTAGAAGCCCACTGCAAGTCCTGTCCCACGTGCCAGGCTAGTGGGAAGAGCGGAGGAAAGCGCAAGGCTCCCCTCCAACCCTTCCCTGTCGTCAGTACCCCTTTTGAACGGGTCGGAATCGACATCGTGGGGCCCCTGGACCCTCCAACCTCCCAAGGTCACCGCTTTATCCTCGTCCTGGTGGATCATGCCACCCGATACCCTGAGGCCATACCCCTGCGCACCGTCACAGCCCCCGTGGTGGGCCGGGCGTTAATGGGAATCTTTTCCCGTATGGGTTTTCCCCGCGAGGTCGTGAGCGATCGCGGTACGAACTTCATCTCCAAATACATGACGTCCCTGTGGCAACAATGTGGAGTGTCCTATAAGTTCACCACCCCGTACCACCCCCAAGGAAATGGCCTGGTAGAGCGGTTTAACCGGACTCTGAAGGGGATGATCGCGGGCCTGGAAGAGCCCCTCCGGCGTAAGTGGGACGTCCTGCTCCCCTGCCTCCTGTTCACCTACCGGGAAGTCCCCCAGAAATCCTTGGGGTTCAGCCCGTTTGAATTACTCTATGGCCACCCCGTCCGGGGGCCCCTCAGCCTGGTCAAGAAGGGGTGGGAGGCGGTGCCCCGAAACACCCCACGAGATGTGTTCCGATACGTCCTGAGCCTCCGGAACCAGACTAGGAAGTTCCGAGAGCTGGCCGAGGCCAACCTGGAGGCGAGCCAGGAAGACATGAAGCGCTGGTACGACCAGAATGCCACTCTGGTCGAGTTCCAGCCGGGCCAGCAGGTATGGGTCATGGCCCCCGTGAAACCTTGCGCCCTCCAGGATAAATGGACCGGGCCCTTCAAAGTGATTGAGCGGAAGAGCCAGGTCACGTACTTGGTGGACGTCCAGTCACCACGGGACCCCCTCCGGGTCCTTCACGTGAACCGCCTCAAGCCTCACTTTGTGCGGACGGAACTGAGCCTCCTGCTGGCCACCGATGACGGGGCCGAAGAGGAGTCGGATCCCCTCCCTGATCTCCTGTGTACCAAAGAGAAGGATGGCTCCGTAGAGGGAGTGAACCTCTCCCCATCCCTCACTTCCCAGCAACGTGAGGATTGCCGCCAGCTCCTAGGGCAGTTTTCCGACCTATTCTCTCTGGTCCCCCAAGTCACCGACTGGTGTGTCCATGACGTGGACACCGGAGACAGCCCACCGGTGAAGCACCGAGCCTACCGAGTCCCTGATCGGGTCCGGTCCTGCATTCAAGCCGAGGTCTCGAATATGTTGACCTTGGGAGTGATCGAACCCTCAGACAGCCCCTGGGCCAGCCCCGTGGTCCTGGTCCCGAAAGCAGCTGCCCCCGGTGTCGCCCCAGAACTCCGCTTCTGCGTGGACTACCGGGGTCTCAATGAAGTCACCCGAGCCGATGCCCACCCCATTCCCCGAGCCGACGAGCTCATTGACCGACTTGGGGCTGCTCGGTTCCTCAGCACATTCGATCTCACCTGCGGCTATTGGCAAATTGCGCTCACAGAAGGAGCCAAGGAGCGGTCCGCCTTCTCCACCCCGGATGGGCACTATCGCTTTCGCGTGATGCCCTTCGGGATGAAAAATGCCCCGGCCACCTTCCAGCGACTGGTAAATAGAGTCCTGGCCGAGCTGGAAAAGTTCAGCGCTGCCTATCTAGACGATATTGCGGTTTTCAGTTCCGAATGGAGTGAGCACCTCCAGCACCTCCGGAGGGTGCTAACCGCCCTGCGCCAGGCAGGCCTCACCGTGAAAGCCAGCAAGTGCCAGATTGGGCAAGGTTCGGTAGTCTACCTGGGGCACCAGGTCGGAAGCGGCCAGGTCGCCCCTCTACAGCCCAAGATCGACGCTAGCCTGGGAACCACCCACTACCCAAACGAAGGTCCGAGCCTTTCTGGGCCTCACGGGCTACTACCGGAGATTCATCCGGGGGTACGGCAGCCTGGTCGATCCCCTCACGGAACTCACGTCCAAAAAACAACCCAAGAAGGTGCAGTGGACCTCTGCCTGCCAAGAGGCGTTCGATGCCCTGAAAGCGGCCATGTGCACTGCCCCCGTCCTCCAGGCCCCCGACTACTCCAAGGAGTTTGTGGTACAAACGGACGCCTCCGAGCATGGCATTGGGGCCGTCCTGTCCCAGGTGAATGACCAAGGCCTAGACCAGCCCATAGCCTTCCTCAGCCGAAGGCTGTTGCCCAGAGAACAGAGATGGAGCACCATCGAGCGCGAGGCGTTCGCCGTAGTCTGGGCCCTCAAGAAGTTACGCCCCTATCTGTTCGGCACCCATTTCAAAGTCCAAACCGACCATCGCCCCTTGCGATGGCTAATGCAGATGCGAGGAGAAAACCCCAAACTACTGCGGTGGTCAATCTCCCTCCAGGGGATGGACTTCACCGTGGAACATCGCCCTGGTACTGACCACGCCAACGCCGATGGCCTCTCCCGGTTCTTCCGCCTCAGCGAAGAGAACCCCCAAGAAGATGGGTAGTTCTCTCCGGCTTTCAGCTGGGAGGGACGCGTGTTAGACCCGGCCTCGTGGCATGGCCATCCCTGTCCCCGCACCACATATCCTGACCCTTGCACCTCATGCAGCCCCCGAGCACACGGCCTAGCCGATCCTTCCCACCAGAACACACCCACACCCGACCCGGACTTCCCCACCCGTGGCCTTCCTCCTTTCGGCCACACCGGGCCCGCGTGCCCACTTCATGCACCATGATGGCCGCCCGACCCCAGCGCGACCCTGGCCTAGAGGCGCCACTCCGGCTGGAGGACATCGCGCTCCCATGGGGATGAGAGAGGGAGGGGCAGTTTCCATCGCACCTCTGAGCTCCCCTGGGAAGATGGGTTTCGATCGGCCCTCCGGCCTCCCCGAGGGCTGGCTCCACGCCTGCTGGGTGTCTGGGACTCCTCCCGACCCCCCCCTGAAAGGATCAAAAGACAATGGCAGGAAACCCCGACAAGCGACCCCCAGGTGACAAGACCCCTGCCTGCTCAGACTCAGGACATCAAAGAGGAGTCGACCTATAACAAGGGGTGCTCTGGGACTATCGGGCAGATTCGCCTTTGGAAACACCTGAGCCCTGCTGAGTGACTCGCGGCTCCCTGAAGATCGTAAGACCTCCGAACCTGTGCTTGAGCCCTGCTGAGTGACTCGCGGCTCCCCGAAGATCGTAAGACCTCCGGACTTGTGCTTGAGCCCTGCTGAGTGACTCGCGGCTCCCCGAAAGATCGTAAGACCTCCGAACTTGTGCTTGAGCCCTGCTGAGTGACTCGCGCCTCCCACAGACTCTCCTGGTCCTGCCGGACCCCGACGACAACAAGCGTATCCCCCAGCTCGAGGATTGTGAGCTGTGCGCCGGGTACGCCACTGCATTTGATCCATATCCCCAAAGACTGTCCCGCTACCTCCTACCCCCCCCCGAGACTCTGTGAGCCCGTGCTCCACTTGTATATATTTGCCTTGCTGATCATAAAGATCCTACGATTCTGATTTGATAAAGATTTGTTCTTAAGAACTCACGGTGTGGCGTCTCTTTGTCGTGTGGTGCCGAGTGTACGATCCTAGATACGAGATTCCTCCCCTGAGGAGTCTCCCGCCAGTGCCTGGCTACGATACCTCGAAGGTTGGTCTCAGGATAGTCAGGGCCCCCTCCGGGCTCCTCTGAGGACGCCTTCTAACAAAGACTGTTAGCGCTCTAGTTATTCTTAAGAACACTCTGGGACATTCTGTCATTGGGCTATACTTGGGCTACATCTGGGTGATATTTGGGCTACATTTGGGCTCTTTTGTCTCTGGTGGCCATCTTGAGAGATTTATTTGTTATGAAGTGTCCTAATTTTCTCATTTACTGCAGTCTCCTCAGTAGGAAATACTTTCAGTTTTTTACTTTGATTCCATCAAGAAGGCATTCAGATGTGTCACACATTTTCCATAAATTCTGAATGTTAACACTCTAGTTGCTCATTAGATCACTGTAGTAAAGCTACTGCTCACCAGGCAAGTCTGCTGCTGGTATTCAAAGTGCATGTTTCAGTCTGCATGTCAGAATGTTGTTATGAAATAAAAGAGGATTTCAGAAGTCAAAATGTGCCCTAGTTTTTCTTTCTGCAGCACTAATCATAATTTATATGGCAAAATGAACCCCCTCATTTTGTTCCTTTGTAAATTAAATGTTTTAAGTGTTACCACTTTATTCCAATCAAGATGGCTTCAGGTGTGCCATACTTTTGTCATAAGTAAGACTGTTAGCGCTCTAGTTGTTCTTTAGAGCACTCTGGGAAGCTGCAGTAGAACACAAAGGAATCAACTGACAGTCTCTGCCCTTGTTGGATGTACATGTTTTACTGAGAATGTCAGACTTCATTCTTACATGACTGAGAAAGATAATTTGAATTTACAGAAAATATGCTCTCAGTTTAGCTTATAGATCACCTTCCAAACCTCTGTGGGAAAAGTATGAGAAAATAGTTTTCTCTCAAACATGGTTCGTGATATCACAGCAGAAGGCTTTTTCACATGGTAAAATCACCTTAGAACACACCACAATTCCTAAAATGAGTATGGTACCATCAACAAATGATTTATAATGTAACTAAAGTCTTAAAACCTTCTATTAACTGCAATGCTTTTTAATGAGGTGCTATCATGTATATTGGTCCCAAGATGGCTGCCAACACTTCTTGGATGAAGTACTGACAGCCAATCAGATCTCACGATGAGATATGTGGTTAGGCTCCGCCCAGATATGTATGTGATTTTACTTTTGATTTTCTCAGGAACTACTGAACAGATTGACACCATATATGCAAAAGGCACATGCCTGACCTGAGGACTACCTCTTTGCCAAATTTCAAGTAATTCTGTTCAGCCATTCGGGCTGTACCTTGGACTAAAGGTCCCTATGGAAAATTGCTTGGGGAAAACGTGTTTTGGGACCCCCTTTTTTCTCAGCCCCCGCTTGACGAATCCCCCCGAGACTTTCAGGGTAGGAGCGGAGCGGAGCGCCCCACCTATTTTGAAAATTTCGCGAGGATTCGTCAACCGGCGCGAAAGTTATTCCAAATAGAATGTTGCGGCTTTCCTATGGAAACACGGTCCTAACTATAACTATCTACTGGCGACCGACAGTAGATAATATACAATTTTTTTGTGTGTGTATATATATATATATATATCAAAATACTCCGTCCCTCTGCAGCTTCGCGCCAAAGACGGAGACGGACCACAGTTAAGTGCCAGATAGTATAATTTAATTAGCTTTTTCGGTCTGACGCGTTTCGGTTCGAAAAATGAACCTTGATCACATGACAGGGGTACAGCGTAACCTTACAGTATTTAAAGTGACAGTGCAATGAGGTGCGCATGGACAAGGTAGAAAGACTTGTGAGTGCCTTGCGGCTAATTAACGACATATGTTGATATAATAGACACATATTAAAATGTTAAAAATCTAAAAATACAACAATATATCAAAACATAAGCGTATCAAGTCAATAATCAATTTAACAATTAATTTGTGTCCTGAGTCACCATCGTTCGACTCTATGACAAGATTTGGACCTTAGTGGTATGCGCCCTCACTGTAGTGCTAAATGTGAAAATGTAACAAAAATTTGTAAAGGAATGTGCAGAAACATTTGGGCATTAGTGATTGTAATATAAGTGTTAAAAAATATATAAGTGATAGTTCTAGGTCAGATGTTAAAACCAACGATACACCCCCAAACAAGGGTATATGTCTAAATTCTTAATAGGTCAAGTCATTGAGATGTATGTGTAAAATACATAGATAAAAAGATGTATGCAAGTACTGAACAAGGACGATGTTAAGATGCAGAATTAACCCGTTTTTACATGGAAGTGCACAGTGTTTGTTGTGTATAGCAGAAAGTAGGCCCACATACAGTGCAAAATTTGTACATTGACAATAAATAGCAATAAATATTATACATTATTAAAATAATAAATAACAATATTCAATAACATGGTACAGGAAAATGTTTAAAACCTAAACAGTTATTAATAATAAATAATCCTAAAATCCCAATGTTAAAAATTAGTTGTAATAATAAATAATCAATGTATGCTTTGTATGTAATGCTATATTCCTCCATTGCAGTGTGCTTCCACATGTGTGAGTATTTAGTCGTGTATCCTTGCTGATGCATATAATGTCTCTACTTGTATCAAGAGATGAAACATGTGTTCTAACAATACTGGTTTGGGCTGACTTGGTAACTTGTGTCTTGACTTTTCTATGACTTGGTGTAATTCTCAAATGCATTAATTGTATTTCATAGACAGGTGTACAGGTCCTCCGTAATGTTTAAACCGTTGGGTTGTTTAGTGTCAAGTTCGAGGATATACTGTGTTTCCAAACGTCTAAGGGCACTCTCTCTGTTGCCGCCACGTCTGCTAGGTGGTATAGCATCGATCAGATAGTATTTAAGATCTTTGTTGTTTGATGAATGATGTTCTTTGAAGTGGCGTGCAACAGGATACGTGTTGTCTTGGTTGTTAATTGCCCTGAGATGTTGTAGTATGCGTTTATGTGCAGGGAGCTTGGTGCTGCCTACATATGATAAATTGCAGGGGCAAATAAGAACATAAACTACGTGGTCAGTTTTACATGTGAGTAGTTTACGTATAACACGTTTTTTGTCACTGAAAGGGGTTTTATATTCAGTCATGTTTATGCCTTGTTGGCAGGCCTTACACGTTTTACAGCGAAAGAAACCCTTATGTTGAGAAAGCCAGCTGGAATTCTCAATAGTTTCAGGATTTGTTGAGACTAAACGGTCCCTCATAGATGGCCCTCTGCTGTAAGTTACCAACACTCTAGACGGTAATTCAGGTCCAATAATTGGATCATTTACCACCAATGGCCAATTCTTCTGTAGAATAGTTTTGATTTCTTTGTGCTGTCTGCTGTATTGTAGAACTACTCTCAATGTATTTGGTTCTCTAATGCTGATCTCTGGGTCTGGTGTAGTGAGATTCTCGCATGTGTGGTTCTTTTTGTTCTTAAGTAATTCAGCTCGTGTTTGAAGCATAGATTTCTTAATAGCGGCTTCAATGTTGTTAGGTGTGTAACCCCTCGCTAAAAACCTCAATTTGCTGTCTTCTTGGGCTTGTTTGAGATCCTTGTCATTGCTATGAAGTCTCCTCATCCGCAACATCTCACCGTATGGGATACTGTGGATGAGGTGCTGCGGGTGAGCGCTCCCTGCATGGAGAGTAGAGTTCCCTGAGGTAGGCTTTCGGAAAAGTTTGGTCTCTATCCTGTTGTGCTCAATGTAGATTTCAGTGTCTAAAAAAGTCACGGATTGCTCACTAATGGTGGCAGTAAAGTGTAGGTTAAGATCATTGATGTTAATGTCTGAAACAAATTGTGTTGCTGACTCTATGGTACCCCTCCATATGACGAACAAATCGTCAATGTATCTGAGCCATGTAACCACTCCCAAATTGTTTTGTAATAGCTTGTTGAGGACCAGCTCCTCCCATCTGCCCATATGGAGACAGGCGTAGCTTGGGGAAAAGCTGGCCCCCATGGCTACACCTCTTGTCTGCCGGTACAGTACATTATTGAACATAAAAATGTTGTTCTCTAGACAAAAGTGTATCATTTCAATTAGCATTGCTTGATGTTTTAAACAATGGTCTTGTTCCTTGTTCAAATAATGTTCAATTGCTGTAATACCATCTTCGTGTCTTATACTGGTGTATAGGGAAGACACGTCCAGCGCCATCATGATGTATGTTTGGTCCCATACGATACTTTGTAATTTGTTCAGGAAGTCACTGGTGTCTCGTATATAGGAGGGAAGTGATTTGACATGTGGTTGGAGGAAATGGTCAACATATTGGGATGTGTGTTCGAGCAAACTGTTACGTGCTGAGATGATGGGGCGTCCAGGCGGTTTCAAAGGATCCTTATGGGTTTTGGGAATGAAGTAGATCGTTGGTGTCACAGGGTGTTCATTCCTTAAGAATTTATATTCCTGAGTCGTTATAAGGTCCTGTTTGTGCCATGAACGTAGCATCTGATGATATTGTTCATAAATCATTTTTAAGTTGGTGCTGCTGATTCTAGTGTAACATTCCCTATCATTCAATTGGGAGTATGCCTCTTTGTTGTATTCAGTTTTGCTCCAAATCACAATGTTGCCTCCTTTGTCAGAATTTCGTATGATTATGGTTTTATTCTCTTTTAGTTTAATCATGAGATCATTGTATTTTTGATCCTGCCAACGATATTTCCTTTGTTGACCTTGAATTCTGTAGTTAAGTTTTTTGATTTGTTCAGTTACTAGTTCATGGAAGACATCGATGGAATCTCTAAGCATAACAGGATTAAAAGTCGATTTCGGTCTGAAATTCGTTTTGTGTTTAGTTGGTCTATTGGAAAGCATAGCTGTCTCTTGACTTGTAGTGGCTATTTGTGTTGCCACTGTTTCAGACATGTGCTGTGGTTGAATCCAAAGTTCCTCCAGAATCTCCTCTAGGGGAACGTCACTCTGTGTTGTCTCCTTCAGTGTTTCTCCAAGAGGTGGTATTTTGGTTTTAGTAGCTGTCTTGTGAAATTTTCTCAATTTCAGCTTCCTCACTGTTTTGTAGATGTCTGTGCGAGTTCTTGCATAATTAAAGTTGTTATTAGGGCAGTATGATAAGCCCAAACCCAAGATCTTTTTTTCTTCCTCACTGAGGTTAATATTGGACAGATTGATGATGGTTTTGTCAATAAGGTTGGTGACATTGTTTACCAGCGGCGTCCTCTTTGTTGCCTGGTTCTTGGCCCTTTGCCTACTCGCTTGTCTTCTTTGTCTCCTCCTGTAGTTCTTGATTCTTCTTCGTTGTTCCGCTGTTTCCTGGGGCGTAGGGTTTGCCTCCGGTCTTGGTATAAAAAAGACAGCTCTTGTACAAGGGTGTTGGGTTTGGTAGAAATGCTTCCCGTGATGCCTGAAGTTTCATTATCTGAGCCACTTTCAGCAGGGGAACTGAGGTCTGAGATTGTAGAGTTGGAGCCTGTGGTGCCACTTGCAGTTATTCCAATTTTAGGTAGAATTGTAGTTTTGTCTATTGAAGTGCGCAGTGCCTCATATCTTTTGGCAAACGTAAAGATTTGTCCACGCTCATAGTCATTTTTGTCACGATTGAACTTGTATTTTTTACGTTCCTTTATCAGCTCCTCCTCCTTGATAAGCCTTGTTGTCATTTCTTTACGTAATTTGTTGCGTTCTTCAATAGTGCCCATTTCCTCTATTTCCTCATTCAATTTGTTGATTTCCTCGAGTAAAGCGGCTCTGTCAATGTCTGCGTACTTGATAAGTATCAAAATGAGACGTTTTGAGGATTCGAGGTTGCATTCTGCCCATTCTCGCATCATTTCTACATTGGGGTTTTCATAACTAGGTGCCAAGAAAATCCTCAATCCACGCGGGACCCTCCCTACATCAATGTAGCGTTGAAGTGATCGGGATTCCCACCATTTGCTTTGTTCAGCCTTGCTCTTTTTCTCTAGAATTTTGAATTTGTCCTTCAAAGTATTTGAAAAGTTGGTCTTTGATCTGACTATCGTGTCTTGACATATATATTCCCAAACCAAGTTCCCTTCACACAAAAAAGAAGAACGAGCCACACAGGTACTGCGGGTCCAGCACGCTTTAATCGGCTTTCAGGGCATGACGCGTTTCGTAGTTAAACTTTTTCAAATGCCTCAAAATCGTGAATGCTCGCAAATGTCCACCTTTAAACCAGCTTGCCTCACTACGATTGGCTGAAGTCATCTGGCAGGCATTGGGGAGTATCTCGAAACTCGGCACTCCGAGTCTCCGGTAAGGCAGTGACACAGCGTTTGTACTTCCCAAGTGGGCGGTGACTGCCTCTTCTCCCCTTTGCACCTGGATCTTGCTTGTGGAGAAAAAGCTGCTGACCTGGACTTTCACCCCCCGCATAGCGCAACTTAATCCTCGGAGCATCTCAACAGTGTATGATGCTCCCTCGTGCAGTCACGGTCCAACCAAATGGTAGGTTACAGCTGCGAAATGCGGTGATTCAGCGTTTCCCCAGTCCATGAGGTAAACCAAAAGCACTTGCCACTGTTACCGCTGAACAACTTGTGGGGTGGGGGCTCAGTGCGCTGTGGCCGCGCACATAATATCAAAACCAAGTTCCCTTCACAAAAAAGAGAAGAAAATCAAGGGCCAATTTTCCTGTAAGACTGATTTTGCTGTTTACGTGCTTCAGTGCCCGTGTGGCCTGAGGTACGTGGGCAGCACAATCTTACCTGTGCATAAAAGAGTGCTACAGCATCTGAGGGCCATAAAAAATGGCGGTAAGACATACCGAGTGGCACGGCATTTTGATTAGCACCACGGTAGAAATATACAAGGACTGACATACTTTGTAATTGCAGCTGTCCCACTAAATTCGAGAAGTGGTATTCGGGAAGGAAAATTGAGACCGCTTGAATCATGTTTTATCATTCAACTTAATACAAATTTTCCAGATGGTCTCAATATGGAAGAAGATTTCCATACCCATCTATAAATGTGTTGTATGCCATGAATTTGATATCCCGGTAATCTCTGTTTTTAACTTTTAAAGTAGTTTTGTATGTATAGGATTATTTTTAATTTTGGCATGTACACTTTTTGCAGAGGACAGACAGTAAACGATAACGTTGGTTCTTCTTTGAAGGCCCACTGGGGCAGGACTGTTTAGATTACATTAATGGAATTGATAAGTGGATTCTCCCTGTTTTTTGTGCGTTTGAAGACTGTATATATGCAATTTTAATGCACAGTTTATAGGTGATGAATTGAAATGCATCATATGATTGGTTATAACGAGATTAAGTTATTAACCAACTCTCAGTTTATTATCCTTTTTGTAATGCCCACTTGGGCGGGATTCAGGTGCTCTGCACAACATTGAAAGACCATACCATATCGGGGCAGGATTGAGCATGGACTCTGATAAAAAGTTAAAGGAATCTGGTATACACATTTATGAATTATTACAATTAATCTCTGTAATATACATTGAATATGTAAATATGCACTATTTTAGCTATATTGTACATATTTTAAATGCAGAGAATTATAGATTTTATACATCGTTTTTACCCTTTAAGAGATCCATGAAAAACTACAAGTCTGTCTTCAGTATCATTTGTTTAGTAGTTCACATGTGACACAAGATGGAGGTGATTTAAAAATTGTTGAAAACTTTATTCTTTTGTTGGTGAGCAGGCCTGCTGTGCAGGCGAAACGCGTACAACAGTAACCGACAAAGTGATTTTTTTCACAGAAGACACGGCGTCGTCATCCTTGTGTTGCAAGGGATTTTGCAATATATATATATATATTCACTGAAAAAACCATAGGTTTCAGGCACGTTATAGTTAGGAATTAGCATTTAAAAAACCTTAGAAATTCACTGAAAAAACCATAGGTTTCAGGGGCGTTATAGTTAGCTGGACTTTTCACTCGTACAAAACCATTGAAATTCCCCCGTTATAGTTAGTTCAGCTAACTATAACTCGCGCGCCCGCAATGCACTGCTGATGACGTCACATATTACATCACTCATGACATGGTCAGTCACATCACTCATGACATCACTGATGACATCTCAAATGACATCACTGATGACATCATCCAGTGAATGTGTGTTTTTCTAAAAAATTACATATGTTTTATATATGTATATCTCAAGGTCGATGGAAGAATAAATGGGTATATAAGTGTCTAAATGGATGATTTGTTTTTGAAAAATTGATTGTATAACTGAATGATTAAGTGTATCCTAGTGAATACATGGCTTAGTGAGTAATGTTTAAATGTGTAAATATCTGTATCAGTCTCTCACTTTGTGTATAAGTGGCTGCATGGGTTGGTGAGTAGCTACATGAGTGTCTATATAGGTTATTAGTTGGTTTTTTGAGTATCAGTATGAGTGTCTGAGTGTCTGTATGGTTCGGTGGGGGGTATTACGTAGTGCATAGGTGCATGAATGAGTGACTCACTGTTTGTATGTGTTGAAGACAGCATGTGTGCAGGACTGTATGGGTGGATGAGTGTGTGCATGGGTGTGTTAGTGAGTGATAGACTGTCTCAATAGTGTCTTTATGAGTAACTACATATGTTTTAAACTAGTATATGTGACTATTGGTGTATATAAGTGAGTATATGTGAGAGTAAGAGATTGAATGAGTTCCTGTATGAATAAGTGTTGTGTTTCTATAAGTGATTGTTTAAAAGACTAAGTATGTGTAAGTTTCTGTAGAAGTAAGTGTGGTGGTGTGTGTATAACTGTATATGCAAGTAAATGGATGTTTGATTCTTTATTAGCATGAGTGACTATGTGTGTGAGTAACTCTATGGATGAGTGGCGTTGTGTAACAGGATGTATAGGTGTGTGAGTACATATGATGAGTGAGTACATCTATGAGTGACTGTATAGGACTGTTGGTGAATGAGTGGATGTGTATGTGGAACTTAGAATAACTGAATAGGTTGTTGTAACTGGGATTGGTATGTCCATTGTTTTAACATTGTAGTTTCTATTTTTGAATGTGTGTATCAAAGGTTATATTAGGGGAAGAGGAGGTCTGCCACTCTATCACATGGATGATGTCATCAGTGATGTCATTAGTGATGTCATTTGAGATGTCATCAGTGATGTCATGAGTGATGTCACTGACCATGTCATGAGTAATGGAATATGTGACGTCATCAGCAGTGCATTGCGGGCGCGCAAGTTATAGTTAGCTGAACTAACTATAACGGGGGAATTTCAATGGTTTTGTACGAGTGAAAAGTCCAGCTAACTATAACGCCCCTGAAACCTATGTTTTTTTCTGTGAATTTCTAAGGTTTTTTAAATGCTAATTCCTAACTATAACGTGCCTGAAACCTATGGTTTTTTCAGTGAATTTCAAAGGTTTTTTAAATGCTAATTTCTAACTATGCCTACAGAGATAGGACATGTGAAGAAAGAAGAAAAAACGCACAGAAAGAAAAAAAGAAATGTAGAAAGAAGCAACAGAAGTCCTCAAAGACGAAGAAAAGTGCAGGAAGAAGGATAACGTGCAGAAAGAACAAACAGAAGAGCAGAAAGAAGCCTTGTTGCAAAATCATCCTGTACCCTCAGTTTTTTCAGACGGATACTGGTGGTAACTGAGTCTGACTAACCAGTCCTAGAGCCAGTGCTATGTTAAAAGACACTCAGAATACAGTGAAAACACCTACATACACTAGGGAACACTATGCGTTGGGGTCCCCCTGTGATCAGCATGACCTCCTCTGTAAGCCCCTAGTATATAATAGGGCAGGGGATTAAAACTACCTCTTAAAACGCGCCACAGGGCGTGTTTGCACACGTCCCCTCAGGCCCCGTCCCCTCACTTCCCCACTGTGTAAACACGCCCTGTGGCTGTTTTAAGTTGGGAGATTAAGTCCCCTTGAATTCTGAGGGTCCCTAGGGTCCAACTAGACCACTAGGTACCTCCAGTAAGCGCCACAGAGCTGCGTTGCAGAGAGATGTAAAAAGGGGCACGGCCTAGATCACCTCTCTGCAACGCAGCGGAGTGGTGCTTAATGGAAGCACCTGGTGGGCTAGTTGGCCCCCAGGGTCCCTCAGGATTGAAGGGGAATTATTTCCCCAACTTAAAACGCGCCACAGGGCTTGTTTGCACACGTTAACTCAGGCCCCGTCCCCTCCCTTCACCACTGTGTAAACACGCCCTGTGGACGTTTTTAGTTGGGAGATTAAGTTCATTTGAATCCTGAGGGTCCCTAGGGTCCAACTAGCCCACTAGGTACCTCCAATATGCGCCACAGAGCTGCGTTGCAGAGAGGTGTAAAAAGTGGCACGGCCTGGACCACCTCTCTGCAACGCAGCTCAGTGGCGCTTACTGGAAGCACCTGGTGGGCTAGTTAGCCCCCAGGGGCCCTCAGGATTGAAGGGGAATTATTTCCCCAACTTAAAACGCGCCACAGGGCGTGTTTGCACACGTCACCTCAGGCCCCGTCCCCTTCCTTCCCTACTGTGTAAACATGCCCTGTGGCCGTTCTAAGTTGAGAGATTAAGTCTCCTTGAATACTAAGGGTCCCTAGGGTCAAACTAGCCCACTAGGTACCTCCAGTAAGCGCCACAGAGCTGCGTTACATAGAGGTGTAAAAAGGGGCGTAGCCTCAGAACACCTGTCTGCAACGCAGCTCCCTGGCGCACACTGGAGATACCTGTTGGGCTAGTTGGCCCTCAGGGACCCTCAGTATTGAAGGGGAATTAATTCCCCAACTTACAACTGGCCAGGGGGCGCGTTTGCAGAGTGCGATGCCGGTCTTTTATTTATTTTATTTTTTTAAGAAGGAGGGCAGTGTGGCCCCCCTTCTTTTTCTAATTTACTGGCCCTGGGGTCATCCCCAAGGGCCTGCACCCTAATTTCTTTTGTTGAAAAAAATTAATTTGGCCCTCCCAAGGCCTTAATCGGCCCCAGGGACCCCAACCACCAGGTCATGGCCTTTTTATAATTTAAATTCTTTAGGAGGGGGCTGCGTTGCCCCCCTCCTCAGACCACTTATGGCTCCGGGGACCCCATCCCCCAGGGCCGGCCTTTGTTTTTTATTATTTTAAAAATATATATATTGATAGAAACACCTAGGACATGCTGGACAAACCTATGTACCTATCACCATGACGATTTGCGTGATATTCATTAAAAGGCGACTATGCATAGAATGAATCCACATGGAATGTATTTACACCGCTAGTAAAGCTCTGACGTGTCTGACGCCCTACCGTGCCTAATCCCGGCGCCCTCGCCGGTGGGTACTCTCCAAGTAGACACCCTTGTCGTTTATTTATACAAACATGGGTAGCTATTGATGGGCACATTTAATATACACGCACACCAAGTCATCCAAAGGGGATTCGAGAAAAATTCGACCAAACTATGCAAGAAACCCCCCTCACGGTTAATAAAAAACACATCCCCCGCCGGATGTGTAATACTTTTTATTTTACTCTCTGGAAAGGAGACGAACCTCACTTGAGAGTCACAGCGTGCTCCTGGCTGAGCCCAATGCTGTGTTACACCCACCAGTGCCCGCCGATTGCCTCACACCTCTGTGTTGTATTCCACCAGCTAGTGCGTATGCTATGACACTCTCTAGCCCATGTGCACTGTAACACCACTCCGTGAATATGTCATGCCACACTTGCCTTCGCACGGGTTATATTGCCCCATCTAACGTGCCTTCCTCGATGTGTATGTTATAACGCACAGCGCTATGCCATACATATTACAATCTGGGATCCATATCTTTGTCACAGTGCATATGCAACGTTACATTCCCCAGCACATATTTTATATTACAACTTTAGAGACTAGTTATGTTACACAACACTGCCCAGTGCATATTACACTCCAAGGCGCATATCGCATAGCACGCGCTAGTGCCTGTGCTATCTCGTGCTCTCCAATGAATCTGTCATTGCGCACAATGTATTGCATATTTTATTTCACGCCCCGGTTCATCTTATATCACACTTTTTGGTGCATAGTTTATACCATATACTACATCTAGTTTTCATTTTCAATCGTGCTCTCAGGACTATGTTCTATATAACACTGCATCCACCTACCCTTTTCGCGGGCATTACATTTTGCGATGGGGGTGGAGGGTCAGGGGGTGTTTTTGCCAAGTGAGCCCGGAGTCACAGTCACAAACGTCCTCTTCTTCCTGAATAAAAGTGAGATTATGCTGCATAATTGTTCATATTTTAAGTAGTTTGCACAGACACACATTTTAAAAACAATAAAGTTCCTAATACCCACCTTCTCTGAACAGTTAGCTTGCTGCTCCATCCACCTCCTCCCTATCCTTTGTTGTCTGAATCCATGGACTAGCCTCCTCCCTCCTGCCATGCATGGTCTGATGTGCTGCCACTGCCCTCCATTTAGCATGATGTACCAGTCCACTCCTCCTGCCCTCCATTGCCCAATTATATGGCCCATCATTGACCTCCTGCTTAGCCACTGTGCTTAGCTTGCTGCCCCTATTCTCCTTCCCCCTGCCCTCCAATGTCTTTGTGCATGCCCCTGCTCCATCCTTTTTGCCCACTATGTTCCATGGACCTGCCACTCCTATCTACTCTGAGTGTTCTGTTGAGCTGCCACTCCCCTCCCACCTGCCTAGCATTGTCAGATGACTGTAACCTGTCCCTGCCACCTCCACCCTGCCTGTCCACATGCCATGCCCCTATCCTCTTCCTCTTGTCCTCCATGGTCCATTTTACTGCCACACCCTTCTGCCCTCCCTGATCTGTTGTGCTGCAACTGCTCCTCCTGCCTGCCCCGCGCGGTCTGTTGTGAGGCCCCTTCCCCTGAACTCTCTTGTCTGTGCCCAGGTCCTGACCCTCCCTTCTATTCTCCATGGTCCTTTGTGCATGCCCCTGCACCCTCCTTCTTGCCTATCATAGCCATTGTGCTGCCACTACCCCTCCAGCTTGCCATGCATGGTCTTCTGTGCTGCCATGGCCCCTCCCACCTTCCCTGTGTGGTCAGCTAGCTGCCCCTGACCCCTTCCCACCTTCCCTCCATCGTCTGTGTGTATGCCACCATAGTCTCATTGTTGCTCTCCATGGTGTGTCTTGTTTCTAGTGCCCATCCTGCCTGACCTCCATGGTCATCTTGCTGCTCCTGCCCTGCCACCTTGCCCCCACCCCTCTGTTTCCATGTGCAGACCCCCTATTCCCTCCCTCCTGGCTTGTCTGTTCCATTGTAATGCCCCTGATCCGTCCCTCCTGCCCTTTATGGTCTGTTATGCTGCAGCTTTCTCTCCTGCCTGTCCATTATGGTCAGCTAGCTACCATTGCCTCTTTCCCATCTGTTCTCTGTTGTCCATGTGCATAGTCCTGTCCCCTCCCTATTGCTTTCTATGGATTGTTGTGCTGCACTCCCGTCCCACATGCGCTGTGTGGTGTATTGTGCTGCTGCAAACCCTGATGCCTACCCTGTAGGGTCAGTTTGGTGCACCTCTCCATGTCCCTCCTGTCCTCTGTTATCCGAGTCCATGTCCCTACCCCAATTCCTCCTGCCTACCATGATTCAATGTACCATACTTGCGAACATTTTGAACTTGGTAAGAGGGAGATTTTGAAAAAAAACTGGGGTATTGATTTTCCCCTTTGAGTTACATTGAAAAAGAGGAGATTGTAGACAGGAGACAGATCAAATAAAGCCCATTTGAGCTTAAAAACATTGGACGTTTCCTGGCTGAAACGGGTCTGTTGGCATGTATGGTTGTACTACCACTGCCTCTTCCTTCTGCCCACAATGGTCTATTATATTGCCACAGCCTCTCTTGCCAGTCCTGTATTGTTGGTTTGTTGCCCCTGCCCCCCTTTCCACTGCCCTCCATGGTCTATTGTGCTGCCACTGCCCTTCCTGCCTGCCCAGTGTGGGCAAATTGTTGCCTCTGCACTCTCCTACCTGCCTTCAATTTTCAGAGTCCGTGCCCCTGGCCTCTGCCTCTCAACAGTATCCCAATGAACAACTAGATTGCTAACATTCTATATTTATTACAAAAGTGTGGAACGCCTGACGTCATCTTGATGTAATCAAAACTGTAATACTTAGAGTATTTCCTTTAGAAATTACATATATGAGAGGGTCTTATTTGCATCAAAATTATGGTTAGTGCTCTAAAAAACTAAAATGAGGACATATTTTCTGAGTTTTCAAATAGCGACAAAGAACTTTTAAATTATTTGAAATCTTTATGTTTTTTTATCCAGTTGACCACTTTAATTAAATGTTGCACCTTGGCGAGAGGATGTGGTGTTACTTCCAGAGCTAATAAACATAGGGATCCACCCGTAGGTTGAATATGTCAAAGGACTCCCAAAGGGAATTAGATGTATCCCACAGCCGTGGAGAATACAAATCAGTTGTTTAAATACCCCTCACACACCAAAAGGGTCCTTGGTGTCATGCTTCATCATAGGGGTCTTCCCGCCCCTCTACGGGACGGGGCGTGCTACGACCTACGTCTACGTGGGAGCACTGTTATCAATGAAACAACTATGTGTGATGCAAGGGTGTGAGAGGAAGGGTCAGGAGTGAATGGAAAAGTGAATTTAAAAAATACCTGGCTCTTTGGTCTAACGAAATGTATTATACCGTTTGAGCTGGTATTAGTAAAAATTGTGGGGGGAGGAGGAAGTATGCTTCAATGAGCTGTGCCTCCTAATGGTGCCGACATGTTTCGAAGCTTCCCCAAGCTTCTTCTTCAGGACCTTAAGGATCCCTTCCTAAAACTCACTGATGTGTCCAAATGAAAAAAAGAATAGATCAGTATAGGAAGAAAATAACCTCCTATGGTCAATAATGCCTAGATGGGTCTTATATGGTCCGATAAGCTAGAAAACAAAAAGGGAAAGAAACCATACGTCACGTAGATCGTGGATCAATCCATCGTGTGTGAATAGTGATCTGAAAAAGAAGTGATACAATAATCGCCTCTTAACGCTATCCATAACGTTATCACGTGATCTGTGGTGAAAAATACTGTGTAACACATAGCCATCGACTTCAGACGAACAAACACGTAACAAAAAGCACACACTCTATTCAGAAAGGAACAGAGTTCCTAAGTTCTAAAAATACCCATCAATGATGGTAATCCATGCCAGTGGGCATACGTCAAAAAAATAACATACTTGCTGTAAAGAGAAAATTGCCTCATGAGCTCGGAAACCGGGTGGTGGGATTGCCCACTTGGCTATCTGAATAGTAAAAATTAGAAGAAACAAGAAAGTGCCCCATCGGTTATAGAAATGGCATGGAAGTTATCCAAAGATTGTATCACTTCTTTTTCAGATCACTATTCACACACGATGGATTGATCCTCGATCTACGTGACGTATGGTTTCTTTCCCTTTTTGTTTTCTAGGTTATTGGACCATATAAGACCTATCTAGGCATTATTGACCATAGGGGGTTATTTTCTTCCTATACTGATCAATTCTTTTTTTCATTTGGACACATCACAGTGAGTTTTAGGAAGGGATCCTTAAGGTCCTGAAGAAGAAGCTTGGGGAAGCTTCGAAACATGTCGGCACCATTAGGAGGCACAGCTCATTGAGGCATACTTCCTCCTCCCCCCACTATTTTTACTAATACCAGCTCAAACGGTATAATAAATTTCGTTAGACCAAAGAGCCAGGTATTTTTTTAATTCACTTTTCCATTCACTCCTGACCCTTCCTCTCACACCCTTGCATCACACATAGTCGTTTCATTGATAACAGTGCTCCCGCGTAGACGTAGGTCGTAGCACGCCCCGTCCCGTAGAGGGGCGGGAAGACCCCTATGATGAAGCATGACACCAAGGGCCCTTTTGGTGTGTGAGGGGTATTTAAACAACTGATTTGTATTCTCCATGGCTGTGGGATACATCTAATTCCCTTTGGGAGTCCTTTGACATATTCAACCTACGGGTGGATCCCTATGTTTATTATCATTTGACCGGGAGGAAGTATCCACCTCCACCACTCGGATGAGTGGTACCTCTCTACTCCCTATTTTGTTTTTGTTTGTACTATAGACAGCGTGCAGCTGTGGGAGTTCCTTTTTTCTCCTATTTCCAGTATTTCTGGCGCCAGTACTTCATTTGACAGTACTGCTGATCCCTTTACCAGAGGCTATTTACCCCTGTGACTATAGTAGATTTCCCTTCACACATTGTTTCACCGGCATCAGACACACACTCTCTCAAAAACTTATACACCTTCTCTATTCACTCATACTATCAGTTCATTTCACATAGTATCAACATGGCAGACAACATGGGATTAACCTTCGCCGAGGACGAAGTTGAAAGGATTTTAGCTGCGATCAACCCTTTTGAGGGACTAAGTAATACCGACCCAGGTCCAAACAATGCAGATTGGGATGAACTAGCAAATCTGAGGAGAAACCAGATCAGAACTGCTCTGCATGGGTTACTGATGACGGAATATCTTCGGGCCAATGCGGCTCCCCAGGGCCTGATAGTCCGCAACGAACCCTATATTTTCCAACAGGATAAGACATTCAAACGCGACTGGTCACTGATATCGTGGCATTGTACTTGGGACTGGTTGGTCCTGATTATAAAAACAGCCACTAGATTAACACAGGAATTGAAGATCGAGATTCTGAATCTAGAAGTACGTCTCAAAGCTTATATATCCCCGAGTGTCCTCAAAAAACGCCTGGAGGAACTCAACCAGGAAATAACTGAGTTTGAAATGACATTAAAACAAAGCAAGTACAATAAACTTAAGAAGGACACGGCTCGATTTAGCCACGAACGAGTGTATCCTCACACACGAGACGACTATGTCCCCAAGAATCAAGATCAAAATTATGACGGAGACTCCTCGGATACTGGCTCTGATAATTCTAACTCTAGCAGAGGCAGTGGTAAACGGTTCAACAGAGGGAGGGCAAATTACAACCAGCGTCCTTTCTACCCGAGGGGTGGTAGATGGAATGACTACCAAGGACCGCCCCAATATCCTCCCTTTGCATATGGTCCACCCATGATGGGAGGACCTTTTCCACAGTGGATATCACCTCCACAGGAATATGATTACAACTACCAAACTCCGCAACCTTTTTTAGGGACACGCCAGGGACCACGAAGAGGTCGGAACAGAGGCGGATACAACGTCCACTGGTCAGCACCAGAGACAGAGACCCCACGAGTATCAACGAGGAGCATGACCAACAACATGCCCCCCCAACCGTCAACGAGTCGGAAGTAAACCTAGTGGTAAATCTCACCGACTTAACCCTTTCACCTATACAGAGCAAGGTCCTTGAAAGAGGACTAGGCTTTGTACCTACCAACCGGTTTGACAAATTCAAGATTCTCACCGAAATCACCGAATTCATTCGCAAACTAAAATTGAAAGTGTTTTTCGGGGACCAACCTACCACAGAAGTAACTAGAAAGGATACAGGACTTCGCAATAAATCCACCTTTGTACCCCCTGACTCGACACTTCCTGTAGAAATCCTTGCTTTTGAGAAAGCTGTTATGAGGGAAATACAGGATATCTCAACTGGGAATAACAACAGCTTTCAAAACACGTCAAGAGAGGAGAAGGAGGCTGTGAGACCGGCCATACGGCGTTGCCCTCTCCATCATCCCGCCAACCTGCAACCACCCTCAAGACACGACATCCCCGACTCCGGCCGCCCCAGCCACCCCCGATCCACGGGCCGGCCAGAGACCTGACAGACTCAACACCCTACCACGCATGCCCAACCGAGGGAGCGGGAACCCTCGAGCCAGACCCAGAGGCGCCAGCCCAGTCACACCTCGGGTCGCCTTCCCCGGGAGGACTCAATCGGCCACCAGGCCCCTGGGGAGCAGGCGCCTCCCCTACCGAGCGTCTGGGGTCCCTCCCAGACCCACCTGAAAAGACCAAAGAAGTGAGCGGCAGGAAATCCCGCCGACCCCCCTCCGTCACCCCAGTCCCCCCCCTGCGAGCACTCCGGACTTCAAAGAACCAGCGGAGTATAACAAGGGGTGCCGGAGGAACAAGGAGAGAGAAGACCTGGAACCATCTGAGCCTGCTGACGCTGTCGCGGCTCCTGAACGCTGAAGTCACCTGGGCCTGCTGAGTGACTCGCGGCCTCTTGCTATTGAACCATCTGAGCCCTGCGGACGAGGTCGCGGCTCCCGAACACTGATCCACCTAGGCCTGCTGAGTGACTCGCGGCCCCCCAGCTATTGAACCATCTGAGCCCTGCGGACGGAATCGCGGCTCCTGAACGCCGACCACCTGTGCCTGCTGAGAGACTCGCGGCGCTCCCCTTGAGGACGACTCGATAAGAGATCGCCCAGAGACACGACACCCTCCAGCTCGAGGATTGTGAGCTTCCGCAGGGTATTTCGCAGAGACACTATCTTGAAAGACTGTCCCGCTACCCCCCATTCCCCACGACTGATTTGTGGTACGTTGTGCCACTGCTGTACTATTTGCCTTTTGGGTCTTAAAGATCCCTGAAATCATCGATAAAAGAACTTCTCGATCACCAAGGGAGACCAGGGCCATGGCCGCCGGTTCCCATTCCTCGGAGTCTTCCATTTCTTCCCCCAGAGCCACGGAGGCCATCTGCCGGGTCGTGGGGTTGGTCGTTGTGGTTCGCTGATACTGGGGACACTGGGGGTCATTGGCGTAGTGTCCGGGCTGCTGGCAGCGGAAGCAGGTGATCCTAGCTCGTGGACCTGGTCGTCCTGGGGCTCCGGTGCTGGCTGGAGACTGGGCCGAACCCGCCGCTGGTGGGCTGCTGGGGGGGTTGGTGGAGGACCCCCCGGCAAAGTCTCTTGGTCGGCCGTGGTTCCCTCCGCCCCTCTGGCGAGGGGGACCCTGACTGTTGCGGCCGTAGTCCCCCACGGGGCCCCGGGTGGCCCGGGTGTTCACCCAACGATCAGCCTCAGCGGCCAGCTTCCGAGGGTCGGTGAGTTTACTGTCTAGGAGATGCTGGCGCAGTTCTATAAAGCAATTGGCCGCTAAATGTTCCCAGGCGATCAGATCGAACAGTTCTTCGAAAGTGGAGACCTTGCTGCCCTTGATCCACCCGTCCAGAGCTCGGCTGTAAAAGTTCACGTATTCGACCCACGTGGTGCCCGGTATCTTTTTGCAATCTCGGAACCGTTGTCGGTACATTTCGGGGGTGAGTCCGTACCGGCCCACGAGGGCTTCCTTCATGTGGCTGTAGGAGTTCATGACCGCGGAGGGCAGATCGAGCAGAGTGTCCCTTCCTTCGCTTAAGAACCGGCCCCATAGGCCAGCCCCCCAATCCTTCTGCGGGACTCGGTGAGAGGTCATGGCGACTTCGTAGGCTTTAAACCACTGCTGGATATCATCGTTCTTATAATACTCCTTGACCACATCCTTGGGGATGTGAACTTTGGTTTCCCCAGCGGGAGCGGGCTGGGGATTCCCGGGCGGCTGTGACTTTTCGTGTCTAGCCCGCCACTCAATTTCCTTCAGGCCGCGTTCATGTTCTAGCTGGAGTTTCTTTTCGTCGTGCTCCCTTTGGAGTCTCTTCTCTTCGAGTTCCCCTTGTAGCCGTAACTGCTCGACGGCTAACTTCTTCTCTGCCAGTTTTATCTCTCCCTCGATTTTTAGTTTTGCCAGTTCCAGTTCGTGGTTGCGGCTTCTCTCTCGGTCCGCTAGTTCCTCGGAGGACAGGTTCCCCTCTGGTCCGTTGTTTCTCGCCGGGGTGCTTGTTTGTTCATGGGTAGAGTCTCTTTCCGTTTGGGTCGGGGGCGCCCCCGTCTCGACCCAGGCTTTCAGTACTTTCTGGTAGTCTTCCTTTGTGCTCAGTCCGGTGGTAGCGATGCCAAGGTCTTTGCAAAACTGTTTTAGTTCTCTATGCGTGTAATAGTCCAATTGATCTTCTCGGAACGGTGAGCTTATTTCGGTACCTGTGGCACCCAGGGAGGTTTCTCCTTCCATTTCTGTTTGGTAGTGCGTCAGTCGTTTACTGCACGCTCTCCTTCGGTGTCGGCTCGGATCCCGTCGTCTGCCACCAAATGTTGGAAAGGCGCCCGCCGGAAGGGGGTTCGATACACGTCTTGCCCACCCCTTCGACCCACCTCTCCCAAGTAAGCCGAGCCAGGCGCGCACACCCTGATCTGCACTGTGAACAGAGGGACACCACACGTATTCTTTGTAGGACGATAAGTTCTTTTATCGATGATTTCAGGGATCTTTATGACCCAAAAGGCAAATAGTACAGCAGTGGCACAACGTACCACAAATCAGTCGTGGGGAATGGGGGGTAGCGGGACAGTCTTTCAAGATAGTGTCTCTGCGAAATACCAGGCGGAAGCTCACAATCCTCGAGCTGGAGGGTGTCGTGTCTCTGGGCGATCTCTTATCGAGTCGTCCTCAAGGGGAGCGCCGCGAGTCTCTCAGCAGGCACAGGTGGTCGGAGTTCAGGAGCCGCGATTCCGTCCGCAGGGCTCAGATGGTTCAATAGCTGGGGGGCCGCGAGTCACTCAGCAGGCCTAGGTGGATCAGTGTTCGGGAGCCGCGACCTCGTCCGCAGGGCTCAGATGGTTCAATAGCAAGAGGCCGCGAGTCACTCAGCAGGCCCAGGGGACTTCAGCGTTCAGGAGCCGCGACAGCGTCAGCAGGCTCAGATGGTTCCAGGTCTTCTCTCTCCTTGTTCCTCCGGCACCCCTTGTTATACTCCGCTGGTTCTTTGAAGTCCGGAGTGCTCGCAGGGGGGGGACTGGGGTGACGGAGGGGGGTCGGCGGGATTTCCTGCCGCTCACTTCTTTGGTCTTTTCAGGTGGGTCTGGGAGGGACCCCAGACGTTCGGTAGGGGAGGCGCCTGCTCCCCAGGGGCCTGGTGGCCGATTGAGTCCTCCCGGGGAAGGCGACCCGAGGTGTGACTGGGCTGGCGCCTCTGGGTCTGGCTCGAGGGTTCCCGAGACAATTATGACAACGAATGTAGGAAACTTCTAGGTGACCGTAGAAATTATGGGATCCTACAGGAAGACCCGACTGAATCAATCAGAATCAGAATCGTCACCATGGTCGAGGAAGCCCTAGCTAATGATTGGATCTCCAAGAAAGAGGCTGAATTTCTGGTCAACAAGAATCCCAGGGTACCTTATTTCTACACGATACCGAAGATCCATAAAAACCTCGGATCCCCCCCAGGTAGACCTATTGTTTCCGGGGTCAATTCCATTCTGGAACCCCTATCCAGATTTGCGGATGCCTTCCTTCGCCCCTTGGTTCAGGCAACCAGCACTTATTTACGAGACACTAAGAATGTCTTGCAACTACTGCAGGATATTGATTTTGACCCTACCAAGAATCTACTCATGGGACTCGATGTAGAGAGCCTGTATACTAGTCTCCCACATGAGGAAACGCTGCTCATCATCGAGGAAGAACTGTTTTCCGCTCCTTGGGAATATCAGACACCACGCAACCTAGTGATGGAATGTGTCTCCCTGGCACTCACCCGGAACTTTTTCATGTATGCTAAAGACATATATGAACAAAGGCACGGTACCAGCATGGGGAGTACCTTTGCCCCAAGTCTGGCTGGCCTCTATGTACACCATCTAGAGGCCACCAGAATTTTGCACATCACTAACCCTTTCCTCACACACATCAAAGTCTGGAAAAGATATATAGACGATGTCCTGGTCATATGGGAGGGTGATGCGGACTCAACTGAGGCCTTCATGTCATGGCTAAACCAACAAAATGCCTTTCTTAAATTTACTCATACAGTTTCAACCAACAACTTGGTCTTCCTGGATCTTAACATCTATCCAGAAGAGGGCAGATTGAAAACCACCACACATTTTAAAGCAACGGCGAAAAATTGCTTACTCCTGTTCGATAGCTTCCACCCCCGACACCTGAGAGAGAACCTACCATATGGACAATTCCTCCGCTTACAGCAGTGGCGGTGCGTCCATTAAGGGCGCTGGGGCGTTGCCCCACAAGCCGCCCGCACCAGCAGCTCCCTCTGCGTCAATCATGTCAGTCACAGTCAGCAGACAGCATGAACTCGGACTGCCCACCCCCTTCAGATTCTGAAGGGGGAGGGCGGTCCGACGTCATGCTGCTGAGTGACTGACAATACATGCAGCAGACCAGGGGTGGCGCAGAGCGCACAGCAGGCAGCAGTGCGCATGCTGGGTGAAGGAGGCGAATTTTCGCTCCGTGCCCAGTCATGCGCACTACTGTCTACTGTGGCTGGCGCATGCCCATTAGGAGAGCGAGGGTTGAGCAAAGGCTCAAACCTCGGTCTCCTAATGGGCAGGTGGGCGGTGAGTCACCCTGCTCTAAGCCAATGCTGGCGCTGCTGGAGCAGCGTCAGTATTGGCTTAGAGTGGTTGCCAACCAGTGCTGTTGCCTGTTCCTAAGTTAGAAGAGGCGCCAACGGGACCCGGCCGAGAAGCAGAGAGGCGCCGCGCGGTCCGGACCTGGTCTGGTAAGCTAAAGTTTAGCTTTCTTTTTTAAATTGTAATCCCCCCACCCCCGGCGACCTCCTCCCCTCTCCCGCTAGTATTGCGAGTAGTAGTGAAGTTGTATAGTTGTATTGTCAAGCTGACTGTGTTTACATTGCCTTTCGTGAGAGATACTGCCGAGTCAAGAAACATGGACATTGAGATGTTAAGAATGCTGAATTATTCCCAGAACTGATCTCTGATCTACGTGGAGTTCTTAGAGAAGGTGCAGTAACACTGCACTCCAAGCATTTTTCGTTTAATCTGGAAAACGCAATAGCTTATTTGTCGAGTTTAGATTAGAATATTAAGCAAACAATCGGGGAAGTTCGAAAGTTTGTTTTCCCGAAGTCGGATGACTGAAACTTCGTTTATCATGCAATTGAAAGCAGCGCCAAAATAAATACACTTAATGTTAATTAAGAGAGACTTGTCAGTAGGGCTGGAGAACTCACACATACAGAAACCAAAAAGACAATGTTCTGGGCAGGTTCTTTTACCCCTGCGCATGGCCAGATAGCAACCTGTCATTTTTTTACAATGCATAGCATTACAGTATCGAAATATACTTCCATCCATCCTATGTCTCTTCATATCTACCCCGGCAAACCAATACTTTGTTTGCCATTGCATAGGGAACTATTGTTTCATCTAAGGGATAGCTTAATGAAATATTTGATTTCACTTAATTTATATAATTCCAAATTTCACACTGGTTATGATTAAATCCCCTTTTTTTCAAATTTAATGTATTATTATAATTATTTGCCAGTGTCTAGAGTTAGCATTAGGGTAAGAGTTCCTTACTTTATAAAATGTTGCTGGGGATATTGTGAGAGGTAGGTTAGGATTTTGCAAGTAGTGAAGTTGTATAGTTGTACAGTTTATTTCCTAGGCTGATTTTAGGCTTACTTGTGAAGGAAAGGATGTCTGGGTAGACCGCTTTTTTAATAAATTGTTTCCTTAGTCAACCAGTCTATAATTGATGAGAGAGAAGACACATTGTTTTAACACTGCATAATCTTCTACTGTACGGAATTTCCGTTTAGAATACACCAAGGTCTGGACGAGGTGCCTGTAAATCGTCTGTAGTATTATCTCTTCTGTAAAAAGAAACGTGTCAGCCGCATAGGGCACAATGTAAACACTCTGCTTTTAGGGTTGTGTGTGATGCGTGTGTATGAGTGCGTTCGGTTATATGCTCGGTGTGCGCGTCTGTGGCGAGTGTGTGAATGCAGGCCTCTCGAAGCTTAGAACTTTTTCAGCTTGTCTGTAATTGTATGTGTATCTGTGAGGGAACTGGGTTTCAGTCTGGGTTTTTATTTCTGTACCATTCAATGTGCATGTATTTTTTCCAATCGTTTGTGTTTGGACTGCAATTAATGGTTGTTTTTATGTCATCTATGTTTTTTACTTTATTTAAAATGGCCGGTTTAGATGGGCTGTTTCCAAAGAACATGGAGAGTTTTATATATTGAACATGAAGTGTTTACACTGTAAGATTGTTGTGATATCTTACTGATACATGATTTTAGAAACCTTGATTTGACTGGGGGTGGGGGAGGGATCATATAAGTATTACTTTACTGAATGGGGCACTGAGCAAATTGGTTTTACACTACTACATTAAATTACATCACACAATCACTGTTATATAACATTAGGCATATGTCAGTGGTGTAGCGCGTGCCACAGGCCCTCATGTCCCGGAAGAGAAGAGCGTGCCCACACCCTCTACTCCCGCTGACCGCTGGCTGCGCAGTAAAATGCACCAATAATCAGGCTGCCGCCGTTCCCCAGACCAACGTGCCCCAGCGCGAATGCTCCTGCTGTCTCATTGAAAAGCTATGCCAATGCAGTAATAGTTCTGAGACAGTGATTTGTCCGAATCGCGCATTTTTTATAACAAAATTCCAAAGCAAGAAATGGCGCGGAAGTGTCGCGGGTCAAATGGCAGGGTTGTCACCAAGCAACCTTTCTACTCTATGGTACGCATGCATGCACGTATTTTGCAGCTGCACAATTCTCCAGTGACAAGAGCACAGGTGTGTTGGAAGTGTGATGGAGTGTGTGTGCATGCACTAATGGTGTGCATGTGTGTGTATGTGAAGTGGGCTGCTTATCTGTCATTAAAAACAAGAAACTGCAGTTTGCCATAACCTGTAGCAGAATATTTCAAAGCCATTCACCAAATCGTGCTTGAAGCTCAGCAGTCGAAACATAACGGGAAAAAGTACTTAACAGCCTTTCATTTTCTCATTTCACTCGTTATGAAGAAAATAGCTGATCTATTGCAGCCAACCCCGGTAGGTTTTTCGGGCTCGCTCGCTACGCTCGCTCGCCTCAGTGCAGTACCACGATAACTTTCCGCCTCACCACTTTCAAATGTCACCAGCCGCCACTGGCTTACAGAGAAATTGCACTGAAACCAATGAGTTTAAGAGACAAGCATCTGAACTGCGCCAAAAACTGATCAAACGAAATTATCCAGACAAAATCATTGACAAAGCTCTAAAAAGAGCAAGGAATAATAACAGAGAAGCCCTTTTGGAAGGCAAAGTGATCACCCTGGCTGAAGATAGACCTATCTGTGTAACCACGTATAACACGCATTCCAATCAAATCACGAAGATAGTAAATAGACACTGGCGACTTCTCAATAGTTGCGGTCTGAATATCACCAAACCGATGTTTGCACACAAAAGGGGCAAGAATTTGAGAGACATGCTTGTCCACACCAGACCCAGGAACACACCTCGACCTTTAATGGAAGGTTTGCTACCACCAATACAAGGACACCACCCATGCGGTAACTGCAGCACATGTCACCTTACGAGAAAAAGCAAACATATAAAATTCCGTAATGGTGAAAGGTGGGACCAGAGAAGCTTTACTAATTGTAATAGTAAGAATGTGGTCTACCTTATCACCTGCCCATGTGGCCTTGAATATGCGGGGATGACCACTAGACCAATCAAGATACGAGTAGGTGAACACCGTAGCAATGTCCGATGTGGAAGGAGCACTACCAAGATGTCCAGTCACTACATATCCAGTGGACATGGCATAGACGACTTGAGGTGGACAGTGATCGAGCAACTGGGTGGTGAACACGGTCTCCTTGAAAAGGAACAGCGTTGGGTCTTCCATCTTGGGACCCACATCGACGGATTAAATGATGAAATACCATGGAACCAATTCCATCTTTGACAATGTCTATGTTGATACCCTAATGTAGCAGCCTCCTTTCTCCTCCGTTACCCTAAAGGGTTCTGTCCCTTGCTGTATCTGCATTATCCCACTCCAGGTGTTACTGTACCTGTACCTGGTCTCCCATTAATAAATTCTGGTGCTATCAGTTGCATCCGCATCTTGTCACTGTAGGCATTATTGTATGTTAACCTGGCTTCCCATTAACGACAGGAAGCCCTCTATCATCTTATTAACTCCCTTTACTACGCCTGACACTTGGCATTTACCCGGGACCCTATTGATTGTGTCTCGTGGGTTTGACCACCTTTAATTAGGGGGGCCCCCTATATTATCCCATAACTCTCCAAACATACTGGTTTTGCTTAATTGCCTCGCCGGTGGTTTGATACATTTTCTCCTCCTAGTATGGATTCCACCGCCATGGCCTCCGTTATTTTAAATGCCTCTTAGCGGTTTCTTGCCAGTAGTTGTTAACTTGTCGAGTTTCCCGTATTCATGTTTGTAATTATTTTGTTATTTATGTTGGGTCCCATCATTTTTACTCCTGGACCCGGCCGGTACCTCTCTGGTTCCGGGTCACTACAGACAGCGCTAGCGGCTGAACAGACTTTTTTCGTTTAACACGAACCCTACCGGTCGGCTTCCGGTTCCGGGTCTTGAAACATAGAGCCAGCAGACTAACGCGCAATGGTTCATCCACCATTTTCGCGTGCTTAACCTTGATTGAAGGGACTATTTAAACCCTCACGCCCAAGCTCATTATCATCTACGGAGCCGACCGGGGTGGTTGATCTGGTGGACTATATTCCAGGGATTCGTAAGTATGGCACAGCCGGTACCTGTAGGGACTCCCTACTTTGGATAACTTCCATGCCATTTCTATGACCGATGGGGCATTTTCTTGTTTCTTCTAATTTTACCTATTCAGATAGCCAAGTGGGCAATCCCACCACCCGGTTTCCGAGCTCATGAGGCAATTTTCTCTATACAGCAAGTATGTTATTTTTTTGACGTATTCCCACTGGCATGGATTACAATCATTGATGGGTATTTTTAGAACTTAGGAACTCTGTTCCTTTCTGAATAGAGTGTGTGCTTTTTGTTACGTGTTTGTTCGTCTGAAGTCGATGTCTATGTGTTACACAGTATTTTTCACCACAGATCACGTGATAACGTTATGGATAGCGTTAAGAGGCGATTATTGTATCACTTCTTTTTCAGATCACTATTCACACACGATGGATTGATCCTCGATCTACGTGACGTATGGTTTCTTTCCCTTTTTGTTTTCTAGGTTATTGGACCATATAAGACCTATCTAGGCATTATTGACCATAGGAGGTTATTTTCTTTCTATACTGATCTATTCTTTTTTTCATTTGGACACATCACAGTGAGTTTTAGGAAGGGATCCTTAAGGTCCTGAAGAAGAAGCTTGGGGAAGCTTCGAAACATGTCGGCACCATTAGGAGGCACAGCTCATTGAGGCATACTTCCTCCCCCTCCCCCCACTATTTTTACTAATACCAGCTCAAATGGTATAATAAATTTCGTTAGACCAAAGAGCCAGGTATTTTTTAAATTCACTTTTCCATTCACTCCTGACCCTTCCTCTCACACCCTTGCATCACACATAGTCGTTTCATTGATAACAGATAACAGTGCTCCCGCGTAGACGTAGGTCGTAGCACGCCCCGTCCCGTAGAGGGGCGGGAAGACCCCTATGATGAAGCATGACACCAAGGGCCCTTTCGGTGTGTGAGGGGTATTTAAACAACTTAATTTGTATTCTCCACGGCTGTGGGATACATCTAATACCCTTTGGGAGTCCTTTGACATATTCAACCTACGGGTGGATCCCTATGTTTATTAGCATTTGACCGGGAGGAAGTATCCACCTCCACCACTCGGATGAGTAGTACCTCTCTACTCCCTATTTTGTTTTTGTTTGTTACTTCCAGAGCGGCAGACTGCAACTGGGGAACCAGGTTGGAGTTTCTGCTTCAGCTCGACATTCTGTGATTGTGGTCAAATCACTTAATCTCTCCATGTCTACAACCAAAATGAATTTGATCTTGTGTGATGTAACCAATGCTCATGTAAAGCATTCCAATACCTGACAAGTCTGCACTATATAAAACTGCAAATACACAATAAATAAGTGTTTTGCACACTTCTGTCATTGGGCTACATGTGGGCTACATCTGGGTGATATTTGGGCTACATTTGGGCTCTTTTGTCTCTGGTGGCCATCTTGGGAGATTTATTTGTTATGAAGTTTCCTAATTTCCTCATTTACTGCAGTCTCCTCAGTGGGAATACTTTCAGTTTTTCATTTTGGCTCCATCAAGAAGGCATTCAGATGTGTCACACATTTGCCATCAATTCTGAATGTTAGCACTCTAGTTGCTCATTAGATCACTGTAGTAAAACTACTGCTCACCAGGGAAGTCTGCTGCTGGTATTCAAAGTGCATGTTTCAGTCTGCATGTCAGAATTTGTTTATGAAATAGAAGAGGATTTGAGAAGTCAAAATGTGCCCTAATTTTTCTTTCTGCAGAACTAATCATAACTTCTATGGCAAAATGAACCCCTTCATTTTGTTCCTTTGTAAATTAAATGTTTTAAGTGTTACCACTTTATTCCAATCAAGATGGCTTCAGGTGTGCCATACTTTTGTCATAAGTAAGACTGTTAGCGCTCTAGTTGTTCGTTAGAACACTCTGGGACATTCTGTCATTGGGCTATACTTGGGCTACATCTGGGTGATATTTGGGCTACATTTGGGCTCTTTTGTCTCTGGTGGCCATCTTGGGAGATTTATTTGTTATGAAGTTTCCTAATTTCCTCATTTACTGCAGTCTCCTCAGTAGGAAATACTTTCAGTTTTTTACTTGGTTCCATCAAGAAGGCATTCAGATGTGTCACACATTTGCCATACATTCTGAATGTTAGCACTCTAGTTGCTCATTAGATCACTGTAGTAAAGCTACTGCTCACCAGGGAAGTCTGCTGCTGGTATTCAAAGTGCATGTTTCAGTCTGAATGTCAGAATTTTTTTATGACATAGAAGAGGATTTGAGAAGTCAAAATGTGCCCTAATTTTTCTTTCTGCAGCACTAATCATAATTTCTATGGCAAAATGAATCCCCTCATTGTGTTCCTTTGTAAATTAAATGTTTTAAGTGTTACCACTTTATTCCATTCAAGATGGCTTCAGGTGTGCCATACTTTTGTCATAAGTAAGACTGTTAGCGCTCTAGTTGTTCGTTAGAACACTCTGGGACATTCTGTCATTGGGCTATACTTGGGCTACATCTGGGTGATATTTGGGCTACATTTGGGCTCTTTTGTCTCTGGTGGCTATTTTGGGAGTCTTATTTGTTATGATGTTTCCTAATTTCCTCATTTACTACAGTCTCCTCAGTAGGAAATACTTTCAGTTTTTTACTTTGATTCCATCAAGAAGGCATTCAGATGTGTCACAAATTTGCCATGAATTCAGAATGTTAGCACTCTAGTTGCTTATTAGATCACCGTAGTAAAGCTACTGCTCACCAGGGAAGTCTGCTGCTGGTATTGAAAGTGCATGTTTCAGTCTGCATGTCAGAATTTTTTAATGAAATAGAAGAGGATTTGAGAAGTCACTCAAAATGTGCCCTAATTTTTCTTTCTTCAGCACTAATCATACTTTCTATGGCAAAATGAACCCCCTCATTTTGTTCCTTTTTAAATTAAATGTTTTAAGAATTACCACTTTATTCCAACCAAGATGGCTTCAGGTGTGCCATACGTTTGTCATAAGTAGGACTGTTAGCGCTCTAGTTGTTCTTTAGAACACTCTGGGAAGCTGCAGTAGAACACAAAGGAATCAACTGACAGTCTCTGCCCTTGTTGGATGTACATGTTTTAATGAGAATGTCAGACTTCATTCTCACATGACTGAGGAAGATAATGTGAATTTACAGAAAATATGCTCTCAGTTAGCTTATAGATCACCTTCCAAATTTCTGTGGGAAAAGCATGAGAAAATAGATTTCTCTCAAACATGATTCATGATATCACAGCAGAAGGCTTTTTCACATGGTAAAATCACCTTAGAACACACCACAATTCCTAAAATGAGTATGGTACCATCAACAAATGATTTATAATATAACTAAAGTCTTAAAATCTTCTATTAACTGCAAGGCTTTTTAATGAGGTGCTATCATGTATATTGGTCCCAAGATGGCTGCCAACACTTCTTGGATGAAGTGCTGACAGCCAATCAGATCTCACAATGAGATGTGTGGTTAGGCTCCGCCCAGATATATATGTGATTTTACTTTTGATTTTCTCAGGAACTACTGAACGGATTTACACCATTTAAGCAAAAGGCACATGCCTGACCTGAGGACTACCTCTTTGCCAAATTTCAAGTAATTCTGTTCAGCTGTTCGGGCTGTACCTTCGACTAAAGGTCCTATGGGAAAATGCATGGGGAAAACGCATTTTGGGACCCCCCTTTTTTCTCAGCCCCCACTTGACGAATCACCCCGAGACTTTCAGGGTAGGAGCTGAGCGGAGCGCCCCATTAGTTTTGAAAATTTCCCGAAGATATGTCAACCGGCGCCAAAGTTATTCAAAATAGAATTTTCAGATTTCCTATGGGAACTCGGTCCTAACTATAACTATCTACTGGCGACCGCCAGTAGATAATAATCTACTGGCGGTCGCCAGTAGATAGTTATAGTTAGGACCTATTTTCCACAGGAAATCCGCAACATTCTATTCCCAATAAGTCTGGCACCGGTTGACGAATCCTCGCGAAATTTTCCAATATTTTGGCCAGCTCAGCTCCGCTCCTACCCTGAAAGTTTTGTGGTGATTCGTCAAGCAGGGGCCGAGAAAAAAAGGGGGTCCCAAAACGCATTTTCCCCATGCAATTTCCCATAGGATCTGTTGTCGCAGCTACGGCCCGAACCGCTGAACGGAATGACACCATATTTGGCAGTCCTCAGTTCAGACTTGTGCCTTTTGCATAAATGGTGTGAATTCGTTCAGTAGTTCCTGAGAAATTAGAGCTAAAAGTACATAAATATCTATGGCCGCGGAGGATCCGCGGACCGTACACGCACCGTACGCGCACCCTCCCCGAACCGAGCACGCACCCTCCCGATCGCACGCTGAATGCTAATTGGCTGTCGAGTGTCTCTCTACATTCGAAACCAGGAACTGTTGGCAGCCATTTTCTGCCTCGGTAGAAGCGAGGCTGAAGAAGCAAGGGGAAAAAGTGTGTAAAACATGGGGGCAGAGTGGAAATACTCTGACCCTCTAGAGGTGCTTAGGGGATCCCAGAAGAACCCCCTGGGGCCCCCCCTTTTTTTTTTTTTTTTAAACGGCGAAATGCGTACACGGTGCGCGCATCCTACTGCGTTGGATGCACGGATTCTCTCGCGGTGGGTTTGCGGATACAAGGGGAAAAAAATTAAATTGTTGGGAGATAAACATCAAGCTTAAGTGTTTTGTTCTTGAGTGGCTCTAAAAAGAGCTGTTGTGTTCATTGAGAGTTTTTGGTACTTATAAGTAAGTACCTATACAGAGTCTAAAGTTGTTGAGGAAGACTCTGTTTCCTTCATCAGTAAAGTGTACTCCATCTCTCCTATACATCTCTTGCATATGAAAGCGCAGATTGTCATTGTAAATGGACCCCATTCTGTAGTCTCGGAGAAAAGCAGAAACAGATGTATTCACATGTTTCCTAGCTTTCTCAATCTGTGGACAAAAATGATCGGACCAGTTCCATTTCTGCCTTTGGCATATGTTAGAATACACAAAGGCAGTTTTAGGGAAAAGTGAAATCAGTTCTGCAAAGGTGTCCTTCATAAGCATTTCCAGACCTACCCCAGTCAAAGTGCCTAGGTCATTGCCACCACAGTGCACTATTATGAGGTCAGGGTGTTGGATTTGCATGAAGGATTTCACCAATGTCATCAATTGGTGCCACTTTAACCCTCTCTGTCCAATCCATTTAATGTCTACATTTGGCAAACCTAGGTCTTTGTGAATGCCTTTGTTTTCTGCATACCTTTGGCTCCAGAAAATGTAGCTGTGTCCCACAATCCACACTGTAAGCATCTTGTAAGGAGGTCTGGATGCACTCAGATGGTCTCTGTAAATGAAATGGCAGTTTGGAAAGTAAGATGTTTCTAAAATGGTGGCTTAGATGCAATTTTGAAAAAAGGCAAGAAATCATTGGTTGTTTGACAACCTTCTACACTGAAAGGTAGGGTGCATATTTCTGTTTTTTAAACGTATTATTCTTATTGGTTAACAAAAACTGATTGTAAGGAACATTATATATGATAAGCTGATATGTTGAGAAGTCAAGCACACTTGCTGTTTTGATTTGCAACATTGTGTGTGCTGAACTTGTGACCTGTGTGCTCAGTACAGTGTTCCATGACCTGTTTCTATGGTAACGGGCAGAAGGCAGATTGGGGGAAGGGTTGAAGCTTGTCATTTGGAAAGGGTTGAAATGTTTAACCAATAGAAATGTGTGTTTGCTTTTGAATTTATGTGGGAAGGAATGTGATTTGATGTTTACATGTATATGTGTGGAAAATGAGAGGGAAACTTTGCCATTCTTTGGTTCTGCTGACAGGTGCACAGTGCAGAGATTCTGTATAAGAAAATCTGGTGTGTGACTGATATCTGGTGTGTGACTGATATACTTTTTAATCTACAAAACATCTTGAAAGGTGAGTTATTTAATTGTGAGGGGATGTATGTAGACTATTTTTATTTTAATCAGACTAATGTATTTCTTCTGCTAAAGTCTAGGGAGTACTTTTTTTCTCTACAATCTTATTGACAGTGTGTGTGCATGTAGAAACCATTTTGTGATAAGGATTTGTTTTTTTCATGTGTTTGTAGACCGATAACTATGCAGTTTTTATATTTTGGTAGAATTAGAAACCAGTCATTGTTTATGAATTTGTGAAATGAGTTTATGTTTCTGCAGTAAAATGTAGTACTCCTTGTAGATGAAGAAATGTGTTTTGGTATAGTGCAAGGGATAGTGTTGTTTGTCTAGAATCACACAGAGAGCCTGTGTGCATTTGAGAACCACTGTGAGAGAAGCATTTAGTAACATCTTGTATTTGCTGACAGATAACTCTTTTAAAACCTGTCATGTTGTCCAGTTTTAGTAGCATTAGAAGCCAGTCTTTGCTTATGCGTTGATTAAATGAGTCAGGCTTTGACACAAAAGTGCACTTTTGAAATATGCACATTGTGTGCAGTTCCCTTACCACTTCCACTGTAGTGAATGAGTTTTGGTAAACTCCTAGGGATAGTGGTGCTTGTCTAGAATCACACTGTGAGTCTGTGTGCATTTGGGAACCACTGTGAGAGAAGCGTTTGGTAACATTGTGTATTTCCTGACAGATAACTGTCTTAAAACCTGTCATGTTGTCAAGTTTTAGTAGCATTAGAAGCCAGTCTTTGCTTATGCGTTGATTAAATGAGTCAGGCATTGACACTAAAGTGCAGTCGTGAAATATGTAGATTGTGTGCAGTTCCCTTACCACTTCCACTGTAGTGAATGAGTTTTGGTAAACTCCTAGGGATAGTGGTGTTTGTGTAGAATCACACTGTGAGTGTGTGTGCATTTGGGAACCACTGTGAGAGAAGCATTTGGTAACATTGTGTATTTGCTGACAGATAACTATTTTAAAACCTGTCATGTTGTCAAGTTTTAGTAGCATTAGAAGCCAGTGTTTGCTTATGCATTGATAAAATGAGTCATGCTTTGACACTAAAGTGCAGTACCATGTAGTATTGTCTTCACTGCACCAGAACTGAAAATTTAAAAGTTTTACCCAGGCACTGTCCTAGAAGTAGTCTGATGATTTAGTCAGTTTCTAAGTACTTATGTTGTGAACCATTCATTACCAAATAGACTGCTTCAAATGTCTATGCAGTATGCATGTAGTTCTTTAACCACCTACACAGTTGTTTTTCACACCTTCAATTCCCTAGTCAGTATCCATACACTTCCAGGAAACACCCTGTCACTCCCTTTGCAGTCCTCTAGTGACCCATTCATTACCATGTACTAATTCATTCACTGTGCCAAAACCCAAACACTTATAAATTCACCAAGACACTCTCTTTCCAGTACTCTAATGATTCAGTCACTGCCTAAGTATTCATGCACTGAGCCAGGCCTTAGCACATGGACTGCTTCAAACCCCTATGCACTATGCATGCAGTCTTCTAACCACCTAGACACTTGTCTTTTACACTTTCAATTCCCTAGTCAGTATCCATATAGTCCAGCAAACATCCTGTCACTCCCTTTGCACTCTTCTAGTGACCCATTCAGTACCAAGTACTAATCCATTCCCTGCGCCAAAAGCCTACCACTTATAAATTCATCCAGGCACTCTCCTTGTTGTAGTCTAATCATTCAGTCAGTACCCAAGTACTCATGCAGTGAGCCAGGCCTTAGCACATGGACTGCTTTAAATGCCTATCCAGTATGCATTCAGTCCTCTAATCAGCTACACAGTTGTCTTTCACACCTTCAATTCCCCAGTTAGTATTCATACACTTCTAGCAAACACCCTGTTACTCACCCAGTGTGTCTCCTTTTAGTACTGTAATCATTCAGTCAGTTAGCATGTAGTCTTTTAGTGAGGTAGGCTTTAGGGCATGAACTGCTTCAAAGTAGTATGCACTATGTATGTAGTGTTTTAATCATCGTCACACTTGTGGTTCAGGGCTATAGTTTCTTAGTCAGTTTTTATATAAAATGTGTTTGTACAGTAATGGAATACTGTAAATTTGAAAGTTATTAATATACATTTATTTGTGATTCTTTTTTGCAGATACTGTTTTTCAACATTAAAATAGAGAAATTATGCCAGAAAAAAAAAGAAAAAGAACAGAGACAGGAGAATTATTTGAAGAAACATCAGCCACAAGTATTGAATGAACAAGATAATGTGGCTAAAAGGAAAAAATCTTCTGGTGAGATCACGAAGCAATTTATTAAAAATGTTTGTAGGAGCAAACAGAATGTAGATAATGCTGCAACTTCAGAGAATTTTTTAAGTAAGAAAAAAAATCAAAATAGGAGGAAAAGTAAAAAAGCAAATGTTCAGTCAAAGGAGATAAATTATGGTAAAAGAAGACAAAATCAGTATAAGGAATTACGCAAAAAAATATTTTACAAGAGAGTAGTGCATAATTTGCTGAAAGATGTGAAGAAATATAAAAAGAGAGCTTTATTTTATAAAAAGAAGAAGCATATTGAAAGCATTGTGGAAAAGGCTTTTGAAGTAAAAAGGAAACTGTTAATTTTAGTGTTAAACAGAATTCGATCACTAGATAAACCAATATATGTAATGAAGGCCAAAAGTAGGAGGAAAAGAGTTATTAATAAAAAAAAATGTGAATTTTTTGGGGCGAATGGAAACACAGTTCTAGTTCAGAGCCTTTTTTTAATGAAGAGAGTCCTTCACTGAGTGAAAAAATATTGTATGCAGTTGACACCAGTGGTAGAGGTTATGAGGTTAGTGATGGTTGTCCAATGGAGAAAGAGAAAATGGTTGAAAGAAATTTAGAAGAAGTGATAGCTGATGAAGTTTTAGGGAGACGTGCTAAAAACCCTGTGTACACTTGGGATTGCAGTAGTGTTTGTAGTGTACGACAGGAATCTATTGAAAAATTATGTAGTTTTTTACGAGCCTATACTAAAAAAAGTGTAAAACAAAAGATTAAGCTGTTGCAAGGACTAGACCCTTGCAGAGTGAGAAAACATAGTGGTTTGCAAGGTCATTCTCTGGCTTGTCTTTCTAGGAAAGTTTGTGAAAGTGTTTTTCACCATTTCAGAATGCTGGCAGTACATAATACTCAAATGCGGAAGTTAGTGAGAAGGTTGTATTATGCAAAAAGTCCAGCACTAAAGTTAAGTGAGTTGAACAGTGCTCTTTTGCGTGGGTCAGTTTCAGATGTGAAGCAGGTCTGTGAGGATATTGAGTTTTGTTACTTTGGGCCTCAGCAAGAGAGTGAAGAAACTGACACATTAGTAGAACAAAATGTTGAAGACAATGTAGAACCTGTAATTACAGAAAAATTTGAGGATGAAATCACAAAGTTTAAGAGAATTTCAGGTGAAAGACCAAATGTTTCTTGTATTTGTTGTCGGCGAAGTAACTATAAAAATCAGACTAGGGGTGTCAATCTGTATTTAAAACGTGAAACAGAAGATAATGAGAAGTGGATGGAATTTGCAACTTATTTGTTGGTAAAGGATTGTTTTGATTTGGGATGTGAGCAGCGTATTTGCAAATATTGTTAAACAAATTAGATGAGAATAAAATGCCTGCTAGAGCTGTTCATAATAATCTAGAGTTGGTTGCTATTCCTCCAGAGCTGATAGATTTAAATACGTATGAGTCTATTCTGATACAATGTGTTCACCCGTTTCAGGCTATTGTTCGTATGGAGCCCAAAACAGGTAAATTACTTCCATCAGAGTTGCAAAGAGGATTGAAAGGAAGAGTTGTGTATTTACCATTAGATTTAAGGAAAAATATTGAAACTATTGGTGTAGATCATGCAGAAAATGAGCCACTAGTCATTCTAGTTAATGGTGTTCCTACTAACAATAAGAAAATCTGGCAAGAGTTAGTGGATGTTAGAAAAGTGCAAAAGGCATCATTGTATCTGTTAAAAAATAATGAGTACTATAGAAATGTGTTTGTTGGAGAAGAAGAAATAGATTTAGCAGAAGATAGTGAAACATTAAGTGGACAAATTGAAAAAGTGGACATGTCCAGATGTGAAAAGATCTATGAACATTACAGTGTACATCCACTTCATTCCAAAGAGGTGATGGGGAATACGATTGAGTTGTTTCAAATGAAAAAAGCAACAGCATACATGAGTGTATGGGAAGAGAGCTTGGAAGCTCGTTGTTTCCCGCAGTTGTTTCCAACAGGAAAAGGTGGACGATATGATGAACGTCCTGTGCAGATTCCTGCATCTGAATATCGGACAACAAGATTATATGCAGAAGATCCAAGATTTCGACAATGTATCCCTTATATGTTTCATCTTCTGTTTGAAAGTGACTTGTCTGGACTTTCATATGCAGTAAATCACATTTTAAAAACTGGAATGCATCTTCAAAATGTAACTGCAAAGGATTTTATGGATAAAGTGCATCAGAGAGATGATCATTTAGAATCTCAGTTGATTAATCTGATGGCATGTCAGCGTGGGACTAATGAATATTGGTACCGTCGACATGGAGAACTGAAATGTATGCTACGGAACTTGGGAACTCCTACATTGTTTGTTACACTAAGCTGTGCTGAGTATGCTTGGGATGATTTACTTGAATTTCTTCGAGAGGCAAATTCCAATATAAAAAATATTGAATACAAGACACCTGGAGAATTGTGCTCTTTGGATCCTGTCAATGTATGCAGATATTTCAATCATAGATTTGAAGCTATGATGTCTTTCATCTACAATAAAAAGAATCCTCCTCTTGGAGAAGTTGTGGATTTCTTTTGGAGAAAGGAGTATCAAGCAAGAGGTGCTCCTCACATACATATGTTGTTATGGGTCAAGGACGCCCCCAAATTTGGAACAGATCCAGATGAAACTGTTTTGTCTTTCATTGAAGATTATGCTACATGTGCTCTTCCAAATAGCAGAGAAGAGAAAAACTTAAAACAACAAGTCTTACGATTTCAAAGCCACAGGTGTGGAAAATACTGTTGACTAAAGTACAAGTCAAAGGATAAGTTCTATACCAAATGTCGTTTTGGATTTCCACGTCCTGTATTATCCAAAGGAAGAGTGAACAGTTTTATGTCAGCTGTACGACATACCATCACAAGAAAGTCTCCGAAAAACACCTACAACTTAAGAAGTGAAGAATCAAAATACATAAATGACTACAATCCAGTTATTTTATCCATGTGGAACGCTAGCATGGATATTCAGTATGTTGCGGACAATTCCATTGCTGTTGCTCGATATGGAACGTCTTACATTACTAAATCAGAAAAGACTGAATTGAAAGAAATGTGGGAAGAGATTTCTCACGAGAAGACTCTAAGTAAGAAATTATACAGTTTCAGTTTGAAGATGTTATCGCATCGTGAAATTGGAGCATATGAATGTTCAGAACGGTTATCATCTGCAAGTCTATATTCCAAAAGTAGAAGAATCATTTGGGTGAGTCTAGGTCTTGCAGGAATGCGAAATCGGGTACTGTAATCTGTTCAAGAAATTGAATATTTAGCAGAAAATGACCCTGAAAGTACAGATATTTTGAAAACCAATATGTTGGACACATACTATCCAAAGAGAAGTCATCATCTTGAGAACATGTGTCTCTATGAAGTGCTGCAAAACTACACTTTTAAAAGGAATATTACAGAGAACATCAACGATGGAAAATATGGAGTGATTGGTTCTGAAGGATGTCAGGTGAAACAAAGGAAAGGAAATGTAATTAATCACAGAAAACTGAGTTGCGACACTGGTGACAAAAGGGAACTTTACTATTTAGCTCTTTTGCAAATGTTCAAACCATGGCGTTCTGAACTGGAATTACTTGGAGATTTTCCCAGCTATGAAGATTCATTTAATGCTTGTAAAGATAGCATACAATGCAAATTATGTCGAAATGTTGAATGATGAAATTGATCAAGAAGCTATAATTGCAGCTCAGATTGCTAGAGACGGTTCTCAAGACAGTCAAAGTTCTGCTGCAGTGAGTCAAGATCCACTAGGACAACCAATTGTTGAAAATGAAGCAGCGATTGCAATGAATGAGGTGGAAACAGCAATGTATCAAGCACAAGAAGATGCAATACAGTTAGGGAACTTGGAAGAGCAACTAAATGTTGAACAGAAACAAATATATCAGCAAGTGAAAGAGCAGATTGACCATGAATTACTTCATGAAAAGAGAGTGTGCTCATGTACATCATTTCAACCTATCCGAATGTATGTGAGTGGTCAAGCTGGAACAGGAAAGAGTTTCTTAATTAAAGTAATTACAAGTTATCTGCAAAAAACAACTGAGTCGCATTTGTCTTTTGTTGTCACTGCTCCAACTGGGTTGGCAGCACATAACATTAAAGGAATTACTTTACATTGTTTACTAATGCTGCCAGTAGAGCATGAGAGCAAATTGGAATACCACAAGCTATCTGGAGAAACTTGTTGTGAAGTTTCAAGAGTGTTGAAGAAAATGAAACTTCTCATTATTGATGAGGTGAGCATGGTTTCAAACTTGATGCTTGCCTTTGTGCATTTAAGAATGCAGCAAATTCTTAAAACAGAGTATGACGTGTTATTTGGAGGAAAACACGTCATAGTTTTTGGAGATCTACTGCAACTGACACCGGTAAAAGGACAACCGGTATTTAAAACACTTGCCCATGAAGATACCAGAAAGTCTCTTGGCAATGTTGGTAATGTGAACATTTGGAGTAATTTTGAATACAAAGAACTGACAACAAATATGCGACAGGCAAATGATGCTGAATATGGAAGTATTCTTCAAGATAGAAGAATTGGAATTCTTTAAAAAAAAAGGGAAAGAAGCTTTGGCGAGTCGATTACTTTGCAATGTCTTTCCAAATGAAAATGCAGTTCCTGCAAATGTGTACGTGGAAATTGCTAAAAATAAGTCAGTGATTTGCTTAATGCCAACACTGCGTGAGTGTTCAATATTCAACGAAGAATTATTAAAATTGGAGAATGAAGAAATTGTAAAAATGGAAGCCATCGATAAAATACTACATGAAGGAATCACTATTATTTTGACGGGTAAGTTGAGATCAAAACTAAATTGTTTAGAAAAAAAAATATCTAAAACTGCTGGTTTGGAAAGGACACTGTATACGTGTGTAAACTGTCGGGTAATTTTAAGGCGTAATTTGGATGTAGAGAAAGGTTTAGTTAATGGTGCAATGGGCAAAGTGGTGGATTTTGTGAATTATCAGAAAAGAGAAGGAATTGAATTTTTAAAAATTAAATTTGATCAAATTGATTAAGTTAAAGAAATTGGTCGTTGTTCAGTTCGTTTTTTGCTTGTTAAAGATTTATATGTCCGTAGGAAACAATTTCCATTTTCTCTGGCATATGCAGTGACTATTCATAAATCGCAAGGATTAAGTGTAGACAGTGCATTGGTGAACATTGGATCTACCGTATTTAAAGAGGGTATGTCATATGTTGCTTTGTCGCGAGTCAGAACATTATCTGTTTTTTTTTAAGTGATTTTGATGAAACAAAGGTTACTGCAGATGCAAACTGTGTAAAAGAGTATAATAGGTTAAGAAGGGTGTATGCTCCAAATTTAGGTCAATATCCTGTATTTGAAAAGCTTATGGTTGGTCGAAAAAGAAGGTTAGAGAATATCTGTTTGGAAGGTATCAAGAAAAGAAGAGAACAAGATAATGTTGTGATTGCAGGTAAAAAGAAATTGGACACTGTTGGAGAGATTGTTGGTTATCAGTTTGAAAATAGTTCTGGTGTCAACTGCTATGCTAATGTAGTGGTCAATGTTGTTTTTTATCTTGAAGGTTTGCAAGGACAAATCATGGAGAATCTGCAAAAAAGATTTTGTTCTCTGTTGCATTCTGTTTATGAAAAATTGACAACAGATCGAAGTAAAATACAATCTGTTTCAGATGTTCGTAATCTTTTGGATGTGTGTTCTGGTTCTACACAATTTACACAAAATATCCAACAAGATGCTCAGGAATTTTTAATGTATATGCTTACCATTTTTGAAAATGAAGGTGTAGAAATAGAAAATATTTTTGGCCTTTCTTACAAATGGGAACATGGTTGTGAAAATTGCATGTATACATGTAGCACCAATGTAGACACTGAGAGATTTCTGTATTTAACATTACCAGACTGTAAATCAGTTTCTTTCAATAAATTAGTTAAAGGTGCAAATCAAAACATGGAGTGTAGTCAATGTAAATCAGAAATGTTATCCACATTATTCTTAACAAAATATGGAAAATACATCATTTTAATGATGCAACGTTGTACAGCTGACAGAAGAAAATTGGATACTTTAATAAAGCAATTTGTAGCAGCACAACTATCAATATCAGGAAGGACTTTTGTAGCAATTGCTATCATTTTTCATGATGGTCCTTCCACCACATCTGGACATTACACTGCCTATCTAAAATGTGACAAAGGCTGGACACTTTGTAATGATGCCCAGTTGGATTTCAAACAACGTTTGCCTAGTGAATTACCAAATTCCTACCTAATATTTTTAAAGCCAAAGTTTTAGGAAGATAATTCACTCTCTGAGGAATGTATTATTATAATTTAATAGGACTACCATTGGACAATTTACATAAAGAAGAAGTGCAAAAATACCATTTGGCCTCAAGGAAAGGTATATTTTTGAATTATGGACCTTTTGGTGGTCATTTATTCGGTGATTATTCTAATGCAGCAACATTTACAGTTTGTATAAGTTAAAGTTATAAAATTTTGTAATCTGTAAGCATTTCATATATGTATGATTTGTATTTTCTGGTATTTTACTGACAATAGTATGTTGTTTTTTTTTTTAACAATCTTTCTGATTGTTTTTTTTTTGCCCGCTGTTAAGTGATGAGTACGATTGAAATCACTATTTCTAGTGAAATTCAATATATTCTGAGAACAGCAAAAAAGGCAAACACATTACTTTGTGGAAATTATGTTGTGTTGTAAAAAATGTATTATTACATGTTATAATTTTTTTTTCTTTTCTTTCACAGATCCAAATTTTAAAATAAGCAATTTTTAAGAATTTAGATTTGAATGAAAATGTGCAAAAAATGTGTACCATTTTTTATTCCTATTACTGTGAAGGTAAGTTTAACTAAGTCTCAATATGCAGAATGAGAAGGTCTGCAAGAAGCTACAAAGTGGAAACATATTTCTAAAAACACTCTGTTTATACCTATGTAGTTTTGAAATCTGACCATAATCAGATATCATGTGACCTGCAAAAAAAGAGACTTGAGGGAATCATATTATTTCCTATTTTAGCTATTGAAGGACCGCAATTATTTCAATCATTCTTCTTTGAACATCTTTGCAGACAAAACTCTGTGCTTACTTTTATCATTCGCAAGGAATTTTAAAAACGGAAATATGTCACTTTTTGTAACATAGTTATTGTGTAAGATACTGTTTCATATTTACAAAGAGAGGAAAAGGCACTCTGTGCACTTTTTATACTCCATGTAAATACAACCTCATCATGCACACCACTTTGTGTTGAAAGGGTGTTCTATAAGTGTTGTTGTGCATGATTGCACTGAATACTCATAGAACAAGACACATGTCTAGATTTATCAGAAATCATAAATCTCGATATGTGTGTGAATGGTGCACCATTCTAAAATTGGTGTAGGAAAGCACAACAAGGAGAATTGTTTTCATTTCTCCACATTTTTATATCTTCAATGCATGCTGAAATGTTCAGCATACATTGAAGGAGAAAAATGCATTTTTTCATTGTTTTTGTGCAGGAAGGTGTGTCTTCCTGGAGAAAAACAAACAGCACATGACACAGATATCCTTGCACTACGGTGCAAGGGTGCCTGTGTCACCACATGGCTGCAGTTTAAGCAGCCGTGCAGACAGAAGCATAGATTTGCAACATATTTATGTACATATGTTGCATCCCTGTGCTTCGGAAGTACTACAGCACACTGCAGTTAAAGAGGTTACTGTGTGATGCTGCAGCACTTCCTGATACTTCTGCACTTATACATTCACCATACGCTACTAATGCATTCATTCAGTCAATTACGTACTACACATACATTCATCTCAATTAACACTAACAAAGAAATTTAGCTCTTTTTTTAAACCAGGAAAGTTAGTTCTTACAAGAACTTTTTTTTTTCTTCTTTCTTTTATAATTGTTTTGGGGTTTTCTGAACAATTTTAATTTTTTCCGTTTTTCTGCAAAAAAAACTTTTTAAAAAAACAGGAGAACCAAACCATGAACTTCAGGGAACAATAAAAAATAAAAAAATAAAACTAGCAAATGTGACTTTCTTGCCGGCGGCAGATCAGATCGATCGACTGATCACCATAGCACAAAGTCTTATTGCACTTAGTGCAGAGCACTTTTAAAAATTGAAATTGAGGACGGATGTCCAAGGTTTGGGCTGATGGATGCACTCTTGATGTGCTCGGCTGCGATGAGGTGGATGGCGCAGGAGTGTTTCTCATCCGTCGGCACTCTTCTCGTGCAAGATTGTTTGGATGAAGGGTCCTCATGTGCTTTATCATACTTGCCGTGCCGTATGAGTATTTCTTGTTAGGATCCCCTCTCGATAGGACTCTTTTGCAAATCTTGCACGTGACCAAGGTGGCATTGGTCTTATTCTGCCCCTCGGGAAAAGTAAAACATTTCCACACCACTGAAGAAAAACGTTCTTTGGGTGGTACCTCTGGCAAAAATTCATCCTCAGAAGTATGAGGTGATGCAGGTGATGCCTGCTGTCCTGAAGCCATTTTTGGTTGAAAAAAGTTAGAGCTAAGTGTAAACTTAGTCTAAAAAATCTTCTTCTCTCCAAAGAGATGGTGCTCCAAAGAAGGTCAAAGAAGAATGATTGAAATGGGTGGGGTCTTTCAATAGTTAGAAGAGGAAGTGTAATGAACCAATCAAATCTCTTTTTTTGCAGGTCACATGGGATCCGTGCACCCTGCGTGTACGCAGCACGGACCCAGCGCGCATCCGCGAAATTGAATAAAAAAAGATTATAGGATTAGATGTAAAAATATATTAGTTTTAAGACTAGTTTAGAGTTTGTCTTCAATTAATATTCACATGAAATGCATACATATGTTTTTGTAAATGTTAAATACTTCGCGGGATCCGCGCACCCACCATAGACGCAGATGAAGCATCGCGGAAGCTCATAAACGTCGTGTTACGTACATCGAACGTGTCACGTATAGGCTGGGAGTCGCATTGGAATCGTGCAGTAACCACGTACCCGACGCATACCATGCGCGGATGCTATCACGTAGGGATCGAGAACGGTGCACATAGGGTGCACGGATCCAAAAACATTGACAAAAAATATATAAAATAAAGTTTTGAACATATAGTTAAAAAAATATTTTGAAAAATATAAAAAAATATGTTTGAAAAACCCATTAAGTTCAAATAATATTTTTTAATTTTTGAAAGAATTAATTGAAAAAATAAGTTTAAACAATGGTGATAAAAAAGTATTTAAAACAAAACAGATAATTAATGAAATTGACACACTGAATTTGAAAAATATAGAAATCCAATCAAAATCATTAAACATGATATCTTCAGAGATAAGTTATAGATAGGAATCAGCATTTAAAAAACCTTTGAAATTCACTGAAAAAAACAAAGGTTTCAGGGGCGTTATAGTTAGGAATCGGCATTTAAAAAAACTTAGAAATTCACTGAAAAAACCATAGGTTTCAGGGGCGTTATAGTTAGCTGGACTTTTCACTCGTACAAAACCCTAGAAATTCCCTTGTTATAGTTAGTTCAGCTAACTATAACTCGCGCCCCCGCAATGCACTGCTGATGACGTCACATATTACATCACTCATGACATGGTCAGTGACATCACTGATGACATCTCAAATGACATCACTGACGACATCACTGATGATGTCATCCATGTGATAAATTAGTGCATCTTCTCACACCCTAATATAACCTTTGATACACCGACTCAAAATTTCAGACGGCCATTCTCAAAACCATAGATACTCCAATACCAATAACTACATACCTACTCATTGACTCTTAGGTCTACATACACCTCCACTCACTCACCTGTACAGTCACTCATACTTACAGTCACTCTGTACAGGACTATCATATGCATTTATAAACCTATAAAGACACTCACACACTGCCAATCATCCATTGAGGTACTGACACACCTAGTCAGTTGTGCAAACAATTAAACAGTCTAATTTACTCACCTGTACAGTTAAACACACTCCAGTTCACTTACTCATAAAAATACTAACAAATTCTGACACTCTTATACAATTACTAATACAAGTACACACTCATCCATACAGGCAGTCTCACAATCACACACTCTCACATATACCCACTTATATACTCTTACACACATATATACTGCCATTCACATATGTAGTTACTGACACATGTACAACTGAGATATACATTCAATCACTAACACACTCATACATACACTCACCCAACCATACAGTCCATCACAGTTGCACTCTTAAAACCATGCACCATAGAATCACCCACTCACACATCTATGCAGAGAGCCACACACACCCTACCCACACAAACACTCAGGCACCAGTACAGATACTCAGACAACCAATCAATAACCCATATAGACACTCATATAAATATTCACAAAACCATGCAGCCACTTATACACCAACACACAGACACATACAGACATTCACACAGTTTAGTCACTAGCCTGCAGTAAGATACATTTAATGACTCACTTATAGAGTCAGTTACGCACCTAGAAAATCACCCATTCACACACTTATACACCCACTCATTCTTCCATAGGCCTTTCACTATAAATATATAAAACATATTTAAACTTTTAAGAAAAACACACATTCACTGGATGATGTAATCAGTGATGTCATTTGAGATGTCATCAGTGATGTCATCAGTGATGTCACTGACCATGTCATGAGTGATGTAATATGTGACGTCATCAGCAGTGCATTGCGGGGGCGCGAGTTATAGTTAGCTGAACTAACTATAACAGGGGAATTTCTAGCGTTTTGTACGAGTGAAAAGTCCAGCTAACTATAACGCCCCTGAAACGTATGGTTTTTTCAGGAAAAAAAAAATATACTCATTTAAAATTAGTGGAAAGGCCCAAAATAATTGTCAATAGGCTGGTGCCAAGTACCGAAGTACTGTCGCTGTATGCACTGCTCACTGCCAGTGTATCTCAGTACTGACCACATCAAAAACATTTTTTCTGTGAATGTACTTCTGTTTGAACATGCAGCAAATTCATCTTTCCCAACATAAAAAACAAACTGTTCGGCCATGGTATCTCGCTACTGACTTGGAGGACTTGCCAATGTACCTCAACCTTCACCTGCCATCACAAATGCGCAAAGATACATAGAACACTGTGAGAAGGTTTTAGAACCTTCTCCTAGGGGTCAGACTCCGCTCATTTCGGGAGCAAAATTAAACTTAATATATGTGTATGTCAATTTACATAGCTCCCCATCCTAATGATAACTTATTTCTAGGAGCTCTTATTTAGATGATCCAGTAACTGAGGGCCAGGGAGGTTAACTGACTTGGCAAGGATCTCACAATGTGGTGAAGTCAGGATGCATGACTTAAGATAACACAAGTCAATCATAAAGGGTAAGTGTGTGTGGCATGACAATGTGAACATGGCAGTTATCTCGTTTTTCTTTTTACCTGTGTGTATGTGTATATATATATATATATATATATATATATATATATATATATATTTCTTTCTCTTATATTTTTAGGTCTTGCCTACCAGACAGTGCATGTTGTGTTGGCGAAAAGACCTATTGTCAGATTACAGTGAGCTTAGAGCTCACCAATTGCTTACCATTGATTGGGTTTCTAGTCACTTTTATTTCCTTGCTTTTTATTAGTTAGCTTGTTTGGCTTTCCTTCCTCTTCTCTCTGCTGGAGCATGGCCACATTACTTGTGTCTTTCCGCCCACTCATTTTTCAGGCACAACTTATTTCTTTTTAGTTAAGCACTCTGTTAGAACTGGGGGTCTCTAGTTGGCAGAGGTAGGTACCTTTAACCAAATAGGGACCCTTGCTTCTAGTCAGGGTAAGGGGATACACTCCTAAAATAACCCCTGCTCACCCCCTTGGTAGCTTGGCACGAGCAGACAGGCTTATCTCAGAGGCAGTGTGTAAAGCATTTGTGAACACATACAGTAACCCAGTGACAACACTACAGATGGACACCACACAAGTTGTAGTATAAAAATAAGTATTTTTATATAGACTTAACACAAGACCACAAACGTCAAAAATCCACAATACTGTACTTTAAAATGGTAGAAATAGCTTAGTTCTCTTAAGATGTAAAATGCGACACTTTGAGTTCAAGGTACCTTAGGATGCATAACGCTATACAACAAAAGTGGTGCAGGGAAGGTGATGCATCGGTTCCTTACACGCAACAACGGTGATGCGTCGGTTCCCTACTGATGCTTAGGGGATGCATTGGTTCTTCTCTGCGAGGGGAGGTGACGCATCTGTTTCTTACTGCGCTTTCGTGGTGATGCGACCCGCAACGCCGTGATGCGATGAAGATCCGGTGCGATGAAACAAAGATGGCGTCTTCTCAGTAGTGGTGCGTCCATTAGGGCGTTGGGGCATAGCCCCCACGACCGCAGCATCTTTGAACTTAAGTAAACTGAATCAGTTTACTTAAGTTCAAAGAAGCAGAGGGAGAACTGACAATCATGTCAGTCAGCATGATGTCGGACCGCCAGTGGGCGGTCCGGCGTCATGTTGACTGACATGATCGTCAGACGGACCAGGTAGGGGCAACAGGCAGCAGCACAAGTGTGCATGATTGGGGAAGGTGAGTGAATTTTTGCTCCGTGCCCAGTCATGCGCACTAGTGTGTGCTCTGGCTGGCGCATGCACCTTAGGAGACTAAGGGTTGAGCAAAGGCTCAAACCTCGGTCTCCTAATGGGCAGGCGGGCGAGCAGTAACCGTGCCCTAAGCCAATCCTGGCGCTGCTGGCAGAGCCAGGATTGGCTGAGAGCCTGAGAGGGGCTGTACCGCTGTAGGCACCAACGAACGAACCAGATGCGGCGCGGACGTGCTCAGGACCTCAGCAGGTAGGATAACGATTTTTTAAAATTTATTTTAACACTCTCCCCACCCCCGCGAGCCACGACTGTTGACCACTCGTTCTGCAGCTCTCGGCGCCGCGCTGGGTGGGAGCAGATGTTTATTTTGTGCTGAAGGGGGAAAGTCTTTTTGCTAAGCTTGTACAAACATGAAAGGAGTCAGGGCTCAGAGAGGATTGTTGCTGCCCAATGTGCATGTGGCTCAAAAACACCAGGAACGAAGGGCATTGTCAACCTGTGTTTGCAAAGAAATATATATTAAAAAGGACAAAACCGAAATGGGTTGAAAAGCCATGCTTTGGAAAATGTCATTATATTTCATCAGCTCGGTGCAATGGTTTAATTCTGCGGGACTGGCAGAAAGGTGCTTTGCCTGGGCTATAAATTACCATGCCTGTACTTTTCATTCTATCTGCTTCAGAAAGCAGCCCCAGAGCCTGGGCTCCTATTGGGCCTGTCCTAGGGCTACAGTAATTGCCTGAAGACAACTGAAAATGATAGAATAATTGTCAAGAGAGACATTTTTAATGGGCAAGGTGATTTAAGTATGCATCAACAAGCTATGAGGGGAGAAGAGCTTGTTTATGATGCAAGCCAGTATAAACACAGTCGGGGCGATGACACACATAGCTGCACTTTCCTCAGTGACATGAGCAGGATCTCACCGCAAACACCAACAGATTCCTCCTCTGAACTGTAAGGACGAATAGGCAGCCGCAAGCTTCGTTAGTGCTGTGACGATTTTTTGCTTGGACTTTGATTCCTGTCTCTTTCGAATTCCCGCATCTTCTTAGTCTGTGAGTGATGGGTGAATGCTGGCTTAGTGATCTGTCAGGGAAGGGCGAGTAGTGTGCCTATGTGAATGCAGGGAGAGAGATGTATCTGTGCAAGTGCAAAGAGACTTGTCTGGCTACTTCCAGAGATGTATTCGCTAAGCCACCTCTTTCTCAAATTTGCTTGAGAATGCACCATTTGGCCACTCTTTTTTCAAAATTTTCTCGATCACCCCGTAGGTATTTCGGCCTCGCTCGCCACAGTGCAGTATTTACGCCCACCACTTTCAAATGTCACCAGCCACCCCTGCGTCTTCTTCTTGATGCGATATGATGCGTGCACGCCCGACGGCGACTCAACTATTCGTCTGAGCCGCAACAAGCCCTGTGAAACGCTGCCCGGTGATGCGGCAGCGTCTGATGCAACGTCGATCCTCTTCTCCGGTGATGCGAGGCACTTCGGCAATGATGCGACAACTGCAGCGGCGAGATGCTTTCACAGCAATGCGACGACAGCGGCTGCGACACGCTTCTCCGATGATGCGGCGGCGTCTGATGAGACGTCGATCCTCTTCTCCGGTGATGCGAGGCGCTTTCGCGTTGTGAAGCGGCAGTTCGGCAACACGCTTCTTCTTTGTGCGTCGCGCTTCCATCTCATTGCGACACGCAGTCCCTCAGAAAGCCCAACACAACTGCAGCCACTACCAAAGAACTCTTGGGGAGCTGGTGGGTGAAGTCTGTTGTCCCTGAGACTTCAGCAGGAGGCAAGCTCTTTCTCAAGCCCTTGGAGATCCTTCACAAGTTGAATAAAGCACACACAAAGTTCCTTTCTCCTCTCTTTGGCAGTCAGGCAACCACTGCAGGCCAATCCCTCATGCTTAGGGATAGTCTCTCCTCAGTCTCTCTGGTTCCTCTCCTCAGCAAAGGTTTCTTCTTGTTTCCCAAAAGTGATCTAAAGTTCTGGGTCCCCCCTTTATACTCATTTTATCTTTGTTCTCTGAAGGCAGAGAGGCCTTTGCCTAGTCCAAACCAGTTCTGGTCAGTCCTGGAGCACTTTGTTGACAAGACTCCCTCTTTCCTTTCACAGTGTAGACCAGGGACATCAGACGCACCATAGGAGGTGGAGCCAGCATTGTGGAGGGAAGGCACAGCCCTATTCAGGTCGCAGGTGCAACTCCTCCCACCCATCTACATGCAGATCTCTCTATTCAGCCCTGTGCTGACTCACCCTGTCTCCTGGATTCCCCCAGCCCCTGTCACTCAAACTCCAGACAAGGAATACACAACCTAGCAGAGGCAGGCTTGGATAGTTAGGCAAGAAAATACCTACTTTCTAAAAGTGGTATTTTCAAACACAGAATGTTAAAACCAACTCACTAAAAGATGCATTTTATCATTTTGTGTTCAGGCATACTAAACTCAAATTTCTACCTAGGTCCCTGAGTCAGTTAGGAGTATAAGATGTAATAATCAAACTGCTCATTCTGGCCCATGGGGAACAGGTAGCCTTGCAATAGGGAAAAGCGAAAATCGCTGTAATTCACTATTAGGACATGCCACACACATCCGGGCATATCCTACCTTTTACCTGCAATGCACCCTGGCCTTGGGCCTACCATAGGGGTGACTAATAAGCAGAAAAGGGAAGGTTTAGGGACTGGCAAGTGGGTGCACTTGCCCACTCAGCATGGCAGCACCAGACTGCACGCAGGCTCTGCAATGGCAGACCTGAGACATACTTTACAGGCTGCTTCTGTGGATGGCACAACCAGTGCTGCAAGCCCACCAGCAGCATTTGATTTACAAGCCCTGGGCACACCCAGTGCACTGTACTAGGGCCTGACAAGTAAACCAAATCAGCCAATCATGGAGTCACTAATCCATACATCAATTTACAATATGGAGAGCATATGCACATCTGAAAGAAACACGTTAGTTAGATTCCTCACCTTAGAATATCCCCAGGCGTCAGACTGGATCCGGAAGATTTTTCGTCAGCAATACCCCTTGCGCGTCGCTAGGCGTCGTCTGCGGCTCCGCGTCCGTCGTCGGCGTCGTGCGCCGGAATGACGTCGTCGGAGTACTTAGACGCCGCCCTCGCGCGCTGACGTCAGTTCTTCTTTTTTCCGCGCCAGTAAGCGCAGATCCGGGAGAGCTACCCCTTTAGTCACTTTTTGACTAACTTTTTTCGATCCTTTTTGATCTTGTCTCGACTCCGGTGCCGGTAGGATGCCTGGTTTTAAAGCCTGTGCTGGCTGTAGCCGCTTGATGTCGGTTACGGACCATCACCGCCGGTGTCTTTACTGCTTGGGCCTCGACCACGACGCGGAGTCGTGTTCGGACTGCAAGGCCCTGACCTCGAAGGCTAGACGGGAGCGGTCCCGTAAGCTTCTCGAGATTCGCCACTCGGCTCCGCGCCCCTCTCGATCCCGGTCCAGGAGGAGGTCCAAGGATCGGTCGCGGAGCCGCAGCCGACGTCATCATCGGTCGTCGGGATCCAAGTCTTCGGGTAAGTCGAAGCACTCCAAGAAGTCCAAGAGGCGATACCACTCTTCGGACTCCCCTCGCCCGTCGCGCGACTCGGCCGAGGGTCAGGGTGGTTCCACCCCCGCGGCTCCGGCGGAGCCGCAGGCGCCGCGCAAGTCCCCATACCCACCGGTCCCTGGGACTAACGCGACGCCGGCGGAAGTCAGTGCCTTCCTCTCGGCCATGAGGAGCCTGGCTCCGCCGTCGACGCCCGCTGGCGCGCCTTCGGGCCCCGCGGACCCGACCGGGCTGCCTTGCCTGCCGGCGGCTCCGGCGCCGTTGACGGCTCCGGCCTCGACGCCGCAAGCGCCCGAGGGACCCGTTCCCGAGTCCCCGCCGATGCCGGTCGACCTCGTCACGCCTCCTCCGCCGGCGTCGACACCGGTACCACCTCCGACGCCGACTCCGCTCGACGTCGAGCCCCAGTTCAGCCCCGCTCCGGGCCCGGCGCCGATACGGCGTCGATGGACGCCGCGTTCGGCGCCGCTGGAGACACATTATGTCTATCGCCCGGCTCCGCTCCTTTCTCCTGTATACCAGGAATCGGATGATGGGGACAACTGGGAGGGATCCGAGGATCCTATGGCCGTTTAGGCTCAAATGTCACAGGACTGGGCAGATGAACTGGGGGAGGCCAGTGGCCTGGATACCTCTCCGGACACTGGATTCGTCTCTCCTCCGACTGTGGCTTCGGAGGAGGGCGCTGCTTTCTCTGTGGTGCTGCGCAAGGCGGCCGCAGCCCTTGGGCTCGAGCTGCCTGCCGTGGCTGTGAGGACTAACGTCCTTACTGAGGTGCTTCAGTCTGCAGCAAGCTCCACTGAGCCTCTGCTGCAATTCAATGAGGCCCTCATTGACGTTCTGCAGGGCACCTGGTCCAAGCCCTCCACAGTTTCCCCTGTGGATAGGAACGTCGCCAGGCGCCACCGCCCTGCTCCGGGCGACCCCAGTTTTCTGTCCCAACACCCTACCCCCGAGAGCCGGGTTATCCAGGACTCTACCTCCCAATCCTCCTTCCCGACCGCCCCGCCGGACCGGGATTCCAAGAGACTGGAACAGTTTGGTAAGAAGCTGTTCTCCTCCCTTAGTTTGGGCCTGCGGTCTTTGAACACCGCCTGTCTCTTGGACCGTTATTCCCACTCTCTGTGGGATGCGGTGGAGGACGTGCTGCCCCTGTGTCCGGAGGAGGTCCGGACACGACTTACCCAGGCTCTGGCCGATGGGAGGGATGCAGCGCGTCATGCTATCCGATGTGGGCTTGACACTACGGACTCGCTGGGTAGGGCGATTTCTACCACAGTGGCGCTTAGACGTCACGCCTGGCTGCAGTCCACGTCATTTTCGGGCGATGTCCAGAGCACTCTCATGGACATGCCCTTTGATGGCACTCGCCTTTTTGGCGAGAAAGCGGACAGTGCGCTGAACCGCTTTAAGGACTCCCGGGCTACGGCCAAGTCCTTGGGCCTCTCGGCCCCGCGGTCGCAAACTTCCGCCTTTCGCCCCTTTCGTGGCCAAGGAAGGGGTGCCTCCTCACGTGCGCCTAGCCACCAGCCGCAGAACCAACCTGCGCGCGGACGTGGTTTCCGCCGAGGCGGTTCTGGAGGACGACGAGGTCAGCCCACATCCACCCCGGCAGCATCCGCCTCAAAGCCTTCCTAGTCCGAGCTTTCAGGCCCATTCCACGCCAGTGGGTGGCAGAGTTTGCCATCACCTGCTCCACTGGCGGTCCATCACATCGGACAGGTGGGTGTTGCAAATCGTCCGAAGGGGCTACTCCCTCCCCTTCGAGACGACCCCTCCAGCCATGCCACCGCAGCACCACCGTATCTCGGGGGATCATTTGAATCTTCTCCACGAGGAAGTTTCGGCCCTCTTGGCCAAGGGGGCCGTCGAGCGCGTTCCGAGCCCAGAAGTAGGTCGTGGTTGTTATTCCCACTACTTCCTGGTTCCCAAGAAGGGCAAAGGGGGCCTACGCCCTATCTTGGACCTCCGGAACGTCAATGCCTTCCTCCAGAAGGAAAGGTTCAAGATGTTGACTTTGGCTCAGGTTCTAGCTGCCCTAGACCCCGGAGACTGGATGGTAGCGTTGGACTTGCAGGACGCATATTTCCACATCCCCATCCTGCCGGCCCACCGGCGTTACCTGCGGTTCACGGTGGGCCAAGAGCACGTTCAGTTTACCGTGCTCCCCTTCGGCCTCACCAGTGCCCCTCGGGTGTTCACGAAAGTGATGGCGGTGGTCGCAGCTCATCTGCGCAGATCAGGGGTTCCAGTCTTCCCCTATCTCGACGACTGGTTGTTGAAGGCGGGCTCGCCCCAGGCAGTCGTCTCCCACCTCCAGACTACGGCAGATCTCCTGCATTTGCTGGGATTTTCCATCAACGTGCCGAAGTCACACCTGAGTCCCTCTCAGAAGCTCCTCTTCATCGGAGCGGTTCTCGATTCGGCGCAGTTCCGGGTCTATCCACCGGAACAGCGGGTCCGGGATATTCAGGCCCTGATTCCCATCTTTCGGCCTCTATCCTGGGTTTCAGTCAGGCTAGTGTTGCGGCTTCTGGGGCTGATGGCCTCCTGCATCCTACTAGTGCATCACGCCAGGCGGCGCATGTGGGCTCTGCAGTGGGACCTGAAGTTTCAGTGGGCCCAGCATCACGGCAACCTGTCCGACCTGTCTTGATCTCGGAGGGCACTGCACAACAGTTGCAGTGGTGGCTCACGGACCGCGATTGGGTCAAGGGCAAGAGCCTCTCCCTTCCCCAACCGGAGCATGTCGTAGTGACGGATGCGTCCCTCCTGGGATGGGGTGGCCATATGGGAGAGGCGGAGATCAGAGGCCTCTGGTCTCCGGCGGAGTCTCGTCTCCACATCAACCTGTTGGAGTTGAGAGCGATCCGACTTGCACTGAAAGCCTTCCTTCCCTCTGTCCGGGGAAGTGTTGTGCAGGTGTTCACAGACAACACCACCGCCATGTGGTATTGCAACAAACAGGGCGGGGTGGGGTCGTGGACCCTTTGTCAGGAGGCTCTGCGCCTCTGGACGTGGCTGGAACACCAGGGCGTCACCCTAGTTGTTCACTTCTGGCGGGCTCTCTGAACGCCAGAGCAGACGAACTCAGCCGCCGGTGCATGATGGATCACGAATGGCGTCTGAACTCCGAAGTGGCGCAAGGTCTCTTTCAGCAGTGGGGAGGGCCTTGGTTAGATCTATTGGCCACCGCAGAGAACGTGCAATGTCAGCAGTTCTGCGCGTTGGAATTTTCAAGGCGGCACTCGCTCGGCGACGCTTTTCGTCACGAGTGGAGATGCGGTCTGTTGTACGCCTTTCCGCCTATACCACTTCTGCCCAGAGTGCTGAAGAAGATCAGGCACGACCGGGCCCAAGTCATCTTGGTGGCTCCGGATTGGGCACGAAGGTACTGGTATCCCGAGCTACTCAGTATGTTGACCGATCCTCCGATACGTCTGCCCCTTCGGGAGGATCGTCTGTCGCAGCAGCAGGGGACGGTCCTCCACCCGAACCTGTCCAGCCTCCACCTCCATGCGTGGAGATTGAGCGGCGGCAGTTGATGCCATTTGACTTGCCTCCTGAAGTCTGTGATATCATTCTGGCAGCCAGGCGTCCCTCCACAAAGACGGTATACGCCTGCCGGTGGAACAAATTTGTGGCATGGTGCACAGCAAAGGCTGTGGATCCCCTTTCCGCCCCTCTTTCTGAGGTTCTACTGTTTCTTCTTTCTTTGGCCCAGCAGGGCTCTGCCCTGGGCACCCTGAAAGGTTATCTTGCTGCCATCTCTGCCTTCTTGCGGCTTCCTGATCAGCCTTCTCTTTTCAAGTCCCCTGTAGTTACACGCTTTCTAAAAGGCATTACTCACACGTTCCCTCCTGTCCCTTTTGTAATGCCTCAGTGGGACTTGAATCTTGTTCTCACATTTCTAATGTGTGCTCCCTTTGAGCCTCTTCATAATTGTCCTCTTCGTCTGCTGACGCTTAAGACTGCTTTTCTGGTAGCCATCACCTCGGCTAGACGGGTGAGTGAGCTCCAGGCTTTATCTTCAAAGCCTCCTTTTCTCTCTGTTCATCCGGACAAGGTTGTCCTTCGGCCTCGTCCTTCCTTTCTTCCGAAAGTGGTGACTCCAGTTCATCTTCGGCAGTCTGTCACCTTGCCCACCTTCTTTCCGCCTCCGCATCCTTCCAAAGAGGAAGAGAGGCTCCACCGTCTGGACCCAAAACGTGCGCTCTCCTTTTATCTGGACCGCACAAAGCAGTTCCGGGTGGACGACCAACTTTTCGTTAGATACGTGGGTGCTAAGAAGGGGAAAGCTGTGCACAAACGGACCATCTCTCGGTGGGTCGTTTTGTGCATCAAAATTTGTTACTCCTTGGCAAAAAAGGACCCTCCTGCTGGGCTGCGCGCCCATTCTACTCGGGCCACAGCGGCTACTACTGCTTTGGGACGGGGTGTCCCTTTGCAGGACATCTGTCAGGCGGCGACGTGGGCTTCGCTACACACGTTTGCCAGACATTATTGCCTTGACAGCCAAGTAAGGAGGGATGGCTTCTTTGGCCGTTCTGTCCTCCAGGACTTTCTGGTGTGATCTTGGTTCGCAGACCCACCACCGGGGATAGTATTGCTTGGGTATCTATTCTAAGGTGAGGAATCTAACTAACGTGTTTCTTTCAGATGAACAAGTTACTTACCTTCGGTAACGATGTATCTGTAAGAAACATTAGTTAGTTAGATTCCTCACCGACCCACCCATCCTCCACGTTCTGCGAACTGACATCTAGGGTTAAGGTTATCCTTTTCAGGCCCCTAGATTTTATTTTTGGCACCAGTGTCGGTCTCTGCATGGCTCTGCGTTCCTGGCGCGGAAAGCTATGTACAAGAACTGACGTCAGCGCGCGAGGGCGGCGTCTAAGTACTCCGACGACGTCATTCCGGCGCACGACGCCGACGACGGACGCGGAGCCGCAGACGACGCCTAGCGACGCGCAAGGGGTATTGCTCACGAAAAATCTTCCGGATCCAGTCTGACGCCTGGGGATATTCTAAGCTGAGGAATCTAACTAACTAATGTTTCTTACAGATACATCGTTACCGAAGGTAAGTAACTTGTTCTTTAGCACTGATCAGCAGTGGTAAAGTGCCCAGAGTCATAAAACAGCCAACAACAGGTCAGAAACAATAAAGGAGGAAGGCAAAAAGTTCAGGGATGACCCTGCAAAAAGGGCCAAGTCCAACACAACCCCCTTCCAGCCAAAACGCAGGGTAGACCAATCACTACCTTGATGGGCTTCCCTGCTTTGGGCGATAGAACATGGACCTGGCCCGTAACTGCAGGGGCATATTCCAGTTCTACGCCACTCTGAACCCATTTCAATCCCTCTGTCCATACTCTCAGGGCTCACCAAGCTAACCCATGGGGAACCCTTCTCCACACCTGTGGACACCATCTGTGCAGCACCTAACCTTAGCTTACTCACAGGTGTGTCCCAACAGACAGACAGCAAGCCACAGTGGACACTGAAAGTAGTCATTGATGAGACCCAGGCTTTATGCCTCTCAGGGCTCTCAAACCTCTGTGGCGTCAGAGAGCAGGGGACAGTTACCCCAGGTGCTTGGCACCCTTTGTCCATTCTCCCTCTTGTCAGGTCAGGTATGACATCCTGGCACTGACCCACCAGCCCCGGGCCTGTACCCGGCGGCTGGACAAGAGATTGGGGTGGACTCTCCCACACCCGGTCCTCCTCCTTGGGGCTCTGTACCCTCCCACCTGGAGCAGTACCCCCTTCCAGAATTGTCAGGGTGCCTGTAGCAGGTATCCTGCACAATTCGCCCACCAGTTCAGGGGTCCTATCCTGCAACTGGGCTTGCAGGTCAGGGAGGACACCCTGAACCTGGCCCTCCAACCTAGGGTCTAAACCCTCCAGTTGAACCGGCGTCAGAGGCGAGGACTCCCTCCCTCTGCACCCCCTTCCAGAGTGCTGTACCCTCCCACCTGGAGGGGTACATCTGTAAGACCAACCGGTCAGGACACGGTTTACAGTGGTCCCTCCCTCCAGGTCAGACAACACCTGAACCTGGTTCTCCAACCCAGGATCTGTACCCGGTGGTTGAACACTTGCGGGTAACACAACTCATGTGTTGTGTGATAGTCTGCTTGGCGCAGACCTCCCGACCCCTGTCCATCTGACAGTGCGCAAAGATCCCCCAGGACAGAAGTGGTGTCACCATGATCATTCACTGGTGACAAAGCCCTTCTGGCTGGTCCCTGACCCACTGGTTCTTCCACTGGGGTCTCTTTCCCCCCTCTCGCCCCTCAGTCTGGACTTCTGCACCCTCCACTTAGGAGTGGTACTGCCAGACAACAGAACTGATGGAGGCCTGCTTACAGACACTCCCAGTTCACCAGACACTAGGGGATCCCCCTCAACAGGCAGTCCATCAGGACAGCCTAGGCTCCCTACCTGCTGTTCCCTTAAAGAACCATCCAGGCCCTGAGACTGTGTTTTGGGCACCTTGAGAAACGCAGTCCCACACTCACTCCTTCTCCACTGAGACAGGACGTGAGTCCCTACACCCCTCCCACTACACTGGGACCTAACTAGGCTATGCTGAACCTCTTCCCCCACTCTGGGCTGGAAGATACCTGAGCCACTCTTCTGAGGGTCACTCACCAATGCCTCTCCAGACCCTCTGGAATCCACCAAAAGGTCCAACTCCAATATGAGCTCCCTGGGGTCAGAGAACTCACTCTCCAACAGGTGTTGGCATAGCTCTGGAAAACAGGGACTTACAATATGCTCTCCCACAATTGGATCCCACAGCCCCCCACAGAGGTTAACCAAACTGTCCTTCACCTCACCATCCAGTGCCTCGCACACGTACTCCACACCACTCTCCTGAGATTGGCAAGACAGTATCTGACTGTCTCTGTCACACAACCCACACTCTTCTGGGCGGTCTTCACACTCACACACCAGGACTTCAACCATGGGGGAACCCCTTTCCCTGCACCTCTCATCTAGAGTCAGTAGAGTGTCCCTCCCACCATTAGGACTATGAACACCTGTGCCAGTTCCCCAATCCACCTCAGGGACACTGCACCACTGGAGCTACCTCACATCCTAGAACCCCCTGGTGTATGTCAACCCCTTCCTTCAAGTCAGATGCCACATCTCGGGGTGTATGTACTGCTCCCTCAGCACTAGAGAACCCAATGTTGCTGCCACCATCTGAGCTGGATTCCACCTCCAACTCAGCAAAGCTCACTTCCTGATCTACACACATTTCTTTTTTCTGGGCTGAGACACTCATGGCCTCAAGCCTCTCGAGCTCCAAATCAAGCTCCCTCATTCTCAAATCATGCTCAAACTGCATCCTCTTTTCCTCTAGGGCCAATTTCCTAGTTTGCAATTCAAATTCTAACTGCCCACCTAACTTGAGCTTGGTCAACTCCATCTCATGCATCCTACACTCCTTCCTGTCCTCCAACTCCTCTAGGGACAGGCCTTTGGCAGAAGCACTGCTACCTACTGGAGAGCTTGCTCTCCTCCCCCTGGACCCAATGGCCCCTACAGCTGCTCCTCTGCATCCTCAGCCCCCTCCTCATTCTCAGGGGTATTCCTTGCTTCGATCCAGGCCCACAGTGCCTTTTGGAACTCATCCTTCTTGGTGAGACCGGTCATAGCAACTTTAAATTTCCTGCAGAAGTGCTTTAGCAGGTCTCACATCGTAGCATTCCAGTTTCTCCTCTTCCCAATCCAAATCAACAGATGATATGGATTCTGCTTTCATCTGGCAATTTGTGTGACCGCCCCTCCGCTGTGATTCTATTCGGGAGTTTCTGCTAGCGTAAGGAGCCTTGTTGGAAACAGTCTTGAGGCGTTTTTAAGCACACTTTGAATTCAAGATGTCGCCCTAATGGATTGATGAACTATGAGAACAGATGACATTGAGGTCTCTCTGAAGCAAACGTAAAAGGACCGCTTCATTAGCGACAAACTCGCATCTACATCAACGTTGATGCACATTATATTGAATATTTAGGAGAGCGGCAACAATATTGGGTGTTAATGAGTCGTAATCACTAATTATTATATCTATTGTTGGAGAAATAGTAATAGAATCCCCAGGGTGTAGAGATACTGGTCTGGTATCTGGCGGGTCCTGATGAAGGTGGTGTTCATCTGCTCCACAAACCACCGAAATGCGTTGACCAAGGCTATTCAGATCCTGCTATATGCAGTCGCACTAAATGGTCGTGGAGACTGAAAACGACTCTGTCTCACACTTTGCAGATATATGCAGTTGCGAATGGGTTTGAGTGCATTCGAAGAGGTATGAATGTATGAGAGTTTGTTGGTATGCTTGTGTTTCTATACCGGGGGGCGCATGTTGTTCATACATGAAGAAGTTATCATATTGTATTGTTATTTGTATATGCTGTTAATATTTATTTTGATATGTTCAAATGATAATAAATGATATTAAAATAATTTTGATAAAAGAAAGAAAATAAATAAAGTCAAAAGTTATATATATTGGTGGGATAACTGTGATGAATAGTAACCGGCCAGTCCCGGTCGGGAGGACGAACTACCATGGAAAGGAGTGGGCTGCAGCAATACAGACTGGCTGTTTGCGGTGCAGGTCAGAACAGTAACAATGAAATTAACCCGGAGTCCAGTGTTTTTAGCTCACTGGAGAGCATGAATGAGTGCAATAATTTGGTGTTTATATTGGTGACAATCCATTTGAGGATATTAATTAATGTGGAAAAACTACGAGTCCCAGAAACGCTGTTTGTATATTAAGCCCACCAGGGGGCGAGGAAGTAAAAGGAGAGACCCGTTTTTCCATGTTGTGCTGCCTGTCAACACCGCCGCGAGCCTGTGAGCAAGGAGCAGGAGCTTCGAAACGCGTTGGGCCACGTATTTTAAAGAGCGCTGTGATGTCCGGTTGACTGATTAAAGAACGCTGCTTCAAGGTGCAGGGTTCGCTTGTTCTTTCAAGGTCGCCCTCATTGGTGGGATAACTGTGATGAATATATATATATAAATATATATATATATATATATATATAAATATTTATTATCTACTGGCGGTTGCCAGTAGATAGTTATAGTTAGGACCGTGTTTCCATAGGAAATCTCAAAATTCTATTTTGAATTTTGAATAACTTTGGCGCCGGTTGACGAATCCTCGCGAATTTTTCAAAACTAATGGTGCGCTCCGCTCAGCTCCTACCCTGAAAGTCTCGGGGGGATTCGTCAAGCGGGGGCCGACAAAAAAGGGGTGTCCCAAAACACATTTTCCCCATGCATTTTCCCATAGGACCTTTAGTCGAAGGTACAGCCCGAACGGCTGAACAGAATTACTTGAAATTTGGCAAAGAGGTAGTCCTCAGGTCAGGGATGTGCCTTTTGCATATATGGAGTCAATCTGTTCAGTAGTTGCTGAGACAATTGCAGTTAAAGTACATAAATATCTATAGCCGCGCACCGTGCACGCACCGTGCGCGCACCCTAACGTGCGCGAGCGTAATTCTGATTTGTGGTTACATGTCAGTCAACGTTCGAATCGGTCGAAATCAGGAAGTGTCGGCCGCCATTTTGTTTGTTTTGAGTGCGAGAGTGAAAAAGGAAGGTGGCGAACGTGAAAAGGGGGCAGGGTAGAGAGTTCCTGACCCCCTAGCCTTTGTCAGGGGGTCCCTGAAGGACCCCGAAGGCAGAAAAAAACATTTACCTTTTTTTTTTTTTAAATCGCGGGGTGCGCGCACCGTGCGCGCACGGTGAAAAACCATAAGAAAAATAATAATAATTTTTAATACGTAGTTTATTGTAAAATAAATATATAAAAAAATAATAATAAATACATAACTTAGCATTTAAAAAACCGTACAAATTCACTGAAAAAACCATAGGTTTCACACACCTTATAGTTAGGAATTAGCATTTAAAAAACCTTGCAAATTCACTTAAAAAACCATAGGTTTCACACATGTTATAGTTAGGTGGACATTTCACTCGTAAAAAACCAATGAAATTCCCCCGTTATAGTTAGTTCAGATAACTATAACTCGCGCGACCGCCACTCTATCAAAAGGATGATGTCATCAGTGATGTCATGAGTGATGCCACTGACCATGTCATGAGTGATGTAATATGTGACGTCATCAGCAGTGGAATGCGGGCGCGCGAGTTATAGTTATCTGAACTACCTATAACGGGGGAATTTCATTGGTGTTTTACGAGTGAAATGTCCACCTAACTATAACATGTGTGAAACCTATGGTTTTCTTAAGTGATATAGATATATAATATCTATATCCTCCAAACAACTTGCGGTCCGAAGGGAAAGCCACAAAACGTCTGGTTTTCTGTGAGCAGCCCCAAGACCGCCAGCGCTGTAATCAAATGACCAAACAATCCAGCTTCCACAGACACCTCCATGGACGAAGGCACGGACACGAGGTAGTAAAGATGAGGCAAATATTTATTGCTCAGGTCCACCCTCAACCCCTGAGGTAAGAAAGATGCGTTTCGGATTACAAGAATCCTTTTTAGGTCTCGCCTAGCTATTGCGTTTACGCAATTGCTATGCGAGACTCTAGTAAGAGGAGCATTTCAAAGTGCTCCCAAAAGTGGATATTGGCGAGCACGCGCACAATCACGTGCGTCGTGCCGCCATGCAATCCGTTTGGGGAAGCGCTTCAGCCCACTGGCGCGTGCACGTGCAGCCACAGCCTCGGCATCATACTTCAAAGGGTCCGCTCCCCCCGCCTGGAATGCGCTCCCCCGCCACAGCATGCCGAGAGATTGTTTCCCCATGGCGCCTCTCATAACTGTCCCTCCCCCACCACAGGGCTAGTCTCACGGACGCATTGCCATCCATCGATTTCACTTTCATGCCCGTGTTCTCTTTGCCTTTCAGCACTCAGCCCGCCCTCCCCCTCCGTGTTTTCTTGCAGCTTTGCCCAGATCTGAGTCTCAAACAACCAAAATAATAAGTTTGCCCTGCACGCTTTCTGCGCTTACAAAGTTAACATATGCCGCGCTCATTCCCTTTTCATCCTTCTAAGGTCGATAACATTAGCTCCATTAATTGTGCATCTAAGGATTTAAATAACCATATGTTTTCTTGCAACTTTAGGCACTTCACACACACAGCCCCACTGCTCACACACACAGGCATCAAGGCAGCAACAAAATGCTCTGAGCCCCACCAGTGTTTGCCACACACATGCCTCTCGCATCTCATGTTTTCTTCCAGCTTTGGCCCGTGTTCTCTTTGCCTTTCAGCACTCAGCTTCCCCGTAACCACCATTTAACTAACATCCTGCCACACTCATTCCATTTTCATCCTCGCTTTCACTTTCATGCCTTTGTTCTCTTTGCCTTTCAGCACACAGCTTCTTCGTAGCCACCATTTAACGACCATCCTGCCACACTCATTCCATTTTCATCCTCGCTTTCACTTTCATGCCGTGTTCTCTTTGCCTTTCAGCACACAACTTCTCCGAAGCCACCATTTAACGACCATCCTGCCGTAAACACCATTTAACTACCATCCTTTTAGTTAAAATAAAAGAATTGCCTCTAAGGGTTTAAGGAACCATAGAAATACAAGGCAAGGCAACATACACTCCGAGAGCCACATAATTACATGCCACATAACTACAATGCACTCAATACAACAGACACTCCAAAAACCAATCAGTGCCACATAGTTACACACCACATAATTACACAACGCTCAATGCCACATACATTTCAAACACCACTCAGCGCCACATAATTACACACCATATAATTACACTACACTCAATGCCACATGCACTCCAAATAACACTCAGTGCCAATTAATTACAATGCAAACAATGCAAGATACACTCAAAATAACACTCAATGCCACATAATGACATGCCACTAAAATCAACATACACTCCACACAAAACCACTCAGTGCCACATAATTATATTCGACATAATTACACTCTATCTATCGCCCTCTCTATCTATCTATCTATCTATCTATCTATCTATCTATCTATCTATCTATCTATCTATCTATCTATCTATCTATCTATCTATCTATCTATCTATCTATCTATCTATCTATCTATCTATCTATCTATCTATCTATCTATCTATCTTTTATCTTATCTTATCGTATTGTGTCGTGTCGTGTCTTACTATTGCACTCTATCTATCTATCGCATCACCACAGCATCACTTAACGCCACAACATCACTCGAGGGCACTACTACATCACTTAGCACCACTACATCACTTAGCACCACTACATCACTTAGCACCACTACATCACTCGAGGGCACCACAACATCACTCGAGGGCACCACTACATCACTTAGCACCACAACATCACTTAGCACCACAACATCACTCAAGGGCACCACTACATCACTTAGCACCACAACATCACTTAGCACCACAACATCACTCGAGGGCACCACTACATCACTTAGCACCACAACATCACTCGAGGGCACCACTACATCACTTAGCACCACAACATCACTCGAGGGCACCACTACATCACTTAGCACCACAACATCACTCGAGGGCACCACTACATCACTTAGCACCACTATATCACTCGAGGGCACCACTACATCACTTAGCACCACAACATCACTTAGCACCACTACATCACTTAGCACCACTACATCACTCGGGGGCACCACTACATCACTTAGCACCACTACATCACTCGAGGGCACCACTACATCACTTAGCACCACTACATCACTTAGCACCACTACATCACTTAGCACCACTGCATCACTCGAGGGCAACACTACATCACTATGCGCTACCACAGCATCAAATAACGCCACAGCATCACTCGACACCACCACAACATCACTCGAGGGCACCACTACATCACAATGCAATACCACAGCATCAAGTAACGCCACAGCATCACTCGACACCACCACTACATCACTCAAGGGCACCACTACATCACTTGAGGGCACCACTGCATCACTCGAGGCCACCACTACATCACTCGAGGGCACCACTACATCACTATGCGCTACCACAGCATCAATTAACGCCACAGCATCACTCAACACCACCACAACATCACTCGAGGGCACCACTACATCACTCGAGGGCACCACTACATCACTCGAGGGCACCACTACATCACTATGCGCTACCACAGCATCAATTAACGCCACAGCATCACTCGACACCACCTCAACATCACTCGAGGGCACCACTACATCACTCGAGGGCACCACTACATCACTCGAGGGCACCACTACATCACTCGAGGGCACCACTACATCACTATGCGCTACCACAGCATCAATTAACGCCACAGCATCACTTGACACCACCACAACATCACTCACCGCCACCACAGTATCAATCTGTACAACCATTCAACAACAATTGGCTCTAATATGTTCTCTCAATATTTAGGCTTTATTACAAATGGCACAAAAAAATGATAATATTTAACTTCTGTTCTTGGATTTTAGGCACAATAAATACACTAAACATAATCTTCACAAGAGTTATTAACAAAAGTTTAAAGGATTCCCATTATAATTTACATTAACTTTTATTTAAGTATTAATTATTTGCAAAAATTAAAAGCCATTGTTATTTGTAATATCAATACATCTAAGTCACGTAAATACAACACATATTGCATTACAAATGCTATAGGTGTCACATTTGCAACAGTTAAAACTATTGACATTGTACACGAGAAAGCCAGTAATTTCAATATTTTCAATACCAACACATAAATAAAAAATTAGTCAATTTACAATACAAAAAGCTCAAACTTTCCTAATGCGAGACCTATTGCATTGCAAATACTTGTTCAATCAGGTTTCGACCCTAGTACAATGAGGGTAAATTATATCCTCTGCAGGCGAGTCTTCCTCAGGACGGGGGGAGGGGAGGCAACCTAGGGTGAGGTACAGTCAGGATACAGCCCCTGAGGAAGACCCACCTGCAGAGGATATAAATTACCCTCATTGCACCAGGGTCAAAACGTCAACACTCTTCCCCAGTGGGCCTGTACCTGATATCCCAGCCTGCCTTTTCACAGATGAATATTCTCTGTGCATCATCAGAAAATCATGAAATGAATATTTGTAAATCCATAAGGGACAGGTCTATCTGTGAAACTAATGCCACTATGAACCATAACCAGTTTTACTAAGGATACCAGAATGTGTAATTGATTGGTTATTGAATTTGCCTTTTGGATTCCCCTCCTTTATATCTGTCCTACCTCACGAGCACTTTCCTTTTTCACACTCCCCATGGAGCAACCTCTTTCTCTATTTGGAGCATTGAATATGGTGATCTGTTATAAAAGTAACTAAATAATAGTCACTATTGGAGCGATATTTTGTGCCTTTGTGTCTTTAGAGGATATACTTGTTTGCATTGTAAAGAAAATGGTGGTACATTAATGATACAATGCTAATTCTATATGTACCGGATGCCCTTTGACTAATGAGTGTTTTTCATACCTAAATTGTAGCTTTAAAGAAGTCTAGGACCGTTGTTTCCTATACCAATCATTACCCAGGTCCGTGGACAATTGCGGGTTACCCCATTAAATCATAATGGATGCTCACCATAGCACCAGGGATGCCTGTATTATGCCAGTAATGCCCACCATTATATTAGGGCCACAGTTGTGCCAAGGCTGGAAACCAGAAGGATCAGGGATAAGACCACATATCAGTCATGACCATTAATATGCCAGGAATAGGTACATATAGGCCAGTCATGCTCAGAGTAGGTCTACGATGACTGCCAGCATACCACAACTAGACCAAAAATACTAAAATAGTTAAGGATGACCATCATTATGCCATTGGGACTATTATGTCCGGAATGGGCACAATTATGCCAAATATAACACTCTTATGATGGGGCAGCATATATATTTGGCGGTTCTTGGCAGCAGGCACAGTTTCAGGAAGCAATGGTGTTTATTATGGGCACACACACAAATGTTGATGAATCTCTTAATTTTCTCTGGTCTGGATCATACCCTGTTCTCCTCAGGTCTTGAGCTGATCATGCATCTAACTGACACATTTTCACTCTGACTCCTGCAGTTCCGCACTTTGGTGGGTCAGCACTGATTACAGCTCAGGCTACTGCTGCCATACTTTTTTGATGGTGCACTGTTCACATACATGTTGTGACTGATAAAGGAGGGACTACAACATGGTCAATCTCCTTGTGTCTTAATTATATTGAGATTGGATACAGATTGGTATGTAGCAGGTCCTATAAGCCAGCACAGTGTGATTTTGAGTGTTAGTATTAGTTACTGTGATAAGTTTGGCATAGCTGTCTCTCTTAGGGTCTTGAGATGATCAGTGCTGCCTTCTTTAATGGGCACCTACTCTCTGAAATTGATACTGGGCTTGACTTCACCTCAGAGAGCTACCAGTAGCTCCCCGAGCTACTCGTTGGAGACCTCTGGTCTACACAATGAAGGAGCTATGTGTGTTTTGCAAGGAAAGAGGGATGCCTGTGAAGAGAAGGTCCGGGGAGGATCTAGAGGCATCACTTTTTCAGTTTGAGTTACCCAGCTTGAAGGCAACACTACCAGTTGAGTCTGAGAAGGAGGAATTCCCTGAAAGTAAGGGAGGAACAGAAAAAGATAGCTGACTTCTGGCTTGTGAGCAGAGGTTGAGAGAGATTGATGAAGAGCTGAGAGAGCTTGATGAGGCTCAGAGGCCCTTAGCCCAAGAAGAAGAAATTTGGGCAGCTCAGGAAGTGAGCTTGGCTGAGTTGGAGGTGGAGTCCATCTCAGATGGTAGCAGCAACATTTTGTTATCTAGTGCCGAGGGAGCAGTACATACACCCAGAGATGTGGCGCCTGACTTGAAGGAGGGGGTTAATTTACACCAGGAGGTTCTAGGATGGTAGGTAGCTCCAGTGGTGCCCAGTGTCCCTGATGTGAATTGGGGAACTGGCACAGGGTTTCATAGTGCTAGTGGTGGGAGGGACACTCTACTGACTGTAGATGAGAGGTGCAGGGAGAGGGGTTCCCCCAGGGTTGAAGTCCTGGTTTGTGAGTGTGAAGACGGCCCAGAAGAGTGTGGGTTGAGTGACAGGGACAATCCGATACTGTCTTGCAAATCTCAGGAGAGTGGTGTGGAGCACGTGTACGAGGCACTGGATGGTGAGGTGAAGGATAGTTTGGTTAACCCTTGTCGGGGGCTGTGGGATCCAATCATGGGAGAGCATAGTGTAAGTCCCTGTTTTCCAGAGCTATGCCAACATCTGTTGAAGAGTGAGTTCTCTGACCCCAGGGCGCTCACATTGGAGGCAGACCTTTTGGTGGATTCCAGAGGGTCTGGAGAGGCATTGGGGAGTGACCCTAAGAGGAGTGGCTCAGGTATCTTCCAGCCCAGAGTGGGGGAAGAGGTTCAGTGTAGCCCAGCTAGGTCCCAGTGTAGTGGGAGGGGTGTAGGGACTCACGTCCTGTCTCAGTGGCGAAGGAGTGAGTGTGGGGCTGCGTGTCCCAAGGTGCCCGAAACCCAGTCTCAGGGCCTGGATGGTTCTTTAAGGGAACACCAGGTAGGGAGCCTAGGCTGTCCTGATCGGGCGCCCATTGAGGGGGATCCCCTAGTGTCTGGTGAACTGGGAGTGTCTGTAAGCAGGCCTCCATCAGTTCTGGTGTCTGGCAGTACCACTCCTAAGTGGAGGGTGCAGAAGTCCAGACTGAGGGGTGAGAGGGGGGAAAGAGTCCGCAGTGGAAGAACCAGTGGGTCAGGGGCCAGCTAGAAGGGCTGCATCACCAGTAAATGACCATGGTGACACCACTTCTGTCCTGGGGGATTTTCACACGCTGTTAGATGGACAGGGGTCGGGATATCTGCGCCAGGCAGACTGTCACACGACACATGAGTTGTGTGTCACCCTCGGGGGGGGGGGCATATGTGCTCCCAAGGAAGTCCTGGTGCGCCGGGCAAGTGTTCAATCACCGGGAACAGACCCTGGGTTGGAGAGCCAGGTTCAGGTGTTGTCTGACCTGGAAGTTGGGACAACTGTAAACAGTGTCCTGACCGGTTTATCTTCTGGGGGTACTGCTCCTGATGGGATGGGGCAGTACTCTGGAAGGGGGTGCAGAGGGAGGGAGTCCTCACCTCTGACCCCGGTTCAACTGGAGGATTTAGACCCTAGATTGGAGGGCCAGGTTCAGGGTGTCCCCCCTGACCTGGAAGCCCAGTTGCAGGATAGAACCCCTGAGCTGGTGGGCGAATTGTGCAAGACACCTGCCACAGGCAACCTGACAATTCTGGAAGGGGGTACCACTCCAGGTGGGAGGGTACAGAGCCCCAACAAGGAGGAGGAGGACCGGGTCCCACCCATCTACATGCAGATCTCTCTATTCAGTCCTGTGCTGACTCACCCTGTCTCCTGTCACTCAAACTCCAGACAAGGAATACACAACCTAGGAGAGGCAGGCATGGATAGTTAGGCAAGAAAATACCTACTTTCTAAAAGTGGCATTTTCAAAACACAGAATGTTAAAACCAACTTCACGAAAAGATGTATTTTATCATTCTGAGTTCAGGCATACCAAACTCGAATTTCTACCTAGTTTCCTGAGTCTTTTAGGATTATAAGATGTAAAAATCAAACTGCACATTCTGGCCTACGGGGAACAGGTAGCCTTGCAATAGTGAAAAACGAAAATGGTGGTAATTCACTATTAGGACATGCCACACACATCAGGGCATGTCCTACCTTTTACCTACAATGCACCCTGCCCTTGGGCCTACCATAGGGGTGACTAATATGCGGAAAAGGGAAGGTTTAGGGACTGGCAAGTGGGTGCACTAGCCCAGTCAGCATGGCAGTGCCAGACTGCACACAGGCTCTACAATGGCAAACCTGAGACACACTTTACAGGCTGCTTCTGTGGGTGGCACAACCAGTGCTGCAAGCCCACCAGCAGCATTTGATTTACAAGCCCTGGGCACACTCAGTGCACTGTACTAGGGTCTGACAAGTAAACCAAATCAGCCAATCATGGAGTCACTAATCCATACATCCATTTACAATAGGAAGAGCATATGCACTTTAGCACTGATCAGCAGTGGCAAAGTGCCCAGACTCATGATGAAACGGCCAACAACCGGTCAGAAAAAATACAGGAGGAAGGCAGAAAGTTCAGGGATGACCCTGCAAAAAGGGCCAAGTGCAACACACTCAATAAGATTATATATGCGTCTTCTAGCTTTCTCCATTGTGTTTTTCTTTTGTCGTCTCCTTGGCTCAGTGTTGCTCTCTCTCGCCCATATATCTCTCCACTCTGCCCGCCAATATGCACTTGCCCGAATGTTCCCCAAACATCTATTTTTAAACCTTTCTTTGACAGAAAATCCTCAAATAACTCTGGTGGGTCAGTGTCAGGATGTCATACCTGACAGGAGGGAGAGTGGACAAAGGTTGCCAAGCACCTGGGGCTACTACCCCCTGCTCTCTGATGCCACAGAGCTTTGAGAGCCCTGAGAGGCATAATACCTGGGTCTCATCACTGACTACTGTCAGTGGCCACTGTGGCTTGCGGTCTGTCTGTTGGGACACACCTGTGAGCAAGCTAAGGTTAGGTGCTGCACAGGTGGTGTGCAAAGGTGAGGAGAAGGGTTCCCCATGGGTTAGCTTGGTGGGCCCTGAGAGTATGGACAGAGGAATTGAAATGGGTTCAGATTGGCATAGAACTGGAATATGCCCCTGCAGGTGCGGGCCAGGTCCATGTTCTATCACCCAAAGCAGAGAAGCCCATCAGGGTAGTGATTGGTCTCCCCTGCGTTTTGGCTGGAAGGGGGTTGTGTTGGACTTGGCCCTTTTTGCAGGGTCATCCCTGAACTTTTTCCCTTCCTCCTGTATTTCTTCTGACCTGTTGGCTGTTTTATGACTCTGGGCACTTTCCACTGCTGATCAGTGCTAAAGTGCATATGCTTTCTATTGTAAATTGATGTATGGATTAGTGATTCCACGATTGGCAGGTTCGGTTTACCTGTCAGACCCTAGTACCGTGCACCTGGGGTGCCCAGTGCTTGTAAATCAAATGCTGCTAGTGGGCTTGCAGCACTGGTTGTGCCACCCACAGAAGCAGCCTGTAAAGTGTGTCTAAGGTTTGCCATTGCAGAGCCAGTGTGCAGTGTGGTACTGCCATGCTGACTGGGCAAGTGCACCCACTTGCCAGTCCCTAAACCTTCCCTTTTCTTCATATCAGACACCCCTATGGTAGGCCCAAGGACAGGGTGCATTGTAAGTATAAGGTAGGACATGCCCTGGTGTGTGTGGCATGTCCTAATAGTGAATTACAGCCATTTTCATTTTTCACTATTGCAAGGCTACCTGTTCCCCATAGGCCAGAATGGGCAGTTTGATTATTACATCTAATAACCCTAACTGACTCAGGGAACTAGGTAGAAATGAGAGTTTAGTATGCCTGAACTCAGAATGATAAAATGCATCTTTTAGTAAAGTTGGTTTTAATATTCTGTGTTTGAAAATACCACTTTTAGAAAGTGGGTATTTTCTTGCCTAACTATCCAAGCCTGCTTCTGCTAGGTTGTGTATTCCTTGTCTGGAGTTTGAGTGACAGGGGCTGTGGGATTCCAGGAGACAGGGTGAGTCAGTACAGGGCTGAATAGAGATCTGCATGTAGATGGCTGGGAGGAGTTGCAACTGGGACCTGAATAGGGCTGTGCCTTCCCTCCACAATGCTGGCTCCACCTCCTGTGGTGCGGCTGATGTCCCTGCCCTGCACTGTGAAAGGAAAGATGAAGTCATGTAAACAGAGTGCTTCAGGACTGACCAGAACTGGTTTGGACTAGGTAAAGACCTCTCTGCCTTCAGGAAACAAATAGAAACTGTGTATAAAAAGGGGGACCCAGACCCCAGAACTTTAGATCACTTTTGGGAAACAAGAAGAAACCTTTGCTGAGGAGAGGAACCAGAGAGACTGAGGGGAGACTATCCCTAAGCTTGAGGGATTGGCCTACAGTGGTTGCCTGACTGCCAAAGAGAGGAGAAAGGAACTTTGTGTGTACTTTATTCAACTTGTGAAGGATCTCCAAGGGCTTGAGAAAGAGCTTGCCTCCTGCTGAAGTCTCAGGGACAACAGACTTCACCCACCAGCTCCCCAAGAGTTCTTTGGAAGTGCCTGCAGTTGTGCTGGGCTTTCTGAGGGGCTGCTCCTCTCTTTCGCAGTCAGGCAACCACTGCAGGCCAATCCCTCATGCTTAGGGATAGTCTCTCCTAAGTCTCTCTGGTTCCTCTCCTCAGCAAAGGTTTCTTCTTGTTTCCCAAAAGTGATCTAAAGGTCTGGGTCCCACCTTTATACTCATTTTCTCTTTGTTCTCTGGCAGAGAGGCCTTTGCCTAGTCCAAACCAGTTCTTGTCAGTCTTGGAGCACTTTGTTGACAAGACTCCTTCTTTCCTTTCACAGTGTAGGCCAGGGAAGTCAGACGTACCACAGGAGGTGGAGCCAGCATTGTGGAGGGAAGGCACAGCCCTATTCAGGTCCTAGGTGCAACTCCTCCCACCCATCTACATGCAGATCTCTCTATTCAGCCCTGTGATGACTCACCCTGTCTCCTGGAATCCCCCAGCCCCTGTCACTCAAACTCCAGATAAGTGATACACAACCTAGCAGAGGCAGGCTTGGATAGTTAGGCAAGAACATACCTACGTTCTAAAAGTGGCATTTTCAAAACACAGAATGTTAAAACCAACTTCACGAAAAGATGTATTTTATCATTCTGAGTTCAGGCATACTAAACTCGAATTTCTACCTAGTTTCCTGAGTCTTTTAGGATTATAAGATGTAAAAATCAAACTGCACATTCTGGCCTACGGGGAACAGGTAGCCTTGCAATAGTGAAAAACGAAAATGGTGGTAATTCACTATTAGGACATGTCACACACATCAGGGCATGTCCTACCTTTTACCTACAATGCACCCTGCCCTTGGGCCTACCATAGGGGTGACTAATATGCGGAAAAGGGAAGGTTTAGGGACTGGCAAGTGGGTGCACTTGCCCAGTCAGCATGGCAGTGCCAGACTGCACACAGGCTCTGCAATGGCAAACCTGAGACACACTTTACAAGCTGCTTCTGTGGGTGGCACAACCAGTGCTGCAAGCCCACCAGCAGCATTTGATTTACAAGCCCTGGGCACACTCAGTGCACTGTACTAGGGTCTGACAAGTAAACCAAATCAGCCAATCATGGAGTCACTAATCCATACATCCATTTACAATAGGAAGAGCATATGCACTTTAGCACTGATCAGCAGTGGCAAAGTGCCCAGACTCATGATGAAACGGCCAACAACCGGTCAGAAAAAATACAGGAGGAAGGCAGAAAGTTCAGGGATGACCCTGCAAAAAGGGCCAAGTGCAACACACTCAATAAGATTATATATGCGTCTTCTAGCTTTCTCCATTGTGTTTTTCTTTTGTCGTCTCCTTGGCTCAGTGTTGCTCTCTCTCGCCCATATATCTCTCCACTCTGCCCGCCAATATGCACTTGCCCGAATGTTCCCCAAACATCTATTTTTAAACCTTTCTTTGACAGAAAATCCTCAAATAACTCTGGTGGGTCAGTGTCAGGATGTCATACCTGACAGGAGGGAGAGTGGACAAAGGTTGCCAAGCACCTGGGGCTACTACCCCCTGCTCTCTGACGCCACAGAGCTTTGAGAGCCCTGAGAGGCATAATACCTGGGTCTCATCACTGACTACTGTCAGTGGCCACTGTGGCTTGCGGTCTGTCTGTTGGGACACACCTGTGAGCAAGCTAAGGTTAGGTGCTGCACAGGTGGTGTGCAAAGGTGAGGAGAAGGGTTCCCCATGGGTTAGCTTGGTGGGCCCTGAGAGTATGGACAGAGGAATTGAAATGGGTTCAGATTGGCATAGAACTGGAATATGCCCCTGCAGGTGCGGGCCAGGTCCATGTTCTATCACCCAAAGCAGAGAAGCCCATCAGGGTAGTGATTGGTCTCCCCTGCGTTTTGGCTGGAAGGGGGTTGTGTTGGACTTGGCCCTTTTTGCAGGGTCATCCCTGAACTTTTTCCCTTCCTCCTGTATTTCTTCTGACCTGTTGGCTGTTTTATGACTCTGGGCACTTTCCACTGCTGATCAGTGCTAAAGTGCATATGCTTTCTATTGTAAATTGATGTATGGATTAGTGATTCCACGATTGGCAGGTTCGGTTTACCTGTCAGACCCTAGTACCGTGCACCTGGGGTGCCCAGTGCTTGTAAATCAAATGCTGCTAGTGGGCTTGCAGCACTGGTTGTGCCACCCACAGAAGCAGCCTGTAAAGTGTGTCTAAGGTTTGCCATTGCAGAGCCAGTGTGCAGTGTGGTACTGCCATGCTGACTGGGCAAGTGCACCCACTTGCCAGTCCCTAAACCTTCCCTTTTCTTCATATCAGACACCCCTATGGTAGGCCCAAGGACAGGGTGCATTGTAAGTATAAGGTAGGACATGCCCTGGTGTGTGTGGCATGTCCTAATAGTGAATTACAGCCATTTTCATTTTTCACTATTGCAAGGCTACCTGTTCCCCATAGGCCAGAATGGGCAGTTTGATTATTACATCTAATAACCCTAACTGACTCAGGGAACTAGGTAGAAATGAGAGTTTAGTATGCCTGAACTCAGAATGATAAAATGCATCTTTTAGTAAAGTTGGTTTTAACATTCTGTGTTTGAAAATACCACTTTTAGAAAGTGGGTATTTTCTTGCCTAACTATCCAAGCCTGCTTCTGCTAGGTTGTGTATTCCTTGTCTGGAGTTTGAGTGACAGGGGCTGCGGGATTCCAGGAGACAGGGTGAGTCAGCACAGGGCTGAATAGAGATCTGCATGTAGATGGCTGGGAGGAGTTGCAACTGGGACCTGAATAGGGCTGTGCCTTCCCTCCACAATGCTGGCTCCACCTCCTGTGGTGCGGCTGATGTCCCTGCCCTGCACTGTGAAAGGAAAGATGAAGTCATGTAAACAGAGTGCTTCAGGACTGACCAGAACTGGTTTGGACTAGGTAAAGACCTCTCTGCCTTCAGGAAACAAATAGAAACTGTGTATAAAAAGGGGGACCCAGACCCCTGTGGTAAATATTTCATTACCGGTACTATTTTTTATGCGGTAAAGTCTAGTAAGAATAACTCAGTAAATATAAGAGGCAGAATCCGTGGTATTAGAGGTTCTAAAAGGCTTTATTCCTCTTTAAAGGAATTACAGTTCGAACTGTAGGCTTCAAATTCCATCACCACGAAGGTTCAGGAAGGGAAGGCAATACATTATTGACAAGTAATGATATTTATATGAAAAGTATTACATTAAGACAGATGCAAGAGGCGTAACAGCTGATAATACAGATAATGAAACACATACGTAATGAAAAAAGGCGTAAACATAGGCGTAACTAAATACGTCATTAAACATGATGTCACAAGTGGGTGGATCCATAAGAGAATCCTGCAATGTCAGCAGAAATACTTGGCAGAGATGCAAGCGCAGCCGCATGACGTGTGATTGACGTGCAACTAGAGGGTGAAGGAGACTTGACATTTAGCTCTACATGTGGAGACAGAAGTCTGAGGGGTCATGTCAACCTAATCCCAAATCATATCTAATATCTTATGTTTAAAGAACTGTATTATCCAAAAGGAAAGGTCTCTCGGACGAAATCTATTCTATACTGACTGTTAGTGTGTGTACAAGCGTCTAAATGTCTACATGAGATGCGAGGGGGCAGGAATCTTCCATGGTAACAAGGGCTATGAATTACTTGCATGAGGACAGTGAGGCCTGGCCCTTTGCACGGTAGCTGGAAGAATGTTTACCTAAACTACTAGACAGGAATGCATCGGATGAGGAGCGGAGCAGATAATCTTGAAGGTGAAATACAGTTTTTGGCAGGCAACAGGCTGGATCAGGCACCGTTAGCCGCGCAGGGAGTAGGACAAAGTTCATGGATACAGATGCAGGTTTGGACTGGAGCTTTCAGAGGCAGAAGGCAGGAAAAGGCTTGATGGCAGAATTCAGGGCCTACTCGCCTGAATCTGTAAAATGTGGAAAGTGAACCACATAAAGTCGGTGGCCTTTCATACTTAGGAATGGAATATCTGACCCATTCATGGCGGGTCTGAAAGAGGACATGTTGACGGTGGACGCACATATATTTGCGTCTTCATAACTGGAACTGGAGGGAACATACATGTACTTGTAACATGCACATGGAGCCGTTGGGGTCTACGATAGGGGACATAACTGATCACAAAATTCATATTTCCTCATTCCCTCCTTGTCCCCTACGGACCCTCAGGAGATTTCGATCTTCATCAATCCATCGATCTGTTCATATAGCATCATTTGTTCTTCTTTCTTCTTCCGGGATCTTGAACGAAAACTTGGATGCGGGATACACGATGTGGCACACAGACCACAAATCGCTGGCCCACATTGTAGACATAAGCAGCAACTGAATAGTATGAGAAAGCCAATACCTAGGAAGGATAGGATCCTCCATCCCCAGGCTGACAACACGCTCCAGAACCAACCGGACCAAGTCCAGGTGCCTGGACTCTGGTGTATCTGGCTTATAATCTTATGAAGGCGAGTTATGGCTTTATATACTGACGGCGAGTTTTCTGGTATGAAAACACAGCAACTTGATCCGATGACCCTACAAGCTCCGCCCCTATCGGCCAGGATGACGTCAAGGACAAGACGATTTTGAAGCACAACAATCCGCATCGCAGACTGCTCTTCTGTTAAATTTCCTAAGGCGGAAGTAGTCTCGTTCACTACTGCTTCAAGGGTTCTAGTTAATCTACGTATCAGCTTACTATTAGTGACTGTACCTATATAGGGAAAGAAACCTTTATTGAAATCTGTGTATTGTTCCCATGCCGTTTCAGTGTAATCGACAATCGGGAGATCTCTCTGCTGTCTATTGTGTACTAAATGGGTATTTCTGTGATAATCAGGAGGGGCTAGGAAAACAGGTGGCAGAAGGAATGCTATGTAACAGGTACCATCCCAATCTAGAGGTAGACGTATATATGCGGTCTGGCCACATATGAAGTAGGAATGACGGGAAGCTCTAAATGTAGACTTGCCTTGATCACTGAATTTTATTACAGTGGTGCATTTACTATGGCCCATGTGTATGGAACCATTCTTTCTTACACATAATTCCCCTTTAACTGGGAATACTGACATAACGGATAAGATTGGCATAGCTTTGGATTCAACATTCAGAATCAGGAGGTTAAGTGTAAAATTACCTAATCCATATACTTCATTTTCTAGATCAGTTCCTGTTCTTTTGGGAAGTCCCTCCTTGTTAGGGTAGCAGACTTTAAGCAAAACTAGGTTCAGGTTTCCCCATACCCAGTTGTCTTGATAAACTACGGGATTTGAATCTAGGGAATTAATCAAACTAAACCATGCTCCACAGGAGCCATTGTGTGTGAACGGATACGGAAAGAAGGGCAAAACTCCCTTATAGTTCTGATAGGGAGGGAGTCGGCCACATATCCAACAATTTGTAGCATTGCTGGTCTGATGGGAATGATGTAACATACTAATGAAAGTGTTGTTGCGCAGCGCAAATCTATAAGACAACTCATGCGGAGGTAATTCGCTAAAAGAATGTTCTGCGGTAACATTGTAAGCATGCTTAGAAATAGGGTAATACATATGTAACAATACACTAGAAATGATGATCAAAAGACTTAGAAAAAACAAAATTAATAATGTAACTGTGCAGTGACTACGAAGCGATTTACAGTACGCATGTTTTTTAAGCTTTATCTGTCTATTTCTCTCTCTATTTCGGTCTAGAGGATACATGTCAGAGACAAATTCAACCGATTCACCTTGGAGAGGACTTAAACAATCAAATTGTCTGACTTGCTAGACCTTAATTTCAGTTTATAGAGTTCATTTTTTGTCTGTTCAACCAAGGGAAGCTTTGAGTCTGTCTGTGAGGGAATGCAGGGCTGAGTGTTCACATCGGACGGTAGTCCATAAAATTTCTTGATATGACTCGAGTGTAACCACCCTTTACGTCCCTCAACCTTCACGGCTGTCCTTGTTGTCAGCAAGACGAGTTTGGGCGATTTCCACCTGGGCTCCAACTGGGTCTTCCGGTCGAAGTTCCTCACAAGAACCAGATAACCTGGAACCACGTCATGGGGCTTCACCTCAGTGTTATCGGGAAAAGCTGCAGCTACCTGTGAACGACAAGATTGTAGTGCAGACATCAAGGAAGCCAGGTAGTCTGTCAGCATATTACAGTCAACATCAGTGATTTTGCGAGGTATAGGCGTCCCCCACATATTTGGTGGTCTACCGAAGATCACCTCGTACGGGGATAGCCCTGTTCGAGAATGTGCTACCATTCTCATATAAAAGAGCGCAACTGGTAAGGCTACTATCCAATCGACACCTTTTTCTCTACATATTTTGGACAATCTAATTTTCAGAGTTTGATTATGACGTTCCACAAGACCTGCTGCCTCGGGATGTCGAACACAGTGGAATTTCCATTGGTAACCTAACAGAAGTGAAACGTGTTTCATTAGTTCAGATGAGAATGGCTGGCCGTTATCTGAGTACACGACACGTGGTAAACCGAATCGTGGGAAGAATTCTCGAACTAGCTGTTTGGCAGTAGTCGGGGCAGTGTAATCTGAAACCGGGTAGGCTTCTGTCCAACGGGAAAGAGCACAGACAACTACGAGAACATATTTGAATCCTCGACATCGTTCCATCTGGATATAATCCATCTGGAGGACTTCAAAAGCATGATCGGGAGGTTGAAATCCACCCTGCTCTACGGGGATGCTTTTACCTGGATTAAACTGACAACATATCATACAGGTACGTACTTTCTGTTTGGCTGCTGCTCGCAAGTTTTTGTTGAACCAAATGTGTTGAATACTGTCTAGCATAGCTTTTTCTCCTAGGTGCGCTGGACTATGTATTGTGTTAATGATGACTTGAACCATGGAGTCGGGAAGAAACCATATAGATTTTTCCTTCGTCATCCATCCTTGATCCGTTTGGATCCCTCCTAATTCAGTCCATTTCTTTATTTCTTCTGGTGTAGCATGTGTCTGTATGTCAATTGCATCAAGGGCGGGATCCTTAACTGTCATGCAATGTGTTGGTGTCGGAACTATTGTCTTTGTCGTTTCAGTTGTATGGGTCTGATTCTGAGCAGTCTGTTTAGCTGTTCTGTCAGCTAGGTCATTACCCTGAGAAATGATATCGGTAACCTTTGTATGGGCTTTGCATTTCATAATCGATATTGCAATAGGTAGATGAATCGCGTCTAATAGGGCTTGAATGAGGGGTCCGTGTTGGATGTGGGCACCGTGAGAAGTTAAATAACCTCTCTCTCGCCACAGTACGCCGAAGTCATGGACGACTCCGAATGCATAACGTGAATCTGTGTATATGTTGACTTTCTTATTTTTGGCTTGAATACAGGCTTGTGTCAGAGCGATGAGCTCTGCTGCTTGAGCTGACAAAGTGTTAATACAATTTGTTTCAATGACTTCAGTGTCTGTTGTGACTGCGTAAGCGGCCACTAACTCTCCTGTACTTGTTCTCATACATGAACCATCTACATACAATGTCAGGTCTGGATCTGATAAAGGGATGTCTGTCAAGTCTTGTCTGGGTTTCGTCGTGATAGTAATGACTTCAATACAATCATGTGCTAATGGATCTGTTCCATTTACGGGCAAAAGTGTGGCAGGATTTAACGTATTACAACGTCTGATTTCTATATGTGGCTGAAACAATGTTAATTCATAACCGGTGAGTCTTGCTATAGTCAAGTGTTGTGTTTGTGTGCGGTTCAAGAGAACCTCTACTGCGTGTGGTACTTGTACTGTCAATTGATGTCCTAACACTATGGCATCGCTTTGTCTGATTGCTAAAGCTGTTGCTGCCACTGATTTCAGGCACGCAGGAAGAGCCTGAGCTACTGGATCTAATGTACTAGAGAAATAAGCACATGGTTTGTGTGATCCTGCTTGTTCCTGAGTGAGTACTGACAAGGCAGTACCTTCGCGTTCTGTAACAAAGAGTGTAAAAGGCTTACTGTAACATGGTGTTGCTAAAACAGGTGCTTGGCATAAAGCTTTCTTTAAGCTTTCAAAGGCATGTGTATGTTCTTGAGTCCAAGGGAGGACAGTCGATGTGGCTGCCTCCTGTGTTGTCAACTGGATGAGTGGTTTTGCTAGAAATGCATATTGAGGGATCCACTGCCTACAGTATGAAGTGAGACCTATAAAAGCCCGCACCTCCTTTTGTGTCTTTGGTGGTGACATGTTAGCAATTAACTGGATGCGGTCGGGTGTAAGCTGTCTTCCCTCCTTGGACAACGAGTGCCCAAGGTAAACGACTTGCTGGACACAGAATTGCAGCTTAGAAGGGGACACCTTGTGCCCCTTGTCGGCCAGAAATCTTAAAACCGTCAGTGACGCTTTTTCACATTCAGGTTCGCTTCGGGCGGTGATCAGCAGATCATCGACATATTGAAGCAAGGCAGTGTTAACTGGCATGTGGATACTGTCAAGTTCTCGTTTCAGTGCTTGGCTATAGATGCTGGGGCTTTCTGTAAATCCTTGAGGTGCGCGTGTGAATTTAAAACTTCGTCCATTCAAACTGAATCCGAACAAATATTGACTTTCCGGATCTATTGGGACGCTAAAGAAGGCGTTTTTGAGATCAATTACAGTGAAGAACGTTGCTTCTGAGTCAATAGCTGTTAGTAATGAAGAGATATCTGGGACCACAGGGTATTGTGGTACAATACATTTATTTAATTCGCGCAGATCAATAACTAATCGATATACTGGTGATGCTTTTGGATCCGTTCTTTTAAGAATCGGAATTATCGGGGAATTACATACATTGGAGTCGGTTTCTACAACCACTCCTTGTGCAATGAGCTCGTCAATGATTAGCAGCAAAGCCACAACAGCATCTGGTGGTAACTTGTATTGTCGCATTCGTGGTAGTACTACTCCTGTTTTTAGTGTGACTCGATATGGTGTAATGTTCATGCAACCAACATCAGTTGGGCCTTGTGCCCATAGATGTGTAGGTAAATTCTGCAGCCGGTGAGCCATGTCTCTGGACACGTAGTGACCTTTGAAATCACGTAAAAATAATCGTACTCCTTCCGGAGAACAACATATTATAGCTCCTAGAGCTTTCAATGTTTTTATACCTAACAAGTTTTCTGGACATGATTTAGTAAGCAATAAATCTGTGGTTCGTGTCAATGGACCAACCGTAAGTGGAAGGGGTTGCGTTACTTCATTAATGATAGGCTTTCCTGAGAATCCAAGGGAAATATTCTGTGAGCCTGAGAGGGGTGCCCCTGGAACTTCACTGCGTCGTATAGTTGTTCTGCTTGCCCCTGTATCAAGTAAAAACTTTCTGTCTTCCCCTAATAGTTCACTATGTACATAAGGTCCCTCTTGATCTACAGGAACCTCGATAAGGGGTAAGCCAACTTCCCTCTCTAAGCTATTTCATGTGTATCGCTGGTAATCGGGATAGTCATTTTGTGCATACTGGTACATCTGTTGCGTTGTTGCTTGTGTGGCAGCAATAGGCTGCGCTTGTGGTGGTGCTACGGTCTGTTGTAGAGCTGCCTGTTGCGGAGCTAGTTGTTGCGGAGCTGACCTAGATTGTGCATGCTGAGGGATTTGTTGTTGATTCTGATCCTGTCTAGGTGGACGTGGTCTTTCCTGTGTTCTACCCGTGGCGATATTATGTTTCAGAACTGGACAATCGTGTATATAATGACCTTGTTGCTTACAATAGTTGCACGTCCCTTTCGTCGGACCTGCGGAATCACCTTTTTTATGACCATCAGCTGGAACTGACTGGGCAACAAGCATTTTCATTTTCGTATCTTTCATACGTCTTTGTTCATGTTCTTGTTCTTCTCTAATTCTATTGTGGTGATATTGTAACATTTGTAACATCTGTGACGGGGTGTTACCTTGCCAGGTACTCTCAAATTTCAATACTCTATTCTTAACTTGCGGTAGGGAATTTTCAACTAAGTTTGTCACAAACAGATGTGGATATGACTCGCTACTTGCTTTTATGCCACTATTTATACCAAAACATTTTTCAAATCGGGAATAGAAATCACTAGTGTCTTCATCTTGTTTTTGTTTACAGGCTGAGATTGCACCCCAGTCCTCCTTTTTCGTAGTTAATAAACGTGGCAGTACCTGTACTAGTAATCCTGGTAGTGCTGTAGTCTTTTCCCCAAGCCCTGATCCTGCAGCTCGGGCCTTTTCTTCGTTTTCTAATGCTGTCCAATCTATCTTTTGGTCTCCCACCTCCCATTCCTTTTCTTTGAGTTTCTCGTAAACACCGGCAGGCATTAACACTTTCAATATTTTCATAATGTCGGGGTAGGTATACTCTCCCATGAGCAACATGTCTTTTATCTCACGGTGGAAACCTGCTGGATCCTTGTCATGGCTGGGTACTACTTTCTTCATTTCTAATAATTCAATTTTAGTTATAGGCGTGTACACAAACACGCGTGTAAAGTTATTATCTTCACCTCTGATTGGGTGTACTTCGCGTAACGGATTCTGTCTATCTATGTGATACATTTTTCTTCCCATAGTGGGATTTGGAACGTGTTCTGGGTATGCGGAAACTATATACTGGTTTCGAAATTCTAGAATTTCTTTAATTAAATCAGTACCTGACCCTCTCCATTTATTCGTGAGTAATTCAGTCAATATGTCAGGTAAGGGTCCTGGATCGGAGTGTTGGCTTTTATATAATATGAGGAGGTGTTGAATCATGTATATACCAGCTACACGCTGTTCGTATGGGGTAAGGTTCAGAAACGTGTGTGCTAGTGCATCTTCACTGTATGTGTCGGGACTGTCAGCCCATTGTACTGCTGACCTGGCTAATTCTTGTTCATCCATGGAATCGAGCATATGGTACCCCTTTCGATCTCGGAGTAATTTATCAGCGGCTTGGAATAGGTGTTCAGGGGACCTTGTATTTAACATAGGGGCTTGAAAATGTCTGTTACATTCTGGACGTATCGGACGTATCGGATCATTAAAGCCTCTAGTATTATTATGGGTCTTCCTCTACCTACGTAAGCTATCGTATCTAATTGTTCTGATTCTTGCTCCTCCTCTCCCTCTGATTCAATTCTGTCTGCTTCTCGTCTTTCTTTATGTATTCGTTCTACTTCCTTGCGGATCTTTCGATACATGGCGATTATACACGCCTGTCTATCATGTTTCTCGTCTGATATGTTCTGACCCCATTTGGCAAGTTTTTGCATGGTATCATGATCTGCCTCAGGCCTGTCTTGGTTCCTGATCACGCAGTTTATGAAAAAACGTAGTAGTTGTCTTTGTACATCCACTTTCTGGTATTCCATAGCTTCGTTAATACTTTCTGGGCCTCGCCCTGTTTGGACAAAGTGATATATATTGTCTAGGTGTTCAACCATTCCTGGTATCGTCATTAAATACAATGTAGCTCGTTGTATACGTAGTGATGATAGTAGCAATCTGTCCTGTTTACCTGGCACTGGATCGTATCTACAATCCACAAGGTGTTCTTTAAACATGTCGGATGTCGCTAGTTGGGGTGTACGTTGGAGTGCTAAATCTCTAAGGGTCTGTTTATTTCGCGGCGGGGTGGCAAACATGTCTGTCGTACCTCTTGTAGCACCATCTGAGGTGCTGGGCAAGAAAGGATTTGTTGGATGTAAGATAGAAATTGTAGATGCGGGAAAAACGGTAGAAACGGACGGACCTGTGGGAACGGGCATAGGAGTTTGTTGTTGCGGGGATACAGACGGATGGTCTTGGCGTTGAGCACCATCGGTGGGCTGTGCGTGTGGCGGAGCATTAGCATATTCAGGAGCTACATCATCTAAATAGGAAGAAAGGAAAATATCTTTTGCTGTTTTGGGATGTGCTTTTATCGGGAGCAATGGGGGTGTCAAGTTTTTCGGTATTTCCGGGGTGGCCTGAGGTAACCCTTCGGCCAAAAGAGGATACATACCATTCATAAGAGTGTTTCGTTGTCTGTCTACTTGTTCTGCTTTTACTCGGGTACCTTCCTCAATTGATAAATTTTCTCGGGTTTTATTCGAATTCTCCCTACCTTTCTCTTCTTGTCTGAGCGCTTTTTCTGTACGTCTATATGATTCTTTACGCCATAATTCAATGGCATCTTTCTGTGACTGTCTGGCTTTCTTTTTCCATAATTCTTCTTCTACTCTCATGATGCAATCTGCATCCCAGGTCCCCGCTGCGGGCCACCTCTGACTTTCTGGCAACTCTTTGGTGTAGTCCACCCATAAATCAAGAAATAACACGGCATCTAGGCCATGCTTATGATACATAAAGTATCCTGGAGTGTCCCTAGGTGGAATGGGAACAGCTTCTTCGAGTACCCCTTTTCTGGTTTTGATCTGTCTTAGTTTTGAAAAGAGCGGCATTTTTAGACCTTATTATTTGAACACACTTAATACAATAAATACAATAATGAACAATCATTCACACCACAATATGTAGAACGTATTAAAACATTTAACATTTAATGAACGATGATAATTAATAGAAAACTAGTTACTGACATAATACTGACACTAAATAATACTGAATTATATGCAAGACATACTAGATATACTGCTAAACAGTACAGATACACTGCTAAAACAGTGCAGACCGGATTTGTGTACCCAAACCCGTCTTGACCGGCACAACCTATGTGCACGTTTAAATGCCTCCCCGGCAATGGTACTCACCGGGTAGCGTGGAACGGAAGGCCTCGGAACTGAACTGAAACTGGACCGGACTGGACTCGACTCGACTGGACTCGGAACTTCGGAACCTGGTGGGCCTCTGTATACCTCGGATCTTGCTCTCTCAGCTAGGCTCTGGTCGGGATACTTCGCACTTCTCACCGCCTCGTCTGGGTGTTGATCGCAGCCTCAGTCACCCCCGCTTGGCCGGAGGGAGATACAGGAAATCCTGCGGGTACGCGTTTTTGTCCGTTCAGCTGTGGCAGGAGACCGGGCCTGCAACGCACCTCCGGCGCGTGAGATGAGAAAGTGTCCCTGTTCGGGCGCCAATTTATGTGGTAAATATTTCATTACCGGTACTATTTTTTATGCGGTAAAGTCTAGTAAGAATAACTCAGTAAATATAAGAGGCAGAATCCGTGGTATTAGAGGTTCTAAAAGGCTTTATTCCTCTATAAAGGAATTACAGTTCGAACTGTAGGCTTCAAATTCCATCACCACGAAGGTTCAGGAAGGGAAGGCAATACATTATTGACAAGTAATGATATTTATATGAAAAGTATTACATTAAGACAGATGCAAGAGGCGTAACAGCTGATAATACAGATAATGAAACACATACGTAATGAAAAAAGGCGTAAACATAGGCGTAACTAAATACGTCATTAAACATGATGTCACAAGTGGGTGGATCCATAAGAGAATCCTGCAATGTCAGCAGAAATACTTGGCAGAGATGCAAGCGCAGCCGCATGACGTGTGATTGACGTGCAACTAGAGGGTGAAGGAGACTTGACATTTAGCTCTACATGTGGAGACAGAAGTCTGAGGGGTCATGTCAACCTAATCCCAAATCATATCTAATATCTTATGTTTAAAGAACTGTATTATCCAAAAGGAAAGGTCTCTCGGACGAAATCTATTCTATACTGACTGTTAGTGTGTGTACAAGCGTCTAAATGTCTACATGAGATGCGAGGGGGCAGGAATCTTCCATGGTAACAAGGGCTATGAATTACTTGCATGAGGACAGTGAGGCCTGGCCCTTTGCACGGTAGCTGGAAGAATGTTTACCTAAACTACTAGACAGGAATGCATCGGATGAGGAGCGGAGCAGATAATCTTGAAGGTGAAATACAGTTTTTGGCAGGCAACAGGCTGGATCAGGCACCGTTAGCCGCGCAGGGAGTAGGACAAAGTTCATGGATACAGATGCAGGTTTGGACTGGAGCTTTCAGAGGCAGAAGGCAGGAAAAGGCTTGATGGCAGAATTCAGGGCCTACTCGCCTGAATCTGTAAAATGTGGAAAGTGAACCACATAAAGTCGGTGGCCTTTCATACTTAGGAATGGAATATCTGACCCATTCATGGCGGGTCTGAAAGAGGACATGTTGACGGTGGACGCACATATATTTGCGTCTTCATAACTGGAACTGGAGGGAACATACATGTACTTGTAACATGCACATGGAGCCGTTGGGGTCTACGATAGGGGACATAACTGATCACAAAATTCATATTTCCTCACCCCAGAACTTTAGATCACTTTTGGGAAACAAGAAGAAACCTTTGCTGAGGAGAGGAACCAGAGAGACTGAGGGGAGACTATCCCTAAGCTTGAGGGATTGGCCTACAGTGGTTGCCTGACTGCCAAAGAGAGGAGAAAGGAACTTTGTGTGTACTTTATTCAACTTGTGAAGGATCTCCAAGGGCTTGAGGAAGAGCTTGCCTCCTGCTGAAGTCTCAGGGACAACAGACTTCACCCACCAGCTCCCCAAGAGTTCTTTGGAAGTGCCTGCAGTTGTGCTGGGCTTTCTGAGGGGCTGCTCCTCTCTTTCGCAGTCAGGCAACCACTGCAGGCCAATCCCTCATGCTTAGGGATAGTCTCTCCTAAGTCTCTCTGGTTCCTCTCCTCAGCAAAGGTTTCTTCTTGTTTCCCAAAAGTGATCTAAAGGTCTGGGTCCCACCTTTATACTCATTTTCTCTTTGTTCTCTGGCAGAGAGGCCTTTGCCTAGTCCAAACCAGTTCTTGTCAGTCTTGGAGCACTTTGTTGACAAGACTCCTTCTTTCCTTTCACAGTGTAGGCCAGGGAAGTCAGACGTACCACAGGAGGTGGAGCCAGCATTGTGGAGGGAAGGCACAGCCCTATTCAGGTCCCAGGTGCAACTCCTCCCACCCATCTACATGCAGATCTCTCTATTCAGCCCTGTGATGACTCACCCTGTCTCCTGGAATCCCCCAGCCCCTGTCACTCAAACTCCAGATAAGTGATACACAACCTAGCAGAGGCAGGCTTGGATAGTTAGGCAAGAACATACCTACGTTCTAAAAGTGGCATTTTCAAAACACAGAATGTTAAAACCAACTTCACGAAAAGATGTATTTTATCATTCTGAGTTCAGGGATACTAAACTCGAATTTCTACCTAGTTTCCTGAGTCTTTTAGGATTATAAGATGTAAAAATCAAACTGCACATTCTGGCCTACGGGGAACAGGTAGCCTTGCAATAGTGAAAAACGGAAATGGTGGTAATTCACTATTAGGACATGCCACACACATCAGGGCATGTCCTACCTTTTACCTACAATGCACCCTGCCCTTGGGCCTACCATAGGGGTGACTAATATGTGGAAAAGGGAAGGTTTAGGGACTGGCAAGTGGGTGCACTTGCCCAGTCAGCATGGCAGTGCCAGACTGCACACAGGCTCTGCAATGGCAAACCTGAGACACACTTTACAGGCTGCTTCTGTGGGTGGCACAACCAGTGCTGCAAGCCCACCAGCAGCATTTGATTTACAAGCCCTGGGCACACTCAGTGCACTGTACTAAGGTCTGACAAGTAAACCAAATCAGCCAATCATGGAGTCACTAATCCATACATCCATTTACAATAGGAAGAGCATATGCACTTTAGCACTGATCAGCAGTGGCAAAGTGCCCAGACTCATGATGAAACGGCCAACAACCGGTCAGAAAAAATACAGGAGGAAGGCAGAAAGTTCAGGGATGACCCTGCAAAAAGGGCCAAGTGCAACACACTCAATAAGATTATATATGCGTCTTCTAGCTTTCTCCATTGTGTTTTTCTTTTGTCGTCTCCTTGGCTCAGTGTTGCTCTCTCTCGCCCATATATCTCTCCACTCTGCCCGCCAATATGCACTTGCCCGAATGTTCCCCAAACATCTATTTTTAAACCTTTCTTTGACAGAAAATCCTCAAATAACTCTGGTGGGTCAGTGTCAGGATGTCATACCTGACAGGAGGGAGAGTGGACAAAGGTTGCCAAGCACCTGGGGCTACTACCCCCTGCTCTCTGACGCCACAGAGCTTTGAGAGCCCTGAGAGGCATAATACCTGGGTCTCATCACTGACTACTGTCAGTGGCCACTGTGGCTTGCGGTCTGTCTGTTGGGACACACCTGTGAGCAAGCTAAGGTTAGGTGCTGCACAGGTGGTGTGCAAAGGTGAGGAGAAGGGTTCCCCATGGGTTAGCTTGGTGGGCCCTGAGAGTATGGAGAGAGGAATTGAAATGGGTTCAGATTGGCATAGAACTGGAATATGCCCCTGCAGGTGCGGGCCAGGTCCATGTTCTATCACCCAAAGCAGAGAAGCCCATCAGGGTAGTGATTGGTCTCCCCTGCGTTTTGGCTGGAAGGGGGTTGTGTTGGACTTGGCCCTTTTTGTAGGGTCATCCCTGAACTTTTTCCCTTCCTCCTGTATTTCTTCTGACCTGTTGGCTGTTTTATGACTCTGGGCACTTTCCACTGCTGATCAGTGCTAAAGTGCATATGCTTTCTATTGTAAATTGATGTATGGATTAGTGATTCCACGATTGGCAGGTTCGGTTTACCTGTCAGACCCTAGTACCGTGCACCTGGGGTGCCCAGTGCTTGTAAATCAAATGCTGCTAGTGGGCTTGCAGCACTGGTTGTGCCACCCACAGAAGCAGCCTGTAAAGTGTGTCTAAGGTTTGCCATTGCAGAGCCAGTGTGCAGTGTGGTACTGTCATGCTGACTGGGCAAGTGCACCCACTTGCCAGTCGCTAAACCTTCCCTTTTCTTCATATCAGACACCCCTATGGTAGGCCCAAGGACAGGGTGCATTGTAAGTATAAGGTAGGACATGCCCTGGTGTGTGTGGCATGTCCTAATAGTGAATTACAGCCATTTTCATTTTTCACTATTGCAAGGCTACCTGTTCCCCATAGGCCAGAATGGGCAGTTTGATTATTACATCTAATAACCCTAACTGACTCAGGGAACTAGGTAGAAATGAGAGTTTAGTATGCCTGAACTCAGAATGATAAAATGCATCTTTTAGTAAAGTTGGTTTTAACATTCTGTGTTTGAAAATACCACTTTTAGAAAGTGGGTATTTTCTTGCCTAACTATCCAAGCCTGCTTCTGCTAGGTTGTGTATTCCTTGTCTGGAGTTTGAGTGACAGGGGCTGGGGGATTCCAGGAGACAGGGTGAGTCAGCACAGGGCTGAATAGAGATCTGCATGTAGATGGCTGGGAGGAGTTGCAACTGGGACCTGAATAGGGCTGTGCCTTCCCTCCACAATGCTGGCTCCACCTCCTGTGGTGCGGCTGATGTCCCTGCCCTGCACTGTGAAAGGAAAGATGAAGTCATGTAAACAGAGTGCTTCAGGACTGACCAGAACTGGTTTGGACTAGGTAAAGACCTCTCTGCCTTCAGGAAACAAATAGAAACTGTGTATAAAAAGGGGGACCCAGACCCCAGAACTTTAGATCACTTTTGGGAAACAAGAAGAAACCTTTGCTGAGGAGAGGAACCAGAGAGACTGAGGGGAGACTATCCCTAAGCTTGAGGGATTGGCCTACAGTGGTTGCCTGACTGCCAAAGAGAGGAGAAAGGAACTTTGTGTGTACTTTATTCAACTTGTGAAGGATCTCCAAGGGCTTGAGAAAGAGCTTGCCTCCTGCTGAAGTCTCAGGGACAACAGACTTCACCCACCAGCTCCCCAAGAGTTCTTTGGAAGTGCCTGCAGTTGTGCTGGGCTTTCTGAGGGGCTGCTCCTCTCTTTCGCAGTCAGGCAACTACTGCAGGCCAATCCCTCATGCTTAGGGATAGTCTCTCCTAAGTCTCTCTGGTTCCTCTCCTCAGCAAAGGTTTCTTATTGTTTCCCAAAAGTGATCTAAAGGTCTGGGTCCCACCTTTATACTCATTTTCTCTTTGTTCTCTGGCAGAGAGGCCTTTGCCTAGTCCAAACCAGTTCTTGTCAGTCTTGGAGCACTTTGTTGACAAGACTCCTTCTTTCCTTTCACAGTGTAGGCCAGGGAAGTCAGACGTACCACAGGAGGTGGAGCCAGCATTGTGGAGGGAAGGCACAGCCCTATTCAGGTCCCAGGTGCAACTCCTCCCACCCATCTACATGCAGATCTCTCTATTCAGCCCTGTGATGACTCACCCTGTCTCCTGGAATCCCCCAGCCCCTGTCACTCAAACTCCAGATAAGTGATACACAACCTAGCAGAGGCAGGCTTGGATAGTTAGGCAAGAACATACCTACGTTCTAAAAGTGGCATTTTCAAAACACAGAATGTTAAAACCAACTTCACGAAAAGATGTATTTTATCATTCTGAGTTCAGGCATACTAAACTCGAATTTCTACCTAGTTTCCTGAGTCAGTTAGGATTATAAGATGTAAAAATCAAACTGCACATTCTGGCCTACGGGGAACAGGTAGCCTTGCAATAGTGAAAAACGAAAATGGTGGTAATTCACTATTAGGACATGCCACACACATCAGGGCATGTCCTACCTTTTACCTACAATGCACCCTGCCCTTGGGCCTACCATAGGGGTGACTAATATGCGGAAAAGGGAAGGTTTAGGGACTGGCAAGTGGGTGCACTTGCCCAGTCAGCATGGCAGTGCCAGACTGCACACAGGCTCTGCAATGGCAAACCTGAGACACACTTTACAGGCTGCTTCTGTGGGTGGCACAACCAGTGCTGCAAGCCCACCAGCAGCATTTGATTTACAAGCCCTGGGCACACTCAGTGCACTGTACTAGGGTCTGACAAGTAAACCAAATCAGCCAATCATGGAGTCACTAATCCATACATCCATTTACAATAGGAAGAGCATATGCACTTTTGCACTGATCAGCAGTGGCAAAGTGCCCAGACTCATGATGAAACGGCCAACAACCGGTCAGAAAAAATACAGGAGGAAGGCAGAAAGTTCAGGGATGACCCTGCAAAAAGGGCCAAGTGCAACACACTCAATAAGATTATATATGCGTCTTCTAGCTTTCTCCATTGTGTTTTTCTTTTGTCGTCTCCTTGGCTCAGTGTTGCTCTCTCTCGCCCATATATCTCTCCACTCTGCCCGCCAATATGCACTTGCCCGAATGTTCCCCAAACATCTATTTTTAAACCTTTCTTTGACACAAAATCCTCAAATAACTCTGGTGGGTCAGTGTCAGGATGTCATACCTGACAGGAGGGAGAGTGGACAAAGGTTGCCAAGCACCTGGGGCTACTACCCCCTGCTCTCTGACGCCACAGAGCTTTGAGAGCCCTGAGAGGCATAATACCTGGGTCTCATCACTGACTACTGTCAGTGGCCACTGTGGCTTGCGGTCTGTCTGTTGGGACACACCTGTGAGCAAGCTAAGGTTAGGTGCTGCACAGGTGGTGTGCAAAGGTGAGGAGAAGGGTTCCCCATGGGTTAGCTTGGTGGGCCCTGAGAGTATGGACAGAGGAATTGAAATGGGTTCAGATTGGCATAGAACTGGAATATGCCCCTGCAGGTGCGGGCCAGGTCCATGTTCTATCACCCAAAGCAGAGAAGCCCATCAGGGTAGTGATTGGTCTCCCCTGCGTTTTGGCTGGAAGGGGGTTGTGTTGGACTTGGCCCTTTTTGTAGGGTCATCCCTGAACTTTTTCCCTTCCTCCTGTATTTCTTCTGACCTGTTGGCTGTTTTATGACTCTGGGCACTTTCCACTGCTGATCAGTGCTAAAGTGCATATGCTTTCTATTGTAAATTGATGTATGGATTAGTGATTCCACGATTGGCAGGTTCGGTTTACCTGTCAGACCCTAGTACCGTGCACCTGGGGTGCCCAGTGCTTGTAAATCAAATGCTGCTAGTGGGCTTGCAGCACTGGTTGTGCCACCCACAGAAGCAGCCTGTAAAGTGTGTCTAAGGTTTGCCATTGCAGAGCCAGTGTGCAGTGTGGTACTGTCATGCTGACTGGGCAAGTGCACCCACTTGCCAGTCCCTAAACCTTCCCTTTTCTTCATATCAGACACCCCTATGGTAGGCCCAAGGACAGGGTGCATTGTAAGTATAAGGTAGGACATGCCCTGGTGTGTGTGGCATGTCCTAATAGTGAATTACAGCCATTTTCATTTTTCACTATTGCAAGGCTACCTGTTCCCCATAGGCCAGAATGGGCAGTTTGATTATTACATCTAATAACCCTAACTGACTCAGGGAACTAGGTAGAAATGAGAGTTTAGTATGCCTGAACTCAGAATGATAAAATGCATCTTTTAGTAAAGTTGGTTTTAACATTCTGTGTTTGAAAATACCACTTTTAGAAAGTGGGTATTTTCTTGCCTAACTATCCAAGCCTGCTTCTGCTAGGTTGTGTATTCCTTGTCTGGAGTTTGAGTGACAGGGGTTGGGGGATTCCAGGAGACAGGGTGAGTCAGCACAGGGCTGAATAGAGATCTGCATGTAGATGGCTGGGAGGAGTTGCAATTGGGACCTGAATAGGGCTGTGCCTTCCCTCCACAATGCTGGCTCCACCTCCTGTGGTGCGGCTGATGTCCCTGCCCTGCACTGTGAAAGGAAAGATGAAGTCATGTAAACAGAGTGCTTCAGGACTGACCAGAACTGGTTTGGACTAGGTAAAGACCTCTCTGCCTTCAGGAAACAAATAGAAACTGTGTATAAAAAGCGGGACCCAGACCCCAGAACTTTAGATCACTTTTGGGAAACAAGAAGAAACCTTTGCTGAGGAGAGGAACCAGAGAGACTGAGGGGAGACTATCCCTAAGCTTGAGGGATTGGCCTACAGTGGTTGCCTGACTGCCAAAGAGAGGAGAAAGGAACTTTGTGTGTACTTTATTCAACTTGTGAAGGATCTCCAAGGGCTTGAGAAAGAGCTTGCCTCCTGCTGAAGTCTCAGGGACAACAGACTTCACCCACCAGCTCCCCAAGAGTTCTTTGGAAGTGCCTGCAGTTGTGCTGGGCTTTCTGAGGGGCTGCTCCTCTCTTTCGCAGTCAGGCAACTACTGCAGGCCAATCCCTCATGCTTAGGGATAGTCTCTCCTAAGTCTCTCTGGTTCCTCTCCTCAGCAAAGGTTTCTTCTTGTTTCCCAAAAGTGATCTAAAGGTCTGGGTCCCACCTTTATACTCATTTTCTCTTTGTTCTCTGGCAGAGAGGCCTTTGCCTAGTCCAAACCAGTTCTTATCAGTCTTGGAGCACTTTGTTGACAAGACTCCTTCTTTCCTTTCACAGTGTAGGCCAGGGAAGTCAGACATACCACAGGAGGTGGAGCCAGCATTGTGGAGGGAAGGCACAGCCCTATTCAGGTCCCAGGTGCAACTCCTCCCACCCATCTACATGCAGATCTCTCTATTCAGCCCTGTGATGACTCACCCTGTCTCCTGGAATCCCCCAGCCCCTGTCACTCAAACTCCAGATAAGTGATACACAACCTAGCAGAGGCAGGCTTGGATAGTTAGGCAAGAACATACCTACGTTCTAAAAGTGGCATTTTCAAAACACAGAATGTTAAAACCAACTTCACGAAAAGATGTATTTTATCATTCTGAGTTCAGGCATACTAAACTCGAATTTCTACCTAGTTTCCTGAGTCAGTTAGGATTATAAGATGTAATAATCAAACTGCCCATTCTGGCCTATGGGGAACAGTTAGCCTTTTACCTACAATGCACCCTGCCCTTGGGCCTACCATAGGGGTGACTAATATGCGGAAAAGGGAAGGTTTAGGGACTGGCAAGTGGGTGCACTTGCCCAGTCAGCATGGCAGTGCCAGACTGCACACAGGCTCTGCAATGGCAGACCTGAGACACACTTTACAGACTGCTTCTGTGGGTGGCACAACCAGTGCTGCAAGACCACCAGCAGCATTTGATTTACAAGCCCTGGGCACACTCAGTGCACTGTACTAGGGTCTGACAAGTAAACCAAATCAGCCAATCATGGAGTCCCTAATCCATACATCAATTTACAATAGGGAGAGCATATGCACTTTAGCACTGATCGCAGTGGTAAAGTGCCCAGACTCATGATGAAACAGCCAACAACAGGTCAGAAAAAATACAGGAGGAAGGCAGAAAGTTCTGGGATGACCCTGCAAAAAGGGCCAAGTCCAACACACTCCATAAGATTATATGCGTCTTCTAGCTCAGTGTTGCTCTCTCTCGCCCATATGTCTCTACACTCTGCCCGCCAATATGCACTTGCCCGAATGTTCCCCAAACATCTATTTTTAAACCTTTCTTTGACAGAAAATCCTCAAATAACTCTAAAAAGTGCATTTTAAACTCCTGTTAAATCTTCACAAATTTTCATAGCCTCTCATATTGTCAACATAATTGAAGTTCTTGAAGATGCACCTACGAGGATGTCTTGACCCTGGCTCATCAAAAGAGTGGTAGCCCTGCTGAGAACTGTCTATGAAACTGTCTATGCATTACCAGAGAGGGAACATGTCTGTTTGTATGTCCAAGCAAGTCCGGCTACTCATGCTGAAGACACGGGGGACTCTTCTTTCACTAGGTTTTTGGACACATTTCTCAATTTCAGTTGCTATGCACTGTGCCTGCTCAGCCAAATGGTATGCATTGTGCAGAAGGAGTGAAACATACTAGCATAAGGAACATGACTGGACCAAACCTGTGGCACTAAAAATCACTTCATGTGTAGACTTGTGACTACCGCCTCACTAACTTCTGTTCCTGTAAATGAAGATCACTTCAGTGCTCCCAGCATGAAAACAGCCATTGTAGTGGGCTGGCTCAGTATATAGTGCCCACCTATAGTGAGTCACCGTTCACTGATTCCAGGCAACCCTTAGTGAAAATGTTTAGCTCTCAGAAAGCCAGTGCTCTCAAAGGATAGCTGTGGAGAGCAGCTATGGCTTATTCAGGAGGGGTGTAAAGCATGTGCATTTACCACTATAGTCAGTCAGCAAGCTTTTCACACCAAAATGAACCGCACCAGATGAGTATAAAAATACTTTGTATTTCTTAGCACACACTAGACTAACTTGGTATATCTCCTACCCGGAGATATCAACTACACACAAGAAATACTTCAGAAACAGGTGAGTAGCATAGAAAAACACACCGGGCCCAACCAGGCAACCAAGCCACATACTAAAATAGTAGAATGTGAATTAAGTACCAAAACGGGACATGGACTCAAGAATGGAGGACCCAAAGAAAAACCCGGACCCATCCCAGGTGAGTAGCCAAGGACCTCAAGGCGCCCGGGTGCAGAGTGTTTACACCGGGTCAAACGTCCATAGGATAACACAGGGTAAGTTCCAATTAGAATTTTACAGTTCTAGGACCCTTCCCAAAGGACCCCGAAGGAACCACTTGGATCAAGGAAGGTTGGAGAGCCACCCCACCCGTGGATATCCCAGCAACCAGGATACCTACAGCAGGGAGCCCAGGTGCATAGAGATGAAGTGGCATCAGAACCAACCCGTAGATACCAATGGAGGGTCGTGGAAGATCAGCAGCTACAGAGTCTTGTGGTCCGGTGGAACCAGGACATGGAATCCAGACAAGAAGAACAAGCAGCTTTGGAGGCCAGGCGATGATGCAGGAGCACAGGAGCCTTTCACGAGCTGTCCCAAGCTGGTGGACGAGTGCAGGAAGGGCAGTGGCCAGCAGGACCACCAAAAGCCTTGACAAGCTCAAACAACGGTTTGCAGGAGAAGATGCTCTGTTGCAGACCAGCAAGGTCTGTGGGACTAACCCAGTAAGGGTAAGTCAGGACCAGCCCTCAGCCCTCAGGAGAGCCAGCAGGAATCGATGACGCTGCCTCGAGGACCCTTTGACAGCAGGCACAGGGAGTCGCAGGAAAGCCTCAACAGCTCACAGGAGATGAAGGCCCATGATGTGGAGGAAGCAGACAGAAGGACGTTGGAGCTGTGCAATGCTGAGGGCTGGGGCTTCTTGGAGCTTGAAGATCTTCCATGAAGAGAGCCAACAAGCCTTGGTAACAGCAAACAGCCGCTGTGCACAGGAAGGCTGTTAACGTCGACTGGAGAGGGATTACAGTCACCCAAGTTGCAGGGAAGACTAGTTAGGCCTCTGAAAAACCAACAAACCATCACCTGTGTTGCAGAGCCGGATAATGTCCATGGGACAACGGGATCAGCAAACCAGTCATCGACGGAGAGGTGCCTGCAGATGCAAGGAAGTGACACCTTCACTGCAAGGGAGATTCCTTCTGGCTGGGATGCAGGCTGAGTCCTTGGTGACTCGGAGGATGCACAGTCACGGAGTTGCAGAACTTGAAGAAGCACATGGATGAAGATGCAGCAGGAATCTTCCCACTGAAGCAGTCTTGTCTTTGGTCCTGGTTCAAACAACAGCAGAGTTCCAGTGCCCACCAACAGAAGAGTCTTTGGACAGTCTTCAAATGACAGGCAGTTGGATCTAGAAGTTGTTGTCAGGACACATCTAAGGACCCACCCTCAGGGAAGCCCTTAAGTAACCCTAAAATGGGGAAGGACCTCTTCTCTGGTGACCCAGGGGTCAGGGACGCTACTCAACTGTCCTAGCCAGTCAGATGCTCCCAGGGGCCAAGATTCAACATGGCAGAATCCAGTAGCCACCTAGAGAAGCTGTGTGCACCTCTCGAGGGAGGATCTGGACAGGGGGGGTGGACACTCCCATGTCCTTTGTGTGGTTTCCCTCCAGAGTGGGAGCCAAGGGCTCCTGAAGTGGGTACAACTGGTTTATGAATGGTGGGCACCGAAATTTGCCCTTCAATGCAGTCTGGTGGCACTCGGAAGTGCCTCCACCCTACCTAATTCTGAAGGACAGGCGATCACACCTCTCCTTCACAGGAAATCCTTTGTTCAGCTTCCCCTGCCTGAGTTAAGCTCATCAACAGAGGGGCAGAACACTGTCCAGAATCGGCAGCAGACCCTGTAAGGCTAAACAGATAGGTATTGGGGGGTCCTCTAAGGAACCCCCCAGTACATGGTATCATGCAACTAACACTGAAAGCAATGTAGTTTCATGATTCCAACATGTTTGATACCGAACAGCACCAGGTTCGGGGTAGTCACTATGTAGTTGGACATCTCGTCTTGTCCGTGTCCACTACATACCTTATAATGGCTGTCCCACATTTACAAAGCCCAGAGAATGGAGCCTGGGGTTTGTTTGGGTACTTTAACTTGTGCAGGGGCACCTACACACTTGGAACTATGCGCCCTGCCCTTGGACTGAAGGGCCTACCTTAGGGGTGACTTATAGGTTAAAAGTGCAGTGCACACGATATATATAGGAAACCTTATATCCAAAGTGTAAGGTGCAAGCACCATTCCACACAATGCCTTCTCTGCAAACACAGTTTACATGGGCTCCCATGGGTGGCATAATACATGCTGCAGCCCATAGGAGACACCTGGGGTACCAATGCCCTGAGTACCTCAGTACGATATACTAGGAACTTATAATGGTACCCCATTATGCAAATTGTGGGGTGTACAAAGTACTTACCAGGGAATTTAGAGGGGAGAGTACTGCCACTGGGGTCCTGGTTAGCAAAATCCCAGTGAACTACAGTCAAAGCTCACTGACACTGGCAAAAAGTGGGGTATCTATGCCAGATAGATCCTACTTTCCTACAGTCATCACTGGGTCACTGTTCACATGCCTCCCAGTGGCCTAGCCCTACTCCACTTTTCTTCATGCTGTTGGTGGTGTAGTCTAGCCCTCATTGTGCAGCCCTTGCTGCACTGGCTGCAGTGAGCATGTCACTATACCAGTGCATTTAGACCTTCCCTCTAATTCCATTCAGATCCTTTTCAAAATCCATAATTTGCCATACATCTTACTCCCTTGAAAATTTAGATTGTAGCCATATAAGGTCAGGGTTTCCAGCTAAATGTCCAACTTTTCTTTTAAAAATAGCCTCAGGAGGGGGCGTGGCTTGCAGCCGATCATGATGGCCGCGACCTAGAGGAGCTCCGAGGGAGGCACCGGTTCCCCGAGTAATCCGACACAAATTCCGGGCAATTATCCTGCCTCAATAGCTATTTCTTGAAAGCCGAAGGTGAGAGGCATCGATCGCGCTGCTTTCTGGCCGGAAAGAGCTCCGAACAAGCTGAAGGGTGCGCGACAAAGGAAGAGGCCTGGACGCGCGGATGCAGCCGGGGACTGGCGTACAATTAAGACCGTCGGAAATGAGCGGGAGCAGCGGGGCAGCGCAGAGTAAGGTGGGAGATTTGGCGGACGGCGGCTACAGGGAGTTGTACCCGCCCGTAACTACCGGGCGCATCTGGTGATTCCTTCTCTCCCCCCCCACACTCGCAGGGCACCTACGGGGCTGCTTCGGGCCCTGAGTCAAAACGTGGCGCACAAAGGTAGAACATAGCGGAGGGGGCATCCTGCTCATACGGCCGTGATCGGAGGCAGAGATATCAGGGTGCATACACGGGGACAAGCGCGACCTGAGCCGGAGAGGGCAGATTGGATCGCACTGGTGCGGAGAGGGGCCTAGACATCAAAGGACGGCTGAGACCTCACTTACCACATGTGCCTGTGTGCAGTCCCACAGGGAACAAGAGGGGCTTGATGGTGCAGGCCTGGTAACGGTGGCAGATTGCAGTGTCCCTGCTGTGTTAAGTGATCTGGGAGACACAACAACATTCGAGACGGCCTTCGCTGAGTCGAGGGGGTGCTTAACTTACATACAAACTTTGCCCCTGGAGCCCGGCTGCTACCACTGGCGGCATCTGCAGCAATACTGCGTATAAGGCTGCATGACCTGGGGCAGTGGCTGCGACTGAACGTAGGCTCACTACCTGATGACCTAAAGTGGTCGAGAGAGGTCGTACAGAGGGATTGGGTGTCTCTGGTGCTTCTGTGCGCATTTACTGGCAGCGCTTCAACGGTCCAAGGCCCCACCAAATTCCAGCTACCAGCGCGGCGGGAAAACCGACAGGCCGCGCTCGGAGTGTGCTCCCGCGGCAGGCGGCGGCGATTACCGACTGGCGCAATACACAATTGGGCGAAAATGCGGGGCAGGGGCCCACGTACGAACTCACAGGGCAAACTGGATAAATACACCTATTACAAGGACCTTCCCGCTCTACCTGAGCGCAAAGACGTATCTGACAAAGGCTCAGATCTGGAGGGAGTGACGAAAGTGACGCTGGAAGACATCATGGCGGCTCTTGATAAAGTGCAATCAACTGTGGGGTCCATCTCCACTCATGTCTCCTTCCTGAGGGCAGACTTTCAGAAGATGACGGTCAGGGTCACGGAGGTTGAGCAAGTGACAAAATCTCTTTCAAAGGACACCACTGCACTGCTTCAAAGGGTGGGTCATTTAGAAGCAGAAAATAGACTTATGGCGGAGAAGCTGGACGATCAGGAGGGGCGCTCTCGGCGCAACAACGTCCGAATCACGGGTATTCCCGAAAGTGAAGGAAGTCATGGATCTGTACGTTGAGGATCTCTCATATGTTGAGAGGCAAGATGGCGGTCGCTGGTTCAGATGCTTGAGCCGGCTGCTCCCGACCTCCCACACTCGGGAGTTCATGTTAATATACTTTTACTCTTACGGATTATGAGAGGAAGCTAAGCTAAAATAATGCCTACTGCCATGTTCTGAGGTTCGAGTATTGAAATCTGATCCCCAACTTTCTAGCGACGGCAGGGACGGCATGTTTCATCTTCTCACGGTGGCATTGTACCTGTATGGGAAAACACGTACTGGATACATTGTTGCAGGCTTAGGAGCTGCCAAGAGAGGACGTGCCTGGACGCCAAGTCAAGCAAGGATACGCTCGGAGACCTCCGCTCGCAGCTCGGATACCGAAGACTTGGCTGTGTGGAACTCTACGCCCTTCTGCAGTTCACGGAAAATGCCTCCCAAGGGCAGAGTTAAAGTCAGGGCTCCGCACTACCTGGACGCTGCTGCCGTAGTAGCCGCTTCTTCGGCCACTTCGGCGGTCACTGCCCCAGGAGTTAATGGCGGTGTCGAGAAAATGATAGAACTATCGATTGGTAAAAAACTGTCCAAAAGTAGCGGCAAAGGCAATAACGGTGAAAGCGGAGGCACTCCTAATAATACTGCGCACTTGGCGGATCGATTTAAAGGTACGATCCCACAATTATTTGCAACAGGGAAAGGAGTGAAGAAAGTGGGGGCCCTGGGGGTTCAGCACCGTGCTATAGATATTATACAAGAAGCACTGGGCGATGATGATGCCGCACAATCTTCTGGACTTATTGCAGATTTGCTGGGTATAAGCGCTGCTCAACAGTTTGATAGTGCAGTAGTGGGTGTCAAGGTCCATGCTGGTAACACCTGTGGAATAGGTAATGGAGATCGGGATCCCCTAGAAGCTAATGAGTCAAGTGGAAGCTCGGAGGCTCATATGGAGGATAATTGCTTGATTGACAGTGTGGCTCAAGCTGCTAATCTAAGTCGGGCCCCTACGGGTACAGTGTCGGTCCATACAGAGCCATCAGAGAAGGAGGCTGAGTTAGTTGACCTCGTAGAGAAGTTTGTTTCATTATCAGACCATTCGGGTCATTCAGACTTACCTGGAGGTGTCAGACGGAAGCAAAAGGCTTTAGGGATGGAGCAAAAAGATGATGAAATGACTGATTACAGCTCATTACATTCTGAGGATATGGGTGGTGAATCATCGGAGGATAGCCCACAGACTATGTTAAAGAAAAAGACTTGGACCGAAGGGTCTCTACATGCTTATTCCCCGGCATCTGTAGGTAGGCCAACTCCCCAGTCTTTAGTTGAAACTGACTCCCCAGTAATTCAAGGAACATTAGAGGCAACGGAAGATGTATCCTTGGGTCTTATATATAGAACAATTATGACCCACAGGGAGTAAACACGAACCGAGAGTCTTAGGACACAGAATGTTTGTCGCAAACTACAAAATTCAGTACGTCGGATTGGTAAAACCTGCTCGGAGTTTACCGCAAGAATTACTGAGGCAGAATTGCGCATATCGCAGTTGTAAGATTAATTAGCATCACAGAAGATACTGAATAAGACTCTGAGTGCTGGAAAGGATGATGTATTATGGAAACTTGCTGACTTGGAGAACAGGGATCGGCGGAACAATCAGAGTTCTTCAAATCCCGGAGGGAATTGAAGGCCAGGACCCCCGGAGGTTTATTATTGAGCTGTTCTCCGCGGCATTTCCAAATTTGACCCAATGGGATTGGCAGAGAGAGGTTCAGAGTGCCCATCGATTCCCTTTCTCTATCTGGGCCCGGCCAGGGCAGGGGGTGGAGGTGGCTAAACCCAGAGCCATTCTTATATCGTTTAGCAATTTTTTGGCACGGGAAGCTGTCTCTGAGCTGGCCCACCCCGATAGGAAAAGTACTGGAAAGGGGGTTGAATTTTTTGTTCGCCCAGATTATTCTCACCAGACTGTAGAGAAGTGGTGGCAATTACGACAACTTATTGCACCGTTTCAGGTAAAGGGGGCTCAGGCATTCCTATTACAACCAGCTAAGCTCAAAATTATTTACAAAGGGAATACTCGGTATTTCACCGCAGAAACTCAGGCAAAAGAATATCTGCACACACTTAAAGGAGATTAAGGGGAGGGGAATAATTATTCAGTAGGGTCTCGCTTTGATGATTACTGCCTCAGCTAGTTCAGTAGGCTGTCTGTTTGGTTAAGGGAATCTGATTTATCTCTCTTTTTGGTTAATTTATTAGCTTTAAGATTCCCTTGGTTTTAGGATTTCGAGTGGGCTCATGAGTGTGGGGGGGGGCACAATATGTGTAGGGAGCATGCCATCGCGAGGGCTCCAAGCCCTAAAGCCTCGAGGTGGTGGGGGTGTTGGTGGGGGGTGGGGGGTGGTGGTGCGGTGAGGGCAGGGGGGTATAGTAGGGGTCAAAGTACAAGAAAAGGGAAGCTACACGGCAGCAAAGAAATGTTTATAAAAATTAAAAAGATGTTTTGTCAGGGTATTTTCTGGCCTTTTTTCATTTTTTTTCTTCTTTTTTCTTTTTTGCCCCTTGATACGGCAATTCAGGTAATTTGGAAAATATGGCTAATTTAGGTCTTCGATTATGCACACTGAATGAATGTGTGCGGGTTAAATAACTACAATAAAAGGCAGAGGGTCTCTAGAGAGTTACGGGCTCTGCACCCGGATGTGGTGTGCTTGCAAGAGACACATATCCCGTGGCCCAAGCGTGGGGTATTGCAAGAGCTAGGATATAGGGTATTAGTAAACTCAAGGCAGACAAGCATGATTAGAGGGGTGGCGATACTGGCAAGATCTTATGTTGAGACCACGGGACGCTCTTTAGCTGACAATTTGGGACACTGGGCCATTGTGGAATGTAGGGTTGGGGGTCTGTCATTTACACTGTGCACTGTCTACGGGTCTAATTTGGATGAAGCTTCAATTACTGGAAAATCTGAATGGTGAACTTGCTACTTGGCCTACCCCTCTTTTCTCTGGGGGGACTTCAATCTAAACTTGACTAGGGAGGATTTTCAAAATGGGGGCCGTAGTTATAAGGGTAGGAAGCCCCGTGTTAATAAAGCCTTATTTCAATTAATAAAGGATCATGGCTTATTGGATGTTTGGAGTAGCCTACATAGAGACAATCCAGGCTTTACTTTTTTCTCGCACCCTCAAACAGGCATGTTCGGCTGGATTTTTTGTTTTTTGCACCATCGGCAGTGCTTACTGGACTGAAAGTTAGTATATATCCAAGGGTGACGTTTGATCATGCACCTTTGTTAGTAGAAATCCCGCTGAATATTGGAATCGCACCCCTTAGAATGTTTACATTTGATAGGAAGAATTTACTGGATGAAAAATATGTTGAGCAGATTAGGGTGTGGATAAAGGAATTCTTTCAAATTAATAGATATTCGGTGCCCTGGGGGGTAGTATGGGATACTTTTAAAGCGGGATTGAGATGGGAGACGCAGAGCTTCGGGTTTTTAAAATCCAAAATGGCTAGACAGGCATTGCAGGCCCTTTATGATGACCTTACGAGAGCCGAGGAGGATTTACTTATTGCCTTAGCTGCCAGAGATGATACCACTGTATCTTTGAATAACTTAGCGAGATGCAAGGCCAAAATTAACCTTGAGTGGAGCAAGGAGATTGCTTTAAAATATCAAACCTATAGAAAGGAATGCTACGAGTATGGTGAATCTACGGGCCGATGTTTAGCTCAGAAATTGCGCACTAAAGAGTCGGAACGAGGAATTAAGGGGATTCAGAATAAGGCGGGAGTAGTCGTATCTGATCCCCAGGAAATTCTTAAAGTATTCTATGAGTTTTATACCGAATTATACACTGAGATTCAAGTTGGGGAGCCGTCTTTATTGGATATGGGATTATCTGCTGCGTTATGGGCTCAGTTAGATCAAGCGGATGTTAAAAGACTTGAGGAGCCAATTGCAATGTCGGAATTAGAACAGGCTATCAGCTCATTGGCCGTAGGGAAAGCCGTAGGACCTGACAGACTTCCTCTGGAAGTATTTAAAACTTTTTTTCCTGAAATTAAAAATGATATGTTGATAGTGTATCAAATGGCGCAAAAAGGAGAGATTCCACAAACCTGGTCTGAGGCTAATATTTGTGTGTTTAGGAAAAAGGGTAAACCATCAGAGCTACCTGGATCATACCGCCCAATCTCTCTCCTTAACGCTGATGGTAAAATCTATGCGAAAATATTGGCCACGCGTTTGGAAAAAATTATATCATCTATAGTCTCGCTCAAACAGCACGGTTTTATACCTGGGAGAGGGACGGTTGATCATGTACGTAGAGTAATAACCCTGTTTGATATTGCACAGGTTGAGGCCCGTGAATTAGGGCGGATATTACTTGATGCCGAAAAGGCGTTCGACCGGGTTTCGTGGAATTTCCTCTGGTGGGGAATGCAAATGGGCTTTGGACAAGGCTTTATAAGGGCCTTAAAGACCCTATATTATCGCCCGTCAGCTAAAATCTGCTCAATGGGACATTGTAGGAGAGTAGGGTCTGCTATCCTATGGTCACCCCAAATTTTTGCTTTTTGCTTCACTGGTTTTTGACATATTGAGGCTGTGGGCCTGCCAATCAGACCCCCAGCCTGCTGTTCTCTCTACTAAATTACAACTATGCACCCTAGGTGCATAACCAATTGGAAGTGGATCACCCTGTCAGCCCCTGTACCAGTGTACACTAGGTACCCAGGGCATTGGTGTACCCAAGGCCTGCCAGGGGCTGCAGCATGTATTATGCCACCCCAGGCTTGGCCTAACAATCTGACACAACTGGCTGATCACTCAGCTGGGGTAAGTTGGTGTAATCACCTCTTACTTAGGTGTAGTATACCTATACCTAACCTTAAATGGGACACCTGGTAACCTATGAGTCACTCCTATGGCAGGCCTTAACAATCCTGAAGGCAGAGTGCTTGGTTCCATGTGAGATGGTGCTCTGGCATGAGCTGAGCCTGTCTGCAGTGGTCGGAACAACTTCCTTCTACTGTTTCCAGATATCGTCATACCATATACTCTTAAGTGCATTATGAACCTCGCGGTTAAATGCTATCTTTGGTTTGGCTTTATCAAAACATGTCGAGTAAGGTGTCATACGAATTGGAATACTAACCCCTCGCCAATTCTGGCGACGGGGTTAGCATTCCACCCTTCTAGAGGGACACGACATGTACAGTACCTGAAACCCGGGTAAAATCAGACATAGCCTCAGCTCCACAAAATGGATGCTGCCACCACAGACACAAGTCTGCCCTCCTGCTGCTGGGAGTCCTTCCAGCTTGGGAGGTGTGGACAAAGGGTTTCCTGCCAGGGGAGGTGCGTGCACCACCCCAGACAGGATTTTGTGTATTGGACAGGTAGGGCTTGAAAGAAACCAGACATGCCTGTGGCTCACAAGGAGCCTCGGTGCATATGCCAGTTCAAACCGGTCCTGGGGCACACCAGTCCCGGGCCTGGGGCGAGCTGGACAAAGGATTGGGGGTGTAACCACCCCCCTTCCTGGTCCCACCCATAGGGAGGGACCTAGCAGGTAGTCCGGCCCCTAGAATCCGAATAAAGGTAGGAGCTGTGTCCTAAGACTTCAGACATCCTGGAATCAACTTGAAACTAAGAAGAAGACGGGAACTTCGACATTCTGCTGCACAGAAGACTGAAGAAAATCTCCCCTGTGGTCAGGGAGTGACCACCTTGCTAACGCAAGCACCATCCAGCGAATCACCGTCTGCTTTGCCGCCGCCTCCCGCCGGAGCCCGAGCCCAGAGACTGACAAGACCTGGACCTCCAGACCTCTCACCGCCCGATCCACAGTCCCTGCAAAGAGGAGACCCGTGGAGGCACCGAGACACGTGGAGCCAGCCATCTTGGAACGACTACGACAAGCTGACCAGTGCAACAACCGAGGCTCCCTCCAAGTTGTGCTTTGGGTCCTGAGAAGCCCAACCCTCGAGCAGCATCTGCACCAAAGGTGAGCCCTCCAGCATCTCCACGATCTGCGTGGGGCCCTTCTGCATTTTGCCACTCGACGCGCCTAACCGGTTGCTGGCCCGCTGGCTAGTGGCCATCTTGGCGACGAAATCTACGACAAACACCGCTGGTCTGGTTGCTCCAGACTGGCCCTTGCTCCCCTCCAAAGGAGCAATCCCTCTGACCTTGCTGGTCAGAACCAACAGCTGATTTCCGAATCCTCCTGCAATTGCTTTTGCCAAGGCTTGTTTGCTTCGATCAAGTCGCCGACACCGCCGACAGCGAGAGCCTGCGTGGGACAGCTCGTGAGCCGACTCCTGGACGTCGTCGACCTTCAGGGACCACGTGGCTGCGGAGACAAGCTACCCCTCATCACCTGTTTGCACCCGACATCGCCTGGTACCCACCTGGTGCCACGCTGGTCACTGGCTAGTGACTGTGAACACTGTCCCCTCTGCTTACAGGTCTTCAACATCTCCGATCCACTCTTGGATCCACTGCATCCCTTCCCGACCGACCGCCTGCAGCATCTTTGTCCCAGGCTCAACGGAACAGATAGAAGAAACCCGACGCACTTTGAGGCCTATGCACCCGCTTCCTGTGGGTGAGGTAAAGCTGGTACTCCGGTGCCCATGTGTAGTAATACATCTCTAGTGCCTGTGTTCCAAATCTTAAGTTCCTAGGTCATCCGGAAGATTCCTTTTGCAGTAACTTTGTACTTTTTACGCACCCATTGAAACCTATGGGAGCACGCGTGTGACTATTTGCTCTGCACACGCCACCCGTGGACCTCCTGGTCACTAACTGACGTTAGCTCCTTGTAGGCCCAGCGATTCTAGAGGCCCTAGGCCTTTTCCCTTTTCTGTTCGTGGTACTTATACCACTATTTTAGTATATGGTTCGAGTGGCCACCAGGGCCTATCCATATAAAGTGCAACTTCTGTGTATTCTGTGATAATCTTGTTTGACGATTTGTGCTCCTGTGCTCATAAAGAGACTAGGGGTTACTTTGAGAAATAAATACATATATATTTTGAATATATATCTGTGTGGTGTCCTTTCATTGGTATAAAAGGGGGTTACTATTGGTAAAACAGCTTGCTTAACACGCTTCACGAGTTTAGCCTCAAAGACTGCTTAGCCTACGCTACCACTAGGGCAGCTAGTCCGAAAAGGTTGACTTACAACCACACCATAAGGGTTGCTTGGCATGGTACAAGGTGGTCACTAGAACTAGTGAACAGCATATACCAGGCCAACTTCTCACATTGGTGAGCAGCGGTTGGATTTGAGCTTGCTGTGTTTTACCATTGTAATCTCTTGGTTACCAATTGAAAGATCACATAGGTACCTGTAGGTACATATAAAACAAGATTAGATATACTTAAGTTCTACTGAACTTAGTTGTTGTAGAGCAAAGGGAGTAGCACACCCTGACTACAACTACTAGATAGGTTTAGTAGGTAAACCCAAGTGTAGGTAGATTGCAACACATCCACCCACACTTAAGAGCAATGGCCGGGGCAGAGGGGTCCACTGTACCCATCTCTGTTGAGAGTGACCCCCAGAGGGCACCATCCAGCTTTGCTACCCTTAATCAGAATGAGCTCAGGCATTTGGCAACTCTTAGAGGCCTTAAACAGCCCAAGAACCCAAACTCTGCTGAGCTCAGAGAGCTCTTACAGAATGATGAGAATCAGAGAGCACTCAAGAAAGCTTCCCAGTTAGCCCCCTTAGGGACAGGAACAGGAGGCCCCCCTTCTAAAGATGCCACTGAAGTACCCCTTCCCAATAGTCACCCCTTAGATGGGATGCCTACCACAGAGGATGAGAGTGAAAAGGATACTGACAGTAGTGAGGATGAAGGGAGAACTAGCCCAGTGCCAAGTATTATACTTGGCCCAGCTAAACCAAGGCTATTGGGGACTGACAGTGGGTTCAACCCACTGGATCTCCCCAGTGGACTTAACACAGGGCTTGGAAGGCAAAGGAATCGCTCAGGTGACTCCAATGCTTCCCATGGCTCTAGAGGCTCTCAAGGTCACTCCAGGAGAAGGATGACCACCCCTCAGAGGAGGGAACATGAGGCCAAGATGCAAGAGGCCCAGCTGAGGATCAGGAAGCAGGAGCTAGAAGTAGCCCTGATGGAAGAGAAACTTAGCAAGGCTAGACAGCATAAAGAGAGTGGGTCTATACCCACTGGTGGCAGCATTGTCCCTAAGGACAAAGATAGGGTTTTCGACAATAGAAACCTGTCTAAGGTTGTGCCCCCCTACAAAAGTGGGGATGACATCCACAAGTGGATAACTGCTCTTGAGAGAGCCTGCAAAGTACAGCAGGTTCCTGAAGATCAGTGGGCAGCAATCCTCTGGCTCTCCTTTGAAGGAAGAGGCAGAGACAGACTCCTCACTGTTAGAGAAGAGGATGTCAGAAACTACAGAGTCCTGAAGAGTGTTCTAGTTGATGGGTTAGGCTTAACCACTGAGCAGTACAGGTTAATGTTCAGAGACACCCAAAAGACACAGACTCAGGACTGGTCTGAATACATTGAATGTGCCACTAAGGCTTTGGAGGGTTGGTTGCTGGGAAGTAAGGTATCTGATTTTACAGGATTGTATAATTTGATGATGAGAGAACAGATTTTAAATAACTGTCAAAACCAGCAACTGCATCAACACTTGGTTGACTCTGATCTGACCTCTCCCCAAGAATTGGGAAAGAAGGCAGACAAATGGGTCAGAACCAGGGTTAAGCAAAAGAACCAGAACCAGGGCCAAGGGGGTGATCAGAAGAAAACAGACCAAAAGGGTGGAGATCAGAAACCTAAAGACCAGAAGTCTTCAACAGGGCCCCAAACTACTGCTAAGGAGGGTGGGTCCCAACAGTCCAAGAAGAAGAAAGAAGGTCAGAAGAAACCCTGGTGCAATCATTGTAAAAATACAACTCACTGGACTAGTGATTGCAAAAAGGGTGGAGCCCCCAACACTGTTGCCCCTAAGGCACCTGCTCCCAGTACTACTGTTAGCAGTGTTGGTCCCCAGACAAAGGGTGTAGTGGGAATCACTATGGGAACTGAAGGAGATTCTGACTTAGACAGAACCCTTACACAGGCAGTCTTGATCTGTGATGGGGACATTGATTTGTCCCTGACTGTGAGCCCCAGTAACCTGGGCAAGTACAGACAGACTCCTTTAATTAATGACAAAGTGGCTCAAGCCTACAGGGACACATGTGCCAGTGTCACTATGGTGACACCAGGCTTTGTGGACCCTGGACAGTACATACCAGGTGAGAACTACCTGGTGACCAATGCCAGCAATGCCACTACTTCACACAGTGTGGCAGTTGTTAACTTCTCATGGGGAGGGGTAACTGGCCTCAAAAGGGTTGTGGTTAGTGCAGACCTCCCAGTAGAATGTTTGTTGGGCAATGACCTAGAGAGTTCTCTATGGTCAGAAGTGGAGTACAGGACTCATGCAGAGATGTTAGGGATATCATCACATGTCCTTGCTGTGACCAGGTCACAGGCCAAAAAGTGCCTCACTGAACCACAGGTCTTGGATCCTGGAACAATGGACCAAGCACCTACCAAGAAGAAGAACAGGAGGGTCAAGGCTGTGCCTTCCCCCCTGCCTCAGAGTGATGATCAGCCTTCCCAGGAAGCTGATCTAGAGGACCCTGAAGGAACTGTCCCTGAAGAGCTTGAACCTGATCAGGTTGAGTTTCTGGGGACAGGGGGACCTTCAAGGGCTGACTTGAGGCAGGCTCAGTTATCCTGTCCCTCTCTTGAACCCCTCAGACAGCTGGCTGCTGCTGAGGCTGCTGGGAATGCCACCAGGTACCCAGAGGCAATTCCCCTTAGGACCACTACAGCTCCTGTTGTGGCCAGGGCCCTGCTGGGAGTATTCTCCAGAGTGGGGTTTCCTAAGGAGGTAGTATCTGACAGAGGTACCAACTTTATGTCAGGATACTTGACAGCTATGTGGAAGGAATGTGGTGTCAACTACAAGTTCACCACCCCTTATCACCCACAATGCAATGGGCTTGTTGAGAGATTCAACAAGACCCTAAAGGGTATGATCAAAGGATTACCTGAAAAGCTCAGGCGAAGATGGGATATCCTTCTACCCTGCCTTCTGTTTGCTTACAGAGAGGTCCCACAAAAAGGAGTTGGCTACAGCCCCTTTGAATTGTTGTTTGGGCACCCTGTGAGAGGCCCACTGTGTTTGGTGAAGGAAGGATGGGAGTTACCTCTCAAAAAGCCTAAGCTAGACATAGTGGACTATGTACTTGGTCTCCGCTCCAGGATGGCTGAGTATATGGAGAAGGCATCTAAAAACCTTGAGGCAAGCCAGGCCTTACAGAAAGCTTGGCATGACCAAAAGGCTGTCTTGGTTGAGTATCAGCCAGGACAGAAGGTATGGGTGTTGGAGCCAGTGGCCCCAGCAGCACTCCAAGACAAATGGTCTGGACCCCATACAATCCTGGAAAAGAAGGGAGAGGTCACCTACTTGGTGGACCTAGGAACTCCCAGGAGTCCCCACAGGGTACTCCATGTTAACAGGCTTAAAGCATATGTTGACAGGGCAGACATGGGCTTGCTCATGGCTACAGATGAGGGACAGGAGGAAGAGAGTGACCCTCTCCCAGACCTGTTGTCTCAGAACCCTGAAGATGGCTCAGTTGAAGGAGTGACCCTTGGAGGCAACCTCACTGCCCATCAGCAGACTGAATGTAGACAGGTTCTACAATCATTTTCACATATGTTTTCCTTGATACCTAGTCAAACTGACTGGTGTACCCATGTTGTGGACACTGGTGACAGTCTGCCTGTAAAGAACAAACTTTACAGACAACCTGACCACGTCAGGGACTGTATAAAGGCTGAGGTACATAAAATGCTGGAATTAGGTGTCATTGAACCCTCAGAGAGCCCCTGGGCTAGCCCAGTGGTTCTGGTCCCCAAACCTCACACCAAAGATGGCAAGAGAGAGATGAGGTTCTGTGTGGATTACAGAGGACTCAATGCTGTCACCAGGACAGATGCACACCCTATTCCAAGGGCAGATGAGCTCATAGACAAACTAGCTTCTGCAAAGTTTTTGAGCACATTTGACTTAACAGCTGGCTATTGGCAAATCAGATTAGCTGAGGAGTCTAAGGCCAAAACAGCATTCTCAACCCCAGGTGGGCATTATCAGTTTGTGGTGATGCCCTTTGGTCTGAAGAATGCACCTGCCACCTTCCAAAGGCTGGTGAACCAAGTCCTTACTGGGTTGGATGACTTTTGTGCAGCATATCTGGATGACATTGCTGTCTTTAGCTCCACCTGGGAGGATCACCTGATCCACCTGAAGAAGGCTCTTGAGGCCCTGCAGAGGGCAGGCCTCACTATCAAGGCTACTAAGTGCCAGATAGGGCAGAGTAAGGTTGTATATTTGGGCCACCTTGTGGGTGGAGGCCAAGTTCAACCACTGGAGAGTAAGATACAATCCATCAAGGACTGGTCCCCTCCAACCACCCAGACTCAAGTTCGAGCTTTCTTGGGCTTGACTGGGTATTACAGGAAGTTTGTTAAGAACTATGGGTCCATTGTGACTCCTCTTAATGATCTGACATCCAAGAAGATGCCCAAAAAGGTTCAGTGGACAGTAAGCTGTCAAAAGGCATTTGATGACCTGAAGGAGGCCATGTGCTCTGCACCTATCCTGAAAAGTCCTGACTACTCCAAAGAGTTTATTGTCCAAACAGATGCTTCTGAGTTGGGTGTGGGAGCTGTGCTGTCACAACTTAATGTAGATGGTCAAGACCAACCCATTGCTTTTATTAGCAGAAGGTTGACCCCCAGAGAGAAGAATTGGTCAGCTATTGAGAGGGAGGCCTTTGCTGTGGTGTGGGCCCTGAAGAAGCTGAGGCCATACTTGTTTGGCACTCACTTCAAGATTCAGACCGACCATAAGCCCCTCTTGTGGCTAAATCAGATGAAGGGTGAAAACCCCAAACTGCTTAGGTGGTCCATTTCCCTACAGGGGATGGACTTTACAGTGGAGCACCGGCCAGGTACTGACCATGGGAATGCAGATGGTCTCTCCAGGTACTTCCACTTAGGACATGAAGACGAGACTGGTCAAGGCTAGTTTAATGTCCCAGCGTTTGGGGGGGGGTTGTGTAGGAGAGTAGGGTCTGCTATCCTATGGTCACCCCAAATTTTTGCTTTTTGCTTCACTGGTTTTTGACATATTGAGGCTGTGGGCCTGCCAATCAGACCCCCAGCCTGCTGTTCTCTCTACTAAATTACAACTATGCACCCTAGGTGCATAACCAATTGGAAGTGGATCACCCTGTCAGCCCCTGTACCAGTGTACACTAGGTACCCAGGGCATTGGTGTACCCAAGGCCTGCCAGGGGCTGCAGCATGTATTATGCCACCCCAGGCTTGGCCTAACAATCTGACACAACTGGCTGATCACTCAGCTGGGGTAAGTTGGTGTAATCACCTCTTACTTAGGTGTAGTATACCTATACCTAACCTTAAATGGGACACCTGGTAACCTATGAGTCACTCCTATGGCAGGCCTTAACAATCCTGAAGGCAGAGTGCTTGGTTCCATGTGAGATGGTGCTCTGGCATGAGCTGAGCCTGTCTGCAGTGGTCGGAACAACTTCCTTCTACTGTTTCCAGATATCGTCATACCATATACTCTTAAGTGCATTATGAACCTCGCGGTTAAATGCTATCTTTGGTTTGGCTTTATCAAAACATGTCGAGTAAGGTGTCATACGAATTGGAATACTAACCCCTCGCCAATTCTGGCGACGGGGTTAGCATTCCACCCTTCTAGAGGGACACGACATGTACAGTACCTGAAACCCGGGTAAAATCAGACATAGCCTCAGCTCCACAAAATGGATGCTGCCACCACAGACACAAGTCTGCCCTCCTGCTGCTGGGAGTCCTTCCAGCTTGGGAGGTGTGGACAAAGGGTTTCCTGCCAGGGGAGGTGCGTGCACCACCCCAGACAGGATTTTGTGTATTGGACAGGTAGGGCTTGAAAGAAACCAGACATGCCTGTGGCTCACAAGGAGCCTCGGTGCATATGCCAGTTCAAACCGGTCCTGGGGCACACCAGTCCCGGGCCTGGGGCGAGCTGGACAAAGGATTGGGGGTGTAACCACCCCCCTTCCTGGTCCCACCCATAGGGAGGGACCTAGCAGGTAGTCCGGCCCCTAGAATCCGAATAAAGGTAGGAGCTGTGTCCTAAGACTTCAGACATCCTGGAATCAACTTGAAACTAAGAAGAAGACGGGAACTTCGACATTCTGCTGCACAGAAGACTGAAGAAAATCTCCCCTGTGGTCAGGGAGTGACCACCTTGCTAACGCAAGCACCATCCAGCGAATCACCGTCTGCTTTGCCGCCGCCTCCCGCCGGAGCCCGAGCCCAGAGACTGACAAGACCTGGACCTCCAGACCTCTCACCGCCCGATCCACAGTCCCTGCAAAGAGGAGACCCGTGGAGGCACCGAGACACGTGGAGCCAGCCATCTTGGAACGACTACGACAAGCTGACCAGTGCAACAACCGAGGCTCCCTCCAAGTTGTGCTTTGGGTCCTGAGAAGCCCAACCCTCGAGCAGCATCTGCACCAAAGGTGAGCCCTCCAGCATCTCCACGATCTGCGTGGGGCCCTTCTGCATTTTGCCACTCGACGCGCCTAACCGGTTGCTGGCCCGCTGGCTAGTGGCCATCTTGGCGACGAAATCTACGACAAACACCGCTGGTCTGGTTGCTCCAGACTGGCCCTTGCTCCCCTCCAAAGGAGCAATCCCTCTGACCTTGCTGGTCAGAACCAACAGCTGATTTCCGAATCCTCCTGCAATTGCTTTTGCCAAGGCTTGTTTGCTTCGATCAAGTCGCCGACACCGCCGACAGCGAGAGCCTGCGTGGGACAGCTCGTGAGCCGACTCCTGGACGTCGTCGACCTTCAGGGACCACGTGGCTGCGGAGACAAGCTACCCCTCATCACCTGTTTGCACCCGACATCGCCTGGTACCCACCTGGTGCCACGCTGGTCACTGGCTAGTGACTGTGAACACTGTCCCCTCTGCTTACAGGTCTTCAACATCTCCGATCCACTCTTGGATCCACTGCATCCCTTCCCGACCGACCGCCTGCAGCATCTTTGTCCCAGGCTCAACGGAACAGATAGAAGAAACCCGACGCACTTTGAGGCCTATGCACCCGCTTCCTGTGGGTGAGGTAAAGCTGGTACTCCGGTGCCCATGTGTAGTAATACATCTCTAGTGCCTGTGTTCCAAATCTTAAGTTCCTAGGTCATCCGGAAGATTCCTTTTGCAGTAACTTTGTACTTTTTACGCACCCATTGAAACCTATGGGAGCACGCGTGTGACTATTTGCTCTGCACACGCCACCCGTGGACCTCCTGGTCACTAACTGACGTTAGCTCCTTGTAGGCCCAGCGATTCTAGAGGCCCTAGGCCTTTTCCCTTTTCTGTTCGTGGTACTTATACCACTATTTTAGTATATGGTTCGAGTGGCCACCAGGGCCTATCCATATAAAGTGCAACTTCTGTGTATTCTGTGATAATCTTGTTTGACGATTTGTGCTCCTGTGCTCATAAAGAGACTAGGGGTTACTTTGAGAAATAAATACATATATATTTTGAATATATATCTGTGTGGTGTCCTTTCATTGGTATAAAAGGGGGTTACTATTGGTAAAACAGCTTGCTTAACACGCTTCACGAGTTTAGCCTCAAAGACTGCTTAGCCTACGCTACCACTAGGGCAGCTAGTCCGAAAAGGTTGACTTACAACCACACCATAAGGGTTGCTTGGCATGGTACAAGGTGGTCACTAGAACTAGTGAACAGCATATACCAGGCCAACTTCTCACAGACATAATTCTCAGGCTATTACGATTTCTGGAGGCACACGGCAGGGATGTCCCTGTTCGCCACTTTTATTTGCGCTATATATCAATCCTTTTATTCTTATGTTACAACAAAGTAGAAAAATTCTGCCTTTCGTGGTACAACAAGAATGTTATATTGTACTGGCATACGCTGATGATATTGCCATTGTCACCTCCTATCCTAGGCTTGCAATTTCTGAATTAGAATCTTTAGCGCACACGTTTGGGTCAGCCTCGGGGTACAAACTTAATTCTGCAAAAACCCAAGTGCTTAGTACAAGTTAGGTAATGGACGGGGACGTTAGGTCTGTTAAGGAAGCCACATACTTGGGTATTAAGATTCGTACCTCTGTTCAAGAGATTGAGGTTAACTGGGGGGACATCATTTATGGAGTGAAAAGGTCATTTGAAAGGTGGGAAAATATTAATTTGTCCTTAGTAGGTAGAGCGAATGTGTTGAAAATGAATGTGTTACCCCGTGTATTGTATTTTTTTAGGGCTGTCCCATTGGAGGTCCCCCAGAAACAAATCCAATTTTTACAGTCGCTCTGTTCGAGATATATGTGGGCCCCGGGACGACCTCGTAGAGCGGCCAGATATACGACTCTCTCTCGTGAAAAGGGTGGATGGTCTATACCGGATTTTGCTTTGTATTATTATGCATGTACTTTGGTTAACGTTCGGTTATTGCTTACTGGTGAAAATCCCAGGAACCTGACAGAAGCACCTTCTATATATCAGATGATATTAGGGCCAGAGGCAAAGCATTATCTTTTTAATCGGGTGGATGGCAGTTATTTCAAAAGAACATGATTTAAGGTCCTGAATGCTCTGATCAAAGTGTGGAATAACGTACGAAAGAATGCTAAGGTTTCAGCACTTTCTATTTATACTCCTATTAATTCTGTGAGAACACTTCCCTCGATATTTTGGGATCAGGTTGCATTTGGGTGGAGAAGGAGGGGGATCACCCGACTGGGCGATCTTTACCACGAAGAAGGGCGAGTTTATTCATTCTCTGAGCTGGTGGATAAATTTCATCTTCCCTCCAACCAATTTTTTAAGTATTTGCAAATTAGGGATTTTTTGGCAAAACATTCAATTTGTATCAAGAAGGTTGAAATTGTTGAATCTATTAGACGACATGCTAAGATTGGGGTTGTCTATAAAGTATTGTTAGAGGGCAGAGCAAATGACTTAGAACAGTACAACTTGAAATGGCGAACTTGGCTTGGGAACCCTGGAATCTCACTGGTAGAATCTATCGAGTTGGCGGTAAAGATCCTGGGTGCAGCCAATCTTCGCAGCCAACATTATAAAACGATATTCAATTTATATCATACTCCGCTAAAAATGATTAAGTGGGGAGCACAGTATGATGGGAGGTGTTTCCGCTGTGGTAAAGATAGCGCTGACATCGTTCATGTGTTTTTTTGCATGTCAGGTCTTGGATCCCTTGATAGATTCTATCGAGAGGTTTCTGACAGAAATAACTGGAGTTGGGGTAAAAATGTCTCAATCTATGATGCTACTTGGTATAGGGGAGGAGGTCGGGGATCGGCAACCATTATATAGGCACCGGTATTTAATGTTTATGGCTATGGCCGTCGCACGGCTGATAATTGCATCTTTGTGGCTACAACTAGAGGCCCCACCGTTTGAGCTTTGGCGGGCTAAGTTTTTTAATGTTCATAATTTGGAATATAGTCTATATGCCTTGAAGGGATATAGGAAAAGACAGCTCGGATTATTGATATGGGGGGCTGTGAGGGAGTATATGGCTGGGTAATTTAGTTTATTATGTATAATATTGGGGGGAATTATGTATATGTTCATGTTCAATTGCAAACCTAGGATACAAGTGTTTTTTTTCTTTTTCATATCTGTATTTACTTGGAACTTATGTGTTTTTTTTTTTGTGCTGTTATTTTTGGTGCTGCTATGAGCTTCAATAAAAAAAGAAAAAAAAAGAAAAAGAGGATCTCATAAAACACAGACTCCAACCCAGAGGATTTTCGAACTTCTTCTCTGTGGAGAGGGCACACAGAGTGCCGGGGGTAGGCCCAAACCTGGGACTCCCCCTAGACCAGTCCTGGCCCGCATTTTCAATTTCCGGGACAGGGATGCTATACAACAAACGGCGAGGGTGGCTCCACCGCTACGCATCCAAAACTCAGTGGTGTCCTTCTTCCCGGACTATACGGCAGCAGTAATTAAGCGTTGCAGGGGCTTTTTTGAGATAAAGAAAGAACCTAGACGCAGGGAGCTACCATACTCCATGCTGTTTCCGGCGAAGCTGCGTGTCGTGGTGGATGGCAAACCTGGTTTTTTGAGAGCCCGGAGGAGGTCCATGACTGGCTCGAGGGGTGGCGGTGTGTGGAAGGATCCGGACGAACGGAGAGACGACAGCAACGCAGAGAAGATGATGACTCCAGGGACCACGGAAGGGAGCGTGAGGAAGACCGTACGCAACAGATTGCGACTGAGGATTGAAGTATGGAGACGTTACGTACGTGGGTCATGCCAGCGTAGAGAGATGGTATACGGCTTCACCATATATGAGGGGGGTAGCTGCTACATGGCCAAGATATGAACAACGTGATCCTCCCACTCGAAGGTGGTAGGCAAAGGACCGAAATGAAAGGGTTGAACGACGGGCTGTAACGTGCTCTTGCTGATAATCTATCTTTGAGGAGGGGATGAGCGGCGGCACTCCACGGACTTCTCCCCCCCTACACGCAAGTACTGTTATTGGGAGTAAAGCACTCTGCTAAGTTGGGGTCGCGGATAGTTGGGGGTCCGTCTGGCAGGGACGCAGGGAGGGGGGTGGTAGAGGAAGGTGTTGTTTTTCATTTGGGGTTTGTTATGGTTTTTATTACTTTTTGTGGGCTAGCCGAATTGCGATGAACATGCGACTGCAGGTACATTGGATGAGGTCTTTCTTAAAACGACTAGTGGGTATGCTGTGCACCCTACAAGAGAGACCCCTGAATACTGCCTGCACTCATGCACGCCCACCTCGATGCCATGACAACCATGCGTTCCTCAACAGAAGTTTGGTTGGGGCGAGTTGGGAGGTAGGGAGGTAGGTGGGAGGGAGAGAAATATTGAGTTGGTGTTTTCTGTTATTGGTTATGTTTCATATAAGGGCGAGCATGGCACACTTCCAGTCTGTGCTTAGAGAAAGATTTTGATGCACTATGTAAATGATCCTGAGAGATGGCAAATTGTGCGTGATGGAAAGGGATGACGCAGGCGCGAATTGAGTCTAGTTCACGGATACCTCCGGTGTCCCCGATTAACCCCTTAACGCTGCTTACATGGAATGTGCATGGGCTGGGGGATAAAATAAAGAGAGGTCTGGTTCTACAGTTTTTAAAGAGATGCACACCGGCGGTAGCCCTGCTGCAGGAAACGCACTTGGTGGGCTCAGCTTGCAGGCCTATGGATCGATGGGGGTTCCGAATGGTGGTGTACTCTGAGTACTCTTCGGGTTCAAGAGGTGTGGGTATTTTAGTACGTAAACAGTTTCCGCTAATAATACAGATGCATGGAGATACAGACATCCACAGGCGAGGCAATACAATTTTCAGTCGGGGTGCATAATAGCCTTTCCCGTATCGACTATTTCTTTACAGCCGCGGACTATCTCACGAATGTGGTGGACGTTGAGATCCGCCCTAGGGGTATTTCAGATCACTCACCCTTAATGCTTACATACACGAATCATCACAAAGCACGGAAGCGTGTCTACCCCGTGTATATGAAATATTTACAAATCCCTAAGATTTCAGAAGACATAGTCACGGCGACACGACATTACTTCCAAAAGAATGCTTCCTCAGTCCAGTTCCCAAGTATTCTTTGGGAAGCATATAAAACAGTGATCCATGAGCAGGCCATTTCTTCTGTTGCAGGTCACAAGAGGACAAAACAAGCTGAACTAGATACCATAGAGTCCGAACTGAGTACTGCTACAGATCAACACGCACAGAGTCCGTCATTAGAGACATCCTGAGCCTTGCGTGCTAAACAATGTGAATTTAGGGAATATCAGCTGGAGGCGACTAGGGCCCGGCTCCAAGCCACGCGACACACGATATATGAAATAGGTGATAAGGCTAGTAAACTTTTAGCCTGGCTTGATAAAAAGGAGCGAGCGCAAAGAACATTAGCGCAGTTACGGACGCCAGATGTCTCATTGGTGGCTGCGCCGGAATAAATAGTGAATACATTAGCCGGGTATTTCAAACAGGTATACGAGTCGCAGACGACTATAGAGACGATAGAGGCTCAAGCGTATATTAAGGATATTAATTTGCCTAAATTATCCCCAGAAGAAGTCCTCACCCTGGAAGGGTAACGGTCAACGAATTGCAAGTGGCAATCGGATCCTTACAGTCGGGAAAAGCGGTGGGACCTAATGGTTTGCCCATTGAACTGTATAAAAAGACGGAAAGACGGCCGCTATAACTGCCCCTTATCTTTTAAATATGTATCTTGAGAGCCTTGAGGCAGGGGTGCTCCCACGAGATCAGCGAATGGCAACAATCATGACGATCCCGAAACCCGGTAAACCCCCTGAAGAATGCGCCTCTTACCGCCCGATATCGTTGCTTAACCCCTTCTGTGCCCATGACGAGATAGTCTCGTCATGGAGCGCGGTTGCGCTGTGCCCATGACGAGACTATCTCGTCATGGACCCCGCCCGCTAATGAAAGGGCCGGCACAGGAGGGGGAATGGGCGGGGCACTCAAGGGGTTAATGCTGAAGCCAAAATATTAGCCAAACTTTTGGTGATACGGTTGACCCCCCATCTTACAACTTTAATTCACCCAGATCAATCTGGGTTTATGCCAAATGGGAGCACAGCTCTCAACTTGCGGCGGCTGCAGGGAGTAATGGTTCACATGTCCAATATTCAGGAACCGGCGGTTATCCTTTCCCTTGATGCGCGGGTGGCATTTGACATGGTGAAGTGGCCATATCATTTTGCAGTCCTTAGACACTTAGGCTTTGGCCCGAAATTCTGTGCGTGGATACAACTGCTCTACGCTAAACCAATAGCACATGTAGCGGCCAATGGACATATATCTGGAGACTTCCCGCTGGTGCCAGGGGTGTCCACTGTCCCCGTTGCTCTTCGCACTTGTGTTGGAGCCACTGGCGGCATGGATCAGATGGGAGTCGATGATTCGTGGACTTAAATGGACACCAAACTGGGAAGACCGCATTTCCCTTTATGCGGGCGATATGATACTGTATCTGACGTCCCCTGAACGCTCCATCCTGGCGCTCTTAAATATTTGTGAGATATTCGGTCGGGTATCCGGATACACCATCAATTGGTCCAAATCGGTTCTGTTTGTACTGCATGGTCCGACGCCGTCGCTTCTAAGGGATTGCCCGTTGCAGGTCGCGGAGGCTACCTTTAAATATCTAGGCATTCATATTACACCTAAACCCGATGAATTCCTTCGGAGAAATCTTGGACCGCCCTTGGAGAGGTTTCAGCGCGACGCATTGGTCTGGCGCGGTTTGCCGCTATCAATGCTGGGAAGAGCGGCGCTTTTTAAAATGATGACGCTCCCACGCTTTTTATATGTTTTGGAGAATACCCTGTTTCAGGTACCACTGAGCTATTTTAAAACAATCGCATCGAAAGTTTCTGGTCTGATTTGGGGGAATAAACCGGCGGCATTGGGCAGGATAAGCTGGTCAGGAGCTGGTATGACGGTGGTATAGCCCTCCCTAATATACAAATATACTACTGGGCGGCCCAGTTAAAAGTAATTAACAGTTGGATGCACACTCCGCATACCAACCCAGCATTTCAGGCGGAAAGGCAAGGCCTAGAAGAGGAGGGAGTCATGTCAGAACTGTATAATAGAACCAAATCCAGACTACTGATTGGGCCAACAGCACACACTGTTCACATATGGTACGAGGCACATGCCAGGCTGGGATGGAGGGGGGTTATCACACAAATGTCGCCACTCTGGACATCTCAGCGGCTTGGGCGATTATAGAATAGTAAAGGCTTTGATAAATGGGATGCGATAGGCATATCAACGGTGGGTGATCTCTGGAGGAAGGGTGAGGTAGTCCCGTTTACACACCTACAGGCCCAATATGAGCTTGCACCGTCGGAGATTTACAGATACATGCAGGTCAAACATGCTCTACAGGCGGTTTTGCCCGCAGGTACCATCTTGGCAGAGGCTACTCCCTTGGAGGATAGATTGCTGACTGAATATATGCACAAAAGGGCCACTTCTTTCACCTATCGTAAGTTGATAAACAACTTGCCTGACTCCACGTTGGCACTTAGACAGAAACAGGCTGCAGATTTGGGAGAATTGGATGACACTGAGTGGCAGGAGGCACTCTCGTCTCCTCGGGAGGTTGCAATACTGGCGCGCTTGCGGTTGATACAACTAAAAGTACTGCACCGCATGTACTACACCAGAGTGACCCTCTTCAAAATAGGTATGGCTGCACACCGATTGTGTCTGCGGGATTGTGGGGAGGAGGGCACTTTCTACCATACGATATGGGAATGTCCGAAGATTAGGGCATACTGGGTCAAGATAATGAGGACTGTGTCCCAAACTGTGGAAGAATCGTTGCTTCCAGAGCCGAAACAATGCTTACTAAATAAGTGGGAACCGAATGACCTAACCCACCCAGCGCAGGACTGGGTAACACTGGGAATCATGTTTGCTAAAAGGAATATTGCAAGGAGGTGGGGATCGGGTGAGTCTCCTATGCTCCAGGAATAGTGTAGGGACATGGATGAAGCTATGGTGGCGGAGAGGGCGGTATATGTGCATCGGGGATGTCCTCAAAAATGGGAAAGAGTCTGGGGACACTGGAATAAATTCAGGGGGTATATTTGTGAACCACCAAGACTGGAGGCTGTTCAGATGTCGGATTAGGGGTGGAGTGTGGAAGGTGCCAGGGCTGTTGTATTGTACTGTCGCCGTAGATGTTCCTGAAGTCATGTACAAGTATTTCTTTAATAATGTTGAAAAAGTAATAGTGCTGATGGAGGCTAACTTTTGTATAGGTCGAATGAGTTGGTGATGCCCAATGTTTCTAATAAAAATACTTTAAAAAAATAGCCTCAGAAGCAGTGATGAGACCCACTGTAAAGAAATGGACTTGAATGCCATTCAGCTTTCACCACTGTTACTCAATCAATCAATCAGGGGTTTATAAAGCGCACTACTCACCCATGAGGGTCTCAAGGTGTTACTGACTACTTACGCTTCAAAACGCACCCCTCATTTTCCCCAAACTCCAAGTTCAAGACCCCAGAAAGTTCCTGTAAATTAATATTTAAATCTCATTAAGTTTGACCTACGTTTACTGTTCTTGTGTGCTTTACATAGTAACGTTTGTCACACATTGCCTATTTCCAAGGGAACAAACATTCTGCAAACTTCTGTCTAGTTTCAGCCAATATTCCTGCCCACTACTTTAAAGTAGAGGATACTATTAATAAAAAGCAACACCAAAAATATTCCTGCTCTAAAGTCTTACGATGTTGCACCACTTTATGCCAATTACTGGTGGGGAACACAATTCTCTGTACCATTGTTCAAGCATTGAAGAGTAGCCATGTGCAACATGGTCTGTAAACTGTAAAGCTAACTGTTTTAATGGTGCTTCGCCTCTACGCACTATACTATTTCTTAGGGTCATAGAAACTTCTGGGTTTCACTGTGTAATGTGTGTAGTTAATTTTTCTTGTGTATATTGTGGTATTTTTTTAATTTGGTTAAACACTGACTGCACATTCTTAGCTGGTATTCCTGAGTAAAGTCTAGTCTGAATGTCTAACCCACCTCCTCTCCTTCAGTGAGCCTTGGACTATTATGTCTCACTATACTGAGATAATCAAGTGCTGGAAATAAGTACTTGGTCATAAGGTTTGTGGGTCCAAAAGTGCTGTGACCCCAGAATATCAGTAGTAAACAACTCTAATTGATGGAGCTGGGGTTCCGGGAAAATGATCATCACAATATACAACCAGTGTTAGAAACTATACATGCAGTCCTAGTAAATGCTTTCATGTTACAGTAACCACCAGCTTCCTTGAATGCAAACCAAATTCAAAAAGTTATTTCCCAGTTTGGTAGGTTGATCACAATGGTAATTGTAATCTTGGTAGTTGTTCAGTTAGCATATGAAATGTTCATTGCATTTCAGCTCAGAAGAAAGGTAGAGTTTCAAATTGTAATAGAGTGGAAACATGGAAAGCATTATCAGCCATAGCATAAGCAACATTTTAAGTTAAAACTAAAATTATCCTTTGTGTGATGATATCCAATGTCTCTGTTTCTATCTCTTGAACAATTTCCCTTTCACTGTGCCTACTCTGGGACTCCCCAACAGTACTGTGGAGTTGGCTGCAGGTTTAGCAAAGCGTGGAAAGAATACTCGCTTCTGCTCAGATCTGGACTTCCTGGTTAGTGCGTCTGGACATGATGTGTGAGGTAGAAGCTTCAAGTACAGCCTTCATGACTGGGAGACTTTTAGCCTACCCAAGGGCAGCTCAAGGATTGGACACCAACCCCAACGAGAAGGAATTTGTTTATGTTGTGTGTGTGTCGTCTCATCACTGGAGCCGAGACTTGTGGGTGCTTTCAAGACACAGAACACAGCTGAAACCCTGAACATGTAAGAAATATTTCCAGACTATGAACATGCGTACTACAGAAATTGGAAGCAGAAAGCTGGATCTGTGGGAAAGGGCTGGGTCCGTCCATGCCAATAACTGCGTGTTTCTAAAAGTGTATCCAGGTGAACTACTTTCCTGGTGGCACCCTGGGACACATAAGGACACTTGTAACTGGTTTTGACTGGTCTTGGTATAGATTAGTTGTTGGACCTTGGAAGCGAGTGAAGAAACAAACTTCAGTTCGCTGTGAGCTGGTGTCTGGAAAGAGAACTCTCCGAGTGGAAGAAGAGAAGTCTGGCGTCAGCGCCAATGAGTGAACTAGCACCTGGGAAGGTGAGACGCCATCTTCTGGCTAAAGTAGACTCAGAAGGACTGGAGAAGACTGTGTCTAAAGTGGACAAGCAAGCCAGAGACGCGCCCAGAGAATGTCTTAAGTTTGGAAGATGTGAACTGGGTCCAACTGCACAAGACAAGAGATTCTCATCCAGCCTTTCAGGCATGACTGAAAGCAAAAGGGAGCCTGGAGCTGGGAGTTATGTTGTGCTCCTGGAGTGTAAGAAAGCCTCCAGTGGCCACTTGTGAGTAACGTGCAGGACCCTACTATTTCTCTGGACAGAATAGAGAAGTTTGGAACAGAGCTATGTGAAATTATATATCTTTGCAGTACATGGTAAATTTTTTGTAAAATACTTTGCAATTTTACTAAGTAGGTTTGGGAGCTTTACCAAGTGATTTCTTGAATCACGTAATGTGCTAATACTGTTGATACCTAATGCACAGACTCTGAAGCAGCTTTGGTCTTAGTCGGTCAAACACTGTTTCTTTGGACAGCCTTGTCTACTCCTGTGTGGGACTAACAACTGGTTTACATGGTGGTGGGAGAGTTTTACACACTGTGCCACAGGGAGGTCTGCCCCCCGGGGAATTTGGGGAAGTTTGAGCAGTCCGACAGCTCCTACTTTTGTAGCTCAAGAGGTATATAGCTGGTCATTTTGTAGGTGCCAGCCACCATTTTGTTTCGGTAACATGGTAGCTGGTACCTAGCTAGTGGTAGTTTTTGCAGATCAGCATTTATAGGAGTGCAGTTAGCCTTTGTGTGGTATACTCTGTTGGTGTTAGCGCGTTCAGAGCTTAACGTTATGGTGTTGTTCAGTGACGAGATGGTGGCTCAGGCCCTACGGCTTCTTGAGGCCCCGGGGCACCTTGGACCTCATGGCAGAGGGGCACCGCAGCGTGGCGGTTGCCTCATGAGGAAGGCCAGAGGGTGTCGCAGCGGCGGTCATGGTGTGTTCTTCTCCGCACCTGAGCCCTGATCGTGGCAGGGCTCAGGTAGTAAGATGGGCCTGCTCCCATGTCAGAAAAGTGGACCCGGGTATGTGGAGGCCTCTAGGCAGGCGGCGGGAGGTGCGGGCGTGGCGGCAGTATAGGCCGTAACACAGTCTGGGGGGCAGGAGGCACCTTACAGGAGCACCGATGCGGGGGAGGGGCACGAGGTCTTCTCCACAAGTAGCGAGACCTCGCGTTCAATAGTGAGGGGTGGGGCCATCGCAAGCGCTGCCCCAGGCAAGGGGAGAGGGAGAGTAAAGCATGTGTGGGCCAAGGAGGCTGTTCAGGTTCACGCAGGCACAAACTGGAGGATGGTGAGGCTGAAGGGGACAGCCTGTTAGAAACAGTGGAGCAAGGACAGAGCAGGGAGGTTGAGGGGCAGGAGTTAGATTTTAGACAGGTCTACCAGCAGCTTTTACTGGAAAGTGGGGATGCTCATGGGCTGGATAGAGGGTTGGAGGAGGGGGTAGTGTGGGCTGGGACAACCAGTGACAAATGGAATCCCATAGATTAGGACAGTGTTGCCTGGCTCAACAGGGCACCATTGGGGGTGAGGGCAATCTGGCCCAACGGAGAGCAGAGGACAGAAGACAGGATGGTACAGGGTGAACCCCCTTGTCAAGGGGGGCGTGGGACATCAGATGTGGTGGAGCGTGCCCTCTGTAAGGGGGCCCTGACTGCAGTAGCAGCTGCAGAGCTGAGTTGGAGTGAGGATGAAGGGGAGGACCAAGGGTGTAGTACAGACAACATTTTTGGGCCACTGGCACATCGACCGCTAGTAGGTGATGATGCCAGGCCTTTATTGAGAGTTCATGGTAGAATAAGCCGGGGAGGGTGGGGCAAGGAGGGATGATAGGCGAGGCAGGGGGTTTGGCATACGGTGATCGGATGGGGCAGGAGGAGCGTACTGTGGTGGGGGTGAGGCTCAGATGAGTGCAGAGAGTTTCAGTTGTGGGAACCTACCAGCACACAAGGCCTGCTTTTTTCTGACAGGTCGCTGTGGATGCATTGGTAGCAGACTCGGGAGAGCTTAGTACGGCTCAGCCGCCCATAGGTGAAGAGAAGGCTCTGCCCCTCGTGGCTAGCAGGAAGGCGTCGTTGGACCACAAGATCTCCATCCCAGGATGGTCTGCCTTGACCATGGCTGTGCAACGTGAAGGAGGGTGCAGTACAACCCCCGACGGTGCTACTTCAGAGTAGGTCTGTGTGAGCAGACAGGCTGGGAGGGCAGTCTACGGCCTCCCAGCGTATCTGTCCACAAAATGCAGCAGTACAGTACGATTTAAGTTTACTGGATTTTGATGAATAGAGCCTTGAGGAGGGTGAAGTGCATGATGACAATGAGGTGCAAATAGATGGGGACAGTAGGCAGCATCAGGAAGGGCGAGGGGGTGCTACTAATAGTTCTAGCTGTAGTGTCTTGCAAGTGACAGGTTCCCGACACACTCAAGGCGGAAGTGGTGGAACCCTGCGGAGCCCGGAACTTGCGAGACAGCTGGCCCACATGAGGGCACCGACTTTAGCACCAGGTAAGACAACTCACAGCGCATACACCCCTGCGATGGTATAAGTAGGTGTGGAGGCAAATAAGCCTCAGGGCAGTGGGGAGGCCCACTTGAGAAAAGGTTGTTATGCAATGGAAACAGGTGTGGGGACACACGATCACACACCGGACACAGGTGACGCAAGTGCAGAGATCAAAAGCTGAGACAGTTCAGGCAAGGAAGGGTCGGCAGAGTCAGGGAAGGAACAGATGGGGTCTGGCAAGGCTGTCGGGGAGTAGAAGAACGCCACACAGGATAGCAAGGCAGAAGGAGGGGAGAAGACACATAAGGTGGAGAGTAAGGAGCTGAAAATTAAAAAAACTGCCTTATATGTGGATGTCAAAGCCCTTAGGAGCACATCTCATGGCGACCACTAAATAGAAAATACGGAAGGATGAATACGTTAAAATGATGAAATTGCTGCACAGGGAACTAAGGTCAAAAGAAGGATCCAAAGAGGAAGAATTTGAACTGTCCAAGCGGCCAAAGGTCCCGGTCACCATTGAGAATTGAACTGCAGCTTTCCTTATTACTGCTAGCTTATATTGTGAAAAATACCCGGAGAGGTCGGTCACAATGTTTAAATACATGGATGTGATTAGAAAGGCACAAATAAATTATGGGGGCTACGCATGGGTACAGTTCGATGAGGAGTTCAGGGCTAGCATGACATTTGATGCAGAAGCACAATGGGGTGAAATTGGTATGGACCTCTGGTAGCATACAAGGGGTTTGCTAAGCTTGGTAAAACAATTTTCATGGCAAGCGGCTTGCCGATTGTTTTATTAGCCCTTTAAGGGGCACCCCACCTGAGGAGTGATGGGGTGTGTGGTAGAGGCCAGGCAAACAATCTCTGCACCTGCTGGGGCTACAACAAAGGGAGCTAAATGAGGCAATATTGCAAAGTTCATTATGAGTGCTCCAAGGGTGCAGGCAGACGCCCTGATCAACTGCTTTAGAACCGGGGGGTCAGGCCTCAGCATTGCAGGGTTAGTAGCAGGGATACGGTGGGGGTCAGCAGGGACAGGCAGGGGGTTACAGATCAGGGAAGGGAGGACAGAGACCTGCGGGGAAGGGCTTGTATGCCCATTAACTGGACAGACTAGATTTTTGGCTTGCTCATATCACAAACGTGATGATGCTCAGGTTTTACTGCAGGGGTTTACATGGGGTTTCAGACTGGGGTACCAGGGACCAAGGATGAGACGCTGGGCAGATAATTTGAAATGAGCCAGTAAGCACAGGCAGGCAGTGTGGGACAAGTTGGGAAAAGAAATTCAAGATGGAAGGATGGCGGCCCTTTTGATGATTGGCCAATAGGGACTTGATTGTGTCTTCCGTCGGGGTGGTTACCTAGTAGGAACCAGGTCAGTTCTGACTGATTCAACACTTGTCTTGGCCGGAGGGCCAGTCAGTTAATGACTTTATTCCTGCGGAGCAGTGACCGTCACTTACTCATCGGTAGATCTGGACGTATCTCTTATGGAGAAAGTAGGACAGAGGTCGCTAATGGCGAAGAGTGACATTATGCCTTCCTTCCATTTGCTGCCGATACACCCCTCTAACTTTAAGCTGTTGGGGATCCAGTTTGAAGGCAAATGGTACGTGGATAAAGCACTACCCATGGGTCTCTTTGAATGCTTCAGTACCTTTTTTACAATGGCTATTTATCAGATGTAAAGGTCATGACAATAAGACACTGTACCTTAATGAATTTTGCTTTGTGGGGAACCACGCACTGTCAGCATGCACTGTCAAGTTTTCAGGAGCTTATGGGGGACCATGGGGTGCCGTTGGCACTGGTGACCGTGGGGCCCACTGCGGTGATCTTATTTTTCGGAATCAAAATCGACTCTGGTTTAATAGAAGCCAGGTTGCCTGAAGATAAGAAACGTTGCCTGAAGATAAGAAACGATCCATGCAACAGTTGCTGTATTCGATGTTGGGTTTAAAAGAAAGTCACAGTTAAGGAGGTGAAGGTTTTGTTAGGGCATTTGAATTGATGTATGCAGGGTGGAGAGAGTGGGTAGGACCTGCTGTAGGAGACTGGGTTTGGCCCTTTTCAGGGCTCCCAGTGCCGCATCATCACGTACGATTGTCAGCTGGGATGAACGAAGTCTTGAGGATGTGGAGAGTTTGCTGCAATCCTGTAACAGGTTTCCCTTAGCATCATTGGCAGAAGTGGATTGGGATACTAAAATTTTCTTTCACGTGTCGGGAGGTATTAGGTTTGGTCTACACTGGCAGGGGCATTGGAGTGCTGAGGAATGGCTGCAGGCATGGAAACATGGAGGCTGCAGCATTGCTTTTATGGAATTCTTTGCCTTGCTTGTGGCAATAGCGCTGTGGGGAGACAAGTTCCAGCACAAAAAGATTCTGCATAGGGTGGGCAATATGTCAGTAGTGCAGGTCATTAACAGGCAGTCAGCAAGGGACTCGCAGGTATTGAAGTTACTGAGGATCTTGGTGTTAGAGTGCCTACAGTTAGATGTGGTGTTTGGAGCTCAACGTCTGCCAGGTGTGGACAGTGACATTGCGGATACTTCGTCTCGTTCACAGTGGGAGGAATTCCATGGACTGGCCATAGAGGTGGACAGTGTCAGGGCCAGAAGAACAAGTAACTTACCTTTGGTAACGATATATCTGTAAGAGACATAGATTAGTTATAGATTCCTTACCTTGTGAATTACCCCCAGGCGTCAGACTGGATCCAGAGAATTTTCTCATCAGCGGTGTGTGTCGAAAGGTGTTGTCGGTTGGCTCCCATTCGTCGCTGGCGTCGTGGTTGCCGGGATGACAGCGGCTACTTAGACGCCACCCTTGCGCGCTGATGTCCGTTCCTATACGTGACATTCCGCGCCAGAAGCTCTCAGCCATGCAAGACACTGACCACTGGTGCACAAAACTAGGGCCCTGAAAGGAAGTCCTTAACCCTAGAAGTCAGTTCGCAGAACGGGGAAGATGGGTGGGGCGGTAAGGAATCTATAACTGATCTATGTCTCTTACAGATATATTGTTACCAAAGGTAAGTAACTTGTTCATCTGAAAGAGACAATTAGGTATAGATTCATTACCTTGTGAATAGATACCCCAGCAATACCAACCCCGGAGGTGGGTCTGCGAACCAAGTTTACACCAGAAAGTCCTAAAGAACAGAATAGCCAAACCAGCCGTGCCTCCGGACTTGGCTGTCCAGGCAGTAGTGCTTTGTAAATGTGTGCAAAGATGCCCACGTAGCTGCTTGACAGATGTAATTGAGAGGAACACCATGTCCCAAAGCAGTAGTAGCTGCCGTCACCCTGGTGGAATGGGCGCGCAGCCCCACTGGAGGCTCCTTCTTTGCCAATGAATAGCAAGCTTTGATGCACAAAACGATCCACCTAGAGATGGCCCATTTGTGCACAGCCCGACCTTTTATTGTCACCCACGTGCCAACCAAGAGCTGGTCATCCACCCAGAATTGTTTTGTGCGATAAAAATAAAATGAAAGCGCACGTTTTGGATCCAGATGGTGGAGCCTCTTATCCTCCTTAGAAGGATGTGGAGGCGGAAAAAAGGTTTGCAAAGTGATGGTTTTCCAATGTGGAAAGAAGTAACCACCTTGGGAAGAAAGGAAGGTCTGGTTCTTAGGACGGCCTTGTCCGGATGAACAGCCAGAAAAGGAGGTTTTGAAGAAAGAACTCGGAGCTCACTCACCCTGCGAGCAGAGATGATGGCAACCAGAAATGCAGTCTTTAAAGTAAGAAGTCTGAGAGGACAGTTATGGAGCTGCTCAAAAGGAGCACACTTAAGGTAAGTAAGAACCAAGTTCAAGTCCCACCGAGACATTACGAAGGGAACAGGAGGAAAGAGATGAGTAATGCCCTTAAGAAAGCGATTTACAACAGAGGACTTGATAAGAGAAGGTTGGTCAGAAAGCCTAAGAAAGGCTGAAATGGCCAATAGGTAGCTTTTAATAGTGCCCAGAGCAGAGCCCTGATGGGCCAAAGAAAGAAGGAACAAGAGAACCTCAGAAAGGGGATCCACAGCCTTTGCTGCGCACCATGCCACAAATGTATTCCATCTACAGGTGTATACCGTCTTAGTGGAGGAACGCCTGGCTGCCAAGATAACATCACAAACTGCAGGAGGCAGGTCAAAAGCTGTCAACAGCTGCCGCTCAATCTCCACTCAAGGAAGTGGAGGCTGGACAGGTTTGGGTGGAGGACCATCCCCTGCTGCTGCGACAGAAGATCCTCCCGAAGAGGCAGTCTGATCGGAGGATCGATGGCCATGTGTAGCAGTTCGGGATACCAGACTCTTCATGCCCAATACAGAGCCACAAGAATGACTCGGGCCCGGTCGCACTTGATCTTCCACAGCAAAAGTGGTATAGGCAGAAAGGAATATGGAAGACCGCAACTCCACTTGCGACGAAAAGCGTCGCCTAGCGAGTGCCTCCTTGGAAATTCCAACGCGCAGAATTGCTGACATTGCGCGTTCTCTTCGGTGGCGAATAGATCTAACCAAGGCTCTCCCCACTGCCGAAAGACACCTTGCGCCACCTCCGAGTGAAGACGCCATTCGTGATCCATCATGCACCTGCGGCTGAGTTTGTCCGCCCTGGCATTCAGAGATCCTGCCAGGTGTTGAACCACCAGTGATATGCCCTGATGTTCCAACCATGTCCAGAGATGGAGAGACTCTTGACATAGGGTCTACCACCCTACCCTGCCCTGTTTGTTGCAGTACCACATGGTGGTGGTGTTGTCCGTTAACACCTGCACTACTCTTCCCCGAACAGAGGGAAAGAAGGCCTTTAGTGCAAGACGGATCTCCCAGAGCTCCAGAAGGTTGATGTGGAGCCCAGACTCCGCCGGAGACAAGAGGCCTCTGATCTCTGCCTCTCCCATGTGGCCACCCCATCCCAGAAGTGATGCGTCCGTCACCACTGTGTATTCTGGTTGGGGAAGGGAGAGGGATCTGCCGTTGACCCAATCCTGGTTCGTTAGCCACCACTGCAGTTGTTGTGCAGTGCCCTCCAAGATCTGGACCCAATCGGACAGATTCCCCTGATGCTGCGCCCACTGGAACTTCAGGTCCCACTGCAGAGCCTGCATATGCCACCTGCCATGATATACCAGTAGGATGCAGGAGGCCATGAGGCCCAGCAGCCTCAGGGTCATTCTGACCGAAACCCGGGATAGAGGCTGAAAGATCGGAACCATAGCTGAATATCCTGGACTCGCTGCTCGGGAGCATAGACTTAAAACTGCGTCATGTCCAGAAGCACCCCGATGAAAAGGAGCTTCTGAGAGCGAGTCAGGTGTGACTTTGGCACGTTAATAGTGAACCCCAGCGAATGCAGGAGGTCCGCCGTAGTCTGGAGGTGGGAGACGACTGCCTGGGGCGAGCCCGCCTTCAACAGCCAGGTCGTCGTGATAGGGGAAGACTGGAACCCCTGATCTGTGCAGATGAGGTGCGACCACCGCCATCACTTTCGTGAACACCCGAGGGGCGCTGGTAAGGCCAAAGGTGAGCACGGTAAACTGAAAATGTTTGTGGCCTACCGTGAACTGCAGGTAACGCCGGTGGGCCGGCAGGACGTGGATGTGAAAATAACAGTCCTGCAAGTCCAATGCTACCATCCAGTCTCCAGGGTCGAGAGCAGACAGGACCTGAGCTAGCGTCAACATTTTGAACTTCTCCTTCTGGAGGAAGCAGTTGATGTTCCTGAGATCCAAGATAGGACGCAGGCCTTTGTCCTTCTTAGGCACCAGAAAGTAGTGGGAATAGCAACCATAACCTACTTCTGGGTCATGAACACGCACGATGGCTCCCTTGGCCAAGAGAGCCATAACTTCCTGTTTGAGAGGGTCCAGGTGATCCTCCAACATGGAGGGGTAGTCTCGAAGGCGAGGGAGTAGCCCCTCCGGACTATCTGCAAAACCCAGCTATCCGACGTGATGGTGCACCAGTGGGGGAGGTGATGGCGAGTCCTGCTGCCTACTGATGATTGGTGGCCCTGAAAAGACGGACTAGAAGGGTTTGGAGGCTGCTGCAGAGGGTGCGGTGGTGGACTGGCCCGCTCGCTGGTCCCCAGACCCACAACGGTGGGTCCCACGCCCCCCGCCGCGCAGGGGCTGAGTAGCATGCGCCGGCCTGTGGCTCTGGGTGGAACGTGGTGGGGCACCCCTTCCGTAGCCACTAAAGGGGCGAAAGGCAGATTGTGCAGGGCGGGTGGTGGAGAGGCCCAAGGACTTGGCTGTAGCCCGAGAGTCATTGAAGCGCTCTAATGCACTGTCTACCAAGTCGCCGAATAGGCGACGGCCATCAAAGGGCATGTTCATCAGGGTGCTTTGGACATCCCCGGAGAAACCAGTCGACCTCAGCCAGGCATAGCGTTGAAGGGCTACTGACGTTGAAATTGTTCTGCCTAGCGAGTCGGCGGTGTCCAGTCCACAACGAATCGTAAAGTTGGCTGGGTCTCTCCCCTCGGCGACAGCACGGGAGAGCACTGCCTGGGCCTCCTCCAGGCACTGAGGGAGCACCTGCACCACCGTATCCCACAGTGGGTGTAACGGCCCAACAGACATGCGGTGTTTACGGACCGCAGTCCCAAGCTGGAGGAAGACAACATCTTTTTCTCAAGATGGTCCAACTTTTTGGATTCCCTATCAGGGGGTGCAGTAGGTAAGGCGCTTCCTTTGGACATGGAGGCTTGGACCACCAAGCTCTTAGGGGTGGGGTGTTGGGAGAGGAAAATGGAGTCGCCCGGTTCCGGGCCGTGGGGTCGTGCAATCATCCTATCTACTGGAGCCCCAATTTTGGGCCTGGACCAGGTGCACAAAAGGACGGCAGTGAGGGCTTCGTTGAACGGCAGCAGGGGCTCCGAAGAGCTCGCTGCCGGCTGAAATACCTCTGTCAGGAGGTTAGTCCTGACTGCCTCCGTAGGTAGCTCGAGGTTGAGAGCCTCAGCCGCCCTACGCAACACCACTGCGTAAGACGCTCCCTCCTCCGTAGCCACGGTAGAAGGAGACAACATGCCAAGGTCTGGGGAGGTATCCAAACCACTGGCATCCCCCAACTCCTCTCTCCAGTCCGGCTCATACTCCAACTGGTCAGTTAAAGGGTCTAGGGACCCCTCCCAGTCCTCCGACCCCCTCCTCTGATTGCCTATCTGGCCTCAAAGAACGAGGATAGAACAGGGGTACAAAAGTATCCGTCGGTGCCGGATCCAGCGTTGGTCGAGGCCGGTTCGGCTCTGTGTCTACGTCGGGGTCAACAACTGGCGTCGGTAGCAGATGTGGTGCTGGTGGAGTCAGCGCCAGTGGAGGTGTTACAAGGTCGACCGGTGCAGATCCGGATCCAAGCCTGGATTCAAGGGGACCCTGCGGGGCTGGGGCCAGAGCTGATGGAGTCTAAGGCCCAGGGTCCCCAGCCGAGTCCGCGGGGCCCGAAGGCGCACCGGCGGAGTCAGGCTGCCAAAAGATGGTATGCATCACTTCGTAGAAACTCCGAAGCTGGGCAGGGGTCGCTCCGGGTCCCGAAAAAGGAGGGAAACTCGGAGCCGATCCTTCGGGCTCCACACGCGGAGCAGCGGGAGTGGCACCACTCACGTCCCTCGTCGCGTCAGCCGACAGACGGGGAGAAGTCGAAGAGCAACAGTGCTTCTTTGACTTCTTCTTGTGCTTCGACTTACCTGAGGAGTGCGAAGACTTTAAAGACGAGTGGTGATGGTGGCTCCACAACCAGTCCCTCGACCTCCCATGCGACCAGGACCTCAAACGGCACGGAGCGGACTGCCGGGACTCGAGAAGCTTTCGGGACCGCTCCCGCAAAGACTTCGGATTTATGGTCCGGCAGTCGGAACACGACTTGGGATCGTGGTCCCGATCCAAACAGCACACGAGGTGCGGATCAGTCACCGACATCAGTTTTCTGCAGGACCTTGAAACCGGGCATCCCTCGTGTGCACCAGGAGTCGATCGACTAAAAAACGGTGTCGACAAAAGTCGCAAAAGATTCAGTCAAAAAGTGACTGGAGGTACTGCTCTTCCCGGATCTGCGCTGCCTGGCACGGAAAAAGAAAGAACCGACGTCAGCGTGCGAGGGCGGCGTCTAAGTAGCTGCCACGACGTCATCTCGGCGACCACGATGCTAACAATGAACGTCGAGCCGATCGACGCCAATTTTCAACGAGCAGAGGTACTGCTGATGAAAAAATTCTCCGGATCCAATCTGACGCCTGGGGGTAATTAACAAGGTAAGGAATCTATAACTAATTGTCTCTTTCAGATTGCCGCAGCACTTCTGGACAGTAGGAGAAAATGGAGGCTTCAGTTGGTAGAGGAGTCATTAGCTATATCTACAAAAGCGCAATACTTTCAGGCTTGGGCCAAGTTCTTGGTGGGGGTCACAACCTAGATCGGACGCTTGGGCCAGGGTGGAGAACGTAGTGCAATTCATTATGAGATTGATAGAAAAAGGACAGTCCAGGGTGATGATTTCTGGGAAGTTAGTAGATATTGCATTCATGGGTAAGCTGTGGTGGGGTTATGCTCCTTCTGCAGGTGAGCTGGGGGGGAAGGATTCTGTAAGGATGGTCAAGGGAGCAGGGTCAGTAGGTAGCAAGAGAAAACCTTTGCCTTGAGTATATTGGGTAGGGTGCTTTCCGTGTTGCCAGGTGTTTGCAGCTCAAACAGAGAGGCAGTTGTTTTCCACACTTATGTTGTGGATGTTCTTTGGCGCGTTCTAAGTCTCTGAGCTATTGGGAGGTAAGGGGAGCCAGGGGTTACTTTGGGAGGAAGTTAGCAGGGGTAGGGAAGGGCTACGGGTTTGGCTATATAAGTCAAAGACGGATTAATGGGGTCAGGGTAGGAGCGTTTTTTTTTACCCGCCTACCCCAGGGCTACATTCTGCCTCGTGCGATGGGGTCTGTCACTGAAGCGGCAGGTTCTCCCTGGAAACAAGACGGAATTTCAGCATGTGGACGGGAAATCGGTCTCTGCTTTCCAGCTGTTGGCAGTATTGCTCAAGGCCTTTGCGCACATTGGTTTAGATGCTCAGGGCTCTGGGACGCAATTCTTTCAGAATCTGGTTGGCTGTAGAGGCTTCTAGGCAGGGGTGAGTAAGGAACTGATAATTGCTTTGGGGCATTGGTCATCCAACTGTTTCCAATGTTATGTTCGTGAAGAAGAGAGTTGCTGAGTTGTAGACAGGTTGTCATATTTTGTTTTTGTCTTGTAGGTTCTTATCCTGGGCCATTGGAGGTCGATTTGAATATCTGGATTGTGGGACACTCCTTCATAAAGTGGGCTGAGCGGCAGGCCAAGTCCAGCGCTCACGGGTCAAATTTGCAGTTTATTGTTGGCATATACACTATCTCTTGGTATGGGTAAGGGGGATGCGGTGGAACCAGTTATTGCCTTGCTTGAACAGATTGTTGGTAAGATGGTAAGTGCCCAGATATATTACGCTTACATTTAGGAGTGAATTACTTGGTTGTAGGTAAAGGGCTAGCATTACTAAAAGACATGAAAGAGGACTTGAAGGAGATCAGCAGTCACTGGGCAGGTTGCCATGTAACATGGACAGAGTTCATTCCTATGAGAATTTGGAGAGGGACACAACGCCTAGAAGCAATAGATAAGGCCAGGAAAAAGATCAACAAACAGATGCAGGCTTTTTGTAGGCAGTCAGGCATAGGGTGGTGCATGCGGACTTAAATTTTAAAGACAAGGAATTTATTCAGACCAGACGGTGTACATCTGTCCTTTATGAGCATGGAGTTATATCTAATACTGCAGAAAAGGAGTGTGGAAAAGGGTTCCCCAGCGCTCACTTAATTGGATCGTGACTAGTACCGACATGCTCTGGAAATATCGTAACATGGCGATACTTTTCGCTCCGGTATTAGGTAGCCTTGAGTTAGGTTGACAGTCCGTCATTTATTTTATCTTTTGCCTTCTTATTGAAATGCAATCTGGCGCCCGTTGTCACCGCGTACTTGCAGCACTGAACGATTCGGAGTCTGGGTAACTATTGGAACTTCCTAATTTCAAAGATCAAATATAGAGTAATGCTTGGTACTCTTTGGCATTATAAATATCGGTAAGTTTGCGGGGTCGTTACTCAGGAATCTTTTATATGTTTTATCACTGTAGGGCCATACTCAGACCAGGAATACCATATTACGAAACGGCAACCCGCAGCATAATAGCCACGGTGCATTTCCCAAATAGTTGTTCTAATTGGATGTATAAATATTGGAACTTAACGTCTTCATCACTGAGCATATTCTTTTTGTGAATAGGGTGAGTAGGCATTGGACAGCTCAGGACAAGTGTACATGGTGGTGTTGAATACTGTAATGTCGCGATACTAATACTGACGCGACACGCAACGGCGTGCGCGTCAGGTCACGTGTATGGATCAGTAATAAATATGACGTCACTGGTGCACGTAGTCAGAATGGCCACGGCAGCAGTGACGGAGCAAACGCACCATTGTGTCCCGAGTCTCATTCCCCACGTGTAGGGACCCGGGTGGTGAAGGCCAGCAGTAATAGTGCCCGGACAACACAACAGAATACTGTATATGGTTTTTATCGGTATGTGTTATTTCTTTACGTGGATGTGTGACTTGTATTAAGAGCAACATTGTGTTTATTTCGAGAATTGAGATACGTAGGTAAATGGCTGTATAGGCTTATTGCTTTTCACCTGCATGTGGGTCCCTGGTGGCCTTTGTTTGCCCTGACCTCGTGATATTTGGATCAAGGTTTAGGACACTACTACAGTTGTGTAAATAAATGCTCTCTCTTTACCACACATGATTTAATTCACTAATTATTATTTTTGGGAGTGTGGTCTCATGCTTACTGATTCTTTATCTGCCTCTTCTGGTTGAATATGACATCAAGTGCATTATTCTTATGTGAATACAAATGGTGACATGATTTGCCTACACTTTACTCACTGTGTACCCATGCAAGAAATGTTGCAATTTGAAGTCACTGGTGGTGGTATATTAGTGTTTTATAGGCTGTTTGACAGTAGACAAAAATGTTTTGTTAAATTTTCTGGTATATGTAGCCCTGATGAATTCGTGAATACGACGAAACACGTGTTGGTCATAGTGAAGAACCATTGGCTATTGTGAAGAACCATTTGGAATGCAATAAAGTGCTTGATAAGAAAAGACGGAAGGAACAACATCTGTCGGAGACTACATTACTAAATACTGTTATATATAAGAATTACGTGTGCCATATGGGTGTATATATATAAGTTATATCTAATGCAGTTGAAATTGTAGTTGGCTAAAGTATCAAAGATCTACTAGACAGTCAACGCATTGGGGGGCAGAAAAAAGTACAGTGCATCTCACCTTTTTCTGACGGTTGGCAGAGAAGTTGCCATTGTTGAACAAAGTTTATTCTTGTTGACATCGCCAATTCAGGCTGAAAGAGAACGGGTAGATTAGTTCATGCCTGGATGTCCCAGGAACTTCAAGGTTATGCAGGAAGTCTACTTGAGTAGGGGATAATAGTTGTAGTAAATGGTTGGGGAGTTTAAAGGTCACAGTTACAGTTAAACAGATCTGGAGTGGGTACAATATTATTGGAGAAAGTTATCGTGGGGGGAGGGAGATTTTAGCGGGGGTAGCTTAATATAGGTGAGAAGATGTATAGTGACATTTTTGTTTTGTGAGGCAAAGGCCTAGGTTGTTTCGTGATGTGCACCTGTTTCAATAAAGCGGCCTCTTTAACACAATCCTGGTGTCAGTGGTCTGTGCTGTTCCCCCTCTTCCCCAAAGCACCTGAGGAAGGACATGAGGCCTGTGAATCTGCATGGTCACTGCACTACTGAGGAGCATGAGGCTTGTGTGCCACTGCACGCATGAGTTCTTCAACCCTGGCCTTAAAGAAAAGCATGAGGCCTATGTGACTTGGGATCCTGGCCGCACAACTGCTTACTTGAGCATGGCTGACCACAGCCGCCCTAAGCACTACTGGCCTCGTCCCTTGGCTGTCTCTTCGAGCACACTGACTGTGGCTGCACCATCATACATCCCTCTATTGCCCACAGAAGTAACAGGAGGCCCCTGTGTGCCACATTTGGTCGTTAGGCTTCCTTTTCCTGAAAGAATGACCCAGATCATCAGACGGATTCAGCCGGTGCTTGGAGCGGCGTGATCTCGAGATCACCAAAATATAATGCATGCACTGAACCAGAGTTGGAAATTAAACAGCCTCTCCAGCAGTGCATTGCTGACCAGCAGAACTCTGCACTGTGCATGGGTGCAACATTGACGAGGAGGACTTGAAAGTGGACCCTTACTAAATCTGGACAGAGACCCTTGTGAAGCTAGATTAAGCCACTGTCAGGTTGTGTTAGCAGCGCAAGATAAGTAATGTCACTAACCTCTGATATCGGCAAGCGGGGACAATGGCTTGTTGAGGAGCCCCCCTACTCCCCTGGGTGCATCCTCCCACAGAGCAATAAACATCGCTATGCAAGGAAGCACTCCAGGGAAAAGGGAAGTGGATAAAATAACAAACACTGCTGCAGGGATGGCTCTTTGTATCCCTATGTCTGGTCTAGGGCTCTGGACGTCATCAATGATCACCCCACATAAGAATGCTGCATACAAAAGAAGAGAGAGAGGTGTGAGGCAGTACGGGAAGTAACATTCAAACCCACGCAATAGTATCTGTAACCGTTCATACACTCACGATGTGCCATGCAGCATTACGCATATAGCGGGCAACGAACTCCAATCCTGGAGGGTCAACGACTTCAGAGAGCCATCAAGAAAACCAGGATCATACTTGCTCCGTGCACAAAAGAGAAGGCAAATAAGAAGTACTCGTCACTTGCACCTATTCCTGAAAAGTATACATGTCACAATGTCAGTACTTCGTAGGCAAGTAAAAATCACCAATAGCACAGTTCCCCCACCACTGTTGCAATTCACAGCGTGAGAGCATATGAGAGTATCGGCACAAGTAGGTTTTTGCAAGTGCACCCCACCGCTGTTTTGTATCACAACGAGAGTAGTTGCAGGGGTCTAGGCAAACGTTTGGTTTCAATATCACAGTGTGAGTGCTTGCGGTATGTAGGCACTGTCTGAACCAGCGCAGGGGAAAACAAAACAATGTCGCGGGTTCATGGAGGATGTAGGCACTGTCTGAACCAGTGCAGGGGAAAACAAAACAATGCCGCTCGCGGGTGTGGGAGGAGCGCTCCGGTGCTTCCCTCCCATCGGGGTCTACGGTACCTGATGACTTCCAGCGCCGGGAGCTGGGCGCAACTTGACGGGTTTATGGACTTCTAAGAACAACGCCGTGCTCTGGCAAAGAAGTCTCTCCTCGGGATCGGGCCACATAGCAACGGAATCAAATACCGAAGGAACCTGGAACTCCAGGGGGGAATAAAAAATTAGCTAGCATTCGCGCCAAGAATTTTCAATTCTATTAAGGACACGGAGGCGAGGATTATGCTTCTCTTTCTATTTATTGCTACTCACAGCAGCCAATGAAAACTTGTATTATGTAAACAAAACTACATTTCCCATGATGCATGTATTACATCACATCCTGCAATGCCCCATAAGAGCCACCATCACCGGAACTTGTCCTCTTTCTTTGCTTCGAACATTAAAGTCCAATAATATAACGAAAGTCCAAACAATAGCTTCCAACGTGGAAGAACCAGACCAGCTGGGAGGAACGTCATCTTCAACCAGGATTACACTTAATCCATCTTTTTCTCAGACCCTGAAAGAAGGAGAGATAGAACAACCCGTAACTTCTGCGTAACCAGAATATAAATGCAAACGGGTGGGTAATAATTACAATACTGTAATGTATACGGGTGGGATAAACCTCGCCTCAGTGTCCTTAATAGAATTGAAAATTCTTGGCGCGAGTGCTAGCTAATTTTTTATTCTATTACAGGACCGGAGGCTTCGTATTAGGCTAGTTTAACGCTGATTAAAGACCACAGAGGATATATCACCCACCGGTTTATAATAAAACTGTTTAAAAGTCGACTCAGAAGACCAATCTGCAGAACGCATGATTGAACAGTAGAACCCAACATGAACGTCTTAGAGGCCATGGCGCCTCGGACAGAATGTGCACCAAAGACTTGAGTATTAATACCTGCTTCCTGCATAACATTTTTTAACCATCTGGCTATAGAAGCCGCAGTGACAGGCTTGTAAGGCTTCTGCAAGGCAATTAATAATTGCACCACACCATCAGGCCGAGTAGACCTGGTACATTCTTCATAGGCCTTAAGACATTGAACCACACAAAGCTTAGCATTATCAGGAAAGGCATGATATTCTACGTTGCGTGACATAGTTTTAGTCCTGGACGTGATATTAAAAGAAACTCCTTCAGGAGTAAATACTCTACCTGTAATATCTAGCGCCTTAACGTCTGAAGAACGTCTACAGGCCGCCAGGCATAACAGCATGGCCAGTTTGGATGATAGTTGTTTCCTTGCCAACGTATTGTTGTTGGGCCATTGATTAATTAAGGAAAGAACTAACGAGACATCCCACAAGGAAGAATACTTCGGCTTGGGTGGATTACCTTTTAAGAGTTTACATACTAGAGGATGCATCCCTACTGGTTTGCCCTCAACTTGAGAGTGGCCCGCCGATATGGCTGAACGAAAATTGATAACAGAACGATATGCCAAACCCTCAGAAGCTTTTTCGGACAGAAAATTTACAATGTAGGGTAAGTCTGCCCCCACGGGATCCACGTGTCGTTCCACGCACCAACGAACCCAAAACCTCCAGGCTGAAGAATACCGTTTCTTGGTAGAGGGGGCCCAAGCTTGGTTGATGAAGTCTGAAGCTTGTTCTGAAAAGCCTGGCATTTGCCAACACTGCCGGAAAGTCTCCAGGCCATCAGGGACAATTGCCCCAATATTACCATCGGGTGCATCTCTCCATGAGGGCCCTGGAGCATCGTAGAGAACCATGGGATCCTCCTGGGGAAGTCGCAACTCACCTCCAACAGTATCGGGAACCAAGGCTGCGACTTCCACAAGGGACTCACCAAAATCACTTCCGCCTTCTGACGCATCACCAGTGTGAACATGCGGGGAATTAGAATGAAGGGTGGTAACGCATAATTCAGATGTGGAGTCCAATCCTGTGAAAAAGCATCCGTCGCCAGAGCTATCGGGTCCGGCCTCCAGCTGAAAAACTTGGTCATTTGACGATTCAGTCTGGAGGCAAAAAGGTCGATCTCGCAATGACCCCAGATCTTTTGCAACCACTGAACTATCTGGGGTTGGAGCTGCCAGTCGCTGTAATCCTTGAGATGGCGTGAATTCCAGTCCGCCACTACATTTGACTGACCCGGAATGTACTCAGCTATGACCGAAATCTGATGACTCAGGCAATAATGCCAAAAGTCCTTTGCTATTTCCACCAACATTGAGGATCTCGTGCCCCCCAGTTTGTTGATGTATTGAACCGCCGAGATGTTGTCCATCCGCAGAAGGATGCAACACGAGACTTGTTTGGGTGATAGTGTCCTGATCGCAAACGACCCTGCCAGGAGTTCTAGGCAATTGATGTGGAGATTCAGCTCGCCTAGGGACCAACGTCCCCCAGTGGAAATATTCCCGCAGCGCGCTCCCCAACCCCAACGACTGGCGTTGGACTCTATGACGACCTCCGGCAGAGAGCCGAAAATGGCTCTGCCGTTCCACGCCTCTACGTGAGCAAGCCACCACTGGATCTCCTCTCGTACCTCTTGGGAAAGAGGTACTAGGTCTGTGTAAGAGAGACCCTTCTGCAAGTGCTGAATCTTGAGTCTCTGAAGGGCTCGATAATGTAAGGGTCCCGGAAAAATTGCTTGAATGGACGACGCAAGAAGGCCCACTATCCTGGCAATCACCCTGAGTGAGACCATCTGTTTGGATAATAGGGAATACAGCTCCTTCTTGATGTCTCGAAGTTTGGAGCGTGGAAGACTGAGCTGAGCCGTCTGAGAATTTATGACGAACCCCAGAAAATCTATCGTCTGGGTAGGGCACAGAACAGATTTGTTTTCATTGATCACAAACCCCAGATTTTGTAAGATACGAATGGTCATATGCAACTGTTGAGCTGCCAAAAGTGGAGATTGCGCCATGATGAGAATGTCGTCTAGATAGACTATCATGCGTACCCCCTGTTCCCTGAGATAAGCTATCACTGGCTTCAGAACCTTGGTGAAGCACCACGGTGCCGAGGAAAGTCCGAAAGGAAGGACCAAATATTCGTACCACCGGTTCCGCCATTAAAACTGTAGGAAACTTCGATGTGGGGAAAAAAAGGGAATAGACAGATAAGCGTCTTTCAGGTCCAGACGGACCAACAAGTCCCCCTGTTTCAGGAGATCTGCCAAAAGATGGATACCCTCCATTTTGAAATGCTTGTAAGTCATGTAATGGTTGAAGTCCTTTAAATTGAGTACCAACGTGTAAACTCCGCCCTTCTTCTGCACCAGAAAAATATTGCTGCAGAAACCGCGAGGGCCCTCGTCGCAAGGCGCTATTGCGCGTTTTTGCAGCAATCCTTCGATTTCGGAATCTATAAAATCGCACTCTTGTCGGGAAAAAGAAAGCTGTCTGGGCCGATGGGCCTGACAGGAAATCTGGAAAAAATCTAGTTGGAAACCCTGAACTGTTTGCAAGACCCAGGCATCCTGAGATAGTTGAACCCAATTGTGATAGAAAAATTGAGTACGTCCCCCCAAGGGTAGAAGGAAGAGGTCCGGGGCACTCACCTGTAGATTCGGTGTTCTGGAAGCCTCTCCGATAGGATCCTCTATTAAAGCGTCGCTTGGTGAATCGTTGCCTGGTGGGGTAGAAGGTTCCTCCACGGGTAGAGTCCCACTCTCCCCTGCCATTACCGAAGTCTCCTCACGGAGGACCTTGTGAAAACTGACGGCCAAACGAGCGTCCCCGGCCTCGTCCGGCCCTGTGGAAAACCCCAGCCCGAAAGACTCGCTTTATTCCTGACTGCACCTTATCCAAGGTCGTGAATGTGTCCACATCCTTGACGAAACGGTCCCCAAAAAGGTTTCCGACCGCCAAGGGTCCAGGTTCTGCCGTTGCCAACTCAGTTAGGTTAGAGTCCATGCGCATGAGTGTGGATTTGCGCCGCTCTGTGGAAATGGCGCAGTTGGCATTACCCAGAAGACATATGGCTCGTTGGGTCCAACCTGCCAACACATGGGAATCTATAGTGTTCCCAGATTCCTGTGCCTCCAAGGCCATCTCCAGAATCTTGGCCAGAGGACCGACTACATCCAAGAGCTTATCCTTGCACCCTCGCCAGGCGCGATCGATACCTTTCTTGGGGTCCTTTGCGAACTTCTTTAGGAAGGTCAAAAGGCTAGAGTCTATCTCAGGGGTTTCGGCCACTTTATCCGAGATGTCTGGTCGAGGGCATTCAGAGCGTAGTCTGTTGCGCACCTCCTTATCAAAATTTTTGCGGAGATTTTTCATGCAAATACACCGCCACCTCAGGGGCGGGCAGCCAATCCGAGGATCTGGGATGGACGATGTCAGCGGGGTTAAATGTAAATGGAGTAGGGATTGCTTGTGGGACCTCCACATTTTTGGATTTCTTCGTTCTTTTCTTAGGAGGGGAATCCTCTGGGGTATCAGAGCTGGTCGTATCGGGATCTGTATCGGAATCCTGACCCTTATCTTTGTCAGCATCGTGACGAGGAGGCAAAGAGTAAGAGGCAGAATGAGGCCAAGGCTTAGGCTGGGAGACGTCTGTGGGAGCAACTTCTCAAGTTGCTTGGTTATAGGTTTCAACGCAGTAGCTAACACTTGCTGCACAGTTCCCGGAACTGCTTTCTCCAGGGCCTTGTTGACCGACTCCTGGACCGAGGCGTCCAGGGCCTCAACAATGTTCTCTTCAATGGAAGGGGTAGCCACTTCCTCCTCATATAAGGTATCATCCTCCTCATAATGGACCCAATTCTCCATTGCTGAACCAAATTTATAAATATAATTGCTCATCAGGTAAGTAGTAAGGGGGGAGCCAACCCACAGCACAGATCAGAAAAGGTACCTAGCTCCTCAGCATAAGCTGTATTACAGTTCTTTCAGCCCCCAGGGCGTAGTGGAGGCAAAGAGCCAATATGTCTTAGGAGGTGTGCTCCCTCCAGGCCCAAATCGTTTTTACAGCCAGCCAGGCGGTGAAATCCCCGGTGGAATAAACAAAAAACGAAAGAAAAACGGGCAGTATCGACGTGCGTAGCCCAATCCTACCAAAATATAGCCCAATTGGGCCACGCACATGGAAACAACAAAAGTGACAGGCTCCAAGCGCACCGGCTGATGAGGGGAGCCTCGCGCTATAATTTAATTCATTTAAAACACCGCCGTGAGCGGAGCGGTACCAACACCTGCCAAACGTTAATCATGCAAAAGCGCTTGAAGCGCTGACAAAACGAAGCGGGCTGCGCGCCCGCAAAGCCTGCTGCGACTAGCGCGAGACACGCACACCCAAAGTAATGCACCCAAGCCCGAGCGGGCCGCCTGGCATGTCAATTAGTCAGCGCTCTCAGCGGGAGTGTCCCAGTGCCCCCAAGGGCTTGAACAATAGTCGCACAGCAAAGCGGATGAAATATATTCACTTAACTACATAAACATGAAGCAGCGCGTGCTGTAGCGATTAATAAAAGCATCACAAACAGATTGGAATCAATATAAAACTCTCGAGCACTTAACTTTCTGCGTGAGCAGCAAAGAAAGAGGACAAGTTCCGGTGATGGTGGCTCTTATGGGGCATTGCAGGATGTGATGTAATACATGCATCATGGAAAATGTAGTTTTGTTTACATAATACAAGTTTTCATTGGCTGCTGTGAGTAGCAATAAATAGAAAGAGAAGCATAATACGAAGCCTCCGGCCCTGTAATAGAATACCTTCCGCTGTCTCTGCAAATCAGCAACTGGCAAGAGAGAGTCAAGCGCCACCTCCTGGAGGAGGAGGGGCTTTATAGGGGCGGATTCCCTGAAGGTGCCTGATCCGTGTTCCTCCTATGCATCCCAAGGGTTTCTGGGATGTGTAGTGCACTGGGCGCCTAGACCAACCAAGCAAGGCATCATACACACTGGGGAGGGTAATTCTGTGAATGGGTGCGTTACCTGCCTTTCTTCCCTGTTCGCACTGTGTGATCGCGACAACCACCTAGTAACTGAGATACTTACCAAAGTAATGTTCTGCCATAAGAATACCAGAAGTTAATAAACTAATTTCCTGAAGTGTACATAAAGTCTTACATCTTTGTTATAAAGGAGAACTGATTGGATCATATGTTTCTGTATTTATTGTGAGATGTACACATACTAACTGAATAGAACTTTCTAACCCTATCCATCCTCCTTGACCATTCGGCCATGCCATCTTCTGAAAATCAAAGCCTAAAGAAGAGGTATTGGCAATTCAGGGACCTTGTACATGGTTTCTGGCATTCCCAAAGACAGTACCAATGTATTAAAATTATTCATATATTTTTTGCCAGCAAATAACATTTTGAACAGAAATATTGTATATAAAGACAAGATCATTTGTTACAGGTCAGAGGACCAATTATGTGGCCTTCAATAAACCAATGTGGTCGCAGATGGGATGTGTACATAGCTGTTGTATAACAGGAGGAACAGCAAGGACAAACATCTTAAAACACTACAACTTAAAGCATATACAAATGACTAGGTTAATGAGCAAGTGTGTGTGAGTACGTACGTGCGTGTGCGCGCACGCGCGTGTGTGTGTGTTTATTTATATGCTTATATGATACCAAAGAACTTTTAAATTCATTAAGGGATATGCCATTTAATACAGAATTGCAGCTACTGACTGGGTTCAATATTGAAGCCCTATATACAAGTGCACCCCAGGACGAGATACTATGTGCTATTGAAGAAATGCTATATCAAAACGACAGGGACCACATGATGTCTCTGCACTTTGTTTTGGAATGAGTCCATTTCACCCTGACGAGAAAAGTTGTTGATTTTGAGGGAACCCTTTATCTTCAAATAAATGGAACATCGATAAGCAGTGCATTTGCACCAAGTATAGATGGCATTCTGTTCACTTTTTAAAATGAAAATATATATTTACCACACTGATAATCTGGCATTCTTTTCTACAATTGAACATATGGGTAGCAATACGGATATTCCTTTATACAAAGGATTTAAACCATGGAGCCAGTTTCTTCCACCAACATCACATAAAACCATTGACACTTTTGAAACCGTAAGCATCAAAGATTGGGCAAAATTAAATTATCGGAAAACATGAAATCCAAACGCAACCAAAAAAAGAATGGGGTATTCTGGGGATTTTACAAAGACACCCCAAACTACAATTTTAATTGGCTGACCAGGGAGGAGCGCTGGTTGTGATGAACAAATCATTTTATATGGAAATGCTAACAGCCAATGTTTCAAATGAACAGATCTACATATTACTTGATCAAGGCCCAACAGGTGCTTTTCAAACATTGCTTGATGCTGTTTTACATAAGGCTCTTGATATGGAATGGATCACTGAAAAAACAAACAAAACAATTCTTGTTACACCTCCCTGTGACAGGAAACCTAGTGTCCAGGCCTCCCCTGCCGGAGTTTCGGTCAGCAGCAGGAGGCCAGACCCGTGTCTGTGGCTGCAGCATCCATTTTGTGATGCCAGGGCTCTATTAGATTTCTACAGGGTATACCAGTACTGCCATGTTTCTCCCTCTAGAAGGGTGGGATCATATCCTCACATCGAGAACTGATGTGGGGGTATGATTCCAAGGTGTTTGACACCAAACATGGCATGTTTCCATGCAGCCAGTCCGAAGTTAGCATTAACCGTTTAAGATATAATGCACTTAAGACTATATGGTCAGGCTGCACCACTGACAACCCCGGAGAAGAGATTCTAAAGGATGCAGAGGGGCTCAGCTCATGCCTGGGCACCCTCTCACATATAACCAAGCACCCTGCCTTCAGGATTGATATGGCCTGCCATAGGGGTGACCGATAGGTTACTATGTGCAGTGATAGGTGAGGTATAGTGAACCTATACCTCAGTAAGGGGTGCACTCACCACCTTACCCAGGCTGCAGCAGCAGACCTGTGGCGTCATTTTGCATGGCTTTCCAGGGGTGGCACAATACATGCTTCAGCCCCTGGTAGGCCTCTGGGGTACCTATGCCCTGGGTACATAGTATACCATATACTAGGGACTCACAAGGGTACCCCAGAATCCAATCTGGAGTGTTCCTAAAGTACATGCAATCAATTTAGAGAGGAAGGAGCTAGGCTGGGGCCCTGAATAGCAGGGTCCCAGCCAGACTAAAGTCGAAAAACAGTGAAACACCAGCAAAAAGTGGGGGTAAACATGTGAAGCAGATCCTACTCTCCTACACACAGGACTACAGATTAGATTACACCTGGACAAAACTCTGATACTGAATCCCGGACCTTCGACGATCTACACTGAACTAGATGACTGAAGAATCTCCCTTGGAGTAAAGGAGTTACTCCCCTACTTGGCAGGCGCCAAAGACGCATCTGTCTGGTTTGCATCTCCGAATCTCCCGCCGGACTCTGAAGAATTTTGCAACACAGGAGGTGGGTTTCCGTGGTCTATGAGGTCGATCTGTGCAATTCTGAGGCCTGTGTCCCTCGTGGAAGCCCGTGCAACCCGAACCCCTCGACACCGCGACCATTTGCAGAAGTATCAGCTTTCCTACGACTCCTACAGCTGAGCTTTGGGTTACTTGTAGCCCTGACCCCAAGCAGCATTTGCACCGAAGATTGCCCGCCTACACTCCACGAGTGTTCTGTGAGCTTGCCCTTTGTGTTCTCTCTCGAGGTCCCTTCGCGATCCCTAGTCCGCCGACTGGTGGGTCCCTGTGAAGGCAACTTTACTGCTAATTGGGCTTACCTGGTTGCTCCAGACGTGCCCTGACTCTCCATCGCTTGGGCAGTCCCCAGGACCTTGCTGGTCCGCACCGAAGCATCTTTTCTCTTCCTGCGTGGATTGCTGTTGCCAAGGCTTCTTGGGTCCAATCCGGGCACCGACACCGCAGCACTCGACATCCTGCGTGGGACAGCTCGAATCCAGCTCCAGGTCGTCGTCGACGCCTCCTGATTTTTTTTTTTTTTTTAAACCTAGTTTATTGGTTTTTTACACAACCACATATAAAACCTTGCACAATTTGTTTCACCATACGTTCTACAAATGAAGCACAAGCCCCCCGCCAATTATACAATACCTAAAGCAGGGCCATAAAATTCCCTCCTGATCTATACAACGCATAAACCAATAAGCTACATAACAAAACCTCTACCCTTAACCCCCACGAAACTTCTAAATTCCCTCTCGACGCCTCTTGATCCTCGTGGCTTCACCTCTTCACACCTGAAACACCCGACATCGATGGACATTCGTCTATAGTGCCCCTGGTCACTGGCAAGTGACCCAGACTCTGCCCCCTCTGCTTTCAGGTTCTTCTGATCTTCGATCCAGGCTTGGATCACACCGGACACTTCTCTCCTTCCCGGCAGCAGCACTTTGCAGCAGATCGCCATTGAAATCAACAACGATTCCCGACACCATTTGACACCTATGCACCCGGCTTCCCTGGGTGAGGTAACTCAAGTACTACGGTGCTCCCGTGGGTGCTGGCCCTCGAACCCCCTAAGTCTAAAGGGGTTTGCTCAAAGTCCTCTCCTAAGTGTCTTTAACTTCTAAAATTCCAACCATGACTTTCCCATAGAATAGTACGGGGCTCGCGGCTGTGTTCTCACACTGCACACGTCCCCCGTGGGTCTCCTGTGTCACTACCTTGGGTGGTTCCTTGGGGTCCCAGTGATTCTACGTGCTCTAGGCACTGTGTCTAGTCAAGACATGGTTCTTATACCACTTTCTTAATGTATGGTTTGGTCGGCCCCTAGGGCCCATTGTATATTGTGCTATTTACTGTCATTTTAGAACTGTATTATTGTGTGCCTGGCTCTCTAATCTCATAAAGGGATTAGTAGAGAGTGTTTAGAAATAAATACATATATTTTATATATATACCTTGTGTGGTTCTCCTTTCATTTAGTGATTTAGGAGGTTATAATCTGGTAAAACAAACTGCTTTACATTCCTTCAAGACTTAGCCTGGAGACTGCTCTCCATAGCTACCACTAGGATAGCTTTCAATAAAGGTTGTCTTTAAACCTATCATCAATAAGGGTTGTTTGGGCTGGTGCAAGGTGCCCACTATAAATAGTGGACAGCATATGCGAGGCCAACTTCTCACATGTGTCATAAAATAAAACTCTGTGGGTGTGCACACCAAAGCAACATAAGGTGTAAGAAGAAAAATGCACACATGACCAATCTGTATAGTGAGGTAGAACATGGAAAGAGACATGACCTGGATGGTGATTGAGAAAATGGAGGACTGTGGATCCCCTGCTATAATGTGCAAAATACTCCTTGAGAAGAACGAAAGGTGGATTCATAAACTGAACACCTATCAATTAGGCCTCAATGATGATATCCAATGGAATCACCTGAGCAACATATAGGAATCGCCCTACCTAATGATATATTCCACCGGTCTACTGTTATCATGTCCACCTTGTACGATAATATAATTATTATAAACGTAGAGTGCATCCAGCTTGCGCAGATGGTGCTCTGGGGTATTTTTTAAGAGAAGCCTTTTTTGTTCTACCATATCCTTCTACTTACACTGATTTCTCCTCCACACCCCCAATAATATTACCATGTTAATAACTAATATCTGGAACTGGTTTGAGTAGAGTCCAAGACAATGACTACATAAATAATTACTATTTTTCAATATAACTCATAGATGATAACAATTCTCCTTTTTATATCATTTAACCATGACTGTGATAAAACATCCAGACACCACATCTAGGTTCATTCTAAATTTTGTAATTACTACAATCCAGGTACCTTTAGCAACTGAGCATACTTTGCGTCTTTATACACATAACAATGCTGACAGACTATTTGATGAGAGTACGATGCAACTTAGCAGTGACCACATGGTGCTCGCCTAACTCAATCATGTGACTTTCTTAACGGATGATAACATGTGAAGCGCATGACACATTCACGCAACACACCACATACGCGGAAGTGTGCAACCTGATATATTTCTAACAATGGGTTTTTTTTATAACCAAAACTGATATTCTTGCTTGCCAACTTTCAGCCGCAAATACAGAGGTAGGTGAATCATCCAGTCACTTCCTTTGACGAAGTAAGTTATTTGGAGAGGCACTTTTGGGATGTTCTCAATATCTTCCTTCTTTCTATTCCCTAGAAAACACACTTAGTATCGGATGTTTTTTCTTAGAGTTTGACAACACGGATGGCTTGTCCCTGTGGCCTGTGGGACATAAAATAAGCCCATCCGGTGTGAGTCTTTTATAAGAACCAGACCTAGCAGCCATATATTCATGTTGATATAAATGTGCTGCCTTGTGTGGCACCTATTGCACAACACTGAGTGTGATGTGCTGTGACATCACCAATGAATGTACTTTTCAACTAAAGAATATTTCACTCGCATGGAATGCTTAGGAGAGTGCTCACAATTTAGCCAACAACAGTATCACATGGACTTTTTTAACTTTCTTCGAATGAAGTACAGTTGAGTTAGCATCATGAATTACAAGGAATCTTGTTGGCCCTGACAAAGGCCCAGTAACCATTATGGCAAGTTACAGCTATAACATGTAGACCTGAGCTTTTTATGCCAATAATAATCACTACGAAGCATCAATCTGTACGTTTGTATGTTTTTATATCGGGCCTACTAGGCAGCACATGCTCTATCTGTTGCAAGGCATAGTGTGGCTTACCAAGAACACAGGTGGGCCTTGGAGCCTGCCCATTCCTTACTATCGGTTTTCTTCCTTGTCACTATCATTTACCTGTTTGCTTGGTCGTGTCCAACCTTGTCAATCTCGTGTTTGTGCCTCCCATAAAGCCTTTCCTTTTTAGGTCTCACCTAGAGTTGCTGCGCACATGCGCAGATCTCTCGGCCAGATTTATTGCAGAAGAGTACTTTGACAAAAGGGCTTTAAGCCCCACCCCTCTTTCCCAATTGCTAGCGTCACCGTTTATGCTAAATGGTGGCCAGCCATTGGGAAAGAGCTATGTATGTTGCCTCCCTTTGGCTTTTTGTGCTAGCCCACTTGGAATGGCTAGCCTGCTTTCCTTCTGTCGTGAGGGATTTCTTATCTTTATGGGGCCATGTGTATAAACACATGGCCCCATAAAGACATGAGATCAAGGCTTGTTTTGTTCTCCCTCTCGTCTCTTTTCCCAGCTCCTCCACCCCACTCTCTCTGCTGTCCCTCCCCCCTCCCTTCCAATCAATCATGGGGCTCTCTCAGGATGTTCCAATCGAATGCAGGTGGCTGCTAAGCAGTTTTGTCATGTGGCTTTTGTGCCCGATGTCACACTTCAAATATAATTTACATAAAGATGACCGCCCAATACATTCAGCAACTACATCACGTGCTTTTTGTAGAACAGGCCATATTTCAAGAACACTTTTCAAGCAGATCACTATCGAGTACATATAACTTGCATTTCGCGAGACTTTCATACGTGAGACAATAATTCTCACGCAGACAACCTTCTAGTATAATTCACCAATTATGCAAAATATCCTTGACAAGTTCGCATTTTATGCGTTGAAAAAAGATGTTATTTCTGAATAGACTCTTTGCATAGATGAAAGCAACATCTTATGCGCAGTTTTGGAGGGCTGCGATAAAATGGACGAACTTGTAAATTATGAACTAGCCCTGTCCGTGTAGCTGTAGTACATATCCCGGCCATGGCGCCTGGACCCCATGGGCAGGGCTCAGCATGGGCCTCTATTGGTACTTCCTTCAACATATGCCACCATTCCCGGCATCCCTTCTCTGAACTCTGCACTCTGCGCACAGCACAGGTGACTGCCTTCGGCTTGGGGGGCTCTCCCGAGGCCGCGAGCTGCATTGTGATGTCATTAAGTACTGTGAAATTTCACTGACCCCATGAAAGTTGCAGCTGTTCAATCAGCTGGGAAAATTAGCCCAATGGCTCAGAGCTTGATTTATCGGGGTCTGGCACCAGAGCCCGCAGAACCCCTCACGGAATGGTGAGAAATATCTGAGAACGGAGCCTTCAAGGGTCCGGGGCTTTGCTGTGGAATTCCTTTCAGTGGGTGGCTGTTCGGGTGAGAGGGGGCCGTACTATCAGTAGAAAACAGATATGTCTGTCTGTCTGTCTGACACTGTCTGTCTGTCTGTCTGACTGACTCACTGACTGACTCTGTCTGACTGACTGTCTGTCTGACACGGTCTGTCTGTCTGACACTGTCTGTCTGACTGTCTGTTTGACTGACTCTGACTGACACTGTGTCTGACTCTGTCTAACTCTGACTGTCTGACACTGTCTGTCTGACACTGTCTGACACTGTCTGTCTGACTCTGTCTGACTCTGTCTGTCTCTGTCTCTGTCTGTCTGACTGACTGTCTGACTCTGTCTGACTCTGTCTGTCTGACTGACTGTCTCACTCTGTCTGACTCTGTCTGTCTGACTCTGTCTAACTGTCTGTCTAACTCTGTCTAACTGGCTGTCTGACTCTGTCTGACTGACTGCCTGTCTGACTGCCTGTCTGACTCTGTCTGACACAGTCAGTCTGTCTGTCTGACTGTCTGACACTTTGTGTCCGACACTGTCTGTCTGACTCTGACACTGTCTGTCTGACTCTGTCTGCCACTGTCTGTCTGACTCTGACACTGTCTGACTCTGTCTCTGTCTGACTGACTGTCTGTCTGTCTGTCTCTGTCTGTCTGTCTGACTCTGTCTGTCTGACTCTGTCTAACTCTGACTCTGTCTGTCTGACTCTGTCTAACTCTGACTCTGTCTGACTGTCTGTCTCTGTCTGTCTGTCTCTGTCTGTCTATGTCTCTGTCTGTCTCTGTCTGACTGTCTGTCTGACTCTGCCTGTCTGACTCTGCCTGTCTGACTGTCTGTCTGACTCTGTCTGTCTGACTCTCTCTGACACTGTCTGTCTGACTGTCTGTCTGTCTGACTCTGTCTGTCTGACTCTGTCTGACTGTCTGTCTGACTGACTGTCTGTCTGACTGTCTGTCTGTCTGACTCTGTCTGTCTGACTCTGTCTGTCTGTCTGACTGACTCTGTCTGACTGACACTGTCTCTCTGACTCTGTCTGACTCTGTCTGTCTGTCTGACTCTGTCTGTCTGGCTATCTATCTGACTCTGTCTGTCTGGCTATCTATCTGACTCTGTCTGTCTGGCTATCTAACCATGTGCTGGTGTGTCTGTCGATGGTTCTATCCATCCCTCTTTCTGCCTTTTTGTCCCTCCGAAAATACTATAATATAAAAGGGTATCCAATAAATGTATAAAGCAAATTAATTTTCTCCTGGCACGTCTTTTGAGTGGACCGAGTCTGCAGATGCACTTTAGTACCCCCGGGGCAGCTCTGTGTGCAACTAACACGCGCTGATGTATAAAACTACTAACAACAAGCATTTGCAATGCAATAGGTCCCGCATTTACGCAAGTTTAAGCTATTGGCATTGTAAATGACAATGTGTTTTTATTTTTATTTATGTTTCAAAAACCAAAACATAAAAAAAAAGTATTTTCATTTACAATGCCAATAGCTCAAACTCATGTAAATGCTTGTTTTTGGTCATCCGTGGATGTTTATTTCTTCAGATGACACTAATTCTAAACCAATAATGCCGTTTATTTGCCCCAATAAAAACCTATTTTCCTATGATGTGCAATGAAACTAAAAGGGGTTTCTACATCTGTTCTGAGTACATTTGCTTGCCAGGAAGCACCCATACTGTTATATTAAAATGATAAACAACTGTGCATTTTTGTAATTAAATGTTTTATTGCAAACCTATGCCCACCATTTTACGTGTATGCCAATAGCCTGATGTCATCCTGTCCCGGTGGTGCTATTAGATTTGAAAAGGTGTGTGCCGTTTTGCTCCATTTCCTTTCCAGGCCTTCGTGCCGTTTTGAGGCGGGAATCCCTCACAGCTCCCTGTAAAGGTGATGATAGATAATACTCTGGTCGAGAAGTAGGCGTTAATCCCTCTGCTGTACGCCACTTGGGGAGCGCCATCCTGTTCTGTCCACTGCCCCCTAATACAATGCCTGATCTCCATTGCCGCCCCAGAGTGCACTGCCGGCCCACACCTCTAGCAGAAAAGAACCGGCTCCACCCCGAGAACGCAATAAACATTTGTTTCAGCCCTGCTTTCAGTGGGTATAAATTGTTTTAATGCCTTTGATAAAAGCTGTCTCTCTCGTGCAACTCAAAATACAAACAGAAGCATCAGTTTGTCACCAACAGACAGAATTGTTCTAATTCAAAAACAAAACAGGCTTCTGAGTAAGGTCTCGATGACCGAATGTTGGCACACACGAGCGGGTGAGTTGGCATACTGGTCAGGGCACGGCTTGAATTGTCCAATTCCTGACCCCTTTGTGACAAGCCTGTGTGCCATGGTAAAGTACAGCACTATTTTGTGAAATTCCGTTTTTGGCCTTGTGCTTTTTCTGAGGTGAAAGGTCCCCAATGAATGGCTTGGTGCATTTGTTGCATAATCATTCACCGCAGTTACTGCTTCGGATAATCAAGAATTATTTTTTGTTCCCTAAAAAAGATTTAAAAAACACAAATTGCGACCCCACTCTTGTCACTCTCTTTTTCCTGTTCGCTTTCTACTATTATGGGTCCACCCTTAAAGGCACGTGGTATTTATACCCTACCCTCAATGCCCGGTCCAACATATTACAGATACTAGCTTATTGTATTGGGAGGTCGTCTGTATTATTATTTTGAGTTGCTTGTTTTCTGTCCTCTGGGGGCAGCAGTGCTGTTGCAAATGCAAGCATCCAGGCATGAGAGTGGCATTCGCCCAGTATGTTGTATTTGTAAGTGGATTTGAATTATTGTTGGCTTTCTGAAATTTTAGCAGAATAAAAACGGTGTATATCAGTAGCCATTATGTTATGCTGCATCATGTTAATTTGAAGGCTGGCGGTTCGCACATGAACGCAAGGTTGTCGCCAGCCAGCAGCACTTTGAAAACTCACCTACTAAAGTCTCTCCGAGCAGCACATGTGCGCTGACTCAGCGAGACCTAAAAACATACTGGCGCTAGACAGACGCCTTGTGATTAACAGCTTGCTCTGCAGTTACTGTAGCAAAAAACGATTCCGCGAAATTTATTTGCATGGTACATTTTTTCCCTAAGTATATTTTATAGGTTTAATTGAAAAAACAAAACGATAAGCTGATCCCTTAAAGATTGCAACATTTTAGCATTTACTAGGCAGGCCTTGCCGCTGTGCTACCTTCTGCACGGAGAAGTGGAGGTGAGCTTTGCTTGAAATCTTTCATTTTGATAATTCCATATTAACGTCACCTGTTGCCACAGCCATGTGGGGTTTGCTGCTGGAAATAACAGGTGACGCTAAACTCATCTCGCAGGTTCTCATTTGATCTTAACACGTCGACCCAGCCTTTCTGGGATTCTCCTGCAGGCTGCATGAGATTGTTCGGCAGGTGCACTGACCCGCTGAGCTTTCTTGCAGCAGTGTGGCGATGTGGCGCTCGTGATAAACGACGGGTCATGCTGTGAACCTGGTGGTCACAGTACCAGCCAGACTACGGCCGGTGTATATTAGTATACGCCGCGGCCCCAAATCTCTAAATGCTAAACAGTCTAAGCAAGAACTGAAAAAAACAATGCGAGTCAGACACAACACCCAGACTCACGCAAAACAAACCGAGAGAAGATAAAAGTACAATCATATATACAAATGGGAAAAAAAACAAATTAAAGACAAATATTTTTTTCTTCTTCGGAGAAGCAGATGCAAAAAAGTCCAGTATTCCTGGTACTTGAATAACAAGCATTTGCAATCCAATATGTCTCGAATTGTCGAAACTTTGAGCTACTGGCATTGTAAATAACTGTTAAGTTGATTGCTCAATTCTATTGCACCATGTTTGCCTCCTTCCACCGCGCGCCCCTCCCTCCTGCGCGCGGCAGCCACCAGATGGAATGTTGACAACTGGACGTTCTAAGGTGACAGTTGTGACAGTTGGGAGTATCGTCATATGTGAGGTGTTGCACTTAGCCTCCGGTTGAGTGTGTCGTCCTGTAGAGAATAAACCTACATACTGCTAAACCCTTCTGACGTCTCATCTTTACAATTTGGCGACGAGAGTGGGATTGGACGACGCACGGATGAACCCACATGAAGATGTGCATGGCATAATTGAGGGAAGTATACTAATAGAAAAGGAAAATACGTTACTTGAAGAGACAAGAACAGAAGAGTGTGCGGCGGATAATGTGTGTACATTAGCGGCACATACAAGGAAATAAAAGTTGACGGAGGACTAAGATATATTTGAAACTGTGAAGGGAAATTAAGAAACGTGAGTAAAGACTTTGAGATTGACAACAGGGTTACGCTGTGAATGCTAGAAAATGAATAAGTAAACGCCGTAACCAGAATTACTAAGCAGGAAAAAAAAGAAAGAAAAGAAACTTACTATACGTGCGACGGAAAAAGGAACTATCGCATGTGTATAGAAATAGACTTTGCTTACGGCAGAAAGAGTAACAGATGACCTGGTAAAAGGAAAAAAAAAGAGGAAGAAGATCGTGTGAGGAAAAATGAAAAGAAGTAAGAATTGCTTTCTGACTCATCCTAAACTGTGCAGCCTTCTGGCTCTCTCAGGGGACCCAAATACGATAAAGGAAGACGGCTTGTGGAAATTCACCTCAGAACAGGGGCGTTCAAGTTAGAACGTTGTGACGTGATCGTAACAATCGAATCACCGGAAGTTGAGTAGGCGGTCTAGTTTTTTACAAGTAGTCACGTAAAGGAAGTTTGCGTGCCGCCATTTTTGAGGAAGTAGAGTGTAAACAAAGCGTACTTCACATACCGATACGGAGGAGCTGGGAATTACAAGTGGAAATAGGCGAAGCACGAGTGACTAGGACATATTAAGGAAAACAAATTTTCTACGGATGAGAGGAAGATCAACAGGTGAGAGTAAAGGTGACATAAGGAAGAAATTCTCATGAAAATATTGCATTTTTGGTGGGATAGAAGGTATTTTAAGGAGAATTTAATATTCAGGAAATAATCGTATAGACTTAAAAGAGGAAATAAAGGAATATAAAACACTGAAGTATGGCATCAGGCAACATGTATAACCTACAGCCACCAGAAGCATTTCTAAAGGGTACAGGTGCACCAAGTGTGAAATGGGAAAATTGGAAAGAATATTTTTGCAATTACATTTCCACATTTGACAAAGAGGATGAACCACTAAAACAGGAGGAAAAGAAAACATTTTTGGGTGTTTGGGTGCAGGAGGTTTGACGGTGTATAACAATATTACTAAGAAAGTAAGAGCAGGAGGTGAGAGAAAAGTTTACGATGAGGAAATGGAGGACCTAGATGGATACTATAAACCAACAGTATGTGTTGCGGTACACAGATATAAGTTCTACAGAAGAAAACAAGGAAAAGAAGAAAGTATTGATGATTATGTGTCGGCGCTTAAGAACTTGGCACTTTCATGCAAGTTTGAAAATATGCATGATGATTTAATTAGAGATCAGATTGTGATGTGTGCTGCAAATTCAAACATACAAGATGCATTATGGGCTAAAGGAGAAAAACCACTTCAACAAGTCATAGAAATTGTAAAAAAAAGCGGAGTTGACAGGTAGATGTGCAAAGGAGGTAATCAACGAAGCGAAAAATAAATCGGAAGAAACAAGTGTTGTGGCAAAGATAAGTGGAAGCAAGACATATTCTAAGAACAAAGTGAAGGATACACCTAAATTCAAAGGTAATGCAGGTCAATATGAACAGTTGAGGTGTTACCGATGTGGTAGCGGGAAACATTTAGCAAATGATTGGAAATGTCCACCAAGGAACTATAAATGTACCCAGTGTGGAATCATTGGCCATTTCCAGAGAGCATGCAAAAGAAAACTTAAAGAGAAGGTGAAATTCGTAGAAGACGAAGAAGAGAGAGAGTCCGAGCAAGAATCCTCGGACGAATCAGTGTACAACTTATGTATGCTAGAGATAAATGAGGAAACTACTAAGGAGGATGAGGAGAAGTGCAGGAAGAAAAAACCCACATGCTTGGTGGAAATTGGAGGCGTGAGTATTAATATTGTAGCTGACTCCGGTTCACCATGCACAATAGTTAACCGTGAAGTTTGGAAAGAGAAATTCAGAGGCAAGGTGGGAAGACAATTAGAGAAACCGGATATCACTCTCAAGACATTCACGGGCGAACCAATTGAACTTATGGGGTTCAAGGAACTAAAATTTACATTCAAAGAAAGGGAAACTAGCAGCAAATTGTATGTAGCTGTCACTGGCCCATCAGTACTTGGTTGGAAGGACCAAGGCAAACTCGGAATAACTCTCAATCCTAACAGTGTTGAACCTGTCCTGGTGACACAACAGGAGGACTGTGATTTGGTAAACAAGTTTCCAAAAGTTTTTAAATGGGAAAATAGGTAAACTAAAAGGGTTCCAACACGTAATCAAGCTCAAGGAGGGTGCAGTACCTTGTTTACATAAGGTGAGACAAATTCCGTTGTCTCTAAGGGAAGAAGTGAAATCCGAAATAAATAAGCTACTTGATGCAGAAATAATTGAAACAACAGAATCGTCAGAGTGGGTCGCACCTCTGGTGGTCGCAAGGAGGGCCAACGGAAAGTTGAGATTATGCATAGATTTGCGCGACCTCAATAAAAACATTCTAATCGATCAATTCCCTTTGCCAAGAATAAATGAGATGTTGTCTCTTACTAAGGATATGACTGTATTTTCTACAATTGACTTAGCTGCTGCATACCACCAGTTACCTCTACATCCCGAGAGCAGACACCTTACCACCTTTGTTACACCTTTTGGGGGCTTCAGGTTTAAAAGGGTACCTTTCGGACTAGCATCTGCAGCAGCACTGTTCCAAAGACTGATGCATGAGATATTCAAGGGAATAAAGAACTTACTCATCTTCCAAGATGACATTCTCATAATGGGAAAAGACCAAACGGAGCACGACAAACGGCTGGTACAGGTACTAAAAACTTTGGAGAAAGGTGGGTTGACGGCAGAATACAAAAAGTGCAGGTTCAGCAATGATTCTGTCACTTACCTAGGACATGAAATCACTAAGGATGGTGTAAAACCCAAGAAGGAGTTGATAAAGGCCATCAAAGACGCTCCAGTGCCACAGAATAAGGAGGAACTCAGAGCGTTTTTGGGTCTGGTGGATTACTATTCCAAGTTTGTAAGAAACTTTTCAATGAAAACTTAGTGTATTAGAACCCTTCTAAAGAATAAGAACAAATTCGAGTGGTCACAAGACTGTGGAGACAGTTTCAAAAACCTAAAAAAAGAGATCTGTGACGCTCCACCCCTAAAGGTTTTGACAACGATCTTAAATGTGTAGTCACCACCGATGCAAGTGGTAAGGGCATTGGGGCGGTACTAACCCAAGTGGAGTGCGATGGTAAAGAAGTCACTATCGCTTTTGCCTCCAGATCTTTGACGCCAACGGAAGAAAAGTACTCCGTCATAGAGCGTGAGGCACTAGCATGTGCGTGGGGACTGGAACATTACAGACAGTACATATGGGGGAAAAGAAACATTTTACGTAGTGACCACAAACCTTTGACAAAAGTGCTCACTGTAAAGGGTTTATTCAATGCGTCACCTAGGTTGGCAAGATTTTCTATAAAACTATTGGATTACAACTACGAAGTGCAGTACTTGCCAGGAACTAAGAACGTTGTTGCAGATTTTCTTAGTAGGTTACCCTTGCAGAATGTGGAAAAAGCAGAGAAGGAGGAAGAACTATGTGTCGCAAGCGTAAATGAAGAGTTTCCAAGTATAACTATGGAAGCATGGAAGGAAGAATATGGAAAAGATGGAACCTTAGGCGAGGTTAGAAGAATCATCGTAGTAGGATGGCCCAAGAAGGGGGTCATGAGAAAGGAATTGCGAGCCTACTGGGAATTAAGGAATGAGCTATCTGTGGAAAATGATTTGATTTTAAGACAGGGTAAAGTGATACCCCCTACAACCTTAAGAGAGAGACTTATTGACATATGCCACGAGGGTCATCTAGGCATAAATAAAACATAACAAAGAATAAAGAGCTGGTATTGGTGGCCTGGATGCGACATTCAAATTGAGAGAGCGGTGAGAAACTGTATACCATGTGAGAATTCAGATAAAACCCAAACTACCCTAAGACCTCCACTCCAACCGTTAGAGTGTCCTAACATGGCGTGGGAGAGAGTTGGAATTGATATTATGGGTCCGGTAAGATGGCAAGAGGAACAGATGTATGTAATGGTTTTAGTGGATCACTTCTCTAAATGGCCGGAAATTAAGGTTTGTAGGAAGGTGGATGCTTCTGACATTGTCACATTTTTGGACAGAATATTTAATAGAGAAGGCATACCAAAAACTATTGTCGGTGATAACGGTAGTCAGTTCACATCTGACATTTTCAAAATGTTTATGGACAGGAAAGGCATAAAACACAAAACTACAAGCATCTACCACCCAGCTGGCAATGGGGCTGTAGAGAGGTTTAATGGGGTGATAAAAGGCATCATCCAGTTGGCAAACAACAATAGAAAGTGCTGGAGAAAAGAAGTGGACAAAATGGTATGGGGTTACAGGATAACTCCAGGAAAAAAAACCATGGTAAGCCCGTTTGAGATTATGAGAGGAAGAACTCCCATATCTAAGGATAATAGCGGATGGCTCAGAAGCGCAAGGAAATCAGAATGGTCAGTAGAAAAAGTGAGAAAGAGGATACAAGAGGCGAAAGACCAGAGTAAAGGTAAATTTGACAGTAAATATAACTGCAAGGACATCAACCTGGAAGAAGGTGATATGGTGAGAGTAAGAAGAAGTGGCAATGTTGTTAAAGGACAAAGCAGGTTCTCGAATCCGTTATTAGTGGAAAAAGTGTTTTGCAATTCAGCACTTCTCAGTGATGGAAAAGTATGGCATGCCTCCGCATTGTCTGTTTGTAAAAGAAAGGAGAGTGAACAAAGAAACACATCGGGACATGAACTAAAAAGAACGGATGAGGACAGAATAAGGCATGACAAGCAGGGTCGAATACTACTAGATTCATCAGATTCGGAAGAAGAAGGAGATCACAGGTTACAACAACATGTGAGACAAAACAGTGGAGACAGTCAGATAAGTGAGGTATCGAAACCATAGGAGTTAACAGAGAACTGAGTACAAGCGAATCTGAGGCATCCATTGGACAAGGTAGTGATACCGAGATGGAGAGGGAACTGGAGGTTGTTGAGCCTGGTGGAGAAATGTGTGTTCCAATGACCAGTACCACTAGAGGTTCCTTGGGGTCAAGTGACAGGCAGGACCCTAATCAAGAACCGGGGTGGGAAAAGGACAATTTGGAAGAGGAGGCCACCACAAGTAGATGTGGGCGCAGCGTGGTAAAACCCAGCAAATATAAGGATTTTATTTGTGAATAGTCTTACTTGTTCCACAACTGTTATTTATGTTTTTTATTCCTCACTTAGTTCTTCACTTTCCAAGAGAAGGAGATGTGTTAAGTTGATTGCTCAATTCTATTGCACCATGTTTGCCTCCTTCCACCGTGCGCCCCTCCCTCCTGCGCGCGGCAGCCACCAGCTGGAATGTTGACAGCTGGACGTTCTAAGGTGACAGTTGTGACAGTTGGGAGTATCGTCATATGTTAGGTGTTGCACTTAGCCTCCGGTTGAGTGTTTCGTCCTGTAGAGAATAAACCTACTTACTGCTAAACCCTTCTGACGTCTCATCTTTACAATAACAAACCTTTTATTTATTCCAAGCAAGTTTAGTGGAGATGGAGGGCCCAGGGGACGTCATCAGAACCTGTCAGTCGGCGCTTGATGGCGCTGGCTGCCATGGCAACCGTATAGCAGCATCGATTTTAACCGTGCGCGCACAGGGGTAAGGGGGATGGGGCAGATTCAGAACCGAGTCTTCTGTGAGTCTCTTGCAGACGAGGTGACATCATCAGCACTAACGACCATAATTAGCATCATTAGTAATGGCACCGGCTAATGGGCCCGACTGAAAGTCTGTCCTCCTTATTCCATTTTCCGCTCCAGGCTCCGTCTGGCTAGCACGAGGCCGGGCTGTCGTTGATAGATCGCGATATCCATCACAAGGCGCGGTTGTGGAGGAGCCGGGATCCTGCGGGTCCGAATGAGCTGTAGTAATGCAGCACTACAGGCAGGAGTAGGCTGGAGATGATGGCATGGGAATAGGACACGACAGCTCTCTACCGCTTACAGAAAGCTGGGGTCATAGGTCATACTTCATTTGCTTCTGTCCATCATTCATTGCATTTACTAACTCCAGGCTTTCAATTTGATGTATAACTACGGTTTCCAACTGGTATGGGCAGTCTTTTAATGTGCTGGTTGTTACAAAAATGTGAAAATCTACTGAAGCAGTATTTTTCAAATTACCAGTCCATTCTTTAAATAATAAACGTAAGTAGAACGCTTTTTAAAATGTGTTCTAGAGCTGCCTTGATGATCCTCGACTAGCACACGTAAACAAAAACAGAAGAGCCATGCTAACAAGCATTGAAAATGCAATAGGTCTCGCCTTTGATTAAGTTAAAGCCATTTGCTTTGCTATACAATACCATTAGCAAAGCAAATGGTTTTAACTTAATCAAATGCGAGACCTATTGCATTTTCAATGCTTGTTACAAACTTTGACTGGCTGGTATCGCTGCTTTTTCTGCAAGCACTGCATTTTTCTTTTGTGTGAGGCACTCCATCAAACTGTGTGTGTTTTTGAGCTCTCTCCCTAGTGTAATTCTCTCTCCCTGCACTTTGGCACAGAGTGCCCAGCTGTAAATAACTACCGCTTACTGCACATGCAGGTGATATTTCCCTGAATGGTTGGGGGCTGTGCCACCTACTGCACTGTCAATGCATTTTGCCTTTTATCTGGACGCAAGTGTTAATAGATTGTCTGTGTCAGCCGTGCCGGTGAGAAATGTAATAGTCCATCGCTACTTTAATGCAGGTCGCTCAGGCTTTCCCATGAAGCCATACTAAGTTATTGTGTCAAAGGGTCAAAACGTCGACAATAACATCTGTGGACTGATTTTAATTATGGTTTTCAACAACCATATCATGAGTGACTTTACATAACAACATATTGTCCCAATCAGTCAAATGTATATATTTTTGTACATAGCACAAGCGCACTATTTCCTCTATATTCACTCTCACTGTGCTGTCACTTGTTAGGAGCACCATTTGTTTTCGAGAAATGTATATGTTTTGTCATATTATTGTGAACCGTTTTTGCATTACATGAACGCAATTGGCAAAACAAATGCACTTATTGCACAACCAAAAACCTTTTAGAGAAGTTTCTTTACGACACTATTGCCGTGAGGTTCAAGGCTAGGGACTACATTTTTGGGTAATTACAAAATGATGTTGCCAGCCGAGTCAGAGGCTTTTGTTTTTTAACTTTAGCCATGCTGCATAGAGTGGTTAAAACCATTGTCAGAGCAGATAGGTCATAAAGGTGAAGCTATTGGCTTTGCTAATGTGGATTAATCTTACCAGGAGAACCCAAGAATATATGCTACTTGGTCATTTTAATATTTTCTTACATCAATCACCCAGGCAAAAATATCAAGAGACCCCCCTTACATGATCTTGGATGAAGGACTCCACGATTAAAAATGCCACAGGTACCATTTGTGAACATCCTTTTCCAATACCTTTTTGGCCCATTAGAAGGGTCTGAACCAAGTTGAATAAGGATCTTAAGAGATCCAATGGGGTGTTTAATAAATGAGACTTTGGCCCTGAATATGAGTTTTAGGTGCTATTTATTGCACCTTATAAATAACAATACCCAGGGTACGTTTTGGGTTTGATAAATAACGTCTATTACGAGTTGGTACGAAATAACGTGGATTTAGTGCTTTACACACTAAAACCTGCAGGATAGGGTGAATACTGTGTGCTTGCTTGTCCCCCCTTTAAAGTTCGGCCAGTTTGACGAATTATCGTCAACTAGTAATTGGAACCTGGGAGAGGTTGGGCTCATGTATCTTATTTATCAGGGAGGAGGGGCGCATCGGAAGAGGGGTAAGGGACGGGGGCACACTGACATAGGGTGGGGGAGGGGGGGGGGTAGGGGACTGGGTGGGAAGGTTGTTCCCTCTCCTGGATAATTGGTCTGGATGATAAATATGTGGTACTTCCTGGACGGGTGGAGGCAGGGGGATGTTTGTTGAGCTGTTGATTTGGAAAACAATAAAAAACTTTCAACAAAAAAAAACTAGTAATTGGAACCTCTGTGTGAACAGGGATTTACACACGGATCAAAATACAACAACCAACTTGTAATGAGTCCCTTTAACTCCATTGTTTATGATTGATTTGCTGATGGAAAGATATGGTCTTGGAGAACTATTTTACCTCCTCCTCCCATATATCCTCTCTCAGATAGTTCTTTTTTGATCTCTGCCGCTGACCGCGGCCCCCACAGGGGGCCACTAGAGCGGTCGGCACCCTAGTGTCGCCTGGGCACCGGTCACCCCTCCCCGCCACCCCCCTTCCTGGGGGCAGGGACTCTGGCCGGTGTCCCCCTCCTCTTTCCTGACCCTTTGTGCGAAGGGGGAGGCTATATAGCCATCCCCCACCATGCTGGCAACCTATTGTTCGCCTTGCAAGCGGCATGGACTCGCGCTGTCTACACCTCGCGCTGGAGCTGACCCGTATAGGCGGTAAGTGCAGTCCTTGCCCCCCCCCACCCCCAAGCCGTATCGCCCCTTGCGGGCGATTTAGGGCGGGCGGTCCAGCCTCGGCTGGAAGCCGCCGGGGATGGGGGGAGAGCAGGGTGCAGCTCCGGCCAGGTCACGCAGCCGGGCTCGCTCGGACCAGCCTGCAGCTGGGATGCGGTGTCCCCTGCAGCCTCGCCCCGTCCTGGTGAGTGGGGCCTCGTGCCCACCCTCTGTTTCGCCCGGGGTTCGCGGCTGGGCCTGGGGGGAGTGTGCCGCCTCCGTCCTATGCTGCCTGGCCTGGTGTCGAGCCGGCCATCTCTGAGGCAGGGAGCCTGGGGCCGAGCTGGGCACGATTGAGACGCTGGCGCTGCTTGGTACCCAATAAATAGGTGTCAGGGTGCCCTCCCCCGTGCGCTGCGGCCCAGGCCGGCGGTGACTTACGGAGCAATGCATTAGCGGAGTGGTTACTGCCGGTTTCTCCAAAGTCTGCAATCATGGTTTCGATTCCTGCCATCGTTTAGGCGGGATGGTTTAAAATTACAGTTTTGGGGAGCCTCTCCTTACTGCCGGTGCGGGGCGGCGTTGGGTGTTTCCAGGAGTGTGGAGGGCCCCTGCTTGTGAGCTGCGGCTCGGCCCGGGCGCTCCCGGTCTCCTGTTTTCCACGGGGCCCCACGGTGCCCAGTGGCCCTGGAGTCCGTATGAGTCGTGGACCGGTGCTGGCAGCCGGCCACGGGGCAGGAGCTGCGGGGGCGATGCCTCCTGGGCGTTGGCGGGGGAGAGGATGTGGTCCGTCGGCTAGACTGCCGACTTTGGGGCTGGAAACCAGGGTTCGAGCCTCGGGGTCGCGTCCGCATCCTGTGATTCTGGGTAAATCACAAAATCGCCCCGTGCCTGAATATGTAATGTAAATACGGTGCTCATATACAGCACTCCAATACCTTCGGGTCGAGCTTGCGCTATATAAAAGATGCAAACAAAAACAAAAAAAAACAACAACAAAAAAAATGTCAACAGGCCAGTTGTATTGGAGGGCTCCCTATTGGTTCGGGGGCGGGGCTCGGGTAACGCGCAGCGGTTTCCGACTTGCGCACCGTGGGCTGTATGGGTCTGCGGCCCATTAACAGAGGCCCTTACAGGAAGTTACGGGCCCGGATGGCACAGGCTGTCACGCGCCAGATATAGGTCCGTGACTTACGTTGTTTTGTTCGGAAATAAGCTATGTGCTGGATGTGTTGCCACCCCCACTGTTCGGTAGGCCAGATTGTCGGGTTCCTTCACCTCTTCCTGCTTGTCTGTCTGAGTTTTAAATTGCAGATGGTTTAGAAGTCGTGGTGTTTTCAGGAACGTCCAGCAGGTTGCACATATTAACAAAGACAATTCGTTTCAGAGACCATTGCATCTGTGACTCTTTTATTTTGCACATTGACATTTTCATGTGTTCGGCTGCCTTCTCCCTTTGTTCTGCTCCTGACGAAAGCGTGTTTTTTCATTGGAAGCAGATGACTAAACACCCGCTGCATGAAAGGCTTATTTTATGATAGGCTTTGTCAATGGCGCTGATATGGGTCCTTGGCATGGGTCGCATACACACCGGCGAGTCTGGACTAATAACTCGGGCAGAAATATGTTATGATAATACGGTGCTATCAAAGATGCATGCAACCTGCAGGGTATAGATGAGAGCCTTATGATTTCCCCCCCCAGTTTTTTCATTATCCTAATGTTGCAAAATGGGTTCAATTGGTAGAAATCAATTTGTATTCTTATTATCAAAGAGACCCCCCCCCAATTCATGGGGCTAGGTTTTAGATTCTAAGTTTCTGATTCTCCTGACCAAGCACTCTTAAACTATCCTGCCTACCTGTACGGATGACCTGTGACTCCTACACCTTCTGGTCCTCTCGCTTTCCTATGCATTGATATACACACTAAGGATTGATTGTCTACATGTAATCTGTGTGATGTAAAGTGTGCCGACACCTTACACTGATAGGAGAAGCGCTACGAAATGAATTAAATGCACATGAGACTGAATGGTTACGGAGGCTTGAGGGGCACTGTGAAAGGATGGTTATGAAGAATCGTAGTGGAGGTGGTCATTGGGGGCGCCGACAAGCATTGTCACACCAGGCGCCACGAGCGCTAAAGCCGGCCCTGAGGGTGATCAGAGAAACATATTTACAATGATCCATGTCGGAACAGCAGGGGCTTTCAGAGAGGGTCGGGTATAACATGACAGTTATGGATAAATGATATTTAAATTAAACAACCCCCCTTAGTCGCCTGACATGCGTTTCCCTGGTCGTGATGCGGGCTTTCGGGATACATGAGGCTGGTAAGTGCAGGCACTGCCTCCCCCCTCCTCTCTCCGTCCCACCTCGCGGTGATGCCCGTGTGTTACTTACTCTGCCCCTGCTGCATATCCTGTGGTCTGGCCCCGCAGGAGATCCGCTGGCTCGGTACTTGCTGTGCAGCTGTGTTTGTGGCCCGGAGCGGGGGCAGAGTTGAGAGGAATTTCAGCCGGCCTTTCCCCGATCAGGTGATCCTAACTCCAGCGCGCGGTGAGCAGGCTGGCTGTGATTCGCATCCTCAAGCAAAGACTTAAGGCACATAGTACCGAATCGAGGTGTCCTCCCTTGATCTGGCTCGGCGAGAGGGTCGGTACACACATGCGCGGCCTGCGGGTCATGGGTTCGAGCCCCGATGGGCCAAGGTATAATTTCTCCCCACCAGCCACAATCGCACCGGGCGCGCGCTTACAGAGGTGGCCCCGGCATGCTGGGGGGGAAGGGGGGGCAGCGAGCGGCGCATTGCCGAGAACTCCGTCCAGCGAGCCAGCATTTGCGGGGAGAGTGCCAGGAGAGCCCTTGGGCCCTCCCCGGCCCCACAGACAAGCAGCTTTCGCCCCAGCTTCAGCATGCTGGGGTGGCCTTGGAAGTGCGGGGTGCCCGGTTCAGTGAACCGCAGCAACCTCGGCTGATTAGTCACGGTATGGAGGTCGAGGCAGCTGAGTGATATTAATCACCACCGAGACTATGACATAAGTGGATCCCAACAGGGCCCATTCAGACCCGCATCTTGAGGAAGGCTGTGGGGAGGGACTATGTTGGGTAACTGTTACGTACCGGAATTAGACCCTGTGGGTGTATGTTGCGGCGAGCCCGGCTGTGCTCTGATGCGCCGGGAATCACGATGAGGCCCACATGGCTGGTTGTGACCTCTCCTTGCTAATAGCCTGCGGCTTGCCGGAGAACTTTATTACTGGGACGCAGGAGTTAGGCAGCCCCGACACCCCCATTTAGAGTTCTCCCCTGACAAACGCAGCGCTAGGCCTGCACACCCTGCCAGCTACTTATCCGTAGCAGATGGCGATGCAAGTTTTCGGCAACCAGCAATGGGGGTTCAGAGCATTGAGAACTTGGGGTGCACATGCCTGCTCACAGTCACCGGAGGCAACAAGCTCCAGACTGCCTGTTACGATGGCGAAGGTGCGGGGTCACGGCATAGGGAGGCCCACACCAGCCGCTCCAATGTTGACCGGCAATCGTGACATAACACAGCAGGGAGCATTTCACAGTAACAAGTTTGAGAAATTTAGTTCTTATGTGCGAAAATTCTAGGGGCGAAAATCTAGCACACAATTTGTAGTCACTGCAACAATGCCCCACAGCCTCGAATCCTGGGCAAACCACTTAACCTCCCCGTGCCTTACAATATGTGAGGTCCTCAGGTTACAGAACTGGTGCTCATGTAAAGTGCTGCTCGGTGACCCGACGTCTCGGGTCGCAGTTTGCTCCATATTAAAACTCTATAAAGAATTTAAGTAAACAAATAGTCGTAGTCCAGCCCGGAGGGCATACTAAGATCCAGTGACCCAGCTGCCCTCAGGTAAGGCAGAGCTAGCACTCAGTGGATACATGCGACCAATGAAATGCAGAGGTTTTTTATGGTTCCAGTCAGGGACCTTAATGTAGGCTGCAATTTTGCACTGGCCATTCGCCATAGCGCAAAGTGAGACTAAAGGCAGCTACTTTGGCTCTGGTGCGTTTAACATGGCATTTTAAGGTTTGAAGCAGGAATGCCTACCCGTGTACCACAGCACATGCGGTAGTAGCAGCTGCCCTTGGTAAACACTTAATTGAGGGCCCCTGTTTAGAGCAGTGTGGGTTTCGATAAAGTCCAGCCCCCCCTTTTATGCCACTTAGGGGAAGGTACTGACAGTGCACGGGCACACCCTTCCAATTTCTAAAATGAGTTTGCATACACTATTCAGAGTGGTGGCGCATTTTCAACATGGCTACACAGCAGCAGCTCACTATTAGTACAGAAATAATAGGTGACCCTCCCACTTAGCAGATAGGAGGCTCTGTTTTACCAGTGAAACCTGCTAGTGATGGTAAGTGTGGAACACATGGCCTAAGCAGCGCATGGGGAAGCTGTGCAGGTAGGCATACCGGGGTCGTTAAGTGTAGCGCTGTGGGCAGTATTCAGACCATTGATGTTAGTTTTGCTCCCACAGGAGAGAGGATCGAACAGAAACCAGTTCTTGGTTGGCACCAACGTGATAAAGGACGGCGTCCTTTGCAAGGACAAGGAGTGGCTCACGACATACAATTAGGGGGCCATCCACGATGGGGGTATTTCAAAGGGTGGTCCAAGCAGACTCATGCATCATGGGTTTAAAGCATCCAAGAAGGATATTAAGGTACCAATTTGAACATGCCCTGAGACCCTAAAGGCGTCGATTGTTCTCAGGACTTCAGCTTTGCGAGTACAAACTCCTGGAGCTGCCCCGGTCCACTGGCCTTCGGTTTATAAGCTTTCATGGCTGCAGCTCCAGGGTTTTCAATTTCTGTTAAGTTCAGGGAAAGCTCTCCAACAGCCAGGTCACATGACCACAGATTATGCGTAGGCAGGTAACGAAAGCACCTTATGTTAGTCAGCGCCAGATACCACCGGGCGAAGGTATTCATTAGTCAGAAGTGGAAATGTGAAAAATGTTGTCCCCACCAGCACAGGAGCTTTATGAATGGGCGCTGTCATTCGCCAGGCTGGGAAGAGGTGGTTAGAGCACAACTGCCCGCAACTACCTGTACAGTTGGCTTCTCTACTTCAGAAGGGGCAAGTGTTGAGTATGTAACTCTTTGTCCTCTTATCCAAGTACATTGGCTAACTTCTTGGCACGTTGGGATACTGTAGCAAAAGTTGTTATGGGACACATAGGCTGGGTGAGGGACGTACTCGAAATATGTTCTTATGCCCAGGGTCTGCCTGCATTGCCACTGGTTAACAGCCCTTCGGTGGGAATTATAATTGCACTCTCACTCTGGTAGTTACAACCCAAAGAGAGGTGCTGCGAAACGCTGAGCTGCATTCGGCACGAGGGCCCTAGTCAAACATCGGCTGGCACCAAATAGACGAATACCATGCACTTGGGTGGGCATCCCTCTGCAACCATGGGTAGGTTTTGGGTCGCCGCAGTAAGACATACTTAACCGCGCTCTAGCCAGGACAGCAGGCGTGTGGTGGTCGTGCCACCTAACAGGGGTGCTGCGGTGTGTAAAAGTTAGTAAACACTGCGTTAGAGCCAATTGGCACCAGGGTATTATTGACCTGGCATTACCTTTATTTCGGAAAAGGGCAAGTAGTTGCATAGAAGGTTCCCCGTCTGTCTCCTACAGACTTGCCTGCCCCCTGGGTTCCCCTGCTATGGGCTGAAGATTGGAGGGGGCACCTTCTGCAACCGGTATCACTAACACGGGGATAGTCAATGCCGGGGTAGATATACCATGAAGGGCATGATTACTACATTGGTTTCCCTAAGTTTTGGGGGTCAAACTAGGTTGGAGCTTTTAATCCACAGTCCTTAGGAAGCACCTCGCATTCCTCCAATCCAAGTAAGGGCAGTTGGCGATAGATAAGTAACAGCAAGGCGGGTACCAGACACCGGCTGGTCAGTGACAGCGGGCCCCGGGGGCACGCGCGCTTCACAAAACCACAGAGCGGCAACCAATCGGGTACCAGGGGGCAAAAACCAAGTAGATAGGTGGAATATATATGTCTCTCTGGCCCTGCAGCTGGGTGGAGGCGGTCCCATCGCAGGGTACGCACAGGTGAAAACGGTGTGCTTCTCAAGGTTCTCATGACCAATACGGTTTGTGGTAGCACACCAAGCTGATTGTTTAAGGTCATCCTGGGCCGCATTTACACAGCCCAGTAGGAGCACTTCAGCTGGGGGTAGCCAGGCCCATTTAGAGGCACACCAGGGGGGAAATGCGGGGCTCCCTAAGGTTCTCATGACCTAGGCGTGTGTGGCATCGCCTGCATCAAATGTTAGGCACCATAGTACAGACTGTGCGCCGGGTATTGAATCAGATTCTCCTGCGGGTATGCCTAGGGGGCTCCCCAGAGGGAGCTGAGCGGGTGATTTTCCCTGCAGGGATAAGGGTTGCAGCGCGAGTGCAGGGAGCAGCTTGGCTCATTGTCACAGTGCGCTTAGTTATGGACATTCCTGTGCGCCTTCATTTGGCAAGCACAGGAACTGTTCAAAGTAAGTTGTTCCTCCTTGCCAGAATAGCCTTAGTAGGCAGGCGGGTCGGGGAGTAGTCACCTAGCAAGTGGGCTGCTATCCCATAGATGGGCACGCTGGCGTTCAGACACATTCGGCGCTAATAGGACGGCAGCTAGGTGAGATCAGCAAATAGATGGGGCTTTGTGAGCCGGGGTGCTGGCATCGCCCCCCGCCCAGACTTGGCTCGGGGCTGAGGCAACTGAAGCAGTGGAACTTTCCCTCATGGGGGTGAATAGTTCTCGGCACAACTTCCCAGGCCTAACGGGTCTTTTGTTTCATCAGGCACTACCTGACCCAAGCTAGCGTCAAGGGCTTTAGAATATAGATGGGGCCATCTATAACCAGAGGGAGGGTTCCCTTTCATCTAGATCGCAGGAAGCTCTAGACAGGAGAGGTTGCAGGTAAGACTATAGCGGTTTTGGTGGGGGCTCTGGCGGCAACTGTGGCCGCCTCCAGAGCTGTGGCGGAGTTACAGGGCGATCTGGAAGCAGGCCGGTACCAAGGGTACCTCTGCACGGCACCATAGGGGGTGCCAGAGCCTAATCCGAGGAGCCTCATGGGAGGGTCCTGGAAGCCGTGTCCGCGCCCCGCTAATCCTTCGGGCGGTTGTGGGCCTTAACAACCGGGGGTTTGCTATGTGACGCTCCGCCCCGGGAAGGGGCGTGAGTAGAAGTTACCAACGGTCATGTGAATCACTTGGACAGCAGAAAAGGCGGGGTTCGCCCCAGTGCTGCCCGGCTCATCAGGCAGGCAGGCGGCCCAGTTGGTTGCCTGCCCTTGGATCGCCCGTAAGATAACCCACCTATTACATAACGGTGTATGTAATAAACCTGCAGCATTTTGTACCCAAACAGTTTGTGTGTGTGTTATTATTGGGTAATGTATTTTGTTGGGGGGGGACTGAGGTGTGCCAATGGTGATACTATGAACTCGCAGGGCAGCAGAAGCACGGGCCTGCTCTGCCCTCGAGGGTCTGAAGGGCTGTCAGGACTGGGGTCAATCGAAAGCGAGGCTCTGATCCGACATGCAAGTGACTCAGCTCCAGCCCAGTGGGCTTTAGAACGCTAGATCTTTTGTCTATGGCCCTGCCTGGGTCAACTTGTTTGAATTAAAGGTGATAACAGGATAAACGGGGGTGGAGATGGCGCGCGGAGGAATGCACGCGGCTCTGCCACGGGTCGTGTTGCGGCAGGCCTCGCGTTCCTCGCCACGGGTTTGGCACAACGTGCCTCACATGCCGCCGCCTCTACCTGCCCGACCGTGGCTGTTGGGCCCTCGGGCCATGGATTTGTCATCCTCTGCGGTCCGGCTGTTTGGGGGCGGTTGTTTGTTTAAAACCAGAGTTATTTCTACCTCGTTAGGTACTGTGGAAGGGTGTGGGCTCACTGAGGCACATGTGGACGGGGGAGGGTGAAGGATCATGGGCCCACAGAGGGATGGAAATATGGGTGGAAAAGGGAAGGGAAGAGAAGAAAAGAAAAGGAAGGGGGAGGGGAGAATTTGATGAAAGAAGGAAAGAAAGATCTGACGAAGTGTGGGGCTGATGTTAAAAAAAATGGTAGATGCAGGTTTCAGGAGAGAGAGATGCAGTGAGCCTGAAATTAAGAGAAGGAAAGATAAAGGGCGAAATAGTTAAGGAAGAAAGGCAAAGGAAGAAATGTGACATGAGAGGGGAGATACAGAAACAGAAAAAAGTGAAAAACTTACGAGAAGGGAGCGAGACTGAAATGTGACATCAGATGTCGTTAGAGCATTACGAGAGCATGTTGTCTTGGAAAGAGTAGGAAACACCTTCTGCATCTTCCCAGCAGGACATTAGTTTGAAAAGAGCCTTGATCGAGGATACAGTCGTGAAGAGAAAGCAGGGAAAAAGGTCATTGTGTATAAAGCAGACATGCACGGTCTGGAACAAACATAAGGGAACTGTGAGTGGAACAGAGAACGCCAGGGTGAAGCTTGAAAACGCCTACTGTTTGCAGTACTTGAGTCTATTTCCTGGGCACACATCCTATCTTGTGCGGAATGTCTGCAAGATTTAGCAGGAGCTCCCAGCCCCTCACTCCCTCCCGCTATCCCCCAAAGCCTCCCACCTACCCCTCACAGCCCCCACCACCCCAAGGCCTCTCAGACATTCTTCAGTGCCTCATTCTCACAGGCTCTTTCACCACTCTTTTCCCGCTTAACCCTCCGCCGCATTCCAGACTTGGAGCAGAAATAATCCCTCTCCTAAACCTGACAAAACATGGACCCCTTCCCTCCGCCACAACCGTGCACTCGGGAGCTGACACTTGTGTAGACCCTTCAACGCCACGGACGCCCCAGCCCCCGGTAGAAAACTTCTGTACGGGGCTGGCACCACCCTACCTCCCCCAACAAAAAAAGTGAAATATGAAAATCCTATAAGGAATTCCTCCGCCATCCAGAGGCAGGATGACGAGATCCGCGGAACAGAGGCAGTAACAGGGGCACAGACGAACTCTTTGAACGTACAGAAAGTTTGGCCTCGGGCATGAGGACAGCAACCATCTGCACGCGTTGCTGCCGGGGGAAACTACTGGGGCCCTCGCGTGCCCTGTCGCCGGAAGAAGCAAGGGGGTCTGAAACAGAGCGGACGGAAGAAGAATAAAGCACTACTTTTAGGCTGAAACAGGCTGAAGCTACCTACCCTCTGCCCGGAGCTGCGGGAAGGGACGGGAGCCACCCTCTGCCCTCCTGCAGAGACTGCTTGAGCTGCAGGAATTAAGAGCTGCAGGCATCGAAGACACCTCCTGGGCTCCTGGACGGCGAAGAGGCTTTCAAGTCGCCATCTGCCCTCTTGCATGGAGGCCGGGGATGCAGGAAAAACTGAAGCACTGCTCTGAGCTGCAGGGCGTTCCCAACTGCAAGAAGTTGGGAGAATACAACAGATTACTGGGGCTCCCTGTCGTGCTGCAGGGAGTCCTGAAGAAACGGGTACCGAAACCATCCCCTGACTTTCTGTATGGGTATCTTTTCCTACCAGAGGGGCGTAAATCCATCCTTTTCCCACCTGCATGGAGCACTGGAGCTGCTGGAAGGGATAGTACTCTTCCCCTGCCCTACTGCGCGGAGTGTTGTAGCTGCAAGAGGGACTGAAGACACCGGCTGTCCTCCTGCAGAGAAAGTTGGAGCTGCAGGAATAGTACGAAGCCACCCACTTTCCTCATGCAGGGAGATATGGAGCTGCAAATTTGCAGCGAAAACTTCAAACGTCCCCCATCAAGGAGTGTGCTGTCTGCAAGAGGGGAGTGAAAACACCATCCGCCCACCTGCAGGGAGTGCTGAAGCTGCCGGAGCGGAGTAGACACCACCTGACCTGCAGGGAGTGCGGGAGCTACTAGATGGGAGTGAAGACACACTTCACTCTCCTACGGGAAGTGGTGAAGCTGCCAGAGGCAAGTGGGGGGCCTATCTGCCCGCATGCAGGGAGTGCGGGAACTGCATGAAGTTAGCTTCATCCATCTTACCTGTAAGTGGTCTATATTTTAAGACGGTCTTGTCTCACCCGAATAGCTCGGAGTCTGAGCCGATCTCCCTAGAATGGTATGAGCTGCAGAAATTGATTACTTAGAACTGTGTGCTGGGCTTCCCTCTGCCGTCTACTGCGCCTTAGATGAGCTCCGTGTGATGTTACTGTACTGACTGGGTGAGCAGGCAGGGGGCCTGGTTTGATTCCTCCTTGGTTTCACTGTATTAGCCTTGAGTCACTGGTGTAATCCTCCGACAGAACTCCTCTACTGTATTGGCCCTGGAGGACAGCCCAGCGCTCTGCTTTGATGAACCGTTCATTTTACTGTCCTTGCCTCGAGCCCTGCCTCTGCACAAAGGCAACGTGGTCCACCACCTTCTGAGTTTATGGTGAAAAGGACTTGTGGATTTACTTGCTTCTGTGTCCCGGTTAGGAGAGGTCCCAAGACTGAGTTACTACCCTCCTTTCTCTTGAATGAATATGGACCGGCTCGGGGAGAAGGCCAGTAAGCTACTGGAGAGGCTCCGGATCACAGACTCTGGGAGTGCCAAGTTCGGCCGTCGGAAGCAAGAACCGCCCGCCAAAGCCACCACCTCCACGGTTACCCCCCAGCCAGACACTGATGCCCCAAGGCAACCGGCCCAGTCCTACCCCGACCCCGAGAAGGCGTCCAGGCCTCCCCTGCTGCGGATGAGTGCCACCCTGCGGCCCGGGGAGTGGCAGTGGGGCCGCAGCGGCTCGGCTGACGAGCCGCCCGAGGGGGGCTACCGCTTCAGCGGCGCCGACAGCGGCTTCCAGGACTGCGGGGTGGTGGTGGCCCGGCGCACGGACGGCCGCAAGCGAGCCTCGCTGGAGGCGCACCGCTACAGCGCCGGGGACTTCGGGGGGGAGTGGGGGCGGCGGTACTCGCAGGATGTGGCTCGCCACAGCACGGGGAGCGACCTGGGCAGCCACCGCTACAGCAAGGAGCACCGCTACAGCACCGGCAGCGAGCTTTCGGCCTACGCCGGCCCGCGGGCCTGCCAGCTCTTCGAGGTCGGCACGGTGGACGAGTGCCCGCCGGCTGGGAGCCAATACCCGACGGCCTACGCCTCCGGGCCCGAGGGGGTCACCAGCCCCCGCTCCAGCTTCGCCAGCGACACCAGCAAGCACTCCAGCCCCAGAACCAGCATCAACATGGACTGCCCCAGCCGGCCCTGCAGCAACCGCACCAGCGGCATCAGCCTGGGCTACGACCAGCGCCACGGCAGCCCGCAGCCCGGCGGCTCCTACTCGCTGAGCCCGGCCGGCTCGGGCCTGGGCGAGGGTAGCGGCGGCCTGGTACCCTACCCGGAGCTGGACGAGGCGCTGCACCGCCTCTGCCACCTGAGGCCCGGAGCCCTGGCCCAGGACAGCCGGCACTCCTACCCGCCGGCGCTGGGTATTGCCGGCCTCCCCGGCTGCGGCCACCCGGAGCCCGCCCAGCCCGTCCGGCGCTCGGTGGCCGGGTACCCGGAGTGCAGCCACGCGCTGCGGTTCTCCACCGGCGCGCAGTACCAGGAGGAGCTGGCCGTGATGCTGCGCGGAGGTGCGAGGCGGGTGTCCGAGGTGCGAGCGGGCCCTGACGGTTTCCAGCAGGTGGCCTCGGCTCAGGTCAGCCCGGTGGCTGCTGGTGCCCAGGAGGTGCCAGGCGCGCACGAGGTGAAAGAGGACTACTTCGGTGAGTGGACTGTTTTCCAGTTAAACTAGGTAATCAGTGAGAAGCGTCACATTCAGCGTTGGCTGTGATAATTTGATCTAGTAAAGCAGATCTCGGTGGCTTACAGAAGCATTGGTAATAATGTAGATACATCGACTCATGTGTCTAAAAAAAACTTGCGGCAAAGACCAGAGGTTCGGCTTTTGTATAGCGAATGCACAGATCAGAAGCACATTCACACAAGTGAGCAGTCAATCGTCCACACACAGCAACTACATAAAGCTGTCACTGCCAGGCCTCCAGGATGCACAGACCAGGCGATATACACGCAGAGTCTTGTGCTTTGAGGAGTACGCAGTGCAATGTTTCTTTACAGACTAGGTATGCCACAGATATCATACTAATGAATCCTTCATGCATACAGAAGTAGTGGAAACACAGGGAACACGTAGGTAACAGTGTGTAATTCTCGGACACAAAAGCAGAGCAAATGCAGCATGCTGAGCAACAGCATAGGCTTTCCACACACACAGCAAACTTACAGTAACAGCAGAGCGAGTCTCTTACACACAACTTCATGCAGTGGCAGTGAAGGCGTACAGCACACACAGGCATCCACTGTAACCTGCATGTATATGAAAGGGCCTTTCTCTTGCACACATACACCAGCTGCGCCATGTGCAGTGGCAGTGCAAGATTTCAGTTCACTAGAAAAAGCTTCAACCACCTATCCTAAGTTGTAAATACAACAAGATGATGGACAGAGCGCTGAAACCTTTCAATCGCTCACCCCAAGTCACAGATCTGGGTTTAATCCATCCTTCTTTTGCCCCCCTATGCCACTCCAATTTAGACCCAGTCATATGCAAATCAGTCTTGACCCCGTTTGCCCTGGGAACAGTCCAGCCCGAACTGCCAGGCCAGGTCCTCCCTGTACCGGAAGCACGCATCTTGTGACCAGTTTCAGGGTATTACCCCTCATCAGCCAGGATAGCTTGAATCCAGTGGCACAGAAAGGACGAGACCCATGTCTGGGCATACCCTTGACCACTTAGAGCGAACATAGAAAACACAACAAGATGATGGACGGAGTGCTGAAACTTTTCAACCACTCGCACCGTCACAGATATCCTAAGTTGCATGCACACAATGGGTAGAACCCAGCTAGTAATGTTACAGGCTTCCCTGACACATCACAGGTGAAGATAGTGATAGTTTCCCTTGCACACAGCAGGCTTTCAGCACGTAGTAGCAATACATGCCCCCCTCACAAACTTAACAGGTAAAGCAGACAGAAGCCGACGGTGGTCAGTGGAAGCTTGTCATATCCACTATAGTTACAGAAGCAACTGCACTGCAAGCTTACCTCGCACACTCCCTGTCAAGCATAATACATGCAGCAGCTCGGTATGCTCTCTTGAAATTCAGAACTGGTGCAACACAAACAACATCAGTGCAAGCTTCCCACCCACGTTGAACAGATACAATATGGACAGGAGTAATGCAGACTTTCTTAATACAGATGGGTACAGTACTGACCGGATCAGTGCAGGATCCCCTCATCCACAGAGGAGGTACAGTCAGCAGCAATGAAAGCCCTCCACTCAGGCAGAACACTAAAAGCATGTGCATGAGCAATCCCCTCCACTTACAACAGTGGTACAGTAAAAGAGCCAGTACCACCGTCCCTCAGAGCAAAGCAGGCATAGTACAGACGGCAGCAGTACAAGCCTACATAGCACACACATCAGGTACAACACTGAAAGCAGCAGTGCAAGCCTCCCTCTCACACAGAGTAGGTACAGTAAGGGCAGCAGCCCGGCAGCATTCATCATACAAACAGAGCAGGTACAAAATGGTCAACATTCCCTTAACACACATGTTCGGTACAGGTAGCAATCACACTTCAGCTCTCACAAAGAACAATTACTGCGTGAGCCAGAGTGGTGAACAGTTTCCCCTTACAAGCCAAACAGCTACAACTAATACTATGCAGCACAAGCGTCCCTTACATACAAAATGGGTAAGGCACATATTGGCGCGTTGTATTAATTCACACATGCCCACCATAGGGCAGATGCGGCAGCAGTGCAAGCGTACTTCACTTACTGTACCCCTAGAACAAAACAGCGTTGTATTCATTCACACATGAATACCATAGAGCAGGGGCGGTGGCGGTGCAAGCTTCCTTCACTAACTGCAGCTAGAACACGACAGCTTTGTATTCATTCACACATGCATACTATAGAGCAGAGGCGCCAGCAGTGGTGCAAGCTTCCTTCACTATCAGTGCAGCTAGAGCACGCTAGCATTGTATTCATTCACACATGCATACCATACAGCAGAGGTGGCAGCAGCTCACGCTTCCTTTGCTTACCTTGCAGCTAGAACAAAGTAGTGTTGTATTAATTCACACATGCATACAATGGAGCCGAGGTGGCAGCAGCACAAGTTTACATCACTAACTGTGCACCTAGAACGCGGTAGCATTGTTCTCATTCACACATGCATACCATAGACCAGAGGCAGCAGCAGCGCAAGCTTCTTTCACTAACTGTGGAGCTTGAGCACACTAGCATTGTATTCACTCACACATGCATACCAGAGAGCAGAGGCGTCAGAGTAAGCTTCCCTCACTAACTGTGCTGCCAGAACAGTGTTGTATGCATTCACACATGCATACCACAGAGCAGAGGCAGCAGCAGCACAAGCTTCCTTCACTAACAGTGCAGCTAGAACACAGCAGCGTTGTATTCATTTACACATGCATACCATAAGGCAGAGGAGGCGGCAGCGCAAGCTTCCCTCACTAACTGTGCTGCTAGAACACGCTAGCATTGTATTCATTCACACATGCAAACCACAGAGCAGAGGCAGCTGCACCACTAGCTTCCTTCACTAACTGTACCCCTAGGACACAGCAGCAGTGTATTCATTCGCACATGCATACCATAAAGCAGAGGCGGCAGCAGCGCAAGCTTCCTTCACTAACTGTACCCCTAGAACACAGCAGCATTTTATTCATTTACACATGCATACCATAAGGCAGAGGCGGCAGAAGCACAAGCGTCCCTCACTAACTGTTCTGCTAGAACAAGCTAGCATTGTATTCATTCACATATGTCTACCATAGAGCACAGGCAGCAGCAGCACAAGCTTTCTTCACTAACAGTGCAGCTAGAACACAGCAGCGTTGTATTCATGCACACATGCATACCATAGAGCAGAGGCGGCAGCAGCACACGCTTCCTTCACTAACAGTGCAGCTAGAACACAGCAGCGTTGTATTCATTTACACATGCATACCATAAGGCAGAGGAGGCGGCAGCGCAAGCTTCCCTCACTAACTGTGCTGCTAGAACACGCTAGCATTGTATTCATTCACACATGCATACCACAGAGCAGAGGCAGCTGCACCACTAGCTTCCTTCACTAAGTGTACCCCTAGGACACAGCAGCAGTGTATTCATTCGCACATGCATACCATAAAGCAGAGGCGGCAGCAGCGCAAGCTTCCTTCACTAACTGTACCCCTAGAACACAGCAGCATTTTATTCATTTACACATGCATACCATAAGGCAGAGGCGGCAGCAGCACAAGCGTCCCTCACTAACTGTTCTGCTAGAACAAGCTAGCATTGTATTCATTCACACATGCATACCATAGAGCACAGGCAGCAGCAGCACAAGCTTTCTTCACTAACAGTGCAGCTAGAACACAGCAGTGTTGTATTCATGCACACATGCATACCATAGAGCAGAGGCGGCAGCAGCACAAGCTTCCTTAACTAACAGTGCAGCTAGGACACAGCAGCGTTGTATTCATTTACACATGCATACCATAGGGCAGAGGAGGCGGCAGCGCAAGCTTCCCTCACTAACTGTGCTGCTAGAACACTCTAGCATTGTATTCATTCACACATGCAAACCACAGAGCAGAGGCAGCTGCACCACTAGCTTCCTTCACTAACTGTACCCCTAGGACAAAGCAGCAGTGTATTCATTCGCACATGCATACCATAAAGCAGAGGCGGCAGCAGCGCAAGCTTCCTTCACTAACTGTACCCCTAGAACACAGCAGCATTTTATTCATTTACACATGCATACCATAAGGCAGAGGCGGCAGCAGCACAAGCGGCCCTCACTAACTGTTCTGCTAGAACAAGCTAGCATTGTATTCATTCACACATGTCTACCATAGAGCACAGGCAGCAGCAGCACAAGCTTTCTTCACTAACAGTGCAGCTAGAACACAGCAGCGTTGTATTCATGCACACATGCATACCATAGAGCAGAGGCAGCAGCAACACAAGCTTCCTTCACTAACTATGTAGCTAGAACGTGGTAGCATTGTATTTATTCACACATGTCTACCATAGAGCAGAGGCAGCGCAAGCTTCCTTCACTAACTGTGCAGCTGGAATGCGGTAGCGTTGTATTCATTCGCACATGCATACCATAGAGCAGTGCAGCAGCAGTGCAAGCTTCCTTCACTAACTGTGTAGCTAGAACACACTAGCATTGTATTTATTCACACATGTCTACCATAGAGCAGAGGCAGCGCAAGCTTCTTTCACTAACTGCGCAGCTAGAACACGGTAGCATTGTATTTATTCACACATGCATACTATAGATCACAGGCAGCAGCAGTGCAAGCTTCCTCCACTAACTGTGCAGCTAGAACGCAGTAGCATTATATTCATTCACACTTGCATACCATAGAGCAGAGGCGTCAGAGTAAGCTTCCCTCACTAACTGTGCAGCCAGAACACAGTGTTGTATTCATTCGCACATGCATTCCATAGAGCAGAGGCTGCAGCAGCGTGAGCTTCCTTCACTGACTGTACCCCTAGAACACAGCAGCATTCTATTCATTTACACATGAATACCATAAGGCAGAGTCGGCAGCAGCGCAAGCGCCCCTCACTAACTGTGCAGCTAGAACATGCTAGCTTTGTATTCATTCACACATGTCTACCATAGAGCACAGCCAGCAGGGGCACACACTTCCTTCACTAACAGTGCAGCTAGAACATAGCAGCGTTGTATTTATTCACACATAAAGACAGCAGCAGTGCAAGCTTCCTTCACTAACTATGCAGCTGGAACCCGGTAACATTGTATTTATTCACACGTCTACCATAGAGCAAAGGCAGCGCAAGCTTCTTTCACTAACTGCGCAGCTAGAACACAGTAGTGTTGTATTCATTCACACATACATACCATAGACCAGCAGCAGTGCAAGCTTCCTTCACTAACTGTGCAGCTAGAGCACGCTAGCATTGTATTCATTCACACATGTCTTCCATAGAGCAGAGTGTAACTGCAACAAATGATGGACGGAATGCTGAATGATTCAAACATTGTCCCCCAATCAAGAGATCTGGGTTAAATCCATAGTTCTTTTGCCCACTACGCCACCCCAGTTTGGACCCAGCCATAAGCAAATCAGTCTTGACCCTGTGCCTCATGGGAACAGTCCAGACCGAACTGCCAAGCCAGGTCCTCCCTGGACCGGAAACAAGCAGTCCGAGCGCCCCCAATCCCCGCCCCTCGGAACAGCTGCAGTGCAAGGAGTTCATACAAAGTCAAAGGGAAGTGCTGCCAACTCCTTTTCGGCTCGTAGTTTGGGCAGCATTAAAGCAGGCCTCCCTCCAGAACAGACAAAAGCTTTGCAAGCCTCTCTTACATACAAAACAGGTACAGTGTGGGCAGCAGAAAGGCAAAAAGACAATGCATCTCATACAGCAGCGTCAGAGCCTTCGCTCTCCCACACACCACCCATTTAGTGCTGGCAACACCAGTACAAGTTTCACTCACACAGCATCAACAACACAAAGTGCAATCGACACGCACAAAACTGGAAGTGATCTACCAGTAATGCACGCTTGCATCATGCAGACTGGTTCTACCAGCCTTGCAAGCTTCCCTTTGACACACGGAAGCACCAGTGCAAGCTTCCTTCATCCACCAAGTCAGTGAGAGCGGACTTTGAAGCTGTGTGGGCAAGTGTAGGCAATATGGAGAGAACATGAGTGTTTTGCTCTGGTTATGAAAGATCGCTGTGGAAGTGCTGGCTACAGGGTAGGCGTTTTAGTGGCACTTTGGAATATTGTTGCAGCCATTGCCGCGGGGCATTGTGGGAGAGCCTGAGTCAGCCAGCCCTGCGGATGGATGTCAGTTAGCTAGGGGAGTGTAGACTTGCTTAGTCGGACAGAAAAGCGTAGGCGCTAGTGGTGCAGATCAGAGCCTCCGAATCCCCTCTACTTCCACGGACGGTATGATTTCACAGTCACACACACATACACACATCACACGCTGGTGGGGCCCATTACACCAACATTCACCCTAAATCACTCTATCCGCGCCCAGTAAAGGGGAAACACCTTTCACATCCCAGAAGCCTCTATCTAATCTGCCTGTAATTTGAGGTCAATGCGACCAGCTAGTTGCTATAGATCTAACAAAATACATTTCAAAGAATACACAATAAAATCAATAAACATGACCAGAAATAATCACCCGAGACAGAAATTCAAACAGATTGTTCATTTATCTAAAATTTCAAGAAAAGCCAATTAAATGCAAATTCATTTTTTTCTCATATTTACCTATTCTGTCTAAATGTCAGATCCTAAGTCAGAATCGGTCCTCTGTAGAAGAATAATAGTTTTCTGCCGTCATGTAGAGTCATCGTCCTCTCCGTCAGCATAGGGACCTCGCATCATCAGCTCGGGAAGAAGTGGCGCTAGACCTCTCTAGTCTACTATTATTTATACTAAAATTTACATTCTATAAAGTTAAATTTCTTTGTTCAGAACGGATGAATGGCGGAAATAATGTCATCTTGGTACTTTTTCGATATTCTGCGAGATTTTCTCACGCATAGATTGTCCCAAATAATGAATAGCAGAATTGAACGTCCATGACTAATTCGATACTTTTACGGATGTCTCTACTAGGTGAATTTGTTTCAATAGTGAGTTCATAACAAGTTCGTATAACTTTTTCCGTCTTCCAGGGGCTCTTGGCAGATGTCCCGGACTTGTCATCATGCTTATGGCTTTTCAGTTCATCGGAGGTGCAAGGTCATAGGCAGAGCGAAGCCTTTTTGTAAATTTCCATCTACTCGAGTGCAGGCTGTAGATGGCAGCCATTTTCGGGTAGGCCACATTGGACAACTTAAGCAAAAATAAACATAAAACAGAATTACTGCACGGAAATGATTATACAGTGTTATTCCCCTGCTAATACCCTTATGTGTATTTATCTAGCCATTTGCGACATCAAAAGCCATTAATGCCTATTAATTTAAAGCGCAAACACCATAACATCACATAAGCAACATTGATTTCTGTCAGTTTGCTCACCAACTTAGTTCACTTATTATTGTAGCCATGCAATAGCATTCCCACGTGTAATTCTCTTGTTAATAAGGTTGATTAGACAACATTTGACAAACTTTTAATACTTAATAATTAATCAGTAGTACTTTTAGTTATAACATGCAAAAGTGAAACAGGTATTCGGTTTTAAAATAAAAACCCTGCTCCATCCATTCCCCCTTTGGTGATATATAATCACCACAAAAATCAAAACCCCCCCCCAAAAAAATAATCAATTAAGATTCCCCTTTTGGAAGAATTCAAAATATCTTCTTGTTCTTTTTCATGTTTCTAAACCCTAGTTTCCATCTCATCTTCCTTTTTAGTTTCTATATACATGCTTTGTCTTAGCTCTTCTAGTTCTATTTCTTGTGGATCTCTTTCTGGTTTCTTTTGTCTCCTTTTAACATTTTCTTTTGTGATTTTCTTTTTATTTCTTCTATATCTACAACACATACATCCTAATCTAAGGATCAATAATGCAACAATTGCACATGTTAATGGAAATAATATTTTACCAAATATGGTACTACCTATTTTAGCTACAAAGTTTTTGATAGCAATCATCTTATTAGCCATTTTAGTCCAGATACTTTCAGCTTCCAGTGGTACTAATTCTTCATGCAAATCAGTAATATTTTTGATATAGACTTTTAGATCTTTACTTTCGTCAGGAATGTAAGTGCAACATTGTTGAACTTTCAACATTCCACAGACTCCACCCTCTTTTGCCAAAAGAATGTCAAGGGCAAGTCGATTTTGCATTGCCATAGCACGCAAAGCAACCATTTCTGTATTAACCAAAAGAAAGCCTCCAGCGGTGCTTGTTGACAAGCGATCCACCACTGTTGACAGCTTCCGAATGCCAAATGCATTCAAAGAAATTCCCACTGCTGGAATTAAAGCTCCAAAAATATCCCCTACAATTTCTGTCCATGTTTCTCTTCTATAACGTGTTAATGTGTTAGAATGTTCAGCATCATCTACTCTATCCATGTGAAAAATCTTTGGAAAGACCAGGCCAACATAACATGTACCAAACCAATGGTCACGCAAACGGTAATAAGCCTTGTTCCCACAAATATAATACACTCCCGGAAAAACTGGATCTTCTCCTCCTCTAAATCCACATCCGGTTGCAATAAAGTATGTATCATGGCACTCACTAGTCCCTATGAAATAATAATCATATTGGGATCTCTTCCTGGTAATGCACATTTTTCCTTTCTGTGGGGCATCTATAGCCATAGTTGGACTGGCTCCATTTTTCAACTCCTTTTCTTTCTCAATATCCCTCATTGTATCACTCATTTTATGCCCTTCTGCTTTCTTGTGCATGTTCAATCTTTTTCTCTCAACCATGTCTAGAAAATTCTTCTCTTCTCCCTTCAAACTGCAAGTTAAATTATTTCTAAAAACATATTCTAAGGTTAATTCTTTGGTTTCTAGAAAAATCTCACCTAAAGTGTTAGCATCCTTTGCAGGATTCAGTGCTTTATTCATAGGCAATTGCCCAAGAATATTATCTATATTAGACATATTGTAATCTAATTTCCCTAACTGATAAAATATACTAATCAACACACTACAGGAAATTCCATACGTAGCCGGAAGATGATGATAAGTCACTCCTTCCGAAACAGAGGCAGGTAACTGCATGCAGACGTAGCAATCCCTTACTTCCATTGTCTTTAGGTACTCGTACAACAATTTAGAAAAAACATTGCTAGAAAAATCGTTAATTGACCTATCTTTATGTATATGTACAATACTAGTTCTAGTTGGAACTACCTTTAATGGACTCTTCCCTATATTAGTCTTGTTCTCAGTATGACCTTCTAAAGTGTCTATAGTGACTCTAAATGAAATCAGTAGAGCAAGCACGCTCCAAAGCAGCATTAATAAACTTGTACAGCAGCAGCACATCTTGCACCATATTTTCAGAAAGGTACATCTACTTTTATTCTCAGTGTTAGCCATTTTGTTAATTTGACCGTGTCTTTTGACTTAGCCTCTTCTACTCCTCTACTGAACTTTTAAGGGCAGCAAGTACCCAACAGATTATAACAATCTACTAATTTTTAGTATTTCGTCTTCTTCTCTTCTCCAAGTGAATATTCCTTGGATTTACTCAATTTGGATTTTCATCACTTTTCACTGTCTCTTCATCATCATCAAACTGTATCAGGTCCTGAATATCCGTCTCTTCTCCAATGTCGGACAAGATAACTCTCAGAATTCCCACAGCTTCTTCTTCAGCAACCTCCTTCAGTAAAGCCTCCTCTGGACTTCCTTGGCTGTCTGCCTCTTCCCCTTGTTCAGGCAGTGCCACATACGTCCATTCCGGTGACTTGTACCTCTGGTTTGGTTTCCTTATTCTTTGGTTCTCTCAGGTATCTTTGCTTCTTCTTCTTCTTTAGTTGGATTTTGACTTGACACTTCGTTCACTTGTTCAGCTTTCGAAGAGTTAACTCGTGTCAGTCTATACCTCAGTCTCTTTATCTTATTTGGCCAAAGATCTCCTTTAGCATTTCTCTTTTGCTTTCCTTCTTTATTGTTTCTTTCTCCAAGCCAAGTTCTCTTTCTCAGAACTCGTCCTCCATGTATCTCATTATCACTTTCATCAGACTCTGTTTCAGTTGCTTCTGGTTCGTTAACAGCTTCCTTTTCTCCAACAACTTCTTTTTCTCCAACAGTCTCTTTTCCCACCACTTGAGATTTCCCTACTTCTGTCCCTCCTCGGGTCTCCGACACGCAATCTTCTTGCTGTCTACTTGTCCCTTCACCTAGCTTGTTGTTGATCTTCCCTACACCTCCTCGGGGTTTTTCTGCAATCTGTCCCTCTCTGTCTTTGTCTGTCCCTTTTTCTTCAATATTTATCTCAGGTGGAACTTGTCCAATTTCCTCATGTGATTCAGGTGTCTCTTCTGTTGGAATGTTCTTTTCTTTTCTTTCTTTCTTTTTGTGTTGGTCACTGTCAATTGGAACCTCAGGCAATTCTTCTGAGTCTGAACTCGCTTCTGCAGTTTGCACTGTTCTCTTCAGAACCTCTTCTGGTGGGATGAAAATTTCTCTTGACTCAGTTTCCCCACTTTCAGGATTCTTTTTCCTTCTTACTGCCTCACTGTCTGCATCGTTACTGGAATCTGATTCTTCAAAGTATTCTTTTCCAGTACCATCTCGTGGATTTGGAACTCTCAGTGTGTGGCTTGCATGTATCCAATTCTTCACACCAGCGCACTTCACAGCAGTCGTCGTGGTCAAAATGACTTGTCTTGGCCTTCCCCACCTTGGAACCAGGCAATTCCTTCTTCTGTGGACTTTTATTCTTACCCAGTCCCCTGGGCTTAGATCATGGGCTGGTTTCTTTTCAAGTGTGGTGGCGTCTTCTCCAACCTGGTGAAACACAGAATGAACTGCGTCAGCCAGGCCTTTGCAGTAATCCAAAATCATGTCATCAGTTATAGTCATCAGCTTGTTCACTGGTACATATGCATGCCTCATAGCACGTCCCATGATAATTTCATGTGGACTCAAACCTGTTGTTCTGTCTGGAGTAGACCTAATGGTCATTAGGACTAGAGGCAAGACATCGAGCCATTTCATTCCTGTGGCCAAGCACATTCTGCCAATTCTATTTTTGATAGTACCGTTCATCTGCTCAACTACCCCTGAAGCCTCTGGTCGGTAGGCACAATGCAACTTCTGCTGTACACTTAATGCTTCACAAATTAGACCCATGATTTCATTATAAAAATGTCCTCCTCTGTCTGATTCAATGGTTACTGGGAACCCGTACCTTGAGATGAACTCTCTTAACAGTAATTTGGCCACTGTTATCCCATCATTTCTTCTTGTTGGGTATGCCTCCACCCACCTTGAGAACAAACAGACCACCACCAGGACATACCTCAATCTGTTGACTGGGGGCATTTCAATGAAGTCTATCTGCATTCTTGTGAAGGGCCCTCCCTCCCTGCCTATTGTCCCTAGGCTCACCACTGTTTTCTTTCCAGGATTGAATTGCTGACATATCAGACATCTCTGGCAGAGACTTTCTGCTATCAGTCTAAACTTTGGACTGTACCAGGTTTGCTTAAAGGCTCTTATCATAGCATCCCTCCCCAAGTGTCCTTGGCCATGATACATCCTTGCCATTGTTGACAACATGCTGTTTGGCATGACTGGTCTTCCATCCCTATAGACCCACACATGATCTTTTTCTCTAGGTGCACAACCTACCTTCACCCAATCTCTCATTTCATCATCTTCTGCCTCATCCTGCAGCTGTTTTACTTCTTCCCATGTCCCCACTTCATTAGTAAACATTAATGAACAAGAAGACATTTCCCGTTCTTTACTCCTGTTAATTGAGTGATTGTTTCTGGCACAATATTGTGCAATGTCATTGGCAAACTTGTTACCCATTGTTACAAAATCGTCACCATGACCATGAGCAGCACATTTTACAACTGCTAGTTCTTTAGGCAGCTGTATCGCCTCTAGCAGTTTTCCAACCACTTCAGCATTCTTTATGGGAGTTCCACTTGAGGTCAAGAAACCTCTTTGTAGCCATAGCTGGCCAAAATCATGGACAACTCCGAAGCCATACTGGCTGTCAGTCATCACAGTCACTCTCACACTCCTCCCAATCTTGCATGCTTTTGTCAGTGCCTCTAATTCTGCCACCTGAGCGGATTTAACTCCTTTCAAAGGTGATGCTTCCACAACTTCCGAGACTTTGCACACAGCATATGCAGCACTCAACACTCCTTCCTCTGTTCTCAGACAAGATCCATCCACAAACAACACATGATCACTCTCAGGCAGTGGTAGATCTCTTATGTCTGGCCTTGGCTTTGTACAGTAATCAAGTACATCCAGGCAATCATGATCAACATCATTTCTCACTCCCACACATTCAGCATCAGGCAACAGTGTCGCTGGATTCACATTTACGCATCTCTCCAGGCTTACATTGGTTGCACCAAGAATGACTTTCTCATATTTAGCCAGCCGACTATGAGACATGAACTGTGTCCTGCTCCTTGTTAAAAGGATTGCCACATCATGAGGTACGAATACCCGTACAGGGTATCCCATTATGATTCCCTCACTTTGTTCCAGACTTTTACAGGTAGCAGCTACTGCTTTTAGGCAACCTGGCAAACCCACAGCTACTGGGTCAAGAGTTGCTGAGAAATATGCAATTGGCCTCCTCAGACGTCCATGTTTCTGGATTAACACTGAAAGTGCACATCCATTTCTCTAACTACAGTACAGCTCAAATTCCTTTTCATAATCAGGCATTCCTAGGGCAGGAGCTTCACATAGTCTGTCTTTTAACTCTTTGAATGCAGCCATTTCTTCTGGGTTTAGTTCTAATGGGTCTTTCACCTCACTTTTAGTCAATTTGATCAATGGTTTGGCAATCAGGGAAAAATTACTTATCCACTGACGACAGTAACCCACCATTCCCAGGAACATTCTCACCTCTCTTTGTGTCATTGGGGCTCTCATTCCTCTAATGATTTTGATCCTGTCAATGGTTACTTTTCTCAGGCCTTTCTCAATATTATGTCCCAGATACTGGACTTCTTTCTTACAGGACTGCAATTTGGCTGGAGAGACCTTTAACCCTCCATCTGCCAAGTGATTCAGTAATGCAATGGTATCTACTTCACAAGCTTCACGTGTTTTTGATGCCACAAGTAGGTCATCAATATATTGGACCAAGACTGAATTTTCAGGCATTGTCAGACTTTCCAGAGATTTCTTTAGCAATTGATTAAATATTGAAGGGCTCTCTGTATACCCCTGTGGAATTCGGTACCATGCCAAAATCCGTTCTCCAAATCTAAAATAAAATATTGGATGGCTGTCATGATGCAATGGGATTGAAAAGAAAGCATGACACAAATCAATTACCGTGTACCATTCTGCATCATGGGGAATCTGATACAAAATCACTGATGGATTTGGCACAATAGGACAACATGGCACAACAATCTTGTTAATCTTTCTCAAATCCTGTACTATTCTGAACTTTCCATTAGGTTTCTTCAGTCCCATTATCGGTGAATTACATGGGCTGCTCAATATTTCTCTTAACACCCCTTGCTGGATCATTTTCTCAATTAAGGGTGTTATTCCTTCAATTATTTCAGGTGTCAATATGTATTGCGGTATGTTTGGGTAAACCACTCCCTCTTTTACAGTAATCTTTACTGGATCTACATTTCTCATCAGACCCACATCTTCTCCAGTAAAATCCCAAACTGCTGCTTTCACTGTCTGTTTCAACTCTGGGGGTAATGCATCAGGATTAAATATTGCATATGTTCCCAAAGCCTCACATTCTCTGTTATCCATGGTCATTCTGTATAGCACATCCTCATCAGGTGTCTCAAAGGTTATACCATCTGGAGTACAGAAAATAGTGCAATTCATCTTGCACAGCAGATCCCTGCCTAGCAAGTTCACAGGACTTGTGTCACACACCACGAATCGGTGCATATCTGAAAATTTCCCTATTCTAACCCTTACTGGTTCAGTAAGTAGTGTTTTGATCTGTGTGTTAGACACACCAACCACTTGGATTGCTTCGTCCGAGAGAGGAAGATTCTTTATATCAGCTGACCTGACAGTTGATCTCGTGGCCCCAGTGTCAACTAGGAAAGTGATACTTTCACCATTAATTTTCCCATCTACAAAAGGTCCTGCCTGGTCTATTTCTAGAGTTGCGCCAAGTACGCACTCCTCCTCCTCTCTTCGGCACCGTCAGAAGTCTCCCTCAGAGTCACTTCCCTCATTTTTCAGCCAGTACTGAGATACAGCGCTTGCGCGTTTTGGTTTGATTACCTGCTCTTCATCGTAGAACCCCGATTCTTGGCTGTACTTCTGGGATCCTTTTCTCTGTGGCAAGGGTGGTTTTGGCACCTGATTCTGCTGCTTATCAGCCTTCTGCTGTTGCCGATGCTGACCACACCCCTCACTCTGCACCTGCGAATTCAATGATGAATTATCGTCGTTAGTAGACGGTGGATTCTTACACTTGGATTTCCAGTGCCCCAATTTTCCACAGTTGTGGCAGGGGAACTTTTTCTTTGCTTCTTCAATTTTTCCTTTTCCTGGACCAAACCTGGGTTTATTTCCTGGGTTATTTGCCTGTTCAACCAGCTGAGCTTCCTGTCTTTCTGCAACTTTCACCTGTGCCCACATTGCCTTTTCTTTTAGCTTTCTCTGCTTTGCCTCAATCTCATCACTGAAGTATTTTGCATGTCTCAAAATCTCATCAATCTTCTTACTCTGCCAGTCCACGGTGTGCTGCCGTATCATTTTACTGATTTCAGGCCGCAAACCGTACACAAATCTATACACAAAATGACTCAGATCCTTGTCACCCAGGTGTTCATCTCCACTGAACTGCTTAAAAGCTAGTATCAGTCTTTCATAGTAAGCATGGACTGATTCTTTCAATTCTTGATGTGTTCGGTCTATTTTAACCCAGTCTGTCTCCTTGGGGGGTACTTTATTTTTCAAAAAGGCCATAACCTGCTCGTACTTCTTCATTACCTCTGGGTCTGGAGCTCCTGTTTTTGGATCTCTCGGGTATTCCTTAGTGGGCCAGTCTATAACTATTTTACATTCTGCCCACAGGTCTGCTGGTACAATTATATCACACAGACTATTTAGGTCAATCCACAGTACTTTTGACAGTTTTACAAATCTGTCGACCTGTCTGTACCACTCAACAGGCTTTTCCCTTAGTCGGGGAAAATCATTCGTAAATGATAAAATATCCTGTCTGGTCCATGGGACATGTACATACCCACCTCCTGGAATCTCTCTCATGGGGTAAGCTGTTACTGCCTTCTCTTTTTCTTTCAGGGGAAATGCCGAGTAAGTTCTATCCACCCCATCCTCCCGCTTTCGATACCATCTGTCTTTCCATCTTTTTACATCTCCCCATTTCTTCAACAAGGCAATCATTTCCTTTCGGCCTGCATTGTTCAGATTCTCAATATCCTTGTCTGAAAAATCCACTCGGTAAGACTTCTGTAAAGCTTTCACCTTATCCATGTCAATTCCCAATTCACTGGCTATTCCTTTCAACCTGTCGTGTATGTTCTTTGCTCTCCATGTGATACTTTTACACAGGAAGAGGATCTCCCCTTCCTGATAATCCTTCAGTGTTTCTGTAGGTATGGTTCCTACTATCAACTCTTCCATTTCCATACGTAGCCTAGCTACATCAATTCCCTGTGACTCTTTCTCCTTTTTCTGTAATGTTTTCAGCCAATCATTCAAATCCTCAGCAGTTATCACAGATTTTTCCGCACCCCCTGATTCTGTCACCCTTTGCGGTTCCAAAATTGATCCTCTGTTCCCTTCCATACATCCAGAATTCAAACTTGAGTTAGTCTGCACACTCATTTCCCCTCCACATATGGTATGTCTCCACTGATTTTCTCCTGTTCTCCTCTGTGTTTCTCCCGCTCTCATTTCTGCCTGTTCCGGAGGTACAATCAGTCTATTGCCCACATGGCACCGTCAAACCACTTTCGCCCGTCCCAAAAATCGGCATAACCGGGCCTATTGTCGCAGGCACTGTAACAGCCTCAAGATTTTTAGTCAGTTCCCTGATTTTCTCTGTTAGTTCAGAAGTAGTTCTCGCTAGTTCTCTGGTCTTTTCATCTTCAAGTTCATTCTCTCTTTCTCTCTCTCTCTCTTTCTCTCTCTCTCTCTCTCTCTCTCTCTCTCTCTCTCTCTCTCTCTTTCTCTCTCTCTTTCTCTCTCTCTTTCTCTATCTCTTTCTCTATCTCTCTCTCTCTCTCTCTCTCTCTCTCTCTCTCTTTCTCTTTCCGCCAGAGAACAACTGCTTTTCAACTCGGGGGCTGTAGCCTCTGTCTTTATAATCCGCAGGGTGTTTCTCATTGGGGTAACTGCTGTTCCTACCTCCGGTTCTCGTCTATACGGGGGTGGTCTTTTACAGAGCATGTCCTCTAGGACATCATCATCAGACTCATTTGCCCCATATCTTCTGGTCTCTACATTATGTTCTTTCTCTGTACACTTTCTCCCTCCTGATTCCTCTGCCATTCTTACAGGATATAATCCCTCGGTCATACTGGCATCACGCCATCGTCTCATTCGGTCATGATGGGTTTCACGATCATATTTCCGCCCAAACATGTACCTATAACTACCTCCACTCCTCTGTTTTTCTCGTTTCGTCTTCCCATTCAGTCAACGCCTCAAACTGCGTCGGCCTAGGCCGAGGCTCTAGATTCATCATCTGCTCACGTAAGTTCCTCAGTATGGCCAGATTAAATGAACCATGTTCTGGGAACGCTAATACTCCATCGTCTTTGGTGTACTTCACCCAGTTATCCAACTAAATACAGGTATGATACCCATATTTTGCAACCATGAAGGATGCCGGGGTTCTTGTCGGGGGCAATAACTGTCCTTCCCTTGTCACTATGTCTTTATCCTTGTCAAACTAGGTTTTAACCTTACTAAACAAGGATTTTTTCTTCTGTTCCTCAGCATGGTAATACATCTTTCTTATTTTCCACCAGCTGTTTACTCTTTCTACAACTGTACGATCTTTTGTCCAATTGCAGCGCGACTCACACCAACGCACCAATCCTGGAGCGTCTACGTCACTTACTCAGTCTGCGAATCCCAGCGCAACTCACACTAACGCACCAATCCTGGAGCGTCTACGTCACCCTGTATATCTCCCAATCCTAGTGCGGCGTACACTAGCACACCAATCTCTGCGCTTCCACCGTTCTAACCCACTGTCCAATCACAGCACGGTCTCCCTGACGTCAGCAGTTGCTGCAGTCGCTTCTGCTCCTGTCTTCTGTCTCTTTCGTCTACCCCTCCTTTACAAGACTACTTGGTAGACTTTGTTTCAATTTCTTCGAGTCCGTTAGTTACAACATACAAACATCTCCATTGTCTGCTTCGCTAGCCACAGAACAGCAAAAGACCTTTCCCACGAGAATTCTGCCTTTCCCGAGAGCAGCGCTTGCCTCTGCCCTACTACAGAATCGTTACTTCCGTTGATAATGTAGCACATCCCTCTACTTTACCCTTCTAACAAGCACCAATTAACTGTTTCCCTCCGGAATGTTCCTAAGAGTTTCACAATTAACCAGAATGCCTTCTCATTCACGCTCTTACACACCAGAAACTGTAGTACATTCACACAGAATTCTGTCTTTCCCGAGAACAGCGAACAGTCTGTCCTACTACAGAACTATATCACATGTTAACAAAGCAGCGCTTACCTCTGCCCTGTCCTTCTAACAAGCTCCGAGAATACCTATTACTTCTCCAGCGGTAAGCTTTAACAGAATACCTTACGGATCCCTGGGACTTAAGACCAGAGTTTCACAGATAACCTTTGCTATCATATACACTTCTCTCACACAGAAATACGTTTCTAATGGCAACACACGGCGATGCTACTTTATCGAACCCAGACAATGCGACGCGCAACTTCAATTGTCACACGTTTTCCCCTGTCTGCATACAGGGCCAACAATCCCGCCTTTTTCCGAGAGCAACACTCCATCTGCTCTAGTACGGAACTGTCACCGACTCCCTACACACCAGAAGCCGTTCACAATACATAGAACTCAACACGACTTCAACATATAGTGTTAGTACAAATATCAATCAATAATCAACAAGCCTATATACACGCAATTTCGCCAGATCAAGACAATAGCTAACCATCATTCTGCTACCAAGAAACTGGTGCAGACCAGAGCCTCCGAATCACCTCTACTTCCACGGACGGTATGATTTCACAGTCACCCACACATACACACATCCACGCTGGTGGGGCCCATTACACCAACATTCACCCTAAATCACTCTATCCGCGCCCAGTAAAGGGGAAACACCTTTCACATCTCAGAAGCCTCTATCCAATCTGCCTGTAATTTGAGGTCAATGCGACCAGCTAGTTGCTATAGATCTAACAAAATACATTTCAAAGAATACACAATAAAATCAATAAACATGACCAGAAATAATCACCCGAGACAGAAATTCAAACAGATTGTTCATTTATCTAAAATTTCAAGAAAAGCCAATTAAATGCAAATTCATTTTTTTCTCATATTTACCTATTCTGTCTAAATGTCAGAATCGGTCCTCTGTAGAAGGATTATAGTTTTCTGCCGTCATGTAGAGTCATCGTCCTCTCCGTCAGCATAGGGACCTCGCATCATCAGCTCGGGAAGAAGTGGCGCTAGACCTCTCTAGTCTACTATTATTTATACTAAAATTTACATTCTATAAAGTTACATTTCTTTGTTCAGAACGGATGAATGGCGGAAATAATGTCATCTTGGTACTTTTTCGATATTCTGCGAGATTTTCTCACGCATAGATTGTCCCAAATAATGAATAGCAGAATTGAACGTCCATGACTAATTCGATACTTTTACGGATGTCTCTACTAAGTGAATTTGTTTCAATAGTGAGTTCATAACAAGTTCGTATCAACTTTTTCCGTCTTCCAGGGGCTCTTGGCAGATGTCCCGGACTTGTCATCATGCTTATGGCTTTTCAGTTCATCGGAGGTGCAAGGTCATAGGCAGAGCGAAGCCTTTTTGTAAATTTCCATCTACTCGAGTGCAGGCTGTAGATGGCAGCCATTTTCGGGTAGGCCACATTGGACAACTTAAGCAAAAATAAACATAAAACAGAATTACTGCACGGAAATGATTATACAGTGTTATTCCCCTGCTAATACCCTTATGTGTGTGTATTTATCTAGCCATTTGCGACATCAAAAGCCATTAATGCCTATTAATTTAAAGCGCAAACACCATAACATCACATAAGCAACATTGATTTCTGTCAGTTTGCTCACCAACTTAGTTCACTTATTATTGTAGCCATGCAATAGCATTCCCACGTGTAATTCTCTTGTTAATAAGGTTGATTAGACAACATTTGACAAACTTTTAATACTTAATAATTAATCAGTAGTACTTTTAGTTATAACATGCAAAAGTGAAACAGGTATTCGGTTTTAAAATAAAAACCCTGCTCCATCACTAGCTCTGAGAGCCGGCGTGTTATCGTTGGCTCAGAGGCAGGAAGGCTAGCTGTGGAAATGGCGATGGTCCTAGAGCACCGACTGTGAAGATGACCTAAAAACGCCATTGTATTTAGAGTACAGGAACACATGCTCGTTTTAGCACGAGAATGCCATTAGATGCTAGCCGAGTAAGATGACGTAAGAGGGTGACCTTGAGAATGTCGGAAAGTGCTTGCTTGTGAGGCTAGTGGAGGAATGCTGCTGGTTCTGTGGACGGTGAAGGAGTGCTGTCTGTGAGGGCGGTTTAAAGGCTGTGGCTTCGAGGATGGAGTGGAAGAGTGAGCGGGCGGGGGGGGGGGGCGGGTGTAGCAGTGGTTTAAAAACTGTGGCCACGCAGTTGACATACTAGCATTGGCACTGCATTTGTTGCGAGAGCTGTAACAGGATGTGTGAATGCTGGCTCTTGTGAGTGTGTGAAGGTCAGGCTTTGGGACAGTTTCGGATGCTGGCTCTTTAGATGATGTGAGAGCGCAGGCTTTGGGACGGTCTTGGGATGCTGGCTCTTGTGATGGTGTGAGAGCGCAGGCTTTGGGATGGTGTGAGAGCGCAGGCTTTGGGACGGGGTGAGAATGCTGGTTCTTGTGATGGTGTGAGAGCACAGGCTTTGTGATGGTGTGAGAGCGCAGGCTTTGGGATGGTGTCAGAGCGCAGGCTTCGGGACGGTCTGGTAATGCTGGTTCTTGTGATGGTGTGAGAGCGCAGGCTTTGGGATGGTGTGAGAGCGCAGGCTTTGGGACGGGGTGAGAATGCTGGTTCTTGTGATGGTGTGTGAGCGCAGGCTTTGGGATGGTCTGAGAGCGCAGGCTTTGGGACGGGGTGAGAATGCTGGTTCTTGTGATGGTGTGTGAGCGCAGGCTTTGGGATGGTCTGAGAGCGCAGGCTTTGGGACGGGGTGAGAATGCTGGTTCTTGTGATGGTGTGAGAGCGCAGGCTTTGGGATAGTCTGAGAGTGCAGGCTTTGGGACGGGGTGAGAATGCTGGCTCTTGTGATGGTGTGAAAGCGAAGGCTTTTGGACAGTTTCGGATGCTGGCTCTTTAGATGATGTGAGAGCGCAGGCTTTGTGATGGTGTGAGACTGCAGGCTTTGGAACAGTTTCGGATGCTGGCTCTTCAGATGATGTGAGACTGCAGGCTTTGGGACGGTCTTGGGATGCTGGCTCTTGTGATGGTGTGAGAGCGCAGGCTTTGTGATGGTGTGGGCGCAGGCTTTGTGATGGTGTGAGAGCGCAGGGTTCGGGACGGTCTGGTAATGCTGGTTCTTGTGATGGTGTGAGAGCGCAGGCTTTGGGATGGTGTGAGAGCGCAGGCTTTGGGACGGGGTGAGAATGCTGGTTCTTGTGATGGTGTGAGAGCGCTGGCTTTGGGATGGTGAGAGAGCGCAGGCTTTGGGACGGGGTGAGAATGCTGGTTCTTGTGATGGTGTGAGAGCGCAGGCTTTGTGATGGTGTGAGAGCGCAGGCTTTGGGATGGTGTGAGAGCGCAGGCTTCGGGACGGTCTGGTAATGCTGGTTCTTGTGATGGTGTGAGAGCGCAGGCTTTGGGATGGTGTGAGAGCGCAGGCTTTGGGACAGGGTGAGAATGCTGGTTCTTGTGATGGTGTGAGAGCGCTGGCTTTGGGATGGTGTGAGAGCGCAGGCTTTGGGACTGGGTGAGAATGCTGGTTCTTGTGATGGTGTGAGAGCGCAGGCTTTGTGATGGTGTGAGAGCGCAGGCTTTGGGATGGTGTCAGAGCGCAGGCTTCGGGACGGTCTGGTAATGCTGGTTCTTGTGATGGTGTGAGAGCGCAGGCTTTGGGATGGTGTGGGAGCGCAGGCTTTGGGACGGGGTGAGAATGCTGGTTCTTGTGATGGTGTGTGAGCGCAGGCTTTGGGATGGTCTGAGAGCGCAGGCTTTGGGACGGGGTGAGAATGCTGGTTCTTGTGATGGTGTGTGAGCGCAGGCTTTGGGATGGTCTGAGAGCGCAGGCTTTGGGACGGGGTGAGAATGCTGGTTCTTGTGATGGTGTGAGAGCGCAGGCTTTGGGATGGTCTGAGAGTGCAGGCTTTGGGACGGGGTGAGAATGCTGGCTCTTGTGATGGTGTGAAAGCGAAGGCTTTTGGACAGTTTCGGATGCTGGCTCTTTAGATGATGTGAGAGCGCAGGCTTTGTGATGGTGTGAGACTGCAGGCTTTGGAACAGTTTCGGATGCTACCTCTTCAGATGATGTGAGACTGCAGGCTTTGGGACGGTCTTGGGATGCTGGCTCTTGTGATGGTGTGAGAGCGCAGTCTTTGAGATGGTGTGAGTGCGCAGACTTCGGGACGGTCTGGTAATGCTGGTTCTTGTGATGGTGTGAGAGCGCAGGCTTTGGGATGGTGTGAGAGCGCAGGCTTTGGGATGGTGTGAGAGCGCAGGCTTCGGGACGGTCTGGTAATGCTGGTTCTTGTGATGGTGTGAGAGCGCAGGCTTTGGGACGGTCTTGGGATGCTGGCTCTTGTGATGGTGTGAGAGCGCAGGCTTTGAGATGGTGTGAGTGCGCAGGCTTTGAGATAGTTTGAGTGCGCAGACTTCGGGACGGTCTGGTAATGCTGGTTCTTGTGATGGTGTGAGAGCGCAGGCTTTGGAATGGTGTGAGAGTGCAGGCTTCGGGACGGTCTGGTAATGCTGGTTCTTGTGATGGTGTGAGAGCGCAGGCTTTGGGATGGTGTGAGAGCGCAGGCTTTGGGACGGGGTGAGAGCACAGGCTTTGAGATGGTGTGAGAGCGCAGGCTTTGGGATGGTCTGAGAGCGCAGGCTTTGGGATGGTGTGAGAGCACAGGCTTTGAGATGGTGTGAGAGCACAGGCTTTGGGGCGGCCTGGGAGTGCTGGCTCTCTGAGGGTGTAGGAGCTCTGGCTGCATGGATGCTTTGGCTTTGAGGATGGTGCAAGAGGGTTTGCTTAAGGTCTGGTGCATATGCTCTGCCTTGGAGATGAGGTAAGAGTGCTAATTTTGTAGGGTGGGGTGGCAAGCCTGCCAGTGGATATGAAATAAAAGCCTTGGCATCGATTGTTGTGAAAAGCACCGTGGATGGTGTAAGAGAAGTGCAGTGTCTACGGAATGGTGTAGGGGGCTGACTCCGAGTGTGCGTGAGAGGGCTGGCTCTCATGGTGTAGAGTGCAAGTTCTTGGAATGTGCCAAAGCCTGGGGGTGACCCATGGTTGCACAACGTCCGATGCTGAGTGTTAGAACTGGGGGTCTCTAGTTGGCAGTGGTAGGTACCTTTGACCAAATAGGGACCCTTGCTTCTAGTCAGGGTAGGGGGGTACACTCCTAAAATAACCCCTGCTCACTCCCTTGGTAGCTTGGCACGAGCAGACAGGCTTATCTCAGAGGCAGTGTGTAAAGCATTTGTGAACACATACAATAACTCAGTGACAACACTACAGATGAACACCACACAGGTTTTATATCAAAAATAAGTATTCTTTATATAGACTTATCACAAGACCACAAACGACAAAAATCCCCAATACTGTACTTTAAAAATGGTAGAAATAGCTTAGTTCTCTTAAGATGGTAAATGCGACACTTTAAGTTCAATGTACCTTTGGATGCGTAACGCTATACAACGAAAGTGTTGCAGGGAAGGTGATGCGTCGGTTCCTTACGCGCAAGAACGGTGATGCGTCGGGTCCCTACTGATGCGTAGGGGATGCGTTGGTTCTTCTTCGCATGGGGAGGTGATGCGTCGGTTTCTTACTGCGCTTCCGTGGTGATGAGGCCCCCAACGCCGTGATGCGATGAAGATCCGGTGCAATGAAACAAAAATGGCGTCTTCTTCTTGAAGTGACACGATACGTGCATGCCTGACGGCCGGGCGGCGACTCAACGATTCTTCTGAGCCGCGACAGGCCCTGCGACACGCTTCTCCTGTGATGCAACGGCGTCTGATGCGACGGCGACACTCTTCTCCGGTGATGCGAGACGCTTCAGCGATGTGATGCGACAGCTGCAGCGGCGACACCCTTCAGTGATGCAATGACAGTGGCTGCGGCAGCAACGCGCTTCTCCGATGATGCGACGGCGTCTGATGCGACGGCGACACTCTTCTCCGGCAATGCGAGGCGCTTCTGCGATGCGAAGCGGCAGCGGCGACACCTTTCTCCAGTGATGCGACGACAGCGGCGGCGACGCGCTTCTTCTTTGTGAATCGCGCTTCCAGCTCCTTGCGACACGCAGTCCCTCAGAAGGCCCCGCACAACAGCAGGCATGTCAAAAGAACTCTTGGGGAGCTGGTTGGTGAAGTCTGTTGTCCCTGAGACTTCAGCAGGAGGCAAGCTCTATCTCAAACCCTTGGAGATCCTTCACAAGTTGATTTGAAAGTAGCACAAAGTCCTTTCTCATTTCTTTCGCAGTCAGGCAACCACTGCAGGCCAATCCCCAAAACAGCACTCAGCTAGGGATAGTCTCTTCCTCAGTTTCTCTGGTTCCTCTCCTCAGCAAAGGTTCTTCTTGTTTCCCAAAGTGATCTAAAGTTCTGGGGTCTGGGTCCCCCCTTTTATACTCATATTCTCTTTGTTCTCTGAAGGCAGAGAGGCCTTTGCCTAGTCCAAACCAGTTCTGGTCAGTCCTGGAGCACTTTGTTGACAAGACTCCTTCTTTCCTTTCACAGTGCAGGCCAGGGACATCAAACGCACCACAGGAGGTGGAGCCAGCATTGTGGAGGGAAGGCACAGCCCAATTCAGGTCCCAGGTGTAACTCCTCCCACCCATCTACATGCAGATCTCTCTATTCATCCCTGTGCTGACTCACCCTGTCTCCTGGAATCCCCCAGCCCCCCTGTCACTCAAACTCCAGACAGGGAATACACAACCTAGCAGAGGCAGGCTTGGAGAGTTAGGCAAGAAAATACTTACTTTCTAAAAGTGGTATTTTCAAACACAGAATGTTAAAACCAACTTCACTAAAATATGTATTTTATCCTTCTGAGTTCAGGCATACTAAACTGGAATTTCTACCTAGTTCCCTCAGTCAGTTAGGATTATAAGATGTAATAATCAAACTGCCCATTCTGGCCAATGGGGAACAGATAGCCTTGCAATAGTGAAAAACGAAAATGGCTGTAATTCACTATTAGGACATGCCACACACACCAGGGCATGTCCTACCTTATACTTACAATGCACCCTGCCCTTGGGCCTACCATAGGGGTGTCTGATATGAAGAAAAGGGAAGGTTTAGGGACTGGCAAGTGGGTGAACTTGTCCAGTCAACATGGCAGTACCAGACTGCACACAGGCTCTGCAATGGCAGACCGGAGACTCACTTTTACAGGCTGCTTCTGTGGGTGGCACAACCAGTGCTGCAAACCCACCAGCAGCATTTGGTTTGCAAGCCCTGGGCACACTCAGTGCACTGTACTAGGGTCTGACAAGTAAACCAAACCAGCCAATCATGGAATCGCTAATCCATACATCGCCGGGACACCTCTGTTTGAGGTAGCTGTCGCGCTTTACAAGTATCAGTATTATTATTATTATTATTATTATTATTATTATTATTATACATCAATTTACAATATGAAACATATGCACTTTAGCACTGATCAGCAGTGGTAAAGTGCCCAGAGTCATAAAACAGCCAACAACAGGTCAGAAAAAATTCAAGAGGAAGGCAAAAAGTTCAGGGATGACCCTGCAAAAAGGGGCAAGTCCAACACTGAGGATGAAATAAATAATCTTAGGTTGTTAGGCGTTAGCTTCTCAGGACGGTGTGAGAGTGGTGGCGTATATATGGTGATGTAGGATCGCCAAATCGGAGGATGCTGCGCAAGTAGTGGCCCTGTGGGATGATGCAAGAGCACCTGTGCCTCTGTGGGATGGTGTGCCATCACGGACTCTAGTATGATGTAGGAGATCTGGCTTCGCGAGCGCAAGAGAGGGCTCTGCGGTGGGGGCCTGCGGCGATGAACCTTCGGTTCTGGGGTGGTGTAAGCGCACGTGCTCTGTGGAATGATGCGAGATTGCGGGTCAGGGGCTGCTTTAAGAGCCTCAGGCTCACTTGGAGAGGAGTCTGATGTGTGAAGGGCGGAAGAGCGGTGTTGGCGGTGTGACGGCACTCATGTGAAGGTGTGCCCACCCTCCACTTGGAGAGGAGTCTGATGTGTGAAGGGCGGAAGAGCGGTGTTGGCGGTGTGACGGCACTCCTGTGAAGGTGTGCCCACCCTCCCTGCCACCACCACTCACCCAGGACGCTGCAGGAATCCGAGTCGAGCTTGCAGACACCCAGGCCGATGACTGTTTTAGTAAATCCTGGATTGCGGCGGGCGCCTGTGCCCCACACGCCCGGCGGCGGGCTGTGCCCGCAGGAATGTCTGGCATGTCTCGGCGGTGGCGTGCCAGTGCCCGCCTACCCGGAGTAACGGGGGCGGGAGGGGTTGCTCGCGTCAGTGATACCTATAACTTATTGAGAGACCAGCATTCTCCATGCACACATTCAGGTTCGGGGGCCATGTCGAGAGCAGCACCCCATCCCGTAAACGACTGGAGAGCTTTCGCAGCCCAGTCGGTCTACAAACCACCGTAATCAAGAAATGTAGCCCAATTGATTCAGCTGAGGCGTGGCAGGACTAAAATTCCCACAACAGCAAGAGCAGCTGTGGAAGAAGAACACAGAAAATGGGGAAACCCAATAAACCCTTGGACGCTTGGGTAGTTTGGTATGAGCAGGTAAGTGCGCCTACAAGGGATTTGTTCAATGGTTATTCAACAATGATTGATCAATTCAATTTGGGGAAGTTCTATTCGAGTAACTTACAGTTGGATTATTCAAAACGCAATTAAAATAACTTATCAATGAGTAATCATCACTACCAGCTACATTGTGTTGTCTTTTATATACCGTGTATAAATGAACTATTTTAAATTAATACTAAATTATTTTTTTGAATATATGCACCCGTGATTTCTCTAATTCTTTCTTAACCCTCTTTTGATGGTTTACTCATTGATAAGTTATTTTTATTGCGTTTTGAATAATTCAACTGTAAGTTACTTGAATAGAACTTACCCAAATTGAATTGATCAGCTGTGGAAGAAGGACTGTCTGAGCCCTGATCAGAGATTCCGGCGCACCTGCGAGGGATCTGTGGTCGCACGGTACACTGAGGTGTTAGGTTGGGACTGCTGTTACACTCAGAGCCTGATTACAAGGGCCCCATAAAATTCTGACCACTGCTCATGTTCTTGTCGGTTACTTGCCATTACAGAGGAAACACTCTGATTAGGTACCATTAGGTACCATTAATCTCACCCGATAAATTCAGAACATTGAGATGTTGGATTTTAAATAGTGGCTACCCCTCAGGGACACTCATAGCCAAGCCCTGCAGGTGTAGCATAGCCCGGATAGGGAGGCAGGGGCTGATATTCATGTTACGCATAGGGAGATTGTGTCACATACAAAGTGGTGTTTGTGCTGCACACCAGGTTTGCTGCCACATGGCGGGGTGCTGTCACACTGGTGTGTGTGGGGCTGTTGTATCATTAGAGGAGAGTGCTGCCACACAGAAAAGGGGTTGTAAGTCACACTGTTGGATGGAAGGCTGTAGTGAAATTGGAAGCATTTGGAGGTTTCAGTCATACAAAGAGGGGAAGCAAAAGACCCACAAATGATAGATATGTAGAATAATACAAAAATGTACCCCCAGTCACAGATCTGGTTTAAATCCATCATTCTTTTGCTCACCATGCCACCCCAGTTTAGACCCAGCCATATGCATATCAGTCTTGACCCTGTTCCTCATGGGAACAGTCCAGCCCGAAATGCCAAGCCGGTTTGAGGGTATCGCCCCTCATCAATCAGGCTAGGTTGAATCCAGTGGTGCAGTGAGCTTTGGACCCACGTCTGGGCATGCCCAGCGCACATAGGCCGACAAAAGGAACAAATGATGGACGGAATACTGAACAATGCAAACATTCACCACCAGTCACAAAGATCTGGGTTTAATCCATCGTTCTTTTGCTCATCATGCCACCACAGTTTATACCCAGCAGAATGCAAATCAGTCTTGACCCTGCTCCTCATGGGAGCAGTCCAGCCCAAAATGCCAAGCCAGGTCCTCCCTGGACCAGAAACAAGCATCCTAGGACCGGTTCTGGGGTATCATCCCCATAAGCCAAGCTAGCTTGAATCCAGTGGCACAGTGAACCTGAGACCCACATCTGGGCATACCCGGCGCACTTTGGAGAGGAGGGGGGAGACACACAAATAATGGACGGAATGCGGAACATATCAAACATTCACCCCCAATCAAGAGATCTGGGTTAAATCCATCATTCTTTTGCTCACTAAGCCACCCCAGATTAGACCCAGCCAAACACTTCTCAGTAATGGTTCCAGCCACCTACCTTTGTGAGCAAAGTTTGCGCTCACACTGGAGTGTAGATGCCATTGGTGTATCAAAGAGGTTGCTGTCACATAATGTGGCTGGTATTAGTGCTGACACTGAAGTGATGAATGTATGTGATTTATATGGTGCAAGTTTATATTTAAATTAGAGTTCTGGTCAGGTAAGGGTTTTACACTGACGCCCCATGTAGAGACATCATGAGGTGTGAATAGGTGATACATGAAAGGGAAGTCAATTTCCAGGAATTCAATTACTCTTAGAAAAAAGAGGTTTGCTACTTCAAGAAACGTTGTGCGCATTGTGCTCAGGAAAGGCAAGGTTGCAGTTTATGAATGGAGAGGTAGTTACACAGAGGAGTTGAAGCAGCTGGTCAACACGCCCACCCACAGAGCGGGCCACACCCTCGACCCCATCTTCGCAGGAGGAACAAACATCCGCTTCAGCCACACCACCCAGCCCCTCTGGACGGACCACCACTGCATCCACTTCACCTTCAACACCACCACCACACTCGCGCCCGCCATGAGGGAACTAGAGCAAGGTCACAGAGGAACACCTCAACACCACCCTCCTGCAAACCCCCCCCCCCCCCTAGTGCCACGGCCGACACCAACTCGGCAGCCATGGAATTTCACTGCTGGATCTCCTGCTGCCCCGACAAACTCGTGCACCTCCGCCACCCCTCCAGACAGCGCTCCCTAAAGGCCGCCTGGTTTATCACAGAACTGCTAGAAGCCAGACGCTCCTGCAGACACCTTGAGAAGACCTGGCGTAACCAGAAAACCTCGGAAGCACGGAACAACCATAGGAGCGCCCTGAAGGGATACCACCAGCGCATAAGAGACACCAAACGGACCTTCATAAGACAAAAAGTTCAGACCAATGCGACCAACGCCAAGGAACTGTTCAACGTCATACAGCAGTTCGCAAAACCCACCAGCGAAGCCACGGACGTTACACCCTCCCAGGAACTGTGCGATAAGCTCAGCTCCTACTTCCACTGGAAGATCCAGGTCCTCTACGACAACTTCAGAGAACCAGTGCCGGACACCACCACCCCACCCACCACCGCCGATAAGCCGACCATCTCGACCTGGGAGCCCGCTATCATCGAAGTCATCACCGCGACCATGAAGAAAACCCACTCAGGAACCCCCACGGTCCCCTGCCCACCGCACATATTCCACAGGGCCGCAGCCACCATCGCACCCGAACTAGGACGGGCGATCAACGCCTCCCTCAGATCCAGCATCTGCCCAGTCGACTCAAAATGGGCGGAGGTGAAACCCCTCCTCAAGAAACCAACGGCTAACCCTACGGACCTGAAGAACTACCGGCCCATCTCTCTCCTCCCATTTGCAGCCAAAGTCACCGAGAGACTCGTAAATGCACAGCTGACCACCTACATCAAAGAGAACTCCATCCTAGATGCCTCCCAGTCCGGATTCCGCAGCAACCATAGCACCGAGACCGCCCTCCTAGTCGCCACTGACGACATCCGCATACTACTAGACCAGGGGGAAACACTGCGGCCCTCATCCTCCTAGACCTCTCCGCAGCCTTCGACACCAATTCACATCGCACGCTCGCAGCCAGACTGCACGACGCGGGGATACAAGGAGCCGCCCTCAACTGGATCCAATCTTTTCTCTCCGGCAGAACCCAGAGGATCCAACTTCCTCCCTTCCTCTCCAAACCCACAGAAATCAACTGCAGAGTACTCCAGGGGTCATCACTCAGCCCCACGCTCTTCAACATCTACGTGGCCCCCCTCACCGCCATCGTCAGACAGCATGGACTCCGCATCGTATCCTACGCCGATGACACCCAGCTCATTCTCTCACTCACAAAGAACCCCGAAGACACCAGACTCTGCTTCCAGGAAGGAATGGAAAATGTGGCAGCATGGATGAAAGCACCTGCCTGAAGCTCAACTCAGAGAAGAGTGAGATCCTTATCCTCGGACCCTGCTCCTCCGCCTGGGAAAACACCTGGTGGCCCCCTGCCCTCGGGACCCCTCCCACCCTTATGGGCCATGCTCGGAACGTCGACATCATCCTTGACTCCTACCTCTCCATGACTCGCCAGATCAACTCCGTCGCTTCCACCAGTTTCAACTGCCTGCGCATCCTCCGTAAGACCTTCAAATGGAACCCCCCGGAGTGCAGAAAGACCGTCACCCACACACACATAACCAGCAGACTGGACTACGGCAACGTCCTTTATGCCGGAATCAACAGAACTCTTCTATACAAACTTCAAACCATCCAGAACGCCGCAGCCAGACTCGTACTCGGGACACCACGCCACAAACACATGACCCAACACCTACGAGCCCGCCACTGGCTTCCCGTCGAGAAGAGGGTAACCTATAAACTCCTCACCCACGCCTACAAATCCCTCAACAACATCGGAACCAAATACCTCAACGAGAGAGTATCCTTCCACGTACCCAAGAGGAACCGCCGACCTCGCCCTGGCAGAGGTCCCCCGCATCCGCAGAACCAGAACTGGTGGGAGAGCTTTCTCCTACATCGCAGCCAGAACCTGGAAGGAGCTCCCTCTAAATGTGTCCTTCCTGCACACATTCAGGAAGGACCTCAAGACCTGGCTTTTCGACTGATCTGGAGCCCCTTACCCCCGCCCCCCAGCGCCTTGAGACCCTCATGGGTGAGTAGCACGCTATACAAACCCCTGATTGATTGAGGAGTTGGAGTTTCTGTCACTGTGTTTTGGGGACTACAGCCACACACTGTGGGACTCTTGCTGTCTCATTCTTGGACGAGGTGTTGAGACACTGGTTGCTTGTGGTCACACATTCAGGTGGAGGTATTCATTATAGCTGGGATACCTCTTGTGCCTTTGTGACACAATCATGGTAGGTAGTGTCATACAGCGTAGGGGGGAGTTTGGCAAGGCACAGGATGGAGGATTAGGATAGCTTCCCCAAACAGTGGAACAGTGTTGCCGGCATTCCTCTTGTGGGAGGATGGTGGTCTCGACATTGGCGTGAGGAGGTTGAAGACAGGGCTGCCATTAGAAAATCTGTTACGACATTGTTAGAAAGGATATGCAGATCAGTTCTTTCTGAGCACTGCCATTTGTTTGATGGTAGGGTAAGAGGTTGGAATGCTATTTCTGTTGTTCTAGGTGAGGATGTTTCTAAGCCAGGCCTGCCCTTTTGTCTCTCTCCAATCACTGCTTCAGAACGGCTGATGACCGTCAAATGCAAAAACTAAAACACACTACATTGTGCCTGCGTTGTGGGAGGCAGCCTCAGTGCTACCTGCTGTGAGAAGCATTACTTTACACAAAAGGCTGTGCCTGAAGAGAAGCCTGAGAAGAACACTTGAAAAAAGAACCAACCAAAACCTTCCCAGAGGTGAAGGGGGCATCACCTAAACTCTGCACTGTTAGATGGAGGAGATGAGAGTATGGCTAGTGTGTAGAAGCCTGCCTGCTGAGAGAGGGAAGGAGTCTGCTTGGCCCTGCAGGAGGAGAGGCTGACCAGGTAGAGAAGCTCAGCACATTCCCGGTGTGAACCACACCCAGAAAAAGTGGACTGCTCAAGAGAGCAAAGTCAGGCATGACCCATGCTGTGACTGAGTCTCCTGGTCTATCACTGTGGTGCCTATTGAGAACTACACCCATGAGACGTATCAAATTCACAATTCGTGTGTCCCCCTGGTAGTCTGTGTGGGCCACGGTTTGTTTCTGTCTCCACTGATGGCATCAGAAGCCATGACACTCCAATCTGCCCAGCAGGAGTTGCATCTGCCTTGCCGTAGGACTTGTCTGCAATAGGCCAGTAGAGTGTCGCAACTTCTGAAGACTACAATGGGGGCGGTTGTGGCACAGAGTTGGGTGGATGGTTGCTGTCACACTTAGTATAGGAAGGTTCTTGTCAAACACTGGAATTTGGAGGTATGCTTTTACACACTGGGGAAGGAGTATATCACAGTCAAATGAGTTGCAGTCACAAAGTGTGGGGAGTTTATTGTCACAAGCTCACTGTCACAGGGTGTGGTGCTTTCAAACTGTGCTGTGTGAGTTTGGTGTCACAGTACACGAGATTGCTGTTACATTGAAATCAGGGCTTCTGTCACACAGAGGGGAGGCGGTTGCTACTACACCCTAATAGGTATCAGTTTCTGCCACATACTTTTGAGTGCAGTTTGCTCTCTCACTGGAGTGCATATGCTGTCTGTATACTAGTACTAGATTGCTGTCGCATACTATTAACTGTTACTGTATTGTATCAAAACCACTGTCTGGATGGCCAAGTAAGTAGCCAATAGTTAATAGCTTAAGGTGTATCCTGTGAATCAATAGTGTGTTTAGATGATGTGCATGAAGTTAGGAAATGTGGTCCAAGCACATTGTGAGGCTCCTTATTTTCCTCGTTAGTGTGTTCCATAGTTAGTTTGTCTGTGTAGAGAAATATCTTCCCTCCAAAGCAGAATTTTCCAAATGGGGCATGCTCTGGAGCAGAGTCCATTCTGGATCTAATGGTCATCGTGTGGTTATAGATTCTGAATTTGGATCTTAGTAAGAGTTATTTTACTGTCTCATGGATCACAGAGGGAGCAATGCAGAGAGTTTTGTAAGAGACTTGTCTTGCAATGGTAGCCATTGCAGGGCATAAGCGGCAGGTTTAATGTGGTCACCTCTGCTCGATTTTGCAACGTGTCTGGCTGCGGCAATATGATTTTTGTTTGTTTGTGGTCTGCTGATTAAATCCATAGGGAGTCCATTGTAGAACCTACTGGCATATTCAAGTTGTGGCTCTAAAGTTATCGAGGCCTAGACCTTGTGGGAGAATCCACAGCGAGGAAAGATAAGGTATAGTATTTTCATGGTCACTTGATTCACCTGTTTTTGGGGTCTGTGATTACTCTGAGCATTTTTACTTTCCTCGAGGTAGTCCATTCTGCTGTTGCCATAACATAGTTGGGTCTTTTTTGTCATGAACAAAATGTGAGAATGTCTGTTTTAAAGGAAATGAGTTTTGGATATTACTGTAGCACTTACGTGTCTTCTGCCTGAAGGCATTGGTGGATGGTTGAATTGCTTTTCAGTCTTAAAGAGACTTGGGTTTTGTCAACACGGATACAGTAGGTGAGTTTAAAATAATTGGTATCTCTGGGATTAGGAGCAGGTATGCACTGAAGAGTAGAAGAAAGCTGCTCCACTGCTCGAAGGAATGCTGTGTGACCACACCTCATGGCCAGCCTTCCAGAAGTGAGGGGGCATCACCTGAAGTTTGCACTGTTTGCTGAATGAACTGCAGGTCTGAATAGTGCCTAGAAGCCTGCCTGCTGAGAGAGGGAAGGAGGCTGCCTGGCCCTGCAGGAGGACAGGCTGATCAGGGGCAGCAACCCAAGGGGATGAAGGTGCAGAGCAGAAAGGAGGAAGGATAGAAGTTTTGGGCTCTTTCTGTGTAGCTGGAATAGACCCATTTTAAGGGCTGACCAATGCTCATTGAGGTGTAGAAAGTCTTTGCTTGTGGTTAACAGTGGAAAAGCAAACATAGGTCGACAAAAGGAACAAATGATGGGCGGAATGCAGAACAATGCTAACTTTCACCCCCAGTCACAAAGATCTGGGTTTAATCCATCATTCTTTTGCCCACCACCCCAGTTTGGACTGATTTGCATATGGCTGGGTCCAAACTGGGGTGGCGTGGCGAGCAAAAGAATGATGGATTAAACCCAGATCCTTGTGACTGGGGGTGAATGTTTGCATTTATTCCGTCCATCATTTGTTCCTTTTGCTTTTGTGGTTAAGTGTCACAAGCAGATAACAAGTCAAGAATGAAGACTCCGTTAGAAACAATTGTCTACTTGACGTAGCCCCAGATAGCGGTGTGTGCAGGTTCCCCAGATAGCGGTGTGTGCAGGTTCGGTGCCTCTTCCAGGCTAGTTAATGGGTCGTAGATGTGGATTCTGTTATTAGGTCCCGCCTATGCAGCGCGCAAGCGCTGCTTTGGATTGACCTCTTGGAATCACTCCGGGCTTTTGTGGAAACTCGTGCATGTTCTGCACTGTTTCCAGTGAACCCTCGTGCATGTATGACGTTTACCTTGCGGGAGCGAGCAGCGGCGCCATCTGTCTGCAATTATCGCGCCCGCCTCCGCTGCTCGCTCCTCGCTCCCGTAAGGTAAATGCTGTGCGTCGCTCTAACTTTCGCGGCGACGGGGCCGCACTTGTCTTTTTAGGTTTCGCCAGCGCACATGCGCTGCTCTGCGAGACTTTTTGTAAGGGGCTTCAAAAATCTGACCTGTTTTTGTTTGTGTCACAGGCAATTGGCCTTTGCGCGCGTCTTTCTAAGAAAGACAGCACGCAATTGGGCAAAGGCGGGTGCATGTCCCGCCTTTGTCCCACCCACGGCCTAATGCTTGCGGTTACCCGTACGGGCGCCATCTGTTTTGAATTATCGTGCCCAGACACGGCCGTGATAATAGAAAACAGATGGCTCGCTGTGGCACGCGCGCGTGCTTGGGTTGAGTCGCGCTCCAGCCCCCCACACTTATAGATCATGTGTCCGGTGGTGGTGGACTTGCCCCAATCCACATGGCCAATAATAACCACGTTGAGGTGAGGTTTCGCGGGCGCTTTTTCACCACTCATGTCTGCTGTGATCTCAATCTGTTCTTCCTCTTATCGGGATGTCGGGAATTAACCTTGCTACCGCGCAGCTTTTATTGCCTCTATTCGGGCACGGTGTAGCTGCTGTACGTGACCACGAGAAAAAGAGAGCCAATCACGGAGGCTACGTAGAGTACAGCTGACGAAGATAAACTGTCGCTCTTAAGAAATGAACCAATGACAGAGGTCAGTGAAGGAAGGCAGTTGGAGCCCATAATACTGGACCCGACTCCATTGGTTTTTCGGCCAAGGGTCCTTGCTTGATCAGTAGATACCGGTCGCTGATGAGAGTTAAAAAAAAAAAAAATACACTAATGCTTCTCAGCTGCGTGCAGCTATTGCCCTTTTAACCCGGAATGGTATTGACCGGAATGGTGTTGACTGACTATTTTTTTCTGCTTTTGTGTGTAAAAACCTTTAATCATCTGTATATCAAACGCTGTGGTTTTTTTGGGTGGGGGTGGGCCTGTTCGTGAGGGTGTGTGCTTTTCAGAGTTTTCTAAACCATGTTTTAATTAGATTTAGGTAATCTGATACTAAATAAAATAGGTCTTTGGCACGGCTGTCAACTAATGTGAAACCGATGTCAAAGAGACATAAATGTACGCAGAAAAACACCGTTTGTTAGGTTTTGTTCCCACAGTGTATTTGTATTTTTTTTTTACAAAGATATGTCCAAGTTCCATATTGTGGCACTAAGGTTTTTCTCGATATGTTGGGATACCCTTGAATAATTTTCTTGGTTTACGAATTATGAGTACTTGGAGAGAGTTTGAACATTAGTATCCGTTTTGCATAAAGGTGACTTAGTATCCAGAGGCGAATTGCCATTGTGTACGTGTGCAAACTCTTTTTAGGATGGTGGCAGTACCTTTGGTCTAAAACACACAGAGCATTCCACTTTACCCCTCTGGATCGCATGTAACTGGTTGAACAGATATCCTCCACCTCCGTCATCTCAGAGTGTCAGCTGCTGACTTCCTCCCTCCCCGGTTTCTTCCTCTTCACTTCGCCTGGCGCGGTACGATCCACATCTGCTGGCTTGCCATCCAAGTGGAACAAAGCATTTTAACCACCACAAACAGTGCCTAAAAGTACTGCACAGCCTGCTCCTCGCATCATAATTACACAGATCACATGGCACTGTGGGAAGGACGGCCGCGTCGGCCCACGCGTCCCCCTCTTCCTTTGTTTGCCCATTAGTATTCTAATGGCAGTCATCTTCTTTGCACCAGCTTGCTATCCAGGTTAGGAGCTGCTCAATGCTCCCTTTCGACGGCTGCGAAGTCCGCTATATTTCTGCCTCTCTGGTTCTAAAAAGTTGGGATTTGCAATATTTGAAATTTTGCACACTTTTATATCCATGAACAGCCCCAAATTTTGACTGACTCGTATTTCCTTAGGCAAATTTCAACAGAACACAGCCATGAGCGTAGCTATGATGTTTTAATCCCTAAAGCTAGAAAGGACAAGCATTGGCATAGCCAATAGGTCTCGCCTTTGGGACCTTATAAGTATTTAGATATTCAGCACAATATCCTTGGTGCAACAACATTAACTGTTGCATGGTTAAACACTTATAAGGTCCCAAAGACGAGACCTATTGGCTATGCCAATGCTTGTTTTCTTTGGTTTCAACTTTGCCCACTGTGTGTCATTGCTGCCATCTATCCTGGCACTGATGTCTTTATTTGTGCCTAGCCTAGTAGAAGGCTGGTGCAGTGTTGTGACTCCATCTTCCAGCTGATTGCTGTGGGTCTGTCTAACAGTGCGGTTTCGAACCGTTTGCTAATAACTTCTTATCTCCAGCTTGCATTCCTTCAGAGTTGTTTTATGGGGGTTTTGTTTTACAAATGCAGCTCAGACGGTTACATTTTAACGCTTCCGGCCCACCAACTGCTGAGGCAAATTACCCATCTTTTTTCCACTAAACCATTTATCAAGTCCATTCTAGTTGCTACTACATCTGCTGTTTCCGAAGAAAGCTTGTTTAGCAAAAGTATTTTAGTTACTAGTGGTCAGTGGTTAAAATTGCGCTGGGCAAAAAGTTTTTTTTTATTTTCTCTTATTAATCGTAGTGGCTTTACATTATCTCTCTGAATGTAATGTATTGCTGGTTTTGACGTACTTAATTCCATCGATATAATTGTCCCAGTGCTAAAACGTTGGGTTTTTGTTGAGCTTGCCTTGAAACACTGTACCTGTCCTGTGGTTCTCGTCTTACCAGTATTCATTTCTCTGCTTGGGTTTCTACAGCAAACGTCACATGCAGTTTCCTGTTCAAATAATTTTTCCTTTGAGTGTAGGATCATAGCCTGATTTTAAATCTTGTACTGTATTGTGGGTGCATTACTCATTGTAGTTATCAATGGCGTGATTAGTGTCAACATGACACCCTGCCTGTGCGGTAAATTAGTTCTCAAATATCGTCAAATGTTTTTGATTCTACATTTAGGAATAGCGCATTCAGCCCGGTTAAAATAACGATCTCCATCCAGCACATGTGCGGGTGCTATCTACGTTTGCACCCCAATGTGTACTGTGTAATTTTGCTTCCCTAATAAGTTCGCTGTTATATCCACTGGTAGCGTCTGCAAAATGTGGTCAGAGCACATCATGAACCTGGAGTGGCGACCCTGCTAATCGTTTTAATGCTCATATGTGCCAAACTTGTTTCTCTTGCACCTCCCAGATTTAGGCAAATTTATTGCCATCTTCCAGGGAAAAATATTTTTGACAATGAAATTGAAAATCTAAAAAAACCAAGCTTTGGTAAAGCCAATTAGGTCTCTCCTTTGTGGCCTATGCCTTTGATGATGCCTTTTGGAAATGCTGTGCAGCATGACCGAAGCAGAGGGGAAAAAAGCATTGACATAGCCAATAGGTCTCGCCTTTGGGACCTTATAAGTGTTTAGTTATCCAGCACAATATCTTTGGTGCAACAACATCAACTGTTGCATGGGTAAACACTTATAAGGTCCCATAGGCGAGACCTATTGGCTATGTCAATGCTTGTTGCTAAATGATCTGGCTTTGATTAGGATGCAAGCTAGTTGTTTGTTAGAACAGGTGGTCAGGTGATTCCTGATGGTCTAGATGAGAATGACTATCACTCCTGCCAGAGTGGCAGCGGAGGATGAAAGGATGGGGTTGAGCAGGGCCATGAATCTAATGCATCAGCTGACGGGGGGGGGGGGGGTCAGTTGACTCCGCTGGTTGGTGCCTCTGGCTGGGTGGAACAGGCGAAATCGATAATTGCTCTTTGCTGGGAGGTTGCGGAGAATGAGAGGACTGGTTCAGTACGTCCCAGGGCAAAAGGTATTGGTTGTTCAGAACTCTGCTGACTGTTCATGTGATTGCTGTGGCTGGGGTATCAGCAGAGAGTTTGAGCACGGAGTAGCAGGGGGTTCTTCAAGCTGAGTAGCAATTCAATGGAGATAGGAAGAGTAAGGAGGAAGGAGTACTGGGTGAACGGGGGGGGGGTGACAAGTGACGGATTGATCAATAAAGTCACAGGAGAGATGTGTGACCGTGGCAGTGGCAGAGAAGGTGTGATGGAAAAGATAGGATATCAGTGGGAAAGGTTTGCTTGGATAAGAATGAAATCACGAGGTGTCACACGAAAAGCACGTAGGAGAGTGTGCACGTGTGTGTGTCTATTTAAATAACAAAACAGAGTGCTCCAAAAGAAGAGGTTTTTCAATCAGGGCCTCGTGTTTTTTAGGTCTGGCTTGACAGTGCATCTGTGGGCAATGCTACACAGCATGGGCAAACCACACCAACAACGCCAGTAGGTCCAGTCTTTTCTGTTGTGCGTGTGTGTGGTAAGCTCGAACTGTTACTTCGAAGACTGATGGGAGCGCAGGGTGTATTTGTGGTTACGCTGCTGCTGTCAGTGCTGTACCTGTGCCCGAGAGTAAGGATTGCACTGCGGAATCCCAGACACTGCTTGTTCTCTATGATACAAGGAAGCTTGAAAAACAATTTCACTAAATAAAAGAAAAAGAAACCATTTCTTGTTTTGTGTTTGAGACTGGATCATTCCACAAAGTATACCCACTGTCGAACACCGATGTTGTGACTTAAATCACTGATTAGTCCCTCAAGCTTTTCAGGTTCTAATTTGACAGCGATGTATGTTATCAGATTTTACAGATGAGTATTGACACTCAGCCATAAATTGACCAATGACTCAATGTCCTCAAGGAGATTGTTCGTTAGTAGTGGCTGTACTTTTAACAAATCTTTGCTTTCAGGTGTGTTAGTTCCATGAATCTACTGAAGTAAACCCGTATTACGATCCCAAGAATTAGGGGACATATTATCAAGAAATGGCGTTAAGATTATCGGCGATAATGGGCTTGATAATATGCCCTTGAGAATTCCAATAGAAGCCCATGTTCTAGTGTCAACATGGGCTTCTATTGGAATTCTCTGCGGCATATTATCAAGCCCATTATCGCCACTTTAGCAGCAGTTTTCTGCCGCTAAAGCGGCCATAATTTTAACGCCATCCTTGATAATATGCCCCAAAATAGGTTCATTTTTTTAAAATGAAACCGCGTGGTTGTTGTAATGTCTTTGGGCAGACGAAGTCACTTGGTACCAGTACACATGTCGATGTTGCAGACGGTCACATGTGTGTGAGCTGTGGGACACTGTGGTTTCCAATGGACATGCTGCTCACACACCCCACTGTCTCCTTCCCTCTTACAGGCACGTGCATAAAATGCAACAAGGGCATCTACGGGGTGAATAATGCCTGCCAGGCTCAGGACAGCCTCTACCACACCCAGTGCTTCGTGTGCGCTACATGCGGTGAGTGAGGGGACGGGGCGCCGTGTTTGGGGGCGTCAGAAACCGTGTACCTGGGATAGGGATTTAGGGTTGGAGAGACGGCTTCACTTGTCTAGAAAGGCGAGGGGGAGAGAGACTGAGACTGGTCGGGCGCAAAAGGTGCAGCGTGGAGGGAGGCGGGGACAAGGATGGATTATGAGGAGGCAGGAAGACAAACATTCCACACATTCACAGCCCGTTACGTCATCCCCTCCCTCACAGGTCCCTGGTGGCCCCGTCAAGACTGCCATCTACTCTGCCGGCGGGCGCAGTCATCACCACTTCTAGGGCCCGATTCACAGAACTAACTTAAGACAAAATCCTAAACTTACTACCATTTTGGTATTCACAGAAGACACTTACTCATATTGGTATTCACAGAAGGCACTTACTCACTTTGGTATTCACAGAAGGCACTTACTCATTGATGAGGAAGTGCCTTCTGTGAATACCAAAATGAGTAACATACTCATTTTGAGTAACTTACTCATTTTAGTACTCACAGAAGGCACTTACTCATTGATGAGTAAGTGCCTTCTGTGAATACCAAAATGGTAGAAGTTTAGGATTTTGTCTTAAATTAGTTCTGTGAATCAGGCCCCTAATTCAGAGTTGCTCGTCTTGGTCCAGTGGGCACATTTGGGCGCCATTTCCTGCCCTTGAGGGATCCTGTTAGTCAAAGGTGCTCTACTGTGACTGCAATTTGGAGCCTATTTTGACACGTGGGCGCTCATCTAGGGCCTTCGACTTCCGGTCTGCCCCTAGGTGCCCTGTCAGCTTCTGGACGCCCTCTTAGAGTTCGAGGCATCTCTCAATATAATCTCCCGTATGTCTTCTAACACATTACACTTTGATCAGTGAAAACTGAAATTATTTTCTTCCTTGCAACCTCCCCTCACTGTTCCTCTCCCCCCTCCAACTTTTCCCCCTTGACACCTCTTTCCCCTCCTCATCAAAATCTTCTCATCATCTTCGATTCAAAATGTCTGTTCCAGCCACCAATAATCAATTTTCAGTGCCAATTTCATCCCATCTGGGCCACCGTTGGTCCAGCATGCTGATTGCTCTTTCTGCCTTTTCGCTTGTGCTTGCCCCTCAAACATCTTAACTCTGACACTTGTCTTCTTTTTACCCTCCCATGCCCCCACATGTCAACTCTCATCACTTAATCTTTCTTCTTCGTCTTCCTTTCTCCCGTCGCCAATTCCGCTTCTTATGAATGGTCTTTACATATGTTCAATGTCTGCTCCTCCACCCCTTATTCTACTTCTCCCGTTCAACTCTTCGTTCCTTCTTGCTCCCTACTCTTTGCCCCACAATCCCCTCTTTAGGCTGGTCCCCCCAGCACCTCTTCAGGTGTGCACACTCAAACCTTTTGCTATTCTTGTGCATAAGCTGCCAAACTCCTGTATCTGTTAGCTCCTCTTTCACGTTGCATCTTTTTCTGGCCTTTTTGAGCATTCTATTTTTGTGTTGTAATTCTTTATTAAAACTTTTACATAAGATTTCATCATGAAGACAATGAGTTCAGTCAAATTTTGAGCATTCTTAACAGTTCCTAGGTTTCTGTCTGCCATGACCTTTATAGACTGTCTTTAAAGCATGTTTAATACTTTCTAAGGAGCGCTGACTATTCTGCTTACAGAATAGTCCAGTGCTAGTCACGTGCCGTCCAAGAGATACATAGCTAGGTATCAGGGGACTGACGCCTAGTGAGGGACCTCTGGCTTTGGGCAGGTCGATAAGCCCAGGTTTTAACAGTGTTGGTCTGCCAGAAGTAAGGGCGAACCCTCACAGTAGTCCTCATGATACCAACACTAGATAGTGCCTAAGCAGATGGTGCCTTCAAGAAAGAGCCCCGAACGGAGGAAAAAGCTCTTGCCAGACCTTGCCAGGTAGGTCGCTCCCCCCGCTGCAGCTCCAACAGCGCTCGTGTGCCCCCCGTGCCCAGTGTCCGCTGTGCCCAGCTTTTGCTTCTGTTCCTGTGTGCCTGTCCATTTAGATTGTTCCACTGTGTGCCCATTTTTCCCTTTTTTCCCTCTCGCTCGCAGTTCCCTTTTCTGTTCTGGACCATCCTCTCTCGCATTTTCCCGCCGCTGCTGCCCCTGCGGCCCCGCGCCCATTCGCTAACCCCTGCCACCCGCCTCCCGCCTCCCGCCTCCTAGCTGCTCCTCCCTCCCTCCTCCCCTTAAATGGCGGCCGCACCTAAGGCAAGCCCGTCTGCGCCTGTCTGAGCTCGTCTGCGCCCGTCCGCACCCAGCGCCAGACCCCCTGGCCCCCGCACCAGCCATGAAGACCGCCTCCGCTACGACGCCAGCACCCTTGTCGCTCTCAACCCAGGAAGGACCCACACATGCTGCAAAGCTGCCCCGAAGCGCACCCACGGTCCCTTCGCCTGCCGGAACTGCAGCTTCTCCTGCCTCGAAGGCGCCGAGACACCCGCCACGACGGAACCCAACCAGCTCAGATGCATCCTGATCAACACCCGCTCCGCACGCAAACACGCCGTCGAGCTCTGGGACCTACTCGACACCGCATCCCCGGACATCGCCTTCCTGACTGAGACCTGGATGAACGAAGCCTCCTCCCCAGACATCGCCATAGCCATCCCCGAAGGGTACAAGATCACCCGCAGAGACCGCACCAACAGAGCCGGAGGAGGAATCGCCATCGTCCACAAGAAGACCATCAGGGTCTCAACAAATACCAACGACACTCTCAACACCGCCGAACACATGCACTTCCAGATCCACACGGACCCCAAGACCACCCTAAGAGGCACCCTCGTCTACAGACCGCCCGGACCCCGACCACAGTTCTGCGACTCCATCGCCGACTTCATCAGCACGCACGCGCTGACCTCCACCGACTATATCCTCCTCGGCGACCTAAACTATCACCTGGAGAACAACAACGACAGCAACTCCTCCACCCTGATCGACAACCTCGCCAACCTCGGACTAAAACAGCTCGTCACGACGCCGACCCACATCGCAGGTCACACGCTTGATGCTATCTTCTCCTCAAGCCCCCATGTCGCCTTCAGCCACGCCTCCGAACTCACCTGGATAGACCACCACTGCATCCACTTCACAAACCCCTCACACACCACCGCACCCTACAGGTCCCCCGCCGCTGCTGTGGCAAAGTCACTGAGGAACAACTACAGACAAACCTCGCACTCAACCCACCGACCAACCCCACCAACCCCGACGATGGTGCACGCATCCTCAGACGCTGGATGGATGACTGTGCCAACACCTTAGCCCCGCTGAAAAAGCCAACCAACAGAGACACCAGCAAGAGAGCCAGCTGGTTCACCCCGGAACTCCTAGCATCAAAACGCACCTGCCGGAAATTGGAGAACAATTGGCACAGCGAAAAGACGCAGGACAACCGTGCTGCCCATAAAGACGCCATCCGCAACCACCACCACCTCATCAGGACCGCCAAAAGGACCTCCTTCAAAGACCGCCTCGACAACAACGCACACAACAGCAAGGAGCTCTTCAACATCGTGAAGGAACTCTCCAACCCCAGCTCCAGCGCCAACGACATTCCACCATCGCAAGCCTTGTGCGACTCCCTCGCCTCCTTGTTTCACCGCCAGATCACCGACATCCATGACAGCTTCAACCCCCGGACGACCCCCACAGGCCGAGCCACGCCGGATCCCCCGCACCCCATCGACCACGACTCCCTGACTACCTGGGCCAACGTGAGCATCGAGGAAACAATCAAGACCATGGGCACAATCCACTCCAGCTCCCCGTCTGACCCTCTTCCACACCACATCTTCAACAAAACCGGCAGCTCCATCGCACCCCACCTGCGCAACGTCATCAACCTCTCCTTCGAGACCGCTACCTTCCCTGAGAGCTGGAAACACGCCGAGATCAACGCCCTACTGAAGAAACCCAAGGCGGATCCAAGCGACCGCAAGAACTTCCGGCCCATCTCCCTGCTTCCATTCCCAGCGAAGGTCAATGAGAAGATAGCCAACATCCAGCTCACCCGTCACCTCGAAGACAACAGCATCCTGGACCCCTCCCAATCAGGATTCCGCAGCAACCACAGCACCGAAACCACCCTCATCGCCGCCACAGACGACATCAGGATTCTACTTGACAACGGCGAGACGGCGGCCCTCATCCTCCTGGACCTCTCCGCCGCCTTCGACACCGTCTGCCACCACACACTACGCACGCGCCTCCACGACGCAGGGATCCGAGACAAGGCCCTGGACTGGACCACCTCCTTCCTCTCCGGCAGAACTCAGAGAGTCTGCCTCCCCCCGTTCCGGTCCGAGGCCTCTGAGATCATCTGTGGCGTCCCTCAGGGATCCTCCCTCAGCTCGACGCTGTTCAACGTCTACATGGCACCACTCGCACGCATCGGCCGACAGCACGACCTCAACATAGTCTCCTACGCCGACGACACGCAACTGATCCTCTCCCTTGTTGCAGGGATTCTGCTCATGCACAGAACTATGTGCAGGAAACCAGGACCTTAGTGAATTGTGGTGTACCAAAAACTCACCTCAGTACCCAGAACCCCTATCCGACCAGCATCAGTGTCCCATTCGTTATCTGTATTCTCTCGGAGGTCCCAATTTATAGACAACCCAGAACAAGCGACTTAGTGTACTCTCAGGAATGGTGGGAATCAGAAATACCTGTTCGTTATTATTCTCATATCAGTCCACAACAAGAGTAATCAGAGACACGGTAAAGTTTAAAAGGTTTATTTTATAAACTACGTGTCCTAAGATGCAGTACTTTGGCTAACATAAGCAGACAAATGATTATAATTAAAACCATCAGCATTGTTACAATACCACAGAAAATGAAGGGAGAAATCATATTACAAATGACAGTGGAATACAGCCACCTTCCCTTCGCTAGTAGGCTAGTATTATTATACTAATAGAAGGTCTCTAATCTTGAATGGGGAACCCCATACCGTAAAGATCGGCTTAGGTGAATCACATCACAGGATCAGCTTTGCTCTGCGCCTGGAAATGTTCTTCTCCAGAATGTGTTTCTAACGCATGCCAACAGTAATATTAAAGGCTCTCGACACCCAGGTATTTGCAGCTGTGTGCATATTATGGCTAGAGAGTGGGCCGATCAACCTGAACTCAAAAACATACATTGTCTGGCAGCTCAGAGTGTTTTGCACACAATGCTCAGACCAAGGTCGCAGTGCACGTCTAGGGATGTGAACAACAGACAGTTCTCATGTGAAGAAAAGGCAAGCAAGCAGTTTTCAAATAATATGTCTCTGCAGTGTCGTGTGCAAAAGCAGCAAAAGTGGCAAGATGGCTTTTCTAACATCTAACGCGCTCATGCTAACATAGCAATGTATGGATCTAAACGCCTGCACTACACCCCCCCTTGATCGGACCACGAACAAATAGGGTTACAAAAAGGAACGCAGAGTTCAAGTTCGACAGAGCGGAACCAAGTGCAAATAAAGAGGAGTGAAAGTTCAAAACAACTGTAAAAAATCAAAAAAATAAAGGGAAAAAAGAAAATGGTAAGTCAATACATCATGCAAAGGCTCAACGAGCCCAGATGTTGGAACACACAAAAAGTGTGTGGACTGTGCAAGGGAAGCTGGACGCTATCCAATTTATTCCATCAATGTTTAAGCACAGTACGTAGCGACAGCTTCCAAGAGGAAGTCATTGGAATGAGTTGCAAAAGTGTCCGCCATCCAGTCTAATAAGGTAAACGAACATACATGTTCTTCGACCACTGGAGCCTCTAGCACATTCAGAGGACAACTGGCGTGTTCTTCAAGATAACTTCTTGCCAAGAAGTCATACGCTGCCGTTCCGATGTCCCAATTCCCTAGGACTCCATGTGCCGCTCCACAGGCCATAATCCTAACACCAGAACAGTCCAACTCATGAGCCACTAATGGACTCATCAGTCGATCATAATCCGGGGCAGGAGACACCGAGTTTGACAAGCACAAATCCAGAGCCCATTCGAAAGGACAATCTAGGCAATGAAAAACAGGTTGTATGCATGTAAAGTAGGCAAACCGGAAGGATAATCCATAGGCTATGCTCAGGGTAGCCAGTGGTTAAGTTCCATAATATTCAAGCATCCGGTTACGAAGATGGAGCAGCCGGGACAGGCTGTCGCCTGACAGAAAGTGTGCAGCCATTGCGCAGTACGCAGACCAACAGCAGCACGCCAGCCGTGAGGGCGAGAATCAACGGGAGCCGTCCAAAGACGCTGGAAAAAATAGAATGAAAAAAGGCCGGTATCACACCAAAAATAGTTTGGAAGGAGGTCACGAGGCCGGAGCCCACAATTTTGAAAAAATGCGCCAAGCCAGTTGTTGACAAGGCGTTAAATATAGTTTGAAACAGGGCACCAAAATGAAGTGGGAGATCAGTATTTGAAAGTGCCTGCACCTCGGTACGGGTTTTGGCTACGTGATTGACAAATGTTTCACGGGACGAAGTCAGAGCGACTTCTTTTTGAGACAATAGAGCCCTTATTCTGCTCATCTTGTTGAACTCTGCTTTCAAGGTTGGAATGGGAGGCCAGATGGATACATCCAGCCACCCATGCGGGGGTGGGAAAAGGACATTTTTACAGCAGACTACTCTCTGTGATACAGTCACAATGTAAGGAATTCCCACTAGCATCCCACAGCAAGCCTCATTATTTAAAAGCAAATAACTACCGTTAGCTAACAACGTGAAAGAGGGTGTAATAGCTGGCACTGGAATCCCTTTCAGGACGCATGCTAAATTAGGCGCTTGCTCATTGCACACGCCATGCAATTGGATGTGCCTACAAACTACAGCGTGATCAGGTGTGGAAGAGCATTCCTCACCCTTCAAATAAACTTATTTACCTTCTCTCATGCACCTGTATGTAAATGGGAGTGACCATACTTCATGAAGGAAAGCAGTACCCAACGGTTCATATCTGCCTAAGGCATAATGCTTCATGCACAAACTGAATTTAAACAAAGGAAATGGCAATGTGATTAACCCGTGGATAAGCCACACAGCTGTGTTCAATTCGGCCACTGAGAAAGGCAAAGGTTCTAACTTTTCAATATGCAGTAATGAGTATGTTGCATCTTTCATGGACATGAATTGTTGTTTCGCAGTTAGATTAAAAGGAAGGAATAAAGATGAAGTATTCATATAGTCCCAGGGGACTTTCCCAGCCTTTAATGTTTGCAAAGTCCATGCAAACTGCATTATAGAACGCAATTGATTCTGACCATGATACAAAACAGACACATCATCCTGCACAATATCAAAAACAGATGAAACAATATTATCTAATGTGTAAATTCTGGAAGAAAGGGTGTTAATGCTATTATCTATAACAGCTAGCATTTTTTCCATATTGGCTTGATCAATAGCTCTCAATCTGAGAGCAGCTTCAATTTGTGATAACTTCCAAACCTCGTTAGAAATAGCATACACCCATCTTTTGGACCTGCCACCCACAGGACCCTTAACAAAATCATTCAAATCTATTTTGTCATGTAATTTAGATAAATGAACTTTAACAGATGCCAAGGTGGAATGTTGCAGCCAAGACTGGCATAACGTCCCCACAGAGTAGGTAGTAACAGAATGAGAAGATTCAAAGCGGGGGTCTACACGAACCTGCGTATGCCCAGGCTGCAGATCCAAAAAACGATGTTGACAGGCATCTGAGCTCGTCTGCCAAGTCAACCATCCTTCCGAATTTAATTTGGAAATATTGAATGATGTGTTAGTAAGGTATGACTGCAACGCATCAAGGGACAGATCTGTATGATTATCCCAATGTGGGTAAGCACCCAGATCTGGAATAGAGGGGGAAGTCAGCTTTTTAGAAGTAGCCAATCCAAAACAGGTGGTCTGAAAAATAGTCGAATTCAAAAATAATATGTGGTTCGGGATGAGGCAGGCACGATGCAAAGCTTCTGTTCCTTGTACCTGCCATGGTTTAGAACCCCAAACAGATTTAAGATCAATAGTATCTTTCCACAGATCATAACCCCTGACCGCTAAATCATCTATAAAGGATTTGGAATACAATAATTTAGTGTGTGTCAGCCTAACCTTCGAGGCAGACTCCGCTGCCATTTTAAAATAAAAGGCGGCAGGTTTTGAAACACCGAAATCAGTAAAATAGGCAAATTTGTTCACCAATGTGCTGGAGCTGCCTAACATTGGCGTTGAACAATGTTCCCATTGTGTATAATTCACAAAATTACGAAACGTATTGGCTTTATGTAGGAAATGATTGCCATAATGTTGATAGCAAAACAACTCCTCGTAATTAGCAGTGTCTAAATGCAAATTTTCAGCATCAAAAGTGGCATAATATTTCAAATTAGAAAACAGTGCTTCTATGGCCTGAACGTCCCAATCATCAGAGCGGATGCTTTGTTTAACCACATCACCCATAGAAACACAAAATACATTCGGAACATTAATAACCTCAGTGGGTCCATGAATTTGAAATTTAACAGCATCCCACGCAATCCCATCTAACACAGGCCAGGCAGTAATATTCACAAAAGTCTGGTCTCTCTTCATGATGTTTGATCAGGAGTGGGGGGCCAAAGTTCCATCAATTAGTCTAATTGTAGATCTTTCTTTTAGGTAGTGTCCGTTCACAAGACGAAAAAATACCACCACAAATCCGATGGACATAAATAAAAAAATACATATGAGCATCAACCAAATGTAAGTCCAAGGGGGAATCAAAAAATTTCTTTTAAACCAAACAGCAAAAATAGAAACTTTTGATGGGGCCCTGGAAGTCATAGAGTTAGTATCAAAGGAGAAACGTGACTGGGTAACTGCGGTTGATTGTAAAACAGGCAATGTTACATCTGCAGGATAAGCATACTCAGTATCTTCAGGTAGACCACCAGCCGGTGGTAGCAACAAAGGATCAGCAACTGTATGCATCTCGATGGCAACATCAGGCATGGTGGTAGAAGCCAGAGCCAAAACAGAATTTCTCAGCATCGCAGGGCAAGAGACCGCTGGAGTCATACTAAGAAGAATCAGCCACTCGCTGTAGTTTGACATTGTCAATGGAGATGTACCTGTTATCCTTGCGACCAGGAAGTGGAGGTAAAATGACTGTTCTTGTACCCTGCACGCCAAGCACTGGAACCCGGGGCACGATAAGAGGGGCCGAACTCCTTCTTGTTCTCCACCTTCTCACGGACCAGGTCACCAACTCGAGGTAGCCAGCCGACTACTGGAATCTGAAGCGCAGCATCAGATGTGGAGGGCAAGTGTTCCTTCGCGAGACTGTCTCTGGTCTCTTGTAGACTCTGTAACACAGCACAGTGATCATCTACGTCAAAGGGTGAGGCAGACGCCGCCATGTCTAGACCATCAAGTTCCGGGACAAACATTTTTATGCCAAAGAGCATCATGTATGGGGTTCGCTCACCCAGAGACCTTCTAGGGAGATTATTAAGTGCACGTTGAACGTTAAACAGATGGGCAAACCAGTTCCGGCCAGTGCCTAAAACCCTAGCTGTCAAGGATTGCTTTAAGTCATGGTTCATTCGCTCCACGACACTATTACCCTCAGGTCGGTATGGAGACGAAAATTTGACTTGGACCCCCAAGGATTTCATGGCTTCTTTGTACGCCTTAGAGGCGAACGCAGGGCCCTGATCAGAATGAAAGGTACCACACGTAAAAATTCCCACAAAGACACGCAAATCCCTTATGACAGTACGAGCATCAGCACTCCTTTGTGGCCATACCCAAAGAAAGCGTGTGCACGAATCCACTGCAACTAAGATATACTTGTACGCAGTATCAGAGGAGAAAGGACCGCAGTGATCTAGATAAACACACCCAAGTGGTTTATTAGATATGTATAACTGAGTTTGTGGTGGGCGCGCAGCAGTTGAAGGTTTAATCTGCTGGCAAATGTCACAATCAAGAACATAAGTGCGAGCCTGTTTATATAACCCGCGCCGCCAGTAACGTTGTTGTAACAGAGTAACAGTTGCTGCAACGCCGGCATGGGCAGAGGCCATACCCTCGTGAGCCGCTGTTATCAGGGATGGTCTGCAGTCCGTGTTGGGAATCAATCAGTCACCACCGTCGTTAATTCTCACTAATGGGACGTTATCAGGACTTAAGTGATAATGGTAACGAGAAAGGAAACCTCTCGGGTAATTACTTCCCTTCTCTGTAGCAGCAGGAGCTGCCTTAAAATGTCATCATCGATCTTACTTTTGGATCTTGTAACAGCTGCTACTAGATATGTCGCCACTGCTGTTTTCGCTGCCTCGTCAGCCAAGCTGTTGCCGACAGCGTGGACACTAACTCGCTGGTGACCAAGAGTGTGAATTACATTCACGAGAGGCAGATGTTCTTTAAGTTCTGCCACTCGAACCCAAAGCATTTTATGCTTAATTGTGCTACCTTTGGAATCACAATATTCATTTTGAGACCAAAAGAATAGATTGTCGTTAAAAGAATGAACACAGTAAAACGAGTCACTCACTATAAGAGTAGTAACCCGAGGATCAGCAAAGTTCAGTGCAAGCACCAGAGCACGGAGCTCTGCCAATTGTGCGGTACAATCACCCAATGACTGCGTATGCACAACATCAGACTTGAATTCTTCATTCTCGAAAGTACCTGCAACAATTGCACAAGCTGCTGAATAGGCGTGCTTCGATCCCGTCGCCGGCTGCGCCGAACCGTCCGCATAAATGACACAATGGTAATCTTCGAGCGGGCGCAAAGACAGAGGAGCCGGATGAACGAACTCATATTGCAAGTACTCCTGCGTCTGTAATGAGGCATCAAAGATATAAGTGACATCTGGCGATGTCAGAGAAGTGGCCCATTGTATCCAACGTGGATGCAAAGCTTTTGAATTGGGTACACTGGCTTTCGTCACTGCCTCTAGGGCAGGATACGGTGTGACCACCAACATGCGTTTTCCTTGCGACAGCGCTCGTTCTTTAACAATCGGCATCTGCACCGCAGTCAAAACTTTTTCGACTGAGGAAAAGCGCAATTCAGCCTAAGTGTACAAGTGTGATTTGTAGGCAATGGGGACTGTGTCGCCCTCATTGAACGTTAAGTACGTGAAACCCACTGCGCCTGGCACAATTCTTATTACCAGGTTTGTGTAGTTATCGCGTGTCAGTAAGTATTTCGAAGCAAGAAGATCAGTCTGCAAAGATTGCAAAATAGCTGAATGCTCTGGCAGCCAGCTCAATTTGGAAAAAGTAGGTTGTACCAAGGCATATAGCAGCTTGATACGCTGGGCATAATCGGGAATGTACGTACGACCGAAATTCAGAAAGCCCAGCAAAGATTGTAATTTTTTCAGTGTTGTTGGAGCACGCATACATGCACACTTCTCCAGGAAGTAAGGAGCTAACCCTCGACCTTCATTATTGAGCTCGTAGCCCAAGAACAGCACTGTATACTCTGCAATGTGAGACTTAGCAAAGTTGAATTTGTAACCGAAGTCTGCAAACATAACAATAATGCAATCAACGCGACACTGATGCGGCCACAACTCGTCATCTGTGAGATAGATATCATCAACATACGAGTACGCATCAGGGTCAATACTCTCTAACTGAGAGACAACACGTGCGGCAAAGACGCCAGGGCTGTTTTTATAGCCCATGGCCAATCTTTTAAATTGTGTTTGCTTGCCACCAGAAGTAAACGCTGTCCATTGACTACTAAAAGAGGACAGGTTATGGCTGTAAAAGCCATTTGATATGTCAAGTGTGGTTTTAAACCTTTTTCTCACGAGACTATCAACGAGGGCAGAACTGTGGGTATTCTGTACCGCGCACGTCCGGCAATGAGAGTTCAAATGCCGGTAATCCAAAACTTGGCGGTACGACCCATCAGGCTTCGTTACAGTGAATAAAGGATTGTTCATTGGTGACACACATGTTTCAATAGCACCCTGATATTACAATTGCTCAAGGATTTCCGCGACGTGAGATCTAGCTTTGCGGCACATGGGATATTGGGGCTGCGGCTGGGGCATGGGCCATAAAGGAATCTCATGGCTTGGAGACAATTTATCCCACCCAACCTGAGTACGGTACAAAGCCGGAGCAAGCACCTGAGCCCACTCTTCGGCAAACCTTTCAGCGTGCTCCTTTGGCACTGTGTGCGCAAAGGACGGGAGGATTACCTCCTCCCCTCTAGGAACATCTAAAATGAAAGCCGGGGGCCAGTCCTCCTCTGCCAAGAGAATGTCATAGGAAGAGGTCAGATTATCCCAAAAAATCCCTTGTATTGTACGTTGTATGTCACCTTTAATTAAGAGGACTATGTCATATAGTCTGTCAGGGGGAGCCACTCTAGTGTCAGCAGTTTCTACAGTAATGAACGTGTCAGTTGCTGTCGCCTCCAGAAATGGACGCAGTGCTTGCCGCACTACTGTAACCTCCGCTGCGCTGTCGAGCAGCGTTAGTGCCCATGTTAGGTTCCGAAGCTGCGTCCGCACTATCTGTGGCATACCTCGCTGTTAGCGCAGCAACCTTCTTCTTCTGAAACAGGGGACGTTGATGTGCAAACTCGTCCTGCTTGCCTTTACCGTCAGTCTGACGGGGTTGCTCACGTCCTTGTTGGGCACCCCGACCTTTGCCACGTTCTCCGCCACCGGACTGTGAGGCCGATGTTTCCTGTGAAGAACGAGGAGAACGTTGTTCAGTAACCTGAAATCTATCAGGTGACCTAATACTAGTGCGATCGCGCAAATCGTATGTGCGTTCACCAGTCGGCTGTACGGGAGAGGCAGGGCGAGACCCCCGTTTCTGTTGCTGCTTCCCCTGTTTCTTTTTTCGCCAATTTTGTTTAGGAAAAGTTGGACGATCGTCTTTGACAGACGAACTCACCTTAGTCTGCTGTATTAAGTCAGGAATGACTACAGTTGGTTTAATCCCTAAGCTACTGCGGCCGATAGTTCTATAAGCTTCCGCAATAATTTTAGGCAACTCTTTGGGCTTGACGAGCTCATCAACGCGGGCTAAGCCATTAGCCACTTGGAATTGCACCGCATCTCCCTTGAGATTACCAAGGACGAGAGAGGCAACTACGTCGAACACACCGACAAGCCGCATTCCCAACTCTACAGCCGCCTCCAGACCGTAGTTATCTTGAACACGTTTAATAACGGAGGGAAGCACAGCCATAGACGGGGTGCCGAAGCACTTCGAGTAGACTGCGGCAAAGACCTTGCCCCAGTTGTCACAATCGGACACTTCTGGGATTAAGTCGTTCTGCAAACTAATGGTGAGGATCCTGTGTTTCTCCACAGAGGTAGAATGCAGAAATACCGCTTCCAGTTGGTCAAATTTCTCAGCAAGCCAATAAGGTAAATCATCCTTATTCTGGGGGCGCTTGCCCATTACCGAATTAACCATGACGGGACTAATAACAACCGCGACTTGGTCAGCTGGTTTTCCCGCAACAGCAGGTGCCCCCACCTGCATGTTGCGTGAAACATATTGTACTAAAGCCCTATATACTGTAATAAGGGCTGTATGGAGTACACGCAACTCATCCACCGCGACTGTCAAATAGCGGGGATGAGGCGTAAATCCGGCCAGCACCGGCCATGTGGCCCCTGGAATTGACAAAGGGCCCATTCTAGCCGGTGTAACCGCATGGGGAAGTGCACCATTAAACCAAATGCGATGCTGCCAGGCCGAAAGAGGAATCTCCTGCGTCCTTTACGGTGTATAATTTGCTGGGACCCGTGTGTGAGTATAGGAGTGAAACGTATTACCATCAGCATTCACTGCCGGCAGTGTCACCCAAGAGAAAAACAACTCGTAGGGGTAAGACGCATCGGCACTCACCACAAAAATAACGGGCATCCCATCGGCCGGCACACCATACTGCGTCAAATGACGCCGCAGAGGCGTCGGCTATGCGCTGCAATATCGACCGCCATAAGGACACAGAGAAGAACAACAATGGATTTTACAGTAGCACATGGGTTCAGAAATAAAAAACCTTTTTAATTAACAAGCTTGAGGGAACCTATCGTACTAACAGGTTGGTCAAAACCGTCACTCCCACTAACCGGAAACAAGAGTGAGGGTGTTGTGGACTAATATAAGCACTACTAAGGCGTTTCAAATCAAAAGACCAAACATTAGGTGCGCCATGTTGCAGGGATTCTGCTCATGCACAGAACTATGCGCAGGAAACCAGGACCTCAGTGAATTGTGGTGTACCAAAAACACACCTCAGTACCCAGAACCCCTATCCGACCAGCATCAGTGTCCCATTCGTTATCCGTATTCTCTCGGAGGTCCCAATGTATAGACAACCCAGAACAAGCAACTTAGAGTACTCTCAGGAATGGTGGGAATCAGAAATACCTGTTCGTTATTATTCTCATATCAGTCCACAACAAGAGTAATCAGAGACACGGTAAAGTTTAAAAGGTTTATTTTATAAACTACGTGTCCTAAGATGCAGTACTTTGGCTAACATAAGCAGACAAATGATTATAATTAAAACCATCAGCATTGTTACAATACCATAGAAAATGAATGGAGAAATCATATTGCAAATGACAGTGGAATACAGCCTCCTTCCCTTCGCTAGTAGGCTAGTATTATTATACTAATAGAAGGTCTCTAGGCTTGAATGGGGAACCCCATACCGTAAAGATCAGCTTAGGTGAATCACATCACAGGATCAGCTTTGCTCTGAGCCTGGAAATGTTCTTCTCCAGAATGTGTTTCTAACGCATGCAAACAGTAATATTAAAGGCTCTCGACACCCAGGTATTTGCAGCTGTGTGCATATTATGGCTAGAGAGTGGGCCGATCAACCTGAACTCAAAAACATACATTGTCTGGCGGCTCAGAGTGTTTTGCACACAATGTTCAGACCAAGGGCACAGTGCACATCTAGGGATGTGAACAACAGACAGTTCTCATGTGAAGAAAAGGCAAGCATGCCGTTTTCAAATAATATGTCTCTGCAGTGTCGTGTGCAAAAGCAGCAAAAGTGGCAAGATGGCTTTTCTAACATCTAACGTGCTCATGCTAACATAGCAATGTATGTATCTAAATCCCTGCCTTCACTACACCCTCACCAAGGACCCCCTCACTGCCAAATCCAACTTCCACCAGGGAATGAAGGCTGTTGCCGACTGGATGGAGGAAAGCAGACTTAAGCTGAACTCAGACAAGACGGAGATCCTCATCCTCGGGCCCAACCCCTCAGCATGGGACGACTCCTGGTGGCCCGCATCACTGGGGACACCCCCGGCTCCTACCAACCACGCACGCAACCTGGGAGTCATCCTCGACTCGAAACTCACCATGACCAAACAAGTCGACGCAGTCTCCTCTACCTGCTTCAACACCTTCCGCATGCTCCGCAAGATCTACAGATAGATCCCGACAGACACGAGGAAAACAGTCACACAGGCTCTAATCAGCAGCATACTCGACTACGGAAACGCCCTCTACGCCGGAGCCCCGACAAAGCTCATCAACAGACTGCAAAGAATCCAGAACGCCTCTGCACGCCTGATCCTCGACGTCCCACGCCGCGACCACATCACCCCTCACCTGAGGAACCTGCACTGGCTCCCCGTCAACAAAAGAATCTCCTTCAAACTCCTGATCCACGCACACAAGGCACTCCACAAAACCGGCCCAGCCTACCTCAACAGTCGACTCTCCTTCTACCTACCCAACAGGAAACTCCACTCCGCTGACCTCGCCCTGGCCACGGTCCCGCGCATCTGCAGAACCACCTCCGGAGGTAGGTCCTTCTCCCACCGCGCCGCCAAGACCTGGAACACCCTCCCCCTTAACCTACGACAAACCGAAGACCTGCTAACCTTCAGGAGACAACTCAAGACCTGGCTTTTTGACCAGTAGCAGCAGCACCCACCCCCCTCAGTGCCATGAAACCCTTGCGGGTATGTAGTGCGCTTTACAAATTAACTGATTGATTGATTGATTGAAGGGAACAAACCTCCTAGATAGTGGCCAGGTGGATGAATAGAGACAATCAAGAAAAGAATACACACTTCCAAGGAGCAGGAGAGAGCTGGGGATAAACATGGAGCAGCCAAGAACAGGAACAACTAGAGACTGACTATCTCAGGAATCACCTAGAGAAGATCTGGAGCGTGGAAACATACATTGGCAGGACTGACGAAGCATTGCAATGCAAGGAGTAAAGTAATCCCTTCCTTTCATAGCCTTTTAGCAGGAAATTGCCTCAAAGGCAGTGGTGCCGCCTTGTTAGATTGGGGAACTCTCATATACAATAATGGTGTGGCAGCCATGTTGGAATGGGCAATACATTAATCCCATAAGTCGTCACTAGAGAACTAGTGCTTCTGGGAAGCATACGGATTTAGGAGAATGGAAGTGCCCAAGGCATCTCCTAACAGGCTCCCACACCACCCCAAGGGAGAAGAGAGAGGAGGCACAAAACTGTACAGGCGAACAGGGCCATAAGGTAAGTTTATTGAGGAAGCGCAGCGGGCCACAGGCGCTCCAAAGGCACTTCTCACGCCCAGAAAGCCACCCTCAACCATCCTGAGAGCTGCCATCGGGCGGGTTGCCGGCAGCGGCGCGACAGCTAGGTGCCACCTATCCCCACCTGCCCCATTGTCTTTGGATGCACATCTTTCAGTCACTTACTGAAAAGGGTTAGAGAGCGAGATATGGGAGGGAGAGAGGCCGAGTAAGTGATTACTTTAGTTGGGGGGGGGGGAACGTTGGGAGAGAGGTGAATAGAGTAGAAATTGAGAGGCTGCCCCTGGTGCTCAGTTTTTCTTTGCTTTCACTCTTCTGTAGGACGCACTCTGAGGGAGAAGGCCTTCTATAACGTAAAGGGCTCGGTCTACTGCGAAGAGGACTACCTGGTGAGTACTTTGTAATGCCGCCATGTTAAGTAATTTGTAAGCATTGTGTTTTAAGAGGACAGCCCATGTGAGGACTCCTTGGTGAGTGGTGTGTTAGAGCGACTTGGTGATTGATGTGTAAGAAATCACTGTATGGCAACCATAGGTTACAAAAATATCCTAACACAAAGATACTGTGTCAAAAGTATTAAAAGCTAAAATAATTAGTTTAGGTACTTATAATGTAATGACGCAAACATAAAGTACAAAAATAACAACAGCAAAATATAGTGATTGCAAACATATCAACTACCAAAATGTAGACCACAAAAATATAGTATTTCTGATTACGAAATTGGAGTGTACAAACATGTTGAAAAAAGTATTAAAAAAATTCCATTTAATATGGTACACATGTAATTATGTAGTTTGTTTTTTATTATAATATGTTCGTATATTTTTCCAAGCAGACCAAATATAATTTTCTACATATGAAATTTCTAAAATGTAAAATTAAATATGTTTTAAATTATTTAATAAACATTAATACATGATAAAAAATCAGCCAATTTGTAAAACTACTTTTATTACAATATATGTTATAGTAAAATTTTCAGTAACTATTAACATTAACTAAAATCTAATCTACATATATAACTCTTCCACGTTGCGTCTTTTTCGGACCTCTTTGAGATCCCATTTCCTTTATCGAGCGTTGTAAATAGTTTCTAGGTTTTTCTCTGGCATGCCCTTTCATAGACTGCCTTTAAAGCATGCTTATTACTCTCTGAGGAGTGCTGAGACGTTGTGCTTCTGTCTCGGCGCTAAAATCTGATCTACATATATAAATACATTTTATCTATTCAAAATATAATTAATAATGATGTAAAATATATTTTATAATGGGAATTTGAAATTAAAATTTACAAACCGAAAATGAATGCACTAATCATTAACAAATTAAAACTAATCATAAATATTACTTGTCTAATATACAAACGTTTTAAAGACATTCCACACAGGTAATACATATTTATAAAATAATTTAAAAATGTTTAAAATAGATCAAAAACATAGAAAACATTAAATTAAAGGCTGTTAATTTAATATATTAATTCAATTTTGCAGATTCAAATTCACTGTTCTAACTCCAGTGCCACTAAAATTTTAGAAAACCTAATTCTTTACGGTAATATTAATTAATCTAACACTGCTTCCATAAACATTGGGGAACGTGCTTTTCTTACTCCAGTATTACAAGCACTGGGAAAGAAGCATAAATAAAAGGGGTCTAATGTACTTTTTTTTTTTTAAACACCCCTTAGGCATTGGGGACAGTGGATCTATTGGAGGGGCGGGGAGAGAATCCAGCTTCACTACTCAAATTCCAACAGATATTGGGGAAAGTGCATATGTTTGGGGAGAGGGTATCAGGTATACTTCCTCTAATTCCAATTCCACAGATGTAGGGGGGGTAATGCACATATTGGGGCTAGGGGTTATAATTTACTATTGTAACAACAAGTCCACAAACACTGGCAAATCAACATATATTTCTGAGGGATCAGATTTACTAGTCTAAGTCCAATCCAACCAACATTTCAGAAACTGCATATATGGGGGCGGGGGGAATTTACCATTCTGACTCCAATCCAGCAAACACTGATGAGAGTGCACGTCGTGTGGGCCAGGTTTACTATTCTAACCAATCCAACAGATATTGGGGAAAGTGTAAATGTTGGGCCAGGGAGTGTCGGATTTACTATCCAAACTCCAATCCACAAACATTGGTGAAGTGCATACATTGAGCGGGAATGGTTTATATTTATAATACAAATTTCAATCCTACAAAAACTTGAGAAAGTGCATAAATTAGTGGGATCAATATTATTATTTTAACTCCAATCCCAAAAATAGTTTTTAAATAACCTGTAACATTTAAATTAAAATATTATTTTTAAAAATACTTTTTAAAATGAATCTTTAATTTCGTTTCATTCACGACTATATCATCTAAAATCAAAACTTTTTTTGTGCTAATGTCAGGGTTCATGTATAATGTTACATTTAGTAAAATATGAACAAAAAAATATTCATACACTGATAAACAACAAAAGACACTGCCATATATTTTTAGGTCTCGCCTGACCCAGCGCATGCACTGGTCTGGCGAGACCTTTTGTGAGGGCTCAAAAAATGCTGCCATGGCCAGCCTAGAGCTACAGTGCATGTGCGCGGGCGTGCGCTTAGGAGCAGAGGCTGGCAAACCTCGTCATGCTCATTAAGCGCCCGCGCCCGCGATCACTTTCACTTTCGCCCACGATCACTTTCGCGGCAACCCTTTGATGTTCTCGTTCAAAGAACATCAAACATCAAAGAACATGTTGTTGTGTTAAAAGCATTGCTGCGCCCGTTTGACTTACAATGTGCTTTCTCTTTCCACAAACTCGATGTTTGTGTTCCTTTATTTTGAGATGCTTTTAGTATCGTGGGGAAGTGTAGCTCACTGGTTAGAGGAGGCATACCCTGAAGCAGAGATCAGACCCGGGACCTGGGTTCGATTCCCGACGCGGCAGGGTCCAGAGCCCAATTGTCCACGGACTCGATAATTCTCGCTTCGGTGCCCACTCTAAGCACGAGTTCACACTATGCAGCTCTGGGCAACAAGCCTGCTTAATCTCCACAACGGCCCCCCGCGGCGGGATGCCTGGCTTTCACCTTGGGGATGCCCAGTACGGGTTATCTTACAGGGAAAAACCAGGACGGGTTCCCAATGCAAGCGCCAAGATGCCCGTAGGGTGATAGCTGCGCTCTATAAGTACATCAATCAATCAATTAATCATCAATCAATCTGTTTTGTGACTTAAAGAACATTATGGAAATGTTACTGTGAAACTGGACAACATTCACAGTGTTTATTTCTGATCGCAGTGGCTGCTTCATGTCCGTTGCAACATCCAGGGAGTCCTTACATTGGCGCTTTCAAGAGGACATGATGAGGAATCTGGAAACTTTTGGCACATTCTCTTTAAAAGCACAGCATGTTGGCGACTGGTTAATCGATTAGACCTATGTAGCGCTTTAGATCTCAAAGCGCTATGGTGGGTGCAGCAGTTACAACTCATGAAATATGGGGTGCAACTCACAAGGAGGGGGCAGGTTCGAGTGCACATTGACTGCAATCGAATTCTTAAGATGATGGGCTCTGTGTATCCATTATCAGCACTCAGTTTTTGTTTTGTTGTTGTGTTAATGCTTTGCTGCGCCCGTCTTACAACGTGCTTTCTCTTTCCACAAACTCGATGTTTGTGTTCCTTTATTTTGAGATGCTTTTAGTATTACTGTCACACACACAACCACACACACACACACAACCTCAACCACACACACAACCACACCACACACAACCACACACACACAACCACACACACACAACCACACACACAACCACACACATACACACAACCACACCCACAACCACACACACAACATACACAAACCACACACACACAAGCACACACACACAACCACACACAACCACACACACAACCACACACAAACCACACACACACAACCACACACACACAACCACACACACAAACCCACACACACAACCACAACCACACGCACAACCACACGCACACCCACAATCACACCCATCCACACAGCTACACAACCACACACACAACCACACACACAACCACACCCAAACACACGCAACCACGCACACACCACAACTGCACACACACAACCACACAACCACACACACAACCACACACACACAACCACACAACCACACACAACCACACACACAACACACACAACCACACAACCACAAACACAACCACACACAGCCACACACACAACCACACACAACACACACAACCACACACAACACACACAACACACACCACAACCACACACAACACACACACACCACACACACAATCACACACACACCCACAACCACACACACAACCACACACACACCCACAACCACACACACACACACACACACACTACACACAACCACATCCATACACACAACCACAACCATACACACAACCACACACACATAACCACACACAACCGCACACACCCAACCGCACACACACAACCGCACACACACAACCACACACACACAAACACACACACACAACCACACACACACAACCACACGCACCCACAACCACACACACACACAACCACACACAACCACACACACACACACCACACTCAAACCACACACAACCACACACACACACCACACTCAAACCACACACACACAACCACACACACAAACACACACACAACCACTCACACAACCACACACACACACAACCACACACACACACACAACCACGCACACAACCACACACTCAACCACACACAACCACACACACAACCACACATACAATCACACACACAACCACGCACACAACCACACACACACAACCACACACACACCACACATACAATCACACACATATACCCACACACAACCACACACACACAACCACACACAAACCACACACACACAACCACACACACAAACCCACACACACAACCACAACCACACACACAACCACACGCACACCCACAACCACACCCATCCACACAGCTACACAACCACACACACAAACACACCCAAACACACGCAACCACGCACACACCACAACCGCACACACACAACCACACACACAACCACACACACACAACCACACAACCACACACACAACACACACACCCACACAACCACAAACACAACCACACACAACCACACACAGCCACACACACAACCACACACAACACACACAACCACACACAACCACACACAACACACACAACACACACCACAACCACACACAACACACACACACCACACACACAATCACACACACACCCACAACCACACACACAACCACACACACAACCACACACACACCCACAACCACACACACACACACACACACACACACTACACACAACCACATCCATACACACAACCACATCCATACACACAACCATACACACAACCACACACACACAACCACACACAACCGCACACACACAACCACACACACACAAACACACACACACAACCACACACACACAACCACACACAACCACACACACCCACAACCACACACACACACAACCACACACACACACCACACTCAAACCACACACACAAACACACACACAACCACACACACAACCACACACACACACAACCACACACACACAACCACGCACACAACCACACACTCAACCACACACAACCACACATACAATCACACACACAACCATGCACACAACCACACACACACAACCACACACACAACCACACACACCACACATACAATCACACACATATACCCACACACACAACCACACACACAACCACACACACAACCACACACAACCACACACACAACCACACACACAACCACACACAACCACACATCCACACACACACCTGCAACCACACCTGCTCCCACACACACAACCACACACACAACCACACACACAACACACAACCACACACACAACAGACACAACCACCCACACAACACACACAAACATACACAACACACACAACACACACACCCACACACACAATCACAACCACACCCACAACCACACACACAACCACCCACAACCACACACAACCACCCACAACCACACCCACAACCACACATAACCACACACACAACCACACCCACACACACAACCACACCCACACCCAACCACCCAACCACACCCACAACCATACCCACACAGCCACACACAACCACACACACACAACTACACACAACCATACACACAACCACACACACAACCAACCGCACACACACAACCACACACAACCACACACACACACAACCACACAACCACAAACCACACACACACAACCACACACACACAACCACACACACAACCACACACAAACCAAACACAAACCACACACATCCCCCCACACAACCCCAAACACAACCACACACACAACCACACACAACCACCCACACAACCACACAACCACAAACAACCACACACACAACCACACACAACCACACACACAACCACACACAACCATACAACCACATCCACAACCACACACACACAACCACACACACACAACCGCACACACACAACCACACACACACACACACACCCACCCACACACACAACCACACACAACCACACCCAAACACACACAACCACACACACACAACCACACAACCACACCCACAACCACACACACAACCACACACACACAACTACACACACACAACCACATACACACAACCACACACAAACACACAACCACACACACAACCACACACACAACCACACACACACAACCACACACACACACAACCACACATACACAACTACACATACACAACCACACACACACACAACCACACACACAATCACAACCACACACACAACCACACACACACAACCACAAACCAAACACACAACCACACACACACAACCACACACACAACCACACACAACCACACACAAGCCAAACACAAACCACACACATCCCCCCACACAACCCCAAACACAACCACGCACACAACCACACACAACCACCCACACAACCACACAACCACACACAACCACACACACAACCACACACACAACCACACACAACCCCACACACAACCACACACACAACCACACACACACAACCACAACCACACACACACAACCACACACACAACCACAACCACACACACACAACCACACACACACAACCACACACACAACCACACCCACAACCACACACAACCACCCCCACCCACACACACAACTACACACAACCACAACCATACACACAACCACACACAACCACACACACACACAACCACACACACAACCACACATACACAACCACACACAACCAACCACACACAACCACACACACAACCACAACCACACACACACAACCACACACAACCACACACACAACCACACACACAACCACACACAACCACAACCACACACAACCACACACACAACCACACACACAACCACACACACACAACCACACACACAACCACACACAACCACACACACACAACCACACACACACAACCACACACACACAACCACACACACACAACCACATCCATACACACAACCACATCCATACACACAACCATACACACAACCGCACACATCCAACCGCACACACACAACCACACACACACAAACACACACACACAACCACACACACACAACCACACACAACCACACACACCCACAACCACACACACACACACAACCACACACACACACCACACTCAAACCACACACACACAACCACACACACAAACACACACACAACCACACACACACACAACCACACACACACACAACCACGCACACAACCACACACTCAACCACACACAACCACACATACAATCACACACACAACCATGCACACAACCACACACACACAACCACACACACAACCACACACACCACACATACAATCACACACATATACCCACACACACACAACCACACACACAACCACACACACAACCACACACACAACCACACACACAACCACACACAACCACACATCCACACACACACCTGCAACCACACCTGCTCCCACACACACAACCACACACACAACCACACACACAACACACAACCACACACACAACAGACACAACCACCCACACAACACACACAAACATACACAACACACACAACACACACACCCACACACACAATCACAACCACACCCACAACCACACACACAACCACCCACAACCACACACAACCACCCACAACCACACCCACAACCACACACAACCACACACACAACCACACCCACACCCACACCCAACCACCCAACCACACCCACAACCACACCCACACAGCCACACACAACCTCACACACACAACTACACACAACCATACACACAACCAACCACACACACACAACCACACACAACCACACACACACAACCACACACACACAACCACAAACCACACACACACAACCACACACACACAACCACACACACAACCACACACACAACCACACACAAACCAAACACAAACCACACACATCCCCCCACACAACCCCAAACACAACCACACACACAACCACACACAACCACCCACACAACCACAAACAACCACACACACAACCACACACAACCACACACACAACCACATCCACAACCACACACACAACCACACACACACAACCACACACACAACCGCACACACACAACCACACACACACACACACACACACCCACACACACAACCACACACAACCACACCCAAGCACACACAACCACACACACACAACCACACCCACAACCACACACACTCAACCACACACACACAACTACACACAACCACACACACACACAACCACACACAAACACACAACCACACACACAACCACACACACACAACCACACACACAACCACACACACACAACCACACACACACACACAACCACACTTACAAAACTACGCATACACAACCACACACACACACAACCACACACAACCACACACACAATCACAACCACACACACAACCACACACACACAACCACAAACCACACACACACAACCACACACACACAACCACACACACAACCACACACAACCACACACAAACCAAACACAAACCACACACATCCCCCCACACAACCCCAAACACAACCACGCACACAACCACACACAACCACCCACACAACCACACAACCACACACAACCACACACACAACCACACACACAACCACACACAACCCCACACACAACCACACACACACAACCACAACCACACAACCACACACATAACCACAACCACACACACACAACCACACACACACAACCACACACACAACCACACCCACAACCACACACAACCACCCCCACCCACACACACAACTACACACAACCACAACCATACACACAACCACACACAACCACACACACACAACCACACACACTACCACACATACACAACCACACACAACCAACCACACACAACCACACACACAACCACAACCACACACACACAACCACACACACAACCACACACACAACCACACACAACCACAACCACACACAACCACACACACAACCACACACACAACCACACACACACAACCACACACACAACCACACACACAACCACACACACAACCACACACACACAACCACACACACAACAACACACACACACACAACCACACACAACCACACATTCACACACACACCCACAACCACACCTGCACCCACAATCGCACCCACACACAACCACACACACACACACACACACACAACCACACTCAACCACACATTCACAAACACCCACAACCACACCTGCACCCACAACCGCACCGACACACAACCACACAGATGCAACCAGAACCATACACACAACCATACACAAAACCACACACACAGCCACATACACAACCACTCACACAACAACACACACAACCACACAACCACACACAACCACAACCACACACAACCACACACTCACAACCACACACACAACCACACACACACCCACACCCACAACCGCACCCACAACCACACACACAACCACACAACCACACACACACAACCACACACAACCACACATACAACCACACACACAACCACACACACACAACCACACACACACACAACCACACACACACACAACCACGCACACACACAACCACACACACACACAGCCATGCACACACACAACCACGCACACAACCACACATACAATCACACACACAACCACGCACACAACGACACACACAACCACACACTCAACCACACACACAACACACACAACACACACAACCACACACACACAAAACCACACACACAACCACACACTCAACCACACACAACCACACACACAACCACACATACAATCACGCACACAACCACGCACACAACCACACACACACAACCACACACACAACCACACAGACCTCACATACAATCACACACATATACCCACACACAACCACACATACACAACCACACACACAACCACACACACAACCACACACAACCACACACACAACCACACACAACCACACATCCACACACACACCTGCAACCACACCTGCTCCCACACACACAACCACACACACAACCACACACAACACACACAACAGACACAACCACACACACAACGCACACAAACACACACAACACACACACACAATCACAACCACAACCACACACACAACCACCCACAACCACCCACAACCACCCACAACCACACACAACCACACACAACCACACACACAACCACACCCACACACACAACCACACACAACCACACCCACAACCACACCCACACAGCCACACACAACCACACACACACACACAACTACACACAACCATACACACAACCACACACACAACCAACCGCACACACACAACCACACACACAACCACACACACACAACCACACACTCAACCACGCATACACAACTACACATACACAACCACACACACACAACCACACACAACCACACACACAATCACAACCACACACACAACCACACACACACAACCACACACACACAACCACACACACAACCACACACACAACCACACACACACAACCACACACACAACCACACACACAACCACACACAAACCAAACACAAACCACACACATCCCCCCACACAACCCCAAACACAACCACACACACAACCACACAACCACACACACAACCACACACAACCCCACACACAACCACACACACACAACCACACACACAACCACACACAACCACACACACACAACCACACACAACCACACCCACAACCACACACAACCACCCCCACCCACACACACAACTACACACAACCACAACCATACACACAACCACACCCAACCACACACACACAACCACACACACAACCACAACCACACACACACACAACCACACACAACCACAACCACACACACACAACCACACACAACCACACACAACCACACACACAACCACAACCACACACAACCACACACTCAACCACACACACACAACCACACACACAACCACACACACAACCACACACACACAACCACACACAACCACACATTCACACACACACCCACAATCACACCTGCACCCACAACTGCACCCACATACAACCACACACACACACACACACACACAACCACACCCAACCACACATTCACACACACCCACAACCACACCTGCACCCACAACCGCACCGACACACAACCACACAGATGCAACCACAACCATACACAAAACCACACACACAGCCACACACACAACCACTCACACAACAACACACACAACCACACACAACCACAACCACACACAACCTCACACTCACAACCATACACACAACCACACACAACCACACACACACCCACAACCGCACCCACAACCACACCCACACACACAACCACACAACCACACACACACAACCACACACACAACCACACACACAACCACACACACACAACCACACACGCACACAACCATGCACACACACAACCACGCACACACACAGCCACGCACACACACAACCATGCACACAATCACACATACAATCACACACACAACCACGCACACAACCATACACACAACCACACACACAACCACACACTCAACCACACATACAATCACACACATATGCCCACACACAACCACACACACACAACCACACACACAACCACACACACAACCACACACAACCACACACACACAACCACACACACAACCACACACAACCACACATCCACACACACACCTGCAACCAAACCTGCTCCCACACACACAACCACACACACAACACACACAACCACACACAAACACACACACAACACACACAACACACACAACACACAACCACACACAGACACAACCACGCACACAACCACACACACAACCACACACACAACCACGCACACAACCACACACACAACCACACACACCACACATACAATCACACACATATACCCACACACAACACACACACAACCACACACACACACAACCACACACACAACCACACACACAACCACACACACAACCACACACACAACCACACATCCACACACACACACCTGCAACCACACCTGCTCCCACACACACAACCACACACACAACCACACACAACCACACACACAACAGACACAACCACACACACAACACACACAAACACACACAACACACACAACACACACACACAACCACACACACAATCACAACCACAACCACACACACAACCACCCACAACCACACACAACCACCCACAACCACACACACACAACCACACCCACACCCAACCACCCAACCACACCCACAACCACACCCACACAGCCACACACAACCACACACACACACACACACACACAACTACACACAACCATACACACAACCACACACACAACCAACCGCACACACACAACCACACACACAACCACACACACACACAACTACACACACACAACCACACATACACAACTACACATACACAACCACACACACACAACCACACACAACCACACACACAATCACAACCACACACACAACCACACACACACAACCACAAACCACACACACACACAACCACACACACAACCACACACAAACCAAACACAAACCACACACATCCCCCCACACAACCCCAAACACAACCATACACACAACCACAACCACCCACACAACCACACAACCACACACACAACCACACACACAACCCCACACACAACCCCACACACAACCACACACACAACCACACACACACAACCACACACACAACCACAACCACCCCCACACACACACAACCACCCCCACACCCCCACCCACCCACACACACAACCACACCCAAACACACACAACCACACACACACATAACCACACAAACAACCACACAACCACACCCACAACCACACACACAACCACACACACACAACCACACACACACAACCACACACAAACACACAACCACACACAAACACACAAACACACACACAACCACACACAACCACACCCACAACCACACACAACCACCCCCACCCACACACACAACCACAACCATACACACAACCACACCCAACCACACACACACAACCACACACACAACCACAACCACACAACCACACACAACCACACACACAACCACAACCACACACACAACCACACACAACCACACACACAACCACACACAACCACAACCACACACGACCACACACACAACCACACACACAACCACACTCACAACCACACACAACCACACACACAACCACAACCACACACACAACCACACACACACAACCACACATTCACACACACACCCACAACCACACCTGCACCCACAACTGCACCCACACACAACCACACACACACACACACACAACCACACCCAACACCACATTCACACACACCCACAACCACACCTGCACCCACAACCGCACCGACACACAACCACACAGATGCAACCATACACACAACCATACACAAAACCACACACACAGCCACACACACAACCACTCACACAACAACACACACAACCACACAACCACAACCACACACAACCACAACCACACACAACCACACACTCACAACCACACACACAACCACACACAACCACACACACACCCACAACCGCACCCACAACCACACCCACACACACAACCACACAACCACACACAACCACACAACCACACACACACAACCACACACAACCACACACACACGCACACAACCACGCACACACACAACCACGCACACACACAGCCACGCACACACACAACCATGCACACAACCACACATACAATCACACACAACCACGCACACAACCACACACACAACCACACACACACAACCACACACGCAACCACACACACAACCACACACAACCACACACACACAACCACACACACAACCACACATCCACACACACACCTGCAACCACACCTGCTCGCACACACACAACCGCACACACAACCACACACACAACACACACAACCACACACACAACACACACAACACACACAACCACACACACAACACACACAACCACACACACAACCACACACACAACCACACACACAACCACACACACACACACAACCACACACACACAACCATGCACACAACCACACACTCAACCACACACAACCATACACACAACAACACATACAATCACACACACAACCACGCACACAACCACACATACAATCACACATACAATCACACACACAACCACGCACACAACCACACACACACAACCACACACACAACCACACACACCACACATACAATCACACACATATACCCACACACAACCACACACACACAACCACACACACACACCCAACCACACACACAACCACACACACAACCACACACAACCACACACACAACCACACACACCCACACATCCACACACACACCTGCAACCACACCTGCTCCCACACACACAACCACACACACAACCACACACACAACACACACAACCACACACACAACAGACACAACCACACACACAACACACACAAACACACACAACACACACAACACACACACAACCACACACACAATCACAACCACACACACAACCACCCACAACCACACACAACCACCCACAACCACACCCACAACCACACACAACCACATACACAACCACACCCACACACACAACCACACCCAACCACCCAACCACACCCACAACCACACCCACACAGCCACACACAACCACACACACAACTACACACAACCATACACACAACCACACACACAACCAACCGCACACACAACCACACACACAACCACACACACACAACCACACACACAACCACACATACACAACTACACATACACAACCACACACACACACAACCACACACACAATCACAACCACACACACAACCACACACACAACCACACACACACAACCACACACCACACACACACAACCACACACACACAACCACACACAAACCAAACACAAACCACACACATCCCCCCACACAACCCCAAACACAACCACACACACAACCACACACAACCACAACCGCCCACACAACCACACAACCACACAACCACACACAACCACACAACCACACACACAACCACACACAACCCCACACACAACCACACACACAACCACACACACACAACCACACACACAACCACACCCACAACCACACACACACAACCACACACACACACAACCACACACAACCACACCCACAACCACACACAACCACACACACAACCACACACAACCCCACACACAACCACACACACAACCACACACACACAACCACACACACAACCACAACCACACACACACAACCACACACACAACCAGAACCACACACACACAACCACACACAACCACACACACAACCACACACACAACCACACACAACCACACACACAACCACACACACACAACCACACACACACAACCACACACACAACCACACACACACAACCACACACAACCACACATTCACACACACACCCACAACCACACCTGCACCCACAACCGCACCCACACACAACCTCACACAACCACACATTCACACACACACCCACAACCACACCTGCACCCACAACCGCACCCACACACAACCACACACACACACACACAACAACACACAACCACACATTCACACACACCCACAACCACACCTGCACCCACAACCGCACCGACACACAACCACACAGATGCAACCACAACCATACACACAACCATACACAAAACCACACACACAGCCACACACAACCACTCACACAACAACACACACAACCACACAACCACAACCACACACAACCACAACCACACACAACCACACACTCACAACCACACACACAACCACACACAACCACACACACCCACAACCGCACCCACAACCACACCCGCACACACAACCACACACAACCACACAACCACACACACACAACCACACACACAACCACACACACACAACCACACATGCACACAACCACGCACACACACAACCACGCACACACACAACCACGCACACACACAGCCACGCACACACACAACCACGTACACAACCACACATACAATCACACACACAACCACGCACACAACCACACACACAACCACACATACAATCACACACATATACCCACACACAACCACACACACACAACCACACACACACAACCACACACACAACCACACACAACCACACACACACAACCACACATCCACACACACACCTGCAACCACACCTGCTCCCACACACACAACCACACACACAACCACACACACAACCACACACACAACCACACACACAACACACACAACCACACACACAACCACACACACAACCACACACACAACACACACAACCACACACACAACCACACACACAACCACACACTCAACCACACACAACCACACACACAACCACACAATCTCACACACACAACCACACACACAACCACACACACAACCACACACACCACACATACAGTCACACACATATACCCACAGACAACCACACACACAACCACACACACAACCACACACACACACACAATCACACATACAACCACACACAACCACACACAACCACACACAACCACACATCCACACACACACACCTGCAACCACACCTGCTCCCACACACACAACCACACACACAACCACACACACAACCACACACACAACCACACACAACCACACACAACCACACACACAACCACACACACAACCACACACAACCACACATCCACACACACACCTGCAACCACACCTGCTCCCACACACACAACCACACACACAACCACACACACAACGCACACAACCACACACACAACAGACACAACCACACACACAACACACACAAACACACACAACACACACAACACACACACACAACCACACACACAATCACAACCACAACCAAACACACAACCACCCACAACCACACACAACCACCCACAACCACACCCACAACCACACACAACAACACACACAACCACACCCACACACACAACCACACCCACACCCAACCACCCAACCACACCCACAACCACACCCACGCAGCCACACACAAGCACACACACACACAACTACACACAACCATACACACAACCACACACACAACCAACCGCACACACACAACCACGCACGCACACAACCACGCACACACACAACCACGCACACACACAACCACGCACACACACAGCCACACACACACACACAACCACGTACCCAACCACACATACAATCACACACACAACCACACACACAACCACACACACAACCACACACACAACCACACACTCAACCACACATACAATCACAAACATATACCCACACACAACCACACACACACAACCACACACACACACACACAACCACACACACACAACCACACACACAACCACACATCCACACACACACCTGCAACCACACCTGCTCCCACACACACAACCACACACACAACCACACACACAACACACACAACCACACACACAACCACACACAACCACACACACAACCACACACACAACACACACAACCACACACAACCACACACACAGCCACGCACACAACCACACACTTAACCACACACAACCGCATACACAACCACACAATCACACACACAACCACGTACACAACCACACACACAACCACACACACAACCACACACACCACACATACAATCACACACATATACCCACAGACAACCACACACACAACCACACACACAACCACACACACACACACAACCACACATACAACCACACACAACCACACACACAACCACACACAACCACACATCCACACACACACCTGCAACCACACCTGCTCCCACACACACAACCACACACACAACCACACACACAACACACACAACCACACACACAACCACACACACAACCACACACACAACCACACACTACCACACATCCACACACACACCTGCAACCACACCTGCTCCCACACACACAACCACACACACACCTGCAACCACACCTGCTCCCACACACACAACCACACATACAACCACACATACAACACACACAACCACACACACGACAGACACAACCACACACACAACACACACAAACACACACAACACACACAACACACACACACAACCACACACACAATCACAACCACAACCACACACACTGTGGTAAATATTTCATTACCGGTACTATTTTTTATGCGGTAAAGTCTAGTAAGAATAACTCAGTAAATATAAGAGGCAGAATCCGTGGTATTAGAGTTTCTAAAAGGCTTTATTCCTCTACAAAGGAAATACAATTCGAATTGCAGGCTTCACACTCCATCACCATGAGGGTTCAGGAAGGAAGGCAATACATTATTGACAAGTAATGGTATTTATATGGAAAGCATTACATTAAGACAGATGCAAGAGGCGTAACAGCTGATAATACAGATATAATACACATACGTAACGAAAAAAGGCGTAAACATGGGTGTAACTAAAATACGTCATTAAACATGATGTCACAAATGGGTGGATCCATAAGAGAATCCTGCAATGTCAGCAGAAATACTTGGCAGAGATGCGCGCGCAGCCGCATGACGTGTGATTGACGTGCAACTAGAGGGTGAAGGGGACTTGACATTTAGCTCTACATGTGGAGACAGAAGTCTGAGGGGTCATGTCAACCTAATCCCAAATCATATCTAATATCTTATGTTTAAAGAACTGTATTATCCAAAAGGAGAGGTCTCTCGGACGGAATCTATTCTATACTGACTGTTAGTGCGTGTACAAGCGTCTAAGTGTCTACATGAGATGCGAGGGGGCAGGAATCTTCCATGGTAACAGGGGCTATGAATTACTTGCATGAGGACAGTGAGGCCTGGCCCTTTGCACGGTAGCTGGAAGAATGTTTACCTAAACTACTAGACAGGAATGCATCGGATGAGGAGCGGAGCAGATAATCTTGAAGGTGAAATACAGTTTTTGGCAGGCAATAGGCTGGATCAGGCACCGTTAGCCGCGCAGGGAGTAGGACAAAGTTCATGGATACAGATGCAGGCTCGGACTGGAGCTTTCAGAGGCAGAAGGCAGGGAAAGGCTTGAAGACAGAATTCAGGGCCTACTCGCCTGAATCTGTAAAATGTGGAAAGTGAACCACATAAAGTCGGTGGCCTTTCATACTTAGGAATGGAATATCTGACCCATTCATGGCGGATCTGAAAGAGGACATGTTGACGGTGGACGCACATGTATTTGCGTCTTCATAACTGGAACTGGAGGGAACATACATGTACTTATAGCATGCACATGGAGCCGTTGGGGTCTACGATAGGGGACATAACTGATCACAAAATTCATATTTCCTCATTCCCTCCTTGTCCCCTACGGACCCTCAGGAGATATCGATCTTCATCAATCCATCGATCTGTTCATATAGCATCATTTGTTCTTCTTTCTTCTTCCGGGATCTTGAACGAAAGCTTGGATGCGGGATACACGATGTGGCACACAGACCACAAATCGCTGGCCCACATTGTAGACATAAGCAGCAACTGAATAGTATGAGAAAGCCAATACCTAGGAAGGATAGGATCCTCCATCCCCAGGCTGACAACACGCTCCAGAACCAACCGGACCAAGTCCAGGTGCCTGGACTCTGGTGTATCTGGCTTATAATCTTATGAAGGCGAGTTATGGCTTTATATACTGACGGCGAATTTTCTGGTATGAAAACACAGCAACTTGATCCGATGACCCTACAAGCTCCGCCCCTATCGGCCAGGATGACGTCAAGGACAAGACGATTTTGAAGCACAACAATCCGCATAGCAGACTGCTCTTCTGTTAAATTGCCTAAGGCGGACGTAGTCTCGTTTACTACTGCTTCAAGGGTTCTAGTTAATCTACGTATCAGTTTACTATTAGTGACTGTTCCTATATAAGGAAAGAAACCTTTATTGAAATCTGTATATTGTTCCCATGCCGTTTCAGTGTAATCGACGATCGGGAGATCTCTCTGCTGTCTATTGTGTATTAAATGGGTATTTCTGTGGTAATCAGGAGGAGCTAGGAAAACAGGTGGCAGAAGGAATGCTATGTAACAGGTACCATCCCAATCTAGAGGTAGACGTATATATGCGGTCTGGCCACATATGAAGTAGGAATGACGGGAAGCTCTAAATGTAGATTTGCCTTGATCACTGAATTTTATTACAGTGGTGCATTTACTATGGCCCACGTGTATGGAACCATTCTTTCTTACACATAATTCCCCTTTAACTGGGAATACTGACATAGCGGGCAAGATTGGTGTGGCTTCGGATTCAACATTCAGGATCATGAGGTTAAGTGTAAAATTACCTAATCCATATACTTCATTTTCTAGATCAGTTCCTGTTCTTTTGGGAAGTCCCTCCTTGTTAGGGTAGCAGACTTTAAGCAAAACTAGGTTCAGGTTTCCCCATACCCAGTTGTCTTGATAAACTGCGGAATTTGAATCTAGGGAATTAATCAAACTAAACCATGCTCCACAGGAGCCATTGTGTGTGAACGGATACGGAAAGAGGGGCAAAACTCCCTTATAGTTCTGATAGGGAGGGAGTCGGCCACATATCCAACAATTGGTAGCATTGCTGGTTTGATGGTAATGATGTAACATACTAATAAATGTGTTGTTGCGCAGCGCAAATCTATAAGACAACTCATGCGGAGGTAATTCGCTAAAAGAATGTTCAGCAGTAACATTGTAAGCACGTTTAGAAATAGGGTAATACATATGCAACAATATACTAGAAATGATGATCAGAAGACTTAGAAAAAACAAAATTAATAATGTTACTGTGCAGTGACTACGAAGTGATTTACAATACGCATGCTTTTTAAGCTGCATCTGTTGATTTCTTTCTCTATTCCGGTCTAGAGGATACATGTCAGAGACAAATTCAACCGATTCACCTTGGAGAGGACTTAAACAATCAAATTGCCTGACTTGCTAGACCTTAATTTTAGTTTATAAAGTTCAGTTTTCATGGGTTCAACCAAGGGGAGCTTTGAATCAGTCTGTGAAGGGATACAAGGCTGATTGTTCACATCAGTCGGTAGTCCATAAAATTTCTTGATATGACTCGAGTGCAACCACCCTTTACGTCCCTCGATCTTCACGGCTGTCCTTGTTACTAGTAGAACAAGTTTTGGCGATTTCCACCTAGGCTCCAGTTGGGTCTTCCGGTCGAAATTCCGTACTAGGACCAGATCACCTGGAACCACGTCATGGGGCTTCACCTCAGTGTTATCGGGAAAAGCTGCAGCTACCTGTGAACGACAAGATTGTAGTGCAGACATCAAGGAAGCCAGGTAATCTGTCAGCATATTACAGTCAACATCAGTGATTTTGCGAGTGTGAGAAGTTGGCCTGGTATATGATGCTCACTAGTTAAAGTGATCACCTTGTACCATGCCAAGCAACCCTTATGGTGTGGTTGTAAGTCAACCTTTTCGGACTAGCTGCCCTAGTGGTAGCGTAGGCTAAGCAGTCTTTGAGGCTAAACTCGTGAAGCGTGTTAAGCAAGCTGTTTTACCAATAGTAACCCCCTTTTATACCAATGAAAGGACACCACACAGATATATATTCAAAATATATATGTATTTATTTCTCAAAGTAACCCCTAGTCTCTTTATGAGCACAGGAGCACAAATCGTCAAACAAGATTATCACAGAATACACAGAAGTTGCACGTTATATGGATAGGCCCTGGTGGCCACTCAAACCATATACTAAAATAGTGGTATAAGTACCACGAACAGAAAAGGGAAAAGGCCTAGGGCCTCTAGAATCGCTGGGCCTACAAGGAGCTAACGTCAGTTAGTGACCAGGAGGTCCACGGGTGGCGTGTGCAGAGCAAATAGTCACACGCGTGCTCCCATAGGTTTCAATGGGTGCGTAAAAAGTACAAAGTTACTGCCAAAGGAATCTTCCGGATGACCTAGGAACTTAAGATTTGGAACACAGGCACTAGAGATGTATTACTACACATGGGCACCGGAGTACCAGCTTTACCTCACCCACAGGAAGCGGGTGCATAGGCCTCGAAGTGCGTCGGGTTTCTTCTATCTGTTCCGTGGGGCCTGTAGACAAAAGTGCTGCAGGCGGTCGGTCGGGAAGAGATGCAGTGGATCCAAGAGTGGATCGGAGATGTTGAAGACCTGTAAGCAGAGGGGACAGTGTTCACAGTCACTAGCCAGTGACCAGCGTGGCACCAGGTGGGTACCAGGCGATGTCGGGTGCAAACAGGAAGGAAGGTGTAGCTTGACTCTGCAGCCACGTGGTCCCTGAAGGTCGACGACGTCCAGGAGTCGAGTCACGAGCTGTCCCACGCAGGCTCTCGCTGTCGGCGGTGTCGGCGACTTGATCGAAGCAAACAAGCCTTGGCAAAAGCAATTGTTGTAGGCAAGGAGTTTAAGCTGATGGTTCTGACCAGCAAGGTCAGAGGAACTGCTCCTTTGGAGGGGAGCAAGGGCCAGTCTGGAGCAACCAGACCAGCGGTGTTTGTCGTAGATTTCGTCGCCAAGATGGCCACTAGCCAGCGGGCCAGCAACCGGTTAGGCGCGTCGAGTGGCAAAATGCAGAAGGGCCCCACGCAGATCGTGGAGATGCTGGAGGGCTCACCTTTGGTGCAGATGCTGCTCGAGGGTTGGGCTTCTCAGGACCCAAAGCACAACTTGGAGGGAGCCTCGGTTGTTGCACTTGTCAGCTTGTCGTAGTCGTTCCAAGATGGCTGGCTCCACGTGTCTCGGTGCCTCCACGGGTCTCCTCTTTGCAGGGACTGTGGATCGGGCGGTGAGAGGTCTGGAGGTCCAGGTCTTGTCAGTCTCTGGGCTCGGGCTCCGGCGGGAGGCGGCGGCAAAGCAGACGGTGATTCGCTGGATGGTGCTTGCGTTAGCAAGGTGGTCACTCCCTGACCACAGGGGAGATTTTCTTCAGTCTTCTGTGCAGCAGAATGTCGAAGTTCCCGTCTTCTTCTTAGTTTCAAGTTGATTCCAGGATGTCTGAAGTCTTAGGACACAGCTCCTACCTTTATTCGGATTCTAGGGGCCGGACTACCTGCTAGGTCCCTCCCTATGGGTGGGACCAGGAAGGGGGGTGGTTACACCCCCAATCCTTTGTCCAGCTCGCCCCAGGCCCGGGACTGGTGTGCCCCAGGACCGGTTTGAACTGGCATATGCACCGAGGCTCCTTGTGAGCCACAGGCATGTCTGGTTTCTTTCAAGCCCTACCTGACCAATACACAAAATCCTGTCTGGGGTGGTGCACGCACCTCCCCTGGCAGGAAACCCTTTGTCCACACCTCCCAAGCTGGAAGGACTCCCAGCAGCAGGAGGGCAGACTTGTGTCTGTGGTGGCAGCATCCATTTTGTGGAGCTGAGGCTATGTCTGATTTTACCCGGGTTTCAGGTACTGTACATGTCGTGTCCCTCTAGAAGGGTGGAATGCTAACCCCGTCGCCAGAATTGGCGAGGGGTTAGTATTCCAATTCGTATGACACCTTACTCGACATGTTTTGATAAAGCCAAACCAAAGATAGCATTTAACCGCGAGGTTCATAATGCACTTAAGAGTATATGGTATGACGATATCTGGAAACAGTAGAAGGAAGTTGTTCCGACCACTGCAGACAGGCTCAGCTCATGCCAGAGCACCATCTCACATGGAACCAAGCACTCTGCCTTCAGGATTGTTAAGGCCTGCTATAGGAGTGACTTATAGGTTACCAGGTGTCCCATTTAAGGTTAGGTATAGGTATACTACACCTAAGTAAGAGGTGATTACACCAACTTACCCCAGCTGAGTGATCAGCCAGTTGTGTCAAATCGTTAGGCCAAGCCTGGGGTGGCATAATACATGCTGCAGCCCTTGGCAGGCCTTGGGTACACCAATGCCCTGGGTACCTAGTGTACACTGGTACAGGGGCTGACAGGGTGATCCACTTCCAATTGGTTATGCACCTAGGGTGCATAGTTTTAATTTAGTAGAGAGAACAGCAGGCTGGGGGTCTGATTGGCAGGCCCACAGCCTCAATATGTCAAAAACCAGTGAAGCAAAAAGCAAAAATTTGGGGTGACCATAGGATAGCAGACCCTACTCTCCTACACAACCCCCCCCCAAACGCTGGGACATTAAACTAGCCTTGACCAGTCTCGTCTTCATGTCCTAAGTGGAAGTACCTGGAGAGACCATCTGCATTCCCATGGTCAGTACCTGGCCGGTGCTCCACTGTAAAGTCCATCCCCTGTAGGGAAATGGACCACCTAAGCAGTTTGGGGTTTTCACCCTTCATCTGATTTAGCCACAAGAGGGGCTTATGGTCGGTCTGAATCTTGAAGTGAGTGCCAAACAAGTATGGCCTCAGCTTCTTCAGGGCCCACACCACAGCAAAGGCCTCCCTCTCAATAGCTGACCAATTCTTCTCTCTGGGGGTCAACCTTCTGCTAATAAAAGCAATGGGTTGGTCTTGACCATCTACATTAAGTTGTGACAGCACAGCTCCCACACCCAACTCAGAAGCATCTGTTTGGACAATAAACTCTTTGGAGTAGTCAGGACTTTTCAGGATAGGTGCAGAGCACATGGCCTCCTTCAGGTCATCAAATGCCTTTTGACAGCTTACTGTCCACTGAACCTTTTTGGGCATCTTCTTGGATGTCAGATCATTAAGAGGAGTCACAATGGATCCATAGTTCTTAACAAACTTCCTGTAATACCCAGTCAAGCCCAAGAAAGCTCGAACTTGAGTCTGGGTGGTTGGAGGGGACCAATCCTTGATGGACTGTATCTTACTCTCCAGTGGTTGAACTTGGCCCCCACCTACAAGGTGGCCCAAATACACAACCTTACTCTGCCCTATCTGGCACTTAGTAGCCTTGATAGTGAGGCCTGCCCTTTGCAGAGCCTCAAGAGCCTTCTTCAGGTGGATCAGGTGATCCTCCCAGGTGGAACTAAAGACAGCAATGTCATCAAGATATGCTGCGCAAAAGTCATCCAACCCAGTAAGGACTTGGTTCACCAGCCTTTGGAAGGTGGCAGGTGCATTCTTCAGACCAAAGGGCATCACCACAAACTGATAATGCCCACCTGGGGTTGAGAATGCTGTTTTGGCCTTAGACTCCTCAGCTAACCTGATTTGCCAATAGCCAGCTGTCAAGTCAAATGTGCTCAAAAACTTTGCAGAAGCTAGTTTGTCTATGAGCTCATCTGCCCTTGGAATAGGGTGTGCATCTGTCCTGGTGACAGCATTGAGTCCTCTGTAGTCCACACAGAACCTCATCTCTCTCTTGCCATCTTTGGTGTGAGGTTTGGGGACCAGAACCACTGGGCTAGCCCAGGGGCTCTCTGAGGGTTCAATGACACCTAATTCCAGCATTTTATGTACCTCAGCCTTTATACAGTCCCTGACGTGGTCAGGTTGTCTGTAAAGTTTGTTCTTTACAGGCAGACTGTCACCAGTGTCCACAACATGGGTACACCAGTCAGTTTGACTAGGTATCAAGGAAAACATATGTGAAAATGATTGTAGAACCTGTCTACATTCAGTCTGCTGATGGGCAGTGAGGTTGCCTCCAAGGGTCACTCCTTCAACTGAGCCATCTTCAGGGTTCTGAGACAACAGGTCTGGGAGAGGGTCACTCTCTTCCTCCTGTCCCTCATCTGTAGCCATGAGCAAGCCCATGTCTGCCCTGTCAACATATGCTTTAAGCCTGTTAACATGGAGTACCCTGTGGGGACTCCTGGGAGTTCCTAGGTCCACCAAGTAGGTGACCTCTCCCTTCTTTTCCAGGATTGTATGGGGTCCAGACCATTTGTCTTGGAGTGCTGCTGGGGCCACTGGCTCCAACACCCATACCTTCTGTCCTGGCTGATACTCAACCAAGACAGCCTTTTGGTCATGCCAAGCTTTCTGTAAGGCCTGGCTTGCCTCAAGGTTTTTAGATGCCTTCTCCATATACTCAGCCATCCTGGAGCGGAGACCAAGTACATAGTCCACTATGTCTAGCTTAGGCTTTTTGAGAGGTAACTCCCATCCTTCCTTCACCAAACACAGTGGGCCTCTCACAGGGTGCCCAAACAACAATTCAAAGGGGCTGTAGCCAACTCCTTTTTGTGGGACCTCTCTGTAAGCAAACAGAAGGCAGGGTAGAAGGATGTCCCATCTTCGCCTGAGCTTTTCAGGTAATCCTTTGATCATACCCTTTAGGGTCTTGTTGAATCTCTCAACAAGCCCATTGCATTGTGGGTGATAAGGGGTGGTGAACTTGTAGTTGACACCACATTCCTTCCACATAGCTGTTAAGTATCCTGACATAAAGTTGGTACCTCTGTCAGATACTACCTCCTTAGGAAACCCCACTCTGGAGAATACTCCCAGCAGGGCCCTGGCCACAACAGGAGCTGTAGTGGTCCTAAGGGGAATTGCCTCTGGATACCTGGTGGCATGATCCACTACCACCAGTATAAATCTGTGCCCAGATGCAGTGGGAGGATCCATGGGACCCACTATGTCTATTCCCACTCTTTCAAAGGGAACCCCCACCACAGGTAGTGGTATCAGGGGGGCCTTTGTTGTGCCACCTGATTTGCCACTGGCTTGGCAGGTAACACAGGAGCGACAAAACTCCTTTGTATCTTCATTCATATGAGGCCAGTGAAAGTGAGGGACAAGTCTGTCCCAGGTCTTGTTCTGGCCTAGGTGTCCTGCTAAAGGAATATCATGGGCCAAGGTAAGAAGGAAGCCCCTAAATTGCAGAGGTATAACCAACCTCCTGGTTGCACCAGGCTTGGGGTCTCTAGCCTCTGAATAAAGGAGCCCTTCATCCCAATACACTTTATGGGTACCTTGAGCATTCCCAGCAGCCTCAGCAGCAGCCAGCTGTCTGAGGGGTTCAAGAGAGGGACAGGATAACTGAGCCTGCCTCAAGTCAGCCCTTGAAGGTCCCCCTGTCCCCAGAAACTCAACCTGATCAGGTTCAAGCTCTTCAGGGACAGTTCCTTCAGGGTCCTCTAGGTCAGCTTCCTGGGAAGGCTGATCATCACTCTGAGGCAGGGGGGAAGGCACAGCCTTGACCCTCCTGTTCTTCTTCTTGGTAGGTACTTGGTCCATTGTTCCAGGATCCAAGACCTGAGGTTCAGTGAGGCACTTTTTGGCCTGTGACCTGGTCACAGCAAGGACATGTGATGATATACCTAACATCTCTGCATGAGTCCTGTACTCCACTTCTGACCATAGAGAACTCTCTAGGTCATTGCCCAACAAACATTCTACTGGGAGGTCTGCACTAACCACAACCCTTTTGAGGCCAGTTACCCCTCCCCATGAGAAGTTAACAACTGCCACACTATGTGAAGTAGTGGCATTGCTGGCATTGGTCACCAGGTAGTTCTCACCTGGTATGTACTGTCCAGGATCCACAAAGCCTGGTGTCACCATAGTGACACTGGCACATGTGTCCCTGTAGGCTTGAGCCACTTTGTCATTAATTAAAGGAGTCTGTCTGTACTTGCCCAGGTTACTGGGGCTCACAGTCAGGGACAAATCAATGTCCCCATCACAGATCAAGACTGCCTGTGTAAGGGTTCTGTCTAAGTCAGAATCTCCTTCAGTTCCCATAGTGATTCCCACTACACCCTTTGTCTGGGGACCAACACTGCTAACAGTAGTACTGGGAGCAGGTGCCTTAGGGGCAACAGTGTTGGGGGCTCCACCCTTTTTGCAATCACTAGTCCAGTGAGTTGTATTTTTACAATGATTGCACCAGGGTTTCTTCTGACCTTCTTTCTTCTTCTTGGACTGTTGGGACCCACCCTCCTTAGCAGTAGTTTGGGGCCCTGTTGAAGACTTCTGGTCTTTAGGTTTCTGATCTCCACCCTTTTGGTCTGTTTTCTTCTGATCACCCCCTTGGCCCTGGTTCTGGTTCTTTTGCTTAACCCTGGTTCTGACCCATTTGTCTGCCTTCTTTCCCAATTCTTGGGGAGAGGTCAGATCAGAGTCAACCAAGTGTTGATGCAGTTGCTGGTTTTGACAGTTATTTAAAATCTGTTCTCTCATCATCAAATTATACAATCCTGTAAAATCAGATACCTTACTTCCCAGCAACCAACCCTCCAAAGCCTTAGTGGCACATTCAATGTATTCAGACCAGTCCTGAGTCTGTGTCTTTTGGGTGTCTCTGAACATTAACCTGTACTGCTCAGTGGTTAAGCCTAACCCATCAACTAGAACACTCTTCAGGACTCTGTAGTTTCTGACATCCTCTTCTCTAACAGTGAGGAGTCTGTCTCTGCCTCTTCCTTCAAAGGAGAGCCAGAGGATTGCTGCCCACTGATCTTCAGGAACCTGCTGTACTTTGCAGGCTCTCTCAAGAGCAGTTATCCACTTGTGGATGTCATCCCCACTTTTGTAGGGGGGCACAACCTTAGACAGGTTTCTATTGTCGAAAACCCTATCTTTGTCCTTAGGGACAATGCTGCCACCAGTGGGTATAGACCCACTCTCTTTATGCTGTCTAGCCTTGCTAAGTTTCTCTTCCATCAGGGCTACTTCTAGCTCCTGCTTCCTGATCCTCAGCTGGGCCTCTTGCATCTTGGCCTCATGTTCCCTCCTCTGAGGGGTGGTCATCCTTCTCCTGGAGTGACCTTGAGAGCCTCTAGAGCCATGGGAAGCATTGGAGTCACCTGAGCGATTCCTTTGCCTTCCCAGCCCTGTGTTAAGTCCACTGGGGAGATCCAGTGGGTTGAACCCACTGTCAGTCCCCAATAGCCTTGGTTTAGCTGGGCCAAGTATAACACTTGGCACTGGGCTAGTTCTCCCTTCATCCTCACTACTGTCAGTATCCTTTTCACTCTCATCCTCTGTGGTAGGCATCCCATCTAAGGGGTGACTATTGGGAAGGGGTACTTCAGTGGCATCTTTAGAAGGGGGGCCTCCTGTTCCTGTCCCTAAGGGGGCTAACTGGGAAGCTTTCTTGAGTGCTCTCTGATTCTCATCATTCTGTAAGAGCTCTCTGAGCTCAGCAGAGTTTGGGTTCTTGGGCTGTTTAAGGCCTCTAAGAGTTGCCAAATGCCTGAGCTCATTCTGATTAAGGGTAGCAAAGCTGGATGGTGCCCTCTGGGGGTCACTCTCAACAGAGATGGGTACAGTGGACCCCTCTGCCCCGGCCATTGCTCTTAAGTGTGGGTGGATGTGTTGCAATCTACCTACACTTGGGTTTACCTACTAAACCTATCTAGTAGTTGTAGTCAGGGTGTGCTACTCCCTTTGCTCTACAACAACTAAGTTCAGTAGAACTTATGTATATCTAATCTTGTTTTATATGTACCTACAGGTACCTATGTGATCTTTCAATTGGTAACCAAGAGATTACAATGGTAAAACACAGCAAGCTCAAATCCAACCGCTGCTCACCAATGTGAGAAGTTGGCCTGGTATATGATGCTCACTAGTTAAAGTGATCACCTTGTACCATGCCAAGCAACCCTTATGGTGTGGTTGTAAGTCAACCTTTTCGGACTAGCTGCCCTAGTGGTAGCGTAGGCTAAGCAGTCTTTGAGGCTAAACTCGTGAAGCGTGTTAAGCAAGCTGTTTTACCAATAGTAACCCCCTTTTATACCAATGAAAGGACACCACACAGATATATATTCAAAATATATATGTATTTATTTCTCAAAGTAACCCCTAGTCTCTTTATGAGCACAGGAGCACAAATCGTCAAACAAGATTATCACAGAATACACAGAAGTTGCACGTTATATGGATAGGCCCTGGTGGCCACTCAAACCATATACTAAAATAGTGGTATAAGTACCACGAACAGAAAAGGGAAAAGGCCTAGGGCCTCTAGAATCGCTGGGCCTACAAGGAGCTAACGTCAGTTAGTGACCAGGAGGTCCACGGGTGGCGTGTGCAGAGCAAATAGTCACACGCGTGCTCCCATAGGTTTCAATGGGTGCGTAAAAAGTACAAAGTTACTGCCAAAGGAATCTTCCGGATGACCTAGGAACTTAAGATTTGGAACACAGGCACTAGAGATGTATTACTACACATGGGCACCGGAGTACCAGCTTTACCTCACCCACAGGAAGCGGGTGCATAGGCCTCGAAGTGCGTCGGGTTTCTTCTATCTGTTCCGTGGGGCCTGTAGACAAAAGTGCTGCAGGCGGTCGGTCGGGAAGAGATGCAGTGGATCCAAGAGTGGATCGGAGATGTTGAAGACCTGTAAGCAGAGGGGACAGTGTTCACAGTCACTAGCCAGTGACCAGCGTGGCACCAGGTGGGTACCAGGCGATGTCGGGTGCAAACAGGAAGGAAGGTGTAGCTTGACTCTGCAGCCACGTGGTCCCTGAAGGTCGACGACGTCCAGGAGTCGAGTCACGAGCTGTCCCACGCAGGCTCTCGCTGTCGGCGGTGTCGGCGACTTGATCGAAGCAAACAAGCCTTGGCAAAAGCAATTGTTGTAGGCAAGGAGTTTAAGCTGATGGTTCTGACCAGCAAGGTCAGAGGAACTGCTCCTTTGGAGGGGAGCAAGGGCCAGTCTGGAGCAACCAGACCAGCGGTGTTTGTCGTAGATTTCGTCGCCAAGATGGCCACTAGCCAGCGGGCCAGCAACCGGTTAGGCGCGTCGAGTGGCAAAATGCAGAAGGGCCCCACGCAGATCGTGGAGATGCTGGAGGGCTCACCTTTGGTGCAGATGCTGCTCGAGGGTTGGGCTTCTCAGGACCCAAAGCACAACTTGGAGGGAGCCTCGGTTGTTGCACTTGTCAGCTTGTCGTAGTCGTTCCAAGATGGCTGGCTCCACGTGTCTCGGTGCCTCCACGGGTCTCCTCTTTGCAGGGACTGTGGATCGGGCGGTGAGAGGTCTGGAGGTCCAGGTCTTGTCAGTCTCTGGGCTCGGGCTCCGGCGGGAGGCGGCGGCAAAGCAGACGGTGATTCGCTGGATGGTGCTTGCGTTAGCAAGGTGGTCACTCCCTGACCACAGGGGAGATTTTCTTCAGTCTTCTGTGCAGCAGAATGTCGAAGTTCCCGTCTTCTTCTTAGTTTCAAGTTGATTCCAGGATGTCTGAAGTCTTAGGACACAGCTCCTACCTTTATTCGGATTCTAGGGGCCGGACTACCTGCTAGGTCCCTCCCTATGGGTGGGACCAGGAAGGGGGGTGGTTACACCCCCAATCCTTTGTCCAGCTCGCCCCAGGCCCGGGACTGGTGTGCCCCAGGACCGGTTTGAACTGGCATATGCACCGAGGCTCCTTGTGAGCCACAGGCATGTCTGGTTTCTTTCAAGCCCTACCTGACCAATACACAAAATCCTGTCTGGGGTGGTGCACGCACCTCCCCTGGCAGGAAACCCTTTGTCCACACCTCCCAAGCTGGAAGGACTCCCAGCAGCAGGAGGGCAGACTTGTGTCTGTGGTGGCAGCATCCATTTTGTGGAGCTGAGGCTATGTCTGATTTTACCCGGGTTTCAGGTACTGTACATGTCGTGTCCCTCTAGAAGGGTGGAATGCTAACCCCGTCGCCAGAATTGGCGAGGGGTTAGTATTCCAATTCGTATGACACCTTACTCGACATGTTTTGATAAAGCCAAACCAAAGATAGCATTTAACCGCGAGGTTCATAATGCACTTAAGAGTATATGGTATGACGATATCTGGAAACAGTAGAAGGAAGTTGTTCCGACCACTGCAGACAGGCTCAGCTCATGCCAGAGCACCATCTCACATGGAACCAAGCACTCTGCCTTCAGGATTGTTAAGGCCTGCTATAGGAGTGACTTATAGGTTACCAGGTGTCCCATTTAAGGTTAGGTATAGGTATACTACACCTAAGTAAGAGGTGATTACACCAACTTACCCCAGCTGAGTGATCAGCCAGTTGTGTCAAATCGTTAGGCCAAGCCTGGGGTGGCATAATACATGCTGCAGCCCTTGGCAGGCCTTGGGTACACCAATGCCCTGGGTACCTAGTGTACACTGGTACAGGGGCTGACAGGGTGATCCACTTCCAATTGGTTATGCACCTAGGGTGCATAGTTTTAATTTAGTAGAGAGAACAGCAGGCTGGGGGTCTGATTGGCAGGCCCACAGCCTCAATATGTCAAAAACCAGTGAAGCAAAAAGCAAAAATTTGGGGTGACCATAGGATAGCAGACCCTACTCTCCTACAGCGAGGTATAGGCGTCCCCCACATATTTGGTGGTCTACCAAAGATCACCTCGTACGGGGATAGCCCTGTTCGAGAATGTGCTACCATTCTCATGTAAAAGAGTGCAACTGGTAAGGCTACTATCCAATCGACACCTTTTTCTCTACATATTTTGGACAATCTAATTTTCAGAGTTTGATTATGGCGTTCCACGAGGCCTGCTGCCTCAGGATGTCGGACACAGTGGAATTTCCATTGGTAGCCTAACAAAAGTGAAACGTGTTTCATTAGTTCGGATGAGAATGGCTGGCCGTTATCTGAGTAGACAACACGTGGCAAACCATACCGTGGGAAGAATTCTCGAACTAACTGTTTGGCAGTAGTCGGGGCAGTGTATGTTCTTGAGTCCAAGGGAGAACAGTCGATGTGGCTGCCTCATGTGTTGTCAACTGGATGAGTGGTTTTGCTAGAAATGCATATTGAGGGATCCACTGCCTACAGTATGAAGTGAGACCTATAAAAGCCCGCACCTCCTTTTGTGTCTTGGGTGGTGACATGTTAGTAATTAACTGGATGCGGTCGGGTGTAAGCTGTCTTCCCTCCTTGGACAGCGAGTGCCCAAGGTAGACAACTCGCGGGACACAGAATTGCAGCTTAGAAGGGGACACCTTGTGCCCCTTGTCGGCCAGAAGTTTTAAAACCGTCAGTGACGCTGTTTCACATTCAGGTTCGCTTCGGGCGGTGATCAACAGATCATCGACATATTGAAGCAAGGCAGTGTTGACTGGCATGTGGATACTGTCAAGTTCTCGTTTCAGTGCTTGGCTATAGATGCTGGGGCTTTCTGTAAATCCTTGAGGTGCGCGTGTGAATTTAAAACTTCGTCCATTTAAACTGAATCCGAACAGATATTGACTTTCCGGATCTATTGGGACGCTAAAGAAAGCATTCTTGAGATCAATTACAGTGAAGAACGTTGCTTCTGAATCAATAGCCGTTAGTAATGAAGAGATATCTGGGACCACAGGGTATTGTGGTACAATACATTTATTTAATTCGCGCAGATCAATAACTAATCGATATACTGGTGGTGCTTTTGGATCCGTTCTTTTGAGAATTGGAATTATCGGGGAATTGCATACATTGGAGTCCGTTTCGACAACCACTCCTTGTGCAATGAGCTCGTCAATGATTTGCAGCACAGCCACAACAGCATCTGGCGGTAACTTATATTGTCGCATTCGTGGTAGTACTACTCCTGTTTTCAGTGTGACTCGATATGGTGTAATGTTCATGCAACCAACATCAGTGGGGCCTTGTGCCCATAAATGCGTAGGTAAACTCTGCAGCCGGTGGTCCATGTCTCTGGACATATAGTGACCTTTAAAATCACGTAAAAATAGTCGTACTCCTTCCGGAGAACAACATATTATAGCTCCTAGAGCTTTCAATGTTTTTATACCTAACAAGTTTTCTGGACATGATTTAGTAAGCAATAAATCTGTAGTACGTGTCAATGGACCAACCGTAAGTGGAAGAGGTTGTGTTACATCATTAATGATAGGCTTTCCTGAGAATCCAAGGGAAATATTCTGTGAGCCTGAGAGGGGTGCCCCTGGAACTTCACTGCGTCGTATAGTTGTTCTGCTTGCCCCTGTATCAAGTAAAAACTTTCTGTCTTCCCCTAATAGTTCACTATGTACATAAGGTCCCTCTTGATCTACAGGAACCTCAATAAGGGGTAAGCCAACTTCCCTCTCTAGGCTATTTCATGTGTATCGCTGATAATCGGGATAATCTGCTTGTGCATACTGGTACATCTGTTGCGTTGTTGCTTGTGTTGCAGCAATAGGCTGCGCTTGTGGTGGTGCTACGGTCTGTTGTGGAGCTGCCTGTTGCGGAGCTAGTTGTTGCGGAGTTGACCTATGTTGTGCATGCTGAGGGATTTGTTGTTGATTCTGATCCTGTCTAGGTGGACGTGGTCTTTCCTGTGTTCTACCTGTGGCAATATTATGTTTCAGTACTGGACAATTGTGTATATAATGACCTTGTTGTTTACAATAGTTACATGTCCCTTTCACCGGACCTGTGGCATCACCCTTGTGATGACCATCAGCTGGAACTGACTGAGCAACAAGCATTTTCATTTTTGTATCTTTCATACGTCTTTGTTCATGTTCTTGTTCTTCTCTAATTCTATTGTGGTGATATTGCAACATCTGTAACATCTGTGACGGGGTGTTACCTTGCCAGGTACTCTCGAATTTCAATACTCTATTCTTGACTTGCGGCAGAGAATTTTCAACTAATTTTGTCACAAACAGATGTGGATATGACTCGCTACTTGCTTTTATGCCACTATTAATACCAAAACATTTTTCAAATCGGGAATAGAAATCACTAGTGTCTTCATCTTGCTTTTGTTTACAGGCTGAGATTGCACCCCAGTCCTCCTTTTTCGTAGTTAATAAACGTGGCAGTACCTGTACTAGTAATCCTGGTAGTGCTGTAGTCTTTTCCCCAAGCCCTGCTCCTGCAGCTCGGGCCTTTTCTTCGTTTTCTAATGCTGTCCAATCTATCTTTTGGTCTCCCACCTTCCATTCCTTTTCTTTGAGTTTCTCGTAAACACCGGCAGGCATTAACACTTTCAATATTTTCATAATGTCAGGGTAGGTATACTCTCCCATGAGTAACATGTCTTTTATCTCACGGTGGAAACCTGCTGGATCCTTGTCATGGCTGGGTACTACTTTCTTCATTTCTAGTAATTCAATTTTAGTTATAGGCGTGTACACAAACACGCGTGTAAAGTTATTACCTTCACCTCTGATTGGGTGTACTTCGCGTAACGGATTCTGTCTATCTATGTGATACATTTTTCTTCCCATAGCGGGAATTGGAACGTGTTCTGGGCATACGAAAATTATATACTGGTTTCGAAATTCTAGAATTTCTTTAATCAAATCAGTACCTGACCCTCTCCATTTATTCGTGAGTAGTTCTGTCAATATGTCAAGTAAGGGTCCTGGATCGGAGTGTTGGCTTTTATATAATATAAGGAGGTGTTGAATCATGTATATACTAGCTAAACGTTGTTCGTCTGGGGTGAGATTCAGAAATGTGTGTGCTAGTGCATCTTCACTGTATCTGTCGGGACTGTCAGCCCATTGTACTGCTGACCTGGCTAATTCTTGTTCGTCCATGGAATCGAGTATATGGTACCCCCTTCGATCTCGGAGTAATTTATCAGCGGCTTGGAATAGGTGTTCAGGGGACCTTGTATTTAACATAGGGGTTTGAAAATGTCTATTACATTCTGGACGTATCGGACGTATCGGATCATTAAAGCCTCTAGCATTATTATGGGGTCTTCCTCTACCTACGTAAGCTATCGTTTCTAATTGTTCTGATTCTTGCTCCTCCTCTCCCTCTGATTCAATTCTGTCTGCTTCTCGTCTTTCTTTATGTATTCGTTCTACTTCTTTGCGGATCTTTCGGCACATAACTACTATGCATGACTGTTTATCATGTTTCTCGTCTGATATGTTCTGACCCCATTTGGCAAGTTTTTGCATGGTATCATGATCTGCCCCAGGCCTGTCTTGGTTCCTGATCACGCAGTTTATGAAAAAACGTAGTAGTTGTCTTTGTACATCCACTTTCTGGTATTCCATAGCTTCGTTAATACTTTCTGGACCTCGCCCTGTTTGGACAAAGTGATATATATTGTCTAGGTGTTCAACCATTCCTGGTATCGTCATTAAATACAATGTAGCTCGTCGTATACGTAGTGATGATAGTAGCAATCTGTCCTGTTTACCTGGCACTGGATCGTATCTACAATCCACAAGATGTTCTTTAAACATGTCGGATGTCGCTAGTTGGGGTGTACGTTGGAGTGCTAAATCTCTAAGGGTCTGTTTATTTCGCGGCGGCGTGGCAAACATGTCTGTCGTACCTCCTGTAGCACCGTCTGAGGTGCTAGGCACGAAAGGATTCGTTGGACGTAAGATAGAAATTGTGGATGCGGGAAAAACAGTAGAAACGGACGGACCTGTGGGAACTGGTGTAGGAGTTTGTGATTGCGGGGATACAGACGGATGCTCTTGGTGTTGTGCACCATCGGCAAGCGGTGTGTGTGGTATGGGATTAGCATACTCGGGAGCTACGTCATCTAAATAGGAGGAAAGGAAAACGTCCTTTGCCGTTTTGGGATGTGTTTTGGGATGTGCTTTTATCGGGAGCAATGGAGGAGTCAAGTCTTTTGGTATTTCCGGGGTAGCCTTAGGTAACCCTTCGGCCAGAAGAGGATACATACCATTCATAAGAGTGTTTCTTTGTCTATCTACTTGTTCTAATTTTACTCGGGTACCTTCCTCAATTAATAGATTTTCTTGGGCTTTATTTGAGTTCTCTCTACCTTTCTCTTCCTGCCTGAGCGCTTTTTCTGTACGTCTATGTGATTCTTTACGCCATAATTCAATGGCATCTTTCTGTGACTGTCTGGCTTTCTTTTTCCATAATTCTTCTTCTACTCTCATGATGCAATCTGCATCCCAGGTCCCCGCTGCGGGCCATCTCTGACTCTCTGGTAAATCCTTGGTGTAGTCCACCCATAAATCAAGAAATAATACGGCATCTAGGCCATGTTTATGATACATAAAATATCCTGGAGTGTCCCTAGGCGGAATGGGAACAGCTTCTTCGAGTACCCCTTTTCTAGTTTTGATCTGTCTTAATTTCGAAAAGAGCGGCATTTTTAGATCTGGTTACTTAATCTTAAACACACTTAATACAAATAAACACAATAATGAACAGTCATTCACACCACAATGTATAGAACGTATTAAAACATTTAACATTTAACGAATAATGATGACTAATAGGAAACTAGTTACTGACATAATACTGACACTAGGTAATACTTATTTATATGCAAGACATACTAGATATACTGCTAAACAGCACAGATACACTGCTGAAACAGTGCAGACCGGATTTGTGTACCCAAACCCGTCTTGACCGGCACAGACTATGTGCACGTTAAATGCCTCCCCGACAATGGTACTCACCGGGTAGCGCGGAACGGAAGGCCTCGGAACTGAACTGAAACTGGACCGGACTGGACTCGACTCGACTGGACTCGGAACGTCGGAACCTGGTGGGCCTCTGTATACCTCGGATCTTGCTCTCTCAGCTAGGCTCTGGTCGGGATACTTCGCACTTCTCACCGCCTCGTCTGGGTGTTGATCGCAGCCTCAGTCGCCCCCGCTTGGCCGGAGGGAGATACAGGAAATCCTGCGGGTACGCGTTTTTGTCCGTTCAGCTGTGGCAGGAGACCGGGCCTGCAACGCACCTCCGGCGCGTGAGATGAGAAAGTGTCCCTGTTGGGGCGCCATTTTATGTGGTAAATATTTCATTACCGGTACTATTTTTTATGCGGTAAAGTCTAGTAAGAATAACTCAGTAAATATAAGAGGCAGAATCCGTGGTATTAGAGTTTCTAAAAGGCTTTATTCCTCTACAAAGGAAATACAATTCGAATTGCAGGCTTCACACTCCATCACCATGAGGGTTCAGGAAGGAAGGCAATACATTATTGACAAGTAATGGTATTTATATGGAAAGCATTACATTAAGACAGATGCAAGAGGCGTAACAGCTGATAATACAGATATAATACACATACGTAACGAAAAAAGGCGTAAACATGGGTGTAACTAAAATACGTCATTAAACATGATGTCACAAATGGGTGGATCCATAAGAGAATCCTGCAATGTCAGCAGAAATACTTGGCAGAGATGCGCGCGCAGCCGCATGACGTGTGATTGACGTGCAACTAGAGGGTGAAGGGGACTTGACATTTAGCTCTACATGTGGAGACAGAAGTCTGAGGGGTCATGTCAACCTAATCCCAAATCATATCTAATATCTTATGTTTAAAGAACTGTATTATCCAAAAGGAGAGGTCTCTCGGACGGAATCTATTCTATACTGACTGTTAGTGCGTGTACAAGCGTCTAAGTGTCTACATGAGATGCGAGGGGGCAGGAATCTTCCATGGTAACAGGGGCTATGAATTACTTGCATGAGGACAGTGAGGCCTGGCCCTTTGCACGGTAGCTGGAAGAATGTTTACCTAAACTACTAGACAGGAATGCATCGGATGAGGAGCGGAGCAGATAATCTTGAAGGTGAAATACAGTTTTTGGCAGGCAATAGGCTGGATCAGGCACCGTTAGCCGCGCAGGGAGTAGGACAAAGTTCATGGATACAGATGCAGGCTCGGACTGGAGCTTTCAGAGGCAGAAGGCAGGGAAAGGCTTGAAGACAGAATTCAGGGCCTACTCGCCTGAATCTGTAAAATGTGGAAAGTGAACCACATAAAGTCGGTGGCCTTTCATACTTAGGAATGGAATATCTGACCCATTCATGGCGGATCTGAAAGAGGACATGTTGACGGTGGACGTATTTGCGTCTTCATAACTGGAACTGGAGGGAACATACATGTACTTATAGCATGCACATGGAGCCGTTGGGGTCTACGATAGGGGACATAACTGATCACAAAATTCATATTTCCTCAACACAACCACCCACAATCACACACAACCACCCACAACCACACCCACAACCACACACACAACCACACCCACACACACAACCACACCCACACCCAACCACCCAACCACACCCACAACAACACCCACACAGCCACACACAAGCACACACACACACACACACAACTACACACAACCATACACACAACCACACACACAACCAACCGCACACACACAACCACACACACAACCACACACACACAACCACACACACACACAACCACACACACACAACCACACACACAACTACACATACACAACCACACACACAACCACACACAACCACACACACAATCACAACCACAACCACACACACAACCACAAACCACACACACACAACCACACACACACAACCACACACACAACCACACACACAACCACACACAAACCAAACACAAACCACGCACATCCCCCCACACAACCCCAAACACAACCACACACACAACCACACACAACCACAACCACACAACCACACACAACCACACAACCACACACACAACCACACACACAACCACACACACAACCACACACAACCCCACGCACAACCACACACACAACCACACACAACCACACACACAACCACACCCACAACCACACCCACACAACCACACACACACAACCACACACACACACCCACACACACAACCACACACAACCACACCCAAACACACACAACCACACACACACAACCACACAAACAACCACACAACCACACACACACAACCACACACACACAACCACACACAACCACACACACCCACAACCACACACAACCACCCCCACCCACACACACAACTACACACAACCACAACCATACACCCAACCACACCCAACCACACACACACAACCACACACACAACCACAACCACACACACAACCACAACCACACACACAACCACACACAACCACACACAACCACAACCACACACAACCACACACACAACCACACACACAACCACACACACACAACCACAACCACACACACAACCACACACGCACAACCACACACAACCACACATTCACACCCACACCCACAACCACACCTGCACCCACAACCGCACCCACACACAACCACACACACACACACACACGCAACCACACCCAACCACGCATTCACACACACCCACAACCACACCTGCACCCACAACCGCACCGACACACAACCACACAGATGCAACCACAACCATACACACAACCATACACAACCACACACACAGCCACACACACAACCACTCACACAACAACACACACAACCACACAACCACACACTCACAACCACACACACAACCACACACACCCACAACCGCACCCACAACCACAACCACACCACCACACACACACAACCACACACAACCACACAACCACACACACACAACCACACACACAACCACACACACACAACCACACACGCACACAACCACGCACACACACAACCACGCACACACACAACCATGCACACACACAGCCACGCACGCACACAACCACACACACAACCACACATACAATCACACACACAACCACGCACACAACCACACACACAACCACACACACAACCACACACACACAACCACACACGCACACAACCATGCACACACACAGCCACGCACACACACAACCACGCACACAACCACACATACAATCACACACACAACCACGCACACAACCACACACACAACCACTGTTGGAAGGCGTTCCCCGGGGAGGCTGCGGAATGGGTTCCTGACCACCCTGAGGCCCACCTTTCCCAGAATTAGGCCGAGCAAGAGCAGGGAGGCCCTTCCTGGAAGGGTCTCGCACCTAGGATCGCACGCGCTGCGCTTACTCTCTCTTTGGATAGAGGGACACCACACAGTAGTTCGTTATAAGGCAATAAGCTTTTATCGGTAGTTGTCAGGGATCTTTATGATCCGGCAGGCAGGTGCAGAATTAATGCCACAAGCGGCAGCGATCTTGTGATGATGGGAAAAGGGGTAGCGGGACAGTCTTTCAATCAGTGTCTCTGCGAGGTATCCGGCGCACAGCTCTCAATCCTCGAGCTGAGGGGATGTTGCTTCTCTCGGCAATCTCTGCCGATTCTCTTGGAGGAGCGGGCCGCGAGTCACTCAGCAGGCACCGGAGGGTCGTAGTTCAGGGAGCCGCGACGTCGTCAGCAGGGCTCAGATGGTTCAGCGTTCGGGGAGCCGCGACGGCGTCAGCAGGGCTCAGATGGTTCAGAATTCAAGGAGCCGCGACGGCGTCAGCAGGGCTCAGATGGTTCAGCGTTCGGGGAGCCGCGACGGCGTCAGCAGGGCTCAGATGGTTCAGAATTCGAGGAGCCGCGACGGCGTCAGCAGGGCTCAGTTGGTTTCAGAGTTCGGATAGCGTTTCTTCTGTTCGGTGAGCGATCGAGCCGCGACCAGGTCCGCAGGCTCTCGTCAGTCCAGGTCTTCTCTGCCCTCGTCCCTTCAGCACCCCTTGTTATACTCCCCCTCCTCTTTGAAGTCCGGAGTCCTCGCGGAGAGGGGTCTCGTGCCTGGGGGGGCGATGTGTCGGGGTTTCCTGTCGCTCAGCCCCTTGATCTATTCAGATGTGTCCGGGAGGGACCCCAGACGCCCAGCAGGAGAGGCGCCCGCTCACCGGGGGCCTGGTGGCCGATCGAAACCTCCCTCGGGAAAGAGTCCAGAAGTGTGACAGAGTCGGCGCCTCTCGGTCTGGTTTGGGGGGGGGGTTTCTTTCTCCCTCGGCCGGGCATGCGTGTTGGGGATCTTGTCGGCCCTCGGGATGTTGGTCCACGGGAGCCGGAAGGCCGTGTCCATGAGGTTCGGCGTGGTTGTAGTGTACTTTGCTGGTCGGGAGGGCCCACGCCACGAGGCCGGTCTCACACGTGCCCCCCCCAGCTGAAAGGCGGGGAGAACTACCCATCCACTTGGGAGTTTTCCTCGCTGAAGCGGAAGAATCGGGACAGGCCGTCCGCGTTGGCGTGGTCAGTCTCGGGGCGATGTTCCACAGTGAAATCCATCCCCTGGAGGGAGATGGACCAGCGTAGCAGCTTGGGGTTTTCCTCTCGCATCTGCATCAACCACCGCAGGGGTCGATGATCTGTTTGCACTCGGAAGTGTGTTCCGAACAGGTAGAGCCGTAGCTTTTTGAGAGCCCAGACTACGGCGAACGTCTCACGTTCAATCGTGCTCCACCGCTGTTCCCGGGGCAGTAACCTTCGGCTGATAAAGGCTATGGGCTGATCTATGCCTTTGTCGTCGTATTGTGAGAGGACTGCCCCGATGCCGTGTTCCGAGGCGTCCGTCTGGACCACAAACTCCTGGGCGTGGTCGGGTGCTTTGAGTACTGGAGCCGCGCACATTGCGGCCTTTAGGGTGTCGAACGCCTTCTGGCAGGCGGGAGTCCAGTGTATTTTCTTGGGGTGTTTTTTGGAGGTTAGTTCTGTGAGAGGGCCTGCGATGCTGCCATAGTTTTTAATGAACCTTCGGTAGTAGCCGGTGAGGCCCAGGAAGGCTTGGACTTCCGTTTGGGTTGTAGGGGGTTCCCAGGACAAGATGGCGTCGATCTTCGGCTGGAGGGGGGCGACCTGCCCACTCCCCACCTGGTGCCCCAGATAAGTTACGGAGCCGTGCCCAATTTGACATTTGCTAGCTTTGATGGTGAGGCCGGCTCGGCGCAGAGCCAGCAGGACTTGACGGAGGTGCTGGAGGTGCTCGGTCCATTGGGAGCTGAAGACCGCTATGTCGTCAAGGTATGCTGCGCTGAACCCCTCTAGTCCGGCCAGGACCCTGTTCACCAGCCGCTGGAAGGTGGCCGGGGCATTTTTCATTCCGAACGGCATCACCCTAAAGCGGTAGTGCCCATCCGGGGTGGAGAAGGCGGAGCGCTCCTTGGCTCCCTCGGTGAGGGCAATCTGCCAGTACCCACTGGTCAGGTCGAAGGTGCTGAGGTAGCAGGCGGCCCCAAGGCGGTCAATGAGTTCGTCGGCACGGGGGATAGGGTGAGCGTCTGCTCGGGTGACCGCATTGAGGCCTCGGTAGTCCACGCAGAATCTCAGCTCGGGGGCAACACCCGGGGTAGTCGCCTTCGGAACCAGGACTACCGGGTTGGCCCAGGGGCTGTCAGAGGGTTCAATCACCCCAAGGTCTAACATCTTTGCCACCTCGGTCTGGATGCAGGTCCGGACCCGATCAGGGACCCGGTAGGCCCGATGTCGCACTGGCGGGCTGTCTCCGGTGTCCACGTCGTGGACACACCAGCTGGTGACCCCGGGGGTCAGGGAGAAGAGATCCGCGAACTGCCCAAGTAGCTGGCGGCAGTCGTCGGTCTGTTGGGCTGTGAGGGCGGTCGACAGTCTCACTCCCTCCACCGATCCATCGGTTTCCTTCGCCCCCAGGGGGTCTGGGAGGGGCTCGGTGTCTTCTTCGGTCCCATCGTCGGTGGCCAGGAGTAGACTTAATTCGGTCCGCACAAAGTGGGGCTTGAGGCTGTTCACGTGGAGAACCCGGAGGGGGTTCCGCGGGGACTGCACATCGATGAGATAGGTGACTTGGCTCTTCCGCTCGATCACCTTGAAGGGTCCAGTCCATTTATCCTGGAGAGCGCAGGGTCTCACCGGGGCCATGACCCAGACTTGTTGGCCTGGCTGAAACTCGACCAGCGTAGCATTCTGGTCATACCAGCGCTTCATCTCTTCTTGACTGGCCTCGAGGTTTGCTTCTGCGAGTTCCCTGAATTTTCGGGTCTGGTTGCGGAGCGCCAGGATGTATCGGAACACGTCTGGAGGGGTCCCCTGGGGGGTTGCTTCCCACCCCTCCTTGACCAGGCTCAGGGGTCCTCGGACGGGGTGTCCATATAACAGTTCGAATGGGCTGAACCCCAGGGATTTTTGGGGGACCTCCCGGTAGGCGAACAGGAGGCATGGGAGGAGGACGTCCCACCTCCGGCGTAGGGGTTCTACTAGTACTCGGGCCGATCCCAACTCGGCCGACTTCTGTTCACTGTACAGCAGTCCGTTCTCCCAGTATACCCAGTGGGTGCCAGTCTGGTCGCCTGCTGCTTGGGCCTCGGCCTGTTGTCGGGGTCCAATGAGGGACGGGCAGGTGGATTGTTCTTGACAGAACTCTTCACGGGAGGGGCCCCCTTCGCAGGGCCACGGGGCCAGTTCTGGCAAGTCCCCGAGTTTGGTCAGGGTTGCGGGGTCGGAAGGCCTGGATTCTTCGCCGGGAGCGGTTGGTTCGTCCAGAAGGGGGTCGTCGGCCTTTGGTGGTGTATCCTGGCTCTCAGGGATGGTGGCGGTGTTCAGGGGCATGGCCTCTCCCCCCTCGGAGGAAGGCGCCCGGAGAGTCATCGAGCGCGTGGTGGCGCATACCCACTCCGGTAGGCCCATCATCTCGAGGTGGGCCCTTCGTTCCACTTGTCCCCACGGGGAGTTCTCCAGGTCGTTGCCCAGGAGGCAGTCCACGGGCTGGGAGGTTCGGACCGCTACTTTTAACTTGCCGGTGACTCCCCCCCATTCGAAGGGGACTAGGGCCATCCGGCAGAGGCTCTCTGAATTGTCGGATGAGATGACGGGGCAAAAGGCGTCAGGCAGGATCTGATCCTCGGAAATCAGGTGACAGTGGACCGCCGTCACACTCGCCCCTGTGTCCCGGAGCCCCTCGATGCGGTGACCGTTGACCGTCACCTGCTGTCGGTACTTCTTTGTGTTGGCGGGCAGGGGCATGCCGGGGACCATCTCCCGGTCCCCTAGGGAGAGACCAAGGCCATGGCAGCTGGTTCCCATTCTTTGGAGTCTTCCATCTCTTCCCCCAGGGCTACAGAGGCCATCTGTCGAGCCGGCGGGGTTGTGGTGGTGGTTCGCTGGTACAGGGGACACTGAGGGTCACTGGCATAGTGTCCGGTCTGCTGGCAGCGGAAACATGTGATTCTCCCTCGGGGTCCCGGCCTCCCTGGGGGCCCGGTGCTGGCCGGAGGCGGAGCTGGAAAGGGCGGAGATTGTCATCTGGGAGGGCTGAGCGGGGATCCCCCCGGGAGCTCCCTTTGCCGGCCTTGGTTCCCTCTGCCCCTCTGGCGGGGGGGTCCCTGATGGTGGCGACCGTAGTCTCCCACGGGGCCCCGGGAGGTCCGGGTGTTCACCCACCGGTCAGCCTCGACGGCCAGTTTCCGAGGGTCTGTGAGTTTGCTGTCCATGAGGTGCTGGCCCAGCTCCACGAAGCAATTAGCGGCCAAGTGTTCCCATGCGATCAGGTCGAACAGCTCCTCAAAGGTGGAGACCTTGCTGCCCTTGATCCATCCGTCCAAGGCCCGGCTGTAAAAGTTCACGTACTCCACCCATGTGGTACCGGGTATCTTTTTGCAGTCTCTAAACCGTTGCCGGTACATTTCAGGGGTGAGCCCATATCTAGCTACCAGGGCCTCTTTCATGTGACTGTAGGAGTTCGTCACGGTGGAGGGCAGGTCCAGCAGGGTAGCTCTCCCCTCGCTCAGGAACCGGCCCCACAGCCCAGCCCCCCAGTCTTTCTGCGGGACTCGGTGGGAGGTCATGGCGACTTCGTAGGCCTTGAACCATTGCTGAATATCGTCGTTTTTATACTATTCTTTCACCACATCCTTGGGGATGTGGACCTTCGGTTCCACGGTGGAGGGGATGGGTTGCGTTTCCGAGGGTCGGGTCTCCGCCCGCTTGGCCTTGAGCTCGATCTCCTTCAGGCTACGTTCGTGCTCTAGTTGGAGTTTCTTTTCTTCGTGTTCTCTCTGTCGTTTCTTTTCCTCTAGTTCTCCGTGTAGGCGTAACTGTTCTACTGCCAGTTTTATCTCTCCTTTGATTTTTAGCTTGGCTAGTTCCAGTTCGTGGTTGCGACTTCTTTCTCGGTCCGCTAGTTCCTCTGGGGATAGGCCCCCCTCGGTGGCGCCGTTCCTCCCCGGGCTGCTTCGTGGTTCGTTGGGGTGCTCTCCTTCTGCTTGTGACCGGGGAGTTTCTGCCTCGACCCAGGTTTTTAATGCCCCCTGGAAGTCCTCTTTCGTGCTTAGTCCGGTGGTAGCGATTCCAAAGTCTTTGCAAAATTGTTTCAGTTCTCGGTGCGTATACGATTCTAACTGGTCTTTTTGAAATGCCGTGCTCTGCGGCACCTAGGGAAGTTTCTCCTTCCATTCTTCTCGGTGGTGCGTAAGCCGTCTACTGCACGATCTCCAGGTGTTGGCTCGGATCCCGTCGCCTGCCACCAAATGTTGGAAGGCGTTCCCCGGGGAGGCTGCGGAATGGGTTCCTGACCACCCTGAGGCCCACCTTTCCCAGAATTAGGCCGAGCAAGAGCAGGGAGGCCCTTCCTGGAAGGGTCTCGCACCTAGGATCGCACGCGCTGCGCTTACTCTCTCTTCGGATAGAGGGACACCACACAGTAGTTCGTTATAAGGCAATAAGCTTTTATCGGTAGTTGTCAGGGATCTTTATGATCCGGCAGGCAGGTGCAGAATTAATGCCACAAGCGGCAGCGATCTTGTGATGATGGGAAAAGGGGTAGCAGGACAGTCTTTCAATCAGTGTCTCTGCGAGGTATCCGGCGCACAGCTCTCAATCCTCGAGCTGAGGGGATGTTGCTTCTCTCGGCAATCTCTGCCGATTCTCTTGGAGGAGCGTGCCGCGAGTCACTCAGCAGGCACCGGAGGGTCGTAGTTCAGGGAGCCGCGACGTCGTCAGCAGGGCTCAGATGGTTCAGCGTTCGGGGAGCCGCGACGGCGTCAGCAGGGCTCAGATGGTTCAGAATTCAAGGAGCCGCGACTGCGTCAGCAGGGCTCAGATGGTTCAGCGTTCGGGGAGCCGCGACGGCGTCAGCAGGGCTCAGATGGTTCAGAATTCGAGGAGCCGCGACGGCGTCAGCAGGGCTCAGTTGGTTTCAGAGTTCGGATAGCGTTTCTTCTGTTCGGTGAGCGATCGAGCCGCGACCAGGTCCGCAGGCTCTCGTCAGTCCAGGTCTTCTCTGCCCTCGTCCCTTCAGCACCCTTTGTTATACTCCCCCTCCTCTTTGAAGTCCGGAGTCCTCGCGGAGAGGGGTCTCGTGCCTGGGGGGCGATGTGTCGGGGTTTCCTGTCGCTCAGCCCCTTGATCTATTCAGATGTGTCCGGGAGGGACCCCAGACGCCCAGCAGGAGAGGCGCCCGCTCACCGGGGGCCTGGTGGCCGCTCGAAACCTCCCTCGGGAAAAAGTCCAGAGGTGTGACAGAGTCGGCGCCTCTCGGTCTGGTTTGGGGGGGGGGTTTCGTTCTCCCTCGGCCGGGCATGCGTGTTGGGGATCTGGTCGGCCCTCGGGATGTTGGTCCACGGGAGCCGGAAGGCCGTGTCCACGAGGTTCGGCGTGGTTGTAGTGTACTTTGCTGGTCGGGAGGGCCCACGCCACGAGGCCGGTCTCACAACCACACACTCAACCACACATACAATCACACACATATACCCACACACAACCACACACACACAACCACACACACAACCACACACAACCACACACAACCACACATCCACACACACACCTGCAACCACACCTGCTCCCACACACACAACCACACACACAACCACACACACAACACACACAACCACACACAACACACACAACACACACAACACACACACAACCACACCCACAACCACACACACAACCACCCACAACCACACACAACCACCCACAACCACACCCACAACCACACACAACCACACACACAACCACACCCACACCCAACCACCCAACCACACCCACAACCACACCCACATAACCACACACACACACAACTACACACAACCACACACACACAACCAACCACACCCACACAACCACACACACCCACACACACAACCACACACACACAACCACACACACAACCACACATACACAACCACAACCACACACACAATCACAACCACACACACAACCACAAACCACACACACACAACCACACACACAACCAAACACAAACCAACCACAAACCACACACATCCCCCCACACAACCCCAAACACAACCATACACAACCACACACAACCACCCACACAACCACACACACACAACCACACACACAACCACACACACAACCCCACACACAACCACACACACACAACCACAACCACACCCACACAACCACACACACACAACCACACACACAACCCACCCACCCACACACACAACCACACACAAACACACAACCACACACACAACCACACACACACAACCACACACACAACCACACACAACCACAACCACACACAACCACCCCCACCCACACACACAACTACACACAACCACAACCATACACACAACCACACACAACCACACACACACAACCACACACACAACCACACACACAACCACACACACACAACCACACACACACAACCACACACACACACACAACCACACATTCAAGCACACACCCACAACCACACCTGCACCCACAACCACACCCACACACAACCACACACACACAACCACACCCAACCACACATTCACACACACCCACAACCACACCTGCACCCACAACCGCACCGACACACAACCACACAGATGCAACCACAACCATACACACAACCATACACAAAACCACACACACAGCTACACACACAACCACTCACACAACAACACACACAACCACACAACCACAACCACACACAACCACAACCACACACAACCACACACTCACAACCACACACACAACCACACACAACCACACACACACCCACAACCGCACCCACAACCACAACCACACCCACACACACAACCACACAACCACACACACAACCACACACAACCACACACACATAACCACACACACAACCACACAACCACACACGCACACAACCACGCACACATACAACCATGCACACACACAACCACGCACACACACAGCCACGCACACAACTATGCACACAACCACACATACAATCACACACACAACCACGCACACAACCACACACATAACCACACACACAACCACGCGCACACAACCACACACGCACACAACCACGCACACACACAACCACGCACACACACAACCACGCACACACACAGCCACGCACACACAACCACGCACACAACCACACATACAATCACACACACAACCACTCACACAACCACACACACAACCACACACTCAACATACACATACAATCACACACATATACCCACACACAACCACACACACACGACCACACACACAACCACACACACAACCACACACACAACCACACACAACCACACACACAACCACACACAACCACACATCCGCAACCACACCTGCTCCCACACACACAACCACACACACAACCACACACACAACCACACACAACCACACACACAACCACACACAACCACACATCCGCAACCACACCTGCTCCCACACACACAACCACACACACAACCACACACACAACACACACAACCATACACAACACACAACCACACACACACAACCACACACACAACACACACAACCACACACAACACACAGACACACAACCACACACACAACCACACCCACAACCACACACACAACCACCCACAACCACACACAACCACCCACAACCACACCCACAACCACACTCAACCTCACACACAACCACACACACAACCACACCCATACCTAACCACACCCACAACCACACCCACACAACCACACACACACACAACTACACACAACCATACACACAACCACACATACACAACCACACACACACACAACCACACACACACACAACCACACACAACCACACACATAATCACAACCACACACACAACCACACACACACAACCACAAGCACACAAACCACACACACACAACCACACACACACACATACACAACCACACACACAACCCCACAACCACACACAACCACACACAGAACCACACACACCACACACAACCACACACAAACCACACACAACCCCCACACAACCCGAAACACAACCACACACACAACCACACACAACCACAACCGCCCACACAACCACACCCAACCACACAACCACACACACAACCACACACAAACCACACACAACCCCCCACACAACCCCACACACAGCCCCACACACAACCACACACACAACCACAACCACACACACAACCACACCCAACCACACCCACAACCACACACACACAACCACACACACAACCACACACAACCACACCCAAACACACACACACCACAACCACTCAAACAACAGCACAACCACACAACCACAACCACACACACACAACCACACACACAACCACACACACAACCACACACAACCACAACCACACACAACCACACCCACACACAACCACACCCACAACCACACACAACCACACCCAACCACACACACAACTACACACAACCACAACCATACACACAACCACACCCAACCACACACACCCAACCACAACCACAACCACACACACAACCACACACAACCACACACACAACCACAACCACACACAACCACACACAACCCCACACACATCCACACACGCAACCACACACACACAACCACACACACAACCACACACAACCACACATTCACACACACCCACAAACACACCTGCACCCACAACCGCACCGACACACAACCACACAGACGCAAGCACAACCATACACACAACCATACACAAAACCACACACACAACCACACACACAAAAACACACACAACCACACAACCACACACAACCACACACTCACAACCACACACACAACCACATACAACCACACACACACACACAACCACACACAAACACTCCCAAACACACACAACCACACAAACAACCACACAACCACACCCACAACCACACACACACAACTAAACACACACAACCACACACACAACCACACACACAACCACACACAATCACACAACCACACACACAACCACATACACAACCACACACACACCCACACACAACCACACCCACAACCACACACAACCACCCCCACCCACACACACAACTACACACAACCACAACCATACACACAACCACACACACACAACCACAACCAACCACACACAACCACACACACAACCACAACCACACACACAACCACACACAACCACACACACAACCACACACACAACCACAACCACACACAACCACACACACAACCACACACACAACCACACACACACAACCACACACACAACCACACACACTACCACACACACAACCACACACACACAACCACAACCACACACAACCACACATTCACACACACCCACAACCACACCTACACCCACAACCGCACCCACACACAACCACACACACACACACAACCACACCCAACCACACATTCACACACACCCACAACCACACCTGCACCCACAACCGCACTGACACACAACCACACAGATGCAACCACAACCATACACACAACCATACACAAAACCACACACACAGCTACACACACAACCACTCACACAACAACACACACAACCACACAACCACAACCACACACAACCACACACTCACAACCACACACACAACCACACACAACCACACACACCCACAACTGCACCCACAACCACACCCACACACACAACCACACAACCACACACACAACCACACACAACCACACAACCACACACACACAACCACACACACAACCACACACGCACACAACCACGCACACACACAACCACGCACACACACAACCACGCACACACACAGCCACGCACACAACCATGCACACAACCACACATACAATCACACACACAACCACGCACACAACCACACACACAACCACACACACAACCACACACACACAACCACACATTCACACAACCATGCACACACACAACCACGCACACACACAGCCACGCACACACACAACCACGCACACAACCACACATACACTCACACACACAACCACACACACAACCACACACACAACCACACACTCAACCACACATACAATCACACACATATACCCACACACAACCACACACACAACCACACAACCACACACACAACCACACACACAACCACACACAACCATACACACAACCACACATCCACACACACACCTCTAACCACACCTGCTCCCACACACAACCACACACACAACCACACACACAACACACACAACCACACACACAACACACACAACCACACACAACACACACAACAAACACACACACACAACCACACACACAACCACACCCACAACCACACACACAACCACCCACAACCACACACAACCACCCACAACCACACCCACAACCACACACAACCACACCCACACCCACAACCACACCCACACCCAACCACCCAACCACACCCACAACAACACCCACACAACCACACACACACACAACTACACACAACCATACACACAACCACACACACACACAACCAACCGCACCCACACAACCACACACACACCCACACACACACAACCACACACACAACCACACATACACAACCACACACACACACAACCACACACAACCACACACACAATCACAACCACACACAACCACACACACACAACCACAAGCACACAAACCACACACACACAACCACACAAACACACACACACAACCACACACACAACCCCACAACCACACACAACCACACACACACAACCACACACAGAACCACACACACCACACACACAACCACACACAAACCACACACAACCCCCACACATCCCGAAACACAACCACACACACAACAACACACAACCACAACCGCCCACACAACCACACCCAACCACACAACCACACACACAACCACACACACAACCACACACACCACCACACACAAACCACACACAACCCCCACACAACCCCACACACAGCCCCACACACAACCACACACACACAACCACAACCACACACACAACCACACCCAACCACACCCACAACCACACACACACAACCACACACACACCCACACACACAACCACACCCAAACACACACAACCACACACACACCACAACCACACAACCACAACCACACACACACAACCACACACACACAACCACACACAACCACACACCACCACACCCACACACAACCACACCCACAACCACACACAACCACACCCACCCACACACACAACTACACACAACCACAACCATACACACAACCACACCCAACCACACACACCCAACCACACACACAACCACAACCACACACACAACCACACACAACCACACACACACACAACTACACACAACCATACACACAACCACACACACACACAACCAACCGCACCCACACAACCACACACACACACCCACACACACAACCACACACACACAACCACACACACAACCACACATACACAACCACACACACACACAACCACACACAACCACACACACAATCACAACCACACACACAACCACACACACACAACCACAAGCACACAAACCACACACACACAACCACACAAACACACACACACAACCACACACACAACCCCACAACCACACACAACCACACACACACAACCACACACAGAACCACACACACCACACACACAACCACACACAAACCACACACAACCCCCACACATCCCGAAACACAACCACACACACAACAACACACAACCACAACTGCCCACACAACCACACCCAACCACACAACCACACACACAACCACACACACAACCACACACACCACCACACACAAACCACACACAACCCCCACACAACCCCACACACAGCCCCACACACAACCACACACACACAACCACACACACAACCACACCCAACCACACCCACAACCACACACACACAACCACACACACACCCACACACACAACCACACCCAAACACACACAACCACACACACACCACAACCACACAACCACAACCACACACACACAACCACACACACACAACCACACACAACCACACACCACCACACCCACACACAACCACACCCACAACCACACACAACCACACCCACCCACACACACAACTACACACAACCACAACCATACACACAACCACACCCAACCACACACACCCAACCACACACACAACCACAACCACACACACAACCACACACAACCACACACACAACCACAACCACACACACAACCACACACAACCCCACACACAACCACACACAACCACACACACAACCACACACACAACCACAACCACACACACAACCACACACACACACACAACCACACACAACCACACATTCACACACACACCCACAACCACACCTGCACCCACAACCGCACCCACACACAACCACACACTCACACACACAACCACACCCAACCACACATTCACACACACCCACAAACACTCCTGCACCCACAACCGCACCGACACACAACCACACAGACGCAACCACAACCATACACACAACCATACACAAAACCACACACACAACCACACACACAACAACACACACAACCACACAACCACAACCACACACAACCACACACTCACAACCACACACACAACCACATACAACCACACACACACACACACACACACCCACAACTGCACCCACAACCACACCCACAACCACACACAACCATACACACACAACCACACACAACCATACACACACAACCACACACACACAACCACACACGCACACAACCACGCACACATACAGCCACGCACACACAACCACGCGCACACACAACAACGCACACACACAGCCACGCAAACACACAACCACGCACACAGACAACCACGCACACACACAACCACACACAGGCAACCACACACACACACAACCACACCAAGCATTGGCATAGACAATAGGTCTCGCCTTTGGGACCTTATAAGTGTTTAGCCACGCAACAGTTGATGTGGTTGCACCAAGGATATTGTGCTGCATAACTAAATACTTCGAAGGTCCCTAAAGTGAGACCTATTGGCTATGCCAATGCTCGTTCACTTAAGAACATGAGTATACGTAACTCAAAAAGCAGCCTAAATAGTGAACCACAGTTTTTCATTTAAATTAATTTGAATTAGTATTACAAATAGTACTTTGGATACATACAACAATCCCCAATATTTACTTTTTCATCATAATCCAAAAACACTAGCCACCCATTCCACCAACAAAAGCTCTATCCCATTTTAGTAAAAAAAAAATGCATTATTAAAATAATAGCTCAATGTTTACATTTTAACTTTAAAATATTTGTATTTAATTACATTGAATAGTTTAAATTAAAAAGATTATTTACTTAATATTATGTTAATAATTTTAAAATAACCAGTTTTATTCAGTGGAATGTGGGGCTTATCAGTGTCCTATTTGAAGCTTGTTCCTGAATGCTGATATCAACTAAACCTTCTGAATCCAGGTTATATACTACCAAATAAGTTGACTCTTTTAGCAGTGATTGCGAGTAAAAGATCAGAATATTCAGTAATTGTGAAAATGCTTTCCTTGATAGTGTCACTGCTGGTGTTGGAAATAGTAGTGGTCTCTTCGAGGTTATCAACGGGGTCTTTGGTAGTGATGAGATCATCATTGATGCTTTTATCATCTGTTCATCATGACTGAGTCTTCTTGTTCAGCTACAGGATGGGTGCCTGTGATGTTAACAACGGCAGTGTGTGGTCGTCAGCAATAGGCTATCGTTGTCGGTGGTGTCGCAGGATGGGTCCTGACAACGGTAGCTTCCTTATTGATGATGGTGGACTCCATATCTACAACAGTTTAGGTGGTAAGATTAAGAGGGCCTCAGAACTTTTTTTTGTGACATTTTTGTGCAGGGTGTTCCAAAACTGTTTTTGACACCTTTTCTGAGGAATTGTAAAGAGGAACTTCATTGAAGAACTCCAGTGCTTGAGGTTCAGGGTGCTGTCTCTTGCACGCCACCTTTGTAAAAGTGGTTTATGGGGTCCTTTGTATGGAATCATCTCCTCACGAGGAGGCATCCCTGGTAGAGGCGGAAATGCTGTTGCTTTTGAGGTTATAGAGGGCCAGTCTTCTTACCCTATCATTCAGAGTCTTTTAGGGGTTGCTGATGTCATACTGTGAAGCATTATCAGATGGACATAGGCACTAAATATTCCGTAAGTGGGAATAATCTGCATAGATCTTTTTCCACAGGGTTAACAGGTTTTGAAGTTTCTCCTTATCTGCCATGATGATAGTTTGGAGAATATAAAAGTACCCTACAATAACTCACAGCTGAGTGTAGCTGAAGCTAGGGCTGGCTGTAGTCCAGGGAAGATCAAGAAAACATTGAAAATCCAGTCAATGTGTTTTAGAATGCAAAGAGCATAGCTTTTGCAGGGACTCCATCAAATATGTGGTAGAAATCTGAGCTAAGGTGGCTGGTAGTGGGACTTGAGAGCCCGGCACATGCATCTCATTGGCTGAAGTTTTGGTTGTTGCAAATGAGGTGGGTGTGCCTCTAATCAAACACTGTTGTTGGGCCTCTCACCATTGTAACACAGTTTATTGCAATTTTAAAAGTACCAGATATTTGCAGCCTGACAACTGTTAAAGATTAAAGCATGCAAATCTATGAGAGATCCAATGCTGCAGAACTAATGAGCAATGTGTGAGGTCTGCCTGATGAACATTGCGCATGGATATCTGGCGGATGACGTGCCAGGGTCGGCTGGTGATTGGTACGATGGCTGCCAGGTGAGTGTTGTACCGCAAGTGTGTGGTGTAAGAGCTGCCTGGTAACACTGTGAGGGACATCAGGTGAGCTGCCTGTTGAGTACTATATATCCACTGCCTGGCAAGTGATATGTGAAGAATCACTGGTGAGGGATGTGTGGGGACATATTGGTGAGGAATGTGTGATGGCTACCCTGAGAGAATTGTACTAGAAATACATTCTCAGGGATGTTTTGGATTACCTGATGAGCGAAGGACAAGGGGTTCCTTGTGAGTGAAGTGCGTGGACTGCTTTGTAAGTCATGTGTCAGAACTGCTGGTAAGCTAGGAGTGCGGACTGCCTGGTGAATGATGTGAGAAAACAACTTGTGAGAAATGTTTATGAACCTCATGATGACTGCTACCTTGTTGGTGATAGGCGGGAGTTGACTGGCAATTAATATGTAAGGACTGGTAAATAGCGCAAGAGGATTCTTTCATATCATCTCCACCAAATGTCTTCTTCCCTTTGTTGTATCATAAACTTGGTGCATTTTTCTATTTTCTCTAGTTTTCAGGCTTTCAGGAAGCTGCTGAAAAATGCTGTATGTGCGGCCACCTAATTTTGGAAAAAGTGAGTATTTGCTGCACGTTGTGTGCAGTTACAGACAAAGGATTTGTAGATCTGACTTGAGGTACATGCCTGAACTCCTTGAGTTCCTTAGTAATAGGCTTGCTGTTAATGAGGTACCTGGGATGCCCCAATCTACCCTGGCAGGATTCTTCCTCTTACGGAGCCCTGTAGATTGTGAACCTGAGCTGTGTGTGTGTGTGTGTGTGTGTCTGAAAGTAGAAGATTGAGGTGCCATAAAGGAGCTTTGTGTGTGTGTGTCAGTGATGTGAATTATCAGAGCAAATGTGGGTGCCAAGCGGGCATTGTTGGTTCGGAGTGAGGTACATTATCAGAGCTTTGATTCTGATTCCACTATTGGAATAGTAGATCCTGTTACATGTCACTATTGGACTATTCTTGCAGCGCTGTGCCTGGTCCCAGTACTGCAAGAGCAGGGGTTGCATGTCATACAGCTGAAGTGCACCTGCAGAGCTTTAATTGTGGTATGTGCAGATATAGCAAGAGGTGTTGAAGGATAGTATTGAGGTGCATGGCTAGAGCCGTGTGTCTCAGTACTGTAATAACAGGTGATGCTGTAGGTTTGACTTCTGCTGTTGTAGAAGTCAAGGTTTGAGGTATTACAGACCCTACCTAGGGTGCTAAAGTAGATTGGTTTCGGGGGCTTGTAGTCAAGTAAGTTGAGTTGCGCTTGTGGAGCTGCAGGTATTCACTCGGGTCGCATACACAAGGAGATGATGGACGAAGCGCTGAAACTTTTCAGACACTCAGCCCCAGTCACAGATCTGGGTTGAATCCATTATCGTTCTATAGCTCACTTCGCCACCCCAGTTCAGACCCAGCCATATGCAAATCAGTCTTGACCCTGTTCATCATGGGAACATTCCAGCCAGAACTGTCAAGCCATGTCTTGCCTGGACCGGAAACAAGCATCCTGAGACCAGTTTCGGGGTAACACCCCTCATCAGCCAGCCTAGCTTGAATCCAATGGCAAAGTGAGCAAGGGAACCAAGTCTGGGCATACCCTGCCAACTTGGGGCGAACAAAGCAAACACAAAGAGATGATGAACAGAGCACTGAAACTTTTCAGACACTCAATCTCAGTCACAGATCTGGGTTTAGTTCATCATCATTTTTTAGCTCACTTCGCCACCGCAGTTCAGACCCAGCCATATGCAAATCAGTCTTGACCCTGTGCCTCATGGGAACAGTCTAGCCCGAACTGCCAAGCCATAACAATGATAGATTCAACCCAGATCTGGGACTGGAGGGGAGTGTCTGTAAAGTTTCAGCGCTCTGTCCATAATCTCCTTGTGTTTGCTTTGTTCGCCCTAAGTTGGCAGGGTGTGCCCAGACGTGGGTCCCTATCTCATTTTGCCACTGGATTCAAGCTAACCTGCCTGATGAGGGGTGTTACCCCGAAACCGGTTCCAGGAGGCTTGTTTCCGGTCCAGGGAAGACCTGGCTTGGCAGTTCCGGCTCAACTGTTCCCATGAGGAACAGCGTCAAGACTGATTTGCAGATGACTGGGTCAGAACTGGAATGGCGAAGTGAGGTAAAGAACGACGATGAATTCAACCCAGATCTATGACTAGGGGTGAGTGTCTGAAAAGTTTCAGCGCTCTATCCATCATCTTCTTGTGTTTTTCCTATGCACTCTGGTAGGTCAGGGTTGGGTGCTGTAAGTCATACTGAAAAGCTTTGATAGATGAGATGTTGCGCTTGTGAGGTCCTATAGTGTTGCTGGTTGGGCTGCTGAAGTATGCCAGCCTTGTGTGGTGCTGTAGTTTGCCAGACTTAGGAATTTTGGTAGGTCAGGCTGGTGCAGTAGTAAGATAAACTGGGGTGCTTTACATAGCAGGGGTGTTTTAGTAGGCAAGGCTAGTTGGTCATGCTTGGGTGGTTGGACGTTTGGTTATTCAGGCCTGGGGCACTCCAGTATGTCATACCTGGCCTCTGTAGGATCCACCAGTGCTGGAGCAAGTACCACTATTGATAAATCTTATGAGGTGTTACATAGATTTGTAATTGTTTCCCTTCTCTGAAACACCTGTCAAAGCACAACACCAGACACACCTAAGCACACAGACAGAACTGCAGTCTGATGAATACAGGGCCTCTTTGCGTCGTTTGCCCTGCTTCTTGGCATGCAGTGATAAGTACACGTTACTTTGATTGACCACCACTTTGCTGATTCTGTAGCAGCGAGAATAGTCTCCAAGTACAGTCAGTCACAAGCCTGCTCTTGGCATTATGCTGAAGTATGCATGGATATCATTGGTCAGGATCTGTTTGCAGTTACAAAAAGCCACAACACCCTAGGACCGAACAGGGAGTGTATGGGTAGAATCTCAAAAGCGCACTTGTATGTCAGGCTTGAGTGCTGTAGTAGTCTGCTGAAGTGCCCGGTTATGCTGCAGTCAGTCATATTCAGTCGCATGCTCTTTGTGCTCCCTCTAGATCCTGCCTGCTTTGGGGAAGACCTTCCACCCCGGCTGCTTTCGCTGTGTGGTCTGTAACAAGAAGCTGGATGGCATCCCGTTCATGGTGGACTTCAACAACAAGGTCTACTGCGTGACCGACTTCCACAAGTGAGCACCTCTGCCCTCGCACCTCTCTCATCCTTAAGTACAGGCGTGCATGCAAGGTGTATGGTGTGAAGGCTCCCCACCTAAGATTCAGGTCACAGTATTATGTTTATAATCACAGGAACCACACAGTGCCCTCCTGTGTCACCACACAACTTACGTCGTGCTGCGTGGTATTCCTACAGGCCTCCCACTTTTATCGGCACACGCAGTCCATTTCTCACCCTCAATAACTCACCCAGTATGTTAATCCTTTCTGCATTTTGTTTCAGCATTTTTGTCTTATATTTCTTTGAAGCAAGAGTGGTGCAGACAAATGCTCTGTGAAGAGAATGCAGAGCATAAGTATGTTGGTGGTAGGTTGGCAACATATAGACATGATTGATAAAGAATTAAACCAAGCAAAAGACAGTACATCGCACAGAGAAGCATTTAATAGTTACATATTTACGTTAGGGTTATGGTAGCAGAGTCATCAGTGTGCTAGCACCAATATCGGAGTGGGGTGAGGGGATATTTTGCAGGCAGTGTAGTTCTCACATTTGAGATAGTCCGCTTTCAGGACATACCTGAACTGGGAAAGGAAGAGTCTCGTAAGCATTTCCAGATTGGAAATCCGGCCGAAAGCTGGGGTAGAGTATGCTTCACTTTATACTATAGGCGGTGGTCCTTTGCTTCAAGGCTTCTTGGTCTCCCCGAAACTTATGCAAGTATGTGTGTTGTTTTTATGGCAAGAACATAGCAAAAAGGCAGCAAAGCACTGTAGAGTCGAAGGCAAGGATACATTCAGCGATTAACTGCAGAGGTGTTTGGTTTGTGGGAGCAGGGGTCTGCTGTTTCATGATATAGTGTTTTTTAGATCTCGCCTGACCCAGCGCATGCGCTGGTCTGGCGAGACATTTTGTGAGTGCTCCAAAAAGTGCTACCAGGCCAGCGTAGACATACAGTGCATGTGCGCGGGCGCGCGTGTCGCGCTTTACCGCGATTACTGTCACATTCGCGGCCGCACGGCCGTTTTGATCTTTGATCGCGATCACTTTCGCGGCCGAGGCTTCAATGGATTGCAGCAGTTAAAACAAGCATTGGCATAGCCAATAGGTCTCGCTTTTGGGACCTTATAAGTGTTTAGTTATGCAACTGTTGCATGGTTAAACACTTATAAGGTCCCAAAGGCGAGACCTAATGGCTATGCCAATGCTTGTTAAACAAATTGTTAAGTTCGGGCAGGGCCCGGGCATTCCTAATGCAAACAGGGATATCGTTCCAGATCCTGGAACAACAAAATAGTCACTTCATGGTAAATAATGCCCTTGTAGACACGTGTGTCAACCTTAACCACTCCCTGAACATGCGTTCTGCTTGCTATTAGGGTTTATAGCTGACCAGTATGTTACCAACTTGGTCGGTATTTTCATGTCAAGGCTGGTAAAAATATATTGATATGTATTCATAGACTAGATTTTTAGGTCTCGCCTGACCCAGCGCATGCGCTGGTCTGGCGAGACTTATTGAGAGGGCTCCAAAAAGTGCTACCAGGCCAGCATAGAGCTACAGTGCATGTGCGCGCGCACCACGCTTTACCGCGATTACTTTCATTTTCGCGCATTACCGCGATTACTTTCATTTTCGGATCGTGATCACGATTACTTTCACTTTCGCGGCCGCATGGCCGCTTTGCATAGCCAATAGGTCTCGCCTTTGGGACCTTATAAGTATTTAGTTATGCAACTGTTGCATAGCTAAACACTTATAAGGTCTAGTGGTTCATTTGTAAAATGTTAAGTGCCAGGGCTCTGACCAGGAGGCCACTGCAGCTTCCACCACACATCGCCCTTGTCATCGCTGCCAAAACAACTACTAACAATCTCTCTCGCCTGCAAGGGAGACAGTTCAGATTATTCCAGGTCTCCAAAGCTAAAGGAATGGCTGGGGAGGCAGGTATTAGTAAATTTTAATGTACATTGTATTTCTAAACAACCGTTGTTCTGCTCATCTCTAAATTAGATGAGCAGCGCCACCACGTGGTAGACTGTCAACACCATACTTCGAACAGTTAGGTGCCGGTGCTGAGCACCGGAAAGCACCGGCGCAAATTAAGCACTGATAAGGTCCCAAAGGCGAGAACTATTGGCTATGCCAATGCTTGTTTAGTATGTAAACTAGTACTACTCATGTACGGTGCTGTTCACAAACCTACAGCTATCTCCTATCTTTTCTTAACCTAGTTTACAGAGATCTCTGCATACATAGGTATGGGTGTTTGCAGTAGATGTGGGAGATACAAGGGGAAGTGGCTACAAAATGGGGAAAACGTAATACTAAATGGCAGGGGTAAGGGGAAAAGAGATGCTTATAATATCACATACCCACAAAAGGCTGCATTCCATAGATGTCAAAACAGGTTCAAATGTACTCCAGCCCAGCCTTGGAATGCATAAAGCTCACACATGACTCCTCACAGGTACTTCACTCGCTTAGAAATAATGGAGAGAGTTGAAATATAATATCCCACCACGCCTATTAGAACTAATATTAATGTAATATGATTGTATTAGAACATTTATATAGCACTTACTACCGGTATGGGGCCCTGAAGCGCTTGCCTACATAGGCAGCACTCTACACTGTGTAGGATGAATGTGCTGTCCTATATGGGAAGTGTTTCCAGGTCATGTAAATTACCACAGAGGTGCGGTTATCTCGTTTTGGGATGCATCGCTTAGCAGTGTGATGGATGAAAAAGGATGGGAGAGGCACACAGTTTATTGTTTTCAGCAAGCTCTAATCTTTGGCCAGTTTTGGAGATCCCTTTATTGTATTTTCTATGATTATATTCCATTTAGCTGGTTACTTACCTAAGTTGTCGATCCTGAGATATTTTGTTTAAAGTTTATGGTTCTGACCAGCGATAGGTTGGAGGGAGAAATGGTAGAGAGATTTGCTCAGATAGACTTTTGTTTTTTGATTCCCATTGTGAGATTTCAAGAAGCGTTCATAGTAGGTACCTTATCGCAACCTACAGTGGTGGACTAAATTAAATCCTTCCATTGGCTGTGGCATGTGGTAGATCTCTTCAGTTATTCCATGCCTGTTCAGTGGTGATGGGTTGTTTATTGCTGTGGCCTTGTACATTTTTGGCGATGGCCATTACCCACAGCAGCACTTTCTTATGCGAGTGAAGAGTGTCAAGTAGTATATCGGGACTATTATACAGACTAAATGATCTAATTCAACTGCAAGACTCCTCAGTGTTATGTTATTAGTTTTAGTTAAGGCCAAGAAGGACATATATGGTATTGTAATTGCATTTATGTAGCACTTACTACCCTTGACAAAGGGTTAAAGCGCTTGACTCTGGGCAGCATGCTGCTCTAGAGCCCAAGGTGTTTTTTTTCTTCTGGTTATTGTTGGTTATTGGGGTTAGCCTTGTGCTCTTAAGGAAACTGTTCCATTCATTTGCTCCAGTTTCTAAACGGTAAATCAAATGAATAGGAGTTAGATGTAATCTTTAGTGAGAGAGGGGGTATGTGAATCCATGCAAATCGTTAACGTATTAATACATGAGCTACAGGAGATTAATTATTGTTAGGGTGCAGTGATACATCTTTTAAACAACAGGTTGTGATCTTTGAAGTAGGGTGTGGGCAATTTGCAGAAATCCAATAATAGTGATTAAGGCAACCATGCATGTGAGCTGTCCTCGGAGAGAGGGAGCATGCAGAGGTAGTACTTAGTTTGGAGAAAAAAATAAGTTCCAGTGCCCAAAGCTTTGCTCTGAAGCCCTCGTCCGGTACTATTAAACATCGGTGTCCCAAATAACAAAGCTGCATAAGATTGAATCTACCTCAGTCCTCTCTAATTTACTACCAGACACTGCTTACCACTTATCTCACTCTTGCTTTCTTCCTTTGTAATGGCTGTTCCGTCTTTCTCCTTCTTTCTTCTTTGTGTGTTTTTTACCTCTCTAGCTCTCATCAATGTCTGATGAGTAAAATAAGTGCCGGTGGATGGAAAGTAAGTAGAGGGTCATTTGAAATAAAAGCAGAGACAACAATTTGAAGTTTTAAGTTAAGGTCAATTTTCAAGGAAATATAGAGAAGACTTATGCGAAGGCATGCAATCTGAGGAGGCAGAACTGTAGAAAGAAACATTATTTGCATGTGCGACAGTGATATATTCGGTACTTTTGATCGACGGTAGAATCAGGTAAGCATTCTGTTGCCAAAAAGACTATTACCCGAAAGGCTACTGCTATAGCCCTGCTTCAGAAAGAAACAGATGATTAGCTCAAGGGCTGGAAGGGCACAGTAAAAGCTGTATCCATACATAGGGAAATATAGAGCGGTTTAGGCTGAGGCAAAGGGAGCAGTAACCTCATGACCATAGCAATATGAGAGAGTATATAGGGTAAATCAGACAAACATTGAAGAGGACGTTCTGCAAATGCTGGAGCTGAAATCTTTTGATGTTAAAGTTTACATGTTGGATGTGATAGTAATGATGCCATTCTGCCTTCTGAGATCCTGGCTCCCTCGTCTTCTTTCTATGGCTCAATCCGCTCCCTGGAGGATTCCACTCACCCCCTTCTGTTCCATCACTGGGTGCATTCCTCTTTGAAATTTTGATGTCTCAGCTTTGAGATTGAAAGGGCTGGGTTCTTAAGGAAACAAATTCCCGTTTTGTCCATTCAGCAGTCAAGATGTTCTTCCACATTTAAGGCTTAGTCTAAGCATTGGAAGAATTTTCAGTCATGGTATTCAAGGTAATATGTTTCTGCTGTGAAATGTGACATCAACATGGTTCTGCAATGTCTTTTTGACGGTTTTGAAAAAGTATTGGCTGTTTTTGCTTTAAGTACCCAGTGGGCAGGGATTAGTGCCCTTAGATATCCCCGTGGATGATTTTTGGAGGATGAACAGTTGTGTTATAGATTACTTAGAAGGATTCCTTTATCCAGACCTGTAGTTAAAGTTTTCTTCCCTCCTTGGGACTTACCAGACCTTTTAGGTCCATTGTGTTAAAAATCTCCACATTTAAGTTGTATTTGTAGTTGCGATAACATTTGCAAGAAGATTCGGAGAGCTAGTTGCAGTTTTCGGTAAACCAACTTATCTAAGAATTCTATGGGATAGGATTGTTCTGAAGCCTAATGTAGGATGCTGGCTCTTTATATATTATACCAAAAAGAGGTATACTGTGTAAAGAGTCCAGGTATCCCTTATAAGTGGACGGGGGCAATCACGAGCAATCACAAGATGCTCTCTTAGGCGGTCGTGTGGTCGAGCAGCCTTAGGCTTATCAGAGAGGAGTGTTAGACATCTGCTGTATACACCCAGTACACCGGACTCAATAAGGATATCTACACCAATTTATAAAATAGCACTTATCTTTATATAATTTTAGGCACCAAGATCATCCAAATCAGATAAGTACATTTCGAGTTAGAAATGTTTATAGTTTTAAAAAAGTGACACAATCTAATTTCTGAAGTGGTTATTTTTTTATTTCTTAGAGTTTTATATAGCGCAAACTAGACCAGAGAAATCTGGTATCAGAGCGCTTTACATGAGCACCAGTTTCATTACAGATGGACACATTCATTTTTGTTAGGCACGGGGAGATTAAGTGATTTGCCCAGAATCACAGGATGTTGAGCGTCGTTGCAGGGATTTGAACCCGGTTCCCCAGCTTTGAGGTCGACCGCTCTAGCCGTAAGGCTACATCCTCTCCCCAATCAACAAGTATTCTCTCAAAAGCTGATCAGCTTCAGACATTTCCACAGTAAGAGCAGTAAGGTGCCAGTCCTGCTGAAGCCCCTCCAGCACACCTTTGTGCGTTCCGGGCACCATTTCCTGAGTCAGGCGGGAGTGAGGTACCAATACCAAACTATTTTGTATGCTGTTTGCGGGTTTCCATGTTGCACGCCGTGTGCCTGGCTTGGTACTAGATATCTGAGCAGTCTTTGGCTGTTAGTGCGCGTCCTAGCTCCGCCTCCCAACTTTTGCCCTGCTGTTTTGTCTTGCATTGACGCCTGGCCTTGGAGCATAGATCTCTGTAATAAGACACCTGTCAAATCTCTTAACCCGTTCCGTGTGTCGGACGGCCGGGAGTTGTCCGACGTCACGGTGGGTGTGTGCGTCGGACGGCTCTCGGCCATCCTAGCACCCACCCACGTGGGCCGCCCTTTAATGTGCCCCCCCTAGGGTAGGCAGGGGAAGGGGGAAGCCCTTCCCCTGCCTCCCCCCGCCCGCCCCTCCATGTTATGTTATCCTATGAAGGAAGTACATACACTGCATACAGGTACTTCACAGCAACGTACAGGACCAGTCTTCTGGACTTGAGGTGAGTATGGAGCAAGGTCCAAGGCAGCACCAACAGGTCACCTCGGGCAGCACTGGGGCGGCCAGAGGCAGAGGTGCTATATAGCATCGGGTGCCCCGTGTACATTTATGGGGATTGGTCCGGTCACAACATCGCTGCAGGCTGGGATTGGGGGGCCAGTCCATCTGAACTAACCAGGGGGCTCAGGTATCACTATGCTCGAGGATGTGGGGACACCATTGGTCTTCTCCTTGAGCCAGGGCAGCCGGGTGCAGAGGTGTCGAGGCATCGGGTTTTCACGACCGGAGACACTCATGGTAGTGGGGGTCTGCACAATGATGTTGCAGGCGGCGTCAGAGTTCACTGTGGGCAAATCCAAGATGAGCTTTGTCTCTGGAGGGTTGGAGGCCAACGCTGGCACCGTTAGCCCTCTTCAACTCTGGCTAGGGGCACGGGTGCAGTGGTGCTTTCAGGTGTTAGGTTTTTGGCGTTCTTAAGTCCTCACAGGTCTCTTGGGGTTCCTGCTGGGTGCAGGGTAGCAGCTACGCTACTCCACATGAATTCGTGGGTCTTGGGTGAAGGACTGGCAGTCCTCCCAGGCTTTTGGAGGCACAGCAACTGCATGACGAGTCTTCTTAGGCACCATTGTAGAGGATAGCAGGCGGGCTGGCATGGTTGGCGCAAAGTCAGTTGCTGCTCCTCTGTTCTTGCTTTTGCGGCTCTTCAGGAACCATCTTCTTCTTTCCGGTCGGCAGGATCTGATTTCCTGGTGACTGGGGCTCCCCTAAATACTCGATTTAGGGGAGTGTAGGGTAGGGTCCAATAGGCTACTTTCCCCTGGGTTCACTATGCCCCCTATATGACCAGAGTTCCTAATTTTGCCATCACCAAGATGGTAGACTTTTAATTTTTGTGTCCTCATCAAGTAGCCCACCTTAAAGGTAGAACTATCCTGAGGGTGAACACGCCTGTCTGACTACTAATTTTGCCACCTGTACAGTCGCCAAAAGGGCCCTGGTCGGGCGATGGCATCCCCTCACCTCTGGGGGAAGCCAGAATTGCATACCAAAGGTGGTGGGCTCTGTGAAGCTCCCTGCCTTGGAATGCTAATTTACGGGTCATCTTGTTGGAGGGGATGTAAAACACCCCATGCCGGAGTAGGCTTTGTTCTTGGCCTCCTGAGAGCATGGGCTCTCACCCCTTGGGGGCAGAAACCTGTCTGTGGTGGCAGACTGGTCTACACCAGTCCGCCATCACACTAGAGGCTGGTAGGTGTTCAGGCGGCACTTCTAAGGTGCCCTCCGGGTACTACGTATTAATAAATCCACCACTGAAATCAGTGTGGGTTTATGGGTTTATTACTATGAAATGTTAGATACTAAACATCATAACTTTCAGCGTAGCCATCATGTAGATGGGGAAATCGTTTTTACCAGTGCCTAGCACAGTGATAATCAAAGTACGGTCCGGGGGCCACTTGCAGCCTTCTTGACCTTTAATGCGGCCCCCTTGGTGAACCGATAATACCAATGGGGTATCCCAGTCACATGCAGAATCTGGGGATGGGGATGGGTACGGGCACCCTTGGTGAACAGCAGAACCAGCTGCTGTTTAGTTGCTGACCACTAATATTCAGAAACAAATGTTAAATAAATGGGCAAGCATTTTTTAACCTGCAAATAAATGGGTTCCCATTTATTGAACAAGTTTTTGAACCTCATTACAAAATCCCTGACCCACCCAGACCCCCTACAGTCACCCTGCTGGCATCAGTGTGTCCCTCGGTCACACCACAAACCGTAATTTGTGGCCCCTGGGCAAATGTTTGTGAGTACCCATGGTCTAGCACATGTACTTAAAACGGCTTCCCTGCTCACATTTACAGGCAGTAATTGAATGATGCATATATGTCCACACATGTAGTATAGTGTAGTGTAGGACTGTAAGGCCTGCTGTAGGAGTGACTTACCTATACTTCATGCGTTGTTTGCCATGTCATGTTTTCTCTTTTGTCTGTCCCAAGACACGCAGCCTGCATGGGCTTGGTGAGGAGCCCCTTAGTGTGGCAAAATTCATGCTGCTGCCCTTAAGGACCCTGTTTAGCTTTCTTGCTGTAGGTATCAGGGGCTCCATTTACTAGGGACTTAAAGGGGGTGCTGAGGGTATTGCCAATTGGTGAAATAACTTTACAAATTAGGGAAAGCGATCTGGCACTGGGAACCTGGCTATCAGGAACCTAGTGCACTTTCTGTCAAAATTTCATTGAATGCCAGGCAAAACGGGGTGACCATATCAAAAAAGAGTACTTTCCTACACCTTACCCTAAAAGTACCTCTTTGGCATGTAGGTATCAGGAAATCTTTCTTCCAACCTTCCTCCCAGGATTAGGTGTAGTGCTATCTTTTAGATATCAGGAAAGCTATGTTGATTGACTTAGAACATACAGATTATTTCAGGAAATTTGCCTACCTATTTGTGACTTTTGGGAGTTGTGGTCTGGATAATAGAGCTACCAAGATTTCTCTGAGCAGGTGGATCGGAGAGTGACGATTGCCTTAGCTTTTGAGATGGCTAAACTTCCTTCGCCAGATAAGATTCTAGGAAGATTTACTAGGCGTGTTGCAGCTTCCTGTGCTGAATTGAATCGTGTGTCCTTAACAGAGATTTATAGGGAAGGAAGTAGGGCTGCCCCTCACATGTTAGGGAATCACTATAGAATGCAAGGTTTTTTGCATTTAATGAAGATATGATTTCTGTGAGAAAGTGCCCTCTTTCTTGCATGGTATGCCCCCACTTTTTGCTGAATTGCTGATCTTCTTTGCCCTGGGCTCCTGCTAATCTGGTCTCCGGGCCTATGTTCCTTCCCTAAAACTGCATTGAAACCTAAACCCAATTGGCATCTCTGGCCACATCAGCCCCTGGTAAATGGTACCACAGGTACCCAGGGCACTGTAACTAGAGAAGGCCTCTAAGGGCTGCAGCACTTATTGTGCCACCCTCAGAGGCCCTGTACCCTGACACTCACACACTGCTTTTGCAGACTGAGTGCCTTGGTGCAGAACAAAGTGAAGAGTCGACACAGCACACATCCTTGTGTGCCATGCCCACAAACCACTGCACTGGCATACATCAGTCACCCCTCTAGATGGGTGCCCTATGCCAGTGGTGAGGGTACAGGTGCATGAGCCCAAATCCTTTCCTGGGTACTGTAAGTGCAGTGCTGCCATTAAAGAGTATATGGTGCTGGGAGTTTGTCATTACGAACTCCACAGCACCATAATGGCTACACTGAAGACTTGGAAGTTTGGTATCAAACTTCTCTGCACATTAAACCCATACTGATGCCAGTGTGGGATTTAATGTAAAATGCACAACAGAGGGCATCTTAGAGATGCCCCCTGAAATTCGACCAACTACTAGTGACCTGACTGAGTGGCTGTGTAGGCTGCCACCACCAGACATGTTTCTGGACCCCTGGGTCGAGAGCCTGCTGCTCTGGGGGGCCTGAAACAATGCACATCCTGGGATGAGGTGCCAAGCCTCCTCCCCCAGGATGGGCAGGGTTCACGAAGGAGAAGCTTCAAAGGCATGCCACCTTTGTGAGCCTCTCCAGACCAATTGCTGCTTTCAGCAACTAGTGCCCACTGGTTCCCCCCCAACTTGGGCGAAAGAACCGGTGAGAAAAACAAGTGAGGAAAGGAGGTGTGCCCACCTCTGCCAACACCACCCCTCAGGTGGGGGAGGCGAGGTGAAGCACAACCTCGAGTCCCCACCATCTTGAGGATGGGGGGGGGGGCCCAGCCAACCAGGGACAGGCTCCTGCCCCCCTCCCACAGCAGCTTCTGTTGCCAGCCAGAGACCGCGAATCCAGCACACTCTGCACCCGCCGACCCTGGCCCGAGCTCGAGTGAACCAACACCATGAGGAGGGTCGCCCGGCGATCTTGATCCGGTGACCCTTGACCTGCCTCAAGCCTCCAGACGACGCCTGCAGCCTCAATCCAGAGGACCCCCCCTACCGGGACTAGAGCGGGTACGAAAATCTGACGTCACAAAGCACCCGACGCCCCACGGCCTTGTGTGCCCAAACCAACGGTGCCTAACCAACCAGCGACATCCCAACTTACCCCTCGAAGTGGTGGTCGCTCCCAGAAGATTCTCGTCCCGAGCCCGCAGTGTTTCTTTGTCCCGGAGGTTCTCCATTGAAAACAACAGGGCACCCAACCTCAAAACCGCACCCTGCACCCGGCCGCCCTAGTGCGGCTGAGGGCGCACCTTTGGTGCTACTTTGGTCCCCAACTTGCTCTGAGCTTAACCCTAGGAGCTTTGCTCCCACAGCTGTGTGCCTGCTAGCCAGCAACCACCAACCGGAAGCCCCCTATCCTCCATCGGATAGCATTGGGCCTCAACACTGCACCCGGCTGCTCTAGTGCCGCTGAGGGTGCAATCTCAGTGCATCGCGGACCCTGGGGGACCCATGAGTCTAACCCCAGAACCTTAACGCCCACAGTCGTTTACTTACCTGCAAACCGATAACCTGTTTTTCTTCCATAGAATAACATTGACAATTTTCTTTTGAAAAAACAACTAAGCGTGGAGTTTTGAAAACTTGAAATATTCCTTAAAAATCTAAACAATAACCAAAACGCATTTTCTCAACAGTTTTCCGGAAATGTCCCAGTACTGAATCTAGGCATCCAGCACTGAGTTAGAAAAAGTATCGTAAAAGTTACTTACCTGCAATTTATTGTAGAAGCCCATTCATTTCAATGTACTGCATTTGCTAAGTATTGCATACTACTGCTCCCCTGTAAATCAATCAAAGTACAATTCCTATTGCATTTTTCAACTGTTCTATATCTAGTAACTTATTACTGAAAAGTATTTAATACTGACCTGTACCAGGCTTGCTTGGTTCTAAAAATAAACAACAATATATTTTTATACAAAAACAATTCGCCTAGAGTTCAGTTCTTGAGTGTGTGAATTCATTTGCTGACTGAGTGTGGACATCAAATGCTTAACACTGTCCTCTGATACTGCCTTACTTCTCGAACAAGCTAATACTTTAAAGAGTAAGGTTCTATCTAACGTTAACCTCTGCCTACCTCTGGAGACTCTTGGACTCTATACACACTGTACCTCACTTTGGTTCAGTATATATAGAGCCAGTTTCTTACATTGGTGGATCAGCGGTGGGATACACAACTTGCATTTGTTGGACTACTTGGTTACCACCTGATCACACGACAGAACTCTTAAATTGCCTTTAGAATTCTGATTTTTCAAATTGGCATTTTTTTTCCAAACTACTAAAAGTCTTGTTAGGGCCTTGCTTAAGTCCCTTTAGAATTTTAGAAAATAAAAAGTCACTTTAGCTGAGGGTAGAGGGGTTAGAACATTTTGTTAGAATGTCTCAAAAGAACCCTGCTACTAGTAAAAATAACCCTGACATGCAGGACATGGTTGAGGAGCTCGACTTCACCCCTTATCTTCTCTTGTCGTTCAAGGAGTTAAGGTCCTTATGTAAATTTAAACATATACCAATGGGCCAGCATCCAACCAAACAAGGGCTCCAGGAGCTCATGGCTGAGTATGCACAGGCCCACCCATCGGAAAATGGTGATGACCAGTCAGATAATGAAAGGGATGAGGATGATAGGGCTGGTAACCCACCTCCAATAATCCCTAGGGAGGAAAGGGTCCCTATACCCTTAACTCCAAGAATCAACCCCTGGGGACCTAGAGGCTACACAGGTGGTACAGGCTCCAGTGAGGGCATTGAGGACAGCCTCAATGAGGAGGACAGCCTTTTAGCAAGGCTGGCCAAAAAATTGGATCTAGAGTCCAGACTCCTGGCTCTAGAAAAAAAAAGAAAGGAGATGGGTTTAGCACCCATCAATGGTGGCAGAAATCCAAATAATAAGGATAAAGAGCAATCTTTTGATCCTAACATCCCCAAAGGATTGTCCCTAAAGTTCTCTCTCTGGTAACTGCAGAGACAGGCTTCTGACCCTCTCTGGGCCAGAAGCAGGATCCTATGAACTCATGAAAAGAACTCTGATTGAGGGATTTGGACTCACCACTGAGTAGAGAATTAGATTCAGGGGGGCTCACAAAAAACCAGAACCAGTCCTGGATTGGTTTTGTAGACTACTCAGTAAAGACACTAGATGGTTGGTTAACTGGACAAAATGTGCATGACTTTACTGGACTTTACAATTTGTTTATGAAGGAATATATTTTAAGTAATTGCACGAATGAAAAGTTACATCAGCATTTGGTAGACCTAGGTTTAATTGCTCCCCAAGAATTGGGAAAGAAGGCAGACCACTGGGTGAAGACTAGGGTGACTAGGACAACCACTGGGGGTGACCAAAAGAAAGGGGTTACAAAACCTCCCCAGGGGAAAGGTGGTGAGAATCCCCAAGATAAAAAGTCTGAGTCTTCCGAAGGGCCCAAAAAACCTGCATAGGGGGGTGAGTCCCAAACTACTCTCTATACTCCACAGCCCTATTGGGGGAAGAACTTTGATCCTGCAAAGGCCTGGTGTAACGACTGTAAGAAGTTGGGACACTTAACTGGAGACAATGCTTGCCCTAGCAAGAAGGCCCCTAGTCCTACAGATACTCCTGGTGTAGCCAGTCTACAGATGGGATCAACAGTGTGCCCAGAGCAAATCAGGTTCCACACTGAAGCAGTTCTAGTTTCAGAGGGGAAAGTGGAGTTTGCCACTGTAGCTGTGTGGCCAGCCAACTTGTAGATATACTTGCAATACCCTTAGATCAATGGAACTAGGATAGAGTCTCTGAGGGATACAGGTGCCAGTGTCACTATGGTGAGAGACACACTGGTTTCCCCTGAGCAATATTTGATTGGGCGTACTTACCCAGTCACCAATGCTGACAGTGTTACCACTGCAATGGCTATGGTGACATTAGACTGGGGGGGGTTACTGGCAGTGGTCTCTCCAAAGCTACCAGCTGCATGTCTGCTTGGTAATGACCTGGAAACCTCAGCGTGGGCTGAGGTTGAACTAAAAACCCATGCAGCTATGATGGATATCCCTGAATTGGTGTGTGTAAAAACAAGAGCACAGAGCAAAAGGCAGGGTGAAAAAGTGTCAGAGCCTGGAAGAACGGCCCAATCTACCAAGAGAAAAGGTAAGAAGACTGGGGAACCAGCTTCTGTTCAGCAACAGGATCAGGACCCCTCTCCTCAGGGAGAGGACTTGGACACCCCAGAGGGAACTGAGCCCATGGAGCTTGACCCTTACCAGGTTGAACCCTTAGGCCCAGGGGGACTCTCTAGAGAAGAGCTGTGCCAGGGGCAGCAAGACTGTCCCACAGAGTTTATTGGGAAGAGGGATTACTGTACACTGAGGCAAGAGACCCCAATCCTGGAGCCACCAGGAGAGTGGTAGTGCCACAAAAGTACCGGGAGTTCCTCTTAACTTTAGCTCATGACATCCCCCTAGCTGTACATCTGGGCCAAACCAAGACTTGGGAAAGGCTAGTTAGCCACTTTTACTGGCCCCAGATGCACCAAAAGGTGAAGGAGTTTGTCAGCTTCTGTGTTGCCTGTCAGGCCAGTGGCAAGACAGGTGGCCACCCAAAGGCCCCCCTGATACCACTGCCTGTGGTGAGGGTCCCCATTGAAAGGGTAGGAGTGGACATAGTGGGTCCACTTGAACCTCCCACAGCCTCAGTGGACAAGTTCATACTAGTGGTAGTGGATCATGCCACTAGGTACCCTGAAGCAATTCCACTTAGGACTACTACAGCTCCTGCAGTAGCCAAGGCCCTCATTGGTGTCTTCACCAGGGTAGGGTTTCCTAAGGAGGTGGTTTCAGGCAGCGGTTCCAACTTCATGTCTGCTTACCTGAAACACATGTGGAAAGAGTGTGGAGTGCAGTACAAGTTTGCTACGCCCTATCACCCACAAACCAATGGCCTTGTGGAGAGATTTAACAAGACATTGAAAGGCATGATCATGAGGCTCCATGAGAAACTCAAAAGGGGATGTGATGTCCTCTTACCATGTCTGCTTTTCTCTTACAGAGAAGTGCCACAGAAGGGAGTAGGGTTTCCCCCTTTGAACGTCTGTTTGGCCATCCTGTGAGGAGACTACTCTGTCTTGTAAAAAAGGGTTGGGTGTAGCCTTTCCAAGAGCCCAAACAAGATATTGTGGACTATGTGCTTGGCCTAAGGTCCAGAATGGCTGAGTACATGGAAAAGGCATCCAAGAACCTTGAGGCCAGCCAGGAGCTTCAGAAGCACTGGTATGATCAAAAAGCTGCACTGGTTGAATTTCAACCTGGGCAACAGTTGTGGGTTTTGGAGCCAGTGGCACCAAGGGCCCTCCAAGATAAATGGAGTGGCCCTTACCCTATCCTAGAGAAAAAGAGTGAGGTTACCTACTTAGTTGGCCTGGGCACAAGCAGGACACCCAAAAGGGTTATCCATGTGAACCGCCTAAAGCTCTACAATGACAGGGCTGACATCACCATGCTGATGGTGACTGATGAGGCACAGAAAGCAGAGAGTGAACCTCTCCCTGACCTCCTCTCCTTCAGCCCAAAAGATGGGTCAGTAGATGGAGTTGTCTTTTCAGACACCCTCTCTGCCCAACAGCAGACTGACTGCAAGCAAGTCTTGCAACAGTATGCTAAGCTCCTTTCCTTGTCACCTGGTCTGACAAACTGGTGTACCCATGATGTGGACACTGGTGACAGTGCGCCTGTCAAAAACAAAATCTATCGACAGTCAGACCAAGTCAAGGAAAGCATCAAAGCTGAAGGCAGCAAGATGCTGGAGTTAGGGGTTATTGAACCCTCTGAGAGCCCCTAGGCTAGCCCAGTGGTTCTGGTCCCCAAACCTCATCCACAGGGTGGAAAGAGAGAAATGAGGTTCTGTGTGGACTATAGAGGGCTCAACTCTGTCACCAAGACAGATGCTCACCCTATCCCAAGAGTAGATGAGTTGATAGATAAATTAGGGGCAGCCACATTTCTAAGTACCTTTGACTTAACTGCAGGGTACTGGCAGATTGGCATGGCCCCAGGAGCAAAAGAGAAAACCGCATTCTCCACACCTGATGGGCACTATCAGTTCACTGTTATTCCCTTTGGTTTAAAGAATGCCCCTGCCACCTTCCAGAGGTTGGTGAACCATGTCCTTGCTGGGTTGGAGTCCTTTAGTGCAGCTTATCTTGATGATATTGCTGTCTTTAGTTCCACCTGGCAGGATCACCTGATCCACCTTGGGAAGGTTTTAAAAGCCCTGCAAACTGCAGGGCTAACTATCAAGGCATCCAAATGCCAGATAGGGCAGGGCACTGTGGTGTACTTGGGCCACCTTGTTGGTGGATGCCAGGTACAGACCTTACAGCCCAAGATCCAGGCATCCTGGACTGGGCAGCTCTAACAACCCAGGCCCAAGTCAGGGCATTACTTGGCTTGACTAGGTACTACAGGAGGTTTGTGAAGGGCTATGGGTCCATTGTGACTCCCCTCACAGAACTCACCTCCAAGAAGATGCCCAAAAAGGTTAACTGGACAGTTAGTTGCCAAAAGGCTTTTGACACCCTGAAAGAAGCAATGTGCTCATCACCAATTCTGAAGGCTCCAGATTATGCCAAGCAGTTCATAGTGCAGACTGATGCCTCTGAGCTAGGGATAGGAGCGGTCCAATCCAAGACCAATGATGAAGGCCAAGAACAACCTGCTGCTTTCATAAGCAGAAGGCTTCTCCCCAGGGAGCAGCATTGGAGTGCCATTGAGAGGGAGGCCTTTGCTGTGGTTTGGTCCCTGAAGAAGTTGAGGCCATACTTGTTTGTTACTCACTTCCTAGTTGAAACTGATCACAGACCTCTCAGATGGCTAATGCAAATGAAAGTAGAAAATCCTAAACTGTTGAGGTGGTCCATCTCCCTACAGGGAATGGACTTTGAAGTGGAACACAGACCTGGGACTGCCCATGCCAATGCAGATGGACTTTCCAGGTTCTTCCACTTAGACAATGAAGACTCACTAGGGCAAGGTTAGTCTCATCACCTTTCGTTGGGGGGGGGGGGGGGGGGGCAGGGTGTCTGTGAGAAAGTGCCATCTTTCCTTCATGGTATGCCCCCACTTTTTGCTGATTTGCTGATGTTCTTTAACTGAGTGTGCCCTGGGCTGCTGCTAATCAGGTGCCCAGGGCCTATGTTCCTACCCTGAAACTGCATTGAAGCCTAAACCCAATTGGCATCTCTGGCCACATGTCCGCCCCTGGCAAATGGTACCACAGGTACCCAGGGCGCTGTGACCAGAGAAGGCCTCTAAGGGCTGCAGCACTTATTGTGCCACCCTCAGAGACCCTGTACCCTGACACTTACACACTGCCTTTGCACACTGAGTGCCTTGGTGCAGAACAAAGTGAAGAGTCAACATGGCACACATCCTTGTGTATAATTGAGTGGAGCATTCTCTTGCCCCGAACCGACCGCACAGCTGCATTGCGCCGCATTGGCAAATAGTTCATTTTTTCTCCATTATAATCCATTTTTAACATCTGTTCAATTCTTATTATATCTCCATATTTTGCGACTGATACTCCGAATCCACACGTGGGATGTTATGCCATTTTCAAGTTTCTTATGTTAAAGCTGTGCCCATCCGGACCTCTGGCTAAAACCCGACAAAAGCAGGAGTTCGTCCAAAGCAGCGTTTATTTAAAACCCAATCCATTTCGGGCTAAGAGCGCCCTTCGTCAGGGGACACTGTAAATAGCAATAAAACAAATATCCATCATTACAATGACCATAGATCAACATCTTGTGTAATCACCAAGACAATCAAAAAATGTCAAAAAATGTCTGAACCCCTTATACCCTTTCACCCTGTCCTCATTATGAGCAATATGTATTAACACAAGTACCCCTCTGTTCTCATGGTGAACCAAGTTCTCTGTTCAGCCAATTTCCTTTGTTTCACCCCCTATGTTCTACAAAACAAACATCCGCCCTTTCTCTATGTAAATGTAGCTTTATGTCACATCCTTATTCACCCCTTACTTATCTCCCCCTCTGCATACAAACTGCTTTCTCCTCCTCCATTAATTAAACTCACCCCCCTTTTTTTGAACCCCTTACTTCTCTCACCTTCTCACTACACACTCCTCCATTCGTTAAACCCACACTCTCACAAACCCTTTCATCATTCCCACTTCACATTCATCCCACTCCATCCAATCAGTTCCCATGTCTACTAATATACTCGACGTTACTCTTTTAAACAGTGCCAGTTTTTGTGCTCACCTCTTCCTGCTAACAACTTCCATCCGCTCAATCATTCACACTCTTGGCCAAAACACGCACTCCACATGCACCTTTAACCAAAATGACACAATCCGAAAGTTCCACATACCTGCTTCAAACTTTCAAACTAATCCATCACCGTCTCCGTTTCAGCAAATGTTTGTACCACCCATAATCCCACCCTTATTTAACCACTGCTTCCATAAGCACTGCCTCCTAATTGGCCCACTAATTAACATTCTCCTGCCATGAAAACGATAGTCAAATGACTTTCAAATTAAATCAACTACATTGCCCATAATTCAGTGTGCTCATAAACTTGAATTAAATCCCCGGTTTCCTCCTTAGTCCTTTGGAAACGTTTAGTTAAAAACACCCAAATAATAAAATCATGCTGATCATTAATTAAATGTGAATTGTTTTAAAGTCCATCTCATTTAAACACGGCTTCTTTTCAAACCCAGATTTTGCTCCGTTCGTGTGGATGGTGGCAATCTAATCCGCTTGCCATGCCCACAAACCACTGCCCTGGCATACATCAGTCACCCCTCTAGCTGGGTGCCCTATGCCAGTGGTGAGAGTAGAGGCCTGTACCAATACAGTACCCAAATCCATTCCTGGGCACTGTAAGTGCAGTGCTGCCATTAAAGAGTATATGTTGCTGGGAGTTTGTCATTACGAACTCCACAGCACCATAATGGCTACACTGAAGACTGGGAAGTTTGGTATCAAACTTCTCTGCACATTAAACCCACACTGATGCCAGTGTGGGATTTAATGTAAAATGCACAACAGAGGGCATCTTAGAGATGTCCCCTAAAATTCGACCAACTACTACTGACCTGACTGAGTGGCTGTGTAGGCTGACCTACACCAGACATGTTTCTGGACACCTGGGTCGAGAGCCTGCTGCTCACTGGGGGCCTGAAACAATGCATATCCTGGGACGAGGTGCCAAGCCTCCTCCCCAGGATGGGCAGGGTTCACGGCATGCCGCCTTTGTGAGCCTCTCCAGACCAATTGCTGCTTTCAGCAACTGTTCCCCACTGGTTCCCCCTCCCCCACTTGGGCGGGAGAACCGGCGGGAAAAACAAGTAAGGAAAGGAGGTGTGCCCACCTCTGCCAACTCCACCCCTCAGGTGGGGGAGGCGAGGTGGAGCACAACCTCGAGTCCCCGCCATCTTGAGGATGGGGGGACCCAGCCAACCAGGGACAAGCTCTTGCCCCCCTCCCACAGGACAGTGGCAGAATAGGGAGTGTACCCACCCCAGGCCATTTACCTACCTGTAACGCCCCTAAATGTAGTGTTTAGGGGGCACCCTGAACCTTGCTTCCTCAGATTAGAAGCTACAAGAAAAGAAGATAAGAAGAAGGACCGAAGAGCCGTGCAGAGCTAACAAGAGGACGACGCCCATTGACTTGGCCCCAGCCCTACAGGCCTGTCTCCCCTCGAACCTGCTTCTGCGAAATCCCGGCGTGTCCTGCAGCCAGCAACCTCACAAACCCCGGAGGACCTGCCTGCCTTCTCTTCAAGGACTCTATCTCCCGAGAACACCAGAAGTGTTTAAACTGCAGCTTCTGGTGCCAGCCAGAGACCGCGAATCCAGCACACTCTGCACCCGCCGACCCTGGCCCGAGCTCCAGTGAACCAACACCACGAGGAGGTCCCCCCGGCGATCCTGACCCGAGATCCGGTGACCCCTGACCTGCCTCAAGCCTTCAGATGACGCCTGCAGCCTCAATCCAGAGGACCCCCCCACTCCGCGACCAGAGCGGCTAACAAAATCCGACGTCACAAGGCACCCCTGCAACCGACGCCTCACGGCCTTGTGTGCCCAAACAAACGGTGCCTAACCAACCCCGACTTCCCAACTTACCCCTCGAAGTGGTGGTCGCACCCAGAAGATCCTCGTCCCCGAGTCTGCAGTGTTTCTTTGTCCCGGAGTTTCTCCATTGAAAACAACAGGGCACCCAACCTCAAAACAACACCCTGCACCCAGCCTCCCTAGTGCGGCTGAGGGTGCACCTTTGGTGCTAATTTAATCCCCAACTTGCCCTGAGCTTAACCCTAGGAGCTTTTCTCCCACAACTGTGTGGCCTGCTAGCCAGCAGCCACCAACCGGAAGCCCACTATCCTCCATATGATAAAATGGGCCTCAACACTCTTCACCCGGCCGCCCTAGAACCACTGAGGGTGCAATCTCAGTGCATCACTGGACCCCTGAGTCTAACCCCAGAACTTTAACACCCACAGTTGTTTACTTACCTGCAAACCGATAACCTGTTTTGCTTCCATAGAATAACATTGACAATTTTCTTTCGAAAAAACGACTGTGTGGAGTTTTGAAAACTTGAAATATTCCTTAGAAATCGGAACAATAACTAAAACGCATTTTCTCAACTGTTTTCAGGAAATGTCCCAGTGCTGAATCTAGGCATCCAGCACTGAGTTAGAAAAAGTATCGTAAAAGTTACTTACCTGCAATTTATTGTAGAAGCCCATTCATTTCAATGTACTGCTCCAAAACGTTTCTAAGTGTGGAGTTTAGAAATCTGAAAATATTCTTTAAAAATCGCACGAATAACAAAAACGTAATTTCTCAACTGTTTTCAGGAAATCTCCCAGTGCTGAATCTAGGCATCCAGGGCTGAGTTAGAAAAAGTAACGTAAAAGTAACTTACCTGCAATTTGTTGAAAAAGCCTATTCATTTCAATGTACTGCATTTATTTAGTGTTGCATACTACTGCTCCCCTGTAAATCAAACAAAGTACAATTCCTATTACATTTTTCAACTGTTCTATATCCAGTATCTTATTACTGAAAAGTATATAATATTTACCTGAACCAGGCTTGCTTGGTTCTAAAAGGAAACATCAATATATTTTTATACAAAAACAATTGGCCTAGAGTTCAGTTCTTGAGTGTGTGAATTCATTTGCTGACTGAGTGTGGACATCAAATGCCTAACACTGTCCTCTGATACTGCCTTACTTCTCGAACAAGCTAATACTTTAAAGAGTAAGGTTCTATCTAACGTTAACCTCTGCCTACCTCTGGAGACTCTTGGACTCTATACACACTGTACCTCACTTTGGTTCAGTATATATAGAGCCAGTTTCTTACATTGGTGGATCAGTGGTGGGATACACAACTTGCATTTGTTGGACTACTTGGTTACCACCTGATCACACGACAGAACTCTTAAATTGCCTTTAGAATTCTGATTTTTCAAATTGGCATTTTTTTTCCAAACTACTAAAAGTCTTGTTAGGGCCTTGCTTAAGTCCCTTTAGAATTTTAGAAAATAAAAAGTCACTTTAGCTGAGGGTAGAGGGGTTAGAACATTTTGTTAAAATGTCTCAAAAGAACCCTGCTACTAGTAAAAATAACCCTGACATGCAGGACATGGTTGAGGAGCTCGACTTCACCCCTTATCTTCTCTTGTCGTTCAAGGAGTTAAGGTCCTTATGTAAATTTAAACATATACCAATGGGCCAGCATCCAACCAAACAAGGGCTCCAGGAGCTCATGGCTGAGTATGCACAGGCCCACCCATCTGAAAATGGTGATGACCAGTCAGATAATGAAAGGGATGAGGATGATAGGGCTGGTAACCCACCTCCAATAATCCCTAGGGAGGAAAGGGTCCCCATACCCTTAACTCCAAGAATCAACCCCTGGGGACCTAGAGGCTACACAGGTGGTACAGGCTCCAGTGAGGGCATTGAGGACAGCCTCAATGAGGAGGACAGCCTTTTAGCAAGGCTGGCCAAAAAATTGGATCTAGAGTCCAGACTCCTGGCTCTAGAAAAAAAAAGAAAGGAGATGGGTTTAGCACCCATCAATGGTGGCAGAAATCCAAATAATAAGGATAAAGAGCAATCTTTTGATCCTAACATCCCCAAAGGATTGTCCCTAAAGTTCTCTCTCTGGTAACTGCAGAGACAGGCTTCTGACCCTCTCTGGGCCAGAAGCAGGATCCTATGAACTCATGAAAAGAACTCTGATTGAGGGATTTGGACTCACCACTGAGTAGAGAATTAGATTCAGGGGGGCTCACAAAAAACCAGAACCAGTCCTGGATTGGTTTTGTAGACTACTCAGTAAAGACACTAGATGGTTGGTTAACTGGACAAAATGTGCATGACTTTACTGGACTTTACAATTTGTTTATGAAGGAATATATTTTAAGTAATTGCACGAATGAAAAGTTACATCAGCATTTGGTAGACCTAGGTCTAATTGCTCCCCAAGAATTGGGAAAGAAGGCAGACCACTGGGTGAAGACTAGGGTGACTAGGACAACCACTGGGGGTGACCAAAAGAAAGGGGTTACAAAACCTCCCCAGGGGAAAGGTGGTGAGAATCCCCAAGATAAAAAGTCTGAGTCTTCCGAAGGGCCCAAAAAACCTGCATAGGGGGGTGAGTCCCAAACTACTCTCTATACTCCACAGCCCTATTGGGGGAAGAACTTTGATCCTGCAAAGGCCTGGTGTAACGACTGTAAGAAGTTGGGACACTTAACTGGAGACAATGCTTGCCCTAGCAAGAAGGCCCCTAGTCCTACAGATACTCCTGGTGTAGCCAGTCTACAGATGGGATCAACAGTGTGCCCAGAGCAAATCAGGTTCCACACTGAAGCAGTTCTAGTTTCAGAGGGGAAAGTGGAGTTTGCCACTGTAGCTGTGTGGCCAGCCAACTTGTAGATATACTTGCAATACCCTTAGATCAATGGAACTAGGATAGAGTCTCTGAGGGATACAGGTGCCAGTGTCACTATGGTGAGAGACACACTGGTTTCCCCTGAGCAATATTTGATTGGGCGTACTTACCCAGTCACCAATGCTGACAGTGTTACCACTGCAATGGCTATGGTGACATTAGACTGGGGGGGGTTACTGGCAGTGGTCTCTCCAAAGCTACCAGCTGCATGTCTGCTTGGTAATGACCTGGAAACCTCAGCGTGGGCTGAGGTTGAACTAAAAACCCATGCAGCTATGATGGATATCCCTGAATTGGTGTGTGTAAAAACAAGAGCACAGAGCAAAAGGCAGGGTGAAAAAGTGTCAGAGCCTGGAAGAACGGCCCAATCTACCAAGAGAAAAGGTAAGAAGACTGGGGAACCAGCTTCTGTTCAGCAACAGGATCAGGACCCCTCTCCTCAGGGAGAGGACTTGGACACCCCAGAGGGAACTGAGCCCATGGAGCTTGACCCTTACCAGGTTGAACCCTTAGGCCCAGGGGGACTCTCTAGAGAAGAGCTGTGCCAGGGGCAGCAAGACTGTCCCACAGAGTTTATTGGGAAGAGGGATTACTGTACACTGAGGCAAGAGACCCCAATCCTGGAGCCACCAGGAGAGTGGTAGTGCCACAAAAGTACCGGGAGTTCCTCTTAACTTTAGCTCATGACATCCCCCTAGCTGTACATCTGGGCCAAACCAAGACTTGGGAAAGGCTAGTTAGCCACTTTTACTGGCCCCAGATGCACCAAAAGGTGAAGGAGTTTGTCAGCTCCTGTGTTGCCTGTCAGGCCAGTGGCAAGACAGGTGGCCACCCAAAGGCCCCCCTGATACCACTGCCTGTGGTGAGGGTCCCCATTGAAAGGGTAGGAGTGGACATAGTGGGTCCACTTGAACCTCCCACAGCCTCAGTGGACAAGTTCATACTAGTGGTAGTGGATCATGCCACTAGGTACCCTGAAGCAATTCCACTTAGGACTACTACAGCTCCTGCAGTAGCCAAGGCCCTCATTGGTGTCTTCACCAGGGTAGGGTTTCCTAAGGAGGTGGTTTCAGGCAGCGGTTCCAACTTCATGTCTGCTTACCTGAAACACATGTGGAAAGAGTGTGGAGTGCAGTACAAGTTTGCTACGCCCTATCACCCACAAACCAATGGCCTTGTGGAGAGATTTAACAAGACATTGAAAGGCATGATCATGAGGCTCCATGAGAAACTCAAAAGGGGATGTGATGTCCTCTTACCATGTCTGCTTTTCTCTTACAGAGAAGTGCCACAGAAGGGAGTAGGGTTTCCCCCTTTGAACGTCTGTTTGGCCATCCTGTGAGGAGACTACTCTGTCTTGTAAAAAAGGGTTGGGTGTAGCCTTTCCAAGAGCCCAAACAAGATATTGTGGACTATGTGCTTGGCCTAAGGTCCAGAATGGCTGAGTACATGGAAAAGGCATCCAAGAACCTTGAGGCCAGCCAGGAGCTTCAGAAGCACTGGTATGATCAAAAAGCTGCACTGGTTGAATTTCAACCTGGGCAACAGTTGTGGGTTTTGGAGCCAGTGGCACCAAGGGCCCTCCAAGATAAATGGAGTGGCCCTTACCCTATCCTAGAGAAAAAGAGTGAGGTTACCTACTTAGTTGGCCTGGGCACAAGCAGGACACCCAAAAGGGTTATCCATGTGAACCGCCTAAAGCTCTACAATGACAGGGCTGACATCACCATGCTGATGGTGACTGATGAGGCACAGAAAGCAGAGAGTGAACCTCTCCCTGACCTCCTCTCCTTCAGCCCAAAAGATGGGTCAGTAGATGGTGTGGTCTTTTCAGACACCCTCTCTGCCCAACAGCAGACTGACTGCAAGCAAGTCTTGCAACAGTATGCTAAGCTCCTTTCCTTGTCACCTGGTCTGACAAACTGGTGTACCCATGATGTGGACACTGGTGACAGTGCGCCTGTCAAAAACAAAATCTATCGACAGTCAGACCAAGTCAAGGAAAGCATCAAAGCTGAAGGCAGCAAGATGCTGGAGTTAGGGGTTATTGAACCCTCTGAGAGCCCCTAGGCTAGCCCAGTGGTTCTGGTCCCCAAACCTCATCCACAGGGTGGAAAGAGAGAAATTAGGTTCTGTGTGGACTATAGAGGGCTCAACTCTGTCACCAAGACAGATGCTCACCCTATCCCATGAGTAGATGAGTTGATAGATAAATTAGGGGCAGCCACATTTCTAAGTACCTTTGACTTAACTGCAGGGTACTGGCAGATTGGCATGGCCCCAGGAGCAAAAGAGAAAACCGCATTCTCCACACCTGATGGGCACTATCAGTTCACTGTTATTCCCTTTGGTTTAAAGAATGCCCCTGCCACCTTCCAGAGGTTGGTGAACCATGTCCTTGCTGGGTTGGAGTCCTTTAGTGCAGCTTATCTTGATGATATTGCTGTCTTTAGTTCCACCTGGCAGGATCACCTGATCCACCTTGGGAAGGTTTTAAAAGCCCTGCAAACTGCAGGGCTAACTATCAAGGCATCCAAATGCCAGATAGGGCAGGGCACTGTGGTGTACTTGGGCCACCTTGTTGGTGGATGCCAGGTACAGACCTTACAGCCCAAGATCCAGGCATCCTGGACTGGGCAGCTCCAACAACCCAGGCCCAAGTCAGGGCATTACTTGGCTTGACTAGGTACTACAGGAGGTTTGTGAAGGGCTATGGGTCCATTGTGACTCCCCTCACAGAACTCACCTCCAAGAAGATGCCCAAAAAGGTTAACTGGACAGTTAGTTGCCAAAAGGCTTTTGACACCCTGAAAGAAGCAATGTGCTCATCACCTATTCTGAAGGCTCCAGATTATGCCAAGCAGTTCATAGTGCAGACTGATGCCTCTGAGCTAGGGATAGGAGCGGTCCAATCCAAGACCAATGATGAAGGCCAAGAACAACCTGCTGCTTTCATAAGCAGAAGGCTTCTCCCCAGGGAGCAGCATTGGAGTGCCATTGAGAGGGAGGCCTTTGCTGTGGTTTGGTCCCTGAAGAAGTTGAGGCCATACTTGTTTGTTACTCACTTCCTAGTTGAAACTGATCACAGACCTCTCAGATGGCTAATGCAAATGAAAGTAGAAAATCCTAAACTGTTGAGGTGGTCCATCTCCCTACAGGGAATGGACTTTGAAGTGGAACACAGACCTGGGACTGCCCATGCCAATGCAGATGGACTTTCCAGGTTCTTCCACTTAGACAATGAAGACTCACTAGGGCAAGGTTAGTCTCATCACCTTTCGTTGGGGGGGGGGGGGGGCAGGGTGTCTGTGAGAAAGTGCCATCTTTCCTTCATGGTATGCCCCCACTTTTTGCTGATTTGCTGATGTTCTTTAACTGAGTGTGCCCTGGGCTGCTGCTAATCAGGTGCCCAGGGCCTATGTTCCTACCCTGAAACTGCATTGAAGCCTAAACCCAATTGGCATCTCTGGCCACATGTCCGCCCCTGGCAAATGGTACCACAGGTACCCAGGGCGCTGTGACCAGAGAAGGCCTCTAAGGGCTGCAGCACTTATTGTGCCACCCTCAGAGACCCTGTACCCTGACACTTACACACTGCCTTTGCACACTGAGTGCCTTGGTGCAGAACAAAGTGAAGAGTCGACATGGCACACATCCTTGTGTATAATTGAGTGGAGCATTCTCTTGCCCCGAACCGACCGCACAGCTGCATTGCACCGCATTGGCAAATAGTTCATTTTTTCTCCATTATAATCCATTTTTAACATCTGTTCAATTCTTATTATATCTCCATATTTTGCGACTGATACTCCGAATCCACACGTGGGATGTTATGCCATTTTCAAGTTTCTTATGTTAAAGCTGTGCCCATCCGGACCTCTGGCTAAAACACGACAAAAGCAGGAGTTCGTCCAAAGCAGCGTTTATTTAAAACCTAATCCATTTCGGGCTAAGAGCGCCCTTCGTCAGGGGACACTGTAAATAGCAATAAAACAAATATCCATCATTACAATGACCATAGATCAACATCTTGTGTAATCACCAAGACAATCAAAAAACGTCAAAAAATGTCTGAACCCCTTATACCCTTTCACCCTGTCCTCATTATGAGCAATATGTATTAACACAAGTACCCCTCTGTTCTCATGGTGAACCAAGTTCTCTGTTCAGCCAATTTCCTTTGTTTCACCCCCTATGTTCTACAAAACAAACATCCGCCCTTTCTCTATGTAAATGTAGCTTTATGTCACATCCTTATTCACCCCTTACTTATCTCCCCCTCTGCATACAAACTGCTTTCTCCTCCTCCATTAATTAAACTCACCCCCCTTTTTTTGAACCCCTTACTTCTCTCACCTTCTCACTACACACTCCTCCATTCGTTAAACCCACACTCTCACAAACCCTTTCATCATTCCCACTTCACATTCATCCCACTCCATCCAATCAGTTCCCATGTCTACTAATATACTCGACGTTACTCTTTTAAACAGTGCCAGTTTTTGTGCTCACCTCTTCCTGCTAACAACTTCCATCCGCTCAATCATTCACACTCTTGGCCAAAACACGCACTCCACATGCACCTTTAACCAAAATGACACAATCCGAAAGTTCCACATACCTGCTTCAAACTTTCAAACTAATCCATCACCGTCTCCGTTTCAGCAAATGTTTGTACCACCCATAATCCCACCCTTATTTAACCACTGCTTCCATAAGCACTGCCTCCTAATTGGTCCACTAATTAACATTTTCCTGCCATGAAAACGATAGTCAAATGACTTTCAAATTAAATCAACTACATTGCCCATAATTCAGTGTGCTCATAAACTTGAATTAAATCCCCGGTTTCCTCCTTAGTCCTTTGGAAACGTTTAGTTAAAAACACCCAAATAATAAAATCATGCTGATCATTAATTAAATGTGAATTGTTTTAAAGTCCATCTCATTTAAACACGGCTTCTTTTCAAACCCAGATTTTGCTCCGTTCGTGTGGATGGTGGCAATCTAATCCGCTTGCCATGCCCACAAACCACTGCCCTGGCATACATCAGTCACCCCTCTAGCTGGGTGCCCTATGCCAGTGGTGAGAGTAGAGGCCTGTACCAATACAGTACCCAAATCCATTCCTGGGCACTGTAAGTGCAGTGCTGCCATTAAAGAGTATATGTTGCTGGGAGTTTGTCATTACGAACTCCACAGCACCATAATGGCTACACTGAAGACTGGGAAGTTTGGTATCAAACTTCTCTGCACATTAAACCCACACTGATGCCAGTGTGGGATTTAATGTAAAATGCACAACAGAGGGCATCTTAGAGATGTCCCCTAAAATTCGACCAACTAATACTGACCTGACTGAATGGCTGTGTAGGCTGACCTACACCAGACATGTTTCTGGACACCTGGGTCGAGAGCCTGCTGCTCACTGGGGGCCTGAAACAATGCATATCCTGGGATGAGGTGCCAAGCTTCCTCCCCAGGATGGGCAGGGTTCACGGCATGCCGCCTTTGTGAGCCTCTCCAGACCAATTGCTGCTTTCAGCAACTGGTCCCCACTGGTTCCCCCCTCCCCCCACTTGGGCGGGAGAACCGGCGGAAAAAACAAGTAAGGAAAGGAGGTGTGCCCACCTCTGCCAACTCCACCCCTCAGGTGGGGGAGGCGAGGTGGAGCACAACCTCGAGTCCCCGCCATCTTGAGGATGGGGGGACCCAGCCAACCAGGGACAAGCTCTTGCCCCCCTCCCACAGGACAGTGGCAGAATAGGGAGTGTACCCACCCCAGGCCATTTACCTACCTGTAACGCCCCTAAATGTAGTGTTTAGGGGGCACCCTGAACCTTGCTTCCTCAGATTAGAAGCTACAAGAAAAGAAGATAAGAAGAAGGACCGAAGAGCCGTGTAGAGCTAACAAGAGGACGACGCCCATTGACTTGGCCCCAGCCCTACAGGCCTGTCTCCCCTCGAACCTGTTTCTGCGAAATCCCGGCGTGTCCTGCAGCCAGCAACCTCACAAACCCCGGAGGACCTGCCTGCCTTCTCTTCAAGGACTCTATCTCCCGAGAACACCAGAAGTGTTTAAACTGCAGCTTCTGGTGCCAGCCAGAGACCGCGAATCCAGCACACTCTGCACCCGCCGACCCTGGCCCGAGCTCCAGTGAACCAACACCACGAGGAGGTCCCCCCGGCGATCCTGACCCGAGATCCGGTGACCCCTGACCTGCCTCAAGCCTTCAGAAGACGCCTGCAGCCTCAATCCAGAGGACCCCCCCACTCCGCGACCAGAGCGGCTAACAAAATCCGACGTCACAAGGCACCCCTGCAACCGACGCCCCACGGCCTTGTGTGCCCAAACCAACGGTGTAACCAACCCCGACTTCCCAACTTACCCCTCGAAGTGGTGGTCGCACCCAGAAGATCCTCGTCCCCGAGTCTGCAGTGTTTCTTTGTCCCGGAGGTTCTCCATTGAAAACAACAGGGCACCCAACCTCAAAACAACACCCTGCACCCAGCCTCCCTAGTGCGGCTGAGGGTGCACCTTTGGTGCTAATTTAATCCCCAACTTGCCCTGAGCTTAACCCTAGGAGCTTTTCTCCCACAACTGTGTGGCCTGCTAGCCAGCAGCCACCAACCGGAAGCCCCCTATCCTCCATATGATAAAATGGGCCTCAACACTCTTCACCCGGCCGCCCTAGAACCACTGAGGGTGCAATCTCAGTGCATCACTGGACCCCTGAGTCTAACCCCAGAACTTTAACACCCACAGTCGTTTACTTACCTGCAAACCGATAACCTGTTTTGCTTCCATAGAATAACATTGACAATTTTCTTTCGAAAAAACGACTGTGTGGAGTTTTGAAAACTTGAAATATTCCTTAGAAATCGGAACAATAACTAAAACGCATTTTCTCAACTGTTTTCAGGAAATGTCCCAGTGCTGAATCTAGGCATCCAGCACTGAGTTAGAAAAAGTATCGTAAAAGTTACTTACCTGCAATTTATTGTAGAAGCCCATTCATTTCAATGTACTGCTCCAAAAAGTTTCTAAGTGTGGAGTTTAGAAATCTGAAAATATTCTTTAAAAATCGCACGAATAACAAAAACGTAATTTCTCAACTGTTTTCAGGAAATCTCCCAGTGCTGAATCTAGGCATCCAGGACTGAGTTAGAAAAAGTAACGTAAAAGTAACTTACCTGCAATTTGTTGAAAAAGCCTATTCATTTCAATGTACTGCATTTATTTAGTGTCGCATACTACTGCTCCCCTGTAAATCAAACAAAGTACAATTCCTATTACATTTTTCAACTGTTCTATATCCAGTAGCTTATTACTGAAAAGTTTATAATACTTACCTGAACCAGGCTTGCTTGGTTCTAAAAGGAAACATCAATATATTTTTATACAAAAACAATTGGCCTAGAGTTCAGTTCTTGAGTGTGTGAATTCATTTGCTGACTGAGTGTGGACATCAAATGCTTAACACTGTCCTCTGATACTGCCTTACTGTTCGACCAAGCTACCACTTTAGAGAGTAAGTGTTGGAAAGGCGTTCGCCGGAGAGGGGCTCGATACACGTCTTGCCCACCCCTTTGACCCACCTCTCCCAAGTAGGCCGAACCAGGCGCGCGCACCCTGAGCTTACACTGCGAACAGAGGGACACCACACGTGTTTCTTCGTAAGACGATAGGTTCTTTTATCGAAGGGTTCAAGGGATCTTTATGATCCAAGTTGTAAGTAGTACATCAGTGCCACAAGAGACTACAAATCGGTGGTAGGGGACTGGGGGTAGCGGGACAGTCTTTGAATATAGTGTCTCTGCAAAGTACCCTGCGGACAGCTCACAATCCTCGAGCTGGAGGGTGTTGTTTCTCTTGGCGATCTCTTGCCAATCTTCCTTGAGGGGAGAGCCGCGAGTCACTCAGCAGGCACAGGTAGTTCAGAGTTCGGGAGCCGCGACCTCGTCAGCAGGGCTCAGGTGGTGCAATGGTCGGGGGCCGCGAGTCACTCAGCGGGCACCGGTGGTTCGGAGTTCGGGAGCCGCGACCGCGTCAGCAGGGCTCAGATGGTTCCAGGTCTTCTCTGCCATTCGTCCCTCCGGCACCCCGTATTATACTCCCCATGCCCTTTGAAGTCCGGAGTCCTCGCAGAGAGGGGTCTGGGTGACTGAGGGGGTTCGGCGGGATTTCGTGCCGCTCGCTCCTTTGGTCTTTTCAGGTGGGTCTGGGAGGGACCCCAGACGCTCGGCAGGCGAGGCGCCTGCGCCACAGGGGCCTGGTGGCCGATCGAGCCCTCCCGGGGGAAGGCGATCCGAGGTGTGACTGGGCTGGCGCCTCTCGGTCTGGCTCGGGGGGTTCCCGCTCCCTTGGTCAGACATGCGTGGTTGGGTGTCGAGTCCGGCGGGGGCTCTGGCCGGCCCTCGGGTCTGTGTGGCTGGGGCGGCCGGAGTCGGAGATGCCGTGTCTTGGGGGTGGTTGCAGGTTGGCTGGATGATCGGGAGGGCCTACGCCGTGAGGCCGGTCTCACACGCGTCCCCCCCCAGCTGAAAGGCGTGGAGAACTACCCATCCACTGGGGGGTTCTCCTCGCTGAAGCGGAAGAATCGGGACAGGCCGTCGGCGTTGGCATGATCCGTCCCGGGGCGATGCTCGACAGTGAAGTCCATCCCTTGGAGGGAGATTGACCATCGTAATAGCTTGGGGTTCTCTCCTCTCATCTGCATCAGCCACCGCAAGGGCCGGTGGTCCGTCTGCACTCGGAAGTGGGTTCCGAACAAGTAGGGCCGTAGTTTCTTGAGGGCCCAGACTACGGCGAAGGTCTCTCGTTCTATGGTACTCCAACGCTGTTCTCGAGGCAGTAGCCTTCGGCTGATGAAGGCTATAGGCTGATCTATGCCCTTGTCGTTGAACTGCGAGAGGACGGCCCCGATGCCGTGTTCGGATGCGTCGGTCTGGACCACAAACTCTTGGGAGTGGTCGGGGGCCTTGAGTACTGGGGCGGTGCACATGGCGGTTTTCAAGGCGTCGAACGCTTGCTGGCACGGGGGGGTCCACTGCACCTTCTTCGGGAGCTTTTTGGAGGTCAACTCCGTGAGGGGCCCTGCGAGGCTACCATAGTTTTTAATGAACCTCCGGTAGTATCCTGTGAGGCCCAGGAAGGCCCGGACTTCCGTCTGAGTGGTGGAGGGCTCCCAGGACTTGATGGCGTCGATCTTTGGTTGGAGGGGGGCGACCTGCCCGCTGCCCACCTCATGCCCCAGATAGACCACGGAGCCTTGCCCGAGCTGACATTTGCTGGCCTTCACGGTTAGGCCGGCTTGGCGCAGGGCCAGCAGTACTTGCCGGAGGTGCTGGAGATGCTCGTGCCATTGAGAGCTGAATACTGCTATGTCGTCAAGGTACGCTGCGCTGAACTCCTCGAGTCCGGCCAAGACCTTGTTTACCAACCGCTGGAAGGTGGCCGGGGCGTTTTTCATTCCGAACGGCATGACCCTGAAGCGGTAGTGTCCATCGGGTGTGGAGAAGGCGGAGCGTTCCTTTGCTCCCTCCGTGAGCGCAATCTGCCAGTACCCGCAGGTCAGGTCGAAGGTGCTGAGGAAACGAGCGGCCCCAAGGCAGTCGATGAGCTCGTCGGCGCGGGGGATAGGATAGGCGTCCGCTCGGGTGACCGCATTGAGCCCCCGGTAGTCCACACAGAATCTTAGTTCGGGGGCGACCCCAGGGGCGGCCGCTTTCGGGATTAGGACTACCGGGCTGGCCCAGGGGCTATCGGAGGGTTCGATCACTCCCAGGGTCAACATCTTCTGTACTTCGGTCTTGATGCAGGTGCGGACCCGGTCAGGCACCCGGTAGGCTCGGTGTCTCACAGGTGGGCTGTCGCCGGTGTCCACGTCGTGGACACACCAGTCGGTGACCCTTGGGATTAGGGAGAAGAGGTCTGCGAATTGTCTGAGCAGCTGGCGACAGTCGTCGGACTGTTGGGGGGTGAGGGTGGTCGACAGTTTCACTCCCTCCACGGAGCCATCTATTTCTTTAGCGCACAGGGGGTCGGGCAGGGGTTCAGTGTCTTCTTCCGCCCCATCGTCGGTGGCCAGGAGCAAACTCAACTCCGTTCTCACAAAGTGGGGCTTGAGACGGTTCACGTGGAGAACCCGGAGGGGGTTCCGCGGGGACTGCACATCGATCAGGTACGTGACCTGACTCTTCCGCTCGATCACCTTGAAGGGGCCAGTCCATTTGTCTTGTAGGGCGCAGGGTTTCACCGGGGCCATGACCCAAACCTGCTGGCCCGGCTGGAACTCGACCAGAGTTGCGTTCTGGTCATACCAGCGCTTCATTTCTTCTTGACTGGCCTCGAGGTTAGCTTCTGCGAGTTCTCTGAACTTCCGGGTCTGGTTGCGGAGCGCCAGGATGTAGCGGAACACATCAGGGGGGTCCCCCAGGTGCTTGTCTCCCAGCCCTCTTTGACCAGGCTCAGGGGCCCCCGGACGGGGTGTCCGTATAGTAGTTCGAATGGGCTGAACCCCAGGGACTTTTGGGGAACTTCCTGGTACGCGAACAGGAGGCAAGGGAGGAGGACGTCCCATCTTCGGCGCAGGGGCTCCTCGAGGCCCAGGATCATCCCCTTCAGGGTTCCGTTAAAGCGTTCCACCAGGCCGTTGCCCTGGGGGTGGTAGGGGGTCGTGAACTTATATGTTACTCCGCACTGCTGCCACAGGGACTTCATGTAGCGGGATATGAAGTTAGTGCCGCGATCACTCACAACCTCGCGAGGGAATCCTACACGGGAGAAGATCCCCATGAGAGCCCGGCCCACCACTGGAGCCGTCACGGTGCGGAGGGGAATGGCCTCGGGGTAGCGGGTGGCATGGTCCACCAGGACGAGGATAAATCTGTGGCCCTGGGCGGTCTCCGGATCCAGGGGTCCCACGATGTCGATGCCAACCCGCTCAAACGGGGTACTCACAACGGGAAAGGGTTGTAATGGAGCCTTGCGCTTTCTGCCACTTTTCCCACTGCCCTGGCACGTGAGGCAGGATTTACAGTGGACCTCCACATTGGCTCGCATCTTGGGCCGATAGAAGTGGGTAACTAACCGCTGATATGTTTTGTCTTGGCCTAAGTGTCCTGCCAAGGGTACATCGTGGGCAAGGCCCAGGAGGAGGCTTCGGAAGCGCAGGGGTACTACCAGTACTCGGGCTGTGCCTAGCTCGGCTGACTTTTGTTCGCTGTATAGGAGGCCATTGTCCCAATATACCCAGTGGGTTCCGGACCGGTCACCGGCGGTCTGGGCTTCGGCTTGCTGTCGGAGTCCCACGAGGGAAGGGCAGGTGGCCTGTTCTTGGCAGAACTCTTCACGGGAGGGACCTCCCTCACAGCGCCACTGGGCCATCTCGGGGAGTTCTCCGAGCTCAGTCAGTGCCTCAGGGGCGGAAGGTTCCGACCCCTCGCCCGGGTTAGTGTCTCCTTCTCCTTCCGGAGGAGGGCTGTCCGTCTCTGGTAGGGTGTCCCGTTTCTCGGGGACAGTGTTCAGTGGGAGAGCCTCGACGCCCTCGGAGAGAGGCAATCGCGCGGTCATGGAGCGCGTGGTGGCGCAGACCCATTCAGGTAGGCTCATCATCTCGAGATGGGCTCTTCGTTCTACTTGCCCCCACGGGGAACTCTCAAGGTCGTTGCCCAGGAGGCAGTCTACGGGCTGGGATGTTCGGACGGCTACCTTCCATTCTCCGGTGACTCCTCCCCACTCGAAAGGCACCAGAGCCATCTGGCAGAGGCTCTCGGAATTGTCGGAGGATATGACTGGACAGAGGGCATCGGGTAGGATCTGGTCTTCAGAGATTAGGTTGCGGTGGACCGCGGTGACACTCGCCCCGGTATCGCGGAGGCCCTCGACTCGGTGGCCGTTGATGGTCACCTGCTGTCGGTACTTCTTCGTGTTGGCAGACAAGGGTGTTCCGGGGACCATTTCTCGATCCCCAAGGGAGACCAGGGCCATGGCAGCTGGTTCCCACTCTTCGGAGTCCTCTATCTCTTCCCCCAGGGCCACGGAGGCCATCTGCCGGGCCGGAGGGTTGGTCGTTGCGGGTCGTTGATACAGGGGACACTGGGGGCCATTGGCGTAGTGTCCGGGCTGTTGGCAGCGGAAGCAGGTGGTCCTGGTTTGGGGCCCTAGCCGCCCCGGGGCTCCGGTGCTGGCTGGGGACGGGGCTGGACCTGCCGCCGGTGGGCTGTTGGGAGGGCTGCGCGGGGGCCCCCCTTGGAAGTCTCTCGGTCGGCCTTGGTTTCCTCCCCCCCTCTGGCGGGGGGGTCCTTGACTGTGGCGACCGTAGTCTCCCACGGGGCCTCGGGTGGCCCGGGTGTTCACCCAACGGTCAGCCTCGGCGGCCAGCTTTCGAGGGTCGGTGAGTTTACTGTCCAGGAGATGTTGGCGCAGTTCTACAAAGCAATTGGCCGCTAAATGTTCCCAGGCTATCAGATCAAACAGCTCTTCGAAGGTGGAGACCTTGCTGCCCTTGACCCACCCGTCCAAGGCCCGGCTGTAAAAGTTCACGTATTCTACCCATGTGGTGCCCGGTATCTTTTTGCAATCTCGGAACCGTTGCCGGTACATTTCGGGGGTGAGTCCATATCGGCCCACGAGGGCTTCTTTCATGTGGCTGTAGGAGTTCATGACCGTGGAGGGCAGATCCAGCAGGGTATCTCTTCCTTCGCTTAAGAACCGGCCCCATAGCCCAGCCCCCCAATCCTTCTGCGGGACTCGGTGAGAGGTCATGGCGACTTCGTAGGCCTTAAATCACTGCTGGATATCGTCGTTTTTGTAATACTCCTTTACCACATCCTTGGGGATGTGGACTTTGGCTTCCACGGTGGGAGCGGATGGTAGATTCCCGGAGGGTCGTGACTCTTCACTCTTAGCCCTTAACTCGATCTCTTTTAGGCTGCGTTCATGTTCCAGCTGGAGTTTCTTTTCTTCGTGCTCTCTTTGGCGTCTCTTTTCCTCGAGTTCCCCTTGTAGCCGTAACTGCTCGACGGCTAACTTTTTCTCGGCCAGTTTTATTTCTCCCTCGATTTTCAGCTTGGCCAGTTCAAGTTCGTGGTTGCGGCCTCTCTCTCGGTCTGCTAGTTCCTCAGGGGACAGGTTCCCCTCTGGCCCGCTGTTTCTCACCGGGATGCTTCGTGGTTCCGGGGCGGAATCTCCTTCTGTTTGGGTCGGGGACGCCCCTGTCTCGACCCAGGTCTTCAATACTTTCTGGAAGTCTTCCTTTGTGCTTAATCCGGTGGTAGCGATTCCAAGGTCTTTGCAAAATTGTTTTAATTCTCTATGCGTATAATAGTCCAATTGATCCTCTCGGAACGTCGAGCTCATTTCGGTACCTGCGGCACCCAGGGAGGTTTCTCCTTCCATCTCTGTTTGGTAGTGCGTCAGTCGTTCACTGCACGCTCTCTTTCGGTGTCGGCTCGGATCCCGTCGTCTGCCACCAAATGTTGGAAAGGCGTTCGCCGGAGAGGGGCTCGATACACGTCTTGCCCACCCCTTTGACCCACCTCTCCCAAGTAGGCCGAACCAGGCGCGCACACCCTGAGCTTACACTGCGAACAGAGGGACACCACACGTGTTTCTTCGTAAGACGATAGGTTCTTTTATCGAAGGGTTCAAGGGATCTTTATGATCCAAGTTGTAAGTAGTACATCAGTGCCACAAGAGACTACAAATCGGTGGTAGGGGACTGGGGGTAGCGGGACAGTCTTTGAATATAGTGTCTCTGCAAAGTACCCTGCGGACAGCTCACAATCCTCGAGCTGGAGGGTGTTGTTTCTCTTGGCGATCTCTTGCCAATCTTCCTTGAGGGGAGAGCCGCGAGTCACTCAGCAGGCACAGGTAATTCAGAGTTCGGGAGCCGCGACCTCGTCAGCAGGGCTCAGGTGGTGCAATGGTCGGGGGCCGCGAGTCACTCAGCGGGCACCGGTGGTTCGGAGTTCGGGAGCCGCGACCGCGTCAGCAGGGCTCAGATGGTTCCAGGTCTTCTCTGCCATTCGTCCCTCCGGCACCCCGTATTATACTCCCCATGCCCTTTGAAGTCCGGAGTCCTCGCAGAGAGGGGTCTGGGTGACTGAGGGGGTTCGGCGGGATTTCCTGCCGCTCGCTCCTTTGGTCTTTTCAGGTGGGTCTGGGAGGGACCCCAGACGCTCGGCAGGCGAGGCGCCTGCGCCACAGGGGCCTGGTGGCCGATCGAGCCCTCCCGGGGGAAGGCGATCCGAGGTGTGACTGGGCTGGCGCCTCTCGGTCTGGCTCGGGGGGTTCCCGCTCCCTTGGTCGGACATGCGTGGTAGGGTGTCGAGTCCGGCGGGGGCTCTGGCCGGCCCTCGGGTCTGTGTGGCTGGGGCGGCCGGAGTCGGAGATGCCGTGTCTTGGGGGTGGTTGCAGGTTGGCTGGATGATCGGGAGGGCCTACGCCGTGAGGCCGGTCTCACAGTAAGGTTCTATCTAACCTTAACCTCTGCCTACCTCTGGAGACTCTTGAACTTTATACACACTGTACCTCACTTTTGTGCAGTATATATAGAGCCAGATTCTTACATTGGTGGATCAGCGGTGGGATACACAACTTGCATTTGTTGGACTACTTGGTTACCACCTGATCACACGACAGAACTCTTAAATTGCCTTTAGAATTCAGATTTTTCAAATTGGCATTTTTTTTCCAAACTACTAAAAGTCTTGATAGGGCCTTGCTTAAGTCCCTTTAGAATTTTAGGAAATAAAAAGTCACTTTAGCTGAGGGTAGATGGTTTAGAACAATTTGTTAGAATGTCTCAAAAGAACCCAGCTACTAGTAAAATTTCCTCTACTTACTGGCCATCGGAGCATTGGTATTACTTGATGATAATGACTTGAGCGAGGACGCAGGGATAATGGGCATTTTCTTAACAAGGCAAGAAATGTCTATCTGAAATGATTCAAGGTCAGTCCATACCATCAATTGTATAGTAGTGACTTTCACTCTTCTAAGACTGGAGGAATTGCATTGATATTTTGACCAGCTTTGCGGTAACTTCTTTGATCGCTTGTATGAGGGTCCGAATCTCTAGAAACTTAGCTCTGAAGGCCATAATATGGATCTAAAACATTCACTGAAGTCACAATGCACCAATATTCTGAATAACTAGTGCCCAGGTTGCCTTTCGGCTAAAGAAAATTGTCAAAAAGATCACATATTGCTAGGGGCACTGCAGATGACAGTACATATTGGCTAGGGAGAAAGTTGTATAATTAACTTGCTCACAGCGACACCTTTCCACTACCATTCTAGCAACAGTAAGTCTTCACCACCAATTCGATGCCTCCTGTCTAGGTGAAGAAATGTATATTTCTCGGAGAATGCTCCTATAGTATCTGGTCTTGGTGCCTGTGATGAAAATTCATCATGGATTCACATGTGTGAAACCTCACCATTATCTAAGTTGAAGCCTCCAGTACATACTGAGAAGTGCAAAATACAATGTCACACAAAAAAACTGCGTATGGTTGGCAGCTACTCAACATTGTTGCGTGCAGCGGAGAGTGGGCTCAGGGCTTTACCACTGACCAATTTGACATCTTATTATCTACTTTTGTAATCTTTTATTTGATTTGAAAAGTTTTTTTTTTTTTTTTTTTACAATGATGAACCTCAATCAATATAAATACAATATAAATACCTATGTATTAGAGTTAAAATATATAATTATTAAATAATTTTAGTATTTACAAATTTAATAACACAATTAATAGAAATATTAACTAAATTGTGTGGAAAAATTAAAAAGAAGATAACTTTTAACAAAATTGACTATGTATTAAAAATGCTAATGTAGTGCAATATTTTTAAAATTATTTAAAACTAATTGATAAATAATTACTTAATACATGGTTTGTCCAGGGATGTGCAATTTAATAAAATATCTACTTGTCCATGGGGCAGGTTGCTTCATAAATCTAATTGTCCTGTAACAAAATCCACGTGTCCCTTTGGTGCCATGTTAGTTCGACAAATTCTGGTGGCAATCTCATTATATAAGAACCCTGATATAGCCTCTCTGATTATGCCAGGCTCATACCATGGTAGTGTTTGAACACTTACAATCCCTTTATGTTGGCACGTTTCCGCAGATCTACATACTGTGGCTGAAGGTAATGGTAAGCAGTAGTCCCAGGGTTAGAATGCCCTTTTTGAGTCCATGCAATCCTACTAATTTGCATGTTTTAAGGGTTTTCAACAACTCTTCTGTAATCTTTTCCGATACTGAGAAATGTTGGAAATTTACTCCTGACCATGGCAGACGTAAACCTTCTTCTAGATTTGGGAAAAAAAAGTGGTTGGAGGGAAAGTGAACTTGCAGACACCCAGATCTTCGCATGAGTAAATCAACACATGCATATTTGCTCATGCTAAAATGAAGTTCAAAAATATTTTCTTGGAGTACTATTTCTTGTCCTACTTCTGTAAATTCTTGGGAATTCACGAAAGCTGTATAGCTGCACTTAATGCAAGGACATATACCATGGGTGCACTTTTGAGACTTCCTTTAATAATTGGTCCCACGATTTGGCCTGGCGTTGACCATGACCTTTCGCGTTTATTAAAATTCTGTCTCTCTCTCTCTGTATCGGCTGGCTTCACTGAGTGACCTCATTCTGCTCTTTCACAAGGAGCATATCGACACACAAAGTAGTTTTGTTCAGTGCCAGTAACTACTGTGGCAGTGTGTGCTTTTTGAGACCAAAAACTATTTTTACTTTTGCCAATGTTTGTTATAATGGGGAGGGCCAGGCAGCTCCCACACCAATAAGGTTTTACAAAAACCATGCCAAAACAAGTCACACATTGACAAAACTAAAAAGCAGACCACTCATTTCAGACCTGCTGGCTTTGCCAATGCTTGTTTAATTTTGTTTCCCATAATCCTATTTAAACTGGTTACACTGATTTTCCATTATGAATATTTTTGGGAAATACTAGCATGCATCAACACATGTTACTAAATGATGCTGCAAAGAAATGGTACCTGCCTGTGAGAAAGTGGCTCTGTATATACTGTTCCCAAATAGGGACAGTGTGTACAGAGTCCACAGTCCCCAGAGGTTTGGCAGAGGCTAAAGTTAGATATAACCTTACTCTCTAAAGTGGTACCTTGGTCGAGCAAAAGGCAGTATCAGAGGACAGTGTAAAGCATTTTGATGTACACACTCAGTCAGCAAATGGTTTCACACACTCAATAACTGAACTCTAGGCCAATGGTTTATATATAAAACATATATGCTTGTTTTATTTTAGAACCAACAATGGGTATTAAAATATACTTTCGCAGAATGAGATGCTGTAGGTAATTACTTTTGCAATATGCAATTGACTTTTGTAAATAATTACAAGTTGTTGCAATAGGCAACACAATTCTAAACATAATAATGCATTGAGTTCAATGGAAGTTTCAAGTTATTTGCAATAGATTCCTTTTAGATTTCTTTTGGAATTCCAGGATTGGATCTTAGATTCAGTCCTGGGACAGTACTCAGAAACAAGTGATAAAAGTCGACTTAATTACTGTGGTGATATTTAGATAATATTTTGCTATTTTAAAAGTTGACACATAAAATATTTCATAGAAAACAGTCAATGATTCCCTATGGCAGTAATTTCATGTTGCAGATATAGTATGTTCTTGTTACTTTAGTAATCCAGTACTGGGTGCCTAGACTCAGTACTGGGACTTTTATCCAAAACAGGTAAGTAATTACGTTTTCAGAAATTATACGATTTTTAAAGAATATTTAAAATTTTCAGAAATTGACACTTAGAAGAAATTTCACAGAAAAACAGTCAATGATTTCCTATGGTAGAAAATTGGGTTACTGGTAAGTACAGTTGTAAGTATTTTTCAGAGTCAGTGCTGGGCACCAAGATCCAGCACTGGGAGCTCACCTAATAGCAGGAGAGTATTTTCGTTTTCGTTACTCGGCTGATTTTTGGTGAATTTTATAAGTTTTGAAAAGTCCACACTTAGAAGAAATTTCAGGAAAAACCAATCAATGTTACCCTATGGAGAAAATTGAGTTATCGGTTTAAAGGTAAGTAATCGACTGGCAGAGTTAAGGTTCTGGGCATAGACTCGGGGGTCTCCCAGGGTCAGGTAGGTACAGTTGGTTCACACTCAGCGGCACAAGGGCGGCCGGGTGCAGAGAGAGTTAGGCCCAGTGTTATCCTATGAGAGGTAGGGGGGCCTTGGTTGGTGGCTGCTGACTAGCAGGCCACGCGGCTGTGGGAGCTGGGATCCTGGTCACTTGCTCAGGGCAAGTGGGGAAGCGGATAGGTGTAGAGGTTGCACTGCCAGGGCCACTCGGGCGGCTGGGTGCAGGGTGCTTTTGAGCCTTCGGGCGCTCAATTGATTTCCATGGGAAAGCTCCGGTTTAGAAAAAGACTACAAGCTCGGGGACGAAGATTCTTCAGGTGCCACCACCACTTCGAGAGGTAAGTTGGGTAGTTGGAGGATAGGTAGGTACCCCGGGATTGGAACAGGGGGCCATGGGGCGACGGGTGCAGGGGTGCCTTTTGGTGTCGGGAAATCATACCCTCTGTTGATCGCGGTTGGGGGGGCACCTGGTTCTGAGGGTGCAGGCTTCTTCAGGAGTGTCGAGGGAGGTCCTTGGGTGCCGGACTCGGGGTCACAGTCGCCGTGGGGTCGTCCTCGTGGTCTTTGTTCACTCCGGCACAGGCCAGGCTTGGCGGGTGCAGAGTGTGCTGGGTTTGCGGTTCCGGGCTTCTGCCAGGGATTAGAAGTAGACTTTGAGTAGAGCCTCTACTCATGGGAGTCCCAGGGGTCTTAGAGTCAAAAGGTAGCCAGGTCCTCCGGGGTTTGTGAGGTTGCTGGCCACAAGAGATGCCGGGTTGGAGCAGGAGCAGGTTCGAGGGTCGACAGGCCGGTAGGGCTGGGGACAAAGCAGTTGGTGTCTTCCTCTTCTTAGCAGCTGCAGGGCAGGTCTTCTTTCTTCTAGCTCTTCTTCGGATTTTGGAATCTGAAATTTGGGGAAGGAAGGTTAAGGGTGCCCCAAAATACTAGATTTAGGGGCGTTACAGGTAGGTGAAGGGCAGGGACCAATGGGTCCCTGTCCTGGGGTGGGCACACCCCCTATCCTGCCTCTCTCCTGTGGGGGGGGGGGCAGTAGCATAATCCTGATTGGGCAGGGCTTCCCATCTTCAAGATGGCGAGAGCCCTGAGATGTGCTTCACCTCGCCTCCCCCACCTGAGGAGTGGGGTTGGCAGGTTGACACATCCCCTGTCCTTATTTGGGGTTTCCGGCCAAGCTTCCCGCCAGAGTGGGGGGTTGCAGTGGCCTGGGGAAGCTCACAGAGGCGGCATGCCTTTGAAGCTTCCCCTGCCCATCCTGGGGGAGGAGGTTTAGCACCTCGCCCAGGATGTGCATTGTTGCAGGCCCAGGAGAGCAGGGGCTCTCCTACCCAGGGGTCCAGCAACATGTCTGCTGTGTGGCAGCCTAGGCAGCCTCAGAACAGACGTGGATTGAAGGTTAGGTTTTAGGGGGCATCTCTAAGATACCCTCTGGGGTGCTTGGTACATTAAATCCCACACTGGCATCATCTTTGACGAGCTCTCAGCACCATGTGCTCTTAAATGGCAGTGCTGCACTTACAGTGCCCAGGAATGGACCTGGGTACTGTAGGGGCACAGGGCTCCTGCGCCCACACCACTGGCATAGGGCACCCAGCTAGAGGGGTGGCTGATGTATGCCATGGCAGTGTAGGTGGTGGGCATGGCACACAGGGATGTGTGCCATGTCGCCTCTTTGTTTTGTCTTGTACCCAGACACCCAGCCTGCAAGGGCAGTGTGTGTGTGTAAGGGTACAGGGCCTCTATGGGTGGCACAATGAGTGCTGCAGCCCTTAGAGGCCTTCCCTGGTCACAAGGCCCTGGGTACCTAGGGTACCATTTACCAGGGGCTGATATGTAGCCAGGGTTTGCCAATTTGTGTTTTAGGGAAGGAACATAGGCCCTGGGCACCTGATTGGCAGGAGTCCAGGGCACACTCAGTCAAAGTACATTCAGCAATTCAGCAAAAAGTGGGGCATACCATGCAAGAAAGATGGCACTTTCTCACACTGATATTTTACAGTAGTTTAGCTAAATGTTTTTTTTCCTGCTTTCATTTTTTTATGAACATTTTATTTTGAAAGCAAATAATCATCAATCTTTCTTTCAAGCTTCTGCAAATATTTGCCTCAAATCAGAGAGCATTCTGGGAGCATTATACACAGTCTCATATTGCCCAACTTTGAAAAAGTGTGTACACATTTTTATACTGGAACCACTGTCAGAAGTGCAGTCAGAGCTTGCAGCATTTACCTAGAGCGCTCACCCTAATACTAAAGGCTTTCAAGTAATTATCCAAGTTTTAACAGCATTAACATAAAGATTACCTTAACTGCAGACAGTGTCCTTTCGTGATCCATACTGTGGTATTGCAAACTGACAGCCAAAGTGTTTGTGCTGGGTGGGGTTGGGCCTACTTGTCCCAAGGACAAAATACACATGAAAACTTGTTGCCCTTGACCCCAAACAATATGTCCTGGGCGTCGGGCTATAGGAATTCCACATCCCTGTTTGTTATTGTGTTGTAACAGTTTATTTCTCGATTTCTAGGTTAATAATAAATATTTTAAATTAATGTTAAGTTTTATTACACACACACACTCATATATATATACAACCCAGTGACGGTCGCCACTGGCTAGTTATGGTTAGGTCAGCTGTTACATAGGAAAAGCGTTTTTGTGATGCTAATAACTTTGGCTCCATTTAACGAAACTCTCCAAAAAGGTACAAATTTTGTTTTTTACTAATTTATGCATGGAGAGTTTTGGTGTGTTTCGTCAAGTAGTAGCTCAGAAAAATGGGGGGTCCCAAAACTCAGAATCTTCATGCATTTTCCATGCACTTCTTTAGAAAGGGCTACAGCAAAAACTGCTGAACTGAATTACACCTCATTTGGCAGGAATCTAGATCTTGGTTCTCAGATTGTGCTTTTTAGGTCGAGCCTGAGTCAGCCCGCATGCGCTGCTCTGCAAAACATGCAGTATCTCATCTATTGGCACTGATCACACCTACAGCTTCCCATTGGTTCCTTTGTAGTCTTTTAAAAATTCCATTCCTTTCAGTGGCTAATTGTATTGATTGACCCGCCTTTCTATGGGTCATTCCCGTTCCTGGCAACTGGCCCTGTTTCTTGTAGTATTGCTCTTCAGGTTCATTTCATTGTGTTGTTGGACTTCTTTTTCTACCAGTGCAACCCGCCTATTTACCTCATATGGCGGCTCGGCCCTCTGTAATTGCCGAACTCCTCAGCCTGTAGCCTGTCACTCCACCAAACTATCTCCTCAGAGGATCACAAACCGGAAGAGGCCAGAGGCAGACGGGCTGGGCCTGATAGCACAAACACTTACTGCATGAGCAGCTATGAGCACACGCAGAATAACACTCCCTTGCGATCCCCAGGCATTCTTCCCTGAGATTCTGGGCTCTAATGTGAATTATCATTACTGAAGAGGGCAATGATAATGACAACCTTCCTGTCTCGTGCGCTGAGAAATGCACATCTGTCAGTGTGTTCAAAGATACAAAACACAGTTTCTGGTCTAGAGACTTCACCAGAAAGTAGATTTTTGAAGGCATTAATTAAACCATGCCCCGCCCCTTTACACCAAAACCTCTTTATTAGGGTAGGACAGAAACTAGGCACAAGGGTCTCATGTACACTATGCACCACATGTCTGAGGAACAGATCAGTACATGTGTGCATATTTCAGGAGTGCCTGATGGCCTAATCAAGAAAGTGTGATGACAAACGCTTCAACACCTTGGTAGTAAGTGCTAAATAAATGCAATTACAACAATACAATACAATTTAAAGAACTCTAAAGCTGCTAGATTCTAAACAGCTGTCAAAAATCGCTTGGCTCACTGAATCACCAACTGTGAGGGACAAGCGAATCCTTGCTGCCTTCTTGCAGGAGTCCAAGGGGAGGAGCTCCTCACCATCAACCCCCAACATGACACCTGTACCAGGTTGGGGGAACTGGAGGCTGCTGGAGATCCAGCATATTAGTTCACCATAGAGGTCAGCATTAAATAAAAACACAGAAACTGACCATGCTTATTTCATAGCTTCAGGGACTATCCAAATGCCTAAAGCAAAGAGGGACACGAGGGACGCAGGCGCACAAGGATGCGGAATTCTAGGAATGTTTGTTTTCATGGAATTCAAACCAGCTATCTGTGTCAAAGAGTTTCTGCAAATGCGCAGTATGCCGACACTGAGCATCATGATATCCACATGCAGACCTGGGTTCTCACTCGGAGGTTCACACTGGCAGAGAACGACTACAGACACATTTGCTGTTTGTAAAAAAGGCCTTTGTTTTACAAGCAAGTTGAGCGCACAAGTACAACATCCTTCGGGTTAGGCACACATTCTAAACTGACATAACTACTTCCTAACATAGTCAAACTAACCCATCTCTTCTCCCTTGATATACCACTCACCCCCATGAGGTTCTAAAATCTGTCTTTTAACACCAACTAATGTCTACCTTTTAGCCTGCTGTTTATTTCTTATATTCCTTCCAAATTCCGTCCAGCCAGCCCGTGCTAGGCCCATGCTGCATTCTCTTGCTTTTTGTTAGGGTCTGTCCTCCTCTTCTCTGTTTCTAACCTGCTCTCCCCTTACTCAGTCCGGGCTCTCTCTTCCCATTTGCCTCTTGTGACAAAACTAAATATGTGTTCGAGGCATATGAGCTGCAGATCACACACTGAGGATAAGATCGCCATCTGGTGTTGGGCTCGGATGATTGCAGGTTGTTGTTGTCTTCGGAAGAAGCCTTTGGTCACGAGATAGGTGACTCCTCCCCTGGACAACAGTGCGCATGGGCATCCACTCCATCGTCAGATTGTTTTTTTCCGCCATTGGGTTCGGATGAACTTTTTTCCGCTCCAGCAGAAAACTTCCAGCATCGAAATCAACTCGGACCGGTTCCGGAAGCGGCTGATGGACAGGACACCTTTTAAAAAATGCCCCCACTGTGGAGCGAAGTTCCCCCACAGTGACCACCACGAGGTTTGCAACCTCTGCCTGTCGCCGGAACACAACGAATCGAACTGTCCAGCTTGTGCCGCTTTCCGTTCCAAGAAGACCCTCCGGGACCGAAGAGCTCGACGCCATATTATGGCCAAACCAGCTCCAGAACCGGAGGACATCTTTGCTCAGGATGTTCCTGAAGATGACACCGAAGATCTCGAGATCGTGTCCAAGGCCGACGATTCCGATGACCTCATCACTCCAGGGCAGCGTGTGAGTACCACCCCCCCTGCCCCTACCCCATCCAAAAAAACATTGGTTAAGACTCCGCCAGCTGGGCCCAGTCGCGACCGAAAATCCTCTTCAGAAGCCCCGCCCTCGGGCCCGGCTCCGAAGACATCTAAGCCTGTAGGTGGCTCGGGCTCGAGCAAACCTCATGTACCTATAATACCTTCGGCACCGAAAACTCCACTGTCGGCACCGAAACAGGCTTCAAGACCGAAATCTCCTTCGGCACCAAAACGTTCCTCGGCACCAAAGTCTCCACCGGCACCGAAACGTTCTTCGACACCGATGCCTAAAAGTCCCTCGGCACCGAAGATTCCATCGGCACCGAAAAATCCATCGGCACCGAAGATTCCATCGGCGCCGAAAAATCCATCGGCACCGAAAAATCCATTGGCACCGAAAACTCCGTCCACACCGAAAAAAGTTCATAAAGACCCGAAACGGCCATCGCCACCACCACTTTCGGAGCCGGATGAACTTTTTCGCCCAGATCCTACTCAAAAGCGGATCTACATTAATCCCAAAACCGGACATGTGACTGCAGTCCCATACAAAAAACGGAAGCTGGACATCACACCACCTCCAGCTCCCATACGGAAGAAGGACTGTGCTACTTCACCGCTTCGTCCTTCCTCTCCTGTGTTACCTCCTGACCCATCCCCCCCTCCTCCTCCTCCTTCTCCTTTACCTTTACCATCTCCTTCTCATTCACCTCCTCCACAGGATGATAATGATGATTTAGGGGGAGGGGCGGACCCTGATTTCTTTAATGATCCTCTTGATCCAAACGACCCTTTTACGTTCCCAGACACAGCACCAGTAGATGACTGGTCTTATCCAGTACCTGACATGCCTGACCCCACTACCTACCCTTCCAAGCCCTCCCCTCCTGATGACCATTTGGGGTTTGGCCAACTCATAAATAGGGCAGCAACATTCCATGGCGTCACAATGCACACAGACGCCCTTGAAGAGGACTTTCTCCTCGATACTTTTGAGCAGTCACAAAAAACTGTTCACATACTGCCCATGATTAAAGGGGTTATAAAGCATGCCACTGAAGTCTTTAAAGACCCTGTTAGAGCTAGGGTTCTCAACCCCCGCATCGAAAAAAAATACAGACCAGCCCCGCAGGACCCTGCATACATTAAAGCTCAGCTCCCTTTAGACTCCTTGGTCGTGTCAAATGCCAGGAAGCGTGTTAACTCACAGACAACTGGAGAAACGCCTCCCCCGGACAAGGAGTCTAAACTTTTAGAGGCCTCAGGCAAACGAGTCGCCGCACAGGCGGCAAACCACTGGCGTATTGCCAATACCCAAGCCCTGTTAGCCCGGTATGATAGAGCGCATTATGACCAACTTGAGGACCTTATGCAACATCTGCCTGAGCCCTTTAAATCCCAGGCTACTGACCTCATTCAAAGAAGGCAAATTAATATCTAATGCCTCCATTAAATGCGCCTTAGATGCAGCAGACACTGCTTCTAGGGCGGTCAATACCAGCGTCTTACTCAGACGACATGCCTGGCTCCGTATTTCCGGTTTTAAACCGGAGGTTCAAACCACGATTCTAGCTCAACCTTTCAACCAAGAGCAGCTATTTGGCCCTGCAGTGGACACTGCATTAGAAAAAATGAAGAAAGATAATGAGACTGCCAAATCTATGGGAGCACTGCAGTCTCCTCAAACCCGGGGTTCCTTTCGTCGCTCCTTTTATAGAGGAGCCTCCAAAAATCTGGGAACTGAGACCACGTCCACCTTTAAAAATTCTGGACAAACATCCCCTAACAGAGGATATTTTCGAGGGGGTTATAGGGGAAACAACAACAAAGGTCGAGGGCGGGGCAACAACAACAACACCCGCACCTCCCCAGCCACTAAACAGTGACTTGCCACCACTCCCCCCAGACCATTCCACTCCGGTCGGGGGCAGCTCTAACAATTCCTACCTGTCTGGACTTCCATCACCACAGACAGGTGGGTAAGACAAATTATCCAGTCTGGCTACTGCCTCGAACTAATACAATCCCCCCCGAACATCCCGCCCAAACACCATCCAATGTCCTCACATCATCTCTCTCTCCTCAAACAAGAAGTTCAATCCCTGTTACAAAAACATGCAATAGAACCAGTCCCTCTTCAACATCGGGGAACAGGAGTATATTCCCTATACTTCCTCATTCCCAAAAAGGACAAAACGTTAAGGCCCATACTGGATCTCAGACTACTAAACCAGTATATACAATCAGTTCATTTTCATATGACCACCCTCCAACAAGTCCTCCCACTATTACAACAGGGAGACTTCCTCGCCACATTGGACCTCAAGGACGCATACTTTCACATCCCTATGCATCCCGCTCACAGAAAATATCTACGATTTGTGGTAGACGGGCAACACTATCAATTTACAGTTCTCCCATTCGGAGTAACAACAGCACCCAGAGTGTTCACCAAGTGCTTAGCGGTCGTGGCAGCGCACCTCAGAAGACAACAGATCCATGTCTTCCCCTATCTGGACGATTGGCTCATAAAAGCCAATACTCACCAAAAATGCGTTCTCCATACTCATCGCACTATTCAAACCCTCCACACCTTGGGATTCACTATCAACTACCCCAAATCCCATCTACAGCCCTCCCACTTACACCAGTATCTAGGAGCAACCATAGATACATCCAAAGCCATAGCTTATCCCAGCACTGCCAGGATAACCAGTATACAAAATCTCATCTCTCAATTTCAAACTCATCAATCTCTTCCAGCAAGAGTGTTCATGCAGCTCCTAGGCATGATGGCGTCATGCATCTCCATAGTCCCACACGCACGACTTCAAATGCGTCCCTTACAGGAATGTCTAGCACAACAGTGGAACCAAGCTCACGGACAACTTACCGATCTGGTGTTGGTGGACAGCCGCTCACTTCGCTCACTGAAATGGTGGAACACCATCAACCTGTCCAAAGGGCGGCCGTTCTTAGAGCCTCTTCCACAAGTTGTGCTGACTACCGACGCATCTCTCACGGGGTGGGGAGCCCACCTCCTTCAACATACCACTCAGGGCAGATGGACCAGTCAACAAAAACTGCTCCACATCAATCACCTAGAACTCTTAGCGGTGTTCCTGGCACTAAAATCCTTTCAGGTACACCTAAAGAACAAAACTGTCCTCATACGCACAGACAACATGACGACAATGTATTATATACAGAAGCAAGGGGGGACACATTCTCTCCAACTGTCCCAACTGGCACAGCAAATCTGGAGATGGGCAATTCCCCAAAACATCTACCTGTTAGCAGAACATCTCCCAGGAATCCACAACCAGGTGGCCGACCTCCTAAGTCGCCACACACAGCAGATCCACGAATGGGAATTACACCCCAAGGTTCTACTCCCATTCTTCCAAAAATGGGGACAACCAGACATAGACCTGTTCGCCACTCCCAAAAACACAAAATGCCCAACCTTCGCCGCCAGGTTTCCACACCCACAGTCGAAGGGCAATGCCCTATGGATGAACTGGTCAGGCAGATTTGCATACGCTTTTCCGCCTCTCCCACTCGTTCCATTTGTGGTACGCAAACTGAAACAACAGTCGCTAACACTAATTCTAGTAGCTCCCACTTGGGCACGTCAACCGTGGTTCACCACACTTCTGGAACTATCTTTAGTTCCACATCAAAAGCTACACCTCTCCCCGGATCTATTAACCCAGAACCATGGAGAAATCAGACACCCAGATCCTCAAACACTGAACCTAGCAATCTGGCTCCTGAAGTCTTAGAGTTCGGGTACCTCAACCTCCCTCCAGACTGTATGAATATCATAAAGGAAGCCAGACGACCTACTACTAGAGCATGTTATGCCGCAAAATGGAAACGATTTGCCATCTACTGCGCTAATAATGACATACATCCATTGGATGCTTCCATCCAAAACATCATTTGCTATCTACTACACTTGCAAAGATGCAATCTAGCGTATTCCTCTATACGTTTACACCTAGCAGCCTTGGCAGCCTACTTGCAAAATAGGCAACACCTGTCCCTCTTTAAGGTACCAGCCATCAAAGCGTTTATGGAAGGTCTTAAAAGAATTCTTCCCCCAAGATTACCACCTTCCCCAGTGTGGAATCTCAATGTTGTTCTAACAAGACTTATGGGTCCCCCATTTGAACCTATGCACAAATGTGAATTACAGTTCCTAACATGGAAGGTAGCTTTCCTTATCGCAATCACTTCCCTACGAAGAGTAAGTGAAATACAAGCCCTGACGCTAGAGGAACCTTTCTTACAACTACACCGTAACAAAGTAGTTCTTAGGACAAACCCTAAATTTCTTCCAAAAGTGATTTCCCCTTTCCACCTTAACCAATCGGTAGAGCTACCGGTCTTTTTCCCTAACCCAGACTCCGTAGCTGAAAGGGCCCTACATACCTTAGATGTTAAAAGAGCCTTGCTTTATTACATCGACAGGACAAAACCTTTTCGAAAGACAAAACAACTCTTTGTTGCTTTCGCACCACCACATAAAGGCAATCCCATCTCCAAATCCGGTATAGCCCGGTGGATAGTTAAGTGCATCCAAATATGCTACCAAAAGGCTAAACGTACTTTTACAGTTCCCCCTAGGGCACACTCCACGCGTAAAATAGGGGCTTCTATGGCCTTCTTAGGTAACATTCCCTTAGAAGACATTTGCAAGGCAGCCACGTGGTCTACCACGCATACCTTCACTAAACACTACTGTGTTGATGTGCAAGCCAAACAACAGGCCTCAGTGGGCCAGGCTGTCCTAAAAACTTTATTTCAAACTGCTGCAACGGATACAGGTGACCACCGCTAAGGGGAGACACTGCTATATAGTCTATCCTCAGTGTGTGATCTGCAGCTCATATGCCTCGAACGGAATATGCTACTTACCAGTATGCATCTGTTCTTGGCATGTAGATCTGCAGAGTCACACACGCCCACCCGCCTCCCCGGGACCTGTATCTGTTCCAGCATTTGTCTTACTTAGACATTGCACATGGACATCCTTTCTTTTCATTCCTATACACTCCATCTTTTCCCATCATGGCGAAAAACAATCTGACGATGGAGTGGATGCCCATGCGCACTGTTGTCCAGGGGAGGAGTCACCTATCTCGTGACCAAAGGCTTCTTCCGAAGACAACAACAACCTGCAATCATCCGAGCCCAACACCAGATGGCGATCTTATCCTCAGTGTGTGACTCTGCAGCTCTACATGCCAAGAACAGATGCATACTGGTAAGTAGCATATTCCCTATAAACCCCCCTGCCCAACCAGTCTGTAACAGAGGCTGGTACTCTGTGCCAGAGTGGGTGTTTGTCTTTGCTCCTCTGAGGGATTGTAAAGCGTTCTGTTCGGCCCAGGGAGCTTTATGTGAAAATATCACAAAAAACATACCCTTGGAAACTAACAAAACCACTGAAATGTACCAGTTATAGTTATCTCAATTAACTATAACTCGTGCCCTAAAGTAACTATAACTGGCTCCCCTACCATCAGTAGCGGCTCGTATCAGGTGAAAGTGGTGAGGTAGCATGGGGTGGGCAATAACAAAATAAAAAATAAAAGCAAAAAAATAACTTATGTTCCGCTGTTTTGCTTTCTGCTGTGCACAGGCTGAGGCTGCTAGACTCCCCTACAGCCAATTCAGATGCTGCATTCATGTTGGTACCCAGCCTGGGCCTGAGCGGGCTGGCTTTCTGCTCCAACATGGACTGGAAGGAGAGCCTGTGTCTGCAGTTCTCCAGCCGCCAATGCAGCTCGGGTTGGAGAGATGTCAGTGCGCATGTCGGTTTGGCCATCCTCAGACAGCCAGCCAAACAGACATGCGCACTGACATGCTCCTCCATGCTTCCAGTGCTCCGGTAAGTATGGCTCGCCCCCAAAACTCATCTGCGTGCAGAAAAAGAAAATCATAATAAAACTGTTTTATTATCATTTTACTTTGCAAACTTTTCTCTGCTGGCAGGGGACGACGCTGCCTGCCAAGCATAGTGTTATCAACAATGATGGCATTTCAGATGTGATTAGGAATGTTATAAATGTAGTCAATGAATATGTCATTAGTGATTTAATATGCAAGGGTAAAAGCAGTAGATGGCGAGGGTGCTTGTTAGAGTTACTTTAGGGTCCTTGTTATAGTTACTTGAGATAACTGTAACTAATGAAATCTGAAAGAAACATGTTAGTTATAGATTCCTTACCTTCGAATTACCCCCAGGTGTCAGACTGGATCCGCAAAGATTTTTCGTCAGCAGTACCTCTGCGCGTCGGAAGGTGGCATCGGTCGGCTCCGTCGTCATGGTCGCCGGAATGATGTCGCGGCAGCTACTTTGACGTTGCCCTCGCGCGTTGACGTCAGTTCTTTCTTTTTCCGCACCAGCAGGCGCAGATCAGGGAAGAGCGGTACCTCAATCATTTTTTGACTATCTTTTTCTCAACTTTTGTTGACTTCTTTTTTCGAGTCTTTGACTCCGAACATGTGCACGAGGGATGCCCGGTTTTAAGGCCTGCGGTTCCTGTCATCGCATGATATCAATGACGGATCCACAACACGTGTGGCTTTTTTTACCTGGAGCGGGACCACGACCCCAAGTCGTGCTCCGAATGCCGGTCGATGGAGCTGAAGGCTTTGCTGGAGCGGTCCTGAAAGCTGCTTGAACACCGGCAGTCGGCTCCACGCTGTTCGAGGTCCCATCGAAAGGGAGGTCGAGGGACCGGTCACGGAGCCACCACCATTCCAGTTCGAAATCATCAAAGTCTTCGCATTCGGGGTCGGGTAACTCGAAGCATAAGAAGAAGTCAAAGAAGCACCGTCGCTCTTCGACTTCTCCTCGTCGGTCGGCCGATCCGACGAGGCTTGCTGGTGATGCCGCTCCCACGGCTGAGTCGACTCCAAGTTTCCCTCCTTTTCCGGGACCCGGAGCAACTCTTCTCAAACCCCCCCTCCCCCTTCCCCCCCCCCAGCTTCGTACTTTCTACGGGGCGATGCATGCCAACTTTGGGCAGACCGACCCCGTCGGCGTGCCTTCGGGCCCCGTGGACTCGGTTGGGGGGGCATAGGTCTTCACTGACGGCGGCTCCGGCACTGCATGCCCCCCTTGGGCCCAGGCCTGGATCGGGATTGGCGCCGGTTGAGCTTGTTACGCCTCCATCGGCGCCGCTTCCAACGGCACCACTACCGCGCTCGATGCCGGTCGGCCCCCCGGCCGGCGTCGGCCCCGGCCTCCATCTCGACGTGAGCACGGAGCTGGATCGGCATCATGCGACGCCAGATCCGGCGCCGGGTGGGGTTTTTGTGCCTCTGTTCACTCCTGGGGTCCCTTTTCTTCCACAATGACACCCAGAGGATGATGAGGAGCACTGGAAGGGGTCAGGTGACCATTTAACTGACCAGTTGGACTGTGAACAGGACTGGAGAGAGGAACTGGGGATAGCAGTGGTTTGGACACCTCCCCTGACCTTGGCATGTTGTTTCCTCCTACCGTGGCTACGGAGGAGGGAGCCTCACACGCAGTGGTGTTGCGTAGGGCGGCCAAGGCTCTCAACCTCGAGCTTCCTACGGTGGCGGTCAGGACTAACCTCCTGACTGAGATGCTTCAATCGGCTGCGAGCTCTTCGGAGCCCCTGCTGCCGTTTAATGAGGCCCATCACAGACGTCCTTTTGAGCACGTGGTCCAGGCCCAACACAGGGGCTCCTGTGGACAGGATGATTGTCCGGCGCCACCGCCTGGGTCTGGGCGACCCCACTTTCCTCTCCCAACATTCCACCCCGGAGAGCTTGGTAGTCCAAGCTTCCACTTTCAAGAGCGCCTTCCCTACCGCTCCACTGGAAAGGGAATCCAAGAAGCTGGACCACCTTGGCAAGAAAATGTTCTCTTCGGCCAGCTTAGGATGGCGATCCCTAACACCGCATGTCTTTTGGGCCGTTATTTCCACTCAATGTGGGATACGGTGGCGCAAGTGCTGCCTCAGTGTCCGGAGGAGGCCCGGGCAGTGCTCTCCCAAGCTGTTGCCGCCAGGAGAGATGCAGCAAAATTTACGATACGTTGTGGGCTGGACACCGCCGAATCTCTGGGCAGGACCATTTCAACATCTGTAGCGCTTCGTCACTACGCCTGGATGAGGCCCACTGACTTTTCAGAGGATGTCCAGAACACCTTGATGGACATGCCCTTTGATGGCCATCACCTTTTTGGCGACCAAGCAGACAACGCCCTAGAGCGCTTTAAGGACTCACAGGCTACGGCAAAGTCCTTGGGCCTCTCCACCCATCCGTCGCAGTCTGCTTTTCGCCCCTTTCATGGCTACGGAAGGGTGCCCCACTATGTCCCACCCAGAGCCACAGGCCGCAGCAAGTTACCCAACCTTCGCGCGGCCGGGGACGTGGGAACCAACGCTGTGGTTCAGGGGGCCAGCGTGCGGGCCAGTCCACAACCCCGCCTCTGCAGCAGCCTCCAAACCCTCCTAGTCTGACCTTTCAGGCCCATCAAACGCCAGTGGGTGGCAGTATTCGGCATCACCTCCCCCACTGGCGCACCAACATGTCGGTCAGGTGGGTTTTGCAAATAGTCTGAAGGGGCTACTCCCTCCCCTTCGAGACTACCCCTCCAGCCATGCCACCAAGATACCACCGCATGTCGGAGGATCACCTGGCCCTTCTCCAGCAGGAAGTTACGGCTCTCTTGGCCAAGGGAGCCATCGAGTGCTCTCTTGTCCCAGAAGTAGGTTGTGGTTGTTACTCCCACTACTTTCTGGTCCCCAAGAAGGACAAGGGCCTGCGTCCTATCTTGGACCTCAGGGACATCAATCGCTTCCTCCGGAAGGAGAAGTTCAAGATGTTGACGCTTGCTCAGGTCTTGTCTGCTCTCGACTCGGAAGACTGGATGGTAGTGTTGGACTTTCAGGACGCTTATTTTCACATTCTAGTCCTGCCGGCCCACCGGCGTTACCTACGGTTCACGGTAGGCCACGAGCACTTTCAGTTTACCGTGCTCCCCTTTGGCCTTACCAGCGCCCTTCGGGTGTTCACGAAAGTGATGGTGGTGGTAGCAGCTCATCTGTGCAGATCAGGGTTTCAGTCTTCCCCTATCTCGACGACTGGCTGTTGAAGGAGGGTTCACCCCAGGCAGTCGTCTCCCACCTCCAGACTACGGCCGACCTCCTGCATTCACTGGGGTTCTCCATCAATGTGACAAAGTCGCACCTGATTCCCTCTCAGAAGCTCCACTTCACCGGAGAGGTTCTGGACACGACGTGGTTTTGGGTCTATCCTCCCGAACAGCGAGTCCGAGATATTCTGGCTATGAGTCTGATCTTTCAGCCTCTATCCAAGGTTTCGGTCAGAATGACTCTGAGGCTGCTGAGCCTCATGGACTCCTGCATCCTGCTGGTAGATCATGTCCGGTGGCATATGTGGGCTCTGCAGTGCGACCTGAAGTTCCAGTGGGCGCAGTATCAGGGAAATCTGTCCAATTGCGTCCAGATCTCGGAGGGCACTGCATGACAACTGCAGGGGTGGCTCACAAAACAGGATTGGGTCAATGGCAGATCCCTCTCCCTTTCCCAACCAGACCACACTGTGGTGACAGACGCATCCCTTCTGGGATGGGGCGGCCACATGGGAGAAGCGGAGATCAGAGACCTCTGGTCTCTGGCGGAGTCCGGGCTTCACATCAACCTTCTGGAGCTCCGGGCGATTCGTCTTGCACTGAAAGCATTCCTTCCCTCTGTCTGGGGAAGAGTAGTGCAGGTGTTCACGGACAACACCACCGCCATGTGGTACTGCACCAAACCAGACGGCATGGAGTCGTGGACCCCATGTCAGGAGGCCCTCCGTCTCTGGAGATGGCTGGAACATCAGGGCATTTCCCTGGTGGTTCAACACCTGGCAGGTTCTCTGAACACCAGGGCGGATGAGCTTCGCCGCGGGTGTATGATGGATCACGAATAGCGTCTTAACTCCGAGGTGGTGCAAGGTGTCTTTCGATAGTGGGGAGAGCCTTGGTTAGATCTATTCGCCACCAAAAAGAACGCGCAATGTCAGCAATTCTGCGCATTGGAATTTCCAAGGCGGCACTCGCTAGGCGACGCTTTTCGTCGCAAGTGGAGTTGCGGTCTTCCATATTCCTTTCTGCCTATACCACTTTTGCCCAGAGTGCTGAAGAAGATCAAGTGCGACCGGGCCCAAGTCATTCTTGTGGCTCTGGATTGGGCATGAAGAGTCTGGTATCCCGAGCTGCTACACATGGCCATCGATCCTCCGATCAGATTGCCTCTTCAGGAGGATCTTCTGTCGCAGCAGCAGGGGACGGTCCACCACCCAAACCTGACCAGTCTCCACCTCCTTGCGTGGAGATGGAGCGGCGGCAGTTGACGTCTTTCGACCTGCCTCCTGAAGTCTGTGATGTAATCTTGGCAGCCAGGCTTCCCTCCACTAAGACGGTATACGCCTGCCGGTGAAACAAATTTGTCGCATGGTGCACAGCAAAGGCTGTGGATCCCCTTTCTGCCCCTCTTTCTGAAGATCTCTCGTTCCATCTCTTTTTAGCCTAGCAGAGCTCTGCTCTGGGCACTGTCAAGGGCTATCTTTCAGCCATCTCTGCCTTCCATTGGCTGCCAGATCAGCCTTCTCTTCTCAAGTCCCCGGTAGTTAACCGTTTCTTAAAAGGCTTAACACATTTTTTACCTCCAATCCCGTTCGTTATACCTCAGTGGGACTTGAATCTTGTTCTAACTTATTTAATGTGCGCTCCCTTTGAGCCGCTTCATAACTGTCCCTTACGTCTCTTGACTCTTAAGACTGCTTTCCTGGAAGCCATCACTTCTGCTAGAAGGGTGAGTGAGCTCCAGGCTCTTTCTTTAAAACCTCTTTTCCTGTCTGTTCATCCGGACAAGGTGGTTCTCTGGACCCGTCCATCCTTCCTCCCATAGGTGGTCACTGCCTTCCACATCGGGCAGACCATTACTTTGCCAACCTTCTTTCCGCCTCCGCATCCTTCGAAGGAGGAAGAGAGGCTCCACCGTCTGGACCCAAAACGTGCACTCTCCTTCTATCTGGATCGCACAAAACAGTTCTGGGTGGATGATCAACTTTTTGTTGGTTACATGGGTGCAAAGAAGGGTCGGGCCGTACACAAACGCACCATTTCTCAATGGGTCGTGTTGTGTATTAAGGCTTGTTACTCTCTGGCTAAAAATGAGCCTCCAGTTGGGCTACGCGCTCACTCCACCAGGGCGACTGCAGCCACTACTGCCTTGGGAAAAGGAGTTCCTCTGAATGACATCTGTCAGGCGGCCACGTGGGCATCGCTGCACACGTTCACCAAACACTACTGCCTAGATAGCCAAGTCCGGAGAGACGGCTTATTTGTCCGTTCTGTTCTCCAGTACTTTCTGGTGTGATCTTGGTTCACAGACCCACCGCCGGGGTCGGTATTGCTGGGGTATCTATTCTAAGGTAAGGAATCTATAACTAACGTGTTTGTTTCAGATGCACAAGTTACTTATCTTCGGTAACGATATATCTGTAAGAAACATTAGGTTCGAGGCATGTGGGCTGCTGAATTCATATCTGTGCATAGATCGCCGCCTAGTGTTGGGTCCGGATGATTGCACATTGTTGTCCTGGAAGAGTCTTCGAAGTATCACGAGATAGGTGGCTCCTCCCCTGGACTACAGTGCGCATGGGCATCCTCTCCATCCTTAGATTGTTTTTTTCCGCCATTGGGTTCGGATGTGCTTATCTTAGCTCAAGTTAGGAAACTTTAGTTTAAGGCCAAAAGGCCTTTAGTTCTCGTCGGTACTGTTCCCGTTCGGTATCGACCAGTTTCTTTAGTGTTTTTTAGCACCTTCTTCAAGCTTTTCGGATCCGCTTTGGTCCGAACATCGAACTTCGATCGACGATGGAATCGAGGACTCCCTTCAAGAGATGTCCTTTATGCCACACGAAATACCCCCACATCGACGTCCATCCGGTATGCAACAAATGTCTCTCACCGGATCACGATGAGTCGAAATGTATGGCCTGCGCCCAGTTCCGCTCGAAGAAGACTCTCCGGAATCGACGGGCAGCGAGATTGGAGGCGCAGCAATCGGCGCCTGCCCCGGCCAACATCTTTAGCACCGAGGACGAACACGCCGAGAGCGTAGAAGACGTAGACTCCAGCCACGCTTCCGAACACGACTCCCGATCGGAAGACGACGATGAGGTGATCTTTGAGGGCGAAGACGTCGTCGAAGAGGTAGGAGACTACGATGAGGCCCTTGGGGCCGAGGAAGATAGCTCCAGCGAAGAGCTTGGCCAACCCGTCGATACGGAGGCCGAGAAACTAAGTCGTCATAAGGCTCAGGTCGAGGGATCGCCTGCGGGCCTTACCCAAGATCGATCACACGGTTCTTCGGCCCCGCCTCAAGGCCCGGCCTCGAACATTCCACAGGAGCCATTATTATCGAAGACGACTGGATTCCCTTCAGTGAAACCGAAACCGTCCATCGCACCGGTTCCATCTAAAGCGAAAGTGAAACAGGTTGCGATCGGCTCGAAGGCCTCGAAGACCTCCACTCCTTCGACGCCGGCAAAGGTCATCGGCACCGACCGCGCCAAAAGAGATTTCGGTGCCGAGCTCACCGCAACGGGTCCGGGCGCCGAGCCGAAGAAGAAGGCCCTCGGTCCCCACACGGCGCCTCGGCCTATGGCACCGAAGATTACGGCCCAACCCACCAAGGGCAAGGTGGCCGACCCGTCTGCGTCGACGTCGAAGACGGCGGCTCTGCCAAGTCATCGACTCCGACGAGCGTCGATGATACCACCTACCCTGGGGATATCGATCCTGATGATCACTTGCAAGACCCAGATCAGGCATGGGATGACCCCACAAACCAGGGTAACGCACCAGATACTCCTGACACGCAGCTTTACAATATAAAGACATCTCCCACGGAGGACACTGCTGCCTTTAATGCCCTCATAGAACGGGCTGCTGCCAATCATGGAGTGGAACTCCATTCTGAGACTGTAGAAGAAGACTTCTTAGTGGACACTTTCGCCTCCTCGGAGAAAACCGTCAAAACTCTGCCAATGTTCTAAAACCTGCAAAAGACATTTTTAAAGAAACAACCAGGGCACGGGTGCTGAACCCCAGAATCGAAAAGAAATACAAGCCTGCACCCGGAGACCCTATGTACATTAGGGGTTAGTTACCTTTAGACTCCATGGTTGTTGCTAATGCTCGCAAATGAGCCCACTCACAAACAACGGGTGATGCTCCTCCCCCCGACAAGGAGTCCAAAGTGCTGGAGACATCAGGCAAACGAATAGCAGCGCAAGTGGCAAACATCTGGCGCATTGCCAACACACAGGCACTCCTGGCCCGTTATGATAGGTCCCACTACGACACACTAGAATCACTGCTACAACATTTGCCAGATGAATACAAAGAGGCAGCGGAGCTCCTTATCAGAGAGGGACAACTCCTTACCAATGCGTCCATCAAATGCGCACTGGATGCAGCAGACACTGCAGCAAGGGCGATCAACACAAGCGTCATGCTAAGGAGGCACGCATGGTTGAGAATCACAGGCTTCAAGCCTGAGATTCAGAACAATATCTTAAATCAACCCGTCAACCCAGACTATTTATTTGGCCCTGAAGTTGACACTACCCTCGAAAAAATTAAGAAAGACACTGAAACTGCAAAATCAATGGGGGCTCTGCAGTCGCAGCAGTTTCGTAGTGGCTCCTTTCGTCGCCCCGGGAATAGAGGAGCAGCTAGAGGTCAGGGGTCCCAGCAGCAGTACAACAAAGGGGGCACACAAAGTAACTATGATAAAACCACCAGAGGTGGATATCGTGGATCCAGCACCAAAGGCAGAGGACGTGGGTACGGCAACACCAGGTCCTCCCCCAAAAACAAACAGTGACGCCTTCTCCCTGCCCCCCGATCACATAACACCTGTCGGGGGGAGACTCCAGCAGTTCCTGTCAGTCTGGGAAACCATCACCACAGACAGGTGGGTCAGGGACATTATCCAGTACGGTTACTGTCTCGAATTAACGTCCACTCCACCCAACATACCGCCAAAGCACCGTCCTATGTCCGTAGAGCACTTGGCATTATTGCAGCAGGAGGTACTAAGTATGCTGCAAAAAGGTGCAATAGAAGTCGTGCCCGTCAACCAACAAGGGACAGGGGTGTACTCTCTGTACTTCTTAATCCCAAAAAAGGACGGTTCACTCAGACCTATACTAGACCTGAGACCCCTGAACCACTACATTCTATCTGAGCATTTCCATATGCTCACCCTACAGCAGGTTCTACCGCTACTCAGTCAGGGAGACTTCCTAGCCACACTGGACTTGAAAGATGCGTATTTCCACATACCCATACACCCATCACACAGAAAATATCTCAGGTTCACTATTCAGGGGCATCACTATCAGTTCAAAGTTCTCCCCTTCGGAGTAACAACGGCACCCAGGGTCTTTACCAAGTGCCTAGCAACAGTGGCTGCACATCTACGGAGACAGCACATTCACGTCTTCCCTTCCCTGGACGACTGGCTTGTTCAGGCAAAGTCAGCCCAGCAATGTGCCAGCCACATGTCCCTCACCATTCACCTTCTTCACAGTCTGGGATTCTCACTAAATTACCCAAAATAACATCTCCAACCCGCACACGTACGACAGTACCTGGGCACGACCATAAACACTCTGGCAGCCACAGCTCAGCCAAATTTAGTGAGGATCAACAGCATCCAACTGCTGTCTCATCTGGCTCAGAGCATGTGGAAGTGGGCCATTCAGAGGAACATATTCCTCATGGCGGAACACCTCCCGGGCAAGGACAACCAGATGGCGGATCTGCTCAGCAGACACAGCCACCAGATGCACGAGTGGGAGCTACATCCGTCAGTACTCCAACCGTACTTCCAACAGTGGGGTCATCCAGAGATAGACCTATTCGCCACAAACGAAAACGCAAAATGCCAAAGCTTTGCCGCCAGGTTCCCACATCCGCAGTCACAGGGCAATGCGATATGGATGAACTGGTCCGGCAGATTTGCGTACGCTTTTCCCCCAGCCCCATTAATACCGCTAGTGGCATGGCACGCAAACTGCGACAACACTCACTGACACTCATCCTAGTTGCTCCCACATGGGCACGCCAACCATGGTACACCACCTTTCTAGAACTTTCCGTGGTGCCGCATCAAAGGCTGCGGATCAAACCCGCACTTTTAACGCAGAACCATGGCGAAATTCAGCACCCAGATCCGCAACAGCTGAACCTGGCAATCTGGCTCCTGAAGTCTTAGAGTTTGGCTACCTAAACCTGCCACCTGAATGTATGGACATCATCAAGGAGGCCAGAAGACCCACTACCAGAGCTTGCTATGCGGCTAAATGGAAGAGGTTTGTCATTTACTGCAACAACAATGACATTAACCCGCTGGACGCATCCATTCAAAACATCATCTGGTACCTCTTACACTTATACCGATGCAATCTGGCATACAACTCCATACGTATCCATTTAACCGCGATAGCAGCCTATCTTCAAAACAGGCAGGACCTCTCTTTATTCAGAGTGCCTGCCATCAAAGCCTTCTTGGAGGGACTCAAGCGAGTAATTCCCCCAAGCCACCCACTGGCACCGGTGTGGAACCTCAATGTGGTCCTCACCAGATTAATGGGTCCACCTTTTGAACCTCTCCATTCATGTGAGATTCAATTCCTCACCTGGAAAGTAGCTTTCTTAGTGGCAATCACTTCGTTAAGAAGAGTTAGTGAACTCCAGGCACTAACCATTCAAGAGCCATTCATACAGGTTCACGCAAACAGAGTTGTACTACGTACCAACCCCAAATTCATGCCCAAAGTGATATCGCAGTTCCACATGAATCAAACTATTGAACTGCCTGTTTTCTTTCCAAGTCCACAAAATGTCACAGAGAGAATGCTCCATACACTAGATGTAAAGAGGGCCCTCATGTACTATATAGACAGAACTAAGGATTTTAGGAAAACAAAACAACTTTTCGTTGCCTTTTCTCCACAACACAAGGGCAACGCCATTTCCAAAGCAAGGTTAGCCAGATGGATCGTTAAATGTATTCAAATTTGCTACCAAAAAGCTAAACGCACATTAACGATTCCCCCACGAGCCCACTCAACACGAAAGTTAGGGGCGTCCATGGCTTTCCTAGGAAACATTCCTTTACAGGAAATATGTAGAGCAGCCACATGGTCCACTATACATACATTTACCAAACACTACTGTGTAGATGTACACTCAAAACAGCAGGCAGCTGTAGGACAGGCTGTTCTCAAAACTCTTTTTCAGACTGCTGCAGCTGGCACGGGCAGCCGCCGCTAATGGAGGGACTGCTATATAATCTATGCACAGATATGAATTCAGCAGCCCACATGCCTCGAACTGAATATGCTACTTACCAGTATGCATCTGTTCTTGGCATGTAGGGCTGCTGACATTCATATCGCCCACCCTCCTCCCCGGCGCCTGTAGCAGCTGCAGCACTCAGAATTACTGTATAGCATGGTCATCACTTACTGTATCTACTCCATCACTGCCACAATGGCGAAAAACAATCTAAGGATGGAGAGGATGCCCATGCGCACTGTAGTCCAGGGGAGGAGCCACCTATCTCGTGATACTTCGAAGACTCTTCCAGGACAACAATGTGCAATCATCCGGACCCAACACTAGGCGGCGATCTATGCACAGATATGAATGTCAGCAGCCCTACATGCCAAGAACAGATGCATACTGGTAAGTAGCATATTCATTAGTTATAGATTCCTTACCCCCCCACCCATTCTCCCCGTTCTGCAAACTGATTTCTAGGGTTAAGGACATCTTTTCAGGGCCCTAGTTTTATGCACTAGTGGTCAGTGTCTTGCATGTGCAGAACTGACGTCAGCACGCGAGGGTGGTGTCTAAGTAGCTGCCGCGACGTCATTCTGGCAACCACGACAGACGCGGAGCCGACTGACGCCACCCTCGGAGCTGACCGACGCCACCTTCCGACGCGCAGAGGTTCTGCTGACGAAAAAACTTTCCGGCTCCAGTCTGACGTCTGGGGGTAATTCTACGGTAAGGAATCTATAACTATCTAATGTTTCTACAGATATATTGTTACCGAAGGTAAGGTAAGTAACTTGTGCTTTCAGTGGTTTTGTTAGTTTCAAATGGTATGTTTTATGTGACATTTTCACCTAACTATAACATGCCTTGAGCATTTACATTTTTTCAATGAGAATAAATGTGTGTGCACGCGTGCGTGTGTGTGTGTATATACACACACACACACACTTTTTTATAGGATGGTAGAGATCTCCACATATTTGTGGCAAGTTAATAGTAGTAACTTTTTACTTGTAAACCTGTTGAAGGCTGATCCTCTCCAGAATTGAAGGGGTGGAACAATGTAAGTATACACCTGGGTGTGAATGTACTCAGCGAATAGCTGAAACGTGTGGATTTATACCTAGGTGTAATAGTAAATATACACATTATATTTACCTTTATGAATAGGCCCTTGAGGGAGTAAGCTAAAATTTGTATTTTACTCTCCTTTAAAGCATAAACATAATACAGCAAATAAAAGAAGTCACTCAAGATATATATTTTAGAGCTATCTGAGCTATTGCTAAATGTTATTAAATTAAAAGATGCCCAACTGTCTTCTTAAAAATAAATCCATAGGATTGTATTAATATCCACTTCCATTTTCAGTTCCAGAATCTTCTAAAATCTCAAAGAACAGATCACCATTTTTTTTCTTGGTGAAAGGTGGTAACCCTACGTTCTACTCTACGCAAAGCGAGTTATAATTGAACCAATTCATCCTGCAAAATGAATGGTCACCATTAGCTGTGATATTTGTTTTAGCTTTTCATCTTTTAATAGATTGAACCAAAGTGAATACGATTACAAAGTTTTATCATAATTTCTTCTAGTAAAGGAATAAGTTATTTGCCTATAGTATATTTCATAGTATGTTCATCAAATCCAGTACAAACCTCATTTGTGCTTCCTTCCAGGATTTTTGCCCCAAAGTGTGCAGTGTGTGGACAGCCCATCCTTCCTTCCACGGTGAGTTGGGTTCTGGGGTCAAGCAATGTAAATTTGTGTAAGTGCCCACCGTAGCCAGTTGTGAGCGAAGATCTCAGCAAGGGTCATTTGAGTAAACGCCATCTAGGTTAGCATCAATAGAGGATGATGAGCTGAGTTTCAGAAGAGGAAAATTGCACAGTTTAGTGTTGACTGAATAGCAAAATCTTACCTATGTGTCACCATGAAGAGGAGTGGGACTCCGCGTAGAATCCGTATCAACGAGAAGAATACATTATAGGATCAACAGGGAACAGAATAGCCCAGATTACCATCAGCAGTGGGGAAGGGAATGATGTTTGGTGGGAAGGGGGCATAGTTTAGTGTCCACTGAAGAGGAAGAACTTATCTTTGTGTCAGTGGAGTAGGATAGTCTAATCTAAAGTTGGCACTGGAAAAAGTAGTCAATTGCTCAGCTTGTTGTAATTCTCCATTAATTTGGTTAAAATCTATTAAATGTCTTCTAATTTTCCTTCCCCTTCCTTTGTGTGTCTGTGTCTAGACAATTAACTGAGATCCTGCTGAGTAAGAGAAATGGGATGGAGGGAGTCCACTTTAGCCCTACATGTTTGCCCTGAATCCACCCTTTGCCGGGCAGGCTGGAATATCTTATGTATGGACCCTACTTCCACTCTCCAGCCCCACCAAATCCCCATTTAGCACTGATACTCTCTTGGACTGATGGACAGAGACATAAAGAAAACAGCATACGAGAGATGTAAAGTAGAGGGAGAAAGTGATAGAGATGATGAAGATAGATATGTGAGTTAGGTAGAGAAGTAAAGGAAAAAAAGAACAGTGACATAGCCAGAAGGTAAGGCAAAGAAATGTAGATAGAGGAATATGTAGGTAGAGAAAGAGTGGAAGAGTAATAGATAAGGTTGTAAAGTGTGGTATAGCGGTCAGGCGAGATAGAGCTAGGGAGAAGGAAATAGAGATGCAGAGGAGTACCGTACTCCATGGGGTAAAGAAGAGCGAGAGATATTGTAGGAACAGAAGTGAATTAGAACGCAGTAAAGGCAGCATGAGGCAAACCTAGACAGAGCTTTGAAAAAGAAAGATGTGCAAGGTAGTGAGAAAGAGAAATGAGAAGAGAAATAGAAAAACAAAACATGTAAAGAGTGGTGGCTAAGAGAGAAATGTAGAGCGAGGGGTGAAGAACAGAAAGAAATGTGGTGTAAAGCGAAGAGAGGAAGTTGAAAGACATACGTGAAACACAGAAAGAAAAGTGAGGTTTATATAGAGGTAAAAAGTTGCGAGAGGAGGACATGGTGAGGTAGAGGGATCTGTTAAGAAAGAGGTTGAGGTGGATGATGTGAGTTGAAATGGAGAACAAGGTCCAGAGAGAGAGATGTGTTTCTGTGAGAGAGGAGTTGATGACAGACAAAGGGGGTTAGAGGTAGATAAATAAAGCTAGTCAGGAAGGAGTAAGATATTTAAAGAAGGGAAAGAAAGGGAACAGGGGTAGAACGATTGAGGGAAGGCGGAGAGACGAGGTTGTGTGCTACTGGTGTGGTAAATTAAGGTTAGGTAGTGAGAGAGAGTTGTGGGGTAGAAAGAGGTGAGGTAACAAGAGAGTTGTGAGGTAGAAAGAGAAAAGAGAGAGGTGAAGAGACAAAATGAATGAGGTAGCACTTATAGAGCGCCTGGTTACCCAAAGGCATCCCAGCGCTAATAGTTATGCAAATATCCAGTTAAAGACATATCAGGGAAAAGGAGAGTTTTTAGCTGCTTTCGAAAGTTCATGTAGTTTAATTGTGAACGAGTGTGGAGGGGGAGGTGGTTCCAGGTCTTGGCAACATTGTATGAGAAAAGGCGACCTCCACTTCTCATTCATTTAATTTTTGGAACTGTCATCAGATGTTTATTTTCTGATCTTAAAGCTCTTTTGGGCTGGTAGGGATGGATCATCGAACGAATCATCGGGGATCCTTTGCCGGAAAGTGCTTTATGTGCAATGCACATAGCTTTAAACTGAATCCTCTCCTGAATTGGGAGCCAATGTAGAAAGACAAGAGCAGGTTTGGCTGAAAGACATTTCTGGATATTTAGGAGCAATCGGGCTGCACAGTTTTGAACTGTCTGTTATATTTTGGTTGTAGAAAGTGGGGCTCCTAAATATAAAGCTTTAGCATAGTCAAGCCGTGACAAAATCAGTGCTTGAACTAGCAGCCTTCTAGCCATGAAAGGTAATAGGGGAAGGATTTTCCTGATCATCCTCAGAAAGCCATAGCAAGACCCCCAAACTTTTTATTAGCTTATTCGGGGCAGGGGGAAGGCCCGAACAGTTAGGCCAAAAGGAGTCTATATTGAGGGGGCGGAGTTGCCAAGGAGCATAATCTCAGTTTTTGCCCCATTGAGCTTCAGATATGAGGTGTCCATCCATCTGGCAACTTTTTCTAAACAAGAGGTTATGCCCGGTCCAGAATTGTCATATTTATTTAGAGAATCGACCAACTGAGTGTTGTCCGCATAAGTGACAATCTGCACCCCAAACGGAATTACTATTTGTGCCAGGGAGCTAATGTAGATATTAAATAAGGTGGGACTTAGTGCTGATCCCTGAGGAACTCCACATGTAAGGGGCACTTGTTTAGACGAGATTTCATCCTCAAAGACTGAAAAGACTCTATTTTCTAAAAAAAGACTAACCATTTAAGTGCTATTCCTGTCACTCCTACATCTTTGAGTCTACTAATCAGCAACGGGTGCGCTCAGGTCTAATAAAATGACTACTGCGCAGCCTCCGCCGTCAAGGATTTTTCTGGTTTCCTCCACTATCGACAGGAGTGCAGTCTCTGTGCCCTGATGTGATCTAAAACCTGTCTGTGAGGGGTGAAACAGTTTTTTTTTTCCAGGAATGCAGAGAGGGATGAGTTCACATGCTTCTCAGCAATTTTGCTTATACCTGGCAACAACGATATGGGTCGGTAGTTTGTCCATTCTTCCGGGTCCAGGGTAGGTTTCTTTAACAGAGCCTTGACCATCGCCTGTTTCCACAGCAGAGGCACAATTCCAGTTAGAAGGGAGGCATTGATCAGGTCTAGTATGTTAGGAGAAATAGTCTTACTAATCTTATTTAAAATGGTAGGAGGAGCTGGGTCTATTGGTGAGCCAGATTTAAGATGATTCAAGATCTTTTTTAAAGAGATTCGGTCCAATGGGGGAAATTCCTCCAGCAGGTCCTGTTCCTTTATTGAGACGATTGAGGGTACCATCTGTTGGTCTTCCAAGGGGAAGGACGAATAGATGGTTTGTGTTTTAGCAGAAACAAAATCTGCTATCTGATTACATCGGAGTTAAGGATTATCTGCAATCATAAGGGAGTAGTGGCATACAAAGAGAGACAAGTTAGGGATTAAATTGTGTCAGAAGTGAAGTAGATGGAGGAAACAAACATATAGGAAGGCCTGTTGGACAAAACAGCAGTGGTACAGAGAGGGAGCTGAGGTAGAGATAGGGGATCGAAAGTGATAGATATAGATGTAGGCACAGACAGTGATGGAAAGAATGGCAAGGCAATGAGTATATTGGGAGAGGTGAGCTAGAATAAGCTGAGGTAGAGGGAGTTGAGAGGAAGACGGTTCATAAAAAAGGAGAGATTGAGCAGTTAAGGTAGTAGAGGGAAGGTGAAGTAAAGTGAGGTAAATTACGCAAAAGATTATTTTTAAAATCAGATGCCACCAACTGTCTTAAGAGCATGCAGGGTAAGGCTTGGCTGGCCAGGCATGCAAACTAAAATACAGATGTATTGTTTTTTAGCGCAACACAGTGCAGCAACCAAAGCTGCTATTCTGCATTGCACAGCGGGGTGGGGGGGAAAAGCATTGCCGAGTCATATGTATTAACAAGCTTTGGTAAAACTAATAGATCTCGCCTTTGGGACTTATTGGCTTTGCCAGTGAGTTTAGCCACAACACACAGCATTCCTGATACTATGCAGCATGGCCAATAAATAGGAGAGAAAAAAAGCCTACGCAGTCAGCAGCGTCATTTTATAGGCACATGCAGCAAGTGTTTTTTTTTTTTTTACTGATATGAGTTGGATTTATAAAAGAAATAGAAGTAACCCTAACGCAGCCGCGGCACATCCATTGGGGTTGAGGGGCCACGCCCCCTAACCTTTTACCCCTCAAGAAGTGTGTCTGTCAGGCTGAATAAAGCTCAGCCTGACAGACACTGTTCATTTTCAGGTCAGGCAGCCAGGAGGTAGACATGTTCTAAATGTACATGCTCCTGGCTGCTTGAGCTGAACTTTGCAGGGCTGAGGATGTCACTGCTCCTGTGATCGTGACCACATCAGCTCAGCAAAGTTCCTGGAGGCCCTCCCCCTCGTAACTAGGGAAAGGTTCACTCATTGCCTCGGACCTGGGCGATTCAGTTTTAAACCCTGAAGTGCCCAGGACTGAGTGTCAATCAGTGACACCTCGTAACAGAGTGGAGTGGGGTCAGCAGTCTCACTGATCCCATCCCACTCTGTGACAAGCTCAGGACTGTTGCCTTTCCTGATTGGCTGCCCTATGGTCAACCAATGAGGGAAGGCAGCAGTCCCAACCGTCTTGGGACTTCCGAGGCCGAGTTGCAGGTAAGTGATATATATATTTTTTTAAATTAATGTTTGGTATGTGCAAGCTGATATGTTTGAATATTTGGTAATGAATGTTGTAAATGAATGTGTGTGCGTGTGAGTGTGTGTGAATGCATGGGTGTGAGTGAGTGTGTATGTGTGTGTGTGTGTGTGTGTCCCGTTCACAACACCTCCCCCCTAAAATTACCGGTTGCCACTGCACTAGCTGGTGAGGAAGAACACGAGTGGGGGATGCAACACAAGGAGGGATTTATAGAGGCAAGGGAAGCAACAGGAGATCAAGGAAAGCAACACAAGGGCAGGCAGACACTCCGGGGCAAGGGAAGCAGCACAGAGGTCAGGGTGGATGGAGCAAACGGAGACAGAGCAGTTTAGGAGGATGTAAGCATATAAACAAGAGAGAGTGCAACATGTAATCAAAGCACACTGAAGAGCGGCTGAAAAGGCTAAGCAGTGTAAAAGTGCAAGCATACGTAAGAGCAGCTTGGGGAACAAAGTTGTGGAAAGTTACATTTTTATATGATGAAAAGAAATGTGCTAAGAAAATCGGGCAAACACTCTAAATAGTAAAAATGCATGCCCACTGATGGAATACCTAAGAAATACCTCTTTTAAGTTAATTAGGATAGTGTTAATGATAAGAAATGAATGTGAACTTAGAAGTATAGAAAAGGCTGTAGATGGAATGATTTAAAACTGATAATGAATGGGAGAGCAAATGGAATGTCTAATCTGTATGAAACTGTAATTGCACCATGACCGTCTTGAAGGTGGAGAGTAGACCTTTTATGTTATGAAAAAAAATGTGCTAGAAGAAGTGGGAAAGCACAGAGAATGGGGGAAACACATGCACTCCCATGGAGTGCTTTTGGAAAAAGAAAAAAATAAACACTCATGGAAGGACAAAAGGAGCTAATCAGAGAGATGGTAAACGGGCAATGCTCCACGGGCGAGACAAAGAATAGATGGGCAGGCTAAAACACATAAAACCACCAAATCTAAAAGTTAGAAAAAAAGAGTGACAGAATGAAAAGCCAACGAAAATCAATAGATGGAGTTGCTCTCCAGATCAGCTATAGACATGTCCCCAGTAAGTCTTTCACATCCAGACAGGGGCGCTGTCTGACAGCCTTCGGCTTAAAAATGGCCAGCTGCTGCTCACAACTCCTACACTGGCACATAAACCAGTTGCCTGGCGCCACACGCAACCTTTGCACCATGGTGAAGGCTAAGGTGTGTATGTGTTGTTTTGCATAGGTTTCATGTACAAAATTCTATGTATGTGTACTGTACAGTACAGCACTCATGCAATGTGTAAAATGTTTGGAGAAATTAAAACATTTCTTCATGTTACCGCCTGCTTCAAGGAGGCATTATTTTTTTATGCAAAGCCAAGTCAGGCTATCTTAGGCAGGGCTTTGCCTAAACAACTGTGTGCCTGTTTTAATTCAGCCAAGTTTACACCCAAGCAACGTTCACTTGGTGCAAAGTGGTGCAAAGCAGCGCAAATCGCCATTTGCACTGAGAAAAGGATACCTTTCCAGCACAGAATACTTTTTGTGCTGGAAAGTAGATACCCTTGCAAGAGTTTGCACTGCTTTGTGTCACTTTGCGAGACTTTGCCCTGGCCAAATTCTTAATGCATCTAGTCAGATGTTTCTGTTAAGCATGCTGTTCTGGTCAAATTAGAAACACGTGTTTTTTTACAGGCATCGTTTTTATGGCAGGAATTTTGACTTTGTCCATGTGGCCCCCTTGGAAGGTGGAGGCCCTGGTCAATTGCCCTCTGTGCTCATGCCTTAAAGTGTCTCTGCTGGAGACAATCCATATTGAATGGGAAGAGGGACGTTCTCAACGAGGATATCTCCGAGTGTGGACTTTGAGGATGCTGTCTTCAAAAGATACAAAGGATACACTGTCTAACTTGAAAGTTGGACTAGAAAAGCGGATGTCTTCATCCTCTAAAGGTAAATAAGAAAGGCAAAAATTGTCTATGTAGAAAGAAAGCCAAGAAACACTTCATTTGTTGACCTCAAAAGACAAGATTGGCTTGGTAAAGCAATCTAAAATCTGGAAAGAATGAACACATTGACTTGGAAGGAAAAAGTGGCACTTAGAACTCAGGACTCAAGAAGCAGAAAATTGTTCCTGATACTGAAATAGGAAATGTGATGAAAATGAACCGTTTGTATAACATGTCACATCAAAACCAGTAGGCATAAAAAGACCTAGAGAGGATTATAAACAAGCATTTGCAATGCAATAGGTCTCGCATTTGTGAGAGTTTGAGCTATTGGCATTGAAAATGACAATGCCTTTTATGTATGTTTCAAAAACTTGCAAGTGGTCGTAAACACTCACTTTTCTACTTATAGCCGTTGCTTACGGGAACCAAGGCTGGCAGTAACTGCGCCTCGTTTGCTGCCAGACTTGCTTGTCCTAAGCAAGGACTACAAGTACAAAGTGCTTATTTACACACCGCTTTCAGGTTTTCAAAACACATAAATAAAGGGTATTGTCATTTACAATGCCAATAGCTCAAACTCTCGCAAATGCGAGACCTATTGCATTGCAAATGCTTGTTTTGGCACGACAGACGAATCAAAAAGTGTGGTTTCATAAGACCTAGTAATGTCAGGAGACCACCAGAGAATGTAATTTCTTCTTGAGTCAGATAAATAGTAATGCTAGGGGCAGTGGAGAATATTGTATTTGCAGAAAAAGAGCTGTACATGGTCCATGTTTTTAGTGGAAGAGATGGCAGCAAGGTGAGTATTATAATAGAATGAAAATGTGTGTGTTCTTATAGCAGCGTCTGGCAAGGGAGAAGCTAAAAAATACACTGCTAACATACCTAATTGATTGTAGTGATCACTCCAGGCTGATTGTGATGTTTCAGGAGGATTTATTCAGGTTGGTGTAGTACTCAAGCCAGGATCCAGGATGTAGTTTCATGTAGTTTTATTGAGGTTGGTTACATGTTGAAAGTTAGTTGTAAATAAGCTAGTATTTAGCCCCACCAGGAGCAGCCTTCCAGGTGCTCAGCCCTTCTCCAACTTTCCATTCCCACTCCCAACATTCCATCTAGCATCATACTGCCTGCATTCCACTGACACATCTTAAACCATCCCAAACCAGGATACTACATATCCTCCTTTGTTCCAACAAAAACAAAAAAACGCCAAAAACTAGAATGACAGGAGAGAAAATGAACAGAAGCTAGACCAGGCTCAGAAAGGAGAAAACCGAAAAACACGTAAAAGAGTAGAGGTAAAACATAACGAAAGGAGACGAGAGAGAATGACAAAAACCAAACCCATCTTCCCTTCCAAGGACAGAAAGAAACAGAAGAAGAAAAAAATCCATTAATGGCTGTCCTCTGCAAACCCACTGGCCAGGTAGAAATACAAGAAGGCAGCTCACATCAGGAGAAAACAAGACGACAGAGAAAAAGCGGAAACATAATGCTCACTCTTCCCTGACGACAGCAAGAAAAAGAAATAACAATAAATCGAATACAACTGGGCTAGAGCGTAAAAACTAAAACTAGAACAATAGAAACGCCCAGAGTAACGTGTCCCATGCACTGTGGCGACTTAACCACACACCCACTGAGGGCAAAGACATTTGCATGTGCATAGGCAACCTCGTGTGGAGGTAAGAACATGTGCACTTAAGAACATGTGCACCTTTGAACATAAAAAACTGACCAACCTTAGAAAACTAAGAAAGGTAAATGTGCACTGCCATGAAGGCAATAGACACATATTGTGATGTCCACCTACAGACACACCTCGACTGGAGGTAAAAAAACATTATGCACTAGATAATGGGTAAAGACTCCAAAACACACCTCCGGAGAGGTCAAGAATTTGTGCATTAAACACGGGACACACGTCCGTGCGACGTACCTCAATTAGAGGTCAACTGATGTGCACCTAAAAGTGGGACAAAACCCCAGAACACACCTCACGGAGAGGTACATAGATTGTGCAAGATTGTGCACTGTGACATCTGCTCCCATGTACCGTAAAAGCAACCCAACTGGTCATGGAAATTGACACATCACACAATTAAAATGTCATCGAGCAGTTTTTAGAAAACATAAAGTCGACAACTTGTGTAAAAAACGACTTTGTATGAAGTGTAAAACATTAAACTGTAGTCTAGACCTTCAAGATTTCATACAACTAAATGGTAAAATTTTCCCATGGAGTTTCAAACTCATAATGTGTCAAAATGTCACTAGATGGCAGCGTAACACAGAACTGTGAAAAACAAATGTAATAATACAAGATTTCACAATGTTTAACATTACACGCTGCACTCGAGTAAAGAAATGCCACAACCAAAAGAAACACTTCACTGTTAATAAATTAATGTCACTAGGTTCTGATAAATCTTCAAAAGAAATTTTGCCCATTACTTTCATGTAGTAGTATCATTAAACACTGCAAGAACATAAAGACTCTGTCAGCTGAAAAAGCTCAAACCTCCATCCTCACGAAGATCCACGAGCCAACATAATGTTAAACAGAGCATGTAATTACTGCTCCCACGATCGCTCTACTAACCACATAGAGCTCGATTTAACTTTATTAAAACCTCAACTGACAAACGTGGTTGGCATGGTTGGCAGAAAATGATGTAATATGACAGAATTGAAGCATTACAGAGTTCCGGTTGAAGCACAAAATGGCGGCATGTAAATTGACGTAAAGCCGGGTGGCTCACTGCACGTCCTTACTGCAGAGCGTCCCTCATCAGCTAACAATAACGACGTAGGAAGAGTTCCGAAGCTGACGACAAACAGATGAGATCGCGTGCACAAACGAACGCACGCTCTTTATTTCTTTTAAATAAAAATAATGTTAAACTGCCATCCCATCGAAATAAAAAAAATCAATGGCTCACCTTCCAAACCGAAACACCTCCACAATAGACAGGCCGGGTTAAACACGGGAAAAACAAAAGCAATGACACACACCATAGTGCTTGAAAATTGCTCCTCTGCATGTTAGGCTGTAACATAGGAACGCATAACGCTTGCATGTAGTTTTCTCGAGTGTAGTTAAGCAGGACAAATGTTCCCAAACACGTTGTCTTGCCCAAACCGAAAGTTTTCTCTCGATCACAATGGACAAAGAACTGAACTGAGGTTGCCAGGCAGGTAGCAGGCAGATGCCACAACCACTCTGAGGGGATTGAAAACTGTCCCGTGGTGCAACACTGAAAACAGGAAAACATCCAAACAGTCCACTTGCCTTGGTAATCGAAACAGAGCTTTTAAAAATGTTCCCAAACACGTTGTCTTGCCCAGTCTTTAAAATGCAGTTAGAGTAGACACGGCTTGAATTGAGGTTAAACAGGAACTGGTGCTTTGAATTTTAAAATGCCATAAACTGTTACCACCAAACATGACGCTGGGTTAAATAGAAACAACTCAAAATGCAGCGCCTTTTCCTTGTTGCGCAAACTTTGTTTTTTTTTTGTGGTCTCTTGAAAGCACAGATCATAAAGAAACGTTATAGAAAGTCAGGCTTACCCTCTCCTGAGGGCACAGCATAGGCTTACCCTTTCTCTTGGGCACAGCACTTGACAAAGGTGTTGGGCTTACCCTCTCTTGAGGGCACAGCAGAGGGCACAGCACTTGACAAAGGCATTGGGCTTACCCTCTCTTGAGGGCACAGCAGAGGCTTACCCTCTCACAGCAAACAGAGACTTGAGCTGTAGATAACACAGGAACTGGCACCGTAGCGTAGAGGGCGACCGTTGTAGGGGTCACTGGTGGGGCTATGATGTGCCAGTTAGTTGAAAAGTCGCAGCTGTGGTCACTTGAGTTGCTTTAGCTTGATAGTAGGTACTCCAGACTTGAAGTAAACTTGAAGTTGAATGTTACTGAGGTAGCAGAAGCAGGTTCTTTAGTTCAAATCGTCGCCATAAAATTGTAGTAATCAAGCCAGGATCCAGGATGTAGTTTCATGTAGTTTTATTGAGGTTGGTTACATGTTGAAAGTTAGTTGTAAATAAGCTAGTATTTAGCCCCACCAGGAGCAGCCTTCCAGGTGCTCAGCCCTTCTCCAACTGTCCATTCCCACTCCCAACATTCCATCTAGCATCATACTGCCAGCATTCCACTGACACATCTTAAACCATCCCAAACCAGGATACTACAGTTGGTTACAAGATGAGTAATTCAGTAGTATTCAGCCCCACCAGGAGCAGCCAGCAAGGCGCTCAGCCCTTCTCCAACTGTGTACTTCATACCCAAACATTCTATATTACATCATCTCAAGAGTGTTCCACTGGTGGAGCAGTGGATGACATCTAAAACATAATAACCAAGATACTACATATCCTCCTTTCTTCCAGAAAGAGAACAGAAAAGAGAAATGTGGAATCAGATGTAGAAGCTAGAAGAACAAAATAGAGAGGAGAGGACTAGAGAGAAACAAAGCAAAAGTAGAGACAAAGAAAGCAACCAAAAATGTTAAAGAAACAGATAAACATAACCTGTTTCCCATTCTCCTTTCTATTAAATGAGAGAAAGAAATAAAGAGAAGAAAAAGAAACCATCAATGTGAGAAGTTGGCCTGGCATATGCTGTCCACTAGTTATAGGGGACACCTTGCACAAGTCCAATTCGACTCTTATGGTGATAGGTTAAAGACAAGCTTTAAAAAAAGCTATCCTAGTGGTAGCTGTGGAGAGCAGCCTTCAGGCTAAGTCTTGAAGGAGTGTTAAGCTTATTGTTTTACCATAGATAACCTCTTGAATGACCAAATGAAAGAGTAGTCCACACAGGTATATATATAAAATATATGTATTTATTCTAAGAATAATCCCACTAGTCTCTTTATGAGGCTGGAGGTAAAGATACAATTCAAACAAGCATTGATAGTTACAATAAATAGCACTGGAATCATAGGGCCCCAGGGGGGGACCAAACCATATATCAAAAAAGTGGTATAAGAACCACGACAATTCTACAGACAATGCCTAGGGCATTTAGGGTCGCTGGCCCCTTGTGAAACCACCCAAGGTAGTGAGGAAGGGGACCCACGGGAGACGCGTGCAGTGGCTGAAGCTACTATCGGGATCTCTATTAATGCCTATGGAGGATGTCGCAGTTGAATTTTACAAGATTAAAAACACTTCTAGCAGGAGTTCAAGTTCAATACTTTAGAGTTAAGCTTTTGAAGGGCCCACACCCACAAGAGTACCGAGGTACCACTGTTACCTGCCCCAGGGAAGCCGGGTGCATAGGTCGTTTTCAATGTCGGGTCGCGGGCTGATTTTCAATGGAAAAACGTGAAGAACTGCTGCTAGCAAGAAGCGTCGTCGATGTCGTGAAGATTGAAGATGTAGATCTTGAAGAGAAGGACCTGAAAGCAGCGTGGACAGAGTCTGGGTCATGGCACAGTGACCAGGGGGCTCAGGAGAAAGAGCCCTTCAATGTCGGGTGCTTCCAGGTGGAAGAGGTGTAGCTTGGATCGTCAGCCACGGGGTCCAGGAGGCGTCAAGGAAGGCCAGCTTCTGGAGGGCGACTGTCCCACAAAGGATGAGGGTCGCTGCGGTGTTAGTGTCCGGATTGGATCCACTTAGCCTTGGCAACCGCAACCCACGCAAGAAACACAAAACAGCTACTGGTGCAGACCCACAAGGTCTGAGCGAGGTCTCCAGTGAGGAGACTGAAGAGCAGGCCTGGAGCAACCTGGGGAACTCTTGGAAATGAAGATTGACCTCCGCTAGGGCCCACCAGTCGAGAGACAAGGGACCGCGGGAGGCAGCAAGTTGGCGTGCGTAAAGATGCGCCCACGGGTCGCCGGAGCGGGCTAGGGTGTCGATCTTTGGCACAGATGATGCTGAGAGGTTGGCTCAATAATGGGCCAAAGCACAACTTCCCCACTCGTTGGGGTCGGGTGCTGTGCAAGAGGTGGCCGGTGTCCTGGGGTATTGGGGATCTCGGCACCCACGGGGTCCACGGTGCTGAGCTTTGCTGTGCACACTCACTGGCCTCTGGGATGCTCGGAAACCCACCTCAAGGTAGGAAAGAGTCGTCGATGTCTGTAGGAGCAGCGAGGTTCCAACCGGGTCACTTGCAGTGTTTCAGGTGCCTGCCAAGCAGGGGGATAACTCCTTTACCCCAAGGGAGATTTCTTCCTTTAGCTGTGCGGCAGCAAGTCGAAGTTCAAGTCTGTGAAGTCCAAGAATAATCTTAGGCTCTGGGGACCCTGTATTCACCTTTATCCAAAGATTAGGGGAGTGTCCAGATCAGAGCCCACCAATGAGAGTTCAGGCGGGAAAGGGTGGCTACACCCTCTCCCCTTTGTGTGTTTTCCCGCCTGGGCAGGTGACAGGATGCCCCTGAACCGGTTTGAGGCGGTGTATGCAGAAGTAGGCACTGGAGAAGCCTACGTGCAAGTCTGAAAGACATCCTATGGTGCACCCACCCAGTTCCAATCCACATAGTCTGTCTGGGGAGGTGGGAGCACCTCCCTGCAACAAGATCCCTATTGTCCAGCTGCCGTGGCTGGAGTTCTGCCCAGCAACAGGCAGCCAGAGTCGTGTGGGTGGCGGGTAGCATCCATGTTGTACTACTTGTGCACTTTTAAATTGGTGTCTAAAATCTGCCGCTTTTACCATATCGCCCCTCTAGCAGGGGGGAATCATGCCCTCACTCCCATGGTTGGATTGGGGGTAGGATTCCTACATGTTTGACACCTAACACAACATGGTTCTGTGCAGCCACTCTCAAGTTATCACGCTATCGCGATTACTTATAATGCGGTTAAGTGTATATGGTATGGCTGCACTACAAACAACCCAGCAATAGTTTTACGAAGGTTGCAGAGGGGCCCTACTCAGGTAGGGGTTCCCCCTCACACATATCTCAGCACCCTGCCTTGTAGGATTAGCAACGCCTGCCTTAGGGGTGACCTATGAGGATATATGTGTTGTATTAAGTGGGATACAGGGTACCTATATCCCTGTAAGGGGTGCAAGCACCACCTTACCCAGACTACAGTAGTGGTCTGGTGGTGTCAGTTTGTATGGCTGTCCTAGGGGTGGCACAATACATGCTGCAGCCCCTGGTCGGCCTCTGATGGACCCATGCCCTGGGTACCTAGGGTACCATCTACAAGGGGCTGATAGGGTGTCCTCAGTATCCAATTGGGATGTACCTAGGGTACTCACATCAGTTTAGAGAGGAAGCAGATAGCCTGGGGTCTTGAATAGCAGGGCCACAGCCTGGCTAGTGTCATAAAACAGTGAAAACATCAGCAAAAAGTTGGGGGCAACTATGCAGTTGATGCCACTGTCCTACATAACCCCCCACCCCCCCAAACGCAGGGACATTAAACTGACCTTGACCAGTTGAGTCTTCATGTTCTAAGTGGAAATATCTGGAGAGGCCATCTGCATTGGCATGGTTGCTCCCACGTCTATGTTCCACTGTATAGTCCATCCCCTTTAGGGAAATGGACCACCTGAGTAGCTTGGGGTTTTCACCCTTCATCTGTTTTAGCCATAGGAAGGGCTTATGGTCGGTTTGAACAATGAAGTGAGTGCCAAACAAGTATGGCCTCAGCTTCTTCAAGGCCCAGACCACAGCAAAGGCCTCCCTCTCTATAGCTGACCAACGTTTCTCTCTGGGGGTCAACCTTCTGCTAATAAAAGCTACTGGTTGATCCTGGCCCTCTTCATTCAGTTGTGATAATACAGCACCTACCCCCACCTCAGAAGCATCAGTTTGAACTATGAATTCTTTGGAGTAGTTGGGGCTTTGGAGCACTGGAGCAGAGCACATTGCCTGTTTTAGGTCATCAAAAGCTTTCTGACAGCTGAAAGTCCACTGAACTTTCTTGGGCATCCTCTTAGAGGTTAAGTCATTTAAGGGGGTCACAATGGATCCATATCCCTTGATAAATCTTCTGTAATAACCAGTCAGGCCTAAGAAAGCTCGGACCTGAGTCTGGGTGGTGGGAGCAACCCAGTCCATGATGGTCTGGATTTTGCTCTGTAGTGGTTGAACCTGGCCTCCACCTACAAGGTGGCCCAGGTACACAACCTGACTCTGCCCTATCTGGCACTTAGTAGCCTTGATAGTGAGTCCTGCCTTTTGCAGGGCTTCCAAAACTTTCCTCGGGTGGATCAGGTGATCTTCCCAGGTGGAGCTGAAGACAGCAATATTATCTAGATATGTTGCACTAAAGTCATCCAGGCCTGAGAGGACTTGGTTCACCAACCTTTGAAAAGTGTCAGGTGCATTTTTCAAACCAAAGGGCATTACAATAAATTGATAGTGCCCACCAGGGGTAGAAAATGCAGTTTTGGCTTTGGCAGATTCAGCTAACCTTATCTGCCAGTAGCCAGCTGTCAGATCAAATGTGCTCAGATATTTGGCTGAGGCCAATTTATCTATGAGCTCATCTGCTCTGGGAATGGGATGTGCATCAGTCCTAGTGACTGCATTGAGTCCTCTGTAGTCTACACAGAACCTCATCTCTCTCTTGCCGTCTTGGGTGTGAGGTTTTGATACCAGGACTACTGGGCTAGCCCAAGGGCTGTCTGAGGGCTCAATGACTCCCAATTCCAACATCTTTTGGACTTCTGTCCTTATGCAGTTCCTGACATGGTCAGGTTGCCTGTAGATCTTATTCATCACAGGCAGACTGTCCCCAGTGCCCACTTCATGAGTGCACCAGGTGGTCTGACTTGGAGTCAGTGAAAACATATGCCTGTATGACTGGAGAACTTGTCTGCAGTCAGACTGTTGCTGGGCAGTGAGGCTGCCTCCCAAGGCTACACCATCTACTGACCCATCATCAGGGTTGTGAGAGAGCAGGTCTGGGAGATGGTCACTCTCCTCCGCCTGTCCCTCATCCGTTGCCATGAACAAGCCCATGTCAGCCCTGTCCACATATGGTTTCAGTCTGTTTACATGAAGTACCCTGTGGGGACTTCTGGGAGTGCCAAGGCCCACCAAGTAGGTGACCTCTCCCTTCTTTTCCAATATGGTATGGGATCCACTCCATTTGTCTTGGAGGGCTGCTGGGGCCACTGGCTCCAGCACCCATACCTTCTGTCCTGGCTGGTACACCATCAGTACAGCCTTTTGGTCATGCCAGGCTTTTTGCAGTTCCTCAAGTTTTTTTGTCGCCTTCTTCATATACTCAGCCATCCGGGAGCGGAGACCAAGTACATAGTCCACAATATCCTGTTTAGGGGGTTTGAGAGGTAACTCCCATCCCTCCTCCACTAGACAGAGTGGCCCTCTGACAGGGTGACCAAACAAAAGTTCAAAAGGGCTGTAACCAACCCCCTTCTGTGGCACATCCCTGTATGCAAAGAGAAGGCAGGGCAGAAGAACATCCCATTTTCGCCTAAGCTTTTCTGGGAGCCCTTTGATCATACCCTTTAGGGTCTTGTTGAATCTCTCAACAAGCCCATTGCATTGAGGATGATAAGGGGTGGTGAACCTGTAGTTGACACCACACTCCTTCCACATTGCTTTGAGGTAACAACTCATAAAGTTTGTACCTCGGTCAGACAAAACCTCCTTAGGGAAACCCACCCTGGAAAAGATTCCCAGGAGGGCCCTTGCCACCACAGGTGCTGTGATGGTCCTAATGGGAATAGCTTCTGGGTATCTGGTGGCATGATCCACTACCACCAGAATAAACCTGTGCCCAGATGCTGTTGGTGGGTCAAGGGGACCAACTATGTCAATCCCTACCCGTTCAAAGGAAACCCCCACCACAGGTAGTGGTATCAGGGGGGCCATTGTGGATTTACCTGCCTTGCCACTGGCCTGGCAGGTAATGCAAGAGCTACAGAAACTCTTGCAGTCCTCACTCATTTGAGGCCAATGAAAGTGAGGGACAATTCTGTCCCATGTCTTATTTTGGCCTAGGTGTCCTGCTAAGGGAATATCATGGGCCAGTGTGAGTAGGAAACCCCTGAACTTCTGAGGTATGACCAACCTCCTGGCTGCACCAGGCTTGGGGTCTCGACCCTCAGAGTACTGGAGTCCATCATCCCAATATATCTTATGGGTTCCACTAGCATTCCCAGCAGAATCAGCAGCAGCCTGCTGTCTGATGGGTTCAAGAGTGGGGCAGCTCTGCTGCTCCAGGCTCAAGTCTGCCCTAGAAGGTCCCCCTGTCCCCAAGAACTCAACCTGATCAGGCTCAAGTTCATCTGGGACAGTTCCTTCTTCAGGTGTCAGATCCTCTTCTGCTATAAGAGTCTCTTCAGACTGATCCTGGGGGGAAGGCACTGCCTTACCCCTGCTACTCCTTCTCTTGGAAGGTCCTTGGTCCACTTTTCCAGGATCCAAGGCCTGTTCAGTTTGTCAGCTTAGCTTTTGACCTTGTCAGGGCAAACACTTCTGCAGGGATACCCAGCATCGCTGCATGTGTAGTCAGCTCCACCTCAGCCCATGCTGAGGTCTCCAAATCATTCCCTAGCAAACATTCTACTGGTAGGTCTGCACTCACCACAACCATCTTTAGGCCAGTTACCCCTCCCCAAGAGAAGTTAACAACTGCCAGAGCATGGTTAGTACTGACATTGCTTGCATTGGTCACTTGGTAAGTGTCTCCAACTATGATCTGGCTAGGGTCCACAAGGTCCTTAGTCACCATGGTGACACTAGCCCCTGTGTCCCTGTAAGCTAGAGACTCCCTTCCAGTAATTTTAGGCTGTTGCTTGTACTTGCCCAGACCACTGGGACTCACAAATAGGGACAGGTCCCCATCACAAACCAATACAGCCTGAATAGGCATTCTGACTAGGCCAGAGTCCTCTCCAGATCCCAGGGTAAACCCTACTATACCCTTGTTCTGTTTACCACCACCTATAGCTGGACTAGGGGGAACAGATGCCTTAGGGGAAGGTGTAGTGGTACTTGTGGAGTCTTTGGCCTTATTACAGTCTGAAGTCCAATGGGTTTTATGTTTACAGATTTTACACCATGGCTTCCTTGGCTGTTTAGCTTTGTTGGATTGGGAATTATCAGATGCTGATTTTGGGGGGCCTGTTGAAGACTGCTGGTCTTTTCCCTTTTCCCCACCCTCCTCAGAGTTTTTGGCATCTTCCTTTTTAGTTGCACCCCCAAGGGCTGGACCTTTTGCTTGATCCTGGTTCTGACCCATTTGTCTGCCTTCTTTCCCAATTCTTGGGAAGAGGTCAGATCTGAGTCCACCAGGTGCTGATGCAAGAGCTGATTCTGACAATTATTAAGGATCTGCTCCCTCATGATGAGATTGTATAATCCTTGGTAATCATTTACTTTACTGCCAGTTACCCAACCTTCCAGAGCCTTGGTAGCACCATCTACAAAGTCTACCCAATCTTGATTCTGTGCTTTCTGGGTATCTCTGAACTTTAACCTGTATTGATCAGTGGTTAGACCAAACCCATCTATCAAAGCATCTCTCAAGATATAATAATCATCTGCATCCTCTTCCCTAACAGAGAGGAGCTTGTCTCTTCCTTTGTCTGGAAAGGAGAGCCATAAGATTGCTGCCCACTGCTCTACTGGGACCCTCTGAACTTTACAGGCCCTCTCAAGTGCAGTGATCCATTTATGGGTGTCATCCCCTGACTGATAGGGGGGCACAATCTTATGCAGGTTCCTATTGTCAGGAGCTTTCTCTCTAACTCTAGGGGTATTATTACTGCCACCAGGGGTCTCTAGACCCCACTTTCTTGAAGCTTTCTGAAGCTCCAGGGACTCCCTGTCTAATGCTAACTGTTCTCTCTTGAGCTGAAGCTTAGCTTGCTCAAACTGGATCAGTCTGCATTTCCTCTCTTGGGAGGATTCTCTTCTCTGAGAAGAGGCAGAGGTCCTTTTGGATCTATCCGAATGGTCAGACTCCTCTGAGGGGGATCTGTTCCTTCTGTTTGGATCCACCACTCTCCCATTAGGGATGGAGGGAGTGCCTCTTGGGCCATCACCTCCATTTTGTGAGTGGTCTGGTTCATCCAGGTCAAGTTCAACTTCCTCTTCCTTGTCCTCATCAGAGTCCACCACCTGGGTGTCCTCTTCTGTGAGATGCCCACCCAACCTGTCTACCCCCTCAGACACTAGAGTCTGCTTGAAGTCTGCAATGAGCAAGATGCCCCTGAGACGTTGAGTGTTGGCACCTTTGTTTGTCTTCAGTTGTCTAGTAGTGCACATCTCCCTAAGCTCAACAAAAGATAGGTTGTAATACTTGTTGACTGGGACCCTCTGTGGTCCTTCCAGGGCCTTATGGGCTCCTGAACCTAAAGACATTTCTAGTGTAGTGGTACTGGTGTATCTACCTACACTAGGTGTGGCCTACTGAACCCTTTCTTGAGTTGTAGTCAAGGTGTGCTAAGCCCTCTACACACAACTCCTAAGTTCAGTAGAACTTATTGTATTCTAAGCTTAAATTTATATGTACCTTTAGTACCAAGTGGCTTTCACTTTAGAAATTCAATTTGTTATCTGGTAAAACAATGGCAAGCTTGAATCCAACCGCTGCACACCAATGTGAGAAGTTGGCCTGGCATATACTGTCCACTAGTTATAGGGGACACCTTGCACCAGTCCAATTCGACTCTTATGGTGATAGGTTAAAGACAACCTTTAAAGAAAGCTATCCTAGTGGTAGCTGTGGAGAGCAGCCTTCAGGCTAAGTCTTGAAGGAGTGTTAAGCTTATTGTTTTACCATAGATAACCTCTTGAATAACCAAATGAAAGAGTAGTCCACACAGGTATATATATAAAATATATGTATTTATTCTAAGAATAATCCCACTAGTCTCTTTATGAGGCTGGAGGTAAAGATGCAATTTAAACAAGCATTGATAGTTACAATAAATAGCACTGGAATCATAGGGCCCCAGGGGGGGACCAAACCATATATCAAAAAAGTGGTATAAGAACCACAACAATTCTACAGACAATGCCTAGGGCATTTAGGGTCGCTGGCCCCTTGTGAAACCACCCAAGGTAGTGAGGAAGGGGACCCACGGGAGACGCGTGCAGTGGCTGAAGCTACTGTCGGGATCTCTATTAAAGCCTATGGAGAATGTCGTGGTTGAATTTTACAAGATTAAAAACACTTCTAGCAGGAGTTCAAGTTCCTTACTTTACAGTTAAGCTTTTGAAGGGGCCACACCCACGAGAGTACCGAGATACCTCTGTTACCTGCCCCAGGGAAGCCGGGTGTATAGGTTGTTTTCGATGTCGGGTCGCGGGCTGATTTTCAATGGCAAAACGTGAAGAACTGCTGCTAGCAAGAAGCGTCGTCGATGTCGTGAAGATTGAAGATGTAGATCTTGAAGAGAAGGAACTGAAAGCAGCGTGGACAGAGTCTGGGTCATGGCACAGTGACCAGGGGGCTCAGGAGAAAGAGCCCTTCAATTGTCGGGTGCTTCCAGGTGGAAGAGGTGTAGCTTGGATCGTCAGCCACGGGGTCCAGGAGGCATCAAGGAAGACCAGCTTCTGGAGGGCGACTGTCCCACGAAGGATGAGGGTCGCTGCGGTGTTAGTGTCCGGATTGGATCCACTAAGCCTTGGCAACCGCAACCCACGCAAGAAACACAAAACAGCTACTGGTGCAGACCCACAAGGTATGAGCAAGGTCTCAAGCGAGGAGACTGAAGAGCAGGCCTGGAGCAACCAGGGCAACTCTTGGAAATGAAGATTGACCTCCGCTAGGGCCCACCAGTCGAGAGACAAGGGACCGCGGGAGGCAGCAATTTGGCGTGCATAAAGATGCGCCCACGGGTCGCCGGAGCGGGCTAGGGCGTCGATCTTTGGCACAGATGATGCTGAGATGTTGGCTCAATAATGGGCCAAAGCACAACTTCCCCACTCGTTGGGGTCGGGTGCTGTGCAAGAGGTGGCTGGTGTCCTGGGGTATTGGGGATCTCGGCACCCACGGGGTCCACGGTGCTGAGCTTTGCTGTGCACACTCACTGGCCTCTGGGATGCTTGGAAACCCACCTCAAGGTAGGAAAGATTCGTCGATGTCCGTAGGATCAGCGAGGTTCCAACCGGGTCACTTGCAGTGTTTCAGGTGCCTGCCAAGCAGGGGGGGTAACTCCTTTACCCCAAGGGAGATTTCTTCCTTTAGCTGTGCGGCAGCAAGTCGAAGTTCAAGTCTGTGAAGTCCAAGAATAATCTGAGGCTCTGGGGACCCTGTATTCACTTTTATCCAAAGATTAGGGGAGTGTCCAGATCAATGCCCACCAATAAGAGTTCAGGCGGGAAAGGGTGGCTACACCCTCTCCCCTTTGTGTGTTTTCCCGCCTGGGCAGGGGACAGGATGCCCCTGAACCGGTTTGAGGCGGTGTATGTAGAAGTAGGCACTGGAGAAGCCTACGCGCAAGTCTGAAAGACATCCTATGGTGCACCCACCCAGTTCCAATCCACATAGTCTGTCTGGGGAGGTGGGAGCACCTCCCTGCAGCAAGATCCCTATTGTCCAGCTGCCGTGGCTGGAGTTCTGGCCAGGAACAGGTAGCCAGAGTCGTATGGGTGGCGGGTAGCATCCATTTTGTACTACGTGTGCACTTTTAAATTGGTGTCTAAAATCTGCCGCTTTTACCATATCGCCCCTCTAGCAGGGGGGAATCATGCCCTCACTTCCATGGTTGGATTGGGGGTAGGATTTCTACATGTTTGACACCAAACACGACATGGTTCTGTGCCGCCACTCTCAAGTTATCACACTATCGCGATTACTTATAATGCGGTTAAGAGTATATGGTATGGCTGCACTACAAACAACCCAGCAATAGTTTTACGAAGGTTGCAGAGGGGCCCTACTCAGGTAGCGGTTCCCCCTCACACATATCTCAGCACCCTACCTTGTAGGATTAGCAAGGCCTGCCTTAGGGGTGACCTATGAGGATATATGTGTTGTATTAAGTGGGATACAGGGTACCTATATCCCTGTAAGGGGTGCAAGCACCACCTTACCCAGACTACAGTAGTGGTCTGGTGTTGTCAGTTTATCTGGCTGTCCCAGGGGTGGCACAATAAGTGCTGCAGCCCCTGGTAGGCCTCTGAGGGACCCATGCCCTGGGTACCTAGGGTACCATCTACAAGGGGCTGATAGGGTGTCCTCAGTATCCAATTGGGATGTACCTAGGGTACTCACATCAGTTTAGAGAGGAAGCAGAATGGCTGGGGTCCTGGATAGCAGGGCCACAGCCTTGCTAGTGTCATAAAACAGTCAAAACATCAGCAAAAAGTTGGGGGCAACTATGCAGTCGATCCCACTCTCCTACAATCAATGAGTACTCTCTGCACACCAACTGGCCAGGTAGGTATGCGAGAGAGCAATCCACATCAGGAGAAAAGAAAATGACAGAGAAGAGAAATGTAATATTAAACTCCTTCTTCTCCATACTATTATAAACATTTGAGTTTTAAATAAAATAGAAAAGTACTGGGCTACAGTGTTGTAAAAGAAAACAGAATAGAGAAACGCCCAATCTAACATGGACCAATGCACTATAGTTAATGGGTAAGACCCAAAACCATACACCCAAGAGGGTAACAGATGAACATGCAGAGGTAACAACAAGAGAAAATCGAACTGATGCGCACAGTACAATAAAACAAACAACCTACACTAGACACCTTAAGAAAGGTAAGAGCGTGCACTGAAGTGAAGGTTTGTAAAAGTAATGACAAGTGTAATGTCATGTCCGTAAGGACACATCTCGACAGGAGGTATAATGTTATGCACAAGACGGTGGGGAGACCCAACAAACATACCTCCGGAGAGGTCAAGAGATTGTGCACAGTAAAAGTGGGACAAAAGCCACAAAACGTGTGAACCTAGATAGGTGTGCACTGAAACTAAAGAGATAAATACCTCGTGGAGAGGTCAACGTTGTGCACTAGAGTAGCAGGACAAAAACCCTTGCGAGACACCTCATGTGGAGGCAAGAGCAATGTGCACTGTAATGACTTGACTAAAACCTCTGTGAGACACCTCGAGAGGAGGTACAGATTGTGCACTGTGTGAAGGTAAAAACCTTAGATACCCAATGTAGAGTAAAATGTAAACGTAACAGGATGCACCTCCGCTGGAGGTCAATGTGTATGCACATGAGAATGGGAGACCCAACAAACATAACTCACGGAGAGGTCAGACACACCTCACGGAGATTTCAAAAGATTGTGTAATGTAGAAAAGGATGGAACAGTGTAAACTGTAAAAGGAATGAATCACTGTAAACTGTAATAAATTAAACCTTTTAAAATTGGCCTTGAACATGGAGCTTACAGATACAGATTTGCCAGCATTAAAGTCCATGTATAATAAAAACAGACAAGCAGTAGGAATAAATTCCATTCACTTTTCCAACTTGTTATTAGATGGCAGCATAAACAAGGCAGTGAATAGCGCTCAGTAGCACTTGTGTACTGTTAATCCAGCTACAAAAGGACTTGTGCAGTTCTGTTATATTAATATGACAGGTCCGGCACTTCAAAGGAGATCTTCTGCACCTTTATTGTAATTGAGTGCGCATTTAGTATAAGGGCGCTTTTAAAATGACAGTAGCTGCACTCGGTTGGCAAATGGTAGTCTGAAAACGAGTCATTGATGTTTATAATACTCACAGGTCCTCCAATAATACACCCAATATCATGCTGTTCAAACATGCTGTTGTTGGTCGAAGACACGCTGAATATCTCCTCATAAAAAAAGGCTTATATCCATCAACTGCGACACTGAAAACGATACAACTAAACCTGAGAAAACTTTATTAGAAATGAACAAAACGTGGTTGTTAGAATGTGTAGAAACCACGAAAGAAAGTAATGCTGAAATGTCAAAGCCAAAATGGCGGCACGCACGGGCAACGCCGCGCCGGATGGCTCCCGGCGTCACCGTGCTATTAAGCGTCTGTGTGAGGAGGTAGGCGGCAGGAGAAACCGAGCAAGGCGTCACAAAGAAGTGAGTAGGATCCTCGAGGAGGCACAGGTATGGTTGCGCGTGCTGGAGAGCGCGCTGATAGAGGCTCGCACTAACGTTTTACAAATATACAAGGCGGTTGAATATTGCAGCGTTGCTCAAACAACCCCAATAATGAAAGACAACAATGTCTCCTCAATTGAAATTGCCGCTGAAATTAAAATGCACCAAGGAAGTTGAAGGGACATTGCGTGTCTCCACACGAGCGATGTTTTTCACCTCTTTACTTCTGAGATGGTTCAAGTGTACCGGGACCTCCATCTCAGTGAAGTAAGACAGCAAGTAGTAAGAGGTTGGAGACACCAAGCTGTGACATTCGCTGTTAAAATCGAGTTCTAGTAGAAACGGTAATAGAAGGCAAGGGCATCTCACTCCACACGGGGAACACAAAATAAGGCAGGAAAATAACGCCAGACTAGCTTGATTTGAGGCAACAGCAAAATAAATGTCCATGCCTCTGCATAAGAGTTCAGAGACACCTTGACTGGCACACACATGAGAAAACACACTTCAGACAGTGTGTAGACATTAATGATGGCAAGCTTACAGCACAAGACGCAGGCATTGGCAGACACAGGCATTGGCAGGCTTACCCTCACTGAAGGCTCAGCACAAAGGCGTAATGGAGGAGACACAGTCAGCTATGATGACTTTAGACCCGGTGATGTAGTTGAAATAGACTGTAGGAACAGTAAGAAAAGACCCTTGAGATGCTGTGGGAACAGCAGGCAGAGACAGGAGCTGCTTAGAGACTGGCACTGGCACCTTTGCGTTGAGGGCGACCGGTGGGAGGTCACTGGTGGGGCTGATGTGTTGCCAGTAGATAAGTAAGTGCAGCTGTAGATACAGGAGTTGCCTCAACTTGAGAGTAGGTACTCTAAATGTCCTCAGAGGTAGTAGAAGCAGGTTCTTAGGTTCAACTTGTCGCCAATATAATGTAGTGATCACTCCAAGCTGATTGTGATGTTTCAGGAGGATTTATTCAGGTTGGTTACAAGATGAGTAATTCAGTAGTATTCAGCCCCACCAGGAGCAGCCAGCAAGGCTCTCAGCCCTTCTCCAACTGTGTACTTCATACCCAAACATTCTATGTTACATCATCTCAAGAGTGTTCCACTGGTGGAACAGAGGATGACTTGTAAAACATAATAACCAAGATACTGCATTGGTGTACCCAGGCAGACAGTTAGAGACAAATGCAGAGAAATAATCTAATCTTCATTTATAGTAAATGCAGTTGTCTTCTGCAGCCCTCGCTCCTTTCCTTCTGGCAATGCTTATTTCTCCCCATCTTTGCCCCACACTGCCTGTTCTCTATGAGTATTTCCCCACATTCAGCTTCCTATCCCCTGCGCTTCAGAGAATGGTTCTTTGTGTTCAGAGCACCCAGTTTCAAAGCATACATGGATCGAAACGTCAACAATTAATTAAGTTATGAGCTTGATGCAGATTGATTATTATAGAGCTAAACAAGGGTTTGACAACTTATCCCTTTTGACACCTTTGTATATAACTGTTCACAGGCTCTTATTGATATAATATATGTTGTACATTTGTCTTTTGCTGTGACCTCACTTTCATGAGCAATTAGCTGATACCACCTTGTATATAATGTTGTTATCTTAGAATTCTTGAATATAGTTTTGTTTCTGGCTAAGTGGGTGTTGTTATAAGTCACTACATAACCTGTTTAATGGGGGACTTTTGATCCCTTATCAAAAAGAAGGTTTTGTAAATATTTTGTTGGTGTTAATACGTCTTCCCAACAAAATCATTCTGGAATTTTATATGTAATAGACCCAGATTCCAAGGGTTACCAGGTCTCCCCGAGTATATTTAACTGGTGTCCAGAGGCAGCCTTGCAGCTCTCCTGCTTCCTGTCTCCTCCCTAATATCCAGAGGTGGGGTTGTAGCCATTCTGCTTCCTCCCCCCTTCTCTCAGGAAGAGGTGTCTGGTGTATAGAGGCAAAAGACCTTAAACTTCCTGCTGCCGTCCTTGGAGGAATGGATACCTGATTGCCAAAGGCAGACCTGCAGTTTCTATGCTTCCTGTCCATTTCCCTGCAGGATGGGTACCTGTGTACAGTGGCACAGGGCCCTGTTGCCCTTATGATGGTATGACACCTGAGCTTCTGAGCAGATAATACTGCTGCAGTAGCTGCCTCTTAACATTTAAGTTCTGATGTAAAGTAGGGGGGTACATTGCAATTATTTGGGAAGACAAAGAGTAAGTGTCATATGCCAATGCTAATGCGTACTGTTTGGGGATCCTCCATGAGGAGCTTCTTCTCAGCTTCCTGTCGAGTGAGTGTGAGTGAAACAGTGTGGCAATGAACCAGCAATGATGATAGCGTTGAGTGCTGAAAAGATCATCCATGCAATGTTGGGCAAGAGGGTGTCTGTCACAGGGCAGAGGACTTATGAGAAGAGATAATCCAAGCTGGTGCAAAGGAATCTAAAAGTGTGCCAGCAAAGTAAAGAGCATATATGCTGGTCAAGAAGCAGGAGGTCAGCACTGGGATAATTTGAGAAAACCGCGGGGGAGAGGTGAAACAGAGGCATTCTTGCCACTAGTCTGAAACCACAAACAGGTAGAATTGTTCAGGTTTGAAAACAGTGATTAGCATAATGGTGGCATCACAGGAAATTGCATCACATGACTCTAGGTTCAATGATGACTTCATGGAAGATCACATTATATGACATTGGACCCAGAAAGCAACATAGGAAATGAATTAAATGGTCTAAATGAGTTATATGGGAGCACCGTGGCCAGCCCTAACCATACACTCAGTGACACATACCTTCTATAATGAATTAGTAGGCTATGGTTTTGCCACAAACGTAATTAACTGTCACCTAAATGGTAATCATGCTGCATTGGGGGAGAGGTGGGGCATTACTGGAGAAGCATTAAAGCAGACGTTTGGGAGAGGTAGCACGGCGATTAAAAATAGATGGGGGAGGGGACTGAAGCTCTCAAGGAGGGTTGGGATGGAGCTAGGGGTGAAGCTGGGCCAGCCCAGAGGGAGAGACCGGTGAGGATGGCGTGAAAGATTTTTGGAGAGATAAGACTGCTCAGTGAGAAGATAGCAGTGCTGTTGGGGGTGGGGGAAAATTCATGATGCAGCAATGGGAACAGATGAGGCGGAACTTTCGAAGCAATATTGGCTTTTAGCAGACAAGTACATGTATAAAGTATGAATGAAAAGTAATCAGATTATCATTGAATACGTGTACTGTAAAGTCTTACACATTTGGCAAATGTACCATAGCACTAAAGAAGCAATTATACCATAGCAATAAATATATAACATGCTTATGGTAAAGTATAAGATTTGGTAATGTATATATACATTTTTTTAAGCGTTAGATTTTTTTTTTAAGCAGTAGGGGCCATATGTAGGTAGCTAAATACCGGTCGGTAACGGCCGAAATTCGGTAAATATTCCGTTACCGACCGGTATTTAGTCAAGTGAGATGTAGGAGGCCAAAAACCAGTTTTCGGTAAATATGAATCGGTAAATACCGATTCATATTTACCGAATTCTAAAATACCGATTCATATTTACCGAATACATATTTTCCGATTCGGTAAATATGAAGTGGTAAATATGAAGTGGTAAAACGGGAAAAGATATGTAGGTAAATTCGGTAATTAAGAAATCCATGAAATTCGGTAATTAAGAGTCGGTAATTAACACAGATTGAAAGCAGGTGGTAAGCATCAACAGTGCATATAAGCAATCCCAAAATGCAACAGCGTGGACAACATGGCCGCTCTGTATGTCATTGCAAGGCGCCTACGTCTACAGGCAGCAGGACTGAGGATTTGGAGACGGGAGGAACGCATTTACAGACAGCGCATCACACTCTTTCAACAGACTGACGCTGAGATACATGAAAGGTACAGGCTACACCCACAAACCATCATGGACCTGATAAGGGACCTGTACCCACTCCTGGACCAGCCAACAAGAAGGGCGCATGCCATACCACCACATGTGCAGGTTCTCTGCAGCCTACACCTACTCGCATCTGGCAGTTACCAGGGGGTGACAGCTGCGGTGGGCGGTGTATCCCAGAGTTGCCTGTCCCGTTTCTTGAGGAAGTTCCTGGATGCCATGATGCAGAGAATGCACCACTACATCAGCTTCCCAAACACACAGGCTGAACTGCAGAAAACTAAAACTGACTTTTATCACATGGCACAGTTCCCCCATGTCATTGGCTGTATTGATGGCACACACATCCCAATCTGCCCACCAGCTGCCACTGAGCACATCTACAGGAACAGAAAGTCCACCCACTCCATCAATGTGCAGGTAATCTGCGATGCAGGGAACATCATCACTGATATTGTTGCGAAGTTCCCTGGGAGCACCCACGACTCCTACATCTTCCAGAACAGTGGGATCTACACACGACTGCTTGCGGGAGAATTTGGAGAAGGATACCTGCTAGGTAAGTAACAGTGACGCTCCATAATACTTAGTGCAAATCATAGTGTATTGAGGCATGTGACTGATGGTTCCCTTTTACTCACCTAGGCGACAGTGCATATGCCGTGCGGTCATTCATCCTCACTCCCTACCTACACCCATCAACCCAGAATGAGAGAGGATATAATGTGGCACACAAATCTACACGCAATGTGGTGGAGCGCACATTCGGACTATTGAAAAGCAGGTTCCGCTGCCTCCATAAAAGCGGAGGTGCACGCCAGTACACACCCATCCTCTGCTGCAAGATAATTGCCACTTGTGCAATGCTGCACAACCTTGCCACGAAGAGAGGTACAGAGGTCGAAATGACATATATTGAGGACAGTGATGATGAGTCTGCACAGCCAGAGGCCAACGCAGCAGGAGTGGCAACAGCAACAGATGGGAGAGTGAGACGGGTAGAGATCACATGCAACTATTTCTGAATGAGTAAGGGGACACAGCCAGTAGTTGGATGCCATAACGTAGTTTAATCAGGCAGCACTACGCCACAACACAAAGGGAAACCTATTCCATCAACATTGAGAAATAAATATATGTCAGTTAAGGGTTACTTCACCCAATAGTGTCTTTGTTTTTCCTGACGCATTAGTGTTTGCGCCCACGCGCACCAGTGCGGGATGGCATTGAGTGAGCGTCCTCACTGGCTGTGTGACCAGTGGCACCACCTTGCCGCCTGCTGCTCCGACGTGTGTCTGGGACAGGGGGGGTTATGCTGCTCCTGCTGGTCATGTCTTCTGTGTCACCAGCATCCAAAGCGCCAGTTGTTGCAGACTGGCTGGTGAGCAGCACTTCTAGTGCACTCGTGACCCTCACCATCCCCCTTGACACATCTGTGCTGCAGTGCGCAAGGCCCTCCTGCATCGCCACAGAGCGCCTGCAGAGCAGCGAAGTGGCAGTTGCCAGCCGGTTCACTGCCCTTGAGTTCTGATCCTTTCTCTGATGTCCCCTGCGCCGTGCTGCCCTGTCCTCATCATACTTTGAGCACAGCAGCATGATGGACTGGGACATGTCCCGCATGCCCGCTGCCATCTCAGCCATTCCCCCTGCCATGGCGCTGATGCCCTTGTCAATGTTAACAAATGTCTCATTGAGGCCACGTATTTGTCGTTGTACGGACACCATTGCCCTTGCCTGGATGCGTTGGATTTTCACCATGGAGGCCTCAAGCCCTGAGGAGACTCCATGGCCCAGCCCTAGGGGAGGTGGACTCTGCGGCCGAGCCCTGCGGCGCCGTCTGCCACCTGTGTGTGCTCCCTCAGAGTCGGAAGGCACACTGGCATGGGTTACATCCTGGGGTACAGTGGACGTTTCCGCCCCCCTCGAGTCTTCAGAGGATGAGTCTGTCACATACAACCTGGCAGCAGCACGCCTCCTCGACCTGTGCAATGCAGGTGGTGAAGATGGTGGTGACACCTGCAGGAGTGGGGATGCTGGCTGGAGTGGTGATGCTGGCTGGGGTGGTGTGACTGCCTGTGGTGCCGTTCCCTGGCCAGAACTGGTGGTGGCCTTCTCCGCGCTGTCTTTGTGGTGTGCCCTCTCTCCCTTGTCATGGGCAGTTCTGTGCGCAGTAGTGCCTGTGGACAGAAATGCGACATCAGCTAAGTGTACCTGAAGCATTGATTTGCTGCCATGACAATACATTTTTTAAACAGTATCTCAATGTCCTCTGCCTGCTTCTCGCTACTGTGTGTCACATGCCCTGTTAATCTGTGCTAATCGTATCATGTTTGGGCTTTCAGGGACTACATCTCCCATGATGCATTGCTAGCATGCACTAACACCTGTACTGGAGTAGGATTCTCATTGCACATTTGGGGAGTTGGGATAGGGGTAGGGGGGACACATTGCTGTGCAAGCGTCTTACCTTGTTTCGAGGTGCCTCTGCCGGAGCTGTCAGCGTCCCCAATCCCCACAATGCTTTCAGGCTCAATTGTGGTCTCCACAAGCTCCTCCAGTTCTGTCAGGGCTGGTGCCCTGTTGCGTCCACCTCCTGTCCGGCTGGCCTCTTTTTTCAATTCTGTCACCTTCCTCTTCGTGATGATACGGATGTCGTACCACCGCTTCTTGAGGACATCAATGTCCCGGGGGGTCACTCCCATGGCATTCACCTGTGCCTGGATTCCAAGCCAGATCTTACGTTTCTCTGACTCAGGCACTTGCTGTGACTGTTTGCCAAAAAGCTTCTGGTGCTGCTTCACAACCTCCTCCACCAGTACCTGCAGCTCCTTTTGGCTGAATTTCAGCTTTCTCTTCCTCTCCCCTCCATCCCTCTCTGTGTCCTGGCTGGCCATTGTTGCAATTTCCAGGGCTGAATCAGGAAGTTGCTCTGTTCCTCTCCTCTGCACTCCCAGCCTCTCCAGAGTCTGCTGATTGTGTGCACCTGCCTGGGTGTGGCCACTTCCTGGTTGGGTGGGGTTTAGGTAGCACAGGATTGGCTGATTCATCAAGTCATGTGTATTTGAAATACCGATTCGGTATTTACCGATTCGGTAAATACCGAATCGGTAATTACCACTTCGGTATTTACCGATTCGGTAAATACCACTTCGGTATTTACCGAATCGGTAAATTCCGATTCATGATTACCGAATCGGTAATGTTTACCGATTGTTTACCTACATATAACTTACCGATTCTTAAATACCGATTCGATAAAATTCGGTATTTATGAATCGGTAAAAAAAAATGACCTACATATGGCCCTAGATGTTTTAAGGGGTTTGTCAGTGCTCAAAGTCCTATAAATAATGAATATTACACTCGGATTGTGACAGTATCTAAAACGAATCCCCTTTCCATCATTTCATAAGAAATCAATATAATACAACAGTTGAGATGCTAGAAAAACATTGTCTCAAACTGAAAAAACTGAAACACTATTATTCAGTTCTTAGGATTTGACTCCATTTAACCCTCTTCTCCAAAATATAAAGGGCAATTGTCCCCTTTTACCAAATGTAATCAACCTTGACTTCTTGCCCACCTTGTCTTCTCCGACTGCCTTCACCATGCAGTATGTACTTAGAGCTTCGAATCTCTCTTGCTGTTTTCAATGTTTTAATGCATTTCATACATCCCAGTCTTGTGATCTTGTTAAATGTAAAGTGTACACCCTCTGTGTAAGTGCAGCCCTATATTCAACAAGGCTGAGCCTGGAAGGTGCAACTCGCCTTAGAGAAAGCTCTGTGGCCACAATCTGGAGCCCGCGGGAGTGTGTAATGTGTGTGATAGCTCTGCTGTGTCAAGCCTGAGCCTGAAAGATGCGACTTGCCTGAGAGAAAGTGCTATTGTCACAATCATGAGCCTGCGGGAGTGTGTAATGAGTGTGATAGCTCTGCTTTCCAAGGCTGCATGAAGGCAGGAAGTGGGGAGATAGGAGTGAGTGTGTGCGTGTGTGTGTGTGTGTGTGTGTGTGTGGAGGGAGGGCGGGTCGCTGCTCCCAGCAGAGAGCCTCCTCAAGGTTTTGTGACGCCACTGAGTATCACCAGCCTCTTAATGACGTGCATGAAATCCAAAGGAGCCCTCACAGGGGAGGGAGGGGGGCTGTCTACATCAGAAAGAGGGGGACCGTCAGTACTGACCTGCGGTGAACCCACAAATACTAACCCCCTCACCCTCCCCCGCCCCTTCCAATGCGCACACCATGAGTTTCTTTCTCATAGTTGGCACGGACCCTCTGTGGCGTTTTCTTTTTCAAATCTAAAGCTGCAAAGAGTTACACAGGAGATTGACAGCCGCCTACAGTCCTCTTAGACACTCACTATTACTGCTTCTGATTTATTCATGTTTTCATTTTACATTATGCTCAGGTTCGCACTGCAATCTTTCCTCCATGTCTGTTCTGTGGCACACTGAAAGCGCGGCGACGCCTCCGCTGCCTCCAGGCGCTGCTTTGCAAGTAGTGAAGGAAAGAATGGCAGGTAGGCGCTTTGCAAGGCACCCCACCATCTCACGACCTGCGCCAGCAAACATCACTGTGCTACAAGGCGCTATATGACCTTGGTTCCGGGTAGTTTTCGGCCAAAATGTGTGCAGTAAAAAGAGCCTGTGGCACGAATGGAATAGGGAATGCAGTTTGCCCCGTACAGTGAAAAATTGCGCCTACAAGAACTAGTGGTGCGCGTGCACCACAGAGGAGCGGGGGCGAGGGAGCCTGTCGATGTCTAGGACGCATGCTGACCGGTGGGAATGGCGGAGCAAAGGCGGAACTTGCGCCCGCCTTTGCCCAATTGCGTGCCTTATTTTTTTTTAAAAAGCACGCTAAAGGCAATGGCGGGCCGTGAAAGCAAAACCACACGCACAAGCGTGTGGTCAGCTTTCTGAAGCCCGTGCAAGAGGTCTCGTTCTGCGCGATCAGCGCTGCGCACTGCAACGCTAAGCGCGAGACCTGAAAAGTGAACCGAACAGTAACAGGAGATCCCATTCTATAGAAGAAGTTGAGGATCAACAAGAGGATTCTAAAGTTGGGTATAGAAGGAACGATATCCCCAAACTCCAGAAGGGCTGGAAGAAATTGCATGCAAGAAATTCAGGAGAAAGACTAGGAAATATGAAACTGTGCTCTTACTTGGACAACTCGCTGGTTAGGATGAATACCTTCCAACAAAGTAAACAGAATCTCCAGGTGTTAGCATACCTTCTGTACCAATTGGGGCTCGCCGTCAGCATAGAAAAAGTCATCACCGGTTCCTCAGAAACAGAAGAATTTTCCTGGGGCAGCAGTCAATACCAGATTGACACTGGCACATCCCATTCACAGGAGAGTGCTGGTCCTGCATACGTAGAATCCCTTTTACCAGATGTCTCGGTCTCTGACAGTGAGATCAGTAATTAAGTTATTGTGAATGAAAGTATTATGCTCATTTGGTGTTAAATGCAAGTCTTCGCATGACACTATTCAATTATAGAGAGACATTCAAAAGTCTCGAGTCAATGGGAATTGAGATATTCTAGTAGGTTTAAAAGTCAGTGTGCAGAAAGAACTGCATTGATGGAATGATATGTTGAAGGGCAAAATATTCAGAATACCTAGTCCACATGACATTATTACAACAGATGTGTCCTATTTGCGGTGGGAAGCCCACTGTCACAATCTAGAAGTCAGAGGTAGTAGTCATAACAGAATGCTTGCAAACACATAAACATCATTGAATTAAAAAAACTTACATCTTGCACATGAGGCTATCTAAAGTTAGAGTTGTCTGCACAGTTAAAATGCTAAGAGACAACTCAGCAGCAATGTTCTACCTGAATAAGAAGGGAGAGAAAATTGCTTTTCTTCTGTCAGAGGTTAGCTAAAGAAAATTGCCACTAGGCCAATGCAAGCAATGTTGTCTTCATTGCCAGTCATGTAGCAGGAGAAGTAAAAATAATTAAGCCAATTTCCTCAGAAAAGAGCAAGTGACATCCCGCAAATTTGACAAATAAAAAAACTTTGTATTCATTTCATCAAAAATGTTATATATATATATATATACACAGCACCAAAAACATGTACATGAATACAATGAATATACAAATGTATCATGATACACAGCAACCCGAAAATAGATCACCTCACTCATCAAGCACCATCTATCACTCCTTAACATTCTCACATACACTCCATATTCACTCATCCCTCAACACCCAGAACAGTGAATATTGTACATTGATCCAACAGAGACCATTTTTCTTTAGTCTTCCATTGGTGTGTCATGAACTGGGTTTGCAACTGCTTGGCAGACGCACTTTTCAGTAGACCTCCAATATTGTCGACTAACTTTAGGACCTAACCATCTTTGAAATTCTTAATTCACCCAGATCATCAAGTGTGGTATCTTGATTTCTGAGTATATTCTAACCTTGAAAACATGAGTAGTAACACACAGGCTGAGAAAAGCCTCCTTTAGTCATGTGCTCGAGAATGTGGCGTCTCCCCAGTCAGTAGGTTGCTGCAGTGTTCATGTTTTGAAAGCTGGAATTTTGACTTGTAACTCTACTTGGATGGATTCACCCACCTTATGATATTCATTTGTACAAAGTATATATAGTGTTCGAGGCATATGAGCTGCAGATTACACACTTTTGCATAGATCTCCATCTGGTGTTGGGCCCGGATGTTTGCAGTTTGTTTTTCCTTTTGGAAAGTCTTTGGAAGTCACGAGGTCAGTGACTCCTCCCTTGGTTCGTATTGCGCATGGGCTTCGGCTCCATCCTCAGATTGTTTTTTTCCGCCATCGGGCTCGGATGTAATACTTCGCGCTCCAGTTCCGAACATTTCCAGTTCAATCAATCAATCAACCAAATACTTTATTCGACAACTTAATGTCATAAAAGTGAACAATTCGATCAATCATATATTACAGTTAAAAATTAGATAGTACAGGATATCATCTACCAACTCGTGGTGAATTACTAAACAGGTTAAAATAAAAATTCAAGATAAAAACATACAGACAATATTAGGGAGCAAAACTACCAATAACGTTTCCGATATTTCATCTTATAAGGTTAATGCTTTTCTGGGCATATATAAAAAGTGCAAAATGCAAGTAAATTAGGAAACAAGATTTCACGTTACCTTTCCCATGAAACATCCCAGCAAAAGAACTTTTTTTTTCTTTTTTTCTTTTTTTTTTTAAGTGCATAGTGCATAGTGCAAAAAACGCATACGAAATAAAGTGCAAACATATCAATCAATACAATCATAGGGTATACCGGAGGTAACCCTACGTGCAAAAGTGCGTCAAAAAAGGTACTATGTGCAAATAGGCCAGGCTCAGAAGTTTGGGGTGATCAGCTAATTACTCAATACATTATTATATTTCTAAAAAACGATCCTTCAGTCGAACTTACAAATACGCAGAACTGTATTTACATTATATCATTTAAAAATCTAGACAGTAATCAGATATCAGGAGTCTGTTTTTTTTTCTTTTTGGACCGCATAGCTGCGACCACAAAGCAGGCAATATTAAAAATGTCCCATGGTGAACTTAATGACTGGGGATAAAGTAGTGCTGGTCTAACCTGCAGAAAACCCTTGCCTTTCAGAATTGGGATTAAATACTTATTCCGAATGGTGGTATAAAAAGGACAAAACATCATAAAGTGAAGGGTATTCTGGGTAGAGAAATTGTCACACTTACAGGGGATTGAATACTCAGGATTACACCACTCCTGAAAATCACCTAATAAAAAAGGAACTAAGTTAAAGCGAAACCTGGTTAAAAGCCAACGATGGTAGGGAATATTTACCGTTATCAAATAGGGTTCAATACAAATATTTGTTTTCGTTAAAAAATGAGCCCTTACAAAAGGTTTCTGCAACTCTAGTTCCTCCCGTTCTGCAGACAACAAATTCTTAAAATTATATTTCACCCACAGAACATCCTCCTTCCGTATCTTTTCAGGGGCTTCAAATAGCTCAGGCCACCCCAATTTAGTTAGCTCGCTTTTAACATAAGTCAGCCACTTGATTTTATTGGAGTTGTCTAACTGTGCACAGTCACTTAGGATCTTATGGTTCAAAGTCAGTTCAGGATTTAACCACACTTTGAGCCAGGAAAGCAACGGAGCTAGGCTCAAAGTGTCTGAAATGTAACCAATCCCAAGTTCCTGATGTATAGAAAAGACTGGCGTAGATTGTGGGACTGATAAAAGGCTACGTAAAAATTTATTTTCGGTTATTTGAATGCCTGGATGTTCTTTGAAGCCCCATATAGAGGAACCATAGGTCGCAATCGCAACGCACTTTGCGCTATATATTTTCAATATGCTCTTAATTGGTCTAGCCCCCAAGCATTTAGCAAACCCCATTAATCCTAAAGCAGAACGTGCAATAGAGTTCTTTTTAATTTTCTGTTGCGGTGTCCAGGAAAACTTCTCATCAAAGACTACCCCTAAATAAGTAAAAGAGGAGACCGAGGTCACCTCTTGACCATTACAATAAAAAAGGTGGGGTTTTCTTGTTTTACTACCGATTGACAGGATATGGGACTTGCTATTATTCACAAGACTAGACCTAGGGACGTTCTTTGCTCCTGAGGCGGAAGCCGGGAGCTAGTTTAGAGTTGTAATACACTTAAATTTTAATCATTGTATTTTCATTAAAAATTAACTTTTACTTGCCTGTTTGCACGTCGCGCTTGCACGGGTGGCTGGTTGCATCCACGTAGCGCCGCACTCTTTGGGGACCCCCGAGTTTCCTCAAACCGAGCGGGGCTCTTTACTGCCGGGACCTAGAGGGGCCGATCCATTGCAGCGGCCATCTTGGGGAGGACGAGGTTGGCGCACTAGTTGGTGGGAGGTAGGGCTCGACACGCTTAGAGAGAACGCATTAATTAAAACAGTCCATCTACGCGCTAGCGTACGCGTTTGCGTACGCGCCTTAGAGCGCCGAAGGAGCGCCTAAGGAAAGCCCGTCTGTGCCCGTCCGTGCCAGGCCGGACTAGGCCGGGGTATAGGGCAACACCAACACCAATGGAATCCCCTCATCCAGATACTCATGCTTATAATGCTGACCTGCTAAGGGCCCTTAGTGGTGTTGGGAGGCCCACTTGTCCGATAGAGGCCCTTCCAGAAGACATAACTTCATTCTGTCCCCATTGCAAGCCCTCTAAGCCAGGGAAAGCTAATAACATCGGCTTTACTTTCGCCCTGTTAAATTGTAGGTCTCTCCCGAGGCACGCCTTGGAGATATATTTGATCTTAGAGGAACGTGGCCCTGATATACTCTTTTTAATAGAGACGTGGTTGACAGAGTCATCTGACCCGGATATAGTCCAGGCGCTCCCACCCAATTATTCGATCATCAGACAGGATCGTCTGATAGGGAGGGGAGGAGGTGTGGCAATCATATATAAGAACTCCTTTGGATGTAGAACCTTTGAGAGTCCTCTTATAGGGTGTGAGAGTCTGGGCTTTTCTATATCTTTCTCGCCCACATGCACCTTTTCAGGGATTCTGGTATACAGACCTCCAGGTGACTACAGCGATTTCTGTAATATTCTTCTAGATAAGATCTCTATCTCTATTAGCAGTACTCCTAACTTTTCCATCTTGGGTGACCTTAATATTTACCTTGATGAACGCGATGCAGCTGCATCACAATCTTTGCTCGACATCCTGGGATTAGTACACCTGGAACAAATCGTGACAAGCCCCACCCATATAGCCGGGCACCTACTTGATCATTATTTCACTAATCTTGCGAACATTGCTTGTGAACAGCCCCATTTTGTTCCCTGGTCAGACCACGCTCTACTCTCTTTTGTGTGGTCTCCCGAGATACAGAATCACAGGGTCACCCACTCAAGGAAAGTTGGCCGTATCTGGTCTAAGCTACCGGTCAGGGATTGGGAGGCGGCCCTGAAGAGGTGCCAACCTACTCCCCATGATGACCCAGTGGCTGCTAATGAAGCCTTTGATAACTGGCTTAATTACACCCTAGATGCCACCCTCCCTAAAAAAGAGCTGAGGCATCGGGACGGTCACAATAAACAACCGTGGTATTCTGGAAAACTAAAGGAACATAAGCAACTGTGCAAACGCGCAGAAAGGAAGTGGAGGAAGGCCTTTGCTCCTGCTGCAAAAACTGAATATAGAGCATCTCTCAGAGCATATAAAAAATTAGTGAAATCCACCCAAGCAGCATACTACCAGGAAAAAATCTCAGAAGCAGCTAATGCTCCTAGAGAGATTTTTAAAATCTTTCAATCTCTGGTTGCTACGCCTAGGGCTACCAATCCGTTTCCGGACCTTCAGAAACACTGCGATGCTCTAGCCGTCTTCTTTGCGTCCAAAGTATCCAACATTTACTCCACCTTTGCAACAACTCCCCATACTCTTGATGATTGGGAAAAGTGGTCATCAAAGGTCGGAGGTGGTAAATCCTAATCTATCTGGAGAACTCAAAGCCTTTCCGCCTTTAGATCTTGTTAATGTTGTAAGGCTCCTTAATAACTTAAAATCAGGCTCTCCCCAGGATGCTGCCCCTCCGACGGCTCTTAAGCAGGTTTCGGACACAGTATGCCCGGTGATAATGCAGGTCATCAACGTGTCGCTGTACTCGGGAGTAGTACCTCCTAACTGGAAGAAGGCTAAGGTCCGGGCCCTGTTAAAAAAAACTAATTTGGACCCTGAAGATTTGTCTAATTATAGACCTATTTCGCTGCTCCCGAGTCTGAGCAAAATAGCTGAAAAACACGTTAACCAGGTCCTCTCCTCATTTGTTGAATCTTCGGGCTTATTACATTCTACCCAGACTGGATTTAGAGCTAATCAAGGAACAGAAACAGCGCTGGTGGCAGTAGTGGAGGCGACTAGGAGTATTGTGGATGCGGGAGGCTGCGCTGCGGTGGTCCTATTGGACCTCAGCGCAGCTTTCGATACTGTCAACCACTCTCTCCTGCTGCATCGGCTTCGCCTTGTAGGGGTCTCAGGACTGGCCCTTAAATGGCTTCACTCCTTTTTATCGGACAGATTTTTCTCCGTCTTTGATGATGAGGTGTCATCTAGCCAGCTGCAATTGAGTCACGGCGTTCCCCAAGGATCATCGCTCAGCCCTACGTTGTTTAACATCTACATGAGACCTTTGGCTGAGGTGGTGCTTCCTTGGGGAATTCAGCTTGTCACCTATGCCGATGACACGCAGCTGGTTGTTTCTTTAGTAAGGGATGATGCCTTACCTCAGGGGACCAATAATCTGACCCCGTGTCTCATTAAAGTCCTTGAATGGATGACCTCGTCCTGTCTAAAGCTCAATGGAGCCAAAACGGATATTATGCTGTTGGGATATAAAGCTCCAATTAACCTTGATCCCTGGTGGCCGCACTGTTTGGGACTTCCCCCGAAGCCTAAGACCAAAATAAAAAGCCTGGGTGTCTGGCTGGACTCCGCCCTGAACTTCCAACATCAGGCTAATAAAGTGGCCGCGACCTGCTACAGTTTGTTGAGAGCTATAAAAAAAGTCCTAGACCTCCTTCCCTTTGAAGCTAGACGCGTTTTAGTCGTTGATTCTTTCGCGACTGGACTATGCAAATGCTATCTATATGGGGACATCATCAGCTACCATAAAAACTCTGCAAGCTGTGCAGAATTGCGCAGCTCGCCTGCTTATGAAAGTCCCCAAACGATGCTCAGCAAAGGCCGCATTACGTTTCCTTCATTGGCTTCCAATTCAGGAGAGAATTGTGTTTAAGACTTTGTGCTTGGCACATAAGTCTATCCACAATGTTGGCCCGTCCATTCTGGACCCCCTGTTCTGCTGCCATCAATCGGTCAGATCCCTCAGATCCAACCAACGAAATCTGCTTGTAGTTCCTAGGGTGAAGTTGGCCCGGATGGGTGGCCGCCGGCTCTCGGTCCAAGTGGCCAAAAGATGGAATAAACTCCCCGACAACATCAGGCATGAACCTAATCATATCGCTTTCAGGAAGGAACTAAAGACATTTTTGTTTCAATAATGTCTTCTAAACGTCTTTTTCGGTCTGACAGCGCTGGGATGCTCTAGGGTAGCCATGCGCTTTATAAGAATGTACTCACTCACTCAACTAGGTCCAGCGACTGCATGTGGGCCCCAAAGGCATATAAAAGCCGCTGGAGACCCACCGCTGTGCGTGCTATAAGGACTGCATCATCCGCATATAGGAGAACCGGAATAGAACAGTTTCCTACACGCGGAATATCCAAAGTCGCTGTTAAAAGGGATCTGTCTATATCATTAATATATAAGGTAAAAAGAACGGGTGCCAAAATACACCCTTGCCGAACACCACGAGCAGATCTAAAGGAACTTGTACATTTGCCATCCCGTGAGATTCTGACCGAGGCGGAAAGATCTTGATGAAGATCGGCCAGAAAATACACTAAGGGAGGCTCAAGACCTTTATCCAACAGGATGGTCCACAGCTTTGACCTGTTAACCAGGTCAAAAGCTGAGGATAAGTCCATAAATGCCATCCTTATACAGCCTTCCTTTGCCACGGTGTATTTACTAATTAATAATGACAAATTAAGGCACTGATCAGTGGTACTTCTGCGTTTTCTGAACCCATATTGTAAATCAGAAATAATATTCATCTCAGTGGCCCAATCTGAGATTTTCATTAAAATTATTTTACCTAAAATCTTCACAGAAGAATCGATCAAGGATATAGGTCTGTAGCACCGCGGGTCCCCTCTCTGTCCCTTCCTGAAAATTGGAATAATGATTGAACGGGACCACGATGCAGGGAACCCTGGGGAGCCAGAGACATTAAAAACATTAGCCAGGATCTTCGCCCAAAATTTAGGTTCACTTTTAAATAAATCTGCTGGTACAGAATCAGGGCCAGGGGCCTTGTCACTAATAGTCTCCCTTATAGCTTTCTCCACTTCATCTTCACAGAACACAAGTGGAGCTCGGGATTGAGTAAGTAATGAGCTAGGGAGCCAGTCCAGGTTCTCAGGGCAGGCATATATTGCCTCAAAATGAGACAGCCATTGGGCCTCGGTAATATGGCAGTCCTGAGTCTCATTTTCCGAACCGGTAAAAAAAGGTGTATTAATGATTCCCCAAAATTTTGAGCTGTCCCTAATTACATCTACTGATAGCAATGCATGCCAAGCCTCGGCCTTAATTTCAGCTTTCCGCTTGTAAATTGCCATCTTGTACTGTTTACGCAGATCAGCGATCAAGACCCTATCTCGTGGTTTGATTTTCAGTGCATCATTTAGAAGGCGATGGGCATGTGAGCATTTACTGTCAAACCACTTTGGTCCATGTACCACTCTCGGTTTATGCTTAACTATAAGATCACTGGCTATTTGATTACAAATACCCTCGAAAGCTCTAAGAATGGCGTCTTTTGTGCTCATGGGATTAACGCAAGTTAGAATGTTCCCCTCGCACTTCTTACAGAATTCATTAAAAAAGATGTCCGGGATCACCTTGGGCCACCTAAGTCGTCTCCCTTGATCGCAGGTGGATTCAATGCAAGGTGCAATTTGACTCTTGCCACTGGTTAATAGGCTGCAGCTTATGTCGAGTACCAAAATGACAGGGTTATGGTCACTAAAGGACGATTCCCTGGCATTGTAGAAAACTACTTTGTCTAACAACCCCGGGGACAAAAAAATATAATCTATGATAGTATCTTTAGTTTTAGATTTAAATGTCGAGCACCGATCAAGGATGTTGGCAAAACCGGGTTCAAAGAGGTCAGCATCGGCCAGGAGAGACTCTAGGGCCTCCCCCTCCCCGGTATGTTCAAAATGGGGTGTTGAAGCAAGATTATGACCAAAACCGTCATCAATACAACAATTTAGGTGACAGGGGTGGATGTTAAAATCGCCCATAAGCACAACGTAAAACAAGGTAGTTTGCAAAACCCTATATTTTTCTAAAAAGGAGTTCAAATTGATCAGATGTTGATACCTGTGATCAATTTCCCCAGAATTATAAAAATTCACCAAAAGTATCTTAGGATGAGTGGTAGAACAAATTTCTATTGCCATTTCAATTGAATCTGTGAAAATCCTATTTATGGATCCCTGTAAGTTCAAAGATAAAAGTAACATAAGTCCACCCTTTGCTCTTCCAGCTAGGGTGGCTTGGGCTGGTAGAAAAAAAGAGCTAAAACCATCCAACCGGATATTCTCCCCCTTATCCCAGGTTTCCTGAATGGCGATTATATCAAAAGATTTTTAAAATTCTAGCCACTGGGGGTTATCTCTTTTGCTTCTTAAGCCCGCAATATTCCAGCTGACGAATCTGCATTTTGATGAATTTACATCACCAGTAACTGCTTCTGGACAAATAATACGGGGCCTGGCAGATAGACAAAATATTCACTCTCAATGCCTAAACCCTCCAGGTCATTAGGTGCAGGTGGGGGCGGAGTGACCTCTGGCACAGGGAGTCAATCATTTGAGTCCAACATGCTTAGGGGAGAAAATCTATTAATCAAGGGTAAACCCACCTCCTCAGGCCCTGACCGGGCATTTATAGTATATGGAGACAGGGGACCATCTCCTCCCGATCTTGCAGAACTAGAAATTCTGCTTACTGGTCTAGGCCAATGCTGGGGCAAATGGGGTTTAATATTGACATGTGACCTACTGAAGGAGTACCCTGTGTTTGTGGGAGGGTAGAAGTAGCCCAACGGGACGGCCCTTATACCGTCCGCTTTAAGAACAGTAGCATCCCAAAACAACCTATCCGCTACATCAGGTTTGTTGAAATTTACTATTATACAGTCTCCTGCAATATTTTTAGGCTGGTTGCCCACCCACGACAATCGTCTAGCCATAATAATATGGTCTGAGATTTCAGAAGAACCCGTACAATAGTGATTGCACCAACTTTTTGTTTTACGCAACAAACCATGTGTTGATTCTTGATCGGGGTGCTCAAGAGAGGGAACTCCTACAAGAACCGCAACAAGAGAGGTAGCTTCAGGGGGGAGATCAATCCTATTGTGGTTGTTAGGAATGGAATTGTTATGCAACTCAGAATTCTCCCTTATTGCTATAGTCGACCATCTAGGTTGCGTAGGATCAGTACCTTGGGAAACATTGGAAACATTTTGCCTTACAGTGGTAGGGGGGTCCATCCTATTCCCCGAAATTCACAGAACCACCCTTCCCCAAAGAAGGCAACAGGGCACTCGATTGATTAATCCCTCTAGTAGCTAGCCCAGTTGCTGCTGGTGTCACATCAGTGTCCATAATAGAATTTAAGTGGTCACACTTCTTTTTGAGGTCAGCCACACAGGAATTTATAGTGTCAATAATGTTCTTGGCAATAGTGGACAGCATAGATTCAAATCTTGTACAAAAAATATCCTCAATGAGGAACCGCAAGGACTGCTGAATGGATTCATCGATTCCTGGATAAGCCCTAGATGTGTTTGACTTAGAGCCTTTGGGACGCTTTATAGATTTTTTCCTTTTAGTGCGTTTTGCGTAAGACAACCCATCCATAAGGTCCCTTTCACATGGGGGGTTATGGCCACTCTGTGGGCTAGACGAGCCACCCAAGTTGCCCAAGGTGGGAGCTATAACATCAGTCAATGGTTTCGGAGCATTAATCACTACCACAGGTTCCAGTGGTACATGAGCCGATTCCATAACAGCTGACCCTTCCCTGGGAACAGCGCTTGTGTCCAAACCTAATTCTTTTTCGGCGTTAGCTATTTCTTTGTTCACAGCACCCACAGCGGAGGTTAGGTAGGAAATAATGGAAGGAGACTTTCTGGGTATTTTGGCTTTTAAACCCCCCTTATCAGAGTTACCCATGTGCTTGCGCTTACCCATCTGAAGATGTTGGAGGGGTGGCCCAGCCCAGGCTTATACGGGCTTTGACGGGCCCGCCCTTGGCCCGGGCACGCCCGCACGCGTCCCGCGCTGCGTTGGTTCAGTGCTGCTTAAGAGGGCCTCCGGCGCCCTCTGGTGACGCTGATTGATGGCGCCACGCAGGGAGTTATGGGGGATGAAGTCCCTTCGCCACCAGAAGCCGTTTCCCTCACGGCGGGAGCTGGGAGCCTTCTTGCCCAAGGTACCGTTCCCCTCACGGCAGCGAGATCGTGCAGGGTAATGTAGCGTCAGCCCAAAAATTGAAAGTACAGCAGTCGCGTGTCCCGCTCTGTGTTGGTTCAGTGCTGCTTAAGAGGGCCTCCGGCGCCCTCTGGTGACGCTGATTGATGGCGCCACGCAGGGAGTTATGGGGGATGAAGTCCCTTCGCCACCAGAAGCCGTTTCCCTCACGGCGGGAGCTGGGAGCCTTCTTGCCCAAGGTACCGTTCCCCTGACGGCAGCGAGATCGTGCAGGGTAATGTAGCGTCAGCCCAAAAATTGAAAGTACAGCAGTCGCGCGTCCCTCGCTGCGTTGGTTCAGTGCTGCTTAAGAGGGCCTCCGGCGCCCTCTGGTGACGCTGATTGATGGCGCCACGCAGGGAGTTATGGGGGATGAAGTCCCTTCGCCACCAGAAGCCGTTTCCCTCACGGCGGGAGCTGGGAACCTTCTTGCCCAAGGTATCGTTCCCCTCACGGCAGCGAGATCGTGCAGGGTAATGTAGCGTCAGCCCAAAACTTGAAAGTACAGCAGTCGCGCGTCCCCTTCCAGTTCGATCGAAGCGGAATCCTCGCTCATCGCGGTATTGTTCAGATCCAGATCTCCTCAATCACCTTCTCTTCGACACATCTTCGATTCCAGTCGTCGACGGCGTCCTTCGGGCCTATCCAAGCTCCGGTCCCGGCTGATGGAAAGAACTCCATTCAAGAAGTGCCCTCGATGTGGGTCCAAATTCCCCCACACCGATCTTCATGAGGTGTGCAACCTCTGCCTCTCCCCTGAACACGAGGCTCGAGACTGTCCCACCTGCAAGTCTTTCAGATCGAAAAAGACTATTCGAGATCGAAGGGCCAGACGAAACATGGCTCACTCCTCGACCTCCGTTCCAGTCGACATCTTCGGGGACAACGTTGAAGCTCCGGGACAGCAGCACACCGAAGAGGACCTCGTCAGTGCTTCCGAAGCCAACTACTCGGATGTGGAAGACATCACTCCGGCGCAGAGGGTCGTGAGTACTATACCCCCTCCCACACCCGCGCCGACACCCAAAAAGGCTTCGGTCACGCCTTCGCCTCCGGGCCTAGGCAAGACCAAAGACACTGCTTCTAACACCCCACCTTCTGGCCCGGTGAAGAAGCCTAATAAGCTTTCCGGGGGCTCGGGCTCGAGCCAGCCTGCCAGCGGTGCCGAGAAACACACCTCGGCACCGAAAAAGAGACCGGCCTCTACCTCGACACCGAGCTCCGCACCAAAGTCCTCGGTGTCGAAACCCAGCCTTTCGGTGCCGACCAAACACCATAAGGCCCTCGGCACCGACACTTCCGCGCCGAAGCCTACCTCGGCGCCGACCAAGAAATCGGAGGTTCCAAAAAAGCACGGCACGGACAAGCCTAAAAAGTAATCGGCCCCGAAACCTTCGGCACCGACGGAACAAACATTGTCACAGGAACTGTTTACACCGGATCCCTTGCAAAAGACACTTACCAAGGATCCAAAAACTGGACATTTGGCACTCTTTTCTAAAAAGAGACATTTGGATAAACCGCCTCCGCCTCCGCCTCCACCTCCAAAGAGGAAAGACTCTGCTACCTCCCCTTTCAGAGTGCCTCAATGAGTGTGACTCAATGATTAGAGCGGCAGACCCTGATGCAGAGGTCTAGCCCGGGACCAGGGTTCAATTCCCCGCCTCGGCGGGTCTTGGGCTCAAAAATTCCACGGACCTGATCATTCTCGCCTCGGTGCCTATTCCAATCATGGAGTCCCACTCTGCAACTCTGGGCAATAGCTTGCTTAATCTCCACAATGGCCCCCACAACGCTAAGGATGCCTGGCCTCCACCTTGGGGGTGCCCAGGAGTGGACGCCTCACAGGGAAAGCCAGGATGGGTTCCACAGCGGTATTCGTACAAGGGCCTTGAGACCCTTGCGGGTGAGTAGTGCGCTATACAAGTATCAATTTACATTTACAAGTATCAATTTACATTTTCCCCACCTCCTCCACCCTCTCCACCTCCGCCCCCTCCGCCTTCTCCACCCCTGCCTCATCGCTCCCCAACCCCGTCTCCAGACCATGATCAGGGGGACCCATATTACGATCCAGGGGATGTGCCACAAGACCCCACCCCTACAGGATCCCCAGACCCATGGGACAACTATAATAATCCAGACATTCCAGATGTCCCACAAGATGACCTTTACCCGTCCAGGCCATCTCCACCAGAGGACTCATTAGGTTTTCACCACCTACTTCAGAGGGCGGCACATTATCACGGGGTAGAGCTACACACTGACCCGGTAGAGGACGATTTCCTCCTCGACACCTTTGATACTGCACATATGTCTACCTCCATACTACCTAGGGGTAATAAAACATGCGCCAGAGGTTTTTAAAGACCCAGTCAGGGCTAGGGTCATTAACCCACGCATAGAGAAAAAGTATAAAGCTGCACCCACAGATCCTGCCTATATCAAAGGGCCAGCACCACTAGATTCCCTAGTGGTTTCCACTGCACGGAAGAGGTCAAACTCCCAGGCGTCAGGCGAAGCACCACCACCTGACAAAGAGTCAAAGCTACTGGACGCGTCAGGAAAGCGCACTGCGTCACAGGCAGCCAATATATGGCGTATCGCCAACACTCAAGCGCTATTGGCCAGATACGATAGAGCGCATTATGATGAATTAGAAACCATCATGCACCATCTCCCAGAAAAATAAAAAAATAGGGCCAATGAATTAATTCAGAAGGGTAAGACAATAACTAACACCTCCATACGCTGTGCCTTAGATGCAGCAGACACAGCCTCCAGGGCCATTAACACTAGCGTCCTCCTCCGGCGCCATGCTTGGCTGAGAGTTTCAGGCTTTAAACCTGAGGTACAGGCCTCCATATTAAATCATTCCTTTGACCAAGAACATCTATTCGGCCCAAAGGTAGATGAAGCCCTTGAGAAGATGAAGAAAGACACAGATACGGCGAAATCTATGGGAGCCCTGCAGTCACACCCTCCTAGGCGCTCCTTTCGCCGCTCTTCCTTTCGGGGTACGACCAGCGGATACTCCTCAGATAGCGCGTCCACTTCCTACAAATCCCCTGCTCAATCCACCTTCACAAGGGGTTATCAAAGAGGCGGCTATAGGGGCAATAACAATAAAGGCAGAGGCAAAACAAATACCGCCCGCTCTGCCACACCGCCTACCCAATGACTTCCCCCTGCTCCCTCCAGACCATCCCACTCCGGTCGGGGGCAGGCTACAAAATTTCCTTCACGTCTGGGAGACCATCACCTCAGACAGATGGGTGACCCAAATTATTCGTTCAGGGTACTGCCTAGAATTGACATCTACCCCACCAAACATTCCACCCAGGCAACGCCCAATGTCACAAGAGCATTCCACATTACTAAAACAGGAGGTAATCTCCCTCCTACAAAAACATGCGATAGAACAAGTCCCCGCCAATCAGCAAAATTTAGGGGTCTACTCCCTATATTTTCTGATACCAAAAAGAGACGAGACTCTACGACCTATTTTAGATCTCCGGCCTCTAAACACATACATACATTCGGACCATTTTCACATGGTAACACTTCAGCAGGTACTTCCGCTCCTCTCCCAGAACGACTTTCTCACCACACTGGACTTGAAAGACGCATACTTTCACATTCCGGTACACCATGCTCACAGAAAGTACCTCAGATTTGTAGTGGACGGGCAACACTACCAGTTCAAGGTGCTCCCATTCGGGGTCACAACAGCACCAAGGGCGTTCACCAAGTGCCTAGCGGTAGTGGCGGCACACCTCAGAAGACAGCACATTCACGTCTTCCCATATTTGGACGACTGGCTAATAAAAGCCACGTCCTACAACCAATGTGTACATCACACCGCCACTACAATCCAACTACTTCACCAGCTAGGTTTCACGGTGAACCACCAAAAGTTCCAGCTAATACCATCCCACACAAAGCAATACCTCGGTGCCACCATAGACACCTCAAAAGCCATAGCCTACCCCAATCCTGCCAGGATTGCAAGCATTCAGGCTTTGCGTCAAAGATTCATACCTCAACACTCTCTCCCAGCAAGAGTGTTTATGCAACTGAAAGGGATGATGGCCTCTTGCATTTTCATAGTGCCTCATGCAAGACTCCAGATGCGTCCACTCCAAGAGTGCTTAGCGCTCCAATGGAACCAGGCCCAGGGGCAACTGACAGATCTGGTGTTGGTAGACGGTCGCACCCATCGCTCTCTGCAGTGGTGGAACACCACAAATCTTTCCAGAGGTCGACCGTTCCTGGACCCGGTTCCACAAATAATCCTAACAACATACGCATCGCTCTCCGTCTGGGGAGCTCATCTATTACACCACTAGAGCCTGCTACGCTGCAAAGTGGAAAAGATTTGTTGTTTATTGCCATAACAACACAATCAACCCTCCAGACGTATCTATACAGCACATCATATGCTACTTGCTCCATCTACAAAGGTGTAACCTAGCATATACATCCATTCGGCTACACCTCGCAGCAATTGCCGCTTACCTACAGAACAGACAGCACCTATCACTTTTCAGAGTGCCTGCCATTAAAGTCTTCATGGAAGGCCTCAAACGAATAATTCCCCCCAGAGTACCACCCTCACCTGTGTGGAACTTAAATATAGTTCTCACAAGGCTAATGGGACCGCCTTTCGAACCTTCGCATAAATGTGAACTGCAATTTTTCACATGGAAAACAGCTTTTCTTGTAGCCCTCACTTCCCTTAGAAGGGTCAGTGAGATACAAGCATTTACTATACAAGAACCTTTTCTCCAAATGCACCAGAACAAGGTTGTCCTCCGTACCAACCCAAAATTCCTACCCGAAGTCATTTCCCCCTTCCATCTAAACCAATCGGTAGAATTACCGTTTTTTTTCTCACAACCTCAGACCGTTGCTGAAAGGGCTCTGCACACGCTAGATATCAAACAAGCCTTACTTTACTATATCCAGAGAACACAACCTTTCAGAAAGACCAAACAACTGTTTGTCTCTTTCTCTCCACCACACAAAGGCAACCCCATCTCAAAATCAGGGATAGCTAGGTGGATTGTAAAATGCATCCAGATTTGCTACCACAAAGCAAAACGCACGCTATCTGTTCCCCCTAAAGCCCACTCTACACGAAAGATAGGGGCTTCTATGGCTTTTCTAGGGAACATCCCATTAGATGATATCTGCAAAGCAGCTACATGGTCAACACCGCACACTTTCACTAAACATTACTGTGTAGATGTGCAAACCAAGCAACAAGCTAGTGTGGGCCAGGCTGTACTAAAAACACTATTTCAAACCACTGCAACAGATACCGGTGGTCGCCGCTAGGGTTGGGAACTGCTATATAGTCTATGCAAAAGTGTGTAATCTGCAGCTCATATGCCTCGAACGGAATATGCTACTTACCAGTATGCATCTGTTCTTGGCATGTAGAGCTGCAGATCTACACACGCCCACCCGCCTCCCCGGCTACCTGTATCTGTTCCAGTCTATCTTATTTAGATACAACACACATGGGTTTCTTCACTGTTATTACTACGCTCCATCTTTCCCTGTTGGCGAAAAACAATCTGAGGATGGAGCCGAAGCCCATGCGCAATACGAACCAAGGGAGGAGTCACCGACCTCGTGACTTCCAAAGACTTTCCAAGAGGAAAAACAAACTGCAAACATCCGGGCCCAACACCAGATGGCGATCTATGCAAAAGTGTGTAGATCTGCAGCTCTACATGCCAAGAACAGATGCATACTGGTAAGTAGCATATTCCTTACTCCTTGTGGGTGCAATTGCAGTCGCCATGATATTTTGGAAGTCCCAGGTAAAGGGACTTTAGCCTATAATAGAATAGATTCAAACATCAAGATAGCCACGCTTGTCTATCTGCGTGAATTAAGAATTTCAAAAAGTGTTGGGTCCTGAAGAAGTTGGTCGAATATTTGAGGCCCACCGAAACTTGCGTTGACCAAGTCGTTGCAAACCCAATGTACAATAATCACTGTTCTGGGTGTTAAAGGATGAGTGAATATGGAGTGCATGTGAGTGTGTGTGAGTGATAGATGGTCCTTGATGAGTGGGGTCATCTATCTCAGATTGCTGTGTATCAATTATGATGAATTTGTATTTATTGTAATTGTGGGGTGAATTCATGCACATGTTTTAAGTGCTGTGTGCGTATGTTATGTTATGGTGACTTGTAGAGTGCACGGCTGCCCCAGCAAAGGGGCGTCCCGGCGCTGAAAACCGAAAACTGCACAGCTTGTAGCAAACAAGATAGCTTATAACGAAGGGAAGAGGAATGTTTTCACAGCTTTACGGAAAGGCAGATAGGTCTTTATACTGCGGATAGAAGTGGGGAGCGCATTCTAGAGTTTCGAGGCCAACACACAGAAGGAGCACCCTCCTCACCCAGCCACACGATTCTGTCCCATAGAACGAAGTTGGCGGGAGGGGATGTGAAAAGTATGCAGATTGGCCAGAATACCTGGAGAAGAAAAATTAAGGATTTTAAAAGTAATGCATAGGACCTTGAACTCTAGACGCTTGGCCACAGGCAGCCAATGGAGGCAACGGATGGCATTAGAAGTAGTACACCTCCTCGGCAGGCCAAGGAGAGCTTGAGCCGCTGCATTCTGGACCCCTTGTAGTCTGACAAACTCAGACTGGTTGATCCCCAGATAAAGGAAGCTGGCATAGTCCAGTCTTGACAGGATCAAGACCTGGACGATAACCTGCCTGATTGGGGGATCGAAAAAACCCAACAGAGGTTTGAGCCCCCGCAGTAGCCCAAAACAAGTCCCTGCCACCTTCTTGGCTTGGGTTCAAAAGCAAAGGCCTGTTTCGATCCAAACCTCTAGGTTTTTTACCACCTGTTTAGGGGCAGGTGCCGGCCCAGTGAGGCAGGCTACCAGTGCTCACTCCCTGCTCCGAGTCTCTCCCCACCAGCAGTACCTCGGACTTGCTGGCGTTGAGCTGGAGACAGTTGGCAGTCATCCACTCCGAGATGGCCTCAAGATCACTATGGAACTTCCAAGCGTCCCGAGTAATGTCATCGGAGAGTGTGACTACCAACTAAGTATCGTCTGCATACGATACTACCGTGAGCCCTCTGTTCTTAGCCACTGTATATGAATATATATATAGCAAACACAAGGAGATGATGGACGGAGCGCTGAAACTTTTCAGACACTCACCCCAGTCACAGATCTGGGTTGAATCCATCATAGTTCTTTAGCTCACTTCGCCACTCCAGTTCAGACACAGCTATATGAAAATCAATCTTGACCCTGTGCCTCAAGAATGATGATCTGTGACTGGGGGTGAATGTCTGAAACGTTTCAGTGCTCCGTCCATCTCCTTGTGTTTGCTTTGTTTGTCCTAAGTTGGCAGGGTGTGCCCCGACGTGGGTCCCTTGCTCACTTTGCCACTGGATTCAAGCTAGCCTGGCTGAAAAGGGGTGTTACCCCAAAACCGGTCCCAGGATGCTTGTTTCCGGTCCAGGGAAGACATGGCTTGGCAGTTCAGTCTGGACTGTTCCCATGAGGCACAGGGTCAAGTCTGATGTGCATATAGCTGTGTCTGAACTGGGGTGGCGAAGTGAGCTAAAGAATGATGATGGATTCAACCCAGATCTGTGACTGCTGGTGAGTGTCTGAAAAGTTTCAGGGCTCCGTCCAGCATCTCCTTGTGTTTGCTATGCGTATAAATATACTACTTTGATAAAATGAATACAAAGGTTTTGTTGTAATAAGTAAAATTGATATAAAAGAAATCATTCTAAATGAAATGAACACATAAAGGTTTTTTCTGGTTCTTTCCACATGGGATTCATGTTCATTGCTAAATGTATGTAAGTTAAGTGGGAAGTGTTACTAAGTTGTTATGATGGGAGATGAACATTATCAATTCAAGGTACTGCCTTTTGTGATCAAATCTACACTGTGTTGGTGGAACATCTCAGGTGCCACATGATTTACATGCATTTGTATTTAGAAAACTAGCTTATAAAGGAGAACTTGTTCCAATGGTGTCATATAAGTATACGGAAGGCCATTCATACCTTACATACACAGGAATTAATAATCAATATCACAACTTCTTCAATTCATCCATCTCAAGAGAAGACGTTTTTGGGGGCAGAATTGGATCATCAGAAAGCTGCTGCTTTTCCCACTCAAAAGAGGGTTCTAGCCCTACAGCGGCATGTTTTCCTTTACCAGTAATCACAGTCTCTGATAGTGAAGACTATAAAAAGTTCTTAAGAATGAGTACATCCCGTGGTTATAATGCGGCACATGCAGCAGGAGTTAAAATGGTGGCCGCAAGAAAACATGACAATGGGCAAATTCGTTAGGTGCTCTCTTTGGGAGCCTTAAAAGCGGGGGTCAATAAACACAACAAGAGACGGTGAAACATATAAACCTCGTAGGACTGAAGACTGTTCCCTAGCCTTGATAGACTTTCTCTCACAAATAGAGGTCAAGACTGTTCAAATACAAACAGACAATACTAGGACAATGTTATAAATCAACAAACATTTAGAAACAGAATCATGCCTTCTTTCAAAACTAGCACAAGAAACAAAAGAATAATCCTAGTTCCAGTCCTTCTACCAGGAGAGCAAACTACACAGGCAGTCGAGCTATGCTAACAAGAAAAAGTGACTCACAAGTAGGAATTAAACAAAGACATTGTAAACATGATTTTAAGCAAGCATTGGCATAGCCAATAGGTCTCGCCTTTGGGGCCTTATAAGTATTTAGTTATGCAGCACAATATCCTTCCTGCAACAACAACTGTTGCATGGCTAAACACTTATAAGGTCCCAAAGGCGAGACCTATTGGCTATGCCAATGCTTGTTTTTTTAAAGACACAGATTCCTGTTGTGAAGCAGAAACATTTGAAAATGACCATAGATGGTTAGAAACGTAAATATCAGGAGTTAAAATTTCAATTGCGCTGTCAGGGAAAGGATTACATATGTGAATTATCTGAGGCAACCAGACATTTAAATGACTACCACAAACAGGGCCCCCTTATATACCCACAACTACATTAGATGCACAGTACATAAATAAATTCAAACAAGACCGACCACGAGAAAAAGAGAGTGTGTGTGTGTCAGAGAGAGAGGCTGAGTGTGCTTTGGTGTGGGGGTGTATATGTTTGTTTGCTTGTGATTCCATATGTGTGTGGGGGTGCAGAAGTTTGGTATTTGGATGTTTTCTAAGAAGGGCTATTATCATGTGTGTGCTACGCACTGAGGGCCCTGCACATTATCAGATGTTTACTAGTTCCTAGCAGGGATCAGTCTCTCAAAATGTGTTTATTGACATTGGAGAGGACAGGACATTTTTAGATTCAGACATCCAAGCAGAATGTGTAAATTGCCACACCAGCCAGAGTCTGACAAAATATTGTATTTAAAATCTTGGGAAGGAGGGCTGGTTATCGGATCTGTCAACAAGAGTTCAGGAAGGATGAGTACTAAATCTAACCGCTAAACTCACTATTGCAGCAAGAACATTATTTAGTTACCCCTGCACTGCTATTTTGTGAATCGAGGAAGCCTAGATCTGTGTGCTTGCTCTTTTACGCACTGCACAGTGTTTGTAAACATGATCCAACACACCAGCTTGGCTGCTGTCAATCGGGCCCCCATTTTCAAGAGAGACATAATGTAAGCAGTTCACAAGTGCTGGTTTAAAACGCAGAGCGACATCGCTTTAAAAAAAAAGCAGCTTGGCTCGTCGAGCCGCTGATCTGGTCTGTTTATTCCACTGGGCCCTTGATTAAGACACTCCTATCAGTAAGAGGTGGGGCTTGGAAAGAGTTTTGCGAACTCCATAGCGCTGAGGTTGGCATCACCGATAGTGAGGAAGGAAGCGTAAAAATAGCTGAAGGGCAGAGGTTTCACGACCCTGACGGGATACTAAATATTACACAGCACCTCCACTTCAAGTCACTGGCGTAACTGCGGCTGAACCACAACATGAAGCGTGGTCCCGCGAGTGAAACACAATGTGTTTCAAACACAATGCACATCCGGTGGGCCCGGAAATTACAGTAGTACACTGTGCGTTTGCAGAAAACTGGGATGGTGTGAAGATCGTTGGGTTGTTTTGAAAAGACGGTCTATGGCGAATCCTGTAAGCAGAATTAAAAGCGTGCACCGTGTAGATAAAAGTTAGGCGCATGGCTGCCATACTGAAACATGAAGCACGTTGCCTGTGAAGAGGGTGCTGTAGGGAAAAATAAAAGGTGCATGGCCTCCAAAATCACACACGCTACCTCCCCGATAAAAAAAAAAACAATCTGAAACATGAAGCCCGGCGCCTGTGAAGTGGGCGCTGTGCTGAAAAAATAAGCCATGCGGTCTCCAAAATTATATAATAGAACAAAGATTGTTTACGCTTCCGAAATGAAAGACAATGCAATTCAAACATGCATACACACGCTACCTTCTCTTTAGTAAAAAAGTAATTTTAAAAAGGGCTCACAAACACACGCTAACTATGCCTTTAGGCTATGACAAGCAGGAAACCAAGTACTGTCCTGGGAAGCGCTGGCTGAAAATACACGGCCCGCGAGTGGTGCGCGCGTGAGAGAAAGGGGGAGCAGGAGGTGAACCCGGGAGTGGTGCGTGCGCGCACAGTCTGCTCATTTTCAAGCACTGCACTCGTGCTTGTGGCGCGCCCCTGCTTGCTCCCGCAAGGTGGATTCCGCCCCAAGCACAAGTGTGTGCTTGAAAATTAGCAGGCCGATGGCTAAAGGCCCTCATAGAGAAGCGCATGCGCGCTGCCTAGGCAAGACCTAACAACATGGGGCACACCATAGATTTGCAACAAGGGAAATGCCAACACTTATCATTCGGGTACCCACACCAACAGTACAAGGGCAATGCATTATCGATGAAATGATACAAGGCATTTGCTCTAGCTTTTCCTCCAATGCTACTCATTCCACGTGTGATCAACATACAGCCTGATAAATATGAGTGTTGATTATAGCACCTCTATGGACACGACAAGCCTAGTACTTGCACATTCTAGCACTAGCGCTCAACCAGATAATAAAGATTTACTAGTATTGCAACAGGTAAGAGTGTGGCACCCCCCAGATCCTTCCAGCTACAAACTAGCAGCATAGGTCATGAGTGTGTAGCGTTTTTACAATTTATTTTGCCAACAGAACACATGGAGGTTATCAAGGAGGTAATGAAACATGAACAACATATGCAGCGGAATGGGAAGGTTTATAATGTTGTGCAATAGAGAGAATTTACAGGAAAAATACAAATGATGTAGTTATTGTCAAATAACTGATGACCTTATTAAAGTCAACTTTTTTTTATGCCTCACCAAGGAGAAAAGGACACAAACCTCTTAAAAATAACAGTTGTGAGTAATTAGAAGATTCCTAAAGGAGACAAAGAGAACCAAACCCAGGTTTATACCAAAGGTTGTTTCAGGTTTTCGTGTTAGTCATTCCATTCACCTACTTTGCACCAGCAACTGTAGACACAAGCTGTGAGAGCTCTACACTTGCTAGATTTTAGAAGAGGATTATATACTACCTACATCAAACTAAAACAATAAGGAAATGTCTAATTATGCTATTTGTTGGCAGGGAAACATTTTTCATGGAGACCAGGGTTCCATTTCAGAAGAAAGTGGCTTTAGAAGTTTCCATATGTAATGTCCCCCGACAAGACATTTGCAGAGCAGCCACTCAAAGTAGAATATGGACCGCCCTGGGTGCTTAAATGGATCTCAGGGAAGGGGGGGAGAGAGCGCGCTGTGGCCAAGAGGAGCTCTTATTATACCCCTAGGGAAGTTAATATACCCTGAGGGATTAGAGACCGACATTGTGCTTAAACAGTGTTTATAGTGATAGAAAACATTGGCAAATAGCCACTCTTTAGTAGGCCATCAGTAATGCCTTTTGTCACTCATGCCGTGGTTAGAAGTAGCTGTCGAAGTTAGGGATGGGGGTGAAGGGATCCTTATAACCCTGAGAGTCTCTTCTAGATTAATATGCAACTCTCCCACCTTCTTAGAGAAACTAAATTATAGGACTATGTTTTAAGGCTTTGTGGGTGTACAGACATTAGACCGAGTCGCTGCCTTAATCAATGCCCACTCTAAGAGCTTGGACAGTTTTAAACCTTTCTGGACCCAACCACTAAATGGTGGAATAATGTATAGTATGGGAATCTGGAGGACTATTGCACAGTATAGGAATCCAGAAAAGTCTAATGCTGTAAAACCATTGTTGAATGTAAGTAACTGGTTTTCTTTGAGGAGCGGAGGAAGGGCTCTGCTTGGTGTCATCAGCGGAGGGTGTAGCTGAGCTTCATATCAGAGGATGGAATAGCTGGGCCTTAGGAAACATGGGAAAAAAGGCTCTGTTGGGAACTATAATCACAGTATTGGTCAGGAGAAAAAAATGGCACACTGGGGATTAAGAAGAACAGAAAAGGAGGGAGAATGGTGAGAATTGGATTGGAGGGACTGCATGACAGGCCTTTAATGTAATCTCTACCGTGCTGTGCTTTACAGGGATCTGATGAGATTGTCCGGGTGATTTCCATGGACCAAGATTACCACTTTGAGTGCTACCAATGCGAGGTACGTGTCAGTGCCTTGTGGGAACCCTTGAGCTCACACTAGAACTGGTGGGTGGTTTGAGATCCTGTAACTTATGAAGTAATTCCTAAGCTTATACTGCATCCAGATCTACGTCCTGGGTCCTAAATGAGGTGGAATAGTGAATATGAGTAGAGTCCCAGGGGCGTACACTGTAGACTTGAGATCATGTTTCTTATGGTATGGTTTTATAGGAGCTAGTGCTGTGAATCACAGGGACCTATTACATGCAAGTCCCTCACCATTTCCCATCAAATGTTGGAACAGAAGCAAGAGGGGTCGGTCCCCTAGTTTGTGAGCCCAATCGAGATCCAAATGGGCCTGACATGTTAGGAGCCCTTGTGTGTGTGTACTCCTATATTAATGCACCTTGTTTCCCTCCCTTCCTGATAGGATTGTGGCCTACAGCTGAGTGACAAGGAGGGATGCAGCTGCTTCCCCCTGAATGGGCACCTCCTCTGCAACTCTTGCCACATCAAGCGCTTGGGAAGCACTCTGAAGACCCCATTGACATACCGTTGAGATGGTTTTCCAGAAGCTTGCTGACTTAGTCCACGAGGTATGTTCTCCTGAAATCCTGAGGAAGCTGTGGAGTTTGACCAGGCTTCGTGTCTCTCACCGCTGCTCATGCAGAGAGCACACTGCTCTTTTGTGCTGAGAGGACCCTCTCAATCAAGCGAGAGGTTGAAAGACCAGAGCGAGGAATGTTATTGTCCTGGCACAGTGCATCACCTCGCCTGCAGATAACTTTTTCCAGTAGACACTTGACTGCAGTGACACCACAAAATGCGGGTTTTGACTATAGCTGCCACAAAGCTGAATAGTGAGCACCAGATGAGCGCTCCCCCTTCACAAGAGGAGCTTTTGCTCATGCTGGTATTGTGACGTGGCGCTTCATTCTACTGATCCCAAGCTGAGCTCCATCCTACTGATACCACGCTGAGCTCCACCTTATTGAGAAGGCACTGAGCTGAATTCCACTAAGTACGACATACGGATCTCCATTTTCCAGACCCAAATCTCTGCTCCATCCTATTGAAACCAAGCTGAGCTCTATCACACTGACTATACTCAGTTCATTTCTGCTGATACCAGGCTAAGTTCAGTTGTATCAAGTCACAAAATATAATTTTCTGCTTCTGATACTAAGCTGGGCTGCATCCTTCTGATCGCAAGCTCGGCTCATTTTTTTCTGAGAGTAGCCTGCAGAGTTCCATGCTACTGACACCAATCTCAGCCTTATCCTGCTTAGTCCTGCTACATTGTACTGAAAACAACATGCAGAGCTCCATCTTGCTGATACCAAGTTCAGCTCCATTCTTAAAACAAACTGAGCTCTTTCTACTGACACCAAGCTGGTCCTATCCTGCTGATTCCCGGCTCAGCTCGATTCTCTTGAGGGCAACAAGCAAAGCGATGTATTACTGACAGAGGTCAGGCCTGGCCTGCTGATTCTACGCTGAGCTCCGTTCTTGTTTCAAGTTAAGCTCCTTCCTACTGAGACCACAGAGCGAGTCCACATTCGCAGAAAAGCTGGGCTGATGGTACATCTTGGCCCAAAGACTGAGCTCTTTTGAAACGAGAGAATTGCTGTTTTAATGGTGAGCCAAACTCTGTTCTACTGCAGGCCTTAGTACTTGCTTGTCTGCCCTCTTGCTGCTGCCAGCAATCTGACCTGTGTCTTCACGTGTTAATATCCACCCTAGCTGCCTTTTTCCTGGCTGGTAAGCACAGAGCACTTCCAATGACTAGACTCCATGCGGCACTCCGTGCCCGACATCTGACCATCGCTGTCTCCGGACCAAGGAAAGAAAGAAAGCCGCGCTGATCCCCAAGAACTTTCACACATAAGGAAACCTCACTGATCCTCACCAACAGATCGCTAGACACTACTCTTGTAGGCTCACAGTGGCTTTTCTTGTGACATGAGGCAGTGCGGATGGAAACTTACCTCCTCAGCCTTTCCCCAGCACCCACTACCTTCCAACCTCCAAACCATTTAGATTAAACTATTACTGCCTTCACTTGGAAAAATAGTGAGGAGAGGAATACAAAGTGCACTTTTAAAATGTTTTTTTTTAAAGAAAATTTTTCTTTTGTATTTTTCTCTTGGCTATTAAAATGTTGTTAAATACTTTAGGAGACTGTCTCGTGTTTTTACCTGGGTAACCACTGACCACCAGCAGATCAGCATCTGTGATGTGACCCTCTCAGTGCTTACTGATCATGACTTGGCATCTAAAAGATTGGAAAGGTACTTTGCTTATATAGTATGCTAGAGCAACATTATTAAAATAGAAAATGTCTTTCGTAAGAGAAAGTGTGCATTTTTAAGCTTGAGGGAGACCACTCGGTCAGCATTTAAATGTATAAATTAAAATCCAAGAATGAGTTGGATTTCTAAAAACATAAAAATATGTATGAAATATTATATCTGTAATGAGGTCATTAGCAGACATTTATCCTGAGACAGCGGAGAATGTTTCTTCTTCAAGAAGGTTTGGCAAGTCACTTGTCTCAAGTGGTCTTTGGAAGATATAGTGGTGGTGTTGCCCATTGTATTCCACAGAATTTTTGGGTGGAACAAGATCAATTTATTGATGAACAGACCGTTTCCATACCGTTAGCCTCAGTTTACCATTTCCATGAATCTACCACTGACAGGGTGGGGTCCAGTTGCTAGGAATGACCACATAGGATAAACGGACAGCCACTGAAGCCTGCCAGCACACCGATGTGTTGGTATTGGCAGCTGTACCACTACCACTACCACTCAGTATTACAATAGGTACTTTACAACAAAGTAGTGATGGTATGCAAAGAAAACTTGACAACCATGTTCTACATGTTTACTGTTCCTCCACAAATAAACTGTTAGGTCAAGCTTTAAGGACTAGACCCACAGATCCTAATGAGGTGACTTTGTCTCACTTTATAAATAAAGTTGCATTCAAAAAAAGGAAAAACACAGTGAATAAAGATAATTGGGAGCAATTACTAACAGCCGCAAAGCAAAAGAATTTTAAGGATATTTAGTCCATCATAAATTTGCTTAGATCAAGCGATAACTAATAAAATAGTGAGTAGCTACATTAGTGCCAATCAATGGATTAATCGTTTTTCAGTTGGTAATGGCTCCTTTTGTAGCAGCACTTTGCAGAACGATTTAGGGTTTTATTTTAATCAAAGAAGCAAACTAGTCTTTTCACTAGATAAGGGTAGCAATTTACCAGAGCCCACAAGTAAGGGGCCAGGGCTTAATGGGATAGCAGTTGATCTAGTGAAGCGCAACTTAGATTTGTGGACACCTTTATTAACCAATATATTTTTTTAAATCTTGATATGAAGCAACTACCAAGCTCATGAGAGTGCATTGAGGCCTGCTAATCAGACTTCCTTTCCAGTGCCCTGATGTAAAGTGTATATTAAATTGACTTTACCCCAATTGGAAATGGCTAACTTACCTGCAAGTCCCTAGTATATAGTGCCTTGGTACCCAGGGCATGTAAGTTCAAGGGGTATCCCAGGGCTTACAGCACTGGTTGTGCCACCCTGGAGATCCCCCAAGTAAAATGAGTACCCCAGTCCGCCACTGCAGACTAATAGAGCAGCCGTGCACTGTTTTTTTTTTTTTTTAACGTTTTATTGGCATTTTCTGTATTTACGTACATTACAGCAACTACCAAGCTCATGGCCTACTTCGATTATTGTGCCAATTTTTAAGAAGGCAATCGCTCTGAGATGAGATATTATTGTTCCATCTCGCTTATTGATGCATCGGTTACAATTATTGGTAGACTGTTTTTATAATGTAAGGCAGGATTGGGATAATAACATTCTCGACTATTGCCAATACAGCTTTACAGAGTGGCTAGATATGGTGGAGCAGTGTTTAAATCTTAATATCCTCATAGGCAAATATACTATTGCCAAACTCTGTCTGCTGTACCTAGCCTTTTTGGATCTGCTAACAGCATTTGACTGTGTAAATTAAAACAAGTTATGGGTGATTGTTATGTCCTGAGGTATTATTTATTTATTAGTTGTCTCGTGCTTTACTTGTGTTCCTCGTCGGATTGTCCACGAGAGGGGGGAGATTCTAGAGTGTGGGGGAGTCAGATTGTATGCCTAGGAGAGAGCGGAGGCGTTACTCTGTTGATGCTGAATTACTTGAATAAATACTTACAAAGGATTCCTGTCTCCGACCCTGACTTTACAGTGATCCTTCTAAAGTTAGGGCTGGATGTGACACTAGTGCACTTTCTATATGTTTTACTTGAAATTCTGTCTGCTAAGGTCAGAGTTGGCGCCAGTGGAGAACTGGCAGACTCTTTTGGTCTTTCACGGGGTCTCCGGCAGGGGGTGCTGTCTTGCTCCCCTCCTTTTTATCTTGTGTGTTAATAATTTGAGCCTCTTTTTAGCAAGATGCACTGTGGATGTCCCAATTGTTAAGAATATTTCCGTTCCTGCATTGTATGCTGATGATACAGTTTAAGTGGCATGTACGCTTGGACTTTGCGAAGGTTAGTTAGTCCTTTTGCCCAGTTTATTGCAGACTTTGATTTAGTCACCAATTATACAAAATCACATATTATGGCCTGTGGTCTCAAACCGTTCAGTGTGCCAACTCGTGCGTTTGATGAGACCGGAATAGAAATGATTAACAATTTTTCCCATCTTGGTGGTTTCTATTGACTCTTTTGGCACCTGCGTACTAATATTTTGAATTGGCTTCTGAAGCTTTGTCGACCGTGGGTGTTTTATTTAATCTACCAAGGCCATCTGGCATCAACTCAATTATATATCTTCTTAGAATATACAAAACCTAGTGCGCCGCTATTGGTGTATATGGAGCAGAGGTTTGCGGCTATGACAAGTGCTCTGCAATTCAGCCTGAGGAGAACTGTCTTTGCAGGCGGCTCCTTTTAGAACAGCCCTCAACATCTTATTATAAATGCTATGAAGATTTAGGCATTCCTTATCTAAAAGATCGAATAGAGTTGGGTCCACTGTCTCTGTGGCTATCTGTATGGCTTAATCCCGAAGCGAGATGGAATCCATCTATCATCAAAGATTGTCTTTCTTGTGACAAAGATCTCAGTATGCCCTGGCTTGCATATGTTCATTAGCAAGCGGAGGGCGGCCATCTTTGTTTGATAATTCATCTTTAAATCTGTACGAAAGACAAAAAAATGTATTGACCTACGTTTTGTGGCGAACAGGCGCACTTCCAAGGAAAACCGGAATTTAGGAGGTTGACTGTAAAGGCCTTTGCCCATCTAAAAACTTGCATTGGCAATAAATCCTATTTATATTTGACACATGGCAAATGGGAAAGGCCACTGCTGGTTCCATTTAGGGCAGGTACCATCAGATATTTGCATTGTTTTCCCCTGGACCATCACGATGAATTATCTACTCATAACAGGTCTGTGTGATGGGGAGTTCAAGCTGTCGTTATTGCATTTTAATGTTTCCTGTAGATTTTAAGCTATTTATCCTAAAATGTTTTTAATCCCACTTTTAAAGACATCTTTGTGTACAATGTAGAGTAGTGCTTAGATTCCTACAGTTATTAAATGATGAGGAAGTGTGTTTCATGGTAGGAGATTGATTCGGACTGAACAACTGCCAGGGGTGGACAACAATACTGCAGACCATTTGAGAACAAATCATCAGGAAACCCATGAGTGGGAGATCAATACCCGTGTTCTCCAGAAGTAATTTATGTGGTGCAGGATACCAGACGTAGCTATGTTCACAACAAACGCAACCAAAAAATATCAAAATGACACAAGAGGTATCTGCAGCTCCCGTTGGTATGGAATGCTTTGCGAAATAGAATGCTCACCATGGTTCTCGTTTTTTTGGGAGATGCCAATACACCCTTCTAAGTTACCATATTAGGCAGGCCTGCTAAGCCGACATGGGAGACAAATTTTACATTTGACCCACAGTCACCTAGTCTTGCCATGTGGCACCTGGGATCTTAGAATTAGTTTATTTCCAACTTCCTGCAGAAGTTGAGAAAGCTAGACATCAAATGTGCAGAGCATGTTCTGCCCCAAAAAGGAAACGCTTTGCAAACGAGTACTGCCATTTTATATCAACAAGCTGCAAGCATCAGCCCACGATTTCATTCAGCATCTACTGGCATTAGCAAAAGCGAGCTGTGTACATCTATTTGGCCACAATTGCAGTTAGCTTACAAAACAAACAAAATGTGTCCATGTTTAAAATAGCAGTCATAAAGGCATTGATGGGGGACGTCTAAAAAGGGTAATTCTCCCAAGACCCCTTCCATTAAATCTTTTAGATTTAACCATGATACCTAATCATCTAATGGTAGCACCTTTTGAATCACTACATTTATGTACAACACACCACATGACAAGGAAAGTGGTATTCTTAGTAGCAATAACATAAATATACAAAATTATTGAGTTGCAAGCTTTGTTAGTGGAAGACAGGGTAGTTCTATGTACATACCCATGTTTTCTACCAAGTTTCATATCTATCAGTCCATCTGCCTGCTGGCTTTTTCACAAATGAACAAGGAGTAACAGAAAGGTCCTTGCCTGCACGTCATGTAGGGAGAGCACTGTGTATTATACTGACCTAAACCTATCAAAGAGGCTTAACACCTATTTGTTGGATCTACACAGCCACCTCAGGGTAAAGCACTTTAAGAAAAATAGGATATAAAAGAGCAAAATTACCACTTCACAGAGTGCCGATTGAAAATTCCAGTTGTAAGAAATGTACCACAATGGCATTATTATTATTATTATTATTATTATTATTATTTGGAGTTTTATATCGCGCACGGTTACCCTTGAGCATCCCAGCGCTATCCATAGATCAACCACCGCCCAACACATGACACATTAGGCTGGGAACAGATGAGTTTTTAATAGTTTGCGGAAGCGCAGAGTGCATTCTTCGAGAACTATGTTAGTTCGCGTATGTAAGACAGCTATACCGTCATCCATCCACAAGTTCACACAACAGTACTACGTGGCTCAACAGAGCAGTAGTGTAAGCAAATGCCATTTTATGTACGGTCACCCCCACGTTTTTCGACTGATGCTGCTGGTTTTTCGACTCTGAGAGTGCATTGAGGCCTGCTAATCAGACCTCCTTTCCAGTGCCCTGATGTAAAGCTTTACCCCAATTGGAAATGGCTAACTTACCTGCAAGTCCCTAGTATATAGTACCTTGGTACCCAGGGCATGTACGTTCAAGGGGTATCCCAGGGATTACAGCACTGGTTGTGCCACCCTGGAGATCCCCCAAGTAAAATGAGTACCCCAGTCTGCCACTGAAGACTAATAGAGCAGCCGTGCACTGTTTTTGTTTTTTTACGTTTTATTGGCATTTTCTGTATTTACGTACGCAACAGCAGTAATGACGGCATTGTTATACACAAAAAAATCTTGCATACTCTACATCTTGGCATGAGATCAGGTAACATCATGGTCTACAATCTCTCCTGTAGCCTCAGAGTCGGTGATGGGTCTAAGGGACCAGTGGTGGGGTAGTGTCAGCATATAGCAAAACATTTTTTTCAAAAAGGGTCCTAGAGAAACTGTATTTAAAGACCAGGCAGTGTCCGCACCCATAAGAGGCAATCTTTGTTGTATGCTGAGATGTTAGGCGTGCTCTCCCTGCTAGCATGATGTCATAGGGGTGGTGGTATGCCAGCAGTAATAAAAACTTAAACAAACCTGGGGTAGAGAACTAGGGTGCACTGTCTCTTTTTATTGCTACCGTTTGGGGGTAGTCGCCTGATTGATGCTTTGTGACAAGGTGGCTAGTTAGGCATGCGCAGGTGGGAGGAGTGGGAGGGAAAGTGCCAGAGATCACCCCTATGAAGATGTAATTACGGTCCGCTCACGGCGGTCAGTTGTGACCTGCCGTGTGACCCGACCCTCTGCAAGTCATCCCGGGCAGTCGCAGGGGCCGCGAGCGCACCTGGGGAACCGGTAGGTTGGGACTCCGGCGTCGTCAGTGTTTCTTGTGTGAAGGAGTGGAGTAACATTTCCCACAGCATAGAAATAGGATGTTTACGAGTTCTCCTAACCTCTTCTGTGCGGAGTATTCCCTCTTCAGCTGCGCCCAACTTCTTAACGGCACACACCCATGCCGCTAGAGGAGGGCCCCCCGGTGTTTTCCAATGCATCGTGATGCATCGCTTGGCAAGGAGAAGCAACAAGGACGCAAAGCGCATTTCCACCTTCATGTTTTTGTGACGTTTGCAGATTCCAAGGGCACTAGCTTCCCATGTGTATAGGTCTGGGAGTCCCGTGACTGTCTTAAGTGTGGTGTGGACTGTTTCCCAGTAGCTGTGGAGCTTCGGGCAATCCCATAGCCTGTGCTGGAATGAGGCATTAGGCTCCGGGCATCTGGGACAGGTGAAGGAACCTCCGGGAAAGTACTTTTGTAACTTTTCGGGGGTAAGATATGCCCGGTATAATATATGCAGCTGTATGTTTTTAAAACGATAGTTCCGGGACACTTTTTAGTGAATTCTAATGCCCGAGTCCATTCCCTATCGTGAAGCGGCCTACAGAAGTCTGTTTCCCATTTCTCCCGGAGGGGTGCAAGGGTGGGTTGCTTAAGGGACCATATGGCTTTATATATCCATGTAACTAAGTGTCACCCGGGGCCCATCTGTAATACTGCATGAATTACCGGGTGAGTAGGGGGTTCTGTTTCTACTTGTTGCCACTGTTTGCGGCAGTCTTCCATGAGCTGCCTATATAGGAGAAACTGTCCCCTAGGGAGGTCAAAGTCTTCTACGAGCGCCTGAAAGGTTTGAAGTTGTTCGTTGAGGTATAGTGAGCCTACGTCCGTCAATGAGTGTACCGACCATGTGCGCAGCATATGCTCCGTGTAGTGTACTCGACCCTTAGGAAACCCCACCAGCGGTAAAAGGGGGAAGTATGGGGGCGCCGCGCAGTCCATTCTATGGATGCACGACAAACAGTCATGTGCTGTCATCACCTGGAGTGGCTTGGTCGGAGGCGGCGCCGCCCCTGGTAGTAGCATTCGGTTGATGGTTGGGATCTGGACTCACCCGGCTGCTGTAAGCAGTTCCCCCTGTGCCCGACCCGCTGTCCAGCGCGATACCCATTGCAGCTGGGCGGCCAGGAAGTAAGCTTCAAAGGACGGCGCAGCTATTCCCCCCTGATCAAGAGGCAGTTGCAGCTTGGCAAGAGCAATGCGCCTGCGCCCGGATTCCCCAGATGAGGGTCCCAAGCAGGGTGTCCAGCTCCTTGAAAAAGGAGCGTGGAGGAACTACCGGGAGGTTAGAGAAGTAGTATAGTAGTCGCGGAACGAGGATCATGTTAACGACTGCTATTTTCCCTGTGACCGCCAATGGGAGATCTTTCCAAAAGTGTATGGAGGATCTGATACTAGCCATCACTCTACTGTAGTTACCCTCATATATGTCCTGAGGTGTGTGATATAGCCGAACTCTCAGGTATCGGACTGCCTGGGGATTCCAGGAGATGTTGACACTACCAAGCCTCAAAGGACACTGGGGCATGGCCTGCACCAGGGGATATATGGTGGATTTGGACCAATTGACTTTGAGTCCCGATACCTCCTCAAAATCCTGCAATACGCGTAGGATAGGGGAGAGATCCGCCGCAATATCGCGGACATAGATGAGCACGTCGTCCGCGTACAATGATACAACATGAGTGGAGTCGGCAATTGGGATTCCCCACCCCTCACCCGCAGCGCAGAGGTGAAACGCCAGAGGTTCCATCGCCATGGCGAAGAGCAGGGGTGCCCCTACGGACCGGGAACGGGGCGGAAATGAGGGGTCCTGGCCACGCTCTAGAGGTGGGCGTGGAATATATGAGCTTGGTGTACGCCTGGAGGCGAGGCCCTATCCCCATGCAACGCAGGGCCTGAAACAAATACAGCCATGAGAGGGTATCAAATGCTTTTTCCAGGTCCAAAACCAGGCACGCCGCTCGGGGGAAGCGATCTTGTATCTGGTCCTGTACATGGGACAGTCGCCGTATATTGTGGGAAGTGTTCCTGCCCGGCACGATCCCGTTCTGATCCGGGTGGATCAGTTTTGTGAGGACCGTGGCATACCTGTCCGCCAGGATCTTCCCGTAGATTTTATAGTCCGCGGGCAACAGAGCTATGGGCCGATAAGAGCCCAGTTGGTGGGGGTCCCTCTCCGGTTAGAGGAGGGACACTATAACCGGCTCGCACATGGACTGGGGTAACGCGCCGTCATCGAGGGCCGCTTGAAATTGGGTCACTAGTTGAGGCACTAGTTGGGGTGCAAAGGTGCGATAGAACTCCAGCGGAAGGCCGTACAAACCGGGGGCCCTGCAGGTGGCCAACGCCCCCATCGCCTGTTTGATTTCAGTCACACCGATGGGCTCGTCAAGGTCCTGTTGGTCACTGCGGTCTAGACAAGGCAGCTGATGTCGACTCAGGAATTGGGTAAGGATTTCCGCTTGTAACGGAGCGGGGCTTGTGTATAACAGTGCATAATGCCTTTGGAAGGCCTCTAAAATGGAGGCTTGCGAGCGGAGGAAAGTGTCCGGGCCACTGCGGATGGTCGTAATTAGCGGGAGGGTCGGATCTTGTTTGACAAGCCATGCTAAAAGCGTGCCCACCCTATCTCCTTCTTTGTGCACCCGGGCAGCATACGCCACAAAGTTATACCGTCGCAGACACGCCAGCGCCTCCTCGTACGCAGTGTTGGCGCCAGCAATTTGAGCCGGCGTGGACTTGTCTGGGTTTGTCTCCTTCGTGAGTACGGCCAGAGTTTGCTCTGTGTTTTGGATGTCACGTTCTAGGACCTGACGAACCCCTGTGATGTGTTGAATACATATGCCCCGTATGACAACTTTAAAGGCGTCCCATTCCATTGTGCGTGTGGTGGCCGTACCAGTGTTCTCTTGGAAATAGTTACGAATGTGCTCCGCCTGCGTCTGTGTAAAAACCGGGTCATCTAAACAGTCCTTGGGGAGGCGCCAGGTGGGAATAGGGGAGCGGGGTGGGCGCCAATGAAGCGTGATTGTGTGGGCGTCACGGTCCGACAGGATCCTACCTAGGTAATCGGAATCAGAGATGACAGGCAGGAGAGTGGGAGAGCAAAGGAAGCTGTCCAACCGCACCTTGAGTTCATGGGGCACAGAGTGAAATGAGTAGAGCCTGGTGGTGGGGTTTCGTGAGCGCCAGACATCCGTCAGGGACCAATGCGCTGCCCATGTCACAAATCGTTTCACCTGCACTGTAATGGAGGATGCTGGGTGGGGGCGATATGATCTATCCAGTGCTGTGTTTTGCACGCAATTGTAGTCCCCTCCCGAGATCCAGGGGGCTGGTGTATATGTACTGAGAGGGAGGGAGAGCGTTTCCCAGAATTTATTTTGGTCTGCATTGGGTCCGTATATACTCCCCAGCAGCACTGGCTGACCGTCTAGTAATCCCTGTAGGAGGGCGAAGCGTCCATCGGGGTCGATGGTTCGGGATTGTTCTTGGAATGGGACGCCAGGCCGTATCCAAATAAGGGCACCTCGGGCATAAGCTGAATATGTGGTGGCACATAGGATTCCCCTACATCGCTTGTGCAGTTTCATTACTTCCCCTGAGGTGAGGTGCGTCTCCTGGAAAAATGCGATCTGCGCATGATGGCGCTTAAGGTATGCGTACACTGAGTATCGCTTGCGTGCGGTATGCATGCCTCGCACGTTCAGTGTGAGGATAGTGATGGTGCCTTTATGTGCCATCGACATGTATGCGGGTCAAGAGGGGATGAAGGGGCGCTTGGGCTGCCCTGTAAGCCTCGAGTTCTGATACGCCCCTCAGGTGCCTGCGCAGTTTGGACGCCTGAGCAATCATTCGGCTGCGTGATAGCGGGGACACAGTGCAATGTGGGTGTGCGCGGTGGGAGGGAAAAACTGGGGTGGGGAAAAAACAGCCCCAATACAAGGGACCTATCGTCAACGGCGATACGTCCAAACTAGCTCTTGATTGGTGTGAGAGCATGAACCTTTTGCGGGGGTGGCAGTACGTGCTCGCGAGATATCTCTGTGCGTGGGCTATTTATGCTATTTATGGTCGCCTGTCGACCTGTGTGAGTCTGTGAGGGCAAATGTAGTGCCAGAATTACGCATGGGCCCTAGTGTAAAGCGAAACCATGCGTTCCACTGAGGGGGAGAAACAACCCCCCGTTACCTCCAGAGTACACCATAATTTCAGTTAGATCAGATCATCAGCAGAACGCGGGGTGACCACTGGGAGGGCCACCGACCCCGCACCGGATTGTGTCTCCTCACTGTCCTCTTCCTCCTCCGAAGAAAAAAGGTGTGGAGCTCGTTCTATGTCCGTCGCAGGGGAGGTGGGCAGGAGGATTGCCGCTGCCTTCAGAGCTCTGCGTCGCACCAGAACAATTTGCTGCAGGTCAGGTGATTGCAGAGTGTGCGTGAGTGATTTGGTACCTCCCTGCCGGCTGCGACGCTGTGATCGGCGCACTCTGGGACCTGATGCCTTCGTATGTTGGCCCTGGGCGTTCCCAGCATCGCGACCTGTGGTACAGTTCTTGTCTGCCCAGTCGTGCGCCTCTTCCGCAGACGTAAAAAAGTGAGAGGTGCCATCGAGGATGACTTTAAGGCGGGCAGGGAACAACAGGGAGTATTGAATACTGTTCGTTCACAAACGTCGCTTCACCGCCTGGAAGGATGATCTTTGTCTTTGGACGGTCTGAGAGTAGGCTGGGAAAAGCATAATGACTTTGTTTTCAAAGCGAAGTGGTCCAGCCTGACAGACCACTCTCAGAACTGCATCCCGGTCTCGAAAGTGAAGAAATTTCGCCAGCATTGGACGCGGCAGAGCACCTGGCAAGGGCCGTCGCGCAGGAACGCGGTGGGCCCTTTCTATGGAGAAAAACTCTGTCCGTTCTGCATTAGGGGTAAAGGATTTTGTCCAAGCCTCCATGTATCCCACTGCGTCGGTCCCTTCGATTCCTTCGGGTAGGCCAGGAACACCTATGTTACAGCGTCTCGACCGTCCCTCCAGGTCGTCAATGCGCTCTTCCATGGTGGATACGCGGCCAATCAGAGTTCGTATCAAGTCCTGGTGCGCCTGCACTTCGGGTTGCATGGAGGAGACCATTTTCTCATTGTCCGACACCTTTTCAGCTAGTTTACGGTGGTCAACGTGAAGGAGACTGATGTCCGTCGTCAGGGTGCCCAACTGTTGCTCCATGGACACCCTAGAGTGTTCTATGGCCGTCAGCACTCTGTCCAACTTGTCTGAGAGGGAGTGGTCCGTTGCCGCTGTGGTGTCTTTGGTGGTGGTGGGGTGATTACTAGTGGGGGCGTCTGAGGTGGCCCGCTGGGACACTGCCGGTGCCCTGGGTTTCCCCATGTCAGCTGCGGTGTCGTGGTGGCACTGGGCAAGCGCTATTGTCTCTGTGGGCATCGCGCCTCTGCGCGGTGTGGTCGGGCGCTATCTTGTGCCCCCTACGAGAGGGAGTGGATGGGGCAAGGAGGCTGAGTCCCAGGCAGGAGGAGTCTTCAGGCGTTGCTGGGGGATCCCATTGGGCAGGCCGTGTGTAGCCTCGCTGGGGGACCGCTGTGCCTATTCTGGGTAGTCCTGCCCAGTATCTTCCACGGTCCCCCCACCTACCACGCCGCCGTATTGTTGCTGCCCCCTGTTGTAGGCACATTCACTTTGTCAGTGCAGAGAGGGTGGGCCTTCACCCCGGTGGCAGACCAGCCCCTCGAGGGTCCCCTTCGCGTTCAAGGCAACCTGTGCTGCAGGGCGCCACCCAGTGTGTACCTTGGTCGTCTTTAAGAAGTATGTGCTGCGGGCGCCATGTTGAGGTCAGGCAGGCCTCATGAGCAGTCCTGGCGGGCTCCGGGTGATGTCGCGGGCTCCTTCAGTGCTGTGCTGCAGAGATGGGGCCAAATCTAGTGGTTGGCGAGCAGGTAGGGGGAGTCCTGCCCACGAGCACTGGGGATCAGTCCCTCGAAGTATCACCGGGGCTCAGGAGCAGCACATAAGCACCATCTTGGAGTCAGGCCAGCCGTTCTTGTTTTCCCCCTTCTTCTCGAGGACTCAGGCACAGGCAAGGTCCTTCCTGCCCTAATGAGTCTGCTAGGCCTCACCTGTCAATGCGTGTCGTTGGTGGTATGTTCTTGCCGCAACTGCAGATGTTGCCCAGTCTGGTTCCGGCCCCCAGGGAGACTTGCGAGGCCAATTGCGTGGGCGCCGACGCGTCATGGTGACTCCCGCCTACCGGACCATCACCTGTGCCTTTGGGTGTGATTGCGGCACCAGCAGGGGCTCCATCGGGGGTCTTGTAGGTATTTGCGGCTTGTCGCCAGCGTCAGGGCCTCTGCGCTGCGGGCGGGGTGGGGGAGGAGGGGCCGGTCCCCTCGATGCGTGTCCCCAGGCCCAGGAACCACAGCGCTTTCCAACTGGGGCTGCGTTCCTCCGACCTCACGTTTGAGGGAATTGCTGGGTGCCGAGAGTTCGCCCGCAAGGGCTTCAGGGCTGCGACGAAATCAAGTGGTGAGGCGGGAGCCCGCAGGGGGAGCGAGCGCCATCTTGCCTTCTGTGCCGCTTCACTGCTCTGCAAGGCTGCTTTCTGACTCTGCGGGTCCACGATTCCACCGTCGGGGCTCGCACCGAATGCCCCTCACATTCCGGTGTTGATTGGTGCATGCAGGTGCCAACTGGGCACAACATAAATGGGCGAGGTGACAGCCCGTACACGGAGCCACAGCAGAGCGCGTCCCCCATGGTAGCCATCTTGGCCACGCCCCGAGCAGCCGTGCACTGTTAACCCGACTATGCCATTGAAACCAATGGCAATGCGACCACTTCCCTGGTACATCTGTGCAAGTCACCCCTCTGGCAGGCCTACCAAGTCCTAAGGCAGGGAGCGACATATGACATAGACAGGACATGCCCTGGCAGTAAACACACAAAACTACAGTTTTTACTGTGGAAAGACTTGATTGCCCAGTCGGCGAGCACGGAATTACATGCTGACCCACAGCTGTGCTAACTCATTAACAGTGCAACTAAAGTGTACACTCCAAGGTATCATAAAACTCGTTACATTAAGCTCGACTTGTATCTTAAGTTGAAATTAATGTAACTTGTTGCGCAAGGTAGCTTGAGCACATGGGGTAAGACATGGATCCCACAGTTCGAAAACGGTATGGCACAGGAGCCAATTACTAATGAACTACCCTGGATATGGGAGGGTATTGTTCATTTGCGGAGAAAGACACTGGATATCACAGCGTATATGCAATTCCTTACATGAATAGAAATTTGAATTGCAAAAATTAGCTCTGATGAAATCCACTGAAGCTGGACGAAATGCGTTGGCTGTTTTTTTATCACAAAAGAAGAATAAAGGAATTTAACATTAACAACATTGGATGGACCCAATCATTTATGAAACTTGAACTTGGTGGTGCAATCCACAGTTGCGATAAACTTGTTGCAGTATGCAGTTCTGGCAAAGCTAAAAACATGTTGCCTTTAACACTCCTGTGCCTTAGGTGGTAGCCCTGAGATAGCCACACCTACAGGGTTGGCTAGGGTGGTCTGAACACCGGTAGAGGGGTCTAGCCATCTTGGAGTAGGCAGAATTGATCATCCTGGGATAGCCAGTTGCCACACTCCTCAGGAAGTGGTCCCCCGGTGGGAGGAAACCTTGTAGCCCATTGGCTACTAACCGCATCTTGTGCTGAAGGCATCTTCTGAGCATGAGTGGGACACCTGGCACCCAGATCTCAATCGACTTGGAAGAAGGACTAAAGAAAGACTGCCCTGCTGCACCAAAGAACAGCAAAGAGAGGCTGCACCATCGAAGACTGCACCTGGTGGCTAGTGAAGAGACGGACTGTGCCTGCCATGTCTTGCTCCAGGGAAAGTTGTCTCCAGAGCCCAGACAAGTCACGAGAACTTCAAGGGCCAGCTGACTGGCCTCCTGTTTGCATCACAGGGAAACAACAGCTGAAGAAGCCTGCTGGCGCAAGTTGGTAGCCCAAAGTCTTCATGCCATTACTGTGAGAAGTTGGCCTGGTATATGATGCTCACTAGTTAAAGTGATCACCTTGTACCATGCCAAGCAACCCTTATGGTGTGGTTGTAAGTCAACCTTTTCGGACTAGCTGCTCTAGTGGTAGCGTAGGCTAAGCAGTCTTTGAGGCTAAACTCGTGAAGCGTGTTAAGCCAGCTGTTTTACCAAAGGTAACTCCCTTTTATACCAATGAAAGGACACCACACAGATATATATTCAAAATATATATGTATTTATTTCTCAAAGTAACCCCTAGTCTCTTTATGAGCACAGGAGCACAAATCGTCAAACAAGATTACCGTAGAATACACAGAAGTTGCACTTTATATGGATAGGCCCTGGTGGCCGCTCGAACCATATACTAAAATAGTGGTATAAGTACCACGAACAGAAAAGGGAAAAGGCCTAGGGCCTCTAGAATCGCTGGGCCTACAAGGAGCTAACTTCAGTTAGTGACCAGGAGGTCCACGGGTGGCGTGTGCAGAGCAAATAGTCACACGCGTGTTCCCATAGGTTTCAATGGGTGCGTAAAAAGTACAAAGTTACTGCAAAGAGGATCTTCCGGATGGACTAGGAACTCAAGATTTGGAACACAGGCACTAGAGATGTAATACTACACTTGGGCACAGGAGTGCCAGCTTTACCTCACCCACAGGAAGCGGGTGCATAGGCCTCGAAGTGCGTCGGGTTTCTTCTATCTGTTCCGTGGAGCCTGAAGACAAAGATGCTGCAGGCGGTCGGTCCGGGAGAGATGCGGTGGATCCAAGAGTGGATCGGAGATGTTGAAGACCTGTAAGCAGAGGGGACAGTGTTCACAGTCACTAGCCAGTGACCAGCGTGGCACCAGGTGGGTACCAGGCAATGTCGGGTGCAAACAGGAAGAAAGGTGTAGCTTGTCTCTGCAGCCACGTGGTCCCTGGAGGTCGACGACGTCCAGGAGTCGGTTCACGAGCTGTCCCACGCAGGCTCTCGCTGTCGGCGGTGTCGGCGACTTGATCGAAGCAAACAAGCCTTGGCAAAAGCAATTGTTGTAGGAGATGAAATAAGCTGATGGTTCTGACCAGCAAGGTCAGAGGGACTGCTCCTTTGGAGGGGAGCAAGGGCCAGTCTGGAGCAACCAGACCAGCGGTGTATTTCGTAAAGTTCGTCGCCAAGATGGCTACTAGCCAGCGGGCCAGCAACCGGTTAGGCGCGTCGAGTGGCAAAATGCAGAAGGGCCCCACGCAGATCGTGGAGATGCTGGAGGGCTCACCTTTGGTGCAGATGCTGCTCGAGGGTTGGGCTTCTCAGATCCCAAAGCACAATTGGAGGGAGCCTCGGTTGTTGCACTTGTCAGCTTGTCGTGGTCGTTCCAAGATGGCTTGCTCCACGTGTCTCGTTGCCTCCACGGGTCTCCTCTTTTCAGGGACTGTGGATCGGGCGGTGAGAGGTCTGGAGGTCCAGGTCTTGTCAGTCTCTGGGCTCGGGCTCCGGCGGGAGGCGGCGGCAAAGCGGACGTTGATTCGCTGGATGGTGCTTGCGTTAGCAAGGTGGTCACTCCCTGACCACAGGGGAGATTTTCTTCAGTCTTCTGTGCAGCAGAATGTCGAAGTTCCCGTCTTCTTCTTAGTTTCAAGTTGATTCCAGGATGTCTGAAGTCTTAGGACACAGCTCCTACCTTTAAGCGGATTCTAGGGGCCGGACTACCTGCTAGGTCCCTCCCTATGGGTGGGACCAGGAAGGGGGGTGGTTACACCCCCAATCCTTTGTCCAGCTCGCCCCAGGCCCGGGACTGGTCTGCCCTAGGACCGGTTTGAACTGGCATATGCACCGAGGCTCCTTGTGAGCCACAGGCATGTCTGGTTTCTTTCAAGCCTTACCTGACCAATACACAAAATCCTGTCTGGGGTGGTGCATGCACCTCCCCTGGCAGGAAACCCTTTGTCCACACCTCCCAAGCTGGAAGGACTCCCAGCAGCAGGAGGGCAGACTTGTGTCTGTGGTGGCAGCATCCATTTTGTGGAGCTGAGGCTATGTCTGATTTTACCCGGGTTTCAGGTACTGTACATGTCGTGTCCCTCTAGAAGGGTGGAATGCTAACCCCGTCGCCAGAATTGGCGAGGGGTTAGTATTCCAATTCGTATGACACCTTACTCGACATGTTTTGATAAAGCCAAACCAAAGATAGCATTTAACCGCGAGGTTCATAATGCACTTAAGAGTATATGGTATGACAATATCTGGGAACAGTAGAAGGAAGTTGTTCCGACCACTGCAGACAGGCTCAGCTCATGCCAGAGCACCATCTCACATGGAACCAAGCACTCTGCCTTCAGGATTGTTAAGGCCTGCCAAAGGAGTGACTTATAGGTTACCAGGTGTCCCATTTAAGGTTAGGTATAGGTATACTACACCTAAGTAAGAGGTGATTACACCAACTTACCCCAGCTGAGTGATCAGCCAGTTGTGTCAGATTGTTAGGCCAAGCCTGGGGTGGCATAATACATGCTTCAGCCCCTGGCAGGCCTTGGGTACACCAATGCCCTGGGTACCTAGTGTACACTGGTACAGGGGCTGACAGGGTGATCCACTTCCAATTGGTTATGCACCTAGGGTGCATAGTGTAAATTTAGTAGAGAGAACAGCAGGCTGGGGGTCTGATTGGCAGGCCCACAGCCTCAATATGTCAAAAACCAGTGAAGCAAAAAGCAAAAATTTGGGGTGACCATAGGATAGCAGACCCTACTCTCCTACACAACCCCCCCCCCCCCCAAATGCTGGGACATTAAACTAGCCTTGACCAGTCTCGTCTTCATGTCCTAAGTGGAAGTACCTGGAGAGACCATCTGCATTCCCATGGTCAGTACCTGGCCGGTGCTCCACTGTAAAGTCCATCCCCTGTAGGGAAATGGACCACCTAAGCAGTTTGGGGTTTTCACCCTTCATCTGATTTAGCCACAAGAGGGGCTTATGGTCGGTCTGAATCTTGAAGTGAGTGCCAAACAAGTATGGCCTCAGCTTCTTCAGGGCCCACACCACAGCAAAGGCCTCCCTCTCAATAGCTGACCAATTCTTCTCTCTGGGGGTCAACCTTCTGCTAATAAAAGCAATGGGTTGGTCTTGACCATCTACATTAAGTTGTGACAGCACAGCTCCCACACCCAACTCAGAAGCATCTGTTTGGACAATAAACTCTTTGGAGTAGTCAGGACTTTTCAGGATAGGTGCAGAGCACGTGGCCTCCTTCAGGTCATCAAATGCCTTTTGACAGCTTACTGTCCACTGAACCTTTTTGGGCATCTTCTTGGATGTCAGATCATTAAGAGGAGTCACAATGGACCCATAGTTCTTAACAAACTTCCTGTAGTACCCAGTCAAGCCCAAGAAAGCTCGAACTTGAGTCTGGGTGGTTGGAGGAGACCAGTCCTTGATGGATTGTATCTTACTCTCCAGTGGTTGAACTTGGCCTCCACCTACAAGGTGGCCCAAATATACAACCTTACTCTGCCCTATCTGGCACTTAGTAGCCTTGATAGTGAGGCCTGCCCTTGGCAGAGCCTCAAGAGCCTTCTTCAGGTGGATCAGGTGATCCTCCCAGGTGGAGCTAAAGACAGCAATGTCATCAAGATATGCTGCGCAAAAGTCATCCAACCCAGTAAGGACTTGGTTCACCAGCCTTTGGAAGGTGGCAGGTGCATTCTTCAGACCAAAGGGCATCACCACAAACTGGTAGTGCCCACCTGGGGTTGAGAATGCTGTTTTGGCCTTAGACTCCTCAGCTAATCTGATTTGCCAATAGCCAGCTGTTAAGTCAAATGTGCTCAAAAACTTTGCAGAAGCTAGTTTGTCTATGAGCTCATCTGCCCTTGGAATAGGGTGTGCATCTGTCCTGGTGACAGCATTGAGTCCTCTGTAATCCACACAGAACCTCATCTCTCTCCTGCCATCTTTGGTGTGAGGTTTGGGGACCAGAACCACTGGGCTAGCCCAGGGGCTCTCTGAGGGTTCAATGACACCTAATTCCAGCATTTTATGTACCTCAGCCTTTATACAGTCCCTTACGTGGTCAGGTTGTCTGTAAAGCTTGTTCTTTACAGGCAGACTGTCACCAGTGTCCACCACATGGGTACACCAGTCAGTTTGACTAGGTATTAAGGAAAACATATGTGAAAATGATTGTAGAACCTGTCTACATTCAGTCTGCTGATGGGCAGTGAGGTTGCCTCCAAGGGTCACTCCTTCAACTGAGCCATCTTCAGGGTTCTGAGACAACAGGTCTGGGAGAGGGTCACTCTCTTCCTCCTGTCCCTCATCTGTAGCCATGAGCAAGCCCATGTCTGCCCTGTCAACATATGCTTTAAGCCTGTTAACATGGAGTACCCTGTGGGGACTCCTGGGAGTTCCTAGGTCTACCAAGTAGGTGACCTCTCCCTTCTTTTCCAGGATTGTATGGGGTCCAGACCATTTGTCTTGGAGTGCTGCTGGGGCCACTGGCTCCAACACCCATACCTTCTGTCCTGGCTGAAACTCAACCAAGACAGCCTTTTGGTCATGCCAAGCTTTCTGTAAGGCCTGGCTTGCCTCAAGGTTTTTGGATGCCTTCTCCATATACTCAGCCATCCTGGAGCGGAGACCAAGTACATAGTCCACTATGTCTTGTTTAGGCTTTTTGAGAGGTAACTCCCATCCTTCCTTCACTAAACACAGTGGGCCTCTTACAGGGTGCCCAAACAACAATTCAAAGGGGCTGTAGCCAACCCCCTTTTGTGGGACCTCTCTGTAAGCAAACAGAAGGCAGGGTAGAAGGATGTCCCATCTTCGCCTGAGCTTTTCAGGTAATCCTTTGATCATACCCTTTAGGGTCTTGTTGAATCTCTCAACAAGCCCATTGCATTGTGGGTGATAAGGGGTGGTGAACTTGTAGTTGACACCACATTCCTTCCACATAGCTGTCACGTATCCTGACATAAAGTTGGTACCTCTGTCAGATACTACCTCCTTAGGAAACCCCACTCTGGAGAATACTCCCAGCAGGGCCCTGGCCACAACAGGTGCTGTAGTGGTCCTAAGGGGAATTGCCTCTGGATACCTGGTGGCATGATCCACTACCACCAGTATAAATCTGTGCCCAGATGCAGTGGGAGGATCCATGGGACCCACTATATCTATTCCCACTCTTTCAAAGGGGACCCCCACCACAGGTAGTGGTATTAGGGGGGCCTTTGTTGTGCCACCTGATTTGCCACTGGCTTGGCAGGTCACACAGGAGCGACAAAACTCCTTTGTATCTTCATTCATATGAGGCCAGTGAAAGTGAGGGACAAGCCTGTCCCAAGTCTTGTTCTGGCCTAAGTGTCCTGCTAAAGGAATATCATGGGCCAAGGTAAGAAGGAAGCCCCTAAATTGCAGAGGTATAACCAACCTCCTGGTAGCACCAGGCTTGGGGTCTCTAGCCTCTGAATAAAGGAGCCCTTCATCCCAATACACTTTATGGGTACCTTGAGCATTCCCAGCAGCCTCAGCAGCAGCCAGCTGTCTGAGGGGTTCAAGAGAGGGACAGGATAACTGAGCCTGCCTCAAGTCAGCCCTTGAAGGTCCCCCTGTCCCCAGAAACTCAACCTGATCAGGTTCCAGCTCTTCAGGGACAGTTCCTTCAGGGTCCTCTAGATCAGCTTCCTGGGAAGGCTGATCATCACTCTGAGGCAGGGGGGAAGGCACAGCCTTGACCCTCCTGTTCTTCTTCTTGGTAGGTGCTTAGTCCATTGTTCCAGGATCCAAGACCTGAGGTTCAGTGAGGCACTTTTTGGCCTGTGACCTGGTCACAGCAAGGACATGTGATGATATACCTAACATCTCTGCATGAGTCCTGTACTCCACTTCTGACCATAGAGAACTCTCTAGGTCATTGCCCAACAAACATTCTACTGGGAGGTCTGCACTAACCACAACCCTTTTGAGGCCAGTTACCCCTCCCCATGAGAAGTTAACAACTGCCACACTATGTGAAGTAGTGGCATTGCTGGCATTGGTCACCAGGTAATTCTCACCTGGTATGTACTGTCCAGGGTCCACAAAGCCTGGTGTCACCATAGTGACACTGGCACATGTGTCCCTGTAGGCTTGAGCCACTTTTTCGTTAATTAAAGGAGTCTGTCTGTACTTGCCCAGGTTACTGGGGCTCACAGTCAGGGACAAATCAATGTCCCCATCACAGATCAAGACTGCCTGTGTCAGGGTTCTGTCTAAGTCAGAATCTCCTTCAGTTCCCATAGTGATTCCCACTACACCCTTTGTCTGGGGACCAACACTGCTAACAGTAGTACTGGGAGCAGGTGCCTTAGGGGCAACAGTGTTGGGGGCTCCACCCTTCTTACAATCACTGGTCCAGTGAGTTGTATTCTTGCAATGATTGCACCAGGGTTTCTTTTGACCTTCTTTCTTCTTTCCCTTAGTTTGTTGTTGGGACCCACCCTCCTTAGCAGTAGTTTGGGGCCCTGTTGAAGACTTCTGGTCTTTAGATTTCTGATCTCCACCCTTTTGGTCTGTTTTCTTCTGATCGCCCCCTTGGCCCTGGTTCTGGTTCTTTTGCTTAACCCTGGTTCTGACCCATTTGTCTGCCTTCTTTCCCAATTCTTGGGGAGAGGTCAGATCAGAGTCAACCAAGTGTTGATGCAGTTGCTGGTTTTGACAGTTATTTAAAATCTGTTCTCTCATCATCAAATTATACAATCCTGTAAAATCAGATACCTTACTTCCCAGCAACCAACCCTCCAAAGCCTTAGTGGCACATTCAATGTATTCAGACCAGTCCTGAGTCTGTGTCTTTTGGGTGTCTCTGAACATTAACCTGTACTGTTCAGTGGTTAAGCCTAACCCATCAACCAGAACACTCTTCAGGACTCTGTAATTTCTGACATCCTCTTCTCTAACAGTGAGGAGTCTGTCTCTGCCTCTTCCTTCAAAGGACAGCCAGAGGATTGCTGCCCACTGGTCTTCAGGAACCTGCTGTACTTTGCAGGCTCTCTCAAGAGCAGTTATCCATTTGTGGATGTCATCCCCACTTTTGTAGGGGGGCACAACCTTAGACAGGTTCCTATTATCAAAGACCCTATCTTTGTCCTTAGGGACAATGCTGCCACCAGTGGGTATAGACCCACTCTCTCTAGGTTGCCTAGCTTTGTTCAGTTTCTCTTCCATCAGGGCTACTTCTAGCTCCTGCTTCCTGATCCTCAGATGGGCTTCCTGCATTCTGGCCTCATGTTCCCTCCTCTGAGGGGTGGTCATCCTTTTCCTGGAGTGACCTTGAGAGCCTCTAGAGGCATGAGAAGCATTAGAGTCACCTGAGCGATTCCTTTGCCTCCCAAGCCCCTGGTTAAGTCAACTGGGGAGATCCAATGGGATGGTCTCATTGTCAGTCCCCAATAGCCTTAGTTTAGCTGGGCCAAGTATAACACTTGGCACTGGGCTAGTTCTCCCTTCATCATCACTTCTCTCTGTATCCTCCCCACTTTCCTCCTCTGTAGTATGGTTCTCATCTAAGGGATGGCTATTGGAAAGGGGTACTTATGTAGCATCTTCAGAAGGGGGGCCTCCTGTTCCTGACCCTAAGGGGGCTAACTGGGAAGCTTTCTTGAGCTCTCTCTGATTTTCATCATTTTGCAAGAGTTCTCTGAGCTCAGCAGAGGTAGGGTTCTTGGGCTGTTTAAGGCCTCTAAGAGTTGCCAAATGCCTGAGCTCATTCTGGTTAAGGGTAGCAAAGATGGATGGTGCCCTCTGGGGGTCACTCTCAACAGAGATAGGTACAGTGGACCCCTCTGCCCCAGCCATTGCTCTTAAGTGTGGGTGGATGTGTTGCAATCTACCTACACTTGGGTTTACCTACTAAACCTATCTAGTAGTTGTAGTCAGGGTGTGCTACTCCCTTTGCTCTACAACAACTAAGTTCAGTAGAACTTATGTATATCTAATCTTGTTTTATATGTACCTACAGGTACCTATGTGATCTTTCAATTGGTAACCAAGAGATTACAATGGTAAAACACAGCAAGCTCAAATCCAACCGCTGCTCACCAATGTGAGAAGTTGGCCTGGTATATGATGCTCACTAGTTAAAGTGATCACCTTGTACCATGCCAAGCAACCCTTATGGTGTGGTTGTAAGTCAACCTTTTCGGACTAGCTGCTCTAGTGGTAGCGTAGGCTAAGCAGTCTTTGAGGCTAAACTCGTGAAGCGTGTTAAGCCAGCTGTTTTACCAAATGTAACCCCCTTTTATACCAATGAAAGGACACCACACAGATATATATTCAAAATATATATGTATTTATTTCTCAAAGTAACCCCTAGTCTCTTTATGAGCACAGGAGCACAAATCGTCAAACAAGATTACCGTAGAATACACAGAAGTTGCACTTTATATGGATAGGCCCTGGTGGCCGCTCGAACCATATACTAAAATAGTGGTATAAGTACCACGAACAGAAAAGGGAAAAGGCCTAGGGCCTCTAGAATCGCTGGGCCTACAAGGAGCTAACTTCAGTTAGTGACCAGGAGGTCCACGGGTGGCGTGTGCAGAGCAAATAGTCACACGCGTGTTCCCATAGGTTTCAATGGGTGCGTAAAAAGTACAAAGTTACTGCAAAGAGGATCTTCCGGATGGACTAGGAACTCAAGATTTGGAACACAGGCACTAGAGATGTAATACTACACTTGGGCACAGGAGTGCCAGCTTTACCTCACCCACAGGAAGCGGGTGCATAGGCCTCGAAGTGCGTCGGGTTTCTTCTATCTGTTCCGTGGAGCCTGAAGACAAAGATGCTGCAGGCGGTCGGTCCGGGAGAGATGCGGTGAATCCAAGAGTGGATCGGAGATGTTGAAGACCTGTAAGCAGAGGGGACAGTGTTCACAGTCACTAGCCAGTGACCAGCGTGGCACCAGGTGGGTACCAGGCAATGTCGGGTGCAAACAGGAAGAAAGGTGTAGCTTGTCTCTGCAGCCACGTGGTCCCTGGAGGTCGACGACGTCCAGGAGTCGGTTCACGAGCTGTCCCACGCAGGCTCTCGCTGTCGGCGGTGTCGGCGACTTGATCGAAGCAAACAAGCCTTGGCAAAAGCAATTGTTGTAGGAGATGAAATAAGCTGATGGTTCTGACCAGCAAGGTCAGAGGGACTGCTCCTTTGGAGGGGAGCAAGGGCCAGTCTGGAGCAACCAGACCAGTGGTGTATTTCGTAAAGTTCGTCGCCAAGATGGCTACTAGCCAGCGGGCCAGCAACCGGTTAGGCGCGTCGAGTGGCAAAATGCAGAAGGGCCCCACGCAGATCGTGGAGATGCTGGAGGGCTCACCTTTGGTGCAGATGCTGCTCGAGGGTTGGGCTTCTCAGATCCCAAAGCACAACTTGGAGGGAGCCTCGGTTGTTGCACTTGTCAGCTTGTCGTGGTCGTTCCAAGATGGCTGGCTCCACGTGTCTCGTTGCCTCCACGGGTCTCCTCTTTTCAGGGACTGTGGATCGGGCGGTGAGAGGTCTGGAGGTCCAGGTCTTGTCAGTCTCTGGGCTCGGGCTCCGGCGGGAGGCGGCGGCAAAGTGGACGTTGATTCGCTGGATGGTGCTTGCGTTAGCAAGGTGGTCACTCCCTGACCACAGGGGAGATTTCCTTCAGTCTTCTGTGCAGCAGAATGTCGAAGTTCCCGTCTTCTTCTTAGTTTCAAGTTGATTCCAGGATGTCTGAAGTCTTAGGACACAGCTCCTACCTTTAAGCGGATTCTAGGGGCCGGACTACCTGCTAGGTCCCTCCCTATGGGTGGGACCAGGAAGGGGGATGGTTACACCCCCAATCCTTTGTCAAGCTCGCCCCAGGCCCGGGACTGGTGTGCCCCAGGACCGGTTTGAACTGGCATATGCACCGAGGCTCCTTGTGAGCCACAGGCATGTCTGGTTTCTTTCAAGCCCTACCTGACCAATACACAAAATCCTGTCTGGGGTGGTGCATGCACCTCCCCTGGCAGGAAACCCTTTGTCCACACCTCCCAAGCTGGAAGGACTCCCAGCAGCAGGAGGGCAGACTTGTGTCTGTGGTGGCAGCATCCATTTTGTGGAGCTGAGGCTATGTCTGATTTTACCCGGGTTTCAGGTACTGTACATGTCGTGTCCCTCTAGAAGGGTAGAATGCTAACCCCGTCGCCAGAATTGGCGAGGGGTTAGTATTCCAATTCGTATGACACCTTACTCGACATGTTTTGATAAAGCCAAACCAAAGATAGCATTTAACCGCGAGGTTCATAATGCACTTAAGAGTATATGGTATGACGATATCTGGAAACAGTAGAAGGAAGTTGTTCCGACCACTGCAGACAGGCTCAGCTCATGCCAGAGCACCATCTCACATGGAACCAAGCACTCTGCCTTCAGGATTGTTAAGGCCTGCCATAGGAGTGACTTATAGGTTACCAGGTGTCCCATTTAAGGTTAGGTATAGGTATACTACACCTAAGTAAGAGGTGATTACACCAACTTACCCCAGCTGAGTGATCAGCCAGTTGTGTCAGATTGTTAGGCCAAGCCTGGGGTGGCATAATACATGCTTCAGCCCCTGGCAGGCCTTGGGTACACCAATGCCCTGGGTACCTAGTGTACACTGGTACAGGGGCTGACAGGGTGATCCACTTCCAATTGGTTATGCACCTAGGGTGCATAGTGTAAATTTAGTAGAGAGAACAGCAGGCTGGGGGTCTGATTGGCAGGCCCACAGCCTCAATATGTCAAAAACCAGTGAAGCAAAAAGCAAAAATTTGGGGTGACCATAGGATAGCAGACCCTACTCTCCTACAATTACCATCGCCTTCGTCATACAGCACCAAGGACCACGGCCCGATGCAGAGTTGCACCCAAGTTTGCTGAGCCCGGTGTGCTGTCGGAGAGTTGCTGGGACACTAAGAAGGTGTGTTATCAACCCCAAGGATTGGTTTGTGACCGCGCCATCGGGTGACAGGTAATCCAGTAACAAAAGGACTTCGGTCTGACTGGAGAGGACTTCGTGGGACGTTGACCCTACAACCAGGACCCCCTAACCATCTTCGTGGACCGAAGAACCACTGCAGGAAGACCCTGCTGACCATGTGGCATCCATAGCATGGTCCCCTTGACTAGCTCCCTGTTGGAGTTGGTCACCCCAAGTACTTCTAACCGACTGCATTGGCACTTACCTACGTTTTCCTTGAAAGAGTTTGTGTCTAATTCGTTGAATTTGCCAGGGCTTGTTTGCTGTTGAGTGAAAATGCTTTAATTTATTATTGTTTGAAAAATCAATTTCTCCGGATCCCTCTGGTGGATCTTTTTCGTTCTAGTGTCTAAAATATATATAACTACAGTCTGTTTTTATAAATTGGTGTCTGATTTTTTTGAGTGTTGTGTTGATTTCTTCTTTAATTGGTTTGGTGCTTTTCAGATGCTTTACACTTGTTACTCTGTGTAAGCCTTGCTGTTCAGTACCACAGCTACCCAAGTTTGAGCGAAGATTTTGACAGACAAAACCTTAGTGTCCTTAAGGGGTTAGTAAATGTATTACATGGTGAGGTTGCAGAACCACACCATATTAAACACCCCATTTCCTCACAAGTCGAAAGCTCATTTTTTCTGATGGATATAACCGCAAATCCCTTTCCTTTTGATACCCCCAGGTGCCAGAGTGGATCTGGAGATTTTTCTCAGCACTTTCCTGGCGCACTGGTAAGTGGTGTTATGCTGCTCCGCGTAGGCTCCATCCTGCCGGAGCCGCATATAGCCGTGAACTCTGACTGCTGACATCAGTTCCTTTGCATGGTTTCCGACATGGATCTAGAGGGTACTCCCTCATTTTCTGTCATTTGCCAGGACCTATTTTTACCAAACTTTTAACTTTCACAGTGTGCAGGATACAAACCGTGTAAAGACGGCTATAGCAGATGTTGATGGACTTACACCAGGTATGTCTCGGGTATCTAGGCTCCACACATGACTGAAAGTCATGCAAAGACTGGACCAGGATGAACCTGAAAGCCATCCAGGACCAAGAGGCCAAGCTCTACATTGTATTATATTGTAATTGCATTTATATAGCGCTTACTACCCCTGACAAGGTGTCAAAGCGTTTTTTCAGCGAATAGCATGCTACTCTGGAACCCATAAAGGATCAGTGGTGAATTAGTATAGTGAAAATATGAAAGTAATTTGAGCTGTGGATATGTTAGACAGTTATTTGTATTGAGAAGGATAGTGGAGGGATGGAAGAGGGGAAAAGGTTTGCATTTATATAGCGCTTGCTACCCTTGAGGGTTTGAAGCACTTTGTCGTTGAGTATCACGCTACTTTGGAATCCATAAAGGATTAGTGGTGAAGTAGTATAGTGAAAATATTAAAGTAATTTGAGTAGTGGGTATGTTAGTCAGTTATTTGGAATGAGAAGGATAGTGGAGGGATAGAAAGAAGGGCAAAAGGTTTTCAACATTAGTGAACTTCACCGTAAAGCATGTGCCATTCTCGCTCAAAGTCAAGGATGCTCTCTATCGAGCAAGTGAGAGAGATACTCTTTTCACGGCAAGTCATCAGGTAAGTCAGTGTCTAAGAAAAAGCAAAAGAAGTCAAAACTCGACTCCCATGCTTCCTGCCAAGAGAAGTCTTTGGGTGCCTCTAAATCTCAGTCTGGTCCCCCATCACGGAGCCAATTCCCCAGCTCATTCTGATCCAACCTTGTCCTGATCCCTCAACACTGCAACATGTCATAGACTTCCAAGCGGCCATTTTGCAAATATTCCGCACCCTAATGGCTCCCTCTGGTACAATGACTTTTCTTGGCATTTTTCTGAGGCCCACCCCAATTACGCCTGTCCCGACTTCTCACCTGGGTCCGAGATCCTTGCTGTTCCTCCTACATTGACCCTGGTGTCGATTGTACTGATGCCAGAGAAAGACCCAGTTGTTCTCTTGGAAGGGAATCCACTGTGATCTTAATCTAAGTTTTGCCCATTCCAACCTTAGATACAACCGACATGGCCTCATTTGGACTTGGTGCTACACTACCACTACCATCACATTACTCTGATCCAGAACCACGCAATAAGGCCAATGAGAGGGGGCGGCGTGGTAGTGTTTCAAAGCTTTATGAAGTGGAAAATTGTTTTATAGATCTACAAGTTGCCAGTGGGCTAGACACGTTCCCGACTTAGGCATAAGCTTGCAACCTGGCTCTTCTTCAGAGGAATCAGTGTCCTTTGCTATGGTCATTGGGAGGGCTGCCAAAGTCCTCAACCTCCAAATGTCATCTGTGAAGCTGAAAATAAATAGCCTTACAGAGGTCCTCCAGTCTGGCAGACCTGTTTAGAGCCACTCATCCCATTCAATGAGGCCCTAACAGATCCCTAAATGGGCAATTGAGCAAAACATGGATTTTGCCTGGCTGTGATCAGGCAAACTGCTAGGGTAACAGGCCGGCTCTGGGTGAAGCAACTTTTCTCTTACAGCACCCTATTTCCTGGAGTCTTGTGGTGCAAGCTTCCAAGAGCAGACTGAACCCTAATTCTTTCCTGACCCTCCCGATAGAGAATCTAAACAGATGTATACTTTTAAGAAAAAGATGTTCTCTTCCGCCTGCCTGGCCTCAGGACAGTCAAATTTAGTTACCTCTTGGGCCACTACTCACACACGTTATGGGACATGATGAACAAGATCTTGCCTGCTTTCCCAGGTAAGTTTTTTGCCAGTTTGACACAAATCATACAGAATGGTCAGTACTCTGTGGAGTAAGTCATTTGATTTCTGGACACTACAGTTTGCCTGTGTAAGGCAGTTGGTACCAATGTTATCCACAGGCTTTTTGAGTGATGTCCAAACGTTACTGATGGACCTGCCATTTGATGGCACTCAACTCATCGGGGACAAAGCGGATTCGGCCCTGGATCGTTTCAAACAAAGTAGAGCCACAGTGCGCTCCCTTGACATGTCAGCACCTATGCAGCAGTTTCCTCAAAAGTATTGTCCATTTCAATGCTTTGGAAGGGGCATCCAGGAAAGGCAGGGCCAACACCCGCTTCCACAACAGCAGACCTTGCAGTCCTTTTAGGGTAGAGGTTGAGGATCCAGCCGACAATGTCCAAGCCCTCTGGAGCAACACACTGCCGAGGCCCCGCCCCTCAGCTACTGCTTTGAAACTTCTTTAATTTGTCCTCGGCTGCACATTGTTGCCTGGTCGAATGCAGGAGAGTTATTACTTACACAGGTGGCAAAGCATTAAATTGGACAGATGGGTGCTTCAAATTGCCCAGTATGGATTAGCCCTACCTTTCCTATCCACCCCTCATATGCCAACTACACCACAGTGACTTCCGGTGTACCACTTAGTTATTCTAAAGAAGAAGGTCCAGACTTTCTTGGACAAGGGAGCCATCAAGAGTTGGTGTCTGCATCAGAAATAGGGACTGGATGCTACTCTGCCCTCTGAACGTTTTTACTCAAAAAGGACAAGTTCAAGATGCTCTGCCGATCCAAATTCTGTCTTCCCTTGATCCAGCTGACTGGTGGGGCTGGATTTGCAGGATGTGTGTTTCCACAACCCTATCCTGCAGTTCGACAGCCGTTACCTGTAGTTCTGAGTGGTACACAAGCAATTTGAGTTTTCAGTGTCCCCCTTCTACCTCACAAGTGCCAGGTTGGCTGTTAAAGGCGGGCTCGCCTCAGTAATTCGTGGACCAAATCCAGACAACAGAAAACCTCCTGACAGCTTTGGCATTCTTGATCAATGTGCCTCAGTCACACCTCACTCCTTCACAGAGGCTCCCATTCATTGGAGCCATTCTGGATACAGTGCAGTTTCGAGCCTTCCCTCCACCTCAATGAGTCCACCGCATTCGGAATATGATCCCATTGTTTCAAACTGTGCCCTGGGTCTTTTTGAAAGAGGCTCTAACGTTAATTGGCCTTTTGGTCCCCTCATCCTGCTAGTGGACAGGGTGGGCTCTGCAGTGGGATGTAAAGTCTAAGTCAGCCGAGCTCCAGAAGAACCTGTTGGATTTCACCCATGTGTCTGAGGAGACTGCAAAAGATCTGCCAGTGTTGGTTGCTAGACCACAATTGGACCAGTTTTAGAATCCTCTCCATACCCCACCCAGAGGTGACAGTTGTGACTGATCCATTGTTGTGAGATTGGGGAGGCCACCTGGGAGAGGTGGTGACCAGAGGACTTGATTGGCACTAAAAGTCTTCCTTCTGTCTATTATGTGGGGCAAAGGTGCATTTCCTCATGGACAACACTACGCCATGTGGTTCCGAATGAGCACAGGAGGGTGGGGCTGTGCCTCTGGAACTAGCTGAGTCATCAGGGCATTCCCCTGGCCGTACACCACCAACAACAATCTTTAAGTGCCAGGGCAGAAGAACTCAGTAGACATTGCCTAGCAGAACACAAATGGCATTTACATTCAGAGGCGGCACAAGGTGTCTTCCGCAAATGGATCTTTTCACCACAGCTTAGAAGATGCAGTGTCGAAGCTCTTGCATGTTGAAGTTTCCAAAGTGCTTCTTCCTCGGAGATGCCTTCCACATGGAGTGGGGCTCGGCACTTCTATATCAAAAGTTGTGATGCTGTTTAGACAACCCATCATTTTTCCGGCATTTGTTGCTCCACCTCATCCATCGCAGATGAAATAGAGACTACATCGCTTGGATCCCAAAAGAGCCTTAAGTTTTTATGTTAATCATACTAAAGACCACCAGGTGGATGATAAGCTCTTTGTGGGGCTGGCAGGAGCAACGAAGGGTAAAGCAGTGCAGAAAAGAACGATCACTAATGGATAGTTCTCTGCATAAAGATTTGCTTTGCACCGGCTAAGAAACAGCCTCCAAGGGGCTTGAAGGCTCATTCCACCAGGTTCAAGGCTCCCACCTTGGCATTGGCCCATAGAGTCCCTGACAGCTGTTGGGCTGTACCGTGGGCATCAGTGCATACATTCAGCAAATATTTCTGCCTCGACAGCCAGGTCCAGCTGGAGGGCTACTTTGCCTCCCCGGTTCTGCTGGACATTTTGGTCTGAGCCATTCCCCACCCACCACATGGGAGGGTACTGCTTTAATATCTGTTCATAAGGTGAGAAATCTGTGGTTAGAATTATCCATAGAAGAACAGGTTATTTACCTTCCGTAACACTCTGTTCGAGGCATATAAGCTGCAGATCACACACTTGCATTAGATCGCCATCTGGTGTTGGGCTCGGATGCTTGCACCTTGTTGTCTTAGAAGAAGTCTTTGTAGTCACGAGGTAGGTGACTCCTCCCTTGGACGATAGTGCGCATGGGCATTGGCTCCATCCTTAGATAGTTTTTTTCCGCCATTGGGTTCGGATGCAATTTTTGCGCTCCGGTTCGAAATCTCCATTTCAAACTTTTTCGACGCGCAAAACTTCCACAAACTCTTCGGATTGACTTCGAACATCTTCATCTTCGACGCACCTTTCATTGGCTCGATTCCGGTCGTCGACGAGGGCCGCTGGGCCTATCCACGCCGTAAGGCCTACGGCTCATGGAAAGGACGCCATTCAAAAAATGCCCCCGGTGTGGAGCAAAATTCCCGCACAGTGACCATCACAAGGTCTGCAACCTGTGCTTCTCACCTGAACACGACGAGTCCAGCTGTCCAGCCTGCACATCCTTTCGATCGAAGAAGACCATTCGAGATCGAAGGGCTCGACTTCACATCATGGGGCAGAAATCAGCTCCGGAACCAGAGGACATTTTCTACGAAGGCCCGGATGTCCCAGAAGAAGATTCCGAAGCTCTCGAAATCGTGTCAGAGGCAGACGACTCAGACGACCCTATTACTCCTGGTCAACGAGTGAGTACTACTGCCCCTACCCCAACCCCACCACCAAAACCGAAGGCCCTGGTCAAGACTTCGCCTGTAGGCCCCAGTTGCGACCGAAAACACACTTCAGAAGCCCCGCCTCCAGGCCCGGCTCCGAAGAAAAAAGAAAAGCCTTCCGGTAGCTCGGGACCGAGCAAACCTCACGTAATCGTCCCGCCGGCGCCTTCGGCACCGAAGCCAAAAGAACACTCTGCTCCGAAATCGTTTCCGACGCCTTCCACCTCCAAAGGCAAATCTGCCCCGAAAATCTCGAAGTCCGTGGATAAGCCGGTGTCCAACGTTTCCAAGCCTAAAGATCTTGCTTCGGCTCCGAAACCAAGACCCTCAAAACCAAAAGACAAGACTAAGGACTCTACCACACCTCCTAAGGCCAAAGACCATAAAACTCAACACCAGCCACGCTCTGGACCTAAAAAATCGGCACCGAAGGTGGTTCCCGAGGAAGAGGAACTTTTACACCCGGATCCTGTCGATCCTAGGCAGAAAAATATTCATATTAATCCTGAAACAGGACATGTCATAGCTGTGCCATGTAAGAAGAGGAAGTTAGACACAGGACCTGCCACTCCAGTGCCTGTGAAAAAGAAGGACTCTGCTACATCAGCTATGCCTCCTTCTTCTCCTGTACTTCCTTCTAACCCACCTCCTCTCCCTAAATCTATTACACCACCTCTGACTGTAACTTCTCCACCACATACACCACCTCCAGATGATGTTGATGATGACCAAGGGGTGGGGGGAGACCCAAATGACCCGTTCACAGATCCAGATGACCCACCACAAGATGATTGGGAGTACCCTGTCCCAACAGATCTACCAGACCTCTCAAGCCCCCAGCCATACCCCTCAAAACCATCTCCCCCAGACGATAATATTGGTTTTGGACAACTGCTTAATATGGCTGCCGTTTATCACGGGCGTCCCCATGCACTCAGACACAGCAGAGGAGGACTTCCTTTTGGATACATTCGAACAGTCCCAAAAGACAGTGCAAATATTGCCAGTGATCAAGGGAGTCATTAAGCATGCCCCTGAAGTGTTCAAAGATCCCGTAAGTGCCAGGATTCTTAACCCTAGAATCGATAAAAAATATAGACCTGCCCCTGGAGACCCTGCTTACATTAAAGGACTGCTGCCTTTGGATTCTCTAGTAGTTTCCAACGCTAGAAAGCGCGCCAACTCACAAACCTCTGGGGATGCGCCACCCCAGATAAAGAATCCAAATTACTGGACGTTTCTGGCAAAAGGGTAGCTGCGCAGGCAGCCAATCACTGGCGCATAGCCAACACGCAAGCACTGTTGGCTAGATATCATAGGGCCCACTATGACCAAATGGAAACCCTATTACAACATTTGCCTGGCCAAGATAAAACCCAAGCAAATGATCTTGTCCAAGAGGGCAAACTAATTTCAAACGTGTCAATTAAATGCGAACTTGACGCGGCAGACACTGCCTCTAGATCCATCAATACCAGTGTACTCTTTAGATGACATGCCTGGCTGCGCATTTCAGGCTTTAAGCAAGAGGTCCAGACTACCATCCTCAACCAGCTGTTCAACCAAGAAAAACTTTTTGGCCCGGCTGTAGACACTGCACTTGAAAAGATGAAGAAAGACACTGAGACTGCTAAGTCCATGGGAGCGTTACAGTCTCCACAAACACGTGGCTCCTTTTGTCGCTCCTTCTATAGAGGAGCCTCCAAAAACATGGGCGCAGACACCTCATCTTCGTTTAAAGCCACTACATAAACATCCCCTATTAGGGGATATTTTAGAGGCTGATATAGAGGGACTGACAATAAAGGAAGAGGCCGAGGTAATAACAACACTCGCACCTCCCCCACTACAAAACAGTGACTTCCCTCCGCTCCCCCAGACCATTCCACTCCGGTCGGGGGAAGATTAGCACAGTTCCTACCTGTCTGGAATTCCATCACAACAGACAAGTGGGTAAGACAGATTATCCAATATGGTTACTGCCTGGAACTTACAGCTACCCCCCACACATACCACCCAAGCAGCAACCAATGTCCACAGATCATCTCACGCTCCTAAAACAAGAGGTTCTCTCACTGCTTCAAAAGCACGCAATAGAGCCTGTTCCCTTACAACATCAAGGAACAGTGGTTTACTCGCTGTACTTCCTAATACCCAAGAGGGACGGAACTCTAAGACCGATACTCGACCTCAGACCCCTCAATCTATATATACACTCGGATCATTTTCATATGATCACTCTCCAACAAGTGCTCCCGCTGCTACAACAAGTCGATTTCCTTGTCGCACTAGATCTCAAGGACGCTTACTTCCACATTCCCATACATCCTGCTCACAGGAAGTACCTAAGGTTTGTAGTGGACGGACAACACTATCAGTTTACAGTCTTACCATTCGGAGTCACCACCGCACCCAGAGTATTCACAAAATATCTTGCGGTAGTAGCAGCACATCTGAGAAGACAACAGATCCATGTCTTCCCATATCTGGACGACTGGCTAATAAAAACCAAGTCATTCAACCAATGTGTTCAACACACTCACCAAACTATCCAAACATTACACAATCTCCAGCCCTCTCATATACACCAATATCTGGGGGCCACAATAAATACCTCCACAGCTCTAGCAGGGTAGCCAGCATACAAACCCTCATCTCAAAATTTCAAGCCCAACACTCTCTCCCAGCCAGAGTGTTCATGCAACTCATAGGCATGATGGCATCTTGCATTTTTATTGTACCTTACGCAAGACTTCAAATGCGCCCCTTACAGGAGTGTCTAGCACATCAGTGGAATCCGGCTCAAGGACAACTTACAGGTCTGGTGTTGTTAGACAGCTGCACACATCGCGCTCTGCAGTGGTGGAACACAAAAAACGTGTCCAAAGGGCTGCCCTTCCTCGAACCTGTTCCACAGATAGTACTCACGACAGACGCATCACTCACAGGATGGGGAGCCCACCTCCTGGGACATACAACCCAAGGCAAGTGGACCACTCAACAAAAAGTGCTCCACATCAATCACCTGGAACTACTAGCAATATTTCTAGCTTTAAAATCATTCCAAGTACATGTACAAAACAAAGCTGTCCTGATCCGCACGGACAACATGACAACCATGTACTACATACAAAAACAAGGAGGCACACATTCTGTGCAGCTGTCCCAGCTCGCACAGAACATTTGGAGATGGGCCATCCCACAAAATATATATCTACTTGCCGAACACCTTCCAGGAGTTCACAATCAGATTACCTATTTGTTAAGTCGACAGACACAACAGATTCACAATTGGGAACTACATCCCCAAGTTCTTAAACCATTTTTCCATATGTGAGGCCAACCAGACATAGATCTGTTCGCCACACACGAAAACGCAAAATGGCCAACCTTCGCCGTCAGGTTTCCACACCCATTGTCCAAAGGCAATGCGATATGGATGAACCGGTCAGGCAGATTTGGGTACGCTTTTTGGCCACTCCCACTGATTTCACTAGTGGTACGCAAGCTCCGACAACAGTCTCTCAAATTAATCTTAGTAGCTCCCACATGGGCATGCCAACCGTGGATCACAACACTGATTGGAACACTCACTAGTTCCGCACCAAAAACTACGCCTGTCCCCATCCCTGCTAACGCAGAACCATGGAGAGATCAGACATCCAGATCCAGGTCAGCTGAATCTGGCGATCTGGCTCCTGAAGTCCTAGAGTTCGGTTACCTTAACCTACCACCGGACTGTATGAACATCATTAAAGAAGCCAGACGCCCTACTACTAGAGCTTGCTATGCTCCAAAATGGAAAAGATTTGCCATTTACTGCACCAACAACCATATTGATCCACTGGATGCCTCCATCCAGAATATCATTTGCTACCTACTGCACTTGCAAAGATGTAATCTAGCATACTCATCCATACGTTTACATCTAGCAGCACTTGCTGATTATCTGCAAAACAGAAAACACTTGTCACTTTTTAGAGTCTCTGCAATTAAAGCCTTCATGGAGGGCCTGAAAAGAATCATTCCTCCTAGGTTACCACCCTCTCCAGTGTGGAATCTAAATATTGTTCTTACCAGGCTCATGGGACCCCCTTCTGAACCTTTACATAAATGCGAACTACAGTTCCTCACATGGAAAGTAGCTTTCCTTACTGCCATTACATCTCTTAGAAGAGTAAGTGGGATCCAGGCTTTAACCATACAAGAACCATTCTTACAATTACATCGTAACAAGGTGGATCTGATAGAGACTACTAGCCGCAGATTCTTTCACGTAGAATTATCCCCAGGCGTGAGACTGGATCTGGAAACCTTTTGCCACAGCATCCCTGCGCGCCGGGGGGCGGGGCGACATCACGAGACTCTGCCCAGGCGTCGTCCGCGTACGTGATGTGAGAGAGGTCACATAAGAGCCGCCCCGGCGTGCCCATATCAGTTTTTTCCTTTTCCGCGTGCAACGCGGATCCGTTCCTTGCTACGGGCCTGTTTCGGGCCCCCTTTCTTCTATTCTTTTTGATAGAACAGTGTACGAATGCCTTTGGGCTTTAAAACTTGCACGTTTTGTGGCCGTCTTATGTCGGCGACGGACCCTCACCTCATTTGCATGTGGTGTTTGGGGGAGGATCACGGCACCACAGATTGTGCGGCGTGCCAAAAGTTGAAGCCGAAGTCGTGGCGGGAGCGCTGAATGAAACTTCTCTCGGCGCGTCTCTCCAGGTCGACGTCCTCCCCTCGGTCTGCTTCGGCGGACGGCTTCAGGTTTGGCCGTGGTCGTTGTCCTCGCCTTTCTCCGATGTCACATGAGTGGCGCTCCCAGATGGGTAAGTGTTGCAGTTCGTCCCCGGGGGCTGGTTTCCGGCCTACCGGGGGCGTGGAGTCTCCGCAGGTGATGCGGCCCCACGTGTCGTCCTATCCACCGTTTCCCGGTGTTGGGGCATCGAGAGTCCAGATGGAGACATATGCAGCGGCTTTACAGGCCTCGCTAGCGTCTCCTCCTCCTTTCCCTCCTGGGGCATCGGCGCATCCTCGCCCTGCGCAGGGCCCTCCGCGGCGCCGCCAGTGGCTCTGGCCTTGGCGCCGACTGGGTCGGAACCAGGCTTTGAGGATGTGGTGCTGTTGGGGTGCGGCTCCTCTGGGGCACCTCCTTCAGGCCACGGCATCTCTGCCTCACCGCAAACTCCCGCGGGGGTCCCTGTGGTGTCGCGGGAGGTCGCCGGGGCTCGGGTCGCATCCCCGAACCCCTCATGGTCCCTTGGCAGGGTGGTCCTGTCTAAGGCCAAGGTGATGCCACTACGGCGCCGGCAGCAGCTGGACCGTGCGGAGCCACAGGGGTCGGTGGACTCTCCTCGTCCTGCTGCAGGTCGAGGCCGAGGGCTGACCCCTCGTCCCTCTCCGGGCCCCTCTCGTACCTCCTCACAGGCAGCTGCCTTGTTGGAGGGCGAGTCGGAGGTTGTATCGTCCCTGGCGCCGCAACAGGGGTTGCCGGGCGACCTTCGCCTCCTTCTGTGCCGCGGCCAGCGGAGGGCTTTGGGCCCCTCCCCGGGCCCGTCCTGTTCCCCCACGCAGGTGGTTGCCTCGGTGGGGGTTGGGCCAGCGCCGTCCCGGCTCCGCTCCGGGGCCGGTGCGGCTACAGTTCGACTCCAGTCCCCGCACCAGTCTCCGGTGCGGGGAGACTTGGAGGTCCCTTGCCCGGTGACGCCGGATGGCGCCGGTGTCTTGTCTCAAGCAGCGGACTCTACGGCTCCGCGCAGGGGTCGTACCGCGGATTCGTCTTCGGACGCTCCTTCTCCGGAGGCAGGCTGCATATTGGTATTGTCCTCCCCGGAGACTGGTCGCCGTGTGGTGTCCTTTTCACCGGCGTCGAAGGGCGGCTCCCCTCCCTTCCTGAGGCAGAGGTGTTCGTCGGAAGAGCGGCAGGTCCCTCATTCTTCGGCTCCTCCTGATTTCCAGGTCTGGCCCTTGCCCGCCCCGCTTGGCCTCGGGGACGGCCGACTTAGTTTGCAGCCGTTGCCCGCGGAGGAGCTGCTTTCTCCACCGCAGGGCCCTACGGATGCGGGTGCGGCCTTCGCTCACACGGTGTCCACGGCTGTGGGCATCCTACGCATGGGTGACCCATTGGCTCACGTTCTGGCGGACCATCTGTTGGAGGTCCTCCAACAAGACTCTGGTGGGAGGGAAATATTGCTTCCCTTTGAAGGTTCGCTCCTTTCGGCCTTGATGGGGGCTTGGAGGCGTCCTGCCTCAGGGGACCCGGTGCCTCCGCATCTTCTGCATCGGCACCTTCCAACGCCGTGTGACCCGGCGTGCCTGCCCATTCACCCCTCAGCCGCCAGCTCCCTTTTGCGGACCGCTTTTCCCTCCCTGCCGCCCCTGTTGGCTCCGCCGTCCAGAGGCCCGCTAGCTGGACACTTGGGGGCGCAACATTTTCGTCTCGACCAGCATGGCCCTGCGGGCCCTTAACACCTTGTGTGTGCTGGCTCGGGCCTCCTACTGTTTGTGGGACTCGGCTGAGTCTCTGGGGTCTACAGCGTCCCAGGAGTCTGCGCAGGTGGATTTGCGGCATCATGCCTTGGATGGCCGGGAGCTTGCGGCGTTTATTCTCCACTCCGATCTGGACGTCTCTGAGGCGCTGGGCCGGGCCATGGCATCCTCAGTCACTCTCCGTCACCATGCTTGGCTTCGGGACGACGTCTTCCACGAAAATATTCGGGAGAGGCTCATTGATCTCCCATTTGATGGCAGTCTGTTGCTCCATGCCCCGGCCGACTCCGCCATCCAGAGGTTCTTGGCAGGGCTCCGTCCTCCTCCTCTGCCTTGTCCTCCTCCTCAGTGACTTCTGAGTTAAGGTTGCTTCTGGGCCTTCTTAGGCCAGCTGTTATGGTTGTGGAGTATGTTTTTCTGGCCGTTTACGTCCTTCCTTGGGACTTTGGCATTGTTGGCTGCTGGACAGCCCTTTTGTTGTTGTGTGTGAGTTCTGCAGGAGTTGTTGCGCAGACTTGGCCCTGAGATTGGGCCTTCTGCTTTGCTTGGGCTGCTGTCAAGCCTGCAGCGGGGGTGCTTTTTTTCCCCGTGGTTCTTTTGTTTCTTCCTCTGCTGCGGAAGTTCTTCCAAAGAGGGTTCCCATATCTTGTTACTTCACGTGCCCTATGTGGGGTTATGGTGGCTGTCATGTGGCTTGCGCTCTGCTGGAGGGTTCTGGTTGCCTTTGGGTACCTGTTCTCCATGGTGTTTACGTAGGTTGCTTTTGCTTCCTGAGGTCGTGTGCGCGGCCACTCGTGGTGGTGGCCCGGGCCTCTCCTCCTCTCCCTGCTCCCGTTCTGCGGTCTGGAGTGTCCCTGTGTTCTCCCTTGCCAGGCGTCGCCTACTCGGCCTTCCTAGTGCCTCGGGCTGTTCTTCTTGCTTCTGGCCTTGACTGCCGGCATTGTTCTGGCTGTCAGGCTGCTCTCCATCTGGAGTGGGTTCGCCTTTTTCTCCCTAGTTTCCTTGGGCTCTCTTGGCTTCTTCTTCTTCCGTCTTCCTGTCTTGACATTCAGCGGAAGCTATGTTGCCTTGTGGGGGAATGGGGGGCTTCGGTCTCTCAACCCTTGCCCTTGGTTCCTCTGCTGTGAGTGTACGAGCCGCTTCAGCCTTCTTTCCCTCCTACATCCCCTTGGGGTCAGTGGGGTTCTGCTTGTGGGGGTTCCCTTGGCCTGGCAGGGGCGAGGTACTACCTAGTCCACAGATCTGGTCCCCTGTGGGGCCCTTTGTTCTGCATTGGCTGGTGGGGTCCTTTCGCAGACCCTCCTTCCCAGGGGGTATTGCTAGGGTACCTATTCTACGTGAAGGAATCTGTGGCTAGTAGTCCCTATCAGATGTACGAGTTACTTACCTTCGGTAACGATGTATCTGGTAGAGACGATTCTAGCAGCAGATTCCTTCACGGCCCGCCCTACCTCCCCTATTCTGCGAGGACCCTTGGGTTGGTCTTCGGTACTCACCTCCTGGTGGGGGGCTGTCTCTCCTGTGAGTGCCTTCCTTGTTCTTGACGGATGGCTCCATCTGGGGGCGGGTCATTCCTCCCTTGGTTCTTGGAGGATGGGGTTTCGGTGCGCAGGTGCCCTGCTGCTCTGGCTACTCCAGTTTTGGGGGGGGATTGCTTCTATCCTTGTCCTTCCACCCCCCTTCCTTCCATTGCTATCCTCTGGTTTGAGGGTCCTCTGGCCATGTCTTGCCCTTGTCCTTGTGGGTGGTTGCCCTCTAGGTTGGGGTGGCTTGGAAGTTGGTTGTCCCTGTCTGTCTTGGGACTGGTCCCATTCCTTGGTCAGGATGGGGGAGTGGGTTGCCTACGTGTGCCATGACTTTTACATATGCTCTTGCCTCCGGGACACAGGGACGTGAGGTTGTCCGTGCTGGCAGGGTGGCTGTGCAGGTTCCTGCTTTTTCTTTCTTCTTTCCCTGCCCTTGGGTTCTGCGGTGTTGGCACTTCTCTGGTGGTGTTGTTTTTTCACCGCTTCGTTCCAATTTTTGCTGCTCTTCACACACTGTTCCCATGCTGCCACAGTTTATCTGGTGATTCCGCGTTGTGGTGCAGAAAAGTTCTCTGAAGAAAACTGATGTGGGCGCGCCGGGGTGGGTCTTATGTGACCTTGCTGACGTCACGTACGCGGACGACACCTGGGCGGAGTCGCGTGATGTTGCCCCCCCCCCCCGGCGCGCAGGGATGCTTTGGCAAAAGGTTTCCGGATCCAGTCTCACGCCTGGGGATAATTCTACATGAAGGAATCTGCGGCTAGAATCGTCTCTACCAGATACATCGTTACCGAAGGTAAGTAACTCGTACTTCTCAAACACAAAATTCCTTCCTAAAGTCATCTCTCCATTTCATCTTAACCAATCAGTGGAGTTACCAGTGTTTTTTCCAAACCCGGACTCCGTAGCGGAGAGAGCTCTACACACTCTAGATGTAAAAAGAGCCCTGCTTTATTATATTGACAGAACCAAATCCTTTCGCGAAACAAAACAACTGTAAGTAGCTTTTGCCCCACCGCATAAGGGTTATCCCATCTCCAAAGCTGGGATTGCAAGATGTATCGTTAAATGTATCCAAATATGCTACCAGAAAGCGAAACGCACATTGACGATTCCCCCTAGAGTGCATTCCACACGCAAACTAGGGGCCTCTATGGCATTCTTAGGGAACATTCCCCTAAAAGACATCTGTAAGGCAACAACATGGTCTACAACACACACCTTCACTAAACACTATTGTGTTGACGTGCAAGCCAAGCAGCAAGCTTCTGTGGGCCAAGCTGTTCTTAAAACTCTCTGTTCGAGGCATATGAGCTGCAGTTTACACACTTTTGCATAGATCGCCATCTGGTGTTGGGCCCGGATGTTTGCAGTTTGTTTTTCCTCTTGGAAACTCTTTGGAAGTCACGAGGTCGGTGACTCCTCCTTTGGATCGTATTGCGCATGGGCTTCGGCTCCATCCTCAGATTGTTTTTTTCCGCCATCGGGCTCGGATGTGATCTTCGCGCTCCGGTTCCGAACAGCTTCCAGTTCGACGATCGACGCGCAATCCTCACCCCAATGGCTGTATTGTTTCGATCACGATCTCTTCAATCAACGCGCCTTCTCATTGACACAAACCTTCGGTTCCAGTCGTCGACGGCGGCCTTCGGGCCTACCCAGGCTCCGGTCCCGGCTCATGGAAAGAACTCCATTTAAAAAGTGCCCTTGATGTGGGTCCAAATTTCCCCACACCGATCTTGATGAGGTATGCAACCTTTGCCTCTCCCCGGAACACGAGGCTCGAGACTGTCCGGCCTGTAAGTCTTTACGATCCAAAAAGACTATTCGGGACCGAAGAGCCAGAAGGAACATGGCACACTCCTCGATGTCCATTCCAGTCGACATCTTCGGAGACGACATCAATGATCCAGAACATCATTGTACCGAAGAGGACCTCGTCAGCGCTTCCGAGGCCGACGAGTCAGATGTGGTGATATCACCCCGGCACAGAGGGTCGTGAGTACCAATCTACTCCCTCCCACACCCGCGCCGACACCCAAAAAGGCTTCGGTCACGCCTTCGCCTCCGGGCCTAGGCAAGACCAGAGACACTGCTTCACACACCCCACCTCCGGGCCCGGTGAAGAAGCCAAGTAAGCCTCCGGGCGGCTCGGGCTCGAGCCAGTCTGCCAGCGGTGCCGAGAAACACACTTCGGCACCGAAAAAGAAGACGGCCTCCACCTCAACACCAAGCTCCGCACCGAAAGCCTCGGGGTCGAAACCCAGCCCTTCGGCACTGACGTCATCTTCGGTGCTGACCAAACCACACAAGGCCACCGGCACCGACACTTCCAAGCAGAAGCACATCTCGGCGCCGACCAAGAGACCGGAGGGTCCCAAGCTGGGTTCTAAACATCAAACCAGCACGGAAAAACCTAAAAAATCATCGGCCCGACGCCTTCGGCGCTGACGGACCAAATTACCTCACCAGAGTTATTTACACCGGATCCCTTGCAAAAAACTCTTTCCAAGGATCCAAAAACTGGACATTTGACGCTCTCTACTAAGAAGAGGCATTTGGAGAAGCCTGCTCCGCCTCCACCTCCAAAGAGGAAGGACTCTGCTACCTCTCCATTCAGAATACCTTCCCCTCCACCCTCTCCACCCCCACCTCATCGTTCTCCTACTCCGTCTCCAGACGATGATGATCATGGGGACCCATATTATGATACTGGGGATGTGCCACAAGACCCCACCCCTAGAGGATCTCCAGATCCATGGGACGATTACCATATAACAGATATCCCCAACGTCCCACAAGACGATATTTACCCTTCTAGACCATCTCCACCTGAAGATTCACTAGGGTTTAACCATCTTCTGCAAAGAGCAGCACATTATCATGGGGTGGACATGCATAATGACCCTGTGGAGAAAGATGTCCTCATAGACACATTCGATACTACACAGAGGTCCACCTCCATACTGCCCATGCTCAAAGGGGTGGTAAAGCATGCGGCAGAAGTTTTTAAAGACCCAGCTAGAGCCAGGGTCCTTAACCCACGTATCGAAAAGAAGTACAAATCTGTTCCCTCAGATCCCTCTTACATTAGAGGACCAGCGCCATTAGATTCCTTAGTGGTCTCTACGGCACGTAGAAGGGAAAACTCACAAGCGTCAGGCGATGCACCACCACCTGACAAGGAATCAAAACTGCTAGATGCTTCAGGCAAACGCACAGCATCCCAGGCCGCCAACAATATGGCATATAGCAAACACTCAGGCACTGCTGGCCAGATATGACAGGGTTCATTATGACGAATTAGAGTGCATAATGCAACATCTCCCTGAAAAATATAAAAGTAAAGCCAACGAGTTGATTCAAGAGGGTAAAACAGTCACAAATACCTCTATACGTTGTGCCCTAGACGCAGCAGACACAGCCTCCAGGGCCATTAACACCAGCGTCCTTCTCCGTCGTCATGCTTGGTTAAGGGTATCAGGATTTAAACCAGAAGTACAAGCCTCATCCTTAACCATCCCTTTGACCAGGAACATCTATTCGGGCCAAAGGTGGATGAGGCCTTAGAAAAGATGAAAAAGGACACGGATACAGCAAAATCCATGGGGGTCTTACAGTCTCACCTGCCCAGACGCTCCTTTCGCCGCTCATCCTTTCGGAGTGCATCCAGAGGCTACTCCTCAGACACAGCGTCCACATCGTACAAGTCCCCTACTCAGACCACCTTTACAAAAGGTTACCAAAGAGGCGGCTACAGGGGTAACAACAACAAGGGCAGAGGCAAAACAAACAACGCCCGTTTTGCCACACCTACTACCCAATGACTTCCCCCCGCTCCCCCCAGACCATTCCACTCCAGTCGGGGGCAGACTCACAAATTTCCTTCATGTCTGGGAGACCATCACCTCAGACAAATGGGTGACCCAAATAATTCGGTCAGGATACTGCCTGGAATTAACATCTACCCCCCCAAACATTCCACCCAGGCAACGCCCAATGTCACAAGAACATTCCACATTGCTAAAGCAGGAGGTAATCTCCTTCCTACAAAAACAGGCAATAGAACACGTTCCTGTCAATCAACAAAATTTGGGGGTTTACTCCCTATATTTTCTAATACCAAAAAGGGACGAGACTCTACGACCTATTCTAGATCTCCGGCCCCTAAACACATACATACACTCAGACCATTTTCACATGGTAACGCATCAGCAGGTACTTCCGCTCCTCTCCCAGAACGACTTTCTCACCACACTGGACTTGAAAGACGCATACTTCCACATTCCAGTACACCATGCTCACAGAAAGTACCTCAGATTTGTAGTGGACGGACAACACTACCAATTCAAAGTGCTCCCGTTCGGAGTCACAACAGCACCACGGGTATTCACCAAGTGCCTAGCGGTGGTGGCAGCACACCTCAGAAGACAGCACATTCACGTCTTCCTATACTTGGACGATTTGCTGATAAAAAACACTTCATACAACCAATGTGTACACCACACCGCCACCACAATCCAACTACTTCACCAACTAGGCTTCACGGTGAACCACCAAAAGTCCCAGCTAACACCATCCACATAAAACAATACCTCGTGCCACCATAGACACCTCAAAAGCAATAGCCTACCCCAATCCGGCCAGGATTGCAAGCATTCAGGCTTTGCGACAAAAATTCGTACTTCAACACTCCCTTCCAGCACGAGTGTTTATGCAACTAATAGGGATGATGGCCTCTTGCATTTTCATAGTGCCTCACGCAAGACTCCAGATGCGTCCACTCCAAGAGTGCTTTGCGCGCCAATGGAACCAGGCCCAGGGGCAACTGAAAGATCTGGTGTTGGTAGACGGTCGCACCCATCGCTCTCTGCAGTGGTGGAACACCACAAACCTTTCCAAAGGTCGACCGTTCCTGGACCCGGTTCCCCAAATAATGCTAACAACGGACGCATCGCTCTCCGGCTGGGGAGCTCATCTATTACACCTCACAGTGCAGGGCACATGGACGCCGCAACAAAAGTTACTCCATATCAACCATCTGGAGTTACTAGCAATCTTTCTAGCCCTGAAATCCTTTCAACCACGGATTTCAGGCAAGGTAGTCCTCATTCGCACAGACAACATGACGGCCATGTATTATATTCAAAAACAAGGCGGCACACACTCTCCACAGCTCTCTCAATTAGCACAAAGCATATAGAGATAGGCAATTCCCCACAAAATCTTTCTCCTAGCTCAACATGTCCCAGGAGTCCAAAACACCGTGGCAGATCTGCTCAGCAGACAGACACAACAGATCCACGAGTGGGAACTTCACCCACAGGTTCTTCATCCGTTATTTCAAATGTGGGGGCATCCACAGATAGACCTCTTCGCCACCCACGAAAACACAAAATGCCCAAGCTTCGCCGCCAGATACCCACACCCATTGTCCAAAGGAAATGCGATATGGATGAACTGGTCAGGCAAATTTGCGTACGCTTTTCCGCCTCTCCCACTCATTCCATTAGTGGTGCGAAAGCTACAACAGCACTCCCTCACACTGATCCTAGTAGCTCCAACGTGGGCCAGACAACCGTGGTACACCACGCTGCTGGAACTCTCGGTAGTACCACACCAAAAGCTACACCTCTCACCATGCCTTCTAACCCAGAACCATGGAGAGATCAGACACCCGGACCCAGCTCAGCTCAACATTGCGATCTGGCTCCTGAAATCCTAGAATTCGGGTACCTAAACCTTCCCCCTGACTGTATGAACGTCATCAGAGAAGCTAGACGCCCTACCACTAGAGCCTGCTACTCTGCCAAGTGAAAAGATTTGTTGTTTATTGCCATAACACAATCAATCCTCTAGACGTGTCTATACAACACATCATATGCTACTTACTCCACCTACAAAGGTGTAATCTAGCCTATACCTCTATTTGGCTACACCTCGCAGCAATTGCAGCTTACTTGCAAAACAGGCAGCACCTAGCACTTTTCAGAGTGCCTGCCATTAAAGCCTTCATGGAAGGCCTCAAAAGAATAATTCCCCCCAGAGTACCACCCTCACCTGTGTGGAACTTAAATATCTTGCTCACAAGGCTGATGGGGCCTCCCTTCGAACCTTTGCATAAATGCGAACTGCAATTCCTCACATGGAAAACAGCTTTCCTTGTAGCCATCACTTCCCTTAGAAGGGTCAGTGAGATACAAGCAGTGAACATACAAGAACCTTTTCTTCAAATGCACCAGAACAAGGTTGTTCTCCGTACCAACCCAAAATTCCTACCTAAAGTCATTTCCCCTTTTCACCTAAACCAATCTGTAGAATTACCAGTATTTTTCTCGCAACCTCAGACCGTTGCTGAAAGGGCTCTGCACACGCTAGATATCAAACAAGCCTTACTTTACTATATCCAAAGAACACAACCTTTCAGAAAGACCAAACAACTGTTTGTCTCTTTCTCTCCACCACACAAGGGCAACCCCATCTCAAAATCGGGGATAGCTAGGTGGATTGTAAAATGCATCCAGATTTGCTACCACAAAGCAAAACGAACGCTTTCCGTTCCCCCTAAAGCCAGTTCTACACGGAAGATAGGGGCTTCCATGGCTTTTCTAGGGAACATCCCACTAGATGATATCTGCAAGGCAGCTACATGGTCAACACCGCACACTTTCACTAAACACTATTGTGTAGATGTGAAAACCAAGCAACAAGCTAGTGTGGGCCAGGCTGTACTAAAAACACTATTTCAAACCACTGCAACAGATACCGGTGGTCGCCGCTAAGGTTGGGAACTGCTATATAGTCTATGCAAAAGTGTGTAATCTGCAGCTCATATGCCTCGAACGGAATATGCTACTTACCAGTATGCATCTGTTCTTGGCATGTAGAGCTGCAGATCTACACACTCCCACCCGCCTCCCCAGCTACCTGTATCTGTTCCAATCTATTTTATTTAGATACAACATACATGGGTTTCTTCACTGTTGTTACTACGCTCCATCTTTCCCTGCTGGCGAAAAACAATCTGAGGATGGAGCCGAAGCCCATGCGCAATACGATCCAAAGGAGGAGTCACCGACCTCGTGACTTCCAAAGACTTTCCAAGAGGAAAAACAAACTGCAAACATCCGGGCCCAACACCAGATGGCGATCTATGCAAAAGTGTGTAGATCTGCAGCTCTACATGCCAAGAACAGATGCATACTGGTAAGTAGCATATTCCTTCAAACTACTGCAACCGATACAGGGGACCACCGCTAGGGGAGATACTGCTGTACAGTCTATGCAAGTGTGTGATCTGCAGCTCATATGCCTCGAACGGAAAATGCTACTTACCAGTATGCATCTGTTCTTGGCATGTAGAGCTGCAGATCCTCACACGCCCACCCACCTCCCCGGGACCTGTATCTGTTCCAGTTCTATCTTACTTAGATATACACACATGGACATCTTTTTCTTTCTACTAACCCCATCATTTCCCATCATGGCGAAAAACAATCTAAGGATGGAGTCGATGCCCATGCGCACTATCGTCCAAGGGAGGAGTCACCTATCTCGTGACTACAAAGACTTCTTCCAAGACAACAAAAAGGTGCAAGCATCCGAGCCCAACACCAGATGGCGATCTAATGCAAGTGTGAGGATCTGCAGCTCTACATTCCAAGAACAGATGCATACTGGTAAGTAGCATTTTCTTTCTGGTGGATACTCTATCTAACCACAGAATCCTCTTCGGCCCACCCACCTCCCTGTTCTGTAGAATGGACTCTCATCTCCACCTAAGAAGATCCTAACTAAGACATCTTTAGTCTGGTTAATATTGACTCACTGTCCGATGACACAGAAGAATTAAGAAAGAAACTGTTGTCAGTACACAGGGGTAGCAGCTATATGTAGCTCCAGAGTTAACGCAGAGCAATGCTATGCCACCTACCGGCGTGCTGGGGAAGTGCTGAAAAAAAAATCTCTAAATCCAGTTTGGCACCTGGGGGTATTCACGAGGTGAGGAATCTGTGGTTAAAGTATCCACCAGAAAAGGTGTTACCGAAATTAAGTAACTTGTTCATCCATAGTTTTAACAAATGTATTTACTACATCATCTACTATGTTCCACCAGCTACCGCATTAGAGGAGGAAATTGATTTAAAGTCTATAACCAGCATGTGATCTATAACACCACATACCGCAAACGGAAAATGTTACATTCCTGTAGCAGTGAGGTTGCAGGGTGTAGTTTTGTAAACTCACATGTGGTCCTCCTGTCTCCATAGGCACAGGAAAATAGTAGAAGAATTACTTCCATTGAACACAGAACATGCACACGTACACAGACACATATTCCAAAGCAGAAAAATACATAAGCTAAGGTGGAGGTTGTTGTGGGGTGGGGTGCGCTCAATGCTCCCTTATGTGGCAGAATTGCCTGGCCGCTTTCCTACTTGTTTCGGTCCGGTGTATAGGTCGAAGGACACTAGATTTTGTTCTCGGGCAGCGAAGCAGATGCGCCTGGTGTCAGACACATATACCACACTCCGTTCTAAAGTTCAATACTTAAATGGCCCACAAAAGCGCAGATTGCGTTCTCTTTTCATTAAAACTTACCTTATCCTCTCTTCATTTCTTTGGGCTTCTGGATGCATACTTTTGTTTGCTGCCATGCGTGTGTTCTCACTCTGCATGGGTTTTGTGACTATGATGAGAATATATGTTCGAGGCATGTGGGCTGCTGAATTCATATCTGTGTTGGGTCCGGATGTTTGCACGTTGTTGTCCTGGAAGAGTCTTCGAAGTATCACGAGATAGGTGACTCCTCCCCTGGACCACAGTGCGCATGGGCATCCTCTCCATCCTTAGATTGTTTTTTTCCGCCATTGGGTTCGGATGTGCTTATCTTAGCTCAAGTTAGGAAAATTCAGATTAAGGCCAAAAGGCCTTTAGTTATCGTCGGTACTGTTCCCGTTCGGTATCGACTAGTTTCTTTAGTACTTTAGAACCTTTTTCCAGCTTTTCGGATCCATTTGGCCCAACATCGAACTTCCATCGACGATGGAATCGAGGACTCCATTCAAAAGGTGTCCTTTATGCCACGCAAAATACCCACACATCGACGTCCACCCGGTATGCAACAAATGTCTCTCACCGGATCACGATGAGTCGAAATGTATGGCTTGTGCCCGATTCCGATCGAAGAAGACTCTCCGGAATCGACGGGCGGCGAGATTAGAAGTGCAGCAATCGGCGCCTGCCCCGGCCAACATCTTCAGCACCGAAGACGAGGACGCCGAGAGCGTGGAAGAAGTAGACTCCAGCCCCGCTTCCGAACACGACTCCCGATCGGAAGACGACGATGAGGTGCTTTTTCAAAGGGAAGAAGCCATCGACGAGGTAGGAGACTACGATGAGGCCTTTGGGGCCGAAGAAGATAGCTCTAGCGAGGAGCTAGGCCCACCCGTCGATACGGAGGCCGACAAAATGCGTCATCATAAGGCTCAGGTCGAGGGATCGCCTCCGGGCCTTACCCGAGATCAATCTCAAAGTTCTTCGTCCCCGCCTTCAGGCCCGGCCTCGAACATTCCGCACGAGCCATTATTACCGAAAACGACTGGCTTCCCTTCAACGAAACCGAAACCAATCGTCGCTCCAGTTCCAACAAAACCGAAAGTGAAACTGGCTGTAATCGGCTCGAAGGCCTCGAAGCCCTCCACTCCTTCGACGCCAGCAAAGGCCATCGGCCCCGAACGCAGTAAAAGGGATTTCGGCGCCGAGCTCACTGCAGCGGATATCGGTGCCGACCTGAAGAAAAAGGCCCTCGGTCCCCACAAAGCGCCTCTGGCACCGAAGCCGTCGGCCACGACCACCAAAGTCAAAATGGCCGCTCCATCTGCGTCGACGTCGAAGACAGCGACGCCCGCAAAGTCGTCGACTCCAACGACCGTCGATGCCTCTCTTCGGATCGATGACCCCATGGCTCCAAAGCCGTCGACGCCTGCCTCCAAGGTGCTGACTGGTTCCAAAGAGCCTTCGGCGTTCTCCGTGCAACAGGTCGCGGCATCGTTGCAACGCATCAGGGAACGGGCAGCCCTCCGATCCACGTTGGGCCCCGACACGCCCAAGGCTCCGAAAGCACTCTCGGCGCCAACCAACATCACGTTTGGCTTGCCGCCGTCCACGGCGCCGAAGATGTTCGAGATCCGAACACGTGTCCGACAGACACAGTCCCCGTCTCCTGGACACGCAGATCTTGAGCCTTCACAGCCACAGTTCATCGACGCCAACACTGGTAGACTGATGCTCGGCAAGCGGAAAATCACGCCAGAGAGGGGATTGGACTCCTACAGAATCCCTCTCAAGCACAAATTACCAGCAGGGTCGGAGCCACTGCTTCATGAACGCTTACAACCCTCCCTTCAGGATCCCCAGTCCTTTTCTCCTACGCCTTCAGAGACAGACGCAGTAGAGGACTATATGGGGGATGATACCACCTACCCTGGGGATGTCGATCCTGACGAGCATCTGCAATTCCCAGACCAAGCATGGGATGACCCTACAGACCAGGGTACCGCACCAGATACCCATGACACGCAGCTTTACAGCACAAAGACATCTCCCACAAAGGACACTGCTGCCTTCAATGCCCTCATAGTACGTGCTGCTGCCAATCATGGAGTACAACTCCATTCTGACACAGTCGAAGAAGACTTCTTGGTGGACACTTTCGCCTCTTCCGAAAGAACTGTAAAAACTCTGCCCATGTTGAAAGGAGTTCTCAAACCTGCAAAAGACATTTTTAAGGAAACAACCAGGGCACGGGTGCTAAACCCCAGGATTGAAAAAAAATACAAGCCTGCACCCGGAGACCCTATGTACATTAGGGGTCAGTTACCTTTGGACTCCATGGTAGTTGCTAACGCTCGCAAACAAGCCCATTCGCAGACAACAGGTGATGCTCCTCCCCCAGACAAGGAGTCCAAAGTGCTGGAGACATCTGGCAAAAGGATTGCAGCGCAAGCAGCAAACATCTGGCGCATTGCCAACACACAGGCACTCCTGGCCCGTTATGATTGTTCCCACTACGACACACTAGAATCACTACTCCAACATTTGCCAGACGAATATAAAGAGGCAGCGGAGCTCCTCATCAGAGAAGGTCAACTCCTTACCAATGCATCCATCAAGTGCGCCCTGGATGCTCCCGACACAGCGGCGAGGGCAATCAACACAAGCGTCATGTTGAGACGACACACATGGTTGAGAATCTCAGGCTTCAAGCCGGAGATTCAGAACAACATCTTAAATCAACCAGTCAACCCCGACTACTTATTCGGCCCTGAAGTTGACACTACCCTCGAGAAAATTAAAAAAGACACTGACACTGCCAAATCAATGGGGGCTCTGCAGACGCAGCAGTTTCGCAGTGGCTCCTTTCGTCGCCCCGGGAATAGAGGAGCAGCTAGAGGTCAGGGGTCACAACAGCAATACACTAAAGGGAACACACAGAGTACCTACGATAAAACCAACAGAGGTGGATATCGTGGCTCCAGCACCAAGGGCAGAGGACGTGGTTACGGTAACACCAGGTCCTCACCCAAAAACAAACAGTGACGCCCTCTCCCTTCCCTCCGACCACAGAACACCTGTCGGGGGGAGACTCCAGCGGTTCCTGTCCACGTGGAAAACCATCACCACAGACAGGTGGGTCAGGGACATTATCCAGCACGGTTACTGTCTCGAATTAACATCCACTCCACCCAACATACCGCCAAAGCACCGTCCTATGTCCGTAGAGCACTTGGCATTATTGCAGCAAGTGCTAAGTATGCTGCAAAAAGGTGCAATAGAGGTCGTGCCCGTTGACCAGCAGGGGACAGGGGTGTACTCTCTGTACTTCTTAATCCCAAAAAAGGACGGGTCGCTCAGACCTATACTAGACCTGAGACCCCTCAACCACTACATTCTCTCAGAGCATTTCCATATGCTCACCCTACAGCAGGTTCTCCCGCTGCTCAGTCAGGGAGACTTCCTAGCCACACTAGACCTCAAAGATGTGTATTTCCACATACCCATACACCCATCACACAGGAAATATCTCAGGTTCACTATTCAGGACCATCACTATCAATTCAAAGTTCTCCCCTTCGGAGTGACAACAGCACCAAGGGTTTTCACCAAGTGCCTAGCTACGGTGGCTGCACATCTACGGAGACAACACATTCACGTCTACCCTTACCTGGACGACTGGCTTGTTCAGGCAAAGTCAGCCCACCAATGTGCCAGCCACATGTCCCTCACCATTCACCTTCTTCACAGTCTGGGATTCTCACTAAATTACCCAAAATCACATCTCCAACCCGCACACGTATGACAGTACCTGGGCGCAACCATAAACACTCTGGCAGCCACAGCTCAGCCAAATTTAGTGAGGATCAACAGCATGCAATTGCTGATCTCGAAGTTCAAACCTCAACACTCCCTTCCTGCGCGAGTGTTCATGCAGTTGATAGGCATGATGGCCTCCTGCATTTTCATAGTCCCGCACGCGAGACTACACATGCGCCCGCTTCAGAAGTGCTTGGCACGTCAATGGAATCAGGCTCACGGGCAATTAAAAGACCTAGTGTTGGTGAGCGGTCGGGCACACAACTCTCTGCATTGGTGGAATCCACAAAACCTTTGCAAGGGCCGACCGTTCCACGAGCCTGTTCCACAAATAATACTGACAGCGGACGCCTCTCTCCAGGGTTGGGGAGCTCATGTACTCACTTACACAGTGCAGGGACTATGGACGACACAACAAAAGAAGATGCACATCAACGTTCTGGAACTGATGGCAATCTTCCTAGCCATGAAGGCATTCAAAGTACACTTGTGCAACAAAGTCGTGTTGATCCGAACGGACAACATGACTGCCATGTACTACATACAGAAGCAGGGAGGAACACACTCTCCACAGTTGTCTCATCTGGCTCAGAGCATGTGGAAGTGGGCCATTCAGAGGAACATATTCCTCATGGCGGAACACCTCCCCGGCAAGGACAACCAGATGGCGGATCTGCTCAGCAGACACAGCCACCAGATGCACGAGTGGGAGCTACATCCGTCAGTACTCCAACCGTACTTCCAACAGTGGGGTCATCCAGAGATAGACCTATTCGCCACAAACGAAAACGCAAAATGCCAAAGCTTTGCCGCCAGGTTCCCACATCCGCAGTCACAGGGCAATGCGATCTGGATGAACTGGTCCGGCAGATTTGCGTACGCTTTTCCCCCAGCGCCATTGATACCGCTAGTGGCACACAAACTGCGACAACACTCACTGACACTCATCCTAGTTGCTCCCACAAGGGCGCGCCAACCATGGTACACCACCTTTCTAGAACTTTCCGTGGTGCCGCATCAAAGGCTGCGGGTCAAACCCGCACTTTTAACGCAGAACCATGGCGAAATTCAGCACCCAGATCCGCAACAGCTGAACCTGGCAATCTGGCTCCTGAAGTCTTAGAGTTTGGCTACCTAAACCTGCCACCTGACTGTATGGATATCATCAAGGAGGCCAGAAGACCCACTACCAGAGCTTGCTATGCGGCTAAATGGAAGAGGTTTGTCATTTACTGCAACAACAATGACATTAACCCGCTAGACGCATCCATTCAAAACATCATATGTTACCTCTTACACTTATACCGATGCAATCTGGCATATAATTCAATACGTATCCATTTAACCGCGATAGCAGCCTATCTTCAAAACAGGCAGCACCTCTCTTTATTCAGAGTGCCTGCCATCAAAGCCTTCCTGGAGGGACTCAAACGAGTAATTCCCCCAAGACACCCACCGGCACCGGTGTGGAGCCTCAATGTGGTCCTCACCAGATTAATGGGTCCACCCTTTGAACCTCTCCATTCATGTGAGATTCAATTCCTCACCTGGAAAGTAGCTTTCTTAGTGGCAATCACTTCGTTAAGAAGAGTTAGTGAACTCCAGGCGCTAACCATTCAAGAGCCATTCATACAGGTTCACGCAAACAGAGTTGTACTACGTACCAACCCCAAATTCATGCCCAAAGTGATATCGCAGTTCCACATGAATCAAACTATTGAACTGCCTGTTTTCTTTCCAAGTCCACAAAATGTCGCAGAGAGAATGCTCCATACACTAGATGTAAAGAGGGCCCTCATGTACTATATAGACAGAACTAAGGACTTTAGGAAAACAAAACAACTTTTCGTTGCCTTTTCTCCACAACACAAGGGCAACGCCATTTCCAAAGCAGGGATAGCCAGATGGATCGTTAAATGTATTCAAATTTGCTATCAAAAAGCTAAACGCACATTAACGATTCCCCCACGAGCCCACTCAACACGAAAGTTAGGGGCGTCCATGGCTTTCCTAGGAAACATTCCTTTACAGGAAATCTGTAGAGCAGCCACATGGTCCACTATACATACATTTACCAAACACTACTGCGTAGATGTACACTCAAAACAGCAGGCAGCTGTAGGACAGGCTGTTCTCAAAACTCTTTTTCAGACTGCTGCAGCTGGCACGGGTAGCCGCCGCTAATAGGAGGTACTGCTATGTATTCTATGCACAGATATGAATTCAGCAGCCCACATGCCTCAAACTGAATATGCTACTTACCAGTATGCATCTGTTCTTGGCATGTAGGGCTGCTGACATTCATATCGCCCACCGTCCTCCCCGGCGCCTGTAGCAGCTGCAGCTCTCAGAATTACTGTATAGCATGGTCATCACTTACTGTATCTACTCCATCACTGCCACAATGGCGAAAAACAATCTAAGGATGGAGAGGATGCCCATGCGCACTGTGGTCCAGGGGAGGAGTCACCTATCTCGTGATACTTCGAAGACTCTTCCAGGACAACAACGTGCAAACATCCGGACCCAACACTAGGCGGCGATCTATGCACAGATATGAATGTCAGCAGCCCTACATGCCAAGAACAGATGCATACTGGTAAGTAGCATATTCAATCCCAATGCAAGATGTCTTCTTCAATTGAGGATTACTAAAGCTAGCCAGCCCATCATGGCTGCCTTGCTTCTTCTTTGGTCTAGAGAGACACGAGCATCCTGAACAGAAACAACTTGCATAGCACCAAGGTATTATCTATAAAGCAAATATCTGTGTTTTGAGGTGGACACAGATGCAGTTGAATGATGAATGAGCTGTGATACATGGACAATACAGCATAGAATAATAATCTGGGATATTTAGTATATGAGGAGGTAGCTTATGTGGTCCAATTCACCAGCTCATCACTGGGTAAACTTATGACATTTGGATCTTTGAAATGTGAAGTTTTACAAAGAGGATTGGGTTAAAACAAATTTTCCTTTCAGCAGATATTAATTCCTCTCCACTCTGAAACTCAAAAATAATAAAACATGTTGACAAAGCCATTCATACTGTGAACTGGTACCGGGAAGGATGAATCAGTAGGTGGATAGAAAGATGGATTTAGTTAATGAGTGGATGGTTGAGTTAGTGTTTGGATGTAAATGGATGGGTGCCGGAATTGATCAATTAGTGCATGGGCATGCTTATTTGGCTACCCACTAATTAATCCATCGTGTTACCCATCCCTTCGCTCATCCATCTGTCCGCTCATCCAGCCACTCACCCAGCCAATGTGTTTTTGAACCCGTCAGACATCAATAGTCATATTTCCACCGACTCAACCAGTCATGCACTGACTTCCCCATCCAGTAAACCACATGTACTTATCAATAAATCAACACTTGCCCTCTGCACGTCTCCTATGACCTGGGCGTAGCGTCGTCCCCAACCCTGGAGCATGAAGATAAATTACGTCACGGAGATTCGGTTAAGCATGACTTTATTCTTTATACACTTAAACACTGCGCATAGTATCAAACTTTCCATTAACTACACACTAACACCTCCCTGCATATTTCCTGTTCAGAGTGCGCCCTGAACCACGAGGGTCCTAGTGAGCATAACACCAATATGCTACACTCCGTGGACCCAGTATGACAGAAGTGGCCCAAGAACTTGGTACAATACTCTAAATGTGACCTCCAGATCTGAGGAAAATATTGGAATGAGGTCTCCATGACTGGACACAATGTGGCCGCCATAAGTGTGCACAGCACTCTAAATAGGCCATTCAGAAATTGACATTAAAATCAGTAACAATACATTGGATGAAGTCTACAGGCCTAAACATAATTTTCAAGCATCCAGAATCAAAAATAATACTTAAAATGTGGCCTTCAGAACTAGAAAATACACGGAGGACAGAGGTGAATTTCAGATCAGGACACAGCAGGCTAACAGAGACCTCTAAAACTATACACAAAAGTTCCAATGAAGGCTCTGGAACTGGGGACAACACACACGTTCTTTTCTCCGAAAAGACTAGCAGTGAGTATACTATACAGTGCCAATACATTTTGTAGCATATGTGTCTTTGGGCCATGATCTCTTCATGCTTTTCCTTGGGATGTATGTCGTTACAACGCACACTTTTACAACGCATGCACTTACAACGCATTTTTTACAACGCAACATCCATTACAACGCATTCCATTACATAGCATGACACTACAACGCATTTTTAAAAACTACCTTTACAACGCATTCCATTACATCGCATACTACCTTTACAACGCATACCATCACAACGCATAATATTAAATTGCATTTAAGGTAAGTATTAGATAGTATAGGGGTAAAAATTACTTTTCTAACTCCAGGGGGTGCAACAGTAGGGTAAGTGTTGGATAGTATAGGGGTAAAAATTACTATTCTAACTCCAGGGGGTGCAACAGTAGGGAAAGTGTTGGATAGTATAGGGGTAAAAATTACTATTCTAACTCCAGGGGGTGCAACAGTAGGGTAAGTGTTGGACAGTGTAGTGTAATATTATGCGTTGTAATGGTATGCGTTGTAAAGGTAGTATGCGATGTAATGGAATGCGTTGTAAAGGTAGTTTTTAAAAATGCGTTGTAGTGTCATGCTATGTAATGGAATACGTTGTAATGGATGTTGCGTTGTAAAAAATGCGTTGTAAGTGTAGTGCGTTGTAAAAGTTGCGTTGTAAATGTTGTTCCCCTTTTCCTTGTATATGTACATGGTATTTGTATTCCAAAAGGCAGTGGAGAGCCGCCTTACAGTCAAAAAGTGACTGGAGAGGCACCTGGATTCTGGCAATAGATGTGCATGGTGCATTGTGATGTAGTGTTCTTCAAAGAGGTGTGTCTTTAACTTGTTCCTAGCAGTGCTGGGGCACTCCTGATCGATACGGTGATATTGTTCCAGATCCTGGGTGCCAAGATGGAAACGGCTTCCTGTCTTGGTTTTGTCTTGATTACACTTCTTGATCTGATGGTGTTCTGTGGCGAGAAATACCAGTGATGGTGAGTTTGTCTGCAGGGGTTCTTGTTGTGATGTCTTTGTAAATGGTGCAGCTCGGAGTGAAGATGGGGCAGGCCTGTAAGGCGAGTTGTCCGTGTTGTCTTGTTATAAATGCCTGCTGGATTAAGTATGATTCAATAAGAGAATTCAAATATTCTGAAACACACAGGAATGTTGCACTGCTACTACCTGTGCTTTACACGTTCTGTCTCTGAAGCAATATTGCACTGCTGATTCCCATGTTCCGTTCTGTGCTTATAACGGTTTGCACTAGCTCCTGACAGTAATGTAAGTGTAGTGTGTGCGAGAGGGAGAGAACGTTGCCCTGCTCTCGCCCATGCTGTAGTAGTGTTTTGCCCCTGTGTGTCTGAATCTTGACTTCTGCTACCCCTCTGGTACCAGTTGATGTCTTAATGAAGCTTGAGAAAATATTTCACCATTTGAAAACCAAAACATTGGGCTTTGTCCGTTTTGCTTATGTTTAAAAAAATAATTTTTATAGGTAACCTATTCTAGATTCATCATCATCATCATTAACTTTATTCGGTCGTTAAGACCATCAAAAGTGCATTGGCGTACAAAAGTATGGTAATTAAAACAAAATTTTCGTAATAGAAATTGTAAGCCAAAATAGATGACATTATTTATACAGGAACAAAACATATTAAAACCCGAGCCATTAAAAATAAAAAAACGAGTTAAAAGTACCAGCTTCCAAGATAATAAAACCATACAAGCTAAAAACACGTAAAAGATACATAAAGTGGTAGTGCATAATTGGCAGAAATACAGTGTAGCTCAGTTCTCTGTAATTTAAACATGAGTCATAAAATGCCATGATCATAAGACATCGAGTGCGGACTGGATACTTTGTAAGGAATGATACTTTATATAATAATATACTCAATTCATTTTAGCTTCTGCCTCCTAATGGACCAAAACCTCCCCAGGAATTTGTCCATTGCACATACTATTTGTGGCCTTGTATCTGTCCTGAGGATACGTAGTGCCTCTAAATGACTGCAGGTTCCTAGTTGTCTGCAACAGGGGCTAACCGTTTAGTTCTTGGGATTTTATATAAAGGGCATGCAAAGAGAATGTGCTTAGTCGTCTCCTCTGTCTCGGGGCAACATGGGCAATTGGTTGGTTTAGCTTGGGAGCCCCTATTCCATAATGCGGTAAAGGAATTTAAGGGGAGATATCCAAATCTAAATTGGATAAATAACTTCCTCTCTTGCGGGACAGTGATGAAGTCCATATAGGGCTCGTACACACCAACCATATTAAACTCCATGAACTATATCGTGAGTCGACCGCCTTTCACATGTGTGACTGTTCTCTCTGCCACCCATTTCCAATAGTAGGACTTGACCCACTCTCTACTGGGCAGTAAGCTAGAGTCCTTTTCTTCCCAAAGGTTTCCCAGGCCTATTTCAAATAACAATGTTTTGATGTTAAAGAAACAAGCAATTTTTAAAAAACGATCCAGCTTAAGAACCTCCTCGGTAGCAGTTGCATAGTGGACAAGCTTGTCAAGATTGTCAACAAACAGCTGACCCGCTACCTCGAAGTTAACAACATCCTGGACCCTTCCCAATCCGGTTTTCGGAGCAAACACAGCACCGAGATCGCCCTCATCACTGCCACTGACGCCATCCGGACCCTGATGGACTAAAGAGAAACAGCCGCCCTCATCCTCCTGAACCTATCAGCAGCCTTTGACACGGTCTGCCACCGCACCCTATCAGCACGCCTCCATGACGCCGGTATCCAAGTGAAGGCCCTGGCCTGGACCACATCCTTCCTCTCTGGCAGAACCCAGAGCGTCCGCCTCCCACCCTTCTGCTCCAAAACCACCGAGATCATCTGCGGCGTCCCACAGGGATCCTCCCTCAGCCCAACTCTGTTCAATATCTACATGGCCCCCCTCGCCCGCGTCGCACGACAACACAACCTCAACATCATCTCCTATGCCGACGACACCCAGCTGATCATATCCCTCACCGAAGATCCCCACACCGCCAAAGCTAACCTCTACAGAGGAATGAAGGTCGTAGCCGACTGGATGAAGGACAGCAGACTGAAGCTGAACTCAGCCAAGACAGAGGTCCTCATTCTCGGACCCACCCCATCAGCCTGGGACGACTCTTGGTGGCCCACGTCACTAGGCACAGCCCCGGAACCCACGGACCACACACACATCCTGGGGGTCATCCTCGACTCCACTCTCTCCATGACCAGGCAAGTCAACGCCGTCTCCGCGTCCTGCTTCAACACCCTCCGTATGCTCCGCAGGATCTTCAAATGGATCCCCCTCAACACAAGAACAACCGTTTCCCAGGCCCTCATCACCAACAGACTCGACTACGGGAACGCCCTCTACTCAGGAACTACAAACAAGCTCCTGAGACGACTCCAACGCGTCCAGAACGCCTCGGCCCGACTCATCCTCGACGTCCCCCGCCGCAGCCACATCACACTCCACCTGAGAGGCCTGCACTGGCTCCCCGTCAACAAAAGGATCACCTTCAAGCTCCTGATCCACGCACACAAAGCACTGCGCAACACCGGACTCACCTACCTCAACAACCGACTCAGCTTCCACACCCCCACCCGAAGCCTCCGCTCAGCCAACCTCGCCCTCACCACAGTCCCTTGCATCCGAAAAACCACCGCCGGCAGCAGATCCTTCTCCTACCTCGCCGCCAAGACCTGGAACACTCTCCCCACCATCCTACGACAGACCCAGGACCTGCTGGCCTTCAGAAGACTCCTCAAGACCTGGCTCTTCGACCAGTAGCACCCCCCCTCCCCAGCGCCTTGAGACCCTCTCGGGTATGTAGCGCGCTTTACAAATGCAGTGATTGATTGAAGCTCAGGTGTTTTTTTAATGCGGAGCCAAAAAAGAAGAGGTCGAAGCCTTGCTTTATCAATTATTGTAGTTCTGCCCAAATCTAGTCGTAGAGGAGTGAGCGGGGTACTCTGGGGAAGTGAGCAGAGTGATCTTAAGAATTTGTTCTCTGTAAGAAGCAGGCCCTCCAAATTATTGAATCCACAGATTTCGGCCCCATAGAGAGCCGAGCCAACCACCTTCTGATCATAAATCTGTAGTGGTGCTGCAATCGGTCTAGATTGTGATGACCTATGTTCTAAGATTATAGCCCCCGAAGTCTTCCTCTGCTGTAGAATTCGCTTTGAAATATGTTGTTTCCATTCTATTTTTCGGTGAGAGTTATACCAAGATATACAATGGAATCCACCCTTTCCAGCGGAATCCCTCCCAGTAAAAGTTTCCCTTTAAATGATTTATGGGGGTTCATTAGCAAAAGTTTTGTCTTTGAGGTATTTACTTCTAAACCTCTCCTCTCACAGAAAGACATGAAGCGATCTAATAGGAGTTTAAGGCCACTTGGGGTTTTAGAAACTAATAGCGTGTCGTCCGCAAAAAGCAATGTGCTTATTTTCACACCCCCCAGAGAAGGGGCATCTGCATGGGCTTCCGCTAAATAATTCACCACCCCATTTACGAAAAGTGAAAATAAGGTGGGGGCTAGAACACAGCCCTACCTCACCCCTCTTTCAACCTTTATTGGGTCAGTCAGTTGCGTTTGGTCTCCCCATCGTACCTTAGCATAATTTCCTTCGTGAAGGCGAATTAGAAGTGCCAGAATGTCGTAAGGGAGCCCCTGATCATGAAGTACTTGCCAAAGTGTAGCCCTTGGAATAAGATCAAAAGCTGACCTCAAGTCAATAAAAGCAGTGTAAAGACTGCCCTGTTCCAATGTCACAGACTTCCAGGCCAAAAGGGTAAAACGAAAAACCTGATCGATAGTACTAACCTTTTTCCTGAACCCTGCTTGGAAGGGGGATAATATGCCATTCCCTTCCATCCAATTGGTAATTTTAGTGAGCAGGGCACGAGAAAAAACTTTCTGCGCCCCATCTATCAGACTTATCGGTCTGTAGTTTGAGGGCAGCGATCGATCCCCCTTCTTGTAGACCGGGATGACCTCCGCTCCTTGCCAAGTAAGGGGTAGAGGGGCCCCAGCCGGTATACCATTGGCTAGTAGCCACATATAGTTAGACCATTTAGGAATATCGGCTAGAAATACATCACCAGGTATTCCATCTGGGTCTGATGCTTTATTTTTTAAGTATAGAGCCAATACTTTCAGTAATATCTGCTACAGAGAAAACATTAACGTTAGCCTGTAAGTTGGTTAAGTCTAAAGAAGTATCTCCAGGAGTGGACATTCCTGTTCCAGAATAAATTCCGGAAAAGTGGTCATACCAGGCTGCTAGATTCACATACCATGCATTATTGTGCCATCTAGTGGTTGGCTTAGTAGTTGTTCATTGTAAAAAAAAAAAAAAAGTCACTATTATTCATGATGATGTCCACCATATGTGCACAATATGCCCTTTAAGTATTTTTCCTCCATTTTGGGTTTGGGTGTTTATACATGAATTGCAACTGAAAATTAATTCTTTGGTCTTTAGTGTTTTTATATACAGAAAGAGCACTTTTAAGGTGTAGCCCTGTGTTCATGGACACATGCTTCATTTCATCATGTGCAGTTCTCGACTGTGGCATACACAAATAATGTGTGTTTTTTCAACTTGTTCCTCTTTCCGCCTTGCTGGCATCTGTAGAGCGAAGGCTGCTGGGCACAAATCATGAATGTGTGCACTGTGACACCCAGACTGTGGCTTTTAATGTGATTACGGGGTCTTAAACTCGTTATACTTATCCTGGAATTTCTCAGTGCTCACGTGTGAGTTGCACGCAGCACAGTTTCAAAACAGCAGGCAGTGGTTGCCTCTTTCTGTTTTCAACCTATGGTATAGGCAACCAGGTTGGAAAAAAAATCACATATATTTAACTCGCAGGTTCTCTGAGTTACTGCGTGAGCTGCAGATACCATAGGTGGAAAACAGAAAGTGGCAAACCACTGCTCGCTGTTTTGATACTGTACTGTGTACAGCTCATGTACGTCAAACTCTCAACCCACTGTGTGAAGGATTCCCGTCCCCAAAAAGCAGACTCGCAAATACAGATGCCAGGACTGTCTGCATCAAAGTTTAGTGTTTTTAGGTCTCGCCTAGCGTTGCAGCACACATGCACCGCGTGCTCTGCGAGAGCTAATGTGATCAAAAGATTTCAGAAGGGGACTTGAAGCCCCGCCCATCATTTTCATTGGGTCGCGTCAGCGTTTATGCTAAACGCTGGCTTCCCATTGAAAAGTATGCTTCTTGGTTACAGCCCTGTCTCCCTTTTGGGCGGCCCATCCGGACTGGGTTGTCTGCTTCACGGCTGTCGTGAAGCAATTTCTTATCTATAGGGGACGTGTAGTGAGGATCATGTTTACGAAGTCTTGTTTTTTCAGCTTGTTTAAATTTTCCATAAGATCTTTTTAGCCTGGAGGACGGCGGCACCTGGAGACAGACATGCCCGGGTTTACTTTCTTTTTCCATTCGCCCGCAAAGCCCCAAGAGTAATGTTTTCCCATGTGCAGTAATGTTTTCTTTCCCGTGTGCAGCGCCGATTACAACATTTTACAGGGCTGCTCTCCATGCCCAGCCCCGCCTGCGGTGGGTGCTGTTGTGAGAAAGGCCTGACTCAGCTATCATAATACAAGCAATGACAAGGCCCCCCCCCACCCATCCTCCATCCTAATCAGTGCCAGCGTCCCTGGTCCTCCATCACCTCTGGCCTCAGCGACCACCGAAGGCAGGGGGTGCACACACAACCTCTCGACCTCATATGAATTTGGCGGGGCAGGCTGGACTCAGAAACACCCTGATGCTCCGGGACCAGGGTGTGGGAAAGGCTTCCGCCCACTCGCCGGACAAATATGGGTATATGAATGATCCATTGTGTCCTCCTTATAAGTGCATTGCCATGACGCACTCCTAGCTGTACGTAAAGATGAAGAGGCAGAAATGATGCGCATTCATCTGAGATCACTGACATTTATAGGTGGCCCACAGAAAATTCTATTTGTCTCTGAGAACTTCTTAGCCACTGTCCTTAGACACTGTCCTTGGCCCTCATCTAATTGTGGGCAGCTATGGCAAATAAGAGAACTCAGACCTAAAGAATGAAAAGAAAATCACTTGCCCAAGATCACACAGTGGGTGGGGGGTTGTTCGGGGGAGCCGGGGCTGCACAGGATGTCTGGCCCCAGTTCTCTTTAGGTGGCAGCGGTATAGATTTATAGACACGTAACTAAGCACATTTAGAGGCTTTCGATAAATGTAAGTGACCTGCGTTATTAGACCATAAATGATGCAATATTATCACGGCTTCGTTATTAACAAAACGGTGATGCAAACACAGAAAAAAAGTGCATTAAAACGTGTAAAACGGCCGCACACTTATCTCCCGTTCTCGCTACCTATTTAAATTAAAAAATTGCAACGGCCCCCTAGTGACTCATAATTCGCTCCCAACAACCATATGACCATTATTTACACTGTTGCTGGGAACGATGCCGCTGACATTGGGTGAAAGTGTAGAGGGCTGCAGGGGGCATAAGTAGCGGCAAACCGGGCTGCTAGAGGCAGCCGCAGGGCAAGGATGGCACACGGGCAGCCAGGCCAGCTGCGGGGTGCTGTTCTCTTATAATCGCCATGCATCATTTTTATGAGCCTGTTTAAATTGCGTGGATCTGTGGCGTGTCTCCCAGCTCTGCCCACGGTGCAGTGTGCGGCAACTCCTAGAAGCGGCTGGCAGCTCCAGGAAATAGAGATTGGGGAGTGGGGAAGGCGCGATAGGAGTCTGACAGCTGTAGAAGAATTAAAGTCTGGCCGCTCTGTTGGGGTCTGACAGATCAGGAAGAGGTTTCTTTAAACACTGTCGGAGCAGGCGTAGGCACGGCCAGACGGCTCCAAGAGGTTGAAAGGGAAAGCCATTCTCGTGTGCACTGTACTCTGCACTGTTTACAGTGCAACCCTCCTCGGTTTCTACACACTGACCCTGCCCCAAACTGCCAGTGCTTGGTAAAAGTCTGGGGTCTAGTGTAGGTAGTTTAGCCAGACCCCCTGTGTCAGCATCACGCTTTCATTCCGGTAATTTAAATGACCACCTCAGTGAAGTATGGGAGTTGTAGTTCTTTACTTTGGCTTCAGAATGTTTTTGAAGGCACAGAGATCCGAGGACTTGAAAGCAACTTTCTGTGGGTAGCAGCGAGTTGGCACCCTTGGTGTAAAAGCGAGCACATGGCGTGCTTGGTGTAACGCCCCGTATATTGCATGTGTAAGTTGATGCCTCGTGTCATGTATATATAACCGGGCCATGGCGTGTGTGTGGGTTCGGTGAACGGTGGGGGCAGGGGGCTGCAATTCCCAAGTGGCTGATATAAATGAACTGGACACACATATAACGTTTCAGATGGATCGGACACTCGCATGACTCCAGGGTAAGACCGGGAATACGTGGAGCGTGAGAAAGGGCTCGGACACACACAGATTGGACATACAAAACAGGACCACCGGGCGGGGCGAGCACATGGGGCACTGTCGAGGAATTTAACAAAAATAGGTGTAAAGGGATTAAACACGCACACATAAACACAACTCGAACCCACCGGGGCTGTGCAGCAGGATATTACGCACAACAAGGGAGTTGGGGAGCGTTTCCCTCTCAGAACTGTGCTGCACAAAAGTTCACACACGCCTGTTTGTGCCCCTATATATCTCTGTCAGCGCATGGCCCGCTGTCTCTTTTCATCGCTAATTCCCTGCCTCTCTCACACTGTTTCCCGCTTGCACATGCTCTTTTCGCTTCCCCTCTCTACTTGGACTCCAAATCTATTTCTGTCACATTTTCTCTCTCCCCCTTTCTCTTTCACACTTCGTTAATCTCTTTCTCAGCTTCCTTTCTCTCTTTTCTACACCCCTCTTTTTCTAATCACACACTCTTTCCCCAATCTCTCTCCCTGCCTGTCTTTCGTCTCTCTCTCCTCGAATAAATAATGGGAGAAGTAAAGGTCGAAAATTCGATCATCTACAGAGACAAGAATGCGGCCCCCAGGGGAAGTGAGGTCGACAGACCAGTCTTCCCCTGGGGAATTCACGTGAGAACAGGACAGGGGGGTTAGTTAAGGTTGGGGGGTGGGGTCTTAGGAAGGTTATAAGGGGGGCAGGAGAGGAAGTTCATCCTCTTCCTGTCCTCAGCGCCTCAGGGAAGGGTTTAGGGAAAAATTGTTGTAGCGAAGGTAGCACGGCCTGGTCCGTCGGCTGGGGTGCGAGAGCTGCACCACTGGTGTCCCGGTGGGCGTTTGCTACAAGTTAGGTGGCATTTGAGAGCGGGACCCCGGAGACGGATTCGTGAAGCGGAGCATCGGCATGATTGGGCCTGACGCGGCGGCCGTGCGTGCCGCCCTGCTGGTGCTAGGCCGGGCCGGGAGGTCCGATCTCCTGCGGCCCGGCGTCCTGGAACAAGCCTGGGCGGGAATGGTCCGGACGCTGTGCTCGGCATCGGCGGGTGTGGCCGCGGCGGTGGTGGCATGCCAGGATGAGCCACCACCGCCCAGTACAGGTATGGCGGCGCGGGGGCGGGGCAAACGGCGAGAGCAGAGTAAGCGCGGGGGAAGGCGACTGAGCCTCCCCGCGCGCATTGCAAATGAGGCGGCAGAGTTACCGGTGGTGCTGGGGGAGGAGGGAGGGGCTGGGGGACGCAGGCAAAGCTTGGCAGTAGATGCGGGGGACGGCAGCAAGGTGGGGATGATGTAGGTACCAGGTGCTGGGGTTTCTGGGCTAGGGGTGCAGCAGGACACTTCAAGTGAGGGCAGTGAGGTGGAGGGGGCAAGTGAGATCGAAGGCCTGGCTGGGGATGTCTTTGCGCTGATCCTATCAGGCAGTGATTCAGCAGGGGGGGGAGGGGGCCTGGGGGGAGCAGCCTATTGACTTGTCTGGGGGGAGGAGTGAGGGCATGGGGTGGGGGGGCAGAGGGAAGGCTCCATTGCATGCAGCAGTTGCACGGGGGCGAAGCCAGTGGGAGGTGGGGGTGCCCCCGGCCCTCTGAAGGGAGAGGGATCGGGCCTTAGCCTTGGCGGGGGGGGTTCGGTGGGCTGACAGATGGGATAGCATGTCGCTTGAAGAGCGTATCCGCGATCAGCTGCGAGTTATTGAGGAGACAGAGCTCAGGTGGCAGGTACTTTGCGCGGCCAGGGAGTCGGCGGCGGGGGGTTTTGCAGGTAGAGTTGGCACCAGGGCGAGGACAGGGCACAGGGCAGCCTAGGGTTCAAGGCCATTGGGTTTGGGTGGATGAAGTAGGGACTGCCATGACGTTGCAGAGACCTGGTGGCGCTGGGGCCCCCTCGGGCTTCGGCGGCTCAGGGGGGGGGGGTGTAGGCCAGCGGAGGAAGCTGGTAGAGGCAAGGGTGGGCCGGCGAGGCACAAGACGGCCTCCAAACTCCGGGGCGAAGCAGCAGTGGGGTCCGCGGCGGCCTGCCCTCCATCGAGGGAGCGGGCATCGTCGGCACCGGAGTGTGAGTTTGTGCCTGGCGTGAAAGGGAAAGGTGCGAAGAGAGTGGTGAGTGAGGTGCGAAAGATGCCGTTTGAAGAGGTGCAGGAAGAAGAATTGGATTATGAGTCGGAGAGTGAGGAGTTGAAAGAAGGGGAGGTGCGTGAGGTGCCAAAGGCGTAAGGGAAGGCTTGGTGTTTTGCAGGCGCCCAAGGCCAGCAGCAGTGGGACCCAGGCGGAGAACGGGAAATCGGCGGTGCTCGGTGGACAGGAGCGGGCAGTGCCGGTGAAGCTTGCAGGTGAGGGGGCATGGTGGGAAGCGTGGGAGGAGGTGGTTAGAGGTGGGCGCAAGAAGGCCTGCCGGTCGGTGGGTGTTGGGGATGGATCGGTGCGGGAGGCGGGAGAGCCGGCCAAGGTGGCGGAGTCGGCAGGGGGGGGGAAACAATTGGTGGGTGCCGGCGTTCAGACTGACAAGCCAGGGGAGCCGGAAGGGAAAGAGGACGCAGGGAACAAACACCGCAAGAAGTTGCCGTACATGGGCCTGGCTATGCCGTTAGGGTCGCATTTATCTGAGAAGACGAGGGCTAGGATTTGGAAGCACAAGTATGTGGATGTTTTCAAACTGTTGCACAGAGAGATTCAGGCCAAGGAGAGGTCGAAAGAGGAGGAGTGGGAGTTGACTAGGCGACCGAGGGTACCGGTGAATATGGAGAATTGGACGTCGGCGTTTTGATTTACGCTAGCATATATTGTGAGAAACATCTGGATAGGGCTATAGCGTTATTGAAGTATATGGATATTATACGCAAAGCGCAGATGCACTTTGGAGGTTTTGCTTGGCTCAGTTACGATGAGGAGTTCAGGGCCAGGATCAGCGTCAATCCGAACAAGCCATGGGGGGAGGTAGATCAAGAATATTGGGTTCAATGGATGTCCTCCACTCAGTCGGCGGCGTCTACGCACACGGGCAGCGGGCTTCCGGTCGCGTACCGGTCCTTTCAGTCGCGTTCCACCCAGTCCGGGGCGGGGGGACAGGGTGTTGCAGGGGGAGCGGGAGGGCAGACCCTTCCCACAGGAGCAGCGGGACAGTCATCTAAGCCTGGGGGGGCCAACACGGAAGCATGCTGGAACTTTAACAAGGGTTTCTGCACGCGGCACCCCTGCGAATTTAAACACGAATGATCTAAGTGCGGCGGACGCCACCCGGTCACACAGTGTTTCACGCTTGCCACTCCTTCTGAGCAGTGGCGGATTACCAAGGGAAAGGGGCAGGCTGGTCCAAAGGGCCCTTACACCGGTTGATGTGGAGGCCATGGGTCCATGGCTCTCTAGGTACCTGATAGGGAGGCGGCTTTGAAGATTTACTGGGGGTTTACGGAAGGGTTTCGTGTGGGGTATCAGGGTCCCAGGGAGCGGAGATAGGCAGAGAACTAAAGAATTGCCAGGAGTGGTGGCAGCAAAGTTGCGGAAGGAGGTGCTGGAAGGTAGGATTGCGGGTCCTTTTGACACATGGCCAATGCCGGAGCTCATTGTCTCGCCGCTGGGGGTGGTGCCCAAGAAGGAGCAAGGGGAGTTTCGCTTGATTCATCATCTGTCTTGGCCGGAGGGGGCGTCGGTGAACGATTTCATTGCGTTGGAGGATTCCAAGGTGTTGTATGCGTCTGTGGACGATGCGATCGGCTTGGGACAGGCGTGTGGCCCGGGGGCGGAACTGGCTAAGTGTGACATCAAATCGGCGTTTCGCCTCCTTCCCATCCACCTGGCAGATTTCGCTCTGTTGGGAATGCAGTTCGGGGGGGCCATTTTTGTGGATAAGGTTTTGCCCATGGGCTGTGCTGTGTCATGTGCTCTGTTTGAAACGTTCAGTTCCTTTTTGCAGTGGGCATTCACGGACAGAAGTGGGCACCGGCTGGTGTCACACTACTTGGACTATTTCTTGTTTGTGGGGAGAGGTCAGACGGGGGAGTGCAGGGAGGCTCTTGGGCAGTTTCAGCTGCTGGCCAGTGAATTTGGGGTCCCTTTGGCGCCAGAGAAGACGGCTGGGCCCAGTTGTTGTTTGACATTCCTTGGGATTGAGCTGGATTCCGTGGCATGGTTGGCGCGGTTGCCGGAGCAGAAAGTGAAGGAGATGCAAGAATTCTTGGTGCACGTGGTAGGTGAGCGGAGGATTTATTTGAGGTTGGTGCAGCGGCTCCTGGGCTTGCTGAACTTTGCGTGTCTAGTAGTGCGGACCGGCAGGACTTTTTGCAGGCGTCTCGGCATGGCCATTTCAGGGGCTGTGCTCCCTCATCACAGGGTCAGGATTTCGATGGGTGTGTGGGCGTACTTGCGGATCTGGTATGGTTTTCTGGCATACTTCAATGGTGTGTCCTTGGATTTTGTGGACGACAGGATGGTGTGGCAGGTGCAGATTTTTTCAGACGCGGTGGGTGCTTCAGGGTTTGGTGTCTTCTGGGACAGGAGGTGGTGCACGGAGCAGTGGCCGTTAGCACTGGTTGAAGCAGGGCAGGAGCATCGCGTTTCTGGAATTCTTTCCGTTGCTGGTTGCTCTGGAGATATGGGGTCGAGAGTTTCAGAACAGATCTGTCCTATTTCATGTGGATAACAGGACTGTGGTGGACCTGGTCAACAATCAGAAAGCAAGGGATCTGCGAGTGCTGCGCTTGCTGCGAAGTTTCATGTTGCTCTGTCTGCGTTTCAATGTGCTGTTTTGCGCGCGACATGTCCCAGGCGCCAGCAATGACATTGCGGATGCATTGTCTCGTTTGCAGTGGCAGCGCTTCAGGAGGCTGGCGCCGGGAGCAGAGGCTTGCAAGACCAAGGTGCCGGAGGGTATCTGGGCCTGGGGGGAGTGAGAGTGTTGGGCCTGGTTGAGAAGTCTATTGCTGACTCCACAAGGCGTGCTTATAGCTTGGCATGGTCTGAATTCCGCGCTTTTTGGGATGGTCTAGTGTGACGTGGCGTATGTCCCGGGGCAACTGCGAGCAGGGAGTGATACCGTTTGTGTTGGACTGTATGGACAAGGGGCTGTCGCAGACCACTATTGCAGGGAAATTGGCAGGGATTTCTTTTTACAGCATGATGTATTTGGGTTTGACCCAGCGAAAAGTGAATTACTGTGTAGGATGTTGAAAGGCTGGGGTAGGGAGAGGGGGGAGGGCGGGGGAGGGGCCCTGCGGAAGGCAATCACGTATGACTTGTTGGTGAGATTGTTGGCGGAGTTGCCTCAGTGTTGTTATGATGTTTCCGAGTTGGCACTGTTTCGTTTGTGTACGATTTGGATGTTTTTCAGGGCTTTTCGTGTGTCTGAGTTGTTGGGGGCCAGGGGCACACCTGGCAGGCGGTTTGAGGAAGTGAAGTTGGATGGGCCACGTTTGGGCATTTGGTCGGGGCGCTCAAAAACGGATCAGGTGGGGCGAGGTAAGTGGGTATGATTGTGTGAGAGTGGTGGGGCTGGGGCTTGCCCGGTTCGGGAGTGGATTGCGTTTTGTCAGCAGGCACGGACGTTGGTGGGTGAGATTTTTTGCCATGCCTCTACCAGGCGAATGACTGCGTTTCAGCTGCTGGCGGTGTTGCGGATGGCTTTGAGATGATTGGGCAAGGATCCGGCACTTTATGGGATGCACTCCTTTCGCATTGGCGCGGCGGCAGCCCGGCTGGGGTGGTCTTGGTAGCAGATAAGGCAAATTGGCAGGTGGAGGTCTCGTTGTTGTGAGAGGTATGTGCGTAAATAATAATAATAATATAGCATTTTCTAGAGCGCGAACAGCTACCTCACAAGGAGGTGTCCCGGCGCTGAACACAGGCAGGGATACAGATACCGAATCAGACAGTTAGCGTGGTTGGGTGAAGAGCCAAGTCTTCAACATTTGCTTAAAGCAGGGTTCGGAAGGGGCCTGCTGAAGCTCTGGGGGTAGTGAATTCCATAACGTCGCCACATTGGCCGAGAACGTTCTTCCTCCCAGCCGTGCCTTTTTTATTCGGGGAACTGCTAGCTGAATACGGCAGTTAGAGCGGAGGGAGCGGGACTGAGTGTATCTCGGCAGTCGATCTCTCAGGTATTTTGGACAAGTGCCAAACAAAGATCTAAAGGCCAACGTAAGTGCCTTAAATTTGATCCTATTGGCTACTGGCAACCAATGAAGTGAGAGAAGATGCGGAGAGACAGAATGCTTGAATGGGATACGCATTAATAGTCTTGCAGCCGCATTCTGGACCAATTGTAGACGCTGAATTAGGTATTTAGGCAAACCTAGATAAAGGCCGTTAGCGTAATCCAGTCTTGATGTTACTGTCGCATGGATTACTGTTTTTCTGCAGCTCACCGGTAGAAGTAGCAGAATCTTTCGAAGATTCCTCAGCTTACCTAGACAGCCCCCAACCAACTGTTGGGTATGCGGGACAAATGACAGATTATTGTCCCAACGCACCCCCGGGTTTTTTGCCGTTTGGCTAGGAGAAGGGGCCGGACCCATTGCCATCGGCCACCAAAACTCAGAGGGGGGGGGGGGGGGGGAGCCTTTACCAAAGAAAAACACCTCCGTCTTGTCTGCATTGAGTTTTAATTTGTTGGTGTTCATCCAACACGCAACATCTTGAAGACAACCCTTGAAGCTTGACAAGGCCGCCTCTGACACCTCCGCATATGGAAACACCAGTTGGGTGTCATCGGCATAAGATATTGCCTTGATCCCCCAATTGGCAATCAACGTAAAAAGCGGCGCCAAGTAAATATTAAATAATAATGGGCTAAGTGCCGAACCCTGAGGAACACCACAGCTGAGCACCTTGGGTGCTGAGGAAACGGTCCCCAGTGCCACCTTCTGGGTTCTCTGAGACAAATACGACTGTATCCAGCCCACCGCTTGATCCTGCAAGCCCACCTCTGCCAGTCGTTTTAACAGCCTTGCGTGGTCGACTGTATCGAAAGCTGCCGATAGATCCAGGAGCACCAGCATGGCTGAGTCTCCCGAATCCATCGACCACCTTACTGACTCTGCCACCTCAATCAGTGCTGTCTCGGTGCTAAAGCCGGGTCTAAAACCTGACTGTGTCTCATGCAAAATCTTATTTTCCTCTATAAATTTACTACGCTGCCGCTGGATTACTTTCTCAAGCATTTTTCCCGGGGCAGCCAGCAGGGAAATTGGACGAAGGTTGCTGAGATCCGTGGAATCCCCATTGGGTTTTTTCTTTAGTGGGAGGAGGATGGCGTGTTTCCAAATCTTCGGGAACACCCCGGAGGAAATGGACGTATTCCAGATGTGCTGTAAAGAGGGAGCCACAAAATCGGCCATTGTACTCCAAAGACATGGGTCATCTGGTGATCCTGACTTACAGCGACTTAATTCCTTCATGACCACGGTCAGAGTTATCGGCTGAAAATGAGCCATAGATCCACCTGTCATCTTTTTGACAGTCCGATCTGTCTTCACAGTCCTTTCCTCCGGGCCGAATGACTCATAGACGCGTTTAATTTTTTGGTCAAAGAAGTCAGAAATACTATTGCACAATGTAACCGACGGCGGTATCTCCCTCTCAATACATCTGGGTTTGAAAAAGGACTGAACCACCTTGAAGACTTCTTTGCTTGAGTGTTCTGCCTGTTGAATAGAAGCCGCAAAGAACTGTTTTTTTGCCTTTCTAACAGCCTTCTGCAATTTATGGGAGGCTTCCTTGTATTGTGCTTTTTCCAAAGTCCCATAGTTTACCCTCCACAGCCTCTCTAACCTCTTACACGCTGCCTTCTCTACTCTAAGGTCCTGTGAGAACCAAGGAGCAGAGGGGGATTCCCTCTTGGACATTGCGCGTTTTGCTGGAGCAATGGAGGACACCATGTTCGCAATCCAGTCATTAAACCGCTGTGCGTCAGTGTTGGCATTCATGGTTAGAGTAGGTTTGTTCTGAGCCAACACTGGGCCCATATTAGCAGGGACTAGCTTCTTCCATTGTCTCCTCATAAAAACACGCTTGCTTGACGCCGGTCTGTCAACCGCTAAATTTATTGTAAATGGAATAAGCAAGTGGTCTGACCAGAGCAAAGGCAGAGCCGTTTCCATCATTACATTTTTAATATTGGAGAGATTTAAGTCAAGCGTATGACCCGCTCTATGTGTGGGGCCATCATTGATTAATCTCAGATTGGCAGCGTTCAAAGTGGTCCTTAATGTCTCTGCCGAGGCGCAGTCCTCTTTATCCATATGGATGTTAAAATCCCCTACTACGAGGAAATAAGGATGAAGGAGAGAGCTCTGCACTATCACATCCAGCAGAGCAATCAGATTGGGATCATTCCCGTCAGGGGGGCGGTATATAACTAGTCCCGCTAAAGAAAGCTGCGGCCCCACCTGAAGGCAGAAATGTAAACCCTCCAGTCCCGGAATCAAAGTAGGGGCAGAGGATGTTAATGTGAACTGCTCTTTAAATATAGCAGCCACCCCACCTCCTCTTTTACCACCTACTCGGTTAGAGAGACACATTGTGTAGCCTAGGGGTACGGCCAGCGCTATTGCAGTCACATTGTCCTCATTAAGACAAGTTTCTGTTAAAAATAGAGCATCCCACTCATAGCTTTCCAATAGCAACCAAATATCGTTTGCGTGCTTCGATAGGGATCTGCAGTTCAGAAGGCCAGCTCTTAGGCTTCTGTTACTGAGCGGTCTAGGCTTGATGTAAACGTTCTCCCCTCCATCACCACACACACCCAGCGATTTCCCACAGACCCCACATATCTGAGAGAGGGATTCAGACCTTAAGTCGATCCTGTGAGCGCAGCAAGCGGCATCTGTGTTGAGCACCCACAGGTCTTCTTGTGACCTACACGATCCTCCCCTCGGAAAAACCCCTACGAACAGCATGCCTGGCCCCGGCCGCAGTCTGGTCGCGGACGGGCGCAGACAGGCTTGCCTTTGGCGCGCCGTGCGCGCGCTTGGACGAGCGATAGGTCTGCTGGGAGCGGTGGCGGTTGTTTCGTTGTACTAATCTCTTTTTTCTTCGTAGGTTGCGTTGGGGGTCCGGGAGCTAAGACAGTTACCTGGATTGTGGGACATTCCTTTGTTCATTGGGCCTCCAAATATGCGGCCAGGCAGGTGTCCGGTCGAAGCCTTGGCCTGCGGAGCAGTCACCATGAGGTACATTGGTGGGGCAAGTGTGGGATGCGCTGGGGAGCTTTGTTGCCCTGGCTGACGAAGAAGGTGTCTTAGAGGGGCTGCCCGGACATGCTTGTTATCCACCTGGGGGAAAATGACTTGGTGAAACAATCCGGGGTGTCACTCCTACATCTGATGCAACAGGACTTGGAAGCTATGCGACGCAATCTGGCTGGCGCCTGTATTGTATGGACTGAATTCGTACCGCGCCGGATCTGGCGAGGGGCAGTGAAGCCCGCAGCAGTTGAAAGAGCACAGAGGAAATTGAATAGGGCAATGCGCGTTTTTTGTGGAAACAACGGGATCAAATTGATTGCTCACACAGGTTTACGGCTCAAGGAGCCCCTTCTCTTTAGGGACGACGGGGTGCACCTTTCGTACATGGGCAACGCGTATTGTATGATGGAGTTGAGGGATGTCATCAGTGCGTTGTGGAATGAGTCTATCTGGTGCCGGCGGGTTTGAGGACGAAAGGTGCACGTGTGTGGGGTGGGGCAGGTGACTGCCCTCCGGGGGTTACCTGGTTGGCGGTACTTGGGGGGGGGGGGGGGGGGGGAGTCCATGACGGGCATACTCATCCTTCCGGGGAGGGGGATACAGGTGCAAGGTGGGGGTGCGTCATGCGGGAGTGCGGTGGCTGAAGATGATGGAGGAGGTTGGAAGAGAAGTGAGGAAGCGAATGGGATAAGTGAAGAGGTCGCTGGGTGATGTGGGAGTGAGTAATTGGAGTGTGGGAGTGAATGGAGGGATGAGAGACATGAGGTTGGGGATTGTTGGGGGTTATTTGATGTTGTCATATGTTGTTCAACCCTGTCCTAATAAATGGCCTTTTACGCTAACTAACAGCGTGGAGTCGTTATTGCGCGAATAACAGTGAAATCAGTCAAGATATTTTGTATTTAGTAGAAACCAAACGAAAGAGGGGCCACTGCAAGCACTACAAAATTTCAAAAACGGTATTTATAAGAAGTGCACTGTAAACCAGCCATCAAGAGAAACTTTTCAAAGTACCTTTTTGGAACAACTCTAAACTTTATACTATAATCACTTTTTGTTTTCCCTTCGTGCAGAGCCCGTTTGCAAGTAATTCTGCCCGTACACGAGGGGTACAATTTCTTAGCTGCTCTCTCTCCCATGCTATAAAATATCGGGCACATACCCTGGTTTCTGTGCCATGATTTGAGTGTAATCTATTATTTATAGCCAATGGGTCCCTGTATATCGGGGAGTTGTACTTCGTAGTGTTGCAGAGCAGGGCTGTTCCTTTGCACGCTGGAGGGAACAGTCCAGGAAGTAGATCAATGTGGTGCTGTGCATTTTTGGAATGGTAGGGCAGACGCAATACATACGTTGTTTATGCAAGGGCCCACTTCAATTTACCATAGCTGCCACCCCCTGTTGTTTCCCTCTCCATTGCGCACGGGTGGCTCTGCATCTGAACTGGAGGTTGGTCCAACCTAGTTTATTGCCCCTTAAAGCATTTGCTTCACCGGCCAAGAACAAGGACTCCAGCCACGGCCATCCATTTCTATATCAAAGTAGCTAATAGTACATATCTAATAAAAACATTTTCGCTAGACTTTTCCAGTGTTTCCTTTATGAGGGCTAGAGTATCTATCATTATACCCAATACAAACATTAAAGCAGTCAGACATATTATTACAAAAATGATCCTGGATCCAGAGGACCAGGAGGACTACACAGGACCATGAGAAATAGGACGAAGAGCTGCAAAGGGCTGCTCCTCCTCAAAAATGGGACGATCAATGGGGTAAATTTCCAACAAAAAAGAAAAAGAAGTCCTTGGGAAATTAAAGCCGCTGTACAACCAACCAGAGGGGAGTCTTCTCCCTGTGTCCGTTTGAGCCTCACAGGCAGGCTCTTGTTGTTCCCACGGTGGAGCTGCACAACTCGCAACTCAGGAATCACGGCCCAGTTTCAAAGGAAAAGTTTCTTTGTTCAGGATAGGGCAATCACCCACCAGGGCAAATGCGCTCAGCGATCCTGTCCAGTGTCTCAGGCAGTGCACCAGTTTTCTTCATTTCAATCTAACAGGCACCAGAGATACAGCACCTGTACCCTGAACTCAAGTCCTTCCCTAACTCCTGTATTGCTCTGCTGGTACACTGCTCTTTCGTTGGGGCCATAGATTGCATTCATATTGAAACACATTAATTCTTAGCCCTAAGCACAGAAGCTTATCTTGAAACATCTTAAGTCTGCACCACTTTTAAATAAAGGACAGTCATTATTAATTAACATCAAAAACCACTCTTATCCTTATTTTAAAAAAAAAAGGCATTAAGAAAAAAGAAATCCCTACTGTCAATCTGCCCTCTGTTTATCAAAAATAATGAAACTACATTTCTAACTTTTAAAACAGCAGTCTGAAATGCCGCATTTTACACCGTGTTTGACTTCAGCTGTTCTCTGTGGCCGGAGTCCGAAATAGAAATAGTCTTGCTGACACAGCTGTTTGACACGTAAAGGCGTCGAATGCACGAATGCACACGCCTGTCAAGTCAACCTTTCAAGCCAACACAAATCTGTCGTTCTGTAATATGTACTTTAGTGCAGGAACAACCAACTCACTCAGATAATGTGAATGCCTTTTAATACCTAATACAGAAGGATAAATGCTGTGACATTTTGTATCTTTAATTTTATCTATTGTAAAACACACAATTTCGTTTTTTGAAGCTTTTTTTATTCCTATTCAATGTGGATTCTAATTTTATCTTACATTGTGGCAATTTGCACACATGTATAGTGTTACTCTGTCAATTTAATGATAGCGTGCAGCTATTTAGCATATATTATATAATTCATTGCTGGAATCTTTTAAAATATTTTTTATTTTAATAATGTTTTGCATAACAGAATGATGACAAAAAAAACAAACATTGAACTCATTCCAGACTTTTTCAAAACGGTGTCATATACTCAGAACACATAATACAGGGCACTTAAGGCTAGCCATTCCTGCACCAAGAGCGCAATCGCTACTTACAAGTACCACTAATGACAAACCACAGACATTTAAACACACATTTAACCCACAGATCAACCCTTAGGACAGAAACAAAAGACAGCCCACAGACTGTACTTAAACCAAACCATTTGTAAATACTAGTTGTAAGTCATATGCACTAGATCTGGCTGGCAGAACACCAGGAAAAACGCTCTGCATCTCATCACTTATGAATGTTACTAAGTGCACAGACCAGGATCCTTTCTATGTACATATTTAGTTCCTCGGGGCACTAGTCACCAAAGAAGAAATACTTTTATATACCTAAACCTAGTTAAGTATCCCCTCTAGGGGAGCCGGCTAATTATATACAAAAGAAATGGTACATCCAAGAAAGCAACACATTCATTCATTCACGCACATTTTCCTCCCACATTCGTACACAATCAAACATCTCTTGCCTAGTCTTTCGCTTAAACATACATTGTTCCACATACTCAATCTTTCGAAATTCAAATGACCCATACATAGGCCAACGCAACTCAGGATCCTTACGAGTGCATTTATTCCATAATGCGCTGTACATTATAGAAAAAAAGACCATACTTAATATACATATCCCTATTAGGCGTCCCCTCCGGGTGCCCGATTGTGCTTCATCTAGTTTCAAATTCAAATTGGTACCACTACCAGAGCTACACATACTATGAAGTGTGCTAAAAACAGGCATGCCAAAAATAGTGCAGAATATGCAGTATTATAATCAAAGCAGCACTTAAGGTACCTTTAGTACGATGTGCCATTCAAATCAATTCAGATAGAGAAAATTCTCCTCATTACCTGCCTATATAGGTTGCAACTTATATATATATATATATCATAACAAACCAAGTTGGCCAACACCATTTCCAAAAGCCACAGTAAGTGTTACTAAACTACCTTACCAATCCCAGGCATCAAAACCAAAAGCCACAGTAAGTGTTACTAAACTACCTTACCAATCACTTGGTGTCCAGGTTCCAACTGCCAAGTTCTAAATTCGACCAAATGGTCACTGCACGGCGAATCAACAGAAGAGATCTCAGTCGAGGACCGGCGCCACCTGGATGGTCAGATCAGAAGGAAAGGAAAAACGCCGTGGTTGCCAAGACTCGGGTCTCATTGGGCAGCGATCGTGTCCACAGCGAGATTCCAATCCTTCGTCGCGACCAATCCTTTGGGCATCCGAGTCCCCGATGAGCCCCAAGTTGGGCCGCCAATTTGTTGAAAGGAGACCTCAGCTAGGCCTACCAGTGCAAGGGGTTCTCCCTTCTCTGCACAGAGCCCTCAGACAAGTAGAAGAAGTTGGCACAGAAACTGGAATAGAAAATACAAAGTTTAATAAACCTTCATGAAGTGGAACCACATTCACACAGCACCCTGTGGTGCTGAATGAATGTAGCACACAGAGTAGAAGAACCATGGTTTTTTATACCTACACAGGGGCTCAAAAAGAAGGCGGTTCAAGTATACATGAGAAGAGTTACATACATAGATGGTCATACAGAAATGCACAGTCAACAGTAAAGGAGGAGCTAGCAGTTGCTGACTCTGGTAGAAACAACCTGATAGTTACAGACTAAAAACAGATGCATGGACAGGTAGACTCTTCTGCGCATGTGCAGAGTAGCAGAGTCTAAGTATAGCTAGTCCTTTAAACAGAGCACAGGGGTAAACAAAATGACTGCCAGAAATACAAAATGGATTCCACAAAATGTACAGGATAGCCTCTAAATACCAGATGGATTCTGCTAACGCTAATTTAATCGCAGCCAATTTACGACACTAATGTATACTTTGCAGTGTGTATGCAGTTCTGGGATGAAAGTTAATAGCTCACTATTGTGTATTAGGACTTTAAGTTATAAATTGCAAGTAACAAAAGGAGGTTTCTTTTGAAAGCAGTAACCTGCTGATCTGTACATCATACGCACTCTGTAATCACTTGGTACACGTTCTTTGCAGCAGGCATATTAACCCTCTGAACTAACTTCACATAAGTGAAAACCTCAACTACACAAAACGCTGATCTCTCTCCAGGAATATAATCACACCAGTTATCTTGACATTTTTGTGAGGCCCGACAATTTCTGGAGGAAAGAAACACTGCAGCAGGTGCTTGTAAAAACATACTAAACTTGCAAACACGGCGACCCCAGGAAGCAAGCACCCGGTGCGGTGGCACCGTTCGCATCGCCGTAGAGCCGGTCCTGACTCCAGCAATTTCCTCTTTGCAACTTAAACAAGTATTTGCAGTGCAATAGGTCTCGCATTTACGCGAGTTTAAGCTATTGGCATTGTAAATGACATGCCTTTTATTTATGTTTTAAAAACTAAACATAAATAAAAGGCATTGTCATTTACAATGCCAATAGCTCAAACTCACGTAAAAGCGAGACCTATTGCATTGCAAATGCTTGTTACAAGTATTGTTACCAGGCGGGCCTACGACAGCTGGGACACCGTGGTTCAGAACCCGGCCTTCATGTAAAGAAACAACGCATTTTCCCACGATTGGTCTATATTTCAGTCATTGAAAGAAAGTTGGTATACAGTGACATGGGCGCACATTTTAATCTTATTTTAATTTTTTCTGTAATTCTTTCTGTTCCTGATGGCTTGAAGTCAACTGGTAAACAGGCAGAAAACGGGCCCTCCCTTTGGTGGTTCCACAACATATCGGGACGTGGTTCGCTTCCTACCATATAGCGGTTTAAAGCAGCATTGTAACTCTGTGCAAAACTACTTGTAAACAGGACCACTGAAATTCCATAGACAGGAGGTGTACTTACTTACAAGACCGATTCCCCAAAAAGTGACGATCTGAACAAGAAGTTTACTATCCCGCACGTGAGAAAATGTCATTTGAGGAACTCTCCACGGTTTGTTAGAGCACACATGTAAAGCGGTCACAGTTTTCTGGAGTTCTCATGTAAACATTTGTGAATTCCCACTTGTGTGTATGTGAAGAACTTTGCATTGACAATTGAATAAAGTCTACAATTCCATACGTGAAAAAGCCTTCATATTGTGTCCACTTGCACTTTTTTCATTCCCTTTTTTTTTCCACCGCAGAAACATATTTTCCCTGTGGTGAATCCATTCCCGTACACCCTGCACATTTTGAACAGGTTACCACTCGATTCCCTCCATTGAATTGATGAATTCTGCTCCTGACAGTAGAATATTTCTCATTATGTCCAGGCTGAGAATGAGTGAGGTGGCGGTGAAAGTATGCAAAAACCTTCACACAAGTACCTTTGCCAGTGTGCACACACTTTCTGGGAATTTCCGCACTGACACAACCACTCCCCAGTACATTTTGTATGTGAAAATCTTTTCATGAGAATTTTTGTATAAGTGGGTATCCATTTTTGGAAGATTGGCCTGACACTAATAAACAAGCATTGGCATAGCCAATAGGTCTCGCCTTTGGGACCTTGTACGTGTTTATCCATGCAGCACATTATCACCCACCGGGGAGATTTCTGTAATGGAAGTAGTACGTATGTGAAGTGTTCTCTTTCTTTCTCTCTCTCTTCTCTCCCTCTAACATCCACAGAGAGGTCAAGAGGTCATTGAAAACAGCTATTAGCCTGCAGCTCGGGAGATTTTGTGGTTAGACAAACGAATATTTCTGTTAATTATCTAAAACTTCTAAATGAAAGTTCTTCTATTCATTCTGCACTCTCTATGCACCCCAACACTACTGCCTGCTTTACTCATTTTACATGAGTAGGTAAGAATCCTCGATAACACCGCACATATTCAATGCCGCCCAAGCTCAGGCCCTACCCTAAGGACACCTAGGCATGCTTTTCCGTCTAGGAGGGTGGGAACAAGAGTTAACTGAAAACACACGTGAGCTCACATGTCTAACCAGAGGAACATACTTTGAAATAAAAATGTCAGACCTCTCGCTCGTCCCTCGCAGGAACCATGACACTGAGCTCTGCCTGACTGAAAACACACTTCAGAACCCCATGTTGAGTCAAGGCCTAACCACATCAGCAGTCATTTCATTCTGAAAACGGCAAATGTGATTCAAACATAACATTCATTTGTATATTAATCTTGACAGAAGTGAAGGATTGCATTGCCCTAGGCACGCACACACACACAGATGCATTCACATACACAGGCAAATGCACACATACACAGATGCGCGCACAGGCATGCACACACCCACAGATGCCGACACGCGCACACACAGATGCACACACACGCACACACAGTCACACACACTCATAGGCACACACAGATGAACACACACACGTGCACACAGACACACACATGCACAAACACGGACACAAACACACAGGCACACACATTCATGTTTCCGTCTGCGAGGCTGGGAGAAAGAGTTAATTCCAAACTCCCTGAGTGCTCGAATGTAAGACAAGAGCAGAATTTTCTAGAAAAAAACTGCTCCATCCAGGCTCCGGCAGGAAGTAGTGTTGTTGGGTTTCAATTTAGATGCCTGTACATAGGTTTCCCTGAATCCTGTCCTTATATAGGCACAATTCGCATTGCTCTCATTTAGGCATAGAATCCCAGTCCTTATTTAGGCATTAGCCATGCTATCCAAATACAGGCATGGTCACCTACATCCGTCCATCCCACGTCACAACGAGTTCTTAGAAACCAGACACTTAAGCCATCGGGACTTTCCCTACCTAGGTTTATAGATTTCTCCAAGAACTGATCTATTATGCATGAACTACTATTCCTTAGGGGTTCATTCATGACGTCTTCCTCTGCCCGACTTTACGTCAATGCTTGCATCCCTAAGCACCTTCCAGGTATAAATATTCCTTCGCTTACCATGGCAAACCACGGCTCGGCTACATAGCATGATACGGCTCGCCACGGCAAGTTCGGAAGAATTTGAGTTCCCACCTGACGCACTGACCAGACGCTGTCATACCTGCTCGCAGAGAATCCAGCTTCCAGTGTTCTGACTCCCTTCGCGGGGTGTTGGAGTTGAGATTCGGAAAGAGATTCGTACCTCTCATTCTACGGTATGGAGCTGACTAGAACCTAGAGGGACTCTTGAAATATAAAACTTAGTATATACTATACTATAGAAAACAGCACCTACTTCTTTCCTTGTACTACACTTAGGTTAGGTACACTGGGGTAGAACTATTTAGAAGCATCAGACGAGTATTCACTTTTTAGCCTGTGTTATTTATGTATGTATATATGAATATATGTCATAGCTAAAAGACAATACTATTGCAGTATTATTTCTTCTTACTGCTTACGCTGTGCGTATTATATCTTGCTTACTGTCTAATGATTGTAACAGCTCATATCTCTTACACAAGAAACAAGACTGTTCAATAAATCCTTTCATTGAAACGCCCGTCTCTATTTCTGTGTAACTCTGAAGAAACTAAGCATGCACGATTAATTGAGTGAAACTGTTTTCTTTTCTATACAATTCTGTGACACGTTCCGATTCTAAGGGAAACAAAGTTGTCATGTTTATGCGGTTGTCAGAAACTACTCCCTTCTTGTTTATTCGAGAAGTTTCTAGTGATCTCTGAGTTAGCTGGCACATAAAGTAATTAAGTTTAATGTACTCGATAGAGGCATACTGACCTTAGTCCTATGCAAAAACTATAGTGTATATTATTCCAATGCGCAGAGCCTATAAGGGAAATAGGAACTACACTACATGGCGCCCAACGTTTGGTAAGGCACTAATTTAACGCTAGATACTGAAGTAACTCAGTCGTGCTCTTTCTCAGAGACTCCTACTCATAATTCTCCATAAGACGTCTGGAGTGGGTAGGGTTAATATCCGCTATAGCTGAGTAGGACAAAAAATCCTATGTATTAGCTGTTTGGTTTGTTCAACGTTGAAGGATACAGTGCTCCAAAATATTGTGCACCTTATCTTTGTTTCCTTGAAACTTGTTCTACATTTTTCAAAAACAAATGTCCCAAAACGGGGATAATAATGCCGTGACCGGTGAGGCTGCGACTAACCAAGTCGCAACAGCTTTTAATCTTACAGATTTAATCGAAACCGATGAGGGTGTTATAAACATCCATCCAAATTTAAGGAGAGCCATCACTCTAAAACGTATACAACATGGCCTAACACCAAGAGGTGGTAGAGCAGTTTTCGTGATAGAGGCACATGAATCTTTTCAGACAGAGGTATTCTATTCATGGATAGGATTTCCAGAATCAAATCCAGTAACAAAAGTGTTTCACTTCTATAAAGAAGATGGACCACCTGAGGAATACATTCCCTTCGAGGATGTTGAAATTCCACTCACATACCAGGAGCATCAGCTCTGGTTTAAAGGCGCCCTAAAACATTACAATCACATTACCAGGCTCGGTCCACTAGGTAGACCAGGAGCAACATGGCCGATTTTAGCCAGTTACACACCTCATCCTGACATCGAAAAGATGTCAGATGATGAATTACTCACTCAACTCAAAGAGTTAATAAACATTTACAGACAGTTAGTCCAATATGTCATGCGGACTTTCACAGTCCAGCCACCATTAACCATTCCAAATCAAACCACTCATCAGGGGAATACAATAGAAATTACTCCACAGACTTTACACGCAGTCATGGGTAAAATGCTCACAAAACGTGAATAGCTAAACAAATTACTCAAATCGAAGCAGTGTTTCCTAATACTAGCCCTTATAAGAAACACAGAATCCTAACAATCTGTCTACCAATTGGGATCACACCACACCTGGAAGACTGCACCACTTGGGGCACAGTCTTTGCTGCCATCTACACTAAAAGACATGGTGTTCCGTCTATTGCGGTAATACCTGAGGTCCTGAAACAAATTCAAAATGAATACGGGGCAGAGCCTGCTCTGAATATAGGTATGAAATTACTAAAAAACTTCAACCAGGTCTCAACAATAATATTATCTAATATTAAAGGGGAGGCAGCATCAGTGGCGATCCACCAACGTTTAAGGGAATTTGATGTAACAGAACATCAACAAGAACTACCCAGAATAATAGAAAAATCCTATGAAGAATTAGGCAGAGACAGTTTGGGTGGAAAAACAGTTAAACCACAACTGTCTGGAGGTCCTGAGAAGGACTCAATTAAACACAATCCTACATCTGCTAAAAAGAAGTGGGAAAATAACAAACAACATTCAAAAGAGAAACGTTCTTAATCCCGAGGTAGGTCTCCTCAAAAGGAGCCCTCTGAAAGGAGGTATAACCTCAGGAATAGGGATAATTTCTAAAAACCTGACAGGTATCAAAGATACTGATACACGTTCCTCTCGTACCATTCAGACATCTTCACAGACATCCGAAAGAAGAGGACGGTCAGATCACAAAGAAGAACGCGTGAAGTCCAAAGACGATCAACATGTTCAGAAAAACAAAACAAAACCTCAATTCATTAAGAAAAAGGTAGCAAGTCTGAAGATCAGACATGCCGAAAATTCTGAGAACACAACTCAAGAACAAGACTGGGACAAGAATGTGGGTTCCAGATCTTGAATGTAAAGGCACAGTGGTGGAAAATAAACCATTTGATATCAAAGATCGTTTGGCTGTTTTACAGGATTTAAATGAACTAGCTGGGGAAAATCCAGCAGTCCCAGCAAGGTCTGTCTGGATCCCAAAGCTTGGGGATCTAGTCAGAGAGAAGATCGCGGACAAGAAGGAATTTGGGCCTTCTTACAGACAACCAGTACCTGTCCTAGCCATTCGCGGAACAAGAACAGTACTTCTGCCGCCCCTTGCTGGTAAAAAGGAGAAAAGATTTGTGTCCATCGACCTCATCAAACCACACTATGTAACCAATACTAAGCAGTAGGCCTTGTGGACTCCGACCAAGTAGCAGACACACTCCTCTAGCTACTATCCAAGAGGTTCAAACTGAAAGACTCATCACCATTGAGAATTCAGCAATAAAAAATGAAGGACTAAGCTACAATGCTATGGAGCTCATTCCTCTTGAAACCCAAATAACAGTTTGTCCTGATACACCTATCTAGACCAACGTAACACGTGATCAACTGGTGCCAGTGATTTCAACGAATCCTGATGCAATTTCAACCATTGACAGAACTGCCTCTGGCTATTTCATTATCTTTGATACGTTTTCTGAGGATCCAAGTGAACTAGAAACGACGCCAGCCAAAAGAACTTTCAAAGAACGAGCACAAGACTTTTTTCATCTTCTGAAAAAGACTTATCTGGTTTCACCATGGATTGAACTATGGATTATTTCTAGAATATTTTTCTTTCCCCTTTGGCTAGCTTTAGTAATGACTCTGAGCATGCTGATAAATGGAAGATTTATTCACTTGGACACAGGAAGTAAAAATGTGAACTTAGTTTTGAAACCACACAAATCATCCCATCGTGAAGTAAAAGACTTGTCAGCAGTGAACATGACAGCCGTTCCTATACTAGATGGTATAATTTGGGACAAAACAGATTATGATATATTCGGCCCGTCAGAACTCTTGAAGAACCACACTTATTTAAAATTTCACTAAGTGACTTTATTACCTCCAGTACCTATTCTGATGATTGGGACTTTGAGACTGTTAATAACATGATGTCTGATCTAGAAAGGTCTGCTGCATTCTCTAACCACGAATACTTAGAGGGTTCAACAGACTATGAACAGCTTTTTTGTTACAACCACTATGGTCATCATTTCTTGCATAAATCTGCAACACCTAGAAATGTATTTATGTATAACCAATGGGAACATTGTCCTACACCACCAAGGGGTAGCTCAAAAGTGTTTGCAATGAAGTTTCCATATTTTTCAGGGTACAATACATCCAATCCAGAAACGTTTTACTTTAAAAATGTGAACAAAACAGAAACGAGAAATATGTTAACTAATACAAAACAGATTTATTCTGCAGCCTTTATTTCCCAACTGTCTAGACAGGGTTTCGACTTTTGGAAAGACACAATTGACACAAAATCTGTCTGGGGTACAAAAGATTGGCAAGTGCAGGGGATAGAAGCTTTGTTTAGAGCCTGCATCATCCCACAACAAATAATGTTTTTGAATGACACTGTCCAACAAACGTCTTGCCTTGGGTTAGCCAAGATTAAAGACATGAACACACCGTCCATACCTACACCTGCAAGTAATAGCACTACACTGGGGGAGGTTGACATACATACTATTTTACAAAACAGATCAGATCCTGAATGGGAAAAATGGTTGCTCTGGTCCACAGACACAAACATCTGTTAAGAACGATTCCTGAACAGAATATAAGGTTTTACTATCAACAGGCCAGACCCACGTTATGTTCAAAGACAGCATCCAGGGGTAGTAACAACATACAGTGTAGGGAAATTATGCCTTGATTGGCTACAGAAATCTACACTAGAGGACGTGAAACAATACTTATCTTTACTTAAAGAAGGCGCAGACCTTAGGGATTTCTTGCTAGGTCCAGGAAAACCTCGTCAAAAACGTTTCATATATGCCGGCATCTATGCTGCTGATGGAGCGGGTAGTACAACATTTTGTATACCCCCCTAATTTGCATGCCTGTATAAAATAGAATAATCAATTAATTATAATATTATTAATGTGTTTGTATGAGGTTTAATCAACCTTACTAATGATCAAAATACACATGGGATTAGCATTTTGCATGGCTAAATAATTATCATTATTAACCTATGTTCGCATACTAACAATAGAATATAGAATCTTGCATGGTATATGTCGCTTTGTGATGTTTTCGTAAAAGTCGCTCCAGATGACATCAATGAATGAATATGAATGCTTTAAATGTTGCTATACGCTAGATAATTACAAGCACATAGGGGAATTAGTGAGAGTTTAACATTTTATTAATTATTTCTATTTAATAATTACTCTTTTGTGTTTGTTTCGCTTAAGTTGTTCTTTGGGCCTACAACCCAAGATGTCCGCTAACAAACTCGACGCGATGGCCACCATTCCACGAGGCTTTGGGTGAAGTGCGCCTACGCTACGACTTGTTCCTGTAGCCTCAACATGACCCTACACTTGATGTACCAAAGCAAGGTCACAGTGGGAAGCCTGCCAAGTATATTAACAAAGGACAGACACAAGGAACCAGAAAGAACATGTTAGATGACCTAACCCCTTTGACTGTGTGAAACCTCGTCGGACATTCTCAATTGACCAATAAGAAAAGCCCAAACCCTGCAAAGTGTTACATTTTGACGTTAATTTATTATAAAAATCACGTTGAATAGGCGATGTGATGTGATGCTGATGTTTTTTTCCTGACGATGTTATGCTGACGGAGACGACGGTGACGTTACGTAACTGCTGCGCTCCTGAAACTTTGACAGACTGAATGCTGCCCATTTCTTTGATGGACTACGAACTCTATGGACATTGATAGATGCTTGCACATCTCTGGTCCTTGTCTATCTTTGGGACTGTAGTGTGCCGCATGAAGAACTTTCGAAACCCGACAGATTGACTAAACTTGACGACTTAGAGGACGACTAATAGCCAGATAAGGTAAATATGATGTTCAGCAATTTAACAAAATTTAACAGATGAAACTAAATTCTTGCATTAATTAGATAAACAAAATATTGATTAACAATTACATGTGTTTTGGTCGTTTATTAAGAAAGGATAGATGGGGATTTTGAGTGTGTTTAGCTGGACTAAATCACCTTACCGATCCAACTAAATGATCCATTGATCACGTGGGAGGAGTATCTTGATGTTTAGGACTGAGATCTGTAGGGGTAAGGATATGGGATATTAATGTATAAATGTGTACATACATTTCTCTCTATAGGTTATAAGGTATTCCTCTCATGTCAGCGCTTGGAACATTCATCTCTCCTGTAAGTGCAGGCAAGTGAGAAGTGAAGTGTGAATGTTGGTCTTATGGGCCCCCCACTGATTGTAGGAGTGAATGGGTTAATGTGATATTTGGCCTGTGACGAAGGGAGGATATTTGGTACGGGGTTTTGTCTTGATTCCCGTTACCCAGGTTCCGCACTGCATCAGTTTTTCTGGTAGCAGGATGATGGTTTTTATTGTTTTGGTTTGGTGATTATTGCTTGTAAATAGCTTATTGATTATCGAAAAGTATTGTTTTATGTATTAACACTCTATGGTGAGTCGTGTTGAGTTCTATGTTGTTTGCTCAGCTTCTGGGATGTAGGAAGTCGGAAGTTTGTAACGGTTCCGTAGCAGAACAGAGGTAAGCGCTGCTCTCAGGAAAGACGGAATTGTTTTTGCCCTGTAGGTACATGGGGAAACGTGTAACGAGTGAAGTTGCACGACGCATTGTCTGGTTTCGATTCAGTAACATCGTTGTGTGTTGCCATTAGGGACATTTTCTGTGTGAGAGAAATGTATGGTAGCGTAGGTCACCTGTGAAATTTTGGTCTTAGGTACCAGGAGTCCAGAAGGCACTCTGATTACGCTTATCACTGGAAAGGTAATAGGTGTTCACTGAACTTGCTAGAAGGATAAAGTAGAGGGAAGTGCTACTTTATTAACGTGTGTAATAATTCTGTGGTAGGACAGACTGTTCGCTGTTCTCGGGAAAGACAGAATTCTGTGTGAATTAACTACATTTTTCGTATGAAAGTGCGTGAATGAAATAGTATTCAGGTTAATTGTGAAACTCTGGTTTTATTTCTCAGGAGCATTGGGTCTCCAACTAGCTGTCTTAATTCTGGAGAAACGGTTAGCTAATGCTTGTTAGAAGGGTAAGGTAGAGGGATGTGCTACTTTATCAACAGGAGTAATGATTCCGTAGCAGGGCAGAGATAAGCACTGCTCTCGGGAAAGACAGAATTCTTGTAAGAAAGTTCATTAACTATTCTTTGGTTAGCGAAGCGGACAATGCTGGCGTTTTTATGTCTTTACTAACAGATTTGTAAGTTAAAAGAACGTAAAGAAAATTTACCGATACATGTTTTGTAAAGGAGGGGTCAACAGGAGCAACAGCAGGAGCTGCGGCAGCGAGAAAAGCTGACGTCAGAAAAGCCGCGCTGGGATTGGCTAATCAGTAAGAAGCATAGACGCCCCTGATTGATGTGTTAGTGTATGCCGCGCTAGGAGTGGAGAATTACAGGGTGACGTAGACACTGCTGATTGGTGCATTGGTGTGAGACGCGCTTGGATTGGAGAATTGAAGAAGTGACATAGACGCTCCGGATTGCTGCGTTAGTGTGAGTCGCGCTACGATTGATTAAAATAACAGAGCAGTCGTAAGGGAAAAGACTAGAAATACAAGAAAGACAAAATGATGTATTACGATCATCCAGAAAAGGAGAAAAATACCTGGTTTGGAAAGATCAAGAGTTTATTCAAAAAGGACAAACCAATAGTGACTAGAGAGGAACAGTTGCTTCCTCCACCGAAATCGCCTGCAACCTTCATGGTTGCAAAATACGGGTATCATACATGCATTTGGTTGGCTAATTGGGCAAGGTACACAAAAAATTACGGAGTTTTAGCATTTCCAGAACATGGTTCATTTAATTTAGTGGTTTTGAGAAATTTGAGAGAGAGAATGATGAATCTAGAACCGAGACCTAGACCAACTCAGTTTGAAGCATTGACGGAATGGGAAGATGAGATGCATGACAGAGAAAGACAGAGAAGTGGTGGAAGATATAAGTATATGTTTGGTAGATATGGGCATGACACTCATGATGAGAAAATGAGAAGATGGTTGAATGCAAGTATGACTGAAGGTCTGCTTCCTGTGAGAACTGCTGAAGAAATTGGAGGTAAAAAATGTATGGAAAAGAGACATAATATAGAACCAAGGGGGTATGGAGGGACTGAATCAGAGGATGATGTTCTTGATGACATGTTTCATAAAAATCCACCTCCGTATCGACCAGAATCTGAAATGTTGACACCAAGTGCCCCAATGAGAGGGACTTTGTGAATCATTAAGACTGAACCAGTACCCCAAGAAATAGAAAAAAATAATTCCATAAGAGAGATGGAGAGAAAACCAGATGACAAAATGAGTGGTGAAAATTCGGTAGAATTAGCAAAAACAACATTAGAATTAACAGAAAAGATAAGAGAATTGACCAAAAATTTAAAAGCTGTAACTGTTCCAGTGACAATAGGCCCTGTGATGCCTATTTTTGACAAACGGAAAGATAATGGACATTGTTTAACAGTAATAAACAGATTGAGAAGCCAAAGCAGAGCTTAAATGAAAATCAATGGAGACAAACAATGGTTACGATCGAGCCAAATGTTTTGAATAACCCATTTCTAGGCCCAAATGTAGCAGAAAAACCTACAATGACAATGGAATCAGTAGTAGAACTTCAAAGGACATAGAACGAAATAATGTAGAAAAACCAGTAGGCCCATCTTCAGAGGAACTGAGTGAATGGTTTAGAAGTCTGCAGAGAAAAGACAAAGAATCCCAATCAATAGATGTGGCCAAACTACGAATGGTACTGGAAGAGTTAATAGTAGGAACCATCCCCACAGAAAAGTTAAAAACCTACCAGGATGAGGAGTTACTGTTTTTGTAAAAGCATAACTTGGAGATTAAAAAATCTGCATGAAAGATTAGAAGAAGTAGCAAATGAAATGGATATAGATATTGAAAAGGTAAAGGCCCTACAGAAACCATATCGAATAGATTTTACTGAAAAAGACATTGAAAATTTGAATACCACAGGACGAATAAGTCAGATTAAGGAAATAATTATCCTGTTGAGAAAATGGGGAGATGTGGATAAATGGAGAAGCAGATGGTATCGAAAACGAGACGATACTTCAGATAAAACTTTTGCAGCTTTCCCTGTTAGAGAAAAGGAAAAGGTAGTAACCGAATGCCCTATGAGAGAAATTCCAGGAGGAGGACATGTTCCATGGACTAGACAAGATATTTTGTCATTCACAAATGATTTCCCTCGACTACACGAAAAGCCCATCGAGTGGTATAGGCAGGTGGACAGATTTGTAAAATTATCTAAAGTATTATGGATTGATTTAAACAGCCTATTTGACATAATAGTACCAGCAGATTTATGGACAGAGTGCAAACTTATGATAAATTGGCATACACAAGAATACCCTAGGGATCCAATGACAGGAGCCCCCGACCCAGAGGTAATGAAGAAATACGAACAGGTTATTGCCTTTTTGAAAAATAAAGTACCTCCCAAAGAAACTGATTGGGTAAAAAATGACAGAGCTCATCAGGAAAGTAAGGAGTCGGTACATGCCTACTATGAAAGGTTAATTTTGGCCTTTAAACAGTTAGGTGGTGATGAAAATTTGACTGAAAAAGATTTGAGTCATTTTGTATACAGATTTGTATATGGTCTACGTCTAGAAATTAGTGAAATGATTAAGCAACATACTGTAGATTGGCAAAATAAGAAAAAAGATGAAGTGTTAAGACACGCAAAATATTTCAGTGATGAGATTGAAGCCAAACAGCGTAAATTAAAAGAAAAGGCTATGTGGGCACAAGTAAAAGTGGCAGAGAGACAGGAAGCCCAGTTAGCGGAACAAGCGAATAATACAGGCCCCAGAAAATTCATTCCTGGGAAAGGTAAAGGAAATTTTAACATAGAAGCAGCCAAAAAGAAATTCCCATGTCATAATTGCGGTAGAATAGGGCATTGGAAATCCAAGTGTAAATTTCCCCCAAGTACTAATAATGAAAATGCATCATTGAATCCACAGGTGCAGAATGAGGTGAGTGGTCAACCGCAGCGACAGCAGCAGGTTGTTACCCGACAGAATCAGGTGCCAAAACCGCCTTTTCCACAAAGCAAAAACCCACAGAAATACAGTAATGAGACAGGATTCTACAACGAAGAACAGGTAACTAAGCTGCCGCGCGCTAGCGCTGTTTCACAGTATTGGCTACAACGCGACAAGAGCGAATCAGAAGAAGGTTATTGACGGTGCCGAAGGGAGGAAGAAGAGTGCGTACTTGGCGCAACTCTAGAAGTAGACCAGACAGGCCCATTTGTGGACGGAAAGATAAATAATGAAAATATTACTTTCCTTGTAGATACTGGCGCTACTCGATCAACTGTTAGGTCAGCTGATGTTAAGAATCTTCCTCTCCCGGATGAAACAATCCAAGTAGTTGGTGTATCCAACAGACAGATTAAAACTTATCTGACAGAACCTGTAAGAGTTAGCATAGGGAAATTTTCTGAAATGCACCGCTTTGTGTGTGATACAAGTCCTGTGAATTTGTTAGGAAGGGATTTGTTGTGCAAAATGAATTGCACTATTTTATGTACCCCTGATGGTATAGCATTTGAGACTCCTGATGAAGATGTGTTGTATAAAATGACTATGGCAAACAGAGAAACTGAGGTTACTGAAGCCTATGCTGTATTTAACTCAGATGAATTACCCACAGAATTGAAACAAACTGTGAAGACAGAAGTCTGGGATTTCACGGGAGAAGATGTGGGATTAATGAGAAATGTAGACCCAGTATAAATAACAGTGAAGGAAGGAATAAGCTATCCAAATGTCCCACAATATAAATTGACACCTGAGATAGTTGAAGGAGTTACCCCTATAATTGAGAAAATGATAAAACAAGGTATTTTGAGGGAAATAATGAGCAGTCCATGTAATTCCCCAATTATGGGACTGAAAAAGCGTAATGGAAAGTTCAGGATAGTGCAAGATCTGAGAACGATAACCAAATTGTTGTGCCATGTTGTCCTATTGTACCAAATCCATCTGTGATTTTGTATTTTGTATCAGATTCCCCATGATGCAGAATGGTATACTATAATTGACTTATGCCATGCTTTCTTTTCCATCCCATTGCACCATGACAGCCAGCAGATTTTTGCGTTTCGTTTTGGCGAGCGTATTTTGGCTTGGTGACGAATTCCACAGGGGTATACAGAAAGCCCCTCAATCTTTAATCAGATATTGAAGAAATCTTTAGAAAGTCTAGAAATGCCCGAGAATTCAGTGTTAGTACAATATATCGACGACCTGCTTGTGGCGTCGAAGACTCGTGAAGCCTGTGTAACGGACACTATAGCCTTGTTGAATTATCTGGCTGATGGAGGACTTAAAGTGTCACCATCAAAATTGCAATTCTGTAAGAAAGAAGTACATTATTTAGGTCATAACATCGAAAAGGGTCTGAGGAAAATAACAATAGACAGAATCAGGATCATAAAAGGAATGAGAGCCCCTATGACGCAAAGAGAGGTGAGGATGTTTCTTGGAATGGTTGGATATTGTCGTCAGTAGATAAGCAATTTCTCCCTGATTGCAAAACCTTTGGTACGCTTGACAAGAAGTGATGTGAAAGATCCTATTGATTTGAACAAAGAGGAATTGGCAACTTTTAAACGATTGAGAGATGGTTTGTGTGAAGCGCCAGCCTTGGGAATGCCCGATTACGAGAAGGAGTTTGAGTTGTATTGCAGTGAGAGAAATGGATGTGCACTTTCTGTATTAATTCAGAAGCATGGAAAATTGAGAAGGCCAATTGCATACTTTTCATCAATGCTAGACCCAGTAGCTGTAGCCTTACCTGGGTGCTTGAAAGCAGTGGCTGCTTCCTGTCGAAGTCTGGACCAGAGTGAAGGAATTGTGATGGGATATCCTGTGAAAGTGTTTGTACCTCATGATGTGGCAATACTTTTAACAAGGAGTCGCACTCAATACATGACACATAGTCGGCTGACTAAATATGAGAAAGTCATATTAGGTGCAACGAATGTGAGCCTTGAGAGGTGTTTGAATGTGAATCCTTCAACGTTGTTACCTGATGCTGAGAAAGTGGAAGTCAGAGATGAAGCAGATCATGATTGTCTGGATGTACTTGACTTCTGTACCAAACCACGTCCGGATATAAAAGATGTACCATTGCCAGAAAGTGATTTTGTGATGTTTGTAGATGGTTCTTGCCTAAGAACAGATGATGGAATGTTGAGTGCAGCATATGCAGTATGCACGCTTGCAGCAGTAATGGAAGCCTCCTACCTGAAAGGGGTAAGATCTGCCCAAGTAGCTGAACTTGTTGCTTTCACTAGAGTATGTAAGATTTGGAAGAGTGTGAGGGTGACTATGATAACTGACAGTCAGTATGGTTTTGGTGTGGTGCATGATTTCGGCCAAATATGGCTACAGAGAGGATTTTTGACATCAAGTGGAACTCCTATTAAGAATGCTGAAGTGGTTGGAAAATTGCTTGAGGCGATACAGCTGCCTAAGCAATTGGCTGTTGTGAAGTGCGCTGCACATAGTCAGTCTGGTGATTACATCGCCATAGGCAACAAATACGCCAATGATATGGCCCAATACTGTGCACGAAATCAGAATTCCATTAATAGGGGAAAGGAGAAAGAAGTGACTTCTTGCACCTTAATGTTTACTAACATTGTGGGTACATGGGAGGAAGTGAGACAGTTGCAGGAAGAAGCAGGAGATGAGGAAATGAAGCAGTGGGAAAAAGCAGGATGTGCACCAAGAGAGAAGGACCATGTGTGGGTCTATCGGGATGGAAGACCAGTTATGCCTGATAGCATGATGTCTACCATGGCACGGATGTATCATGGACAAGGACATATAGGGAGAGATGCCATGATAAGGTTGTTTAAACAGACCTGGTACAATGCAAAATTTAGACTTGTAGCAGAAAGTCTTTGTCCGAGATGTCTTATATGTCAGCAATACAACCCTGGAAGAAAGACAATGGTGAGTCTAGGAACAATAGGCCGAGAATGCAAGTAGATTTCATTGAAATGCCTCCTTGTAATAGGTTGCGGTATGTTCTAGTTATGGTCTGTTTGTTTTCGAGATGGGTAGAAGCCTACCCAACGAGAAGAAATGATGGAATCATAGTGGCCAAATTGCTTTTGAGGGAATTTATTCCCAGATTCGGGTTGCCAGTAACAATTGAATCAGACCGAGGAAGACATTTCCAGAATGAGATCATAAAACTGATTTGTGAAGCATTGAATGTACAGCAGAAACTACATTGTGCCTATCGCCCAGAGGCTTCTGGTGTGGTGGAACAAATGAATGGTACTATCAAAAACAGGATAGGGAAAATGTGTTTAGCCACGGGTATGAAATGGCCTGATGTCTTGCCTCTGGTACTCATGACTATTAGATCAATTCCAGACAGAACAACAGGGTTGAGCCCCCATGAAATTATCATGGGTAGAGCAATGCGTCATGTGTTCATACCAGTCAACAAGCTGTTGCCTATAACTGATGACATGGTGTTGGATTACTGTAAAGGCCTGGCTGACACAGTTCATTCTGTGTTTCATCAGGTTGGAGCGGATGCCACCACCCTTGAAAAGAAGCAAGCTCATGATCTGAGCCCAGGGGATTGGGTAAGAATCAAAGTACACAGAAGAAGAAATTGTTTGGTTCCAAGGTGGGGAAAACCACGACAAGTGATTTTGACTACAACAACAGCTGTGAAGTGTGCTGGAATCAGGAACTGGATTCATGCAAGTCATACATTGAGAATTCCAAATCCAGTGGATAGCACAGAAAGAGAATATTTTGATGAAACAGAATCAAGTACTAAATCAGATGAGGAAGAGACAAGAACAAAAGAAAACCCTGAAAGGGGGGAATCAGAGATAGATCTAACTGTTGTCCCAAGAAGTATTTCCTTGAGAAGGAGGTTACAAATCTCTGATACCAGCTCAGACTCAGAGACTGAACAAGTAACTTTACACTCGAGAAAAGAAAAAGACAGTGAATAGATAATTAAAGAAATTGTTGATAAAGAAGTTTCAGATGAAGGAGTGAGAGAAATTCCACCTGAAACAAAAAAAATTAGATGGTCAGGTGCTAGATACAGAAAGAGAGGGAAAGATTTTTGCGGAAGAACCCCGAGGAGGTGTAGAGAATTCTAGCATCCAGTCAGAGAAAGGGACAAATAGTGAGCAGGAAGATTGTGCGCAAGAAGCTCGAGGAGGGACAGACGTAGAGAAAACTAAAGAAGCAAAAGAAAGAAAAGCTATTGAAAAGAAAAAGCAAGTTGAAACAGAGTCAGGAGAAAGCGAAGACGAAATTCCAGAAGGGTGAGTCTTGAGGAAGAGAGCTTGGAGAACTGAAAGGAATGATAAAACAAGTAAACTGAAAAGATCAGCAAAGGATGAAGTGTGGCCGAATAAAATAAAGAGACTGAGATATCGACTGACACGAGTAAACTCACCAAGAGCTGAACAGGTGAATGAAATAACAAGTCAAGAGAAATCAAAAGATGAAGAAATAGTTGTAATTGAAGAAAGCAAAAGAACGAGGAAACCTAACCAGAGTATTAGTCGCCGGAATGGACGTATGTGGCCCTGCCTGAAATAAAAGGAGAGGTGGATAGCCAAGAAGATCCAAGTGTGACTGTATCGGAAGTGGTTGAAGAAGACGAAGAATCGGAAATCCTGAGAGTTATCTTGTCCGATATTGGAGAAGAGACGGATGTTCAGGAAATTCTTTATTCAGATCACGGAGGAAAAGTGAAGAACGATGAGATGCCAAACTGAATAAGACAAGAATGCTGCTAATGGAAAAACAATAAAATAAAAGATAAAAAACTGGTAGAACCAAGTAGGTGCTTAGAGCCTTGGGTTAGACAAACTAGTTGTGAAGTAGAAGAGGCTAAGTCAAAAGACACTGTTCATTTTTACAAAATGGCAAACACAGATAGTAGAGAAGATAGATGTATATTTTTGAAGCGATGGTGTAAAATGTGTTGTTGTACAGTATTACTAATGCTTCTGTGGAGTATACTAGCTCTGATGATCTCATTTAAGGTTACCATAGACACAATAGAAGGACATAGTGAAAATAAGACTAATATAGAAAAGCTACAAGAGATAGTTCCGAATAGAATAGATAGAAATTATTTGCATAAAGACAGGTCTATAACTGACTTTTCTAACAATGTATTTTCGAAATTACTATATGAATATGTAAAGACAATGGACGTAAGGGACTGCTACGTCTGTATGCAGTTACCAGCATCTGTTTCAGAGGGAGTGACTTATCACCACCTTCCTGTAACTTATGGAATAACATGTAGTGTAATAGCTAGTTTATTTTATCAAACAGGGAAGTTAGAATATTATTATTCAGATGTAGATAACATATTTTCACAAGTACCGTCAATTAACAAACTAAATGTGGAGAGGTGTGGCTCACTGGTTAGAGGAAGGAGACCCAGAAGCAGAGGACGGCCTGGGACCAGGGTTCAATCCCCGACGCGGCAGGGTAGTGGACCAGGGCCAGCGGACTCGATAATTCTCACTTCGGTGCCTACTCTAACCAGGGATCGCACTCAGCGACTCTGGGCATTAGCTTGCCTCATCTCCACAACGGCCCCCCACATTCGCCGGGGATGCCTGGTTTCACCTTGGAGATACCCTGGAGGGACCATCTCACAGGGATAGCCAGGACGGGTTCCCCATCGGTCTACAGCACCAGGACGCCTCAGGGCAGCAGTGCGCTTTACAAGACACATACATACATACATACATAAATAAGGTAAAACCTGCAAAGGTATTAGGTGAATTTTTCTTAGAGACTAAAGAATTAACATTATAATATATATATATATAGAAATAATTTGACTTGCAGTTTAAAGAAAGAAGAAAAGACGTTTTTGGATATGGTTGAAGAAAGGAGATTGAAAATGCAAAGGAAGGCATCTGAGGGAAAGGTGTAAAAGACATTTTGGGATGTGGAAGTGGAAAAACACTTAAAGGGAGAAGCTAGTCCAACTATGGCTTTAGATTGGCCTCAGAAAGGAAAATTTTGTATTAGAAGGAATCAGACTGCATATGATAATTACTTTGTAGGTAACAGTGAGTGCCATGATACATACCGAATCATGGGTGGATGGGGATTTAAAGGAGGAAAGGATCCAGTTTTTCCTGGATTATACTCTATCTTTGGGAGCAGGGCGTATTATCGTTTGCCAGACCATTGGTATGGCACATGTTATGTAGGCCTGGTTTTCCCAAAGATCTTTCATATGGAAAGAGGAGAAGATGGTGTACATAATTTAGGTAGTTATTCAATACGTAGAAAGAGAGAATCTTGGTCAGAAATTGTGGGTGATATTTTTGGAGCATTGATACCAGCAGTGGGAATATCTCTGAATGCGAATAAAATTAGAAAACTATCAACAGTGGTGGATCGCTTGTCTACAAGCACCGCTGGAGGATTTTTATTGGTGAATACTGAAATGGTTGCCATGCGTGCTATGGTAATGCAAAATCGACTTGCCCGTGATATATTATTGGCAAAAGAGGGTGGAGTCTGTGGAATGCTGAAAGTTCAACATGGTTGTATTTACATTCCAGATGAAGGTAAAGATTTGAAAATCTATATTAAAAATATAACTGATTTGCATGATGAAATTGTACCACTGGAGGTTGAAGGTGTCTGGGAAAAGATTGGAAAGAAAATGTCTTCTATTAAGAATTTCTTAGTAAACCTAGGTAGTACTTTCTTAGGTAAAATCCTATTTCCATTAACATGTGTGATTTTCTTAGTATTAATATTAAGATTAGGATGCTTTTGTCATAAAAGGAGGAAAATTCAGAAAAGGTTAAAAAGAGAAAATTTAAGAAGAAAAGATGAGAAACAGGAGAAGGAATTTGAAGAAATAGAATTAGAAGAGGTAAAAGAAAATATGTATAAGACAGCCAGAAGAGAAGAAATTGGGGAAACTGAGATATAAAAACAAAAGCAAGAACTCATTTTATCTCCATGAAAAAGTATACAAAATGTTAATGGTGTGGTGATAAAATCACCAAAGGGGGTTTGATGGAGCGGGTAGTACAACATTTTGTATACCCCCCCTAATTTGCATGCCTGTATTAAATAGAATAATCAAGTAATTCTAATATTATTAATGTGTTTGTATGAGGTTTAATCAACCTTACTAATGATCAAAATACACGTGGGATTAGCATTTTGCATGGCTAAATAATTATCATTATTAACCTATGTACGCATACTAACAATAGAAAATAGAATATTGCATGGTATATGTCGCTTTGTGATGTTTTCGTAAAAGTCGCTCCAGATGACATCAATGGGTGAATATGCATGCTTTAAATGTTGCTATACGCTAGATAATTACAAGCACATAGGGGAATTAGTGAGGGCTTGACATTTTATTCATTATTTCTATGTATTAATTACTCTTTTGTGTTTGTTTCGCTTAAGTTGTCCTTTGGGCCTACAACCCAAGATGTCCGCTAACAAACTCGACGCGATGGCCACCATTCCACGAGGCTTTGGGTGAAGTGCGCCTGCGCTACGACTTGTTCCTGTAGCCTCAATATGACCCTACACTTGATGTACCAAAGCAAGGTCACAGTGGGAAGCCTGCCAAGTATATTAACAAAGGACAGACACAAGGAACCGGAAAGAACATGTTAGATGATCTAACCCCTTTGACTGTGTGAAACCTCGTCGGACGATCCCAATTGACCAATAACAAAAGCCCAAACCCTGCAAAGTGTTACATTTTGACGTTAATTTATTATAAAAATCACGGTAGAATAGGCGATGTGATGTGATGCTGATGTTCTTTTCCTGACGATGTTATGCTGACGGAGACGACGGTGACGTTACGTGACAGCTGCGCTCCTGAAACTTTGACAGACTGAATGCTGCCCATTTCTTTGATGGACTACGAACTCTATGGGCATTGATAGATGCTTGCACATCTCTGGTCCTTGTCTATCTTTGGGACCCAACAGATTGACTAAACTTGACGACTTAGAGGACGACTAATAGCCAGATTAGGTAAATATGATGTTCAGCAATTTAACAAAATTTAACAGATGAAACTAAATTCTTGCATTAATTAGATAAAATATTGATTAACAAATAAATGTGTTTTGGTCGTTTATTAAGAAAGGATAGATCGGGATTTTGAATGTTTTTAGCTGGACTAAATCACCTTACCGATCCCACTAAATGATCCATTGATCACGTGGGAGGAGTATCTTGATGTTTAGGACTGAGATCTGTAGGGGTAAGGATATGGGAATTAATGTATAAATGTGTAAATACATTTCTCTCTATAGGTTATAAGGTATTCCTCTCATGTCAGTGCTTGGAACATTCATCTATCCTGTAAGTGCAGGCCAGTGAGAAGTGAAGTGTGAATATTGGTGTTATGGGCCCCACCACTGATTGTAGGAGTGAATGTGTTAATGTGATATTTGGCCTGTGAAGAAGGGAGGATATTTGGTACGGGGTTTTGTCTTGATTTCCGTTACCCAGGTTCCGCGCTGCCTCACTGCTTACAATTAAATATGGAAGGTTACCCAAGCAGACGCCGCAGAAAGAATACAAGAAATTGATCTTATTAATTTAGAGAAATCTCTCACTGTGGTCGACAATGGGTTAACGACTCTGTCATCCAGAATATATTCACTGGGCAACATTGTATCCTCTGCTATAGACATTGTAGGACATGATTTGGTCCTGCTGCAACAAGGCCAGTCTCAATTACGTTCTATTCTGTTATTAGGCTGGACGCTACAAAACTTGCGTGCAGGCTATGTGCCTTGGCGTTTCATCAACACGTCGTCTCTATTTTCAGAATACATTCTCGCTGATAATCAGATCAAACTGGCATAAAGGGGAGTCAAGTATACAGTGCTGAGCATTGAAAAACTGGAAAAATTGCCATTTACAGTAGCAGAAAAACTATTTACAGAATGGATCATTCATGGCAAAATAACTCTGCCTGTTACTACATTCCATTTTCAGTATTGCCTCAAACAAATGCAAGCAGGCAAATGTGAAAGGTTGGGTAAAGAATACATCAGGATATCCTGGGATTTACCTTACACGCGCAGATGTTCAAGTGGGGGACGTGAAGTGTTTCTTAGCGGTACACACTGTGAAAATTCACTGAACGGTTCACTCATATGTCAGGATATTAGTTTACACAGGGCCTGTAGTAGTTCCACTGCAAATGTATCCTGCCACTTGCAAGGTTCACCAGCCGCTGTGATTAATCCAACGTTTGGACAACTTTCAAATGGGAGTTACCTCATGTTGAATGATCAGAGCTGTTGTGGCATGTTGCCAGGTATCCCATATCTAGTAACGGTTAGTTCCAGGGTCACTTGCTGTATGGAAGTCTTTTTCCCCCAAATAGGCAAAGTCAGGGAGTCGCCTTCATGGCCTTCACTGAACATCTCTTCTATACGAATTGATACTTTAAGCAGAATAAAAGCCATTCTTTTACAACAAACCGTGCCTTTGACCTCGGCCAAAGAAACCTATGATCTACAAATTGCAAGGACTTCGGCTGAGATACAGGCTCTGTTAAGTACAAACTGCCCTACACATTTCACAGAAATGTTGGGACGTATCTTAAACATGTCTGATACGAGCGGTATTGTGCATGTATTTAAGACTATATGTTCAGGACTGTTAACACCTTTTCAAGTAGTCTTCGGAATCATTCCAACCTTCATGTACTCGGTGTTTGGTGGTCTGCCGCTAATTCTAGCACTCGTTGCAGGAATCCTGTTTTTATTTCTACTACTACGCTATGGCAAGCCAATCCACCAGCGTCAGTCCCAGCACCTTGGCGAAAGCTCTCCTGGAAAGGAAGTGTTGCGAGCGCATAGTACAACTTTTGGGTTTACCTCATCTACGAGAACTAAATACTACATGGTTTCTGTTGTTCAGACAAATCTGGCAAGATTTCATCTTACCTGTTCTACGCTGCCTGCATTGCGGTGAAGAATGTGTGCTAGACATCTGTCTAACACTCCCCTCAGTCATGCCAACGGATATCGATACTCTGCTGGGCCCGATAACGGCCCATGCTCTGTTTTGTCCCCAGAGGCTACCAATCCTGATGACGGCATTCATTGAGATCTCACAGACGCAACATGCTACTGCTGAGGTACGAGATGGATCCACAGGCACACAGGTAACATCGGTAACAAACACTGCTACTGACGATGCGTCACATCTATGTGCAGTTAGTCTTCTAAACGAGGTAATCGACCTATCACCGACTACGGTAGACGATCTTTTGTCTACAGGAAAGAAGGATTTCTTGTTTTCACCAGCTCCTTACACTGACTTTTGATTCGGCTCACAGTGTACCGGGAAAGCTATGAATTTGGCCTTCATTTTTCAAAACACCTTGGAACTTTTTCCTATGATTAATTTTTTTTTCTAAATTTGAACTTTTCTTTTTATGGCAAAGTAATCTGTTTACAGTAGAACTATTCATAGAGAACAGACTTCTTTGGAACACTTCCAGGGACACATTGTCACCTTTTCTTCGCATTTATGTAATCATGACATGAAATGGCCCTGAACTATTTGTTTCCTTTCTGTAAAAATGAACCATTTCATTATTTATGTGTATATTTCTGTGCCTTCATTCAGCATCCATTGTAAACATATGCTTCGGATGAAACATTACTTTAAATATGTACAGCACCTTTGCATTCCATGTTTAGCTGAGATTTTAACGTGAACTTATTATTAAGTTTGCTTGATAGAAATGTTTTTAGTGAACATGTGATACTCAATTGTATGCGTTTATCATGTTTAGCATTTAGTAATATCGATCATTCGTCAATGGAGTGGGTGTTGTGTTTCAATTTAGATGCCCGCACATAGGTTTCCCTGAATCATGTCCTTATAAGGGCACAATTCACATTGCCCCATATTTAGGCATAGAATCCCAGTCCTTATTTAGGCATTAGCCATGCTATCCAAATACAGGCATGGTCACCTACATCCGTCCATCCCCCGTCACAACGAGTTCTTAGAAACCAGACCCTTAAGCCATCGGGACTTTCCCTAGCTAGGATTATTGATTTCTCCAAGAACTCATCTATTATGCATGAACTACTATTCCTTAAGGGTTCATTCATGACGTCTTCCTCTGCCCGACTTTATGTCAATGCTTGCATTCCTGAGCACCTTCCAGGTATAAATATTCCTTCCCTTACTATGGCAAACCACGGCTCGGCTATACAGCTCGATACGGCTCGCCACGGCAAGTTCGGAAGAATTCGAGTTCCCGCCTGACGCACTGACCAGACGCTGTCATCCCTGCTCGCAGAGAATCCAGCTTCCAGTGTTCTGACTCCCTTTGCGGGGTGTTGGAGTTTGAGATTCGGAAAGAGATTCCCACCTATTCTATTTCCGTGACAGTGGTTCTTATACCACTTATTTAGTATATGGTTTGCGTGGCCCCTAGGGCCTAACTGTATTACTTACCTGTGTGACTTACTGTATGCATTAATAAGACTGTGTTGTACTTACCTCTAAACTCATAAAGAGTGCTGAGGGTTTGCTTAGAATAAATACACTTTATTTTATATATATATCTGTTGTGGTGTCCTTTCATTTGGTATTCAAGGGATTATATATGGTATCACAGCTGGCTTCACATGCCATTCAGAGTTTAGCCTAAGACTGCTCTTGTCCATGCTACCACTAGGATAGCTGGTCTATAAGGTTGACTTTACAACCAATCACCATAAGGGTATTTGGACTGATATAAGGTGTACACTATAACTAGTGACATCATACATCAGGCCAACTTCTCACATTGGTGGCAGCGGTGGGATCTGAGCTTGCTGTTGTAATACCATTGTAATCTTGAGATACTAAATTGAAAGATCACACAGATATTGTCTAGGTACATATAACATAGTTTAAAATACTTAAGTCCTACTGGACTTAGTAGTTGTAGGTTGAAGGGAGTAACACACCCTGACTACAACTACTAGAGAGGTTTAGTAGAAACAACTAGTGTAGGTAGGTGCACACACCACACCCTCACTAGATCATGCCTCTGGGAGGAGATCAAGTAGATGCTCTCTCAGGAGGGGCAGGTCTGCAGAAGACCCCCTCTAGGTATGATACCTTAACATTCCAGGAGATGAGACATTTGTGTACCTCCAGAGGAATAAAACAGGGTTCCAACCCTACCCTTAGACAGCTAGTGGAGCTTCTGGAGGCCTATGATGCTGAAAGAGCTGCCAGGGATGGTGCCATAGCTGTAGATAAGGGTCTACCCACCACAGATGAGTCAGATGGGACTTCAGAGGAAGAGGTAGACAGCCAGAGCCAAGTAAGGAGACTTAGCCAGGCTAACCTAAGTTTACATGGGAGTTTGCATGGGGTCCCCCCATACAGACCCCCAAGTAGGCTTTCACAGAGAAGCAGGAGGGACAGATCCCCTTCAAGGGAATCCATCCACTCCCATGTTTCTAGCATCTCTAATGCTTCCTCTCACAGGGGAATGACTTCACCTGAGAGAAAGGAGCATAAAGCCAGAATGAGGGAAGCTAATCTGAGGATTCAGAGGGAAGAAATTGCCCTTGCCAAAGAGAAGCTTGCTCTGGCTAGAGAGCAAAAATTGTGTGGGTCAGAACCCACTGGTGGCAGCAACATCCCTAGAGATAGGGATAGGTCTTATGACCATAGAAACCTAAGCAAGATAGTCCCCCCATATCAGAATGGGGATGACATCCACAAATGGATGACTGCTTTGGAGAGGGCCTGCAAAGTACAGCAGGTACCCCAAAGTCAGTGGGCAGCTATCTTGTGGCTCTCCTTTTCTGACAAAGGTAGAGACAAGCTCCTCACAGTCAGTGATGAGGATGCAAACAATTACAAAGTCCTGAAGAGTGCTCTGATAGATGGGTTTGGCTTAACCACTGAGCAATATAGGTTGTTGTTCAGAGACACCCAGAAGACACAGACACAGGGCTGGTCTGATTTTGTGGATTGTGCCACTAAGGCTTGGAAGGTTGGTTAAATGGCAGCAAGGTGCAGGACTATACAGGATTGTACAACTTGATTATGAGGGAGCAGATCCTTAGTAATTGTCAGAACCAGCTTCTCCATCAACACCTGGTAGACTCAGATTTGACCTCTCCCCAAGAATTGGGAAAGAGGGCAGATAAATGGGTCAGGACCAGGATTAGGCCTAAAAATCAGGGTGGTGACCAAAAGAAAGATACCACCAAGCCTCAAGAGAAGGGTGGGGATAAAGCAAAAGAGAAATCTTCCTCAGGGCCCCAAAACTCCACACAGGGTGGTGGGTCCCAAGCTCCCTCCTCTACCACAGTTAAAAAGCCTTACTGCCATGTGTGTAAAACACCTGGGCATTGGAAAACTGACAGCAGTTGTCCACAGGCTAAAAACAAAACTGTTCCTCCAACTACTCCTGTCACACCACCTATTACTGTCAGCAGTAATCCCCCAGGTGGTGGGAGTGCCCCCAAAAATTTGGTTGGGTTTTCTTGGGGAACACAGGGGGATCCTGGCTTAGCCAATTCCCCTGCAGCAGCTACTCTTGTCTGTGATGGTGGCATGGGGTTTGCCAACTTCACTGCCTGTCCCAACACTTTGGGTAGGTACAGACAGGAACCCTACATCAATGGTAGAAAAGCTGAGGCCTACAGAGACACTGGAGCTAGCATCACTATGGTGGCCCATAGGCTAGTTCCCTCTGAGCAGCTTTTGCCTGGTTTCTCATACCAGGTAACTAACATTGATGGCAAACAGAACAGTCATCCCATGGCAGAGGTATGTCTCAGCTGGGGGGGTGTCACTGGCCCTAAAAGGGTGGCAGTGTCTCCAACCTTGCCTGTGGACTGCTTACTGGGGAATGACTTAGAACTCTCAGCTTGGGCTGGAGTTGAACAAGACACCCATTCTAAAATGGTAGGCCTTTCCAAAAAGGGTAGTGGGGTTGTGCCAGTCACAACCCCTGTCCAAGTAGCTTTCCTCCCTGAAAAGGTTGGAAGGGCAGTGGTAGCCACAGCCCAGGCACAGACAGACTTCCCTGTAGAAATTGGCAGAGCTGTGACAGTCACAGCTCAAACACAAACTGAGTGCCTTCCTGAAAAGGTTGGCAAGGCTGTAATGGTCTCAGCCCACACTCAGACTGATATAGGTGTAGTGAAGCCTGAAACTATGGATCACTCCACACAAACAGAGAGTAGTGGGGAGGAAGAAAAGTCTCCCTCTCCCCAGACATTAGGAAAAGGTCAGCCTCCTCAGGGATCTGACCTCACCCCTTGTGAAGGAACTGCCCCAGAGGTAGCCAGGCCTGGCCTGGCAGAGCCTCTGATGTCAGTGGCCCCTTCCAAGGTGGGACCCAGTCTGGTGCAGGTAGCCTGCCTCTCTCTACCCTGCCTCAGTCAGCCCAGGGCTGCAGAGGTCAGGGAGGCCAGTGGACCCCAAGAGGGCCCCTGTCCACAAGAACCCCCCCATCAAAAGAATGAGGATTGCCTGGCTAGTAGCCCTAGCCAGGTGATGGGTAAAAACATTCCTGAGGGATCCCCTTTACAGGTAGTTAGGGACCTCCCCCAGAGGGATTCTGCTGGGCACAGGCAAACATGGGACCTTAGGGCCCCAAACCTGACCTGTCCCTCCAGTAAGCCCACAAAAGGGACCCAGCCTCCAGCTTTAGGTAGCCAGAGGCTGACCCTGAGAGCACAGTGCAACTCAGTTAGAGAAAGAAAGGCATCCATGGTGGAGGATGATTGGAGGAAGCTGAGGCCTCACTTTGAGGGCACTCACTTCAGTACTCCATCTCAACACCAGCCTTTTACTTTGCAAAGACACACCAAAGGTAGAGATTCCCTATGGTGGAGACCCTATGATATCTTTAGGATGAGGGATTGCTTAGTGGACCATGAGACAGGGGGTAACCATGCCAGTGCTGGTTCTTCCTTATATGGCCACTTAGGCAATAGAGGCTTACCTTGTCAAGGCCAGCCTTATCTCCTTTCGTTTGGGGGGGGGGTTGTGTAGGAAGGTGGATATCTGACTATGGTTACCCCCAACTTTTTGCCTAGTGTCTAGCTGGTTTTTCGACTTAGTTGGCCTGAGATCCTGCCATTCAGGGTCTCAGGCTGTCTGCTCTCTCTTTAAAATGGACTCCATGTACCCTAGGTACATAACCAATTGGTAAGGATCACCTTATTGGACCCTGTACAGTGTACCCTAGGTACCCAGGGCATAGGTGTACCCTAGGCCTCCCAGGGGCTGCAGCATGTATTATGCCACCCCTGGTCTGGCCTTCCAATCAGACACAACTGGCTGATCACTCAGCTGGGGCAAGGTCGTGTAATCACCCCTTGCTTAGATATAGTATATCTATATCTACCTTATATATAGACACATGTGTACCTATCAGTCACTCCTATGGCAGGCCTTAACAATCCTGGAGGCAGAGTGCTTGGTAACATGTGAGATGGTGCTCTAGCATGAGCTGAGCCTGTCTGCAGCTTTCGGAACCATGTCCTTATAGCTGTTCTATGATATAGCCTACCATATACTCTTAAAGTGCCTTATAATCTTAAACGGTTATGGTAACTATGGTTGGGCTGTATCAAAACATGTCGTGTAAGGTGTCTAACACTTTGGAATAATACCCCCATACCATTTCTGGTGATGAGGATATTATTCCTCCCTTCTAGAGGGAGAGACATGTTAAAATCCTACTTTGCTGTTTAACTCTAGCCAAAGCCTCAGCATCACAAAATGGATGCTGCTGCCACAGACACGAGTCTGACCCCCTGCTGCTGGGAGTGATCCTGGCAAGGGAGGCTTGGACAATAGGTTTCCTGCTTGGGGAGGTGCTAGCACCTCCCCAGACAGCCTTTAGTGTATTGGGGCAGGGTGGGCTGAAAGGAATGAGACATGCCTGGGGCACACAAGGTGTTCCTTGCATAGTCCAGTTCAAACCGGCGCTGGGGCACTCCAGCCCCAGCTCTGGCGCGAAACTGGACAAAGGGAAGTGGGTGTAACCACCCCCTCCCAGGTCCCACCCATAAGGCGTGACCTAGCAGGTATCCCAGCCCCCCAGATTAGTATAAGAGTGGGAGTTGGGCCTCAAGACTTTAGATTATCCTGAACCTGCAAAACTGAACAGAAACTCTGGACCTTCGACATTCGACGAAAGAAGAAGACTGAAGAATCTCCCTTGTAGCCAAGGAGTGGCTACCCTGTGCAAACAGGCACCATCAAGAGACTACCCTTTGCTTTGCGAAACGTTCGACGAGGAACCGACTGCAGAGCCCGACCAGAGCCTTGATTTCCAGACTTCTCCGACCCTCATCCACATCTGCAGCAGAGCTGAGATCCGTGGAGGCGACGAGCGACGTGGGACCGGCTACCTGGGAAAAGTGGCTAGTAACTTACAGCGCAGCTTCTGAGGTACCCTCGAAGTTGTGCACCGGGGATTGAGAAGCCCCAACCCCAAGCACCATCTGCACCGAAGACCAGCCCCCCACACTCCACGAGTCCTGCGTGGGGCCCTTCAGCATTTTCCTGCTTGCCGCGTCTGTCCGGTTGCTTGCCCGCTGGCTAGTGGCCTTTGTGACGACGCTCCCTGAAATCTTCTGCGCTGGTTTGGCTCCTCCAGACTGGCTCCCGCTTCTCTGCAAAGAAGAAGCACCCCAGACCTTCCTGGTCTGCACCAGAAGCAAGTCCTTTGTTCTTCGTGGGTTCCGCTTGCCAAGGCTTGGTGAGTCCTAGTCCAACTTCGACGCCGCCGACAGCAAGAGCCTTCGTGGGACAGCTCGCCTCCTGGTCCTGGTCGTCCTCGACGCTTCCTGGTCCTCCTGGCTGCAGCGACAAGCTTCACCTTCACCTGCAACTCTTCACGACATCGCCTGGTTCCTTCCTGGTTCCACGTGGTCACTGGCTAGTGACCTTGACTCTGTCCCCTCTGCTTGCAGGTTTCTTCTCTTCTTGATCCCAGCCTTGGGATCCACCGGACACTCTCCCCTGACTGCCTGTCAGCATCTTTCTTCAGGCATCCATAGGAGTCGACGACGAAAACGACGCATCTTCACCCCTATGCACCCGCAGCCTGTGGGCTAGGTAACTTGGGTACTCCGGTGCTCATCAGGATAGTGACTATCCTAGTGTCTAGTTTTCAAGTCTCAACTTCCTAGCTACTCCGGAAGTGTCCTAAATCTATCTATTTCTAAACTGTAACATTGCTATTGACTTTTACGCATTACGCGTGAGTGTTTCCACTCTGCACACGAATCCCGTGGGCCTCCCACTTCCTAACTAACGCTAGTGTAGTGTAGCCCCAGCGATTCCCTAGGCCTAGGCCTATTCTATTTCCGTGACAGTGGTTCTTATACCACTTATTTAGTATATGGTTTGCGTGGCCCCTAGGGCCTAACTGTATTACTTACCTGTGTGACTTACTGTATGCATTAATAAGACTGTGTTGTACTTACCTCTAAACTCATAAAGAGTGCTGAGGGTTTGCTTAGAATAAATACACTTTATTTTATATATATATCTGTTGTGGTGTCCTTTCATTTGGTATTCAAGGGATTATATATGGTATCACAGCTGGCTTCACATGCCATTCAGAGTTTAGCCTAAGACTGCTCTTGTCCATGCTACCACTAGGATAGCTGGTCTATAAGGTTGACTTTACAACCAATCACCATAAGGGTATTTGGACTGATATAAGGTGTACACTATAACTAGTGACATCATACATCAGGCCAACTTCTCACACCACCTCTCTCATTCTAAGGCATGGAGCTGACTAGAACCTGGAGGGACTCTTGGCATATAAAACTTAGTATATACTATACTATAGAAAACAGCACCTACTACTTTCCTTGTACTACACTTAGGTTAGGTACACTGGGGTAGAACTATTTAGAAGCATCAGACGAGTATTCACTTTTTAGCCTGTGTTATTTATGTATGTATATATGAATATATGTCATAGCTAAAAGACAATGCTATCGCAGTATTATTTCTTCTTACTGCTTACGCTGTGCGTATTATATCTTGCTTACTGTCTAATGATTGTAACAGCTCATATAAGCATGCACGATTTACTGAGTGAAACGTATCTATTGTTTCCACGATTCTGAGACACGTTCCGATTCTAAGGGAAACAAAGTTGCCATGTTTATGCGGTTGTCAGAAACTAATCCCTTCTTGTTTATTCGAGAATTTTCTAGTGACCTCTGAGTTATCTGGCACATAAAGTAATTAAGTTTAATGTACTCGATAGAGGCACACTGACCTTAATACTATGCAAAAACTATAGTGTATATTATAACAATGCACAGAGCCTATAAGGGAAATAGGAACTACACTACAGTGTCAGAACTCCAATGGACTGAAAACAGCATCACACCAGCAGAAAAGACTTAACCAGAACTACACGTTGAAAGAGAGGCTGCAAGAGTCTTTATTTTATTCTGACTACCGCAAAAGTTATACAAGAATGAAATCTGCCTCCTGGAACCTCTGATGCCGAACTTCGCTTTTCGCCAGGGCGGGGGACGGGTGCAAGGACTGCCGGACTTTTCTGCTCACCAGGGCGGGGGACGGGTGCAAAGACTGCAGAAGGGGCGGACCAGGCTTGGCAGCGAGGCCAACAAAGGGAGGTGCAGGGCTGCTTAATGGAGCGGGGAGGGGATGGAGGGGGCTCTTCTTTCACTCAGCACAACTGGGCCGTGCCGAAGAGCGTGTCAGGCAGGACAGATGCACACACACACACACACATGTACACACACACACACACACAGTAAATGCAAATGCTTTAATTGATTACATTTTATAGCACAGCCACAAGCACTTTTGCGGAGTTTTGGCATATTGATTAGTTAATGGACTGGATTTGTTGTAAGACTTTATTAGCATATTTTTGTTTTTGTTTTTGAAGAGCACTCTAAACAATGCTTTAGCGAGATATAGTAATTACTTCCCATGACTAACTGATCTTAATTAAGATGCATTTTAGCTGGGACATAGAAGCCGATGATAAATGCCATCTATCCAAACCCACAAACAAGGCAAATATCGAAGAAGGCAACAGAGGAAGCGGTGTAAAGCGAACACTCCCAGTGTATGAGTCAAGGTGACATCATTTCAAGCAGCGGCTTATGCACAAATCTAGTCACGAAAAAACAACGAGTTCACGGTAAGAATGCGAAACATAATGGTGGGCGCTCCCGGCTGATGCGTTCGTTCCTCCTGAAGCCCGCTGCTCAAGTGATCACACAATAACATCAAGGTCCCTGTAATGACATCACCGTGCCCTGCCAAGGATTAAGTTATTTACGAACTGTATGAAAAAAATGTCCTAGTTTTAAACGTTAGCTGAAGAAAACACGTTCTAAAGAGGCTTTGGGTTTTCTTACATAAATCAGGGGCGTAACAGATGCCCAGTAGACCCCGCGGTGCGGGATGGGGGCTGCCCCTTAGAAGTCAGAGGGGCCCCTACAGATCCAGCAGCCCAGCTGCCGAAGATCTATATCATTTAAAACAGTGCAACAACAAATAGAAAAAGCAAACAGCAATGGTCTGACCTGGCTCCAGTGACCCAGAAATGAAGGTGTCTGAACCCGGATGAATCACAGCCTGCAGTTAGCGCCGCAGTCAGAGCAATGAAGCTTATAAGCACGGCGCGGCTATGTTTGTAGAAGCACATGAAGAATGAAGAGCGCAACTCTGGGGAGTTTACTTTTGAATGGGGGGAAGGGGAGGGAGGAGCTGGTACAATTCCCAATGAGGAGCCAGCGTTTCCGCTACCAGCACACCCTCCTACGTCACGCCAAACTGAGATGACATTGGCCTGTCCACATGGGCCGTCCTAAAAATGGACAAGGCTGTAACCAAGAAGCCAGATTTCCAATCACGCGCCATTGTTTAACTTAAACAATGATGCAAGCCAATGGAAAAGAGGGGCGGGGCTTCAAGTGCCCTTCTGGAATCGTATCGATTCCAAGGAGCCCTCGCTGAGCGAGCAGCGCATGTGTGCTGCTACTCCAGGCTCGACATAAAAAATGCCCATTTGCTGGCTTTTCCCTTGTTGTGTTTGCTGTCTGCCTTCATTATTTATATGGTTTAGTGTCACCCTTCTTGCACACTTGATTAGTGTCTAATTTCATTTGTGTACAATTTAATGTGTTCGTTCTTACAAACATGGTTTGGTGTCTTTCATCCTGTATGCATGATTTGGTGCCTGTCTTAATTTCTGGAAGTGTTGGTGTCTCTTGTTGTACATGCAGGGTTAGTGTCTTTCTTTATTTGTGCATAGTTTGGTACCTTTCTTCTGTCATGCTTGGTTTGGTGTATTTGTTCATGTGCATGTGTTTTTTTCATCATGTGTAGTGTTCGTAGTCCCTCTTCTTGTATGTAGGGGTTACTTCTTACTTCATGCATGTAAGGTTTGGCTCCTTCATTCATGCTTCCATGATTCAATATCTTCCTTATCGTGTGCAATACATAGCTTGGAGTCTGTCATTGTATGTGCAGGGTTTCGTAGTTGCCTTTTTGTGTACTGGGTTTGATGTCTGTCTCCTTGTGTTCAGTTTTGGTGACGGTGTTCTAATGCTAGATTTTAGCTCCTCTATTCATGTGTGCATAATGATTTTGCTTGTCCTATTGAATGTTCATTGAAGGCTTTCGTTCATTCACCGTTTGTTGTCTTTTTCGTTGCGCCACATAGTTGGTATTTTTCTTCATGTGTGCATGGCTTGATGTCTTTTTTATGTGAATAATTGAGTGCCTATCTTGATTTGCCCATGGTATGGTACATTTCTCATTGTGCACCTGATAAGGTGTCTTTCTTCATGTGCACATGGTTTGGTGTCTTTCGTCATATGTGCAGATTTTGGTGCCTGTTCTCATTCGCACCTGGTTTGCATCTCGCTTCTTAGTCGTATGGTGTCTTTCTCCATTTGTGCATGGTTTGGTCTTTTCCTTTTTATGTGCATGGATTGTATCTTTCCACATTTATAAATGTTTTGGTGTCTTCCATCTTGTGCGCACAGTTTGGCATAATTTTATGCATAGTTAACTATTGTTTAATATTATTTATTATTAGTTTAAATTTCTTTTTTACCATCAGCATTTTTTGTATAGACCATGCTGAGACTCGAACCTGGTTCACCAGGCCCAAAGTCGGTCGCTCTGTTTCTTAGCCACATCACTAAGGGTCTCCTGCTCTATCAGACGCATTAGGCCACGCCCAGGGCCCTGGCAAAGCGTCCTCTTGATGGATGCAGCGCATGGATGTTTTGAAATTAAAATCATCCTTTTACCTGCTTACTGCTCCAAGGGACCCTCGAAGTCTGCAGCTTTCAGCCCCGTCTCTGAGTGTAGCAATGGCTTAATCTTGCATTTTTTTTTATTTTTCCAGGATGTAGTTACCTTTTTTTAATTTTTAAATCTGGCAGCCTATTACTCTTGTTTTCCCTCCCTCATACCCTATTTCCCATTTTCTGGTTTTACAGTGCCGCAAGGTCATATGAATGGCAATAGTGCTATGCAAATATGATCACTCCACTGCAAATAAAAAAACAAAAGTATAAAACATTGTCATTTTCAACACCAAGAGCTTTAAGTTTCACAAATGTGAGACCGATTGCATTGCAAATGCTTGTCTGGCACTGAGATTGAGAAGGCACAGTGAAATCACTTCATAAAGTGAGCCTCAAAAAGGAACGAAACCAGCCCCACCTGTCTCTGAAAATGCACTAAAGGTTCTACAATTGCATTTGCCCATAGAAAACAACCCTCAACCAAGCCAGGAGGCCATTTTGGGTGATTGGGAAAGCTCCCAAAGGATTACATTGACTGTACAGTGATTGTACACTGTTAAACTGTACACTGTTAAAGTGACAAGCACAACTATTTTTTTCAGTTACATTTAGTTTTACTGTATTGTAATGATAAACAGCATGTTTCTGTGACAGGCACACGCATTTTCTTCAGAACTGCATTTAATCTATAAGCATTAAGATCATCACAAATTCTGAAAAGAATGGCATAATTTAGCATTTCACAGAACACCAATGTATTATTCACCTGAGCAAATAAATAATAATAACAGAAATGTGCAAATGTTAGAAGAAGTGATAAATAGAGAAACGAGGTCAAAACAGAATCAGGGTCATGTAATTAAATAATGATACGCAGTACAGCCAGATGGGGTAATTAAAAAGTAAACAGCAAGTACAGTTCTTAAAAGACCTCCACTATTCGACATGTCACAAACGCAACATAGGTGCAAGATGGGAAAAATGGAAGAGTGCAGATTTCAACATTAATTGCAAGCACAAGATCTCATTTTAAATCTCGTGGGGGATGATGTTGAATATTTATTAGTAGTGTATCCCACTGATTAAACAGGCACAATTAGAGAGATAATAAGATAATCGAAAGAAAGATTTGACTCACAAAGAGACATTGATTATGAGAGGTATGTGTTTAATAAGCATGCATGCCAACATTTCAGAACAGGAATGGGAGAAGATAGTGGAAAGAAAATTGGAGGATTTTATTTTCCCCATTGACTGATATTGAAATAGAGGAAATTTTAGGTGGAGGCAGCTAAAACAAAGCCATTAATGGCTTTAAAAATCGTGAGTCTCCTGCCTGAATCTGGTCTTTTGGGATGTATGAATAAGGAATATCAAACGCAGAATGAGTCGTTAGATGACTTCGAAACCTACCTAAGCAAGCTTGTAACTTACTGTGATTTTCACAAGTTTATCATTGAAGAGGCAACAAGATTGAAAGTAATAGAAGGATGTTATTCGAAGGAATTCAGTGTGAAGTTTTTGTAGGAAACAATGGATTTAATTAAAATACTACAACTATATAGAAGAGAATGGAAGCACATGCAATTGGCATGGCAATAGGAAGAACCAGAATTTTAGAACAAATTACAACAAATGAAATAACAGAAATGAAACAAAAATAACTTGATGAACTTGGCAAAAAAAATTATTGAAAACTAAGTTATGTTATAAACGTTGGCTGGCATGTCCAGCACAAGTCAAAAGCCAGAAATATGGGAAGTATAATCATTCTGCATCTGTCTGCAAAGCAACAGGAAATAAACCTAGTGGTGTTAAAACCCATGACATTAACATTAAATGGGATAGATTATATGAATGACAGGCAAGCAATCAAGAAATAGAAAAAAACAAAGCAATATCTCCTGAAACTTACTGAATGTCTATGCATGATGGAAAGCAAACGTGAATAGGAAATAAACTTTGTAGAGCCAAACAAGAGAACTATAACAGCAGCAATACTACTCAAAGTTGGATAGTGCTTTGACATATTTCTATTAGTTAGCAGGGTAACCTGCAAAAATATATTTATAGAGGATATTTTTAAAAAAGGGGCAGCAAACTTATGCTTAAGTCATCTGATGTCAATATATATCTATGGGGAGCATACAGTCCTTTAGAGAATTCGGACAAGTTTGATGAGATCATAACATATGGTAACACCGTCTGGAGAGAAAATACATGTACTGAAAGGAGAAATACTGGCGCCTAGTTTGCTGAGTAACCTCACTGCTTAGCTGATGGAGCTAGTTGCCATAACGTATAGACTTATGGTTGATTATCAAATAGGCAGCAATACTCGGAGTTGTTTTAAGGGTAAAGGAAAACCAAGCATTCACAAATCACTTGTCTCATAAACAAAGTGATAAAACCAGTAGCCCAACATCACAAGAGGGTGCCTAGACACCTCCGAAAAAAATTGAGGGATTACATCAAAGCTTGTGGACCAAGATATTATCGAACTGTAGTATCTACTGTGGACATGGTTCTGATGTCACCTTGGTGATATCAGAATGTGCATGCTTCGAGGGGTTAACGTTATAACGGTCATTCTCTGGAAGCTGTATTGGGGAGCAGCAATAAATACATCTGGCTCATCATCTACTGCCTGTGTGTGGCTACTTCAATTGGCGACGCGATGGGATACGGCTGCTCACCCACGAACCCATGAGTGCGGAATCTCTCAAGCTGAAACTCTGTGTTGGTGAAATCATTTTTAAAAAAAAGAATTTTTGGGGAACCTATAACTGCGTAATCCCAGTGGAATCGGAACAGTATTATTTCTATTTACAAGGACATATCGTTGCCGATGGGACACTCGGTCTCGGCATTCACAGCTGTCATCAAGTTGATCTGAAAAACGACTGAACTGCACAGGTGATAAGAAAAAATTCACGGCGCAGTATCAAGCGGTGCTAATTCGCTTCACCTTACTGTCTGGCTGGCGATTGGTCTCCCGGTGAAGTTTTGGTTATCCCAGGATTGGTGCATCGCAGTGAAAGGAGTCGAGATTCAATCGGGCAGTTGGTCTTCACTCTTTGATGCCGGACGAAGTAATGATGACGTGTGATGCGCGAGGGCCATGACGAGTTCACGTTCATCACGTCGCCTCTGAAGAGTCAGCGGTGAAGCGTTCTAAAGCGTTTCATGCCGTGTCACATTTTTCGAGTGTTTCTGAACAGCTGCGAAGCGCTCTGAGGTGTTTCACGTGGCATAATTTTGTGACAGTCAACTAGGTACTCATTACACAGCCTGACAGTTACGAAGAGGTCTACCAGCCAAGGTACTTTTGTCTTGTTCTGCAGCTTGTTATTCTTAAAGAATCAACCCACCGGAGCAACGAACAAGTGTCCATTTTCAGGATATTAACAGCAGTTGAGCGCCATCTGGAGGATATTAATAGATATGTAAAAGACTCGGTTAAAGTGCAGTATAAAGGGTATATGTTTTTGTGTTTCTCACGTTACAAGATAAGTTCAACAAGCAGAGTAGCATGTATCAGCATGGAGAGATATAACTAAGAAAAATAAAGTAAGATCGGTCCTGGGGGTGACTGGGGGGGGGGGGGGGTGGTCGTGGGTGGGGCACGGGGGGGGAGCGCTATGTGTACAACTATTTCGGCTGCCACTGTTCTGAGTTTTTCTTTTTGACATGTTTACGACTCATTTGTTCTCAACACCTAAGTTACTTGGGTGACACACATTTGCATGTACGGCTAAATGGCTGGTATATGGTGGCTGCTGCCCCTCTTTAAGAGACAACACCGGAACTGATGAGGTACATGCACCCAGCTCCTGGGCAGGTTGCGGTTGGTACATTTCTTGATTGTGGGGGATGTCTAGCTGGCTAGGCCAGACACGGATCAGCAACCCGCATATGTTCATATACTTCTGTGTGTAATGTATCCTACCGAAACATGTATTCTTTCTTTGCTATACTTAAAAAAACAATAAAAACAGATTTGCAAAAAAATAAAAATAAAGTAAGATTACTAATTACAATAAGAAGTTAGTAGTTGGGAAAGGAGGATCAGTTGCTGGTTATTGTAAAATTGTAGAGTGTGCTCAAATTGCATTTTTTGTGTTTAAACATGCAGAATGTACAAGCACCGTTCTCTTTCCTACAGCTTCCAGGAGACCCACTAAAAGGCTCCAACTTATATTATAGGGCCATATTATGTATTTTAATAAATAATATGGCCCTATAATATAAGTTGGAGCCTTTTATCAAAACCTTACATTGAGATCATATATTCTAAATTGTTAAGCGATTGAGCCACCTTTGTATGTCCAAATTATTCACAATTCTAATGTGCAGATAACATGTATAAATCTCCTTGAAACTAGCTTTGAATAATTGCTGGTATGGTGGTTACTGCAGTTATTTTATGTTTTTCTAGAATTGTTAAGTGGTGTCTTTTGTAATCGGTATAGGAATTGAACTGATGTTGTAGCTTCTATTTTTATGTGCATTTTGGTCATGCTTACTCTTTTGCAGCCCTGAAGAAGTCCCAAGTTGGACGAAACGCGTCGGCTGCTTTGGCTGTTTTTAATGTTTATATAACAAATGAAAAATAAAGAAGAATATTTGAAAAGAAAAGACATCAAGGATATGGACTGATTTAAAACACACTGTATTCTTTGAAGTGGTGCACCTTTTGCTGTTTATTCAAACATCAGAGAGTATAGTGTCTTATGTTGCTTCTCTACGTATATTGGCATCTGAATGTGAGTTTGAAACTTTTACCTCTCAACTCATCAGAGATCAAATAGTTGTAAGATGTAGAGATAAAAAAGTACAAGAGAAGCTACTAACGCTAAAAAAACCCTCGCTGGAGGAGACTATTTCCATAGTCAAGAGTATAGAACTTTCTCAAACGTCCTCAAATAAACTTAGATCAGAAAAAGCAATGGTGGGTGTAGTTAATGAAGGGAAGAATGGTGTGGCCAAGAATTGTGGGTCTGATAAAAACATAAATGATATGAAAAGGAAATCACCTATGTTCAGACAAGAGAAAAAACAAATTTACAACCAAAAGAAAAATGTGTGCTCCAAATGCGGTTTTCCTTTGCATTTTCCCAATTCACACGTATGCCCTGCTAGGATTGCTTCTTGTAGAAATTGTGGGAAGCAAGGTCATTTTGCCAAAGTATGTTCTGCCAGGAGGAATATCAATGTTGTGTGGGAGGAGAATGACACAGTGGAGAATGACACTGAAGTGGTAAGCTCCATGAGCAATTTAATGTTAGTGGTCAAAGACGATGGCGAGGAATGTGTAGATCCCATTGTAGACATTATAGTCGATGGGAAAAGTTTGAAGTTGCTTGCTGATTCAGGAGCACGTATGACAATGATCACTGAAGAATTGTTTGAACTGTGTGGGGGGATAAGCCCCTTGAACCCCCTGATAGAAGTCCTGTATCGTACGAAGGAAGGAAGATTCAATTAAAAAGGTTTTTTGAAAGCACATTGGTTTTCAAAGAGAGATCTATAACTGGCAAGATTTATGTGGCTATAAAAGGATTGAACATTTTAGGGTGGTATCACCAAGGTTTATTTGGAATGACCCTCAGACCTGGCACAAAGGAACCAGTGTCTATTGTAAGTGAAGTTTCTGGTAATGAAGATCTTTCCAGTTGGGGAAGGGAATTCCGTAAGGTTTTTTGTGACACACTAGGTCTCATTAGCGGGTTTAAACATCTCATCAAAGTGAAAAAAGGAGCTACCCCAGTTAAACACAAATTGCGAAATGTACCTCTGAGTGTTAGAGATGATTTAGCGAAGGAGTTAGAAAAAATGTGTGAATCAGGTGTGATCGAGCCCATCGAATCTTCTCTTTGGTTAAGTCCATTGGTGATCACGAGAAAAAAAAATGGGAATATCAGAGTCTGCATTGACTTGAGCTGTCTCAACAAAAATATATGGGTGGACTCACACCCTCTACCCCGTATTGATGACATTGTAGCTAAGTTCCAGGGGTTCAAATGGTTTTCGAAGATAGACTTATCTTCGGCTTATCATCAAGTTGAATTGGATGCTACATCCAAACATCTAACGGCGCTTGTGTCTCCATCTGGGTCTTTCCAGTTCAGAAGAATGCCGTTTGGTCTAGCTTTGGCGGCGTCCGTGTTTCAACGCATAATGGAAAAAGTCTTGATGGGTGTTAAAAACACGGTTGTATTCCAAGATGATATTTTAGTGGCAGGAGTCTGTAGATCTTCACATGACAAAAGTTTGCATGACGTTCTAAATAGATTACAGGAAAAAGGGATTGTAGGAAATTGGAGCAAGTGTGCTTTTTGTGTGGAGTCCATTGAATATCTTGGACATTGCATTTCCGGAAAGGGGATTCTGCCTAGATCTGGTCTGATAGAAGCTATTGTTAAGGTTCCTTCTCCCAAAACCAAAGAGCAAGTCTTTTCGTTTTTAGGGATGTGTGAGTTCTATTCAAAATTTATTTCCAACTTTTCAGCCAGAACTGCACATTTACGGGAACTTTTGAAGAGAGGGACTGTTTTTGCATGGGATCAAAAATGTCAATCTGACTTTGATGACATCAAGAGTGAACTTGGTTCTTGTAAAATTTTGACTCTGTTTGATCCTTCTTTGGAATCCATAGTATCGGTGGATGCAAGCCTGGATGGACTTGGTGGTATGTTAACTCAAATGGAAGGTAGTATTGAACACACGGTTGGTTTCATTTCTCGATCATTACGTCCTAGTGAGAAAATTTACTCAGTCATCGAGAGAGAACTGTTGGCCTGTTGTTGGGCAATTGAGAGGTTTAAAAGTTTTCTATGGGGTAGATCTTTTAAGCTATTAACAGATCACAAACCTCTCATTCCTATTCTCAATGGCGTTGTAGTAAAGGATCATACTCCTAGAATCACCAGATTGAGTTCCAAACTTCTCCAATACAATTTCGTTATTGAACATATTCCGGGAGGGAAAAATATAAGACCTGACCTACTCTCCAGACTACCTTTGCCCGAAACAAAGTGTGAATCGGATGGGGATGAAGATGAGGAATGTTTGATAGCATCTATTGATGTGTGTAAAGAGGGGTGTTTCAAGGAGGAAGAGTGGTTCGAGGCAATGCAGTCCGATTCAGTTCTCAAAGAAGTGAGAAGATGCATTATTAAAGGTTGGCCAAAGGAAAAACTTCTAGAGAGCGATTTCCAACCTTTTTCGAAGGTGGCTGATGAGTTGTCTCTTGAAGGGGGTGAGATGATTCTACGTGGTGATAGATTTGTACCCCCAGCAAGCTTGAGGGAGCGTATCATTTTGGCTGGACATGAGGGTCATCTTGGGCAAACATGCACCAAACGTATAATTCCGTCGATTTATTGGTGGCCCGCAATGGATCGCCATATTGAGGGTGTGGTTGAGAGATGCTTTACTTGTTGCGCTAGTGACAAAGTAATTAAGATGGTTGTTCCACCCAAAGTGAAAGTTGACTTACAGTCTGGTCCCTGGATGAAATTGGCATTAGACTTCATTGGGCCATTCAATGCGTTGTCCAACAAATACAAGTTTGCTTTGGTTATTACAGATTACCACAGCAAATGGTGGGAGGTCTGTTTTATGTCTGATCCTAACACAAATTAAGTTATTAAGTTTTTAGAAAGCCTGTTTGCAAGGGAGGGTTTTCCAAAGGAGATAGTGTCAGACAATCGTGTACAGTTTGTATCCAAAGAAATGTCCATTTTTTTAAATCAATCAGGTATTATCCATCGGCGAGTGGCTCTTTATCACCCACAAGGGAATGGGTTCATTGAGCGCATGAATCGAATTTTGGTGGACTGTGTGCAATGGGCAATTTCCGGAAACTTTGACATTTAAAGAGCTGTTCAGAGTATGTCATGGGCCCATCAGACCACGCCAGGCACTGAGTTTGGGAAAAGTTCTTTTGAATTGTTGAGAGGGAGAGTGGTTATGTTTAGTATGTGTCCAGCTTGGATGAGGCAGTGGGGACTATCATCCAGGTTGTCTGTGTTGTATTCTCAAGGAGAAATGGAGAGAGATACGCAGATATTTTCTGGAAAAAGAACTAATGTGGAAGAAAACAAGTTAAACCATTCAGTGCAATTGGATAACAGAGAAGGATGGTCCCACAAAATCATGGTGGGAGATTGGGTTAAAATTAAAAGTCCTCACAATGTACCTAAAGGCCTTTCAAAATTCAGTCAACCAATGTGTGTTGATTCAGTTTCGCGTTTAGCGGTGAGAGTAAATGGGAAAAATTGGTGGAAAGTTTCCAGAATTTATAGAATACCTGATGAAGTTGTACATTAAATGGGTTAAAAAATCAATCCTGATTGCTCTACTAGTAAATCGTCAATTGATAAGATGGAGATAGATTTGAGTAGTAACAGATCTACTGGAAATGGCTCATGTCAAAATATGTTTACTACTCCATCTGTTAGGAAAAGCAGCCGTATGAGATTTGTTCCGAAACGTATGGATTTATGAAGTACTTTAGTTATTAGGAATTCTAAATTCATTTGTTCCCAAATGTATGGAGTTATGATATGCATTAGTTTTTAGGAATGTTAATTTTTGTTCTCTTATGTTTTCTCTTATTCTGTGTTGTCTATTTATTTTATTTAGTTTTGTTTTATCATTTGTCTTTTAGTTTGTTTATTTTTCTTCATCGGTGAGAAAGGGAGATATTGTAGTATCTACTGTGGACATGGTTCTGATGTCCCCTTGGTGATATCAGAATGTGCATGCTTCGAGGGGTTAACGTTATTACGGTCATTCTCTGGAAGCTGTATTGGGGAGCAGCAATAAATACATCTGGCTCATCATCTACTGCCTGTGTGTGGCTACTTCACGAACCCATTACCCAACCAACCCTGTGGGTGTCTCCAGTTGTGGCATTGCCAGAAAAGGTGACATTGTGTAAGAAAAAGGAGGTGCCATCGCTGTCTCAGTGACACACCAGGCTCTGGCAGGCCATCACAATGGAAATAATGACTGATCTTTAGTACAAAAACTTTGAGTACATGTGGGACCTCTTGGTATCATATCGCTCCAGATGATTGCCACTATGTGCATGCCCCACGTATGAGTGCGCTGCATCTCTTCCAATAAGGTTGGACACTACCAAACTGTACAGGGACAGGGCCCTCCTTTGACCATTGTTCTCTCACTGACGCCTCCCACCACATGCCATTTCTTACATATCGGATAACACCTCACCCATGTACCTACGTTTTTTCTGTGTTTTCAGTTTGGATGAGGGTGACGGGTGAATGTTTAATCACTGCCACGAAGGGCTTGACAGCATTGCGACTAGAATCTGTGTTGTTTAATACTGAAATTCCCTCATCTGACAGAAACTGATTATCACTATCGCCACTATGAGAGAGATGATGGAGTTGGATTGTATAACTTGCTGTCATCAGATATATGCATAAAACCAATAACGTTTTGGAAAAAAAGGGACAGACAAAATTTGCTTTTGCACTGGCCGTTGACATGCATGTTTCAAACAGGGCCATTGAGTGGAAACCCCTTTCAACACCCCCTTCCCCTTTTAACTGATATGCTTTTTAAAATGGAGCTGCTGCATGTTCAAACTTAAATTTGTGTAAAGATGCCATCAGTTGGAATCTGATGAACAATCAAGATACATTAAAGTTTTCTCAACACATCAGTGGCTATTTCAGTATAAGAGACTTATGGGGATAGTCACAAAGTAGTGGCAGTAAGAGGCTTTAGCCTCCTTGGCTTAACGCCTCTCACCGCCACTTCGGAAACGCCAGGCTGCACCCTATTCACAAGAATGTGGTGCAGCCTGGCATTTCCCCCATCGACGGCGCTAAATCTCACAACTTAACGCCAAAACAGGCACCCTTGCACCAGAGCGCAAGGGTGTCTGCGGGCAGGAAGGTTTATTAATGCACAGGAAGGTGTCCCTTCCTGTACATTAACAAAACGAAAATGCCAGTTTGCTACATGCAGCACAAATGGAAAAAGCAAAAACGAGGAGAAATAAAAGTTTTCTCCTCATTTAGCCACATTAAGACCTGATTTTTCTAGGTCTTAAGTTTGACGCTGCCACCTATTATCGCCGCCCTTGATAATAGGCGGAAGCGTCAAACTCAATGGGTGTTGCGATGGTACGCCCACCGCAACACCCACTGCACGCCCCCTTTCACGCTAAGTTTAGCGTTAAAGGAGCCCTACTCTCAAGGCAGCGTTCAGCCACTTAACGCCCTATCGCCACGGGAACGTCAAAAAAAGTGACGTTCCCATGGACGATAGGGGCTTGAGAATATGCCCCTTACTTACTTCAAATCATCAGTTTCTTCGTATCATCAGCAGCTGAGATATTTCAGGAAAGTAATGAAATGTGTCAAAAATAGTCTGAACTAAAGTGCTAGCACACTGCTGTATGGAAAAACACAAGAGGAACACAACAATGCATTGTCAGAAGTGTGCACACAATTGTTAGAAGCAGCTTAACGTTAATTGCTAATAAATATGAACTGAACAAAAGAGAATTGGTTTTCTTTGGCCATACGTTCTCCAGTGAAGGTATGAGGCCAGGCCTAAGCAAAGTAGAAACTATACAAAAAAGCAAGAGCTCCTCATGACGTATCAAAAGTGTATTTATTTGTACGGATTGCAAGTTTTTATCCTCACTGTGTATCTCAGTTTGCAACATTAGAGCACCACTACGATTGTTAACTAGGAAATGTCATGTATTCAAGTGGACAGAAAATTGTAACAGAATATTTGCAAAAATCACACAAGAGGTATCTACTGCTGAAAACATGGCTTAATTTAATCCACAGCTGTGCAAAGAATTAACAGTGTATGCTAGTTCTGTTGGTTTAGGAGCAATACCTGAACATGAACCTGGAAGAGATTCACCACAGCAAATAATATTGTGTGCAAGTTGAAGCAAGACAGAAATGGAATAGACATATTCTCAAGCAAAGTAAGAGAGTCTTGCTGTTGTTTGGGTATATGAACACAACCATTTATTTGTATATGGAAAACCCTTCATTATTGTAAGAGATCATCGAGCAATATATTGCAATATGTGGAAATCCAAAAACAAAAATGTCATCAAGGATTGGAAGATGGGTAATGAGACTCATGGTATAATGTTAATATTGGCACAAACCTGGCAAAGAATACAATCCAGTTGACTGCACTTCACGACATACAATATTAAACACAGACAAAAGCAGATAATTGGCACAAGAGTATATCAGCTTTTGTATCAGAGAGGTAACTGCGGAAGAGTAACGACAGAGAAAATAGAAAAGGCCACCAAAGACGATATAACGGTACAAAAGATATTAAAAAATAAGACAAGGCAACAAGTTGCAACACACTAAATCTGTAACAAGCTATTAAAAGGTGTGAAAAGCAATGAGATGTTAAAATGTAAACAAATACGTGAAGAACTCAGCATATCTGCATTTTGGTTAAAAAATAATAATATTATAAGCTTATGAAAACATTTGGTTGATGTGTCTCATGGGACACAAAAAATACTGAGGGAAAAAGTGTGGATCACGAAGTTGAATTTCCTGGTTAGGCACACCATACAAGCATGCCAACTATGTCAAAACGTAGGGAAGCAGAATTCACATGCACATTTTTTATGACAGAACTTCCTGAGAAATTATGGATATTTGAATTAGTACACGTATATGGTCCAGTGAAGTCAGGCTGCTATTTATGTGTTGTTATTGATGAATATTCTCGGTTCCCTGTTGCTGAGCAATTGTCTACAATTTCTGCTGCACTGGTCCTTCCAGTTCTTTGGGAACGGGGGATAACAACAGCATTGAACTCCAACACTGGGCCACCATATAATGGTGCCATTTTTGTTCCGTGCTTAGAAATAAATCATAGGAAGTTGACTCCATTGTGGCTCAAGCAAATAGGACTGTAGAAAGGTTAACTGCCTTAATAAAAATAACTATTCAGAAAGCCGAGCTATTGGCAGTGACATCACATCAAGCTATTTGTCAAATGTTATGTGGTTACTGAGCAACTCCACATTCCATCAGTGAGAAAGCTCCGTCAGACTGATGTTGGCGAGGATAATTAATAGTAAACTGCACCACTTCACAAAAAGTAGTTTATCCGAACATGAAAGCATCTATGAAATGTATAGTCTTGCAAACCGGAAGATAAAAGAATATGCTGATTCCTATTGTAATGCAAGAGATGCAGATAAAAGATTATGCAGATTCCCATTGTAATGCAAGAGATGCAGATAAAAGAATATGCTGATTCCCATTGTAATGCAAGAGATGCAGATAAAAGAATATGCTGATTTCTATTGTAATGCAAGAGATGCAGATTAATTAATATGCGGATTCCCATTGTAATGCAAGAGATGCACATGAAACAGTATGCTGATTCCCCCTGTGATGTAAGAGATGCAGATGAAATAAGATGCAGATTCCCATTGTAATGCAAGAGATACAGATAAAAGAATATGCTGATCCCCATTGAAATGCAAGAGATGCAGATGAATTAATATGCGGATTCCCATTGTAATGCAAGAGATGCAGATGAAATAATATGCTGATTCCCCCTGTGATGTAAGAGATGCAGATGAAATAAGATGCGGATTCCCATTGTAATCCAAGAGATACAGATAAAAAAAAATATGCTGATTCCCATTGAAATTCAAGAGATGCAGATGAATTAATATGCGGATTCCCATTGTAATGCAAGAGATGCAGATAAAAGAATATGCTGATTCTCTTTGTAATGCAAGAGATGCAGATAAAGGATATGCTGATTCCCACTGTTATGCAAGAGATGCAGATGAAATAATATGCTGATTCCCATTGTAATGCAAGAGATGCAGATAAAATAATATGCGGATTCCCTTTGTAATGCAAGAGATGCAGATGAATTAATATGCGGATTCCCATTGTAATGCAAGAGATGCAGATAAAAGAATATGCAGATTCCCACTGTAATGCAAGAGATGCAGATTAAATAATATGCTGATTCCCATTGTAATGCAAGAGATGCAGATGAAATAATATGCTGATTCCCATTGTAATGCACGAGATGCAGATAAAATAATATGCTGATTCCCATTGTAATGCAAGAGATGCAGATAAAATAATATGCGGATTCCCATTGTAATGCAAGAGATGCAGATAAAAGAATATGCTGATTCCCATTATAATGCAAGAGATGCAGATAAAAGAATATGCTGATTCCCATTGTAATGCAAAAGATGCAGATAAAAGAATATGCTGATTCCCATTGTAATGCACGAGATGCAGATAAAATAATATGCTGATTCCCATTGTAATGCAAGAGATGCAGATAAAATAATATGCTGATTCCCATTGTAATGCAAGAGATGCACACATTACCCGGGACTGGTGCTAGTGAAGCAGCCACAATTAAGAAAAACAGATGCCTCTTTAAAAAGTACTCCCTGGCTGCAAGGTACTTAAGTTAAAGGTACAATATCTACCACACAGTCAGGAACAATTGTACCAAGGTACGTATCTCGTTTCAAGTGTTTAAAGGAATTGAGTGACTCACCAGAATTGAGCTCCCACAAGTATGAAGTTGAAGATAATTGTAAGGTGACTGAGCGTATCCACAACAATGGGAATTGTCAAATACCTTGTTGGTGATAAGCATCCATTAAGTGAAAAAACACTGACCTACAAAAATGATAACAAAAGACAGGGCCTCATTTATGAGGTTTTGATGTAGGACAAGGCCACAAGGAATCTCGCTGTGCTGCCCTACGTCAAAATGAAAGGGGAGGAATGCGTTGTATCTGTGTGACAGTGCATTCCTGTCCTTTTCCCCTGCGCAGGTGCACAATTGACTGCCCTGCAACAACACAGGCACCCTTGCACCATGGTGCAAGGGTGCCTGTGTTGTGGGGTTGATTGATTTTGTGCAGGAAGGAAGACCTTCCTCCACAAAATCAATCACAAAAGGCTTGTTCCTCTTTCTATGTGTGCTGGAGAATGCAGCACACATAGAAAAAAGAAAGCACGAGGGGAAATTAAAACATTTCTCCTTGTTGTACGTCCCTAACACCACCCCTGGGATGGCGTTAGGTTCTGACGCATTCCCAGGTTTATGATTTTTCGTAAATCTGGGAATGTGTCAGGCTCCATGGGTGGTGCTTGGGAACACTCACAGGAACACCCATGGAACGCCCCTTTCATGCAGTTTTCTGCGTGAAAGGGACACATATTTATAAGGCCATGAAAAGCCACGTAAAGTGGCTTTACAAGGCCTTATAAATATGCCATGGCACATTGTGCCACCGGAAAGTCAAAAAATGTGACGTTCTGGCAGCGCAAAAGTGCCAGTAGGAAAAACTAATTGAATACATCAGCTACTTTCTTTCTCCCCTTGTAGGTAACCCTGTCATTTTTAGGGGTCGGGCAAATAAAATTCCACTTAGCCGGCAGAGTTCGCAGAGTTTTGCCTACTCGAATGCGGAGTTCCAGCAAAACTCCACCAACCCTCATGTGCATGAGTTTTTCTCACGTGTGGCTCATCAATGTTAAGTTGGTGAGCGCAAGTGAGAATTTGCATCCTCTAGCAAGATTTTCAGGTGCTAGAACACCTCCCAGCGAGTTTTCTCAACGCAGACGGTTGTGGCAGGTTGCGACTGTTTGCGTTGAGAAAGCTGCAGCTCGAGTAGATAATCTACTCAGGAAGCAGAAAGAAGCAGCACCTTCTGGCGCACCGCATGGTGCCGTTCGTGCTGTTTGTACAGCACGGAACAACCTTCCAGCACTAAAAATCAACGTGAGCAGCGCAACGTGCCAAATTCTGCCCGCTCCCGGAATTCATCAGAATCTCGTGGAGTTTTTATGTTGTGAAACTCTGCGTGTTACGCACACCTCTATTCATGTATTGGGCTCCTTTTTGTTGATATATAAAAATAACTTAAAGGGGAAGATGTAATGGCTATGGCTCTTTAAATAGAGCTATGATGAAGGTGGGATCCTCGTGACCTAGTTTGAAATGTTTAGAAAGTTTTCGTTTTCTTTGCATCTTGTTAGGATCTTGATTCACAGTCTTTCATGCAACAGTTTTAGGAGGTAGCAGAAGATGAGACCTGCTCCTTGTCTTTCGGGTCAGTAACCCTTTAGGGAAAACCCTGTAATCCAATGGCACTATTGTAATAAAGTCCTTATAATGTGAGTTGTTCCAAAGGCAATAATTCCGGAAAATATATAGAATAGGTAGAACAAAAATTCTACTTACAATAAAAATGGCAAGAGAAAGTGTGGAAGAGATTCAAAATTTTATGATTGGATTAATCATATTCAAGACTCCTCATATGACAGTTCCAACAAGTATCAAGGTGCTACAATTGAATCGCAATTCAACGGTGATCAAGTGAGATGATGTGATTGGATATATATTCAGTGCAAAGCACACAGAAAATGAAATAAAGGAACACAGTATCAACAACCAACAGGACATAAATTTCGTATTCGAGAATATGGAGTCATGTGATCACACAATACTGATAGTCCTTTCAATAAATTAACATGTAAACCAGAATAAAACAAGGGTGTTCGTGTGCCACCCAAAGTGTGCAAAAAGAAAGTGTGCGCTTTACTAAGTTTCACATTGCCCATCACTTCAGACGGTTCTCTTACCTCCTCATATCCTCTCTGCTGAGGGATACTGCCTCCTGCTAGGCAGCTACATTTGTCCTAAAGAAGACCCTTTCTAAATTCCTACTTAGATGGTCAAAACGTTGACTATATATCAACCACATGTTCATTCTTGTCACTCTATTCTGTCAGAAATGTTGTCTTCAAATTGAATCTTTTCCAATGTACTCATCGCATCATTGTTTGAGAATAGATCGAGACCTTATTCTTGATTAATTTTAGGTTTGTGTGCTTATTTTTCTGTCACATCTAGATCATCATACCGTCACCCTCTGTAAAGTGCTCTCTTGTGTGGCAGCAAAAAAAACTGCATAAGTCCTTCGTTGACTGTATGTTTTTTTGTCTGCCATCCCCTGTTCTCCTAAGGACTGTGAATTTTTCATTCAAGATGTACAGGAGGACCTCACAAGCCAAGAAGTTATCCCCCTTAGAAGCACATTGGAAAAACTAAGGAGCAAAACATATCAGGAGAGAGAAAGGGCAACCAGGGGTGAGGCTCCTTCCATTGCAACCATGACCTCAAACCCTAGCATCCCCAGAGAACGACATCCAAGGAGCAGAAAAAGGCACAAAAAAGCACCAACATTCACATCACATCTGACATCCCTGTGCAACATTGAATGTTCCGATATGGAGGACAGAAATCGTCCAAAACTGTTTATCATCAAATACTCTGATGCACCCATCTGCATTAAATCAAAAACACCATTTGCCATCAAGGAATACATTGGTGGTAATATAACATCTTGCAGTCCCGTCAATGCCTGTGGTTTCTTCATCAATCACCCCTGGTCATTATTATTCTACCGGAGGAACAGTTGTTGACTCCCTTTCAGCTCCTTTCCCCGATCCCTTTGAACTCTACCATAGTTTGTGGCTTTTTTAGGTTAGTCAGCTAGATCTCTAGTCCTTAGAAAACATGCTTTTTGTTGACTGATTCTACCTTCTCAGCTGTCCCAGTTCAATCACCACCCACTCAAATAGGAACCTCCGTAGTCATTACAATCTCAAACGGATGCTGGACCCACAATATGGCAGTTTTATGCTCCTCTGTCCACTCAAAAGACACACTACATTAGGACCCAAACTCCATGGCTGACAGTATACTGACGATTGCACTCATTCCCATCATGCAAACCAGCGTCACCTCTGAATTCAATGTCTGGGGTTTCTCTAGTAGATGACGTTGTAATGTTATTCCTTCCAGTTGGTACCTTCCTTTCCTCACTTCCTTCCTATGTAAAGTGGAACGTTCCCTTTTGGGTTCTGAAGGCTACCTTAGAATGTTCAGTTAGGCTTTTGAGGTACCTAGGCTGTGAGAGGAGTGGAGCAGTGGAGCCGGTGAATAAACATACCAGAACCTTTCTGGATCGTGTGCTTCTTCCATCGCAGATCAACTTTGTAACAGATGACATCACAACATTTCATGTCGTTCTGGCAAGGGTGCAATAAAGCTTAATATTCTGTTGGAAACTGTGGTCTTAGTTATAATGGTTACTGTACAGCTAAGAGTTTATCAATGAATGGCACTTTTACATCTGGTTCCATGGCCTTATGAGCCTGTGGAGGAAATGTGTCTGACTCTGGCCACCAGTGAAAGGGAAGCTCCAAAACTGATTAAGAAATGTAAACCTCCAGACTTCAACACTAAATCTGGCTCAGTTATTGTATCATAAGTGGTGAAGAGACAGTAGTGAAAGTAGTTAGTGCTGTAGCCCTTTTGCGTACTTGTGGTAGATCTCTGTAGGAGAATATAGTAAGTGACTAAGGAACTTGCCAGAGTCTGATGGCAAGATTTTACCGAGATAGACAAGGGGGGCATCTAGTCTCAAACCAGGCGATCAGAGTACCCATCGACTCAACTAAGTTAGCCATTGATGAGTATCGATAAAGATTGGCTTTAAGAAGCTGACAGGAGGGCCATTGGGCACACATGGGGTACTGGGTCTCAAATGTGGAGGTTGAGGTAATTTGCCTCTTGAGTTTCCAGTGTCCTTCGTACTATGTCTCTGCAAACTGGGAAAAGTACAAGCTCTTGGGCACTTGACTCTCAGTGGTAGCGATGGCAGGCATGGAGGTAGTATGGGATTACTCGAGCTGAGGAGTAAGCAAACACACTGTACTGCAATAAATGACTGCCACCCCAGAGCTTCTCTTTCACCAAGAATAGTACTTTAATGCACACTGAAACTAGATATCACACATACAACATGAACATTATGCAAATTAGTGACCTGGGCGCCTGAGTTGTCTGCACCATTTCCCACAATTGGCTCAAGCCCCCACTCCCCACTTTAGTCCAGGTGGTTTCCTCCCAGCGTCATTGTAAAATGGGAATAGGCAGGGGTGTTAATTACTCCTGTATTCGCTCTGTGTACACAGTTTCTCTCACAGTTCACTTCATCTCACCAAGCGACGTTTCTCAGTTAGTGTTTGGGACTGTGCGCTTGGGTAGCTGACCAGGGGCGGCTCCTCCACTATTGTGGAGGAGCGTCGTCCCACTGAAAGATAAACTGATAATAAAACCATTTTATTTTCATTTTATGTTTCTGACCTTATTGCCAGCCGAGGTTAGGGCACGGACGGGGCCATGGTAGGCACTTATTACTGAGCATGTTGGTTTGGCCGGCTGTCTTGGGCCAGCCAAACAGACATGCACACTTAGGTTTCTCCAACCAAGCTGTGTTGCACAGCCGGGTTAGAGAAAAGCTGGCGGGTTCCTGTGACTGAGCAAGGAGTAAACCAACCCGCTCAGGCCAATCCAGGCACTGCTCTCATGTTAGATATATATTGAGAGCAGCATCTGGATTGGGTGCGGATCCTGCGCAGTAAAGCCCATCCACTTCCGGAACAAGAGGAGCAACGAGGCGGCCCGCGGCGGGAGCGGATTGGCAGATGAGTCTTTTTATTTTTAATACCTAACCCCAAGCCCTACCTCCCACTGAAGCTGGCTGGTTCTTTCCCGCTTGCCTGGTCTCCCGCACGCTAACTAGTCTCCAGATGGTGCATCAAAACACAGGCTGGTCGTGGGCAGATGGCAAGGCCCAGCACATGCCTCACTCTCTGGTGAATGCTGCTCAGTGCATGCTAAGGTTTGGTCTTTGGGTGCCTCGGCTCAGGTCACACCACAACTTCTTTTCTGGCTCGTCAGCTCAGGTCACACCGCAATTTCCCTTCTGGCTCAGCACCTCAAAACACACCACCAAAGATCACAGTCTGGCACCTGTTGGCATCCGGTGCGTCAATTATTTTTGGTGACCCTACACCCCTCGACCGCCTCCTCGAATTCCCTCACTACCAATGCCACTCATCTCTCTAATCATAAGTTTGTGATAAACACAGCACCACGTACCCCCACTGAGGTCAGCGCCCTCTCCACAGGGCAGCGCCCAGTGCGGCCGCACAGGTCGCACTGCCCTAAAACCGGCCCTGCAGTCTGGCAAGGTTCTGTCAATTTTTGGTCACATTACATGGCTCCTGTCAGAAACTGCAAGGGTTGAAACTGCTACTCATCAAAATTGGGGCCATACTTTTCTTGCTCTTGTAGACCCCACCACACCAGGGTCACACTGCACCTCGCTCCGCCTGGAGAGTTACTCTTTCTCCAGGTATGACAGGCTCCTTCCTCCCCTAGGAGACAGGCAGGCTGCTTCTAGATTCCTCAGGACAGGTGACCAGCTCTCATCCCTCCCCCTCTGAGAAACTGCTTGTCAGGCAGACACCAACTCTATTTGTACAGTAGTACTCCACGTACTCTGCGCAGCACTCCCTTCCATACTCATAGAGTACTTGGAACTTGAACAACAAGTGGGCCGGTCTCCTATTGTTATACTGCAAAAGCAGACAGGGGATGTTGATCCACTGTCTGCACTTTCAGAACAGGTTTGAGGTACTTCAGATGTCCTTCATAGGCAGCTCTGCAGACACAGCCTTTGTACCTTTGTGTAGATAGTTTTGTCCAGCCTTGAGCACCAACAACAGATTGTTGGGATCTGTGATCCCATGGATCTCTAGCGTGGCGTTCCCTGCATGGAACATAGAATGCTGGGTTTTCGTCAGTTGCTGCCGAGGAGCTGGTGAGACCGGACATCATTAAAGAAGCTGACAAACTTACCACAATTCGTCTTCTTTTTAGTGGCGATGAGTTGTCCTGTTCCCAGTCTTCCTCACTGCATGTTGCTGGACATTGTGGTTGCCATGCCACTTCGAGGCGACATCTAGATATCACGCCAAGGGGTATATTCTCAAGAACGTGTGATAACCATCGCAAATTTAGCGTAGCGCAACTTTGCATATCGCAGTCTATCACGGGAAAACGACACCATGTTAACGCGTTATTCACAAGCCATCGGCACCATGCGATAGTCCCACGACAACGCGTCAAATTTCTGCGATAAAGTCAACGCGATGCCGCAAAAATGCAAAACGCCAATGCAAAAGAAGTAGCGATGAGGCCAACCGCGATACAGAAATCAGCGATAACCAGCGACAGGCATGCAATACCCACGCGTCATGCAGGAAAATGCACCATAAAAGCAACTTAAAAAAATAGGACGAAAAATAGAAACTGCGTAGCACCATGGATGCCCCCGGACCGAGTGCAGAGGCCAACGTGAACCCCACAAGCCCTACAGAACACCACTAAGAAACCTCGGGGTCGGGGAAGGGCAAGGAGACAAGGAGTGCTGTACGCAGGAAAAAAAAGATCAGCGTCACGGAGGTGACAGAACACCACCATCCACGGAACGTCAACATGACAAACGTGAATGCAGTCAGAGTGTCGAGGAGGCCTATGGAGGAGGACTAGAGGCGCTGGCACGATGTGAAAAGACAAACCAAGTACAAACTCGCTGCAAACAGGAAGGCAGCAAAGGTGACAGGAGGTGGGAGTCCTGCGCCACAGGAGGAGACAAAGGAAATGAAGGCCACAGTCATCAGGGTGGAGACAGCGCAAGGAGTTGGGACTCCGGACACAGCTCGATAGGAACTGACACAACATCCACCGGGTGAGCAACAACCAGGGACTGGGGGACGGGGGGAGATGGGCACGATGGCACACATGCACACAAATTTGCAGCACACTGCACAACCACAATAACCCTGGAACATCACCCTGATCCCCGTGGCACACTACAGCACACAAACATAGCAACAATAGCACATCCCACGACAATGTGATACAAAGTGCAACACCGACACTGCAAAACAGAGGACACAACTGGGTCCGCAAATGCGCAGGAACAGGCCAATCACATGTAACACAGCAGGAAACTGCGAGATGGAAACGCACATGTACATCCTCACCTACATCATGTACTCCAAATGTCCACTGTCCCACATCAAATATACAGCACCTCTCAGTCACAATGTACATCGTCATACAATGTGCATGGTAACCAGAACAATGCGCCAAAACACATGTCAACACAATGTCAACATGCATCTCCCCTTCGCATTGCAGAGGGTCAAACAACACCTCCAGCAGAGCAGACCAGACCACTCATCAGTGATGCTGGAGAGGACCACCAAACCTTCGACACCGACGCCCTACAACAGCCCATGAACATCTTAGGCGACCCACCCCCAGGAGCAGTGCAGCCAAGCCACATAGAGAAGACACCAACCCCTGCACAGACCACACAACAGGAAGCACCCGCCTCCACGTCTGTCTACCAACACCCCACCTCAGCACACATCGCATTCAAACGCCAAGAGTCAGAATGCCAATAGGAGGTGGCTGAACAGGTGTGGGTGGGGTCAGAGCACATGGAACCCGAACCAGAGCACACACTTGGGTTTTCAAGTCCCACCAAGAACCACCCACACCCCACAAAGGAGACCCATACCTCGACAGAGACACATGCATATTTCCTGCAAAGAACCACGCCCAGAGCCCAGGAATCATCATACACCCCCCCACGCTGGACCTCCGTACGACGGCCCAGTCCACTCCTCCCACACATTGAGCGGTGACGACGAAGCTGCATGTCCAAGGTTACCCACTGCCAAAGGTAACATGGCTGCGCACGATGTACACAGCACAATGTAATTTTGTCCCAGTTGACAGAGGAGCGAGGCAGGGGTGCGTGCTCGCACCTAGCCTGTTCTGCCTCTTTGTCAATGCTCTGATTACCCAACTTATTGAGGTTAAGGATAATGATGCCTTAAAGTTAGCAAACTCAAAGGTCCCGGCATTGATGTTCGCAGATGACACCCTCTTAATGTCCAAGTCGCCGATTGGGATACAGAGGGTTCTGGACAGCTTTTTCATCTTTTGTAATAAAAGGGGCCTGGAGATAAATACTTCGAAGACCAAATTTATGGTTTTTAACCCAGCCAAGACAATGCGATCTAATCCCAGTTTAGATGGCATTGTGCTGGAAAGGGTCTCCATATTTGATTATTTGGGTGTCAGTCTGACTGAAAATATGGAGTGGGGACCACAAATCGCTAAAGCTAAGCTTAAGTTAGCTCAGACCTCTGGAGGAATTGCAAAATTACTTAGAAATTCCTCCTCTAAACCAGTTGGGCCCATTGTAGAGATTTCCAAGGCGCAAGTCAGAGGGGCAACAATGTAAGGGGCTGAACTCTGGGGTCATTGCTCCTGTAGTCAAGTGAGTAAAGTTGAGAACAGCTTCCTGAGACAGATCCTGGGTCTTCCTTCTAGCACCCCTTTAATCCCACTGAGGCTAGACTTAGGTATCAGACCAATTGGAGATGAGATTGGTCTAAGACCATTAACCTTCTGGCGCAGACTGTGGGTGACCCCGGAACAGACAGAATATCGGTCAGAAACAAAAGAGTTACTGGGTTTTCCGGGGGTGGAAAAAAATCCCTTGGTTTGCATACATAAGGGAAGAGTGTGGTAGGCTAGGAAAATTAAGTCTTTGGAGTAACCCCGAGGAAGCATACTCTGTAATCTCACGCGCTGAATTGGTGAAAACCTATCGAATGCATGAATTGGCAGTCATCCAGGGGAACTCGGCTATAGGTCATCGGACAGCCGAATTCCTCCTAATAGAAGACGAGTACAAATTTGAGCCCTTCCTGGATGACATATTACCTTTTCAGCGAGAAAACTATATGTTCAGTTTAGATTTGGTACCCTTCAACTCCGTGCTTTTACCTGTATATGGTCTGAAACTGCCCCGCGTGGGTGCCCAGCTTGCAACTATCAGGGGGAGTCAGAGCTTCATGTTATATTTTTTTGCCCAGGCTACAAACTTGCAAGACAGCGCTGGCTCATACAGTTGTGCAGGAACCTAGGGTTTGTGCACTGCCAGGAGGCATTCAGAGTTCTGAAGTTTGACACCACTAAGCCCATTGTTTTTGCTGTTTCTCGCTTTTTAAATTCAATGTGGCGTAGGCGCTGGATCTTTTTTTAAAAGCTACACTAGATGCAAATGCTTGAATTTCTTTTACCCCCTAACAGTACAAAAAAAACCTTGTAATTCCTTACTGCATGTATAACTTTTTATTCATAATGCGCATAGTAGTGTTTTAAATGGACCCATTAATTTCATGACTTCTGCCAAGTACCCATCGGCCACTCAGAACTAGCTAAATTCTTTGGACTTATGTTCTGTTTTCCTTTCAGTGTTATTTCCCTATCAATGCACATGCACGTTCTGAGGATATTGACCTTGTGCAGATGTTACAGCAGATTGTTGGCCTGGTACTCAAAGATGATGCACATGTATTTTTGTATGCTGGAAGGATCTTTTTTTATCACTTTTAACTTGTTAAGATATTTACTGTATTGTATACATACTTTTATGGTCTCTCTAACAACCGAAATAAAGGTTTTTGAACTGAACAATGTAATGTTGTAGGCCCAGGGACCCTCATGCAGACATCATGACCACACGGACACACTGAGAAGGTTCGTGGAACTGGCAATGGGCACGAGCGCCCGGCTCCTTTATTGGCAGGGACACATGTACAGTGACACCTGTGCTGGATGTGGGTGGGGTGAGTCTAAGCCAGCCAGCACAGATTTGCTGGTGCTGGCAACAACTTCAACAGTGAACACCATGGAAAGGTAAACAGTAAACACCAGCATTACAGAGACTACTGCGGAGGATCATGTTGGTAGCCGGAGCAAGTACTGAGGTCAAACAACATGCAAACAGATGTGTCCGTGAGTTGCTGTGCACCGATGTTGGGGCATCAGAGCTGATCTCGCTCATGTGAAGAAAATGTCAAAGATTGTTTCCCTTCTGAAAATACCTGATACAGCTGCAGTGATGTGTGTCATACCTGCATTATCTTCCTCAACATCGTCCCCGGTCTCCCACACTGCCTGAGGTGAGATTGTTGCGTGAGATCTATAGGAGAGTAGGATCTGCTTCACATGTTTACCCCCAGTTTTTGCTGGTGTTTCACTGTGTTTCGACTTTAGTCTGGCTGGGACCCTGCTATTCAGGGCCCCAGCCTAGCTGCTTCCTCTCTAAATTGATTGCATGTACTTTAGGTACACTCCAGATTGAATTCTGGGGTACCCTTGTGAGTCCTTAGTATATGGTATACTATGTACCCAGGGCATAGGTACCCCAGAGGTCTACCAGGGGCTGAAGCATGTATTATGCTACTGCACCCTGGGTAAGGTGGTGCATGTACCCCTTACTGAGGTATAGGTACACTATACCTCACCTATCACTGCACATAGTAACATATCAGTCACCCTTATGGCAGGCCTTATCAATCCTGAAGGCAGGGTGCTTGTTTATATGTGAGAGGGTGCCCTGGCATGAGCTGAGCCCCTCTGCAGCCTTCGGAATCTCTTCTCCGAGGTTGTCAGTGGTGCAGCCTGACCATATAATCTTAAGTGCATTATATCTTAAACGGTTCATGCTAACTTTGGACTGGCTGCACGGAAACATGTCGTGTTTGGTGTCAAACACCTTGGAATCATACCCCCACATCAGTTCTTGATGTGAGGATATGATCCCACCCTTCTAGAGGGAGAGACATGGCAGTACTGGTATACCCGGTAGAAATCTAATAGAGCCCTGGCATCACAAAATGGATGCTGCAGCCACAGACACGGGTCTGGCCTCCTGCTGCTGACTGAAACTCCGGCAGGGGAGGCCTGGACAATAGGTTTCCTGTCACAGGGAGGTGTAACCACCTCCCAGACAGGCTTATGTGTACTGGGGCTGGGTGGCAGCACTCTTTGAGTGCTTTGAAGTCCTGCACTGGGGGCACATTTGGTGTCCTTGTGCATAGTCCAGCTCACACTGGTTCAGGGGTTTCCAGCCCCTCCTCTGGCGTGAAACTGGACAAAGGAAATGGGTGTAGCCACCCCTCTTTCCAAACCCTCCCATAGGTGGGTCCCCAGAGTTAGTCCAACCCCTTCCTTAGGTATAAGTAAGGAACCTCTGTAACCAGAACTTTAGATATCCCTGGACGAAACTCTGAAGCTGAATCCTGGAACTTCGATGCTCTACTAAAGACTAGAGGACTGAAGAAATCTCCCTTGGGGTCAAGGAGTGACTCATTTGCTTAGCAGGCACCAATGAAGCATTTTGACGGTCTGCATCTTCGAAGCTCCCGCTGAACTCTAAAGTATTTGCAGCCCAGGAAGAGAATTTCCAGACATCTTAGAGGCCGACCCAAGTCCCCAGCAAAGCTGAGACCCGCAGCCCTCGTGGAACTGGAACTCCTACTCACTGTGCACTTTTGCAAGTGCATTGACTTCTCGACATCTTTTGAAGACGTGCTTTGGGTTACTTGTAGCCCCCACCTTGAGCAGAGAATCCACCAAAGATTGTCAGCCTAGTCAGCACGAGTGACCCGTGAGCCGCCATTTTGTGTTTCCTCTCGAGGTCCCTTCGCGATCCCTGGTCTGTCGACTGGTGGGTCCCTGAGGAGGTAACTTTTATTTTCCTTGGGATTTCCTGGTTGCATCAGACATGCCCTGACTCCCAACCAAGTGGTGAGTCCCTCAGACCTTGCTGGTCTGCACCGAAGCATCTTTCTCCTTTCTGCGTCAGTTGCTGTTGCCAAGGCTTGTTGTATCCAATCCGGGCACCGATGCTGCAGCACTCGACATCCTTTGTGGGACAGCTTGAATCCAGCTCCTGGTCACCCTCGACGCCTCCTGGTCCTCGTGGCTGAAGAGTCAAGCTTCACCTTCTTCACCTGAAATCACCCGACATCTGTGGGCATCCACCTATCGCCCTCATGGTCACTGGCTAGTGACCCAGACTCTGTCCCCTCTGCTTTCAGGTTCTTCTCAACTTCAATCCAGGCTTGGATCTCTTCGGACACTTCGCATCTTCCCGGTAGCAGCACTTCTTTGCCAGCTCCCATTGAAATCGACGACGCGACCCGACACCATTTGACACCTATGCACCCGGCTTCCCTGGGTGAGGTAGCACGAGTGCTCCAGTGCTCCCATGGGTGTTGGCCCTAGAACTTCCTAAGTCCCAAAGGATTTGGTCCTGACTCATTTCTAAGTGTCCCTAATCTTTAAAAATCTAACCGCGACTTTCCCCATAGAAGCTAACGGGAGCTCGCGTCTGTGTTCACACGCTGCACACGGCCCCCGTGGGTCCCCTGTGTCACCACCTTGGGTGGTTCCTTGGGGTCCCAGCGATTCTACAGGCTCTAGGCCTTGTGTTTAGTTAAGTCGTGGTTCTTATACCACGATTTTAGTATATGGTTTGGCTCGCCCCTAGGGCATGACGTGTATTTGTGCTATTTTACTGTCATATTTGAAGTGTAACTTATGTGTTTTGACATCTAGCCTCATAAAGAGACTAGTAGGGTGTGTGTAGGAATAAATACATATATTTTATATATATAGCTGGTGTGGTTGTTTTTCATTTAGCCATTCAAGAGATTATAGACTGGTAAAACAAGCTGCTTTACATTCCTTCATAACTTAGCCTGAAGGCTGCTCTCCATAGCTACCACTAGGATAGCTTTCAATAAAGGTTGTCTTTAACCTATAACCAATAAGTGGTTGTTTGGACTGGTACAGAGTGGTCACTATAATTAGTGGACAGCATATACCAGGCCAACTTCTCACATTGGTGTGCAGCGTATGGGATTCCAGCTTGCTATTGTTTTACCAGATAATCTCAATTGAGTGACTAACTGAAAACCACTAAAGGTACCCTAGGTACATATAATACAAGCTTTAGAATACAGTAAGTTCTACTGAACTTAGAGTTGTGTGTTAAGGTCTTAGCACACCCTTTCTACAACTCAAGAGAGATTAGTAGGCAACACTAGAGTAGGTAGTGCAATACACCACACCTCAGTAGTAATGTCTTCAAGGCCAGGAACCAGTGGGTCCCTGCCAGAAGCCAATGGGCTTCTTGTCTCCAAGTATGATAACCTCCCATTCATGGAACTGAGAGCAATATGCAGTCCTAGGAAACTGAAGACAGGCAAAAGTCCAACCACCCAGCATCTCATAGAGGTACTCAGGCTGGATGATCTCAGAAGACCTTTGGCGTCTGAAGGGGCAGGCAGAGTGAGTGGGACAGCAAATGAGGAAGGGCCTAGGGGTAAATTTCCTCATGAACTGACCTCTAATGCTGACCAGGAAGATGACAATGATCTTGACCTGGAAAACCCAGCTCCCCTGGAAGATGCGGGGAAGGGCCACACTGGCCCCCTCTTTGTCCCTCCTGGAAGAGTTGGTGGTGGACCTAGAAGGTCTAGATCTCCATCAGTGGAGTCTAACCATTCTGGTTCATCTATACGGACCTCTATCTCTTCTCATAGGAGCGAAACCTCTCAGGAGAGGAGTGAGAGACTGCTGAAGTATGAGGAAGCTCAGCTTGAAATCAGAAGGAGACCATTATAAGAAACGGGGTAACCCTAAATTAGTCAAGGACCTGGGTAAAGTGTAATACAAAAGACAATGGTCCTGGACCTGTATTTGGAATCAATCAATGATTATAATTCGACAATTTAATATTCAACATAAAAAGTGCAATAAACCGACCAAAAATCTAGATCACCATATATTTATTCAAATCAATTGGTAGGACCCAGACAGTATTCAATACAATAGGCAATTTGAAAAGGAGAGGAGAGGTTGCTCCAGAAGGAGACGTGCAGAAAAACAGAGTGCTCAAAGGTAAAGTAATAAGAAACAATATTTCAACAGAAATACAAAATAGATTTTAGTAAGTCAAAAGCAAAAAAGATGGACTGGTTGTGAATCACCGTCCTTGGATAACCTGGCCCAAGTTATATAATCACAAAAGTTCCAAATAGAAATTAATTCTAGGATGGCACGTGGAAAAACAGTGTCCAGGCTAGATAAAGTGGGCGTCGACGTTTCGATCCGACTTGTAGCCAAAGGGGCAAAGTTATTCCTCGGCCATGCGGATCTTCATCAGGACAGGATGCAGCAACCTAAAAATGGGTAGGGGACCAAAGGTCAGGTCGTTGCACTTAAGGTTAAAAACTAGAGGCGTAATAGGTTTAATATGTGTATTTAAAATAGTCTCACCCGTCATTCAAGGTAAGAACTGGGGACTGTGGTTCCTTGATTGAATCCGACAGAATAGATAAGTTCGTTGGGGACCAATTCACAATAGACACACAGCGGTAGCTTCACAATGATTAGTGCGATTCAATTAAATTGAAAGCTGCAAAAGTCAAATTGGAATTAAATTCAAAAGAACAAAAGAAGCCGAATCTTTAACGTGTAACATCATTTGCCAGCGTAATCTAAAAGGATAAGATAGACACACTGATTAAAATACCTTGGAGGTTATTTCCAATGGATATGCCCCAGTGGCGTCAGGATGATAATTAGTATTCGCTGCCAACTGCCAGCTGCAAAGATCAAAAATAGACCTACATTCAGATAACAAACGGAGCTTCACGTATAACATTTAACCAGGGGTGAACCATCAGTTATAAAAAGATAAAGAAACACAACAGTCAACCGGCCCCAAAGCTTAAAGTAGGGCAGAACGGACATCAACGGGTGTGTACGAGGAGCATCACCCACTAGTATTAGTAAGAAGACTATTCAGCTTAACGATGTATAATACTGTTCACAGAACTAGTAGCGTGAAGGATCCAGGGACGGAATTAATACCGTTAAGTCAAATAAGCATGTCGAAAATGACAAAGGCCACAATTAAGCGTGTTAGTATTAGTAAGAAGACTATTCAGCTTAACGATGTATAATACTGTTCACAGAACTAGTAGCGTGAAGGATCCAGGGACGGAATTAATACCGTTTAGTCAAATAAGCGTGTCGAAAATAACAAAGGCCACAATTAAGGGCAGGAGTGAATACTTACTAAGGTTCAGTCAAAAATACTCCGGGGATTAGAAACCACGCGCGCTCCCAATCCGCAACCGTCTCCAGGCTTGTGAGAATGCCTAATGGAGGCGGTCGACGCGCTCGCGTTATAAAAATAACGTAGTCGGTAAGGAAAGGGAGGACAGACTCTCCCGGTGTACAACCAGCATGAGGCATAACGTAATCGGTAAAGAAAGGGAGGACAGACTCTCCCGGTGTACATATATAAACAGACAAATTACCAAATGTCATGAAACAATATATTAATTATATACAAACAAATAATATTATAACAACTGAACATAATAATGACAGGACTGAAAACAATTATACAATTGCAATATAATTAAATCAACAGTATTGACAAACAGAATACTCAAAAAAGGAGAGAGAATTGATTTATGCCACAAGGACACAAAAATGACAGGACTTAACACAAATTAACAATTCTCATTAAAAACAGCAATTACAATATAAATGAGTCAACAATATTGACAACATAATAATCAAAGAGACATCTCCTTAATTTATTAAAGAAAGTACCAAACAGTACACATTGGACTTGACTCACTGATGTCCCACACTAGATCCCTAGTGCAATAGGTGGAAATGTGTTGACTCACTAACTATTACTCAACACATAGACCTGAAATTGGAGTACCAACCACCAGATCCCTGGTGTGCTGCCTCAATATTAAGGCCAAAATCATGTATTAGTTAGTACAGACACTTGCTTACTGATCTTCTCAAATTCATTTAAACCTCGGGTAACTGTGTTCAGAAGGTGTATCCATTTACACTCCCGCTTGTTAAGCACCACGCTGAAATCCCCCCCTCTTGGGTTAGGTTTGACCTTTTCAATGACCCACCATCTAAGGCTATCAACTGCATGATCAAACCTAATAAAATGTTTGACCAGTGGGGCACCCTGTACCTTACATCGTATCCGGCTACAGTGCTGCAGAATACGGCATTTGACTCTCTGGATGGTTTTTCCAACATATATAAACCCACAAGGACAGATGATCGCATAAATCACACAGCTAGTGTTGCAGTTACTGTGTTCGTGTAATGTATATGTTTGGTCATTATGTGTAAACTCGGTCATCTCTTTCGACATTGGGCAAGCTTTACATAGGCCGCACTTATGATGGCCCTTGACTGGAGGGATCCCCCATAGAGTAGTCTGTCCAGGGGTCCCTGGTGTATGTAATAGAGATTTCACCACAGTATCCCTAATATTTCTGCCTTTCCTGAATGCATGTAAAGGGGTTGGTATATTACCCAATTCATCAGATAACAAATGCCAGTGCTGATTGATGGTCTTTTTAATAGCATTGCTTTTGGTGTTAAAAGTAGTTACACACACTAGACGTTCATCCTTGATGATATTTTTAGCCTTTGGGACTAGTAAAACACCCCTATGGTTATGCCACGCTCGTTTGCGTGCTCTCTTTAGCAGTCTAATGGGGTATCCACGTTCACACAGTCTGGCTAGGAGACCTGCTGACTCCTCAAAATAATCCTCTTTTTTGGAACAAAGACTGTAGTGGGTTTTGGCGACGATATATTGATGATGTCCTATTAATCTGGAGGCGTAACGGGGAACAACCTGCATCTTTTCATCAGTGACTTAATACCTGCTCCACTGATATTCAGTTCACTCTTGAGTCCAGCAGAGAGACAATCAATTTTCTGGATATTAAAATAAATGCCCAGTCAGGTAAACTATACACTAGTTTGTACAGGGAAAGCAGTGAGCGTAACACCCTCCTGAGATACACCAGTCATCATCCTCGTAATCTAAGGAACAATCTGCCTTTTGGCCAATTCCTGAGGTTACGGAGGAATTGTTCCAAAAAAGGGGATTATTTTGAGGTGTCAGCAGGTCTCCTAGCCGGACTGTGTGAACGTGGATACCCCATTAGACTGCTAAAGAGAGCCCGCAAACGAGCGTGGCATAACCATAGGGATGTTTTACTAGTCCCAAAGGCTAAAAATATCATCAAGGATGAACGTCTAGTGTGTGTAACTACTTTTAACACCAAAAGCAATGCTTTTAAAAAGACCATCAATCAGCACTGGCATTTGGTATCTGATGAATTGGGTAATATACCGACCCCTTTACATGCATTCAGGAAAGGCAGAAATATTAGGGATACTGTGGTGAAATCTCTATTACATACACCAGGGACCCCTGGACAGACTACTCTATGGGGGATCCCTCCAGTCAAGGGCCATCATAAGTGCGGCCTATGTAAATCTTGCCCTATGTCGAATGAGATGACCGAGTTTACACATAATGACCAAACATATACATTACACGAACACAGTAACTGCAACACTAGCGGTGTGATTTATGCGATCATCTGTCCTTGTGGGTTTATATATGTTGGACAAACCATCCAGAGAGTCAAATGCCGTATTCTGCAGCACTGTAGCCGGATACGATGTAAGGTACAGGGTGCCCCACTGGTCGATTATTTTATTAGGTTTGATCATGCAGTTGATAGCCTTAGATGGTGGGTCATTGAAAAGGTCAAACCTAACCCAAGAGGGGGGGATTTCAGCGTGGTGCTTAACAAGCGGGAGTGTAAATGGATACACCTTCTGAACACAGTTACCCGAGGTTTAAATGAATTTGAGGAGATCAGTAGACAAGTGTCTGTACTAACTAATACATGATTTTGGCCTTAATATTGAGGCAGCACACCAGGGATCTGGTGGTTGGTACTCCAATTTCAGGTCTATGTGTTGAGTAATAGTTAGTGAGTCAACACATTTCCACCTATTGCACTAGGGATCTAGTGTGGGACATCAGTGGGTCAAGTCCAATGTGTACTGTTTGGTACTTTCTTTAATAAATTAACGAGATGTCTCTTTGATTATTATGTTGTCAATATTGTTGACTCATTTATATTGTAATTGCTGTTTTAATGAGAATTGTTAATTTGTGTTAAGTCCTGTAATTTTTGTGTCCTTGTGGCATAAATCAATTCTCTCTCCTTTTTTGAGTATTCTGTTTGTCATTACTGTTGATTTAATTATATTGCAATTGTACAATTGTTTTAAGTCCTGTCATTATTATGTTCCGTTGTTATAATATTATTTGTTTGTATATAATTAATATATTGTTTCATGCCGTTTGGTAATTTGTCTGTTTATATATGTACACCGGGAGAGTCTGTCCTCCCTTTCTTTACCGATTACGTTATGCCTCATGCTGGTTGTACACCGGGAGAGTCTGTCCTCCCTTTCCTCACCCACTACGTTATTTTTATAACGCGAGCGCGTCGACCGCCTCCATTAGGCATTCTCACAAGCCTGGAGACGGTCGCGGATTGGGAGCGCGCGTGGTTTCAAATCCCCGGAGTATTTTTGACTGAACCTTAGTGAGTATTCACTCCTGCCCTTAATTGTGGCCTTTGTTATTTTCGACACGCTTATTTGACTAAACGGTATTAATTCCGTCCCTGGATCCTTCACGCTACTAGTTCTGTGAACAGTATTATACATCGTTAAGCTGAATAGTCTTCTTACTGATACTAACACGCTTAATTGTGGCCTTTGTCATTTTCGACACGCTTATTTGACTTAACGGTATTAATTCCGTCCCTGGATCCTTCATGCTACTAGTTCTGTGAACAGTATTATACATCATTAAGCTGAATAGTCTTCTTACTAATACTAGCGGGTGATGCTCCTCGTACACACCCGTTGATGTCCGTTCTGCCCTACGTTAAGCTTTGGGGCCGGTTGACTGTTGTGTTTCTTTATCTTTTTACAACTGATGGTTCACCCCTGGTTTAATGTTATACGTGAAGCTCCGTTTGTTATCTGAATGTAGGTCTATTTTTGATCTTTGCAGCTGGCAGTTGGCAGCGAATACTAATTATCATCCTGACGCCACTGGGGCATATCCATTGGAAATAACCTCCAAGGTATTTTAATCAGTGTGTCTATCTTATCCTTTTAGATTACGCTGGCAAATGATGTTACACGTTAAAGCTTCAGCTTCTTTTGTTCTTTTGAATTTAATTCCAATTTGACTTTTGCAGCTTTCAATTTAATTGAATCGCACTAATCATTGTGAAGCTACCGCTGTGTGTCTATTGTGAATTGGTCCCCAACGAACTTATCTATTCTGTCGGATTCAATCAAGGAACCACAGTCCCCAGTTCTTACCTTGAATGACGGGTGAGACTATTTTAAATACACATATTAAACCTATTACGCCTCTAGTTTTTAACCTTAAGTGCAACGACCTGACCTTTGGTCCCCTACCCATTTTTAGGTTGCTCCATCCTGTCCTGATTAAGATCCTCATGGCCGAGGAATAACTTGCCCCTTTGGCTACAAGTCGGATCGAAACGTCGACGTCCACTTTATCTAGCCTGGACCTTGTTTTCCACGTGCCATCCTAGAATTAATTTCTATTTGGAACTTTTGTGATTATATAACTTGGGCCAGGTTATCCAAGGACGGTGATTCACAACCAGTCCATCTTTTTTGCTGTTGACTTACTAAAATCTATTTTGTATTTCTGTTGAAATATTGTTTCTTATTACTTTACCTTTGAGCACCCTGTTTTTCTGCACGTCTCCTTCTGGAGCAACCTCTCCTCTCCTTTTCAAATTGCTTATTGTATTGAATACTGTCTGGGTCCTACCAATTGATTTGAATAAATATATGGTGATCTAGATTTTTGGTCGGTTTATTGCACTTTTTATGTTGAATATTAAATTGTCGAATTATAATCATTGATTGATTCCAAATACAGGTCCAGGACCATTGTCTATTGAAATCAGAAGGAAACAGGTAGCCCTAGATAAGGAGGCCCTAGAGCTCTACAGAGCTATAAAAAGTTGGGACTAGAGTCCCATGGTGGCAGAAACATCCCTAGAGATAGGGAGAGGTCTCATGATCATAGAAACCTGAATAAGATTGTCCCTCCCTACCAGAGTGGGGATGACATCCACAGATGGATAACTGCACTGGAAAGGGCCTGTAAAGTTCAAAGGGTCCCCCAGGAGCAGTGGACAGCAATCTTATGGCTCTCCTTTACATTCAAAGGTAGAGATAAGCTCCTCACTGTTAGAGAGGAGGAGGCAGGTGATTATAGCAGTCTGAAAAGTGCATTAATTGAAGGGTTTGGCCTAATCACTGAACAATACAGGTTAAAGTTCAGGGATACCTAATAAGCACAGAATCAAGACTGGGTAGACTTTGTAGATTGCGCTACTAAGGCTCTGGAGGGTTGGTTACTTGGCAGCAAAGTGCATGACTTCCAAGGATTGTACAATTTGATTATGAGGGAGCAGATCCTTAATAACTGTAAAAATCAGCTGTTGCACCAGTACTTGGTGGACTCAGATCTGACCTCTCCCCAAGAATTGGGAAAGAAGGCAGACAGGTGGGTCAGAACCAGGGTGAGGCAGAAGGTACAGAACCAAGGTGGTGAACCCAAGAAGCAAGATCCTAAAAACTCTGATAAGGGTGGGGAGAAGGGTAAAGTCCAGAAGTGTTCACAAGGTCCCCAAAAATCTTCTTCAGATGGGGATTCACAGTCTAACAAGGGAAAAGGCCAAAAGAAACCATGGTGCAAAATGTGTAAAAAGAAGACTCACTGGACAAGTGATTGCACCAAGTCCAAATACTCAACTCCAGCCACCATTGCCCCTAAGGCAACTGTTCCCCCTAGTACAGCTACAATTGGTGGTGGTAATGTTCAGAATAAGGGTGTAGTAGGGTTGACCCTGGGTTCTGAGATGGACTCTGGCCTAGTCAGAGTTCCAACTCAGGCTGTCCTAGTCTGTGATGGAGGCATGGATATGTCCTCCTTTGTGAGTCCCAGTAACTTGGGGAAATACAGACAGCAGCCTTTGATAAATGGAAAAGAGGCTTTGGCATTCAGGGACACAGGAGCAAGTGTCACAATGGTGACAAAAGATCTTGTGGATCCTGGGCAGATTATACTTGGTGAAATCTACCAAGTGACCAATGCTAGCAATGTTAGAACAGACCATTCTCTGGCAGTTGTTAACTTCTCCTGGGGAGGGGTAACTGGCCTTAAGAAGGCTGTGGTAAGTGCAGACCTATCAGTACAATGCTTGCTTGGCAATGATCTAGAAACTTCAGCTTGGGCTGAAGTGGAGCTCAGGACACATGCAGAAATGTTAGGGATCCCTGCTCATGTCTTTGCTGTGACTAGGTCACAGGCCAAAATGTCTAACACTGGACAGGCCCTGGATTCTGGAAGAATGGATCAGGTGCCTCACAAGAGGAGGAGCAGAAGGGTTAAGGCAGTGCCTTCTCACCTGACTCAGAATACAGATCAGCCTACTGAGGGAGATGATATTGAGCCTGAAGAAGGAACTGACCCAGAGGAGCTTGAACCTGACCAGGTTGAGTTCTTGAGGACAGGGGGCCCTTCCAGGTCAGATCTGAGCCAGGAGCAGAAAACCTGCCCCTCTCTTGAACCCCTCAGAAAGCAAGCTGCTGATGAGGCTGCTGGGAATCCTAGTGGCATCCATAAAATTTATTGGGCTGATGGACTCCTTTACTCGGAGAGTAGAGACCCCAAGCCTGGTGCATCCAGGAGGTTGGTTATACCTCTGAAGTTTAGGGGCTTCCTATTGACCCGAGCCCATGATATTCCTTTAGCAGGAAACCTGGGCCAGAACAAGACTTGGGACAGAATTGTTCCTCACTTTCACTGGCCCCACATGTCCAAAGACACTAAGGAGTTTTGTCGCTCCTGTGTGACCTGCCAAGCCAGTGGCAAGGCAGGTGGAACCACAAAGGCCCGTCGTATACCACTACCAGTGGTGGGGGTTACCTTTGAGAGGGTTGGGATTGACATTGTTGGTCCCATGGATCCTCAAACTGCATCTGGGCACAGATTTATCCTGGTGGTGGTGGACCATGCCACTAGGTACCCAGAGGCAATCCCACTTAAGACCACTGCAGCACCTGTGGTGGCAAGAGCTCTCTTGGGTGTATTCTCAAGAGTGGGCTTTCCTAAGGAGGTAGTATCTGACAGAGATGCAAACTTCATGTCTAGTTACTTGACTGCCATGTGGAAGGAGTGTGGAGTGAACTACAATTTCACCACACCCTATCACCCACAATGCAATGGTTTAGTTGAAGGATTCAACAAAACCTTAAAGGACATGATCAAAGCTCTCCCGGAAAAGCTTAGGCCCAGATGGGACATCCTGCCTTTTGTTTGCCTATAGGGATGTGCCACGAAAGGGGGTTGGTTACAGCCCTTTTGAACTTTTGTTTGGCCATCCTGTTAGGGGTCCGTTGTGTCTGGTGAAGGAGGGGTGGGAGTTACCTCTCAAACCCCCTAAACAGGACATAGTGGAGTATGTACTTGGTCTCCGCTCCAGGATGGCTGAGTATATGAAAAAGGCAACTAAAAACCTTGAGGCTAGCCAGGAATTACAAAAGGCCTGGCATGACCAAAAGGCTGTACTGACTGTTTACCAGCCAGGACAGAAAGTGTGGGTGTTGGAGCCTGTGGCCCCAGCCACCCTCCAGGACAAATGGAGTGGCCCACATACAAGTGTGGAACAGAAAGGGGAGGTCACCTACTTGGTAGACCTTGAAACCACTAGGAGTACCCATAGGGTACTTCATGTCAACAGACTTAAACCATATGTTGACAGGGCAGACATGGGCTTGCTCATGGCTACATATGAGGGACAGGAGGAAGAGAGTGACCCACTCCCTGACCTGCTCTCTCAGAACCCTGATGATGGATCAGTTGATGGTGTAGCCTTGGCAGGCAGCCTCACTGCCCATCAGCAGACTGACTGCAGAAAACTTCTCAGCCAATACAGACATATGTTTTCTCTGACTCCAAGTCAGACCACCTGGTTCACTCATGAAGTGAACACTGGGGACAGTCTGCCTGTGAAAAATAAGATCTACAGGCAACCTGACCATGTCAGGGACTGTATAAGGACAGAAGTCCAAAAGATGTTGGATTTGGGAGTCATTGAACCCTCAGATAGCCCTTGGGCTAGTCCAGTAGTCCTGTTACCTAAACGTCACACCAAAGATGGGAAGAGAGAGATGAGGTTTTGTGTGGAGTACAGGGGTCTCAATGCAGTCACTAGGACTGATGCCCATCCCATTCCCAGGGCAGATGGGCTGATAGATAATTTGGCCTCAGCCAAGTTTCTAAGCACATTTGACCTGACAGCTGGCTACTGGCAGATCAGACTAGTTGATGATGCAAAGCCAAAGACAGCATTTTCTACCCCTAGTGGGCACTATCAATATGGTAATGCCCTTTGGTTTGAAGAATGCACCTGCCACTTTCCAAAGGTTGGTGAATCAAGTCCTTACAGGCCTGGAAGACTATAGTGCAGCATATCTAGATGATATTCCTGTCTTTAGCTCCACCTGAGAGGATCACCTGGTCCACCTGAGGAATGTTTTGGAGGCCCTGCAAAAAGCAGGCCTAACTATCAAGGCTACTAAGTGTCAGATAGGGCAGAGTCAGGTTGTGTACCTGGGCCACCTTGTAGGTGGAGGCCAGGTTCAACCATTGCAGAGCAAAATCCAGACCATAATGGACTGGGCTGCTCCATCTACCCAGACTCAGGTGAGAGCCTTCTTAGGCCTGACTGGGTACTATAGAAGATTTGTCAAGGGGTATGGATCAATAGTGACACCCCTGAATGACTTAACCTCTAAGAAAATGCCCAAAAAGGTTCAGTGGACAGTTAGCTGTTAAAAGACATTTGATGACCTGAAGCAGACAAAGTGTACTGCTCCCATTCTGCAAAGTCCTGACTACTCAAAAAGGTTCATTGTCCAAACAGATGCATCTGAGTTAGGGGTGGGGGCTGTACCGTCACAGTTGAATGATGAAAGTCAGGATCAACTAGTAGCTTTCATAAGCAGAAGGTTGACCCCCAGAGAGAAACGTTGGTCAGCCATTGAGAGGGAGGCCTTTGCTGTGGTTTGGGCTCTGAAGAAGTTGAGGCCATACTTGTTTCGTACTCACTTCATTGTTCAGACAGACCATAAGCCCCTCTTATGGCTAAAACAGATGAAGGGTGAAAACCCCAAACTTCTCAGTTGGTCCATTTCCCTACAGGGGATGGACTATACAGTGGAACATAGACCTGGGAGTAACCATGCCAATGCAGATGGACTCTCCAGATAGTTCCACTTAGAACATGCAGACCCAACTGGTCAAGGTTAGTTTAATGTCCCTGCGTTGGGGGGGGGGGGGGGGGGGTTGTGTAGGAGAGTAGGATCCGCTTCACATGTTTACCCCCACTTTTTGCTGGTGTTTCAGACTTTAGTCTGGCTGGGACCCTGCTATTCAGGGCCCCAGCCTAGCTGTTTCCTCTCTAAATTGATTGCATGTACTTTAGGTACACTCCAGATTGGATTCTGGGGTGCCCTTGTGAGTCCCTAGTATATGGTATACTATGTACCCAGGGCATAGGTTCCCCAGAGGCGTACCAGGGGCTGAAGCATGTATTATGCCACCCCTGGGAAGCCTTCCAAAATGACACCACAGGTCTGCTACTGCAGCCTGGGTAAGGTGGTGCATGCACCCCTTACAGAGGTATAGGTTCACTATACCTCACCTATCACTGCACATAGTAACCTATCAGTCACCCCTATGGCAGGCCTTATCAATCCTGAATGCAGGGTGCTTGGTTATATGTGAGAGGGTGCCCAGGCATGAGCTGAGCCCCTCTGCAGCCTTCAGAATCTCTTCTCCGGTGTTGTCAGTGGTGCAGCCTGACCATATACTCTTAAGTGCATTATATCTTAAACGGTTAATTTTACTGTCATATTTGAAGTGTAACTTATGTGTTTTGACCTCTAGCCTCATAAAGAAACTAGGAGGGTGTGTTTAGAAATAAATACATATATTTTATATATATACCTGGTGTGGTTCTCACAACTTCTCACAAGCTCCCCACAGTACACGACCCAATCAGAAATGGTCCATGAGTCGTGGTGCTCTTAGTCAATGTCACCTCGAGTGCTTACCAGGGCATCAGGCAAATGATGCCATCCACGACAGGTCTGACCAACTCTGATAGTCTGGCAGTAAGACACAGACGACTCTGGATGTTGTCATCTGGAGGTGGTCCTCGCTGTGGTGGCGTATGCCTCCTGCGGTGATGAGACGTCCGGGCCGGTCATGACTCGATTGATGTGTGAGCCCTGGTGGACCGCTGCTGATGCCGGAGGCAGCGGACAGCACAGGGCCACAGACACATGGTGTTGAGGACCCAAGACCACCATCTCAGAGGCCATCCAATATCTCAGCAGACAGGGTCCCTGACTAGAGCTGCACAGAGTTAGTGGCCCCGGATCCACTGCGCCCGGAACAGGCACACCCTCAAGGGACGGTGACTTATGGTGCACTGAGATCGGGCCACGCAAAGTGCTGAGCGGGTCCTCATCAATGTCCAAGGTGAACAAGGCGTAGGGTTGCGGGAGCCAGTGGAAGGTGTCCTCCAAGACAGGATGCAGAGGGTACAAGCCGTCCGGTAGCGGCAAATGGAGTAGTGGAATGCTACTGCCTCGTTTTCGCCACAAAGTCAGTATCACAGACATGATGATGATGACAATCCCAATGCCATAGACCCATTCGCCACCACAGTTCACCCAGAAAGTATCCATGGATGTTGTGGAACAGACTCAGTGGTACCAGAGCTGAGCGGGTGTACAGTCAGCGACGATGCCGTGTCCTGCCTGCTACGGACTGGATTGTATTGGAGTGAGGCATGCTGGATCGCAGTGTAGGCCGGAGGCAGCGGTCCGCATGGGCCCACAGCCACGTGTCGTTGGGATGACATGCAGAGTTGCTGCCACCTGTTCGAAGGGTGTACAGTGAAGTAAGGCTGCCATGTATGTAAGGCCTCAGACATCATGTAATCAAGACACAGTTCCTTATGTGTGACCTACTGCACTGCAGTGTAGGCCCGAGGCAGCGGTCAGCAGGGGCACACAGTCACGTGTCGTTGACACTCAATGCACAGTGACACCAAAGCAGCTGTCGGCAGTGTTCGATCACCTCCGTAACGATGCTCCTTTTCTCCTCCGGACTGAACTGCGTCTTCCTCTTACACTTCTCCCTGTGTGCAATGATATGAACTCTGGCATACATGAATCAAGAGTCAGTTCCAAGTGTGTGACCTCCTCGGACTCAGTGTAGGCCGAAGGCAGTAGTCAGCAAGGGACCACAGACAGCTGTCGTTCGAATGCTATGCAGATTTGGTGGCCCAACATGGAAGGGAGAACACAGATATGACTCAGCCATGACGTGTGTACTCGGCCATTGCATAATCAAGACTCAGTTCCAAATGTGTGACCTACTTGACCGTAGTGTAGGCCGGAGGCGCAATAGAGTACGTCAACGTGAAAGGAGTAAAGCGGGCTTGTGTCGCGTATGCCGTGATGGTGTGAGGAGGCTGCCAAGCTTGCGGGCCTCGGGCTTGGAGCTTGCACCGGCACGTGGTGGACCCTCTTTTGACACATGCTGGTGTCGGCAGGTGGGCAGTGTGGCCTGGCTGCGCAGGGGCAGGCCCGACGGGTTCGGGGTCCAGCTGCCCGGGGTAGAGCAGGCTCACAGGATCGCAGGCAACTCCGCTCATGACGACAGCGTCAGCCTCATGGTGGGGTGAGAGGCGCCGCCCTGGCAGCGACGTTGGGCATTCCGGAAGAGAACCACACCCAGGGCTACGTGCTTTTTATTCACACCCCTACACTGGCCTGGCGTACGCTGGGGCAGCCCACTCTGCACACGGTTACAGGGGGGACGTGACAGGCTAAATTTCCGCGAACTCCCCCACTGGTTGGGGTGATGTGGTTGCCTCCACTGTCACCTACACTCCATACACCAGCGGTGTATGTCGCCATGGATATGGGTGTGTTCTGCATACTGCAGTCTGTCCAGCACATCTCCCCCACACTTGGCATTGTGTACTTTCCCATACATGGGTCTCTTGCCTCCTTCACACATGCCTGGTTCCCACCTCTCCCCACATTCCGCTATTGTGTGGCTCGGGTGACATGACGTTGATGGCTCATTTTCACGGCTAGCCCAGGTTACCATGGTAAGTTGTGCTGTCGTGTCTAGTGGGTGGGCATGTTGTTTGGCATGGTGCATGTGAATTTGTGACATGTGCATTGCCAGAGTTGTGGGTTTCATGGTTGTGGAGTTGAGGTGTGTGGGGTGTTCATTTGGTAGTTGCCACCGGGCTGTGCATTTCCATTGGTGCCATCCTGGAAGCGCTGGTTGATGTAGGACTGTCGGAAGTTGTAGGTCTCATGCACACTGCCTGGGTAGTTGGCGACGACGTTGGTGGAGATTCAACGGTGTTGGGATGTTGCCTGCACATTGATGGGAAGCGTGTGCTTTCTGTTTGGGCACTTGTGTGCTGTGTCAGCAGGGGGCACAAGTGGGACATGTTTGCTGTCGATTGCCCATGACACGTGCGTGCATCCAGCTATGGTGTATGGTCCTTGCTTGGTCTCCAACGGTTCCAGCGCATTGTGGTGGACGTATGGGTACTGGGATACCAGGCTGATGATGGCATCCCCGGCAGGTGTGAGGGTCTCGGATGTGGCAGGTTGTGAGACTCCTCCGACTCTGGCGGGTGTTGGTTGGGAGGTACCAGTGGCCAACAGGTGCAGCACAGCCAGCAGCTTTGTCTGAGGTGGGATGTTGGTTGTCCGCTGTGTTCGTGCCGTCAACATGTTGGGCGGTGATGGTCAGGATGCGTGGATGGTTGTTCATTTGATCCTGTAGTGTGCAATGTCATTGTCAGGTGTTGGGTCTGTCAGGCTGGTGCGTTTCCTGGGGGTTCGCTGTCTTTGTCCGTGCTGCCTCTGTGGTGGTCCTTCCAGGGGGGGGGGGGGGGGGGGGGTGGCTGTCCTGGGGGTGGTGGCGGGGGATGTTGTGTCCCTGTTGGGGCTCCGAGCTGCATGATCAGTGGCTCCATGGCGTCTGTTGGTCTTCAGGTGTGGCTGTGCTCTGGGCTCCCTTTTCTGTTGCAGGTTGTCGTCCGACTTTGCACCACGTCGGAGCAGGTGTTAGTTTCCTGCTGCTATCGTGCCTTATCGCATGTTTTGTGATCTTGAGAATGTTGAGGTGTGGTGTTGTCGCGGCTTTTTGCTCGGGAACGCCTACTCTGCATCTCATTAGCGATAGTTGCTGGGGTCATCCGTGGCGATATTTTTTGAGGAGGCTATCACAGGGAAACTGGTGGTATGGGCAGTTTGCAACGGCTTGTGAATGGGGCAATGGATTTATCGCGACTTTGGCTGCGCTAAAGTGCCGTTAACTCGGTGATAGCTCCTTGAGAATATGCCCCCAAGTGTACTTTGCGAAGAGAATCCCCAAGTGTCTCTACAATCTGCCTGGTGAAGACGGAGAGTGCTTCTCTGGAATCTACGCTTTTGCAGAAGGTTGTGGTGAGACTCTGCCTATTTTAGTCCATTTTGCCTGTTTACTGCTGTGCCTCGCGTTGGAGTTTGAATGCGCTGCCCTCGCGCTGGTAGTCTGAACGCGCCACTGAATCCTTGAGGCTTTCTATGCACGCGCACCTACATCAACAAAGGCTAGTGCGCTGACCTGCGGCCTGAAAGTTTACGTGATGCACCCTAAGCATGCAGCGTAGGCGCCATTTTTAATGTACTTTTATCTCTTTTCGACGGATCGTCATCCTCATTCTGCTTTAACGGTGACACGCACACCTGGCGTGTCAAATAAATTTATCGGAATTCTCTTCATTACAATTGGCCTTATATACCTACGCAAGTTATTTTTACGGTGGCTTGCACACCAAGCTTGTCAATGTACCTCACCAAAGTGTGTTTGCTACGGTGACACGCATACCAAGTGACTCAACCAGTTTCTTTATTTATTTGCGACGGTGACACACCCCTGTGTGTCAAACCATTACTAATGAAAGGTATATGTTGCTGACATACACATCATCTGCATTAATGTGTCATTTTAAGTGGCAGTCTCAACAAATCTAAACAAGCATTTCATTTCATTTGTGCCACTCACACTTTGCGTGTCAGACTGTTACAACTATATCATTTGCACATCAGTGATGTGCACACCATTCGCCATTAATTGCAATTTGGCTTAATCCACGGTACAGCTGGTAGTCGATTTAAACACGCACAATTTTTACGTGCAATCTGACCATATTGCTGGTTGTGACTTTTGGGGCAGCAACTCACCCACGCACGGCATCCTATCGATCCCGTACTTGCCCCACCTCCCTTTTTACAATCTCCTATTCTCCTCCTATTAACTGACAGCAATGGATGGAGACATTTGAAGCTTATCTTGAGGCGATTGACGGAGACACTTTCACTTAAAAAAAGAAGAAACCCCTACTAGTATACAATTTGGGTACCGAGGGGAGAAGCATTTTAAAGACTTTACCCCTAGAACTTGTGAGCACACATTTGAGTGGAGGTGACGATGGTGATTCTTTAATTGTGGATGACTATGCTTCACTTATCAAAATATTAGATAAGAGGTTCAATCCCAGGAGAAGCATCGTATTGGAACATCACAAATGTTTACAACGTGCTCAGATTCCTGGCAAATCTATTGACAATTTTGTTGCTGCTCTGAACCTTAGCTGTCACTTGCAATTATAGGGAATTTAGAAATTAGATTATCCATGATCAGCTAATTGAACGCACCTGCAATAAGAAAATTCAAGAAAAACTCTTATCTTCTGATGATCCAGACTTGGAAACTGCTCTCACCTTAGCTAAAAGCATTGAGCATTCCCAGTTTTGCATGAAAGAAATGAGTGGGGCGGTACCATCGAATGAAGTTAAAATGGTTAGCTCAAAACATAACAGCAAGCCTGCTAAAGGAACCAACACAGTTGTGCCTTGCATTCCTACACCAACTTCTAGTTTGCCTAAAACTAAACTTGAGAGGGGCGATCTCTCTTGTTATCGTTGTGGAAGCAAGTCACACCTTGGTAATTTCAAGTTTTGTTTTGCTGTGACTCAAACTTGTTTCAAATGTGGGAAAAAGGGACACTTGGCTCGTCTATGTAAGTCTACTGCAGTACACAAGGGGCAGTCTCAAATGGTGAAAACCATTGAGGAGGACTTTGTTGACTCTGAGGAAGAAAGTGAGAATAAATTATTAATGTTGTTTTCTCCCTCATTACAGTCAGATGGCGTTGTGGAAATAGCTTCCATGGTAGAATCCTGTAAAAGGAAATCTCCTGTGTGTGAGATAAATTTAAATTCCACGAATGTAAAATTTCTTGCTGATTCTGGTTCTCCTTTTACCCTCATCAACTCCAAAGACTTTGACTCCAGTAGACCAGTCCAGCATAAAGATCTTTGCCTATAGTGGGAATAGAGTGGAAGTTCTTGGCAAATTTGAGGGTAATTTAGAGTTCAAGGGAGATTTTGCTCGGGGAACTGTATATATTGTGAAAGATGGTGCAAATTTATTGGAATGGGAGGAGCAGGGAGAACTAGGGATCATTCTGGATCCCAGCCATCCAGACATGATTTTATCAAGACAGGATGCCAAATGATTTTACTGTAATTCATCCCCTGTCACCCCTGCTGCCACCGTGGGACGGTTATCCAATGATGACTGGATAGCAAGGTATCCTGATATCTTTAGTGGTGAGCTGGGAAAGCTAAAGGGTTTCCAACACCGCATTGTTCTTAAGGATGGTGCTAGGACTGTTGCACACAAGGTGCGCAAGGTACCGTTAAGCTTAAGTGGTGAACTCAAGCTGGAGTTGGAACAATTGTGCACAATGGGTGTAATCAAGCCTATTGAGGGGTCCGAATGGTTGGCCGCCATTGTTTTGGCACGCAAGCCGGACAAGTCCCTTAGAATGTGAGTCGACTTGCGCGACATAAACACTTGTATATGGGTGGACCGTCAACCCCTGCCCAACATCAATGAGATGCTAGCAACCTTGGAGGGTGCTAAGTACTTTTCTTCACTTGACATCTCCTCTGCTTACCACCAGGTGGAATTGTCCAAGGACTCAAGGCACCTCACATCCTTTGTGACACCCGAAGGTGCGTTTCATTATATAAGTATGCCGTTTGGATTGGCTTCGGTGTCTGCAGTGTTCCCTGCCTCATGGGGAACTTGCTTAAGAGCAGGAGTCATGTTCTTCCAAGTTATTCATGGGAAAACTGAAGTTGAGCACAATACTAGAGTCAAGCAAGTATTGGACATTGTCAGATCTAGTGGGTTAACACTGAGGAAGGACTGATGTAAATTTTTTCAAGAAGGTGTAGACTATCTGGGGCACCACATTTCAGGGAGCGGTGTTGAACCTAAAGTGAAGCTTTTAGATGTCATCCAAAATGCACCTGAACCACAAAATAAGGACCAACTTCACTCTTTCCTGGGGTTTGGTTGAATACTACGCCAAATTTGTCGCCAACTTCTCAGATAGGATGGCGTGGTTGCGTGAGCTCCTGAAAAAGAATGCTAAATATGTGTGGTCTGTTGAGTGTGGTCTTGACTTCAAGCTTCTTAAGGAAGCAATTGTACAGGCACGACCCCTTAAGCTGTTTAACATCAATGGTCGCTGCATTGTCACCACGGATGCCAGCAAGGTGGACTTAGGGGCTGTCCTTATGCAGAGGAAATGTGACAATAGGGAAGATACCATTGCTTTCACCTCTAGAGCACTTCCGGGGGCGGAGAACACTTACTCTACTATTGAAAAGGAAGCTTTAGCTTTGTGGTGGGGTGTACAGTATTTCCGTACCTTTATTTATTTATTTATTTTATGCAATTTTTAAAGCGCGCAACTACCCGTAAGGGTGTCTCGGCGCTATCGATTACAGAACACACTTCTTGCGATGAGGAGGGAATTAGGCAGAGAACAGCCATGTTTTAAGGCTCTTTCTGAACTTGAGCAGCGTAGGGGCCATTTTGATGTGGAGTGGTAGTGTATTCCACAGCTTGGCAGTAGCGGTAGTAAAACATTTATCTCCCCAGCAGGCCTTTCTTGTCCGTGGGACTTTCAACAAGTAGGCTGAGGACGATCGTAAGGTCCGGGGTTGTTCCGCTGGGCAGAGGGCTTTTTTTAGGAACTGTGGTCCGGGGTTGTTCAGAGTTTTGTAGGCTATACACAAAGCCTTAAATTTAATTTGGCTCCTAAAAGGGAGCCAGTGTAGCTCTTTGATGTAAGGAGACGTGGAGGTGAATTTAGGGATGTTTAGTAGGGTTCTGGCCGCGGCGTTTTGCACCGTCTGGAGTTTATTGAGTACCCTTTCCTGAGCATTCAGAAAAAGGGAGTTACAATAATCTGTTCTTGAGAACACTAAGGTGCTGATAAGTGTTTTGGCCGCGGACTGTGGTAAGTAAGGAAGTAGTTTTTTTATTATTTTTAGGGTATAAAAGGCAGCTGATACCACAGCGTTGGCGTGATGGAGGAAAGTCAACTTATTGTCAAAAATGACTCCCAAATTGCGGACCTTGACTACCGGTTGGGGGGGGGGACCCAGCTGAGTTGGCCACCACTGCGGGGACCATGCCGGCTGCAAGCTCCCGAATGTCATCACCTCAGTTTTGTCAGAGTTTAATTTGAGGCAATTTGATGACATCCAGGAGCTTATCGCCTTCATTCCCTCTTGGAAGTTGGCTGCGACCGATGTTCCATTATTGTGCACCGATAATACTAGTTGAGTATCATCGGCGTACGTTGTAAGGGCAATTCCATACGATTTTATCACCCTCGCCAAGTCCGATACATAGATATTAAAAAGCGTCGGACTTAGCGAGGAGCCCTGTGGGACTCCGCATGGGAGGGAAAAGGTCTGGGAGGTGAAATTACCCATCTTGACTGTCTGAGGGCGGTTGGCCAAGAATGAAGCAATGAGATCTTTGGCCTTGCCTCTTATTCCTAAAGCCGAGACACGGTCGATCAGAGTGACATGATCGACCGTGTCAAATGCAGCGGAGAGGTCCAGAAGTATTAGGACCGCGGCTCCACCCTTGTCCATCGTTGCTCTGATTTCGTCTGCAGCCTTAAGCAGTGCTGTCTCCGTTCCGTGTCCCTGTCTGAAACCAAACTGGGTATCGTCAAGTAGATCGTTGTCATTGATGAATTTCGAAAGCTGGATGTTCATTGTTTTTTCGAAAATCTTGGCTGGGAAGGGGAGACAGGCAATAGGTCTATAACTGGCGGGGAGAAGAGGGTCCAGAGTTGGCTTTTTTAAGAGAGGCTTAATAATAGCCTCCTTCCAAACCGATGGGTAGATGCCTGTTGAGAACATGGCATTACAGATAGTAGACAACACGGGAGAAATTGCTGCTGGGATAAGATTCAGGATAGCAGGGGGGCATGGGTCGAGGGGGGATCCAGATTTGGTGCTGGCTACCAGATGTTGAATGTGTTCCTGATTGATGGTGTCGAAAGATGAAAAGATGGGAGGAGTATTGCTGGGAAATGCCACAGGGGAGGGGGAAGGGGAGGAATGAGAGAAGGTAAGGAAAATGGAACTAACCTTCTCCTCAAAGAAGCTGGCCAGAGCGTCCGATAGAGACTGAGAGCCTTCTAGGCGCGCAGCGGGAGGGTTGGACAAGGTCGTAACCACCTGAAATAGTTCTCCTACCGAGTTTTTCGCCTGGTTGATTTGTGACGTATAGTAGCGACTTTTTTCAGAAACTATAAGTCTTTTGTAGATGGAAAGGGCGTTTTTATAGGTCATTTTGTCTGCAGGGCTATAGTGGCGGCGCCACTGCCTTTCAAGGTTCCTGCAATACTGTCTCTGAATCCTAAGGGGCTCTGTAAACCACTGAGCTGATGGTATTTTCCTGTTGCGGTGGGAAATTTTAATCGGGGCTAGTTTGTTGCAGGCCGTGTTTAGGTTTGTCAAGTAATTAAAAGACGCTATAGTGGGATCCTGTTAGTTGGGGATATGACCTTCCTGCATCATCTCTGTTAAGTGAGCTAGATTGATGTTTTTCCAATCTCTGTAAGAAAATTGAGAGGAGGTTGTAGTAGGAGGTTTGGTGGGATTAATTTCAACTGAGAAACAGATCGCTGCATGGTCTGTCCAGATCAGGGGGATTACTTGGGTAACAGTTATAAAGGGACTGTTGGTGAATAGACCATCTAGTGTGTGGCCTGCTTGGTGCGTGGGAGATTTTATCAATTGCAGCAGGCCGGCAGCTGCTAAGTCTGTAGTTAGCTGCGTGGTATCGTGGTCGTTGAAGGCTTCTAAGTGAAAGTTAAAATCACCTAGTATGGTGAAGTGAGGGGAGCCTACAGCTGCTTCAATCATATTGCCTAAGTTGGCTAGAAACTTGGATCTTGACCCAGGAGGGCGGTAGATTAGCATGCCCTTAAACGATGACTTGGCCGAGAGGCCTAGTGTGAAAAAGAAAGCCTCGTATTCCTTCTTATGGGGGGATGAATTTGTTCTTAGAACTGACCACAAACCATTAGTGTATCTTTTTACCACCAAAGGTGGTGGTAGGGCCACTTCACGCATAGCCAAGTGGCAGTACAGAGTGAATGAGTTTAACTATCGTCTGGAGTATGTGGCTGGGGTGAAAAATTGCGTAGCCGACTGTTTGTCCAGGTTACCGCTCTCTGAGGTTGCGGTTGACAGTGTAATTGAGAATTTGGACATGGTGTGTGCGTTGGTGCGGTAGCTGACACTGTTGAGGGTGCTCTTTTTGAAATTGATTGACTTTGTGATTCATGGCTGGCCCAATAATATGAATTTGTTTCCTGAATTGATCACCTTTAAGAGAGTATGCGATTAGTTATCCCTTGTGGATGGAATTCTGTGAAGGGGAGGGTTACTGGTTGTGCCTGTGAGTATGCGCAAGAAAGTTTTGGATCTGGCTCATAAAGGTCACCTGGGCATTCGTGCCATGAATCGGAGGGTTAGAGAAGACTTCTAGTGGCCTGGGTTGGATAAGTCCATAGAGCATTGTGTGTGTGATTGTAGTGCGTTTGTTTTGAGTGATAAAACCCAGGTTACTTATCCTTCTCCCATCAATCCTATTGCTGTAAAGAATTCACCTTGGTGCAAGTTGGCTTTCGATGTGGCTGGTCCTTGTGGATTGATGTGCAATTGTCCGAAATATGCCTTGGTGTTAATTGATTATATGTCCAAATAGCCTGAGGTGAGGTTTGTGGACAGAGTCAATTTTGGAACCATCATCAATTTTTTCACAGATGTTTTTCTTCGGGGGGGATTCCCGGAGGAGCTTGTGACTGACAACGGCACCTAGTTGGTGTCCGTTGAGATGCGTTAATTTCTAAAGGAACATGGGATCAAACATATCCTCACCGCCCTTTATCATCCCCGCAGCCACGGTCTGGTTGAGCGCTTGAACCGTTTTATCAAAGATCAACTTCAATTGGCTTTAATCAATGGCTTGCACTGGAAGGCAGCCATTACCGATACGCTTTGGGCAATAAGAACCACTCCTCATGCGTGTACAGGCATGTCTCCTTTCACCTTGCTGAGGGGTAGGGTGACTGGTTCCAAGCTGAATAAAGACTGGATGTTAAGAAAAGAGGTTAATCTGCAGAAGTTGAGCAGGGTGGCTGATGTCAGAGCAGCTGCTCAATCCAAGTATGCATCTGTTTGTGTTAGAGTATCCTCTGTGTGTGTTGGGGACTGGGTGCGAGTGAAGAAACCTGTCCTTGTTCGCAAGGGATCTTCTAGTTTTTCTGCTCCTGTCAGGGTGAGAGAGGTGAGAGACCATGTAGTAGTATTAGAGAATGGTAAGATGAGACAGGGTCCTGTGTTACCATATAGCATGCCCTGGCCTAGCCTTGCCACATCAACCAGCCTGAAAACTATTAAATAGGCCTTACCATCCTAATCTGTAGGCCCTTGTTAAATTGACCAGAGTTCTGTACCTATTTTTCTGAACACAGCTGGCTCCCGGCCTCTGTGACCTAAAATCATAAACAGCTTCTCTCAGTGAGGTACCCTGAAAACTGTTCTCGTGTGATCGACTTTCTCATGTGAAGCTCAGTGATCGTTCCGCTTTCTCACACTTTCTTACACCGCAAGAACACAGAAGTTCTGACCACAGATAAAACATCTGATCATGAGACTGGAAAGATTCTCACCGCAGGGAAAAAGGAACTTAGGTACTGTGGCAAGATTGGGCGTTGTTTTATTTATCTTTTGTTTATATTATCGCCATCTTCTCGCTTGCCCTATGAAACTTAAGACGTGCACTTAGCCGTGAGATACTGACCTTTGGCCTGGCAAAGTTCTGCTTTACTGTAAGTTATCACCTTATTTCTGATAAATGTACGCCCTGCGGGTATTTTTGACGTCGGCATAACTGACCAGTTCTGCATTTAATTTCTGCTTTTGGGGATATAAAAATGAGACCCACCGGTCACTCCCTCGGACTGCCACTCTTTCGTGCTGTAGGTCACGGACGGTGTGGGTACTGCCCAAGAACTCTTGATTTTTTATCTAGATTATGACTTTTTAAAATACAACTTGACTTGTCATATATTTGCTATATTTGCTATTTTGACTTTAAATTGGTGTTCTCCTATTAAGAAGTTAATGCTTACATTGCTATTGTAGAGTTCTGTTTATGATCAAAATTGTGCCTTTCATAGCATTTCAGTTAAAAGTGTGTTTATTTCTCTTGATCAAAGTTGTGTTTTCCATATAGCATTTACAGATGTGTCTTTGAAGCTTTAGACTGCTCATTTCATAGTGCATTCTTGAAAGGTTTCTCTCCAAAACGCTTTTTCTTTGATTTATGAATTTTATTGAAAATGATATAAAAAGTGCCTTCTGATATGGTGATTCTCAGTGAAACTAAACTCATTTTGTTTTTCTATCCAATTATCTATTTCTTGAAGCTGCGCCTTCTAATAAATTGTTTGAACCTTTTGGCTTGGTTTCTGCTTCTCACACGTTTGCTTCCTTCATTTTAGTATGGGCTCCGGCTCAAGTTAAGCTGCCCACAAAACCCTCACTCCAACATTTGGTGAGCCCGACGTGATTAGCAGTACCAGCTGGCAGGAGACCAATGTGACCTCGGACGTGGATTGACATTCGTGCCTCTTCCTGGCAGGGACAGCGCAAGGATAAGTGTTCTGCTGCCTTGTAAGCTGTGGCTGCCTGAAGAGTCGAGGCACGTGTGGTTTGTCTGTCCGGGGTTTTCAGTTCCGGTCTCAACTGGTCTCATGCTTATAAAGAACAAATCCCAAGTTAAAGCAAACGTGTGCGCAGACATCAGGTCAAAGAGAAACGCTAGTAAAGTGTATGAATTGTGGATGTTGTATATAAATTATTACTGATGCCTTTCTGAAAGACAGGAAGGGCCTCTGTCTAGTTAGAAAACTGACAGGGAAGTGAAAATTGCATCTTGCATTTTCTAGCAGTCATTTGGGTGCCCCTCTGAGAGTCAGAGGGGGCCCCCGTTTCGATACTAATGGGGAGGAGGAGTCCCACGCCTGTCTAGCCAACAGGCTTATGGATATCTCCTGTATAGAACAAGCATTTGCAATGCAATAGGTCTCACATTTACGAGAGTTTGAGCTATTGACATTGCAAATGACAATGCCTTTTATTTTTGTTTTCGTTTTAAAAACATAAATAAAAGGCATTGTCATTTACAATGCCAATAGCTTACTCACGTAAATGCGAGACCTATTTGCATTGCAAATGCTTGTTTAAAAGGCAAGTAAGGCACCATTTTGTGGATGTGCGTCTGCGAGAGTGCTGCCTGCAGATCCCCTTTCTGGTCTGGTACCGTCATGATACTTGGTGCATTCCTGCTGTCACCGTTTACCAGCCAGGGTACGGCCAGGTTTGTAAACAGACAAGGTCAATCCAACAGGCAGTGACTATGCTTTACATTTATTATTTTCTGTTCTATATAGCGAGAACTCGGTCCAAGGGCTTCTGAGCGCTTTACATGAGCACCAAACTACTCACACGAGGTCAAATGCATATGTGTAGGCTCGGGGAGAATACGCGGTTTGCCCAGAATCACACAATGTGGAGCCGACGCAGGGTCTTGAACCGGTTTACTCCGTTCCAAACTTGAGCGCTTTGCATGAGCACTAGTTACGTTTCACACAGACACATTCATTTTTGGTAGGCACGGGGAGATTCGGTGATTTGCCCAGAATGACAGGATGTTGAGCGTGTCTGCCGAGACCCAAACCCAATTCCCCAGGTTTGAGGTCGACCCGCTCTAGCTGTTAGGCCACATCCTCTCCCCCTCGCAAGCTGTTATGTTTAGCAAAGTTATTGGGAGGTGTTTGCGGGTGTTAAGAGTCCAAACTTTGGATGGTAGAGCGGGCCTCTAAAAATTGATATCTGTGCCTAAGACTGCAGTTTTAACTAGTCACTTCCAACTCAAACCCTGAGAGTTCCATACTTTATTTGCCGCTGTTGCTAGCAGTTGTCAAGATCACACAATGTATGTTTAAATTGCCGATTTCAAACCCTAGCCTGGTAATATGTACCAGCACAATAACACAACAAGCTGAAGTATGTTTTCAGAGGTGCTGGAGGGTGCTTGCCGCAGAAGTGCTATGACCCGTGCACTCGTAAAATGGGCACAAAGAGGAAGGCAAGAGAATCAAGGGGCTGTCACCGCGCTGTTTCGCGATAAATTAGGAAAGAATCTCGGTGTTTAACATCTCATAGGCCTGTGGCTTTGACCCGCGCATTTCCTTCTATCTTCGGCACTGAAATTCAGACGTTAGCAGCACTTGTGGAAAAAGCAGACTCCAGACCGGGGTCTTTCAACCAGTTCAGAGACGCACAAATGGAATTATTTCCCGCACCAAGTGCTGCTCTCTGCACCTCGCCAGCTGTGAAAAAATTAGAACGGGGTTTCGTTCCAGTGAAATCATTTACACACACATGCACACTTAATGCTAACACATCAACTAAACACGTTACCACTACACACACACACAATTGCATTTACCTCACACTCCCAGAGACGTAAATACGTACAATATATATACAAACACATCACACACACATGCGCATATATATGAAATGCTATGCTTAGCGCTGCTTTAAGAAAGGCGCCCATCCAGGCACTGCATGCAGAGCCAGGCGTGGCGGGTATTTGTAGGAATCTAGTTTCAGGTAGGTTCAGTCGCACTTATTGCCACGATGGCCGTTTGATACCTGTGCAAACAGGCTGTGTCTGGGCAGAGGCTGGTGGGAGGGAAGGGGTTGGGGCAGCTGGTCGGGAGGGGGATGAAAAGATGGGGGTGGAGGACAGGTGAGTAGAGATATTTGAAATAGTACGCAGTAAGTCAAGGGGAGATGAGAAAGAGCACGGTGTGTAGGGGCATATAGATGCAAGGGGGAGTACAGAAAAAGTCAAACACATGGCAGTGAGGTGGGTGACAGACTTTGGAAAGCCGAGGATGTTCTCTTGTGCAGCGCTACGAAGACACTAGCGGGGTTTAAACGAGGGCAGGAGAGGGGCTGCAGGTCTGAGCCAGACTGCTTGGGTTCTTCCAGACCCATTTTATAAGACTTTGGTAAATCTCTTCAGACTTCCATGCCCTTAACCAAGCACTCATTCGTCAGCATCATGCCTGTATATGGTCATTGAACTACGAGGTGACATGCTTTTTATAATGTACAATTGGGAACCCATTCTCCTATTATAATAGCATTATATTAACCGCTTGTGTATCTAGCTACACAAACTGCATTTCCGGCCATGCTTAAATAATGGGTAGTACACAACTCAGCATGTTACCAGTTTAGCACCAGCGGAAGTAACACAAGCACCTGAATCCCCTGCGTTAGCATCAAAAACATGAAGCGCAGGAGCTCGGATGGAAATACAACTCGAGAGAGTGTGATTTGAGGGCTGGGAACCGGTCCAAGCTTTCCCGGATTCTGTGCCTCGGACTTGCACACTGGAGAGATGACTTGGCGAATGCTGGAAGGGCTCGAGAGGGGGCAGTAGGTCAAACACTCTGAGCCCCCTCCACCGCCACGGTCTAAACCAGTAGTTCCCCCATGTTCATCGGCAACCCGGAGGACAAGGAGCTGCTGCTTCCGGGTGCCTGGACACATCCGGAATGAAAAAGAGAGGGGTGAAAGCAGAGCAGCTACACGCAAGCCAGGATTTAAAGGTGCAGGCACTTCTCAGAAGTGCTCAATGTCAATATTAATTAAAAGAACATTGCGTGTGCCACAACAGACTGGCATTCGCGGCAACTGAATAATGGTTTTCCGGACTGGGAGGATGTGAAATCACGGCAGAAGAGAGGCCACAGAGGAGTTGGAATAAACAGAGCGGGCGTGAAAGCACGGCGGGAGAGACGCCAGGGACCTAGGGAGGGGGTGGAACAAACGGAGTGGGAGGTGTATGGGCCAGCGCAGACAGTGCAACACGAGCAGTCTGCACATGCACTCTACAACATAAAAAACAAGAGCGCACTGAAGCTGACGAGGAGGGAGTGGGAGGGGGGAGTGGGGGCGGGCATGCTTTACGACGCGTGGATTCTGCTTTAACAGTGCATTAAAGTAGGAAGGGAAGCGGCCGTACGGCCGCGAATGTGAAAGTGATCGCGATCACGATAAAACATCAAAGCGGCGAAAGTGAAAGACAACGAGTGCTTTCAGGCTGCCAAATGGTGCGCGCGCCCGGCACACATGCACAGTAGTTGGCGGCCTGAAAGCACTCGTTTGCACTTCCAAAAGTGCTTACTATAAGTCTCGCCAGTGCAGCGCTAAAGCGCTGTCTCAGGCGAGACCTAAAAATGAGAAGCGGTTTCCCCGGGATGAACTTGAGCAAGTAAATAAGTTAATTTTTTTCCTAGCTACAATTGTATTGTTTTAACCTTAAGATTGAAAGCGCTTTACTGCCCTCAAGTGGTCAGAGTATGTAATTATTGTTTTAAGATTCAAGCACTTCGAATTGTGAATTGTTTTTTTTCTTCACCTTAAAGCACATTTATAAAATGTATGAAAATTGCTATGCATTTTCAGGATTTTGTGTTTCTTGCTAGTTTATGCATATGTGTGTATGGGCTTTTGCATTTTTTATCTGATATAGTCAAACTTTTTGTGATTATTATATTGGAAGCCGCTGCCTGGGGCATGGGCCAACAAGGGCTGATCTATTAGTGAGACCATAATATCTAGGTGCACATTGATTGTCCCATTGATATTTTTGATTATATATGCATATATTCATTGTATGAGCACATTTTGGCAATTTTAAGTTGACTGGCCTTATACCAATTCCGCCATTAAGGGTAAAGGCCCGCTAGGTAGGGTGTTGCTGTGGTCTGTATTACACCACTAGCCATACAGACCTCCGCTAGTTATTGATGCTGTGGTCTGCAGTAGTACACCAGCCCTCTCATTAGCACTGCAGACCCGCTATGTAGAAGTAAGTGAACATTTTTTGAGCCATTCAAAAATAACTGGGTGTTAGTCAGTTTTTCAAAACATTTTGTGCGACACAGCTCTGTCACACAAATGAATAGAATACTGAGTACACAACTTACAAAACTACAGACACCATACATGTACAAGTTTCTATGATAACCCCAGGGCTAGAGATTCCTGTGGTTGTGACCAGTTCCTGGCCCCAAATCCTCTGCACAGCAAAGTCCTCATTGCTTATTTAGGCGATCAACCCAGCTCCCTCCAATTCCCTGCCCTTTCTCCAGAAGGTGTTTACTCCGGCCCAGACAAGCAGGAAATTAAGGAGGCATTCTATCTTGTCATTAAGGAAGCACTTGGAGACGAGCTCATGCTTGACCACCCCACCTCCTTGACCACTGATGCAGAGTGGAGCAGCACAATATATATCTTTATTTTTTATTTTTTTGAACCAACATATATATCACCACTGGGCTTCATCACTAGCATACATAGATGAGTCATAACGAACAGCAAACAGTTGAGATAATTCTACACTTGATAAACAACAGAATAGCAGCAGTATACAACACAGGCACATGGATAGTAACCCCACTACAGCCCCACCAAAGCAATTTGATATCACTAGCGTGGGAAATACTAGGAGTTACCTTCACGCCAACAACTGTGGTAAGGGTATCTGCAGCAGCACTCATAGAACTACGTTCCCTAGGGTCAGTAAATACCGGCAGCACCTGGAGCCAACACCCGCCAGACACTACACAGCCATGACTTGTGTTGCCACAATACGAACATTTACCAAGTTCCCCCTCTGTGGAGGACACACGGGACACAGCACTGCAGCACCCTCCAGTGCCCCCGCCAACGATCCACACCATTGAAGACTCCTCTACAGAATCCATTCAGTCACTAGAACCAGCACCAAACACCCAGAACCCCGTCCTCATCCACCAGCACTGGCCAATATCATCTCTATTAAACTCCAATAGCCAAGTACAACGGGAAGGGTCCCAAGAAACCGTACCATTAGGCTGCGAGCACCACACGTTATTGCCACAAGCACTCCACGACGTCAACTTGCCTCTGGTTTGTGAGCATCACGCATCACAGCTGCGAGCACATTTACAACGGCACCCCTCCCCAGCAACACAGTACCCATTTTTGTGGGCAAATTCACAGAATCACCCAGTAACTGGAGAATAGCATTGTTACCCCACCGCCCCTAGCACTGACCACCTCCATGAAGTGGCAATAGGAAATGAGCGCAACGCCACCGCAGCACCCGATACCACAAATCATAGTGTATTTAGTAAACGGGCACGTTGTTGGCCTTTCTGAAGGCCCCCCAACTTCCTTTGTTCAGGTTTCACCCCTGGTTAGTTCTGTCCTTCTGACAGTGTTCTCAGCCCTAGGGATTGACGTGACACACTTACAGCAGGTAAGGCTGACAATAATACCCAGCACTGTTTCTCAGTTAACCCCATCTAAAGCGACTCTGTGAAATCATTGGTACACCATTACAACACGTAATAAACCATTTCACAGTCAAGATCAACGCATCATGAAGCACTGTAGAGAGCTTCACAAATTCACCAAAAATATGCAGCACCATTGGCCAAGAGAAGGTAGCTTCAATAGGGCCATATTAGACCACGCTGCAACATTCCTGGAGGCAAAGTACTCCGGCAGCAAGCTCGGAAAGCGCAAGGATACATTGGCACTATGGAACGTCTTCAAGGAAGACGACAAGTCAGCCTCAATACCGACAACACCCCACCAGCTTATCACACAGGTGGCATGTATCCAGAAAGAACAATTAATATTGACTTAGAGCCTGTATCAAGTGACAGAGCAGCTGTAGACCATACAGATATCTCTGTCCCAGGTCCCTCATGCGAACCACGGGACGACAGAGTGGAGCATATCCAAGACCCACTATCTTTGAGTACCGAAGGCCTAGCAATGCAGGATGCAGCATCAGGAATGCCAGGTCAGATTGACGCATTATTCACGATAAAACTCACCCCAGCATCACACTCCACAGCTCGGCAGTCAGAAGAGGACCAAGACAGCGATGAGGCTTCTAGTATATCACAGCATAGCTCCCATATGTTGTTTCCCAGGCCTAGCGCTACGACCCCCATGTACTTCATTGAGGATCATGAACCCCTAAACACAGCTCCCAAACACTACAGCCCATTCCTCACCCCGAGCAGCAGTAATTCCCTTCAAATTCACGGACCCAATATAATGGGCGGCTGCCCCTTAACATTGGTCCTAAGCGAAAGGAAGAGCACTCTTCCATGCACTTGCTAACATTCAATGAGGGAAATAGGGATAGCGAACTGCATCCCCCTGTGGCAGTTACTGAAGCAGATATTGACAGGTGGAGAACAGAGCACGACTTATCTAAGAGAACAGGTAGAATAGCAGAGGACTTGTTATACAAACAGCGCTCACCCAGCCCTACTGACACTACAGCGAACATTCGGCGCCTGTCATTAAGAGTAGACCAGGTAAGGGATCATCCTACTGAACTAATGGGTGGCATGGGTCAATTTGATAAGGAACAACAACTAACACTCAATGAATTGGCTGGCACTGATGGCCCGGTGGCCCCACGCCATAGTGGGATTCCAACCATCCTGGCACAGCAGGTGCCATTGATAGACTTACATGAGGAAGCACAAAGTGTAGCCAGACCACAGACCAACACGGCAGCCATCTTAGGTGTACCACAAGTGCAGCCAACAGTTGTGCAGAACAGCTCCCAAATGACACCACCCACGCTTACACCTCAGATATCACCACCAGTAACTGCACTACCCAGGCCCACAACACCACCGCTAGGACGAGATACCTCAGACCCCAAACATGCAGTAGAACAGGCAGAGTACAGAAGGAGAAAACAGAAAAGGACAGAGGCAGAAAATTTGGTAGTGTTGGGTACACATGGGCGACCAGATGGCATCCCATATGATTATGATGTCTCAGTTTGGCACGTCTGTGTAGCATTAGGACAAGAAACATGCACAACATTGCTCTCAGCAGGCCATTCCCATCACTGGCGAACGGCCTGACACCAAATGAAATACTGGGGGAAGGCTCAGACTTCTATGTCAATTCTTTCTCAGATAATTTGGCAGGTTGGACAGAAGCTAATGCACCTCAAATGAATGTCTGGCCTCGTGACGGGTCATTTGAGCCACAAGTCATGGCGACTGCTGAGGAATGTATCCTCTATGGGGCAGGAGATGAGGATTGGGACTATGCCTACATGCGTCCAGCCCTAAGGGTCTAGCAGAAATATGCACGTAGATATGACCACACAAGACCCACAGGGGTAATACGCCAGATGCCCCTATGTTAGAAAAACACTCCCACATCGGAAGGGTGGTGGTGTTCTCCCAGACATACACTGTGGTAGCTTGGCTCGAGCGGTCGGGGGTCAGGCACCGTGCTAAGCATACGTCATACCCACACAATAACCATGCGTACATCCGTTCCAAAAACGACACTACACCTTAAAAATTATACTGAAAATATATCTCTTTATCTTCTTTTCTCTTAGTTGCTGATTAAATAAATAATAATACAATCACAGTACACAAGGCTTTTCCTGTGGAAGGGTACGTCAAATAAATACTATCTTAACGATTCAATAAATAAGGTAGATCATAAATAATCAAGGCATAAATATAAGTGCATTACATAACAGGCAATTAAATATTATGAGGCAATAAATACTGCGAGACAATAAATACTGTGCAACAATAAATACTGTGAAACAATAAATACTGTAAGGCAATAAATACTGTGAGGCCATAAATAGAATGAATACAATAAATACAGTGCTCTCAATAAATAATAAAAGCCAACAGTGACACTTGAAAATCAGTTCACATTCCTGAGGTACTATGGGATGATTTGACCCAATCCCAGCTTGTAGAGATTTGGATGGCCTGAGGGGTATACTCCCTGGCTTGGACAAGGCTGAGGCCTAAACTGAGGTAGATCAAGGGGGAATCTAGAGATCTGGCTCTCCCACACTACACAACCCCTCTGTATTAGTCTCAGCTCACCCCTGGCACAATCAAGCTGGTTCCAGCACCTCTCTAGCCCCTAGGATGGTCTCTTAGGGCTCCACAGGGCCTTAGGCGCCCTCTATTCCACTTACTGCCCTTTTTATGAGGTTCCGACGCCGCTGGAGTCGTGTCGATGCCGTGAGGCGGCTCCGGTTCGATGTCGGCGGCCTCGGCGCAATGACAGTTCTTGACGACGCCAGTAGGCGGTTCCGGTTCGATGTCGGCGGCCTCGGCTCGATGTCGACCTCCGGTTCAATGACGTCGGGCAGTCTTGGCTCGATGTCGACTTCGGGCGGCTCCGGTTCGATGACGTCGGGCGGCCTTGGCTCGATGTCGACTTCCGGCGGCTCCGGAGTGCGATCTCCACTCCCGACCTCCGGTGCTCCTTTCCTCAGGTTCCGGCGACTCCGGAGTGCGACCTCCACTCCCGACCTCCGGCACGATTCTCTTCAGGTTCCGGCGACTCCGGAGTGCGATCTCCACTCCCGACCTCCGGCACGCTTCACCTCGGTCTCCGGAGACTCCGGAGGGCGGACTTCACTCCCCCGTCGACGCCGCACACTCAACCTCGGGTGACTTCCTCCTCGACCTCTGGTACTCTCCACGACCTCCGTCGGCGCCCTCTCTCGACCTCTGGCGGCTCCGGGTACGACGTCTGCTTTCCAGTCAGCGCCGCTTCTCCACCTCGGGCTCCAGGTCTCCAGGCTTCTCGACGTCGGACTTCAAGAAGTTACCAGTAACCAGGTCAGGAACTTGCTGTTCTTTACTTTTAAGGCCTGTTCCTGCTGTCCAGGTCCTTAAGATGGTTTTTCTTGCTTTCTCCCACACAGGGCTCCAGGCTGGGCTCAGTCAGTAGGGACTAGTATCAAGGGTGGGTTTATGGACCCCACTCCAGGCACAAGTTTCCACCCCTGCTGCCTCACTCCTTCCTCCTTCAGGTTTCTGCTGCTCTCTCTTCACCAGTCAGGTGCCAACTGCCAACTCCAACTGCCAACCTGGAGATGCCTTCCCAACATTCTAAACCTGCCTCACACTGTCACAGGGTTCTAGAATGTTCTGGAAGGTGCTGGTAGGTTCCAGTGATGTCACAGGTGACAATGGGTGGCCACCATTTTGTGTTTCAGGCCCTCAGACAGAAGTTCCAGGGGTAGATAAAATGGCTCCCTGAATCTGCATCAATACTAAAAAGTCTGGTGGTTCCCAAAAAGGAAAAAATACTAACAGGGTTTGAGGCAAAAGTGGGACAAAATAAATAATGATGAGGAGGGACCACCCAAAGGGCTGACAGGTCTAACACGCGTCCCCCCCAGCTGAAAGTGGGGAGAGCTACCCAACCCCTTGGGATTTCTCATCACTAAGGCGGAAATACCTTGAGAGACCGTCTGCATTGGCGTGGTCCACTCCAGGCCGATGTTCCACCTGAAAGTCCATTCCCTGTAGGGAGATAGACCACCTCAACAACTTGGGATTCTCCCCCTTCATCTGCATCAGCCAACGAAGGGGTCTGTGGTCGGTCTGAACTAGGAAGTGCGAGCCAAACAGGTATAGCCGCAACTTCTTCAGAGCCCATACCACTGCAAAGGCTTCTCGCTCTATTGCACTTCACTTCTGTTCCCTGGGAAGTAGTCTCCGGGATAGGAAGACCACGGGTTGATCCAGACCCTCTTCATTGAGTTGCGATAATACTGCCCCAATGCCATGTTCTGATGCATCTGTCTGGACAATGAACTTCTTGGAAAAGTCTGGGGCCCTTAAGACCGGGGCCTCGGACATGGCTTTCTTCAGCTTGACGAAGGCCTGCTGACAAGCCTCCGTCCAGACTACCCGTCGAGGTTGCTTCTTGGACGTAAGCTCCGTGAGGGGGGCTACGATGGTACCGTATCCCTTCACGAAGCGGCGGTAATATCCGGTGAGGCCCAAAAATGCTCGGACCTCAGTCTGAGTCTTGGGGGGTTCCCAGGCCATGATGGCCTCGATCTTCGCCTGGAGGGGTTGCACCGCTCCCCTACCCACCAAGTGTCCAAGGTACACTACCGACCCCTGCCCGATCTGGCACTTGCTGGCCTTGATCGTCAATCCAGCTTGTCTCAGGGCCTGGAGAACAGCTTGCAGGTGACGCAAGTGATCCTCCCAGCTGTTACTGAAGACGGCTATGTCATCCAGATAAGCAGCAGAGAAACTCTCCATTCCGGTAAGGATCTGGTTTACCAGGCGCTGAAACGTGGCGGGTGCGTTCTTGAGCCCAAAGGGCATCACACAGAACTGGTAGTGGCCATTGGGCGTGGAGAAGGCTGACCTTTCCCTTGCTCCATCAGTCAAAGAGATCTGCCAGTACCCAGAAGTAAGGTCAAAGGTACTTAGATATTGGGCAGCTCCCAGCCGGTCAATCAATTCATCCGCCCTTGGGATCGGATGAGCATCAGTTTTGGTTACTGAATTCAGTCCCCGGTAGTCCACACAGAACCTCAGTTCCGGTTGGCCACCCGGTGGTGCGGCTTTTGGTACTAACACCACCGGACTGGACCAGGGGCTGCTGGAAGGTTCGATCACTCCTAGCTCCAGCATCTTAGTGACTTCACTGTGAATGCTGGCCTTCACCTTGTCTGACATCCGGTAGATCTTGGACTTCACAGGTGGGCTGTCTCCTGTGTCCACATCATGGACGCACAGGTGAGTCCTATCCGGAACAAGGGAGAACAACGAAGAGTACTGTCCCAGGACCTGGCGGCAGTCCTCCTGTTGTTCAGGAGTTAGGGATGGGGAGAGAATCACTCCCTCCACCGACCCATCCTTCTCTTGAGACGCAAATAAATCGGGGAGAGGCTCGCTTTCCGCGTCCTCTGCTCCGTCAGTCACCATCATCAAAATGACTTCGGGCCTCTCGTGGTGGGGTTTGAGGCGGTTGGCATGCAGCACCCGTAGGGGCTGACGAGGGGTCTTAAGATCCACCAAGTAGGTAGCCTTACCCTTCTTCTCCAATACCTCAAAGGGTCCTGACCAGCGATCCTGGAGGGCGCTAAGCTCTCCTGGTTCGATCACCCACACCTTCTGGCCAGGCTCCAACTCCACCGGGTGAGCGTTGTGGTCATACCACGCCTTCATTACTGCTTGGCTGGCCTCCAAGTTGTCAGAAGCTTGCTTCCACAACTTAGCCATTTGGCTCCGGAAGGCCAGCATGTAGCTCACCACGTCCTGGGGAAGCTTTCTGGGAGTTCTTTCCCATCCGTCTCTCACGAGGCTGAGAGGTCCACGCACAGGGTGCCCATACAAAAGCTCGAAGGGGCTGAAGCCCACTCCCTTCTGTGGCACTTCCCTGTAGGAAAACAATAGACAGGGTAGGAGGACGTCCCATTTCCTCCGCAGGCTTTCAGGCAGACTTCTAATCATGCCTTTCAAGGTTTTGTTAAACCTCTCCACCAGACCATTGGTCTGGGGGTGGTAAGGAGTTGTGAACCGGTAGGTCACTCCACACTCCTTCCACATCGCCCGCATGTACGCTGACATGAAGTTGGTCCCCCTGTCGGACACAACTTCCTTGGGAAAACCCACTCGGGTAAAGATTCCCATCAGGGCCCGAGCCACAACAGGTGCTGTAATGGTCCTCAGAGGTATTGCCTCTGGGTACCGTGTGGCATGATCCACCAGAACCAGGATAAACCTGTGACCAGCTGTAGTAGGTGGATCTAACGGACCCACAATGTCGATGCCCACCCTTTCAAAGGGGGTGCTAACGACAGGAAGTGGTTCCAGGGGAGCTTTCAGCTTCACCCCTGTTTTCCCACTGGCTTGGCAAGACACACATGTCCGGCAGTAGGTATCGGACGACACTTTCATTTGAGGCCAATAAAAGTGGGGGACAAGACAGGCGAAGGTCTTGTCTTGCCCCAGGTGTCCTGCCAATGGGATCTCGTGAGCCAACTCCAGAAGGAAGGCTCGATAACGTTGAGGGACTACCAAGGCTCGTGACGATCCATGTAGGGGTGCCTTGGGTTCACTGTAGAGGAGGCCATCCTCCCAGTAAACACTGTCGTTCCCTTCAATGCTCCCTGCTGCCTGGGCTTCGGCCTGTCGCCTCAGTCCCTCAAGGGTAGGGCACTCCTTCTGGCCCTCGCAGAATTCCTCCCTGGACGGGCCTCCCTCCACGTGCCACTCGGCCGGGATGGGTAGGTCCTCCAGTTCGGTGACATCCCCCACCGCAGACTCCTGGTCCACCACCTCCGGTGGCCTATCCGTCCTACGGGGTGCGGACGCCGAGGCAGGCTCCTCCTGTCCTCGGTTCTTCCCTTGACTGGCAGCTGGCTGGGCCTTTGTTCCAGGCTCCAACCGAAACGAACTCCCTCTCCGGGTAGTCGCGGATCTTGTGCTCACACAGGCCCAGTCAGGTGTACCCAGCATCTCAGTGTGAGTCCGGTATTCCACCTCTTTCCAAGCATTGTGCTCCATGTCATTCCCTAGCAGACAATCGACTGGCACGGCAGGGCTTACGGCAACTCGAAGTGAACCTGCAACCCCTTCCCATTCAAAGGGAACCTCGGCCACCGGATAGTGGCCCATTCTGCCGTCAGCCATCGCGGCAGGGTGGAGTACATCGGGAATCACCTGCTCTGGAGACACCAGTTGGCTACACACCATAGTCATACTGGCTCCTGTGTCTCTCAGAGCCTCCCCCCTTTGGCCGTTGATGGTGACCCACTGCCCATACTTTATAGTATTTGCGGGCACCTGGATCTTAGGAACCATCTCCCGTTCTCCCAGGGACACTAAAGTGACACCCGCCCACTCCCTTCCCTTAATTAAAGGCATCTCCTCCCCGAGCACTACACTAGCTACTCCGGGGGCCTTTCCTCCAATGGGAGGGGGTGGTCGTTTTGGGCACTTCGCATCTCCCTTATAGTGTCCAACGCCACCGCACTCGAAGCAATGGACAACCCTTGGCTGCTGACTCTGGCCAGGATTAGGGTTTCTGGGGGGGTTAGCCCTAGGGGTGAATCCTGTTCCCTTACCTTGGAAATTATTTTGGGGGCCTTTGGAGAACTCCTTTTTCTTTTCCTCTCCCTCTTTCTTCTGGGGGGCGCCCTGTCCGGCCTTTTGAGTATCCCCTCCAGTCCCCCTTGTGGACACCCGGGTACTAGCCCAAATGTCCGCCTCCTCAGCAAGCTTCCGGGGATTGGTCAGCTTGCTATCCACCAGGTGTTGACGCAGTTCAGGGAAACATTTTTCGAGCAGGTGTTCCTTCAATACTAAATCAAACAACCCCTCGTAGTTCCTTACTTCACTGCCCTGAATCCAACCCTCTAATGCCTTCTTTGCATAATCCAGGAAGTCCACCCAATTCTGTGTGCCCAGTTTGTGGCTACCCCGGAACTTCTGTCTGTATTTCTCGGGTGTTAGTCCAAACTTTCGTATGAGCGCCACTTTCATGGTGGGGTAGTGGGTCTGCTCATCCTGCTCTAGGGCCAATAATGCATCCCTACCAGCTGGAGGCATGTACCTGTACAATCCCCCTCCCCAGTACTTCTCTGGAACCCCATGGGCCCTTAATGAGACCTCATAGGCCGCTAGCCACTTGGCAATATCGTCGCCCACACCATAGCTAGCCACTATGTCTTTCGGCAAATAGGGTTTGGGTTCCCTGGTGAACTCTCTTTCTTCGCTGCCACCATTAGGAATAGGGTGTGCCCCGGCTCGTAGGATCTGGAGATCTATCTCCCTTAACCTCAGCTCATGAGCCATCCTCTGTTCCTCCTTCTCTTTCTCCAGCCTTGCTAAGTCCCATGTGAGCTGTCTTTTCTCCCTCCGGTCTGTTAACTCCACTTCAGACAAGCCACCGCTAGAGGCACTGCTGCCCTTCCTAGAAAGTGTCCTGGGCCCCGCTAACAGGTTCCCCACCTCAGGTTGGTACAAACCAGCTCCCTCACTGTCGGGCTCTCTATCCCTGTCCTCCTCCTCAGCCTTGCTTTCTCGTTGTGCCTCCCCCCAAGCCCTTAAGCTGGTTTGGAGTGCACCCTTCTTTGCTCCTGGGGGACAATACACCCCCTCTCGCTGACAAAACTCCCTGAGTTGGGCCACAGTGTACATTTCTAAATTCTCCAGTACAAACTTCATCTTGCCCACTCAGGTCAGAGGACAGTTATTTGCAGAAGCTATGTAGGGGGGTACCTTTTATAATACCTCCTCCCACCACCAGAGTAAATTTGGAAAAAACAAAAACTCACAATTAGGAAGTCCGCTTGGAGAAAACTCCCGGTGTAGGCCTATGGACTACCCACAGTTATTGTCGAGTATACGAAGGCACAGCTCTATCCCACCACTGAACACCAATTATGTTAGAAAAACACTCCCACACCGGAAGGGTGGTGGTGTTCTCCCAGACATACACTGTGGTAGCTTGGCTCGAGCGGTCGGGGGTCAGGCACCGTGCTAAGCATACGTCATACCCACACAATAACCATGCGTACATCCGTTCCAAAAACGACACTACACCTTAAAAATTATACTGAAAATATATCTCTTTATCTTCTTTTCTCTTAGTTGCTGATTAAATAAATAATAATACAATCACAGTACACAAGGCTTTTCCTGTGGAAGGGTACGTCAAATAAATACTATCTTAACGATTCAATAAATAAGGTAGATCATAAATAATCAAGGCATAAATATAAGTGCATTACATAACAGGCAATTAAATATTATGAGGCAATAAATACTGCGAGACAATAAATACTGTGCAACAATAAATACTGTGAAACAATAAATACTGTAAGGCAATAAATACTGTGAGGCCATAAATAGAATGAATACAATAAATACAGTGCTCTCAATAAATAATAAAAGCCAACAGTGACACTTGAAAATCAGTTCACATTCCTGAGGTACTATGGGATGATTTGACCCAATCCCAGCTTGTAGAGATTTGGATGGCCTGAGGGGTATACTCCCTGGCTTGGACAAGGCTAAGGCCTAAACTGAGGTAGATCAAGGGGGAATCTAGAGATCTGGCTCTCCCACACTACACAACCCCTCTGTATTAGTCTCAGCTCACCCCTGGCACAATCAAGCTGGTTCCAGCACCTCTCTAGCCCCTAGGATGGTCTCTTAGGGCTCCACAGGGCCTTAGGCGCCCTCTATTCCACTTACTGCCCTTTTTATGAGGTTCCGACGCCGCTGGAGTCGTGTTGACGCCGTGAGGCGGCTCCGGTTCGATGTCGGCGGCCTCGGCGCAATGACAGTTCTTGACGACGCCAGTAGGCGGTTCCGGTTCGATGTCGGCGGCCTCGGCTCGATGTCGACCTCCGGTTCGATGACGTCGGGCAGTCTTGGCTCGATGTCGACTTCGGGCGGCTCCGGTTCGATGACGTCGGGCGGCCTTGGCTCGATGTCGACTTCCGGCGGCTCCGGAGTGCGATCTCCACTCCCGACCTCCGGTGCTCCTTTCCTCAGGTTCCGGCGACTCCGGAGTGCGACCTCCACTCCCGACCTCCGGCACGATTCTCTTCAGGTTCCGGCGACTCCGGAGTGCGATCTCCACTCCCGACCTCCGGCACGCTTCACCTCGGTCTCCGGCGACTCCGGAGGGCGGACTTCACTCCCCCGTCGACGCCGCACACTCGACCTCGGGTGACTTCCTCCTCGACCTCTGGTACTCTCCACGACCTCCGTCGGCGCCCTCTCTCGACCTCTGGCGGCTCCGGGTACGACGTCTGCTTTCCAGTCAGCGCCGCTTCTCCACCTCGGGCTCCAGGTCTCCAGGCTTCTCGACGTCGGACTTCAAGAAGTTACCAGTAACCAGGTCAGGAACTTGCTGTTCTTTACTTTTAAGGCCTGTTCCTGCTGTCCAGGTCCTTAAGATGGTTTTTCTTGCTTTCTCCCACACAGGGCTCCAGGCTGGGCTCAGTCAGTAGGGACTAGTATCAAGGGTGGGTTTATGGACCCCACTCCAGGCACAAGTTTCCACCCCTGCTGCCTCACTCCTTCCTCCTTCAGGTTTCTGCTGCTCTCTCTTCACCAGTCAGGTGCCAACTGCCAACTCCAACTGCCAACCTGGAGATGCCTTCCCAACATTCTAAACCTGCCTCACACTGTCACAGGGTTCTAGAATGTTCTGGAAGGTGCTGGTAGGTTCCAGTGATGTCACAGGTGACAATGGGTGGCCACCATTTTGTGTTTCAGGCCCTCAGACAGAAGTTCCAGGGGTAGATAAAATGGCTCCCTGAATCTGCATCAATACTAAAAAGTCTGGTGGTTCCCAAAAAGGAAAAAATACTAACAGGGTTTGAGGCAAAAGTGGGACAAAATAAATAATGATGAGGAGGGACCACCCAAAGGGCTGACAGGTCTAACACGCGTCCCCCCCCAGCTGAAAGTGGGGAGAGCTACCCAACCCCTTGGGAGTTCTCATCACTAAGGCGGAAATACCTTGAGAGACCGTCTGCATTGGCGTGGTCCACTCCAGGCCGATGTTCCACCTGAAAGTCCATTCCCTGTAGGGAGATAGACCACCTCAACAACTTGGGATTCTCCCCCTTCATCTGCATCAGCCAACGAAGGGGTCTGTGGTCGGTCTGAACTAGGAAGTGCGAGCCAAACAGGTATGGCCGCAACTTCTTCAGAGCCCATACCACTGCAAAGGCTTCTCGCTCTATTGCACTTCACTTCTGTTCCCTGGGAAGTAGTCTCCGGGATAGGAAGACCACGGGTTGATCCAGACCCTCTTCATTGAGTTGCGATAATACTGCCCCAATGCCATGTTCTGATGCATCTGTCTGGACAATGAACTTCTTGGAAAAGTCTGGGGCCCTTAAGACCGGGGCCTCGGACATGGCTTTCTTCAGCTTGACGAAGGCCTGCTGACAAGCCTCCGTCCAGACTACCCGTCGAGGTTGCTTCTTGGACGTAAGCTCCGTGAGGGGGGCTACGATGGTACCGTATCCCTTCACGAAGCGGCGGTAATATCCGGTGAGGCCCAAAAATGCTCGGACCTCAGTCTGAGTCTTGGGGGGTTCCCAGGCCATGATGGCCTCGATCTTCGCCTAGAGGGGTTGCACCGCTCCCCTACCCACCAAGTGTCCAAGGTACACTACCGACCCCTGCCCGATCTGGCACTTGCTGGCCTTGATCGTCAATCCAGCTTGTCTCAGGGCCTGGAGAACAGCTTGCAGGTGACGCAAGTGATCCTCCCAGCTGTTACTGAAGACGGCTATGTCATCCAGATAAGCAGCAGAGAAACTCTCCATTCCGGTAAGGATCTGGTTTACCAGGCGCTGAAACGTGGCGGGTGCGTTCTTGAGCCCAAAGGGCATCACACAGAACTGGTAGTGGCCATTGGGCATGGAGAAGGCTGACCTTTCCCTTGCTCCATCAGTCAAAGAGATCTGCCAGTACCCAGAAGTAAGGTCAAAGGTACTTAGATATTGGGCAGCTCCCAGCCGGTCAATCAATTCATCCGCCCTTGGGATCGGATGAGCATCAGTTTTGGTTACTGAATTCAGTCCCCGGTAGTCCACACAAAGGCCAATGACAGCCCCATCTATGTCCCATGGACACAGATGGACAAAGACAATTTGAAGAAACAACTCCTGCTCCTCACAGAGGGTGCTGGGAAATTGATACAAGCCTTTGAAAAACACACTGCCGGGGTACCATTGGCTATTGGGAATGTAAAGAGTCTGCTCACCTCCCTGATCGGAGAGGATGCAGAAGATATGTTCACACGCGTTGACAAAAGACTCTCTACCACTGATACACAATGTGATGGTAATTCATTTAATAAAGTTAGGGCAGCCATCTGGAACCAACTGAGCTGTAAGTTTCCCGATGTCCCTGACATTGGGTCTCTGATGTCTCAAACAATGCAAGCGCTTGAGGACCCAGCGCAATACATTTTAAGAATGAAGGAAAAATTGCATCAGGAATTGGGTGAGAAATGGGATGTGACAGGAGGCAACTGCAGCCTCTTTTACCACACAATAAAAAAGGGATTGCCCACCTCATTGTAGGACAAACTAGATGGGATAGTAGCAATGGAATGCAAACCATGGCCAGAAATACATCACATCATTCATTTTTGCAAGAAGGAGCAGGAGCAGGAGAAAAAAAGGCAACTAGCAATTGAAATGCAGCTGCTAAATTGGTACAGCAAAAACTAAAGAAAAAGGAGGCTCCTGACACAGTCATGGTGGCTACACCAGTAAGCCAGAGGACTGCGGTCACAGGGTTTCCTCAAGATGCCTTAAACGTGTTAACAGGTAACACACAGGGAGGTACTGCAGGTGCACCACACCCACAGGCACAGCCCATGTATAACAACGGGCAGCACCAACAGTATTATGACAATGCGCAAGTAGTGTCTAGGAACACAGGGATACGGGAAGAGGTAGAGGATCGGACTTCCAAAGGGCTGCACCACAACCAGGAACACCACTGTGTTTTTATTGTCAGCAACCAGGACACATTATAAGGAACTGTCGTACCTTCGGGATGAAGGAATGGTAGCGGTCAGGGGACCCTCACAGCAAGCTCATGTCCCCACCCAATACTTCCAGCAGCAGCAAGTGCAGTCACAGCCACTTCATCCCCAAGTAGTGTACTCTTACCAACCCCCAGCACAGCAACAGCCCATGTAACAGCAAGTTCAGTTGCAGACCCCCATGCTTGCACAGCAAGTGCAGGCCCAAATCCAACAGGGACAGCATCAGCTATTACAGGTCCCACTGCAACAAGCACAGTCTCAAGTACTAAAGCCACAGACACCCGCGTATCAGGTAATGCCCCAAGCGCCTACACCTCAGGGGGGCACAGTGATGTCTACCAACAATCCATTCGCGCAAGGTACCATCCAGCAGTACCACATTGTGGGATATACTGGTTAGGACAGCCCACAGACAACTCTTGTGTGTTCGGTGTTATCGTGCCTAGCAGATAATAGAGAGGACCCCGTTGTGATTGTCACGATTAACAACAAAACATAGAACTTTATGATTGACACAGGTGCCACATATTCCTCTATTAAGGAAGGTGCACTACCCATTTCCAATCACATTGCGGACACACAGGGCTTCTCTGGGGCAATAACAAGGGTTCCCTTTACCAAGCCAGTACCAATAGAAATAGGAGGAAAACGTCTGGAGCAACGTCTGCTATACTCAACACAGTCCCCAGTAAACCTCTTGGGCCGTGACCTCATGGCAAAGCTAAACATGACAATCCACTTTGATGAAACTGGCACAATGATTTGTTCAATTCCAGGCACCGCATTAGTCAGAATGATGGCAGTGACTATGGACTCCTCCTTAAAAGATCAAATGAGAGCCCGCTCAGTGGATGAGCAAAAATTCTCCACTGCGGTACACATTTTAGTTGTCAACACCCCAGAAATGATCGGCCTGTGGAAATATGGATTTTTATGATCAGTTATGTCCCCTATCTTGGACCCCAACAGTTTCATGTATAAATCATAAGTACATGTATGTTCTCTCCAGTTCCAGTTATGAAGACGCAAACACATGTGTGTCCACCGTCAACATGTCCTCTTTCAGATCCGCCATGAATGGGCCGGATATTCTATTCCTAAGTATGAAAGGCCACCGGCTTTATATGGTTCACTTATCCCATTTTACAGTCCAGGCGAGTAGGCCCTGATTCCGCCATCAAGCCTTCTCTGCCTTCTGCCTCTGAAAGCTCCAGTCTGAGCTCGCATCTGTATCCATGAACTTTGTCCTACTCCCTGCGCGGCTAACGGTGCCTGACTCGACCTGTCTGCTTGCCAAAAACTGTATTTCACCTTCAAGATTATCTGCTCTGCTCCGCTCCTCATCCGATGCATTCCTGTCTAGTAGTTTAAGTAAACATTCTTTCAGCTACCGAGCAAAAGGCCCAGCTCCTCTGTCTTTATGCAAGTAATTCATAGCCCTGTTACTATGGAAGATTTCTGCCCTCGCATCTAGTGTAGACACTTAGACGCTTGTACACGCACTGACAGTCAGTATAGTCAGTATAGAATAAGATTCTATCCTAAGAGACCTTTCTTTTTGGATAACACAGTTCTTTAAACATAGGATATTAGATATGATTTGGGATTAGGTTGACATAACCCCAGACTTCTGTCTCCACATGTAGAGCTAAATGTCAAGTCCCCTTCACCCCCTAGTTGCACGTCAATCACACGTCATGCTGCTGCGCGCGCATCTATGCCAAGTATTTCTGCTGACATTGCGAAATTCTTCCGTGGAACCACTCATTTATGACATCATATCCAATGATGTTCTTTAAGTTACGCCCATTTTGGTTACGCATGTATGTTCTTATCTTTGTTATCAACTGTTACGCCTCCTGCATCTGTTTCACTGTAATGCCTATTGTATAAAAATGATTACTTGTCAATAAAGTTTGTTCTTCACTTCCTGAACCTTCGTGGTGATGGAATATGGAGTCCATCGATTCGAATTGATTTTGGAATAAAGCCCGTTCCGAACCTCTAATACCACGGATTCTGCCTCTTATTTTACTGAGCTATTATTATAGATATTCCGCATCAAATTAAGTTCCGGTAATTAAATTATTTACCACATATATGGCGCCCGAACAGGGACACTTTCTCATCTCACGCGCCGGAGGTGCGTTGCAGGCCCGGTCTCCTGCCACAGCTGGACGGACAACAACGCGTACCCACAGGATTTCCTGTATCTCCCTCCTGCCGAGCGGGGGTAACTGAGGCTGCGATCAACACCCAGACGAGGCGGTGAGAAGTGCGAAGTATCCCGACCAGAGCCTAGCTGAGAGAGCGGGATCCGAGGTATACAGAGGCCCACCAGGTTCCGAAGTTCCGAAGTTTCGAGTCGAGTCCAGTCCGGTCCGAGTCCAGTTCAGTTCAGTTCCGAGGCCTTCCGTTCCGAGCTACCCGGTGAGTACCATTGTCGGGGAGGCGTTCTGACGTGCACATAGGTTGTGCCGGTCAAGACGGGTTTGGGTACGCAAATCCGGTCTGCACTGTTTCAGCAGTGTATCTGTACTGTTTAGCAGTATATCAAGTATTTGTAGTATATAATTCAGGATTACCTAGTTAGTGCCGAGTATTATGCTTAGTGACTAGTTCCCTAAATGGCCATCATTGTTGTTCATTAAATGTTAAATGTTAAAATGTTTTAAATACGTTCTGTATATTGTGGTGTGAATGACTGTTCATTATTGTGTTTTATGGTTTTAAACGTGTTCAAAATTAGGTATCAGATCAGTTCTCAATATGCCGCTCTTTTCGAAATTAAGACAGATAAAAACTAGAAAAGGGGTACTCGAAGAAGCTGTTCCCATTCCTCCTAGGGACACTCCAGGGTACTTCATGTATCATAAACATGGCCTAGACGCCATATTATTTCTTGATTTATGGGTAGACTACACCAAGGAATTACCAGAAAGTCAGAGGTGGCCCGCAGCTGGGACCTGGGATGCAGATTGCATCGTGAAAGTAGAGGAAGAATTATGGAAAAAGAAAGCTAGACAGTCACAGAAAGATGCCATTGAATTATGGCGTAAAGAATCGTATCGACGTACAGAAAAAGCACGTAGACAGGAAGAGAAGAGTAAGGAGAATTCAAATAAAGTTCGAGAAAATCTATTAATTGAAGAAGGTACTCGAGTAAAATCAGAACAAGTAGACAGACAACGAAATGCCCTTATGAATGGTATGTATCCTCTTCTGGCCGAAGGGTTACCTAAGGCTACTCCGGAGATACCAAAAGACTTGCCACCCCCATTGTTCCCGATAAAAGTACATCCCAAAGGGCATCCCAGAACAGCAGCAGATGTTTTTCTTTCCTCTTATTTAGACGACGCAGCTCCCGAGTATGCTAATGCTGCGCCACATAGACCGCCTGCCGAGGGGGTTCAACGCCAAGACCCTCCTCCGTCTGTACCGCCGCAACAACAAACTCCGACACAAGTTCCGGCAAGCACATCTGTTTCTACAGCTGTACCCACATCTATGGTTGCTATATCACGTTCAACGAATCCTTTCACATCCAGCACCCCAGGTGGTGCTACGGGAGGTACAACAAACATTTTTTCCACGCCACCCAGAATAAATAAACTTTCCTTTCAAGAATTAGCACACCAACGTACGCCTAAACTAGTAACTCCCGACACGCTTAAGGAACTTCTAATAGATTGTAGATATGACCCTGTGCCCGGAAAAGAGGATGAAATGCTGCTGGCATCATTACGTATCCGACGAGCTGCAATATATTTAGGGAGGCTACCAGGAATGACTACACATTTAGAAAATATATATCACTTTGTCCAGTCAGGACGAGATTCTGAAAGTATTAATAGAGCCTTGGAGTACCAGAAAGTGGAGATACAGGGGGAACTGTTACGTTTCCTCATAAATTGTGTGATCAGAAATCAAGACCGACCAGGGGTAAATCCGGAAGAAATGCAAATTCTTACCACATGGAGTCGAAATATATCAGAGGGGAGACATGATAAACGATCATGTATAGTAGCTATGTGCCGCAAGATCCGCAAAGAAGTAGAACGAATACACGAAGAAAGATTAGCAGTAGACGAGCCTGAACAAACCGAGGAGGAGGGAGAATTAGAACTGCCCACAGGACAGTTAGAAACCATGGCCTATGTAGGTAGAGGAAGATCTTGTAATAATACTATAATAATAATAACAGAAACTTCCAAAACCCAATAATAAATATAAGGTCCCCCGAACATGCGTTCCAAGCTGCTGACAAATTACTCCGAGAACGAAGGGGTTATCATCTACTCGATTCTATGGACGAACAAGAATTAGCCAGGTCAGCCGTTCATTGGGTTGATAGCCCCGGAAAATATAGTGATGATACATTAGCGCACACGTTTTTGAACCTCACCCCAGATGAACAGCGTTTAGCTGGTATCTATATGATTCAACAACTCCTTATATTATATAAAAGCCAACACTCCGACCCTGGTCCCTTACCTGATATATTGACCAAATTACTCACGAATAAATGGAGAGGTTCAGGTACTGAGCTAATTAGAGAAATACTAGAATCCAGAAAGCAGTACATTCTTTTTGTATGTCCCGAACATGTCTCGCTGCCCATAAAAGAAAGAACGACGTATTATATGGATAGACAGAATCCCTTACGCGAAGTCCACCCGATAAAAGGTGAGGACAATCAGTTTAAACGTGTGTTTGTGTACACACCCATATCTAAAATAGAACTATTAGAAATGAAGAAAGTGGTACCCAGTCATGACAAAGACCCAGCGGGTTTCCACCGAGAAATTAAAGACATGTTGCTCATGGGAGAGTATACCTAGCCCGACATTATGACAATATTGAAGGTATTAATGCCCGCGGGCATTTACGAAAAACTCAAGGAAAAGGATTGGGAGGTGGGAGACCAGAAGATAGATTGGACAGCATTAGAAAACGAAGAAAAAGCTCGAGGTCCAGGTTCAGGGCTTGGGGATAAGACCAAAACACTACCAGGTTTACTAGTACAGGTACTGCCACGTTTATTAACTACGAAAAAGGAAGACTGGGGTGCAATCTCAGCCTGTAAACAAAAGCACGATGAGGACACTAGTGATTTCTATGCCCGATTCGAAAAATGTTTTGGTATAAATAGTGGAATAAAAGCAAGTAGCGAATCATATCCACATCTATTTGTGACCAAATTAGTTGAAAATTCCTTGCCCCAAGTTAAGAATAGAGTATTGAAATTCGAGAGTACCTGGCAAGGTAACACTCCGTCACAGATGTTACAGATGCTACAGTACCATCACAATAGAATTAGAGAGGAACAAGAACATGAACAAAGACGTATGAAAGACACGAAAATGAAAATGCTAGTTTCCCAGACAGTTCCAGCTGACGGTCATAAAAAGGGTATGACACAGTCCAGTGTTGCACCAGGTCCTGTAAAAGGGACATGCAACTATTGTAAACAGCCAGGCCATTATGTACACGATTGTCCAGTTTTAAAACATAATATCGCCACAGGTAATACAAAAGAAAGACCACGACCACTTAGACAGGATCAGAACCAACAAGGAGCTCCGCAGCATGCACAGTCCATGCCAGCTCCGCAACCGTCTCTGCCAGCTCCACCACCGCAGCCTATTGCTGCCACACAAACAACGACACGACAGATGTACCAGACCGCACAGTATGATTATCCTGATTATCAACGATACTCATGAAACAGCCTAGAGAGGGAAGTTGACCTACCCCTTATCGAGGTCCCTGTAGATCAAGAAGGACCTTATGTACACAGTGAACTATTAGGCCAAGATAGAAACTTTTTACTTGATACAGGGGCAAGCCGAACAACTATAAAACGTAGTGAAGTTCCAGGGGCACCTCTCTCAGGCTCACAGAATATTTCCCTTGGCTTTTCAGGAAAACCTATCGTTAATGAAGTATCACAGCCTCTTCCCCTTACGATTGGTCCCTTGACACGAACTACAGATTTATTGCTTACTAAATCATGTCCAGAAAACTTGTTAGGTATAAAAACATTGAAAGCTCTAGGAGCTATAATATGTTGTTCTCCGGAAGGAGTAAGATTGTTTCTACGTGATTTCAAAGGGCACTATGTGTCCCGAGACATGGATCACCGACTGCAGACTTTACCCACACATTTATGGGCACAAGGCCCTACAGATGTTGGTTGCATGAACATTACACCATATCGAGTCACACTAAAGGCAGGAGTGGTACTACCACGAATGCGACAATACAAGTTACCCCCAGATGCTGTAGTGGCTTTACTGCAAATCATTGACGAGCTCATTGGCCAAGGAGTGGTTGTGGAAACTGACTCCAATGTATGTAATTCCCCGATAATCCCGATTCTTAAACGAACTGATCCAAAAGCCCCGCCAGCATATCGATTGGTTATTGATCTGCGCGAATTAAATAAATGTATTGTACCACAATACCCCGTAGTTCCAGACATTTCTTCATTACTGACAGCCATTGATTCCGAAGCAACATTCTTTACTGTAATTGATCTCAAGAATGCCTTTTTCAGCGTCCCAATAGATCCGGAAAGCCAATACTTGTTCGGATTTAGTTTAAATGGACGAAGCTTTAAATTCACACGCGCACCTCAAGGATTCACAGAAAGCCCCAGCATCTATAGCCAAGCACTGAAACGAGAACTTGACAGTATCCACATGCCAGTCAACACTGCCCTGCTTCAATATGTCGATGATCTGCTGATCACCGCTAGAAGCGAACCTGAATGTGAAAAAGCCTCACTGACGGTTTTACAATTCTTGGCCGAAAAGGGGCACAAGGTGTCCCCTTCTAAGCTGCAATTCTGTGTCCAGCGAGTTGTTTACCTTGGTCACTCGCTGTCCAAGGAGGGAAGGCAGCTTACACCAGATCGCATCCAGTTAATTGCTAACATGCCAATACCCAAGACACAAAAGGAGGTGCGGGCTTTTATAGGCCTCACTTCATATTGTAGGCAGTGGATCCCTCAGTATGCATTTTTAGCAAAACCACTCATTCAGTTGACAACACAGGAGGCGGCCACATCGACTGTCCTCCCTTGGACTCAGGAACATACACAAGCTTTTGAAAGCCTAAAGAAAACTTTATGTCAAGCACCTGTCTTAGCAACACCATGTTACAATAAACATTTTACACTCTTTGTTACAGAACGCGAAGGTACTGCTTTGTCAGTACTCACACAGGAACAAGCAGGATCACACAAACCATGTGCTTATTTTTCTAGTACATTAGATCCCGTAGCTCAGGCTCTGCCTGCGTGCCTGAAATCAGTGGCAGCAACAGCTTTAGCAATCAGACAAAGCGATGCCATAGTGTTAGGACATCAATTGACAGTACAAGTACCACATGCAGTAGAGGTTCTCTTGAACCGCACACAAACACAACACTTGACTATAGCAAGACTCACCGGTTACGAACTGACATTGTTTCAGCCACACATAGAAATCAGACGTTGTAGTACATTGAATCCTGCCACACTGTTACCAGTAAACGGAACAGACCCATTAGCGCATGATTGTATTGAAGTTATTACTATCACGACGAAACCCCGACAAGACTTGACAGACGTCCCATTGTCAGATCCAGACCTGACGTTGTATGTAGATGGTTCCTGTATGAGAACAAGTACAGGAGAGCTAGTGGCCGCGTATGCAGTCACAACAGACACTGAAGTCGTTGAAACAAATCGTATTAATACCTTGTCAGCTCAAGCAGCAGAGCTCATCGCTCTGACACAAGCCTGTATTCAAGCCACAAATGAGAAAGTCAACATATACACTGATTCACGTTATGCATTCGGAGTTGTACATGACTTCGGCGTGCTGTGGCGAGAGAGAGGTTATTTAACTTCTCACGGTGCCCACATTCAGCACGGACCCCTCATTCATGCCTTATTAGATGCAATACATCTACCCACTGCAATATCAATTATGAAATGTAAAGCTCATACGAAAGTTACTGATATCATTTCCCAAGGCAATGATCTAGCTGACAGAACAGCTAAACAGACTGCTCAAACTCACACATCTGACATGACAAAGACAATAGTTCCGACACCAACACATTGCATGATGGTTAAGGATCCCGCTCTTGACGTAATTGACATACAGACACATGCTACACCAGACGAAATAAAGAAATGGACTGAATTAGGAGGGATCCAAACGGATCAAGGATGGATGACGAAGGAAAAATCTGTATGGTTTCTTCCCGACTCAATGGTCCAAGTTATCATTAATACAATACATAGTCCAGCACACCTAGGAGAAAAGGCTATGCTAGACAGCATTCAACACATTTGGTTCAACAAACATTTACGAGCAGCAGCTAAACAAAAAGTCCGTACCTGTATGATCTGCTGTCAGTTTAATCCAGGTAAAAGCATTCCCGTAGAACAGGGTGGATTTCAGCCTCCTGATCACCCTTTTGAAGTCCTCCAGATGGATTATATCCAGATGGAACGATGTCGAGGATTCAAATATGTTCTCGTAGTTGTTTGTGCTCTGTCCCGTTGGACAGAAGCATACCCGGTTTCAGATTACACTGCCCCGACTACTGCCAAACAGTTAGTTCGAGAATTCTTCCCACGGTACGGTTTACCACGTGCTGTCTACTCAGATAACGGCCATCCGTTCTCGTCCGAACTAATGAAACACGTTTCACTTTTGTTAGGCTATCAATGGAGATTTCATTGTGTCCGACACCCCGAGGCAGCAGGTCTCGTGGAACGACATAATCAAACTCTGAAAATTAGATTGTCCAAAATATGTAGAGAGAAAGGTGTCGACTGGGTAGTAGCCTTACCAGTTGCACTCTTTTACATGAGAATGGTAGCACATTCTCGAACAGGGCTATCCCCATATGAGGTGATCTTCGGTAGACCACCAAACATGTGGGGGACGCCTATACCTCGTAAAATAACTGACGTTGACTGTAATATGCTGACAGATTACCTAGCTTCCTTGATGTCTGTACTACAATCTTGTCGTTCACAGGTAGCTGCAGCCTTTCCCGACAACACCGAGGTGAAACCCCACGACGTAGTTCCGGGGGACTTGGTGTTAGTGCGGAACTTTGACCGGAAGTCTCAGCTGGATCCTAGGTGGAAATCGCCTCAACTCGTACTGTTAACCACGAGGACAGCCGTGAAGATCGAAGGTCGAAAAGGCTGGATACATTCAAGTCATATCAAGAAATTTCATGGACTACCATCCGATATAGAGACTAAACCCTGTATTTCCTCAAAGACAGACTCAAAGCTCCCCTTGGTTGAGCCAACGAGCTCAGAACTATATAGACTAAAATTGAGGTCCAATAAGTCAGACAATTTGATTGTTTAAGTCCTCTCCAAGGTGAATCGGTTGAATTTGTCTCTGACATGTATCCTCTGGACCGGAATAGAGAACGAAATAATCAAATACAGTTGAAGAAACATGCGTACTGTAAATCACTGCGTAGTCATTGCACAGTGACGTTATTAATTCTGTTTTTCTTATGTCTTTTAATAATCGCTGCAAGTATATTGTTGCACATATATTATCCTATCTCTAAACATGTTTATAATGTTACTGCTGAACATTCTTTTAGTGAATTTCCCCCGCATGAGTTGTCATATAGATTTGCGCTGCGCAATAACACTTTTATTAGTATGTTACATCATTCCCATCAGGCTAGCAATGCTACAAATTGTTGGATATGTGGCCGACTCCCTCCCTATCAGAACTATAAGGGAATTCTGCCTCTCTTTCCATATCCGTTCACACACAATGGCTCCTGTGGAGCATGGTTTAGTTTAATTAATTCCCTAGATTCGAATTCCGCAGTTTATCAAGACAACTGGGTTTGGGGAAACCTGAACTTAGTCTTGCTTAAAGTCTGTTACCCTAACAAGGAGGGACTTCCCAAAAGAACAGGAACTGATCTAGAAAATGAAGTATATGGATTAGGTAATTTCACGCTTAATCTCATGATCCTGAATGTCGAATCCGAAGCTGCACCAATTTTGCCCGCTATGTCAGTATTTCTAGTTAAAGGTGAATTGTGTATAAGAAAGAATGGCTCCATACACATGGGCCACAGTAAATGCACCACTGTAATAGAATTCAGTGATCAAGGCAAGTCTACATTTAGAGCTTCTCGCCATTCCTACTTTGTATGTGGTCAGACTGCATATATGCGTTTGCCTCTAGATTGGGATGGTACCTGCTACATCGGATTCCTTTTGCCACCTGTTTTCCTAGCTCCTCCTGATTATCATAGAAATACTCATTTAGTACACAATAGAGAACGGAGAGATCTCCCAATAGTCGACTACACTGAAACAGCATGGGAAAAATACACAGATTTTAATAAGGGTTTCTTTCCTTATATAGGTACAGTCACTAATAGTAAGCTGATACGTAGATTAACAAGAACCCTTGAAGCAGTAGTAAACGAAACTATTTCCGCCTTAGGCAATTTAACAGAAGAGCAGTCTGCTATGCGGATTGTTGTGCTTCAAAATCGTCTTGTCCTTGACGTCATCCTGGCCGATAGGGGCGGAGCTTGTAGGGTCATCGGATCAAATTGTTGCATTTTCATACCAGAAAATTCGCCATCTGTATATAAAGCCATAAATCGCCTTCATAAAATTGTAAGCCAAATACACCAGAATCCAGGCACCTGGACTTGGTCCGGTTGGTTTTGGAGTGTATTATCTACCTTTGGATGGAGGGTCCTATCCTTCCTAGGTATTGGCTTTCTCATACTATTCAGTTGCTGCTTATGCCTACAATGTGGGCCAGCGATTTGTGGTCTATGTGCCACCTCGTGTATCCAACACCCAAGTTTTCATTCAAGATTCCGGAAGAAGAAAGAAGAACAAATGATGTTATATGAACAAATCAACGGATTGATGAAGATTGATATCTCTTAAGGGCAAGTAGGGGACAAGGAGGGAATGTGGAAATATGGATTTTTATGATCAGTTATGTCCCCTATCTTGGACCCCAACGGTTTCATGTATAAATCATAAGTACATGTATGTTCTCTCCAGTTCCAGTTATGAAGACGCAAACACATGTGTGTCCACCGTCAACATGTCCTCTTTCAGATCCGCCATGAATGGGCCGGATATTCTATTCCTAAGTATGAAAGGCCACCGGCTTTATATGGTTCACTTATCCCATTTTACAGTCCAGGCGAGTAGGCCCTGATTCCGCCATCAAGCCTTCTCTGCCTTCTGCCTCTGAAAGCTCCAGTCTGAGCTCGCATCTGTATCCATGAACTTTGTCCTACTCCCTGCGCGGCTAACGGTGCCTGACTCGACCTGTCTGCTTGCCAAAAACTGTATTTCACCTTCAAGATTATCTGCTCTGCTCCGCTCCTCATCCGATGCATTCCTGTCTAGTAGTTTAAGTAAACATTCTTTCAGCTACCGAGCAAAAGGCCCAGCTCCTCTGTCTTTATGCAAGTAATTCATAGCCCTGTTACTATGGAAGATTTCTGCCCTCGCATCGAGTGTAGACACTTAGACGCTTGTACACGCACTGACAGTCAGTATAGTCAGTATAGAATAAGATTCTATCCTAAGAGACCTTTCTTTTTGGATAACACAGTTCTTTAAACATAGGATATTAGATATGATTTGGGATTAGGTTGACATAACCCCAGACTTCTGTCTCCACATGTAGAGCTAAATGTCAAGTCCCCTTCACCCCCTAGTTGCACGTCAATCACACGTCATGCTGCTGCGCGCGCATCTATGCCAAGTATTTCTGCTGACATTGCGAAATTCTTCCGTGGAACCACTCATTTATGACATCATATCCAATGATGTTCTTTAAGTTACGCCCATTTTGGTTACGCATGTATGTTCTTATCTTTGTTATCAACTGTTACGCCTCCTGCATCTGTTTCACTGTAATGCCTATTGTATAAAAATGATTACTTGTCAATAAAGTTTGTTCTTCACTTCCTGAACCTTCGTGGTGATGGAATATGGAGTCCATCGATTCGAATTGATTTTGGAATAAAGCCCGTTCCGAACCTCTAATACCACGGATTCTGCCTCTTATTTTACTGAGCTATTATTATAGATATTCCGCATCAAATTAAGTTCCGGTAATTAAATTATTTACCACAGGCCGCACTGTCCAGCTTCCCAATTAATTTCTCTTTCGTCCTCAATCACAGAACATCCAAATGACCGACAAACATATGATCTTAGATATACATGCTCTTGAAATTACATCTACATACGGAGCATTCCTAGCAATTGACGACTACGCCCACATGTGGGCCTGTGTCGTTTTTATTGAACCAGGACAATTGCTGAGACACATTTCAGATGATCAACTCTTTGGTGATCCTGAAGACTATGGGAAAACAGAGATTGTCTATCAAAATCCAGTCCCCCTGTCGGTGACAATTGAAATTAGAACACCAACTCCACCCACACCTCGCGACCCCACATGTGATTCGGACCTAGCTCAGGTACCCAGCATCCTTTGGACGACCGGACCAAATGACGTAGGCCTCATTCGATCAGCTGCACCATTAAGAGTGACACTCATCAAGGTGCCATACTCCCCAGAGTGTGCCAGTACTCCCTGTCCAAAGAAGCAGAGGAGGGAATTGTCCCTACCATTCAAGCACTGCTCGATCAGGGGATCATCTACCCCTGCACATCATGTTGCAACACATGTCTGTTTCTGGTTCGCAAACAGAAGACTAATCAATGGAGGCTAGTGCATGATCTGCGTCCCGTTAACGATATCGTTATCCCAGAATTCCCAATTATCCCTGACCCTTCAGTAATACTTACCAGCTGATAAGGAATACTTTTCTGTCATTGACCTGAAAAATTCATTTTTCAGTGTCCCATTACATCCTGACAGTCAGTATCTCTTTGTGTTCTCCTTCAGAACTGTCCAGTTTACATATCGAAGGCTGGCTCAAGGCTATTTTGAGTCCCCCAGTGTCTTTAACAGAGTTGTGAAGAACGATTTGGCAAACTTCCAATGTGACAGCACCCTGTTGCAGTATGTCGACCACATATTGCTTTGCAGCACCACAGAACAGAAATGCAGGAAGGACACCATAGCACTGCTCACAACACTAGCACAACGAGGCTATAAGGTAGACAAAAAGAAGCTTCAATGCTGTCAGAAAGGAGTACAATACCTTGGGCAGTTGCTCTCAGCGTCAGGAAGGAGAGTCACCCCAGACAGAATTCAAGCAATACAGGGCACACCTCAGCCCCAGACAGTCAAAGACATGCAGAAATTCCTAGGCTTAGTGAATTATGTCCGACAATGGGTTTTTGATTTTTCCACCATTACTGCCCCCCTGTTAAAAGCTGTTAAAATGGCCAAGGAAAGACAAATAAAATAGATTGGATGCCTGAAATGACCACTGCCTTCGCGCAGTTGAAAAAGGAGATTACAAATGCTCCAGTGTTAGGACCACCCAACTACACCAAAGAGTTTTATCTGTTCACTCACTGCAATGGACAGGTTATGACAGCAGTGCTCACGCAAAAATACCCCATGGGCCACAAACCAATTGCTTACTTCAGTGGCATGTTAGACTCTGTAATGAGGGGTCATTACCCCTGTGAACAAGCATTAGCGGCCGCAGCATTTGCTGTCGAAAAGAGCACCCCCATAGTCATGGATTCCCCATTAACACTGTACATAGAACATGCTGTTTTTGCCATCATATAAAAAGCTAAAACTACCCTCACCACAGTGTGTCAGGCTGCGAAGTTATTCTGTCATTGCCATCTCTGAAAGTTGTTAAGTGCCAAAAGTGAACCCTGCCACGTTCTTTGCCCACCCCATTGCCAGCACAGATGATGATCCCCATGACTGTGCCACATACTGCCCAGACGAGTCAGGAACAGCAAAAGAGGACCCATTGTCAGACAGTACAGTATACTTTGTTGATGGCTCCTACAGTTCAGTGTGTTCCCATCTTACTTGCCCAACAAGCCCCTTCAGTAGCATCACAACCAGATACACCAAGTGCAGGTGCCAAAATTACTGATACCTTATTGTGGTGGTTTGCCCATTCTCACGATGGATTGAGGCTAGACCCTGTGTCCCCTGTGATGCCTAAGCCGCAGCCACCTTTCTACTCCGCGAGGTTGTTTCACACTGGGGTTTGCCAGACGCGATTTGTACACACAACGGCAGCCATTTTTCAAACGCCATTTTTGCCCTGCTCACCGCCATGTTAGGGATCAAACACAAATTAATATCGGCCTATCACCCACAAAGTAATGGTATTTGTGAACACCTAAACGGCCTACTGAAGGGTAAAAAAAGCAAAATAAGCACCACAATCGGGCAGAAATGGCTTTATTGCCTACCCATTGCTCTGTTTGCACTTAGAAACCGCATGGTGGTCTATGGACTCCGACGCAACAGAGGCACCACTCGCCCGACCTTTCATAAAGAAAGTTATGTACGTATAATATTTTATATTTTCTTTGGCATAGCAATTGCAAAGTTTGTGTAGTTTGCAGTCATTTACATCTGTATAGATGAGAAAGCCTGTGTTGCCAATTAGGTCGGAATTGCCAGCCCCACTATGCACCCCAGGTCACCTCCTCGTAGCTCATACACTAAGAAGAGCACCCTCAAGCATATAAGAAGAGTATAGATTTCTGTCAGCACTGACAACACCACTAGGAATAAAGGGACCCTAACATCCACAGTCAATCTCGTTAGTAGTTCCAACTCCTATATGCCCCCCACCTCGACACTGTTTGTATTTCCTGACAACCATACAAAATGGGACTGTGACGGAGCAGGGACCGAGGATCGGGGGGGGTAGTGGACTGGTGGGTGCACAATACGAACTTACACCCTCTTATCCCCCCCCAGCGGCGAGAATGGCTTCCGTCACCGGACAGGGGAAGCCCTCTAGAGACGGACGACGCCGGGCCCTTTAAGTGGAATCCCGATGACAGCTGGTACACGCCCCTGAGTGACGTCATGACGCGAGAGACGTCAAAAAGGAAGGAGAGTCAGCACAGGACGAACGGCGATCCCCGGAGGAGTTTAGGAGACGATTTGCGACGAGGCGAGGAAAGGAGTGAGGAGAACGAAGGCGAGGAGGAAAGCGGTGGACGGGAAGAGCGAAGCGACTTGGAGGAGGCGCCTCGAGGAAAGGAGGAGAGATCCGGTCCGGAGGACGACGAAAGGGAGAGGAGCGAAGACGGACGGAAAACGCCAGGAGGCTCAGGACACCGCGAAGCGCCCCGCCACACTCCCAGGGGAGGGGTGTGGCTCGAACAGGTACGAGGGCGTATGGCGGGGTGGATGGGCAGAGGGGAGAAACCATCCAATCCCCCTATGAGACCCGTGTTCCCCTCAATCACCCCCACCTGACCATAAACCCGCACTACCTACACTACGAACCCGCCCACGGAGGCGTAGCACGTATTGAGTGGCACGTTGACACACTATTATGGTAGTCCCTCACCCCCGGCCCTGGTTTTAGGGTGTACCTCCTCGAGAGAGACTATTCTCCTGAACGATCCTTTTTCTTTCTTTTATTTCTGGGACCCATCCTGTCCGAGTGGGGGAGAACCAGTGACGATCCAAACTGACGCCCACGAAAGCCTGAAGCAGACGGGAGAGAGGGGGAGACGAAAACACGAAACCCTTCATCACGGACCCCAAGGAAAGAAAGACTAGTAGAAAGAAAAGCTATCTTTCAATAAAACCTACCGTACCTACCATTCGAGTCCTGTCTATCCCTGACCAGTCGCCACAGGGACCAAGTAGTAGATCTCACAGTGAGTCCTCGTAGACGGTCCCGCAGAATTCGTAGGTTCGCTTTTGCACCTCGCAGAGCAAAGCCCCTTGTTCCTTACAACCACCGTAAACAGACTAACTTAGACTGGATCGGCGCTCTTCAGGACACGGTTGTTTACACTGCAGAGCAGTATCCCATGCCAGCCTTCCATTCCCCACGTCATGGTCAGTTAGTTGAGGATCATGGGGCCCACAATGCTTTGTTAGATAACATGTGGTACAGACACGTGACAACAGTAGGAAAAAAGGCAACAAAAGAATCGTGTTTTGTGTGTTCACACATTCCCCATGCAGTAGGTGCAGACAAATTGATCTTTCCCAGAGAAATTCCACCATCGACTGCCAAATGTCTCCTCCACCTGTTTCTTTGCCGTATACACGGTCAGATCCAGCTCCTGTAAGCAAATCTTGATACTGTACTTGTAAACACCACAGAATGGGATTATAGTTATGTAACACCCAGGATTGTGACTGACTGAGGGAAATGGAACATGTGTATAGGGGGGTAATGGTTTATGACGTGATCAAAGAAGTACAACGGTTGGAACATATTTTCAAGACATTTGGGTATTCAACCTTTCATCACCCCTAGCAATATGCGATGGAGAGTTAGACGAACAGTTAGACAGACAACTGCACAACCGTAGCTCACACGATGACCAATGCCCCTGTCAGTACAGGACTGTGCTACTTGTACAGGCCCATATTTATTTCAACAACAAATGGCACGGACCACACAACCTGACCTGTAAGGCAGCTTCCTTAGGAGTACCCTTTGAAGTGACAAGCTGGGAGACGGATACTGATTGGGACGCTGAGACTGAGCGCCAAGAGGTTTGGGCAAGGGAAACTAGAAGGTATACCTTTGGTAAGGGCACAACATATAAATGGAAGAGAGAATACAAGCTAAAATCTCCTCTCCTTTGCTTCCTAGGCAATGGTACAATTCCTGTGGGCAGCAACACTGGTTTCAATATCACCATCTTTAATTTGGACCTCCAAGACGGTACCTCCAGCCTCATGGACATCTATTGGGCCTGTGGAGAATGCTTTTATCTCCAGCTGCCTCCCCAGTGGAATGGCCTGTGTACCATGGTCACTATGCATGAACTACATCTGGTTGTCCCAGCATCCAACATTTCCCACGTTCACACTCACCCGATGACAGGTGATGTCACCCTGCTCCACCGGCACCGTCGGAGTGCCCAGTATTTCGCTAACGATCCTTTTGATGAAATTCCTCAGGAATTTCGCCTCTTCAACAACGCCCAGATGTTTCTTCGGAGGCGTGGTCCCCCTGTTTCAGACGAAAGCCAACGCTCAATGGCCGCAGGTGACCCGCTACGAACTCATGAAGCTCATCAACAACGCCCGAGATGGGTTCAACGCAATAAAGTAAGAATTACGCCCCTTGAGAATAATGGTTCTAGAGACCGTTATGTTCAAGATAAGCTGACTGCAATGGAGGGTGGAGTATGTGCCAAAATTGGGAAATCCTGCTGCACGTTCATACCATCTAACAATGCGGATAATGGAACACTCTCAACGGCAATTGAGGACTTGGACAATCTGGGAAAAAAGATGCATGAGGAGGAAGGTGCCGCAGCAGACGTTTTTCTTAATTGGTTTAACTTTAACTGGATGCCTTCCTGGCTGTCTGCTATCTTGAAAATTGTTCTACCTATTTGCTGCGTGTTGATGCTTGTGTGTTGTGGTGCACAGATCTTAATAAAGTGTGCCCAAAGATTCAGTACTAAAGTGGTAGGGATGAACAATGCACAGATAGGAATATACTCAGAAACATACAAGGGACCAGGAATAGGGAGGAACAAGCACTGTTAAAAATAGTGGAGATCCCCATCCCTGACTCCAACACATCACAGGTTCCCGATGATGCCCATTGCCATATGCCCAATGCTCCCCCACTTCCCCCAGGGAGGGACCTAGTACGTCCATATGAGACACTGACTACCAGATCTGAGGGGGAATATGTCGAACTGAAAGCAAACTTAGGTAAGGAGCACAAACAGCTCTATTGTAATGATACGTCCTGCGTACCCCAACAAGACATGCTGCCAGCCAAATATGCTGTAAATGTGTTGTTCAAAAATGAACAAGAGGAGGGAAATGAGACAGGGTCCTGTGTTACCATATAGCATGCCATGGCCAATCCTTGCCACATCAACCAGCCTGAAAACTATTACATAGGCCTTACCAGCCTAATCTATAGGCCCTTGTTAAATTGACCAGAGTTCTGTTTTTTTTTCCCAAACACAGCTGGCTCCCGGCCTCTGTGACCTAAAATCATAAACAGCTTCTCTCAGTGAGGTACCCTTACCCTCAGCCCCCACTGTTCTCGTGTGGTCGGCTTTCTCATATGAAGCTCAGTGATCGTGCCTCTTTCTCACACCTTCGTACACTGCAAGAACACAGAAGTTCTGACCACATATAAAACATCTGATCATGAGACTGGAAAGATTCTCACAGCAGGGAACAAGGAACTTAGGTACTGTGGCAAGATTGGGCGTTGTTTTATTGATCTTTTGTTTATATTATTGCCATCTTCTCGCTTGCCCTATGAAACTTAAGACGTGCACTTAGCCGTGAGATATTGACCTTTGGCCTGGCAAAGTTCTGCTTTACTGTAAGTTATCACCTTATTTCTGATAAATGTACGCCCTGCGGGTATTTTTGACGTCAGCATAACTGACCAGTTCTGCATTTAATTTCTGCTTTTGGGGATATAAAAATGAGACCCACCGGTCACTCCCTCGGACTGCCACTCTTTCGTGCTGTAGGTCACGGACGGTGTGGGTACTGCCCAAGAACTCTTGATTTTTTATCTAGATTATGACTTTTTAAGATATAACTTGACTTGTCATATATTTGCTATATTTGTTATTTTTGTCTTTAAATTGGTGTTCTCCTATTAAGAAATTAATGCTTACATTGCTATTGTAAAGTTCTGTTTATGATCAAAATTGTGCCTTTCATAGCATTTCAGTTAAAAGTGTGTTTATTTCTCTTGATCAAAGTTGTGTTTTCCATATAGCATTTACAGATGTGTCTTTGAAGCTTTAGACTGCTCATTTCATATTGCATTCTTGAAAGGTTTCTCCCCTAAACGCTTTTTGTTTGATTTATGAATTTTATTGAAAATTATATAAAAAGTGCCTTCTGATATGGTGATTCTCTGTGAAACTAAACTCATTTTGTTTTTATATCCAATTATCTATTTCTTGAAGCTGCGCCTTCTAATAAATTGTTTGAACCTTTTGGCTTGGTTTCTGCTTCTCACACGTTTGCTTCCTTCATTTTAGTATAGGCTCCGGCTCAAATTAAGCTGCCCACAAAACCCTCGCACCAACAAAGATCTGGAATAAATGTGCTGTCTCCGTTGTGCCAGAGCCGATGGCTGAGTATGTAAGAGGGAAATTTAGAGTCTATATCCCTTGCACAAATGTGCCCTCTGTGGGTCTTGGTCTGAGGGTACGTATTTCCGGCAGCGAAAGTGTACACATTCCTGAGAGAGAAATTGATCCCCGGGAACGTTCTTCTAGAGCAAGGGCTGCTCCCACCCGATTCCATGATTTTGTCAGGTATTGAATTCTGCACATGGTCAATTGAGCTAATTTCAATATTTATGCTTTTCCTGGTCTTTTCCTTGCTGTTCTTGTTGTTGTGTTTCATCTCATTTGTTTGTCATGTGAAGGAAGGGGGGTGTGTTGGGATCTGTGATCCCGTGCATCTCTAGCGTGGCGTTCCCTGCGTGGAACATAGAATGCTGGGGTTTCGGCAGTTGCTGCCGAGGAGCTGGTGAGACCAGACATCATTAAAAGAAGCTGACAAACTTACCAAGATTCGTCTTCTTTTTACAGATCCACAAAGACGTGTGAGGTTTCTGCACCAGTCTGTTATCAGCTAAACTGAAGAGTGTGAATACAAAAGCCAGGGCCTCATTTAATGAGTCCCCTCAGGGGCGTAGCCTGGTCACTAAGATTGGGGGGGCAACAATCACGATGGCACATAATGTTAAAATACATTACAGGCAAGCAGAGTACTTGAGAAGGCCTTTAGTGGCAGTGGAAAGGGAGAAGAATACGGATTAGTGAGGGGACTAGGTAATAGAAAACACAACGTTTGATAAAATACCCAACATTTTGTAAGACTTTCAAAACAGAGAAAAGGAAAGAGACTGTGTATGTGCTTTGTCTGTGTGTATGTAAAGATCCCTGGTGAAATCCAACAGACACCTCAACATATTCGACTGAAAGCACCTGTATCCAACTATTTACCAGAAAATACATTTACTCGTAGGAGTTACACCCCAAACACAGCTCCTGAAACTACGCCCTTTAGTCACCTTCATTTTGCACAGCATAGTCTGGAACCCCACAATTCACCCCTTCCATCGACCAAATGGCAGTGCTTCAGGAAGATATTCAGAAGCTCCTTGCTCAGCAAAAAGTCTAATTTGTTTCTAACGGAGCTTTGTCTCTTCCTCCCTCACTTCAGTGTCTGGAAAAATAGCCTCACTTTCATCTTGTGCAGCACGTCAGGCTTTGGGTATCCAGAATGGATCTCTCAAGCCTCCATTATTCTGGTTCACTTACTTACACCATGCATAGTCACAGACATAAAACATCCTCACATACTATTGGGATGTTAGCGTTAGGATCTGGGTAGGTGCATAAAAGCAGAACGAGTAAACCAGGAGGCCTCCACTCCTGCTGCTGCGACACTCTATCTGCTAAACCAATTACAGGGATGGTATCCCACTGTCGAATTAATTAGATCATGCTTGGTGCATCCCTTAGTGTCAGAGGAGCGACCCTTGACCCTGTCTCCAGGCAGGTCGCTCCCCACACCGCGCAGCTCCACCTGACAGCGCCCGCATTCTCAGCCCAGCTGCTGCCGCTGTGACAGAGTCCTGGGTTCAAGACCCGCCGTAGGTTCTGCCCATTCTCCCATCTCATTGTAATTGTACTGTAATTGTTGACTGTATTTGTACTGTGTGGCTTATCTCTGCTTACTGTTTTTTTCTTGTCATTGTTTCTTTCTCCCCCTGTATTTATTGTGCCCCTCTTTGCCTTCTGTTTTCCCTTCGCCATTTTTTCCTCCCGTTCTCCCTCCACTGCGTCCCCTGCGGCCCCGCCCCCCTCGTCACCCATTTGCCTCCCCGCTCCCGCCTCAAAGCTGCTCCTCCCTCCCACCTCCCCTTTTGTGGCGGCCGCTGAGCGGCCGCGCCGCTGGCGCGCCAAAGGCCCGCCAAAGGCAAGCCCGTCTGCGCCTGGACCGCGCCCAGTGCCAAGACCCCTGGTCCCCACAAATGCCACGACACCCGCCTCTGCTACAACTCCAGCACCCTCCACACACTCAACGCCGGACGATCACGCACCTGCTGCCTGGCCGTCCTGAAGCGCACCGAAGGACCCTTCTCCTGCCGGAACTGCAGCTTCACCAGCATCCGGCCCGCCAACCCTCCTACCAAAGAACCCAAACACCTCAGATGCATCCTTCTCAACACCCGCTCCGCACGCAAACACGCCGTGGAACTCTGGGACCTACTGGACTCAAACACCCCAGACGTCGCCTTCCTGACGGAGACCTGACTGAACCCCTCCTCGGCACCCGACATCGCCATAGCCATCCCGGAAGGCTATAAGATCACCCGCAGGGACCGCACCAATGGAGTAGGAGGAGGAATCGCCATCGTTCACAGGAACACTCTCAAAGTCTCAACCAACACTGACGACACCCTCAGCACCGCCGAACACCTGCACTTCCAGATCCACACCGATCCCAACACCACCCTCAGAGGAACCCTCATCTACATACCCCCCGGACCACGAGCTCAGTTCAGCGACTCCATCACCGACCTCGTCAGCACACACGCCCTAGCCTCCACGGACTACATCCTCCTCGGGGACTTGAACTTCCACCTCGAGAACAACAACGACACCAACTCCTCCACCCTGATCGACAAACTCACCAACCTCAGACTCAGACAACTCATCACAACACCCACCCACTCCGCCAGCCACACGCTTGACCCCATCTTCTCCACACGCTCCCACGTCTCCTTCAACCACACCACCGAGCTCCACTGGACCGATCACCGCTGCATCCACTTCACCTTCTGGAAACCCACCACGCACCACCGCACCCAACAGATGCCGCGCTGCTGCTGGAGCAAAGTCACCGAAGACCAGCTTTCCACCACCCTCGCCCGGAGCCCACCTGCAGATGCGACCGACCCCAACACCGCCACTCGCAACCTCAGACAGTGGATCAACGACTGCGCCAACACCCTTGCCCTGCTCAAGAAGCCCTCCAACACCCACACCAGCAAGAAAGCCAGCTGGTTCACCGAAGACCTCCAGGCCTCCAAGCGAACCTGCCGAAAACTTAAAAAAAACTGGCTCCGTGAACAAACATCAGAAAGCTACACAGCCCACAAGAACGCCTCTCGCAGACACCACCACCTCATCAGATCCGCCAAAAGGACCTCCTTCAAAGACCGCCTAGACAACAACGCACACAACAGCAAAGAGCTCAACAACATCGTGAAGGAACTCTCCAACCCCAGTTCCAACATCAACGACCTCCCACCGTCACAAGACCTGTGCGACTCGCTGGCCACTTTCTTCCATCGCAAGATCGCAGACATCCATGACAGCTTCAACGCCGTCACCACCCCGGCAACCACTGAGACCCCAGCTCCCACGATCACCACCCACACCAACTGCCTGATCGCCTGGACCAACATCAACAACGACAACACCATCAAGATCATGAACACCGTCCACTCCGGTTCCCCGGAAGACCCCTGCCCACACCACATTCCCGGAGAGCTGGAAGCATGCAGAGATCAACGCCTTACTCAAGAAACCCAAGGTGGACCCCAAGGACCTCAAGAACTTCCGACCCATCTCCCTGCTCCCATTCCCGGCGAAGATCATCGAAAAGGCCGTCAACAAACAACTAACCAGCTTCCTCGAGGAGAACAGCATCCTGGACCCGTCCCAGTCTGGGTTCCGCAGCAACCACAGCACCGAAACTGCCCTCACCGCCGCTACTGATGACATCAGGACCCTGCTAGACAACGAATAAACCGCGGCCCTCATCCTCCTAGACCTGTCAGCCGCCTTCGACATGACTGGACCTCCTCTTTCCTCTCCGGCAGAACACAGAGCTCATCTGCGGCGTACCCCAAGGCTCATTCCTCAGCCCAACGCTGTTCAACGTCTACATGGCACCGCTCACCCACATCGCAAGGCGGCACAACCTCAACATCATCTCCTACGCCGACGACACCCAGCTGATCCTCTCCTTCACCAAGGACCCCCACACAGCCAAAACCAACCTCCACGAAGGAATGGAGGCCGTCGCCGACTGGATGAGGAACAGCCGACTGAATCTGAACTCGGACAAGACGGAGGTCCTTTTTCTCGGATCCACCCCCTCGGCCTGGGATGACTCCTGGTGGCCGACCACACTAGGAACACTCCCAACACCCACCGACCACGCACGCAACCTAGGGGTCATCTTCGACTCTACCCTCTCCATGACGAAGCAGGCCAACGCCGTCTCCTCCTGCTGCTTCAACACCCTCTGCATGCTTCGCAGGATCTTCAAGTGGATCCCCACCGAAACAAGAAGGACGGTCACCCAGGCCCTCGTCAGCAGTAGACTGGACTACGGAAACGCACTCTACGCAGGAGCCCCGGGCAAACTCCTGAAACAGCTTCAACGCATCCAGAACGCCTCCGCACGCCAGATCCTCAGCATCCCTCGCCGCAGCCACATCACACCCCACCTGAGAGACCTGCACTGGCTTCCTGTCAACAAGAGGATAACCTTCAAACTCCTCACCTATGCACACAAGGCACTCCACAACACTGGACCAACGTACCTCAACAGCCTCTACACCCCCACCTGCCAGCTCTGCTCCGCAGACCACGCCCTCGCCACAGTCCCCCGCATCCGAAGAGTGGCAGATCATTCTCCCACCTCGCCACCAAGACAGGGAACACCCTCCCCATCCGCCTACGGCAGACCGAAGACCTTCTGACCTTCAGAAGACTTCTCAAGACCTGGCTCTTCGAACAGTAGCAGCTCCACCCTCCCCCCCCCCACCCAGTGCCTTGAGACCCTCACGGGTATGTAGTGCGCTCTACAAATGTTATGATTGATTGATTGATTGATTGATTGATTGATTGATTGATAGAACAGAATCAGGACCTCACTCATGACAAGGGAAAGGCCCAGACCTCTGCGCACACACTCGATTAGTGTGAGGCTAGAGCCAAAATCAAAAACCAGGATACCAGATGCACACAGATGGGCACCACAACTGTACGCCATTCAGGGGACATTCCTTTCCAAACCTCTGATATCAGACTACCCAGGAACTTACTCAACCAGTCTCGTTGTCAGCCCCACAGAACAGTTGGTAATTTCCATCTGCATTCCCACAATTCATTCTAGCTTTATGCTCCACCGTGAAGTACAGACCTTGCATTGATTTAGACCAGAGGTCTTCAAACTGGGGGCGGGCCCCCCTAGGGGGGCCTCAAGTGATCCCAGGGGGGCGCCAGTCTCTGGCCAGAAGAAACATTATGCTTTATTTTCAGCCTACAAAATGAGCTGCAGTGAGCTCGTCTGTAATGGGCCATCATTAACATCCTTTGTCATTTAAATCCTGGCTGGGAGAAGGCGTCAAGAGGAAAGGGACTCCAAATTTTCTCCGAAACCCCCACTACCATTTCAAATAATCACACTGTGGATACTATTACACATTAGTAAGGCCTGCCTCACCAGACTAGTATGTTTGGAAATCCTGTATTTGTTTGCATTTCTAAAACAGTGACAGAATTTAGCTGCAATGCTTAAATAAGTCTAGAAATATTTAAACATTGCCAGTTAAATAAAATAATTGTGAAAAATGTTGAGGGGGGGCCCGGTAATTTTTTTTTCTACACTGGGGGGGCGCGGAATTAAAAAATTTGAAGACCACTGATTTAGACTATCTCAGCAACTTGGGATTCTCATGTCAAATGGAGCATCGGCAGACCACTAGTACCGCACCTCACGCCAGTTCCAGTTTATGAGTTTTGTGCACAACACTGCACCAGCGTCAGCCGTTGCATGACGTCACTGTGCTCCAGATCAAAGAATCATTTAAGTCCAATGGGGGTGTGCAACTCACAAAGTCCAGTAGTCAGTTGTAGATGCAAAAATATAATTACTTTATTTTGATTCGTGTTAAAAAAGACATCAAAGATAAATACTCCAGCCAACGCGTTTCATTTCCATACTGGGAACTTCATCAGGGCAAGTGAAAGAAGTGACGGGCGGCTCAAATCTACCGTCTCATATTCGGAAATTGCCGCGTACAGCAGTTAACAAATGAGGTGAGGTCACCAAAAAAATAGATGTACGGATTTCAATATGCCTAGTCAGTCACTGGTTGGTACCGGTGATATGCACATACGTTATTTGTTGTGGGTTGTAATCCCACAGGGAAAGGCAAATAAGCAGACTCGATCTCATATACTGGTTGTCTTAGATGGTAGACTTGCGTAAGTATGTAGCGTGGTCCTGTGTATTGCACTGGGACCCAGCAGCTTAATCATGAGTGTAGAAGCTCCTTTCAACCGTACGAGTGTTCCTCCCTCTTCTCGTTTAAGGTTTTACAGGTGCACATGACTTAAATGAAAGTTGCTTCATACATGTTATTTTTCCAATTATATGAGTTACAGAATAGTATACATATCATGTCACAACCACATTTCGCGTGGTTTTCGCCTGTCTCCTTGATTAATCATATTATTCTATCAAGAATAAATTCCTGTTCATTTTCGTTATACCAATACAATATAAATTGCATGACTGAGGTATATAATGACTAAAACCCAGTGCAACCCACCTACCCTATCCCACCCCTGCAAACCCAACCCACTACAAACCAAAAACAAAACAATTGCCGCTGTGAGGTCACTAGTCCAAAAATAAAATGCTGATGCCTGTCACGCACGCTCCAATCACCCCCTCCAAGCATTACCTCTGACATCAGAGGTTAACGCTTTGTCCTTAATTCTTGGAGGGGGAGATAAGAGCATGAGACAGTCCTCAATATTTTAATTTTGGCAGTTTTACATAGTGCAAAAAAAACCAGAGTTTAGAACTCTGTTTTCGTTTGCGCTATGTTTTTAAGCTGCTAAAAATGAAATGCTGATTGCCTATCACCATACATTCCAATAGACCTGATTCAGGCAGATTGCCTCTGCTTCTATTTAAGTCTGTGGGGAAAATACACTCTCCCAACTATTTTTTTAGGTCTCGCCTGAGCCAGCGCATGCACTACTCTGGCAAGACTTTTAGTTAGTGGGCTTCAAAAAGCCAACCAGCTTTTTGTGAGGCCTCTAGCGTGCGGTTACGCGTGCGGTTACGAGCACCAGCCCCATCTGGCTTTCCTGTCTCGTCATGGCTTATCGCTCGCGGGCACTCATACCGCGCCCGTAGCTGCGCGCGCACACAACTCCCGGGCTTGTTTAAATGTATTCCTCTGAGGAATCCCAGTGAGAAAGTCAGCAGCGCTGAAACCCTCCCAATCGCAGCCCACCAGAATCGCTCCTGATGAAGGCAGGCCTTCTAGTGGCTCCCCTAGCTGTTTTCCCCTTATATACTCGGGTTTTAGCGCATGCTGTTAATCAGCGCCGCACGGAAGTGTTTTTTAAAATATATTCCTCTGAGGAGGACAAGGCAATGGCGAGCGCTTGTGTTTTATGTGCGCGCGTGCCACGTGAAATCCCAGCGAAAAGTCAGAGCGTAGCTGATGTGAAGCAGCGCTGAAACCCTCCCAATCGCAGCCCACCAGAATCGCTCCGGATGAAGGCAGGCCTTCTAGTGGCTCCCCAAGCTGTTTTCCCCTTATATACTCGGGTTTTAGCGCATGCTGTTAATCAGCACCGCACGGAAGCGTTTTTTAAAATTTATTCCTCTGAGGAGGACAAGGCAATGGCGAGCGCTTGTGTTTTTGTGCGCGCGCGCCACGTGAAATCCCAGCGAAAAGTCAGAGCTTAGCTGATGTGAAGCAGCGCTGAAACCCTCCCAATCGCAGCCCACCAGAATCGCTCCGGATGAAGGCAGGGCTTCTAGTGGCTTCCCAAGCTGTTTTCCCCTTACATACTCGGGTCTCAGCGCATGCTGTCAATCAGCGCCGCACGGAAGTGTTTTTTTCCATTCATTCCTCTGAAGGAATGACAAAATGCCTTTCCCGATCTCACAATTTGCACTTGTGTAGCTGAAGTTGATCCCAAAACCTGCCCTTTCACGTCAAAACTGTTTATTCTCCCTTTTCCACAAGTGAGGGATCATCCCAGGTAGGAGGGGCCAGAGGGAGAAAAAGAACTGCAACGCCTCATTCTTTTCTAAAATTCACACACAAACATATAAGCCCCTTCACACTGACTCATGAACACTTTAACACTACAGATGCATCCCCCTACCCCACCACAGAGCTCGTCAGCTTCATTACTTCACGCACGGCCTCTCCTTAACCTAATCTACCTCACCATCTATTCTGCGTTGTCAGACTGTAAGGCGCCTTTGGTGCATCTGCTACTATTTGCTTTACGTCTTGCGCGCTCCTCTCTCCCTGTGTCCTACAAGCCCTTTCACTTATTTTAATTAAATACCGGACCATTTACTTGCAAAGAAAAAGAAAAAAACAGACTGCAAGGCGCCTTCGGTGCATCTGCTACTATTTGCTTTACGTCTTGCGCGCTCCTCTCTCCCTGTGTCCTACATGCCCCTTCTTTTATTTTAATTAACCGGACCATTTACTTGCAAAAAAAAAAAGCAGACTGCAAGGCGCCTTCGGTGCATCTGCTACTATTTGCTTTAAAACAAACTAACACTTTACCATACTGCACTTCCTGCTTTCTCCCTCCCTACCTCCCTTTTTCTTAAGCCCCTTCTGCTTTAGCTACATGCCACTCCTATTTGCTTGCCATCTTCCGCGCTCCTAACCCTCCCTTTCTCCATTAGGCCCCTACTGGTTTTTTTTTATAATACACCATACCATTTGCACACAATACTACCTTACTCTTACGCAACTGCTACTCACTCGTTCTCTCCCTCCCTGTCTCTACCTACTACAGCATCCATTTTAATATAACAATTTGGAGCTTTACTGCAACCTTTGTATTTCTGCTACTTCTCATTATTGTTTACTTGTTTTTATATGTTATTACAATGCAACAATTGTTCGTTATTTCTGTTAAATAACACTACCACCCACAAAAACAATTCTTCATTTCCCCTCTACAAATATGCTCACATTCCTTTTGCCTTCCATAATTTTACTATCAACAAGTTGCCGCTCTTACCTCTTTTGCCCCCCCACTCTTCCTTATCCTTACTCTGCCATTCACCCATATAATCTTCCTTCACACACACAACACTTTTGAAATAACTTTCTCGCATATTACCTTTTAGCACTCCATACTAACAAGCATTTTTGCTGCATACTCCCACAGTCCGCCGCTGCTCAAACTCACACGTTGCACAAAACTCCATATTGTATTAAAGTAGCGTGCCACTTGCCAGCCACAATTAACCTCCTGGTCCAAGTACGCCCCCCGCTCCCCAACAACAGTAACCCAGCAAACTCCCAACACGGCCCTCCAATCTGCCAGCGAACTCTTTCTGCTTTGCACCTCACCTATACCTCTCACCACTTAGAAACAATTAAATCCTTTGCCATCCTCAGGAACACCACAGCATCACTCAGCACCACCACAACATCACTCAGGAACACCACAGCATCACTCAATACCACCACAACATCACTATGCTCTACCACAGCATCACTTAGCGCCACCACAGCATCACACTCAGCACCACCACAACATCACTCAGGAACACCACAGCATCACTCAGTACCACCACAGCATCACTCAGCGCAACCACAGCATCACTCAGCACCACCACAGCATCACGCAGGAACACCACAGCATCACTCAGTACCACCACAGCATCACTATGCGCTACCACAGCATCACTCAGCGCCACCACAGCATCACTCAGCACCACCACAGCATCACTCAGGGGCACCACAACATCAATCAGCGCCACAACAACATCACTCAGCGCCACCACAGCATCGCTCTACGCCACCACAGCAACACTCAGCAACACCACAGCATCACTCAGCACCACCACAGCATCACTCAGCGACACCACATTATCGCTCAGGGCCAAGACTGCATCACTCAACAACACCACAGCACCACAACAGCCTCACTCAGCACCACCACAGCATCAGTCAGCACCACCACAGCATCAGTCAGCACCACCATATCATCACACAGCACCACCACAGCATCACTCAGGGCCACCACAGCATCACTCACCTTCACCACAGCATCACTCAGCACCACCATAGCATCACTCAGGAACACCACAGCATCACTCAGTACGACCACAGCATCACTATATGCTACCACAGCATCACTCTGCAGCGCCACAGCATCAATCAGCATCGCCACAGCATCAGTCAGCACTACCACAGCATCACTCAGGACCACCACAGCATCACTCAGGGCCAGCACAGCATCACTCAACGCCACCACAGCATAACTCAGGGCCAGCACAGCATCACTCAACAACACCACAGCATCACTCAGTGCTTCTTGCACTTTTTAATTACAACTTCTCACCATGCTGTGATGGAGCGGGTAAAATAAAAAAATTTAGTATACCCAAACCATTTATATATGTTTATATTAAAACGATTAAAGAATTAATTCTAATGAATAATAGTGTGTTGTGATTGAATTAACCAACCTAATTAACCAAGAGAATACACATGGGGAAGCAGTTGCATGGCTAAAATAATAAGTGAACTAAGTTTGTACGCATATTAAATTTATATGTTTAGCTTAAGCAGTGTTAATGTGATTTGCGCTTAAATAAACCAGCATTAACGGGCTTAAAATGTTGCATATGGCTAGATAAATGCATACACATAAGGGTATTAGTGAGGGAATAACATTGTTTAATTCATTTCTATGTATTAATTGCGATTTGTGTTTCTTTAACTTAAGTTGACTATTTCGGCCTACTAAAAGATGGCTGCCGACTGAATCCACACTAAAGTACATGACCTCATGCAATTAGCAATGGAGGAAGGCGCCTGCACTGACTACGTTGTGTCCTCTCCTTGAACCTCCGAACCAGGTTCATGAAGACTACTCTGGGCAAGATGCCAATGTCCCTGAACATGGACGAAATGTTGCCATCTGGGAACCAAAGCTACCTATTCACAATAGACTAATACTTTCCCGACCTGGGAACGACTTTCCCATGCGCTTAGTTGATTCATCATCCGTATGTGAAACTTTGAAAATGTTTCTTAAAATATTAGGACGGGGCTGAATTCAGCCAATCAACGCCCTGGAAATAAAGAAAATGTTACTTGTATATGTAAAATTTGGTATAAATATTGGTAGTCTAGAGAGGAAATTAGGTTACCACCCAAAGAGCTTGAGACGCACCCTGATCGATGCTACTCTATGCGGCACTCCATGCTGACAGCAGAGGACGGGACGTTAGAATCTCTGATGAATTTCTGAGGACCAGTTTCTGACTTAGAGAACGACAATTAGCCAGAATAGGTAATTATGACAAAAGATAATATCGCATTGTTAGGATTTTAACCTGCAAATTTAATTAGATAAAGAAAATCATTGTTTGAAGAACTGTGTCGGGTGGTTATTATTATAATATTTTTTTTGTAATGTGTTATTGATTAATACCAGAGTTAAGCATTGCATCAAATTTCCATAACAACTAAATGATCTATTCGACCTCCCGGATGGAGGAACCGTTAGAGTAAGTCCATAGATGTGTTTTTCCTCTATCAAAAGTGAATAGCTGCAGTTCGGGAACGGGATATCTCTCCTCTGTAAGGCACGGATGGGTTTGATGAGAACGAATGTTGGTGTTATGGGCCCCACCAGCGTGTGATGTGTGTATGTGAGTGTGACTGAGGAGTCATTCTGTCCGTGGAAGCAGGAGGAGATTTTGTGTTCTGAACTGCACCAGCTGCACAGCAGCCACACTACTCTACTGCACAGCTTAGAAACATTGGCAAAAACAATAGCTGTACCTAAACACTTATAAGGCCCCCCAATGCATAGCCGATAGGTCTCGCCTTTGGGACATCATAAGTGTTTAGTTATCCAGCACAATATCCTTGATTAAACAACATATATTATAGTGATTTGTAAAGCGCGCGATTACCAAGTAGGTGTCCTGGCGCTGTCCACTACTCCCTGATCCTAAAGGCAGAGTTATTTGCCGAACAACCAGGTCTTCAATGCTTTCCTGAAATGCAATAGGTTATCGATGCGTCTCAAGTGGAGCGGCAGTCCGTTCCAAAGCTTGGCTGCCCTGTGCGAAAAGCTACGTCCTCCCCAGCGGGCTTTTTTTATGACAGGGACCGTGATCAAACTGGCTTCTGACGAGCGAAGACGCCGGTCAGGAACATACCTTAAGAATCGTTTTGTAAGGTAGTCAGAACCATCTCCATTCAAGGCCTTGAACACCAAGCAAAGAGACTTAAACTGGACTCTACTTTTAATTGGAAGCCAGTGTAGGTCTCGGATGGCCTTTGATATGGGAGTAAATTTCGGGATGCCGGTTAGCAGTCTGGCAGCCGCATTCTGCAATAGCTGTAAACTGTGCAGCAGGTTTTCCTGAATATTCAGGTACAGACTATTGCAGTAATCCAACCTGGAAGTTACAAGTGCCATTACCACCGTTTGTCGGCATTCATAAGGTAGCAGGAACAAAATCTTTTTCAGCATTCTCAGGATAAAGCCCGTTTTAGAGGCTACCGCCTTAACCTGTAATGCCATGGTAAGTTCGTCGTCCACCACCATCCCGAGATTTTTTACTTTGTTGACCGGGCTAGGGAGGGCCCCCAGTTCCTGCGGCCACCATAATGGGGTCCAGAAACTAGGGTTGATCCCAAACAGCATGACCTCGGTCTTGTTTGAGTTCAGCCTAAGGCAGTTGCTAGCCATCCAGTGGGCCACATCCGACATACAGGCCTGGAAATTGTGGTCTATCCCCAATTCACAGCCAGGAAGTAGAGACACAACTATTTGCGTGTCATCCGCGTACGAGGTGACACTGAAACCGTGGCATCTGATAATGGGAGCAAGGGAGGACACGTAAATATTAAACAAGGTGGGACTCAGTGAGCACCCTTGCGGGGCCCCGCAGGGTAAAGAAAAAGGTAGGGAAGAAAAATTTCCTAAGGCAACTGTTTGGCTCCGCTCGGAAAGAAAGGAATTTAGCACATCAAGTGTTGCATAGCTAAACACATAAGGTCCCAAAAGCGAGACCTATTGGCTATGCCAATGCTTGTTTAAATCTACCACTTGCCTGCTCTAAAATGTTGGCATGTATGTAAAACTTTGTTTGCAAGTCCTAAATTTAGCAGAAACAAGCTAAAAATATTTTTTAAATGCAAATTTTTAAAAAGAAGAATGTGTAGGATTGGGGAGGGTTGAAGGGAAGTGATATTCCATTGCAGAGCTTCCTATCAGCCCCTTAACTTGTCTTTCTTATATCTTCTGCCAGTCCAAGTTTTATAGCCAATGCCACATTGCATTTTGGATTTTTTTATGGCTATTTTATTGTGAGGGCTATTTCTAATATTTATCTCATTACATGGACATAAGTGCTTTGTTATGCTCACAATATGTCGTTCAACGTGTCACATTTAAGGCATTGAAACGTTACATCTAAGCACACCAAAACCATGGAAATGTCAACATAGTCAAACTCAAAACTTGACAGTTGTGCTGCAGAGACACTATTGAATGACAAGGTTTTCACGACCGGTCAAAACAGAAATAATTATATGGACGTCATTCAGGACTCATCGCGATTCAAACTGTGAGTGAGAAGCTCATCGCGCAATAAGACAGACCACACCAAATTTTGACTTAGCAAAAAAGGTCACTTTATTAGGACAGGTAACTAAGAACCACTTATTGAGACAATATAAATATTATCAAATTGCTTCCCAAACATTTTGCCACAAACAATTCCAAAAATACCCCAACCAAAATTTACCATAAATTACCCCATGTACTGCCCCAATGGCATCATTTCCTTTTTGACCATTTTGGTTTACCTGTCCAGCTTTTCTTCCACCCTCCCCCCGCCCCAGAGGGAAGGATAAGCCCGCTCCAGACTATCCAAACCCTCAAAAAACCGCATGAAAGAAACACACATGAAATGAAACAAAATGTCACCTGTCCTAAACGTGACTTAAGATCAAAAAATTCATTTATATATATATATATATATATATTTTTTTTTTTTTATGTTTTAGTAATATTTTTTTTTTTTATGTTTTATTATTATTATTTTTTTTTTTTACAGAAAAAGAGGGTGGGAGGGAGGGTCACAAAAAACGACCGTCTCTCTGCCTCAGCGCTCGTTTCCCGCCTCACCGCCTCTCCCGGGTGAAAAACCTAAGCCCCGCCCCCTACCTAACTCGTGATTCGCTGCGTGGTCTGTACCATCGCGCGAACCTTCCCAGGGGGACACCCGGCTCGCGCCGCGGTCCCCCCGGGTCCCAGTGTCAGCAATATTGTCTTATGTAAAGCTATTATACGAATAATGGTGTTTGGAAGTGCCACACAGTTTGACCAAGTTTTAGCATTTGCACTCTAAGATGGCCCCTTTGTTTTGCCATGTTTCTACGTAGGACGTAGGACCTGCCTCAGGGCCCCTTTTTTATTTCCACAATCCAGATTTGGCCTATGTGCGCCTAGTACTTTGCCTTCCGCGGCAAATTCGGACTGCAGCTGTTGTGCAGAAACCTCTGAGGCTGGCGGAGCAGCGTTACTTTGCAGAAGTGTTGTGGCCAGCGGAGTGAGGTAAGCGGACCCCGGCGGTATCATAGAGGGAGACCCCCTCCTCACTACAGAGAACTAGGGGACAGACGCGAGGGGAAGGAGGTGTGGTTAATAGTATAAACAGTTGATGCATTATTGGAGCATGCTGTCAGTCAGAATACAACTTTAGTAATGGTAGCTTCGAGACTGGCACCAATCCAGAAGTCTATGGAACGATTTACCCCTTGCGTTACAGACTGTCCTTTGCCGCACATGCCAATAGAGCCGATTCAGGCGGGCGGATCACGATTTCTATTTAAAGCCAATATGGCAATGTTTTTTATTTTTTATTTTGCAGGCTACGCCTAAAACTGCCTCTGTTTCAATATACCTCATGGGGAAAATATATTCAGCTTCTAATAAAGGAGAATTGGTGTTCATGTTCCAAATTCAGATCCTTATAGTGCTGGGCTAGCACATTTGTTCATCCCTATGTTGTCAGTAATATAAGTATTTATTTTATTTAATGCATTTTTATATAGCGCGGACTTTACCCGAAGGTGTCGGAGCGCTGTACAATAGAACCAGTTACGTTACATGAGAGTAATGTTACAAAATAAACCGTTACAAAAATATACAGAAGAGGTAGGGTAAAACCATGGAAGGCAATAACACAATATCAAATACAGCAAGCAAGGGTGAGGAATGTACAAGAAAATATTAAAAATTTACAATGATGAACGGACTTCCTAGAGGGGTCTGAGAATGAAGGCATTAGTTCTGACAGTGTCTTTGGAAGAGAAGAGATTTGAGGTCAGCTTTGAAGATCCGTATAGAGGTGGTGGCACGGAGCAATGGTGGAAGCGAGTTCCAGATTCGTACCGCATTACCTGAGCACGATTGAGCCATCGATCTTGCCATCGATCTTTCCCATTTGAAGGAGGGGGGGGGGGGGGGGGGGGGGGGTCAAGCAGAAACTTTTCCGCATTCCGAGAAGGTGTCGAGCCTCCAGACATTTTCAGTTTATTCGCCAGGTAAGGAGGGGAGGAAGTGTGCAACTGTACCACTGAGTTGTTATACCTGTTATCGGGGCACCTCCGGACGGTTAAGTTTATGGTTATAATGTTACATACTATAGACTCTCTGCAGCATATGGTGGCAGACTAAACATTAAACTACTTCAACAATGCCATTAGCAGAAGCTAAGAGTTTCGTTGCTCTATAATTGCAGCATACGAGGCTCGCTGAATCTATGTATTAGCTAGAATTTACCTTTATAAAATGTTCCATGGGCAGTTATAACCACTGCTAACTCGCCCATTCAGTTGAGAAAGATGTTGTGGATATGAGAAGATATAGCTATAATTACATTTAGTGTATACAAACAAATGCATATTGCTGTAACCAAAGAGTTTGTTAGGGCAGTTGCTCCTGTAAAAACCAAGTGAATGGCAAATGTGTAGGGTGTTTCTTTGCTCTCTGAGGGGAACGCATGTACGATATAGTCATTATTTATTGTGTTCATTCGTGAAAACATCAATTGCTATGATCTGGAACTATCTCGCTGCCTCTAACTATGACACTGGCTTCCCATGCAGTGGCAACAGAACAGTTGCAGGAGGGCTTAATACCTCCATGAATGACGTTGTACAGATTAACAAAACAAAGAAATCTTGGAGATCTCACAGAGTTTGCTAGGTCCAGGCCATTTTCTGTAAATCCATTAGATGTGCACTTCGGCTGCAATCAAACTTTCATATATAGCATATCTTGCAACTGTACACATCAAGCTGTGCCACTCTAGGGTGGTTTATGCTTGACAATTGGTCCGCTGTCAAGTGAAAATACACGTTTCAAATGCTGCAGCAGCCTCAGGTTGTATGATATTAGTGTGATCTCTCAGGGAGGCTAGTGCCTCAAATATAGGCCCATCAGCCAGTGCCCTCCTGCATGCCTTTCCAATCAGACCCTAGGTAACAGGCATTGGAGGGCTGGATTGGCTGAAGGGGGTGAGGTATCCGTAACACTGCCAGGATCTGCTAAATGACTAACTCCAGAATTTTGATGTGGTGTATCGACAAACGTGAATAGGCAAATTGGGTTAGCTTTAGACTTTGTGTGCTCGGCGCCATGAAGGTAAGGCATATATTCAGGTAGCCTGATTAAATAGTAGTGTAGTCATTTACTTTTTTCTGTTATGTTATACATATTGATAGAGTGCACGATCATAACATGGGTATCCTGGCGCTGAATCTATCCAAACGAAGGTCCTAGTGGGACTACTTGTAAAGCCAGGTTTTCAGCTTCTAGTCGAATTCAAGAAGTCAGAAGGAAGCTCTTTGTCGTAGGTAAATGACGTTCAAATGTAGCCAGGTAGTAGCTTCCAAGAATGTAGTTTATTAATCAAGTTCCAAGTAAAGTAGAAGGTAGATGAGATGGTAAGTAAGATAGTAAATGGCCCCACCAAGAGCAGCCTCCCTGCTGCTCAGCCTGCATTCATCAACTGACACTCCACGCATCAGCAGGCACCCAAGCATTCCGTGACATCACCACACGTTCCAACACTCATCCTGGCTGAGCAGTAGGGAAGAAGAGAATAAAGACACAGAGCGAGAACAATCAAGACACAACATAACAAAAGCAAAGAGCAAGGACATATGATAAGAATTCTATAAACAGCATTTACAGCATATCTGAAAGGATGCAAAAGTCATTAAATGCATTAACACTTCAAATAATAAATCTTTCCGAAGTGATAAGGACAATAAGTGATAAAGAAACATGAAATCACGGAAGGAGTAATAACTGCAATAAAACATGAAAAGAAAAGGCACTACATTGCTAAAATCATAAGTGAATAAATTATGAAACAGCAATAAGACACCAAACAAATGACATTGAAATCACACTCCACTATCCCTTTTCCTCACAAGAGAAGGGAAGGAATTAATACACATAACATTGTACGTGTGACATGAACTACCGTTTAAAGGCAACATACGTAACACTCTTGAACACCTGACGTCTCGGGCACTCATGCAAACTATGCCCAGGCATAACTTCACGTCACCAGCAATGCACACAGTACACCGTAGATACTAAAGCAAACAACCCAAAAGCGCAACAAAATAACACTGTAAGCCTGATAACACGAAAGTGTCTCAGGTAAACCACAATACAATTCTAGGGAAGGCAACCCTATAGCGCGTAAGATGCGCTGTAAACCTGATTAGACGAAAAGTCTCAGAACACATACACTTCGCAATAAACTCATTAACATATACACTAAACAGTGCACCTGACAGGCCAAAGTGTCTCAGGCAAGATACTTGAGTACACAACCCTTCACACAGCACAGGGATATAAGCAGTAAACCCTGATATCAAGCAAACATTAATAAGCAGACCCTTACGAAATTCAGCACTCACATGCAGTAAAACAGAAGTAGGCTAGAAATCAAAAATAAATTCACTAAAACTCAGCACAACATGGACTGAACCACACATAGAAGAATAAGGCGTGTAGGATAGCCAACCGAGCACTGCACGAAATAACACGTGGCATAAGTAACAACACTTGAAATAAAACCTGAAAAAAAAAAACACGGCAAAAGCTTCAACAGCAACATGCTCAAAGCAAAATAAGGTGAGTGGTCTAGAAAGAGCAAAATAATACAACTTAAGCACACACTTGAAGGCAAACAACACGACCTTGTGACCCCAACATGACCTTCAAAGGTAGAGAAGAATTCATGTTACATTTCATGTGACCGGAGAGAATGTGAAATGCCGGCATCAACAGAAAACTCACTAAAAAAACATTACTCAGTTCCAAGGTCCAAGACCGGTATACAGTGTGAAATAAAACTGATGAGCGATGCCTCACCCGAACTCCATGTGGAAGAATACGTGGAACAATATTACCACTAATGTCCACATATCTACTAAAGTCCACATGCAGAAAACAATTCTATGTCAGGACCGGAGGCCCCGATTATGCTTCTCAATTTTCTTTACTGAAAATTCTCAGCAGCCAATCATGTAAAGTAAAACAAATAAATAAACTACAATACCCATCAACACCAGTGGGTATCACGTGACAACCATAGAGAAGACCCTATATAAGGCATACAAGAGAATACCATATCCTCTTTCTTTGCTGCTCCGCAGCCAGTTAAGTGCATTACTTTCTCATTTTCTTCCATTCATTGCGCTATGTTGCTCTTTTGATACGCTTGCCCTTATTTGTTATAAGTGTTACGTTTACATTTCCATGGCAGAGTTTACATTTCCATTTCCGATGCGCTTCTCGCGCTCCTCCGTTACCGGTTGTATTGCCTCTTACTAGTTTTGGTGCCGTTGCATTGACGCGCTGTTCCCGCTTCTTTGTTTCCTTTGATGCCGCTTTGGGAGCGCGTTTCGCCTCCCGGACCGGGTGCTGTGCGCCCGTGTTCAAGATTTGTGGAGCGGGAGAAGGAGGTGGGGACGCGCGTCCTTTGGACGCGTAGTCCTCTTTCTGGAGCAATTATTGGGCCGTTCCGCGCATGCGCGGCGGCCATTTTGAATCCTATTACGGTGATTTTTACAGTTTTTCCACATCAAACGATTTTCGGATTCTCTCAGAGCGCAGGGGCAGCACTGCCAGTGCCCTTTACCCACCAGTTGTCTCCAGACCTCCTTTTTGACGCTCAGGCTTAATATTGATGTGCCTTGGGCTGTATACTTACGCATAGGCTCTGCCTAGAGTGGGTTCATAGGCAAGCCCTCCCTCCACATTCAAACAGTGAAAGTACACAGTATTTTTCTTGCATATTTGTACTGCTGTGGCTTGCTTGGGGTTTACCACTCCCCCTTATTTCATTACTGTCTGCTCCTCGTTCCATCAGGGTCTCCTCTTTTTGCGCAGACAGTGGTTATTTGCTCCGTGCTTATCCTCTGGTGGGTTTATCTGTCACTACTCCAGTGACATAATGTCTGACTATTATTATGAAGAGGATTATTATGAAGAGGACCCTTCAGGGTCATTGGAGCATGAGCTCGTAGAGGCTCTTGATGCAGGAGTCCAGCACTCTGTCAATAAAGCCATGGTCAAGGCTATTGAGCCTTTAAAGCGCCATTTGTGTAATTATGCCCTACAACAGGGTTGGCTTCCTGGGTCTACGTCACGTTCTTCTGCTGGCAAAAGTTCTAAGAATCCGCACTCTTCGGATTTTGCCAAATAGGCTAAAAACCTTTTCACTGACTACTCTTATGGTTGTTCTTCTAAGGACGCTTCTTCTAGTTCGCCCCTCAGAGATGATGGAAATTCCTCATCTGATGTGCCCTCCGAGCCAGAGGCTTCTCCTCCCCCAACGAAGAAGAAACGCAAAGAACGTTTTGTCGATGCTCCCACACATCCACAGTTACTACCCTTTGAGCCCACTGCAATTGTCCATCCAAACTCCTCGTCTTGGCTTCCCTCTACGGAGGTTGCTGAATATGTGCAGTCCCACCTGCGTCAAGCTTTTCCACAGGATGTCCGTGCACGCTTATGTTCCGAATGCCCCAGACCTGATTTGGCAGACAAGGTCGCGGACACTCCGGAAGTGGATCCCTCTATGCTCACCTATTTGAAAAAATATACCAAAGATCCCAAAAAGGGAATCGACCGGGCATGGCGTTCCTGCCAGGAGAAATTGCTCAATTTGACTGGTCCCCTTACCAAAATTTTAGATTTGGGATTCAAGTCTAAAGCTTCAGGCCAAATTATTGACCCTGACGACCTGATACGCTGGGCTCAACGAGCCATTTGTCAGTTCGGCAATGCAAATTGTGCCATGTCCTGTGAGCGCCGCCGCTCTATTCGGTTGAAACTGGACCCCAAGTTGGCGGAATTGTCAACCTCTGAGGCTGGTCCTTTGGCACAAGGCCTGCTTTTTGGACAGCCATTTTTAAAAGAACTAACTAAGTTTGTCGCTACATTCAGCGGCCTTGATAAGGCACAGGGTTCACTAAAGCGGGCTTTTCGCCCGGTTTTTGGCCGGGCCGGACGACATCGGGGACGGTCGTTCGGCTGCGGTTATCAACAAGGCGCCCAGCGGGGATATAATACCACCCGTGGCAAATTTCAAGACTCATCCTCCTTCTATCCAACGCGTTGTTCCCGCAACAACAACCGGAAAGGTCGTTATGGAGGTAACCAGGGAGGTCAACGTGATGCTTCCACCTCAGGTGAGCCTAATTCCTTTTCCGAAGTTCAATTGGGGGGCAGAATCCGATTTATTTATTTATTTTTTCTTCTTTTTTTTTTTTTCTTTTTTTTTCTCTCTCCACAATTGTCAAAAAATCTCGCAGGATGCGTGGATCCTGGAATCAGTACAGGGTTACAAGATAGAGTTTTTTCATTCCCCCTCTCAGTCTCTCCCTCCTCGCCCACTGATTTTTTCCCTTCAAGATCAAAATTTCATTTCCAGCGAAATCGAATCTCTTCTTCAAAAAGGAGCCATAGAGCGTACGGATCGCCATCCTCAGGGTTTCGTCAGCAATGTTTTCCTCGTTCAGAAGAACGGGGGTGGATCCAGGCTTGTTTTAAATCTCAAGGATTTCAATGGATGGGTGGTATAATCGTCAAGATGGAGGGAATCCATCTTCTCCGCGATCTTCTTCAGGAAGGGGACTGGATTGTCCGATTGGATCTAAAAGATGCCTATCTATCAGTGCCCATTTACGGACCTCATCGTCGTTTTCTTCAATTCCATTGGCAGGGAATTTGGTACGAGTACAAAGTCCTTCCTTTCGGCCTCTCGTCAGCACCCTGGTGCTTCACGAAACTTCTGAGGCCTGTAGTCGAGCTTCTTCGAGCCCGGGGGGTTCGCCTCATCATTTATTTGGACGATATTCTCATCATGGGTCGGAGTCCTCCTCTAGTCATGGAACATCTTGCTTGGACGGTAGATCTGTTGCAGAATCTGGGCTTCTTGGTCAACCCTCAAATTGGTGTTGATTCCATCTCAGTCTGTCGAGTTCCTGGGCTTTCTTGTAGACTCCCTCACTTGTCAACTCCTCTTGCCCGATCAGATCAATCAAGAGAGAGTTGAGGTTGATTTTGCACAGGCAGATTGTGTCCTTGAGATCGGTAGCCCGGATTGTCGGCTTGTTAGCTTCCTCTATCCAAGCGATCTTCCTGGGTCCCCTTCATTACCGAGCACTTCAACGACTCAAGATCCGTCATCTCCAGAAAGGCCTCAAGTATTCCGATCAGATTCCTCTCACAGAGGAGGCGAGGTGGAAGATGTTATGGTGGCTAGAGCACATGGAGTCTTGGAACGGTGGAGCCCTATTCGGAACAACTCCGGAAGTGGTGATCGAATCCGATGCCAGTCGGTGGGGTTGGGGAGCCCGTTGCGGTCCGGTGTCCACGGGTGGTCGGTGGTCTCCGGAAGAATTAAATCTCCACATAAATTGCCTGGAACTCCTGGCGGGTTCCTTTGCAATTCGCTGCCTTTCTCCTCGTCAGACAAATTGTTGCATTCTTCTCCGCATGGACAATGTGTCAGCGGTTCGTTATGTGAACAAGTTGGGCGGGACTCGGTCCCGTCTTCTGGTGGAGATTGCCAAGGACTTTTGGCATTTTTGCCTTCAGAACAAACTGTTTGTGGTGGCGGAGTATCTTCCCGGGTGCACCAACCAAGTTGCCGATTGGAATTCCCGTCATCTGCGGGATTTCAGCGATTGGAGGCTTCATCCTCGAGTGTTCCGGTGGTTGATACACATATGGGGTCCTTGTCAGATCGATCTTTTTGCCTCCCGACTCAACACGCAACTTCCAACATTCTTCAGCTGGCGTCCCGACCCGGAGGCTCTTGCAATGGTTGCTTTTCTTCAGGTGTGGCCTCCGTCTCTATGTTATGCGTTTCCTCCGTTTGTAATGATTCCCAGGGTCTTGGCCCGAACCAAATGTTATCAGTCGGAGCTGATTCTAGTCACTCCTCTGTGGCGGGCTCAGCCGTGGTTCCCAGTACTTCTGGAAATGTTATGTGCGGTTCCCCTTCGGTGGAATCTGTTGTTAGACCCTCTCAAGTCCCCTCACCCTCTGATAACATCCGGCCAACTCTTGCTAGTCGCGTGGCGAATTTCGGGGAACACTGGAAAGTCCCATGCCTTTTGCGAGTCGCTGCCCGATTTATCAGTGAAGCTTGGTCACCCAACACTCACAAGCCTGGAAACGATGGTGTGATTGGTGCTCTCAACGGGAGGTGGATCCCGCTTCGGCGGATGTCTCGCTGTTAGTGAATTTTCTGGCTTCCCTTGCTGCTTCCGGCCTCGCCTATCGCACTGTCAATAATTTCCGGTCAGCTATTTCTGCGGGTCATGTACCAATTGATGGCAAACCGATTGGTGAACACCCTTTATTGGGTAACTGCTCAGGGGTATTCGGTTGGTGAAACCACCTTCCTCTAAGTATTCGGAGCTTTGGGATGTTTCCACTGTTTTGCGTTTCTTGGACGCCTGGCCAGATAATCATTTTCTGTCTCGCAAACCACTTTCTGCTAAGTTAACTATGCTACTTTGTCTAGTGTCCTGCAAGCGAGTATCCGATATCCGCGCTCTTGACCTCGCGGGTCGTAGATATTCTCCGGAGGGTGTCACTTTCTTGATCACCAAACGCACTAAATGTAACATCTCCTCTGTCACCTATCCCATGTTTCCTGATAATCCTAAACTTTGTGTGGTACAATGTATTCGGGATTATGAGGTAAGTACTTCAGGCTTTTGTCAAGATATGGGGGGTCAATTGTTGATAGCTTTACAGAAACCTTTTCACCCAGTGACCCCAGCTACCCTAGCAAGATGGGTGCGTTGGCTCATGGGTGAAGCTGGTATTGATGTTTCAAGATTTGGTGCTCATTCTGCTCGTTGTGCTATGGCATCTAAAGCCTTTTCTGTAGGTGTCAGTTTGTTAGACATTATGAATGCAGCAGATTGGTCATCTGATTCTACATTTAAAACTTATTATTATAAACCGATTGTAAATATTGCATCTGTTGTGGTGGCGCAGCTTTGAACAAGCATGATCGGAGCCTCCGGTCCTGACATAGAATTCAAAATTTGCGAACATACGTGACAAGAATTTTCAATTCTATTAAGGACACGGAGGCGAGGATTATCCCTCCCTTGATTCTGTATTTTATTATGTTATATTTCTGCTTTTTTGGCTGTATATATTGCATTCTATGCTCCTACTGTTTTCTACCCTTCCCATTGTTATTATCTGTGCCTCTTACTGGGAGTGTGGTATTACGGCTTGTCTTTCCATTTCAGGTTCTGATCTCAAATGAGTTGCTACTCTTCCTCGCTTATGGATTTTGTTTTACGTCTCTTCGTGAGAAGCTGTTCCATTGAAGCTGCCTTCAAGTCTCGTCCCTGCCCGTTGGCTGATGGATTTCCTTCCATGTTGGGTTCTGCCTTTCAGCTGTTTTCGGACGTCACCATGTGTTTTGATTACTCTTGGACTTAACTGTTTATTTTTTTTCCTACAAAGAAAGAGGATATGGTATTCTCTTGTATGCCTTATATAGGGTCTTCTCTATGGTTGTCACGTGATACCCACTGGTGTTTATGGGTATTGTAGTTTATTTATTTGTTTTACTATACATGATTGGCTGCTGAGAATTTTCAGTAAAGAAAATTGAGAAGCATAATCCTCGCCTCCGTGTCCTTAATAGAATTGAAAATTCTTGTCACGTATGTTCGCAAATTTTGAATTGTCCATCGTCATGGTAATGTGATCGTCGCATTGCCGGCAGCCACCGCAGCTCTCCACATCTTGCTTTCCTGACATGCAACCACAGGCATGCAAGATGGCCACACTTTCGTGACGCTGAGCCGGATGGCTCTCTGCACCAAAAAGCAGCATAGCGTCCCACAGCAGCGAGCAAGCTGCGTGCCACCAACATCGTCAGAAGGGACCTCACGAGTTGAAGAGAGGCTCGCGCTGAAACAATGGGTGGTCGCGGAGACCCGTGCGCAGCCCAACGGACTACCGGTGAGTGTGTTCAGAATGAGGTGATGTGTGCGCGCTCTGTTCACGCAGACTGTGGCAGATTCAAATGCCGGTTAAGGTAACGGCAAACAACGATCAAAAAACACAGTAAAAGAGGAACTCGCCAAAAACGAGTAGAAACTCTCTGTGCCACACCAAAACCAGTCTGAGCCAGTCTAGTCTAGAATCACGGAGGATTTGTTTGAGTGCAGCTCCTAACGCGATGGCAAAGGCTTGACGGGCGCGCAGGCAATTCAAATGCCGCATAGGGTAACGGCCATCTTCAGTAATTGCCCAGCCAAGTGTAATATATTCGCTACAGTCTACTTTCAGATCTCACTTTAAGTTGATTGTAAATGCTTGCCCCAAAACGCGCAATATACAATAAAAAGGAAGTCAGTCTCCAAAGCATAAAGGTTAGCGCACAAATGATGTTTACAGCAGAATGTGATAAGAAGGTAAAACGCCCTGAGCAGGCCTTCCAGGTGGAGAAGTACACTGGTGGGGCAATAAGAGTGTTCTTTACCTTCAGGTTTCAAGCTTCTTTAACAGATATTTCTTAAGCAGTTTCCAGTAGGACAGTTCATCAGTTTCCTTTGTAGCAAGATCCAGGTCTCCACAGTAGTTTCAGAAGTAAATTGGATTCCAACACACGCAGGTTCGTAATCCAAAACGTCGCCAAAATGTCGTAGGTAAATGAAGTTCAAATGTAGCCAGGTAGTAGGTTCCAAGAATGTAGTTTATTAATCCAGTTCCAAGTAAAGTAGAAGGTAGATGAGATAGTATGTAAGATAGTAAATGGCCCCACCAGTAGCAGCCTCCCTGCTGCTCAGCCTGCATTCATCAACTGACACTCCACGCATCAGCAGGCACCTAAGCATTCCGTGACATCGCCACACGTTCCAACACTCATCCTGGCTGAGCAGTAGGGAAGAAGAGAATAAAGACACAGAGAGAGAACAATCAAGACACAACACTCTTCTGTGTAGCAGCAGGTCGTTCCACGCTCTAGGAGCGATGTAGGAGACGACTCGACTGCTGGATCTGGTTTTCTGTAAGAGTGTAATGTGTGCAAGTAGGAGCCGAGCCTGGATGAGCAGGGATGTCTGGAAGGTTTGTGAAAGCAGATAGAATTTTTGGGATATGCTGGACCATTGTTATGTAGTTCCTTGAAACTGTGGGTTAAGAGTTTGATTTGTGCTTGTTGGTGTAGGGGGAGCCAGTGGTGCCTCTTCAGGTGCAGTGTTATGTCGGTGCGGTGTAGGAGGTTGAGAGTGATTCTGGCCGCCAAGTTCTGAATAGTCTGCAGCCTTCTGGTGAGTTTTTTTTGTTGGTCCGAGCACAAAGGTTGTTCCCAAAGTCCAGCTTGCTTGTGAAGAGTGTCTGCATGATGGTTTTCTGGGTGCTGATTGGGATCCAGTTGAAAATCTTCCTCAGCATCTTCAGGGTATGGAAGCGTGAGGCAGTGACAGTGTTGACTTGGGCGGTCCTGTCGAGTTTGCTGTTGATGACAATCCCAAATTTATTGGTGTGGGTGTGTGTCGGTCCTAGCTCTGTTGGCCACCAGGTAAAGTCCCACAGTGAAGTGCAGTTCCTGAAAATCACAATTGTGGTCATGTCAGTTCTCCGCTTCAGACGGTTGGTCTTCATCATGTACACGGTTCCTATTATGCAGGCATTGAACTTGATCTGGGTACTGGACGTTTTGTCTTTGAAGGAGAGAATGAGTTGTGTGTTTTTGGCATAGGAGAGGATGTTGATGTGAGAGTAGATGATGCTGACGAGGGGGATCATGTATGCATTTAAGAGGGTCGTGCTCAGGGAGGATCATTGCGGAACTCCACAGATGAGGTCAAAGGTATCCGAGGTGTATGGTTCCAAGCTGACTGACTGGGTCCTTCCAGTCATAATGGATCAAATCCATCTGAGTGCATAACTTTAGATTCCAATGTCGTGTAGGCGGTGGATGAAGATAGGTGGGGGACCATGTCAAACGCTGAGGAGCTGTCCTGGAGGACGAGGGTCGCTTTGTCTCCTTCATTCAGAGTCATTCGAATGTCATCCATGGCAGCAATGAGGGTAGTTTTTCTGCTGTGGTTTGGCCTGAAACCCAGACTGAGTGGTGTTGTGGAGTTGGTGGTCTTTGAGGTATTCAGTGAAGAGTCTGTTGATGATTTTCTCTAACTTTGACTGGGAATGATCTGTAGTTGGTGAGCGTTGTAGGGTCAGCGGAGGGTTTCTTCAGCAATGGGAGGGCAGTTGCGTTTTTCCACATCTGAGAGTGTTGCGGAAGAAGTGGAGGCATTTAGAATGGATGTGAGCATGGCGCTGATGGGTTCAACTCCACTGGAGTAGGCTTGGTGGGAGGATGGGCCCGATAGAGCCCCTGAGGGGATGGGCTTCATGGTGGTAGCAATTTCTTGTGTGATGATGACGGGCCATGTGGTTAGCATAGGTTCTTTGGATAAGATCGGTATGCATTTGGCATAGTCTGTCAGGTCCGGTTGCATGTTGAAGGTGTTGTATATGGCAGTGATTTTGTTGCTGAACAATTGAGAGAGGTTGCAGAGGTCCTGAGAGAGTAGTGATTTGAGTTGGAGGCGGCTGCTGGTAAGGTAAAGTCCTTCAGGTTAGCACAGATTTCTTTGTTTCTATTGATGCGGTCTGCCAGAGCGGCACTTGTAGTGGCCCACCTGATTTGGTGGTAGCGTCTCAGGGAGGATTTGAACATGCTTCTGTCTGTATTGTCTGTCTAGATCATTCTCCATTTGAGCTCCTGTTATTCGCAGTTGCATCAGTATGACTTTCTCTGTGTGCCAACAGGTCTGGGGTCTAGATCTTGTTGTATTGCTGTATTTGAGGGGGCTAGGGAGCCGGTGCAGAAGGTGATCAAATTGTACAATTCTTGATGGCTTTGAGGAGCCTGTTGCTCTGTTTGTGGGTGTTGAGAGTACTGTTGTAGTCCTTGGCAGTGATGCTGTTCCAGTTTCGACCAGCCGTTCTGGCAGTGGTGCATATGCACTAAACCAAGAGGGGGATGCTGACCTTTACAAGGGGGAAGTCTGCCCAGGAGACTGGTTTAGACTCGTTGACTCTGATGTTTTTGAAGGTGGTGAATAAAGGGGTCCTGGAGGTGTCTGGCAATGTGGATAGCCCTTTATTCGTTCGGTCAGGGGCGTAACAAACGCCCCCGCAGCCCCCGCGGTGCGGGGGGGCCCCCAGTCTTCGGTAGGTGAAGGGGGCCCCCTCAGCTCTGTGAGTGAAAAGGCTTCCTCTAGAAAGCAGGTGCAGCCTGCTCAGAGCTCCTCGCGCTGACCCAGGGCTGAACTGAAGAGAAACAAAGTAACAAGTTACATTGTTTCTCTTCAGTCAGAGCCCGGCCGGAAAAAGGATGGGGCCCCGCACTCTTCAGAAACACCGGGGCTTTCAGGGAGAGAGGTTAGACTTGTAAAGAGCAGGACAGATAACATTCTGCAGGTTGTCGGTAAGTCTAGCAGTTTTAATTTTGAGTTTTCATTGTGAGCTCCTTCAAAAAACATGCTATGTTGTGGGTTGATAACAAATGCCTAATATGTTTTAAAATGCTGCATTTACATTTCTACAGATAGGTTATCTGGGACTTTAATTAGTCCCAGCTGTAAATATCCTCCTGTCGCTGACCCTTTTCTTTGTCTCACACCACTAACAAGTGCAGGATATGTTACCTCCTGCCAGGCCCGGTTCTAGAGGGTGGGGTGGGCCGGGTGGGCCAGGCCCACCCAAACATGAGCCTGGCCCACCCAAACATGAGCCATGGCCCTCCCAGTGAATCTGCCACCGATGTACAACTACAATAAAAACTGTGCAGATAACTGGTGATTTACGATCCTGCTGCAGAGTAACCATTTGTCTGTTGGTAGTTTTTAAATGCTGATAAACTGAATTTTATGGGAATAGCTCAGTGGGTTACTACCTCTGTCACAGATATCCTTGTGTTACTTGCAGTTCAGAAGTTACTATCCTAACATAGGACAGTGACCTATGAACTGTCTTTAAAGAGCTGCATACAAACTTCGCTTTTTTGTATTGTGATATAGTTAGAACTTCTCCATTCCTTCATTATTCTAATGTTGCCAAAAAGAGTTTGTTTGGGCAGTTATACATTTTTATCAGTAAAGCCAACCCCCAACCACTGGAGTACTCTTTAAATCCTGAGTTTGTGCTTCTCCAGTCCAAACCCCCATAAAATATATTGCCCACCAGTATGGATGACGTGATTTCTACACCTTGTAATCCTCATTGGCTTATGTGACATTCCCCATAGACTGATTTATTGTCTCTGTATAATGCGTGCTGTTATGTAAAGTACTGTGACACCCTAAACTCATATGAGTAGCGCTGTACAACAAATGGAATGGATATGAGAGAGGGGCAACGGAGAGATGAGGGACACAAGTGGAGGGTGGCAGTGAGGGAATCCGAGGAAGAGGTCATGGGGTGGGGAGCTACGGAGAGATGAGGGGCGCTGGTGGAGGGTGGCAGTGAGGGAGTCAGAGGAGGAGGTCACGGGGTGGGGGGAACTACAGAGAGATGAGGGGCACTAGTGGAGAGTGGTAGTGAGGGAAGCCGAGGAGGAGGTCCTGGAGTGGGGGTGGAGCTGCGGAAAGATGAGGGGCACTAGTGGAGGGTGGCAGTGAGGGAAAACGAGGAAGAGGTAATGGGGTGGGGAGCTACAGTGAGATGAGGAGCACTGGTGGAGGGTGGCAGTGAGGGAGTCAGAGGAGGTGGTCACGGGGTGGGGGGAACAGCAGAGTGATGAGGGGCACTAGTGGAGGGTGGCAGTGAGGGAATCCGAGGAGGAGGTCACAGGGTGGAGGGGAACTACAGAGAGATGAGGGGTACTGGTGGAGGGCGGCAGTGAAGAAATCTGAGGAGGAGGTCATGGGGTGGGGGGAACTACAGAGAGATGAGGGGCGCTGGTGGAGGGAGCAGTGAGGGAATCTGAGGAGGAGGTCATGGGGTGGGGGGTTATGTAGAAATGAGGGGCACTAGTGGAGGTTGGCAGTGAGGGAAGCGGAGGAGGAGGTCATGAGGTGGGGGAACTACAGAGAGCTGAGGGGCACTAGTGGGGGGTGGCAGTGAGGGAATCCAAAGAGGAGGTCACGGGTGGGGGGATCTACGGAGAGATGAGGGGTGCTGGTGGAGGGTGGCAGTGAAGGAATCTGAGGAGGAGGTTATGGGGGTGGGGGGAATTATGGAGAAATGAGGGGTACTGGTGGAGGGTGGCAGTGAGGGAATCTGAGGAGGAGGTCAGGGGTGGGGGGGAACTACAGAGAGATGAGGGGCACTGGTGGAGGGTGGCAGTGAGGTAATCCGAGGAGGAGGTCATGGGGCTCGGGGGGAATTACAGAGAGATGAGGGGCGCTGGTTGAGGGAGCAGTGAGGGAATCTGAGGAGGAGGTCATGGGGTGGGGGGGCTACAGAGAAATGAGAGGCACTAGTGAAGGATGGCAGCGAGGGAAGCCGAGGAGGAGGTCATGGGGTGGGGGGGAACTATAGAGAGATGAGGGGCACTAGTGGAGGGTGGCAGTGAAGGAATCTGATGAGGGGGTCATGGGGGGGAACTACAGAGAGATGAGGGGCACTGATGGAGGGTGGCAGGGAATCCGAGGAAGAGGTCATGGGGTGGGGGGAAATACGAAGCTATGAGGGGCGCTGGTGGAGGGTGGCAGTGAGGGAATCTGAGGAGGAGGTCATGGGGTGTGGGGGAGCTACAGAAAGATGGGGGAGACTGGTGGAGGGTGATAGTTAGGGAGTCTGAGGAGGAGGCAATGAGGGGGAGTGGCTATGGCGAGATGAAGGGTACTGTTGGAGGGTGGTAGTTAAGCTATCTACAGAGAAAGAGGTCAAAAAAGAGGTCAAAAAGACGTTTGCACCAGCAATAAAGCCGGCCCTGTCATGGCCTTTCTGTTTTCATTTATTTAATTAACAGTCAGGTGATTAGGACAACTGTGGAGCATACTTTATCATGCATGCTAATTATTTTTACTGCTATATTCAATGTTTCAAGTTTGAAGGTGATTTTACTATTGTTTTTTACGGGGAATAGTGAAAGTGGAACTGAATGGTTGCTGATATGGGGCTAGGGCCCAAGGTCAGGTGTGAGATAAGGTGTGATGGAGAAGGGTGGTAGAAAAGTGGATAATCAAGCCTGTAAGAGAGTGCGCTGCAGAGTCAGAGGTCAGGTGGAGGTAGTAATGAAGAGGGTTTCTCCCTGAAGGCTCGCACAGAGGAAGCCCGGGTAGTGTCACTTGCTTGATACTCCCACCTTAGAAACTTCCTCTTCCCATCAAAGGGACATTGCATGGAAGAAAAGCACTTTTTGAGAGTGATAACATTTAGAAAGAGACTTTGAAAAGAGTGCGTTTTACTGTGCCTTGTAAGAGTAAGGAGAGATAAAGGAGGGCCCAGAAGCAGGCCTGGCTAGATATATAAGTAATAAATTGGGCCAGCAGTGGCCCACCCGAATTTACCCTTGGCCCACCCAAATAAAAATTCCTGGAGCCGGGCCTGCCTCCTGCCCCCAATTTTACCATTCCCCGTCCCACCCTTTGTGTTAGTTGGCACTAGCTTGGTTTTATTTTACCTTTGCCAATGCTTGATTACTTGCTTCACAAGCATTGGCTGCCGCTGCATGGCTCCCACGTGCTGGCCTCACACTTCGGAGCTGAGGAGACCTGTCCCCTGTTGCTGTAGACGCCTTGGTGCTGTTGCTCCACCATGGTGTAGGCTGCCAGCTCCTCACCCTGCTCCTAAACCTCTTACTCATCAGCTCACAGCCTCACATCTACCGGGGCACATGAGCTGAGCTACCGGGAGCCGTTTGTGTTGGCCTTGGCGCTGTTCTGTGGTATTGCTTGCTGTGCTGGAAGGAGAAAGGGCTCCTTCCTGTCCACCTCTAAACAGGTGCCGGGGACTACAGAGAAAGGGGGCCGGGATTGACAACCCTTGTTGCATGTGACAATAAATGACCTAGTATTACATTCTCTCTATAATGGTGAGTTCAAATCAGAACATGCCAAATGTGGCCCTCGGGGTAAACGCACTGCTACTGGGCGCCAGAGACACACAAAAATCACAATTCGGCTCCCGGGCATCGGCTAAGCTTTATCCAAACAGTTCTGAAGTGCTGCTCACGTGGTATTAAGAAGTCTTTTCTTGCACTTTTTCGTCGAACAGCACGTCACAGAGACCGGTCTGTGTGCAACCCATTAATAAAACAAATTGCACCTCTCCCAGTGGCATAGCGTTAACTTTTGTTGAAATAGTGCCAAGAAACACGCTTATGCTGTTTGTGAGCGCTATAATACATATAAATTGTACCTATTTCAGCTGCACGCAAGTTACCAACTGAAGCGTGTTACAATAGCGCTTAATGGAAGGTCCTTGCTCTTCATCTGGAGTCGTAGAAGAATATGGAAGGATTTGCTGTCTTCGTCTTTCTTTTCTCATCTTGGTCTCTTTCAATCTTACTTTCATTAATCTTGCACTTAATTTACTAACTTTTCCTACTTATGCCTACTGCTGATTTTTGTTTCTACTCATATGTTGCATACTTCCTCTTACTGTGCTACGTAACCTCTTAATTTTACCTTTCTCTTACACCTCATATTTGTTCCCACTCTTACGTTTTATTATTCCAACATACTCTTGCTTCCACTTACAATTTATTACGCCTATTTCCTCCTGCTCTTACTCATTTCTCCTCTTACTCCTATTACGTCTTCTAACTGCTATTCTTACTTTTGCTACCGTATTTACCAATGCCCTTATTACCATTAACTTAGTCCTACCTACTCCTACTTGCACTCTTACTCCTGCATACTCCTACTTGAACCTACCTTCCACTACTTTTACATCTAAATACTTCAGCTCTTCTGCTTAGCCCTTCTTATGCCTATTCTTACTCATACTTGGGAGAGGAGTTGGCCTAACGGCTAGGCCGGTCGACCTCGAATCTGGGGAACTGGGTTCGAGTTTCAACAATGACGCTGAACATCCTGTGATTCTGGGCAAATCACTTAATCTCCCTGTGCCTAACAAATATGAATGTGTCCTCATGTAACGCAACTGGTGCTCATGTAAAGCGCTATGATACCCGATACGGGTCAAGTTCGAGCTATATAAAACTCCATAAAATAAATAAAAATAAAAAAATGAACAGGATCTGCTCGGTCGCATTGGAAGGTAAACAAGCATTTGCAATGCAATTGGTCTCGCATTTGTGAGAGTTAGAGCTATTGACATTGTAAAGGACAGTGTATTTTACCTATGTGTTTTCTGCTTGGAGTGGAGTGAATGTGTGTGGTGTCAAGTGGACATATGTGGTTTGGATTGGAATTGTTAGTTGTGGAATTGTGTTGTGTGGATTGGATCTGTGTAGCGAAAGAATGTAATTATGTGGATAGTAATTGTGTGGTATTGAGTGTACTGGAATTATGTGGAGTGGGATTGTGTGTCTTGGAGTGAGATTATCTGGAATGGTATTTTGCGTTGTAGAGTGGTATGTAGTGGAGTTTACTTATGTGGTGTGCTGTTAAATATTATAGCATGATGTGGAATTTTGTGGTGTAGATTGGATGTATTCTGTTGTTGGTTTGAATTATGTAGTTTGTTGTTGAATTATGTGGTGTGGAATGGAAATGTGTAGAGTTGAAATGTGTGACGTGGAAGTGTTCGCTGCTGGGTGAAAATTATGTTGAGTGGTATCATGAGGCATGGTGTGAAGTGTAGTTATGTGGAATGTTGCTACGTGACAGACTGGATTTATGTGGAGTGTATTTATGCAATATGGATGAGAGCATAATTATGTGGAGGTTAATTATGTGGTGCTGAGTGGTATTATGTGGAGTAATTATGTGTGATGAATTGTGTGGGGATGAATTGTGGAATTGTGAGACGTGTGGAATTATGTGGCATGGTGTGGTGTATAATTGTGTGGAGTGGAATTATGTAGCATGTTGCAGAGTTGTATTTTGTGGAGGGTAATTCTGTGTTTTAAAGTTTAGTGTAAATATGTTGTGTGACGTATAATTAAATAGGTTGAAGTGGAATTATGTATACTTAAATTGTGTTGTGTGGAGTGTAATTATGTGGTTTGGAGTGCTATTAAGTTGTGTGGAATGTTATTATGTGATGTGGACTTATGTGGTATGGAGTGAAGTAGAAGTATATGTTTTTTCATTTTTAGGATTGTAATTATGTGGTATGGAATTTAGGGTTAAATTATTTATAGTTGAATTGTGTGGCATGGAATTATGAGATGTTCAAATGTGCTGAGTTTGGTAGAATTAGGTAGCGTGGATTTGAGCAAGCTGTGCACGCTAAGGCTTTTATGTCATGGGGTATAAAGTTGACGATTGTCTATTTTTCTTTGTAAAAATAATTTTGGCTGTTTCTTTACCTTCCGGTACATTTCTGAACAATTTGTTTACCTAAATTGTAATGTTGCTTTGTGTGCGCATGCAGGGAAGAACGAGTGTATGCAAAAAATCATCCTATGTCTCAGTATTAACTTCCACACCTCTAAACAATAATCCCAATCCTAGAATGAGTTATCCGTTTGCTTTACAACAGTTAGTAAAACAAGGAAGTGCTTTGCGAGTCTGTAAGTAGCAAAGGTTTTAAAGGGACTTGTTTTTGTGCAAAGTATTGCTTTTCCCAGTTCAAGGAAGGGATAAAAAAATATCTTCAGATAATAATAGGGGTGACAGGATGGTGCGATAGCAGAATATTGATTTGTGTGGATCTGGCGAGGACTGCGGGCACCAAGGTCTTGATACGCTATTTGTATAAGAAAATACTATATAGTTTTTTCGTTATCCTCCATTAGTTATTAGTAAGGAAGAGGGAAGAGAAGCGTTCACCGACAGTATTCGGTTAGTCTTAGGGAGACAAAGAATGCTGTGGTCTGTGGTAGATGGCGCCCAGAAGGCGTACGAACTGCCAAAGAAAGGAAGTGGAAATGCACTTTAGACGTTGCTGGTATTGATGGCTACTGTGCGGTTGCAGACTTCGCTGGGCTGACAGTTGGTGGGGAAATGCTACGTTGTCATTGTAGGTTTAATTCATGAATCGCTCATTCTCTCTGGTGTTTGTCCTTGGGGTACTTGTTGACTGGTGCTACATATGGGATCTGGTTTGCCTTTGACAGCAGGTATGGTTTAGTGGGGTACATAGTGTAAATTAATGTTGGCGTGAGGAAACAAAAATCGGCCCCTTTGTACATTTGATATAATTGTGTGCATCATGCAGAGGATGAAAAGTAGCAGGAACGGTTTTGATGCCGTATAGGCTAGCAGGAAGAAATGTTTTGAGGTGGTCAGTTGCAGAGATTGTTCAACATTTTTAAAACTTCCATAGTGGCATTGGGGAGGCCAGCAGCTGAAAGGCTCTGTCTTTACTGGTAGGCAGTGGTTAGATGGTGACCGGTCATCAGTCTTTCTGTGGGTGATGGACAGGGGAGCAGTAGGCGGCGGTCACAGGTTTGCAGTGACATCCCAGGGGTGGTTTTAAAGGCGGGCAGAAAAGCATAATTGCGGGTTTCATAGGGGTGAGGGTAGAGTGTAATGCATGCGTTAGTAGCAGGCAAGACGGAAGTGATCTGCGTTTGGAGGTGGTTAACTGAGAGGGCTTCGCTTGAAGGTGGCTCATCAAGTAGGAGGATGTGTTTGGTGGGCCGGCTGGAGGCAGTGTTATGTAACTTTGCTGGAGGGCGCAGCAGCATTTACTGATGTATGTAAATCGCTCGATGAGAGGGCGGATGTGACCAATAGAGGAACCAGAATCCTTTTTTTATGGCTGGGGTGAGCCCCTGCAGTATGGCGGGTCGCTGGCCTGAGGGCTCTTGACTGGCGAGGAGAATGGGGGGCCCCCTCCATGTACTTTGCAGGGGGGCCCCCTCAAGTTTCGTTACGCCACTGCGTTCGGTGCGGTCCAGTCTTCCAAGGTCTTCAATGAGTGCTTTTGAGTTAGAGTTAAGGTGATCTTCCAGGTGGAAGTTCAGGTCTCCGAGTAGAAAGTAATTGCTAGAATTGAAGTTGTGTGGTGACGGCCAGTTCTGTGATGGTGTCTGTAAAGTTGGTGCCGAAGTCTGTAGATGAGAGTGCTGCTTATGGTGAAGTTGGCTGTGACATGGAACTTGAACAACAGGTGTTCCATGTTGGAAAATGAGTTGGTTCAGCTGATGACGCTCATGTGGATGATAGTAATTCTGCCTCCGGGCTTGGGGAGTCTGTCTTGCCTGGTGATCTTGGAGCCAGGGAGCGATGGCTATGGCAAAGGCAGGTGCCCATGCAGGGTTCAGCCAAGTTTCCATGAGGGAAAATAGGTCCAGGGCATTGTTGTGCAGCAGGTCCCTATCTCTGTGGTGTGCTTGGTGAGTGAGCAGATATTGAAGACTATGCAAGTGAGTGTGGAGTGTTGTGTGGGTGATTTGCAGGACTGTATGAGAAAATTGGGTGTTGGCTGCTGTTGGTGCGGAGAGTTTTGGGTATGTGCAAACTTGCTGGAAGCGCAAGAGAACAAGCAACTTAACGTTATTAAACACTTTTTTTCATGAAATGTGTGTTTCAGAAACTGGTTAATTTGGCATCTTCTCCAGGACTTACGTTTTCCTCAGCCCTTATTTTAAATACAATCTATGTCTCTATAAGACATGATAGATTTCATAAACTACAATAGACCTTCAATATCTGTTATTGTGCAGTGCCTAGTAACTTTGCTGCCTTCTCAGCCAATGAAAATTTGTGCCTCAATTGTGAAGTCTTCATTAAATTGCGATCACTGTGCAAACCGTTTGCGTAGGGAGCATAATTATGAGTTGTATGAGATGTCATACCTTTTCAGTACAGGGTGGAGTACATGCTACACCCTGAGGTTTCCAACCCCGTGAATTTCAATAGGTCAAACTTCTTGGAGTCTAGCAGTGTGTTTACGTCCAGTCCTCTGGAGTTTGTTCTTTAACAGGCATGATAAATGGTATATATTACAAGTTTTGCCTTCCAGAATGGGACATAACACATAAAAGATGGTGCTGGGCTTGTCCTGGTGTTTACCAGATCGTTTCCCCTGTTAAATTCCAGCAGTTTTGACCTGCCAAAAATATGGGAAAAATCTGAGGATGTAATCTTTATTGTACACCATGTCCTCCTCGAGCCTTTTCAGTGGTTTCTTTAGGGTCCCCACATCTCAATACAGACTCTGGGTTGTACATTGAAAGGTTTTGAACTCCGGTTGTAGGTACCATGTTGGAGAATAATGGAGAATGGGATTTAGGTGCAAATTTAAGGCCCTAGTGGAGGGCCAGCATCTGGGAAGGACACCCACTAGTTGTGTGTTTAATTTATTTCTCTTCTTTTATTCTCCTTTACCTATTCTACCCTAGATAAAGACCTGTTGGTACTGAACAGGAAGCAACATGACATCTGCATCCAGGGAGTACTCCAAGATCCTGCAAGAAGGTGAGTACTACATAATAGTGGGCCTACAGCAAAATGTTAAGCACTGAACAACGTGAATATAGGGCTTTCCATTGTCCCTCGGAGTGGATGGCATGGTCTGTAGCCCTCAGTCTGCTGTCCATAAAATCGGTTTGTTTAAGTAGTACTTTTTAGGTCTTGCCTAGCGTTGCTGCGCACATGCCTAGCTCGCTCGGCGAGATTTATTGCAGATGAGTACTTTCTGAAAAGGGCTTTTAGCCCTGCCCCTTATTTCCATTGGCTTGCGTCACCGTTGATGTTAAACAGTGGGCTGCCATTGGAAATAAGGTTTCAAGGGTGCCTACTTTTTGCTTCTTTGGCCAGCCCACCCGGACTGGCTCGCCTGCATTACGGCTGTCGTGACAAAGTTTCTTATCAGAAGCTTCGTCACACTGCCTTGCACGCGCCAGTCAGGCTCTCTGATTGGGCCGGACAAAAAAGCAGACAGGGTGACGCGTGTTTATTTTTGCATCGCGCTTTCACTTGGCGAGCGCTTGTTAAAGACTGGTGGCAGCGTATTATTTCCTCCCCGGAATTCGCGTAGACAACAGGTACAGACAGGGCTGTGATCCTTTTATGGCAATTCGCATGATTTTTGCAGTACTTTTTAAAGTGGCAGCGCCCTCATAAACGATTGCGATCCCATTGTGACCGCCCTGTAAGCTTCAGTCAAGGTGGGCATGACCTGGGGCGAATCAGAGGGGCTGAAATATCCCAAAGGGTGTGCGGGTTGTCTGCCTTCCCTGCGCTTTCCAATTGGCTGATGGTTTCATGCAAGCGCATTTCCTCTTCCGAGAATGCTGCTCAGAAAGAGGGTGCAGCCCCTGCAGCCTTCTCTATTGTCGGCCGTCCCTCTCCAAGGACCGCTTTAAGGAAGACCCCATGTTCGACTGATTGTGAGTGCCAGCTTTTCCTTCGACCCCTTTTCCTTTCTCAAAGAAGTAGACTTGAAACAGTAGATGGCAAGTGTGCCGGTTTCACGGCGTATGAACTAGTTGCAGCCTCTGGCTCGCTTGCTGAGGGGCAGGATTTCCTGAACACTGCCATGAGCTGCCTTCTGTAGCATCCTACTTGTAGACTTTGGCGCTTTCCGTCATAATTAAAGTTTTGAACTTTCAGTTGGCAACGAGGGTACACCAGAGACAGAGTATGTTTGTTGGGCGGGTGTGGTGTGCGTTTGATTCTTGGCTCCCTACGTCTCTGAATTAAACTTTTAAATGTGCCTCGTGGCAGGGAAGCATGTTAATTGTTGTTGTGGTCTCGCGAAGAAGGGGAACAGGACATTAAGCTTTTGTGAGAAGCTCAATGGAAGGAAAGCGCGAAGTGGAGCCAACGACCCAGTTGCAGCCACAAATTGGGTCCTTGGAGTTTACTATACAAGTCCTGACTATTTTTCATTTTTCGGCTTTGTGCAAAGAGCCTCTTCACACTGACAGCCAAGGAGGGCATGTTCTTTCAAAGGCACATTTCCTTTGAGTTACACAGTTGCCGTTATGGTATAACAGTCCGCCACTATGTTCCCTTGTAAAGTTGTAATATAAGAATTTTTATAACGTTATGCAATCGTTGATAAAGGCTACACCTGCATTTCTTTCTTTCACACAACGTTATTCAACATTAGTTGGGCAAAAAATGCAGATTTGTCTGTTTTACTTCTCTCTTTGCCATAGTTCGGTGATAGACCTTTTTTCTTCTAGTCAGTTTTATATAGCACAAACTTGTATCTATAGCATTATAGCGCTCTACACGAGCACCGGATCGCATCTCCAAGGTGTAGTGACCTGGGGTCAGGTGCAGGTCATTAGCAAGACACGACACAAGGGTAGATTCGTATTTTAGTCACCGAGAGATCACGTGATGTGCCCCAAGTCACAGGATGTTGAGCCGACGCCGGGTCTCGAACCTGGTTCCCCAGTTATAAAGTGCAGCTCTGGCCGTTTGGCCTCATCTGCTCCGTCCTTGTGTCACGCACTAATTCCAATGAAGGCAAAATAGTTATAGCAAATGAAGATAAGGAGGCACGTTGTGTTCTGCCACTTGAGGGGTGGGGTAATAAAATGAGGTCGTAGACAGTGGAGAGACTGAAGATGGGGAGAGGAGGAAAGGGGAGCGAAAGAGGCTGGAAAAGGTACTTGGACGTTATTTTGAGGGACATCTGTCCAGCCGTTCGCTGATCCTCTGGTGAGCGTTTACTGAAAGGACGTCCTCAAACTTTGTAATTCCTGTGCATATTTGCCTGTTGCTTGGCACGTATTAGATGTTTTGGTGAGGTAGGCCGTTTTTGGCTTGACTGGAAACTCTCAGGCCACATTCCCGAGCATCTACACCCATAAGGGGAAAGGAGCCATGGTGACATGCAGATGAGAGCCACACCTGCTGCACGTGGGAGAGCCCCACACCCCTTCATTGCACAGTCAGCACCGTAGCTGGGACAAAGGTGGGCAGCTCCAGTATCCGCATGTGAGAAATGTTGTGTCCTTTATGCATTGTGCTGATTTAGGTTTGGGTTCCTTGCAGCTGATCACTTTCGGCAGGATGCGGGCTGATGTCTTATCTATCTGCCATGGGCCAGAGGGGAGTGCGTGCTTCGTGGAACTACTTTGTTTACAAATATGAACAGAAAATAATTCTCAAGGAGAGCTGAGTGATTTTGTACCTCAGGCTTCAAACATCACTAGATTTATTTTCACACTTTGTGTAGGTGCATTTGAGAAACACGCTACAATCACAACCATCCCTCCCTTTCCTTAAATTGACAGTTGAATGTGATGAACTTTATTATGGACAATACATTCCATGCATCTCCACTGAGCGTCTTAGAGTACATGTGTCACGGACCCAACATATTGGCCTGAGTTGTTTATTGGGTCTCGCCTTGCGAGGGCTTCTTGGAATCAATAGGATTCCAGAAGCTCGTTTTCAGCTCCGCCCGTGTTTTGCATTGGTGCACGTCATTTTGCATCACCAATTATGCAAAACCAGGTGTTACGATTGTCCAGGAGGCTTTTTAGTCCCTCCTGGTTACCACCCTGTCCCCGCCCACCGGGATTGGAGCGTTTACTTGCAGCGGGAGACAGTGTCTCTTAATTAGCCACTAAGCACTTTTAAAATTTCTTTGTGAGCCACTCTCACTGCAGGCATGACATGTTTTTTTTTTATTAACGGAGCATTGCGCTTTAATGCGCTTTAAATTTTAAATGCAGTACTGGGCTGTACAGAGCCCTGATTGCTGTGCATGTCCTACATGAACGGATACTTGTTTGTTGTGTAGTGTGCAGAGCTTAGCAGCTCTGGTCATTACGTCACATCCTTTTGCTTTAAGGACATTGCCTGCTGTCGTGTTGTGTCTATGCTCCGTTTTAGTACAGTTCTGTATCACAGAGGGCCACATTGCATCACGTGTTGGTGTAGAGGGGGGTGGGTCTGGGGACACAGTAAAAGCAGCGTGTTATAGAGTCTCCAGAAGTGTGCCTCTGCCAGCTTTGCGCAAGGTAGAACACAGCATTCCTCAGATACATCAATCAATATCTAAATTTTGGGCGCAGCACTGCCAGCACTCTGTGTGTAGTGATAACATTCCACCCAACGGACAGTACTGGGTTGTACAGAGATCTCATTGCTGTGCGTGCGCTACATGAACGGATATAATAGGCTCTTGCTCTACAAGGTCTGCTGGCTGTTTGTTTAGCAAATTCATACAGCGCAAACTGAACTCCAGAGAGTAGTAGAGACCTTTACAAGACACCCAGTTATATTACACAAGAGCACATTCACACAGGAACACATTGCCTTTTAGAATGCACCGGAGATTAACTAATTAGCCCAGAATCACACATTGGTAAGCCAACGCCGTGACTCGAACATCATTCCCCAGCTTCCCGCTTAGCACCTCTGGTCATCTCGCACATCATTTTGCTTTAAGGACATTGCCTGCAGTCGTGTTGTGTCTTGGTAGTCCACTTCAATCTGCCTTCCAGTTTCTCATCCATGGATGTCTCCTTGCAGCTACAAAACCTTTGGCTGGACTCATCTAACATGACTGAGGCTTGCACTTCATTTTTTCTCGGAACGCCCGATTAATCTTCCCACCAGAAAGTTCTTATAGAAGGATTGTGAAGTGTTGAAAACGCAAACCCCTCTCCATAGGCAAGATTCCTCCCTGTAGGGGCTGTTCTTATAGTCTCTCTCCGAAATCTTTTTCATGGCACCTTGAGGCGTGGCGTCTTTAATAGCAGCTTTGCTATACAATACCATTTGCAAAGCAAATGGCTTTAACTTAATCAAAGGCGAGACCTATTCCATTTTCAGTGCTTGTTTCTTTTGGCATGCTCTGTCTCTGTATCTCACTGTCTTTTTGTCTCTCTCCCCTACTGTTCTGATTGCTCATTTGGTGTTCTTTCACTCCTCACAGCTTCTACACCCTACTATGGTTAACCTAATTTGCTGCCTTTACTTGTCTACCTTGGTTTTGGTTGCTTCAGTATTTAGGTCTCTTTTTCTCTTACTCTTGTCATGTACAATACATGTATTGTCTCATATGGAGAGCTCTATATCTCAAATTCTACTGGCTTGATCTCTCCTACCCCTAAGAATGAGTTACACAACAGTACTCCCTCCTGCCTTATATTTTTTCAAGGGCATTATGTTGCAAAACCAGGCTAATACACGGCCTCCTCCATTGGTACTGTTTTGGTCTTTCCTTCCTCCTTTTCCTGCTTCTTCTTGCGTGCTCATTCTTCTCCCAGTCCTCCTTTTTCACTTGCTTGGTTTTCTCCCCTTCTAAAAGATTTTCTAGCTAACATGTCTAGAATTTTCAATGCTATTAATGTCTCTGAGGGGAAGGTTATGCTTCTTTCTTCGCTGTTTATTTTCATATGTTTCACAGTAGGCAACCACATTAAACATACTAAATAAAAAAATGAGATTTCCCAGTTTATTACAAATTGTATTGGAGCCTGCACGGGAACCAGACCCCGTTCATTGCAACAACCCATCCATTTTTACCAAGCTGACGAATATCATTTACGGGTTGACGGGAACCAATACTATTTAATGAAGAACTCAAATTGTTGCAGTGTAGTCCTGGCAAGAGCCAACTACTCCTTAAATTTGCCAAGCCATGAGGCACAGCTGTTCCCGAGTTATCAATGAATGTTGAAACCCCTGTGGGTCCAACAGTAAGTCTAGAAATAGAGGAAGTTCAACAGTAGAGGCTCAAGACATCCAGTTTGCGCTTTCCAGAGGAATTCACTAGGATCAACTCTTCACGTTGATTAAAAACCTGAGCTGATACTCGGGGAATCATAACAAACTGGGGAAAAACATATTACATGGGACCATGCCAATCCTGGAGAAAGGTGTTCCGTGGCCAAAGCCATTGGATCTGGTCTCCAACTGAAACGTTTCTATATTTGCATGTTCAGACAAGAGGCAAAGAGATCCTTATTGCACGGACCCCAACAATCTTGTAGGGTCTGGATTGTTGGGTCCAACTTCCAGTCGCTGGATCCTGAAGGTACCTCGAGTTCCAATCAGCTACTACATTGTTGCGACCCGTAAGGTATTGCGCTCTCGCCAAACTTTTGTGTCGCTATCTCCACTAGTACTCTGGGTTTGGTGACTCCTATATACTGGACTTCTGACACGTTGCCCATTCGGAGAATAATGCAGCAGTTCAATTTGCGAGGAGACCATGTCTTGATCCTTATGTAGCCAGTCAGTAGTTTCAGATAGTTTACGTGGAGACTCAATTAGTCTGTTGAGCAACAGCAGCCTGTGGATACCTCTCTGCAGCTGGCTTCCCAAACCCACTGGCCGACGTCCAGCTAGGAGAATAAGTCTAGATCTGCCACCACTGCACCTATTTTCTGGTTTCTGGAGTCAAATTGATAAGTTCTGAGTATGAGACTCCCCTAGGCAGGTGTGGGATATTGAGTCTCTGAAGGGCTCTTCAGTGCAGAGGCCCAGGAAATATGGCTTGAATGACTAGCATCCTCACAGTTCTGTCTAAGACTCTCAGGGACATTTTGTCTTTGCTCAGGGTTGCTTTCAATTCTTCCTGCACTGTCTTCATTTTCTGAGCTGGAAGTGAGAATTGTGCTGTCACTGAATTGATCTGGAACCCCTGGCATTCTATGCACTGTCGAGGTCAACAACAATTTCTTCTCATTCACTAAGAAACAGAGTTTCTGAAGGATATAGATAGTCCAATTCTGATGGGTTGTCAGAAGAACTTTGTCCTGGGCCATCAAAAGAATGCTGTTGAGATAAACGATCAGTCTCACTCCTGTGACCTGAGGCTTTTCTATTACAGGGCTCATCACCTTGGTGAAACACCAAGGAGCTGATGATAGGCCGTATGGCAGAACTTTGAACTATTACAAATGCCTGTTCCAAGAGAATTGTTAAAATGTTCAGTGGGGCTGAAAAATTGGGATCAAGAAATGCGCTTCTTTTAAATCGAGATGGACCATCTAGTCGTTCTCTCAGAGAAGATCCCTGAGCAGATAGATCCCTTCCATTTTGAAGTGGCTTTAAAGGATTCATCCATTGACTTCTCTCAAATTGACCACTGGGCGGGAATCCCAGCCTTTCTTTGTTGCTGTGAAAATGTTGCTTCAAAAACCCGCATAGTGGGGTAGAGTCTTGCAAATTGGTCTTTCAAAAGAAGATGATTGATTTGTTTCCATAAAATTCAGTTGTTGGACGGGAAAAATTGAGTGTTTGAGGGGGCCTAGTTTAGCCTGGGAGAACCATAGAACACGATTTTCAAACCTGGTACTATTTCCAATACCCATGCATTGTTCTTCAACTGTTGCCAGGTGACTAGAAAGGCTTTTTTCCTGCACCCAAGGGTCACAGAAGAAGCTGGCACGGGTCTTACCTTTTCAACTTGTCCTTGAGTTGAAGTTTCCTGAAGAGCGGTACCCTCCTCTTCCATATCTGCTTCAACAGACCCCCAAACCCCATGTGCTATGGAGGGAAAGACTGTCCCTCTTGCAGAGTCAGACCATCTGCAGCGTCTAAATTGAAAACTTCTGGTAGACCTTGCAATATTAATTGGCCAGGTGATTGTCTTCTGTGTCAACCGTCTCGGCTAAAAAGCTGTGGTTGAAATAATGAATTAAAAATATATATATATATATATATATATATTTTTATTCAATTTTTGCAGAAAAAAACAAACCGTCTAACATGCCCCCCCACTTGTCAACTGTCGAGGTGGTTAAAACACTTTTTGTAGCCACATCTGCGCCTTGTCTAAGACTGTGAATGAGTGGTCAGACTTTCCTAGATCTTTAACAAACTTGTTGCTAAACAGGAGAGTGTTGACTATCGGACCCAACCCTGTCGTAGCGAGTACTGATAATTTTGGATGAATACTGAGGAGAATAGATCTCCTGCTTTCCACTGAAAGATCGCAATTTGTGTTTCCTATTTGGCAGATGCTGTGTAGCGCCCACCCCATTAAGACTTAAGAATCAATAGCCATACATGATTCTTTGGCTTGTACTGTCATCGCTGAAATTTTATAAAGGGGGCCTAAGAGAGTCATAACTTTGTCTTGACAGGCCTCCAATTCCCCTCTAAGAATATTAGGAGGAACATTTCGAGACAGTTGCCATGTTCAGGTCCAGTTCTGATGTTTCCTCCACTGTTGGACTTGGCCCTTTTTGCAGGGTCATCCCTGAACTTTTTAGCCTTCCTCCTGTATTTTGCCTGACCTGTTTTTTTTTTACTCTGGGCACTTTACCACTGCTGATCAGTGCTAAAGTGCATATGCTCTCCCTATTGTAAATTGATGTATGGATTAGTGACTCCATGATTGGCGGATTTGGTTTACTTGTTAGACACTAGTACAGTGCGCTGTAGGTGCCCAGGGTTTGTAAATCAAATGCTGCTGGTGGGCCTGCAGCACTGGTTGTGCCACCCACCAGAGCAGCTTGTAAAGTGTGTCTCAGGCCTGCCATTGCAGAGCCTGTGTGCAGTCTGGTACTGCCATGTTGACTGGCAAGTGCACTCACTTGCCAGCCCCTAAACCTTCCCTTTTCTTCATATCAGGCACCCCTATGGTAGGCCCAAGGGCAGGGTGCATTGTAAGTATAAGGTAGGACATGCCCTGATGTGTGTGGCATGTCCTGAGAGTGAATTACAGCCATTTTTGTTTTTCACTATTGCAAGGCTACCTGTTCCCCATAGGCCAGAATGGGCAGTTTGATTATAACATCCTATAATCCTAACTGACCCAGGGAACATGGTAGAAATTCGAGTTTAATATGCCTGAACTCAGAATGATAAAATACATCTTTTAGTGAAGTTGGTGATCCAGCGCAAACAACAACTCGGGGGGGGGGGGGGAGGGGGTAAGTGAGAACGCAACTACCCTCCCTGCGTCGCAGACCCGCCGTCACACTAACTCATTCACACACGCATTCATTGGTGGGGCCCATAACACCAACACTCGCACGTTTCTCATTCACAGGTCTGCACACAGGAGGGGGAATGATGCGCTGGACATGTGGGTGGGAGTACCTTATAACCTATAGGGAGAGAAAAGTTATCTTACATTATATACATTAACATTCGCCACCTATAGATTCCTAATCCTAAACATCAAGGCACTCCGCCCACTTGGTCGATCGGACCAAATAGTTGGATTGGTTGATGGTGATTTAGAACCAGCTAAAACGCATTTAAGACTCAGAATCCTCTATTCTCTTTAACGAAGAACCACAAACTCATAATTTCTGTTAATCAATATTTGTTTATCTAAAATTTCATTAAATTTGCATTTGTCTCTTCAAATCTTAGATTTTCTAGATCAATTTAATTAAATCGCAGAACACCATATTCACCTATTCTGGCTATCTGGGTTTTCTCTATTTCATTGGCTCAGCATAATCAAATTTTGTTGTTACATTGTCCAAAGAACAGGCCAGATCACAGAGTCCGAAAGTCCTTTGCTCAGCACGTTACAGTCCCAAAGATCATCAAAGGACCAGAAATTGTGTCCGCATCCGTCATCGCCTGTGGGGTTAAAGAGGGTGTGCAGTCATAATAACCGCCGAATGTGATCGAAAAGGTCTGGAAAGAATAGATAGCCCCTCCCTAATCTACTACTCTTTTATAATAAATTTCGGGATAACATGAAACATCTTTGGGCGGTGAAAGGTTCCAATTGGTCGGGAGAAAACGTCCGATTTTGTATAGTCCAGGTTCACATGGATTTTGCTGATCTTTCCGGTTATTACCAAATTCCGATTGTTGCAATAATTCGACTTCTAGTTTAAAAGGTCCATTGTTCATTTATACCAGATTCTAGGTCTTTTTGGCAGTCCATCAATAACCTATCCTTGACAGGAATGGTGTGTACAGAGGTCGTTGGGAAGTTCACGGAGCCATCCGATTCTGCGCAGTAGACTTCGCGCTTCACAAGACGGTGGCCACTTCTGAACTCGGTCTCTGCCGCCATGTTTTGGATAGGCCAAAATGTCAACTTAAGCGAAACAAACACAAGAGAGTAATTAATACAAAGAAATGATGCTTCTATTGTTATACCCTCACTAATCCCTTTATGTATTAGTATTTTCCTAACATATAGCGACATTTAAAGCAGTATATTCACCTTTACGGTCCTCCACGAAGGTGCAAACGTCACAAAAGCAACATAAAGCATACAATATCTAATTATTACATATACTACTGTTAATATGCGTACGTATTTTAGTTATTAGTTATTTTGCCATGCAAATAGCAAGTTCCCACGTGTAATTTGTGTATGCAGGTTGGTTAATTTTAATATATCACAGCACACTATTAGTAAATTATAATAAGTAGGTTATTCAATTAATACTTTCATGCAAAATAGAGGAGGTATACAACATTTTGCACTACCTGCTCCATCAATCCCCCCCTTTGGTGATTTTTAACGGTAAATAGACATAATATCGAAAAAAAAATATCGAGTAGCAAGAATATCGAGTTTTTAATATCGAATGGACAGAATATCGACTTGCAAAAATATAGTGGTGAAGAATATCGAAAAACAGGTAAGAAATATCGATTGCAATAATATAGTTGTTAAAAATATCGATTTTTTTATAGTGTTTTAAGTGTTAGTATATGTGTTAAAAGTATGTATTAATATTGGAATGTATGTTAGAATATTTTTAAATTATTGAATTTTATGTTTTTTTATTTTTTTGTAATTTAATTCCGTAGCGGGTTGTGGGTTTATAGGGGAGTAGGGTGGGAAGTAATTTAATTATAGTACATTAAATAATAATTTATAGGAATTATTAATTATTTTTAATTTAATTTTGCATTTTACTTCTGTAGCGGGTTGTGGGTTTATAGGGGAATAGGGTGGGAAGTAATTTAATTATATATTATTAAATAATAATTTATAGGAATTATTTATTATTTTTAATTTAATTTTGCGTTTTATTTCTGTAACGGGTTGTGGGTTTATAGGGGAATAGGGTGGGAAGTAATTTAATTGTTATTAGTTAATTATTAATTGGTATTGCAAATTAATTGGTTGTTGATTAATTATTAATTGGTAAATAATTAGTATTAATTGGTAATTAATTTGTATTAATTGTTTAATTGATAATTATGTTAATTGTATTCATTTAATATTTGTAGCGGGCAGTGTGTTTATAGGGGAATATGGTGGCAAATAATATAATTGTAAATAAATAATTATGTAATTTATTTGTGTATATTGTTAATTAATATATCTTTAATTTAATTTTGCATTTTACTTCTGTAGCGGGTTGTGGGTTTATAGGGGAATAGGGTGGGAAGTAATTTAATTGTTATTAGTTAATTATTAATTGGTATTGCAAATTAATTGTTTGTTGATTAATTATTAATTTGTAAATAATTAGTATTAATTGGTAATTAATTAGTATTAATAGGTAAATTGATAATTATGTTAATTGTATTCAATTAATATTTGTAGCGGGTATTGTGTTTATACGGGAATATGGTGGGAAGTAATATAATTGGAAAAAAAAATTCTTTAAATAATTTGTGTATATCCTTAATTAATATATTATAAATTAATTATTAATTGGTATTATTTGCATTTATTAATGTTTGTTATTGAAAAACAATTGTTTGTTAATTAATTATTAATTGTTAATTAATTAAACAAAAATGTATTGGTATTTAAAAATGATCAATTCTTGTGTGATTGGTAATTAATGGTAATACTTGTTTTTGTATTAATAATTAATTAATTTAAAAATAAAAATACATTTATTGAGGAGGAGCCTAGCCTGCAACAGAGATGGCCGCCTGAGCCCTCGGCTCCGCCGACTCGTCCGCTTCCCTCCCGTACCGCTTCTTCTCCTGATTGCGGAATCGTGCCTGTTGTGCGGTAACGGGTCTGGGAGGCGACGCTGCATCCGATGGTAGGCTCCCCGTCGTTCCTCCTGCACCGGGAATGAAGAAATGCCCTGAACTCCTGCAGACGGCTGCTGAGTGGGTCCGGTCCTTTGTTCTCGGCAGCGTCCGGCTGGAAGGCAACAGCAGCGGCCATTACATGAGAATCTGAAACCGCCGGCGAGACACGACAAACCACCGAGATCCTCAGAAGTGGCGCAACAGTTTCTTTTGGAGTCTCGCCGCTACGTTGCTTTACTACCACCGATGCAACAAATGTATCCCCCCTTTTTGGAAGTTTCTCTTTGATTTCTCGCTACGTAGTGTAATGGAAGGGGCCATTTGTATTGAGTGATCGGAGCTTATACACGGCGCCTGGTTGGACCGTCACTGTGCTGTCCCTGTGCGTGGCGCTGGACTAGAGGTTGCTGCCCTGTCCCCGTGGTTTGGCCCTGTCTTTCTGGGAGCTGACCTACTAAACAACGCCTGGACATGTATGCTAAAGACTGGGCTCGAGGGTCGCCATACGCTTGCGGATTCCGGGGACAGGGAGCTGGCATCTCTTCCTCTCACGTTATGCCCGTGAGCATCGGCGACGTCCTGGAAGCTTTGGCTGCTATGCGAGCTGCTTTTTGTTCCAACGCCCGTGACCTGGAGCGCCGGTTGGACGACGCTGTGCCCGATCTCTCCTTGGCTGACCGGACGGGCGGCTGTGCGCGGAGCGGATCGCCGAGCCCAGGACTCGGCAGTCGTGTGCAGCCTCTCCGGGGAGACGTAGAGGAACTGACTGTGAGTGCACTTAACATCACCGCCGCTCGGACTGTCGCAACTATGGAGGACACAGTGCATTCTATATTTGGACGGAAACTAGAAGTTCGCCGTCGGATGCCAGGACTACCACCGCCAGCGGGTGCTGCTGACAAGATTGCTCTGCTTACTTTGAACATGTTGCCCGGGAGTGAGTTGCCTAATTTCGGTGGGCTATCACTGTACGCCTGCCCGTACTGCACTCTTGGGGATTACACTGTCCTGCTTTGGATGGCGATTACTGGCTGTTGCCATCTCTCTAGGTGGTCACATCGGATGCTCTTCCTACTCTACGGGGCTACGCCGCAACTGCACTTTGCTGGCGCACTGGAACGTAGGGGTCAGGGTTGAGTTTGTCTTTTTCTTGCCTTGATACCGGTCACTACATTCCTGGGACTGTGCTGGACTGACGAGGAAGCTGGACTTTGGGTATGGTTTGCATAGGGGTCCGGGAAGCGATGGCCGGATACACTCCTGTCGATTATTTTTGTTATCATGGGTTGGCCCTCCTCCGTTGATAAATGTTTTGCACCGTTCTGGCGAGTGGGGCAGCCGGGGACCTAGGTTTCTCTGAGTGACCGGGACATGTATCGGTGGTGCTAGAAGACTATTGCGGGGGCTTACGCTTATCAATCATGGCTTGAAGATTCCTTGTTGATATTTTGGATGTTTCGGTTGGGTGTTGCTGCCTTACTTACCCTGCGCGCTGCTGCTGCGACCCCAGTTTTCTCGTCATATTGGGCATGTTATTATTATTGGGTGTCAGACTACTGTTGCTATTATTGGTGCGAGATGGCGGAGCTGGGGGACGAATAGTGGGCTCCTCCCCACCTTTCTCAATTTTATGAGAGTCTTAGGCTTCTATCTCTTTCTTACTTTCTATATTTCGGGACTCCTTTTCTTGGGCGACAGGCACACTGCTAGGGGGGGACAGGCCGTAGCCAGCTGCAGGGGTGCAGGGTGGGGGGTACTTGGGGGGTGGGGTTGCTTTCTTTTTTGTTTTTCCTTTTTGTTCTATGGGCCTTCTATTCTTTGTCCTTTTTCCTTCCCTGGGGTTTAGACGTTCCTTTCTGGGTGCCACGCAGCGACTCTGGTGTTTTCTTCTGCTATAAGATTATCTATCCTGATTGTCCAACACCAGTATTGACTTGTTGTGCTACGATATCCTGCTTATGTCTATCCTACAAGGAAAACTTTTAAAACTAGACCTCAGTCCTTCTGTAATGTATCCTCTGTGCTTTCAGTAAGTTGTAATGTACCGTATGTGTGAGCCCCCAGGGCTCTTTGTTGATTTGTATTTGTTTTTTCTCTCAATAAAGGTCTTTCAAAAATAAAAAAAAAATAAAAAAAAATACATTTATTATTTTCTCTACTATTGCACTTACTTGAGTGGGAATAGTAATTTTTACCCCTACGCTATCCAATGCTTTCCCTATTATTGCACTCTCTGGAGTGTGAATAGTAATTTTTACCCTCCCGCTATCCAACGCTTTCCCTACTGTTGCACTCACTGGAGTGGGAATAGTAATTTTTACCCTCCCGCTATCCAACGCTTTCCCTACTGTTGCACTCACTGGAGTGGGAATAGTAATTTTTACCCTCCCGCTATCCAACGCTTTCCCTACTGTTGCACTCTCTGGAGTGGGAATAGTAATTTTTACCCCTACGCTATCCAACGCTTTCCCTACTGTTGCACTCACTGGAGTGGGAATAGTAAATGTTACCCTCCCGCTATCCAACGTTTTCCCTACTGTTGCACTCTCTGGAGTGTGAATAGTAATTTTTACCCCTACGCTATCCCACGCTTTCCCTACTGTTGCACTCACTGGAGTGGGAATAGTAAATGTTACCCTCCCGCTATCCAACGCTTTCCCTACTGTTGCACTCTCTGGAGTGGGAATAGTAATTTTTACCCCTACGCTATCCAATGTTTTTCCTATTATTGCACTCTCTGGAGTGGGAATAGTAATTTTTACCCTCCCGCTATCCAACGCTTTCCCTACTGTTGCACTCTCTGGAGTGGGAATAGTCATTTTTACCCCTACGCTATCCAACGCTTTCCCTACTGTTGCACTCACTGGAGTGGGAATAGTAAATGTTACCCTCCCGCTATCCAACGCTTTCCCTACTGTTGCACTCTCTGGAGTGGGAATAGTAATTTTTACCCCTACGCTATCCAACGCTTTCCCTACTGTTGCACTCACTGGAGTGGGAATAGTAAATGTTACCCTCCCGCTATCCAACGCTTTCCCTACTGTTGCACTCACTGGAGTGGGAATAGTAAATGTTACCCTCCCGCTATCCAACGCTTTCCCTACTGTTGCACTCTCTGGAGTGGGAATAGTAATTTTTACCCCTACGCTATCCAACGCTTTCCCTACTGTTGCACTCACTGGAGTGGGAATAGTAAATGTTACCCTCCCGCTATCCAACGCTTTCCCTACTGTTGCACTCACTGGAGTGGGAATAGTAAATGTTACCCTCCCGCTATCCAACGCTTTCCCTACTGTTGCATTCTCTGGAGTGGGAATAGTAATTTTTACCCTCACGCTATCCAACGCTTTCCCTACTATTGCACTTACTGGAGTGGTAATAGTAAATTTTACGCGCCCGCTATCCTACACAGAAAATATTGAATATTTTTAATTAATATCACGTTAAGATATATGTATTAATTTTTTTTTTTACTTACTTTAATTATTCATTAAGTTTACTGTTATTTAAGTATTTTTAAGTATGTGTCAGTTAATTATATGTATTATTTCATTTATTTAACATTACTTTTAAAACATTTAAAAAATTCGATATTTTGACTAACTATATTACTTACAACGATATTTTGGATTCGATATTTTTGTAATTTCCTGTTTGGAGATAGGACTTCGATATTTTGGCATTCTATATTTTGGCATCGATATTTTTGTAAGTCTATATTTTTGTAGTCGATATTATGTCAGTGATCCATTTTTAACATCACCACACTACCTTTAAATTTTGAAAAAATTTAGTAAAAGAAATGAATTCAATACTCTTAATCTTTTGTTAGATTGCATTACTGTTTCCCCTCTCTCTTCTTCTCTTGTTTTTCTATACATATTGTCTTTCCACTCTTCTAATTCTATTTCTTCAAATTCTCTTTCTTTTCTTTCTTTCTCTTTATTTCTTACAGTTTCTCTTTTTATATGTGTTTGTAATTTCCTTTTCTTACTACATAAACATCCTAGTCTTAGAATTAATACTAAAATAATCACACGTTATTGGAATTAATATTTTACCAATAAAGGTACTACCTAGCTTAAGTAAGAAGTTCTTAATAGTAGAAACTTTTTCCCAATCTTTTCCCAAATACCTTCAATCTCCAGTGGAACAATTTCCTCATGCAAATCTGTTATATTCTTAATGTATGTCTTCAAATCTTGACTTTCGTCAGGAATGTAAGTACAACAATGTTGAACTTTCAGCATTCCACAGACTCCACCCTCTTTTGCCAAAATTATATCAAGGGCAAGTCTTTGCATTACCATGGCACACATGGCAACCATTTCAGTATTTACTAAAAAAAATCCTCCAGCGCTGCTTGTTGACAAGCGATCCACTACTGTTGATAGTTTTCTAATTTTGTGTGCATTCAGAGATATTCCCACTGCTAGTATCAACGCTCCAAAAATGTCTCCTACAATTTCTTACCAAGATTCTCTTTTCCAACGTGTTAGTTGACTACCTAACTCATGTGCACCATCTTTCCCTCTTCCCACATGGAATATCTTTGGGTAAACCAGGCCTAGATAACATGTGCCATACCAATGATCTGGTAATCGATAATATGCTTTATTCCCGCAGATAAAATATAGTCCAGGGAAAACTGGATCATTTCCTCCTTTAAATCCCCATCCACCCATGATTCTATAAGTATCATGGCAATCACTAGTGCCTACAAAATAATTATCATATGCAGTTTGATTCCTTCTAATTCACAACTTCCCTTTCTGAGGCCAATCTAAAGCCATTGTTGGACTAGCTTCTCCTTTCAAATGCTTTTCTCTTTCAACATCCCAGACTCTTTTCTTTTTTTCCCTCCGGTACCTTCCTTTGTATTTTCAATCTCCTTTCTTCAACCATATCCAAGCAAACCTTCTCCTTTTTCTTTAAACTGCAAGTTAGATTATTTCTAAATATTGATTCTAATGTTAATTCTTTAGTTTCTAAGAAAAATTCACCTGCCAGCTTTTGCAGGTTTTACTTTATTCAACTTGTTAATTACAGGTACTTGTGAAAATACATTATCTACGTCTGAAAAATAATATTCTAATTTCCCTATTTTGTAAAACAAACTTGCTATTACACTACATGTTATTCCATATGATACTGGAAGGTGATGGTAAGTCACTCCCTCAGATACAGACGCTGGCAACTGCATACAGACGTAGCAATCCCTCACGTCCATCGTCTTCACATATTCGTATAGTAACTTTGAAAATGCATTGTTAGAAAAATCAGTTATAGATCTGTCTTTATGTAAATAATTTCTATCTATTTTAGTCGGATATACCTTCTGAGTCTTTTCTACATTAGGTTTATTCCCGCTATGGCCTTCTATTGTTTCTAGTGTAACCTTAAATGAAACCATTAAAGCTAACGCACTCCACAGAAGCATTAGTAATCCTGTACAACAACACATTTTGAACCATCTTCTTATGAACATACATTTAGTTTTTATATGTTCTGTGTTTGCTATTTCGAAAAATGATTAGTGTCTTTTGACTTAGCCTCTTCTACTTCACAACTAAGCACCTACTTAGTTCTTTCAGTTTAATGTATTTTCCGGTAATTTATTGTTTCTCCATTTTGAACCTTTTTTATCTTTTCGATTTGGCATTTGATCGTCTTTTACTTTCCTTTCGTAGTCTTGTTGCAGAATTTCCTGAACATCCGTCTCTTCTCCGAAGTCGGACAAGATAACTCTCAGGATTTCCGATTCTTCGTCTTCCTCAACCACTCCTGGTACAGTCACCTCTAGATCCCCTTGGCTGTCTGCCTCTTCTTTTATTTCAGGCAATGCCATATATGACCATTCCGGTGACTTCTACTTTTGGTTAGGTTTTCTCGTTCTTTTATTTTCTTCTACTGTATTTCATTCCACATCTTTCAATTTCTCTGGGCTAGACACTTCATTTACCTGTTCAGCCCTAGATGAATTCACTCGGGTCAATCTGTATCTTAACCTTTTTATCTTGTTGGGCCAAATTTCATCTCTTGCTGGTCTTTTCAACTTACTTCCTTTTTCATTTTTCTCAGTTCTCCATGCTCTCTTTCTCAGGACTCGACCTTCTGGTACTTCTTCATCACTGTCCTCTGATTCAGTTCCAACTTGACTTTTACTTTCAACTGTTCTTCTTTCCATCACTTCTGTTTTATTTCCTACTTCTGTCCCTCCTCGTGGTTCTTCCACACTGCTGACTAACCGTCCCTTCCTCTAACTGGATGTGTGAATTCCCTACAACTCCTCGGGGGTCTTCCGCAAAAATCTTTCCCTCACTCTCTGTATCTGGTACCTTACCATCTAATTTTATTACTTCAGGTGGAATTTCTCTTGAACTTTCATTCGGAACTGTCTTATCAAAAATTTCTTTTACAGTCTCTTCACTATTTTTATTCTCTCTCTTTTGTGCTTGGACGGGTTCGGTGTCTGATTCTGAGCTGGTGTCAGAAATCTGTAACTTTCTTCTTAAAGGAAGGTTCTCTGGTGCAATAGCTGGACTTTGTTCTGATTCCCCCCTTTCAGGAGTTTTTCTCGTTCTTATTTCTTCAGTATCTGATTCAGAGCTTGTTTCTGATTCTTCAAAGTATTCTCCCTCCTTATTATCCACAGGGTTAGGAATTCGCAAGGTGTGACTAGCATGAATCCAGTTCTTCACTCCTGCACATTTTACTGCTGTTGTCGTGGTCAAGATCACCTGACGTGGTTTTCCCCAACATGGGACCAAACAGTTTTGTCTTCTGTGCACTTTTATTCTCACCCAGTCCCCTGGGCTCAAATCATGAGATGGCTTATTTTCAAGAGTGGTAGCATCTGATCCAACCTGATGGAACACAGAATGAATGGAGTCAGCCAACCCCTTGCAATAATCCAACACCAAGTCTTCAGATATAGGCAATAGCTTGTTGACTGGTATGAAGACATGTCGCATTGCTCTTCCCATGACAATTTCATGGGAACTCAGACCTGTATTCCTATCTGGAATTGATCTGATAGTCATGAGTACCAGAGGCAAGACATCAGGCCATTTCAAACCTGTGGCTAAACACATCTTTCCCAGCCTGTTTTTAATGGTGCCATTTACTTGTTCCACCACACCAGAAGCCTCTGGGCGATAGGCACAATGTGGTTTCTGTTGTACATTCAATGCTTCACAAATCAACTTCATGATTTCATTATGAAAATGTTTTCCTCTATCTGACTCAATTGTGACTGGAAAACCAAACCTAGGAATGAACTCTCTTAATAATAGCTTGGCTACTGTAATTACATCACTTCTTCTCGTTGGGTATGCTTCCACCCACCGTGAGAACAGACAAACCATCACTAAAACATACCTCAGCCTGTTACAGGGGCGCATTTCAATTAAGTCAATCTGCATTCTGGTGAAAGGCCTTCTTTCTCGACCTATCGTTCCCAGACTTACCACTGTCTTTCTTCCAGGATTGAACTGTTGACATATAAGACATCTCTGACAAAGACTCTCAGCTACAAGTCTAAATTTAGCATTGTACCATGTCTGTTTAAAAAGTCTGATCATTGCATCTCTTCCTACATGTGCTTGTCCATGATACATCTGTGCCATGGCAGACACCAAGCTATCAGGCATAACTGGTCTTCCATCCGTGTAAACCCACACATGATCTGTTTCCCGTGGTGCACATCCTGCTCTTACCCATTGTCTCATTTCCTCATCTCCTGCTTCTTCCTGCAACTGCCTTACTTCCTCCCATGTATTCACAGTGTTAGTAAACAACAAGGGACATGAATTCATTTCTCTTTCCCTTCCCCTATTTATTGAATTCTGATTTTGTGCGCAATATTGAGCCATATCATTGGCAAACAGATTGCCAGCCGATACATAGTCATTGAACTTTGTGTGGGCTGCACACTTCACAACAGCTAATTGCTTAGGCAGCTGTATCGCCTCAAGCAATTTTCCAACCACTTCAGCATTCCTTATAGGAGTTCCACTCGATGTCAAAAATCCTCTTTGTGACAAAATTTGGCCAAAATCATGCACTACACCGTAGCCATATGGTTATCACAGTCACTCTCACATTCTTTCCCAACTTACATGCTCTTGTTAAGGCAAATAGTTCAGCAACTTGGGCTGATTTTACTCCTTTCAGACACGATGCTTCCAAAACAGCTGCTACTGTGCATACTGCATATGCTGCACTCAGAATTCCCTCATCTGTTCTCAAACATGATCCGTCCACAAACATCACATAGTCACTTTCTGTCAAAGGCACATCTTTTATATCAGGTCGGGGTTTGGTACAGAAGTCAAGCACTTCCAAACAGTCATGATCCACATCATCTCTGACTTCCACATTCTCAGCATCAGGCAGTAACGTTGAAAGATTCACATTTAAACATCTCACCAAGCTTACGTTCGTTGCACCTAGGATAACTTTCTCATATTTAGTCAGACGACTGTGCGTCATGAACTGGGTGCGGCTCCCTGTTAAAAGGATTGCCACATCATGAGGTATAAACACTCTCACAGGATATCCCATCACAATTCCTTCACTTTGTTCCAAACTCTTGCAAGTGGCTGCTTCAGCTTTCAGACATCCTGGTAATGCTACAGCTACAGGGTCTAATAGAGCTGAGAAATATGCAATTGGTCTCCTTAGCTTTCCATGATTCTGTATTAATACAGAAAGTGCACATCCATTTCTTTTGCTGCAATAGAGTTCAAATTCTTTTTCATAATCAGGCATACCAAGTGCTGGTGCTTCACACAAACTGTCTCTCAATTGTTTAAAAGCAGTCAATTTTTCTTTATTTAATTCAATGGGATCTTTTACATCACTTCTGGTTAAGCATACCAAAGGTTTTGCAATCAGGGAAAAGTTACTTATCCACTGACGACAGTATCCAACCATTCCAAGAAACATTCACACTTCTCTTTGTGTCATTGGGGCTCTCATTCCTTTTATTATCTTGATTCCATCTGCAGTTACTTTTCTCAGTCCTTTTTCAATTTTATGGCCTAAATATTGTACTTCTTTCTGACAGAATTGTAATTTCGATGGGGATACTTTAAGTCCTCCATCTGCCAAATGATTCAGCAGTGCAATGGTATCCACTACACAAGCTTCTCGAGTTCTTGATGCTACAAGCAAATCATCTATATATTGTACTAGAACTGAACTTTCAGGCATTTTTAAATCTTCTAGAAACTTTTTCAATATCTGATTGAATATTGAGGGACTCTCTGTGTACCCCTGTGGAATTCGGCACCATGCCAAGATACGTTCGCCAAATCGGAACGCAAAGCTTTGCAATGGGATGGAAAAGAACGCATGACACAGATCAATTACTGTATACCATTCCGCATCATGAGGAATCTGATACAGAATCACAGATGGATTTGGTACAATGGGACAACATGACACAACGATTTTGTTTATTCTTCTCAGGTCTTGTACTATTCTAAATGTTCCAGTAGGCTTCTTCAGACCCATAATTAGTGAATTACATGGACTGCTCATTATTTCTCTCAGAATACCTTACTTGATCATTCTGTCTATTATAGGAGTAACTCCTGCTATTATCTCAGGTGTCAATTTGTACTGTGGAATATTTGGGTAACTTACTCCTTCTTTTAGAGCAACTTTTACAGGATCTACATTTTTCATTAGTCCCACATCTTCTGTGAAATCCCATACCTCTGTCTTCACTGTCTTTTTCAACTCTTGAGGCAGCTCTTCAGGGTTAAATACAGCAAATGCCTCGGTAATCTCAGGTTCCATATTAGCCATAGTCATTTTATACGGTACATCTTCATCTGGAGTCTCAAATGCTATACCATCTGGAGTACAAAATATGGTGCAATTCATCTTACACAGTAAATCTCTCCCTAACAAATTTACAGGGCTTGAATTGCACACGACAAAGCGGTGCATTTCAGAAAATTTCCCTATGCTAACTTTTACTGGATCAGTGAGATACGTTTTTATCTGTCTGTTGGATACTCTACTTGGATCGTGTCATCCGAGAGAGGAAGATTTTTAACATCAGCTGACCTAACAGTTGAGCGAGTAGCACCAGTATCAACTAGGAAAGTGATGTTTTCGTCATTTACCTTTCCATCCACAAATGGGCCTGTCTGGTCTACTTCTAGAGTTTCGCCAAGTACGCACTCCTCTTCCTCCCCTCGGCACCGTCAATAACCTTCTTCTGACTCACTCTCATCGCGTCGTAGCCAATACTGCGAAACAGCACTAGCGCGCAGCAGTTTAGTTACCTGTTCTTCGTTGTAGAATCCTGTCTCATTACTGTATTTCTGATGATTTACGCTCTGTGGAAAAGGTGGTTTTGGCGCCTGATTCTGATGGGGAACAACCTGCTGCTGCTGTTGCTGCGATTGACAACTCACCTCATTCTGCACCTGTGAATTCAATGATGCATTATCGCCATTAGCACTCGGGGGAAATTTACACTCTGATTTCCAATGCTCCATTCTTCCGCAATTATGACATGGCCATTTCTTTTTTGCTTCATCTATATTAAATGGTCCTTTCCCTTTTCCAATATTAAATGTTTGTTTCATACCTGTACCAGTTGCTTGTTCAATCAATTGTGCTTCCTGTCTTTCTGCTACTTTTACATGAGCCCACATGGCTTTTTCTTTTAATTTAAGCTGGTTTGCCTCAATTTCATCACTAAAATATTTTGCATGTCTTAGTACTTCATCTATCTTTTTATTTTGCCAATCTACTGTATGCTGTTTAATCATTTCACTTACTTCAGGTCGCAATCCATACACTAATCGATATACAAAATGACTCAAATCCTTTTCACTCAAGTTTTCATCACCACTATACTGTTTAAAGGCTAGGATCAACCTTTCATAGTACACATATACCGATTCTTTCACTTCTTGATGAGTTCTATCAATTTTTAGCCAATCAGTTTCTTTAGGAGGTACTTTACTTTTCAGAAAGGTAATTACTTGTTCATATTTTCTCATTACTTCTGGATCAGGGGCACCTGTTTTTGGATCTCTAGGGTATTCTTGTGTAGGCTAGCTAATCATTACCTTGTACTCTGTCCATAAATCTGCAGGTACTATTATGTCAAAAAGACTGTTCAAATCAATCCATAGGACTTTTGATAATTTCACAAACCTGTCTACCTGCCTGTACCACTCAACTGGCTTTTCGCGCAGTCGAGGAAAATCATTGGTAAATGACAAAATATCTTGTCTAGTCCAGGGGACATGTACATATCCTCCACCTTGAATTTCTCTCATGGGACATTCAGAAATTAACCTTTTCTTTTTCTCTTACTGGGTAAGCTGCAAACGTTTTATCCGTTGCATCGTCTCGTTTTCGAAACCATCTACTCTTCCATTTGTCTACATCACCCCATTTTCGCAGTAATATGATTAAATCTTTAATCTGAATCATTCGTCCTGTTGTGTTTAGATTTTCAATGTCTGTTTCAGAAAAATCTACTCTATATGGTTGTCGTAATGACTTTACCTTTTCAAAATCAATACCCATTTCATTTGCCACTTCTTCTAGTCTTTCATGTAAATTTCTGGCTCTCCATGTTATGCTTTTGCATAGAAACATTAATTCTTCATACTGATAGCTCTTTAATTTTTCTGTAGGAATAGTCCCTACTATCAATTCCTCTAATAATTTTTTTTTAATTAAATAGTTTTTATTCGTCAATATACACACAAATTGCAGGCCCCTGAAATCCCCAGAGGTACCTGCTGAAGCATTACAAACATAATATCGTAGACGTTTTACATTAGAGAAATAAATGAAGAGGCGCTTCATATGAAAAACCCCCCGACCGCACCAAACCATGACCAACAAGCAACATCTTGCATGAGCATAGACCTAGACAGTTCTGACACCGGGCCCAAACTAAGCCCTCCCTCCCTCCCCAGGGGAACTAAAGGGACCCCTCTTCCCGCTTAAACAATCTAATACTTTTATTAATTTGGACACATCCAAAGGTTTAGGCTCAGCATCTTTTTGTTGTAAATTTTTTAGCCAATCACTTAATTCATCAGAAGTAGGACCTACAGGAATCCTCTCATTTCGTGTTTGTTCTATTCCTTTTGGTGATCCTGGAACTGACTCTGTCGTCGTCATTGCTCTATTTACTAAACTCTGATTTACTGTCAAATTTTTGGGAGTACTTTGTTCAGAAATTCCTATCGTCTTTGTATTTCATTTTCTCTGTTTCCGTTATAAGGAATTGTCAGACAATGCTCACTATCCTTTTGTTTATCAAAAATCGGCATTATAGGTCCTATTGTTACCGGAACAGTTACTGCCTCCATATTTTTAGTTAATTCTCTAATCTTCTCAGTCAATTCTAAAGTAGTTCTAGCCAATTCAGCTGAATTTTCATTAGCCATTTTACTAACTTGAGTATTTTCTGTTTCTCTAAAAGGATTATTTCTTCCTGCCTCATGTAGTTTCAAATTTTATATTCTGTGGTGATTCTTTTACTGGGGCACTCTGTGTCAATGTGGAATTTGGTTGATATGGGGGTGGATTTTTATAAAACATGTCTTCAAGCACATCATCCTCCGACTCATGCACACCATACTTATAACTTTCTGATGCTGTATTATTTCTCTTTTCCGTACATTTTCTACTTGTAGTTTCTTCCACATTTCTTATAGGAAACAACCCATCAGTCACATTCGCACATCGCCATCTCTTCATTCTATCATCATGATTCTCTTTTCCATATGATCTACCAAACATATATCTATACCTTCCGCCACTGCGTTGGCGTTCTCTGTCATACATCTCATCTTCCCATTCTGTCAATGCTTCAAACTGTGTAGGTCTAGGTCTCGGTTCTAATTTCATCATTCTTTCTCTCAGATTTCTCAAAACCGCTAAATTAAATGAACCATGTTCTGGAAATGCCAAAACTCCATCATCTTTTGTATACTTTGCCCAATTGTCTAACCAAATACATGTATGATAACCATATTTCGTAATCATAAAAGATGCAGGTGATTTCGCTGGAGGGAGCAACTGTCACTCTCTAGTCACAATCGGTTTGTCCTTTTTAAATATGTTCTTGATTTTACCGAACCAGGGCTTTTTCTCTTTCTCTGGTGGATCGTAATACATCATTTTCTCTTTTCTCAGTATCGCTAGATTTCTCCTACGACTATTCTGTTGTTTTATCCAATCGTAGCGCGACTTACACTAACTCACCCATCCGGAGCGTCTATGTCACTTTTGCAATTCTCCAATCCCAGCGCGACTCTCACTAATGCACCAATCCGGGGCGTCTACGTCACCCTGTAATTCTCCACTCCTAGCGCGGCGTACACTAAAGCACCAATCTGGAGCGTCTACGTCTCTTACTGACTGACCAATCTCAGCGCGTTTTTTCTGACGTACGCTTTTCTCGCTGCTGCTGCTCCTGCTGACCTCTCCTTTACAAAATTTATTGGTAAACTTTTTACATTCACTTTTTACTAAAATTCTGTTTGTATGTTGTTACTAACGCCACCATTATCTGTTTCGCTAACAAAGGATAGTCCTGACCTTTCTCACAAGAATTCCGTCTTTCCCGAGAGTAGCGCTTACCTCTGCCCTACTACGGAATCGTTACTCCCGTTGATAAAGTAGCACTTCCCTCTACTTCACCCTTCTAGCAAGCATTAGCTAACGTTTCTCCAGAAATAAAACACCTGTTGGAGACCGAATGCTCCTGAGAATTAAAACCAGAGTTTCACAATTAACCTGAATGCTATTTCATTTACACACATTCATACGGAAAATGTAGTTCATTCATACAGAATCCTGTCTTTCCCGAGAGCAGCGCTTACCTCTGCCCTACTACATGATTATTTAATTTGTTAATAAAGTAGCACTTCCCTCTACTTTATCCTTCTAACAGGCTTAGGGAACATCTATTACCTTTCCAGTGATAGGCGTAATCAGAGCTCCTTTTGGACTCCTGGTACTTAAGACCAAAATTTCACAGATTACCTTCGCTACCATACATTTCTCTCATACAGAAAATGCCCTACTGGCAACACACGATGATGTTACCGAATTGAACCCAGACAATTCGTCGTGCAACTCCAATCGTCACACGTTTTCCCCGTATACTTACAGGGCAACAACAATCCCGTCTTTCCCGAGATCAGTGCTTACCTCTGCTCTACTACGGAATCTTTACAAACGTCCGACTTCCCACATCCCAGAAGTCGTCAAACAACATGGAACGCAACGCGACTCAACATAGTGTTAATACATAAACCTATACTTATCCACAGTCAATAATCAATAAGCAATTTACAAGCAATAATCACCAAACCAATGCAATAAAACCATAACTCTGCTACCAGGAAAAACTGATCCAGCGCAAACAACAACTCGGGGGGGGGGGGTGAAAAGTGAGAACGCACCTACCCTCCCTGCGTCGCAGACCCGCCGTCACACTAACTCACACACGCATTCATTGGTGGGGCCCATAACACCAACACTCCCACGTTTCTCATTCACAGGTCTGCACACAAGAGTGGGAATGATGCGCTGGACATGTGGGTGGGAGTACCTTATAACCTATAGGGAGAGAAAAGTTATATTGCATCATATACATTAACATTCGCCACCTATAGATTCCTAAACATCAATGCACTCCGCCCACTTGGTCGATCGGACCAAATAGTTGGATTGGTTGATGGTGATTTAGAACCAGCTAAAACACATTTAAGACTCAGAATCCTCTATTCTCTTTAACGAAGAACCACAAACTCATAATTTCTGTTAATCAATATTTGTTTATCTAAAATTTCATTAAATTAGCATTTGTCTCTTCAAATCTTAGATTTTCTAGATCAATTTAATTAAATCGCAGAACACCATATTTACCTATTCTGGCTATCTGGGTTTTCTCCATTTCATTGGCTCAGCATAATCGAATTTTGTCGTCAAATTGTCCAAAGAACAGGCCAGATCTCAGAGTCCGAAAGTCCTTTGCTCAGCACGTTACAGTCCCAAAGATCATCAAAGGACCAGAAATCGTGCCAGCATCCGTCATCGCCTGTGGGGTTAAAGAGGGTGTGCAGTCATAATAACAGCCGAATGTGATCGAAAAGGTCTGGAAAGAATAGATAGCCCCTCTTTTATACATTTTTGGGCGGAGAAAGGTTCCAATTAGTCGGGAGAAAACGTCCGATTTTGTATAGTCCAGGTTCACATGGATTTTGCTGATATGTTTCCGGTTATGACCAAATTCCGATTGTTGCGATAATTCGACTTCTAGTTTAAAAGGTCCATTGTTCATTTATACCAGATTCTAATATTCGGGGTCTTTTTGGCAGTCCACCAATAACCTATCCTTGACAGGAACTGCGTGTACAGAGGTCGTTGGGAAGTTCACGGAGCCATCCGATTCTGCGCAGTAGACTTCGCGCCTCACGAGACGGTGGCCACTTCTGAACTCGGTCTCTGCCTCCATGTTTTCGATAGGCCAAAATGTCACCTTAAGCGAAACAAACACAAGAGAGTAATTAATACAAAGAAATGATGCTTCTATTGTTATACCCTCACTAATCCCTTTATGTATTAGTATTTTCCTAGCATATAGCGACATTTAAAGCAGTATATTCACCTTTTCGGTCCTCCATGAAGGTGCAAACGTCACAAAAGCAACATAAAGCATGCAATATTTAATTATTACATATACTACTGTTAATATGCGTACGTATTTTAGTTATTTTACCATGCAAATAGCAAGTTCCCACATGTAATTTGTGTATGTAGGTTGGTTAATTTTAATATATCACAGCACACTATTAGTAAATTATAATAAGTAGGTTATTCAATTAATACTTTCATGCAAAATAGAGGAGGTATACAACATTTTGCACACCTGCTCCATCATTGGTTTTAACATTCTGTGTTTGACTTTTAGAAAGTAGGTATTTTCTTGCCTAACTATCCAAGCCTGCCTCTGCTAGGTTGTGTATTCCCTGTCTGGAGTTTGAGTGACAGCGGCTTGGGGATTCCAGGAGACAGGGTGAGTCAGCACAGGGCTGAATAGAGAGATCTGCATGTAGATGGGTGGGAGGAGTTGCACCTGGGACCTGAATAGGGCTGTGCCTTCCCTCCACAATGCTGGCTCCACCTCCTGTGGTGCGTCTGATGTCCCTGGCCTAGACTGCGAAAGGAAAGAAGGAGTCTTATCAACAAAGTGCTCCAGGACTGACCAGAACTGGTTTGGACTAGGCAATGGCCTCTCTTCAGAGAACAAAGAGAAAATGAGTATAAAAAGGGGGAGTCTATCCCTAAGCGGAGTGCTGTTTGGGGGATTGGCCTGCAGTGGTTGCCTGACTGCCAAAGAAAGGAGAAAGGACTTTGTGCCACTTTCAAATCAACTTGTGAAGGATCTCCAAGGGCTTGAGATAGAGCTTACCTCCGGCTGAAGTCTCAGGGACAACAGACTTCACCAACCAGCTTCCCAAGATTTCTTTTGATGTGCCTGCTGTTGAGTTTCGCCGTCGCATCAGACGCCGTCGCATCATCGGAGAAGCATGTCGCCGCCGTAGCCGCTGTCGTCGCATCACTGAAGAAAGGTGTTGCCGCTGCAGCTGTCGCATCGCCAAAGCGTCTTGCATCACCGGAGAAGAGTGTGGCAGGGCCTGTCACGGCTCAGAAGAATCGTTGAGGCGCCGCACGGCCGCTGGGCATGCACGCATCGTGTCGCAACAAGAAGACACCATTTTTGTTTCATTGCACTGGATCTTCATCGCATCACGGCGCTGCTGGTCGCATCACCACGGAAGCGCAGTAAGAAACCGATGCATCACATCCCCACGCCGAGAAGAACCGACACATCCCCTACGCTTCAGTAGGGACCTGACGCATCACCGTTCTTGCATGTAAGGAACCGACGCATCACCTTCCCTGCAACACTTTCATTGTATAGCGTTGCGCATCCAAAGGTACATTGAGCTTAAAGTCTTGCATTTACCATCTTAAGAGAACTAAGCTATTTATACCATTTTAAAAGTACAGTATTGTGGATTTTTGTCGTTTGTGGTCTTGTGATAGGTCTATATAAAGAATACTTATTTTTGATATAAAACCTGTGTGGTGTCCATCAGTAGTGTTGTCTCTGGATTACTGTATGTGTTCACAAATGCTTTACACACTGTGTTAGAATTGGGAATCTCTGGTTGACACAGGTAGGGACTTGTGTCAAGCAGGGATCCTCTCTTCCAGTCAGGGTAAGGGGTTACACTCTAACAATAACCCCTGCTCACCCTCTAGGCAGCTTGGCGCGAGCAGACAAGGCGTTATCTCAGGGCGCAATGGTTAAGCATTTGTTACCACACACAGTCATTCAATGATCCCCCACAAATGGACTCCACACAAGGATTTATCAAAAATAAGTATATATTTATATAAGGCTTAGCACAAGACCCAATAACAATTTAACAGGCCCACAATATTATTTAGCAAAAGAGTTGTTGATCAGCGTAATTTCACAGGTCTATGCGGTGCGTTCTGCTTCGTACAGTGATGAAAGCAGCTTCAGAACGGGTTTCACACGCGCTGCAAGCGCTTCCGTACGGAGCGTACAAGCTTCGGTGCGAGACGTACACAGTACCTTTGTCTTTAAGGAGTTCGTCACGGACTGTGCGGTGAAAAACAAGCGTCGGTACGCTGCGTTCTCCTTTCGCGGTGCGAGCTACGGCTCGTAGGGGCCCTTAGTCACTCTGCTTGAGGGAACGGTACGCTGTACGGTGCGGATGCTCTTCGTTGCGGCGTACGCGCCGTACTTGAGAGGGGCACTTTTACCGTAGATGCGGTGCGAAGCAACAGTACGCTCCGAGTCTGTGAGACGTACACAGCTACTCTACGTGCCACAGCCCTTCCACAGCAGGGAAAGGAGCGTACAGGGAGTAGTACAGTTCGTAGGATGAAAAGCGAAGTGCGGTGCGAAGTCCTTCCTTTACGGTGCGAGCTACGGCTCGTAGGGGCCTTTAGTCGCGTTGTTTGGGCCGGACAGCTGGGCACAAGCTTTTCAGTGTATGCGTCGAGGGGCGAGACACACACTTTGTTTTGCTTTGTCGCTTATGGGGAAAACTGCAGTTTTCCGAAGCTCTTCTCACGGCGATGAAGTCCACTGGTCCTGGGACTTCGTTCAGGGGGCAAGCTCACACACAAGCCCTTGGAGATCTTTTAAAGCAAGTTGAAAGCAAAGTCTCTCTTAGTCTTTTCCTCTTCTTCAGTAGCAAGGCAACTACTGCAGGCCAGTCCCCCAGGTCAGGGACCGTACTCCTCCCACAGCTTTCCCGGTTCCTCCTCGTCGGACAGAGGTTTCTTCTTGGCAGGACAGGATCTAATTTCTTAGGAGCAGGGCTCCTACATTTATTCGCCATTTCTTTTGTTCTTGCAGGCCAGGGGGGTCCTTGCCTAGTTCGGTACGGTTTCTGAGCACTTTGTTGACATGATGCAGGCTTCTTCTTTCAGTGTGCAGGGCAGTCATCAGACGCTCCACAGGGGGTGAAGCCAGCATTGTGGTGGCAGAGCACAGCCATATTCAGAGTCCAGGTGTACTCCTCCCACCCATCTATGTCAATCTCTCTATTCACCACCAGGCTACCTAGCCCTGCCCCTCTGGGATTCCCCAGCCCTGTCACTCACACAAGCCAGACAGCAGATGCACATCAGCGCAGAGGCGGGCTGAAATGGTTAGGCAAGCAAAGGCCATCTTTAAAAGTGGTGTTTGCAAACAGATAACATTAAAATAAACCTTGCTAACAGATGTATTTTATTATTCTGAGTTTAGGCATACTAAACTAGATTTTCTACCATGTTCCCTGGGTCTGTTAAGATCATAGGATGTAACAATTCTAACAGCCCATTCAGGCCTATGAAAACAGGGTAGCCTTACAATAGTGAAAAACGAAAATGGCTGTAATTCACTATTAGGACATGCCACACACATCAGGGCTTGTCCTACCTTATGCTTACAATGCACCCTGCCCTTGGACCTACCATAGGGGTGACTAACATGAAGTTAAGGGAAGGTTTAGGGACTGGCAAGTGGGTGCACTTGCCAGTCAGCATGTCAGTACCAGACTGCACGCAGGTTCTGCAATGGCAGACCTTAGACATATTTTACCAGGCCGCGTCTGTGGGTGGCACAATCAGTGCTGCAAGCCCACCAGCGGCATTTGCATTTACAAGCCCTGGGCACTCCTGGTACACTTTACTGGGGTCTGACAGTAAACCAAATAAGCCAATCATGGAATCCAACCAACATATGCATTTTAAATAGGGAGCACTTGCACTGTGGCACTGGTTGGCAGTGGCACAGTGCCCTGAGCAGCTAACACCAGCAAAACACATGAGGCACAGCGACAAAAAGTGGAAGGGAGACTCACGCCAAGGTGCCAGGTCTAACACACTGCCTCTGAGATAAGCTTGTCTGCTCGTGCCAAGCTACCAAGGGGGTGAGCAGGGGTTATTTTAGGAGTGTACCTCCTTACCCTGACTAGAAGCAAGGGTCTCTATTTGGTCAAAGGTACCGACCTCTGCCAACTAGAGACCCCCAGTTCTAACAGCCACCATGCCTGAAAGGTCAGGCCTGGGGCACTCTTCATGTAGGCGGTTGCGGACATCCCTGTCTTAGCGTTTAGAAAGCCTCACATGAGTGCAAACCACCACTGGGGGGAATAGAGGCCAATCAGTGAACCGAGGATGGACTGTGTCATCCAGATTAAGATCAACAATATTTTTGGAGTCTCTAGATGCCTTTGAGGGTACTGTGCTTTAAAGTAGGAAGGACCCTTGTTTCCAGCCTTTAGGGTTCCTAGGGTAGTTTTGTGAGTCTTCTGAGTAGGAAGAGAGTGTGGAAGCCTTGTGTGAGTTATATAGTCCACCGAATGCTGTTGGGAGTGAGCCCCATTAGTGAAAGGTTCTAGAGCTCAGTAAGCATGATCAGGAAGGAGGTTCTTGGAGAGCCGGTCCAGGGCGGCAGCATTAGCCATTTATTGGATGTTGCCATTGCCTTGCCGCTCTTAGGGTAGGTATCATTAGGAAGTACACTGGGTTCCGTGGAGGTAATACTCCGAGGCATATACATGGCATACTTGCGTAGCTGCCTTGTAAAGGGTTGCAAGGCCACTGCAAGTGCTCTGTTAAGTGACTGATGGACAGAGTTGTCAAGGTCCTCAACAAGGCTGTCTTCCAAGAAATATTAATCGTCTACATACTCCTCGTATGTATCTTCAGTGAGCGGGTTAGACTCTGCCAATGTCTTTTGACTGGAATATGCAATCGTGTTCAGGTGGAAAAACACAGGATTTCTCTGCAGGATTTGTGCACAAGTTAAAGCACATACCGGTCTGTATCCAAGCTACTATGAGAGTGGATGTCCCCTTAAATTTCAGGCCGCCTAGACAGGAGGTGAGAAATTTCAGCCTCTTAGGCAAAACCTGTATATTTATTTTACTTGCCCCAGATTTTCAGGGCGTAGGAAAGATTTCAGTGCCTCTGTGTGAGTGAGGAGAATTTCTCAGTCAAGTAGCAGCAAAATAAGGATATTGTGAGGTGGCTCTATAACCTGCCAAGAGCTTGCGGCGTGATCTCGATGCCAGTGGTGGTCAGCACGCATCAGGGGCTTGGGTTGGTGGGGGAGAGGGTTTTTTAAATAATGAAGAAAACAACCGTACCTCTTCGTTACGTCTCTCCTCCGTCTTCCCAGCCAGGAACAGGAAGCACATCCAGGCTCCCCTGACCAATCACAATGCTGCACTGCAGCGTTGTGATTAATGTGAGTGCTGTGGTTTGGTCATCAGCCGAGGAATGGGAGCCTGAGCATGTTGTCCACCCAGGCTGTAATGCAGCCTGGGTGGAGAACATGTACGCATGACTGGCCGACACAAGAGGGCTAGCCAGTCAGTCATTGTGCTCTTACAGTGTGCCCACCACTCCTCCCTCCTGCTCTGAGAGCAGAGCAGCCCTGCCCTGCAAAAACACCCACAGCAGAAACAAATAAAATAACAACTCGTTATTTTATTTTTCCTTTATTTCCACTGATGAAAGCAGGGGGGCGATGCTCCTCCGCCTTAGCGGCGGAGCCGCCCCTGCTCGATGCCCAATATAATTGAGCTGGCCTCCAGGCTCTGTTTTCGCTACTGGCTGCGAGACAAAGGACTATACACCTTGGGCGTTTGTTAGGCCGAGCACGTACACCTTCCCTCCTCTTGAGCAACCCCTCTGGGTGCGGGAAAGTGGACGGAAGGGAAACATTATTGAAATAAATCTACTTATCTCTAGATGCAGCAGGAAAAAATGAGACACTAATATGATGTTGAGGATATTTATGGCAATAGGTTCATGGTGATTGGTGTGTGGAACATGATGTCCTATAAAGGTCATGGGAAATGTAGTTTTATATTGATTAACTATGCTCTTTTTTGTTAACAATCTGTTATATAGGCATTTCCTCAATTGATACATTCACTATGATGAGGTATTGTTCCCAAAATGTGCGCTTGTATTCATATAGCATTTACTGCCATAGATTTTGAGGTTCCCTTAATTGATGACATTTTTTTTTTAATTGACTAGTTTCCCTATTAATGAAGTGTCCCTTCTGTTGATACAGGTAATGCCTGTATCCACAAAGCATCTCTTTCGTCCGTGTCCCTGGGCTATTGATTAAGTACTTTAGTGATAAACTATTTTGTCTATTGAAGTACTTCTCTATTGCTAACAAAATGCCCTGTTTTCTGTTGATATATTTGCTCTGTTGACTTTAGCATTGCCTCTCTTTATTGGCTAAGCATGCCTACTCTCAATTGATGCTGTATTTTCTCTGACATTCCATCTGTTGATGATGCCTTTTCTCTAATGACTCAATCCTATTTTCACCAGTGTGCAGCCGGATTCCTCTGTGCCATATAATGGTAGATGACCTGACCCAGTAACCAGAGTTCACCAAACTGCTGCTGGAGGTTTCTCAGCAATTTGATGAAAGCGGCCTCAGCCTTGACCTCAAGGAAAAGCTGGACTCGGTAAGATGAGTGTTTATACAAGTGGTGATGGTTAAAGGAAAGTTGAGAAGAGGTAAGGAGAGAATAGAGGGCCAGATGTCATATGTCATTTTGTACATACAGCAACGTTGCTAAAATGTGCCAGGTGCATGCCCTTACCCTTTTGTAGCATGTTGGTGTGGACTGGAACTTGGCTCTCTCTTAAATAGACGCACATTGGGACTGCTAATCCACATTTTCTTAAATCTTTAGCAAATGCTTCCTCTCTTACTGTTCATCTTAAGTAGCGTTTACCTCACATCTGGTTTCATGCAAAAGCAGTTTTCAGCAGCTCACCCACATACCAGTTGCATACCCTGTCTGGGGCAAAACCCACCAGTGCCTCCCTGCTCTCTCTGTTTGCAACTATCAGGTGAGACATCTCTTGAACAATCTGACATTTATGAAGAGTAAATCTTGACCCTTCCACTGGGAGACAATGGGGTACTTTCTCTCAGGGAAGTCTTAGGTGAGTGCAGTTGCTTGGAAACTGGGTGCAATACTTACCACTTTAGGCACCCTCACCCCCTTTCCAGGAATCCTTGCTCTTCCCTGTGAAGGTCCACTTTCATTGGTGGAAAATGTAGCGTTTGCGGTCACCAGTAAGATCATAAATCTTTCTCTCAATGAGTTGTGTGATTGGATCCATGGGTTGTATATTTCCAGACAGCCTATGAAATATTTCCTCTCTGGACTGGTGATTTAACGATCGCTTCCACAATTGCTTTGCCTATTTTAGACATTGACAGCGTTTGGCTATAATTTACTTATTGAACCCAGCCCCGGATTCCCTACATGGTGAGCACATCTCCACCATTTTACTTGGTTGGGCCTCACCTGTGTGTTGGGCCCTAGGCACTTAATTTTCTCATCCCCAAGAGTGCGGCTGATATTGATATGCAGGCAGTTAATTTGCAAATGGCAACTGATTCTGTCTCCCTTTCTTCCTTTTTTCTTTTCTCCATTCTCTCCTACAATTGCGTAACATCTCAGGCATGATTTGTAATCTCCTGATGATGATCCTGTAATTGTGTAAGGATTGAAACGTTGTCGACTCTCGTGCATTGAACCTATTTATTGTGTAAATTAACCTCGGGGAAATACTACTGCTGTAGGTTTATTTGTAAATAACCATTTTCTTGATTCACACTATTGCCTGAGTCTTTTGTGTTATTTAATTTTGTGTCCTTTGTGTTTTATGTCTTCACCCGCCGATTTGGATTTAATTGTTTAATAAATGTGATTTTAATTTGTCTAATGAACGTTGCATCTGGGCATAATTGTTTTCAGCAGTAAAATCCTATATATATTTGGTTTAGGGTCCTTTGTTCCTTTAAAGCATTACACACCCCTGGTCCCTACATATACATGGGTTTCCCTTGTGTTTCTGTAGCGTATGTGGGACAGAAGCATACACCTAGGTTATATGAAAAGCATAAAATGAAGATATATACGTTAACTAAAAATATGCCATAGTGGATCCTCTTTGTAAAAACACTGTGCCCAGCATGTCTCCCTGGCCATAGAGCATGACCCCTCTTCACACCTTGGCTTCATGTTTGCAAGTGAACACAAACACTGCCCAGGTATGAAATTACATGTATCTCTATATAACACCTCCTTTGCCAACCTTGAGCCTCTCTCCTTTCACGAGAACAGTGACCTTAACCCTCAGTCTCTAGCCCTCTCCATCCCACCTCCACAAGCACCCTCTAAACACATCATTCCATAATTTATCCCTCTTCTCTGTAAACAGTTTCTTGCTTGCTTGCTCATCTTCAGGCTCAGAATCAACTAATTGCGCAGAAAAAGGCCTGGCTGCAGTGTGAAGTGGTGCACCGCTTGCTGCAGGACATTCTTCAGGAATATTACTCCAAGAAAGAGGAGAAGCATGAGGCTAAAAATATCCCCCTCAAGGAAGAGAAGATGCAAGTATGGATAAAGGAGGGGTGCAGGGGTGTAGGAGAGTAGGATCTGCTTCACATGTTTACCCCCACTTTTTGCTGGTGTTTCACTGTTTTTCGACTTTAGTCTGGCTGGGACCCTGCTATTCAGGGCCCCAGCCTAGCTGCTTCCTCTCCAAATTGATTGCATGTACTTTAGGTACACTACAGATTGGATTCTGGGGTACCCTTGTGAGTCCCTAGTATATGTTATACTATGTACTCGGGGCATAGGTACCCCAGAGGCATACCAGGTGCTGAAGCATGTATTGTGCCACCCCTGGAAAGCCATGCAAAATGACACCACAGGTCTGCTACTGCAGCCTGGGTAAGGTGGTGCATGCACCCCTTACTAAAGTATAGGTTCACTATACCTCACCTATCACTGCACATAGTAACCTATCAGTCACCCCTATGGCAGGCCTTCTCAATCCTGAAGGCAGGGTGCTTAGTTACATGTGAGAGGGTGCCCAGGCATGAGCTGAGTCACTCTGCATCCTTCAGAATCTCTTCTCCGGGGTTGTCAGTGGTGCAGCCTGACCATATACTCTTAAGTGCATTATATCTAAAACGGTTCATGCTAACTTTGGACTGGCTGCACGGAAACATGTTATGTTTGGTGTCAAACACCTTGGAATCATACCCCCACATCAGTTCTCGATGTGAGGATGTGATCCCACCCTTCTAGAGGGAGAGACGTGGCAGTACTGGTATACCCGGTAGAAATCTAATAGAGCCCTGGCATCACAAAATGGATGCTGCAGCCACAGACACGGGTCTGGCCTCCTGCTGCTGACCAAAACTCTGGCAGGGGAGGCCTGGACAATAGGTTTCCTGTCACAGGGAGGTGTAACCACCTCCCAGACAGGCTTGTGTGTATTGGGGTTGGGTGGGAGCACTCTGAGTGCTTTGAAGTCCTGCGCTGGGGGCACATTTGGTGTCCCTGTGCATTGTCCAGCTCAAACCGGTTCAGGGGCTTCCAGCCCCTGCTCTGGCGTGAAACTGGACAAAGGAAATGGGTGTAGCCACCCCTCTTTCTAAACCCTCCCATAGTTGGGTCCCCAGAGCGAGTCCAACCCGTTCCTTGGGTATATGTAAGGAACCTCTGTAACCAGAACTTTAGATATCCCTGGACGAAACTTTGAAGCTGAATCCTGGACCTTCGACGCTCTGCTAAATACTAGAGGACTGAAGAAATCTCCCTTGGGGTCAGGGAGTGATTTCCCTGCTTGGCAGGCACCAACGAAGCATTTTGCCGGTCTGCATCTACGAAGCTCCCGCCGGACTCCGAAGTAATTGCAGCCCAGGAAGAGGATTTCCAGACATCTCAGAGGCCGACCCAAGTCCCCAGCAAAGCTGAGACCAACAGCCCTCGTGAGTAGCGTGGAGCCGGAACTCCTGGTCACCGTGCACTTTTGCAAGTGCATTGACTTCTCGACGTCTTTTGAAGTCGTGCTTGGGGTTGCTTGTAGCCCCCATCTCAAGCAGAAGATCCACCAAAGATTGTTGGCCTAGTCACCCCGAGTGACCCGTGGGCCGCCATTTTGTGTATCCTCTCTAGGTACCTTCGCGATCCCTGGTCCGTTGACTGGTGGGTCCCTGAGGGGGTAACTTTGATTTTCTTTGGGCTTACCTGGTTGCTCCAAACGTGCCCTGACTCCCCACCAAGTGGTGAGTCCCTCAGAGCTTGCTGGTCTGCACAGAAGCATCTTTCTCCTTTCTGCGTGGGTTGCTGTTGCCAAGGCTTGTTGTGTCCAATCCGGGCACCGACGCTGCAGCACTCGACATCCTTGGTGGAACAGCTCGAATCCAGCTCCTGGTCATCCTCGATGCCTCCTGGTCCTCGTGGCTGAAGAGTCCAGCTTCACCTCCTTGACCTGAAATCACCCGACATCGGTGGGCATCCGCCTATCGCCTTCCTGGTCACTGGCAAGTGACCCAGACTCTGTCCCCTCTGCTTTCAGGTTCTTCTCATCTTCGATCCAGGCTTGGATCTCCTCGGACACTTCGCATCTTCCCGGCAGCAGCACTTCTTTGCTAGCTCCCATTGAACTCGACGACGCGACACGACACCATTTGACACCTATGCACCCGGCTTCCCTGGGTGAGGTAACACGAGTACTCCGGTGCTCCCGTAGGTGTTGGCCCTAGAACTTCCTAAGTCCCAAAGGGTTTGGTCCTGGCTCACTTCTAAGTGTCTCTAACCTTTAAAAATCTAACCGCGACTTTCCCCATAGAAGCTAACGGGAGCTTGCGGCTGTGTTCTCGCACTGCACACGGCCCCCTTGGGTCCCCTGTGTCCCTACCATGGTTGGTTCCTTGGGGTCCCAGAGATTCTACAGGCTCTAGGCCTTGTGTCTAGTTAAGTCGTGATTCTTATATCACTATTTTAGTATATGGTTTGGCTCGCCCCTAGGGCCTGACGTGTATTTGTGCTATTTTACTGTTGTATTTGAAGTGTAACTTATGTGGTTTGACCTCTAGCCTCACAAAGAGACTAGGAGGGTGTGTTTAGTAATAAATACCTACATTTTATATATATATATATACCTGGTGTGGTTGTCTTTCATTTAGGCACTCAAGAGATTATAGACTGGTAAAACAAGCTGCTTTACATTCTTTCAAGGCTTAGCCTGAAGGCTGCTTTACATAGCAACCACTAGGATAGCTTTCAATAAAGGTTGTCTTTAACCTATAACCAATAAGGGGTTGCTTGGACTGGTACAGGGTTCCCACTATAATTAGTGGACAGTATATACCAGGCCAACTTCTCACAAGGGGGGCTCCAGAAGGGTGGCATCAGTGGGCTGCATGCCGGGTAGCACGGAGACCTGCAGGATGATGATCAGAGAGCTGGAGTCTGTAGATTGCTAAGAAGCGGCTGTTTCAGTCTGCAGGGTAGCTGGGAGGAATAATTTCAGCCTACTGTATTATAAGGACGGTTGGTCTTGGTAGGAACAATGGTTCAAGTAAGTAAGGAAGCAGGGCTGGTGCAGTAGGACAGATAGATGTTTAGGAGGGAGGAATGTCGGAGCAGGAAGACCTGGATAAAACTACTGCGGAACAGATGAGTAAGATTTGGAGAATTGTATTGGAAAGAGCAACCGAGTGATGTTGCATTGCTGTAGGTAGTAAATAGATGGATGACTGCTGCACAATGAGGTTCACAGGCAAAGATGAATTTGGTGGGGAGGATGGGCTGCATGAAGTTAACAAGTGGTGGTTGCTGGAACTTAATGAGGGGAGGATGCATGTTAAGGTAGCAAGGTAGAGCAGCTGAGCAGTGTGGAGACAATGCAACTTGGTGAGACCGAGAGACTGCAGGAACTAAGAGATTGAGGAAGCGGGGAACAAAACTAATGCGGGCTGCAGGCGGGAAAGGTGAGGCGAGAGGGCTACAGGACAGCAAAGACGGGAGCTCAGGAGCATGGTGAGGTTTTGAGGAAAGATTATGATACTGGGGGCTCCTTTCTACATCCTACTGTAATTTCCTGTCATTGGGTTTATTGTTCTGTCTCACCATTATTTGGATACCACACTAAGTTGATCACCTTTTGTGCTCCCTTCAGCTCTATGAGACGCTCGCCCAGGTCCTGCTGGTGATGGAATGCACAAGAATCCAGGACTTCAGCCCACATCCAAAACAGGTTATGTCTCCTCTGCTGGGCATGGAGAAGAAGAATGTCTTGGAATTTCTTCCCCCGAAACGGGTAAGCCCTGCCATACTATTAGTCTAATGAGCACCTAATCACCAAATCAACCACAAAAACACACACAGGCAAATCTTAATACTTCCAATGCCCTTCCAACATTTATGGGTTATTGCAGAATTTTGTAGGAAGGCATTCTAAAATTGTATGCATCAATGTATTCTTTGCCTTTAATGGCAATGTGCGTAAAGAGTTGAAGCTGTATGTATGTTACTTCCCGAGGCAATGTGGATGGAAACAACCAGGAAATATCTGCAATTTCATGGATAACTTTACTTTCTGAAGCTTGAGCCTGAAAAATATTGGTCCGTATTGGCAGAGTAAGTGCTTTCTTCTTAAGACACCGCTTGACAGCTCTTAACCCTATGTTACATGAGGATTCTTAGTTTCTGGAAGCATCCATTGTCACTTATGACAATCTGACACACTGAACAGAACTTGAATACATTTGAGAAGTACCCTTGGCAGGGTGACACTGAGCAAAATATTATCAGCAACCCGAAACACTTGGGCAGTGCTTTGATGAAGGAACAGCACCCTACAATATTTGAGCAACACCGTGGTATGTTGGCAGCAGCCTGGCATATAAGAGCACCAATACTGGTGCTATATTTTCTGGTCCAGACATTTTGATTCTGTACCATAATAAGCAATATATACCGACACTTCTTTTATAATTATTTCTCTAGAAATGTGATTTTAAAAAGGGATGGAAATGTATTTCCACTCGGGCACACTGTAGGAGAAAACCACTATTTTCTGACAAAAAACAATTGCCTGCTGTGCATCCATTTTCTATACATCAGAGCACAATTTTTGTAGAGACGTGTCTTTGCTTTTTGTGGAGAGAAACGTTGAACCAGTGTCTTGAAGCAAAGAACAGATTATTTCTTTAGTTCCTTTTTTAAATTTAGAAGTGTTGTAGACGTTTGACTTTCAGGAGATAAATTTAGAAAACTTTCCTCTACATAGCACTTTTATCCACGTATTCTGCAGAGCAGTTTTCAGTAAATTGCTCCCCTGTCCTCCTCGCACATTGCCAACCCTCCTGTTTCTAAAGGATTGACATAATTTACTGCAGTTGCTTCTTACAATATGTGGTTAGTATAACCATTGTTTATGGACTTTCTAGGTTTACTAGTCCTTAAACTGACATTTTCTCCTCACCTCCACTTAATCTTAACAAAGTTCACTTCAACTTAACCCTCTACTTGGTTTTCTGTGCCAGAGAAACTTGCACAGTGTGTGTGTATAAAGTCCTACACTTACTAACAAGCTAGAAGCTGGGGATGTTCTGCACCCCCATAGTTTACGTCTAAGTTGGAACCTCTAGTCAATAAGTGCAAGTAGTGGGAGTGCAGGCTTGCTGCAGCAGCAAATTCCACCATTCCCCTAGATGAGGAGGAGGTCACGAGTGGCACAACGTAAATGGGTACAGGAGATACATGTAGCATCCATGTTGTGGTAGGGAGAGAAAAAATATGAAAGTTGATCCTAGAACTATAGGTGGATTTTGCCTTAGCTTTATAGGATTGCATTACATGTGTTGTATATTCAAATACGGCGTGAGGCTGTGGACCAAGCTGAAGATCAATGGGCAGACTGCAAGGATAAGTGAAAATGCACGTGAATAGATCAAAGAAGGGGTGGGTGCTGAGGCCTTATTTTAACAGAGTCTGTGTACAGACTACCTTACAGCAATGCAGTGGCCTTGTTTGACCATCCTTTTGAAGTCTTAAATGTACTCTAGAGCAAGCTCTGTATTTATAGAGCGCTATAGCACCTGGCCACTGAAGAAACCTACCTTTCTGTATTCAGTCCCAGCTACAGCACCTGTACAATGCAGGAATGTGCAGCAGCACTATATTGTAAGACTACAGAAGCAACGCATTCTTTTTCCCCAACACCAGCTGAAACACTTTTCCACTAAAGTACTATTCTGTGCCCCAAATGCATCACCTATGCACTGCGAGAAGATGCATTGCCTTGAGTTGCTGTGTAGCATTTACACTTTGCACAAGCATGCCCCGCCTTTATCGTAGCTGTAGTGCCTGTGCATTGCAGGATAATTCCCTGCATTTAGTTCCAGCTGAGGCACATATGTGCTTCACGGGCTTGCTCTGCAGCAGTGGTGCATTTCATGGACATCCCCGGACAGTCTTCACTCTCCGAAGCTGCAGCACTCACTTTTATCCAAACTGCAATCCTACATGTGCTACTGTAGGAGATGCAGTGCCCTCCTTCCCCAGCTACATCGCTTGTGTGTGCAATGCAGGAGGAGCATTTCACACATTTAACCACAAATGCTATAAGCCCCATGTCAGTTATAACCATAGATCTGGTCCATGGGAAACCTGATTGTGCCCGCCCCTGGCTGTGCATGCTGAGAAGGTAAAGGACAAGAACTGCTGTGAGAAGAATCATCATACTTTATAAAGCCAGTCACTGCATCCCCACTCACTGTTTTGCCCTGTTTGTCTGCCACTTTCTACTGAAGTCTCACCTACTATTTTCTTCTCTTGTCTCTCTCCCCTCAAGTTTGCCATTTTCTTATTTTTTTCTCAAGACTAATTGCTAACTTACCTTGTCACTCCCAGGCATTTCTAGACCTTGAATCTTGCATCATATATGAATGTATGCAGATTCTTCTACCTGCTTTTGTTAATCTTGGTGGAAACTATTCTATGAGGGTACATGAAACTCCTGACTCAAATTCCTCTCCTAGGCAACAAGACCATGCATGAACGTAAACATCTCTGTGGTAAATGCTTATGATAAGACCTCTGATTTAGTAGGACATACAAAAATATGAACTGGTGAGGCCCCAGTTGGTAAGGATCTGCAGTTTTAAAGTTACCTTAAAATAGCTATCTATGAAAATCCCAGACCGAGATTAGTACTTTTGTTGTGGAAGTGGATACCCAGATAAATATTCTGAGATTCCTCCATTCCTCCATTCCTGCAGTATTGTGTTAACTCAATGAAGATGGCCATAATGGAGAGCTAGGATTCCATTTTCTATCCCCGCATTAGGGATTATTTTCTAGGATCTCTCAGTTTAGCTGCAGTGTTACAAATACACCCGTGAATGAGTTATTGAATGAAAACCTGATTGTGATGCTGTGTCTGCCAGGGCACAAATCAAAATCAAATATATTTTTTGCTCCTTGAATCGTCTTCCTGCTTTTATTTCTCAGCTGGCTAGGTGAGGATTTTGTTGAGTCTAGCTGTGATAGTTGCCTACCAAGATGGTATGTTTCTCTGCATATTGCCTTTGAGCCTCCCGCTATCCTTTTCTGTCTCCCTTCATTTCTTTTTTCACCTCGCTAATCCCTTTATCATTGTGTCTGCAATCCCACTCACTTTCTTTCCCCACTGTCCATGAGTTTGGTATTTTTTTTTTCCTAGGCCCCAATAGTTTGCACTGATGCTTCAACTTCAGTCAGCCTCAAATCTAATGCAAAACTGTGTGTCCCCTTTACTTTTCATCTCCCCACAGGATGTACAGCAAATGAGGGAGAAACTTCAGAAGGAACTGGAGGCTAGACTTGAGGAAAAGTGCATCTCTCTGCTCACCTTCCACCAACCAGAGACAGGTGAGTGCTTGTTATGAAGAAGTCTGTGGGCAAGGATAGCAATAATGCTACTCCATCATTCATGCTGAATCCCAGGCTTGGCTACAGTCTGAACTCTTTCACTCTCTCCATAAGATAAAAACGGTGATCTGCTGAAGTCCATGAAATCCCTACATTTGGTGGTGAACCTGCAAGACGAGAAGAGAAGGCTGCAGAGCGAGTCTGAGAAGTGCAAAGAGAATGCAGTAATCCTTGAAAAGCAGAAGATGTTTTTTCCCCCGGTAAGGGGGGGGGGGGGGGGACCCTCCTTGTTCAGGATAATCAAAATGGATTTTTATCAGTACCAGATTTGTGTGGGACAGGGACATCAGAGGTCATCTCTAGGAGTTTATTTCTTTAACCTCCCCAATCTACTTCTTACTGGAAGCAGTAACATTGGCGAACGTATTCTTCCAGCCCTTTCGTGATATTTCCAATGTAAAGGTCACTCTGGTGGGGGGGGTAAGGGGATTCATACTGGATTTATTCCACAGATCCTATTCCCTGTTGCCTTTTAGAGGTAAGTGGGTTGCTTTTGTAGTGTAACTATGATGAGGAGTAGTGAAGAGTGTCTTAGGTTGTAGCGTCTTCTATACAGATCTTAAGCCCTATCTCAATCAAAAAAATGGAGAAAGGTGATTGTGTACACTTTACAAGCCCAAAATCTTTGTCTTTGTATATTCATGATGCAAGGTTTATAGAAATGGTGAGGAGAGTTGCTGACTTGAATCCACTCTTGGGTTGTCACAACCGTACACCAAGGCCACCGGCATTATCCTATTGTGCGGCCGCAGCGATTTTCACATAATTATATATTTGCTGCACCTGCCACATAATCCATCATCTGCCGCATAATTTGCAGATTTTAACAACAACAAAAATGTGTTTCAAGCTCAAATGGTTCAAAAGTTACTAAAAATGCAGCAACACGTGATGCCACGCATTAGCCTGTGGAAAGGTTGCCTGGTCACCTTTTTGTTGCTTATTACTATATTTTAAATGATTGGGCCCTGTTCCAAAAGGCATTTCCAGCCCTGCGTGTGGGGGGGTTATTCTTGTCATTTTGCTCCGTTTTCATAATTTTTTGGGTGGGAAGGTGGGGGGGTGAGTATGATTAGTGAATGAGAAAAAAGTGAGATGGCAATGTTGTTGCTACACTTGTCATAGAAATATGCTGCATTATATGATGACGTCTCAATAAAAAATGTTTGAGGGGAAAAAACAAAAAAAGAGCAGGTCTGCTGCTACCTGTTCCTGCATCATGATTCCATTTTGGACCAGGGGCGCCTGGCAGATGATTCACCCTTTCCCAGCCCACTTGCACACACTCCTGCAACCTATTTATAGTTTTAAACCCCTTACTCCCACCATTGGGGAATGCAGTGGGAGGGATTTTTCCACCCTTGGAATGAGGATTGAGGACTAGAACCACTGGACTGGCCCAGGGGTTCTCGGAGGGTTCCGTGACTCCCAATTCCAGCATCTTACTTACTTCAGCTTTGATGCTCTCTTCGACTTGGTCAGACTGCCTGTATGTTTTATTTTTTACAGGTAGGCTGTCCCCAGTGTCCACATTGTGTACACCAGTTTGTCTGACCAGGAGTCCAAAGGAAGAGCTCAGCATACTGATGGAGGACTTGCCTGCTGTTGGGCAGAGAGAGTGTCTGAAAAGAGAACTCCCTCTACTGACCCATCTTTAGGGTTGTGAGAGAAGAGGTCAGGGAGAAGTTCCCTCTCTTCTTCCTGATCCTCATCTGTGACCATCGACATGTCCACATCAGCCCTGTCATGGTAGGGTTTAAGGCGGTTTACATGGGTGACCCTTTTGGGGTCCCTGCAAGTGCCAAATTCCATCAGATAGGTGTCCTGCCATTTTCTTTCAAGGTTGGGGTAGGGTCCACTCCATTTGTCCTGGAGGTCCCTAGGAGCTACATGCTCCAAAACCCACACCTTCTTCTCTGGTTGAAACTCCACCAGTGCAGCCTTTTGGTCATACCAGAGCTTCTGCAGCTTCCTGGCTGGCCTCAAAGTTTTTAGATGTTTTTTTCCATGTATTCAGAATGTAGGACATGTACATAGTCCTCTGTCTTGGTTAGGCTCTTTGAGAGGTCTCTCCCACCTTCCTTCACTAGAAACAATGGTTCCTTTACAGGATGACCAAAACAGAAGTTCAAATGGGGAAAAACCTACTCCCTGCTGTGGTACTTCTCAGTAGGCGAAAAGCAGGCATGGCAATAAGATGTCCCATCTCCTTCTGAGTTTTTCAGTGAGTCTATTGATCATACCTTTCATGGTTTTGTTGAATCTCTCAACTAAACCATTTGTTTGTGGGTGATAGGGGGTGGTTAACTTATAAGTCACCCTGCACTCAGCCCACATGGCTTTCAGGTAGCCAGATATGAAGTTACTACCTCTGTCTGACACCACCTCCTTAGGAAAACTCACTCTATTAAAGATACTAATGAGGGCTTTGGCAACTGCAGGAGCAGGGAAAGTCCTTAGCGGAATAGCTTCAGGGTACCTGGTGGCATGATCCACTACCACCAGTCTAAATCTGTTCCCTGAAGCTGTTGGAGAATCTAGGGGTCCAACAACATCAACCCCTACCCTTTCAAAGGGAACTCCCACCACTAGAAGTGGAATTAAGGGGGGCTTTGGGTGGTTATCTGTCTTACCACTGGCTTGACATTTAACACAGGCGTTACAAAACTCCTTCACCTTTTGGGACATACCTGGCCAGTAGATATGGGCGACTAACCTACTCCAAATTTTGGCCTGGCCAAGTTGCCCAGCTAAGGGGATGTCATGAGCCAAAGTGAGTAGGAACTCACTATACTTCTGAGGGAGCCTCCCACTTTCCTAGTGGCACCAGGTGTGGGGTCTCAGGGGTCAGTTTATAGGAGTCCCTCCTCCCAATAGAATCTGTGTGAGCCACTGACTTCTCCCTTTCCTTGATCAGCAGCTTGCTGTCTCAGGCTCTCAAGAGTGGGACAGGTACTCTGACCCCGGCACAGACCTTTCTTAGAGGGCCTGCTTGGGCCCAAGAGCTCTGTTGTATAAGGCCCAAGTTTTTGGGACTTAGTGCCGTCTGGGCCTGACAGGTCTTCTGCCTGAGGAGAGGGGACCTGAGCTTGTGTCTGATGTGAAGCTGGTCTCTCAGTCTTCTTGCTTTTTCTCTGGAGGGTTGGGCCAGTTCGAGGCATGTGGGCTGCTGAATTAATATCTGTGCATAGATCGCCGCCTAGTGTTGGGTCCGGATGTTTGCACGTTGTTGTCCTGGAAGAGTCTTCGAAGTATCACGAGATAGGTGACTCCTTCCCTGGACCACAGTGCGCATGGGCATCCTCTCCATCCTTAGATTGTTTTTTTCCGCCATTGGGTTCGGATGTGCTTATCTTAGCTCAAGTTAGGAAAATTTAGTTTAAGGCGAAAAGGCCTTTAGTTTTCGTCGGTACTGTTCCCGCTCGGTATCGACTGCTTTCTTGCTTAGTTTAGAAACTTCTTCCAGTTTTTCGGATCCGTTTAATCCGAACATCGACCTTACAACGACGATGGAATCGAGGACCCCATTCAAACGGTGTCCTGTATGCCACGCCAAATACCCACACATCGACGTCCACCCGGTATGCAACAAATGTCTCTCGCCGGATCACGACGAATCGAAATGTATGGCCTGTGCCCGATTCCGATCCAAGAAGACTCTCCGGAATCGACGGGCAGCGAGATTAGAAGCGCAGCAATCGGCACTGGCCCCGGCCAACATCTTCAGCACCGAGGACGAAGATGTTGAGAGCGTGGAAGAAGTAAACTCCAGCCCCGCTTCCGAACACGATTCCCGATCGGAAGACGCCGATGAAGCGCTTTTTCACAGGGAAGAAGCCGTCGACGAGGTAGGAGACTACGATGAGGCCTTTGGGGCCGAAGAAGATAGCTCTGGTGAAGAGCCAGGCCTACCCGTCGAAACGGAGGCCATCAAAGTGCGTCATTCTACGGCTCCGGTCAAGGGATCACCTCCGGGCCTTACCCGAGATCAATCCCAAAGTTCTTCGGCCCCGCCTTCGGGCCCGGCCTCGAACATCCAGCACGAGCCATTATTACCAAAAAAGACTGGTTTCCCTTCAATGAAACCGAAACCAATCGACGCACCAGTTCCACCGAAACCAAAAGTGAAACTGGCAGTGGTCGGCTCGAAGCCTTCGAAGACCTCCACTCCTTCGACGCCAGCACAGACCATCGGCTCCGAACGCACTAAGAGGGATTTCGGCGCCGAACTCGCTGCAGCAGATATCGGTACCGGCCCGAAAAGGAAGGCCATCGGTCCCACAAAAGCGCCTCGGCCCCTGGCACCGAAGCAGTCGGCCCCGACCACCAAAGTCAAAATGGCCGCTCCATCTGAGTCCACTTCGAAGACAGCGACACGCGTCAAGTCATCGGCTCCGACGACCGCTGATACCTCTCCTCGGATCGATGACCCTGTGGCTCCGAAGCAGTCGACGCCTACCTCTACGGAACCACTCGGCACCAAAGAACCTTCGGCGTTCTCGGTGCGGCAAGTCGCGGCGTCGTTGCAACGCATCAGGGAACGGGCAGCCCTCCGGTCCATGTCGGGCCCCGACCCGAACAAGGCTCCAAAGGCACCCTCGGCACCAACCAACATCACTTTTGGTTTGCCGCCATCCACGGCGCCGAAGATGTTCGAGATCCGAACACGTGTCCACCAGACAAAGTCCCCTTCTCCTGGACACTCTCCTACTGAGCCTTCACAGTCACAATTCATCGACGCCGACACTGGCAGACTCGTACTCCGAAAACGGAAGGTCACGCCAGAGCAGGCCTTGGACTCCTACAGAATCCCTCTGAAGCAGAAACTGCCAGCGGAGTCGGAACCGGTTCTGTACGAACGCTTGCACACCTCCTATCAGGATCCCCAGTCCTTTTCTCCTACGCCCTACGACACGGACGCAATGGAGGATTACATAGGTGATGATACCACCTACCCTAGGGATATCGATCCTGAAGAGCAGCAGGACCCAGATCAAGCTTGGGATGACCCTACAGACCAGGGTGCCGCAACAGATACCCAGGACACGCAGCTTTACGGCGCAAAAACATCTCCCACAGAGGACACTGCTGCCTTCAATGCCCTCATAGAACGGGCTGCAGCCAATCATGGAGTACAACTCCACTCTGACACAGTTGAGGAAGACTTCTTAGTGGACACTTTTGCCTCCTCCGAGAGAACTGTAAAAACTTTGCCCATGTTGAAAGGTGTTCTCAAACCTGCAAAGGACATTTTCAAGGAAACAACCAGGGCACGGGTGCTAAACCCCAGAATTGAAAAAAAATACAAACCTGCGCCCGGGGACCCTATGTACATTAGAGGTCAGTTACCTCTGGACTCCATGGTGGTTGCTAACGCTCGCAAACGAGCCCACTCGCAAACAACAGGTGATGCTCCTCCCCCAGACAAGGAGTCCAAGGTGCTAGAGACCTCAGGCAAAAGAATTGCAGCTCAAGCAGCAAACCTCTGGCGCATTGCCAATACACAGGCCCTCCTGGCTCGCTATGATCGTTCACACTACGACACGCTAGAGTCACTACTCCAGCATCTGCCAGACGAATACAAAGAGGCAGCGGAGCTCCTCATCAGAGAGGGACAACTTCTTACCAACGCATCCATTAAGTGCGCACTAGATGCTGCCGACACAGCTGCAAGGGCAATTAACACTAGCGTCGTGTTACGACGACACGCTTGGTTAAGAATCTCCGGATTCAAACCAGAGATTCAAAACAACATCCTGAATCAGCCAGTCAACCCCGACTACTTATTCGGCCCAGAAGTTGACACCACCTTAGAAAAAATAAAGATGGACACTGACACTGCGAAGTCAATGGGGGCTCTGCAAACGCAGACTTTTCGTAGTGGCTCCTTTCGTCGCCCCGGGAATAGGGGATCAGCTAGAGGCCAGGGGTCACAGCAGCAATACACTAAAGGGAACACACAGAGTACCTACGATAAAACCAACAGAGGTGGATATCGTGGCTCCAGCACCAAGGGCAGAGGACGCGGTTACGGCAACACCAGGTCCTCACCCAAGAACAAACAGTGACGCCCTCTCCCTTCCCCCCGACCACATAACACCTGTCGGGGGGAGACTCCAGCGGTTCCGGTCCACGTGGAAAACCATCACCACGGACAGGTGGGTCAGGGATATTATCCAGCACGGTTACTGTCTCGAATTAACCTCCACTCCACCCACAATACCGCCAAAGCACCGTCCTATGTCCGCAAAGCACTTAGCATTATTGCAGCAGGAAGTGCTAAGTATGCTGCAAAAAGGTGCAATAGAGGTCGTGCCCGTCAACCAGCAGGGGACAGGGGTGTACTCTCTGTACTTCCTAATCCCAAAAAAGGACGGGTCTCTCAGACCTATACTAGACCTGAGACCCCTCAACCACTACATTCTGTCAGAGCATTTCCATATGCTCACCCTACAGCAGGTTCTCCCGCTGCTCAGCCAGGGAGACTTCCTAGCCACACTAGACCTCAAAGATGCGTACTTCCACATACCCATACACCCGTCACACAGGAAATATCTCAGGTTCACTATTCAGGGACAGCACTATCAATTAAAAGTCCTCCCCTTCGGTGTGACAACAGCACCCAGGGTTTTTACCAAGTGCCTAGCTACAGTGGCTGCACATCTACGGAGACAACACATTCATGTCTACCCTTACCTGGACGACTGGCTTGTTCAGGCAAAGTCAGCCCAGCAATGTGCCAGCCACATGTCCCTCACCATTCACCTTCTTCACAGTCTGGGATTCTCACTAAATTACCCAAAATCACATCTACAACCCGCACACGTACAGCAGTACCTGGGCGCGACCATAGACACTCTGGCAGCCACAGCTCAGCCAAATTTAGTGAGGATCAACAGCATGCAACTGCTGATCTCAAAGTTCAAACCTCAACACTCCCTTCCTGAGCGAGTGTTCATGCAGTTGATAGGCATGATGGCCTCCTGCATTTTCATAGTCCCGCACGCGAGACTACATATGCGCCCGCTTCAGGAGTGCTTGGCACGTCCATGGAATCAGGCTCACGGGCAATTAAAAGACCTAGTGTTGGTGAGCGGTCGGGCATACAACTCTCTGCATTGGTGGAATCCACAAAACCTTTGCAAGGGCCGACCGTTCCAAGAGCCTATTCCACAAATAATACTGACAGCGGACGCCTCTCTCCAGGGATGGGGAGCTCATGTACTCAGTTACACAGTGCAGGGACTATGGATGACACAACAAAAGAAGATGCACATCAACGTTCTGGAACTGATGGCAATCTTCCTCGCCATGAAGGCATTCAAAGTACACTTGTGCAACAAAGTCGTGTTGATCCGGACGGACAACATGACTGCCATGTACTACATACAAAAGCAGGGAGGAACACACTCTCCACAGTTGTCTCACCTGGCTCAGAGCATGTGGAAGTGGGCCATTCAGAGGAACATATTCCTCATGGCGGAACACCTCCCCGGCAAGGACAACCAGATGGCGGATCTGCTCAGCAGACACAGCCACCAGATGCACGAGTGGGAGCTACACCCATCAGTACACCAACCGTACTTCCAACAGTGGGGTCATCCAGAGATAGACCTATTCGCCACAAACGAAAACGCAAAATCCCAAAGCTTTGCCGCCAGGTTCCCACATCCGCAATCGCAGGGCAATGCGATATGGATGAACTGGTCCGGCAGATTTGCGTACGCTTTTCCCCCAGCGCCATTAATACCGCTGGTGGCACGCAAACTGCGACAGCACTCACTAACACTCATCCTAGTTGCTCCAACGTGGGTGCGCCAGCCATGGTACACCACCTTTCTGGAACTTTCCGTGGTGCCGCATCAAAGGCTGCGGATAAAACCTGCACTCTTAACGCAGAGCCATGGCGAAATTCAGCACCCAGATCCGCAACAGCTGAACCTGGCAATCTGGCTCCTGAAGTCTTAGAGTTTGGCTACCTAAACCTGCCACCTGACTGTGTGGAGATCATCAAGGAGGCCAGGAGACCCACTACCAGAGCTTGCTATGCAGCTAAATGGAAGAGGTTTGTCATTTACTGCACCAACAATGACATTAACCCGCTAGACGCATCCATTCAAAACATAATCTGTTACCTCTTACACCTATACCGATGCAATCTGGCATACACCTCAATCCGTATCCATTTAACCGCAATAGCAGCCTATCTCCAAAACAGGCAGCACCTCTCTTTATTCAGAGTGCCTGCCATCAAAGCCTTCTTGGAAGGACTTAAACGAGTGATTCCCCCAAGGCACCCACCAGCACCGGTGTGGAACCTCAACTTGGTCCTCACCAGACTAATGGGTCCACCCTTCGAACCTCTCCACTCATGTGAGATTCAATTCCTCACCTGGAAAGTAGCTTTCCTAGTAGCAATCACTTCGTTAAGAAGAGTTAGTGAACTCCAGGCACTAACCATTCAAGAGCCATTCATACAGGTTCATGCAAACAGGGTCGTACTACGTACCAACCCCAAATTCATGCCTAAAGTAATATCGCAGTTCCACATGAATCAAACTATTGAACTGCCTGTTTTCTTTCAAAATCCACAAACTGTCGCTGAGAGAATGCTCCATACACTAGATGTAAAGAGGGCCCTCATGTACTATATAGACAGAACTAAGGACTTTAGGAAGACAAAACAACTTTTCGTTGCCTTTTCTCCACAACACAAGGGCAACGCCATTTCCAAAGCAGGTATAGCCAGATGGATCGTTAAATGTATTCAAATTTGCTATCAAAAAGCTAAACGCACACTAACGATTCCCCCACGAGTCCACTCAACACGAAAGTTAGGGGCGTCCATGGCTTTCCTGGGAAACATTCCTTTACAGGAAATATGTAGAGCAGCCACATGGTCCACTATACATACATTTACCAAACACTACTGTGTAGATGTACACTCAAAACAGCAGGCAGCTGTAGAACAGGCTGTTCTCAAAACTCTTTTTCAGACTGCTGCAGCTGGCACTGGTGGCCGCCGCTAATAGGAGGTACTGCTATGTATTCTATGCACAGATATGAATTCAGCAGCCCACATGAATATGCTACTTACCAGTATGCATCTGTTCTTGGCATGTAGGGCTGCTGACATTCATATCGCCCACCCTCCTCCCCGGCGCCTGTAGCAGCTGCAGCTCTCAGAATTACTGTATAGCATGGTCATCACTTACTGTATCTACTCCGTCACTGCCACAATGGCAAAAAACAATCTAAGGATGGAGAGGATGCCCATGCGCACTGTGGTCCAGGGGAGGAGTCACCTATCTCGTGATACTTCGAAGACTCTGCCAGGACAACAACGTGCAAACATCCGGACCCAACACTAGGCGGCGATCTATGCACAGATATGAATGTCAGCAGCCCTACATGCCAAGAACAGATGCATACTGGTAAGTAGCATATTCATTATTCCAGGCTCCAGCACCTCTTTTTCACCCTGGGCTTTGCATCGTGCTCTTGGTTCTACACACACCTATTCAGGTATACCCAGCATAACTGCAGGGGTCTTTCATCCGACCTCAGCCCAAGCTCAGGACTTCAGATAATTTCCTAGCAAATATTCCACAGGAATTGCAGAGGATACCAACACCTTCTTTTTGCCAATGCCCCCTCCCCATAGTAAGGACACCATTGCTATGGGATGGACCTTAGCCTGGATGTCAGCATTAAGGATTGTGCATGTTTCACTGGTCAGATACTGTCCTGGGGATGTCCGTTTCTCAGTCACCATAGTGACTCTTGCAGCTGTATCCCTCTACTCTAACCCCATTAATATGTGGCTGTGGTCTATTTTTCCAGGTTACTGGACCAGACAGCCAGGGCAGCTGCATTCACCCCACCCTCGGAGACTGGAGTTGCTTTAGTGTGCTCTGACATGGTCAGGGCACACCTGGGATCCTATCTGGAGACTTAGCGCTGCATTAGGAACTACAGGTGCACTAGGGGGATTCTTTTTGAAACATCTAGGTCTCCAGTTTGGTGCTCATTGACTTTGCAATTAAAGCACCAAGCCTTCTTAGAATCCCTGTTTTTACCCTGGTACCCACATTTGTACTGTGTATAGTCTCGGGCCCACTCTCCAGAGCAGGTCCTTAGGGGCCTTTAGAAGACTCTTTGTTTTTGTCTTTTGACCGGTCACCATCTTTCCCTTGCGGGGGCTTAACAATCCCTTTCTTTTTGTCACCCCCACCATAAGTTGTCTTGAATACCCTTGTCTTGGCCCAGTGGTTGGTATTCTTTTCCAATTTTTGGGGAGAAAGTGGACCTAGGTCTACCAGGTACTAATGCAGTTTCTCAGGAATACAGTTAGTCAACAGATGCTCTTTCATAATAGGATCATAAAGCCCATCATAGTCTTGCACCTTGTTACCTTTTAACCAGCCACCTAGTATTTTGACTGAGGTAAAAAAGATCTACCAAGGTATGACTCAAGGTTTTGAGAGTTTCCCTGAACCTGATCCTGCATTCTTCAGCGGTGAGTCCAAATACCTCAATCAGGGTATCCTTCATGAGGTCATAGGACTCGGTATCTGTCTTATTCAGTGTCAGGAGCCGATCTCTGCACTTTCCTGAAAACAGCTCCCAGAGAAGAGAGCCCCAATTCTTTTGGTTGAGTTCCTTCATTTTACAGGCCCTCTCAACGGCTGTAAACCATTTGGTGATATTATCACCGTCTACATATTTGGGAACAATCCCTTTGGAGACCTTAAGGTCAAAAGCCTCATTTTTCTCCCTATTTAAAATGTTTGCTGCCGCCAGAGATGGGTCTTAGGCTCAGCTTGGCTCTATCGTTTTCAATGGCCAAGAGCTTGGCCTCTAGTTATATATATATATATATATATATATATATATATATATATATATATATATATATATATATATATATATATACTTTATTTATGAAATGGCAAACAAACGCCCGACGCGTTTCGGTGCAGCCGCACCTTGGTCACGGGTAATCCTTGACCAAGGTGCGGCTGCACCGAAACGCGTCGGGCGTTTGTTTGCCATTTTCATAAATAAAGAATCACGCTTATGGAACTGGGCTCAAGACTGCTTTTTGACCGCGAAAAGGCTTTTTTGAAAAAATAGATATCTATATATTTTTTGCTAGTATTTGAATATCTGCATCTTTACGGTCTACTTCTCCTGGGGCACTGTGAGTACTTCCAGTAATGCTATCAGTAGGGTTGCTGCTGGAATCCTCATCTACTTCATCATCCACCTCCCCTTCTCCATTAAGGGGGTCTTCCCCTGCCAGGGTCCTAGCATTTTATGCAAGCATCTTTTACAGATGTGCCCAAGTGGGTCTAGACCCCATGGCAAGGTTCTATGCTTGGCAGAGGCCCTTAAGTTGTTAATACTTAAGGTTCTTGTAAGGGCCCAGGTTGAGCTCATGCGAGGGTCCCGCCTCCACAGTCATGGTTTTAAAGTAGTTTGGTCCTTTTTAAGAATTGCAAAAAAATCCGAAGTAAACTTTCTAAAAGGTCTAAATAACTGAAATACTTCTAAATTCTAAACAGTTTGGACTGTGGGACTTAACACAAGGCCATAATAGTTATTTTAAAAACGTAGGCAAAAAAATCGACAAAAATGTTTCTAGCTAAGGTCTATTTTGGATTCCTTAGTGGAATCACTTATTAACCAAGGAGTACAGCAAATGTCAAGTCTTGTACCCCACCACTGCACCACCAATGTATGAAGCTGGCTCTTTATATAGTATACCAAAAAGAGGTATACAGTGCAAAGATTCCAGGTATCCCTTATAAGTGGACATGGGCTTGCTCAATCAATCAATCATTAGGTTTTGTAGAGGGCGCCTTGTCACCCCAGGAGTCTCCAGGCGCTGGGTTTCTGTGAGCCTCAGTTGGATGGCCTTGACGTTCGAAGAGCCTGGTCTTGAGCTTCTTCCTGAAGTCTTCTAGTGAAGGAGGAGGTGCTTAAGTAGAGGTCATTCGAGGACTTGGCGGGGTAAGAGAAAGAATAACGTTCGCAACGGCTTCGACAGATGCAGGGCATGTGGGCGAGGGTGGAGGAGTGGAGCTTCCTGGTCGGTTGATGGAACGTGAGGCGGTTGTTGATGTAGGCGGGTCTGTAATTGTGGAGGGCTTTGTAGGCGTGAGTGAGGAGCTTGAAGAAGCTTCTTTCCCGGACGGGGCACCTGTGAAGAGCCCTGAGGTGAGGGGAGATGCTGGTTCTTCTTGGGAAGCAGAGGATGAGTCTGGCTGCTGAGTTCTGAATGGTCTGGAGGCGTTCAGGAGCTGTTTGGTAGTTCAGGCGTAGAGTGCATTGCCGGCTGGAGACAAGGGCCTGGCTGACTGTCTTCCTGGCCGAGACTGGGATCCATCGGTAGTTCTTTTGGTGCATGCAGAGGGTGTGGATGCAGGCAGAGGTGAGGTCGTTCATCTGCTGCTTCATGGTCCGTTGGCTTTACAGGATGATTCAGATGTTGTGTGTGAGGCGGGTGGGGGAGGGTGAGTGGCAGAGTGCGGTGGGCACTATGCATCGTCCTAAGGGGAAGACTTGTTACCGAAGATGAGGACCTCAGTTTTATCAGAGTTGAGTTTTAGACAGTTGGCCTTTTTCCAGGTGGTGATGTTGGTCATGGTGGTAAGGAAGTTGTGAGAAAGTGCCCTATTTCTGCATGGTATGCCCCCACTTTTTTCTGAATTGCTGATGTTCTTTGATTGAGTGTGCCCTGGGCTCCTGCTAATCAGGTACCCAGTGCCTAAGTTCCTTCCCTAAAATTGCATTGAAGCCTAAACCCAATTGGCATCCCTAGCCACAGGTAGGCCCCTGGTAAATTGTACCACAGGTACCAAGGGCCCTGTGACCAGGGAAGGCCACTTATTGTGCCACCCTTAGAGGCCCTGCACCTTTTCCCTCACACACTGCCTTTGCAGGCTGCGTGTCTTGGTGCAGAACAAAATGAAGAGTCGACAAGGCACACATACCTGTGCTATGCCCACAACTCACTGCCCTGGCCTAGACCAGCCACCCCTCTAGCTGGGTGCACTATGCCAGTGGTGAGGGTACAGGTGCATGAGCCCCGTACCCCTACAGTGTCAAAGTCCATTCTTGGGCATTGTAAGTGCAGTGCTGCCATTAAGAGTATATGGTGCTGGGAGTTTGTCATTATGAACTCCACAGCACCATTTTGGCTACACTAAAGACTGGAAAGATTGGTATCAAACTCGGCACATTAAACCCACACTGATGCCAGTGTGGGATTTAATGTAAAATGCACGAAAGAGGGCATCTTAGAGATACCCCCTGAAACTCGACCAACTTCTAGTGTCCTGACTGAGTGGCTGCTTAGGCTGCCACCAACAGCCATGTTTCTGGACACCTGGGTCGAGAGCATGCTGCTCTCGGGGGCCTGAAACAATGCACATCCTGGGACAAGGTGCCAGGCTTCCTCCCCCAGGATGGGCAGGGTTCACGAAGGGGAGGCTTCAAAGGCATGCCGCCTTTGTGAGCCTCCCCAGACCATTTGCTGCTTTCAGCAACTGGTCCCCACTGATTCTACCCCCCCTTTGGGAGGGAGAACCGGCGGGAGAAACAAATGAGGGAAAGAGGTGTGCCCACCTCTGCCAACTCCACCCCTCAGGTGGGGGAGGCAAGGTGAAGAAAAACTTCGAGTCCCTGCCATCTTGAGGATGGGGGGACCCAACCAGGAACAGGCTCCTGCCCCCCCTCCCACTGGAGGGTGGCACGATAGAGGGTGTACCCACCCCAGGAAAGGGACCCATTGGTCCCTGCCCTTTACCTACCTGTAACGCCCCTAAGTCTAGTATTTAGGGGGCACCCTGAACCTTGCTTCCTCAGATCCTGAAACGACAAGAAGAAAAGAACCTGCTTGTAGTAGAGTAGGATCTGCACTTAAGTTGCCCCCACTTTTTTCTGATGTTTACACTGAATTCTGGGTATAGTCTGGCTGGGACCCTGCTAATCAGGGCCCCAGCCTCTCTGTTCTCTCTAAACAACCTGGAGTGCATATTAGATGCACTAGTGATTGGATACTGTGGTACCTTATGAGCCCCTAGTATATGGTACCTTAGGTACCACGGGCATAGGTACTTCACAGGCCTACCAGGGGCTGAAGCATATATTATTCCACCCCTGGGAAGCAGACTAAATCTGACACCATCGGCCTGCTACTGCAGCCTGGGTGAGGTAGTGTTAGCACTCCTCACTGAGGTATAGGTTCCCTATATCTCACCTTACACACACATATAAACCTATCAGTCACCCCTTAGGCAGGCCCTATCAATCCTGAGGGCAGGGTGCCTGGTTTCCATGTGAGGGGGTGCCTCTGCCTGAGCAGGGCCCCTCTGCAGCTCTGAGTCCATTCTCTGTAGCTGTTTGTGGATGCGGTTAAACCACATACTCTTAAGTGCATTATAACCTTGCCCTGCTAGGTCGCTCCCCAGCCACTGCGCTGCCCCCCTGTGTGCCTGCTCCGGATTCGCCCGTTGCCTGACTGCCTTGGTTTCCCGCTCCCCTGATCTCCGTTTTCCCGCTTGATTTCCCGCTCCCTGATCGCCGATTTCCCACTTGTTTTCCCGCTCCCCTTCCCCTGATTGCCTTGGTTCCCGCCGCTGCTCTCCTGCGGCCCCGCCCCCCGAGCATCCCATTCGCCACCCCACTCCCAGCTGCCGCTCCCTCCCTCAGCCCCTCTTATGGAGGCCGCGCCAAAGGCAAGCCTGTCTGCGCCTGGACCACGCCTAGCGCCAGACCCCCTGGACCCCACGCTCGCCACGACGCCAGACTCTGATTTGACGCCGACTCCCTCCACGCCCTCAACGCTGGCCGACACAACACCTGCTTCCAGGCCGCCCCGAAACGGACCAACGGACCCTTCTCCTGCCGCACCTGCAGCTTCACCTGCAACAGACCCACCAAACCTCCAAGGACTGGACCCAACCACCTCTGCTGCATTCTGCTCAACACCCGCTCCGCACGCAAACACGCCGTCGAGCTCTGGGACCTGCTCGACATCTCCGCCCCAGACGTGGTCTTCCTCACCGAGACCTGGTGGAACGACTCCTCGGCACCCGACATCGCCATAGCCATCCCGGATGGCTACAAGATCACCCGCAGGGATCGTGCCAACGGAATCGGAGGAGGAATAGCCATCGTCCACAAGTCCATCCTCAAGGTCACCACCCACGCAGACGACACCCTCAGCACTGCTGAACACCTGCACTTCCAGATCTCCACCGACCCCAACACCACCCTCAGAGGAACACTCATCTACAGACCCCCGGGCTCAGTTCAGCGACTCCATCGCTGACCTCGCCACCACCCACGCACTCGCCTCCACGGACTACATCCTCCTCGGTGACCTGAACTTCCACCTCGAGAACAACGACGCCAACTCCACCACTCTGATCGAAAACCTCACCAACCTCGGCCTCAAACAACTCGTCACCACACCCACCCACGCCGCAGGCCATACGCTGGACGCCGTCTTCTCCACAAGCACCCACGTCGCCTTAGACCACACCACCGAACCCCACTGCACCGACCACCGCTGCATCCACTTCACTTTCAAAAAACCAACCACGCACCATCGCACCCATCAGCTGCCTCACCGCTGCTGGAACAAAGTCACCGAAGACCAGCTGATCACCACCCTCGCCCAGAACCCACCCATCGACCCCACCTGCCCTGACTCCGCAGCCCGCAACCTCAGACAGTGGATCAACGACTGCGCCAACACCCTCGCCCCACTCAAGAGACCCTCCAACAGCCACGCCTGCAAGAGAGCCACCTGGTTCTCCGACGAGCTCCAGACCTCCAAGCGCGCCTGCCGGAAGCTGGAGAAGAAATGGCTCCACGAATGAACGCCAGAAAACCACGCAGCCCACAAGGACGCCACCCGCAGACATCACCACCTCATCAGACTAGCCAAGAGATCCTCCTTCAAAGACCGCCTGGATAACAACGCACACAACAGCAAAGAACTCTTCTGCATCGTAAAAGAACTCTCCAATCCCGACGCCAACGACATCCCGCCCTGACAAGAATTGTGCGACTCACTAGCCATCTTCTTCCACCGCAAGATCGCTGACCTCCACGACAGCTTCAACACCACGCCCGCACCGACTATGCCAGACCCCACCTCCCCTGCGAACACCAACAGCGCCAACCGCCTGACCTCCTGGGTCAACGTCAATGACGACGAGACACGCAAGATCATGAACTCCATCCACTCAGGATCTCCGTCAGACCCTTGCCCACACCACGTATTCAACAAAGCAGACGCAGCCATCGCACCCCAACTACGGAAGGTCATCAACATCTCCTTCGAAACTGCGACATTTCCGGAAAACTGGAAGCACGCCGACATCAACGCCCTCCTCAAAAAGCCCAAGGCTGACCCCAAGGACCTCAAGATCTTCCGCCCCATCTCCCTGCTCCCGTTCCCGGCGAAGGTCATCGAGGAAATAGTCAACATGCAACTGGCCCGCCACCTCGAAGACATCATCATCCTGGACCCATCCCAGTCCGGATTTAGGCAAAACCACAGCACCGAGACAGCCCTCATCGCCGCCACAGATGACATCCGGCGCCAACTGGACAACGGCGAAACATCAGCCCTCATCCTCCTGGACCTGTCAGCCGCCTTCGACACGGTCTGCCACTGCACCCTAAAGACACGCCTCCAAGAAGCCGGAATCCAAGAGAAGGCCCTTGACTGGACCACGTCCTTCCTCTCCGGAAGAACTCAGAGCATCCGCCTCCCACCCTTCCGGTCAGAAGCCACCGACATCATCTGCGGCATCCCCCAGGGCTCATCCCTCAGCCCGAAGTTGTTCAACATCTACATGGCCCCCCTCGCACACGTGGTCCGCCACCACAACCTCGAAATCATCTCCTACGCCGACAAGACACAGCTCATCCTCTCCCTCACCAAGGACCCACACACCGCCAAAACCAACATCCACGAGGGAATGAAGGCCATCGCCGACTGGATGAGGAGCAGCCGTCTGAAACTGAACTCGGACAAGACGGAGGTCCTCATCCTCGGACCGTTCCCCTCACCCTGGGACGACTCCTGGTGGCCGACCACACTGGGGACTGCACCGACACCCACCGACCACGCACGCAACCTAGGATTCATCCTCGACTCCTCCCTCTCCATGTCGAAACAGGTCAACGCCGTCTCCTCCTCCTGCTACAACATCCTTCGCACGCTCCGCCGGATCTACAAGTGGATCCCGACCGAAACAAGAAGAACAGTGACACAGGCCCTCGTCAGCAGCAGACTGGACTACGGCAATTCACTCTATGCAGGAACCTACGGCGTCTACAACGCATCCAAAACGCCTCCGCCCGACTGATCGTCAACGCCCCTCGCCGCAGCCACATCACCCCCCTCCTGAGAGACCTGCACTGGCTCCCCATCGACAAGAGGATCACCTTCAAGCCACACACACAAAGCACTCCACAACGACGGAGCAGCCTACCTGAACAGCAGACTTAGCTTCTACAGCCCCACCCGCCAGCTCCGCTCCACCAGCCGCGCCCTCGCAGGCGTCCCCCGCATCCAACGAACGACCTACGGCGGCAGATCCTTCTCCTACCTCGCTGCCAAGACCTGGAACACCCTCCCAACCCACCTACGGCAGACCCAAGACCTACTCGCCTTCAGAAGACTCCTCAAAACCTGGCTCTTCGAGCAGTAGCGCCCCCCCCCCCCTCAGCGCCTTGAGACCCTTACGGGTAAATAGCGCGCTTTACAAGTACCTTGAATGATTGATTAACCTAGCGGTAAATGCTAACTTTGGGATGGCTGCATCAAAACATGTCATGTCAGTAACTGGTGTGGGAGTATGATCCCACCCTTCTAGAGGGATAGACATGTACCCACTGTGGAAACACTGTAGAATCCTGAAGAGCCCTGGCATCACAAAATGGATGCCACCAGCACAGACACTGGGCTGCCCTTCTGCTGCTGACCGAAACTCGCAGTGGAGGAGGCCCAACAATAGGCATCCTGTCACAGGGAGGTGTAACCACCTTCCAGACAGGATTTAGTGTATTGGGGCTGGGTAGGTGCACTCCTAGAGTGCTTTCAAGTCCTGCGCCTGGGGAGCAGTAGGCTCCTCTGTGCATATGCCAGCCCAAACCGGTTCAGGGGCTACCAGCCCCTGCTCTGGCGCGAAACTGGACAAAGGGAAGTGGGTGTAGCCACCCACTCCCCTGACCCTCCCATAGGAGTGGTCATAGAGCTAGTCCCTCCCTTTCTTGTAGTATAAGATAGGGAACCCTTGCCATTGCAAACTAGATATCCCTGGACGACGCTCTGGAAGAAGAATCCTGGACCTTCGACGTTCCACTACCTTTGGAAGACTGAAGAATCTCCCTGCTTTGCAGGCACCAAAACTTTGCATCAACGGTCGCAAACTTTCCCGCCGGAGTCCGAAGTCCCTGCAGCCCCGGAAGTGGATTTCCTGACTTCTCGACGGCCATTGTGAGTCCCCAGCGAAGCTGAGGCGAGTGGACCCCACGAGTGACGAAGAACAGCAATACCCGGGTACCGTGCACTATTGTTGAGTGCAACCCCTTCACGACGTTCTACGAACTTGTGCTTTGGACCACGTGTGGCCCAAGCCTCCAACAGGATTTCCCTCGAAAATCAGAGGCCTACCTCATCCCGAGTGGCCGTGGGCTCCTGTGAAGTAAGCTGCAGACTTCGTGGGACACTCCGAATCCAGCTCCTGGTCGTCGTCGACGCCTCCTGGACCTCGTGGCTGAAGAGTCAAGACACCCGTGATCACCTGAAATCACCCTACTACAGTGGGCATCCAGCTTCCTGGCCTCGAGTCACTGGCAAGTGACTTTGAACACTGTCTCCACTGCTTTCAAGTCTTCTTTCTTCAGAATCCAGCCTTGGATTCCACCGGACACTTCTCCTGTCTTCACAAGCAGCAAGTCTTCTTTGGCTCCCATTGAAAATGACGCCACGACCCGACACCAAATGACACCTGTGCACCCGGCTTCCCTGGGTGAGGTAAATCGAGAACTCCGGTGCTCCTGTGGGTGTTGGCTCTAGTACTACTTACCCTGTCAGTGACTTGCTTGTAGACTCTCTCGAAGTATCCTAAAACTTTAAAATTCCAACCGCGACTTGCTCCATTGAAGTCTTTTGGGATCCGCGGCTGTGTTCTCACACTGCATGCGTCTCCCGTGGGTCCTTTACTTAACTGGCTTGGGTGGATTAGTGAGGCCCCAGCGCTTCTGAAGACCATAGGCCTTCCCCCTTCTCAAGTCGTTCTCCTTATACCTCTTTTTTAGTATATGGTCTGGTACACCCCTAGGGCCCCAGCTATATAAGTGCTTAATTTGTTGTGAAATGTTGATTTGTGCATATGTCCTTGACTTCTAATCTCATAAAGAGATTAGTAGAGTGTGTCTAGTAATAAATACATATATATTTTATATATATATATACCTGTGTGGTGTCCTTTCATTTAGTGATTCAAGACATTATAAGGTAAAACAAGCTGCTTTCCATTCCTCTGAGACTTAGCCTGAAGGCTGCTCTCCAGAGCTACCACTAGGATAGCTTTCTTTAAAAGGTTGTCTTAAACCTATCTACCATAAGTTTCGAATTGTACTAGTGCAAGGTGGCCACTTTAACTAGTGACCAGCATATACCGGGCCAACTTCTCACACTGCTCCTGCGAAATCCCGGTGTGTCCTGCAGCCACCAACCTCAAAAACCCTGGAGAACCTGCCTGCCTTCACTGCCAAAGACTGCTTCTCCCGTTAACACCGGATTTGTTCAACTGCAACCTCTTGTGGTGTAGTTCCTATATCCCTGATAGGCTCTGCGCATTGGAATAACATACACTATGGATTTGATATAGGACTAAGGTCAGTATGTCTCTATTGAGTATATTAAACTTAATTACTTGTGTGTGCCGGCTAACTCAGAGGTCACTAGAAACTTCTCAAATATACAAGAAGGGATTAGTCTCTGACAACCGCATAAACATGACAACTTTGTTTCCTTTTAGAATTGGAACAGTCTCAGAATCGTGGAAACAATAGATAACAGTTTCACTCAGTCAATAGTGCATGCTTCGTTTGTACAGAGTTGCACAGAAATCGAGAGACGGGCATTTCAATAAAAGGGTTTATTGAACAGTCTTATTTCTCATGCAAGAGATATGAATTGCTACAATCGTAAGATAGACTGCAAAGTACAATATGTATGTGGTTAGCAGTAAGATAAAATAATACTGCAATAGCATGGTTTGTAGCTATGACCTATATTAATCAAAATACATACATAATTAACATAAGCTAAAATGTGATACTCATCTGATGCTTCTAAATTGTTCTACCCCAGTGTACCTAACCTAAGTGCAGTACGAGGTTTGAAGTAGGTGCCATTTCTAAAGTATAGCTAGCTATATTTTAGTTTAGCCAAGAGTTGCCAAAAGTTTCTCTAATTTCTAGTCCGCTCCATACCTTAGAATGAGAGAGGTTGGAATCTCTTTTTCTGGACTCGATAGTCTAACCCCCCCGCAAGGGAAGTCAGAGCACTGGAGCTGGATTCTCTGCGAGGAGGATGGCACCGTCAGGTCAGCAGTGCATCAGGCTGGAACTCGATCTCCTTCCGAACTTGCCGTGGCGAACCGCGTAGTCTGGGTTGCATCGAATCCTCCGGGAACTGCAATTTGCCAGGGCAAGTGCTGGTATATTTATACCTTGAAGGTGTCAAGGAATGCCAGTATTGACGTAAAAGTCGGGCAGAGGAACGTCATGAATGAACCCCTAGGGAATAGATGTTCATCCATACTTAATGAGTTCTTGGAGAAATCAATATTCAAGCTGAGAGAAATTCCTAAAGGCTTAAGGGTCTGGTTTTCCAAGAATTCGTTGTGACGTGGATGGACGGATGTAGGTGGCCATGCCTGTATTTGGTTTGTACGGACAATATCTAAATAAGGGCAATGTGAATTGTACCTATATAAGGGCATAAATTGGGAAATCTATATACGGAATCTAAATCTGCACACAACACTCTGGCAGCAGCCAGAGACCGCAAATCCAGCCCACTCTGCACCCGCCGAACCCGGCCCGAACTAGAGTGGAAAAACGCCACCAGGAGGTCACCCCGGCGATCCTGACCCGAGATCCGGCGAACCCTGACCTGCCTTCAGCCGATGCCGGCAGTCTAAATCCAGACGCCCCCCCCCCAACCGCGAGCCGGAGCTGGTAAGAAGATCCGACCCCAAAACACCCTGCACCCGACGCCCCACGGCCTTGTGTGGCCAAACCAATGGTGCCTCACCAACCCTTTCCCAACTTACCTCTCGAAGTGGTGGTCGCACCCAGAAGTCCTTTGTCTCCCTGCCTGCAGTGCTTTTGCAAACCAGAGGTCAGACAAAATACAGGAGGTAGGCAAAACGTTCATGGATGACCCTGCAAAAAGGGCCAAGTCCAACACAACCCCTTTCCAACCAAAACGCAGGGGAGACCAATACTACCCTGATGGGCTTCTCTGATTTGGGCGATAGAACATGGACCCTGGCCTGTAACTGCAGGGGCATACTCCAGTTCTACGCCAATCTGAACCTATTTGGATCCCTCTGTCCATACTCTCAGGGTCCACCAAGCTAACCCATGGGGAACCTTCTCACCTGTGGACACCACCTGTGCAGCACCTAACCTTAGCTTGCTCACAGGTGTGTCCCAACAGACAGACAGCAAGTCACAGTGGCCACTGACAGTAGTCAGTGATGACACCCAGGCCTTATGCCTCTCAGGGCTCTAAAACCTCTGTGGTGTCAGAGAGTGGGGGGCAGTAGCCTCAGGTGCTTGGCACCCTTTGTCCACTCTCCCTCCTGTCAGGTTAGGTATGACATCCTGACACTAACCCACCAGCTCCAGGCCTGTACCCGGTGGCTGGACAAGAGACTGGGGTGGGCTCTCCCACACCCGGTCCTCCTCCTTGGGGCTCTGAACCCTCCCACCTGGAGCGGTACCCCCTTCCAGAATTGTCAGGGTGCCTGTAGCAGGTGTCCTGCACAATTCGCCCACCAGTTCAGGGGTTCTATCCTGCAACTGGGCTTCCAGGTCAGGGGGGGACACTCTGAACCTGGCCCTCCAACCTAGGGTCTAAACCCTCGGGCTGCACCGGGGTCAGAGGCGAGGACTCCCTCCCTCTGCACCCCTTTCCAGAGTACTGCACCCTCCCAACTGGAGTGGTACCCCTGGTAGCTACATCGGTCAAGTCACTGATTACAGTTGCCCCTTCCTCCATGTCAGACAACACCTGACCATGGCTTCCCAACCTAGGGACCATTCCCTGCGGTTGAAGACTTGCCTGGCACACCATGCATGCCCCCCTCCACCCCCCGAGGGTAATACACAACTCATGTGTCGTGTGATAGTCTGCCAGGCGCTGATCTTCCGACCCCTGTCCATTTGACAGTGCGTGAAGATCCCCCAGGATAGAAGTGGCATCACCATTGTCACTCCTAGGAGATTCAGCCCTTCTGGCCGGTCCGTGACCCACTGGTTCTTCCACTGGGGACTGACTTCCCCTCTCACCCCTCAATCTGGACTTCTGCACCCTCCACTTAGGAGTGACACTGCCAGACACTAGAACTGATGGAGGCCTGCTTACAGACACTCCCAGCTCACCAGACACTCTGGGATCCCCCACAACGGGCAGCCTCTCAAGACAGACTAGGCTCCCTACCTGGTGTTCCCTTAAAGAACTATCCAGGCCCTGACCAAAACCAAAACATATTTACTTACCTGTTTGCAGGAAATGTCCCAGTGCTGAATCTAGGTATCCAGCACTGAGTTAGAAAAGTAACGTGAAAAGTAACTTACCTGAAATTTACTGAAAAAGCCTATTCATTTAAGTATTTCAACCTACTGCATCCCCTGTAAATCGAATAAAGTACAATTCCTATTGCATTTTCAAACTGTTCTACAATCAGCAACGTATTACTGTAAAGTATTACTGTAAAGTATATAATGCTTACCTGTGCCAGGCTTGCTTGGTTCTAAAAATAACAGTATATATTTTGATACAAAAACAATTGGCCTAGAGTTCAGTTCTTCAGTGTGTGAATTCATTTGCTGACTGAGTGTGTACATAAAATACTTAACACTGTCCTCTGATACTGCCTTACTGCTCGACCACTCTACCACAAATAGAGAGTAAGGTTCTATCTAACTTTAACCTCTTCCTACCTCTGCGGTCACCTGGACTCTATACACACTGTACCTCATTTTGGTGTAGTATATATAGAGCCAGTTTCCTACAGAAGTTGGCTTTGGTGGTGTCCGTGTATTCTGCAAGGGGAAAGGACGAGCTTGGTGTTGTCGGCGTACAAGATGAGTCCATGGGTGCGGGTGAGGTCTGCAAGACGTGTCATGTAGGTGTTGAAGACGGTGGGGCTGAGGGAGGAGCCCCGGGGGACGCTGTAGATGTCTTTGGGAGCGGAGAAGTAGAGTAGTAGATGGAGCCTGTGTTCTGCCGGAGAGGTAGGAGGAGATCCAGTTGAGTGCGTTGCCTTGGATGCCGATGTGGTGGAGTCTGGTGATGAGGTTGTGGTGGGAAACCGTGTTGAAGGCTGCCGAGAGGTCAAGGAGAATGGGGGCGCCCTGTTCCACCTATGTTGAGGAGGAGTGTGATGTTGTCCATTGCTGCAATCACGGCAGTCTCGGTGCTGTGATTGGGGTGGGAGCCAGATTAGAAGGGGTCGAGCAGGTTCTTGTCTTCAAGGTAGTCCATAAGTTAGTGGTTGATTGCTTTTTCCAAAATTTTGGCGGGGAGGGGATTAGCGAGATAGGGTGGCAGTTCTCGAGTTTGTTGGGGTTGACGGAGGGTTTCTTCAGAAGGGGCATGACTTTCGCGTGCTTCCAGACATCGGGAATGGTGGCTGTGGTGATGGATTTGTTGAGGATTTCCATGAGAAGGCTGCTGATTAACTCCATTCCTAGGCTGTCGATGTGGTATGGGCAGGGGTCAGTGGGGGCTACGGAGTGGATGGAGTTCATGATAGAGATTGTGTCTTCGGTCGTGAGTTGCCTCTAGGGGGGTGATCTGGTGTGAGTGGTAGGCATCAGTTTGGGTGCGTAGGTGGTTGAGGTCAGAGGGTTGGGGGTTGATGTTGCTGTAGATGTCTGGGATCTTGTGGTGAAAGTAGTCTGCCAGAGTGTCGCAGAGGGTTTCGGAGGGGTGGATCGTGTTCTCGATAGCGGAGGGGCAGGAAAATTCTCTGACAATGCTGAAGAGTCCTTGGTGTGATTGGCACTTGTCTCGATTCGGATGGTGAGGAATTCCTTCCTGGCCTCCCTGAGACTGGTGGTAGTTGTTGAGGACGGATCTGAAGGTGGTGAAGTTGGCGGGGGTCTTGCTGGAGCGCCATTCTCACTCTAGCTTCTTACTGTGGCGTTTGAGGGTCAGTAGCTCAGGCGTGAATCAACTGGTGTACTTAGCGGGTCTGTTGCTGGTGGTGTTCTTTGCAGGGGCAATCATGTTGGCAGGGGATATTCAGTTGGAGAAGTTGTGAACGTTGAGTTTGAGGGTGTCAGAGGGCATGGGTCTTGCTTCTTTGAGGAAGGAGATCCAAAGGGGTTCTGTGATACTGCTACAGTTTCGGCATGGGTGGGTGGAAATCCTTGCAGGACCTCAAGCAGGCTGTTGAGAGTAAATTGGGCGATGTTGTGGTCTGTCCAGGTCAGCTCAGTAGTGTGGGAGAACTTAGCACAGTTGCTGGTGGAGAAGATGGGGTCTAGTGTTTGTCCTGCACTGTGCGTGGGGGTGGTGACCAGCTGTGAGAGCTGATGTTGCTCATGTTCTCAAGGAGGGTGGTGGAGTTGGCGTTGTTGAGGTCTTCTAGGTGGATGTTCAGGTCTCCCAGGAAGATGTAGTGATTGGAGTTAGTTGACGGGAGGGGGTTGATGAAGTCCAGGATGGAGGTACAGAAACTGGGACGAGGGCCGGGGGTTCTGTAGGGAAGGGTTCTTTTTATGGTGGTTTTGGTGTCTGGTTGGATCTGAAAGTTGAGGTGCTTCATGATTGGTGGTGGTGGTGGTGGTGGTGGTGTTCGAGGCGATGCATTTGATGAGTCCTTGTGGATGATTGTGATGCCTCCTCCATGTCCTTCCGGGTTTGTCGCAGTGGATCAACTTGTATCCGGGGGGAGTTGCTGTGCCGATGTCGGGTGCCGATGAGGGGATGAGCCAGGTTTCTGTTATGAACATCACGTTGTGGGTGGGTGAGGGAGGTTATGGTGTCCCAGATTTTCGTAGCATGCTTGCAGAGGGATCCAGCGTTGAGCAGCATGCAGTGGAGCTGCAGTCTCTGTCCAGGTGTCGGCTGGGCAGTGGTTGCGGGGGTTCCTGCATTGCAGGCAAAACACAAATGGTGGCAGTTGAAGGGTCCTTCCGTGGAGTAAGGTGAAGCGATGCTGCAGCTGGTGTGTAGGCTTGGCAGGCGGAAGTAGAGGGAGGGGAGCAAGGCGGGGGGGGATCGATACCAACGGCGAGGGGCTGGGATGAAGAATGGAGCACGAAGAAGGGAGAAAGAAGAAATAAAAGTAAATGAAATAAGAGCCAAAAGCGGGCAAGGAGAGGAAGGGAATAGCGAAGGGAATAATGGAATGAAAATAGAAAAGAGAAAGAGCAAGGAAAGAGATAGCAAATAAAATTAGAAGGTGAATAGGGCCAAAAGCAGGCAAGAGACTCAATGAAAATAAAGGCTGAGAAGAGGGAAAGGAAGACCAAGGAGAATGCTGGCGGCGGCTCTGAGGGTCCAGGGCTTGAACCGTGGTCTGCGCAGCTGGGTAGGGAGGTAGGGCAGCCTTAGGCTTATACACACAGTGTCTGCAAATGATTCACCGACTCAAAAAGAGAAAACCACACCAATTTATAAAAATAACACATATCTCCATATATATTTAGGCACCAGAATCTATACGATCAGGTAAGTAAGTTTCGGTATAGAAATACTTGTAGTTTTCAAAAGTCAGCACTGTGAAATTTTCTGAGGCAGCATTATTACCCTATGAAGGAAAAAGCAATACTGCTTGAGATACTTCACAGTGACTTATGTGACCAGTATCCTGGACTTGAGGTCAGAAAAGGGCAAGGTCCAAGGCAGCACCGAGAGGTCATACCAGTCAGCACAGGGGCAATACAATACAGCGTCGTGTGCCAAGTGTTAGTCATTGGGGATCGGTCTGGTCAGAAAGAGGCTGCAGGTTTGGACTGGGAAGTCAGTCGGTCTGAACCAACCAGGCGCTCAGACCTCGTCATGCTCCAGGACGTAGGGACACCTTCAGTCCACTTCTACTCAGGCCAGAGGCGACAGGTGCAGAGGTGTCTTGAGGCATCTTAGTTTTCACAACCAAGCTACTCGCAGTTGTTTGGCGGCTGGACAAAAAGGCTACAGGCGACATCGAGGAGTCTCTTCCTGGTGAACCCAAGGTGGGCTTCTTCTCCGGTAGGTTGGGGGACCACGCTGGCACTGTTAGCCCTTTTCTACTCAGGCTTGGAGCAACAGGTGCAGTGGTGCTGGCTTGTGTCGGGTTTACACAGTTCTGAGTCCTTACAGTTCATTCTTTGGTTACCTGCAGGATGCGGTGGAGCAGCTCCGCTACACCAAGGGAGTTTTTAAGTCTTGGCAGAGGTGCTGGCGGTCCTCCTAGGCTTTGGGAGGCACAGCAGCTTACAGTCTTCGGGACCAGCAAACAGTCCAGTAGGGTTTGCACCAAGTCAGTTGCTCCTTCTACAGTTCTTGCTTTTCGTGGCTCTTCAGTCATTCTTTCTCTTTTGGGTCGGCAGTATCTGCTTTCTTGGTGCCAGGGGCTCCCTTAAATACTAGATTTAGTGGCATTAGGGGGGTGGCGAGTAGTAGCCAATAGGCTACTTACCCCTGGAGTCACTACTCTCCCTATATGACCACTTCCTGTGGGAAGTGAGCATAACCCTGTCCCAGAGTTCCTATGTTTACCATGACAAAGATGGCAGACTTCTTATTTTTGTATTCACCTTAGGGATGGAACTAGCCTGAAGGTGAACACACCTCTCTGACTACTAATTTCCCACCTGTCCAGGCTCCAAATGGGCCCTGCACGGGAGGGGGTCTACATCCTCTCCTGTGAGGGAAGCCAGATTTGCATATCAAAGGCGGTGGGCTTGTTGTGGCTCCCTGCCTTGGAATGCTAATTTTCAGGTTATCCTGTGGGAGTGAGTGTAAACACCCTCTTCTCGAGCAGGCTTTGTTCCTAACCTCCTGAGAGCAAAGGCCCTCACCCCAGGGGATAGAAACTCATCTGTGGTGCAGGCTGCCTAGGACCAGTCAGTTAACACACTAGTAGTTAGTTGTTTTTCAGGGGGGCACTTCTAAGGTACCCTCTAGGTTCATGTACTAATAAATCTATCACTGGAGTCTGTGTGTGTTTATCAATATGAGAGGTTTGATACCAAACATCTTGTGTTTCTGTGAAGCCAATATGTAGCTGGGGAAGAAATAGACTAGGCTGCATACAGTGGAGCGAATCGTGGACCCATGAAACTTGCTAACAGGAACGGCATACTGCCTACCTGTCAGTTTGAGATCCCCTATAGGGTTACCCCAGTCAATCCTGACGCCCAGCTTGGAGTGCTGGAATATTGTAAATTAACGACCTGGGTGCAAGTGATACGCCTGGGGGGAGGGGGGGGGGAGGGGTAAGGGAGGGTGGGGGTAAGTTGTGGGAAGGGAGTTCACGGTCGGGACTGAGTACAAGTATGTATGTTGAACTGCGAGAGAACAACGGGCCAGCTGAATGTAATAATCTGACCGGTAATCCTTATGTTAGTTACTGCCTTAATTGTGTTCCTAACTGGTCAATTGTAATTCTGATGTATGATAAGATTGTTGCATAATGGCCACATGGAACCTTTGTAAAACTAAATAAAGATTGTTTACAAAAAAAAATCATGTAGCTGGGGAACTCTTTTTCACCAGTGTCCAGCATTTGTTCTTAAAATGGCTTCACTGGTCACTTGAACTGGCAGCAATTGAATTGACCAGCACAGGGGCATGCCCACACATGCAGTATGGTTCATCCTGCCTTAGGGGTGACTTACCGAGGATGCATGCAGTGTCTTTGGGCATGGCAGGGAGGGGTGTGTGCCATGTCTTGTTATGACTTTTGTCTGCACCAAGATGTGCAGCCTGCTATGACAGTCTGCCTGTGCTTGGTGAGGGGTCCCTTAGGGTGGCACAATTCTTGCTGCAGCCCTTAGGAGACCCTCTTTAGTACCTTATGCCCTAGGTACCAGGGGTACCATTTACTAGGTACTTACAGGGTTTGCTAAAGGTATTGCCAATTGGGGTACAATTGCACAATTTTAGGGAAAGAAATCCGGCACTGGTCACCTAGTTAGCAGGAGCCCAGTGCACTTCCAGTTGAAATTGCGTCAAATACCAGGCAAAAAGTAGGGGGGACCATGTCAAAAAGGGCACTTTCCTACAGCGGTGTCAACCTTAAAAAGATGTCACTGCACCTCTTACAATATAGTTCTAACTTATCATATATGTGTAAAAACATATATGTAGATGCTTATATGCTGTAGATGAGGGGGCCATGACTAATGAGATGTGAATCCTTGAGTGGGTCATAATGCCCCTCCCACCTCCCCCTTAACAATGCTAGTAAATAGCAAAGCCTGCCATAGTGGCTTAGAAGTCTGCGGAAGGTTGCACTTATTGCCTGGCCATAGGCCATCATCCATGGCATAGCCAAATGCAGTGTGCAGGAAGGTGGATATGGTTAAACATATTTAAAAATCACTTTAGCAACGTTTTTCTAGTAGAGTTATGGTTTCGTCTGCTCATAATACTATGATACATGTTTATAAAACAACTCTGAAATATCATTAAAAACCGCCAGTAAAGTGCAATTATGGTTACAAAAAAACTGGGCAATCTTGGTCGTTTCCAGGTTTGGAGATGGCAAACTCTATTTCTTGCTCTGACTGTGCTAGTTTATCTTATAGATGCATAAAATTGTGGACCTTGACATTTTTCATATCAAATGTTGGCATAGGAGAAATAGGATGCGAGTCCTGTAATGTATTCCACTGGGAACTCGGGCTCTGATTCCTATATCAGGATGGCACAGACTGATCAGATGAGGTTCCAGGCAAATCAAAGGCTTTCATGGAAAAATACAGAAAGTGTATGTCTTTATAATCTCAAAGAACTTATAAAAGAATGCATTGAAACCAATGTTTCACCCTTTTCCAGGAACTTTGTCAAGGCCATCTGACATGAGGCCCAGCGAACAAATTACTTGCCTTCTGTATTGTTCTTTCTGGTGAATACTTTAGCTAGCCGTAAACTCCTCACCTCGCCAAGCACAAGATTGAATCTGGAAACTTTCCTGAAATGCTCCTGCGTGCTGCTAGCTGCTCTCACCGAGATCCGGGATCTAGGGGAAGGCTGGCATTCCCAACCTCCCAAGGTGTGTTGCGGCCACCTTCAGTAGGGTGTAAAGACAGTGTCGGGCGCCTAATGCTTTTCAATGGAGAAACACAGATGGACAACCAGGCTGCAGGCGTCACACTGGAGGCTGCTCAAAGGTCACCAGTGACAGCAGAGGTAAATGGGTATGCTGTGGGTCTTAGGGACACCGTGGTCGAGCTCCCCAAGGCCCCAGGGACTTTGGGTGGAGGGGTGTCCTTTGACGTCGGGTTTTTCTTACTGGGTACGGGCGTGGTGGGGTATCGGGAAGCCTCTGGATTCAGACTGCAGGTCTCATCGTGGAGTCCAGAAGGGGTCAGCCAGTGCTGGTCTTGACATCAGAAGTGCTGGGGAACCTATTATGGATCAGTGGGATACCTGGACACGGGCCGGAGACGTCGGGTGCAGACATGGCTGGACTTGTGGTTCCCGACCGAACCAGATTCCTTTGTGTAGATTTTTTGGGGACAGGTAAGCTGTCCTCTGGATTTATGGTCTTATTCAAAGGTAAGGCAGTCTTCCTCTGGTTATGGAGGTCACTGGCTGCAAGACAAGCGCCATATTCTTTGCAGGGTCTTTGAAGCTTGAGACAGGCCGGTAGGGCTGTGGCCAAGTCAAAAGGTGTCTTCAGGCTTTGCTGCTTGGCGTCTTCTTTGTCATTCTACTTACGTCGGTAGGAACTAGATTCAGGGTCTGAGGGATCCCCCTAAATACTAGATTTGGGGCGTTACAGGGGAGTAGCAGATAGGGGCCAACGGGTCCCTTACCTGGGGTGACTACACCTACTATTATGCCACCCTCCTGTGGGAAGGAGCATAGACCTAGCCGCAATTGGAGTGGTCCTCATCTTCAAGATGGAGGGGGCTGAAAAGTAAGTTCAACTTCGCCTACCACACCTCAGGGGTGACGTTGGCGAAGGGGGCACACCTTCTATTCTTTCTAAGTTTCCTGTCTGTTCTCCCTTCCAAAGTGGGGGGTCGGAACCGGTGGAAGCCAGCTGCTGATAGCAGCAGAGGCTGTGGTTATCTTACTGTAGGAAGGTGGAATCTGACTAATGGTTGCCCCCAACTTGTTGCCTGGTATTTGAGTGGTTTTTGACTAGTCTTGCTGGGATCCTGCTATCCAGGACCCCAGCCTATCTGCTTTCTCCTTAAAACTGATGTGAGTACCCTAGGTACAAACCCAATTGGATGCTGAGGATGCCCTGACAGTCCCTTGTAGATGGTACCCTAGGTACCCAGGGCATGGGTCCCTCAGTAGGCCTACCAGGGCTGCAGCACTTATTGTGCTACCCTGGGACAGCCATACAAACTGACACCACCAGACCACTACTGTAGCCTGGGTAAGGGGGTGCTAGCACCCCTTACAGGGATATAGGTACCCTATATCCCACCCCATTACAACACATATACTCTCATAGGTCACCCCTATAGCAGGCTTTGCTAATCCTACAAGGCAGGGTGCTGAGGTATGTGTGAGGGGGGACCCCTACCTGAGTAGGGCCTCTCTGCAACCCTCGTAAAATCATTGCTGGGTTGTTTGTAGTGTAGCCATACCATATACTCTTAACCGCATTATAAGTCTATCGCGATAGCGGGATAACTTGAGAATGACTACACAGAACCATATCGTGTTTGGTGTCAAACATGTAGGAATCCTACCCCCAGTCCAGCCATGGGCATGAGGGCACGATTCCCCCCTGCTAGAGGGGGGATATGGGAAAAGCGTCAGAATTCGGACACCAATTTAAAAGTGCACAAGTAGTACAAAATGGCTACTACCCGCCACCCACACGACTCTGGCTGGCTGTTGCTGGGGAAAACCCCAGCCTCGCCAGCTGGACAATAGGGCTCCTGTGGCAGGGAGGTGCTAGCATCTCCCCAGACAGGATATGTGGATTGGAACAGGGTGGGTGCACCAAAGTTGCCTTTCAGAGTTGCACGTAGGCAGCTACAGAGCCTACATTCTGCATACACCACCTGGAACCGGTTCAGGGGCATCCTGCCCATCGCCCAGGCGGGAAACACACAAAGGGGAGAGGGTGTAGCCACCCTTTCCCGCCTCACCTCTCATTGGTGGACACTACTCTGGACACTCCCCTAATCTTGGGGATAAAGGTGAATAACGTGGCCCCAGAGCCTCAGATTAATCTTGGACTTTACAGACTTGACCTTCGACGAGCTGCTGCCCAGCTGAAATCTCCCTTGGGATAAAGGAGTTATCCCCCTGCTTGGCAGGCACCTGAAACAGTGCAAGTGACCCGGTTGGAACTTCGCTGCTCTCACGGACTTCGTCGACTTCCAGCACCCTTGAGGTGGTTTTCCTAAGCATCCCAGAGGCCAGTGACTGTGCACAGCAAACCTGTGTACCGTGGACCGCTTGGGTGCCAAGATTCCCAATACCCCAGGACACCGGCCACCTCTTGCGTAGCACACGACCCTGACCGGTGGGGAAGTTGTGCTTTGGCCCATTATTGAGCCAACCACCAAGCAGCATCCGTGCCAAAGATCAACGCCCTAGCCCCCTTCGGTGGCCCGTGGGCTCCCTTTTACGCACTCCATTTTGCTGCCTTCCGCGGTCCCTTGTCTCTCGACTTGTGGGCCCAAGCGGAGGACAATCTCGACAACTAAGAGTTCCCCTGATTGCTCCAGGCCTGCTCTACAGTCTCTCCAAAGGAGACCTCTCACAGACCTCGTGGGTCTGCACCAGTAGCTGATTTGTTCATCTTGCATGGGTTGCGGTTGCCAAGGCTTAGTGGATCCAATCCGGACACTAACACCGCAGTAACCCTTATCCGACGTGGGACAGTCGCCCTTCCAAAGCTGGCCTTCCTTGAAGCCTCCCGGAGCCCGTGGCTGCAGATCCAAGCTACACCTCTTTCCACTTGAAGCACCCGACATTGAAGGGCTCTTTGCTTTGAGCTCCCTGGTCACTGTGCCGTGACCCAGACTCTGTCCCCTCTGCTTTCAGGTTCTTCTCTACAAGTTCTACAACTTCAATCTTCACGGCGTCATCGACGCTTTTGGCTAGCAGCACTTTTGAACATTTCTCCATTGAAAATCAGCCCACGACCCGACATCGAAAACGACCTATGCACCCGGCTTCCCTGGGGCAGGTAACAGTGGTACCTCGGTACTCTCGTGGTAATGGGCTCTTCAAAAGCTTAACTCTAAAGTTTTAACTTTGTACTCCTGCTAGAAGTGACTTTAATCTGTTTAAATCAAACCGCGACATTCTCCATAGGCTTTAATAGAGATCCCGAAGCAGCTATTTCCACTCCACGCGCCTCCCGTGGGTCCCCTTCCTCATAACCTGGGGTGGATTCTTAAGGGGCCAGCGATCCTAAATGCCCTAGGCATTGTCTGTAGAATTGTCGTGGTTCTTATACCACTTTTTTAATATATGGTTGGTCCCCCCCTGGGGCCCTATGATTCCAGTGCTATTTTATTGTATCTATCAATGCTTGTTTGAATTGTAACTTTGCCTCAGCCTCATAAAGAAACTTGTGGGATTCTGTTTAGAATAAATACATATATTTTATATATATATACCTGTGTGGACTACTCTTTCATTTGGTCATTCAAGAGGTTATCTATGGTAAAACAATAAGCTTAACACTCCTTCAAGACTTAGCCTGAAGGCTGCTCTCCACAGCTACCACTAGGATAGCTTTCTTTAAAGGTTGTCTTAAACCTATCATCAATAAGAGTCGAATTGGACTGGTGCAAGGTGTCCTCTATAACTAGGAGACAGCATATGCCAGGCCAACTTCTCACACTTACAAAGGCAGCAGGCCTTTGAAGCTTCCCTCTCGAGCACTGTGCCCATCCTGAAGGAGGAGGTGTGACAACTCCACCCAGGATGTGCTTTGTTTCTGGCCTCAGTGAGCAGAGGACTCTGGACCTAAGGGTCCAGAAACCTGTCTGGTGGTAGCAGGCTGAGTACAGCCAGTCAGAGACCAAACCAGGGTTGGTAGGTTTTCAGGGGGCACCTCTAAGGTGCCCTCTGAATACATGGTTTAATAAATCTTAAACTTTCATCAGTATGGGTTTATTAAAAGGAGTCATTTGGTACCAAATACTCCTGGTTTCAGTGAAGCCATCATGGTGCTGGGGAACTCGGAGGTGTCTAGTTTCCAGCCCATGAGCTCTATATGGCTTCCTTGGCACTTGCAATATTTAAAAATGGACTTAAGTATTGTAGAGGCATAACTGCTCATGCAGATATGCCCGTGCCTGGTATATAGTGCACCCTGCCTTAGGACTGTAAGTCCTGTTAGAGAGGTGACTTACCTCTATCTTGGGCAGTGCATGCCAGCTTTGTTGTTTTTCACTCCACACCGGCATGCAAGTGGCAGGGGCAGTGCCATGGCCTAGGTGAAGGGTGCCTAGGGGACCTTCGTCAGCTCCTATTGCCCTAGGTACCATTAAATAGGGACCTGTAGGGTAATAAAGTGTACCAATTGCAATTTTAGCTTTAGGGAAGAAGCACTGGCACCGGGGACCTGGTTGGCAGAGACTCTGTGCACTACAATCCAAACCACATCAATTACCAGGCAAAAAGTGTGGGCTAACCATTTTAAAAGAGGAACTTTCTCACAGTGACCGACATCTATTTTCTTCAGTCACTGCATGGTTTGAAACCTGTAGAGATAGGAGGGGACATTGTTCCCAGCACACTAGATTTGTTTGAGCTTTTGGAGTTTCCCTCCTACAGAGGTGTCTGGAATTTCTTGCCTCACTGCCCTGGTCCCAGTCTATCTTGGGGCCCAATAGGCTAATGTGAAGTCCTTGTGCAGGAGTTGTCAGAGGCCTTGTTACGGAGCAGTGCTCTGGATCCACATCAGAAGGCACAGAAAGAAAGTAGCTTAAATCAGCACGCTTATACGTGGGTCTTATCTCTCACTTACAGGGCGGTACAGAACCAGTGTAGAGACGCATAGTGCCACCTAGCGGTGCACTGGAGCATTGATGTTAAAAGTTTCCAGATGCAGTCTGGCGCCTGGGGGAGTATTCTAAGGTGAAGAATCTGAGGTTAAAAGTAGCCATCAGGAATTGATATATGTAACCTGATTGTTAAATCACTGTCTCTTAAAAGCATGGATTTGCTACATACAATTAGTGTTTTACATTTTAAGTTGTTCAATTAATCCCTGAAAAGTTAGTCCTTCAACATATTGAAATAAATTGCAAATGCAGACTACATTTGTGGCCAAGTTCATTATAAACTTCAGGTAAAGATTCAAATGTTGCGGTACTGTGGGTGCTCCTTCACCTCTTTTTCTCTGTATTTGTCTCTATTACCACCATCAATGAGTCCAGTTCCCATCTTTGATCAGCATTTTTATGTAGTGGTTGACAGTGTTTTGTAACCTATACAGAGTTGTTAAAGAAGTTGGTTAGGTGTGTTCAGGAGTGTATTCTAATAAAGTCAAGCTGCTTGTTTTGTCTAAACATGAATTGCTATCCATACACATGGTAGCATATTGAGCGATTGGGGATGTCCTCTACCCACCTTGCAGATGTTCTAACCTATTTGAATGGATTTGGAAGGTAGAGAGGAGGTCAAGTGTCAGATTTTGTTTTGTACTAGAGCTTCCCATCCCCATTTAAAAAATCTGAATCAAGCACGATCACCTAAAAGGTGATAGGTTAACAGGTCCAAGTATGGTGGGAATCAATGTATGGGCCTTTATGGTTTGCAATCCTCTCCAGAAGCCACTGGACTGGGTTCATCACAATCTAAGGACATTTCCATTGATTCCCCCCGGACACACAGCAGATTAGCAGTTTGACCCCCCAACAGTTATTTCCATCATCCTTCTTGTGCCTTGTCCTTTACCTCAGCCAGTGAAATCGGTGAATAGCAGGGCTTTTCACGGATCGGATACACCATGGATAAAATGTTTTTTTTGTATGGTCCTTGTTTCATTATTTAGGTGAAATCATAATATTACCTTTTGGAATTTAAACGTTTCACACAAAATGTCCAACTGGTCCTATATTAACCATTGTACGGGGTATTTGTATACGGGGTATTTGTAAACTTTCTACTTGTAAAGGCAAAGTTTTTCATGAACAAAAAAATCAAAATAATTTGTTACTCAAGATGGTTGTTCTCCTGGCAGCATAGCTTCAAACGCAAGTAGCACCAGATTCAAATCTATTGCATATCATTTTTTTGTGCGAGCTTTGTTGCATTTCACCTACCAGTCAAACCTTTAAGCACAGCTAAAACTGCATCGCTGGCTTTTCAGAGGCACGTTTGAATCTCTAAAATATATAGGACAACCTTGTTGGCTATCCTCTTGCTTTGCAGGCATTACCCTCAGGACGTTTCTTCCAGCAGTTATGCCTCCTTTGGCAAGAAAATATTGCATCATCGTTTTGCTGAAATCTGGCTCAGCTTATTCAGTTATATTCGACTAATATGATACGTCTCTGAAATCTATTCCGGCCCTGTTTGAAAAGGGGTGAGAGCCTCAGAAAATAAAGAAATAATTAAAAAAAATCTTCAGTTACTCTTTAATTAGTTCTTGCCCTTCAGTCATCACACCTCACCACTCGAGTACTTTCCCTCATTCGTTGTTGGTTGATGCTGACAATTATTAAGGGGAGGTTGGTTTTGGTACATGCAAGATTGACAGGCTTCAGAAGCAATATTGTCTTATTCTTCATACTGTGCTGTGGGTATATAGTGTATCTCGTTGTTGGAACATTACAATATTTCATAGCACATTTTTTGCACGGAAATTTTGTCTATTTAATGTTGGATACAGACTTCTAGAAGAAGCAGCTGAGCAGTGAGGACATCTTACTCCTCCTGGTGCATGTATGCGTTTCTGTGTAGTCTTCAAGTGACTAGAATAAAGAATTGCTCATACACTGGGACGCATACTGACATCTCTAAGCCATGATGTGTGTTTTATTACTAATTGTAATAGCTTTGATTTCTGCAGAGACGCTGCAATCTGTTTCATTTTTAGGTCTCGCTGAGTCAGCGCGCATGCGCTGCTTGGAGAGACATTTAGTAGGTGAGTTTTCAAAGTACTGCTGGCTGGCGACAAGCTTGCGTTCACGCGCGCAGCCGGCAGCTTTCAGCGCCCAAGGCCCATCTGGAGCTTTTACTTTTTCCGCCGTCGCGCGCGCACCCTTGCTTTCACATTTGACGGCGCGCGCGCACCATTTGGCTATGCCAATGCTTGTTTCTTCTGTCACCAGTCGTCTCTCTGGCCGTTCCTCGTTCATTCTTTCCTTCTCTTATCCTGTCGATCACATCTCTCCCTCGTTTTGCAGCAGCAGCCTCTCTTTTTGCGTCTCCTCTCTCTCTCCGCCTCTATTGTTCCATCCTCTCCCAATCTTTACCACTCTCCTCTTTCTGTAGCTCTGCTCCCTTCCTCCTTCCATTTTTGCCCTGAACTCCTCCGTCAGTGCGGGGGTTGGAGAACCTGCCGTCTCTACGGGCAGGAAAGAGACTCCCGGGCAGTCTTCCTCTGGAGACATCAGAGACAAGTGCCCGAGCTCGGCACGGACAGGAGATGCTGCCCTGAACCCTTGTTGGGATCCTGCTCGTCGGCGCTTCGGGAGGGGCTCCGCATTCCCCGAAGTCTTTCCTGGACCCTGGACCCTGCGCCAGACTCTTACCCCGGTTCCAGAGCGGTAAGCGGGATTTATGTGTGAATGAGCACTGTGAGGCCAAGGGCTCCGCACTTCTAGGGGCGTTCCACATAGCGCCGCGTTGTGGGAGTGTGGCACATAGCATTGCGCTTCTATGAGCATGCCACATAGCAATGCACTTCTAAAAGCGTTCCAAGTCAAAGCAAGCTTTATTCGGTGCAAAGTATATCACCATAAAAGCATTTTAAAAGAGAAAAAAACAAACCATCACAATTAAAAAAGAAAAGGAGAATGTACAGACAAATTTAAAACAGCGAAAGATCATACTCAATGAATAGATCAAGTACAGTACAGGTTTGCATGATATATAGTGCAAATAAGCAAAATAGCATATAACTTTTATATACAAAAAGTGCTAATGCATATCCCAATATAGGGTACAGTACGAGTACACTGCATCATATAGGTACAGAAAGTGCATTGTGCTATTGTATGTCCCTGTAAACAATGCATAAAGTAACTACGTGGTCTATAGCAGTTAAATATGAATAATGCAAAATATTATTAGATGCCCCGGTATAATGCGCAGGACATAATGTGCAACAGAACCTACACATAGTTTCACATAGTGCTGCGTTCCAGGAGTGTGCCACAAAGGACTTCCGTCTGTGAGAGCCTAGCACAGCAATGCGCTTCAAAGAGTGTTCCACATAGCGCTGCCTTATGTGAGTTTGCCACATAGACCTGTGCTTCGGTGGGGGTGCCACATTGCAATGCACTACTGAAAGCATTCCACATTGCGCTGCGTTCCAGGAGTGTGCTACATAGGACTTCCCTCTATTTTCACCTCATACAGCAATGCACTTCTGAGAGCGTTCCACATAGCGCCGCGTTGTGGGAGTTTGCCACATATGACTGCTTCTGTCGGGGTGCCAAAAAGCAATGCACTTCTGACAACGTTCCACATAGCGCTGCATTCCAGGAGTGTGCCACATAGGACTGCCCTTCTGTGTGCGTGTCACATAGCAATGCACTACTGAGAGCGTTCCACATAGCGCCGCGTTGTAGGAGTTTGCCACATGGTACTGCGTTCCTGCTGCAGGCCGAGATTGCACAAATTATGGCGTTGTTGATTCAAGGTTATTTTAAATATGTATGTTTTTGAAGGCTCATGATTAACTAATAAGTGTGCCATTTACCTATCTGTTTCTAGTGAACACAGTAATTACTGTAAAACAATACCCTTTTTCACAGCTATATTTTCTTTTGCCCTTTATGGAAAAATGGGCTACGGCATTTTTTGACTACCCACAGGGTTTATGAGGTTATTAGAAGTTGCAGGGTAATTTTCACTCCTTTACCTTTTATGTTCTACTGCGCATAGTTTGTGGTAGTATTATTCCATGCAGGTCAAATTTATAACTGGGATGCCATTAAGTTGCACTTTCACCTCGCACCATCACCTCAGCGCAGCACCACCTTACCACCAGTGCAACACGACCACAAGCAAAGCCCCACCTCAGCAGCAATTCATCACTAATGCAGCAGCACTTCAGCATCAGCACAGCACCAACTCAGCACCAACTCAGCATTAATCAGTACCACTTGAGCACCAGTGCAGCACCAGCGCCTCAGCATGACTCAGCACCACAGCATCACTCAGCTCCACCTAAGTATCATTAAGTAACACCTCCGCATCAGCACATTACCACCTCAGTCTGCCCGGGATATGTGTAATCTGTTGATTCTCCCCTAATGTCTGTCCGCTGCTCGTGTGGTAATTCAGGTACTATTTCCCAACTTCCACCATCCCATTGATTATGTCCTCATCCCCCCCCCACTTCCCCCTCCCACCCATAACAAAAAAACAATAACAAACAAGCATTACAACAGGCAGTAAGAAGTTGCCAGCATAACCAAGAAAAAAAAAACCAAGAAGACTTTTTTTTTTTTCTTTTTTTTTTAATAGGGTCGTTCAGTCGTACATAATGTCTTCTTGGTTATATATTTATACGGTAACAAATGTTCATAACACTTTTTTATTATGCCTTTTCAACATGCTACACAGCAGCCACAATGCTCTACAACATAGCTTAAAGATATTGGCAAAGGCAATTGCTCTGGCTAAACACTTATAAGGTCCCAAAGGCGAGACCTATTGGCTATGCCAATGCTTGTTATAAAGGTGGTACAGGAGCGGATTAATCTCATACATGTATTTTGATCTCTTATTTCATCCATTATCTTGGTCAGGTTCTTCTTCGATGCCTCTCCTTGCTGCAGACGATGGCAACAAAGTTTCGCCTCTCAGCCCAAGTTGACGCCAACCGCTGGAACGTTGATTATTGAAAGAAGAAATGTGATGCTTTTTCCATTAAGATCCGGTAAGTTGGCCTGGCAAAGTAACTGCTTTTTTCAGTAGGGCAGTTTAACCACTCAAAACTGAGATGCAAAGCTGGTAAAAGCAGTGTAAACTGGTCTGTATCGGTTTTTCCAACTGTGATTGATTGTTTCTCAGAATGGAAAAATATTAAATGTAAACATAGTCTGCAGTTCAGGGAGCCTTAACGCTTTCTATTATTCGTCTGTAGTCATTACACTTTACCAAATGACGTAAACTAACAGCAACAGGTCGAGGTCATATCAGTTTTTCTCACATACAGATTTCTGAGAAATAGTGAAGAAAGTACGAACACTGTCAGTAGTGAACTAAGATTAACTTCATGACGCCATAACTCTTGTGATAACCACCAGATGCTTGTGGCAGTCTGCCAGCTTGACAGCTTTCAGGAGAGTTCAGTGAATCAATCGGAAGCGTTTCACACCACAGATTGCTAGAAAACACCCAGCACATACTCTCCTTATACTGTGAATAGAATGACACAACACAAAGAGCATAATGAATAGAGCTGTACGCTTCTTTAGTGGGTCTACGTAAAGTACTCATGGAACAGTGCACAAATATAGTTCATGTTGACTGCTACACACCTCTTGTATGCAAAGGTCTACCCACCTGCTCATTAACTCTCAAGCTCAAAACATTCTCAATCACATATGCACCATCACTTACTAAAACTGCCACCAATTGGCACAACATCAGATTGCCACTGTTGAACTTAACTACTTCCTCATTGTCAGCTAAACGATCCGCAATGACTCCTTCCCTCATGACCAATTTATCTAAAGCCATCAATATATTGACCAAGTACTCCACCCATGTGGACTTGTCAGATTTTGTTTTTTAGTTCGCACACAATCCTTCTAAATTCCTATGTCGAAGACATTCACTTTTACACCAAACTCAAGCTATTTAGCTTTACAAAGTAACCGTATCAAAACTCTAATCTGCAACGTTTTACTTACTGCCATGAGCCAAATAAATATCATCTGACCTTCACACAACATCATATTCATGCAGGACCACCAACCCCTTCTTTACATCTAGCCAGTTATGTATCCGGGCATTACACTGCACTCCTGCACATCAACCCTCCCCCCTCCGTGCAAACGGTGGTGCAACTATAGTGAATGAGGAGTATAATAATAGTTTATTTTCAGCTTTTGGTAATCTAGACCACCTCCAGCTATTCCACCAACTGTTGATTCAGTGAAGTTCTACAGTGATTGATCTCACAGCGTTTTAGTAACGCATTCAGTGGTTTCCAATGGGTGTTCACCCTGAATATCGATCCTAGAATATTGATGGGGCACAATATCAAGAACAAAATATAGAGGAAATAAATATCGACAGGCAAGTATAGATTTTTAATACCCAACTCTACTAATAAGTACCTATGCAGTACATATATCTTCAAGGTACGTAGCTGTGAAGTTGGAAATAGTGAATCTATAATTCACTATATGTACTTACCCTCTTGATATTTTGTCCCTTTATATTCTCGTTTTGATATTCTTGTACCACAGTATTCTGGGGCATGGGTGCGTTGATACTCGGTAGTACAATCTTTCTTTCAAATGTCCTATCTCCTATATTCTTTACCATGTCTGTTTATCTTCTGGAGGCTCCAACTGCCAGATTGTGTACCACTTAGTAACAACTACAGGAATCCATGGAGCTCTGCTCAGCCTCTCTTCCGGTGAAAGGTCAACTTACCTATCTTTGCTTCCAATGAGCATATGGTTTGAGCCTAAAATTACTCTGGATCTGCTGTACATTTTTCGGTTTTGCCTGCACATTGCTTGTGCTGTACTTGTGAAACCTCTTGTAAGGCAAAACATTTTTTTAAGTGTCTTAGAGCCTGCCCATTACTCACTTTTACTTACCATTGGTTGGCTCCCACATCACTCTTATTTCCTTGCTTACTATTAGTTAGCGTCTCTTGCTGGCATCAGGCTTCCTCCTGGGCTTCAGTCTTTTGTCCCTGCCGTGAGCATTGACCAGTGGAAGTTAATTTCCTTGCACTGGCCCCAGGCATCTGCAGGTACTACAGGTTTCTTTTTTTTTTTTTTTAACCTTTAGTTGAATTCCAAGTTTCCTATTCCTTTGCTCTGCAAGCTACTTTCAGAAGGGTTGTGAATTACCGACTGATGGCATTGTCGTTTCTCATCACCTTTCTTTCTCTCTCAATCTTTAAGAAGGTTTTAACTGAGATTCGTTAAACAATTTTGTAATTGTAAAAATGTAAATTATTGGCGTGCTATACATCCGCTGCACAAACTCTCTTTATTCATCTCTTGGCTTAATAGTTGTCAAAACCATTTGACCTTCACCTCAGACATCAGAGATAATGATTTACCTTTCCTGGATCTGACGCTACACTCTCAAGATGGTATCATGGGCACCAAACTCTTTAGTAAACCAACCGAGCGTAACACCTTGTTAATGTATAACAGTTACCATCCACGTAGTTTACGTGACGGCTTACCATATGGACAGTTCCTCCGGATCAGGAGGAACTGCAAATGGCGAAAAGATTATTTTTGCGAAGCAGCCATCTTATCGGAGAAACTTACAAATGGAGGGTAACCTAGACATCTAGTGAAAAGGGCCTCCAAGAGAGCTTGGTATAGCCATAGGGAAATACTTATGTCACCATCTAAGAAATCCATCAATCAACGTATTCACTTTGTATCCACATTCTGTCCCTCTAGTAATAAGGTCAGTAAAATAATCCAAAATAATTGGACGATTCTTCGGGCCTCAGGCCTATACAAGGATCCCCCTTTGTTCTCCTGTAAAAGGGGCAACAACCTTTCTGACAAATTGGTTCACGCCATTACATGGCCTGAAAAAGATACGACCACTCCATCAGTTCAATCAATGTGGGGCTTGTCCCTCATTATAGGCCATTTCAAATGTCAGACTTGCATTGCCTGTGACTTGACTTTTAACACTAAAGTTTTCGTCACGACTGAACGTACATACCAGCTGAAACAATTTTCAAATTGCAGGACAACCAACGTTATTTATGCAATACGCTGCCCATGCAATCTGTTATACATTGGTCAGACTACTCAAATGATAAAACAACGCATCGCTCAACACAAGAGCCGCATCAGATGTAACGTTGACATGGCACCATTGGTTACACATTTCAAACAATTCAATCATTCAGAAACTGATTTCACGTGGCAGGTGATTGATCGGCCCCAACTGTCCACCCGAGGTGGCAACCTACAACATCTACTCAATAGATGCGAATGTCGCTGGATTGCTCGTTGTAACTCTGTAAACCTTGGCCTCAATTCACTTGATGAATGGAATGCTGTTATTACAACACCCTATATTTCTTAGATCTGTCTATACCCATTTTGTACGCATTATGCTGTTCCGAGATAACCCTCTGACACTCTAATTTATCTATGTAAGTCTCTAGTCCACTCAGCAGGTTCTTTTTCTTTCTCTGAACCACACTGATCCATGTTTTTATGTATAAAACACCCAACAATTTTGACTGTGTTGCTTGACCTGTTGCAATTCTTGTTAATTTAATTCGTGGGAATATGTCTATTCATTCTTCATGTATGAAATTTGCTGTTCATGATGTCTTTAAACAAATGCGATGTTTTCTTTTCCAATTTATTTTAAGTTTTTCGCCATCTTGCCTCGAGGCGTTTGCCCCACCCATAGCTCCTCCGGGATACTTTATTCTTGTAATTTACTTTTTCTAGCGGACACTTCGTCTATTATTAATAATTATTTCATTGGCATGTATGATATATAACTGTTGTAAATATGCCTTCTTGGATGATTTCCACATTTATATATGTTTATCTATGTGGTTAAATGTCTATTGCGATGTAATCGTACATCGCTTACTTCAAATATTAATTTTCTGGCATATATGATGTAGAACCTTTGTAAATATGCCCTTTTATTTGATTTTCATGGTTATTTACGTTTATGTATGTATAATTGCTGAATGCGATGTAATTGCACAAGAACCCTCTGTCTCCCATCTCTATTCTTTTGCCATCTTTACCTGGGGCGTAGTTCTCTATTCACAGTCCCCCCCGGGGCACCTTGCTTTGGTACTTTATTCTTTCTAGTGTTTTTGGTGTCTATTTGTCCTGCGCACTCCGGATACCGGCTTTACTTAAAAGTAGCCGTGTTGCTCCCATATACCCTCTACTCATTCCGGTGATTGATTCCTGCCAGTGAATGTAACGTTGCTCGCGGCCGCGATTACACCCCGCTTCCTCTATTAGAAAGAAGTTACCACTCCGCGTGTGGCGTACTTCGGATATCGCCCTCATTTATAGTTTGCCTTACCACTCCCATACACGCTTTATTCGTGTTGTTGATTGATCCTTGCGAGTGCATTCAACATTGCTCGTGGCGGCGATTATCTCCCGCTCCCTTGAAGTATCTGCACTGCAAGTTCGTAAGACACTTTTCACATTTCTTGTCATAGTTGTCTTGTGCAAACCTCACCCCTATCGGTATACTCAATTTAATTTGATAGTTTGTTTCTCGTTTCCCCATCCCCCCCCCCTTCCCGCCCCTCACCTTCTTTGTAGCTCGAGATTTATTGTTAGTTACCCTTGTGCCACATCCGGAGTAACTGAAACCAAGCCCTACTAGATAACTTGACCCCTGGACCGCCTGGCCATATCGACACATTGCTTTAGCATGGATGACGGCAACAAGCACTTTCCGGTATGAATAACTATCACCATGAGTTATTACCCTTACTGGCCCCTCCGTATCTGCTGATTACATTATCTGCTTTTTTCTCTCCTTCCAGTCATGATGCCCCCTTGATCTGCATCCCACATTCATTGATAGCGATCCTTTCGCGCCATCCCTGCGATTACTTTGTTTTGCGTGCCTTCAGGTGAATTCCCTTGTTCACTATTTCACCTTTCTATATATCTTTTCTATATATAGTTTATGCACTTTCATAGTCTTTACTCTATTTTCTCTTTCCTTTCTAAACAGCACTACGTAAAAGCTGTAGCCATTGTCCTGATGATGACCTTTATTCAACAAGGTCGAAACGCCGTCGACATTACAGTGTAATGGAAAATTTCCTAGCTAACGTAACGGAAAGTTTCAATTATATTAAGGACTCGGAGGCGAGGATTATGCGTTAGCTTTCTTCACTTTAATAATAGCAGCCATTCAAAGTCAAAACAAACAAACTACTATTCCCATGCAACATAGGGAATAAACATTTTAATCATAGATTGGTGCATTAAAGAGGACACTCTAGCCATGGACAATCAGAAGTCCCCCCCGGGCTTGATAGTCCTTTGTTTGTGACCACCCTTCCTCTTTCGTCGCTCAGTCAGCCAGGAAATTCATATCAGGAGTCTTGTTTGCTCGAGTCCCCTGGAAAAAATAAAGACGGCGTAAGCGACAGTCATGGCTAAGGCTCAGCCCTGTAGAGGAAAGTGACAACGCATATACGCAAAACATCACACTAGAATGTCACGTAAATACTCTACTTACCCCAGTACGAGGGAGGGAAGACAACAAATATGTACCCTGGGTGGGATAATCCTCGCCTCCGAGTCCTTAATAGAATTAAAACTTTCCGTTACGTTAGCTAGGAAATTTTTCATTCTATGTCAGGACCGGAGGCGAGGATTATGCTCGTTTAAAGCTTGCTCACGACCAGTTGAGCCATGTTAATAACCGGTTTGAAGTAAAACCGCTTAAAGGTTGAGTCCGAGGACCAATCCGCTGCATTGAGGATGTCCTCTAGACGAGCTCCAAGGGTAAAGGCCTTGGAGGCCATAGCTCCTCTTGTAGAATGAGCACCAAAAATACTCAAGTCTATGCCTGCTTCCTGCATGATCCAACGAACCCAATGTGCAATCGTTGGAGAAGAAACCGCCTTGTGAGGTTTCTTGAGCGCAATAAGCAACTGGCGCTCACCAGGAGGTCTCAGTTCCTCTGTCATCTCCTCGTAGGCCTTGAGACAGGCCACAACACAGAGCTTAGGAGAATCAGGGAAAGCAGGGTAGGAGACGGTAGTCGTCCCACACTTGGTGCGCCTACGAATGGTAAATGTGACACCGGTGGGAGAAAAAATTCTCCCGGAGACATCCAGGGCTCTGACATCGGAGACCCGTCTGCAAGAAATCAGGCACAGAAGCATAGCCATCTTAGCCGAAAGTTCATTCCTGGACAGGAATCTATTCGGTTGCCAAGACTGAAAAAGGTTCAACACTCTATTAACATCCCATAACTGGAAATACCGAGGTTCCGGGGGAAGTGACGGACGTATACCCCTAAGGAGTCTACAAACCAAGGGATGTTCCCCGACAGGTGTACCATCAATTAAAACGTGACCAGCGGAAATGGCGGACCTAAAGGTGTTGATGGTCCTATATGCGAGGCCCTCCTCTGCTAGGGAGGCCAAAAAATTCAAGATGGCGGTGACATCCGCTGCCACAGGATTGAAACTCCGTCGCAGACACCAACGACACCATCGTCTCCAGGAGGAACGATAGCGCTTGAGGGTACTGTCCGCCCAGGCCTTGGACAGGAAAGTCTCTGCCGCTCCCGAAAGCCCCGGGACTGTCCATCGTCCCCTGTAATCCGCCACGCCATTAGCGTTAGGGAACCCTGTTCGATCAATGGGTGAGGGCGTCCGTCCGGACTCAGAAGAGTAGGAAACTGGGGGAGTAGGATCGGAGAATCCCAGGAATGTTCCAGTAGAACCGGAAACCAGACTTGAGACCTCCAGATCGGCGAGATCAGGACAATGGACGCTTCCTGCCAGCGAACCTGGGCCGAAACCCGGGTTATCATTGCGAACGGGGGAAAGGCATAGCCCACTTCGTTCCTCCAATCCTGAAGGAAGGCATCTGTCCGCTCTGCCAGAGGGTCCGGCTTTCAACTGTAAAAGCAGGGAAGCTGGAAATCCAGACGGGAGGCAAACAGGTCGATTGAAAAAGGACCCCAAAATTTCTGTAGATCTGGAAACACCCTTGGGTGGAGCTTCCAGAGACAGAGATCGTGAAAGTGGCGCAAATGAAAATCCGCCACCTGGTTGTCCTGGCCGGGCAAGTACTCTGCTGTGACCGAAATCTGACGGTCCAGGCAATACTGCCAGAGACTCGCCGCCAAGTCCTAAAGCGCTCGTGAGCAAGTGCCCCCAAGGTGATTGATATATCGGACTGCGGATATGTTGTCCATTTTGAGGAGGACACAAGAACGAACTGACTCTCTGGTCCAACACTTGATGGCAAATGAACCCGCCAAAAGCTCCAGGCAGTTGATGTGCAACCGCTGCTCCAACGGAGACCAGACACCTCCTGTGGTGAAGTCGCCACACCGTGCGCCCCAGCCTGATCTGCTCGGGTCTGACTCGATAATTACATCGGGCGCCGAACCGAGGATGGCCCGCCCATTCCAAGCTTCCATGTGGGTCAGCCACCATTGCAGTTCCTCCCTGGTTTCCGCTGTCAAGGTCACCTTGAAAGAATAAAGGCGGCCCGTGCGGAGATGTTCCGCCTTTAGGCATTGCAAGGCTCTGTAGTAAAGTGGCCCAGGAAAGAGGGCCTGGATGGATGCCGACAGGAGACCCACTATCCGAGCCAATTGCCTGAGAGAGATTCGAGCCAGTGTTAAGGCCCTCCGAAGTTCGTGGCGAATCTTCATCTGCTTGCGCACAGGAAGGCTGAGGGTGTATGCCACAGAGTCGATCAGAAAACCTAGGAAAACCACTCTTTGAGAGGGCACCAGAGTAGATTTGCGTTCGTTTATCACAAACCCCAGATTCTGGAGAAGATCTACCGCGGTTTGCAGATGTCGAGACAGGGTGCACGGATCCTGTGCCACAAGCAGGATGTCGTCTAAATAGACAATGAGTCTCAAGCCTGACGCTCGCAGGCATTCCACTGCCGGCCTCAAGACCTTGGTGAAACACCAGGGAGCGGAGGACAGACTGAAAGGAAGTGTGGTGAGCTCGTAGGTGTTGCCACGCCACTGAAATTGAAGGAACCTGCGATGAGGAGGGAAGACGGGCACCGCTAAATAAGCGTCTTTCAGATCGAGGCGTGCCAACCAGTCCCCTGGGCGGAAGATGTCTCGCAAGAGATGGATCCCCTCCATCTTGAAGTGGCGGTAGACCAACCACTCGTTGAACTCCAGCAAGTTGATAACCGGACGTTGACCCCCATCCACCTTGTCTACCAGAATGAGGTTGCTGATAAAACCTCTTGGATGCAACATGGCTTTGTCTACAGCGCCCTTGGAGAGAAGGGTCTGGACCCCGTGGTCGATCAAACTCGCGTCTACCTCTGAAAAACAAAGTGGCCTGGGAGGCACTGTTTGCACCGGGGTGCCCAGGAATTCGATATGAAAACCCCTGACTGTTTGAAGAATCCAAGCATCCCCTGTGATAAAGTCCACATTGGGGAAAAAAAGCGCCAGACGGCCCCCCACTTTTAGACGGGAAGAAGGGAGAACACTCACCGGAAGTAATGGAGCCGCCTCCTCCTCTGCCGCCTCTGTTCTTGCCTCGTCTACCCCTGGTGGGGTAGAAGTTTCCGAAGCGGGCTTGATCCTGATATTGTCCCTGGTTAGAGCCTTGTCCTCTGGTCTGGTTTGGACGGCCGGACGAGCGGCCCCTAACTCGTCCGGCCCCTCTGAAAACCCATGGGCGAAAAACTTTCCTGATGGAAAACTGAGCTCTACCTAGGGAGGTGAAGGTGTTAATGAGTTTCCCTAGTTCTTTGATGAAGGGTTTCCCAAAAAGGCCACCTTGAGCTACAGGACCTGCCTCTGTGTCCGCAAGGTCTCCGAGCTTAGGGTCTACTTTAATTAGGAGAGACCTGCGTCGCTCAGTGGACAGCGCGCAGTTGGTGTTTCCAAGAAAGACTACCACTCTCTGGGCCCATGAGGAGAGATGCTCCGGAGATATTAAAGAGCCCGAAACTTTGGCTTCCTCCTCCATGTCTAAAATCTTGGTAATCGGCCCCAAGATATCCAATAACTTATCTTGGCAGGCACGCCATGATCTGTCTATACCTTTTTTGAGGTCTTTAACGAATTTCTGCAGGAATGTCGCCATTCTGGGGTCTATTTCGGGGGTCGCAGCCACCTTCCCGTCTAAAGTAGGGCGACAACACTCTGCCCTAAGGCAATTGCAAGTGGCTGGCTCCAGCGGTCGGCGAATCCTGGTGGCCACATACTGGGCGACTTTTTGAGAGGGTGCCCAGTCAGAAGAGCGTGGATGCAAAACGTCATACGGTCCAACATGTCGGCACACAAGCTTGTGTCTGTCGCAGGAGGTTTGGCAGGGAGCCATGGGCGGGACCGCTCCAGAGAAGCGTCCGCATCGCCCTGGTCGTCAGGGTCCCCTCCCGGGAAGTAGAAGGTAGTGGAGGAGGAATAGAGACGGGGTTTATCGGGGCAGTGCAACTAGACAGGAAAGCTTGCTTAAGGCGAGCAAAGGGGTCAGAACCCGCCCTCGCATCTCTAGCCCACTTTGGTGGAGGTGAATGGTCACATGAGTTAGTATTGGTGGCAGACAAACCTGAGTCTGAGGATTGTGCGACCCTGGTTAGTTTTTCACAGGCTTGATCAATTTTTCACAAAAGTCTCTCTTCTAAAGGAGTCATGGCCAATTCCACCGCCTTATGGATGGATTCATCCACCGCATCATAAAAATCATCACCCCAGGGCATAGCCCCCAAGGGGTCTTCCTCCCACTGCTCTTCATAGACAGCGTCGTCTTGGGAGGTTTCCATAATGTGCGGAAACAAGTATGGCCAAAAAGCCTGAAAAGGAGGTTATCCTGAATAAGGGTGGCTGGGCAGCAGCCAAAATATGGGCGGGCAAAGCTCGCAATAACAAAGGCTTGAAGCCTAGGACCCAATTCGCCCTGGTGCAGAAGGTATTGTGAAGGGCAGTCTGCCTAACACAGGTCCCTGCAGTAAACTGCGACACTGCTCAGAACAAAGTGTAAATGGCCTAAAATCACAGACCCCCACAGCAGGAACACCTCCTGCAGATCTGCCTAATGGCAGTTACAGACCCGAGTCACCGGGCGTTCACGGGGTGTAGTATGTAAAGAAAATGCCTAAAGGCAAGGTACAGACCCATGTCGGGGGCGTATAAGGCAGACTCTGGACAAGGCTCGCTCGCGGAGGTGCGCGCTGGGTTCCGATTCAGTTTGGAATGATCGGAATCTCCAGCGCGCCCGCTGCGTCAGAGAACATCAGAATGCGCCCTCTAGTGGCGTCAGAAGGCCACCGCGAGCTCGCACCATTCACTGCCGCTAGGGAAGTAACAAGACTCCCGCGGCTGCAGCGAACGCCGAGTAGCGGCGAAACGCTAAATAACAATACCAAAGCAACACGGAGAAAAGTTAAGATAAATAAAACATCTCTAAGTGGAGCGTGCCTACGGAAATGGCACGCGCTCCACCTAACCGCTCCGTGAGGGAAACATCGGAACGTCGCGCACAGAAGAGCCGCGCTGACAGCCAGATAATAAGCTTAAAATTACACAAATAAGCCAAAATTTGTGGTTAACAGTGAATAAAGCACCAAACCGAATATAGGGAATAACCCAGTATCGAAGGTAAAAAAAAATGTGACTTAACTCGGCTGCAGCAGCGAAGAAAGAGGAAGGGTGGTCATAAACAAAGGACTATCAAGCCCGGGGGACACTTCTGATTGATGCATTAAAGAGGACACTCTAGCCATGGACAATCCATGATTAAAATGTTTATTCCCTATGTTGCATGGGAATAGTAGTTTGTTTGTTTTGACTTTGAATGGCTGCTATTCTTAAAGTGAAGAAAGCGAACGCATAATCCTCGCCTCCGGTCCTGACATAGAATCTATGGCCACCACAGGATCATTTTAGAAAATCTTTAAAAACGAACTATTCATTGTATTTATATGGTTTGATCCTGAATAATTGTTAGATCTGGGGGTCTCTAGTTGGCAGGGTAGGTACCACTGTCCAAGTAGGGACCCTTGCTTCTAGTCAGGGCAAGGGAGATACACTGTTAAGATAACCCCTGCTCACCCTCTAGGCAATGTGTAAAGTATTTGTACCAACACTCACAGCAACACAGTGAAAAACACCACAGATTTACTCTACACCAGTTTAAAAAAAGAAGGTATCTTTACTAAAAACTTCACAAGACCAAATACTACAGAAAAACCACCATACAATTAAAAAGGTTACTTTAAAGCTAGTTCAAGAGTTTGTAGAAAGTACTCCAGGATGTAAAAATCAGTGTCCTGCACAATGCGACTCTCAATGCACAAAATGCGACACTCTCGTGCCCAACAGTACCTGTAGTTGCTCTAAGGTTCCCAAAAGCTATAACAATGAAGATGGCAAAGGCGATGCGATACTCCTGAGACCTTGGGGAGGCTTTGCAGCAGCCCTGCATCACGCAGCAGAGGTGGATGCGCCGGCTCCTATCTGTAGGGGGAGGATGCGATGACTTTGGCTTTCGTTGTGTAGGTTTCTTAGGGGGAAGCTTCACGCACAGGTACGGTGCGACGTTCTTCGATGGGGCGCGATGCGCAGCGCGGCATTGACTTCTGGCGCCGCAACCCTCGATGCGCCACGGGACAGGACTCTGCGTCGACTCACACAGCGACTGGATACTTTCACGCACCGGCAGTGGTGCGGCCCGCAAACTGGTTCTGCGACGACCTTCGCAGTGTCAGAAATCGTCACGCACCGGGACGATGCGGGGACGCCGCGATGAAATTCTTCTCGCACTCTCGATCTTGCGACTCGCAACCGGATGATGCGACCCTCAAACGGATGATGCGCTGGGTACCAGTTACTCTTGTTCACGCTTTCTGCTTTCCAGCTCCTAAACACAGCAAAACGACCTCCTGAGGCCCCAAGACTAGGCAAGCACTCCAAGGCAGGTCAGAACTCCCTCAGCAGAGTTCCAGGGGCGCTGGTGGTGAAGTCCTTTTGTTCCTGGGACTTCTTAACAGGGAGCCAGCTCTCCTCAGGCCCTTGGAGATCAGAATTTAAAGAAGGGGACACAGCATAGTCCTTCCCCTCTCCTTGGCAGCAAAGCAAAACAGCAAGCAGGCAGTCTTCTCCTCTTCAGTTCCTTCCAGCTTTCTCCTTGGCAGAGGTTCCTTCTTAGTTCCACAGTGATCTAAAGTTTAGGTGTCTGGGGTCCTCTTCTTATACCCCTCCAAGACTTTGTCTCCTTTTTGTTTCAGTGGGGGGATTCCCCTGCTCAAACCGGTTCCTGGGTGTGCTCTGCCCTGGAGCACCTGGTTCCTTTCAGAGTGAGGGCAGGGTCGTTGGACGCCCAGCAGGAGGTGGAGCCTTCTTTGTGCTGGCAGAGGCAGAGTCCTCAGCCTGGCCAGCAGGGGGTGGAGTCGGCATTGTGCTGGCAGAGGCAGCCCTATTCAAAACCCAGGGGTTACTCCTCCCACCCATCTAGAGCAGATCTCCCTAGTGCTGACTCATCCAGACTCCTGGAGCCACCTAGCCCATCACATGACACCAGTCAGCCAATCTGCACACAGGAAGGTTAAACAGGAGAATAGCTACTTTCTAAAAAGTGCTATTCTCACACAGTGAATTTAAAAACCATCTTTCTAAAAAGATGTATAATTAAATTCTGAACACAAAGATACCAAACTTGGTTTTTCTACCTTGCCTTTAGGGGAAGATAGGCATGTAAACAGCCTCCCCCATTCTGTCCTATGGGCAAGATAGCCTCTCAGCAGTGAACACGACAATGGCTGTAATTCACTACCAGGGCATGTTACACACCTCAGTACATGCCCTACCTTTCAGATACACTGCACCCAGCCCAGGGGGGTACCTAGGGCCACCATAGGGATGCCTTACATGTACAGAAAGGGAAGGATAAGGCCTGGTCAGTGGTTTCACTGGCCAGGTCGACATGGCCGTCCTGGACTGCACATAGGCACTGCAAACAGGCCTAAGACATCATTTTAGCGCTACTCCTGTGGGTGGCACAATCAGTGCTGCAGCTCACTAGTAGCATTTGTACTACCAGCCCTGGCACTCTCAGTGCACTTTACTAGGGCCTTGCAGGTAGAACAAATATGCCAAACATGTATAGCCAATTACATCACAATTTCCCTAGGGAGCACTTGCACTTTGACACTGATCAGCAGTGGCAAAGTGCCCAAAGCATCTATACCAGTAAAAACGACATCCAGCATAGCATCAAAAATACAGGAGGTAGAGGCAAAAAAGTCAGGGGTAACCACGCCAAAAGATGCCAGGTCTAAAACGTGTCCCCTCCAGCTGAAATGTGGGGAGAACTACCCACCCTCTTGGGAGTTCTCATCACTAAGGCGGAAAAACCTGGACAGACCGTCAGCGTTGGCGTGGTCTGTACCGGGACGGTGTTCCACCGTGAAGTCCATCCCCTGTAGGGAAATGGACCACCTCAACAGCTTAGGATTCTCACCCCTCATCTGCATCAACCATCTAAGGGACCTGTGGTCTGTCTGAACCCGGAAGTGAGTCCCAAACAAGTAGGGTCTCAGCTTCTTCAGAGCCCAGACCACAGCAAAAGCTTCCCTCTCAATAGCACTCCACCTCTGTTCCCTGGGAAGTAGCCTCCTGCTAAGGAAAGCTACAGGTTGGTCCAAGTCCTCATCATTTAGTTGTGAGAGCACTGCTCCCACTCCATGCTCAGAAGCGTCTGTCTGCACTATAAATTCCTTGGAGAAGTCAGGCGCCTTGAGTACAGGTGCTGTACATATGGCCTCCTTCAGGGCATCAAAAGCTTCTTGGCAGGCGCTGGTCCAAATCACTCTCTTGGGTAACTTCTTGGAAGTTAGTTCTGTCAAGGGAGCAACAATGGTGCCATACCCCTTAACAAAACGGCGATAGCACCCGGTGAGTCCTAAGAAGGCTCTCACCTCTGTCTGGGTCCTGGGGGGTTCCCACGCCCGGATGGTATCTATCTTGGCTTGTAGGGGCGCCACCTGGCTGCTTCCTACCTGGTGTCCCAAATACACCTCTGAACCCTGCCCTATCTGGCACTTACTGGCCTTGATAGTGAGGCCTGCACTGTGCAGAGCCTTCAACACTGCGCAGAGGTGTTGCAAGTGTTCTTCCCAAGTGGAGCTGAACTCAATGTCATCAAGATATGCGGCGCTGAATTGCTCCAGCCCGGACAGTACCTGGTTGACCAGTCTCTGGAATGTGGCAGGGGCGTTCTTCAACCCAAAGGGCATGACACAGAACTGGAAGTGCCCCTCTGGCGTTGAAAACGCAGACCTCTCTTTGGCCCCATCAGTTAAGGCAATCTGCCAGTACCCAGAAGTTCAATCAAGCGTACTGAGGTAGTTGGCAGCTCCCAACCGATCCACAAGCTCATCAGCTCTGGGGATGGGGTGTGCGTCAGTCTTCGTGACCGCATTTAGCCCACGGTAGTCCACACAAAACCTAAGTTCTGGAGTGGCACCTGGCGCAGCAGCTTTTGGTACAAGTACCACTGGGCTAGCCCAGGGGCTGCTGGAGGGCTCAATCACCCCTAGTTCCAACATCTTAGAAACCTCCTTCTTGATGCTGGCCCTGACCTTGTCAGCCACCCGGTAAAACTTTTGCTTTACAGGCATGCTATCTCCAGTGTCCACATCATGGACACACCAGTTGGTGATACCAGGGGTCAGGGAGAACAGAGTTGCAAACTGACCCAACACATGGCGACTGTCCCTCTGCTGTTCTGGGGTCAGGGTGGGCGAGAGAACCACTCCATCCACTGACCCATCTTGCTCCTTAGCTTCCAGGAGGTCAGGAAGAGGATCGCTATCCTCCTCCATCCCTGCATCTGTAGTGTTGGACTTGGCCCTTCTGGCAAGTTCACCCCTAGAACTTTTTGCATTTATCCTAGCCTTTTCCCTATGTTGTATTAGGGGATTTAGGCCTCTAGGCACTTTAACACTGTGTCCCAGTGTAAAGTGCGTGCGCTCTGTGTTACATTGACTGAGACTGACCTGCCCTCCCATAGGAATGCATGGGGAATGTGTGTGACCGTGTTAAGTCCTGATGTGAGAGGAGTGCAGGGTCGAGTTTGGTATGTGCGAACTCGTGAGATTAAATGCTGCGCGATGATGTGTGCGGCGTTACTGTGTCTAGTGTAGAAGGGCCACTTCTAGACGCTGACATAAATGTGCAGGGACTGTTTTGCTTGTGATTGGCTGGTGTCTGTCTCCAGGAGTCGGGATGGGTCTGCCCCGGTGGTGGGTGGGGAGATCTGCATGTTGATGGCAGGGAGGAGTACACCAGGGACCTGAATAGGGCTGGGCTTTCCCCACACAATGCTGGCTCCACCCCCTGTGGTGCGTCTGATGTCCCTGGCCTGTCCTGTGAATAGGGAGAGGGGCTGAGCAAAACAAAGTGCTCAGGAACCAGTTGCATCTGGTCCGCCCCTTCCCTGCACCTTTGGAAACAAAGGATTTGGTGTATAAAAGAGGGGCTGTGACCCCATGAAAATGTTCTTGTTCTGACTTGAATCTACCAGGGGCGTGCTGCTGCTGGGGCCCAGGGGAAGGCTTGCCTCCCTGGGCCCTGCCCAGCCCCTGGATACCTGGAAGACGTCTGGGACATTTTGCTGCATTCTTCTAGCGCCTGGGAGCGCTTTGCCTTGGATTTTGGCCCTTTACTTTAGAAGGAGTGCTGAGGCTTCGCAGCGCCGCGCTGATTCCAGGGGAAAAGGGGGGAATTCCCAGCTGGGGGATTCCCCTGTGATGCCGGCCTTGTGGGAGCCCACCCCGCTTATTTTGTTGCTTTTGGTGCGCGGGTGCCCAACCTGCGTCTTCGTTTTACGTGATGGCTTGGTGCGGGTGCCCACCCCGCTTATGTCAGCCCTCGTGGGTGCCCACCCTGCTTTGATGCCGTGCCGTGGTGACTCTTGAGGAGCGGCGGGTGCCCACCCCGCATCATGGCCGCCTTTCTAAATTTCTTTACTTAAGTCTCGGGTGCCCACCCCGCATTTTCCTCGCCTCTAGCGGGAGCCCACCCCGCTTATTTACTTATTTAGGTGCGCGGGTGCCCACCCCGCTGGCTATGGGGATTGTTACGTACCAAGGGAGCCTACCCCTCATTGCCCCCGAGATCGCCGCCGCCGTCCGCGGCCCGCCTGGTTGTGGGCGGGGCCGCCGGACGGAAACGGAAAGAGCCGACACAACGCTGACGCGGGGCTCCCATGCTGAGGGAGGAGCCCCGCAGTGGCGGCCGGGTCCCAGGAGGGGGCCCGGGTGAAGCAAAGAAGGCGGCTGAGGCCGCCAACGGCAGCGCGGGGCACCCAGGAGTCCAGGGAGCCCCGCACAAGAAGTGCTGCCACCACAGAGGACTAATCCCCCATGCCTAGGAGCCCGGTGAGTTGGGGCTGGGCAGGGGGACCTGGACGCCTCCCGCTCTAGGAGGGAGCATATCTTGCTCAGGTGCCAGTGAAGGCACAGTGTTACGGTTTCCTGGGCGGCCCCGTCTGGCAGCGGGTCGCCCCCATGATGGGGCAAGTCATTTCTAAGTCCTAGAGGGCACCGAGGTGCCCTGCCCATATTCTGTGTTTCCCACTGCCCCGATGGTTAGATTGCAGCTACCACGTTTTGGGGGACATGTTATCTTTAGAGCCTCCGTGGCTCCAACAACTGCGCATTTCATTCCCTAAAAGCACCAGTGCGCTCCACAGTGATTGGGGGGCCAGCGCTTTTCTCTAGTTGACGCATATTAATTTCAGGAGCCCCGTGTGGCTCTACAGTACTGGGGGGACATGTTGTTTTAGAGCCTAGGTGGCTCCAACGTTTTGGCAGGGCCATTGAGAGCCCATGCCTCATTTGACTTCCCCAGCTGCGCAGCACTTAGTGCCAGCTGCAGCGTTTAGGCCCTGTTCTTGTCCCCAGCTGCCCAGCAAGTAGTGGGCAGCTGCTACGTTCAGGTTCTGGCGCAACCTGGACCCTAATGTGATTTAGGTGTTATTGTGATTCATATATTAATGCTTATGGTGTTAGGAAATATACTGTGTATAGTATGTTTTGCGCACCCTGTGTTTTATACCTCTAGATAGGATTTCTGCATAGGAGGTTGTTTTACCTGTTTAGGTTGATGTTAGGGAGATTATACTTCCCTGTGTGATGTACGCCAATAGTGTAGTTATACTTGGGAGGTTAGGTCTATTGCGTTAGACTTATGAGAAATTGCATAATGTGTTTATGCCCCTGTGATGGATACAGGATAGGTTTTATACCTGATTCTCTTGTGATATTGCTGAAGTCATTATTGCGCCAGCAGTTACTGGTTGTGCTCTACAGTGATAATTTGTGTTACAGTTAGTATATGTTCTACATGTACAATTGGTGATTTGTGCTGATTCTGACAGTGGTCCATGTGGTCCTGTCCCGTGTAAATAGTCCCTTGTAAAATTCTGCCCAGTGCCAGTTGGCACAGTGTAAATTATGTGATTATCATCTAATGTGTTTATTATAATACAAAGGCTATTTTTTATATATAACCTTGTGTGGAGTTTCTTTTGTGGTGGGCCTAGGGTGTTGTTGCTGGGTGCGCGCGCAAACGCTTTACACATTGCCTCCGGGATAAGCCTGACTGCTCGTGCCAAGCTACCAAGGGGGTGAGCAGGGGTTATCTTTGGCGTGTAACTCCCCAGCCCTGACTAGAGTGGTGGTTTCTGCCTGGCTTTGGCGCAAGCCCTAGCCAACCAGAAATCCCATTTCTAACATGTAGCAAGTAGCATTGTTACTTCAGACCTCTCAAAATGGGGTTTGAGGCGGTTCACATGTAGGACCCTCATGGGGTTCCTGGGAGACCGCAAGTTGACCAGGTAGGTCACTTCACTCTTGCGCTCCACCACCTCATATGGCCCAGTCCACTTGTTTTGGAGCGCGCAAGGCTCCACTGGTGCCATCACCCACACCATCTGCCCAGGTTGAAACTCCACCAGAGTGGTATGCTGGTCAAACCATCTCTTCATCTCATCCTGGCTGGCTTCCAGGTTCGCCTGAGTGAGTGTCCTGAAGCGCTGTGTCTGGTTGCGGATGGCCAGCACATAGCTGAACACATCCTGGGGGGTTTTCCCAGGGGATTTCTCCCAACCCTCCTTCACCAGACTGAGAGGTCCTCTAACAGGGTGTCCGTACAAAAGCTCAAAGGGACTGAACCCTAGAGACTTTTGTGGTACCTCCCTGTAGGCAAATAATAGGCATGGCAAAAATACGTCCTACTTCCGTCTCATGGGCTCTGTCAGCCCCAAGATCATGCCCTTCAGGGTCCGGTTGAACCTTTCAACCAACCCATTTCCTTGAGGGTGGTAAGGAGTGGTGTACTTATAAGTTACCCCACACTCCTCCCACAGAGACTTCATATACCTGGAGATGAAGTTGGTACCCCGGTCAGATACCACCTCTCTGGGGAAACCCACACTGAAAAAGATCCCCATCAACGCACGGCCCACCACCGGGGCTGTGGTTGTCCTGAGAGGGATAGCTTCCGGGTACCGGGTGGCATGATCCACCAGGACAAGGATGAACCTGTTGCCCAAGGCTGTCCTGGGGTCCAGTGGCCCCACAATATCGATCCCCACCCGCTCGAAAGGGGTGCTCACTACAGGAAAAGGCTGGAGAGGGCCTTTGCACTTCCCTCCAGCCTTGCCACTTGCCTGGCAAGTCTGGAATGATCTACAAAAGGAACCGACGTCCGTCTTCATCCCGGGCCAGTAAAAGTGGGTGGCAAGCCTTTGTCGGGTCCTGTCCTGTCCGAGATGTCCTGCAAGAGGCACGTCGTGAGCCAGACCCAGTAGGAAGTCTCTGAACCCTGCGGGTACCACCAGGGTACGTGATCCACTGGGCTCAGCAAACCTAGGCTCACTGTACAACAAGTCATTCTCCCAGTAGAGAAAGAAGTTCTTTGGATCAGCACCTGCTGCCTGGTCTGCAGCCTGGTGCCGCAGACCTTCAAGAGTAGGGCATGTCTTCTGCGCCTAGCAGAACTCCTCTGTGGAGGGGCCACCCTCTTGCTGCCAATGGGTCAGCTCAGGTATGTCTCCCAGCTCAGCTACCTGTTCCCCTGTAGGCTCCAGGGCATCCCCCTCAGGGTCTGCTCCTTGCTGGACCGTGGGAACAGCGGGGGTGGACGCACCACGCCCCTTGCCCTTCCTCTTTCTGGCAGGGACCCGGGCCACTGTTTCAGGCTCCAGGTCTGCTTCACAACCCTGTCTGGCTGCCATGGACCGAGTGGTCACACAGACACACTCAGGCAAACCCAACATCTCCAAAGGAGCCTGGCGTTCCACCACCTTCCATGGGGAACTCTCCAGGTCATTACCTAGCAGACAGTCTACTGGCATGGATCGACTCACAACAACTCTGAGAGGCCCTTTGACCCCCCCCCCACCCTCCCCTACCCCCCCAAAGGGAACATGTGCCACCTTGCAAAGGCGCACAGAGTTGTCTGCTGACACCACAGGGTGAAGTACATCGGGAATGATTAGCTCCTCAGGGACCCACTGACACCTGACCGAAGTCACACTGGCTCCAGTGTCCCTGAGAGCCTCCACCCTCTTCCCATTGATGGTCACACACTGCCTCTACTTCTTAGTGTTATCAGGGACAGGGGTTTCCCGGACCATCTCTGTGTCTCCTAAAGAGACAAGGGACATAACTGCTAATCCCTCCAAATCCCTAGAAATTAAATTCCCACCAAAAGTTACACTAGCTATACCCGATGTTGGAGCACCAGAGGGTGCCTGGGATTTCTTGGGACACACAGGGGATTTGTGACCCAATTCCTGACAGTGATAACACTTAATGGGACCCCTGTTATCCGACCTGCCCTTAGGGGGCCAGGTTAGTTTGGGTTTTGACTTGGGGGGCTGGGACTGGTTACCCTGGGAACTGTTTTGGGGCCCTTGGGCGAACACCTTTTGGTTACCCTTGTCCCCCCCACTCTTCTGCTGGGGACCCTGCCCACCTTTGGCTGTGGTACCCACAAAACCCCTATGGACCCTGGTACTGACCCAGCGATCCGCCTCCTGTGCAAGCTCAAGGGGATCAGTAAGCTTGCGGTCTAAAAGATGCTGACGCAGCTCTGGAACACATATACTACTCAAGTGCTCCCAAATGATCAAATTCAACAACGCCTTATAATCATTCACCTTGCTGCCCTTTATCCAACCTTCCAGTGCACGTGAGAGCAGATTTACACATTCCACCCAAGTCTGGGACCCCTCCCTCCTGGAGTTCCTGAACTGTACCCTGTACTGTTCTGGGGTTAAACCAAACATGAGGCATAAGGCCTCCTTCATATGGGCATAGGCCAGGTTACCGGCTGCTTCCAAGGGCTCTAGAGCACTCCTCCCTGAGGCCTCAAAATGCTTCCACAGACCTGCACCCCAATCTTCTTCAGGCACTCTATGCATCTTACAAGAAATCTCATAGGCAGAAAACCACCCATAGATATCATCACTCACTCTGTAACACTGAACCACATCCTTGGGGATATATACCTTACCCCCTTTCACTGGCTGTTTGCTGCCACCATTTGAGCCGGTCTCCACCTCTCTGGCTTTGATCTCCAGCTCCTTCATGCTCAACTCATGAGCCAAAAGCAATTTTCTTTCCTCAAAATCAAGGGCATTCTTCTTCTCCTCCTTTGCCATTTCCATTTCCATTACTTCCAGCTCATGTTCTCTGATTCTTTGATTCTCTTGTAACTCCTCTGCTGGGGAGAGACCCCTGCTGGAATGGTGGCTCCCCGCTCCTCTGGTGGGGTTGCCCACTGGCAAATCATTTGCCCCAAACCCATTCCCTTCATTATTATCATCTGCTCCCTCAGCCTCTTTAGCCTCCCACCAGGTTTTCAGAACCTTCTGCAACTCTTCCTTTCTGAAGTTGCTTTTTATGGGACAACCAAAATCCTTGCAGAACCGCTTGAGCTCCTCCACCTTGTATGAATACAAATCCTCAATGGTGAACTCTAGCTCTCCTTCTACACTGGCTGCTTTCTCACTTGGAGCCATGATAATTCAAGAGTTACCTCAAAAATAGAACCAAAAATCAACAAACAGCAGTATGTGGCTGTGTAATGGTCTGCTCTCCTAGTGACGTACACCAATTACTGTGGGTCAAGTACACATACAAGTTCAATCCTCACCGCTGACCACCAATGTTAGATCTGGGGGTCTCTAGTTGGCAGGGTAGGTACCACTGTCCAAGTAGGGACCCTTGCTTCTAGTCAGGGCAAGGGAGATACACTGTTAAGATAACCCCTGCTCACCCTCTAGGTAGCTTGGCCTGAGCAGTCTAGGCTATCAAAGGCAATGTGTAAAGTATTTGTACATAGACACTCACAGCAACACAGTGAAAACTCCAGTTTTAAAAAAAGAAGGTATCTTTACTAAAAACTTCACAAGACCAAATACTACAGAAAAACCACCATACAATTAAAAAGGTTACTTTAAAGATAGTTCAAGAGTTAGTAGAAAGTACTCCAGTATGTAAAAATCAGTGTCCTGCACAATGCGACTCTCAATGCACAAAATGCGACACTCTCGTGCCCAACAGTACCTGTAGTTGCGCTAAGGTTCCCAAAAGCTATAACAATGAAGATGGCAAAGGCGATGCGATACTCCTGAGACCTTGGGGAGGCTTTGCAGCAGCCCTGCGTCACGCAGCAGAGGTGAATGCGCCAGCTCCGATCTGTAGGGGGAGGATGCGATGACTTTGGCTTTCTTTTTATAGTTTTCTTAGGGGGAAGCTTCACGCACTGGTACGGTGTGACGCTCTTCGATGGTGCGCGATGCACGGCGCAGCGTTGACTTCTGGCGCCGCAACCCTCGATGCGCCACGGGACGGGACTCTGCGTCGACGCACGCAGCAACTGGATACTTTCACGCACCAGCAGTGGTGCGGCCCGCAAACTGGTTCTGCGACGACCTTCGCAGTGTCAGAAATCGTCACGCACCGGGACGATGCTCGACGCACTCGGCGATGTGGGGACTCCGGGTGCTGCGATGATGCCGCGATGAAATTCTTCTTGCACTCTCGATCTTGCGACTCGCAACCGGATGATGCGACCCTCAAACAGATGATGCGCTGGGTACCAGTTACTCTTGTTCACGCTTTCTGCTTTCCAGCTCCTAAACACAGCAAAACGACCTCCTGAGGCCCCAAGACTAGGCAAGCACTCCAAGGCAGGTCAGAACTCCCTCAGCAGAGTTCCAGGGGAGCTGGTGGTGAAGTCCTTTTGTTCCTGGGACTTCTTAACAGGGAGCCAGCTCTCCTCAGGCCCTTGGAGATCAGAATTTAAAGAAGGGGACACAGCAGAGTCCTTCCCCTCTCCTTGGCAGCAAAGCAAAACAGCAAGCAGGCAGTCTTCTCCTCTTCAGTTCCTTCCAGCTTTCTCCTTGGCAGAGGTTCCTTCTTAGTTCCACAGTGATCTAAAGTTTAGGTGTCTGGGGTCCTCTTCTTATACCCCTCCAAGACTTTGTCTCCCTTTGTTTCAGTGGGGGGATTCCCCTGCTCAACCCGGTTCCTGGGTGTGCTCTGCCCTGGAGCACCTGGTTCCTTTCAGAGTGAGGGGCAGGGTCGTTGGACGCCCAGCAGGAGGTGGAGCCTCCTTTGTGCTGGCAGAGGCAGAGTCCTCAGCCTGGCCAGAAGGGGGTGGAGCCGGCATTGTGCTGGCAGAGGCAGCCCTATTCAAAACCCAGGGGCTACTCCTCCCACCCATCTAGAGCAGATCTCCCTAGTCACCCTGCTGCTGACTCATCCAGACTCCTAGAGCCACCTAGCCCATCACATGACACCAGTCAGCCAATCTGCACACAGGAAGGTTAAACAGGAGAATAGCTACTTTCTAAAAAGTGCTATTCTCACACAGTGAATTTAAAAACCATCTTTCTAAAAAGATGTATAATTAAATTCTGAACACACAGATACCAAACTTGTTTTTTCTACCTTGCCTTTAGGGGAAGATAGGCATGTAAACAGCCTCCCCCATTCTGTCCTATGGGCAAGATAGCCTCTCAGCAGTGAACACGACAATGGTTGTAATTCACTACCAGGTCATGTTACACACCTCAGTACATGCCCTACTTTTCAGATACACTGCACCCAGCCCAGGGGGGGTACCTAGGGCCACCATAGGGATGCCTGACATGTACAGAAAGGGAAGGATAAGGCCTGGTCAGTGGGTGCACTGGCCAGGTCGACATGGCAGTCCTGGACTGCACATAGGCACTGCAAGCAGGCCTAAGACATCATTTTAGCGCTACTCCTGTGGGTGGCGCAATCAGTGCTGCAGCCCACTAGTAGCATTTGTACTACCAGCCCTGGCACTCTCAGTGCACTTTACTAGGGCCTTGCAGGTAGAACAAATATGCCAAACATGTATAGCCAATTACATCACAATTTCCCTAGGGAGCACTTGCACTTTGACACTGATCAGCAGTGGCAAAGTGCCCAAAGCATCTATACCAGTAAAAACGACATCCAGCATAGCATCAAACATACAGGAGGTAGAGGCAAAAAAGTCAGGGGTAACCACGCCAAAAGATGCCAGGTCTAACAATAATTGTTTGTCTTTATAGTTTTGCGCCGCTTCACGCTGGCTAACTTCTGGCTAACTTAATATTTGGCCTATCTTTGGCTTTCACCACATTTACAAGCTCTTTTTTTGCTTTGCGACATTTGCTATTATACCATGAGCATTTAGGTCGATCTATTTCCCTCTTAGATGTTTCCGGGTAGAATACTTCTGCCAGCTTTACTACTAGCTCCTCATGGATTATTTTAGCTTTGTCTCTGTCCTCTACAGATGTCTCCACCTGTCCCAACACTCTCATTTTCTCTATTATAGGTATTGCAAGCTGGTACACCTTTACCAGTTTGGGGGGAGATTGCTGGACGCGATTCCATCTAACTTTCCTTCGGTTATTAGTGGTTACTAAATCACCGGTGTTAGTCGCCGGGTTGGAACGGATGGCAGATACGCCCGGATTCCCCAGCTTCAATGTTACAATCAGGGCGTTGTGATCACTGTCCTGCCTCTGTTGTACATAGAAATCTTGGACTTTCTCCCAGGTTCTTGTTTCCACCATAATGTAATCCATTAACGAGGGGTGGCCATCGTGATTGAATGTAAATTTACCAGGGAGGTCAGCCTTGGTCCTCCCATTGCATGCCCTCAATGAGTGGGACAGCGTAAATGAGTAGATTTGTATGGCTAAAGGGGACCAGGTTTTAATTGGGGTGATCTGTGGTTCAGGAATTGACCAATACAGGTATTCTTCTGATGGATCTTCCTGGAAATTGTCAGTTAAAGGTTCAAATTGACAATTAAAGTCACCTCCTATAATCAACAGAATTGCTGGATCCGAGATGGGAATATAGTGGCCAAGTTGATCTATGGTGGCAGATTCTATTGATTACAGGTCTAGAATAGACCTTAATTAAGGCAATTTTCATCTTATCGGGGAATTACAGCAAGACGCATTGAATGTTGTTGTTAGGAGTTATCAACTGCTCTGCCTTGCACCCAAGATGCGTGCCCACCCAGATCGTGAGTCCACCAGACGGGCGTCCTCTCCTGCCCTTTGTGGCCAAGATATTAAATGGGGCAAATCCTACCCTATGGTGTTCTTCGCAAGCCCAGGTTTCTTAGAATAGGCAAATGTCTTGATTACCCACAAAAGACCCCCAGTCATGACATGGTAGTTTATTTTTCAGCCCTGCTAAATTCCACAAAAGAATTTGTAGATCGCTGCTCCTCAATCCTGCCCCTGTTGGTGCCTCCCTGGAGGAAGAATGGGGGGAGGGATATACAGCCTGATGGACCTTATCCGGTCTTACAAGTACTACACTTAATCCACCCCTATCAATACAACCCACATGGGTATCAAGAGAGATATAAGCAGCCTCCTCGCTCGGATTGCTACCCATTGTTTGTGTACTATGCCAGTGGTCCAATACTGGACCGCTAACTCCATTCGCACCGCTCTCAATGCAGCCTTCTTCAATAGATCGATCGGGTTGCTTTTTCTCTCGAGAGTCGCCAATGAAATGGCCCACCCCTAGTCAGTCAACCTCCTCGAGATTTTCATATCTGTTACTTACTGCAATATTATACAGAGGGCGCCTGGAAGGGTTACTCCACCTTCCCTTCCATAAGAGGACCGGGGCCCGCAGTGAGGAGTGACGAGAGTACATGGTCTCTCTGATCCGAGTTTAGTTGGGGATAAAAGTAATCCAGCGAGCGAAGGCTTATTCCTGTGGGTGTGTGATGACCTGCATTGGGGGTGGATAGCAGTCTGCTTGCAGTATGAGGGTTGTTGAAGTTAATAACAACACACTTCCCTACTTCAGTTTTTCGGGCATCGCCCAATCAACCTACTCTGCGAACCATGATTATCTCCCCCGCCCGGGCATACTCAAAATACTTGAACCTAGCGAGCCAGAATAAGCATTTGTTCCTAAGGTCAAGCTGAGATTCCTTAGAATTGTGTGCAATTAAAGGGATGCCTGTCATTATGGCTACATAGGGGGCACAGGCTGGGGGAAGATTTATACTAGGGAGGGAAGTCACCTTAATCTCACTAGGAGAAACCTGGGTCGGTTGCGCAATTTGTTTGCTAATAACCTCCCTCCTCAAAGCCTTAGCCTTAACCCCTCCACTTGCTTCCATTGTACTCTTCCTATGACTAAGCTCGTGGGTGACTATTGTAGTTTTAGTGCTCGCTTCCCTTTGTAGACCACTGGTTGTAGGTATCTCAATTATATGCCCCCCCCACACCTTGTATATGAGTTGAGCACTGGGTAGCGTCTTGACTTCCAGTGTCAGACCCTCCCCGTGCGTTCCTAGTCACAGAGTCAGTTCGTACTAAAGCTCCTAAGCCCTCCCAAGCTCTCTCCATTCTATCTAGACGGGCTACTAAGGGTGCTATTTCTTCTTGGATGGTGGCTCTTAATTTAGTTAAAAGATCCGCTATCAGATTGTCTACCCCCGTTGTGTGTTCTGCAGCTGGATTATCGATTTGAGTTTTACCCTTTAACTGTTCTGATTCGCATGATTCCAGTAGATCAGCCTGGTTAGTCACACATTGTTTTTTGTTTTTTGGCCCTATATCAGGTACTGCTTTACGTTTCCCTTTATTTGAAATATTGGTGAGCGTACTGGCCCTATGTGGTTGCTTCCTAGTTCGAGCAACCCGCGGCGAAGGCACCCTACTATGTGTCTGCCTATCTTGGGCCCCTGTTGTCATGGTGGGGGAATAACCAGAGGGGGGGGGGAGTGACAATGAACTGTGCTGCAATATTTGAGTGGTGGTTGGTGACGGAGTGGCCTCAGATTCTTGTATGCAAATATCCGGAGTAAGGGATAGCCTCCTTTCCGTGCGCTCTATTTCTGTAGACACCACCCCGATAGCCCTCTGAAGCATTTTATCTATAGCAGTGATTGGGGGCTTACCTGCTGTTTTATTTTTGTTTACAACTGCCCTTTTTCCCTATTTTCCCAACAGTTATCGTTACCGCTCTTTTGCAAGATGTACCTCGTTTCCCCACTACCCAGATGTAACTAAACACCCATAGGGGTTCATATAGGGCTCAAATTCAAAGTATAAACCACCTGTCTACACAGTTATACAGACGTGTCGCCCCGTTCGGCACCTAATTCGTTTACAACAAAGCCTTCCCTCCAAGGTGGTGCTTAAACAGTGGCACAGCAATAGTCCATGTAAGCGAAGGAACATGCAAATGTTCTTAGCTTTTGGATCAGAGTCATCAAGTTATTGTGGGCATATGATTTAGAGAAAGTCTTACCCCTCCATTTAACAGCAGAGTAGGGGAAAGAACAGCCGCTCAGGGGGTGGCCCTTCCCTGCCCCTTCCTGGCGCCGCCCGTCCTGTGTCGCGGGTGGCGTGGCGCGCTTTTGAGCACGAAACTGGCTCATCCCTAGCTGCCGATGGTTTGTGGGACCTAGAGTCCCTGGCAGCAGCAGCAAAGTCCGTGAAACCCGCGTCGCGGGTGGCGTGGCGCGCTTTTGAGCGCGAGACTGGCTCCTCCCTAGCTGGCGATGGTTTGTGGGACCCGGAGTCCCTGGCAGCAGCAGCAAAGTCCGTAAAACCTGCGTCGCGGGTGGAGTGGCGCGCTTTTGAGCGCGAGAATGGCTCCTCCCTAGCTGGCGATGGTTTGTGGGACCTGGAGTCCCTGGCAGCAGCAGCAAAGTCCGTGAAACCCTAGTAATCGCACGCCGTGTTTATAAAATAAGATAAACATCTGGCCAAAAGACATATTTACAAATAACACTTTCTAAAAAAACGTGTACTTGTGCAGAAATGCCAGGAGTTGCATTAGAAAATGGTGTTCACTGGACCACGGCCCGCCAGTCCTCTTTCTGTGGCGATGATCGCTGCTCTCCACAGTCGGCCTGGGATGGGTGGGAACTGCGATCGGGAGCGGAGCTCCGGGAGGGAGGAAGAAAAGGAGGAGGAGGCCGGCTGAGGGAAGAGACCCGCAGCAGGAAGAGGGGAGACCAAGTAATCTGATTAAAGCATATATTTTCCAGTAGCAGGCCCAGTACACGTGTTTTGCTGCACCCTTGGCTTGCGGTTGCCCTCTCGAGTCGCTGGTCTCCTTGCAGTATCCAATTTCCTGAAGCGGTAACATTTGGTATTCGTACGGTGTCGCGTTCGTGTCTCCCGAAGCTTGCTCCTAATCCTGGCTTGCCGTGCAGCTCTACTTCCCGTTCGCGTTAGATATAATGATTTATGGCCATACAATAGTTTGCATCATTGTCATCAGTAACTCCTACAAGAAAAGAATGGCATTAGCATTTAGAAGCCTTAAAACAGGAAATAAATTATAGCTAAAAGACTAAATAGAGCCAGTACGGCCAAAAAAAGGAACCTGGGAGTTCTACTTCAGATTTTTGCTCCTCCTCCAGAAAAAGAATATGGACAGGAGGTCCATTCTTTATCTAAGGGAACTAAACAAATATACAAAGAAAACAAACCTTAAGGATGCTAACTCTTCGGGATGTTTTGCAATCTATAAACAAGGAAGACTTCATGGCATCAATAGATTTAGAGAATGCATATTTACATTTACCGATCCATCCCAAACAATAGAAGTATGAGTGATTTTTGGTTGACATTGAACACTGCCAATACAAAGCCCACTCATATGGCCTTAAGTCAGCACCCAGGTTGTTTATAAAAGAAAATAATTATATATATATAATTAGTATGAGTAGCCTCCTGCCAGGGACAAGGATATTTATTTATTTTATTTGCAGAGGTTTATATAGCGCTGGCTAGACCCGGAGGTATCGGAGCGCTTTACATGAGGATCAGTAAGTTACAGTTTCCATAATTATTTAGACAAGTCTAGACATAGGAGAAAATAAAATGAGATTACACAATAATGTGAGATTATTAGCGCGTACACACGTCTTATGGCGAGTTAAGAGGTAGAGGGTGAGAATGGTACACTGGGTTAGGGAATGCAGGTAGGAAAAACACAACGGTGAGGTGAGGAAAACCATGTCTGATGTCTAGCTGGGTAGGTGCCAGCCAAGGGGGTGAACCAGAGCCAAACTCTGTCTATAACTGCATATGACAGCTCCACCGGGCATCAGCCAAAGTTGCTCGGGCACCGTGGCTTTACATGAGGATCAGCGAGTTACAGGTTACAAAATGACATCAGTTACAGGAGCCAAGAATAAACATAATGAGAAAAATAGTGATTACAAAGTAACAAGAGATATTAACGTATAAGCAAGGAAGGGGAGGTAGCCACAGTATCACGGAGCGAGGAGGCGGTGGAGGGAAGGAAACACAACGGTGAGACGAAGAAAAACTATGTCCAATGTCCGGCTGGGAAGGTGACGGCCGAGGGGGTGAACCAGAGCCAAACTCCTCTATAGCTGCCTAAACAGCTCCACCGGGCATCGCCCATGTTGCTCAGTCTCCACGGTAAGTACAATATTCATGGTTTCCGCCCGGGGGGCCTCATCATAGCTCCAACTGCCGCACCAGTCCCGGTGTTACTGGGAAACCCTGAGCGTAATTCAAACATCAAGCGGTGCTTGCTCCGTGGCGCCTGTCCAGCTGGTTGCTCAGACCGTGCTGCAGCGCGTTCCATGCCTCCCTCAATAGTTCCTGTATTCCAGTGCGATCAAACAGTGAGGTGGGGAGATGTTTGGCAGGCTGGCTCTCTTTCAAGGCAGGCTGTTTCTGGCAGAATATGGTAGGAACTGAGTCTCAATGACCTGAGCCTCTCCAATCTGTCAAAGCTGTGCACTCTTCATTAAGGCTAGGCATGCCGCAACATCAGGAAATGCGGGGGCCCGGGCCTTTCATCAGCAGCTAGTAGCCATAGTAGATCACCGTTCTAGGGGCTCTGTCCCAAGAAGCCGCCATCTTAGAATCAGGCAGTCCCGATCTCCGGTGTTCACGGCTCACCTGCTATCAAGACAATCAGTTAAATCACCCGGTGAGTTTCTCCTGCTCTTCCCCTTTTACATAGGCTCACCGGTATGGCAGCTGTTCTCAGAACCCGGTGCCAACCAAGGTCGCTGGCGCTTGGCGAAGCCTGATGGGCGCCATCTTAAGGTCCGTCAATTCTCACTCCGGCCAAGGAGGGGTCCGCTTAGTTGGTCGTGCTGCATGCATTTTGGGGGAGACACAGATGGACAAATGCTCTACCTGTGACTAAAAGCGGGCCCCCACCTTGATTCACAGCGAGCTTCAGCATGCTCCTCTATCATCCATGCCGGGGCTGCATCTCCTCATGTCGCTGCTGCCATAATTCCTGTGCTTACTGCACGGGACGCCCTCAGGTCCCGGGCAGCGGAGGGCTGAACTATCGTCTGGGTAGCCCACTCCAGGTGAGTTTAGCTGCCAAAGGAGTGCCGCCTCCAGCCGTCTGCAGTCACCAGGCAGGGGCCGCCGCCCTCTTGATAGCCGCTCTGCATCTCACAGCCGAGTTGTCATTCCGGCGGTGAAACCAGCATATATGGGGTGCTCGGTGCAGTCACAGTATCCGTTCGGTGCCCCTTGCTTTACTTCTTCTGAAACCGCGGACCGGGCCGCATTCTGCGCGGGGCATCCTCTATATCCCTGGGGCTTGGAGTGGAGCCGAGCGATAATACGTCTGCGCGGCCATGATGGCTATATCTCGATGACTTGCTCACCAAACTTCGCAATCAATCAAATAATGAATCTTCTGCAACAATTCAGCCTACCTTTCAATTAAAACAAAACCTACAATTCTTGAGTGCAAACATTTGTTCCGACTGCTTAAAGGCTATCCCATCGAAAGAAAAAGGACTGAAGTTCAGTCTCTTACTACAAGAGATAGCCTCAAACGATTGCATACCAGTAAGAAAATACAAAGTCCTTTTAGGCATCCTGTATTCCTCTCATACCGCATTGTCGTCTAAGAATGACACGTCTTCAAGAAGAACTAGACAAACAGTTGGCACAGGTAAATAGCAACTGGGACAATTATGTTGAAGCCACAGAAAGGGTGAAACATGTCCTACTTTGGTGGGAAGAAAAAAACAATTTCTATTTCGATCAGGATCTTTACAAAGTCAAGCCTTATCTTCATTTGACAAGAGACGCCACAGTGAATAGTTAGGGAGTGATCTTGAATAACCTCTTGACATGTAGATTATGCTCTGTTCTTTGCAAAAGCTAAACATAAATATGTTAGATTTGAGAGGGGTGAGAAGGCTTTTCTTCCCCCCTTTCAACAAAAAGATGTCAAGGTAGAATGGACAGCATGACTACATTATATTAAAAATCAAAAACAAGATGAAACAAAATTCAAACAGTTGTCCAAGGAAGCACTGATATTGTGGCATTGTGTCCTGCGATACCACATCAACTTGACAATTGAGCATGTCCCGGGCTTACAGAGTGAGACAGTGAATGCCCTTAGAAGATAGGTAGGCTGCCATGACTGGGAGTTCAATTCAAATCAGTTAGATCTCATATTCATGCTGGCGCAAAACCCCATTGGGTCTGTTTACAGCACCAACCAACTCCAAATGCTGAAACTTCATAAGCAGTTTCTGGTACCTCAACTCGAATGGGTAAGCGTTTTCAGTTTTCTGATTAGGGAAATTTGTTTACATTTTTCACCCCCAATACCTCCCATATCAGGGGTCCTCTGAAAAATTAAGGAAACAGAACGATATTGACAGCCCTTGCTTGGGCGAGACAGTTCTAGCTCACAGCAGGGACAGACACTTGTTCAGATCAAAGTGAATCTTTTTCTGTTGTCCAAGAACTTGGATCCTGCACCACCACCCGTTGTCTCTATGCATGACTGCCTGGCTGCTTCTGGCTAGAGTGTGGGCCTTTGGAAATATCACTTTCTTAAAGAAGGATTCTTCAAGCAGACAGAGATACTTCCACAATTAAAACTGCCTGAAAAGGAGATTTAGCATTTGTGCTACAAGGAATATTATAGAACCTCTCGCCATGCATCTGCATTGTTGTCTTAATCTGGTATTGTGTTGTTCATCCATCATGGTTCAGTTGGCAGCTACTTGAAGATACTTGAGAGCTCCAATGATAACCGTCTTTATTTCCCACAAGAGCAGTAAAGGAATTCATGCGGGGTCTGTTCTGCACTTATCAACCTCTAGCCAAAAGTCCACCAGTATGGGAATTCCATGCCGTTTTAGGCCAACTCTTCAGCAAACTATTTGAACTAATACCTAAAGCATCCCTGCAGATGTTATCAAGGAACAGAAATTGGAGAAATTTCATCATTTCAATTAAACCACCATACATTAAATTTAATAAAAGATGATAACCTTGTCGACAAATCCAAAGTTTATCCTGAAAGTACTGACATCTTTTCACATCAACAAACTAATTCATTCACTGGCGCTTTTCCCACAGTCATCTACAGCAGCTGAACTAGTCTTGCATTTTCTTGGCGTTAAGTTTGAAATTTGAAAGGGTTTGCAAAATGGGCTAGTTGTTTGACTCGCATAGAAATGCAAATAAAGCATGTCCTTTGTTGAAGTAAAGCATATCCAGATGGATTACCTCTGGTTCATCTTACTGTTGTGTCAAAGACGGCAGTGCTTTGAGATATAAGGTTGGAGGGCTGTCTATGAAGGGCATGCTAGCAAGAGCTGCACTGCTTGTTGGAGCGCCCTTATTAGATATCTGCAGATGGGAGTCTATGAAAGATTCAGTGCTGCAGAATCTATTTGTGAGGCCATTAGTTGTTGTTACAAACTGTGAAAATCTGGTGATTAAAGCCTTTGAGGAGAGTTTGAGCCTGGAGCCCCTCCACTTGATTGGGTAGGCTTCAGGTTACATAATGAAATGGGTGAACAGTTGTCATTTGTTTTCCGTGTCAGTTGCTGTATTGGGAAAATGTTTTGTTGTGTATAACTCTCATAGAGAGCCTCTATCGTTTACTTCCGTGTCTGAATCTCATAATCCACTGTTATGATACAACACCAGTCGATAACTAAACTGGTTACTCGCTGTTGTAATGTCTTAAAGCCTCCTTGAGAGCCTGTCTGCGCAGCGCTGCTTGTCTGCTTCAACTAAAAACAGGAAGCACAGCTGCAGGAGGAAGGCCGGTGTAGGGGGTTGGTCAAAATGGCGGGTACGTTTATATTTTTTTATTTGAAACCTTCGGGACGATGATTCATAATGGAGGCCATGTGTGGTGTTCTTCAAGGAAGGAGGACCAAGAACACCAGCATGGGTGACACAGGTAGGTTTATTCACCTCATCCACCAATTGTTCAAGTACAACTGTCTTATCCGGAATTTCCTCACACAAAACGTTCTCATATTCTAGAAAAGAATGGAAAACTGTAGATAGTCTATTCTATATTGCAATGATGAAGGAAATGATACTACAGAAGGAAAATGTACCACATTACACATCTTCCCTCTGAACAACAACAAATAATAAGTTCACTACAAGTTTTACAGAGATAAATAAACATACATCATAAGTGTAATGAAACAATATAAATATATATCACTATACAATGAAGTGCTATAATAAACATCGATAGATCGTTGATCATGCATACCCAGATAGTCTGTACAAATCTGAAACCAACTTAAACATAGTCTTTCATGTACGCAGGGCATCTGCGCACTCTCTGACTTCTCTCTCTAACACAACCTGAGACACTAGGAATATCAGAGAGAGGAGCAGATGAGAAATTTGTAAACTTCAAACATGAGTCCACCTCATTACTATCAGACTGGTCTGAAGAAGAGGAAGGACTCACTACAACAACCCGACTCTTGTTCCAAATCCTCCCATCACTAGTCTTGACTGCATTATTAAAAATTTTAACCACTGTTCTGACATTAGTGTATTTTGACCATGGCAGACGTCCAACAGGAGCTTTTATTTTAACTAGATCCCCCACCTTTATCGCCTGATATTGTGCACATTTGTTTTTATCAAAGTAACATTTCCTCAAAGCTTGTTTCTCCAACTCCTTAACTCTCCAATCTCCTATCTGATTATTGACAAGACCCTTGTTCAATTTCATCCACCCAGGGCATAACCTTGTATTGGGAAACCTCCCCTTAAAGAGTTCAAAAGGCGACCTTCCAGTGGTCGAGTGAGGAGAAACCCGATAAGACGAGATTCTATCCTGAAGTAACTCCTTCCAATTTAGACCATTAGCCCTCGCTAATTGGATACTTTCTGTAAGAGTTTTGTTGAGCCTTTCAATTGCACCATTTGTTTCTGGATGATAAATCGCACATTTTTTGTGAATAATACCACAACTGTCAAGAACTTTTTTTAACTCATTAGAAGAAAATTGTGGACCATTATCCGAAAGTAAGCTATTGGGAAAGCTTTCTTTCTTAAATATATCCTGTAAGAACTTAATTACCGTAGCTGTGGACACCTCTCTTGCAGCACACACCTCTACCCACCTGGAGTACAGATCTAATACCACAATCAAATAGGGCGTATCACTCACACCATGTAAAGGTCCAACAATGTCAATTGAAATCTCATCCCAAGGATGACCAGGTAATTTTCTGCAAACCATAGGAGTCTGTTTTGTTTTCAAAACTTTATCACTAGCGCAGCATTCAGCACATTCACAAACTAACCTCTCAATCTCAACATCCATGCCTGGCCACCAAAACTGCAATCTCAACAATTCTTTAGTTTTGACAATGCCAGGATGGCCCACATGAGCAACCGTGAGTAACTTCTTTCTAAGACCTAGTGGTGGAACCAACTTTGTCCCTCTAGCAAGCAAACCATCCACTACTGAAAGTTCATTAGAAACTAAACTCCATGGCTTCTCCAACCGTTTATTCTCACCTAACATTTCAATTACTTTTTTTACCTCAACATCTTTATTAATCTCCACTTTCCAATCATCCTGAGTAACAACACCATCCGTGATCTCACATACATTTACTACCTCAAAATCAGAAGTAACCTCTTCGTCCAAATCTCCATTGAGATCAACTAACCTCGAAAGACATTCAGCAGATTTATTAATGACGCCAGGAATGTAATCTACCTCAAAATCAGATTCTTGAAGAGAGATGATCCACTTTTTTATTCTAGAGGAAATTGAGTTGAGGCCTTTCTTTGAAAAGACTTCCTTCAAAGGCTTATGATCAGATAAAACATTGACCTTTGTTCCCCAAATTAAATTTTTGAATTTCCTTAGAGCCCAAAATATAGCCAATTACTCCTTTTCTATAACAGAGTAGTTCCTTTCTGACCCCCTGAGACATCTCGAGGCACAAGCGATAAGTGAATCCATCCCATTCTTCTTTTGAAGCAATACCGCACCTAGCCCTTTTTCACTGGCATCCGTCATAATGAAGGTAGGATCACCAGGCACAAACGCGTGAAGCGCAGGAGCTTTGAAAAGTTCCTCCTTGATTGCAACAAATTCCTCCACACACTCTGTTGACCACTGAAACACAACATTCTTTGCAGTGAGTAACCTCAAATTGTGAGTCTTTCCAGCAAAATCAGGAATGAATTTACTGTAAAATTCTACCATGCCTAGAAAGGACAGAAGTTCCTCCTTGTTAACTGGTTCAGAAATGTTCAAGATAGAATCTACTTACTCCTTCTTAGGAAAAACACCAAGACCAGTTATATGATGTCCAAGATAATTTACCTCTTCTAAACCAAATTTGCACTTATCCTTCCTAAGAGTAAGACCAGCAAACACACGAACATCATGCTCTCGAATGGTGTTACCAAATATCAGCAGATCTTGATAGCATTTACACCAGCCAACCCTTTAAGAATATGTGACATGACACGTTGGAACACTGAGGCTGCCGAGATGAGACCAAAAGGCATTCTCCGAGATTTAAACATACCCATGGGAGTTACAAGGCAGTTAAATCCTGAGAAGAGTTATCCAACTCAATCTGATGATAGGCTTACGCCAAACCCAGGGTAGAGAAGTACTTCGCTCCACTCAAGGTACTAACAATCTCGTCTATGTTAGGTAGAGGAAATTTATCAACAATGACCTCTTTGTTCAAAGCGCGTAAGTCAATGCATAGACGAAGCTCCCCACTGGCTTTCTTAGCTACGACTATGGGAGCAAGCCATTCTGTTGCTTCCACCGGGACAATTATACCTGCATCAATCAACTTATCAATTTCCTTCTGCACACCCGCCTGTTCATTTAGGGGAATCCTTCTTACTTTAGCAACTACAGGGTCCGCCCCATCTCTTACCCTGATGCGATGTTTATACCCTTTAAGACACCCTAGAGAATCTCTAAATATGTCAGGGAACTATTCTACAAATGTAGAAGTAGACTCTTCAATCGCTTGCACCTGAACCTGTGGAGATGCATTGGGGTTCAAACGCACCCCAAGAAGACGCTGATGAGGCCAACCCATGAGAGAATCACCATGCTTAGCTACATATATTTTCCCTGCAATGATTCTTCCACATAATTCTATTGTAGCTATGAAGTACCCTGACATCTTTATAGGTAACCCACCATAACCTACAGGAGCAAGGTCATTCCTAAGGAGTTTAACATTGTTTTCAAAGTGCTTTGAAAAAATATCCTCACCAATCATAGTTAAATGTGAGCAGGAATCAAACTTGAAATCAAGTTCTACACCATCAATATTCACAATGTGTGAGGGATGGTCACCTTTTCTTACATCAACTTGGAAAGTGACCACCTTTACCTCAGGTTGGTTTTTCACCTTATAGACAACTTGAGATTCACTCATGTCTATTTGACCTCACCCAGCATCCCTCAGTGAAAAATATCCCCGTAATTCACTGTTAACCATCTATAATTGTATATGTTTAACATGGACTACAGGAGGTTCCCAGCCTGAAGTCGGGCGATGATTCAAGCATGTGGATCTATGAAAAATACCAATGCAGCACAGCTGTAGCTACAGGCAACTACATTTTCATCTTGTTTATAGAAATGTAATTTTTCTAATGACTGTCTTTTATAAACTTGCATTTCGGCTTAAAGGAAATTTCCCTGATAATTCATTGTGCAGTGTCGTGGTGTGAGGTAATTTGGGGGGAAGGAGAGGGTACACATTACTGCCAGTAAATGACAAACCGTTCAAAATATTAACTTATGGTGCTTAGAAGGCTACATATGTTACTCCAGCTGACGCACAGAATCAGACTTCCCAGAGTTGTTGATTTACTCTGCATTGACTGTGCATAGACTGTTTTAAATCTGTTTATACAAGAGCTTAAAAAAGGCATTTGGAAACTCCATATGATTCAGACCTAAGTGGCTACTGGTTAAAGCTAAAAAAATGTATCCCATAACCGCACAACTGAAAAAATCCTAGGAAAGTACTTCTTTTTGACATGGTCTGTGAGAAGTTGACCTGGTATATGCTGTCCACTAATTATAGTGGGCACCCTGTACCAGTCCAAACAACCCCTTATTGGTTATAGGTTAAAGACAACCTTTATTGAAAGCTATCCTAGTGGTAGCTGTGGAGAGCAGCCTCCAGACTAAGTCTTGAAGGAATGTAAAGCAGCTTGTTTTACCAGTCTATAATCTCTTGAGTGCCTAAATGAAAGACAACCACACCGGGTATATATATATAAAATATATGTATTTATTACTAAACACACCCTCCTAGTCTCTTTATGAGGCTAGAGGTCAAAACACATAAGTTACACTTCAAATATCACAGTAAAATAGCACAAATACACGTCAGGCCCTAGGGGTGAGCCAAACCATATACTAAAATAGTGGTATAAGAACCACGACTTAACTAGACACAAGGCCTAGAGCCTATAGAATCGATGGGACCCCAAGGTAGTGACACAGGGACCCACGGGGGCCGTGTGCAGTGTGAGAACACAGCCGCGAGCTCCCGTTAGCTTCTATGGGGAAAGTCTCGGTTAGATTTTTAAAGATTAGGGACACTTAGATACGAGTCAGGACCAAACCCCTTGGGACTTAGGAAGTTCTAGAGCCAACACTCACGGGAGCACCGGAGTACTCGAGTTACCTCACCCAGGGAAGCCGGGTGCATAGGTGTCAAATGGTGTCGGGTCGCGTCATCGATTTCAATGGGACCTGGCAAAGAAGTGCTGCATCCGGGAAGATGCGAAGTGTCCGAAGAGATCCAAGCCTGGATCGAAGTCGAGAAAAACCTGAAAGCAGAGGGGACAGAGTCTGGGTCACTTGCCAGTGACCAGGAAGGCGATAGGTGGATGCCCACCGATGTCGGGTGATTTCAGGTGAAGAAGGTGAAGCTTGACTCTTCAGCCACGAGGACCAGGAGGCGCTGAGGACGACCAGGAGCTGGATTCGAGCTGTCCCACGAAGGATGTCGAGTGCTGCAGCGTCGGTGCCCGAATTGGACACAACAAGCTTTGGCAAAGCAACCCACGCAGAAAGGAGAAAGATGCTTCGGTGCAGACCAGCAAGGTCCGAGGGACTCACCACTTGGTAGGGAGTCGGGGCATGTCTGGAGCAACCAGGGAAGCCCCAGGAAAATCAAAGTTACCCCCTCATGGACCCACCAGTCGACGGATCAGGGATCTCGAAGGGACCTCAAAACGACACACAAAATGGCAGCCCACGGGTCACTCGGGGTGACTAGGCCGACAATCTTCGGTGGATTCTGTGCTCGAGGTGGGGGCTACAAGTGAGCCCAAGCATGACTTGAAGAGACGTCGAGAAGTCAATGCACTTGCAAAAGTGCACGGTGACCAGGAGTTCCGGTTCCATGCTACTCACGAGGGCTGCGGGTCTCAGCTTTGCAAATGTCTGGAAATCCTCTTCTTGGGCTGCAAATACTTCGGAGTCCGGCAGGAGGTTCGGAAATACAGACCGGCAAAATGCTTTGTTGGTGCCTGCCAAGCAGGGGAGTCACTCCTTGACCCCAAGGGAGATTTTATCAGTCCTCTAGTCTTTAGTAGAGCGTCGAAGTTCCAGGATTCGGCTTCAGAGTTTCGTCTAGGATATCTAAAGTTTTGGTTACAGAGGTTACTTACTTGTACCTAAGGAAGGGGTTGGACTAGATCTAAGGACCCACCTATGGGAGGGTTTGGAAAGAGAGTTGGCTACACCCATTTCCTTTGCCCATTTTCGCGCTAGAGCAGGGGCTGGATGCCCCTGAACCGGTTTGTGCTGGCCTATGCACAGGGACACCAAATTTGCCCCCAGCGAAGGACTTCAAAGCACTCAGAGAGAGCTCCCACCCAGCCCCAATACACATAAGCCTGTGGTTACACCTCCCTATGACAGGAAACCTATTGTCCAGGCCTCCCCTGCTGGAGTTTCGGTCAGCAGCAGGAGGCCAGACCCGTGTCTGTGGCTGTAGCATCTATTTTGTGATGCCAGGGCTCTATTAGATTTCTACCGGGTATACCAGTACTGCCATGTCTCTCCCTCTAGAAGGGTGGGATCATACCCCCACATCAGTTCTTGATGTGAGGATATGATTCCAAGGTGTTTGACACCAAACACAACATGTTACCATGCAGTCAGTCCAAAGTTAGCATTAACCGTTTAAGATATACTGCACTTAAGAGTATATGGTTAGGCTGCACCACTGACAACCTCGGAGAAAAGATTCCGAAGGCTGCAGAGGGGCTCAGCTCATGCCTGGGCGCCCTCTCACATATAACCAAGCACCCTGCCTTCAGGATTGATAAGGCCTGCCATAGGGGTGACTGATGGGTTACTATTTGCAGTGATAGGTGAGGTATAGTGAACCTATACCTCAGTAAGGGGTGCATGCACCACCTTACCCAGGCTGCAGTAGCAGACCTGTGGTGTCATTTTGGGTGGCTTTCCAGGGGTGGCATAATACATGCTTCACCCCCTGGTAGGCCTCTGGGGTACCTATGAACTGGGTACATAGTATACCATATACTAGGGACTCACAAGGGTACCTCAGGATCCAATCTGTGGTGTACCTAAAGTACATCCAATCAATTTAGAGAGGACGCAACTAGGCTGGGGCCCTGAATAGCAGAGTCCCAGCCAGACTAACGTCGAAAAACAGTGAAACACCAGCAAAAAGTGGGGGTAAACATGTGAAGCAGATCCTACTCTCCTACATGGTCATCCCCACATTTTGCCTGGTACATGAAGTGATTTCGACTGGAAGTGCACTGGGGACCTGCTAACCAGGTCCCCAGTGCCAGGTCTCTTTCCTAAAACTGTACAATTGTTCTCCAAATTGACAGTACTTTTAGCACCCTCTTTAAGACCTTAGTAAATGGTACCCTCTGGTATCTAGGGCCTGAGGTACTAAAGATGGTCCCCAAAGGCTGCAGCACAAATTGTGCCACCTTAAGGGGCCCCTCACCAAACTCATGCAGGTCTGCTACTGCAGGCTGCGTGTTTTTGTGCAAAGAAGAGTGAAAACACGACCTGACACACATCCCTCTTTCCCAGGACCCCTAACACTGCATGCAGTACTTGTAAATTACTACTACAGCAGGCCTTACTGCCCTAAAGCAGGGTGCATAGTATTACATGGGAGAGCATACCTGCATGAGAAGATGTGCCCTTGTGCGGGTGAGTTCCACTGCTGCTAGTACAAGTGACCAGGGAACCCATTTAAGAACATGTGCTTGCCACTGGTGAAAACAAGTTCCCCAGCTACATGATTGCTTCACTGAAAATGGGATGGTTGGTATCAAACCTCTCATATTGATAAACCCACATTGATTCCAGTGTTGGATTTACCAACAATTGGACAGTGTTAGGGAAAGAACAGATACTGGCGACCTGGTTAGCAGGAACCCAGTACACTTCCTTTAAAGTTGCAATAAATACAAGGCAAAAGCGGGGTGTACTATAACAAAAACCCAGTTTCCTACCCTGCTATTACTGAGCCTTTTCTTTTATGGGATGTTTTATAGAGTTTCCTTTGCTCTCTTCATGTCTTGAAAGATCGCATCTTGTACAATGCCAGTTCAGTACATATTGCAATGCTGCAGGCTTCAGCGTAATCTGAACCGTCATTGGGTAGTTTATTTCGTCCTCCGTATATGTGGATGGACCAAAAATCTTATTCTTCCCATGTTGTCTGGGTCCTGAGAACTTGGCTTGGCGCCCACTGCCGAAGTGGTGTATTTAGCCAATAGGCGGGTTCAGAGCCAATGATCTCCCTCAGGACCATTGAATGCTATTTTTTAATCTGCCTATGGTATGGCTTACTTGATCTTTGTGTTGCCCAGCTACGTTTCTCTACAGTGGCGCTGTAATTTTATGCAGACTCCTGTTTAGTATGTTTAATTGCTTAATAGTGTTTGCTATGTATAAGTCCAGTTGAAAGTAAGGCTTGACTGTTTCCTATTTCAGTCCTAGAGAGGGACTGCTGGGGAAGTTGGACCTCCCTAGTCCAGAAAGCCTGAAGAAAATAATGAATTATTTACTGAAGCAACAGCCAAAGGTGGCAATGTCATTCAAGCAGTCACATACTTACCTTATCCAAGCAAAGTCAGTAGAAATAAAACCCTGGGATACTACCAGTAAGCCTGTAAATGATGGACGAATTGGGACCTTTAAATCCTGGATTTCATAGTAGTGTGCTTTAGGACATCTTTATGGAGAAATGCATTTATGTTTCAAAGGTAATTTGAAAAACAAGCCTTGCATTCCAACTATGTATCAGTGCTCAAAAACAAGTTATGATTTCTTGGTGAAGATTGTATCACTAACAAGGCAGTTGAAGTTATTTGTGAAATAGATTTTAGTTTTTAATTTTAACTGTTCGGTTAAAAGTGAGGTAGGACTCTAAGATCAAAATATAGTTAGACACCAGGACTGCAAGTTCTCGTCACCACTACAACCCTTTTTCACTTGTGGATCAATTAAGAGAAGGTACCTGGCATAATAGATGTTCATGGGGACAAATGTAACAAAGTCGTTTCATCTGGAAGAAGGATTCCATCTCATAGGCTCAACTAGGCATGCAGATCTTAAAATCAGTCCTTTGGCAATCCAGAAGCTAGTGTGAACTTTAGATAGCTGGAGTAATGTTCTGCTGTGTTAAAAGATGAACTACAGAGTTTTTCTTTTTTCCTTACATAAAGGATCATGTGAAACATAATTTATGCATTCCAACCCGGTAAAGCAACAATGCAATCATTTGATGTGGTACAGCCAGATAGTGAAGTATCTCTCTAGATATTTTAGAGGACACCGCCTTAGGTGAGGCAGTTCTCACTACAGTATTATGGAACCACACTAGCCCCAGACTGTGCTGGGGAAGGGAACTAGAGGCAAAAAAGGGCGTTGGGAGCCGGCCAGCCTCCAACATAAATTGTTCTACACAAATGGGGCCGCTCCCAGTTGAATGACCTAAACAGTGCTCTAGTGTGTTATGTGTACGTGAGTGTAGGCATCTCACAAAAAGTTTAGGACTGGCTTCACACACCACCTGGTGTCATGCTTCATCATCGGCCGTCCTCACACTCTAAAAACTCGGTTTGATAGAGGGCAGGCATACACCTGACGACAGGGATGTACTTCTAAGCTCAGTGGGGGCCCAAAGTGAGTGAGTGAGTGAGTGAGATTAAAAAACCATTACAGTTGCTTACTTAATTTTAATGAATTAGGTAACCGTATGGTGTCTAAAAACAAGTGAACGGCGACATGGGGAAGGTTATTAACCCCTCGCCGTGAGGAATTGGGTCGACATGTTTCTGCCTAGTGTCAACAGTGGTATTTTAATCTCACTCACTCACTTTGGACCCCCACTTAGCTTAGAAGTGCATCCCTGTCGTCAGGTGTATGCCCGCCCTCTATCAAACCGAGTTTTTAGAGGGTGAGGATGGCCGATGATGAAGCATGACACCAGGTGGTGTGTGAGGCCAGTCCTAAACTTTTTGTGAGATGCCTACACTCGCATACACATAACACACTAGAGCACTGTTTAGGTCATTCGACTGGGAGCGGCCTCATTTGTGTTGAACACTACAGTATTATGCCCAGAACAAACTGGTTCAACTCAAATGTGTAAGGCATGCTTTGTAAAAACAAAAAAAGTTTGAGGCTTGAACAAGCTGCATAAACCTGACTGTGGCGTAAACATGTGCTTTTGTTGTAACAAGTTTGTTGTTAGTCGCCTAGTTTGAACTCTATAGCTCTTTAGCCTTGTGTTAATGATAGCTGAAGACATGACTAGTTTCCCCAGTAACTCTAATGTCATAGAAAAATACTTTCTGAAGATGTCCTTGCATCTTTGACAGTGCAGAGTAAATTGCTTCTCCTTTACTATTTCTCAACTGTCTCCTGGGTGCATGGACTGGAATCTCTGGGCTTTCGCTTCTGTTCATCTGCTCCATTACAATCCTAAATGTCACTAAACCTGTACCTAGTGATTGTCTGTATTTGCTGTTTATTGCTGATACAGATTCCTTAAAGTCTGCCTCACCTCCAACAGTCTCATTCAGTACTTCCCAAACGTTTAGAACCACAACCTCATGGTAAACTTTCGTGACACACCTGCCTGCAATAGACAAGAGGTGGGATACTTTTTAAGTGTAATACCAGGAATTATTTCTAAATGTCACGACCGTGTATACTCTCTTCGATATCGGACTGTGGCCAGGATATTGATCTGCCCATGAAAGTGACAAATGGTGAACTGCACTGAAGTCCAGAGCTAGCCGGAACACTTTTCAGAGTGGGGTCCTGGCCTGTGGCATCTGTCTCCTAAAATCACATAGCTTCTGAAGTTATCCCAGTGATTTTTTTATTTTGATTTTTTTTAGTAAATTTGAGAAACCCCTTTTGCAGCAGTATGGGGTATGGCTATATCTCAATTTTTGTGTTAAACCGAGGCTCAGGGGTGCATTTTGGACTGTCTGCTTTGTGTAGCACAAACTTGGGCTAAGGACATTGCAGCACTTTACATGAGCTCCAGAGTACACTACACAAGATCAGATTCCTTTTATTAAAAGCACTGAAGCTCAAGTGATTTGTCTAGAATCAAAGGATGTTGCGCCAATGCCAGGATTCGAACCTGGTTCCACAGATCCAAAGTTGGCAGCTCTGGCTGAAAGGCCACATCCATATTTCTCTATTTGTGGGAAAGTCTTACATACACAAGTGGCATGGTTGTGTATAATCATGTATACTGAGCACATTCTCTGTTGAAATAGCTTTACAAAGTAAAAAAAAAAAACTGCCACACCAAATACTGCAAGGTTCACCTGGAGTCGCACTTGGTAATGCTTGCAACAGTTTGTTTTTAAACTAGACTTAAGGGCATTGTTTAGCACCTTTGCACTTGTACACAAACAGGGCTAGGTTGCTAGTTAAGGTGTGATCTTGCCTACTTTTGCTTTTCTGGTCTACTGAGTGTTTTCAAACTCCCCCCCCCCCCCCCCCGTCACCCCCAGTGAATTTGATACCTTATAGCATCACACTCAGTTTCTTACTCTCCAGTAAAGCACAAGGCTCACATTGAGAGTTGCTAAACACAGAGTATGCAACCACACAGAGGTTCTGGCTGAAAATGCCACCAACTGAATTTTGTAAACTGATGGTTGTTTATTGAGGGCACTTCCCTCTACTAGGAGAGTGCTTACTTCTGCCCTTGTGAAATATCTGCTTATTCGTAGGTTGTGGTGTGATGTGTGCTGCATTATTGATATCCCTTATGCTGAGAGAGTTATATCCTTTGTGAGGAAGCTGTGTTACCAGCAAGATGGAAGTTCACCTTCAAGTTTTCTTTTGTTTGTGACAGTGTTCTTATTGCTTCTCCCTTCAAGCCCAGTAAATGTCTGTGAGGATATGGGGAATTAATCCACACTTAAACTTTCTCAGGTATGTCCAAGGAGAGCCTCTGCTTAGGATGTGTACACTGCATTATGCTTCCTCAAATACATATACATCTGTGAACATTCATTTGCCATTGGGCCTGTCAAAAAACAATAAATACTCCACCCAGCAAGAATACAGTCTCACTGTGACCATTGGCTGCTGCTCCTCCTATCACTTTTTCACTAAGGGAGATATACTCTGCTGTAATTGGCTATCAAAATGGAAGTTGATGTTGCACACTTTGTGAATTAACCTGGCTTTCCACTATTGTTTTAGTTTTTCTTGTATGTTGACCCTCCAGTTTTTATTGTATGTTGGCCCTCCAGAATCTGCATATTATTCTGGACTTTGGAAAAATACCTAAAGCACCAGCTGAGAGGGATGTCTGACCTGAAACTTGGGAGTTTTTGTTAAAACTTCAGAGCGTGAAAAAAAGCCAAAGACTTGGAAGAGGTGCTGCCGGACTATCTAGTAGACTAGATGATGGAGCTACCCTGCTTTGGAATACAGGTATAGGAGCCGACTCAAGAACATCATTTTGGAAGGCCATTCTAGTAAGCGAGCCTACCTAATAGCCACGAGGACCTGCAATCCATCTGTTTTTGCTCAAAGTATGAGCTGTCTTCAGCATCTGACATTAAAGGATTTGTGCGTAACCAAAGAAGAATTATCTGTTTTGTCTCTTGCCCAGACAGATTATTTACTCTCTCTTAAGCTTGAGGGGGGTTTTAAAAGTTTTACTCATTCACCCTAAGTCTGTGGAGTATGTCATGTGGGGTGAGTCTGGTTGCCCTAACTATAGATGGATTAGACATTGCCATTAATCAATCAAAGCAATCAATCAAAGAAATTTATAGAGCGCACTACCTACCCGTAGGGTCTCGAGGCGCTTGGGGGGGGGGGGGGGGTGCCGCTACTGCTCGAACAGCCAGGTCTTGAGCTTCTTCCTGAAGGAGAGGTGGTCTTGGGTCAGGCGCAGGTCGGCCGGGAGGGAGTTCCAGGTCTTGGCGGCCAGGTAGGAGAAGGACCTTCCTCCAGCAGTGGTTCTGCGGATGCGTGGGACGGTGGCGAGGGCGTGGCTGGCGGATCGGAGGTGGCGTTTGGGAGCGTAGAAGTTGATTCGGTTGTTGAGGTAGCTCGGGCCTTGGTCGTGGAGAGCTTTGTGTGCGTGGGTAAGGAGGCGGAAGGTGATTCTCTTGTTGACCGGGAGCCAGTGCAGGTCTCTTAGGTGTCCGGAGATGTGGCTGTGACGTGGGATGTCGAGGATGAGTCTGGCTGAGGCGTTCTGGATGCGCTGGAGTCTCTTCTGGATCTTGGCGGTGGTTCCGGCGTAGAGTGCGTTGCCGTAGTCCAGTCGGCTGGTGACGAGGGCCTGGGTGACGGTCTTCCTGGTCTCCGTGGGGATCCACCAGAAGATCTTCCGAAGCATGCGCAGGATGTTGAAGCACGATGAGGAGACGGCGTTGACTTGCCTGGTCATGGAGAGGGAGGAGTCCAGGATGAAACCCAGGTTGCGTGCGTGGTCTGTCGGTTTGGGTGCGGTGCCCAGGGCGGGGGGCCACCAGGAGTCGTCCCAGGCGGAGGGCGAGGAGCCCAGGATGAGGACCTCCGTCTTATCTGAGTTCAGCTTCAGGCGGCTCGTCGTCATCCACTCGGCTACCTCTCTCATCCCTTCGTGCAGGTTGGCTCTGGCGGCGGCGGGGTCGTCGTTGGTCAGGGAGAGGATCAGCTGGGTGTCGTCGGCGTAGGAGATTATGTTGAGGTTGTGTTGGCGTGCGATGGCCGCGAGAGGGCTCATGTAGACGTTGAAGAGAGTCGGGCTCAGTGAGGATCCCTGAGGGACGCCGCAGATGACTTCGGTGGCCTCTGACTTGTACGGTGGTAGGCGGACTCTTTGTGTTCTTCCGTCGAGAAAGGAGACGATCCATTCCAGCGCCTTCTCCTGGATTCCGACGTTGCTGAGGCGCTGTACTAGGGTGCGGTGGCAGACCGTGTCGAAAGCCGCGGAGAGGTCTAGGAGGATGAGGGCCGCTGTTTCCCCGTTGTCCATCAGGGCTCGGATGTCGTCAGTGGCGGCGATGAGGGCGGTCTCGGTGCTGTGGTTGGCACGGAATCCGGACTGCGATGGGTCGAGGGATCCATTCGTCTCGAGGAAGGCGGCCAGCTGTTTGTTGACGGTTTTCTCGATGACTTTGGCTGGAAACGGGAGTAGAGAGATGGGGCGGTAATTCTTGAGTTCGGTGGGGTCTGCTGTAGGTTTCTTGAGTAGAGCGCTGAGTTCGGCGTGCTTCCAGCTCTCGGGGAAGGTGGCGGTGTCGAATGAGGTGTTGATGATGTCCCGCAGGTGGGGTGCGATGACAGCGTCGGCTTTGTTGAAGACGTGGTGAGGGCAGGGGTCGGTCGGAGATCCGGAGTGGACGGAGTTCATCGTGTGGACGATGTCTTCGGTGTTGACCGGGGTCCAGGCGCGGAGGGTGGTGGTGGGTGGCGTTGCTGCGGTCGTGGCGTGGGTCGGATGGGTGCTGAAGCTGTTGTGTATGTCCGCGATCTTGTTGTGGAAGTAGGAGGCGAGGGAGTTGCAGAGGTCTTGCGAAGGGGTGATGTCGTTGCTTCCGGCGTTGGGGTTGGAGAGCTCTTTCACGATGTTGAAGAGTTCCTTGCAGTTGTGTGCGTTGTTGTCCAGTCGGTTCTTGAAAGCTGTCTTCTTGGCGATGCGGATCAGTTGGTGGTGTTTCCGGGTGGCAAGCTTGAGGGTGGTCCTGTTGTCCGGCGTGGGTTCCCTTCTCCAGGCTTTCTCGAGGGCGCGGCAGTTCTTCTTGGAGCTCTTGAGTTCGTCGGTAAACCAAGGGGCTCTCTTGCTGCCGGGTCTGCTGGGCGGGGTCCTCAGTGGGGCGAGTTCGTCCGCGCAGTCGCTGATCCACTTCGTGAGGTTGTCGGCGGCCTGGCTGGGGTTCGCTGAGCTGGCCGGAGGGTGCTGGCTCAGGGAGGCGGCGAGCTGGTCGGCTGTGATCTTGTTCCAGCTTCTTCGGGCAGCCTGTTGCTGGTGGTGGTGGATCGTCGTTCTTCTGAAGGTGAAGTGGATGCATCTGTGATCCATCCAGTGGAGTTCTGTGGCGTGGCTGAAGGCGATGTCTTTGCTGGATGAGAAGATGGCGTCGAGTGTGTGTCCGGCGAGGTGGGTGGGGGTGGACACCAGCTGCTTGAGTCCAAGGTTGGCGAGGTTGTCGAGCAGGGTGCTGGTGTTGCAGTCGTTGTTGTTCTCCAGGTGGAAGTTGGATAGGTTACTAATGTGAGGCCTTGTTCCAAAGATTTGTGTTCAAATTTGTGGTAGATCCCATTATCCAGTATTAGGGTAAGTTTCATAGATTCATATGCCTGAATCCTTCCCCGTCGTCGGGATTGGAGTCCCCGGTACATAAATAATGTCTCATAAGACATAGAGAGTAATAGGCCTAAGGCCTCACATTAGTAACCTATCCAGGTCCTTTTGTAATAAGGACCAAATTCTAGAGAACAACCAATCAGATGTCACCACCCTCTTGAACCTTCCTGGAAGCAGCTCTAGTCCCTCAGATTTTCTACGGCACGTCGTGCTAAGGGAGTCTCCACTGAGCTCTGCTCAGGTTTTCCTTAATTCTTGGATTACAAGGTATTTTTCTTTAGAATTCTCTTTGTCTGAGTGAAGTTCTTCCTGTCTTCATGTCAGACACTCCTAAAAAAGACCTTTTTAGGCCCTGTGGTACCTGCAAAAAGAAGAGGTTACACGTCGATGGCCAACATAAAGACTGCCTCTACTGACTTTATGCGGACCACTCACCTAAAGACTGCAAGGTATGTCGTACCTTTTCTACAAAAACGTTAAAAGACCGTGAGGGAAGGCTTTTGACTTGGCTGCAGAGGCTTAAGGACAATGAAGACCCCTTGTCCTCTGAGGAGAGTGAGACCTCATCGAAATCCTCTTCTAGAACACCTCAGAAAAGGCCCAGAGATGTCTCTCCAGGTCCTTCTTCGCAGCAACCTCAAAAGAAGACGCACAAAAAGTCTTCAGAGGCTTCAAAACTTAAGGATTTGCCAGCCAGGGAGTCTCCTCCCCTTCAAAAATTGCAAACTACAGCTTCAGACCCTCTAACCCCTCCGCCCAGGGTGAAACGCACCTTTTAAAAAAACCTTCCTCAGCCTTGTCGACTACCATCTCGTCGACAATGGCTTCGATGACAAGATCTCCTCATACAGCTGCTGGAGTAACTTCGTCGACGACGACAGTTTCCACACTTTGTCTCGTCGGCATCTCTTTCGTCGACGACGTCTTCGTCGACAGCACATACCCCTTTGTCGACGATCAAGAAATCTTCGTCGACATTGAAGATGGCGTCGACGGATCGCTTGACGACGAGCGTGACTATGAGTGCTTCGTCGACCATGGTACGAACGTCGACGAAGAGTATAACGTCGACGACCCTTCCATCGACGACTTCGTCGACGAGAGTTACTTCATCAGCGGCGGTGCCCTGTATTACCATCGATGAATCTTCGTCGACGACGACGAGTGTACCGATGACAGCCTCGTCGACAACACCTAAATCTAGGACAGAAAATGCACATTTTCAATAGAAATTCAGCAAGCAGAGGCTGACGCCTTCCCTGACATCACCCAGTAGGGTCCAATCTTTGCTTCCCTCTCATCTATTGGATGAAGATGATGATTCGGACGAGGACTGTATGTTTCGGGCTGCAAGAAGTCCTTCTGAACTCAATGTTAAATATCAGGAAGACTCTGAGTATGAAGATCAAGATATGGATGAACAGGCGCACTATCGAGCACAAACCCATCATCAGCAGCCTCAGATGGTTTGTCTTCCTTCAGCCCTGGTCTCTGACCTGCAGTTCATGATTTCAGACTACAAAAAGAGGTTCCCTACCTCTGCTCAGTCTCCTGCTCCAGTTCTCTCTCCACCTCAGATGGCGCAAGGTCCACCTCTGCCGCCTCCTGCCATTGAACTGCCTGTGCTGCCGCCTCCCTCTACGGACGACGACGAGGATGAGCCACAAGAATAAGGGGAAATTCAAGATACCCAGTCTCATCATGACGAATGGGATGGCTATGTTATCCCTCTTCCAGCGTCGCCTTTACCTCCTCAGGCAGACTCGCCTCCAGAAGATATCGGAGGATTCCACAACCTCCTGGAAAGAGCGGCACAACATTTTCAACTGCCAATGCCTTCTCACCAACAGGACTGTTTCCTTTACGATTTCAAGGAAACTTTCAAGAAATCTGTTAGATCTATGCCTATCATAGATTATATCTGGGATCAAGGCTTAAAAATAATGCAAAACCCTTCTACAGTTTCTCCAGTCTTGCCAAGGTTGGGTAAAAAATATAGAGCTCCTGACAACGTTCCAGCCTGCCTTATAGGCCATCCAAAGCCTGAATCGGTGATTATTCAGGCAGCTCAACGCAGATCAAAAAACCATCTGCCCCACTGTCAGCACCTCCGGATAAAGAGGGCAGGCACTTAGACAATATTGGGAAACGTTTTTCATCCATGTCGGCGTTAACTGTAAGGGCGCCTAACTCGTTGGCATTATTGGGACGCTATAACAGGCAGATGTGGTCCGACATTGCACCCTACCTTGAGACCCTGCCGCAGGAGTCTAAAGAGGAAGCAAAAAAGGTGTTGCTAGAGGGCGAAAGATAGGCTTCTGAAATTATAGACTGTGCGATGGACATCGCATCCACTGGTTTCCGCCAACTGGCTGGGGCGGCGGTCCTAAGGCGCCAAGGATGGCTTAAGGCAACAACATTCAGGCCTGAAATCCAGACCAAAATTCTTGACATGTCCTATGATGGACAACTCCTTTATGGAGCTCATATAGATGAAGCCCTCCAAGGGATCAAGAAGTGTACGGATACAGCCAGAGCTTTGGGTACCCTTCAATATAAAACACCCCCTTTTTGAGGTTCAAGGGGTAGAGGAAAATCTTCTTACAGACGAGGCTACCATCAGTATAGGTATCCTACCTATTCCTCTTCTAACCAACAATACAGACCACAATTTCAGCAAAGGCAACAGACACAGACTTCATACAACAAGTCTTCCTTTCGCGGAAGGGCCGGACGACAGAAGGATTCTGCCCGACGCCAATGACATCTCTCTACCGCCGATCCCAGTTACATCTCCACCCTCCAAAGTAGGAGGAAAGATATCCCACTATCTTCAAAATTGGAAACCAATCACAACAGATCGTTGGGTTCTCCAGCTGGTACAGTTTATTCTCTAGAATTTGTACAGACTCCTCCACCGACGCCTCCTCAACCTATGGCTCACAAACATTTGCACCTCTTACTCCTGGAAATATCATAAATGATCCAGAAGGGAGCCATAGAAAGGGTTCCTGTTCATTAAAGAGGGCAAGGTTTTTACTCCCGATTCTTCTTGGTGCACAAAAAGGAAAAGAAATGGAGGCCAATGCTGGATTTGAGAAGTCTAAACAAATTCTTGAAGAAACAGTAGTTTCGCATGGTCACCATTCAAGAAGTCTTGCAGCTTCTCAATGCGAAAGACTACATGGTATCCTTGGATCTCCAAGATGCCTATTTTCATATTCCTATCCACAAAAGACACAAAGTTTCCAGTTTCGAGTTCTGCCCTTCAGACTCAAGTCAGCTCCGCGCATATTCACAAAGTGTCTTTCCCCAGTGGCTGCATACCTCAGGCAGCAGCATCACCAAGTCTTTCCTTATCTTGAGGACTGACTTGTCAAGGCGCCCTCGCTCGCCGGCGCGAGGAAGTCTTCCAGAACCTGTCTACGGCTTTTCAGAAAATTGGGTCTCACTCTCAACCCAGACAAGTCGGTCCTGCAACCTTCGCAAAGAATAACATTTCTGGGAGCTGTCCTGGATACAGTCCTGAAAAAAGCTTACCCATCACAGGAACGGCATAAAAAATTCCGGCAATTAGCAGAGCGCATAAAGAAAAAGTCTCTTTCAGTGCACCTATTCAAATCCCTCCTCGGAATGATGTCCTCCTTCATTCTCCTGGTACCCTACTGTCGCCTCCGCATGCGTCCTCTCCAAGAGGCTCTCTCCACTCAGTGGATTCAAATCAGCGGATCCTTCGACAACATCATACAGGTGACTCCTCAGATGGTCACCTCTCTAAAATGGTGGTCTCATCCACAAAATACCTTTTCTAACTCAAGCCTCTCCTCAAGTGATAACCACGGATGCGTCTCTAGAAGGTTGGAGAGCTTTCCTTCAGGAGCTTCGGATCAGCGGGAAGTGGTCATCTTCCGAGCGAAAATTGCAGATAAACCTCCTAGAGCTGAGAGCTGTATATTTTGCCCTCCTGGCTTTCCTTCCCAGGATAAAAGCTTCACAGGTGCACGTCAGAACGGACAAAGCAACGATGATGCACTACCTGAACAAAGAGGGAGGAACTTGTTCGCTCACACTCTCTCGAGAAGCTCAAAAAATTTGGAACTGGTCACTTCAACACAAAATTTCCCTGAGAGCGGTGTATGTTCCAGGAAAAGACAATACATTGGCAGATTCACTAAGCAGACTGCAGGCAACCTGCCACGAGTGGGAGTTGAACCAAGATACTCTCAACAGCATCTTCTCTCAGTGGGGCGAACCACTGTTGGATCTGTTTGCCACACAACACAACGCAACGCCAAATGCCAACACTTCACAAGCTGGCATCCCCAACAGGGGTCTCTGGGGAATGCATTTTCAATAGCATGGTTCGGCGTATTTGCCTACGCCTTTCCACCGATTGCCCTGATTCCCAGGGTCCTCAGGAAGATGAAGGCAGAGCCCTGCACATTGATTCTAATAGCGCCAGCATGGCCTCGCCAACATTGGTTCTCGGAACTCCATCTCCTCTCCCTGCAGCCTCCGATTCAGTTGACACAGTTTCCATCTCTCCTCACAATGGACCAGGGACAAGTCCAACACCCGGATCCAGCATCTCTCAAATTATCCGCCTGGATCCTGAGTTCTACGAATTTCAGGGCCTAAACATTCCTCCAGACTGCAGGCCAGTTCTATCTCGCGCTCGAGCAGATATTACAAATAGAGCTTTTTTTTTCAAATGGAAAAGATTCTGTATCTGGTGTAGATCAGCTAAGGTGCATCCCCTCACATCCTCTCCTGAAGAAATTTTACCATACCTTCTCCATCTAGCAACTTCAGGCCTCGCTCACGCTTCCATCAAAGTTCACCTGGCGGCAATTTCCCGTTTCAGGAGGTCTTCTATAGGACCTTCTCTTTGGTCAAATAGACTGATCAAACAATTTCGCAAGGGTCTATTTCGGACTTTCCCTCCTGAAAAGTCTCCGCCTCCAACATGGCAGCTCAACACAGTCCTTGCTCAACTTATGAGACATCGTTTTGAGCCGATACACAGAGCTGACCTCAAGTTCCTCTCCTGGAAGACTGCACTTCTTCCGGCCCTTCCATCCGCAAGACGAGTCGGTGAGCTTCATGCATTCACAATACAAACCCATTCCTTCAATTCAAGAACGATAGGGTAATTCTGCGGACTAATCCGAAATTCATACCCAAAGTCCCATCGGACTTCCACTTTAACGAACCTATTGTCCTAAAGACTTTCTTTCCGAATCCCCATACAGCAGCGGAAAGAGCTCTACATTCACTGGATTTGAAACGCTGCCTTAAATTCTTACTTGACAGGACACAAGCTTTCCGCAAGTCCAACCAACTTTTCGTGGCTTACAGTCTACCTAGGAAAGGTTTTCCCCTTACAAAACAGAGTATTTCTAGATGGATTTCTGGTGCTATTGTCTTCTATCACCAACAAGCTGGTCAACCTTTACAATCAAGAATTCGTGCCCATTCCACTAGGGCAGTTTATACTTCTATGGCATTGTTTGCGGGCGTGCCTATAACTGACATTTGCAGAGCGGCAACATGGAAGACATGCATTACTGCTTGGATTCGGAGCTAATGAAGGATGCTGCGGTGGGACAGGCGGCGCTGCGTCATCTATTTAAATAAAGGTGAGCCTTCCTTCCTTCCCACCAACCTCTATCTCTCTCTATACGCACATTTCTCTGTTATTTCTATAACTTTTGCATTCTTTACAAAAGGAAATGTGCTTATCATTTCTTTTTATTCTGATTCAGGCATGTGAATTTATGAAAGATACCCTAATACTGGATAAGAAATGCGTTACTTACCTGTAACTGCAGTTATCCAGTATTGGTATCTTTCATAGATTCACATGCAACCCAACAGCCTCCCTAGGAAGGGCTCACCTAGTACTCTCAGTTGTACCTCTATATAGCTCTGTGCTTACGAAAATCTGAGGGACTAGAGCTCCTTCCAGGAAGGTTCCAGAGGGTGGTGACAGCTGATTGGTTGTTCTCTAGAGTTTGGTCCTTATTACAAAAGGACCTAGATATGTTACTAATGTGAGGCCTTAGGCCTATTACTCTCTGTCTTATGAGACATTACTTTATTTATGTACCGGGGACTCTCATCCCGACGACGGGGAATGATTCAGGCATGTGAATCTATGAAAGATACCAATACTGGATAACTGCAGTTATAGGTAAGTAACACATTTCGTCTTGTTGGAAGCACAGGATGCTCTTGCATCTGTGGATGAGTCCACTGTCAAGAGACATCTTTATGGGAGTCTCTTGGGTGCCAGGTCTGCTTTTGGCATCAGCAGCTCTCTGATTGACATCTGATTGATACTTCTAAAGGCATATTCCTCACCTTGTGAATACCCACAGGCACCAATCTGGATCAGGAATTCATTTCTCAGCATTGCTACTGCACACCTGCAGGTGGAGTGTGACTGCGCCGAGTTAGTCCCGCCCTCGAACTGATGCCGGAGCCACACATAAGCGCTAACCCTGCATGCTAATGTCAGTCCCTTTTTTCCACGCCTTCTCATGTGAATCCGGAGCTAGCTCCTTTTCCTCATCCGTTGACCAGTTTCTTTTTTTCAAAATGTTTCTGGTGTGCAAGGTAAGTGCCACCTCCTAAAAACACAGGCTTTCAACCTTGTAGGGATTGTTGCAAACTAATGTCTGTGATGGATCCCCATAAGATGTACTTCTGGTGTTCAGGGTTGAGACATGACAGAGTCATGCAGGTAGTGTTCTCTGATGAATCTGAAGGCAATCTGGGACAATGAAGCCAAGCTGTATGTTGCCAAACATTATCTGAAATCACTTGAAGTCCACAGTTGCAGCATGAATCTTTTCTGGATTCACATGCTATGCATTATTCCACGATCTAGTTTTTGGGTCTGGAATTCTCCAGTGTACTTGTAGTCCTTTTTCTCTTTTTGTTTTTATGCTGTTTTTGGGCATTGACTATCCCATCATTTGGTGTCTAATCCAGGCTCTCGTGATTTCATACTCCCAGGAAGCTTCCACACGTTGTTGCCATCTTCATATTCTTTTTTTCCACTTTTGGATCTAGAAGCTTAGCTAAAGGCTCTCCAATCTATGAAAAGAAGAAGTTTTGTACGAGATTTCGTTGACAAAATGCTGAGAAAGATCATCAAAAACAGGTACTGAATAAGAATGTATTGAATTTAGACGTCTAGGGCGAACCGGAGTATGCCCCCGGGCAGGGGGCCCCCTATTCCGCGTGATATCCAAGATGCCCAGTGGTCTTGCACCTGGGCCCCTGCCAAGGAGCCAGTTCCGCAGCTGATTCAGATGCACCCCAAGAGTCACGGTCTGTTGACGCCGCTGCAACGAATTGAGGCATTTAAGGATGCCATGCTTCACACCTTCAGCCTACCTGTTCCCACTGCGCACCTTTGGGACTCACGGATTTGCAGAGGCCTCTAGTCTGGTTACCACTGGCTGGTCTGCTCTTGGTGCCTGCTTCGGGTTTGGCTTTGATCCTGGAGCTCATTTCACATCCAGCGCTCCAATCCAGGCCAGTTCCTGTCATGTCGCCAGAGATGTCAGAGAAAGACTTTGAGCCTATAGTTCTGTCCAACTCGTACCAAATCCAACCTGACCTTTAAGCTGCACATGAGTTCAGTTCCTACGCACCTGGCCCACATTCTTTCCAACTTAGATTAGACATTGCCTTTGCCTAGAGGTAACCCTCCAGTACAACAAATTCTTAGAGCCAACCCATTTTTGGCGGGTATGATTTTCCCCCACATAATGATGGCAACTTCTTTATGAACTTGTAAGTGGGCTCGACTCGTCTCCTAACACAGAACTGGAGTCCTGTCTGATTCTTCTACAGAAGAGTCTACGTCCTTTGCCATGGTAAGTATAAAGGCAGCCAAATTTCTAGATCTGCAATTGCCTTCAATTGAAGTAAAGACTAATATGCCCACTGAGTTCTAGGCCTGTACATTCTTCTCAGATCCTTTTGTTAACATTTAATGAGGCACTTACTTATATCATCATGGACACTTGGGAAAAACCTTGTTCAGGCCCTTCAGTGAATAGATAGGTGGCCTGTGGCCATAGGCCAACTCCTGGTGACCCTGTAATTCTTAAAGTAGTACACTGCTCCAGAGAGCCTGATAGGACTGGCCTCTGCCAACAGTCAATCCTAATTCCTTTCCTACGGCCCTCGCAAATAGGGATTTGAAAAGGCTTGAATAGTTGGGGAAGAGGATGTTTTCTTCAGCCAGCCTCACCCTTAAGTCCATGAATGCCACATGATTACTGGGAGGCTACTCCAGTGCATTGTGGGACTCTGGTTGAAATTGGACTCTGGCCATTTAAGATCATCAGGATAAACCCAAGTACACCATCCAATCTGGGTGGGACACCACGGACTGGGAAGTACAGTCCATACCAGTGTGATGCTTTGGCACTACGCATGGATAAGATCCGCAGGTTTCTCCTGAGAGGTTCAGATGCCCTTAATTGACATGCCATTTGGCGACACCAGTCTCTGCGGAAATGATGCAGACTCTGCTAATAGAATGCTTCAAGGAAAGCAGAGCCACAGTACACTGCCTCTGCCTTTCTGAGCCCATGTGGCAGTATCTCTGACAGTAGTTGTTCCACTTTTGAAGGCTTCTAAGGTGACGTGACTCAAAGAACATGCCATGGACCACCTCCACAGCATCAGACCCTCCTTTCAAGGCTGGAGTCGAGAATCCAGCCAACAACGTCAGTCTCTCGTTTCTCCCTCTACCAAACCGATTTAGCCTTCCTTTGGTGGCACATGGCCATCCCATTGGAGACAGGATAAGGTATTACCTCCATGGGTGGCAGAGCATAGCAAGAATATACCTGTGGTATCCTGTTTGCAGTGTTTATTTTTGTGAATTCCAGTGGTTATTTTCAGGACTTTTCTTAAAATCTGTGGCTATCTGTGTTTATAGAATAAATATGCAAAATATTGCCAAATCTGTTTTTTCCTGTGCTTACAAAATCCACTTACATGTAAAATTGTTCTTGTTGAAGGACCACCTCTAAAGGTAGGCGTACATGGTAATTTGTACTTGTTTATTTTGTAAAAATGTACTTGGAGGCTTGCATGCAATAGCAAAAACATCTTTCCCATTCTGTTTTATGTATGATGACCCAGTGAGTTAATTATTTTTACCTATTGTTACCTCTGTTGCATGTTACATGCAGTTGTCCATAGAGGAGAGATGCTGTAGGTGAAATGTCATAGAACCTTTTTGTTTTGCTTCCCACTCAATATTCTTAAAATGTTTTTATCCTTATTAATTGACATCTCTGATAAAACTGCGTGTTATTCTTTGAGGAACTGGGCTGACATAGAAATCATCAGAATTACTCATAAGCTCCTACCTTTTGTATACCAGCAGAATGCCTCTCGCTTGTTGGATCACATTGGTGGTTATGGCATGGCCACATGTGGACTCTCCTCCTGAGTGGTTGGGTCCCTGGAGTTTGATTTTTGGGCTGGGATTGAGCACTTCTACTGAGGTATTACTGCATCCATCATGGCCTTATCTTCTTGCTTTGGCCCTGCAAGCATTCACCCCTTCCTCCTCTGATTGCCATTACTGGCAAATGGTTGGTGCACCAGTGATGCCATGGAGGGTGCCAATACTAAATTTGTGAAAGAATGAGTGCAGATGCCTAAATCTCTGCTGAAAAGCCTTGTGCTAATTAATTTTGGCAAGCCGTATACCAACGCTGCATAGTCATTATGTCACCTCCTGCGCGTTGACCTACTAACAGATACTCCCTGCCCCTTTATCTCACTCTGGCAGGTTCCTGCTTTCTCCCTGTATTATGGTTTCTTTGTCTTTCTCTTCCGCTGTTTTTCCATTTTGTTTGTTCTTCTCTCTTCCTCTTTTAAATGTCTGCAGAAAAATAAGTGCTGAGTACCAGTTGGCCCACATCGGCAACTGCCGGTCAAATTAAGCACTGAAGGGTGCTCCATGATCTTGCAATGTCATACAGGTCATCCTCTCCTCCCACACCAAATATTCTAGTGCCTGATGAATGTATTTTGTGCATGGCTTGCTCACACCTACACAGATATGTATTCACTATAAAGGTGTTCTTGCACTGTATGTAGTTTCCATATGAAAATACTGTCTGTACAGTTGCATTTACTTACAGCAGGACATCTTCATCTGTCATATTTCCTTACATAGAGCAGTCAAAGTAGGTGTCCATGCCTTGCACTCACGAAGGGGCACAGAACGACTTATCTGACTGCACACACCAGCAAAAAAAATGCAGATAATGAAGTGCTGAGAGGAATTAAATTTCATTTTTAGACATATTATTTTTGATAATTAAGTTTGGTTTAAAAGGATTTGTAACTCAATGTGCACTCAACCCTTGAAATCTGAAGTTATGGAAATCTGCCAAGATAATGGCAGAGAACTCGCACTTTACTCCCACATCTGTGACTCTTGGTCTCCCAATTCATTCCTCCCTACCAACGGTGGGTGGGTGAGTGAGGTTTTGCTAAAGGCCCTCCTTCCACCTAACGATTGTAGGAAGCTGGCTTTTTATGTAGTTTACCATAATGAGGAACACTATGTAGAAAGTCCAGACGACCCTTATTGGCTTACAGGTCTGAAATTAATAATGCCAAATGCTGTCTTTTGTGGTAGTGTGGGCAGGCAGTTTAGGCTTATCAGAGGGTAGTGCAAAGCAGTTGTGTACAGAGTCAATAAATGAGATGCACACTCCAGAAGAAACTCAAAACTAATTTAGAAAAGTAACACATTTTCTTAGAATTTTAGACACCAAGAATTCGAAATCAAGTAAGTACTTTAGACGTCATCAAATTTTACAATTATGAGGCATGAGCCTTGAACACTTTAATGTCATCCTATGGGAGAAATATTCACTGCATAGGATCACTTGCAAACGACTTACAGGACTTTTCTGGACTTAAGGTGAGTAGGGGCACCCGTGCAAGAATGCAACTTTACCTGCCCTAGGGTGTCCAGGTGCAGCAGTGCTCTCAGCGGTGGTAGCCTTGGACGCTAGACGCGGTAGTAAATGGGAAAAGTACCTGTAGAACAGAGGCTTCAAGGGGGACGACGGGACCAGTCTGGTAGAACCCTAAGGTGGGGGTTCCACTCTTGGGGTTCTCGGGGCCACATAGACACTGTTGGTTTCAAAGGACACGGGATAGGGGGCTCGGGTGCATAGGTGCTTTGTCCAGCTGGTTGTCGGGTTTGAGACTCCCATGGTTCTCAGTGCACGTGCAGAAGAGGGAGAAAAAACGCAGCCAGACGACTTGTGGCATGGAGGTGGCCTCCGGTGTAGTCCCTCAACATGCAGGTCAGTTTTGATGGTGGTGGTGTTCGGACTGAACACAAACGAGCCTTGGTGCTTCTCTGGTACCCCGCCTGTTTTTGCACGGCCGCTTCTGGGGACCTGGCGTCTCCAAACTTATTGGGGAGACGGATCTGACCTGGAGCACGGTGACCTTTTCCTGGGTGGCTGCTGCATTGATGGACCCAGTGGACAGCAGATCGGTGTACCAGACATCGCGGTCGGTGCCTTCAGGCTGCAGGTAAGTGGCTCCTCCACTTCAAGGGAGATGCTGACAGGTTTGGCAAAGTACTGGAGGATGCACAGCTGCTGGACGAGTCGGGTCGTTACAGTTGTCAAGACAGGAACAGTCAGGGTTTGAGGCCAAGTCCAAAGTTAGTCCACATTTCATTGGCTCTTGTTTGTCATCCTTGAGTCAAAGGAATCTGCCTTCCTGGTGTCGGGGGTCACCCAAATACCGAATTTAGGGGTGTTAAGGGGAGTGAAGGGTAGTAGCCAATGGGCTACTTACCCTTGGGGCCACTTCCCCCCTATATGACCTCTTCCTGTGGGGCGTGGGAATAACCCTGTCCCAGAGTTCCTAATTCCACCAAAATCAAGATAGTGAAACTCTTCTTTAATGGAGCACATCAGGCAGCCCACCTTAGGGGTGTGACTAACCTGGTGGTGCAATAGCCTATTTGCCAAATGGGCCTCAGGGCAGGGGGTGGCATATCCCATGTCTCGGGGCAGCTGGGGTCGCATATTAAAGGTGGCAGGGGCTTTGAAGGCATGGCCTTGATATCCTAAATGATTAGCCATCCTACTGGAGAAAGTGTGAACACCTTCCTCCGGAGCAGGCATTGTTTCTGGCCTCAGAGAGCATGTGCTCTTACCCGCAGTAGATCAGTATTTACAGTGCTCTTATTGTGAAGAGTTGGAAGGGTAGGGTCAATGGTAGTGAATCGGTGAGTGAGGGACAGAGTAAAGGTATAGTGACATTTGTAGTTACAAAGAACTGGACCTTTCCGGCCTAACATAGGTCAGTTGTTCCCATGTTTACACAAAGCTCAAAAGTAGAAATTGTTTCAATTATTCTGTTCTTTGAGCTTGCAGAGAGGTGGCAGATAACTACAAATGTATATATGTCACTACCCTACCCTACCCTTCCTCCTCTTCACGATAAGAGCACTGTAAATACTGAATGCACTACCTTTATGTGGAGCAACTCTAATGTCAATCATTAATGTTTTGATGTTATATTGCATTTAATGCCTGCATACTTGATGGAATTAAATTCCGTTTTTGAATCGTATTGAATTTGTAAGCGGTGAATGCTTCTTTCCAGCATATGAGTCTTACAAATAATACTACCACGGCCAACTTCATAACATATTGTACTACTGACCCATGGTCGGGTAGGTTTTATGGGCTAACCCCTTTAAAACACAACCCACTACACGAAGGGCACGCTCACAACCTAGTGGCAATGAAGATACACGGGGAACAAACACATTTCAAAGACCAAGTGGCCACAGTTTTTGCCCAATGTTTGACACACCTAAGGCATATGATTGCCCATTTTCAGTGGAATGACCCATACAGCGGGTGTACTGAGAACAGGCTGATCGAAGATATTATTTCCTATGAAGAGCGCTTAACTTCGAACCCCATGAGGACATCCCCACCAGATGGCACTATAGCATATTATGCAGTTATTCAGAGAATGACATACCCTCATGTAGGGGTATTGGAAATTAATGAGAAAGCAAAGCTTTTCCTCGGTGTGACAGTGCTACAAAGGAGTGAATACTTTCCCATATTAAAGACTGCTGGGCAGCAAGGAAGTGATTTCTAACACTTGCTGAAGACAAGGTTGGGTATACTGCAAATTTAATGCTAATATAAAGCAGTTCCTCAGGAACATTTTCTTTCTTTATCAGATGGCACATGGAATATCCATGTTGGTAATAGAGCCTGCGAGCAGATAATAAATCCAAAGACTGCATCTGGGGTCACGGGTAGAACGGTGGCCTTTGGAAGGCTTTAGTTGGTGTATAGCAAGCTCTAAAGTCTGAAGAGCTGCTGTGACTGGTTTTAATGGAAAGAGTCAGGGTGGAGTTAATTCAACACCTAACTGTAGGCCACCATAGAAGGCTGAATAACTGTGCCAACAGGACTAGCTTAAGAATTCCTTTGAATTTGGAGTTACTCCTGGCCATCAGATCACCGGTAACTTACTTGTGATACCATCTAACATTCCAGCTTTGCAAGCAAAGTATTTGCTGTGTGCCCAGTAAGACATTTGGTGTCCGTGTGACACTTTTACATTTGATTTTAATGCGTGCAGCTGTGTTTAGATGCTGTTTTGAAAGACAATAATAGTCCAACCTGCATGTGAAAGGATCCTGTTATTTCTGAACATGAAGATGATGTCCTCTTTACCAGACACCAGTCTCTAATGATGAAGATGGGAACCTTCCAAATGGGTACGATGCTATCATGCATTGCACTAATTCCTAACACAAGGTTTCATATGAGATTGCTCCACAAGTGACAAGCAATACCGTGTTCTCAAATGACCGGTCCTGAAGGGATCTAGTGATAATTAATCTTTGGTATTAAGTTAGGAACTCCCACAGTCTAGTGTTGAAGGGCTGACCCTTTGCAAACCTGCTACATGTGACCATTAGTACAGATGCATTGCAGGCAGTAAGATGCTCACCCGCAAATAGCCTCATGATGGAGGGCATGTGGACTTTTAAAGGGGCACACTAGTCATTTATTTGTTTGAACTGAAGTAATTAGTCTTTGCAAAAGCTGCATTACAGAATCACCATAACAAGATTTTAATTAGACTAGACAGCATACTATGAATGAAATATTTGGCTAAACTGGAGAGAAGGGGCACATTCACATCAGTTGTCCAGAATGGCACAAGATATGGCATTGGGCACTGGTTGAGATGCATGCATTTCCTGTCAGAACACATACTAGGTGTTGAGAAGGAGCCAACAAACAGATTGAGCAGAGATCACCATCAGTCACAAGAGTGAAAGTTAAATCTCACAATTTACAAATGTCCTTTCAAGAATGGAACACCCTAGAAGTAGATTTTTTTTTGGCTAAGAAAAATACAAAACTTCCTAACCTCTGCCTCCTGCTATCCAGTCTTAGGGGAATGTATCTGCTGTAGATTAGTCTGGGATATTTGAGTATGCATTTCACTTATTGACTGCTTCTTAGTATAAAGTGAGCGAAATGCACCAAGCGCCAATGAAGATACTTTGTTTAACTTCCCATAGGCACATCAGCCATGCTTTTGCCATCTGGTAGAAATGTCTGTACAAACGTCTCTGCCAGCAATGATGGAGAGTATTGTGCTGTATTGCTTAGTCACTAGCTCTGGTCAATTTGGTTGTTTAAGTTTGTCCTCATAATGCCTAAGAATCTTTAAGGAGGTGCACTGGCCAAAGACTTGTGCTTATTAGTGGGAATATTTTGCTCCGCATTCCTTCTCGAGCCATCATAACCATTTAAATTGAGCGGTTCAAGACATGAAGTAGTTTTTAATGCTCAGACAATCTAGCTTAAGGTACATTTCACTCAATGTACAGCTTTTTTGCACAATAGGGAAACCCTGTCCGTATTTGGGTGCACGCAATGAAGGCATGTATGGAACATTTGAAGAGTCTGATCTCACCATCTGCTTATCAGTTCTAACATGGGATTTCAATGTCCTCACAAAACTAATACGGCTTCTCGTTTGAACCCATGCACTATTGTGGTGTAAACAAGAGAGTCCTGGAATTTAGTTTTTCTGATAGATACTGCTAATCACAGATTCTTCACCTTTTGAATATTCCTCATGCATCAGGCTGGATCTGGAAAATCTTCAGTAGTATCCCTGCATGCTGGTAGTTGAAGTTGTGCGGCTCTGCACCACTGTCATTCTGCTCTAAATAGATAGTAAGGTGCCACCACCCTGCCTAGGGTGACCCAGCTAGCTGCCACCTTTACCCCCATTACTCAAGCCATTCAAGATGGCAGAACTGCAGGAAAAATTGCTGTGGTTAGATAGTACAGATTGCCTTGGTCGGACAATTGCAACCAGTGTGCCACTCTGAAGACATGCCTGGATGAGATATAGGAGCTTCTCCGGGGATGTCCAATCTTCCCTTATGGACAGGCCCTGCGATTGGTTTTTCCTCTACGGTGAGAAGGTGTCTCAGCCCTCGAGGACTTAAAAACAGCAGGGCCACAGTGTGCTCCTGGGGTTAGTCTCCTCCAATGTGTCAATAGGGCTTTTGATTCTGCCAGAACCCTTGCATGCAGCCTGCTTAGTTGACCCAATGCGCCTCCCACAGACCATGTGGACAACTGGGGGAAGCAAGCAGTCCACTCCGAGCTCCTTTCATATGCTACAGCCACAAAACCTCTTTAGTGTGCCATTCCATACACACAAGCATCCTGTCGGAGGCACATTTTCTCTCGGGGTCGCAACCAATCACTTCAAACTAGTGGATCCTGCAAATTGTCTGTCAGGGTTATGCTCTCCATTTATTTCCACCCCACCTTCCACTACTACCCTTAGGACAGCAAACAGGGGACCATCTGTCCATCATACAGCAAGAAGTGCAGGCCCATCTGGCCAAGGGAGCCATACTGAGGGTGTTGGCATCAGCATTGGGAACTGGCTATTAATCCTTCTGCTTTCTGGTGCCGAAGGACAGAGGCCTTAATTTCATACTAGGCCTTCATCCTCTCAATACTTTTCTGCGATGGGGCAAGTTCAAGATGCTGACCCTGACCCAGGACTTGTCTGCCTCAACCCTGGAGATTGGATGGTAGTGTTGGACCTGCAGGGCGCTCATTTTCATTTCCTCGTCCTTGCAGACCCACAGGTGTTACCTGAGGTTCACAGTGTGCCAGGAGCATTTTCAGATTACTGTGCTCCCCTTTGGCCACACCAGTAGACCCATCTGGCGTTCACGAAATGCAGAGCATCTTCGGAGGTCAGACGTTCCAGTCTTCCCCTACTTGGACAGCTTACTGCTGAAGGTGGGCTTGCTACAGGCAGTCGTCACCCACCTCCAGACTATGGCAAACCTCCTTACATCATTGAGATTCACTATCCAGGTGCTGAAATCACGCCCGACTCCTTTGCAGATGCTACCCTACATCAGAGCTATTCTGGATAAGATGCAGTTTTGTGCTGATTCTTCCCATAGCAGAGAGTAAAGGACATTCGGGTCATGATCCTGATGTTTAGCCTCTCTCCTGGCTCTCCGTGTGACTGACTGAGGCTGTTTGGGTTCCTGGCTTTCTTTATCCTACAGATAAGGCAAAATCCAAATGAACACAGCCTCAGGGATATCTTCCCAACTATGTCAAGATTTAGGTCTGCAGTGGTGGTTGCTGGTTCGCGATTGGGCCAGCGGTAGATCCCTTACCCTGCCCAGAGTGAACAGTGGCAACTGAGGCATCACTTTTGAATTAGGGAGCCTTCTTGGAGCAGTGGGGATCAGACATTTTGTCTTAGGTGGATACCTGTCTCCACATCAATCTTCTGGATTTGCGGGCCATCTGCTTGGCGTTGAGAGCCTTCTTGCCATCCATCAGAGGATGGCTGCTGCAGGTAGTCGTGGACAACACCACCTCCATGTAGTACTGCAATAAGCAGGCTCGGGTGAGCGCCAGGTCAGGCACCTTTACACTGTTACCTCCCTCTACTGGGAGTTCTGCAAAGGGATTAGGAACGACTGAGCCCAGCAATCTCCCAACGTACGTTCCCATCAGCCGCCTTCTCCCTTGGGCGAGGTGGGGTTGTGCACCCTGTGTCAGAAGGCACTACACCTCTGGAAATGGCTGGAACACTAGGGGATTTTCTTGATGGCATAAAACCTGGCAGCACGTGAACCCCAGGTCAGGCGCCTTTGCTCTGTTACCTTTCCTATCCCTGATTCTTTTTAGGTTGAGCCTGAGCCAGCGCACATGCGCTGCTCTGCGTGACTTACTGTAGACGAGTAGCGAACAGAAGCCCCATGCACTCTGCCCATGTTTGCCATTGGCTTGTTTCATTGTCTGTCCTAAATGCTGACTTTTGATTCATCAATAGGCTGGTTAGCACCTCCTTAGTACCACCTCCTCTTAATTCGTCACCTCCCATAGCGATTGACCCCTTCACTTTGAGTGTTACACTGTGCATTTTATTTTGACTGTGAGCACTATTTTCTTTAATGTGGGTCTACTACTGCCTTCTTACTCCTGTTGTCCGTGCCTTTCCTCCCCTACCCCCGCCCACACTCTCGTTGTCCATGCCTTCTCTCCCCCCTCCCATTGTCTGTGATGACTACCATTTGCAATGTTATAGGTGTCGCGTAAATGTGAGACCTATTGCATTGCAAATGCTTGTTTAGAACTTGGAACGGCCAGCCCAAGCCATCCAAGTGGCACTGGTTTGGGTAAGGGGAAGTTTTATAACTGGAGGAACTTGGCATGAGCGTCTGTCTTCCGATCAGCGTGCCGCGTCGGAATGGTCTTCTGTCGCAGCAGCAGGGCAGGTCCTGCAACCGGCACAACGCAAACGTAATTGTCATGCTTGGAGATTAAGCTGCAGCAGTTGACTGCGTTACACTTCCTTCCGAATTAGTTGATGTCATTCTGGAAGTCAGGTGTCTTTCCACAAAATCAGTATACGCTTGCCGTTGAGACAACTTGGTGGCTTGGTGTGATACTCAGTAGAATGACCAAATTTAAGACAAATTCTCCGGAGTGTTGTGTTATCTCTTTGTGTTGTCTCTGGCTTACTGTGTGGACAGTTAAATGAGTCATTTTGTCAGCTTTTGTGGCTAGTTCCAGGACTAGCCTCTTTATTTAAATCACCTATTGTGATACATTTTTGAATGGGCTGCAATATCTGTATCCTCCCACACCACCCTTCTTCATGCACCAATGGGACCTGAATCTAGTTCTCATTCTCACATTCCTAATGTGTACTCACTTTGAACCACTGCACAGCTGTCCATTGCAGCTTCTTACTCTAGCACCATAACTTTGGCGAGGTGTGTGAGTGAACTACAAGTCATCTCTGTCAACCCACCATGCACAACATTCTTTGCAGGCAAGCTGGTGTTGAGGCCCCGGTGGTAACTCTTTATTTCACTTCACCCCTTTAAAGAGAAGGAGATTCCATCTGCTGGATCACAGCTTCTAGTATGATCGTACTTGTGAACATCATGTGGACCTTCAGCTCTTTGTTGGATTCGCTGGAACTTAGACAGAGCAGTGCAGAAACGAACCATTCGTCCCTAGATTGTTCTTTTTATTTACAAAGTACTCTGCACTGGTTCAGCATCCCCTAGAAGGCTTGTGGGCTCACTCCACTGGACCTAAAACTGCACCAATACATTGGCACACAGAGTGCCTGTTCTGGATATTTGCAAGGCTGCTACGTGGGCGTCCCTGCACACGTTCACAAAGCACTGTTGGCTGAACTACCATTCCTGATGAGAAAGGCATTTCGACTACTCAGTGATGCAGCATTTACTGTTTTGAGACAGTTCACAGACAAGCCTTCGGGGAGGTACTGCTTTGGTATTGATTCAAAAGGAGACCAATCTGCAGTTAGAAGTATCGATTGGGAGAACAAGTTACTTACCTTCACAAATGCTCTTTCTGGTGGAACTGCAGATTCGTCACTGACACTCTCACCTCCACGTTCTGTGTACTTGGTTCTTTTCTAGTGAAAAGGATCCCAAGTCTTTAAATAATAACTTTGATGAGGACTAGTCTGTTGTTGATCTTTGTACCTGGGTATACAGACCGAGTAGAAAGCCCCTGACGTCAGTACACATAGATGGCACAATGTACAACTCCACACTTTATGTGCGGAGTGGAACGAGGTCAGTGCGGAACGGCACGATGCCACCTACCAGATTGTACGGTTACTGCTGAAGATTTTCTTGATGCAGTCTAGCGCTTAGGGAATATTCAAAAGATGAGGAATTTGCAGTTAGAGGAAGCACCAGAAAGAGCTCTACTGAAGCCAAGTACCTTGTTCTTCTGGTGGCCATCATGTTTTTATGAAAGTCAGTGAATTGCAAACAGCGGCCAATGATGAGCTATAATTGAAGATAATTTCTTATGTGAGCTTTCTACCCAATCTAGTATCACCTTTTCTTGTCTGGTGAATGATAAAATGACGTTCTTTGTTAGGTAGTATGCTGCCACACTTCAAGTACAAGTAGAGCCATTGTGTACTATTGTAACTGATTAAGCATTTTTTGTATGACGAATAAATTAGTTAATCTTTGTGTAGCTGGGTTAGCCGGTCTCTAAATCAGACTGAGTCAGTGGATAGTGTTATGTTCAGACCTGCTATGCATGTGCTAATTGTCAATGTGAGAAGTTGGCCTGGTATATGCTGTCCACTAGTTATAGTGGGCACCCTGTACCAGTCCAAATAACCCCTTATTGGTTATAGGTTAAATACAACCTTTATTGAAAGCTATCCTAGTGGTAGCTATGGAGAGCAGCCTTCAGGCTAGGTCTTGAAGGAATGTAAAGCAGCTTATTTTACCAGTCTATAATCTCTTGACTGACCAAATGAAAGGACAACCACACCAGGTATATATTTAAAATATATGTATTTAAGATAAAATACACCCCTCTAGTCTCATTATGAGGCTAGAGTTCGAAGTACTTAAGTTACAAGTCACTATTCAACAGTAAAAGCACAAATACACGTTTGGGCCCTAGGGGCGTACCAAACCATATACCAATAAAGTGGTATAAGAACCACGACTGAAGTAGACACAAGGCCTAGAGCCTGTAGAAGTGCTTGGACCACAAGGAACCACCCAAGGTAGTGACACTTTGGACCCACGGGGGACGCGTGTAGTGTGAGAACACAGCCGCGAATCGCCGTTAACTTATATGGGGAATGTCGCGGTTGGAAAGAGTTTGACACTTAGAGGATGACTACAAGCAAACCCTTTTGGACTTAGAGGTGTCTAGGGCCAACACCCGCGGGAGCACCGGAGTACACTAGTTACCTCACCCAGGGAAGCCGGGTGCATAGGTGTCAAATGGTGTCTGGTCACGGCGTTGTTTTCAATGGAAGCTGGCAAGGACGTGCTGCTGCTGTGAAGAGGAGAAGTGTCCGGAGAGATCCAAGCCTGGATAGAGGATGGAAGGAACCTGAAAGCAGAGGGGACAGAGTCTGGGTCCTAAGGGAAATAGCTTCTGGGTACCTGGTAGCATGATCCACTACTGCCAGGATAAATCTGTGCCCAGATGCTGTTTGGGGATCCATGGGACCACCAATGTCAATCTCTACCCTTTCAAAGGGCACTCCCACCACAGGTAGTGGTATCAGGGTGGCCTTTGTAGTGCCACCTACCTTGCCACTGGCTTGGCAGGTTACACAGGAGCGACAAAACTCCTTTGTGTCTTCAGACATGTGGGGCCAGTGAAAGTGAGGGACAAGTCTGTCCCAAGTCTTGTTCTGGCCCAGGTGACCTGCTAAAGGGATATCATGGGCTAGGGTCAAAAGGAAGCCCCTGAACTTCAGAGGTTTAACCAACCTCCTGGTGGCACCAGGCTTGGGGTCTCTACACTCTGAGTACAGGAGTCCATCATCCCAATACACCTTATGGGTACCACTAGCACTCCCAGCAGCCTCAGCAGCAGCTTGCTGTCTGAGGGGGTTCAAGAGAGGGGCAGCTCTGCTGCTCCTGGCTCAGATCTGCCCTGGAAGGGCCCCCTGTCCCCAAGAACTCCACCTGCTCAGGCTCAAGTTCCTCTGGGACAGTTCCTTGTGAGAGGTTGGCCTGATATATGCTGTCCACTAGTTCTCTTCCAGGGGATACTCATCAATAGTCATAAGCATTAGAATATTCCCGCCCACGCGCGGGACCCCGGAAACACTATATTATATGTGCCATATATATAATATATATGCAATTGCAGCCTAATAAACACGAGAGCTGAATCATGCTGTAAGGAATTTCCACTATACATGAAAAACATGCATTAGAAACAGGAGAAACAACAATAAAAATTGTTTAGAAACTGTTCTAATGCTCAGCAAACAGTAGAAATTCTCATAACCCACTGAAAGCATAGGAAGCTCCCAGGCTGCATTGCAAATACCGAGTCTAACAAGACTGAAAAGCTAACCTGTAGCTGCATAGCAATAAACTGACACCGTGCCTTTAAGGCACACCTGACCCCCAGCTTCCCATCATGCCTCAGGGGTGACAGGTCAGTTGTTCTTTCCGGCTCCTTCAGGAAGGATCCTGGCAACACAGCTCCACGCTTTTCTGCTTTTTGTCAGAAATTCTTGTCATTTTTCACAACTTTTAATCCTTACTTCGACGTCTTTCATCTTTTGAAGTAAGAAGCTGTCTTTTCTGACGGGTTTGGGCACTTTTTAACAACTTAAAATGCCATCTCTTTTTGACTCTTGCCCTTCTTGTGGTAAAAAGAAGGCCAAAACAGATTCTCATGAGGTCTGTATTCTTTGTTTTCCTGAGGATCATGATCCTAAGACCTGCCCTCACTGCCAGAACCTGTCCAGAAGAACCTTAAAGGACAGGGAAAGAATTTGCCTGTATGGCCTGGCAGATAAGTCATCTAGAGGAAGATCTCCAGTAAGGAAGGGCTCCAAGAGGTCTAGAACGCCTTCTAGAAGCAAGTCCTCGCGTCCTTCTGCTTCAGCGTCGGGCTCGGCGCTGAGGCATGATCTTCAGGTGGGTCATGTATCAAAGAAAAGACCTTCGACAGCGGGCTCGTCGAGCTTCTCCGCCGTCGTCAACCCGGCGACGATCGGTGTCGAGAAATAAGACCCCTCCGCCGTCGTCAACTAGGCGTCGAGCAGTGTCACCCCTCCGCCGACGTCAACTCGGCGACGATCGGTGTCGAGGTAGAGAGACCCCCTGCCGTCGACGGTACGATGTTCGGCGTCGAGGGCAGGCTCACTTCTATCATCTCCTCCGCCGTCGTCAACTCGGTGACGATCGGCGTCGAGATTGAGGTCTCCGTTGTCGTCTCGACGGCGTTCGGCGTCGAGGGCGAAGAATACCCCTCCGCCGTCGTCGCGCTGACCTTCGACGTCGAGATTGGACACAGCTCCGCCGTCGTCTAGAGAGAGAGTCCCTCCGTCGTCGGCTTCACATCGTCGTTCGACGTTGAGACAGCATTCCTCACCTGTTTCTCATCGGCACTGGTCGCCGTCGAGACGTCGAGCAGACGGGAGGCCCAACTACCGAGAAGTCAGGAGCCAAGTTCGGCGTCTGGAATGCATGCAGGTTCGGTGTTGAGAGCACGCTCGACGTCGAGACAGGCCTCGGTGAGGTCTGGGGATAGATCGGTGGTCCTGGTGACGGAGTCAGCCTCGCGCCATTCGTCCTCTCACTCTTCCAAGAGGGCTCCTTCAAGGTCAGCCACTCCGGAAGCTGCTGGCCATATCCGCACGTCTCCTTCAAGGCAAAAGGAGGCCCCTTCTGCTGTTCAGTTGTCCCCAAGATGGCTGCTGCCCTTACATCACTGGCAGGACTCCGGGGCGACAAGGCGTATGCAGGAATATGCCAGTCTGGGTCATAGATCTCCTCTTCAGAGATTGGTGGACGAAGTGGACAGAGTGATTTCTCCCAGGAGGTCCCCTGAGAGACGGCACTATAGATCGCGTTCCCCCAATCGACAAGAACGCGCAGTCAGATCACAAGAAAGGAGGCACTGTGCTCATCGGCGAAGTAGAACACCACCATCTACTTCTTCGACTTCCTCTACCCGGTCCTCCAAGAGGGATTATTCCCCCACACTATCGGACAGCCCGGTTTTCAGGGTCTCTCCCATAGATGACATTAATACCTACCATGAGGTTTTGAAGAGGGGTGCTCAGAAGCTCAACATTGAGATGTCTGTCCCGCAAGTCACGACAACAGTGATTTTCGAGACTCTTCATCAGAAAACTGCATCTCGACCATTACTTCCTGGGATCCTTGACCCTGTCATGGACACTTTTTTAACTCCAGCAACCATCAAAGCGGTGCCAGCTCGCATCCTAAATAAATATAAGTTCAGCTGCCTCGGATCCGATCTTCGTCAAGACGGACCCTCCGGCGGACTCAGTCATCGTGGCGGCAGCAAAGAAGACACATGCTGTAACGGCCACTTCTTCGGTTCCACCAGATAAAGAGAGCAGGTCTCAGGACTCGTGGGGTCGCAGAGCCTGCACTTCTGCGGCTGCATCCCTTAAGGTCTCCAGCGCGGCTGCGTTGCTAGGCCGTTATGACAGAGCTCTCTGGGACTCTTTGGAGCGGTTCAAAACCAAGCTCCCAAAGGAAGGCCAAAAGGATTTTGACGAGATAGTCACTGAGGGATCGTTGGTGGCAAATCAAGCGATTAGCACATCGGCGGATGGTGCGGTGCTATCAGTGCACTCTTACGCGCATGGAATATGCGCCAGGAGATCGTCCTGGTTAAGATTGACAGCTCTAAAACCAGATGCACAGCAGAGGATCTTGAACCTCCCATTCTCTGGCTCTTCTCTCTTCGGCACACACGCAGATGAAGAGATGAATAGAATGAAGACCGAGTTGGACACCCTCAAGGCGGTTGGGTTGGAGAAAAAGAAAGAGTTTAGATGCCGCTACAGACCCTACTAGCACAAGGGGCCTCAACAGAGGGTTCAAACCCCTCAGTGGTCCCAGAACAAAAACCAGGGGAAGTCCCAGTTTCGAGGAGGAAAGTCCAACAGAGGTAGAGGGGGTCACCAGCAACAGTCCTCTACCACAGCGAGAGCGGGAGGGAAGTCATGAGCAGTGGCTTCCTCTGCCGCCGTTGCCCACTCCAGTGGGAGGAAGTGCTTCACAACATCTGGCAGAGTGGGACAGCATCACAAAAGATCGCTGGGTGCTGAATATACTGCGCAATGGATATGCGCTACGTTTCCGTGCTCTTCCAAAGGACATATCACTGAAAAAGTCTCGGCTTCACCAGTTAAAGCTGCTTCAAAAGGAGGTGAGGTCTCTTCTTCAAAAGCAGGCTATAGAAGAGGTTCCACCTTCTCGTATAGGAAAGGGAGTTTACTCCAGGTACTTTCTTGTCCCCAAAAAAGTTCAGGAGCACAAATTTCGACCGATCCTGGACCTTCGACTACTGAACAAGGTCATAGTGAAGGAGAAGTTTTGCATGTTGGCCCTTCATCAAATATGTCCACATCTGCAAGCAGGGGATTGGATGTGTTTGGTGGACCTCCAAGATGCGTACTTCCACATTTCCATTGCAAAACGTCATCGCAAGTACCTACGGTTTGTGGTCGGCCACAAACATCAATACAAGGTCCTGCCCTTTGGACTCAAGTCGGCTCCGCGAGTCTTCACCAAATGCATGGCAGTGGTGGCAGCTTTTCTTCACAGAAGAGGTCTCTTCGTCTATCCATACTTAGACGACTGGCTGCTGAAAGGTCCATCCCCGCTGCAGGTGAGGCACGACTTCCAGATCTGTCTACAACAGTTGCGCGATCTCGGCCTTCATGTGAAATGAAATGAAATGAAATTTGTACTTGTATAGCGCACTGCTGCCCCAGCAACGGGGCGTCCTGGCGCTTGTACTCATACCGCTGTGGAACCCTTCCTGGCTTTCCCTGTGAAATGTCCACTCCTGGGCACCCCCAAGGTGAAGCCAGGCATCCCCAGCGCTGTTGGGGCCGTTGTGGAGATTAAGCAAGCTATTGCCCAGCGTTGCAGAGTGGGACCCATGATTAGAGTAGGCACCGAGGCGAGAATTATCAGGTCCGAGGAAATTGAGCCCAAGACCCGCCGAGGCGGGAATTGAACCCTGGTCCCGGGCCAGATGTCTGCATCAGGATCTGCCGCTCTAACCATTGTGCCACACTTCTCCACGTGGAGAAGTCAGTGCAGCAGCCCACCCAGACCATCCACTACCTCGGCTCCGTTCTAGACACAAGCGCGGGAAGAGCGTATCCTTCGGAGGAGAGACTGTCTTCGATGAGACAGAAGTGCAGGCTTCTGCTCCAGGTGCAGAATCCGGCAGTCCGGCAGGCGGCATCCCTGCTAGGATCCATGGCATCCTGCATCTTTCTCATTCCCAACGCCAGGCTGAGGATGCAGCCTTTGCAGCAGACTCTGGAGGACCAGTGGGATCAGTCAACAGGTCGCTGAGAAGATCAGATATGTCTCTCCCAGGCGGCGAGATCCTCCCTCACATGGTGGACTGGAATCTGATGGTGGGAGTCCCTTTTCACCAGCCACTTCCAGTGCAATCGGTGGTGACAGATGCGTCTCTGCAAGGCTGGGGGGCACACATGGGGTGCCTTCAGATACAAGGACGGTGGTCGGCGAAGCAACAGACCTACCACATAAATATGCTGGAGCTACGAGCAGTCCACCTTGCTCTGAAAGCTTTCCTACCGGCAATCGAGTCCGACTCGGTCCTGGTCCAGACTGACAACACGACGAACATGTTCTACCTAAACAAACCTGGTGGAACTCGGTCGCGTCCTCTTTCCCTGGAGTCACAGGCGATCTGGCACTGGCTTCTCGCCCGGAACCTCTCGGTGGTGGCAGTACACCTTCCAGGAGAGCTAAATGTCAAGGCAGACGCACTCAGCAGGCACTTCGAAGATCAGCCAGACTGGGTACTACACGAGGAAGTGGTGGCAGACATTTTCCATCGTTGGGGTCATCCGGAAATAGATCTATTCGCAGACGACGAAAACACAAAATGCCACGCCTTCGCGGCCGGATTCCACGGTCCAGGAACAAGGGGGAATGCGCTTTCGATGGACTGGTCAGGGACATTTGCCTACGCCTTTCCTCCTCTGCCCCTGATCCCGAAGGTGGTGTCCAAGCTACTCAGATCCAGCATGACGATGATTCTGATAGCTCCAGACTGGCCACGGTAGTGGTGGTCCCGGACCGTCTTCATCTGTCGGTACTTCCACACAGGAGACTACCTTGCAGGCCGGACCTGCTGACCAAGATGGGCGGGAGGATTCTTCATCCCAACCTTCCCTCACTGAACTTGACAGAATGGCTCCTGAGGTCCTGCAATACGGACATTTGAATCTGCCTCCTGATTGTATGCATATTTTGAAAGCAGCGAAAAGACCCTCCACAAGAGCGTCATATGCGTTTAAGTGGAAGAGGTTTTTTCTTTGGTGTAGAGAACGTCACCTTGATCCTACAAAGGGGCAGGAGGATGTCATTCTCCCTTACCTTCTCTACTTAGCAAGATCAGGTTTAAAGTATGCTTCTATCGGGGTGCATTTATCTGCCATTACGGCGTACAGGAAGTCTCCTAGTCAGCCCTCCTTGTTCCAAATGCAGGTGGTCAAGGACTTCTTACAGGAGTTGAAGAAAGTGTACCCCCCTGTTCGAAACCCTTCTCCTCCGTGGGAGTTGAACCTGGTGTTATCTAAATTGATGGGCCCACCTTTTGAGCCAATCCACAGAGCTTCTTTGCAGCATTTGTCTTGGAAGGCCGCTTTTCTGGTAGCCATTACATCAGCGCGCAGGGTAAGCAAGATCCAAGCGCTGTGTACCAATGAGCCTTACACTGTTTTTCACCATAATAGAGTAGTTTTAAGGGCGCATCCATCTTTTCTCCCTAAGGTGGTGTCTGATTTTCATATCAATCAGTCCATTTCCCTTCCATCTTTTTTCCCAAATCCAGTGACCCCGGCCGAGTGGTCGCTTCACTCCTTAGACCTCAAGAGGGTGCTTAAGTTCTACTTCGAAAGTACCAAGGGCATAAGGAAGACAGATCAGTTATTTGTCAACTATGGCGCCATGAGAACAGGCTTCCCAGCCGCTAAGAGATCCATTTCCAGATGGATTGTATCCTGCATTACCTTAGCTTACCAGCAGGCGAAAAGACCTTTACCGTTGCCTCCTAAGGCGCATTCCACTAGGGGGAAAGCAGCCAAAGTTGCTTTCTTACATGACGTCCCAATGTCAGAGATCTGCAAGGCTGCAACCTGGAAATCGATTCATACCTTTACGAGGCACTACTGCCTAGAATCTGATTCCAGGGCTGATGCTCAAGTAGGCCAAGCTTTCTTGAGGAATCTGTTTGGATAGTTTTTGCTCTATCCAAGCTTGGTTTTTTAAGCTTACTGATCATATTTCTGTGTTCTCCTTTGCCCGCAGGGAGATGAGGTGAGGCTCGCTATTCTATTCTAATGCTTATGACTATTGATGAGGATCCCCTGGAAGAGAAGGATTAGTTACATACCTGTAATCCTAGTTCTCTTCCAGGGGTATCCTCATCAGAGTCATAAGCAACCCTCCCGCCTCCCCGGGCAAAGGATATTTATATTTTGAAGATATTGTTAACTCTTTGTACCATGGCTTTTTCAGTCTCCGCAAAGAACAACTGACCTAACTGTCACCCCTGAGGCATGATGGGAAGGTGGGGGTCAGGTGTGCCTTAAAGGCACAGTGTCAGTTTATTGCTATGCAGCTACAGGTTAGCTTTTCAGTCTTGGTAGACTGGGTATTTGCAATGCAGCCTGGGAGCTTCCTATGCTTTCAGTGGGATATGAGAATTTCTACTGTTTGCTGAGCATTTGAACAGTTTCTAAACAATTTTTATTGTTGTTTCTCCTGTTTCTAATGCATGTTTTTCATGTAAAGTGGAAATTCCTTACAGCATGATTCAGCTCTGGTGTTTATTAGGCTGCAATTGTTTTTATATATATATATATATATATTCACTGAAAAAACCATAGGTTTCACACATGTTATAGTTAGCGGAAATTTTACTGATAAAAAACCAATGAAATTCCCCCGTTATAGTTAGTGCAGGCAACTATAACTCACGCGACCGCAATCCTCTGCTGATGCTAATACTGTATTTAGACACTTATTTGCCCATGTCTTCTTCCATACATTTTTAGCTATACATATATTACAAATATTTTTTTTTCATAAAGACACATATGTCATCAGCAGAAGATTGCGGTCGCGTGAGTTATAGTTGCCTGCACTAACTATAACGGGGGAATTTCATTGGTTTTTTATCAGTAAAATTTCCGCTAACTATAACATGTGTGAAACCTATGTTTTTTTCAGTGAATTTGCAAGGTTTTTTAAATGCTAATTCCTAACTATAACGTGTGTGAAACCTATGGTTTTTTCAGTGAATTTGTACGGTTTTTAAATGCTAAGTTACTTTACGCCATTCGTGGCGTGCGCGCCCACTTAACGCAGTTCGTTCCGTGCGCGCACGGTGCGCTTCGCGCACCGCGCGCCCACTTTACGCAGTTAGTGCCGTGCACGCACGGTGGGCACGCAGTGCGCTACGTGCACCGCGTGCCCACGTTACGCTAGATGGGCCATGTACGCACGATGCGCTTCGCGCACCGTGCGCACATGGAGGACATATGATGCACTTCGTTTTGAAAGGTAATATTTTAATTTTTTGTATATTTTATCAGCCATGCACAAATGGTGCCCTTCGGGCACCATTTGCACACGGGGTGGAGAGAGTGTGGATAATTTTTTTTTTTATTATTATTTTTTTAAATATTTCAGTTTATCTCAGGTGTTATAAGCCATGTACAATTGGTGCCCTTCGGGCACCAATTGCACACGGGGTGGAGAGAGTGTGGATAATTTTTTTTTTTTTTTAATTTTTTACCGTACGCGTAATCGGCAAAATTACCGAAAAAATAAAAATTCCGTTTTGGGCCTTGGGGGATCTTTGGGGACTCCCTCAACATGGCTATGTGTGTGGGAGCTGTCTAAACAGCCCCTTTACATGTTTTTGGGCTTTATATTTTAAAAATCACTCTCAGTGCGAGAGAGAAAATGGCGGCCGCCGCTTCCTGGTTTCGGACGATTCGAATGTTTACTTAGATCTAAGAGCCAATCAGAATCGCGCTCGCGCACGCCACCGTACGCGTACGGTAAGCGTACCGTAAGCGCACCGTAAGCTGGCTCAGATATATATATTGATTTAAAGGCTATTTTCTCAGAATCTACTGAACAGATTTACACCAAACCTACAAAAGGCACTTCCTTGACCTGAGGACTACCTCTCTGCCAAATTTCTAGTAATTCTGTTCAGCCGTTCGGGCTGTAGCCCTGTCTAAAGGTCCTATGGAAAAATGCATGGGAAAAACGCGTTTTGGGACCCCCCTTTTATCTCAGCCCCCGCTTGACGAATCCCCCCGAGACTTTCAGGGTAGGAGCGGAGCGTAGCGCCCCACCTATTTTGAAAAACTTGCGAGGATTCGTCGACCGGCGCCAAAGTTATTCAAAATAGAATGTTGCGGATTTCCTATGGAAACGTGGTCCTAACTATAACTACCTACTGGCGACCACCAGTAGGTAATATATATATATATATATATATATATTCACTGAAAAAACCATAGGTTTCACACATGTTATAGTTAGCTGGTCATTTTACTCGTAAAAAAACAATGAAATTCCCCCGTTATAGTTAGTTCTGCTAACTATAACTCGCGCGCCCGCAATCCACTGCTGATGACGTCACATACTCACTGGATGATGTCATCAGTGATGTCATGAGTGATGTCACTGACCATGTCATGAGTGATGTAATATGTGACGTCATCAGCAGTGGATTGCGGGCGCGCGAGTTATAGTTAGCTGAACTAACTATAACGGGGGAATTTCATTGGTTTTTTACGAGTAAAATGACCAGTTAACTATAACATGTGTGAAACCTATGGTTTTTTCAGTGAATTTGCAAGGTTTTTTAAATGCTAATTCCTAACTATAACGTGTGTGAAACCTATGTTTTTTTCAGTGAATTTGCAAGGTGTTTTAAATGCTAATTCCTAACTATAACGTGTGTGAAACCTATGGTTTTTTCAGTGAATTTGCAAGGTTTTTTAAATGCTAATTTTTGTACTTTTTATTATTTTTTTTATATATTTGTTTTTCAAAAATTTCCCTATGTATACATTTATATATTATCTGTATCCTTTAATTTGGTGTGGCTTTTTTTTTTTTACTTTCAATTAGGATGAAGTACAACAACATAGTTAATATCTTCTATTAACTTATGTTCACTTCGTTTTTTTTTTATACATTCTTGGGGTGCGCGCTCGTAGCGCGCTCCTAGTACGTTTGCGTAAGTTTTTTGTGAATTTCGGCGTACGTTATTTACGTACGCAAACATACGTTTTCGTGCGCGTTCGGAGCGCGCACCCAGTACGCATGCGTACGTACGCATGCGTGCGTGTGTCGTACGTGCTCCACGCGGTACACTTCCGTATACGCGTAGAGTCCGCGCGCTGACGTTCGCGTATACGCGCGTGCCACGTATGCGCATTACGTACGTGAATAGTACGTAAGCGCATGCGCGATACGCGTTCGCGCATGCGTAATTGCACCGTGCGCGCTGGGAGCTTGCGCGGTGCGCGCACCTCGGGGTATGTGATGAATAAAACAACACTTTTAATTGGTTCTCATTACTTTCAGTTTCAGATTGTATCAACACCACACCCAATCCCCTCATAGCAAGTCATGTGTTCAAGAATCATCACTTTTGATTGGTTTGAAGTACTTTCAGTTCCAGATTCTTCCAACACCACTCCCACTTTCCTCATTATTAGTTCTGATTCCCTTGGAGAAGGAGCTAATCTGTTGTTGAGAGACAATGGCTGAGCAGCATCCATCTTCAGAGAGTGATGAGGACACTTGAGAGACAGAGGAACAGGAAGCAGAAAGACAGCTTTATATGGCAGTTTTTCACTTTTCCAGAGGGACAAAAAAAGGTAAATGCACCTAAAGTTACTTGTGTACTTTGTCAAAAAGTCTTGTCACGTGGGAATCCTAACAAGAAGTATTCTTTTAGTATTCACACTATGTTGAGGCATGTTGACAAAATGCATCCAGTGACTTTTCGTCGAGCTTCTGGAGCAAACCCTCCACCTGCTCAGCCGACGACATCTGCAGCAGCTCAGCCGAGCACATCTTCGGCAGCTCAGGCTAGCACTTCTACTGCGATGGTGCCTTCACCTTTTTCTACACCTCTTGTTGGACCACCTTGTTTGGCTAGGTTGTCTACACGGTGCACTGATTGCGGTAGTCTTATTTCTGTGGGGGAGACCAGTCTTGATCTCCTTCAGCGAAAATTTGATGCGCATCATTGCTCTAGGCCAGCGGTACTCAAAGTACGGCCCGCGGGCCAGTTGCGGCCCGCCAGCCCTTTCCATGCGGCCCTCGTGTAAAACAACAGACAGTTGGGAATCAACTGCAATTCCGCCTGTTGTTGTTCCTCGGGGGCCGCATTCACTGGGTAAGGGATGAAAGAAGCATGCGCAAAACCAGTGCCTCGCAAGCAGAGGCGCAACTAGAGCCAAATTTCGGCGGGGGGGGCTTAGAAAAATTTCTTAGAAGGGGTGAAACAACAGCGAGGCCTCATTAACATGCAAATGGTCTTTTAAAGACCTGTGAAGTGCTCGGGCACGGCTTTGTGTCTGCCCGGGAAGCGGTCTCATCCCGGGCTGCCACACACGACGGGGGGGGGGGCTGAAGCCCTGTGAGTCCAATGGGTGTTGCGCGCCTGCATAGAGGATAGTGGTGCAGAATGCAGCAGTTTAGAGCTAACGGGGATAAAAACCTGGTTTACGTGATGCTTCCAATTTTTGTAGAACATTAAAATACCGACCATACCAGTGTAAACACAGCAAGGTAGCAAAGTTACAAGCAGCCAAATACACAGTCCATACACTGATGTGTCAGACCAGTGCCTGACTGTCCTATAGGTCGGCCCGACTCTGCTGTGTGAATACGGTAAATGAATGGAAGGATAAAGAATGGAGTGCGGTTTAACAAGTGGGCGCACACTGCTAACGATCTCCCACCCAGTCTTGTGTTTACCTGCTGAAAGGACCTCTAACTCCAGCCGCCATGTGGGAATGCTCACACTGTAGTGTGGAAGGCAGGGATCGTCCTAAATCCGATGGAATGCAGAAATCGTGACGCAAACAAACATCGGGGTAGGCATTGTAGTTTCTCCGGCGCCATGGACCACACTGAGCCAAACAAACAGAGAGAAGCAAACACGGGAGCCTCGTTTTTTAGTCTCCACCCAGCATGCATCCCTCCATTTCTGGTGCACCAGCAATTGGGGTGTTTTGTGTCTGTGAAGGGCCGCATTGTCTTTATTAGCACTGGTTTACAGCTATGCTGGCGACTACCAGGTGGAAAGCTGTGAACTGAAAAAGAACCAAGAGTGCTGACACCAACTCTTGCCAACGTGGAACAGGCTGACGTCACCACGTGGTGATCATATGGCAGACATGGAATTTGGAGGGGGGGAGACAAGATGGCCGAGGGAACCTCCTCTGCCAGGCACCATTCTCATGAAAGATGAATTGGGTGGAACTGTACGAACCTTATAGTGTTGAAAATGCTGGTCTTAATTAAAAAGGCACTGTTTGCGCTTACAAAACGGTTGCATCTGGTCCATTTCCTTACAGTCTGCTCTAAACAAACTCACTAAGACAAAACACAGATTTCTACCCCACCTCCTCCAGGAAAACTAGTCACTTGAGTCTACCGGCCGCCATGCCTCCATCAGTCACTGGTGCCTTGATAACTTGACCGAGCAGCCATCTTTCTCTAGCACCTGCCCAGGATCCACCGGTCTTCTGCCAGGTCCTGTACCCACCAACCAGTTTGTTTCCTCTCCTGGGCCTGCTGTCTCACCTTCTTTCCCCTGATCTCTATTGCTGCCACACAGGTGGTTAAATGATTGTAAATAGATATTCCTTCTTGCCACATACTGCTCCAAGCACAGATGTGAATAAACATGAGAAATGAAGCATAGTTTAATTGTCCACTGATGTTGCTGGACTGTGCTTGTTTTCCATTTTACAAAAATAAATGACAGTAAAATATTTTTAAAGTACGTTTGGCCCATATTCAGGGAGCTTGTATTTTTGGGCTGGCAACTGCCAAAGATCACCGATGATGCCAAAAATCAGCACACAGAATCTAATCTTCAACCAGTTACCACTGACAGGTCAGCATGGCCTGTAGAACTTGGCGGGTTTTAGAATGGGTGCATGTTTAATTTTCGTCACAAGGACAAGGAGTTCTCAGACAGAGAGCGGCAGGGAGATGTAGAAGACGGAGGGAGAGGGAGGGAGGGAGACAGGGAGCGAGACAGAGGGGGGGAGACAGAGAGAGGGAACAGAGGGAGAGAGAGGGAGGGAGACCGCTAGAGGGAGGGAGACAGAGAGAGAGAGAGAGAGAGAGAGAGAGAGAGAGACTGAGAGGGAGGGAGACAGAGGGAGGGAGACAGAGGGGGAGGGAGACAGAGGGGGAGGGAGACAGAGGTACACAGAGGGAGACAGCGAGACAGAATGAGGGAGACAGGGAGAGAGAGAGGGAGACAGGGAGAGAGAGAGAGGGAGACAGGGAGAGAGAGAGGGAGAGAGAGAGGGAGACAGGGAGAGAGAGGGAGACAGGGAGAGAGAGAGGGAGACATGGAGAGAGTGTTCAACCTCATGGTCAGTTTTTTTTGTTGCTCTAGCCCCGACCCCCTCCACCACTGACCCCGCCCACACCGGTGCGGCCCTCGGCCACAAACCACACTGTAAATTTGGCCCCCGAGAGAAAGTCTGTGAGTACCCCTGCTCTAGGCCATAGATGTTTTTTCTTTTTTTCATTTTTCTCTTCCTGTTTCCCTACATTAACTCAAGGGCTCTTTTCAGAGCCACCTAAAAACTAAACCCAAAAATATTTTTGGGGGATTTTTTTTTTACTTTTTTTTTTTTGGGGGTGCGCGCACTCTGCGCGCACCCAAGGAGGTTTTTTTAAAAAAAATTATTTTTTTTAATTTTAATGAACAAAGAGAGGTGAAGAAAAGGAATCATGAAAAGGAAGGATTAAAAATACAAATATTTTTTAGTTATCTTATTTAAAAAAAACTTATTTTGATAAAAAACATTTTTAATAATTTGCAAGGAAACAGAATTTCAATTTTTAATTTTTCTTTCAAGTTCTGAAAAAAAAGAAAAAAAATATTAATATTCAATCATACATTTTATAAAGCAGTACATGTTTTTACATATTTACAAAGCAATATTTTGCCCTTTTTTGGCTGTTTTCAGAATTTTTTAATTTTCACTTAAAAATAGTGAAAACAATTTTATTCATCATTTAACAGCGGGCAAAAAAAAACCAATCAGAAAGATTGTTTAAAAAAGCCCCAAAACTATCCACACTAAAATATACCTTGTTACAAATATTACATATATATTACAAATACCTTTCTAGATGAATAACATTTTTTTAGATATTCCGTCTTTAAACCTTGTTGCAAAAGCACATATGGCAAAATAATATCTATCAAAGAAGTCCACAATTGTTTTTATTACTTTTCCTTTAGGCCAAATAGTAATTTCAAAATCCTTTTATTACTTTTCCTTTAGTCCAAATAGTAATTTCAAAATCCTTTTTAAGTGATATCTTCAATTATAATCCTTTAAAATTTCAAAAAATGCTTTCTTCAGATGCAGTTTTTATTTTTTTAAATTTAGGTTTCAGAAAAATTAAGTAAGAATTGGGTAAATCATAAGGCAAACGTTGTTTGAAAATCAATTGGGAATCATTACACAATGTCCAGCCTTTTTCACATTTAACCCCTTCAGTGCCCATGACGAGCTGGACTCGTCATGGGCCGCGGTGGCGCTGTGCCCATGACGAGTCCAGCTCGTCATAGACCCCGCCCGCTAATGCAACGGCCGGCACTGGGCGGGGAAAGGGGCGGGCACTGAAGGGGTTAAGATAAACTGTGTAATGTCCCGAAGTTACAGTAGGTCCTTCATGAAAAATTATTGCAACTGTAACAAAAGTTTTGCCAGAAATTGATAATTGTTGTCCTATAAACTTCTTTATTAAAGTATCCAATTTAGAACCATCAGCTCTACAACGTTGCATCATTAAAATAACATACTGACCGTATTTCTGTAAAAATAACGTGGAAAACATGTCAGATTTACATTCAGAACATTCCATGTTATGATTGGCATCTTTAACTAATTTACTAAAAGTCACTGATTTACTTTGTGGTAATGGTAAATATATGAACCTTTCAGAATCAACATTACTACTGCATGTGTTCATACAGTTTTCACAGCAATGTTCCCATTTATAAGAGATACCAAATAAGTTTTCTACTTCTACTCCTTCATCTTCAAGTACCATCAGCATATATATTAAGAATTCTTGTGCATCTTGCTGGACATTTTGACTAAACTGTGTACTTCCTGAACATACATCTAAAAGATTTCTAACATCAGAAGCACTTTCTATTTTAGTTTTATCATTACTCAGCTTCTCATAGAGGAGACTCCGCAAAGAACAGAATCTTTTTTCATGATTTAGTATTATCTGCTCTTGCAAAAAATCAAGATAAAATACAACATTCAGCACTACATTTGCGTAGCAGTTGACACCAGAGCTATTTTCAAAATGACAACCAACAACCTCTTCCACACTGTCCTTTTTCTTTTTGCTTGCAGTCTCATTACTCTCTTTTTGTTTTCTCTTCTGTACATCCTCATTACAGATATTCTCAAATCTCCTTTTCCGACAAACAACACGTTTTTCAAACACAGGATACTGACCTAAATGAGGAGCATAGCTCCTTCTTAATCTATTATACTCCTTTATACAGTTTGCATCAGCACTTACTTTTGAATCATCAAAGTCTATCATGAATAACCCAGATAATGTTTTCACGCGTGACAAAGCAACATATGCCATACCTTCTTTAAACACAGTAGATCCAATGTTTACAAAAGCACTGTCAACAGTTAATCCTTGAGATTTGTGAATAGTTACAGCATATGCTAGAGAAAACGGAAACTGCTTCCTACGCACAGATAAGTCTTTCACAAGCAAGAAACGAACTGAACAACGACAAATGTCTTTAACCTCTTGTATCTGATCAAATTTTATTTTTAAACATTCAATTCCAACTTTTTTCTGGTAATTAATAAAACCCACAACTCTTCCCATAGCTCCATTCACTAAACCTTTCTCTACATCCAAATTACGTCTTAAAATTACTCTACAGTTCATACACACATAAAGATTCTTTTCCAAACCAGCTGTTTTTTAAATGTTTTTCTCCAGAGAATCCAATTTAGTACCCAATTTGCCTGTCAATATAACAGTTATTCGTTCCTGTTCTATTTTATCCACAGCTTCCAGTTTTATGATCTCTTCATTTTCCAATTTCAAAAGTTCTTCATTGAATACAGAGCATTCATGTAGTGTTGGCATTAAGCAGATTACAGTATTTTTTTCCGCAATTTCCTTGTATATTTCCTCTGGAACTATTTGTTCTGTTGGAAACAAATTACTCAGCAATCGACTCTGTAATGCTTTTCTGCCATGTTCTGTGAGTAGTCCAATTCTTATATCTTTCAGAATACTTGCATAGTCCTCATCATTGGCTTGCCTCATATTGGTAATGAGTTCCTTATACTCAAAATATGTCCAAATATTTACATTGCCTATACTTCCTAATGACTTTTTCGTGTCTTCATGTGTAAGAGTATGGAATACCGGTTGTCCTTTAACTGGAGTAAGTTGCAAAAGATCTCCAAAAACTATGACGTGTTTTCCTCCAAATAGGACGTCAAAGTCTGTCTTCAGAATTTGCTGCATTCTTAAATGCACAAAGGCAAGCATTAAGTTTGATACCATGCTTACCTCATCAATAATGAGTACTTTCATTTTCTTCAATACTCTTGAAACTTCCAAGCATGCTTCTCCTGCTAGTTTGTGGTACTGTATTTTGTTCTCATGCTCTACTGGTAACATTAGCAAACGATGTAAGGTAACTCCTTTGATGTTATACGCTGCTAACCCAGTTGGAGCAGTAACAACACAAGACAAAATGGATTCCATTTTCTTCTGTAGGTAGCTTCTAATTACGTTAATTAAGAAACTTTTTCCAGTTCCTGCTTGTCCACTTACATACATTTTCATTGGTTCAAAAGATGTACATGAGCACTCTTTATTTTCATGTAGTAATCCGTGATCAATTTTTTGTCTGACTTCTTCAGAAATTTGTTTTTGTTCTTCATTCAGTTGCTCCTCCAAATATGTTAAGTCTACTAATTCTTCTTGAGATTGATTCATAGCTGTTTCCACTTCGTTCATAGCTATTGCTGCTTCATTTTCGATGATCGGTTGTCCTAGAGGATCTTGACTGAATGTCCCAGAACTTTGACTGTCTTGAGAACTGTCTCTAGCTACTTCAGCTGCAATTGTTGCTTCTTGTTCAATTTCTTCATTTAACATTTGAACATAAGTTGTGAAAGTACTACATTCGATGCTGTCTTTCCTAGCATTGAAGGAATCTTCATAGCTCTGAAATTCTCCAAGAAGTTCGTCCTCTGAACGCCATGGTTTAAACAGCTGCAAAAGTGCCAAGTAGTAAAATTCCTTTTTATCAGGAGTGTCGCAACTCAGCTTCCGGTGATTTATCAAACTTCCTTTTGTTTGCTTCACCAAACATCCTTCCTCACCAATGACTTTATATTTTCCATTGTTGATATCTTCTGTGACATTCCGTTTAAACATAAAGTTCTGCAGCACTTCATAGAGACACATGTTCTCAAGGTGATGACTTCTTTGTGGATAATATGTGTCCAACATGTTTGCTCTTAAAATGTCTGTACTTTCTGGTTCGAACTCTGCTAAATATTCAATTTCTCGAATAGATTTCAGTACCCGATTTCGCATTCCTGCAAGACCTAAACTTGCCCAAATTATTCTTCTGGATTTCGAGTAAAGACTTGCAGATGATAACCTATCTGAACATTCGTAGGATCCAATTTCTCGATGCGATAACATCTTTAAACTGAACCTGTATAGCTTCTTACTGACAGTCTTCTCATGAGAAATCTCTTCCCACATTTCCTTCAATTCTGTTTTCTCAGATTTAGTGATGTATGATGTGACATACCGAGCAACAGCAATAGAATTGTCTGCCACATACTGAATATCCATGTTAGCATTCCACATGGATAAAATGACTGGGTTGTAGTCATTTATGTATTTCGACTCTTCTTTTCTTCTTAGGTTATAGGTATTTTTTGGCGATTTTCTTGTAATAGTATGTCGCACAGCTGACATAAAACTGTTTACCCTTCCTTTTGAAATGACAGGTCTTGGAAATCCAAATCGACATTTTGTGTAGAATTTTTCTTTGCTCTTGTACTTTCTTCGACAGTATTTTCCACACCGATGATTTTGAAAACTTAGAACTTGCTCTTTTAACTTTTTCTCTTGTGTGCTTTTAGGTATAGCACATGTTGCATATTCTTCAATAAAACTTAAAACTGCTTCATCTGCATCTGTTCCAAATTTTGGGGCATCCTTGATCCACAACAGCATATGAATATGAGGAGCACCTCTTGCTTGGTACTCTTTTCTCCAAAAGAAATCCATAACTTCTCCAGGAGGTGGATTTTTTTTATTGCAGATGAAGGACATCATAGCCTCAAATCTGTGATTGAAATATCTGCAAACATTAACCGGATCCAATGAGCACAATTCTCCTGCTGTCTTGTATTGGATGTTTTTAATGTTAGAATTTGCCTCTCGTAGAAAATCCAGTAAATCATCCCAAGCATACTCGGCACAGCTTAGGGTAAGAAACCATGTTGGAGTTCCTAAATTCCGTAACATGCATTTTAATTCTCCATGGCGTCGGTACCAATATTCATTCGTCCCACGCTGACAAGCCATCAGATTGATCAATTGTGTTTCCAAATGATCATCTCGGTGCTGCACTTTGTCCATAAAATCCTTAGCAGACACATTATGTAGATGTACTCCACTTTTTAAAATGTGATTTACTGCATAAGATAGTGCAGACAAGTCGCTTTCAAATAAAAGATGAAACAAATAAGGAATACTTTGACGAAATCTTGAATCTTCTGCATATAATCTTGTAGTCCGATACTCAGAAGCTGGAATCTGTTCTGGGCGATCATCGTATCGTCCACCTTTTCCTGTAGGAAACAGCTGGGGAAAACATCGAGCTTCCAAGCTCTTCTCCCATACACTAACGGGAGTTCTTTTTGCTTTCTTCATCTGAAACAGATCAATAGTGTCTCCCATAACTTCTTTAGAATGAAGAGGATGTATGCTAAAATGTTCATAAATTTCTTCTTCTTTTGACTTGTCCACTTTTTCAATTTGCCCAGTTGGTGTTTCTGTGTCTTCTAGTATTTCTTCTTCATCTTCATCCATATAAATTGATTCATACCATTTATTATTCCTTTTCAAATATAAATTTGCTCTTTGTACATTCCGCACATCTACCAGCTCCTGCCAAATCTTCTTATTCTTTGTAGGTACACCATTAACCAGAATAACTAATGGTTCAGTTTCCAAACTATCTACATCAATAGTTTCCATATTTTTTTTCAAATCCAATGGCAAATACACCACTCTTCCTTTTAAACCTCTCAGTAAATCTGAAGGAGGTAATTTACCAGTTTTGGGCTCCATACGTACTATGGTCTGGAACGGATGAACACATTGAATGAGTATAGACTCATATGTATTTAAATCAGAAAGTTCGGCAGGAATAGCATCCAATTCTAAATTATTATGTACAGCTCTGGTCGGCATTCTATTTTCTTCTAACTTATTATAACAGTATTTACAAATACGCTGATCTTCACCCAATTCATAACAATTTTCCAGAAATATATATGTTACAAAATCCTTCCACTTATAATTATCTTCATTTTCACTTTTTTTATACAGATCAACATTCCTTGTTTGAATTTTGTAATGGCTTCTCCGGCAACAAATACAAGTAATATTTGGTCTTTCATTGGAGATGATAGTAAATTTTGTCATTTCATCTTCAAAATTTTTAGTAACAGTGAGTTCTACATTCTCTTCCACATTTTCCTCATTAACTGTGTCCTTTTCTGCACTTTCTTGTTCTGGACCGAAGTAACAAAACTGAATCTCATCAGTAACCTTCACTACATCTGATACAGATCCACGGAACAGAGCATTATTTAACTCATTTAACTTTACTGCTGGACTTTTAGCAAAATACAATGTTCTCACAAACTTTCTCATTTCAGTATGATGAACAGCCAGCATCCTAAAATGGTGAAACACACTTTGACACACTTTCCTAGATAGACAAGCCAGAGAATGTCCTTGCAAACCAGTATTCTCTCTCACTCTGCATGGATCTAGTCTTTGAAGCACCTTAATCTTCTGTTTTACACTCTTTTTACTAAATTCTCTTAGAAACTCACGTAATTTATCAATAGATTCCTGACGCACAGTACAAATACTACTACAATTCCAAGTGTACACTGGGGCTTTTGGACGTCTCCCCATAGCCTCAGCAGCCATCACTTCTTCCTCATTTCTTGGAACCATTTTCTCCTTTTCCATCACACAACCATCTCTAACTTCATATGCTCTACCATTGGTGTCAACTGCATGCAACAAGCTATTACTTTGAAGATAACTCTATTCATTAAAAAATGGTTCAGTACTTGATCTGTGCTTCCATTCTCCCAAGAACACTTTACAAAAGTTACTTTTTTTCACTTCTCTTTTCCTTTTGCTTTGTGACTTCATTGCATTGACTAATTAATCTAATCTACGCATCCTATTCAAAATTAAAATAAAAAGTTTTCTTTTTATTTCCAAAGCCTTACTTACAATATTTTCTATAATTTTTTTTTTCTTAATAAATTTTGTTTTTTTCTTATATTTTTTCACATCCTTTAGCAAATTTAACATCACTCTTCTCTGAAACATTTTTCGACTAATGTTTTTAAAATCTAATTTTCGTGTTAAATCACTTTTACTTACTTCTGATTGTACATTAGCTTTTGTTTTTTGCTGTTAACTCTGTTGTTGCTTTGTACCTAAAACACTGTTTGTTTTACATTTATTTTTTCCATTTTTTTGTTTTTTGAAGATCTTTTTTAAGAAATCTCTACTCTGCTTACCAGTAGACTTTTTCTTTTTGCCATCACCAGCTTTTCCTCCTATTTCTTTTTTTCCAGTTTTGTCCAGATATAGTTGTTGTTGTTTTTCTTTCCTCTTTCTTGTCCTTAAAGGCATTTTTTTATTTTTTCACTGTTGCTCAGCAATACCTGCAAGAAACTGTAAAAAAAATACCTTTTTGTAATTATAATTCATTTAATTTTTTTTTTAGCTTTTCAATAATTTAAAATGTTTTAGCTTTTGCCTCTCATTTGCGTTTTAGTGTTTTCTGCTGAGTGCTAACCACCACATTTGAAGAAAACAAGCTGTCCCTTTCCTGCAAGTGCATGTTTTACAGAACAACTGCAACACAAATTACATCTCTGGCCACAATTCCTGTGCGCACACAGCCTCATGGTGTGATTCTTAGCAGAAAACAGAATTTGATTGGCAATTTCAAAGCACATTTACTACTGTGGTAGAGCAAGTGATAATTACTGTTACAGCCTGACACATTTTCCTTGTAGATTGCAGAGGCAGAAAAGAGCACATGTCCTTACTGCTTTTTCATACCATGAGCATGTGCAACCTGGGTGAGTGACTACACTAGAGCAAAGGAAATGAGCCTTGGTGACGTTGAATGTGTTTGCGTTACACAGTGCTATCTGAAACAGCACACAGAGCTGAGTAGTACGCATGGGAGTGTTGGAGAAGCTGCTGCGTGTGTGCCAAGAGTTTGTTTCTGGAGACTGTGTATTGTCTGGTGCAAGACAGATGAGCAAAGAGACTTCCAAAACTGCATGAAGACTGCTGGGATGTATGTAACAGTGCATGTGTGCTAAGGGTTATTTTCAGTTTTGAACATATGGCAACTACCTGTGCCTTTGCTATTTTGAAAGGGAAATCTACCCTGTTGGTTTCAAATGTTTTAGCTTTTGCCTCTCATTTGCGATTTAGTGTTTTCTGCTGAGTGCTAACCACCACATTTGAAGAAAACAAGCTGTCCCTTTCCTGCAAGTGCATGTTTTACAAAACAACTGCAACACAAATTACATCTCTGGCCACAATTCCTGTGCGCACACAGCCTTATGGTGTGATTCTAAGCAGAAAACAGAATTTGATTGGCAATTTCAAAGCACATTTACTACTGTGGTAGAGCAAGTGATAATTACTGTTACAGCCTGACACTTTTTCCTTGTAGATTACAGAGGCAGAAAAGAGCACATGTCCTTACTGCTTTTTCATACCATGAGCATGTGCAACCTGGGTGAGTGAGTGACTACACTAGAGCAAAGGAAATGAGCCTTGGTGACGTTGAATGCGTTTGCGTTACACAGTGCTATCTGAAACAGCACACAGAGCTGAGTACTACGCATGGGAGTGTTGGAGAAGCTGCTGCGTGTGTGCCATGAGTGTGTTTCTGGAGACTGTGTATTGTCTGGTGCAAGACAGATGAGCAAAGAGACTTCCAAAACTGCACGAAGACTGCTGGGATGTATGTAACAGTGCATGTGTGCTAAGGGTTATTTTCAGTTTTGAACATATGGCAACTACCTGTGCCTTTGCTATTTTGAAAGGGAAATCTACCCTGTTGGTTTCAAATGTTTTAGCTTTTGCCTCTCATTTGCGTTTTAGTGTTTTCTGCTGAGTGCTAACCACCACATTTGAAGAAAACAAGCTGTCCCTTTCCTGCAAGTGCATGTTTTACAGAACAACTGCAACACAAATTACATCTCTGGCCACAATTCCTGTGCGCACACAGCCTTATGGTGTGATTCTAAGCAGAAAACAGAATTTGATTGGCAATTTCAAAGCACATTTACTACTGTGGTAGAGCAAGTGATAATTACTGTTACAGCCTGACACATTTTCCTTGTAGATTACAGAGGCAGAAAAGAGCACATGTCCTTACTGCTTTTTCATACCATGAGCATGTGCAACCTGGGTGAGTGACTACACTAGAGCAAAGGAAATGAGCCCTGGTGACGTTGAATGTGTTTGCGTTACACAGTGCTATCTGAAACAGCACACAGAGCTGAGTACTACGCATGGGAGTGTTGGAGAAGCTGCTGCGTTTGTGCCAAGAGTGTGTTTCTGGAGACTGTGTATTGTCTGGTGCAAGACAGATGAGCAAAGAGACTTCCAAAACTGCATGAAGACTGCTGGGATGTATGTAACAGTGCATGTGTGCTAAGGGTTATTTTCAGTTTTGAACATATGACAACTACCTGTGCCTTTGCTATTTTGAAAGGGAAATCTACCCTGTTGGTTTCAAATGTTTTAGCTTTTGCCTCTCATTTGCGTTTTAGTGTTTTCTGCTGAGTGCTAACCACCACATTTGAAGAAAACAAGCTGTCCCTTTCCTGCAGGTGCATGTTTTACAGAACAACTGCAACACAAATTACATCTCTGGCCACAATTCCTGTGCGCACACAGCCTTATGGTGTGATTCTAAGCAGAAAACAGAATTTGATTGGCAATTTCAAAGCACATTTACTACTGTGGTAGAGCAAGTGATAATTACTGTTACAGCCTGACACATTTTCCTTGTAGATTAGAGGCAGAAAAGAGCACATGTCCTTACTGCTTTTTCATACCATGAGCATGTGCAACCTGGGGGAGTGACTACACTAGAGCAAAGGAAATGAGCCTTGGTGACGTTGAATGTGTTTGCGTTACACAGTGCTATCTGAAACAGCACACAGATCTGAATACTACGCATGGGAGTGTTGGAGAAGCTGCTGCGTGTGTGCCAAGAGTGTGTTTCTGGAGACTGTGTATTGTCTGGTGCAAGACAGGTGAGCAAAGAGACTTCCTAAACTGCATGAAGACTGCAGGGATGTATGTAACAGTGCATGTGTGCTAAGGGTTATTTTCAGTTTTGAACATATGGCAACTACCTGTGCCTTTGCTATTTTGAAAGGGAAATCTACCCTGTTGGTTTCAAATGTTTTAGCTTTTGCCTCTCATTTGCGATTTAGTGATTTCTGAGTGCTAACCACCACATTTGAAGAAAACAAGCTTTTCCTTTCCTGCAAGTGCATGTTTTACAGAACAACTGCAACACAAATTACATCTCTGGCCACAATTTTCTGTGCGCACACAGCCTAATGGTGTGATTCTAAGCAGAAAACAGAATTTGATTGGCAATTTCAAAGCACATTTAATACTGTGGTAGAGCAAGTGATAATTACTGTTACAGCCTGACATCCTTGTAGATTACAGAGGCAGAAAAGAGCACATGTCCTAACAGCCATGTGTGGTAAGGGTTAATTTGTTTTTTGAAAACAGACTGCCCCTTTCCTGGGTCTGCAATTCTTACAGAACAACAACTTATCAAATTAAATCTCAGACAACAATTCCTATATGCACACACTCATGCTGTGTTTGTAGGCACAAAACACAGGCTGCCCCTTTCCTGGGACTGCAATTCTTACAGAACTAATGCTAATTTCAAATGTGTTGCCATTTTCCTCTCTTTTCTTTCAAAGTGATTTCTGCTAAATCCTAACCATCACAATTAAAAAGAAGCTGTCCTTTTCTTTCAACTGCAAGTCTTACTTTTCAACAGCAACACAAATTAAATCTCTGTCAACAATTCTTCTCTGCACACAGACCCATGGTTTGATGGTAGGCACAAAACAGTATTCCTCATTGTTACCAGTACACATTAATTTATGGTGAAAACATACTCCATAATATCTTACAAGTTCAAGACAGTTAAATATCTCCCAAACCTCAAAATGTAAAACATAACTTTTGAAGAAGATTCACAATTCTAATATTTATCTCAAAAATCACCACATACTTTCCCTCTCAAACTCATAACTCACCTTTAAAATTAGTTAGTTGTTTAAGAAATGTGCCACTCAAACAGCAGACTATCAGAGTCAGAATATCAGAGCTCTACACCTCTCTCCTCTCTCCAGAACCAGTAAATGGCAATTTTTCCCTCTTTTTTTTCACACATATACATGTTAATTTCAAATCTCAGTGCTTCCCACTTTTTTTCAAATGAAATCACACATTTCTATTGGTTGAAAACTTCAACCCCTTTCCAAATGTACCCTTCCCCCAACTTGACTTCTGCCTGCTACCATAGCAACAGCTCATGGAACACTGCTGTGAGGAGAGAGGTCAGAAGTTCAGCACACAATGTTTCAAATCCAAAGAGCAAGAGTAGTTCACCTGTCCAACCTAACAGCAAATCCAATCTAATCTTCTGTGGGAACACAATTTTCTGAACCAATACAAAACATGCTTCTAAAAATATACAAATACAGCCTACTTTTTTCTGTTAAAAGATTTGAATCAGCCAATGTGTTCTTTTTATGTTAAAATATGTATGCCTCCATTTTACAACGGTCTTTCATTTCATATTGCCTTTCTACTGAAAGGCACCTCCTGAGTGCATCCAGATCTCCTTGAAAGATGTTCACAGTGTGGATTGTAGGTCACAGCTATGTCTTCTGGAGTGAAACGTTTTCAGAAAAAAGAGGTATGGTGAGAGACCTTGCTTTGCCAAATGTAGACATTAAATGGATTGGTCAGAGAGGGTTAAAGTGGCACCAATTAATGCCTTTGGTGAAAACCTTTCTACATCTCCCGCAGCCTAACCTTTTTATTGTGCACTGTGGTGGTAATGACCTAGGCACTCTAACTGGGGTAGGTCACGAAATGCTTATTAAGGACACCTTTGTGCAATTGATGTCGCTTTTTCCACAAACTGCCTTTGTATATTCTAATATATGCCAAAGGCAAAAGTGGAACTGGTCCAACCAATTTTGTCCACAGATTGACAAAGCAAGGAAGCACGTCAACAAATCTATTTCTGCTTTCCTCAGAGACTATGGTATGGGTTCTATATACCACAACAACTTGCGTTACAACATGCAAGACATTTATAGAGGAGATGGTGTACACTTTACTGATGAAGGCAACAGAGTCTTCCTCTTGAACTTTAGACTCTGCATCGGTACTTACTTGTAGGTACCAAAAAACACACAATAAACACAAGGGCTCTTTTTAGAGCCACCTTATATCTAAACACTTAAATGCGATTTTTTTATTCTTTTTTTTAAAAAGTTTTTTTTCGGGTGCGCGCTGGGTCCGCGCACTCTGCGATATTTTTTTCAAAATATAATTTTTTTTTTTTGCCCTACAAGATCCTACTGTGACCCCCTTACAATGCCTAGTGGGTCAATATCTCCCCACTCTGCCCCCTTTTCACGTTCTCCCCCTTTGTTTCTCACCCCCTCTTTATGCGAGAGACAAAATGGCGGCCGCCGCTTCCTGATTTCCACTGATTAGAATGTTTACTTACTTCTTACAACCAATCAGAAGTGCGCTCGCGCACTGCCGAGTGCGCGCACCCAGCGCGTACGCTGCGCGCTTACAGATATATATATTGTTTTAAATGCTTTTTTCTCAGGAAATACTGAACAGATTTACACCAGACCTGCAAAAGGCACTTCATGGACCTTTTAGCTACCTCTCTGCCAAATTTCACATAATTATGTTAAGCCGTTCAGGCTGTAGCTGCGACTAAAGTCCCTATGGAAAAATCCATGGGGAAAACGTGTTTTGGGACCCCCCCTTTTTCTCAGCCCCCGCTTTACGAATCACCCCGAGACTTCCAGGGTAGGAGCTGAGCGGAGCGCCCCATTAGTTTTGAAAATTTCACGAAGATAAGTCAACCGGCGCCAAAGTTATTCAAAATAGAAATTTGAGATTTCCTATGGAAACTCGGTCCTAACTATAACTATCTACTGGCGACCGCCAGTAGATAATACAAATATATATATATATATATATATATATATATATATATATATATATATATATATATATATATATATATATATATTTCAAGAAACTCCGCTACTGTCTCTTCTTGACAACGGATACGGACCACAGTTTGGTGCAGCAGATATATTTATTTCAAAATCACCTTGCCGCCATGACACGGTAACGTGACATATCATTGGTTTATATAATACAAGTAACAGGCAAGCTGATTGGCATGTTTTGAGACAAGTAACATGGATAACAGACTACAAACAGCTAGTTCCTTAATCTTTTCGGGTTAACATTACGAGTAAAATACAAGTAAATTCAAATCCTTAAAACCACTTAAAATGTATATAAAAAAGATTTGGTTTAAATAACATAATTTTGGTTTCTGAAAGCAAGTTATTAATGTGAGTGGAACTGATGCTTGTGAATTTGTCTCATTACGCTTGACTGTACCTGTAAACCTAAGGTAGAAGTGCTAAAGTGCAAAAGTGCAAAGTGCCTGGGGAAATACACAGTTAAATAGTATCTAACAATCCTTTAACACTGTAAACAGTGTTAGTGCTGAAAAGACCCTTGTTCTGTGTATATAAGAGTCTTGCCGACGTTCCCCAATTCCCCTGATTGGTGCATAGTTTCTCAGTAAATAGTATGTAACTACGATAAACAGCATGAATGCCTATGTATAAAATGTAATGAGAAATAGCACATCAAAAGGAGCATAGAAAAGAGTATAAATATATATGTGTGTGTGCAAAAAACCCCTCACTGGAGCCCCAGTGATACCGTTTATGCATGACATATTCTCATGTCTGCTATAAACAAAACTTCGTTGCGTTTTTTGTAAAGTATTTTTTCAGTTTGTATGGTCAGCTCCTATTAGTAGACTAGGTAACATTGATGGCCTACAGAAGGTATTGTGGTCCACTCTAATCTCATTTATGCAAATATGTTAATCTATGTTGACAATTTGTGAAACGGCCTAATGGTGTTTTCCAGTGATAGTATTACTGTTAGAGATCTCAATATCACGTCCTATGAGGATGGATGTTTAAGCTTAATGTAAGATACAAAGAAACTTTTTAATTGAATACAGTAAAATGGATACTTGAGTTTGCAAATTACCGATGGGATTATGTACAGGTAAAAATAAGAATAAGTATTTGAAAATTCCATATGTATAGAAAATGATAGTAGTATTTACTTAAAACGCTTTTGGTTCTAAATTAGGTCCTTATTCATCTAAGTAAATAAATAGATAAATAGATAAATAAATAAATACCATGTTAAATATAAAATTTTATAAACGACTAAATATGATCTAAAATAGATATTATTAAGCTTTCATATTGTATTGTATGGTAAATAAATAGATACATATAAAAAGACCATATACACTTCTATAAATAGTAAAATAAATACATCTAAAATCCCATTTAAAAATTTTTGGTCCTAAACAAAGTGTATTTTCCCTATATATATATATATTACCTACTGGCAGTCACCAGTAGGTAGTTATAGTTAGGACCCTGTTTCCATAGGAAAACCGCAACATTCTATTTGGAATAACTTTGGCGCCGGTCGACGAATCCTCGAGAAATTTTCAAAACTAATGGGGCGCTACGCTCCGCTCCTACCCTGAAAGTCTCGGGGGGATTCGTCAAGCGGGGGCTGAGATAAAAGGGGGGTCCCAAAACGCATTTTTCCCATGCATTTTTCCATAGGACCTTTAGACACAGCTACAGCCCGAACGGCTGAACAGAGTTCCTTGAAATTTGGCAGAGAGGTAGTCTACAGGTCAAGGAAGTGCCTTTTGTAGGTTTGGTGTAAATCTGTTCAGTAGATTCTGAGAAAATAGCCTTTAAATCAATATATATATCTGAGCCAGCTTACGGTGCGCTTACGGTGCGCTTACCGTACGCGCACGCCGCCGTGCGCGAGCGCGATTCTGATTGGCTGTTAGATCTTAGTAAACATTCGAATCTGTCGAAACCAGGAAGCGGCGGCCGCCATTTTCTCTCTCGCAGTCTGAGAGGGGGTTAAAAAACAAAGGCCAAATACATGTAAAAGGGCTGTTTAGACAGCTCCTAAGCACCTAGCCATGTTGAGGGAGTCCTCAAAGATCCCCCATGGCCAAAAACGGAATTTTAATTTTTTCGATAATTTCGCCGATTACGCTTACCGTACGCGTACGGTAAAAAATAAAAAAATTAAAAAAAATATCCATACTCTCTCCACCCCGTGTACAAATGGTGCCCGTAGGGCAACATTTGTGCATGGCATATTACCCAATTGGGAAAAATTAAAATATTACCTTTCACAACGAAGCGCATCATATGTCCTCCATGTGCGCACGGTGCGCGATGCGCATCGTGCGTACATGGCCCATCTAGCGTAACGTGGGCACGCGGTGCGCGTAGCGCACTGCGTGCCCACCGTGCGTGCACGGCACTAACTGCGTAAAGTGGGCGCGCGGTGCGCGAAGCGCACCGCGTGCTCACTGTGCGCGCACGGTGCGCGAAGCGCACCGTGCGCGCACGGAACAAACTGCGTTAAGTGGGCGCGCACGCCACGAATGGCGTAAAGTAACTTAGCGTTTAAAAAACCGTACAAATTCACTGAAAAAACCATAGGTTTCACACACGTTATAGTTAGGAATTAGCATTTAAAAAACCTTGCAAATTCAGTGAAAAAACCATAGGTTTCACACATGTTATAGTTAGCTGGAAATTTTACTGATAAAAAACCAATGAAATTCCCCCGTTATAGTTAGTGCAGGCAACTATAACTCACGCGACCGCAATCTTCTGCTGATGCTAATACTGTATTTAGACACTTATTTGCCCATGTCTTCTTCCATTAAATTTTAGCTATACATATATTACAAATATTTTTTTTTCATAAAGACACATATGTCATCAGCAGAGGATTGCGGTCGCGTGAGTTATAGTTGCCTGCACTAACTATAACGGGGGAATTTCATTGGTTTTTTATCAGCAAAATTTCCAGCTAACTATAACATGTGTGAAACCTATGGTTTTTTCACTGAATTTGCAAGGTTTTTTAAATGCTAATTCCTAACTATAACGTGTGTGAAACCTATGGTTTTTTCAGTGAATATATATATATATATATATATATATATATATATATATATATATATATATATATATATATATATATATATATATAATCTACTGGCGGTCGCCAGTAGATAGTTATAGTTAGGATCGTGTTTCCATAGGAAATCTCAAAATTCTATTTTGAATAACTTTGGCGCCGGTTGACGAATCCTCGTGAAATTTTCAAAACTAATGGGGGGCTCCGTTCAGCTCCTACCCTGAAAGTCTCGGGGTGATTCGTCAAGTAGGGGCCGAGAAAAAAGGGGGGTCCCAAAACGTGTTTTCCCCATGCATTTTTCCATAGGACCTTTAGACACAGCTACAGCCCGAACGGCTGAACAGAATTACTTGAAATTTGGCAGAGAGGTAGCCATAAGGTCAAGGAAGTGCCTTTCGCAGGTGTGGTGTAAATCTGTTCAGTATTTCCTGAGAAAATAGCATTTAAAAGCATATCAATATCTATACGCGCGCAGGGTGCGCGCACTGTGCAAGCCCTGTGCGCGCACCCTGCCGTGCGCGAGCGTAATTCTGATTGGTTGTTAGATGTCAGTAAACATTCGAATCGGTCGAAATCAGGAAGTGTCGGCCGCCATTTTGTCTGTCACACTGAAAAGGAAAGGTGGAGAACGTGAATAGGGGGCAGGGTAGGGAGTTCTTGACCCCCTAGCCATTGTCAGGGGGTCACAGTGGGACCCCGAAGGGCCAAAAAAAAGATTTGCATTTTTTTTAAAAAACATCGCGAGGTGCGCGCACTCTGTGCGCACCCGAAAAAAAACATTTAAAAAAATAGAAATAAAAATCAAGTTTAAGTGTTTAGATATTAGGTGGCTCTAAAAAGAGCCCTAGTGTTTATTGAGTGTTTTTCGGTACCTACAAGTAAGTACCGATGCAGAGTCTAAAGTTCAAGAGGAAGATTCTGTTTCCTTCATCATTGAAATGTACACCGTCTCCTCTATAAATGTCTTGCATGTTGTAACGCAAGTTGTTGTGGTATATAGAACCCATACCATAGTCTCTGAGGAAAGCAGAAACAGACTTATTGACGTGCTTTATTGCTTTGTCAATTTGCGGACAAAATTGGTTGGACCAGTTCCACTTTTGCCTTTGGCATATATTAGATTATACAAAGGCAGTTTGTGGAAAAAGTGACATCAATTGCAGAAAGGTGTCCTTAATAAGCATTTCCAGACCTACCCCAGTTAAAGTGCCTAGGTCATTACCACCACAGTGCACAATAATGTTAGGCTGTGGGAGATGTAGAAAGGTTTTCACCAAAGGCATTAGTTGGTGCCACTTTAACCCTCTCTGACCAATCCATTTAATGTCTACATTTGGCAAAGCAAGGTCTTTGAAAATACCTATTTTTCCTGCATACTTTTCACTCCAGAAGACAGCTATGACCTACAATCCACACTGTGAACATCTTCCAAGGAGAACAGGATGCACTCAGGAGGTGTCTTTCAGTAGAATGGCAATATGAAAAGAAAGACAGTTGAAAAATGGAGGCATACATACTTTTTTGTAATAAAAAGAACTCATTGGCTGTTTCAAACCATTTTACAGTTAAAACTAGGCTGTATGTTTACATTTTTTAAAGCATGTTTTGGATTGGTACAGAAAAATGTGTTCCCACTGAACATTACTTTGGATTTGCTGTTAGGTTTGAAAAGTCAAGCAGTCTTGCTCTTTGGATTTGAAACATTGTGTGCTGAACTTCTGACCTCTCTGCTCACACCAGTGTTCCATGACCTGTTGCTATGGTAGCAGGCAGAAGTCATGTTGGGGGAAGGGATGATTTGGAAAGGGGTTGAAAGTTGCAACCAATAGAAATGTGTGATTCCATTTGAAAAAATGTGGGAAGGACTGTGATTTTACATTAACATGTATATGTGTGAAAAAAGATAGGGAAAAATTGCCATTTACTGGTTGTGGAGAGAGGAGAGAGGTGTACAGCTCTGAGATTCTGGCTCTGATAATCTGCTGTTTGAGTGCCACATTTCTTTCTCAACTAATTAATTTTAAAGGTGAGTTATGAGTTTGAGAGGGGAAGTATGTGGTGTATTTTGATATAAATAATAGAATTGTCATTCTTGTTTTAAAGTGGTGTTTTACATTTTGTGATTTAGGAGAAATTTAACTGTCTTGAACTTGTAAGATATTATGGAGTATGTCTTCACTGTAAGTTAAGGTGTACTGGTATCACTGAGGAATACTGTTTTGTGCCTAGAATCACATCATGAGTCTGTGTGCACACAGGATTTTTTGTCAGAGATTTAATTTGTGTTGCTCTTGTTCTGTTAGCCTTGCACTCGCAGAAAAGGGGCAGTTTGTTTGCTTAAAGTGTGATGGTTAGCATTCAGCAGAAATTAGTTACTCACAAAAAAGAGGCAAATGCAAACACATTTGAAAATAGCATGGTACATTTTCCTACCACTTTAAAAGTGGTGTTTTACATTTTATGTTAAGGAAGATATTTAAGTGCCTTGAACATGTTAGATATTATGGAGTATGTCTTCACTATGAGTTAAGGTGTACTGGTATCGCCCAGGAATACTGTTTTCTGCCTAGAATCACACCATGACACAGTGTGCACACAGGAATTGTTATCAGAGATTTAATTTGTGTTGGTCTTGCTCTATTACCCTTGCACTCGCAGGAAAGGGGCAGCTTGTTTTTTGTAATACATGGTCATGGTGTCAAGGAGCTGTTAGGACATGTGCTCTTTTCTGCTTGTCTAAAATATAAGAAAAAAGTGTCAGGCTGTTACAGTAATTATCACTTACTCCACCACAGTACTAAATGTGCTTTCAAATTGCCAAACAAAATATCGCTTTGTGGTTAGAATCACACCATGAGTCTGTGTGCACACAGGAATTGTTGTCAGAGATTTAATTTGTGTTGCTGTTGTTTTGTAAAACTTGCACTTTTAAGAAAGGGCAGTTTCTTTTTTTCAACTGTGTTGCTTAGCACTCAGCAGAAATCACTATCTGAAAAATGAGAGGCAAATGCAAACACATTTGAAAATAGCATGGTACATTTTCCTACCAATTTAAAAGTTGTGTTTTACATTTTATGTTAAGGAAGATATTTAAGTGCCTTGAACTTGAAAGATATTATGGAGTATGTCTTCACCATAAGTTAAGGTGTACTGGTATGACCCAGGAATACTGTTTTCTGTCTAGAATCACACCATGAGACAACATGCACACAGGAATTGTCAGAGATTTAATTTGTGTTCCTGTTGTTCTATAAAACTTGCACTTTCAGGAAAGGGCCTGGTATCACCCAGGAATACTGTTTTGTGCCTAGAATCACACCATGAGACAGTGTGCACACAGGAATTGTTGTCAGAGATTTAATTTGTGTTGCTGTTGTTCTGTAAAACTTGCACTCGCAGGAAAAGGGCAGCTTGTTTTCTTCAACTGTGATGGTTAGCACTCAGCAGAAATCACTATCTCACAAATGAGAGGCAAATGCTAATACATTTGAAAACCACAGGGTAGATTTTCCTTCCACTCCTGCAATGGGTGAGGTAGATCCTACACGTTCAACTCCAATTAACCCTTACCCCACATGTACTCTTACACACATATCTGCAGTCTTCATGCAGTTGAAAAAGTCTCCATGCAGATCTCTCTTGCAACTGACAATGCACAGTCTCCAGAAACACACTCTTTGCACACATGCAGCAGCTTCTCCCACACTCCCATGCATAATACTCAGCTCTGTGTTGTGTTTCAGATAGCAGTGTATAACGCAAACACATTCAACGTCACCAAGGCTCATTTCCTTTGCTCTACTCTAATCACTCACCCTGTAACACATGCTGATGGTCTCAAGTAGCTATTAGGACGTGCTCTTTTTTGCCTCTCTAAAATAGAAGGGAAATGTGTGAGGCTGTCTCAGTAATTATCACTTGCTCCATCCACAGTACTAAATGTGCTTTCAGACTGCCAAAGGAAATATCGTTTTCTGCCTAGAATCACAGCATGAGTCTGTGTGGATAGAGGAATTGTTGTCAGAGATTTTATTTGTGTTGCTGTTGTTCTGCAAAATTTGCACTTTCAGGAAAGGGCCAGCTTGTTTTGTTCAAATGTGTTGGTTAGTACTCAGCAGAAATCACTATCAGAAAAATGAGAGGCAAATGGTAACACATTTCAAATCAACAGGGTAGATTTTCCTTTCAATCTTGTAATGGGCGAGGTAGTTCCTACATGTTCAAAACTCCAATTAACCTTTACCAAACATGTACTCTTACACACATATCTGCAGTCTTCATGCAGTTGAAAAAGTCTCCATGCAGATCTCTCTTGCAACTGACAATACACAGTCTCCAGAAACACACTGTTTGCACACATGCAGCAGCTTCTCCTACACTCCCATGCATAATATTCAGCTCTGTGTTGTGTTTCAGATAGCAGTGTATAACGCAAACACATTGAAGGTCACCAAGGCTCATTTCATTTGCTCTACTCTAATCACTCACCCTGTAACACATGCTGATGGTCTCAAGTAGCTGTTAGGACATGTGCTCTTTTTTGCCTCTCTAAAATATAAGGGAGATGTGTGAGGCTGTCTCGGTAATTATCACTTGCTCCATCCACAGTACTACATGTGCTTTCAAATTGCCAAAGGAAATATCGTTTTCTGCCTAGAATCACAGCATGAGTCTGTGTGGACAGAGGAATTGTTGTCAGAGATTTTATTTGTTACTGCTGTTCTGTAAAATTTGCACTTTCAGGAAAGGGCCAGCTTGTTTTGTTCAAATGTGTTGGTTAGTACTCAGCAGAAATCACTATCAGAAAAATGAGAGGCAAATGGTAACACATTTCAAATCAACAGAGTAGATTTTCCTTTCAATCTTGTAATGGGTGAGGTAGTTCCTACATGTATAAATCTCCAATTAACGTTTACCAAACATGTACTCTTACACACATATCTGCAGTCTTCATGCAGTTGAAAAAGTCTCCATGCAGATCTCTTTTGCAACTGACAATACACAGTCTCCAGAAACACACTCTTTGCACACATGCAGCAGCTTCTCCTACACTCCCATGCATAATACTCAGCTCTGTGTTGTGTTTCAGATAGCAGTGTGTAACGCAAACAGATTGAATGTCACTAAGGCTCTTTTCCTTTGCTCTAGTCTAATCACTCACCCTGTAACACATGGTCATGGTCTCAAATAGGTGTAAGGACATGTGCTCTTTTCTGCTTCTCTAAAATATAAGAAAAATGTGTCAGGCTGTCACAGTAATTATCATTTGCTCCTCAACAGAAGTAAATGTGCTTTCAAATTGCCAATCAAATATCGTTTTCTGCCTAGAATCACACCATGAGTCTGTGTGCACACAGGAATTGTTGTCAGAGATTTAATTCATGTTTTTCTTGTTTTGTAAGACTTGGACTCGTAGGAAAGGATCAGCTCATGTGATAGGATTTGAAAAGTTGAAAAAAAAAATTGTAATGAATTAAAATTACATAAAGTTATTTTTTTGTAGTTTTTTGCAGGTATTACTGAGCAACAGTGAAAAAATATAAAGATGCCTATAAAGTCAAGAAAGAGAAAAGAGAAGAAACAACAACTATATTTGAAGACAACTGGTAAAAAAAAATAGGAGGAGAAGCGTGTGTTGGAAAACAGAAAAAGTCTTCTGGTAAGCAAACGAAAGAATTTTTAAAAAATATCTTCCAAAAAAAAAAAATGATCGAAATATAAATTCAAACAGTGTTTCAAGTACAAAACAACAACAGAGTCGACAGCAAAAACAAAATGCTAATGTAGACTCAGAAGTAAGAAAGAGTGACTTAACACGGAAAATAGATTTTAAAAACATTAGTCGAAAAATGTTTCAGAGAAGAGTGATGTTAAATTTGCTAAAGGATGTGAAAAAATCTAAGAAGAAAACCACATTTTATAAGCAAAAGAAATTAATTAAAGGTATTGTTACCAAGGCATTAGAAATAAAAAAAACTATTCATTTTAATTTTGAACAGGATGCGTAGATTAGATAAATTAGTCAATGCAATGAAGTCACAAAGCAAAAGGAAAAGAGAAGTAAAAAAAAATAACTTTTGTAAAGTGTTCTTAGGAGAATGGAAGCATAGTTCAAGTACTGAACCATTTTTTAATGAAGAGAGTTATCTTCAAAGTAATAGTTTGTTGCATGCAGTTGACACCAATGGTAGAGCATATGAAGTTAAGGATGGTTGTGTAATGGAAAAGGAGAAAATGGTTCCAAGAAATGAGGAAGAAGTGATGGCTGATGAGGTTATGGGGAGACGTTCTAAAGCCCCAGTGTACATTTGGAATTGTAGTAGTATTTGTACTGTGCGTCAGGAATCTATTGATAAAGTACGTGACTTTCTAAGAGAATATAGTAAAAAGAGTGTTAAACAGAAAATTAAGGTGCTTCAAAGACTAGATCCATGCAGAGTGAGAGAGAATACTGGTTTGCAAGGACATTCTCTGGCTTGTCTATCTAGGAAAGTGTGTCAAAGTGTTTTTCACCATTTTAGGATGCTGGCTGTTCATCATACTGAAATGAGAAAGTTTGTGAGAACATTGTATTTTGCTAAAAGTCCAGCACTAAAGTTGAATGAGTTGAATAATGCTCTGTTCCGTGGATCTGTATCAGATGTAGTGAAGGTTACTGATGAGATTCAGTTTTGTTACTTTGGTCCAGAACAAGAAAGTGCAGAAAATGACACAGTTATTGATGAAAATGTGGAAGAGAATGTAGAACTTACTGTTAGTAAAAATTTTGAAGAGGAAATGACAAAATTTGCTATCATCTCTAATGAAAGACCAAATATTACTTGTATTTGTTGCCGGAGAAGCCATTACAAAATTCAAACAAGGAATGTTGATCTGTATAAAAAAAGTGAAAATGAAGATAATTATAAGTGGAAGGATTTTGCAACATATATATTTCTGGAAAATAGTTTTGATTTGGGTGAAGATCAGCGTATTTGTAAATACTGTTATAACAAGTTAGAAGAAAATAGAATGCCAGCAAGAGCTGTACATAATAAATTACAATTGGTTGATATTCCTCCAGAACTTTCTGATTTAAATACGTATGGGTCTATACTCATTCAATGTGTCCATCCGTTTCAGACCATAGTGCGTATGGAGCCAAAAACAGGTAAATTACCTCCTTCGGATTTACAAAGAGGTTTAAAAGGAAGAGTTGTCTATTTGCCATTGGATTTGAAAAAAAATATGGAAACAATTGATGCAGATAGATTGGAAACTGAACCATTAGTTATTCTGGTTAATGGAGTACCAACAAAGAATAAGAACATTTGGCAGGAGCTGGTGGATGTACGAAAAGTACAACGAGCAAATTTGTATTTGAAAAAAAATAATGGTATGATGCCATTTATATGGATGAAGATGAAGAAGAAATACTAGAAGACACAGGAATACCAACTGGGCAAATTGAAAAAGTGGATAAGTCAAAAGAAGAAGAAATTTATGAACATTTCAGCATACATCCTCTTCATTCTAAAGAAGTTATGGGAAACGCTATTGATCTGTTTCAGATGAAGAAAGCAAAAGGAACTCCTGTGAGTGTATGGGAGGAGAGCTTGGAAGCTCGTTGTTTTCTCCAACTGTTTCCTACAGGAGAAGGTGGACGATATGATGAACGTCCAGTACAGATTCCTGCTTCGGAGTATCGGACTACAAGATTATATGCAGAAGATCCCAGATTTCGTCAAAGTATTCCTTATTTGTTCCATCTTTTATTTGAAAGTGACTTGTCTGCACTATCTTATGCAGTAAATCACATTTTGAAAACTGGAGTACATCTACATAATGTGTCAGCAAAGGTCTTTCTCAACAAAGTGCAACAGCGAGATGATCATTTGGAATCTCAATTGATCAATTTGATGGCTTGTCAGCGTGGAACTAATGAATATTGGTACCGACGCCATGGAGAATTGAAGTGTATGTTATGGAATTTAGGAACTCCTACATGGTTCCTTACCCTGAGCTGTGCTGAGTACGCTTGGGATGATTTACTGGATTTTCTGCGAGAGGCAAATTCAAACATTGAAAACATCCAATACAAGACAGCAGGAGAATTGTGCTCATTAGATCCGGTTAATGTTTGCAGATATTTCAATCATAGATTTGAGGCTATGATGGCCTTCATCTGCAATAAAAAAAATCTACCTCTTGGAGAAGTTGTGGATTTCTTTTGGAGAGAAGAGTACCAAGCAAGAGGTGCTCCTCATATTCATATGCTGTTGTGGATCAAGGATGCCCCAAAATTTGGAACAGATGCTGATGAAGCAGTTTTATCTTTCATTGAAGGATATGCAACATGTGCTATACCTAAAAGCACAGAAGAGAAAAACTTAAAAGAGAAAGTTTTACGTTTCCAAAGTCATCGGTGTGGAAAATACTGTCGACGAAAGTACAAGAGTAAAGATAAATTCTACACAAAATGTCGATTTGGATTTCCATGGCCTGTTCTTTCAAAAGGAAGAGTAAACAGTTTTATGTCAGCTGTGCGACATACTATTACAAGAAAATCGCCTAAGAATGCCTACAACCTAAGAAGAAAAGAAGAGTCAAAATATATAAATGACTACAACCCAGTCATTTTATCCATGTGGAATGCTAACATGGATATACAGTATGTGGCTGACAATTCTATTGCTGTTGCTCGGTATGTCACATCTTACATCACTAAATCTGAGAAAACGGAATTGAAGGAAATGTGGGAAGAGATTTCTCACGAGAAGACGGTCAGTAAGAAGCTATACAGTTTCAGTTTAAAGATGTTATCGCATCGAGAAATTGGATCCTACGAATGCTCAGATAGGTTGTCATCTGCAAGTCTGTACTCGAAATCCAGAAGAATAATTTGGGTAAGTTTAGGCCTTGCAGGAATGCGAAATCGGGTACTGAAATCTATTCGAGAAATTTAATATTTAGCAGAGTTCGAACCAGAAAGTACAGACATTTTAAGAACAAACATGTTGGACACAATATTACCCACAAAGAAGTCATCACCTTGAGGACATGTGTCTTTATGAAGTGCTGCAGAACTTCATTTTTAAACGGAATGCCACAGAAGATATCATCAATGGAAAATATAAAGTCAGTGGTGAGGAGGGATGTTTGGTGAAGCAAACAAAAGGAAGTTTGATAAATCACCGGAAGCTGAGTTGCGACACTCCTGACAAAAAGGAATTTTACTACTTGGCACTTTTGCAGCTGTTTAAACCATGGCGTTCAGAGGAGGAACTACTTGGAGAATTCCAGGGTTATGAAGATTCCTTCAATGCTAGCAAAGACAGCATAGAATGCAGTACTTTCACAACTTATGTTCAAATGTTAAATGAAGAAATTGAACAAGAAGCAACAATTGCAGCTGAAGTAGCTAGAGACAGTTCTCAAGACAGTCAAAGTTCTGGGATATTCAGTCAAGATCCTCTAGGACAACCAATAGTAGAAAATGAAGCAGCAATAGCCATGAATCAAGTGGAAAGAGCTATGAATCAAGCTCAGAAAGATTTAGTAGACTTAACATATTTGGAGCAGCAACTGAATGACGAACAAAAACAAATTTATGAAGAAGTCAGGAAAAAAATTGATCACGGATTACTACATGAAAATAAAGAGTGCTCATGCACATCTTTTGAACCAATGAGAATGTATGTAAGTGGACAAGCAGGAACTGGAAAAAGTTTCTTAATTAATGTAATTAGAAGCTACCTACAGAAGAAAATGGATTCCATTTTGTCTTGTGTTGTTACTGCTCTAACTGGGTTAGCAGCGTATAACATAAAAGGAGTTACCTTACATCATTTGCTAATGTTACCAGTAGAGCATGAGAACAAAATACAGTACCACAAACTAGCAGGAGAAGCATGCTTGGAAGTTTCAAGAGTATTGAAGAAATTGAAAGTACTCATTATTGATGAGGTAAGCATGGTGTCAAACTTAATGCTTGCCTTTGTGCATTTAAGAATGGAGCAAATTCTGAAGACAGAGTATGACGTGTTATTTGGACGAAAACACGTCATAGTTTTTGGGGATCTTTTGCAACTTACTCCAGTTAAAGTACAACCAGTATTCCATACTCTTACACATGAAGACACGAAAAAGTCGTTAGGAAGTATAGGTAATGTAAATATTTGGACATATTTTGAGTATAAGGAACTCATTACCAATATGAGGCAAGCCAATGATGAGGACTATGCAAGTATTCTGAAAGATATAAGAATTGGACTACTCACAGAATATGGCAGAAAAGTATTACAGAGTCGATTGCTGACTAATTTGTTTACAACAGAAGAAATAGTTCCAGAGAAAATATACAAGAAAATTGCTGAAAAAAATACTGTAATCTGCTTAATGCCAACACTACATGAATGCTCTGTATTCAATCAAGAACTTTGGAAATTGGAAAATGAAGAGATCATAAAACTGGAAGCTGTGGATAAAATTCAACATGAACGAATGACTATTATATTGACAGGCAAATTGGCTACTAAATTGGATTCTCTGGAGAAAAACATTTCAAAAACAGTTGGTTTGGAAAAGAATCTTTATGTGTGTATGAACTGTAGAGTAATTTTAAGACGCAATTTGGATGTAGAAAAAGGTTTAGTGAATGGAGCTATGGATAAAATTGTGGGTTTTGTAAAGTACCAGAAAAAAGATGGAATTGAATTCTTAAAAATAAAATTTGATCAGATTGAAGAGGTTAGTCATTAGTCGTTGTTCAGTTCGTTTTTTGTTAGTGAAAGACTTGTATGTACGTAGGAAGCAGTTTCCGATTTCTCTAGCATATGCTTTAACTATTCACAAGTCTCAAGGATTAACTGTTGTTAGTGCTTTTGTAAACATTGGGTCTACTGTGTTCAAAGAAGGTATGGCATATGTTGCTTTGTCACGCGTGAAAAAATTATCTGGTTTATTCATGATAGACTTTGATGACTCAAAAGTAAGTGCTGATGCAAACTGTGTAAAGGAGTATAATAGATTAAGAAGAAGCTATGCTCCTCATTTAGGTCAGTATCCTGTGTTTGAAAAACGTGTTGTTTGTCGGAAAAGGAGATTTGAGAATATCTGTAATGAGGATGTACAGAAGAGAAAACAAAAAGATAGTGATGTGACTGCAAGCAAAAAGAAAAAGGACAGTGTTGAAGAGGTTGTTGGTTGTCATTTTGAAAATAGCTCTGGTGTCAACTGCTACGCAAATGTAGTGCTGAATGTTGTATTTTATCTTGAAACTTTGCAAGAGCAGATAATACTAAATCATGAAAAAAGATTCTGTTCTTTGCTGAGTCTCCTTTATGAGAAGCTGAGTAATGATAAAAATAAAATAGAAAGTGCTTCTGATGTTAGAAATCTTTTAGATGTATGTTCTGGATGTACACAGTTTACACAAAATGTCCAGCAAGATGCACAGGAATTCTTGATGTATATCCTGATGGTACTGGAAGATGAAGGAGTAGAAGTAGAAAATGTATTTGGTGTCTCTTATACATGGGAACATTGTTGTGATAACTGTATGAGCACAAGCAGTAGTAATGTAGATTCTGAAAGGTTCATATATTTACCATTACCAGAAAGTAAAACAGTGACTTTTAGTAAATTAGTTAAAGATGCTAATCACAACATGGAATGTTCTAAATGTAAATCTGAAATGTTGTCAACGTTATTTTTTAAAGAAATATGGACAGTATGTAACTTTAATGGTACAACGTTGTAGAGCTGATGGAACAAAATTGGAAACTTTACTAAAGAAGTTTGTTGGCAACCAATTATCTATATCTGGAAAAACTTTTGTAGCAGTTGCAATAATTTTTCATGATGGTCCTTCTATAACTTCTGGTCATTACACAGTTTATCTTAAATGTGAAAAAGGATGGACACTGTGTAATGATTCTCAATTGATTTTCAAGCAACGTTTGCCTTAGGATTTACCCAATTGTTACTTAATTTTTCTGAAACCCAAATTTTAAATACTAAAATCAGCATCGGAAGAAAGCATTATTAAAATTTAAAAGGATTAAAATTGGATATTTCACTCAAAAGGGATTTTAAACTTACCGTTTGGCCTCAAGGAAAGGTAAAACAAACAATTGTGGACTTCTTTGACAGATATCATTTTGGAAAATGTTCTTTTGCAACAAGGTTTACAGACGTTATTTCTTGTAAATTGTTATTGTTCTTAAAAGGTATTTTTGACATTTCTATTAAGGTATGTTTTAGTTAGGAAACATTTGGGGCTTTTTTAAACAATCTTTCAGATTCAGTCGGTGTATCAAAGGTTATATTAGGGTGTGAGAAGATGTGCTAATTTATCACATGGATGATGTCATCAGTGATGTCATCAGTGATGTCATTTGAGATGTCATCAGTGATGTCATGAGTGATGTCACTGACCATGTCATGAGTGATGTAATATGTGACGTCATCAGCAGTGGATTGCGGGCGCGCGAGTTATAGTTAGCTGAACTAACTATAACGAGGGAATTTCATTGGTTTTCTACGAGTGAAATGTCCAGCTAACTATAACATGTGTGAAACCTATAGTTTTTTCAGTGAATATATATATATATATATATATATATATATATATATATATATATATATATATAAATATATTATAGTGTTTCCGGGGTCCCGCGCATGGGCGGGAATATTCTAATGCTTATCACTTTGATGAGGATACCCCTGGAAGAGAACTAGGATTACAGGTAAGTAACTAATCCTTATAGTGGGCACCTTGTATCAGTCCAAACAACCCCTTATGGTGGTACGTTAAAGACAACCTTTATTGAAAACTATCCTAGTGGTAGCTATGGAGAGCAGCCTTCAGGCTAAGTCTTGAAGGAATGTAAAGCAGCTTGTTTTACCAGTCTATAATCTCTTGAGTGCCTAAATGAAAGACAACCACACCAGGTGTAGATATATATATATATATATATATATATATATATATATCCAAAATACATCCGCTCCTTCTGGACAGCCAGCCCCATGGAAGGTGGCGTACACGCCGGCGAAGCAACCGGCAAATTATCTCCAATTAACCAAAGTTTCGTACGCTCTCAGGCAGGTAAAAAACACGACCAAAGTAGAAGTGATCAGGTTTATTTCATGACGCGTTTCGACTGCGTCCGCAGCCTTGCTCACATGAAGATAGTGCAACATAGGGCAGCTCGCGACTAAATACAGTGGACACGTGACCGTGACAGTCACAATAGAAACAGGACTAGAAATGGCCGCCATCTTGTAAAGGTCAACGATCAAAGTATAATACATATGACGAAATGCAGAATAATTATGCAAAGTGAACATGTCACAATGGACGAAAAATAGAATGAAATAAAATAGAAGGCTATAGAGCAACATGACATATGTGCTCAGCGTACACAACACGCTAATGCATGAGTTATACCATCGTAATGCTCCCCAGTTGTCCGGGTGATAGTCAATAAAGTTTTTATACATGAATTATGTAAACAAAGATTATTAGTCAGCCAAAGTTAAATACTATTGTACATCATCTTTGTATCAAAAGACATAATTATCAAGGCTCATAGCATATGCAGATCCTATGTGCAATAAACATCTTTAAACTAAAATGCGATCACATAATGTACGTTACAATAACTCGTTTTCTCAAAGGCAGTGATCAATAAAGTATATACAAAAAATAATAAGTGCGCCTAATCTGCAACTTCTGGGATTGCTGCGTACACAGGAGCAAAATGAAAAGAAACTTCTCAGTATATGTGTACAGCCCAGAGTATCATTCCGTCCCATTGTTGTATGATGTGGCAAGAGGACAGCTGCAATTCCCTCCCTCAGCGTGCGTTAGCTCATTGTACACCAAGTCCGTGTCCGACGGTAATCTGAACTTGACGTATAAAGATCATATCGGCATAGTGCTTGTTACCGAAATAACTCATTGAATGACCAAACCTCAGTATATACAGAGTATAAAATGTCAACAGTACTAGAATAGTAGGTCTAAGCATGGTGCCAGTAGACCTGTACTGAAAAAACAAACTACGATATTACTGAAGAGTAAGTATCAAGGCAAAGTGCTCAAGAGGAAAATTAGGCCTCTAAAATGGTAAGTCTAGGCCTGGGGTTAGGATATAACATAACGAAACCTAGTAATTAAAAAATCCGAAATGGTACACTGAGAGGGAATGTAAAGTCAATGTAGATAAAAGTACAGTATTAAGCCCAAAAGAAAACCACTTATCCTGAAGTTGAATCGTGCCCATCATAGGAGTCTTCAGTCGCAGTGCAGTGCCCAATACTGACGTGATGGTGATAGAGTGACATTGAAGAAAAGGTTAGGTAACCAGTGAAGTGAGTAGGTACCTTCCTTCTCTCCTGTAAAAAATCGTGATATGCATGGATTAGATGATGAAAGTTTGTAGGATTATCAATGCATCAGATAAAAATGAACAATGAAATTACTTAAGAGTTTAAGTAGAATAGCTGAAATTAGAAGAGAGATTATAAAAACATGGAATAAAAATCACATGATTATGTAGTACACACTGCATGTATATGAGCCTGATAGTCCAAAGTGACAAGGGTCCACTGTAAACTGAAACATCCACATAGATGTAATAGTGCTATACTTTTAGTCTTTTTTTAAGTGGATCGACATTTCCTCGTCTTGATTCATACCCCATGGGGCTTTAGTTTGTAGATCAATAATATACCTGGACTCTTTCTGTCTAAGTTTCAGTGTTCTATTCCCACCTCTGTGATCTATGAGAACTTGTTCCAGAATGAAATACTTCAGAAGAGAAGAGTCTGAGTAATGTCTCTCCTGAAAATGGCGCGCCACAGGATATTTGGGGTCTTTGTTGTTAATCGCCCGCTTATGTTCCAATATCCTTTTCTTAGCCATAAGGGTGGTGCTGCCTATATAGCATAGGTTGCAGGGACATTCGATGACATATATAACAAAAGTAGTGCTACATGTAAGGAATTGGGTTATCTCTCTGCGATTAAGGCCTTGTGTGTAATCCCTGCGGAAGGGGCTGGCCGAGCAGGCCTTACAGTGACCACACGGAAAAAATCCATTCAGATTTTGAATCCCCCTTTCCGGTGTAGCAGTGATGTCATTGTGAACCAATATGTCCCTTAGATTCCTACCACGTCTGTATGTGATGTTAGGTCTGTTCTTAAATGTGTGGCCTATACTAATGTCATTTTTAAGGGTATTCCAATTCTTGGACAGAATGCGTTTGATGTTATCTGATTCAGCATTATAGGTGAGAATCACTCTAGTCTCTATTTCACTGGTGTCTACCTCTCTGGTAGTGTCTTCTCTAAGTGTTTCTTGTCTGTCCACCCGTTCTACTCTGCTGATAGCTTTCTTAAGTACCCAGGTAGGGTAACCGCGGAGTTTAAATCTTTCGATCATCTCTGCGCTTTCCTTGTCAAAAGTTTCCGTACTACTGCAGTTCCTTTTTGCCCTCAGCAGTTCGCCAAAAGGAATACTCCATTTGAGAATGTCTGGATGACTGCTGAGGGCATGTAAGATACTGTTACCTGCAGTGATTTTACGGAAAAGGGAGGTCTGAAGTGTGTTTTCCTTGACCATGACTTTGACATCAAGGTATTCGACCATCTCAGCACTGATGTTGCCTGTAAGGTGTATATTGCGATCATTGCAATTAAGCTCTTCAATAAAAGCCTGTGCCTCTGAATGACTACCTTTCCATATGATGAAAAGGTCGTCGATATATCTGAGCCAGAGTACAACCTTGTGGAGTTCTTTGATGGTGATTTTTTTAGAGAATATCTCTTCCTCCCAAAGACCCATGAACAGGTTCGCGAAACTTGGGGCTAGACAAGAACCCATCGCGGTACCGATGAGTTGCTTGTAAATGGTACCGTTGAAGACAAAGATATTATTCGTGAGACAGAATTGTATCATCTCAATTATCATGCAGTTGTGTTCCCAGTATCTTATCTGTCTAGATTTGAGAAAATGATTACATGCAGCGACGGTACCATTCAACGGTACCATTTACAAGCAACTCATCGGTACCGCGATGGGTTCTTGTCTAGCCCCAAGTTTCGCGAACCTGTTCATGGGTCTTTGGGAGGAAGAGATATTCTCTAAAAAAATCACCATCAAAGAACTCCACAAGGTTGTACTCTGGCTCAGATATATCGACGACCTTTTCATCATATGGAAAGGTAGTCATTCAGAGGCACAGGCTTTTATTGAAGAGCTTAATTGCAATGATCTCAATATACACCTTACAGGCAACATCAGTGCTGAGATGGTCGAATACCTTGATGTCAAAGTCATGGTCAAGGAAAACACACTTCAGACCTCCCTTTTCCGTAAAATCACTGCAGGTAACAGTATCTTACATGCCCTCAGCAGTCATCCAGACATTCTCAAATGGAGTATTCCTTTTGGCGAACTGCTGAGGGCAAAAAGGAACTGCAGTAGTACGGAAACTTTTGACAAGGAAAGCGCAGAGATGATCGAAAGATTTAAACTCCGCGGTTACCCTACCTGGGTACTTAAGAAAGCTATCAGCAGAGTAGAACGGGTGGACAGACAAGAAACACTTAGAGAAGACACTACCAGAGAGGTAGACACCAGTGAAATAGAGACTAGAGTGATTCTCACCTATAATGCTGAATCAGATAACATCAAACGCATTCTGTCCAAGAATTGGAATACCCTTAAAAATGACATTAGTATAGGCCACACATTTAAGAACAGACCTAACATCACATACAGACGTGGTAGGAATCTAAGGGACATATTGGTTCACAATGACATCACTGCTACACCGGAAAGGGGGATTCAAAATCTGAATGGATTTTTTCCGTGTGGTCACTGTAAGGCCTGCTCGGCCAGCCCCTTCCGCAGGGATTACACACAAGGCCTTAATCGCAGAGAGATAACCCAATTCCTTACATGTAGCACTACTTTTGTTATATATGTCATCGAATGTCCCTGCAACCTATGCTATATAGGCAGCACCACCCTTATGGCTAAGAAAAGGATATTGGAACATAAGCGGGCGATTAACAACAAAGACCCCAAATATCCTGTGGCGCGCCATTTTCAGGAGAGACATTACTCAGACTCTTCTCTTCTGAAGTATTTCATTCTGGAACAAGTTCTCATAGATCACAGAGGTGGGAATAGAACACTGAAACTTAGACAGAAAGAGTCCAGGTATATTATTGATCTACAAACTAAAGCCCCATGGGGTATGAATCAAGACGAGGAAATGTCGATCCACTTAAAAAAAGACTAAAAGTATAGCACTATTACATCTATGTGGATGTTTCAGTTTACAGTGGACCCTTGTCACTTTGGACTATCAGGCTCATATACATGCAGTGTGTACTACATAATCATGTGATTTTTATTCCATGTTTTTATAATCTCTCTTCTAATTTCTGCTATTCTACTTAAACTCTTAAGTAATTTCATTGTTCATTTTTATCTGATGCATTGATAATCCTACAAACTTTCATCATCTAATCCATGCATATCACGATTTTTTACAGGAGAGAAGGAAGGTACCTACTCACTTCACTGGTTACCTAACCTTTTCTTCAATGTCACTCTATCACCATCACGTCAGTATTGGGCACTGCACTGCGACTGAAGACTCCTATGATGGGCACGATTCAACTTCAGGATAAGTGGTTTTCTTTTGGGCTTAATACTGTACTTTTATCTACATTGACTTTACATTCCCTCTCAGTGTACCATTTCGGATTTTTTAATTACTAGGTTTCGTTATGTTATATCCTAACCCCAGGCCTAGACTTACCATTTTAGAGGCCTAATTTTCCTCTTGAGCACTTTGCCTTGATACTTACTCTTCAGTAATATCGTAGTTTGTTTTTTCAGTACAGGTCTACTGGCACCATGCTTAGACCTACTATTCTAGTACTGTTGACATTTTATACTCTGTATATACTGAGGTTTGGTCATTCAATGAGTTATTTCGGTAACAAGCACTATGCCGATATGATCTTTATACGTCAAGTTCAGATTACCGTCGGACACGGACTTGGTGTACAATGAGCTAACGCACGCTGAGGGAGGGAATTGCAGCTGTCCTCTTGCCACATCATACAACAATGGGACGGAATGATACTCTGGGCTGTACACATATACTGAGAAGTTTCTTTTCATTTTGCTCCTGTGTACGCAGCAATCCCAGAAGTTGCAGATTAGGCGCACTTATTATTTTTTGTATATACTTTATTGATCACTGCCTTTGAGAAAACGAGTTATTGTAACGTACATTATGTGATCGCATTTTAGTTTAAAGATGTTTATTGCACATAGGATCTGCATATGCTATGAGCCTTGATAATTATGTCTTTTGATACAAAGATGATGTACAATAGTATTTAACTTTGGCTGACTAATAATCTTTGTTTACATAATTCATGTATAAAAACTTTATTGACTATCACCCGGACAACTGGGGAGCATTACGATGGTATAACTCATGCATTAGCGTGTTGTGTACGCTGAGCACATATGTCATGTTGCTCTATAGCCTTCTATTTTATTTCATTCTATTTTTCGTCCATTGTGACATGTTCACTTTGCATAATTATTCTGCATTTCGTCATATGTATTATACTTTGATCGTTGACCTTTACAAGATGGCGGCCATTTCTAGTCCTGTTTCTATTGTGACTGTCACGGTCACGTGTCCACTGTATTTAGTCGCGAGCTGCCCTATGTTGCACTATCTTCATGTGAGCAAGGCTGCGGACGCAGTCGAAACGCGTCATGAAATAAACCTGATCACTTCTACTTTGGTCGTGTTTTTTACCTGCCTGAGAGCGTACGAAACTTTGGTTAATTGGATATATATATATATATATATATATATATATATATATATATATATATATATATATATATATATATATATATATATATATATATATATATATATATATATATTAGATGTATTTATTTCTAAACACACCCTCCTAGTCAAAACACATAAGTTACACTTCAAATATCACAGTAATAAGCACAAATACACGTCGGGCCCTAGGGGCGAGCCAAACCATATACTAAAATAATGGTATAAGAACCACGACTTGACTAGACACAAGGCCTAGAGCCTGTAGAATCGCTGGGACCCCAATGAACCATCCTAGATGGTGACACAGGGGACCCACGGGGGCCGTGTGCAGTGTGAGAACACAGCCGCGAGCTCCCGTTAGCTTCTATGGGGAAAGTCTTGGTTAGATTTTTAAAGATTAGGGACACTTAGAAACGAGTCAGGACCAAAGCCTTTGGGACTTAGGAAGTTCTAGGGCCAACACACACGGGAGCACCGGAGTACTCGAGTTACCTCACCCAGGGAAACCTGGTGCATAGGTGTCAAATGGTGTCGGGTCGCGTCGTCAATTTCAATAGGAGCTGGCAAAGAAGTGCTGCTGCCGGGAAGATGTGAAGTGTCCGAAGAGATCCAAGCCTGGATCGAAGTCGAGAAGAACCTCAAAGCAGAGGGGACAGAGTCTGGGTCACTAGCCAGTGACCAGGGAGGCGGTAGGCGGATGCCCACCGATGTTGGGTGATTTCAGGTGAAGGAGGTGAAGCTTTACTCTTCAGCCACGATGACCAGGAGGCGTCGAGGACAACCACGAGCTGGATTCAAGCTGTCCCACAAAGGATGTCGAGTGCTGCAGCATCGGTGCCCGGATTGGACACAACAAGCCTTGGCAACAGCAACCGACGCAGAAAGGAGAAGAATGCTTTGGTGCATACCAGCAAGGTCTGAGGGACTCCCCACTTGGTAGGGAGTCGGGGCACATCTGGAGCAACCAGGGAAGCCCAAGGAAAATCAAAGTTACCCCCTCAGGGACCCACCAGTCGATGGACCAGGGATCGCGAATGGACCTCGAGACAAAACACAAAATGGTGATTCACAGGTCACTCGGGTTAACTAGGCTGACACTCTTCGGTGGGTTCTGTTCTCGAGGTGGTGGCTACAAGTGAGCCCAAGCACGACTTCAAGAGACGTCGGTAAGTCAATGCACTTGCAAAAGTGCACGGTGACCAGGCGTTCCGGTTCCACGCTACTCACGAGGGCTGCAGGTCTCCGCTTTGCTGGGGACTCGGGTCGGCCTCTGAGATGTCTGGAAATCCTCTTGCTGGGCTGCAAATACTAAGGAGTCTGGGGGAGCTCAGAGATGCAGTTCGGAAAAATGCTTCATTGGTGCCTGCCAAGCCGGGGAGTCACTCCTTGACCCCAAGGGAGATTTCTTCAGTCTTCTAGTCTTTAGTAGAGCGTTGAAGTTCCAGGATTCAGCTTCAGAGTTTCATCCAGGGATATCTAAAGTTCTGGTTACAGAGGTTCCTTACTTATACTAAAGGAAGGGGTTGGACTAGCTCTAGGGACCCACCTATGGGAGGGTTTGGAAAGAGGGGTGGCTACACCCATTTCCTTTGTCCAGTTTCGCACCACAGCAGGGGCTGGAAGCCCCTGAACCAGTTTGAGCTGGACTATGCACAGGGACACCAAATGTGCCTCCAGTGCAGGACTTCAAAGCACTCAAAGAGTGCTCCCACCCAGCCCCAATACACATAAGCCTGTGGTTACACCTCCCTGTGACAGGACACCTATTGTCCAGGCATCCCCTGCCAGAGTTTCGGTCAGCAGCAGGAGGCCAGACCCGTGTATGTGGCTGCAGCATCCATTTTGTGATGCCAGGGCTCTATTAGATTTCTACCAGGTATACCAGTACTGTCATGACGCTCCCTCTAGAAGGGTGGGATCATTTCCTCACATCAAGAACTGATGTGGGGTATGATTCCAAGGTGTTTGACACCAAGCATGACATGTTTCTGTGCATTCAGTCCAAAGTTAGCATTAACAGTTTAAGATATAATGCACTTAAGAGTATATGGTCAGGCTGCACCACTGACAACCCTGGAGAAGAGATTCCGAAGGCTGCAGAGGGACTCAGCTCATACCTAGACACCCTCTCACATATAACCCAGCACCCTGCCTTCAGGATTGATACTGCCTGCCATAGGGGTGACTGATAGGTTACTATGTGCAGTGATAGTTGAGGTATAGGGAACCTATATACCTCAGTAAGGGGTGCATGCACCACCTTACCCAGGCTGCAGTAGCAGACCTGTGGTGTCATGTTGCATGGCTTTCCAGGGGTGGCACAATACATGCTTCACCCCCTGGTAGGCCTCTGGGGTACCTATGCCCTGGGTACATAGTATTCTATATACTAGGAACTCACAAGGGTACCCCAGAATCCAATCTGGAGTGCAATCAATTTAGAGAGGAAGCAGCTAGGCTGGGGCCCTGAATAGCAGGGTCCCAGCCAGACTAAAGTCGAAAAACAGTGAAACACCAGCAAAATGTGGGGGTAAACATGTGAAGCAGGTCATACTCTCCCACAGTCAACTTATGACAACACCTAGTTCACGTAATACACATAAGATGCTACCATGACTTTCTTAGGGAACATACCCCTTACTGACTAATATAAGACACTACATGGTCTCGCCAGCATTTGGGGGCACATGCATCAAGCATTTTACTGGTCGCAAACGGACTGGAAAAATGCCTTTTCCGATGCATGTACCTTTTTGCATTTGTAAAATAGGTAATCGCAATTTTTTCGATTCCCTAATTGAGATGTATGTAGCATTTCCTAAATGCGAGTGTGTATTTAGGAAACGCTAATTACCATCAACTTGAAGTTGATGGTAATTTGTGCATGCATTGGAAAATGCAAAAAAAAATAAAAAATTCAATGCACTATGTAGCGCACACATGCCCTTAGGGCATGTGTGTGCTACACATTAGCATACTTACTTTTTTGGGGGAGTGTCTTGGGGGAGGGGGGGGGGGGCTTAGGCCTCCAGGCACCCTTGGATTTGCATTCACAAATTGCGATTACCAATTTGCTAATCTCTGATTGCGAATGCATTCTCAATTTGCCAATCGTTATTAGAGAATGTTAAGGATTTGCAAGATTTATTGTGAATCCCTCATGCATAGGCATTTGCGATTACCAAATAGCGAATCCTTAAAATTCGATATTTGGTAATCGCAAATGATTGCCTTGATGCATGTGCCCCTTGATCTTTCATAATCTTGCTTCATAGAATCATTTGGTGTCCTCCGGATCGGAAGCCTGGTAGTTTTACACAAAAGGGAAGGCATTATGCCCTAAGGCAGGTGTGTGTTCATAGTAGCACATTAATTTAATTTAAAACTGCCCAAACTGCAGACGTTGAGCTGAGCACGCCAATCAACCTTCAGGCCACTATAGCTCAGATTCCTATTGCATGCATGCATCCCATTTGCGCTTTGCTCTCTTGCTTACTTTTTTATTTTTTTCTCAGCTGAGTCTGCTCTTTCTTCATATTTTTCCCTAGATCAGCTTGTGGCTAGAAACATTTATGCATATGATCTGCACAAAGAAAGCCTTTTTGCTTCCATCCTCTCTACCGGTTCAACATCTGCAAAAATTGTTGTACGTTTCCTTCAGTTGCGCTAAAAGATGTTGGTCAATGATTAAATCTGAGGGAAGCCACCACCAAAGCCATCCCCTCTTATGGCTAAGAATCTGTGAGGGTTGTTCTCCTCAGTGCTTAATTTGAGCCAATGGTTTCCGGTGCTCAGCACCGGCACTTAATTGGTTTACGGTGCTCGGCACCGGTACTTAATTGTCAACACCACACTTATAACAGTCTGCCACATGGTGGCCCTGCTCATCTAATTTAGAGAGGAGCAGAACAACGGTTGTTTATGAATACAATATACACAGAAAATTACTATTCCCTGCCTCCCCAACCATTCCTTTAGCTTTGGGGATGTAGAATAATCTTAAGTGTCGCACTTGCAAGCGAGAGAGATGGTTAGTAATTGTTTTGGTACCGTCATTGGCAGCGAATATGGGTGGTGCATACTGCAGTGGCCACCTGGTCAGGGCCCTGGCACCTATTATTTTACCAATCAAGCACTGCTTCTCCTGCACTCACAAAAAGGCACATATCTGGTGGCTTGATGGTGAATTTTTAAACAATGCTGTGCTGAGAAAGACCAATCTCTTCAGAAGAACCGATCTCCTTCCAAAGGTTTTAGACTTTTTAGCTGCCTTGTGCTGTACTTCCCAAATTGGTCAATTAAAAAACAGGCTGTATTGCTGCTTGAATCCTTTTTTGCATCTTGCTGACATCCAAAATAAAGTATTCATTAAATTAAGATCTTGTTGAAGCCCTTGTCAGTTATGAGTCTGACACTCTTCGAAGCCTCAGCTATTTGCGTGGGATCTTTCAAGTTTTCTATGCCATAATTTTTAGGTCCAGTCTGGGCAGCGCATGCGCTGCTCTGCGAGGCATGCTGTATTCAGGTATGGCCTTGAAGCTCCGCCCACTCTCTGCCCATATTTTTCATTGGCTTGTGTCATTGTCCTTTGTAATGCTGGCTTCTAATTCGTTAATAAGCTTGTTAGTCCCTCCTTAGTACTGCCTTGTCTTCATTTGTAACCTCCCATGAGGGCTGGCCCTTTTACTTTGGGTGTTAGACGATATGTCGTATTTAGTCTGTAAGCACTATTTTCTTTAATGAGTTTCTACTACTGCAGGCATGACATGCTTTTCTTGCAACATTCAGCGCACCATGCACGTGCAGCCTGGGACAATGGCGGCCGCTTCTTTGAAATTAAATAGGTCTCACATTTACAAGAGTTTGAACTGTTGTCATTGTAAATGACAATCCCATTTATGTATGTGTTAATTATCAAAACGGATAAATATAAGGCATTGTCATTTACTATGCTAATAGCTTAGACTCTGGCAAATGCGAGACTTATTGCATTGCATATACTTGTTCTTGCTAGTGTCCGTGTTGACATCTGTGCAACCAAAAGCTGCACAGTCGAAAGTTGTCAAGTCAGCAATGTACCAGTCCACATCGATTCTACAACTGCCTCGGTTCTCCGTCAACTATAGTAGACATTCTACCTCTGCATGACTGATGATAGTGGAATTTTTAATGAACCCTATCAAAAACAATAATGAAAAAAGGGTGGGGCGGGGGGGTTTAAAGAAGTTGATGCAAACTCCAGCTACAGTTCCAGGGCAATGATATATAAAACTACGGATAATGCTCTATCTATCCCGAGATGCTTTCCAATGGTTGAATCTGTGACTTCAATGGTAGCTCAATGTCTTTAAAGAAATAACAGTTCCTTTGTCATGTACTGGCCAGACACACCTGGATGGTTGCCAGATGGACACATTTGGCAAAAGTATGATCTATGGCTGTAACCTGCATTAAAGCAACTAGCAAATTAATAACAGCGAGGCAAGAACTATTCTCAGCAAAGGGGTGAGAACATCATTGGCTTTTATGAAAGCCACCCATGCCGGTGGAACAGCCACTTTAGGACGTCAAGGTTGTTTCAGAAGTGTCTCCTGTACACCAGAGGTGCAACAATGTTCTGTACTTATCACTTGATAGCAAATCCATAAATGTCAAGCAGGGCTATAATGTGTTGCATCCCCTAAAGGTAGGCAGGCACGATTGTTACAAACTTAAGTTTCTCAAGGCATAGCCCTTTCATGGTGCTAATGCACAGAGCAGGCAGACACTTGGAGAAGTATATCAATTTCAATAGCAGCAGCAGTACCAAATGCATCCATACCCATATTAGGGGATACTCCAGTTATTGGCCAGATGTTGAAGTGGCCTGCAGACCAGACCACCAAAGGCCCAAACATCACAGTGCAAAGTGAGCACTTGTCTGGCACTTTTAAGCTATCTGGGCCGCATCCTTACCCAGGAAAAAAAGTGTCTCTTGCTAGTCAACTACGTTTCTTGGGGGCTATCCTCCATATAACCCCAGTCAGGATATTTCAACATCATCAGAAGGTTTAAAAATCAGTGAACCCATCAAAGACTTTCAAGAGATGTTGCACACGTTCATGTCCCTTCTGAGGCATCTCACATCCTTCTAACCTAATTTTGCTATTTGTGCATATATTTAGTGCAAGACAGATTGGACATTCTCTGGATAGGGGCCACTGGAACATGAGATCACATGGTCTGCACTCCATCACACCAGGAATAAGATACCTCAGTGTCATTCAGAGAGCCACCCCTGAAGTTTGTCATGATCATTTGGATTTATTAGAGGAGTAGGGGTTGAAAGACAGTGGACTGGTTGCCAGCAGACCAGCGATTACACACTGATGTTTTGGAATTGTGAGTGGTACTCCTGGGTTCCAGGCCTTTCATCTCGGAATAAGCAATTCCTCTGTTCTCATTACAATGAATAACAACACTTTTGTGTGTTAGAAGAAAAAACAGGGGCCCCAAGATCACAGTCCTGTGGAAGGAGGCCAAGACCCTGTATCCTTGGCCATTGCCCACAGGATACATACAATTAGGCATATGCCCTCAGCAGAACAAGCGGCAACTGCATGAGTGGGAGTTTCTTCCAAATAAAACCTTCGGAGTCTTTAACCAGTGGGGAAATGCTCCAATTTGACCTCTTTGTAACATAGAAAAACATGCACATTTGTCACGACTGGCATTGATAACTAGGGACAATTGGAGACCCATTTTGATGAGCTGATACTGGATATTTGAACATACTTTTCCCCTCATCTACAGAATGTTTCATAAACTCAAGAGTGAACCCTACACAACACTCCTCATTCCACCTGCATGACTTAGTTCACATAACTCCACTACCTGTCCAACAGCTATAATCTCTCGCTTGACAGCCATCTTATCAAGGCATTTGGGGCCATGTGCTCCCCCACAATCGTGTGTGTCGCAACTTGACAGCATGGCGCCTGAGCATGTGGAATTTACAAGCTTGATGTTTTGGCAACGCCCATGTGCCAGGTACAATTAAAATGAAATGGAAGACATTTTGATTCTGTTGCTTTCAGCAAGGTTTGCATCTTTTGTTCATGTAGCCTGACGAGCTATTGCTGTGCACAGTCAGTCCTAAAATAACACTGTGTGAGTTCACCTTGTTACGATCTCACAATTCAGAATATGTTGGGCACTTCTTCACTTTTATCCTGCTAATCCTCTTGGAATTCATGTTAGACTCTTCAGTAATTACCCTCGAATACACTGACTACCGTTAGTATTGGGACTCAACACTATACTGTCCTACCTGATAAAGCCGCTCTTCAAACGTATTAATTGGACTAACATCAGATTTTGTCTTATGCGTTCTTTATCCTCGTGTCACTGGCATACAATGAATCCAACTTTTACATTTCCACCTAAGGTAGAAGTTGAGCTCTTGGTTATGTGTGAAATAGCCTGAAGTGAAGTTCGGAACAAGGTCATACATCGTGCAAAGAGGCTGTGGAACTGACTTTATTTTTGTCACTGCTCAAAAATCAACTCTTCAGTCATCTAGAAACTTCTGTAAATTAAAGCCACTTTAATGACAGTCATTAAAGTCAAACCATAGAGTCCTGCTTAAACACCCTCACCTCCCTTCACTCCTTACAATAAAGCTATCATAGAATACGGTCTGTCTATAGTTGGTCAGGAAAAGCATGAGGAGAATGTAAGCCTGGCGCTTAGAAAACCTATTTAATTTTAAGGCAAACTTAACAAATAAGCCGTACTGGAGTAAGTAAGGTACACAACTAATCTACCACTGACCATGCTTTATCACAAAGTGCTGAGAAAACCAGTAAACTGGGGGCAAAGTGAGCTTGGGCTCTCAGATGGCGTAGATTTCTACTGGGACACTCAACCGTGCTGCAAAGCCATTCTAATGGTAAGTAGTGCTCTGCAAATATGTTCGAATATGCAATATAATACTGTCCTGCTGACCAGCCAACAAAGGTCAGAAGAATGTGACAGGAGAGGATGCAGGAATGAATCCATATTAAGAAGTACACTGTGGCACTCACAGCAGATATGATGGGAGAAGGTATTGGCACTAGTGATAACATCTTCTCCACTAGACCTGTGTGTAGGCAAGTGCCCTTTTTGACATGGTCACCCCCACTTTTTGACTGGTATTCAATGCAGTTTTGACTGGAAATGTACTGGGTTCCTGCTAACCAGGTCCCTAGTGCCAGATCTCTTTCCCACAATTTACAGTTGGTTCCCCAATTGGCAATACCTTTTGTCCCTAGTAAGTGTTACCTCTGGGACCTAGGAGAAGGAGGCTAAAGAGGGTCTATAAGGGCTGCAGCATGTATTGTGCCATCCTAAGGGACCAGACACTGCATGGCATATAGGTAAGGCACTCCCACAGCAGACCTTACAACAGGCAGGGTGCACTGTATTACATGTGTGGGCATATCTGCACAAGCAGTTATGTCCCTGTGCGGGTCAGTTCAATTGCTGCCAGTGCAAGTGATCAGAGAAGCCATTTTAAGTACATGTGCTGGGTACTGATCTAAAACGAGTTCCACAGCTACATGATGGCCTCACTGACACAAAAGAAGATTTATTAATGCATGCACTAAGAGGGCACCTTGGAGGTTGCCCCTGAAAACCTACCAACTAGTGGTTTGCTGACTGACTGGTTTTAGTCAGCCTGCCACCACAGACTAGTTTCTGATTTTCAGGGGTGAGGGCATGTGCTCCCAAGAAGTCAGGAAAAAAACCTGCTCGGGCAGAGGTTGTCTACACCCCCTCCCACAGGATGACCTGTGAATTAGCTTTCCAAGGCATGGAAGCATGGCGCTTCAAAGAGCCAACCGCATTTGGTATGCAAATGTGTCTTTCCTCACAGAGAGGATGCAACGCCCCCCCCCCCCCCCCGCCCTCTCTGTCTAGGTCCCATTTGACACCTGGACAGGCAGGAAAATTAGTAGTCAGAGAGTCGTTTTCACCTTCAGGTTAGTTCCACCCCTAAGGTGGGCTACCTGAAGTGAAGACTGTGAGAAGTTGGCCTGATATGTAGTGCTCACTATTCTAGTGATCACTGTGTATCATTCCAAACAACCCTTATTGATGATTGGTTGTAAGTCAACCTTATAGACCAGCTATCCTAGTAGCGTGGATACGAGCAGTCTTAGGCTAAACTCTAGAGGGCGTGTTAAGCCAGCTGTTTACCATCACATATACCCCTTGAACACCAAGTGAAAGGACACCACACAAGTTGTTATGAAAATAAAGGATATTTATTTATAACAAGACTACCCTGGCTCTTTATGAGTCAGGGAGCTAAGCACAATACGAAACTCTTAGGAAAATACTTCTGGTTGCACAATTTACACAAATGCCCGAGGGCACGAAACCATTACACTGCAAGTGGAAGGGGAGAAGTTAGAAAGTCTAAAGTTACTGATTCCGGAGTGATCCGATCAGTGGGACTAAACGAAAAAGGAACTGGACACTTGTAAAGCGAACCTGCGATGGAGCACCGAGATGCTCGAGTTACCTAGCCCAGAGGCTGCGGCTGTGGAAGGTTCGGCAAGATGTCGGAAGTCCTCGTTGTAGTCTCAGGAGCCTGAAAGAAGAGTTGCTGGCAGGCGACCAGTGTCGATGTTCAGCGAGATCCAAGCCTGGATCGGTGTTGAAGGAAACCTGAAAGCAGAGGGGACTCAGTTCTCAACCGCTAGCCAGCGATCGTGTGGGCACCAGGAGGGTACCGGCTGAAGTCACCTCGACCAGGTGAGTGGATGACGTCGGACTCGGCTGTTCCTCGGACCAGGAGGCGCGGCGGCGACCAGGATGGAGGGCGAGCTGTCCCACGCAGGTGTCTGCTGTCGCTGATGCTGGGCCCAGGAATGGGGCAGCGGATCTTGGCAGTGGCAAGCCCACGCGGTGGAGTCAAGATGGCGTCTGGAGTAGACCAGGAGGGTCCGTGGTACTCCTCTGTTGAAGGGGAGCAAGAGCCAGTCTGGAGCAACCAGACTAGTGATGAAACAAACGTGGTGCGTCGTGAAGAGGGCCACAAGCCGGTCGGCAAGTGGTCGAACAACGCGGTGAACAGCAAGGAGCGGAAGGGCCCCCACGCAGATCTCGGGGATGCTGGGGAGGCAGACTTCGGTGCTGGAGCTGCTCAGGGTTAGGGCTTCTCAAACCCTAGGTGCACTCACTCGAGGGTCCCTCGGTGGGCGTGCTAGATAAGCGTCGTGCAGGTTCTGAAGATGGCCGGTCCCGCAGGTCTCGTCACACCTACGACTCTCAGCTGGGCTGATGAGGTAGGTAAAAGGTCAGAGATGGCAGGGAACTCGGGTCTCGTCGAGCTGGGCAGTCTTGATCCGTGGGAGAGACTTACAGCAAACCGCAAGCGCTTAGGTGGTGCCTACTGGTGCAGGGTGGCTACTCCTTAGCCACAAGGGAGAGTCTTCAGAAATAGTCAAGAGTTCCTTTCGTGGAAAGTAGTTCAAGATTCAGAATTATCCAATTTGGGAAGGGGACTCGCTCCTACCTTTATTCTAAGAAAAGGGGCTGGCCCGTGACTAGGTTCTACCTATGGGTGGAGCCAGGAGGGGGGTGGTTACACCCCTATCCTTTGTCCGGCTTCGCCCCAGCTCAGGGGCTGGTGTGCCCCCGAAACTGGTTTGAGCCGGGCTATGCACAGTGAGCACCGGGGTGCCACTTGCAATCACCTTCCTTTCAGCCCTGCCTACCTGGGATACACAAACCCTGTCTGGGATGGTGCTAACACCGCCCTCGGCAGGAAACCCTTTGTCCAAGCTCCCCTCGCGGGAAGGTCTCCCAGCAGCAGGAGGTCAGACTTGTGTCTGGTGGCAGCATCCATTTTGTGATGCTGAGGCTTGAGTCAACTTTAACCGGGGTTCAAGGTTACTTCCATGTCGTGCCCCTCTAAAAGGGGGGAATGCTAACCCCGTCGCCAGAACTGGCGAGGGGTTCGTATTCCAATTCGTATGACACCTTACTCGACATGTGTAGGTGATGCGATGCCAAAGTTAGCAAATAACCGCGAGGATTATAATGCATTTAAAAGTAGTTGGCCCGCGTCACCATGGAACGGCTATTAGGACTTGGTTCCGCAAGCCGTCGACGGGCTCAGCTCGCGCCAGAGCACCGTCCCACATGATTCCCTGCACTCTGCCTTCAGGATTGATAAGGCCTGCCATAGGAGTGACTGATAGGAATCCATGTGTCCATTTTAGGGTTAGGTGTAGGAATACTACACCTACAGCAACGGGTGATTACACCACGTTGCCCCAGCTGTCGTGCAGCCAGTTGTGTCCGATTTGGGCGGCCATTCCAGGGGTGGCATAATACATGCTGCAGCCCCTGGTAGGCCCTGGGTACACCGATGCCCTGGATACCTGTGGTATGCTGAGACAGGGACTGACAAGGCGGCCCAGTTCCAATTGGTGGATGCACCTAATGTACATGTGTTTAATTTCGAGAGAGAACAGCTAGGCTGTGGGTCTGATTGGCAGGCCCACAGCCGGGGAAAGTCATAAACCAATGAAGCAAAAGCTAAAAATCTGGGTGATCATAGGATTGCAGACCCTACTCTCCTACATGACCCCCCCCCAAACTTTGGGACAATAAGCTAACCTTGACCAGGTGAGTCTTCTTGCTCTAAGTGGAAATACCTGGAGAGCCCATCTGCATTGCCATGATCAGTGCCAGGTCTATGCTCCACTGTGAAGTCCATCCCCTGTAGGGAAATGGACCACCTAAGTAGTTTGGGGTTTTCACCCTTCATTTGATTTAGCCACAAGAGGGGCTTATGGTCGGTCTGAATCTTGAAGTGAGTGCCAAACAAGTATGGCCTCAACTTCTTCAGGGCCCAAACCACAGCAAAGGCCTCCCTCTCAATAGCTGACCAATCCTTCTCTCTGGGGGTCAGCCTCCTGCTAATAAAAGCTATGGGCTGGTCATGACCATCAAAATTCAGCTGAGATAGAACAGCTCCCACACCCAGCTCCGAAGCGTCTGTTTGGACAATGAATGGTCTGGAGTAGTCTGGACTCTTTAGGATAGGTGCTGTGCACATGGCCTGCTTTAGGTCATCGAATGCCTTCTGACAGCTTGCTGTCCACTGAACTTTTTTTGGCATCTTTTTACTTGTCAGGTCGTTTAGCGGGGTCACAATGGATCCATAATTTCTGACAAACTTCCGGTAATAACCAGTCAGGCCCAAGAAAGCTCGAACCTGAGTCTGGGTGGTTGGAGGAGCCCAGTCCTGGATGGCCTGTATTTTGCTCTCCAATGGTTGAACCTGGCCTCCACCTACAAGGTGGCCCAGGTATACAACCTGTGTCTGCCCTATCTGGCACTTAGTGGCCTTGATAGTGAGGCCTGCCTTTTGCAGGGCCTCTAACACTTTCCTCAGGTGGACCAGGTGATCCTCCCAGGTGGAGCTAAAGACAGCGATATCGTCCAGATACGCCGCGCAGAAGTCGTCCAACCCAGTGAGAACTCGATTCACCAGCCTTTGGAAGGTGGCAGGTGCATTTTTCAAACCAAAGGGCATTACCACGAACTGATAATGCCCACCCGGGGTAGAAAATGCTGTTTTGGGCTTGGCCTCCTCAGCTAACCTGATTTGCCAATACCCAGCTGTCAGGTCAAACGTACTTAAGTAGCTGGCCGACGCCAACCGGTCGATAAGTTCGTCTGCTCTTGGTATTGGGTGGGCGTCAGTCTTAGTGACTGCATTGAGACCTCTGTAGTCCACGCAAAACCTCATCTCTCTCTTACCGCCCTGGGTGTGAGGTTTCGGCACGAGAACTACGGGACTAGCCCAGGGGCTGTCCAAGGGTTCAATGACTCCCAGCTCCAACATTTTCTGCACCTCCGTCTTGATGCAGTCTCTGACATGATCAGGTTGCCGATAGATTTTACTCTTTACGGGCAGACTGTCCCCAGTGTCGACCTCATGGGTACACCAATTGGTCTGACTGGGCGTCAGAGAGAACATATGTCGAAAGGATTGAAGAACCTGTTTACAATCCTTTTGTTGATGTCCAGAGAGGCTGCCACAAAAGACAACACCATCTACTGACCCATCGTCAGGGTTCTGAGAGAGCAGGTCCGGGAGAGGGTCACTCTCCTCCTCCTGCCCCTCATCTGTGGCCATGAGCAAGCCCATGCCCTCCCTTTCGACATATGCCTTGAGCCTGTTTACATGGAGCACCCTGTGGGGGCTCCGGGGAGTTCCCAGGTCTACCAAGTAGGTGACCTCTCCCTTTTGCTCAATGATCGTGTGGGGCCCAGACCATTTGTCTTTGAGTGCTGCTGGGGCCACTGGCTCCAGCACCCACACCTTCTGTCCAGGCTGGTACACAGTCAGGACAGCCTTTTGGTCGTGCCAAGCTTTCTGTAATTCTTGGCTCGCCTCAAGGTTTTTAGACGCCTTTTCCATGTACTCCGCCATCCGCGAGCGGAGACCGAGTACATAGTCCACAATGTTCGATGCCGGCTTTCTGAGAGGTCTCTCCCATCCTTCCTTTACCAAACAAAGGGGTCCCCTTACAGGATGTCCGAACAGAAGCTCAAAAGGACTGTAGCCAACCCCCTTCTGCGGGACCTCTCTGTAGGCGAACAAGAGGCAGGGTATCAGGACGTCCCATCTCCGCCGAAGCTTTCCAGGTAGTCCGTGAATCATCCCTTTTAGGGTCCTGTTGAATCTCTCAACAAGCCCATTGCATTGTGGGTGATAGGGTGTGGTGAACTTGTAGTTGACACCACACTCCTTCCACATTGCAGTCAGATATCCCGACATGAAGTTTGCACCTCTGACCTCCTTAGGGAAGCCCACTCTGGAGAACACTCCAAGTAGGGCCCGTGCCACCATAGGTGCTGTAGTGGTCCTAAGTGGAATAGCTTCAGGATACCTAGTGGCGTGGTCCACCACCACCAGTATAAACTTGTGCCCTGATGCTGTCTGGGGTTCCATTGGTCCAACAATGTCGATCCCCACTCGTTCAAAGGGTACCCCCACCACCGGCAGTGGTATGAGGGGGGCCTTTGTCGTGCCACCTGACTTACCACTGGCTTGGCAAGTGACACAGGAGCGGCAAAACTCCTTTGTATCTTCGGACATGTGGGGCCAGTGAAAGTGTGGAACAATTCTGTCCCAAGTCTTATTCTGGCCTAAGTGACCTGCAAGGGGAATCTCGTGGGCCAAGGTAAGAAGGAAACCTCTCAGAGACAAGGGGATGACCAGCCTCCTGGTCGCACCAGGTTTGGGGTCTCTTGCCTCGGAGTACAGGAGTCCATCGTCCCAGTACACTTTGTGGGTACCTATGGCGTTCCCTGCAGCCTCAGCAGCAGCCTGCTGTCTGAGGGGTTCAAGGGAGGGGCAGTCTAACTGTGCCTTCCCCAGGTCTTCCCTGGAGGGTCCCCCTGAGCCCAGAAACTCAACCTGACCAGGTTCAAGCTCTTTCGGCTCAGTTTCCCTCAGTTCTTTAAGGTCAGCCTCCTCAGAGACTTGATCCACGACCTGGGGCAAGGGGGAAGGTGAAGCCTTACCCTTACTGCTCCTCTTCTTGGAAGGTGTCTGGTCCGTTCTTCCAGGATCCAGCACCTGTTCAGTGGGGCACCTTTTGGCCTGTGACCTGGTCACAGCAAGGACATGTGCTGGCAAGCCTAACATTTCCATGTGAGTCCTCTGCTCCACTTCTGACCATTGTGACGTTTCCAAATCATTGCCCAACAGACATTCTACGGGGAGGTCTGAACTAACCACAACCTTTTTCGGGCCACTTACCCCTCCCCAGGAGAAATCAACAACTGCCATACTGTGATTGGTAGTGACGTTGCTGGCATTGGTCACTAGGTAACTGGTACCTAGCATGATCTGTCCAGGGTCCACAAAGTTAGGCGTCACCATGGTGACACTGGCACAAGTGTCCCTGTAGGCCTGAGCCACTTTTCCATTAATCAAAGGTGTCTGTCTGTATTTGCCCAAAGTATTGGGACTTGCATCAGGGGACATATCCATATCCCCTGTACAGACAAGGACGGCCTGAGTGAGCGTGCTGACTAAGTCGTCACTCCCCTCGGTTCCCAAGGTTAACCCAACTAATGCCTTGGGAGGCGCACTACCACTGCTGACTGTACTAGGGGGTGCAGGTGCCTTAGGGGCTGCAGTGGCAGGAGTTTGCCCTCCTTTCTTGGTGCACTCACTAAACCAGTGAGTCTTACTTTTACAGTATTGGCACCACCTTTTTGACTGGCCTTCTTGAGTCTTCTTCTTCTGTGAAGCCTGACCCCCACCCTCTTTGGTTTGTTGGGGACCTGTCGAAGACTTCTGGTCATTTTGTTCGTTCTTGTTACTACCCTTCTGGTCTGCTTTCTTCTGACCACCCTGGTTCTGGTTCTGGTTCTGTTTGACCCTTGTTCTGACCCATCTGTCTGCCTTCTTTCCCAATTCTTGGGGAGAGGTCAGATCCGAGTCGACAAGGTGCTGATGCAACAATTGGTTCTGACAGTTGTTTAAAATCTGTTCTCGCATGATAAGATTGTACAATCCTGTGTAATCAGTAACCTTGCTACCCAGCAACCAGCCTTCCAAAGCCTTAGTGGCACAATCGACAAAGTCAGTCCAATCCTGAGACTGAATCTTCTGGGTGTCCCGGAACAGCACCCGGTACTGTTCCGTGGTTAAGCCGAACCCATCAATCAGTGTGTTCTTCAGGACTTGGTAGTTGTTAGCATCCTCAGCTCTAGTAGTGAGGAGCTTGTCCCTTCCTTTACCTTCGAAGGAAAGCCACAGTATAGCTGCCCAGTGACTTGGGGGGACGCACTGGACAGTGCAGGCCCTCTCCAAGGCAGTTATCCACTTGTGGATGTCGTCCCCTTGTTTAAAGGGGGGCACTATTTTACTCAGGTGTCTAGTGTCTAATCCCCTGTCTTTCTCTCTATTGAGAATGCTGCCACCAGTGGGATCTAACCCACTTAATTTCTGCTCTCGGGCCAGGGCAAGTCTTTCTTTGGCGAGGGCAAGTTCTTCCCGCTCGATCCTCAGATTGACTTCCCTCATCTTCGCTTCATGCTCCCTTCTCTGAGGGGATGTCATTCCTCTCTGAGAAGATGCCTGAGAGACATGTGTATGAACCGATCTGCCAGAGCCTCTGGAGAGAGACCTAGCTCGTCCGTTCCCAAGGTTAGGCCTGCTTGAGCGTGGGCCCGGGGCTCCCCCAGTTCCATTCTCATGCCTGCTTAAGTTGGTCCTTGTAAGCCTGCCGACTACCACTGGACCTTTGTCTGCCTCGTCTCCTGATAACTCCTCCTCGTCCTCCTCCTCTGTGTGGAGGTCGAGGTCTGGGTCACCGAGGGTTCCCTCTAAGGGAGGCATGTTCCCATCAGCATCGGGGGGACCTGTGTTAGAGGACCTCCTGGCATCGTATGTCTCTAAGAGACCTATCAAAAATGCGATGGTAGGGTTAGAACCCTGGTTTAGCTTCCTGGAGGCACACAGTTGTCGCATCTCCTTGAAGCTAAGAGCTGCATATCGTGACACGACCTGTGGAGGGTCACTGACCACTAAGGGAGTCTGCGAAGACTCTCCGTGGACCAATAAAGAGCAAGCAACAAAAATGGTACAAAAGGAAAAGATAAGAGAATAACTTGGGACAAGAGCACACTAATTGACTCTATATCTAGTTTATTAATCTAGACAGATTTTATCAAAATATTTGGACTTTCCTGCAACAGAAATGACCACGGACCTTAATGGAAGCAACAAAGCAAAAATACAGCAACACAAATATACATAAATTGAACATGTGCAGAACGTCACCAACAAAAACACACGAAAAAGTTAACCCCTAAACCAACATATAATTTTTGTTAGTGTCCTCCTAATAATTTCAGGACGAACCACTGGAAGGAAGTCCACAGAGCGCGCTGCGACTCAACAAATTATTGTCGGACTTTCTCAGCACACTCAACAGTGAATATCCACACTGTACTTATTTTCAAGGACTCCTCCTTCAAAACCGGGTCTACGCAATTGCGTTTCGGCCATATGTATTCCTCGGCCTCCTCAGGACAGGGTTAATACAAAGAATGTACACACACTACAAAAAAGAAGTATATACACATATAAATATACAAATATATTACATAAAACTAATCACAAGCATAGTCCTAGCAGTTCGCCATGCCGTCCAACGGGGAGCCTGTAGTCGGTGACCTTCACCAAGGGGCCCAGGGGTGAGCCGGGGGCTTACATAGGAAATCTATATGTTCATAACGAAAGGTGCTATAGTTATAGAGACCACCAGCGTGTCAATCTCTCAGGCAGGCGGAAGGAAAGTGTGTCACACCACAGACCCAATGCATAGTCCACCGTAGCCATTGGTGCCCACAACCCGACAAACACCTCGAGGAAACCCACTCTCACTTTCTCTCCCCCATGACTCTAACTGCGTGTCTCGCTGGAGTAAACAAACATGTAGTACTTACAGTGGTAGGGTAGTCCAAAGGACGCTCCTACGTGTGGGTCATCCGGGTCCACAGGTACCCGAACGGGTGCCGACCCTATTGTCGCTATCGATTGATTTTAGACGCCCCCGTGCCAAGATGGCCGACACGTTTTCACTCCTCAGTGGAACCCTTCTTCTATGTCCACTACCCTCGTCCGATGCCGGAAAATAGGACTGAGGCTGCCCGTAGCCACACGCAGACCAGCGCTGTGAGGATTGCCGAGTAGAGTGGCTGTTTGTTCCGGACTTTCAGTCGGACGTTTTGGGTCTGTGGTGTGACACACTTTCCTTCCGCCTGCCTGAGAGATTGACACGCTGGTGGTCTCTATAACTACAGGCTCCCCGTTGGACGGCATGGCGAACTGCTAGGACTATGCTTGTGATTAGTTTTATGTAATATATTTGTATATTTATATGTGTATATACTTCTTTTTTGTAGTGTGTGTACATTCTTTGTATTAACCCTGTCCTGAGGAGGCCGAGGAATACATATGGCCGAAACGCAATTGCGTAGACCCGGTTTTGAAGGAGGAGTCCTTGAAAATAAGTACAGTGTGGATATTCACTGTTGAGTGTGCTGAGAAAGTCCGACAATAATTTGTTGAGTCGCAGCGCGCTCTGTGGACTTCCTTCCAGTGGTTCGTCCTGAAATTATTAGGAGGACACTAACAAAAATTATATGTTGGTTTAGGGGTTAACTTTTTCGTGTGTTTTTGTTGGTGACGTTCTGCACATGTTCAATTTATGTATATTTGTGTTGCTGTATTTTTGCTTTGTTGCTTCCATTAAGGTCCGTGGTCATTTCTGTTGCAGGAAAGTCCAAATATTTTGATAAAATCTGTCTAGATTAATAAACTAGATATAGAGTCAATTAGTGTGCTCTTGTCCCAAGTTATTCTCTTATCTTTTCCTTTTGTACCATTTTTGTTGCTTGCTCTTTATTGTTCCTTACCCAGGTACTAAAAGGGTCAATTGGGTATTACCCTGTCGGTTGCCAGACTCTCCGTGGACCGACATGCTTTTCTAGTGAGGTGTAAGTGATGCACCTACCTACACTATGTGTTTACCTACTGATCCCTTGCTAAGAGTTGTAGTCAGGGTGTGCTAAGCCCTGTTACACTACAACAGCCGGTTCAGTAGAACTCGGAGTATTCTAAGTTAAGTTATATGTACCTGGGTACTTATGTGATCTTTCACTGCGATATTCTTAGGATACGTGTGTGGTAAAACAAGAGCAAGCTCAAATCCCAACCGCTGCTCACCAATGTGAGAAGTTGGCCTGATATGTAGTGCTCACAATTCTAGTGATCACTGTGTATCATTCCAAACAACCCTTATTGATGATTGGTTGTAAGTCAACCTTATAGACCAGCTATCCTAGTAGCGTGGATACGAGCAGTCTTAGGCTAAACTCTAGAGGGCGTGTTAAGCCAGCTGTTTACCATCACATATACCCCTTGAACACCAAGTGAAAGGACACCACACAAGTTGTTATGAAAATAAAGGATATTTATTTATAACAAGACTACCCTGGCTCTTTATGAGTCAGGGAGCTAAGCACAATACGAAACTCTTAGGAAAATACTTCTGGTTGCACAATTTACACAAATGCCCGAGGGCACGAAACCATTACACTGCAAGTGGAAGGGGAGAAGTTAGAAAGTCTAAAGTTACTGATTCCGGAGTGATCCGATCAGTGGGACTAAACGAAAAAGGAACTGGACACTTGTAAAGCGAATCTGCGATGGAGCACCGAGATGCTCGAGTTACCTAGCCCAGAGGCTGCGGCTGTGGAAGGTTCGGCAAGATGTCGGAAGTCCTCGTTGTAGTCTCAGGAGCCTGAAAGAAGAGTTGCTGGCAGGTGACCAGTGTCGATGTTCAGCGAGATCCAAGCCTGGATCGGTGTTGAAGGAAACCTGAAAGCAGAGGGGACTCAGTTCTCAACCGCTAGCCAGCGATCGTGTGGGCACCAGGAGGGTACCGGCTGAAGTCACCTCGACCAGGTGAGTGGATGACGTCGGACTCGGCTGTTCCTCGGACCAGGAGGCGCGGCGGCGACCAGGATGGAGGGCGAGCTGTCCCACGCAGGTGTCTGCTGTCGCTGATGCTGGGCCCAGGAATGGGGCAGCGGATCTTGGCAGTGGCAAGCCCACGCGGTGGAGTCAAGATGGCATCTGGAGTGGACCAGGAGGGTCCGTGGTACTCCTCTGTTGAAGGGGAGCAAGAGCCAGTCTGGAGCAACCAGACTAGTGATGAAACAAACGTGGTGCGTCGTGAAGAGGGCCACAAGCCGGTCGGCAAGTGGTCGAACAACGCGGTGAACAGCAAGGAGCGGAAGGGCCCCCACGCAGATCTCGGGGATGCTGGGGAGGCAGACTTCGGTGCTGGAGCTGCTCAGGGTTAGGGCTTCTCAAACCCTAGGTGCACTCACTCGAGGGTCCCTCGGTGGGCGTGCTAGATAAGCGTCGTGCAGGTTCTGAAGATGGCCGGTCCCGCAGGTCTCGTCACACCTACGACTCTCAGCTGGGCTGATGAGGTAGGTAAAAGGTCAGAGATGGCAGGGAACTCGGGTCTCGTCGAGCTGGGCAGTCTTGATCCGTGGGAGAGACTTACAGCAAACCGCAAGCGCTTAGGTGGTGCCTGCTGGTGCAGGGTGGCTACTCCTTAGCCACAAGGGAGAGTCTTCAGAAATAGTCAAGAGTTCCTTTCGTGGAAAGTAGTTCAAGATTCAGAATTATCCAATTTGGGAAGGGGACTCGCTCCTACCTTTATTCTAAGAAAAGGGGCTGGCCCGTGACTAGGTTCTACCTATGGGTGGAGCCAGGAGGGGGGTGGTTACACCCCTATCCTTTGTCCGGCTTCGCCCCAGCTCAGGGGCTGGTGTGCCCCCGAAACTGGTTTGAGCCGGGCTATGCACAGTGAGCACCGGGGTGCCACTTGCAATCACCTTCCTTTCAGCCCTGCCTACCTGGGATACACAAACCCTGTCTGGGATGGTGCTAACACCGACCTCGGCAGGAAACCCTTTGTCCAAGCTCCCCTCGCGGGAAGGTCTCCCAGCAGCAGGAGGTCAGACTTGTGTCTGGTGGCAGCATCCATTTTGTGATGCTGAGGCTTGAGTCAACTTTAACCGGGGTTCAAGGTTACTTCCATGTCGTGCCCCTCTAAAAGGGGGGAATGCTAGCCCCGTCGCCAGAACTGGCGAGGGGTTCGTATTCCAATTCGTATGACACCTTACTCGACATGTGTAGGTGATGCGATGCCAAAGTTAGCAAATAACCGCGAGGATTATAATGCATTTAAAAGTAGTTGGCCCGCGTCACTATGGAACGGCTATTAGGACTTGGTTCCGCAAGCCGTCGACGGGCTCAGCTCGCGCCAGAGCACCGTCCCACATGATTCCCTGCACTCTGCCTTCAGGATTGATAAGGCCTGCCATAGGAGTGACTGATAGGAATCCATGTGTCCATTTTAGGGTTAGGTGTAGGAATACTACACCTACAGCAACGGGTGATTACACCACGTTGCCCCAGCTGTCGTGCAGCCAGTTGTGTCCGATTTGGGCGGCCATTCCAGGGGTGGCATAATACATGCTGCAGCCCCTGGTAGGCCCTGGGTACACCGATGCCCTGGATACCTGTGGTATGCTGAGACAGGGACTGACAAGGCGGCCCAGTTCCAATTGGTGGATGCACCTAATGTACATGTGTTTAATTTCGAGAGAGAACAGCTAGGCTGTGGGTCTGATTGGCAGGCCCACAGCCGGGGAAAGTCATAAACCAATGAAGCAAAAGCAAAAAATCTGGGTGATCATAGGATTGCAGACCCTACTCTCCTACAAAGACGAAATGTCAGAGTCTGCCAGCTTTGTGATGGCAAACTTAGCAACTCTGGGGCAGGATTCTGCCCACTACCCACAGGAAGTGGTCATATAGGGGGTGTAGTGACCCCAGGGATAAGTAGCCCATTGGCTGCTACCCTACACTCCTAACGCCCCTAAATCTAGTATTTAGGGGAGGACCAGGCACCAGGAAATCAGATCCTGCTGACCTGAAAGAAGACTTGCGTGAAGAGTCACAAGAAACAAGAGCAGAGAAACAGCAACTGACTTGGCGCCAACTTGCCGGTCTGACTTTGACAATGGAGCTAAAGACGACGTGTCCTGCAGCTGTTGTTTCTAAAGCCTGGGAGACCTGCCAGCACGGAATCCACGAACCAGGAACTCCCGTGGAGCAGCAGAGCTGCTTCCCTGCACTCTGCAGGCACCCCAAGAGACCAGTGAGGACATTGCACCAGTGATAATACAAGAGATGAATTACAGGCAGTAAAATACCAGGCTTAATAAAACTCTTAAGATTTTCCTAGTAAAAGAATGATCAGGAGTTTTTGGAGCTATAATCATTATGCAGAAAGTACCCAGAACGTTTGTGCATATTCGACAGGACACATAGAAAGCCTTGGGAGACCATCTGCACTACAGCCACACTATCCACTTACAATCATGACTGAGGTACTCCAAATTTCAAGGTAAGCAGAAAAGAGCAAAGTTATTTTTCACTTTCCTCAGACAAGTGAAGTTTGTCTTAGAAGTGCCAACAAATGCTTCACCCAAATGCCTATATTAATTCAGCCTCGATTGGCTCACATATCAGTGTAGGATACCATGCTCAGTTAGATTGACCTCTGGTATCTTTGTGGTGATAAAGTGAAAGTGGTCACATGTTTCAACCTATCTGTAAGAGTACCAGGTTTTCTTCAGGACCTAGCTATGTGACCCGAGTGGTATACACGCGCTAGGGTGTACCCAACCCTTGGTCAATCTGATACCACACCGTTTACTCACAGTATGGCGACCTCTCATCAATTGCTGAAAGTAAAAAATCTGAACGAGAAAGAAACAATCGCACGTATTTCCAATCAATAACGTGTGTCTTGACCTTGAGTTATTAGTGTTCCTCCCATACAAGGCTCAGAGTTAGTCGTTTAAATAAACATGGTGCACATAGTGATTCGGGCAGTCCATGCACGGCGTGCCTTACGTCTGCGAGACAACAGTGAATGGTGTCTGCCTGTTGTCCATTTACTCTGGGCTGGTAGTCACCCCAATTCGATATTACAACCCACTTTCAACACACTTTACGGTGGGTGTCTAAAACGCTCGATTCAGTGATTGAGCGTATATTTGAAGTAAGGGTTTTCTGTTAAAAAGCATGCATGCTTGTTGTGCGCTTAAAAAGACTGCCAAATGGAACAAGAGAAGATTTAAGGCTTAATAGAGACTCGATTCGGTCGTGCCTCATGGAAGCTGGGGTTATGGCGCTGGCTCTAGTCACACTCTGGAGGTAAGCGAGACATTAGATTCCAGCGTTCGCATAGCACATACCTTAACAATGGTACGTGGAGCAACGGAGCCCACCCACATGATACCAGGATTACTTACTCTGTCAAACCATGGCGCCCGCTTGTCTGCCTATTGTGTGAACCCTTCACGGCGACCCAAGGATCACTGTGTGTGCACCTCACCGGTATTTTAACCCGCACCGGTACCAGGGTCCATCCGGGTACGTCACGTGTGGCTTGAAAACGTGGTCACAGCAGCGCGTGACTACGTCAGTGGGGGGCGTGGCAGGTGTTTGAATGGGAACGTGTGGTGAAGCTTTTGAACAAAATGCTCACATGGTGTGATAATAGATTGTATAGCGGGGCACTCAATATCATGCCAATGAATCCTGCGACGGGGCTGTAAATAGCATTGATATTTATGACAGAATGAGCGCAGTGCTTATTCTTAGATTAATAGTAACTACTGGGAATAGAACTCCCTAGACCGCAAGCAAAAAGCGGCCATGTATCTTAACATAGTGGTTAGTGGGCGAGCTGAACTATTCGATTGAGACTAAGTAGTTTTGAGGTATTAAGTTATTTATTGTGAATACACCCCTTGTGGTAAGCCAGGAAGGCATTACCGCTAGTGGAGATGGAAACACAAATTATAAAGTGATCCAGGCATACAGGTGTCTTGTTGGGTGCTTAAAAATGTATATGGTATGTATGGTTACAGAATGCGGTTACGCTAAGGGGCCATGTGTATGTGCCATGCGTCAATGACTCTCCTGAGGCTTTAGTGGTTAGCATGGTGGTTGTGCACATCTGATAAAAGCTACACTATTACACTCAGTTATTAAATGTTATCAGTGACCCTAGTGAGGCTTGTGATTTGGCAGGACGTTATCTTTGTAGTACTGAGTTCCACGGGATATTCTCGTTTAACCCGTTTTTGTGTGTGGACAGTCTGTATATCCAACGTTCTTTCTCAAATAAGCGTTGTTGGATCTTTTCTACAGTTTTGATTTGCTCAATTATTCTCCGCCTCATATCATTGGTTGTGTGGTTCACGTGAAGAAAGTGTTCTGTCAGTCTACTTATTACTTTTTTAAATCTAATGGTGCTGCGGTGTTCACAGATTCTTTGTTTTTTTTTCCTGCTGGTCATGCCCACATATTGGAGGCCGCACGGGCATGTTATCAAATACACTACGTTCGCACTATTGCAATTCATGTGTGCCCGTTGTGTCCACACCTTCCCAGGTTCCAGTGTAAGCGTTTTCGTTGTGTTGGTGAGGTGGCACACGCTACAATTCCCGCACGGGAAATGGCCCATGATGTTCGGTAGGCCACATGCGTTAAGAACTGTTTGTGAGTTTTCCTGTTCTTTCTTCCTTGGGCGTGTGCTCGCTAGGGAGTCTTTCATACTCCTGGCTTTCTTGAAAGAAAACAGCGGTTTCTCCCAGTGTAGGTTCCCTGTCCTGAGGATGCCCCAGTGTTTATTGATGGACTGTGTCACTTGGTTTGAAGCCGTACTAGAAGTAGTGACACATGTAAGTGGTATTTCCTCCTCTGTAGTTCTCTTGTCTTTCAACAGGCAGGACCTCTCTCGGTTGGTTACGTGCTCTTTTTTGGCATTTGTTCAGTATTCTTTCAGGGTATTCTCTATCTGTCAATTTCTTAATGAGGTCTACTGCTTGGGTGCAGTAATCACTGGTTTTGCTGTAATTGCGGCGTAACCTAAGGTACTGGCCGTAGGGCAGATTCTCCCTCAGTGGCCTTGAATGGAAGCTCTCGTATCTGAGCAAGTTGCATTTAGCAGTAGGTTTGTGGTGGGTCTTTGTTTCCAAACACCCGTTCTCCTTTGTGATCACAACATCCAGGAACACCATGCTGTTGGGGTCTGTTGTGTGTGTGTGAAATTCAAGTTTCGATCCAGGTGTTGATCCATGAAATGAAATAAGTCAGAACATCGTTCGGTCCTTGCCAGATGACAAGGACGTCATCGATGTATCTCTTCCAGAACATATGTGAAGAGAAAGGGTCAGGTCATTAAGTATGAATTTCTGCTCAAATTCAAAGACATAGAGCCCGGCCACACTAGGGGCGAAAGTGTTCCCCAACGAAGTACCCCCAATTTGGAGGTACAGAGCTCCCTCGAATTCAAAGTAATTCTTCTTCAGGACCAATCTCGCGCACTCGAGGATGAAATCTTTAGGTGTCCTATATATCCAATCAGACTCATCCAGTGCTCAGACGTAAGGCACGCCGTGCATGAAATGCCCGAATCACTATGTGCACCATGTTTGTTTAAACGACTCTAACTCTGAGCCTTGTATGGGAGGAACACTAATAACAACTTAAGGTCAAGACACACGTTATTGATTGGAAATACGTGTGCTTGTTTATTTCTCTTTCAGATTTTTTCCTTTCAGCAATTGAGAGGTCGCCATACTGTGAGTACACGGTGTGGTATCAGATTGACCAAGGGTTGGGTACACCCTAGCGCGTGTATACCACTTGGGTCACATAGCTAGGTCCTGAAGAAAACCTGGTAATATCGCCATTGGGTTGAAACATGTAGACCACTTTCACTTTTTATCACCACAAAGATACCAGAGGTCAATCTAACTGAACACGGTATCTTACACTGGTTTTAATCTTGTCCTGTTGCTCCATATTAAAGCATTTTAGGGAGTTAAATTAGGACAATTTTTAATTCACCTGTTTTCACTCACCAGCACCACTGTTGCGATCAAAACCTGCTCCACTGTAATCAGGTGTTGAAGCACACCCGTATAGCATTCGGGTGGGACCCCCATGATGAAGCATGTCACCAACTAGGTTGGTGAGTGAGGGGGTCTTCTTAGAGAAGGAGAACTTCTCTCCTTTGGTGTGTCTTCCCTTATACCACGTGGACATTTTTTGTCTTCAGGGTATACTTCTTCAATTGTTTGATACATATACTATAAGGGGACCAGGAGTATTTCCTTCAATACCCTTTCTCTCTTCTTTAAGTCATTGGCTCACATATCAGCTGGCAGAATTATATTCAAATTGTACAGGTCTGCATATAGTACAGTAGTTATCTAGAAACAAAATCAATAATTGGTGTGGGGCAGATGAGTCATACCATTGCCCCTGTGCCTTCTGCACTAATGCCCTAATGTAAAAAGATGCACTGCATTTGAGGCATCAAACTCCTTTCCCAATTTTCTCATTCTAAAATAAAAAAAATACTTGGGTATTGTCTATTCTGATAGATCCATCTAACTGTGAATACCCCTCAGGCGCCAGACTGGATCCTGAGATTTTTCAGAGTATTGCTCCCGCGCACTAGCAGGTAGCGTCATACGTCTCCTCGTATGCCTCTTCCCGTTTTGGAAGTGGCATCCGAGAAGCATGCAAGTGCCACCTCTGCACGTTGATTTCTGTTCCTTTCTTTCCATACCTTCAGATGTGGATTTTGGAGATTGCTCCCAAACGTTTATCCTCATCTTTGACAAAAAAATATCGTCAAATTCTTTTCACAGTGTGCAAGGGAACATGCCCCCATCTAAGCCTTGTAGGGACTGTCACAAACAGATGTCTGTGTCAGATCCTCATGAGATGTGTCTTTGGTGTCTACGGTCTTCGCACAACTCTAAGTCTTACAAGGACTGTGCCCTGATGAATGCCAAGGCGATCCGGGATCACAGAGGCAAACTGTGCTTCAGAACACCAATGAAAGTCTTGTAAGCCCTGCTCCCATTCCAAGCTAAATGCATGGATCCACTCCTTTGGCCGTTCTCGCAATAGATATTCCTTACATTAGAAATTCTCAGGTGAGCCAAAAAAACAGGAAAACCAGAAAATGAAGCAACATTTCTCCCTGTCCCACCACACCTGTCAATAATACATAATGTGTTGACACTTGTCCTATTACCTAACAGAAGGATGTGATGCGACGCTCATGTGTTCTGTTTGTGTGCACTTCTCTAAGGCCATTGATATGATCAACCAATTGCTGCTCTTTAAGTCTTGTGGATGTCCAAGTGCCTCCCCAACTTATACTGATGCATCCTGAATTCCCAGGTCTGTCGGTGACAATGCAGTAGATAGAGGCTTTCAAATAAGGCATGTTGTGAATATTCAGCACCCTTCCTGATCCCTCTGGCGTGCCTTCGGGCCCCTCTGATCGGAGGAGGCCTCCAGTTAGATTATCATTGGCAGATCCATCCTGCACCTTTTAACCTCATGGCAGGGTCCACCCTGACTCCAGGACCAAACCCCAACCTGACTTTGATTCTGACGCCAAGATCCACACTGGTTTCTGCCATGTCTACTCCAGCCGCGACGTCAGAGGAGGACCCAATTGTTTTGTCAAATTTTTAAACCAATCCAATACGACCGCAATCAGTGTCACGTCCTGTGCAGCTTCCGACGGGACGTTGCCCTTACTTAGGAGCCGCTCACAAGCACTCCATGATCTTTTTAGTTTGGATTCTGAGCATAGCCAACCGGGCCTGGGCAATGATAATGGAGGTGATTAGGATGATGCATCCAGCTATTATTTAGATAACCTACTTATGGACTTACAAGAGGCCTGTGATTTGGGCACTTTCTCTGTCACTGATTTGCGTTCCTCTAGTCCCTTGGCAGAAGAATTTGGATCATCTGCTGTCGTTATCAGGTGTGCTGCTGAAGGTTTAGTCTTGCAGCTTCCATTGGATAGGTAACAATTGTCTAGACAGAGGTTCTGCAGCCTGCTTAGCCTTCGACTGAGCCCCTTTTACCTTTTAATGAGGCCCTCACGCAGCCATTATTGAGCACTTGGGCCAATCCTTGCTCTTCCCCGACGGTAAATAGGCAAGCGGCTAGACACCACAGTCCTGCCCCTGGTGCCTTTGCCTTCCTCACTCGGCATCCCACACCTGAGCCTAGTGGTCCAGGCGCCTACATGTAGGGTGAACCCAAACGTGTTTCCTTTGACTCCACCTGATAAGGAGTCAAAACGTATAGGTGCTTTTGGGAAAAGCGTGTTTTCTTCATCCAGCCTTGCCATTCACTGTGTCACTGTCTTCTTGGACGATTCTCACATGCATTATAAGACATGGTCAGCAAGATCTTGCCAACAGTCTCAGATGAATTCCACTCCGAAATAACACAGCTCATTGAGGATGGTCAAGATGCAGTGAAATAAGACACCCATTCAGGGCTAGACACTACTGACTGTTTAGACAAAGTGGTTGGATCCACTGTGATGGTTTGGCACGACACTTGGATGAGTTCCACAGGTTTTTCGAGTGACGTCCAGGCATCATTAATGGACATGCCATATGATGGTATAGCTCTGTATTGACACAGAGCAGACTCTGCACTAGAATGTTTCAAAGAAAGCAGGGCACAGCACATTTCCTCTGCCTTTCTGTGCCCTTGTGACTGTATCCCCAACAACTTCACTCTTTTCACAGCTTCACAAAGTGCACGATGTACAGAAAATGTCCAGGACAATCACCTCAGCAGCAGACCCTCCAGTCCTTTTGAAGCCAGGGTCTGAGATTCAGCCAATAATGCCCAGGCCAGAAGGGTCAAAATTCTACCCAGTGCCCCACCTCTTCCAAGCCACTTAAGTACTTTAGGAGGGAGGATACATGATTACATCAAAGCTAGGTAGAGGATTACACCCGACACGTGGGTCCTTCAAATTGTCCTGTCAGAGGACGGACTTAACCAGGGATGCTCAGAGATGCATTCCACTTAGAGTGGACCACTGGACGTCTATATGCCTTCGTGCTTCTGCCCCTTTTCTAGAGTTTTGAAGATCAGGAAAAACCAGGCCCAAGTCATCTTGGTGGCTTCGGGTTGTATCAGGAGAGTGTGTTACCCACACGTTTGGCCTGAGCATCTGTCCTTCAATTGGGCTGCCACTTCGGGAGGACCTTTACCACCACCCATCATCATCCTCAAAAACAATAAGATTTAAACCCTGCGAGGATTGCCACAAACAGATGTCGGTGACGGAACCCCATGAGGTCTGTCTCTGGGCTCTGGGCTCTTGGCTTGACTGTAAATCGTGCGATATTTGAGCTCGGATGAAACTGAAGGCCATCCAAGACCGGAAGCCAACCTCTGTTGCAGAACACCGCAGAAAAGCGTCAAAGTCGAGGGCACGGACAAGTTCTTGCTCCTGAGACAAGTCTTGTGAAAGGTTGTCATCAGATTCCAAATCCTCAGGCAAGTCAAACTCAAAAAAGAAACTTAAGAAGTCAATGCGTTACTTCTCTTTTACCAGCCACAATCGTCAGGAGAAGTAACTCTGACTTTAGGGTATGCCATGGTCTCGCTCCCAATCTCCTGCTGCAGGAACCTATTCCCAGTTCTGCCTGAATTACCGGGGCTTTCGGCGACACTGCAACAGATACAAGCCTTTAAAAAGGTTATGTTGCAAATTTTTGGCACCCCTTCATATCCCTCTCCCATGCCTATGAGCCCCAAGGTTCCGAGGAGGTCATTCGCCAGATTATCACGGGTTACCACAGGCCGATCTTTCTCTGATCACGACTGTGCCTCTTGATACAGTACCTGTGTCCAGCTGACACCCACTTCTTCCGGCGCCAAGTTCTGTGCTGACTTCCTGTGCTTTGACGCTGGCGCCGATGCCACCGAAGGAACGACTCTAAAGCTAAATCTCTGCGACCTCGGCTGACAACGCACCCATCTCAACCCAGTCAGACTCTGAACGTACGCTTCTGTTTGCACAATGTTTTCTAAACACTAAACCACTCAAGGATGTCCATGAAGATGATGATAGAGCTTATTTTTGAATCTCTAGACGGCCATTGGCCTGGATACAATCCCCGATACTGGTCTCCACCTGGTCCATTCTTGAGGAATTGGCATCCTTTGCCATAGTGAACAGTGGAGTGGCAGATGTCCTCCACCTCCAGCTACCTTCAGTAGAGATCAAAACAAATGTCCTCCCAGAGATCCTGCAGCCAGGGCAGACCTCATCAGAGCCTCTACTCCCCTTTAACAAGGACCTCACGGAGACCTTGGGCAAAACTGGGGTCTTACACCCGCCTGTCCTGCCCACGCCCCCTACCTGTCTACAGGCAGATAGATAAAAGTCATAGGCTGGCTCCGGGAGTCCATCTTTCCTCATCCAGATTCCACACCGGAAACTCTTGTGATACAAGCTTACTCCAGCATATTGAACCATAATTCTTTCCCAATTACACCTACAGACAGAGTCCAGACGCATGGAAACCTTTGAGAAAAGGATTTTCTCCTCCACCAGCCTCTTCCTCAGATCTGTGAACTCAAGTTGCCCCTTGGGGCGTTAGTAGTACGTGTTGTGGGACTTGTTGAGTGTTAGAAATGGGGGTCTCTAGTTGGTAATGGCTGGCCACTGTCCAAGTAGGGACCCTTCTTCCTAAGTCAGAGTAAGCAGCCTACACCCTTTGACAGCCCCTGCTCACTCCTGTGGTAACGTAGCACGAGCAGCTAGGCTTATCTCAGAGGCAGTGTGTGAAGCATTTATGACCATACACAGTAACACAATGAGGAACACTACAAATGGACAACACTCAAGTAATTATAAAAAAATAAGTATATATTATATAGACTTAACACAAGACCAATAACAGTAAAAATCCACAATACTAGGACCATAGGGTTACTTTAAAAATGCTGTAAAAATAGTTCAAGGTGCACAAAATGATGTTCAGTTCAATGCAGTGGTCTCTGAGACCCTTTTACTCACAAGGTATCTGGATTCTGTAGCAAAGCAACAAAAATGTCGCTAAGGAGTTGTAGCGATAAATTTCCTCACGCTAACCAGTGATGCATTGAATCCTTACCGCAAGGAGGGATGATGCGCTGGGTTGCGGGCAGGACAAAGCGACAACTTCTGCACGCTAAGCCGGCGATGCGATAAAATCCTTGCCGCTAAGGGAGGATGATGCGCCGAGCCTGTTGCGTGTGCGATCTTGCTGCGATAAAAGAAAATGGCGCTCCGCGAGGGAGCGATGATCCTGATGCGATGCGGGGAAAATGGCGAACGCATGGCGTTCGATGCGATGAACTTGATGTGATGACTTTTGGTTAGCGAGCGTTTTGGGGCACGCTAACAAACAATGCGACAATCTTCGGGTTAGCGAGCGTTTTCAGGCCCGCAGTCAGGTGATACAATAACTTGGGTTAGCGAGCGTTTTAGAACCCGCTGACAGGCTCTGCGATGATCTTCGGGATAGCAGGCGTTTTCAGGCCCGCAGACAGGTGATGCGACGTACTTGGGTTAGCGGGCGTTTTGGGGCCCGCTGACGGGCAATAGGGTAATCTTCGGGATTAGCGAGCGTTTTCAGGCCCGCCGACAGGTGATGCGACGATCTCCGGTAGCGAGCGTTCGGCGGCAGCAGAGCGACGATTTTCCTCACACTTTCCAGCTGCAGCGGCTCGCTAACTGGGGTTAGCGACGATTTTCAGCACTCTTTTCTCAACAGTAGAACTAGAGGCCCTGGAACTCACAGGAGCCTCACCTGCAGATAGAAATCCTCGCTGGGAGGGAACAGGAGGCTGGTGGTGGAGTCTGATGTTCCTGAGACTCCTGCAGGAGGCTAGCTCTCTTCTAGCCCTGGGGTGATTGCTGTAGCCAAAAATAAAAGTTCCTTCAAAGTCCTTTTCCTCTTCTTCCAAGTCCAATAGTAACCACTGCAGGCCAATCCAAGAAACAGCACACAAGCAAAAGGACAGTCCTTCTCCTGCAGATTCCTGTAGTTACACGGACAGAGGTTCTTCTTGTTGTCCAGGAGCAATACAAATTGTAGGGGTTTGGGCAGAAATATTTATACCCCCAAAGTCTTTGTTCTTAGGGGTCACAAGCCTCTGAACCCAGCCAGAACCAGTTCTGCCCAGCCCTGGAGCACTTTGTTTACCAGGATGCATCCTTCCTTTCAGAGAGAGGGGGTCTGCCTTCAGACGCACAGTGGGAGGTGGAGCTAGCATTCACCTTGCCAGGCACTGCCCTATTCAAGTGCAGGAGCTACCCCTCCCCTCACTCCAAGGCAGATCTCTTTATTCAACCCAGGTCTGACTCAGCCTGCCCTGTCCCTCCAAAACCAGACAGTCAATACACATAATAGCAGAGCACACTGGAAGGCTTAGGCAAGAAAGTACCTATACTCTAAAAGTGGTATTTTCACACACAGAATTAAAAATAACCTTCACTTATAGATGTATTTTAATATTCTGAGCTCAGGCATACTAAATTCGTTTTTAGGTCTCGACCTTGCTATCGCGTAAGCGATCGCAAAGCGAGACTATAGAGAGCGGGTTTGAAAAGTGCTCCCAAAAAGCGGATTGCATGGCTAGCACGCGCAAAATCACGCGCATCGTGCCGCCATGAAATCCGCCTTTTGGGAGCACTTCAAAGGGTCCGCTCCCCCGCCCCCAAGCGCGCGCGCGCGCTACGCTCCGCCGGGCTTGTCTTTTTTTTTTTTTTTTTACTTTAAGCGCGAGGCGCGCGTGCGGCCAGTGCTTGTTTTGGTGGTGGGACCCCGAAACTAGTAATCAGGCCCTAAATCTGCATGCTATTCTCAACAACTGAATTGGCTGAGTCGGATTTTATCAGGTGCGATCGATGTGACACCATTTACCTCTGTAACGTGGGTCACTGACGCACTTTTACATTTGTATGCAAATTTCAGGTCACATGTGTGCAGATATTCACTTCTGAGGGTTGTAAGATCAACGCTAGCGCGGTCGCGGGCTACTGCAAAGGACGGGCTGCCCTTCACGCACTGTGCGAGGAGCTCCTTCGGGGGTGTGAATTATCTCGAGCCCCGGCAACCACTTTTCGACAGTCTCTCGCGTTGGGACAGAGGGGTGTCGAGGCGGGCACTCTCATGCGCCGAGGTTGACTTCAGGAAGCACGTGGAGACCCTGCACCCCGGTTGTCAGCAGCACCTCGCTCTTCCGTACACTCCCCGCCGACAGCCTCAGCCTATCCCCAGCCTCGCACGCACCGGCTCCTCCCCCGGGCAGGTGCAGTGTCAGGAGGCGGCAGGACTGCAGAGATCTGACCCCCTGTGCTCGAGCTACGTGACCGGCAGCCCGGCTTGAGTCCCTGCACCGGAGAGGCAGGCGAGGCGGAAGAGGTGCCTGGAGATGGAGGGGGCAGCGGTGTGCAGGGTGCATGCGGGAGCCCCGCAGCTCCCGGCCTGGGGCTCGGCGTTACAGAACGGGACAGGGGAGGAGAGGAAGCGCCGGAGGAGTCCCCCTGGCAACGGCAGCGGCGCCTCCCGCGGCAGGAGCCCGGGGCTGTGAGAGAGCCTCCTGGTGCCGTCCATACTGCTGTACCTCCTGCTGCACTGGCTGCTGGTGCTGCTCTCCCTGCGGCAACTTCTACTGCTGCCCAGCCCAGGGCTCTTCAGCGCAGCAAGGGCCAGGTACGAGCACTCCGAGGGCCACACCATCTCTTGTGCTCCACTCCTTACCTGCATGTGCCTATCCCCGCGTTCCTTTCCATCTTACTCTCATATCTAATGTTTGAGTCCTAATAATTTGCTGGACTCGGACACCCTTTTCTTTCTTCCTCGTGTTATCTTATCTGACCCCCACCCTTAAACGGGAGCCTGTGCCCCTCTCTAAATCACTCCATATCACGTCAGACACTCCCCCGTTGCACCTGTGCTCTCCTTTGCTTTCCTTTGCTTTATCTAATTTCACGCTCATTCCTTAACCCTCTCACATGGTGATAAAGGGGGTTGGTTGGTAGTCACGTGTGTATCCAATTCTCTATTGTATTTTGTTGGACGAACAGCATTAGTACTTCGTGCTACATTGCTCAATCAATCTCTAGTAGGGAGGCGTATTTTGAGCCCTACAACTGTATTTTTTGTGTGTGTACTTTTAGGTGTAACAAACCATAAACCGTACATAATTTGCACCTTTCAGCTAAGCTCCTTGGAAAGTGTGCTACAATTTATTTTGTAAAAAAAAAATAAAAATCTGTGATACGAACGATAATTTGTACAGGCACCGTATTTTTTTACATTCGCACATTTTACTCTACTCTGATAACTTTACCGTAGAGTTAATGTTTTATGAATTGTATTACAATATACGCCACTTATTGATAAACAAACATCACCTTCATGATGCAAGGATCCTAATTCTTTGTGCTGGTGTCTGAAATGATCTCTAGTCACGGTTTAAATGGGATTAAAAAACACTAGGGAGCTCTCAAAGGGGCGTGGCCAGTGTAATTAAGGGCGTGGCTTAAAACACGTAAGGTAAAATCTGTGCTTATTATAGTGTGCTGCCAGACTTATATTTTGCTGTTTCTGTCATTGCATCCAGACATATGATATAACAAGTAACATCATACCTACAAGAAGTCAGGAATATTGGCTTTGCCAATGGTTGTTAGTTGCATAAGATAAATAAGCAGCAACTATGGCTTGTATATAATATTGAAAAAGCTTCCACTTAAAGCCCTGGTGACACCCCGACAATGTTGATGCTCCTGAGTTGCAGAAAGAGAAGGGAAATCCAGAGAGAAAACGACTCTCTTAAAATGATTTTCCTTCCCCCACAATGCTAAAAAAACAAGCATTTGCAATGCAATAGGTCTCGCATTAGCAAAAGTTTATGCTATTGGCATTGTTCATGACAATGCCTTTTTTAATCTATTTTATAAAACAAACATATAAATAAATGCCATTATCATTTACAAAGCCAATAGCTAGTGTTGCATTATTATTAGCAATGCCAACTGCTCACACTTTTATAATGCGAGACCTATTGCATTGCAAATGCTTGTTCTACCATGTTCTGTGGGTCAGTTAGGACTATAGAATGTAATAGCCAAAACCTCCCATTCTGGCCTATGGAGAACAGGTAGCCTTACAGTAGTGAAAAACGAAATTGGGTGTAATTCACTACTAGGACATACTACACACATTGGAGCATGTCCTACATTACACATACAATGTACCCTATCATAAGGGTGGCTTACAGGATGCCAAGGGAAGGTTCAGGGGCTGGGAAGTGGGTGCACTTCACAGTCAAGATGGCAGTTCTGGACTGCATGCAGACACTGCAGTGGCAGGTCTGAGTCACTTTACAAGCTGCTTCTGTGGGTGGCACAAACCAGTGCTGCAGGCCCACCAGCAGCATTCGGTTTACCAGCCCTGGGCACACACAGGCCATGCTACTAGGGACTAACAGGTAAACCAAATAAGCCAATCATGGATGTACCAATTCACATATCATCTTTACAAAGGGAGCATTCACGCTGTGGCACTGAATGGCAGTGGCACAGCGCCCAGAGCATTAATAACCAGCAAAAACAGAGGAGACACAGCAAAAAATGGAAGGGAGACTCACGCCAATGGTGCCAGGTCTAACATTGAGGGACATCTTTCTTGCCCCCAAAGACTGATTACTTCGGAGCCAATCTGCAGCAGTTAATATGAGTTGGCCAAGACATGGCAAAGTACATGAATAGGTCTGGCCTGGACCCTACCGACTGTTTCATGAGTATGGTAGTTCTCACCAGTGTGGTGCTTCGAGCCTTGCGTAGATTAGTTCCACAGGCTTTTCCAGTGACAACCACGCATCACTTATGGATATGCCATTTGATGGCACCAGTCTATAGAGACAAGGCGGACTCTGCCCTGGATAGCTTAAAAGCGAATATGGTTACAGTACTCTCCCACGTCCTTTCAGTGCCTGTGTAGCAGTTCCCCCAACAATAGCAACTTTTTCAAGATTTAGGAAGTGGCATCCAGAAAAGGCAATGCTCATGGCTGCCTCAATAACATATCTCCCAACCCTTTCGTGGTTAAAGTTGTGACCCGGCTGACAACATCCAAGGCCTCATGAGCGATGCGCTGCCAAATCCCCTGCCCCAGGGAAACCCCTTTAGATTGCCCTCAGCAGCACATTGTCACCAAGTTGGAGGCAGGATGAGTTATTTCCTCCATGGGTGGCAAAGTATCACATTGGACAGATGAGTGCGTCATATCATCCATCATGGCTACGCACTACTCTTCCTATCCACCCCTCCAAACATGCTAGCTACATCACTTCCAGAGGACCACTTGTGCATTCTACCGAAGACGTTCAGGCTGTCTTGGACAAGGGAGCCATAAAAAGGGTGCCAGCATTAGAAATCGGAAGTGCTTGCTACTCCTGGTACTTTGTGGTGCTGAAAAAGACAGAAGACTACATCATATTTTTGATCACGTTCAAGATGCTCGCGCTGGCACAAGTTCTGGCTGCCCTGCATCCAGGCAAATTGGTTGGTAGCATTGGATTTGCAGGACGATGTTTTTCACATCCCCGTTCTTCAGTCCCACAGGTGTTACCTGCGGTTTCAAGGAGGTCACGAGCACTTCCGGTTTTCGGTGCTCCCTTTTGGTATCACCAGCACCTTCTGAGTGCTCAAGAAAATGATGGTGGTGGATGCTGCACATCTTTGGAGGTTGGAAACACCAACCATGCTAGACCTAGACGAATGATTGTTGAAGACGATCTCACCTCAATCAGTCATGAACGACCTCCAGACCACTGCCAGCCTCTTAACATCCTTATATTTCTCCATCAATGTGCTCAAGTCACATCTGACTCCTTCAAAGAGGCACCAGTTCATTGGAGCCATTCTGAATATGGTGCTATTCCGGGCCTTCCCTTCGCCTCGAGTCCATGACATCTTGTCTATGATCTAAATGTTTCAATCTTTGACCCGCGTCTTAGTTAGAGCAGCTCTGAAACTTCTTGGGCTCTTTGTCTCCTGCATCCTGCTGCAGGAACAAGCCTGGTAGCACATGCAGGCTCTGCAGTTGTATCTGCAGTCTCAGATGGCTTAGCACCAGGGAAACCTGTCAGAATCCATCCAGGTGTCAGAGAAGAATGCGAACGACTTGCAGTGGTGGCCGCTGGACCCTAATTAGACTGTGGCAGGCCCATCTCTTTACCTGTCCCAGAGCTCAGATGCATGCATCCGTCATAACTGAAGCATTGTTGCTGGGTTGGGAAGGTCATCTAGGAGAGGAGGAGATCAGAGGACTCTGATCTCCATCAGAAGCCTGTCTCCACTTCTGACTGTTAGAGTTGTGGGTTAGAGCGATTCTTTTGGCAATAAAAACCTTCCTTCTGACCATCAAGGGGGAACAGGTGCAGATCCTCAAGGACCACACCACCGCAATGTGGTACTGCAACCATCAGGACAGAATGGGGTCATGGGTCCTGTGCCAGGAGGCTATATGCCTCTAGAACTGGCCAAGTCATCAAGGCCTTTCCCTGATCGTTCAGCACCTGGCAGGATCTTTAAACGCCAGGGAGAACAAACTCAGCCGGTGTTGCTAAGCAGATCATAAATAATGGGTGACTCTCTTTGACAACTGTGTGACTACATGTGACTCCGTTTTTCCTCCATGGGGTGTTTTAATTCTACTTCCTTTTTATGCATTAGTGAGTGTGATTGCATGCTATGAGTGAAAGTCAATTACCAGTAGGGATCATGGTCCTGAAGAAAGATGTGGACTCCTTTTTGGTGGGGAGGCGGGTAGAATTGGCTGAAACATGTTGATATGGAAACTGTAATAATCCCAGTTATCCCCGCCTGTTGTTTTTAAATATCCCACTAGAAACCCATAATAAACTCCCAGTTTATTCTCAAAAATACCTTGGTAGAGAGGCTGCCCCAGGCGCTGGCAACGAATTTGGGGAAAATGGAACACGTTTAGAGGCAATATCTGTGAACCCCCGGTGGCGGACTCAGAGTCCGAGCTGAGCGACTGAAATCGAAGCTACGCCATTCTCGCGGCCTGGGGAGGGACGTGATGTGGGATGGATGTGTGGGCGGGGGGTGGCTATAGCGGGAGGGGTGTGTATGGATATTGGTTTTTGTTGCATTTCAGGAAAGGCCAATATGCTACCAGAGGTACTGCATTGGAATATTATGTAATGATGAAAGGTGCATTTTTGTTTTTGTATGTGGTAATAAAAAAAATTCACAAAAAATAATAAAATACCTTGGTAGATAAGATGCCGGATGCCGTAGATTTGAAATATGTACATGTAAATTGATTTCTTCATTTCCATTCAGTCTGTCCTTTTAAAAACTTTCTGTATAAGTAAGTAGTTTCTTGCCTTACTCAAACTGCAGTACGGGACTATGGTGTGTTCAGTAATATTGAATAATTTTAAAGGCTCAGAGGTGGCATCCTGCTCCCCTGCGTAACTTTATGCTTTACACGTTAAAGCATAGAGCCTTGCAGTTTTGTGATCTCAGTTTTACAGAGTATGACAGTGGGATAGAACGTTGTGTTACAAGGCACAGGGTAACCTTGTGTTACAAGTAATTTAATACCTACTCTACACAGATTTAAGGCTGGGTTTATCTACAGAGTATCTGCCCTCGTTCCAGTCTTCTCTCATCTAAAATTACTTAGGCAATGTTATAGGATGGCCTGTGTGTACTACTGAAGGACTACTGTTTTTACATCACAAGTACCTTACATTTCTCTATCTTCATATGTGCCTCATTTAAGTGTAATATTGCTTACGTGACCTAATGTTTGTGCTCCAGGCTATCTTGTCTGGGGTAATCTCATCTCCCTTCTCTATCCTTGTGTGTGTCTGCATCCTGCTTCCGCTCCATGTCTGTAAGGGAGATTTTACATGGACTGACCCTGCACCCATCTGTTACCTGCACCTCTGCATTTTCATCACTCTCAACCTCATTCCATAGATGTTTGTTATTTGTGGCTTAATACAAAGTTCAGTTTTGCCTTGGTCTCGGCACACTGTTCTCTCTTTCCATGGCTTTGTTTATTGTGCCTGTAGGAAGGTAGGCTCTTTCTGCATGGTTACCCCCACTCTTTGCCTCGTGCTAAGCAGTTTTTGACTAGTCTGACAGGGATCCTGCTAATCAGGACCCCAGTCTGTCTGCTTTCTCCCTTAGATTGTTATGTTCAGTACTTGGGTACATCCCAGATTGGATACTGGGGTACCCTTATCAGTCCCTAGTATATGGTACTAAGGTACCCAGGGCATAGGTACCACAGAGGTCCCCCATGGGCTGAAGCATGTATTATGCCACCCATGGGAGACCATTCAAACTGTAACTACAGGCCTGCCATTGCAGCCTGTGTAAGCTGGTGCTAGCACCACTTACTAAAGATAGAGGTTTCTTAGATCTAGGGTCACTGCACTTAAAACCTCTAAGTCACCCCTATAGCAGGCCTTTGTAATCCTGAAGGCAGGGTGCTTGGTTCTAAGCGTAAGGGGGCCCCTGCATGAGCATGACACCCCTACAGCCTACGGAGTCCATTCTCCCGGGTTGTAAGTGAAGCAGCCATATACCATATAGAGGGGCACCTCGTAATTACATGATGACCATCTCGAAACTGTCTGCAATTAATTATCTTGTTTGGTATCAAACATGTTGGAATCATACCCCCACACTGTAAATGGTGTGGCAGGTATGATTCCAAGCACTGGAAGCGCCCTCCGTTAGGCTTTCCATGCTCCCGGTGCCAGTCTTCTAGACCTGGACAGCACAACATGGCTGCTGCCGACCAGAGACACGATTCTGCCCTTCTGCTGCTGAGCCAAGCTTGAGCAGGGGAAGGCAGAACAATAGGTATCCTGTCAAAGGGAGGTGTGACCACCTCCCAGACAGAATTTAGTGTATTGGGCCGGGTGGGTGCATTTGCGAGCGCCACTCAGTCTGCATGAGGGGCACACTTGGTGACCCCTTGCATAGTCCAGTTCAAACCAGCTCTGAGAGCCGTTGGCTTCCCCTCTGGTGTGAAACTGGACAAAGGACGTGCGAGTAACCTCCCCCCTGTCCACACCCACCCCTGGGAGGGTCCCCTGAATCATCAAAACCCTGTCCTTGGGGTACTTAAGGGCTTACCTGTGGGCGGGTCCCTAGATTTGTCATAGAACAATATTCAGTACAGACACCACTTCTTCTACCGTCTGGGCACTCTGGACTTCAATTGGGACCGACTTCGTCTCCCTTCCAGTCTGTGCCTGTGCACCATACAGGAACCTTCCAAGGCCTGTGGGCATCAAAGACACCAGAAGGAATCTCCGTTGAAGTGAAGGAGTCACTTGCCTGCATTTGCAGGTACCGCAACTAAGCTGACCGGTCTGCTGATCCTGAGCTCCTACGGACTCCGAAAGGTTTTGCAACACAGGTGGTGGTTCTGCACAGCTCTCGAGGCCTGCCCTCTCACCAAGTTTGAGGCCAGTATCCCTCGTGGGAGCTGCAGGAACCAAAACCCTGTGCATCACGTCAACTTGCAGTTGCAAAGGCTTGTTGGCTTCCGTCCAAGAAGATCTTCGGCCTCCAAGAAGCCCCCAACCTCGAGCCTCTCCAGTGACCAGAATCTTGGGCCACACCACATCATGTTCATCGTGGCCTGGATCTTTTGGTGAGCTGCTTGAGGTCCTCTCTCGACTCCAGTGCCTCCGGCCTGTGGGGTCAATTTTAGGGTCACGTTTACTTCTTTTGTGCTCCACTGATTGCCCAGGGCCTACCTTGACTCCCCTGCTTGTGGTGAGTCCCCTGGATCTTGCTGGTCCATACACTGCACCTTCTTCGACTTCTGCGTGGGTTGCATTTGCCAAGGCTTGTTGGTGCTCTCGCCAGACACCGATCCCTCAGCACTCAACATCCGACGTGGGACAGCTCGTACACGGCTCCTAGGTCTTCTTCAGCGTCGCCTGGTCCTCACAGCTGTAGAGTCAAGGTCCTTGTCAACTCTCCTGAAACTTCTGACATTGGTGGGCATTCGTCTTCCTGATCTCCTGGTCACTCCAGAGTGACATAGACTCTGTCCCCTCTGCTTTCAGGTACCCCTCAACTAGAATCTTCCTTCGGATTCCATTGGACACTTTCTCCTTCTTCAGCAGCGGCACATTCCTGAAGTTCTCCATTGGGTTCGATGGCAGTTACCGATACAACTTCCCACCTATGCACCCAGCTTCCCTGGTGTAGGTAACGTGGGTACTAGGGTATCCACGGGTGGGGTGGCTCTCCAACCTTCTGTCTTCCAAAGGGTTTCTTCAGGGTTCACTGGGAAGGGTCCTTAATCTTTACAAATCCAACTGCGACTTGCATGTTGACTTGTACAGAGAACGTGGGGTTCCTAGTTTCTCACCTTGGGTGGTTCCTTGGGGGCCCAGCACTTCCACGCCTTCTAGACCTTGTCTTGACCCAAGTCGTGGGTCTTATACCCCTTTCTTAGTATATGGTTTGGTTTGGAGTCCACTTTGTATTTCGTGCTATTTCTTGATTTATTTGCAAAGTATTGTGTGCATTGTACATATCTGTGGGTAAGAGATATCTGTATGTGTTAGAGCGTATTATATAATAAATACATATTTTTATAAATACCTTGTGTGGTTCTCTTTCACTTAATCTATACATACAAGATTGTGTTCTAGTAAAACAAGCTGCTTTACGCTCTTTCTGCACTAACGCTGCTCTCCACAGCTACCACTTAGAGAGCTTTCTATGGTTGTCTAAGACCTCCTAAATCACAATATGGGTTGTCTGGACCTTTGCAGGGTGTCTACTTACAGAAGTGTACATCATATACCAGGCCAGCTTCTCACAGTGCCCCTCTCATTTTCACTTTTGTGTTTCAGGCCTAGTCTGGAAAAGGCAATCCTTATCCAAGAGCAAGAGGTGATGACTTCTCGCATGCTGCTGCACCCCTATGAGAGCCTCGGTCCAGAGTTTGAGTTGATAGTGAAGGAGTACGCACGTCTGAAGGAGGAGATTGCCACGAACATGTGGGCCCTTGAGGAACTTTCCAAGTCTAGTCAATGAGGAAATTAGCATAGTGATATGGACCACTTTCTAAGGAACAAAGATCTAGAGAAGGTCACAAACTGCAATGGGCAGCGATGAAGATCCAGACACATGGGAACTTAGAGTTGGGCCTTATGGACACGAGGCCCTCGGCAATCTGCCTTCTAAATGTGCATACTGCTAATTTACATAGGTATGAGGAGACCTTCAAACTGCAAATGAGCGGCACACCTCTGCAAGTGCACGAAGTGAAAAAATGTACAATTTGTTGCGTTTTTGTAGTACTATTTCCTCAATGCTAGATGACTTCAGTCCAAATGTGCATTTTAGAAAAAAACATTATTAACATTATATAAGATCCAATATATGTTGTCAATTCTATCATATTACGTTTTTTTATTTGTCACCAGATTTACGGAATTTTAAATCCTAATATTGACGTTCATGTTGTTCCCATTATGTTTGCTAAACATAAATATTCCAAAGTACAGATGTAATGCCTTTTGCAGCACCTGGAGTGACCCTATAGAGCTTTCTCAAGCCTTTTCTCGTTGACCAAGTCAGCAGTACTGTGGAAAGAAGCACAAATATGTAATCTGTTATTTGTTGTGTGGCTGTTTTAGGAGAGTATAAAATAATAGTGAGGTAGTTGAATATACAACAGGATGTTGATGAGCAGGTTATTAAAAGCTGTGTCTCTTAAAATCTACTCTTAATCTGTATGGCATGACCTAAATTACATTTACATTCATGTAACTTCTTGTCTGGTCACAAATTCCCCTTGGATGCTTTAGCTTAGTACTATTTATTCTTAACTACTTAGTCTCTGACCCACTCCTACATGATGGTGTGTGTCTCTCTTTTCCACACAGTAGTGTTTTGCATTTAACACTATCCATTTTATATTGCTACATTAATCACTTGGTGCTTTAGTGTTTCAGGAGTCCAAATGAACATTAAAGGTGCCATTTTTGTTTACATGCAGGTACATCTTTTTATAAATATACACGGTTCAACTTCACTACTGCAATGCCCTTTACAAACATTTTGTGTTGCACATACTCCTCACAACTTTATGGAATGTTCATCTGACTCAGTTACCCTACATGCTCCCTTCAGTATCTAACACTGAATTAGAACCCATCATATAGTTCTGCTTGCTTTCACTTTTTTTTCTTCACTCGTAATTAACTGCCTTAAGGAAGCACTAAAAGAGAATTCTGCCTAGAGCGTGTCTGCTGTACCTCGGAATATTTGTACTGAGAAAATGCAATGAAATCAGCAATAAAAGGCCATACATGAGAACACATCATTTGTTGTCAAATCTGGTTATAATCTGAAAAACAACACATCCAAGAAGGGATTTACAGCATAAACATTGGATATACATATTGCAAAAAAAAATTCTTAAATGATTGCAGTGATGGCATGGAATAATTTGCATTGCTAAATAAGACCATATATGATACTGAAATATAAAACCGTATATTTTTACGAAATAAAGACCTGCCTTTAAATTTGATTTTATACTGACCTTTTCATCTGGTTACCTAAATTCACACATGCCATTGCATGAAATCTACTTTTCCTTTTAAGGGAAAGGACAACTCCTGTAAAGTATTCCACCTTTGAGCACTCTAATTCTTGAGGAACAGAAATTACCCAATTACCAAAATCTCTTAAAGGCTGACGGGCACAATCTATACGGGATGCAGTTGCCGTGCTGATCAAATTTCTAAGAGCTCACCTAAAGGTGTCTTAAGAATGACGTATCAATGGTATGAAAGTTGACATTTACTGGATTGAGAAAAGGAATCCACAAATAATTGATTCTTCACCTGAAATGTAATTTTAACATGGTTGCTCTTAACTTGACCACGAAAAGGGAGCTGTTACAGATAATGTGGACATTGTGAGAAGGAATGGTTTTCTGGCATGTCCAGCGTTAAAAAGTAGTTTTAATGCCTGGATAAAAAAAACAGTCTGCTTTTTATAGATGTAGAAGGAAACCTTACTGGTTACCACCACATCATGCTTTCTTTTTTGGAAGCTGGGATGGAAATGTTACTGTTGGACTTGGCCCTTTTTGCAGGGTCATCCCTGAACTTTTTGCCTTCCTCCTATATTTTTTCTGATCTGTTGTTGGCTATTTTTTGACTCTGGGCACTTTACCACTGCTGATCAGTGCTAAAGTGCATATGCTCTCCCTATTATAAATTGATGTATGGATTAGTGATTCCATGATTGGGTAAATTTGATTCACTGTCAGACCCTAGTACAGTGCACAAGAGGTGCCCGGGGCTTGTGAGTCAAATGCTGCTGGTGGGCTTGCAGCACTGGTTGTGCCACCCACAGAAGCAGCCTGTAAACGTGTGTCTCAGGTCTGCCATCGCAGAGCCTGCGTGCAGTCTCGCACTGCCATGTCGACTAGGTAAGTGCACCCACTTACCAGTCCCTAAACCATCCCTTTGTTTCACATCAGTCACCCCTATGGTAGGCCCAAGGGCAGGGTGCATTGTAAGTATAAGGTAGGACAAGCCCTGATGTGTGTGGCATGTCCTAATAGTGCATTACAGCCATTTTCGTATTTCACTATTACAAGGCTACCTGTTCTCCATGGGCCAGAATGGGCAGTTTGATCATTACATCTTCTAATCCTAAACTGACTCAGGGAACATGGTAGAAATTCGAGTTTAGTATGCCTGCACTCAGAATGATAAAATATATATTTTAGTGAAGTTGGTTTTAAACATTCTGTGTTTGAAAATACCACTTTTAGAAAGTAGGTATTTTCTTGTCTAACCATCCAAACCTGCCTTTGCTAGGCTGTGTATTCCTTATCTGGAGTTTGAGTGACAGGGGCTCGGGGTTTCCAGGGAACTGGGGAATTCCCGGAGACAGGGTGAGTCACCACAGGGCTGAATAGAGAGAGCTGCATCTAGATGGGAGGGAGGAGTTGCACCTGGGACCTGAATAGGACAGTGCCTGCCCCCCACAGTGCTGGCTTCACCCCCTGTGAGGTGGCTGATGTTTCTGCCCTGCACGGTGAAAGGAAAGAAGGAGTCATGTAAACAGAGTGCTCCAGAACTGGTTTGGACTGGGCAAAGGCCCCACTGCCCTCAGAGGACAAAGGATTTTGGGGTATAAATATTGGGACCCTGATCCCAAGAAATTAGATCACTTTTGGGAAGACAAGAAGAAACCTCTGCTGAGAAAGGAACCCGCGAAGACTGAAGGAGAGGCTCTCCCCACCTGGTTGCTGTTTTGGGTAATTGGCCTGCAGTGGTTGCCTTACTGCCTAAGAGAGGGATTAGAACTGTGTGTGTACCCTCATCAACTTGTGCAAAGATCTCCAAGGGCTTGGAAGAGAGCTTGCCCCCTGACCGAAGTCTCAGGACCAGTAGACTTCACCAGCCTTTGTGGATTGCTGCTGGAAACGCTGTTTCAGTGGCTACAGAGGCAGGGAGCTGTAACCGATTCATGACCGACCCGGTGTCCTGTAGACACCGCATCGAACAACGTCCTCATCGAACAACGCAAGCTCTGAGCTCACGACTTCATCCTGACGCCGTCACCGAGCCGTTGCCTGCACTGTGACTTGTGGACACCGCAACGTGCTTTGCCTTACTACACCAAATCGAACTGGTCTGACCGACACGATCACTGTTGCTGACTTCGAGTCCTGTGAACGCATCGGAGTTGGGCACCGCTCGCACACTTTGCAACGCACCGCCCGGCTCGTACCGCTGTCTGGACTGATCGACGCCAGCTCCCGCAACCTGGCTCTGTCGCCGCACCGCAAGCTGGAAGCACCGCAACAAAGCACCATCTTTCCCTGCAAACGTACGCCTCGGACCCACCGACTCAGTCAACGGGCCGGTGCCTGCACCGCATCGAGGGACAACGCCTCAAGTAAAAGGTACTGTGACTGAGTCTGTCGACATTTGAGAGGGCCCGGACCGACGCGGTCCGCTGGATTTGTTAGACTCTGTGTTATTTCAGCAACGCTGTAGCCAGACAGGGCTACCGACTCGCACAGAACTTTGATTTAAGCCTTTTTAACAAGAACTCTTGATTTCGAATAGTATTGTGGATTATTTTTGTCGTTTATGGTCTTGTGGTATCTCTATATAAAAGATCCTTATTTTTATAAATATACAACCTGTGTGGTGTCCATTTGTAGTGTCACTTGATTACTGTATGTATTCATAAATTCTTTACACACTGCCTCTGAGATAAGCCTGTCTGCTCGTGCCAAGCTACCAAGGGGGTGAGCAGGGGTTATTTTAGGAGTGTACCCCTGACTAGAGGAGAGGGCCCCTATTTGTCACAAGTACCTACCTGTGCCAGCTAGAGACCCCTAATTCTAACATTGGTGGTCAGCGGTGAGGATTCTGGACTTGCATTTGTGACTCCTATACAGTGATTGGTGAACACTACTTGGTGAGTGCAGACCATAACGCAACCACGTACTTCTGATACTTGTTTTTGCCAGGAATCTCTATTTTTGCAAAGTAATGCCTGGTTCAACCACCATGGAAAAGGCAGCATCCATTGCATCTGTTGACTGTGATTGGGTGAAAGAGAAAATAGAAAGCTACACCAACAAGCAGCTCAGGAGCTTCTGCAAAAAGTTTAAAATTTCCATGACCGGGCTCTCCAGAAAGGAGCAGTTCCAAAAGGTGCTGAGGGCCTGGGTCGAGGCAAGGAATGCCTCTGGAAATGAGAATGAGGATGTAGAGCAGCGGCTTCAAGGACCACTGGGTCCAGAAGGGAGGAGTGCAACCTCCCCGTTGGGTAGCAGTGTTTCTGCCCGAGGCCTGTCCCCAGAAGAGTTGGCAGACAGGAAGGAAAACAGGATGCATGAAATGGAGATGGCCAAGCTCGAGTTGAGTGGACAACTGGAGTTAGAAACTAGGAAATTAGCCCTGGAAGAAAAGAAAATGCAGTCTGAGCATGACTTGATAATGAGGAAGCTTGATTTGGAGCTCGAGAGGCTTGAGGCCATGAGTGTCTCAGCCCAGCAACAAGAAATTTGGGTAGCTCAGCAAGTGAGCTTTGCTGAGTTGGAGGTGGAGTCCAGCTCAGATGGTGGCAGCAAAATTTTATTTTCTAGTGCTGAGGGAGTAGTACACACACCCAGAGATGTGGCACCTGACTTGGAGGGGGTTAACATACACCAGGAGGTTCAAGGACATGAGGTAGCTCCAGTAGTGCGCAGTGTCCCTGAGGAGAATAGGGTAACTGGCGCAGGGGTTCATGGTCCTAGTGGTGGGAAAGACACTCTACTGACTCTAGAAGAGAGGTGCAGGGAGAGAGGTTCCCCCAAGGTTGAAGTCCTGGTATGTGAGTGTGAAGACCACCCAGAAGAGTGTGGGTTGAATGACAGAGACAGTCAGATACTGTCTTGCCAATCTCAGGAGAGTGGTGTGGAATACGTGTGCGAGGCACTGGATGGTGAGGTAAAGGATAGTTTGGTTAACCCCTGTGGGGGGCTGTGATCCAATTGTGGGAGAGCATATTGTAAGTCCCTGTTTTCCAGAGCTATGCCAACACCTGCTGGAGAGTGAGTTCTCTGACCCCAGGGAGCTCACATTGGAGGCAGACCTTTTGGTGGACTCCAGAGGGTCTGGAGAGGCATTTGGGGGTGATCCTTAGAGGAGTGGCTCAGGTATCTTCCAATCCAGAGTGGTGGAAGTGGTTCAGAGTAGCCCAGCTAGGTCCCGTTGTAGTGGGAGGGGTGTAGGGGCTCACGCCCTGTCTCAGTGAAGGAGTGAGTGTGGGGCTGCGTGTCCCCAGGTGCCCGAAACCCAGTCTCAGGGCCTGGATAGTTTTTTAAGGGAACTCCAGGTAGGGAGCCTAGGCTGTCCTGATGGGCCGCCCGTTGAGGGGCATCCCCTAGTGTCTGGTGAACTGGGAGTGTCTGTAAGCAGGCCTCCATCAGTTCTGGTGTCTGGCAGTGCCGCTCCTAAGTGGAGGGTGCAGAAGTCCAGACTGAGGGGTGAGAGGGTGAAAGAGTCCCCAGTGGAGGAACCAGTGGGTCAGGGGGAGCCAGAAGGGCTGCGTCCCCAGTGAATGACCATGGTGACACCACTTCTGTCCTGTGGGATCTTCGCGCACTGTCAGATACACAGGGGTCGGGAGATCTGCGCCAGGCAGACTGTCACACGCCCCATGAGTTATGTGTCACCCTCCGGGGGGAGCATATGTGCTCCCAAGGAAGTCCTGGGTTGCCAGGCAAGTGTTCAACCACAGGGTTTGGTCCCTGGGTTGGGAAGCCAGGTTCAGGTGTTGTCTGACCTGGAGGAAGGGGCAACAGTAATCAGTGTCCTGACCGAGGTAGCTTCATGGGGTAACCCTCCAGTTGGGAGGGTGCAGTGCTCTGGAAGGGAGTACCGAGGGAGGGAGTCCTCGCCTCTGACCCCGGTGCATCCCGAGGGTTTAGACCCTAGGTTGGAAAGCCAGGTTCAGGGTGACCCCCTGACCTGGAAGCCCAGTTGCAGGATAGAACACCTGAACGGTTGGGCGAATTGTGCAGGACACCTGCTACAGGCATCCTGACAACTCTGGAAGGGGGTACCGCTCCAGGTGGGAGGGTACAGAGCCCCAAGGAGGAGGACTGGATGTGGGAGAGGCCACCCCAGTCTCTGCTCCAGCCGCCGGGTACAGGCCTGGGGCTGGTGGGTCAGGGTCAGGATGTCATACCTGACCTGACAGGAGGGAGAGTGGACAAAGGGTGCCAAGCACCTGGGCCTACTACCCCCTGCTTTCTGACGCCACAGAGGTTTGAGAGCCCTGAGAGGCAGAAGGCCTGGGTCTCATCCCTGACTACTGTCAGTGGCTATTGTGGCTTGCTGTCTGTTGGGACCCACCTGTGAGCAAGTTGAAGTTTGATGCTGCCCAGGTGGTGTCCACAGGGAAGAGAAGGGTTCCCCATGGATTATCTTAGTGGGCTCTGGGAGTATGGACAGAGGAATTGAAATGGGTTCAGATTGGCGTAGAACTGGAATATGCCCCTGCTGTTGCGGGCCAGGTCCATGTTCTATCGCCCAAAGCAGGGAAGCCCATCAAGGTAGTGATTGGTCTACCCTGCGTTTTGGCTGGAAGGGGGTTGTGTTGGACCTGGCCCTTTTTGCAGGGTCAGCTGAACTTTTTGCCTTCCTCATAAATTTTTTCTGACCTGTTGGCTATTTTTTTAGTCTGGGCCCTTTACCACTGCTGATCAGTGCTAAAGTGCATGTGCTCTCCCTATTATAAATTGATGTATGGATTAGTGATTCCATGATTGGGTATATTTGATTCACTGTCAGACCCTTGTACAGTGCACAAGAGGTTCCCTGGGCTTGTGAGTCAAATGCTGCTGGTGGGCTTGCAGCACTGGTTATGCCACCCACAGAAGCAGCCTGTAAACCTGTGTCTCAGGTCTGCCATCGCAGAGCCTGCGTGTAGTCTCGCACTGCCATGCTGACTGGGCAAGTGCACCCACTTACCATTCCCTAAACCTTCCCTTTGCTTCATATCAGTCACCCCTATGGTAGGCCCAAGGGCAGGGTGTATAAGGTAGGACAAGCCCTGATGTGTTTGGCATGTCCTAATAGTGAATTACAGCCATTTTCGTTTTTCACTATTGCAAGGCTACCTGTTCTCCATAGGCCAGAATGGGCAGTTTGATTATTACATCTTCTAATCCTAAACTGACTCAGGGAACATGGTAGAAATTCGAGTTTAGTATGCCTGAACTCAGAATGATAAAATACATCTTTTAGTGAAGTTGGTTTTAACATTCTGTGTTTGAAAATACCACTTTTAGAAAGTAGGTATGTTCTTATCTAACCATCCAAACCTGCCTTTGCTAGGCTGTGTATTCCTTGTCTGGAGTTTGAGTGACAGGGGCTGGGGAATTCCAGGGGGCTGGGGAATTCCTGGAGAAAGGGTGAGTCAGCACAGGGCTGAATAGAGAGATCTGCATCTAGATGGGAGGGAGGAGTTGCACCTGGGACCTGATTAGGACAGTGTCTGCCCCCCACAGTGCTGGCTCCACCCCCTGTGGTGTGTCTGATGTCTCTGCCCTGCTGTGTGAAAGGAGAGAAGGAATCATGTCAACAAAGTGCTCCAGGGCTGTGCTTTCCCTCCACAATGCTGGCTCCACCTCCTGTGGGGCGTCTGATGTTTCTGCCCTCCACTGTGAAAGGAAAGGAGGAGTCATGTAAACAGAGTGCTCCAGAACTGGTTTGGACTGGGCAAAGGCCCCACTGCCCTCAGAGGACAAATGATTTTGGGGTATAAATATTGGGACCTTGATCCCAAGAAATTAGATCACTTTTGGGGAAGACAAGAAGAAACCTCTGCTGAGGAAGGAACCCGCGAAGACTGAAGGAGAGGCTATCCCCACCTGGTTGCTGTTTTGGGTAATTGGCCTGCAGTGGTTGCCTTACTGCCTAAGAGAGGGAGGAGAACTGTGTGTGTACCCTCATCAACTTGTGCAAAGATCTCCAAGGGCTTGGAAGAGAGCTTGCCCCCTGACCGAAGTCTCAGGACCAGTAGACTTCACCAGCCTTTGTGGATTGCTGCTGGAAACGCTGTTACAGTGGCTACAGAGGCAGGGAGCTGTGAGTAACTCTCATGACCGACCCGGTGTCCTGTAGGCACTGCATCGAACAACGTCCGCATCGAACAATGCAAGCTCTGAGCTCACCTACTCCGTCCCGACGCCGTCACCGAGCCGTTTCCTGCACTGCGACATGTGGACACAGCGACATGCAATGCCTCGCTACACCAAATCGAACTGGTCTGACCGACCCGATCACTGTTGCTGACTTCGAGTCCTGTAAACGCATCGGAGTTGGGCACCGCTCGCGCACTTCGCGACGCACCGCCCGGCTCGTACCGCTGTCCGGACTGATAGATGCAAGCTCCCGCAACCCGGCTCTGTCGCCGCATTGCAAGCACCGCGACGAAGCACCGTCTTGCCCTGCAAACGTACGCCTCGGACCCTCTAACTCCTTCAACGGGCCGTTGCCTGCACCGCTTCGAGGGACAACGCATCCTGCAACGCTTTCTTTTCTGCACTGCGACGAACGCCTCAAGTGAAAGGTACTGTGACTGAGTCTGTCGACATTTGAGTGGGCCCGGACCGATGCAGTCCGCTGGATTTTTTAGACTCTGTGTTATTTCAGCAACGCTGTAGCCGGACAGGGCTACCGACTTGCACAGAATTTTGATTTAAGCATTTTTAACAAGAACTCTTGATTTCTAATAGTATTGTGGATTATTTTTGTCGTTTATGGTCTTGTGGTAACTCTATATAAACGATACTTATTTTTATAAATATACAACCTGTGTGGTGTCCATTTGTAGTGTTGTTCACAAATACTTTACACACTGCCTCTGAGATAAGCCTGTCTGCTCGTGCCAAGCTACCAAGGGGGTGAGCAGGGGTTATTTTAGGAGTGTACCCTCTTACCCTGACTAGAGGAGAGGGCCCCTATTTGTCACAAGTACCTACCTGTGCCAACTAGAGACCCCCCAATTCTAACATTACGCTTGAGGGGCAGCATAAGGCACCAAACACAAAATTAGGATGTTGAAGCTCCCAAAGCTTAAAATAAGACCTTACTCTTCTGTATCCTATAACAGGAGATTGTAGGGAAATTTCCAGTGCAGAGTGTCCCCACAAATTCGTATATGTTCTTAATACTGAGACGTGTGTAAACAAAAAGAAGAGTTAGTTGAATTTGTACATTTACAAGGAGAATGGCATCATAATTGCTCATAAAACAGGATTCTGAATCGTGCAAGTCTTCAGCCTGTGTGTGCCTTGTGCTTAGATTCCTGCTAGCACTAGTTTTCCTCACCACAGACACCTCTAGTTGTTAAAAGGGCAGTATTGGGATGTCTAGATTCATGGCCAGTGGTGTGCGGTGGACTTCCTTATGTACTTGAATTGTAAGTTATCGTCAGTCATACTTCTCTCCTCCTTCCTTCTGTTTGCGTTCTCAATGCTTGACCATTCAATGGTCTCAAAAGCTTATGTGAATAGTCAAGGGACATGACATCCAGGTTCCTGTTCTCAGCGGTATTGCACATTGTACCTGATTTGCGTAACTTCTGTCCTTGATGGCAATCCACATCAGAGGGGGACTGTTTGAGATGGGGTTTCCCTTGTCACTGGGACTCTCTCATAGTACGTAAGGATTGCTATGAGGAATATGATGGCAGCAATGTCTCCCTTACTGATAATGCAGTTACATGCTGACCCTCCCTTTGAAATCCATCCTACTTCCAGATGTGGACTCATAACGTTATCTTCTTGGAGCTTAGATATTCTACAGAGAAGTTGTGGCAAGGTTGGCCCTGTTCTTGGAGGTGGGATGTACTCCTGTGAATACTCATCTCACTTTGAGTTGAGCAAGTAGTCTGGTGCCTGTCAGATGGGTGCAGATACTGTATGCTAAGTGAGGACTGGGAAAAGGAATTTAGTTTTTTTTTTTTTTTTACAAAGAACAGTACTCAATCATGTGTTACTCTGTTGTCAACAAATTATTTCCCGGAATATGTATATAGAAGTCGCATGCTTAAAATATAACTTCTCGCTGTTGAGTTTCAGTGGTGTTCTGAAACTGACTGATATACTGATTTTTTTTCTCTTGGGTTTATACCGGAGCCTGTCCCTTTGCAACTTTTGCACATAATAGGTTCTTTGCAGTGCTACATAGCACAGTAATCTTTTTGTGTGGGGTGTAAATGCAACATAGAGATGACACTGACAGTCTAGCCAAACTTCCTCTACTACTCCTCCCCCCCACCCCCCGACATTCTCAAAGAGATGAGCCAGGGAACAGTCTGCCCCCTTGAGGTTTGCACCACTAAACTGACCTTGCACGGATAAATCACCATCCTCAAATGTGTGTACCAACCAACACACTCCTCAATATTCAAAATAATCTGTTCCAATGCCAAATCAAGATGAACTCTGCACAATTTGAACGGCAGCACTACACCACCATAACATTGGCAGCTGTGTTAGAAATGCTATTGCCTTACATTTATACACACCTATACTGAGTTTCTTGTCAGATTTGCCCTTTCATATAAAATGCTAGCCATTATCACATTAGCAATAACTTGCTTTTAGATAAAACTTCCTGCATCTATGCTTGGGCTGGATAATAGTGAAGAGATATGTGCTCATTGCAATCATGTACTAAAGGGGCATGCAAGGCTCGGCAAGACAACACAAGCCACACAAACGAACAGAAAACTCTGGAAGAAGGGTTTAATTAATAGTAGATCACTTCCAGGTCATAAAACAGAGATCAGTTTACTGTTAGAAGAGGAACATCTGGATGTCCTGTTTATTACGGAAACCTGGCTCAATGAGCGTTCCGGCCCTGAGATACTAATGGCCCTTCCTCCTCGAATCCAAATATGCAGACAGGATCGTGTAGGCAAAATACGGGGTGGTATTGCGAATATACTAAAAGATGAGTTTAGATATGTTGCCACACCCCTCCCAATATCGGATTCAGGGGTGGCTCCTCCGCTAAGGCGGTGGAGCGTCGCCCCACTGCTCTCAGAGCAGTGGTAAAGTGAAAAATACAATAATAATAAGGTTATTGTATTTTTCTTTTATCCAGTATTAGGGCATCTTTCATAGATTCACATGCCTGAATCATTCCCAGTCATCGGGATGGGAGTCCCCGGTACATAAATAAAGTAATGTCTCATAAGACATAGAGAGTGATAGGCCTAAGGCCTCACTTAAGTAACATATCCAGGTCCTTTTGTAATAAGGAGCAAACTCTAGGGAACAACCAATCGGCTGTCACCACCCTCTGGAACCTTCCTGGAAGGAGCTCTAGTCCCTCAGATTTTCTACTGCACGTTGTGCTAAGGGAGTCTCCACTGAGCTCTGCTCAGGTTTTCCTTAATTCTTGGATTACAAGGTATTTTTCTTCAGGATTCTCTTTGTCTGAGTGAAGTTCTTCCTGTCTTCATGTCAGACATGCCTAAAAAAGGCCTTTTTAGTCCCTGTGGTACCTGCAAAAAGAAGAGGTTACACGTCGATGACCAACATAAAGACTGCCTCTACTGTCTTTATCCGGACCACTCACCTAAAGACTGCAAGGTATGTCATACCTTTTCTACAAAAACGTTAAAAGACCGTGAGGGAAGGCTTTTGACTTGGCTGCAGAGGCTTAAGGACAAAGAAGACCCCTTGTCCTCTGAGGAGAGTGAGACCTCATCGAAATCCTCTTCTAGAACACCTCAGAAAAGGCCCAGAGATGTCTCTCCAGGTCCTTCTTCGCAGCAACCTCAAAAGAAGACGCACAAAAAGTCTTCAGAGGCTTCAAAACTTAAGGATTTGCCAGCCAGGGAGTCTGCTCCTCTTCAAAAATCGCAAACTACAGCTTCAGACCCTCTAACCCCTCCGCCGAGGGTGAAACACACCTTTAAAAAGCCTTCCACAGCCTCGTCGACTACCATCTCGTCGATGATGGCTTTGACGATGACAAGATCTCCTCATACAGCTGCTGGAGTAACTCCGTCGATGACGACATTTTCCACACTTTCAGTCTCGTCGGCATCTCTTTTGTCGTCGATGACGACGTCTTCGTCGACGGCACATACCCCTTTGTCGTCGACGGCACATACCCCTTTGTCGTCGACGATCAAGTAATCATCGTCGACGTTGAAGATAGTGTTGACGGCTCGCTCGATGACGAGCGCTACGACGAGTGCTTCGTCGACGATGGAACAAACGTCGACCAAGAGTATACCGTCGACAGCCCTTCCGTCGACGAGAGTTCCTTCATCAGTGATGGTGCCCTGTATTACCATCGATGAATCTTGGTCGACGACGACGAGTGTACCGACGACGGCCTCGTCGACGACACCTAAATCTAGGACAGAAAATACACATTTTCAACAGAAATTCAGCAAGCAGAGGCTGACGCCTTCCCTGACATCACCCAGTAGGGTCCAATCTTTGCTTCCCTCTCATCTATTGGATGAAGATGATGATTCGGACGAGGACAGTATGTTTCGGGCTGCAAGAAGTCCTTCTGAACTCGATGTTAAATATCAGGAAGACTGAGTATGAAAATCAAGATATGGATGAACAGGCGTACTATCAACAAACCCATCATCAGCAGCCTCAGATGGTTTGTCTTCCTTCAGCCCTGGTCTGTGACCTGCAGTTCATGATTTCAGACTACAAAAAGAGGTTCCCTGCCTCTGCTCCATCTCCTGTTCCAGTTCTCTCTCCACCTCAGATGGCGCAAGTTCCACCTCCGCTGCCTCCTGCCATTGAACTGCCTGTGCCGCCTCCTCCCTCTACGGATGACGAGGAGGATGAGCCACAAGGAGAAGGGGAAATTCAAGATACCCAGTCTCATCATGACGAATGGAATGACTTTTATCCCTCTTCCAGCGTCCTCAGGCAGACTCGCCTCCAGAAGATATCGGAGGATTCCACAACCTCCTGGAAAGAGCGGCACAACGTTTTCAACTGCCAATGCCTTCTCACCAACAGGACTGTTTCCTTTACGATTTCAAGGAACCTTTCAAGAAATCTGTTAGATCTATGCCTATCATAGATTATATCTGGGATCAAGGCTTAAATATAGCGCAAAACCCTTTTACAGTTCCTCCAGTCTTGCCAAGGTTGTATAAAAAATATAGAGCTCCTGACAACGCTCCAGCCTGCCTTATAGGCCATCCAAAGCCTGATTCGGTGATTACTTAGGCAGCTCAACACAGATCAAAAAACCCATCTGCGAGGAGGAGCCTAGCGCGCAACCAAGATGGCCGCGTAGGTGCGAGGCTCCCGAGGACCACCACGACCTCCTGAATTAATCCTGGCTATATCCTGTCCTTGTTGAGGGGACTGCATCGGTGAACCCGAGCTGAGGCGCCATCCGTTTTTCTTTTTCGAATCGGACCCCGGACACCGGTGGGAGCACCGATTGAAGGTTGCGGCCTTCTCCGCGCTGGCCCCCCGGATTGGAGTAGTGGGGCGATCCGGGGACAAAGCGAACAACAGCGGCGGGCAGGGCTGGGCGACTCGCGTATCCCGTGCTTTCACTTTCGCTTTTGCGCTCTCCTTGCCCTCAAGCGAGGTAGGGTTGCGGAGCGGGGTGCGGTGGTGTGGCCTTGTCCAGGTGCCCGGCTGACCCGCCGGCCGTGAGTCGTCCTGCGGCCCAGTGGTCGCCCTCCCCCCCCCCGGAACCCGTGAACTGGTTTATCGGCCCTTTCGAGGAGATTGGCACGACGGTGGGAGAGCAGGCATGTCCACCAAACAAGATGGCGACCGGGCGAAGGTGAAGATGACCCGCCGCGGCCCGGCGCCTCAATCCAACAGTATGGACCGCTACACCCTCCAGAAGGGATCTCCGGAGACATCGCGCACATCCCCGGCGGGCCCGACGGAGGCATCTGCTCAACCGGTGGATCTGACCCTCCGGGACGTCATGGGCGCCATCGCAGAGATGAAGGCCTCGGTGGACCAGCGCTTCGACACCCTAGCGCAAAAGATAGACTCGGTCCTGGTGGATGTTAGCCTCGTGAGGGCTGACTTGTCCAAAACCAACGACCGGGTCGATTCCCTGGCCCACACCACTACGAGCCTCACGACGGACGTGGTGGCCCTCCAAAAGGAGGTGCGCCGGCTTGGCCAGGCGAGCGCCCTGATGGACCGGCGACTGGAGGATTCCGAGGGTCGGGCCCGGAGGAATAACGTTCGCATTGTGGGAGTGCCGGAGGGACGAGAGGCGGAGGCGGCAGATCTTTTTGTGGAAGAATTGATCCTTACCCATCTCCAGCCCCGGGGGCTGAGTACGCTTTTTGCGGTGGAACGTGCTCACCGGGTCCCTGGGGGCAGACCTAAGGCCGGTGCCCCGCCGCGGCCTCTCATTGCCCGGATTTTTAATTTTCGGGACAGAGACGCTATCCTGCAGACCTCCAGGCAACAGGGACCGGTCAAGCTTGATAACATGGATGTGCATTTCTACCCAGACTTCACTCCGGCGGTCCAAAAACAGAGATTGAGTTTTCTCGGAGTTAAACGTCGCCTACGGGACCTGAACCTTAAGTACTCAATGCTTTTTCCAGCTAAGCTAAGGGTGGAGGTGGATGGGCGCACGCACTTTTTTGACCGACCCGAGGCGGCTGGGGACTGGTTGGACACTCTGCCTGGAGATCGGGGCCGAGGGGGTGGGGGGGGTGCGGTTGGCGGGGAGGGCCCGCCGGATCAGAACTGAGGGGTGAAGAATAGGCCTTGCTCTGGACAACATTCCTTTACCATTTACTGATCGTTTATGTTCCCCTCCGATGGAGGTCGTGTGGGGTCTGTTGGGGGCTTCCCTCCTCCTCTGGGGGACTAGTTAGTTTTTCATCTATGGGGCGACAGGCACACTGCACTTTGGGGGGGCTGTTTGGGCTCATGCAGGGGTGCAGGGAGGGGGGAGTTCTGTTGGGATGGGGGGGTGGGGGGGGTGTGTTGTTTGTTTGCACCGCAAGGCAAGCCCTTTACTGTATTGTTGCTCTCGAGATGCTCTGTGGGGGACGACTGATTGCTTCTACGTATGATGGGGGGTAGGGATTTGACTGTGTTGTCATGGAATGTTAACGGCCTGGGGGACAGGATTAAGCGTGGTGTGGTCCTGCAGTACCTGAAACGTATCTCACCAGATGTTATCTTCCTGCAGGAGACACACCTTATAGGTAACTCCTTTCATGCCATGAATCGGCGAGGCTATCGTTTGGTGGCCCACTCGGGCTTCACCTCGGGCTCGCGGGGGGTGGGTACCATGATTAAGAACTCGCTCCCGTTGGAGATTGATGAGGTGCGCCATGATGAGAGGGGACGCTTCACTGTTCTGGTGGGTAGAATGGAGGGTAGAGTGTTTGTTTTTATATCAGTGTACGTCCCGCCTGGGTTACAATCTACTACATTTGCGGACTTGGGGCGCCTCCTCCTGGACCTCCCGGGTGGCCTGCTGGTGGTTGGGGGGGACTTTAATGCGGTAGTTTCTGGGTCTATGGATCGCCATCCCCCTAGGGACCTCCCCCGGGCACAGGCCTGGCTGTCCGGCCTTTTAGATACTCTGGGCCTGGTGGATTGCTGGCGACTAAAGCATCCCGCACAGCGGCAATACACCTTCCACTCGGGTGCCCATGGTAGCCTCTCGCGGCTTGATTACATCCTTGTCCCGGCGGCCTATGCTGGGAGGGTGGGAGAGGTGTGCCATCTGGCGCGGGGCATTTCAGATCACTCCCCAGTACTGTTACATTTCGATGTCTTCCCTAGGGGGGAGGGCAGGGTGGCCCCAATCAATGCTTGGTACTTGCGTGACCCCACTATTCGTGCCGACTTGATCAAATCCTTACAGCGATACTTTGATGAGAATGTGGGGTCTGTCCCTTCGGCCATCTCCCTGTGGGAGGCTTTTAAGGTAGTTCTCAGAGGGGAGGCCCTCTCCTTTATCTCCCATGCCCGGAGGCGCGAGCGGGAGGAGGTAACCCGGGTGGAGGCCGAAATTGCGGAACTAGAGGGTGACCTGGGGAGCGGGGTAACGGACGCCAAGTTGCATGTTCTGCACCTCAAGCAGGCGGCCTATAGGGCCCTCGTCACGGAGGCGGCCAGGGGCCTCAGTAGAGAGCAACAGGGGCGACTGTATGATGTGGGTGATAAGGCTGGTAAATTGATTGCGTGGTTGGACAAGAGGGAGAGAGCGAGTCGTGTGGTTCCTTTGATTGAGGGGATGGATGGTGTGCCTGTCACCGAGCCGGAAGCCATTGTCTCCTGCTTCGCGGATTACTTCCGCGAGGTGTACTCCCCGGTTTCTCCCTGCTCGGAGGAAGATTCCCATGCCCTACTTCGGGACATCGCGCTGCCCTCCCTTACGGTGGAGGACAGGGATTTGCTGGACGCTCCTCCCACCTCGGACGAAATTGCCCTGGCTATTCGCTCGGTCGCATCCGGCAAGGCCATGGGCCCCAATGGTATCCCCATCGAGCTTTACAAGCTGCGACCGGATGTACTGGCGCCCCACCTGCGCGCCATGTTCCTGGCGGCCCACTCGCAGGGTTCCCTCCCGCCGGACCAGCGTCTGGCCACAATCGTGGTGATCCACAAGGAGGGGAGACCCCGTGAGCGGGTTACATCCTATAGGCCTATCTCGCTCTTGAACGCGGAGCCCAAAATCCTCGCCAAGGTACTGGCCAACCGGCTGGTTGGCGTGGTGGGCGATTTGGTCCACCAAGACCAATCTGGCTTTATACCCCATCGCAACACGGCTCTTAATCTGCGACGCTTGCATGGGGTGCTCGCGCGTGTCCCGTTTGTGCGGGAGCCGGCCATCTTGGCGTCCTTAGACGCCACCATGGCGTTTGACACGCTTGAATGGCCATACATCTGGGCGATGCTGGCGAAATTTGGATTTGGACCGGGATTCATTAGCTGGGTCAAATTGTTGTATTCGGGCCCATTGGCGCAGGTGGTGGTGAATGGGCGAGTCTCGGCCCCCTTCGCGCTGGGGCGGGGCACGCGTCAGGGTTGCCCCTTGTCACCGCTCCTGTTTGCATTGGCCTTGGAGCCCTTGGCGGAGTGGCTGCGGTGGCACCCCTCTATCCGTGGTCTCCGCTGGACCCCCGAGCATGAGGACCGCGTGTCCCTCTACGCCGATGATATCCTTTTGTATCTCGCCTCCCCGCGTAACTCGCTGATTGTCCTGGTTGATGTTTTGCGCTCCTTCGGTCGTAACTCAGGCCTTGTCATCAACTGGGCGAAATCCTGCGTGTATGTGCTCTCCGGGGAGGCTCCGGCCCTACCACGGGACTGCCCGATCCAGATTGCCTCCCAGGGGTTCCGGTACCTGGGTATATATATTACTCTAGACCCGGAGGCCCGCTACGAGCGGAACTTGCTACCCCCCCTCCAGCGCTTGCGGGAGGACGTTGCGCGCTGGCGGCGTCTTCCGCTTTCGCCGCTTGGCCGAGCGGCCTTGTTTAAGATGATGTCCTTGCCGCGCTTTCTGTATGCGCTTCAGAACACTATGGACTTGGTTCCGGCGCGCTACTTCCGTGAGGTGGAGAGTCTGCAGCGGCGCCTGTTCTGGGACGGGAGGCCGCGTATTGCTCTGGCTAAATTGACGCTCCCGTGGTACGATGGGGGGGTTGCCCTCCCGGACATTAAACGGTATTACTGGGCCTCCCAGCTAGCTGCGATTATTCATGGCCTTTACGGGCCCGCCCTGAACCCGGCATTTGAAATGGACAAGATGCTCCTGCCCGGTGGCGACTACAATCGAGCGCTCTACTCTGGCGCGCCCGACTCCCGTCTGACGGGACCGACGCGTGTCATGGTGCGTGTCTGGCACGCGGCTAATGCAGCGATGGGGTGGAAGGACCGTTTGACCCGGGCGACACCGCTATATGCGTCTGAGAGGTTGGGCTCCCTGTGGACATCGAAGGGCTTCGAGAAGTGGGACACGATCGGAATCAGCACAGTGGGAGACCTCTGTGCAAGGGGTGGATTCAAAACTTTTGAGACGCTGCGGACGGAATTTCAGCTGCAAGGCAGTGAGTACTTTCGGTACTTACAAGTCCGCCACGCGCTGGGCTCCGTCTTCCCTGATGTCGCGTCCATTCCGGAGTCTTCCCCCCTGGAAGACAGAGTGCTGGATGGCCATGTCCCAGACAGCACGATCTCCCTTATATATAAAAAACTGATCAACGACAGATCGTGCCTGCTGACTAGTCTCCGCGAGGCCTGGGTTGCCGACGGGCTGGAACTGGACGACGAGGACTGGATTTCCGCGGTGGCCTCTCCGAAGGAGGTGGCCATCCCGGCTCGCCTTCGCTTCGTCCAGCTTAAGATCCTCCACCGGGTTTACGTGACGGGGCCAAGGCTTCTACGTATGGGCTTTGTTGGTGACGGATTGTGTAAGCGTGGCTGTGGTGCCTTGGCAACTTTCATGCATATTCTGTGGGAATGCCCACAGGTGGAGCGATTCTGGCGTGGTGTGCATGAGGTCCTGCGTGTGGTGACGCGTGTTGCGCTGTTGCCTGAAGCGAGGAGATGCTTGCTGAATGTGTGGGAACCAAATGACTATTCGGTCCCGCAGACGCGGTGGGTGACTCTGGGATACATGATAGCTAAGCGCGACATTGCTCAATTGTGGGGATCCCAGTGGCCCCCAGCGGTGTTGGCCTGGAAAGAACATATGGATTGGTGTATGTTTCGTGAAAAGGTAGTGTATGTGGCGAGAGGTAAGCCTGGGGCGTGGGTGAAAATCTGGGGCCCCTGGAACGCCTATCGCGGGGGTATTTGTGAGCCGCCACTGCTACCGGCCGCCTCACCAGCTCCGTCCCCCTAGCCGACCCCCTCCCCCAGCCACGGGCATGTGGTTCCCCTGTCCCTGATCTATTCCCATTCCCCTCTTCAGAGTTTGGCTGCTGGTTGGGATCCCCCACTTAAGGAGCACGTACCGTCACTTTGGATGGCGGGTTGCCTTGCGGGTGTGGTTTTTTGTGTTGTTCTGTTTTGAAAAAAGGAAACCGTAGTGTGGGCTTGGAGTTATGTGGCCTGCGCTATTGATATCTCCTGATTTACCGATCTGCACCGCCAAGAGACTCTTACTGTAGGTATGTCATATGCTTCTGCCACTCTAGCGGCCGGCCGGATGGTTGTAGGCCCATACTTGTAACCTTTTTAACATGTAATAAACGGTTTCAAAAAAAAAAAAAAAAAAAAAAAAAAAACCCATCTGCTCCACTGTCGGCACCTCCGGATAAAGAGGGCAGGTGCTTAGACAATATTGGGAAGCGTTTTTCATCCATGTCGGCGTTAACTGTAAGGGCGTCTAACTTGTTGGTGTTATTGGGACGCCATAACATGCAGATGTGGTCAGACATTGCACCCTGCCACAGGAGTCTAAAGAGGAAGCAAAAAAGGTGTTGCTAGAGGGTGAACGATCGGCCTCTAAAATTATAGACTGTGCGATAGACATCGCGTCCACTGGTTTCCACCAACTAGCTGGGGCGGTAGTCCTAAGGCGCCAAGGATTGCGTAAGGCAACAACATTCGGGCCTGAAATCCAGACCAAAATTCTTGACATGCCCTATGATGGACAACTCCTTTTTGGAGCTCATATAGATGAAGCCCTCCAAGGGATCAAGAAGGATATGGATACAGCCAGAGCTTTGGGTACCCTTCAATATAAAACACCCCCTTTTCGAGGCTCAAGGGGTAGAGGACAATCTTCTTACAGAGGAGGCTACCAGCAGTATAGGTATCCTACCTATTCCTCTTCTAACCAACAATACAGACCACAATTTCAGCAAAGGCAACAGACACAGATTTCATACAACAAGACTTCCTTTCGCGGAAGGGCCGGACGACAGAAGGATTCCGCCCGACGCCAGTGACTTCTCTCCACCGCCGATCCCAGTTACATCTCCACCCACCAAAGTAGGAGGAAAGATATCCCACTTTCTTCAAAATTGGTAACAAATCACAACAGATCGTTGGGTTCGCCAACTGGTACAGTTTGGACATTCTCTAGAATTTGTGCAAACTCCTCCACCGACGCCTCCTCAACCTATGGCTCACAGACATTTGCACCTCCTACTCCTGGAAATATCATCAATGATCCAGAAGGGAGCCATAGAAAGGGTTCCTGTTCATTAAAGAGGGCAAGGTTTTAACTCCAGATTCTTCTTGGTGCGCAAAAAGGAAAAGAAATGGAGGCCAATCCTGGATTCGAGAAGTCTAAACAAATTCTTGAAGAAACAGTTGTTTCACATGGTCACCATTCAAGAAGTCTTGCAGCTTCTCAATGCGAAAGACTACATGGTATCCTTGGATCTCCAAGATGCTTATTTTCATATTCCTATCCACAAAAGACATAAAAAGTTTCTGAGGTTCGCCGTGGCCATCAGGCACTACCAGTTTCGAGTTCTGCCCTTAGGACTTAAGTCAGCTCCGCGATATTCACAAAGTGTCTTTCCCCAGTGGCTGCATACCTCAGGCAGCAGCATCACCAAGTCTTCCCTTATCTCGACGACTGGCTCGTCAAGGCGCCCTCTCTTGCCGGCACGAGGAAGTCTTCCAGAGCCTGTCTACGGCTTTTCAGAAAATTGGGTCTCACTCTCAACCCAGACAGGTCGGTCCTGCAACCTTCTCAAAGAATAACATTTCTGGGAGCTGTCCTGGGTACAGACCTGAAAAAAGCTTACCCATCACAGGAACGGCAACAAAAACTCCGGCAATTAGCAGAGTGCATTAAGAAAAGAAAGTCTCTTTCAGTGCGCCTATTCAAATCCCTCCTCGGAATTATGTCCTCCTGCATTCTCCTGGTACCCTACTGTCGCCTCCGCATGCGTCCTCTCCAAGAGGCTCTCTCCACTCAGTGGATTCAAATCAGCGGATCCTTCGACGACATCATACAGGTGACTCCTCAGATGGTCGCCTCTCTAAACTGGTGGACTCATCCACAAAATCTCTCGCGAGGCCTACCTTTTCTAACTCAAACCTCTCAAGTGATAACCACGGATGCGTCTCTAGAAGGTTGGGGAGCCTTCCTTCAGGAGCTTCAGATCAGCGGGAAGTGGTCATCTGCCGAGCAAAAATTGCACATAAACTTCCTAGAGCTGAGAGCTGTATATCTTGCCCTCCTGGCTTTCCCTCCCAGGATAAAAGCTTCACTGGTGCTCATCAGAACGGACAACACAACGACGATGCACTACCTGAACAAACAGGGAAGAACCCGTTCGCTCACATAGGATCACCTTATTGGCCCATAGGTGTACCCTAGGCCTACCAGGGCCTGCAGCATGTATTATGCCACCCCTGACCTGGCCTTCCATTATGACACAACTGGCTGATCACTCAGCTGGGGCAAGGTCGTGTAATCACCCCTTGCTTAGGTGTAGTATTCCTGTACCTACCTTATATATAGACACATGTGTACCTATCAGCCACTCCTATGGCAGACCTTAACAATCCTGGAGGCAGAGTGCTTGGTAACATGTGAGATGGTGCTCTAGCATGAGCTGAGCCTGTCTGCAGCTTTCAGAACCATGTCCTTACAGCTGTTCTATGATATAGCCTACCATATACTCTTAAAGTGCCTTATAATCTTAAACGGTTATGGTAACTATGGTTTGGCTTTATCAAAACATGTCGTGTAAGGTGTCTAACACTTTGGAATAATACCCCCATCCCATTTCTGGGGATGAGGATATTATCCCTCCCTTCTAGAGGGAGAAGACATGTTGAAACCTACTTACCCGGTTAAAGTTAACCAGAGCCCCAGCATCACAAAATGGATGCTGCTGCCACGACACAAGTCTGACCTCCTGCTGCTGGGAGTGATCCCGGCACGGGAGGCTTGGACAATAGGTTTCCTGCCTCGGGAGGTGCGAGCACCACCCCAGACAGGCCTTAGTGTATTGGGGCAGGGAGGGATGAATGAAACGAGACACTGCCTGGGGCACACAAGGTGTCCCATGCATAGTCCAGTTCAAACCGGTGCTGGGGCACACCAGCCCCAGTCCTGGCACGAAACTGGACAAAGGGAAGGGGGTGTAACCACCCCCCTCCCAGGTCCCACCCATAAGGCGTGACCTAGCAGGCAACCCAGCCCCCCAGATTAGTATAAGAGTGGTAGCTGGGCCCCAGGAGATTAGATTATCCTGAACCTGCAACTTGAACAGAAACTCTGGACCTTCGACATTCGACGAAAGAAGAAGACTGAAGAATCTCCCTTGTGGCCAAGGAGTGGCTACCCTGTGCAAACAGGCACCATCAAGAGACTTACCCTTTGCTTTGCTGAAGTTCTACGAGGGACCGACTGCAGAGCCCAACCAGAGCCTTGACTTCCAGACTTCTCCGACCCTGATCCACATCCACAGCCGAGCTGAGATCCGTGGGCGACGAGAGATGTGGGACCGACTACCTGGGAAAAGTGGCGAGTATCTTCCAGCGCAGCTTCTGAGGTACCCTCGAAGTTGTGCACCGGGGATTGAGAAGCCCCAACCCCAAGCACCATCTGCACCGAAGATCAGCCCCCCACACTTCACGAGTCCTGCGTGGGGCCCTTCTGCATTTTCCTGCTTGCCGCGTCTGTCCGGTTGCTTGCCCGTTGGCTAGCGGCCTTTATGATGACACACCTTTGAATCTTCACTGCTGGTTTGGCTCCTCCAGACTGGCTCCCGCTCCTCTGCAAAAGAGAAGCACCCCAGACCTTCCTGGTCTGCACCAGAAGCAAGTCCTCCATTCCTCGTGGGTTCTGCTTGCCAAGGCTTGGTGAGTCCTAGTTCAACTTCGGCGCCGCCGACAGCAAGAGCCTTCGTGGGACAGCTCGCCTCCTGGTCCTGGTCGTCATCGACGTCTCCTGGTACCCGTGGCTGCTGCGACAAGCTTCACCTCTTCACCTGCAATCTTCACGACATCGCCTGGTTCCTTCCTGGTTCCACGTGGTCACTGGCTAGTGACCTTGACTCTGTCCCTTCTGCTTGCAGGTACCCTTCCTTCTTGATCCCGGCCTTGGGATCCACCGGACACTCTGCACTGACTGCCTGTCAGCAACTTTCCTTCAGGCACCCATAGAAGTCCACGACGAAACCCGACGCAAGTTCACACCTATGCACCCGCAGCCCGTGGGCTAGGTAACTTGGGCACTTCGGTGCTCACAAGGGTAGTGACTATCCTAGGGTCTAGTTTCCGAGTCTCGACTTTCTAGCTACTCCAGAAGTGTCCTAAAACTGCTTATTTCAGAACTGTACTATTTCTATCGATTATACGCATTACGCGTGAGTGTTTCCACTCTGCACCTGAATCCCGTGGGCCTCCCACTTCCTAACTGTTGGTAGTGTAGTGTAGCCCCAGCGATGGCCTAGGCCTATTCTATTTCCGTGACAGTGGTCCTTATACCACTTCTTTAGTATATGGTTTGCGTAGCCCCTAGGGCCTAACTGTATTACTTACCTGTGTGACTTAATGTATGCTTGAATAAGACTGTGTTGTACTTACCTCGAATCTCATAAAGAGTGCTGAGGGTTTGACTAGAATAAATACACTTTATTTTATATATATATCTGTTGTGGTGTCCTTTCATTTGGTATTCAAGGGATTATATATGGTATCACAGCTGGCTTCACATGCCATTCAGAGTTTAGCCTAAGACTGCTCTTGTCCATGCTACCACTAGGATAGCTGGTCTATAAGGTTGACTTTACAACCAATCACCATAAGGGTTGTTTGGACTGATATAAGGTGTACACTAGAACTAGTGACATCATACATCAGGCCAACTTCTCACATTGGTGAGCAGCGGTTGGGATCTGAGCTTGCTGTTGTAATACCATTGTAATCTTGAGATACTAAATTGAAAGATCACACAGATATTGTTTAGGTACATATAACATAGATTATAATACTTAAGTCCTACTGGACTTAGTTGTTGTAGGTTGAAGGGACTAACACACCCTGACTACAACTACTAGAGAGGTTTAGTAGAAACAACTAGTGTAGGTAGGTGCACACACCACACCCTCACTAGATCATGTCTCTGGGAGGAGATCAAGGAGATTCTCTCTCAGGAGGGGCAGGTCTGAGAAAGATCCCCTCTAGATATGATACCCTAACTTTTCAGGAAATGAGACAATTGTGTACCTCCAGAAAGTTAAAACAGGGTGCAAACCCTACCCTCCTTCAGCTAGTACAGATCCTAGAGGAATATGATGCTCTTAGGGCCTTACAGGCTGGTACCCTAGGTACAGGGGAGGGTCTACCCGCTACAGATGAGTCAGATGGGACTTCAGATGAGGAGGTAGACAGCCAGGGCCAAGTAGGAAGACTTAGCCAGGCTAACCTAAGCTTACATGGGAGTTTGCATGGGGTCCCCCCATACAGACCCCCAAGTGGGCTTAACCAGAGAAGCAGGAGAGACAGATCCCCTTCAAGGGAATCCATCCACTCCCATGTCTCTAGCATCTCTAATGCCTCTTCTCACAGGGGAATGACTTCCCCCCAGAGAAAAGAGCATGAAGCCAGAATGAGGGAAGCTAAGCTAAGGATTGAGAGGGAAGAACTTGCCCTTGCCAAGGAGAAGCTTGCTCTGGCTAGAGAGCAAAAGTTAAGTGGGTTAGAACCCACTGGTGGCAGCAATATCCCTAAGGATAGAGACAGGCACTATGATAATAAAAACCTGAGCAAGATTGTCCCTCCCTGCAAGTGTGGGGATGACAGCCACAAATGGATAACTGCTTTGGAGAGGGCTTGCAAAGTACAGCAGGTACCCCAAAGTCAGTGGGCAGCTATCTTGTGGCTCTCCTTCTCTGAGAAAGGTAGAGACAAGCTCCTCACAGTTAGTGATGAGGATGCAGACAATTACACTGTCCTGAAGAGTGCTCTAATTGATGGGTTTGGCCTAACCTCTGAACAATACAGGTTGTTGTTCAGGGATACCCAGAAGACACAGACTCAGGACTGGACTGACTTTGTAGATTGTGCCACTAAGGCTCTGGAAGGCTGGCTAGTGGGAAGTAAGGTTAAGGACTATACAGAATTGTATAATTTGATCATGAGAGAACAAATCCTTAACAACTGTCAAAACCAGCTACTGCATCAACACCTGATTGATTCTGATATGACTTCTCCCCAAGAATTGGGAAAGAAGGCAGATAGATGGGTCAGGACTAGAGTTAAGCAGAAAAACCAGAACGAGGGCGGTGATCAGAAAAAGGCAGACCAGAAGGGTAATGATCAGAAACAAAAAGACCAGAAGTCTTCACCAGGCCGTCTTCACCAGGCCCCCAAATGGCTCAGGGGGAGGGTGGTCCCAAAAAGGATAAAAAGAAAGATGGCCAAAAGAAACCATGGTGCAACTATTGTAAGTCCAACTCACATTGGTTTAGTGAGTGCACCAAAAAGGATAAGCCCCCAGCCACCATTGCCCCTAAGGCAACTGTACCCCCTAGTTCAGCTGTAAGTGGTGGTTCCCAGCAAAAGGGTGTAGTAGGGTTAACCCTGGGAACTGAGGAGGATTCTGGCTTAGTCAGGATACCTACTCAGGCTGTTCTGATCTGTGATGGGGACATAGCTTTGTCCTCTACTATAGGTCCCAGTAACCTGGGCAAGTACAGACAGACTCCTTTTATCAATGATAGGATGGCTCAGGCCTACAGGGACACTGGGGCTAGTGTCACAATGGTGACAACTGCCTTTGTGGACCCTGGACAGATCATACTAGGTGAGAACTACCTAGTGACCAACGCTAGCAATGCCACTACCTCCCATAGTGTGGCAATTGTTAACTTCTCCTGGGGAGGGGTAACTGGCCTCAAGAAAGTTGTTGTTAGTTCAGACCTTCCTGTGGAGTGTTTACTGGGCAATGATCTTGAAACTTCAGTTTGGTCTGAAGTGGAGTATAGGACCCATGCAGAAATGCTAGGGATAGATGCACATGTCCTTGCTGTGACCAGGTCACAGGCCAAAATGTGCACCACTGCACAAGTGCTGGATCCTGGAACTATGGACCAGTCACAAACCAAGAGAAAGAGCAGTAGGGTAAAGGCTGTGCCTTCCCCCCTGCCTCAGGCACTGGATCAGCCCTCACAGGAGGATGATTCTGAGAGCCCTGAAGGAACTGTCCTAGAAGAACTTGAACCTGATCAGGTTGAGTTTCTTGGGACAGGGGGACCTTCAAGGGCAGATCTGAGGCAGGCACAATTAGACTGCCCCTCTCTTGAACCCCTCAGACAGCAGGCTGCTGCTGAGGCTGTAGGGAATGCTCAAGGTACCCTTAGAGTGTATTGGGATGAAGGGCTGCTGTATTCAGAGGCTAGAGACCCCAAGCCTGGTGCATCCAGGAGGTTGGTCATACCACTGAAGTTCAGAGGCTTCCTTCTTACCTTGGCCCATGATATTCCCCTTGCAGGGCACTTAGGCCAGAACAAGACTTGGGACAGGCTTGTCCCTCACTTTCACTGGCCTCATATGTCAGAAGATACCAAGGAGTTTTGTCGCTCCTGTGTCACCTGCCAAGCCAGTGGCAAATCAGGTGGCACCACAAAGGCCCCCCTCATACCACTACCTGTGGTGGGGGTCCCTTTTGAAAGAGTGGGCATAGATATTGTAGGACCAATGGACCCACAAACAGCATCTGGGCACAGATTCATACTGGTGATAGTGGACCATGCCACCAGGTATCCAGAAGCTATTCCCCTGAGGACCACAACAGCTCCTGTTGTGGCAAGGGCCCTACTTGGAGTATTCTCCAGAGTGGGATTTCCAAAGGAGGTCATTTCTGACAGAGGTGCCAACTTCATGTCAGGATATTTGACTGCAATGTGGAAGGAGTGTGGTGTGAACTACAAGTTCACCACACCCTATCACCCACAGTGCAATGGGCTTGTTGAGAGATTCAACAAGACCCTAAAGGGAATGATAAAAGGTTTACCAGACAAGCTTAGGCGAAGATGGGACATCCTTTTACCCTGCCTTCTGTTTGCTTACAGAGAGGTCCCACAAAAGGGGGTTGGCTACAGCCCTTTTGAGCTTTTGTTTGGGCATCCTGTAAGAGGACCCCTATGTTTAGTAAGGGAAGGATGGGAGAGACCTCTCAGACAACCCAAGCTTGATATAGTGGATTATGTACTTGGTCTCCGCTCCAGGATGGCAGAGTATATGAAGAAGGCTTCTAAAAACCTTGAGGCAAGCCAAGAACTCCAAAAAGCTTGGCATGACCAAAAGGCTGTGCTGACTGTTTACCAGCCAAGGCAGAAAGTGTGGGTGTTGGAGCCAGTGGCCCCAGCAGCACTCCAAGACAAATGGTCTGGACCCCACACTATTGTTGGAAAAAGGGAGAAGTCACCTACTTGGTGGACCTTGGGACTCCCAGAAGCCCCCACAGGGTGCTTCATGTCAACAGATTGAAGGCATATGTTGACAGGGCAGACATGGGCTTACTCATGGCTACAGATGAGAGGCAGGAGGAAGAGAGTGACCCTCTCCCAGACCTGTTGACTCAGAACCCTGATGATGGCTCAGTTGATGGTGTGGTCTTTTCTGACAGCCTCACTGTCCATCAGCAACAGGACTGCAGACAAGTTCTGCAATCATACAGACATATGTTCTCTCTGACCCCAAGTCAGACAAACTGGTGCACCCATGAGGTGGACACTGATGACAGTCTGCCTGTGAAGAGTAAAATCTACAGGCAACCTGACCATGTCAGGGACTGCATAAAAGTCGAGGTACAAAAGATGTTGGAGCTGGGAGTCATTGAACCTTCAGAGAGCCCTTGGGCTAGTCCTGTAGTTCTTGTGCCAAAACCTCACACCCAAGATGGTAAGAGAGAGATGAGGTTTTGTGTGGATTACAGAGGTCTCAATGCTGTCACTAGGACAGATGCCCACCCAATACCTAGGGCAGATGAGCTCATTGACAGACTGGCAGCTGCTAAGTTTTTGAGCACATTTGACCTGACAGCAGGCTACTGGCAAATCAGACTAGCTGAGAATGCAAAGGCCAAAACTGCTTTCTCAACCCCAGGAGGACATTATCAATTTGTGGTAATGCCCTTTGGTTTGAAGAATGCACCTGCCACTTTCCAAAGGTTGGTGAATTAAGTCCTTACTGGGTTGGATGATTACTGTGCAGCTTATCTTGATGATATTGCTGTCTTTAGCTCCACCTGGGAGGATCACCTGGTCCACCTGAGGAATGTTTTAGAGGCCCTGCAAAAGGCAGGCCTCACTATCAAGGCCACTAAGTGCCAGATAGGGCAGAGCAAGGTTGTATACCTGGGCCACCTAGTTGGTGGGGGTCAGGTTCAACCACTGGAGAGCAAGATCCAGACCATAAAGGACTGGACTCCTCCAACTACCCAGACTCAGGTCAGAGCTTTCTTGGGCCTGACTGGGTACTACAGAAGGTTTGTTAAGAACTATGGGTCCATTGTGACACCACTTAATGACTTGACCTCCAAGAAAATGCCAAAGAAAGTTCAGTGGACTGTAAGCTGTCAAAAAGCATTTGATGACCTGAAGCAGGGCATGTGCAGTGCACCTATTCTGAAACGTCCAGACTACTCCAAAGAGTTCATTGTCCAGACAGATGCTTCAGAGTTGGGTGTGGGAGCTGTTCTTTCACAACTTAATATAGATGGTCAAGACCAGCCCATTGCTTTTATGAGTAGAAGGCTGACCCCTAGAGAGAAACGTTGGTCAGCTATTGAGAGGGAGGCCTTTGCTGTGGTTTGGAATCTGAAGAAGCTGAGGCTTGTTTGGCACTCACTTCATGATTCAGACAGACCATAAGCCCCTCTTGTGGCTAAATCAGATGAAGGGTGAAAATCCCAAACTTCTTAGGTGGTCCATTTCCCTACAGGGGATGGACTTCACAGTGGAACATAGACCTGGGACTGACCATGCCAATGCAGATGGACTCTCCAGATATTTCCACTTAGAACATGAAGACTCAACTGGTCAAGGTTAGTTTAATGTCCCTAAGTTTGGAGGGGGGGGTTGTGTAGGAGAGTAGGGTCTGCTTTCTATGTTCACCCCCACTTTTTGCTTTTGCTTTACTGGTTTTCGACTTAGATGTGGCTGTGGGCCTGCTAATCAGACCCACAGCCCTGCTGTTCTCTCTCTAAATTAATACTATGTACTTTAGGTGCATAACCCATTTGCATAGGATCACCTTATTGGCCCCTGTACAGTGTACCTTAGGTACCCAGGGCATAGGTGCACCCTAGGTCTACCAGGGCCTGCAGCATGTATTATGCCACCCCTGGCCTGGCCTTCCATTATGACACAACTGGCTGATCACTCAGCTGGGGCAAGGTCGTGTAATCACCCCTTGCTTAGGTGTAGTATTTCTATACCTACCTTATATATAGACACATGTGTACCTATCAGCCACTCCTATGGCAGGCCTTAACAATCCTGGAGGCAGAGTGCTTGGTAACATGTGAGATGGTGCTCTAGCATGAGCTGAGCCTGTCTGCAGCTTTCGGAACCATGTCCTTACAGCTGTTCTATGATATAGCCTACCATATACTCTTAAAGTGCCTTATAATCTTAAACGGTTATGGTAACTATGGTTTGGCTTTATCAAAACATGTAGTGTAAGGTGTCTAACACTTTGGAATAATACCCCCATCCCATTTCTGGGGATGAGGATATTATCCCTCCCTTCTAGAGGGAGAAGACATGTTGAAACCTACTTACCCGGTTAAAGTTAACCAGAGCCCCAGCATCACAAAATGGATGCTGCTGCCACGACACAAGTCTGACCTCCTGCTGCTGGGAGTGATCCCGGCACGGGAGGCTTGGACAATAGGTTTCCTGCCTTGGGAGGTGCGAGCACCACCCCAGACAGGCCTTAGTGTATTGGGGCAAGGAGGGATGAATGAAACGAGACACTGCCTGGGGCACACAAGGTGCCCCATGCATAGTCCAGTTCAAACCGGTGCTGGGGCACACCAGCCCCAGTCCTGGCGCGAAACTGGACAAAGGGAAGGGGGTGTAACCACCCCCCTCCCAGGTCCCACCCATAAGGCGTGACCTAGCAGGCAACCCAGCCCCCCAGATTAGTATAAGAGTGGTAGCTGGGCCCCAGGAGATTAGATTATCCTGAACCTGCAACTTGAACAGAAACTCTGGACCTTCGACATTCGACGAAAGAAGAAGACTGAAGAATCTCCCTTGTGGCCAAGGAGTGGCTACCCTGTGCAAACAGGCACCATCAAGAGACTTACCCTTTGCTTTGCTGAAGTTCTACGAGGGACCGACTGCAGAGCCTGACCAGAGCCTTGACTTCCAGACTTCTCCGACCCTGATCCACATCCACAGCCGAGCTGAGATCCGTGGAGGCGACGAGAGACGTGGGACCGGCTACCTGGGAAAAGTGGCGAGTATCTTCCAGCGTAGCTTCTGAGGTACCCTAGAAGTTGTGCACCAGGGATTGAGAAGCCCCAACCCCAAGCACCATCTGCACAGAAGATCTGCCCCCCACACTCCACGACTCCTGCGTGGGGCCCTTCTGCATTTTCCTGCTTGCCGCGTCTGTCCGGTTGCTTGCCCATTGGCTAGCGGCCTTTGCGAAGACACACCTTTGAATCTTCACTGCTGGTTTGGCTCCTCCAGACTAGCTCCCGCTCCTCTGCAAAAGAGAAGCACCCCAGACCTTCCTGGTCTGCACCAGAAGCAAGTCCTCCATTCCTCGTGGGTTCCGCTTGCCAAGGCTTGGTGAGTCCTAGTTCAACTTCGACGCCGCCGACAAAAAGAGCCTTCGTGGGACAGCTCGGCTCCTCGTCCTGGTCATCCTCGACGTCTCCTGGTACCCGTGGCTGCTGCGACAAGCTTCACCTCTTCACCTGCAATCTTCACGACATCGCCTGGTTCCTTCCTGGTTCCACGTGGTCACTGGCTAGTGACCTTGACTCTGTCCCTTCTGCTTGCAGGTACCCTTCCTTCTTGATCCTGGCCTTGGGATCCACCAGACACTCTGCACTGACTGCCTGTCAGCAACTTTCCTTCAGGCATCCATAGAAGTCCACGACGAAACCCGACGCAAGTTCACACCTATGCACCCGCAGCCCGTGGGCTAGGTAACTTGGGTACTTCGGTACTTCGGTGCTCACAAGGGTAGTGACTATCCTAGGGTCTAGTTTCCGAGTCTCGACTTTCTAGCTACTCCAGAAGTGTCCTAAAACTGCTTATTTCAGAACTGTACTATTTCTATCGATTATACGCATTACGCGTGAGTGTTTCCACTCTGCACCTGAATCCCGTGGGCCTCCCACTTCCTAACTGATGGTAGTGTAGTGTAGCCCCAGCGATTCCCTAGGCCTAGGCCTATTCTATTTCCGTGACAGTGGTCCTTATACCACTTCTTTAGTATATGGTTTGCGTGGCCCCTAGGGCCTAACTGTATTACTTACCTGTGTGACTTAATGTATGCTTGAATAAGACTGTGTTGTACTTACCTCGAATCTCATAAAGAGTGCTGAGGGTTTGACTAGAATAAATACACTTTATTTTATATATATATCTGTTGTGGTGTCCTTTCATTTGGTATTCAAGGGATTATATATGGTATCACAGCTGGCTTCACATGCCATTCATAGTTTAGCCTAAGACTGCTCTTGTCCATGCTACCACTAGGATAGCTGGTCTATAAGGTTGACTTTACAACCAATCACCATAAGGGTTGTTTGGACTGATATAAGGTGTACACTAGAACTAGTGACATCATACATCAGGCCAACTTCTCACACCTGTCTGCGCCTGTCCGCACCTGGACCACGCCCAGCGCCAGAAGCCCTGGCCCCCGCGAACGCCACAACGCCCGTCTCCGCTACGATGCCAGAACCCTCCATGCACTCAACACTGGACGATCACACACCTGCTTCCTGGCTGCCCCGAAGCGCACCCAAGTACCCTTCTCCTGCCGGAACTGCAGCTTCACCAGCATCCGATCCGTCAATCCACCCACCAAGAAAGAACGCAACCACCTCAGATGCATTCTTCTCAACACCCGCTCCGCCCGCAAACACGCCGTTGAACTTTGAGACCTACTTGACTCAACCTTCCCAGACATCTCCTTCCTGACAGAGACCTGGATGAACCCCCTCCTCGGCACCCGACATCGCCATAGCCATCCTGGACGGCTACAAGATCACCCGCAGGGACCGAACCAATGGAACAGGAGGAGGAATCGCCATCGTCCATAGGAACCCTCTTAGAGTCTCGACCAACACTGACGACACCCTCAGCACCGCCGAACACCTGCACTTCCAGATCCACACCGATTCCAACACCACCCTCGGAAGAACCCTCGTCTACAGACCCCCCGGACCCCGGCCACAGTTCAGCGACTCCATCGCCGACTTCGTAAATACACACGCCCTCGCCTCCACAGACTACATCCTCCTCGGGGACCTGAACTTCCACCTCGAGAACAACAACGACACCAACTCTACCACCTTGATCGACAACCTCGCCAACCTCGGACTCAGACAGCTCGTCACAACACCCACCCACTCTGCCGGCCACATGCTTGACCCCATCTTCTCCGCAAGCTCCCACTTCTCCTTCAGCCACACCACCGAACTCCATTGGACCGACCACCGTTGCGTCCACTTCACCTTCCGGAAACCCACCACGCACCACCGCACCCAACAGATCCCTCACCTCCGCTGGAGCACAGTCACCAAAGACCAGCTAACCACCACCCTTGCCCGGAGCCCACCCACCGACCCTGACACTGCCGCCCACAACCTCAGACAATGGATCGACGACTGCGCCAACACCTTCGCCCCGATCACAAAACCCTCCAACAGACACACCAACAAGAAAGCCAGCAGGTTCACCGAGGACCTCCAGGCCTCCAAGCAAACTTACAGACGACTAGAGAAGAAACGGCACTATGAACCGACACCGGACAGCTACGCAGCCCACAAGAACGTCACCCGCAGACATCATCACCCCATCAGATCCGCCAAAAGGGCCTCCTTCAAAGACCGCCTAGACAACAACGCACACAACAGCAAAGAGCTCTTCAACATCGTGAAGGAACTCTCCAACCCCAGCTCCAACACCAACAATATCCCACCTTCGCAAGACCTGTGTGACTCCCTTGCCACCTTCTTCCATCGCAAGATCGCAGACATCCACGACAGCTTCAACGTCACGACCACTCCGACAGCCACTGAGACCCCTGTCTCCACGGCCACCATCCACACCGATCCCCTGCTCTCCTGGACCAACATAAGTGACGACGACACCATCAAAATCATGAACACCATCCATACCGGATCTCCTTCAGACCCATGCCCACACCACATCTTCAACAAAGGCAGCGCCACCATCGCACCCCAACTCCAGAAAGTCATCAACATCTCCTTTGAGACAGCGATCTTCCCGGAGAGCTGGAAGCCCGCCAAGATCACCGCCTTACTCAAAAATCCCAAGGCCGGGGGTGTGGCTTGCAGCCAAGCAAGATGGCCGCAGCCTAGTTGGGCTCCGAGGGTGAGATCGACTCCCCTGACATCCGTTCATCATCCGCGAGGCGATTTGGCCCCAGGGTCCCTGTGCAGACAGCGGAGACAAAGCGACGCCGCCTGATCCGGTTTGCCATTCGCGACAATTTCCGCGACAGGGACGCCCCTCCGTCTCCAAAACTCCACGGTGTCCTTCTTCCCGAACTATACGGCGGCGGTGGCGGCGCAGCGACGAAGCTTCATGGAGGTGAAAAAGAAGCTAAGGGCCCGAGAACTTCCCTATGCTATGCTCTTCCCGGCGGGGCTACGTGTTGTGGCGGATGGCAAAACTGTATTCTTTACCACGCCGGAGGAGGCTCATGACTGGCTAGAGGGGTGGCGCCAGGCTAAGGGTGCTGGGCGCTCGGGCCGAAGGGCGAGGCACCCCGGGGGTGCGGAAGACCCTGATGGTCACGACCGGCAAACGGAGGAGGTTGAGGAGGGGCCCACCGGATGAAGTCGTGGCTTAAGCTGCCCCCGGCATGAAGTTGGAGAATGACCTCCGGGGCCCGCTGCTGCTGGACTGGCCTACTTCCTGTTGCCATAGGGCATGAACGATGGGACCTGGGGATAGGGGATGTTCTGGTCTTCCTCGGACCCCACGCTCCTTAAAGCGCAAGTACTGGTTGAGGTTAAGGGAATTGAGCACTCTGCTGAGTTGGGGTGGCGGGCAGTTCTGAGTCCGTGTGGCAGGGAGGCAGGGAGGGGGTTGGGGGGTTGGGGAATGTTTTACGGTTTTGTTCCTATGTTTGGGTTCTGGAGGACACAGGCCCTTGACCTATACCAAGCGCGATCTCACTACACGGCACGTCTCACTCCGCATTATCCGCATCATGCTCCGTCACTTCTCTCAGCCACCGTAATGTCTGGCTTGATGCACGACCCATCCCCTGACACCACTTTGACCCCAGTGCAGCCCCTCTCTTTGCTCACGTGGAATGTGCGGGGATTGGGAGATAAAATCAAACGGGGCCTGGTCCTGCACAGTATTATGAGATGTACCCCGGCGGTGGTCTTACTCCAAGAGACCCACCTCACTGGCACCACTACTAAAGCGCTGGACAGATGGGGATATAAGAAGGTGGCGCACTCTGAATTCACCTCTGGGTCCCGGGGGGTTGGCATATTGCTGCGCAGGCAGTCCCACTTGATCGTGCTCAGTGTACACACGGACGGGGCTGGGCGCTTCGCTGCAGCTCACACTCAATGGGAGGGGCGGCCCCTCAACATAGTGTCTGTCTATATCCCACCTGGGCTACATGCTGTGGCGTTCCCGGCACTTAGTGAATTTCTTCTTACACTACCGGAGGGGGAGGTGTTATTGGGGGGCGACTTTAATGCTGTGATGAATGACCTCACTGACCGGTCTCCACCTCGAGTGAAGGGTGGGAGGGTGTCCCGCCTTGCGAGCTTCACGGCGGCGATCGGGTTAACAGATCTATGGCGGTTGCATCACCCGACGGCGCAGCACTACACGTATCACTCCGGGGTGCACGATAGTCTAACCCGCATTGATTACTTTCTGGGCTCCCCCGGTTGTCTCCAAAATATTGAAAGTATAGACATCAGACCCAGAGGTATCTCTGATCATTCCCCGATCCTGTTGCATTACACTAGTTATCACCTGATGCGTCGCCGCGTTTATCCGATACGCCCTAGCTGCATACGGCTGCCAAAGATTAGTAAATCTATAGCGCAGGCGACGAAACTTTACTTCCACGAAAACGCCGCCTCGGTCGACTCCCCTGCGGTTCTTTGGGAGGCATACAAAACGGTGGTGCGGGGACAGGCGATGGCCGAAGTTTCGGAGTATAAGCGCAAACAGATATCTGAGTTGCAGTCGCTAGAGCTCGAGCTCCGGGCTGCGGAGGCTCTACAGGCCGAGGCTCCCTCCCGTGCGGCCTCGCACGACCTGCATGTGATTCAGACGAAATATAAGGAGCACCTCGCAGAGCGTGTCAGACAGCGCCTAGAGGCCTCGAGGCACACAGTCTATGATGTGGATTGCGCAGCTTGGCACTGACGAGGGGTTGAAAGCGACAGACCCACGAGTAATAGTGCACACTCTGGCAGAGCACTTTCGAGGAGTGTACTCCTCCACTTCGTCCATGACGGTGGAGATGGCACTGACATACATCCGGGACCTGCAGATGCCCAAGCTTTCCCCTGAGGCTCGAGAGACCCTTGAGGTCGAGCTCACGGTGGAGGAGCTTCAGGCGGCTATTGGCGCGTTGCAGCCCGGTAAAGCGCTGGGACCGAACGGCATCCTGATTGAGCTTTATCAGCGGCTATTCGAGACGCTGGCCCCGCACTTACTAAATATGTTTACGCACAGCCTGGAGACTGGAGAACTCCCTGTAGACCAACGAGCGGCCACTATCGTGGTAATACCGAAGCCGGGTAAGCCGGCAGATCAATGTACTTCCTACCGTCCCATTTCGCTGATCAACGCAGAGGCCAAGATCCTCGCGAAATTGTTGGCCATCCGGCTAACACCACATTTATCTGACATCGTGCACCCGGATCAGTCGGGCTTAATGCCTGGGAGAAGTACGTCTCACAATCTGAGGCGACTGCATGGTGTGTTGGCCCGAGTGGAGCGGTTGCAGGAACCGGCTGTCATTCTCTCCCTTGACGCACGAATGGCGTTTGACATGGTGGAATGGCCCTTTCTCTTTGCGGTGTTATTGCATCTGGGGTTTGGGCCGAAATTTTGTGCCTGGATCCGACTCCTCTACGCTAAACCACTGGCCCATGTCGCGGCCAACGGGCACATGTCGGAGGACTTCCCCCTGGCGCGTGGCACGCGTCAGGGCTGCCCTCTGTCGCTGCTGCTTTTCGCCTTAGTGCTCGAGCCGCTCGCGGCTTGGATACGATGGGAGCCCATGATGCGGGGCCTTTGGTGGTCTGCCGACTGGGAAGACCGCGTCTCCCCCTACGCGGATGACATGCTGCTTTATTTGTCCTCCCCTAGGCGTTCCATCTTGACACTACTTAACATCTGCGAGATTTTTGGCCGGGCATCTGGCTATATGATAAACTGGTCGAAGTCGGTCCTCCTGGTGCTGCGGGGCCCCCCTCCGCTGCTGCCGGCGGGATGTCCGCTGCAGGTGGCGGAGGGTGGGGGTGCACATTACGATGGATCAGATGGAGTTTTTCAAGCGCAACCTAAGCCCTCAAATGGACCACCTCAGGCGTGATGTGCAGCACTGGGGAGCGTTGCCCCTGACCCTAGTGGGGAGAGCGTCGCTCTTCAAAATGATGGCTCTGCCGCGGTTTCTATACGTGTTGGAGAATACACCGTACCCGGTGCCTCCGGCCTACTTCCGCGCGATAGCAGCGCAGGTTTCCAGCCTACTCTGGGGCAACAAACCGGCGCGAATTGCGCAATCAAAATTGGTTTGCGGGTGGTATGATGGGAGAATTGCGCTCCCGGATATCCAACTCTATTATTGGGCGGCGCAGCTGAAGGTGATTAACCAGTGGCTTCACGCGCCTTAGTCTGACCCTGCTTTTAAGGCGGACAGGGATGTGCTTGGGTGAGAGGGGTATGTTGTCCCCGCTGTATGATGCCCGATTAGCCTTGAAGCTGATCGGCCCTCTGAGACAGACTATATCTATCTGGCATGCGGAGCAGGCCAGGTTAGGATGGCGGGGGGTCCTGACTCAACTTACACCTCTCTGGGATGCCAAGCAACTGGGACGTTTGCGGGACAGCAAGGGCTTCGACGCTTGGGACAACATCCGAATCTCGGTGATAGGCGATGTGTGGCAAAAAGGGGCGGTCGTCCAGTTTGCACGCTTGCAACAGCAATATGAGCTTGCTCCTTCGGAATGGTTTAGATACCTCCAGATGAAACATGCCCTGGTGGCACAGTTGACTCCTGGAGCGCAAGTTCCAGAAGCGTCCCCGTTGGAGGACAGGCTGTTGACGGAATACATGCCAAAGAAGGCTACGTCCTTCACGTACCGCAAACTGATCAACCATCTGCCGGACCCGATGGGGCTCTTGCGGGAGAGGTGGGCTGAAGAGGTCGGTGACTTTGATGACTCAGAATGGCGTGAGGCACTGGCCTCGCCGTGCGAGGCGGGTATACCTTCAAGGCTGCGGCTGGTGCAGCTTCGTATTTTGAATCGCTCATACTACACCAGGTGCTTACTGCATAGGATGGGCAGAGCGCCACACCCCTTCTGCCTGCAGGGTTGTGGGGAGGAGGGAACCTTTTACCACACTGTCTGGGAGTGTCCTGTCCTCCAAGACTTCTGGAAGCGAGTGCTGCGTACAATGTCGCAGGCGTGTGGGATATCGTTGGTGCCGGAGCCCAGGCGCTGTTTGTTAAATGTGTGGGAGCCCAATGATCTCGATCGTCAGGCACAGGGCTGGGTAACGCTGGGGATCATGACGGCCAAAAGGAACATAGCCCAACAATGGGGAGCGGTGGGGGCGCCGTTGCTGTCCATATGGAGGAGGGAGATGGATGCAGCCATGTTTGCTGAGCGGTCAGTATTTATTAGGCGGGGATGTCCTCGCAAGTGGGCCAAGGTCTGGGGGGCATGGAACAAGTATAGGGGAGGAATATGCGATCCGCCGCCTCTTTCAGATGAGGACTCCTCAGATTCAGATGGTTAGGATGGCCTGCGGGGTGGTGGGGAGGGGGGGAGCCACAGTCTTCCTCAATGCAGTAGAATTGGGGTTGGTTGAGGGATTCTGCATTTGGGTGGGGATCTGTCATGGGATCTATGCACAAGGTCTGTTTCAGTGTCCTATTGTTTTAACTGTTTTGAAAACAATAAAAAAAAAAATCCCAAGGCCGACCCTAAGGTCCTCAAAAACATTTGGCCCATCTCCCTGCTCCCATTCCCGGCGAAGGTCATCAAGAAGACTGTCAACAGACAATTGACCCGTTACCTCGAGGAGAACAACATCCTGGACCCGTCCCAGTCTGGTTTCCGCAGCAACCACAGCACCGAAACTGCCCTCATCGCCACCACCGATGACATCAGGGCCCTGCTGGACAACGGCGAAACCGCTGCCCTCATCCTCCTGGACCTGTCAGCCGCCTTCAACACTGTCTGCCACCACACCATACGCACACGCCTCCAAGAAGATGGGATCCGAGACAAGGCTCTGGACTGGACCACCTCCTTCCTCTCCTGCCGAACCCAGAGCGTCCGCCTTCCCCTTTTCCGCTCCAAAGCCACCGAGATCATCTGCGGCGTACCCCAGGGCTCATCCCTCAGCCCAACAATGTTCAACATCTACATGGCACCGCTCGCCCACGTCACCCGACTACACAACCTCAACATCATCTCCTACGCCGACGACACCCAGCTGATCCTTTCCCTCACCAAGGACCCCCTCACCGCCAAAACCAACCTCCACGAAGGAATGAAAACCGTCTCCGAGTGGATGAAGAACAGCTGTCTGAAGCTAAACTCGGACAAGACAGAAGTCCTCATACTCTTCTCCACCCCCTCGGCCTGGGACGACTCCTGGCGGCCGACCGCACTGGGAACAGCACCAACACCCACCGACCACGCACGCAACCTGGGGTTCATCCTCGAATCTACTCTCTCCATGACAAAGCAGGTCAACGCCGTCTCGTCCTCCTGCTTCAACACCCTCCGCATGCTCCGCAAGATCTATAGGTGGATCCCCACCGAAACAAGAAGAATGGTCACCCAGGCCCTCGTCAGCAGCAGGTTGGACTACGGAAACGTCCTCTACGCAGGAGCCTCGGCCAAACTCCTGAAACGACTACAACGCATCCAGAACGCCTCTGCACGCCTGATCCTCAACATCACTCGCCACAACTACATCACACCCCACCTGAGAGATCTGCAGGCTCCCCGTCAACAAGAGGATCATCTTCAAGCTCCTCACCCACGCACACAAGGCACTCCACAACACCGGTCTGGCATACCTCAACAGATGACTCACCTTCTACGCCCCCAACCGCCAGCTCCGCTCCACCGATCTCGCCCTCGCCACTGTCCCCCGCATCCGAAGAGCGACCTCCGGCGGCAGATCGTTCTCCCACCTTGCCGCCAAGACCTGGAACACCCTCGCCGCCAAGACCTGGAACACCCTCCCCATCCTCCTACTGCAGACTCAGGATCTGCTAACCTTCGAGAGACTACTCAAGACCTGACTTTTCGAGCAGTAGCAGCACCCCCCCCCCCCCCGGCGCCTTGAGACCCCCATGGGTGAGTAGTGTGCTTTACAAATGTTCTGATTGATTGATTGATTGAACAGCTGGAGACCTATGCGGAGGAGCTCCCGAGGCCTCGCGGCCTAAGGACTTTTGGGCCCCACTTACTATGTTCCTACTAAAGCAATGATTCTGTTGTAACATCATGGGTATAGTCAGGGGTAGCCGGAACTGGGATGCTTACTAGGAACACCACACGTGTTGTTATGGGAGGCTGGAGGTTCAAACATGCATAACTACAGTGCCCGGTGGGAGCTAAGGGGGGTGGGGTACTTTTGATGTGGGTTTGTTCTATGTTCTGTTGTTTTTGATGTACAACATGCAAAAAACATTGCTTATATCATCATATACTACATTGACAGAGTGTGTCCCCGATTCCGGGGCCCTATGTACTCTTGCTACAAGCTACTTAATAAATTTTTTTTTTTTTAAAAGAGTGCAAACAGGCTACAGGGTCTTTCGCACTCTCAAACCATGCTAAACTTTCTACACAATCTGGGCTTCACAATAAATATATTCAAGCTTACGTTCAACCCCTCCAGGTCAAGTCCTTCCTAGGTGCATTGCTCAATGCAGTCAAGGGAAAGCTTACCCCAGCCAATCTCGGGTACAAGCTTTTAAACTGCTCCTGACACTTTTTCAGCTACATCACCACCTGACAGAACAGCAATGCGCTTCCTAGGCATGATGGCCTCTTGCATAGCCATGGTTCCCCCTACAAGATTACACGTGTCCTACACAGTAGTGCCTAGCAGCACAGTGGTCACAAGTGGAAGGTCAGTGGGACAATTCTAGTGTTGATACAAACCAGCAACTATCGGTCTCTGCAGTAGTGGTACAGCAAGAACCTGTTGAAGGGCCAGCCCTTTCCAGACCCAGGTCTGCAGGTGAACTTTACATTGGACACCTTGCTATCAGGGTGGAGGGCGCATCTGCAGCAAATGACTGTGAAGGGTATGTGGACACTGCAACAACAGGGCTTCCACACAAACTACCTAGAACTACTGGCCCTTCATCAAGCATTCAAAGCCTTCTAATACTAAGTTCAGCACAAAGAAGTCCTTATAAAGATGGACAACATGACATCAATGTATTACCTTCAAAAGCAGGGAGGCACACACTCTCCACAGCTTGCAACACTGGTGCAGCGCATTTGGTGTTGTCCACTTCACTCCAAGATACATTTCCTGGAGCAGTACCTACCAGGAGTGGACAACGACTTTCCAGAACTACTAAGCTGGATGCAGTACTAAGTCCATGTCTGAAAACTCCACTCGCAAGTCCTTCTCCAGTAGTTCCGTCATTGGGGGTTTCCCCAACATCGACCTCTTCACCAGTGCCCAAAATCCAAAATGTCGAAACTTCACCTCCAGGTTCCCACACCCACACCCACAGTCCATGAGCAATGCTCCATGGATAAACTGGTCAGGGATATTTGCCTTCACTTTTCCATCTCCCACTTTTTCCAAACATTGTTTGGAAGATTCAGCAAGCATCTCTCTCTCTCAGACCACTTCAGCCAATAGTGCAGTTTAAAACTGCCATTTCGACCTTGCAAAATAAACCTTTATTTTGACCTGAACCTTCCTTTTTAATGCATATAAATCACCCCTAAGGTAGGCTCTTAACAGCCCACTGGGTAAGGTGCATTGTATTTTAAAAGTAGTACTTGTACTTTTATACTTTACATGTCCTGGTAGTGAAAAATTCCTAAATTCGTTTTTCTCTATTGTGAGGCCTACCTCCCCCATAGAATAACTTTAGGTTACCTTTAATAAGTGCTAACTTGTGATTGGGAGCAGTTCAACAGGTCAATGTTTGGACTCAAATGAATTGTAGTTTAAAGAACTCTTTAATGATAAAGTGGAATTTTTGGATTACAATTTTGAAAATGCGACTGTTTGAAAGTTTTTTTTTTTCCTGCCCAAAGCTTTCTACGGCCTTCTAGGAGTTACCAGCTGCCTGGGCCTGTTAATGGCTCTGCCATTAAGAATACATATTGGACCTAGACTGTGAACGATGGGACCTGCGTGTAGGCCAGATGGGCCAACCTGCCAGGATGGCTGGGGGCAGAGCTGTTCCCTGCTCAACTTACACTTCCAATGGACAGGATGAAGAGAGCAGTCCAGTCTTCCTTCTTAGAGAGCAGGGCAAGCCTCAAGCAGCAGGGCAGGTTTCAGGGGAGGGGCCTGAGGCATCAGGGCAGTCCTCTGGGGAGCAGGGCAGGCCCCAGCAGCAGGGCAGGCCTCTGGGGAGCAAGGCAGGCCTCAAGCAGCAGGACAGTCCTCTGGGGAACAAGACAGACATTCCATGGGTCTAGGAGTGCACTGGAGTGACTCCAAGGTTCAGTGGGCTGACCTGCTGTCTGAGCTACAGAGACACAACAAGCTCCAGAGGTCTCCCTGCAACTGTCCAGCTGATCTGCTGCAACAGGACATGCATGAGCCCTGCTGTACTCTGCTAGAGTGAGTCCCTGATCCCCAAGAGGTGCCTCCCCAGGTCCTGGACCCTTGACTGGCATCAGAGTGCACTTCTCCTTATAAAAAAAAGGAGAAATCCTAAAGTTCTGACTTCTTTGTGCCGGACTTTGAGAAAGTAACTTTTTACGCAGGACTAACCTGATCCCTTTATCCGGTCCACATTCCATCGTGATCGGCCTAGACTAATGACTTTCCAGTGGTCTAACATGACCAGATGACCACAAGTGGCGCTTTGTGCTTTTAGCAGCCATTTTTACCTAAAACTTTAAAATTGCATATCTCCGGTTCTACTGGTTGGATTTATTTTGTCGTGTCAGTATCATTTTATTTATTTATTAATTTTCTATTTATCTAAATTAGTGTATGATTTTTCTTGTATTGTGTTATCACTTTACTACTGGTAGAGGCACTGAGTAAAGTATTTATGCAGCATTCAAAGTTAAACATGACTGCTTTTGTGCCAAGCTACCAGAGGGTTAAGCACAGGTTAATTTAGTGACTTTTGTCCCGACAAGGATTGTCCTGAGAAGGGTTGTGGTTGCTGCTTATTAGAGTTTTCAACCCCCTAAAACAATAAGCCAATTTCCTACAACGATCCACCTAGTGCAAAGACTTAGTTCAGTGCACCAACTCAAATTAGAAATCCATTTGCATTGCGACCCATACCCAACCCACTAAGCAATACTGTGTAGGTGGAGTGTTCTGGTCACGATCAGTCTCTCTAGGTGAGTTCAGGGACACAGTGGAATGTCAAACCTTTTTCCAAAATGAATAAACCACTCAAAATAGCACTAAGAGAGGGGGATAAACTTAAAAAGGTTTAGTTCTAAAATCCAAGTCTAGTGCATAAGATTTGAATGCTAACCACACAGGATGAGAAAATGAATGTAGCAATGCATATTAGCAAGTTCCTAGTATCCTAACACTCAATAGTACTTTTAGGTGCTATGCTAAAATTTTGCAGATGTAGGGATAGCAAGCCAATAAATTGAGTTTCTTAAGATGGATCACACAGCATGCCTTATCTCAGTAAAAATAATTGCTGTTTTGAAATTCTCTATCACAGCCCTTGCCTGGGTACGATAAGCAGTGCCGGGCTGAAGGTCACTTCTCTGTAGCACTGTTGCAGCCCGAGAGTAACCCCCGACTGGGAATGGTTTGTTCCAGCAAACTATTGTATCCTCTCTTGATAGTTCAGTCACTGCGTCTCTTCCTCTAATGGTCAGACAGTTGAATTTTTATAGTATCTGATCTTCTGATACAGACGTCTAGCAGCAGATTACTCACCCTTAGACTATTTCGCACTGATGCTGCTCTGTTCCGGGAATGATGCGTGGAGACAATATAGGTGCCACTCCCACACGCAGACTTCAGTTCCTTTCCAGTAGTCGCTTTAGCAGTTCACGAGGCCATCTTCATCGCGACCCAAATGGTCCAGTAAGTCCAAACCGAAACATAGGAAATCTGAGTGGGACCCTCTTGCCACTCATTTTCCTGAACAGGTGAGGCTCCATGAATCTAGAACAAGCTCACAAAGTCATCTGACTTCAGAGCTGATCCCACAACTGTTTCTGGCACAACCCAAGCTTCTGGTGCAGTCTGCTACCTTGCAACAGTTTTGAAAAGTTCTTTTCAGCCATGCTCTGGCTCTTCACCAACTCCCTCAGACTTGCCTTCAAGCCTCCAGGAGCCGAGAGGCCCTCCACCTGGAATACCACCTACTGGTTCGTCCTCTGCCCCAGATGTACCCTCCAAGTCCATCCTGACACCTCTGCCCCAGTCTGGACTGCGCCTCCAGTGCTGAGGTCAATGCCAGTCTCTGGGACGAGGAGATTCCAGTAGTACTGTCAGACTAAGAGACTGCCGGTCTGACCTCACCCAGCGGCAGTTGAGGCGCCGCTTCATCTGCTTGCTCCCCCACCTTTACAAGAACGACAACATACTTGACATTCTCATTTTGGTACCGACTTGGACAATAAATATGATGTGGGTGATGTTTGCTCAGCCCTTTCAAAACTCCAATTGGCATGATGACTTGCAAGAGGTTAGTGGTCTCAATACCTCCCTTGAAACGGGCTTTCTCTCACCCCCTAGACACGTCACTAAGGAATCTGCTTCCTACTTCATGGTTATGCGTAGGGTGGCTGAGGTCCTTGACCTTGGAGGTCAAAACGAACGTATTGACCGAAGTTCTCCAGCCATGGCAAGCATCTTCTGAGCCCCTCCTGCCATTTAATAAGGCCCAAACAGACAAGACACCTTATTAGGGGTGTGGACAAAACCTTGCTCTGGTCCACCAGTCAATCACCGGTTTGTGAGATGCCATTGCGCTGTCCCGGGTAATCCCGCCTTCCTATCTCAGCACCACTCCACTGAGAGTTTGGTGGTGCAACTGTCCACAAGTAAGACCAATCCCAACAAGTTCCACTCAGGTCCGTGAACACCAGATTGCTGCTGCAGCACTATTCCTAAACCTTTGGAAGATCTCTGACCTGTCCTTACCCAAGCCATTCGGGCCAGCCAGGAGGCTGCCAACTTAACAATTTGTTGTTGCTTGTACACAACAGATTTCCTTGGGCGGGCCATCGGCACCAGTGTTGCCATTTGCCGCCATGCTTCGTTGCGGTCCACCTGTTTTTCAGGCGATATCCAGTTGTCCCTCATGAACAAGCCGTTTGATGGGACTCACCTGTTTCGGGATAAGGCAGAGTCTGCTCTCAAGCGTGCCAAGTAGAGCAGGGCTACAGTACGCTCCTGGGGCCTATCTACCACAACTTTCCAGCTTTATCAGCCCTATCACTCGTTTAGTGGTTTAAGCAGAGGTACTCCATACCACCACCCAATAAATCCCCACGATGGCAAAAGCAGGTTTGTAGTCACGTTTGTGGTGTCCACCGCCGCCATAGCCAAGGTCAGTGGGCTTAAACCCCCGCTACCCCACCTGCAAAACCCCTTTAGAGTGCCCTGAGTGGTGCACGGCCAGCAGGTGGGAGGCAGGATCCAACTTTTGTTGCTGGAATAGCAGCCATAACATCAGACAGGAAGTGCAGTCCCTTTTGGACAAAAAGGCTATTGAGCAGAAGTGGGATGTAGTTGCTATTCCAGCTACTTCCATGTGCCCAAAAAGACTGGTGGTATCTGGCCTATTTTAAACCTGCACCCTAAACGCTTTCCTCCAGGAGGAAAAATTCAAAATGCTCACATAGGCCCAGGTCTTGTCTGCCCTAGACCCTAAAGACTGGATGGTAGTGTTGGAAGTGCAGGACGCCTATTTACACATATGCGCCCTGCCTGCCCACTGACATCTGGGAATTGTGGTGCAACAGAATCATTTTCAGTTTGCTGTGTTCCCCTTCGGTTTCAGCATTGCCCCTTCGGTGTTCATGAAAGTGATGGCAGAATACTTTTGGAGGTCAGAGGTGCCATCTTCTCCTACCTCAACCACTGGCTGTTGAAGGCGAGCGAGCTCCAGGCAGTTGTCAGTCACCTCCAAACTATGGCAGCCTCCTGTCCTCTTTGGGGTTCACTATCAACATGCTGAAGTCACACCTGACTCCTTCTCAGACACTCCCCTTCAATAGTGCAATTTCGGACACAGTTTGGTTTTGTGCCTTTCCCCAGGAACGAGAGTCCAGGACATCAGGCTATAACTCTGAGACTACTGGGACTGAAGGCTTTCTGCATCCAGCTGGCCGAGCATGCCAGGGGGAATATGTGGCCTCTGCAGTGAGACCTGAAGTCTCAGTGGGCCCAATATCAAGAGGACCTCTCCAACCACATCTATATTTCGGAGGAGCCTGCAAAAGACCTTCAGTGGTGGTTACTAGACCATGATTGGGTCAACGGCAGACCCCTCTCCTTTCCCAACCTAGACCTGATTGTGGTGACTGACGCATCACTGTTGGGATAGGGCGCCATCTGGAAGAGGTGGAGATCAGAAGCCTCTGTTTTCCATCAGAGTCCCAGCTCCATATCAACCTTTTGGAGCTGAGGGCCTTCTACTAGGTGCTGAAAGCCTTTCATCCATCCATCAAAGGAAGGCTGATGCAGGTGCTCACGGACAACAACACCACCACCATGTGGTATTGCAAAAATCAGGGCGGAGTGGGGTCACAGATTCAGTGCCGGGAGACGTTGTGCTTCTGGATGTCGCTGGACCTCCTCAGAATTTTTCTGGTGGTGAAGCACCTGGCAGATTCATTAAATGCCAGGGCAAACAAACTCCGCCATCGGCACCTTGTGAATCACAAGTGGAAGTTACAACCAGAGGTGGCCCTAAGTCTCTTTCATGAATGTAGTGAACCATAGCTCGATCTGTTTGCCACTGCCGAGAACGCTCAATGTCAGCACTTCTGCATGTTAGAGTTTCCAAAGTGTCTCTCTCTTGGAGAAGTGTTCTGCCTCGAGTCGAATATGGAACTCCTGTATGCCTTTCCACCAATACCTTTCCTGACCTGAATTTGCAAGACTATCAGGACAGTTCGGGCCCAAGTCATCCTACTGGCTCTGGATTGGGCATAGAGAGTATGGTATCCAGAATTCCTGGGCTTGAGCATCTTTCTTCTGATCAGGCTGCTCCTCCGTGAGGACTGGTTCGGGCCAGCGCAATCACAACCTTAATACATGGAGCTTGAGCGGCAAGAGCTGTACACCTTTGACCTTACCATGGAGATGGTTGATGTCATCATGGCAGCCAGGCGTCCCTTGACTACAACTGTATACTCCTGTCGGGACTAATTTGTGGCTTGATGCTGGTCTCAGCAGATTGAGCTCTACAGGACAAAAGTTTGTATGTTTTGTCCTTAGCCCTGCAAAGCCTTGCCCGGAACACAGTTAAAGGCTACCTTTCAGACTTTCTGCGGTTGCCGGATCAGCCCTCTCCATTATGTGATTTTTAAAACAGGGTTACAACAATTGTTCTTTTCCTTTCCCCTCATCTTGCCTCAGTGAGACCAAAACTCGATCCTCACATTTATAATGCCCAGCCTATTTGAGCCGCTTTACAGCTGTTCCTTGCAGCTTCTCCTCCTAAAGACTGCGTACTACATCGCCATAACATCAGCGTGTGAGCGAGCTTCAAGCTCTTTGTGTCAACCCGCTGTTCAACACCTTCTTCTCAGACAAACTAGATCTGCAGACACTGCCACCCTTTCAGCCAAAACTTGTGACTCAGTTCCATGTCTGTCAAACTATCACCCTGCCAGTGTTCTATGCTCTACCTCACTCCTCTGAGGAAAATGAGAGACTCCAATGCTTGGACCCAAGAGAGCACAGAGCTTCTACATAGATCATACCGAAGACCATTGCATGGACGGTCAGCTCTTGGTGGCGTTCTCTGTAGCAGAAAAAGCAAGGCTGTGCAGGTGCATCTCCCTCTTCAGCACGCTCTACCTTAAGATCTGCTACACATTAGCTAAAAACAGCCTTCGAAAGGGGAATCCATGCTCGTTCTACCAGGGCCAAAGCTGCTACCACTACGTTAGCATGTGGAGTCCCTGTCCTAGATATGTGTCGGGCCGCCTTCTGGACATCCCTTCATATGTTCACGAAGCACTATATCCTGAATAGTGAGGTTCGCCAAGAGGGCGCTTTGCCCACACAGTCCTACAGGACCTTCTGGTTTGAGTCCATCCACATCCAAATAGGTACCTTTTTAGTATATATTGAAAAAGTGAGGAATCTGTGGCTAGAAGTCTCTTTCAGAAGAACATGACACTTACCTTCAGTCATGCTTTTTCTAGTAAAGACTCTATCTAACTGCAGATTCTTCACCGTTCTGTGGTTGGACTGTACCCATTAATAAGATCCCCAGTCTAGTAATCTGGTCACACAAATTTGCTTTCGGGCAGGGGTGTAATGCTGGCCACTGCTATGCGGGGGGGGCAACTCTTCAGGAGGCCCCCAAAGCTTCATGGAATCCCCCAAAGCTTCATGGAGTCCCCTTTAAGCACAAAGTCAATTAATAACAGTGAGATATGGGAGACTCTGGAACACCTCATCACATTTTTCAAGGGGGAGGCATCATTTTGCATTAGACCACTGCTTTTGGGCCTGTGAATCTGGTGGCATGTACTCTCTTGAAAGCAATGGATGTCAGCACACGGGAGTGGTGCCTCTATAGACGCTGCACGTTATTTTGGAGCGGAACTCTGTCTGTGCAGAGCCACATGGTGCCACCTAATGGTGTGCAGAGGTAATGCTGAAAAGTTTTCAGATTCAGTCTGACGCCTGGGAATATTCAAAAGGTGAGGAGTCTGCAGCAATATAGAGTCTCTACCAGAAAGTGCTTTATCGAAGGTAAGTAACTTGTTCTTTTTGAATTTTGAAGACACTCTACCGTATTGTTATGTTAATATGTATTTTTTTAGCATGCTAATCACCTGGCAGAAGTGTGAGGCCAGCCCTGGAGGGCTTATTCAAAGAGCACGGTCTTCATTTTCTTGTGGGATTGAAGAAGAAAGGAGGCAGCTATGATGTGTTGAGGAATTTCGTTCCAAGCTTTAGGAGCCAGGTTTGAGAAGGCGTGACCCCACCATGATCTGCTTTTATGCATGCCTGGGACGTGTGCTAGTGAGAGTCCGGTAGAGCAGAGGTGTCTAGAAGATTGGTGGAATTGAATGTGGGTGTGCTGGTAGGCAGGGCCTGTGTTGTGGTGTGCTTTGTATGTGTGAGTGAGGAGTTTGAAGTCTACGCACTTGTATTTTGGGAGCCACTAGAGCTCCCTAAGTTGAAGTGTGATATGGGCCCAGAGTGGGAGGTTGGGGAGAACATTTGCTGCTGCATTGTGGATGGTCTGAATTCTTCTTGTGAGATGGTTGGTTATTCCTCCATATAGGGTATTTACATAGTCCTGTCTGCAGGTGAGGGCTTTGGTGATCGGTTTCTTGATGCTGTCCAGTTGCCATTTGAAAATCTTCAGTAGCATCCTCAGGGTGGGTGTTGAAGCAGGATGAGGCAACTGTGTTGTATCCATGTCCAGTTCATCTACAATGATTCTGAGATTTCTTGCTTGTGAGCTGGGTCAGAGATCCATAGGCCACCAGGTGGAGTCCTATCAGGGCTTGAAAAATCCACTTGCATTGTCGAGCAAGATTTATTCAGGACAAGCTATGTTTAGGGACTACTCGTCCTTTCTGGCGAGTCGAAAATCCTCTAACTTCAGGGAAGTGAAGGAAGTGACCCGAGTAGGGTCACCCGGGTCACTCGCAACCACCTTTTAGCCTTCCATACAAATGAAGAGTCGGTCAGACAGTAGAGAATACAAACCAAGTTATTTATTAGTATTCGCTTGAGCAGAGTCCAGTCTGACTAGCCTCCTGAGATTCTACCAAGGGGACTGACCCTCACCAACATTACATCAGTTGTTATACATTTCCAATGCCCAGCATGACCTGCCCAAAACTGGAAAGTTCCAGTTGGAGCAGGTTAACAGAAGATGAGCTACACTCCTGGGATCGGGTACATGTTATCTCCACCTCAAGGTTACTCTGTCCGTGCCCGCTATTACCCAGCCCACTACACCCTGTTAGCATGAGAACGGGCCGATCTAACAAGGAAGGTATGCAAAGGCACATTCATGCATCCATTAAGACAGCGAAGCTCAACCTTGGATAAATACAAAAAAAATATCGAAGCTACTTTCCGCGGAGTCAGTCAAAATGAGACACAAGTTAGTTTCGATCATTACACAAAATGGCGGCTGAGGGCAAAATGGTGCAGCAAATGCTAACTTAAGCATAATGCTATTAGGGGCAGTCGACCGGAAGTATTTTCTAGTCCAACTGACCCCGCTTTTAGCATTTGCTAACTAATTTTGCTACTAGTGAAAGCTAGAACTCTCTGCAGTACGTAATGAACACATTACACATCTAGGCATACACCAGCAATACTCGAAAATGCCTTTGTCAATGCACATCATGTCCTGGATATCCTGCATCATCGTGGCCTTATTCTTAGAGTCATGTTCTAGGGGTATGGAGTGAGGTGTCAATATTTGCACACAGCACGCACAACAGGCAGGAAGGCAGTGTATGCACAGACAACATGTTAAAATGATACCGGCTATGGGGACCAGGAAGATGATAATCCTCCAACCCCAGGACGTGACTAGGCCCCAAAACCACCTAATGTGAGACCATGTACCATTCTCTTGGTGTATCGGTGTATATCAGAGGCAAGCCTATGGTGCTTTCTGAATAGCAGTGTATGCATTCGGAGTGTGGTCCGGTATGTATACACAGCAGCTAATGCTGATGACACGACAGGCCCCACCCCGGTCAGCAAGGATGACGTCTAACACCATCCTGTTTAGAAGGGCAACGAAGCCTGAAGCTCAGCTGTAATATTAGTCAGAATTCCATCCGTTGCATGTATTACTCCTTCGACCACCCTGGTGAGTCTACGAATATTGAGACTATTGGACATGGGGCCCCAAAAGGGAACAATACCCTTCATAGCATCAGTGAACTGCTGCAAAGTGGTGTCCTTCTGATCTATGTCTGCTGTGTCAATAACTTGTTTAACATGAAACAGATGAGCACTCCTGCGCTGCAGTCAGTGATCCTTATGATAATTGGATGGCGCAATATATACTGGGGGAAGGAGAAAGGACAGATAACATATTCCAGACCTTCCCTGAGGAAGCCAAACATAGGCCTGGGACCCGCAAACAAAATAAACATTGTGAGGGGGCAGCAGAGGTGGGCTATTTACAGTGCTCAGTACGTAGGTTTAATTGCAATTACTCACCCCCACCCTAACATTTCCTTTCCCTTTTACACAGAAACTTGCTGTCATATTGGCCAACAGCACTGGCATTGACACATCATGAGTAATATTACATATTTGGAAGGACTTGAAATATTCTGTGAAATTAATACGCCAGAAATCCGACATTTCATTTTGAAGCCGTGTTACATTTTGTTCTCTTTCATACACATTCATGCAGGCTGTCGGGGACAATGTATCTGGTGTTCCTTGCTTCCCTGCGGTAAACCCCTGTCGTACACGTATATACTCCAAGACACTTTCATAACCGGCTAATGTCATATTCATAGTATCAGAATGATAATGAGTGTAACCCATAGTGAAGAGCTGGGACCAACCTTCGCAGTTTGCGAGGTAAGAAATAGGCATGGACAGTAATACATCATTCTTGTGTGTTACAGAGGGGAGCAACCCACACATCAAGCAATTTGTGACATTGGATGTACCGTGGGCCTGATGCAACATTTGTAGGAACACGTAATCTACATATGTGTTCACCTTTGTGAGGAGCCAGGGTGACAAACATTTGTTCAGGGGGAACAGGTGTTGTAACAATCAAAGAGTGCACAGGAGATTTTTCTTCTAGAAACCACATTATTCCAAGTATTGCTATTAGGGAAATCAGGACAATCAACCTCATCCCTCTCCGAACATGGTGCTGTGAAAGGCTGTTTATCCTCAACAATTGGGCGCCCAAAAGGATACATGGTGATCAGAAGGAAAAACGCAATGCAATGGGGTTGGTGACAAGTAAACAAGAGAATGGGCAAAAAGTTACCAGTGTTCTTCAGAGCCTCGCTGGCAGACTCCTAATGTTCATCTATGGTGGGGCAGTGCGATTGGGGCCCACTGAAGAAATCCCACTTCGTCCAGGATAGGGCACCCCCCCTTTCGGCAAGACACCCTCAGATGATCCTGTCCAGTGTCTTGGACAATCCACTAATCTCCCTGACTTTTCCTTTGGTGCACTGTCCCTCCGTCGGGGACGCAAATTGTACCTAGCCACTTCGGGCACAGAGTGATCAGTAAACAGGGGCTCAAATTCAAAGGGGCCAAGGGACTGGGGCTCAAGCACTTGTGGTCCACGTGAAGGAGAATCCTGGATGGCCCTTATTTCAGGGGGCACCGCCTCATTCAATACTGCATCATTCTCCTTCTCTGTTTGCACCCACGTCAGTCGGGCATCCGAAAAAGGGATGAAGCATGTCACTTGCTCCGTCTCATGGTCACCGATCATAGGGGAGAGGCAACGGTACCTTGCGGCAGTGATTGGTGTGAATCCAGTTCTTCCGACCTGTCACCTTCACAGCAATTCTGGTGGTGAGGAGTACCTGCAGCGGCCCTTTCCAACGGGGCTCCAAACTTCCTTTCCTCTGGAAATGCTGCACAAGGATCAAATCACCAGGTAGGATAGCATGCCCGGGCCCCTCTGTTTGAGGTGGCAAGGTGTCCTGGATCTGTTGATGAATAGAATGCACATTTTTAGTCAATTCATAGAGATAATCCACTAACAGAGGATACTCATTTTCTGAAAAACGTTTTGGTTGTGGGACACCCCAAACATTTGCTGGGCGGCCAAACACGACATCATACGGGGACAATCCTGTCCTGGTGTGTGCGGGGGCTTTGGTTGGAAGAAGAGCGAACGGTAAAGCATCTGATCATTTCAATCCTGTGCTTTCCTGAAATTTTGCCATTTTCAGTTTGAGATTACCATTGTACTTCTAAACCGAACCTGCTGAATGGGGATGGTGTGCAGCATGGAACTTCTGCCTGATGTGTAGGCCATTCCACACCAGCTGGATGACTTGTGAATTGAAATGACTGCCATTGTCACTCCAGATCAAATGGGGTCAACCGAAGCAAGGGAAAAACTCCTTCAGCAGGGCTTTCGCCGTCGCCAAGTGTTGTATCCTGCTTTTCCTCTTTCATTGTCCTTTCTTAGTCTCTTGTACTCTGCTGCTCAGCCTGTCTCTATGATGTGATCCTTAGTTCTATCTGTGTATGTTTGAGTGTACTGTCAGTTATCTTGGAGGCTGCGCAGCAGGGCAGCTGCTCTTGGTGGGGCCTTTACCTTAACCATTTACTGAATGCGCAAACAACCACTAACAAATAATTCAAAGTATTGACCCGTTCCATCTCAATGTAGTCCATCTGAAGGACGTCAAAAGGGAAGGAAGGGAGTTCAAAATTACCAGGGGGTTTAGGAGTGCCTTTTCCAGGATTATACATCATGCATACCATACAATATTTTACCAAGTGAGCAGCGATCTTGGGGATGTTATCATTCTGCCACACAGGGTATAGTAGTTTGCATATGCCCTTGGCGCTAATATGAACTGGCCTGTGCACCATAGTGACTACAGGGAGGACAAAGGCGTCCGGCGGTATCCACCTTTGCTTTCCTGACATATCTGTCCAGCACCCATCCTCGTATAAATGTGCTGTGCTTTCCTGCCATATTGCTAACTCCTCAATCGTTGCCTCACTCTGTATTTCTTTAACACTATCCAGTGTATCCTCAAAAATAGTAACTTCAGGAACCCATTTAGCAGGACCGGCCACAAACATCTTTTTCATCTTTGTTCGAGCCGTCTACTTAGCTGTTTGATCTGCAAATGCATTTCCCCTCCCCACAGCATCAGTAATGGCCTTGTGGGCACTGCACTTCATTATTGCTAACTTCTTGGGGAGCGTCAGAGCTGACAAAAGCCTGTGTATCAATGGTCCGTTCTGGATCTTTAACCCATGTGAAGTCAGGAATCCCCTCTCTGCCCAGAGTTGCCTAAAATTGTGGGCAACTCCAAAGGCGTACTGGCTGTCAGTATAAATATTAACAGTCTGTCCCTTGCTTAGTTCACAAGCTTGAAGAAGGGCAACTAACTCTGCAGCTTGGGCTGATTGATAGGGAACTTGTGATGTCTTGACTACTGTGTGTAAGGTAGTGATTGCATATGCAGCAGTTGTTGTGCCATCGGGTAATTTGAAACAAGAGCCATCGACATATAGCTCCCCTTGTGGTTCAGATAGGGGGAACATCGGTCAGGTCTACCCGTCCCTTAGTCTCCGCCTCAGTCCGAAAAATCCAATCATGTATCTCTATTTCCTCACTTTCATAAGGTAGGATTAGTAACGTGGCTGGGTTCAGGGTGGCACGTTTCTTGATTGTGATGTGTGGTGCAAAGAGGGTCATCTCACAACCAGTCAGACATGCACTAGTGAGGTGCTATGTCCTCTTTCTGTTCAAAACTTTATCCACAGCATGTGGTACCATGACTGTGAGATCGGTATCAAGGGCGAGCCCTGCCGCTTGTCGGATAGAGACAGCCTCGGCCACGACCGCTCTTAGACAGCTTGGGAGGGGTCTTGCGACGTTGTCAAGCAAAGCAGAAAAATAAGCACACGACCTCTGCTTACCTCCAAAGGCTTGTGTTTAGACAGAAAGCGCGCAACCAGCCGTCTCGTGTACATACAACATGAACAGCTTAGTGTAGTCTGGCGTGCCAAGCACAGGCGCAGAGCGCAACTTTCAATTGCACAAAAGCTTGTTGACATTCAGGCATCCAGAGCAAGGGTTCATGTACATCTTTAGAGGTTAGCTGCAATAGCGGCTTTATTAGTAAGGAAAAGTTAGGTATCTGGTGCCGACAATACGAAGTAATGGCAATGAAAGCTTGCACATCCCTCTGAGTCTTAGGGATGGACATTTTAACAATGGCACTAATGCGTTCAGGTGTTAGTCTCCTTCCCTCCTTCAACAGTAGGTGACCTAGGTAGGTGACCTCCTATCGACAATATTGGAAGTTTGAAAGGGGCACTTTATGTCTGCGATGTGGCAAATGTAGCAACAATTTAACCGTTGCATCTTTGCATCCTTCTTCAGTGTCAGAAGCAATCAAGAGATCGTCCACGTTCTGCAGTAATACATTACGTGGGGGAAGTGAAGGAATCCAATTGGCCTTTTAAAGCTTGACTATATATGCTAGGATTGTCTCTGAAAGCAGAGCAAATGTGACAAGATAATAAGATTCAAAGGCATCTTAATTGCTCACAAAGTGAAAGAGCAATAAAAATGACATTAAATGACGTTGTCTTATTACAGTTGCTGGCTTTCAGAGCAACAGAGGTCAAAAGTCAGCTTATCTTATTACATTTATTTTTCTTTCTGAGACTTTAGTTAGACGATTTTGTAAAGTGAACTGCGTGACAATTGAACTGTGCAGAGCATGTTAAATGAAGGGCTGTAAGATGTCAACGTTTTTTCTAACACAGCACTGATATTGCTAAGAAACTGTTCAAACATTTCCAATATATTTCACTAGTTATGAAGACCCATTTTTGTAATTCTGTGGTGCAAAAAATATTTTTAAAGGATCAAAACAAATTAGAACACTTTACTTGCTGATGTGCAAATTTTAAATATTTTTGCTGAAACCCAATTTCCAAAAATTGTTTAAATGCTATTATCAGTAAAACTACATGTTAGTGGGAAGTTTTGTGGCCATTGCAATGGAAAATATGCTATCTGTAAATGACAATGCACTACCACATCATGCTTTGGTTATATATTTATGAAAAATGTGTTTTTAAACATGAACTGGGAATTATTACTGCTCCTGCCCAGATGACAATGCTATTAGCGAACTAAGAGGCAGGCCAGGAATTATGTGTACCCTATATATGGGCTTGATTCATGTTACACATGGAGAAACATTTAGTCTAGTAAATAAAAAGAGTTTTGTACAGAAAAAAATTGTGAATTAGCATAATTGAAGGTGCTGTCTTATTTGATAAAAAAGCGGCTCCATTAGACAAAATATTTGCCTATGATCACACAATTTGAGACCAGTTTACCTGTTGAGTACAATACAGTTAGGTTGAGTAGATTTTTAAAGTTACTAGACCTGCACGTCTAGTAATATTTTTAGGATTTTTCAAGCCCTGGCCTATGTTGAAACATCTTTCCCGAATACCAGCACTTTTGTTATGTCCATGTTCAGCTTGATGCAGTTGGACTTCATCCAGGTTGCTACTACTGTCATGCAAGTGGTGAACTTGTTCCTAGTGTTTGTCCGAGAGGGACAGTATCAGTTGCGTGTCGTCTGTGTATGTAAGGATATTTTTTTGGTGAGTCTGGACGACGTCGTCCAGTGAACTCATGTACATGTTGAAAAATGTTGGGCTGAGTGAGGAGCCCAGCGAGACTCTGCAAATGAGTTTCTCTGCTACAGAGGAGTAGGGTGGCAATCTAGCATGATGTTTGTTGCACAATTTACATGCCAGATGTCTTCATGGCTCTTCTCTGGCTTGGGCTCTTTGAACTAGTTTCTATTCTTGGCACGGCTCTCCCAGTTAATTTGTTGGGGGGGACAAAAAAAGTGTACAGAATAGATGGTCATCCAATCCGCTGCCTCTCTGTTAAGTGCACAGCTCAATTGTCACCTATGCCAACTGCAATTGTGATTCTATGCAAATGTATGGGTAGTAGGGTGGCACACTAAAGGAATTGCGGTTTACATGTTTTAAGCCACACCCCTAATTATGTAGGCGACGCCCCTTTCAGGGACCCCACACTTCTCTCGTCCCACTTAAAGACCTGCCTCTCTGTAACTAGGTAGTCCGATCGCACACATTAACTATTTCAGCATTGTGCTATGTAGTTCTTTTAAATGTAATGAGAGCCTGGTCACATATGTATTGGATTATTTCCCGATTAAAACGCTGTTCTTTCTGTGGAAGCAAATAACGGCACCCCATGTTTAATGCTATATTTACAGGAAATTGTGTCATTAGTTTAATGTTCCATAAATGCCCATTTGGTATATAACTACCTTTTACTATAAACTGTGACTTCTAAAGATGGTAAAAGGATCCTACAGTCGAGCCAGCCAGGAATCTTCTGATACGTAGTCAGACACTTTATCCATTGTGCCACTGGCCCGTCGCTGATACATGCCCATGAGGGTGGAGTCATAGAGCTGCAAATCCCAGGGTAGAGGCGAAGATTGGTACTGAAAAGTTTGGAGTGCATGAGCATGTAGTTCACAACCAAACTGTGGACGCTACAGTAGCAAAGGAGGGTGAACTCCCAGAATGTAGGAGTCATGGGGAGGGTGCATAGCTTTAACAACCTTCTGCACTCTTGGAAGAGCGACCAGCGGAGGAGACTGGTAGAATTTGGCCAGAGCTCATGTCGACTGCACTGAAAGTCTCTTAGATTACGCCAAACTGCCGATCAGCACTGTGCTCTTAACTGGCACTTTTCTGATAAAAATGCACATGCAAAAGACGGAGTGAAGTGTTGCTAAAACACACCACACGATGTATTGCATCAAGAAAGAGCAACCGTCAGGCATGTGTTGACACACAGCTTTCAGTTAGTCATGTTTCAAGAAAAAAAATAAACAGCACACGCTCTCTCTTTCTCCCTTATACACGCACGCACACACTCTCTGTCTCCAACCCTCCGCCCACCAACTGCCGGTGTTCCTCTAACAGCTTGTTAGATTTGTTTCAACTATAAAATAGATCGCTATATGTGTATTTCATAATAATTTACTTTCCCATAAAAAAATACGTTCTTTGTCAAGACAACAGTAACTTTTTCTTTGCAATTAAAACAAAGCATCCGGTAATGCTCCCATTCTTTTACGCTTTTAAATGTAAAGGATATTTTTGGCCCTTTTCACCTCTATATATTTTAATTAACATGTAGCGATCTTTGCAAACTACAATTGTGCTACAATTTCACCCGCAAGTCTGAGTTTAATGTTGCAGTTAATAATTGGACTTCTCAACAAAGGGATGAAAAGCGCACTGTTCCGAACAAGCCAGCCAGGGGTCGAACCTGGAATCTTTTGATCTGAAGTCCGACGCGTTGTCCATTGCGCCACTTGCCCGCTGTATTCATAAATATCAGGGGAAAGATCATAGCCTATGCACAAGAGAGGGAATACAAGCTTGTTTGACAGTAAGAGTGTGGCGATGTACTCTAGACATTCCTCTTTAACAATAGAAAACACACAGTTCTAGGAGCTAAGTACAATATCAACTCATTTAAAGTCTCAGCACTGAAGCCAGTCTATAGGTTTGTGGCGCTTCAGAGCCCTGCTCACTGTACTACAATGCAGAGATGACTGCTGCCCTCATGGGACAAGTGCTTATTACATTTGCATGTGATCTCCTCTAACTGCAGAAATTCTGCTGGAGCCTGACATCTTGCAATACCTTCCGTTATATATAACAATATATAACATTTTGCAGTACTACTTTAGAACTACGAACAAACTACTATATGCTATACACAAACCCATGGCTCTCTGCTTAGCATAGTGTGCTGCCTGACTGGTATTTTGCTGCTTCTGTCATTGCATTTAGATATACAACAACTAACATTACACCTACAAGTTACAACAACCAAGACTATTGGCTTCAATCAATCAATCAATCAAACAGGGAAATCATAAGCATGCTACTCACCGTAAGGGTCTCAAGGTGCTGGGGGAGGGTGTGGGGGGTAGCTCCGGTCAGTCGAAGAGCCAGGTCTTGAGGGTCTTCCTGACGATGTGCAGGGTGGGGGTGCGTCTGATGTTAATCAGCAGCCCGTTCCAGGTCTTGGCCACGATGTAGGCGAAGGATCTTCCGCCCGTTCTTGCTCTGTGGATGCACGGGGGCTCGGCGAGGTCGGCGTATCGGAGGTTCCTCTTGGGTACGTGGAAGGAGATTCTGTTGTTGAGGTATTGGGGTCCGGTGTTGTGGATGCATTTGTAGGTGTGGGTGAGTATCTTGAAGGTTACTCTCTTCTCGACAGGGAGCCAGTGGAGGTTACGCAGGTGCTGGGTAATGTGTTCATGTTGGGGGGTGTCGAGGAAGAGTCTGGCTGTGGTGTTCTCGATGGTCTGGATTTTGCAGAGCAGAGACTTGTTGAACCCGGCATAGAGGGCGTTTCCGTAGTCCAGTCTGCTGGTTATGAGTGCGTGGGTGACGGTCTTCCTTGATTCGGGGTGATCCTTTTGAAGGCCTTTCTGAGGATGGGGAGGGTGTTGAAGCAGGTGGAGACGACGGTGTTGATCTGTCAGGTCATGAAGTGGGAGGAGTCAAATATGATGCTGAGGTTTCGGCCGTGGTCTATGGGGGTGGGGGGCTACCGACGGCGGTGGGCCACCAGGAGTTATCCCATGCAGAGGGAGTGGGTCTGAGGACGAGGACCTCTGTCTTCTCCGAGTTGAGCTTCAGTTAGCTGCTGCTCATCCAGGATGCCACGTCTTTCATTCTTTCCTGGAAGTTGAGTCTGGTGGTGATGATCCAGCGGTAATTACCTGGTAATTTCCCTATTCAAAACCACATCACCTATGGTTTACCGCTGAAAAGGGTGAAAAATGACGGATCTTTTGATGACCGTGTTTCACCAAACAGGAGACTTTACATATATATAAAAATTAAATGCAAACAATATTAGAGGCAATAAGGAGTGGTGAGTTATTTTAAAGGGTTTTATTTAAGTCAAAAGTTAAGGTTCTCTGACTCTTTATTCATTAGTCAAATATCAATCAGGTTACAGAATTGAAAAGTAGGAAAAATAGCATTAATACAGAACATATTACAGTCTGCATATAAGCATCACATATAGGAAGGGAAATGTGGCACAAATTGTCAGTCAAAACTCTTAAAGAGTTTCTAAGAAAAAGAATAAGTCTTACAAGGTTAATCAATAATTAATAATGGCAAAAATATGCAGCCCCTCCCTGTCTTTGTGTCCAGCACAGAAACTGGGCCTGGAGAGAGGCAAATAGCAAGGCAAAAAGGAGCACTCCTCCCACTTGTAAGCCATATTTCAAGGAAAAGTTCACGTGCTCAGTCCTAATAGCTGGTCCAATCAGAACTTCAAGACATATCATCTCCCCATGGGCTGACTGGATACGTCATTAATCAGGCTTGTTCCTGTTCAAATTTCAGTCTTGTGATTTATGAAAAAAGTGTGTTCTTCTCTCCACGTTTAAACAGGCTACAAAAATATGCAACATTTTGAAGGTCGGAGGAAGCGGTAGGCAGGTTTGTTTTTTTATCAGAGTTCATTCATTGAAAGTTGCTAGGGAAAAAGAAGCACATTCCAAACTGTTTCAGTTTAGTCCACTAAAGCAAACTAAAATCACGTGGTTTTCTACACTGTGAAACACAATTCAGCACATTTCTACTCTTGCAAAAATACATGATGCCATTTTAAAATTACAAATACATTTTCTAAATTAATGTGCATTCTATAGTAAGATTACATATGGATTAATCACATATAAGCATGGCTGTTCAACTAATTAAGCATGTTTTCACATAAAAGCACCTCCAAACTGAAGCCCTATGTTTTCAATCTTGCTTTTCCACAATCTGCGTGCCATTATAAAACTCATGTCTGCAGCTTTTTGTCATATAATAATGCATACATTTTATAGGTGAAATCTAAGCTCCATCAATTCACCCTTTTGATAAATTTCAAATCATTGTACCTTAAATGATTTCGAAATTTATCACACTTATTTAATTTCACATGTTACATTTGTTTAAAAAAGAAAACACATCATTAGTTGAGCCAAATATATGTTTTTCTCTACCTAAAATATTACTACTCATCTTTAGTACACAGGTGTCTAAAAGAAAACCCTACTAAATTAGTATGTTCTTTATCACTGGTTATTACAAAAGCTGAGCATATAACCATGTTACCTTTATTTCTAAGGCCACACAAATTTGGCCTGTAAGCAGATCATATATAGCCAAGCTCAAATGTTGTGCATATTTCTGTAAGTAGCTTCTTGGAACAGTTTGACAGTTCTCATTTATTTGTTTCAGCAAATTTTGGCTCCTTGTCACCTGCTTGCCTTCAGGGTGGCTCAAACAGTGTGGCATCCTTTACTTTTTCCATGCATTTTGACCACTCAGGTGCTGAAAAACGTTGACAGAGCACCGTCAATTCCGTGCACTTTTCCAATCCAAGCCTTTCACTTTTATTTTCACTTTGATCAGATTCAGATGTTTCAGCTATGGGTGCAAATGATTTTTCAAGGGACCACTGCAAACTTTGTGGTTTCCCTTTCAGCCAGATTTTTCCTACCTCCACTCGTAGGCCCACAGCACTAATTTCTTCTTCAGAGGCTGCATCTGACTCTTTCACCCTTTGGATACCACTTTCATCTGAGTCAGTTTCCACTTTTTGCTTTTCCAGTGCCACCTCAGTTTTCTCTAGTGCTGCTTTAAACTCTGTGTGTTCCCTTACAGCTTGACTGACCCTCTTCTGTGGACTTTTGACCACTGCTGGCATTTTTTCTTGAAGAGGAGCTGTTTTATCAGGGGGACACAGGACCATACGTGTGCGAGAGGTATGCACCCAATTTGGAAGGCCACCACATTTCACAACAGTCTTTGCCAGGATCATTTGGAACAGGCCTTTCCATTTCACAGCATCTCTCAGATCAAAGTTGTGACACCATTCATTATGTAGATCTTGTGTAGCAGCTGCAATCTGGTGAGAAGCTGCACGCTCCACATCAGTCAGACCTTCACTGCAATGGCTAGTCTTTTCATCAGTTGTTTTCACAAGTGCATTTGTATGTAAATACTCAAGCAACTTTGGTGATGCTGAAACACAGTCTTTTGCAAAGTGTAACTCTGTGCTGCCTTTGTGTTGCTTTATTATGCTTAAAACTTCAGGCAGATAGCTACAATCCACTCCTTGTCCAGTCTGTGGTTCTGCACTCATCATCTTTGAGACCTCATTATGATCTGATTTCAGAGAGACTGGCAATCTATACCTGGGCATCAGCTTTTGCAATAACACATTTGAGACTAACAGGATACAATATTGTGCAACTGAATTAGCATTTCTCTTTCCCAGGACAACAGTGACTCTCAATTGAGAAATTATATTGCATGTTATGGTAAGGGCAATCAATCTCGAATTTTGGGCTGGGGTAACTGCTGACAGCCATGAAACTTTGACAACATAATGTATAGGCAGCACAGCATGTGCTGCTCTTAATGTGTCATTGTTACCTTTCAAATATGGTCTATCTACAAAATGGTTGGGCTGAATCAGACGTTCATCATTAAAGTCTAACTTTGGTTTCAGGCAGAAATTCATGACATTTAAACATTTAGGTTCAGTTTGATCACAAACAATTTCATTTGCTGGCAGTAAGCTAAATACATTTGAATTTAGACATTTCTTGGTCACAGTATTTTCCCAAAACAACTCCACAAAGGAAGCAACCATTACAATAATTGGAAATGCCATTATTATAAACTCACTCTTTTTATGACTGACATCTACCACAGCTACTAAATTAAGGCAGCTGGGCATTTCTGTGACGTTGGGGTCAAGGGTCATTGGGAAATACGTCACATAACTTTGAACGCTCTCATGTTTTTGAACAGGCACTGAGAGAGCGCAGCCCTCCCTCTCACTGCACATCGGTGTATTTTCTTTTAAATAAACTTGCATTCCTAGTGCCGGGGCGCAACACCTTTTCACTTTCAACTCTAGGAATGTTTTTGTGCAATTGTTGTCCAATGGAAGCGGATTAGACACATCCTTGTGTGTCAGCCTCAGTAAAGGCTTAGCCACTAGGGAAAGGTTTAGTAACCACTCACTACAGCAGCTAACCATTCCCAAAAACTTCCTGACTTCTTTCTGAATTTGAGGTGGATTCATCTGGTAAATTATTTCCACTCTCTGTGGTGACACCTTTCTACCTCCCTTTCCAATTATGTGTCCCAGCCATTCATTCTCTTTCTGACAGTACTCCTCACTAGCTTCATGCAATGGCACTGTGACATGAACTTGGCAAAAATCAATAACAGTAAGCCATTCTTCAGCACATGAAATGTGAAAAAATATATTGGCTGGATTCGGTACCATAGGACAACATGGAAAAATTATTCTATTAATCTCCTGCTCTAATCTGTTCTTTTCATTTAGTTTCTACGAACCTGTGATCAGAAAGTTACATAAACTTCCAATCAATTTCATCAAAAATCCTTTTATTGGTAAAATTCCTGCAACTGATGCTGTTCTTGAATACATGTCATCTAATTCTAATTTGAATGAGACATACTCTGCACATTTTATTAATCTGACATCTTTCTCTGTGAACTCTTATTTCTGTGTTTATTATTGCTTTCAAATCAGAAGGTAATTTTTCAGCTGTCTTTTCTGAAAACAATGCTACAGCTGTCTCTTTTAAAATGTACATCCTCATCAGGAATCTGAAAATTAACATTATCTGGTGTATAGTAATCTGTGCCGTTTAATTTGCGAAACAATTGTTTTTCTGTCAGGCCTTGTTTCTGGAAATTATTCATATTTGCTTTGGACAACTTACTTAAATTAATTTTAGCATTTTCCATATTTTGTGGGACCATTTGGGCTTGAAAAATTCCTGCCATTGGTACCTGTTTCTGAACTGACATTTGCATTTGCTTAGCTGGCACCTTTTGCACCTGCATTTCTCTCTGTTTTTGCACATGTCCTACTCCTGCATCATGTTTAAATTTAAATTTCTTCTTCCAGTGCTGAAATCTCTCACCAAGATTCCAAAAGGACACTTTTTCCAGCAGTACAACATCCATACCTGAATTTGCACAAACCAAAACACCTTTATTTCCATCCTGTGGAACACCAAATCTTTCTTGAGCACTTTTTACCACTGCTTGTGAAACATCACCCTGTACCACAATGTTATTCTCTGCAAACAGCTTATTCTGAAAACGTTTTTGTGCAAACCTTCTCTGTACCATCATAGGTTTTTCTTCAAACTCTTTTTGATTCATTCCCTGTCCAGCACAATATTAACATTCATCCTTCAGATGCCATTCTATCAGCTTTTGCTTTATGTGCACACTGGTCTGATCAGAAAATATTAAACCAATAACCAACTGAGTCACAAAGAATATTATGCTAGTGGCATCAGGACATTGTCTACCACTGTGTTGCTGAAACATTAAACACACACTTTCACAAAACTCATGAACCAATTTTAGCTCCTGTTTTGTTCTTTTAATCTGTACCAAATTAACATATTTTGCTGGCACTCTGCCCTTCAGAAAAGTAATCACTGCTTCATTTTTCTCAACAACAAGAGAAAATGATGGTGCATTCATGCAAACATTTTTCACTGTCTCCTCACCTGGCCTTTGCACCGCAACTTTAGATTCAAACCATAATTCAGTTTGCATGGCAGTGTCAAAAATTATTTCCAAATTAATAAACAACTCCTTTAAAATTTCGATAAATCCATCAACTTGTGGGTACCACAGCATAAGTTTGTCTCTCAATTTCGGGAATGTGTTCAGAAATTCTGCAAGTTCACTTTTATTCCGTGGCACATGAACATACACTTCTCCCACCATTTTTCTCAATGAGCAAGCAAAAGCTTCTCCCTCATTCTGCTTATTATTTTCCTCAACTAAATCTGGTGGTTTCTTTTTCTTATCCAGTTTCCTTGCTAGGTCTGGTGGTTTCCTTTTCTTCTCATGTTTTCTTGTGCACTTGTCTCCTAATTTCTCAAACCCATTGCATTTAAAAATATATTTCGTTTCTGCCATGTGCAATTGCATTTCTGAAGAACACATTGTCTCATTTGCCTTATCATCCACATGTACCCTGAAACTTTTCTGAAATGGAAAACTTCCTGAAACATTCATTTCATATTTTTGAGCCAAATCGGTCAGTCTACCATGTGTAGTTACTGCACATGTATTTGTTTCCTTACTCAGGGAAATTAATTATTTTTCCTGACACTGGTTCACATTTTCATGATTTAAATAGCAAGGACTGTTAATTTCTTCATGCTCAAATGTTGAATTTAAAACACTAAGCTGTTTCTCTTTTTCGGGATCTGGGTTAATTTGTTCCCCCATGCTTTCTGTCTTTTTATTTACTGCTGCTTCCTCAAAGCAGGTTTGAAAAATCCCATCTTCAAATATATTCATTGTATCCCGGGCTGTGGGTGCTGTAAACACCATTTTTTCCCCATCTTTCAATGCTTGGACTGTCTGGGGTAGTTTCTGTTCAATAATCTGTGCATTCTCAGTTTCTGGAATAAACCCTGACATATTTACTCCTTCTACAACTCTTTGAACCTTTTGAGTAGGGCCCATATTAATTGAGACAGTCATAATTTGTCTAGGCACTGTCTGTGCATCTGCAGCTTGTAGTTGTTTCACTGAATCAGTCACATTTAAAGCAGTAACACCTGGACGTATCACTGTCAGTGATGAATCAACAGGTAGTGAGTCAATCTGAAATGTCTGCAAATTTCTCTCATTCTGTATTTCTCTCTTTCCAACAGAAGCAGTAGCCACTGTAGTACTTACTGGTATACTATTTTCAGTATTTTTAATGGGAACCACATAAAGTGGCAGACACTCAGTTAACAATGCATCCATTATTTCATCCCCTGAATCATTATTAATTTGAAGCTTTTTCATCTTTAGGCAAGATGGCGTCGGCGTGAGCGGCAGCGGCAGCAGCAGCAGCGGCGCTCTGTGATACTGGGCAGCTCTATTCTATTCTGAGATGCTTCTTACAATTAATCTAACTGATTAATTAAGATCAGAAACTCCCTGAATCCTCCGTTCTACAATTCCACATTTCTACATCCACATCCTGCACAGCTTGGATTTGTCTATCACCGAATAACATTGAGAGCCGCGGATGGAAAAGATGGAAAGGAGAAAAGCTGGAGTCTTGAACTATGCTGAACTATGTTGAACTATGCGGCGTTCCATGTGAAAACCACTACGAGTAGCGTATATTTGGCATTTGGACAACTGGGCAACTAATTAATATGAAATCCTGGCTTGGCCGTAATTTCGATTCCAGTTCAAAACTTCAGCTGTAAATTGCAGTTACTTGCGGTTACTTGTGGTTACTCACATTTGATACTTGACATTTGATACTTGACATTTGACATCTGGCATTGGTGTTTAGACGGCACTGCTCTTAGAGACGGTACTGTCCTTACAAATGAATTGAGTAGTAGAAGAAGGATATATTGTTTGCATTTCCTGTGCATTTGCAATTTTGACCGTTTCGTTAATGACTACAGTGCTTGCCTATCTTCTATTGCTTCTTTTGTTCGGCATTAGCGGGGGCTATTCTCTCCATACGGCTGTATGGTAGAACCCTGTGATTATGTAAGAGTGCTGATTTTGTATTCGTCTACCTGTGCTTGACCGATAAACCCCTTGCGCCTAATTCTTTCCAGGCTAGTGAAGATTTGCGCTTCTATATCTCCTGTACCTCAAAAAAAAAAAACTTACAGCAAGACTTACTGGTTATAGCAGCGTACCGAATCACTGCCACCATCTTATGCTGCCTTTCTCTATCCTGCGGCGCTGAGGATCTTCCCCCATCTGCTCCCTTTGGCTCCCGGACGTCATCTGCAGACGGGAGAATACCGATCACTTATTCTCACGCGTTTGGCGCGTCCCACGTGCCTTGTTGCCAAGGAAACGCTCTGAAATGGGAGGGAATGGGAGCGCGAAAGGCAAATGTTTCTTGTGATGCTTAGGAGTGGAAGCAATACTAAAAATAGAATAAAAACGAAAGAGAGGCAGAGTATTTCTCATCTGTCTGGTACAATTGAAATTTAAATTGAAACTGGAGTTGGAGTTCGAATTGGGACTCGGGCCTCCCCATCTGTCTCGTCTGCCTCATTGATTTTATCCGGGACCAGGACAGCGATTAATACTGCTTCTGTATTGGCATGTGTATCTATATTTATATCTTTATCTGATACATCGGCAAAACATCAAGAGAAACCTAAAATAGGGGAGAGCTACTCTCTTAATACTGACTCCTCACGGAGAAAGCTGAAAACTTACCTAAAGGAGTTTAAGGACTCGAACAGTCAGAAAAGATATAACACTATCCTGAAAGAATTCTATTATAGATACAAGAGAACATTTCAGTATCAGAAACGGATTGTGATGCCCCTTAAGCTTTTTAAAGTTCCAGATATGGAACGAAATATTGGAGAGAATCGGAAGAACAGAGAAGACAGAGAGGATAGGGGGGAAGGGCCTACCCTGAAAAAAGAACAAAGAGAACAAAAATGTCAGCAAACAAAAACAGGGTCAGGCTCTTCAAATGACGCCGTCTTTAATAAGGAAAAAGGAGACGAAGCAGGTGAGCCTTTACAGGAAGAAACATCGAACTCACAAAACCATGAGAAGGCAGAAATTGCAGAAATTGAGTTAATACCTACTCAATATACAACTAATAGACATAAAGGACCTGAAACCAGAGGAATTAAAGCAAAGGAGAAAGATCTGACAAAAGACTCGGTAAACGACCTGGTAAGAAATGAGTTTCAGGGGGAAAAAAGTAAAATTAAAGATAAAAATATGGAAAAAAAACTGGAAAAAGAAAGGGAAAGAGAAAAGACCAAACGAAAGGAGAGAGAGAAAGAGAAAGAAAAAGAGAAAGAAACTGGTAACAGGAAATAAAAAAGAGGGGAAACAGAGGAAGATGCCAAAATGGAACTAATGGCTAAAAAAGCACAGAGACTACAGACGATTAAAAACTTAAAGGCTACTGCAAAAAACACTGGTATAACTGAATCATTACAACCAAGAATTTCTAATATATTTAGCCCTTTGCAGAAGGATTGCCGGAGTGTTGCAACAATGAATACTGATTTAAACATAACTCAGGAAGAGACAAGGGCACCTATAGAGATAGATGCTGCAATATTAAACCAGAAAGAACAAGGGGAGCAATGGAAGCAATGGGATAAAACAAAATCGCATCACGAAATGAAGGAGCTGATTCCTTTCTCCAATTCTCCCAATTTACAAAATCCTCCAGTGGGGGAAGAAAGTCAATCAGCTAGTCACTTCCTCTTGGATGAAGACTCTGATTCAGAGGTATATCAAACAGGGATGTCTATCTCTAGCGACTCAAGTCAACTAAGTAATTCAAGAGAATCCAGTCCATGTGCACAAAGGGGAACTGTAGCCCTGGAGATCTCCGGTCCCAACGACTCGAGATTATGTAGCGAAATTAACACCAGGAAAAAAAGGAATGGGGGGGCGGGGAAAAAAAGGTCAAAATATAACAGAGAACGAAATGTGTTAAATGAGGAAACTACAGATCCTGGTGATAACACGGACTATATCAAAAGTAGACCTAATCCCCCCCGAAGAAGTCCAAGGATTAAATCACCAGAAGAAACATTATGTCAAAACCCGGGCATACAAGAAAATCAAGAAATACTTTTAAAAAAAAAGCATGGAACCCTCGCTAAGCCAGGTACTTTGTTCAATAAAAGACTTCCATGAGGATGTGAAAAAAGAGAGCCAAAAGAATCGTATGGCTATCGAAAAATTACAAGGCGCTGTGAAGAAAGTGGGTAATATCTGCTCCGAGATTTCCGAAAGAATGGTCATGGTGGAAACTCGTACTGAGAATCTTGAAACCAATGTCGCGACGCTTCAAAAAAAGGAAACAGAACAGAATGGAATAATAAGGGATCTTATGGCCAAAGTGGAGGATCATGAAAATAGATCCAGAAGAAATAATTTAAGGTTTCTTGGAATTCCGGAGAATTTCGAGGGAAGCGATGCTAGAGGGGCAATGATAAATATACTCCAAACGTCATTCCCCGAATTGGAAGCCTGGGACATGGAAAAGGAGGTCCAGCGGGCCCATCGTTTTCCCCTAATGACATCAAAAAACTTCAACAAGCAAAGTCAATATCCTAGGGCAATGCTGGTCTACTTTGGGAATTTTCTCCTCCGTGAAAAAATCTATGATCTCGCAAGACCTACCACCCAAAGAGAATACAAGGGGTTTACATTTTTTGCCAGACCGGACTTCGCTCACGCCACCGTGGAGCGAAGATGGAAAATGCGTCAGCTATTTGGATCATTTGAAAAAATTGGAGCAAAAGTATTCCTGCAAAACCCGGCACGTCTGAAAATTATATATAAAGGCACAACAAGAAGCTTTAATAGTGAAATACAGGCGGAGGATTATCTTCGGGAAATTACAGATACAGTCTCTCGAAATTCAGGGAAATGATCTAAATTAGATATAAAAGACTCGCAGTAAAAGGAATACATAAGAGCAATTAACTACTATAATTTGTATTTTGTAGAAGTTCTACATTGGGGAAGTGTGGGATTCTAGTTTGAATGGCTCGGGGAAGTTAAAACTTTAAATGCTTAGAAAATTCAGATTTTGGATCATCTATAAAAGATAAGCATATTATTTATATTAAACTAGCTTAGTCCACAGGACCAGCTTGCGCAGATGTCACACCCCTGGACCAGACTGGACCAGGTAACCTTCAAAGGTGGTGGTGGGTGAAAGGGGAGGGGGGAAGGCCGGACAGGCAAGACATAAAGGGTAGCAAATCTATGTTAAAAAGGAATAGGGAAATGTTTGCAGGGATCATAGGAATCAAGAATATCAAGGATATAAAATATAGCATTTTTCTTTTTTTAGTAGCATGGCTTGGATAAAAGTATTATCTCTGAACATTGGTGGTCTGAACGACTTCAAGAAAAGACAAATGGTTACTATTGGACTACAAAATTGGGGAGCTAATGTTGTATGTATGCAGGAAACACATATCGAAGGGTCCCAGAGCCAGCTGTTAAATACATTAGGATATAAACTGGTGTGTGCTACCTCACAAGGTGTTAAAATTCGTGGAGTGGCTATTCTGGCCAAAGGGAGTGGATTGGTATTTAATAACTCTAAAACTGACAAGCTTGGCCGTTGGGCTATCACTGAATGCAGTTATCAAATTGGACAAAAAATGACAATCTGTGCTATTTATGGGAGTAATATAGATGACCCTGGAATTTTTGATGAGGTCTCTAATGAATTATCACATTGGCCTCTTCCGGTTTTGGTATGTGGGGACTTCAATATAAACCTTCCAATTAACTGCTCCTTAAATGACGACTGGGTCTACAAAGGACGTAAACCTAAAGTATTTCGCTCTCTTAAAGATTTGTGTCTTCTACATGGACTAGTGGATTGCTGGCAGTCCTCAAGCATTAACACTGGTGACCTTGGCTATACTTTCTATTCAAACCCACACCATACGCATACCAGAATTGACTATATTTTTCTCACAAATTCACTAATCAGAAACTCCCAAACTGTTAAGATGCCCCGGGTACTATCCGACCACAACCCTCTTTTTTGTACATTGAATATTAGGCTAGCTAAATTAGAGCCTACTTTGTGGTCATTTGAAAAAACATTATTGAACGACCCTCAATATTGTAACCACATGAGAGACTGGATACCCAAGTTTTTAGCAGAAAATATTAATAGTACGTCAATAGAGGTTGTTTGGGATACGTTGAAAGCTGGGGCCTGGGGCGAGACTATGTCATATTCACTCAGAACAAATAGACGAGAGAAAGAGGAGCTACGGAGGCTGCAGGACGAGCTTATGTTAGCAGAAGTAAGACTCATTAGTGTCACTAGCAATATAGATACAACCAGGGACATCTCTAGTACTCTAGCCCAAGTAGCAGTTGCCAAGGCAGCAATTACTAATATGTTTTCAGAAAAGGCAATTCGGAAAGCCGCGACACGAAAATAACTAATATACGAAGTAAATGAGCAAGTGGGACATCAATTGGGGATGCGATTGCGACATCAGGTCAATGCTAATTTAATAAGGGAGATTGTAGATCCAGTGGCTGGCCAGCTAAAAGATTCAGAGTTGATTAAGCAAGCATTCTGGAGGTTTTATAAAGAACTATATACAGATAACGGCAACGCAGACATTATAGAAATAGAAAGCTATTTAGAGAATTGTGAAGCCGTTAAGCTTGAGGCAAACATACAATTGGCTCTAGAGGAAACACCGACCATGGAAGAGTTATTGATGGCAGTTAAAAGCCTCCCTAAAGGTAAGGCTACAGGTCTGGATAGTATCCCTTCGGAATTCTATAGTACATTTATAGATGAAATTAAACATATATTTAGGGATTTAATTATTCATATTTTCTCCGGGGGGGGGGAACCTCCCAGTTCCTGGTCCAGGGCTGAAATTGTGATTTTTGCCAAAAAAGGGAAACCCCCAGAACAGCTAGGATCATACCGCCCAATAACCCTAATAAATGCTGATTCTAAAATATACTCTAAAATTTTGGCAAATCGAATTGCACCCATAATACATAATGTTATCGTTAAAAGCCAGCATGGTTTTGTTCCTGGAAGGTCAACGATAAATCATATCCAGAGGGTCATCACACTTTTTGATGGAACAGAAACTACCGGAGACCCCATGGCCCTGATCCTTTTGGATGCGGAGAAGGCTTTTGATAGGGTCTCCTGGCAGTTTCTCTGGAAAGCAATGGCGATGATGGGATTTCGTATTAAGTTTATTCAGGCGATACAAAAAATGTATAATAATCCTAGGGCTGTTGTATCTGTCAATGGAAGCCTTACTAAGGAAATCGCCGTTTCCAGGGGAACTCGCCAGGGATGCCCTTGCTCGCCATTGCTATTTGCAATATATATAGACTTTTTTATTCGCTATTTGGAGAAAAATAACCATATAACCCCCATTATATTACAGGGATATGCAACAAAAACATTAGCATACGCTGATGACATTGCTATAGTTACTGCAGACCCCATAGCAGCAATGCTGACCATTGAGGCCGAGGCCAAGAAATTTGGGCTGGTCTCTGGTTATGCACTGAATCAAGGAAAGACACAAATTGTTCTAAATCAAAAAATTGTGATGGACGATCCTAGGGTGGTCTAGAGAGCGACATATCTGGGTGTCACAATTTCTTCAAAATTGGAGAAAGTTGTGGATTTAAATCTTAAGCCTCTGTTGAATATGATACAAAAGGATCTACGACGGTTAGACAATCTCCATCTGTCCATTATAGGAAGAGCAAATGCAATTAAAATGGTGTACTTTCCCAAGATATTATATTTATTTAGGGCAGTTTGTCTAGAGTTTACTAACCAATGGTTTACAGTATTGGAACGTACTATTTATAGATGTATATGGTCATACGCTCAACCCCGTCGGGCATATACATTTCTTACTCTTCCTAAGTCCAGAGGTGGGTTATCTCTCCCCAACTTAAGGAGATACTATTGGACATGTGTACTATTATACAGCAAGGAATTATTACAAGGGGATAATAACGCAGAGGCACATACCGCTTCAATTTTTCAGCTATTGGTGGGGGATTCCTGCTATGGCTACTTTTGGAGGCACATACATGACAGTTACCATAAAAAGGTCAAATTTAAAACTCTCTATAGTTGTTTTAAGGTATGGAAGGCTGTAAAAAAAATGCTAGGAATAGGACGATTCTCATATTACACCCCAGTAGTAAACAACCCAATTCTTCCACCAACAATCTTTAAAGATAACTGCGTTAATAAATGGTTTAACCTGGGAATAACACAACTAGGGGATTTCTACACTAATCAGGGGATTAAATCTTTTGATATCTTGAAAGAAGAATTTGGTCTAGACTGGCGAGATTTTTTTAAATGCCTCCAGATTAGGGCCTTCCAAACTCACAAATCTGGAGCAAGAACACTCTGGGAAGAATCGACTGTAGTTGAGACAATTATACATTCCAAGAAACATTCGATAGGTGGAGTTTATGTGTCAATCTTGGACATGTTCCCTGATGATCTAGATAAAATGGCAATGAGGTGGCAAAGTAAATTCGGGGGGGCAGATTTATAATAACTGGCGCATCCCTGCATATCAGCAGGGATGCGCCAGTTATTATGCGCCACAGCTGCGCCACCATGGATGCGCCGCATTTATAATGCGGCGCACCATGGGGCAAAAACAGCACAGATGCGTGACGCATCTGTGCCGTAAAAGTGGCGCATTGCTGGAGTTGCGTCGCAAGCATGACGCAGCTCCAGCAATGCTCTGGGGGGGCCCTATCTTTACAATGCTGCGTCAATCCTTACGCCTGCTTCAAGCAGGCGCAGGGTTTTGACGCAGCATAGGCCTAAAAGTGACTGAGTGAAATCTTGTAGATTTCACTCAGCCACTTTTAGGAGGCGTTCCTGCGCCGGAACGCCCCCACCTGCCCTGGAACGCCTACATGTGGCGCAGGGCTTTACAACGTGACGCATCTCTCAGATGCGTCACGTTGTAAATACCCCACACCATGGCGCAGGATTTGCGCCGCTGCTGCGTCACAAAAGTGACGCAACGGCGGCGCAAAAGTGGCGCAAGTGCAACATAAATCTGCCCCGGGATATCTAAAGAAGGATTTTTATACTCCTATAAGCTAACTCAAACGATTCTTATTTCTACCAAACTTCAGGCACAATATTATAAAACATGCTTTTTTCTCTACTATACGCCTGATAAGATTGCAAAATGGGGGATTGGTAATGGGACTTGTTGTCCGAGATGCAATCTATTTAAAGCAGACTCCATTCATATCTTTGCCTCCTGCCCAGTGTTAATGCCTCTGATGCAAGATATAGAGAGGTTTTTAACTTCTGTTTTTCATAGAAAGGTTGTCTTGTCACCAGAGGCAATGGTACTAGGGGTGGAAGATTTAGATAAACTCGAGAACTGTCACGATTTCATATTTGTTGCAATGGCCGTTTGGCGGCTATGCCTAGCTTCGGCTTGGTTAGACCCGCTACCACCTACTTTTCAACAGTGGCTAGCAAGGCTTTTAGCGGTGCATAACATCGAGATAGCCATATATAAGCGGAAAGGCAGGAGGCGACGTGAAAGGGGCATGAAAATCTGGTCTTCTCTCACACTTTGGCGAGATTTACAAATCTGATGTACTATTAATACTGTAATGTATTTTTTTGGTATTGTTTTTTTTTGGTTTCTCTTTGAAGGATGGAATATATTTTGCAAAATTTCCTATAATGTTTATGTAAATATAACAAATACAATGTAAAGTACATGATGTTAATGTACAGAATGGCTACCTGTCCGGGGATGGGGGAATAAATATGTTAAAATAAAAAATATTAAAAAAAAAAAAAAATGAAGCTTTTTATCAACATTAATTCCCTTCTCCTGCATCTGGTGCTTTACCTTTTTATCCTCACTTGCTTTGTCTCTTGCTGCTTTTTCCCACATGCTTAAGGCCTCAAATTGTGCAGCTCTAGATGGTGTCTTTCTTTCACATAACACTTCCCTTAATTTGTCAATAACTTGCAATTCAAAAGTACAATCTTTTGGAAACCTCAAAGGACCCTCTTTTTCAGTAATCTTGCACCATTGGTGAACCCACATACATGAATTTTGTCCCAAATTTGTAGACATAAAATGCACAGGTGTTCCTTCAGGAGCGTCACCAACAGAAAACAAATTTTTCACTTTACCTCCAAACAGCTTCTTTAAACCTTTAAACAATTCAATTTCTGCAATATTTTAATGCAATTTATTTTCTCCAATCCTGCCACAATTGACAGTTTCAGTCTGTTTAACTCCTGCTACTGACCCCTTCTTTACAAACAGGGCTCACTACACACCCACTGTCTCATCCAGTGCCAGCGTGGCCCTTTGGGACGTCAGATTTCCTCCTGCTACTAGCCCTCCCTTTACAAAAACTTAAGGCAATCTTTTTCTTACGTTCTCTTTTACTCAAAATATGTTAGTAACAACATAAAAACGCCACCATTATCTGTTTCGCTAACCAAAGTATAGTTAATGACCTTTTTCACAAGAATTCCGTCTTTCCCGAGAGCAGCGCTTAACTCTGCCCTACTACAGAATCGTTACTTCCGTTGATAAAGTAGCACATCCCTCTACTTCACCCTTCTAACAAGCATCAGCTAACCGTTTCTCCAGAATTAAGACACATAGTTGGAGACCCAATGCTCCTGAGAAATAAAACTAGAGTTTCACAATTAACCCGAATGCCTTTTTATTCACGCACTTTCACACAAGAAAAAGTAGTACATTCACACAGAATCCTGTCTTTCCCAAGAACAGCGAACAGTCTGTCCTACTACAGAATTATGACATACGTTAACAAAGCAGCGCTTACCTCTCCTTTGTCTTTCTAACAAGCTCAGAGAGTATCTATTACCTTTCCAGTAATAAGCGTTATCGGAATGCCAGTTGGATCCCTGGTACCTAAGACCAGAATTTCACAGGTAATCTTCGATATCATACACACTTCTCTCACACAGAAAATGTCTCTAATGGCAACACACGACGATGTCACCGAATCGAACCCAGACAATGCGTCATGCAACTTCAATCGTTATACGTTTTCCCTGTGTACCTACAGGGCAACAACAATTCCCGAGAGCAGCGCTTACCTCTGCCCTACTACGGAACCGTTACAAACTTCTGACTTCCTACATCCCAGAAGCCGTGCAAACAACATATAACTCGACGCGACTCAACATAGAATGTTAGTACATAAATCAATAATCAATAAATCTGTCCTATGAAATTGCCAATTCAATCAATAAAACAAAATAAAAAACATCAAGTCAAAATGAGCAAACTTTCATCCACAGCCAAAACCCTTACTATTTTTCAACACCTCAAAAACATACCTGCAGGCACATTAACATTTCACAATCCTATTAATACTCACACCACTCCAGCAATCTCCTTCTTGTATCACCTTTCCAGTACTGCTTTGCCAGTCTTCAGGTCCTGAGCACAGGAATCAGGACTTTATCTAACTTGGGCAATTATTTTCTAGCGCTAGGCATTAAACTATTTATGCTCCTTTTGGTGATGGCACTAACCTTAACTCTGCTACCAAAACCTGATCCAGCGGTAATTACCTGGTAATTTCCCTATTCAAAACCACATCACCTATGGTTTACCGCTGAAAAGGGTGAAAAATGATGGATCTTTTGATGACCGTGTTTCACCAAACAGGAGACTTTACATATATATAAAAATTAAATGCAAACAATATTAGAGGCAATAATGAGTGGTGAGTTATTTTAAAGGGTTTTATTTAAGTCAAAAGTTAAGGTTCTCTGACTCTTTATTCATTAGTCAAATATCAATCAGGTTACAAAATTGAAAAATAGGAAAAATAGCATTAATACAGAACATATTACAGTCTGCATATAAGCATCACATATAGGAAGGGAAATGTGGCGCAAATTGTCAGTCAAAATTCTTCAAGAGTTTCTAAGAAAAAGAGTAAGTCTTACAAGGTTAATCAATAATTAATAATGGCAAAAATATCCCATAAAGAGAAATAAATGCAGTTTAGCACCTAAAATCTAAATCTGTTCTGATCCTGTCAGCTCTTTCCCTCTGCTTCGCTGTGCTAGTCTGTGTTTGTGTCTCAAGCTGCACCATAGCCCCCACAGAATGCAGCCCCTCCCAGCACAGAAACTGGGTCTGGAGAGAGGCAAATAGCAAGGCAAAAAGGAGCACTCCTCCCACTTGTAAGCCATATTTCAAGTAAATGTTCACGTGCTCAGTCCTAATAGCTGGTCCAATCAGAACTTCAAGACATATCATCTCCCCATGGGCTGACTGGATACGTCATTAATCAGGCTTGTTCCTGTTCAAATTTCAGTCTTGTGATTTATGAAAAAAGTGTGTTCTTCTCTCCACGTTTAAACAGGCTACAAAAATATGCAACATTTTGAAGGTCGGAGCAAGCGGTAGGCAGGTTTTTTTTTTATCAGAGTCCATTCATTGAAAGTTGCTAGGGAAAAAGAAGCACATTCCAAACTGTTTCAGTTTAGTCCACTAAAGCAAACTAAAATCACGTGGTTTTCTACACTGTGAAACACAATTCAGCACATTTCTACTCTTGCAAAAATACATGATGCCATTTTAAAAGTACAAATACATTTTCTAAATTAATGTGCATTCTATAGTGAGATTACTTATGGATTAATCACATATAAGCATGGCTGTTCAACTAATTAAGCATGTTTTCACATAAAAGCACCTCCAAACTGAAGCCCTATGTTTTCAATCTTGCTTTTCCACAATCTGCGTGCCATTATAAAACTCATGTCTGCAGCTTTTTGTCATATAATAATGCAAACATTTTATAGGTGAAATCTAAGCTCCATCAGTGATGGGGTCCTTGGTGAGGGATAGGATGAGCTGTGTGTCGTCGGCATAGGATACTATGCTGAGTCCGTGCTGTCTGATGATGGCGGCGAGGGGGGCCATGTAGATGTTGAAGAGCGTGGGGCTGAGCGACCATCCTTGGGGTACTCCGCAGTTGATTTCAGTGGGTTCGGAGAGGAATGGTGGAAGTCTAATTCTTTTGGTTCTGCTGACGAGGAAAGACCGGAGTCAGTCGAGAGCGGTCCCTTGTATGCCGGCTTCGTGGAGTCTGGCAGTGAGTGTGTAGTGGGAGATGGTGTCGAAGGCTGCAGAGAGGTCGAGTAGGATCAGGGCTATGGTGTGTCCTTGGTCGAGGAGGGTGCGGATGTCATCTGTAGCGGCAAGTAGGGCAATCTAGGTGCTGTGGCTGCTGAGGAATCCAGATTGGGAGGGGTAGAGGATGGAGTTTTCTTCGATGAATTTCGTTAGTTGGACATTGAGGGTATTCTCTGTGACTTTGGCCGCAAAGGGGAGGATAGAGATGGGTTGGTAGTTCTTGAGGTCCGTGGGGTCTGCTGAGGGCTTCTTGAGTAGAGGTCTGACTTCTGCGCATTTCCAGTCATCAGGAAAGATGCCAGTTTTGAAGGTGGCATTGATGGTGCGTCGTAGATCTGGAGCGATGGTGGCGGCAGCTCTGTGGAAGATGTGCGGGGTGCAGGGGTCCGTGGGGGCTCCTGAGTGGATGCCTTTCATGGTTGATGCAGTGTCTTTGGTGGAGATGGTGGTCCAGGAGGAGATGGTGGGTTGGCTGGTGTTGCTGGAGGATGAAGTGGTTTCGGAGTCGTTGAAGTTGTCGTAGAGGCCCTTGACCTTCAGATGGAAATAGGAGCCAAGCTTGTTTCAGAGGTCCTGGGAGAGGATGATGTCTGTGGTTTCGCTGGGGGTTTGGTGAATTCCTGGAGGACGCTGAAGAGTTCCTTGGAGTTGCTGGCGTTGGCGAGGATCTTGTTCTGGATGGTATTGTTGTAGGTGGTCCGGTCTTCTGAGGATTTGCTGTGTATCCAGTTGTTCTCGAGATGTCTGCAGGTGCGTCTGAATTCTTGGAGGTCGGCGATGAACCAGGAAGCCTTCCTGGTGCTCTGTCTGTCGGGGTTACGTAGGGGCGCAAGCTCGTCTGCGCAGTTGGAGATCCATCTGTGGAGTTCTTTGGCTGCGAGGTTGGCATGGGTCGAGGTGGAGGGGGCATCGCGGTTGAGGGTGGAGTTGAGCTGCTCCTCAGTGATTTTGCTCCAGGTTCTCTGGCGGGGGGCGAGGTGCAGGTTTGGGTGCCGTGGGTTTGGAGACGTGGAAGTGTATGCAGTGGTGGTTCGTCTATGGGAGTTGCGTGGTGTGGCTGAAGTGGATGTTGTTACGTCCTGTGAAGATGAGGTCGAGGGTGTGTCCTGCCTTGTGGGTGGGGGTGGTGACAAGTTGTTTCAGGCCAAGGTTAGTGTGGTTGTCTAGGATGGTGGCGGAGTTGGGGGTCGCTGAGGCTCTCGAGGTGGAAGTTGAGGTCTCCGATGAGTATTTAGTCCATGGATGCAATGGCGTGGGGTGCGATGAGGTCGGCAATGCTGGTGGTGAACGCGGTTCGAGGTCCGGGAAGTCTGTAGGCAAGGGTGCCTCTTAGGGTCATGGATCTGGAAATGGATGTGTTCATTGGTGGTCGTGAGTGAGAGGGAGCTCTTGTGTGCAAAGGCAAGTCCTCCTCCTGGGCGGTTGGGGCGGTCCTTCCTCTGAATTTTGTATCCGTCCGGGATGGCGGTGGCGATTTCGGGGCGTAGGTGGAGTTGGTCCAGGTTTCTGTGAAGAAGGCGATGTCTGGCGAGAGGGTGTCGAGGAGGTCACAGATTTCTACAGTGTGTCTGTGTAGGGAGGAAACGTTGAGGAGGATGCACCTCAGGGCTTCAGAGGTGTTGGCGTTTGGCGTGTGGGCAGGGGCCGTGGAGGTGGGGACGGTTGTGAAGGTGTGGAGGCAGTGATGGCAGGAGAACTAACTGTGGGTGGTGCTCGGCGTGGACAGCTGGCAGTCGTTATTCCTTCCTTGGTTGAGTGCGAAGAGGGCAGCTGAGTTGTAGCGGTGGGTGGTTGGAGATCCAGGGTCTCTGGCGCTGGTTGCAGTCGGGTCACGGACGGGCATAGACGGGCCTGCCTTTGGTGCCCCATCGTCGCACCAGCGGCGCGCCCGCTGGGCGTGGCCACCATTTAAATAGGAAAGGGGGAGGGAGGCGCAGCTGGGAGGTGGGAAGGGGAATCAGCAGGGGGGAGGGGCTACGGGGGCAGCAGCGGCAGGAAAGGGAAATGGGAAACGGGCAGAAAATAAACAACAATAGAGAGAATGGTACAATAAAGGCAACAATATCAACTAAAAATACAGGGCAGAAAAATGGGCACAACACAATACGGTCACAACACAATCCAGACAGTAGCTCGAACAACTACCTACACTGAGCACTGCACAGGGCAGCAGAACAGCAGCGGAGCTGCAGAGGGAGAGAGCAGGTCTCTGGCCAGGCTTTGTCATTGGTTGTTAGTTGCATAAGATAAATAAGCACCACTGACTCGACCTCAGTTCTACAGTCTTTCAGATACTATGGCCTGCCAGGAAGCATCCAGTCTTGCCTGTTGGCCACCCCCTGTAATCACACAATGAAGGGAGCAGGCACTGTAAGTATTGGTGTGCTCGCTTCCTTTGGTAATGACTAGGGCACTGACGCCAGAAGCCTCAGCACACATCCCATTGATATGTACACACGTGGGCTACTTTTCTATAGTACAAATCTAGCTACAAGGCAACGTAGCGCTGCACAGGAGCAGAGCTAAATTTGTATTGAAAAAAATACAAATGCAGGTGCCCAATATTTTTGGTGGAAGAACGCCGCCCAGTTCCACCACTGGCATGGTATGTTAATTGATAGGCACTTCCATATATTGCGACTAAAGCCGTACATTGATTATGGTTGACTGCAGGGCACCTAATACATTCAACCATTTAAAACATTCAGCCACATTGCCAGAATGAATGAAGTTTCCTTTGAATGGTGAATGTTTAGTACCATGCAGCCCCAGCACCCTTTGGTGGTCGCCACATCAGCTTCTTCTGAATATTTGCTGCGCATGTACACATTTGTATTCAGACCCTGGAGGGACAGGTTCAGCTTGTGAGCCCATACAATCCTAGGCCTCTTTCAGAAGGTGGAGCCAGGCTCTAAGCACATTTTAGAATCTCTTCCTGGACTGTCACGGGGGAGGGAGCTGCATTCTGTTTGCATTCCAGGTAAATGGAGGCATACCTCTCCCTCCCTCCACCACCACAGAAGATGCCGCGGAGAAGCGTAGGAGGCGTGGTGGTAGGGAGGTGTAGGAATCTGGCATTGTATATACTATACTAAAGTAAGGTGGTGTGCACATAATCCAGAGGATCCCCAGAGGTTTACAGAGACTTAAGTAGATATTACTAGAAGCTCTACTTGAGGTCGAGCAGTTAGGCTTATCAGAGGACTGTGTTAAGCATCTGTTGTACAAAGTCAGGCAAGAAACGAGTACACACACTCAATCCAAGACAAATTGTTTTATATAAAACATTCTTACTTTGTTATTTTATCTTAGAACCAAGAGGAACTCAGTAGCAGGTAAGTAACAGCTTCAAGTATAGTAGTAAAACGTTTCAAGATGCAGTAGGAACTGCCTTGCAAGGCAATAAGAATGCTTTATAGCTTTGGTACTCAGAGTACGGCCCGGGGGCCCTATTGGCCTTCCCCTGCAGCCCCCAGCTGAATGTTTGCACTGGGCTGCTGTTTAATTCAGAAAGCACTAACATTCAAAACTAAGTTAAATAAATGGGAAAGCGTTGATTTACAGGCTAACAGAAGTAAATGAAAATAAGCAAATAAGGTGCCCTGCAAAACATAACTTTAGGAACACATTAAATTTTTAATACATCTAGCATCAAACGTGAAAAAATATGACAAAGTCTTTTCAAAATTTGAAAAGTGTATTTCATTGACATGCAGGAGCGTTACAACTTAGTACATCTGAATATATAAGTGCATTTAGAAGTATTTTATTTAAAATTGATCCTTTTCAAAAATGAGTGTGGAAATATTCATGCGTCCTCAAACCCTGACAACAATGCCAATAATAAAATAAGAGGCAAGTCAGTTGCCATGTGGAAGCCTCTGTGTGGTCAGGGTTGGTATTATACATGGACAACATTATAATTTATTAAATCAAACACAAGAGGTCTGTACAGTATATATCCTGAACTCATGTATTTCAAGGTGCTCCTATTTACCATAAAATACCTAAAATAACCCTTGCTCACCCCCTTGGTAGCTTGGCACGAGCAGACAGGCTTATCTCAGAGGCAGTGTGTTAAGCATTTGTGAACACATACAGTAACCCAGTGACAACACTACAGATGGACACCACACAAGTTGTAGTATAAACATAAGTATTTTTATATAGACTTAACACAAGACCACAAACGACAAAAATCCACAATACTGTACTTTAAAAATGGTAGAAATAGCTTAGTTCTCTTTAGATGTAAAATGCGACACTTTGAGTTCAATGTACTTTTGGATGCGTAACGCTATACAAAGAAAATGTTGCAGGGAAGGTGACGCGTCGGTTCCTTACATGCGAGAACGGTGATGCGTATGGCCCCTACTGATGCGTAGGGAATTCGTCGGTTCTTCTCGGCGCGGGGAGGTGATGCGTCGGTTTGTTACTGCGCATCTGTGGCGATGCGACCAGCAGCGCCGTGATGCGATGAAGATACGGTGCAATGAACGAAATGGCGTCTTCTTCTTGATACGACACAATGCGTGCACGCCCAACAGCCGTGCGGCGTGTCAACGATTCTTCTGAGCCGCGACAGGCCCTGCGACACGCTTCTCCCGTGATGCGGCAGCGTCTGATGCGACATCGATCCTCTTCTCCAGCGATACGACGCGCTTCGGTGATGCGACAGCTGCAGCGGCGACACCCTTCTTCAGTGATGCGACGACAGCGGCTGCGGCGGCGACACGCTTCTCCTTCGTGACTCGCGCTTCTAGCTCCTTGCGACATGCAGTCCCTCAGAAGGCCCAACACAACAGCTGGCACTTCAAAAGAACTCTTGGGGAACTTGGGGGTGAAGTCTGTTGTCCCTGAGACTTCAGCAGGAGGCAAGCTCTATCTCAAGCCCTTGGAGATCCTTCACAAGTTGGATTCAAAAGTAGCCCAAAGTCCTTTTTCCTTTCTTTGGCAACCACTGCAGGCCAATCCCCCAAATAGCACTCAGCTAGGGATAGTCTCTTCCTCAGTTTCTCTGGTTACTCTTCTCAGCAAAGGTTTGTCTTGTTTCCCAAAGTGATCTAAAGTTCTGGGGTCTGGGTCCCCCCTTTTCTCCTCATTTTCTCTTTGTTCTCTGAAGGCAGAGAGGAATTTGCCTAGTCCAAACCAGTTCTGATCAGTCCTGGAGCACTTTGTTGACAAGGCTCCTTTCCTTTCACAGTGTAGGCCAGGGACATCAAACGCACCACAGGAGGTGGAGCCAGCATTGTGGAGGGAAGGCCTACTCAGGTCCCAGGTGCAACTCCTCCCACCTATCCACATGCAGATAGCTCTATTCAGCCCTGTGCTGACTCACCCTGTCTCCGGGAATCCCCCAGCCCCTGTCACTCAAACTCCAGACAAGGAATACACAACCTAGCAGAGGCAGGCTGGATAGTTAGGGAAGAAAATACCTACTTTATAAAAGTGGTATTTTTAAACACAGAATGTTAAAACCAACTTCACTAAAAGATGTATTTTATCATTTTGAGTTCAGGCATACTAAACTCGAATTTCTACCATGTTCCCTGGGCCAGTTAGGATTAGAAGATGTTATAATCAAACTGCCCATTCTGGCCTATAGGGAAGAGGTAGCCTTGCAATAGTGATAAAAGGTAAATGGCTGTAATTCACTATCAGGGGAGGCCACACACATCAGGGCATGTCCTACCTTTTACCTACAATGCACCCACCCTTGGGCCTACCTTAGGGGTGACTAATATGTATAAAAGGGAAGGTTTATGGACTGGCAAGTGGGTGCATTTGCCCAGTCAACATGGCAGTACCAGACTGCACACAGGCCCTGCAATGGCAGGCCTGAGACACACTTTACAAGCTGCTCCGGTGGGTGGCACAATCAGTGCTGCAAGCCCACCAGCAGCATTTGATTCACAAGCCCTGGGCACACGCAGTGCACTGTACTAGGGTCTGACAAGTACACCAAATAAGCCAATCATGGAGTCACTAATCCATACATCAATTTACAATAGGGAGAGCATATGCACTTTAGCACTGATCAGCAGTGGTGAAGTGCCCAGAGTCATAAAACAGCCAAAAACAGGTCAGAAAAAATACAGGACGAAGGCAAAAAGTTCAGGGATGACCCGGCAAAAAGGGCCAAGTCCAACACCTGGTATCTCAAGAGCAGGTTGTCCCCAATGCATTCTACCCAGTTGTTGCCACTGACAACACAGAGAGCCACTGCAAGGTGGCTCTGGTTCCCTTTGAGTGGGGGGTGGTCTCTGGTACTCTTCAGGTAGCTGTGTGGCCCGCCATGGCTGTTGACTGTTTGTTAGGGAACCGTTTGCAGAGCTCACCTTGGGCAAAGGTGGAGCGAAGTGCTCATTTGAAGATGTTGGGTCTGCCTGACTGGGCGTGTGTGACCACATGGTCCATGGCAGCCAGCAAGGGTGCTCAAGAGGATCTGGAGCCTGAGAGGGAGGCCCAGGTACCAGCCTTAAAGAGAAGAGGCAGGGGGCGCGGGAAACCGGCCCCCGAAGTTCCCACGGCCCAGGATGAGGCAGACCCTGAAGGGGATGCCCTGGAGCATACAGGGGAACAGGTAGCTGAACTGGGGGACCTACCTGAGCTGACCCATTGGCAGCAGGAAGGAGGACCCTCCAGGAAAGAGTTCTGTGAGGAGCAGAACAAGTTCCCTTCTCTTGTGGGTTTGTGGCAGCAGGCTGCAAGCCAGGTAGCAGGTGATCAGTCTGGATCACATTGGTTTTACTGGGAGAATGGTCTCCTGTATAGTGAGCCTAAGGTTGCTGACCTTGGGTCAGCCCATGTCTGGTGGTACCCCAGCGCTTCAGAGCCTTCCTACTGGGGCTGGCTCTTGATGTGCCATTGGCAGGACATTTGGGGCAGGACAAGCCCTTTGAGAGGCTTGTCACCCACTTTTATTGGCCCCAAATGCGCAAGAGTTGAGATACTCATTGCAGGACATGTCAGACTTGCCAGACAAGTGGAAAGAGTGGGAGGAAGCAAAGGGCTCCTCTCCAGCCATTCCCTGTGGTCAGCACCCCCTTTGAATGGGTGAGTATTGACATTGTGGGGCAACTGGACCCCAAGACAGTCCATGGGCAACAGGTTCATCCTGGTCTTGCTGGACCATGCCACCCGGTACCCGGAAACCATACCTCTGAGGACAGTGACGGCCCCCGTGGTGGGACGGGCACTGATGGGAATTTTCTCCCGAGTGGGATTCCCTCGAGAGGTAGTGTCTAACCGAGATACAAACTTCATTTCCAAGTATACGAAGTCCCTGTGGCAGGAGTGTGGGGTAACCTACAAGTTTACCACTCCTTACCACCCCCAAGGAAATGGGTTGGCTGAGAGATTCAACCGAACCCTAAAAGGCATGATTATGGGTCTTGAGGAACCTATGAGGCGTAAGTGGGACGTCCTCTTAGCATGCCTGCTCTTTGCATACCATGAGGTGCCACAGAAATCCCTAGGGTTCAGTCCCTTTGAGCTTCTCTATGGTCAACCAGTGAGAGGACCTCTGAGTTTGGTCAAGGAAGGGTGGGAGCAGTCTCCCAGGAAACCTCCCCAGGATGTATATAGCTTCATGCTGGCCTTCAGGAACCAAACTAGGCATTTCAGGCAACTCGCTGAGGTGAATCTGGAAGCCAGCCAGGAGGAGATGAAGCGGTGGTACGACCAGAATGCCACTCTGGTAGAGTTTCAGCCTGGTCAGAAAGTGTGGGTCATGGCCCCAGTGGAGCCCTGCGCGCTCCAGGATAAGTGGACCGGACCATTTGAGGTGGTGGAGCGCAACAGTCCTGTTACCTACTTGGTGGACTTGCGGTCTTCCAGGAAGCCCTTGCTAGTCCTGCATGTCAACCGCCTTAAGCCCCACTTGGAGAGGTCCTTAGTGGGCATGCCCTTAGCGACAGATGCTGGAATGGAGGAGGAGACTGAGCATCTTCCTGACCTCCTGTCGGCGACAGAGCAAGATGGGTCAGTGGATGGTGGAAACCTCTCTTCCACCCTGACCCCTGAGCAAAAGAATGACTGCCGCCAGTTACTGGGACAGTTTTCTGATCTGTTCTTCCTGATTCCCAGTGTCACTGATTAGTGCATCCATGATGTGGACACTGGAGACAGTCTTCCTGTGAAGCACAAAACTTACAGGGTGACTGACAGGGTGAGGGCTTGCATCAAGGAGGAGGTCTCCAAGATGCTTGCGTTAGGGGTGATTGAGTCCTCTAACCGTCCTTGGGCCAGCCCAGTGATCTTGGTCCCAAAGGCTGCCGCACCGGGTGCCACGCCAGAACTCCGGTTCTGTGTGGACTACCGAGGGCTCAATTCAGTCACGAGGACTGACGCGCACCCCATCCCCAGAGCTGATGAGCTCATAGATCGGTTAGGGGCTGCCCGGTACCTCAGCACTTTTGACATAACGTCTGGGTACTGGCAAATCGCCTTGATTAATGGGGCAAGAGAGAGGTCGGCATTCTCCATACCAGATGGGCACTATCAGTTCCGGGTTATGCCCTTTGGGATGAAGAATGCCCCTGCCACCTTTCAGAGGTTGGTCAACCAGGTGTTGGCTGGACTGGAAGAGTTCAGTGCCGCCTACCTGGACGACATTGCAGTATTTAGCGCCAGTTGGGAAGAACATCTGCGCCACCTCTGGGAAGAGTTGATGGCGCTGCGAGGCCAGGCCTCACGATCAATGCGAGTAAGTGCCAGATCGGGCAGGGATATGTGGTGTACTTGGGACACCAGGTTGGGAGCGGCCAAGTGGCGCCTCTACAGCCCAAGATTGAAACCATCATGGTTTGGGAGCTCCCCAAAATCCAGCCTGAGGTGAGAGCCTTTTTAGGACTCACTGGGTATTACAGGAGGTTTGTCAAGGAGTATGGCAGCATTGTTGCACCCTTGACAGAGCTGACTTCCAGGAAGCAGCCCAAGAAAGTGATTTGGACTGACACCTGTCAGAAAGCTTTTGAGGCCCTGAAAACTGCTATGTGCACGGCGCCCGTGCTCCTGGCACCCAACTTCTCCAGAGAATTTATCGTTCAGACAGATGCTTCAGCGCATGGTGTGGGGGCTGTTTTGTCACAGATGAATGAGGAGGGCCTAGATCAACCTGTAGCCTTCATCAGTAGGAGGTTACTTCCACGGGAACAGAGGTGGGTGGCAATTGAGCTTGAGGCATTTGCTGTTGTCTGGGCACTGAAGAAGCTGAGACCATACCTGTTTGGGACTCACTTCCGGGTTCAGACAGACCACAGGCCCCTCAGATGGTTGATGCAGATGAGGGGTGAGAATCCAAAGCTGTTGAGGTGGTCCATTTCCCTACAGGGGATGGATTTCACGGTGGAACACTGCCCTGGTACAGAACACGCCAATGCTGACGGTCTGTCCAGATTATTCCGCCTTAGTGATGAGAACTCCCAGGAGGTAGGGTAGCTCTCCCCACATTTCAGCTGGAGGAGACACGTGTTAGACCTTGCACCTTGACGTGGATCTCCCTTCCATTTTTTGCTGTTGCCTCATGTGTTTTGCTAGTTATAGATGCTTTGGGCACTGTGCCACGGCTGTCCAGTGCCACAGTGCAAGTGCTCCCTATGGTAAATTGATGTTTGGATTACTGATTCCATGATTAGCAAGTTTGGTTTACCTGTCAGACCCTAGTACAGTGCACCAGGAGTGCCCAGGGCTTGTAAACCAAATGCTGCTGGTGGGCTTGCAGTACTGGTTGTGCCACCTGATGGAAGGGGCGATCCCAGGGGGGTTACAGAACACGTTCCTGACCACCCCGTGACCCACCTCCCAGAACCAGGCCGAGCACCGGCGGGGAGGCCCTTTCAGGAAGGGGTCTCGTACTTTAGGATCGCACGGGCTGAGCTTGCACTACTTGACAAAGGGACACCACACAGTAGGTTTCAGTAGACGTAGATCTTTATCTAAGATTCTTTGGATCTTTATGATCCGCAAGGTAGTCTTTGGTCGATACAACAAGCTTGGTAATTCCTTCACAGGGGGGTTGGGGTAGCGGGACAGTTCTAGGTTCAGAGTCAATGCCGAGTATCCTTCGCACAGCTCTCAATCCTCGGCCGGGGGACATGGTACAGTCTTGGGTCCAGCTGGACCAGTGTATTCTCGAGCCGCGATCACGTCCGCAGGGCTCTGGTGGGAAGGAACTGTCGATCGGGTGATCTTCGGGGAGCCGCGATTTACTCGGCAGGCTCAGCCGGTCTTGAGTTGGTGGGAGCCGCGAGTCTCTCAGCAGGGCTCCGATGATCTTAGGGTCGGGGGGAGCCGCGAGTCTCTCAGCAGGGCTCCGGTGTTTTTAGGGTTCTCGGGAGCAGCGACGACGTCACCAGGGCTCCGATGGTTTCCAAGGATCAGGTAGCGTCCTTCTTTCCGGTTTCGTCGAGCCGCAACCAGGTCCGCAGGGCTCTCGGTAGTTCCAGGTCTTCTCTACCCCAGTCCCCTCAGCACCCCCTGTTATACGCCTTCTTCTCTTTGAAGTCCGGCGTCCTCACAGAGAGGGGTCTTGGCGTCTGGGGGCGGTGTGTTGGGATTTCCTGCCGCTCGGCTCTTTGATCCTTTCAAGTTGGGCCGGGAGGGACTCCAGACACCCAGCATGCGGGGAGCCAGCTCCCTGGGGGCCCGGAGGGAGATCGAAACCCTCTATTGAGAGGAGGTCAGAGGTGTGACAGAGACTCCTCCTCCCTCTCTTGCTTGGGGGGTTCCCTCTCCCTCGGCCGGGCATGGCGCGTTTAAGGTCTAGGTTTCGCTGGGGCCCGGGCCGGCCATCGGAACATCGGGACATGGTGGCCGGGGGTCTTCGGTGGCTACGGGGTGGGGAGGCCGGGCGGCTATAACCAGGGATCAGGGGTGGTGTATGAGTTGGGTTGGGATGCTAATGGTCATGGAGGCCCACGCCACGATGCCGGGCCCCACACCACCCACAGAAGCAGCCTGTAAAAGTGTGTCTCAGGTCTGCCATTGCAGAGCCTGTGTGCAGTCTGGTACTGCCATGCTGACTGGGCAAGTGCACACACTTGCCAGTCCTTAAACCTTCCCTTTTCTTCATATCAGACACCCCTATGGTAGGCCCAAGGGCAGGGTGCATTGTAAGTATAAGGTAGGACATGCCCTGGTGTATGTGGCATGTCCTAATAGTGAATTACAGCCATTTTCATTTTTCACTATTGCAAGGCTACCTGTTCCCCATAGGCCAGAATGGGTAGTTTGATTATTACATCCTATAATCCTGACTCAGGGAACTAAGTAGAAATTTGAGTTTAGTATGCCTGAATGATAAAATGCATCTTTTAGTGAAGTTGGTTTTAACATTCTGTGATTGAAAATACAACTTTTAGAAAGTAGGTATTTTCTTGTCTAACCATCCAAGCCTGCCTCTACTAGGTTGTGTATTCCTTGTCTGGAGTTTGAGTGACTGGAGCTGGGGGATTCCAGGAGACAGGGTGAGTCAGCACAGGGCTGAATAGAAGATCTGCATGTAGATAGGTGGGAGAAGTTGCACCTGGGACCTGAATAGGGCTGTGCCTTCCCTCCACAATGCTGGCTCCACCTCCTGCGGTGCGTCTGATGTCCCTGCCCTGCACTGTGAAAGGAAAGAAGGAGTCTTGTCAACAAAGTGCTCCAGGACTGACCAGAACTGGTTTGGACTAGGCAAAGGCCTCTCTGCCTTCAGAGAACAAAGAGAAACTAAGTATAAATATTGGGACCTAAACCCAAGAACTTTAGATCACTTTGGGAAACAAGAAGAAACCTTTGCTGAGGAGAGGAAACAGAGAGACTGAGGAGTGACTATCCCTAAGCTGAAGTGCTGCTTGGGGTATTGGCCTGCAGTGGTTGCCTAAACTGCCAAAGAAAGGAGAGAGTAACTTTGTGTGTACTTTCATCAACTTGTAAAGGATCTCCAAGGGCTTAAGAGAGAGCTTGCCTCCTGCTGAAGTCTCAGGGACAACAGACTTTACCCACCAGCTCCCAAAGAGTTCTTCTGGAAGTGCCTGCTGCTGTGCGAGTCTTTCTGAAGGACTGCGTGTCGCAAGGAGCTGGAAGCGCGACTCATGAAGAAGAAGCCTGTTGCCGCCTCAGCCGCTGTCGTCGTATCGTGAAGAAGAGGATCGACGTCGCATCAGATGCCGCCACTTCAACGGAGAAGCGTGTCGCCATCGCTGCAGTTGTCGCATCGCTGCCGAAGCGCCTCGCATCGCCGGAGAAGAGGATCGATGTCGCATCAGATGCAGCCGCATCTCCGGGAAGCGTGTTGCAGGACCTGTCGCGGATCAGAAGAGTCGTTGAGTCACTGCACGGCCGTCGCATCGTTGCCGAAGCGCCTCGCATCACCGGAGAAGAGGATCGACGTCGCATCAGATGCCGCCGCATCACCGGGAAGCATGTCGCAGGGCCTGTCACGGCTCAGAAGTATCGTTAAGTCGCCGCACGGCCGTCGGGCGTGCATGCATCGTGTCGCATCAGGAAGAAGACGCCATCTTTGTTGCATTGTATCGGATATTCATCGCATCACGGCGTTGCGTTCTGCAACGCCACAGAAGCGCAGTAAGAAACTGACGCATCACCTCCCCTCGCAGAGAAGAACCGATGCATCTCCTACGCATCAGTAGGGACCTGACGCATCACCGTTCTTGCGCATCACCTTCCCTGCAACACTTTCGTTGTATAGCGTTACGCATCCTAAGGTACATAGAACTCAAAGTTTCGCATTTTAACATCGAAAGAGAACTAAGCTAATTCTACCATTTTAAGTACAGTATTGTGAATTTTTGTTGTTGTTTATGGTCTTGTGTGAAGTCTATATAAAGAATACTTATTTTTAATATACAACTTGTGTGGTGTCCATCTGTGGTGTTGTCACTAAGTTACTGTATGTGTTCACAAATGCTTTACACACTGCCTCTGAGGTAAGCCTGTCTGCTTGTGCCAAGCTACCAAGGGGGTGAGCAGGGGTTATTTTAGGAGTGTACCCCCTTACCCTGACTAGACCCAAGGGCCCCTATTTGGTCAAATGTACCTACCTCTGCCAACTAGAGACCCCTAAATCTAACAGTACCCATGCTTTATAGTAATAGAAATACTTTTGTATTGTCAATAGGAAATGGTAGACTTTAGCAGTTGTAAAAGATAGACCTTTAAATGCAAGAGAAGAAAATGCAATATAATCCTATGAGAGGAAAACAGTTATATGCATTAACAGGTAAGTACACAACATACTCTTCCTTTCTTCGGGGGTTTAGACTAACACTCTGCAAGGTTCAGTTTAACGTAGGTACTGCACCACCAGCTGCACTGGGGCGGCCCGGTTGCAGAGGTCACTGAGCCCAATGTTAGTCAACAGAGACTGGGGGCACCAAGCAAGGTGTAGATTGCAGGTAGGTACCTGTGGTTTCAGGGCACAGGCCCGGGGGTTAAGGTGTGCACCGGGGGGCCATGTGACAGCACCAAATCTAAACCACCAGCGGCACAGTGGCGGCCGGGTGCAATCAGCGTTAGACCCCTATTGCAAACGAATGGAGGATCTCGGTCCCACAAAGAGGTTGCAGGCACAGGTCAGGAGGCTGGATGAAGGTGACCACTGGCTGGACAGGTAAGTTGGAATGGAGGATAAGGCCTGGGAGCCATCGTCTGGGCTTTCCAAGGTCGGGCCGGAGGATGCAGAGGTGCCTTTTGGTGTCGGATTTTAGTTACGGGAGTCGGTCGCTGTCAGGGGAACCCTTCGTGTTGAGGCTGCAGATGACTTTGTGGGGTCCAGGAGAGGTCAGCTACCGATGGAGTCAAGGTCTGGATCTCTGGGGAGACTTAATTGGACAGGTAAGCCACTCAGACTCAGGCCGTGGGCGTCGGGTGCAGAGTGGGCAGGGGTCACAGATCCGCCTGGATCTTGAGTCCTTGAAGTTGGAGTTTTCTTGACAGGGCCGCTGTCCTCCGGAGATCTGGTCTTTGTTGAAGAGTGGCAGTCTTCCTGGGGTTCTTGGGAGTCCCTTGCCACAGGACAGGTGTCATCTTCTTCGAAGGCTCTTCAAGCTGGAGACAGTGCAGTAGGGCTGGGGCCCAGTCAGTCGTCCTATTCAAGCTTTGCTACACAGCGTCTTCTTCATAGGTTGCAGGAATCTGAGCATCAAGGTTTAGGGATGCCCCAAAATACTGAATTTAGGGGTGTTTCAGGTACTAGCAGCGGTTAGCCAATGAGCTACTTGCCTTTTAAGGTTTTAGGGTGACTACACCACTTGTATGTCCCCTTCCTTTCAGGAGGGAGCATCCCCTAATCTGACTGGGTAGAATCCTTCCATTCAACATGCTTGGGGGTAGGTGTAAAGCACCTCCACCCCAAGCAGTCTTTGTCCCTGACCCACGAGAGCACAGGGGCTCCCACCTCAGGGGGTCGGAATCATGCCTGTGTGTGGCAGGCTGCTACAGACAAGCCAGCTGGACATGAGGGAGTTGGTCATTTTTCAGAGGGCATCTCTAAGATGCCCTCTGAGTGCATTTTGTAATAAATACAACACTGGCATCAGTGTGGGTTTATTATGTTGAGAAATTTGATACCAAACTCCTTGGCATTCAGTAAAGCTGTCATGGAGCTGTGGAGTTCATAATGACAAACTCCCTGCCCAAATACTTGCTTTGGCTCCACTGTACTTACAATGGTTGTGAATGGGCACAGCCACTGTAGGGGCATTTTGCTCATGCAGCTATGCCCTCACCTGTGGTATAGTGCACCCTGCCTTAGGGCTGTGAGGCCTGCTGGAGGGGTGACTTGCCCATGCCACAGGCAGTGGTTTGTGGGCATGGCACCCAGGGATGCGTGCCATGGTGATTCACAAGTTTTGTCTGCAGCAAAACACGGGTCTGCAATGGCAGTGTGCATGTGTTTGGTGAGGGGTCTCTAAGGGTGGCAAAATACATGCTGCAGCCCTTAGAGACCCTCTTTGGTCACAAGGCCCTTGGTACTAGGGGTACCTTTTACAAGGCACTTACATGTGGGCCCGAGGTGTGCAAATTGTGGAAAGGTACTGTTTTGGTAAAGAACACAGGCACTGGGAACCTGATTGGCAGGGACCCTGTGCACATTCATTCAAAGTGATTCAGATATCACGCAAAAAGAAACCACAAAAAAAGGGCACTTTCCTACAGGGGCGAATGGGGGCTGGCTCAGATACCACTCTCTTTCTTCATCACTCAGCCTTCTTATTTGCTTTTAATCAGGAAGTTCAGCACATCACTGATTTACATTGTAAAAGAGGCATGCAGGACTCCTGATACCAGAATAGTCACTTGGACAGATTAGGGTTATCCAGAGATCCACAAAGCATGGAACTGGATGAATTGTTTACATACCAACTGCCACAGAGTTAAGATTTTTTTTCAGTCTAAGGGTGAGGGCAAAAATGGAGAGCCCAATAGGGACCCGTCTCAGCACCTGCTCTTTAGAACTGCCGGCCCACTTAAAGCCCTGTACAAACCTATGCGTTGAGTTTTCACCTCCACCTCTTGTTTTTCTGTGCAGAGATCTCTACCCACGACTACGTAGCCTCCGCACACGTAAGTATACATTGTAGTAGTTAATGTGGGAGAGATAGGGGAATGGCTGGAACGTGGAGAATACTTATAACTAAAAGCAAGGGGTTTAGGGAGGGTCAGAGAGGGTTTCTAGGGAGTGATCAGAGAGAGCTCTAGGGAGGGGCTTGTACACACCCACTAAAGAGTAAGCCCATTGCTATTTACAACGGCACTTCTCAAGTTACTACATTTTGTAGCATACGCATGCACAGGGGTAACAAATGACCCTAGCACTTTTTTATTTTTAGTTACAGATACAAGAAGAACCACTAACTAAATAGAAAATAAAACCTGCAGTGAGCGGGGGCGGAAGCGAGCAGGTGGAAGGGAGGCGTAAACAACACAGGGGAGGCTGGAGGGGTGGAGTAGCAACACAAGTTGGTGGAAAGCACAACAGAGTGCTGGTGGGGGAAGAAAAAAAGAAGGGAAGTGAGAAAGAGGGCGTGAGTAGGGGAAAGCAACATCGAGGATACATGGAGGCATAGGGGAGAAACACACAGGTACACAAGCAAGCGCAATGGGGAGGTGGGCAAGGAGAAGCACTCAGGTGACAGAGGGCATAACCCAGCACTGGGCACACTCCAACCTGTACATGCATATCATTACTCACATACATTTGAATAAAGTTAGCCAGACACATGTCTTGTTTCTCGTGACAAATGTTGGCCGCAGCTTATTCATTTTAAGGTATGAAATACTTGCATCTTGCTTTTTATATCATCAATATGACAGGGCCATCAATCAACAGCATGCAGTAATAATTGACAGGCTCATAAATCATGTACATGACAGTCATAAATTAACAATGGATGACAAGTCATGAATCCTCTCTGCCACATCTCAATCAAATTCTGTTATCTGTTTGTCATATTTGTGACATCTTTTCAATTGGTCAGGCCATCACACATGCAGTTTTATGGGGTCATAAAGTTCCTCGTTGGTTTTCCTCCAATTGCATGGGGTGGTAGCTTCTTACTGGAGTTAGGCCCCAACTCGCTACCTTGTCTGTCCATTTTGTGCCCTGCCGTCCAGCAGGTCAGGGCTGCGAGTGCCCTGCTCTACTTACTACCCCCTTTTGGCCTTCTCACCCTGCCGCAAGGCATCCCCAGGTAAGTGGCCTTCCTCCTGCACTCCGTGCCTTATCCAACAAATGTACCCCATTTTATTTGCTTCGACTGCCGTCAAAAATGCTGATGCTGCTCGTTGTGGGTGGGTCTCAAATTGTAGCTCTGCATGCTGCCCCGGCTATCGAAAGTAGCCAGTGCAGGGGCAGTGAGGTGTTTATAGCACCCTATCATCCCCTTCCAGCATGTGGTGGTGTCCCCACATTGGGGCATTCAAAACATCATCTGGCCACCTATTGGCCAGGTATTTTCGTGCCAACTTTGGTTCGCAGCCTTGACCAGGGTGAGGGAGAGGGGGCATCTTCACTATTGTTGCTGGGTGTGCTGTGGCGGCCCGAACCAGTATTTTTGGGTCCACAGTGGTTGTTATGGCACCAGCCTGTAAGGCTCTCTTCTGGGGCTGCATCTGCTAATACGAGTGCAGGGGGAAAGAAGTGCCCAAGGAAGACTGCACAAAAATACATGCACTTGCATGGAGTGCTTAACATAATAGTAAACAAAAGTACTGCTTGAAAAGGAAGCAGTGGGAGCAGATATGCTTTCTAATTAAAGAGATGGTTAAGAGGCCATGCTCCATGGGAGGGATAGACACAAGATCCTCAAGCTGAGACACAAATAAATAGGGAATGAGAGTGACAGGAAAGCCAACCAATGGTAAGCAGAGACCGGGCTCAAAGCCCCTCTATGATCTTGGTAAGCCACAATATGCCTCACAACAGACGTCGCATGTGCTGTCTAGTATGCTCGACCACAAAAGGGGCCCAAAATGGTAGTAAATTAATCGAGCTCAGAACTCAAGTAAGTACAGGACCACACATTGCCAACCACTGGTACTGCAGCACTCTCCCATGGAAAAAAATGAAAGTAGGCACTAGGCAATAATGTTAAATTCAGTTATTTAAAATAGTTAAAAATATAAATATATGTAATTGAATTTAAGGGAGTCTTTGCAAATGGGATGAACTCCTCCGTATGTAAAGTATAGGGAAAAGTGAAAAAAAACTTGGAAAATATATGTAAAAATAGTTTATGTTACATATTAATGTAAAGTAATTTTCTATATTTATTTTGATTGTAGAACTAAAAAAAATGCCACCGCACTATTATCTACAAATATACATTAAAGTGTTAACATATATGAAATTGCATTAAAATTATTTTTCTCAACTTTAAATTATAAAGTAAAATACCCACTAAAGTAAAATTGTTACCTTTTTTTATTAAACATTTGGTATTATTAAAATTGATGTATATGATGAATTAAAAGTAATGTAATTGTATTCAATAACATTTATTGTTACATTAATTTCTGATGATGTTTGAAAGAGGAGGAACATAGTACCTGCACTGATACGGTAAGCCAAGACCATTATCCCAAGAGTTGTGCACGCAAGTTCTTTCCTTGGACATTTTTTTGGAAAGAAAATGGAACCAAAACATGTATTTTACAGCACATTTTCCCGATAATACAAAATATCAAAAGTACTCCTTCTGAACAAATTTCTTCCCGAGATCCTAAGATTCCCATCCCGATTCTTTAATTTTTCCTCATGTCTTTATCATACCGACTACTGTGTGTTTTCGACTTCACAGTCCTGACACTAGCCTCCCTTTTCTCGACACTGCATGATTCTGCAGTTTTCTTGACTACGGTACTTTTGTTTCTATTGGTTTATCTCCTGTGCCCTCTAAACATTGTAAAGCATTCCGTTCGTTTATGGGTACTACCTTATCCTGTATTTTTTATGGAATTTGATATTATTGTTATTATTGCTCTACTCTCTGTAAATTTGTAAAGCACTCTGACAATCGCAAGGGTCATGTTCGTGCTATAAAAAACTATTAAAATTAATAAATACATTTGTAAAAACCTATTATCTCTAAAAGCTCATCCCTCACATATTCCATACTTCCTAACACTTCCAGGAATGTTGCAGAATCACCTCTCCTAAAAGGATTTTGAGAAAGCGGGGTTAAATGAGTAATTTTCAGCAAAATTCCTCTAAAACATGTCTAAAACATGTCTAAAACTCCATTGGCTGTATGTGTGCTTCATAGAATGCAACTTCAGAAGACCAACATTCACCATAACCGAAATCCACATGTCTGTATTGCTGTCATTTAAATTTTCCATCTTCTCCTTCCAAGTGAACTCTCAAAGATATTTTGTGAGTCAGAATCTACTTCGAACGGACAAGAAGGAACAATAAAATAATTATGTAAATACTGCAATGTGAACACAGAAAAGCTAGACAGTTTTTTATGGGGTTATACAGCATTCTGGTCACTAAGGTTTTGAAGACATTGCATGTTGGAACCAGAGATGGGTTATATCATCTAATAGTTCAGTGTTTCAGACAGCAGTACTGAATATCACTCAATTCAATTCAATTCAATTCAAATCATCTTTATTCGAATTTTTCAAATTCATAAAAGCAATCGCATATATACAGACCCAAATATAATACCAGTATATATTTGTACAACACACAATATATGGTCACATATTATTTGGCGCAAAAATTATTTCAAGGGTTTTCCATTGTTTTGCGTACATAAGTTACAACTCTCAAAAAGGTGCTAACACGGAAAATCAATTCATCAGTTTCCAGGGTGAGCAGCATCACATAAGATTGTTCCAGAGAAAGTGGTCTTTGTTTTTTAAAATATGGGAGTAAAAACCATTTAATATATTTTAAATAAAATTTACAGAAAAAGAAGAAATGTAAATCATTTTGTAAACTCACTCCATCACATGGGCATAACATATTATCTGATTTCGAGGAAAAATAACCTAATGGAAAACATAATAGAAATCTGACAGTACCTGCCCTTAGACGAAGCAATAATGATCTTTCCCAATTTATCATTGGTAACGTAAGATATAAAGGAATTGATTGTCTGTATAGGTCTTTGTTTACATAGGCCTGGACAGTTGATTTGGTTAATTCCACTTCCAGTCTCCTGTTACTATAAAGTGCATACAGTGCAAACTTAATTTCATTTTTATCTGTGGGCTCAATCTTAGTAGGATCAGTAAATAAATGACCTTTGCCCACACTACATAGTATCTTAAAAAACACCAGCAAGCCACGGAATTCTCAACCCTTTCTCACAATTTAGACAATCTCTTATAATTTCATGAGTTAAAGAGGCCGCTGTATTCCTTCAAATTGCCAGCCAGAACAAGGCAGGTCTTGTTGCTATAAAATCTGTTATGTAATGCAAATTTAATTCGCAGTGACATATATACTCCGATGTAGCAATGGGGGCTCCAAGGAGTTTCCTACAGAATCGATTTTCCTCGGTTTGAATACTAGGAGTCTTAGCCAAACCCCATATCTCGGCCCCATAGGTTGCTACCGGTGCACATTGCGATTTAAATTTTTTTAAAATAGCTTTAGTAGCTCCTATTTTCTTAGGCCGTGGGAGACTAAGAATAGAATTGATGGCTTTTGAGAACTTGCTCGTGGATTGGGCCAAATGCCCACTCCACGAGCCGTTCGCAGCAAAAACCATTCCTAAATAGGGAAAAGTATTTGTAGAATATAACACTAAGCTGTCTTTTCCCTGGCCCGCAGGACATAATAAAAGATTTTTTTAAATTTACTTTAAGATCCAACTTATCCATATGCAGTACAAAACTTTTGACCAAAGTACGCAAGGCGTTCGGGGTAAGACCCATAAGGACCGCATCATCTGCGTAAAGCAATGTTGGTAGAGGACCCCCCCTTATTTTTGGAACATCCATAGTTGTCAATTTTAAGGAGTTACTTAACCCATTAATATAAATGATGAACAGCAGGGGTGCTAAAACGCACCCCTGCCTAACTCCTCTTTCCACTCTAATGGCCCCGAAGGTTTCCCCCGCCATCCCAATCCTTACTTGGGCTTTTGTATCGGTATGCAAATAGGCCAAAAAATGTACAAGGGGAGCATCTAGACCATAATTTAGAAGGATAGACCACAATTTGGATCTATTTACAAAATCAAATGCGGACGATAAGTCCATAAAGGCTAGATAAATTGGTGACGACCTTGCGATATTATATTTGCCAATTACTAAGTTTAAATTTAGACACTGCTCTGTCGTCCCAACCCTACTTCGGAAACCCATTTGACACGAATCCAAGATACCTAATTCCTCTGCCCATGTGTTTATTCTATTGTATAGGACTCGTCCCAGAATTTTTAGTGTATTATCCAAAAGTGAAATAGGTCTATAATTTACTGGGTCTGTTCTCTCCCCTTTCTTGTATATTGGTACAATTATACTTGTTGACCCAGTGTCAGGCATAGGTACTAGGGGTAAGCTGTTAAAAACATTCATTAAGATCGGTGCCCAAAATTCCGGTTTCCATTTGATTATGTCTATTGGGAAACCATCTGGCCCAGGGGCCTTATTGCCAAGACTTTGTTTAATGGCCACAGTCACCTCACCTAGACTGATCTGTATGGAGCATAATTGACCAGATATATACTCAACATTAACTGTTGGGGACATAGCATATACTTTTGAGAAGTGATCTTCCCATCGATCGCTCGAAATAATACAATTAATTGTGGATAGTTGGCTTCCCATGTTGCGCATTTTTTTCACTACCGGCCAGAAATTAGATGCATTCTTTCCTGTTGCAGCATTAGATAGCTCCTCCCAATGCTCTCTCAGAATCACTGCCTTGCGTACCTGTATTTTAGACTTATATTCCTTTCTTGCCGCCCTAACCTCCAGTTGAGATTTTGGTTTTGCACTCAATGCTTTGCGTAAGGCCCTATTAGCAACTGAGCAATTTCTGTCAAACCACCTAGGGTCCTTACCTATCCTTTGATTAGGCACGGATAGGAATGATTTTATAGCTATACATAAGCTGGTAAAATCTTCGATTATCCTTTGATTATTCCCATCTGAGGATATGCATGAGTCAATTAAATGTTGGTGCTTATTTATAACATGCTCAACCACCCTTCCACTGTCAACCCCTCTCCATTTCAGCCTCAAATTATTTGTGGTGGGGCTGATATCTCTAGCACCTGGAAGCTTGTAAATACTGGTGAGGGACCCAGTTTGATTTCTGCCACTAATGCATTGTGGTCGCCAAAAGCAGTTTCTAAGACCCCGGCCGTTAAAAGGCAATCAATTAGCTCAGGTGACATAAAAATATAATCAATGATTGAACTATGGTCTCTACCTCTGAATGTCGGAACATTATCAGTTGTAGAGATATCTTTTATGTCCATCACGTTAATTAAAACATGTTCACGGATAAAGCAATCCAATTCTATACCGCGTTTTAGTGCACGGTCAATGTGCGTATCTCCTTCTTTTACTTTTAATTTGGTAATTTTAGCATTAAAATCCCCTGCTAGAATGATCCTGTTACCCCTACTATTTTCTGATCGTTCGATAATATCTGATAAGAATTTAAAGAGTTCTATAAAAAATTTATTTGGAGTTGAATAAAAATCATTATTATAAAAATTAATCACGTAAATGGGAGCCTTCCTTTTATATTCAATAACCTGAATATTGGGGTTATTGGTTGGTATTATCTTTATGCTTCCACCTGCTGTTATCCTAACACCAATTAGTAACCCACCCTTAGGGCGACCATAATCAGTCTTGGTTGCAATTACACTGTTACAATGGAAACCTTCTATCTGAAGGTCCGTAATAGCCCAAGTCTCCTGGAACATTACTATGTCTTTATCTTGTAATATCCTTAACCAGTTGGAATCCAATAATCTAGGCTCCAGCCCTGCGACATTCCAGCTAAGGATATTAAAGCTAGTTTTGGTCAACTTATCTAAACAAGGTTTTTGGCTTTCCCCATTTTCGGTCCCCATATTTAAAGATCTATATCTGGGCTTTACAGTCCCTTCACTACCCCCAGTGTTTTCCATTACAACAGTCCCTACATTATTTATCCCTGTTACTAATGGACATTGTGTAGTAGGTGTTGCAGCTACATATATTTCTGTATTCCTATTCTCCAGAGTTAGTTTTGGGTGGCTGTGGACCATTTGGTTGACTCTACCATTATTCATTCTCTGCCCCTCCCACTCTCTGGTTGGGGAACCAATAGGAGCTAAGGGTCAATCTACAGACTCCAAACAACTATACCTGTTAAAAGTCGGGATCCTTCTATATTTTCCCAAAAAGCTTCTATCACTATGATTCCGCACTCCCCACTCCCCCCGGTCCCCTCTCCAATCCCGGTGGCCTATTGTGCTCCAATTTTCGTCTTCGTAACCTGACCCAAAACAACTCATAGAGGGGTAGAAAAAAGCAAATCTTTTTGTTTCAATACGCTCATTACATCCTTGGTTTCTCCATGAGCATATGTAATCTACGGTGTTTGGGTCCTCAAAGTTAATAATTACGCAGTTGCCATGGGTCTTTTTCTCCTCTTGCCCCACCCATGGCACTCTACGCACCATTAAGATCCTGCTTGACCGGTGGGGGGGTAATGGGCGATTAGTATTAAGCCAGTGCTGGACTTTATTCTTTAATGACCAACTCGATTCCTCTATATGATCCGCCATTTCTGGAACCCCTGTCATGATCACCACATAAGGGCTTGCTTCAGGGGGCAAGTTAAATTTGAATCTATCCTCTTTCGCTCCCATATCCCGGTCCCTTTTAAGAAGTGTGGGGGCCTTAGATAGAATATTTTCCTGTCTATTGGGCACAGTTGAAATAGCCGATGTATCGGCCATTTGCTTATCTGGGGCCTGCAAGGTGCTTAATTGTACATTCAAAGGTATCACCGGCAAATTAGGATCAATAGATTTAGTTTTTGTTCCCCCAACCTTTGGGGCCCCATGCTTAAGAGAATCTTTTGAGGGAGCACTCAATATGGCCAACTGTTTTTCTATATGTATAAGTCTGGACTCTATAGGGGACAAATAAGTTTTAAAGAGGTCCCCAATTCTTGCCAACAACTGATTGTTTGTTTCACAGTTATTACATTTATTGCATGTATCGCATATTCCACCCGGGATATCCAAGGACTTTATACTTTCAACATCTGAGACTGCATTTATCACGTCTAAATGAGTATCCCCTCTGCCATTGTTTCCATGATAATTTAATTCTTTCCCTTGCTTTCTCTTCGACATGCAAGGTTTTTTAGTTTTTGACATAGTTATCTGTTTTGTTTGTGTCCGTATGGCACCCTCTCTCCTACCCCTTAAGCACCTTGTGCTTATCTCAATTGGTGTAGTGCTGATAAGTAATTCCGGAGACCTTTCCAGTGCCAAACTCGATTGTAAGTCTGTTAAAAGATGTGATGCTGACAAGTCAACCTCTTTTGGCATACTATATACTTCTACTACTGTGGAGGCACTATCTTTAGCCTGTACTGGAGTTTTGGCTAACGCAAGTGATCCCAAGGATGATCTTTTTGCCAAGGCTAAATCTTGGGAGGCTCTAGAAGGCTAATACCTTGATCTATGGCTTCATTTGCCCTTATAATGAAATTATCTATCGGGCCTTCCCCCTGTACTCCGCCACTAGCTAATTTATTTCTACTGCCCTTTATAGACATGATGCTAACAATTATTTAATTGAATCGGCTACAGACGGGTAAATTAATTTATTATAAGAAAACTCTGTGGGAAGAGGTATCAGCTGTAAATAAAATAAAAATACAGCTGCTAAACCTCGCAGTCCCAACAAAATGGGGACGGGCCCTAAGAGGTCAAAGGTCCATACAATGGGTGTTTAAAATTAAATATAAAATGTTAAACAATCACAAGTAAAAATACAGAACAATAAAAACCATCAGATAAAATATCGCATAAGCAGAAAATACAGTGCAGTATCTTGAGTGCAAATGCAGAAGAGGAGTGAGGCCGGGATAAGGTGACTCGTGCTAATAGAAAAATACAGTACTTAAAAACAACAACAAGCCTCCAGGATCTAAAGTGCAAATGCAGGGAAGAGTAAGGCCAGAAAAAAGGGACTCGTGCAAGTGCAGTACTTAATAACAACAATAAGCCTCCAGGTTCTAAAGTGCAAATGCAGAGAAGAGTAAGGCCACAATAAAGTGACTCGTGCAAATGCAGTACTTAAAAACAATAACAAGCCTCCAGGATCTAAAGTGCAAATGCAGGGAAGAGTAAGGCCACAATAAAGTGACTCGTGCAAATGCAGTACTTAAAAACAAGAACAAGCCTCCAGGATCTAAAGTGCAAATGCAGGGAAGAGTAAGGCCACAATAAAGTAACTCGTGCAAATGCAGTACTTAAAAACAACAACAAGCCTCCAGGATCTAAAGTGCAAATGCAGGGAAGAGTAAGGCCACAATAAAGTGACTCGTGCAAATGCAGTACTTAAAAACAACAACAAGCCTCCAGTATCTAAAGTGCAAATGCAGGGAAGAGTAAGGCCACAATAAAGTGACTTGTGCTGTCAAAAACAAATGGAATACTTAAAAGCAACAGGCCTACAAGGCCTATGTAAGGAGGGAATGGTGAGGCCAGGATAAAATAACACGTGTTAACAGACAATCACAAATACAAGGAAACTAAATTAGTCCAAATATTAGCACCCTATTAGCACCCTACTATGCTAAAATGAGCAAATAAAATCATATCACAAATTAGCCAATCAGGGCAGCTGGATCCAAAATAGCAAGCTGGATAACCAAATCCCTAAAAGGTAATAAAACTGTTACCTAGTGTATCAAACTATGCACACATCTTATACCATGACGCACCTTCACTCATATATGTCATTACTCGAGGTACGTAGGGCAAGAGACATGTGTTAGAGCTGTAGCCCAGCCCGGCCTCCTCTGGCCCCGGACGGCCACAGATGGCCCGCCCTTTGCCCGGGCTTAGCCCGGCGCCGCCCGCGCGCGGTCCCGCGACGCGGGGGGTGGAGTTCTTTTTGAAGCGCCTTCGGGCGCGAAATGCAGGGTGTCCGCTTCCGGTGGGCTACAGCGGAGGAGCCTGGGGAGTGTAGTTTGCTGGACCCTCCACACAGCGGTCGCCATTTACACCAATGCGACGGCGGGAGGGAGAGGCTTGCGCAGCAACGAGGACTCGACAATCCCCAGGAAGAGTAAGCAGGTAGGCACAGCACCAGCTTCACTGCGGCTCAAACGTTCAGGCAACCCCCGCTCTGCCGGGGGTGGAGTTCTTTTTGAAGCACCTTCAGGCGCGAAATGCAGGGTGTCCGCTTCCGGTGGGCTACAGCGGAGGAGCCTGGGGAGTGTAGTTTGCTGGACCCTCCACACAGCGGTCGCCGTTTACACCAATGCGACGGCGGGAGGGAGAGGCTTGCGCAGCAACGAGGACTCAAAAATCCCCAGGAAGAGTAAGCAGGTAGGCGCAGCACCAGCTTCACTGCGGCTCAAACGTTCAGGCAACCCCCGCTCTGCCGGGGGTGGAGTTCTTTTTGAAGCGCCTTCGGGCGCGAAATACAGGGTGTCCGCTTCCGGTGGGCTACAGCGGAGGAGCCTGGAGAGTGTAGTTTGCTGGACCCTCCACACAGCGGTCGCCGTTTACACCAATGCGAGGGCGGGAGGGAGAGGCTTACGCAGCAACGAGGACTCGACAATCCCCAGGAAGAGTAAGCAGGTAGGCACAGCACCAGCTTCACTGCGGCTCAAACGTTCAGGCAATCACTCAAACATCTTCTTTAAATATGTATTGGGAAATGCATTTTTTTCTCCAAATAGGAACATGCCAGTTTAGAAAATGTACATATTTTGCTGTTAAATCTACACTTTTGATTTTGAAAAAAATAACATGATTCCATCAAACAAAATGAAAAAAAACGACTTTTCCCCCAAGAAATCCCACTTTCCCAATGTCAGGTACGATTTGCTTGGTGGTCAAATATCTATTTATCACATTTATCAGAAAGCATCTCTAGATCCTAGCATCCAAGCCAATTATTGACCCATCTTCTTACTACCTTTTCTCACTAAGATTCTGGGGAGCTGGGCTAATTCCAAACTATCCAGATACATTGAAGAGAACAATGCTGTTAACGAATTCCAATCTGGTTTTAGACCTACGTTGAGTACTGACACCATGTTTACAGCTGCTGACAACAACATTCAAATGATCTTAGGAGATAGGGCACTGCACCATCATGCAGTAAGTGCTCCCATCCTGGCCTCAAGAACTACTGTTGTATGCTATATCTTTCCCCAAAGCTAGTAACCAGCAGCATACAGCACGAACGAGCAGTGCCGGGTTAAACCCTGTGGAGGCCCCTAGGCAGTCGAAATTTCGGGGCACCCCATGCAAATTATCTTCTAATAGCCAATGCACCAGATTGATTTTTTTTTTACAAATTAACAGCTTCCAGACGCTGAATATTTAAGAGACAAACTGTTATGTGACTCTGATGTCTCTGGTTTATGTACTTTAAGTTGCATTTTGATCCGTTGTTGGGGGGTCCCTAAAAGGAGTGGGGTCCATAGGCCGGTGCTTACTTTGCCTATTTGGTAATCTGGAACTATGAACAAGAGTTGAGTTAACCTTGAAAGAGCCTCTGGCTCTGACGTCATGGTTTTGTAATCGAAATGCAGCAATGCTAAAGGTTTCACAAAGTATTTATGCTAAGCTGTATTCACATGACATGGTTTTTAATTGCTTTTGTTTTAAATATTTGCAATTTCAGTATTGCCCCTTTTTTTTTTAGGAGTTTTCTAAAGCGCGAACTCGACCCTGCTCCAATAGAACCAGTCCAGACCGAACTGCCAACACAAGGAACCAAAGACTAGTGTCACCCTAGTTATGGCTCTTCACTAGGGTGCAGCTTAGTTCCAGTGGCACAGTGAGCATGGAACCTACATATGGACATGAGTGTGGCACGGAAGTATGCAAAAATGTGATGGAGCTTAATCTCAGTCACTGGTAATTACTCAGACCACATCCCAGTCTACAGTTTGTTTGCCCACCATGCCACCTTAAATTACATGCAGCGATATGCAAATGATCCTTTATCCAGCTGCAATAGGACTGCCACTAATGTGGAGGTTGTGGAGTCTGTTGATGGGAATATTATGGTCGACTGTGTTGAACACCACAGATAGATTTAGTAAAATCAGGGTGCTAACACTGCCGTAGGCGACCAGGCAGCGAAGTTGACCCACAACCAAAAGGACCTCAATCTCTGTACTGAGTCTGGGTCAGAAACAAACTAGTTTGGAATGGATGTTGTAGAAAGTTTTATTCCATGAAGCGCAGTAGTTGTATAGTGAATGGCAACAAATTACCACCCAGAAAGGTATATCATAATAAATTCACCAAGAACAAAAGAAAACATGATTTTTTTTACCATATCCAATATTGAATTGTTGTCAAAGTTGTGAATGTCCAGAACCAATCTTGAGGCAGAGTTCTGAATTAGCTACAGTCTGTCTATCAGATAGACTGGAAGATCAACAAATAGGGCTTTGCACTAATCTTTGCTTACCAATGATCAGTGATTGTATCAGTAGCTGCCTTGATATCTGAGGAATGAAAGGTAGACTCTATTTTAACACATTCATAATCGGGAAGCAGGTGGTCATGCATTTTCTAACAGGGGGTTCAAAGGACATTCTGGATATAAATATGACTCCGAGATTGTGAGCATTAGCTGTTGGGATAGGACAAGTACCCAGTGACTGAGGCTAACACGAAGTAGACCAACAAGAAGAGTTGCCAAACACCAAGACTTCAGTTTTATCTGAATTTAAACTATGGGAGTTAGAATTAATCCATCTAGCTACCTCGACTAGACAGCATTTGACATGGTCCTGTAAGGAACTGAGGGCCTCATTTATGAGGTTTTGCCGTACGTCAGCACTGCAGCCCTTCCTGCTGCAGGATCAAGCCTTATTTGCATATGGCTGGGTCAAATCTGAGGTGGCATGGTGTGGAAAAAACAATGAAGTGAGATGTGGTCCAAGTAATTACCAATGGCTGAGATTAATTGAAGCATTTCTCCCATTACTTTTTTGTTTACTCCAGATAGACACTAGTAGGGTCATGACTTAAACAATAATTACTGTAGGTAAGGGATACTCCAAAGTATGTCCAGAGGGCGGCTTGCAGCCATACTGACCTGTACATGTGGCCCAACATTATAGTTTATTAAATGAAAAACAGATGAAGGTTTTGTACAGCACCCATCTTGAACACATGTATTTCAAGGTGCTCTCATATGTGATAATGCAGACAAAAAGCGTATATTGCCGATGATCAGACAATTTTCTCAAGTGGGGAAGCTATGATTGATCCCAGTGAAGGAAGTGGCCCGTTTAGGGTCACTCGGGTCACTCAAGACCACCTCGCAGCCTTCCATACAAATGAAGAGTCGGTCAGAAAGTAGAGAATACAAACCAAAGATATTTATTAATGGCACACTCGAGTGGAGTCCGGTCTGACCAGCCTCCTTAGATTGCGGCAGAGGGACTGACTTCTGCCAACAAGGTAACACATAATGTACATATTCAGAACCAATAAAGACACGACCAGGCTGGAAATTTCCAGTTGGTAGCTGGTGAACAAAGGAGGTACAGAATGATGAGTTGTAATTCTGGGACCGGATACATGCAATCTCAGCATCAAGGTTACTTTGCCTGCGCCCGCCGCTCTAAGGGTGGGTGCAGGCCTATCTACGGGGAAAGGTATGCAGTAGCGAAAGCAGTGTATTCATTAGCACAGCGAAACTCAGCCTTGAAGAAACAAAATAAATATCGCAGCTGCTCTCAGCTGAAGTAGACAGAAAGTGAGACAGTTTAAAATGGCGCCACAAATGCTAACTTTACATAAAGCAATATGCAAGCAAAACAAAGGCATAACATTTACATTTCAACAGACCCTCCTTTTAGCAGAAGCTAACCATTTAAAGTTGAGAAAATAGGGAGTGTAGCATAGCATGTATACAACAAATAGTCTTCAGAATTCAGAGCAATCCATGCATTCAGCATCAAGGGAAGAGGAGTCCTCAAATATACCCTCGTCTATCTGCATAAAGCTGTCTATTTCCTTTTGAGTCATAATCACAGCATTGGTATCATGGATGGGCGTCCTCTGCTTTGGGGAGAGGAGTGTGACACAATAAGAGCAACAGGCCGGAAGACATTGTATACAGAGGCTACATGTGAGGAAAATACCAGCGACTACAGCTAAAAAGCAAGAATCTTCCAACCCCAGCACGTAAACAGATCCCAGATCCAACCAGATAGAGTCCAAGTACCATTATCTTGGTGTATGTCAGATGAAAGCCTATGCAACTTCTGTATAGCAGCATATACATTGGGGGTGTGGTCTGGTATGTACACACAGCAGCTACTGCCAATTACATGACAGGCCCCTCCGATCAGCAAGGATGACGTCTAACACCGTCCGGTTTTGTAAGGTAACGAGCCTCGTAGCATAAAGCTCAGCAGTGATATTAGTCAGAATTCCTGCTGTTGTACTAATAACGCCTTCTACAACTCTTGTGAGCCGATGAATGTTAAGACTATTGGGCATGGGACCCCAAAAGGGTACAATACCCTTCATGGCATCTTCAAACTGTTGCAAAGTGGTATCTGTTGGATCTATATCTTCTGTGTTAATAACCCTTCTAACTTGGGGCAAGTGTAAACTCTGACGCTGCAATTGGTGATCTTTATGGTAACTGGGCGGGGGAACATACACCGGGGGAAAAGAGAAGGTACAGAAAGAAGAAAAGGGAGGGTGCATCTGCCAGACCATCCCCTATGGAGCCAGACGTATGCCTGGGATCCACAGACAAAAGAGACGTTTGGGGGTAAGATCAGAGGGGGACTATTTATTGTGCTGAGTGGGTAAGTAAAATTGCATCTGCTTTTCCCCACCTTTATCTCCCCCTTCCCTTGGACACAAAAGACAGCTGTAGAGCTGACAATGGATACCGGTATTGGTTTGTCCTTAGTGACATTACGGTCTTGAAATGATTGGAAGTACTCAGAGGAACTTCTTGAAATCAGCCATTTCCATTTGAAGCCATGTATTTTTCTTCACCTTATCATATTTGCTCATACCGGAGTCTGGGGACAAAGTACCAGAGATATTTTGACGTTCCTTGCATATAGGGGTAAACGCATGATGAAAGCGTATATAATCAACCACAGTGCGAGAATCAGCAGATGTCATAACCTGAGTGGACTGGTGAAAATAGCAGTGCACCATAACAAACGGTTCAAACCATCCCTCACAACTTCCCAGGTACGACAAGGGCATGGACAACAAGTTATCGCTTTTGTGAGTAACTGAGGAGAGCAGGCCACAGACCCAGCAATTTGTTGTGTTAGACACATCATGAGCTTGGAGCATCATTTTTATAAAAACATTATCAGTGTAAGTCTTTTGGTGTTACCTTTTATGAAGAGCCTAAGTAACAAACATGTGCTCAGGGGGAACAGGTGTTGTCCCAGTCAAAGATACTTTTCCTCCAAGAACCAAGATATCCCTAATACTAATATCAATGCAATTGCAATTATGGATGCGAAAACAATTTTACTCTTTGTGGACCAACCCCGCTCTGGGCGCGGAGGTGCAAACGGCTGTTCTTCTTCAGAAATGGGCCGACCAAACGGATACATTGTGGAACCAGAGAAAAGAGAAAGGGATGTAATAAAACTGATGGCAAGGACAAGTGTTCCCAGTGTCCGTCAGAGCCTCACTAGTTGACTCCTATTGTTCATCAACGTTGGCGCTCTTGAGCACCGGCGGTGGAGCTGTTCGATCCTAGCTCTTGAAAAATTTCCAATGCCGTCCAGGATACCGTAACCCCCTCCAGGGGAGCACGTTCGGTCTATCCTGTCCAGGGTCCGAACAATGCACTAATTTCGCCTCTCCCTAAACTATTGTTGGTACCATAGGCAAGGTACACCCTGGCTTGCGCAGTGCATCCTTACTAATCTGACTTCTCCTTCGGTGCACTGTTCCTCTGTCGGGAGCGCAGATTGTACCTAGCTACTCCAGGCAGAGAGGGGTCAGTAAAAAGGGACTCAGACACAAAGGGGCCAGTGGAAAGGGGCTCTTGAATTGCCTTAATCTCCGGGGGCACTGCCGCTTTTAGTACCTGTAGGAGAGTAGGATCTGCTTCTTATAGTTACCCCCACTTTTTGCTGATGTTTCCCTGTTTTCGACTTAGTCTGACTGGGATCCTGCTATCCAGGACCCCAGCCCAGCTGCTTTTTCCTCTAAATTGATTGCATGTACTTTAGGTACACTCCAGATTGGATTCTGGGGTACTCTTAGAAGTCCCTAGTATATGGTATACTATATACCCAGGGCATAGTTACCCCAGAAGCCTCTCAGGGGCTGCAGCATGTATTATGCCACCCCTGGGAGACCATTCAAAATGACACAACATGTCTGCTACAGCAGCCTGTGTAAGGGGGGGCATGCACCCCTTACTTAGATATAGGTTCACTAAATCTACTCCATATCACTGCATATATAAACCTATCAGTCACCCCTATGGCAGGCCATATCAATCCTGAAGGCAGGGTGCTGGGTTTTATGTGAGAGGGTGCACCTGCATGAGCAGAGCCTCTCTGCAGCCTTCGGAACCTATATTCAGGAGTTGTTTGTGATACAGCCAACCATATACTCTTGAGTGCATTATAACCTTGCGGTAAATGCTAACTTTAAAATGGCTGCATGGAAACATGTCGTGTTTGGTGTCAAATACCTTGGAATCATACCTCCACACCAGTAACTGGTGTGGGAGGTATGATTCCACTCTCCTAGAGGGAGAAATATGACAACACCAGTACACCCAGTACCAGCTTAACAGAACCTGGCATCATAAAATGGATGCTGCCAGCCACAGACACGAGTCTGCCCTCCTGCTGCTGGCCAAAACTCCGGCAGGGGAAGGCTGGACAATAGGTTTCCTGTCACAGGAATGGGTGACCACCTCCCAGACAGGCTTTAGTGTATTGGGGCTGGGTGGGTGCACTCTGAGAGTGCTTTGATGTCTGCACTGGGGGCACATTTGGTGTCCCTGTGCATAGTCCAGCTCAACCCGGTTGCAGGAGCCATTTGCTCCTGCTCTGGCGTGAAACTGGACAAAGGACATGGGTGTAGCCACCCCTCTGCCCTGACCCTCCCATAGGTGGGTCCCCAGAGTTTGTCCCACCCCTTCCTTGGGTATAAAGTAGGAACCCCTAACTACAGGACTTTAGATTTTACCTGGACTAAACTCTGCAATAGAAACCAAGTACTTCAACGATCTGCACAATGCTGGATGACTGAAAAATCTCCCTTGGAGTAAAGGAGTTACTCCCCTGCAAGGCAGGCACCTGAAACGCATCTGACTGGGTTTCATCTCTGAAGCTCCTGAGGACTCCGAAGATTTCTGCAACACAGGAGGTGGGTTCCCACGGTCTCTGAGGTTGATCTGTGCTCTCAGCAATTCTGAGGCCTGTATCCCTCGTGGGGACCGTGCAACCCGAACCGCTGTGCACCGCGTACATTTGCAGCAGCCTATGCTTTTTGGCAACCCCTGAGACTGTGCTTTGGGCTACTTGTAGTCCTGACCCCGAGCAGTATATTCACAGAACATTTCCGGCCTACACTCCACGAGTGTTCCGTGGGCTGGTATTTTGTGAGTCAGCTCGAGGTCCTTTTGCGATCCCTGGTCCGTCGACCAGTGGGCCCCTGTGAAGGTAACTTTGACTTTCCATGGGCTTTCCTGGTTGCTCCAGATGTGCCCTGACTCTCCAAAACTTGGAGAGTCCCCAGGACCTTGCTGGTCCTCACCGAAGCATCTTTCCTCTGACCGCGTGGGTTGCAGTTGCCAAGGCAATTTGGTGTTTAATCCAGACATTGACCCCCCAGCACTCGACATCCTTCATGGGACAGCTCACCTCCAGACTTTGGTCATCGTCGATGTCTCCTGGTCCCTGTGGCTACAGAGTCAAGCTTCACCTCTTCTCACCTGAAACACCCGACATCCGTGGGAATTCGTCTACCGTGCCCCTAGTCACTGTGAAGTGACTCAAACTCTGTCCCCTCTGCTTTCAGGTTCTTCTCAGCTCTGATCCAGGCTTGAATCACACCGAACACTTCTCATCTTCCCGGCAGCAGCACTTCTTCGCATCACGCCATTGAAATCAACGAGAGTTTCCGACACCACTTGACCCCTATGCACCCGGCTCCTCTGGGATAGGTAACACGGGTACCTCAGTACTCTCAAGGGTGCTGGCCTTAGAACCTTCTATGTTCCAAAGGGTTTGCTTGAAGTCCTCTCCTAAGTGTCCTTAATCTTTAAAATTCCAAGTGCGACTTTCCCATAGAGTTGTACGGAGCTCGCGGCTGTGTTCTCACACCTCACCCGGCCTCCGTGGGTCCCCTGTGTCACTACCGTGGGTGGTTCCTTGGGGTCCCAGCGATTCTACGTGCTCTAGGCACGCTGTCTAGTCAAGTCGTGGTTGTTATACCACTTTCTTAGTATATGGTTTGGTCTCCCCCTGTGGCCCACTGTGTATTGTGCTATTTACTGTCGTTCTAGTGCTTTAATATTATGCTCCTTATTCTCTGATCTCATCAAGAGGTTAGTAGAGAGTGTTTAGTAATAAATACATATATACATATATTCCTTGTGTGGTTCTCCTTTCATTTGGTCATTCAGGAGGTTATAATCTGGTAAACCAAGCTGCTTTACATTCCTTCTAGACTTAGCCTGAAGGCTGCTCTCCAAAGCTACCACAAGGATAGCTTTCAATAAAGGTTGTCTTTAACCTAATCATCAATAAGGGTCATTTGGACTGGTGCAAGGTGCCCACTTTATACCAGGCCAACTTCTCACAGTACCTGTTCTCTGCCTCAGTTTGGGTCCATGTGAGCTTGGCATCCAAAAAGGGGACAAATCATGGGACTTGCTCCCACTCCGAGCCCCCTATTCCCTCCCTGGCCCACTGATCATAGGGCAAGGGTAGAGGCACTCTGCGGCAGTGTTGACTATGAATCCAATTCTTTCGGCTGGTGACTTTGACTGCAGTGCGAGTGGCAAGGAGCACCTGGACTGGCCCCTTCCACCTCGGCTCCAAGTTCTTCTTTCTCTGGAAATTCCGGATCAGTATAAAATCACCAGGCCGAATTTCATGTCCTGGCCCCTCGGGTACTGGTGGAAGAGAGTCCTGGATCTGTTGGTGGATAGAACGCAGACTTTTAGTTAACTCATAAAGATAGTCCACTAACAGAGGATATTCAATTTCGGAAAATCTACGAGGACGCAGGACGCCCCAGACATTTGCCGGGTGCCCAAACACGACCTCGTTGGGTGACACTCTTGTTCTAGGATGCGCTGTTGTTCTTGTGGACAAAAGGGCTAATGGTAAAGCATCTGGCCACTGCAACCCTGTGTTCTCCTGAATCTTTGCCAATGTCAATTTGAGAGTGCCATTGTACTTCTCAACCACACCTGCCGACTGAGGGTGGTTTGCAGCATGAAACTTCTGTCTGATATGTAGTCCCTCACAAACTAATCTAATTACTTTCGCATTAAAGTGACTTCCATTGTCACTCCAAATCAAATGGGGCAAGCCGAAGCGAGGAAAGAACTCCTTCAGGAGTACTTTTGCAGTCGCTATGGCTGTATTTTCTTACGCGGGATATGCCTCAACCCATTTACTGAATGCACAAACAACCACTAACACATATTTTAAATTGTTGACTCGATCTATTTCTATATAATCTATCTGAAGGACTTCAAAAGGGAAAGTGGGAGATGCAAAATTACCAGGTGGCATAGGGGTACCTCTTCCAGGATCATACACACCATACAATATTTGATTAAATGAGCGGCAGTCTTTGGGATATTATCATTTTGCCATACAGGGTCTAACAACTTACAAATACCTTTAGCACTGATATGAGCTGGCCCGTGCGCCATGGTGACTACGGGAAGAACATATGCATCTGGTAGCATCCATCTCTGTTTCACTGACTTATCAGTCCAACACCCCTCCTCATCCAAACGTGCTGTGCTTTCCTGCCATATTGCTAATTCCTCAGTCGTTGCCTCACTCTGTCTCCTTGACATTCTCCAGCATATCCTCAAACATGGTGACCTCGGGCACCCACCTAGAGAGACCTGCTACAAACATCATTTTTATCTTTGTTCGGGCTGTCCCCTTAGCTGTCTGATCTGCAAAGGCATTCCCCTTACCCACATTGTCAGTAATTGCCTTGCGGGCGCTGCACTTTACTATCGCTAATTTCTTGGGGAGTGTCAAAGCCGACAAAAGCCTATGTATAAGGGGGCCATGCTGGATCTTCATCCCATGGGAAGTGAGGAACTCTCTCTCTGCCCAGAGCCGTCCAAAATTATGGGAGACTTCGAAGGCATACTGACTGTCAGTATAGATATTGACAGCCAGTCCCTCACTCAGCTCACAGTCTCGAATAAGGGCAACGAGCTCTGCAGTTTGGGCTGACTGAGAGGAAACTCGTGACGTCTCAACTACAGTGTACAGTGGTGTGATTGCGTATGCGGTGGTTGTAGGGCCATCTGGTACCGTAAAACAAGAGCCATCAACATATAGTTCCCCTTGGGGATCAGATAAGGGAACATCAGTCAGATCTACCCGTCCTTTCATCTCTTCCTTCGTCTGGAAGATACAATCATGTATGTCACTTTCCTCACTCTCAGAAGGGAGGGGTAATAACATGGCTGAGTTCAGAGTGGCACATCTTTTGATCGTGACATGTGGTGCAAAGAGAGTTAGCTCATAACCGCTCAGACGTGCACTGGTGAGGTGCTGTGTCTTGGTCTTATTCAAAAGGGTATCTACAGCATGGGGGACCATGACTGTGAGGTCAGTATAAAGTACGAGCCCAGCCGATTGCCTTATGGAGACGGCCACAGCCATGACTGCTCTTAGACAGCTTGGGAGGGCTCTTGCGACAGGGTCAAGAAGAGCAGAAAAATAAGCACACAGCTGTTGCTTACCTCCAAAGGCCTGTGTTAAGACAGAAAGTGCACAGCCAGCCATCTCATGTACGTACAGCACGAACAGCTTTGCATAGTCAGGCGTGCCAAGCACAGGCGCAGCGCAAAGTGCAACATTTAATTGCTCAAAAGACTGCTGATATTCAGGCGTCCAAGGCAAGGGTTCATGCACATCTTTTGTGGTTAATGCAAGTAGGGGGTTTGTTAGTAACAAGTAGTTGGGGATCCATTGGCAACAATAGGAAGTAATGCCAATAAAAGCGTGCACATCCATTTGAGTTTTAGGAATAGGCATTTTAACAATGGTACTGGTGCGCTCAGGGGTCAATCTCCTACCCTTCCTTGGACTGTAGGTGATCTAAGTAGGTGACCTCCTATTGACAAATTGAAATTTGGAAAGGAACACTTTCTCTCCGTGGTGTGCCAAATGCAACAACAATTTAACCATACTGTCTTCGCAGCCCTGTTCAGTGTCGGAAGAGATGAGAAGGTCATCTACATATTAGAGCAATACATTACCTAAGGTAAGCGCGAGGGAGTCAAATTGGGCTTTTAAAGCTTGACTATATATACTAGGGCTCTCAGTATAGCCCTGAGGAGCTCGACAGAATCTAAAGCTTCTGCCAGCTAGTGTAAAAGTGAACAAGAACCTGCTATCTGGATCAATTGGAATACTAAAGAATGCATTTTTTAGATCAATGACAGAGAAGAATTTAGCAGTAGAAGGAATCATCGTTAAAAGGGCAGTAATGTCAGGGACTACCGGGAACTGAGGAACTACTATTTTATTAATTACAAGCAAGTCAATCACAAAACGATAAACATTGGGATGATCGTCGGAGGAGCCTGAAGCTGCCCTATTAAGAATGGGAAGAATAGGGCTATTACACACATTCGCAGTCGTCTCTTTGACAACCCCTGACTTAATCAAGTCTTGTATAATTTGCAACAAGGCTCGCTCCCCTGCTTGTGGTATCTTGAACTGACGAATATGAGGCAAAATGGTATTGTCTTTCATTTCAATGGAAACTGGGGGTATCTGCAATAGTCCTACATCCATGTCATCTGTGTACACCCCAATTCTGCAACATTATCTTGCGTGTGAACTTGTCTCCAAATATCAACCGGAACCAATAAGCCAAAGAACATCTCAATATCCACAAGAGTCATAACCATCGAAGATGCAGCCTCAGTCAATTCTTTATAATATGCTGTTGGTTTTTTTCTAGGATCAGGCAACTGAGTCTTAAAGGATAAAACTTCACTCCTTTTCCATGGAGTGTAAACCCACTGTTCTTGGAACCGGGCCTCTACCCGTGGTCTAGTAACAACATTATGCTGATCCAGAGGCTCTGGTATTTCAGGGTGGTATATGGGATGGACTTCCCTCATTGGAAACTGGGATACTGTCTTCGGGCTCTTCTCAAGCAGCCTACTTCGATAGGTGACCAGCGTCGCGACATTACCAAAAACCTCCCCAGGTGCCATATCAGCAGCATATACATGATCCATAATATCATAGATAATCTGGGATGCCACATCTTTGAAACACTGTTCCCACAGTCCAATGAAAGTAGCCGACATGTGCTTAAGGGCATGCTGCTGCACAAATGGCTCATAGTCTTTCATCACACTCCACACATCTTCCACACTGTAAATGGGGTTACGAGCGCACTAGGTGGCCTGATTGGCTACCACCTTTTTCTCTTCATCTCCCACATCCAATCATATCAATGTCCGCCTCAACGCTCCCTAGCTGTTGCCCAGCCTCCATTCCCTAGTCCACATACAGGCGTTCCACTACTCAATAACATCGGGGATGGAATAACAGGGTGGGAGTAGCAAAGAAGTGTTCAGCACAAATAGGGCCGCTCCCAGTCAGGTGTCCTAGGTGCTACAGTTTTTTACTTTGTGAGTGCAGGCATCTCACAAAAAGTGAAAGACTGGTCTCACACACCACCTGGTGTCATGCTTCATCATTGACTAGTCCTCGCCCTCTAGAAACTTGGTTTGGTAGAGGGCGGACATACACCTGACGACAGGGATGCACTTCTAAACTAAGTGGGGGCCCTTACATACAAAAAGTGAGTTGAAAGGCCATTATAGATGTCAAATTAATTTTAATGTGGCTGACATCTATATTGAATTTAAAATAAGTGATCGGTGTGTTGAGGATTCTATTGTCCCCCCACTGAAGTCAGTGTGGTCGACATGTTTCTGCCACTTGGCCCAGTAGGGTCTGTGGCATTCATCAGGACCTAAAGGAATAATGTCGGGCTCCACTCTTACCAGACTGTGGTGAGTGGGTTTCCACTGTGTGGGGTGATCAAGATCATACTCCACTATGGTGCGGCTTGTATCTATAGCCCTAGATTTGGGACAAGTTGCCCCATAGGAGGGTGAGTGCAGAGGACCCCTTTAGTCGACCGTGATCTGTGGTGGTTCCTCTACGTCGGCACCTACATAGGTACTCCTCCCCTCCTCGGTGATGGCGCTAAGTTGTTAAACTTTGCGCCATTGCAGGGGAAAACGTAAGGCTGCACCACATTCTTGTAAATATGGTGCAGCCTTGCGTTTCAGAAGTGGCGGAATGTATCGTTAAACCAAAGAGGCTAACGACACGCTCTGTCACTTCTATGTTACAGATCTCCCTGTGTGTGTGTAGCAGATAGAAGCCACATGAAAGCTTACTTCATTTTGGGCTTGAGGCTGAAAGAGAAATGAGCTGAGCAGGCATCTGCCTCGAGCTTGGCACAAGCCTTCTGTGGTCACCCACCTCTATTACGTAATGGCAATTAAGTGGACAAAGGCATAAGAACGATATATTTTTACCCTAAAAATATCTCCACGATTTACTGTCCACACCATGTAGACAGGGGCATAACTTGGTCATTAAGATTCAAATTTTCCGATAATCAGACTGGCATATAATGTTTAAACACATTATAGGACAAGTAGGGTGCATGAGATGGGCTTAAGGGGCATGGAAAAGGGTGAGGAATGTGGATTGGTAGGAGTAGTAAAAGAAACAACACAATATTTTGTTAAATATCAATATTTTTGAGAGTGTGTATGCATTTTTGTCTGTGTGTATATAAACATTCCTGGTGAAATCTGACAGACCTCTCACCATACCTAACAGAAAGCACCTGTACCCAACTATTTATTTAAAATTACATTTATTAGGGGGGTGTAACACCCCCAAACAACCCTCCTGAAGCTACCCCATGCATGTAAATGTGTCTTTGCACCCATTGCTGAGTTTGTTGATAGTAATCGTTGGTAGAGCCGCCTTGGTGGGCAAGTGAAAGTAATAAGCAGCTTAACAGTCGCTACATCTAAATAAAGAAATGCACGTTGCAGCAGCCTCTGTTGAAATTATTTTCAGTAACCATTACAGAGCAGCCCCAGAAACCAAAAGAAAGAAGAGGACCCAGTAATTCCCATGAAAAGGCTCCATTGTAATCCGATGATTTGTTTAGCAGCAGGAGGTACATTTCCTTAGAATGTAAATAATGACTTGTAAAACAGTGTGTACTCCTGTTGTTACTTAAAAAATGGTGCCACTTAACCGTCAAAGTGGTCAGGATGTCACACTGACACTATGATGTGTGTGACTTCCAGCATTTTTTAAAACTTTAAAGCTCACAATGTTGATGCTTTCGAAACAAAGGTAGGCACTCGCCAGTATCAGGAGCATTGATGCTAGTGGTCAGTCCCAGTCTTTGATATCTTTGCAGCTTCCAATATAAACCTTTACTTTTACGTAATAGGTATGCACGGTTTGCTTTCTCAGTCACTTCCTCACCGCTTTGAATTTTTGGAGACTCTAGTATGAAATCTTTTTTCCTGCTTTATTCATACAGCACTTTCAAAGAATCTACATGTTCCACAATCCTGAATTCTCAATCAGAAAACATTTAAATAAAAGAAATAAAGCCAGCACGTTAAATAGGAGTGGCCCCAAATCAACGCTCTCTTTTCTTGCTACTTGCAAGTTAAATTACTTTTGATATAAAATTATAATATGGGCATTTATAATGCTACTGCAGGGTGCTTACAGTTACTGTAGCGCTTATCTATGTTCTGTAGTGTTTGGCTTTCATTTTGTTTCGATACTTTGGGGCAGATTTATGAGCCCCTTGCGCCACTTTTGCGTCACTTTTCCCATGTTAAAAGTGACGCAAAAGTGGCGCAAGGGGCTCATAAATCTGCCCCATTGTATTGTCTTAGCAGAAGGGTATGTATGGAGTTGGCTCCAGCATTGTAGTTCTTCATTTGTTCGATATACTTTGCAGGCAGGGATGTTAAAAGGTTGTGTTTAACCCGTAGTTACTTGTTTGTATCCCTTTGTTCCAGAGGCAGCTCTATTTAAGCTGTTAATGTGTTTCTTTATTCTATGGCAGGACCGGAGGCTCAGCTTATGCTTCTCAATTTCTTTACTACTCCAAACAGCAGCCAATGAGAACACAGTAAAGTAGAAAAAACATATAAACATACTACATATCCCATGAGGCTTTGAACCACGCCTCCAAAATCAACCAATGAACAGAGTCCAAAGTATACAAATTAGCAAGGCACCATCCTGACTGCCTCTTTCTTTGCTGCTCCACAGTCAAGATAAGTGCCTTGTTAATTTGTTCAAATTACTTTGGTGTTCTTTCTGTTATGCGTTAATTCATGCTTATTGATTGTATTGCTATTTTGCTGGGGTTTTTAGGTCTCGCCTGAGACAGCGCTTTAGCGCTGCTCTCGCGAGAGCTTTTGTAAAAGGGGGATCTGGAAGTGCAAACTAGTGCTTTTCAGGCCTCCAAATACAGTGCATGTGCGCCAGGGGCGCGCACCATTTGGCAGCCTGAAAGCACTAGTTTGCACTTTGAAATCCCTTGTTTACAAAAGCTCATTTCGCGGCCGCTTTGATGAGAACATCAAAGCGGCCGGAAAGTGCTCACCATTTGCCACCCCCTCCCTTATCCCACTTCCCTCACAATGGCGACAGCTTGTTAGAGTTTCCTTCCTATTTAAACCTGCAGACTACTAAAAGAAAATAATTCCTTTTTTTACTGTTGGATGAAGCCAGATTTACAAGAGCGATAGTTCATTGCTGTTTAACCAGGTAAGGAAAATTTTCGGTGAATGTACTTTATATGGCATTTGTATTATTATAAAAAATCCCACTTTGCATCACTATTTTCATATGTACTATCTCTCGTGATACTGCATAAACACGCAGCAATTATATGTACAAACTTTGCTTTTTCAATGCCTCTGCCTAACTTTCCTTCTTGCTAGGACTTTCTAACTGATTTATTTGTGGCCGCAAGGTGTTTGCCGTTCCTACCTTCACAATTTTTAAACTAACAAATGCAATAAAGCTGTTAAAAATGTTACACTGTGGGATTTTTAAAAATTAAATGCTAGTAAGCACTGTTTAAAACTTGTTGGTGTAGCCCACTGCTCCCCCGCTCAGACACTTTGCTGCAGCGGCTCCCGCTTACTATGCTAATTGTTCTATGGAGCCTGTACTTGTCCCTGCCACTCGCCTGTATGTTATCCTTCTCCCTCACTGCCTCATAATTGTTGCTCCATACAAACACGTTTCTTGGCGTCCGCAACGTGTCTGCGTCCTCCCTGAGCACCTTACAAACACTTACCTGCAGTGGCTCATGCTTACTACAGTTATTGTCTGCTGAAGCCTCTATTCGTCCATGACGCTTGCCAGCATTTTATTATCCTCCTTAACCGTCTCACCACTGAGACAGCAGCGCTACATTCTAAGATATCACAACTAATGTGCAAGAACTAACAAAGCAAGGCTTTCACTCGTGCTATCTTATATAAATGTACTGCTTAAATGGACAAAGTTTGTTATGCTGTCTTAGTCACAGCTTATACCTTTATTTTAGCCCGTTTTTAAAATTATATTTTATCATGCTGTTGTTTTAAAGGCAATCGCGTTATATCAATAAATTATGTTAATATACTGCCATATGTTTTAGCCTTAATATACACACAGTGCTCTGCAAAGACACAGATAGCACCGCTATCCCTCCAAATACCACAACTAATGTACAAAAACTGAGACAGCAGCGCTATCTCTCAAACATTACAGCCCCTGTTAATAGTATGCCTTCCAGACAGAAACACACTGTACCTCCTACTCACACATACACATAGTTGTAATCAACAGTACAATTTATTTTTGGCCATAGCTGGTGCCAGCATTTTATCCTTCTTCTTAATCGTCTCACCACTAAGACAGCAACGCGATGTTTTCAGATACCACAACTAATGTGCAAAGACTAACACAGCAGAGCTATCACTCCTGATACTACAAAATACACATAAAATACTTTACAAGTATAAAGACAGCAGCACTATCCCTAAAAATAAAACACCTGATGTGCGATAACTAAAACAGCAGCGCTATCACTCGTGCTATTTTATATATACGTAGTGCTTACATGAATAATGTTTGTTTTTTTGTCGTAGCCACAGCTTGGACTTTCTTTTTGGCTGTTTTTACAATTGTATTTAATTGTGCTGTGTTGTTTTAAGCCAATCACGTTATATTAATAAGTACTTACACAGCGCGGCGCGCACCACGCATTGTACAGTAAAATAAGATCTCTTATTTATAACACACACGTTTAATCTGCAGGCTCAGGGCTGCTATGCCCCCTCACCCTTAAGGTCAGGTTTACATCGCCACAATTTAAGATCTAATTTTAAAATCACGAGTGCCAGCTACTGCAAAGCACCTATGGGCCTCTCATTTCCCTAGGTATGCTGCTGCAGTCTACCACAAGCGCTGTGTAAAGGATTAATATAGCAGTGCTATCACTCAAAATACCATGCTATTCTCACACGCATAGTAATGTATAACTAAGCACAAAGATAGCAGCACTATCTTTTTAAATGACAAGTAATGTACATGGACTGAAACAGCAGCGCTATTCATCCAAAGTTACAGCCCATGCTAATAGTACTCCTTCTTGGGAAAAACACACAGTGCCATAGTACTGTTTAGTAAACGTTATCTTAACACACGGGTCAGTGCGTCACTGTTTTACCAGGAAGGGCGCAGCTCGCTCTAAGACACAGCTCTCTCTCTGCTCTCGGCACTCTGGCCCTGCGCGAAGAAGGGGGGTAGCGTTATTGCTTAAAAACCCCTTGTCTGTTCTCACAATTATGGTAACTTACTTTACACAGCGCGCAGCACACCACGCATTGCAAATAAAATACCATCTCTTATACTTTATAACACAAGCACATTTAATCTACAGGCACAAGTTTGCTCTGTCTCGTCATCCTTAAGGTCAGGTTTACATCTGCACCATCTACTGCACAATCCACTAAGAGAGCAGCAGATGTTTTCAGATAACACAACTAATATGCAAGGATTAACACAGTAGGGCTAACACTCGTGCTACCTCAAAATACACATAAAGTACTTTAAAAGTATAAAGACAGCAGCAGTATCCCTCAAAGTAACACAACTAATGTGTGAAGCCTGAGAAAGCAGCGCTATCACTCGTGCTATCTTATATATACGTAGTACTCAAATAAACAATGTTTTGTTGTCTTAGCCACAGCTTGTACTTTCCTTTGGGCTGTTATTAAAATGGAACTTTTTCCTACTGTGTTGTTTTTAAGACAATCCATTATATTAATAATTAATTGTAAGATACTGCAAAATGTTTGAGCCTCAATACACGCACAGTGCTCTCCAAAGACACACACAGCAGTGGTATCCTTACAAATACCAAATTTGATATACGAGCACTGAGACAGCGAATATCTCTCCAAGGTTACAGCCCGTGCTAATAGTATGCTTCCTAAGAACAAGCATTTGCAATGCAATAGGTCTCGCAGTTACACGAGTTAAAGCTATTGGCATTGTAAATGACAATGCCAATAGGCATTGTTATTTGCAATGTCAATAGCTCAAACTCGCGTAAATGCGAGACCTAATGCATTGCAAATGCTTGTTGTTTTTGATGCTTAGGATCGCGCTGCATTTCGCGCGCATCTCCCTAGTACTGTCAGGCTCCCACAGTGTGTGTTGCGTTGTGCGGGTCTTAGGATTCCTGTTTACATCGTAAATATCTTCACCCGCTTTTGATTCCTAGATTCCTTCTCCCGATTCACGCTCACTCAACACCCGATGCCCGCTCGACTAGCGCTTTGCTCCGGGCAGGGTCTGGGCCCTCCCCCTCCTCTCAGGGAGCGAGGGGTATGTTGCGAGCCTGCCCGGGCTGCGGCTTATGTCTCGGGAGCCTGCACGCGACAGCGTTCGCGTTCACAGGCTCCAGATCACCACGCTGGAGGAAGCCTTGCCCCGGGCTGAATAATTGTGGGCTGGCACCACGCAGTTTTTGCTGGTACCGGGCCCTCCAGGGAACCACTTATCATAGTGCTGGCTCAGCTCTGACCTACTCAAGGCTCTGAATAACTGCTTTGCAGTAATGTATGGTGAGCCCTGCACCTAATAGGCAGGCAGGGTTCTACGCTCCATTAGTCCTAACTGCAGGAGTCCTTTTGGTACCTATTTGGCCCTCTCTGCGCCAGCACTTGGCTCCCGACCGACACCTTTTCTCAGCTGAGAGTTAGGGTTGGACAAAATTGTGATTCTTCTCTGAAGATTGGTGATTTGAATATTGCTATATTCCCAATGATTTCGGACTCTGAGGTCCTCGAGGATGAACTGGCTGCCTATGGTCCCATGGAGGACGAGGATTATTATTTTGATGATAATTTAGAGACTATGATTGACAAATCTCTAGATAAGAAATTAGATAAAGCTCTCTCATCAGCCTTACTTCCTATCTCTCAACGCCTTGACAAATTAATGGGTTCCACCCCTCCCCCACATCCAGATACTCCCAATCCTTCTACGCTCCTACGCTCCCTCCCCCCGAACCTCCTGGCCTCCCCTGGCCTCACGTGCAGATTTATTCTAAGCTCCACAAAGCTAAGGCGCAAACGGATGAGCAGGTCCTGATTGATCTCCAGCCCGATCCTTCACCCTCTGTCCCTGTTTCCGTTACAGATACTGACACTGATTCAGACACCTCCCAAGAGTCACACCATCGTAAGCGCGCCAAGAAGCGCAAGCATTCCCTTTCCCCCGCCCAACCCTCTCCCTTCACTTTCGATCCCTCTGCCATTGTCCACCCCCAATCCTCTGACTGGGCTCCCGCTCCAGCTTAGGCAGACTATATGCAGCATAACCTGCGCAAGAGTTTCTATAAAGAGGTTCGGGCCCGCCCTGACCTGGCCAATAAACCTGCTCTTACCCCCGAAATTGATTCCTCTATGCAGACTTTACTCAAAAAATACAAAAAGAACCTGAAGAAAGGCATTGATCGAGCCCTTAGGGCATGTCAAGATAACCTCTTAGATGTCTCCGGCCCCTTGGCCAGTCTTGGAATTGGCGCTGGATGCGCAGGAAACTGGAGCGGCTATCCACCCTGAAGTACTGGCAGGTTGGACTCATCGTGCGATCTGCCTGCTTGGCAATGCTAACTGCACCTCATCTTCTGAGAGGAGGAAGTCAGTCCTCCTGAGAATAGACCCCCAACTGGTAGAGCTCGCCTCGGTGGAGCCTGGCCCTTTGGCTGAAGGGCAATTATTCGGGGAGATGTTTGTCAAGGACATTGCAAAATTTGTCAATACGTTTACCTCCCTCGATAAATCCCAATCTTCCCTTAAGAGGGTGTTCCATCCCCTCTCTGGCAGGGCCGGTCGTGGCAGAGGACGCTCGGCCGGCTGCTTCACCCCACAAGGTCCTCAACGTGGATTCACTCCCAGACACCGGGGCTACACACAGGAGCCGGATCAAGCCGGCTTTTATTTCCTGAGCAATTAGCGCAAGCTCACCTCAGACGCGTGGGTTTTACACACAGGGTTACCGGATAGAGTTGGTCAATGTGCCTGTTCAGGTGGCTCCTCCTCCCCCTCTCCGCTTTTCCCTACAAGAGCAAACGTTTATAGATTCAGAGCTTCAGGAACTTCTAACCAAGCAGGCCATTGCTGCGGAACCCTTCGTGGCGGAAGGTTTTTGCAGCAATGTCTTCTTGGTGCAAAAGAAAGGAGGAGGTCAAAGATTGGTGTTAAACCTCAGAGAATTCAATCCCTTTGTGGTCTGCAGACATTTCAAAATGGAGGGGATTCACCTGTTGAGGGACCTGTTATTGGAAAACGACTGGATGGTCCGACTGGACCTAAAAGATGCTTATCTCACGGTTCCCATTTGCCCCTCCCATCAGAAGTTTCTCCAATTCCAATGGAAAGAGCAATGGTTCCGGTATCTGTCTCTTCCCTTTGGCCTATCCTCGGCTGCTTGGGTCTTTCCCAGACTCATGAAACCAGTGGTCAATCGGATCAGAGAAAGGGGGGTTCGCATGATCGTCTATCTAGACGATATGCTCCTTCTAGCACAAGATCCTGCTCTCCTCCTCACACATTTACAATGGACAATGTCTCTTTTGCAAGATCTAGGGTTTGTTATAAATCTAAAAAAGTCTATGACATCCCCGTCCCAACTGATGGACTTTCTGGACTTTCAGATCAACTCGGTGTCAGAGCAATTGCTTCTTCCTCCTTCCAAAATAAAATAAATCAAGAGGGAAATTTGCTCGACACTGTCCAAACACATGATTTCCTTACGCTCCCTAGCGAGGATTGTGGGTCTTCTGGCGTCGTCAATCCAGTCCATCTTTCTGGGTCCTCTGCATTACAGAGCATTGCAACGCCTGAAGATTCATTTTCTACAGAAACGGTTCTCTTACGATCATCTCATTGCGTTATCACCAGACGCTCCAGAGGAGCTCCAATGGTGGCTAGACCAAATGGAAGCATGGAATGGCAAGGCCATTTTCGGAGCATCTCCCGATATTATCATAGAATCAGACGCCAGACGCTGGGTCTGGGGCGCAAGATGTGGAGAGTTCACAACAGGCGGATGATGGTCAGTGGAAGAGTTAAAACTATACATAAATTGTCTGGAGTTGTTAGTCAGCTCGTTTACCATACGATCGATCTCACCTCTGATGAGCAATTGTTGCATCCTTCTCAGGATGGACAATGTGTCAGCAGTGCGGTATATAAATCACCTGGGCAGGACGAAGTCTCACCTCCTCGCCAACATTGCGAGAGAGTTTTGGCACTTCTGCCACTCCCAGAAGATCAGAGTAGTTGCGGAATATATCCCAGGCAAGAGCAATCTGGTCACGGATTGGAACTCCAGGTTCCTCAGGGACTTCAGCAACTGGAGGTTGCACCCTTCAGTTCTCTTGCAGATAACGACTGTTCGAGGCCCATGTCAGATAGACCTCTTTGCTTCCCGTCTCAACTCTCAGCTTCCCCGTTTCTACAGCTGGACACCGGACCCGATGGCGCTGGGCACGGATGCCTTCCTACATCATTGGGGTCCTCAGAGGAATTACGCCTTTCCTCCGTTTGCCTTAATTCCCAGAGTAGCTGCTCAGAGCAGGCGTCAAGGAGCCTCGGTGATCCTAGTCACACCATTGTGGAAAACACAGTCGTGGTTTCCAACGCTTCTAGAGCTGTGGGTGGATCTTCTGTTTCAGTTACCCTCTTTCCCTATGATTCTGGACTCCCCGAATCCTCTGGTCCTTCTGAACCAGTTTCCTCTTATGGTCTGGACGTTCTCCGGCGACATTACCGCATTGAGGGCCTTTCATAGGCGGCTGCCAATTTTATACAACAGGCTTGGGCTCCATCCACCCGCAAATGATATTCTGCATCATGGAAACGATGGGTGGGTTGGTGCCTTCAACGACAGGGATCTGATTTAAAAGAGGTTCTTAATTTTTTTGTCAGAATGTGCAAATCAGGGTTTGTCCTATAGGACGGTGAATAATTTCAGATCGGCGCTCTCGGCGGGGCATGATCAAATTGATGGGAAACCTGTTGGCGGTCATCCGTTAGTTTGAAAACTTTTGAAAGGTATTAGAGTGTCTCGACCTCCTAACCCCAGGTGTACTACTTTATGGGATGTATCCAAGGTTCTGAGTCTGTTAGAAGCATGGCCTGACAATAAAAATTTGTCATTAAAACAGTTATCCGCAAAACTCACTATGTTGTTGTGCCTCATTTTATGTCACAGAGTGTCTGATATTCATGCTCTTGATTTGGCTGGCAGAATTATTTCTCTCAAAGGTGTTTATTTTGTCATCTCCAGGAGGACGAAAACGATTACACGTTCAGTTGAGTATCCTGCCTTTCCTCATAATGAAAATGTATGTGCTTTAAGATGTTTAAAAATGTATGAGGAACGTACTTTGAGGGCCGACCCTTTAGGGCCTTTGCTTTTAGCTATTCAGAAACCCATCAAACCTATTTCTGCGGCCACGTTGGCCCGGTGGGTTAGATGGGTTATGGCGGAAGCCGGTATTGCTGTTGCTGTGTTTGGTGCACATTCTGCGAGGGGCGCTATGGCGTCTAAAGCTTTAATTATGGGCTAGAAGACATTCTAAAAGCTGCAGACTGGTCTTCATATTCAAGGTTTAAAGTGTTTTACTAAAAGCCTATACCTCATGTTTCATCTGTTGTTGTTGGTCAGCTTTGAACCGGCATAATCTGAGCCTCCGGTCCTGCCATAGAATACAAAATCTTCCAGCATTCGCAACAAGAATTTTTGATTCTATTATGGACATGGAGGCGAGGATTATCCCACCCATTGGGACAGGTAAGATTACAACTGTCAAGTTGGTTTATTATGCATAAACTGTATGTTTTCCCTCCCTCTTACTTTAGGGTTTTGTGTGCTCTGTGCTCAAACTTGTTTCTTATTTCAGGAGCGGATTCGAAGCAGATTTGATTCTGTGCTGCAGCAGGACTAGGAGGTCTTCGCCTTGGATGTCGGTTTCCTGTTGGAACCTTGTTGGAGTTGCTCTCCGTTGAGAGACAGGACTGTTATTTATCTGTTTAACTTTGGACTTTTCAGCTGCGTTTTACAAAGAAAGAGGCAGTCAGGATGGTGCCTTGCTAATTTGTATACTTTGGAATCTGTTCATTGGTTGATATTGGAGGCGTGGTTCAAAGCCTCATGGGATATGTAGTATGTTTATATGTTTTTTCTACTTTACTGTGTTCTCATTGGCTGCTGTTTGGAGTAATAAAGAAATTGAGAAGCATAATCCTCGCCTCCGTGTGCTTATTAGAATCAAAAATTCTTGTTGCGAATGCTGGCAAATTTCGTATTTACTGGCTGCGGTGTTGAGGAAGCCTTTTCGGTGAAGCGGTTTGTTCATTTATTAATTTGTAGCATGTTTATCCTAAATAAAGTGGGGCAATCCTAGGAGTTTTCAACAGGTTTTATTCAGAGGCATGTTTTGGCTTTTATAAAGTTTTTTTTTCCTAACGCAAACATTTGTATGCTACCTCATGAGGTGAATAATTTGATTAATGTATGCCAGTGGTTCTTAATCTTTGGCCCGAGGACCCCTGGGGGTCCGCGTGACCAACTCAGGAGATCCGCTTCTATTTAACAAAATAATAATATATATTCAAATTAATACATTAAATTAATGAAGTACATACAATTGAAGAAGAAAAATTGGAAATGTTAAAACTTTTTCTATATTTGATAGTGAATTTAACAAATTCATTTAATATTTGGGCATTTGTTTGGTCTATACATGTTTTTGTATATCTGTTTGTATTATATTGAAGTTCAAATCATAGAAATTGTTTAGGTTGGGAATCCCCAACTTCCAATAGTGAGTCAGTGGAGGTTCCCAGATTCAAGTAATGGTTCACCTGGGGTCGGCTGAATTTAAAAGGTTAAGAACCTCTGATGTATGCAATTGTTTATGTTTTTGGGAGCAGAGAAAATAAGCTGTATTTTATGTCTTTATTATATTTGTGATTATCCTATACAAGTATAGTACACAAAGGTATGGGTACAGCTCCACGGGAGCTTACATAATTGGCTTTTCTCCATCATGGAAATAAGACTGCAGCAGTAATATGTGTCAAGCGTAAGCACATTTTTGGGATCTCACGGTCACAAACTTCATATGTAAAGCACTCTCCTCTTCTTTTAAAAACATGGCCACTGATAGCGGCAACTCTGTACCAAATGCCATATCCAATTTTAATACCAGCATTTCCAGGATTGCTGAGTGATCCTGGCGGGAACTACACATAGTCTAGTGTTGGTGTCCGGGATTATGTCAGGGCATTTGCAGAAATGCCAGACCTTTCAGGCTCCGCTTCCAGGTATATCATAGCAACATGGACACAAGGAACAACTAAAGCTGATAAGTCAGCTTGGAATGTCTGATGTAGCTGGTGTGTGGAGAGGCACATTGGTCCCATTCTTTCAGATGTCATAAGTGTTCTAAATGTCTTAGGGCCTGATTATGAGTTTTGCGGTGATGGAGAAGGGCAGCACGCCACCACCCCGCTCCCGCTCCGGCAAAATCAACCGCCGGCCGCTCGCAGATCATGAGTTTCCCCGTAGTTTGGCAGGTGGTCCTTTGGCGTTCCCACTGCGGTGCCTTTCAAAAAGGCACTGCAATGGAAACATCAAAGCCCATTCCTGAATGGCATTGACAGTGAAGTCCATGCAGTGCAGGAAAGGGGGGTGCATGCACACAGAGGGACACAACATGTGCCCCCCTTGCATGCATCCCATGGGCCTGAGGCACCAGGGGACCCTGTAGGGCCTTCTTTGTTTCCTCATCACCACCCTTTCCAATGCGGTCTCACCGCCATTCTTAGGGTTGCAGTGAGGAAACTTGTAATATGCTTGACAGCGCAGCAACGGTACCACCAAGCATACTGCATCCTCAAGACCACCGCGCCAGGGATCGCGGATCCCTGGTGGCTACAGCAGTCAGCTCACAGTTTGACCCCGTACTTGTAATACGGTGGTCGGATGATTCACTGACAAAATATCGAAGTTAAAAATAAATAAGTAAAAAATATCGATGTAAAAATATAGAATGCAAAAATATCGACTCCCTATACTTAAACAGGTAAGTACAAAAATATTGAAAAAAATTGATGTAAAAAATATAGTTGTACAAAATATCAAATTTTATATATATATATATATATCTATAATAAAAAAAATATATATTACATATGTTAAATAATAAAATAAATATATAAAATAAAGTAAATTTAATATAAATTAAAATAATATAATGAATAAACTTAATTAAAACAAGTAAGAGGAGGCTTTATCAACCCAACAAGAACTTACCGAAGCGACCATTTCGCAAATAGGAGCCAACATAAGTCCTTTAAAGCCAAAGTCCACTTTAATGCCAAACATGCCAAAGGACGTTATTGATATCTTTCATGAGGTCATAGTGGAAGATCTAAAAAAATTGCACTACAAAATCAAACACAGGAGAAGATACAAGAGTGAACAGGAAAAATAATATGCTGCGTTAATTAAGCGATTGAGCAATGACCATCAAATTATTGTCACTACATCTGACAAAGGGGGCAATATTGTCATTTGGCCTCAAAAAGAATATATCGCAGAGGCGCAGAAACAGTTAAGCAATCCTTTATGTTATGAAAAATCCACTCTCAGAGAGTACAATGCTGCTAAAGTTTACCTCAAAAAAATACTCTTCAAATGGAAAAGAGAAGGGATGATTTCCACGGAGGAATTTCAGTTTTTACATGTAGAAAATCCTGTCTTACCCAGGTTGTATCTAATACCTAAAGTGCATAAAAAGATATTACCGGTCCCTGGGCGGCCCATTATATCGGCCATACAGGGCGTTGCAGAACATATCACTCAGTACATCGATTACTTTTTACAGGATCTAGTAACAAGTTTGCCAACTTACATTAAAGACACCGGAGATTTTTTTTAAAAAGATCAAGAACATTCCTTGGACTGAAGATTCGATATTCATTACTTTGGATATCGAATCCCTTTATACCAGTATTGAACATCATACTGGATTAAAAGCATTGGAACATTTTTTAAGTACTAGACCGTTACAATGTTATAGCCATAACAAAATGATGATGGAACTAGTATCCTGGTGTCTTAGCAACAATTATTTCCTGTTTGTCAAGGATATATACTTATAGAAGAGGGGTGTCGCGATGGGGGCCTGCTTCTCTCCCAGCTACGTGTGTCTCCACGTGGGTTGGTGAAAGGAGCTGGTCCTCAAGCGCACACACAATTCTGTTTTTACTGATCATGTTCTAACATGGATGCGTTATATCGATGACGTTTTTATTATATGGAGGGGGGATGAGTTAAGTGCAATTGAATTTGTCAAAGAGATTAATATCAATCACGAGAATTTAAAATGTACATCCAATATAAATAGACAACAAGTTGACTTTTTAGATGTCAACATCTTTATACGTGAAGGACAAATAGCAACCACCCTTCACAGGAAAAGCACTGCTGGCAATTCTATTTCACATGCCAGCAGTGCTCATCCCAAACACGTCATTAACAATATCCCGTATGGTGAGCTATTAAGGCTCAAACGCATCTGCAGTACAGAAGAGGATCTAGCGTCCTGTACCACATTGGCACTCGATAGATTCAAACAAAGAGGTTATAAAGATGCCATTTTAAATCAGGCAGTTAAGAAAATGCAGGCCAAGCCCAGAGATCTATTGTTAAGAAATGATGCAACAACAAATGCCATGTCCAATTTTAATACCAGCATTTCAAGGATTGCTGAGTGATCCTGGCGGGCACTACACATAGTCTAGTGTTGGTGTCCGGGATTATGTCAGGGCATTTGCAGAAATACCAGACCTTTCAGGCTCCGCTTCCAGGTATATCATAGCAACATGGACACAAGGAACAACTAAAGCTGATAAGTCAGCTTGGGATGTCTGATGCAACTGGTGTGTGGAGAGGAACATTGGTCCCATTCTTTCAGATGTCATAAGTGTTCTAAATATCTTAGGGCCTGATTATGAGTTTTGCGGTGCTGGAGAAGGGCAGCACGCCACCACCCCGCTCCCGCACCGGCAAAATCAACCGCCGGCCGCTCGCAGATCATGAGTTTCCTCGTAGTCTGGCAGGTGGTCCTTTGGCGTTCCCACTGCGGTGCCTTTCAAAAAGGTACTGCAATGGAAACGTCAAAGCCCATTCCTGAATGGCATTGACAGTGAAGTCCATGCAGTGCAGAAAAGGGGGGTTCATGCACACAGGGGGGCACAACATGTGCCCCCCTTGCATGCATCCCAGGGGCCTGAGGCACTAGGGGACCCTGTATGGTCTTCTTTTTTTCCTCACCACCACCCTTTCCAATGCCGTCTCACCGGCATTGTTAGGGTTGCAGTGAGGAAACTTGTAATATGCTTGACAGCGCAGCAATGGTACCACCAAGCATACTGCAGCCTCAAGACCGCTGCGCCAGGGATCGCGGATGAGCTCACAGTTTGACGACTGAACTTGTAATACGGTGGTCGGATGATTCACTGACAAAATATCGAAGTTAAAAATAAATAAGTAAAAAATATCGATGTAAAAATATAGAATGCAAAAATATCGACTCCTTATACTTAAACAGGTAAGTACAAAAATATTGAAAAAAATCGATGTAAAAAAAATAGTTGAACAAAATATCAAATTTTATATATATATAAAAAATACAAAAATAAATATTACATATGTTAAATAATAAAATAAATATATAAAATAAAGTAAATTTAATATAAATTAAAATAATTTAATAAATAAACTTAATTAAAAAAAGTAAGAGGAGGCTTTATCAACCCAACAAGAACTTACCGAAGCGACCATTTCGCAAATAGGAGCCAACATAAGTCCTTTTAAGCCAAAGTCCACTTTTATGCCAAACATGCCACAGGGCGCTATTGATATCTTTAATGAGGTCATAGTGGAAGATCTCAAAAATTGCACTACAAAATCAAACACAGGTGAAGATACAAGAGTGAACAGGAAAAAGATTATGCTGCGTTAATTACGCGATTGAGCAATGACCATCAAATTATTGTCACTACATCTGACAAAGGGGGCAATATTGTCATTTGGCCTCAAAAAGAATATATCGCAGAGGTGCAGAAACAGTTAAGCAATCCTTTGTGTTATGAAAAATCCACTCTCAGGGAGTAAAATGCTGCTAAAGATTACCTCAAAAAAATACTCTTCAAATGGAAAAGAGAAGGGATGATTTCCACGGAGGAATTCCAGTTTTTACATGTAGAAAATCCTGTCTTACCCAGGTTGTATCTCATACCTAAAGTGCATAAAAAGATATTACCGGTCCCTGGGCGGCCCATTTTATCGGCCATACAGGGCATTGCAGAACATATCACTCAGTACATCGATTACTTTCTACAGGATCTAGTAACAAGTTTGCCAACTTACATTAAAGACACCAGAGATTTTTTTTAAAAAGATCAAGAACATTCCTTGGACTGAAGATTCGATATTCATTACATTGGATATCGAATCCCTTTATACCAATATTGAACATCATACTGGATTAAAAGCATTGGAACATTTTTTAAGTGCTAGACCGTTACAATGTTATAGCCATAACAAAATGATGATGGAACTAGTATCCTGGTGTCTTAGCAACAATTATTTTCTGTTTGGCAAGGATATATACTTACAGAAGAGGGGTGTCGCGATGGGGGCCTGCTTCTCTCCCAGCTACGCGTGTCTCCACGTGGGTTGGTGGGAGGAGCAGGTCCTCAAGCGCACACACAATTCTGTTTTTACTGATCATGTTCTAACATGGATGCGATATATCGATGACGTTTTTATTATATGGAGGGGGGATGAGTTAAGTGCAATTGAATTTGTCAAAGAGATTAATATCAATCACGAGAATGTAAATGTACATCCAATATAAATAGACAACAAGTTGACTTTTTAGATGTCAACATCTTTATACGTGAAGGACAAATAGCAACCACCCTCCACAGGAAAAGCACTGCTGGCAATTCTATTTTACATGCCAGCAGTGCTCATCCCAAACACGTCATTAACAATATCCCGTATGGTGAGCTATTAAGGCTCAAACGCATCGGCAGTACAGAAGAGGATCTAGCGTCCTGTACCACATTGGCACTCGATAGATTCAAACAGAGAGGTTATAAAGATGCCATTTTAAATCAGGCAGTTAAGAAAATGCAGGCCAAGCCCAGAGATCTACTGTTAAGAAATGATGCAACAACAATACATGATATAGATTCAATAGCCAAGGATACAGATACTGCTCCCAGGTTTGTCACAATGTATAATTGTCAAGAAAGGAAGATTAGGTCCATTATTACACAAAGCTGGCCTATACTTTTAACTGATGGGGTTTTAGCTCCCTGACTCCCCAGTGCTCCGACTATTACCTACAGAAAAGGACCCTCAATGAGAGCTCAAATTACTAAAAGTATTCCAGAATTGAGCAAAAACTCCATGTAGTTGCAGCCCCGGCCGGGGTTTGTCAAATGTTCCAGCTGCAGGGCTTGCAAGTTTGGAACAAATACCACACAATATGCCACCCCTTTCTGTCCAGACATGGTAAAAATCAAGGGGACCTACAATTACAAAACTGAATATGCAGTTTATGTTCTGACATGCACCTGCAGGTTAAGGTATGTTGGTAGCACCAAGCTGCAGGTGCATGTCAGAATCCTCCAGCATCTTCGAGCAATCGTGAACAACGACAGCTCTTATCCAGTTGCCAGACATTTTAAGTCAGTTCATAGTCCGATTTGTATAGTCCGATTTGTAATGCGCATGGCTGCCCCAAGGCATCTGGGGCCTCATCTATTAACAAATCGAACACCTCCGCATGATGTTTCACGAGGCACCGACAGTTCAAACTAAGGAACTTGTACTCCGCAGCCTCTGGGGGGAATGGTACCCTAACCACCCCTGGCAGCTGAAATGAGCAAGACTTACACTTGAAGGAGTCAACCTGGTGCTCCCAGCGAGAAGCTCAGCACCTGGCTTCCAGCCCCAAAAGTTCCTCACGCGAATAGCTAATAAAATCGGTGGGAACACGGGCAGGGTGCCTGGCGACCGGCGACTGTCGTGTGCGGACGGGCGCAGATGGGCTTGCCTTAGGCGCGCGTTCGGCACGCCTGTGGCGTGCCCCCTGCACACGTCCGCTGCGCGGCCGCAGTAACACCAGCATTTAACGTCGCTTGAACAGCAACTAGCCCGCCAACCCTCACTCCCACCAAGATGGCGCCTGTCCTCCTCCCAGCCCCTCCTGCCTCAGCAGCCGTCAGCGGACCTCGCTACCCCCCGTGAATGACTCAATGCGGCGGAAAATAAGGTGATGTAGAGTTTATTATATTAAAAAACGGCCTCACACAATACTTTAAAAACAGCCTCACAAGTATACTGAATTTTAAATTAAGGGCGAAAAATTAACATACAGGCCCAACACGCAACGCAACACGCAGCACGCTACCCGATTCTGTCTCCCGGCTCAAGCCTCAGGAGCTCACAATAATGATCTGCAATGCAATGTCTTAGGAACTTTGTAATAGCGGCAATTCCAAAACTACACAGAGGAGGAGACAGGGACAAGATACTGATAAGGTTGGAATCAAAAATAATTTTAGAATTGGATAGCAAATTCCCCAATGGGTTAAATACTACGGAAGATTTGTATCATTTTTTATAATTGGTTATTTTTCTGTATTAATACACAAGAGTGTAATCTCCTGCATTATTCATTTAGGCTGCTTCCCTGCAGCACCGTTGTTTTGAACTTTTTTGATATTTAATAGATATTATTGTCACCTTTTTGGGATTTTCCTATATTTACGTGGATGGTACATTATACTTACACATTCTATAAGACGTTTCACAGAAGATGGTTCTGTCATTCTGTAGATAATATATTCCATGTTGGTGTCAGTATAGAGAATAAGAACTTTCAATTTAAAGACAATAGAGAATCAATCAACATTTAAGCTGTACATTGATCATTGTTTACTGTTATGAGAGACAATATTGGCTTTCAATATGAGGTTGATTCATTGTTTGCGTTATTTGCACATATTCAATGTAATTGTTAACAAATTTTGCTTGATTCATATTATCGATCGTGGCGGTATTTGCACATAGATAGCGCAACTTGCACAAATTGGACCGACCACCGATGCATCCTCTTCACCTTCAAGAAACCAACCACTCACCACCGCACCCAACCGCTGCCCCGCCGCTGCTGGAGAAAAGTCACAGGAGACCAGCTGACCACCACCCTCGCCCAGAACCCACCCACCGACCCCACCGACACAGACGCCGCCACCCGCATCCTCAGACAGTGGATCGCCGACTGTGCGAACACCCTTGTCCCGCTCAAGAACAGCCGTACCAGCAAGAAAGCCACCTGGTTCACGACAGAGCTCCAGACCTCCAAACGTGCATGCTGAAAACTGGAGAAGAAATGGCTCCTGGAACGTACCGCGGACAGCCGCGCAGCCCACAAGGACGCCACCGAGACAGCCCTCATCGCCGCCACAGACTACATCAGACACCAACTGGATAACGGCGAAACGTCAGCCCTCATCCTCCTAGACCTGTCAGCCGCCTTCGACACAGTTTGCCACCGCACACTAAAGACACGCCTCCAAGAATCCGGAATCCAAGAGAAGGCCCTCGACGGGACCACGTTCTTCCTCTCCGGCAGAACCCAAAGCGTCCGCCTCCCACCCTTCCGCTCCGAAGCCACCGACATCATCTGTGGCGTCCCCCAGGGCTCATCTCTCAGCCCGATGCTATTCAACGTCTACATGGCCCCCCTCGCACAAGTGGCCCGCCATCACAACCTCAACATCATCTCCTATGCCGACGACACCCAGCTCATCCTCTCCCTCACCAAGCCCCCTGCACACCACCAAAACCAACCTCCACGAGGAAATGAAGGCTGTTGCCGACGCGATGAGGAGCAGCCGCCTGAAACTGAACTCGGACAAGACGGAGGTCCTCATCCTCAAATCCACCCCCTCAGCCTGGAAAGACTCTTGGTGGCCGACCACGCTGGGAACAGCACCGACACCCAACGACCACGCACGCAACCTAGGATTCATCCTCGACTCCTCCCTCACCATGTCAAAACAGGTCAGTGCCGTCTCCTCCTCCTGCTACAACACCCTCCACATGCTCCGCAGGATCTACAAGTAGATCCTGACTGACACAAGAGGAACAGTGACACAGGCCCTCGTCAGCAGCAGATTGGACTACGGCAACGCACTCTACGCAGGAATCCCAGCCAAACACCTGCGTCGACTACAACGCATCCAAAACGCTTCTGCCCGACTGATCCTCAACATCCCCTGCCACAGCCACATCACCCCCCACCTGAGAGACCTACACTGGCTCCCCGTCGACAAGAGGATCACCTTCAAGCTCCTCACCCATGCACACAAGGCACTCCACAACGCTGGGCCAGCCTACCTGAAGAGCAGACTTAGCTTCTACACCCCCACCCGCCATCTCCGCTCAGCCAGCTTCGCGCTCGCCGCTGTGCCCCGCATCCAACGAAAGACCTCCGGCGGCAGATCCTTCTCCTACCTCGCCACCAAGACTTGGAACACCCTCCCGACGGCAGACCCAAGACCTTCTCACCTTCAGAAGACTCCTCAAGACCTGGCTCTTCGAGTAGTAGCAGCACCCCCCCCAGCGCCTTCAGACCCTCACGGGTAAGTAGTGCGCTATACAAGTACTCTGATTGATTGATTGATTGATTGATTGATAGATATATGTTCTATTTTGCACATATTTATTTGCAGTATTTGCACATGAATTTGCGTTGGATTTGCACATTTGTCTTTTGCACATATTAATTGCCGATAAACCATGTATTGGCACAGAAATTGAACAAATGAAAATAACAACAAACTGCCCCGTTTTTTTAAAGTATGAAACTGGTCGCTAGAAGAAGAGTTTGCATTTATGCTTATCATCTGTTATATTTCATTCAGATATATATGTGTTTTGTTGTTAGACTCAGGCAGAAAAAAGACTGACCCAAATGTAAGAAACACATGTTGTGTATAGTATTTCTTTTATGTCTATTATCACACGTGGTGCACACAAAGCATATTTAAAAAAATGGCGGGCCATGAACTGACGATCTGTGAGCAAGGGCAACCGCCCGAAGCGCAGATTTTTGCAGCTCTGTAAATAATAAATCCATCTGTGCCTGATTCTTGGGATTCGTGTTGTGTCTGTTCGCCATGGAGGAGGTGCAGGGTCAGCTTGTTACATTTTGGAATAACTTTGGCGCCGGTTGACGAATCCTCGCGAAATTTTCAAAACAGGTGGGGCGCTCCGCTCCGCTCCTACCCTGAAAGTCTCGGGGGGATTCGTCAAGCGGGGGCTGATAAAAAACGGGGGTCCCAAAACGCGTTTTCCCCATGCAATTTTCCATAGGGACCTTTAGTCCAAGGTACAGCCCGAACGGCTGAACAGAATGACTTGAAATTTGGCAGAGGGGTAGTCCTCAGGTCAGGGATGTGCCTTTTGCAGGTCTGGTGTCAATCTGTTCAGTAGTTCCTGAGAAAATCAAAAGTAAAATGATATATATATGTGGGCGGAGCCTAACCACACATCTCACCCTGAGATCTGATTGGCTGTCAGCACTTCATCCAAGAAGTGTTGGCAGCCATCTTGGGACCAATATACATGATAGCACCTCATTAAAAAGCATTGCAGTTAATAGAAGGTTTTAAGACTTTAGTTACATTATAAATCATTTGTTGATGGTACCATACTCATTTTAGGAATTGTGGTATGTTCTAAGGTGATTTCACCATGTGAAAAAGCCTTCTGCTGGGATATCATGATTGAGAGAAAAATATTTTCTCATGCTTTTCCCACAGAGGTTTGGAAGGTGATCTATAAGCTAAACTGAGAGCTTATTTTCTGTAAATTCACATTATCTTTCTCAGTCATGTGAGAATGAAGTCTGACATTCTCAGTAAAACATGTACATCCAACAAGGGCAGAGACTGTCAGTTGATTCCTTTGTGTTCTACTGCAGCTTCCCAGAGTGTTCCAAAGAACAACTAGAGCGCTAACAGTCCTACTTATGATAAACGTATGGCACACCTGAAGCCATCTTGCTTGGATTAAAGTGGTAACTCTTAAAACATTTAATTTAAAAAGGAACAAAATGAGGGGGTTCATTTTTCCATAAAAAGTATGATTAGTGCTGCAGAAAGAAAAATTAGGGCACATTTTGAGTGACTTCTCAAATCCTCTTCTATTTCATTAAAAAATTCAGACATGCAGACTGAAACATGCACTTTCAATACCAGCAGCAGTTTTCCCTGGTGAGCAGTAGCTTTACTACAGTGATCTAATGAGCAAAAAGAGTGCTAACATTCTGAATTTATGGCAAATGTGTGACACATCTGAATGCCTTTGGAATCAAAGTAAAAAACTTAAAGTATTTCCTACTGACGAGACTGCAGTAAATGAGGAAATTAGGAAACTTCATAACAAATAAGTCTGTCAAGATGGCCACCAGAGACAAAAGAGCCCAAATGTAGCCCAAATATCACCCAGATGTAGCCCAAGTATAGCCCAATGACAGAATGTCCCAGAGTGTTCTTAAAAACAACTAGAGCACTTACTGTCTTCATTATGACAAAAGTATGGCACACCTGAAGCCATCTTGATTGGAATAAACTGGTAACACTTAAAACATTTAATTTAAAAAGGAACACAATGAGGGGGTTCATTTTGCCATAGAAATTATGATTAATGCTGAAGAAAGAAAATGAGGGCACATTTTGAGTGACTTCTCAAATCCTCTTCTATTTCATTAAAAAATTCTGACATGCAGACTGAAACATGCACTTTTAATACCAGGAGCAGACTTCCATGGTGAACAGTAGTTTTACTACAGTGATCTAATGAGCAACTAGAGTGCTAACATTCAGAATTTATGGCAAATGTGTGACATATCTGAATACCTTCATGATGGAATCAAAGTAAAAAACTGAAAGCATTTCCTACTGAGGAGACTGCAGTACATGAGGAAATTAGGAAACTTCATAACAAATAAATCTCCCAAGATGGCCACCGGAGACAAAAGAGCCCAAATGTAGCCCAAAATCACCCAGATGTAGCCCAAATATAGCCCAATGACAGAAGTGTGCAAAACACTTATTATTTTGTGTTTTTGCAGTGTTATATAGTGCAGACTTGTCAGGTATTGGAGTGCTTTACATGAGCATTGGTTACATCACACAAGAACAAATTCATTTTGGTTGTAGACATGGGGAGACTAAGTGATTTGACCAGAATCACAGAATGTCGAGCTGAAGCAGAAACTCCAACCTGGTTCCCCAGTTGCAAAGTCTGCAGTTCTGGAAGTAACACCACATCCTCTCCCCTAAGTGCAACATTTAATCAAGTGGTCAACTGGATAAAAAAACATAAAGGTAACACATAATTTAAAAGTGCTTTCTCGCTATTTGAAAACTCAGAAAATATGTCCTTATTTTAGTCTTTTAGAGCACTAACCATAATTTTGATGCCAATAAGACCCTCTCATATATGTAATTTCTAAAGGAAATGCTCTAGGTATTACAGTTTTGATTACATCAAGATGACGTCAGGCGTTCCACACTTTTGTAATAAATATAGAATGTTAGCAATCTAGTTGTTCATTAGGATACTGTTGAGAGGCAGAGGCCAGGGGCACGGACTCTGAAAATTGAAGGCAGGTAGGAGGGTGCAAAGGCAACAATTTAATCACACTGAGCAGAGAGGAAGGGCCGTGGCAGCACAACAGACTATGGAGGGCAGTGGAAAGTGGGGCAGGGGCAACAAACCAACAATACAGGACTTGCAAGAGAGGCTGTGGCAATGTAATAGACCATTGTGGGCAGAAGGAAGAGGCAACGGTAGTACAACCATACATGCCAACAGACCCGATTCAGCCAGGAAACGTCCAATGTTTTTAAGCTCAAATGGGCTTTATTTGATCTGTCTCCTGTCTACAATCTCCTCTTTTTCAATGTAACTCAAAGGGGAAAATCAATACCCCAGTTTTTTTCAAAATCTCCTTCTTACCAAGTTCAAAATGTTCGCAAGTATGGTACATTGGATCATGGAAGGAAATGGGGTAGGGACATGGACTTGGATAACAGAGGACAGGAGGGACATGGAGAGGTGTACCAAACTGACCCTGCAGGGCAGGCATCAGGGTTTGCAGCAGCACAATACACCACACAGGGAATGCGGGACGGGCGTGCAGCACAACAATCCATAGAAAGCAAGAGGGAGGGGACAGGACCATGCACATGGACAACAGAGAACAGAGGGGCAAGAGGCAGGACCATAATGGACAGACAGGAGAGAAAGCTGCAGCATAACAGACCATAAAGGGCAGGAGGGATGGATCAGGGGCATTACAATGGAACAGACAAGCCAGGAGGGAGGGAGTAGGGGTCTGCACATGTAAACAGAGGGCTGGGGGCAAGGGGGCGGGGCAGGAGCAGCAAGATAGCCATGGAGGTCAGGCAGGATGGGCACTAGAAGCAAGACACACCATGAAGAGCAACAGTGAGACTGTGATGGCATACACAGAGACCATGGAGGGAAGGTGGGAGGGGTTCAGGGGCAGCTAACTGACCACACAGGGATGGTGGGAGGGGCCATGGCAGCACAGAAGACCATGCATGGCAAGTTATGTTATGTTATGTTATGTTATATAATTTTTATAAAGCGCATAGATGCCGCAGCCAAGAGGCGTCCCGGCGCTAAAGAGATGGTGACAAACACAACATACATTGAGAAGACCAGATCAGCAGAGAGTTAGACTGTGGAGAATAGGAAGGTTTTCAATGCCTTCCTAAACAGGAGCAGATCGGGAATAGAACGGAGTGAGATAGACAGAGTGTTCCAGAGAGAGGCCGCCAACACTGCAAAAGAGCGTCCGCCTATTCTTGTTCTTTTGTAGCGTGGGACAATGGCAAGATTTTGCCCTGATGACCGGAGAGCTCTGAAAGGGATATAATAAGAGATAGTCTGGGCAAGGATAGGAGGAGAGGCCAATTTAAGGATTTTAAAAGTCAGGCAGAGAGCCTTAAACTTGATCCTTTGCCCTACTGGCAGCCAGTGGAGATCTTGGATAGTGCGTCGCGCTGAGCAAAATTTAGGGAGGCCAACCAACATCCTGGCTGCCGCATTTTGGACACACTGGAGGCGAGCTAGCTCTGCCTGGTTCACTCCCAGCAGGAGTGAGCTGGCATAGTCCAGTCTGGTGAGGACCATGGCTTGGACTATTATTTGTCTGGTAGCCGCATCGAAAAATTTTAAAATCAGCCGAAGGCACTGCAAAGTGCCGAAACAGACACCAGCCACTCTCTTAGTGTGGGGAGTAAAGGAGAGCTTGTCATCAAGCCACACCCCGAGATTTCTAACCTCTGTAACGGGAGTGGGAACGGGGCCCAGCTCTGATGGCCACCATTGATCTCCCCAGAGCTTAGTGTCCTTGCCGAAGACAAGGACCTCGGTCTTAGTAGCATTGAGTTGAAGTCAATTCTCCGACATCCACCCTGCTACTTCTTTAAGGGCAGCCTGGAAGGCGGGAGCATCCATAGTGGTGTCACCATTAAGTGCAACCGCCAGCTGAGTGTCATCAGCGTATGACACCATGGTAAGACCACAACTACGGGCTACCTCCGCCAACGGCTGAACATATAAGTTGAACAAGGTAGGGCTAAGAGCTGAACCCTGTGGAACACCTTGTAAGATAGGGCGGGGAGAGGATTCGTAAGGCGGCGTAGAGACTTTAAAGGTGCGCTCCGCAAGGAAGGAGCGGAACCAATCAATCGCTACTTTCCCAACTCCCGCCTCAGAAAGCCGTTGGAGTAGGATCGGATGAGAGACAGTGTTGAAAGCGGCACTAAGATCCAAAAGGATCAGTGCCACCGTCTGATCACTGTCTAGCATCTTCCTTATCTGCTCCACAACTGCTAAAAGAGCGGTCTCGGTGCTGTGACCCGCACGGAACCCATTCTGAGAAGGATCAAGAATGCTAGCTTCCTGCGGATGTGAAGACAGGATGTTATTGGCGTGTGCTTCTGCTAATTTTGATATCCAAGGGAGAAGGGAAATGGGCCGATAGTGTTCAGGTTTGGCGGGGTCGAGGGAAGGTTTCTTTAATATAGGAATGATGGTGGCCTGCTTCCACTTAGTGGGCACAATACCAGAGTCAAAGGAGAGTTCAATGAGATTGTGAAGTGAAGGATAGCAGCACTCTGCAAGATCCCGAAATTGAGAAGGTCTTAGAGGATCCATGGGGGAGCCAGACTTAACTTTGGTAACCAAAGATCTGAACTCCTCAGAGGTGGGGCCCGGAATGGATAGCAATGATTTTGAGGCAGTTGGCTTAGGAACAGGTGTATTATCTAAGGAAGTGGACTGAGGGAAGGACCTATATATAGCCTCGACCTTTTCAACGAAAAAAGAGGTGAGATCTTCACAGTGGGCTAAGGTGGCTTTTACTGAGGTTGCCGTCTTTTTGCTAGTTAAATCTTTACACACCTTAAAGATTACCTTCGTTGGATTAGTGCTGTTTTTTATTTCCAACGAGTAATACGCAGCCCTGGCTTTGCATATGGCCTGATGGTATAGCCTAGTGCAGGCCCTGTAGGCTAACTTGAGGTCAGTGTCATACGCTCTACGCCAGGCTCGTTCTGCCTTTTTGCAGGAGGATTTAAGCTGCTTAAGGGAATCATTGTACCATGGACTGGAGGGACCTGATCTGGTCTTGCTCCATCTAGCAGGTATGAGCGAGTCTAAAGCTTGAGTTAGCCACTCACAAAAACTGTCATAACCACGGGTAACTTCAGTGGGGGGGTATGGGTGATGCTTCATCAGGAGCTGGTGGAAATCCACTAGGTTTAAATTTTTCCATGGTCGTTTAAAAATGTTGGGAAGGTTATTTCTAAAGGAGGGGGTAGATGTTGCAATGTGGATCTCGATCAGATAATGATCGGTCCAGGCCATGGGTTTAGGCTGAAGCACTGAAATGTTGGTGATATTTGTCAGGAAGGGGTCCAGTAGGTGGCCTCCAGTGTGAGTCTGTTGTTCGATCAGCTGAACTAGTTGAAGGGCTTCAAGATCAGCTAGAAGACTGCTGACTGAGTTGGTAATCGGTGAATCCATGTGTAAGTTGAGGTCTCCAACTATAGTAAAGTTGGCAGTCTTCAAGGCAAGGGAGGAGACTACCTCCGGGAGGCTATTATGAAAGGCTACATCAGGGCCAGGAGGCCTATAGATGAGCAGTCCCGAGAAAGTGAAATGGGGGTTTATAGAGATGTTAAATTGAGCGCTCTCACACCCCCCTATGGAAACAGGCTGCCAGGCACATGGGTAGCATGATTTTACCGCAGCCGCGATGCCTCCCCCTCTAGCGTTACGATGAAGCGTGTACATTGTGTAGCCCACTGGTAGGGCTAAGTTCGTGGCTACCATGGCTTGATCATGTAGCCATGTTTCGGTGAGAAAGAATACATCGGGATTCTCATCCGTAATCAGGGAGAACACGTCCAGATAATGGGATCTGACGTTTAGATGCAGGATTTTTATTGAGGGTCGGGCGACATGATCAGCGACTACGTCAGCTGTATGTAGCGTGGGTGGACTAGGTTGGAGTTTTAAGATGGGCTGTGGCCTTTGAAGCCTAAAGGAACAGCTAGGACACTGGTAAGGGCCGCTCAGAGGGTCCAAGGCGCCATGGTGGCAGCTTCTTACCTCGCAGCGCAGTTGGCGCAGGGCGTCAGCCGATATCATCCTGAGGGGTCCAGCGTCTCCTGCCCTGACCCTGCCTTAGCGCTGACGGGCGCAGAGGGGCAGGACTCTGGCTAGACTCAGGCGTAGCGAAGGCGCGACCGCTGCGCGTCACCGCTGCGCGCCGAGGCGAGCTTTAAATAGGCGATGTGGCGGTGTAACAGCGCTAGAGCGCCAACCCCCGAACACAGGAAGTGGCACTGGCCTTCCCAAAATGGCGGCGGCGCGTCACGTGACCCCGTGAGCCCGGACCCGCAAAATTGCGGTGCTTGTAAGAAGTTTTATAGTGCGTGATGGGGCCAGGGGGGGCCGCGACTGTAGTTAAAACAAGGGTAAAAAAAATAAGCTCAAATGAAATACAAAATGAGGAGGCTTTAAAATTACAAGCGCAAGTTACAGCAAAGCGCTATTCATGTAATCCCAGCGCAGCGTGGTAGTCACCTTCTCCAGGCTGACCCACGTTAAAAGTGGGAGGGTTAGTGGTAGCACAATGGCTATGATGGGCAAGAAGGAGGGTGCAGGGGCATGCACAAAGGACGATGGAGGATAGAAGGGAGGGTCAGGACCTGTGCACAGACAAGAAAGTTCAGGGGAAGGGGCCTCACAACAGACCGCACGGGGCAGGCAGGAGGAGCAGTTGCAGCACAACAGACCAGGGAGGGCAGAAGGGTGTGGCAGTACAATGGACCATGTAGGACAGGACAGGCAGGGTGGAGGTGGCAGGGACAGGTTACAGTCATCTGACAATGCTAGACAGGTGGGAGGGGAGTGGCAGCTCAACAGAACACTCAGAGTAGGTAGGAGTGGCAGGTCCATGGAACATGGTGGGCAAAAAGGATGGAGCAGGGGCATACACAAAGACATCGGAGGGCAGGGGGAAGGAGAATAGGGGCAGCAAGCTAAGCACAGAGTTTAAGCAGGAGGTCAATGATGGGGCATAGAATTGGGCAATGGAGGGCAGGAGGAGTGGACTGGTACATCATACTAAATTGAGGGCAGTGGCAGCACATCAGACCATGCATGGCAGGAGGGAGGAGGCTAGTCCATGGATTCACACAACAGAGGATAGGGAGGAGGGGGATGGGGCAGCAAGCTAACTGTTCAGAGAAGGCGGGTATTAGGAACTTTATTGTTTTTAAAACGTGTGTCTGTGCGAACTACTTAAAATATGAACAAGTATGCAGCATAATCTCACTTTTATTCAGGAAGAAGAGGACGTTTGTGACTGTGACTCCGGGCTCACTTGGCAGAAACACCCCCTGACCCTCCACCCCCTATCGCAAAATGTAATGCCCGTGAAAAGGGTAGGTGAACACAGTGTTATATAGAACATAGTCCTGAGAGCACGATTGAAAATGAAAACTAGATATACTGTATGATATAAACTATGCACCAAAAAGTGTGATATAAGATGAAACGGGCGTGAAATATAATATGCAATACATTGTGCGCAATGACAGATTCATTGGAGAGCGCGAGATAGCACAGGCACTAGCGCGTGCTATGCGATATGCGCCTTGGAGTGTAATATGCACAGGGCAGTGTTGTGTAACCTAACTAGTCTCTAAAGTTGTAATATAAAATATGTGCTGGGGAGTGTAACGTTGCATATGCACTGTGACAAAGATATGGATCCCAGATTGTAATATGTATGGCATAGCACTGTGCGTTATAACATAGGCATCGAGGAAGGCACGTTAGATGGGGCAATATAACCCGTGCGAAGACAAGTGTGGCATGACATATTCACGGGGTGGTGTTACAGTGCACATGGGCTAGAGAGTGTCATAGCATATGCACTAGCTAGTCGAATACAACACAGAGGTGTGTGGCACTCAGCAGGCAATGGTGGGTGTAACACAGCATTGGGCTCTGTCAGGAGCGCGCTGTGACTCTCAAGTGATGTTCGTCCCCTTTCCAGAGAGTAAAATAAAAAGTATTACACATCCGGCAGTGGATGTGTGTTTTATTAACCGTGAGGGGGGTTTCTTGCATAGTTTTGGTCGAATTTTTGTCGAATCCCCTTTGAATGGCTTGGTGTGCATGTGTATTAAATGTGCCCGTCAATAGCTACCCATATTTGTATAAATGAACGACAAGGGTGTCTACCGGGATTAGGCACGGTAGGGCATCAGACATGTCAGAGCTTCACTAGTGGTGTAAATCCATTCCACGTGGATTCATTGTATGCATAGTCGCCTTTTAATGAATATCACGCAAATCATCATGGTGATAGGTACGTACGGTTTGTCCAGCATGTCCTAGGTGTGTCTATAAATATATATTTTTTTAAAATAATAAAAAACAGTGGCCGGCCCTGGGGATTAGGGTCAAAAAAATATAATTCGGAGACAGGCCCTGGGGGATGGGGTCATCAGGGCCAATAAATTAGAATAAGAAGGGGAACCACACAGCCCCCCTTCTTAAAAAATTAAAATAAATAAAAGACTGGCATCGTGCCGGAGGCCACGCCCCCTCCTTGCAGCACTCTGCAAACGCGCCCCCTGGTGAGTTGTAAGTTGGGGAATTAATTCCTCTTCAATACTGAGGGTCCCTGAGGGCCAACTAGCCCAACAGGCATCTCCAGTATGCACCAGGGAGCTGCGCTGCAGACAGGTGTTCTGAGGCCAAGCCCCTTTTTACACCTCTCTGCAACACAGCTCTGTGGCGCTTACTGGAGGTACCTAGTGGTCTAGTTTGACCCTAGGGACCCTTAGGATTCAAGGGGACTTAATCTCTCAACTTAGAATAGCCACAGGGCGCGTTTACACAGTGGTGAAGTGAGGGGACGGGGCCTGAGGTGACGTGTGCAAACACGCACTATGGCACGTTATAAATTGGGGATATAATTTTCCTTCAATACTGAGGGCCCCTGGGGGCTAACTAGCCCACCAAGTGCTTCCAGTAAGCGCCACTGAGCTGCATTCCAGAGAGGTGGTCCAGGCCGTGCCACTTTTTACACCTCTCTGCAACGCAGCTCTGTGGTACTTACTGGAGGTACCTAGTGGGCTAGTTGGACCCTAGGGACCCTCAGGATTCAAATGAACTTAATGTCCCAACTAAAAACGGACACAGGGCTTGTTTACACAGTGGTGAAGGGAGGGGACGGGGCCTGAGTTAACGTGTGCAAAAACGCCCTGTGACCTGTTTTAAGAGGTAGTTTTAATCCCCCTGCCCTATTATATACTAGGGGCTTGCAGAGGTGGTCATGCTAATCACAGGGGGACCCCAACGCATAATGTTCCCTAGTGTATGTAGGTGTTTTCACTGTATTCTAAGTGTCTTTTAACATAGCACTGGCTCTAGGACTGGTTAGTCAGACTCAGTTACCACCAGTATCCGTCTGAAAAAGTTGAGGGTACAGGATGATTTTGCAACAAGGCTTCTTTTTGCTCTTCTTTTTGTTCTTTCTGCACGTTCTCCTTCTTCCTGCACTTTTCTTCGTCTTTGAGGACTTCTGTTGCTTCTTTCTGTACTTCTTTTTTTTCTTTCTGTGCACTTTTTCTTCTTTCTTCACATGTCCTATCTCTGTAGGCATAGTTAGAAATTAGCATTTAAAAAACCTTTGAAATTCACAGAAAAAACCATAGGTTTCAGGCACGTTATAGTTAGGAATTAGCATTTAAAAAACCTCAGAAATTCACTGAAAAAACCATAGGTTTCAGGGGTGTTATAGTTAGCTGGACTTTTCACTCGCACGCCCGCAATGCACTGCTGATGACGTCACATTTGTATTTGTATTTGTATTTGTATATCGATTTGTAGAGCGCAATTGCTGCCCGACGGGCGTCCAAGCGCTAAGGATGCAGCCAGAGTGGGGAGGTACGGCGGGAGTTAGGACAGGGATTAGGTCAGGGCAGACCTAGCAAACAGAAGAGTCTTTAATTGTTTGCGGAAAGATTGCAGGTTGGGATTGCATCTAAGTTGAAGCGGGAGTGAGTTCCACAGTTTTGAGGCATTCAGAGCGAACATTCTGCCTCCAGTTCTCGTTCTCTTAACTTTTGGAACCACGGCCAAAAAGGCTTCGGTGGAGCGTAAATTCCTACTTGGGTGATAGCGGGTGACTAAATTGTCATTTATTGCTGGACCTGTTTTCCAGAAGGCATGATGTGAGATACATAGTGCCTTAAAAGCCACTCGCTGTTTCACCGGTAGCCAATGTAGACTTTTTAGTCCAGGTCTGGCTGACTGTGTACGTGGAATGTTAAGCAGGGTACGGGCTGCGCAGTTCTGCACAACCTGTAACTTCCGTAGAGTCAGTTCTGGGGCACCCACGTAGAGGGCGTTATTGAAATCCAACCTGGACTGTATCAGGCCTTGTACTGCCACCTGTTTGGCCTCCATTGGTAAAAGGGGCAGGACTTTTCTGATTATTCTGAGCAGGCCAAAACACGTGGCAGATAACTTGGTGGCCTGGTGAGTGAAGGTGAGATTTTTGTCCAACCAAATTCCCAGACTTTTTACGCTCTCTTTGGGGATGGGGGGCGTGCCCAGACATGAAGGCCATAAGGAGGTGAAAGGTACTGGGGAGGCTGGGCCCAAAAGCATGACCTCAGTCTTATCTCCATTGAGTTTTAAGGAGGAAGCTGTCATCCAGCCTTTAACCTCCTCCAGACATTTCATCAAACCTGACGACTCTTGCCTGATGCCCTCCTGCGTCAATGAGACCACTAGCTGGGTATCGTCCGCATATGATATGATCTTGATACCATGCGGTTCAACGATCCCAGCGAGCGGTTTCATGTATATGTTGAACAACGCAGGGCTCAAGGAGGAACCCTGTGGGACCCCTCAGCTCAAAGATTTGCTGGCTGACACTGTGTCCCCGTCAAAGATCTGGAATGATCTGTCGGTCAGAAAGGAGTCAAACCACCTCAGTGCATTGCCTGTTACCCCGATGTCAAGGAGGCGGTTCAGTAAGATGGTATACCTGACCGTATCAAAGGCAGCACTTAGGTCAAGGAGGATCCTCCTTGATCCAGTATCCTCCGTGATTCCTCAGTGACCGCCAGCAGCGCAGTCTCAGTTCCATGCCTAGGTCTGAAGCCTGTCTGGGTCATATCTAGTAGTTGATTCTTCTCTAGGAACTGGATCAGCTGGATGTTTATATGTTTTTCCAGAATCTTACTTGCCCAGGGGAGCAATGAGATGGGGCGGTAATTAGCGTGATCCTCTGGGTCAAGATTTGGTTTTTTTAATAATGCCCGTACCATGGCTCTTTTCCAATCGGCGGGCACAGTACAAGATGAAATCGAGGAATTTAAAAGTTCCAGGATTACGGGAAAAGTGGTTGAGCTTGACCGCAACATAATCTCGGGTGGAGCAGGATCGCGTGGCGAGCCGGATTTGACTTGTCGAGCCAGCCTACTCAAGGTGTCGAGGTCTAGATGTGGGAAATATTCTAAGGTTGGTTGGCCTCGGAGAGCAAAGTTTGTCGAGGGTGCTTCCTCTGCCCCTCCAGAGTTAGAGGTTGAAGTCGAGAAAGAAGAATAGATCCGGGAGACTTTGTTGTGGAAAAATTCCGCTAGCTCGTTGCACTGATCTTGCGTTTTTGGCAGAGGTGCAGGTGCATTTAATATAGTGCATTTTTTAACCAGGTGAAAAATTTCCCTAGGTTTGGACTTAGCTTCCATGATTTTATCTGCAAAGTAGGCAGACTGGGCCTTCCTTACCCCGTCTCTATAGGCCTTGATTGCTTCCCTATATTGCAACTTTTTCTCGGGTAGGGAGTCTAGACGCCATGCTCGTTCTCGTTTCCTGCATAGGCGTTTTTGTTCCCTGAGGGTAGCAGATTTCTGCAGTCTTTTTGATATAACTTTCCGACAGGGAAGAACAGTCTCCAGGTAATTTGTAACCCAGCCCTCATAATCCCTGTTCGCCAGGTTGGGGTCTGTGTGAAGGGATGGGCGGGTGGATTCTAAGTTCCTGCACCACTCTTCCACAGGAAGTTTTGGCCAGTTCCTCATAGCTTTTGCTTGGGGGGCAGGCATAGAGGGTTTACTGGTGGCCCAGGTCAACGGGATTAAAAAGTGGTCGGACCAGGGGAGGGGAATGGGATGATCCACCATCAACTGGGAGCAGTTGCTAAAAATTGGGTCAAGTAAATTACCTTTTTCATGGGTGGGGGCGGTGACCCGCTGAGTTAGCTGTAAGGCTGCAAGGTCGTCGATTAGTTCCATAGCAATATGGTCAATGGAGGAATTAAAATGAAAGTTAAGATCTCCCAACATGGTATAGTTAGCTAGGGTAATAGCTCGTTTAGCTATAATGTGGCGAAGAGATTTATGAAACTGTTTGGCCGGATCAGGGGGGCGATATATTAGAGTGCCAGAGAAGGAGCTGTTAGCAGTGAATTCGATGGTAAAAGCTAGGCTCTCGCATTCCGGGATGGTTTCAGTCGTAATGCGGCACTGGTACTGCTCTTTCAAAATGATGGCCAGGCCCCCTCCTCTGCCCTCTGTCCGGTCCAATCTATGGATTTGAAAACCCGGGGGTAAGGCGGAGATTATTTGTGGCTCTGAATGGGGGTTGAGCCAGGTTTCTGTCAAAAAGATGGCGTCTGGCTTACGCTCCTCAAGTAGTAGAGCGATTTGTGTACTGTGTCTCGGGAGCGATCTACAATTTAATAAGCACATATGGTATTCCTGCGTCGTGGATAGTGCTGTGGTTTTATAAAAGGAGTGTTTACATCCAGGGCAGTGGGGGGGAAGGTCGGCTGGTGCATAGATATGTGCACAGTGAACAGCCGCCCCAGCCCCAATGTTATGGATGTCTAATGCGCCGTATGTCCTGACCTGGGATGTGTGGGGGCCAGGGATTGTGGCCCCTGGGCCCGGATGGGCGCGGACGGGCGCAGACGGGCTTGCCTTTGGCGCGCCTTCGGCGCGCCGCCGGCGCGCCCGCTGCGCGCGTCCGCTGCGCGCTCGCCAAGCCAGCGTATTTGGCCCCAGTGCCCCGGAAGTGGTGGGGGGAGGGGGAGGAGTCGAGCCCAAAGGTCCACCCTCCGTTCGATCGGCACTTGCCGCGACGGACCGGGGTGCAGGGCAGCTCCAGATGGCAATAGGTGAGTAAGTAAAACTTTAAAACTTTAAAAATTATTCAGAGCAATTGTAAACAACATACAGCCAGGCGTCCTGTAAACCGCAACTCAGCCGTACCAGCAGTGCACTGCTGGATCCGCTGCGCGCTCGCCAAGTCGGCGTATTTGGCCCCAGTGCCCCGGAAGTGGTGGGGGGAGGGGGAGGAGTCGAGCCCAAAGGTTCTGTGAATATATATATATATATCACTTAAAAAACCATAGGTTTCACACATGTTATAGTTAGCTGGACATTTCACTCGTAAAAAACCAATGAAATTCCCCCGTTATAGTTAGTGCAGGCAACTATAACTCACGCGACCGCAATCCTCTGCTGATGACGTCAGATATTACATCACTGTATTTAGACACTTATTTACCCATGTCTCCTTCCATTAATCTTTAGCTATACATATATTACAAATATTTATTTTTCATAAAGACACATATGTCATCAGTGATGTAATATCTGACGTCATCAGCAGAGGATTGCGGTCGCGTGAGTTATAACATGTGTGAAACCTATGGTTTTTTAAGTGAATTTGCAAGGTTTTCTAAATGCTAATTCGTAACTATAACGTGTGTGAAACCTATGGTTTTTTCAGTGAATTTGTACGGTTTTTTAAATGCTAAGTTATGTATTTATAATTTTTTTTTTTTTCAGGTTTTTCACCGTGCGCGCACCATTCACGCTCTGTGGGCACTCGGTGCGCTTTGCGCACCGAGCACCCACGGTTCGGCGTGCGCGCACCGGGCGCGCACCTCGCGATTTAAAAAAAAAACAAATTTTTCACCCTTGGGGGTCCTTCTGTGACCCCCTGACCAAGGCTAGGGGGTCAGGAACTGTCCACTCTGCCCCCTTTTCACGCTCTCCACCTTTTTTTTCACCCCCTCAGACTGCGAGAGACAAAATGGCGGCCGACACTTCCTGGTTTCGACCGATTCGAATGTTTACCGACATCTAACAACCAATCAGAATTGCGCTCACGCACGGCAGGGTGTGCGCACAGTGCGCGCGTATAGATATTGATATGCTTTTAAATGCTATTTTCTCAGGAAATACTGAACAGATTTACACCAGACCTGCAAAAGGCACTTCCTTGACCTTATGGCTACCTCTCTGCCAAATTTCAAGTAATTCTGTTCAGCCGTTCGGGCTGTAGCTGTGTCTAAAGGTCCTATGGAAAAATGCATGGGGAAAACACGTTTTGGGACCCCCCTTTTTCTCGGCCCCCGCTTGACGAATCACCCCGAGACTTTCAGGGTAGGAGCTGAACGGAGCGCCCCATTAGTTTTGAAAATTTCGCGAGGATTCGTCAACCGGCGCCAAAGTTATTCAAAATAGAATTTTGAGATTTCCTATGGAAACTAGGTTGTAACTATAACTATCTACTGGCGACCGCCAGTAGATAATATATATATATATATATATATATGTCCCAAAATCCACGTAGTACAGTATGCTCTCAGTAAGAAAGGCACGGCAACTCCGTGGTACAGGTCCAAATATTTATTACACAACGCGTTTCGGCAAAAGCCTTGATCACGTGTAACCATGAACACAAACACCCCAAGGAGCGACGTTTGTTATATATATATATATATTCACTGAAAAACCATAAGTTTCATGCACGTTATAGTTAGGAATTGGCATTTAAAAAACCTTAGAAATTCACTGAAAAAAAATAGGTTTCAGGGTTGAATTTCTAAGGTTTTTTAAATGCCAATTCCTAACAATAACGTACATGAAACTTATGGTTTTTTCAGTGAATTTCAAAGGTTTTTTAAATGCTAATTCCTATCTATAATTTATCTCTAAAGCTATGATGTTTAATGATTTTCATTGATTTTCAAAATTTTTCAATTTCAGTGTGTCAATTCATATAATTATGTTTTTTTTAAAATACTTTTTTATCACCTTTATTGTAACTTATTTTTTCAATTAATTCTTTTAAAAATTAAAAAATATTATTTGTTTTTATTGGGTTTTTGTAAAAAAATTGTTGATGTTTTAAAATATATTTTTATATTTTTTAAAATATTTTTTAAACTATATTTTCAAAACTTTATTTTTTATTTCCATTTTTTTTAGATCCGCACACCCTATGCGCACCGTTCTCGATCCCTATGCGAAAGCATCTGCGTACGGTAAGCGTTGGGTACGTGTTTGGTGCAAGATTGCAATGGGACCGGTACGCTACTCCACGCCTATACGCGACACGTACGATGCACGTTACGCGACGCTTGCGCACTTCCACGTTGCGTCATGTGCGTGTATGACGCGGTGGGTGCGCGAATCCCGCGAAATATTTAACATTTAAAAAACATATATATATGTATTTCATGTGAATATTAATTGAAGACAAACTCTAAACTACTCATAAAAGTAATATATTTTTACGTCTAATCCTATATTCTTTTTAAATTCAATTTCGCGGATGCGCGCTGGTTGCGTGCTGCGTAAGCGCACAGTGCGCAGATTCATGTGACCTGAAAAAAGAGATTTGATTGGTTCATTACACTTCCTGCTCTAACTATTGAAAGACCCCACCCATTTCAATCATTCTTCTTTGACCTTCTTTGGAGGAGCATCTCTTTGCAGGGAAGAGGCTTTTTTGACTAAGTTTTCCCTTAGCTCAAACTTTTTTCTTTAGAAACAATGGCTTCAGGGCAGGGGGCATCTCCTGGATCTCCTCATTCATCTGAGGGTGATTTTTTGGAAGAGCCACCACGCCCACCATGTTTTTCATCAGTGGTGTGGAAATTTTTCACGTATCCTGAGGGGCAAACAAAGACCAATGCCACCTTGGTGACCTGCAAGATCTGCCAGAGAGTGCTGTCCCGTGGGGATCCAAACAAAAAATATTCCTGCGGAACTACGAGCATGATGAAGCATCTGAGGACCCTTCATCCAGTAAACCTTGCTCGGGAGGAATGCCGCAGAATGAGAGTCGTTCCTGCTCCTTTGGATTCATCGCAGCCAAGCACTTCAAGGGTGGATCCTTCTGCACAAAACGTGGACATCCGTCCGCAGTTCCAATACGTGAAAGTGCTCTGCATAAAATGCAATGCTATTTTATGCTACGGGGAGCAGTCTATTGATCTAATCTGCCGCAAGCAAGAGAGTCACCATTGCTAGTTTTTTTTGTTTTGTTTTTCCCCTGAAGTTCATTGTTTTGTTCCTCCAGTTCTGTTTTTTCCTTTTTTTTTCAAGAAAATCCCCCAAAATTTAAAAATTGTTCAAAAAAAAAATATATATAAAAGAAAATAGAAGAAAAAAAAAGTTCTTCTAAGAACTAACTTTCCTGGTTTAAAAAAAGAGCTATATTTGTTTGTTGGTGTGTGAAAGTTTAGATGAATATATGTGTAGTATGTAATTGACTGAATGAATGCATTAATAGCGTATGGTGAATGTATAAGTGCAGAACTATGAGGAAGTGCTGTAGCATCACACAGTAACCTCTTTAACTGCAGTGTGCTGTATTACTTCCGAAGCACAGGGATGCAACATATGTACATAAATATGTTGCACATCTATGCTTCTCTCTGCACAGCTGCTTAAATTGCAGCCATGTGGTTACACAGGCACCCTTGCACCATAGTGGAAGGATATCTGTTGAAAACTAAAACAGCGATATGATTAAGCATTCACTAAAGACATGAATTGCCTCTAGTTGAAACATGTTTCTTGTCTTATGTTGACTAATGTCCGGACTCCATTTTGTATTGTCGTATCTCCACGTGCTCAGCACGAGAAGAGTCCTACCTCTTTGCTAGTTGTTCTTGTAATCTGCCTAGTAACAGTCTATAAATAGCTCCTTTGTCCGTCTGGCGCATGCCCAGACTTGACCACATCTGTAATCAGTTAGTCCTTGCTTGAACATGTTTTCGCGGGCTCAGGAAATTAGTTACTCCGCCCACATATTGAGTCTGTATCGAAAAGGCCCATAAAAGGTAATGAATTTCGCTTCATGTTGTATCCACCCACTTATGAGCCCCTCTTTTGTGTATAAAAGTGGACCATGTACGCAAGTTCTTTGTGCTACCCTATGCAATACTGAAGAGTGTTGTATGGGTTGTAGGACCACCCTTAAGGGTTAATAAACTCTGTCTTTGTACTTTGCAGTTTCCGTGCCAACTTCCTTCCAGTTTTTGTTACAGGAGAGCGAACCCTTGTACTCTGCGGGCCTAGCTGGGGCCTGTATTCATCAATTGGCGCCCGTCACGTGGGGCTCATCGGCGACTCGGATGCTCGAAGGACTGGTCGTGACGAAGGTGAGGAATTTGGCCGGGGATGTGATCACTGCCAGTGGCGTCTTTTAGCCCTGGCATCCCGAGGTTTTCTTCCTCCCCTTCCGAACTGACCTTCTGGGTGGCGCCGGTCCTCGACTGAGACCTCTTCTGTCGGTTTTGCCGTGACAGCCGTTTGGGCGAATTTTGGAGCTTGGCAGTTGGAATCTGGATACTCTTGATTGGTAAGAACCGTTGTACGGTACTTGCTCCGAGTTTTGAAGCCTGGGTTGGCTATTTGAGTTTGGTTTTGTGATGACCGGTCATGTTTTGTATTGATTACTGTGAGAATATATGCGTTGCAACACATATAGGCAGGTAATGTGGAGATATTTCTCCGGAGCTGTGTAAATTTGAACGGCGCAACGTTTAAGTGCCATTTTTGATAATACTGCATATTTTGCATTATTTTTGAGCATGCCTGCTTTTAGCGCACTCCGTAAGTGGTGCTGCTGTTTTGGAAACCGGTTAAACCTCGAGGAATCTGCTCCAGCCCCCCCCAGAGGGGACTCCGAATAGGGATATGTATGTGAAGCATGGTCTTTCTTCTATAATGTACAGCACAGTATGGAGGAAATACACCAAAAAGGATCCTGAGTTGCGCTGGCCTTTGTATGGATCGTTTGATATGCGTAAGATTGAGTATGTGGAACAGTGTATGTGTAAACGGCGTGCTCGGCAAGACATGTTTGAATGTGTACGGTTATGGGTGAAGGAAGTGCGTGAGCGAGAGAAACGTGAGAAAGCGCTGTTTGATAAAGAGCAACGGAAGAATGATCATGTGCGAGCACAGGAAGCGAAGCGTCGGGAGGAAAGAGAAATGGCGGAGAGGCAAGAGAAAGAGCGTAGGTTGCAAGTTTCGGGTCAATATGCTGTCCGCCAGCCACTTTATCCTGTCCTTACTAATCTTGAAGATGATTTTTCTTTATTAGATCGTTCTCCGCCCCCTTATGTTGGCGCGTCCGCCCCGAGATTGCAGGAGTCTGGATTGGTTTCGGATAAGGTAGACACGCGGTCTATGTTGTCAGTCGAGCGTATGAGTGAGCTTCGGAAAATTTCTCTCCGTGCACTTAAGGGCAAGTTATCCCTCACTGAATTGTTGGACTCTTGGGAAAAGTGGCAGGATAGAGAGAAGTTGTATTTTTTGGGACACTTTTCTGATGAAGTGATTTCTGCCTTTCGGAAATATTCAGAAGTTTTTGAGCCTGATGATGTGGTATTAGATGCTAAAGCATTGCGTAACGGTGTTTTTTCTCCCTCTAAGGCACCTGATGCGGTTCGACGGCTGTTTTCATTACGGGACGCGGCGAGTGACCTTAAGGAGAGAGCGCGCCAAAAGGCAGGGGAACAGGAGCAGTCGAATCCACGTGTCGGCGACGACCAGTCATCTACCTCCCACTCAGATAAGAGCGAACTAGTGCATGCTAAACCGATGCGAGAGGCAGCACCTTTGTATGTTCCTCCTAAAGGAGCGGGAACTAGTTCGGATGTTACTTCCGCTGATGCTAAGGGATATTTTGTGTATAATTGGGTCTATACTCCCTGGCATAGGGCTGATGTTATGGCATTGAAGAATGCTTTACCTGACCCCCGCAAAAACCCAGCAGCCTTTTATGAAGAGGTCGAAGGGGCCTTGAATTCTTGTACTATGACTTTAGCAGATATAGATTTGTTCTTTGGGCTCATATTACCACCGGATATGTGGAGATCTGTGCGGAAGGTGGATGATGTTCCCGCTTTTAAGGCTAAGTGGTCTGAAATTGAGGATGAGGATAGGGAAAGCAAACCCGCGCAAAAACCACCGCAGATTATTTTAGATCTTCCCGTTGCTATCTTGACTAAGTTGAAAACGATTATTCCCCCTAAAAAAGATTGACTGGAATATGTTAGCATCGTGTAAACAGAAGGTTGATGAATCAGTCTCAGATTTCTTTACGCGTTTTGAGGAGACATTTCACGATTTTAGTGGTCAGTCACTTACGGATGATACGGGTAGACATCTTTTTGTGGATAAACATGTGGCGAATTTATTACCGGGAATAGCAGCTCGTTTAAAAGCGAGTGAAAGTTCCTGGTCCACTTCGTCTCCGGCATCCCTCCTGACTATGGCTCAGTATTATGAGCGTCAGGAACAAGAAGCGAAGGGGCAGGAGGAGAAGAAATCGAAAGATTTGAAAACAAAGGTGATGTTAGCGCAAGTGTATGGTCCGCCTCGGCGGGGTGTCGATAGAGGTGGGGGAGGATTCTATGGTCCCCCTTCGGGTCGGTCAGATGTAAATAGAAATCAATGTGCGTATTGTAAACAGTCGGGTCATTGGGCCAGAGATTGTCCGGTGTTGTATGCATCTCGTCCGGGACGTGGTCAGGGACCGCCGAGAGGAGGAGGGGGCTTTTCGAATTATAGAGGGAACTCTAATGATCGTGCTCGCTTTGAACCTAACGCGCAGCAGCGAGATAGACCCAATGTATTTGATCGACAGCACCAGTACCAAATGTCAGGGATTGACAGCTCTGGGTACCATGATTCGCGGCATGCATAGGAATGCGTTGGATGGGGGTTGGAATCAGTTGAAGTGCCGGTTGATCAGAAGGGTCCTTATGTTTCAGCAAAGGTTTTGGGTTCTACTGATCGGTTCCTAGTTGATACAGGGGCGACCCGCAGTGCTCTATCCACACAATTGGTTCCGAGGGCTCCCCCATCTGGCTTAATGGTTACATCGGTAGGGTTTGATGGTACACTCTCTCGAAGCCCTCTTTCCCGACCCCTTGCATTCCATGTTGATCCCTTTTCTGCACCCTGTCCGTTCCTGCTTGCCCCGAACACGCCTGTTAACATTATGGGTCTTGATATGCTCAAGCACTTCAGAGCTACGATCCGCTGCTCCCCCGCTGGAGTACGTGTGATATTAAATGATAATCACCCGATGACAGACCGGATGTGTGTGGTTGCGGAGGAGACTGCATTAGCGTCCCTCCATCGTTCTTTGTGGGCCACTTCGGATACTGATGTGGGACGGATGGTGATTCCGCCTGTCCACATTAGTGTCCAGGAGGGTGCGGTGCTACCACGCCTCCCTCAGTATCGTATTTCCCAGGAGGGGGAGGAGGCACTCATACAGATTGTGCAGGATTTGATTAAGGCGGGAGTAGTGGAAGAAGTTCCCTATAATGTTTGTAACAGTATCGGTTTATCATTGATTTAAGGGAAGTGAACAAGATTGTGATACCTCAGTATCCAGTGGTTTCTGACATCACGACATTACTCACTTTGGTCCCGCCAACGGCGACCACGTTTTCAGTTATTGATTTGAAAAATGCCTTCTTTTCGATCCCTATTCACTCTGATAGCCGATACCTTTTCGGTTTTACTCTGAATAATAGGTCTTATAGATTTTGTAGAGTCCCTCAGGGCTATACAGAAAGCCCTAGTATTTACAGTCAAGCATTGAAAAGGCAATTGGATTCCTTTGTTCTGCCCGAGGGTGTCGCCCTTATACAATATGTCGATGACATCTTGTTGGCGGCTGACACTCCTGAGCTGTGTGAGAAGAGTACGTTATCCTTGCTTTACTTTTTGGCATCTCACAATCACAAGGTGTCGAAGAAGAAATTGCAATTCTGTAGACCAAAGGTGACTTATTTGGGTCACCTTTTGTCTAAGGAGGGGCGTGCACTTACGTCAGATCGTATTCAAGCAATTTTGGACACGCCAGTGCCTTCCACACAGAAGGACGTGCGTGCATTTTTGGGTCTTGTTTCTTTTTGTAGGCAATGGATATTGGGGTTTTCACACATAGCTAAACCATTGTTAGCCCTTTTGACAAAGGACACACCAATTCCTCTTCCCTGGTCGAACGAGTGTGAAATTGCATTTCAGCAATTGCGACAGGCCCTTTGTTCAGCACCAGTGTTAGGGACCCCTGACTATACGAAGCCCTTTTCACTGTATGTGCATGAGAAAGATGGATGTGCATTATCAGTTTTAGTGCAGATGCACGGCGACAAGCAGCGCCCTTGTGCATATTTTTCAGCTGTACTTGATCCTGTTGCCCGAGCATTGCCTGGTTGTTTTCGCTCGGTTGCGGCGACAGCTGTGTCAATATGTCAAAGTGAGGGAATTGTGTTATCTCACAAACTGTTGGTATTAGTCCCCCATGCTGTTGATGCCCTGCTTAATCAGACAAAGACGCAGCATTTGACCAGTGCCCGTTTAACGGGATATGAGTTGACGCTTTTGGCTCCTCATATTACGTTAAAGAGGTGTGTAACGTTAAACCCGGCCACATTGTTGCCGTTCCCGTAAACTCAGTCTGAAGCACGGAAGGCACACAACTGTATTCTTGTGACTGAGGAACAGACAAAGGGTCGTATTGATCTCCAGGATACGCCCTTTACAGATGTAGATGGAGAACTGTGGGTAGACGGATCATGCCTGAAGCTACCAGATGGTACGACTTCAGCAGCGTATGCAATCACCACACTGCAAACAATAGTGGAGACAGCACGCATACCACAGAAATCAGCTCAAGCAGCGGAACTGATAGCATTAACACGAGCATGTGAGCTCAGTGCAGGATTGTGTGTGAATGTTTATACAGACAGCCGCTATGCCTTCGGAGTAGCGCACGATTTTGGCCTACTCTGGAAGGAGAGAGGGTTTCTAACGTCACATGGAGCACAGATAATGTACAGGGAGTTAGTCCACAACCTCTTGACTGCATTAACATATCCAAAGAAGATTGCTATAATTAAATGTAGTGCCCATAAGAAAGTGGTTGATAAAATTGGAGAAGGGAATGCTTTGGCAGACCGGGTGGCACGAGAGACTGCGATGCAGCCTGGTGCTACTGCAATGTATGTTGTGAAGTCACAGGCAGAAAGATGGCACGATGCTAGGAGAGAGGTGCTGGAAATACAGAGGACCGCTTCCGATAAGGAACGGGAGCAATGGTCCAATGATGGAGAATTAGATGACGAAGGATGTTGGAGAAATAAGCAGATGGATAAATGGAAGTTACCCACAGCCTTCGTACAACCTATGGTTCAGATGGCACATGGACTAGCGCATGTCGGAGCTTCCGCATTTGTTAAACTACTCACACGAGTTTGGGAGCATCCGGAGATCGCTAGTACGGCAAAGAGGGTAGTGCAGACTTGCATGATTTGCCTGAGGTATAACCCAGGAAAGGGTACACGAACTCCAGCAGGAGGATTTGCAACACCTACTGCGCCCTTTGAGGTTTTACAGATGGATTACATTCAGCTTGAGCGCTGTAACAATCTGAAGTATGTTCTTGTAGTGGTTTGTGCCTTCAGCAAATGGGTTGAGGCATACCCTACGAAAGACAATACTGCAATGACTACAGCCAAAATGATATTAAAGGAGTTCTTCCCTCAATACGGTGTTTGCAGATTGCTATGGAGTGATAACGGACCTCATTTTATAGCAGATGTTATAAAGTATATCCTGAAGGGTCTAGGCATTACCCAGAAGTTCCATGCAGTATTTCACCCTCAGTCTGCGGGATTGGTAGAGAAATATAATGGTACTCTGAAGCTTAAGATCGCTAAGATCCAAGCTTCGACTTCTTTGACTTGGCCAGATGCTTTACCGCTGGCATTATTGTCAATTAGATCGATACCGCATTCTCGGACCGGTCTCACACCTTATGAGATCGTCTTTGGACGCCCAATGAATATTTGGGGTCCACCAAAACCTAAGTCACTGCATGATGTACCTTGTGTAATGATGAATGATTATCTGGCACAGTTAACGGATAATTTGGTTTCTATTCATCAACAGGTTCGAGAAGCGCTCCCTGATCGGTCCACAGGTGAAGGTCATAATCTCCGACCTGGGGACCAGGTGATGCTGAAGGTTTTTGAAAGGTCGAACAGTCTGGAGCCGAGATGGGTTGGTCCTGAGCAAGTCTTGCTCGCAACGAGGACAGCTGTGCGAGTTTCCAATCGAAAGAACTGGATCCATTCCTTGCACTGTCGCAAAGTGCCGCCCGGATTGGTGGAGCCTGCTGTATTGACCGACCATCGAGAAATTCTGACTGCGGAGAAAGGCCGTGCTGTGGAACCGAACGACACTGAGGAGCTCTTTCCGGACCAAGCGATTCCTGGAGGAAGAAGATATCACCTCAGACCGAGGAAGTGACTGCTGAATCCAAAGTTGTCAGAACGCCCCTTAGGTTAGTGAAACGGAGAGCCAATGTGGCAAGGGGGGGGGATCAGCCCTGCATTAGTGTAGCGACACCCGTCTTGGGCCGCTTGTGAAGAAATCAACCGCTGCCTAAGGGGAAGAGTTCTGACAACCTTTTAGTTTCAGGAAGATATTGACTTTTTACTCTAAGATGGAGAAGAAGAAGATTCTTTGCGCAACAGGTTTTATTATTACAGTAGCTATTGTTGGTATAACCACATGGTTTGTTGAGGATGTGACTCCTGCCCGGGGGTTGCTTGTTTTGACTACTCCAGTGCCTGAGGAGCACTACTTTTATACACTTCCGTATCAAGAACTAAAGCATCGTCAGTCTTATTTGAATAACACTTTCATCCAGATGTTGCATCATACCCACGTTGCCACGAATGCTACGAACTGTTGGATATGTGGTATGATGCCAGCTCATCAGAAGAAAGGAGGAACGCCATTCATACCTCTTCCTTTTTCTCATAATGGCTCCTGTAGAGCATGGTACACTTTGCTGTTTGCCACACGGAAACCTACAGTGGGACGATTACTTTTTAGACTTAATAGGGAGTGTCATCAAGATAAGGATGGTTATCCACAAGCGAATGGGACAATATGGGAATGGGAAGAGTATCGACCGGACAATGAATCAATTCCCTACATCTTCACGAACACCAGAGACACTACAGGACAAGAGCGCTTTGTGATTCAAGTGGCACAAGCTCAAGCGGACCTGTGTGTCCAGAGTGTGGGTTATATTCCTGTTGGTGTTAGTGACTGTATCATTATCCTGAACATTGACGGGTTAAATAACAGTACTTTCTTAGCTTCCCATAACACATACTTCGTATGTGGGAATAAGGGTTACTATCGTTTACCGGCCGGTTGGTCCGGAGTATGCTATGTAGCATTCTTATTACCTCCCGTATTCTTAGCACCTGCATCTTATCATAAAGATTTGAAGTTGTTGAATAATGTGACTGTAAATAGGTATAAACGTACTCTATCTATTGATGACGTTGACCAAACTGATACTGGCTTACAGCAGTATATTGATTTTAATTTAGGATTGTTTTTCTTTGTTGGAGCTGCCCTAAATAGTAGGAAAGTTCGAAGATTAACAAGAGTTGTAGAGGCTGTGACAAATCAGACAGCTGCTGCTCTTGGGAATCTTACGGAAGAATTGCAAATTACTAGAATTGTTGCATTACAGAATCGTATGGTATTAGATGTTATGTTAGCTGACCGAGGTGGAGCGTGTAAAATTATCGGAAGTAGTTGTTGTGTGTTTATTCCTGACCATACGCCATCAGTTTATAATGCTATCAATAAACTACATAAGATTGCAGCTGAAATCCATACAGAAAATGGCACTTGGACGTTGTCTGGATGGTTTTGGGCAATGATCACCACATGGGGGTGGAAGGTTTTGACTGGTCTTTGTATTATTGTAGCAATTCTGTTTTCCTGTTGCATTTGTGTCCAATGTGGTCCTTTACTTTGTTCCCTATGTGTGTCATTCTGTATTCCTGATAAGAAAGCTATCGCCAATGTCACCTATCAGAAACATTTAACTAAAGAGGTAGAAGAGATGATGAAAATTGACATATATGATGATTATCCTAATAAGCCGAATGTCTTCAGTAAATGCTGAAAGGGTCCTCTGTTGAAAACTAAAACAGCGATATGATTAAGCATTCACTAAAGACATGAATTGCCTCTGGTTGAAACATGTTTCTTGTCTTATGTTGACTAATGTCCGGACTCCATTTTGTATTGTCGTATCTCCACGTGCTCAGCACGAGAAGAGTCCTACCTCTTTGCTAGTTGTTCTTGTAATCTGCCTAGTAACAGTCTATAATTAGCTCCTTTGTCCGTCTGGCGCATGCCCAGACTTGACCACATCTGTAATCAGTTAGTCCTTGCTTGAACATGTTTTCGCGGGCTCAGGAAATTAGTTACTCCGCCCACATATTGATTCTGTATCGAAAATGCCCATAAAAGGTAATGAATTTCGCTTCATGTTGTATCCACCCACTTATGAGCCCCTCTTTTGTGTATAAAAGGGGACCATGTACGCAAGTTCTTTGTGCTACCCTATGCAATACTGAAGAGTGTTGTATGGGTTGTAGGACCACCCTTAAGGGTTAATAAACTCTGTCTTTGTACTTTGCAGTTTCCGTGCCAACTTCCTTCCAGTTTTTGTTACAGGAGAGCGAACCCTTGTACTCTGCGGGCCTAGCTGGGGCCTGTATTCATCATATCTGTGTCATGTGCTGTTTGTTTTTGTGCAGAAAGACACACCTTCCTGCACAAAAACAATCAGTAAACACATTTTCCTCCTTCAATGTATGCTGAACATTTTAGAATGCATTGAAGATTTAAAAATGAGGAGAAAAGAAAACAATTCTCCTTGTTGTGCTTTCGTACACCAATTAGAGAATGGTGCAGCATTCACACACATATCGAGATTTTTGATTTCTGATAAATCTGGAGATGTGTCTTGTTCTATGAGTATTCAGTGCAATCATGCACAACAACACTTATAGAACAACCTTTCAACGCAAAGTGGTGTGTATGATGAGGTTGTATTTACATGGAGAAGAAAAAGTACACAGAGCGCCTTTTCCTCTCTTTGTAAATATGAAAGAGTGTCTTGTGCAATAACTATGTTAGAAAAAGTGACATATTTCTGTTTTAAAATTGCTTCCGAATGATAGAAGGTAAGCACAGAGTTTTGTCTGCAAAGATGCTCAAACAAGAATGATTGAAATGATTGCGGTCCTTCAATAGGTACAATGGGAAATATTATGAACCACTCAAATCTGTTTTTTTGGAGGTAACATAATATCCGATAACAGAGAGATTTCAAAACTACATAGGTATAAACAGAGTGTTTTTAAAAACTTGTTCAATCTTTGTAGGTTCTTGCAGATCTGCCCCTTCTGCATATTAATACTTAGTTAAACTTACCTTCCCAGTAAAAGAAATTAAAAATGGTATACATATTTTTCAGATTTTTTTTGCAATGTAAATTAATGTAAAGTGCTTATTTTAGAATTAGAATCTGTGAAAGAAAAGAAAAAATAGTTATAAAATGTAATAATACATTTTTTACAACACAGCATAATTTCAACTAAGTAATTTGTTTGCCTTTTTTGCTGTTCTCAGAATATATTGAATTTTACTAGAAATAGTGATTTCAATCGTACTCCTCACTTAACAGCGGGCAAAAAAAAAACAATCAAAAAGATTGTTTAAAAAAAAAAACAACATGCTATTCTCAGTAAAATACCACAAAATACAAATCACACATATATGAAATGCTTATGGCCAACCAAATTTTATAACTTTAACTTATAAAAACTGTAAATGTTGTCGCTTAAAAATAATGGTATTTTAGCACTCCTTTTTTTGTAAATTGTCCAATGGTAGTCCTATTAAATTATAATAATAAATTCCTCAGAGAATGAATTATATTCCTAAAACTTTGACTTTAAAAATATTAGGTAGGAATTTGGTACTTCCCTAGGCAAACGTTGTTTGAAAACCAAATGAAATCATTACAAAGTGTCCAGCCTTTGTCACATTTTAGATAGGCAGTGTAATGTCCAGATGTGGTGGAAGGACCATCATGGAAAATTATTGCAATTGCTACAAAAGTCCTTCCTGATATTGATAGTTGTATTGCTACAAACAGCTTTATTAAAGTATCCAATTTTCTTCCATCAGCTGTACAACGTTGCATCATTAAAATTATGTATTCTCCATATTTTGTTAAAAATAATGTGGATAACATTTCTGATTTACATTGGCTATACTCCATGATTTGATTTGCACCTTTAACTAATTTATTGAAAGACACTGATTTACAGTCTGGTAATGTTAAATATAGAAATATTTCAGTGTCTACATTAGTGGTACATGTATACATGCAATTTTCACAATGATGTTCCCATTTGTAAGAAAGGCCAAAAATATTTTCTATTTCTACACCTTCATTTTCAAAAATGGTAAGCATATACATTAAAAATTCCTGAGCATCTTGTTGGATATTTTGTGTAAATTGTGTAGAACCAGAACACATATCCAAAAGATTACGAACATCTGAAACAGATTTTATTTTACTTGTATCTGTTGCATAATTTGTTCTTGCAAACCTTCAAGATAAAAAACAACATTGACCACTACATTAGCATAGCAGTTGACACCTGAACTATTTTCAAACTGATAACCAACAATCTCTTCAACAGTGTCCAATTTCTTTTTACTTGCAATCACAACATTATCTTGTTCTTTTCCCTTCTCAACACCTTCAGAACAGATATTCTCAAACCTTCTTTTTCGACCAATCACACGCTTTTCAAATACAGGATATTGACCTAAATTTGGAGCATACACCCTTCTTAACCTATTATACTCTTTGCACAGTTTGCATCTGCAGTAACCTTTGTCTCATCAAAATCAATCAAAAACAAACCAGATAATGTTCTGACTCGCAACAAAGCAACATATGCCATACCCTCTTTAAATACAGTAGATCCAATGTTCACCAATGCACTGTCTACACTTAATCCTTGAGATTTATGAATAGTCACTGCATATGCCAGAGAAAATGGAAATTGTTTCCTACGGACATTTAAATCTTTAACAAGCAAAAAACGAACTGAACAACGACCAATTTCTTTAACTTCTTCAATCTGATCAAATTTAATTTTTAAAAATTCAATTCCTTCTTTTTTCTGATAATTAACAAAATCCACCACTTTACCCATTGCGCCATTAACTAAACCTTTTTCTACATCCAAATTACGCCTAAAATTACCCGACAGTTTACACACGCATATAGTGTCTTTTCTAAACCAGCTGTTTTAGATATTTTTTTTATAAAGAATCCAGTTTTGTTTTCAACTTTCCCGTCAAACGAATAGTGATTCCTTCATGCTCTATTTTATCGATGGCTTCCATTTTTATAATTTCTTCATTTTCCAGTTTCAATAGTTCTTCGTTGAATATGGAACACTCGCGCAGTGTTGGCATTAAGCAGATGAATGATTTATTTTCAGCAATTTTCATATACACTTTTGCAGGAACTACATTTTCATTTGGAAACACATTGCAAAGTAAACGACTCTCCAAAGCTTGTTTGCCATGTTCTGTAAGAATTCCAATTCTTATATCTTGAAGAATACTTCCAAATTCAGCATCATTTGCCTGTCGCATATTTGTTGTCAGTTCATTGTATTCAAAATAAGTCCAAATGTTCACATTACCAACGCTACCAAGAGACTTTCTGGTATCTTCATGTGCAAGTGTTTTAAATACCGGTTGTCCTTTTACCGGAGTCAGTTGCAGTAGATCTCCAAAAACTATGACGTGCTTTCCTCCAAATAACACGTCACACTCTGTTTTAAGAATTTGCTGCATTCTTAAATGCACAAAGGCAAGCATCAAGTTTGAGACCATGCTCACCTCATTAATAATGAGAAGTTTGATTTTCTTCAGGACTCTTGAAACTTCACAACAAGCTTCTCCAGATAGCTTGTGGTATTTCAATTTGTTCTCACGCTCTACTGGTAGCATTAGTAAACGATGTAAAGTAATTCCTTTAATGTTATGTGCTGCCAACCCAGTTGGAGCAGTGACAACACAAGACAAATGCGACTCAGTTGTTTTCTGCAGATAACTTGTAATTACTTTAATTAAGAAACTTTTTCCTGTTCCAACTTGACCACTCACATACATTCGGATAGGTTGAAATGATGTACATGAGCACCCTTTCTTTTCATGAAGTAATCCATGGTCAATCTGCTCTTTCACTTGTTGATATATTTGTTTCTGTTCAATATTTAGTTGTTCTTCCAAGTTTCCTAACTGTATTACATCTTCTTGAGCATTGCTGTTTCCACCTCATTCATGGCAGTCGCTGCTTCATTTTCAACAATTGGTTGTCCAAGTGGATCTTGACTCAGTGCAGCAGAACTTTGACTGTCTTGAGAACTGTCTCTAGCAATCTCAGCTGCAATTGTAGCTTCTTGATCAATTTCATCATTCAACATTTGCACATAATTTGCAAAAGCACTGCATTGTATGCTATCTTTACAAGCATTAAATGAATCTTCATAGCTCTGAAAACGCCACGGTTTGAACATATGCAAAAGGGCTAAATAGTAAAATTCCCTTTTGTCAGCAGTGTCGCAACTCAGTTTCCAGTGATTAATTACATTTCCTTTCCTTTGTTTCACCAGACATCCTTCGGAACCAATCACTGCATATTTTCCATCATTGATGTTCTCTGTAGTATTCCGTTTAAAAGTGTAGTTTTGCAGCACTTCATAGAGACACATGTTCTCAAGGTGATGACTTCTGTTTGGGTAATATGTGTCCAACATATTCGTTTTCAAAATATCTGTACTTTCTGGTTCTTTTTCTGCTAAATATTCAATTTCTTGAACAGATTTCAGTATCCGATTTCGCATTCATAGACTCACCCAAATGATTCTTCTACTTTTGGAATATAGACTTGCAGATTATAACCGATCTGAACACTCATATGCTCCAATTTCACAATGCGATAACATCTTCAAACTGAAACTGTATAATTTCTTACTTAGAGTCTTCTCGTGAAAAATCTCTTCCCACATTTCTTTCAATTCAGTCTTTTCTGATTTAGTAATGTAGGATGTTACATATCGAGCAACAACAATGGAATTGTCCGCAACATACTGAATATCCATGTTAGCGTTCCACATGGATAAAATAACTGGATTGTAGTCATTTATGTATTTCAATTCTTTGCTTTCTTGTGATGGTATGTCACATAGCTGACATAAAACTGTTCACTCTTCCTTTGGATAATACAGGACGTGGAAATCCAAAACGGCATTTGATATAGAGCTTATCCTTTGACTTGTACTTTCGTCGACAGTATTTTCCACACCTATGGCTTTGGACTCGTAAGACTTGTTGTTTTAAGTTTTTATCTTCTCTGCTATTGGGTACAGCACATGTGGCATAATCTTCAATAAAAGACAAAACAGTTTCATCTTAATCTGTTCCAAATTTGGGGGCGTCCTTGATCCATAACAACATATGTATATGACGAGCACCTCTTGCTTGATACTCCTTTCTCCAAAAGAAATCCACAACTTCTCCAAGAGGAGGATTCTTTTTATTACAGATGAAAGACATCATAGCTTCCAATCTATGATTGAAATATCTGCATACATTAACAGGATCCGAGGAGCACAATTCTCCAGGTGTCTTGTATTCAATATTTTTTATATTGGAATTTGCCTTGAAGAAATTCAAGTAAATCATCCCAAGCATACTCAGCACAGCTTAGTGTAACAAACCATGTAGGAGTTCCCAAGTTCCGTAGCATACATTTCAGTTCTCCATGACGACGGTACCAATATTCATTAGTCCCAAGCTGACATGCCATCAGATTAATCAACTGAGATTCTAAATGATCATCTCTCTGATGCACTTTATCCATAAAATCCTTCGCAGTTACATTTTGCAGATGCATTCCAGTTTTTAAAATGTGATTTACTGCATATGAAAGTCCAGACAAGTCACTTTCAAACAGAAGATGAAACATATAAGGGATACATTGTCGAAATCTTGGATCTTCTGCATATAATCTTGTTGTCTGATATTCCGATGCAGGAATCTGCACAGGACGTTCATCATATCGTCCACCTTTTCTTGTTGGAAACAACTGCGGGAAACAACGAGCTTCCAAGCTCTCTTCCCATACACTCATGGGACTTCCTGTTCCTTTTTTATTTGAAACAACTCAATCGTATTCCCCATCACCTCTTTGGAATGAAGTGGATGTACACTGTAATGTTCATAGATTTCTTCACATCTGGACATGTCCACTTTTTCAATTTGTCCACTTCATGTTTCAGTATCTTCTGCTAAATCTATTTCTTTTTCTCCTACAAACACATTTCTATAGTACTCATTATTTTTTAACAGATACAATGATGCCTTTTGCACTTTTCTAACATCCACTAACTCTTGCAAGATTTTCTTATTCTTAGTAGGAACACCATTAACTAGAATGACTAGTCGCTCATTTTCTGCATGGTCTACACCAATAGTTTCAATATTTTTCCTTAAATCTAACGGTAAATACACAAATCTTCCTTTCAATCCTCTTTGCAACTCTGATGGAGGTAATTTACCTGTTTTAGGCTCCATACAAACAATAGCCTGAAACGGGTGAACACATTGAATGAGAATAGACTCATACGTATTTAAATCTATCAGCTCTGGAGGAATAGCAACCAACTCTAGATTATTATGAACAGCTCTAGCAGGCATTTTATTCTCATCTAATTTGTTATAACAATATTTGCAAATACGCTGCTCAGATCCCAAATCAAAACAATCCTCTACCAACAAATAAGTTGCAAATTCCATCCACTTATCATTATCTTCTATTTCACTTTTTAAATACAGATTGACACCCCTAGTCTGATTTTTATAGTGACTTCGCCGACAACAAATACAAGAAACATTTGGTCTTTCACCTGAAATTACCTTAAACTTTGTGATTTCATCCTCAAAATGTTTTGTAATTACGGGTTCTACATTGTCTTCAACATTTTGTTCTACTAATGTGTCAGTTTCTACACTCTCTTGCTGAGGACCAAAGTAACAAAACTCAATATCATCACAAACCTTCTTCACATCTGATACTGACCCACGCAAAAGAGCACTGTTCAACTCATTTAACTTTAGTGCTGGACTTTTTGCATAATACAATCTTCTCACTAACTTCCGCATTTGAGTATGATGTACTGCCAACATCCTGAAATGGTGAAAACACTTTGACAAACTTTCCTAGAAAGACAAGCCAGAGAATGACCTTGCAAACCAGTATTTTTTCTCACTCTGCAAGGGTCTAGTCCTTGCAACACCTTAATCTTTTATTTAACACTTTTTTTACTATATGCTTGTAAAAAACTACATAATTTATCAAGAGATTCCTGTCGTACACTACAAATACTACTGCAATCCCAAGTGTACACAGGGTGTTTAAGACGTCTCCCTAGAACTTCATCAGCTATCACTTCTTCTGCATTTCTTTCAACCATTTTCTCTTTCTCAATTGGACAACCATCTCTAACCTCATAACCTCTACCACTGGTGTCAACTGCATACAGTAATTGTTTGCTCTGTAAATAACTCTCTTCATTAAAGAAAGGCTCTGAAAATTATTGGATTGGTTTATCTAGTGATCGATTCTGTTTAATACTAAAATGAATAGTTTCCTTTTTACTTCAAAAGCCTTTTCAACAATGTTTTCAATATGCTTCTTCCTTTTATAAAATAGAGCTCTCTTTTTATATTTCTTCACATCTTTCAGCAAATAATGTACTACTCTCTTGTAAAATATTAAAATATTTTTTTGCGTAATTCCTTATACTGATTTTGCCTTTTTTTTACCATACTTTGTCTCCTTTGACTGAACATCTGCTTTTTTGCTTTTCCTCTTATTTTGAATTTTTTTTTTCTAGTTGAAGCATTCTCAGTGGTTTCAGCATTCTGTACATTCTGTTTGCTCCTACAAACATTTTTAATAAATTGCTTTGTGATCTTACCAGAAGATTTTTTCTTTTTAGCCACATTATCTTGTACATTCAATACTTGTAGTTGATATTTCTTCAAGTAATTCTCCTGTGTCTGTTCTTTTCTTTTTCTTTTTTTATCTGGCATGATTTCTCTATTTTAACATTGAAAAACAGTATCTGTAAAAAAGAATCACAAATAAAAGTATATTAATAACTTTCAAATGTATACTATTCTATTACTGTAGAAACACATTTTATATAAAAACTGACTAAGAAACTATAGCCCTGAAGCACAAGTGTAACGATGGTTAAAACACTACATGCATAGTGCATACTACTTTGAAGCAGTTCATGCCCTAAAGCCTACCTCACTAAAAGACTACATGCTAACTGACTGAATGATTACAGTACTATAAGGAGACACACTGGGTGAGTGACAGGGTGTTTGCTAGAAGTGTATGAATACTGACATGGATATTGAAGGTGTGAAAGACAAGTCTGTAGGTGGCTAGAGACCTACATGCATACTGGATAGACGTTTGAAACAGTCCATGGAGTAACACTTGGATCACTGCAAAACTACCTGGAAGTGTATGAATACTGACTGGGGAATTGAAGGTGTGAAAGACAAGTGTGTAGGTGGTTAGAGGGCTGCATACATAGTGGATAGGTGTTTGAAGAAGTCCATGTGCTAAGGCCTGGCTCACTGCATGAGTACTTGGGTACAGACTGAATGATTATAGTACTGCAAGGAGAGTGCCTGGGTGAATTGATAAGTGTTTGGGTTTTGGCACAGTGAATGGATTAGTCCATGGTGCTGAATGGGTCACTAGAGGACTGCAAGGGGAGTGGCAGGGTGTTTGCTAGAAGTGTATGAATACTGACTGGGGAATTGAAGGTGTGAAAGACAAGTGTGTAGGTGGTTAGAGGACTGCATGCATACTGGATAGGCATTTGAAGCAATTCATGTACTAAGGCCTGGCTCACTGCATGAGTACTTGGGTACTGACTGAATGATTAGAGTACTGCAAGGAGAGAGCGTGGGTGAATTTATAAGTGGTTGGCTTTTGGCGCAGTGAATGGATTAGTACATGGTGCTGAATGGGTCACTGGAAAAGTATAAGGAGAGTGACAGAGTGTTTGCGGGAACTGTATGAATACTGTCTGGGATATTGAAGGTGTGAAAAATAAGTATGAAGGTGGCTAGAGACCTACATGCATAGTGGATAGACGTTTGAAACAGTCCATAGAGTAACACTTGGATCACTGCAAACTGCCTGAGTACTGACTGAATCATTGGAGTACTACAAAAAGAGTGACTGGGTGAATCTTTTTAAGATTTTGGATTCTAGTGCAGTGAATAGATTAGTACTTACTGCCAAATGAGTCAGTGGAAGTGTGCAATTAAAGTGACAGAGTGTTTATTGGAGTTTATAGATACTGACAGAGAAATTGAAGGTCTGAAAGGCAATTCTGTTGGTAGTTAGAGGCCTCCATGCATAGTGGAAACACGTTTGAATCAATCCATGTGCTAAGGCCTGCCTCACTCCATTAGTACTTAGGTACTAACTGAATGATTAGACTATTGCAAGAAGCGTACCTGGGTGAATTTATAAGTTTTTCAGTTTTGGTGCAGTGAATGCATTACTACATGGTGCTGAATAAGTCACTAGAGCAGTGCAAGGGGAGTGACAGGATATTTGCTGGAAGTACATGGATACTCACTGGGGAATTGAAGCTGTTAAAGACAAGTGTATAGTATGTTAGAAGACTGCATGCATACTGCATAGACATTTGAAGCAGTCTATGTGGTAATCCATGGTTCACTACATGAGTAGCTGGAAACTGACTGAATCATTAGACTACTGCTAAAAGAGTGCCTGGGTAAAACTTTTAAGTTTTTCGGTTTTGGCGCAGTGAAGAGATTAGTACATGGTACTGGATCAGTCACTGGATGAGTGCAAGATGAGTGACAGGATGTTTATTGAAGTATATAGATGCTGACTAGTTAATTAAATAAGTGAAAGACAAGTGTGTAGGTGACTAGAGGCCTGTATGCATACTGGATAGGGGTTTGAAGCAGTCCATGTTGTAAAGCGTGGCTCGCTGCATGAGTACTTGGATACTGTCTGAATGATTAGAGTACTGCAAACAGAGTGCCTGGGTGAATTTATAAGTTTTGGGGTTTTGGCGCAGTGAATGGATAAGTACATGGTGCTGAATGGGTCACTAAAGGAGTACATGGAGAGTGACAGGGTGTTTGCTGTAAGTGTATGGATACTGACTGTGGAATTAAAGGTGTGAAAGAGAACTGTGTAGATGGTTAGAGGACTGCATAAGCATTTGAATCAATGCATGTGCTAAGGCCTGCCTCAACCCGTTACTACTTGAATATTAACTGAATGTTTACAGTATTGCAAGGACAGTTCCTGGGTGAATACATAAGCAATGACTGCCTTGTAATTCTACCAACACTTGAGAACAGTAATGTTTTTAAGCAGTTATGCGTATTCAAAGATATGAAGTACCCAAATGCTTCTCTCACAGTGGTTCCCAAATGCACACAGACTCACAGTGTGATTCTAGACAAGCAACACTATCCCTAGGAGTTTACCAAAACTCATTCACTACTGTGGAAGGGGTAAGGGGACTGCACACAATCTACATATTTCAGTACTGCACTTTACTGTCAATGCCTGACTCATTTTATCAATGCATCAGCAAAGCCTGGCTTCTAATGCTACTAAAACTTGACAACATGACAGGTTTTAAAATAGTTATCTGTCAGCAAATATATGATGTTACCAAATGCTTCTCTCACAGTGGTTCCCAAATGCACACAGACTCACAGTGTAATTCTAGACAAGCAACACTATCCTAGGAGTTTACCAAAACTCATTCACTAGTCTGGAAGGGGTTAGGGTACTGCACACAATCTACATATTTAAGTACTGCACTTTAGTGTCAAAGCCTGATTCATTTTATCAATGCATAAGCAAAGACTGGCTTCTAATGCTACTAAAACTTGACAACATTACAGGTTTTAAAACAGTTATCTGTCACCAAATACACGATGTTACCAAATGCTTCTCTCACAGAGGTTCCCAAATGCACACAGACTCACAGTGTGATTCTAGACAAGCAACACTATCCCTAGGAGTTTACCAAAATTCATTCACTACTGTGGAAGGGGTAAGGGGACTGCACACAATCTACATATTTAAGTGCTGCACTTTAGTGTCAAAGCCTAACTCATTTTATCAATGCATAAGCAAAGACTGGCTTTTAATGCTACTAAAACTTGACAACATGACAGGTTTTAAAACAGTTGTCTGTCAGCAAATACACGATGTTACCAAATGCTTCTCTCACAATCCTTACCCAAATGCACACAGACTCACAGTGTGATTTTAGACAAGCAACACTATCCTAGGAGTTTACCAAAACTCCTTCACTACTGTGGAAGGGGTAAGGAGACTGCACACAATCTACATATTTCAGGACTGCACTTTAGTGTCAAAGCCTGACTCACTTAATCAAAGCATAAGCAAAGACTGGCTTCTAATGCTACTAAAACTTGACAACATGACAGGTTTTAAAACAGTTATCTGTCAGCAACTACATGATGTTACCAAATGCTTCTTTCACAGTGGTTCCCAAATGCACTAAAATACTCACAGTGTGATTCTAGACAAGCAACACTATCACTAGCAGTTTACCAAAACTCATTCACTACTGTGGAAGGGGTAAGGGGACTGCACACAATCTACATATTTCAGGACTGTACTTTAGTGTCAAGGCCTGACTCATTTAATCAAAGCATAAGCAAAGACTGGCTTCTAATGCTACTAACACTTGACAACAAGACAGGTTTTAAAACATTTATCTATCAGCAAATACACGATGTTACCAAATGCTTCTCTCACAGTGGTTCCCAAATGCACACACACTCACAGTGTGATTCTAGACAAGCAACACTTTCACTAGGAGTTTACCAAAACTCATTCACTACTATGGAAGGGGTAAGGGGACTGCACACAATCTACATATTTAAGTACTGCACTTATCAATGCACAAGCAAAGACTGGCTTTTAATGCTAATAAAACTTGACAACATGACAGGTTTTAACCTCTTCAGTGCCCATGACGAGATAGTCTCGTCATGGAGCACGGTTGCGCTGTGCCCATATAATATTCCTTTAAATCACTTTTTGTTAACCGATAAGAATCATGCGTTTAAAAAACAGAAACATGCACCCTACCTTTCAGTGTAGAAGGTTAGCAAACAACCAATGATTTCTTGTCTTTTTTTAAAGCTGCATCTTAGCCACCATTTTAGAAAAATCTTACTTTTCAAACTGCCATTTCATTTACAGAGACCATCTGAGTGCATCCAGACCTCCCTTCAAGATGCTTAGAGTGTGGATTGTGGGACACAGCTATATTTTCTGGAGCCAAAGGTATGCAGAAAACAAAGGCATTCACAAAGACCTAGGTTTGCCAAATGTAGACATTAAATGGATTGGACAGAGAGGGTTAAAGTGGCACCAATTGATGCCATTGGTAAAATCCTTTATGCATATCCTACACCCTGACCTTATAATAGTGCACTGTGGTGGCAATGACCTAGGCACTTTGACTTGGGTAGGTCTGGAAATGCTTATGAAGGACACCTTTGCAGAATTGATTTCACTTTTTCCCAAAACTACCTTTGTGTATTCTAACATATGCCAAAGGCAGAAATGGAACTGGTCCAATCATTTTTGTCCACAAATTGAGAAAGCTAGGAAACATATGAATAAATCTGTTTCTGCTTTTCTCCGAGACTATAGAATGGGTTCCATTTATAATAACAATCTGTGCTTTCATATGCAAGAGATGTATAGGAGTGATGGAGTACACTTTACTGATGAAGGAAACAGAGTTTAACTTTAGACTCTGTATAGGTACTTACATATAAGTACCAAAAACTCTCAATGAACACAACAGCTCTTTTTAGAGCCACTCAAGAACAAAACACTTAAGCTTGATGTTTATCTCCCAAAAATTTCAGGTTTTTTTCCGTGGACCCGCGCACCCAACGCGTTAGGGACCGTGCACCCAACGCGAGAGAAACAGTGCATCCAACGCATTAGGATGCGCAACTCCTAATATTAGCGTAAAAAAAAAATAGCCCCTATCACTAATTTTTATTATCCCCAGGGACCCCATCCCCCGAAGCTTATAAAGCCCCATGCGGCTCCCGAATGACGCGGGGAGCCGGCATTGACGAATCTTCACGAATTTTTCAAAACTTGTGGCCCGCTCCGGTCCGCTCCTATCCTGAAAGTCTCGGGGTGATTCGTCAAGCGGGTGCCGAGAAAAAAGGGGGGTCCCAAAACATGTTTTCCCCATGCAATTTTCCATAGGGACCGTTAGTCGCAGATACAGCCCGAACTGCTGAACGGAATTACACCAAATTTGGCAGAAAGGTAGACCTTGGTTTAGAGTCGTGCCTTTTGCTTAAATGGTGTAAATCCATTCAGTAGTTCCTGAGAAATTCAAAATCAAAGCCAGCCCCCCTCCTATATGCAAAAACATTATAAAAAAATGGCCATGCCCAGGGGGATGGAGTCCCCTAGGGCCGATTATGGCCTTGGGAGGGGGGCCACATAGCCCCCTTCCCGAATTTTTTATTTAAATACAAAAATTAGGGGGCAGGCCCTGGGAGATGGGGTCCCCAGGGCCAAGATATTAGGAAAAGAAGGGGGGCCCCAAAGCCCCCCTTCTTAAACAAAAAAAAAAGAAAAAGACCGGCATTGCCACGGAGGCCACGCCCCCTTCTTGTAGCACTCTGCAAATGCGCCCCTGGCGCGTTTGCAGAGGGGGAACAAATTCCTCTTGAATACTAGGGGTCTCCTGGAGGCCAACTAGCCCACCAGAAATCTCCAGTATGCTCCAGGGGGCTGCGTTGCAGAGAGGTGGTCTGAGGCCACGCCCCTTTTTACACCTCTCTGCAGCGCAGCTCTGTGGTGCTTACTGGAGGTAGCTGGTGGGCTAGTTGCACCCCAGGGACCGTCAGTATTCTAGGGGAGTTAATTCCCCAACTTAAAACGCGCCACAGGGTGCTTTTGCACAGTGGTGAAGGAAGGGGGCGGGGCCTGAGTTCATATGTGTGCAAACACATCCTGTGGCGCGGTTTAAGTTGGGTAATTAATTCCTTCTCAATCCTGAGGGTCCCTGGGGGCCAACTAGCCCACCAGGTACCTCCAGTAAGAGCCACGGAGCTGCATTGCAGAGTGTTGTAAAAAGGGGCGTGGCCTCTTAACACCTCTCTGCAACGCAGACCCCTGGTGCTTACTGAAGGTACCTGGTGGACTAGTTGGCCCCCAGGGACCCACAGGATTGAGGAGGAATTAATTCTCTAACTTAAAACACACCACAGGGCGTGTTTGCAGACATGTCACCTCAGGCCACACCCCCTTCCTTCACCACTGTGCAAACACGCCCTGTGGCGCGTTTTAAGTTGGGGAATTAATTCTCTTTCAATACTGAGGGTCCCTGAGTGCCAAATAGCCCAACAGGTATCTCCAGTATGCGCCAGGGAGCTGCATTGCAGACAGGTGTTCAGAGGCCACGCCCCTTTTTACACCTCTCTGCAACGCAGCTCTGTGGTGCTTACTGAAGGTAGCTGGTGGGCTAGTTGGACTCTAGGGACCCTCAGGATTGAAGGGGAATAATTTCCCCAACTTAAAACGCGCCACAGGGCGTGTTTGCACAGTGGTGAAGGGAGGGGATGGTGTAGGAATGTGGCTCTATATATACTGGACCAAAGTAAAATCAGCCAAACTACGAATTCCGATTTACTCACCTGTTATCAGGAGAGACTTCAGTGCTGCATCTTTGAGCCCAGTACTGATCCTGAAAAGTAATTCTTACTGTACTTACCAGTAACTTGAATTTCCTTCCATAGGCTAACATTGATTTGTTTCACTTGGAAATTCTTCTGTGTGGAGTTTTGGAACTTTAAAATATTCATCTAAAATCAGCCGAACCACGAATTCCGATTTACTCACCTGTTATCAGGAGAGACCTCTGTGCTGCATCTTTGAGCCCAGTACTGATCCTGAAAAGTAATTCTAACTGTACTTACCAGTAACTTGAATTTCCTTCCATAGGCTAACTTTGACTGGTTTCACTTGGAAATTCTTCTAAGTGTGGAGTTTTGGAACTTTAAAATATTCACCTAAAATCATCCAAACAACGATTTCCGCTTTACTCACCTGTTATCAGGAGAGAACCCAGTGCTGCATCTTTTAGCCCAGCACTGACCCTTAAAAGTAATTCTAACCGTACTTACCAGTAACTTGTATTTCCTTCCATAGGAATCCATTGTCTGGTTTTCACCAGAAAAGTTTCTGTCAACTTTTAAAATACAATAATATTCCTTAAAAATCACTAGGGTAACCAAAAGGCTTTTACTCAACTGTTTACAGGAGAAGTCCCAGGACTGAATCTAGGATCCAGTGCTGTGGTTAGAAAAGTAATCCATAAAGTAAATAATTGCATTTAACTAGAAATTCCCATTGAGCTCAATGTTGCATTGGGTTTGAAATTGTGTTGCCCATTGCAACAACTGTAACTACTGTACTTAAAATTCTATTGCCTATTTGCAAAGTATTTAAACTGAAGTAATTCATTCTGAGAAAGTATATTTTGTATTGTATTGTAATGTAGAATGTAATTAAAAAAATAAAATATCTAAAAATAAACAGTTTAAACAATGTAGTAAATCAGTATAAAAAAATCAGTATAACAATTAATACATAAAAAATTGTCATTTACAAAACCTTTAAAATTCACTGAAAAAACCATAGGTTTCAGCCCTGACATAGTTAGGAATTAGCATTTAAAAATCCTTTGAAATTCACTGAAAAACCATAGGTTTCAGGCCTGATATAGTTAGGAATGAATTAGCATTTAAAAAACCTGCGAAATTCACTGAAAAAACAATAGGTTTTAGGGGTGTTATAGTTAGCTGGACATTTCACTCGAAAAAAACCATTGAAATTCCTCCGATATAGTTAGTTGTACTAACTATACATCTCGCGCGCCCGCAATCCACTGCTGATGATGTCACATATTACATCATTCATGACATGGTCAGTGACATCACTGATGACATCTCAAATGACATCACTGATGACATCACTGATGACATCATCCACGTGACAATCAGATACACCTCATCATACACTAGTATAACCTTTCATCACTCACTGTAAAATAGAGAGTGCCAGATTTAAAACCATTGACACACCAATACAAGTTTCTAAACACCCACTCAGTGATTCCTAGATCTATACACACATCTAATCACTTACCTATAGATTCACTCACACATGCTGTCAATGATCAATAGAACACTATCAAATATACTTATACACCTATATCGACATTACACACCAGCACACATCCTAATCACTTATGAAGTCATCCTACTCACTTATGCAAACAATGGATCATACTTACTTTTACTTAGCTATACACTTATAAAAACACCACTTCATCTATTCATATAGATAATAGCTCATACTTAGTGTGTTTTAAAATCACTATTACAACTATACAGTTATCCATACAGTCACTCATACAATCACTGTGTCTTATGTATACTTATTTATATACAACAACTGACACATACACTGGCTTTTATTTTTCTAGTTTGTTGGACATGTACCATTGAGACATATATTTGCTCATCGCCACACCCATAAAGATATTCACTCACCCTAACAACTGTTATAACATGTAGTTTTAACTTCATATACCTACTGAATCAACTATTCACACATCTTTGGGCAGTCACACCCCCCCCACCGAACCGCACACACATTCACTCTCCCATACAAATAGTCAGTTAACTAATCAATAAATAATATAGACTTTCATGTAGCTAGTAACCAACTAGTGCAGCAGTTTACACAACTGACAAAGTGATATAGATATTCACACAGTTTAGTCACTTTCTAATATATTTAGTGAGACACTATAAATTAGTCAAGTAAACAGTCAATCACACTGCTACTAAATCCTCCATCCAGATATTTATATTTATATATCCACTCATTCTTCAATGCAAATTGCTATATATATAATACATTTTTAAATACCGAACCAAACCACATTCTCTGTATGATGTCATCAGTGATGTCATCAGTGATGTCATTTGAGATGTCACCAGTGATGTCACTGACCATGTCATGAATGATGTAATATGTGACATCATCAGCAGTGGATTGCGGGCGCGCGAGATGTAGTTATTACAACTAACTATATCGGAGGAATTTCAATGGTTTTGTTCGAGTGAAATGTCCAGCTAACTATAACACCCCTAAAACCTATTGTTTTTTCAGTGAATTTCTAAGGTTTTTTAAATGCTAATTCCTAGCTATATCAGGCCTGAAACCTATGTTTTTGTTAGTGAATATATATATATATATATATATATATATATATATATATATATATATATATATATATTACCTACTGGCGGTTGCAAGTAGGTAGTTATAGTTAAGACCTTGTTTCTATTCAAAAAGCGTTTTTTCTTTTCCCAATAACTTTGGCGCCGGTTGACGAATCTTTGCGAAATTTTCAAAAAGTTGGTCCCGCACCAGTCAGCTCCTATCCTGAAAGTTTCCGGGTGATTCGCCAAGCGGGGGCCGAGAAAAAAGGGGGGTCCCAAAACGCGTTTTCTCCATGTTATTTCCCATAGGAAACTTTAGACACGACTACAGCCCGAACTGCTGAACGGAATTACACCAAATTTGGCAAAAAGGTAACCTTCGGATCAGAAAGAGACCTTTTTTTTTAAATGGTGTAAATCCATTCAGTAGTTCCTGAGAAATTAAAAAAAGAGAGGTAAAAAAATCAATTTCCCATAGGAAACTTTAGACACGGTTACAGCTGAAACTCCTGAACGGAATTACACCAAATTTGGCAAAAAGGTAGTGCTTGGTTCATACAGCGGCCTTTGTTTTAAATGGTGTAAATCCGTTCAGTAGTTTTCGAGATATTAAAGGAAAAAAATGTTTATATATCTGGGCGGGACCTAAATACACAAGCACGAGCTTGGATCTGATTGGCTGCCAACACTTAAATCCAGGAGGTGTTGGCAGCCATCTTGGTGCAATGCTTTTTAGGTCTCGCCTAACGAGACAGCGCATGCGCTGCACACTACACAAACACCACTGCACTGCCCTAAACCCTAAAACACAACCCCAGCACGACCCCCTACACTGCACGAACACCACTTGTAGGAGAGTAGGATCTGCACTTATGTTGCCCCCACTTTTTAGGTCTCGCCTGACCCAGCGCATATGCTGGTCTGGCGAGACATTTTGTGAGGGCTCCACAAAGTGCTACCAGGCCAGCCTAGACCTACAGTGCATGTGCGCGGGCTTTGATGTTTGATCGCGATCACTTTTGCAGCCGCTTTGATGTTTGATCGCGATCACTTTTGCGGCCGCTTTGATGTTCTCCGTGAGGCTTCAATAGATTGCAGCAGTTAAAACAAGCATTGGCATAGCCAATAGGTCTCGCTTTTGGGACCTTATAAGTGTTTAGTTATGCAACTGTTGCATGGCTAAACACTTATAAGGTCCCAAAGGTGAGACGTATTGGCTATGCCAATGCTTGTTTTCTGATGTTAACACTGGTTTCTGGCTATAGTCTGGCTGGGTCCCTGCTAATCAGGGCCCCAGTCTCTCTGTTCTTTCTAAACAACTTGGAGTGCATATTAGATGCACTAGTGATTGGATACTGTGGTACATTATGAGCCCCTAGTATATGGTACCTTAGGTACCCAGGGCATAGGTACTTCACAGGCCTACCAGGAGCTGAAGCTTGTATTATGCCACCCTTGGGAAGCAGACTAAATCTGACACCACAGGCCTGCTCCTGCAGCCTGGTGAGGTAGTGTTAGCACTCCTCACTGAGGTATAGGTTCCCTATATCTCACCATACACACACATATAAACCTATCATTCACCCCTAAGGCAGGCCCTATCAATCCTGAGGGCAGGGTGCTTGGTTTACAATGTGAGGGGGTGCCTCTGCCTGAGCAGGGCCCCTCTGCAGCTGGCAGAGTCTATTATCTGTGGCTGTTTGTGGATGCGGTTAAACCATATACTCTTAAGTGCATTATAACCTAGCGGTAAATGCTAACTTTGGAATTACTGCATCAAAACATGTCATGTTTGGTGTCAAACAACTTGGAATCATACCCCCACACCAGTAACTGGTGTGGGAGTATGATCCCACCCTTCTAGAGGCGAAGACATGTACCTACTGTGGAAACTGAAAGAGCCCTGGCATCACAAAATGGATGCCACCAGCACAGACACTGGGCTGCCCTCCTGCTGCTGACTGAAACTCACAGTGGAGGAGGCCCAACAATAGGCATCCTGTCACAGGGAGGTGTAACCACCTTCCAGACAGGATTTAGTGTATTGGGGCTGGGCGGGTGCACTCCTAGAGTGCTTTGAAGTCCTGCAGTGGGGGAGTGTTAGACCTGACAGCCCTAGGGTGGTCTCCCCCTCTATTTTTGATCGTGCCTCATGTTTTCCACCCTCATTTTGATGTTGGACTTAGGTCTCCGGGCGCCTTTTCATTGCCAACCAGTGTTAAGGTGCAGGTGCTCCCTTCTCCCAAGATGGCTGTCACAGGCCCCTGCTACTGCAGAGTGGTCTTTCTAGTAGCACCCTAGCTGCCAGGAGCTGGCTGGAACCCCACAACAATGTTGCGACACCAGCCTGCCTTTTTTGTCCCATAGGTAGAATGGGGAAGCTCCTGGAATGTGCTGGAACCTTCTAGAAGGGAGGTGTGTTTTTACTTTTGCCGCCTTGGATAGAGGTCACCTGACCTAGGGCTACTTAACAGAGGGAGGGAACATTTTCTAGTCAGTTGGTCAGTTTGGGTAAAGCAGAGCTGGAGAATCCACGCAGGAGTTTTAGGCGGTAGGGCCTAGCCAGGGACTTATGCCTCTGAGAGTGACAGGATTTAGGTGCTGCCTCTTAAGTGAGTGAGGGACCCTGTAAAGCCCACTGATCTTGCCCAGCAGTAGGAGGACCCAGGGAACCTCTGCCCAGCCTGACTAGGAAGGAACTAGTCACCAACTCAATCCCTACCCCCAAGGAACAGAACCCCAAGGGCGCCAGTGACACCTGCGCCACAAAGACTTTATGCTGTAACTTCATGCCAAAACCAAATGCTGAAACTTCATGCCAAAACTGAATGCTGAAACTTTATGCCAAAACTGAATGCTGAAACTGCATGCCAAAACTGATTGCCGGACTGCTGGGGATCAACCAGGTACTAGCGCTGTGACCCCTGCGCTCCCCGACCTGGCCTGGGATCCCCCGCTGTCTTCCCGCTTAATTTGAACTCCCCCCTGGCGCGGGGACCGGAAGAGTGATCACCGCCGCGGCCCGGAGGCCTGAAATGTGCCCCAGTATCGAGTCGGGGCCCGCGGAGAAGCCCGGAGCCCTGTTGCTGCCGTCGCAGCTGCTGTCGGAGGCGTACGAGACTGTGTCCTGTCTCCCGCCGCTGCGCGCATTGATCGCGGGGCCCGGAGCCGTGCCAGACGCCGCTGCAGAGAGGACCCCCCCTGGACGCCGAGATCGAGGTAACCCCCGGGGGCTGGGAGGTAGCGTGGCCGTGTGGAGGCCTGGGACTCACCCCCCTGCTCCCCGGGAGGCTTGGGAAGGACCCGGTGTGCCCCCTGTCGATCGGGAGCGGCACCGCACTCTGAGACTCTGATTCCCCTCCGTGGGATTGCCCCTTTCCTTGGGACTGCCGCATGTCAGAAGTGTTCAATGCTTTATGTATCCGAGTAGCGCTTTATCCTCAAGTTCTGCTCAGAAGTGTTCAATGCTTTATGTATACGAGTAACGCTTTATCCTCAAGTTCTGCTCAGAAGTGTTCAATGTTCTATGTATACGAGTAACGCTTTATCATCCCGCTCCGCTCCGAAGCACTAGGGAGGCCCGGGGTAGAGTTAGGCTTGCCAGGCCGGCCTTAAAGAGCCGGTCCCAGCCCAATTTCGAAGCGCTAGTTACCGCGGCCATTATCGCGCTAGATACCGTGCGTGAGGCCACGGCAGAGTGAGACGTTAGTGGTGGGAGGGGCGCAGCGCTGGTTAACCGCTGTGTTTACCGCTTCCCCCCAGATTCGCCAGGTATTGCCACTGGAGCCATGAAGCAGCGCTCTGGAATCTGACGCTAAGGTATACAGGTGTGGCCTACTGCATTATAATGAAGTAATGGTGAATCTAAAGCTAAGGTATTCAGGTACTGCCTATGTGACCGTAATGAAATGCTGGTGATGCAAATGCTAATGTGTTCAAGTGAGGCCCATTGCCATCTCAAGAACTGTGCTTGCATATTTGATTAGATAAAGCTGATTAATTTGAATTGATCTTACTGTGTGGCGTCCCTTATTGTGTACGTTTCCTGCTTCAGGGGATGAGTGTGTTGTATGGTCGCTTTACACATAAGCCTTTGGGTGCCCAGCCGCTCGAGTCACGTTACCCCCTTAGGGCTTGGTGACCCCAGGTCTTACAGGGAGCAGTAGGCTCCTCTGTGCATATGCCAGCTCAAACCGGTTCAGGGGCTACCTGCCCCTGCTCTGGTACGAAACTGGACAAAGGGAAGTGGGTGTAACCACCCACTCCCCTGACCCTCCCAGAGGAGTGGTCATAGAGCTAGTCCCTCCCTTTCCTTTAGTATAAATTAGGGAAACCTTGCCATTGCAAATCAGATATCCCTGGATGACGCTCTACAAGAAGAATCCTGGCCCTACGACGTTCCGCTACCTTTGGAAGACTAAAGAATCTCCCTTGGAGTCAATGAGTGACTCCCCTGCTTGGCAGGCGCCAAAAACTTGAATCAACTGTCACAAACTTTCCCGCTCCTGCAGGAGTCAGAAGTCCCTGCAGTACAGGAAGTGGATTTCCTGAGTTCTTGATGGCCATTGTTAGTCCCCTGCAAACCTGAGGTGAGTGGACCCCACGAGTGATGAGGAACAGCAATACCCGGGTACCATGCACTATTGTCAAGTGCAACCCCTTCACGATGTTCTACGAACTTGTGCATTAGATCATGTGTGGTCCAAGCCTCCAGCAGGATTTCCCTTGAAAATCAGAGGCCTACCTTGTCGCGAGTGACCGTGGGCTCCTGTGAAGCAAATCCTCATGAGGTGTCTTTGCGATCCCTTGCCGGCTGGCTTGTGGGTCCCCTGAAGACTTTCTCATCAAACCAAAGGACTACCCTGGTTGCTCCAGGCCTGCCCTGACTTACCCTTGCTGGGTGAATCCTTAAGACCTTGCTGGTTTGCACCCCTGACTTTCTTCTCTTTCCACAAGACTTGCTGTTGCCAAGGCTTGTTGGCTCCAATCTGGTTGCCGACACCTCAGTAAGCTGCAGACTTTGTGGGACACTCAGAATCCAGCTCCTGGTTGTCGTCAACGCCTCCTGGACCTCGTGGCTGAAGAGTCAAAACACCCTTGATCACCTGAAATCACCCGACTTCCGTGGGCATCCATCTTCCTGGCCCCGGGTCACTGCCAAGTGACTGTGAACACTGTCCCTTCTGCTTTCAGGTCTTCTTCATCCTGAATCCAGCCTTGGATGCCACCGGACACTTCTCCAGTCTTCACAAGCAGCAAAACTTCTTCGGCTTCCATTGCAAATGACGACGTGACCCGACACCAAAAGACACCTATGCACCCGGCTTCCCTGGGTGAGGTAACTCGTGCACTCCGGTGCTCCTGTGGGTGTTGGCCCTCGAACTACTTACCTTGTAAGTGACTTGCTTGTAGACTCTCTAGAAGAACCCTAAAACGTTAAAATTCCAACCGCGACTTGCTCCATTGAAATCAATATGGAACCCGCGGCTGTGTTCTCACATTGCATGCGTCTCCCGTGGGTCCTTTACTTACCTGCCTTGGGTGGATTAGTAAGTCCCCAGCGATTCCACAGACCCTAGGCCTTGTCCCCTTGCAAGTCAACATTCCTTAACTTCTTTTTTAGTATATGGTCTGGTATGCCCCTAGGGCCCCAGCCATATTTGTGCTTAACTTATTGTGAAACGTTGATATTTGCATATGTTCCTGACTTCTAATCTCATAAAGAGATTAGTAGAGTGTGTTTAGTAATAAATGCATATATATTTGATATATATACCTGTGTGGTGTCCTTTCATTTGGTAATTCAAGAGATAAAAAGGTAAAACAAGCTGCTTTACATTCCTCTGAGGCTTAGCCTGAAGGCTGCTCTCCACAGCTACCACTAGGATAGCTTTCTTTAAAAGGTTGTCTTAAACCTATCTACCATAAGAGTCGAATTGGACTGGTGCAAGGTGGCCACTATAACTAGTGACCAGCATATGCCAGGCCAAATTCTCACACCACTGCACTGCCCTAAACCCTGAAACACTACCCCAACATAACCCCCTACACTGCCCGAACACCACTGCACTGCCCTAAACCCTGAAACACCAGCCCCAGGACAACCCGCTACACTGCCCGAACACCACTACACTGCCCTAAACCATGAAACACCAGCCCAGCAAGACCTCCTACACTGCCCGAACACCACTGCAATGACCTAAACCCTGAAACACCAGCCCCAGCACGACCCCCTACACTGCCCGAACAAAACTGCACTGCCCTAATCCCTGAAACACCAACCCCCGCACGACCCGACACAACGCCCGAACACCACTGCACTGCCCTAAACCCTGAAACACCACCCCAAACAACCCCCTACACTGCCCGAACACCACTGCACTGCCCTATACCCTGAAACACTACCCCCTGCAAGACCCCCTGCACTGCCCAAACACCACTGCACTACCCAAAACACTGAAACACCAGCCCCAGCACAACCCCGTACGCTGGCCGAATGCCACTGCACTACCCTAAACCCTGAAACACCAGCCCCACCACGACCCCCTACGCTGCCTGAACGCCACTGCACAGCCCTAAACCCTGAAACACAACCCCGAGCAAGACCCCCTACACTGCCAGAGCACCACAGCACTGCCCTAAACTCTAAAACACCTGCCCCACCACGACCCCCTACGCTGCCCGAACACCACTTCTCTGCCCAAAACCCTGAAACACCAGCCCCAGCACGACCCCCTACGCTGCCCAAACACCACTGCCCTGCCCTACACCTTGAAGCACCAGCCTCACCACAACTCCTTACGCTGCCCGAACGCCACTGCACTGCCCTAAACCCTGAAACACCAGCCCCACCACAACCCCCTACGCTGCCCGAACATGACTGGACTGCCCTAAACCCTGAAACACCAGCCCCAGCAATACCCCCTACACTGCCCGAATATCACTGCACTGCCCTAAACCCTGAAACACCAGCCCCAGCACGACACCCTACACTGCCCGAACACCACTGCTCTGCCCTATACCCTGAAACACCAGCCCCAGCACGACCCCCTACATAGCCCGAACACCACTGCACTGAAGGCAAGACTCTTTAGTCCTCAAATATCAACGACATCGCAACTATTAAGACAACTTGAATATGTCAGTCGCAAAGAAATCAATCAAAGATTTCATGCTACCACTCTTATTCATTCAATCGCTTCAACCCCTGGGGCTCAATGACCGCATCGAATTTAATTGTTTTTTGTAATTTCATTCATGATGTAAAAGTTAATCCTGAGCAGCTTTAGCGAAATGTATCATCTCTTTCTTCTATGTTTTCTACTCACAACTCTTCGCTAAACAGACTCTTTCTATGTCTATTGGTTCTCACTAATTGCTATTTAAGCCACCCCCCATCCGATGCAAGCACGCCACTAACTTCCTGACGTGATTCTGCTAGAGCAGAGTTTTCAGTTTGAAAATTAACTGGGTTTTGAAGCTCTGGCATGTCTATTTGTTATATTAATTTATTAATTATTAATTATTAATTATTTGTCTTGTGTAAGTGTTTATACTAATCAACTCGTTTGTTTTAACAAGAGAGAATTACACGTGGGAACGCATAAGTGTGCTGTTTAATAATAATGTGCGTGTTTACATGTTTAAAAGATTGATGTGTGCTGTTTATTTTTAAGCACAAAACGCTTTTCGAATTAATGCTTTTCTATGTTGCAAGAGCTAGATAATTACATACACATAAGGGAATTAGTGGGGTTAACACTGTTCAATCACTATGCTGTGGTAACGTTGTTTTTGTCTCTTTTAATTAAGATGGTCTATTGTGGCCTATTGTGGCCTAAGTAAAGATGGCCGACATGTAGAGCCTGGCCTCGAGTAGAAAACTGTGACGAGAGAGAGCCTTGCTGAATATGGTCCTGAAGTCAGCTCACCACAGTCCTTGCTTTGCCTGGTTAAAACTTTCCGTGAGGACAGCAGCAGTTTTGGGCGATCTCCAAATGAAATGAAACGTCCTTGGCAGCTTTGGGAAACAAAGGAGCTTTAAAGAAAGACTCTGAACTATGATCTCATTGCCGAGGAGATGTGGAAACTACAAGATACAAGTGTATTTTTTGGTTCCTGTTCCGTTATGTTTATTTTGTGATTTTTCCTGAGCGGAGATTTTCAAGTGTAGCGATGCTACATCCTTTCCTTCTTGCTTTGCTCAGAGGTTCGACGGAAGAAGTCAATACAAAATGTGTCTTTCCTTTGTTTAATTCACTATAAGAATTGTTAGCCTAGAGAGGGTTTTTGCCACTTGCCATTTGCCTTTTGCCGCGTTCCGAATCTGCGTTGGTGAGGATCGTTGCTGAGAGGACTTCGTCTTGAGAGACTTTACCGAGAGACTTGTCCTGAGCCGTTCTGACATTTAGCTAGAATAGGTAACTATGAGAAAAATGATTTATTCTGATTGATTTTCTTTGACTAATTTTAGATAAAGCAATATCATTTTGAATATGGTGTTGGTTATTATTTCTTGTCAATTATTGAGTATTATATTTTGATTATTATTGTATAGATTGTTTAGATTATGTTTAAGAGCAGTCACAATAACCAGATCTTATCGACCTCGATATAGATGCAGGGTGTTTAGGAGTTTTTCTTTCCACAGGTTATTGCTGGTAGAGTATTTGAGCGTATGTTAGTGAAATGGGCCCTAGTGTATGAAGAATGTATGTGCGTGTAACTGTGAGATTACTCTATCCGTGGAAGTAGGGATATTATATACACCCTGATCTCTATCAATTTCCTGGTAGCAGAGTAGGATGGTTATTGATGATTATATTGATCTGATTAGATTACATATTGATTATTGATTATTGATGTTGGTATATGTACTAATACTATATGTTGGAGTCGTCATGTTGAGTTATATGTAGTGCTTCTGGAACTTGGAAGCTGGTAGCAGTTCCGTAGTAGGGCAGAGGGAAGTATATGCTGCTCTCGGGAAAGACGGGATTGTTGGTCCTGTATGTATGCAGGAAAATTCACATTGTCTGGGTTCGGAATCAGTGACATTATTGTATGTTACTATTAGAATATATTTCTGGTATATAAGGAGTGTGTATGGTAGTGAAGGTTATCTGTGAAACTCTGGTCTTAAGTCCCAGGGATCCGTAAGGTTCACCGTTAAAGCTTATCGCGGGAGGAGTAATAGGTATTCTCTGAGCTTGTTTGAGGAACTGGGCAGGGGTAAGCTGCTTGGTTAACGTGTGTTATAATTCTGTAGTGGGACAGATTGTTCGCTGTTCTCGGGAAGCAGGATTCTGTGTGTATGTACTATATTTTCTTGTATGAATGTGCGTGAATGCATATACATTTAATTGATTGTAAGACTCTTTGGATAAGTCCTGGAGGAAACAGTTAAGAGATGTATGAAAGTTTGATGGTTCTTGTGAAATAGATTTCCTTTACTATTCTGTGGTTAGCGAGGCAGACAATGGAGATGTTTATATGTTGTAACTAATAGATTTTGTAGAAATTTTGACACGAAGTCTACTGAAAAGATTTTGTAAAGGAGGGGTAGACGAGTGACAGGAGACAGGAGACAAGCGACTGCAGCGACTGCTGACATCAGGAAGACCGCGCTCTGATTGGATAGTAGATCAGAATAGTGTTCGCGCTGGGATTGGTGCGTTGGTGTGAGCCGCGCAAGGATTGGAAGAGCTATTCTAGTGACGTAGACGCTCCAGGATTGGTGCGTTAGTGTGAGTCGCGCTGTTATTGGTTGAAAAATCGTATTGTATATTTCTAATACGGGAAAAGAGTAGAAGTTTTGGTAAAAGCTAAAATGTATTACCAAGAAGAGAAAAAGAAGAAAACATTCTTTGGAAAAATTAAAAAGTGGTTTAACAAGGATAAAGATGTTAAGACGAGAGAGGGTGAATTGTTACCTCCACCGAAAACACCTGCATCCTACATGGCTGCAAAATATGGGTTTCATACCTGTATATGGTTGGAGAATTGGGTTAGGTATACCAAAGAGGATGGTGTTCTAGCATTTCCAGAACATGGTTCATTTAATCTGGCCGTGTTGAGAAATTTACGGGAAAAGATGTTATGTCTAGACCCGAAACCAAGACCTACACAGTTTGAGGCTTTAGTGGAATGGGAAGAGGAAGTACATGAGCGAGAAAAACAGAGATCTGGAGGACAGTACAGGTACATGTTTGGGAGGAGACATGATCGTGAGACTCATCATGATCGAATGAAAAGGTGGCGAGATGCTAGTATGTCAGAGGGATTATATCCGAAGAGAACAGTTGAAGGGGGAGCAGAGAGGGTTCCTGAGTCAGAAATGAGAAGATATGGAGTTAATGAATATGAGGATGAGGTCTTGAATGACATGATTTACAAAAGACCACCTCCATATAGACCAGAACCAGATGAGAGTACACCAGTTGTTTCTCCGATAAGAGATACAGTTTGTATCATTGAGACAGAAAATGTGACATCTGAATCAAGAAGTGGTAATTCTTTCAGGGAGAGAGGGAATCGAAGTGGTGACGAAAATGCAAAAGAACTAGCCAGAACTACAACAGAGCTGACCGAAAAGATTAGGGAGTTAACGAAGAATCTGGAAGCTGTTACGGTAACCATAGGTCCGGTTAGGCCTGTGTTTGACAAGCAGAGAATAGGTGAAAATGGTTTGGTGATTCCATATGTTGGGAATAATTTGATAAGTTCAGTTGGTCCTTCAGGAGATTCAGGAAAAAGGACAGAAAGTAGTGACCTGAGACAATCCAGACATGACACATGTAGTGAAATATTGGATGCTAGTGAAGCTAGTTGTTCAGGGATGCCAATTTTAGAACCGCAAAAGAGAGTGGTTCCAGTGAGAAAAACTACTGGAATAACAGCTGAAGATTTGAATGATTGGATGAAAGTTCTTCAGAAAAAGGATAAAGATTCACAAGCAATTGATGTGGCTAGGTTACGTGTAGAATTAGAAGAGCTTGTTACAGGGACAGTTCCAACAGAAATTCTTAAGAGTCATCATGATGGTGAATTAATGTTCATGTGCAAAAATATTACCTGGAGAGCGAGAAATACACATGACAGGTTAAGAGTAATAGCGAATGAGCAGGGAGTTGACATTGATAAAGTGAAAGCTTTGCAAAAAACCTACAGAATGGATTTTACAGAAAAGGATATTGAAAATTTGAATGCAACTGGTAGAACAGGACAGATTAAAGAAATGGTTGCGTTATTGCGAAGATGGGGAGATGTAGAAAAATGGAAGGATAGGTGGTATGAGAAAAGAGAGGAATCTGAAGATAGAACAACTTATTCAGCATTTCCAGTGAGAGAAAATGAGAAACCAGTGGATAATTATCCTATGAGAGAAATACCTGGAGGAGGATATGTACATGTTCCATGGACCAGACAGGATATTTTATCATTTACGAATGATTTCCCTCGATGGAGAGAAAAGCCCGTCGAGTGGTATAGGCAGGTAGATAGGTTTGTGAAATTGTCAAAAGTGCTGTGGATTGACCTGAATAGTCTGTTTGATATAATTGTTCCAGCAGACTTGTGGACTGAGTGTAAAATAGTTGTGAGTTGGCCTACTGAGGAATATCCAAGAGATCCAAGAACAGGAGCACCAGATCCAGAGGTAATGAGAAAGTATGATCAGGTGATGGTATACCTGAAGAGTAAAGTACCTGCAAAAGAGACAGACTGGGTAAAAATAGATAGAACACAACAGGAAGCAAAAGAATCAGTTCATGCTTTTTACGAAAGGCTGATACTGGCGTTTAAACAATTCAGTGTAGATGAACACCTGGGTGACAAAGATTTGAGTCATTTTGTATACAGATTTGTATATGGCCTGAGACCTGAAATTGGTGAGAGAATTCGTGAGCACACAGTGGATTGGCAGAGTAAGAAAATAGATGAGATTTTGAGACATGCAAAATACTTCAGTGATGAGATTGAAGCAAAACAAAGAAAGCTGAAAGAGAAAGCAATGTGGGCACAAGTGAAAGTTGCAAAAAGACAGGAAGCACAGTTGATGGAACAGGCAAATAATCCAGGAAATAATGCAGGGAATAGACCTAGATATGCAGGGAAAGGAAAGGGGAATCTTGAGGAAGCAAAAAAGAAGTTTCCTTGTCACAACTGTGGCCAACTAGGACATTGGAGATCTGAGTGTACCAATCCACCATTAGTGAATAATGAGGGAAACTCCTTGAATCAACAGGTGCAGAACGAGGGGAAAAATCAACAGCAGCAACAACAGAAAGTTGTGAGACAGCAGAGTCAAGAGCCAAAACCGCCCTTGCCGCAGAATAGAGGGTCACAAAAGTATAATCAGGATTCAGGATTCTACAATGATGAACAGGTAAACAAACCAAGGCGTTCTAATCAGGTACAACAGTACTTGTTAAAGAATGAAGGGAGTGAATCTGAGGGTGATTATTGACGGTGCCGAAGAGAGGAGGAAGAGTGCATACTTGGTGCAACTCTAGAAATAGACCAGGCAGGACCATTTGTAGATGGGAAAATAAATGAAGAAAGTGTTACTTTTTTGGTAGACACAGGTGCGACGAGATCAACTGTCAGGTCAACAGATGTTAGAAATCTTCCTCTCTCGGATGAAGCAATCCAAGTAGTTGGTGTAGCCAATACACAAATCAGGACACGTCTTACGGAACCAGTAAGAGTACAGATAGGGAAATTTTCAGACATGCACAGATTTATTGTCTGTGACACGAGTCCAGTGAACCTGTTAGGTAGGGACCTGTTGTGCAAGATGAACTGCACAATTTTTTGTACACCGGATGGAATAGCTTTTGAAACACCAGATGAGGATGTTTTGTACCGAGTGACTCTAGAAAATAGGGAAAGTGAGTTAATTGGTGCATTTGCTGTGTTTGATCCAGAGGATTTGCCTTGAGAGCTGAGGGACACAGTGAAAAGGACAGTTTGGGATTTTACTGGAGAGGATGTGGGATTGATGAATAATGTAGATCCAGTGAAAATTGCAGTGAAAGAGGGAATTACATATCCTAACATTCCTCAGTACAAAATGACACCAGAAATAATTGAAGGAATAACTCCTATAATTGAGAAAATGATTCAGCAGGGAGTCCTGAGAGAACTACTGAGTAGTCCGTGTAATTCACCGATAATGGGGCTAAAGAAGCCTAATGGGAAATTTAGGATCGTACAGGATCTGAGAAAAGTTAATCAAATTGTGGTGGCATGTTGTCCTATCGTGCCAAATCCATCAGTGATCCTGTATCAGATTCCACATGATGCTGAGTGGTATACAGTGATTGATTTGTGTCATGCGTTCTTTTCAATTCCATTGCATCATGACAGCCAGCCGATTTTTGCATTTAGGTTTGGCCAGCGTATTTTAGCATGGTGTCGTATCCCACAGGGGTATACAGAGAGTCCTTCGATATTCAATCAGTTGTTGAAAAAATCGTTGGAGAGTTTGATCATGCCTGAAAACTCAGTACTAGTACAATATATTGATGACCTACTTGTGGCATCAAAGACACGTGAGGCTTGTGAAGTAGATACCATAGCTTTACTGAATCATCTGGCAGATGGAGGGTTAAATGTATCTCCAGCCAAATTGCAATTTTGCAAGAAAGAGGTGCATTATCTTGGACACAATATTGAAAAAGGTCTGAGAAAAGTGACTGATGACAGAATCAGAATCATCAGGGAAATGAAAGCTCCAAAGACCCAGAGGGAAGTGAGAATGTTCCTGGGTATGGTGGGTTATTGTCGTCAGTGGATAATTAATTTTTCGCTGATAGCAAAGCCACTGATTAAACTGACAAAAAGTGAGATGACAGACCCATTGGAACTAGATGGAGAACAAATGGCAGCATTTGAAGAGCTCAAAAATAGAATGTGTGAGGCTCCAGCTTTGGGTATGCCTGACTACGAAAAGGAGTTTGAATTGTACTGCAGTGAGAGAAATGGATGTGCACTTTCAGTGTTAATTCAGAAGCATGGATTACTGAGAAGGCCTATTGCGTACTTCTCATCGACACTTGACCCTGTAGCTGTGGGTTTACCAGGTTGTCTGAAATCTGTGGCTGCAACATGCAGGAGTCTGGAACAGAGTGAGGGAATCATAATGGGATATCCTGTAAGGGTATTCGTACCTCACAATGTGGCAATTCTTTTGACAAGAAGCAGAACTCAGTACATGTCACATAGTCGGCTGACTAAATATGAGAAAGTGATTCTAGGAGCATCGAATGTGACTCTTGAGAGATGTGTAAATGTGAATCCAGCGACACTTTTGCCGGATATTGAAAATGTGGGTGTGAAAACAGAAGATGATCACGATTGTTTGGATGTGCTTGATTACTGTACAAAACCGAGACCAGACATAAGGGATCTTCCCTTGCATGAGAGTGATCATGTGTTGTTTGTGGATGGTTCATGCCTGAGAAATGATGATGGTGTGTTATGTGCAGCATATGCGGTGTGCAAAGTTTCAGAGGTTATGGAAGCATCACCATTGAAAGGAGTGAAATCTGCACAAGTTGCTGAATTGGTGGCATTGACAAAAGCTTGTGAAATTGGGAAAGATTTGAGGACGACTGTGATGACTGATAGTCAGTATGGATTTGGAGTTGTGCATGATTTTGGCCAGCTTTGGCTACAAAGAGGTTTCTTGACATCGAGTGGAACTCCAATAAAGAATGCTGAAGTGATTGGGAAATTACTTGAGGCGATACAGCTGCCTAAGGAGTTAGCAGTTGTAAAGTGTGCTGCCCATGGACCAGGAGAGGATTTTATAACGGTTGGAAACCGTTATGCTAATGATATTGCTCAATACTGTGCGAAATACAATCAGTCTATTAATCGGGAACGAGAGGGTGAAATGTCTTTTTGCTCTGTGATGTTTACTAATGTCTTAGAGACATGGGATGAAGTGAAACAGTTGCAGGATGAGGCAGGAGAGGAAGAGAAAAAAGATTGGATTAAGGCAGGATGTGCTCCAAGAGAAACAGACCATGTTTGGGTCTATAGGGTTGGCAGACCAGTAATGCCAAACTCCATTTTGTCGTCAATGGCAAGAATGTATCATGGCCAGGGACATTTGGGGAGGGATGCGATGATCAGGTCTTTTAAACAGACTTGGTACAATGCAAAGTTTAGGACAATTGCAGAGAGCATCTGTCAAAGGTGTTTGATTTGTCAGCAATTTAACACTGGGAAAAAGACAGTGGTGAGTCTGGGAACAATAGGCAGAGAAGGAGGTCCTTTTACAAGAATGCAGATTGATTTCATTGAAATGCCCCAAGTGAACAGACTGAGGTATGTTCTAGTGGTAGTTTGTTTGTTTTCAAGATGGGTTGAGGCTTATCCGACTAGGAGAAATGATGGAGTAACAGTGGCAAAGTTACTGTTAAGGGAGTTGATTCCTAGGTACGGGTTTCCAGTAACGATTGAGTCTGATAGAGGTGGACACTTCTATAATGAACTCATGAGTTTGATTTGTGAAGCATTAAGCATACAGCAGAAGCTACATTGTGCATACAGACCAGAGGCTTCTGGTGTGGTTGAACAGATAAATGGCACAATCAAGAACAGGATTGGTAAAATGTGCTTAGCCACTGGAATGAAATGGCCCGACGTCTTGCCTCTAGTGCTAATGACTATTAGATCTACTCCAGATAGAACTACTGGTTTAAGTCAGCACGAAATAATCATGGGACGTGCAATGCGCCATGCATTTGTACCTGTCAATAAGTTGATGACAATAACTGATGACATGATTTTGGATTACTGTAAAGGCCTGGCTGACGCAGTTCATTCTGTGTTTCACCAGGTTGGAGAAGAAGCTACCACACTTGAGAAGAAGCAAGCCCATGATCTGAGTCCAGGAGACTGGGTGAGGATTAAAGTGCACAGAAGAAGAAATTGCTTAGTTCCAAGGTGGGGAAGGCCGAGACAAGTCATTCTAACTACGACGACTGCAGTGAAGTGTGCTGGTGTGAAAAACTGGATACATGCAAGTCATACTCTGAGAGTTCCAAACCCAAAAGAGGGAACTGGTAAAGAGTACTTTGAAGAATCGGATTCCAGTGATGATGAAGACCCAGAACCAGTGAGAAAAAATCAAGGTTCAGGAAAAGAAGCCTTTTCTACAACTTCAAGAGAACCATTGGGAGTCTCAGAAAGGAGATCAGATTCTGTAAGAGAGCCTGAAATTTCAAAAAGCAGTGAAGAAAAAAGAAAAGAAAAGAGCAATTCCACAGAGATTACTCCTGAATCAGAAGAGGAGGAGACTGAAGAACCACTTGAGATTATACCTGAAGAAGCAGGGTCAGAAGAAGATAGAGAGGGACAGATTGCGGAAGACCCCCGAGGAGGTGTAGGGAACATTCTTGACAAGCTAGGTGAAGGGACAAGTAGACAGCAAGAAGATTGCGTGTCGGAGACCCGAGGAGGGACAGGAGTAGGGAAGTCTCAAATAGTGGTGAAAGAAACTGTGGAGAAAAAGAAAACTGCTAGAAAACGAAAACAGAAGGCACTTGAAACAGAATTGGATGAGAGTGAGAATGAACAAACAGAGGGTCGAGTTCTGAGAAAGAGAACTTGGATTGGAGAAAGAAATAATAAAGAAATTAGGCCGAAAAAGGTGATAAAAGGAGATCGTTGGCCTAACAACAGAGTAAAGAGATTGAGATACAGAGTAATAAGAGCAAATACATCAAAAGCTGAACAGGTGAATGAAGTATCGAGTCAAAATGAAGTAAAAAGAAAGGAGCAAGAAGAATCAAGAGAACCTGAGGAAATAAAAAGAATAAGAAGACCCAACCAAAAGTACAGATCACCGGAATGGTCTTATGTGGCACTGTCTGAAGAAGGAGAAGAAGAAACAGTGACTCGAGATAATCCGGAGGGGATCTTGAGAAAAGTGGTTGAGGAAAAAGAAGGAACTGTTGGAATCTTAAAAGTTATCCTGACTGACATTGGAGAAGAGTCAGATGATGTACAAGATGTTGTTGATGATCTGATACAATTTGATGTTACTGAAGAAGAAGGAGTGAAAACTGATGAATATCCGAATTGAGTGAACTGAGAAATCACTTGGAGAAAAAGTGAAAGGAGAAAGTCTGAGATTCAGTTGTCTGAAGTAATCCAAAGTTGGGAAATTACAGTAGTGGAGTAGTAGAGGCTAAGTCAAAAGACAAGGTCAAAGTAGTAAAATGGCTAACATAGAGGATAATCAAAGTAGATGTGCCTTCTTTAAAAGATGGTGTAGAATGTGCTGCTGCTGCACTGGATTATTAATGCTACTATGGGGAGTTTTAGTTTTATTAGTTACTTTTAAAGTTACATTTGAGATGCATACAGAAAATATGACAGATATAGGGAAGAATTTGCAAAAAGTAGTTCCGACTAGAATTAGTAATACTTACATACACAAAGATAGGTCAATTAATAATTTTTCTAGTAATGTTTTTTCGAAGTTGTTATATGAATATGTGAAAACAATGGAAGTTAGGGATTGCTACGTTTGTATGCAATTACCTGCATCCGTTTCAGAGGGTGTTACTTATCATCATTTGCCAGCTACATATGGTATTTCATGTAGTATATTAAGTAGTGTTTTCTATTTGTTAGGGAAGATAGATTATAAGATGTCTAACAGAGATAGTATTTTTGGGCATTTGCCAATGAACAAAGAGCTGAATCCAGCTAAAGAAGATAACACTTTTGGTGAAATTTTTATTGAAGAGAAAGGATTAACATTAGATTACATTTTTAAGAATAATTTAACTTGCAGTCTGAAAGAAGAGGAGAAAGCTTTCCTGGATATGGTAGAGGAAAGGAGATTGAACATGCATGAGAAAGCAGGGAAACATGAAGTAAGTGAGACAATTTGGGACATTGAGATGGGAAAAGAATTGAGAAATGGGGCTGGTCCAACTTTAGCTCTAGATGCACCACAGAAGGGTAAGCTATGCATTACAAGGAGGAAATCCCAATATGATACATATTTTGTTGGGAATAGTGAGTGCCATGATACATACTTCATTGCAACAGGTTGGGGTTTCAGAGGTGGAGAAGATACAGTTTTTCCAGGAGTGTACTATGTTTGTGGGAACAAGGCTTATTACAAGTTGCCTGACCATTGGTATGGCACGTGTTATGTGGGCCTGGTCTTTCCAAAGATTTTTCATATAGATAAAATAAGAGATGTAGAACATATTAATTTACTAATGCGTTTCAAGAGAGAAACCTGGTCTGAAATAGTGGGTGATATTTTTGGGGTTTTAATTCCAGCAGTGGGAATTTCTTTAAATGCTTATGGAATTCGGAAACTGTCAACAGTGGTGGATCGCTTATCGACAAGTACCGCTGGAGGGTTTCTTTTAGTGAATACGGAATTAAGTGCCGTACGTGCCATGTCAATGCAAAATCGACTTGCCCTTGATATTCTATTGGCCAAGGAGGGTGGAGTTTGTGGAATGCTGAAAGTTCAACATTGTTGCACTTACATTCCAGACGAAAGCAAAGACCTGAAGGTCTATATCAAAAATATTACTGATTTGCATGAAGAATTAGTACCACTTGAAGCTGAGAGTTTATGGACTAAAATAGCTAATAAAGTGATAGCTGTTAAAGATTTTATTGCAAAAATAGGTAGTACTATTATAGGTAGAATATTGTTTCCTTTAACTTGTATAATTGTTGCTTTATTGATACTGAGATTAGTGTGTGTGTGTTGTAAAAACAGGAGAGGGAAAAAGAAATTAAATAAGGAGAAGAAAAACAAAAGGTTGAAAAGAGAACCACAAGAAATTGAATTAGAAGAATTGAGGGAGAGTGTTTATTTAGAAACAAAGAGGGATGATGAAAGAGTGACTGGTGTGTAGTGTTGTGTAAGGAGAAAAAGACATTTCCGTTTTCTCCTAAAATGGGACTAAATTTTCACAATTTTTTTTTTTGGGTTTATTTGGCGATAAAATCACCAAAGGGGGGATTGCTAGAGCAGAGTTTTCAGTTTGAAAATTAACTGGGTTTTGAAGCTCTGGCATGTCTATTTGTTATATTAATTTATTAATTATTAATTATTAATTATTAATTATTTGTCTTGTGTAAGTGTTTATACTAATCAACTCGTTTGTTTTAACAAGAGAGAATTACACGTGGGAACGCATAAGTGTGCTGTTTAATAATAATGTGCGTGTTTACATGTTTAAAAGATTGATGTGTGCTGTTTATTTTTAAGCACAAAACGCTTTTCGAATTAATGCTTTTCTATGTTGCAAGAGCTAGATAATTACATACACATAAGGGTATTAGTGGGGTTAACACTGTTCAATCACTATGCTGTGGTAACGTTGTTTTTGTCTCTTTTAATTAAGATGGTCTATTGTGGCCTATTGTGGCCTAAGTAAAGATGGCCGACATGTAGAGCCTGGCCTCGAGTAGAAACAGCCTTGCTGAATATGGTCCTGAAGTCAGCTGACCACAGTCCTTGCTTTGCCTGGTTAAAACTTTCCGTGAGGACAGCAGCAGTTTTGGGCGATCTCCAAATGAAATGAAACGTCCTTGGCAGCTTTGGGAAACAAAGGAGCTTTAAAGAAAGACTCTGAACTATGATCTCATTGCCGAGGAGATGTGGAAACTACAAGATACAAGTGTATTTTTTGGTTCCTGTTCCGTTATGTTTATTTTGTGATTTTTCCTGAGCGGAGATTTTCAAGTGTAGCGATGCTACATCCTTTCCTTCTCGCTTTGCTCAGAGGTTCGACGGAAGAAGTCAATACAAAATGTGTCTTTCCTTTGTTTAATTCACTATAAGAATTGTTAGCCTAGAGAGGGTTTTTGCCACTTGCCATTTGCCTTTTGCCGCGTTCCGAATCTGCGTTGGTGAGGATCGTTGCTGAGAGGACTTCGTCTTGAGAGACTTTACCGAGAGACTTGTCCTGACCCGTTCTGACATTTAGCTAGAATAGGTAACTATGAGAAAAATGATTTATTCTGATTGATTTTCTTTGACTAATTTTAGATAAAGCAATATAATTTTGAATATGGTGTTGGTTATTATTTCTTGTCAATTATTGAGTATTATATTTTGATTATTATTGTATAGATTGTTTAGATTATGTTTAAGAGCAGTCACAATAACCAGATCTTATCGACCTCGATATAGATGCAGGGTGTTTAGGAGTTTTTCTTTCCACAGGTTATTGCTGGTAGAGTATTTGAGCGTATGTTAGTGAAATGGGCCCTAGTGTATGAAGAATGTATGTGCGTGTAACTGTGAGATTACTCTATCCGTGGAAGTAGGGATATTATATACACCCTGATCTCTATCAATTCCGCCGGATACAATCACTTTTCACTCACCGGGTAAGCCTAGACGCGCCCTTCGCGTTAAATCTCCATAGCGGTTTGTTCACTTTGCTTTCCATCTGAGTGTCATTTTGACCTTTAAGATCTTTTAACTGTTTCTTTATTGTTTGATTTATTTCTAACCATCACCTTTCGGTGTTAACACATCAATCACGTTATCTCATGCGTAGTTCGCATTGCATCAACTGTGTAAACTCGTAAGTCGTTTTTCTGTTACAGATTCGCGAGTTACTTTGTTTAAACACTGATGTTTATTTGTTTATTTGCATCACCTGAACATGTTTATTCACTGCTTGTTAGTTCGCATTGACGCTTGATAGGATATAAATGTAAACCGACCATTCAAGTTGTTGTTATGCCTTGATGTCAGAATCACAATTTCGAATTTTTCAGTTATGACCGTATTTGCACAGATTTGTTCAATTGTTGATGTATTAGTATTACGATTTGATCACGAGGACTAGTGATTGAATTGCCTTTTTTGTTCTTTTCAGCTTGAAAGAATACCCCTGATGAAGGGTCCTCTCGGGACCCGAAATGCATTGGGTACACTGTTATAATGTTGAAATGTTGGATTGTTAACGAGTTGGATAACTCCTCCCAGCTTGACAAGGAAACCATTTCATTTGAAGTTCTTGAATACAATCATTATTGTGAATAAAAAAGACTCGATAACATAACGACTATTGGTTTATATGTCTTCACATGAAACCGGATTAAAATTGATAATGGCTTTTGAATAGCCCATCACAATAGTGCTCGCACCAGCAAAAGGAACTCTTCCTTTTTGCACCATAGTTTGGCTGTTTACCGTAAGTCGCCACTGGACAGGCGCCTTGGCATTTGCAGCACAACTGATAAACTGTTCACAATTTGATTCTATACCCTATAATCGTGTGCACGTTGGCATTTGTTTTGTATTACACATTTTTGGTCCACAGTTTCCAACGTAGCACCACAACAAAATGTCTTTTGAAGAAATAGCTTCTTTAACTGCCAACAAAGCAGACACATTAGCATTTTCACCAGAAGCAGCTTCAGAAATATATGATCTAGTCCAAGAGGCAAGACTCTTTAGTCCTCAAATATCAACGACATCGCAACTATTAAGACAACTTGAATATGTCAGTCGCAAAGAAATCAATCAAAGATTGCATGCTACCACTCTTATTCATTCAATCGCTTCAACCCCTGGGGCTCAATGACCGCATCGAATTTAATTGTTTTTTGTAATTTCATTCAAGATGTAAAAGTTAATCCTGAGCAGCTTTAGCGAAATGTATCATCTCTTTCTTCTATGTTTTCTACTCACAACTCTTCGCTAAACAGACTCTTTCTATGTCTATTGGTTCTCACTAATTGCTAAGATCCGTTATCACTTTTCACTATTTAAGCCACCCCCCGTCCGATGCAAGCACGCCACTAACTTCCTGACGTGATTCCGCCGGACACAATCACTTTTCACTCACCGGGTAAGCCTAGACGCGCCCTTCGCATTAAATCTCCATAGCGGCTTGTTCACTTTGCTTTCCATCTGAGTGTCATTTTGACCTTTAAGATCTTTTAACTGTTTCTTTATTGTTTGATTTATTTCTAACCATCACCTTTCGGTGTTAACACATCAATCACGTTATCTAATGCGTAGTTCGCATTGCATCAACTGTGTAAACTCGTAAGTCGTTTTTCTGTTACAGATTCGCAAGTTACTTTGTTTAAACACTGATGTTTATTTGTTTATTTGTATCACCTGAACGTGTTTATTCACTGCTTGTTAGTTCGCATTGACGCTTGATAGGATTTAAATGTAAACCGACCATTCAAGTTGTTGTTATGCCTTGATGTCAGAATCACAATTTCGAATTTTTCAGTTATGACCGTATTTGCACAGATTTGTTCAATTGTTGAAGTATTAGTATTACGATTTGATCACGAGGACTAGTGATTGAATTGCCTTTTTTGTTCTTTTCAGCTTGAAAGAATACCCCTGATGAAGGGTCCTCTCGGGACCCGAAATGCATTGGGTACACTGTTATAATGTTGAAATGTTGGATTGTTAACGAGTTGGATAACTCCTCCCAGCATGACAAGGAAACCATTTCATTTGAAGTTCTTGAATACAATCATTATTGTGAATAAAAAAGACTCGATAACATAACGACTATTGGTTTATATGTCTTCACATGAAACCGGATTAAAATTGATAATGGCTTTTGAATAGCCCACAGCAATAGTGATCGCGTCAAGAAAAGGAACTCTTCCTTTTTGCACCATAGTTTGGCTAAACCCTGAAACACCAGCCCCAGCTTGAACCCCTACGCTGCCCGAACCCCACTGCTCTGCCCAAAACCCTAAAACACCAGCCGCAGCACGACCCCCTACGCTGCCCGAACAACACTGGACTGCCCTAAACCCTGAAACACCAGCCCCAGCACGAACGTCTAAGCTGCCTGAACACCACTGGACTGCCCTGAACCGTGAAACACCAGCCCCAGCACGAACATCTAAGCTGCCTGAACAACACTGGACTGCCCTAAACCCTGAATCACCAGCCCCAGTACGAACCCCTACACTGCCCGAATACCACTGCACAGCCCTAAACCCTGAAACACCAGCCCCAGCAAGACACCTTACACTGCCCGAACACTACTGCACTGCCCTAAACCCTGAAACACCAGCCCCAGCACGACCCCCTACACTGCCCGAACACCACTGCACTGCCCTAAACCCTGAAACACCAGCCCCAGCACGACCTCTACACTGCCCGAACACCACTGCACTGAACACCACTGCACTGCCCTAAACCCTGAAACACCAGCCCCAGCACGACCCCTACACTGCCCGAACACCACTGCACTGCCCTATACCCTGAAACACCAGCCCCAGCACGACCTTCTACATAGCCTGAACACCACTGCACTACCCTAAACCCTGAAACACCAGCCCCAGCAAGACCCCCTATACAGCCCGAACAACACTGCACTGCCCTACATCCTGAAACACCAGCCCCAGCAAGACACCCTACACTCCCGAACTCCACTGCACTGCCCTAAACCCTGAAAACCCAGCCCCAGCAAGACCCCATTATTTGCCTGAATACCATTGCACTGCCCTAAACCCTGCAATACCAGCCCCAGCAAGACCCCCTTCTTTGCCCGTATACCACTGCACTGCCCAAAACCCTGAAACACCAGCCCCAGCATGACCCCTACTCTGCCCGAACACCACTGCACTGCCCTAAACCCTGAAAAACCACCCTAGCATGACCCCCTACTCTGCCCGAACACCACTGCACTGCTCTAAACCCTGAAACACCAGCTCCAGCACGACCCCCTACACTGCCCGAACACCACTGCACTGCCCTAAACCCTGAAACATCAGCCCAGCACGACCCCCTACACTGCCCGAGCACCACTGTACTGCCCTAAACCCTGAAAACCCAGCCCCAGCACAAACCCCTACACTGCCCGAACACCACTGCACTGCCCTAAACCCTGAAAGACCACCCCCAGCTCGACCCCCTACACTGCCCGAACACCACTGCACTGCCCTAAACCCTGAAACACCACCCCTAGCATGACCCCCTACTCTGCCCGAACACCACTGCACTGCCCTAAACCCTGAAACACCAGCTCCAGCACGACCCCTACACTGCCCGAACACCACTGCACTGCCCTAAACCCTGAAACACCAGCCCCATCACGACCCCCTATACTGCCCAAACACCACTGCACTGCCCTAAACCCTGAAACACCAGCCCCAACACGACCCCTAAGCTGCCCAAGCACCACTGCACTGCCCTAAACCCTGAAACATCAGCCCCAGCACGACCCCCTACACTGCCCGAGCACCACTGTACTGCCCTAAACCCTGAAAACCCAGCCCCAGCACAAACCCCTACACTGCCCGAACACCACTGCACTGCCCTAAACCCTGAAACACCAGCCCCAGCACGACCCCTACACTGCCCGAACACCACTGCACTGCTCTAATCCCTGAAACACCACCCCTAGCATGACCCCCTACTCTGCCCGAACACCACTGCCCTGCCCTAAACCCTGAAACACCAGCTCCAGCACGACCCCCTACACTGCCCGAACACCACTGCACTGCTCTAAACCCTGAAACACCACTCCCAGCAGAACCCATACACTGCCCGAACACCACTGCCATAAACCCTGAAACACCAAACCAGCAAGACCCCCTACACTGCCCAAACACCACTGCACTGCCCTAAACCCTGAAACACCAGCCTCACCATGACCCCCTATACTGCCCGAACACCACTGCACTTCCCTAAACCCTGAAACACCAGCCCGAACATGACCCCTAAACTGCCCAAGCACCACTGCACTGCCCTAAACCCTGAAACATCAGCCCCAGCACGACCCCCTACTCTGCCCAAGCTCCACTGTACTGCCCTAAACCCTGAAAACCCAGCCCCAGCACAAACGCCTACACTGCCCGAACACCACTGCACTGCACTAAACCCTGAAACACCAGCCCCAGCATGACCCCCTACGCTGCCCGAACACCACTGCACTGCCCTAAACCCTGAAACACCACCCCTAGCATGACCCCCTACTCTGCCCGAACCCCACTGCACTGCCCTAAACCCTGAAACACCAGCTCCAACACGACCCCCTACACTGCCAGAACACTACTGCCCTAAACCCTGAAACACCACCCCAGCAAGACCCCCTAAACTGCCCAAACACCACTGCACTGCCCTAAACCCTGAAACACCAGCCCCAGCACGACCCCTACACTGCCCGAACGCCACTGCTCTATCCAAAATCCTGAAACACCGGCCCCAGCACGACCCCCTACACTGCCCGAACACCACTGCACTGCCCTAAACCCTGAAATACCAGCCCCAGCAAGACCCCCTTCTTTGCCCGTATACCACTGCACTGCCCAAAACCCTGAAACACCAGCCCCAGCATGACCCCTACTCTGCCCGAACACCACTGCACTGCCCTAAACCCTGAAAAACCACCCTAGCATGACCCCCTACTCTGCCCGAACACCACTGCACTGCTCTAAACCCTGAAACACCAGCTCCAGCACGACCCCCTACACTGCCCGAACACCACTGCACTGCCCTAAACCCTGAAACATCAGCCCAGCACAACCCCCTACACTGCCCGAGCACCACTGTACTGCCCTAAACCCTGAAAACCCAGCCCCAGCACAAACCCCTACACTGCCCGAACACCACTGCACTGCCCTAAACCCTGAAAGACCACCCCCAACTCGACCCCCTACACTGCCCGAACACCACTGCACTGCCCTAAACCCTGAAACACCACCCCTAGCATGACCCCCTACTCTGCCCGAACACCACTGCACTGCCCTAAACCCTGAAACACCAGCTCCAGCACGACCCCCTACACTGCCCGAACACCACTGCACTGCCCTAAACCCTGAAACACCAGCCCCATCACGACCCCCTATACTGCCCAAACACCACTGCACTGCCCTAAACCCTGAAACACCAGCCCCAACACGACCCCTAAGCTGCCCAAGCACCACTGCACTGCCCTAAACCCTGAAACATTAGCCCCAGCACGACCCCCTACACTGCCCGAGCACCACTGTACTGCCCTAAACCCTGAAAACCCAGCCCCAGCACAAACCCCTACACTGCCCGAACACCACTGCACTGCCCTAAACCCTGAAACACCAGCCCCAGTACGACCCCTACACTGCCCGAACACCACTGCACTGCTCTAATCCCTGAAACACCACCCCTAGCATGACCTCCTACTCTGCATGAACACCACTGCCCTGCTCTAAACCCTGAAACACCAGCTCCAGCACGACCCCCTACACTGCCCGAACACCACTGCACTGCTCTAAACCCTGAAACACCACTCCCAGCAGAACCCATGCACTGCCCGAACACCACTGCCATAAACCCTGAAACACCAAACCTGCAAGACCCCCTACACTGCCCAAACACCACTGCACTGCCCTAAACCCTGAAACACCAGCCCCACCATGACCCCCTATACTGCCCGAACACCACTGCACTTCCCTAAACCCTGAAACACCAGCCCGAACATGACCCCTAAACTGCCCAAGCACCACTGCACTGCCCTAAACCCTGAAACATCAGCCCCAGCACGACCCCCTACACTGCCCAAGCTCCACTGTACTGCCCTAAACCCTGAAAACCCAGCCCCAGCACAAACGCCTACACTGCCCGAACACCACTGCACTGCACTAAACCCTGAAACACCAGCCCCAGCATGACCCCCTACGCTGCCCGAACACCACTGCACTGCCCTAAACCCTGAAACACCACCCCTAGCATGACCCCCTACTCTGCCCGAACCCCACTGCACTGCCCTAAACCCTGAAACACCAGCTCCAACACGACCCCCTACACTGCCAGAACACCACTGCCCTAAACCCTGAAACACCACCCCAGCAAGACCCCCTAAACTGCCCAAACACCAGTGCACTGCCCTAAACCCTGAAACACCAGCCCCAGCACGACCCCTACACTGCCCGAACGCCACTGCTCTATCCAAAATCCTGAAACACCGGCCCCAGCACGACCCCCTACACTGCCCGAACACTACTGCACTGCCCTAAACCCTGAAACACCAGCCCCAACACGACCCCTAAACTGCCCAAGCACCACTGCACTGCCCTAAACCCTGAAACATCAGCCCCAGCACGACCCCATACACTGCCCGAGCACCACTGTACTGCCCTAAACCCTGAAAACCCAGCCCCAGCACAAACCCCTACACTGCCCGAACACCACTGCACTGCCCTAAACCCTGAAACACCAGCCTCAGCATGACCCCTACACTGCCCGAACACCACTGCACTGCCCTAAACTCTGAAACACCAGCCCCAGCACGACCCCCTACACTTCCCAAACACCACTGCACTGCCCTAAACCCTGAAACACCACCCCCAGCACGACCCCCTACACTGCCCGAACACCACTGCCCTAAACCCTGAAATACCACCCCCAGCACAACCCCCTACACTGCCCGAACACCACTGCACTGCCCTAAACCCTGAAACACCAGCCCTAACATGACACCTAAACTGCCCGAACACCACTGTACTGCCCTAAACCCTGAAACACCAGCCCCAGCACGACCCCCTACACTGCCCAAACACCACTGCACTGCCCTAAACCCTGAAACACCAGCCCCAGCAAGACGCCCTACACTGCCCGAACAGCACTGCACTGCCCTAAACCCTAAAACACCAGCCCCAGCAAGACCCCCTACACTGCCCGAACACCACTGCACTCCCCTAAACCCTGAAACACCAGCCACAGCACGAACCCCTACACTGCCCGAACACCACTGTACTGCTCTAAACCCTGAAACACCACTGCCAGCGTGACCCCATACACTGCCCGAACAAAACTGCACTGCCCTACACCCTGAAACACCACCCCCACACGACCCCCTACAACACCCGAACACAACAGCACTGACCTAAACCCTGAAACACCAGCCCCCGCACGAGCCCTACACTGCCCAAACACCACTGCAGTGCCCTAAACCCTGAAACACCATCCCCAGCATGACCCCCTGCACTGCCAGAACACCACTGCACTGCCCTAAACCCTGAAACACCAGCTCCAGGACGACCCGCTACACTGCCCGAACACCACTACACTGCCCTAAACCATGAAACACCAGCCCAGCAAGACCCCCTACACTGCCCGAACACCACTGCAATGACCTAAAACCTGAAGCACCACCCCCAGCACGACCCCCTACACTGCCCGAACAAAACTGCACTGCCCTAAACCCTGAAACACCAACCCCCGCAGGACCCGACACAACACCCGAACACCACTGCACTGCCCTAAACCATGAAACAACAGCCCCGCAAGACCCCCTACACTGCCCGAACACCACTGCACTGCCCTAAACCCTGAAACACCACCCTCAAACAACCCCCTACAATGCTCGAACACCACTGCACTGCCCTAAACCCTGAAACACCACCCCCGCATGACCCCCTGCACTACACAAACACCACTGCACTATCCCAAACCCTGAAACACCAGCCCCAGCAAGACCCCCCACACTGTCCGAACACCACTGCACTGCCCTAAACCCTGAAACACCAGCCCCAGCAAGACCCCTACAGTGCCCGAACACCACTGCACTGCCCTAAACCCTGAAACACCAGCCCCAGCAAGACCCCCTACACTGCCTAAACCCTCACTGCACTGCCCTAAACCCTGAAACACCACCCCCAGCACGACCCCCTATACTGCCCAAACAGAACTGCACTGCCCTAAACCCTGAAACACCTTCCCCCACACAACCACATATAACGCGCGAACACCACTGCACTGCCCTAAACCCTGAAACACCACCCCCCGCATGACCCCTACACTGCCCGAACACCACTGCACTGCCCTAAACCCTGAAACACCAGCCCCAGCACGACCCCTACACTGCCCGAACACCACTGCAGTGCCCTAAGCGCTAAAACACCAGCCCCAGCACGACCCCCTACACTGCCCGAACACCACTGCACTGCCCTAAACCCTGAAACACCAGCCCCAGCACGACCCCTACACTGCCCGAACACCACTGCAGTGCCCTAAGCCCTGAAACACCAGCCCCAGCACGACCCCATACACTGCCCGAACACCACTGCAGTGCCCTAAACCCTGAAACACCAGCCCCAGCAAGACCCCCTACACTGCCCGAACACCACTGCACTGCCCTAAACCCTGAAACACCAGCCCCAGCAAGACCCCTACAGTGCCCGAACACCACTGCACTGCCCTAAACCCTGAAACACCACCTCTGCACGAGCACCTACACTGCCCGAACACCACTGCACTGCCCTAAACCCTGAAACACCAGCCCCAGCATGACCCGCTACACTGCCCAAACACCACTGCACTGCCCTATACCCTGAAACATCAGCCCCAGCACGACCCCTACACTGCCCGAACAACACTGCACTGCCCTAAACCCTGAAACACCAGCCCCCAAAAGACCCCCTACAGTGCCCAAACACCACTGAACTGCCCTAAACCCTGAAACACCAGCCCCAGCAAGACCTCCTACACTGCCCAAACACCACCGCACTGCCCTATACCCTGAAACACCAGCCCCAGCACGACCCCTACACTGCCCGAACACCACTGTACTGCCCTAAACCCTGAAACACCAGCCCCAGCACGACCCCCTACACTGCCCGAACACCACTGCACTGCCCTAAACCCTGAAACACCAGCCCCAGCAAGACGCCCTACACTGCCCGAACACAACTGCACTGCCCTAAACCCTAAAACACCAGCCCCAGCAAGACCCCCTACACTGCCCGAACACCACTGCACTGCCCTAAACCCTGAAACACCAGCCACAGCACGACCCCCTACACTGCCCGAACACCACTGTACTGCTCTAAACCCTGAAACACCACCACCAGCGTGACCCCATACACTGCCCAAACAAAACTGCACTGCCCTAAACCCTGAAACACCACCCGCGCACGACCCCCTACAACACCCGAACACAACAGCACTGACCTAAACCCTGAAACACCAGCCCCCGCACGAGCCCTACACTGCACAAACACCACTGCAGTGCCTTAAACCCTGAAACACCATCCCCAGCATGACCCCCTGCACTGCCAGAACACCACTGCACTGCCCTAAACCCTGAAACACCAGCTCCAGGACGACCCGCTACACTGCCCTAACACCACTACACTGCCCTAAACCATGAAACACCAGCCCAGCAAGGCCCCCTACACTGCCCGAACACCACTGCAATGACCTAAAACCTGAAACACCACCCCCAGCACGACCCCCTACACTGCCCGAACAAAACTGCACTGGCCTAAACCCTGAAACACCAACCCCCGCAGGACCCGACACAACGCCCGAACACCACTGCACTGCCCTAAACCCTGAAACACCAGCCCCGCAAGACCCCCTACACTGCCCGAACACCACTGCACTGCCCTAAACCCTGAAACACCACCCTCAAACAACCCCCTACACTGCTCAAACACCACTGCACTGCCCTAAACCCTGAAACACCACCCCCGCATGACCCCCTGCACTACACAAACACCACTGCACTACCCTAAACCCTGAAACACCAGCCCCAGCAAGACCCCCTACTCTGCCCAAACTGTCACTGCACTGCCCTAAACCCTGAAACACCACCCCCAGCACGACCCCCTACACTGCCCGAACAGAACTGCACTGCCCTAAACCCTGAAACACCTTCCCCCGCACGACCACATATAACGCCCGAACGCCACTGCACTGCCCTAAACCCTGAAACACCACCCCCCGCATGACGCCCTACACTGCCCGAACACCACTGCCCTAAGCCCTGAACCACTACCACTGGCACGACCCCCACACTGCCTGAACACCACTGCAGTGCCCTAAACCCTAAAACACCACCCCAGCACGACCCCTACACTGCCCGAACACCACTGCACTGCCCTAAACCCTGAAACACCAGCGCCAGCACGACCCCCTACACTGCCCGAACATCACTGCACTCCCCTAAACCCTGAAACACCAGCCCCAGCACAACCCCTACACTGCCCGAACACCACTGCAGTGCCCTAAGCCCTGAAACACCAGCTCCAGCACGACCCCATACACTGCCCGAACACCACTGCAGTGCCCTAAACCCTGAAACACCAGCCCCAGCAAGACCCCCTACACTGCCCGAACACCACTGCACTGCCCTAAACCCTGAAACACCAGGCCCAGCAAGACCCCTACAGTGCCCGAACACCACTGCACTGCCCTAAACCCTGAAACACCACCCCCAGCACAAGCCCCTACACTGCCCGAACACCACCGCACTGCCCTCAAACCCTGAAACACCACCTCTGCACGATACCTACACTGCCCGAACACCACTGCACTGCCCTAAACCCTGAAACACCAGCCCCAGCATGACCCCCTACACTGCCCAAACACCACTGCACTGCCCTATACCCTGAAACACCAGCCCCAGCACGACCCCTACACTGCCCGAACAACACTGCACTGCCCTAAACCCTGAAACACCAGCCCCCAAAAGACCCCCTACACTGCCCGAACACCACTGCACTGCCCTAAACCCTGAAACACCAGCCACAGCACGACCCCCCACACTGCACGAACACCACTGTACTGCCCTAAACCCTGAAACACCACCCCCAGCATGACCCCATACACTGCCCGAACAAAACTGCACTGCCCTAAACCCTGAAACACCACCCCCCGCACGACCCCCTACAACACCCGAACACAACTGCACTGACCTAAACCCTGAAACACGAGCCACAGCACGACCCCCTACACTGCCCGAACACCACTGCACTGCCCTAAACCCTGAAACACCAGCCCCAGGATGACCCGCTACACTGCCTGAACACCACTACACTGCCCGAAACCATGAAACACCAGCCCAGCAAGACCCCCTACACTGCCCGAACACCACTGCAATGGCCTAAACCCTGAAACACCACCCCAGCACGACCCCCTACACTGCCCGAACAAAACTGCACTGCCCTAAACCCTGAAACACCAACCCCCGCACGACCCGACACAACGCCGGAACACCACTGCACTGCCCTAAACCCTGAAACACCAGCCCCGCAAGACCCCCTACACTGCCCGAACACCACTGCACAGCCCTAAACCCTGAAACACCACCCCCAAACAACCCCCTACACTGCTCGAACACCATTGCACTGCCCTAAACCCTGAAACACCACCCCCAGCACGACCCCCTATACTGCCCAAACAGAACTGCACGGCCCTAAACCCTGAAAAACCTTCCCCCGCACGACCACATATAACGCGCGAACACCACTGCACTGCCCTAAACCCTGAAACACCACCCCCCGCATGACCCCTACACTGCCCGAACACCACTGCCCTAAGCCCTGAACCACTACCACCGGCACAACCCCCACACTGCCTGAACACCACTGCACTGCCCTAAACCCTAAAACACCACCCCCAGCATGACCCCTACACTGCCCGAACACCACTCCACTGTCCTAAACCCTGAAACACCAGCGCCAGCACGACCCCCTACACTGCCCGAACATTACTGCACTGCCCTAAACCCTGAAACACCAGCCCCAGCATGACCTCCTACACTGCCCGAACACCACTGCACTGCCCTAAACCCTGAAACACCAGCCCCAGCACGACCCCTACACTGCCCGAACACCACTGCAGTGCCCTAAGCCCTGAAACACCAGCCCCAGCACGACCCCATACACTGCCCGAACACCACTGCAGTGCCCTAAACCCTGAAACACCACCCCCAGCACAAGCCCCTACACTGCCCGAACACCACCGCACTGCCCTCAAACCCTGAAACACCACCTCCGCACGAGCACCTACACTGCCCGAACACCACTGCACTGCCCTAAACCCTGAAACACCAGCCCCAGCATGACCCCCTACACTGCTCAAACACCACTGCACTGCCCTATACCCTGAAACACCAGCCCCAGCACAACCCCTACACTGCCCGAACACCACTGCACTGCCCTATACCCTGAAACACCAGCCCCAGCACGACCCCTACACTGCCCGAACACCACTGCACTTCCCTAAACCCTGAAACACCAGCCCCAGCAAGACGCCCTACACTGCCCGAACACCACTGCACTGCACTAAACCCTAAAACACCAGCCCCAGCAAGACCCCCTACACTGCCCGAACACCACTGCACTGCCCTAAACCCTGAAACACCAGCCACAGCACGACCCCCTACACTGCCCGAACACCACTGTACTGCCCTAAACCCTGAAACACCACCCCCAGCATGACCCCATACACTGCCCGAACAAAACTGCACTGCCCTAAACCCTGAAACACCACCCCCCGCACGACCCCCTACAACACCCGAACACAACTGCACTGACCTAAACCCTGAAACACCAGCCCCCGCACGAGCCCCACACTGCCCAAACACCACTGCAGTGCCCTAAACCCTGAAACACCATCCCCAGCATGACCCCCTGCACTGCCAGAACACCACTGCACTGCCCTAAACCCTGAAACACCAGCCCCAGGACGACCCGCTACACTGCCCGAACACCACTACACTGCCCTAAACCATGAAACACCAGCCCAGCAAGACCCCCTACATTGCCCGAACACCACTGCAATGGCCTAAACCCTGAAACACCACCCCAGCACGACCTCCTACACTGCCCGAACAAAACTGCACTGCCCTAAACCCTGAAACACCAACCCCCGCACGACGCCCGAACACCACTGCACTGCCCTAAACCCTGAAACACCAGGCCCGCAAGACCCCCTACACTGCCCGAACACCACTGCACAGCCCTAAACCCTGAAACACCACCCCCAAACAACCCCCTACACTGCTCGAACACCACTGCACTGCCCTAAACCCTGAAACACCACCCCCGCATGACCCCCTGCACTACCCAAACACCACTGCACTACCCTAAACCCTGAAACACCACCCCCAGCAAGACCCCCCACACTGCCCGAACACCACTGCACTGCCCTAAACCCTGAAACACCAGCCCCAGCAAGACCCCCTACACTGCCTAAACCCTCACTGCACTGCCCTAAACCCTGAAACACCACTCCCAGCACGACCCCCTATACTGCCCAAACAGAACTGCACTGCCCTAAACCCTGAAAAACCTTCCCCCGCATGACCACATATAACGCGCGAACACCACTGCACTGCCCTAAACCCTGAAACACCACCCCCGCATGACCCCTACACTGCCCGAACACCACTGCCCTAAGCCCTGAACCACTACCACCGGCACAACCCCCACACTGCCTGAACACCACTGCACTGCCCTAAACCCTAAAACACCACCCCCAGCACGACCCCTACACTGCCCGAACACCATTGCACTGTCCTAAACGTGAAACACCAGCGCCAGCACAACCCCCTGCACTGCCTGAACATCACTGCACTGCCCTAAACTCTGAAACACCAGCCCCAGCACGCCCCCCTACACTGGCCGAACACCACTGCACTGCCCTAAACCCTGAAACACCAGCCCCCGCACGACCCCTACACTGCCCGAACACCACTGCAGTGCCCTAAGCCCTGAAACACCAGTCCCAGCACGACCTCATACACTGCCCGAACACCACTGCAGTGCCCTAAACCCTGAAACACCAGCCCCAGCAAGACCCCCTACACTGCCCGAACACCCATGCACTGCCCTAAACCCTGAAACACCAGCCCCATCAAGACCCCTACAGTGCCCGAACAACACTGCACTGCCCTAAACCCTGAAACACCACCCCCAGCACAAGCCCCTACACTGCCCGAACACCACCGCACTGCCCTCAAACCCTGAAACACCACCTCTGCACGAGCACCTACACTGCCCGAACACCACTGCACTGCCCTAAACCCTGAAACACCAGCCCCAGCATGACCCCCTACACTGCCCAAACACCACTGCACTGCCCTATACCCTGAAACACCAGCCCCAGCACGACCCCTACACTACCCGAACAACACTGCACTGCCCTAAACCCTGAAACACCAGCCCCCAAAAGACCCCCTACAGTGCCCAAACACCACTGAACTGCCCTAAACCCTGAAACACCAGCCCCAGCAAGACCTCCTACACTGCCCGAACACCACCGCACTGCCCTAAACCCTGAAACACCACCCCCAGCACGACCCCCTACACTGCCTGGACAAAACTGCACTGTCCTAAACCCAGAAACACCACCCCCCGCACAACCCCCTACACTGCCCGAACTCCACTGCACTGCCCTAAACCCTAAATTACCACCCCTGTACGACACCCTACACTGCCCGAACACCACTGCACTGCCCTAAACCCTGAAACACCACCCTCAGCAAGACCCCCTACACTGCCCGAACACCACTGCCCTGCCCTAAACCCTGAAACACCACCCCCAGCACGACCCCCTACACTGCCCAAACACCACTCCACTGCCCTACACCCTAAAACACTACCCCCAGCACGATCCCCTACACTACCCAAACCCTGCTGCACTACCCTAAACCCTAAAACACTCCCCCAGCACGACTCCCTACACTACCCAAACACCACTGCACTACCGTAAACCGTAAATCTAGTCCCAGCACGACCCCCTACACTACCCAAAAACCACTGCACAACCCTAAACCCTAAATCTACCCCATCACGACCAGCTACACTACCCAAACACCACTGCACTACCCTAACCCCTAAATCTACCCTCAGTACGACCCCCTGCACTACCCAAACACCACTGCACTACCCTAAACCCTAAAACACTACCCCCAGCATGACCCCCTACACTACACCAACACCACTGCACTACCCAAACCCTGCTGCACTACCCCAAACCCTAAAACACTCCCCCAGCACGACTCCCTACACTACCCAAACACCACTGCACTACCCTAACCCCTAAATCTACCCTCAGTACGACCCCCTGCACTACCCAAACACCACTGCACTACCCTAAACCCTAAAACACTACCCCCAGCACGACCCCCTACACTACACCAACACCACTGCACTACCCTAAACCCTATAATACAACCCCACATGACCCCCTACAGTACCCAGACACCAGTGCACTACCATAAACCCTAAAACACTGCCCTCAGCAGGACCCCCTACACTACCCAAACACCACTGCACTACCCTAAACCCTAAAACACTACCACCAGCACAACCCTCAACACTACACAAACACCACTGCACTGCCCTAAACCCTAAAACACCACCCCCAGCATGACCCCTACACTACACAAACATCACTGCACTGCCGTAAACCCTACAACACTACCCCAGCATGACCCCCTACGCTGCCTGAACACAACTGCACTGCCCTAAACCCTGAAACACCACCCCCAGCATGACCCCCTACACTGCCCGAACACCAATGCACTGACCTAAACCCTGAAACACCACCCCCAGCACCACCCCCTACACTGCCCTAACACCACTGCACTGCCCTAAACCCTGAAACACCATCCCAGCACCACCCCCTACACTGCCCTAACACCACTGCACTGCCCTATACCCTGAAACACTACCCCTGCAAGACCCCCTGCACTGCCCAAACACCACTGCACTGCCCAAAACCCTGAAACACCAGCCCCAGCACAACACCCTACACTGGCCGAATGCCACTGTACTGCCCTAAACCCTGAAACACCAGCCCCACCACGACCCCCTACGCTGCCCGAACGCCACTGCACTGCCCTAAACCCTGAAACACAACCCCAGCAAGACCCCCTACACTGCCCGAACACCACTGCCCTAAACCCTGAAACACCAGCCCCAGCTCGAACTCCTACGCTGCCCGAACACCACTGCTCTGCCCAAAACCCTGAAACACCAGCCCCAGCAGGACCCCCTATGCTGCCCAAACACCACTGCCCTGCCCTACACCTTGAAACACCAGCCCCACCACGACCCCCTACGCTGCCCGAACGCCACTGCACTGCCCTAAACCCTGAAACACCAGCCCCACCACGACCCCCTACGCTGCCCGAACATGACTGGACTGCCCTAAACCCTGAAACACCAGCCCCAGCATCAACATCTAAGCTGCCTGAACACCACTGGACTTGTGGTACTGTAAAATTCGGAACCACATTGGAGGCATAGCCCCACCATGCCTATTTTGGTGTCAACGAACCGCAAATGACAAAAGCGGTATGTACAAGTGTTTTCGTCATGTTTTACTGATGAATTCACCGTGTATACGATACTACATATTGTATCCGTGGGTTCCATTTTACAATAGTAGCCATTTTATGGTTGCCCTCACATAGGCTGCGCTCTGAGGCCATGCCTAGGCCTAAAGGACACGTACACCTTCTGTGACTTCTCTGTGACCTGTGCAAACTGACTCCGCTGCCCGAGGTCAATCCTGTCCGGCCAGTTCCTTTTCCCGCGGCCTAATGTGATTAGCATCAGGGCTCGACCCATCATAAAGTCCTTGTTCCCACACGATCTCTGACTAAGCTATTTCACACCTGTCCTGTTTCCTACTTTATGGCTTGTTTTACGAGCAGGAGGTGCCCGTTTTATTGGGGTCCGCTGTTATCTGATGAGGGTTCTGAGCCTTGCTGGGTAAAATGATTGTGTGCTGAACGAACTGCAATGTGGGATTGTCATTATGGCTCTGCTGTTTCTTTGAAGAGAAAATATGTGAATGACCACTTGTAAAACAGGGGCGGTGTTGCCCAGAGCGTAATATTCTGTATAAAAGAAAAGACTGGTTTTTGGTTCAGCAGACTGCCTCGTTCAGTTGCTAAGGCTTCTGTGTGACGTAGTCTCACTCATTTGAGTTTAATAAAGATGTCTTTTCATATTTCAGCTTCTTTTGCCAAGTTCTTTGTTATATTACCCTGGGCATGAAAATTTCAAGTACCGCAGTTGGCGCCCAACAGAGTGGCCTCATCAGAAGTGGCTATCTGGAGGAGTGATCTTGTCAGAGGACAGAAAATCTACTGGGGAGAGCAGGACAGAAATCCACTAAGCAGGTACTCTGTGCACAAGGGTTCTGGGGGATTCTTTGTCTCTGCAGCCCAGTATGTCTCTGATCTTTCTGACTTTGACTCTCCAAAAGATGTCACTCCTGACTGAGAACCTTTTTGGCGTGCGTATTATAAAAGACCGTTAGGTCATGTAGAACTTGACAGTTAGAATTTGGATTAGTAAAAGTAAGAGTTAAGTATAAGTGGGTCGCTCCCAGTCCTTTGGTTCTTTGGGTCTTTGATTTGGTTATCGCAATTACCAAAGCCGAGGGGTTGGTTTCTTGGTTTTTGATTTGGTCATTGCAATTACCATAGCCAAGGGTCTCGTATATTTGCGAGTGTATTGGTAGAGATAACCCCTTGAAGTTTGAAGCTAGATTAGTGAGCTATAAGATGCCTGATCTTAGCAAATTTGGAAATGTAGCTTTGGAACTTTGAAATTGTGTTGGCCAACTTTTGATTTGTATAGGTTTGGATATGCGAATTGCAATTTGTGTAGGCAGGTAATGAGGAGATATTTCTCCATTTGGTTTAGTTGAACGGTGCACGTACGAAAAATACCTTAAGCACCATTTTGATTATAATACTTGCGTTTTCCGCAGTATTTTTGGCATGCCTGTTTGTAAGCTCACATGGAAAAATGTGTTGCTTTTTTGGAAGGTACCATAGTGTGGGAAATATCTAAATAGGTTAGATTAAAAAAAAACATATTTCTTCCTTGGTGATTTTGTATCCCCGGGGAATTGAAATATGACATAATACAAAACAAGGATACTTTGTTCTGCGCAGTTTTATGAATAAAGATATGCAGAACGATTTTTTTTGGTGTTCTGCTAGCCAAAGCTAGTGAATTGAGCGCATTCACTACTTCTTGGAGATACGTCAGTCTGTTGGGCTGTTTATGCAGTCTTTTGGAACACTATTGAGAAGCGTTTCTTGTAAATATGACTTACAACTAGTATTTGCAAATGGTTTGGTTCAAGTATAATCTGTGAGCTGTTCTTTATTTCTGTCCTGAGTATTGATTTGTAAGTCAACTGTGTGTTTAAATGTCTATGTGGTTTTCCCATTAGTGCAACTTCTGTAAGTAAATTGCGACGGCGCTATTTATGAAAAATGGCTAAAGCGCGCTGTATTGTGTGTTTGACCCCTTTCTGTTTATGTCTGAAATGAGCTCAATGTGTGTTTGTGGGTCTGCTTGATGTTTTCAGTCTGTTAAGTAAAATGTTGGTTACTTAATATTAAGTAGAAACTTAGAAAAAAATCCAGAAATGAACCATGTGATGTGCTAAAATAGCTATATGGTGCTCTTTAATTGATAGAATGAGCAATTGTGCACATATACAAAACTGCCGTTAAATGCTTAAAGGATAACATTAGAAAACACATTCAATAGATATAAATAAGGCCCCAAAAACGAAATTATCTATTTTTGCAAAAATAAATAAATTTACAGCATTTTCCTTAGATGCAGTTTATTAGATGTTCACAGGCAAACTTTTCAGCTGCAGTATATTTGATAGGAATGTTCATTCAGCCAGCACTTTCCCAGTTAAACACGGGTGGAATTTTCCATATAACCGTCCTTTTAAATGAAAGTGGCGCAAAAATGTGACGCGTTTCAAGTTAAGATAATGCGCTTAGGCTTGTGAGTTAATGTGTCCAAAATGATAGGTAAGGGATACAGCTTGCTTTTATATGTGGAATTATCACAAAAACGAATAATTTGGTTGTTTTAAAAAAAATAAAAAATATTTAACATGGAAAAATTATTTAAAAAAAATAAGTGCTTTTCAAAATCGTTTTTTAATATTTATAAAGCTTAATACTCATTCTATGACCTCCTAGCATTAAAATTTGATTTGAGTTGTGTTGCATCACTAAAATGACAAGCATTCGTGTGTACAATTTTCCCTTGGCGCAGGCGCAAACAAGCTCACTTTTTATAAAGTATAAGTTATTATTTCCAATGCCTGACTCATGGGTTATGTAATAGACATTCTGGTAATGCATATTATGCAAGAAAATTGTAGGATACTCATTTTTTAATGCCTAAAATATCAAAGTCGAATTTGGGTAAAAGCACTGTTTAAACTGCATTTTCTTTCATTCAGAGTACTTTTTAACCTCTTCAGTGCCCATGACGAGATAGTCTCGTCATGGAGCACGGTTGCGCTGTGCCCATGACGAGACTATCTCGTCATGAACCCCGCCCGCTAATGTAACGCCCGGCACAGGGCGGGGAAAGGGCGTGGCACTGAAGGGGTTAAAGTGTCTCAGGCTTCAGTAAATGCATACATTTAGGTTTGATATATATTTACAGGTTGTGCCTTCTTATGATTCAATGAGTCAATGTGCCAGTACAAAGGCTTGTTTTAATATCAGGGTTGAAGGTTCTAACTTCAGCTGGGCCTACTGAGAAGTTAATTCCTTTGAGGTTGATGAAATGTGTACCATTGCATAGGATTGCAGCAAGCATTTATTATAAAAACTGGTATGCGCGTTATTAAGTTTTGTGAATCATTCACAGTAAATGTAGTTTAATAATCTGGGAATAGAGATAATTTTTTTAGCGCCTAAAAAGGAGAAATTATTTTTCAAAATAGAGTAAATTATTGCAAGTTAGGAGGAATTAGAAAGGCCTTCTGGCTTTGACAAATTCAGAGTGGCAGAAGCTGGGGGCTAGGAGAGCTGCAGAGGCTGGCTCAAGTCACGCTGCTGAGATGCTATCTTTAGTTTTCCCGTAAACAATGGAGTAGGCTGCCACGTTGACATTTATGACCTTTTAAATTAGGGCCTTGTCTCTGTGGAATGCAGAATGACCTTGGCTACACGGGCCTCTAAAGGTGGGGTTTCTGGTTTCTCCATAAGAACATCAATAAAACTAAAGAACTTAATTCCAAAGGGAAAATATAGAAAAAGGGTTTCTTTGAAAGTCCAAACATCATGTTAAATGCTTTGCAGAACTGATATATTTGTGTCTCGCTCGAAAAAGAAATAAAATGATGCCTGCTAGTTGCTTTTATTTGACAGGAAACGAAGTGTTGCATTAAGTCTTAGACAGAAAATAAGATGCAGCCCTTTTCTAAAATTTTGAAGGCTATATGCCTAAGTAAGAACGAATTGCCAATTAAGACTTCTTTTTCACAGTGGAAATTGTAGGTGCCAAATTAATATGGAGTGTCAGTGTAACGATTTTTACTTTTAGAAAGGTAAAACTAAGGTGGCTTGATGTTGCAAGGACTAACAAGAGGGTAACAGTTAAGTAATGGAAATTTATTTTTGTGTATTTGGTCCTATCATGAATTGTTCTTGCTGGTCCTGTATGGGAAACAGTAAAGTTACATTTGACAGCAGATTTCCATTGCCTGGTGATCTGCTGTCAAAAGGAGGGTAAGGATTTTAAACCTGACAAATTAAACAGGCCCAAATATTGAGTTTTGGGCAGCAGGTTTACAGTGCATAAAGTACATGACATGGTGTTTGTGTCACCGCTTATTCACATATGCTATTGTTTTGTCTATGCTTTTTGTGCTTGATATACAGCAAGTATATCTGATGGCTTGACGTTTTGTGCGTTTTTATTATTTTTTTTATTTTTATGCATGTTTTTGTTCTCTTTGTTGCTGCTTTTGATACTATTACAAGGTTACCTGTGTTGTGAGGGGATGGTCATGACGATGCCCATCGCTACGCAACAGTTGGTTGAACTTGTTCTGGTTACTAAATTCCACAGCTAATGATATTTCATGCTGTGAACATGAGAGACAACACTTCACCAGTGCATGTCTATTTGGCTATAATGGTATTGAAGGAAAATAAAAGAAATATACAGGATCAAAGTGTGTCACCTGTAGTTAGTCACGTTACTGCCCCTTCCCTTAAAGGAACAGGCAGCCTTACATTTATGTATCCTTGATTGGACCTAAGGATGAAATTATAGATCTGTGACTCAAGCTGGCCTAATTTCTATATTACATTAGTTAATGATGTTTTGCTTCCTAAGTAGCATATGGCTTTTGTTCCTTAAAAGAAAACCAGGTTTTAATTTTTCCCTGAAGAAGGAACTGGAACATTACGTAGGATTACCGTATATGGTGTAGTCGCCAGCGGTAGAGTTAAAATTTGTGTAACTTTGGCCTTTTGTGTATCACCCGTACTCTTGGTGTTGTGTCACATGCCTGACTATCACCCAAGTAACTTCTTGTTCTTCCTATAGATTTTTTTCTTTTGTTTCTTCTCCCCTGACTGATGTCGCATCATGCTTAGTTATTGGGGATTTTAGTTGTGTCCTAGTTCCAATTCCCTTTTCCGTATTCCTTTCACCAGTCAGCCCATTTATTATTGTAGGTGTATTGTTCAGGTACACACTTCCAGACTGCAGTGATGTACCAGGGACCCCCATGTTATGTATAATTCCCTTTTGTATGGCCAGACTGGTTTTCAAGAATTTTCCTTAGGCCTCTTCAATGTTTTCCAGCCTGACTGTCAGGGTAGCGATAGACTGGTTAACTGACTCAATATTATAGTAAGACAAGTTTTCCATAACAATAGGAGATATTTTACGTTTACCCTTTTGAACATGACGAATTTTCAATGTCTATTTTTAATGTGGTTTTTACCCTTTTGCTCCATGCTGCTTTAATTTTTGGTGGGATCAGATGTGTTCTAATCATGCAAATATCAGGACCCTCTAGTTCTTGTCTTTTGTTTCCACATTTGATCATTAGCCTGTGTATTGCATAGTGCATTATGCACACTTTTAAAGGGAGGTTTCTACATGCCCATGATAATCTGTACCATGTGATTTCTCTATTGAGATGTTCTAGATAAGGAATTTAGGAACACCTAGATGTAATCATTGTGGAAAAAAAATGTGTTTGCCCCATTAGACAATGCCACCATATGTGAAGACATCCATTTAGATAGAATTCTCGTGTAGTTATCTATCCTTAGATGATGGAGGCTCTCACATGGAAACCCAATTGAAAAGCTTAGAGGCACTGTTTTGCCTACTGCCTTTATATTTGTATTGCTTTTTGAGAATAACAGTGTATTCTAGACCAAAATTGTCCCATGGCGTGTGGCCACTCCTTCGAAGATCGCAGGCCACCTGTTTGCAGTCCCCTTGTTATACAATGAACTGTTTAAAGCATCGCACTTGCTTCATCAGAAGGCATTCAACATCAGAAGAGAAGGAGGTGCTGGTTTTGCCACAGAACCAGAATTTCAGTGCGAAAGGGCGCCTGTCATGTGCTGGTAACCTCTGACAGTGTGCAGTCCCTTGAGCCCCTTGGCCTGAGTTTTTGGCCACACCCCCCCCTTTTTCCTTTGCTCCAATGGAAGTGCAGTGCACCGGCGGATCCAAGATTGACAAAAGGCACTACATTCTGGTGCCCATGAAAGAGCAGCCTGAGCGTCCTCTGACACTGAATGATGAGTGTTGGAGCCTGAGAATGGTCAAGGGTCTGCACGAGATGACCTGTGCCCTTGATCAATGGAGAGCACACTACCTGTAGTGCCTGCCGCAAAGGAGAGATACTGGTGCACTGCCTTGAGACATTGAGACTTTCGAGTGAGCTGTGGGTGTTTGCCAGGAGGGCACTCCAACTAAATAGTACTTCTCTCATGAAAGGCTTGAATGAAGAGGCCCATGCGAAAGAAAACAACAAAAGAAGATTTGATGGACAATAGAAGCCTGCCAGAGAGGCTTTTTGAACGGACTCTGGGCATAGGTGGTTTCACAAGAGGTTTCCGTGTGATTGTATAGAGTAGGTGTAAGGAGATTCATTGTTTTGCTGACATTGTTTTAAAGTACTATTCTGTTTAGTAAAAGCAGAATAAAGTCCATTTTCTGTGGGAAGAGTACCCCCTTTTCACCTCAGAGCATTGATGAGGGTCACCACTGTTTCACCTGAACATACAAAATGCATAGGAGCCCTAAAAATGTTACTAGATAATTTTGGGATTTGTTTTTTTTTTGCTTAGGGTTGTGAAAAATTAGTATTTCATTTGTAATAGTGGTCACTACTTTCTCCCGTTGTCTATATGTTCTTAATAACGTGTTTTCTAGTGTCTTTTTAAACATGACATTGTCATTTATGGGTGGGATTGTTTTTCTCTACTCAATTGACTTCTGCACCCGCTTCCCAACCTATGTCTTTTCCTACTACTGTTTCTTTGCACTCTTTTTACGCTTTTCCTGAACATGAGCAGGTTGAAAGATCAGAATTCGTAAGCAATTCTTTTGTACAGCTTCTGCATCAACACTAGTTAGTAGTGAACATCACTAATTGTTGGGTTTGAGATCTTATGCCACCTACTACAGATAGAGGTATTCCTTATTTTGTCCTGCCATATGTGGCCTTTGTGCTTCTTCATGTTCAAGGAGACCTGTCCAGAGAGAGTTACCAAGTACTAGGATTTTGCTCCATCAGCAACATCTTGATGATCTGATGAATGTAAACCTGGAATCAGATTAGTATGAGTATAGTTATTGCCTATGTAAGGGCAAAAGGAGGGTCTGTGGTACTGTAAAATTCGGAACCACATTGGAGGCATGGCCCCACCATGCCTATTTTGGTGTCAATGAACCGCAAATGACAAAAGCGGTATGTACAAGTGTTTTCGTCATGTTTTACTGATGAATTCACCGTGTATACGATACTACATATTGTATCCGTGGGTTCCATTTTACAATAGTAGCCATTTTATGGTTGCCCTCACATAGGCTGCGCTCTGAGGCCATGCCTAGGCCTAAAGGACACGTACACCTTCTGTGACTTCTCTGTGACCTGTGCAAACTGACTCTGCTGCCCGAGGTCAATCCTGTCCGGCCAGTTCCTTTTCCCGCGGCCTAATGTGATTAGCATCAGGGCTCGACCCATCATAAAGTCCTTGTTCCCACATGATCTCTGACTAAGCTATTTCACACCTGTCCTGTTTCCTACTTTATGGCTTGTTTTACGAGCAGGAGGTGCCCGTTTTATTGGGGTCCGCTGTTATCTGATGAGGGTTCTGAGCCTTGCTGGGTAAAATGATTGTGTGCTGAACGAACTGCAATGTGGGATTGTCATTATGGCTCTGCTGTTTCTTTGAAGAGAAAATATGTGAATGACCACTTGTAAAACAGGGGCGGTGTTGCCCAGAGCGTAATATTCTGTATAAAAGAAAAGACTGGTTTTTGGTTCAGCAGACTGCCTCGTTCAGTTGCTAAGGCTTCTGTGTGAGGTAGTCTCACTCATTTGAGTTTAATAAAGATGTCTTTTCATATTTCAGCTTCTTTTGCCAAATTCTTTGTTATATTACCCTGAGCATGAAAATTTCAAGTACCGCAGACTGCCCTAAACCCTGAAACACCAGCCCCAGCATGAACCCCTACACTGCCTGAATACCACTGCACTGCCCTAAACTCTGAAACACCAGCCCCAGCAAGACCCCCTACACTGCCGAACACCACTGCACTGCCCTAAACCCTGAAACACCAGCCCCAGCATGACCCCCTACACTGCCCGAACACCACTGCTCTGCCCTAAACCCTGAAACACCACCCCCGCATGACCCCCTGCACTACCCAAACACCACTGCACTACCCTAAACCCTGAAACACCACCCCCAGCAAGACCCCCCTACACTGCCCGAACACCACTGCACTGCCCTAAACCCTGAAACACCAGCCCCAGCAAGACCCCCTACACTGCCTAAACCCTCACCGCACTGCCCTAAACCCTGAAACACCACCCCCAGCATGACCCCCTATACTGCCCAGACAGAACTGCACTGTCCTAAACCCTGAAACACCTTCCCCCGCACGACCACATATAACGCACGAACACCACTGCACTGCCCTAAACCCTGAAACACCACCCCCCGCATGACCCCTACACTGCCCGAACACCACTGCCCTAAGACCTGAACCACTACCACCGGCACAACCCCCACACTGCCTGAACACCACTGCACTGCCCTAAACCCTAAAACACCACCCCCAGCACAACCCCTACACTGCCCGAACACCACTGCACTGTCCTAAACCCTGAAACACCAGCGCCAGCACGACCCCCTACACTGCCCAAACATCACTGCACTGCCCTAAACCCTGAAACACCAACCCCAGCACGACCCCCTACACTGCCCGAACACCACTGCACTAAACCCTGAAACACCAGCCCCAGCACGACCCCTACACTGCCCGAACACCACTGTACTGCCCTAAACCCTGAAACACCACCCCCCGCACGACCCCCTACAACACCCGAACACAACTGCACTGACCTAAACCCTGAAACACCAGCCCCGCACGAGCCCTACACTGCCCAAACACCACTGCAGTGCCCTAAACCCTGAAACACCATCCCCAGCATGAACCCCTTGAAGTACTGAGGAATTTAGGACCCCAGCGGTGCCAGGGGTAGCACCCTATGACTTCGAGTTCTTCCTGTCTTGGACCACAGAAACACAGATTCTTGTGGTGGCGTCAAAGATCGTTTTATTATTGACTGCATCCAGTAACAGCAATCCTAGAAGTACACACCTGTATGTTCTCAGGAGACTGCTCAACCTTACAAAACCAGTCTTCTCCTTATATACAAAATATCATGCTTCAGGCACACATTCCTCGTTTTACGATATGGTCATTCATATGTATTCATTACAAACGAAAAGGCAGAGTCATGATGACCATTCCACATTTCAGTTCAGCCAGCCCACAATTATTTACCCAGCGAGGCTCAGATCCCTCATCAGATATCAGCAGACCCCAATAAACACGGGCACCTCCTGTTCGTAAAACAAGCCGTAAAGCAGGAAGAGTCAGATGTGAAAGAGATTAGCCGGAGGCTTGTGTGGGATGAAAAGGCTTTATGGTGTGTCAAACCCTGATGCTAATCACAGGTGGCCGTAGGACGGGGAGCTCGTGGGACCGGACTGACCTGGGGCGGTGGAGCCAAATCGCACAGGTCACAGAGAAGTCAGTAGAAGGCACATGTGTTCTGAAGGCCTGTGCATGTCCTTAATGCGCAGCCTATGTGAGGGCAACCATAAGATGGCTACCGCTCCAAAATGGAACCCACGAAGTCAATGTGTAATATCGTATACAAAGTGAATTTATCGATGAAACGTTATGCAAAACACTTGTACATAATGCATTGGCCATTCGCGGTTCGCTGATACCGGAATAGGCAGGGTAGGGCCATGCCTCCTACGTGGTCCCAAAATTTAAAGTACCACAGACCCTCCTTTTGCCCTTACATAGGCAATAACTACACTCATATTAATCCGAGTCCAGGTCTATATTCATAAGGTCATGGAGATGTTGCTGTAGCATCATCCTATTACTTAGCTCGTCCCTCGATACAGGTTTCCTTACACATAATGTAGCACAGAGGCCACATATCGCGGGAGCACACTGTACACACAGACAGAACAGGAAAAGAATGGCTAAGATCATTCCAATGACCATCAGAATCTTCCAACCCCAGGCAGATATCAGTTCCCAGAACCACCCCATCAGTGACCAATCTCCTTTATCCACGTGAATAGATTCAGATATTTTATGCAGTTTGGAGATGGCTTGATAAACTGTTGGAGCGTTATCTGGTATGAAAATGCAACAGCTAGATTGGATGACCTTACATACCCCACCACGGTCTGCAAGTATGACGTCTAAAACCATACGGTTCTGCAAAGTCATGAGGCGATCCGCTTGGAGCTCAGCTGTCAAATTACCAAGGGCACCAGCCGTTACATTAACAGTGGATTCAACCACACGAGTCAGTTGTCTCAGGTTCCTACTATTGACCATCGGTCCCCAAAACGGCAGGAAACCCAAAAAGAAGTCTCCCGCTTCCTGACCGGCAGTATCCTCCTGACTAAAAACGCCTCTCACAACTCTGGTCTTGTGATAATCAGAGACAGCAGTAAATGTTGGCGGTAGCAAGTTTGCAATATAACATGTGCCCGAGAAATCAGGGGGCAACCATGTATATGCTCGGTCATTGCAAACAAAATATGTACCTTTGGCAGCCAAAAACGCAGGGGAAAACTGTGATGGAAAAGTGTACGTTTCAGTACAGTCACTTTTCCCCAGTTGAGCTCTTGGATTCTGACCATTACCTTGTAAACAGAACCGACCTATGTGGGGTACGACCCAAATTGGGGAGGACATTTTTCGCTGCCTTTCACCCAGACTAATGCTATACCCCGTCGCGTTCCAACCTACATAAGCTCGCAATTCATCCTTGGGAATAGATGAGTATGCGTCAATATCTCTGCTCATATCAGCAACTCCTTTCATTAAGGCCTTATTGTTTGTGCTAGGTCTGATGGAACGCGGTTATCGCGGGGAGTAGGCATCTAATGCAAAAAGAAACATGGTCTGGAATGCCCATGATGATCCATTATAGCTAAACGGCAGCACTAGATATGGGATACCCTTATTAATGGTATGTGGCATTAAACCACACACCCAGCAATTGGCTGTATTCATAACTAGTTGGTGCTGGTGCAGGAGTTGAATAAACGAGTTGTTTACGAACTCAGACCGTCTAGCTTGTTCGTGTTCAGGCAGAGGGTGGAAAGAGTGTAAGGAGACAGTAGGAGGAGGTATAGGCTGTACAATGGGAGCAAATGGTACTTGAGAGGAGAAGAATACATAACCTACAGTAAACACCATCATACTAAATAGTATAAACAGACATAATAATACAAAACGTTTGCTCTTCATTATTTTACATATTTTCGTCTTAAAGTTCATTTCCTCAGCGGGTCTCTCCATCTTGAAAAACTCCATCCTCTAATCGTGCCGCTCGCGGCGGGTGAGTATCTTCTGCTAAGGAGTACGTCTGTCAGTCCAGGGAACGCCCCAGACCAACCAGAACCGTTGACCTAACGTCTTCGGCCTGTACCCCGAAGTCTTGGCACCGCGACCCTGCAGCTGAACCCGGATGGTGGTTCGAAAAACAAAAATCAAAAAGTCCTTCAGATGGGAGAGCTATAATATCAAAAAAATAGTAAGGGAAGGGAATTTTTATTTGTCCATAGGCCTTGGCCTCAAGTTATAGCGAATTCGGCCAGGTACTGTCTGGTCTTGAAACAAGAGTTCAGGCTCTGTGGTGTCTATTCGAATTGACGGTGGCACAGCTTCCTGCAAAATATTGTCGCTTTCTCGTTCTGAAGTCGTTCCCTTTACACGTGCATCACTAAATGGCACAAAACGGGGGACAGTGTCAGTTTCAGAATCAGCGATACCCTCCTGGACCCACCGGTCATATGGTAGAGGCAAAGGGACCCGTTTGCAGTGGGCGCCGTGTATCCAATTCTTTTTCCCTCTCACTCGAACCGCTGATCTTGTCGATAGAAGCACGAGGTGAGGGCCGATCCAACGGGGCTCATCATTGTTTTTTCGTTGAAAATTTTTAATAAGCACCCACGAGCCAGGGTCGATAGGGTGTCCTGGAGCTTCAGAGGCCTGGGGCAGAGTATCGTGCACCTGTTGGTGTAAAACACGCAATTTAGCCGTCAATTCATACAGATAGTCAAGCAGTATTGGATGTTCGATTTCACTGAATTTTGTCGGTCTTGGCACACCCCATATGTTGGCTGGCCGGCCAAAAATGATCTCATAGGACTAAGTCCCACTCGTGAATGCACAGTCATTCTTGTTGATAGGAGTGCTAAAGGCAGAGCGTCAGGCCATTTAAGACCGGAGCTCGCCTGGATTTTGGCCAATTTAAGTTTCAGAGTGCCATTGTAGCACTCTACTAGCCCAGCTGATTGGGGGTGATTTGCAGCGTGGAACTTCTGTTTAATGCCTAGTCCCTCACATACTTCTTTCATCACTCGACCCACAAATTCACTCCCATTATCACTCCAGACCATTCTCGGCATTCCAAACCTAGGGAAAAATTCTTTGACAAGGGCTTTAGCTGTGGACACGGCAGTATTGTCTTTTAAAGGGTATGCTTCTATCCACATTGAGAAAGCACAGACAACAACAAGTACATATTTTAAATTGTTGCACCTTTCCATGTGGATGAAATCTAGCTGCAAAACCTCGAACGGATACGTTGGAGGTGCAAAATGACCAGCTGGAGTTGGGGTTCCCCTACCAGGATTGTATTTCAGACACACCATGCAATTCTTGACCACATTCTCTGCACATTTGGGAATTCCAGCATTTTGCCATACTGGGGCCAACAACTTGCAAATCCCTTTTACACTAATATGGGCCATTCCATGAGCCATCGTCACCACTGCAAGCACATACGCATCGGGTAACAACCAACGCTGATGTTCTGACAAATCAACCCAACAACCTTTTTCATCCAATTTACCCGTACTTTCTCTCCACTTGCTCAATTCTTTCTCTGTGGCTTCAGCTTGAAGGGACTTCACGCTCTCTATCGGGTCTTCACACATTCCAACATCACCAACTCATCTTGCAGGGCCTGCAACATACATTCGATTATTGACGTTCTTCGCTGTTTCTTTCGCGACTTCATCAGCAAATGCATTACCACGACCAACATCATCGGTAACTCTCTTGTGCGCACTGCATTTTACAATCGCAACTTGTAGCGGCAAGGCCAGTGACTCAAGGAGATCATTCACCAACTAACCATTCTGAATTTTGGTTCCATGCGAAGTCAGGAATCCACGTTCTTTCCATAATCGCCCAAAACTATGGGCCACGCCAAAAGCATACTGACTATCGGTGTATATGTTCACCTTCATACCTTTCGACAACACACATTCTCTCGTAAGTGCAATTAGCTCTGCTGCTTGAGCCGAGTTATGTGGTATACGTGCGGTCTCAACAACCGTGTGCAAAGTCGTGACAGCATATGCAGCAGTCGTATCACCATTCGGAAGCTTGAAGCATGAACCATCCACCCATAAGGTACCATCACACTCAGTCAAGGCAGTATCTTTAAGATCCACTCTCCCTTTTGTTTCCTCTTCTGTTCTAAACAGACAATCATGCTGTTCAATCTCGTCTGTGTCTGCTGCAATCGGCAATAAAGTAGCTGGATTCAATGTGTTGCATCTTTTTATGTGTACATGACTCGCTAATAGTGTCAACTAAATAACCTGACAATCGAGCACTAGTTAAGTGCTGTGTCTTGGTCCTGTTCAACAACGTGTCCACTGCGTGTGGAACCATCACAATTAACGTGTTATTCATTACTAACCCAGCAGACTGTCGAATAGAGACAGCTGCTGCCGCTGTGGCTCTCAAACAACTTGGCAATGCTTTGGCTACCGGATCCAAAGTCGATGAAAAATACGCGCATGGGCGCTGTTTGTCTCCAAAAGACTGTGTCAACACTGACAATGCACAACCTTCTTTCTCGTGAACATACAATGTAAAAGGATTGCTGTAGTTGGGAGTGCCCAACACAGGAGCTGAACATAATGCCTCACGCAATTCAGAAAAACTTTTCTGACACTCTTCAGACCATGGGACGAGATTCGGTGTATCTTTACATGTCAATGCTATTAAAGGTTTTGCCAGCAAAGAAAAACTCGGGATCCACTGCCTACAGTAGGAAGTAATACCCAAGAAAGCACGCACTTCTCTCTGTGTTCTTGGCACGCTCAATTTTGCAATGGCCTGAATTCTTTCTGGGGTCAGTTTCCTTCCCTCCTTCGAAAAGAGATGACCTAAGTAGGTCACTTCTTGTCGACAATATTGCAGTGTTGAGAGAGACACTTTGTGATGGAAGGCAGACAAATGACGCAACAATGACACCGTAGCTTCTTTACAAATCTCCTCAGTATCCGCGGCGATTAGTAAATCGTCAACATACTGGATAAGGGTGGCACCACTAGGTAAAACAATTGCATCAAGCTGTGCTTTTAAAGCTTGGCTATATATTGATGGGCTTTCACAGTAGCCCTGAGGAGCGCGTTTAAAACGGAAGCTACGACCTCCTAAACTGAAGCCAAAAATGTCCCTGCTTTCCTCTGCAATTGGGATGCTAAAGAAAGCATTCTTTAAATCAATCACTGAGAACCAAGCAGCGGATGCTGGAATCATAGTCAACAAAGCAGTTATATCAGGAACAACTGGAAACTGTGGCACAACAATCTTATTTACCTCTCTAAGATCGATCACAAATCTGTAAACAGGTGGCTGTGAGGGGTCAGTACGTTTTAAAACAGGCAAAACAGGGCTATTGCAAACGTTACCTCTTGTCTCTTCAATTACATCCTTTTCAATCAGATCATGGATAATCGCTAGCAACGCTTTTCCGCCCTCATTAGAGATCTTGTACTGGGGAATGCGTGGCAATTTAACATTGGCTTTCAAAGTTACCACGTATGGCGGTATTTCCAAAAGGCCCACATCATTTAGACCAGAAGCCCAAAGAGCATCTGGAAGAGATGACAATTCAGCTGGCAGTTCATTCCTTGACAAATACATTGGAGAAATCACTTCCCTACCAAGTGTAAGTTGTACTCCAGAGGGGGAACAATATAATGTCGCATGTAATCTCTTTAACAAATCTAATCCTAACAGGTTCTCACCACAACCTGTCGTTAGGATAAGGGGTGCTTTCAGTTCACAAGGTCCAACAGAAAGGGGCATAGGACTAGAGATTGGGTTCCTAACCGGGGCGCCAGAAAAACCTACTGAAACATTCGTGTCGCCAGACAAAGGTGCGCCAGGGAGTTTTGAATGCATAATTGAACTTTTTGCAGCACCAGTATCCAACAGAAAAGGTTCTGTCACACCCGCTGTAGTCACCTTGACATATGGTCCACTCTGATCCACTGGCACTGAAACAACTCCCTCTCTTTGTCTACGGCTATCCTAGTAATCATTACTTTCTACATTTTCATCCTCTGTATAATAGTCATTGTTATAGTACTGAGCTGTCCTACCAGTTGCATTTGCTTGTTGATCAAAGCTATTAATCGTATTTTGAGATGGAAGAGGACGCGCGTTCTGGGGACCACTCCCGCGTCCCCTACCCCAAGGAGCTTGTCGACCACCTCTACCTCTGGTGCTAAAAGCGCCATTAGCGCGCTGTAACAGAATAGGACAACTATACTTGAAATGACCCTCTTCCTTGCAATATGAACATTGATTAGGGCCTACAGGAACGCGCGGTTGAGAATACTCGTACCTTTGCACGTTTCTCTGAAACTGTGGTGGTTGCTGATAATTACTCTGGCCACCACGTGGCGGGTAAGCTTGCTGTAACAGAACCTTCGTTTTTAATTCTTTCGTTTTCTTGTCTGCTTTATCTCTCTCATCCTTATCTCTATTTTCGTAATACTGTGCAGTAGCCAGTATTTGCGCTGATGAGGAAACAGCCCAAGAACTCTCTGAATCTTTTAACTTCTTACACAACTCGGGAAGTAAATTATGCACAAATTTATCAACAAATAACCGTTGACCACCTTCAGTACTCATATCTTGACCACTGTGGTCAATAAATGTTTCTTCAAACCTTGTGAAGAAATCAGACACTGTTTCATCTTTCTTTTGTTAGCAAGCCGATAGTTTATCCCAATTCACACGCATCGCGGGCATTAACGTTTTCATGTAGGTGATAATTCTACCAGGGAGTTCTGCTACTAGGGGCTCAGGTTTCGCACCACCAACTTGTCTAGTGTCTGCAGCAATGATATTAGCCCATGTTTCACCTAGTTCTGCATCGTGGTCTACATTACGAATTGATCCCCATAAAGGCTGTGGAACAACGTTTCCAAACAACATGTCTATGTCAGCTAGATTCATGACACATGATCCTGCCGTCTGTGACAACTCCTTATAATATCCTGCAGGGTTTTTACGGGGGTCAGGCAATGTCTGTTTAAGCGCTATTACTTCAGATCGTTTCCAAGGGACATGCACCCAAACATGCTGGAAATGGGCTGGAGCAGCAGCAATGCCGCGACCGGCGTCAGCCGCAACGGCTTCCTTCCATACCGGAGGGACTTCTCTTATGGGGTATTGTCGTGCTTTTACCTTTTTCCCTACGGGTAACTCCTGTTCTAACAATGACTGATGACAATCATCATTCCTGAAGGACAGTAAAGTCGCAACTGCTTTATCTACGTCGGGACCCACATTCGTACCTTTTCCAAAATCAAATCGCACTCGACACAACTCCTGTGAGCTTGGGTCTCTACCATGATCTTCCAGTTCCTCACAGAGGAATTCACACATTTTCTCAAATACATACCTCTGTTTTGGGGCTTCCCATTGGTGAAAAACATTAACAACTGACTCCACATCATAGAGTGAAGAAAAAACAATCCACCTACGTGCCATATGGTCTAATACCTCTTTCTCTCCAGAATTAGGCAGTTGACTACGCAACTGCTTACGTTGTGAACCAGGGGTCATACTAGATGACCCAAAGAGAGGCAACATTAAACTAGTGACTACACTAGCTATTCGTTGTCGTGCAGAAGGAGAAGTTGAGGCAAGAACGGGGGAAAAGACAGAGGGAAGAAAAACGGGTGCAGATACAGGTACAGGGGCAGTATCAGGAAGAGCGCCAAGGGAGGCAGCTGATGTACTAGGCAAAGTCGCAGGAAGCGCAGAAGAGACAGGTAGCAAACTTGGCGGCCCTTGAAAGGGCTGCGCTGTAGGGACAGGAGCCAGCTGAGGAGGAGCTGGCGGCTGCGGAAAAGCTTGCGGCAAATTAACTGGAGGCTGTACATTTAGAGGTTGTGGAGGTGCTGTAGCACTCTGCGCATACGGAGGTGGCGAACTCAGCAAATGTGACATTAGGGGATCTTTCTCCTTCTCTTTTAACACAGTCTGTTGAAGGTGCGGTAAAACTGGGTAACATTTATCGATCCCTAGTTTACGCTGTCTATGTAACTGCTCATTCATTTGTTCCTCCTCATTATCCTTAAATTGTACAGCTGCTTGCATAACTGACATGCCTCTCTCTCTTTTGTTTTTCTTCGCTAACTTGATTTCCTTCTGTTTGGCTTCCTTTCGCCATAGGCGGAAAGAATCAAACATCGCCGGCCGGGCTTTCTTTTTAAATAATTTAACTTCCAAATTGTCTAAGATATCTGTGTCGAAACTACCATTTTGGGGCCATTTTAAAACACCGTCCTTCCTGGTGTATCGGATCCATAATTCATTATATGCAATGGGGCCCACGCCATGTTTTACATAAAGCTCATAAGTTGGAGTTCCAATTGGAGGAACCGGACACAAATCCTCCAACTGGGAATCCCTTTTACAACCCAAACAAAACCAATTACCAAATATACTAGAACCAGGCATCTTTGCTCACTAGTCTAGTTTCAAACTTCAAAGGATTATCAAAACGCGATAGTCTCGTGAATACACGAGTCCTTCGGCTTTGGCGCTTGGAAGCTCCAAATCAAAGCGATCCCGAAGGGATACCAAAACTAAGAACAAAACTAAGAATTAGGAGACGCTCCACTTATACTTAACTGAGGTATCGATGACGTCACCAGAAAACTCGGTTAATCGTTTCGCTCTACCAAATTATCAAGGGTCCAAAACAGGGCGATAGTCAGGGCAGCAGTCCTTCGTAGCCGTCAGCAAGCGGGGAACCTCGCAGCAAAGACTTTCGGACCACGTCGACATGCAGGGGTCGATGAAGTGGCGGCCTTCCTCCAGAATTTCCACACGAAGCTCCTCACGAACCTCTGGCTTGGACCGTACCGCTGAAATCGCCCCGAGTTGGGCGCCAACTGAAGTACTGAGGAATTTAGGACCCCAGCGGTGCCAGGGGTAGCACCCTATGACTTCGAGTTCTTCCTGTCTTGGACCACAGAAACACAGAGTCTTGTGGTGGCGTCAAAGATCGTTTTATTATTGACTGCAGCCAGTAACAGCAATCCTAGAAGTACACACGGGTATGTTCTCAGGAGACTGCTCAACCTTACAAAACCAGTCTTCTCCTTATATACAAAATATCATGCTTCAGGCACACATTCCTCGTTTTACGATATGGTCATTCATATGTATTCATTACAAACGAAAAGGCAGAGTCATGATGACCATCCCACATTTCAGTTCAGCCAGCCCACAATTATTTACCCAGCGAGGCTCACATCCCTCATCAGATATCAGCAGACCCCAATAAACACGGGCACCTCCTGTTCATAAAACAAGCCATAAAGCAGGAAGAGTCAGATGTGAAAGAGATTAGCCGGAGGCTTGTGTGGGATGAAAAGGCTTTATGGTGTGTCAAACCCTGATGCTAATCACAGGTGGCCGTAGGACGGGGAGCTCGTGGGACCGGACTGATCTGGGGCGGTGGAGCCAAATCGCACAGGTCACAGAGAAGTCAGTAGAAGGCACATGTGTTCTGAAGGCCTGTGCATGTCCTTAATGCGCAGCCTATGTGAGGGCAACCATAAGATGGCTACCGCTCCAAAATGGAACCCACGAAGTCAATGTGTAATATCGTATACAAAGTGAATTTATCGATGAAACGTTATGCAAAACACTTGTACATACTGCATTGGCCATTCGCGGTTCGCTGATACCGGAATAGGCAGGGTAGGGCCATGCCTCCTACGTGGTCCCAAAATTTAAAGTACCACAGACCCTCCTTTTGCCCTTACATAGGCAATAACTACACTCATATTAATCCGAGTCCAGGTCTATATTCATAAGGTCATGGAGATGTTGCTGTAGCATCATCCTATTACTTAGCTCGTCCCTTGATACAGGTTTCCTTACACATAATGTAGCACAGAGGCCACATATCGCGGGAGCACACTGTACACACAGACAGAACAGGAAAAGAATGGCTAAGATCATTCCAATGACCATCAGAATCTTCCAACCCCAGGCAGATATCAGTTCCCAGAACCACCCCATCAGTGACCAATCTCCTTTATCCACGTGAATAGATTCAGATATTTTATGCAGTTTGGAGATGGCTTGATAAACTGTTGAAGCGTTATCTGGTATGAAAATGCAACAGCTAGATTGGATGACCTTACATACCCCACCACGGTCTGCAAGTATGACGTCTAGAACCATACGGTTCTGCAAAGTCATGAGGCGATCCGCTTGGAGCTCAGCTGTCAAATTACCAAGGGCACCAGCCGTTCCATTAACAGTGGATTCAACCACACGAGTCAGTTGTCTCAGGTTCCTACTATTGACCACCGGTCCCCAAAACGGCAGGAAACCCAAAAAGAAGTCTCCCACTTCCTGACCGGCAGTATCCTCCTGACTAAAAACGCCTCTCACAACTCTGGTCTTGTGATAATCAGAGGCAGCAGTAAATGTTGGCGGTAGCAAGTTTGCAATATAACATGTGCCCGAGAAATCAGGGGGCAACCATGTATATGCTCGGTCATTGCAAACAAAATATGTACCCTTGGCAGCCAAAACGCAGGGGAAAACTGTGATGGAAAAGTGTACGTTTCAGTACAGTCACTTTTCCCCAGTTGAGCTCTTGGATTCTGACCATTACCTTGTAAACAGAACCGACCTATGTGGGGTACGACCCAAATTGGGGAGGACATTTTTCGCTGCCTTTCACCCAGACTAATGCTATACCCCGTCGCGTTCCAACCTACATAAGCTCGCAATTCATCCTTGGGAATAGATGAGTATGCGTCGATATCTCTGCTCATATCAGCAACTCCTTTCATTAAGGCCTTATTGTTTGTGCTAGGTCTGATGGAACGCGGTTGTCGCGGGGAGTAGGCATCTAATGCAAAAAGAAACATGGTCTGGAATACCCATGACGATCCATTATAGCTAAACGGCAGCACTAGATATGGGATACCCTTATTAATGGTATGTGGCATTAAACCACACACCCAGCAATTGGTTGTATTCATAACTAGTTGGTGCTGGTGCAGGAGTTGAATAAACGAGTTGTTTACGAACTCAGACCGTCTAGCTTGTTCGTGTTCAGGCAGAGGGTGGAAAGAGTGTAAGGAGACAGTAGGAGGAGGTATAGGCTGTACAATGGGAGCAAATGGTACTTGAGAGGAGAAGAATACATAACCTACAGTAAACACCATCATACTAAATAGTATAAACAGACATAATAATACAAAACGTTTGCTCTTCATTATTTTACATATTTTCGTCTTAAAGTTCATTTCCTCAGCGGGTCTCTCCATCTTGAAAAACTCCATCCTCTAATCGTGCCGCTCGCGGCGGGTGAGTATCTTCTGCTAAGGCGTACGCCTGTCAGTCCAGGGAACGCCCCAGACCAACCAGAACCGTTGACCTAACGTCTTCGGCCTGTACCCCGAAGTCTTGGCACCGCGACCCTGCAGCTGAACCCGGATGGTGGTTCGAAAAACAAAAATCAAAAAGTCCTTCAGATGGGAGAGCTATAATATCAAAAAAATAGTAAGGGAAGGGAATTTTTATTTGTCCATAGGCCTTGGCCTCAAGTTATAGCGAATTCGGCCAGGTACTGTCTGGTCTTGAAACAAGAGTTCAGGCTCTGTGGTGTCTATTCGAATTGACGGTGGCACAGCTTCCTGCAAAATATTGTCGCTTTCTCGTTCTGAAGTCGTTCCCTTTACACGTGCATCACTAAATGGCACAAAACGGGGGACAGTGTCAGTTTCAGAATCAGCGATACCCTCCTGGACCCACCGGTCATATGGTAGAGGCAAAGGGACCCGTTTGCAGTGGGCGCCGTGTATCCAATTCATTTTCCCTCTCACTCGAACCGCTAATCTTGTTGATAGAAGCACGAGGTGAGGGCCGATCCAACGGGGCTCCTCATTGGTTTTTTCGTTGAAAATTTTTAATAAGCACCCACGAGCCAGGGTCGATAGGGTGTCCTGGAGCTTCAGAGGCCTGGGGCAGAGTATCGTGCACCTGTTGGTGTAAAACACGCAATTTAGCCGTCAATTCATACAGATAGTCAAGCAGTATTGGATGTTCGATTTCACTGAATTTTGTCGGTCTTGGCACACCCCATATGTTGGCTGGCCGGCCAAAAATGATCTCATAGGGACTAAGTCCCACTCGTGAATGCACAGTCATTCTTGTTGATAGGAGTGCTAAAGGCAGAGCGTCAGGCCATTTAAGACCGGAGCTCGCCTGGATTTTGGCCAATTTAAGTTTCAGAGTGCCATTGTAGCACTCTACTAGCCCAGCTGATTGGGGGTGATTTGCAGCGTGGAACTTCTGTTTAATGCCTAGTCCCTCACATACTTCTTTCATCACTCAACCCACAAATTCACTCCCATTATCACTCCAGACCATTCTCGGCATTCCAAACCTAGGGAAAAATTCTTTGACAAGGGCTTTAGCTGTGGACACGGCAGTATTGTCTTTTAAAGGGTATGCTTCTATCCACTTTGAGAAAGCACAGACAACAACGAGTACATATTTTAAATTGTTGCACCTTTCCATGTGGATGAAATCTAGCTGCAAAACCTCGAACGGATACGTTGGAGGTGCAAAATGACCAGCTGGAGTTGGGGTTCCCCTACCAGGATTGTATTTCAGACACACCATGCAATTCTTGACCACATTCTCTGCACATTTGGGAATTCCAGCATTTTGCCATACTGGGGCCAACAACTTGCAAATCCCTTTTACACTAATATGGGCCATTCCATGAGCCATCGCCACCACTGCAAGCACATACGCATCGGGTAACAACCAACGCTGATGTTCTGACAAATCAACCCAACAACCTTTTTCATCCAATTTACCCGTACTTTCTCGCCACTTGCTCAATTCTTTCTCTGTGGCTTCAGCTTGAAGGGACTTCACGCTCTCTATCGTGTCTTCACACATTCCAACATCACCAACCCATCTTGCAGGGCCTGCAACATACATTCGATTATTGACGTTCTTCGCTGTTTCTTTCGCGACTTCATCAGCAAATGCATTACCACGACCAACATCATCGGTAACTCTCTTGTGCGCACTGCATTTTACAATCGCAACTTGTAGCGGCAAGGCCAGTGACTCAAGGAGATCATTCACCAACTAACCATTCTGAATTTTGGTTCCATGCGAAGTCAGGGATCCACGTTCTTTCCATAATCGCCCAAAACTATGGGCCACGCCAAAAGCATACTGACTATCGGTGTATATGTTCACCTTCATACCTTTCGACAACACACATTCTCTCGTAAGTGCAATTAGCTCTGCTGCTTGAGCCGAGTTATGTGGTATACGTGCGGTCTCAACAACCGTGTGCAAAGTCGTGACAGCATATGCAGCAGTCGTATCACCATTCGGAAGCTTGAAGCATGAACCATCCACCCATAAGGTACCATCACACTCAGTCAAGGCAGTATCTTTAAGATCCACTCTCCCTTTTGTTTCCTCTTCTGTTCTAAACAGACAATCATGCTGTTCAATCTCGTCTGTGTCTGCTGCAATCGGCAATAAAGTAGCTGGATTCAATGTGTTGCATCTTTTTATGTGTACATGACTCGCTAATAGTGTCAACTCATAACCTGACAATCGAGCACTAGTTAAGTGCTGTGTCTTGGTCCTGTTCAACAACGTGTCCACTGCGTGTGGAACCATCACAATTCACGTGTTATTCATTACTAACCCAGCAGACTGTCGAATAGAGACAGCTGCTGCCGCTGTGGCTCTCAAACAACTTGGCAATGCTTTGGCTACCGGATCCAAAGTCGATGAAAAATACGCGCATGCGCGCTGTTTGTCTCCAAAAGACTGTGTCAACACTGACCATGCACAACCTTCTTTCTCGTGAACATACAATGTAAAAGGATTGCTGTAGTTGGGAGTGCCCAACACAGGAGCTGAACATAATGCCTCACGCAATTCAGAAAAACTTTTCTGACACTCTTCAGACCATGGGACGAGATTCGGTGTATCTTTACATGTCAATGCTATTAAAGGTTTTGCCAGCAAAGAAAAACTCGGGATCCACTGCCTACAGTAGGAAGTAATACCCAAGAAAGCACGCACTTCTCTCTGTGTTCTTGGCACGCTCAATTTTGCAATGGCCTGAATTCTTTCTGGGGTCAGTTTCCTTCCCTCCTTCGAAAAGAGATGACCTAAGTAGGTCACTTCTTGTCGACAATATTGCAGTGTTGAGAGAGACACTTTGTGATGGAAGGCAGACAAATGACGCAACAATGACACCGTAGCTTCTTTACAAATCTCCTCAGTATCCGTGGCGATTAGTAAATCGTCAACATACTGGATAAGGGTGGCACCACTAGGTAAAACAATTGCATCAAGCTGTGCTTTTAAAGCTTGGCTGTATATTGATGGGCTTTCACAGTAGCCCTGAGGAGCGCGTTTAAAACGGAAGCTACGACCTCCTAAACTGAAGCCAAAAATGTCCCTGCTTTCCTCTGCAATTGGGATGCTAAAGAAAGCATTCTTTAAATCAATCACTGAGAACCAAGCAGCGGATGCTGGAATCATAGTCAACAAAGCAGTTATATCAGGGACAACTGGAAACTGTGGCACAACAATCTTATTTACCTCTCTAAGATCGATCACAAATCTGTAAACAGGTGGCTGTGAGGGGTCAGTATGTTTTAAAACAGGCAAAACAGGGCTATTGCAAACGTTACCTCTTGTCTCTTCAATTACATTCTTTTCAATCAGATCATGGATAATCGCTAGCAACGCTTTTTCGCCCTCATTAGAGATCTTGTACTGGGGAATGCGTGGCAATTTAACATTGGCTTTCAAAGTTACCACGTATGGCGGTATTTCCAAAAGGCCCACATCATTTAGACCAGAAGCCCAAAGAGCATCTGGAAGAGATGACAATTCAGCTGGCAGTTCATTCCTTGACAAATACATTGGAGAAATCACTTCCCTACCAAGTGTAAGTTGTACTCCAGAGGGGGAACAATATAATGTCGCATGTAATCTCTTTAACAAATCTAATCCTAACAGGTTCTCACCACAACCTGTCGTTAGGATAAGGGGTGCTTTCAGTTCACAAGGTCCAACAGAAAGGGGCATAGGACTAGAGATTGGGTTCCTAACCGGGGCGCCAGAAAAACCTACTGAAACATTTGTGTCGCCAGACAAAGGTGCGCCAGGGAGTTTTGAATGCATAATTGAACTTTTTGCAGCACCAGTATCCAACAGAAAAGGTTCTGTCACACCCGCTGTAGTCACCTTGACATATGGTCCACTCTGATCCACTGGCACTGAAACAACTCCCTCTCTTTGTCTACGGCTATCCTAGTAATCATTACTTTCTACATTTTCATCCTCTGTATAATAGTCATTGTTATAGTACTGAGCTGTCCTACCAGTTGCATTTGCTTGTTGATCAAAGCTATTAATCGTATTTTGAGATGGAAGAGGACGCGCGTTCTGGGGACCACTCCCGCGTCCCCTACCCCTAGGAGCTTGTCGACCACCTCTACCTCTGGTGCTAAAAGCGCCATTAGCGCGCTGTAACAGAATAGGACAACTATACTTGAAATGACCCTCTTCCTTGCAATATGAACATTGATTAGGGCCTACAGGAACGCGCGGTTGAGAATACTCGTACCTTTGCACGTTTCTCTGAAACCGTGGTGGTTGCTGATAATTACTCTGGCCACCACGTGGCGGGTAAGCTTGCTGTAACAGAACCTTCGTTTTTAATTCTTTCGTTTTCTTGTCTGCTTTATCTCTCTCATCCTTATCTCTATTTTCGTAATACTGTGCAGTAGCCAGTATTTGCGCTGATGAGGAAACAGCCCAAGAACTCTCTGAATCTTTTAACTTCTTACACAACTCGGGAAGCAAATTATGCACAAATTTATCAACAAATAACCGTTGACCACCTTCAGTACTCATATCTTGACCACTGTGGTCAATAAATGTTTCTTCAAACCTTGTGAAGAAATCAGACACTGTTTCATCTTTCTTTTGTTTGCAAGCCGATAGTTTATCCCAATTCACACGCATCGCGGGCATTAAAGTTTTCATGTAGGTGATAATTCTACCAGGGAGTTCTGCTACTAGGGGCTCAGGTTTCGCACCACCAACTTGTCTAGTGTCTGCAGCAATGATATTAGCCCATGTTTCACCTAGTTCTGCATCGTGATCTACATTACGAATTGATCCCCATAAAGGCTGTGGAACAACGTTTCCAAACAACATGTCTATGTCAGCTAGATTCATGACACATGATCCTGCCGTCTGTGACAACTCCTTATAATATCCTGCAGGGTTTTTACGGGGGTCAGGCAATGTCTGTTTAAGCGCTATTACTTCAGATCGTTTCCAAGGGACATGCACCCAAACACGCTGGAAATGGGCTGGAGCAGCAGCAATGCCGCGACCGGCGTCAGCCGCAACGGCTTCCTTCCATACCGGAGGGACTTCTCTCATGGGGTATTGTCGTGCTTTTACCTTTTTCCCTACGGGTAACTCCTGTTCTAACAATGACTGATGACAATCATCATTCCTGAAGGACAGTAAAGTCGCAACTGCTTTATCTACATTGGGACCCACAATCGTACCTTTTCCAAAATCAAATCGCACTCGACACAACTCCTGTGAGCTTGGGTCTCTACCATGATCTTCCAGTTCCTCACAGAGGAATTCACACATTTTCTCACATACATACCTCTGTTTTGGGGCTTCCCATTGGTGAAAAACATTAACAACTGACTCCACATCATAGAGTGAAGAAAAAACAATCCACCTACGTGCCATATGGTCTAATACCTCTTTCTCTCCAGAATTAGGCAGTTGACTACGCAACTGCTTACGTTGTGAACCAGGGGTCATACTAGATGACCCAAAGAGAGGCAACATTAAACTAGTGACTACACTAGCTATTCGTTGTCGTGCAGAAGGAAAAGTTGAGGCAAGAACGGGGGAAAAGACAGAGGGAAGAAAAACGGGTGCAGATACAGGTACAGGGGCAGTATCAGGAAGAGCGCCAAGGGAGGCAGCTGATGTACTAGGCAAAGTCGCAGGAAGCGCCGAAGAGACAGGTAGCGAACTTGGCGGCCCTTGAAAGGGTTGCGCTGTAGGGACAGGAGCCAGCTGAGGAGGAGCTGGCGGCTGCGGAAAAGCTTGCGGCAAATTAACTGGAGGCTGTACATTTAGAGGTTGTGGAGGTGCTGTAGCACTCTGCGCATACGGAGGTGGCGAACTCAGCAAATGTGACATTAGGGGATCTTTCTCCTTCTCTTTTAACACAGTCTGTTGAAGGTGCGGTAAAACTGGGTAACATTTATCGATCCCTAGTTTACGCTGTCTATGTAACTGCTCATTCATTTGTTCCTCCTCATTATCCTTAAATTGTACAGCTGCTTGCATAACTGACATGCCTCTCTCTCTTTTGTTTTTCTTCGCTAACTTGATTTCCTTCTGTTTGGCTTCCTTTCCCCATAGGCGGAAAGAATCAAACATCGCCGGCCGGGCTTTCTTTTTAAATAATTTAACTTCCAAATTGTCTAAGATATCTGTGTCGAAACTACCATTTTGGGGCCATTTTAAAACACCGTCCTTCCTGGTGTATCGGATCCATAATTCATTATATGCAATGGGGCCCACGCCATGTTTTACATAAAGCTCATAAGTTGGAGTTCCAATTGGAGGAACCGGACACGAATCCTCCAACTGGGAATCCCTTTTACAACCCAAACAAAACCAATTACCAAATATACTAGAACCAGGCATCTTTGCTCACTAGTCTAGTTTCAAACTTCAAAGGATTATCAAAACGCGATAGTCTCGTGAATACACGAGTCCTTCGGCTTTGGCGCTTGGAAGCTCCAAATCAAAGCGATCCCGAAGGGATACCAAAACTAAGAACAAAACTAAGAATTAGGAGACGCTCCACTTATACTTAACTGAGGTATCGATGACGTCACCAGAAGACTCGGTTAATCATTTCGCTCTACCAAATTATCAAGGGTCCAAAACAGGGCAATAGTCAGGGCAGCAGTCCTTCGTAGCCGTCAGCAAGCGGGGAACCTCGCAGCAAAGACTTTCGGACCACGTCGACATGCAGGGGTCGATGAAGTGGCGGCCTTCCTCCAGAATTTCCACACGAAGCTCCTCACGAACCTCTGGCTTGGACCGTACCGCTGAAATCGCCCAGAGTTGGGCGCCAACTGAAGTACTGAGGCATTTAGGACCCCAGCGGTGCCAGGGGTAGCACCCTATGACTTCGAGTTCTTCCTGTCTTGGACCACAGAAACACAGAGTCCTGTGGTGGCGTCAAAGATCGTTTTATTATTGACTGCAGCCAGTAACAGCAATCCTAGAAGTACACACGGGTATGTTCTCAGGAGACTGCTCAACCTTACAAAACCAGTCTTCTCCTTATATACAAAATATCATGCTTCAGGCACACATTCCTCGTTTTACGATATGGTCATTCATATGTATTCATTACAAACGAAAAGGCAGAGTCATGATGACCATCTGTCAGAGTCCGACCCTCCACAGACCGAATCCAACCCACGGTGACGATACAACCCCTTCTTTACCATTCCAGCCCCTCGATTGGCAGACTGCCTCACCTGGACCGATACAACTTCCTGTTGCGGGTAGCTGGCCCTTTAAGACCCAGGATGAACCACCCGTGACGAGCGTTTGGGGGCGGAGCCTCGGGGCACCGTTGCCCAATAAAGAATGGCCAAGAGGAGAAGAGGGCGGAAGTATCCCGAAGGAGGCAGACGCGGAGCGAGCGGAGGAGAAGACGGAGAAGGACCCGAAGACCGAAGAGACGAGTGTGGAACCAAAGACCGTCAAGCCAGGAGGCCAACGGACCGGCTCTTCGCCCAGCCACTCCCCGGGGGGGACGTGGCTCACCCAGGTGCGGCAGCGCTTGCGAGGGCCGTGGGAGGCGGGTAGGGAGTCCGGAAAGCCGGGTTAGAGGGAAGCCTGCTTCTGCGCAGCTCGCGCTTACATAGAGAACAGAGCAAAAACCCCCGCAATTCCCTTGTCTTGGTGACGGATCCCCCCCCCTCACATACTCCTCCTTTAGTCTCTCTGGTGGAAAGCTCCTCACCTCCTCTTCCCTGACACGAGTGATAGAAGTCAACAGACTGAAACGTGTCCTTTTTTTCTTTCTTTAATGCCCGGGAGTCCAAGCTGAGAACCAAGCTGTACACCGGAGAACCGCCCTGGAAGAGAAACCCCTATGGTGGAGAACCCTAATTTGCTGACCGAGGACTTTACCAGGGCGAAGTGACTTTCTGTTTTCTTTGTTCATTACCACGTCCTAATAAATAAAATCTCAAGTGAACCCGTTCGCTTTTGGGTCTCTTCTTCACCCCTCGACATATGGTGGAGAATGCTGGCACTTTGACCTCTTGCATCGGAATTCCCCATGGAGACTTTAATTCAACACATCGTCGAGGGCCAGAAGAAGCTCGAATGGGCCGTGGAGCGTCAGTTGACCTCCGCTCAGGCCGATAGAGACACATTCAGAGACCTTATGAAGGCTCAATTGGAGACCCTGATAAAAGTAGCAGAAGAACCGGTCTCATCCCCTACGGGCCATAGGCTATCCAAGGGCGTGTCCGCCCTTCCTACAGTATCTTTACAGAAATATGTGCCCGGAGAAGATCCGGACGCATTCCTATTGAATTTTGAGAGGGCGGCCCGGGCCTCAGGCTGGCCTGTAAGCAAATGGCCGTTTTTTTTGGCTCCTCTTTTGACAGGGGAGGCACAAGCGGCCTATCAGGTGGCAAATGCTGGTGGGGTCACCCCCTATGAAGACATCAAAACCCTCATTTTAGACCACTTAGGTATGGACACGGAAGCCTATCGATTATGATTCCGGAAGGAAAAGAGAACCCCTGCAGACACTCCCAAAACCCTCTATTTTAAATTGAAGCTAGCCGCAGAGAAGTGGTTAAAACCAGCGGAGCGATCAAAAGAAGAGGTCATGGGGGCGGTAATATTGGAGCAATTTCTGGACGCCCTACCCTTCTCAACGCAAAGGTGGTTGCGACAACATGCAAACCTCACGGCTGAACAAGCGGTGGAATTAGCAACTGCCTTTTCTCGTGCACAGCCTCGGACCTCTCCTTGGGAGCCTGAGAAGCCGAGACCAGCTCCTGCCCCGAGGAAGCCCCTAAGACCTATCAAAGAACCAGAGAAAATACGACACCAAAGAAGCGAACCTCCTTTTAGATCCGCCCAGTGCTTTGATTGTGGGGAGTGGGGCCATATGGCCCGTTTTTGTCCGCGCAAGAAAACAGAAGAACCGATGGACGTTAGTTACCTCCCCCAGAACCTCATGTATACAGCCGAGATGGGAACCTCCTTTTACGTAAGTTTCTATCTGAATGGGGTACAAGTCAAGGCACTTCTGGACTCCGGTTGTCGGCAGTCCGTGATACGGGCTTCCCTCGTGTCCCCCTCCCAACTTCTGCCTGGCAGGAAGGTCCTCATCCGCTGTGTACACGGAGACGTCCGTCCCTATCCTGTAGCACGGGTTACTTTACAACCGGGGAGAGGAGTTCCTTCATCAGTGATGGTTGGGGTCTTAGACACTCTACCCGAGAAACTTATCATAGGTACCGACAATCCCTCCTTTCTCTCCTTCTTTCAACAAATACTACATGGAAAAAGGGCAACCTCCTCTAAAACCCCCGTCCATGGTGCACTCTTAACACAAGAACCTTGGGTGTCTGATAGGGATTTCCGTTGGGCACAAAGCAACGACGCTTCCCTCGCGCATGCTTGGGCGGAAGCCCGACAACCCACAAGCCGCTCCTACCCTACCTTCCAAATTACTAACGATTTGTTGTATGGGATACCGGGACCTGGCGAACACCCTCAGCTCTTGGTCCCTCAAGACTTTCGCGAACAAATACTATTCTTCGCCCATTCCCACCTCCTTGCCGGCCATATGGGGGCCGAGAAAACCACACAGGGACTCCTACGTCTTTTCTACTGGCCCGGTATATACGCACAAACCAAGAAGTACTGTAGTGAATGTCCCGTTTGTCAAAAAACGAGTTCTTATACACCCACACAGGCCCCTCTACAGCCTTTGCCTATAATAGGTCAACCCTTTGACAGGGTAGGGATGGACCTCATTGGGCCTCTACCCCGCTCCCGGAAGGGGTTTCAGTACGTGCTGGTATTGGTAGACTACTGTACCCGTTTTCCGGATGCATTCCCCCTCCGAGCACCCACTACCACCAACATCTCGGATAAATTGATAGAGTACTTTTCTAGGGTGGGTTTCCCTCGACAAATCCTAACGGATCAAGGCACCCCATTTGTCTCCAAATTGATGGCCCAGATATGTAAAACCCTTGACGTGCGACATATAAAAACATCGGTTTACCATCCTCAAACCGATGGTCTTGTCGAAAGGTATAACGGTACCCTGAAGCTTACATTAAAAAAACTCTTGTCGGGGGAGGGAAAAGATTGGGACCGCCTGCTCCCCCTTGCCCTTTTTGTCATCCGGGGTCAAGTCCAGAGTAGTTTAGGGTGTTCTTCGTTTGAGCTTCTTTACGGGAGACAACCCCGTACGCTTCTTGAAATGACCAGGGAAGCCTGGGAAAAAGGACAGAATGATACACAAGACATGCTAGAATACACCCAGCAACTGCGGGCGAAAATAGGGAAACTTCGGGATTTAGCCCACGCCAAACTGGATAGAAAACAAACACTGCAAAAACAGCAGTATGACAAAGGGAAAAAGCTACGAACCCTGCGGGTGGGGGACTGGGTGTTGGTCCGTATACCCTCCTCCCTTTCTTCCGTTAAGACGGAATGGAAAGGACCCTTTGAGATTATTAAAACCTTAGGAGCCACCACCTATCATGTTCGCCTGGGGCCACGAAAGGTTCAGACATACCACATAAATCTCTTAAAAAAATGGCTAGGACCCCCACCAATTCCTAACCAACTAGTACAGACCTTACCCCAGGACCCCTGCACTCTCTCTCACCTGCCCATTAACGAAACCTTGACCTCACAACAAAGGGAGGAGTTGTGGCAGACACTAACAGACTTCCAAACCCTGTTTTCTGACCAACCTGGGAAAACACACCTTCTTGAACACAGTATCGATACCGAAGCAGGGAAGATAGTTAGACAAAGACCATATCGACTTCCCGCCTCCCGACAACAGGCAGTCTCCGATGAAATACGACAGATGTTACAAACAGGAATCATCCGTCCCTCAACTAGTGACTGGAACTCTCCCATAGTCCTAGTACCCAAACCCGACGGGTCGATCCGGTTTTGCATTGACTTCAGACAAGTAAATGCCATCTCAAAACTGGACGCATACCCCATACCTCGAGTAGATGATCTAGTAGAACGACTGGGGGAGGCCCGTTATATAACTACACTCGACTTAACAAAGGGCTATTGGCAGGTACCCTTACGGGCCTCGGACCAAGAAAAGACCGCCTTCTCCACACCTGACGGTCTTTTTGAGTTCACAGTCCTTCCCTTTGGGCTACACGGAGCACCAGCTACATTTCAGAGGTTGATGAACACCATATTAAAACCTCATCAGGCCTTTTCCTCTGCATATCTGGACGAAATCGTCATCCATAGTCCCACCTGGGAACGCCACCTAGAGGATATACGCAAGGTCTTAAGCTCCCTCCAGCAGGCTGGGTTGCATATCAATGCCAAGAAATCCCGAGCTGCTTTCCATAGGGTACGGTATCTGGGGTTCGTTATAGGAGATGGGTGCATCGAACCCCAGGACGAAAAGATCAGAGCCATCCAACAAGCCCCCTTGCCGACAACGAAGAAAGAAGTTCGGGCGTTCCTGGGCTTATTAGGCTACTACCGTAGGTTCATCCCCCGTTATGCAGAAATCTCCGCACCCCTTACTGATTTCCTACAGAAAAACACTCCGAAAACCGCCTTATCCACGCCCTCCCTTGCTGTAAGAACGGCCATTCATGAACTAAAACAGGCAATCACCAGTCGTCCCCTCCTCATCTCCCCGGATCACTCCCGACCCTTTGTTCTCCAGACTGACGCCTCAGAGGTGGGAATAGGAGCTGTGTTGTCCCAATCCACCAGGGAGGGGGTCGAAAAACCGGTCCTGTTTATTAGCAGGAAGTTGTTTCCGAGGGAACGAGCCTACCCCGTTATCGAGAAGGAATGTCTTGCCATTAAGTGGGCCGTGGACAAACTCCAATATTACCTGGAGGGTACTCATTTCATCCTGTTTACGGACCATGCCCCCTTAGTTTGGATGAGCCGGAATAAGGGTAACAACCCCCGTGTCATGAGATGGTTCTTGTCCCTCCAGCCGTATTCCTTTGAGGTGCGTCACCGTAAGGGTCTCCTCAACGCCAACGCTGACTTTCTCTCTCGCTTGCCTCTTGTCCCCGATCGGGACGATGCTGGGGTGGGGGTGTGTCAGAGTCCGACCCTCCACAGACCGAATCCAACCCACGGTGACGATACAACCCCTTCTTTACCATTCCAGCCCCTCGATTGGCAGACTGCCTCACCTGGACCGATACAACTTCCTGTTGCGGGTAGCTGGCCCTTTAAGACCCAGGATGAACCACCCGTGACGAGCGTTTGGGGGCGGAGCCTCGGGGCACCGTTGCCCAATAAAGAATGGCCAAGAGGAGAAGAGGGCGGAAGTATCCCGAAGGAGGCAGACGCGGAGCGAGCGGAGGAGAAGACGGAGAAGGACCCGAAGACCGAAGAGACGAGTGTGGAACCAAAGACCGTCAAGCCAGGAGGCCAACGGACCGGCTCTTCGCCCAGCCACTCCCCGGGGGGGACGTGGCTCACCCAGGTGCGGCAGCGCTTGCGAGGGCCGTGGGAGGCGGGTAGGGAGTCCGGAAAGCCGGGGTAGAGGGAAGCCTGCTTCTGCGCAGCTCGCGCTTACATAGAGAACAGAGCAAAAACCCCCGCAATTCCCTTGTCTTGGTGACGGATCCCCCCCCTCACATACTCCTCCTTTAGTCTCTCTGGTGGAAAGCTCCTCACCTCCTCTTCCCTGACACGAGTGATAGAAGTCAACAGACTGAAACGTGTCCTTTTTTTCTTTCTTTAATGCCCGGGAGTCCAAGCTGAGAACCAAGCTGTACACCGGAGAACCGCCCTGGAAGAGAAACCCCTATGGTGGAGAACCCTAATTTGCTGACCGAGGACTTTACCAGGGCGAAGTGACTTTCTGTTTTCTTTGTTCATTACCACGTCCTAATAAATAAAATCTCAAGTGAACCCGTTCGCTGTTGGGTCTCTTCTTCACCCCTCGACACCATCTCACATTTCAGTTCAGCCAGCCCACAATTATTTACCCAGCGAGGCTCAGATCCCTCATCAGATATCAGCAGACCCCAATAAACACAGGCACCTCCTGTTCGTAAAACAAGCCATAAAGCAGGAAGAGTCAGATGTGAAAGAGATTAGCCGGAGGCTTGTGTGGGATGAAAAGGCTTTATGGTGTGTCAAACCCTGATGCTAATCACAGGTGGCCGTAGGACGGGGAGCTCGTGGGACCGGACTGACCTGGGGCGGTGGAGCCAAATCGCACAGGTCACAGAGAAGTCAGTAGAAGGCACATGTGTTCTGAAGGCCTGTGCATGTCCTTAATGCGCAGCCTATGTGAGGGCAACCATAAGATGGCTACCGCTCCAAAATGGAACCCACGAAGTCAATGTGTAATATCGTATACAAAGTGAATTTATCGATGAAACGTTATGCAAAACACTTGTACATACTGCATTGGCAATTCGCGGTTCGCTGATACCGGAATAGGCAGGGTAGGGCCATGACGCCTACGTGGTCCCAAAATTTAAAGTACCACACCCTGCACTGCCAGAACACCACTGCACTGCCCTAAACCCTGAAACACCAGCCCCAGGACGACCCGCTACACTGCCCGAACACCATTACACTGCCCTAAACCATGAAACACCAGCCCAGCAAGACTCCCTACACTGCCCGAACACCACTGCAATGGCCTAAACCCTGAAACACCACCCCAGCACGACCCCCTACACTGCCCGAACAAAACTGCACTGCCCTAAACCCTGAAACACCAACCCCGCACGACCCGACACAACGCCCGAACACCACTGCACTGCCCTAAACCCTGAAACACCAGCCCCGCAAGACCCCCTACACTGCCCGAACACCACTGCACAGCCCTAAACCCTGAAACACCACCCCCAAACAACCCCTACACTGCTCGAACACCACTGCACTGTCCTAAACCCTGAAACACCACCCCCGCATGACCCCCTGCGCTACCCAAACACCACTGCACTACCCTAAACCCTGAAACACCAGCCCCAGCAAGACCCCCTACACTGCCTAAACCCTCACTGCAGTGCCCTAAACCCTGAAACACCACCCCCAGCACGACCCCCTATACTGCCCAAACAGAACTGCACTGCCCTAAACCCTGAAACTCCTTCCCCCGCACGACCACATATAACGCGCGAACACCACTGCACTGCCCTAAACCCTGAAACACCACCCCCCGCATGACCCCTACACTGCCCGAACATCACTGCCCTAAGCCCTGAACCACTGTCACCGGCACAACCCCCACACTGCCTGAACACCACTGCACTGCCCTAAACCCTAAAACACCACCCCCAGCACGACCCCTACACTGCCCAAACACCACTGCACTGTCCTAAACCCTGAAACACCAGCGCCAGCACGACCCCCTACACTGCCCGAACATCACTGCACTGCCCTAAACCCTGAAACACCAGCCCCAGCACGGCCCCCTACACTGCCCGAACACCACTGCACTGCCCTAAACCCTGAAACACCAGCCCCAGCACGACCCCTACACTGCCCGAACACCACTGCAGTGCCCTAAGCCCTGAAACACCAGCCCCAGCACGACCCCATACACTGCCCGAACACCACTGCAGTGCCCTAAACCCTGAAACACCAGCCCCAGCAAGACCCCCTACACTGCCCGAACACCACTGCAATGCCCTAAACCCTGAAACACCAGCCCCAGCAAGACCCCTACAGTGCCCGAACACCACTGCACTGCCCTAAACCCTGAAACACCACCCCCAGCACAAGCCCCTACATGGCCCGAACACCACCGCACTGCCCTCAAACCCTGAAACACCACCTCTGCACGAGCACCTACACTGCCCGAACACCACTGCACTGCCCTAAACCCTGAAACACCAGCCCCAGCATGACCCCCTACACTGCCCAAACACCACTGCACTGCCCTATACCCTGAAACACAAGTCCCAGCACGACCCCTACACTGCCCGAACAACACTGCACTGCCCTAAACCCTGAAACACCAGCCCCCAAAAGACCCCCTACAGTGCCCAAACACCACTGAACTGCCCTAAACCCTGAAACACCAGCCCCAGCAAGACCTCCTACACTGCCCGAACACCACCGCACTGCCCTAAACCCTGAAACACCACCCCCAGCACGACCCCCTACACTGCCTGAACAAAACTGCACTGCCCTAAACCCTGAAACCCCACACCCCGCACAACCCTATGCAACACCCGAACACCACTGCACTGCCGTAACCCAGAAACACCATCCCCCGCACAACCCCTACACTGCCCGAACTCCACTGCACTGCCCTAAACCCTAAATTACCACCCCTGTACAACACCCTACACTGCCCGAACACCACTGCACTGCCCTAAACCCTGAAACACCACCCTTAGCAAGACCCCCTACACTGCCCGAACACCACTGCCCTGCCCTAAACCCTGAAACACCACCCCCAGCACAACCCCCTACACTGCCCGAACACCACTCCACTGCCCTACACCCTAAAACACTACCCCAGCACGATCCCCTACACTACCCAAACCCTGCTGCACTACCCTAAACCCTAAAACACTCCCCCAGCACGACTCCCTACACTACCCAAACACCACTGCACTACCGTAAACCGTAAGTCTAGTCCCAGCACGACCCCCTACACTACCCAAAAACCACTGCACAACCCTAAACTCTAAATATACCCCATCACGACCAGCTACACTACCCAAACACCACTGCACTACCCTAACCCCTAAATCTACCCTCAGTACGACCCCCTGCACTACCCAAACACCCCTGCACTACCCTAAACCCTAAAACACTACCCCCAGCATGACCCCCTACACTACACCAACACCACTGCACTACCCAAATCCTGCTGCACTACCCTAAACCCTAAAACACTCCCCCAGCACGACTCCCTCCACTACCCAAACACCACTGCACTAACCTAACCCCTAAATCTACCCTCAGTACGACCCCCTGCACTACCCAAACACCACTGCACTACCCTAAACCCTAAAACACTACCCCCAGCATGACCCCCTACACTACACCAACACCACTGCACTACCTTAAACCCTATAACACAACCCCGCATGAACCCCTACAGTACCCAGACACCAGTGCACTACCGTAAACCCTAAAACACTGCCCTCAGCAGGACCCCCTACACTACCCAAACACCACTGCACTACCCTAAACCCTAAAACACTACCGCCAGGACAACCCTCAACACTACACAAACACCACTGCACTGCCCTAAACCCTAAAACACCACCCCAGCATGATCCCTACACTACACAAACATCACTGCACTGCCGTAAACCCTACAACACTACCCCAGCATGACCCCCTACGCTGCCTGAACACCACTGCACTGCCCTAAACCCTGAAACACCACCCCCAGCATGACCCCCTACACTGCCCGAACACCAATGCACTGACCTGAACCCTGAAACACCACCCCCAGCACCACCCCCTACACTGCCCTAACACCACTGCACTGCCCTAAACCCTGAAACACCATCCCAGCACCACCCCCTACACTGCCCGAACACCACTGCACTGCCCTATACCCTGAAACACTACCCCTGCAAGACCCCTGCACTGCCCAAACACCACTGCACTGCCCAAAACCCTGAAACACAAGCCCCAGCACAACCCCCTACACTGGCCGAATGCCACTGTACTGCCCTAAACCCTGAAACACCAGCCCCACCACGACCCCCTACGCTGCCCGAACGCCACTGCACTGCGCTAAACCCTGAAACACAACCCCAGCAAGACCCCCTACACTGCCCGAACACCACTGCCCTAAACCCTGAAACACCACCCAGAGCAAGACCCCCTACACTGCCAGAGCAACACAGCACTGCCCTAAACCCTGAAACACCAGCCCCAGCTCGAACTCCTACGCTGCCCGGACACCACTGCTCTGCCCAAACCCCTGAAACACCAGCCCCAGCACGACCCCCTATGCTGCCCAAACACCACTGCCCTGCCCTACACCTTGAAACACCAGCCCCACCACGACCCCCTACGCTGCCCGAACGCCAATGCACTGCCCTAAACCCTGAAACACCAGCCCCACCACGACCCCCTATGCTGCCCGAACATGACTGGACTGCCCTAAACCCTGATACACCAGCCCCAGCACCAACATCTAAGCTGCCTCAACACCACTGGACTGCCCTAAACCCTGAAACACCAGCCCCAGCACGAACCCCTACACTGCCTGAATACCACTGCACTGCCCTAAACCCTGAAACACCAGCCCCAGCAAGACCCCCTACACTGCCGAACACCACTGCACTGCCCTAAACCCTGAAACACCAGCCCCAGCTCGACCCCCTACACTGCCCGAACACCACTGCTCTGCCCTATACCCTGAAACACCAGCCCCAGCTCAAACCCCTACGCTGCCCGAACACCACAGCTCTGCCCAAAACCCTGAAACACCAGCCACAGCACGACCCCCTCCGCTGCCCAAACACCACTGCCCTGCCCTACACCTTGAAACACCAGCCCCACCACGACCCCCTATGGTGCCCGAACGCCACTGCACAGCCCTAAACCCTGAAACACCAGCCCCACCACAACCCCCTACGCTGCCCGAACACCACTGGACTGCCCTAAACCCTGAAACACCAGCCCGAGCACGAACATCTAAGCTGCCTGAACACAACTGGACTGCCCTAAACCCTGAAACACCAGCCCCAGCACGAACCCCTACAGTGCCCGAATACCACTGCACAGCCCTAAACCCTGAAACACCAGCCCCAGCAAGACCCCCTACACTGCCTGAACACTACTGCACTGCCCTAAACCCTGAAACACCAGCCCCAGCACGACCCCCTACACTGCCCGAACACCACTGCACTGCCCTAAACCCTGAAACACCAGCCCCAGCACGACCCCTACACTGCCCGAACACTGCTGCACTGCCCTATACCCTGAAACACCAGCCCCAGCACGACCTTCTACATAGCCCGAACACCACTGCACTACCCTAAACCCTGAAACACCAGCCCCAGCAAGACCCTCTATACAGCCCGAACACCACTGCACTGCCCTAAATCCTGAAACACCAGCCCCAGCAAGACGCCCTACAATCCCGAACACCACTGCACTGCCCTACACCCTGAAACAGCAGCCCCAGCAAGACCCCATTCTTTGCCTGAATACCACTGCACTGCCCTAAACCCTGAAATACCAGCAACAGCAAGACCCACTTCTTTGCCCGTATACCACTGCACTTTCCTAAACCCTGAAACACCAGCCCCAGCATGACCCCCTACATATCCCGAACACCACTGCACTGCCCTAAACCCTGAAACACCACCCCCAGCAAGACCCCCTACACTGCCCGAACACCACTGCACTGCCCTAAAGCCTCATACACCACCCCCTGCACAAACCCCTACACTGCCCGAACACCACTGCACTGCCATAAACCCTGAAACACCAGCCCCCGCATGACCCCCTACACTGCCCGAACACCACTGCACTGCCCTAAACCCTGAAACACCACCCCCAGCATGACCCCCTACACTGCCCGAACACGACTGCACTGCCCTAAACCCTGAAACACCACCCCCAGCATGACCCCCTACACTGCCCGAACACCACTGCACTGCCCTAAACCCTGAAACACCACCCTCAGCACAACCCCCTACACTGCCCGAACACCACTGCACTGCCCTAAACCCTGAAACACCGGCCCTAACATGACCCCTAAACTGCCCGAACACCACTGGACTGCCCAAGACCCTGAAACACCAGCCCCAGCACAACCCCCTACACTGCCCGAACACCACTGCACTGCCCTAAACCCTGAAACACCAGCGCCAGCACGACCCCCTACACTGCCCGAACATCACTGCACTGCCCTAAATCCTGAAACCCCAGCCCCAGCACGACCCCCTACACTGCCCGAACACCACTGCACTGCCCTAAACCCTGAAACACCAGCCCCAGCACGACCCCTACACTGCCCGAACACCACTGCAGTGCCCTAAGCCCTGAAACACCAGCCCTAGCACGACCCCATACACTGCCCGAACACCACTGCAGTGCCCTAAACCCTGAAACACCAGCCCCAGCAAGACCCCCTACACTGCCCGAACACCACTGCACTGCCCTAAACCCTGAAACACCAGCCCCAGCACAACCCCCTACACTGCCCGAACACCACTGTACTGCCCTAAACCCTGAAACACCACCCCCAGCATGACCCATACACTGCCCGAACAAAACTGCACTGCCCTAAACCCTGAAACACCAGCCCCAGCACCAACATCTAAGCTGCCTGAACACCACTGGACTGCCCTAAACCCTGAAACACCAGCCCCAGCAAGACCCCCTACACTGCCGAACACCACTGGACTGCCCTAAACCCTGATAACCAGCCCCAGCACGAACCCCTACACTGCCCGAATACCACTGCACTGCCCTAAACCCTGAAACACCAGCCCCAGCAAGACCCCCTACACTGCCGAACACCACTGCACTGCCCTAAACCCTGAAACACCAGCCCCAGCTCGACCCCCTACACTGCCCGAACACCACTGCTCTGCCCTATACCCTGAAACACCAGCCCCAGCTCAAACCCCTACGCTGCCCGAACACCACAGCTCTGCCCAAAACCCTGAAACACCAGCCACAGCACGACCCCCTACGCTGCCCAAACACCACTGCCCTGCCCTACACCTTGAAACACCAGCCCCACCACGACCCCCTATGGTGCCCGAACGCCACTGCACAGCCCTAAACCCTGAAACACCAGCCCCACCACAACCCCCTACGCTGCCCGAACACCACTGGACTGCCCTAAACCCTGAAACACCAGCCCGAGCACGAACATCTAAGCTGCCTGAACACAACTGGACTGCCCTAAACCCTGAAACACCAGCCCCAGCACGAACCCCTACAGTGCCCGAATACCACTGCACAGCCCTAAACCCTGAAACACCAGCCCCAGCAAGACCCCCTACACTGCCTGAACACTACTGCACTGCCCTAAACCCTGAAACACCAGCCCCAGCACGACCCCCTACACTGCCCGAACACCACTGCACTGCCCTAAACCCTGAAACACCAGCCCCAGCACGACCCCTACACTGCCCGAACACTGCTGCACTGCCCTATACCCTGAAACACCAGCCCCAGCACGACCTTCTACATAGCCCGAACACCACTGCACTACCCTAAACCCTGAAACACCAGCCCCAGCAAGACCCTCTATACAGCCCGAACACCACTGCACTGCCCTAAATCCTGAAACACCAGCCCCAGCAAGACGCCCTACAATCCCGAACACCACTGCACTGCCCTACACCCTGAAACAGCAGCCCCAGCAAGACCCCATTCTTTGCCTGAATACCACTGCACTGCCCTAAACCCTGAAATACCAGCAACAGCAAGACCCACTTCTTTGCCCGTATACCACTGCACTGTCCTAAACCCTGAAACACCAGCCCCAGCATGACCCCCTACATAGCCCGAACACCACTGCACTGCCCTAAACCCTGAAACACCACCCCCAGCAAGACCCCCTACACTGCCCGAACACCACTGCACTGCCCTAAAGCCTCATACACCACCCCCTGCACAAACCCCTACACTGCCCGAACACCACTGCACTGCCATAAACCCTGAAACACCAGCCCCCGCATGACCCCCTACACTGCCCGAACACCACTGCACTGCCCTAAACCCTGAAACACCACCCCCAGCATGACCCCCTACACTGCCCGAACACGACTGCACTGCCCTAAACCCTGAAACACCACCCCCAGCATGACCCCCTACACTGCCCGAACACCACTGCACTGCCCTAAACCCTGAAACACCACCCTCAGTACAACCCCCTACACTGCCCGAACACCACTGCACTGCCCTAAACCCTGAAACACCGGCCCTAACATGACCCCTAAACTGCCCGAACACCACTGGACTGCCCAAGACCCTGAAACACCAGCCCCAGCACAACCCCCTACACTGCCCGAACACCACTGCACTGCCCTAAACCCTGAAACACCAGCGCCAGCACGACCCCCTACACTGCCCGAACATCACTGCACTGCCCTAAATCCTGAAACCCCAGCCCCAGCACGACCCCCTACACTGCCCGAACACCACTGCACTGCCCTAAACCCTGAAACACCAGCCCCAGCACGACCCCTACACTGCCCGAACACCACTGCAGTGCCCTAAGCCCTGAAACACCAGCCCTAGCACGACCCCATACACTGCCCGAACACCACTGCAGTGCCCTAAACCCTGAAACACCAGCCCCAGCAAGACCCCCTACACTGCCCGAACACCACTGCACTGCCCTAAACCCTGAAACACCAGCCCCAGCACAACCCCCTACACTGCCCGAACACCACTGTACTGCCCTAAACCCTGAAACACCACCCCCAGCATGACCCATACACTGCCCGAACAAAACTGCACTGCCCTAAACCCTGAAACACCAGCCCCAGCACCAACATCTAAGCTGCCTGAACACCACTGGACTGCCCTAAACCCTGAAACACCAGCCCCAGCAAGACCCCCTACACTGCCGAACACCACTGGACTGCCCTAAACCCTGATCACCAGCCCCAGCACGAACCCCTACACTGCCCGAATACCACTGCACTGCCCTAAACCCTGAAACACCAGCCCCAGCAAGACCCCCTACACTGCCGAACACCACTGCACTGCCCTAAACCCTGAAACACCAGCCCCAGCTCGACCCCCTACACTGCCCGAACACCACTGCTCTGCCCTATACCCTGAAACACCAGCCCCAGCTCAAACCCCTACGCTGCCCGAACACCACAGCTCTGCCCAAAACCCTGAAACACCAGCCACAGCACGACCCCCTACGCTGCCCAAACACCACTGCCCTGCCCTACACCTTGAAACACCAGCCCCACCACGACCCCCTATGGTGCCCGAACGCCACTGCACAGCCCTAAACCCTGAAACACCAGCCCCACCACAACCCCCTACGCTGCCCGAACACCACTGGACTGCCCTAAACCCTGAAACACCAGCCCGAGCACGAACATCTAAGCTGCCTGAACACAACTGGACTGCCCTAAACCCTGAAACACCAGCCCCAGCACGAACCCCTACAGTGCCCGAATACCACTGCACAGCCCTAAACCCTGAAACACCAGCCCCAGCAAGACCCCCTACACTGCCTGAACACTACTGCACTGCCCTAAACCCTGAAACACCAGCCCCAGCACGACCCCCTACACTGCCCGAACACCACTGCACTGCCCTAAACCCTGAAACACCAGCCCCAGCACGACCCCTACACTGCCCGAACACTGCTGCACTGCCCTATACCCTGAAACACCAGCCCCAGCACGACCTTCTACATAGCCCGAACACCACTGCACTACCCTAAACCCTGAAACACCAGCCCCAGCAAGACCCTCTATACAGCCCGAACACCACTGCACTGCCCTAAATCCTGAAACACCAGCCCCAGCAAGACGCCCTACAATCCCGAACACCACTGCACTGCCCTACACCCTGAAACAGCAGCCCCAGCAAGACCCCATTCTTTGCCTGAATACCACTGCACTGCCCTAAACCCTGAAATACCAGTGTGAGAAGTTGGCCTGGTATATGCTGTTCTAGTGGTAGCGTAGGCTAAGCAGTCTTTGAGGCTAAACTCGTGAAGCGTGTTAAGCAAGCTGTTTTACCAATAGTAACCCCCTTTTATACCAATGAAAGGACACCACACAGATATATATTCAAAATATATATGTATTTATTTCTCAAAGTAACCCCTAGTCTCTTTATGAGCACAGGAGCACAAATCGTCAAACAAGATTATCACAGAATACACAGAAGTTGCACTTTATATGGATAGGCCCTGGTGGCCACTCGAACCATATACTAAAATAGTGGTATAAGTACCACGAACAGAAAAGGGAAAAGGCCTAGGGCCTCTAGAATCGCTGGGCCTACAAGGAGCTAACGTCAGTTAGTGACCAGGAGGTCCACGGGTGGCGTGTGCAGAGCAAATAGTCACACGCGTGCTCCCATAGGTTTCAATGGGTGCGTAAAAAGTACAAAGTTACTGCAAAAGGAATCTTCCGGATGACCTAGGAACTTAAGATTTGGAACACAGGCACTAGAGATGTATTACTACACATGGGCACCGGAGTACCAGCTTTACCTCACCCACAGGAAGCGGGTGCATAGGCCTCAAAGTGCGTCGGGTTTCTTCTATCTGTTCCGTGGAGCTTGAAGACAAAGATGCTGCAGGCGGTCGGTCCGGGAGAGATGCAGTGGATCCAAGAGTGGATCGGAGATGTTGAAGACCTGTAAGCAGAGGGGACAGTGTTCACAATCACTAGCCAGTGACCAGCGTGGCACCAGGTGGGTACCAGGCGATGTCGGGTGCAAACAGGTGATGAGGGGTAGCTTGTCTCCGCAGCCACGTGGTCCCTGAAGGTCGACGACGTCCAGGAGTCGGCTCACGAGCTGTCCCACGCAGGCTCTCGCTGTCGGCGGTGTCGGCGACTTGATCGAAGCAAACAAGCCTTGGCAAAAGCAATTGCAGGAGGATTCGGAAATCAGCTGTTGGTTCTGACCAGCAAGGTCAGAGGGATTGCTCCTTTGGAGGGAAGCAAGGGCCAGTCTGGAGCAACCAGACCAGCAGTGTATTTCGTAGAGTTCGTCGCCAAGATGGCCACTAGCCAGCGGGCCAGCAACCGGTTAGGCGCGTCGAGTGGCAAAATGCAGAAGGGCCCCACGCAGATCGTGGAGATGCTGGAGGGCTCACCTTTGGTGCAGATGCTGCTCGGGGGTTGGGCTTCTCAGATCCCAAAGCACAACTTGGAGGGAGCCTCGGTTGTTGCACTTGTCAGCTTGTCATAGTCGTTCCAAGATGGCTGGCTCCACGTGTCTCGGTGCCTCCACGGGTCTCCTCTTTTCAGGGACTGTGGATCGGGCGGTGAGAGGTCTGGAGGTCCAGGTCTTGTCAGTCTCTGGGCTCGGGCTCCGGCGGGAGGCGGCGGCAAAGCAGACGTTGATGCGCTGGATGGTGCTTGCGTTAGCAAGGTGGTCACTCCCTGACCACAGGGGAGATTTTCTTCAGTCTTCTGTGCAGCAGAATGTCGAAGTTCCCGTCTTCTTCTTAGTTTCAAGTTGATTCCAGGATGTCTGAAGTCTTAGGACACAGCTCCTACCTTTATTCGGATTCTAGGGGCCGGACTACCTGCTAGGTCCCTCCCTATGGGTGGGACCAGGAAGGGGGGTGGTTACACCCCCAATCCTTTGTCCAGCTCGCCCCAGGCCCGGGACTGGTGTGCCCCAGGACCGGTTTGAACTGGCATATGCACCGAGGCTCCTTGTGAGCCACAGGCATGTCTGGTTTCTTTCAAGCCCTACCTGACCAATACACAAAATCCTGTCTGGGGTGGTGCACGCACCTCCCCTGGCAGGAAACCCTTTGTCCACACCTCCCAAGCTGGAAGGACTCCCAGCAGCAGGAGGGCAGACTTGTGTCTGTGGTGGCAGCATCCATTTTGTGGAGCTGAGGCTATGTCTGATTTTACCCGGGTTTCAGGTACTGTACATGTCGTGTCCCTCTAGAAGGGTGGAATGCTAACCCCGTCGCCAGAATTGGCGAGGGGTTAGTATTCCAATTCGTATGACACCTTACTCGACATGTTTTGATAAAGCCAAACCAAAGATAGCATTTAACCGCGAGGTTCATAATGCACTTAAGAGTATATGGTATGACGATATCTGGAAACAGTAGGAGGAAGTTGTTCCGACCACTGCAGACAGGCTCAGCTCATGCCAGAGCACCATCTCACATGGAACCAAGCACTCTGCCTTCAGGATTGTTAAGGCCTGCCATAGGAGTGACTTATAGGTTACCAGGTGTCCCATTTAAGGTTAGGTATAGGTATACTACACCTAAGTAAGAGGTGATTACACCAACTTACCCCAGCTGAGTGATCAGCCAGTTGTGTCAAATTGTTAGGCCAAGCCTGGGGTGGCATAATACATGCTGCAGCCCTTGGCAGGCCTTGGGTACACCAATGCCCTGGGTACCTAGTGTACACTGGTACAGGGGCTGACAGGGTGATCCAACCAATTGGGTATGTACCTAGGGTACATGGAGTCCATTTTACAGAGAGAGCAGATAGCCTGAGAGCCTGAATGGCAGGATCTCAGGCCAACTAAGTCGAAAAACCAGCTAGACACTAGGCAAAAATTTGGGGGTAATCATAGTCAGATATCCACCTTCCTACACAACCCCCCCCCAAACGAAGGGAGATAAGGCTGACTTTGACCAGGTAAGCCTATATTGCCCAAGTGGCCATATAAGGAGGAACCAGCACTGGCATGGTTACCCCCTGTCTCATGGTCCACTAAGCAATCCCTCACCCTAAGGGTATCAGAGGGTCTCCACCATAGGGAATCTCTACCTGTGGTGTGTCTTGGCAAAGTAAAAGGCTGGTGTTGAGATGGAGTACTGAAGTGAGTGTCCTCAAAGTGAGGCCTCAGCTTCCTCCAATCATCCTCCACCATGGATGCCTTTCTTTCTTTAACTGAGTTGCACTGTGCTCTCAGGGTCAGCCTCTGGCTACCTAAAGCTGGAGGCTGGGTCCCTTTTGTGGGCTTACTGGAGGGACAGGTCAGGTTTGGGGCCCTAAGGTCCCATGTTTGCCTGTGCCCAACAGAATCCCCCTGGGGGAGGTCCCTAACTACCTGTAAAGGAGATCCCTCAGGAATGTTTTTACCCATCACCTGACTAGGGCTACTAGCCAGGCAATCCTCATTCTTTTGATGGGGGGGTTCTTGTGGACAGGGGCCCTCTGGGGGTCCACTGGCCTCCCTGACCTCTGCAGCCCTGGGCTGACTGAGGCAGGGTAGAGAGAGGCAGGCTACCTGCACCAGACTGGATCCCACCTTGGAAGGGGCCACTGACATCAGAGGCTCTGCCAGGCCAGGCCTGGCTACCTCTGGGGCAGTTCCTTCACAAGGGGTGAGGTCAGATCCCTGAGGAGGCTGACCTTTTCCTAATGTCTGGGGAGAGGGAGACTTTTCTTCCTCCCCACTACTCTCAGTTTGTGTGGAGTGATCCATTGTTTCAGGCTTCACTACACCTATGTCAGTCTGAGTATAGGCTGAGACCCTTACAGCCTTGCCAACCTTTTCAGGGGGGCACTCAGTTTGTGTTTGAGCTGTGACTGTCACAGCTCTGCCAGTCCCTACAGGGAAGTCTGTCTGTGCCTGGGCTGTGGCTACCACTGCCCTTCCAACCTTTTCAGGGAGGAAATCTATTTGGACAGGGGTTGTGAATGGCACAACCCCCCTACCCTTTTGTGAAAGGCCTACCATTTTAGAATGGGTGTCTTGTTCAACTCCAGCCCAAGCTGAGAGTTCTAAGTCATTCCCCAGTAAGCAGTCTACAGGCAAGGTTGGGGACACTGCTACCCTTTTAGGGCCAGTGACCCCTCCCCAGCTGAGACATACCTCTGCCATGGGATGACTGTTCTGTTTGCCATCAATGTTAGTCACCTGGTAGGAGAAACCGGGCAAAAGCTGCTCAGAGGGAACTAGCCAATGGGCCACCATTGTGATGCTAGCCCCAGTGTCTCTGTAGGCCTCAGCTTTTGTACCATTGATGTAGGGCTCCTGTCTGTACCTACCCAAAGTGTTGGGACAGGCAGTGAAGTTGGCAAACCCCATGCCACCATCACAGACAAGAGTGGTTGCTGTAGGGGAATTGGCTAAGCCAGGGTCCCCCTGTGTTCCCCAAGTAAACCCACCCAGATTTCTGGGGGCACTCCCACCACCTGGGGGATTACTGCTGACAGTAATAGGTGGTGTGACAGGAGTAATTGGAGGAACAGTTTTGTTTTTAGCCCTTGGGCAACCGCTGTCAGTTTTCCAATGCCCAGGAGTTTTACACTCATGGCAGTAGGGCTTTTTAGCTGTGGTAGAGGAGGGAGCTTGGGACCCACCACCCTGTGTGGAGTTTTGGGGCCCTGAGGAAGGTTTCTCTTTTTCTTTATCCCCACCCTTCTCTTGAGGCTTGGTGGTATCTTTCTTTTGGTCACCACCCTGGTTTTTAGGCCTGATCCTGGTCCTGACCCATTTATCTGCCCTCTTTCCCAATTCTTGGGGAGAGGTCAAATCTGAGTCTACCAGGTGTTGATGGAGAAGCTGGTTTTGACAATTACTTAAAATCTGCTCTCTCATCATCAAATTGTACAATCCTGTATAATCAGACACCTTACTTCCCAGCAACCAACCCTCCAAAGCCTTAGTGGCACATTCCACATATTCAGACCAGTCCTGAGTCTGTGTCTTCTGGGTGTCTCTGAACATTAACCTGTACTGTTCAGTGGTTAAGCCTAACCCATCAACTAGGACACTCTTCAGGACTCTGTAATTTCTGACATCCTCTTCTCTAACAGTGAGGAGTCTATCTCTGCCTCTCCCCTCAAAGGAGAGCCATAAGATTGCTGCCCACTGGTCTTCAGGAACCTGCTGCACTTTGCAGGCTCTCTCAAGAGCAGTCATCCATTTGTGGATGTCATCCCCACTTTTGTAGGGGGGCACAATCTTGGACAGGTTCCTATTGTCAAAGACCCTATCTTTGTCCCTAGGGACATTGCTGCCACCAGTGGGTATAGACCCACTCTCTCTATGCTGCCTAGCCTTGCTCAGTTTTTCTTCCATCAGGGCTACTTCTAGCTCCTGCTTCCTGATCCTCAGCTGGGCTTCCTGCATTCTGGCCTCATGTTCCCTCCTCTGAGGGGTGGTCAGTCTCCTTCTGGAGTGACCCTGAGAGCCTCTAGAGCCATGGGAAGCATTGGAGTCACCTGAGCGATTCCTTTGCCTTCCAAGCCCTGTGTTAAGTCCACTGGGGAGATCCAATGGGGTGAACCCACTGTCAGTCCCCAATAGCCTTAGTTTAGCTGGGCCAAGTATAACACTTGGCACTGGGCTAGTTCTCCCTTCATCCCCACTCACATCTGTATCCCCATCACTTTCTTCCTCTGTGGTAGGCATCCCATCTAAGGGGTGACTATTGAAAGGGGGTACCTCTGTGGCATCTTCAGAAGGGGGGCCTCCTGTTCCTGACCCTAAGGGGGCTAACTGGGAAGCTTTCCTGAGTTCTCTCTGATTCTCATCATTTTGTAAGAGTTCTCTGAGCTCAGCAGAGGTAGGGTTCTTGGGCTGTTTAAGGCCTCTAAGAGTTGCCAAATGCCTGAGCTCATTCTGGTTAAGGGTAGCAAAGCTGGATGTTGCCCTCTGGGGGTCACTCTCAACAGAGATGGGTACAGTGGACCCCTCTGCCCCGGCCATTGCTCTTAAGTGTGGGTGGATGTGTTGCAATCTACCTACACTTGTGTTTACCTACTAAACCTATCTAGTAGTTGTAGTCAGGGTGTGCTACTCCCTTTGCTCTACAACAACTAAGTTCAGTAGAACTTATGTATATCTAATCTTGTTTTATATGTACCTACAGGTAACTATGTGATCTTTCAATTGGTAACCAAGAGATTACAATGGTAAAACACAGCAAGCTCAAATCCAACCGCTGCTCACCAATGTGAGAAGTTGGCCTGGTATATGCTGTTCTAGTGGTAGCGTAGGCTAAGCAGTCTTTGAGGCTAAACTCGTGAAGCGTGTTAAGCAAGCTGTTTTACCAATAGTAACCCCCTTTTATACCAATGAAAGGACACCACACAGATATATATTCAAAATATATATGTATTTATTTCTCAAAGTAACCCCTAGTCTCTTTATGAGCACAGGAGCACAAATCGTCAAACAAGATTATCACAGAATACACAGAAGTTGCACTTTATATGGATAGGCCCTGGTGGCCACTCGAACCATATACTAAAATAGTGGTATAAGTACCACGAACAGAAAAGGGAAAAGGCCTAGGGCCTCTAGAATCGCTGGGCCTACAAGGAGCTAACGTCAGTTAGTGACCAGGAGGTCCACGGGTGGCGTGTGCAGAGCAAATAGTCACACGCGTGCTCCCATAGGTTTCAATGGGTGCGTAAAAAGTACAAAGTTACTGCAAAAGGAATCTTCCGGATGACCTAGGAACTTAAGATTTGGAACACAGGCACTAGAGATGTATTACTACACATGGGCACCGGAGTACCAGCTTTACCTCACCCACAGGAAGCGGGTGCATAGGCCTCAAAGTGCGTCGGGTTTCTTCTATCTGTTCCGTGGAGCTTGAAGACAAAGATGCTGCAGGCGGTCGGTCCGGGAGAGATGCAGTGGATCCAAGAGTGGATCGGAGATGTTGAAGACCTGTAAGCAGAGGGGACAGTGTTCACAATCACTAGCCAGTGACCAGCGTGGCACCAGGTGGGTACCAGGCGATGTCGGGTGCAAACAGGTGATGAGGGGTAGCTTGTCTCCGCAGCCACGTGGTCCCTGAAGGTCGACGACGTCCAGGAGTCGGCTCACGAGCTGTCCCACGCAGGCTCTCGCTGTCGGCGGTGTCGGCGACTTGATCGAAGCAAACAAGCCTTGGCAAAAGCAATTGCAGGAGGATTCGGAAATCAGCTGTTGGTTCTGACCAGCAAGGTCAGAGGGATTGCTCCTTTGGAGGGAAGCAAGGGCCAGTCTGGAGCAACCAGACCAGCAGTGTATTTCGTAGAGTTCGTCGCCAAGATGGCCACTAGCCAGCGGGCCAGCAACCGGTTAGGCGCGTCGAGTGGCAAAATGCAGAAGGGCCCCACGCAGATCGTGGAGATGCTGGAGGGCTCACCTTTGGTGCAGATGCTGCTCGGGGGTTGGGCTTCTCAGATCCCAAAGCACAACTTGGAGGGAGCCTCGGTTGTTGCACTTGTCAGCTTGTCGTAGTCGTTCCAAGATGGCTGGCTCCACGTGTCTCGGTGCCTCCACGGGTCTCCTCTTTTCAGGGACTGTGGATCGGGCGGTGAGAGGTCTGGAGGTCCAGGTCTTGTCAGTCTCTGGGCTCGGGCTCCGGCGGGAGGCGGCGGCAAAGCAGACGTTGATGCGCTGGATGGTGCTTGCGTTAGCAAGGTGGTCACTCCCTGACCACAGGGGAGATTTTCTTCAGTCTTCTGTGCAGCAGAATGTCGAAGTTCCCGTCTTCTTCTTAGTTTCAAGTTGATTCCAGGATGTCTGAAGTCTTAGGACACAGCTCCTACCTTTATTCGGATTCTAGGGGCCGGACTACCTGCTAGGTCCCTCCCTATGGGTGGGACCAGGAAGGGGGGTGGTTACACCCCCAATCCTTTGTCCAGCTCGCCCCAGGCCCGGGACTGGTGTGCCCCAGGACCGGTTTGAACTGGCATATGCACCGAGGCTCCTTGTGAGCCACAGGCATGTCTGGTTTCTTTCAAGCCCTACCTGACCAATACACAAAATCCTGTCTGGGGTGGTGCACGCACCTCCCCTGGCAGGAAACCCTTTGTCCACACCTCCCAAGCTGGAAGGACTCCCAGCAGCAGGAGGGCAGACTTGTGTCTGTGGTGGCAGCATCCATTTTGTGGAGCTGAGGCTATGTCTGATTTTACCCGGGTTTCAGGTACTGTACATGTCGTGTCCCTCTAGAAGGGTGGAATGCTAACCCCGTCGCCAGAATTGGCGAGGGGTTAGTATTCCAATTCGTATGACACCTTACTCGACATGTTTTGATAAAGCCAAACCAAAGATAGCATTTAACCGCGAGGTTCATAATGCACTTAAGAGTATATGGTATGACGATATCTGGAAACAGTAGGAGGAAGTTGTTCCGACCACTGCAGACAGGCTCAGCTCATGCCAGAGCACCATCTCACATGGAACCAAGCACTCTGCCTTCAGGATTGTTAAGGCCTGCCATAGGAGTGACTTATAGGTTACCAGGTGTCCCATTTAAGGTTAGGTATAGGTATACTACACCTAAGTAAGAGGTGATTACACCAACTTACCCCAGCTGAGTGATCAGCCAGTTGTGTCAAATTGTTAGGCCAAGCCTGGGGTGGCATAATACATGCTGCAGCCCTTGGCAGGCCTTGGGTACACCAATGCCCTGGGTACCTAGTGTACACTGGTACAGGGGCTGACAGGGTGATCCAACCAATTGGGTATGTACCTAGGGTACATGGAGTCCATTTTACAGAGAGAGCAGATAGCCTGAGAGCCTGAATGGCAGGATCTCAGGCCAACTAAGTCGAAAAACCAGCTAGACACTAGGCAAAAATTTGGGGGTAACCATAGTCAGATATCCACCTTCCTACAACCAGCAACAGCAAGACCCACTTCTTTGCCCGTATACCACTGCACTGTCCTAAACCCTGAAACACCAGCCCCAGCATGACCCCCTACATAGCCCGAACACCACTGCACTGCCCTAAACCCTGAAACACCAGCCCCCGCATGACCCCCTACACTGCCCGAACACCACTGCACTGCCCTAAACCCTGAAACACCACCCCCAGCAAGACCCTCTACACTGCCCGAACACGACTGCACTGCCCTAAACCCTGAAACACCACCCCCAGCATGACCCCCTACACTGCCCGAACACCACTGCACTGCCCTAAACCCTGAAACACCACCCTCAGCACAACCCCCTACACTGCCCGAACACCACTGCACTGCCCTAAACCCTGAAACACCGGCCCTAACATGACCCCTAAACTGCCCGAACACCACTGGACTGCCCAAGACCCTGAAACACCAGCCCCAGCACAACCCCCTACACTGCCCGAACACCACTGCACTGCCCTAAACCCTGAAACACCAGCGCCAGCACGACCCCCTACACTGCCCGAACATCACTGCACTGCCCTAAACCCTGAAACCCCAGCCCCAGCACGACCCCCTACACTGCCCGAACACCACTGCACTGCCCTAAACCCTGAAACACCAGCCCCAGCACGACCCCTACACTGCCCGAACACCACTGCAGTGCCCTAAGCCCTGAAACACCAGCCCTAGCACGACCCCATACACTGCCCGAACACCACTGCAGTGCCCTAAACCCTGAAACACCAGCCCCAGCAAGACCCCCTACACTGCCCGAACACCACTGCACTGCCCTAAACCCTGAAACACCAGCCCCAGCACAACCCCCTACACTGCCCGAACACCACTGCACTGCCCTAAACCCTGAAACACCAGCCCCAGCACAACCCCCTACACTGCCCGAACAAAACTGCACTGCCCTAAACCCTGAAACACCACCCCCCGTACGACCCCCTACAAAACCCGAACACTACTGCACTGACCTAAACCCTGAAACACCAGCCCCCGCACGAGACCTACACTGCCCGAACACCACTACACTGCCCTAAACCATGAAACACCAGCCCAGCAAGACCTCCTACACTGCCCGAACACCACTGCAATGACCTAAACCCTGAAACACCACCCCCAGCACGACCCCCTACACTGCCCGAACAAAACTGCACTGCCCTAAACCCTGAAACACCAACCCCTGCATGACCTGACACAACGCCCGAACACCACTGCACTGCCCTAAACCCTGAAACACCAGCCCCGCAAGACCCCCTACACTGCCCGAACACCACTGCACTGCCCTAAACCCTGAAACACCACCCCCAAACAACCCCCTACACTGCTCGAACACCACTGCACTGCCCTAAACCCTGAAAAACCAGTGCCGGCACGACCCCCTACACTGCCCGAACATCACTGCACTGCCCTAAATCCTATAACACCAGCCCCAGCACGACCCCCTACACTGCCCGAACACCACTGCACTGCCCTGAACCCTGAAACACCAGTCCCAGCACGACCCCTACAGTGCCCGAACACCACTGCAGTGCCCTAAGCCCTGAAACACCAGCCCCAGCATGACCCCATACATTGCCCGAACACCACTGCAGTGCCCTAAACCCTGAAACACCAGCCCCAGCAAGACCCCTACAGTGCCCGAACACCACTGCACTGCCCTAAACCCTGAAACACCACCCCCAGCATGAGTCCCTACATTGCCCGAACACCACCGCACTGCCCTCAAACCCTGAAACCCCACCTCTGCACGAGCACCTACAGTGCCCGAACACCACTGCATTGCCCTATACCCTGAAACACCAGCCCCAGCACGACCCATACACTGCCCGAACAACACTGCACTGCCCTAAACCCTGAAACACCAGCCCCCAAAAGACCCTTACAGTGCCCGAATGTGAGAAGTTGGCCTGGTATATGCTGTTCACTAGTTCTAGTGACCACCTTGTACCATGCCAAGCAACCCTTATGGTGTGGTTGTAAGTCAACCTTTTTGGACTAGCTGCCCTAGTGGTAGCGTAGGCTAAGCAGTCTTTGAGGCTAAACTCGTGATGCGTGTTAAGCAAGCTGTTTTACCAATAGTAACCCCCTTTTATACCAATGAAAGGACACCACACAGATATATATTCAAAATATATATGTATTTATTTCTCAAAGTAACCCCTAGTCTCTTTATGAGCACAGGAGCACAAATCGTCAAACAAGATTATCACAGAATACACAGAAGTTGCACTTTATATGGATAGGCCCTGGTGGCCACTCGAACCATATACTAAAATAGTGGTATAAGTACCACGAACAGAAAAGGGAAAAGGCCTAGGGCCTCTAGAATCGCTGGGCCTACAAGGAGCTAACGTCAGTTAGTGACCAGGAGGTCCACGGGTGGCGTGTGCAGAGCAAATAGTCACACGCGGGCTCCCATAGGTTTCAATGGGTGCGTAAAAAGTACAAAGTTACTGCAAAAGGAATCTTCCGGATGACCTAGGAACTTAAGATTTGGAACACAGGCACTAGAGATGTATTACTACACATGGGCACCGGAGTGCCAGCTTTACCTCACCCACAGGAAGCGGGTGCATAGGCCTCAAAGTGCGTCGGGTTTCTTCTATCTGTTCCGTTGAGCCTGGGACAAAGATGCTGCAGGCGGTCGGTCGGGAAGAGATGCAGTGGGTCCAAGAGTGGATCGGAGATGTTGAAGACCTGTAAGCAGAGGGGACAGTGTTCACAGTCACTAGCCAGTGACCAGCGTGGCACCAGGTGGGTACCAGGCGATGTCGGGTGCAAACAGGTGATGAGGGGTAGCTTGTCTCCGCAGCCACGTGGTCCCTGAAGGTCGACGACGTCCAGGAGTCGGCTCACGAGCTGTCCCACGCAGGCTCTCGCTGTCGGCGGTGTCGGCGACTTGATCGAAGCAAACAAGCCTTGGCAAAAGCAATTGCAGGAGGATTCGGAAATCAGCTGTTGGTTCTGACCAGCAAGGTCAGAGGGATTGCTCCTTTGGAGGGGAGCAAGGGCCAGTCTGGAGCAACCAGACCAGCGGTGTTTGTCGTAGATTTCGTCGCCAAGATGGCCACTAGCCAGCGGGCCAGCAACCGGTTAGGCGCGTCGAGTGGCAAAATGCAGAAGGGCCCCACGCAGATCGTGGAGATGCTGGAGGGCTCACCTTTGGTGCAGATGCTGCTCAAGGGTTGGGCTTCTCAGGACCCAAAGCACAACTTGGAGGGAGCCTCGGTTGTTGCACTGGTCAGCTTGTCGTAGTCGTTCCAAGATGGCTGGCTCCACGTGTCTCGGTGCCTCCACGGGTCTCCTCTTTTCAGGGACTGTGGATCGGGCGGTGAGAGGTCTGGAGGTCCAGGTCTTGTCAGTCTCTGGGCTCGGGCTCCGGCGGGAGGCGGCGGCAAAGCAGACGGTGATTCGCTGGATGGTGCTTGCGTTAGCAAGGTGGTCACTCCCTGACCACAGGGGAGATTTTCTTCAGTCTTCTGTGCAGCAGAATGTCGAAGTTCCCGTCTTCTTCTTAGTTTCAAGTTGATTCCAGGATGTCTGAAGTCTTAGGACACAGCTCCTACCTTTAAGCGGATTCTAGGGGCCGGACTACCTGCTAGGTCCCTCCCTATGGGTGGGACCAGGAAGGGGGGTGGTTACACCCCCAATCCTTTGTCCAGCTCGCCCCAGGCCCGGGACTGGTGTGCCCCAGGACCGGTTTGAACTGGCATATGCACCGAGGCTCCTTGTGAGCCACAGGCATGTCTGGTTTCTTTCAAGCCCTACCTGACCAATACACAAAATCCTGTCTGGGGTGGTGCACGCACCTCCCCTGGCAGGAAACCCTTTGTCCACACCTCCAAAGCTGGAAGGACTCCCAGCAGCAGGAGGGCAGACTTGTGTCTGTGGTGGCAGCATCCATTTTGTGGAGCTGAGGCTATGTCTGATTTTACCCGGGTTTCAGGTACTGTACATGTCGTGTCCCTCTAGAAGGGTGGAATGCTAACCCCGTCGCCAGAATTGGCGAGGGGTTAGTATTCCAATTCGTATGACACCTTACTCGACATGTTTTGATAAAGCCAAACCAAAGATAGCATTTAACCGCGAGGTTCATAATGCACTTAAGAGTATATGGTATGACGATATCTGGAAACAGTAGAAGGAAGTTGTTCCGACCACTGCAGACAGGCTCAGCTCATGCCAGAGCACCATCTCACATGGAACCAAGCACTCTGCCTTCAGGATTGTTAAGGCCTGCCATAGGAGTGACTTAGAGGTTACCAGGTGTCCCATTTAAGGTTAGGTATAGGTATACTACACCTAAGTAAGAGGTGATTACACCAACTTACCCCAGCTGAGTGATCAGCCAGTTGTGTCAGATTGTTAGGCCAAGCCTGGGGTGGCATAATACATGCTGCAGCCCCTGGCAGGCCTTGGGTACACCAATGCCCTGGGTACCTAGTGTACACTGGTACAGGGGCTGACAGGGTGATCCACTTCCAATTGGTTATGCACCTAGGGTGCATAGTTTTAATTTAGTAGAGAGAACAGCAGGCTGGGGGTCTGATTGGCAGGCCCACAGCCTCAATATGTCAAAAACCAGTGAAGCAAAAAGCAAAAATTTGGGGTGACCATAGGATAGCAGACCCTACTCTCCTACACAACCCCCCCCCAAACGCTGGGACATTAAACTAGCCTTGACCAGTCTCGTCTTCATGTCCTAAGTGGAAGTACCTGGAGAGACCATCTGCATTCCCATGGTCAGTACCTGGCCGGTGCTCCACTGTAAAGTCCATCCCCTGTAGGGAAATGGACCACCTAAGCAGTTTGGGGTTTTCACCCTTCATCTGATTTAGCCACAAGAGGGGCTTATGGTCGGTCTGAATCTTGAAGTGAGTGCCAAACAAGTATGGCCTCAGCTTCTTCAGGGCCCACACCACAGCAAAGGCCTCCCTCTCAATAGCTGACCAATTCTTCTCTCTGGGGGTCAACCTTCTGCTAATAAAAGCAATGGGTTGGTCTTGACCATCTACATTAAGTTGTGACAGCACAGCTCCCACACCCAACTCAGAAGCATCTGTTTGGACAATAAACTCTTTGGAGTAGTCAGGACTTTTCAGGATAGGTGCAGAGCACATGGCCTCCTTCAGGTCATCAAATGCCTTTTGACAGCTTACTGTCCACTGAACCTTTTTGGGCATCTTCTTGGATGTCAGATCATTAAGAGGAGTCACAATGGACCCATAGTTCTTAACAAACTTCCTGTAATACCCAGTCAAGCCCAAGAAAGCTCGAACTTGAGTCTGGGTGGTTGGAGGGGACCAATCCTTGATGGACTGTATCTTACTCTCCAGTGGTTGAACTTGGCCCCCACCTACAAGGTGGCCCAAATACACAACCTTACTCTGCCCTATCTGGCACTTAGTAGCCTTGATAGTGAGGCCTGCCCTTTGCAGAGCCTCAAGAGCCTTCTTCAGGTGGATCAGGTGATCCTCCCAGGTGGAACTAAAGACAGCAATGTCATCAAGATATGCTGCGCAAAAGTCATCCAACCCAGTAAGGACTTGGTTCACCAGCCTTTGGAAGGTGGCAGGTGCATTCTTCAGACCAAAGGGCATCACCACAAACTGATAATGCCCACCTGGGGTTGAGAATGCTGTTTTGGCCTTAGACTCCTCAGCTAACCTGATTTGCCAATAGCCAGCTGTCAAGTCAAATGTGCTCAAAAACTTTGCAGAAGCTAGTTTGTCTATGAGCTCATCTGCCCTTGGAATAGGGTGTGCATCTGTCCTGGTGACAGCATTGAGTCCTCTGTAATCCACACAGAACCTCATCTCTCTCTTGCCATCTTTGGTGTGAGGTTTGGGGACCAGAACCACTGGGCTAGCCCAGGGGCTCTCTGAGGGTTCAATGACACCTAATTCCAGCATTTTATGTACCTCAGCCTTTATACAGTCCCTGACGTGGTCAGGTTGTCTGTAAAGTTTGTTCTTTACAGGCAGACTGTCACCAGTGTCCACAACATGGGTACACCAGTCAGTTTGACTAGGTATCAAGGAAAACATATGTGAAAATGATTGTAGAACCTGTCTACATTCAGTCTGCTGATGGGCAGTGAGGTTGCCTCCAAGGGTCACTCCTTCAACTGAGCCATCTTCAGGGTTCTGAGACAACAGGTCTGGGAGAGGGTCACTCTCTTCCTCCTGTCCCTCATCTGTAGCCATGAGCAAGCCCATGTCTGCCCTGTCAACATATGCTTTAAGCCTGTTAACATGGAGTACCCTGTGGGGACTCCTGGGAGTTCCTAGGTCGACCAAGTAGGTGACCTCTCCCTTCTTTTCCAGGATTGTATGGGGTCCAGACCATTTGTCTTGGAGTGCTGCTGGGGCCACCGGCTCCAACACCCATACCTTCTGTCCTGGCTGATACTCAACCAAGACAGCCTTTTGGTCATGCCAAGCTTTCTGTAAGGCCTGGCTTGCCTCAAGGTTTTTAGATGCCTTCTCCATATACTCAGCCATCCTGGAGCGGAGACCAAGTACATAGTCCACTATGTCTAGCTTAGGCTTTTTGAGAGGTAACTCCCATCCTTCCTTCACCAAACACAGTGGGCCTCTCACAGGGTGCCCAAACAACAATTCAAAGGGGCTGTAGCCAACTCCTTTTTGTGGGACCTCTCTGTAAGCAAACAGAAGGCAGGGTAGAAGGATATCCCATCTTCGCCTGAGCTTTTCAGGTAATCCTTTGATCATACCCTTTAGGGTCTTGTTGAATCTCTCAACAAGCCCATTGCATTGTGGGTGATAAGGGGTGGTGAACTTGTAGTTGACACCACATTCCTTCCACATAGCTGTCAAGTATCCTGACATAAAGTTGGTACCTCTGTCAGATACTACCTCCTTAGGAAACCCCACTCTGGAGAATACTCCCAGCAGGGCCCTGGCCACAACAGGAGCTGTAGTGGTCCTAAGGGGAATTGCCTCTGGATACCTGGTGGCATGATCCACTACCACCAGTATAAATCTGTGTCCAGATGCAGTGGGAGGATCCATGGGACCCACTATGTCTATTCCCACTCTTTCAAAGGGGACCCCCACCACAGGTAGTGGTATTAGGGGGGCCTTTGTTGTGCCACCTGATTTGCCACTGGCTTGGCAGGTAACACAGGAGCGACAAAACTCCTTTGTATCTTCATTCATATGAGGCCAGTGAAAGTGAGGGACAAGCCTGTCCCAAGTCTTGTTCTGGCCTAAGTGTCCTGCTAAAGGAATGTCATGGGCCAAGGTAAGAAGGAAGCCCCTAAATTGCAGAGGTATGACCAACCTCCTGGTTGCACCAGGCTTGGGGTCTCTAGCCTCTGAATAAAGGAGCCCTTCATCCCAATACACTTTATGGGTACCTTGAGCATTCCCAGCAGCCTCAGCAGCAGCCAGCTGTCTGAGGGGTTCAAGAGAGGGACAGGATAACTGAGCCTGCCTCAAGTCAGCCCTTGAAGGTCCCCCTGTCCCCAGAAACTCAACCTGATCAGGTTCAAGCTCTTCAGGGACAGTTCCTTCAGGGTCCTCTAGATCAGCTTCCTGGGAAGGCTGATCATCACTCTGAGGCAGGGGGGAAGGCACAGCCTTGACCCTCCTGTTCTTCTTCTTGGTAGGTGCTTGGTCCATTGTTCCAGGATCCAAGACCTGTGGTTCAGTGAGGCACTTTTTGGCCTGTGACCTGGTCACAGCAAGGACATGTGATGATATACCTAACATCTCTGCATGAGTCCTGTACTCCACTTCTGACCATAGAGAACTCTCTAGGTCATTGCCCAACAAACATTCTACTGGGAGGTCTGCACTAACCACAACCCTTTTGAGGCCAGTTACCCCTCCCCATGAGAAGTTAACAACTGCCACACTATGTGAAGTAGTGGCATTGCTGGCATTGGTCACCAGGTAGTTCTCACCTGGTATGTACTGTCCAGGATCCACAAAGCCTGGTGTCACCATAGTGACACTGGCACATGTGTCCCTGTAGGCTTGAGCCACTTTGTCATTAATTAAAGGAGTCTGTCTGTACTTGCCCAGGTTACTGGGGCTCACAGTCAGGGACAAATCAATGTCCCCATCACAGATCAAGACTGCCTGTGTAAGGGTTCTGTCTAAGTCAGAATCTCCTTCAGTTCCCATAGTGATTCCCACTACACCCTTTGTCTGGGGACCAACACTGCTAACAGTAGTACTGGGAGCAGGTGCCTTAGGGGCAACAGTGTTGGGGGCTCCACCCTTTTTGCAATCACTAGTCCAGTGAGTTGTATTTTTACAATGATTGCACCAGGGTTTCTTCTGACCTTCTTTCTTCTTTTTGGACTGTTGGGACCCACCCTCCTTAGTAGTAGTTTGGGGCCCTGTTGAAGACTTCTGGTCTTTAGGTTTCTGATCTCCACCCTTTTGGTCTGTTTTCTTCTGATCACCCCCTTGGCCCTGGTTCTGGTTCTTTTGCTTAACCCTGGTTCTGACCCATTTGTCTGCCTTCTTTCCCAATTCTTGGGGAGAGGTCAGATCAGAGTCAACCAAGTGTTGATGCAGTTGCTGGTTTTGACAGTTATTTAAAATCTGCTCTCTCATCATCAAATTATACAATCCTGTAAAATCAGATACCTTACTTCCCAGCAACCAACCCTCCAAAGCCTTAGTGGCACATTCAATGTATTCAGACCAGTCCTGAGTCTGTGTCTTTTGGGTGTCTCTGAACATTAACCTGTACTGTTCAGTGGTTAAGCCTAACCCATCTACCAGAACACTCTTCAGGACTCTGTAGTTTCTGACATCCTCTTCTCTAACAGTGAGGAGTCTGTCTCTGCCTCTTCCTTCAAAGGAGAGCCAGAGGATTGCTGCCCACTGGTCTTCAGGAACCTGCTGTACTTTGCAGGCTCTCTCAAGAGCAGTTATCCATTTGTGGATGTCATCCCCACTTTTGTAGGGGGGCACAACCTTAGACAGGTTCCTATTGTCAAAGACCCTATCTTTGTCCTTAGGGACAATGCTGCCACCAGTGGGTATAGACCCACTCTCTTTATGCTGTCTAGCCTTGCTAAGTTTCTCTTCCATCAGGGCTACTTCTAGCTCCTGCTTCCTGATCCTCAGCTGAGCCTCTTGCATCTTGGCCTCATGTTCCCTCCTCTGAGGGGTGGTCATCCTTCTCCTGGAGTGACCTTGAGAGCCTCTAGAGCCATGGGAAGCATTGGAGTCACCTGAGCGATTCCTTTGCCTTCCAAGCCCTGTGTTAAGTCCACTGGGGAGATCCAGTGGGTTGAACCCACTGTCAGTCCCCAATAGCCTTGGTTTAGCTGGGCCAAGTATAATACTTGGCACTGGGCTAGTTCTCCCTTCATCCTCACTACTGTCAGTATCCTTTTCACTCTCATCCTCTGTGGTAGGCATCCCATCTAAGGGGTGACTATTGGGAAGGGGTACTTCAGTGGCATCTTTAGAAGGGGGGCCTCCTGTTCCTGTCCCTAAGGGGGCTAACTGGGAAGCTTTCTTGAGTGCTCTCTGATTCTCATCATTCTGTAAGAGCTCTCTGAGCTCAGCAGAGTTTGGGTTCTTGGGCTGTTTAAGGCCTCTAAGAGTTGCCAAATGCCTGAGCTCATTCTGATTAAGGGTAGCAAAGCTGGATGGTGCCCTCTGGGGGTCACTCTCAACAGAGATGGGTACAGTGGACCCCTCTGCCCCGGCCATTGCTCTTAAGTGTGGGTGGATGTGTTGCAATCTACCTACACTTGGGTTTACCTACTAAACCTATCTAGTAGTTGTAGTCAGGGTGTGCTACTCCCTTTGCTCTACAACAACTAAGTTCAGTAGAACTTAAGTATATCTAATCTTGTTTTATATGTACCTACAGGTACCTATGTGATCTTTCAATTGGTAACCAAGAGATTACAATGGTAAAACACAGCAAGCTCAAATCCAACCGCTGCTCACCAATGTGAGAAGTTGGCCTGGTATATGCTGTTCACTAGTTCTAGTGACCACCTTGTACCATGCCAAGCAACCCTTATGGTGTGGTTGTAAGTCAACCTTTTTGGACTAGCTGCCCTAGTGGTAGCGTAGGCTAAGCAGTCTTTGAGGCTAAACTCGTGATGCGTGTTAAGCAAGCTGTTTTACCAATAGTAACCCCCTTTTATACCAATGAAAGGACACCACACAGATATATATTCAAAATATATATGTATTTATTTCTCAAAGTAACCCCTAGTCTCTTTATGAGCACAGGAGCACAAATCGTCAAACAAGATTATCACAGAATACACAGAAGTTGCACTTTATATGGATAGGCCCTGGTGGCCACTCGAACCATATACTAAAATAGTGGTATAAGTACCACGAACAGAAAAGGGAAAAGGCCTAGGGCCTCTAGAATCGCTGGGCCTACAAGGAGCTAACGTCAGTTAGTGACCAGGAGGTCCACGGGTGGCGTGTGCAGAGCAAATAGTCACACGCGGGCTCCCATAGGTTTCAATGGGTGCGTAAAAAGTACAAAGTTACTGCAAAAGGAATCTTCCGGATGACCTAGGAACTTAAGATTTGGAACACAGGCACTAGAGATGTATTACTACACATGGGCACCGGAGTGCCAGCTTTACCTCACCCACAGGAAGCGGGTGCATAGGCCTCAAAGTGCGTCGGGTTTCTTCTATCTGTTCCGTTGAGCCTGGGACAAAGATGCTGCAGGCGGTCGGTCGGGAAGAGATGCAGTGGGTCCAAGAGTGGATCGGAGATGTTGAAGACCTGTAAGCAGAGGGGACAGTGTTCACAGTCACTAGCCAGTGACCAGCGTGGCACCAGGTGGGTACCAGGCGATGTCGGGTGCAAACAGGTGATGAGGGGTAGCTTGTCTCCGCAGCCACGTGGTCCCTGAAGGTCGACGACGTCCAGGAGTCGGCTCACGAGCTGTCCCACGCAGGCTCTCGCTGTCGGCAGTGTCGGCGACTTGATCGAAGCAAACAAGCCTTGGCAAAAGCAATTGCAGGAGGATTCGGAAATCAGCTGTTGGTTCTGACCAGCAAGGTCAGAGGGATTGCTCCTTTGGAGGGGAGCAAGGGCCAGTCTGGAGCAACCAGACCAGCGGTGTTTGTCGTAGATTTCGTCGCCAAGATGGCCACTAGCCAGCGGGCCAGCAACCGGTTAGGCGCGTCGAGTGGCAAAATGCAGAAGGGCCCCACGCAGATCGTGGAGATGCTGGAGGGCTCACCTTTGGTGCAGATGCTGCTCGAGGGTTGGGCTTCTCAGGACCCAAAGCACAACTTGGAGGGAGCCTCGGTTGTTGCACTGGTCAGCTTGTCGTAGTCGTTCCAAGATGGCTGGCTCCACGTGTCTCGGTGCCTCCACGGGTCTCCTCTTTTCAGGGACTGTGGATCGGGCGGTGAGAGGTCTGGAGGTCCAGGTCTTGTCAGTCTCTGGGCTCGGGCTCCGGCGGGAGGCGGCGGCAAAGCAGACGGTGATTCGCTGGATGGTGCTTGCGTTAGCAAGGTGGTCACTCCCTGACCACAGGGGAGATTTTCTTCAGTCTTCTGTGCAGCAGAATGTCGAAGTTCCCGTCTTCTTCTTAGTTTCAAGTTGATTCCAGGATGTCTGAAGTCTTAGGACACAGCTCCTACCTTTAAGCGGATTCTAGGGGCCGGACTACCTGCTAGGTCCCTCCCTATGGGTGGGACCAGGAAGGGGGGTGGTTACACCCCCAATCCTTTGTCCAGCTCGCCCCAGGCCCGGGACTGGTGTGCCCCAGGACCGGTTTGAACTGGCATATGCACCGAGGCTCCTTGTGAGCCACAGGCATGTCTGGTTTCTTTCAAGCCCTACCTGACCAATACACAAAATCCTGTCTGGGGTGGTGCACGCACCTCCCCTGGCAGGAAACCCTTTGTCCACACCTCCCAAGCTGGAAGGACTCCCAGCAGCAGGAGGGCAGACTTGTGTCTGTGGTGGCAGCATCCATTTTGTGGAGCTGAGGCTATGTCTGATTTTACCCGGGTTTCAGGTACTGTACATGTCGTGTCCCTCTAGAAGGGTGGAATGCTAACCCCGTCGCCAGAATTGGCGAGGGGTTAGTATTCCAATTCGTATGACACCTTACTCGACATGTTTTGATAAAGCCAAACCAAAGATAGCATTTAACCGCGAGGTTCATAATGCACTTAAGAGTATATGGTATGACGATATCTGGAAACAGTAGAAGGAAGTTGTTCCGACCACTGCAGACAGGCTCAGCTCATGCCAGAGCACCATCTCACATGGAACCAAGCACTCTGCCTTCAGGATTGTTAAGGCCTGCCATAGGAGTGACTTAGAGGTTACCAGGTGTCCCATTTAAGGTTAGGTATAGGTATACTACACCTAAGTAAGAGGTGATTACACCAACTTACCCCAGCTGAGTGATCAGCCAGTTGTGTCAGATTGTTAGGCCAAGCCTGGGGTGGCATAATACATGCTGCAGCCCCTGGCAGGCCTTGGGTACACCAATGCCCTGGGTACCTAGTGTACACTGGTACAGGGGCTGACAGGGTGATCCACTTCCAATTGGTTATGCACCTAGGGTGCATAGTTTTAATTTAGTAGAGAGAACAGCAGGCTGGGGGTCTGATTGGCAGGCCCACAGCCTCAATATGTCAAAAACCAGTGAAGCAAAAAGCAAAAATTTGGGGTGACCATAGGATAGCAGACCCTACTCTCCTACACCGAACACCACTGAACTGCCCTAAACCCTGAAACACCAGCCCCAGCATGACCCCCTACACTGCCCAAACACCACTGCGTTGCCCTATACCCTGAAACACCAGCCCCAGCACGACCCCTACACTGCCCGAACAACACTGCACTGCCCTAAACCCTGAAACACCAGCCCCCAAAAGACCCCCTACAGTGCCCGAACACCACTGAACTGCCCCAAACCCTGAAACACCAGCCCCAGCAAGACCTCCTACACTGCCCGAACACCACCGCACTGCCCTAAACCCTGAAACACCACCCCTAGCACGACCCCCTACACTGCTTGAACAAAACTGCACTGCCCTAAACCCTGAAAATCCCACCCCCGCACGACCCTATCAACACCCGAACACCACTGCACTGCCCTAACCCAGAAACATCACCCCCGCACAACCCCCTACACTGCCCGAACACCACTGCACTGCCCTAAACCCTAAAATACCACCCCTGTACGACACCCTACACTGCCCGAACACCACTGCACTGCCCTAAACCCTGAAACACCACCCTCAGCAAGACCCACTACACTGCCCGAACACCACTGCCCGTTCCTAAACCCTGAAACACCACCCCCAGCATGACCCCCTACACTGCCCGAACACCACTCCACTGCCCTACACCCTAAAACACTACCCCCAGCACGATCTCCTACACTACCCAAACCCTGCTGCACTACCCTAAACCCTAAAACACTCCACCAGCATGAATCCCTACACTACCCAAACACCACTGCACTACCGTAAACCCTAAATCTAGTCCCAGCACGACCCCCTACACTACCCAAACACCACTGCAGAACCCTAAACCCTAAATCTACCCCATCACGACCAGCTACACTACCCAAACACCACTGCACTACCCTAACCCCTAAATCTACCCTCAGTACGACCCCCTGCACTACCCAAACACCACTGCACTACCCTAAACCCTAAAACACTACCCCCAGCACGACCCCCTATACTACACCAACACCACTGCACTACCCAAACCCTGCTGCACTACCCTAAACCCTAAAACACTCCCCCAGCACGAGTCACTAGACTACCCAAACACCACTGCACTACCCTAACCCCTAAATCTACCCTCAGTACGACCCCCTGGACTACCCAAACACCACTGCACTACCCTAAACCCTAAAACACTACCCCCAGCACGACCCCCTACACTACACCAACACCACTACACTACCCTAAACCCTATAACACAACCCCCGCATGACCCCCTAGAGTACCCAGACACCAGTGCACTACCGTAAACCCTAAAACACTGCAGTCAGCAGGACCCCCTACACTACCCAAACACCACTGCCCTACCCTAAACCCTAAAACACTGCCGCCAGCACAACCCTCAACACTACACAAACATCACTGCACTGCCCTATACCCTACAACACTACCCCAGCATGACCCCCTACGCTGCCTGAACACCACTGCACTGCCCTAAACCCTGAAACACCACCCACAGCATGACCCCCTACACTGCCTGAACACCAATGCAGTGACCTAAACCCTGAAACACCAGACCCACCACGACCCCCTACACTGCCCGAACACCACTGCACTGCCCTAAACCCTGAAACACAACCCCAGCAAGACCCCCTACACTGCCCGAACACCACTGCCCAAAACCCTGAAACACCACCCTGAGCAAGACCCCCTACACTGCCCGAACGCCACTGCACTGCCCTAAACCCTGAAGCACCAGCCCCACCACGACCCCCTACGCTGCCCGAACATGACTGGACTGCCCTAAACCCTGAAACACCAGCCCCAGCACCAACATCTAAGCTGCCTGAACACCACTGGACTGCCCTAAACCCTGAAACACCAGCCCCAGCACGAACCCCTACACTGCCCGAATACCACTGCACTGCCCTAAACCCTGAAACACCAGCCCCAGCAAGACCCCTACACTGCCGAACACCATTGCACTGCCCTAAACCCTGAAACACCAGCCCCAGCACGATCCCCTACACTTCCCGAACACCACTGCTCTGCCCTATACCCTGAAACACCAGCCCCAGCTCAAACCCCTACGCTGCCCGAAGACCACTGCTCTGCCCAAAACCCTGAAACACCAGCCGCAGCACGACCCCCTACGCTGCCCAAACACCACTGCCCTGCCCTACACCTTTAAACACCAGCCCCACCACGACCCCCTATGGTGCCCGAACGCCACTGCACTGCCCTAAACCCTGAAACACCAGCCCCACCACGACTCCCTACGCTGCCCGAACACCACTGGACTGCCCTAAACCCTGAAACACCAGCCCCAGCACTAACATCTAAGCTGCCTGAACACCACTGGACTGCCCTAAACCCTGAAACACCAGCCCCAGCACGAACCCCTACACTGCCCGAATACCACTGCACAGCCCTAAACCCTGAAACACAAGCCCCAGCAAGACCCCCTACACTGCCCGAACACTACTGCACTGCCCTAAACCCTGAAACACCAGCCCCAGCATGACCCCTACACTGCCATAACACCGCTGCACTTCCCTATACCCTGAAACACCAGCCCCAGCATGACCTTCTACATAGCCCGAACACCACTGCACTACCCTAAACCCTGAAACAGCAGCCCCAGCAAGACCCCCTATACAGCCCGAACACCACTGCACTACCCTAAATCTTGAAACACCAGCCCCAGCAAGACGCCCTACACTCCCGAACACCACAGCACTGCCCTAAACCCTGAAACACCAGCCCCAGCAAGACCCCATTCTTTGCCTTAATACCACTGCACTGCCCTAAACCCTGAAATACCAGACCCAGCAAGACCCCCTTCTTTGCCCGTATACCACTGCACTGCCCAAAACCCTGAAACACCAGCCCCAGCATGACCCCCTACTCTGCCCGAACACCACTGCACTGCCCTAAACCCTGAAACACCAGCCCCAGCACGACCCTCTACACTGCCCGAACACCACTGTACTGCCCTATACCCTGAAACACCAGCTCCAGCACGACCCCCTACAGAGCCCGAACACCACTGCACTGCCCTAAACCCTGAAACACCTCCCCCAGCAAGACCCCCTACACTGCCCGAACACCACTGCACTGCCCTAAAGCCTGATACACCACCCCCTGCACAAACCCCTACACTGCCCAAACACCACTGCACTGCCATAAACCCTGAAACACCAGCCCCATACGACCCCCTACACTGCCCGAACACCACTGCTCTGCCGTATACCCTGAAACACCAGCCCCGGCTCGAACCCCTACGCTGCCCGAACACCACTGCACTGCCCTAAACCCTGAAACACCAGCCCCACCACGACCCCCTACGCTGCCCGAACGCCACTGGACTGCCCTAAACCCTGAAACACCAGCCCCAGCACGAACATCTAAGCTGCCTGAACACCACTGGACTGCCCTAAACCCTGAAACACCAGCCCCAGCACGAACCCCTACACTGCCCGAATACCACTGCACAGCCCTAAACCCTGAAACACCAGCCCAAGCAAGACCCCCTACACTGCCCGAACACTACTGCACTGCCCTAAACCCTGAAACACCAGCCCCAGCACGACCCCCTACACTGCCCAAACACCACTGCACTGCCCTAAACCCTGAAACACCAGCCCCAGCATGACCCCTACACTGCCCGCACACCACTGCACTGCCCAATACCCTGAAACACCAGCCCCAGCACGACCTTCTACATAGCCCGAACACCACTGCACTACCCTAAACCCTGAAACACCAGCCCCAGCAAGACCCCCTATACAGCCCGAACACCACTGCACTACCCTAAATCCTGAAACACCAGCCCCAGCAAGACGCCCTACACTCCAGAACACCACTGCACTGCCCTAAACCCTGAAACACTAGCCCCAGCAAGACCCCATTCTTTGCCTGAATACCACTGCACTGCCCTAAACCCTGAAATACCAGCCCCAGCAAGACCCCCTTCTTTGCCCGTATACCACTGCACTGCCCAAAACCCTGAAACACCAGCCCCAGCATGACCCCCTACATAGCCCGAACACCCCTGCACTGCCCCAGACCCTGAAACACCACCCCCAGCAAGACCCCCTACACTGCCGAACACAACTGCACCGCCCAAAAGCCTGATACACCACCCCCTGCACGAACCCCTACACTGCCCGAACACCACTGCACTGCCATAAACCCTAAGATAACTACCCCCAGCATGACCCCTACACTGCCCGAACACCACTGTTCGGCCCTAAACCCTGAAACACTATCCCCTGAAAGACCATCTGCACTGCCCAAATACCACTGCACTGCCCAAAACCCTGAAACACCAGCCCCAGCACAACCCCCTACACTGGCCGAATGCCACTGCACTGCGCTAAACTCTGAAACACCAGCCCCACCACGACCCCCTATGCTGCCCGAACGCCACTGCACTGCCCTAAACCCCGAAACACAACCCCAGCAAGACCCCCTACACTGCCCGAACACAACTGCACTAAACCCTGAATCACCACCCTGAGCAAGACCCCCTACACTGCCAGAGCAACACAGCACTGCCCTAAACCCTGAAACACCAGCCCCAGCTCGAATCCCTACGCTGCCCGAACACCACCGCTCTGCCGAAAATCCTGAAACACCAGCCCCAGCACGACCCCCTACGCTGCCCAAACACCACTGCCCTGCCCTACACCTTGAAACACCAGCCACACCACGACCCCCTACGCTGCCCGAACGCCACTGCACTGCCCTAAACCCTGAAGCACCAGCCCCACCACGACCCCCTACGCTGCCCGAACATGACTGGACTGCCCTAAACCCTGAAACACCAGCCCCAGCACCAACATCTAAGCTGCCTGAACACCACTGGACTGCCCTAAACCCTGAAACACCAGCCCCAGCAAGACCCCCTACACTGCCGAACACCACTGGACTGCCCTAAACCCTGATCACCAGCCCCAGCACGAACCCCTACACTGCCCGAATACCACTGCACTGCCCTAAACCCTGAAACACCAGCCCCAGCAAGACCCCCTACACTGCCGAACACCACTTCACTGCCCTAAACCCTGATCACCAGCCCCAGCAAGACCCCCTACACTGCCCGAACACCACTGCTCTGCCCTATACCCTGAAACACCAGCCCCAGCTCAAACTCCTACGCTGCCCGAACACCACTGCTCTGCCCAAAACCCTGAAACACCAGCTGCAGCACGACCCGCTACGCTGCCCAAACACCACTGCCCTGCCCTACACCTTGAAACACCAGCCCCACCACGACCCCCTATGGTGCCCGAACGCCACTGCACTGCCTTAAACCCTGAAACACCAGCCCCACCACGACCCCCTACACTGCCCGAACACCACTGGACTGCCCTAAACCCTGAAACACCAGCCCCCAGCACGAACATGTAAGCTGCCTGAACACCACTGGACTGCCCTAAACCCTGAAACACCAGCCCCAGCACGAAACCCTACACTGCCCGAATACCATTGCACAGCCCTAAACCCTGAAACACCAGCCCCAGCAAGACCCCCTACACTGCCCGAACACTACTGCACTGCCCTAAACCCTGAAACACCAGCCCCAGCATGACCCCTTACACTGCCCGAACACCACTGCACTGCCCTAAACCCTGAAACACCAGCCCCAGCACGACCCCTACACTGCCCGAACACCGCTGCACTGCCCTATAACCTGAAACACCAGCCCCAGCACGACCTTCTACATAGCCCGAACACCATTGCACTACCCTAAACCGTGAAACACCAGCCCCAGCAAGACCCCCTATACAGCCCGAACACCACTGCACTGCCCTAAATCCTGAAACACCAGCCCCAGCAAGACACCCTACACTCCCGAACACCACTGCACTGCCCTAAACCCTGAAATACCAGCCCCAGCAAGACCCCCTTCTTTGCCCGTATACCACTGCACTGCCCAAAACCCTGAAACACCAGCCCCAGCACGACCCTCTACACTGCCCGAACACCACTGCACTGCCCTATACCCTGAAACACCAGCCCCAGCACGACCCCCTACATAGCCCGAACACCACTGCACTGCCCTAAACCCTGAAACACCACCCCAGCAAGACCCCCTACACTGCCCGAACACCACTGCACTGCCCTAAAGCCTGATACACCACCCCCTGCACGAACCCCTACACTGCCCGAACACCACTGCACTGCCATAAACCCTAAGAAAACTACCCCCAGCATGACCCCTACACTGCCCGAACACCACTGTTCTGCCCTAAACCCTGAAACACTACCCCAGCACGTCCCCCTACACTGCCTGAACCCCACGGCACTGCCCTTAACCCTGAAACACTAACCCCAGCACGACCCACTACACTGCCCGAATGCCACTGCCCTGCCCTAAACCCTGAAACACTAGCCCCAGTATGACCCCCTACACTGCCCGAACACCACTGCACTGCTCTAAATGCTGAAACACCAGCCCCAGCACAACCCCCTACACTGCCCGAACACCACTGCTGTACCCTAAACCCTGAAATAACACCCTCAGCACGATCCCTTACACTGCCCGAACACCACTGCACTGCCCTAAACCCTGAAACACTGCCCCCAGCAGGACCCCATACACTGCCCGAACACCACTGCCCTAAACCCTGAAACACCACCCCAGCAAGACCCCCTACACTGCCCAAACACCACTGCACTGCCATAAACCCTAAGAAAACTACCCCCAGCATGACCCCTACACTGCCCGAACACCACTGTTCTGCCCTAAACCCTGAAACACTACCCCAGCACGTCCCCCTACACTGCCTGAACCCCACGGCACTGCCCTTAACCCTGAAACACTAACCCCAGCACGACCCACTACACTGCCCGAATGCCACTGCCCTGCCCTAAACCCTGAAACACTAGCCCCAGTATGACCCCCTACACTGCCCGAACACCACTGCACTGCTCTAAATGCTGAAACACCAGCCCCAGCACAACCCCCTACACTGCCCGAACACCACTGCTGTACCCTAAACCCTGAAATAACACCCTCAGCACGATCCCTTACACTGCCCGAACACCACTGCACTGCCCTAAACCCTGAAACACTGCCCCCAGCAGGACCCCATACACTGCCCGAACACCACTGCCCTAAACCCTGAAACACCACCCCAGCAAGACCCCCTACACTGCCCAAACACCACTGCACTGCCCTAAACCCTGAAACACCAGCCCCAGCACGACCCTCTACACTGCCCGAACACCACTGCTCTATCCAAAACCCTGAAACACCAGCCCCAGCACGACCACCTACACTGCCCGAACACCACTGCACTGCCCTAAACCCTGAAACATGAGCCCCAGCACGACCCCCTACACTGCCGGAGCACCACTGTACTGCCCTAAACCCTGAAAACACAGCCCCAGCACAAACCCCTACTCTGCCCGAAAACCACTGCACTGCCCTAAACCCTGAAACACCAGCTCCAACACGACCCCCTACACTGCCCGAACACCACTGCACTGCCCTAAACCCTGAAACACCACCCCCAGCAGGACCCCCTACACTGCCCGAACAGCTCTGCACTGCTCTAAACCCTGAAACACCACCCCAGCAAAACCCCATACACTGCCCGAACACCACTGCCATAAACCCTGAAACACCACCCCAGCAAGACCTCTTAAACTGCCCAAACACCACTGCACTGCCCTAAACCCTGAAACACCGGCCCCAGCACGACCCCCTACACTGCCTGAACACCACTGCTCTATCAAAAACCCTGAAACAGTATCCCCAGCACGATCCCCTACACTGCCCGAACACCACTGCACTGCCCTAAACCCTTAAACACCAGCCCCGCCACGACCCCTATACTGCCTGAACACCACTGCACTGCCCTAAACTCTGAAAAACACCAGCCCCAGCACGACCACCTACACTGCCCAAACACCACTGCACTGCCCTAAACCCTGAAACACCACCCCCAGCATGAGCCCCTACACTGCCCGAACACCACTGCACTGCCCTAAACCCTGAAACACCACCCCCAGCACAACCCCCTACACTGCCCGAACACCACTGCACTGCCCTAAACCCTGAAACACCAGCTCCAACACGACCCCCTACACTGCCCGAACACCACTGCACTGCCCTAAACCCTGAAACACCACCCCCAGCAGGACCGCCTACACTGCCCGAACAGCTCTGCACTGCTCTAAACCCTGAAACACCACCCCCAGCAAAACCCCATACACTGCCCGAATACCACTGCCATAAACCCTGAAAGACCACCCCAGCAAGACCCCCTAAACTGCCCAAACACCACTGCACTGCCCTAAACCCTGAAACACCGGCCCCAGCACGACCCCCTACACTGCCCGAACACCACTGCTCTATCAAAAACCCTGAAACAGTAGCCCCAGCACGATCCCCTACACTGCCCGAACACCACTGTACTGCCCTAAGCCCTGAAACACCAGCCCCAGCACGACCCCCTACACTGCCCGAGCACCACTGCACTGCCCTAAACCCTGAAACACCAGCCCCAGCAACACGCCCTACACTGCTCGAACACCACTGCACTGCCCTAAACCCTAAAACACTAGCCCCAGCAAGACCCCCTACACTGCCCGAACACCACTGCACTGCCCTAAACCCTGAAACACCAGCCACAGCACGACCCCCTACACTGCCCAAACACCACAGCACTGCCCTAAACCCTGAAACACCTCCCCCAGCATGACCCCATACACTGCCCGATCAAAACTGCACTGCCCTAAACCCTGAAAGACCACCCCCTGCACGACCCCCTACAACACCCGAACACAACTGCACTGACCTAAACCCTGAAACACCATCCCCGCACGAGGCCTACACTGCCCAAACACCACTGCAGTGCCCTAAACCCAGAAACACCATCCCCAGCATGACCCCCTGCACTGCCAGAACACCACTGCACTGCCCTAAACCCTGAAACACCAGCCCCAGGACGACCCGCTACACTGCCCGAACACCACTACACTGCCCTAAACCATGAAACACCAGCCCAGCAAGACCCCCTACACTGCCCGAACACCACTGCAATGACCTAAACCCTGAAACACCACCCCCAACACGACCCCCTACACTGCCCGAACAAAACTGAACTGCCCTAAACCCTCAAACACCAACCCCGCATGACCCGACACGACGCCCGAACACCACTGCACTGCCCTAAACGCTGAAACACCAGCCCCGCAAGACCCCCTACACTGCCCGTACACCACTGCACTGCCCAAAACCCTGAAACACCAGCCCCAGCACGACCCCCTACACTGCCCGAACACCACTGCACTGCCCTAAACCCTGAAACACCAGCCCCAGCACAAACCCTACAATGCCTGAACACCACTGCACTGCCGTAAACCCTGAAACACCACCCCTGCATGACCCCCTGCACAACCCAAACACCACTGCACTATCCTAAACCCTGAAACACCACCCCCAGCAAGACCCCCCACACTGCCCGAACACCACTGCACTGCCCTAAACCCTGAAACACCAGCCCCAGCAAGACCCCCTACACTGCCCAAACCCACACTGCACTGCCCTAAACCCTGAAACACCACCCCCAGCACGACCCCCTACACTGTCCGAACAGAACTGCACTGCCCTAAACCCTGAAACGCCTTCCCCCGCACCACCACCTGTAACGCCCGAACACCACTGCACTGCCCAAAACCCTGAAACACCACACCCCGCATGACCCCTACACTGCCCAAACACCACTGCCCTAAACCCTGAACCACTACCACCAGCACGACCCCCACACTGCCTGAACACCACTGCACTGCCCTAAACCCTAAAACACCACCCCCAGCATGACCCCTACACTGCCCGAGCACCACTGCACTGCCCTAAACCCTGAAACACCAGTGCCAGCACGACCACCTACACTGCCCGAACATCACTGCACTGCCCTAAACCCTGAAACACCAGCCTCAGCACGACCCCCTACACTGCCGGAACACCACTGCACTGCCCTAAACCCTGAAACACCAGCCCAAGCACGACCCCTACACTGCCCGAACACCACTGCAGTGCCCTAAGCCCTGAAACACCTGCCCCAGCACGACCCCATACACTGCCCGAACACTACTGCAGTGCCCTAAACCCTGAAAGACCATCCCCAGCAAGACCCTATACACTGCCCGAACAGCATTGCAATGCCCTAAACCCTGAAACACCAGCCGCAGCAAGACCCCTACAGTGCCCGAACACCACTACACTGCCCTAAACCCTGAAACACCAACCCCAGCACGAGCCCCTACACTGCCCGAACACCACCGTACTGCCCTCAAACCCTGAAACACCACCTCTGCATGAGCACCTACAATGCCCGAACACCACTGCACTGCCCTAAACCCTGAAACACCAGCCCCAGCATGACCCCCTACACTGCCCAAACACCACTGCACTGCCCTATACCCTGAAACACCAGCCCCAGCACAACCCCTACACTGCCCGAACAACACTGCACTGCCCTACACCCTGAAACACCAGCCCCAGCATGACCCCCTACACTGCCCAAAGACCACTGCACTGTCCTAAACCTTGAAACACCACCCCCGCATGACCCCCTGCACAACCCAAACACCACTGCACTATCCTAAACCCTGAAACACCACCCCCAGCAAGACCCCCCACACTGCCCGAACACCACTGCACTGCCCTAAACCCTGAAACACCAGCCCCAGCAAGACCCCCTACACTGCCCAAACCCACACTGCACTGCCCTAAACCCTGAAACACCACCCCCAGCACGACCCCCTACACTGTCCGAACAGAACTGCACTGCCCTAAACCCTGAAACGCCTTCCCCCGCACCACCACCTGTAACGCCCGAACACCACTGCACTGCCCAAAACCCTGAAACACCACACCCCTCATGACCCCCTACACTGCCCAAACACCACTGCCCTAAACCCTGAACCACTACCACCAGCACGACCCCCACACTGCCTGAACACCACTGCACTGCCCTAAACCCTAAAACACCACCCCCAGCATGACCCCTACACTGCCCGAGCACCACTGCACTGCCCTAAACCCTGAAACACCAGCGCCAGCACGACCACCTACACTGCCCGAACATCACTGCACTGCCCTAAACCCTGAAACACCAGCCTCAGCACGACCCCCTACACTGCCGGAACACCTCTGAACTGCCCTAAACCCTGAAACACCAGCCCAAGCACGACCCCTACACTGCCCGAACACCACTGCAGTGCCCTAAGCCCTGAAACACCTGCCCCAGCACGACCCCATACACTGCCCGAACACTACTGCAGTGCCCTAAACCCTGAAAGACCAGCCCCAGCAAGACCCTATACACTGCCCGAACAGCATTGCAATGCCCTAAACCCTGAAACACCAGCCGCAGCAAGACCCCTACAGTGCCCGAACACCACTACACTGCCCTAAACCCTGAAACACCAACCCCAGCACGAGCCCCTACACTGCCCGAACACCACCGTACTGCCCTCAAACCCTGAAACACCACCTCTGCATGAGCACCTACAATGCCCGAACACCACTGCACTGCCCTAAACCCTGAAACACCAGCCCCAGCATGACCCCCTACACTGCCCAAACACCACTGCACTGCCCTATACCCTGAAACACCAGCCCCAGCACAACCCCTACACTGCCCGAACAACACTGCACTGCCCTACACCCTGAAACACCAGCCCCAGCATGACCCCCTACACTGCCCAAAGACCACTGCACTGTCCTAAACCTTGAAACACCACCCCCGCATGACCCCCTGCACAACCCAAACACCACTGCACTATCCTAAACCCTGAAACACCACCCCCAGCAAGACCCCCCACACTGCCCGAACACCACTGCACTGCCCTAAACCCTGAAACACCAGCCCCAGCAAGACCCCCTACACTGCCCAAACCCACACTGCACTGCCCTAAACCCTGAAACACCACCCCCAGCACGACCCCCTACACTGTCCGAACAGAACTGCACTGCCCTAAACCCTGAAACGCCTTCCCCCGCACCACCACCTGTAACGCCCGAACACCACTGCACTGCCCAAAACCCTGAAACACCACACCCCTCATGACCCCCTACACTGCCCAAACACCACTGCCCTAAACCCTGAACCACTACCACCAGCACGACCCCCACACTGCCTGAACACCACTGCACTGCCCTAAACCCTAAAACACCACCCCCAGCATGACCCCTACACTGCCCGAGCACCACTGCACTGCCCTAAACCCTGAAACACCAGCGCCAGCACGACCACCTACACTGCCCGAACATCACTGCACTGCCCTAAACCCTGAAACACCAGCCTCAGCACGACCCCCTACACTGCCGGAACACCACTGAACTGCCCTAAACCCTGAAACACCAGCCCAAGCACGACCCCTACACTGCCCGAACACCACTGCAGTGCCCTAAGCCCTGAAACACCTGCCCCAGCACGACCCCATACACTGCCCGAACACTACTGCAGTGCCCTAAACCCTGAAAGACCAGCCCCAGCAAGACCCTATACACTGCCCGAACAGCATTGCAATGCCCTAAACCCTGAAACACCAGCCGCAGCAAGACCCCTACAGTGCCCGAACACCACTACACTGCCCTAAACCCTGAAACACCAACCCCAGCACGAGCCCCTACACTGCCCGAACACCACCGCACTGCCCTCAAACCCTGAAACACCACCTCTGCATGAGCACCTACAATGCCCGAACACCACTGCACTGCCCTAAACCCTGAAACACCAGCCCCAGCATGACCCCCTACACTGCCCAAACACCACTGCACTGCCCTATACCCTGAAACACCACCCCAGCAAAACCCCATACACTGCCCGAACACCACTGCCATAAACCCTGAAACACCACCCCAGCAAGACCCCTTAAACTGCCCAAACACCACTGCACTGCCCTAAACCCTGAAACACCGGCCCCAGCACGACCCCCTACACTGCCTGAACACCACTGCTCTATCAAAAACCCTGAAACAGTATCCCCAGCACGATCCCCTACACTGCCCGAACACCACTGCACTGCCCTAAACCCTTAAACACCAGCCCCGCCACGACCCCTATACTGCCTGAACACCACTGCACTGCCCTAAACTCTGAAAAACACCAGCCCCAGCACGACCACCTACACTGCCCAAACACCACTGCACTGCCCTAAACCCTGAAACACCACCCCCAGCATGAGCCCCTACACTGCCCGAACACCACTGCACTGCCCTAAACCCTGAAACACCACCCCCAGCACAACCCCCTACACTGCCCGAACACCACTGCACTGCCCTAAACCCTGAAACACCAGCTCCAACACGACCCCCTACACTGCCCGAACACCACTGCACTGCCCTAAACCCTGAAACACCACCCCCAGCAGGACCGCCTACACTGCCCGAACAGCTCTGCACTGCTCTAAACCCTGAAACACCACCCCCAGCAAAACCCCATACACTGCCCGAATACCACTGCCATAAACCCTGAAAGACCACCCCAGCAAGACCCCCTAAACTGCCCAAACACCACTGCACTGCCCTAAACCCTGAAACACCGGCCCCAGCACGACCCCCTACACTGCCCGAACACCACTGCTCTATCAAAAACCCTGAAACAGTAGCCCCAGCACGATCCCCTACACTGCCCGAACACCACTGTACTGCCCTAAGCCCTGAAACACCAGCCCCAGCACGACCCCCTACACTGCCCGAGCACCACTGCACTGCCCTAAACCCTGAAACACCAGCCCCAGCAACACGCCCTACACTGCTCGAACACCACTGCACTGCCCTAAACCCTAAAACACTAGCCCCAGCAAGACCCCCTACACTGCCCGAACACCACTGCACTGCCCTAAACCCTGAAACACCAGCCACAGCACGACCCCCTACACTGCCCAAACACCACAGCACTGCCCTAAACCCTGAAACACCTCCCCCAGCATGACCCCATACACTGCCCGATCAAAACTGCACTGCCCTAAACCCTGAAAGACCACCCCCTGCACGACCCCCTACAACACCCGAACACAACTGCACTGACCTAAACCCTGAAACACCATCCCCGCACGAGGCCTACACTGCCCAAACACCACTGCAGTGCCCTAAACCCAGAAACACCATCCCCAGCATGACCCCCTGCACTGCCAGAACACCACTGCACTGCCCTAAACCCTGAAACACCAGCCCCAGGACGACCCGCTACACTGCCCGAACACCACTACACTGCCCTAAACCATGAAACACCAGCCCAGCAAGACCCCCTACACTGCCCGAACACCACTGCAATGACCTAAACCCTGAAACACCACCCCCAACACGACCCCCTACACTGCCCGAACAAAACTGAACTGCCCTAAACCCTCAAACACCAACCCCGCATGACCCGACACGACGCCCGAACACCACTGCACTGCCCTAAACGCTGAAACACCAGCCCCGCAAGACCCCCTACACTGCCCGTACACCACTGCACTGCCCAAAACCCTGAAACACCAGCCCCAGCACGACCCCCTACACTGCCCGAACACCACTGCACTGCCCTAAACCCTGAAACACCAGCCCCAGCACAAACCCTACAATGCCTGAACACCACTGCACTGCCGTAAACCCTGAAACACCACCCCTGCATGACCCCCTGCACAACCCAAACACCACTGCACTATCCTAAACCCTGAAACACCACCCCCAGCAAGACCCCCCACACTGCCCGAACACCACTGCACTGCCCTAAACCCTGAAACACCAGCCCCAGCAAGACCCCCTACACTGCCCAAACCCACACTGCACTGCCCTAAACCCTGAAACACCACCCCCAGCACGACCCCCTACACTGTCCGAACAGAACTGCACTGCCCTAAACCCTGAAACGCCTTCCCCCGCACCACCACCTGTAACGCCCGAACACCACTGCACTGCCCAAAACCCTGAAACACCACACCCCGCATGACCCCTACACTGCCCAAACACCACTGCCCTAAACCCTGAACCACTACCACCAGCACGACCCCCACACTGCCTGAACACCACTGCACTGCCCTAAACCCTAAAACACCACCCCCAGCATGACCCCTACACTGCCCGAGCACCACTGCACTGCCCTAAACCCTGAAACACCAGTGCCAGCACGACCACCTACACTGCCCGAACATCACTGCACTGCCCTAAACCCTGAAACACCAGCCTCAGCACGACCCCCTACACTGCCGGAACACCACTGCACTGCCCTAAACCCTGAAACACCAGCCCAAGCACGACCCCTACACTGCCCGAACACCACTGCAGTGCCCTAAGCCCTGAAACACCTGCCCCAGCACGACCCCATACACTGCCCGAACACTACTGCAGTGCCCTAAACCCTGAAAGACCATCCCCAGCAAGACCCTATACACTGCCCGAACAGCATTGCAATGCCCTAAACCCTGAAACACCAGCCGCAGCAAGACCCCTACAGTGCCCGAACACCACTACACTGCCCTAAACCCTGAAACACCAACCCCAGCACGAGCCCCTACACTGCCCGAACACCACCGTACTGCCCTCAAACCCTGAAACACCACCTCTGCATGAGCACCTACAATGCCCGAACACCACTGCACTGCCCTAAACCCTGAAACACCAGCCCCAGCATGACCCCCTACACTGCCCAAACACCACTGCACTGCCCTATACCCTGAAACACCAGCCCCAGCACAACCCCTACACTGCCCGAACAACACTGCACTGCCCTACACCCTGAAACACCAGCCCCAGCATGACCCCCTACACTGCCCAAAGACCACTGCACTGTCCTAAACCTTGAAACACCACCCCCGCATGACCCCCTGCACAACCCAAACACCACTGCACTATCCTAAACCCTGAAACACCACCCCCAGCAAGACCCCCCACACTGCCCGAACACCACTGCACTGCCCTAAACCCTGAAACACCAGCCCCAGCAAGACCCCCTACACTGCCCAAACCCACACTGCACTGCCCTAAACCCTGAAACACCACCCCCAGCACGACCCCCTACACTGTCCGAACAGAACTGCACTGCCCTAAACCCTGAAACGCCTTCCCCCGCACCACCACCTGTAACGCCCGAACACCACTGCACTGCCCAAAACCCTGAAACACCACACCCCTCATGACCCCCTACACTGCCCAAACACCACTGCCCTAAACCCTGAACCACTACCACCAGCACGACCCCCACACTGCCTGAACACCACTGCACTGCCCTAAACCCTAAAACACCACCCCCAGCATGACCCCTACACTGCCCGAGCACCACTGCACTGCCCTAAACCCTGAAACACCAGCGCCAGCACGACCACCTACACTGCCCGAACATCACTGCACTGCCCTAAACCCTGAAACACCAGCCTCAGCACGACCCCCTACACTGCCGGAACACCACTGAACTGCCCTAAACCCTGAAACACCAGCCCAAGCACGACCCCTACACTGCCCGAACACCACTGCAGTGCCCTAAGCCCTGAAACACCTGCCCCAGCACGACCCCATACACTGCCCGAACACTACTGCAGTGCCCTAAACCCTGAAAGACCAGCCCCAGCAAGACCCTATACACTGCCCGAACAGCATTGCAATGCCCTAAACCCTGAAACACCAGCCGCAGCAAGACCCCTACAGTGCCCGAACACCACTACACTGCCCTAAACCCTGAAACACCAACCCCAGCACGAGCCCCTACACTGCCCGAACACCACCGCACTGCCCTCAAACCCTGAAACACCACCTCTGCATGAGCACCTACAATGCCCGAACACCACTGCACTGCCCTAAACCCTGAAACACCAGCCCCAGCATGACCCCCTACACTGCCCAAACACCACTGCACTGCCCTATACCCTGAAACACCAGCCCCAGCACAACCCCTACACTGCCCGAACAACACTGCACTGCCCTACACCCTGAAACACCAGCCCCAGCATGACCCCCTACACTGCCCAAAGACCACTGCACTGTCCTAAACCTTGAAACACCACCCCCGCATGACCCCCTGCACAACCCAAACACCACTGCACTATCCTAAACCCTGAAACACCACCCCCAGCAAGACCCCCCACACTGCCCGAACACCACTGCACTGCCCTAAACCCTGAAACACCAGCCCCAGCAAGACCCCCTACACTGCCCAAACCCACACTGCACTGCCCTAAACCCTGAAACACCACCCCCAGCACGACCCCCTACACTGTCCGAACAGAACTGCACTGCCCTAAACCCTGAAACGCCTTCCCCCGCACCACCACCTGTAACGCCCGAACACCACTGCACTGCCCAAAACCCTGAAACACCACACCCCTCATGACCCCCTACACTGCCCAAACACCACTGCCCTAAACCCTGAACCACTACCACCAGCACGACCCCCACACTGCCTGAACACCACTGCACTGCCCTAAACCCTAAAACACCACCCCCAGCATGACCCCTACACTGCCCGAGCACCACTGCACTGCCCTAAACCCTGAAACACCAGCGCCAGCACGACCACCTACACTGCCCGAACATCACTGCACTGCCCTAAACCCTGAAACACCAGCCTCAGCACGACCCCCTACACTGCCGGAACACCACTGAACTGCCCTAAACCCTGAAACACCAGCCCAAGCACGACCCCTACACTGCCCGAACACCACTGCAGTGCCCTAAGCCCTGAAACACCTGCCCCAGCACGACCCCATACACTGCCCGAACACTACTGCAGTGCCCTAAACCCTGAAAGACCAGCCCCAGCAAGACCCTATACACTGCCCGAACAGCATTGCAATGCCCTAAACCCTGAAACACCAGCCGCAGCAAGACCCCTACAGTGCCCGAACACCACTACACTGCCCTAAACCCTGAAACACCAACCCCAGCACGAGCCCCTACACTGCCCGAACACCACCGCACTGCCCTCAAACCCTGAAACACCACCTCTGCATGAGCACCTACAATGCCCGAACACCACTGCACTGCCCTAAACCCTGAAACACCAGCCCCAGCATGACCCCCTACACTGCCCAAACACCACTGCACTGCCCTATACCCTGAAACACCAGCCCCAGCACAACCCCTACACTGCCCGAACAACACTGCACTGCCCTACACCCTGAAACACCAGCCCCAGCATGACCCCCTACACTGCCCAAAGACCACTGCACTGTCCTAAACCTTGAAACACCAGCCCCAGCATGACCCCTACACTGCCCAACACCACTGCACTGCTCTAAACCCTGAAACACCAGCCCCCAAAAGACCCCCTACAGTGCCCGAACACCACTGAACTGCCCTAAACCCTGAAACACCAGCCCCAGCAAGATATCCTACACTGCCCGAACACCACCGCACTGCCCTACACCCTGAAACACCACCCCCAGCACGACCCCCTACACTGCCTGAACAAAACTGCACTGCCCTAAACCCTGAAACCCCACCCCCCGCACGACCCTATGCAACGCCCGAACACCACTGCACTGCCCTAACCCAGAAACACCACCCCCCACACAACCCCCTACACTGCGCGAACACCACTGCACTGCCCTAAACCATAAAATACCACCCCTGTACGACACCCTACACTGCCCGAACACCACTGCACTGCCCTAAACCCTGAAACACCACCCTCAGCAAGACCCACTACACTGCCCGAACACCACTGCCCTGCCCTAAACCCTGAAACACCACCCCCAGCACGACCCCCTACGCTGCCTGAACACCACTCCACTGCCCTACACCCTAAAACACTACCCCCAGCACGATCCCCTACACTACCCAAACCCTGCTGCACTACCCTAAACCCTAAAACACTCCCCCAGCATGACTCCCTACACTACCCAAACACCACTGCACTACCGTAAACCCTAAATCTACCCCCAGCACGACCCCCTACACTACCCAAACACCACTGCACAACCCTAAACCCTAAATCGACCCCATCACATCCAGCTACACTACCCAAACACCACTGCACTACCCTAACCCCTAAATCTACCCTCAGTACGACCCCCTGCACTACCCTAAACCCTAAAACACTACCCCCAGCATGACCCCCTACACTACACCAACACCATTGCACTACCCAAACCCTGCTGCACTACCCTAAACCCTAAAACACTCCCCCAGCACAACTCCCTACACTACTCAAACACCACTGCACCACCCTAACCCCTAAATCTACCCTCAGTACGACCCCCTGCACTACCCAAACACCACCGCACTACCCTAAACACTATAACACAACCCCCGCATGACCCCCTACAGTACGCAAACACCAGTGTACTACCGTAAACCCTAAAACACTGCCCTCAGCAGGACCCCTACACTACCCAAACACCACTGCACTACCCTAAACCCTAAAACACTACCGCCAGCACAACCCTCAACACTGCACAAACACCACTGCACTGCCCTAAACCCTAAAACACCACCCCCAGCATGATCCCTACACTACACAAACATCACTGCACTGCCCTAAACCCTACAACACTACCCCAGCAAGACCCCCTACGCTGCCTGAACACCACTGCACTGCCCTAAACCCTGAAACACCACCCCCAGCATGACCCCCTACACTGCCCGAACACCAATGCACTGCCCTAAACCCTCAAACACCACCCCCAGCACCATCCCCTACACTGCCGTAACACCACTGCACTGCCCTAAACCCTGAAACACCATCCCAGCACCACCCCCTACACTGCCCGAACACCACTGCACGGCCCTATGCCCTGAAACACTACCCCCTGCAAGACCCCCTGCACTGCCCAAACACCACTGCACTGCCCAAAACACTGAAACACCAGCCCCAGCACAACCCCCTACACTGGCAGAATGCCACTGCACTGCCCTAATCCCTGAAACACCAGCCCCACTGTGAGAAGTTGGCCTGATATGTAGTGCTCACTATTCTAGTGATCACTGTGTATCATTCCAAACGACCCTTATTGATGATTGGTTGTAAGTCAACCTTTTAGACCAGCTATCCTAGTAGCGTGGATACGAGCAGTCTTAGGCTAAACTCTAGAGGGCGTGTTAAGCCAGCTGTTTACCATCACATATACCCCTTGAACACCAAGTGAAAGGACACCACACAAGTTGTTATGAAAATAAAAGGATATTTATTTATAACAGGACTACCCTGGCTCTTTATGAGTCAGGGAGCTAAGCACACTACAAAACTCTTAGGAAAATACTTCAGTTGCACAATTTACACAAATGCCCGAGGGGCACGAGAAACCACCTACACTAACAGTGAAATGCGAATGGTTAGAGTCTGGAGATACGGATCCCGGAGTGATCCGATCAGTGGGACTAAACGAAAAAGGAACTGGACACTTGTAGAGCGAACCTGCGATGGAGCACCGAGATGCTCGAGTTACCTAGCCCGGAGGCTGCGGCTGCGTGAAGTTCGTCAAGATGTCGGGAGTCCTCGTGTAGTCTCAGGAGCCTGAAAGAAGAAGTTGCTGGCAGGCAACCAGTGACGATGTTCAGAGCGATCCAAGCCTGGATCGGTGGTGAAGGAAAACCTGAAAGCGGAGGGGACTCAGTTCTCAACCGCTAGCCAGCGATCGTGTGGGTACCAGGAGGGTACCGGCGGAAGTCACCTCGACCAGGTGAGTGGGTGACGTCGGACTCGGCTGTTCCTCGGACCAGGAGGCGCGGCGGCGACCAGGATGGAGGGCGAGCTGTCCCACGAAGGTGTCTGCTGTCGATGATGCTGGGCCCAGGAAGGGGCAGCGGATCTTGGCAGTGGCCACCCAAGCGGGGGAGTCAAGATGGCGTCGGGAGTGGACCAGGAGGGTCCGGGGTACTCCTCTGTTGAAGGGGAGCAAGAGCCAGTCTGGAGCAACCAGACTAGTGATGAAACAAAACGTGGTGCGTCGTGAAGCGGGCCACAAGCCGGTCGGCAAGTGGTCGGACAACGCGGTGAACAGCAAGGAGCGGAAGGGCCCCCACGCAGATCTCGTGGATGCTGGGGAGACAGACTTCGATGCTGGAGCTGCTCAGGGTTTAGGGTTTCTCAAACCCTAGGTGCACTCACTCGAGGGTCCCTCGGTGGGCGTGGTAGATAAGCGTCGTGCAGGTCCTGAAGATAGCCGGTCCCGCAGGTCTCGTCACACCTACGACTCTCAGCTGAGCTGATGAGGGAGGTAAAAGGTCAGAGATGGCAGGGAACTCGGGTCTCGTCGAGCTGGGCAGTCTTGATCCGTAGGAGAGACTTACAGCAAACCGCAAGCGCTTAGGTGGTGCCTGCTGGTGCAGGGTGGCTACTCCTTAGCCACAAGGGAGAGTCTTCAGAAATAGTCAAGAGTTCCTTTCGTGGAAAGTGGTTCGTGATTCGGAGGTATCCGATTATCTGATTATCCAATTTGGGAAGGGGACTCGCTCCTACCTTTATTCTAAGAAAAGGGGCTGGCCCGTGACTAGGTTCTACCTATGGGTGGAGCCAGGAGGGGGGTGGTTACACCCCTATCCTTTGTCCGGCTTCGCGCCAGCTCAGGGGCCGGTGTGCCCCCGAAACTGGTTTGAGCCGGGCTATGCACAGTGAGCACCGGGGTGCCACTTGCAGTCACCTTCCTTTCAGCCCTGCCCACCTGGGATACACAAACCCTGTCTGGGACGGTGCTAACACCGCCCTCGACAGGAAACCCTTTGTCCAAGCTCCCTTTGCTGGAAGGTCCCCCAGCAGCGGGAGGTCAGACTTGTGTCTGGTGGCAGCATCCATTTTGTGATGCTGAGGCTTGAGTCAACTTTAACCGGGGTTCAAGGTTACTTCCATGTCGTGTCCCTCTAAAAGGGGGGGAATGCCAACCCCGTCACCCGGACTGGCGAGGGGTTCGTATTCCCATTCGTATGACACCTTACTCGACATGTGTAGGTGATGCGAGGCCAAAGTTAGCAAATAACCGCTAGGATTATAAGGCATTAAAAGTAGTTGGCCCGCGTCACCATGGAACGGCTATTAGGACTTGGTTCCACAAGCCGTCGACGGGCTCAGCTCGCGCCAGAGCACCGTCCCACATGATCCCCTGCACTCTGCCTTCAGGATTGATAAGGCCTGCCATAGGAGTGACTGATAGGAACCCATGTGTCCATGTTAGGGTTTAGGTGTAGGAATACTACACCTACAGCAACGGGTGATTACACCACGTGGCCCCAGCTGTCGTGCAGCCAGTTGTGTCAGATTTGGGCGGCCATTCCAGGGGTGGCATAATACATGCTTCAGCCCCTGGTAGGCCCTGGGTACACCGATGCCCTGGATACCTGTGGTATGCTGAGACAGGGACTGACAAGGCGGCCCAGTTCCAATTAGTGGATGCACCTAACGTACATGTGTGTTAATTTCGAGAGAGAACAGCTAGGCTGTGGGTCTGATTGGCAGGCCCACAGCCGGAGAAAGTCGTAAACCAATGAAGCAAAAGCAAAAAATCTGGGTGATCATAGGATTGCAGACCCTACTCTCCTACATGACCCCCCCCCAAACTTTGGGACAATAAGCTAACCTTGACCAGGTGAGTCTTCTTGCTCTAAGTGGAAATACCTGGAGAGCCCATCTGCATTGCCATGATCAGTGCCAGGTCTATGCTCCACTGTGAAGTCCATCCCCTGTAGGGAAATGGACCACCTAAGTAGTTTGGGGTTTTCACCCTTCATTTGATTTAGCCACAAGAGGGGCTTATGGTCGGTCTGAATCTTGAAGTGAGTGCCAAACAAGTATGGCCTCAACTTCTTCAGGGCCCAAACCACAGCAAAGGCCTCCCTCTCAATAGCTGACCAATTCTTCTCTCTGGGGGTCAGCCTCCTGCTAATAAAAGCTATGGGCTGGTCATGACCATCAAAATTCAGTTGCGATAGAACAGCTCCCACACCCAGCTCCGAAGCGTCTGTTTGGACAATGAATGGTTTGGAGTAGTCTGGACTCTTTAGGATAGGTGCTGTGCACATGGCCTGCTTTAGGTCATCGAATGCCTTCTGACAGCTCGCTGTCCACTGAACTTTTTTTGGCATCTTTTTACTTGTCAGGTCGTTTAGCGGGGTCACAATGGATCCATAATTTCTGACAAATTTCCGGTAATAACCAGTCAGGCCCAAGAAAGCTCGAACCTGAGTCTGGGTGGTTGGAGGAGCCCAGTCCTGGATGGCCTGTATTTTGCTCTCCAACGGTTGAACCTGGCCTCCACCTACAAGGTGGCCCAGGTATACAACCTGTGTCTGCCCTATCTGGCACTTGGTGGCCTTGATAGTGAGGCCTGCCTTCTGCAGGGCCTCTAACACTTTCCTCAGGTGGACCAGGATCCTCCCAGGTGGAGCTAAAGACAGCGATATCGTCCAGATACGCCGCACAGAAGTCGTCCAACCCAGTGAGAACTCGATTCACCAGCCTTTGGAAGGTGGCAGGTGCATTTTTCAACCCAAAGGGCATTACCACGAACTGATAGTGCCCACCCGGGGTAGAAAATGCTGTTTTGGGCTTGGCCTCCTCAGCTAACCTGATTTGCCAATACCCAGCTGTCAGGTCAAACGTACTTAAGTAGCTGGCCGAGGCCAACCGGTCGATAAGTTCGTCTGCTCTTGGTATCGGGTGGGCGTCAGTCTTAGTGACTGCATTGAGACCTCTGTAGTCCACGCAGAACCTCATCTCTTTCTTACCGCCCTGGGTGTGAGGTTTCGGCACGAGCACTACGGGACTAGCCCAGGGGCTGTCCGAGGGTTCAATGACTCCCAGCTCCAACATTTTCTGCACCTCTGTCTTGATGCAGTCTCTGACATGATCAGGTTGCCGATAGATTTTACTCTTGATGGGCAGACTGTCCCCAGTGTCGACCTCATGGGTACACCACTTGGTCTGACTGGGTGTCAGAGAGAACATATGTCGAAAGGATTGAAGAACCTGTTTACAATCCTCTTGTTGATGTCCAGAGAGGCTGCCACAAAAGACAACACCATCTACTGATCCATCGTCAGGGTTCTGAGAGAGCAGGTCTGGGAGAGGGTCACTCTCCTCCTCCTGTCCCTCATCTGTGGCCATGAGCAAGCCCATGCCCTCCCTGTCGACATATGCCTTGAGCCTGTTTAGATGGAGCACCCTGTGGGGGCTCCGAGGAGTTCCCAGGTCTACCAAGTAGGTGACCTCTCCCTTTTGCTCAATGATCGTGTGGGGCCCAGACCATTTGTCTTTGAGTGCTGCTGGGGCCACTGGCTCCAGCACCCACACCTTCTGTCCAGGCTGGTACACAGTCAGGACAGCCTTTTGGTCGTGCCAAGCTTTCTGTAATTCTTGGCTCGCCTCCAGGTTTTTAGACGCCTTTTCCATGTACTCCGCCATCCGCGAGCGGAGACCGAGCACATAGTCCACAATGTTTGATGCCGGCTTTCTGAGAGGTCTCTCCCATCCTTCCTTTACCAAACAAAGGGGTCCCCTTACAGGATGTCCGAACAGAAGCTCGAAAGGGCTGTAGCCAACCCCCTTCTGCGGGACCTCTCTGTAGGCGAACAAGAGGCAGGGTATCAGGACATCCCATCTCCGCCGAAGCTTTTCAGGTAGTCCGTGAATCATCCCTTTTAGGGTCCGGTTGAATCTCTCAACCAGCCCATTGCATTGTGGGTGATAGGGTGTGGTGAACTTGTAGTTGACACCACATTCCTTCCACATAGCAGTCAGATATCCCGACATGAAGTTTGCACCTCTGTCTGAGACGACCTCCTTAGGGAAGCCCACTCTGGAGAACACTCCAAGTAGGGCCCGTGCCACCACAGGTGCTGTAGTGGTCCTAAGGAGAATAGCTTCAGGATACCTGGTGGCGTGGTCCACCACCACCAGTATGAACTTGTGCCCTGATGCTGTCTGGGGTTCCATTGGTCCGACAATGTCGATCCCCACTCGTTCAAAGGGTACCCCCACCACTGGCAGTGGTATGAGGGGGGCCTTTGTCGTGCCACCTGACTTACCACTGGCTTGGCAAGTGACACAGGAGCGGCAAAACTCCTTCGTATCTTCGGACATGTGGGGCCAGTGAAAGTGTGGAACAATTCTGTCCCAAGTCTTATTCTGGCCTAAGTGACCTGCAAGGGGAATCTCGTGGGCCAAGGTGAGAAGGAAACCTCTCAGAGACAAGGGGATGACCAACCTCCTGGTCGCACCAGGTTTGGGGTCTCTTGCCTCGGAGTACAGGAGTCCATCGTCCCAGTACACTTTGTGGGTACCTGTGGCGTTCCCTGCAGCCTCAGCAGCGGCCTGCTGTCTGAGGGGTTCAAGGGAGGGGCAGTCTAACTGTGCCTTCCCCAGGTCTTCCCTGGAGGGTCCCCCTGAGCCCAGAAACTCAACCTGACCAGGTTCAAGCTCTTGCGGCTCAGTTTCCCTCAGTTCTTTAAGGTCAGCCTCCTCGGAGACTTGATCCACGACCTGGGGCAAGGGGGAAGGCGAAGCCTTACCCTTACTGCTCCTTTTCTTGGAAGGTGCCTGGTCCGTTCTTCCAGGATCCAGCACCTGTTCAGTGGGGCATCTTTTGGCCTGTGACCTGGTCACAGCAAGGACATGTGCTGGCAAGCCTAACATCTCCATGTGAGTCCTCTGCTCCACCTCTGACCATTGTGACGTTTCCAAATCATTGCCCAACAGACATTCTACGGGGAGGTCTGAACTAACCACAACCTTTTTCGGGCCACTTACCCCTCCCCAGGAGAAATCAACAACTGCCATACTGTGATTGGTAGTGACGTTGCTGGCATTGGTCACTAGGTAACTGGTACCTAGCATGATCTGTCCAGGGTCCACGAAGTTAGGCGTCACCATGGTGACACTGGCACACGTGTCCCTGTAGGCCTGAGCCACTCTTCCATTTATCAAAGGTGTCTGTCTGTATTTGCCCAAAGTATTGGGACTGGCGTCAGGGGACATATCCATATCCCCTGTACAGACAAGGACGGCCTGAGTGAGCGTGCCGACTAAGTCGTCACTCCCCTCGGTTCCCAAGGTTAACCCAACTAATGCCTTGGGAGGCGCACTACCACTGCTGACTGTACTAGGGGGTGCAGGTGCCTTAGGGGCTGCAGTGGCAGGAGTTTGCCCTCCTTTCTTGGTGCACTCACTAAACCAGTGAGTCTTACTTTTACAGTATTGGCACCACCTTTTTGACTGGCCTTCTTGAGTCTTCTTCTTCTGTGAAGCCTGACCCCCACCCTCTTTGGTTTGTTGGGGACCTGTCGAAGACTTCTGGTCATTTTGTTTGTTCTTGTTACCCTTCTGGTCTGCTTTCTTCTGACCACCCTGGTTCTGATTCTGGTTCTGCTTGACCCTTGTTCTGACCCATCTGTCCGCCTTCTTTCCCAATTCTTGGGGAGAGGTCAGATCCGAGTCGACAAGGTGCTGATGCAACAATTGGTTCTGACAGTTGTTTAAAATCTGTTCTCGCATGATAAGATTGTACAATCCTGTGTAAGCAGTAACCTTGCTACCCAGCAACCAGCCTTCCAAAGCCTTAGTGGCACAATCGACAAAGTCAGCCCAATCCTGAGACTGAATTTTCTGGGTGTCCCGGAACAGCACCCGGTACTGTTCCGTGGTTAAGCCGAACCCATCAATCAGTGTGTTCTTCAGGACCTGGTAGTTGTTAGCATCCTCAGCTCTTGTAGTGAGGAGCTTGTCCCTTCCTTTACCTTCAAAGGAAAGCCACAGTATAGCTGCCCACTGACTTGGGGGGACGCACTGGACAGTGCAGGCCCTCTCCAAGGCAGTTATCCACTTGTGGATGTCGTCCCCTTGTTTAAAGGGGGGCACGATTTTACTCAGGTGTCTAGTGTCTATACCCCTATCTTTCTCTCTAAGGAGAATGCTGCCACCAGTGGGATCTAACCCACTTAATTTCTGTTCTCGGGCCAAGGCAAGTCTTTCTTTGGCGAGGGCAAGTTCTTCCCGCTCGATCCTCAGATTGACCTCCCGCATCTTCGCTTCATGCTCCCTCCTCTGAGGGGAAGTCATTCCTCTCTGAGAGGATGCCTGAGAGACATGTGTATGAACCGATCTGCCAGAGCCTCTGGAGAGAGACCTAGCTCGTCCGTTCCCAAGGTTAAGCCTGCTTGAGCGTGGGCCCGGGGCTCCCCCAGTTCCATTCTCATGCCTGCTTAAGTTGGTCCATGTAAGCCTGCCGACTACCGCTGGACCTTTGTCTGCCTCGTCTCCCGATAACTCGTCCTCGTCCTCCTCCTCTGTGTGAGGGTCGAGGTCCGGGTCACCGAGGGTTCCCTCTAAGGGCGGCATGTTCCCATCTGCACTGGGGGGACCTGTGTTAGAGGACCTCCTAGCATCGTACGCCTCTAAGAGACCTATCAGTATTGCGATGGTAGGGTTAGAACCCTGGTTTAGCTTCCTGGAGGCACACAGTTGTCGCATCTCCTTGAAGCTAAGAGTTGCATATCGTGACACGACCTGTGGAGGGTCACTGACCACTAAGGGAGTCTGCGAAGACTCTCCGTGGATCGACATGCTTTTCTAGTGAGGTGTAAGTGTTGCACCTACCTACACTATGGGTTTACCTACTGATCCCTTGCTAGGAGTTGTAGTCAGGGTGTGCTAAGCCCTGTTACACTACAACAGCCGGTTCAGTAGAACTCGGAGTATTCTAAGTTAAGTTATATGTACCTGGGTACTTATGTGATCTTTCACTGCGATATTCTTAGGATACGTGTGTGGTAAAACAACAGCAAGCTCAAATCCCAACCGCTGCTCACCAATGTGAGAAGTTGGCCTGATATGTAGTGCTCACTATTCTAGTGATCACTGTGTATCATTCCAAACGACCCTTATTGATGATTGGTTGTAAGTCAACCTTTTAGACCAGCTATCCTAGTAGCGTGGATACGAGCAGTCTTAGGCTAAACTCTAGAGGGCGTGTTAAGCCAGCTGTTTACCATCACATATACCCCTTGAACACCAAGTGAAAGGACACCACACAAGTTGTTATGAAAATAAAAGGATATTTATTTATAACAGGACTACCCTGGCTCTTTATGAGTCAGGGAGCTAAGCACACTACAAAACTCTTAGGAAAATACTTCAGTTGCACAATTTACACAAATGCCCGAGGGGCACGAGAAACCACCTACACTAACAGTGAAATGCGAATGGTTAGAGTCTGGAGATACGGATCCCGGAGTGATCCGATCAGTGGGACTAAACGAAAAAGGAACTGGACACTTGTAGAGCGAACCTGCGATGGAGCACCGAGATGCTCGAGTTACCTAGCCCGGAGGCTGCGGCTGCGTGAAGTTCGTCAAGATGTCGGGAGTCCTCGTGTAGTCTCAGGAGCCTGAAAGAAGAAGTTGCTGGCAGGCGACCAGTGACGATGTTCAGAGCGATCCAAGCCTGGATCGGTGGTGAAGGAAAACCTGAAAGCGGAGGGGACTCAGTTCTCAACCGCTAGCCAGCGATCGTGTGGGTACCAGGAGGGTACCGGCGGAAGTCACCTCGACCAGGTGAGTGGGTGACGTCGGACTCGGCTGTTCCTCGGACCAGGAGGCGCGGCGGCGACCAGGATGGAGGGCGAGCTGTCCCACGAAGGTGTCTGCTGTCGATGATGCTGGGCCCAGGAAGGGGCAGCGGATCTTGGCAGTGGCCACCCAAGCGGGGGAGTCAAGATGGCGTCGGGAGTGGACCAGGAGGGTCCGGGGTACTCCTCTGTTGAAGGGGAGCAAGAGCCAGTCTGGAGCAACCAGACTAGTGATGAAACAAAACGTGGTGCGTCGTGAAGCGGGCCACAAGCCGGTCGGCAAGTGGTCGGACAACGCGGTGAACAGCAAGGAGCGGAAGGGCCCCCACGCAGATCTCGTGGATGCTGGGGAGACAGACTTCGATGCTGGAGCTGCTCAGGGTTTAGGGTTTCTCAAACCCTAGGTGCACTCACTCGAGGGTCCCTCGGTGGGCGTGCTAGATAAGCGTCGTGCAGGTCCTGAAGATAGCCGGTCCCGCAGGTCTCGTCACACCTACGACTCTCAGCTGAGCTGATGAGGGAGGTAAAAGGTCAGAGATGGCAGGGAACTCGGGTCTCGTCGAGCTGGGCAGTCTTGATCCGTAGGAGAGACTTACAGCAAACCGCAAGCGCTTAGGTGGTGCCTGCTGGTGCAGGGTGGCTACTCCTTAGCCACAAGGGAGAGTCTTCAGAAATAGTCAAGAGTTCCTTTCGTGGAAAGTGGTTCGTGATTCGGAGGTATCCGATTATCTGATTATCCAATTTGGGAAGGGGACTCGCTCCTACCTTTATTCTAAGAAAAGGGGCTGGCCCGTGACTAGGTTCTACCTATGGGTGGAGCCAGGAGGGGGGTGGTTACACCCCTATCCTTTGTCCGGCTTCGCGCCAGCTCAGGGGCTGGTGTGCCCCCAAAACTGGTTTGAGCCGGGCTATGCACAGTGAGCACCGGGGTGCCACTTGCAGTCACCTTCCTTTCAGCCCTGCCCACCTGGGATACACAAACCCTGTCTGGGACGGTGCTAACACCGCCCTCGACAGGAAACCCTTTGTCCAAGCTCCCTTTGCTGGAAGGTCCCCCAGCAGCGGGAGGTCAGACTTGTGTCTGGTGGCAGCATCCATTTTGTGATGCTGAGGCTTGAGTCAACTTTAACCGGGGTTCAAGGTTACTTCCATGTCGTGTCCCTCTAAAAGGGGGGGAATGCCAACCCCGTCACCCGGACTGGCGAGGGGTTCGTATTCCCATTCGTATGACACCTTACTCGACATGTGTAGGTGATGCGAGGCCAAAGTTAGCAAATAACCGCTAGGATTATAAGGCATTAAAAGTAGTTGGCCCGCGTCACCATGGAACGGCTATTAGGACTTGGTTCCACAAGCCGTCGACGGGCTCAGCTCGCGCCAGAGCACCGTCCCACATGATCCCCTGCACTCTGCCTTCAGGATTGATAAGGCCTGCCATAGGAGTGACTGATAGGAACCCATGTGTCCATGTTAGGGTTTAGGTGTAGGAATACTACACCTACAGCAACGGGTGATTACACCACGTGGCCCCAGCTGTCGTGCAGCCAGTTGTGTCAGATTTGGGCGGCCATTCCAGGGGTGGCATAATACATGCTTCAGCCCCTGGTAGGCCCTGGGTACACCGATGCCCTGGATACCTGTGGTATGCTGAGACAGGGACTGACAAGGCGGCCCAGTTCCAATTAGTGGATGCACCTAACGTACATGTGTGTTAATTTCGAGAGAGAACAGCTAGGCTGTGGGTCTGATTGGCAGGCCCACAGCCGGAGAAAGTCGTAAACCAATGAAGCAAAAGCAAAAAATCTGGGTGATCATAGGATTGCAGACCCTACTCTCCTACATGACCCCCCCCCAAACTTTGGGACAATAAGCTAACCTTGACCAGGTGAGTCTTCTTGCTCTAAGTGGAAATACCTGGAGAGCCCATCTGCATTGCCATGATCAGTGCCAGGTCTATGCTCCACTGTGAAGTCCATCCCCTGTAGGGAAATGGACCACCTAAGTAGTTTGGGGTTTTCACCCTTCATTTGATTTAGCCACAAGAGGGGCTTATGGTCGGTCTGAATCTTGAAGTGAGTGCCAAACAAGTATGGCCTCAACTTCTTCAGGGCCCAAACCACAGCAAAGGCCTCCCTCTCAATAGCTGACCAATTCTTCTCTCTGGGGGTCAGCCTCCTGCTAATAAAAGCTATGGGCTGGTCATGACCATCAAAATTCAGTTGCGATAGAACAGCTCCCACACCCAGCTCCGAAGCGTCTGTTTGGACAATGAATGGTTTGGAGTAGTCTGGACTCTTTAGGATAGGTGCTGTGCACATGGCCTGCTTTAGGTCATCGAATGCCTTCTGACAGCTCGCTGTCCACTGAACTTTTTTTGGCATCTTTTTACTTGTCAGGTCGTTTAGCGGGGTCACAATGGATCCATAATTTCTGACAAATTTCCGGTAATAACCAGTCAGGCCCAAGAAAGCTCGAACCTGAGTCTGGGTGGTTGGAGGAGCCCAGTCCTGGATGGCCTGTATTTTGCTCTCCAACGGTTGAACCTGGCCTCCACCTACAAGGTGGCCCAGGTATACAACCTGTGTCTGCCCTATCTGGCACTTGGTGGCCTTGATAGTGAGGCCTGCCTTCTGCAGGGCCTCTAACACTTTCCTCAGGTGGACCAGGTGATCCTCCCAGGTGGAGCTAAAGACAGCGATATCGTCCAGATACGCCGCACAGAAGTCGTCCAACCCAGTGAGAACTCGATTCACCAGCCTTTGGAAGGTGGCAGGTGCATTTTTCAACCCAAAGGGCATTACCACGAACTGATAGTGCCCACCCGGGGTAGAAAATGCTGTTTTGGGCTTGGCCTCCTCAGCTAACCTGATTTGCCAATACCCAGCTGTCAGGTCAAACGTACTTAAGTAGCTGGCCGAGGCCAACCGGTCGATAAGTTCGTCTGCTCTTGGTATCGGGTGGGCGTCAGTCTTAGTGACTGCATTGAGACCTCTGTAGTCCACGCAGAACCTCATCTCTTTCTTACCGCCCTGGGTGTGAGGTTTCGGCACGAGCACTACGGGACTAGCCCAGGGGCTGTCCGAGGGTTCAATGACTCCCAGCTCCAACATTTTCTGCACCTCTGTCTTGATGCAGTCTCTGACATGATCAGGTTGCCGATAGATTTTACTCTTGACGGGCAGACTGTCCCCAGTGTCGACCTCATGGGTACACCACTTGGTCTGACTGGGTGTCAGAGAGAACATATGTCGAAAGGATTGAAGAACCTGTTTACAATCCTCTTGTTGATGTCCAGAGAGGCTGCCACAAAAGACAACACCATCTACTGATCCATCGTCAGGGTTCTGAGAGAGCAGGTCTGGGAGAGGGTCACTCTCCTCCTCCTGTCCCTCATCTGTGGCCATGAGCAAGCCCATGCCCTCCCTGTCGACATATGCCTTGAGCCTGTTTACATGGAGCACCCTGTGGGGGCTCCGAGGAGTTCCCAGGTCTACCAAGTAGGTGACCTCTCCCTTTTGCTCAATGATCGTGTGGGGCCCAGACCATTTGTCTTTGAGTGCTGCTGGGGCCACTGGCTCCAGCACCCACACCTTCTGTCCAGGCTGGTACACAGTCAGGACAGCCTTTTGGTCGTGCCAAGCTTTCTGTAATTCTTGGCTCGCCTCCAGGTTTTTAGACGCCTTTTCCATGTACTCCGCCATCCGCGAGCGGAGACCGAGCACATAGTCCACAATGTTTGATGCCGGCTTTCTGAGAGGTCTCTCCCATCCTTCCTTTACCAAACAAAGGGGTCCCCTTACAGGATGTCCGAACAGAAGCTCGAAAGGGCTGTAGCCAACCCCCTTCTGCGGGACCTCTCTGTAGGCGAACAAGAGGCAGGGTATCAGGACATCCCATCTCCGCCGAAGCTTTTCAGGTAGTCCGTGAATCATCCCTTTTAGGGTCCGGTTGAATCTCTCAACCAGCCCATTGCATTGTGGGTGATAGGGTGTGGTGAACTTGTAGTTGACACCACATTCCTTCCACATAGCAGTCAGATATCCCGACATGAAGTTTGCACCTCTGTCTGAGACGACCTCCTTAGGGAAGCCCACTCTGGAGAACACTCCAAGTAGGGCCCGTGCCACCACAGGTGCTGTAGTGGTCCTAAGGGGAATAGCTTCAGGATACCTGGTGGCGTGGTCCACCACCACCAGTATGAACTTGTGCCCTGATGCTGTCTGGGGTTCCATTGGTCCGACAATGTCGATCCCCACTCGTTCAAAGGGTACCCCCACCACTGGCAGTGGTATGAGGGGGGCCTTTGTCGTGCCACCTGACTTACCACTGGCTTGGCAAGTGACACAGGAGCGGCAAAACTCCTTCGTATCTTCGGACATGTGGGGCCAGTGAAAGTGTGGAACAATTCTGTCCCAAGTCTTATTCTGGCCTAAGTGACCTGCAAGGGGAATCTCGTGGGCCAAGGTGAGAAGGAAACCTCTCAGAGACAAGGGGATGACCAACCTCCTGGTCGCACCAGGTTTGGGGTCTCTTGCCTCGGAGTACAGGAGTCCATCGTCCCAGTACACTTTGTGGGTACCTGTGGCGTTCCCTGCAGCCTCAGCAGCGGCCTGCTGTCTGAGGGGTTCAAGGGAGGGGCAGTCTAACTGTGCCTTCCCCAGGTCTTCCCTGGAGGGTCCCCCTGAGCCCAGAAACTCAACCTGACCAGGTTCAAGCTCTTGCGGCTCAGTTTCCCTCAGTTCTTTAAGGTCAGCCTCCTCGGAGACTTGATCCACGACCTGGGGCAAGGGGGAAGGCGAAGCCTTACCCTTACTGCTCCTTTTCTTGGAAGGTGCCTGGTCCGTTCTTCCAGGATCCAGCACCTGTTCAGTGGGGCATCTTTTGGCCTGTGACCTGGTCACAGCAAGGACATGTGCTGGCAAGCCTAACATCTCCATGTGAGTCCTCTGCTCCACCTCTGACCATTGTGACGTTTCCAAATCATTGCCCAACAGACATTCTACGGGGAGGTCTGAACTAACCACAACCTTTTTCGGGCCACTTACCCCTCCCCAGGAGAAATCAACAACTGCCATACTGTGATTGGTAGTGACGTTGCTGGCATTGGTCACTAGGTAACTGGTACCTAGCATGATCTGTCCAGGGTCCACGAAGTTAGGCGTCACCATGGTGACACTGGCACACGTGTCCCTGTAGGCCTGAGCCACTCTTCCATTTATCAAAGGTGTCTGTCTGTATTTGCCCAAAGTATTGGGACTGGCGTCAGGGGACATATCCATATCCCCTGTACAGACAAGGACGGCCTGAGTGAGCGTGCCGACTAAGTCGTCACTCCCCTCGGTTCCCAAGGTTAACCCAACTAATGCCTTGGGAGGCGCACTACCACTGCTGACTGTACTAGGGGGTGCAGGTGCCTTAGGGGCTGCAGTGGCAGGAGTTTGCCCTCCTTTCTTGGTGCACTCACTAAACCAGTGAGTCTTACTTTTACAGTATTGGCACCACCTTTTTGACTGGCCTTCTTGAGTCTTCTTCTTCTGTGAAGCCTGACCCCCACCCTCTTTGGTTTGTTGGGGACCTGTCGAAGACTTCTGGTCATTTTGTTCGTTCTTGTTACCCTTCTGGTCTGCTTTCTTCTGACCACCCTGGTTCTGATTCTGGTTCTGCTTGACCCTTGTTCTGACCCATCTGTCCGCCTTCTTTCCCAATTCTTGGGGAGAGGTCAGATCCGAGTCGACAAGGTGCTGATGCAACAATTGGTTCTGACAGTTGTTTAAAATCTGTTCTCGCATGATAAGATTGTACAATCCTGTGTAATCAGTAACCTTGCTACCCAGCAACCAGCCTTCCAAAGCCTTAGTGGCACAATCGACAAAGTCAGCCCAATCCTGAGACTGAATTTTCTGGGTGTCCCGGAACAGCACCCGGTACTGTTCCGTGGTTAAGCCGAACCCATCAATCAGTGTGTTCTTCAGGACCTGGTAGTTGTTAGCATCCTCAGCTCTTGTAGTGAGGAGCTTGTCCCTTCCTTTACCTTCAAAGGAAAGCCACAGTATAGCTGCCCACTGACTTGGGGGGACGCACTGGACAGTGCAGGCCCTCTCCAAGGCAGTTATCCACTTGTGGATGTCGTCCCCTTGTTTAAAGGGGGGCACGATTTTACTCAGGTGTCTAGTGTCTATACCCCTGTCTTTCTCTCTAAGGAGAATGCTGCCACCAGTGGGATCTAACCCACTTAATTTCTGTTCTCGGGCCAAGGCAAGTCTTTCTTTGGCGAGGGCAAGTTCTTCCCGCTCGATCCTCAGATTGACCTCCCGCATCTTCGCTTCATGCTCCCTCCTCTGAGGGGAAGTCATTCCTCTCTGAGAGGATGCCTGAGAGACATGTGTATGAACCGATCTGCCAGAGCCTCTGGAGAGAGACCTAGCTCGTCCGTTCCCAAGGTTAAGCCTGCTTGAGCGTGGGCCCGGGGCTCCCCCAGTTCCATTCTCATGCCTGCTTAAGTTGGTCCTTGTAAGCCTGCCGACTACCGCTGGACCTTTGTCTGCCTCGTCTCCCGATAACTCGTCCTCGTCCTCCTCCTCTGTGTGAGGGTCGAGGTCCGGGTCACCGAGGGTTCCCTCTAAGGGCGGCATGTTCCCATCTGCACTGGGGGGACCTGTGTTAGAGGACCTCCTAGCATCGTACGCCTCTAAGAGACCTATCAGTATTGCGATGGTAGGGTTAGAACCCTGGTTTAGCTTCCTGGAGGCACACAGTTGTCGCATCTCCTTGAAGCTAAGAGTTGCATATCGTGACACGACCTGTGGAGGGTCACTGACCACTAAGGGAGTCTGCGAAGACTCTCCGTGGATCGACATGCTTTTCTAGTGAGGTGTAAGTGTTGCACCTACCTACACTATGGGTTTACCTACTGATCCCTTGCTAGGAGTTGTAGTCAGGGTGTGCTAAGCCCTGTTACACTACAACAGCCGGTTCAGTAGAACTCGGAGTATTCTAAGTTAAGTTATATGTACCTGGGTACTTATGTGATCTTTCACTGCGATATTCTTAGGATACGTGTGTGGTAAAACAACAGCAAGCTCAAATCCCAACCGCTGCTCACCAATGTGAGAAGTTGGCCTGATATGTAGTGCTCACTATTCTAGTGATCACTGTGTATCATTCCAAACGACCCTTATTGATGATTGGTTGTAAGTCAACCTTTTAGACCAGCTATCCTAGTAGCGTGGATACGAGCAGTCTTAGGCTAAACTCTAGAGGGCGTGTTAAGCCAGCTGTTTACCATCACATATACCCCTTGAACACCAAGTGAAAGGACACCACACAAGTTGTTATGAAAATAAAAGGATATTTATTTATAACAGGACTACCCTGGCTCTTTATGAGTCAGGGAGCTAAGCACACTACAAAACTCTTAGGAAAATACTTCAGTTGCACAATTTACACAAATGCCCGAGGGGCACGAGAAACCACCTACACTAACAGTGAAATGCGAATGGTTAGAGTCTGGAGATACGGATCCCGGAGTGATCCGATCAGTGGGACTAAACGAAAAAGGAACTGGACACTTGTAGAGCGAACCTGCGATGGAGCACCGAGATGCTCGAGTTACCTAGCCCGGAGGCTGCGGCTGCGTGAAGTTCGTCAAGATGTCGGGAGTCCTCGTGTAGTCTCAGGAGCCTGAAAGAAGAAGTTGCTGGCAGGCGACCAGTGACGATGTTCAGAGCGATCCAAGCCTGGATCGGTGGTGAAGGAAAACCTGAAAGCGGAGGGGACTCAGTTCTCAACCGCTAGCCAGCGATCGTGTGGGTACCAGGAGGGTACCGGCGGAAGTCACCTCGACCAGGTGAGTGGGTGACGTCGGACTCGGCTGTTCCTCGGACCAGGAGGCGCGGCGGCGACCAGGATGGAGGGCGAGCTGTCCCACGAAGGTGTCTGCTGTCGATGATGCTGGGCCCAGGAAGGGGCAGCGGATCTTGGCAGTGGCCACCCAAGCGGGGGAGTCAAGATGGCGTCGGGAGTGGACCAGGAGGGTCCGGGGTACTCCTCTGTTGAAGGGGAGCAAGAGCCAGTCTGGAGCAACCAGACTAGTGATGAAACAAAACGTGGTGCGTCGTGAAGCGGGCCACAAGCCGGTCGGCAAGTGGTCGGACAACGCGGTGAACAGCAAGGAGCGGAAGGGCCCCCACGCAGATCTCGTGGATGCTGGGGAGACAGACTTCGATGCTGGAGCTGCTCAGGGTTTAGGGTTTCTCAAACCCTAGGTGCACTCACTCGAGGGTCCCTCGGTGGGCGTGCTAGATAAGCGTCGTGCAGGTCCTGAAGATAGCCGGTCCCGCAGGTCTCGTCACACCTACGACTCTCAGCTGAGCTGATGAGGGAGGTAAAAGGTCAGAGATGGCAGGGAACTCGGGTCTCGTCGAGCTGGGCAGTCTTGATCCGTAGGAGAGACTTACAGCAAACCGCAAGCGCTTAGGTGGTGCCTGCTGGTGCAGGGTGGCTACTCCTTAGCCACAAGGGAGAGTCTTCAGAAATAGTCAAGAGTTCCTTTCGTGGAAAGTGGTTCGTGATTCGGAGGTATCCGATTATCTGATTATCCAATTTGGGAAGGGGACTCGCTCCTACCTTTATTCTAAGAAAAGGGGCTGGCCCGTGACTAGGTTCTACCTATGGGTGGAGCCAGGAGGGGGGTGGTTACACCCCTATCCTTTGTCCGGCTTCGCGCCAGCTCAGGGGCCGGTGTGCCCCCGAAACTGGTTTGAGCCGGGCTATGCACAGTGAGCACCGGGGTGCCACTTGCAGTCACCTTCCTTTCAGCCCTGCCCACCTGGGATACACAAACCCTGTCTGGGACGGTGCTAACACCGCCCTCGACAGGAAACCCTTTGTCCAAGCTCCCTTTGCTGGAAGGTCCCCCAGCAGCGGGAGGTCAGACTTGTGTCTGGTGGCAGCATCCATTTTGTGATGCTGAGGCTTGAGTCAACTTTAACCGGGGTTCAAGGTTACTTCCATGTCGTGTCCCTCTAAAAGGGGGGGAATGCCAACCCCGTCACCCGGACTGGCGAGGGGTTCGTATTCCCATTCGTATGACACCTTACTCGACATGTGTAGGTGATGCGAGGCCAAAGTTAGCAAATAACCGCTAGGATTATAAGGCATTAAAAGTAGTTGGCCCGCGTCACCATGGAACGGCTATTAGGACTTGGTTCCACAAGCCGTCGACGGGCTCAGCTCGCGCCAGAGCACCGTCCCACATGATCCCCTGCACTCTGCCTTCAGGATTGATAAGGCCTGCCATAGGAGTGACTGATAGGAACCCATGTGTCCATGTTAGGGTTTAGGTGTAGGAATACTACACCTACAGCAACGGGTGATTACACCACGTGGCCCCAGCTGTCGTGCAGCCAGTTGTGTCAGATTTGGGCGGCCATTCCAGGGGTGGCATAATACATGCTTCAGCCCCTGGTAGGCCCTGGGTACACCGATGCCCTGGATACCTGTGGTATGCTGAGACAGGGACTGACAAGGCGGCCCAGTTCCAATTAGTGGATGCACCTAACGTACATGTGTGTTAATTTCGAGAGAGAACAGCTAGGCTGTGGGTCTGATTGGCAGGCCCACAGCCGGAGAAAGTCGTAAACCAATGAAGCAAAAGCAAAAAATCTGGGTGATCATAGGATTGCAGACCCTACTCTCCTACACCCACCACGACCCCTACGCTGCCCGAACGCCACTGCACTGCCCTAAACCCTGAAACACAACCCCAGCAAGACCCCCTACACTGCCCGAACACCACTGCCCTACACCCTGAAACACCACACCGAGCAAGACCCCCTACACTGACAGAGCAACACAGCACTGCCCTAAACCCTGAAACACCAGCCCCAGCTCGAACCCCTACGCTGCCCGAACACCACTGCTCTGCCCAAAACCCTGAAACACCAGCCCCAGCACGACCCCCTACGCTGCCCAAACACCACTGCCCTGCCCTACACCTTGAAACACCAGCCCCACCACAACCCCCTACGCTGCCAGAACGCCACTGCACTGCCCTAAACCCTGAAACACCAGCCCCACCACGACCCCCTACGCTGCCCGAACACCACTGGACTGCCCTAAACCCTGAAACACCAGCCCCAGCACGAACATCTAAGCTGCCTGAACACCAGTGGACTGAACTAAACCTTGAAACACTAGCCCCAGCACGAACCCCTACACTGCCCGAATACCACTGCACAGCCCTAAACCCTGAAAGACCAGCCCTAGCAAGAACCCCTACACTGCCCGAACACTACTGCACTGCCCTAAACCCTGAAACACCAGCCCCAGCACGACACCCTACACTGCCCGAACACCACTGCACTGCACTGCCCTAAACCCTGAAACACCAGCCCCAGCACGACCCCTACACTGCTCGAACACCACTGCACTGCCCTATACCCTGAAACACCAGCCCCAGCACGACCTTCTACATAGCCCGAACACCACTGCACTACCCTAAACCCTGAAACACCAGCCCCAGCAAGACCCCCTATACAGCCCGAACACAACTGCACTGCCCTAAATCCTGAAACACCAGCCCCAGCAAGACGCCCTACACTCCCGAACACCACTGCACTGCCCTAAACCCTGAAACACCAGCCCCAGCACGACCCCTACACTGCCCGAGCACCACTGCAGTGCCCTAAGCCCTGAAACACCAGCCCCAGCACGACCCCATACACTGCCCGAACACCACTGCACTGCCCTAAACCCTGAAACATCAGCCCCAGCAAGACCCCCTACACTGCCCGAACAGCATTGCAATGCCCTAAACCCTGAAACACCAGCCGCAGCAAGACCCCTACAGTGCCCGAACACCACTACACTGCCCTAAACCCTGAAACACCACCTCTGCATGAGCACCTACAATGCCCGAACACCACTGCACTGCCCTAAACCCTGAAACACCAGCCCCAGCATGACCCCCTACACTGCCCAAACACCACTGCACTGCCCTATACCCTGAAACACCAGCCCCAGCACGACCCCTACACTGCCCGAACAACACTGCACTGCCCTATACCCTGAAACACCAGCCCCAGCACGACCCCTACACTGCCCGAACAACACTGCACTGCCCTACACCCTGAAACACCAGCCCCAGCATGACCCCCTACACTGCCCAAAGACCACTGCACTGTCCTAAACCTTGAAACACCAGCCCCAGCATGACCCCTACACTGCCCAACACCACTGCACTGCTCTAAACCCTGAAACACCAGCCCCCAAAAGACCCCCTACAGTGCCCGAACACTACTGAACTGCCCTAAACCCTGAAACACCAGCCCCAGCAAGATCTCCTACACTGCCCGAACACCACCGCACTGCCCTAAACCCTGAAACACCACCCCCAGCACGACCCCCTACACTGCCTGAACAAAACTGCACTGCCCTAAACCCTGAAACCCCACCCCCCCGCACGACCCTATGCAACGCCCGAACACCACTGCACTGCCCTAACCCAGAAACACCACCCCCCACACAACCCCCTACACTGCGCGAACACCACTGCACTGCCCTAAACCATAAAATACCACCCCTGTACGACACCCTACACTGCCCGAACACCACTGCACTGCCCTAAACCCTGAAACACCACCCTCAGCAAGACCCACTACGCTGCCTGAACACCACTCCACTGCCCAACACCCTAAAACACTACCCCCAGCACGATCCCCTACACTACCCAAACCCTGCTGCACTACCCTAAACCCTAAAACACTCCCCCAGCATGACTCCCTACACTACCCAAACACCACTGCACTACCGTAAACCCTAAATCTACCCCCAGCACGACCCCCTACACTACCCAAACACCACTGCACAACCCTAAACCCTAAATCGACCCCATCACATCCAGCTACACTACCCAAACACCACTGCACTACCCTAACCCCTAAATCTACCCTCAGTACGACCCCCTGCACTACCCTAAACCCTAAAACACTACCCCCAGCACGACCCCCTACACTACACCAACACCATTGCACTACCCAAACCCTGCTGCACTACCCTAAACCCTAAAACACTCCCCCAGCACGACTCCCTACACTACCCAAACACCACTGCACTACCCTAACCCCTAAATCTACCCTCAGTACGACCCCCTGCACTACCCAAACACCACTGCACTACCCTAAACACTATAACACAACCCCCGCATGACCCCCTACAGTACGCAAACACCAGTGCACTACCGTAAACCCTAAAACACTGCCCTCAGCAGGACCCCTACACTACCCAAACACCACTGCACTACCCTAAACCCTAAAACACTACCGCCAGCACAGCCCTCAACATTACACAAACACCACTGCACTGCCCTAAACCCTAAAACACCACCCCCAGCATGATCCCTACACTACACAAACATCACTGCACTGCCCTAAACCCTACAACACTACCCCAGCATGACCCCCTACGCTGCCTGAACACCACTACACGGCCCTAAACCCTGAAACACCACCCCCAGCATGACCCCCTACACTGCCCGAACACCAATGCACTGCCCTAAACCCTCAAACACCACCCCCAGCACCATCCCCTACACTGCCGTAACACCACTGCACTGCCCTAAACCCTGAAACACCATCCCAGCACCACCCCCTACACTGCCCGAACACCACTGCACGGCCCTATACCCTGAAACACTACCCCCTGCAAGACCCCCTGCACTGCCCAAACACCACTGCACTGCCCAAAACCCTGAAACACCAGCCCCAGCACAACCCCCTACGCTGCCCAAACACCACTGCCCTGCCCTACACCTTGAAACACCAGCCCCACCACGACCCCCTACGCTGCCAGAACGCCACTGCACTGCCCTAAACCCTGAAACACCAGCCCCACCACGACCCCCTACGCTGCCCGAACACCACTGGACTGCCCTAAACCCTGAAACACCAGCCCCAGCACGAACATCTAAGCTGCCTGAACACCAGTGGACTGAACTAAACCCTGAAACACTAGCCCCAGCACGAACCCCTACACTGCCCGAATACCACTGCACAGCCCTAAACCCTGAAAGACCAGCCTTAGCAAGAACCCCTACACTGCCCGAACACTACTGCACTGCCCTAAACCCTGAAACACCAGCCCCAGCACGACACCCTACACTGCCCGAACACCACTGCACTGCACTGCCCTAAACCCTGAAACACCAGCCCCAGCATGACCCCTACACTGCCCGAACACCACTGCACTGCCCTATACCCTGAAACACCAGCCCCAGCACGACCTTCTACATAGCCCGAACACCACTGCACTACCCTAATCCCTAAAACACCAGTCCCAGCAAGACCCCCTATACAGCCCGAACACAACTGCACTGCCCTAAATCCTGAAACACCAGCCCCAGCAAGACGCCCTACACTCCTGAACACCACTGCACTGCCCTAAACCCTGAAACACCAGCCCCAGCAAGACCCCATTCTTTGCCTGAATACCACTGCACTGCCCTAAACCCTGAAATACCAGCCCCAGCAAGACCCCATTCTTTGCCCGTATATCACTGCACTGCCCAAAACCCTGAAACACCAGCCCCAGCATGACCCCCTACTCTGCCCAAACCCTACTGCACTGCCCTAAACCCTGAAACACCAGCCCCAGCACGACCCTCTACACTGCCCAAACACCACTCCACTGCCCTATACCCTGAAACACCAGCCCCAGCACGACCCCCTACATAGCCCGAACACCACTGCACTGCCCTAAACCCTGAAACACCACCCCCAGCAAGACCCCCTACACTGCCCGAACACCACTGCACTGCCCTAAAGCTTGATACACCACCCCCTGCACGAACCCCTACACTGCCCGAACAACACTGCACTGCCATAAACCCTAAGAAAACTACCCCCAGCATGACCGCTACACTGCCCGAACACCACTGTTCTGCCCTAAACCCTGAAACACTACCCCCAGCACGTCCCCCTACACTGCCTGAACCCCATTGCGCTGCCCTAAACCCTAAAACACTAACCCCAGCATGACCCACTGCACTGCTGGAATGCCACTGCACTGCTCCAAACCCTGAAACACTAGCCCCAGCATGACCCCCTACACTGCCCGAGCACCACAGCACTGCCCTAAACCCTGAAACACCAGCCCCAGTATGACCCCCTACACTGCCCGAACACCACTGCACTGCTCTAAACGCTGAAACACCAGCCCCAGCACGACCCCCTACACTGCCCGAACACCACTGCTCTACCCTAAACCCTGAAATAACACCCTCAGCACGACCCCCTACACTGCCGGAATGCCACTGCACTGCCCTAAACCCTGAAACACTAGCCCCAGCACGACCCCCTACACTGCCCGAACACCACTGCACTGCCTTAAACTCTGAAACAATAACCCCAGCATGACCCCCTACACTGCCTGAACCCCACTGCACTGCCCTAAACCCTGAAACACTAACCTCAGCACGACCCCCTACACTGCCCGAATGCCACTGCACTGCCCTAAACCCTAAAGCAGTACCCCAGCATGACCCCCTACACTGCCCGAACACCACTGCACTGCCTTAAACCCTGAAACAATAACCCCAGCATGACCCCCTACACTGCCTGAACCCCACTGCACTGCCCTAAACCCTGAAACACTAACCTCAGCACGACCCCCTACACTGCCCGAATGCCACTGCACTACCCTAAACCCTGAAACACTAGCCCCAGCACGACCCCCTACAGTGCCCGAACACCACAGCACTGCACTAAACCCTGAAACACCAGCCCCAGTATGACACTCTAAACTGCCCGAACACCACTGCACTGCTCTAAATGCTGAAACACCAGCCCCAGCACGAACCCCTACACTGCCCGAACACCACTGCTCTACCCTAAACCCTGAAACAACACCCTCAGCATGACCCCCTACACTGCCCGAACACCACTGCACTGCCCTAAACCCTGTAACACCGCCCCAAGAACGACCCCTACACTGCCCGAACATCACTGCACTTCCCTAATCCCTAAAACACTACCCCAGCATGACCCCCTACACTGCACGAACACCACTGCACTGCCATAAACCCTTAAACAGTACCCCAGCATGACCACCTACACTGCCCGAACACCACTGCACTGCCCTAAACCCTGAAACAATAACCCCAGCAAGAACCCCTACGCTGCCTGAACACCACTGCACTGCCTAAACCCTGAAACACCACCCCCAGCACGACCGCCTATACTGCCCGAACACCACTGCACTGCCCTAAACCCTGAAACACCACCACCAGCACAACCCCCTACACTGCCCGAACACCACTGCACTGCCCTAAACCCTGAAACACCCCCCCGCACCACCCCCTACACTGCCTGAACACCACTGCACTGCCCTAAACCCTGAAACACCATCCCAGAACAACCTCCTACACTGCCCAAACACCACTGCACTGCCCTAAACCCTAAAACACTACCCCCAGCAGTACACCGTACACTACCCACACACCACTGTACACCCCTAAACCCTAAACCACTACCCCCAGCACGATCCCTTACACAACCCAAACGCAGCTGCACTACCCTAAACCCTAAAACACTCGCCCAGCATGACTCCCTAAACTACCCAAACACCACTGCACTACCCTAAAGACTAAATCAACCCCCAGCACGACCCCCTCCACTACCCAAACATCACTGCACTGCCCTAAACACTAAATCTACCCTATCATGACCCCCTACACTACCCAAGCACCACTGCACTACCCTAAACCCTAAAACACTACCCCCAGCACGATCCCCTACACTACCCAGACCCTGCTGCACTACCCTAAACCCTAAATCTACCCCATCTCAACCTGCTACACTACCCAAACACCACTGCACTACTCTAACTCCTAAATCTACCCTCATCATGACCCCCTGCACTACCCAAACACCACTGCACTACCCTAAACCCTAAAACACTACCCCCAGCACGACCCCTACACTACACCAACACCACTGCACTACCCTAAAACCTAAAACACTACCCCCGCATGACCCCCTACAGTACCCAAACACCAGTGCACTACCGTAAACCCTAAAACACTACCCCCAGCACGACCCCCTACACTACCCAAACACCATTGCACTGCCCTAAACCCTAAAACACTACCCCAGCATGACCCCCTACGCTGCCCGAACACCACTGCACTGCCCTAAACCATGAAACACCAAGGCAGCACGACCCCCTACACTACACAAACACCGCCGCAGCACCCTAAACCCTAAAACACTACCCCCAGCACGACCCGCTTCACTACACAAATACCAATGCACTACACTAAACCCTAAACACTACCTCCTACACTTCACAAACACCACTGCACTACCCTAAACCCTAAAACACTACCCCCAGCATGACCCCTACACTACCCAAACACCACTGCACTGCCCTAAACCCTAAAACACCACCCCCAGCATGACCCCCTACACTACACAAACATCACTGCACTGCCCTAAACCCTACAACACTACACCAGCATGACCCCCTACGCTACACAAACACCGCCGCAGCACCCTAAACCCTAAAACACTACCCCCAGCACGACCCCCTTCACTACACAAATACCAATGCACTACACTAAACCCTGAAACACCACCCCAGCACGACCCCCTACACTACACAAACACCGCTGCAGTACCCTAAACCCTAAAACACTACCCCCAGCACGACCCCCTTCACTACACAAATACCAATGCACTACCCTAAACCCTAAACACTACCCCCTACACATCACAAACACCACTGCACGACCCTAAACCCTAAAACACTACCCCCAGCATGGCCCCTACACTACCCAAACACCACTGCACTACCCTAAACCCTAAAACACTACCCCAAGCAGTACCCCCTACACTACCCAAACACCAGCGCACTACCCTAAACCGTAAAACACTACCCCCAGTAGTACCCCCTATACTATCCAAACACCATTGCACTACCCTAAACCCTAAAACACTATCCCCTGCAGTACCCCCTACACTACCCATACACCACTGCACTCCCCTGAACCCTAAACCACTACCCCCAGCACGATCCCCTACACTATCCAAACCCTGCTACACTACCCTAAACCCTAAAAAACTCCCCCAGCACGACTCCATACAATACCCAAACACCACTGCACTACCCTAAACCCTAAATCTACCCCCAGCACGACCCCTACACTACCCAAACACCACTGCACTACCCTAAACCCTAAATCAACCCCATCACGACCCACTACACTACCCAAACACCACTGCACTACCCTAAACCCTAAATCTACCACCAGCACGACCCCCTACACAACCCAAACACCATTGCAATACCCTAAACCCTAAATCTACCCCATCACGACCCGCTACAATACCCAAACACCACTGCACTACCCTAAACAATAAATCTACCCCCAGCACGACCCCCTACACTACCCACACAATACTGCACTACCCTAAACCCTAAATCTACCCCATCACGACCCCCTACATGACCTAAACACCACTGCACTACCCTAAACCCTAAATCACTACCCCAGCACGATCCCCTACACTACCCAAACCCTGCTGCACTACCCTAAACCCTAAAACACTCCCCCAGCACGACTTCCTACACTACCCAAACACCACTGCACTATCCTAAACCCTAAAACACTACCCCCGCACAACCTCCTACGCTACCCAAAGACCACTGCACTACCCTAAACCCTAAAACACGACCCCCTACACTACACAAACACCACTGCAGTACCCTAAACCCTAAAACACTACCCCCAGCACGACCCTCTTCACTGCACAAATACCACTGCACTAACCTAAACCCTAAAACACTACCCCCTACACTTCAAAAACACCGCTGCACTACCCTAAACCCTAAATCACTACCCCCAGAATGCCCCCTACACTACCCAAACACAACTGCACTACCCTAAACCCTAAAACACTATCCCAAGCAGTACCCCCTACACTACCCAAACACCACCGCACTACCCTAAACCCTAAAACACTACCCCAGCACGATTTCCTACACTACCCAAACCCAGCTGCACTACCCTAAATCCTAAAACACTCCCCCATCACGACTCCCTACACTACCCAAACACCACTGCAATACCCTAAACCTAAAATCTACCCCCAGCACGACCCCCTACACTACCCAAACACCACTGCACTACCCTAAACCCTAAATCTACCCCATCATGACCCCCTACACTACCCAAACACCACTGCACTACCCTAAACCCTAAAACAAAACCCCCGCATGACCCCCTATAGTACCCAAACTCAAGTGCACTACCGTAAACCCTAAAACGCTGCCCCCAGCAGGACCCCCTACACTACCCAAACACCACTACACTACCCTAAACCCTAAAACACAACCCCAGCATGACCCCCAACACTACACAAACAATACTGCACTGCCCTAAACCCTAAAACACTACCCCCAGCACGACCCCCCTACACAACACAAACATCACTGCACTGCCCTAAACACTACAACACTACCCCAGCAGGACCCCCTACGCTGCCCAAACACCACTGCACTGCCCTAAACAATAAAACATATCCCCGGGCACGACCCCTACACTACACAAACACCACTGCACTAGCCTAAACCCTAAAACACCACACCCAGACTGACCCCCTATACTACCCATACACCACTGCACTACCCTACACCCTAAAACACTACCCCCGCACGACCCCCTACACTACCCAAAGACCACTGCACTACCCTAAACCCTAAAACACGACCCCCTACACTACACAAACACCGCTGCAGTACCCTACACCCTAAAACACTAACCCCAGCATGACCCCTTCACTACACAAATACCACTGCACTACTCTAAACCATAAAACACTACCCCCCTACACTTCACAAACACAAGTGCACTACTGTAAACCCTAAAACACTTCCCCCAGCAGGACCCCCTACACTACCTAAACACCCCTACCCTACGCTAAACCCTAAAACACTACCCCAGCATGACCCCCAACACTACACAAACACCACTGCACTTCCCTAAACCCTAAAACACCACCCCAGCACGACCCCCTAAACTACACAAACATCACTGCACTGACGTAAACCCTACAACACTACCCCAGCAGGACCCCCTACACTGCACGAACACCACTGCACTGCCCTAAACACTAAAACACCACCCCCGGCATGACCCCCTACATACACAAACATCACTGCACTAGCCTAAACCCTAAAACACCACACCCAGACCGACCCCTACACTACCCAAACACCACTGCACTACCCTAAACCCTAAAACACTACCCCCGCACGACCCCCTACACTACCCAAAGACCACTGCACTACCCTAAACCCTAAAACACGACCCAGACACTACACAAACACAGCTGCAGTACCCTAAACCCTAAAACACTACCCCCAGCACGACCCCCTACACTGCCCGAACACCACTGCTCTACCCTAAACCCTGTAACACCGCCCCAAGAACGACCCTTACACTGCCCGAACATCACTGCACTTCCCTAATCCCTAAAACACTACCCCAGCATGACCCCCTACACTGCACGAACACCACTGCACTGCCAGAAACCCTTAAACACTACCCCAGCATGACCACCTACACTGCCCGAACACCACTGCACTGCCCTAAACCCTGAAACAATAACCCCAGCAAGAACCCCTACGCTGCCTGAACACCACTGCACTGCCCTAAACCCTGAAACACCACCCCCAGCACGACCGCCTATACTGCCCGAACACCACTGCTCTGCCCTAAACCCTGAAACACCACCACCAGCACAACCCCCAACACTGCCCGAACACCACTGCACTGCCCTAAACCCTGAAACACCACCCCCAGCACCACCCCCTACACTGCCTGAACACCACTGCACTGCCCTAAACCCTGAAACACCATCCCAGAACAACCTCCTACACTGCCCAAACACCACTGCACTGCCCTAAACCCTAAAACACTACCCCCAGCAGTACACCGTACACTACCCACACACCACTGTACACCCCTAAACCCTAAACCACTACCCCCAGCACGATCCCTTACACAACCCAAACGCAGCTGCACTACCCTAAACCCTAAAACACTCCCCCAGCATGACTCCCTAAACTACCCAAACACCACTGCACTACCCTAAAGCCTAAATCAACCCCCAGCACGACCCCCTCCACTACCCAAACATCACTGCACTGCCCTAAACACTAAATCTACCCTATCATGACCCCCTACACTACCCAAGCACCACTGCACTACCCTAAACCCTAAAACACTACCCCCAGCACGATCCCCTACACTACCCAGACCCTGCTGCACTACCCTAAACCCTAGATCTACCCCATCTCAACCTGCTATACTACCCAAACACCACTGCACTACTCTAACTCCTAAATCTACCCTCATCATGACCCCCTGCACTACCCAAACACCACTGCACTACCCTAAACCCTAAAACACTACCCCCAGCACGACCCCTACACTACACCAACACCACTGCACTACCCTAAAACCTAAAACACTACCCCCGCATGACCCCCTACAGTACCCAAACACCAGTGCACTACCGTAAACCCTAAAACACTACCCCCAGCACGACCCCCTACACTACCCAAACACCATTGCACTGCCCTAAACCCTAAAACACCACCCCAGCATGACCCCCTACACTACACAAACATCACTGCACTTCCCTAAACCCTACAACACTACCCTGAAACAATAACCCCAGCAAGAACCCCTACGCTGCCTGAACACCACTGCACTGCCCTAAACCCTGAAACACCACCCCCAGCACGACCGCCTATACTGCCCGAACACCACTGCACTGCCCTAAACCCTGAAACACCACCACCAGCACAACCCCCTACACTGCCCGAACACCACTGCACTGCCCTAAACCCTGAAACACCACCCCCAGCACCACCCCCTACACTGCCTGAACACCACTGCACTGCCCTAAACCCTGAAACACCATCCCAGAACAACCTCCTACACTGCCCAAACACCACTGCACTGCCCTAAACCCTAAAACACTACCCCCAGCAGTACACCGTACACTACCCACACACCACTGTACACCCCTAAACCCTAAACCACTACCCCCAGCACGATCCCTTACACAACCCAAACGCAGCTGCACTACCCTAAACCCTAAAACACTCCCCCAGCATGACTCCCTAAACTACCCAAACACCACTGCACTACCCTAAAGCCTAAATCAACCCCCAGCACGACCCCCTCCACTACCCAAACATCACTGCACTGCCCTAAACACTAAATCTACCCTATCATGACCCCCTACACTACCCAAGCACCACTGCACTACCCTAAACCCTAAAACACTACCCCCAGCACGATCCCCTACACTACCCAGACCCTGCTGCACTACCCTAAACCCTAGATCTACCCCATCTCAACCTGCTATACTACCCAAACACCACTGCACTACTCTAACTCCTAAATCTACCCTCATCATGACCCCCTGCACTACCCAAACACCACTGCACTACCCTAAACCCTAAAACACTACCCCCAGCACAACCCCTACACTACACCAACACCACTGCACTACCCTAAAACCTAAAACACTACCCCCGCATGACCCCCTACAGTACCCAAACACCAGTGCACTACCGTAAACCCTAAAACACTACCCCCAGCACGACCCCCTACACTACCCAAACACCATTGCACTGCCCTAAACCCTAAAACACCACCCCAGCATGACCCCCTACACTACACAAACATCACTGCACTTCCCTAAACCCTACAACACTACCCCAGCATGACCCCCTACGCTGCCCGAACACCACTGCACTGCCCTAAACCATGAAACACCACCGCAGCACGACCCCCTACACTACACAAACACCGCTGCAGCACCCTAAACCCTAAAACACTACCCCCAGCACGACCCCCTTCACTACACAAATACCAATGCACTACACTAAACCCTGAACACTACCTCCTACACTTCACAAACACCACTGCACTACCCTAAACCCTAAAACACTACCCCCAGCATGACCCCTACACTACCCAAACACCACTGCACTGCCCTAAACCCTAAAACACCACCCCCAGCATGACCCCCTACTCTACACAAACATCACTGCACTGCCCTAAAGCCTACAACACTACACCAGCATGACCCCCTACGCTGCCCGAACACCACTGCACTGCCCTAAACCCTGAAACACCACCCCAGCACGACCCCCTACACTGCCCGAACACCACTGCACTGCCCTAAACCCTGAAACACCACCCCAGCACGACCCCCTACACTACACAAACACCGCTGCAGTACCCTAAACCCTAAAACACTACCCCCAGCACGACCCCCTTCACTACACAAATACCAATGCACTACCCTAAACCCTAAACACTACCCCCAGCATGACCCCTACACTACCCAAACACCACTGCACTGCCCTAAACCCTAAAACACCACCCCCAGCATGACCCCCTACACTACACAAACATCACTGCACTGCCCTAAAGCCTACAACACTACACCAGCATGACCCCCTACGCTGCCCGAACACCACTGCACTGCCCTAAACCCTGAAACACCACCCCAGCACGACCCCCTACACTGCCCGAACACCACTGCACTGCCCTAAACCCTGAAACACCACCCCAGCACGACCCCCTACACTACACAAACACCGCTGCAGTACCCTAAACCCTAAAACACTACCCCCAGCACGACCCCCTTCACTACACAAATACCAATGCACTACCCTAAACCCTAAACACTACCCCCTACACTTCACAAACACCACTGCATGACCCTAAACCCTAAAACACTACCCTCAGCATGACCCCTACACTACCCAAACACCACTGCACTACCCTAAACCCTAAAACACTACCCCAAGCAGTACCCCCACACTACCCAAACACCAGCGCACTACCCTAAACCGTAAAACACTACCCCCAGTAGTACCCCCTATACTATCCAAACACCATTGCACTACCCTAAACCCTAAAACACTATCCCCAGCAGTACCCCCTACACTACCCATACACCACTGCACTCCCCTGAACCCTAAACCACTACCCCCAGCACGATCCCCTACACTATCCAAACCCTGCTACACTACCCTAAACCCTAAAAAAACTCCCCCAGCACGACTCCATACAATACCCAAACACCACTGCACTACCCTAAACCCTAAATCTACCCCCAGCACGACCCCTACACTACCCAAACACCATTGCAATACCCTAAACCCTAAATCTACCCCATCACGACCCGCTACAATACCCAAACACCACTGCACTACCCTAAACAATAAATCTACCCCCAGCACGACCCCCTACACTACCCACACAATACTGCACTACCCTAAACCCTAAATCTACCCCATCACGACCCCCTACATGACCTAAACACCACTGCACTACCCTAAACCCTAAATCACTACCCCAGCACGATCCCCTACACTACCCAAACCCTGCTGCACTACCCTAAACCCTAAAACACTCCCCCAGCACGACTTCCTACACTACCCAAACACCACTGCACTACCCTAAACCCTAAATCTACCCCCAGCATGACCCCCTACACTACCCAAACACCACTGCACTACCCTAAACCCTAAAACACTACCCCCGCACAACCTCCTACACTACCCAAAGACCACTGCACTACCCTAAACCCTAAAACACGACCCCCTACACTACACAAACACCACTGCAGTACCCTAAACCCTAAAACACTACCCCCAGCACGACCCCCTTCACTGCACAAATACCACTGCACTAACCTAAACCCTAAAACACTACCCCCTACACTTCAAAAACACCGCTGCACTACCCTAAACCCTAAATCACTACCCCCAGAATGCCCCCTACACTACCCAAACACAACTGCACTACCCTAAACCCTAAAACACTATCCCAAGCAGTACCCCCTACACTACCCAAACACCACCGCACTACCCTAAACCCTAAAACACTACCCCAGCACGATTTCCTACACTACCCAAACCCAGCTGCACTACCCTAAATCCTAAAACACTCCCCCATCACGACTCCCTACACTACCCAAACACCACTGCAATACCCTAAACCCAAAAACTACCCCCAGCACGACCCCCTACACTACCCAAACACCACTGCACTACCCTAAACCCTAAATCTACCCCATCATGACCCCCTACACTACCCAAACACCACTGCACTACCCTAAACCCTAAAACAAAACCCCCGCATGACCCCCTATAGTACCCAAACACAAGTGCACTACCGTAAACCCTAAAACGCTGCCCCCAGCAGGACCCCCTACACTACCCAAACACCACTACACTACCCTAAACCCTAAAACACAACCCCAGCATGACCCCCAACACTACACAAACAATACTGCACTGCCCTAAACCCTAAAACACCACCACCAGCACGACCCCCTACACAACAAAAACATCACTGCACTGCCCTAAACACTACAACACTACCCCAGCAGGACCCCCTACGCTGCCCAAACACCACTGCACTGCCCTAAACAATAAAACATATCCCCCGGCACGACCCCTACACTACACAAACACCACTGCACTAGCCTAAACCCTAAAACACCACACCCAGACTGACACCCTATACTACCCATACACCACTGCACTACCCTACACCCTAAAACACTACCCCCGCACGACCCCCTACACTACCCAAAGACCACTGCACTACCCTAAACCCTAAAACACGACCCCCTACACTACACAAACACCGCTGCAGTACCCTAAACCCTAAAACACTAACCCCAGCATGACCCCTTCACTACACAAATACCACTGCACTACCCTAAACCATAAAACACTACCCCTACACTTCACAAACACAAGTGCACTACCGTAAACCCTAAAACACTTCCCCCAGCAGGACCCCCTACACTACCTAAACACCCCTACACTACGCTAAACCCTAAAACACTACCCCAGCATGACCCCCAACACTACACAAACACCACTGCACTTCCCTAAACCCTAAAACACCACCCCAGCACGACCCCCTACACTACACAAACATCACTGCACTGACCTAAACCCTACAACACTACCCCAGCAGGACCCCCTACGCTGCCCGAACACCACTGCACTGCCCTAAACCCTAAAACACCACCTCCACACGACCCCCTACACTGCACGAACACCACTGCACTGCCCTTAACACTAAAACACCACCCCCGGCATGACCCCCTACATACACAAACATCACTGCAATAGCCTAAACCCTAAAACACCACACCCAGACCGACCCCTACACTACCCAAACACCACTGCACTACCCTAAACCCTAAAACACTAACCCGCACGACCCCCTACACTACCAAAAGACCACTGCACTACCCTAAACCCTAAAACACGACCCCGACACTACACAAACACAGCTGCAGTACCCTAAACCCTAAAACACTACCCCCAGCACGACCCCCTTCACTACACAAATACCACTGCACTACCCTAAACCGTAAAACACTACCCCCTACACTTCACAAACACCACTGCACTACCCTACACCCTAAAACACTACCCCCAGCACAACCCCCTACACTACCCAAACACCGCTGCACTACCCTAATCCCTAAAACACTACCCCAAGCACAACCCCCTACACTACCCAAACACCACCACACTACCCTAAACCCTAAATCACTGCCCCAGGCAGTACCCCCTATGCTACCCAAACACCATTGCGCTACCATAAACCCTAAAACACTACACTCAGCAGTACCCCCTACACTACCCATACACCACTGCACTCCCCTGAACCCTAAACCACTACCCCCAGCACAATCCCCTACACTACCCAAACCCTGGTGCACTACCCTAAACCTTAAAACACTCCCCAGCACGACTCCCTACACTAGCCAAACACCACTGCACTACCCTAAACCCTACATCTACCCCCAGCACGACCCCTACACTACCCAAACACCACTGCACTACCCTAAACCCTAAATCTACCCCCAGCACGACTCCATACAATACCCAAACACCACTGCACTACCCTAAACCCTAAATCTACCCCCAGCACGACCCCTACACTACCCAAACACCACTGCACTACCCTAAACCCTAAATCAACCCCATCACGACCCACTACACTACCCAAACACCACTGCACTACCCTAAACCCTAAATCTACCACCAGCACGACCCCCTACACAACCCAAACACCATTGCAATACCCTAAACCCTAAATCTACCCCATCACGACCCGCTACAATACCCAAACACCACTGCACTACCCTAAACAATAAATCTACCCCCAGCACGACCCCCTACACTACCCACACAATACTGCACTACCCTAAACCCTAAATCTACCCCATCACGACCCCCTACATGACCTAAACACCACTGCACTACCCTAAACCCTAAATCACTACCCCAGCACGATCCCCTACACTACCCAAACCCTGCTGCACTACCCTAAACCCTAAAACACTCCCCCAGCACGACTTCCTACACTACCCAAACACCACTGCACTACCCTAAACCCTAAATCTACCCCCAGCATGACCCCCTACACTACCCAAACACCACTGCACTACCCTAAACCCTAAAACACTACCCCCGCACAACCTCCTACACTACCCAAAGACCACTGCACTACCCTAAACCCTAAAACACGACCCCCTACACTACACAAACACCACTGCAGTACCCTAAACCCTAAAACACTACCCCCAGCACGACCCCCTTCACTGCACAAATACCACTGCACTAACCTAAACCCTAAAACACTACCCCCTACACTTCAAAAACACCGCTGCACTACCCTAAACCCTAAATCACTACCCCCAGAATGCCCCCTACACTACCCAAACACAACTGCACTACCCTAAACCCTAAAACACTATCCCAAGCAGTACCCCCTACACTACCCAAACACCACCGCACTACCCTAAACCCTAAAACACTACCCCAGCACGATTTCCTACACTACCCAAACCCAGCTGCACTACCCTAAATCCTAAAACACTCCCCCATCACGACTCCCTACACTACCCAAACACCACTGCAATACCCTAAACCCAAAATCTACCCCCAGCACGACCCCCTACACTACCCAAACACCACTGCACTACCCTAAACCCTAAATCTACCCCATCATGACCCCCTACACTACCCAAACACCACTGCACTACCCTAAACCCTAAAACAAAACCCCCGCATGACCCCCTATAGTACCCAAACACAAGTGCACTACCGTAAACCCTAAAACGCTGCCCCCAGCAGGACCCCCTACACTACCCAAGCACCACTACACTACCCTAAACCCTAAAACACAACCCCAGCATGACCCCCAACACTACACAAACAATACTGCACTGCCCTAAACCCTAAAACACCACCCCAGCACGACCCCCTACACAACACAAACATCACTGCACTGCCCTAAACACTACAACACTACCCCAGCAGGACCCCCTACGCTGCCCAAACACCACTGCACTGCCCTAAACAATAAAACATATCCCCCGGCACGACCCCTACACTACACAAACACCACTGCACTAGCCTAAACCCTAAAACACCACACCCAGACTGACCCCCTATACTACCCATACACCACTGCACTACCCTACACCCTAAAACACTACCCCCGCACGACCCCCTACACTACCCAAAGACCACTGCACTACCCTAAACCCTAAAACACGACCCCCTACACTACACAAACACCGCTGCAGTACCCTAAACCCTAAAACACTAACCCCAGCATGACCCCTTCACTACACAAATACCACTGCACTACCCTAAACCATAAAACACTACCCCCTACACTTCACAAACACAAGTGCACTACCGTAAACCCTAAAACACTTCCCCCAGCAGGACCCCCTACACTACCTAAACACCCCTACACTACGCTAAACCCTAAAACACTACCCCAGCATGACCCCCAACACTACACAAACACCACTGCACTTCCCTAAACCCTAAAACACCACCCCAGCACGACCCCCTACACTACACAAACATCACTGCACTGACCTAAACCCTACAACACTACCCCAGCAGGACCCCCTACGCTGCCCGAACACCACTGCACTGCCCTAAACCCTAAAACACCACCTCCACACGACCCCCTACACTGCACGAACACCACTGCACTGCCCTAAACACTAAAACACCACCCCCGGCATGACCCCCTACATACACAAACATCACTGCAATAGCCTAAACCCTAAAACACCACACCCAGACCGACCCCTACACTACCCAAACACCACTGCACTACCCTAAACCCTAAAACACTACCCCCGCACGACCCCCTACACTACCAAAAGACCACTGCACTACCCGAAACCCTAAAACACGACCCCGACACTACACAAACACAGCTGCAGTACCCTAAACCACTACCCCCAGCACGACCTCCTTCACTACACAAATACCACTGCACTACCCTAAACCGTAAAACACTACCCCCTACACTTCACAAACACCACTGCACTACCCTACACCCTAAAACACTACCCCCAGCACAACCCCCTACACTACCCAAACACCGCTGCACTACCCTAATCCCTAAAACACTACCCCAAGCACAACCCCCTACACTACCCAAACACCACCACACTACCCTAAACCCTAAATCACTGCCCCAGGCAGTACCCCCTATACTACCCAAACACCATTGCGCTACCATAAACCCTAAAACACTACCCTCAGCAGTACCCCCTACACTACCCATACACCACTGCACTCCCCTGAACCCTAAACCACTACCCCCAGCACAATCCCCTACACTACCCAAACCCTGGTGCACTACCCTAAACCTTAAAACACTCCCCAGCACGACTCCCTACACTAGCCAAACACCACTGCACTACCCTAAACCCTACATCTACCCCAGCACGACCCCTACACTACCCAAACACCACTGCACTACCCTAAACCCTAAATCTACCCCCAGCACGACCCCCTACACTACCCAAACACCACTACACTACCCTAAACCCTAAATCAACGTCTTCACGACCCACTACACTACCCAAACACCACTGCACTACCCTAAACCCTAAATCTACCCCCAGCACGACCCCCTACACTACCCAAACACCACTGCACTACCCAAACCCTAAATCTACCCCATCACGACCCGCTACACTACCCAAACACCACTGCACTACCCTAAACCCTAAATCTACCCCATCACGACCCCCTACACTACACAAACACCACTGCACTGCCCTAAACCCTAAAACACCACCCCAGCACGAGCCTCTACACTACACAAACATCACTGCACTTCCCTAAACACTACAACACTACCCCAGCAGGACCCCCTACGCTGCCCATACACCACTGCAGTACCCTAAACCCTAAAACACTACCCCCAGCACGACCCTCTTCACTGCACAAATACCACTGCACTAACCTAAACCCTAAAACACTACCCCCTACACTTCAAAAACACCGCTGCACTACCCTAAACCCTAAATCACTACCCCCAGAATGCCCCCTACACTACCCAAACACAACTGCACTACCCTAAACCCTAAAACACTATCCCAAGCAGTACCCCCTACACTACCCAAACACCACCGCACTACCCTAAACCCTAAAACACTACCCCAGCACGATTTCCTACACTACCCAAACCCAGCTGCACTACCCTAAATCCTAAAACACTCCCCCATCACGACTCCCTACACTACCCAAACACCACTGCAATACCCTAAACCTAAAATCTACCCCCAGCACGACCCCCTACACTACCCAAACACCACTGCACTACCCTAAACCCTAAATCTACCCCATCATGACCCCCTACACTACCCAAACACCACTGCACTACCCTAAACCCTAAAACAAAACCCCCGCATGACCCCCTATAGTACCCAAACTCAAGTGCACTACCGTAAACCCTAAAACGCTGCCCCCAGCAGGACCCCCTACACTACCCAAACACCACTACACTACCCTAAACCCTAAAACACAACCCCAGCATGACCCCCAACACTACACAAACAATACTGCACTGCCCTAAACCCTAAAACACTACCCCCAGCACGACCCCCCTACACAACACAAACATCACTGCACTGCCCTAAACACTACAACACTACCCCAGCAGGACCCCCTACGCTGCCCAAACACCACTGCACTGCCCTAAACAATAAAACATATCCCCGGGCACGACCCCTACACTACACAAACACCACTGCACTAGCCTAAACCCTAAAACACCACACCCAGACTGACCCCCTATACTACCCATACACCACTGCACTACCCTACACCCTAAAACACTACCCCCGCACGACCCCCTACACTACCCAAAGACCACTGCACTACCCTAAACCCTAAAACACGACCCCCTACATTACACAAACACCGCTGCAGTACCCTACACCCTAAAACACTAACCCCAGCATGACCCCTTCACTACACAAATACCACTGCACTACCCTAAACCATAAAACACTACCCCCCTACACTTCACAAACACAAGTGCACTACCGTAAACCCTAAAACACTTCCCCCAGCAGGACCACCTACACTACCTAAACACCCCTACCCTACGCTAAACCCTAAAACACTACCCCAGCATGACCCCCAACACTACACAAACACCACTGCACTTCCCTAAACCCTAAAACACCACCCCAGCACGACCCCCTACACTACACAAACATCACTGCACTGACGTAAACCCTACAACACTACCCCAGCAGGACCCCCTACACTGCACGAACACCACTGCACTGCCCTAAACACTAAAACACCACCCCCGGCATGACCCCCTACATACACAAACATCACTGCACTAGCCTAAACCCTAAAACACCACACCCAGACCGACCCCTACACTACCCAAACACCACTGCACTACCCTAAACCCTAAAACACTACCCCCGCACGACCCCCTACACTACCCAAAGACCACTGCACTACCCTAAACCCTAAAACACGACCCAGACACTACACAAACACAGCTGCAGTACCCTAAACCCTAAAACACTACCCCCAGCACGACCCCCTACACTGCCCGAACACCATTGCTCTACCCTAAACCCTGAAATAACACCCTCAGCACGACCCCCTACACTGCCGGAATGCCACTGCACTGCCCTAAACCCTGAAACACTAGCCCCAGCACGACCCCCTACACTGCCCAAACACCACTGCACTGCCCTAAACCCTAAAGCAGTACCCCAGCATGACCCCCTACACTGCACGAACACCACTGCACTACCCTGAAACACTAGCCCAGCATGACCCCCTACACTGCCCGAACACCACTGCACTGCCCTAAACCCTGAAACACTAACCTCAGGACGACCCCTTACACTGCCCGAATGCCACTGCACTACCCTAAACCCTGAAACACTAGCCCCAGCACGACCCCCTACAGTGCCCGAACACCACTGCTCTACCCTAAACCCTGAAACAACACCCTCAGCATGACCCCCTACACTGCCCGAACACCACTGCACTGCCCTAAACCCTGTAACACCGCCCCAAGAACGACCCCTACACTGCCCGAACATCACTGCACTTCCCTAATCCCTAAAACACTACCCCAGCATGACCCCCTACACTGCACGAACACCACTGCACTGCCAGAAACCCTTAAACACTACCCCAGCATGACCACCTACACTGCCCGAACACCACTGCACTGCCCTAAACCCTGAAACAATAACCCCAGCAAGAACCCCTACGCTGCCTGAACACCACTGCACTGCCCTAAACCCTGAAACACCACCCCCAGCACGACCGCCTATACTGCCCGAACACCACTGCACTGCCCTAAACCCTGAAACACCACCACCAGCACAACCCCCTACACTGCCCGAACACCACTGCACTGCCCTAAACCCTGAAACACCACCCCCAGCACCACCCCCTACACTGCCTGAACACCACTGCACTGCCCTAAACCCTGAAACACCATCCCAGAACAACCTCCTACACTGCCCAAACACCACTGCACTGCCCTAAACCCTAAAACACTACCCCCAGCAGTACACCGTACACTACCCACACACCACTGTACACCCCTAAACCCTAAACCACTACCCCCAGCACGATCCCTTACACAACCCAAACGCAGCTGCACTACCCTAAACCCTAAAACACTCCCCCAGCATGACTCCCTAAACTACCCAAACACCACTGCACTACCCTAAAGCCTAAATCAACCCCCAGCACGACCCCCTCCACTACCCAAACATCACTGCACTGCCCTAAACACTAAATCTACCCTATCATGACCCCCTACACTACCCAAGCACCACTGCACTACCCTAAACCCTAAAACACTACCCCCAGCACGATCCCCTACACTACCCAGACCCTGCTGCACTACCCTAAACCCTAAATCTACCCCATCTCAACCTGCTATACTACCCAAACACCACTGCACTACTCTAACTCCTAAATCTACCCTCATCATGACCCCCTGCACTACCCAAACACCACTGCACTACCCTAAACCCTAAACCACTACCCCCAGCACGACCCCTACACTACACCAACACCACTGCACTACCCTAAAACCTAAAACACTACCCCCGCATGACCCCCTACAGTACCCAAACACCAGTGCACTACCGTAAACCCTAAAACACTACCCCCAGCACGACCCCCTACGCTGCCCGAACACCACTGCACTGCCCTAAACCATGAAACACCACCGCAGCACGACCCCCTACACTACACAAACACCGCTGCAGCACCCTAAACCCTAAAACAATACCCCCAGCACGACCCCCTTCACTACACAAATACCAATGCACTACACTAAACCCTGAACACTACCTCCTACACTTCACAAACACCACTGCACTACCCTAAACCCTAAAACACTACCCCCAGCATGACCCCTACACTACCCAAACACCACTGCACTGCCCTAAACCCTAAAACACCACCCCCAGCATGACCCCCTACACTACACAAACATCACTGCACTGCCCTAAAGCCTACAACACTACACCAGCATGACCCCCTACGCTGCCCGAACACCACTGCACTGCCCTAAACCCTGAAACACCACCCCAGCACGACCCCCTACACTGCCCGAACACCACTGCACTGCCCTAAACCCTGAAACACCACCCCAGCACGACCCCCTACACTACACAAACACCGCTGCAGTACCCTAAACCCTAAAACACTACCCCCAGCACGACCCCCTTCACTACACAAATACCAATGCACTACCCTAAACCCTAAACACTACCCCCTACACTTCACAAACACCACTGCATGACCCTAAACCCTAAAACACTACCCTCAGCATGACCCCTACACTACCCAAACACCACTGCACTACCCTAAACCCTTAAACACTACCCCAAGCAGTACCCCCTACACTACCCAAACACCAGCGCACTACCCTAAACCGTAAAACACTACCCCCAGTAGTACCCCCTATACTATCCAAACACCATTGCACTACCCTAAACCCTAAAACACTATCCCCAGCAGTACCCCCTACACTACCCATACACCACTGCACTCCCCTGAACCCTAAACCACTACCCCCAGCACGATCCCCTACACTATCCAAACCCTGCTACTCTACCCTAAACCCTAAAAAAACTCCCCCAGCACGACTCCATACAATACCCAAACACCACTGCACTACCCTAAACCCTAAATCTACCCCCAGCATGACCCCTACACTACCCAAACACCATTGCAATACCCTAAACCCTAAATCTACCCCATCACGACCCGCTACAATACCCAAACACCACTGCACTACCCTAAACAATAAATCTACCCCCAGCACGACCCCCTACACTACCCACACAATACTGCACTACCCTAAACCCTAAATCTACCCCATCACGACCCCCTACATGACCTAAACACCACTGCACTACCCTAAACCCTAAATCACTACCCCAGCACGATCCCCTACACTACCCAAACCCTGCTGCACTACCCTAAACCCTAAAACACTCCCCCAGCACGACTTCCTACACTACCCAAACACCACTGCACTACCCTAAACTCTAAATCTACCCCCAGCATGACTCCCTACACTACCCAAACACCACTGCACTACCCTAAACCCTAAAACACTACCCCCGCACAACCTCCTACACTACCCAAAGACCACTGCACTACCCTAAACCCTAAAACACGACCCCCTACACTACACAAACACCACTGCAGTACCCTAAACCCTAAAACACTACCCCCAGCACGACCCCCTTCACTGCACAAATATCACTGCACTAACCTAAACCCTAAAACACTACCCCCTACACTTCAAAAACACCGCTGCACTACCCTAAACCCTAAATCACTACCCCCAGAATGCCCCCTACACTACCCAAACACAATTGCACTACCCTAAACCCTAAAACACTATCCCAAGCAGTACCCCCTACACTACCCAAACACCACCGCACTACCCTAAACCCTAAAACACTACCCCAGCACGATTTCCTACACTACCCAAACCCAGCTGCACTACCCTAAATCCTAAAACACTCCCCCATCACGACTCCCTACACTACCCAAACACCACTGCAATACCCTAAACCCAAAATCTACCCCCAGCACGACCCCCTACACTACCCAAACACCACTGCACTACCCTAAACCCTAAATCTACCCCATCATGACCCCCTACACTACCCAAACACCACTGCACTACCCTAAACCCTAAAACAAAACCCCCGCATGACCCCCTATAGTACCCAAACACAAGTGCACTACCGTAAACCCTAAAACGCTGCCCCCAGCAGGACCCCCTACACTACCCAAACACCACTACACTACCCTAAACCCTAAAACACAACCCCAGCATGACCCCCAACAATACACAAACAATACTGCACTGCCCTAAACCCTAAAACACCACCCCCAGCACGACCCCCTACACAACACAAACATCACTGCACTGCCCTAAACACTACAACACTACCCCAGCAGGACCCCCTACGCTGCCCAAACACCACTGCACTGCCCTAAACAATAAAACATATCCCCCGGCACGACCCCTACACTACACAAACACCACTGCACTAGCCTAAACCCTAAAACACCACACCCAGACTGACCCCCTATACTACCCATACACCACTGCACTACCCTACACCCTAAAACACTACCCCTGGACGACCCCCTACACTACCCAAAGACCACTGCACTACCCTAAACCCTAAAACACGACCCCCTACACTACACAAACACCGCTGCAGTACCCTAAACCCTAAAACACTAACCCCAGCATGACCCCTTCACTACACAAATACCACTGCACTACCCTAAACCATAAAACACTACCCCCTACACTTCACAAACACAAGTGCACTACCGTAAACCCTAAAACACTTCCCCCAGCAGGACCCCCTACACTACCTAAACACCCCTACACTACGCTAAACCCTAAAACACTACCCCAGCATGACCCCCAACACTACACAAACACCACTGCACTTCCCTAAACCCTAAAACACCACCCCAGCACGACCCCCTACACTACACAAACATCACTGCACTGACCTAAACCCTACAACACTACCCCAGCAGGACCCCCTACGCTGCCCGAACACCACTGCACTGCCCTAAACCCTAAAACACGACCTCCACACGACCCCCTACAATGCACGAACACCACTGCACTGCCCTAAACACTAAAACACCACCCCCGGCATGACCCCCTACATACACAAACATCACTGCACTAGCCTAAACCCTAAAACACCACACCCAGACCGACCCCTACACTACCCAAACACCACTGCACTACCCTAAACCCTAAAACACTACCCCCGCACGACCCCCTACACTACTCAAAGACCACTGCACTACCCTAAACCCTAAAACACGACCCCGACACTACACAAACACAGCTGCAGTACCCTACACCCTAAAACACTACCCCCAGCACAACCCCCTACACTACCCAAACACCGCTGCACTACCCTAATCCCTAAAACACTACCCCAAGCACAACCCCCTACACTACCCAAACACCACCACACTACCCTAAACCCTAAATCACTGCCCCAGGCAGTACCCCCTATACTACCCAAACACCATTGCGCTACCATAAACCCTAAAACACTACCCTCAGCAGTACCCCCTACACTACCCATACACCACTGCACTCCCCTGAACCCTAAACCACTACCCCCAGCACAATCCCCTACACTACCCAAACCCTGGTGCACTACCCTAAACCTTAAAACACTCCCCAGCACGACTCCTTACACTAGCCAAACACCACTGCACTACCCTAAACCCTACATCTACCCCCAGCACGACCCCTACACTACCCAAACACCACTGCACTACCCTAAACCCTAAATCTACCCCCAGCACGACTCCATACAATACCCAAACACCACTGCACTACCCTAAACCCTAAATCTACCCCCAGCACGACCCCTACACTACCCAAACACCACTGCACTACCCTAAACCCTAAATCAACCCCATCACGACCCACTACACTACCCAAACACCACTGCACTACCCTAAACCCTAAATCTACCACCAGCACGACCCCCTACACAACCCAAACACCATTGCAATACCCTAAACCCTAAATCTACCCCATCACGACCCGCTACAATACCCAAACACCACTGCACTACCCTAAACAATAAATCTACCCCCAGCACGACCCCCTACACTACCCACACAATACTGCACTACCCTAAACCCTAAATCTACCCCATCACGACCCCCTACATGACCTAAACACCACTGCACTACCCTAAACCCTAAATCACTACCCCAGCACGATCCCCTACACTACCCAAACCCTGCTGCACTACCCTAAACCCTAAAACACTCCCCCAGCACGACTTCCTACACTACCCAAACACCACTGCACTACCCTAAACCCTAAATCTACCCCATCATGACCCCCTACACTACCCAAACACCACTGCACTACCCTAAACCCTAAAACAAAACCCCCGCATGACCCCCTATAGTACCCAAACACAAGTGCACTACCGTAAACCCTAAAACGCTGCCCCCAGCAGGACCCCCTACACTACCCAAACACCACTACACTACCCTAAACCCTAAAACACAACCCCAGCATGACCCCCAACACTACACAAACAATACTGCACTGCCCTAAACCCTAAAACACCACCCCCAGCACGACCCCCTACACAACACAAACATCACTGCACTGCCCTAAACACTACAACACTACCCCAGCAGGACCCCCTACGCTGCCCAAACACCACTGCACTGCCCTAAACAATAAAACATATCCCCCGGCACGACCCCTACACTACACAAACACCACTGCACTAGCCTAAACCCTAAAACACCACACCCAGACTGACCCCCTATACTACCCATACACCACTGCACTACCCTACACCCTAAAACACTACCCCTGGACGACCCCCTACACTACCCAAAGACCACTGCACTACCCTAAACCCTAAAACACGACCCCCTACACTACACAAACACCGCTGCAGTACCCTAAACCCTAAAACACTAACCCCAGCATGACCCCTTCACTACACAAATACCACTGCACTACCCTAAACCATAAAACACTACCCCCTACACTTCACAAACACAAGTGCACTACCGTAAACCCTAAAACACTTCCCCCAGCAGGACCCCCTACACTACCTAAACACCCCTACACTACGCTAAACCCTAAAACACTACCCCAGCATGACCCCCAACACTACACAAACACCACTGCACTTCCCTAAACCCTAAAACACCACCCCAGCACGACCCCCTACACTACACAAACATCACTGCACTGACCTAAACCCTACAACACTACCCCAGCAGGACCCCCTACGCTGCCCGAACACCACTGCACTGCCCTAAACCCTAAAACACGACCTCCACACGACCCCCTACAATGCACGAACACCACTGCACTGCCCTAAACACTAAAACACCACCCCCGGCATGACCCCCTACATACACAAACATCACTGCACTAGCCTAAACCCTAAAACACCACACCCAGACCGACCCCTACACTACCCAAACACCACTGCACTACCCTAAACCCTAAAACACTACCCCCGCACGACCCCCTACACTACTCAAAGACCACTGCACTACCCTAAACCCTAAAACACGACCCCGACACTACACAAACACAGCTGCAGTACCCTACACCCTAAAACACTACCCCCAGCACAACCCCCTACACTACCCAAACACCGCTGCACTACCCTAATCCCTAAAACACTACCCCAAGCACAACCCCCTACACTACCCAAACACCACCACACTACCCTAAACCCTAAATCACTGCCCCAGGCAGTACCCCCTATACTACCCAAACACCATTGCGCTACCATAAACCCTAAAACACTACCCTCAGCAGTACCCCCTACACTACCCATACACCACTGCACTCCCCTGAACCCTAAACCACTACCCCCAGCACAATCCCCTACACTACCCAAACCCTGGTGCACTACCCTAAACCTTAAAACACTCCCCAGCACGACTCCCTACACTAGCCAAACACCACTGCACTACCCTAAACCCTACATCTACCCCCAGCACGACCCCTACACTACCCAAACACCACTGCACTACCCTAAACCCTAAATCTACCCCCAGCACGACTCCATACAATACCCAAACACCACTGCACTACCCTAAACCCTAAATCTACCCCCAGCACGACCCCTACACTACCCAAACACCACTGCACTACCCTAAACCCTAAATCAACCCCATCACGACCCACTACACTACCCAAACACCACTGCACTACCCTAAACCCTAAATCTACCACCAGCACGACCCCCTACACAACCCAAACACCATTGCAATACCCTAAACCCTAAATCTACCCCATCACGACCCGCTACAATACCCAAGCACCACTGCACTACCCTAAACAATAAATCTACCCCCAGCACGACCCCCCTACACTACCCACACAATACTGCACTACCCTAAACCCTAAATCTACCCCATCACGACCCCCTACATGACCTAAACACCACTGCACTACCCTAAACCCTAAATCACTACCCCAGCACGATCCCCTACACTACCCAAACCCTGCTGCACTACCCTAAACCCTAAAACACTCCCCCAGCACGACTTCCTACACTACCCAAACACCACTGCACTACCCTAAACCCTAAATCTACCCCCAGCATGACCCCCTACACTACCCAAACACCACTGCACTAACCTAAACCCTAAAACACTACCCCCGCACAACCTCCTACACTACCCAAAGACCACTGCACTACCCTAAACCCTAAAACACGACCCCCTACACTACACAAACACCACTGCAGTACCCTAAACCCTAAAACACTACCCCCAGCACGACCCCCTTCACTGCACAAATACCACTGCACTAACCTAAACCCTAAAACACTACCCCCTACACTTCAAAAACACCGCTGCACTACCCTAAACCCTAAATCACTACCCCCAGAATGCCCCCTACACTACCCAAACACAACTGCACTACCCTAAACCCTAAAACACTATCCCAAGCAGTACCCCCTACACTACCCAAACACCACCGCACTACCCTAAACCCTAAAACACTACCCCAGCACGATTTCCTACACTACCCAAACCCAGCTGCACTACCCTAAATCCTAAAACACTCCCCCATCATGACTCCCTACACTACCCAAACACCACTGCAATACCCTAAACCCAAAAACTACCCCCAGCACGACCCCCTACACTACCCAAACACCACTGCACTACCCTAAACCCTAAATCTACCCCATCATGACCCCCTACACTACCCAAACACCACTGCACTACCCTAAACCCTAAAACAAAACCCCCGCATGACCCCCTATAGTACCCAAACACAAGTGCACTACCGTAAACCCTAAAACGCTGCCCCCAGCAGGACCCCCTACACTACCCAAACACCAGTACACTACCCTAAACCCTAAAACACAACCCCAGCATGACCCCCAACACTACACAAACAATACTGCACTGCCCTAAACCCTAAAACACCACCACCAGCACGACCCCCTACACAACAAAAACATCACTGCACTGCCCTAAACACTACAACACTACCCCAGCAGGACCCCCTACGCTGCCCAAACACCACTGCACTGCCCTAAACAATAAAACATATCCCCCGGCACGACCCCTACACTACACAAACACCACTGCACTAGCCTAAACCCTAAAACACCACACCCAGACTGACCCCCTATACTACCCATACACCACTGCACTACCCTACACCCTAAAACACTACCCCCGCACGACCCCCTACACTACCCAAAGACCACTGCACTACCCTAAACCCTAAAACACGACCCCCTACACTACACAAACACCGCTGCAGTACCCTAAACCCTAAAACACTAACCCCAGCATGACCCCTTCACTACACAAATACCACTGCACTACCCTAAACCATAAAACACTACCCCTACACTTCACAAACACAAGTGCACTACCGTAAACCCTAAAACACTTCCCCCAGCAGGACCCCCTACTCTACCTAAACACCCCTACACTACGCTAAACCCTAAAACACTACCCCAGCATGACCCCCAACACTACACAAACACCACTGCACTTCCCTAAACCCTAAAACACCACACCCAGACCGACCCCTAAACTACCCAAACACCACTGCACTACCCTAAACCCTAAAACACTACCCCCGCACGACCCCCTACACTACCAAAAGACCACTGCACTACCCTAAACCCTAAAACACGACCCCGACACTACACAAACACAGCTGCAGTACCCTAAACCCTAAAACACTACCCCCAGCACGACCCCCTTCACTACACAAATACCACTGCACTACCCTAAACCGTAAAACACTACCCCCTACACTTCACAAACACCACTGCACTACCCTACACCCTAAAACACTACCCCCAGCACAACCCCCTACACTACCCAAACACCGCTGCACTACCCTAATCCCTAAAACACTACCCCAAGCACAACCCCCTACACTACCCAAACACCACCACACTACCCTAAACCCTAAATCACTGCCCCAGGCAGTACCCCCTATACTACCCAAACACCATTGCGCTACCATAAACCCTAAAACACTACCCTCAGCAGTACCCCCTACACTACCCATACACCACTGCACTCCCCTGAACCCTAAACCACTACCCCCAGCACAATCCCCTACACTACCCAAACCCTGGTGCACTACCCTAAACCTTAAAACACTCCCCAGCACGACTCCCTACACTAGCCAAACACCACTGCACTACCCTAAACCCTACATCTACCCCCAGCACGACCCCTACACTAGCCAAACACCACTGCACTACCCTAAACCCTAAATCTACCCCCAGCACGACTCCATACAATACCCAAACACCACTGCACTACCCTAAACCCTAAATCTACCCCCAGCACGACCCCTACACTACCCAAACACCACTGCACTACCCTAAACCCTAAATCAACCCCATCACGACCCACTACACTACCCAAACACCACTGCACTACCCTAAACCCTAAATCTACCACCAGCACGACCCCCTACACAACCCAAACACCATTGCAATACCCTAAACCCTAAATCTACCCCATCACGACCCGCTACAATACCCAAACACCACTGCACTACCCTAAACAATAAATCTACCCCCAGCACGACCCCCTACACTACCCACACAATACTGCACTACCCTAAACCCTAAAACTACCCCATCACGACCCCCTACATGACCTAAACACCACTGCACTACCCTAAACCCTAAATCACTACCCCAGCACGATCCCCTACACTACCCAAACCCTGCTGCACTACCCTAAACCCTAAAACACTCCCCCAGCACGACTTCCTACACTACCCAAACACCACTGCACTACCCTAAACCCTAAATCTACCCCCAGCATGACCCCCTACACTACCCAAACACCACTGCACTAACCTAAACCCTAAAACACTACCCCCGCACAACCTCCTACACTACCCAAAGACCACTGCACTACCCTAAACCCTAAAACACGACCCCCTACACTACACAAACACCACTGCAGTACCCTAAACCCTAAAACACTACCCCCAGCACGACCCCCTTCACTGCACAAATACCACTGCACTAACCTAAACCCTAAAACACTACCCCCTACACTTCAAAAACACCGCTGCACTACCCTAAACCCTAAATCACTACCCCCAGAATGCCCCCTACACTACCCAAACACAACTGCACTACCCTAAACCCTAAAACACTATCCCAAGCAGTACCCCCTACACTACCCAAACACCACCGCACTACCCTAAACCCTAAAACACTACCCCAGCACGATTTCCTACACTACCCAAACCCAGCTGCACTACCCTAAATCCTAAAACACTCCCCCATCATGACTCCCTACACTACCCAAACACCACTGCAATACCCTAAACCCAAAAACTACCCCCAGCACGACCCCCTACACTACCCAAACACCACTGCACTACCCTAAACCCTAAATCTACCCCATCATGACCCCCTACACTACCCAAACACCACTGCACTACCCTAAACCCTAAAACAAAACCCCCGCATGACCCCCTATAGTACCCAAACACAAGTGCACTACCGTAAACCCTAAAACGCTGCCCCCAGCAGGACCCCCTACACTACCCAAACACCAGTACACTACCCTAAACCCTAAAACACAACCCCAGCATGACCCCCAACACTACACAAACAATACTGCACTGCCCTAAACCCTAAAACACCACCACCAGCACGACCCCCTACACAACAAAAACATCACTGCACTGCCCTAAACACTACAACACTACCCCAGCAGGACCCCCTACGCTGCCCAAACACCACTGCACTGCCCTAAACAATAAAACATATCCCCCGGCACGACCCCTACACTACACAAACACCACTGCACTAGCCTAAACCCTAAAACACCACACCCAGACTGACCCCCTATACTACCCATACACCACTGCACTACCCTACACCCTAAAACACTACCCCCGCACGACCCCCTACACTACCCAAAGACCACTGCACTACCCTAAACCCTAAAACACGACCCCCTACACTACACAAACACCGCTGCAGTACCCTAAACCCTAAAACACTAACCCCAGCATGACCCCTTCACTACACAAATACCACTGCACTACCCTAAACCATAAAACACTACCCCTACACTTCACAAACACAAGTGCACTACCGTAAACCCTAAAACACTTCCCCCAGCAGGACCCCCTACTCTACCTAAACACCCCTACACTACGCTAAACCCTAAAACACTACCCCAGCATGACCCCCAACACTACACAAACACCACTGCACTTCCCTAAACCCTAAAACACCACACCCAGACCGACCCCTAAACTACCCAAACACCACTGCACTACCCTAAACCCTAAAACACTACCCCCGCACGACCCCCTACACTACCAAAAGACCACTGCACTACCCTAAACCCTAAAACACGACCCCGACACTACACAAACACAGCTGCAGTACCCTAAACCCTAAAACACTACCCCCAGCACGACCCCCTTCACTACACAAATACCACTGCACTACCCTAAACCGTAAAACACTACCCCCTACACTTCACAAACACCACTGCACTACCCTACACCCTAAAACACTACCCCCAGCACAACCCCCTACACTACCCAAACACCGCTGCACTACCCTAATCCCTAAAACACTACCCCAAGCACAACCCCCTACACTACCCAAACACCACCACACTACCCTAAACCCTAAATCACTGCCCCAGGCAGTACCCCCTATACTACCCAAACACCATTGCGCTACCATAAACCCTAAAACACTACCCTCAGCAGTACCCCCTACACTACCCATACACCACTGCACTCCCCTGAACCCTAAACCACTACCCCCAGCACAATCCCCTACACTACCCAAACCCTGGTGCACTACCCTAAACCTTAAAACACTCCCCAGCACGACTCCCTACACTAGCCAAACACCACTGCACTACCCTAAACCCTACATCTACCCCCAGCACGACCCCTACACTAGCCAAACACCACTGCACTACCCTAAACCCTAAATCTACCCCCAGCACGACTCCATACAATACCCAAACACCACTGCACTACCCTAAACCCTAAATCTACCCCCAGCACGACCCCTACACTACCCAAACACCACTGCACTACCCTAAACCCTAAATCAACCCCATCACGACCCACTACACTACCCAAACACCACTGCACTACCCTAAACCCTAAATCTACCACCAGCACGACCCCCTACACAACCCAAACACCATTGCAATACCCTAAACCCTAAATCTACCCCATCACGACCCGCTACAATACCCAAACACCACTGCACTACCCTAAACAATAAATCTACCCCCAGCACGACCCCCTACACTAACCACACAATACTGCACTACCCTAAACCCTAAAACTACCCCATCACGACCCCCTACATGACCTAAACACCACTGCACTACCCTAAACCCTAAATCACTACCCCAGCACGATCCCCTACACTACCCAAACCCTGCTGCACTACCCTAAACCCTAAAACACTCCCCCAGCACGACTTCCTACACTACCCAAACACCACTGCACTACCCTAAACCCTAAATCTACCCCCAGCATGACCCCCTACACTACCCAAACACCACTGCACTACCCTAAACCCTAAAACACTACCCCCGCACAACCTCCTACACTACCCAAAGACCACTGCACTACCCTAAACCCTAAAACACGACCCCCTACACTACACAAACACCACTGCAGTACCCTAAACCCTAAAACACTACCCCCAGCACGACCCCCTTCACTGCACAAATACCACTGCACTAACCTAAACCCTAAAACACTACCCCCTACACTTCAAAAACACCGCTGCACTACCCTAAACCCTAAATCACTACCCCCAGAATGCCCCCTACACTACCCAAACACAACTGCACTACCCTAAACCCTAAAACACTATCCCAAGCAGTACCCCCTACACTACCCAAACACCACCGCACTACCCTAAACCCTAAAACACTACCCCAGCACGATTTCCTACACTACCCAAACCCAGCTGCACTACCCTAAATCCTAAAACACTCCCCCATCACGACTCCCTACACTACCCAAACACCACTGCAATACCCTAAACCCAAAATCTACCCCCAGCACGACCCCCTACACTACCCAAACACCACTGCACTACCCTAAACCCTAAATCTACCCCATCATGACCCCCTACACTACCCAAACACCACTGCACTACCCTAAACCCTAAAACAAAACCCCCGCATGACCCCCTATAGTACCCAAACACAAGTGCACTACCGTAAACCCTAAAACGCTGCCCCCAGCAGGACCCCCTACACTACCCAAACACCACTACACTACCCTAAACCCTAAAACACAACCCCAGCATGACCCCCAACACTACACAAACAATACTGCACTGCCCTAAACCCTAAAACACCACCCCCAGCACGACCCCCTACACAACACAAACATCACTGCACTGCCCTAAACACTACAACACTACCCCAGCAGGACCCCCTACGCTGCCCAAACACCACTGCACTGCCCTAAACAATAAAACATATCCCCCGGCACGACCCCTACACTACACAAACACCACTGCACTAGCCTAAACCCTAAAACACCACACCCAGACTGACCCCCTATACTACCCATACACCACTGCACTACCCTACACCCTAAAACACTACCCCCGCACGACCCCCTACACTACCCAAAGACCACTGCACTATCCTAAACCCTAAAACACGACCCCCTACACTACACAAACACCGCTGCAGTACCCTAAACCCTAAAACACTAACCCCAGCATGACCCCTTCACTACACAAATACCACTGCACTACCCTAAACCATAAAACACTACCCCTACACTTCACAAACACAAGTGCACTACCGTAAACCCTAAAACACTTCCCCCAGCAGGACCCCCTACTCTACCTAAACACCCCTACACTACGCTAAACCCTAAAACACTACCCCAGCATGACCCCCAACACTACACAAACACCACTGCACTTCCCTAAACCCTAAAACACCACACCCAGACCGACCCCTAAACTACCCAAACACCACTGCACTACCCTAAACCCTAAAACACTACCCCCGCACGACCCCCTACACTACCAAAAGACCACTGCACTACCCTAAACCCTAAAACACGACCCCGACACTACACAAACACAGCTGCAGTACCCTAAACCCTAAAACACTACCCCCAGCACGACCCCCTTCACTACACAAATACCACTGCACTACCCTAAACCGTAAAACACTACCCCCTACACTTCACAAACACCACTGCACTACCCTACACCCTAAAACACTACCCCCAGCACAACCCCCTACACTACCCAAACACCGCTGCACTACCCTAATCCCTAAAACACTACCCCAAGCACAACCCCCTACACTACCCAAACACCACCACACTACCCTAAACCCTAAATCACTGCCCCAGGCAGTACCCCCTATACTACCCAAACACCATTGCGCTACCATAAACCCTAAAACACTACCCTCAGCAGTACCCCCTACACTACCCATACACCACTGCACTCCCCTGAACCCTAAACCACTACCCCCAGCACAATCCCCTACACTACCCAAACCCTGGTGCACTACCCTAAACCTTAAAACACTCCCCAGCACGACTCCCTACACTAGCCAAACACCACTGCACTACCCTAAACCCTACATCTACCCCCAGCACGACCCCTACACTAGCCAAACACCACTGCACTACCCTAAACCCTAAATCTACCCCCAGCACGACTCCATACAATACCCAAACACCACTGCACTACCCTAAACCCTAAATCTACCCCCAGCACGACCCCTACACTACCCAAACACCACTGCACTACCCTAAACCCTAAATCAACCCCATCACGACCCACTACACTACCCAAACACCACTGCACTACCCTAAACCCTAAATCTACCACCAGCACGACCCCCTACACAACCCAAACACCATTGCAATACCCTAAACCCTAAATCTACCCCATCACGACCCGCTACAATACCCAAACACCACTGCACTACCCTAAACAATAAATCTACCCCCAGCACGACCCCCTACACTACCCACACAATACTGCACTACCCTAAACCCTAAAACTACCCCATCACGACCCCCTACATGACCTAAACACCACTGCACTACCCTAAACCCTAAATCACTACCCCAGCACGATCCCCTACACTACCCAAACCCTGCTGCACTACCCTAAACCCTAAAACACTCCCCCAGCACGACTTCCTACACTACCCAAACACCACTGCACTACCCTAAACCCTAAATCTACCCCCAGCATGACCCCCTACACTACCCAAACACCACTGCACTACCCTAAACCCTAAAACACTACCCCCGCACAACCTCCTACACTACCCAAAGACCACTGCACTACCCTAAACCCTAAAACACGACCCCCTACACTACACAAACACCACTGCAGTACCCTAAACCCTAAAACACTACCCCCAGCACGACCCCCTTCACTGCACAAATACCACTGCACTAACCTAAACCCTAAAACACTACCCCCTACACTTCAAAAACACCGCTGCACTACCCTAAACCCTAAATCACTACCCCCAGAATGCCCCCTACACTACCCAAACACAACTGCACTACCCTAAACCCTAAAACACTATCCCAAGCAGTACCCCCTACACTACCCAAACACCACCGCACTACCCTAAACCCTAAAACACTACCCCAGCACGATTTCCTACACTACCCAAACCCAGCTGCACTACCCTAAATCCTAAAACACTCCCCCATCACGACTCCCTACACTACCCAAACACCACTGCAATACCCTAAACCCAAAATCTACCCCCAGCACGACCCCCTACACTACCCAAACACCACTGCACTACCCTAAACCCTAAATCTACCCCATCATGACCCCCTACACTACCCAAACACCACTGCACTACCCTAAACCCTAAAACAAAACCCCCGCATGACCCCCTATAGTACCCAAACACAAGTGCACTACCGTAAACCCTAAAACGCTGCCCCCAGCAGGACCCCCTACACTACCCAAACACCACTACACTACCCTAAACCCTAAAACACAACCCCAGCATGACCCCCAACACTACACAAACAATACTGCACTGCCCTAAACCCTAAAACACCACCCCCAGCACGACCCCCTACACAACACAAACATCACTGCACTGCCCTAAACACTACAACACTACCCCAGCAGGACCCCCTACGCTGCCCAAACACCACTGCACTGCCCTAAACAATAAAACATATCCCCCGGCACGACCCCTACACTACACAAACACCACTGCACTAGCCTAAACCCTAAAACACCACACCCAGACTGACCCCCTATACTACCCATACACCACTGCACTACCCTACACCCTAAAACACTACCCCCGCACGACCCCCTACACTACCCAAAGACCACTGCACTATCCTAAACCCTAAAACACGACCCCCTACACTACACAAACACCGCTGCAGTACCCTAAACCCTAAAACACTAACCCCAGCATGACCCCTTCACTACACAAATACCACTGCACTACCCTAAACCATAAAACACTACCCCCTACACTTCACAAACACAAGTGCACTACCGTAAACCCTAAAACACTTCCCCCAGCAGGACCCCCTACACTACCTAAACACCCCTACACTACGCTAAACCCTAAAACACTACCCCAGCATGACCCCCAACACTACACAAACACCACTGCACTTCCCTAAACCCTAAAACACCACCCCAGCACGACCCCCTACACTACACAAACATCACTGCACTGACCTAAACCCTACAACACTACCCCAGCAGGCCCCCTACGCTGCCCGAACACCACTGCACTGCCCTAAACCCTAAAACACCACCTCCACACGACCCCCTACACTGCAGGAACACCACTGCACTGCCCTAAACACTAAAACACCACCCCCGGCATGACCCCCTACATACACAAACATCACTGCAATAGCCTAAACCCTAAAACACCACACCCAGACCGACCCCTACACTACCCAAACACCACTGCACTACCCTAAACCCTAAAACACTACCCCCGCACGACCCCCTACACTACCAAAAGACCACTGCACTACCCGAAACCCTAAAACACGACCCCGACACTACACAAACACAGCTGCAGTACCCTAAACCACTACCCCCAGCACGACCCCCTTCACTACACAAATACCACTGCACTACCCTAAACCGTAAAACACTACCCCCTACACTTCACAAACACCACTGCACTACCCTACACCCTAAAACACTACCCCCAGCACAACCCCCTACACTACCCAAACACCGCTGCACTACCCTAATCCCTAAAACACTACCCCAAGCACAACCCCCTACACTACCCAAACACCACCACACTACCCTAAACCCTAAATCACTGCCCCAGGCAGTACCCCCTATACTACCCAAACACCATTGCGCTACCATAAACCCTAAAACACTACCCTCAGCAGTACCCCCTACACTACCCATACACCACTGCACTCCCCTGAACCCTAAACCACTACCCCCAGCACAATCCCCTACACTACCCAAACCCTGGTGCACTACCCTAAACCTTAAAACACTCCCCAGCACGACTCCCTACACTAGCCAAACACCACTGCACTACCCTAAACCCTACATCTACCCCAGAACGACCCCTACACTACCCAAACACCACTGCACTACCCTAAACCCTAAATCTACCCCCAGCACGACCCCCTACACTACCCAAACACCACTACACTACCCTAAACCCTAAATCAACGCCATCACGACCCACTACACTACCCAAACACCACTGCACTACCCTAAACCCTAAATCTACCCCCAGCACGACCCCCTACACTACCCAAACACCACTGCACTACCCAAACCCTAAATCTACCCCATCACGACCCGCTACACTACCCAAACACCACTGCACTACCCTAAACCCTAAATCTACCCCATCACGACCCCCTACACTACACAAACACCACTGCACTGCCCTAAACCCTAAAACACCACCCCAGCACGAGCCTCTACACTACACAAACATCACTGCACTTCCCTAAACACTACAACACTACCCCAGCAGGACCCCCTACGCTGCCCATACATGACTGCACTACCCTAAACCCTAAAACACTACCCCCGCACGACCCCCTACACTACACAAATACCACTGCACTACCCTAAACCGTAAAACACTACCCCCTACACTTCACAAACACAAGTGCACTACCGTAAACCCTAAAACACGGCCCCCAGCAGGCCCCTTACACTACCCAAACACCGCTACACTACCCTAAACCCTAAAACACTACCCCAGCATGACCCCCAACACTACACAAACACCACTGCACTGCCCTAAACCCTAAAACACCACCCCCAGCACGACCCCCTACACTACACAAACACCACTGCACTGCCCTAAACCCTGAAACACCACCTCCACACGACCCCCTACCCTGCATGAACACCACTGCACTGCCCTATACACTAAAACACCACCCCCTGCACGACCCCCTACACTACAGAAACATGACTGCACTACCCTAAACCCTAAAACACGACCCCGACACTACACAAACACAGCTGCAGTACCCTAAACCCTAAAACACTACCCCCAGCACGACCCCCTTCACTACACAAATACCACTGCACTACCCTAAACCGTAAAACACTACCCCCTACACTTCACAAACACCACTGCACTACCCTAAACCCTAAAACACTACCCCCAGCACAACCCCCTACACTACCCAAACACCACTGCACTACCCAAACCCTAAATCTACCCCATCACGACCTGCTACACTACCGAAACACCACTGCACTACCCTAAACCCTAAATCTACCCCATCACGACCCCCTACACTACACAAACACCACTGCACTGCCCTAAACCCTAAAACACCACCCCCAGCACGACCCCCTACACTACACAAACATCACTGCACTTCCCTAAACACTACAACACTACCCCAGCAGGACCCCCTACGCTGCCCGAACACCACTGCACTGCCCTAAACAATAAAACATCAGCCCCAGCACGACCCCTACACTACACAAACACCACTGCACTAGCCTAAACCCTAATACACCACACCCAGACTGACCCCCTATACTACCCATACACCACTGCACTACCCTAAACCCTAAAACACTATCCCCGCACGACTCCCTACCACGGCACTACCCTAAACCCTAAAACACGCCCCCCTACACTACACAAACACCGCTGCAGTACCCTAAACCCTAAAACACTAATCCCAGCACGACCCCCTTCACTACACAAATACCACTGCACTACCCTAAACCGTAAAACACTACCCCCTACACTTCACAAACACAAGTGCACTACCGTAAACCCTAAAACACGGCCCCCAGCAGGCCCCTTACACTACCCAAACACAGCTACACTACCCTAAACCCTAAAACACTACCCCAGCATGACCCCCAACACTACACAAACACCACTGCACTGCCCTAAACCCTGAAACACCACCTCCACACGACCTCCTACCCTTCATGAACACCACTGCACTGCCCTATACACTATAACACCACCCCCTGCACGACCCCCTACACTACAGAAACATCACTGCACTAGCCTAAACCCTAAAACACCACACCCAGACCGACCCCTACACTACCCAAACACCACTGCACTACCCTAAACTCTCAAAATACTACCCCCGCATGACCCCCTACACTACCCAAAGACCACTGCACTATCCTAAACCCTAAAACACGACCCCCTACACTACACAAACACAGCTGCAGTACCCTAAACCCTAAAACACTACCCCTAGCACAACCCCCTACACTACCCAAACACCACCGCACTATCCTAAACCCTAAAACACGACCCCCTACACTACACAAACACCGCTGCCCTACCCTAAACCCTAAAACACTACCCCAAGCACAACCCCCTACACTACCCAAACACCACCGCACTACCCTAAACCCTAAACCACTGCCCCCAGCAGTACCCCCTATACTACCCAAACACCATTGCGCTACACTAAACCCTAAAACTCTACCCCCAGCAGTACCCCCTTCACTACCCATACACCACTGCACTCCCCTGAACCCTAAACCACTACCCCCAGCATGATCCTCTACACTACCCAAACCCTGGTGCACTACCCAAAACCTTAAAACACTCCCCAGTATGACTCACTACACTACCCAAACACCACTGCAATACCCTAAACCCTAAATCTACCCCCAGCACGAACCCCTACACTACCCAAACACCACTACACTACCCTAAACCCTAAATCAACCCCATAACGACCCACTACACTACCCAAACACCACTGCACTACCCTAATTCCTAAATCTACCCACAGCATGACCCCCTACACTACCCAAACACCACTGCACTACCCTAAACCCTAAATCTACCCCATCACGACCCGCTACACTACCCAAACACCACTGCACTACCCTAAACCCTAAATCTACCCCATCACGACCCCCTATACTACCCAAACACCACTGCACTACCCTAAACCCTAAAACACTACCCCAGCACAATCCCCTACACTACCCAAACCCTGCTGCACTACCCTAAACCCTAAAACACTCCCCAGCACGACTCCCTACACTAGCCAAACACCACTGCACTACCCTAAACCCTACATCTAACCCTAGCACGACCCCTACAGTACCCAAACACCACTGCACTGCCCTAACCCCTAAATCAACCCCATCACGACCCACTACACTACCCAAACACCATTGCACTACCCTAAACCCTAAATCTACCCCATCACGACTCGCTACACTTCCCAAACACCACTGCACTACCCTAAACAATAAATCTACCCCCAGCACGACCCCCTACACTACCCAAACACCACTGCACTACCCTAAACCGTAAATCTAACCCATCACGACCCCCTACAGTACCCAAACACCACTGCACTACCCTAAACCCTAAATCTATCCCATCACGCCTCGCTACACTTCCCAAACACCACTGCACTACCCTAAACAATAAATCTACCCCCAGCACGACCCCCTACCCTACCCAAACACCACTGCACTAGCCTAAACCCTAAATCTACCCCATCACGACCCCCTACACTACCCAAACACCACTGTACTACCCTAAACCCTAAAACACTACCCCAGCACGATCCCCTACACTACCCAAACACCACTGCACTACCCTGAACCCTAAATCTACCCCAAGCACAACCCCCTACACTACCCAAACACCACTGCACTACCCTAAACCCTAAAACACCACACCCAGCACGACCCCCTACACTACCCAAACATCACTGCACTGCAGTAAACCCTACAACACTATCCAAGCAGGACCCCCTATGCTGCCCGAACACCACTGCACTGTCCTAAACCCTGAAACACCACCTCCACACGACCCCCTACACTGCACGAACACCATTGCACTGCCATAAACACTAAAACACCACCCCCGGCACGACCCCCTACACTTCACAAACATCACTGCACTAGCCTAAATCCTAAAACACCACACCCAGACCGACCCCTACCCTACCCAAACACCACTGCACTACCCTAAACCCTAAAACACTACCCCCGCACGACCCCCTACACTACCCAAAGACCACTGCACTACCCTAAACCCTAAAACACGACCCCCTACACTACACAAACACAGCTGCAGTACTCTAAACCCAAAAACACTACCCCCAGCACGACCCCCTTCACTACACAAATACCATTGCACTACCCTAAACCGTAAAACACTACCCCTACACTTCACAAACACCACTGCACTACCCTAAACCCTAAAACACTACCCCCAGCATGACCCCCTACACTACCCAAACACCGCTGCACTACCCTAAACCCTAAAACACTACCCCAAGCACAACCCCCTACACTACCCAAACACCACCGCACTACCCTAAACCCTAAACCACTGCCCCAGGCAGTACCCCTATACTACCCAAACACCATTGCGCTACCCTAAACCCTAAAACACTACCCCCAGCAGTACCCCCTACACTACCCATACACCACTGCACTCCCCTGAACCCTAAACCACTACCCCCAGCATGATCCTCTACACTACCCAAACCTTGGTGCACTACCCTAAACCTTAAAACACTCCCCAGCATGACTCACTACACTACCCAAACACCACTGCACTATCCTAAACCCTAAATCTACCCCCAGCACGACCCCCTACACTACCCAAACACCACTACACTACCCTTAACCCTAAATCAACCCCATCACGACCCACTACACTACCCAAACACCACTGCACTACCCTAAACCCTAAATCTACCCCCAGCATGACCCCCTACACTACCCAAACACCACTGCACTACCCTAAACCCTAAATCTACCCCATCATGACCCGCTACACTACCCAAACACCACTGCTCTACCCTAAACCCTAAATCTACCCCATCTCGACCCCCTACACTACCCTAAACCCTAAATCAACCCCATCACGACCCACTACACTACCCAAACACCACTGCACTACCCTAAACCCTAAAACACTACCCCAGCACAATCCCCTACACTACCCAAACCCTGCTTGTTGGACTTGGCCCTTTTTGCAGGATCATCCCTAAACTTTTTGCCTTCCTCCTGTATTTTTTCTGACCTGGTGTTGGTCGTTTTATAACTCTGGGCACCTTACCACGGCTGACCAGTGCTAAGATGCATATGCTCTCCCTATGGTAAAATGTATTATGTGAATTGACTTCCATGTTTGGCTTATTTGGTTTACTATCAGTCCCTAGTAGAGTGCACCAGGGGTGCCAAGGGCTTGTATATCCAAATGCTGGTAGTGGGCTTGCAGCACTGGTTGTGCCACCCACAGAAGCAGCGGGGTAAAATGTGTCTAAGGTCTGCCATTGCAGAACCTGCATGCAGTCTGGTACTGTCATGCTGACTAGGCAAGTGTCCCCACTTGCCAGTCCCTAAACCTTCCCTTACCTTCATATTAGTCACCCCTATGGTAGGCCCTAGGGCAGGGTGCATTGTAAGGATAAGGTAGGACATGCCCTGAGGTGTGTGGCATGTCCTAATAGTGAATTACAGCCATTTTCGTTTTTCACTATTGTAAGGCTACCTGCTCTCCATAGGCCAGAATGGGCTGTTAGATTATAACACTCTATAATCCTAGCAGGCTCAGGAAGCATGGTAGAAATTCGTGTTTAGTATGCCTGAACTCAGAATAATAAAATACATCTTTTAGTAAAGTTTATTTTAATATCCTGTGTTTGCAAATGCTACTTTTAGAAAGTTAGCATTTGCTTGCCTAACCAATTCAGTCCGCCTCTGGAGGGGAGGGCTATCTTCTTTGTGTGTAGCTTGAGTGACAGGGCTGGGAAGTTCCAGGAGACAGGCTGGGGCTGCCAGGTGGTGAATAGAAAGATTACACCAGGATGGGTGGGAGGAGTGCACCTTGACTCTGAATAGGACAGTGCTCTGCCTCCACAATGCTGGCTCCACCCCCTGGGGATCGTCTGATGTCTCTGCCCTGCCTGCTGAAACAAGAAGCCAGAGTCTCCACAACAAAGTGCTCCTCACTGAAAAGAACTGGACTGGGATTATGCAAAGGCCCCCCTGGCCTGAAAAGACAAAAGAAACTGAGTATAAATGTAGGAGCCCCGCTCCTAAGAAATCAGATTCTGATTGAACCACGAAGGAACTCTGCCTGACTAGAAGGACCTGGAAGAAGCTGAAGGAGGAGTAACTTTCCCTGACCTGGGGGATTGGCCTGCAGTTGGTGCCTTGCTGAGAAAGGAGAGGAAAAGACTGAAAGAGACTTTGCACTTTGTTTTTCAACTATCTCCAAGGGCTTGGAAGAAGAGCTTGCCCCCTGAACTGAGTCCCAGGACCATTGGACTCATCTGCCTTCAAAAACTGAGTTGCCTGGACAATTCTTGCTTGTTTCCCGCTGGATTTGGCCCCAGTACGCCTCGTACCCCATCCGCCGCGAAGCCGTGTCTTTGCCTCCCGGCACCGTACGTCTACGCTGATCCAAAAGCGTTAGTACGCACCGTATCGATCCCGGCTGCATTGCACCTAACCTTCCCCGCCGATTCGAGACGTACATCACTAGCTGCAGAACCCCGTACGCCGGACTCCGTACGCCGCTAACGTACTGCACCGCGCCGTACTCAAAGCCGAGAAGCTGCAGTACGCTGATCCTCCCCGTACGCTGTACGGCGCCGAGAAGTGTCGCCGCCGATCCGCACCGAAGGTACGGCCCGAACGCCGACGCCACGGTCTCTGCAAGCTGATCCGGATCATCCTCCCGTACCCCTGAAGGTCCCGTACCAAAGCCTCGTCCCGACCCCGCGACCGGACCAGACCGAGTACGCTGCCGAACTACGACCCGGACCCATCAACTTGTCCCGCACAGTCCGTGGCGGACCCCACGAACTTAAGGTACTTTGTTCTGTTCGCACCGCAGTGTGCACGTCCCGGACCCCGGAGTCCGCACCGATTGTTTGACTCGTACTTTCTTTGTTTTTAATGCGGACGAGTCGTACACCCAGGTACGAACCGTACAGAATTGAGTAAAAGAAGCATATTTTTGCATTTTAAGCCTTTTTGCAAGAACATTGAACTTTAAAATAATACTATGGTCATTTTAATCGTTATTCTGGTCTTGTGCTAAGCCTTATATAAAGAAACCTATTTTTCATTTAACCTTGACTGGTGTCCATTTGTGGTGTGTCATTGTATTACTGTATGTGTTCACAAATGCTTAACCTATGAAGCCCTTAGAATAGTCTTGAGTGCTTGCGCCACACTACCTAAAGGGTGAGCAGGGGTTATTGAAAGGGTGATCCCCTTACTCTGACTTAGAATTGAGATTCCCTGCTTGTCACAAGTGTATACCTGTGCCAACTAGAGACCCCCATTTCTAACACTGCTGCACTACCCTAAACCCTAAAACACTCCCCCAGCACGACTCCCTACACTAGCCAAACACCACGGCACTACCCTAAACCCTACATCTTCCCCCAGCACGACCCCACACTACCCAAACACCACTGCACTACCCTAAACCCTAAATCAACCCCATCACGGCCCACTACACTAATCAAACACCACTGCACTACCCTAATCCCTAAATCTACCACCAGCACGACCCCCTACACTACCCAAACACCACTGCACTACCCTAAACCCTAAATCTACCCCATAACGACTCGCTACACTTCCCAAACACCACTGCACTACCCTAAACAATAAATCTACCCCCAGCACGACCCCCTACACTACCCAAACACCACTGCACTACCCTAAACCCCAAATCTACCCCATCACGACCACCTACACTACCCAAACACCACTTCACTACCCTAAACCCTAAAACACTACCCCAGCACGATCCCCTACACTACCCAAACACCACTGCACTACCCTAAACCCTAAATCTACCCCAAGCACGACCCCCTACACTACCCAAACACCACTGCACTACCCTAAACCCTAAAACACCATACCCAGCACGACCCCCTACACTACCCAAACACCACTGCACTATCCTAAACCCTAACACACTACCCCCGCACGACCCCCTACACTACCCAAAGACCACTGCACTACCCTAAACCCTAAAACACGACCCCTTACACTTACACAAACACCACTGCAGTACTCTAAACCATAAAACATTACCCCCAGCACGACCCCCTTCACCTCAAAAATACCACCGCACTACCCTAAACTCTAAAGCACTACCCCCTACACTTCACAAACACCACTGTACTACCCAAAACCCTAAATCACTACCCCCAGCATGACCCCCTACACTACCCAAACACCACTGCACCACCCTAAACCCTAAAACACTACCCCAAGCCGTACCCCCTACACTACCCAAACACCACCGCACTACCCTAAACCCTAAAACACTACCCCCAGCAGTACCCCCTATACTACCCAAACACCATTGCACTACTCTAAACCCTAAAACACTACCCCCAGCAGTACCCCCTACACTACCCATACACCACTGCACTCCCCGAACCCTAAGACATTACCCCAGCACGATTTCCTACACTATGTAGAAGCTACAAATGCCCTCCATCCTAGTCAATCGGGTTTCAGAGCCAACTATAGCACCGAAACAGCCTTGCTAGAAATTACTGAAAGCATTAAAGACACCCTTGATAGAGGACGAAAAGCAGTTTTAATACTGCTCGATCTCTCGGCAGCTTTTGATAACGTGCCCCACGACCGTCTCCTTCAGAGACTTAGGGAATGTGGTCTTGGGGGCACGGTTCTCAGCTGGTTTGCCTCCTTCTTGAACGATCGTCAACAATTTGTTTGGTCCCCACCTTTTTCAGCGGATATTCCCCAACTGAATGTTGGAGTACCTCAGGGCTCAGTGTTGAGCCTGACTCTTTTTAATATCTATATGGCTCCTCTGGCTTCACTCACCGAAAAATGTGGTGCTAAGATTATAACCTATGCAGATGATTCACAACTCCTGTTCTCATACGGAAAGGATGAACCTTTTAATGAAAGCGAAATTAATCAATGCCTGTCCAACATCTTTGATTGGTTTCACCGGAATCAACTTTCTTGTAATTCGGCTAAAACCAAAATTATCTTCTTTGGACATACACCGGGGGATGAATGGAAGAACTGGTGGCCCCAGGACCAACCATCTCCCCCTAGCCCTGTCACCACTGTGAAAAATCTTGGAGTCCTATTAGACTCGGATCTTTCTATGACGTCGCAGGTGAAATCTATGACTGGCACGGGCTTTCGGCTCCTAAAAATGTTGAGAAACTTTCTCTCACTTCTGCCTCTGCCTCACAGGCAGACGGTAGTTCAAGCCTTGATCATCTCTAGACTGGACTATGCTAATGTCCTGTACTTGGGTATTCAGAAATACTTAGTAAATTGCCTCCAGTTGGTGCAAAATGCGGCACCTAGGGCTATCTTGATGGTCGGGCCTAGGACCCATTTGACAAGTCACCTAAAAACGTTACATTGGCTACAAGTAAAAAATAGAATTAACTTCAAGGCGTTGGTACTAGCTTTCAAGGCCCCCATAACATAACTACCCAAACCCAGCTGCACTACCCTAAACCCTAAAACAACACCCCCAGCACGATCCCCTACACTACCCAAACCCTGCTGCACTACCCTAAACCCTAAAACACTCCCCCAGCATGACTCCCTACACTGCCCAAACACCACTGCACTACCCTAAACCCTAAATCTACCCCCAGCACGACCCCCTACAATAACCAAACACCACTGCACAACCCTAAACCCTAAATCTACCCCATCACGACCCGCTACACTACCCAAACACCACTGCACTACCCTAACCCCTAAATCTACCCTCAGCACGACCCCCTGCACTACCCAAACACCACTGCACTACCCTAAACCCTAAAACACTACCCCCAGCACGACGCCCTAAACTACACCAACACCACTGCACTACCCTAAACCCTAAAACACAACCCCGCATGATCCCCTACAGTACCCAAACAGCAGTGCACTACCGTAAACCCTAAAACACTGCCCCAGCAGGACCCCCTACACTACACTACCCAAACATCACTACACTACCCAAAACCCTAAAACACTACCCCCTGCACGACCCCAACACTACAAAAACACCACTGCACTGTCCTAAACCCTAAAACACCACCCCCAGCACGACCCCCTACACTACACAAACATCACTGCACTGCCCCAAACCCTACAACACTACCCCAGCATGACCCCCTACGCTGCCCGAACACCACTGCACTGCCCTAAACCCTGAAACACCACCCCCACACGACCCCCTACACTGCACAAACACCACTGCACTGCCCTAAACACTAAAACACCACCCCCAACACGACCCCCTACACTACACAAACACCACTGCACTAGCCTAAACCCTAAAACACCACACCCAGCACGACCCCATACACTACCCAAACACCACAGCACTATCCTAAACCCTAAAACACGACAACCTACACTACACAAACACCGCTGCAATACCCTAAACCCTAAAACACTACCCCAGCACGACCCCCTTCACTCCACAAATAACACTGCACTACCCTAAACTGTAAAGCACTACCCCTACACTTCACAAACACCACTAAACTACCCTAAACCCCAAAACACTACCCCCAGCATGACCCACCACACTACCCAAACACCACTGCACTACCCTAAACCCTAAATCTACCCCAGCACGACCCCCTCCACTACCCAAACACCACTGCACTACTCTAAACCCTAAATCTACCCCATCACGATCCCCTACAGTACCCAAACCCTGCTACACTACCCTAAACCCTAAAACACTCCCCCAGCACGACTCCGTACACTACCCAAACACCACTGCACTACACTAAACCTTCAATCAACCCCCAGCATGACCCCCTACAGTACCCAAACACCACTGCACTACCCTAAACCCTAAATCTACCCCATCACAACCTGCTACACTACCCAAACACCACTGCACTACTCTAACCCCTAAATCTACCCTCATCACGACCCCCTGCACTACCCAAACACCACTACACTACCCTAAACCCTAAAACACTACCCCCAGCACGACTCCCTACACTACACCAACACCACTGCACTACCCTAAACCCTAAAACACTACCCCTGCATGACCCCTTACAGTACCCAAACACCAGTGCACTACCGTAAACCCTAAAACACTAACCCCAGCACGACCCCCTATACTACCGAAACACCACTGCACTGCCTTAAACCCTAAAACGCCACCCCCAGCACGACCCCCTACACTGTACAAACATCACTGCACTGCCATAAACCCTACAACACTACCCCAGCATGACCCCCTATGCTGCCCGAACACCACTGCACTGCCCTAAACCCTGAAACACCACACCCGCACGACACCCTACACTGCCCAAACACCACTGCACTGCCCTAAACCCTGAAACAGCACCCTCAGCAAGACCCCCTACACTGCCCGAACACCACTGCCCTGCCCTAAACCCTGAAACACCACCCCCACCACAACCCCCTACACTGCCCGAACACAACTGCACTGCCCTAAACCCTGAAACACCACCCCCAGCACGACCCCCTACACTGCTGGAACACCACTGCACTACCCTAAACACTAAAACACGACCCCCTACACTACACAAACACCGCTGCACTAGCCTAAACCCTAAAACACTACCCCCACCACGACCCCCTTCACAACACAGATACCAATGCACTACCCTAAACCCTAAAACACTACCCCCTACACTTCACAAACACCACTGCACTGCCCTAAACACTAAAACACTACCCCCGGCACGACCCCCTACACTACACAAACACCACTGCACTAGCCTAAACCCTAAAACACCACACCCAGCACGACCCCGTACACTATCCAAACACCACTGCACTACCCTAAACCCTAACACACTACCCCCGCACGACCCCCTACACTACCCAAAGACCACTGCTTTACCCTAAACCCTAAAACACGACCCCCTACACTACACAAACACCGCTGCAGTACCCTAAACCCTAAAACACTACCCCCAGCACTGAAGAACCAGGGCCTTATGGGCCTGGCGGCGCAGGGCAAGCCTTAATCTCCTGAGTTCACCTGCTTTGTTGAACAGAGACACAGGACATTCTGTTGAGCGTAGAAGATCAGGTTTATTAGCTGCAGCTAAGTACAGTTGTCCCAGAAGTACACTCAGTATGTTCTTAGGAGACTGCCACTTTACTCCGTGGCGCACAATCTTTTATAGCACATAGATTCACCAAGAACACTCCCAATGCATACATGGTTATCCAATGAGAAGAGTTTGAAAACAAGATATAACCAATGAGAAAAGTTTGAAAACAAGATATCAAGTAACCCAAATAAACCTCTCTTCCAACTGTTTTTGTAACCCCTCCCCACAAGTTAATCAGTGGTAGTGTCTACAACTCAACTTGCAGGTGGCAGGACATATTTGTATGCTTTAGAGGACAGTTGTGAAATGAGAGAATACAAGTAGAGAATAGCGAAGGCCAGAAGATAAGATAAAGTCAGGAAAGAATGGTGTGAACCGACAGACAGTTGAGACAGGGTTTAGTCAAACCAGACGAGGATTAGTGGATTCAGCCAGTCCCTGACATCAGTCTCGTAAACAGAGGCAGAAGGTTATTTGACACGTCGCAGTAAGATCAGCAGAAAAACTTCGTTCATTGTGCTGCCTGAGTGAGGGCAACACAAAATGGCGGTGGAACACAAAAAAATGGTGGCTGAATACAAGCAAGATCGAAAATCGAATTTCCTCAGACCCTCCTTTTACCATAACTCAGGCAAAACACACAGATTCACTTTAATCTGAATCAATGTCAATAGTCATGAGGTCGTAAAACTGTTGCTGCAACATCATTTTAATGTTCTCTGTTTTCTGTGACTCAGGTCTTGGGACACACAGAGTGGCACAAAGACCGCAGATGGCGGGGCCACACTGCATACAGAGACAACAGGAAAAAAGGATGGCCAAAACCACTCCAAGGAAGGTTAGTACCTTCCATCCCCATTTAGATAGTAATCCCCAAAACTATCCTAATAAAGACCAATCTCCTTTGTCTTGATGAATCGATTCGGAGATCATGTGTAATTTGGAGATGGCTAAGTATACCGTAGGGGCGTCGTCAGGTATATAAAAACAACAGCTAGATCCGATCAATTTACAGACTCCACCACGATCTGCAAGAATAACATCTAGTGCAATCCGGTTCTGCAAAGTCATGAGACGATCCGCCTGAAGTTCAGCTGTGAGATTACTCAAGGCTCCCACAGTGACATCTATGGTAGTCTCAACAACACAAACAAGCTGTCTCATGTTTCTGCTGTTGGCCATTGGGCCCCAAAAAGGAAGAAATCCTTTGAGGAAATCACTTCCCTCTTGTCCTGCCGTGTCTTTAGAATCAATAATCCCTCTGCCATATCTGTTTCTATGATGGCCTGAAGGAGCAGTGTATGTAGGAGGGAGAAGAAAAGCTATATAGCATGTTTCTGAAAAATCCGTTGGTAGCCATGTGTAAGCTCTATCGTGGCAGACAAAATATGTGCCCTGGGATGGCACTAACGGCGGTGAATTCTGAGACGTGTAGATGTATGTATGGGAACAAAAGCTTTTTCTTTGTCCAGTGTCAGTAGTCTGGCCATTCATTTGAAAACAGAAATTACCTTGATGAGGGACAGTCGAAATTGGTGGAGATTTTCCCTGTTTAGTTTTATCTGTAAGGCTAGTAATGTAACGAGTCACGTTCCAATTAGTATATGTTTGTCTCTCGTCAACAGGAACCTTATTATTCTCCACAATTTGAGTCATGGTCACCATTCCCTTTATCAGAGAATTATGACTAAAATCTGGCTTACTACCATAGTCTAAATCGGCTCTGATATGCATTTGAAAATATTACAAAATAGGCCCAAGCGGAACTTTCATAAGGAAAATGGAAGGACTAAATATGGCATCCCTTTATCTGTGGTATGAGGCATAAGTCCACACACCCAACAGTCGGTTGGGTTGACTACCAATTGGATAAATTAATTATTAAAATATTCTGTTCTCCTGATTAGTTCATGTTGGGGAAGTGTATATAATTGATGTGGGGAGATAGTAGAATGAAGAGGCAAGGAGATAGAATTAGGGACAACTTTTTGCTGCATAGCATGAATAACCCAACCTACACAAGCCAATAAGATACACAAAAATATAGAAACACACAATGTTACGCCACATCGACTGTACAATATTTTACAATATTTCTTTCTCATCTCTTCCTTATTATCCTTCTTTCCTAATTTAACATCCATCCTCTAAAATTGTTCACGGCAATCTTCCTTACTCACTTGGCTGTGATTATTAGCCGTCCTATGACACTGCAAGTCCTGGGGGCTAGCCATTATACAGGTCACAAACCAAGACTCCTATCGTGACCCTGCAACCTGGACAGATGATAAATGTAGCAGAAGAGATGGAAATCTCAGGTGTCCTTGACCAATCTAGGTCTTAAATTGTATCTAGTCCTTGTTGGTACAGTTTGGTCTTGAAATAGGGTCTGTGGCTCTGTAGTGTTTAATCGGAGATGGGAAGGTACGGCTTCTTGTAGAATGTCGTCATCTTCTTTCTCCGATCGAGTTCCATCCAGGTGTGCACTACTGAAAGGTATGAATCGGGGGACTTTTTCTCCTTCAGAATTACCTATAGCCTTACGAACCCACTGATCAAAAGGCAAGGGCAAGGGCAATTTCTTGCAGTGCATGCCGTGGATCCAGTTCTTTTTCCCTTCGACTTTTACTGCTGTGCAAGTTGTCAGAAGAACTTGTCGAGGCGCCTTCCAGCGAGGTTCCAAATTCTTTGTCCTCTGAAATTTTTTTCACACAGACCCAGTCTCTAGTTTGGATGGAATGACCTGGGTCTGTGGAGGCTTCTGGTAAAGCGTTTTGAACCTGTTGGTGAAGAACACGTAATTTAGTGGTGAGGTCATGTAAATAGTCAATCAGCATTGGATACTGTATATCAGAATACTTTCTAGGGCGAGGGACTCCCCATACATTAGCTGGGCGCCCGAAAACAATCTTGTATGGGCTGAGTCCCAAACAAAAATGTACAGCTGTTCTAGTGGACAGGAGAGCCAAAGGTAAAGCATCGGGCCAATTAAGACCTGTGCTGGCTTGTACTTTTGCAAGCTTAAGTTTGAGAGTGCCGTTATAGCACTCTACCAAACCCGCCGACTGAGGATGATTTGCCGCATGAAACTTCTGCCTTATACCAAGACCGGTACACACCTTTTGCATAATTTGGCCTACAAATTCATTTCCATTGTCACTCCAGACAATGCGTGGCAAACCAAACCTAGGGAAGAACTCTTTAAGAAGAACCTTGGCAGTGGACAAAGCAGTGTTGTCTTTCAGGGGGTAAGAATCTATCCATCTGGAAAAGGCACATACCACTACCAGAATATATTTAAGATTGTTACATCGATCCATGTGAATGTAGTCGATTTGCAACACCTCAAAAGGATATGTTGGGGGAGCAAAATGACCTTCCGGAGTTGGGGTTCCCTTTCCCGGATTGTACATCAAGCAAATGATACAATGCTTCACCGCATTATCTGCACATTTTGGAATCCCTTCGTTCAGCCACACTGGAGCCAGAAGTTTACATATTCCTTTTGCACTGATGTGGGCTGGACCATGCGCCATAGTAACTACAGGCAGTACGTAGGCGTCTGGTAACAGCCAACGCTGGTGTTCTGACAATTCTATCCAACATCCTGTTGCGTCTAACATTCCTGTACTCTCTTTCCACTTTCTCAACTCTTTCTCTGCAGCATCTCCCTGAATGAATCTCACACTTTCTATTGTGTCCTCACACATCCCTCTTTCCCTACATCCCTCTTTCCCTGACCCAATTCGCAGAGCCCGCTACATACATGCGACTTGTAGAATCTCTGGCTGTCCTTTTTGCTACCTCATCCGCAAAAGCATTTCCGCGACCAACATCATCAGTAATCTTCTTATGCGCACTACATTTCACAATTGCTATCTGGGTAGGCAAAACAAGTGACTCAAGAAGATCAGTTACCAATTGACCATGCAGTATTTTAGTACCGTGGGAGGTAAGGAATCCTCTTTCCTTCCACAAACGACCGAAGCTATGCGCCACACCGAACGCATACTGGCTGTCGGTATACACATTCACTCTCTTTCCTTTAGATAACACACACGCTCTGGTCAAAGCTATCAGTTCAGCTGCCTGAGCTGAATTATGTCTGATGCGTGCTGTCTCCACGATTGTATACAAGGTGGTAACAGCATAAGCTGAAGTTGTCTCACCATTTGGGAGTTTGAAACAAGACCCATCCACCCATAGGATCCCATCTGGATCCACTAACGGCGTATCTTTCAAATCAATCCTGCCTTTTGTCTCCTCCTCAGTATGGAGATAACAAACATGTTGTTTCCGAATATCTTTCTCTTCTGGAAGAGGTAACAGTGTGGCTGGATTTAAAATATTACATCGTTTGATGTGCACATGACTGGCCAAGAGCGTCAGCTCATATCCAGACAATCGAGCACTTGTAAGATGTTGTGTTTTCGTCCTATTTAGCAAGGTATCCACTGCATGTGGTACCATAACAATGAGAGTATTATCTAGTACCACTCCAGCAGACTGACGAATAGAAATAGCTGCTGCTGCTGTAGCTTTAAGACAACTAGGCAATGCCTTGGCTACTGGGTCTAACGTAGCTGAAAAATAGGCTCATGGCCGCTGTTTGTCTCCAAATCGTTGTGTTAAGACTGACAACGCACAACCCTCTCTTTCATGGACATAGAGCGTGAAGGGCTTACTGTAATCTGGAGTAACCAACACAGGAGCAGAACACAGAGCAGTACGTAAATCAGAAAAACTCTTCTGACATTCGTCAGTCCAAGGAAGGGGTTGGTGTGTGTCTTTCAAAGTGAGTGCTAACAAAGGTTTGGCCAACAAAGAAAAATTCAGAATCCACTGTCTACAATAAGAAGTGATGCCCAGAAAGGCGCGCGCCTCTCTTTGTGTAGATGGCACAGACATTTGCGCAATTGCTTGAATTCGTTCTGGGGTTAATCGCCTTCCCTCCTTTGATAAGAGATGACCCAAATAGGTAACCTCTCGACGGACATATTGTAGTTTAGAAGGCGAAACCTTATGATTAATATCAGACAAGTGACGTAACAGTGCAACAGTCACATTCTTGCAGACATCCTCTGAATCAGCAGCAATCAACAAATCATCCATATATTGAATAAGAGTAGCACCTGGGGGCAAAGGAAAAACATCAAGCTGACATTTCCGAGCTTGACTATAAATGGAGGGGCTTTCACAATAGCCTTGGGGTGCGTGCTTAAACCGGAAACTTCGGCCTCCTAGAGAGAAACCAAAAATATCCCTACTCTCTTTGGCAATGGGAATGCTGAAAAAGCATTTTTCAGATCAATAACAGAAAACCAAGCCGCTGAGGCAGGTATCATAGTTAACAGGGCAGTGATATCTGGAACAACAGGAAACTGTGGTACAACAATTTTATTGACCTCCCGAAGATCAATTACAAAACGATAAACAGGAGGCTTAGAAGGATCAGTGCGTTTAAGAACAGGAAGAATAGGACTATTACATACATTTCCTCTCGTTTCCTCAATCACACCCTTTTGAACCAAATCATAAATGATATCTAAAAGCGCTCTTTCACCTTCATTGGAAATTCTGTATTGAGGAATGCGTGGCAATTTAGCATTGGGCTTGAGAGTAACAACATAAGGCGGGATCTCAAGACAACCAACATCATTTGGACCCGTAGCCCAGAGCGTTGCAGGAAGAGAGAGCAATTCATGTGGGAATTGATCTTTAGACAAATACATTGAAGAAGTCAATTTCTGCCCTAAAGTAAGATGCACACCAGAAGGAGAACAATATATCGTTGCATGCATTCTTTTCAATAGATCCAAGCCCAACAGATTCTCGCCGCATCCAGTCGTTTAAAGAAGAGGAGCTTCCATATCATAAGGGCCAATTGAAATAGGCAAAGGACAGGAGACCGGGTTACGAACTGGGGCGCCAGAAAATCCTACCGATGCATTTGTTAAGCCAGACAAAGGTGCCCCAGGGAGTTTAGAGTGAATGATAGAACTTCTCATCGCACCAGTATCTAAAACAAATGGCTCTGAAACACCCATTGTAGTGACATTGACATAAGGCCCATCCTGATTTACTGGAATCGATACAACTCCCTCACTTTGTCTATGGCTGTCCTAGTTAGCGTGAAGGCTTTCATTTTCACCTTCAACATGATAATCATCATTGTAATACTGTGTAGACTGAGTATTCTGCTGATCGAAGTAGTTCGTAGAATTTGTAGGGGGTAAGGAACGCTGTTCTTGAGGCATCACACCTCGACCTCTACCCCTGTATATTATCTGGAAACCACCACGGCCTCGTGGAGCAGATAGTTCTCCCTTACGTTGCAATAAAACCGGGCAGCTATTCTTAAAATGACCTTCCTCTCTACAATAGGCACATTGGTTAGGACCTAATAAAGGTCGCGGAATAAAGGGCTCAGGCTTTTGATACACCCTCTGAAACTGTGGAGGCTGTTGAAACTGGCGCTGAGTATAACGAGGAGGATAAGCTTGTTGCAGAAGAACCTTCGTTTTTAATTCTTTCGTCTTCTTCTCTTGCTTATCTTTCTCCTCTTTATCCCTGTTCTCATAATATTGAGCAGTAGCCAATATCTGGGCAGAAGAAGAAACAGCCCATGAACTCTCGGAGTCTTTCAACTTATGTGACAGTTCGGGAAGCAAATTAAATACGAATTTATCTACAAATAATCGCTGTCCACCCACCGTAGTCATATCCTGACCACTGTGATCAATAAACGTCTCCTCAAAACGAGTGAAGAAATCGGAGACACTCTCATCTTTCTTCTGCTTACACGCAGCTAATTTATCCCAATTAACTCGCAAGACGGGCATCATCGTTTTCATTAAAGTAATAATCCTACCAGGGAGTTCTGAAATCAAAACATCAGGCTTAGCACCACTCACTTGGGCTGCATCCGCGGCAGTTATAGCAGCCCAATCGCCACCCAATGCTTGGGCGTGATCCTCTCTACGAATCCGAGCCCATAATGCGTGTGGGACTACATTTCCCATCAACATATCAATATCAGCTAAATTCATAATACAGGCATCAACAGTCTGGGACAACTCCTTATAATAGCCAGCAGGGTTTTTACGGGGATCCGGTAGAGACTATTCAAGAGCCAAAACTTCAGATCTCTTCCAGGGGACATGTACCCATATACGCTGGAAGTGCGCGGGAACAGCTGGATTAGCACCTGCTTGTGCAACCGCTTCTCTCCACCCTGGAGGAACCTCTCTCATGGGATAATGTTTGGATGTCAGCCTAACAGCAGGATCGGAATCAAAAAAAGTCTGTGAGGAAAATACGGACCTAAAAGTGACAAGTGTCCTTACGGCATCCTCAACCTTAGAACCCACAATGAGTTCCTTATCGAAATTAGCCTGAACATCTAACAAACCCTGAGGAAGTAAACCCAAATCCATATCCTCCCATTCTTTAGCGAGAGTGTGACACATAACATTAAATACATATCTCTGCGTGGGCGCCTCCCACTGATGAAAGGTGGTCATGATATCTTTCACACTATACTGGGGACCCTTCTCGATCCATTTGCGAGCGAGAGAGTCCAATACCACTCGTTCGTCGGAACCTGGGAGTTGACTACGAGACTGTCTTCGAGAAAAAGCCGGAGACATATTCAAAGTCTCAAAGAAAGGAGACAGAAACCCAGAGACAGTATCTGTGATTCGTTTGCGCACAGTAGGAGAATTAGACATAAGAATAGGGGACAAGGTATTAGGTGAACTAACAGAAGAATTAACAGTTATAAGGGGAACCGAAGGCAAAGGAGATTGATGTTCAGGAAACGGAGGCAAAGAAGTCGGTGGCGGAAGAGGTGGGGGTGGCACTACCGGAAGGGGCAATTGCGGAAGAGCCGGAGCAGGCGGAGGCGCAACTAATGGCTGAACTGGTTGTAACAATGGGGGTGCATTAGCACCTTGTACATAGGGAGGAGGTAATCTCAATAAGTGAGACATCAAAGGGTCTTCCTCCGGATCCTTACTTTTATCAGAAGGGGAAATAGGCAACACCGGATAGCATTTATCTATCGCCATACAATGCTGTCTCTCTGAAATTTCCATTTCATGATAAATCTCATTATCTTTAAACTGCTGGGCAGCCTGTATAATCGTCATACTTTGTGTTTTCTTATCTCGTTTTGCCTGTTTAATTTCTCTCTGTTTGGCTTCCTTACGCCAGAGGCGGAAAGAGTCAAACATTGCCGGCCGGGCTTTTCTTTTAAACAAAATTGCTTCCAAATTATCTAATATGTCAGGCTCAAAGCTACCATTCTCTGGCCACTGTGGAACACCATCGTTCTTCGTGTATCGTATCCATGCCTCATTAAAGGCAATGGGGCCAACACCATGTTTAGAATAAAGCTCATAAGTGGGAGTTCCAACCGGAGGAATTGGACAAGAGTCCTCCAGCCGGGAATCCCTATCACAACCAAAACAACAAAACTTTCTAAACTTACTCAGACCAGGCATCGTTATTTCACTACCCCAGCACGATCCCCTATACTACCCATACCCTGCTGCACTACCCTAAACCCTAAAACACTCCCCCAGCATGACTCCCTACACGACTCAAACACCACTGCACTACCCTAAAACCTGAATCTACCCCCAGCACGACCCCTACACTACCCAAACACCACTGCAATACCCTAAACCCTAAAACACCACACCCAGCACGACCCCCTACACTACCCAAACACCACTGCACTACCCTAAACCCTAAAACACTACCCCCGCACGACCCCCTACACTACCCAAAGACCACTGCACTACCCTAAACCCTAAAACACGACCCCCTACACTACACAAACACCAGTGCAGCACCCTAAACCCTAAAACACTACCCCCAGCACGACCCCCTTCATTACACAAATACCACTGCACTACCCTAAACCCTAAAACACTACCCCCTACACTTCACAAACAACACTGCACTACCCTAAACCCTAATTCACTACCTCCAGCATGACCTCCTACACTACCCAAACACCACTGCACTACCCTAAACCCTAAAACACTATCCCAAGCAGTACTCCCAACACTACCCAAACACCACCGCACCGCCTTAAACCCTAAAACCCTACCCCCAGCAGTATCGCCTATACTACCCAAACACCATTGCACTACTCTAAATCCTAAAACACTACCCCCAGCAGTACCCCCTACACTACCAATACACCACTGCACTCCCCTAAACACTAAACCACTACCCCCAGCACGATTTCCTACACTACCCAAACCCAGCTGCACTACCCTAAACCCTAAAACACTCCTCCATCATGACTCCCTACACTACCCGAACACCACTGCACTACCCTAAACCGAAAATCTACCCCAGCACAACCCCCTACACTACCCAAACACCACTGCACTACCCTAAACCCTAAAACAACACCCCCAGCACGATCCCCTACACTACCCAAACCCTGCTGCACTACCCTAAACCCTAAAACCCTCCCCCAGCACGACTCCCTACACTACCCAAACACCACTGCACTACCCAAAACCCTAAATCTACCCTCAGCATGACACCCTACACTACCCAAACACCACTGCACAACCCTAAATCCTAAATCTACCCCATCACGACCCACTACACTACCCAAACACCACTGCACTACCGTTAACCACTAAATCTACCCTCAGCACGACCCCCTGCACTACCCAAACACCACTGCACTACCCTAAACCCTAAAACACTACCCCCAGCACAACCCATATACTACACCAACACCACTGCACTACCCTAAACCCTAAAACACTACCCCAGCATGACCCCCTACGCTGCCCGAACACAACTGCACTGCCCTAAACCGTGAAACACCACCCCCACACAACCCCCTACACTGCACGAATACCACTGCACTGCCCTAAACACTAAAACACCACCCCCGGCACGACCCCCTACACTACCCAAACACCACTGCACTACCCTAAACCCTAAATCTACCCCATCACGACCCGCTACACTACCCAAACACCGCTGCACTACCCTAAACAATACATCTACCCCCAGCATGACCCCCTACACTACCCAAACACCACTGCACTACCCTAAACCCTAAATCTACCCCATCACGACCCCTACACTACCCAAACACCACTGCACTACCCTAAACCCTAAATCACTACACCAGCACGATCCCCTACACTACCCATACCCTGCTGCACTACCCTAAACCCTAAAACACTCCCCCAGCACGACTCCCTACATGACCCAAACACCACTGCACTACCCTAAACCCTAAATCTACCCCCAGCACGATCCCCTACGCTACCCAAACACCACTGCAATACCCTAAACCCTAAAACACCACGCCCAGCATGACTCCCTACACTACCCAAACACCACTGCACTATTCTAAACCCTAAAACACTACCCCCGCACGACCCCCTATACTACCCAAACACCACTGCACTGCCTTAAACCCTAAAACACTACCCCAGCATGACCCCCTATGCTGCCCGAACACCACTGCACTGCCCTAAACCCTGAAACTCCACACCCGCACGACACCCTATACTGCGCGAACACCACTGCACTACCCTAAACCCTGAATCACCACCCTCAGCAAGACCCCCTACACTGCCCGAACACCACTGCGATGCCCTAAACCCTGGAACACCACCCCCAGCACGACCCCCTACACTGCCCGAACACCACTGCACTGCCCTAACACTGAAACTCCACCCCCAGCACGACCCCCTACACTGCCCGAACACCACTGCACTACCCTAAACACTAAAACACGACCCCCTACACTACACAAACACCGCTGCAGTACCCTAAACCCTAAAACACTACCCCCAGCACGACCCCCTTCACTACACAGATACCAATGCACTATTCTAAACCCTAAAACACTACCCCCTACACTTCACAAACACCACTGCACTGCCCTAAACCCTAAAACACTACCCCCAGCATGACCCCTACACTACCCAAACACCACTGCACTACCCTAAACCCTAAAAAAACTACCCCAAGCAGTAACCCCTACACTACCCAAACACCACCGCACTACCCTAAACACTAAAACACTACCCCCAGCAGTACCCCTATACTATCCAAACACCATTGCACTACCCTAAACCCTAAAACACTACCCCCAGCAGTACCCCCTTGTGAGAAGTTGGCCTGGTATATGATGCTCACTAGTTAAAGTGATCACCTTGTACCATGCCAAGCAACCCTTATGGTGTGGTTGTAAGTCAACCTTTTCGGACTAGCTGCCCTAGTGGTAGCGTAGGCTAAGCAGTCTTTGAGGCTAAACTCGTGAAGCGTGTTAAGCCAGCTGTTTTACCAAATGCAACCCCCTTTTATACCAATGAAAGGACACCACACAGATATATATTCAAAATATATATGTATTTATTTCTCAAAGTAACCCCTAGTCTCTTTATGAGCACAGGAGCACAAATCGTCAAACAAGATTACAGTAGAATACACAGAAGTTGCACTTTATATGGATAGGCCCTGGTGGCCACTCGAACCATATAGTAAAATAGTGGTATAAGTACCACGAACAGAAAAGGGAAAAGGCCTAGGGCCTCTAGAATAGCTGGGCCTACAAGGAGCTAACTTCAGTTAGTGACCAGGAGGTCCACGGGTGGCGTGTGCAGAGCAAATAGTCACACGCGTGCTCCCATAGGTTTCAATGGGTGCGTAAAAAGTACAAAGTTACTGCAAAGAGGATCTTCCGGATGGACTAGGAACTCAAGATTTGGAACACAGGCACTAGAGATGTAATACTACACTTGGGCACAGGTGTGCCAGCTTTACCTCACCCACAGGAAGCGGGTGCATAGGCCTCGAAGTGCGTCGGGTTTCTTCTATCTGTTCCGTGGAGCCTGAAGACAAAGATGCTGCAGGCGGTCGGTCCGGGAGAGATGCAGTGGATCCAAGAGTGGATCGGAGATGTTGAAGACCTGTAAGCAGAGGGGACAGTGTTCACAGTCACTAGCCAGTGACCAGCGTGGCACCAGGTGGGTACCAGGCAATGTCGGGTGCAAACAGGAAGAAAGGTGTAGCTTGTCTCTGCAGCCACGTGGTCCCTGGAGGTCGACGACGTCCAGGAGTCGAGTCACAAGCTGTCCCACGCAGGCTCTCGCTGTCGGCGGTGTCGGCGACTTGATCGAAGCAAACAAGCCTTGGCAAAAGCAATTGTTGTAGGAAAAGGAAATAAGCTGATGGTTCTGACCAGCAAGGTCAGAAGGACTGCTCCTTTGGAGGGGAGCAAGGGCCAGTCTGGAGCAACCAGACCAGCGGTGTATTTCGTAGAGTTCGTCGCCAAGATGGCTACTAGCCAGCGGGCCAGCAACCGGTTAGGCGCGTCGAGTGGCAAAATGCAGAAGGGCCCCACGCAGATCGTGGAGATGCTGGAGGGCTCACCTTTGGTGCAGATGCTGCTCGGGTGTTGGGCTTCTCAGATCCCAAAGCACAACTTGGAGGAAGCCTCGGTTGTTGCACTTGTCAGCTTGTCGTAGTCGTTCCAAGATGGCCAGCTCCACATGTCTCGGTGCCTCCACGGGTCTCCTCTTTTCAGGGACTGTGGATCGGGCGGTGAGGGGTCTGGAGGTCCAGGTCTTGTCAGTCTCTGGGCTCGGGCTCCGGCGGGAGGCGGCGGCAAAGCAGACGTTGATTCGCTGGATGGTGCTTGCGTTAGCAAGGTGGTCACTCCCTGACCACAGGGGAGATTGGCTTCAGTCCTCTGTGCAGCAGAGCGTCGAAGTTCCCGTCTTCTTCTTAGTGTTAAGTTGATTCCAGGATGTCTGAAGTCTTAGGACACAGCTCCTACCTTTAAGCGGATTCTAGGGGCCGGACTACCTGCTAGGTCCCTCCCTATGGGTGGGACCAGGAAGGGGGGTGGTTACGCCCCCAATCCTTTGTCCAGCTCGCCCCAGGCCCGGGACTGGTGTGCCCCAGGACCGGTTTGAACTGGCATATGCACCGAGGCTCCTTGTGAGCCACAGGCATGTCTGGTTTCTTTCAAGCCCTACCTGACCAATACACAAAATCCTGTCTGGGGTGGTGCACGCACCTCCCCTGGCAGGAAACCCTTTGTCCACACCTCCCAAGCTGGAAGGACTCCCAGCAGCAGGAGGGCAGACTTGTGTCTGTGGTGGCAGCATCCATTTTGTGGAGCTGAGGCTATGTCTGATTTTACCCGGGTTTCAGGTACTGTCCATGTCGTGTCCCTCTAGAAGGGTGGAATGCTAACCCCGTCGCCAGAATTGGCGAGGGGTTAGTATTCCAATTCGTATGACACCTTACTCGACATGTTTTGATAAAGCCAAACCAAAGATAGCATTTAACCGCGAGGTTCATAATGCACTTAAGAGTATATGGTATGACGATATCTGGAAACAGTAGAAGGAAGTTGTTCCGACCACTGCAGACAGGCTCAGCTCATGCCAGAGCACCATCTCACATGGAACCAAGCACTCTGCCTTCAGGATTGTTAAGGCCTGCCATAGGAGTGACTTATAGGTTACCAGGTGTCCCATTTAAGGTTAGGTTTAGGTATACTACACCTAAGTAAGAGGTGATTACACCAACTTACCCCAGCTGAGTGATCAGCCAGTTGTGTCAAATTGTTAGGCCAAGCCTGGGGTGGCATAATACATGCTTCAGCCCCTGGCAGGCCTTGGGTACACCAATGCCCTGGGTACCTAGTGTACACTGGTACAGGGGCTGACAGGGTGATCCAACCAATTGGGTATGTACCTAGGGTACATGGAGTCCATTTTAAAGAGAGAGCAGATGGGCTGAGGTCCTGAATGGCAGGATCTCAGGCCAACTTAGTCGAAAAACCAGCTAGACACTAGGCAAAAATGTGGGGGTAACCATAGTCAGATATCCACCTTCCTACACAACCCCCCCCCCAAACGAAGGGAGATAAGGCTGACCTTGACCAGGTAAGCCTATATTGCCCAAGTGGCCATATAAGGAGGAACCAGCACTGGCATGGTTACCCCCTGTCTCATGGTCCACTAAGCAATCCCTCACCCTAAGGGTATCAGAGGGTCTCCACCATAGGGAATCTCTACCTTTGGCGTGTCTTGGCAAAGTAAAAGGCTGGTGTTGAGATGGAGTACTGAAGTGAGTGTCCTCAAAGTGAGGCCTCAGCTTCCTCCAATCATCCTTCACCATGGATGCCTTTCTTTCCTTAACTGAGTTGCACTGTGCTCTCAGGGTCAGCCTCTGGCTACCTAAAGCTGGAGGCTGGGTCCCTTTTGTGGGCTTACTGGAGGGACAGGTCAGGTTTGGGGCCCTAAGGTCCCAGGTTTGCCTGTGCCCAACAGAATCCCTCTGGGGGAGGTCCCTAACTACCTGTAAATGAGATCCCTCAGGAATGTTTTTACCCATCACCTGACTAGGGCTACTAGCCAGGCAATCCTCATTCTTTTGATGGGGGGGTTCTTGTGGACAGGGGCCCTCTGGGGGTCCACTGGCCTCCCTGACCTCTGCAGCCCTGGGCTGACTGAGGCAGGGTAGAGAGAGGCAGGTTACCTGCACCAGACTGGGTCCCACCTTGGAAGGGGCCACTGACATCAGAGGCTCTGCCAGGCCAGGCCTGGCTACCTCTGGGGCAGTTCCTTCACAAGGGGTGAGGTCAGATCCCTGAGGAGGCTGACCTTTTCCTAATGTCTGGGGAGAGGGAGACTTTTCTTCCTCCCCACTACTCTCAGTTTGTGTGGAGTGATCCATTGTTTCAGGCTTCACTACACCTATGTCAGTCTGAGTATAGGCTGAGACCATTACAGCCTTGCCAACCTTTTCAGGGGGGCACTCAGTTTGTGTTTGAGCTGTGACTGTCACAGCTCTGCCAGTCTCTACAGGGAAGTCTGTCTGTGCCTGGGCTGTGGCTACCACTGCCCTTCCAACCTTTTCAGGGAGGACATCTATTTGGACAGGGGTTGTGAATGGCACAACCCCCCTACCCTTTTGTGACAGGCCTACCATTTTAGAATGGGTGTCTTGTTCAACTCCAGCCCAAGCTGAGAGTTCTAAGTCATTCCCCAGTAAGCAGTCTACAGGCAAGGTTGGGGACACTGCTACCCTTTTAGGGCCAGTGACCCCTCCCCAGCTGAGACATACCTCTGCCATGGGATGACTGTTCTGTTTGCCATCAATGTTAGTCACCTGGTAGGAGAAACCAGGCAAAAGCTGCTCAGAGGGAACTAGCCAATGGGCCACCATTGTGATGCTAGCTCCAGTGTCTCTGTAGGCCTCAGCTTTTGTACCATTGATGTAGGGCTCCTGTCTGTACCTACCCAAAGTGTTGGGACAGGCAGTGAAGTTGGCAAACCCCATGCCACCATCACAGACAAGAGTGGTTGCTGGAGGGGAATTGGCTAAGCCAGGGTCCCCCTGTGTTCCCCAAGTAAACCCACCCAAATTTTTGGGGGCACTCCCACCACCTGGGGGATTACTGCTGACAGTAATAGGTGGTGTGACAGGAGTAATTGGAGGAACAGTTTTGTTTGTAGCCCTTGGGCAACTGCTGTCAGTTTTCCAATGCCCAGGAGTTTTACACTCATGGCAGTAAGGCTTTTTACCTGTGGTAGAGGAGGGAGCTTGGGACCCACCACCCTGTGTGGAGTTTTGGGGCCCTGAGGAAGATTTCTCTTTTGCTTTATCCCCACCCTTCTCTTGAGGTTTGGTGGTATCTTTCTTTTGGTCACCACCCTGATTCTTATGCCTGATCCTGGTCCTGACCCATTTATCTGCCCTCTTTCCCAATTCTTGGGGAGAGGTCAAATCTGAGTCTACCAGGTGTTGATGGAGGAGCTGGTTTTGACAGTTACTTAAAATCTGTTCTCTCATCATCAAATTGTACAATCCTGTATAATCAGATACCTTACTTCCCAGCAACCAACCCTCCAAAGCCTTAGTGGCACATTCAACATATTCAGACCAGTCCTGAGTCTGTGTCTTTTGGGTGTCTCTGAACATTAACCTGTACTGTTCAGTGGTTAAGCCTAACCCATCTACCAGAACACTCTTCAGGACTCTGTAGTTTCTGACATCCTCTTCTCTAACAGTGAGGAGTCTGTCTCTGCCTCTTCCTTCAAAGGAGAGCCAGAGGATTGCTGCCCACTGGTCTTCAGGAACCTGCTGTACTTTGCAGGCTCTCTCAAGAGCAGTTATCCATTTGTGGATGTCATCCCCACTTTTGTAGGGGGGCACAACCTTAGACAGGTTCCTATTATCAAAGACCCTATCTTTGTCCTTAGGGACAATGCTGCCACCAGTGGGTATAGACCCACTCTCTCTAGGTTGCCTAGCCTTCCTCAGTTTTTCTTCCATCAGGGCTACTTCTAGCTCCTGCTTCCTGATCCTCAGCTGGGCTTCCTGCATTCTGGCCTCATGTTCCCTCCTCTGAGGGGTGGTCATCCTTTTCCTGGAGCGACCTTGAGAGCCTCTAGAGCCATGAGAAGCATTGGAGTCACCTGAGCGATTCCTTTGCCTCCCAAGCCCTGTGTTAAGTCCACTGGGGAGATCCAATGGGGTAAACCCACTGTCAATCCCCAATAGCCTTAGTTTAGCTGGGCCAAGTATAACACTTGGCACTGGGCTAGTTCTCCCTTCATCATCACTACTTTCTGTATCCTCACCACTTTCCTCCCCTGTAGTATGATTCTCATCTAAGGGATGGCTATTGGAACTGGGTACCTCTGTAGCATCTTCAGAAGGGGGGCCTCCTGTTCCTGACCCTAAGGGGGCTAACTGGGAAGCTTTCTTGAGTTCTCTCTGATTCTCATCATTCTGTAAGAGTTCTCTGAGCTCAGCAGAGGTAGGGTTCTTGGGCTGTTTAAGGCCTCTAAGAGTTGCCAAATGCCTGAGCTCATTCTGATTAAGGGTAGCAAAGCTGGATGGTGCCCTCTGGGGGTCACTCTCAACAGAGATGGGTACAGTGGACCCCTCTGCCCCGGCCATTGCTCTTAAGTGTGGGTGGATGTGTTGCAATCTACCTACACTTGGGTTTACCTACTAAACCTATCTAGTAGTTGTAGTCAGGGTGTGCTACTCCCTTTGCTCTACAACAACTAAGTTCAGTAGAACTTATGTATATCTAATCTTGTTTTATATGTACCTACAGGTACCTATGTGATCTTTCAATTGGTAACCAAGAGATTACAATGGTAAAACACAGCAAGCTCAAATCCAACCGCTGCTCACCAATGTGAGAAGTTGGCCTGGTATATGATGCTCACTAGTTAAAGTGATCACCTTGTACCATGCCAAGCAACCCTTATGGTGTGGTTGTAAGTCAACCTTTTCGGACTAGCTGCCCTAGTGGTAGCGTAGGCTAAGCAGTCTTTGAGGCTAAACTCGTGAAGCGTGTTAAGCCAGCTGTTTTACCAAATGCAACCCCCTTTTATACCAATGAAAGGACACCACACAGATATATATTCAAAATATATATGTATTTATTTCTCAAAGTAACCCCTAGTCTCTTTATGAGCACAGGAGCACAAATCGTCAAACAAGATTACAGTAGAATACACAGAAGTTGCACTATATATGGATAGGCCCTGGTGGCCACTCGAACCATATACTAAAATAGTGGTATAAGTACCACGAACAGAAAAGGGAAAAGGCCTAGGGCCTCTAGAATCGCTGGGCCTACAAGGAGCTAACTTCAGTTAGTGACCAGGAGGTCCACGGGTGGCGTGTGCAGAGCAAATAGTCACACGCGTGCTCCCATAGGTTTCAATGGGTGCGTAAAAAGTACAAAGTTACTGCAAAGAGGATCTTCCGGATGGACTAGGAACTCAAGATTTGGAACACAGGCACTAGAGATGTAATACTACACTTGGGCACAGGTGTGCCAGCTTTACCTCACCCACAGGAAGCGGGTGCATAGGCCTCGAAGTGCGTCGGGTTTCTTCTATCTGTTCCGTGGAGCCTGAAGACAAAGATGCTGCAGGCGGTCGGTCCGGGAGAGATGCAGTGGATCCAAGAGTGGATCGGAGATGTTGAAGACCTGTAAGCAGAGGGGACAGTGTTCACAGTCACTAGCCAGTGACCAGCGTGGCACCAGGTGGGTACCAGGCAATGTCGGGTGCAAACAGGAAGAAAGGTGTAGCTTGTCTCTGCAGCCACGTGGTCCCTGGAGGTCGACGACGTCCAGGAGTCGAGTCACGAGCTGTCCCACGCAGGCTCTCGCTGTCGGCGGTGTCGGCGACTTGATCGAAGCAAACAAGCCTTGGCAAAAGCAATTGTTGTAGGAAAAGGAAATAAGCTGATGGTTCTGACCAGCAAGGTCAGAAGGACTGCTCCTTTGGAGGGGAGCAAGGGCCAGTCTGGAGCAACCAGACCAGCGGTGTATTTCATAGAGTTCGTCACCAAGATGGCTACTAGCCAGCGGGCCAGCAACCGGTTAGGCGCGTCGAGTGGCAAAATGCAGAAGGGCCCCACGCAGATCGTGGAGATGCTGGAGGGCTCACCTTTGGTGCAGATGCTGCTCGGGTGTTGGGCTTCTCAGACCCCAAAGCACAACTTGGAGGAAGCCTCGGTTGTTGCACTTGTCAGCTTGTCGTAGTCGTTCCAAGATGGCCGGCTCCACGTGTCTCGGTGCCTCCACGGGTCTCCTCTTTTCAGGGACTGTGGATCGGGCGGTGAGGGGTCTGGAGGTCCAGGTCTTGTCAGTCTCTGGGCTCGGGCTCCGGCGGGAGGCGGCGGCAAAGCAGACGTTGATTCACTGGATGGTGCTTGCGTTAGCAAGGTGGTCACTCCCTGACCACAGGGGAGATTGGCTTCAGTCCTCTGTGCAGCAGAGCGTCGAAGTTCCCGTCTTCTTCTTAGTGTTAAGTTGATTCCAGGATGTCTGAAGTCTTAGGACACAGCTCCTACCTTTAAGCGGATTCTAGGGGCCGGACTACCTGCTAGGTCCCTCCCTATGGGTGGGACCAGGAAGGGGGGTGGTTACGCCCCCAATCCTTTGTCCAGCTCGCCCCAGGCCCGGGACTGGTGTGCCCCAGGACCGGTTTGAACTGGCACATGCACCGAGGCTCCTTGTGAGCCACAGGCATGTCTGGTTTCTTTCAAGCCCTACCTGACCAATACACAAAATCCTGTCTGGGGTGGTGCACGCACCTCCCCTGGCAGGAAACCCTTTGTCCACACCTCCCAAGCTGGAAGGACTCCCAGCAGCAGGAGGGCAGACTTGTGTCTGTGGTGGCAGCATCCATTTTGTGGAGCTGAGGCTATGTCTGATTTTACCCGGGTTTCAGGTACTGTCCATGTCGTGTCCCTCTAGAAGGGTGGAATGCTAACCCCGTCGCCAGAATTGGCGAGGGGTTAGTATTCCAATTCGTATGACACCTTACTCGACATGTTTTGATAAAGCCAAACCAAAGATAGCATTTAACCGCGAGGTTCATAATGCACTTAAGAGTATATGGTATGACGATATCTGGAAACAGTAGAAGGAAGTTGTTCCGACCACTGCAGACAGGCTCAGCTCATGCCAGAGCACCATCTCACATGGAACCAAGCACTCTGCCTTCAGGATTGTTAAGGCCTGCCATAGGAGTGACTTATAGGTTACCAGGTGTCCCATTTAAGGTTAGGTTTAGGTATACTACACCTAAGTAAGAGGTGATTACACCAACTTACCCCAGCTGAGTGATCAGCCAGTTGTGTCAAATTGTTAGGCCAAGCCTGGGGTGGCATAATACATGCTTCAGCCCCTGGCAGGCCTTGGGTACACCAATGCCCTGGGTACCTAGTGTACACTGGTACAGGGGCTGACAGGGTGATCCAACCAATTGGGTATGTACCTAGGGTACATGGAGTCCATTTTAAAGAGAGAGCAGATGGGCTGAGGTCCTGAATGGCAGGATCTCAGGCCAACTAAGTCGAAAAACCAGCTAGACACTAGGCAAACATTTGGGGGTAACCATAGTCAGATATCCACCTTCCTACACCCCTAAACTACCCATACACCAATGCACTCCCCTGAAACCTAAACCACTACGCCAGCACGATCCACTACACTACCCAAACCCAGCTGCACTACACTAAACCCTAAAAAACTCCCAAAGCATGACTCCCTGCACTACCCAAACACCACTGCACTCCCCTAAACCCTAAATCTACCCCAGCACGACCCCTACACTACCCAAACACCACTGCACTACCATAAACCCTAAATCAACCCCATCACGACCCACTACACTACCCAAACACCACTGCACTACCCTAAACCCTAAATCTACCACCAGCACGACCCCCTACACTACCCAAACACCACTGCACTACCCTAAACCCTAAATCTACCCCCAGCATGACCCCCTACACTACCCAAACACCACTGGAATTCCCCAAACCCTAAAACACCACACCCAGCACGACCCCCTACACTACCCAAACACCACTGCACTACACTAAACCCTAAAAAACTCCCAAAGCATGACTCCCTGCACTACCCAAACACCACTGCACTCCCCTAAACCCTAAATCTACCCCAGCACGACCCCTACACTACCCAAACACCACTGCACTACCATAAACCCTAAATCAACCCCATCACGACCCACTACACTACCCAAACACCACTGCACTACCCTAAACCCTAAATCTACCACCAGCACGACCCCCTACACTACCCAAACACCACTGCACTACCCTAAACCCTAAATCTACCCCCAGCATGACCCCCTACACTACCCAAACACCACTGGAATTCCCCAAACCCTAAAACACCACACCCAGCACGACCCCCTACACTACCCAAACACCACTGCACTACCCTAAACCCTAAAACACTACCCCTGCACAACCCCCTACACTACCCAAAGACCACTGCACTACCCTAAACACTAAACCACTACCCCAGCACAATTTCCTACACTACCCAAACCCAGCTGCACTATCCTAAACCCTAAAACACTCCCCCATCACAACTCCCTATACTACCCAAACACCACTGCACTACCCTAAACCCTAAATCTACCCCATCACGACCCCCAACACTACCCAAACACCACTGCACTACCCTAAACCCTAAATCTACCCCATCACGACCCCCTACACTACCCAAACACCACTGCACTACCCAAAACCCTAAATCTACCCTCAGCATGACACCCTACACTACCCAAACACCACTGCACAACCCTAAATCCTAAATCTACCCCATCACGACCCACTACACTACCCAAACACCACTGCACTACCGTTAACCACTAAATCTACCCTCAGCACGACCCCCTGCACTACCCAAACACCACTGCACTACCCTAAACCCTAAAACACTACCCCAGCACAACCCATATACTACACCAACACCACTGCACTACCCTAAACCCTAAAACACTACCCCAGCATGACCCCCTACGCTGCCCGAACACCACTGCACTGCCCTAAACCGTGAAACACCACCCCCACACAACCCCCTACACTGCACGAATACCACTGCACTGCCCTAAACACTAAAACACCACCCCCGGCACGACCCCCTACACTACCCAAACACCACTGCACTACCCTAAACCCTAAATCTACCCCATCACGACCCGCTACACTACCCAAACACCGCTGCACTACCCTAAACAATACATCTACCCCCAGCATGACCCCCTACACTACCCAAACACCACTGCACTACCCTAAACCCTAAATCTACCCCATCACGACCCCTACACTACCCAAACACCACTGCACTACCCTAAACCCTAAATCACTACACCAGCACGATCCCCTACACTACCCATACCCTGCTGCACTACCCTAAACCCTAAAACACTCCCCCAGCACGACTCCCTACATGACCCAAACACCACTGCACTACCCTAAACCCTAAATCTACCCCCAGCACGATCCCCTACGCTACCCAAACACCACTGCAATACCCTAAACCCTAAAACACCACGCCCAGCATGACTCCCTACACTACCCAAACACCACTGCACTATCCTAAACCCTAAAACACTACCCCCGCACGACCCCCTATACTACCCAAACACCACTGCACTGCCTTAAACCCTAAAACACTACCCCAGCATGACCCCCTATGCTGCCCGAACACCACTGCACTGCCCTAAACCCTGAAACTCCACACCCGCACGACACCCTATACTGCGCGAACACCACTGCACTACCCTAAACCCTGAATCACCACCCTCAGCAAGACCCCCTACACTGCCCGAACACCACTGCGATGCCCTAAACCCTGGAACACCACCCCCAGCACGACCCCCTACACTGCCCGAACACCACTGCACTGCCCTAAACACTGAAACTCCACCCCCAGCACGACCCCCTACACTGCCCGAACACCACTGCACTACCCTAAACACTAAAACACGACCCCCTACACTACACAAACACCGCTGCAGTACCCTAAACCCTAAAACACTACCCCCAGCACGACCCCCTTCACTACACAGATACCAATGCACTATTCTAAACCCTAAAACACTACCCCCTACACTTCACAAACACCACTGCACTGCCCTAAACCCTAAAACACTACCCCCAGCATGACCCCTACACTACCCAAACACCACTGCACTACCCTAAACCCTAAAAAAACTACCCCAAGCAGTAACCCCTACACTACCCAAACACCACCGCACTACCCTAAACACTAAAACACTACCCCCAGCAGTACCCCTATACTATCCAAACACCATTGCACTACCCTAAACCCTAAAACACTACCCCCAGCAGTACCCCCTAAACTACCCATACACCAATGCACTCCCCTGAAACCTAAACCACTACCCCAGCACGATCCACTACACTACCCAAACCCAGCTGCACTACACTAAACCCTAAAAAACTCCCAAAGCACGACTCCCTGCACTACCCAAACACCACTGCACTCCCCTAAACCCTAAATCTACCCCAGCACGACCCCTACACTACCCAAACACCACTGCACTACCATAAACCCTAAATCAACCCCATCACGACCCACTACACTACCCAAACACCACTGCACTACCCTAAACCCTAAATCTACCACCAGCACGACCCCCTACACTACCCAAACACCACTGCACTACCCTAAACCCTAAATCTACCCCCAGCATGACCCCCTACACTACCCAAACACCACTGGAATTCCCCAAACCCTAAAACACCACACCCAGCACGACCCCCTACACTACCCAAACACCACTGCACTACCCTAAACCCTAAAACACTACCCCTGCACAACCCCCTACACTACCCAAAGACCACTGCACTACCCTAAACACTAAACCACTACCCCAGCACAATTTCCTACACTACCCAAACCCAGCTGCACTATCCTAAACCCTAAAACACTCCCCCATCACAACTCCCTATACTACCCAAACACCACTGCACTACCCTAAACCCTAAATCTACCCCATCACGACCCCCAACACTACCCAAACACCACTGCACTACCCTAAACCCTAAATCTACCCCATCACGACCCCCAACACTACCCAAACACCACTGCACTACCCTAAACCCTGAAACAACACCCCCAGCACGATCCCCTACACTACCCAAACACCACTGCACTACCCTAAACCCTAAATCACTACCCCAGCACGATCCCCTCCACTACCCATACCCTGCTGCACTACCCTAAACCCTAAAACACTCCACCAGCACGACTCCCTACACGACCCAAACACCACTGCACTACCCTAAATCTACCCCCAGCACGACCCCCTACACTACCCAAACACCACTGCAATGCCCTAAACCCTAAAAGACCACACCCAGCACGACCCCCTACACTACCCAAACACCACTGCACTAACCTAAACCCTAAACCACTACCCCCGGCACAATCTCCTACACTACCCAAACCCAGCTGCACTACCCTAAACCCTAAAACACTCCCCCATCACGACTCCCTACACTACCCAAACACCACTGCACTACCCTAAACCCAAAATCTACCCCCAACATGACCCCTTACACTACCCAAACACCACTGCACTACCCTAAACCCTAAATCTACCCCATCACGACCCCCAACACTACCCAAACAGCACTGCACTACCCTAAACCCTAAAACAAGACCCCCAGCATGATCCCCTACACTACTCAAACCCTGCTGCACTACACTAAACCCTAAAACCCTCCCCCAGCACGACTCCCTACACTACCCAAACACCACTGCACTACCCTAAACCCTAAATCTACCCCAGCACGACCCACTACACTACCCAAACACCACTGCACAACCCTAAATCCTAAATCTACCCCATCACGACCCACTACACTACCCAAACACCACTGCACTACCGTAACCACTAAATCTACCCCCAGCACGACCCTCTGCACTACCCAAACACCACTGCACTACCCTAAACCCTAAAACACTACCTCCAGCACAACCCCCTACACTACACCAACACCACTGCACTACCCTAAACCCTAAAACACAACCCCGCATGACCCCTACAGTTCCCAAACACCAGTGCACTACCGTAAACCCTAAAACACTGCCCCCAGTAGGACCCCCTACACTACCCAAACAGCACTACACTACCCTAAACCCTAAAATACTACTCCCAGCACGAACCCCAACTCTACACAAACATCACTGCACTGCCCTAAACCCTACAACACTACCCCAGCATGACCCCCTACGCTGCCCGAACACCACTGCACTGCCTAAACTGTGAAACACCACCCCCACACAACCCCCTACACTGCACGAATACCACTGCACTGCCCTAAACACTAAAACACCACCCCCGGCACGACTCCCTACACTACCCAAACACCACTGCACTACCCTAAACCCTAAATCACTACCCCAGCAGGATCCCCTACACTACCCATACCCTGCTGCACTACCCTAAACCCTAAAACACTCCCCCAGTACGACTCCCTACACGACTCAAACACCACTGCACTGCCCTAAAACCTAAATCTACCCCCAGCACGACCCCATACACTACCCAAACACCACTGCAATACCCTAAACCCTAAAACATCACACCCAGCATGACCCCCTACACTACCCAAACACCACTGCACTACCCTAAACCCTAAAACACTACCCCCGCACGACCGCCTACACTACCCAAAGACCACTGCACTACCCTAAACCCTAAAACACGACCCCCTACGCTACACAAACACCAGTGCAGTACCCTAAACCCTAAAACACTACCCCCAGCACAACCCCCTTCACTACACAAATACCACTGCACTACCCTAAACCCTAAAACACTACCCCCTACACTTCACAAACACCACTGCACTACCCTAAACCCTAAATCACTACCTCCAGCATGACCTCCAACACGACCCAAACACCACTGCACTACCCTAAACCCTAAAACACTATCCCAAGCAGTACCCCCTACACTACCCAAACACCACCACACTGCCCTAAACCCTTAAACACTACCCCCAGCAGTATCGCCTATACTACCCAAACACCATTGCACTACTCTAAACCCTAAAACACTACCCCCAGCAGTACCCCCTACACTACCAATACACCACTGCACTCCCCTAAACACTAAACCACTACCCCCAGCACGATTTCCTACACTACCCAAACCCAGCTGCACTACCCTAAACCCTAAAACACTCCCCCAGCACGATCCCCTACACTACCCAAACCCTGCTGCACTACCCTTAACCCTAAAACACTCCCCCAGCACGACTCCCTACACTACCCAAACACCACTGCACTACCCAAAACCCTAAATCTACCCCCAGCATGACCCCCTACACTACCCAAACACCACTGCACAACCCTAAATCCTAAATCTACCCCATCATGACCCACTACACTACCGAAACACCACTGCACAACCGTAACCACTAAATCTACCCTCAGCACGACCCCCTGCACTACCCAAACACAACTGCACTACCCTAAACCCTAAAACACTACCCCCAGCACAACCCCCTACACTACACCAACACCACTGCACTACCCTAAACCCTAAAACACAACCCCGCATGACCCCTACAGTACCCAAACACCAGTGCACTACCGTAAACCCTAAAACACTGCCCCCAGCATGACCCCCTACACTACCCAAACACCACTACACTACCCTAAACCCTAAAACACTACACCCAGCACGACCCCCAACACTACACAAACATCACTGCACTGCCCTAAACCCTACAACACTACCCCAGCATGACCCCCTACGCTGCCCGAACACCACTGCACTGCCCTAAACCGTGAAACACCACCCCCACACAACCCCCTACACTGCACGAATACCACTGCACTGCCCTAAACACTAAAACACCACCCCCGGCACGACCCCCTACACTACCCAAACACCACTGCACTACCCTAAACCCTAAATCTACCCCATCACGACCCGCTACACTACCCAAACACCGCTGCACTACCCTAAACAATACATCTACCCCCAGCATGACCCCCTACACTACCCAAGCACCACTGCACTACCCTAAACCCTAAATCTACCCCATCACGACCCCGACACTACCCAAACACCACTGCACTACCCTAAACCCTAAATCATTACCCCAGCACGATCCCCTACACTACCCATACCCTGCTGCACTACCCTAAACCCTAAAACACTCCCCCAGCACGACTCCCTACACGACCCAAACACCACTGCACTACCCTAAACCCTAAATCTACCCCCAGCACGACCCCCTACACTACCCAAACACCACTGCAATACCCTAAACCCTAAAAGACCACACCCAGCACGACCCCCTACACTACCCAAACACCACTGCACTAACCTAAACCCTAAACCACTACCCCCGGCACAATCTCCTACACTACCCAAACCCAGCTGCACTACCCTAAACCCTAAAACACTCCCCCATCACGACTCCCTACACTACCCAAACACCACTGCACTACCCTAAACCCAAAATCTACCCCCAACATGACCCCTTACACTACCCAAACACCACTGCACTACCCTAAACCCTAAATCTACCCCATCACGACCCCCAACACTACCCAAACAGCACTGCACTACCCTAAACCCTAAAACAAGACCCCCAGCATGATCCCCTACACTACTCAAACCCTGCTGCACTACACTAAACCCTAAAACCCTCCCCCAGCACGACTCCCTACACTACCCAAACACCACTACACTACCCTAAACCCTAAATCTACCCCAGCACGACCCACTACACTACCCAAACACCACTGCACAACCCTAAATCCTAAATCTACCCCATCACGACCCACTACACTACCCAAACACCACTGCACAACCGTAACCACTAAATCTACCCTCAGCACGACCCTCTGCACTACCCAAACACCACTGCACTACCCTAAACCCTAAAACACTACCTCCAGCACAACCCCCTACACTACACCAACACCACTGCACTACCCTAAACCCTAAAACACAACCCCGCATGACCCCTACAGTTCCCAAACACCAGTGCACTACCGTAAACCCTAAAACACTGCCCCCAGTAGGACCCCCTACACTACCCAAACAGCACTACACTACCCTAAACCCTAAAATACTACTCCCAGCACGAACCCCAACTCTACACAAACATCACTGCACTGCCCTAAACCCTACAACACTACCCCAGCATGACCCCCTACGCTGCCCGAACACCACTGCACTGCCTAAACTGTGAAACACCACCCCCACACAACCCCCTACACTGCACGAATACCACTGCACTGCCCTAAACACTAAAACACCACCCCCGGCACGACTCCCTACACTACCCAAACACCACTGCACTACCCTAAACCCTAAATCACTACCCCAGCAGGATCCCCTACACTACCCATACCCTGCTGCACTACCCTAAACCCTAAAACACTCCCCCAGTACGACTCCCTACACGACTCAAACACCACTGCACTGCCCTAAAACCTAAATCTACCCCCAGCACGACCCCATACACTACCCAAACACCACTGCAATACCCTAAACCCTAAAACATCACACCCAGCATGACCCCCTACACTACCCAAACACCACTGCACTACCCTAAACCCTAAAACACTACCCCCGCACGACCGCCTACACTACCCAAAGACCACTGCACTACCCTAAACCCTAAAACACGACCCCCTACGCTACACAAACACCAGTGCAGTACCCTAAACCCTAAAACACTACCCCCAGCACAACCCCCTTCACTACACAAATACCACTGCACTACCCTAAACCCTAAAACACTACCCCCTACACTTCACAAACACCACTGCACTACCCTAAACCCTAAATCACTACCTCCAGCATGACCTCCAACACTACCCAAACACCACTGCACTACCCTAAACCCTAAAACACTATCCCAAGCAGTACCCCCTACACTACCCAAACACCACCACACTGCCCTAAACCCTTAAACACTACCCCCAGCAGTATCGCCTATACTACCCAAACACCATTGCACTACTCTAAACCCTAAAACACTACCCCCAGCTTTACCCCCTACACTACCAATACACCACTGCACTCCCCTAAACACTAAACCACTACCCCCAGCACGATTTCCTACACTACCCAAACCCAGCTGCACTACCCTAAACCCTAAAACACTCCCCCAGCACGATCCCCTACACTACCCAAACCCTGCTGCACTACCCTTAACCCTAAAACACTCCCCCAGCACGACTCCCTACACTACCCAAACACCACTGCACTACCCAAAACCCTAAATCTACCCCCAGCATGACCCCCTACACTACCCAAACACCACTGCACAACCCTAAATCCTAAATCTACCCCATCATGACCCACTACACTACCGAAACACCACTGCACAACCGTAACCACTAAATCTACCCTCAGCACGACCCCCTGCACTACCCAAACACAACTGCACTACCCTAAACCCTAAAACACTACCCCCAGCACAACCCCCTACACTACACCAACACCACTGCACTACCCTAAACCCTAAAACACAACCCCGCATGACCCCTACAGTACCCAAACACCAGTGCACTACCGTAAACCCTAAAACACTGCCCCCAGCAGGACCCCCTACACTACCCAAACACCACTACACTACCCTAAACCCTAAAACACTACACCCAGCACGACCCCCAACACTACACAAACATCACTGCACTGCCCTAAACCCTACAACACTACCCCAGCATGACCCCCTACGCTGCCCGAACACCACTGCACTGCCCTAAACCGTGAAACACCACCCCCACACAACCCCCTACACTGCACGAATACCACTGCACTGCCCTAAACACTAAAACACCACCCCCGGCACGACCCCCTACACTACCCAAACACCACTGCACTACCCTAAACCCTAAATCTACCCCATCACGACCCGCTACACTACCCAAACACCGCTGCACTACCCTAAACAATACATCTACCCCCAGCATGACCCCCTACACTACCCAAGCACCACTGCACTACCCTAAACCCTAAATCTACCCCATCACGACCCCGACACTACCCAAACACCACTGCACTACCCTAAACCCTAAATCATTACCCCAGCACGATCCCCTACACTACCCATACCCTGCTGCACTACCCTAAACCCTAAAACACTCCCCCAGCACGACTCCCTACACTACCCAAACACCACTGCACTACCCTAAACCCTAAATCTACCCCCAGCACGACCCCCTACACTACCCAAACACCACTGCAATACCCTAAACCCTAAAACACCACACCCAGCATGACTCCCTACACTACCCAAACACCACTGCACTATCCTAAACCCTAAAACACTACCCCCGCACGACCCCCTATACTACCCAAACACCACTGCACTGCCTTAAACCCTAAAACACTACCCCAGCATGACCCCCTATGCTGCCCGAACACCACTGCACTGCCCTAAACCCTGAAACACCACACCCGCACGACACCCTACACTGCCCGAACGCCACTGCACTACCCTAAACCCTGAATCACCACCCTCAGCAAGACCCCCTACACTGCCCGAACACCACTGCCCTGCCCTAAACCCTGAAACACCACCCCCAGCACGACCCCCTACACTGCCCGAACACCACTGCACTACCTTAAACACTAAAACACGACCCCCTACACTACACAAACACCGCTGCAGTACCCTAAACCCTAAAACACTACCCCCAGCACGACCCCCTTCACTACACAGATACCAATGCACTACCCTAAACCCTAAAAAAACTACCCCAAGCAGTAACCCCTACACTACCCAAACACCACCGCACTACCCTAAACACTAAAACACTACCCCCAGCAGTACCCCCTATACTATCCAAACACCATTGCACTACCCTAAACCCTAAAACTCTACCCCCAGCAGTACCCCCTAAACTACCCATACACCACTGCACTAACCTAAACCCTAAACCACTACCCCTGGCACAATCTCCTACACTACCCAAACCCAGCTGCACTACCCTAAACCCTAAAACACTCCCCCATCACGACTCCCTACACTACCCAAACACCACTGCACTACCCTAAACCCAAAATCTACCCCCAACATGACCCCTTACACTACCCAAACACCACTGCACTACCCTAAACCCTAAATCTACCCCATCACGACCCCCAACACTACCCAAACACCACTACACTACCCTAAACCCTAAAACAAGACCCCCAGCATGATCCCCTACACTACTCAAACCCTGCTGCACTACACTAAACCCTAAAACCCTCCCCCAGCACGACTCCCTACACTACCCAAACACCACTGCACTACCCTAAACCCTAAATCTACCCCAGCACGACCCCCTACACTACCCAAACACCACTGCACAACCCTAAATCCTAAATCTACCCCATCACGACCCACTACACTACCCAAACACCAGTGCACTACCGTAACCACTAAATCTACCCTCAGCACGACCCTCTGCACTACCCAAACACCACTGCACTACCCTAAACCCTAAAACACTACCTCCAGCACAACCCCCTACACTACACCAACACCACTGCACTACCCTAAACCCTAAAACACAACCCCGCATGACCCCTACAGTTCCCAAACACCAGTGCACTACCGTAAACCCTAAAACACTGCCCCCAGTAGGACCCCCTACACTACCCAAACAGCACTACACTACCCTAAACCCTAAAATACTACCCCCAGCACGAACCCCAACTCTACACAAACATCACTGCACTGCCCTAAACCCTACAACACTACCCCAGCATGACCCCCTACGCTGCCCGAACACCACTGCACTGCCTAAACTGTGAAACACCACCCCCACACAACCCCCTACACTGCACGAATACCACTGCACTGCCCTAAACACTAAAACACCACCCCCGGCACGACTCCCTACACTACCCAAACACCACTGCACTACCCTAAACCCTAAATCACTACCCCAGCACGATCCCCTACACTACCCATACCCTGCTGCACAACCCTAAACCCTAAAACACTCCCCCAGTACGACTCCCTACACGACTCAAACACCACTGCACTGCCCTAAAACCTAAATCTACCCCCAGCACGACCCCATACACTACCCAAACACCACTGCAATACCCTAAACCCTAAAACATCACACCCAGCATGACTCCCTACACTACCCAAACACCACTGCACTATCCTAAACCCTAAAACACTACCCCCGCATGACCCCCTATACTACCCAAACACCACTGCACAGCCTTAAACCCTAAAACACTACCCCAGCATGACCCCCTATGCTGCCCGAACACCACTGCACTGCCCTAAACCCTGAAACACCACACCCACACGACACCCTACACTGCCCGAACGCCACTGCACTACCCTAAACCCTGAATCACGACCCTCAGCAAGACCCCCTACACTGCCCGAACACCACTGCCCTGCCCTAAACCCTGAAACACCACCCCCAGCACGACCCCCTACACTGCCCGAACACCACTGCACTGCCCTAAACACTGAAACACCACCCCCAGCACGACCCCCTACACTGCCCGAACACCACTGCACTACCCTAAACACTAAAACACGACCCCCTACACTACACAAACACCGCTGCAGTACCCTAAACCCTAAAACACTACCCCCAGCACGACCCCCTTCACTACACAGATACCAATGCACTACCCTAAACCCTAAAAAAACTACCCGAAGCAGTAACCCCTACACTACCCAAACACCACCGCACTACCCTAAACACTAAAACACTACCCCCAGCAGTACCCCCTAAACTATCCAAACACCATTGCACTACCCTAAACCCTAAAACTCCACCCCCAGCAGTACCCCCTAAACTACCCATACACCACTGCACTCCCCTGAAACCTAAACCACTACCCAGCACGATCCTCTACACTACCCAAACCCTGCTGCACTACCCTAAACCCTTAAAAACTCCCAAAGCACGACTCCCTACACTACCCAAACACCACTGCACTCCCCTAAATCTACCCCCAGCACGACCCCTACACTACCCAAACACCACTGCGCTACCATAAACCCTAAATCAACCCCATCACGACCCACTACACTACCCAAACACCACTGCACTACCATAAACCCTAAATCTACCACCAGCATGACCCCCTACACTACCCAAGCACCACTGCACTACCCTAAACCCTAAATCTACCCCATCACGACCCCGACACTACCCAAACACCACTGCACTACCCTAAACCCTAAATCATTACCCCAGCACGATCCCCTACACTACCCATACCCTGCTGCACTACCCTAAACCCTAAAACACTCCCCCAGCACGACTCCCTACACGACCCAAACACCACTGCACTACCCTAAACCCTAAATCTACCCCCAGCACGACCCCCTACACTACCCAAACACCACTGCAATACCCTAAACCCTAAAACACCACACCCAGCATGACTCCCTACACTACCCAAACACCACTGCACTATCCTAAACCCTAAAACACTACCCCCGCACGACCCCCTATACTACCCAAACACCACTGCACTGCCTTAAACCCTAAAACACTACCCCAGCATGACCCCCTATGCTGCCCGAACACCACTGCACTGCCCTAAACCCTGAAACACCACACCCGCACGACACCCTACACTGCCCGAACGCCACTGCACTACCCTAAACCCTGAATCACCACCCTCAGCAAGACCCCCTACACTGCCCGAACACCACTGCCCTGCCCTAAACCCTGAAACACCACCCCCAGCACGACCCCCTACACTGCCCGAACACCACTGCACTACCTTAAACACTAAAACACGACCCCCTACACTACACAAACACCGCTGCAGTACCCTAAACCCTAAAACACTACCCCCAGCACGACCCCCTTCACTACACAGATACCAATGCACTACCCTAAACCCTAAAAAAACTACCCCAAGCAGTAACCCCTACACTACCCAAACACCACCGCACTACCCTAAACACTAAAACACTACCCCCAGCAGTACCCCCTATACTATCCAAACACCATTGCACTACCCTAAACCCTAAAACTCTACCCCCAGCAGTACCCCCTAAACTACCCATACACCACTGCACTAACCTAAACCCTAAACCACTACCCCTGGCACAATCTCCTACACTACCCAAACCCAGCTGCACTACCCTAAACCCTAAAACACTCCCCCATCACGACTCCCTACACTACCCAAACACCACTGCACTACCCTAAACCCAAAATCTACCCCCAACATGACCCCTTACACTACCCAAACACCACTGCACTACCCTAAACCCTAAATCTACCCCATCACGACCCCCAACACTACCCAAACACCACTACACTACCCTAAACCCTAAAACAAGACCCCCAGCATGATCCCCTACACTACTCAAACCCTGCTGCACTACACTAAACCCTAAAACCCTCCCCCAGCACGACTCCCTACACTACCCAAACACCACTGCACTACCCTAAACCCTAAATCTACCCCAGCACGACCCCCTACACTACCCAAACACCACTGCACAACCCTAAATCCTAAATCTACCCCATCACGACCCACTACACTACCCAAACACCAGTGCACTACCGTAACCACTAAATCTACCCTCAGCACGACCCTCTGCACTACCCAAACACCACTGCACTACCCTAAACCCTAAAACACTACCTCCAGCACAACCCCCTACACTACACCAACACCACTGCACTACCCTAAACCCTAAAACACAACCCCGCATGACCCCTACAGTTCCCAAACACCAGTGCACTACCGTAAACCCTAAAACACTGCCCCCAGTAGGACCCCCTACACTACCCAAACAGCACTACACTACCCTAAACCCTAAAATACTACCCCCAGCACGAACCCCAACTCTACACAAACATCACTGCACTGCCCTAAACCCTACAACACTACCCCAGCATGACCCCCTACGCTGCCCGAACACCACTGCACTGCCTAAACTGTGAAACACCACCCCCACACAACCCCCTACACTGCACGAATACCACTGCACTGCCCTAAACACTAAAACACCACCCCCGGCACGACTCCCTACACTACCCAAACACCACTGCACTACCCTAAACCCTAAATCACTACCCCAGCACGATCCCCTACACTACCCATACCCTGCTGCACTACCCTAAACCCTAAAACACTCCCCCAGTACGACTCCCTACACGACTCAAACACCACTGCACTGCCCTAAAACCTAAATCTACCCCCAGCACGACCCCATACACTACCCAAACACCACTGCAATACCCTAAACCCTAAAACATCACACCCAGCATGACCCCCTACACTACCCAAACACCACTGCACTACCCTAAACCCTAAAACACTACCCCCGCACGACCGCCTACACTACCCAAAGACCACTGCACTACCCTAAACCCTAAAACACGACCCCCTACGCTACACAAACACCAGTGCAGTACCCTAAACCCTAAAACACTACCCCCAGCACAACCCCCTTCACTACACAAATACCACTGCACTACCCTAAACCCTAAAACACTACCCCCTACACTTCACAAACACCACTGCACTACCCTAAACCCTAAATCACTACCTCCAGCATGACCTCCAACACTACCCAAACACCACTGCACTACCCTAAACCCTAAAACACTATCCCAAGCAGTACCCCCTACACTACCCAAACACCACCACACTGCCCTAAACCCTTAAACACTACCCCCAGCAGTATCGCCTATACTACCCAAACACCATTGCACTACTCTAAACCCTAAAACACTACCCCCAGCAGTACCCCCTACACTACCAATACACCACTGCACTCCCCTAAACACTAAACCACTACCCCCAGCACGATTTCCTACACTACCCAAACCCAGCTGCACTACCCTAAACCCTAAAACACTCCCCCAGCACGATCCCCTACACTACCCAAACCCTGCTGCACTACCCTTAACCCTAAAACACTCCCCCAGCACGACTCCCTACACTACCCAGACACCACTGCACAACCCTAAATCCTAAATCTACCCCATCACGACCCACTACACTACCGAAACACCACTGCACAACCGTAACCACTAAATCTACCCTCAGCACGACCCCCTGCACTACCCAAACACAACTGCACTACCCTAAACCCTAAAACACTACCCCCAGCACAACCCCCTACACTACACCAACACCACTGCACTACCCTAAACCCTAAAACACAACCCCGCATGACCCCTACAGTACCCAAACACCAGTGCACTACCGTAAACCCTAAAACACTGCCCCCAGCAGGACCCCCTACACTACCCAAACACCACTACACTACCCTAAACCCTAAAACACTACACCCAGCACGACCCCCAACACTACACAAACATCACTGCACTGCCCTAAACCCTACAACACTACCCCAGCATGACCCCCTACGCTGCCCGAACACCACTGCACTGCCCTAAACCGTGAAACACCACCCCCACACAACCCCCTACACTGCACGAATACCACTGCACTGCCCTAAACACTAAAACACCACCCCCGGCACGACCCCCTACACTACCCAAACACCACTGCACTACCCTAAACCCTAAATCTACCCCATCACGACCCGCTACACTACCCAAACACCGCTGCACTACCCTAATTAATACATCTACCCCCAGCATGACCCCCTACACTACCCAAGCACCACTGCACTACCCTAAACCCTAAATCTACCCCATCACGACCCCGACACTACCCAAACACCACTGCACTACCCTAAACCCTAAATCATTACCCCAGCACGATCCCCTACACTACCCATACCCTGCTGCACTACCCTAAACCCTAAAACACTCCCCCAGCACGACTCCCTACACGACCCAAACACCACTGCACTACCCTAAACCCTAAATCTACCCCCAGCACGACCCCCTACACTACCCAAACACCACTGCAATACCCTAAACCCTAAAACACCACACACAGCATGACTCCCTACACTACCCAAACACCACTGCACTATCCTAAACCCTAAAACACTACCCCCGCATGACCCCCTATACTACCCAAACACCACTGCACAGCCTTAAACCCTAAAACACTACCCCAGCATGACCCCCTATGCTGCCCGAACACCACTGCACTGCCCTAAACCCTGAAACACCACACCCACACGACACCCTACACTGCCCGAACGCCACTGCACTACCCTAAACCCTTAATCACGACCCTCAGCAAGACCCCCTACACTGCCCGAACACCACTGCCCTGCCCTAAACCCTGAAACACCACCCCCAGCACGACCCCCTACACTGCCCGAACACCACTGCACTGCCCTAAACACTGAAACACCACCCCCAGCACGACCCCCTACACTGCCCGAACACCACTGCACTACCCTAAACACTAAAACACGACCCCCTACACTACACAAACACCGCTGCAGTACCCTAAACCCTAAAACACTACCCCCAGCACGACCCCCTTCACTACACAGATACCAATGCACTACCCTAAACCCTAAAAAAACTACCCGAAGCAGTAACCCCTACACTACCCAAACACCACCGCACTACCCTAAACACTAAAACACTACCCCCAGCAGTACCCCCTAAACTATCCAAACACCATTGCACTACCCTAAACCCTAAAACTCCACCCCCAGCAGTACCCCCTAAACTACCCATACACCACTGCACTCCCCTGAAACCTAAACCACTACCCAGCACGATCCTCTACACTACCCAAACCCTGCTGCACTACCCTAAACCCTTAAAAACTCCCAAAGCACGACTCCCTACACTACCCAAACACCACTGCACTCCCCTAAATCTACCCCCAGCACGACCCCTACACTACCCAAACACCACTGCGCTACCATAAACCCTAAATCAACCCCATCACGACCCACTACACTACCCAAACACCACTGCACTACCATAAACCCTAAATCTACCACCAGCACGACCCCCTACACTACCCAAACACCACTGCACTACCCTAAACCTACCCCCAGCATTACCCCCTACACTACCCAAACACCACTGCACTACCCTAAACCCTAAAACACTACCCCTGCATGACCCCCTACACTACCCAAAGACCACTGCACTACCCTAAACCCTAATACATGACCCCTTACACTACACAAACACCACTGCAGTACCCTAAACCCTAAAACACTACCCCCAGCACGACCCCCTTCACTACACAAATACCACTGCACTACCCTAAACCCTAAAACACTACCCCCTACACTTCACAAACACCACTGCACTACCCTAAATCACTACCCCCAGCATGACCCCCTACACTACCCAAACACCACTGCACTACCCTAAACCCTAAAACACTACCCCAAGCAGTACACCCTACACTACCCAAACACCACCGCACTGCCCTAAACCCTTAAACACTACCCCCAGCAGTACCGCCTATACTACCCAAACACCATTGCACTACTCTAAACCCTAAAACACTACCCCCAGCAGTACCCCCTACACTACCAATACACCACTGCACTCCCCTAAACCCTAAACCACTACCCCAGCACGATTTCCTACACTACCCAAACCCAGCTGCACTATCCTAAACCCTAAAACACTCCCCCATCACAACTCCCTACACTACCCAAGCACCACTGCACTACCCTAAACCCTAAATCTACCCCATCACGACCCCCAACACTACCCAAACACCACTGCACTACCCTAAACCCTAAATCTACCTCATCATGACCCCCAACACTACCCAAACACCATTGCACTACCCTAAACCCTAAAACAACACCCCCAGCATGACCCCTTCACGACCCAAACACCACTGCACTACCCTAAACCTTAAATCTACCCCAGCACGATCCCCTACACTACTCAAACCCTGCTGCACTACACTAAACCCTAAAACACTCCCCCAGCACGACTCCCTACACTACCCAAACACCACTGCACTACCCTAAACCCTAAATCTACCCCCAGCACGACCCCCTACACTACCCAAACACCACTGCACAACCCTAAATCCTAAATCTACCCCATCACGACCCACTACACTACCCAAACACCACTGCACTACGGTAACCACTAAATCTACCCTCAGCACGACCCTCTGCACTACCCAAACACCACTGCACTACCCTAAACCCTAAAACACTACCCCCAGCACAACCCCCTACACTACACCAACACCACTGCACTACCCTAAACCCTAGAACACAACCCCGCATGACCCCTACAGTACCCAAACACCAGTGCACTACCGTAAACCCTAAAACACTGCCCCCAGTAGGACCCCCTACACTACCCAAACACCACTACACTTCCCTAAACCCTAAAACACTACCCCCAGCACGACCCCCAACACTACACAAACATCACTGCACTGCCCTAAACCCTACAACACTACCCCAGCATGACCCCCTATGCTGCCTGAACACCACTGCACTGCCCTAAACCGTGAAACACCACCCCCACACAACCCCCTACACTGCACGAATACCACTGCACTGCCCTAAACACTAAAACACCACCCCCGGCACGACCCCCTACACTACCCAAACACCACTGCACTACCCTAAACCCTAAATCACTACCCCAGCACGATCCCCTACACTACCCATACCCTGCTGCACTACCCTAAACCCTAAAACACTACCCCCGCACGACCCCCTACACTACCCAAAGACCACTGCACTACTCTAAACCCTAAAACACGACCCCCTACACTACACAAACACCAGTGCAGTACCCTAAACCCTAAAACACTACCCCCAGCACGACCCCCTTCACTACCCAAACACCACGGCACTACCCTAAACCCTAAAACACTATCCCAAGCAGTACTCCGTACACTACCCAAACACCACCGCACTGCCCTAAACCCTAAAACACTACCCCCAGCAGTATCGCCTATACTACCCAAACACCATTGCACTACTCTAAACCCTAAAACACTACCCCAGCAGTACCCTCTACACTACCAATACACCACTGCACTCCCCTAAACACTAAACCACTACCCCCAGCACGATTTCCTACACTACTCAAACCCAGCTGCACTACCCTAAACCCTAAAACACTCCCCCATCATGACTCCCTACACTACCCAAACACCACTGCACTACCCTAAACCGAAACTCTACCCCCAGCACGACCCCCTACACTACCCAAATACCACTACACTACCCTAAACCCTAAAACAACACCCCCAGCACGACCCCCTGCACTACCCAAACACCACTGCACTACCCTAAACCCTAAAACACTACCCCCAGCACAACCCCCTACACTACACCAACACCACTGCACTACCCTAAACCCTAAAACACAACCCCGCATGACCCCTACAGTACCCAAACACCAGTGCACTACCGTAAACCCTAAAACACTGCCCCCAGCAGGACCCCCTACACTACCCAAACACCACTACACTACCCTAAACCCTAAAACACCACACCCAGCATGACCCCTTCACTACCCAAACACCACTGCACTACCCTAAACCCTAAAACACTACCCCCGCACGACCCCCTACACTACCCAAAGACCACTGCACTACTCTAAACCCTAAAACACGACCCCCTACACTACACAAACACCAGTGCAGTACCCTAAACCCTAAAACACTACCCCCAGCACGACCCCCTTCACTACCCAAACACCACGGCACTACCCTAAACCCTAAAACACTATCCCAAGCAGTACTCCGTACACTACCCAAACACCACCGCACTGCCCTAAACCCTAAAACACTACCCCCAGCAGTATCGCCTATACTACCCAAACACCATTGCACTACTCTAAACCCTAAAACACTACCCCAGCAGTACCCTCTACACTACCAATACACCACTGCACTCCCCTAAACACTAAACCACTACCCCCAGCACGATTTCCTACACTACTCAAACCCAGCTGCACTACCCTAAACCCTAAAACACTCCCCCATCATGACTCCCTACACTACCCAAACACCACTGCACTACCCTAAACCGAAACTCTACCCCCAGCACGACCCCCTACACTACCCAAATACCACTACACTACCCTAAACCCTAAAACAACACCCCCAGCACGACCCCCTGCACTACCCAAACACCACTGCACTACCCTAAACCCTAAAACACTACCCCCAGCACAACCCCCTACACTACACCAACACCACTGCACTACCCTAAACCCTAAAACACAACCCCGCATGACCCCTACAGTACCCAAACACCAGTGCACTACCGTAAACCCTAAAACACTGCCCCCAGCAGGACCCCCTACACTACCCAAACACCACTACACTACTCTAAACCCTAAAACACTACACCCAGCACGACCCCCAATACTACACAAACATCACTGCACTGCCCTAAACCCTACAACACTACCCCAGCATGACCCCCTACGCTGCCCAAACACCATTGCACTGTCCTAAACCGTGAAACACCACCCCCACAGAACCCCCTACACTGCACGAATACCACTGCACTGCCCTAAACACTAAAACACCACCCCCGGCACGACCCCCTACACTACCCAAACACCACTGCACTACCCTAAACACTAAATCTACCCCATCACGACCCGCTACACTACCCAAACACCACTGCACTACCCTTAACCCAAAATCTACCCCCAACACGACCCCTTACACTACCCAAACACCACTGCACTACCCTAAACCCTAAATCTACCCCATCACGACCCCGACACTACCCAAACACCACTGCACTACCCTAAACCCTAAAACAACACCCCCAGCACGATCCCCTACACTACTCAAACCCTGCTGCACTACACTAAAACCTAAAACACTCCCCCAGCACGACTCCCTACACTACCCAAACACCACTGCACTACCCTAAACCCTAAATCTACCCCCAGCACGACCCCCTACACTACCCAAACACCACTGCACAACCCTAAATCCTAACTCTACCCCATCACGACCCACTACACTACCCAAACACCACTGCACTACCGTAACCACTAAATCTACCCTCAGCACGACCCCCTGCACTACCCAAACACCACTGCACTACCCTAAACCCTAAAACACTACCCCCAGCACAACCCCCTACACTACACCAACACCACTGCACTACCCTAAACCCTAAAACACAACCCCGCATGACCCCTACAGTACCCAAACACCAGTGCACTACCATAAACCCTAAAACACTGCCCCCCGCAGGACCCCCTACACTACCCAAACACCACTACACTACCCTAAACCCTAAAACACTACACCCAGCATGACCCCCAACACTACACAAACATCACTGCACTGCCCTAAACCCTACAACACTACCCCAGCATGACCCCCTATGCTGCCCGAACACCACTGCACTGCCCTAAACCGTGAAACACCACCCCCACACAACCCACTACACTGCACGAATACCACTGCACTGCCCTAAACACTAAAACACCACCCCCGGCACGACCCCCTACACTACCCATACACCAATGCACTACCCTAAACCCTAAATCTACCCCATCACGACCCGCTACACTACCCAAACACCGCTGCACTGCCCTAAACAATACATCTACCCCCAGCATGAGCCCCTACACTACCCAAACACCACTGCACTACCCTAAACCCTACATCTACCCCATCACGACCCCTACACTACCCAAACACCACTGCACTACCCTAAACCCTAAATCACTACCCAGCACGATCCCCTACACTACCCAAAGACCACTGCACTACCCTAAACCCTAAAACACGACCCCCTACACTACACAAACACCACTGCAGTACCCTAAACCCTAAAACACTACCCCCAGCACGACCCCCTTCACTACACAAATACCACTGCACTACCCCAAACACTAAAACACTACCCCCTACACTTCACAAACACCACTGCACTACCCTAAACCCTAAATCACTACCTCCAGCACGATCCCCTACACTACCCAAACACCACTGCACTACCCTAAACCCTAAATCACTACCCCAGCACGATCCCCTACACTACCCATACCCTGCTGCACTACCCTAAACCCTAAAACACTCCCCCAGCACGACTCCCTACACGACCCAAACACCACTGCACTACCCTAAACCCTAAATCTACCCCCAGCACGACCCCCTACACTACCCAAACACCACTGCAATACCCTAAACCCTAAAACACCACACCCAGCATGACCCCCTACACTACCCAAACACCACTGCACAATCCTAAACCCTAAAACACTACCCCCGCACGACCCCCTACACTACCCAAAGACCACTGCACTACCCTAAACCCTAAAACACGACCCCCTACACTACACAAGCACCACTGCAGTACCCTAAACCCTAAAACACTACCCCCAGCACGACCCCCTTTACCACACAAATACCACTGCACTACCCCAAACACTAAAACACTACCCCCTACACTTCACAAACACCACTGCACTACCCTAAACCCTAAATCACTACCTCCAGCATGACCCCCTACACTACCCAAACACCACTGCACTACCCTAAACCCTAAAACACTATCCCAAGCAGTACTCCCTACACTACACAAACACCACCGCACTGCCCGAAACCCTAAAACACTACCCCCAGCAGTACCGCCTATACTACCCAAACACCACTGCACTACTCTAAACCCTAAAACACTACCCCCAGCAGTACCCCTACACTACCAATACACCACTGCACTCCCCTAAACCCTAAACCACTACCCCCATCATGACTCCCTACACTACCCAAACACCACTGCACTACCCTAAACCGAAAATCTACCCCCAGCAATACCCCTACACTACCCAAACACCACTGCACTACCTTAAACCCTAAAACAACACCCCCAGCACGACCCCTACACTACCCAAACACCACTGCACAACCCTAAATCCTAAATCTACCCCATCACGACCCACTACACTACCCAAACACCACTGCACTACCATAACCACTAAATCTACCCTCAGCACGACCCCCTGCACTACCCAAACACCACTGCACTACCCTAAACCCTAAAACACTACCCCCAGCACAACCCCCTGCACTACACCAACACCACTGCACTACCCTAAAGCCTAAAACACAACCCCGCATGACCCCTACAGTACCCAAACACCAGTGCACTACCGTAAACCCTAAAACACTGCCCCCAGCAGGACCCTCTAAACTACCCAAACACCACTACACTACCCTAAACCCTAAAACACTAGCCCCAGCACGACCCCCAACACTACACAAACATCACTGCACTGCCCTAAACCCTACAACACTACCCCAGCATGACCCCCTACGCTGCCCGAACACCACTGCACTGCCCTAAACTGTGAAACACCACCCCCACACAACCCCCTACACTGCACGAATTCCAATGCACTGCCTTAAACACTAAAACACCACCCCCGGCACGACCCCCTACACTACCCAAACACAACTGCACTACCCTAAACCCTAAATCTACCCCATCACGACCCGCTACACTACCCAAACACCGCTGCACTACCCTAGACAATAAATCTACCCCCAGCATGACCCTCTACACTACCCAAACACCACTGCACTACCCTAAACCCTAAATCTACCCCATCACGACCCCTACACTACCCAAACACCACTGCACTACCCTAAACCCTAAATCACTACCCCAGCACGATCCCCTACACTACCCATACCCTGCTGCACTACCCTAAACCCTAAAACACTCCCCCAGCACGACTCCCTACACGACCCAAACACCACTGCACTACCCTAAACCCTAAATCTACCCCCAGCACGACCCCCTACACTACCCAAACACCACTGCAATACCCAAAACCCTAAAACACCACACCCAGCATGACCCCCTACACTACCCAAACACCACTGCACTATCCTAAACCCTAAAACACTACCCCCGCACGACCCCCTACACTACCCAAAGACCACTGCACTACCCTAAACCCTAAAACACGGCCCCCTACACTACACAAACACCACTGCAGTACCCTAAACCCTAAAACACTACCCCCAGCATCACCCCATTCACTACACAAATACCACTGCACTACCCTAAACCCTAAAACACTACCCCCTACACTTCACAAAAAGCACTGCACTACCCTAAACCCTAAATCACTACCTCCAGCATGACCCCCTTCACTACCCAAACACCACTGCGCTAACCTAAAACACTATCCCAAGCAGTACTCCCTACACTACCCAAACACCACCGCACTGCCCTAAACCCTAAAACACTACCCCCAGCAGTACCGCCTATACTACCCAAACACCATTGCACTACTCTAAACCCTAAAACACTACCCCAGCAGTACCCCCTACACTACCAATACACCACTGCACTCCCCTAAACCCTAAACCACTACACGAGCATGATTTCCTACACTACCCAAACCCAGCTGCACTACCCTAAACCCTAAAACACTCCCCATCATGACTCCCTACACTACCCAAACACCACTGCACTACCCTAAACCAAAAATCTACCCCAGCACGACACCCTACACTACCCAAACACCACTGCACTACCCTAAACCCTAAATCAATACCCCAGCACGATCCCCTACACTACCCAAACCCTGCTGCACTACCCTAAACCCTAAAACACTCCCCCAGCACGACTCCCTACACTACCCAAACACCTCTGCACTACCCTAAACCCTAAATCTACCCCCAGCACGACCCCCTACACTACCCAAACACCACTGCACAACCCTAAACCCTAAATCTACCCCATCACGACCCGCTACACTACCCAAACACCACTGCACTAAAGTAACCCCTAAATCTACCCTCAGCACGACACCCTGCACTACCCAAACACCACTGCACTACACTAAACCGTAAAACACTACCCCCAGCACGACCCCCTACACTACAACAACACCACTGCACTACCCTAAACCCTAAAACATAACCCCCGCATGACCCCCTACAGTACCCAAACACCAGTGCACTACCGTAAACCCTAAAACACTGCCCCCAGCAGGACCCCCTACACTACCCAAACACCACTACACTACCCTAAACCCTAAAACACTACCCCCAGCATGACCCCCAACACTACACAAACACCACTGCACTGCCCTAAACCCTAAAACACCACCCCCAGCACGAACCCTACACTACACAAACATCACTGCCCTAAACCCTACAACACTACCCCAGCATGACCCCCTACGTTGCCCGAACACCACTGCACTGCCCTAAACCGTGAAACACCACCCCCATACGACCTCCTACACTGCACGAATACCACTGCACTGCCCTAAACACTAAAACACCACCCCCGGCACGACCCCCTACACTAAACAAACACCACTGCACTAGCCTAATCCATAAAACATCACACCCAGCACGACCCCCTACACTACCCAAACACCACGGCACTACCCTAAACCCTAAAACACTACCCCCACATGACCCCCTACACTACCCAAAGACCACTGCACTACCCTAAACCCTAAAACACGACCCCCTACACTACACAAACACTGGTGCAGTAGCCTAAACCCTAAAACACTACCCCCAGCACGACCCCTTCACTATACAAATACCACTGCACTACCATAAACCGTAAAACACTACCACCTACACTTCACAAACACCACTGCACTACCCTAAACCCTAAAACACTACCCCCAGCATGACCCCTTTCACTACCCAAATACCACTGCACCCCCTAAACCCTAAAACAATACCCCAAGCAGAACCCCCTACACTACCCAAACACCACCGCACTACCCTAAACCCTGAAACACTGCCCCAGCAGTAACCCCTATACTACACAAACACCATTGCGCAACCCTGAACCCTAAAACACTACCCCCAGCAGCACCCCCTACACTAACCATACACCATTGCACTCCCCTTAACCCTAAACCACTACACCCAGCATGACCCCCTACACAACCCAAACACCACTGTACTACCCTGAACCCTAAATCTACCCCATCACGACCCCTACACTACCCAAACACCACTGCACTACCCTAAACCCTAAATCACTACCCCAGCATGATCCTCTACACTACCCCCAAACCCTGCTGCACGACCCTAAACCCTAAAACACTCCACAGCATGACTCACTACACTACCCAAACATCACTGCACTACCCTAAACCCTAAATCTACCCCCAGCACGACCCCCTACACTACCCAAACACCACTGCACTACCCTAAACCCTAAATCAACCCCATCACGACCCACTACACTACCCAAACACCACTGCACTACCCTAAGCCCTAAATCTACCCCCAGCACGACCCCCTACACTACCCAAATACCACTGCACTACCCTAAACCCTAAATCTACCCCATCACGACCCACTACACTACCCAAACACCACTGCACTACCGTAACCACTAAATCTACCCTCAGCACGACCCCCTGCACTACCCAAACACCACTGCACTACCCTAAACCCTAAAACACTACCCCCAGCACAACCCCCTGCACTACACCAACACCACTGCACTACCCTAAACCCTAAAACACAACCCCGCATGACCCCTACAGTACCCAAACACCAGTGCACTACCGTAAACCCTAAAACACTGCCCCCAGCAGGACCCCCTACACTACCCAAACACCACTACACTACCCTAAACCCTAAAACAACACCCCCAGCACGACCCCTACACTACCCAAACACCACTGCACAACCCTAAATCCTAAATCTACCCCATCACGACCCACTACACTACCCAAACACCACTGCACTACCGTAACCACTAAATCTACCCTCAGCACGACTCCCTGCACTACCCAAACACCACTGCACTACCCTAAACCCTAAAACACTACCCCCAGCACAACCCCCCGCACTACACCAACACCACTGCACTACCCTAAACCCTAAAACACAACCCCGCATGATCCCTACAGTACCCAAACACCAGTGCACTACCGTAAACCCTAAAACACTGCCCCCAGCAGGTCCCCCTACACTACCCAAACACCACTACACTACCCTAAACCCTAAAACACTAGCCCCAGCACAACCCCCAACACTACACAAACATCACTGCACTGCCCTAAACCCTACAACACTACCCCAGCATGACCCCCTACGCTGCCCGAACACCACTGCACTGCCCTAAACTGTGAAACACCACCCCCACACAACCCCCTACACTACCCAAACACAACTGCACTACCCTAAACCCTAAATCTACCCCATCACGACCCGCTACACTACCCAAACACCGCTGCACTACCCTAAACAATAAATCTACCCCCAGCATGACCCCCTACACTACCCAAACACCACTGCACTACCCTAAACCCTAAATCTACCCCAACACGACCCCTACACTACCCAAACACCACTGCACTACCCTAAACCCTAAATCACTACCCCAGCACGATCCCCTACACTACCCATACCCTGCTGCACTACCCTAAACCCTAAAACACTCCCTCAGCACGACTCCCTACACGACCCAAACACCACTGCACTACCCTAAACCCTAAATCTACCCCCAGCACGACCCCCTACACTACCCAAACACCACTGCAATACCCGAAACCCTAAAACACCACACCCAGCATGACCCCCTACACTACCCAAACACCACTGCACTATCCTAAACCCTAAAACACTACCCCCGCACGACCCCCTACACTACCCAAAGACCACTGCACTACCCTAAACCCTAAAACACGGCCCCCTACACTACACAAACACCACTGCAGTACCCTAAACCCTAAAACACTACCCCCAGCACGACCCCTTCACTACACAAATACCACTGCACTGCCCTAAACCCTAAAACACTAACCCCTACACTTCACAAAAACCACTGCACTACCCTAAACCCTAAATCACTACCTCCAGCATGACCCCCTTCTCTACCCAAACACCACTGCACTACCCTAAACCCTAAAACACTATCCCAAGCAGTACTCCCTACACTACCCAAACACCACCGCACTGCCCTAAACCCTAAAACACTACCCCCAGCAGTACCGCCTATACTACCCAAACACCATTGCACTACTCTAAACCCTAAAACACTACCCCAGCAGTACCCCCTACACTACCAATACACCACTGCACTCCCCTAAACCCTAAACCACTACACGAGCATGATTTCCTACACTACCCAAACCCAGCTGCACTACCCTAAACCCTAAAACACTCCCCCATCATGACTCCCTACACTACCCAAACACCACTGCACTACCCTAAACCAAAAATCTACCCCAGCACGACACCCTACACTACCCAAACACCACTGCACTACCCTAAACCCTAAATCTACCCCATCACGACCCCCTACACTACCCAAACACCACTGCACTACCCTAAACCCTAAATCAATACCCCAGCACGATCCCCTACACTACCCAAACCCTGCTGCAGTACCCTAAACCCTAAAACACTCCCCCAGCATGACTCCCTACACTACCCAAACACCTCTGCACTACCCTAAACCCTAAATCTACCCCCAGCATGACCCCCTACACTACCCAAACACCACTGCACAACCCTAAACCCTAAATCTACCCCATCACGACCCGCTACACTACCCAAACACCACTGCACTAAAGTAACCCCTAAATCTACCCTCAGCACGACCCCCTGCACTACCAAAACACCACTGCAGTACCCTAAACCGTAAAACACTACCCCCAGCACGACCCCCTACACTACACCAACACCACTGCACTACCCGAAACCCTAAAACATAACCCCCGCATGACCCCCTACAGTACCCAAACACCAGTGCACTACCGTAAACCCTAAAACACTGCCCCCAGCAGGACCCCCTACACTACCCAAACACCACTGCACTGCCCTAAACCCTAAAACACCACCCCCAGCACGACCCCCTACACTACACAAACATCACTGCCCTAAACCCTACAACACTACCCCAGCATGACCCCCTACATTGCCCGAACACCACTCCACTGCCCTAAACCGTGAAACACCACCCCCACACGACCTCCTACACTGCACGAATACCACTGCACTGCCCTAAACACTAAAACACCACCCCCGGCACGAACCCCTACACTACACAAACACCACTGCACTAGCCTAATCCATAAAACATCACACCCATCACGACCCCCTACACTACCCAAACACCACTGCACTACCCTAAACCCTAAAACACTACCCCCGCATGACCCCCTACACTACCCAAAGACCACTGCACTACCCTAAACCCTAAAACACGACCCCCTACACTACACAAACACTGCTGCAGTACCCTAAACCCTAAAACACTACCCCCAGCACGACCCCTTCACTATACAAATACCACTGCACTACCATAAACCGTAAAACACTACCACCTACACTTCACAAACACCACTGCACTACCCTAAAACACTACCCCAGCATGACCCCTTTCACTAGCCAAATACCACTGCACCCCCCTAAACCCTAAAACAATACCCCAAGCAGAACCCTCTACACTACCCAAACACCACCGCACTACCCTAAACCCTAAAACACTGCCCCAGCAGTAACCCCTATACTACACAAACACCATTGCGCTACCCTGAACCCTAAAAACTACCCCCAGCAGCACCCCCTACACTAACCATACACCATTGCACTCCCCTTAACCCCAAACCACTACACCCAGCATGACCCCCTACACTACCCAAACACCACTGTACTACCCTGAACCCTAAATCTACTCCATCACGACCCCTACACTACCCAAACACCACTGCACTACCCTAAACCCTAAATCACTACCCCAGCATGATCCTCTACACTACCCCCAAACCCTGCTGCACGACCGTAAACCCTAAAACACTCCACAGCATGACTCACTACACTACCCAAACATCACTGCACTACCCTAAACCCTAAATCTACCCCCAGCACGACCCCCTACACTACCCAAACACCACTGCACTACCCTAAACCCTAAATCAACCCCATCACGACCCACTACACTACCCAAACACCACTGCACTACCCTAAGCCCTAAATCTACCCCCAGCACGACCCCCTACACTACCCAAATACCACTGCACTACCCTAAACCCTAAATCTACCCCATCACGACCCACTACACTACCCAAACACCACTGCACTACCGTAACCACTAAATCTACCCTCAGCACGACCCCCTGCACTACCCAAACACCACTGCACTACCCTAAACCCTAAAACACAACCCCGCATGACCCCTACAGTACCCAAACACCAGTGCACTACCGTAAACCCTAAAACACTGCCCCCAGCAGGACCCCCTACACTACCCAAACACCACTACACTACCCTAAACCCTAAAACAACACCCCCAGCACGACCCCTACACTACCCAAACACCACTGCACAACCCTAAATCCTAAATCTACCCCATCACGACCCACTACACTACCCAAACACCAGTGCACTACCGTAACCACTAAATCTACCCTCAGCACGACCCCCTGCACTACCCAAACACCACTGCACTACCCTAAACCCTAAAACACTACCCCCAGCACAACCCCCTGCACTACACCAACACCACTGCACTACCCTAAACCCTAAAACACAACCCCGCATGATCCCTACAGTACCCAAACACCAGTGCACTACCGTAAACCCTAAAACACTGCCCCCAGCAGGACCCCCTACACTACCCAAACACCACTACACTACCCTAAACCCTAAAACACTAGCCCCAGCACGACCCCCAACACTACACAAACATCACTGCACTGCCCTAAACCCTACAACACTACCCCAGCATGACCCCCTACGCTGCCCGAACACCACTGCACTGCCCTAAACCGTGAAACACCACCCCCACACAACCCCCTACACTGCACGAATTCCACTGCACTGCCCTAAACACTAAAACACCACCCCCGGCACGACCCCCTACACAACCCAAACACAACTGCACTACCCTAAACCCTAAATCTACCCCATCACGACCCGCTACACTACCCAAACACCGCTGCACTACCCGAAACAATAAATCTACCCCCAGCATGACCCCCTACACTACCCAAACACCACTGCACTACCCTAAACCCTAAATCTACCCCATCACGACCCCTACACTACCCAAACACCACTGCACTACCCTAAACCCTAAATCACTACCCCAGCACGATCCCCTACACTACCCATACCCTGCTGCACTACCCTAAACCCTAAAACACTCCCCCAGCACGACTCCCTACACGACCCAAACACCACTGCACTACCCTAAACCATAAATCTACCCCAGCACGACCCCCTACACTACCCAAACACCACTGCAATACCCGAAACCCTAAAGCACCACACCCAGCATGACCCCCTACACTACCCAAACACCATTGCACTACTCTAAACCCTAAAACACTACCCCAGCAGTACCCCCTACACTACCAATACACCACTGCATTCCCCTAAACCCTAAACCACTACACAAGCATGATTTCCTACACTACCCAAACCCAGCTGCACTACCCTAAACCCTAAAACACTCCCCCATCATGACTCCCTACACTACCCAAACACCACTGCACTACCCTAAACCAAAAATCTACCCCCAGCACGACACCCTACACTACCCAAACACCACTGCACTACCCTAAACTCTAAATCTACCCCAGCACGACCCCCTACACTACCCAAACACCACTGCACTACCCTAAACCCTAAATCAATACCCCAGCACGATCCCCTACACTAACCAAACCCTGCTGCACTACCCTAAACCCTAAAACACTCCCCCAGCACGATTCCCTACACTACCCAAACACCTCTGCACTACCTTAAACCCTAAATCTACCCCCAGCACGACCCCCTACACTACCCAAACACCACTGCACAACCCTAAACCCTAAATCTACCCCATCACGACCCGCTACACTACCCAAACACCACTGCACTAAAGTAACCCCTAAATCTACCCTCAGCACGACCCCCTGCACTACCCAAACACCACTGCACTACCCTAAACCGTAAAACACTACCCCAGCACGACTTTCAACACTACACCAACACCACTGCACTACCCTAAACCCTAAAACATAACCCCCGCATGACACCCTACAGTACCCAAACACCAGTGCACTACCGTAAACCCTAAAACACTGCCCCCAGCAGGACCCTCTACACTACCCAAACACCACTACACTACCCTAAACCCTAAAACACTACCCCCAGCATGACCCCCAACACTACACAAACACCACTGCACTGCCCTAAACCCTAAAACACCACCCCCAGCACGACCCCCTACACTACACAAACATCACTGCCCTAAACCCTACAACACTACCCCAGCATGACCCCCTACATTGCCCGAACACCACTGAACTGCCATAAACCGTGAAACACCACCCCCACACGACCTCCTACACTGCACGAATACCACTGCACTGCCCTAAACACTAAAACACCACCCCCGGCACGACCCCCTACACTACACAAACACCACTGCACTAGCCTAATCCATAAAACATCACACCCATCACGACCCCCTACACTACCCAAACACCACTGCACTACCCTAAACCCTAAAACACTACCCCCGCATGACTCCCTACACTACCCAAAGACCACTGCATTACCCTAAACCCTAAAACACGATCCCCTACACTACACAAACACTGCTGCAGTACCCTAAACCCTAAAACACTACCCCCAGCACGACCCCTTCACTATACAAATACCACTGCACTACCATAAACCGTAAAACACTACCACCTACACTTCACAAACACCACTGCACTACCCTAAACCATAAAACACTACCCCCAGCATGACCCCTTTCACTACCCAAATACCACTGCACCCCCCTAAACCCTAAAACAATACCCCAAGCAGAACCCCCTACACTACCCAAACACCACCGCACTACCCTAAACCCTAAAACACTGCCCCAGCAGTAACCCCTATACTACACAAACACCATTGCGCTACCCTGAACCCTAAAACACTACCCCCAGCAGCACCCCCTACACTAACCATACACCATTGCACTCCCCTTAACCCTAAACCACTACACCCAGCATGACCCCCTACACTACCCAAACACCACTGTACTACCCTGAACATTAAATCTACCCCATCGCGACCCTTACACTACCCAAACACCACTGCACTACCCTAAACCCTAAATCACTACCCCAGCATGATCCTCTACACTACCCCCAAACCCTGCTGCACGACCCTAAACCCTAAAACACTCCACAGCATGACTCACTACACTACCCAAACATAACTGCACTACCCTAAACCCTAAATCTACCCCCAGCACGACCCCCTACACTACCCAAACACCACTGCAATACCCTAAACCCTAAAAGACCACACCCAGCACGACCCCCTACACTACCCAAACACCACTGCACTATCCTAAACCCTAAACCACTACCCCCGGCACAATCTCCTACACTACCCAAACCCAGCTGCACTACCCTAAACCCTAAAACACTCCCCCATCACGACTCCCTACACTACCCAAACACCACTGCACTACCCTAAACCCAAAATCTACCCCCAACATGACCCCTTACACTACCCAAACACCACTGCACTACCCTAAACCCTAAATCTACCCCATCACGACCCACTACACTACCCAAACACCACTGCACAACCCTAAATCCTAAATCTACCCCATCACGACCCACTACACTACCCAAACACCACTGCACTACACTAAACCCTAAAACCCTCCCCCAGCACGACTCCCTACACTACCCAAACACCACTGCACTACCCTAAACTCTAAATCTACCCCAGCACGACCCACTACACTACCCAAACACCACTGCACAACCCTAAATCCTAAATCTACCCCATCACGACCCACTACACTACCCAAACACCACTGCACTACCCTAAGCCCTAAATCTACCCCCAGCACGACCCCCTACACTACCCAAATACCACTGCACTACCCTAAACCCTAAATCTACCCCATCACGACCCACTACACTACCCAAACACCACTGCACTACCGTAACCACTAAATCTACCCTCAGCACGACCCCCTGCACTACCCAAACACCACTGCACTACCCTAAACCCTAAAACACAACCCCGCATGACCCCTACAGTACCCAAACACCAGTGCACTACCGTAAACCCTAAAACACTGCCCCCAGCAGGACCCCCTACACTACCGAAACACCACTACACTACCCTAAACCCTAAAACAACACCCCCAGCACGACCCCTACACTACCCAAACACCACTGCACAACCCTAAATCCTAAATCTACCCCATCACGACCCACTACACTACCCAAACACCACTGCACTACCGTAACCACTAAATTTACCCTCAGCACGACCCCCTGCACTACCCAAACACCACTGCACTACCCTAAACCCTAAAACACTACCCCAGCACAACCCCCTGCACTACACCAACACCACTGCACTACCCTAAACCCTAAAACACAACCCCGCATGATCCCTACAGTACCCAAACACCAGAGCACTACCGTAAACCCTAAAACACTGCCCCCAGCAGGACCCCCTACACTACCCAAACACCACTGCACTACCCTAAACCCTAAATCTACCCCCAGCACGACCCCCTACACTACCCAAACACCACTGCAATACCCAAAACCCTAAAACACCACACCCAGCATGACCCCCTACACTACCCAAACACCACTGCACGATCCTAAACCCTAAAACACTACCCCCGCACGACCCCCTACACTACCCAAAGACGACTGCACTACCCTAAACCCTAAAACACGGCCCCCTACACTACACAAACACCACTGCAGTACCCTAAACCCTAAAACACTACCCCCAGCACGACCCCCTTCACTACACAAATACCACTGCACTACCCTAAACCCTAAAACACTACCCCCTACACTTCACAAAAACCACTGCACTACCCTAAACCCTAAATCACTACCTCCAGCATGACCCCCTTCTCTACCCAAACACCACTGCACTACCCTAAATCCTAAAACACTATCCCAAGCAGTACTCCCTACACTACCCAAACACCACCGCACTGCCCTAAACTCTAAAACACTACCCCCAGCAGTACCGCCTATACTACCCAAACACCATTGCACTACTCTAAACCCTAAAACACTACCCCAGCAGTACCCCCTACACTACCAATACACCACTGCACTCCCCTAAACCACTACACGAGCATGATTTCCTACACTACCCAAACCCAGCTGCACTACCCTAAACCCTAAAACACTCCCCCATCATGACTCCCTACACTACCCAAACACCACTGCACTACCCTAAACCAAAAATCTACCCCAGCACGACACCCTACACTACCCAAACACCACTGCACTACCCTAAACCCTAAATCTACCCCATCACGACCCCCTACACTACCCAAACACCACTGCACTCCCCTAAACCCTAAATCAATACCCCAGCACGATCCCCTACACTACCCAAACCCTGCTGCAGTACTCTAAACCCTAAAACACTCCCCCAGCATGACTCCCTACACCACCCAAACACCTCTGCACTACCCTAAACCCTAAATCTACCCCCAGCATGACCCCCTACACTACCCAAACACCACTGCACAACCCTAAACCCTAAATCTACCCCATCACGACCCGCTACACTACCCAAACACCACTGCACTAAAGTAACCCCTAAATCTACCCTCAGCACGACCCCCTGCACTACCCAAACACCACTGCACTACCCTAAACCGTAAAACACTACCCCCAGCACGACCCCCTACACTACACCAACACCACTGCACTACCCTAAACCCTAAAACATAACCCCCGCATGACCCCCTACAGTACCCAAACACCAGTGCACTACCGTAAACCCTAAAACACTGCCCCCAGCAGGACCCCCTACACTACCCAAACACCACTACACTACCCTAAACCCTAAAACACTACCCCCAGCATGACCCCCAACACTACACAAACACCACTGCACTGCCCTAAACCCTAAAACACCACCCCCAGCACGACCCCCTACACTACACAAACACCACTGCACTACCCTAAACCGTAAAACACCACCCCCAGCACGACCCCCTACACTACACCAACACCACTGCACTACCCTAAACCCTAAAACATAACCCCCGCATGACCCCCTACAGTACCCAAACACCAGTGCACTACCGTAAACCCTAAAACACTGCCCCCAGCAGGACCCTCTTCACTACCCAAACACCACTACACTACCCTAAACCCTAAAACACTACCCCCAGCATGACCCCCAACACTACACAAACACCACTGCACTGCCCTAAACCCTAAAACACCACCCCAGCACGACCCCCTACACTACACAAACATCACTGCCCTAAACCCTACAACACTACCCCAGCATGACCCCCTACATTGCCTGAACACCACTGAACTGCCATAAACCGTGAAACACCAGCCCCACACGACCTCCTACACTGCACGAATACCACTGCACTGCCCTAAACACTAAAACACCACCCCCGGCACGACCCCCTACACTACACAAACACCACTGCACTAGCCTAATCCATAAAACATCACACCCATCACGACCCCCTACACTACCCAAACACCACTGCACTACCCTAAACCCTAAAACACTACCCCCGCATGACCCCCTACACTACCCAAAGACCACTGCACTACCCTAAACCCTAAAACACGATCCCCTACACTACACAAACACTGCTGCAGTACCCTAAACCCTAAAACACTACCCCCAGCACGACCCCTTCACTATACCAATACCACTGCACTACCATAAACCGTAAAACACTACCACCTACACTTCACAAACACCACTGCACTACCCTAAACCATAAAACACTACCCCCAGCATGACCCCTTTCACTACCCAAATACCACTGCACCCCCCTAAACCCTAAAACAATACCCCAAGCAGAACCCCCTACACTACCCAAACACCACCGCACTACCCTAAACCCTAAAACACTGCCCCAGCAGTAACCCCTATACTACACAAACACCATTGCGCTACCCTGAACCCTAAAACACTACCCCCAGCAGCACCCCCTACACTAACCATACACCATTGCACTCCCCTTAACCCTAAACCACTACACCCAGCATGACCCCCTACACTACCCAAACACCACTGTACTACCCTGAACATTAAATCTACCCCATCACGACCCCTACACTACCCAAACACCACTGCACTACCCTAAACCCTAAACCACTACCCCAGCATGATCCTCTACACTACCCCCAAACCCTGCTGCATGACCCTAAACCCTAAAACACTCCCCAGCACGACCCCCTACACTACCCAAACACCACTGCACTACCCTAAACCCTAAATCAACCCCATCACGACCCACTACACTACCCAAACACCACTGCACTACCCTAAGCCCTAAATCTACCCCCAGCACGACCCCCTACACTACCCAAATACCACTGCACTACCCTAAACCCTAAATCTACCCCATCACGACCCACTACACTACCCAAACACCACTGCACTACCGTAACCACTAAATCTACCCTCAGCACGACCCCCTGCACTACCCAAACACCACTGCACTACCCTAAACCCTAAAACACAACCCCGCATGACCCCTACAGTACCCAAACACCAGTGCACTACCGTAAACCCTAAAACACTGCCCCCAGCAGGACCCCCTACACTACCCAAACACCACTACACTACCCTAAACCCTAAAACAACACCCCCAGCACGACCCCTACACTACCCAAACACCCCTGCACAACCCTAAATCCTAAATCTACCCCATCACGACCCACTACACTACCCAAACACCACTGCACTACCGTAACCACTAAATTTACCCTCAGCACGACCCCCTGCACTACCCAAACACCACTGCACTACCCTAAACCCTAAAACACTACCCCCAGCACAACCCCCTGCACTACACCAACACCACTGCACTACCCTAAACCCTAAAACACTAACCCCAGCATGACCCCTTCACTACACAAATACCACTGCACTACCCTAAACCATAAAACACTACCCCCTACACTTCACAAACACAAGTGCACTACCGTAAACCCTAAAACACTTCCCCCAGCAGGACCCCCTACACTACCTAAACACCCCTACACTACGCTAAACCCTAAAACACTACCCCAGCATGACCCCCAACACTACACAAACACCACTGCACTTCCCTAAACCCTAAAACACCACCCCAGCACGACCCCCTACACTACACAAACATCACTGCACTGACCTAAACCCTACAACACTACCCCAGCAGGACCCTCTACGCTGCCCGAACACCACTGCACTGCCCTAAACCCTAAAACACCACCTCCACACGACCCCCTACACTGCACGAACACCACTGCACTGCCCTAAACACTAAAACACCACCCCCGGCATGACCCCCTACATACACAAACATCACTGCAATAGCCTAAACCCTAAAACACCACACCCAGACCGACCCCTACACTACCCAAACACCACTGCACTACCCTAAACCCTAAAACACTACCCCCGCACGACCCCCTACACTACCAAAAGACCACTGCACTACCCTAAACCCTAAAACACGACCCCGACACTACACAAACACAGCTGCAGTACCCTAAACCCTAAAACACTACCCCCAGCACGACCACCTTCACTACACAAATACCACTGCACTACCCTAAACCGTAAAACACTACCCCCTACACTTCACAAACACCACTGCACTACCCTACACCCTAAAACACTACCCCCAGCACAACCCCCTACACTACCCAAACACCGCTGCACTACCCTAATCCCTAAAACACTACCCCAAGCACAACCCCCTACACTACCCAAACACCACCACACTACCCTAAACCCTAAATCTACCCCCAGCACGACTCCATACAATACCCAAACACCACTGCACTACCCTAAACCCTAAATCTACCCCCAGCACGACCCCTACACTACCCAAACACCACTGCACTACCCTAAACCCTAAATCTACCCCCAGCACGACTCCATACAATACCCAAACACCACTGCACTACCCTAAACCCTAAATCTACCCCCAGCACGACCCCTACACTACCCAAACACCACTGCACTACCCTAAACCCTAAATCAACCCCATCACGACCCACTACACTACCCAAACACCACTGCACTACCCTAAACCCTAAATCTACCACCAGCACGACCCCCTACACAACCCAAACACCATTGCAATACCCTAAACCCTAAATCTACCCCATCACGACCCGCTACAATACCCAAACACCACTGCACTACCCTAAACAATAAATCTACCCCAGCACGACCCCCTACACTACCCACACAATACTGCACTACCCTAAACCCTAAATCTACCCCATCACGACCCCCTACATGACCTAAACACCACTGCACTACCCTAAACCCTAAATCACTACCCCAGCACGATCCCCTACACTACCCAAACCCTGCTGCACTACCCTAAACCCTAAAACACTCCCCCAGCACGACTTCCTACACTACCCAAACACCACTGCACTACCCTAAACCCTAAATCTACCCCCAGCATGACCCCCTACACTACCCACACACCACTGCACTACCCTAAACCCTAAAACACTACCCCCGCACAACCTCCTACACTACCCAAAGACCACTGCACTACCCTAAACCCTAAAACACGACCCCCTACACTACACAAATATCACTGCAGTACCCTAAACCCTAAAACACTACCCCCAGCACGACCCCCTTCACTGCACAAATACCACTGCACTAACCTAAACCCTAAAACACTACCCCCTACACTTCAAAAACACCGCTGCACTACCCTAAACCCTAAATCACTACCCCCAGAATGCCCCCTACACTACCCAAACACAACTGCACTACCCTAAACCCTAAAACACTATCCCAAGCAGTACCCCCTACACTACCCAAACACCACCGCACTACCCTAAACCCTAAAACACTACCCCAGCACGATTTCCTACACTACCCAAACCCAGCTGCACTACCCTAAATCCTAAAACACTCCCCCATCACGACTCCCTACACTACCCAAACACCACTGCAATACCCTAAACCCAAAATCTACCCCCAGCACGACCCCCTACACTACCCAAACACCACTGCACTACCCTAAACCCTAAATCTACCCCATCATGACCCCCTACACTACCCAAACACCACTGCACTACCCTAAACCCTAAAACAAAACCCCCGCATGACCCCCTATAGTACCCAAACACAAGTGCACTACCGTAAACCCTAAAACGCTGCCCCCAGCAGGACCCCCTACACTACCCAAACACCACTACACTACCCTAAACCCTAAAACACAACCCCAGCATGACCCCCAACACCACACAAACAATACTGCACTGCCCTAAACCCTAAAACACCACCCCCAGCACGACCCCCTACACAACACAAACATCACTGCACTGCCCTAAACACTACAACACTACCCCAGCAGGACCCCCTACGCTGCCCAAACACCACTGCACTGCCCTAAACAATAAAACATATCCCCCGGCACGACCCCTACACTACACAAACACCACTGCACTAGCCTAAACCCTAAAACACCACACCCAGACTGACCCCCTATACTACCCATACACCACTGCACTACCCTACACCCTAAAACACTACCCCCGCACGACCCCCTACACTACCCAAAGACCACTGCACTACCCTAAACCCTAAAACACGACCCCCTACACTACACAAACACCGCTGCAGTACCCTAAACCCTAAAACACTAACCCCAGCATGACCCCTTCACTACACAAATACCACTGCACTACCCTAAACCATAAAACACTACCCCCTACACTTCACAAACACAAGTGCACTACAGTAAACCCTAAAACACTTCCCCCAGCAGGACCCCCTACACTACCTAAACACCCCTACACTACGCTAAACCCTAAAACACTAACCCAGCATGACCCCCAACACTACACAAACACCACTGCACTTCCCTAAACCCTAAAACACCACCCCAGCACGACCCCCTACACTACACAAACATCACTGCACTGACCTAAACCCTACAACACTACCCCAGCAGGACCCCCTACGCTGCCCGAACACCACTGCACTGCCCTAAACCCTAAAACACCACCTCCACACGACCCCCTACACTGCACGAACACCACTGCACTGCCCTAAACACTAAAACACCACCCCCGGCATGACCCCCTACATACACAAACATCACTGCAATAGCCTAAACCCTAAAACACCACACCCAGACCGACCCCTACACTACCCAAACACCACTGCACTACCCTAAACCCTAAAACACTACCCCCGCACGACCCCCTACACTACCAAAAGACCACTGCACTACCCGAAACCCTAAAACACGACCCCGACACTACACAAACACAGCTGCAGTACCCTAAACCCTAAAACACTACCCCCAGCACGACCCCCTTCACTACACAAATACCACTGCACTACCCTAAACCGTAAAACACTACCCCCTACACTTCACAAACACCACTGCACTACCCTACACCCTAAAACACTACCCCCAGCACAACCCCCTACACTACCCAAACACCGCTGCACTACCCTAATCCCTAAAACACTACCCCAAGCACAACCCCCTACACTACCCAAACACCACCACACTACCCTAAACCCTAAATCACTGCCCCAGGCAGTACCCCCTATACTACCCAAACACCATTGCGCTACCATAAACCCTAAAACACTACCCTCAGCAGTACCCCCTACACTACCCATACACCTCTGCACTCTCCTGAACCCTAAACCACTACCCCCAGCACAATCCCCTACACTACCCAAACCCTGGTGCACTACCCTAAACCTTAAAACACTCCCCAGCACGACTCCCTACACTAGCCAAACACCACTGCACTACCCTAAACCCTACATCTACCCCCAGCACGACCCCTACACTACCCAAACACCACTGCACTACCCTAAACCCTAAATCTACCCCCAGCACGACCCCCTACACTACCCAAACACCACTACACTATCCTAAACCCTAAATCAACCCCATCACGACCCACTACACTACCCAAACACCACTGCACTACCCTAAACCCTAAATCTACCCCCAGCACGACCCCCTACACTACCCAAACACCACTGCACTACCCAAACCCTAAATCTACCCCATCACGACCCTCTACACTACCCAAACACCACTGCACTACCCTAAACCCTAAATCTACCCCATCACGACCCCCTACACTACACAAACACCACTGCACTGCCCTAAACCCTAAAACACCACCCCAGCACGAGCCTCTACACTACACAAACATCACTGCACTTCCCTAAACACTACAACACTACCCCAGCAGGACCCCCTACGCTGCCCATACATGACTGCACTACACTAAACCCTAAAACACTACCCCCGCACGACCCCCTACACTACACAAATACCACTGCACTACCCTAAACCGTAAAACACTACCCCCTACACTTCACAAACACAAGTGCACTACCGTAAACCCTAAAACACGGCCCCCAGCAGGCCCCTTACACTACTCAAACACCGCTACACTTCCCTAAACCCTAAAACACTACCCCAGCATGACCCCCAACACTACACAAACACCACTGCACTGCCCTAAACCCTAAAACACCACCCCCAGCACGACCCCCTACACTACACAAACACCACTGCACTGCCCTAAACCCTGAAACACCACCTCCACACGACCCCCTACCCTGCATGAACACCACTGCACTGCCCTATACACTAAAACACCACCCCCTGCACGACCCCCTACACTACAGAAACATGACTGCACTACCCTAAACCCTAAAACACGACCCCGACACTACACAAACACAGCTGCAGTACCCTAAACCCTAAAACACTACCCCCAGCACGACCCCCTTCACTACACAAATACCACTGCACTACCCTAAACCGTAAAACACTACCCCCTACACTTCACAAACACCACTGCACTACCCTAAACCCTAAAACACTACCCCCAGCACAACCCCCTACACTACCCAAACACCACTGCACTACCCAAACCCTAAATCTACCCCATCACGACCTGCTACACTACCAAAACACCACTGCACTACCCTAAACCCTAAATCTACCCCATCACGACCCCCTACACTACACAAACACCACTGCACTGCCCTAAACCCTAAAACACCACCCCCAGCACGACCCCCTACACTACACAAACATCACTGCACTTCCCTAAACACTACAACACTACCCCAGCAGGACCCCCTACGCTGCCCGAACACCACTGCACTGCCCTAAACAATAAAACATCAGCCCCAGCACGACCCCTACACTACACAAACACCACTGCACTAGCCTAAACCCTAATACACCACACCCAGACTGACCCCCTATACTACCCATACACCACTGCACTACCCTAAACCCTAAAACACTATCCCCGCACCACCCCCTACCACGGCACTACCCTAAACCCTAAAACACGCCCCCCTACACTACACAAACACCGCTGCAGTACCCTAAACCCTAAAACACTAATCCCAGCACGACCCCCTTCACTACACAAATACCACTGCACTACCCTAAACCGTAAAACACTACCCCCTACACTTCACAAACACAAGTGCACTACCGTAAACCCTAAAACACGGCCCCCAGCAGGCCCCTTACACTACCCAAACACCGTTACACTACCCTAAACCCTAAAACACTACCCCAGCATGACCCCCAACACTACACAAACACCACTGCACTGCCCTAAACCCTGAAACACCACCTCCACACGACCTCCTACCCTGCATGAACACCACTGCACTGCCCTATACACTAAAACACCACCCCCTGCACGACCCCCTACACTACAGAAACATCAATGCACTAGCCTAAACCCTAAAACACCACACCCAGACCGACCCCTACACTACCCAAACACCACTGCACTACCCTAAACTCTCAAAATACTACCCCCGCATGACCCCCTACACTACCCAAAGACCACTGCACTATCCTAAACCCTAAAACACGACCCCCTACACTACACAAACACAGCTGCAGTACCCTAAACCCTAAAACACTACCCCAAGCACAACCCCCTACACTACCCAAACACCACCGCACTATCCTAAACCCTAAACCACTGCCCCCAGCAGTACCCCCTATACTACCCAAACACCATTGCGCTACACTAAACCCTAAAACTCTACCCCCAGCAGTACCCCCTTCACTACCCATACACCACTGCACTCCCCTGAACCCTAAACCACTACCCCCAGCATGATCCTCTACACTACCCAAACCCTGGTGCACTACCCAAAACCTTAAAACACTCCCCAGCATGACTCACTACACTACCCAAACACCACTGCAATACCCTAAACCCTAAATCTACCCCCAGCACGAACCCCTACACTACCCAAACACCACTACACTACCCTAAACCCTAAATCAACCCCATTGTTGTAAATTGAAACAACAATGTGATTAAGCATTTACTAAAGACATTAATTCCCCTGTTATAGATCATGTTTTCTCTGTTATGTTGACCGAAGCTTGGACTCCATTTTGTATTGTCATGCTTCCACGTGTTCCCCACGAGAAGAGTCCAACCTCTGTGTTAGTTGCTCTCGTAATCTGCCCAGTAACAGTCTATAAATAGCTCCTTTGTCCATCTGGCGCATGCCCAGACTTGACCACATCTGTTATCAGTTAGCCTTGCTTGACCATGTTTTCGCGGGCTCAAGGAGTGCGTTAGCTCCGCCCACATATTGATTCAGTATCGAAAATGACCATAAATGGTAATGTTCTTCGTCTTCATGTTGTATCCACCCACTTATGAGCCCCTCTACTGTGTATAAAAGGGGACCATGTACGTAAGTTCTTTGTGCTACTCTATGCAATACTGAAGAGTGTTGTGTGGATTGTAGGACCACCCTTAAGGGTTAATAAATGCTGTCTTTGTACTTTGCAGTTTCCGTGCCAACTTCCTTATAGATTCCATTACAGGAGAGCGAACCCTTGTGTCCTGCGGGCCTAGCTGGGGCCTGTATTCATCAATTGGCGCCCGTCACGTGGGGCTCATCGGCGACTCGGATGCTCGAAGGATTGGTCGCGACGAAGGTGAGGAATTGGGCCGGGGACGTGATCACTGCCAGCGGCGTCTTAGCCCTGGCATCCCAAGGTTTTTCTTCCTTCCCTTCCGAGCTGACCGTCTGGGTGGCGCCGGTCCTCGACTGAGACCTCTTCTGTCGGTCTTGCCGTGAAAGCCGTTTGGGCGATTGTGGAGCTTGGCAGTTGGAATCTGGACTCTTGATTGGTAAGAACCGGTGTACGGTACTTGCTCCGAGTTTTTGAAGCCTGATCTGGCTATTTGAGTTTGATTTGTGATGACTAGTCATATTTTGGATTTGTCTTTGTGAATATATATGCGTTGCAACACATATAGGCAGGTAATGTGGAGAGATTTCTCCAGAGCTGTGTAACTTTGAACGGCGCAACGATTAAGTGCCATTTTTTATAATATTGCATATTTTGCATTATTTCTGAGCATGCCTGCTTTCAGCGCACTCCGTTAGTGGTGCTGCTGTTTCGGAAACCGGTTGAACCTCGAGGAATCTGCTCCAGCTCCCCCAGAGGGGACTCCTAATAGGGATATGTACGTGAAGCATGGTCTTTCTTCCATAATGTACAGCACAGTATGGAGGAAATATACAAAAAAAGATCCTGAGTTGCGATGGCCTTTGTATGGATCGTTTGATATACGTAAGATTGAGTATGTGGAACAGTGTATGTGTAAGCGGCGTGCTCGTCAGGATATGTTTGAGTGTGTGCGGTTGTGGGTGAAGGAGGTGCGTGAGCGAGAGAAGCGTGAGAAAGCGCTGTTTGATAAAGAACAACGGAAGAATGATCATGTGCGAGCACAGGAAGCGAAGCGTCGGGAGGACAGAGAGCAGACGGACAGGCAAGAGAAGGAGCGTAGGCTACAAGTTTCGGGTCAATACGTTGTTCGGCAGCCACTTTATCCTGTCCTTAATAATCTCGATGATGATTTTTCTTTACTAGATCGCCCTCCGCCCCCTTATGTCGGCGCATCTGCTCCGAGGCCGCAAGATTCTGTCCCGGGTACGGGTAAGGTAGATACGCGGTCCATGTTATCAGCCGACCAAATGGCTGAGCTTCGGCAAATTTCCTTCCGTGCACTTAACGGCAAGATATCTATAGAGGAATTATTTCATACTTGGGGGTCGTGGCAGGAGAGAGATAAATTGTATTTTCTGGGTCATTTCGCGGATGAAGTGATTGACGCTTTCCGGAAACGTTCTGGTGTTTTTGAGCCCGACGAAGTATCATCGGATGCTAAAGCATTGCGTAATGGTGTTTTCTCTTTTTCTAAGGCTCCAGATACGGTTCGGCGGCTGTTCGCCTTGCGGGACGAGGTGCTGGTCTATAAAGAGAAAGCGCGCCAGCGAGCAGGGAAGGAGAAGCAGTCGGATTCGTGCACAACAGAGGGCCACTCATCCACCTCCCAGTCAGATAAGGATGACATAGTGCATGTTAAACCAATGCGAGAGGCGGCGCCTTTGTATGTTCCTCCTAAAGGAGCGGGGACTAGTTCGGACATTACCTCCGCCGATGCTAAGGGATATTTCGTGTATAATTGGGTTTACACTCCGTGGCATAGAGCTGATGTTATGGCATTAAAGAATGCGCTGCCCGACCCCCGCAAGAATCCAGCGGCCTTCTATGAAGAAGTCGAGGGGGCCTTGAATTCTTGCGTTATGACTTTAGCAGATATAGACCTGTTCTTTGGCCTTATTCTACCACCAGACATGTGGCGATCTGTGCGGAAGGTAGATGATGTTGCCACTTTTAAGGCTCGATGGTCTGACTTGGAGGATGAGGATAGGGAGAGGAAGCCTGCGCAGAAACCGCCCCAGAATATTTTAGATCTCCCTGCTGCTATTGTGACTAAGTTGAAGACAATTATCCCCCCTAAAAAGATTGACTGGAATATGTTAGCTGCATGTAAACAGAAAGTTGATGAGTCAGTTGCGGACTTCTTTACGCGCTTTGAGGAGACGTTTCATGATTTTAGTGGCCAGTCGCTTACTGACGATACGGGACGCCACCTTTTTGCGGATAAATATGTGGCTAATCTGCTGCCGGCAGTTGCAGCCCGTCTAAAAGCGAGTGAAAGTTCTTGGTCCTCCGCTACGCCGACGGCCCTCCTGACTATCGCTCAGTATTATGAGCGTCAGGAGCAAGAAGCAAAGGGCCAGGAGGAAAAGAAATCGAAAGATTTGAAAACAAAGGTGATGTTGGCGCAAGTCTATGGCCCGCCTCGACGGGGTAGTAATAGAGGTAGGGGAGGATCTTACGGTCCTCCCTCGGGCCGGTCTGATTTGAATAGGAATCAATGTGCGTATTGTAAGCAATCGGGTCATTGGGCTAGGGACTGCCCGGTGTTGCATGCATCGCGCCAGGGGCATACCCACGGTGGCCCGCGAGGTAGAGGGGGTTTCTCGAACCTTCGAGGGAATTCTAACGAACAGGCTCGTTTTGATTCTGCTGGGCAGCACCGAGATAGATCAAATGTTTTCGATCGCCAGCATCAGTATCAAGCATCAGGAATTGACCGGTCGGGGTACCATGACTCTCAGCATGCATAGGATTGCGTTGGATGGGGGTTAGAATCAGTTGAGGTGCCGGTCGATCAGAAGGGCCCTTATGTATCGGCTGAGGTTTTGGGCTCTACTGATCAGTTCCTAGTGGATACTGGAGCGACACGTAGTGCGCTATCTAAGCAATTGGTTCCGGGGGCTCCCCCATCCGGCTTAATGGTCACATCGGTAGGGTTTGATGGTACACTCTCCCGAAGCCCTCTTTCACAGCCCCTCATGTTTAAGGTTGATTCTTTTTCTGCACCCTGTCCGTTTTTGCTTGCCCCGTACACACCGGACAATATTATGGGTCTTGATATGTTAAAGCACTTTAGGGCTACTATCCACTGCTCCCCTGCTGGTGTGCGGGTAATATTGAATGATAATTACCCCCGATCTGAACGGATGTGTACGGTGTCAGAGGATGCGCTGTTAGCTACCCTCCCTCATGCTTTGTGGGCAACTTCGGATACTGATGTGGGACAAATGGTGATTCCGCCGGTCCACATTAGCGTCCAGGAGGGGGCGGTGTTACCACGCCTCCCACAGTACCGTATTTCCCAGGAGGGCGAGGAGGCTCTCATACAGATAGTGCAGGATTTGATAACGGTTGGGGTAGTCGAGGAAGTCCCCTACAACATTTGTAACAGTCCGATTCTTCCCATACTGAAAAAGGATACGGATGCCAGAGTTTATCGGTTTATAATTGATTTGAGGGAAGTGAACAAGATCGTGATACCTCAATACCCAGTGGTTTCCGATATCACGACGTTGCTTACCTTGGTCCCGCCTACGGCGACCATGTTTTCAGTGATTGATTTGAAAAATGCCTTCTTTTCCATTCCCATTCACCCCGATAGCCGATATCTTTTTGGGTTTACGCTGAATAATAGATCTTATCGTTTCTGTAGGATTCCCCAGGGCTATACAGAAAGCCCTAGCATTTACAGTCAGGCTTTGAAACGACAATTGGATTCCTTTGTCCTGCTCGAGGGTGTCGCCCTCATTCAATATGTCGATGATATCTTACTGGCGGCTGACACCCTGGAGTTATGTGAAAAAAGTACGTTATCCTTGCTTTCCTTTCTAGCGTCCCGCAATCATAAGGTATCTAGGAAGAAATTGCAATTCTGTAGACCAAAGGTGACTTATCTGGGTCACCTTTTGTCTAAGGAGGGACGTGCACTCACACCGGATCGTATCCAAGTAATTTTGGATACACCGAGACCATCCACACAGAAGGATGTGCGTGCATTTTTGGGCCTTGTTTCTTTTTGCAGACAGTGGATATTGGGGTTTTCGCACATAGCTAAGCCATTGTTAGCCCTCTTGACAAAGGACACGCCTATCCCAATCCCTTGGTCAGATGAGTGTGATACTGCTTTTCAGCAACTACGACAGGCCCTTTGTTCAGCACCAGTGTTAGGGACCCCTGATTATGCAAAACCCTTTTCGTTGTATGTGCATGAGAAAGATGGATGTGCATTGTCAGTTTTAGTGCAGATGCACGGTGATAAGCAGCGCCCTTGTGCATATTTTTCGGCTGTACTTGATCCTGTCGCCCGAGCATTACCAGGGTGTTTTCGCTCGGTTGCGGCGACAGCTGTGTCAATACGCCAAAGCGAGGGAATTGTGTTATCTCATAAGCTGTTGGTATTAGTCCCCCATGCTGTCGATGCCCTGCTTAATCAAACAAAGACGCAGCATTTGACTAGTGCCCGTTTAACGGGATATGAGTTGACGCTTTTGGCTCCTCATATTACGTTGAAAAGGTGCGGAACGCTAAACCCGGCAACATTGCTGCCATACCCCGAAATCCAGCCTGAGGCGCGGAAAGCGCATGATTGTATTCTCGTGACTGAGGAACAAACAAAGGGTCGTATTGATCTCCAGGATACGCCCTTTCCAGATGTAGATGGAGAACTGTGGGTGGACGGATCATGTCTGAAGCTACCAGATGGTACGACTTCAGCAGCGTATGCAATTACCACATTACAAACGATAGTGGAGACAGCACGCATACCACAGAAATCAGCTCAAGCAGCGGAACTGATAGCATTAACACGAGCATGTGAGCTCAGTACAGGATTATGTGTGAATGTTTATACAGATAGCCGCTATGCCTTCGGAGTAGCGCATGACTTCGGCCTACTCTGGAAGGAGAGAGGGTTTTTAACGTCACATGGAGTACAGATAATGCATGGAGAGTTAGTTCATAATCTTTTAACTGCATTGACATACCCAAAGAAAATTGCCATTGTTAAGTGTAGCGCCCATAGGAAAGTGGTTGATAAAGTCGGAGAAGGGAATGCGTTAGCGGATCGAGTAGCACGGGAGACTGCGATGCAGCCAGGTACTACTGCCATGTATGTAGTGAAGTCACAGGTGGAGAGATGGCATGATGCGAAGGAGGAAGTGAGAGAAATGCAAAGGACCGCTTCTGACAAAGAGCGGGAACAATGGGCTAGCGAGGGAGAACTGGATGACGAGGGTTGCTGGAGAAATAAGCAGATGGATAGATGGAAATTACCTACGGCCTTTGTACAACCTATGGTTCAGATGGCACATGGGCTAGCACATGTTGGAGCTTCCGCAATTGTGAAATTGCTTACCCAAGTCTGGGAGCATCCAGAGATTGCTAGCACGGCAAAGAGAGTGGTGCAGACCTGTATGATCTGCCTGAGGTACAACCCAGGAAAGGGTACTCGAACTCCAGCAGGAGGATTTGTGACACCCACTGCACCCTTTGAGGTTCTGCAGATGGATTACATCCAGCTTGAGCGCTGTAATAATCTGAAGTATGTTCTAGTAGTGGTCTGCGCTTTCAGCAAATGGGTTGAAGCGTACCCTACGAAAGACAATACTGCGATGACTACTGCGAAGCTGCTGCTGAAGGAGTTTTTCCCCCGATATGGCGTTTGTAGACTTCTGTGGAGTGATAATGGCCCTCACTTTGTAGCGGATGTTATAAAGTATGTCTTGAAGGGTCTAGGCATCACTCAGAAGTTCCACGCCGTGTTTCACCCTCAGTCTGCAGGCCTAGTTGAGAAGTATAATGGTACACTGAAGCTTAAGATCGCCAAAATTCAAGCTTCGACGTCTTTGACTTGGCCAGACGCTCTGCCACTGGCGTTATTGTCAATTAGATCAGTACCGCACTCTCGAACTGGCCTTACGCCGTACGAGATTGTCTTTGGACGCCCAATGAATATTTGGGGTCCACCAAGACCTAAGGCTGTGTATGATGTACCTTGTGTAATGATGAGCGATTATTTGGCACAGTTAACGGATAACTTGGTTTCTATCCATCAACAGGTCCGAGAGGCGCTCCCTGATCGGTCTTCCGGCGAAGGACATGGTCTCCGGCCTGGTGACCATGTCATGGTGAAAGTCTTCGACAGAACGAACAGCTTGGAGCCGAGATGGGTGGGCCCTGAGCAGGTCCTCCTCGCAACGAGGACGGCTGTGCGAGTCTCCAACCGAAAGAATTGGATCCACTCCCTGCACTGTAGGAAGGTGCCGCCCGGATTGGTGGAACCTGCCGCGCTGACCGATCAACGAGAAATTCTGGCTGCAGAGACAGGTCGTGCTGCGGAGCCAAACGCCACTGAGGAGCTCTTTCCGGACCACGCGACTCCTGGAGGAAGGCGATATCATCTTCGACCACGGAAGTGAGTTTTCCAGTACCGGGACATACTGTCAGAACGGCCCTTGGGTTAGTGAAACGGAGAGCCGATGAGGCAAGGGGGGGGGATCAGCCCTGCATTAGTGTAGCGACACCCGTCTTGGCCCGCTGGTGAAGAAATCAACCGCTGCCCAAGGGGAAGAGTTCTGACAGACTTCTAGTTTCAGGAAGATATTGGGTTTTATTTTTGCTTTGATATGGAGAAAAAGAAAATCCTTTGTGCATTAGGGTTCATGTTGATAGTAGCCATTGTTGGGATAACCACATGGTTCGTGGAGGATGTAACTCCCGCTCGGAAGATTCTTGTGTTGACAACTCCGGTGCCTGAGGAGCACTATTTTTATACATTGCCGTATCAAGAGTTGAAGCATCGACAATCTTACTTGAATAACACTTTCATCCAGATGCTGCATCATACCCACGTTGCTACGAATGCTACGAACTGTTGGATATGTGGGATGATGCCAGCTCATCAGAAGAAAGGAGGAACGCCATTTATACCCCTTCCTTTCTCTCATAATGGCTCTTGTAGAGCATGGTATACTTTGCTTTTTGCCACTCGGAAACCGACAGTGGGACGATTGCTTTTTAGACTTAATAAAGAATGCCATCAAGACAAGAATGGGTATCCACAAGCGAATGGGACAATTTGGGAGTGGGAAGAGTACCGACCAGACAATGAATCCATTCCCTACATCTTCACGAACACCAGAGACACTATGGGAAAAGACAAATTTGTGATTCAAGTAGCACAAGCTCAAGCGGACCTGTGTGTCCAGAGTGTGGGTTTCATCCCTGTTGGTGTCAGTGATTGCATTACTATTTTGAATATTGATGGGTTGAACAATAGTACCTTTTTAGCCTCCCATAATACGTACTTTGTGTGTGGAAATAAAGGTTATTACCGTCTGCCGGCTGGGTGGTCTGGGGTATGCTATGTATCATTTCTATTACCTCCTGTATTCTTAGCACCCGCATCTTATCATAAGGATTTGAAATTATTAAATAATGTGACTGTAAATAGGTATAAACGTACTTTATCAATTGATGATGTAGATCAGACTGACACCAGTCTGCAACAGTATATTGATTTTAACTTAGGACTGTTTTTCTTTGTTGGAGCTGCCCTAAACAGTAGGAAGATCCGAAGATTAACAAGAGTGGTAGAAGCTGTGACAAATCAGACTGCTGCTGCTCTTGGGAATCTTACGGAGGAATTGCAGATCACAAGAATTGCTGCATTGCAGAATCGTATGGTATTAGACGTTATGCTAGCTGATAGAGGAGGAGCATGTAAAATTATTGGAAGTAGCTGTTGTGTGTTTATCCCTGATCATACGCCATCAGTTTATAATGCCATCAATAAACTGCATAAAATTGCAGCTGAGATCCATACAGAAAACGGCACTTGGTCTTTTTCTGGATGGTTTTGGGCGTTAATTACCGCCTGGGGATGGAAGGTTCTAACCGGTCTCTGTATTATTGTAGCGGTTCTGTTTTCTTGCTGTATTTGTATTCAATGTGGTCCCTTGCTCTGCTCATTATGTGTATCATTCTGTATCCCTGATAAGAAAGCTATTGCCGATGTTGCCCACCAAAAACGTTTAGCTAAAGAAGTTGAAGAAATGATGACAATTGATATATATGATGATTATCCTAACAAACCGGATGTCTTCAGTAAATGCTGAAAGGGTCGTCTGTTGTAAATTGAAACAACGATGTGATTAAGCATTTACTAAAGACATTAATTCCCCTGTTATAGATCATGTTTTCTCTGTTATGTTGACCGAAGCTTGGACTCCATTTTGTATTGTCATGCTTCCACGTGTTCCCCACGAGAAGAGTCCAACCTCTGTGTTAGTTGCTCTCGTAATCTGCCCAGTAACAGTCTATAAATAGCTCCTTTGTCCATCTGGCGCATGACCAGACTTGACCACATCTGTTATCAGTTAGCCTTGCTTGACCATGTTTTCGCGGGCTCAAGGAGTGCGTTAGCTCCGCCCACATATTGATTCAGTATCGAAAATGACCATAAATGGTAATGTTCTTCGTCTTCATGTTGTATCCACCCACTTATGAGCCCCTCTACTGTGTATAAAAGGGGACCATGTACGTAAGTTCTTTGTGCTACTCTATGCAATACTGAAGAGTGTTGTGTGGATTATAGGACCACCCTTAAGGGTTAATAAATGCTGTCTTTGTACTTTGCGGTTTCCGTGCCAACTTCCTTATAGATTCCATTACAGGAGAGCGAACCCTTGTGTCCTGCGGGCCTAGCTGGGGCCTGTACTCATCACCATAACGACCCACTACACTACCCAAACACCACTGCACTACCCTAATTCCTAAATCTACCCACAGCATGACCCCCTACATTACCCAAACACCACTGCACTACCCTAAACCTTAAATCTACCCCATCACGACCCGCTACACTACCCAAACACCACTGCACTACCCTAAACCCTAAATCTACCCCATTACGACCCCCTATACTACCCAAACACCACTGCACTACCCTAAACCCTAAAACACTACCCCAGCACAATCCCCTACACTACCCAAACCCTGCTGCACTACCCTAAACCCTAAAACACTCCCCCAGCACGACTCCCTACACTAGCCAAACACCACTGCACTACCCTAAACCCTACATCTAACCCTAGCACGACCCCTACAGTACCCAAACACCACTGCACTGCCCTAAACCCTAAATCAACCCCATCACGACCCACTACACTACCCAAACACCATTGCACTACCCTAAACCCTAAATCTACCCCATCACGACTCGCTACACTTCCCAAACACCACTGCACTACCCTAAACAATAAATCTACCCCCAGCACGACCCCCTACACTACCCAAACACCACTGCACTACCCTAAACCCTAAATCTAACCCATCACGACCCCCTACACTACCCAAACACCACTGCACTACCCTAAACCCTAAATCTATCCCATCACGCCTCGCTACACTTCCCAAACACCACTGCACTACCCTAAACAATAAATCTACCCCCAGCACGACCCCCTACACTACCCAAATACCACTGCACTAGCCTAAACCCTAAATCTACCCCATCACGACCCCCTACACTACCCAAACACCACTGTACTACCCTAAACCCTAAAACACTACCCCAGCACGATCCCCTACACTACCCAAACACCACTGCACTACCCTGAACCCTAAATCTACCCCAAGCACAACCCCCTACACTACCCAAACACCACTGCACTACCCTAAACCCTAAAACACCACACCCAGCACGACCCCCTACACTACCCAAACATCACTGCACTGCAGTAAACCCTACAACACTACCCAAGCAGGACCCCCTATGCTGCCCGAACACCACTGCACTGTCCTAAACCCTGAAACACCACCTCCACACGACCCCCTACACTGCACGAACACCATTGCACTGCCATAAACACTAAAACACCACCCCCGGCACGACTCCCTACACTTCACAAACATCACTGCACTAGCCTAAATCCTAAAACACAACACCCAGACCGACCCCTACCCTACCCAAACACCACTGCACTACCCTAAACCCTAAAACACTACCCCCGCACGACCCCCTACACTACCCAAAGACCACTGCACTACCCTAAACCCTAAAACACGACCCCCTACACTACACAAACACAGCTGCAGTACTCTAAACCCAAAAACACTACCCCCAGCACGACCCCCTTCACTACACAAATACCATTGCACTACCCTAAACCGTAAAACACTACCCCCTACACTTCACAAACACCACTGCACTACCCTAAACCCTAAAACACTACCCCCAGCATGACCCCCTACACTACCCAAACACCGCTGCACTACCCTAAACCCTAAAACACTACCCCAAGCACAACCCCCTACACTACCCAAACACCACCGCACTACCCTAAACCCTAAACCACTGCCCCAGGCAGTACCCCTATACTACCCAAACACCATTGCGCTACCCTAAACCCTAAAACACTACCCCCAGCAGTACCCCCTACACTACCCATACACCACTGCACTCCCCTGAACCCTAAACCACTACCCCCAGCATGATCCTCTACACTACCCAAACCCTGGTGCACTACCCTAAACCTTAAAACACTCCCCAGCATGACTCACTACACTACCCAAACACCACTGCACTATCCTAAACCCTAAATCTACCCCCAGCACGACCCCCTACACTACCCAAACACCACTACACTACCCTTAACCCTAAATCAACCCCATCACGACCCACTACACTACCCAAACACCACTGCACTACCCTAAACCCTAAATCTACCCCCAGCATGACCCCCTACACTACCCAAACACCACTGCACTACCCTAAACCCTAAATCTACCCCATCACGACCCGCTACACTACCCAAACACCACTGCTCTACCCTAAACCCTAAATCTACCCCATCTCGACCCCCTACACTACCCTAAACCCTAAATCAACCCCATCACGACCCACTACACTACCCAAACACCACTGCACTACCCTAAACCCTAAAACACTACCCCAGCACAATCCCCTACACTACCCAAACCTTGCTTGTTGGACTTGGCCCTTTTTGCAGGATCATCCCTAAACTTTTTGCCTTCCTCCTGTATTTTTTCTGACCTTGTGTTGGTCGTTTTATAACTCTGGGCACCTTACCACGGCTGACCAGTGCTAAGATGCATATGCTCTCCCTATGGTAAAATGTATTATGTGAATTGACTTCCATGTTTGGCTTATTTGGTTTACTATCAGTCCCTGGTAGAGTGCACCAGGGGTGCCAAGGGCTTGTATATCCAAATGCTGGTAGTGGGCTTGCAGCACTGGTTGTGCCACCCACAGAAGCAGCGGGGTAAAATGTGTCTAAGGTCTGCCATTGCAGAACCTGCATGCAGTCTGGTACTGTCATGCTGACTAGGCAAGTGTCCCCACTTGCCAGTCCCTAAACCTTCCCTTACCTTCATATTAGTCACCCCTATGGTAGGCCCTAGGGCAGGGTGCATTGTAAGGATAAGGTAGGACATGCCCTGAGGTGTGTGGCATGTCCTAATAGTGAATTACAGCCATTTTCGTTTTTCACTATTGTAAGGCTACCTGCTCTCCATAGGCCAGAATGGGCTGCTAGATTATAACACTCTATAATCCTAGCAGGCTCAGGAAGCATGGTAGAAATTCGTGTTTAGTATGCCTGAACTCAGAATAATAAAATACATCTTTTAGTAAAGTTTATTTTAATATCCTGTGTTTGCAAATGCTACTTTTAGAAAGTTAGCATTTGCTTGCCTAACCATTTCAGTCCGCCTCTGGAGGGGAGGGCTATCTTCTTTGTGTGTAGCTTGAGTGACAGGGCTGGGAAGTTCCAGGAGACAGGCTGGGGCTGCCAGGTGGTGAATAGAAAGATTACACCAGGATGGGTGGGAGGAGTGCACCTTGACTCTGAATAGGACAGTGCTCTGCCTCCACAATGCTGGCTCCACCCCCTGGGGATCGTCTGATGTCTCTGCCCTGCCTGCTGAAACAAGAAGCCAGAGTCTCCACAACAAAGTGCTCCTCACTGAAAAGAACTGGACTGGGATTATGCAACGGCCCCCCTGGCCTGAAAAGACAAAAGAAACTGAGTATAAATGTAGGAGCCCCGCTCCTAAGAAATCAGATTCTGATTGAACCACGAAGGAACTCTGCCTGACTAGAAGGACCTGGAAGAAGCTGAAGGAGGAGTAACTTTCCCTGACCTGGGGGATTGGCCTGCAGTTGGTGCCTTGCTGAGAAAGGAGAGGAAAAGACTGAAAGAGACTTTGCACTTTGTTTTTCAACTATCTCCAAGGGCTTGGAAGAAGAGCTTGCCCCCTGAACTGAGTCCCAGGACCATTGGACTCATCTGCCTTCAAAAACTGAGTTGCCTGGACAATTCTTGCTTGTTTCCCGCTGGATTTGGCCCCAGTACACCTCGTACCCCATCCGCCGCGAAGCCGTGTCTTTGCCGCCCGGCACCGTACGTCTACGCTGATCCAAAAGCGTTAGTACGCACCGCATTGCAGCTAACCTTCCCCGCCGATTCGAGACGTACATCACTGGCTGCAGAACCCCGTACGCCGGACTCCGTACGCCGCTAACGTACTGCACCGCGCCGTACTCAAAGCCGAGAAGCTGCAGTACGCTGATCCTCCCCGTACGCTGTACGGCGCCGAGAAGTGTCGCCGCCGATCCGCACCGAAGGTACGGCCCGAACGCCGACGCCACGGTCTCTGCAAGCTGATCCGGATCATCCTCCCGTACCCCTGAAGGTCCCGTACCAAAGCCTCGTCCCGACCCCGCGACCGGACCAGACCGAGTACGCTGCCGAACTACGACCCGGACCCATCAACTTGTCCCGCACAGTCCGTCGTGGACCCCACGAACTTAAGGTACTTTGTTCTGTTCGCACCGCAGTGTGCACGTCCCGGACCCCGGAGTCCGCACCGATTGTTTGACTCGTACTTTCTTTGTTTTTAATGCGGACGAGTCGTACACCCAGGTACGAACCGTACAGAATTGAGTAAAAGAAGCATATTTTTGCATTTTAAGCCTTTTTGCAACAACATTGAACTTTAAAATAATACTATGGTCATTTTAATCGTTATTCTGGTCTTGTGCTAAGCCTTATATAAAGAAACCTATTTTTGATATAACCTTGACTGGTGTCCATTTGTGGTGTGTCATTGTATTACTGTATGTGTTCACAAATGCTTAACCTATGAAGCCCTGAGAATAGTCTTGACTGCTTGCGCCACACTACCTAAAGGGTGAGCAGGGGTTATTGAAAGGGTGATCCCCTTACTCTGACTTAGAATTGAGATTCCCTGCTTGTCACAAGTGTATACCTGTGCCAACTAGAGACCCCCATTTCTAACACTGCTGCACTACCCTAAACCCTAAAACACTCCCCCAGTACGACTCCCTACACTAGCCAAACACCACTGCACTACCCTAAACCCTACATCTTCCCCCAGCACGACCCCACACTACCCAAACACCACTGCACTACCCTAAACCCTAAATCAACCCCATCACGGCCCACTACACTACCCAAACACCACTGCACTACCCTAATCCCTAAATCTACCACCAGCACGACCCCCTACACTACCCAAACACCACTGCACTACCCTAAACCCTAAATCTACCCCATAACGACTCGCTACACTTCCCAAACACCACTGCACTACCCTAAACAATAAATCTACCCCCAGCACGACCCCCTACACTACCCAAACACCACTGCACTACCCTAAACCCCAAATCTACCCCATCACGACCCCCTACACTACCCAAACACCACTTCACTACCCTAAACCCTAAAACACTACCCCAGCACGATCCCCTACACTACCCAAACACCACTGCAGTACCCTAAACCCTAAATCTACCCCAAGCACGACCCCCTACACTACCCAAACACCACTGCACTACCCTAAACCCTAATACACCATACCCAGCACGACCCCCTACACTACCCAAACACCACTGCACTATCCTAAACCCTAACACACTACCCCCGCACGACCCCCTACACTACCCAAAGACCACTGCACTACCCTAAACCCTAAAACACGACCCCTTACACTACACAAACACCACTGCAGTACTCTAAACCTTAAAACATTACCCCCAGCACGACCCCCTTCACCTCAAAAATACCACTGCACTACCCTAAACTCTAAAGCACTACCCCCTACACTTCACAAACACCACTGTACTACCCTAAACCCTAAATCACTACCCCCAGCATGACCCCCTACACTACCCAAACACCACTGCACCACCCTAAACCCTAAAACACTACCCCAAGCCGTACCCCCTACACTACCCAAACACCACGCACTACCCTAAACCCTAAAACACTACCCCCAGCAGTACCCCCTATACTACCCAAACACCATTGCACTACTCTAAACCCTAAAACACTACCCCCAGCAGTACCCCCTACACTACCCATACACCACTGCACTCCCCGAACCCTAAGCCATTACCCCAGCACGATTTCCTACACTATATAGAAGCTACAAATGCCCTCCATCCTAGTCAATCGGGTTTCAGAGCCAACTATAGCACCGAAACAGCCTTGCTAGAAATTACTGAAAGCATTAAAGACACCCTTGATAGAGGACGAAAAGCAGTTTTAATACTGCTCGATCTCTCGGCAGCTTTTGATAACGTGCCCCACGACCGTCTCCTTCAGAGACTTAGGGAATGTGGTCTTGGGGGCACGGTTCTCAGCTGGTTTGCCTCCTTCTTGAACGATCGTCAACAATTTGTTTGGTCCCCACCTTTTTCAGCAGATATTCCCCAACTGAATGTTGGAGTACCTCAGGGCTCAGTGTTGAGCCTGACTCTTTTTAATATCTATATGGCTCCTCTGGCTTCACTCACCGAAAAATGTGGTGCTAAGATTATAACCTATGCAGATGATTCACAACTCCTGTTCTCATACGGAAAGGATGAACCTTTTAATGAAAGCGAAATTAATCAATGCCTGTCCAACATCTTTGATTGGTTTCACCGGAATCAACTTTCTTGTAATTCGGCTAAAACCAAAATTATCTTCTTTGGACATACACCGGGGGATGAATGGAAGAACTGGTGGCCCCAGGACCAACCATCTCCCCCTAGCCCTGTCACCACTGTGAAAAATCTTGGAGTCCTATTAGACTCGGATCTTTCTATGACGTCGCAGGTGAAATCTATGACTGGCACGGGCTTTCGGCTCCTAAAAATGTTGAGAAACTTTCTCTCACTTCTGCCTCTGCCTCACAGGCAGACGGTAGTTCAAGCCTTGATCATCTCTAGACTGGACTATGCTAATGTCCTGTACTTGGGTATTCAGAAATACTTAGTAAATTGCCTCCAGTTGGTGCAAAATGCGGCACCTAGGGCTATCTTGATGGTCGGGCCTAGGACCCATTTGACAAGTCACCTAAAAACATTACATTGGCTACAAGTAAAAAATAGAATTAACTTCAAGGCGTTGGTACTAGCTTTCAAGGCCCCCATAACATAACTACCCAAACCCAGCTGCACTACCCTAAACCCTAAAACAACACCCCCAGCACGATCCCCTACACTACCCAAACCCTGCTGCACTACCCTAAACCCTAAAACACTCCCCCAGCATGACTCCCTACACTACCCAAACACCACTGCACTACCCTAAACCCTAAATCTACCCCCAGCACGACCCCCTACAATAACCAAACACCACTGCACAACCCTAAACCCTAAATCTACCCCATCACGACCCGCTACACTACCCAAACACCACTGCACTACCCTAACCCCTAAATCTACCCTCAGCACGACCCCCTGCACTACCCAAACACCACTGCACTACCCTAAACCCTAAAACACTACCCCCAGCACGACACCCTAAACTACACCAACACCACTGCACTACCCTAAACCCTAAAACACAACCCCGCATGATCCCCTACAGTACCCAAACAGCAGTGCACTACCGTAAACCCTAAAACACTGCCCCCAGCAGGACCCCCTACACTACACTACCCAAACACCACTACACTACCCTAAACCCTAAAACACTACCCCCAGCACGACCCCAACACTACAAAAACACCACTGCACTGTCCTAAACCCTAAAACACCACCCCCAGCACGACCCCCTACACTACACAAACATCACTGCACTGCCCCAAACCCTACAACACTACCCCAGCATGACCCCCTACGCTGCCCGAACACCACTGCACTGCCCTAAACCCTGAAACACCACCCCCACACGACCCCCTACACTGCACAAACACCACTGCACTGCCCTAAACACTAAAACACCACCCCCAACACGACCCCCTACACTACACAAACACCACTGCACTAGCCTAAACCCTAAAACACCACACCCAGCACGACCCCGTACACTACCCAAACACCACAGCACTATCCTAAACCCTAAAACACGACAACCTACACTACACAAACACCGCTGCAATACCCTAAACCCTAAAACACTACCCCCAGCACGACCCCCTTCACTACACAAATAACACTGCACTACCCTAAACTGTAAAGCACTACCCCTACACTTCACAAACACCACTGCACTACCCTAAACCCCAAAACACTACCCCCAGCATGACCCACCACACTACCCAAACACCACTGCACTACCCTAAACCCTAAATCTACCCCAGCACGACCCCCTCCACTACCCAAACACCACTGCACTACTCTAAACCCTAAATCTACCCCATCAAGATCCCCTACAGTACCCAAACCCTGCTACACTACCCTAAACCCTAAAACACTCCCCCAGCACGACTCCGTACACTACCCAAACACCACTGCACTACACTAAACCTTCAATCAACCCCCAGCATGACCCCCTACAGTACCCAAACACCACTGCACTACCCTAAACCCTAAATCTACCCCATCACAACCTGCTACACTACCCAAACACCACTGCACTACTCTAACCCCTAAATCTACCCTCATCACGACCCCCTGCACTACCCAAACACCACTACACTACCCTAAACCCTAAAACACTACCCCCAGCACGTCTCCCTACACTACACCAACACCACTGCACTACCCTAAACCCTAAAACACTACCCCCGCATGACCCCTTACAGTACCCAAACACCAGTGCACTACCGTAAACCCTAAAACACTACCCCCAGCACGACCCCCTATACTACCGAAACACCACTGCACTGCCTTAAACCCTAAAACACCACCCCCAGCACGACCCCCTACACTGTACAAACATCACTGCACTGCCATAAACCCTACAACACTACCCCAGCATGACCCCCTATGTTGCCCGAACACCACTGCACTGCCCTAAACCCTGAAACACCACACCCGCATGACACCCTACACTGCCCAAACACCACTGCACTGCCCTAAACCCTGAAACAGCACCCTCAGCAAGACACCCTACACTGCCCGAACACCACTGCCCTGCCCTAAACCCTGAAACACCACCCCCACCACAACCCCCTACACTGCCCGAACACAACTGCACTGCCCTAAACCCTGAAACACCACCCCCAGCACGACCCCCTACACTGCTGGAACACCACTGCACTACCCTAAACACTAAAACACGACCCCCTACACTACACAAACACCGCTGCACTAGCCTAAACCCTAAAACACTACCCCCACCACGACCCCCTTCACAACACAGATACCAATGCACTACCCTAAACCTTAAAACACTACCCCCTACACTTCACAAACACCACTGCACTGCCCTAAACACTAAAACACCACCCCCGGCACGACCCCCTACACTACACAAACACCACTGCACTAGCCTAAACCCTAAAACACCACACCCAGCACGACCCCGTACACTATCCAAACACCACTGCACTACCCTAAACCCTAAAACACTACCCCCGCATGACCCCCTACACTACCCAAAGACCACTGCTTTACCCTAAACCCTAAAACACGACCCCCTACACTACACAAACACCGCTGCAGTACCCTAAACCCTAAAACACTACCCCCAGCACTGAAGAACCAGGGCCTTATGGGCCTGGCGGCGCAGGGCAAGCCTTAATCTCCTGAGTTCACCTGCTTTGTTGAACAGAGACACAGGACATTCTGTTGAGCGTAGAAGATCAGGTTTATTAGCTACAGCTAAGTACAGTTGTCCCAGAAGTACACTCAGTATGTTCTTAGGAGACTGCCACTTTACTCCGTGGCACACAATCTTTTATAGCACATAGATTCACCAAGAACACTCCCAATGCATACATGGTTATCCAATGAGAAGAGTTTGAAAACAAGATATAACCAATGAGAAAAGTTTGAAAACAAGATATCAAGTAACCCAAATAAACCTCTCTTCCAACTGTTTTTGTAACCCCTCCCCACAAGTTAATCAGTGGTAGTGTCTACAACTCAACTTGCAGGTGGCAGGACATATTTGTATGCTTTAGAGGACAGTTGTGAAATGAGAGAATACAAGTAGAGAATAGCGAAGGCCAGAAGATAAGATAAAGTCAGGAAAGAATGGTGTGAACCGACAGACAGTTGAGACAGGGTTTAGTCAAACCAGACGAGGATTAGTGGATTCAGCCAGTCCCTGACACAGTCTCGTAAACAGAGGCAGAAGGTTATTTGACACGTCGCAGTAAGATCAGCAGAAAAACTTCGTTCATTGTGCTGCCTGAGTGAGGGCAACACAAAATGGCGGTGGAACACAAAAAAATGGTGGCTGAATACAAGCAAGATCGAAAATCGAATTTCCTCAGACCCTCCTTTTACCATAACTCAGGCAAAACACACAGATTCACGTTAATCTGAATCAATGTCAATAGTCATGAGGTCGTAAAACTGTTGCTGCAACATCATTTTAATGTTCTCTGTTTTCTGTGACTCAGGTCTTGGGACACACAGAGTGGCACAAAGACCGCAGATGGCGGGGCCACACTGCATACAGAGACAACAGGAAAAAAGGATGGCCAAAACCACTCCAAGGAAGGTTAGTACCTTCCATCCCCATTTAGATAGTAATCCCCAAAACTATCCTAAGAAAGACCAATCTCCTTTGTCTTGATGAATCGATTCGGAGATCATGTGTAATTTGGAGATGGCTAAGTATACCGTAGGGGCGTCGTCAGGTATATAAAAACAACAGCTAGATCCGATCAATTTACAGACTCCACCACGATCTGCAAGAATAACATCTAGTGCAATCCGGTTCTGCAAAGTCATGAGACGATCCGCCTGAAGTTCAGCTGTGAGATTACTCAAGGCTCCCACAGTGACATCTATGGTAGTCTCAACAACACAAACAAGCTGTCTCATGTTTCTGCTGTTGGCCATTGGGCCCCAAAAAGGAAGAAATCCTTTGAGGAAATCACTTCCCTCTTGTCCTGCCGTGTCTTTAGAATCAATAATCCCTCTGCCATATCTGTTTCTATGATGGCCTGAAGGAGCAGTGTATGTAGGAGGGAGAAGAAAAGCTATATAGCATGTTCCTGAAAAATCCGTTGGTAGCCATGTGTAAGCTCTATCGTGGCAGACAAAATATGTGCCCTGGGATGGCACTAACGGCGGTGAATTCTGAGACGTGTAGATGTATGTATGGGAACAAAAGCTTTTTCTTTGTCCAGTGTCAGTAGTCTGGCCATTCATTTGAAAACAGAAATTACCTTGATGAGGGACAGTCGAAATTGGTGGAGATTTTCCCTGTTTAGTTTTATCTGTAAGGCTAGTAATGTAACGAGTCACGTTCCAATTAGTATATGTTTGTCTCTCGTCAACAGGAACCTTATTATTCTCCACAATTTTAGTCATGGTCACCATTCCCTTTATCAGAGAATTATGACTAAAATCTGGCTTACTACCATAGTCTAAATCGGCTCTGATATGCATTTGAAAATATTACAAAATAGGCCCAAGCAGAACTTTCATAAGGAAAATGGAAGGACTAAATATGGCATCCCTTTATCTGTGGTATGAGGCATAAGTCCACACACCCAACAGTCGGTTGGGTTGACTACCAATTGGATAAATTAATTATTAAAATATTCTGTTCTCCTGATTAGTTCATGTTGGGGAAGTGTATATAATTGATGTGGGGAGATAGTAGAATGAAGAGGCAAGGAGATAGAATTAGGGACAACTTTTTGCTGCATAGCATGAATAACCCAACCTACACAAGCCAATAACATACACAAAAATATAGAAACACACAATGTTACGCCACATCGACTGTACAATATTTTACAATATTTCTTTCTCATCTCTTCCTTATTATCCTTCTTTCCTAATTTAACATCCATCCTCTAAAATTGTTGCTCACGGCAATCTTCCTTACTCACTTGGCTGTGATTATTAGCCGTCCTATGACACTGCAAGTCCTGGGGGCCTAGCCATTATACAGGTCACAAACCAAGACTCCTATCGTGACCCTGCAACCTGGACAGATGATAAATGTAGCAGAAGAGATGGAAATCTCAGGTGTCCTTGACCAATCTAGGTCTTAAATTGTATCTAGTCCTTGTTGGTACAGTTTGGTCTTGAAATAGGGTCTGTGGCTCTGTAGTGTTTAATCGGAGATGGGAAGGTACGGCTTCTTGTAGAATGTCGTCATCTTCTTTCTCCGATCGAGTTCCATCCAGGTGTGCACTACTGAAAGGTATGAATCGGGGGACTTTTTCTCCTTCAGAATTACCTATAGCCTTACGAACCCACTGATCAAAAGGCAAGGGCAAGGGCACTTTCTTGCAGTGCATGCCGTGGATCCAGTTCTTTTTCCCTTCGACTTTTACTGCTGTGCGAGTTGTCAGAAGAACTTGTCGAGGCGCCTTCCAGCGAGGTTCCAAATTCTTTGTCCTCTGAAATTTTTTTCACACAGACCCAGTCTCCAGTTTGGATGGAATGACCTGGGTCTGTGGAGGCTTCTGGTAAAGCGTTTTGAACCTGTTGGTGAAGAACACGTAATTTAGTGGTGAGGTCATGTAAATAGTCAATCAGCATTGGATACTGTATATCAGAATACTTTCTAGGGCGAGGGACTCCCCATACATTAGCTGGGTGCCCGAAAACAATCTTGTATGGGCTGAGTCCCAAACAAAAATGTACAGCTGTTCTAGTGGACAGGAGAGCCAAAGGTAAAGCATCGGGCCAATTAAGACCTGTGCTGGCTTGTACTTTTGCAAGCTTAAGTTTGAGAGTGCCGTTATAGTACGCTACCAAACCCGCCGACTGAGGATGATTTGCCGCATGAAACTTCTGCCTTATACCAAGACCAGTACACACCTTTTGCATAATTTGGCCTACAAATTCATTTCCATTGTCACTCCAGACAATGCGTGGCAAACCAAACCTAGGGAAGAACTCTTTAAGAAGAACCTTGGCAGTGGACAAAGCAGTGTTGTCTTTCAGGGGGGTAAGAATCTATCCATCTGGAAAAGGCACATACCACTACCAGAATATATTTAAGATTGTTACATCGATCCATGTGAATGTAGTCGATTTGCAACACCTCAAAAGGATATGTTGGGGGAGCAAAATGACCTTCCGGAGTTGGGGTTCCCTTTCCCGGATTGTACATCAAGCAAATGATACAATGCTTCACCACATTATCTGCACATTTTGGAATCCCTTCGTTCAGCCACACTGGAGCCAGAAGTTTACATATTCCTTTTGCACTGATGTGGGCTGGACCATGCGCCATAGTAACTACAGGCAGTACGTAGGCGTCTGGTAACAGCCAACGCTGGTGTTCTGACAATTCTATCCAACATCCTGTTGCGTCTAACATTCCTGTACTCTCTTTCCACTTTCTCAACTCTTTCTCTGCAGCATCTCCCTGAATGAATCTCACACTTTCTATTGTGTCCTCACACATCCCTCTTTCCCTGACCCAATTCGCAGAGCCCGCTACATACATGCGACTTGTAGAATCTCTGGCTGTCCTTTTTGCTACCTCATCCGCAAAAGCATTTCCGCGACCAACATCATCAGTAATCTTCTTATGCGCACTACATTTCACAATTGCTATCTGGGTAGGCAAAACAAGTGACTCAAGAAGATCAGTTACCAATTGACCATGCAGTATTTTAGTACCGTGGGAGGTAAGGAATCCTCTTTCCTTCCACAAACGACCGAAGCTATGCGCCAAACCGAACGCATACTGGCTGTCGGTATACACATTCACTCTCTTTCCTTTAGATAACACACACGCTCTGGTCAAAGCTATCAGTTCAGCTGCCTGAGCTGAATTATGTCTGATGCGTGCTGTCTCCACGATTGTATACAAGGTGGTAACAGCATAAGCTGAAGTTGTCTCACCATTTGGGAGTTTGAAACAAGACCCATCCACCCATAGGATCCCATCTGGATCCACTAACGGCGTATCTTTCAAATCAATCCTGCCTTTTGTCTCCTCCTCAGTATGGAGATAACAAACATGTTGTTTCCGAATATCTTTCTCTTCTGGAAGAGGTAACAGTGTGGCTGGATTTAAAATATTACATCGTTTGATGTGCACATGACTGGCCAAGAGCGTCAGCTCATATCCAGACAATCGAGCACTTGTAAGATGTTGTGTTTTCGTCCTATTTAGCAAGGTATCCACTGCATGTGGTACCATAACAATGAGAGTATTATCTAGTACCACTCCAGCAGACTGACGAATAGAAATCGCTGCTGCTGCTGTAGCTTTAAGGCAACTAGGCAATGCCTTGGCTACTGGGTCTAACGTAGCTGAAAAATAGGCTCATGGCCGCTGTTTGTCTCCAAATCGTTGTGTTAAGACTGACAACGCACAACCCTCTCTTTCATGGACATAGAGCGTGAAGGGCTTACTGTAATCTGGAGTACCCAACACAGGAGCAGAACACAGAGCAGTACGTAAATCAGAAAAACTCTTCTGACATTCGTCAGTCCAAGGAAGGGGTTGGTGTGTGTCTTTCAAAGTGAGTGCTAACAAAGGTTTGGCCAACAAAGAAAAATTCAGAATCCACTGTCTACAATAAGAAGTGATGCCCAGAAAGGCGCGCGCCTCTCTTTGTGTAGATGGCACAGACATTTGCGCAATTGCTTGAATTCATTCTGGGGTTAATCGCCTTCCCTCCTTTGATAAGAGATGACCCAAATAGGTAACCTCTCGACGGACATATTGTAGTTTAGAAGGCGAAACCTTATGATTAATATCAGACAAGTGACGAAACAGTGCAACAGTCACATTCTTGCAGACATCCTCTGAATCAGCAGCAATCAACAAATCATCCATATATTGAATAAGAGTAGCACCTGGGGGCAAAGGAAAAACATCAATCTGACATTTCCGAGCTTGACTATAAATGGAGGGGCTTTCACAATAGCCTTGGGGTGCGTGCTTGAACCGGAAACTTCGGCCTCCTAGAGAGAAACCAAAAATATCCCTACTCTCTTTGGCAATGGGAATGCTGAAAAAGCATTTTTCAGATCAATAACAGAAAACCAAGCCGCTGAGGCAGGTATCATAGTTAACAGAGCAGTGATATCTGGAACAACAGGAAACTGTGGTACAACAATTTTATTGACCTCCCGAAGATCAATCACAAAACGATAAACAGGAGGCTTAGAAGGATCTGTGCGTTTAAGAACAGGAAGAATAGGACTATTACATACATTTCCTCTCGTTTCCTCAATCACACCCTTCTGAACCAAATCATAAATGATATCTAAAAGCGCTCTTTCACCTTCATTGGAAATTCTGTATTGAGGAATGCGTGGCAATTTAGCATTGGGCTTGAGAGTAACAACATAAGGCGGGATCTCAAGACAACCAACATCATTTGGACCCGTAGCCCAGAGCGTTGCAGGAAGAAAGAGCAATTCATGTGGGAATTGATCTTTAGACAAATACATTGAAGAAGTCAATTTCTGCCCTAAAGTAAGATGCACACCAGAAGGAGAACAATATATCGTTGCATGCATTCTTTTCAATAGATCCAAGCCCAACAGATTCTCGCCGCATCCAGTCATTTAAAGAAGAGGAGCTTCCATATCATAAGGGCCAATTGAAATAGGCAAAGGACAGGAGACCGGGTTACGAACTGGGGCGCCAGAAAATCCTACCGATGCATTTGTTAAGCCAGACAAAGGTGCCCCAGGGAGTTTAGAGTGAATGATAGAACTTCTCATCGCACCAGTATCTAAAACAAATGGCTCTGAAACACCCATTGTAGTGACATTGACATAAGGCCCATCCTGATTTACTGGAATCGATACAACTCCCTCACTTTGTCTATGGCTGTCCTAGTTAGCGTGAAGGCTTTCATTTTCACCTTCAACATGATAATCATCATTGTAATACTGTGTAGACTGAGTATTCTGCTGATCGAAGTAGTTCGTAGAATTTGTAGGGGGTAAGGAACGCTGTTCTTGAGGCATCACACCTCGACCTCTACCCCTGTATATTATCTGGAAACCACCACGGCCTCGTGGAGCAGATAGTTCTCCCTTACGTTGCAATAAAACCGGGCAGCTATTCTTAAAATGACCTTCCTCTCTACAATAGGCACATTGGTTAGGACCTAATAAAGGTCGCGGAATAAAGAGCTCAGGCTTTTGATACACCCTCTGAAACTGTGGAGGCTGTTGAAACTGGCGCTGAGTATAACGAGGAGGATAAGCTTGTTGCAGAAGAACCTTCGTTTTTAATTCTTTCGTCTTCTTCTCTTGCTTATCTTTCTCCTCTTTATCCCTGTTCTCATAATATTGAGCAGTAGCCAATATCTGGGCAGAAGAAGAAACAGCCCATGAACTCTCGGAGTCTTTCAACTTATGTGACAGTTCGGGAAGCAAATTAAATACGAATTTATCTACAAATAATCGCTGTCCACCCACCGTAGTCATATCCTGACCACTGTGATCAATAAACGTCTCCTCAAAACGAGTGAAGAAATCGGAGACACTCTCATCTTTCTTCTGCTTACACGCAGCTAATTTATCCCAATTAACTCGCAAGACGGGCATCATCGTTTTCATTAAAGTAATAATCCTACCAGGGAGTTCTGAAATCAAAACACCACTCATTTGGGCTGCATCCGCGGCAGTTATAGCAGCCCAATCGCCACCCAATGCTTGGGCGTGATCCTCTCTACGAATCCGAGCCCATAATGCGTGTGGGACTACATTTCCCATCAACATATCAATATCAGCTAAATTCATAATACAGGCATCAACAGTCTGGGACAACTCCTTATAATAGCCAGCAGGGTTTTTACGGGGATCCGGTAGAGACTGTTCAAGAGCCAAAACTTCAGATCTCTTCCAGGGGACATGTACCCATATACGCTGGAAGTGCGCGGGAACAGCTGGATTAGCACCTGCTTGTGCAACCGCTTCTCTCCACCCTGGAGGAACCTCTCTCATGGGATAATGTTTGGATGTCAGCCTAACAGCAGGATCGGAATCAAAAAAAGTCTGTGAGGAAAATACGGACCTAAAAGTGACAAGTGTCCTTACGGCATCCTCAACCTTAGAACCCACAATGAGTTCCTTATCGAAATTAGCCTGAACATCTAACAAACCCTGAGGAAGTAAACCCAAATCCATATCCTCCCATTCTTTAGCGAGAGTGTGACACATAACATTAAATACATATCTCTGCGTGGGCGCCTCCCACTGATGAAAGGTGGTCATGATATCTTTCACACTATACTGGGGACCCTTCTCGATCCATTTGCGAGCGAGAGAGTCCAATACCACTCGTTCGTCGGAACCTGGGAGCTGACTACGAGACTGTCTTCGAGAAAAAGCCGGAGACATATTCAAAGTCTCAAAGAAAGGAGACAGAAACCCAGAGACAGTATCTGTGATTCGTTTGCGCACAGTAGGAGAATTAGACATAAGAATAGGGGACAAGGTATTAGGTGAACTAACAGAAGAATTAACAGTTATAAGGGGAACCGAAGGCAAAGGAGATTGATGTTCAGGAAACGGAGGCAAAGAAGTCGGTGGCGGAAGAGGTGGGGGTGGCACTACCGGAAGGGGCAATTGCGGAAGAGCCGGAGCAGGCGGAGGCGCAACTAATGGCTGAACTGGTTGTAACAATGGGGGTGCATTAGCACCTTGTACATAGGGAGGAGGCAATCTCAATAAGTGAGACATCAAAGGGTCTTCCTCCGGATCCTTACTTTTATCAGAAGGGGAAATAGGCAACACCGGATAGCATTTATCTATCGCCATACAATGCTGTCTCTCTGAAATTTCCATTTCATGATAAATCTCATTATCTTTAAACTGCTGGGCAGCCTGTATAATCGTCATACTTTGTGTTTTCTTATCTCGTTTTGCCTGTTTAATTTCTCTCTGTTTGGCTTCCTTACGCCAGAGGCGGAAAGAGTCAAACATTGCCGGCCGGGCTTTTCTTTTAAACAAAATTGCTTCCAAATTATCTAATATGTCAGGCTCAAAGCTACCATTCTCTGGCCACTGTAGAACACCATCGTTCTTCGTGTATCGTATCCATGCCTCATTAAAGGCAATGGGGCCAACACCATGTTTAGAATAAAGCTCATAAGTGGGAGTTCCAACCGGAGGAATTGGACAAGAGTCCTCCAGCCGGGAATCCCTATCACAACCAAAACAACAAAACTTTCTAAACTTACTCAGACCAGGCATCGTTATTTCACTACCCCAGCACGATCCCCTATACTACCCATACCCTGCTGCACTACCCTAAACCCTAAAACACTCCCCCAGCATGACTCCCTACACTACCCAAACACCACTGCACTACCCTAAACCCTAAATCTACCCCCAGCACGACCCCCTACAATAACCAAACACCACTGCACAACCCTAAACCCTAAATCTACCCCATCACGACCCGCTACACTACCCAAACACCACTGCACTACCCTAACCCCTAAATCTACCCTCAGCACGACCCCCTGCACTACCCAAACACCACTGCACTACCCTAAACCCTAAAACACTACCCCCAGCACGACACCCTAAACTACACCAACACCACTGCACTACCCTAAACCCTAAAACACAACCCCGCATGATCCCCTACAGTACCCAAACAGCAGTGCACTACCGTAAACCCTAAAACACTGCCCCCAGCAGGACCCCCTACACTACACTACCCAAACACCACTACACTACCCTAAACCCTAAAACACTACCCCCAGCACGACCCCAACACTACAAAAACACCACTGCACTGTCCTAAACCCTAAAACACCACCCCCAGCACGACCCCCTACACTACACAAACATCACTGCACTGCCCCAAACCCTACAACACTACCCCAGCATGACCCCCTACGCTGCCCGAACACCACTGCACTGCCCTAAACCCTGAAACACCACCCCCACACGACCCCCTACACTGCACAAACACCACTGCACTGCCCTAAACACTAAAACACCACCCCCAACACGACCCCCTACACTACACAAACACCACTGCACTAGCCTAAACCCTAAAACACCACACCCAGCACGACCCCGTACACTACCCAAACACCACAGCACTATCCTAAACCCTAAAACACGACAACCTACACTACACAAACACCGCTGCAATACCCTAAACCCTAAAACACTACCCCCAGCACGACCCCCTTCACTACACAAATAACACTGCACTACCCTAAACTGTAAAGCACTACCCCTACACTTCACAAACACCACTGCACTACCCTAAACCCCAAAACACTACCCCCAGCATGACCCACCACACTACCCAAACACCACTGCACTACCCTAAACCCTAAATCTACCCCAGCACGACCCCCTCCACTACCCAAACACCACTGCACTACTCTAAACCCTAAATCTACCCCATCAAGATCCCCTACAGTACCCAAACCCTGCTACACTACCCTAAACCCTAAAACACTCCCCCAGCACGACTCCGTACACTACCCAAACACCATTGCACTACACTAAACCTTCAATCAACCCCCAGCATGACCCCCTACAGTACCCAAACACCACTGCACTACCCTAAACCCTAAATCTACCCCATCACAACCTGCTACACTACCCAAACACCACTGCACTACTCTAACCCCTAAATCTACCCTCATCACGACCCCCTGCACTACCCAAACACCACTACACTACCCTAAACCCTAAAACACTACCCCCAGCACGTCTCCCTACACTACACCAACACCACTGCACTACCCTAAACCCTAAAACACTACCCCCGCATGACCCCTTACAGTACCCAAACACCAGTGCACTACCGTAAACCCTAAAACACTACCCCCAGCACGACCCCCTATACTACCGAAACACCACTGCACTGCCTTAAACCCTAAAACACCACCCCCAGCACGACCCCCTACACTGTACAAACATCACTGCACTGCCATAAACCCTACAACACTACCCCAGCATGACCCCCTATGTTGCCCGAACACCACTGCACTGCCCTAAACCCTGAAACACCACACCCGCATGACACCCTACACTGCCCAAACACCACTGCACTGCCCTAAACCCTGAAACAGCACCCTCAGCAAGACACCCTACACTGCCCGAACACCACTGCCCTGCCCTAAACCCTGAAACACCACCCCCACCACAACCCCCTACACTGCCCGAACACAACTGCACTGCCCTAAACCCTGAAACACTACCCCCAGCACGACCCCCTACACTGCTGGAACACCACTGCACTACCCTAAACACTAAAACACGACCCCCTACACTACACAAACACCGCTGCACTAGCCTAAACCCTAAAACACTACCCCCACCACGACCCCCTTCACAACACAGATACCAATGCACTACCCTAAACCTTAAAACACTACCCCCTACACTTCACAAACACCACTGCACTGCCCTAAACACTAAAACACCACCCCCGGCACGACCCCCTACACTACACAAACACCACTGCACTAGCCTAAACCCTAAAACACCACACCCAGCACGACCCCGTACACTATCCAAACACCACTGCACTACCCTAAACCCTAAAACACTACCCCCGCATGACCCCCTACACTACCCAAAGACCACTGCTTTACCCTAAACCCTAAAACACGACCCCCTACACTACACAAACACCGCTGCAGTACCCTAAACCCTAAAACACTACCCCCAGCACTGAAGAACCAGGGCCTTATGGGCCTGGCGGCGCAGGGCAAGCCTTAATCTCCTGAGTTCACCTGCTTTGTTGAACAGAGACACAGGACATTCTGTTGAGCGTAGAAGATCAGGTTTATTAGCTACAGCTAAGTACAGTTGTCCCAGAAGTACACTCAGTATGTTCTTAGGAGACTGCCACTTTACTCCGTGGCGCACAATCTTTTATAGCACATAGATTCACCAAGAACACTCCCAATGCATACATGGTTATCCAATGAGAAGAGTTTGAAAACAAGATATAACCAATGAGAAAAGTTTGAAAACAAGATATCAAGTAACCCAAATAAACCTCTCTTCCAACTGTTTTTGTAACCCCTCCCCACAAGTTAATCAGTGGTAGTGTCTACAACTCAACTTGCAGGTGGCAGGACATATTTGTATGCTTTAGAGGACAGTTGTGAAATGAGAGAATACAAGTAGAGAATAGCGAAGGCCAGAAGATAAGATAAAGTCAGGAAAGAATGGTGTGAACCGACAGACAGTTGAGACAGGGTTTAGTCAAACCAGACGAGGATTAGTGGATTCAGCCAGTCCCTGACACAGTCTCGTAAACAGAGGCAGAAGGTTATTTGACACGTCGCAGTAAGATCAGCAGAAAAACTTCGTTCATTGTGCTGCCTGAGTGAGGGCAACACAAAATGGCGGTGGAACACAAAAAAATGGTGGCTGAATACAAGCAAGATCGAAAATCGAATTTCCTCAGACCCTCCTTTTACCATAACTCAGGCAAAACACACAGATTCACGTTAATCTGAATCAATGTCAATAGTCATGAGGTCGTAAAACTGTTGCTGCAACATCATTTTAATGTTCTCTGTTTTCTGTGACTCAGGTCTTGGGACACACAGAGTGGCACAAAGACCGCAGATGGCGGGGCCACACTGCATACAGAGACAACAGGAAAAAAGGATGGCCAAAACCACTCCAAGGAAGGTTAGTACCTTCCATCCCCATTTAGATAGTAATCCCCAAAACTATCCTAATAAAGACCAATCTCCTTTGTCTTGATGAATCGATTCGGAGATCATGTGTAATTTGGAGATGGCTAAGTATACCGTAGGGGCGTCGTCAGGTATATAAAAACAACAGCTAGATCCGATCAATTTACAGACTCCACCACGATCTGCAAGAATAACATCTAGTGCAATCCGGTTCTGCAAAGTCATGAGACGATCCGCCTGAAGTTCAGCTGTGAGATTACTCAAGGCTCCCACAGTGACATCTATGGTAGTCTCAACAACACAAACAAGCTGTCTCATGTTTCTGCTGTTGGCCATTGGGCCCCAAAAAGGAAGAAATCCTTTGAGGAAATCACTTCCCTCTTGTCCTGCCGTGTCTTTAGAATCAATAATCCCTCTGCCATATCTGTTTCTATGATGGCCTGAAGGAGCAGTGTATGTAGGAGGGAGAAGAAAAGCTATATAGCATGTTCCTGAAAAATCCGTTGGTAGCCATGTGTAAGCTCTATCGTGGCAGACAAAATATGTGCCCTGGGATGGCACTAACGGCGGTGAATTCTGAGACGTGTAGATGTATGTATGGGAACAAAAGCTTTTTCTTTGTCCAGTGTCAGTAGTCTGGCCATTCATTTGAAAACAGAAATTACCTTGATGAGGGACAGTCGAAATTGGTGGAGATTTTCCCTGTTTAGTTTTATCTGTAAGGCTAGTAATGTAACGAGTCACGTTCCAATTAGTATATGTTTGTCTCTCGTCAACAGGAACCTTATTATTCTCCACAATTTTAGTCATGGTCACCATTCCCTTTATCAGAGAATTATGACTAAAATCTGGCTTACTACCATAGTCTAAATCGGCTCTGATATGCATTTGAAAATATTACAAAATAGGCCCAAGCAGAACTTTCATAAGGAAAATGGAAGGACTAAATATGGCATCCCTTTATCTGTGGTATGAGGCATAAGTCCACACACCCAACAGTCGGTTGGGTTGACTACCAATTGGATAAATTAATTATTAAAATATTCTGTTCTCCTGATTAGTTCATGTTGGGGAAGTGTATATAATTGATGTGGGGAGATAGTAGAATGAAGAGGCAAGGAGATAGAATTAGGGACAACTTTTTGCTGCATAGCATGAATAACCCAACCTACACAAGCCAATAACATACACAAAAATATAGAAACACACAATGTTACGCCACATCGACTGTACAATATTTTACAATATTTCTTTCTCATCTCTTCCTTATTATCCTTCTTTCCTAATTTAACATCCATCCTCTAAAATTGTTGCTCACGGCAATCTTCCTTACTCACTTGGCTGTGATTATTAGCCGTCCTATGACACTGCAAGTCCTGGGGGCCTAGCCATTATACAGGTCACAAACCAAGACTCCTATCGTGACCCTGCAACCTGGACAGATGATAAATGTAGCAGAAGAGATGGAAATCTCAGGTGTCCTTGACCAATCTAGGTCTTAAATTGTATCTAGTCCTTGTTGGTACAGTTTGGTCTTGAAATAGGGTCTGTGGCTCTGTAGTGTTTAATCGGAGATGGGAAGGTACGGCTTCTTGTAGAATGTCGTCATCTTCTTTCTCCGATCGAGTTCCATCCAGGTGTGCACTACTGAAAGGTATGAATCGGGGGACTTTTTCTCCTTCAGAATTACCTATAGCCTTACGAACCCACTGATCAAAAGGCAAGGGCAAGGGCACTTTCTTGCAGTGCATGCCGTGGATCCAGTTCTTTTTCCCTTCGACTTTTACTGCTGTGCGAGTTGTCAGAAGAACTTGTCGAGGCGCCTTCCAGCGAGGTTCCAAATTCTTTGTCCTCTGAATTTTTTTTCACACAGACCCAGTCTCCAGTTTGGATGGAATGACCTGGGTCTGTGGAGGCTTCTGGTAAAGCGTTTTGAACCTGTTGGTGAAGAACACGTAATTTAGTGGTGAGGTCATGTAAATAGTCAATCAGCATTGGATACTGTATATCAGAATACTTTCTAGGGCGAGGGACTCCCCATACATTAGCTGGGTGCCCGAAAACAATCTTGTATGGGCTGAGTCCCAAACAAAAATGTACAGCTGTTCTAGTGGACAGGAGAGCCAAAGGTAAAGCATCGGGCCAATTAAGACCTGTGCTGGCTTGTACTTTTGCAAGCTTAAGTTTGAGAGTGCCGTTATAGTACGCTACCAAACCCGCCGACTGAGGATGATTTGCCGCATGAAACTTCTGCCTTATACCAAGACCAGTACACACCTTTTGCATAATTTGGCCTACAAATTCATTTCCATTGTCACTCCAGACAATGCGTGGCAAACCAAACCTAGGGAAGAACTCTTTAAGAAGAACCTTGGCAGTGGACAAAGCAGTGTTGTCTTTCAGGGGGGTAAGAATCTATCCATCTGGAAAAGGCACATACCACTACCAGAATATATTTAAGATTGTTACATCGATCCATGTGAATGTAGTCGATTTGCAACACCTCAAAAGGATATGTTGGGGGAGCAAAATGACCTTCCGGAGTTGGGGTTCCCTTTCCCGGATTGTACATCAAGCAAATGATACAATGCTTCACCACATTATCTGCACATTTTGGAATCCCTTCGTTCAGCCACACTGGAGCCAGAAGTTTACATATTCCTTTTGCACTGATGTGGGCTGGACCATGCCCCATAGTAACTACAGGCAGTACGTAGGCGTCTGGTAACAGCCAACGCTGGTGTTCTGACAATTCTATCCAACATCCTGTTGCGTCTAACATTCCTGTACTCTCTTTCCACTTTCTCAACTCTTTCTCTGCAGCATCTCCCTGAATGAATCTCACACTTTCTATTGTGTCCTCACACATCCCTCTTTCCCTGACCCAATTCGCAGAGCCCGCTACATACATGCGACTTGTAGAATCTCTGGCTGTCCTTTTTGCTACCTCATCCGCAAAAGCATTTCCGCGACCAACATCATCAGTAATCTTCTTATGCGCACTACATTTCACAATTGCTATCTGGGTAGGCAAAACAAGTGACTCAAGAAGATCAGTTACCAATTGACCATGCAGTATTTTAGTACCGTGGGAGGTAAGGAATCCTCTTTCCTTCCACAAACGACCGAAGCTATGCGCCAAACCGAACGCATACTGGCTGTCGGTATACACATTCACTCTCTTTCCTTTAGATAACACACACGCTCTGGTCAAAGCTATCAGTTCAGCTGCCTGAGCTGAATTATGTCTGATGCGTGCTGTCTCCACGATTGTATACAAGGTGGTAACAGCATAAGCTGAAGTTGTCTCACCATTTGGGAGTTTGAAACAAGACCCATCCACCCATAGGATCCCATCTGGATCCACTAACGGCGTATCTTTCAAATCAATCCTGCCTTTTGTCTCCTCCTCAGTATGGAGATAACAAACATGTTGTTTCCGAATATCTTTCTCTTCTGGAAGAGGTAACAGTGTGGCTGGATTTAAAATATTACATCGTTTGATGTGCACATGACTGGCCAAGAGCGTCAGCTCATATCCAGACAATCGAGCACTTGTAAGATGTTGTGTTTTCGTCCTATTTAGCAAGGTATCCACTGCATGTGGTACCATAACAATGAGAGTATTATCTAGTACCACTCCAGCAGACTGACGAATAGAAATCGCTGCTGCTGCTGTAGCTTTAAGGCAACTAGGCAATGCCTTGGCTACTGGGTCTAACGTAGCTGAAAAATAGGCTCATGGCCGCTGTTTGTCTCCAAATCGTTGTGTTAAGACTGACAACGCACAACCCTCTCTTTCATGGACATAGAGCGTGAAGGGCTTACTGTAATCTGGAGTACCCAACACAGGAGCAGAACACAGAGCAGTACGTAAATCAGAAAAACTCTTCTGACATTCGTCAGTCCAAGGAAGGGGTTGGTGTGTGTCTTTCAAAGTGAGTGCTAACAAAGGTTTGGCCAACAAAGAAAAATTCAGAATCCACTGTCTACAATAAGAAGTGATGCCCAGAAAGGCGCGCGCCTCTCTTTGTGTAGATGGCACAGACATTTGCGCAATTGCTTGAATTCATTCTGGGGTTAATCGCCTTCCCTCCTTTGATAAGAGATGACCCAAATAGGTAACCTCTCGACGGACATATTGTAGTTTAGAAGGCGAAACCTTATGATTAATATCAGACAAGTGACGAAACAGTGCAACAGTCACATTCTTGCAGACATCCTCTGAATCAGCAGCAATCAACAAATCATCCATATATTGAATAAGAGTAGCACCTGGGGGCAAAGGAAAAACATCAAGCTGACATTTCCGAGCTTGACTATAAATGGAGGGGCTTTCACAATAGCCTTGGGGTGCGTGCTTGAACCGGAAACTTCGGCCTCCTAGAGAGAAACCAAAAATATCCCTACTCTCTTTGGCAATGGGAATGCTGAAAAAGCATTTTTCAGATCAATAACAGAAAACCAAGCCGCTGAGGCAGGTATCATAGTTAACAGAGCAGTGATATCTGGAACAACAGGAAACTGTGGTACAACAATTTTATTGACCTCCCGAAGATCAATCACAAAACGATAAACAGGAGGCTTAGAAGGATCTGTGTGTTTAAGAACAGGAAGAATAGGACTATTACATACATTTCCTCTCGTTTCCTCAATCACACCCTTCTGAACCAAATCATAAATGATATCTAAAAGCGCTCTTTCACCTTCATTGGAAATTCTGTATTGAGGAATGCGTGGCAATTTAGCATTGGGCTTGAGAGTAACAACATAAGGCGGGATCTCAAGACAACCAACATCATTTGGACCCGTAGCCCAGAGCGTTACAGGAAGAAAGAGCAATTCATGTGGGAATTGATCTTTAGACAAATACATTGAAGAAGTCAATTTCTGCCCTAAAGTAAGATGCACACCAGAAGGAGAACAATATATCGTTGCATGCATTCTTTTCAATAGATCCAAGCCCAACAGATTCTCGCCGCATCCAGTCATTTAAAGAAGAGGAGCTTCCATATCATAAGGGCCAATTGAAATAGGCAAAGGACAGGAGACCGGGTTACGAACTGGGGCGCCAGAAAATCCTACCGATGCATTTGTTAAGCCAGACAAAGGTGCCCCAGGGAGTTTAGAGTGAATGATAGAACTTCTCATCGCACCAGTATCTAAAACAAATGGCTCTGAAACACCCATTGTAGTGACATTGACATAAGGCCCATCCTGATTTACTGGAATCGATACAACTCCCTCACTTTGTCTATGGCTGTCCTAGTTAGCGTGAAGGCTTTCATTTTCACCTTCAACATGATAATCATCATTGTAATACTGTGTAGACTGAGTATTCTGCTGATCGAAGTAGTTCGTAGAATTTGTAGGGGGTAAGGAACGCTGTTCTTGAGGCATCACACCTCGACCTCTACCCCTGTATATTATCTGGAAACCACCACGGCCTCGTGGAGCAGATAGTTCTCCCTTACGTTGCAATAAAACCGGGCAGCTATTCTTAAAATGACCTTCCTCTCTACAATAGGCACATTGGTTAGGACCTAATAAAGGTCGCGGAATAAAGAGCTCAGGCTTTTGATACACCCTCTGAAACTGTGGAGGCTGTTGAAACTGGCGCTGAGTATAACGAGGAGGATAAGCTTGTTGCAGAAGAACCTTCGTTTTTAATTCTTTCGTCTTCTTCTCTTGCTTATCTTTCTCCTCTTTATCCCTGTTCTCATAATATTGAGCAGTAGCCAATATCTGGGCAGAAGAAGAAACAGCCCATGAACTCTCGGAGTCTTTCAACTTATGTGACAGTTCGGGAAGCAAATTAAATACGAATTTATCTACAAATAATCGCTGTCCACCCACCGTAGTCATATCCTGACCACTGTGATCAATAAACGTCTCCTCAAAACGAGTGAAGAAATCGGAGACACTCTCATCTTTCTTCTGCTTACACGCAGCTAATTTATCCCAATTAACTCGCAAGACGGGCATCATCGTTTTCATTAAAGTAATAATCCTACCAGGGAGTTCTGAAATCAAAACACCACTCATTTGGGCTGCATCCGCGGCAGTTATAGCAGCCCAATCGCCACCCAATGCTTGGGCGTGATCCTCTCTACGAATCCGAGCCCATAATGCGTGTGGGACTACATTTCCCATCAACATATCAATATCAGCTAAATTCATAATACAGGCATCAACAGTCTGGGACAACTCCTTATAATAGCCAGCAGGGTTTTTACGGGGATCCGGTAGAGACTGTTCAAGAGCCAAAACTTCAGATCTCTTCCAGGGGACATGTACCCATATACGCTGGAAGTGCGCGGGAACAGCTGGATTAGCACCTGCTTGTGCAACCGCTTCTCTCCACCCTGGAGGAACCTCTCTCATGGGATAATGTTTGGATGTCAGCCTAACAGCAGGATCGGAATCAAAAAAAGTCTGTGAGGAAAATACGGACCTAAAAGTGACAAGTGTCCTTACGGCATCCTCAACCTTAGAACCCACAATGAGTTCCTTATCGAAATTAGCCTGAACATCTAACAAACCCTGAGGAAGTAAACCCAAATCCATATCCTCCCATTCTTTAGCGAGAGTGTGACACATAACATTAAATACATATCTCTGCGTGGGCGCCTCCCACTGATGAAAGGTGGTCATGATATCTTTCACACTATACTGGGGACCCTTCTCGATCCATTTGCGAGCGAGAGAGTCCAATACCACTCGTTCGTCGGAACCTGGGAGCTGACTACGAGACTGTCTTCGAGAAAAAGCCGGAGACATATTCAAAGTCTCAAAGAAAGGAGACAGAAACCCAGAGACAGTATCTGTGATTCGTTTGCGCACAGTAGGAGAATTAGACATAAGAATAGGGGACAAGGTATTAGGTGAACTAACAGAAGAATTAACAGTTATAAGGGGAACCGAAGGCAAAGGAGATTGATGTTCAGGAAACGGAGGCAAAGAAGTCGGTGGCGGAAGAGGTGGGGGTGGCACTACCGGAAGGGGCAATTGCGGAAGAGCCGGAGCAGGCGGAGGCGCAACTAATGGCTGAACTGGTTGTAACAATGGGGGTGCATTAGCACCTTGTACATAGGGAGGAGGCAATCTCAATAAGTGAGACATCAAAGAGTCTTCCTCCGGATCCTTACTTTTATCAGAAGGGGAAATAGGCAACACCGGATAGCATTTATCCATCGCCATACAATGCTGTCTCTCTGAAATTTCCATTTCATGATAAATCTCATTATCTTTAAACTGCTGGGCAGCCTGTATAATCGTCATACTTTGTGTTTTCTTATCTCGTTTTGCCTGTTTAATTTCTCTCTGTTTGGCTTCCTTACGCCAGAGGCGGAAAGAGTCAAACATTGCCGGCCGGGCTTTTCTTTTAAACAAAATTGCTTCCAAATTATCTAATATGTCAGGCTCAAAGCTACCATTCTCTGGCCACTGTAGAACACCATCGTTCTTCGTGTATCGTATCCATGCCTCATTAAAGGCAATGGGGCCAACACCATGTTTAGAATAAAGCTCATAAGTGGGAGTTCCAACCGGAGGAATTGGACAAGAGTCCTCCAGCCGGGAATCCCTATCACAACCAAAACAACAAAACTTTCTAAACTTACTCAGACCAGGCATCGTTATTTCACTACCCCAGCACGATCCCCTATACTACCCATACCCTGCTGCACTACCCTAAACCCTAAAACACTCCCCCAGCATGACTCCCTACACGACTCAAACACCACTGCACTACCCTAAAACCTGAATCTACCCCCAGCACGACCCCTACACTACCCAAACACCACTGCAATACCCTAAACCCTAAAACACCACACCCAGCACGACCCCCTACACTACCCAAACACCACTGCACTACCCTAAACCCTAAAACACGACCCCCTACACTACACAAACACCAGTGCAGCACCCTAAACCCTAAAACACTACCCCCAGCATGACCCCCTTCATTACACAAATACCACTGCACTACCCTAAACCCTAAAACACTACCCCCTACACTTCACAAACAACACTGCACTACCCTAAACCCTAAATCACTACCTCCAGCATGACCTCCTACACTACCCAAACACCACTGCACTACCCTAAACCCTAAAACACTATCCCAAGCAGTACTCCCAACACTACCCAAACACCACCGCACCGCCTTAAACCCTAAAACCCTACCCCCAGCAGTATCGCCTATACTACCCAAACACCATTGCACTACTCTAAATCCTAAAACACTACCCCCAGCAGTACCCCCTACACTACCAATACACCACTGCACTCCCCTAAACACTAAACCACTACCCCCAGCACGATTTCCTTCACTACCCAAACCCAGCTGCACTACCCTAAACCCTAAAACACTCCTCCATCATGACTCCCTACACTACCCGAACACCACTGCACTACCCTAAACCGAAAATCTACCCCAGCACAACCCCCTACACTACCCAAACACCACTGCACTACCCTAAACCCTAAAAAAACACCCCCAGCACGATCCCCTACACTACCCAAACCCTGCTGCACTACCCTAAACCCTAAAACCCTCCCCCAGCACGACTCCCTACACTACCCAAACACCACTGCACTACCCAAAACCCTAAATCTACCCTCAGCATGACACCCTACACTACCCAAACACCATTGCACAACCCTAAATCCTAAATCTACCCCATCACGACCCACTACACTACCCAAACACCACTGTACTACCGTTAACCACTAAATCTACCCTCAGCATGACCCCCTGCACTACCCAAACACCACTGCACTACCCTAAACCCTAAAACACTACCCCCAGCACAACCCATATACTACACCAACACCACTGCACTACCCTAAACCCTAAAACACTACCCCAGCATGACCCCCTACGCTGCCCGAACACCACTGCACTGCCCTAAACCGTGAAACACCACCCCCACACAACCCCCTACACTGCACGAATACCACTGCACTGCCCTAAACACTAAAACACCACCCCAGGCACGACCCCCTACACTACCCAAACACCACTGCACTACCCTAAACCCTAAATCTACCCCATCACGACCCGCTATACTACCCAAACACCGCTGCACTACCCTAAACAATACATCTACCCCCAGCATGACCCCCTACACTACCCAAACACCACTGCACTACCCTAAACCCTAAATCTACCCCATCACGACCCCTACACTACCCAAACACCACTGCACTACCCTAAACCCTAAATCACTACACCAGCACGATCCCCTACACTACCCATACCCTGCTGCACTACCCTAAACCCTAAAACACTCCCCCAGCACGACTCCCTACATGACCCAAACACCACTGACCTACCCTAAACCCTAAATCTACCCCAGCACGATCCCCTACGCTACCCAAAGACCACTGCAATACCCTAAACCCTAAAACACCACGCCCAGCATGACTCCCTACACTACCCAAACACCACTGCACTATCCTAAACCCTAAAACACTACCCCCGCAAGACCCCCTATACTACCCAAACACCACTGCACTGCCTTAAACCCTAAAACACTACCCCAGCATGAATCCCTATGCTGCCCGAACACCACTGCACTGCCCTAAACCCTGAAACTCCACACCCGCACGACACCCTATACTGCGCGAACACCACTGCACTACCCTAAACCCTGAATCACCACCCTCAGCAAGACCCCCTACACTGCCCGAACACCACTGCGATGCCCTAAACCCTGAAACACCACCCCCAGCACGACCCCCTACACTGCCCGAACACCACTGCACTGCCCTAAACACTGAAACTCCACCCCCAGCACGACCCCCTACACTGCCCGAACACCACTGCACTACCCTAAACACTAAAACACGACCCCCTACACTACACAAACACCGCTGCAGTACCCTAAACCCTAAAACACTACCCCCAGCACGACCCCCTTCACTACACAGATACCAATGCACTATTCTAAACCCTAAAACACTACCCCCTACACTTCACAAACACCACTGCACTGCCCTAAACCCTAAAACACTACCCCCAGCATGACCCCTACACTACCCAAACACCACTGCACTACCCTAAACCCTAAAAAAACTACCCCAAGCAGTAACCCCTACAGTACCCAAACACCACCGCACTACCCTAAACACTAAAACACTACCCCCAGCAGTACCCCTATACTATCCAAACACCATTGCACTACCCTAAACCCTAAAACACTACCCCCAGCAGTACCCCCTAAACTACCCATACACCACTGCACTCCCCTGAAACCTAAACCACTACCCCAGCACGATCCTCTACACTACCCAAACCCTGCTGCACTACCCTAAGCCCTAAAACACTCCCAAAGCACGACTCCCTGCACTACCCAAACACCACTGCACTCCCCTAAACCCTAAATCTACCCCAGCACGACCCCTACACTACCCAAACACCACTGCACTACCATAAACCCTAAATCAACCCCATCACGACCCACTACACTACCCAAACACCACTGCACTACCCTAAACCCTAAATCTACCACCAGCACGACCCCCTACACTACCCAAACACCACTGCACTACCCTAAACCCTAAATCTACCCCCAGCATGACCCCCTACACTACCCAAACACCACTGGAATTCCCCAAACCCTAAAACACCACACCCAGCACGACCCCCTACACTACCCAAACACCACTGCACTACCCTAAACCCTAAAACACTACCCCTGCACAACCCCCTACACTACCCAAAGACCACTGCACTACCCTAAACCCTAAAACATGACCCCCTACACTACAAAAACACCACTGCAGTACCCTAAACCCTAAAACACTACCCCCAGCACGACCCCCTTCACTACACAAATACCACTGCACTACCCTAAACCCTAAAACACTACCCCCTACACTTCACAAACACCACTGCACTACCCTAAACCCTAAAACACTACCCCAAGCAGTACACCCTACACTACCCAAACACCACCGTACTGCCCTAAAGCCTTAAACACTACCCCCAGCATTACCGCCTATACTACCCAAACACCATTGCACTACTCTAAACCCTAAAACACTACCCCCAGCAGTACCCCCTACACTACCAATACACCACTGCACTCCCCTCAACCCTAAACCACTACCCCAGCACAATTTCCTACACTACCCAAACCCAGCTGCACTATCCTAAACCCTAAAACACTTCCCCATCACAACTCCCTACACTACCCAAACACCACTGCACTACCCTAAACCCTAAATCTACCCCATCACGACCCCCAACACTACCCAAACACCACTGCACTACCCTAAACCCTAAATCTACCCCATCACGACACCCAACACTACCCAAACACCACTGCACTACCCTAAACCCTAAAACAACACCCCCAGCACGATCCCCTACACTACCCAAAAACCACTGCACTACCCTAAACCCTAAATCACTACCCTAGCACGATCCCCTCCACTACCCATACCCTGCTGCACTACCCTAAACCCTAAAACACTCCACCAGCACGACTCCCTACACGACCCAAACACCACTGCACTACCCTAAACCCTAAATCTACCCCCAGCACGACCCCCTACACTACCCAAACACCACTGCAATACCCTAAACCCTAAAAGACCACACCCAGCACGACCCCCTACACTACCCAAACACCACTGCACTAACCTAAACCCTAAACCGCTACCCCCGGCACAATCTCCTACACTACCCAAACCCAGCTGCACTACCCTAAACCCTAAAACACTCCCCCATCATGACTCCCTACACTACCCAAACACCACTGCACTACCCTAAACCCAAAATCTACCCCCAACATGACCCCTTACACTACCCAAACACCACTGCACTACCCTAAACCCTAAATCTACCCCATCACGACCCCCAACACTACCCAAACACCACTGCACTACCCTAAACCCTAAAACAAGACCCCCAGCATGATCCCCTACACTACTCAAACCCTGCTGCACTACACTAAACCCTAAAACCCTCCCCCAGCACGACTCCCTACACTACCCAAACACCACTGCACTACCCTAAACCCTAAATCTACCCCAGCACGACCCACTACACTACCCAAACACCACTGCACAACCCTAAATCCTAAATCTACCCCATCACGACCCACTACACTACCCAAACACCACTGCACTACCGTAACCACTAAATCTACCCTCAGCACGACCCTCTGCACTACCCAAACACCACTGCACTACCCTAAACCCTAAAACACTACCTCCAGCACAACCCCCTACACTACACCAACACCACTGCACTACCCTAAACCCTAAAACACAACCCCGCATGACCCCTACAGTTCCCAAACACCAGTGCACTACCGTAAACCCTAAAACACTGCCCCAGTAGGACCCCCTACACTACCCAAACAGCACTACACTACCCTAAACCCTAAAATACTACCCCCAGCACGAACCCCAACTCTACACAAACATCACTGCACTGCCCTAAACCCTACAACACTACCCCAGCATGACCCCCTACGCTGCCCGAACACCACTGCACTGCCTAAACTGTGAAACACCACCCCCACACAACCCCCTACACTGCACGAATACCACTGCACTGCCCTAAACACTAAAACACCACCCCCGGCACGACTCCCTACACTACCCAAACACCACTGCACTACCCTAAACCCTAAATCACTACCCCAGCACGATCCCCTACACTACCCATACCCTGCTGCACTACCCTAAACCCTAAAACACTCCCCAGTACGACTCCCTACACGACTCAAACACCACTGCACTGCCCTAAAACCTAAATCTACCCCCAGCACGACCCCATACACTACCCAAACACCACTGCAATACCCTAAACCTTAAAACATCACACCCAGCATGACCCCCTACACTACCCAAACACCACTGCACTACCCTAAACCCTAAAACACTACCCCCTACACTTCATAAACACCACTGCACTACCCTAAACCCTAAATCACTACCTCCAGCATGACCTCCAACACTACCCAAACACCACTACACTACCCTAAACCCTAAAACACTATCCCAAGCAGTACCCCCTACACTACCCAAACACCACCACACTGCCCTAAACCCTTAAACACTACCCCCAGCAGTATCGCCTATACTACCCAAACACCATTGCACTACTCTCAACCCTAAAACACTACCCCCAGCAGTACCCCCTACACTACCAATACACCACTGCACTCCCCTAAACACTAAACCACTACCCCCAGCACGATTTCCTACACTACCTAAACCCAGCTGCACTACCCTAAACCCTAAAACACTCCCCCAGCACGATCCCCTACACTACCCAAACCCTGCTGCACTACCCTAAACCCTAAAACACTCCCCCAGCACGACTCCCTACACTACCCAAACACCACTGCACTACCCAAAACCCTAAATCTACCCCCAGCATGACCCCCTACACTACCCAAACACCACTGCACAACCCTAAATCCTAAATCTACCCCATCACGACCCACTACACTACCGAAACACCACTGCACAACCGTAACCACTAAATCTACCCTCAGCACGACCCCCTGCACTACCCAAACACAACTGCACTACCCTAAACCCTAAAACACTACCCCCAGCACAACCCCCTACACTACACCAACACCACTGCACTACCCTAAACCCTAAAACACAACCCCGCATGACCCCTACAGTACCCAAACACCAGTGCACTACCGTAAACCCTAAAACACTGCCCCCAGCAGGACCCCCTACACTACCCAAACACCACTACACTACCCTAAACCCTAAAACACTACACCCAGCACGACCCCCAACACTACACAAACATCACTGCACTGCCCTAAACCCTACAACACTACCCCAGCATGACCCCCTACGCTGCACGAATACCACTGCACTGCCCTAAACACTAAAACACCACCCCCGGCACAACCACCTACACTACCCAAACACCACTGCACTACCCTAAACCCTAAATCTACCCCATCACGACCCGCTACACTACCCAAACACCGCTGCACTACCCTAAACAATACATCTACCCCCAGCATGACCCCCTACACTACCCAAGCACCACTGCACTACCCTAAACCCTAAATCTACCCCATCACGACCCCGACACTACCCAAACACCACTGCACTACCCTAAACCCTAAATCATTACCCCAGCACGATCCCCTACACTACCCATACCCTGCTGCACTACCCTAAACCCTAAAACACTCCCCCAGCACGACTCCCTACACGACCCAAACACCACTGCACTACCCTAAACCCTAAATCTACCCCCAGCACGACCCCCTACACTACCCAAACACCACTGCAATACCCTAAACCCTAAAACACCACACCCAGCATGACTCCCTACACTACCCAAACACCACTGCACTATCCTAAACCCTAAAACACTACCCCCGCACGACCCCTTATACTACCCAAACACCACTGCACTGCCTTAAACCCTAAAACACTACCCGAGCATGACCCCCTATGCTGCCCGAACACCACTGCCCTGCCCTAAACCCTGAAACACCACCCCCAACACGACCCCCTACACTGCCCGAACACCACTGCACTGCCCTAAACACTGAAACACCACCCCCAGCACGACCCCCTACACTGCCCGAACACCACTGCACTACCCTAAACACTAAAACACGACCCCCTACACTACACAAACACCGCTGCAGTACCCTAAACCCTAAAACACTACCCCCAGCACGACCCCCTTCACTACACAGATACCAATGCACTACCCTAAACCCTAAAAAAACTACCCCAAGCAGTAACCCCTACACTACCCAAACACCACCGCACTACCCTAAACACTAAAACACTACCCCCAGCAGTACCCCCTATACTATCCAAACACCATTGCACTACCCTAAACCCTAAAACTCTACCCCCAGCAGTACCCCCTAAACTACCCATACACCACTGCACTCCCCTGAAACCTAAACCACTACCCAGCACGATCCTCTACACTACCCAAACCCTGCTGCACTACCCTAAACCCTTAAAAACTCCCAAAGCACGACTCCCTACACTACCCAAACACCACTGCACTCCCCTAAATCTACCCCCAGCACGACCCCTACACTACCCAAACACCACTGCACTACCATAAACCCTAAATCAACCCCATCACGACCCACTACACTACCCAAACACCACTGCACTACCATAAACCCTAAATCTACCACCAGTACGACCCCCTACACTACCCAAATACCACTACACTACCCTAAACCCTAAAACAACACCCCCAGCACGACCCCTACACTACCCAAACACCACTGCACTACCCTAAACCTACCCCCAGCATTACCCCCTACACTGCACTACCCTAAACCCTAAATCAATACCCCAGCACGATCCCCTACACTACCCAAACCCTGCTGCACTACCCTAAACCCTAAAACACTCCCCCAGCACGACTCCCTACACTACCCAAACACCTCTGCACTACCCTAAACCCTACATCTACCCCCGGCACGACCCCCTACACTACCCAAACACCACTCCACTAAAGTAACCCCTAAATCTACCCTCAGCACGACACCCTGCACTACCCAAACACCACTGCACTACACTAAACTGTAAAACACTACCCCCAGCACGACCCCCTACACTACACCAATACCACTGCACTACCCTAAACCCTAAAACATAACCCCCGCATGACCCCCTACAGTACCCAAACACCAGTGCACTACCGTAAACCCTAAAACACTGCCCCCAGCAGGACCCCCTACACTACCCAAACACCACTGCACTGCCCTAAACCCTAAAACACCACCCCCAGCACGAACCCTACACTACACAAACATCACTGCCCTAAACCCTACAACACTACCCCAGCATGACCCCCTACGTTGCCCGAACACCACTGCACTGCCCTAAACCGTGAAACACCACCCCCATACGACCTCCTACACTGCACGAATACCACTGCACTGCCCTAAACACTAAAACACCACCCCCGGCACGACCCCCTACACTACACAAACACCACTGCACTAGCCTAATCCATAAAACATCACACCCAGCACGACCCCCTACACTACCCAAACACCACTGCACTACCCTAAACCCTAAAACACTACCCCCACATGACCCCCTACACTACCCAAAGACCACTGCACTACCCTAAACCCTAAAACACGACCCCCTACACTACACAAACACTGGTGCAGTACCCTAAACCCTAAAACACTACCCCCAGCACGACCCCTTCACTATACAAATACCACTGCACTACCATAAACCGTAAAACACTACCACCTACACTTCACAAACACCACTGCACTACCCTAAACCCTGAAACACTACCCCCAGCATGACCCCTTTCACTACCCAAATACCACTGCACACCCTAAACCCTAAAACAATGCCCCAAGCAGAACCCCCTACACTACCCAAACACCACCGCACTACCCTAAACCCTGAAACACTGCCCCAGCAGTAACCCCTATACTACACAAACACCATTGCGCAACCCTGAACCCTAAAACACTACCCCCAGCAGCACCCCCTACACTAACCATACACCATTGCACTCCCCTTAACCCTAAACCACTACACCCAGCATGACCCCCTACACTACCCAAACACCACTGTACTACCCTGAACCCTAAATCTACCCCATCACGACCCCTACACTACCCAAACACCATTGCACTACCCTAAACCCTAAATCACTACCCCAGCATGATCCTCTACACTACCCCCAAACCCTGCTGCACGACCCTAAACCCTAAAACACTCCACAGCATGACTCACTACACTACCCAAACATCACTGCACTAACCTAAACCCTAAATCTAACCCCAGCACGACCCCCTACACTACCCAAACACCACTGCACTACCCTAAACCCTAAATCAACCCCATCACGACCCACTACACTACCCAAACACCACTGCACTACCCTAAGCCCTAAATCTACCCCCAGCACGACCCCCTACACTACCCAAATACCACTGCACTACCCTAAACCCTAAATCTACCCCATCACGACCCACTACACTACCCAAACACCACTGCACTACCGTAACCACTAAATCTACCCTCAGCACGACCCCCTGCACTACCCAAACACCACTGCACTACCCTAAACCCTAAAACACAACCCCGCATGACCCCTACAGTACCCAAACACCAGTGCACTACCGTAAACCCTAAAACACTGCCCCCAGCAGGACCCCCTACACTACCCAAACACCACTACACTACCCTAAACCCTAAAACAACACCCCCAGCACGACCCCTACACTACCCAAACACCACTGCACAACCCTAAATCCTAAATCTACCCCATCACGACCCACTACACTACCCAAACACCACTGCACTACCGTAACCACTAAATCTACCCTCAGCACGACCCCCTGCACTACCCAAACACCACTGCACTACCCTAAACCCTAAAACACTACCCCCAGCACAACCCCCTGCACTACACCAACACCACTGCACTACCCTAAACCCTAAAACACAACCCCGCATGATCCCTACAGTACCCAAACACCAGTGCACTACCGTAAACCCTAAAACACTGCCCCCAGCAGGACCCCCTACACTACCCAAACACCACTACACTACCCTAAACCCTAAAACACTAGCCCCAGCACGACCCCCAACACTACACAAACATCACTGCACTGCCCTAAACCCTACAACACTACCCCAGCATGACCCCCTACGCTGCCCGAACACCACTGCACTGCCCTAAACCGTGAAACACCACCCCCACACAACCCCCTACACTGCACGAATTCCACTGCACTGCCCTAAACACTAAAACACCACCCCCGGCACGACCCCCTACACAACCCAAACACAACTGCACTACCCTAACCCCTAAATCTACCCCATCACGACCCGCTACACTACCCAAACACCGCTGCACTACCCTAAACAATAAATCTACCCCCAGCATGACGCCCTTCACTACCCAAACACCACTGCACTACCCTAAACCCTAAATCTACCCCATCACGACCCCTACACTACCCAAACACCACTGCACTACCCTAAACCCTAAATCACTACCCCAGCACGATCCCCTACACTACCCATACCCTGCTGCACTACCCTAAACCCTAAAACACTCCCCCAGCACGACTCCCTACACGACCCAAACACCACTGCACTACCCTAAACCCTAAATCTACCCCCAGCACGACCACCTACACTACCCAAACACCACTGCAATACCCGAAACCCTAAAGCACCACACCCAGCATGACCCCCTACACTACCCAAACACCACTGCACTACTATAAACCCTAAAACACTACCCCAGCAGTACCCCCTACACTACCAATACACCACTGCACTCCCCTAAACCCTAAACCACTACACAAGCATGATTTCCTACACTACCCAAACCCAGCTGCACTACCCTAAACCCTAAAACACTCCCCCATCATGACTCCCTACACTACCCAAACACCACTGCACTACCCTAAACCAAAAATCTACCCCCAGCACGACACCCTACACTACCCAAACACCACTGCACTACCCTAAACTCTAAATCTACCCCAGCACGACCCCCTACACTACCCAAACACCACTGCACTACCCTAAACCCTAAATCAATACCCCAGCACGATCCCCTACACTAACCAAACCCTGCTGCACTACCCTAAATCCTAAAACACTCCCCCAGCACGATTCCCTACACTACCCAAACACCTCTGCACTACCCTAAACCCTAAATCTACCCCCAGCACGACCCCCTACACTACCCAAACACCACTGCACAACCCTAAACCCTAAATCTACCCCATCACGACCCGCTACACTACCCAAACACCACTGCACTAAAGTAACCCCTAAATCTACCCTCAGCACGACCCCCTGCACTACCCAAACACCACTGCACTACCCTAAACCGTAAAACACTACCCCCAGCACGACTTTCAACACTACACCAACACCACTGCACTACCCTAAACCCTAAAACATAACCCCCGCATGACCCCCTACAGTACCCAAACACCAGTGCACTACCGTAAACCCTAAAACACTGCCCCCAGCAGGACCCTCTACACTACCCAAACACCACTACACTACCCTAAACCCTAAAACACTACCCGCAGCATGACCCCCAACACTACACAAACACCACTGCACTGCCCTAAACCCTAAAACACCACCCCCAGCACGACCCCCTACACTACACAAACATCACTGCCCTAAACCCTACAACACTACCCCAGCATGACCCCCTACATTGCCCGAACACCACTGAACTGCCATAAACCGTGAAACACCACCCCCACACGACCTCCTACACTGCACGAATACCACTGCACTGCCCTAAACACTAAAACACCACCCCCGGCACGACCCCCTACACTACACAAACACCACTGCACTAGCCTAATCCATAAAACATCACACCCATCACGACCCCCTACACTACCCAAACACCACTGCACTACCCTAAACCCTAAAACACGATCCCCTACACTACACAAACACTGCTGCAGTACCCTAAACCCTAAAACACTACCCCCAGCACGACCCCTTCACTATACAAATACCACTGCACTACCATAAACCGTAAAACACTACCACCTACACTTCACAAACACCACTGCACTACCCTAAACCATAAAACACTACCCCCAGCATGACCCCTTTCACTACCCAAATACCACTGCACCCCCCTAAACCCTAAAACAATACCCCAAGCAGAACCCCCTACACTACCCAAACACCACCGCACTACCCTAAACCCTAAAACACTGCCCCAGCAGTAACCCCTATACTACACAAACACCATTGCGCTACCCTGAACCCTAAAACACTACCCCCAGCAGCACCCCCTACACTAACCATACACCATTGCACTCCCCTTAACCCTAAACCACTACACCCAGCATGACCCCCTACACTACCCAAACACCACTGTACTACCCTGAACATTAAATCTACCCCATCACGACCCCTACACTACCCAAACACCACTGCACTACCCTAAACCCTAAATCACTACCCCAGCATGATCCTCTACACTACCCCCAAACCCTGCTGCACGACCCTAAACCCTAAAACACTCCACAGCATGACTCACTACACTACCCAAATATAACTGCACTACCCTAAACCCTAAATCTACCCCCAGCACGACACCCTACGCTACCCAAACACCACTGCAATACCCTAAACCCTAAAAGACCACACCCAGCACGACCCCCTACACTACCCAAACACCACTGCACTAACCTAAACCCTAAACCACTACCCCCGGCACAATCTCCTACACTACCCAAACCCAGCTGCACTACCCTAAACCCTAAAACACTCCCCCATCACGACTCCCTACACTACCCAAACACCACTGCACTACCCTAAACCCAAAATCTACCCCCAACATGACCCCTTACACTACCCAAACACCACTGCACTACCCTAAACCCTAAATCTACCCCATCACGACCCCCAACACTACCCAAACACCACTGCACTACCCTAAACCCTAAAACAAGACCCCCAGCATGATCCCCTACACTACTCAAACCCTGCTGCACTACACTAAACCCTAAAACCCTCCCCCAGCACGACTCCCTACACTACCCAAACACCACTGCACTACCCTAAACCCTAAATCTACCCCAGCACGACCCACTACACTACCCAAACACCACTGCACAACCCTAAATCCTAAATCTACCCCATCACGACCCACTACACTACCCAAACACCACTGCACTACCGTAACCACTAAATCTACCCTCAGCACGACCCTCTGCACTACCCAAACACCACTGCACTACCCTAAACCCTAAAACACTACCTCCAGCACAACCCCCTACACTACACCAACACCACTGCACTACCCTAAACCCTAAAACACAACCCCGCATGACCCCTACAGTTCCCAAACACCAGTGCACTACCGTAAACCCTAAAACACTGCCCCAGTAGGACCCCCTACACTACCCAAACAGCACTACACTACCCTAAACCCTAAAATACTACCCCCAGCACGAACCCCAACTCTACACAAACATCACTGCACTGCCCTAAACCCTACAACACTACCCCAGCATGACCCCCTACGCTGCCCGAACACCACTGCACTGCCTAAACTGTGAAACACCACCCCCACACAACCCCCTACACTGCACGAATACCACTGCACTGCCCTAAACACTAAAACACCACCCCCGGCACGACTCCCTACACTACCCAAACACCACTGCACTACCCTAAACCCTAAATCACTACCCCAGCACGATCCCCTACACTACCCATACCCTGCTGCACTACCCTAAACCCTAAAACACTCCCCCAGTACGACTCCCTACACGACTCAAACACCACTGCACTGCCCTAAAACCTAAATCTACCCCCAGCACGACCCCATACACTACCCAAACACCACTGCAATACCCTAAACCTTAAAACATCACACCCAGCATGACCCCCTACACTACCCAAACACCACTGCACTACCCTAAACCCTAAAACACTACCCCCTACACTTCATAAACACCACTGCACTACCCTAAACCCTAAATCACTACCTCCAGCATGACCTCCAACACTACCCAAACACCACTGCACTACCCTAAACCCTAAAACACTATCCCAAGCAGTACCCCCTACACTACCCAAACACCACCACACTGCCCTAAACCCTTAAACACTACCCCCAGCAGTATCGCCTATACTACCCAAACACCATTGCACTACTCTCAACCCTAAAACACTACCCCCAGCAGTACCCCCTACACTACCAATACACCACTGCACTCCCCTAAACACTAAACCACTACCCCCAGCACGATTTCCTACACTACCTAAACCCAGCTGCACTACCCTAAACCCTAAAACACTCCCCCAGCACGATCCCCTACACTACCCAAACCCTGCTGCACTACCCTAAACCCTAAAACACTCCCCCAGCACGACTCCCTACACTACCCAAACACCACTGCACTACCCAAAACCCTAAATCTACCCCCAGCATGACCCCCTACACTACCCAAACACCACTGCACAACCCTAAATCCTAAATCTACCCCATCACGACCCACTACACTACCGAAACACCACTGCACAACCGTAACCACTAAATCTACCCTCAGCACGACCCCCTGCACTACCCAAACACAACTGCACTACCCTAAACCCTAAAACACTACCCCCAGCACAACCCCCTACACTACACCAACACCACTGCACTACCCTAAACCCTAAAACACAACCCCGCATGACCCCTACAGTACCCAAACACCAGTGCACTACCGTAAACCCTAAAACACTGCCCCCAGCAGGACCCCCTACACTACCCAAACACCACTACACTACCCTAAACCCTAAAACACTACACCCAGCACGACCCCAACACTACACAAACATCACTGCACTGCCCTAAACCCTACAACACTACCCCAGCATGACCCCCTACGCTGCCCGAACACCACTGCACTGCCCTAAACCGTGAAACACCACCCCCACACAACCCCCTACACTGCACGAATACCACTGCACTGCCCTAAACACTAAAACACCACCCCCGGCACGACCACCTACACTACCCAAACACCACTGCACTACCCTAAACCCTAAATCTACCCCATCACGACCCGCTACACTACCCAAACACCGCTGCACTACCCTAAACAATACATCTACCCCCAGCATGACCCCCTACACTACCCAAGCACCACTGCACTACCCTAAACCCTAAATCTACCCCATCACGACCCCGACACTACCCAAACACCACTGCACTACCCTAAACCCTAAATCATTACCCCAGCACGATCCCCTACACTACCCATACCCTGCTGCACTACCCTAAACCCTAAAACACTCCCCCAGCACGACTCCCTACACGACCCAAACACCACTGCACTACCCTAAACCCTAAATCTACCCCCAGCACGACCCCCTACACTACCCAAACACCACTGCAATACCCTAAACCCTAAAACACCACACCCAGCATGACTCCCTACACTACCCAAACACCACTGCACTATCCTAAACCCTAAAACACTACCCCCGCACGACCCCCTATACTACCCAAACACCACTGCACTGCCTTAAACCCTAAAACACTACCCGAGCATGACCCCCTATGCTGCCCGAACACCACTGCACTGCCCTAAACCCTGAAACACCACACCCGCACGACACCCTACACTGCCCGAACACCACTGCACTACCCTAAACCCTGAATCACCACCCTCAGCAAGACCCCCTACACTGCCCGAACACCACTGCCCTGCCCTAAACCCTGAAACACCACCCCCAACACGACCCCCTACACTGCCCGAACACCACTGCACTGCCCTAAACACTGAAACACCACCCCCAGCACGACCCCCTACACTGCCCGAACACCACTGCACTACCCTAAACACTAAAACACGACCCCCTACACTACACAAACACCGCTGCAGTACCCTAAACCCTAAAACACTACCCCCAGCACGACCCCCTTCACTACACAAATACCAATGCACTACCCTAAACCCTAAAAAAACTACCCCAAGCAGTAACCCCTACACTACCCAAACACCACCGCACTACCCTAAACACTAAAACACTACCCCCAGCAGTACCCCCTATACTATCCAAACACCATTGCACTACCCTAAACCCTAAAACTCTACCCCCAGCAGTACCCCCTAAACTACCCATACACCACTGCACTCCCCTGAAACCTAAACCACTACCCAGCACGATCCTCTACACTACCCAAACCCTGCTGCACTACCCTAAACCCTTAAAAACTCCCAAAGCACGACTCCCTACACTACCCAAACACCACTGCACTCCCCTAAATCTACCCCCAGCACGACCCCTACACTACCCAAACACCACTGCACTACCATAAACCCTAAATCAACCCCATCACGACCCACTACACTACCCAAACACCACTGCACTACCATAAACCCTAAATCTACCACCAGTACGACCCCCTACACTACCCAAATACCACTACACTACCCTAAACCCTAAAACAACACCCCCAGCACGACCCCTACACTACCCAAACACCACTGCACTACCCTAAACCTACCCCCAGCATTACCCCCTACACTGCACTACCCTAAACCCTAAATCAATACCCCAGCACGATCCCCTACACTACCCAAACACCACTGCAATACCCTAAACCCTAAAACACCACACCCAGCATGACTCCCTACACTACCCAAACACCACTGCACTATCCTAAACCCTAAAACACTCCCCCAGCACGACTCCCTACACTACCCAAACACCTCTGCACTACCCTAAACCCTACATCTACCCCCAGCACGACCCCCTACACTACCCAAACACCACTCCACTAAAGTAACCCCTAAATCTACCCTCAGCACGACACCCTGCACTACCCAAACACCACTGCACTACACTAAACTGTAAAACACTACCCCCAGCACGACCCCCTACACTACACCAATACCACTGCACTACCCTAAACCCTAAAACATAACCCCCGCATGACCCCCTACAGTACCCAAACACCAGTGCACTACCGTAAACCCTAAAACACTGCCCCCAGCAGGACCCCCTACACTACCCAAACACCACTGCACTGCCCTAAACCCTAAAACACCACCCCCAGCACGAACCCTACACTACACAAACATCACTGCCCTAAACCCTACAACACTACCCCAGCATGACCCCCTACGTTGCCCGAACACCACTGCACTGCCCTAAACCGTGAAACACCACCCCCATACGACCTCCTACACTGCACGAATACCACTGCACTGCCCTAAACACTAAAACACCACCCCCGGCACGACCCCCTACACTACACAAACACCACTGCACTAGCCTAATCCATAAAACATCACACCCAGCACGACCCCCTACACTACCCAAACACCACTGCACTACCCTAAACCCTAAAACACTACCCCCACATGACCCCCTACACTACCCAAAGACCACTGCACTACCCTAAACCCTAAAACACGACCCCCTACACTACACAAACACTGGTGCAGTACCCTAAACCCTAAAACACTACCCCCAGCATGACCCCTTCACTATACAAATACCACTGCACTACCATAAACCGTAAAACACTACCACCTACACTTCACAAACACCACTGCACTACCCTAAACCCTGAAACACTACCCCCAGCATGACCCCTTTCACTACCCAAATACCACTGCACACCCTAAACCCTAAAACAATGCCCCAAGCAGAACCCCCTACACTACCCAAACACCACCGCACTACCCTAAACCCTGAAACACTGCCCCAGCAGTAACCCCTATACTACACAAACACCATTGCGCAACCCTGAACCCTAAAACACTACCCCCAGCAGCACCCCCTACACTAACCATACACCATTGCACTCCCCTTAACCCTAAACCACTACACCCAGCATGACCCCCTACACTACCCAAACACCACTGTACTACCCTGAACACTAAATCTACCCCATCACGACCCCTACACTACCCAAACACCACTGCACTACCCTAAACCCTAAATCACTACCCCAGCATGATCCTCTACACTACCCCCAAACCCTGCTGCACGACCCTAAACCCTAAAACACTCCACAGCATGACTCACTACACTACCCAAACATCACTGCACTAACCTAAACCCTAAATCTAACCCCAGCACGACCCCCTACACTACCCAAACACCACTGCACTACCCTAAACCCTAAATCAACCCCATCACGACGCACTACACTACCCAAACACCACTGCACTACCCTAAGCCCTAAATCTACCCCCAGCACGACCCCCTACACTACCCAAATACCACTGCACTACCCTAAACCCTAAATCTACCCCATCACGACCCACTACACTACCCAAACACCACTGCACTACCGTAACCACTAAATCTACCCTCAGCACGACCCCCTGCACTACCCAAACACCACTGCACTACCCTAAACCCTAAAACACAACCCCGCATGACCCCTACAGTACCCAAACACCAGTGCACTACCGTAAACCCTAAAACACTGCCCCCAGCAGGACCCCCTACACTACCCAAACACCACTACACTACCCTAAACCCTAAAACAACACCCCCAGCACGACCCCTACACTACCCAAACACCACTGCACAACCCTAAATCCTAATTCTACCCCATCACGACCCACTACACTACCCAAACACCACTGCACTACCGTAACCACTAAATCTACCCTCAGCACGACCCCCTGCACTACCCAAACACCACTGCACTACCCTAAACCCTAAAACACTACCCCCAGCACAACCCCCTGCACTACACCAACACCACTGCACTACCCTAAACCCTAAAACACAACCCCGCATGATCCCTACAGTACCCAAACACCAGTGCACTACCGTAAACCCTAAAACACTGCCCCCAGCAGGACCCCCTACACTACCCAAACACCACTACACTACCCTAAACCCTAAAACACTAGCCCCAGCACGACCCCCAACACTACACAAACATCACTGCACTGCCCTAAACCCTACAACACTACCCCAGCATGACCCCCTACGCTGCCCGAACACCACTGCACTGCCCTAAACCGTGAAACACCACCCCCACACAACCCCCTACACTGCACGAATTCCACTGCACTGCCCTAAACACTAAAACACCACCCCCGGCACGACCCCCTACACAACCCAAACACAACTGCACTACCCTAACCCCTAAATCTACCCCATCACGACCCGCTACACTACCCAAACACCGCTGCACTACCCTAAACAATAAATCTACCCCCAGCATGACCCCCTACACTACCCAAACACCACTGCACTACCCTAAACCCTAAATCTACCCCATCACAACCCCTACACTACCCAAACACCACTGCACTACCCTAAACCCTAAATCACTACCCCAGCACGATCCCCTACACTACCCATACCCTGCTGCACTACCCTAAACCCTAAAACACTCCCCCAGCACGACTCCCTACACGACCCAAACACCACTGCACTACCCTAAACCCTAAATCTACCCCCAGCACGACCACCTACACTACCCAAACACCACTGCAATACCCGAAACCCTAAAGCACCACACCCAGCATGACCCCCTACACTACCCAAACACCACTGCACTACTATAAACCCTAAAACACTACCCCAGCAGTACCCCCTACACTACCAATACACCACTGCACTCCCCTAAACCCTAAACCACTACACAAGCATGATTTCCTACACTACCCAAACCCAGCTGCACTACCCTAAACCCTAAAACACTCCCCCATCATGACTCCCTACACTACCCAAACACCACTGCACTACCCTAAACCAAAAATCTACCCCCAGCACGACACCCTACACTACCCAAACACCACTGCACTACCCTAAACTCTAAATCTACCCCAGCACGACCCCCTACACTACCCAAACACCACTGCACTACCCTAAACCCTAAATCAATACCCCAGCACGATCCCCTACACTAACCAAACCCTGCTGCACTACCCTAAATCCTAAAACACTCCCCCAGCACGATTCCCTACACTACCCAAACACCTCTGCACTACCCTAAACCCTAAATCTACCCCCAGCACGACCCCCTACACTACCCAAACACCACTGCACAACCCTAAACCCTAAATCTACCCCATCACGACCCGCTACACTACCCAAACACCACTGCACTAAAGTAACCCCTAAATCTACCCTCAGCACGACCCCCTGCACTACCCAAACACCACTGCACTACCCTAAACCGTAAAACACTACCCCCAGCACGACTTTCAACACTACACCAACACCACTGCACTACCCTAAACCCTAAAACATAACCCCCGCATGACCCCCTACAGTACCCAAACACCAGTGCACTACCGTAAACCCTAAAACACTGCCCCCAGCAGGACCCTCTACACTACCCAAACACCACTACACTACCCTAAACCCTAAAACACTACCCGCAGCATGACCCCCAACACTACACAAACACCACTGCACTGCCCTAAACCCTAAAACACCACCCCCAGCACGACCCCCTACACTACACAAACATCACTGCCCTAAACCCTACAACACTACCCCAGCATGACCCCCTACATTGCCCGAACACCACTGAACTGCCATAAACCGTGAAACACCACCCCCACACGACCTCCTACACTGCACGAATACCACTGCACTGCCCTAAACACTAAAACACCACCCCCGGCACGACCCCCTACACTACACAAACACCACTGCACTAGCCTAATCCATAAAACATCACACCCATCACGACCCCCTACACTACCCAAACACCACTGCACTACCCTAAACCCTAAAACACTACCCCCGCATGACCCCCTACACTACCCAAAGACCACTGCACTACCCTAAACCCTAAAACACGATCCCCTACACTACACAAACACTGCTGCAGTACCCTAAACCCTAAAACACTACCCCCAGCACGACCCCTTCACTATACAAATACCACTGCACTACCATAAACCGTAAAACACTACCACCTACACTTCACAAACACCACTGCACTACCCTAAACCATAAAACACTACCCCCAGCATGACCCCTTTCACTACCCAAATACCACTGCACCCCCCTAAACCCTAAAACAATACCCCAAGCAGAACCCCCTACACTACCCAAACACCACCGCTCTTCCCTAAACCCTAAAACACTGCCCCAGCAGTAACCCCTATACTACACAAACACCATTGCGCTACCCTGAACCCTAAAACACTACCCCCAGCAGCACCCCCTACACTAACCATACACCATTGCACTCCCCTTAACCCTAAACCACTACACCCAGCATGACCCCCTACACTACCCAAACACCACTGTACTACCCTGAACATTAAATCTACCCCATCACGACCCCTACACTACCCAAACACCACTGCACTACCCTAAACCCTAAATCACTACCCCAGCATGATCCTCTACACTACCCCCAAACCCTGCTGCACGACCCTAAACCCTAAAACACTCCACAGCATGACTCACTACACTACCCAAATATAACTGCACTACCCTAAACCCTAAATCTACCCCCAGCACGACACCCTACGCTACCCAAACACCACTGCAATACCCTAAACCCTAAAAGACCACACCCAGCACGACCCCCTACACTACCCAAACACCACTGCACTAACCTAAACCCTAAACCACTACCCCCGGCACAATCTCCTACACTACCCAAACCCAGCTGCACTACCCTAAACCCTAAAACACTCCCCCATCACGACTCCCTACACTACCCAAACACCACTGCACTACCCTAAACCCAAAATCTACCCCCAACATGACCCCTTACACTACCCAAACACCACTGCACTACCCTAAACCCTAAATCTACCCCATCACGACCCCCAACACTACCCAAACACCACTGCACTACCCTAAACCCTAAAACAAGACCCCCAGCATGATCCCCTACACTACTCAAACCCTGCTGCACTACACTAAACCCTAAAACCCTCCCCCAGCACGACTCCCTACACTAACCAAACACCACTGCACTACCCTAAACCCTAAATCTACCCCAGCACGACCCACTTCACTACCCAAACACCACTGCACAACCCTAAATCCTAAATCTACCCCATCACGACCCACTACACTACCCAAACACCACTGCACTACCCTAAGCCCTAAATCTACCCCCAGCACGCCCCCTACACTACCCAAATACCACTGCACTACCCTAAACCCTAAATCTACCCCATCACGACCCACTACACTACCCAAACACCACTGCACTACCGTAACCACTAAATCTACCCTCAGCACGACCCCCTGCACTACCCAAACACCACTGCACTACCCTAAACCCTAAAACACAACCCCGCATGACCCCTACAGTACCCAAACACCAGTGCACTACCGTAAACCCTAAAACACTGCCCCCAGCAGGACCCCCTACACTACCGAAACACCACTACACTACCCTAAACCCTAAAAAAACACCCCCAGCACGACCCCTACACTACCCAAACACCACTGCACAACCCTAAATCCTAAATCTACCCCATCACGACCCACTACACTACCCAAACACCACTGCACTACCGTAACCACTAAATTTACCCTCAGCACGACCCCCTGCACTACCCAAACACCACTGCACTACCCTAAACCCTAAAACACTACCCCCAGCACAACCCCCTGCACTACACCAACACCACTGCACTACCCTAAACCCTAAAACACAACCCCGCATGATCCCTACAGTACCCAAACACCAGTGCACTACCGTAAACCCTAAAACACTGCCCCCAGCAGGACCCCCTACACTACCCAAACACCACTGCACTACCCTAAACCCTAAATCTACCCCCAGCACGACCCCCTACACTACCCAAACACCACTGCAATACCCGAAACCCTAAAACACCACACCCAGCATGACCCCCTACACTACCCAAACACCACTGCACGATCCTAAACCCTAAAACACTACCCCCGCACGACCCCCTACACTACCCAAAGACGACTGCACTACCCTAAACCCTAAAACACGGCCCCCTACACTACACAAACACCACTGCAGTACCCTAAACCCTAAAACACTACCCCCAGCACGACCCCCTTCACTACACAAATACCACTGCACTACCCTAAACCCTAAAACACTACCCCCTACACTTCACAAAAACCACTGCACTACCCTAAACCCTAAATCACTACCTCCAGCATGACCCCCTTCTCTACCCAAACACCACTGCACTACCCTAAACCCTAAAACACTACCCCCAGCAGTACCGCCTATACTACCCAAACACCATTGCACTACTCTAAACCCTAAAACACTACCCCAGCAGTACCCCCTACACTACCAATACACCACTGCACTCCCCTAAACCACTACACGAGCATGATTTCCTACACTACCCAAACCCAGCTGCACTACCCTAAACCCTAAAACACTCCCCCATCATGACTCCCTACACTACCCAAACACCACTGCACTACCCTAAACCAAATATCTACCCCAGCACGACACCCTACACTACCCAAACACCACTGCACTACCCTAAACCCTAAATCTACCCCATCACGACCCCCTACACTACCCAAACACCACTGCACTCCCCTAAACCCTAAATCAATACCCCAGCATGATCCCCTACACTACCCAAACCCTGCTGCAGTACTCTAAACCCTAAAACACTCCCCCAGCATGACTCCCTACACTACCCAAACACCTCTGCACTACCCTAAACCCTAAATCTACCCCCAGCATGACCCCCTACACTACCCAAACACCACTGCACAACCCTAAACCCTAAATCTACCCCATCACGACCCGCTACACTACTCAAACACCACTGCACTAAAGTAACCCCTAAATCTACCCTCAGCACGACCCCCTGCACTACCCAAACACCACTGCACTACCCTAAACCGTAAAACACTACCCCCAGCACGACCCCCTACACTACACCAACACCACTGCACTACCCTAAACCCTAAAACATAACCCCCGCATGACCCCCTACAGTACCCAAACACCAGTGCACTACCGTAAACCCTAAAACACTGCCCCCAGCAGGACCCCCTACACTACCCAAACACCACTACACTACCCTAAACCCTAAAACACTACCCCCAGCATGACCCCCAACACTACACAAACACCACTGCACTGCCCTAAACCCTAAAACACCACCCCCAGCACGACCCCCTACACTACACAAACATCACTGCCCTAAACCCTACAACACTACCCCAGCATGACCCCCTACATTGCCCGAACACCACTGAACTGCCATAAACCGTGAAACACCACCCCCACACGACCTCCTACACTGCACGAATACCACTGCACTGCCCTAAACACTAAAACACCACCCCCGGCACGACCCCCTACACTACCCAAAGACCACTGCACTACCCTAAACCCTAAAACACGATCCCCTACACTACACAAACACTGCTGCAGTACCCTAAACCCTAAAACACTACCCCCAGCACGACCCCTTCACTATACAAATACCACTGCACTACCATAAACCGTAAAACACTACCACCTACACTTCACAAACACCACTGCACTACCCTAAACCATAAAACACTACCCCCAGCATGACCCCTTTCACTACCCAAATACCACTGCACCCCCTAAACCCTAAAACAATACCCCAAGCAGAACCCCCTACACTACCCAAACACCACCGCACTACCCTAAACCCTAAAACACTGCCCCAGCAGTAACCCCTATACTACACAAACACCATTGCGCTACCCTGAACCCTAAAACACTACCCCCAGCAGCACCCCCTACACTAACCATACACCATTGCACTCCCCTTAACCCTAAACCACTACACCCAGCATGACCCCCTACACTACCCAAACACCACTGTACTACCCTGAACATTAAATCTACCCCATCACGACCCCTACACTACCCAAACACCACTGCACTACCCTAAACCCTAAATCACTACCCCAGCATGATCCTCTACACTACCCCCAAACAATGCTGCACGACCCTAAACCCTAAAACACTCCCCAGCACGACCCCCTACACTACCCAAACACCACTGCACTACCCTAAACCCTAAATCAACCCCATCACGACCCACTACACTATCCAAACACCACTGCACTACCCTAAGCCCTAAATCTACCCCCAGCACGACCCCCTACACTACCCAAATACCACTGCACTACCCTAAACCCTAAATCTACCCCATCACGACCCACTACACTACCCAAACACCACTGCACTACCGTAACCACTAAATCTACCCTCAGCACGACCCCCTGCACTACCCAAACACCACTGCACTACCCTAAACCCTAAAACACAACCCCGCATGACCCCTACAGTACCCAAACACCAGTGCACTACCGTAAACCCTAAAACACTGCCCCCAGCAGGACCCCCTACACTACCCAAACACCACTACACTACCCTAAACCCTAAAACAACACCCCCAGCACGACCCCTACACTACCCAAACACCCCTGCACAACCCTAAATCCTAAATCTACCCCATCACGACCCACTACACTACCCAAACACCACTGCACTACCGTAACCACTAAATTTACCCTCAGCACGACCCCCTGCACTACCCAAACACCACTGCACTACCCTAAACCCTAAAACACTACCCCCAGCACAACCCCCTGCACTACACCAACACCACTGCACTACCCTAAACCCTAAAACACAACCCCGCATGATCCCTACAGTACCCAAACATCAGTGCACTACCGTAAACCCTAAAACACTGCCCCCAGCAGGACCCCCTACACTACCCAAACACCACTGCACTACCCTAAACCCTAAATCTACCCCCAGCACGACCCCCTACACTACCCAAACACCACTGCAATACCCGAAACCCTAAAACACCACACCCAGCATGACCCCCTACACTACCCAAACACCACTGCACTATCCTAATCCCTAAAACACTACCCCCGCACGACCTCCTACACTACCCAAAGACGACTGCACTACCCTAAACCCTAAAACACGGCCCCCTACACTACACAAACACCACTGCAGTACCCTAAACCCTAAAACACTACCCCAGCACGACCCCCTTCACTACACAAATACCACTGCGCTACCCTAAACCCTAAAACACTACCCCCTACACTTCACAAAAACCACTGCACTACCCTAAACCCTAAATCACTACCTCCAGCATGACCCCCTTCTCTACCCAAACACCACTGCACTACCCTAAACCCTAAAACACTATCCCAAGCAGTACTCCCTACACTACCCAAACACCACCGCACTGCCCTAAACTCTAAAACACTACCCCCAGCAGTACCGCCTATACTACCCAAACACCATTGCACTACTCTAAACCCTAAAACACTACCCCAGCAGTACCCCCTACACTACCAATATACCACTGCACTCCCCTAAACCCTAAACCACTACACGAGCATGATTTCCTACACTACCCAAACCCAGCTGCACTACACTAAACCCTAAAACCCTCCCCCAGCACGACTCCCTACACTAACCAAACACCACTGCACTACCCTAAACCCTAAATCTACCCCAGCACGACCCACTTCACTACCCAAACACCACTGCACAACCCTAAATCCTAAATCTACCCCATCACGACCCACTACACTACCCAAACACCACTGCACTACCCTAAGCCCTAAATCTACCCCCAGCACGCCCCCTACACTACCCAAATACCACTGCACTACCCTAAACCCTAAATCTACCCCATCACGACCCACTACACTACCCAAACACCACTGCACTACCGTAACCACTAAATCTACCCTCAGCACGACCCCCTGCACTACCCAAACACCACTGCACTACCCTAAACCCTAAAACACAACCCCGCATGACCCCTACAGTACCCAAACACCAGTGCACTACCGTAAACCCTAAAACACTGCCCCCAGCAGGACCCCCTACACTACCGAAACACCACTACACTACCCTAAACCCTAAAAAAACACCCCCAGCACGACCCCTACACTACCCAAACACCACTGCACAACCCTAAATCCTAAATCTACCCCATCACGACCCACTACACTACCCAAACACCACTGCACTACCGTAACCACTAAATTTACCCTCAGCACGACCCCCTGCACTACCCAAACACCACTGCACTACCCTAAACCCTAAAACACTACCCCCAGCACAACCCCCTGCACTACACCAACACCACTGCACTACCCTAAACCCTAAAACACAACCCCGCATGATCCCTACAGTACCCAAACACCAGTGCACTACCGTAAACCCTAAAACACTGCCCCCAGCAGGACCCCCTACACTACCCAAACACCACTGCACTACCCTAAACCCTAAATCTACCCCCAGCACGACCCCCTACACTACCCAAACACCACTGCAATACCCGAAACCCTAAAACACCACACCCAGCATGACCCCCTACACTACCCAAACACCACTGCACGATCCTAAACCCTAAAACACTACCCCCGCACGACCCCCTACACTACCCAAAGACGACTGCACTACCCTAAACCCTAAAACACGGCCCCCTACACTACACAAACACCACTGCAGTACCCTAAACCCTAAAACACTACCCCCAGCACGACCCCCTTCACTACACAAATACCACTGCACTACCCTAAACCCTAAAACACTACCCCCTACACTTCACAAAAACCACTGCACTACCCTAAACCCTAAATCACTACCTCCAGCATGACCCCCTTCTCTACCCAAACACCACTGCACTACCCTAAACCCTAAAACACTACCCCCAGCAGTACCGCCTATACTACCCAAACACCATTGCACTACTCTAAACCCTAAAACACTACCCCAGCAGTACCCCCTACACTACCAATACACCACTGCACTCCCCTAAACCACTACACGAGCATGATTTCCTACACTACCCAAACCCAGCTGCACTACCCTAAACCCTAAAACACTCCCCCATCATGACTCCCTACACTACCCAAACACCACTGCACTACCCTAAACCAAATATCTACCCCAGCACGACACCCTACACTACCCAAACACCACTGCACTACCCTAAACCCTAAATCTACCCCATCACGACCCCCTACACTACCCAAACACCACTGCACTCCCCTAAACCCTAAATCAATACCCCAGCATGATCCCCTACACTACCCAAACCCTGCTGCAGTACTCTAAACCCTAAAACACTCCCCCAGCATGACTCCCTACACTACCCAAACACCTCTGCACTACCCTAAACCCTAAATCTACCCCCAGCATGACCCCCTACACTACCCAAACACCACTGCACAACCCTAAACCCTAAATCTACCCCATCACGACCCGCTACACTACTCAAACACCACTGCACTAAAGTAACCCCTAAATCTACCCTCAGCACGACCCCCTGCACTACCCAAACACCACTGCACTACCCTAAACCGTAAAACACTACCCCCAGCACGACCCCCTACACTACACCAACACCACTGCACTACCCTAAACCCTAAAACATAACCCCCGCATGACCCCCTACAGTACCCAAACACCAGTGCACTACCGTAAACCCTAAAACACTGCCCCCAGCAGGACCCCCTACACTACCCAAACACCACTACACTACCCTAAACCCTAAAACACTACCCCCAGCATGACCCCCAACACTACACAAACACCACTGCACTGCCCTAAACCCTAAAACACCACCCCCAGCACGACCCCCTACACTACACAAACATCACTGCCCTAAACCCTACAACACTACCCCAGCATGACCCCCTACATTGCCCGAACACCACTGAACTGCCATAAACCGTGAAACACCACCCCCACACGACCTCCTACACTGCACGAATACCACTGCACTGCCCTAAACACTAAAACACCACCCCCGGCACGACCCCCTACACTACCCAAAGACCACTGCACTACCCTAAACCCTAAAACACGATCCCCTACACTACACAAACACTGCTGCAGTACCCTAAACCCTAAAACACTACCCCCAGCACGACCCCTTCACTATACAAATACCACTGCACTACCATAAACCGTAAAACACTACCACCTACACTTCACAAACACCACTGCACTACCCTAAACCATAAAACACTACCCCCAGCATGACCCCTTTCACTACCCAAATACCACTGCACCCCCTAAACCCTAAAACAATACCCCAAGCAGAACCCCCTACACTACCCAAACACCACCGCACTACCCTAAACCCTAAAACACTGCCCCAGCAGTAACCCCTATACTACACAAACACCATTGCGCTACCCTGAACCCTAAAACACTACCCCCAGCAGCACCCCCTACACTAACCATACACCATTGCACTCCCCTTAACCCTAAACCACTACACCCAGCATGACCCCCTACACTACCCAAACACCACTGTACTACCCTGAACATTAAATCTACCCCATCACGACCCCTACACTACCCAAACACCACTGCACTACCCTAAACCCTAAATCACTACCCCAGCATGATCCTCTACACTACCCCCAAACAATGCTGCACGACCCTAAACCCTAAAACACTCCCCAGCACGACCCCCTACACTACCCAAACACCACTGCACTACCCTAAACCCTAAATCAACCCCATCACGACCCACTACACTATCCAAACACCACTGCACTACCCTAAGCCCTAAATCTACCCCCAGCACGACCCCCTACACTACCCAAATACCACTGCACTACCCTAAACCCTAAATCTACCCCATCACGACCCACTACACTACCCAAACACCACTGCACTACCGTAACCACTAAATCTACCCTCAGCACGACCCCCTGCACTACCCAAACACCACTGCACTACCCTAAACCCTAAAACACAACCCCGCATGACCCCTACAGTACCCAAACACCAGTGCACTACCGTAAACCCTAAAACACTGCCCCCAGCAGGACCCCCTACACTACCCAAACACCACTACACTACCCTAAACCCTAAAACAACACCCCCAGCACGACCCCTACACTACCCAAACACCCCTGCACAACCCTAAATCCTAAATCTACCCCATCACGACCCACTACACTACCCAAACACCACTGCACTACCGTAACCACTAAATTTACCCTCAGCACGACCCCCTGCACTACCCAAACACCACTGCACTACCCTAAACCCTAAAACACTACCCCCAGCACAACCCCCTGCACTACACCAACACCACTGCACTACCCTAAACCCTAAAACACAACCCCGCATGATCCCTACAGTACCCAAACACCAGTGCACTACCGTAAACCCTAAAACACTGCCCCCAGCAGGACCCCCTACACTACCCAAACACCACTGCACTACCCTAAACCCTAAATCTACCCCCAGCACGACCCCCTACACTACCCAAACACCACTGCAATACCCGAAACCCTAAAACACCACACCCAGCATGACCCCCTACACTACCCAAACACCACTGCACTATCCTAAACCCTAAAACACTACCCCCGCACGACCTCCTACACTACCCAAAGACGACTGCACTACCCTAAACCCTAAAACACGGCCCCCTACACTACACAAACACCACTGCAGTACCCTAAACCCTAAAACACTACCCCAGCACGACCCCCTTCACTACACAAATACCACTGCGCTACCCTAAACCCTAAAACACTACCCCCTACACTTCACAAAAACCACTGCACTACCCTAAACCCTAAATCACTACCTCCAGCATGACCCCCTTCTCTACCCAAACACCACTGCACTACCCTAAACCCTAAAACACTATCCCAAGCAGTACTCCCTACACTACCCAAACACCACCGCACTGCCCTAAACTCTAAAACACTACCCCCAGCAGTACCGCCTATACTACCCAAACACCATTGCACTACTCTAAACCCTAAAACACTACCCCAGCAGTACCCGCTACACTACCAATATACCACTGCACTCCCCTAAACCCTAAACCACTACACGAGCATGATTTCCTACACTACCCAAACCCAGCTGCACTACCCTAAACCCTAAAACACTCCCCCATCATGACTCCCTACACTACCCAAACACCACTGCACTACCCTAAACCAAACATCTACCCCAGCACGACACCCTACACTACCCAAACACCACTGCACTACCCTAAACCCTAAATCTACCCCATCACGACCCCCTACACTACCCAAACACCACTGCACTCCCCTAAACCCTAAATCAATACCCCAGCACGATCCCCTACACTACCCAAACCCTGCTGCAGTACCCTAAACCCTAAATCACTCCCCCAGCATGACTCCCTACACTACCCAAACACCTCTGCACTACCCTAAACCCTAAATCTACCCCCAGCATGACCCCCTACACTACCCAAACACCACTGCACAACCCTAAACCCTAAATCTACCCCATCACGACCCGCTACACTACCCAAACACCACTGCACTAAAGTAACCCCTAAATCTACCCTCAGCACGACCCCCTGCACTACCCAAACACCACTGCACTACCCTAAACCGTAAAACACTACCCCCAGCACGACCCCCTACACTACACCAACACCACTGCACTACCCTAAGCCCTAAAACATAACCCCCGCATGACCCCCTACAGTACCCAAACACCAGTGCACTACCGTAAACCCTAAAACACTGCCCCCAGCAGGACCCCCTACACTACCCAAACACCACTACACTACCCTAAACCCTAAAACACTACCCCCAGCATGACCCCCAACACTACACAAACACCACTGCACTGCCCTAAACCCTAAAACACCACCCCCAGCACGACCCCCTAAACTACACAAACATCACTGCCCTAAACCCTACAACACTACCCCAGCATGACCCCCTACATTGCCCGAACACCACTGCACTGCCCTAAACCGTGAAACACCACCCCCACATGACCTCCTACACTGCACGAATACCACTGCACTGCCCTAAACACTAAAACACCACCCCCGGCACGAACCCCTACACTACACAAACACCACTGCACTAGCCTAATCCATAAAACATCACACCCATCACGACCCCCTACACTACCCAAACACCACTGCACTACCCTAAACCCTAAAACACTACCCCCGCATGACCCCCTACACTACCCAAAGACCACTGCACTACCCTAAACCCTAAAACACGACCCCCTACACTACACAAACACTGCTGCAGTACCCTAAACCCTAAAACACTACCCCCAGCACGACCCCTTCACTATACAAATACCACTGCACTACCATAAACCGTAAAACACTACCACCTACACTTCACAAACACCACTGCACTACCCTAAAACACTACCCCCAGCATGACCCCTTTCACTACCCAAATACCACTGCACCCCCCTAAACCCTAAAACAATACCCCAAGCAGAACCCCCTACACTACCCAAACACCACCGCACTACCCTAAACCCTAAAACACAGCCCCAGCAGTAACCCCTATACTACACAAACACCATTGCGCTACCCTGAACCCTAAAAACTACCCCCAGCAGCACCCCCTACACTAACCATACACCATTGCACTCCCCTTAACCCTAAACCACTACACCCAGCATGACCCCCTACACTACCCAAACACCACTGTACTACCTTGAACCCTAAATCTACTCCATCACGACCCCTACACTACCCAAACATCACTGCACTACCCTAAACCCTAAATCTACCCCCAGCACGACCCCCTACACTACCCAAACACCACTGTACTACCCTAAACCCTAAATCAACCCCATCACGACCCACTACACTACCCAAACACCACTGCACTACCCTAAGCCCTAAATCTACCCCTAGCACGACCCCCTACACTACCCAAATACCACTGCACTACCCTAAACACTAAATCTACCCCATCACGACCCACTACACTACCCAAACACCACTGCACAACCCTAAACCCTAAAACACAACCCCGCATGACCCTACAGTACCCAAACACCAGTGCACTACCGTAAACCCTAAAACACTGCCCCCAGCAGGACCCCCTACACTACCCAAACACCACTACACTACCCTAAACCCTAAAACAACACCCCCAGCATGACCCCTACACTACCCAAACACCACTGCACAACCCTAAATCCTAAATCTACCCCATCACGACCCACTACACTACCCAAACACCACTGCACTACCGTAACCACTAAATCTACCCTCAGCACGACCCCCTGCACTACCCAAACACCACTGCACTACCCTAAACCCTAAAACACTACCCCCAGCACAACCCCCTGCACTACACCAACACCACTGCACTACCCTAAACCCTAAAACACAACCCCACATGATCCCTACAGTACCCAAACACCAGTGCACTACCGTAAACCCTAAAACACTGCCCCCAGCAGGACCCCCTACACTACCCAAACACCACTACACTACCCTAAACCCTAAAACACTAGCCCCAGCACGACCCCCAACACTACACAAACATCACTGCACTGCCCTAAACCCTACAACACTACCCCAGCATGACCCCCTACGCTGCCCGAACACCACTGCACTGCCCTAAACCGTGAAACACCACCCCCACACAACCCCCTACACTGCACGAATTCCACTGCACTGCCCTAAACACTAAAACACCACCCCCGGCACGACCCCCTACACTACCCAAACACAACTGCACTACCCTAAACCCTAAATCTACCCCATCACGACCCGCTACACTACCCAAACACCGCTGCATTACCCTAAACCCTAAATCTACCCCCAGCACGACCCTCTACACTACCCAAACACCACTGCACTACCCTAAACCCTAAATCAACCCCCAGCACGACCCCCTACACTACCCAAATACCACTGCACTACCCTAAACCCTAAATCTACCCCATCACGACCCACTACACTACCCAAACACCACTGCACTACCGTAACCACTAAATCTACCCTCAGCACGACCCCCTGCACTACCCAAACACCACTGCACTACCCTAAACCCTATAACACAACCCCGCATGACCCCTACAGTACCCAAACACCAGTGCACTACCGTAAACCCTAAAACACTGCCCCCAGCAGGACCCCCTACACTACTCAAACACCACTACACTACCCTAAACCCTAAAACAACACCCCCAGCATGACCCCTACACTACCCAAACACCACTGCACAACCCTAAATCCTAAATCTACCCCATCACGACCCACTACACTACCCAAACACCACTGCACTACCGTAACCACTAAATCTACCCTCAGCACGACCCCCTGCACTACCCAAACACCACTGCACTACCCTAAACCCTAAAACACTACCCCCAGCACAACCCCCTGCTCTACACCAACACCACTGCACTACCCTAAACCCTAAAACACAACCCAGCATGATCCCTACAGTACCCAAACACCAGTGCACTACCGTAAACCCTAAAACACTGCCCCCAGCAGGACCCCCTACACTACCCAAACACCACTACACTACCCTAAACCCTAAAACACTAGCCCCAGCACGACCCCCAACACTACACAAACATCACTGCACTGCACTGCCCTAAACCCTACAACACTACCCCAGCATGACCCCCTACGCTGCCCGAACACCACTGCACTGCCCTAAACCGTGAAACACCACCCCCACACAACCCCCTACACTGCACGAATTCCACTGCACTGCCCTAAACACTAAAACACCACCCCCGGCACGACCCCCTACACAACCCAAACACTACTGCACTACCCTAAACCCTAAATCACTACCCCAGCATGATCCTCTACACTACCCCCAAACCCTGCTGCACGACCGTAAACCCTAAAACACTCCACAGCATGACTCACTACACTACCCAAACATCACTGCACTACCCTAAACCCTAAATCTACCCCCAGCACGACCCCCTACACTACCCAAACACCACTGCACTACCCTAAACCCTAAATCAACCCCATCACGACCCACTACACTACCCAAACACCACTGCACTACCCTAAGCCCTAAATCTACCCCCAGCACGACCCCCTACACTACCCAAATACCACTGCACTACCCTAAACCCTAAATCTACCCCATCACGACCCACTACACTACCCAAACACCACTGCACTACCCTAAACCCTAAAACACAACCCCGCATGACCCTACAGTACCCAAACACCAGTGCACTACCGTAAACCCTAAAACACTGCCCCCAGCAGGACCCCCTACACTACCCAAACACCACTACACTACCCTAAACCCTAAAACAACACCCCCAGCATGACCCCTACACTACCCAAACACCACTGCACAACCCTAAATCCTAAATCTACCCCATCACGACCCACTACACTACCCAAACACCACTGCACTACCGTAACCACTAAATCTACCCTCAGCACGACCCCCTGCACTACCCAAACACCACTGCACTACCCTAAACCCTAAAACACTACCCCCAGCACAACCCCCTGCACTACACCAACACCACTGCACTACCCTAAACCCTAAAACACAACCCCACATGATCCCTACAGTACCCAAACACCAGTGCACTACCGTAAACCCTAAAACACTGCCCCCAGCAGGACCCCCTACACTACCCAAACACCACTACACTACCCTAAACCCTAAAACACTAGCCCCAGAACGACCCCCAACACAACACAAACATCACTGCACTGCCCTAAACCCTACAACACTACCCCAGCATGACCCCCTACGCTGCCCGAACACGACTGCACTGCCCTAAACCGTGAAACACCACCCCCACACAACCCCCTACACTGCACGAATTCCACTGCACTGCCCTAAACACTAAAACACCACCCCCGGCACGACCCCCTACGCTACCCAAACACAACTGCACTACCCTAAACCCTAAATCTACCCCATCACGACCCGCTACACTACCCAAACACCGCTGCACTACCCTAAACCCTAAATCTACCCCCAGCACGACCCCCTACACTACCCAAACACCACTGCACTACCCTAAACCCTAAATCAACCCCATCACGACCCACTACACTACCCAAACACCACTGCACTACCCTAAGCCCTAAATCTACCCCCAGCACGACCCCCTACACTACCCAAATACCACTGCACTACCCTAAACCCTAAATCTACCCCATCACGACCCACTACACTACCCAAACACAACTGCACTACCGTAACCACTAAATCTACCCTCAGCACGACCCCCTGCACTACCCAAACACCACTGCACTACCCTAAACCCTAAAACACAACCCCGCATGACCCCTACAGTACCCAAACACCAGTGCACTACCGTAAACCCTAAAACACTGCCCCCAGCAGGACCCCCTACACTACCCAAACACCACTACACTACCCTAAACCCTAAAACAACACCCCCAGCATGACCCCTACACTACCCAAACACCACTGCACAACCCTAAATCCTAAATCTACCCCATCACGACCCACTACACTACCCAAACACAACTGCACTACTGTAACCACTAAATCTACCCTCAGCACGACCCCCTGCACTACCCAAACACCACTGCACTACCCTAAACCCTAAAACACTACCCCCAGCACAACCCCCTGCACTACACCAACACCACTGCACTACCCTAAACCCTAAAACACAACCCCGCATGATCCCTACAGTACCCAAACACCAGTGCACTACCGTAAACCCTAAAACACTGCCCCCAGCAGGACCCCCTACACTACCCAAACACCACTACACTACCCTAAACCCTAAAACACTAGCCCCAGCACGACCCCCAACACTACACAAACATCACTGCACTGCCCTAAACCTTACAACACTACCCCAGCATGACCCCCTACGCTGCCCAAACACCACTGCACTGCCCTAAACCGTGAAACACCACCCCCACACAACCCCCTACACTGCACGAATTCCACTGCACTGCCCTAAACACTAAAATACCACCCCCGGCATGACCCCCTACACTACCCAAACACAACTGCACTACCCTAAACCCTAAATCTACCCCATCACGACCCGCTACACTACCCAAACACCGCTGCACTACCCTAAACAATAAATCTACCCCCAGCATGACCCCCTACACTACCCAAACACCACTGCACTACCCTAAACCCTAAATCTACCCCATCACGACCCCTACACTACCCAAACACCACTGCACTACCCTAAACCCTAAATCACTACCCCAGCACGATCCCCTACACTACCCATACCCTGCTGCACTACCCTAAACCCTAAAACACTCCCCCAGCACGACTCCCTACACGACCCAAACACCACTGCACTACCCTAAACCCTAAATCTACCCCCAGCACGACCCCCTACACTACCCAAACACCACTGCAATACCCGAAACCCTAAAACACCACACCCAGCATGATCCCCTACACTACCCAAACACCATTGCACTACTCTAAACCCTAAAACACTACCCCAGCAGTACCCCCTACACTACCAATACACCACTGCACTCCCCTAAACCCTAAACCACTACACAAGCATGATTTCCTACACTACCCAAACCCAGCTGCACTACCCTAAACCCTAAAACACTCCCCCATCATGACTCCCTACACTACCCAAACACCACTGCACTACCCTAAACCAAACATCTACCCCCAGCACGACACCCTACACTACCCAAACACCACTGCACTACCCTAAACTCTAAATCTACCCCAGCACGACCCCCTACACTACCCAAACACCACTGCACTACCCTAAACCCTAAATCAATACCCCAGCATGATCCCCTACACTAACCAAACCCTGCTGCACTACCCTAAACCCTAAAACACTCCCCCAGCACGACTCCCTACACTACCCAAACACCTCTGCACTACCCTAAACCCTAAATCTACCCCCAGCACGACCCCCTACACTACCCAAACACCACTGCACAACCCTAAACCCTAAATCTACCCCATCACGACCCGCTACACTACCCAAACACCACTGCACTAAAGTAACCCCTAAATCTACCATCAGCACGACCCCCTGCACTACCCAAACACCACTGCACTACCCTAAACCGTAAAACACTACCCCCAGCACGACTTTCAACACTACACCAACACCACTGCACTACCCTAAACCCTAAAACATAACCCCCGCATGACCCCCTACAGTACCCAAACACCAGTGCACTACCGTAAACCCTAAAACATTGCCCCCAGCAGGACCCCCTACACTACCCAAACACCACTACACTACCCTAAACCCTAAAACACTACCCCCAGCATGACCCTCAACACTACACAAACACCACTGCACTGCCCTAAACCCTAAATCAACCCCCAGCACGACCCCCTACACTACCCAAATACCACTGCACTACCCTAAACCCTAAATCTACCCCATCACGACCCACTACACTACCCAAACACCACTGCACTACCGTAACCACTAAATCTACCCTCAGCACGACCCCCTGCACTACCCAAACACCACTGCACTACCCTAAACCCTATAACACAACCCCGCATGACCCCTACAGTACCCAAACACCAGTGCACTACCGTAAACCCTAAAACACTGCCCCCAGCAGGACCCCCTACACTACTCAAACACCACTACACTACCCTAAACCCTAAAACAACACCCCCAGCATGACCCCTACACTACCCAAACACCACTGCACAACCCTAAATCCTAAATCTACCCCATCACGACCCACTACACTACCCAAACACCACTGCACTACCGTAACCACTAAATCTACCCTCAGCACAACCCCCTGCACTACCCAAACACCACTGCACTACCCTAAACCCTAAAACACTACCCCCAGCACAACCCCCTGCTCTACACCAACACCACTGCACTACCCTAAACCCTAAAACACAACCCCGCATGATCCCTACAGTACCCAAACACCAGTGCACTACCGTAAACCCTAAAACACTGCCCCCAGCAGGACCCCCTACACTACCCAAACACCACTACACTACCCTAAACCCTAAAACACTAGCCCCAGCACGACCCCCAACACTACACAAACATCACTGCACTGCACTGCCCTAAACCCTACAACACTACCCCAGCATGACCCCCTACGCTGCCCGAACACCACTGCACTGCCCTAAACCGTGAAACACCACCCCCACACAACCCCCTACACTGCACGAATTCCACTGCACTGCCCTAAACACTAAAACACCACCCCCGGCACGACCCCCTACACAACCCAAACACTACTGCACTACCCTAAACCCTAAATCACTACCCCAGCATGATCCTCTACACTACCCCCAAACCCTGCTGCACGACCGTAAACCCTAAAACACTCCACAGCATGACTCACTACACTACCCAAACATCACTGCACTACCCTAAACCCTAAATCTACCCCCAGCACGACCCCCTACACTACCCAAACACCACTGCACTACCCTAAACCCTAAATCAACCCCATCACGACCCACTACACTACCCAAACACCACTGCACTACCCTAAGCCCTAAATCTACCCCCAGCACGACCCCCTACACTACCCAAATACCACTGCACTACCCTAAACCCTAAATCTACCCCATCACGACCCACTACACTACCCAAACACCACTGCACTACCCTAAACCCTAAAACACAACCCCGCATGACCCTACAGTACCCAAACACCAGTGCACTACCGTAAACCCTAAAACACTGCCCCCAGCAGGACCCCCTACACTACCCAAACACCACTACACTACCCTAAACCCTAAAACAACACCCCCAGCATGACCCCTACACTACCCAAACACCACTGCACAACCCTAAATCCTAAATCTACCCCATCACGACCCACTACACTACCCAAACACCACTGCACTACCGTAACCACTAAATCTACCCTCAGCACGACCCCCTGCACTACCCAAACACCACTGCACTACCCTAAACCCTAAAACACTACCCCCAGCACAACCCCCTGCACTACACCAACACCACTGCACTACCCTAAACCCTAAAACACAACCCCACATGATCCCTACAGTACCCAAACACCAGTGCACTACCGTAAACCCTAAAACACTGCCCCCAGCAGGACCCCCTACACTACCCAAACACCACTACACTACCCTAAACCCTAAAACACTAGCCCCAGAACGACCCCCAACACAACACAAACATCACTGCACTGCCCTAAACCCTACAACACTACCCCAGCATGACCCCCTACGCTGCCCGAACACGACTGCACTGCCCTAAACCGTGAAACACCACCCCCACACAACCCCCTACACTGCACGAATTCCACTGCACTGCCCTAAACACTAAAACACCACCCCCGGCACGACCCCCTACGCTACCCAAACACAACTGCACTACCCTAAACCCTAAATCTACCCCATCACGACCCGCTACACTACCCAAACACCGCTGCACTACCCTAAACCCTAAATCTACCCCCAGCACGACCCCCTACACTACCCAAACACCACTGCACTACCCTAAACCCTAAATCAACCCCATCACGACCCACTACACTACCCAAACACCACTGCACTACCCTAAGCCCTAAATCTACCCCCAGCACGACCCCCTACACTACCCAAATACCACTGCACTACCCTAAACCCTAAATCTACCCCATCACGACCCACTACACTACCCAAACACAACTGCACTACCGTAACCACTAAATCTACCCTCAGCACGACCCCCTGCACTACCCAAACACCACTGCACTACCCTAAACCCTAAAACACAACCCCGCATGACCCCTACAGTACCCAAACACCAGTGCACTACCGTAAACCCTAAAACACTGCCCCCAGCAGGACCCCCTACACTACCCAAACACCACTACACTACCCTAAACCCTAAAACAACACCCCCAGCATGACCCCTACACTACCCAAACACCACTGCACAACCCTAAATCCTAAATCTACCCCATCACGACCCACTACACTACCCAAACACGACTGCACTACTGTAACCACTAAATCTACCCTCAGCACGACCCCCTGCACTACCCAAACACCACTGCACTACCCTAAACCCTAAAACACTACCCCCAGCACAACCCCCTGCACTACACCAACACCACTGCACTACCCTAAACCCTAAAACACAACCCCGCATGATCCCTACAGTACCCAAACACCAGTGCACTACCGTAAACCCTAAAACACTGCCCCCAGCAGGACCCCCTACACTACCCAAACACCACTACACTACCCTAAACCCTAAAACACTAGCCCCAGCACGACCCCCAACACTACACAAACATCACTGCACTGCCCTAAACCTTACAACACTACCCCAGCATGACCCCCTACGCTGCCCAAACACCACTGCACTGCCCTAAACCGTGAAACACCACCCCCACACAACCCCCTACACTACACAAACACCACTGCACTAGCCTAATCCATAAAACATCACACCCATCACGACCCCCTACACTACCCAAACACCACTGCACTACCCTAAACCCTAAAACACTACCCCCGCATGACCCCCTACACTACCCAAAGACCACTGCACTACCCTAAACCCTAAAACACGACCCCCTACACTACACAAACACTGCTGCAGTACCCTAAACCCTAAAACACTACCCCCAGCACGACCCCTTCACTATACAAATACCACTGCACTACCATAAACCGTAAAACACTACCACCTACACTTCACAAACACCACTGCACTACCCTAAAACACTACCCCCAGCATGACCCCTTTCACTACCCAAATACCACTGCACCCCCCTAAACCCTAAAACAATACCCCAAGCAGAACCCCCTACACTACCCAAACACCACCGCACTACCCTAAACCCTAAAACACAGCCCCAGCAGTAACCCCTATACTACACAAACACCATTGCGCTACCCTGAACCCTAAAAACTACCCCCAGCAGCACCCCCTACACTAACCATACACCATTGCACTCCCCTTAACCCTAAACCACTACACCCAGCATGACCCCCTACACTACCCAAACACCACTGTACTACCTTGAACCCTAAATCTACTCCATCACGACCCCTACACTACCCAAACATCACTGCACTACCCTAAACCCTAAATCTACCCCCAGCACGACCCCCTACACTACCCAAACACCACTGTACTACCCTAAACCCTAAATCAACCCCATCACGACCCACTACACTACCCAAACACCACTGCACTACCCTAAGCCCTAAATCTACCCCTAGCACGACCCCCTACACTACCCAAATACCACTGCACTACCCTAAACACTAAATCTACCCCATCACGACCCACTACACTACCCAAACACCACTGCACAACCCTAAACCCTAAAACACAACCCCGCATGACCCTACAGTACCCAAACACCAGTGCACTACCGTAAACCCTAAAACACTGCCCCCAGCAGGACCCCCTACACTACCCAAACACCACTACACTACCCTAAACCCTAAAACAACACCCCCAGCATGACCCCTACACTACCCAAACACCACTGCACAACCCTAAATCCTAAATCTACCCCATCACGACCCACTACACTACCCAAACACCACTGCACTACCGTAACCACTAAATCTACCCTCAGCACGACCCCCTGCACTACCCAAACACCACTGCACTACCCTAAACCCTAAAACACTACCCCCAGCACAACCCCCTGCACTACACCAACACCACTGCACTACCCTAAACCCTAAAACACAACCCCACATGATCCCTACAGTACCCAAACACCAGTGCACTACCGTAAACCCTAAAACACTGCCCCCAGCAGGACCCCCTACACTACCCAAACACCACTACACTACCCTAAACCCTAAAACACTAGCCCCAGCACGACCCCCAACACTACACAAACATCACTGCACTGCCCTAAACCCTACAACACTACCCCAGCATGACCCCCTACGCTGCCCGAACACCACTGCACTGCCCTAAACCGTGAAACACCACCCCCACACAACCCCCTACACTGCACGAATTCCACTGCACTGCCCTAAACACTAAAACACCACCCCCGGCACGACCCCCTACACTACCCAAACACAACTGCACTACCCTAAACCCTAAATCTACCCCATCACGACCCGCTACACTACCCAAACACCGCTGCATTACCCTAAACCCTAAATCTACCCCCAGCACGACCCTCTACACTACCCAAACACCACTGCACTACCCTAAACCCTAAATCAACCCCCAGCACGACCCCCTACACTACCCAAATACCACTGCACTACCCTAAACCCTAAATCTACCCCATCACGACCCACTACACTACCCAAACACCACTGCACTACCGTAACCACTAAATCTACCCTCAGCACGACCCCCTGCACTACCCAAACACCACTGCACTACCCTAAACCCTATAACACAACCCCGCATGACCCCTACAGTACCCAAACACCAGTGCACTACCGTAAACCCTAAAACACTGCCCCCAGCAGGACCCCCTACACTACTCAAACACCACTACACTACCCTAAACCCTAAAACAACACCCCCAGCATGACCCCTACACTACCCAAACACCACTGCACAACCCTAAATCCTAAATCTACCCCATCACGACCCACTACACTACCCAAACACCACTGCACTACCGTAACCACTAAATCTACCCTCAGCACGACCCCCTGCACTACCCAAACACCACTGCACTACCCTAAACCCTAAAACACTACCCCCAGCACAACCCCCTGCTCTACACCAACACCACTGCACTACCCTAAACCCTAAAACACAACCCCGCATGATCCCTACAGTACCCAAACACCAGTGCACTACCGTAAACCCTAAAACACTGCCCCCAGCAGGACCCCCTACACTACCCAAACACCACTACACTACCCTAAACCCTAAAACACTAGCCCCAGCACGACCCCCAACACTACACAAACATCACTGCACTGCACTGCCCTAAACCCTACAACACTACCCCAGCATGACCCCCTACGCTGCCCGAACACCACTGCACTGCCCTAAACCGTGAAACACCACCCCCACACAACCCCCTACACTGCACGAATTCCACTGCACTGCCCTAAACACTAAAACACCACCCCCGGCACGACCCCCTACACAACCCAAACACTACTGCACTACCCTAAACCCTAAATCACTACCCCAGCATGATCCTCTACACTACCCCCAAACCCTGCTGCACGACCGTAAACCCTAAAACACTCCACAGCATGACTCACTACACTACCCAAACATCACTGCACTACCCTAAACCCTAAATCTACCCCCAGCACGACCCCCTACACTACCCAAACACCACTGCACTACCCTAAACCCTAAATCAACCCCATCACGACCCACTACACTACCCAAACACCACTGCACTACCCTAAGCCCTAAATCTACCCCCAGCACGACCCCCTACACTACCCAAATACCACTGCACTACCCTAAACCCTAAATCTACCCCATCACGACCCACTACACTACCCAAACACCACTGCACTACCCTAAACCCTAAAACACAACCCCGCATGACCCTACAGTACCCAAACACCAGTGCACTACCGTAAACCCTAAAACACTGCCCCCAGCAGGACCCCCTACACTACCCAAACACCACTACACTACCCTAAACCCTAAAACAACACCCCCAGCATGACCCCTACACTACCCAAACACCACTGCACAACCCTAAATCCTAAATCTACCCCATCACGACCCACTACACTACCCAAACACCACTGCACTACCGTAACCACTAAATCTACCCTCAGCACGACCCCCTGCACTACCCAAACACCACTGCACTACCCTAAACCCTAAAACACTACCCCCAGCACAACCCCCTGCACTACACCAACACCACTGCACTACCCTAAACCCTAAAACACAACCCCACATGATCCCTACAGTACCCAAACACCAGTGCACTACCGTAAACCCTAAAACACTGCCCCCAGCAGGACCCCCTACACTACCCAAACACCACTACACTACCCTAAACCCTAAAACACTAGCCCCAGAACGACCCCCAACACAACACAAACATCACTGCACTGCCCTAAACCCTACAACACTACCCCAGCATGACCCCCTACGCTGCCCGAACACGACTGCACTGCCCTAAACCGTGAAACACCACCCCCACACAACCCCCTACACTGCACGAATTCCACTGCACTGCCCTAAACACTAAAACACCACCCCCGGCACGACCCCCTACGCTACCCAAACACAACTGCACTACCCTAAACCCTAAATCTACCCCATCACGACCCGCTACACTACCCAAACACCGCTGCACTACCCTAAACCCTAAATCTACCCCCAGCACGACCCCCTACACTACCCAAACACCACTGCACTACCCTAAACCCTAAATCAACCCCATCACGACCCACTACACTACCCAAACACCACTGCACTACCCTAAGCCCTAAATCTACCCCCAGCACGACCCCCTACACTACCCAAATACCACTGCACTACCCTAAACCCTAAATCTACCCCATCACGACCCACTACACTACCCAAACACAACTGCACTACCGTAACCACTAAATCTACCCTCAGCACGACCCCCTGCACTACCCAAACACCACTGCACTACCCTAAACCCTAAAACACAACCCCGCATGACCCCTACAGTACCCAAACACCAGTGCACTACCGTAAACCCTAAAACACTGCCCCCAGCAGGACCCCCTACACTACCCAAACACCACTACACTACCCTAAACCCTAAAACAACACCCCCAGCATGACCCCTACACTACCCAAACACCACTGCACAACCCTAAATCCTAAATCTACCCCATCACGACCCACTACACTACCCAAACACAACTGCACTACTGTAACCACTAAATCTACCCTCAGCACGACCCCCTGCACTACCCAAACACCACTGCACTACCCTAAACCCTAAAACACTACCCCCAGCACAACCCCCTGCACTACACCAACACCACTGCACTACCCTAAACCCTAAAACACAACCCCGCATGATCCCTACAGTACCCAAACACCAGTGCACTACCGTAAACCCTAAAACACTGCCCCCAGCAGGACCCCCTACACTACCCAAACACCACTACACTACCCTAAACCCTAAAACACTAGCCCCAGCACGACCCCCAACACTACACAAACATCACTGCACTGCCCTAAACCTTACAACACTACCCCAGCATGACCCCCTACGCTGCCCAAACACCACTGCACTGCCCTAAACCGTGAAACACCACCCCCACACAACCCCCTACACTGCACGAATTCCACTGCACTGCCCTAAACACTAAAATACCACCCCCGGCATGACCCCCTACACTACCCAAACACAACTGCACTACCCTAAACCCTAAATCTACCCCATCACGACCCGCTACACTACCCAAACACCGCTGCACTACCCTAAACAATAAATCTACCCCCAGCATGACCCCCTACACTACCCAAACACCACTGCACTACCCTAAACCCTAAATCTACCCCATCACGACCCCTACACTACCCAAACACCACTGCACTACCCTAAACCCTAAATCACTACCCCAGCACGATCCCCTACACTACCCATACCCTGCTGCACTACCCTAAACCCTAAAACACTCCCCCAGCACGACTCCCTACACGACCCAAACACCACTGCACTACCCTAAACCCTAAATCTACCCCCAGCACGACCCCCTACACTACCCAAACACCACTGCAATACCCGAAACCCTAAAACACCACACCCAGCATGATCCCCTACACTACCCAAACACCATTGCACTACTCTAAACCCTAAAACACTACCCCAGCAGTACCCCCTACACTACCAATACACCACTGCACTCCCCTAAACCCTAAACCACTACACAAGCATGATTTCCTACACTACCCAAACCCAGCTGCACTACCCTAAACCCTAAAACACTCCCCCATCATGACTCCCTACACTACCCAAACACCACTGCACTACCCTAAACCAAACATCTACCCCCAGCACGACACCCTACACTACCCAAACACCACTGCACTACCCTAAACTCTAAATCTACCCCAGCACGACCCCCTACACTACCCAAACACCACTGCACTACCCTAAACCCTAAATCAATACCCCAGCATGATCCCCTACACTAACCAAACCCTGCTGCACTACCCTAAACCCTAAAACACTCCCCCAGCACGACTCCCTACACTACCCAAACACCTCTGTACTACCCTAAACCCTAAATCTACCCCCAGCACGACCCCCTACACTACCCAAACACCACTGCACAACCCTAAACCCTAAATCTACCCCATCACGACCCGCTACACTACCCAAACACCACTGCACTAAAGTAACCCCTAAATCTACCATCAGCACGACCCCCTGCACTACCCAAACACCACTGCACTACCCTAAACCGTAAAACACTACCCCCAGCACGACTTTCAACACTACACCAACACCACTGCACTACCCTAAACCCTAAAACATAACCCCCGCATGACCCCCTACAGTACCCAAACACCAGTGCACTACCGTAAACCCTAAAACATTGCCCCCAGCAGGACCCCCTACACTACCCAAACACCACTACACTACCCTAAACCCTAAAACACTACCCCCAGCATGACCCTCAACACTACACAAACACCACTGCACTGCCCTAAACCCTAAATCAACCCCCAGCACGACCCCCTACACTACCCAAATACCACTGCACTACCCTAAACCCTAAATCTACCCCATCACGACCCACTACACTACCCAAACACCACTGCACTACCGTAACCACTAAATCTACCCTCAGCACGACCCCCTGCACTACCCAAACACCACTGCACTACCCTAAACCCTATAACACAACCCCGCATGACCCCTACAGTACCCAAACACCAGTGCACTACCGTAAACCCTAAAACACTGCCCCCAGCAGGACCCCCTACACTACTCAAACACCACTACACTACCCTAAACCCTAAAACAACACCCCCAGCATGACCCCTACACTACCCAAACACCACTGCACAACCCTAAATCCTAAATCTACCCCATCACGACCCACTACACTACCCAAACACCACTGCACTACCGTAACCACTAAATCTACCCTCAGCACGACCCCCTGCACTACCCAAACACCACTGCACTACCCTAAACCCTAAAACACTACCCCCAGCACAACCCCCTGCTCTACACCAACACCACTGCACTACCCTAAACCCTAAAACACAACCCCGCATGATCCCTACAGTACCCAAACACCAGTGCACTACCGTAAACCCTAAAACACTGCCCCCAGCAGGACCCCCTACACTACCCAAACACCACTACACTACCCTAAACCCTAAAACACTAGCCCCAGCACGACCCCCAACACTACACAAACATCACTGCACTGCACTGCCCTAAACCCTACAACACTACCCCAGCATGACCCCCTACGCTGCCCGAACACCACTGCACTGCCCTAAACCGTGAAACACCACCCCCACACAACCCCCTACACTGCACGAATTCCACTGCACTGCCCTAAACACTAAAACACCACCCCCGGCACGACCCCCTACACAACCCAAACACTACTGCACTACCCTAAACCCTAAATCACTACCCCAGCATGATCCTCTACACTACCCCCAAACCCTGCTGCACGACCGTAAACCCTAAAACACTCCACAGCATGACTCACTACACTACCCAAACATCACTGCACTACCCTAAACCCTAAATCTACCCCCAGCACGACCCCCTACACTACCCAAACACCACTGCACTACCCTAAACCCTAAATCAACCCCATCACGACCCACTACACTACCCAAACACCACTGCACTACCCTAAGCCCTAAATCTACCCCCAGCACGACCCCCTACACTACCCAAATACCACTGCACTACCCTAAACCCTAAATCTACCCCATCACGACCCACTACACTACCCAAACACCACTGCACTACCCTAAACCCTAAAACACAACCCCGCATGACCCTACAGTACCCAAACACCAGTGCACTACCGTAAACCCTAAAACACTGCCCCCAGCAGGACCCCCTACACTACCCAAACACCACTACACTACCCTAAACCCTAAAACAACACCCCCAGCATGACCCCTACACTACCCAAACACCACTGCACAACCCTAAATCCTAAATCTACCCCATCACGACCCACTACACTACCCAAACACCACTGCACTACCGTAACCACTAAATCTACCCTCAGCACGACCCCCTGCACTACCCAAACACCACTGCACTACCCTAAACCCTAAAACACTACCCCCAGCACAACCCCCTGCACTACACCAACACCACTGCACTACCCTAAACCCTAAAACACAACCCCACATGATCCCTACAGTACCCAAACACCAGTGCACTACCGTAAACCCTAAAACACTGCCCCCAGCAGGACCCCCTACACTACCCAAACACCACTACACTACCCTAAACCCTAAAACACTAGCCCCAGAACGACCCCCAACACAACACAAACATCACTGCACTGCCCTAAACCCTACAACACTACCCCAGCATGACCCCCTACGCTGCCCGAACACGACTGCACTGCCCTAAACCGTGAAACACCACCCCCACACAACCCCCTACACTGCACGAATTCCACTGCACTGCCCTAAACACTAAAACACCACCCCCGGCACGACCCCCTACGCTACCCAAACACAACTGCACTACCCTAAACCCTAAATCTACCCCATCACGACCCGCTACACTACCCAAACACCGCTGCACTACCCTAAACCCTAAATCTACCCCCAGCACGACCCCCTACACTACCCAAACACCACTGCACTACCCTAAACCCTAAATCAACCCCATCACGACCCACTACACTACCCAAACACCACTGCACTACCCTAAGCCCTAAATCTACCCCCAGCACGACCCCCTACACTACCCAAATACCACTGCACTACCCTAAACCCTAAATCTACCCCATCACGACCCACTACACTACCCAAACACAACTGCACTACCGTAACCACTAAATCTACCCTCAGCACGACCCCCTGCACTACCCAAACACCACTGCACTACCCTAAACCCTAAAACACAACCCCGCATGACCCCTACAGTACCCAAACACCAGTGCACTACCGTAAACCCTAAAACACTGCCCCCAGCAGGACCCCCTACACTACCCAAACACCACTACACTACCCTAAACCCTAAAACAACACCCCCAGCATGACCCCTACACTACCCAAACACCACTGCACAACCCTAAATCCTAAATCTACCCCATCACGACCCACTACACTACCCAAACACGACTGCACTACTGTAACCACTAAATCTACCCTCAGCACGACCCCCTGCACTACCCAAACACCACTGCACTACCCTAAACCCTAAAACACTACCCCCAGCACAACCCCCTGCACTACACCAACACCACTGCACTACCCTAAACCCTAAAACACAACCCCGCATGATCCCTACAGTACCCAAACACCAGTGCACTACCGTAAACCCTAAAACACTGCCCCCAGCAGGACCCCCTACACTACCCAAACACCACTACACTACCCTAAACCCTAAAACACTAGCCCCAGCACGACCCCCAACACTACACAAACATCACTGCACTGCCCTAAACCTTACAACACTACCCCAGCATGACCCCCTACGCTGCCCAAACACCACTGCACTGCCCTAAACCGTGAAACACCACCCCCACACAACCCCCTACACTGCACGAATTCCACTGCACTGCCCTAAACACTAAAATACCACCCCCGGCATGACCCCCTACACTACCCAAACACAACTGCACTACCCTAAACCCTAAATCTACCCCATCACGACCCGCTACACTACCCAAACACCGCTGCACTACCCTAAACAATAAATCTACCCCCAGCATGACCCCCTACACTACCCAAACACCACTGCACTACCCTAAACCCTAAATCTACCCCATCACGACCCCTACACTACCCAAACACCACTGCACTACCCTAAACCCTAAATCACTACCCCAGCACGATCCCCTACACTACCCATACCCTGCTGCACTACCCTAAACCCTAAAACACTCCCCCAGCACGACTCCCTACACGACCCAAACACCACTGCACTACCCTAAACCCTAAATCTACCCCCAGCACGACCCCCTACACTACCCAAACACCACTGCAATACCCGAAACCCTAAAACACCACACCCAGCATGATCCCCTACACTACCCAAACACCATTGCACTACTCTAAACCCTAAAACACTACCCCAGCAGTACCCCCTACACTACCAATACACCACTGCACTCCCCTAAACCCTAAACCACTACACAAGCATGATTTCCTACACTACCCAAACCCAGCTGCACTACCCTAAACCCTAAAACACTCCCCCATCATGACTCCCTACACTACCCAAACACCACTGCACTACCCTAAACCAAACATCTACCCCCAGCACGACACCCTACACTACCCAAACACCACTGCACTACCCTAAACTCTAAATCTACCCCAGCACGACCCCCTACACTACCCAAACACCACTGCACTACCCTAAACCCTAAATCAATACCCCAGCATGATCCCCTACACTAACCAAACCCTGCTGCACTACCCTAAACCCTAAAACACTCCCCCAGCACGACTCCCTACACTACCCAAACACCTCTGCACTACCCTAAACCCTAAATCTACCCCCAGCACGACCCCCTACACTACCCAAACACCACTGCACAACCCTAAACCCTAAATCTACCCCATCACGACCCCTACACTACCCAAACACCACTGCACTACCCTAAACCCTAAATCACTACCCCAGCACGATCCCCTACACTACCCATACCCTGCTGCACTACCCTAAACCCTAAAACACTCCCCCAGCACGACTCCCTACACGACCCAAACACCACTGCACTACCCTAAACCCTAAATCTACCCCCAGCACGACCCCCTACACTACCCAAACACCACTGCAATACCCGAAACCCTAAAACACCACACCCAGCATGATCCCCTACACTACCCAAACACCATTGCACTACTCTAAACCCTAAAACACTACCCCAGCAGTACCCCCTACACTACCAATACACCACTGCACTCCCCTAAACCCTAAACCACTACACAAGCATGATTTCCTACACTACCCAAACCCAGCTGCACTACCCTAAACCCTAAAACACTCCCCCATCATGACTCCCTACACTACCCAAACACCACTGCACTACCCTAAACCAAACATCTACCCCCAGCACGACACCCTACACTACCCAAACACCACTGCACTACCCTAAACTCTAAATCTACCCCAGCACGACCCCCTACACTACCCAAACACCACTGCACTACCCTAAACCCTAAATCAATACCCCAGCATGATCCCCTACACTAACCAAACCCTGCTGCACTACCCTAAACCCTAAAACACTCCCCCAGCACGACTCCCTACACTACCCAAACACCTCTGCACTACCCTAAACCCTAAATCTACCCCCAGCACGACCCCCTACACTACCCAAACACCACTGCACAACCCTAAACCCTAAATCTACCCCATCACGACCCGCTACACTACCCAAACACCACTGCACTAAAGTAACCCCTAAATCTACCATCAGCACGACCCCCTGCACTACCCAAACACCACTGCACTACCCTAAACCGTAAAACACTACCCCCAGCACGACTTTCAACACTACACCAACACCACTGCACTACCCTAAACCCTAAAACATAACCCCCGCATGACCCCCTACAGTACCCAAACACCAGTGCACTACCGTAAACCCTAAAACATTGCCCCCAGCAGGACCCCCTACACTACCCAAACACCACTACACTACCCTAAACCCTAAAACACTACCCCCAGCATGACCCTCAACACTACACAAACACCACTGCACTGCCCTAAACCCTAAAACACCACCCCCAGCACGACCCCCTACACTACACAAACATCACTGCCCTAAACCCTACAACACTACCCCAGCATGACCCCCTACATTGCCCGAACACCACTGAACTGCCATAAACCGTGAAACACCACCCCCACACGACCTCCTACACTGCACGAATACCACTGCACTGCCCTAAACACTAAAACACCACCCCCGGCACGACCCCCTACACTACACAAACACCACTGCACTAGCCTAATCCATAAAACATCACACCCATCACGACCCCCTACACTACCCAAACACAACTGCACTACCCTAAACCCTAAAACACTACCCCCGCATGACCCCCTACACTACCCAAAGACCACTGCACTACCCTAAACCCTAAAACACGACCCCCTACACTACACAAACACTGCTGCAGTACCCTAAACCCTAAAACACTACCCCCAGCATGACCCCTTCACTATACAAATACCACTGCACTACCATAAACCGTAAAACACTACCACCTACACTTCACAAACACCACTGCACTACCCTAAACCATAAAACACTACCCCCAGCATGACCCCTTTCACTACCCAAATACCACTGCACCCCCCTAAACCCTAAAACAATACCCCAAGCAGAACCCCCTACACTACCCAAACACCACCGCACTACCCTAAACCCTAAAACACTGCCCCAGCAGTAACCCCTATACTACACAAACACCATTGCGCTACCCTGAACCCTAAAACACTACCCCCAGCAGCACCCCCTACACTAACCATACACCATTGCACTCCCCTTAACCCTAAACCACTACACCCAGCATGACCCCCTACACTACCCAAACACCACTGCACTCCCCTAAACCACTACACGAGCATGATTTCCTACACTACCCAAACCCAGCTGCACTACCCTAAACCCTAAAACACTCCCCCATCATGACTCCCTACACTACCCAAACACCACTGCACTACCCTAAACCAAACATCTACCCCAGCACGACACCCTACACTACCCAAACACCACTGCACTACCCTAAACCCTAAATCTACCCCATCACGACCCCCTACACTACCCAAACACCACTGCACTCCCCTAATCCCTAAATCAATACCCCAGCACGATCCCCTACACTACCCAAACCCTGCTGCAGTACCCTAAACCCTAAAACACTCCCCCAGCATGACTCCCTACACTACCCAAACACCTCTGCACTACCCTAAACCCTAAATCTACCCCCAGCATGACCCCCTACACTACCCAAACACCACTGCACAACCCTAAACCCTAAATCTACCCCATCACGACCCGCTACACTACTCAAACACCACTGCACTAAAGTAACCCCTAAATCTACCCTCAGCACGACCCCCTGCACTACCCAAACACCACTGCACTACCCTAAACCGTAAAACACTACCCCCAGCACGACCCCCTACACTACACCAACACCACTGCACTACCCTAAACCCTAAAACATAACCCCCAGCATGACCCCCTACAGTACCCAAACACCAGTGCACTACCGTAAACCCTAAAACACTGCCCCCAGCAGGACCCCCTACACTACCCAAACACCACTACACTACCCTAAACCCTAAAACACTACCCCCAGCATGACCCCCAACACTACACAAACACCACTGCACTGCCCTAAACCCTAAAACACCACCCCCAGCACGACCCCCTACACTACACAAACATCACTGCCCTAAACCCTACAACACTACCCCAGCATGACCCCCTACATTGCCCGAACACCACTGAACTGCCATAAACCGTGAAACACCACCCCCACACGACCTCCTACACTGCACGAATACCACTGCACTGCCCTAAACACTAAAACACCACCCCCGGCACGACCCCCTACACTACCCAAAGACCACTGCACTACCCTAAACCCTAAAACACGATCCCCTACACTACACAAACACTGCTGCAGTACCCTAAACCCTAAAACACTACCCCCAGCACGACCCCTTCACTATACAAATACCACTGCACTACCATAAACCGTAAAACACTACCACCTACACTTCACAAACACCACTGCACTACCCTAAACCATAAAACACTACCCCCAGCATGACCCCTTTCACTACCCAAATACCACTGCACCCCCTAAACCCTAAAACAATACCCCAAGCAGAACCCCCTACACTACCCAAACACCACCGCACTACCCTAAACCCTAAAACACTGCCCCAGCAGTAACCCCTATACTACACAAACACCATTGCGCTACCCTGAACCCTAAAACACTACCCCCAGCACGACCCCCTACACTACCCAAATACCACTGCACTACCCTAAACCCTAAATCTACCCCATCACGACCCACTACACTACCCAAACACCACTGCACTACCGTAACCACTAAATCTACCCTCAGCACGACCCCCTGCACTACCCAAACACCACTGCACTACCCTAAACCCTATAACACAACCCCGCATGACCCCTACAGTACCCAAACACCAGTGCACTACCGTAAACCCTAAAACACTGCCCCCAGCAGGACCCCCTACACTACTCAAACACCACTACACTACCCTAAACCCTAAAACAACACCCCCAGCATGACCCCTACACTACCCAAACACCACTGCACAACCCTAAATCCTAAATCTACCCCATCACGACCCACTACACTACCCAAACACCACTGCACTACCGTAACCACTAAATCTACCCTCAGCACGACCCCCTGCACTACCCAAACACCACTGCACTACCCTAAACCCTAAAACACTACCCCCAGCACAACCCCCTGCTCTACACCAACACCACTGCACTACCCTAAACCCTAAAACACAACCCCGCATGATCCCTACAGTACCCAAACACCAGTGCACTACCGTAAACCCTAAAACACTGCCCCCAGCAGGACCCCCTACACTACCCAAACACCACTACACTACCCTAAACCCTAAAACACTAGCCCCAGCACGACCCCCAACACTACACAAACATCACTGCACTGCCCTAAACCCTACAACACTACCCCAGCATGACCCCCTACGCTGCCCGAACACCACTGCACTGCCCTAAACCGTGAAACACCACCCCCACACAACCCCCTACACTGCACGAATTCCACTGCACTGCCCTAAACACTAAAACACCACCCCCGGCACGACCCCCTACACAACCCAAACACTACTGCACTACCCTAAACCCTAAATCACTACCCCAGCATGATCCTCTACACTACCCCCAAACCCTGCTGCACGACCGTAAACCCTAAAACACTCCACAGCATGACTCACTACACTACCCAAACATCACTGCACTACCCTAAACCCTAAATCTACCCCCAGCACGACCCCCTACACTACCCAAACACCACTGCACTACCCTAAACCCTAAATCAACCCCATCACGACCCACTACACTACCCAAACACCACTGCACTACCCTAAGCCCTAAATCTACCCCCAGCACGACCCCCTACACTACCCAAATACCACTGCACTACCCTAAACCCTAAATCTACCCCATCACGACCCACTACACTACCCAAACACCACTGCACTACCCTAAACCCTAAAACACAACCCCGCATGACCCTACAGTACCCAAACACCAGTGCACTACCGTAAACCCTAAAACACTGCCCCCAGCAGGACCCCCTACACTACCCAAACACCACTACACTACCCTAAACCCTAAAACAACACCCCCAGCATGACCCCTACACTACCCAAACACCACTGCACAACCCTAAATCCTAAATCTACCCCATCACGACCCACTACACTACCCAAACACCACTGCACTACCGTAACCACTAAATCTACCCTCAGCACGACCCCCTGCACTACCCAAACACCACTGCACTACCCTAAACCCTAAAACACTACCCCCAGCACAACCCCCTGCACTACACCAACACCACTGCACTACCCTAAACCCTAAAACACAACCCCACATGATCCCTACAGTACCCAAACACCAGTGCACTACCGTAAACCCTAAAACACTGCCCCCAGCAGGACCCCCTACACTACCCAAACACCACTACACTACCCTAAACCCTAAAACACTAGCCCCAGAACGACCCCAACACAACACAAACATCACTGCACTGCCCTAAACCCTACAACACTACCCCAGCATGACCCCCTACGCTGCCCGAACACGACTGCACTGCCCTAAACCGTGAAACACCACCCCCACACAACCCCCTACACTGCACGAATTCCACTGCACTGCCCTAAACACTAAAACACCACCCCCGGCACGACCCCCTACGCTACCCAAACACAACTGCACTACCCTAAACCCTAAATCTACCCCATCACGACCCGCTACACTACCCAAACACCGCTGCACTACCCTAAACCCTAAATCTACCCCCAGCACGACCCCCTACACTACCCAAACACCACTGCACTACCCTAAACCCTAAATCAACCCCATCACGACCCACTACACTACCCAAACACCACTGCACTACCCTAAGCCCTAAATCTACCCCCAGCACGACCCCCTACACTACCCAAATACCACTGCACTACCCTAAACCCTAAATCTACCCCATCACGACCCACTACACTACCCAAACACAACTGCACTACCGTAACCACTAAATCTACCCTCAGCACGACCCCCTGCACTACCCAAACACCACTGCACTACCCTAAACCCTAAAACACAACCCCGCATGACCCCTACAGTACCCAAACACCAGTGCACTACCGTAAACCCTAAAACACTGCCCCCAGCAGGACCCCCTACACTACCCAAACACCACTACACTACCCTAAACCCTAAAACAACACCCCCAGCATGACCCCTACACTACCCAAACACCACTGCACAACCCTAAATCCTAAATCTACCCCATCCCGACCCACTACACTACCCAAACACGACTGCACTACTGTAACCACTAAATCTACCCTCAGCACGACCCCCTGCACTACCCAAACACCACTGCACTACCCTAAACCCTAAAACACTACCCCCAGCACAACCCCCTGCACTACACCAACACCACTGCACTACCCTAAACCCTAAAACACAACCCCGCATGATCCCTACAGTACCCAAACACCAGTGCACTACCGTAAACCCTAAAACACTGCCCCCAGCAGGACCCCCTACACTACCCAAACACCACTACACTACCCTAAACCCTAAAACACTAGCCCCAGCACGACCCCCAACACTACACAAACATCACTGCACTGCCCTAAACCTTACAACACTACCCCAGCATGACCCCCTACGCTGCCCAAACACCACTGCACTGCCCTAAACCGTGAAACACCACCCCCACACAACCCCCTACACTGCACGAATTCCACTGCACTGCCCTAAACACTAAAATACCACCCCCGGCATGACCCCCTACACTACCCAAACACAACTGCACTACCCTAAACCCTAAATCTACCCCATCACGACCCGCTACACTACCCAAACACCGCTGCACTACCCTAAACAATAAATCTACCCCCAGCATGACCCCCTACACTACCCAAACACCACTGCACTACCCTAAACCCTAAATCTACCCCATCACGACCCCTACACTACCCAAACACCACTGCACTACCCTAAACCCTAAATCACTACCCCAGCACGATCCCCTACACTACCCATACCCTGCTGCACTACCCTAAACCCTAAAACACTCCCCCAGCACGACTCCCTACACGACCCAAACACCACTGCACTACCCTAAACCCTAAATCTACCCCCAGCACGACCCCCTACACTACCCAAACACCACTGCAATACCCGAAACCCTAAAACACCACACCCAGCATGATCCCCTACACTACCCAAACACCATTGCACTACTCTAAACCCTAAAACACTACCCCAGCAGTACCCCCTACACTACCAATACACCACTGCACTCCCCTAAACCCTAAACCACTACACAAGCATGATTTCCTACACTACCCAAACCCAGCTGCACTACCCTAAACCCTAAAACACTCCCCCATCATGACTCCCTACACTACCCAAACACCACTGCACTACCCTAAACCAAACATCTACCCCCAGCACGACACCCTACACTACCCAAACACCACTGCACTACCCTAAACTCTAAATCTACCCCAGCACGACCCCCTACACTACCCAAACACCACTGCACTACCCTAAACCCTAAATCAATACCCCAGCATGATCCCCTACACTAACCAAACCCTGCTGCACTACCCTAAACCCTAAAACACTCCCCCAGCACGACTCCCTACACTACCCAAACACCTCTGCACTACCCTAAACCCTAAATCTACCCCCAGCACGACCCCCTACACTACCCAAACACCACTGCACAACCCTAAACCCTAAATCTACCCCATCACGACCCGCTACACTACCCAAACACCACTGCACTAAAGTAACCCCTAAATCTACCATCAGCACGACCCCCTGCACTACCCAAACACCACTGCACTACCCTAAACCGTAAAACACTACCCCCAGCACGACTTTCAACACTACACCAACACCACTGCACTACCCTAAACCCTAAAACATAACCCCCGCATGACCCCCTACAGTACCCAAACACCAGTGCACTACCGTAAACCCTAAAACATTGCCCCCAGCAGGACCCCCTACACTACCCAAACACCACTACACTACCCTAAACCCTAAAACACTACCCCCAGCATGACCCTCAACACTACACAAACACCACTGCACTGCCCTAAACCCTAAAACACCACCCCCAGCACGACCCCCTACACTACACAAACATCACTGCCCTAAACCCTACAACACTACCCCAGCATGACCCCCTACATTGCCCGAACACCACTGAACTGCCATAAACCGTGAAACACCACCCCCACACGACCTCCTACACTGCACGAATACCACTGCACTGCCCTAAACACTAAAACACCACCCCCGGCACGACCCCCTACACTACACAAACACCACTGCACTAGCCTAATCCATAAAACATCACACCCATCACGACCCCCTACACTACCCAAACACAACTGCACTACCCTAAACCCTAAAACACTACCCCCGCATGACCCCCTACACTACCCAAAGACCACTGCACTACCCTAAACCCTAAAACACGACCCCCTACACTACACAAACACTGCTGCAGTACCCTAAACCCTAAAACACTACCCCCAGCATGACCCCTTCACTATACAAATACCACTGCACTACCATAAACCGTAAAACACTACCACCTACACTTCACAAACACCACTGCACTACCCTAAACCATAAAACACTACCCCCAGCATGACCCCTTTCACTACCCAAATACCACTGCACCCCCCTAAACCCTAAAACAATACCCCAAGCAGAACCCCCTACACTACCCAAACACCACCGCACTACCCTAAACCCTAAAACACTGCCCCAGCAGTAACCCCTATACTACACAAACACCATTGCGCTACCCTGAACCCTAAAACACTACCCCCAGCAGCACCCCCTACACTAACCATACACCATTGCACTCCCCTTAACCCTAAACCACTACACCCAGCATGACCCCCTACACTACCCAAACACCACTGCACTCCCCTAAACCACTACACGAGCATGATTTCCTACACTACCCAAACCCAGCTGCACTACCCTAAACCCTAAAACACTCCCCCATCATGACTCCCTACACTACCCAAACACCACTGCACTACCCTAAACCAAACATCTACCCCAGCACGACACCCTACACTACCCAAACACCACTGCACTACCCTAAACCCTAAATCTACCCCATCACGACCCCCTACACTACCCAAACACCACTGCACTCCCCTAAACCCTAAATCAATACCCCAGCACGATCCCCTACACTACCCAAACCCTGCTGCAGTACCCTAAACCCTAAAACACTCCCCCAGCATGACTCCCTACACTACCCAAACACCTCTGCACTACCCTAAACCCTAAATCTACCCCCAGCATGACCCCCTACACTACCCAAACACCACTGCACAACCCTAAACCCTAAATCTACCCCATCACGACCCGCTACACTACTCAAACACCACTGCACTAAAGTAACCCCTAAATCTACCCTCAGCACGACCCCCTGCACTACCCAAACACCACTGCACTACCCTAAACCGTAAAACACTACCCCCAGCACGACCCCCTACACTACACCAACACCACTGCACTACCCTAAACCCTAAAACATAACCCCCGCATGACCCCCTACAGTACCCAAACACCAGTGCACTACCGTAAACCCTAAAACACTGCCCCCAGCAGGACCCCCTACACTACCCAAACACCACTACACTACCCTAAACCCTAAAACACTACCCCCAGCATGACCCCCAACACTACACAAACACCACTGCACTGCCCTAAACCCTAAAACACCACCCCCAGCACGACCCCCTACACTACACAAACATCACTGCCCTAAACCCTACAACACTACCCCAGCATGACCCCCTACATTGCCCGAACACCACTGAACTGCCATAAACCGTGAAACACCACCCCCACACGACCTCCTACACTGCACGAATACCACTGCACTGCCCTAAACACTAAAACACCACCCCCGGCACGACCCCCTACACTACCCAAAGACCACTGCACTACCCTAAACCCTAAAACACGATCCCCTACACTACACAAACACTGCTGCAGTACCCTAAACCCTAAAACACTACCCCCAGCACGACCCCTTCACTATACAAATACCACTGCACTACCATAAACCGTAAAACACTACCACCTACACTTCACAAACACCACTGCACTACCCTAAACCATAAAACACTACCCCCAGCATGACCCCTTTCACTACCCAAATACCACTGCACCCCCTAAACCCTAAAACAATACCCCAAGCAGAACCCCCTACACTACCCAAACACCACCGCACTACCCTAAACCCTAAAACACTGCCCCAGCAGTAACCCCTATACTACACAAACACCATTGCGCTACCCTGAACCCTAAAACACTACCCCCAGCAGCACCCCCTACACTAACCATACACCATTGCACTCCCCTTAACCCTAAACCACTACACCCAGCATGACCCCCTACACTACCCAAACACCACTGTACTACCCTGAACATTAAATCTACCCCATCACGACCCCTACACTACCCAAACACCACTGCACTACCCTAAACCCTAAATCACTACCCCAGCATGATCCTCTACACTACCCCCAAACAATGCTGCACGACCCTAAACCCTAAAACACTCCCCAGCACGACCCCCTACACTACCCAAACACCACTGCACTACCCTAAACCCTAAATCAACCCCATCACGACCCACTACACTATCCAAACACCACTGCACTACCCTAAGGCCTAAATCTACCCCCAGCACGACCCCCTACACTACCCAAATACCACTGCACTACCCTAAACCCTAAATCTACCCCATCACGACCCACTACACTACCCAAACACCACTGCACTACCGTAACCACTAAATCTACCCTCAGCACGACCCCCTGCACTACCCAAACACCACTGCACTACCCTAAACCCTAAAACACAACCCCGCATGACCCCTACAGTACCCAAACACCAGTGCACTACCGTAAACCCTAAAACACTGCCCCCAGCAGGACCCCCTACACTACCCAAACACCACTACACTACCCTAAACCCTAAAACAACACCCCCAGCACGACCCCTACACTACCCAAACACCCCTGCACAACCCTAAATCCTAAATCTACCCCATCACGACCCACTACACTACCCAAACACCACTGCACTACCGTAACCACTAAATTTACCCTCAGCACGACCCCCTGCACTACCCAAACACCACTGCACTACCCTAAACCCTAAAACACTACCCCCAGCACAACCCCCTGCACTACACCAACACCACTGCACTACCCTAAACCCTAAAACACAACCCCGCATGATCCCTACAGTACCCAAACACCAGTGCACTACCGTAAACCCTAAAACACTGCCCCCAGCAGGACCCCCTACACTACCCAAACACCACTGCACTACCCTAAACCCTAAATCTACCCCCAGCACGACCCCCTACACTACCCAAACACCACTGCAATACCCGAAACCCTAAAACACCACACCCAGCATGACCCCCTACACTACCCAAACACCACTGCACTATCCTAAACCCTAAAACACTACCCCCGCACGACCTCCTACACTACCCAAAGACGACTGCACTACCCTAAACCCTAAAACACGGCCCCCTACACTACACAAACACCACTGCAGTACCCTAAACCCTAAAACACTACCCCAGCACGACCCCCTTCACTACACAAATACCACTGCGCTACCCTAAACCCTAAAACACTACCCCCTACACTTCACAAAAACCACTGCACTACCCTAAACCCTAAATCACTACCTCCAGCATGACCCCCTTCTCTACCCAAACACCACTGCACTACCCTAAACCCTAAAACACTATCCCAAGCAGTACTCCCTACACTACCCAAACACCACCGCACTGCCCTAAACTCTAAAACACTACCCCCAGCAGTACCGCCTATACTACCCAAACACCATTGCACTACTCTAAACCCTAAAACACTACCCCAGCAGTACCCCCTACACTACCAATATACCACTGCACTCCCCTAAACCCTAAACCACTACACGAGCATGATTTCCTACACTACCCAAACCCAGCTGCACTACCCTAAACCCTAAAACACTCCCCCATCATGACTCCCTACACTACCCAAACACCACTGCACTACCCTAAACCAAACATCTACCCCAGCACGACACCCTACACTACCCAAACACCACTGCACTACCCTAAACCCTAAATCTACCCCATCACGACCCCCTACACTACCCAAACACCACTGCACTCCCCTAAACCCTAAATCAATACCCCAGCACGATCCCCTACACTACCCAAACCCTGCTGCAGTACCCTAAACCCTAAAACACTCCCCCAGCATGACTCCCTACACTACCCAAACACCTCTGCACTACCCTAAACCCTAAATCTACCCCCAGCATGACCCCCTACACTACCCAAACACCACTGCACAACCCTAAACCCTAAATCTACCCCATCACGACCCGCTACACTACCCAAACACCACTGCACTAAAGTAACCCCTAAATCTACCCTCAGCACGACCCCCTGCACTACCCAAACACCACTGCACTACCCTAAACCGTAAAACACTACCCCCAGCACGACCCCCTACACTACACCAACACCACTGCACTACCCTAAGCCCTAAAACATAACCCCCGCATGACCCCCTACAGTACCCAAACACCAGTGCACTACCGTAAACCCTAAAACACTGCCCCCAGCAGGACCCCCTACACTACCCAAACACCACTACACTACCCTAAACCCTAAAACACTACCCCCAGCATGACCCCCAACACTACACAAACACCACTGCACTGCCCTAAACCCTAAAACACCACCCCCAGCACGACCCCCTAAACTACACAAACATCACTGCCCTAAACCCTACAACACTACCCCAGCATGACCCCCTACATTGCCCGAACACCACTGCACTGCCCTAAACCGTGAAACACCACCCCCACATGACCTCCTACACTGCACGAATACCACTGCACTGCCCTAAACACTAAAACACCACCCCCGGCACGAACCCCTACACTACACAAACACCACTGCACTAGCCTAATCCATAAAACATCACACCCATCACGACCCCCTACACTACCCAAACACCACTGCACTACCCTAAACCCTAAAACACTACCCCCGCATGACCCCCTACACTACCCAAAGACCACTGCACTACCCTAAACCCTAAAACACGACCCCCTACACTACACAAACACTGCTGCAGTACCCTAAACCCTAAAACACTACCCCCAGCACGACCCCTTCACTATACAAATACCACTGCACTACCATAAACCGTAAAACACTACCACCTACACTTCACAAACACCACTGCACTACCCTAAAACACTACCCCCAGCATGACCCCTTTCACTACCCAAATACCACTGCACCCCCCTAAACCCTAAAACAATACCCCAAGCAGAACCCCCTACACTACCCAAACACCACCGCACTACCCTAAACCCTAAAACACAGCCCCAGCAGTAACCCCTATACTACACAAACACCATTGCGCTACCCTGAACCCTAAAAACTACCCCCAGCAGCACCCCCTACACTAACCATACACCATTGCACTCCCCTTAACCCTAAACCACTACACCCAGCATGACCCCCTACACTACCCAAACACCACTGTACTACCTTGAACCCTAAATCTACTCCATCACGACCCCTACACTACCCAAACATCACTGCACTACCCTAAACCCTAAATCTACCCCCAGCACGACCCCCTACACTACCCAAACACCACTGTACTACCCTAAACCCTAAATCAACCCCATCACGACCCACTACACTACCCAAACACCACTGCACTACCCTAAGCCCTAAATCTACCCCTAGCACGACCCCCTACACTACCCAAATACCACTGCACTACCCTAAACACTAAATCTACCCCATCACGACCCACTACACTACCCAAACACCACTGCACAACCCTAAACCCTAAAACACAACCCCACATGACCCTACAGTACCCAAACACCAGTGCACTACCGTAAACCCTAAAACACTGCCCCCAGCAGGACCCCCTACACTACCCAAACACCACTACACTACCCTAAACCCTAAAACAACACCCCCAGCATGACCCCTACACTACCCAAACACCACTGCACAACCCTAAATCCTAAATCTACCCCATCACGACCCACTACACTACCCAAACACCACTGCACTACCGTAACCACTAAATCTACCCTCAGCACGACCCCCTGCACTACCCAAACACCACTGCACTACCCTAAACCCTAAAACACTACCCCCAGCACAACCCCCTGCACTACACCAACACCACTGCACTACCCTAAACCCTAAAACACAACCCCACATGATCCCTACAGTACCCAAACACCAGTGCACTACCGTAAACCCTAAAACACTGCCCCCAGCAGGACCCCCAACACTACACAAACATCACTGCACTGCCCTAAACCCTACAACACTACCCCAGCATGACCCCCTACGCTGCCCGAACACCACTGCACTGCCCTAAACCGTGAAACACCACCCCCACACAACCCCCTACACTGCACGAATTCCACTGCACTGCCCTAAACACTAAAACACCACCCCCGGCACGACCCCCTACACTACCCAAACACAACTGCACTACCCTAAACCCTAAATCTACCCCATCACGACCCGCTACACTACCCAAACACCGCTGCATTACCCTAAACCCTAAATCTACCCCCAGCACGACCCTCTACACTACCCAAACACCACTGCACTACCCTAAACCCTAAATCAACCCCCAGCACGACCCCCTACACTACCCAAATACCACTGCACTACCCTAAACCCTAAATCTACCCCATCACGACCCACTACACTACCCAAACATCACTGCACTACCGTAACCACTAAATCTACCCTCAGCACGACCCCCTGCACTACCCAAACAACACTGCACTACCCTAAACCCTATAACACAACCCCGCATGACCCCTACAGTACCCAAACACCAGTGCACTACCGTAAACCCTAAAACACTGCCCCCAGCAGGACCCCCTACACTACTCAAACACCACTACACTACCCTAAACCCTAAAACAACACCCCCAGCATGACCCCTACACTACCCAAACACCACTGCACAACCCTAAATCCTAAATCTACCCCATCACGACCCACTACACTACCCAAACACCACTGCACTACCGTAACCACTAAATCTACCCTCAGCACGACCCCCTGCACTACCCAAACACCACTGCACTACCCTAAACCCTAAAACACTACCCCCAGCACAACCCCCTGCTCTACACCAACACCACTGCACTACCCTAAACCCTAAAACACAACCCCGCATGATCCCTACAGTACCCAAACACCAGTGCACTACCGTAAACCCTAAAACACTGCCCCCAGCAGGACCCCCTACACTACCCAAACACCACTACACTACCCTAAACCCTAAAACACTAGCCCCAGCACGACCCCCAACACTACACAAACATCACTGCACTGCACTGCCCTAAACCCTACAACACTACCCCAGCATGACCCCCTACGCTGCCCGAACACCACTGCACTGCCCTAAACCGTGAAACACCACCCCCACACAACCCCCTACACTGCACGAATTCCACTGCACTGCCCTAAACACTAAAACACCACCCCCGGCACGACCCCCTACACAACCCAAACACTACTGCACTACCCTAAACCCTAAATCACTACCCCAGCATGATCCTCTACACTACCCCCAAACCCTGCTGCACGACCGTAAACCCTAAAACACTCCACAGCATGACTCACTACACTAGCCAAACATCACTGCACTACCCTAAACCCTAAATCTACCCCCAGCACGACCCCCTACACTACCCAAACACCACTGCACTACCCTAAACCCTAAATCAACCCCATCACGACCCACTACACTACCCAAACACCACTGCACTACCCTAAGCCCTAAATCTACCCCCAGCACGACCCCCTACACTACCCAAATACCACTGCACTACCCTAAACCCTAAATCTACCCCATCACGACCCACTACACTACCCAAACACCACTGCACTACCCTAAACCCTAAAACACAACCCCGCATGACCTTACAGTACCCAAACACCAGTGCACTACCGTAAACCCTAAAACACTGCCCCCAGCAGGACCCCCTACACTACCCAAACACCACTACACTACCCTAAACCCTAAAACAACACCCCCAGCATGACCCCTACACTACCCAAACACCACTGCACAACCCTAAATCCTAAATCTACCCCATCACGACCCACTACACTACCCAAACACCACTGCACTACCGTAACCACTAAATCTACCCTCAGCACGACCCCCTGCACTACCCAAACACCACTGCACTACCCTAAACCCTAAAACACTACCCCCAGCACAACCCCCTGCACTACACCAACACCACTGCACTACCCTAAACCCTAAAACACAACCCCACATGATCCCTACAGTACCCAAACACCAGTGCACTACCGTAAACCCTAAAACACTGCCCCCAGCAGGACCCCCTACACTACCCAAACACCACTACACTACCCTAAACCCTAAAACACTAGCCCCAGAACGACCCCCAACACAACACAAACATCACTGCACTGCCCTAAACCCTACAACACTACCCCAGCATGACCCCCTACGCTGCCCGAACACGACTGCACTGCCCTAAACCGTGAAACACCACCCCCACACAACCCCCTACACTGCACGAATTCCACTGCACTGCCCTAAACACTAAAACACCACCCCCGGCACGACCCCCTACGCTACCCAAACACAACTGCACTACCCTAAACCCTAAATCTACCCCATCACGACCCGCTACACTACCCAAACACCGCTGCACTACCCTAAACCCTAAATCTACCCCCAGCACGACCCCCTACACTACCCAAACACCACTGCACTACCCTAAACCCTAAATCAACCCCATCACGACCCACTACACTACCCAAACACCACTGCACTACCCTAAGCCCTAAATCTACCCCCAGCACGACCCCCTACACTACCCAAATACCACTGCACTACCCTAAACCCTAAATCTACCCCATCACGACCCACTACACTACCCAAACACAACTGCACTACCGTAACCACTAAATCTACCCTCAGCACGACCCCCTGCACTACCCAAACACCACTGCACTACCCTAAACCCTAAAACACAACCCCACATGACCCCTACAGTACCCAAACACCAGTGCACTACCGTAAACCCTAAAACACTGCCCCCAGCAGGACCCCCTACACTACCCAAACACCACTACACTACCCTAAACCCTAAAACAACACCCCCAGCATGACCCCTACACTACCCAAACACCACTGCACAACCCTAAATCCTAAATCTACCCCATCACGACCCACTACACTACCCAAACACGACTGCACTACTGTAACCACTAAATCTACCCTCAGCACGACCCCCTGCACTACCCAAACACCACTGCACTACCCTAAACCCCAAAACACTACCCCCAGCACAACCCCCTGCACTACACCAACACCACTGCACTACCCTAAACCCTAAAACACAACCCCGCATGATCCCTACAGTACCCAAACACCAGTGCACTACCGTAAACCCTAAAACACTGCCCCCAGCAGGACCCCCTACACTACCCAAACACCACTACACTACCCTAAACCCTAAAACACTAGCCCCAGCACGACCCCCAACACTACACAAACATCACTGCACTGCCCTAAACCTTACAACACTACCCCAGCATGACCCCCTACGCTGCCCAAACACCACTGCACTGCCCTAAACCGTGAAACACCACCCCCACACAAGCCCCTACACTGCACGAATTCCACTGCACTGCCCTAAACACTAAAATACCACCCCCGGCATGACCCCCTACACTACCCAAACACAACTGCACTACCCTAAACCCTAAATCTACCCCATCACGACCCGCTACACTACCCAAACACCGCTGCACTACCCTAAACAATAAATCTACCCCCAGCATGACCCCCTACACTACCCAAACACCACTGCACTACCCTAAACCCTAAATCTACCCCATCACGACCCCTACACTACCCAAACACCACTGCACTACCCTAAACCCTAAATCACTACCCCAGCACGATCCCCTACACTACCCATACCCTGCTGCACTACCCTAAACCCTAAAACACTCCCCCAGCACGACTCCCTACACGACCCAAACACCACTGCACTACCCTAAACCCTAAATCTACCCCCAGCACGACCCCCTACACTACCCAAACACCACTGCAATACCCGAAACCCTAAAACACCACACCCAGCATGATCCCCTACACTACCCAAACACCATTGCACTACTCTAAACCCTAAAACACTACCCCAGCAGTACCCCCTACACTACCAATACACCACTGCACTCCCCTAAACCCTAAACCACTACACAAGCATGATTTCCTACACTACCCAAACCCAGCTGCACTACCCTAAACCCTAAAACACTCCCCCATCATGACTCCCTACACTACCCAAACACCACTGCACTACCCTAAACCAAACATCTACCCCCAGCACGACACCCTACACTACCCAAACACCACTGCACTACCCTAAACTCTAAATCTACCCCAGCACGACCCCCTACACTACCCAAACACCACTGCACTACCCTAAACCCTAAATCAATACCCCAGCATGATCCCCTACACTAACCAAACCCTGCTGCACTACCCTAAACCCTAAAACACTCCCCCAGCACGACTCCCTACACTACCCAAACACCTCTGCACTACCCTAAACCCTAAATCTACCCCAGCACGACCCCCTACACTACCCAAACACCACTGCACAACCCTAAACCCTAAATCTACCCCATCACGACCCGCTACACTACCCAAACACCACTGCACTAAAGTAACCCCTAAATCTACCATCAGCACGACCCCCTGCACTACCCAAACACCACTGCACTACCCTAAACCGTAAAACACTACCCCCAGCACGACTTTCAACACTACACCAACACCACTGCACTACCCTAAACCCTAAAACATAACCCCCGCATGACCCCCTACAGTACCCAAACACCAGTGCACTACCGTAAACCCTAAAACATTGCCCCCAGCAGGACCCCCTACACTACCCAAACACCACTACACTACCCTAAACCCTAAAACACTACCCCCAGCATGACCCTCAACACTACACAAACACCACTGCACTGCCCTAAACCCTAAAACACCACCCCCAGCACGACCCCCTACACTACACAAACATCACTGCCCTAAACCCTACAACACTACCCCAGCATGACCCCCTACATTGCCCGAACACCACTGAACTGCCATAAACCGTGAAACACCACCCCCACACGACCTCCTACACTGCACGAATACCACTGCACTGCCCTAAACACTAAAACACCACCCCCGGCACGACCCCCTACACTACACAAACACCACTGCACTAGCCTAATCCATAAAACATCACACCCATCACGACCCCCTACACTACCCAAACACAACTGCACTACCCTAAACCCTAAAACACTACCCCCGCATGACCCCCTACACTACCCAAAGACCACTGCACTACCCTAAACCCTAAAACACGACCCCCTACACTACACAAACACTGCTGCAGTACCCTAAACCCTAAAACACTACCCCCAGCATGACCCCTTCACTATACAAATACCACTGCACTACCATAAACCGTAAAACACTACCACCTACACTTCACAAACACCACTGCACTACCCTAAACCATAAAACACTACCCCCAGCATGACCCCTTTCACTACCCAAATACCACTGCACCCCCCTAAACCCTAAAACAATACCCCAAGCAGAACCCCCTACACTACCCAAACACCACCGCACTACCCTAAACCCTAAAACACTGCCCCAGCAGTAACCCCTATACTACACAAACACCATTGCGCTACCCTGAACCCTAAAACACTACCCCCAGCAGCACCCCCTACACTAACCATACACCATTGCACTCCCCTTAACCCTAAACCACTACACCCAGCATGACCCCCTACACTACCCAAACACCACTGTACTACCCTGAACATTAAATCTACCCCATCACGACCCCTACACTACCCAAACACCACTGCACTACCCTAAACCCTAAATCACTACCCCAGCATGATCCTCTACACTACCCCCAAACCCTGCTGCACGACCCTAAACCCTAAAACACTCCACAGCATGACTCACTACACTACCCAATCATAACTGCACTACCCTAAACCCTAAATCTACCCCCAGCACGACCCCCTACACTACCCAAACACCACTGCACTACCCTAAACCCTAAATCAACCCCATCACGACCCACTACACTACCCAAACACCACTGCACTACCCTAAGCCCTAAATCTACCCCCAGCACGACCCCCTACACTACCCAAATACCACTGCACTACCCTAAACCCTAAATCTACCCCATCACGACCCACTACACTACCCAAACACCACTGCACTACCGTAACCACTAAATCTACCCTCAGCACGACCCCCTGCACTACCCAAACACCACTGCACTACCCTAAACCCTAAAACACAACCCCGCATGACCCCTACAGAACCCAAACACCAGTTCACTACCGTAAACCCTAAAACACTGCCCCCAGCAGGACCCCCTACACTACCCAAACACCACTACACTACCCTAAACCCTAAAACAACACCCCCAGCACGACCCCTACACTACCCAAACACCACTGCACAACCCTATATCCTAAATCTACCCCATCACGATCCACTACACTACCCAAACACCACTGCACTACCGTAACCACTAAATCTACCCTCAGCACGACCCCCTGCACTACCCAAACACCACTGCACTACCCTAAACCCTAAAACACTACCCCCAGCACAACCCCCTGCACTACACCAACACCACTGCACTACCCTAAACCCTAAAACACAACCCCGCATGATCCCTACAGTACCCAAACACCAGTGCACTACCGTAAACCCTAAAACACTGCCCCCAGCAGGACCCCCTACACTACCCAAACACCACTACACTACCCTAAACCCTAAAACACTAGCCCCAGCACGACCCCCAACACTATACAAACATCACTGCACTGCCCTAAACCCTACAACACTACCCCAGCATGACCCCCTACGCTGCCCGAACACCACTGCACTGCCCTAAACCGTGAAACACCACCCCCACACAACCCCCTACACTGCACGAATTCCACTGCACTGCCCTAAACACTAAAACACCACCCCCGGCACGACCCCCTACACTACCCAAACACAACTGCACTATCCTAAACCCTAAATCTACCCCATCACGACCCGCTACACTACCCAAACACCGCTGCACTACCCTAAACAATAAATCTACCCCCAGCATGACCCCCTACACTACCCAAACACCACTGTACTACCCTAAACCCTAAATCTACCCCATCACGACCCCTACACTACCCAAACACCACTGCACTACCCTAAACCCTAAATCACTACCCCAGCACGATCCCCTACACTACCCATACCCTGCTGCACTACCCTAAACCCTAAAACACTCCCCCAGCACGACTCCCTACACGACCCAAACACCACTGCACTACCCTAAATCCTAAATCTACCCCCAGCATGACCCCCTACACTACCCAAACACCACTGCAATACCCGAAACCCTAAAACACCACACCCAGCATGACCCCCTACACTACCCAAACACCATTGCACTACTCTAAACCCTAAAACACTACCCCAGCAGTACCCCCTACACTACCAATACACCACTGCACTCCCCTAAACCCTAAACCACTACACAAGCATGATTTCCTACACTACCCAAACCCAGCTGCACTACCCTAAACCCTAAAACACTCCCCCATCATGACTACCTACACTACCAAAACACCACTGCACTACCCTAAACCAAAAATCTACTCCCAGCACGACACCCTACACTACCCAAACACCACTGCACTACCCTAAACCAATACCCCAGCACGATCCCCTACACTACCCAAACCCTGCTGCACTACCCTAAACCCTAAAACACTCCCCCAGCACGACTCCCTACACTACCCAAACACCTCTGCACTACCCTAAACCCTAAATCTACCCCCAGCACGACCCCCTACACTACCCAACCACTGCACAACCCTAAACCCTAAATCTACCCCATCACGACCCGCTACACTACCCAAACACCACTGCACTAAAGTAACCCCTAAATCTACCCTCAGCATGAACCCCTGCACTACCCAAACACCACTGCACTACCCTAAACTGTAAAACACTACCCCCAGCACGACCCCCTACACTACACCAACACCACTGCACTACCCTAAACCCTAAAACATAACCCCCGCATGACCCCCTACAGTACCCAAACACCAGTGAACTACCGTAAACCCTAAAACACTGCCCCCAGCAGGACCCCCTACACTACCCAAACACCACTACACTACCCTAAACCCTAAAACGACACCCCCAGCACGACCCCTACACTACCCAAACACCACTGCACAACCCTAAATCCTAAATCTACCCCATCACGACCCACTACACTACCCAAACACCACTGCACCACCGTAACCACTAAATCTACCCTCAGCACGACCCCCTGCACTACCCAAACACCACTGCACTACCCTAAACCCTAAAACACTACCCCAGCACAACCCCCTGCACTACACCAACACCACTGCACTACCCTAAACCCTAAAACACAACCCCGCATGATCCCTACAGTACCCAAACACCAGTGCACTACCGTAAACCCTAAAACACTACCCCAGCACAACCCCCTGCACTACCCAAACACCACTACACTACCCTAAACCCTAAAACACTAGCCCCAGCACGACCCCCAACACTACACAAACATCACTGCACTGCCCTAAACCCTAAGACACTACCCCAGCATGACCCCCTACGCTGCCCGAACACCACTGCACTGCCCTAAACCGTGAAACACCACCCCCACACAACCCCCTACAATGCACGAATTCCACTGCACTGCCCTAAACACTAAAACACCACCCCCGGCACGACCCCCTACACTACCCAAACACAACTGCACTACCCTAAACCCTAAATCTACCCCATCACGACCCGCTACACTACCCAAACACCGCTGCACTACCCTAAACAATAAATCTACCCCCAGCATGACCCCCTACACTACCCAAACACCACTGAACTACCCTAAACCCTAAATCTACCCCATCACGACCCCTACACTACCCAAACACCACTGCACTACCCTAAACCCTAAATCACTACCCCAGCACGATCCCCTACACTACCCATACCCTGCTGCACTACCCTAAACCCTAAAACACTCCCCCAGCACGACTCCCTACATGACCCAAACACCACTGCACTACCCTAAACCCTAAATCTACCCCCAGCACGACCCCCTACACTACCCAAACACCACTGCAATTACCCGAAACCCTAAAACACCACACCCAGCATGACCCCCTACACTACCCAAACACCATTGCACTACTCTAAACCCTAAAACACTGCCCCAGCAGTAGCCCCTATACTACACAAACACCATTGCGCTACCCTGAACCCTAAAACACTACCCCCAGCAGCACCCCCTACACTAACCATACACCATTGCACTCCCCTTAACCCTAAACCACTACACCCAGCATGACCCCCTACACTACCCAAACACCACTGTACTACCCTGAACATTAAATCTACCCCATCACGACCCCTACACTACCCAAACACCACTGCACTACCCTAAACCCTAAATCACTACCCCAGCATGATCCTCTACACTACCCCCAAACCCTGCTGCACGACCCTAAACCGTAAAACACTCCACAGCATGACTCACTACACTACCCAAACATCACTGCACTACCCTAAACCCTAAATCTACCCCCAGCACGACCCCCTACACTACCCAAACACCACTGCACTACCCTAAACCCTAAATCAACCCCATCACGACCCACTACACTACCCAAACACCACTGCACTACCCTAAGCCCTAAATCTACCCCCAGCACGACCCCCTACACTACCCAAATACCACTGCACTACCCTAAACCCTAAATCTACCCCATCACGACCCACTACACTACCCAAACACCACTGCACTACCGTAACCACTAAATCTACCCTCAGCACGACCCCCTGCACTACCCAAGCACCACTGCACTACCCTAAACCCTAAAACACTACGCCCAGCACAACCCCCTGCACTACACCAACACCACTGCACTACCATAAACCCTAAAACACAACCCCGCATGATCCCTACAGTACCCAAACACCAGTGCACTACCGTAAACCCTAAAACACTGCCCCCAGCAGGACCCCCTACACTACCCAAACACCACTACCCTACCCTAAACCCTAAAACACTAGCCCCAGCATGACCCCCAACCCTACACAAACATCACTGCACTGCCCTAAACCCTACAACACTACCCCAGCATGACCCCCTACGCTGCCCGAACACCACTGCACTGCCCTAAACCGTGAAACACCACCCCCACACAACCCCCTACACTGCACGAATTCCACTGCACTGCCCTAAACACTAAAACACTACCCCCGGCACGACCCCCTACACTACCCAAACACAACTGCACTACCCTAAACCCTAAATCTACCCCATGACGACCCGCTACACTACCCAAACACCGCTGCACTACCCTAAACAATAAATCTACCCCCAGCATGACCCCCTACACTACCAATACACCACTGCACTCCCCTAAACCCTAAACCACTACACAAGCATGATTCCCTACACTACCCAAACCCAGCTGCACTACCCTAAACCCTAAAACACTCCCCCATCATGACTCCCTACACTACCCAAACACCACTGCACTACCCTAAACCCTAAATCTACCCCATCACGACCCCCTACACTACCCAAACACCACTGCACTACCCTAAACCCTAAATCAATACCCCAGCACGATCCCCTACACTACCCAAACCCTGCTGCACTACCCTAAACCCTAAAACACTACCCCAGCACAACCCCCTGCACTACACCAACACCACTGCACTACCCTAAACCCTAAAACACAACCCCGCATGATCCCTACAGTACCCAAACACCAGTGCACTACCGTAAACCCTAAAACACTACCCCAGCACAACCCCCTGCACTACCCAAACACCACTACACTACCCTAAACCCTAAAACACTAGCCCCAGCACGACCCCCAACACTACACAAACATCACTGCACTGCCCTAAACCCTAAGACACTACCCCAGCATGACCCCCTACGCTGCCCGAACACCACTGCACTGCCCTAAACCGTGAAACACCACCCCCACACAACCCCCTACAATGCACGAATTCCACTGCACTGCCCTAAACACTAAAACACCACCCCCGGCACGACCCCCTACACTACCCAAACACAACTGCACTACCCTAAACCCTAAATCTACCCCATCACGACCCGCTACACTACCCAAACACCGCTGCACTACCCTAAACAATAAATCTACCCCCAGCATGACCCCCTACACTACCCAAACACCACTGCACTACCCTAAACCCTAAATCTACCCCATCACGACCCCTACACTACCCAAACACCACTGCACTACCCTAAACCCTAAATCACTACCCCAGCACGATCCCCTACACTACCCATACCCTGCTGCACTACCCTAAACCCTAAAACACTCCCCCAGCACGACTCCCTACATGACCCAAACACCACTGCACTACCCTAAACCCTAAATCTACCCCCAGCACGACCCCCTACACTACCCAAACACCACTGCAATTACCCGAAACCCTAAAACACCACACCCAGCATGACCCCCTACACTACCCAAACACCATTGCACTACTCTAAACCCTAAAACACTGCCCCAGCAGTAGCCCCTATACTACACAAACACCATTGCGCTACCCTGAACCCTAAAACACTACCCCCAGCAGCACCCCCTACACTAACCATACACCATTGCACTCCCCTTAACCCTAAACCACTACACCCAGCATGACCCCCTACACTACCCAAACACCACTGTACTACCCTGAACATTAAATCTACCCCATCACGACCCCTACACTACCCAAACACCACTGCACTACCCTAAACCCTAAATCACTACCCCAGCATGATCCTCTACACTACCCCCAAACCCTGCTGCACGACCCTAAACCGTAAAACACTCCACAGCATGACTCACTACACTACCCAAACATCACTGCACTACCCTAAACCCTAAATCTACCCCCAGCACGACCCCCTACACTACCCAAACACCACTGCACTACCCTAAACCCTAAATCAACCCCATCACGACCCACTACACTACCCAAACACCACTGCACTACCCTAAGCCCTAAATCTACCCCCAGCACGACCCCCTACACTACCCAAATACCACTGCACTACCCTAAACCCTAAATCTACCCCATCACGACCCACTACACTACCCAAACACCACTGCACTACCGTAACCACTAAATCTACCCTCAGCACGACCCCCTGCACTACCCAAGCACCACTGCACTACCCTAAACCCTAAAACACTACGCCCAGCACAACCCCCTGCACTACACCAACACCACTGCACTACCCTAAACCCTAAAACACAACCCCGCATGATCCCTACAGTACCCAAACACCAGTGCACTACCGTAAACCCTAAAACACTGCCCCCAGCACGATCCCCTACACTACCCAAACACCACTACCCTACCCTAAACCCTAAAACACTAGCCCCAGCATGACCCCCAACCCTACACAAACATCACTGCACTGCCCTAAACCCTACAACACTACCCCAGCATGACCCCCTACGCTGCCCGAACACCACTGCACTGCCCTAAACCGTGAAACACCACCCCCACACAACCCCCTACACTGCACGAATTCCACTGCACTGCCCTAAACACTAAAACACCACCCCCGGCACGACCCCCTACACTACCCAAACACAACTGCACTACCCTAAACCCTAAATCTACCCCATGACGACCCGCTACACTACCCAAACACCGCTGCACTACCCTAAACAATAAATCTACCCCCAGCATGACCCCCTACACTACCAATACACCACTGCACTCCCCTAAACCCTAAACCACTACACAAGCATGATTTCCTACACTACCCAAACCCAGCTGCACTACCCTAAACCCTAAAACACTCCCCCATCATGACTCCCTACACTACCCAAACACCACTGCACTACCCTAAACCCTAAATCTACCCCATCACGACCCCCTACACTACCCAAACACCACTGCACTACCCTAAACCCTAAATCAATACCCCAGCACGATCCCCTACACTACCCAAACCCTGCTGCACTACCCTAAACCCTAAAACACTACCCCAGCACAACCCCCTGCACTACACCAACACCACTGCACTACCCTAAACCCTAAAACACAACCCCGCATGATCCCTACAGTACCCAAACACCAGTGCACTACCGTAAACCCTAAAACACTACCCCAGCACAACCCCCTGCACTACCCAAACACCACTACACTACCCTAAACCCTAAAACACTAGCCCCAGCACGACCCCCAACACTACACAAACATCACTGCACTGCCCTAAACCCTAAGACACTACCCCAGCATGACCCCCTACGCTGCCCGAACACCACTGCACTGCCCTAAACCGTGAAACACCACCCCCACACAACCCCCTACAATGCACGAATTCCACTGCACTGCCCTAAACACTAAAACACCACCCCCGGCACGACCCCCTACACTACCCAAACACAACTGCACTACCCTAAACCCTAAATCTACCCCATCACGACCCGCTACACTACCCAAACACCGCTGCACTACCCTAAACAATAAATCTACCCCCAGCATGACCCCCTACACTACCCAAACACCACTGCACTACCCTAAACCATAAATCTACCCCATCACGACCCCTACACTACCCAAACACCACTGCACTACCCTAAACCCTAAATCACTACCCCAGCACGATCCCCTACACTACCCATACCCTGCTGCACTACCCTAAACCCTAAAACACTCCCCCAGCACGACTCCCTACATGACCCAAACACCACTGCACTACCCTAAACCCTAAATCTACCCCCAGCACGACCCCCTACACTACCCAAACACCACTGCAATTACCCGAAACCCTAAAACACCACACCCAGCATGACCCCCTACACTACCCAAACACCATTGCACTACTCTAAACCCTAAAACACTGCCCCAGCAGTAGCCCCTATACTACACAAACACCATTGCGCTACCCTGAACCCTAAAACACTACCCCCAGCAGCACCCCCTACACTAACCATACACCATTGCACTCCCCTTAACCCTAAACCACTACACCCAGCATGACCCCCTACACTACCCAAACACCACTGTACTACCCTGAACATTAAATCTACCCCATCACGACCCCTACACTACCCAAACACCACTGCACTACCCTAAACCCTAAATCACTACCCCAGCATGATCCTCTACACTACCCCCAAACCCTGCTGCACGACCCTAAACCGTAAAACACTCCACAGCATGACTCACTACACTACCCAAACATCACTGCACTACCCTAAACCCTAAATCTACCCCCAGCACGACCCCCTACACTACCCAAACACCACTGCACTACCCTAAACCCTAAATCAACCCCATCACGACCCACTACACTACCCAAACACCACTGCACTACCCTAAGCCCTAAATCTACCCCCAGCACGACCCCCTACACTACCCAAATACCACTGCACTACCCTAAACCCTAAATCTACCCCATCACGACCCACTACACTACCCAAACACCACTGCACTACCGTAACCACTAAATCTACCCTCAGCACGACCCCCTGCACTACCCAAGCACCACTGCACTACCCTAAACCCTAAAACACTACGCCCAGCACAACCCCCTGCACTACACCAACACCACTGCACTACCCTAAACCCTAAAACACAACCCCGCATGATCCCTACAGTACCCAAACACCAGTGCACTACCGTAAACCCTAAAACACTGCCCCCAGCACGATCCCCTACACTACCCAAACACCACTACCCTACCCTAAACCCTAAAACACTAGCCCCAGCATGACCCCCAACCCTACACAAACATCACTGCACTGCCCTAAACCCTACAACACTACCCCAGCATGACCCCCTACGCTGCCCGAACACCACTGCACTGCCCTAAACCGTGAAACACCACCCCCACACAACCCCCTACACTGCACGAATTCCACTGCACTGCCCTAAACACTAAAACACCACCCCCGGCACGACCCCCTACACTACCCAAACACAACTGCACTACCCTAAACCCTAAATCTACCCCATGACGACCCGCTACACTACCCAAACACCGCTGCACTACCCTAAACAATAAATCTACCCCCAGCATGACCCCCTACACTACCAATACACCACTGCACTCCCCTAAACCCTAAACCACTACACAAGCATGATTTCCTACACTACCCAAACCCAGCTGCACTACCCTAAACCCTAAAACACTCCCCCATCATGACTCCCTACACTACCCAAACACCACTGCACTACCCTAAACCCTAAATCTACCCCATCACGACCCCCTACACTACCCAAACACCACTGCACTACCCTAAACCCTAAATCAATACCCCAGCACGATCCCCTACACTACCCAAACCCTGCTGCACTACCCTAAACCCTAAAACACTCCCCCAGCACGACTCCCTACACTACCCAAACACCTCTGCACTACCCTAAACCCTAAATCTACCCCCAGCACGACCCCCTACACTACCCAAACACCACTGCACAACCCTAAACCCTAAATCTACCCCATCACGACCCGCTACACTACCCAAACACCACTGCACTAAAGTAACCCCTAAATCTACCCTCAGCACAACCCCCTGCACTACCCAAACACCACTGCACTACCCTAAACCGTAAAACACTACCCCCAGCACGACCCCCTACACTACACCAACACCACTGCACTACCCTAAACCCTAAAACATATCCCCCGCAGGACCCCCTACAGTACCCAAACACCAGTGCACTACCGTAAACCTTAAAACACTGCCCCCAGCAGGACACCCTACACTACCCAAACACCACTACACTACCCTAAACCCTAAAACACTACCCCCAGCATGACCCCCAACACTACACAAACACCACTGCACTGCCCTAAACCCTAAAACACCACCCCCAGCACGACCCCCTACACTACACAAACATCACTGCCCTAAACCCTACAACACTACCCCAGCATGACCCCCTACATTGCCCGAACACCACTGCACTGCCATAAACCGTGAAACACCACCCCCACACGACCTCCTACACTGCACGAATACCACTGCACTGCCCTAAACACTAAAACACCACCCCCGGCACGACCCCCTACACTACACAAACACCACTGCACTAGCCTAATCCATAAAACATCACACCCATCACGACCCCCTACACTACCCAAACACCACTGCACTACCCTAAACCCTAAAACACTACCCCCGCATGACCCTCTACACTACCCAAAGACCACTGCACTACCCTAAACCGTAAAACACGACCCCCTACACTACACAAACACTGCTGCAGTACCCTAAACCCTAAAACACTACCCCCAGCACGACCCCTTCACTATACAAATACCACTGCACTACCATAAACCGTAAAACACTACCACCTACACTTCACAAACACCACTGCACTACCCTAAACCATAAAACACTACCACCAGCATGACCCCTTTCACTACCCAAATACCACTGCACCCCCCTAAACCCTAAAACAATACCCCAAGCAGAACCCCCTACACTACCCAAACACCACCGCACTACCCTAAACCCTAAAACACTGCCCCAGCAGTAACCCCTATACTACACAAACACCATTGCGCTACCCTGAACCCTAAAACACTACCCCCAGCAGCACCCCCTACACTAACCATACACCATTGCACTCCCCTTAACCCTAAACCACTACACCCAGCATGACCCCCTACACTAACCAAACACCACTGTACTACCCTGAACATTAAATCTACCCCATCACGACCCCTACACTACCCAAACACCACTGCACTACCCTAAACCCTAAATCACTACCCCAGCATGATCCTCTACACGACCCAAACACCACTGCACTACCCTAAACCCTAAATCTACCCCCCGCACGACCCCCTACACTACCCAAACACCACTGCAATACCCAAAACCCTAAAACACCACACCCAGCATGACCCCCTACACTACCCAAACACCACTGCACTATCCTAAACCCTGAAACACCACCCCCAGCACGACCCCCTACACTACACAAACACCACTGCAGTACCATAAACCCTAAATCTAACCTCAGCACGACCCCCTACACTACACAAACATTACTGCTCTGCCCTAAACCCTAAAACACTCCCCCAGCATGACCCCCTACACTGCACGAAAAACACTGCACTGCCCTAAACCCGGAAACACTACCCCAGCATGACCCCCTACACTGCACGAACACCACTGCACTGTCCTAAACACTGAAACAATAACACCAGCACGACCCCCTACACTGTCCGAACACCACTGCACTGCCCTAAAGCCTGAATCACCACCCCCAGCGCGACCCCCTACACTGCCCGAACACAACTGCACTGCCCTAAACCCTGAAACACCAACCCCAGCACGACCCCCTATACTGTCCGAACACCACTGCACTCCCCTAAACCCTGAAACACCACCCCCAGCATGACCCCCTACACTGCTCGAACACCACTGCACTGCCCTAAACCCTGAAACACCATCCCAGCACAACCCCCTACACTGCCCGAACACCACTGCACTGCCCTAAACCCTGAAACACCAGCCCCACCACGACTCCCCTATGCTGCCCGAACACCACTGCACTGCCCTAAACCCAGAAACACCACCCCCAGCAAGACCCCCTACACTGCCCGAACACCACTGCCCTAACCCCTGAAACACCACCCGCAGCAAGACCCCCTACACTGCCAGAGCAACACTGCATTCAGGGGCGGCTCTAGGCTCATGGTGGCCCTGTGCAGGGAGCGCAGGTAGGGGGCCCCGGAAGAGGGGGTCCGGGCGGGGCGGAGCTCAGGAAGGTGTTTTAATAAAACGTCCAGAAAAGGCGTTAGATGACCAGTAACATGGTAACAGAAAAACGACGTTTACTTTTTGAGTGCTCATCACTTGGATACTTTGTTTTAGAATCTGGGTCTCTGGAGGGACCCCTTTCAACAAGAAAAACACATTGCGTGTCCGTAAGAGAGTTCGGCCACAAAGCAGAATCCCTCCAATCACATAAATCATATTCAGAACACGGGTCTGTAACATGGTCTTGCTTCCTTTTCAATACCAGCATCATCTGTCTGTAAACTCTGAACCTCCTTCAGAATGCCAGATGTTGATGGACCGATGAATGATGTTTCAGTTTCTCTGTCTGAGGGTCTTTTGTAATAATCCTCACCCTGAGTTGGTAATTGCTGCATGTTTATATCAATTTCAGAGTCACCTTGTTCATTTTCATTGGTCTGCTCATGAGTATCATTCTGCTCATGGATATCATCATTTTTTTGTTCTTCTTTATGGTCGTCAGCGCCTGTTTTACCTGGTGCATCAGCAGTACACTGGCCAGAGGATTCTCCATCTTTAGGTTTCCCTTGGGTGATAAAGTTCAGGATTGCTTCTTCCTGTGACACTACGAAAGCCTGCTGAGCCACCTTTCTCTTTCGTTTCGAATAACCAGATTTGTGTACTCGAATTCTCTTCAATTTGCTTGCAATACAGCGGGCGAGGCTAGCAGTGGGTAGGGAAAAAAAGAAGACAATCAGCAGTGGCGGCTGCGGAAAGATTTTGATGTGTCATTTTTATTTTCTTGCAAAAACAACAGTTGATGGACAGAATGCAGAACAATGTCATACCTTCACCCCAGTACAGACATCTGGGCCTAAATCCATCGTTTGTTTGCTCACCACACCACCCCAGTTCAGACATGGCCATATGCAAATCAGCCTTGACCCTGTGCCTCATGGGAACAGTCCAGCCCGAACTGCCAAGCCATGTCTTCCCTGGACTACACAATGAAGGACCAGCATACCCTAATGAACGAGTGAATTTCCACCCCCTACCAGGAAAATATGTTCCAGAACCATCTCCCTAGCAGCCACCCAATGCAGCCGCTGATAAAACAGTGGAGGCCGCTACTTCTCCCACCTGGCAGTGAAGACCTGAAAACCCTCCCCCTGCACCTCAGAGCCTCACCATCGCTCCAGCAGTTCAGGAAGGATCACAAGACCTTGCTGTTCAACCAACAAGCAGCATGATCCAGCAGCATGAATCCCAAACCGCCTCGAGACCCTTATGTGTGAAGCAGCTGAACTTTACAAACCCTGACTGATTGATAGTAATTACCCTTCCCACTACATGTATGACACATTATGAGGACTAGCCACATATGGAAGGTTTATTTGAAGAGTGTTATAAAACTATAGGGTAGATCATGTGACTTGGCATACAAGGTCTGTTTTCTCAGTCCACTGAGAACAGTAGAGCCTGAAGAATAGTTCATGATCTATTTGGGAAGTGACCTTAGCAGGAAGAGAGTAAGCTACCTTGAAATCATGGCACACAGAGACCTGTCTCAGTACGTCACTAACTGATCCTGAAGACAGCCTACAGGTAACCAAAGACTCCTCCATTTTACCACATTGTCAAAAGACAAAATACAATATATTTCATTAAGGTTTCTTGTATAGTGCCATATTCCAGCAACCAGTTCTGCTCGCTTTCAGAGCACCTATTAAACAAGGATTAATTACAGTGAGTCCTAAGGCTATGAAAAGGCATTAGAGGTTCACTGAAGCAAAATTAATGTGCAAGGAACATCCAGTCAGGAGACAACTTTCAAGCAGACGTACGAATCACTAGCACAGCGTACCAACGACCCCATGGGCCATGGCATAAGCAAGGAAAATGGCCCCTTTGGCTGCTGCTCAGGAAGTAAAATATAGCAATTATCAGGGTTCAATGGGCCCCTGAGGGGTTTGGGTCTCAGTACCACTGTACTTGCTGAACCAATGGTAACTATGCCCCTAGTATGGACAGAGAAGGCTGCTTCACCAATTGCAAACTGAGGACTAGTTAAACTAGTTTTCTCTGCTAGTCACATGACAAGCACTGGAATGTAATTAAAGAAATGATCAAGAAGCCAGTCTCCTACCAAGGTCTCTGCAAAAGGGCATTAAATTGAGTTAACATGGGTACGCACTGCCATCCTATTCCAGGCGTCCATCCATAGGTGCTTGCATTTCATGTCTGCCTCAACACCATATAAACAGACATAACCAAATGCCAAGTACATTCGAACACTCAATGTTTTAAAAGATTTGTGCAGGCAGATCCACTCATTAGATCACAAGTATCAGCTTCATACTCTGTTTTCATGATTGTTGATAAGTAATTGTAATCATTTTAATGAATCCTTAACATTACGTCTAACACCTCGTACCCTGCTCTTCTCTTCCCCCCAATACGACCGTGCCTCCCAAGTTACACCTCCAAAAGTCACCATGCCTCCCCTCAGCCACAAGTAAACACCGCCCCTGCACTCCTGACTCATTCTTCCCTCAACATACAGCGCCGATCTGTACCACTCCCTACCCCTGGTGCACGGTGACCACCTCTCCGACCCGCGCCCTCTCAGAGATGAATCGTGAGAGAGAGGCTCTCTCTCACGATTCATCATGCCCTCCCTTCCCATGACCACCAGAATACCTCCAGCTCGCCACCTCACATGGCTTACCTCCACCCAGACCCAAAGCACACACCATCTACAATAACATCGTCACCCAACCTTCCCCACGCCCCCGGCTCCTCACCCCCACGGGCTGGGATACATTCCTACGCCTGATCTGCCCTCCTCCCCAGGGCTCCCCACACCCTCGTCCAAAGGCTCACCTTCCCTCGGGTTCACTCTGCAGTGGCACACGCTGACCTCCTCACTCCCCCTCCCCATGCCCTGACCCTCGGGCTGCTCACCTCGCAGCTGGCACCAAAGGTTGCACACTGGCATGCTATCCTCTGCAAGGCGACCTTTCTTGCCCAGGGTCTCTAGGCGCGCCGGTGCATGGCCTCGGCCGGTCTCGGTGCTGCTTGCTGCACGCCGGGCACGGGTGCTGCCACCCCTCCTGCCGCCAGTGATGCGTGGTGCTTCTGTAACCCCTTCGCTGCAGGACTCGCGGGCACTGCGCATGCCCGCGCATGCGAGCCTCCGGAGGTGCCAGATCTGGACTATTAAAACAAGCTCAATTCTCCTGGAAAAAAAGTTCTAAACAAGCACAAGACCTACCAGAAGAGCCCGAAACAAGGCCGACCCCACACAAAGACTAGACTGGGTTAGAAAGGAAAAGAGTATAAGAACAACCATTCAACGTGCATCACATTGGATTTAGCACGCCTCAGTCGTTCATGCGCCAAATCCCTGCCAGGGGCCGCCACGAATATGTATTGTATCCGATTCCTCGTGGTGGCCCCTGGGGTTTGGTGGCCCTGTGCAGGTGCACAGCTTGCACATGCCTAAGGCCGCCCCTGCTGCATTGCCCTAAACCCTGAAACTCCAGCCCCAGCTCGAACCCCTACGCTGCCCGAACACCACTGCTCTGCCCAAAACCGTGAAAAACCAGCCCCAGCATGACTCCCTACACTGCCTGAACGCCACTGCACTGCCCTACACCCTGAATTACCAGCCCCACCACGACTCCCTACGTTGCCCAAATGCCACTGCACTGCCCTAAACCCTGAAACACCAGCCACACCACGACCCCCTACCTGCCCGAACACCACTGAACTGCCCTAAACCCTGAAACACCAGCCCCAGCACGAACCTCTAAGCTGCCCGAACACCACTGGACTGCTCTAAACCCTGAAACAACAGCCCCAGCACGAACCCCTACACTGCCCGAACACCACTGCACTGCCCTAAACCCTGAAACAAAAGCCCCAGCACAACCCCCTACACTACCCAAACACCACTGCCCTGCCCTAAACCCTGAAACACCAGCCCCAGCAATACCCCCTTCACTGCCCGAACACCACTGCACTGCCATAGACCCTGAAACACCAGCCCCAGCACGACCCCCTACGCTGCCTGAAAACCACTGCACTGCCCTAAACCCTGAAACACCAGCCCCAGCACGACTCCCTACACTGCCCGAACACCACTGCACTGCCCTATACCCTGAAACACCAGCCCCAACACGACCCCCTACATAGTCCGAACACCACTGCACTACCCTAAACCCTAAATCTACACCATCACGACCCCCTACACTACCCAAACACCACTGCACTACCCTAAACCCTAAAACAGTACCCCAGCACAATCCCCTACTCTACCCAAACCCTGCTGCTCTACCCTAAATCCTAAAACACTCCCCCAGCACGACTCCCTACACTAGCCAAACACCACTGCACTGCCCTAAACCCTAAATCTACCCCCAGCACGCCCCCTACACTACCCAAACACCACTGCACTACCCTAAACCCTAAATCTACCCTCAGCACGACCCCCTGCACTACCCAAACACCACTGCACTGTCCTACACCCTAAGACACCACCCCCAGCACGACCCCCTATACTACACAAACACCGCTGCAGTACCATAAACCCTAAATCTAACCTCAGCACGAACCCCTACACTACACAAACATCACTGCTCTGCCCTAAACTCAAAAACACTACTCCAGCATGACCCCCTACACTGCGCGAACAGCACTGCACTGCCCTAAATCCTGAAACACTACCCCAGCATGACCCCCTACACTGCACGAACACCACTGCTCTGTCCTAAAGCCTGAAACAATAACACCAGCACGACCCCCTACACTGCCCGAACACCACTGCACTGCCCTAAACCCTGAAACACCACCCCCAGCATGACCCCCTACTCTGCCCGAACACCACTGCACTGCCCTAAACCCTGAAACACCAACCCCAGCACGACCCCATATACTGCCCGAACACCACTGCACTGCCCTAAACCCTGAAACACCACCTCCAGCATGACCCCCTACACTGCCCGAACACCACTGCACTGCATTAAACCCTGAAGCACCATCCCAGCACAACCCCCTACCCTGCCCGAACACCACTGCACTGCCCTAAACCCTGAAACACCAGCCCCAGCAATACCCCCTACACTGCCCGAACACCACTGCCCTAAACCCTGAAACACCACCCGCAGCAAGACCCCCTACACTGCCAGAGCAACACTGCATTGCCCAAAACCGTGAAACACCAGCCCCAGCACGACTCCCTACACTGCCTGAATGCCACTGCACTGCCCTACACCCTGAATTACCAGCCCCACCACGACTCCCTACGTTGCCCAAACGCCACTGCACTGCCCTAAACCCTGAAACACCAGCCCCACCACGACCCCCTACCTGCCCAAACATCACTGAACTGCCCTAAACCCTGAAACACCAGCCCCAGCAGGAACCTCTAAGCTGCCCGAACACCACTGGACTGCTCTAAACCCTGAAACACCAGCCCCAGCACGAACCCCTACACTGCCTGAACACAACTGCACTGACCTAAACCCTGAAACACCAGCCCCAGCACGACTCCCTACACTGCCCGAACACCACTGCACTGCCCTAAACCCTAAATCTACCCCAGCATGACCCCCTACACTACCCAAACACCACTGCACTGCCCTAAACCCTAAATCTACCCTCAGCACGACTCCCTGCACTACCCAAACACCACTGCACTATCCTAAACCCTAAAATACTACCTCCAGCACGAAACCCTACACCACACCAACACCACTGCACTACACTAAACCCTAAAACACTACCCAAGAATGACTCCCTACAGTACCCAAACACCACTGCACTACCGTAAACGCTAAAACACTGCCCACAGCCGGACCCCCTACACTACCCAAACAACACTGCACTGCCCTAAACCCTAAAACACCACCCCCAGCACGACCCACTACACTTCACAAACACCACTGCAGCACCATAAACCCTAAATCTAACCTCAGCACGATCCCCTACACTACACAAACATCACTGCTCTGCCCTAAACACTACACCAGCATGACCCCTTACACTGCACGAACACCACTGCACTGTCCTAAACCCTGAAACAATAACACTAGCACAACCCACTACACTGCCTGAACACCACTGCACTTCCCTAAACCCTGAAACACCACCCCCAGCGCGACCCCCTACACTGCCCGAACACCTCTGCACTGCCCTAAACCCTGAATCACCAACCCCAGCATGACCCCTATACTGCCCGAACACCACTGCACTGCCCTAAACCCTGAAACACCACCCCCAGCATGACCCCCTACAGTGCTCGAACACCACTGCTCTGACCTAAACCCTCAAACACCATCCCAGCACAAACCCCTACACTACCCGAGCACCACTGCACTGCCCTAAACCCTGAAACACCAGCCCCACCACGACCCCCTATGCTGCCCGAACGCCACTGCTCTGCCCTAAACCCTGAAACACCACCCCCAGCAAGACCCCCTACACTGCAAGAAACACCACTGCCCTAAACCCTGAAAGACCAACCCCAGCAAGACCCCCTACACTGCCAGAGCAACACTGCATTGCTCTAATCCCTGAAACTTCAGCCCCAGCTCGAACCCCTACGCTGCCCGAACACCACTGCTCTGCCCAAAACCGTGAAACATCAGCCCCAGCACGAGTCCCTACACTGCCTGAACACCACTGCACTGCCCTAGACCCTGAAACACCAGCCCCACCACGACTCCCTATGCTGCCCAAACGCCACTGCACTGCCCTAGACCCTGAAACACCAGTCCCACCACAACCCCCTACCTGCCAGAACACCACTGAACTGCCCTAAACCCTGAAACACCAGCCCCAGCACGAACCTCTAAGCTGCCTGAACACCACTGGACTGCCCTAAACCCTGAAACACCAGCCCCAGCACGAACCCCTACACTGTACGAACACCACTGCACTTTCCTAAACCCTGAAACACCAGCCTCGGCAAGACCCCCTACACTGCCCGAACACCACTGCACTGCCTAAACCCTGAAACACCAGCCCCAGCACGACCCCCTACACTGCCCGAACACCACTGCACTGTCCTAAACCCTGAAACACCAGCCCCAGCAAGACCCCCTTCACTGCCCGACCACCACTGCACTGCCATATACCCTGAAACACCAGCCCCAGCACGACCCCCTATACTGCCTGAACACCACTGCCCTACCCTAAACCCTAAATCTACCCCATCACGACCCCCTACACTACCCTAACACCACTGCACTGCCCTAAACTCTAAAACACTACCCCAGCACAATCCTCTACACTACCCAAACCCTGCTGCACTACCCTAAATCCTAAAATACTCCCCCAGCATGACTCCCTACACTAGCCAAACACCACTGCACTACCCTAAACCCTAAATCTACCCCCAGCATGACCCCCTACACTACGCAAACACCACTGCACTACCCTAAACCCTAAATCTACCCTCAGCACGACCCCCTGCACTACCCAATCACCACTGCACTGCCCTAAACCCTAAAACACCACCTCCAGCACAACCCCCTACACTGCACGAACAACACTGCACTGCCCTAAACCCTGAAACACTACCCCAGCATGACCCCCTACACTGCACGAACACCACTGCACTGTCCTAAACCCTGAAACAATAACACCAGCACGACCCCCTACACTGCCCGAACACCACTGCACTGCCCTAAACCCTGAAACACCACCCCCAGCATGACCCCCTACAGTGCCCGAAAACCACTTCACTGCCCTAAAAAACTACCCCCAGCATGACCCCTTTCACTACCCAAATACCACTGCACCCCCCTAAACCCTAAAACAATACCCCAAGCAGAACCCCCTACACTACCCAAACACCACCGCACTACCCTAAACCCTAAAACACTGCCCCAACAGTAACCCCTATACTACACAAACACTGCGCTACCCTGAACCCTAAAAACTACCCCCAGCAGCACCCCCTACACTAACCATACACCATTGCACTCCCCTTAACCCTAAACCACTACACCCAGCATGACCCCCTACACTACCCAAACACCACTGTACTACCCTGAACATTAAATCTACCCCATCACGACCCCTACACTACCCAAACACCACTGCACTACCCTAAACCCTAAATCACTACCCCAGCATGATCCTCTACACTACCCCCAAACCCTGCTGCACGACCCTAAACCCTAAAACACTCCACAGCATGACTCACTACACTACCCAAACATCACTGCACTACCCTAAACCCTAAATCTACCCCCAGCATGACCCCCTACATTACCCAAACACCACTGCACTACCCTAAACCCTAAATCAACCCCATCACGACCCACTACACTACCCAAACACCACTGCACTACCCTAAGCCCTAAATCTACCCCCAGCACGACCCCCTACACTACCCAAATACCACTGCACTACCCTAAACCCTAAATCTACCCCATCATGACCCACTACACTACCCAAACACCACTGCACTACCGTAACCACTAAATCTACCCTCAGCACGACCCCCTGCACTACCCAAACACCACTGCACTACCCTAAACCCTAAAACACTACCCCCAGCACAACCCCCTGCACTACACCAACACCACTGCACTACCCTAAACCCTAAAACACAACCCCGCATGATCCCTACAGTACCCAAACGCCAGTGCACTACCGTAAACCCTAAAACACTGCCCCCAGCAGGACCCCCTACACTACCCAAACACCACTACCCTACCCTAAACCCTAAAACACTAGCCCCAGCATGACCCCCAACCCTACACAAACATCACTGCACTGCCCTAAACCCTACAACACTTCCCCAGCATGACCCCCTACGCTGCCCGAACACCACTGCACTGCCCTAAACCGTGAAACACCACCCCCACACAACCCCCTACACTGCACGAATTCCACTGCACTGCCCTAAACACTAAAACACCACCCCCGGCACGACCCCCTACACTACCCAAACACAACTGCACTACCCTAAACCCTAAATCTACCCCATCACGACCCGCTACACTACCCAAACACCGCTGCACTACCCTAAACAATAAATCTACCCCCAGCATGACCCCCTACACTACCCAAACACCACTGCACTACCCTAAACCCGAAATCTACCCCATCACAACCCCTACACTACCCAAACACCACTGCACTACCCTAAACCCTAAATCACTACCCCAGCACGATCCCCTACACTACCCATACCCTGCTGCACTACCCTAAACCCTAAAACACTCCCCCAGCACGACCCCCTACACTACCCAAACACCACTGCAATACCCGAAACCCTAAAACACCACACCCAGCATGACCCCCTACACTACCCAAACACCATTGCACTACTCTAAACCCTAAAACACTACCCCAGCAGTACCCCCTACACTACCAATACACCACTGCACTCCCCTAAACCCTAAACCACTACACAAGCATGATTTCCTACACTACCCAAACCCAGCTGCACTACCCTAAACCCTAAAACACTCCCCCATCATGACTCCCTACACTACCCAAACACCACTGCACTACCCTAAACCCTAAATCTACCCCATCACGACCCCCTACACTACCCAAACACCACTGCACTACCCTAAACCCTAAATCAATACCCCAGCACGATCCCCTACACTACCCAAACCCTGCTGCACTACCCTAAACCCTAAAACACTCCCCCAGCACGACTCCCTACACTACCCAAACACCTCTGCACTACCCTAAACCCTAAATCTACCCCCAGCACGACCCCCTACACTACCCAAACACCACTGCACAACCCTAAACCCTAAATCTAACCCATCACGACCCGCTACACTACCCAAACACCACTGCACTAAAGTAACCCTTAAATCTACCCTCAGCACAACCCCCTGCACTACCCAAACACCACTGCACTACCCTAAACCGTAAAACACTACCCCCAGCACGACCCCCTACACTACACCAACACCACTGCACTACCCTAAACCCTAAAACATAACCCCCGCAGGACCCCCTACAGTACCCAAACACCAGTGCACTACCGTAAACCTTAAAACACTGCCCCCAGCAGGACACCCTACACTACCCAAACACCACTACACTACCCTAAACCCTAAAACACTACCCCCAGCATGACCCCCAACACTACACAAACACCACTGCACTGCCCTAAACCCTAAAACACCACCCCCAGCACGACCCCCTACACTACACAAACACCACTGCACTGCCATAAACCATGAAACACCACCCCCACACGACCTCCTACACTGCACGAATACCACTGCACTGCCCTAAACACTAAAACACCACCCCCGGCACGACCCCCTACACTACACAAACACCACTGCACTAGCCTAATCCATAAAACATCACACCCATCACGACCCCCTACACTACCCAAACACCACTGCAGTACCCTAAACCCTAAAACACTACCCCCGCATGACCCCCTACACTACCCAAAGACCACTGCACTACCCTAAACCCTAAAACACGACCCCCTACACTACACAAACACTGCTGCAGTACCCTAAACCCTAAAACACTACCCCCAGCACGACCCCTTCACTATACAAATACCACTGCACTACCATAAACCGTAAAACACTACCACCTACACTTCACAAACACCACTGCACTACCCTAAACCATAAAACACTACCACCAGCATGACCCCTTTCACTACCCAAATACCACTGCACCCCCTAAACCCTAAAACAATACCCCAAGCAGAACCCCCTACACTACCCAAACACCACCGCACTACCCTAAACCCTAAAACACTGCCCCAGCAGTAACCCCTATACTACACAAACACCATTGCGCTACCCTGAACCCTAAAACACTACCCCCAGCAGCACCCCCTACACTAACCATACACCATTGCACTCCCCTTAACCCTAAACCACTACACCCAGCATGACTCCCTACACTACCCAAACACCACTGTACTACCCTGAACATTAAATCTACCCCATCACGACCCCTACACTACCCAAACACCACTGCACTACCCTAAACCCTAAATCACTACCCCAGCATGATCCTCTACACGACCCAAACACCACTGCACTACCCTAAACCCTAAATCTACCCCCCGCACGACCCCCTACACTACCCAAACACCACTGCAATACCCAAAACCCTAAAACACCACACCCAGCATGACCCTCTACACTACCCAAACACCACTGCACTATCCTAAACCCTGAAACACCACCCCCAGCACGACCCCCTACACTACACAAACACCACTGCAGTACCATAAACCCTAAATCTAACCTCAGCACGACCCCCTACACTACACAAACATTACTGCTCTGCCCTAAACCCTAAAACACTCCCCCAGCATGACCCCCTACACTGCACGAAAAACACTGCACTGCCCTAAACCCGGAAACACTACCCCAGCATGACCCCCTACACTGCACGAACACCACTGCACTGTCCTAAACACTGAAACAATAACACCAGCACGACCCCCTACACTGTCCGAACACCACTGCACTGCCCTAAAGCCTGAATCACCACCCCCAGCGCGACCCCCTACACTGCCCGAACACAACTGCACTGCCCTAAACCCTGAAACACCAACCCCAGCACGACCCCCTATACTGTCCGAACACCCCTGCACTCCCCTAAACCCTGAAACACCACCCCCAGCATGACCTCCTACACTGCCCGAACACCACTGCCCTAACCCCTGAAACACCACCCGCAGCAAGACCCCCTACACTGCCAGAGCAACACTGCATTGCCCTAAACCCTGAAACTCCAGCCCCAGCTCGAACCCCTACGCTGCCCGAACACCACTGCTCTGCCCAAAACCGTGAAACACCAGCCCCAGCATGACTCCCTACACTGCCTGAACGCCACTGCACTGCCCTACACCCTGAATTACCAGCCCCACCACGACTCCCTACCTTGCCCAAATGCCACTGCACTGCCCTAAACCCTGAAACACCAGCCACACCACGACCCCCTACCTGCCCGAACACCACTGAACTGCCCTAAACTCTGAAACACCAGCCACAGCACGAACCTCTAAGCTGCCCGAACACCACTGGACTGCTCTAAACCCTGAAACACCAGCCCCAGCACGAACCCCTACACTGCCCGAACACCACTGCACTGCCCTAAACCCTGAAACAAAAGCCCCAGCACAACCCCCTACACTACCCAAACACCACTGCCCTGCCCTAAACCCTGAAACACCAGCCCCAGCAATACCCCCTACACTGCCTGAACACAACTGCACTGACCTAAACCCTGAAACACCAGCCCCAGCACGACTCCCTACACTGCCCGAACACCACTGCACTGCCCTAAACCCTAATTCTACCCCAGCATGACCCCCTACACTACCCAAACACCACTGCACTGCCCTAAACCCTAAATCTACCCTCAGCACGACTCCCTGCACTACCCAAACACCACTGCACTATCCTAAACCCTAAAATACTACCTCCAGCACGAAACCCTACACCACACCAACACCACTGCACTACACTAAACCCTAAAACACTACCCAAGAATGACTCTCTACAGTACCCAAACACCACTGCACTTCCGTAAACGCTAAAACACTGCCCACAGCCGGACCCCCTACACTACCCAAACAACACTGCACTGCCCTAAACCCTAAAACACCACCCCCAGCACGACCCACTACACTTCACAAACACCACTGCAGCACCATAAACCCTAAATCTAACCTCAGCACGATCCCCTACACTACACAAACATCACTGCTCTGCCCTAAACCCTAAAACACTACACCAGCATGACCCCTTACACTGCACGAACACCACTGCACTGTCCTAGACCCTGAAACAATAACACCAGCACAACCCACTACACTGCCTGAACACCACTGCACTTCCCTAAACCCTGAAACACCACCCCCAGCGCGACCCCCTACACTGCCCGAACACCTCTGCACTGCCCTAAACCCTGAAACACCAACCCCAGCATGACCCCTATACTGCCCGAACACCACTGCACTGCCCTAAACCCTGAAACACCACCCCCAGCATGACCCCCTACAGTGCTCGAACACCACTGCTCTGACCTAAACCCTCAAACACCATCCCAGCACAAACCCCTACACTACCCGAGCACCACTGCACTGCCCTAAATCCTGAAACACCAGCCCCACCACGACCCCCTATGCTGCCCGAACGCCACTGCTCTGCCCTAAACCCTGAAACACCACCCCCAGCAAGACCCCCTACACTGCAAGAAACACCACTGCCCTAAACCCTGAAAGACCAACCCCAGCAAGACCCCCTACACTGCCAGAGCAACATTGCATTGCTCTAATCCCTGAAACTTCAGCCCCAGCTCGAACCCCTACGCTGCCCGAACACCACTGCTCTGCCCAAAACCGTGAAACATCAGCCCCAGCACGAGTCCCTACACTGCCTGAACGCCACTGCACTGCCCTAGACCCTGAAACACCAGCCCCACCACGACTCCCTATGCTGCCCAAACGCCACTGCACTGCCCTAGACCCTGAAACACCAGCCCCACCACAACCCCCTACCTGCCAGAACACCACTGAACTGCCCTAAACCCTGAAACACCAGCCCCAGCACGAACCTCTAAGCTGCCTGAACACCACTGGACTGCCCTAAACCCTGAAACACCAGCCCCAGCACGAACCCCTACACTGCACGAACACCACTGCACTTTCCTAAACCCTGAAACACCAGCCTCAGCAAGACCCCCTACACTGCCCGAACACCACTGCACTGCCTAAACCCTGAAACACCAGCCCCAGCACGACCCCCTACACTGCCCGAACACCACTGCACTGTCCTAAACCCTGAAACACCAGCCCCAGCAAGACCCCCTTCACTGCCCGACCACCACTGCACTGCCATATACCCTGAAACACCAGCCCCAGCACGACCCCCTATACTGCCTGAACACCACTGCACTACCCTAAACCCTAAATCTACCCCATCACGACCCCCTACACTACCCTAACACCACTGCACTACCCTAAACTCTAAAACACTACCCCAGCACAATCCTCTACACTACCCAAACCCTGCTGCACTACCCTAAATCCTAAAATACTCCCCCAGCATGACTCCCTACACTAGCCAAACACCACTGCACTACCCTAAACCCTAAATCTACCCCCAGCATGACCCCCTACACTACGCAAACACCACTGCACTACCCTAAATCCTAAATCTACCCTCAGCACGACCCCCTGCACTACCCAATCACCACTGCACTGCCCTAAACCCTAAAACAACACCCCCAGCACAACCCCCTACACTGCACGAACAACACTGCACTGCCCTAAACCCTGAAACACTACCCCAGCATGACCCCCTACACTGCACGAACACCACTGCACTGTCCTAAACCCTGAAACAATAACACCAGCACGACCCCCTACACTGCCCGAACACCACTGCACTGCCCTAAACCCTGAAACACCACCCCAGTGCAACCCCCTACACTGCCCGAACACCACTGCACTGCCCTAAACCGTGAAACACCAACCCCAGCATGACCCCCTATACTGCCCGAACACCACTGCACTGCCCTAAACCCTGAAACACCACCCCCAGCATGACCCCCTACAGTGCTCAAACACCACTGCTCTGACCTAAACCCTGAAACACCATCCCAGCACAAACCCCTACACTACCCGAGCACCACTGCACTGCCCTAAACCCTGAAACACCAGCCCCACCACGACCCCCTATGCTGCCCGAACGCCACTGCTCTGCCCTAAACCCTGAAACACCACCCCCAGCAAGACCCCCTACACTGCAAGAAACACCACTGCCCTAAACCCTGAAAGACCAACCCCAGCAAGACCCCCTACACTGCCAGAGCAACACTGCATTGCTCTAATCCCTGAAACTTCAGCCCCAGCTCGAACCCCTACCCTGCCCGAACACCACTGCTCTGCCCAAAACCGTGAAACATCAGCCCCAGCACGAGTCCCTACACTGCCTGAACGCCACTGCACTGCCCTAGACCCTGAAACACCAGCCCCACCACGACTCCCTATGCTGCCCAAACGCCACTGCACTGCCCTAGACCCTGAAACACCAGCCCCACCACAACCCCCTACCTGCCAGAACACCACTGAACTGCCCTAAACCCTGAAACACCAGCCCCAGCACGAACCTCTAAGCTGCCTGAACAGCACTGGACTGCCCTAAACCCTGAAACACCAGCCCCAGCACGAACCCCTACACTGCACGAACACCACTGCACTTTCCTAAACCCTGAAACACCAGCCTCAGCAAGACCCCCTACACTGCCCGAACACCACTGCACTGCCTAAACCCTGAAACACCAGCCCCAGCACGACCCCCTACACTGCCCGAACACCACTGCACTGTCCTAAACCCTGAAACACCAGCCCCAGCAAGACCCCCTTCACTGCCCGACCACCACTGCACTGCCATATACCCTGAAACACCAGCCCCAGCACGACCCCCTATACTGCCTGAACACCACTGCACTACCCTAAACCCTAAATCTACCCCATCACGACCCCCTACACTACCCTAACACCACTGCACTACCCTAAACTCTAAAACACTACCCCAGCACAATCCTCTACACTACCCAAACCCTGCTGCACTACCCTAAATCCTAAAATACTCCCCCAGCATGACTCCCTACACTAGCCAAACACCACTGCACTACCCTAAACCCTAAATCTACCCCCAGCATGACCCCCTACACTACGCAAACACCACTGCACTACCCTAAATCCTAAATCTACCCTCAGCACGACCCCCTGCACTACCCAATCACCACTGCACTGCCCTAAACCCTAAAACACCACCCCCAGCACAACCCCCTACACTGCACGAACAACACTGCACTGCCCTAAACCCTGAAACACTACCCCAGCATGACCCCCTACACTGCACGAACACCACTGCACTGTCCTAAACCCTGAAACAATAACACCAGCACGACCCCCTACACTGCCCGAACACCACTGCACTGCCCTAAACCCTGAAACACCACCCCAGTGCAACCCCCTACACTGCCCGAACACCACTGCACTGCCCTAAACCGTGAAACACCAACCCCAGCATGACCCCCTATACTGCCCGAACACCACTGCACTGCCCTAAACCCTGAAACACCACCCCCAGCATGACCCCCTACAGTGCTCAAACACCACTGCTCTGACCTAAACCCTGAAACACCATCCCAGCACAAACCCCTACACTACCCGAGCACCACTGCACTGCCCTAAACCCTGAAACACCAGCCCCACCACGACCCCCTATGCTGCCCGAACGCCACTGCTCTGCCCTAAACCCTGAAACACCACCCCCAGCAAGACCCCCTACACTGCAAGAAACACCACTGCCCTAAACCCTGAAAGACCAACCCCAGCAAGACCCCCTACACTGCCAGAGCAACACTGCATTGCTCTAATCCCTGAAACTTCAGCCCCAGCTCGAACCCCTACCCTGCCCGAACACCACTGCTCTGCCCAAAACCGTGAAACATCAGCCCCAGCACGAGTCCCTACACTGCCTGAACGCCACTGCACTGCCCTAGACCCTGAAACACCAGCCCCACCACGACTCCCTATGCTGCCCAAACGCCACTGCACTGCCCTAGACCCTGAAACACCAGCCCCACCACAACCCCCTACCTGCCAGAACACCACTGAACTGCCCTAAACCCTGAAACACCAGCCCCAGCACGAACCTCTAAGCTGCCTGAACACCACTGGACTGCCCTAAACCCTGAAACACCAGCCCCAGCACGAACCCCTACACTGCACGAACACCACTGCACTTTCCTAAACCCTGAAACACCAGCCTCAGCAAGACCCCCTACACTGCCCGAACACCACTGCACTGCCTAAACCCTGAAACACCAGCCCCAGCACGACCCCCTACACTGCCCGAACACCACTGCACTGTCCTAAACCCTGCAACACCAGCCCCAGCAAGACCCCCTTCACTGCCCGACCACCACTGCACTGCCATATACCCTGAAACACCAGCCCCAGCACGACCCCCTATACTGCCTGAACACCACTGCACTACCCTAAACCCTAAATCTACCCCATCACGACCCCCTACACTACCCTAACAGCACTGCACTACCCTAAACTCTAAAACACTACCCCAGCACAATCCTCTACACTACCCAAACCCTGCTGCACTACCCTAAATCCTAAAATACTCCCCCAGCATGACTCCCTACACTAGCCAAACACCACTGCACTACCCTAAACCCTAAATCTACCCCCAGCATGACCCCCTACACTACGCAAACACCACTGCACTACCCTAAACCCTAAATCTACCCTCAGCACGACCCCCTGCACTACCCAATCACCACTGCACTGCCCTAAACCCTAAAACACCACCCCCAGCACAACCCTCTACACTGCACGAACAACACTGCACTGCCCTAAACCCTGAAACACTACCCCAGCATGACCGCCTACACTGCACGAACACCACTGCACTGTCCTAAACCCTGAAACAATAACACCAGCACGACCCCCTACACTGCCCGAACACCACTGCACTGCCCTAAACCCTGAAACACCACCCCAGTGCAACCCCCTACACTGCCCGAACACCACTGCACTGCCCTAAACCCTGAAACACCAACCCCAGCACGACCCCCTATGCTGCCCGAACACCACTGCACTGCCCTAAACCCTGAAACACCACCCCCAGCATGACCCCCTACACTGCCCGGAAACCACTTCACTGCCCTAAACCCCGAAGCACCATCCCAGCACAACCCCCTACACTGCCCGAACACCACTGCACTGCCCTAAACCCTGAAACACCAGCCCCACCACTACCCCCTAAGCTGCCGGAACACCACTGCACTGCCCTAAACCCTGAAACACCACCCCCAGCAAGACCCCCTACACTGCCCAAACACCACTGCCCTAAACCCTGAAACACCACCCCCAGCAAGACCCCCTACACTGCCAGAACAACACTGCATTGCCCTAAACCCTGAAACTCCAGCCCCAGCTTGAACCCCTACACTGCCCGAACACCACTGCTCTGGCCAAAACCGTGAAACACCAGCCCTAGCATGACTCCCTGCACTGCCTGAATGCCACTGCACTGCCCTACACCCTGAAACACCAGCCCCACCGCGACTCCCTACGCTGCCCAAACACCACTGCACTGCCCTAAACCCTGAAACACCAGCCCCTCCACGACCCCCTACCTGCCCGAACACCACTGAACTGCACTAAACCCTGAAACACCAGCCCCAGCATGAACCTCTAAGCTGCCTGAACACCACTGGATTGCTCTAAACCCTGAAACACCAGCCCCAGCACGAACCCCTACATAGTCCGAACACCACTGCACTACCCTAAACCCTAAATCTACCCCATCACGACCGCCTACACTACCCAAACACCACTGCACTACCCTAAACCCTAAAACACTACCCCAGCACAATCCCCTACACCACCCAAACCCTGCTGCACTACCCTAAATCCTAAAACACTCCCCCAGCATGACTCCCTACACTACCCAAACACCACTGCACTACCCTAAACACTAAAACTACCCTCAGCACGACCCCCTGCACTACCCAAACACCACTGCACTGCCCTAAACCCTAAAACACCACCCCCAACACCACCCCTACACTACACAAACACCACTGCAGTACCATAAACCATAAATCTAACCTCAGCACGACCCCCTACACTACACAAACATCACTGCTCTGCCCTAAATCCTAAAACACTACCCCAGCATGACCCCCTACACTGCACGAACAACACTGCACTGCCCTAAACCCTGAAACACTACCCGAGCATGACCCCCTACACAGCACGAACACCACAGCACTGTCCTAAACCCTGAGACAATAACACCAGCACGACCCCCTACACTGCCCGAACACCACTGCACTGCCCTAAACCCCGAAACACCACCCACAGCGCGACCCCCTACACTGCCCGAACACCACTGCACTGCCCTAAACCCTAAAACACCAGCCCCACCACAACTCCCTATGCTGCCCAAACGCCACTGCACTGCCCTAGACCCTGAAACACCAGCCCCACCACAACCCCCTACCTGCCAGAACACCACTGAACTGCCCTAAACCCTGAAACACCAGCCCCAGCACGAACCTCTAAGCTGCCTGAACACCACTGGACTGCCCTAAACCCTGAAACACCAGCCCCAGCACGAACCCCTACACTGCACGAACACCACTGCACTTTCCTAAACCCTGAAACACCAGCCTCAGCAAGACCCCCTACACTGCCCGAACACCTCTGCACTGCCTAAACCCTGAAACACCAGCCCCAGCACGACCCCCTACACTGCCCGAACACCACTGCACTGTCCTAAACCCTGAAATACCAGCCCCAGCAAGACCCCCTTCACTGCCCGACCACCACTGCACTGCCATATACCCTGAAACACCAGCCCCAGCACGGCCCCCTAAACTGCCTGAACACCACTGCACTACCCTAAACCCTAAATCTACCCCATCACGACCCCCTACACTACCCTAACACCACTGCACTACCCTAAACACTAAAACACTACCCCAGCACAATCGTCTACACTACCCAAACCCTGCTGCACTACCCTAAATCCTAAAATACTCCCCCAGCATGACTCCCTACACTAGCCAAACACCACTGCACTACCCTAAACCCTAAATCTACCCCCAGCATGACCCCCTACACTACGCAAACACCACTGCACTACCCTAAACCCTAAATCTATCCTCAGCACGACCCCCTGCACTACCCAAACACCACTGCACTGTCCTACACCCTAAGACACCACCCCCAGCACGACCCCCTACACTACACAATCACCGCTGCAGTACCATAAACCCTAAATCTAACCTCAGCACGACCCCCTACACTACAAAAAACATCACTGCTCTGCCCTAAACTCAAAAACACTACTCCAGCATGACCCCCTACACTGCGCGAACAGCACTGCACTGCCCTAAATCCTGAAACACTACCCCAGTATGACCCCCTACACTGCACGAACACCACTGCTCTGTCCTAAAGCCTGAAACAATAACACCAGCACGACCCCCTACACTGCCCGAACACCACTGCACTGCCCTAAACCCTGAAACACCACCCCCAGCATGACCCCATACTCTGCTCGAACACCCCTGCACTGCCCTAAACCCTGAAACACCAACCCCAGCACGACCCCCTATACTGCCCGAACACTACTGCACTGCCCTAAACCCTGAAACACCACCTCCAGCATGACCCTCTACACTGCCCGAACACCACTGCACTGCCCTAAATCCTGAAACACCATCCCAACACAACCCCCTACCCTGCCCGAACACCACTGCACTGCCCTAAACCCTGAAACACCAGCCCTAGCAAGACCCCCTACACTGCCCGAACACCACTGCCCTAAACCCTGAAACACCACCCGCAGCAAGACCCCCTACACTGCCAGAGCAACACTGCATTGCCCAAAACCATGAAACACCAGCCCCAGCACGACTCCCTACACTGCCTGAACGCCACTGCACTGCCCTACACCCTGAATTACCAGCCCCACCACGACTCCCTACGTTGCCCAAACGCCACTGCACTGCCCTAAACCCTTAAACACCAGCCCCACCACGACCCCCTACCTGCCCAAACATCACTGAACTGCCCTAAACCCTGAAACACCAGCCCCAGCATGAACCTCTAAGCTGCCCGAACACCCCTGGACTGCTCTAAACCCTGAAACACCAGCCCCAGCACGAACCCTTACACTGCCTGAACACCACTGCACTGACCTAAACCCTGAAACACCAGCCCCAGCACGACTCCCTACACTGCCCGAACACCACTGCACTGCCCTAAACCCTAAATCTACCCCAGTGTGAGAAGTTGGCCTGGTATATGCTGTTCACTAGTTCTAGTGACCACCTTGTACCATGCCAAGCAACCCTTATGGTGTGGTTGTAAGTCAACCTTTTCGGACCAGCTGCCCTAGTGGTAGCGTAGGCTAAGCAGTCTTTGAGGCTAAACTCGTGAAGCGTGTTAAGCAAGCTGTTTTACCAATAGTAACCCCCTTTTATACCAATGAAAGGACACCACACAGATATATATTCAAAATATATATGTATTTATTTCTCAAAGTAACCCCTAGTCTCTTTATGAGCACAGGAGCACAAATCGTCAAACAAGGTTATCACAGAATACACAGAAGTTGCACTTTATATGGATAGGCCCTGGTGGCCACTCGAACCATATACTAAAATAGTGGTATAAGTACCACGAACAGAAAAGGGAAAAGGCCTAGGGCCTCTAGAATCGCTGGGCCTACAAGGAGCTAACGTCAGTTAGTGACCAGGAGGTCCACGGGTGGCGTGTGCAGAGCAAATAGTCACACGCGTGCTCCCATAGGTTTCAATGGGTGCGTAAAAAGTACAAAGTTACTGCAAAAGGAATCTTCCGGATGACCTAGGAACTTAAGATTTGGAACACAGGCACTAGAGATGTATTACTACACATGGGCACCGGAGTACCAGCTTTACCTCACCCACAGGAAGCGGGTGCATAGGCCTCAAAGTGCGTCGGGTTTCTTCTATCTGTTCCGTTGAGCCTGGGACAAAGATGCTGCAGGCGGTCGGTCGGGAAGAGATGCAGTGGATCCAAGAGTGGATCGGAGATGTTGAAGACCTGTAAGCAGAGGGGACAGTGTTCACAGTCACTAGCCAGTGACCAGCGTGGCACCAGGTGGGTACCAGGCGATGTCGGGTGCAAACAGGTGATGAGGGGTAGCTTGTCTCCGCAGCCACGTGGTCCCTGAAGGTCGACGACGTCCAGGAGTCGGCTCACGAGCTGTCCCACGCAGGCTCTCGCTGTCGGCGGTGTCGGCGACTTGATCGAAGCAAACAAGCCTTGGCAAAAGCAATTGTAGGAGGAATCGGAAATCAGCTGTTGGTTCTGACCAGCAAGGTCAGAGGGATTGCTCCTTTGGAGGGGAGCAAGGGCCAGTCTGGAGCAACCAGACCAGCGGTGTTTGTCGTAGATTTCGTCGCCAAGATGGCCACTAGCCAGCGGGCCAGCAACCGGTTAGGCGCGTCGAGTGGCAAAATGCAGAAGGGCCCCACGCAGATCGTGGAGATGCTGGAGGGCTCACCTTTGGTGCAGATGCTGCTCGGGTGTTGGGCTTCTCAGATCCCAAAGCACAACTTGGAGGGAGCCTCGGTTGTTGCACTTGTCAGCTTGTCGTAGTCGTTCCAAGATGGCTGGCTCCACGTGTCTCGGTGCCTCCACGGGTCTCTTCTTTTCAGGGACTGTGGATCGGGCGGTGAGAGGTCTGGAGGTCCAGGTCTTGTCAGTCTCTGGGCTCGGGCTCCGGCGGGAGGCGGCGGCAAAGCAGACGTTGATTCGCTGGATGGTGCTTGCGTTAGCAAGGTGGTCACTCCCTGACCACAGGGGAGATTGGCTTCAGTCCTCTGTGCAGCAGAGCGTCGAAGTTCCCGTCTTCTTCTTAGTGTTAAGTTGATTCCAGGATGTCTGAAGTCTTAGGACACAGCTCCTACCTTTATTCGGATTCTAGGGGCCGGACTACCTGCTAGGTCCCTCCCTATGGGTGGGACCAGGAAGGGGGGTGGTTACACCCCCAATCCTTTGTCCAGCTCGCCCCAGGCCCGGGACTGGTGTGCCCCAGGACCGGTTTGAACTGGCATATGCCCCGAGGCTCCTTGTGAGCCACAGGCATGTCTGGTTTCTTTCAAGCCCTACCTGACCAATACACAAAATCCTGTCTGGGGTGGTGCACGCACCTCCCCTGGCAGGAAACCCTTTGTCCACACCTCCCAAGCTGGAAGGACTCCCAGCAGCAGGAGGGCAGACTTGTGTCTGTGGTGGCAGCATCCATTTTGTGGAGCTGAGGCTATGTCTGATTTTACCCGGGTTTCAGGTACTGTACATGTCGTGTCCCTCTAGAAGGGTGGAATGCTAACCCCGTCGCCAGAATTGGCGAGGGGTTAGTATTCCAATTCGTATGACACCTTACTCGACATGTTTTGATAAAGCCAAACCAAAGATAGCATTTAACCGCGAGGTTCATAATGCACTTAAGAGTATATGGTATGACGATATCTGGAAACAGTAGAAGGAAGTTGTTCCGACCACTGCAGACAGGCTCAGCTCATGCCAGAGCACCATCTCACATGGAACCAAGCACTCTGCCTTCAGGATTGTTAAGGCCTGCCATAGGAGTGACTTATAGGTTACCAGGTGTCCCATTTAAGGTTAGGTATAGGTATACTACACCTAAGTAAGAGGTGATTACACCAACTTACCCCAGCTGAGTGATCAGCCAGTTGTGTCAAATTGTTAGGCCAAGCCTGGGGTGGCATAATACATGCTGCAGCCCTTGGCAGGCCTTGGGTACACCAATGCCCTGGGTACCTAGTGTACACTGGTACAGGGGCTGACAGGGTGATCCACTTCCAATTGGTTATGCACCTAGGGTGCATAGTTTTAATTTAGTAGAGAGAACAGCAGGCTGGGGGTCTGATTGGCAGGCCCACAGCCTCAATATGTCAAAAACCAGTGAAGCAAAAAGCAAAAATTTGGGGTGACCATAGGATAGCAGACCCTACTCTCCTACACAACCCCCCCCCAAACGCTGGGACATTAAACTAGCCTTGACCAGTCTCGTCTTCATGTCCTAAGTGGAAGTACCTGGAGAGACCATCTGCATTCCCATGGTCAGTACCTGGCCGGTGCTCCACTGTAAAGTCCATCCCCTGTAGGGAAATGGACCACCTAAGCAGTTTGGGGTTTTCACCCTTCATCTGATTTAGCCACAAGAGGGGCTTATGGTCGGTCTGAATCTTGAAGTGAGTGCCAAACAAGTATGGCCTCAGCTTCTTCAGGGCCCACACCACAGCAAAGGCCTCCCTCTCAATAGCTGACCAATTCTTCTCTCTGGGGGTCAACCTCCTGCTAATAAAAGCAATGGGTTGGTCTTGACCATCTACATTAAGTTGTGACAGCACAGCTCCCACACCCAACTCAGAAGCATCTGTTTGGACAATAAACTCTTTGGAGTAGTCAGGACTTTTCAGGATAGGTGCAGAGCACATGGCCTCCTTCAGGTCATCAAATGCCTTTTGACAGCTTACTGTCCACTGAACCTTTTTGGGCATCTTCTTGGATGTCAGATCATTAAGAGGAGTCACAATGGACCCATAGTTCTTAACAAACTTCCTGTAATACCCAGTCAAGCCCAAGAAAGCTCGAACTTGAGTCTGGGTGGTTGGAGGGGACCAATCCTTGATGGACTGTATCTTACTCTCCAGTGGTTGAACTTGGCCCCCACCTACAAGGTGGCCCAAATACACAACCTTACTCTGCCCTATCTGGCACTTAGTAGCCTTGATAGTGAGGCCTGCCCTTTGCAGAGCCTCAAGAGCCTTCTTCAGGTGGATCAGGTGATCCTCCCAGGTGGAACTAAAGACAGCAATGTCATCAAGATATGCTGCGCAAAAGTCATCCAACCCAGTAAGGACTTGGTTCACCAGCCTTTGGAAGGTGGCAGGTGCATTCTTCAGACCAAAGGGCATCACCACAAACTGATAATGCCCACCTGGGGTTGAGAATGCTGTTTTGGCCTTAGACTCCTCAGCTAATCTGATTTGCCAATAGCCAGCTGTCAAGTCAAATGTGCTCAAAAACTTTGCAGAAGCTAGTTTGTCTATGAGCTCATCTGCCCTTGGAATAGGGTGTGCATCTGTCCTGGTGACAGCATTGAGTCCTCTGTAGTCCACACAGAACCTCATCTCTCTCTTGCCATCTTTGGTGTGAGGTTTGGGGACCAGAACCACTGGGCTAGCCCAGGGGCTCTCTGAGGGTTCAATGACACCTAATTCCAGCATTTTATGTACCTCAGCCTTTATACAGTCCCTGACGTGGTCAGGTTGTCTGTAAAGTTTGTTTTTTACAGGCAGACTGTCACCAGTGTCCACAACATGGGTACACCAGTCAGTTTGACTAGGTATCAAGGAAAACATATGTGAAAATGATTGTAGAACCTGTCTACATTCAGTCTGCTGATGGGCAGTGAGGTTGCCTCCAAGGGTCACTCCTTCAACTGAGCCATCTTTAGGGTTCTGAGACAACAGGTCTGGGAGAGGGTCACTCTCTTCCTCCTGTCCCTCATCTGTAGCCATGAGCAAGCCCATGTCTGCCCTGTCAACATATGCTTTAAGCCTGTTAACATGGAGTACCCTGTGGGGACTCCTGGGAGTTCCTAGGTCCACCAAGTAGGTGACCTCTCCCTTCTTTTCCAGGATTGTATGGGGTCCAGACCATTTGTCTTGGAGTGCTGCTGGGGCCACTGGCTCCAACACCCATACCTTCTGTCCTGGCTGATACTCAACCAAGACAGCCTTTTGGTCATGCCAAGCTTTCTGTAAGGCCTGGCTTGCCTCAAGGTTTTTAGATGCCTTCTCCATATACTCAGCCATCCTGGAGCGGAGACCAAGTACATAGTCCACTATGTCTAGCTTAGGCTTTTTGAGAGGTAACTCCCAGCCTTCCTTCACCAAACACAGTGGGCCTCTCACAGGGTGCCCAAACAACAATTCAAAGGGGCTGTAGCCAACTCCTTTTTGTGGGACCTCTCTGTAAGCAAACAGAAGGCAGGGTAGAAGGATATCCCATCTTCGCCTGAGCTTTTCAGGTAATCCTTTGATCATACCCTTTAGGGTCTTGTTGAATCTCTCAACAAGCCCATTGCATTGTGGGTGATAAGGGGTGGTGAACTTGTAGTTGACACCACATTCCTTCCACATAGCTGTCAAGTATCCTGACATAAAGTTGGTACCTCTGTCAGATACTACCTCCTTAGGAAACCCCACTCTGGAGAATACTCCCAGCAGGGCCCTGGCCACAACAGGTGCTGTAGTGGTCCTAAGGGGAATTGCCTCTGGATACCTGGTGGCATGATCCACTACCACCAGTATAAATCTGTGCCCAGATGCAGTGGGAGGATCCATGGGACCCACTATGTCTATTCCCACTCTTTCAAAGGGGACCCCCACCACAGGTAGTGGTATCAGGGGGGCCTTTGTTGTGCCACCTGATTTGCCACTGGCTTGGCAGGTAACACAGGAGCGACAAAACTCCTTTGTATCTTCATTCATATGAGGCCAGTGAAAGTGAGGGACAAGTCTGTCCCAGGTCTTGTTCTGGCCTAGGTGTCCTGCTAAAGGAATATCATGGGCCAAGGTAAGAAGGAAGCCCCTAAATTGCAGAGGTATGACCAACCTCCTGGTTGCACCAGGCTTGGGGTCTCTAGCCTCTGAATAAAGGAGCCCTTCATCCCAATACACTTTATGGGTACCTTGAGCATTCCCAGCAGCCTCAGCAGCAGCCAGCTGTCTGAGGGGTTCAAGAGAGGGACAGGATAACTGAGCCTGCCTCAAGTCAGCCCTTGAAGGTCCCCCTGTCCCCAGAAACTCAACCTGATCAGGTTCAAGCTCTTCAGGGACAGTTCCTTCAGGGTCCTCTAGATCAGCTTCCTGGGAAGGCTGATCATCACTCTGAGGCAGGGGGGAAGGCACAGCCTTGACCCTCCTGTTCTTCTTCTTGGTAGGTGCTTGGTCCATTGTTCCAGGATCCAAGACCTGAGGTTCAGTGAGGCACTTTTTGGCCTGTGACCTGGTCACAGCAAGGACATGTGATGATATACCTAACATCTCTGCATGAGTCCTGTACTCCACTTCTGACCATAGAGAACTCTCTAGGTCATTGCCCAACAAACATTCTACTGGGAGGTCTGCACTAACCACAACCCTTTTGAGGCCAGTTACCCCTCCCCATGAGAAGTTAACAACTGCCACACTATGTGAAGTAGTGGCATTGCTGGCATTGGTCACCAGGTAGTTCTCACCTGGTATGTACTGTCCAGGATCCACAAAGCCTGGTGTCACCATAGTGACACTGGCACATGTGTCCCTGTAGGCTTGAGCCACTTTGTCATTAATTAAAGGAGTCTGTCTGTACTTGCCCAGGTTACTGGGGCTCACAGTCAGGGACAAATCAATGTCCCCATCACAGATCAAGACTGCCTGTGTAAGGGTTCTGTCTAAGTCAGAATCTCCTTCAGTTCCCATAGTGATTCCCACTACACCCTTTGTCTGGGGACCAACACTGCTAACAGTAGTACTGGGAGCAGGTGCCTTAGGGGCAACAGTGTTGGGGGCTCCACCCTTTTTGCAATCACTAGTCCAGTGAGTTGTATTTTTACAATGATTGCACCAGGGTTTCTTCTGACCTTCTTTCTTCTTCTTGGACTGTTGGGACCCACCCTCCTTAGCAGTAGTTTGGGGCCCTGTTGAAGACTTCTGGTCTTTAGGTTTCTGATCTCCACCCTTTTGGTCTGTTTTCTTCTGATCACCCCCTTGGCCCTGGTTCTGGTTCTTTTGCTTAACCCTGGTTCTGACCCATTTGTCTGCCTTCTTTCCCAATTCTTGGGGAGAGGTCAGATCAGAGTCAACCAAGTGTTGATGCAGTTGCTGGTTTTGACAGTTATTTAAAATCTGTTCTCTCATCATCAAATTATACAATCCTGTAAAATCAGATACCTTACTTCCCAGCAACCAACCCTCCAAAGCCTTAGTGGCACATTCAATGTATTCAGACCAGTCCTGAGTCTGTGTCTTTTGGGTGTCTCTGAACATTAACCTGTACTGCTCAGTGGTTAAGCCTAACCCATCAACTAGAACACTCTTCAGGACTCTGTAGTTTCTGACATCCTCTTCTCTAACAGTGAGGAGTCTGTCTCTGCCTCTTCCCTCAAAGGAGAGCCAGAGGATTGCTGCCCACTGGTCTTCAGGAACCTGCTGTACTTTGCAGGCCCTCTCAAGAGCAGTTATCCACTTGTGGATGTCATCCCCACTTTTGTAGGGGGGCACAACCTTAGACAGGTTTCTATTATCGAAAACCCTATCTTTGTCCTTAGGGACAATGCTGCCACCAGTGGGTATAGACCCACTCTCTTTATGCTGTCTAGCCTTGCTAAGTTTCTCTTCCATCAGGGCTACTTCTAGCTCCTGCTTCCTGATCCTCAGCTGGGCCTCTTGCATCTTGGCCTCATGTTCCCTCCTCTGAGGGGTGGTCATCCTTCTCCTGGAGTGACCCTGAGAGCCTCTAGAGCCATGGGAAGCATTGGAGTCACCTGAGCGATTCCTTTGCCTTCCAAGCCCTGTGTTAAGTCCACTGGGGAGATCCAGTGGGTTGACCCCACTGTCAGTCCCCAATAGCCTTGGTTTAGCTGGGCCAAGTATAATACTTGGCACTGGGCTAGTTCTCCCTTCATCCTCACTACTGTCAGTATCCTTTTCACTCTCATCCTCTGTGGTAGGCATCCCATCTAAGGGGTGACTATTGGGAAGGGGTACTTCAGTGGCATCTTTAGAAGGGGGGCCTCCTGTTCCTGTCCCTAAGGGGGCTAACTGGGAAGCTTTCTTGAGTGCTCTCTGATTCTCATCATTCTGTAAGAGCTCTCTGAGCTCAGCAGAGTTTGGGTTCTTGGGCTGTTTAAGGCCTCTAAGAGTTGCCAAATGCCTGAGCTCATTCTGATTAAGGGTAGCAAAGCTGGATGGTGCCCTCTGGGGGTCACTCTCAACAGAGATGGGTACAGTGGACCCCTCTGCCCCGGCCATTGCTCTTAAGTGTGGGTGGATGTGTTGCAATCTACCTACACTTGGGTTTACCTACTAAACCTATCTAGTAGTTGTAGTCAGGGTGTGCTACTCCCTTTGCTCTACAACAACTAAGTTCAGTAGAACTTAAGTATATCTAATCTTGTTTTATATGTACCTACAGGTACCTATGTGATCTTTCAATTGGTAACCAAGAGATTACAATGGTAAAACACAGCAAGCTCAAATCCAACCGCTGCTCACCAATGTGAGAAGTTGGCCTGGTATATGCTGTTCACTAGTTCTAGTGACCACCTTGTACCATGCCAAGCAACCCTTATGGTGTGGTTGTAAGTCAACCTTTTCGGACCAGCTGCCCTAGTGGTAGCGTAGGCTAAGCAGTCTTTGAGGCTAAACTCGTGAAGCGTGTTAAGCAAGCTGTTTTACCAATAGTAACCCCCTTTTATACCAATGAAAGGACACCACACAGATATATATTCAAAATATATATGTATTTATTTCTCAAAGTAACCCCTAGTCTCTTTATGAGCACAGGAGCACAAATCGTCAAACAAGGTTATCACAGAATACACAGAAGTTGCACTTTATATGGATAGGCCCTGGTGGCCACTCGAACCATATACTAAAATAGTGGTATAAGTACCACGAACAGAAAAGGGAAAAGGCCTAGGGCCTCTAGAATCGCTGGGCCTACAAGGAGCTAACGTCAGTTAGTGACCAGGAGGTCCACGGGTGGCGTGTGCAGAGCAAATAGTCACACGCGTGCTCCCATAGGTTTCAATGGGTGCGTAAAAAGTACAAAGTTACTGCAAAAGGAATCTTCCGGATGACCTAGGAACTTAAGATTTGGAACACAGGCACTAGAGATGTATTACTACACATGGGCACCGGAGTACCAGCTTTACCTCACCCACAGGAAGCGGGTGCATAGGCCTCAAAGTGCGTCGGGTATCTTCTATCTGTTCCGTTGAGCCTGGGACAAAGATGCTGCAGGCGGTCGGTCGGGAAGAGATGCAGTGGATCCAAGAGTGGATCGGAGATGTTGAAGACCTGTAAGCAGAGGGGACAGTGTTCACAGTCACTAGCCAGTGACCAGCGTGGCACCAGGTGGGTACCAGGCGATGTCGGGTGCAAACAGGTGATGAGGGGTAGCTTGTCTCCGCAGCCACGTGGTCCCTGAAGGTCGACGACGTCCAGGAGTCGGCTCACGAGCTGTCCCACGCAGGCTCTCGCTGTCGGCGGTGTCGGCGACTTGATCGAAGCAAACAAGCCTTGGCAAAAGCAATTGTAGGAGGAATCGGAAATCAGCTGTTGGTTCTGACCAGCAAGGTCAGAGGGATTGCTCCTTTGGAGGGGAGCAAGGGCCAGTCTGGAGCAACCAGACCAGTGGTGTTTGTCGTAGATTTCGTCGCCAAGATGGCCACTAGCCAGCGGGCCAGCAACCGGTTAGGCGCGTCGAGTGGCAAAATGCAGAAGGGCCCCACGCAGATCGTGGAGATGCTGGAGGGCTCACCTTTGGTGCAGATGCTGCTCGGGTGTTGGGCTTCTCAGATCCCAAAGCACAACTTGGAGGGAGCCTCGGTTGTTGCACTTGTCAGCTTGTCGTAGTCGTTCCAAGATGGCTGGCTCCACGTGTCTCGGTGCCTCCACGGGTCTCTTCTTTTCAGGGACTGTGGATCGGGCGGTGAGAGGTCTGGAGGTCCAGGTCTTGTCAGTCTCTGGGCTCGGGCTCCGGCGGGAGGCGGCGGCAAAGCAGACGTTGATTCGCTGGATGGTGCTTGCGTTAGCAAGGTGGTCACTCCCTGACCACAGGGGAGATTGGCTTCAGTCCTCTGTGCAGCAGAGCGTCGAAGTTCCCGTCTTCTTCTTAGTGTTAAGTTGATTCCAGGATGTCTGAAGTCTTAGGACACAGCTCCTACCTTTATTCGGATTCTAGGGGCCGGACTACCTGCTAGGTCCCTCCCTATGGGTGGGACCAGGAAGGGGGGTGGTTACACCCCCAATCCTTTGTCCAGCTCGCCCCAGGCCCGGGACTGGTGTGCCCCAGGACCGGTTTGAACTGGCATATGCCCCGAGGCTCCTTGTGAGCCACAGGCATGTCTGGTTTCTTTCAAGCCCTACCTGACCAATACACAAAATCCTGTCTGGGGTGGTGCACGCACCTCCCCTGGCAGGAAACCCTTTGTCCACACCTCCCAAGCTGGAAGGACTCCCAGCAGCAGGAGGGCAGACTTGTGTCTGTGGTGGCAGCATCCATTTTGTGGAGCTGAGGCTATGTCTGATTTTACCCGGGTTTCAGGTACTGTACATGTCGTGTCCCTCTAGAAGGGTGGAATGCTAACCCCGTCGCCAGAATTGGCGAGGGGTTAGTATTCCAATTCGTATGACACCTTACTCGACATGTTTTGATAAAGCCAAACCAAAGATAGCATTTAACCGCGAGGTTCATAATGCACTTAAGAGTATATGGTATGACGATATCTGGAAACAGTAGAAGGAAGTTGTTCCGACCACTGCAGACAGGCTCAGCTCATGCCAGAGCACCATCTCACATGGAACCAAGCACTCTGCCTTCAGGATTGTTAAGGCCTGCCATAGGAGTGACTTATAGGTTACCAGGTGTCCCATTTAAGGTTAGGTATAGGTATACTACACCTAAGTAAGAGGTGATTACACCAACTTACCCCAGCTGAGTGATCAGCCAGTTGTGTCAAATTGTTAGGCCAAGCCTGGGGTGGCATAATACATGCTGCAGCCCTTGGCAGGCCTTGGGTACACCAATGCCCTGGGTACCTAGTGTACACTGGTACAGGGGCTGACAGGGTGATCCACTTCCAATTGGTTATGCACCTAGGGTGCATAGTTTTAATTTAGTAGAGAGAACAGCAGGCTGGGGGTCTGATTGGCAGGCCCACAGCCTCAATATGTCAAAAACCAGTGAAGCAAAAAGCAAAAATTTGGGGTGACCATAGGATAGCAGACCCTACTCTCCTACACCCAGCATGACCCCCTACACTACCCAAACACCACTGCACTGCCCTAAACCCTAAATCTACCCTCAGCACGACTCCCTGCACTACCCAAACACCACTGCACTATCCTAAACCCTAAAATACTACCTCCAGCACGAACCCCTACACCACACCAACACCACTGCACTACACTAAACCCTAAAACACTACCCAAGCATGACTCCCTACAGTACCCAAACACCACTGCACTACTGTAAACGTTAAAACACTGCCCACAGCAGGACCCCCTACACTACCCAAACAACACTGCACTGCCCTAAACCCTAAAACACCACCCCCAGCACGACCCACTACACTTCACAAACACCACTGCAGCACCATAAACCCTAAATCTAACCTCAGCACGATCCCCTACACTACACAAACATCACTGCTCTGCCCTAAACCCTAAAACACTACCCCAGCATGACCCCCTACACTGCACGAACAACACTGCACTGCCCTAAACCCTGAAACACTACCCCAGCATGACACCTTACACTGCACGAAGACCACTGCACTGTCCTAAACCCTGAAACAATAACACCAGCACAACCCACTACACTGCCTGAACACCACTGCACTGCCCTAAACCCTGAAACACCACCCCCAGCGCGACACCCTACACTGCCCGGACACCTCTGCACTGCCCTAAACCCTGAAACACCAACCCCAGCACGACCCCCTATACTGCCCGAACACCACTGCACTGCCCTAAACCCTGAAACACCACCCCCAGCATGACCCCCTACAGTGCTCGAACACCACTGCTCTGACCTAAACCCTGAAACACCATCCCAGCACAAGCCCCTACACTACCCTAGCACCACTGCACTGCCCTAAACCCTGAAACACCAGCCCCACCACGACCCCCTATGCTGCCCGAACGCCACTGCTCTGCCCTAAACCCTGAAACACCACCCCCAGCAAAACCCCTACACTGCAAGAATCACCACTGCCCTAAACCCTGACAGACCAACCCCAGCAAGACCCCCTACACTGCCAGAGCAACACTGCATTGCTCTAATCCCTGAAACTTCAGCCCCAGCTCGAACGCCTACGCTGCCCGAACACCACTGCTCTGCCCAAAACCGTGAAACACCAGCCCCAGCACGAGTCCCTACACTGCCTGAACGCCACTGCACTGCCGTACACCCTGAAACACCAGCCCCACCACGACTCCCTATGCTGCCCAAACGCCACTGCACTGCCCTAGACCCTGCAACACCAGCCCCACCACAACCCCCTACCTGCCAGAACACCACTGAACTGCCCTAAACCCTGAAACACCAGCCCCAGCACAAACCTCTAAGCTGCCTGAACACCACTGGACTGCCCTAAACCCTGAAACACCAGCCCCAGCACGAACCCCTACACTGCACGAACACCACTGCACTTTTCTAAACCCTGAAACACCAGCCTCAGCAAGACCCCCTACACTGCCCGAACACCACTGCACTACTTAAACCCTGAAACACCAGCCCCAGCACGACCCCCTACACTGCCCAAACACCACTGCACTGTCCTAAACCCTGAAACACCAGCCCCAGCAAGACCCCCTTCACTGCCCGACCACCACTGCACTACCATATACCCTGAAACACCAGCCCCAGCACGACCCCCTACACTGCCTGAACACCACTGCACTACCCTAAACCCTAAATCTACCCCCAGCATGACCCCCTACACTACGCAAACACCACTGCACTACCCTAAGCCCTAAATCTACCCTCAGCATGACCCCCTGCACTACCCAATCACCACTGCACTGCCCTAAACCCTAAAACACCACCCCCAGCACGACCCCTTACACTGCACGAACAACACTGCACTGCCCTAAACCCTGAAACACTACCCCAGCATGACCCCCTACACTGCACGAACACCACTGCACTGTCCTAAACCCTGAAACAATAACACCAGCACGACCCCCTACACTGCCCGAACACCACTGCACTGCCCTAAACCCTGAAACACCACCCCCAGCGCAACCCCCTACACTGCCCGAACACCACTGCACTGCCCTAAACCCTGAAACACCAACCCCAGCACGACCCCCTATGCTGCCTGAACACCACTGCACTGCCCTAAACCCTGAAACACCACCCCCAGCATGACCCCCTACACTGCCCGAACACCACTTCACTGCCCTAAACCCCGAAGCACCATCCCAGCACAACCCCCTACACTGCCCGAACACCACTGCACTGCCCTAAACCCTGAAACACCAGCCCCACCACTACCCCCTAAGCTGCCCGAACACCACTGCACTGCCCTAAACCCTGAAACACCACCCCCAGCAAGACCCCCTACACTGCCCGAACACCACTGCCCTAAACCCTGAAACACCACCCCCAACAAGACCCCCTACACTGCCCGAACACCACTGCTCTGGCCAAAACCGTGAAACACCAGCCCCAGCACGACTCCCTGCACTGCCTGAACGCCACTGCACTGCCCTACACCCTGAAACACCAGCCCCACCCCGACTCCCTACGCTGCCCAAACACCACTGCACTGCCCTAAACCCTGAAACACCAGCCCCTCCACGACCCCCTACCTGCCCGAACACCACTGAACTGCACTAAACCCTGAAACACCAGCCCCAGCATGAACCTCTAAGTTGCCTGAAGACCACTGGATTGCTCTAAACCCTGAAACACCAGCCCCAGCACGAACCCCTACATAGTCCGAACACCACTGCACTGCCCTAAACCCCGAAACACCACCCACAGCGCGACCCCCTACACTGCCCGAACACCACTGCACTGCCCTAAACCCTGAAACACCACCCCCAGCATGACCCCCTACACTGCCCGAACACCACTGCACTGCCCTAAACCCTGAAACACCATCCCAGCACAACCCCCTACACTGCCCGAACACCACTGCACTGCCCTAAGCCCTAAAACACCACCCCCAGCACGACCCCCTACACTACACAAACACCACTGCAGCACCATAAACCCTAAATCTAACCTCAGCACGACCCCCTACACTACACAAACATCACTGCTCTGCCCTAAAAGTTAAAACACTACCCCAGCATGACCCCCTACACTGCACGAACAACACTGCACTGCCCTAAACCCTGAAACACTACCCCAGCATGACCCCCTACACTGCACGAACACCACTGCACTGTCCTAAACCCTGAAACAATAACACCAGCACGACCCACTACACTGCCCGAACACCACTGCACTGCCCTAAACCCTGAAACACCACCCCCAGCAAGACCCCCTACACTGCCAGAGCAACACTGCATTGCCCTAAACCCTGAAACTCCAGCCCCAGCTCGAACCCCTACGCGGCCCGAACACCACTGCTCTGCCCAAAACCGTGAAACACCAGCCCCAGCACGACTCCCTACACTGCCTGAACACCACTGCACTGCCCTAAACCCTGAAACACCAGCCCCACCATGACCCCCTACCTGCCCGAACACCCCTGAACTGCCCTAAACTCTGAAACACCAGCCCCAGCACGAACCTCTAAACTGCCCGAATACCACTAGACTGCCCTAAACCCTGAAACACCAGCCCCAGCACGAACCCCTACACTGCCCGAACACAACTGCACTTTCCTAAACGCTGAAACACCAGCCCCAGCAACACCCCCTACACTGCCCGAACACCACTGCACTGCCCTAAACCCTGAAACACCTGCCCCAGCATGACCCCCTACACTGCCCAAACACCACTGCACTGCCCTTAACCACCAGCCCCAGCAAGACCCCCTTCACTGCCCGAACACCACTGCACTGCCATAAACCCTGAAACACCCACCCCAGCACGACCCCCTACACTGCCCGAACACCACTGCACTGCCCTATACCCTGAAACACCAGCCCCAGCACGACCCCCTACATAGTCCAAGCACCACTGCACTACCCTAAACCCTAAATCTACACCATCACGACCCCCTACACTACCCAAATACCACTGCACTGCCCTAAACCCTAAAACACTACCCCAGCACAATCCCCTACACTACCCAAACCCTGCTGCACTACCCTAAATCCTAAAACACTCCCCCAGCACGACTCCCTACACTAGCCAAACACCACTGCACTGCCCTAAACCCTAAATCTACCCCCAGCACGACCCCCTACACTACCCAAACACCACTGCACTACCCTAAACCCTAAATCTACCCTCAGCACGACCCCCTGCACTACCCAATCAGCACTGCACTGTCCTAAACCCTAAGACACCACCCCCAGCACGACCCCCTACACTACACAAACACCACTGCAGTACCATAAACCCTAAATCTAACCTCAGCACGACCCCCTACACTACACAAACATCACTGCTCTGCCCTAAACTCTAAAACACTACCCCAGCATGACCCCCTACACTGCACGAACAACACTGCACTGCCCTACACCCTGAATTACCAGCCCCACCACAACTCCCTACGTTGCCCAAACACCACTGCACTGCCCTAAACCCTGAAACACCAGCCCCACCACAACCCCCTACCTGCCCAAACATCACTGAACTGCCCTAAACCCTGAAACACCAGCCCCAGCATGAACCTCTAAGCTGCCCGAACACCACTGGACTGCTCTAAACCCTGAAACACCAGCCCCAGCACGAACCCCTACACTGCCTGAACACCACTGCACTGACCTAAACCCTGAAACACCAGCCCCAGCACGACTCCCTACACTGCCCGAACACCACTGCACTGCCCTAAACCCTAAATCTACCCCAGCATGACCCCCTACACTACCCAAACACCACTGCACTGCCCTAAACCCTAAATCTACCCTCAGCACGACTCCCTGCACTACCCAAACACCACTGCACTATCCTAAACCCTAAAATACTACCTCCAGCACGAACCCCTACACCACACCAACACCACTGCACTACACTAAACCCTAAAACACTACCCAAGCATGACTCCCTACAGTACCCAAACACAACAGCACTACCATAAACGCTAAAACACTGCCCACAGCAGGACCCCCTACACTACCCAAACAACAGTGCACTGCCCTAAACCCTAAAACACCACCCCCAGCACGACCCACTACACTTCACAAACACCACTGCAGCACCATAAACCCTAAATCTAACCTCAGCACGATCCCCTACACTACACAAACATCACTGCTCTGCCCTAAACCCTAAAACACTACCCCAGCATGACCCCCTACACTGCACGAACAACACTGCACTGCCCTAAACCCTGAAACACTACCCCAGCATGACACCTTACACTGCACGAACACCACTGCACTGTCCTAAACCCTGAAACAATAACACCAGCACAACCCACTACACTGCCTGAACACCACTGCACTGCCCTAAACCCTGAAACACCACCCCCAGCGCGACCCCCTACACTACCCGAACACCTTTGCACTGCCCTAAACCCTGAAACACCAACCCCAGCACGACCCCCTATACTGCCCGAACACCACTGCACTGCCCTAAACCCTGAAACACCACCCCCAGCATGACCCCCTACAGTGCTCGAACACCACTGCTCTGACCTAAACCCTGAAACACCATCCCAGCACAAGCCCCTACACTACCCGAGCACCACTGCACTGCCCTAAACCCTGAAACACCAGCCCACCACGACCCCCTATGCTGCCCGAACGCCACTGCTCTGCCCTAAACACTGAAACACCACCCCCAGCAAAACCCCTACACTGCAAGAAACACCACTGCCCTAAACCCTGACAGACCAACCCCAGCAAGACCCCCTACACTGCCAGAGCAACACTGCATTGCTCTAATCCCTGAAACTTCAGCCCCAGCTCGAACCCCTACGCTGCCGAACACCACTGCTCTGCCCAAAACCATGAAACACCAGCCCCAGCACGAGTCCCTACACTGCCTGAACGCCACAGCACTGCCCTACACCCTGAAACACCAGCCCCACCACGACTCCCTATGCTGCCCAAATGCCACTGCACTGCCCTAGACCCTGAAACACCATCCCCACCACAACCCCCTACCTGCCAGAACACCACTGAACTGACCTAAACCCTGAAACACCAGCCCCAGCACAAACCTCTAAGCTGCCTGAACACCACTGGACTGCCCTAAACCCTGAAACACCAGCCCCAGCACGAACCCCTACACTGCACGAACACCACTGCACTTTCCTAAACCCTGAAACACCAGCCTCAGCAAGACCCCCTACACTGCCCGAACACCACTGCACTGCCTAAACCCTGAAACACCAGCCCCAGCACGACCCCCTACACTGCCCGAACACCACTGCACTGTCCTAAACCCTGAAACACCAGCCCCAGCAAGACCCCCCTCACTGCCCGACCACCACTGCACTGCCATATACCCTGAAACACCAGCACGACCCCCTACACTGCCTGAACACCACTGCACTACCCTAAACCCTAAATCTACCCCATCACGACCCCCTACACTACCCTAACACCACTGCACTACCCTAAACTCTAAAACACTACCCCAGCACAATCCTCTACACTACCCAAACCCTGCTGCACTACCCTAAATCCTAAAATACTCCCCCAGCATTACTCCCTACACTAGCCAAACACCACTGCGCTACCCTAAACCCTAAATCTACCCCCAGCATGACCCCCTACACTACGCAAACACCACTGCACTACCCTAAACCCTAAATCTACCCTCAGCATGACCCCCTGCACTACCCAATCACCACTGCACTGCCCTAAACCCTAAAACACCACCCCCAGCACGACCCCCTACACTGCACGAACAACACTGCACTGCCCTAAACCCTGAAACACTACCCCAGCATGACCCCCTACACTGCACGAACACCACTGCACTGTCCTAAACCCTGAAACAATAACACCAGCACGACCCCCTACACTGCCCGAACACCACTGCACTGCCCTAAACCCTGAAACACCACCTCCAGCGCAACCCCCTACACTGCCCGAACACCACTGCACTGCCCTAAACCCTGAAACACCAACCCCAGCACGACCCCCTATGCTGCCCGAACACCACTGCACTGCCCTAAACCCTGAAACACCACCCCCAGCATGACCCCCTACACTGCCCGAACACCACTTCACTGCCCTAAACCCCGAAGCACCATCCCAGCACAACCCCCTACACTGCCCGAACACCACGGCACTGCCATAAAACCTGAAACACCAGCCCCACCACTACCCCCTAAGCTGCCCGAACACCACTGCACTGCCCTAAACCCTGAAACACCACCCCCAGCAAGACCCCCTACACTGCCCGAACACCACTGCCCTAAACCCTGAAACACCACCCCCAACAAGACCCCCTACACTGCCAGAGCAACACTGCATTGCCCTAAACCCTGAAACTCCAGCCCCAGCTTGAACCCCTACACTGCCCGAACACCACTGCTCTGGCCAAAACCGTGAAACACCAGCCCCAGCACGACTCCCTGCACTGCCTGAACGCCACTGCACTGCCCTACACCCTGAAACACCAGCCCCACCGCGACTCCCTACGCTGCCCAAACACCACTGCACTGCCCTAAACCCTGAAACACCAGCCCCTCCACGAACCCCTACCTGCCCGAACACCACTGAACTGCACTAAACCCTGAAACACCAGCCCCAGCATGAACCTCTAAGCTGCCTGAAGACCACTGGATTGCTCTAAACCCTGAAACACCAGCCCCAGCACGAACCCCTACATAGTCCGAACACCACTGCACTACCCTAAACCCTAAATCTACCCCATCACGACCCCCTACACTACCCAAACACCACTGCACTGCCCTAAACCCCGAAACACCACCCACAGCGCGACCCCCTACACTGCCCGAACACCACTGCACTGCCCTAAACCCTGAAACACCACCCCCAGCATGACCCACTACACTGCCCGAACACCACTGCACTGCCCTAAACCCTGAAACACCATCCCAGCACAACCCCCTACACTGCCCGAACACCACTGCACTGCCCTAAACCCTAAAACACCACCCCCAGCACGACCCCCTACACTACACAAACACCACTGCAGCACCATAAACCCTAAATCTAACCTCAGCACGACCCCCGACACTACACAAACATCACTGCTCTGCCCTAAAAGTTAAAACACTACCCCAGCATGACCCCCTACACTGCACGAACAACACTGCACTGCCCTAAACCCTGAAACACTACCCCAGCATGACCCCCTACACTGCACGAACACCACTGCACTGTCCTAAACCCTGAAACAATAACACCAGCACGACCCACTACACTGCCCGAACACCACTGCACTGCCCTAAACCCTGAAACACCACCCCCAGCAAGACCCCCTACAGTGCCAGAGCAACACTGCATTGCCCTAAACCCTGAAACTCCAGCCCCAGCTCGAACCCCTACGCGGCCCGAACACCACTGCTCTGCCCAAAACCGTGAAACACCAGCCCCAGCACGACTCCCTACACTGCCTGAACACCACTGCACTGCCCTAAACCCTGAAACACCAGCCCCACCATGACCCCCTACCTGCCCGAACACCCCTGAACTGCCCTAAACTCTGAAACACCAGCCCCAGCACGAACCTCTAAACTGCCCGAATACCACTGGACTGCCCTAAACCCTGAAACACCAGCCCCAGCACGAACCCCTACACTGCCCGAACACAACTGCACTTTCCTAAACCCTGAAACACCAGCCCCAGCAACACCCCCTACACTGCCCGAACACCACTGCACTGCCCTAAACCCTGAAACACCTGCCCCAGCACGACCCCCTACACTGCCCAAACACCACTGCACTGCCCTTAACCCTGAAACACCAGCCCCAGCAAGACCCCCTTCACTGCCCGAACACCACTGCACTGCCATAAACCCTGAAACACCCGCCCCAGCACGACCCCCTACACTGCCCGAACACCACTGCACTGCCCTATACCCTGAAACACCAGCCCCAGCACGACCCCCTACATAGTCCAAGCACCACTGCACTACCCTAAACCCTAAATCTACACCATCACGACCCCCTACACTACCCAAATACCACTGCACTGCCCTAAACCCTAAAACACTACCCCAGCACAATCCCCTACACTACCCAAACCCTGCTGCACTACCCTAAATCCTAAAACACTCCCCCAGCACGACTCCCTACACTAGCCAAACACCACTGCACTGCCCTAAACCCTAAATCTACCCCCAGCACGACCCCCTACACTACCCAAACACCACTGCACTACCCTAAACCCTAAATCTACCCTCAGCACGACCCCCTGCACTACCCAAACAGCACTGCACTGTCCTAAACCCTAAGACACCACCCCCAGCATGACCCCCTACACTACACAAACACCACTGCAGTACCATAAACCCTAAATCTAACCTCAGCATGACCCCCTACACTACACAAACATCACTACTCTGCCCTAAACTCTAAAACACTACCCCAGCATGACCCCCTCCACTGCACGAACAACACTGCACTGCCCTAAACCCTGAATCACTACCCCAGCATGACCCCCTACACTGCCCGAACACCACTGCACTGCCCTAAACCCTGAAACACCACCCCCAGCGTGACCCCCTACACTGCCCGAACACTACTGCACTGCCCTAAACCCTGAAACACCAACCCCAGCACGACTCCCTATACTGCCCGAACACCACTGCACTGCCCTAAACCCTGAAACACCACCCCCAGCATGACCCCCTACACTGCCCGAAGACCACTGCTCTGCCCTAAACCCTGAACCACCATCCCAGCATGACCCCCTACACAGCACAAACACCACTGCACTGTCCTAAACCCTGAAACAATAACACCAGCATGACCCCCTACACTGCCCGAACACCATTGCACTGCCCTAAACCCTGAAACACCACCCCCAGCGCAACCCCCTACACTGCCCGAACACCACTGCACTGTCCTAAACCCTGAAACACCAACCCCAGCACGACCCCCTATGCTGCCCGAACACCACTGCACTGCCCTAAACCCTGAAACACCACCCCCAGCATGACCCCCTACACTGCCCGAAAACCACTTCACTGCCCTAAACCCCAAAGCACCATCCCAGCACAACCCCCTACACTGCCCGAACACCACTGCACTGCCCTAAACCCTGAAACACCAGCCCCACCACTACCCCCTAAGCTGCCCGAACACCACTGCACTGCCCTAAACCCTGAAACACCACCCCCAGCAAGACCCCCTACACTGCCCGAACACCACTGCCCTAAACCCTGAAACACCACCCCCAGCAAGACCCCCTACACTGCCAGAGCAACACTGCATTGCCCTAAACCCTGAAACTCCAGCCCCAGCTTGAACCCCTACACTGCCCGAACACCACTGCTCTGGCCAAAACCGTGAAACACCAGCCCCAGCACGACTCCCTGCACTGCCTGAACGCCACTGCACTGCCCTACACCCTGAAACACCAGCCCCACCGTGACTCCCTACGCTGCCCAAACACCACTGCACTGCCCTAAACCCTGAAACACCAGCCCTTCCACGACTCCCTACCTGCCCGAACACCACTGAACTGCACTAAACCCTGAAACACCAGCCCCAGCATGAACCTCTAAGCTGCCTGAACACCACTGGATTGCTCTAAACCCTGAAACACCAGCCCCAGCACGAACCCCTACATAGTCCGAACACCACTGCACTACCCTAAACCCTAAATCTACCCCATCACGACCCCCTACACTACCCTAACACCACTGCACTACCCTAAACCCTAAACCACTACCCCAGCACAATCCCCTACACCACCCAAACCCTGCTGCACTACCCTAAATCCTAAAACACTCCCCCAGCACGACTCCCTACACTAGCCAAACACCACTGCACTGCCCTAAACCCTAAATCTACCCCCAGCACGACCCCCTACACTACCCAAACACCACTGCACTACCCTAAACCCTAAATCTACCCTCAGCATGACCCCCTGCACTACCCAATCACCACTGCACTACCCTAAACCCTAAAACACCACCCCCAGCACGACCCCCTACACTGCACGAACAACACTGCACTGCCCTAAACCCTGAAACACTACCCCAGCATGACCCCCTACACTGCACGAACACCACTGCACTGTCCTAAACCCTGAAACAATAACACCAGCATGACCCCCTACACTGCCCGAACACCACTGCACTGCCCTAAACCCTGAAACACCACCCCCAGCGCAACCCCCTACACTGCCCGAACACCACTGCACTGTCCTAATCCCTGAAACACCAACCCCAGCACGACCCCCTATGCTGCCCGAACACCACTGCACTGCCCTAAACCCTGAAACACCACCCCCAGCATGACCCCCTACACTGCCCGAACACCACTTCACTGCCCTAAACCCCGAAGCACCATCCCAGCACAACCCCCTACACTGCCCGAACACCACTGCACTGCCCTAAACCCTGAAACACCAGCCCCACCACTACCCCCTAAGCTGCCCGAACACCACTGCACTGCCCTAAACCCTGAAACACCACCCCCAGCAAGACCCCCTACACTGCCCGAACACCACTGCCCTAAACCCTGAAACACCACCCCCAACAAGACCCCCTACACTGCCAGAGCAACACTGCATTGCCCTAAACCCTGAAACTCCAGCCCCAGCTTGAACCCCTACACTGCCCGAACACCACTGCTCTGGCCAAAACCGTGAAACACCAGCCCCAGCACGACTCCCTGCACTGCCTGAACGCCACTGCACTGCCCTACACCCTGAAACACCAGCCCCACCGCGACTCCCTATGCTGCCCAAACACCACTGCACTGCCCTAAACCCTGAAACACCAGCCCCTCCACGACCCCCTACCTGCCCGAACACCACTGAACTGCACTAAACCCTGAAACACCAGCCCCAGCATGAACCTCTAAGCTGCCTGAAGACCACTGGATTGCTCTAAACCCTGAAACACCAGCCCCAGCACGAACCCCTACATAGTCCGAACACCACTGCACTACCCTAAACACTAAATCTACCCCATCACGACCCCCTACACTACCCAAACACCACTGCACTGCCCTAAACCCCGAAACACCACCCACAGCGTGACCCCCTACACTGCCCGAACACCACTGCACTGCCCTAAACCCTGAAACACCACCCCCAGCATGACCCCCTACACTGCCCGAACACCACTGCACTGCCCTAAACCCTGAAACACCATCCCAGCACAACCCCCTACACTGCCCGAACACCACTGCACTGCCCTAAACCCTAAAACACCACCCCCAGCACGACCCCCTACACTACACAAACACCACTGCAGCACCATGAACCCTAAATCTAACCTCAGCACGACCCCCTACACTACACAAACATCACTGCTCTGCCCTAAAAGTTAAAACACTACCCCAGCATGACCCCCTACACTGCACGAACAACACTGCACTGCCCTAAACCCTGAAACACTACCCCAGCATGACCCCCTACACTGCACGAACACCACTGCACTGTCCTAAACCCTGAAACAATAACACCAGCACGACCCACTACACTGCCCGAACACCACTGCACTGCCCTAAACCCTGAAACACCACCCCCAGCAAGACCCCCTACACTGCCAGAGCAACACTGCATTGCCCTAAACCCTGAAACTCCAGCCCCAGCTCGAACCCCTACGCGGCCCGAACACCACTGCTCTGCCCAAAACCGTGAAACACCAGCCCCAGCACGACTCCCTACACTGCCTGAACACCACTGCACTGCCCTAAACCCTGAAACACCAGCCCCACCATGACCCCCTACCTGCCCGAACACCCCTGAACTGCCCTAAACTCTGAAACACCAGCCCCAGCATGAACCTCTAAACTGCCCGAATACCACTAGACTGCCCTAAACCCTGAAACACCAGCCCCAGCACGAACCCCTACACTGCCCGAACACAACTGCACTTTCCTAAACGCTGAAACACCAGCCCCAGCAACACCCCCTACACTGCCCGAACACCACTGCACTGCCCTAAACCCTGAAACACCTGCCCCAGCACGACCCCCTACACTGCCAAACACCACTGCACTGCCCTTAACCCTGAAACACCAGCCCCAGCAAGACCCCCTTCACTGCCCGAACACCACTGCACTGCCATAAACCCTGAAACACCCACCCCAGCACGACCCCCTACACTGCCCGAACACCACTGCACTGCCCTATACCCTGAAACACCAGCCCCAGCACGACCCCCTACATAGTCCAAGCACCACTGCACTACCCTAAACCCTAAATCTACACCATCACGACCCCCTACACTACCCAAATACCACTGCACTGCCCTAAACCCTAAAACACTAACCCAGCACAATCCCCTACACTACCCAAACCCTGCTGCACTACCCTAAATCCTAAAACACTCCCCCAGCACGACTCCCTACACTAGCCAAAGACCACTGCACTGCCCTAAACCCTAAATCTACCCCCAGCACGACCCCCTACACTACCCAAACACCACTGCACTACCCTAAACCCTAAATCTACCCTCAGCACGACCCCCTGCACTACCCAAACAGCACTGCACTGTCCTAAACCCTAAGACACCACCCCCAGCACGACCCCCTACACTACACAAACACCACTGCAGTACCATAAACCCTAAATCTAACCTCAGCACGACCCCCTACACTACACAAACATCACTGCTCTGCCCTAAACTCTAAAACACTACCCCAGCATGACCCCCTACACTGCACGAACAACACTGCACTGCCCTACATCCTGAATTACCAGCCCCACCACAACTCCCTACGTTGCCCAAACGCCACTGCACTGCCCTAAACCCTGAAACACCAGCCCCACCACGACCCCCTACCTGCCCAAACATCACTGAACTGCCCTAAACCCTGAAACACCAGCCCCAGCATGAACCTCTAAGCTGCCCGAACACCACTGGACTGCTCTAAACCCTGAAACACCAGCCCCAGCACGAACCCCTACACTGCCTGAACACCACTGCACTGACCTAAACCCTGAAACACCAGCCCCAGCACGACTTCCTACACTGCCCGAACACCACTGCACTGCCCTAAACCCTAAATCTACCCCAGCATGACCCCTTACACTACCCAAACACCACTGCACTGCCCTAAACCCTAACTCTACCCTCAGCACGACTCCCTGCACTACCCAAACACCGCTGCACTATCCTAAACCCTAAAATACTACCTCCAGCACGAACCCCTACACCACACCAACACCACTGCACTACACTAAACCCTAAAACACTACCCAAGCATGACTCCCTACAGTACCCAAACACCACTGCACTACCGTAAACGCTAAAACACTGCCCACAGCAGGACCCCCTACACTACCCAAACAACACTGCACTGCCCTAAACCCTAAAACACCACCCCCAGCACGACCCACTACACTTCACAAACACCACTGCAGCACCATAAACCCTAAATCTAACCTCAGCACGATCCCCTACACTACACAAACATCACTGCTCTGCCCTAAACCCTAAAACACTACCCCAGCATGACCCCCTACACTGCACGAACAACACTGCACTGCCCTAAACCCTGAAACACTACCCCAGCATGACACCTTACACTGCACGAACACCACTGCACTGTCCTAAACCCTGAAACAATAACACCAGCACAACCCACTACACTGCCTGAACACCACTGCACTGCCCTAAACCCTGAAACACCACCCCCAGCGCGACCCCCTACACTACCCGAACACCTTTGCACTGCCCTAAACCCTGAAACACCAACCCCAGCACGACCCCCTATACTGCCCGAACACCACTGCACTGCCCTAAACCCTGAAACACCACCCCCAGCATGACCCCCTACAGTGCTCGAACACCACTGCTCTGACCTAAACCCTGAAACACCATCCCAGCACAAGCCCCTACACTACCCGAGCACCACTGCACTGCCCTAAACCCTGAAACACCAGCCCCACCACGACCCCCTATGCTGCCCGAACGCCACTGCTCTGCCCTAAACACTGAAAATCCACCCCCAGCAAAACCCCTACACTGCAAGAAACACCACTGCCCTAAACCCTGACAGACCAACCCCAGCAAGACCCCCTACACTGCCAGAGCAACACTGCATTGCTCTAATCCCTGAAACTTCAGCCCCAGCTCGAACCCCTACGCTGCCCGAACACCACTGCTCTGCCCAAAACCATGAAACACCAGCCCCAGCACGAGTCCCTACACTGCCTGAACGCCACAGCACTGCCCTACACCCTGAAACACCAGCCCCACCACGACTCCCTATGCTGCCCAAATGCCACTGCACTGCCCTAGACCCTGAAACACCATCCCCACCACAACCCCCTACCTGCCAGAACACCACTGAACTGACCTAAACCCTGAAACACCAGCCCCAGCACAAACCTCTAAGCTGCCTGAACACCACTGGACTGCCCTAAACCCTGAAACACCAGCCCCAGCACGAACCCCTACACTGCACGAACACCACTGCACTTTCCTAAACCCTGAAACACCAGCCTCAGCAAGACCCCCTACACTGCCCGAACACCACTGCACTGCCTAAACCCTGAAACACCAGCCCCAGCACGACCCCCTACACTGCCCGAACACCACTGCACTGTCCTAAACCCTGAAACACCAGCCCCAGCAAGACCCCCCTCACTGCCCGACCACCACTGCACTGCCATATACCCTGAAACACCAGCACGACCCCCTACACTGCCTGAACACCACTGCACTACCCTAAACCCTAAATCTACCCCATCACGACCCCCTACACTACCCTAACACCACTGCACTACCCTAAACTCTAAAACACTACCCCAGCACAATCCTCTACACTACCCAAACCCTGCTGCACTACCCTAAATCCTAAAATACTCCCCCAGCATTACTCCCTACACTAGCCAAACACCACTGCACTACCCTAAACCCTAAATCTACCCCCAGCATGACCCCCTACACTACGCAAACACCACTGCACTACCCTAAACCCTAAATCTACCCTCAGCATGACCCCCTGCACTACCCAATCACCACTGCACTGCCCTAAACCCTAAAACACCACCCCCAGCACGACCCCCTACACTGCACGAACAACACTGCACTGCCCTAAACCCTGAAACACTACCCCAGCATGACCCCCTACACTGCACGAACACCACTGCACTGTCCTAAACCCTGAAACAATAACACCAGCACGACCCCCTACACTGCCCGAACACCACTGCACTGCCATAAACCCTGAAACACCACCCCCAGCGCAACCCCCTACACTGCCCGAACACCACTGCACTGCCCTAAACCCTGAAACACCAACCCCAGCACGACCCCCTATGCTGCCCGAACACCACTGCACTGCCCTAAACCCTGAAACACCACCCCCAGCATGACCCCCTACACTGCCCGAACACCACTTGACTGCCCTAAACCCCGAAGCACCATCCCAGCACAACCCCCTACACTGCCCGAACACCACTGCACTGCCCTAAACCCTGAAACACCAGCCCCACCACTACCCCCTAAGCTGCCCGAACACCACTGCACTGCCCTAAACCCTGAAACACCACCCCCAGCAAGACCCCCTACACTGCCCGAACACCACTGCCCTAAACCCTGAAACACCACCCCCAACAAGACCCCCTACACTGCCAGAGCAACACTGCATTGCCCTAAACCCTGAAACTCCAGCCCCAGCTTGAACCCCTACACTGCCCGAACACCACTGCTCTGGCCAAAACCGTGAAACACCAGCCCCAGCACGACTCCCTGCACTGCCTGAACGCCACTGCACTGCCCTACACCCTGAAACACCAGCCCCACCGCGACTCCCTACGCTGCCCAAACACCACTGCACTGCCCTAAACCCTGAAACACCAGCCCCTCCACGACCCCCTACCTGCCCGAACACCACTGAACTGCTCTAAACCCTGAAACACCAGCCCCAGCATGAACCTCTAAGCTGCCTGAAGACCACTGGATTGCTCTAAACCCTGAAACACCAGCCCCAGCACGAACCCCTACATAGTCCGAACACCACTGCACTACCCTAAACCCTAAATCTACCCCATCACGACCCCCTACACTACCCAAACACCACTGCACTGCCCTAAACCCCGAAACACCACCCACAGCGCGACCCCCTACACTGCCCGAACACCACTACACTGCCCTAAACCCTGAAACACCACCCCCAGCATGACCCACTACACTGCCCGAACACCACTGCACTGCCCTAAACCCTGAAACACCATCCCAGCACAACCCCCTACACTGCCCGAACACCACTGCACTGCCCTAAAACACCACCCCCAGCACGACCCCCTACACTACACAAACACCACTGCAGCACCATAAACCCTAAATCTAACCTCAGCACGACCCCCTACACTACACAAACATCACTGCTCTGCCCTAAAAGTTAAAACACTACCCCAGCATGACCCCCTACACTGCACGAACAACACTGCACTGCCCTAAACCCTGAAACACTACCCCAGCATGACCCCCTACACTGCACGAACACCACTGCACTGTCCTAAACCCTGAAACAATAACACCAGCACGACCCACTACACTGCCCGAACACCACTGCACTGCCCTAAACCCTGAAACACCACCACCAGCAAGACCCCCTACAGTGCCAGAGCAACACTGCATTGCCCTAAACCCTGAAACTCCAGCCCCAGCTCGAACCCCTACGCGGCCCGAACACCACTGCTCTGCCCAAAACCGTGAAACACCAGCCCCAGCACGACTCCCTACACTGCCTGAACACCACTGCACTGCCCTAAACCCTGAAACACCAGCCCCACCATGACCCCCTACCTGCCCGAACACCCCTGAACTGCCCTAAACTCTGAAACACCAGCCCCAGCACGAACCTCTAAACTGCCCGAATACCACTGGACTGCCCTAAACCCTGAAACACCAGCCCCAGCACGAACCCCTACACTGCCCGAACACAACTGCACTTTCCTAAACCCTGAAACACCAGCCCCAGCAACACCCCCTACACTGCCCAAACACCACTGCACTGCCCTAAACCCTGAAACACCTGCCCCAGCACGACCCCCTACACTGCCCAAACACCACTGCACTGCCCTTAACCCTTAAACACCAGCCCCAGCAAGACCCCCTTCACTGCCCGAACACCACTGCACTGCCATAAACCCTGACACACCCGCCCCAGCACGACCCCCTACACTGCCCGAACACCACTGCACTGCCCTATACTCTGAAACACCAGCCCCAGCACGACCCCCTACATAGTCCAAGCACCACTGCACTACCCTAAACCCTAAATCTACACCATCACGACCCCCTACACTACCCAAATACCACTGCACTGCCCTAAACCCTAAAACACTACCCCAGCACAATCCCCTACACTACCCAAACCCTGCTGCACTACCCTAAATCCTAAAACACTCCCCCAGCACGACTCCCTACACTAGCCAAACACCACTGCACTGCCCTAAACCCTAAATCTACCCCCAGCACGACCCCCTACACTACCCAAACACCACTGCACTACCCTAAACCCTAAATCTACCCTCAGCACGACCCCCTGCACTACCCAAACAGCACTGCACTGTCCTAAACCCTAAGACACCACCCCCAGCACGACCCCCTACACTACACAAACACCACTGCAGTACCATAAACCCTAAATCTAACCTCAGCACGACCCCCTACACTACACAAACATCACTACTCTGCCCTAAACTCTAAAACACTACCCCAGCATGACCCCCTACACTGCACGAACAACACTGCACTGCCCTAAACCCTGAATCACTACCCCAGCATGACCCCCTACACTGCCCGAACACCACTGCACTGCCCTAAACCCTGAAACACCACCCCCAGCGTGACCCCCTACACTGCCCGAACACCACTGCACTGCCCTAAACCCTGAAACACCAACCCCAGCACGACTCCCTATACTGCCCGAACACCACTGCACTGCCCTAAACCCTGAAACACCACCCCCAGCATGACCCCCTACACTGCCCGAAGACCACTGCTCTGCCCTAAATCCTGAACCACCATCCCAGCATGACCTCCTACACAGCACAAACACCACTGCACTGTCCTAAACCCTGAAACAATAACACCAGCATGACCCCCTACACTGCCCGAACACCATTGCACTGCCCTAAACCCTGAAACACCACCCCCAGCACAACCCCCTACACTGCCCGAACACCACTGCACTGCCCTAAACCCTGAAACACCAACCCCAGCACGACCCCCTATGCTGCCCGAACACCACTGCACTGCCCTAAACCCTGAAACACCACCCCCAGCATGACCCCCTACACTGCCCGAAAACCACTTCACTGCCCTAAACCCCGAAGCACCATCCCAGCACAACCCCCTACACTGCCCGAACACCACTGCACTGCCCTAAACCCTGAAACACCAGCCCCACCACTACCCCCTAAGCTGCCCGAACACCACTGCACTGCCCTAAACCCTGAAACACCACCCCCAGCAAGACCCCCTACACTGCCCGAACACCACTGCCCTAAACCCTGAAACACCACCCCCAGCAAGACCCCCTACACTGCCAGAGCAACACTGCATTGCCCTAAACCCTGAAACTCCAGCCCCAGCTTGAACCCCTACACTGCCCGAACACCACTGCTCTGGCCAAAACCGTGAAACACCAGCCCCAGCACGACTCCTTGCACTGCCTGAACGCCACTGCACTGCCCTACACCCTGAAACACCAGCCCCACCGTGACTCCCTACGCTGCCCAAACACCACTGCACTGCCCTAAACCCTGAAACACCAGCCCTTCCACGACTCCCTACCTGCCCGAACACCACTGAACTGCACTAAACCCTGAAACACCAGCCCCAGCATGAACCTCTAAGCTGCCTGAACACCACTGGATTGCTCTAAACCCTGAAACACCAGCCCCAGCACGAACCCCTACATAGTCCGAACACCACTGCACTACCCTAAACCCTAAATCTACCCCATCACGACCCCCTGCACTACCCTAACACCACTGCACTACCCTAAACCCTAAACCACTACCCCTGCACAATCCCCTACACCACCCAAACCCTGCTGCACTACCCTAAATCCTAAAACACTCCCCCAGCACGACTCCCTACACTAGCCAAACACCACTGCACTGCCCTAAACCCTAAATCTACCCCCAGCACGACCCCCTACACTACCCAAACACCACTGCACTACCCTAAACCCTAAATCTACCCTCAGCATGACCCCCTGCACTACCCAATCACCACTGCACTGCCCTAAACCCTAAAACACCACCCCCAGCACGACCCCCTACACTGCACGAACAACACTGCACTGCCCTAAACCCTGAAACACTACCCCAGCCTGACCCCCTACACTGCACGAACACCACTGCACTGTCCTAAACCCTGAAACAATAACACCAGCATGACCCCCTACACTGCCCGAACACCACTGCACTGCCCTAAACCCTGAAACACCACCCCCAGCGCAACCCCCTACACTGCCCGAACACCACTGCACTGCCCTAATCCCTGAAACACCAACCCCAGCACGACCCCCTATGCTGCCCGAACACCACTGCACTGCCCTAAACCCTGAAACACCACCCCCAGCATGACCCCCTACACTGCCCGAACACCACTTCACTGCCCTAAACCCCGAAGCACCATCCCAGCACAACCCCCTACACTGCCCGAACACCACTGCACTGCCCTAAACCCTGAAACACCAGCCCCACCACTACCCCCTAAGCTGCCCGAACAACACTGCACTGCCCTAAACCCTGAAACACCACCCCCAGCAAGACCCCCTACACTGCCCGAACACCACTGCCCTAAACCCTGAAACACCACCCCCAACAAGACCCCCTACACTGCCAGAGCAACACTGCATTGCCCTAAACCCTGAAACTCCAGCCCCAGCTTGAACCCCTACACTGCCCGAACACCACTGCTCTGGCCAAAACCGTGAAACACCAGCCCCAGCACGACTCCCTGCACTGCCTGAACGCCACTGCACTGCCCTACACCCTGAAACACCAGCCCCACCGCGACTCCCTATGCTGCCCAAACACCACTGCACTGCCCTCAACCCTGAAACACCAGCCCCTCCACGACCCCCTACCTGCCTGAACACCACTGAACTGCACTAAACCCTGAAACACCAGCCCCAGCATGAACCTCTAAGCTGCCTGAAGACCACTGGATTGCTCTAAACCCTGAAACTCCAGCCCCAGCACGAACCCCTACATAGTCCGAACACCACTGCACTACCCTAAACCCTAAATCTACCCCATCATGACCCCCTACACTGCCAGAGCAACACTGCATTGCCCTAAACCCTGAAACTCCAGCCCCAGCTTGAACCCCTACACTGCCCGAACACCACTGCTCTGGCCAAAACCGTGAAACACCAGCCCCAGCACGACTCCCTGCACTGCCTGAACGCCACTGCACTGCCCTAAACCCCGAAACACCACCCACAGCGCGACCCCCTACACTGCCCGAACACCACTGCACTGCCTAAACCCTGAAACACCACCCCCAGCATGACCCCCTACACTGCCCGAACACCACTGCACTGCCCTAAACCCTGAAACACCATCCCAGCACAACCCCCTACACTGCCCGAACACCACTGCACTGCCCTAAACCCTAAAACACCACCCCCAGCACGACCCCCTATACTACACAAACACCACTGCAGCATCATAAACCCTAAATCTAACCTCAGCACGACCCCCTACACTACACAAACATCACTGCTCTGCCCTAAAAGTTAAAACACTACCCCAGCATGACCCCCTACACTGCATGAACAACACTGCACTGCCCTAAACCCTGAAACACTACCCCAGCATGACCCCCTACACTGCACGAACACCACTGCACTGTCCTAAACCCTGAAACAATAACACCAGCACGACCCACTACACTGCCCGAACAACACTGCACTGCCCTAAACCCTGAAACACCACCCCCAGCAAGACCCCCTACACTGCCAGAGCAACACTGCATTGCCCTAAACCCTGAAACTCCAGCCCCAGCTCGAACCCCTACGCGGCCCGAACACCACTGCTCTGCCCAAAACCGTGAAACACCAGCCCCACCATGACCCCCTACCTGCCCGAACACCCCTGAACTGCCCTAAACTCTGAAACACCAGCCCCAGCACGAACCTCTAATCTGCCCGAATACCACTGGACTGCCCTAAACCCTGAAACACCAGCCCCAGCACGAACCCCTACACTGCCCAAACACAACTGCACTTTCCTAAACCCTGAAACACCAGCCCCAGCAACACCCCCTACACTGCCCGAACACAACTGCACTTTCCTAAACCCTGAAACACCAGCCCCAGCAACACCCCCTACACTGCCCGAACACCACTGCACTGCCCTAAACCCTGAAACACCTGCCCCAGCACGACCCCCTACACTGCCCAAACACCACTGCACTGCCCTTAACCCTGAAACACCAGCCCCAGCAAGACCCCCTTCACTGCCCGAACACCACTGCACTGCCATAAACCCTGAAACACCCGCCCCAGCACGACCCCCTACACTGCCCGAACACCACTGCACTGCCCTATACCCTGAAACACCAGCCCCAGCACGACCCCCTACATAGTCCAAGCACCACTGCACTACCCTAAACCCTAAATCTACACCATCACGACCCCCTACACTACCCAAATACCACTGCACTGCCCTAAACCCTAAAACACTACCCCAGCACAATCCCCTACACTACCCAAACCGTGCTGCACTACCCTAAATCCTAAAACACTCCCCCAGCACGACTCCCTACACTAGCCAAACACCACTGCACTGCCCTAAACCCAAAATCTACCCCCAGCACGACCCCCTACACTACCCAAACACCACTGCACTACCCTAAACCCTAAATCTACCCTCAGCACGACCCCCTGCACTACCCAAACAGCACTGCACTGTCCTAAACTCTAAGACACCACCCCCAGCACGACCCCCTACACTACACAAACACCACTGCAGTACCATAAACCCTAAATCTAACCCCCAGCACGACCCCCTACACTACCCAAACACCACTGCACTACCCTAAACCCTAAATCTACCCTCAGCACGACCCCCTGCACTACCCAAACAGCACTGCACTGTCCTAAACCCTAAGACACCACCCCCAGCACGACCCCCTACACTACACAAACATCACTGCTCTGCCCTAAACTCTAAAACACTACCCCAGCATGACCCCCTACACTGCACGAACAACACTGCACTGCCCTAAACCCTGAATCACTACCCCAGCATGACCCCCTACACTGCACGAACACCACTGCACTGCCCTAAAAGCTGAAACACCACCCCCAGCGTGACCCCCTACACTGCCCGAACACCACTGCACTGCCCTAAACCCTGAAACACCACCCCCAGCATGACCCCCTACACTGCCCGAAAACCACTTCACTGCCCTAAACCCCGAAGCACCATCCCAGCACAACCCCCTACACTGCCCGAACACCACTGCACTGCCCTAAACCCTGAAACACCAGCCCCACCACTACCCCCTAAGCTGCCCGAACACCACTGCACTGCCCTAAACCCTGAAACACCACCCCCAGCAAGACCCCCTACACTGCCCGAACACCACTGCCCTAAACCCTGAAACACCACCCCCAGCAAGACCCCCTACACTGCCAGAGCAACACTGCATTGCCCTAAACCCTGAAACTCCAGCCCCAGCTTGAACCCCTACACTGCCCGAACACCACTGCTCTGGCCAAAACCGTGAAACACCAGCCCCAGCACGACTCCCTGCACTGCCTGAACGCCACTGCACTGCCCTACACCCTGAAACACCAGCCCCACCGTGACTCCCTACGCTGCCCAAACACCACTGCACTGCCCTAAACCCTGAAACACCAGCCCTTCCACGACTCCCTACCTGCCCGAACACCACTGAACTGCACTAAACCCTGAAACACCAGCCCCAGCATGAACCTCTAAGCTGCCTGAACACCACTGTATTGCTCTAAACCCTGAAACACCAGCCCCAGCACGAACCCCTACATAGTCCGAACACCACTGCACTACCCTAAACCCTAAATCTACCCCATCACGACCCCCTACACTACCCTAACACCACTGCACTACCCTAAACCCTAAACCACTACCCCAGCACAATCCCCTACACCACCCAAACCCTGCTGCACTACCCTAAATCCTAAAACACTCCCCCAGCACGACTCCCTACACTAGCCAAACACCACTGCACTGCCCTAAACCCTAAATCTACCCTCAGCATGACCCCCTGCACTACCCAATCACCACTGCACTGCCCTAAACCCTAAAACACCACCCCCAGCACGACCCCCTACACTGCACGAACAACACTGCACTGCCCTAAACCCTGAAACACTACCCCAGCATGACCCCCTACACTGCACGAACACCACTGCACTGTCCTAAACCCTGAAACAATAACACCAGCACGACCCCCTACACTGCCCGAACACCACTGCACTGCCCTAAACCCTGAAACACCACCCCCAGCGCAACCCCCTACACTGCCCGAACACCACTGCACTGCCCTAATCCCTGAAACACCAACCCCAGCACGACCCCCTATGCTGCCCGAACACCACTGCACTGCCCTAAACCCTGAAACACCACCCCCAGCATGACCCCCTACACTGCCCGAACACCACTTCACTGCCCTAAACCCCGAAGCACCATCCCAGCACAACCCCCTACACTGCCTGAACACCACTGCACTGCCCTAAACCCTGAAACACCAGCCCCACCACTACCCCCTAAGCTGCCCGAACACCACTGCACTGCCCTAAACCCTGAAACACCACCCCCAGCAAGACCCCCTACACTGCCCGAACACCACTGCCCTAAACCCTGAAACACCACCCCCAACAAGACCCCCTACATTGCCAGAGCAACACTGCATTGCCCTAAACCCTGAAACTCCAGCCCCAGCTTGAACCCCTACACTGCCCGAACACCACTGCTCTGGCCAAAACCGTGAAACACCAGCCCCAGCACGACTCCCTGCACTGCCTGAACGCCACTGCACTGCCCTACACCCTGAAACACCAGCCCCACCGCGACTCCCTATGCTGCCCAAACACCACTGCACTGCCCTAAACCCTGAAACACCAGCCCCTCCACGACCCCCTACCTGCCCGAACACCACTGAACTGCACTAAACCCTGAAACACCAGCCCCAGCATGAACCTCTAAGCTGCCTGAAGACCACTGGATTGCTCTAAACCCTGAAACACCAGCCCCAGCACGAACCCCTACATAGTCCGAACACCACTGCACTACCCTAAACCCTAAATCTACCCCATCACGACCCCCTACACTACCCAAACACCACTGCACTGCCCTAAACCCCGAAACACCACCCACAGCGCGACCCCCTACACTGCCCGAACACCACTGCACTGCCCTAAACCCTGAAACACCACCCCCAGCATGACCCCCTACACTGCCCGAACACCACTGCACTGCCCTAAACCCTGAAACACCATCCCAGCACAACCCCCTACACTGCCCGAACACCACTGCACTGCCCTAAACCCTAAAACACCACCCCCAGCATGACCCCCTACACTACACAAACACCACTGCAGCACCATAAACCCTAAATCTAACCTCAGCACGACCCCCTACACTACACAAACATCACTGCTCTGCCCTAAAAGTTAAAACACTACCCCAGCATGACCCCCTACACTGCACGAACAACACTGCACTGCCCTAAACCCTGAAACACTACCCCAGCATGACCCCCTACACTGCACGAACACCACTGCACTGTCCTAAACCCTGAAACAATAACACCAGCACGACCCACTACACTGCCCGAACACCACTGCACTGCCCTAAACCCTGAAACACCACCCCCAGCAAGACCCCCTACACTGCCAGAGCAACACTGCATTGCCCTAAACCCTGAAACTCCAGCCCCAGCTCGAACCCCTACGCGGCCCGAACACCACTGCTCTGCCCAAAACCGTGAAACACCAGCCCCACCATGACCCCCTACCTGCCCGAACACCCCTGAACTGCCCTAAACTCTGAAACACCAGCCCCAGCACGAACCTCTAAACTGCCCGAATACCACTGGACTGCCCTAAACCCTGAAACACCAGCCCCAGCACGAACCCCTACACTGCCCGAACACAACTGCACTTTCCTAAACCCTGAAACACCAGCCCCAGCAACACCCCCTACACTGCCCGAACACAACTGCACTTTCCTAAACCCTGAAACACCAGCCCCAGCAACACCCCCTACACTGCCCGAACACCACTGCACTGCCCTAAACCCTGAAACACCTGCCCCAGCATGACCCCCTACACTGCCCAAACACCACTGCACTGCCCTTAACCCTGAAACACCAGCCCCAGCACGACCCCCTACACTGCCCGAACACCACTGCACTGCCCTATACCCTGAAACACCAGCCCCAGCACGACCCCCTACATAGTCCAAGCACCACTGCACTACCCTAAACCCTAAATCTACACCATCACGACCCCCTACACTACCCAAATACCACTGCACTGCCCTAAACCCTAAAACACTACCCCAGCACAATCCCCTATACTACCCAAACCGTGCTGCACTACCCTAAATCCTAAAACACTCCCCCAGCACGACTCCCTACACTAGCCAAACACCACTGCACTGCCCTAAACCCAAAATCTACCCCCAGCACGACCCCCTACACTACCCAAACACCACTGCACTACCCTAAACCCTAAATCTACCCTCAGCACGACCCCCTGCACTACCCAAACAGCACTGCACTGTCCTAAACCCTAAGACACCACCCCCAGCACGACCCCCTACACTACACAAACACCACTGCAGTACCATAAACCCTAAATCTAACCTCAGCACGACCCCCTACACTACACAAACATCACTGCTCTGCCTTAAACTCTAAAACACTACCCCAGCATGACCCCCTACACTGCACGAACAACACTGCACTGCCCTAAACCCTGAATCACTACCCCAGCATGACCCCCTACACTGCACGAACACCACTGCACTGCCCTAAAAGCTGAAACACCACCCCCAGCGTGACCCCCTACACTGCCCGAACACCACTGCACTGCCCTAAACCCTGAAACACCAACCCCAGCACGACCCCCTATACTGCCCGAACACCACTGCACTGCCCTAAACCCTGAACCACCATCCCAGCATGACCCCCTACACAGCTCGAACACCACTGCACTGTCCTAAACCCTGAAACAATAACACCAGCATGACCCCCTACACTGCCCGAACACCACTGCACTGCCCTAAACCCTGAAACACCACCCCCAGCAAGACCCCCTACACTGCCCGAACACCACTGCCCTAAACCCTGAAACACCACCCCCAGCAAGACCCCCTACACTGCCAGAGCAACACTGCATTGCCCTAAACCCTGAAACTCCAGCCCCAGCTTGAACCCCTACACTGCCCGAACACCACTGCTCTGGCCAAAACCGTGAAACACCAGCCCCAGCACGACTCCCTGCACTGCCTGAACGCCACTGCACTGCCCTACACCCTGAAACACCAGCCCCACCGTGACTCCCTACGCTGCCCAAACACCACTGCACTGCCCTAAACCCTGAAACACCAGCCCTTCCACGACTCCCTACCTGCCCGAACACCACTGAACTGCACTAAACCCTGAAACACCAGCCCCAGCATGAACCTCTAAGCTGCCTGAACACCACTGTATTGCTCTAAACCCTGAAACACCAGCCCCAGCACGAACCCCTACATAGTCCGAACACCACTGCACTACCCTAAACCCTAAATCTACCCCATCACGACCCCCTACACTACCCTAACACCACTGCACTACCCTAAACCCTAAACCACTACCCCAGCACAATCCCCTACACCACCCAAACCCTGCTGCACTACCCTAAATCCTAAAACACTCCCCCAGCACGACTCCCTACACTAGCCAAACACCACTGCACTGCCCTAAACCCTAAATCTACCCCCAGCACGACCCCCTACACTACCCAAACACCACTGCACTACCCTAAACCCTAAATCTACCCTATCACGACCCCCTACACTACCCAAACACCACTGCACTGCCCTACACCCCGAAACACCACCCACAGCGCGACCCCCTACACTGCCCGAACACCACTGCACTGCCCTAAACCCTGAAACACCACCCCCAGCATGACCCCCTACACTGCCCGAACACCACTGCACTGCCCTAAACCCTGAAACACCATCCCAGCACAACCCCCTACACTGCCCGAACACCACTGCACTGCCCTAAACCCTAAAACACCACCCCCAGCACGACCCCCTACACTACACAAACACCACTGCAGCACCATAAACCCTAAATCTAACCTCAGCACGACCCCCTACACTACACAAACATCACTGCTCTGCCCTAAAAGTTAAAACACTACCCCAGCATGACCCCCTACACTGCACGAACAACACTGCACTGCCCTAAACCCTGAAACACTACCCCAGCATGACCCCCTACACTGCACGAACACCACTGCACTGTCCTAAACCCTGAAACAATAACACCAGCACGACCCACTACACTGCCCGAACACCACTGCACTGCCCTAAACCCTGAAACACCACCCCCAGCAAGACCCCCTACACTGCCAGAGCAACACTGCATTGCCCTAAACCCTGAAACTCCAGCCCCAGCTCGAACCCCTACGCGGCCCGAACACCACTGCTCTGCCCAAAACCGTGAAACACCAGCCCCACCATGACCCCCTACCTGCCCGAACACCCCTGAACTGCCCTAAACTCTGAAACACCAGCCCCAGCACGAACCTCTAAACTGCCCGAATACCACTGGACTGCCCTAAACCCTGAAACACCAGCCCCAGCACGAACCCCTACACTGCCCGAACACAACTGCACTTTCCTAAACCCTGAAACACCAGCCCCAGCAACACCCCCTACACTGCCCGAACACAACTGCACTTTCCTAAACCCTGAAACACCAGCCCCAGCAACACCCCCTACACTGCCCGAACACCACTGCACTGCCCTAAACCCTGAAACACCTGCCCCAGCACGACCCCCTACACTGCCCAAACACCACTGCACTGCCCTTAACCCTGAAACACCAGCCCCAGCACGACCCCCTACACTGCCCGAACACCACTGCACTGCCCTATATCCTGAAACACCAGCCCCAGCACGACCCCCTACATAGTCCAAGCACCACTGCACTACCCTAAACCCTAAATCTACACCATCACGACCCCCTACACTACCCAAATACCACTGCACTGCCCTAAACCCTAAAACACTACCCCAGCACAATCCCCTACACTACCCAAACCGTGCTGCACTACCCTAAATCCTAAAACACTCCCCCAGCACGACTCCCTACACTAGCCAAACACCACTGCACTGCCCTAAACCCAAAATCTACCCCCAGCACGACCCCCTACACTACCCAAACACCACTGCACTACCCTAAACCCTAAATCTACCCTCAGCACGACCCCCTGCACTACCCAAACAGCACTGCACTGTCCTAAACCCTAAGACACCACCCCCAGCATGACCCCCTACACTACACAAACACCACTGCAGTACCATAAACCCTAAATCTAACCTCAGCACGACCCCCTACACTACACAAACATCACTGCTCTGCCCTAAACTCTAAAACACTACCCCAGCATGACCCCCTACACTGCACGAACAACACTGCACTGCCCTAAACCCTGAATCACTACCCCAGCATGACCCCCTACACTGCACGAACACCACTGCACTGCCCTAAAAGCTGAAACACCACCCCCAGCGTGACCCCCTACACTGCCCGAACACCACTGCACTGCCCTAAACCCTGAAACACCAACCCCAGCACGACCCCCTATACTGCCCGAACACCACTGCACTGCCCTAAACCCTGAACCACCATCCCAGCATGACCCCCTACACAGCACGAACACCACTGCACTGTCCTAAACCCTGAAACAATAACACCAGCATGACCCCCTACACTGCCCGAACACCACTGCACTGCCCTAAACCCTGAAACACCACCCCCAGCAAGACCCCCTACACTGCCCGAACGCCACTGCCCTAAACCCTGAAACACCACCCCCAGCAAGACCCCCTACACTGCCAGAGCAACACTGCATTGCCCTAAACCCTGAAACTCCAGCCCCAGCCTGAACCCCTACACTGCCCGAACACCACTGCTCTGGCCAAAACCGTGAAACACCAGCCCCAGCACGACTCCCTGCACTGCCTGAACGCCACTGCACTGCCCTACACCCTGAAACACCAGCCCCACCGTGACTCCCTATGCTGCCCAAACACCACTGCACTGCCCTAAACCCTGAAACACCAGCCCTTCCACGACTCCCTACCTGCCCGAACACCACTGAACTGCACTAAACCCTGAAACACCAGCCCCAGCATGAACCTCTAAGCTGCCTGAACACCACTGGATTGCTCTAAACCCTGAAACACCAGCCCCAGCACGAACCCCTACATAGTCCGAACACCACTGCACTACCCTAAACCCTAAATCTACCCCATCACGACCCCCTACACTACCCTAACACCACTGCACTACCCTAAACCCTAAACCACTACCCCAGCACAATCCCCTACACCACCCAAACCCTGCTGCACTACCCTAAATCCTAAAACACTCCCCCAGCACGACTCCCTACACTAGCCAAACACCACTGCACTGCCCTAAACCCTAAATCTACCCCCAGCACGACCCCCTACACTACCCAAACACCACTGCACTACCCTAAACCCTAAATCTACCCTCAGCATGACCCCCTGCACTACCCAATCACCACTGCACTGCCCTAAACCCTAAAACACCACCCCCAGCACGACCCCCTACACTGCACGAACAACACTGCACTGCCCTAAACCCTGAAACACTACCCCAGCATGACCCCCTACACTGCACGAACACCACTGCACTGTCCTAAACCCTGAAACAATAACACCAGCACGACCCCCTACACTGCCCGAACACCACTGCACTGCCCTAAACCCTGAAACACCACCCCCAGCGCAACCCCCTACACTGCCCGAACACCACTACACTGTCCTAATCCCTGAAACACCAACCCCAGCACGACCCCCTATGCTGCCCGAACACCACTGCACTGCCCTAAACCCTGAAACACCACCCCCAGCATGACCCCCTACACTGCCCGAACACCACTTCACTGCCCTAAACCCCGAAGCACCATCCCAGCACAACCCCCTACACTGCCCGAACACCACTGCACTGCCCTAAACCCTGAAACACCAGCCCCACCACTACCCCCTAAGCTGCCCGAACACCACTGCACTGCCCTAAACCCTGAAACACCACCCCCAGCAAGACCCCCTACACTGCCCGAACACCACTGCCCTAAACCCTGAAACACCACCCCCAACAAGACCCCCTACACTGCCAGAGCAACACTGCATTGCCCTAAACCCTGAAACTCCAGCCCCAGCTTGAACCCCTACACTGCCCAAACACCACTGCTCTGGCCAAAACCGTGAAACACCAGCCCCAGCACGACTCCCTGCACTGCCTGAACGCCACTGCACTGCCCTACACCCTGAAACACCAGCCCCACCGCGACTCCCTATGCTGCCCAAACACCACTGCACTCCCCTAAACCCTGAAACACCAGCCCCTCCACGACCCCCTACCTGCCCGAACACCACTGAACTGCACTAAACCCTGAAACACCAGCCCCAGCATGAACCTCTAAGCTGCCTGAAGACCACTGGATTGCTCTAAACCCTGAAACACCAGCCCCAGCACGAACCCCTACATAGTCCGAACACCACTGCACTACCCTAAACCCTAAATCTACCCCATCACGACCCCCTACACTACCCAAACACCACTGCACTGCCCTAAACCCTGAAACACCACCCACAGCGCGACCCCCTACACTGCCCGAACACCACTGCACTGCCCTAAACCCTGAAACACCACCCCCAGCATGACCCCCTACACTGCCCGAACACCACTGCACTGCCCTAAACCCTGAAACACCATCCCAGCACAACCCCCTACACTGCCCGAACACCACTGCACTGCCCTAAACCCTAAAACACCACCCCCAGCACGACCCCCTACACTACACAAACACCACTGCAGCACCATAAACCCTAAATCTAACCTCAGCACGACCCCCTACACTACACAAACATCACTGCTCTGCCCTAAAAGTTAAAACACTACCCCAGCATTACCCCCTACACTGCACGAACAACACTGCACTGCCCTAAACCCTGAAACACTACCCCAGCATGACCCCCTACACTGCACGAACACCACTGCACTGTCCTAAACCCTGAAACAATAACACCAGCACGACCCACTACACTGCCCGAACACCATTGCACTGCCCTAAACCCTGAAACACCACCCCCAGCAAGACCCCCTACACTGCCAGAGCAACACTGCATTGCCCTAAACCCTGAAACTCCAGCCCCAGCTCGAACCCCTACGCGGCCCGAACACCACTGCTCTGCCCAAAACCGTGAAACACCAGCCCCACCATGACCCCCTACCTGCCCGAACACCCCTGAACTGCCCTAAACTCTGAAACACCAGCCCCAGCACGAACCTCTAAACTGCCCGAATACCACTGGACTGCCCTAAACCCTGAAACACCAGCCCCAGCACGAACCCCTACACTGCCCGAACACAACTGCACTTTCCTAAACCCTGAAACACCAGCCCCAGCAACACCCCCTACACTGCCCGAACACAACTGCACTTTCCTAAACCCTGAAACACCAGCCTCAGCAACACCCCCTACACTGCCCGAACACCACTGCACTGCCCTAAACCCTGAAACACCTGCCCCAGCACGACCCCCTACACTGCCCAAACACCACTGCACTGCCCTTAACCCTGAAACACCAGCCCCAGCAAGACCCCCTTCACTGCCCGAACACCACTGCACTGCCATAAACCCTGAAACACCCGCCCCAGCACGACCCCCTACACTGCCCGAACACCACTGCACTGCCCTATACCCTGAAACACCAGCCCCAGCACGACCCCCTACATAGTCCAAGCACCACTGCACTACCATAAACCCTAAATCTACACCATCACGACCCCCTACACTACCCAAATACCACTGCACTGCCCTAAACCCTAAAACACTACCCCAGCACAATCCCCTACACTACCCAAACCGTGCTGCACTACCCTAAATCCTAAAACACTCCCCCAGCACGACTCCCTACACTAGCCAAACACCACTGCAATGCCCTAAACCCAAAATCTACCCCCAGCACGACCCCCTACACTACCCAAACACCACTGCACTACCCTAAACCCTAAATCTACCCTCAGCATGACCCCCTGCACTACCCAAACAGCACTGCACTGTCCTAAACCCTAAGACACCACCCCCAGCACGACCCCCTACACTACACAAACACCACTGCAGTACCGTAACCCTAAATCTAACCTCAGCACGACCCCCTACACTACACAAACATCACTGCTCTGCCCTAAACTCTAAAACACTACCCCAGCATGACCCCCTACACTGCACGAACAACACTGCACTGCCCTAAACCCTGAATCACTACCCCAGCATGAATCCCTACACTGCACGAACACCACTGCACTGCCCTAAAAGCTGAAACACCACCCCCAGCGTGACCCCCTACACTGCCCGAACACCACTGCACTGCCCTAAACCCTGAAACACCAACCCCAGCACGACCCCCTATACTGCCCGAACACCACTGCACTGCCCTAAACCCTGAACCACCATCCCAGCATGACCCCCTACACAGCACGAACACCACTGCACTGTCCTAAACCCTGAAACAATAACACCAGCATGACCCCCTACACTGCCCGAACACCACTGCACTGCCCTAAACCCTGAAACACCACCCCCAGCGCAACCCCCTACACTGCCCGAACACCACTGCACTGCCCTAAACCCTGAAACACCAACCCCAGCACGACCCCCTATGCTGCCCGAACACCACTGCACTGCCCTAAACCCTGAAACACCACCCCCAGCATGACCCCCTACTCTGCCCGAAAACCACTTCACTGCCCTAAACCCCGAAGCACCATCCCAGCACAACCCCCTGCACTGCCCGAACACCACTGCACTGCCCTAAACCCTGAAACACCAGCCCCACCACTACCCCCTAAGCTGCCCGAACACCACTGCACTGCCCTAAACCCTGAAACACCACCCCCAGCAAGACCCCCTACACTGCCCGAACACCACTGCCCTAAACCCTGAAACACCACCCCCAGCAAGACCCCCTACACTGCCAGAGCAACACTGCATTGCCCTAAACCCTGAAACTCCAACCCCAGCTTGAACCCCTACACTGCCCGAACACCACTGCTCTGGCCAAAACCGTGAAACACCAGCCCCAGCACGACTCCCTGCACTGCCTGAACGCCACTGCACTGCCCTACACCCTGAAACACCAGCACCACCGCGACTCCCTACGCTGCCCAAACACCACTGCACTGCCCTAAACCCTGAAACACCAGCCCCTCCACGACTCCCTACCTGCCCGAACACCACTGAACTGCACTAAACCCTGAAACACCAGCCCCAGCATGAACCTCTAAGCTGCCTGAACAAAACTGGATTGCTCTAAACCCTGAAACACCAGCCCCAGCACGAACCCCTACATAGTCCGAACACCACTGCACTACCCTAAACCCTAAATCTACCCCATCAAGACCCCCTACACTACCCAAACACCACTGCACTACCCTAAACCCTAAAACACTACCCCAGCACAATCCCCTACACCACCCAAACCCTGCTGCACCACCCTAAATCCTAAAACACTCCCCCAGCATGAATCCCTACACTACCCAAACACCACTGCACTACCCTAAACACTAAAACTACCCTCAGCGCGACCCCCTGCACTACACAAACACCACTGCACTGCCCTAAACCCTAAAACACCACCCCCAACACCACCCCTACACTACACAAACACCACTGCAGTACCATAAACCCTAAATCTAACCTCAGCACGACCCCCTACACTACACAAACATCACTGCTCTGCCCTAAATCCTAAAAAACTACCCCAGCATGACCCCCTACACTGCACGAACAACACTGCACTGCCCTAAACCCTGAAACACTACCCGAGCATGACCCCCTACACTGCACGAACACCACTGCACTGTCCTAAACCCTGAGACAATAACACCAGCACGACCCCCTACAGTGCCCGAACACCACTGCACTGCCCTAAACCCCGAAACACCACCCACAGCGTGACCCCCTACACTGCCTGAACACCACTGCACTGCCCTAAACCCTGAAACACCAGCCCCACCACGACTCCCTATGCTGCCCAAACGCCACTGCACTGCCCTAGACCCTCAAACACCAGCCCCACCACAACCCCCTACCTGCCAGAACACCACTGAACTGCCCTAAACCCTGAAACACCAGCCCCAGCACGAACCTCTAAGCTGCCTGAACACCACTGGACTGCCCTAAACCCTGAAACACCAGCCCCAGCACGAACCCCTACACTGCACGAACACCACTGCACTTTCCTAAACCCTGAAACACCAGCCTCAGCAAGACCCCCTGCACTGCCCGAACACCACTGCACTGCCTAAACCCTGAAACACCAGCCCCAGCACGACCCCCTACACTGCCCGAACACCACTGCACTGTCCTAAACCCTGAAACACCAGCCCCAGCAAGACCCCCTTCACTGCCCGACCACCACTGCACTGCCATATACCCTGAAACACCAGCCCCAGCACGACCCCCTACACTGCCTGAACACCACTGCACTACCCTAAACCCTAAATCTACCCCATCACGACCCCCTACACTACCCTAACACCACTGCACTACCCTAAACTCTAAAACACTACCCCAGCACAATCCTCTACACTACCCAAACCCTGCTGCACTACCCTAAATCCTAAAATACTCCCCCAGCATGACTCCCTACACTAGCCAAACACCACTGCACTACCCTAAACCCTAAATCTACCCCCAGCATGACCCCCTACACTACGCAAACACCACTGCACTACCCTAAACCCTAAATCTACCCTCAGCACGACCCCCTGCTCTACCTAAACACCACTGCACTGTCCTACACCCTAAGACACCACCCCCAGCACGACCCCCTACACTACACAGACACCGCTGCAGTACCATAAACCCTAAATCTAACCTCAGCACGACCCCCTACACTACAAAAAACATCACTGCTCTGCCCTAAACTCAAAAACACTACTCCAGCATGACCCCCTACACTGCGCGAACAGCACTGCACTGCCCTAAATCCTGAAACACTACCCCAGTATGACCCCCTACACTGCACGAACACCACTGCTCTGTCCTAAAGCCAGAAACAATAACACCAGCACGACCCCCTACACTGCCCGAACACCACTGCACTGCCCTAAACCCTGAAACACCACCCCCAGCATGACCCCCTACTCTGCCCGAACACCCCTGCACTGCCCTAAACCCTGAAACACCAACCCCAGCACGACCCCCTATACTGCCCGAACACTACTGCACTGCCCTAACCCTGAAACACCACCTCCAGCATGACCCTCTACACTGCCCGAACACCACTGCACTGCCCTAAACCCTGAAACACCATCCCAACACAACCCCTTACCCTGCCCGAACACCACTGCACTGCCCTAAACCCTGAAACACCAGCCCCAGCAAGACCCCCTACACTGCCCGAAGACCACTGCCCTAAACCCTGAAACACCACCCGCAGCAAGACCCCCTACACTGCCAGAGCAACACTGCATTGCCCAAAACCATGAAACACCAGCCCCAGCACGACTCCCTACACTGCCTGAACGCCACTGCACTGCCCTACACCCTGAATTACCAGCCCCACCACGACTCCCTACGTTGCCCAAACGCCACTGCACTGCCCTAAACCCTGAAACACCAGCCCCACCACGACCCCCTACCTGCCCAAACATCACTGAACTGCCCTAAACCCTGAAACACCAGCCCCAGCATGAACCTCTAAGCTGCCCGAACACCACTGGACTACTCTAAACCCTGAAACACCAGCCCCAGCCCCAGCACGAACCCCTACACTGCCTGAACACCACTGCACTGACCTAAACCCTGAAACACCAGCCCCAGCACGACTCCCTACACTGCCTGAACACCACTGCACTGCGCTAAACCCTAAATCTACCCCAGCATGACCCCCTACACTACCCAAACACCACTGCACTGCCCTAAACCCTAAATCTACCCTCAGCACGACTCCCTGCACTACCCAAACACCACTGCACTATCCTAAACCCTAAAATACTACCTCCAGCACAAACCCCTACACCACACCAACACCACTGCACTACACTAAACCCTAAAACACTACCCAAGCATGACTCCCTACAGTACCCAAACACCACTGCACTACCGTAAACGCTAAAACACTGCCCACAGCAGGACCCCCTACACTACCCAAACAACACTGCACTGCCCTAAACCCTAAAACACCACCCCCAGCACGACCCACTACACTTCACAAACACCACTGCAGCACCATAAACCCTAAATCTAACCTCAGCACGATCCCCTACACTACACAAACATCACTGCTCTGCCCTAAACCCTAAAACACTACCCCAGCATGACCCCCTACACTGCACGAACAACACTGCACTGCCCTAAACCCTGAAACACTACCCCAGCATGACCCCTTACACTGCACGAACACCACTGCACTGTCCTAAACCCTGAAACAATAACACCAGCACAACCCACTATACTGCCTGAACACCACTGCACTGCCCTAAACCCTGAAACACCACCCCCAGCGCGACCCCCTACACTGCCCGAACACCTCTGCACTGCCCTAAACCCTGAAACACCAACCCCAGCACGACCTCCTATACTGCCCGAACACCACTGCACTGCCCTAAACCCTGAAACACCACCCCCAGCATGACCCCCTACAGTGGTCGAACACCACTGCTCTGACCTAAACCCTGAAACACCATCCCAGCACAAGCCCCTACACTACCCGAGCACCACTGCACTGCCCTAAACCCTGAAACACCAGCCCCACCACGACCCCCTATGCTGCCTGAACGCCACTGCTCTGCCCTAAACCCTGAAACACCACCCCCAGCAAGACCCCCTACACTGCAAGAAACACCACTGCCCTAAACCCTGAAAGACCAACCCCAGCAAGACCCCTACACTGCCAGAGCAACACTGCATTGCTCTAATCCCTGAAACTCCAGCCCCAGCTTGAACCCCTACACTGCCCGAACACCACTGCTCTGGCCAAAACCGTGAAACACCAGCCCCAGCACGACTCCCTGCACTGCCTGAACGCCACTGCACTGCCCTACACCCTGAAACACCAGCCCCACCGCGACTCCCTATGCTGCCCAAACACCACTGCACTGCCCTAAACCCTGAAACACCAGCCCCTCCACGACCCCCTACCTGCCCGAACACCACTGAACTGCACTAAACCCTGAAACACCAGCCCCAGCATGAACCTCTAAGCTGCCTGAACACCACTGGATTGCTCTAAACCCTGAAACACCAGCCCCAGCACGAACCCCTACATAGTCCGAACACCACTGCACTACCCTAAACCCTAAATCTACCCCATCACGACCCCCTACACTACCCTAACACCACTGCACTACCCTAAACCCTAAACCACTACCCCAGCACAATCCCCTACACCACCCAAACCCTGCTGCACTACCCTAAATCCTAAAACACTCCCCCAGCATGACTCCCTACACTAGCCAAACACCACTGCACTGCCCTAAACCCTAAATCTACCCCCAGCACGACCCCCTACACTACCCAAACACCACTGCACTACCCTAAACCCTAAATCTACCCTCAGCATGACCCCCTGCACTACCCAATCACCACTGCACTGCCCTAAACCCTAAAACACCACCCCCAGCACGACCCCCTACACTGCACGAACAACACTGCACTGCCCTAAACCCTGAAACACTACCCCAGCATGACCCCCTACACTGCACGAACACCACTGCACTGTCCTAAACCCTGAAACAATAACACCAGCACGACCCCCTACACTGCCCGAACACCACTGCACTGCCCTAAACCCTGAAACACCACCCCCAGCGCAACCCCCTACACTGCCCGAACACCACTGCACTGCCCTAATCCCTGAAACACCAACCCCAGCACGACCCCCTATGCTGCCCGAACACCACTGCACTGCCCTAAACCCTGAAACACCACCCCCAGCATGACCCCCTACACTGCCCGAACACCAATTCACTGCCCTAAACCCCGAAGCACCATCCCAGCACAACCCCCTACACTGCCCGAACACCACTGCACTGCCCTAAACCCTGAAACATCAGCCCCACCACTACCCCCTAAGCTGCCCGAACACCACTGCACTGCCCTAAACCCTGAAACACCACCCCCAGCAAGACCCCCTACACTGCCCGAACACCACTGCCCTAAACCCTGAAACACCACCCCCAACAAGACCCCCTACACTGCCAGAGCAACACTGCATTGCCCTAAACCCTGAAACTCCAGCCCCAGCTTGAACCCCTACACTGCCCGAACACCACTGCTCTGGCCAAAACCGTGAAACACCAGCCCCAGCACGACTCCCTGCACTGCCTGAACGCCACTGCACTGCCCTACACCCTGAAACACCAGCCCCACCGCGACTCCCTATGCTGCCCAAACACCACTGCACTGCCCTAAACCCTGAAACACCAGCCCCTCCACGACCCCCTACCTGCCCGAACACCACTGAACTGCACTAAACCCTGAAACACCAGCCCCAGCATGAACCTCTAAGCTGCCTGAAGACCACTGGATTGCTCTAAACCCTGAAACACCAGCCCCAGCACGAACCCCTACATAGTCCGAACACCACTGCACTGCCCTAAACCCTAAATCTACCCCATCACGACCCCCTACACTACCCAAACTCCACTGCACTGCCCTAAACCCCGAAACACCACCCACAGCGCGACCCCCTACACTGCCCGAACACCACTGCACTGCCCTAAACCCTGAAACACCACCCCCAGCATGACCCCCTACACTGCCCGAACACCACTGCACTGCCCTAAACCCTGAAACACCATCCCAGCACAACCCCCTACACTGCCCGAACACCACTGCACTGCCCTAAACCCTAAAACACCACCCCCAGCACGACCCCCTACACTACACAAACACCACTGCAGCACCATAAACCCTAAATCTAACCTCAGCACGACCCCCTACACTACACAAACATCACTGCTCTGCCCTAAAAGTTAAAACACTACCCCAGCATGACCCCCTACACTGCACGAACAACACTGCACTGCCCTAAACCCTGAAACACTACCCCAGCATGACCCCCTACACTGCACGAACACCACTGCACTGTCCTAAACCCTGAAACAATAACACCAGCACGACCCACTACACTGCCCGAACACCACTGCACTGCCCTAAACCCTGAAACACCACCCCCAGCAAGACCCCCTACACTGCCAGAGCAACACTGCATTGCCCTAAACCCTGAAACTCCAGCCCCAGCTCGAACCCCTACGCGGCCCGAACACCACTGCTCTGCCCAAAACCGTGAAACACCAGCCCCACCATGACCCCCTACCTGCCCGAACACCCCTGAACTGCCCTAAACTCTGAAACACCAGCCCCAGCACGAACCTCTAAACTGCCCGAATACCACTGGACTGCCCTAAACCCTGAAACACCAGCCCCAGCACGAACCCCTACAATGCCCGAACACAACTGCACTTTCCTAAACCCTGAAACACCAGCCCCAGCAACACCCCCTACACTGCCCGAACACAACTGCACTTTCCTAAACCCTGAAACACCAGCCTCAGCAACACCCCCTACAATGCCCGAACACCACTGCACTGCCCTAAACCCTGAAACACCTGCCCCAGCACGACCCCCTACACTGCCCAAACACCACTGCACTGCCCTTAACCCTGAAACACCAGCCCCAGCAAGACCCCCTTCACTGCCCGAACACCACTGCACTGTCATAAACCCTGAAACACCCGCCCCAGCACGACCCCCTACACTGCCCGAACACCACTGCACTGCCCTATACCCTGAAACACCAGCCCCAGCACGACCCCCTACATAGTCCAAGCACCACTGCACTACCCTAAACCCTAAATCTACACCATCACGACCCCCTACACTACCCAAATACCACTGCACTGCCCTAAACGCTAAAACACTACCCCAGCACAATCCCCTACACTACCCAAACCGTGCTGCACTACCCTAAATCCTAAAACACTCCCCCAGCACGACTCCCTACACTAGCCAAACACCACTGCAATGCCCTAAACCCAAAATCTACCCCCAGCACGACCCCCTACACTACCCAAACACCACTGCACTACCCTAAACCCTAAATCTACCCTCAGCACGACCCCCTGCACTACCCAAACAGCACTGCACTGTCCTAAACCCTAAGACACCACCCCCAGCACGACCCCCTACACTACACAAACACCACTGCAGTACCGTAACCCTAAATCTAACCTCAGCACGACCCCCTACACTACACAAACATCACTGCTCTGCCCTAAACTCTAAAACACTACCCCAGCATGACCCCCTACACTGCACGAACAACACTGCACTGCCCTAAACCCTGAATCACTACCCCAGCATGAATCCCTACACTGCACGAACACCACTGCACTGCACTAAAAGCTGAAACACCACCCCCAGCGTGACCCCCTACACTGCCCGAACACCACTGCCCTGCCCTAAACCCTGAAACACCAACCCCAGCACGACCCCCTATACTGCCCGAACACCACTGCACTGCCCTAAACCCTGAACCACCATCCCAGCATGACCCCCTACACAGCACGAACACCACTGCACTGTCCTAAACCCTGAAACAATAACACCAGCATGACCCCCTACACTGCCCGAACACCACTGCACTGCCCTAAACCCTGAAACACCACCCCCAGCGCAACCCCCTACACTGCCCGAACACCACTGCACTGCCCTAAACGCTGAAACACCAACCACAGCACGACCCCCTATGCTGCCCGAACACCACTGCACTGCCCTAAACCCTGAAACACCACCCCCAGCATGACCCCCTACACTGCCCGAAAACCACTTCACTGCCCTAAACCCCGAAGCACCATCCCAGCACAACCCCCTACACTGCCCGAACACCACTGCACTGCCCTAAACCCTGAAACACCAGCCCCACCACTACCCCCTAAGCTGCCCGAACACCACTGCACTGCCCTAAACCCTGAAACACCACCCCCAGCAAGACCCCCTACACTGCCCGAACACCACTGCCCTAAACCCTGAAACACCACCCCCAGCAAGACCCCCTACACTGCCAGAGCAACACTGCATTGCCCTAAACCCTGAAACTCCAACCCCAGCTTGAACCCCTACACTGCCCGAACACCACTGCTCTGGCCAAAACCGTGAAACACCAGCCCCAGCACGACTCCCTGCACTGCCTGAACGCCACTGCACTGCCCTACACCCTGAAACACCAGCACCACCGCGACTCCCTACGCTGCCCAAACACCACTGCACTGCCCTAAACCCTGAAACACCAGCCCCTCCACGACTCCCTACCTGCCCGAACACCACTGAACTGCACTAAACCCTGAAACACCAGCCCCAGCATGAACCTCTAAGCTGCCTGAACACCACTGGATTGCTCTAAACCCTGAAACACCAGCCCCAGCACGAACCCCTACATAGTCCGAACACCACTGCACTACCCTAAACCCTAAATCTACCCCATCAAGACCCCCTACACTACCCAAACACCACTGCACTACCCTAAACCCTAAAACACTACCCCAGCACAATCCCCTACACCACCCAAACCCTGCTGCACCACCCTAAATCCTAAAACACTCCCCCAGCATGAATCCCTACACTACCCAAACACCACTGCACTACCCTAAACACTAAAACTACCCTCAGCGCGACCCCCTGCACTACACAAACACCACTGCACTGCCCTAAACCCTAAAACACCACCCCCATCACCACCCCTACACTACACAAACACCACTGCAGTACCATAAACCCTAAATCTAACCTCAGCACGACCCCCTACACTACACAAACATCACTGCTCTGCCCTAAATCCTAAAAAACTACCCCAGCATGACCCCCTACACTGCACGAACAACACTGCACTGCCCTAAACCCTGAAACACTACCCGAGCATGACCCCCTACACTGCACGAACACCACTGCACTGTCCTAAACCCTGAGACAATAACACCAGCACGGCCCCCTACAGTGCCCGAACACCACTGCACTGCCCTAAACCCCGAAACACCACCCACAGCGTGACCCCCTACACTGCCTGAACACCACTGCACTGCCCTAAACCCTGAAACACCAGCCCCACCACGACTCCCTATGCTGCCCAAACGCCACTGCACTGCCCTAGACCCTCAAACACCAGCCCCACCACAACCCCCTACCTGCCAGAACACCACTGAACTGCCCTAAACCCTGAAACACCAGCCCCAGCACGAACCTCTAAGCTGCCTGAACACCACTGGACTGCCCTAAACCCTGAAACACCAGCCCCAGCACGAACCCCTACACTGCACGAACACCACTGCACTTTCCTAAACCCTGAAACACCAGCCTCAGCAAGACCCCCTACACTGCCCGAACACCATTGCACTGCCTAAACCCTGAAACACCAGCCCCAGCACGACCCCCTACACTGCCCGAACACCACTGCACTGTCCTAAACCCTGAAACACCAGCCCCAGCAAGACCCCCTTCACTGCCCGACCACCACTGCACTGCCATATACCCTGAAACACCAGCCCCAGCACGACCCCCTACACTGCCTGAACACCACTGCACTACCCTAAACCCTAAATCTACCCCATCACGACCCCCTACACTACCCTAACACCACTGCACTACCCTAAACGCTAAAACACTACCCCAGCACAATCCTCTACACTGCCCAAACCCTGCTGCACTACCCTAAATCCTAAAATACTCCCCCAGCATGACTCCCTACACTAGCCAAACACCACTGCACTACCCTAAACCCTAAATCTACCCCCAGCATGACCCCCTACACTACGCAAACACCACTGCACTACCCTAAACCCTAAATCTACCCTCAGCACGACCCCCTGCACTACCCAAACACCACTGCACTGTCCTACACCCTAAGACACCACCCCCAGCACGACCCCCTACACTACACAGACACCGCTGCAGTACCATAAACCCTAAATCTAACCTCAGCACGACCCCCTACACTACAAAAAACATCACTGCTCTGCCCTAGACTCAAAAACACTAGTCCAGCATGACCCCTACACTGCGTGAACAGCACTGCACTGCCCTAAATCCTGAAACACTACCCCAGTATGACCCCCTACACTGCACGAACACCACTGCTCTGTCCTAAAGCCAGAAACAATAACACCAGCATGACCCCCTACACTGCCCGAACACCACTGCACTGCCCTAAACCCTGAAACACCACCCCCAGCATGACCCCCTACTCTGCCCGAACACCCCTGCACTGCCCTAAACCCTGAAACACCAACCCCAGCACGACCCCCTATACTGCCCGAACACTACTGCACTGCCCTAACCCTGAAACACCACCTCCAGCATGACCCTCTACACTGCCCGAACACCACTGCACTGCCCTAAACCCTGAAACACCATCCCAACACAACCCCTTACCCTGCCCGAACACCACTGCACTGCCCTAAACCCTGAAACACCAGCCCCAGCAAGACCCCCTACACTGCCCGAACACCACTGCCCTAAACCCTGAAACACCACCCGCAGCAAGACCCCCTACACTGCTAGAGCAACACTGCATTGCCCAAAACCATGAAACACCAGCCCCAGCACGACTCCCTACACTGCCTGAACGCCACTGCACTGCCCTACACCCTGAATTACCAGCCCCACCACGACTCCCTACGTTGCCCAAACGCTACTGCACTGCCCTAAACCCTGAAACACCAGCCCCACCACGACCCCCTACCTGCCCAAACATCACTGAACTGCCCTAAACCCTGAAACACCAGCCCCAGCATGAACCTCTAAGCTGCCCGAACACCACTGGACTACTCTAAACCCTAAAACACCAGCCCCAGCCCCAGCACGAACCCCTACACTGCCTGAACACCACTGCACTGACCTAAACCCTGAAACACCAGCCCCAGCACGACTCCCTACACTGCCCGAACACCACTGCACTGCCCTAAACCCTAAATCTACCCCAGCATGACCCCCTACACTACCCAAACACCACTGCACTGCCCTAAACCCTAAATCTACCCTCAGCACGACTCCCTGCACTACCCAAACACCACTGCACTATCCTAAACCCTAAAATACTACCTCCAGCACGAACCCCTACACCACACCAACACCACTGCACTACACTAAACCCTAAAACACTACCCAAGCATGACTCCCTACAGTACCCAAACACCACTGCACTACCGTAAACGCTAAAACACTGCCCACAGCAGGACCCCCTACACTACCCAAACAACACTGCACTGCCCTAAACCCTAAAACACCACCCCCAGCACGACCCACTACACTTCACAAACACCACTGCAGCACCATAAACCCTAAATCTAACCTCAGCACGATCCCCTACACTACACAAACATCACTGCTCTGCCCTAAACCCTAAAACACTACCCCAGCATGACCCCCTACACTGCACGAACAACACTGCACTGCCCTAAACCCTGAAACACTACCCCAGCATGACCCCTTACACTGCACGAACACCACTGCACTGTCCTAAACCCTGAAACAATAACACCAGCACAACCCACTATACTGCCTGAACACCACTGCACTGCCCTAAACCCTGAAACACCACCCCCAGCGCGACCCCCTACACTGCCCGAACACCTCTGCACTGCCCTAAACCCTGAAACACCAACCCCAGCACGACCTCCTATACTGCCCGAACACCACTGCACTGCCCTAAACCCTGAAACACCACCCCCAGCATGACCCCCTACAGTGGTCGAACACCACTGCTCTGACCTAAACCCTGAAACACCATCCCAGCACAAGCCCCTACACTACCCGAGCACCACTGCACTGCCCTAAACCCTGAAACACCAGCCCCACCACGACCCCCTATGCTGCCCGAACGCCACTGCTCTGCCCTAAACCCTGAAACACCACCCCCAGCAAGACCCCCTACACTGCAAGAAACACCACTGAACTGCACTAAACCCTGAAACACCAGCCCCAGCATGAACCTCTAAGCTGCCTGAACACCACTGGATTGCTCTAAACCCTGAAACACCAGCCCCAGCACGAACCCCTACATAGTCCGAACACCACTGCACTACCCTAAACCCTAAATCTACCCCATCATGACCCCCTACACTACCCTAACACCACTGCACTACCCTAAACCCTAAACCACTACCCCAGCACAATCCCCTACACCACCCAAACCCTGCTGCACTACCCTAAATCCTAAAACACTCCCCCAGCACGACTCCCTACACTAGCCAAACACCACTGCACTGCCCTAAACCCTAAATCTACCCCCAGCACGACCCCCTACACTACCCAAACACCACTGCACTACCCTAAACCCTAAATCTACCCTCAGCATGACCCCCTGCACTACCCAATCACCACTGCACTGCCCTAAACCCTAAAACACCACCCCCAGCACGACCCCCTACACTGCACGAACAACACTGCACTGCCCTAAACCCTGAAACACTACCCCAGCATGACCCCCTACACTGCACGAACACCACTGCACTGTCCTAAACCCTGAAACAATAACACCAGCACGACCCCCTACACTGCCCGAACACCACTGCACTGCCCTAAACCCTGAAACACCACCCCCAGCGCAACCCCCTACACTGCCCGAACACCACTGCACTGCCCTAATCCCTGAAACACCAACCCCAGCACGACCCCCTATGCTGCCCGAACACCACTGCACTGCCCTAAACCCTGAAACACCACCCCCAGCATGACCCCCTACACTGCCCGAACACCAATTCACTGCCCTAAACCCCGAAGCACCATCCCAGCACAACCCCCTACACTGCCCGAACACCACTGCACTGCCCTAAACCCTGAAACATCAGCCCCACCACTACCCCCTAAGCTGCCCGAACACCACTGCACTGCCCTAAACCCTGAAACACCACCCCCAGCAAGACCCCCTACACTGCCCGAACACCACTGCCCTAAACCCTGAAACACCACCCCCAACAAGACCCCCTACACTGCCAGAGCAACACTGCATTGCCCTAAACCCTGAAACTCCAGCCCCAGCTTGAACCCCTACACTGCCCGAACACCACTGCTCTGGCCAAAACCGTGAAACACCAGCCCCAGCACGACTCCCTGCACTGCCTGAACGCCACTGCACTGCCCTACACCCTGAAACACCAGCCCCACCGCGACTCCCTATGCTGCCCAAACACCACTGCACTGCCCTAAACCCTGAAACACCAGCCCCTCCACGACCCCCTACCTGCCCGAACACCACTGAACTGCACTAAACCCTGAAACACCAGCCCCAGCATGAACCTCTAAGCTGCCTGAAGACCACTGGATTGCTCTAAACCCTGAAACACCAGCCCCAGCACGAACCCCTACATAGTCCGAACACCACTGCACTACCCTAAACCCTAAATCTACCCCATCACGACCCCCTATACTACCCAAACACCACTGCACTGCCCTAAACCCCGAAACACCACCCACAGCGCGACCCCCTACACTGCCCGAACACCACTGCACTGCCCTAAACCCTGAAACACCACCCCCAGCATGACCCCCTACACTGCCCGAACACCACTGCACTGCCCTAAACCCTGAAACACCATCCCAGCACAACCCCCTACACTGCCCGAACACCACTGCACTGCCCTAAACCCTAAAACACCACCCCCAGCACGACCCCCTACACTACACAAACACCACTGCAGCACCATAAACCCTAAATCTACCTCAGCACGACCCCCTACACTACACAAACATCACTGCTCTGCCCTAAAAGTTAAAACACTACCCCAGCATGACCCCCTACACTGCACGAACAACACTGCACTGCCCTAAACCCTAAAACACTACCCCAGCATGACCCCCTACACTGCACGAACACCACTGCACTGTCCTAAACCCTGAAACAATAACACCAGCACGACCCACTACACTGCCCGAACACCACTGCACTGCCCTAAACCCTGAAACACCACCCCCAGCAAGACCCCCTACACTGCCAGAGCAACACTGCATTGCCCTAAACCCTGAAACTCCAGCCCCAGCTCGAACCCCTACGCGGCCCGAACACCACTGCTCTGCCCAAAACCGTGAAACACCAGCCCCACCATGACCCCCTACCTGCCCGAACACCCCTGAACTGCCCTAAACTCTGAAACACCAGCCCCAGCACGAACCTCTAAACTGCCCGAATACCACTGGACTGCCCTAAACCCTGAAACACCAGCCCCAGCACGAACCCCTACACTGCCCGAACACAACTGCACTTTCCTAAACCCTGAAACACCAGCCCCAGCAACACCCCCTACACTGCCCGAACACCACTGCACTGCCCTAAACCCTGAAACACCTGCCCCAGCACGACCCCCTACACTGCCCAAACACCACTGCACTGCCCTTAACCCTGAAACACCAGCCCCAGCAAGACCCCCTTCACTGCCCGAACACCACTGCACTGCGATAAACCCTGAAACACCCGCCCCAGCACGACCCCCTACACTGCCCGAACACCACTGCACTGCCCTATACCCTGAAACACCAGCCCCAGCACGACCCCCTACATAGTCCAAGCACCACTGCACTACCCTAAACCCTAAATCTACACCATCACGACCCCCTACACTACCCAAATACCACTGCACTGCCCTAAACCCTAAAACACTACCCCAGCACAATCCCCTACACTACCCAAACCGTGCTGCACTACCCTAAATCCTAAAACACTCCACCAGCACGACTCCCTACACTAGCCAAACACCACTGCACTGCCCTAACCCCAAAATCTACCCCCAGCACGACCCCCTACACTACCCAAACACCACTGCACTACCCTAAACCCTAAATCTACCCCCAGCATGACCCCCTACACTGCCCGAACACCAATTCACTGCCCTAAACCCCGAAGCACCATCCCAGCACAACCCCCTACACTGCCCGAACACCACTGCACTGCCCTAAACCCTGAAACATCAGCCCCACCACTACCCCCTAAGCTGCTCGAACACCACTGCACTGCCCTAAACCCTGAAACACCACCCCCAGCAAGACCCCCTACACTGCCCGAACACCACTGCCCTAAACCCTGAAACACCACCCCCAACAAGACCCCCTACACTGCCAGAGCAACACTGCATTGCCCTAAACCCTGAAACTCCAGCCCCAGCTTGAACCCCTACACTGCCCGAACACCACTGCTCTGGCCAAAACCGTGAAACACCAGCCCCAGCACGACTCCCTGCACTGCCTGAACGCCACTGCACTGCCCTACACCCTGAAACACCAGCCCCACCGCGACTCCCTATGCTGCCCAAACACCACTGCACTGCCCTAAACCCTGAAACACCAGCCCCTCCACGACCCCCTACCTGCCCGAACACCACTGAACTGCACTAAACCCTGAAACACCAGCCCCAGCATGAACCTCTAAGCTGCCTGAAGACCACTGGATTGCTCTAAACCCTGAAACACCAGCCCCAGCACGAACCCCTACATAGTCCGAACACCACTGCACTACCCTAAACCCTAAATCTACCCCATCACGACCCCCTATACTACCCAAACACCACTGCACTGCCCTAAACCCCGAAACACCACCCACAGCGCGACCCCCTACACTGCCCGAACACCACTGCACTGCCCTAAACCCTGAAACACCACCCCCAGCATGACCCCCTACACTGCCCGAACACCACTGCACTGCCCTAAACCCTGAAACACCATCCCAGCACAACCCCCTACACTGCCCGAACACCACTGCACTGCCCTAAACCCTAAAACACCACCCCCAGCACGACCCCCTACACTACACAAACACCACTGCAGCACCATAAACCCTAAATCTACCTCAGCACGACCCCCTACACTACACAAACATCACTGCTCTGCCCTAAAAGTTAAAACACTACCCCAGCATGACCCCCTACACTGCACGAACAACACTGCACTGCCCTAAACCCTAAAACACTACCCCAGCATGACCCCCTACACTGCACGAACACCACTGCACTGTCCTAAACCCTGAAACAATAACACCAGCACGACCCACTACACTGCCCGAACACCACTGCACTGCCCTAAACCCTGAAACACCACCCCCAGCAAGACCCCCTACACTGCCAGAGCAACACTGCATTGCCCTAAACCCTGAAACTCCAGCCCCAGCTCGAACCCCTACGCGGCCCGAACACCACTGCTCTGCCCAAAACCGTGAAACACCAGCCCCACCATGACCCCCTACCTGCCCGAACACCCCTGAACTGCCCTAAACTCTGAAACACCAGCCCCAGCACGAACCTCTAAACTGCCCGAATACCACTGGACTGCCCTAAACCCTGAAACACCAGCCCCAGCACGAACCCCTACACTGCCCGAACACAACTGCACTTTCCTAAACCCTGAAACACCAGCCCCAGCAACACCCCCTACACTGCCCGAACACCACTGCACTGCCCTAAACCCTGAAACACCTGCCCCAGCACGACCCCCTACACTGCCCAAACACCACTGCACTGCCCTTAACCCTGAAACACCAGCCCCAGCAAGACCCCCTTCACTGCCCGAACACCACTGCACTGCGATAAACCCTGAAACACCCGCCCCAGCACGACCCCCTACACTGCCCGAACACCACTGCACTGCCCTATACCCTGAAACACCAGCCCCAGCACGACCCCCTACATAGTCCAAGCACCACTGCACTACCCTAAACCCTAAATCTACACCATCACGACCCCCTACACTACCCAAATACCACTGCACTGCCCTAAACCCTAAAACACTACCCCAGCACAATCCCCTACACTACCCAAACCGTGCTGCACTACCCTAAATCCTAAAACACTCCACCAGCACGACTCCCTACACTAGCCAAACACCACTGCACTGCCCTAACCCCAAAATCTACCCCCAGCACGACCCCCTACACTACCCAAACACCACTGCACTACCCTAAACCCTAAATCTACCCTCAGCACGACCCCCTGCACTACCCAAACAGCACTGCACTGTCCTAAACCCTAAGACACCACCCCCAGCACGACCCCCTACACTACACAAACACCACTGCAGTACCATAAACCCTAAATCTAACCTCAGCACGACCCCCTACACTACACAAACATCACTGCTCTGCCCTAAACTCTAAAACACTACCCCAGCATGACCCCCTACACTGCACGAACAACACTGCACTGCCCTAAACCCTGAATCACTACCCCAGCATGACCCCCTACACTGCACGAACACCACTGCACTGTCCTAAACCCTGAAACAATAACACCAGCATGACCCCCTACACTGCCCGAACACCACTGCACTGCCCTAAACCCTGAAACACCACCCCCAGCTTGACCCCCTACACTACCCGAACACCACTGCACTGCCCTAAACCCTGAAACACCAACCCCAGCACGACCCCCTATACTGCCCGAACACCACTGCACTGCCCTAAACCCTGAAACACCACCCCCAGCATGACCCCCTACACTGCCCGAAGACCACTGCTCTGCCCTAAACCCTGAACCACAATCCCAGCATGACCCCCTACACAGCACGAACACCACTGCACTGTCCTAAACCCTGAAACAATAACACCAGCATGACCCCCTACACTGCCCGAACACCACTGCACTGCCCTAAACCCTGAAACACCACCCCCAGCGCAACCCCCTACACTGCCAGAACACCACTTCACTGCCCTAAACCCTGAAACACCAACCCCAGCACGACCCCCTATGCTGCCCGAACACCACTGCACTGCCCTAAACCCTGAAACACCACCCCCAGCATGACCCCCTACACTGCCCGAAAACCAATTCACTGCCCTAAGCCCCGAAGCACCATCCCAGCACAACCCCCTACACTGCCCGAACACCACTGCACTGCCCTAAACCCTGAAACACCAGCCCCACCACTACCCCCTAAGCTGCCCGAACACCACTGCACTGCCCTAAACCCTGAAACACCACCCCCAGCAAGACCCCCTACACTGCCCGAACACCACTGCCCTAAACCCTGAAACACCACCCCCAGCAAGACCCCCTACACTGCCAGAGCAACACTGCATTGCCCTAAACCCTGAAACTCCAGCCCCAGCTTGAACCCCTACACTGCCCGAACACCACTGCTCTGGCCAAAACCGTGAAACACCAGCCCCAGCACGACTCCCTGCACTGCCTGAACGCCACTGCACTGCCCTACACCCTGAAACACCAGCCCCACCGCGACTCCCTACGCTGCCCAAACGCCACTGCACTGCCCTAAACCCTGAAACACCAGCCCCTCCACGACTCCCTACCTGCCCGAACACCACTGAACTGCACTAAACCCTGAAACACCAGCCCCAGCATGAACCTCTAAGCTGCCTGAACACCACTGGATTGCTCTAAACCCTGAAACACCAGCCCCAGCACGAACCCCTACATAGTCCGAACACCACTGCACTACCCTAAACCCTAAATCTACCCCATCAAGACCCCCTACACTACCCAAACACCACTGCACTACCCTAAACCCTAAAACACTACCCCAGCACAATCCCCTACACCACCCAAACCCTGCTGCACTACCCTAAATCCTAAAACACTCCCCCAGCATGACTCCCTACACTACCCAAACACCACTGCACTACCCTAAACACTAAAACTACCCTCAGCACGACCCCCTGCACTACCCAAACACCACTGCACTGCCCTAAACCCTAAAACACCACCCCCAACACCACCCCTACACTACACAAACACCACTGCAGTACCATAAACCCTAAATCTAACCTCAGCACGACCCCCTACACTACACAAACATCACTGCTCTGCCCTAAATCCTAAAACACTACCCCAGCATGACCCCCTACACTGCACGAACAACACTGCACTGCCCTAAACCCTGAAACACTACCCGAGCATGACCCCCTACACTGCACGAACACCACTGCACTGTCCTAAACCCTGAGACAATAACACCAGCACGACCCCCTACAGTGCCCGAACACCACTGCACTGCCCTAAACCCCGAAACACCACCCGCAGCGTGACCCCCTACACTGCCTGAACACCACTGCACTGCCCTAAACCCTGAAACACCAGCCCCACCACGACTCCCTATGCTGCCCAAACGCCACTGCACTGCCCTAGACCCTGAAACACCAGCCCCACCACAACCCCCTACCTGCCAGAACACCACTGAACTGCCCTAAACCCTGAAACACCAGCCCCAGCACGAACCTCTAAGCTGCCTGAACACCACTGGACTGCCCTAAACCCTGAAACACCAGCCCCAGCACGAACCCCTACACTGCACGAACACCAGTGCACTTTCCTAAACCCTGAAACACCAGCCTCAGCAAGACCCCCTACACTGCCCGAACACCACTGCACTGCCTAAACCCTGAAACACCAGCCCCAGCACGACCCCCTACACTGCCCGAACACCACTGCACTGTCCTAAACCCTGAAACACCATCCCCAGCAAGACCCCCTTCACTGCCCGACCACCACTGCACTGCCATATACCCTGAAACACCAGCCCCAGTGCTACCCCCTACACTGCCTGAACACCACTGCACTACCCTAAACCCTAAATCTACCCTATCACGACCCCCTACACTACCCTAACACCACTGCACTACCCTAAACTCTAAAACACTACCCCAGCACAATCCTCTACACTACCCAAACCCTGCTGCACTACCCTAAATCCTAAAATACTCCCCCAGCATGTCTCCCTACACTAGCCAAACACCACTGCACTACCCTAAACCCTAAATCTACCCCCAGCATGACCCCCTACACTACGCAAACACCACTGCACTACCCTAAACCCTAAATCTACCCTCAGCACGACCCCCTGCACTACCCAAACACCACTGCACTGTCCTACACCCTAAGACACCACCCCAGCACGACCCCCTACACTACACAAACACCGCTGCAGTACCATAAACCCTAAATCTAACCTCAGCACGACCCCCTACACTACAAAAAACATCACTGCTGTGCCCTAAACTCAAAAACACTACTCCAGCATGACCCCCTACACTGCGCGAACAGCACTGCACTGCCCTAAATCCTGAAACACTACCCCAGTATGACCCCCTACACTGCACGAACACCACTGCTCTGTCCTAAAGCCTGAAACAATAACACCAGCACGACCCACTACACTGCCCGAACACCACTGCACTGCCCTAAACCCTGAAACACCACCCCCTGCATGACCCCCTACTCTGCCCGAACACTCCTGCACTGCCCTAAACCCTGAAACACCAACCCCAGCACAACCCCCTATACTGCCCGAACACTACTGCACTGCCCTAAACCCTGAAACACCACCTCCAGCATGACCCTCTACACTGCCCGAACACCACTGCACTGCCCTAAACCCTGAAACACCATCCCAACACAACCCCCTACCCTGCCCGAACACCACTGCACTGCCCTAAACCCTGAAACACCAGCCCCAGCAAGACCCCCTACACTGCCCGAACACCACTGCCCTAAACCCTGAAACACCACCCGCAGCAAGACCCTCTACACTGCCAGAGCAACACTGCATTGCCCAAAACCATGAAACACCAGCCCCAGCACGACTCCCTACACTGCCTGAACGCCACTGCACTGCCCTACACCCTGAATTACCAGCCCCACCACGACTCCCTACGTTGCCCAAACGCCACTGCACTGCCCTAAACCCTGAAACACCAGCCCCACCACGACCCCCTACCTGCCCAAACATCACTGAACTGCCCTAAACCCTGAAACACCAGCCCCAGCATGAACCTCTAAGCTGACCGAACACCACTGGACTACTCTAAACCCTGAAACACCAGCCCCAGCCCCAGCACGAACCCCTACACTGCCTGAACACCACTGCACTGACCTAAACCCTGAAACACCAGCCCCAGCACGACTCCCTACACTGCCCGAACACCACTGCACTGCCCTAAACCCTAAATCTACCCCAGCATGACCCTCTACACTACCCAAACACCACTGCACTGCCCTAAACCCTAAATCTACCCTCAGCACGACTCCCTGCACTACCCAAACACCACTGCACTATCCTAAACCCTAAAATACTACCTCCAGCACGAACCCCTACACCACACCAACACCACTGCACTACACTAAACCCTAAAACACTACCCAAGCATGACTCCCTACAGTACCCAAACACCACTGCACTACCGTAAACGCTAAAACACTGCCCACAGCAGGACCCCCTACACTACCCAAACAACACTGCACTGCCCTAAACCCTAAAACACCACCCCCAGCACGACCCACTACACTTCACAAACACCACTGCAGCACCATAAACCCTAAATCTAACCTCAGCACGATACCCTACACTACACAAACATCACTGCTCTGCCCTAAACCCTAAAACACTACCCCAGCATGACCCCCTACACTGCACGAACAACACTGCACTGCCCTAAACCCTGAAACACTACCCCAGCATGACCCCTTACACTGCACGAACACCACTGCACTGTCCTAAACCCTGAAACAATAACACCAGCACAACCCACTACACTACCTGAACACCACTGCACTGCCCTAAACCCTGAAACACCACCCCCAGCGCGACCCCCTACACTGCCCGAACACCTCTGCACTGCCCTAAACCCTGAAACACCAACCCCAGCACGACCTCCTATACTGCCCGAACACCACTGCACTGCCCTAAACCCTGAAACACCACCCCCAGCATGACCCCCTACAGTCGTCAAACACCACTGCTCTGACCTAAACCCTGAAACACAATCCCAGCACAAGCCCCTACACTACCCGAGCACCACTGCACTGCCCTAAACCCTGAAACACCAGCCCCACCACGACCCCCTATGCTGCCCGAACGCCACTGCTCTGCCCTAAACCCTGAAACACCACCCCCAGCAAGACCCCCTACACTGCAAGAAACACCACTGCCCTAAACCCTGAAAGACCAACCCCAGCAAGACCCCTACACTGCCAGAGCAACACTGCATTGCTCTAATCCCTGAAACTTCAGCCACAGCCCGAACCCCTACGCTGCCCGAACACCACTGCTCTGCCCAAAACCGTGAAACACAAGCCCCAGCACGAGTCCCTACACTGCCTGAACGCCACTGCACTGCCCTAGACCCTGAAACACCAGCCCCACCACGACTCCCTATGCTGCCCAAACGCCACTGCACTGCCCTAGACCCTGAAACACCAGCCCCATCACAACCCCCTACCTGCCAGAACACCACTGAACTGCCCTAAACCCTGAAACACCAGCCCCAGCACGAACCTCTAAGCTGCCTGAACACCACTGGACTGCCCTAAACCCTGAAACACCAGCCCCAGCACGAACCCCTACACTGCACGAACACCACTGCACTTTCCTAAACCCTGAAACACCAGCCTCAGCAAGACCCCCTACACTGCCCGAACACCACTGCACTGCCTAAACCCTGAAACACCAGCCCCAGCAAGACCCCCTTCACTGCCCGACCACCACTGCACTGCCATATACCCTGAAACACCAGCCCCAGCACGACCCCCTACACTGCCTGAACACCACTGCACCACCCTAAACCCTAAATCTACCCCATCACGACCCCCTACACTACCCTAACACCACTGCACTACCCTAAACTCTAAAACACTACCCCAGCACAATCCTCTACACTACCCAAACCCTGCTGCACTACCCTAAATCCTAAAATATTCCCCCAGCATGACTCCCTACACTAGCCAAACACCACTGCACTACCCTAAACCCTAAATCTACCCCCAGCATGACCCCCTACATTACGCAAACACCACTGCACTACCCTAAACCCTAAATCTACCCTCAGCACGACCCCCTGCACTACCCAATCACCACTGCACTGCCCTAAACCCTAAAACACCACCCCCAGCACGACCCCCTACACTGCACGAACAACACTGCACTGCCCTAAACCCTGAAACACTACCCCAGCATGACCCCCTACACTGCACGAACACCACTGCACTGTCCTAAACCCTGAAACAATAACACCAGCACGACCCCTACACTGCCCGAACACCACTGCACTGCTCTAAACCCTGAAACACCACCCCCAGCGCAACCCCCTACACTGCCCGAACACCACTGCACTGCCCTAAACCCTGAAACACCAACCCCAGCACGACCCCCTATGCTGCCCGAACACCACTGCACTGCCCTAAACCCTGAAACACCACCCCCAGCATGACCCCCTACACTGTCCGAACACCACTGCCCTAAACCCTGAAACACCACCCACAGCGCGACCCCCTACACTGCCCGAACACCACTGCACTGCCCTAAACCCTGAAACACCACCCCCAGCATGACCCCCTACACTGCCTGAACACCACTGCACTGCCCTAAACCCTGAAACACCACCCCCAACACGACCCCCTACACTACACAAACACCACTGCAGCACCATAAACCCTAAATCTAACCTCAGCACGACCCCCTACACTACACAAACATCACTGCTCTGCCCTAAAAGTTAAAACACTACCCCAGCATGACCCCTACACTGCACGAACAACACTGCACTGCCCTAAACCCTGAAACACTACCCCAGCATGACCCCCTACACTGCACGAACACCACTGCACTGTCCTAAACCCTGAAACAATAACACCAGCACGACCCACTACACTGCCCGAACACCACTGCACTGCCCTAAACCCTGAAACACCACCCCCAGCAAGACCCCCTACACTGCCAGAGCAACACTGCATTGCCCTAAACCCTGAAACTCCAGCCCCAGCTCGAACCCCTACGCGGCCCGAACACCACTGCTCTGCCCAAAACCGTGAAACACCAGCCCCAGCACGACTCCCTACACTGCCTGAACACCACTGCACTGCCCTAAACCCTGAAACACCAGCCCCAGCAAGACGCCCTACACTGCCCGAACACAACTGCACTGCCCTAAACCCTGAAACACCAACCCCACCATGACCCCCTACCTGCCCGAACACCCCTGAACTGCCCTAAACTCTGAAACACCAGCCCCAGCACGAACCTCTAAACTGCCCGAATACCACTGGACTGCCCTAAACCCTGAAACACCAGCCCCAGCAACACCCCCTAGACGGCCCGAACACCACAGCACTGCCCTAAACCCTGAAACACCTGCCCCAGCACGACCCCCTACACTGCCCAAACACCACTGCACTGCCCTTAACCCTGAAACACCAGCCCTAGCAAGACCCCCTTCACTGCCCGAACACCACTGCACTGCCATAAACCCTGAAACACCCGCCCCAGCACGACCCCCTACACTGCCCGAACACCACTGCACTGCCCTATACCCTGAAACACCAGCCCCAGCACGACCCCCTACATAGTCCAAGCACCACTGCACTACCCTAAACCCTAAATCTACACCATCACGACCCCCTACACTACCCAAACATCACTGCACTACCCTAAACCCTAAAACACTACCCCAGCACAATCCCCTACACTACCCAAACCCTGCTGCACTACCCTAAATCCTAAAACACTCCCCAGCACGACTCCCTACACTAGCCAAACACCACTGCACTGCCCTAAACCCTAAAACTACCCCCAGCACGACCCCCTACACTACCCAAACACCACTGCACTACCCTAAACCCTTAATCTACCCTCAGCACGACCCCCTGCACTACCCAAACAGCACTGCACTGTCCTAAACCCAAAGACACCACCCCCAGCACGACCCCCTACACTACACAAACACCACTGCAGTACCATAAACAATAAATCTAACCTCAGCACGACCCCCTACACTACACAAACATCACTGCTCTGCCCTAAACTCTAAAACACTACCGCAGCATGACCCCTACACTGCACAAACAACACTGCACTGCCCTAAACCCTGAAACACTACCCCAGCATGACCCCTACACTGCACGAACACCACTGCACTGTCCTAAACCCTGAAACAATAACACCAGCACGACCCCCTACACTGCGCGAACACCACTGCACTGCCCTAAACCCTGAAACACCACCCCCAGCGTGACCCCCTACACTGCCCGAACACCACTGCACTGCCCTAAACCCTGAAACACCAACCCCAGCACGACCCCTATACTGCCCGAACACCACTGCACTGCCCTAAACCCTGAAACACCACCCCCAGCATGACCCCCTACACTGCCCGAAGACCACTGCTCTGCCCTAAACCCTGAACCACCATCCCAGCACAACCCCCTACACTGCCCAAACACCACTGCACTGCCCTAAACCCTGAAACACCAGCCTCACCACGACCCCCTACGCTGCCCGAACACCACTGCACTGCCCTAAACCCTGAAACACCACCCCCAGCAAGACCCCCTACACTGCCCGAACACCACTGCCCTAAACCCTGAAACACCACCCACAGCAAGACCCCCTACACTGCCAGAGCAACACTGCATTGCCCTAAACCCTGAAACACCACCCCCAGCATGACCCCCTACACTGCCCGAACACCACTGCACTGCCCTTAACCCTGAAACACCACCCCCAGCATGACCCCCTACACTGCCCGAAGACCACTGCTCTGCCCTAAACCCTGAACCACCAGCCCCAGCACGAACCCCTACACTGCCTGAACGCCACTGCACTGCCCTACACTCTGAAACACCAGCCCCACCACGACTCCCTATGCTGCCCAAATGCCACTGCACTGCCCTAAACCCTGAAACACCAGCCGCACCACGACCCCCTACCTGCCCGATCACCACTGAACTGCCCTAAACCCTGAAACACCAGCTCCAGCACGAACCTCTAAGCTGCCCGAACACCACTGGACTGCTCTATACCCTGAAACACCAGCCCCAGCACTAACCCCTACACTGCCCCAACACCACTGCACTGCCATAAACCCTGAAACACCAGTCCCAGCACGACCCCCTACACTGCCTGAACACCACTGCACTGACCTAATCCCTGAAACACCAGCCCCAGCACGACTCCCTACACTGCCCGAACACCACTGCACTGCCCTAAACCCTAAATCTCTCCCAGCACGACCCCTACACTACCCAAACACCACTGCACTACCCTCAACCCTGACACACTACCCAAGCATGACCCCCTACACTGCACGAACACCACTGCACTGTCCTAAACCCTGAAACAATAACACCAGCACGACCCACTACACTGCCCGAACACCACTGCACTGCCCTAAACCCTGAAACACCACCCCCAGCGTGACCCCCTACACTGCCCGAACACCACTGCACTGCCCTAAACCCTGAAACACCAACCCCAGCACGACCCCCTATACTGCCCGAACACCACTGCACAGCCCTAAACCCTGAAACACCACCCCCAGCATGACCCCCTACACTGCCCGAACACCACTGCACTGCCCTAAACCCTGAAACACCATCCCAGCACAACCCCCTACACTGCCCGAACACCACTGCACTGCCCTAAGCACTGAAACACCAGCCCCACCACGACCCCCTACGCTGCAAGAACGCCACTGCACTGCCCTAAACCCTGAAACACCACCCCCAGCAAGACCCCCTACACTGCAAGAAACACCACTGCCCTAAACCCTGAAAGACCACCCCCAGCAAGACCCCCTACTCTGCCAGAGCAACACTGCATTGCCCTAATCCCTGAAACTCCAGCCCCAGCTCGAACCCCTACGCTACCCGAACACCACTGCTCTGCCCAAAACTGTGAAACACCACCCCCAGCACGACTCCCTACACTGCCTGAACGCCACTGCACTGCCCTACACCCAGAAACACCAGCCCCACGATGACTCCCTACGCTGCCCAAACACCACTGCACTGCCTTAGAACCCTGAAACACCAGCCCCACCACGACCCCCTACCTGCCCGAACACCACTGAACTGCCCTAAACCCTGAAACACCAGCCCCAGCACGAACCTGTAAGCTACCTGAACACCACTGGACTGCCCTAAACCCTGAAACACCAGCCCCAGCACGAACCCCTACACTGCCCGAACCCTACTGCACTTTCCTAAACCCTGAAACACCAGCCCCAGCAAGACCCCCTACACTGCCCGAACACCACTGCACTGCCCTAAACCCTGAAACACCAGCCCCAGCACGACCCCCTACACTACACAAACACCACTGCAGCACCATAAACCCTAAATCTAACCTCAGCACGACCCCCTACACTACACAAACATCACTGCTCTGCCCTAAACCCTAAAACACTACCCCAGCATGACCCCCTACACTGCACGAACAACACTGCACTGCCCTAAACCCTCAAACACTACCCCAGCATGACCCCCTACACTGCATGAACACCACTGCATTGTCCTAAACCCTGAAACAATAACACCAGCACGACCCACTACACTGCCCGAACACCACTGCACTGCCCTAAACCCTGAAACACCACCCCCAGCGCGACCCCCTACACTGCCCGAACACCACTGCACTGCCCTAAACCCTGAAACACCAACCCCAGCATGACCCCCTATACTGCCCGAACACCACTGCACTGCCCTAAACCCTGAAACACCACCCCCAGCATGACCCCCTACACTGCCCGAACACCACTGCACTGCCCCTAAACCCTGAAACACCATCCCAGCACAACCCCCTACACTGCCCGAACACCACTGCACTGCCCTAAGCACTGAAACACCAGCCCCACCACGACCCCCTACGCTGCAAGAACGCCACTGCACTGCCCTAAACCCTGAAACACCACCCCCAGCAAGACCCCCTACACTGCAAGAAACACCACTGCCCTAAACCCTGAAAGACCACCCCCAGCAAGACCCCCTACTCTGCCAGAGCAACACTGCATTGCCCTAATCCCTGAAACTCCAGCCCCAGCTCGAACCCCTACGCTACCCGAACACCACTGCTCTGCCCAAAACTGTGAAACACCACCCCCAGCACGACTCCCTACACTGCCTGAACGCCACTGCACTGCCCTACACCCAGAAACACCAGCCCCACGATGACTCCCTACGCTGCCCAAACACCACTGCACTGCCTTAGAACCCTGAAACACCAGCCCCACCACGACCCCCTACCTGCCCGAACACCACTGAACTGCCCTAAACCCTGAAACACCAGCCCCAGCACGAACCTGTAAGCTACCTGAACACCACTGGACTGCCCTAAACCCTGAAACACCAGCCCCAGCACGAACCCCTACACTGCCCGAACCCTACTGCACTTTCCTAAACCCTGAAACACCAGCCCCAGCAAGACCCCCTACACTGCCCGAACACCACTGCACTGCCCTAAACCCTGAAACACCAGCCCCAGCACGACCCCCTACACTGCCCGAACACCACTGCACTGTCCTAAACCCTGAAATACCAGCCCCAGCAAGACCCCCTTCACTGCCCGAACACCACTGAACTGCCCTAAACCCTGAAACACCAGCCCCAGCATGAACCTGTAAGCTGCCTGAACACCACTGGACTGCCCTAAACCCTGAAACACCAGCCCCAGCACGAACCCCTACACTGCCCGAACCCTACTGCACTTTCCTAAACCCTGAAACACCAGCCCCACCACGACTCCCTATGCTGCCCAAATGCCTCTGCACTGCCCTAAACCCTGAAACACCAGCCGCACCACGACCCCCTACCTGCCCGAACACCACTGAACTGCCCTAAACCCTGAAACACCAGCCCCAGCACGAACCTCTAAGCTGCCCGAACACCACTGGACTGCTCTAAACCCTGAAACACCAGCCCCAGCACTAACCCCTACACTGCCCTAACACCACTGCACTGCCATAAACCCTGAAACACCAGTCCCAGCACGACCCCCTACACTTCCTGAACACCACTGCACTGACCTAATCCGTGAAACACCAGCCCCAGCATGACTCCCTACACTGCCCGAACACCACTGCACTGCCCTAAACCCTAAATCTCTCCCAGCACGACCCCTACACTACCCAAACACCACTGCACTACCCTCAACCCTAAATCTATCCTCAGCACGACCCCCTGCACTACCCAAACACCACTGCACTGCCCTAAACCCTAAAACACCACCCCAGCACGACCCCCTACACTACACAAACACCACTGCAGCACCATAAACCCTAAATCTAACCTCAGCACGACCCCCTACTCTACACAAACATCACTGCTCTGCCCTAAACCCTAAAACACTACCCCAGCATGACCCCCTACACTGCACGAACAACACTGCACTGCCCTAAACCCTCAAACACTACCCCAGCATGACCCCCTACACTGCATGAACACCACTGCATTGTCCTAAACCCTGAAACAATAACACCAGCACGACCCACTACACTGCCCGAACACCACTGCACTGCCCTAAACCCTGAAACACCACCCCCAGCGCGACCCCCTACACTGCCCGAACACCACTGCACTGCCCTAAACCCTGAAACACCAACCCCAGCACAACCCCCTATACTGCCCGAACACCACTGCACTGCCCTAAACCCTGAAACACCACCCCCAGCATGACCCCCTACACTGCCCGAACACCACTGCACTGCCCTAAACCCTGAAACACCATCCCAGCACACCCCCTACACTGCCCGAACACCACTGCACTGCCCTAAGCACTGAAACACCAGCCCCACCACGACCCCCTACGCTGCAAGAACGCCACTGCACTGCCCTAAACCCTGAAACACCACCCCCAGCAAGACCCCCTACACTGCAAGAAACACCACTGCCCTAAACCCTGAAAGACCACCCCCAGCAAGACCCCCTACTCTGCCAGAGCAACACTGCATTGCCCTAATCCCTGAAACTCCAGCCCCAGCTCGAACCCCTACGCTACCCGAACACCACTGCTCTGCCCAAAACTGTGAAACACCACCCCCAGCACGACTCCCTACACTGCCTGAACGCCACTGCACTGCCCTACACCCAGAAACACCAGCCCCACGATGACTCCCTACGCTGCCCAAACACCACTGCACTGCCTTAGAACCCTGAAACACCAGCCCCACCACGACCCCCTACCTGCCCGAACACCACTGAACTGCCCTAAACCCTGAAACACCAGCCCCAGCACGAACCTGTAAGCTACCTGAACACCACTGGACTGCCCTAAACCCTGAAACACCAGCCCCAGCACGAACCCCTACACTGCCCGAACCCTACTGCACTTTCCTAAACCCTGAAACACCAGCCCCAGCAAGACCCCCTACACTGCCCGAACACCACTGCACTGCCCTAAACCCTGAAACACCAGCCCCAGCACGACCCCCTACACTGCCCGAACACCACTGCACTGTCCTAAACCCTGAAATACCAGCCCCAGCAAGACCCCCTTCACTGCCCGAACACCACTGAACTGCCCTAAACCCTGAAACACCAGCCCCAGCACGAACCTGTAAGCTGCCTGAACACCACTGGACTGCCCTAAACCCTGAAACACCAGCCCCAGCACGAACCCCTACACTGCCCGAACCCTACTGCACTTTCCTAAACCCTGAAACACCAGCCCCACCACGACTCCCTATGCTGCCCAAATGCCTCTGCACTGCCCTAAACCCTGAAACACCAGCCGCACCACGACCCCCTACCTGCCCGAACACGACTGAACTGCCCTAAACCCTGAAACACCAGCCCCAGCACGAACCTCTAAGCTGCCCGAACACCACTGGACTGCTCTAAACCCTGAAACACCAGCCCCAGCACTAACCCCTACACTGCCTGAACACCACTGCACTGACCTAATCCGTGAAACACCAGCCCCAGCACGACTCCCTACACTGCCCGAACACCACTGCACTGCCCTAAACCCTAAATCTCTCCCAGCACGACCCCTACACTACCCAAACACCACTGCACTACCCTCAACCCTAAATCTATCCTCAGCACGACCCCCTGCACTACCCAAACACCACTGCACTGCCCTAAACCCTAAAACACCACCCCAGCACGACCCCCTACACTACACAAACACCACTGCAGCACCATAAACCCTAAATCTAACCTCAGCACGACCCCCTACACTACACAAACATCACTGCTCTGCCCTAAACCCTAAAACACTACCCCAGCATGACCCCCTACACTGCACGAACAACACTGCACTGCCCTAAACCCTCAAACACTACCCCAGCATGACCCCCTACACTGCATGAACACCACTGCATTGTCCTAAACCCTGAAACAATAACACCAGCACGACCCACTACACTGCCCGAACACCACTGCACTGCCCTAAACCCTGAAACACCACCCCCAGCGCGACCCCCTACACTGCCCGAACACCACTGCACTGCCCTAAACCCTGAAACACCAACCCCAGCACGACCCCCTATACTGCCCGAACACCACTGCACTGCCCTAAACCCTGAAACACCACCCCCAGCATGACCCCCTACACTGCCCGAACACCACTGCACTGCCCCTAAACCCTGAAACACCATCCCAGCACAACCCCCTACACTGCCCGAACACCACTGCACTGCCCTAAACCCGGAAACACCACCCCCAGCAAGACCCCCTACTCTGCAAGAAACACCACTGCCCTAAACCCTGAAAGACCACCCCCAGCAAGACCCCCTACACTGCCAGAGCAACACTGCATTGCCCTAATCCCTGAAACTCCAGCCCCAGCTCGAACCCCTACGCTGCCCGAACACCACTGCTCTGCCCAAAACTGTGAAACACCACCCCCAGCACGACTCCCTACACTGCCAGAACGCCACTGCACTGCCCTACACCCTGAAACACCAGCCCCAAGATGACTCCCTCCGCTGCCCAAACGCCACTGCACTGCCTTAGAACCCTGAACCACCAGCCCCATCACGACCCCCTACCTGCCCGAACACCACTGCACTGCCCTAAACCCTGAAACACCACCCCCAGCATGACCCCCTACACTGCCCGAAGACCACTGCTCTGTCCTAAACCCTGAACCACCATCCCAGCACAACGCCCTACACTGCCCGAACACCACTGCACTGCCCTAAACCCTGAAACACCAGCCTCACCACAACCCCCTATGCTGCCCGAACACCACTGCACTGCCCTAAACCCTGAAACACCACCCCCAGCAAGACCCCCTACACTGCCTGAACACCACTGCCCTAAACCCTGAAACACCACCCACAGCAAGACACCCTACACTGCCAGAGCAACACTACATTGCCCTAAACCCCGAAACTCCAGCCCCAGCTCGAACCTCTACGCTGCCCAAACACCACTGCTCTGCCCAAAACCGTGAAACACCAGCCCCAGCACAACTCCCTACACTGCCTGAACGCCACTGCACTGCCCTACACTCTGAAACACCAGCCCCACCATGACTCCCTATGCTGCCCAAATGCCACTGCACTGCCCTAAACCCTGAAACACCAGCCGCACCACGACCCCCTACCTGCCCGAACACCACTGAACTGCCCTAAACCCTGAAACACCAGCCCCAGCACGAACCTCTAAGCTGCCCGAATACCACTGGACTGCTCTAAACCCTGAAACACCAGCCCCAGCACTAACCCCTACACTGCCCTAACACCACTGCACTGCCATAAACCCTGAAACACCAGTCCCAGCACGACCCCCTACACTGCCTGAACACCACTGCACTGACCTAATCCCTGAAACACCAGCCCCAGCACGACTCCCTACACTGCCCGAACACCACTGCACTGCCCTAAACCCTAAATCTCTCCCAGCACGACCCCTACACTACCCAAACACCACTGCACTACCCTCAACCCTAAATCTATCCTCAGCACGACCCCCTGCACTACCCAAACACCACTGCACTATCCTAAAACCTAAAATACTACCTCCAGCACGACCCCCTACACCACACCAACACCACTGCACTACACTAAACCCTAAAACACTACCCAAGCATGACTCCCCACAGTACCCAAAAACCACTGCACTACCGTAAACCCTAAAACACTGCCCACAGCAGGACCCCTGCACTACCCAAACACCACTGCACTGCCCTAAACCCTAAAACACCACCCCCAGTACGACCCCCTACACTACACAAACACCACTGCAGCACCATAAACCCTAAATCTAACCTCAGCACGACCCCCTACACTACACAAACATCACTGCTCTGCCCTAAACCCTAAAACACTACCCCAGCATGACCCCCTACTCTGCACGAACAAAACTGCACTGCCCTAAACCCTGAAACACTACCCCAGCATGACCCCCTACACTGCACGACCACCACTGCACTGCCCTAAACCCTGAAACACCAGCCCCAGCACGAACCTGTAAGCTGCCTGAACACCACTGGACTACCCTAAAACCTGAAACACCAGCCCCAGCAGGAACCCCTACACTGCCCGAACCCTACTGCACTTTCCTAAACCCTGAAACACCAGCCCCAGCAAGACCCCCTACACTGCCCGAACACCACTGCACTGCCCTAAACCCTGAAACACCAGCCCCAGCACGACCCCCTACACTGCCCGAACACCACTGCACTGTCCTAAACCCTGAAATACTAGCCCCAGCAAGACCCCCTTCACTGCCCGAACACCACTGAACTGCCCTAAACCCTGAAACACTAGCCCCAGCACGAACCTGTAAGCTGCCTGAACACCACTGGACTGCCCTAAACCCTGAAACACCAGCCCCAGCACAAACCCCTACACTGCCCTAACCCTACTGCACTTTCCTAAACCCTGAAACACCAGCCCCAGCAAGACCCCCTACACTGCCCGAACACCACTGCACTGCCATAAACCCTGAAACACCAGTCCCAGCACGACCCCCTACACTGCCCCAACACCACTGCACTGCCCTAAACCCTGAAACACCAGCACCACCACGACCCCCTAAGCTGCCCGAACGCCACTGCACTGCCCTAAACCCTGAAACACCACCCCCAGCAAGGCACCCTACACTGCCCGAACACCACTGCCCTAAATCCTGAAACACCACCCCCAGCAACACCCCCTACACTGCCAGAGCAACACTGCATTGCCCTAAACCCTGAAACTCCAGCACCAGCTTGAACCCCTACGCTGCCCGAACACCACTGCTCTGCCCAAAACCATGAAACACCGGCCCCAGCACGACTCTCTACACTACCTGAACGCCACTGCACTGCCCTACACCCTGAAACACCAGCTCCACCGTGACTCCCTACGCTGCCCAAACACCACTGAACTGCCCTAAACCCTGAAACACCAGCCCCACCACGACCCCCTACCTGCCCGAACACCACTGAACTGCACTAAACCCTGAAACACCAGCCCCAGCATGAACCTTTAAGCTGCCCGAACACCACTGGACTGCTCTAAACCCTGAAACACCAGCCCCAGCACGAACCCCTACACTGCCCGAACACCAATGCACTTTCCTAAACTTTGAAACACCAGCACCAGCAAGACCCCCTACATTGCCCGACCACCACTGCACTGCCCTAAACCCTGAAACACCAGACCCAGCACGACCCCCTACACTGCCCGAACACCACTGCACTGCCCTAAACCCTGAAACACCAGCCCCAGCAAGACCCCCTACACTGCCCGAACACCACTGCACTGCCATAAACCCTGAAACACCCGCCCCAGCACGACCCCCTACACTGCCCGAACACCACTGCACTGCCCTATACCCTGAAACACCAGCCCCAGCACGACCCCCTACATAGTCCAAGCACCACTGCACTACCCTAAACCCTAAATCTACACCATCACGACCCCCTACACTACCCAAACACCACTGCACTACCCTAAACCCTAAAACACTACCCCAGCACAATCCCCTACACTACCCAAACCCTGCTGCACTACCCTAAATCCTAAAACACTCCCCCAGCACGACTCCCTAAATCCTAAAACACCAGCCCAAGCACGACCCCCTACCCTGCCCGAACACCACTGCACTGCCCTATACCCTGAAACACCAGCCCCAGCACGACCCCCTAAACTGCCCGAACACCACTGCACTGCCCTAAATCCTGAAACACCAGCCCCAGCAAGACCCCCTTCTTTGCCCGAATACCACTGCACTGCCCTAAACCCTGTAACACCAGCCCCAGCACAACCTCCTACACTGCCCGAACACCACTGCACTGCCCTAAACCCTGAAACACCAGCCCCAGCATGACCCCTACACTGACCGAACACCACTATTCTGCCCTAAACAATGAAAGACTACCCCCAGCATGTCCCCCTACACTGCCCGAACCCGACTGCACTGCCCTAAACCCTGAAACACCACCCCCAGCACGACCTCCTACACTGCCTGAACACCACTGCACTGCCCTAAACCCTGAAACACCAGCCCCAGCAAGACCCCCTATACTGCCCGAACACCACTGCCCTAAATCCTGAAACACCAGCCCCAGCAAGACGCCCTACACTCCCAAACACCACTGCACCGCCCTAAACACTGAAACACCAGCCCCAGCAAGACCCCTACACTGCCCGAACACCACTGCACTGCCCTAAACCCTGAAACACCACCCCCTGCACGAACCCCTACACTGCCCGAACACCACTGCACTACCCTAAACCCTACAAAAACTACCCCAGCACGAACCCTACACTGCCCGAACTCCACTGTTCTGCCCTAAACCCTGAAAGACTACCCCTAGCATGTCCCCCTACACTGCCCATACCCCACTGCATTGCCCTAAACCCTGAAACACTACCCCAGCATGACCCCCTACACTGCCCGAACACCACTGTACTGCCCTAAACCCTGAAACACTACCCCCGCACGAACCCCTACACTACCCAAAGACCACTGCACTACCGTAAACCCTAAAACACGACCCCTACACTACACAAACGCCGCTGCAGTACCCTAAACCCTAAAACACTACCCCCAGCACGACCCCCTTCACTACACAAATACCACTGCACTTCCCTAAACCGTAAAACACTACCCGCTACACTTCACTAACACCACTGCACTACCCTAAACCCTAAAACACTACCCCCAGCATGACCCCATACATTACCCAAACACCACTGCACTACCCTAAACCCTAAAACACTACACCAAGCAGAACCCCCTACACTACCCAAACACCACCGCACTACCCTAAACCCTAAAACACTGCCCCCAGCAGTACTCCTATACTACCCAAACACGATTGCGCTACCCTAAACCCTAAAACACTACCCCCAGCAGTACCCCCTACACTACCCATACACCACTGCACTCCCCTGAACCATAAACCACTATCCCAGCACCATCCTCTACACAACCCAAACCCTGCTGCACGGCCCTAAACCCTACAACACTCCCCAGCATGACTCCCTACACTACCCAAACACCACTGCACTCCCCTAAACCCTAAATCTACCCCAGCACGACCCCCTACACTACCCAAACACCACTGCACTATCCTAAACCCTAAATCAACCCCATCACGACCCACTACACTACCCAAAGACCACTGCACTACCCTAAACCCTCAATCTACCCCCAGTACAACCCCCTACACTACCCAAACACCACTGCACTACCCTAAACCGTAAATCTACCCCATCACGACCCGCTACACTACCAAAACACCACTGCACTACCCTAAACAATAAATCCATCCCAGCATGACACCCTACACTACCCAAACACCACTGCACTACCCTAAACCCTAAATCTACCCCATCAAGAACCCCTACAATACCCAAACACCACTGCACTACCCTAAACAATAAAACACTACCCCAGCACAATCCCCTACACTACCCAAACCCTGCTACACTACCCTAAATCCTAAAACACTCCCCCAGCATGACTCCCTGCACTAGAAACACCACTGCACTACCCTATACCCTAAATCTACCTCCAGCACGACCCCCTACACTACAAACACCACTGCACTACCCTAAACCCTAAATTTACCCTCAGCATGACCCCCTGCACTACCCAAACACCACTGCACTACCCTAAACCCTAAAATACTAACCCCAGCATGACCCCCTACACTACACCAACACCACTGCACTACCCTAAACCCTAAAACACTACCCAAGCATGACTCCCTACAGTACCCAAACACCATTGCACTACCGTAAACCCTAAAACACTGCCCCCAGCAGGACCCCCTACACTACACAAATACCACTGCTCTAACCTAAACTGTAAAACACTACCCCTACACTTCAAAAACACCACTGCACTACCCTAAACCCTAAAACATTACCCCAGCATGACCCCCTACACTACCCAAACACAACTGCACTACCCTAAACCCTAAAACACTACCCCAAGCAGAACCCCCTACACTACCCAAACACCACCGCACTACCCTAATCCCTAAAACACTGCCCCCAGCAGTACCCCCTATACTACCCAAACACCATTGCACTACCCTAAACCCAAAAACACTACCCCCAGCAGTACCCCCTACACTATCCATACACCACTGCACTCCCCTGAACCCTAAACCACTACCCCCAGCACGATCCTCTACATTACCCAAACTCTGCTGCACTACCCTAAACCCTAAAACACTCCCCAGCATGACACCCTATACTACCCAAACACCACTGCACTACCCTAAACCCTAACTCTACCCCCAGCACGACCCCCTACATTACCCAAACACCACTGCACTACCCTAAACCCTAAATCAACCCCATCACGTCCCACTACACTACTCAAACACCACTGCACTACCCTAAACCCTAAATCTACCCCCAGCACGACCCCCTACACTACCCAAACACCACTGCACTACCCTAAACCCTAAATGTACCCCATCATGACCCACTACACTACCAAAACAGCACTGCACTGCCCTAAACATTAAATCGATCCCAGCACGACCCCCTACACTACCCAAACACCACTGCACTACCCTAAACCCTAAATCTACCCCATCACGACCCCCTACACTACCCAAACAGCACTGCTCTACCCTAAACCCTAAAACACTACCCCAGGACAATCCCCTACACTACCCAAACCCTGCTGCTCTACCCTAAACCCTAAAACACTCCCCCAGCACGACTCCCTACACTACACAAACACCACTGCACTACCCTGAACAATAAATCTACCCCCAGCATGACCCCCTACAGTACCCAAACACCACTGCACTACCCTAAACCCTAAATCTACCCCATCACAAACCCCTACACTACCCAAACATCACTGCACTACCCTAAACCCTAAATCACTTCCCAGCACTATCCCCTACACTACCCAAACCCTGCTGCACTACCCTAAACCTTAAAAAACTCCCCCAGCACGACCCCCAACACTACCCAAACACCACTGCACAACCCTAAACCCTCAAATATAACCCCATCACGACCTGCTACACTACCCAAACACCAATGCACTACCCTAAACCGTAAAATACTACCCCCAGCACGACCCCCTACACTACACCAACACCACTGCACTACCCTAAACCCTAAAACACAACCCCCGCATTACCCCCTACAGTACCCAAACACCAGTGCACTACCCTAAACTCTAAAACACTACCCCCTACACTTCACAAACACTACTGCACTACCCTAAACCATAAAACACTACCCCAAGCAGTACCCCCTACACTACCCAAACACCACCGCACTACTCCAAACCCTAAAACACTGCCCCCAGCAGTACCCCCTGTACTACCCAAACACCATTGCGCTACCCTAAACCCTAAAACACTCCTCCCAGCAGTACCCACTACACTACCCATACACCACTGCACTCCCCTGAACCCTAAACCACTACCCCCAGCACGATCCCCTACACTACCCAAACCCTGCTGCACTACCCTAAACCCTAAAACACTCCCCAGCATGACTCCCTATACTACCCAAACACCACTGTACTACCTAAATCCTAAATCTACCCCCAGCACTACCCCCTACACTGCCCAAACACCACTGCACTACCCTAAACCCTAAATCTACCCCATCATGACCCGCTACACTACCCAAACACCACTGCACTACCCTAAACCCTACATCTACCCCCAGCAAGACCCCCTACACTACCCAAACACCACTGCACTACCCTAAACCCTAAATCTACCCCATCATGACCCGCTACACTACCCAAACACCACTGCACTACCCTAAACAATAAATCTACCGCCAGCACGACCCCCACACTACCCAAACACCACTGCAATACCCTAAACCCTAAATCTACCCCATCACAACCCCCTACACTACCCAAACACCACTGCACTACCCTAAACCTTAAAACACTACCCCAGCACGATCCCATACACTACCCAAACCCTGCTGCACTATCCTATACCCTAAAACACTCCCCCAGCATGACTCCCTACACTAGCTAAACACCACTGCACTACCCTAAACCCTAAATCTACCCCCAGAACGACCCCCTACACTACCCAAACATCACTGCACTACCCTAAACCCTAAATCTACCCTCAGCACGACCCCCTGCACTACCCAAACACCACTGCACTACCTTAAACCCTAAAACACTACCCCCAGCAAGACCCCCTACACTACACCAACACCACTGCACTACACTAAACCCTAAAACACTACCCAAGCATGACTCCCTACAGTACCCAAACACCACAGCACTACTGTAAACCCTAAAACACTGCCCCCAGCAGGACCCCTACACTTCCCAAACACCACTGCACTGCCCTAAACCCTAAAACACCACCCCCAGCACGACCCCCTACACTACACAAACACCACTGCAGTACCATAAACCCGAAATCTACCCTCAGCACGACCCCCTGCACTACCCAAACACCACTGCACTACCCTAAACCCTAAAACACTACCCCCAGCAATGCCCCCCTACACTACACCAAAACCACTGCTCTGCTCTAAACCCTAAAACACTACCCCAGCATGACCCCCTACACTGAATGAACACCACTGCACTGCCCTAAACCCTGAAACACTACCCCAGCATGACCCCCTATACTGCATGAACACCACTGCACTGTCCTAAACCCTGAAGCAATAACACCAGCACGACCCCCTACACTGCCCGAACACCACTGCACTGCCCTAAACCCTGAAACACCACCCCCAGCACGACCCCTACACTGCCCGAACATGACTGCACTGCACTAAACCCTGAAACACCAACCCCAGCATGACCCCCTATACTGCCCGAACACCACTGCACTGCCCTAAATCCTGAAACACCAGCCCCACCACGACTCCGTACTCTGCCCGAATGCCACTGCACTGCCCTACATCCTGAACCACCAGCCCCACCATGACTCCCTAATCTGCCCGAACGCCACTGCCCTAAACCCTGAAAGACGACCCCCAGCAAGACCCCCTACACTGCCAGAGCAACACTGCACTGCCCTAAACCCTGAAACACCAGCCCCAGCTCGAACCCCTACGCTGCCCGAACACCACTGCTCTGCCCAAAACCCTGAAACACCAGCCCCAGCACGACCCCGTACGCTGCCCGAACGCCACTGCACTGCCCTACATACTGAAACACCAGCCCCACCACGACTCCCTATGTTACCCGAACGCCACTGCACTGCCCTAAACCCTGAAACACCAGCCCCAGCACGAACCCCTACACTGCCCGAACACCACTGCACTGCCCTAATCCCTGAAACACCAGCCCCAGCACGAACCCCTACACTGCCCGAACACCACTGCACTGCCCTGAACCCTGAAACACCAGACCGACCCCCTACACTGCCCAAACACCACTGCACTGCCCTAAACCCTGAAACACCAGCCCTAGCATGACCCCTACACTGCCTGAACACCACAGCACTGCCCTATACCCTGAAACTCCAGCCCCAGCATGACCCCCTACATAGACCGAACACCACTGCACTGCGCTAAACCCTGAAACACCACCCACAGCAAGACCCCCTACACTGCCCGAACACCACTGCACTGCCCTAAACCCTGATACACCACCCCCTGCATGAACCCCTACACTGCCTAAATACCATTGCACTGCCCTAAACCCTAAAAAAACTACCCCCAGCATGACCCTTACACTGCCCGAACGCCACTGCACTGCCCTACACCCTGAAACACCAACCCACCACGACTCCCTACGCTGCCCGAACGCCACTGCACTGCCCTAAACCCTGAAACACTAGCCCCAGCACGACCACCTACACTGCCTGAACACCACTGCACTGCCCTAAACCCTGAAACACCAGCCCCACCACGACACCCTACCTGCCCGAACACCACTGAACTGCCCTAAACCCTGAAACACCAGCCCCAGCACGAACCTCTAAGCTGCCCGAACACCACTGGACTGCTCTAAACCCTGAAACACCAGCCCCAGCACGAACCCCTACACTGCCCCAAACACAACTGCACTTTCCTAAACCCTGAAACACCAGCCCCAGCAAGACCCCCTACACTGCCGAACACCACTGCACTGCCCTAAACCCTGACACACCAGCCCCAGCATGACCCCCTACACTGCCCGAACACCACTGCACTGCCCTAAACCCTGAAACACCAGCTCCAGCAAGACCCCCTACACTGCCCGAACACCACTGCACTGCCATAAACCCTGAAACACCAGCCCCAGCACGACCCCCTACACTGCCTGAACACCACTGTACTGACCTAAACCCTGAAACACCAGCCCCAGCACGACTCCCTACACTGCCCGAACACCACTGCATTGCCCCATACCCTGAAACACCAGCCCCAGCACGACCCCCTACATAGTCCGAACACCACTGCACTATCCTAAACGCTAAATCTACCCCATCACGGCCCACTACACTACCCAAACACCACTGCACTACCCTAAACCCTAAAACACTACCCCAGCACAATCCCCTACACTACCCAATCCCTGCTGCACTACCCTAAACCCTAAAAAACTCCCCCAGCACGACTCCCTACACTAGCCAAACACCACTGCACTACCCTAAACCCTAAATCTACCCCCAGCATGACCCCCTACACTACCCAAACACCACTGCACTACCCTAAACCCATAATCTACCCTCAGCACGACCCCCTGCACTACCCAAACACCACTGCACTATCCTCAACCCTAAAATACTACCCCCAGCACAACCCCCTACACTGCACCAACACCACTGCACTACACTAAACCCTAAAACAATGCCCAAGCATGACTCCCTACAGAACCCAAACACCACTGCACTCCCATAAACCGTAAAACAGTGCCCACAGCAGGACCCCCTACACTACCCAAACACCACTGCACTGTCCTAAACCCTGAAACACCAGCCCCAGCATGACCCCCTACACTACACAAACACAACTGCAGCACCATAAACCCTAAATCTAACCTCAGCACGACCCCCTACACTACACAAACATCACTGCTCTGCCCTAAACCCTAAAACACTACCCCAGCATGACCCCCTACACTGCACGAACAACACTGCACTGCCCTAAACCCTGAAATACCAGCCCCAGCATGACCCCCTACACTGCCCGAACACCACTGCACTGCCCTAAACCCTGAAACACCAGCCCCAGCACGAACCCCTACACTGCCCGAACACCACTGCACTGTCCTAAACCCTGAAACACCAGCCCCAGCAAGACCCCCTTCACTGCCCGAACACCACTGCACTGCCATAAACCCTGAAACACCAGTCCCAGCATGACCACCTACACTGCCTGAACACCACTACACTGCCTTAAACCCTGAAACACCAGCCCCAGCACGACTCCCTACACTGCCCGAATACCACTGCACAGCCCTATACCTTGAAACACCAGCCACAGCACGATCCCCTACATAGTCCGAACACCACTGCACTACCCTAAACCCTAAATCTACCCCATCACGACCCCCTACACTACCCAAACACCACTGCACTACCCTAAACCCTAAAACACTACCCCAGCACAATCCCCTACACTACCCAAACCCTGCTGCACTACCCTAAATCCTAAAACACTCCCCCAGCATGACTCCCTACACTAGCCAAACACCACTGCACTACCCTAAACCCTAAATCTACCGCCAGCATGACCCCCTACACTACCCACACACCACTGCACTACCCTAAACCCTGAATCTACCCTCACCACGACCTCCTGCACTACCCAAACACCACTGCACTGCCCTAAACCCTAAAATACCACCCCCAGCACGACCCACCACACTACACAAACACCACTGCAGTACCATAAACCCTAAATATAACCTCAGCATGACCCCTTACACTACACAAACATCACTGCTCTGCCCGAAACCCTAAAACACTACACCAGCATGACCCCCTACACTGCACGAACAACACTGCACTGCCCTAAACCCTGAAACACTACCCCAGCATGACCCCCTACACTGCCCGAACACCACTGCACTGCCCTAAACCCTGAAACACCACCACCAGCGCGACCCCCTACACTGCCCGAACACCACTGCACTGCCCTAAAATCTGAAACACCAACCCCAGCACGACCCCCTACACTGCCCGAACACCACTGCACTGCCCTAAACCCTGAAACACCATCCCAGCACAACCCCCTACACTGCCCGAACACCACTGCACTGCCCTAAACTCTGAAACACCACCCCCAGCATGACCCCCTACACTGCCCGAACACCACTGCACTGCCCTAAACCCTGAAACACCATCCCAGCACTACCCCCTACACTGCCCGAACACCACTGGAGTGCCCTAAACCCTGAAACACCAGCCCCAGCACGAACCCCTACACTGCCCGAACACCACTGCAGTTTCTTAAAACCTGAAACATTAGCCCCAGCAAGACCCCCTACACTGCCTGAACAACACTACACTGCCCTAAACCCTGAAACACCAGCCCCAGCACGACCCCCTACACTGCCCGAACACCACTGCACTGTCCTAAACCCTGAAACACCAGCACGACCCCCTACATAGTCCGAACACCACTGCACTACCCTAAACCCTACATCTATCGCATCACGACCCCCTACACTACCCAAACACCACTGCACTACCCTAAACCCTAAAACACTACCCCTGCACAATCCCCTACACTACCCAAACCCTGCTGCACCACCCTAAATCCTAAAACACTCCCCCAGCATGAATCCCTACACTAGCCAAACACCACTGCACTACCCTAACCCCTAAATCTACCCCCAGCATGACCCCCTACACTACCCAAACACCACTGCACTACCCTAAACCCTAAATCTGCCCCCAGCATGACCCCCTGCACTACCCAAACACCACTGCACTGCCCTAAACCCTAAAACACCACCCCCAGCACGACCCCTACACTACACAAACACCACTGCAGTACCATAAACCTTAAATCTAACCTCAGCACGACCCCCTACACTACACAAACATCACTGCTCTGCTCTAAACCCTAAAACACTACCCCAGCATGACCCCTTACACTGCACGAACAAAACTGCACTGCCCTGAACCCTGAAACACTACCCCAGCATGACCCCCTACACTGCATGAACACCACTGCACTGTCCTAAACCCTTAAACACCAGCCCCACCACGACCGCCTACCTGCCCGAACACCACTGAACTGCCCTAAACCCTGAAACACCAGCCCCAGCACGAACCTCTAAGCTGCCCAAACACCACTGGACTGCCCTAAATCATGAAATACCAGCCCCAGCACGAACCCCTACACTGCCCGAACACCACTGCACTGCCCTAATCCCTGAAACACCAGCCCCAGCACGACTCCCTATACTGCCCGAACACCACTGCACTGCCCTATACCCTGAAACACCAGCCCCAGCATGACCCCCTACATAGTCCGAACACGACTGCACTGCCCTAAACCCTGAAACACCACCCACATCAAGACCCCCTACACTGCCCGAACAGCACTGCACTGCCCTAAATCCTGATACACCACCCCTGCACGAACCCCTACACTGCCTGAACACCACTGCACTGCCCTAAACCCTAAAAAAACGACCCCCAGCATGACCCCTACACTGCCCGAACACCACTGTGCTGCCCTACACCCTGAAACACGAGCCCCACCACGACTCCCTACGCTGCCCGAACACCACTGCACTGTTCTAAACCCTGAAACACCAGCCCCACCACAACCCCCTAGGCTGCCCGAACACCACTGCACTGCCCTAAACCCTGAAACATACACCCCAGCACAAACCTTTAAGCTGCCCGAATACCACTGGACTGCCCTAAACCCTGAAACACCAGCCCAAGCACGAACCCCTACGCTGCCCGAACACCACTGCTCTGCCCAAAACTGTGAAACACCACCCCCAGCACGACTCCCTACACTGCCAGAACGCCACTGCACTGCCCTACACCCTGAAACACCAGCCCCAAGATGACTCCCTACGCTGCCCAAACGCCACTGCACTGCCTTAGAACCCTGAACCACCAGCCCCATCACGACCCCCTACCTGCCCGAACACCAATGCACTGCCCTAAACCCTGAAACACCACCCCCAGCATGACCCCCTACACTGCCCGAAGACCACTGCTCTGTCCTAAACCCTGAACCACCATCCCAGCACAACGCCCTACACTGCCCGAACACCACTGCACTGCCCTAAACCCTGAAACACCAGCCTCACCACAACCCCCTACGCTGCCCGAACACCACTGCACTGCCCTAAACCCTGAAACACCACCCCCAGCAAGACCCCCTACACTGCCTGAACACCACTGCCCTAAACCCTGAAACACCACCCACAGCAAGACACCCTACACTGCCAGAGCAACACTACATTGCCCTAAACCCCGAAACTCCAGCCCCAGCTCGAACCTCTACGCTGCCCGAACACCACTGCTCTGCCCAAAACCGTGAAACACCAGCCCCAGCACGACTCCCTACACTGCCTGAACGCCACTGCACTGCCCTACACTCTGAAACACCAGCCCCACCACGACTCCCTATGCTGCCCAAATGCCACTGCACTGCCCTAAACCCTGAAACACCATCCGCACTACGACCCCCTACCTGCCCGAACACCACTGAACTGCCCTAAACCCTGAAACACCAGCCCCAGCACGAACCTCTAAGCTGCCCGAACACCACTGGACTGCTCTAAACCCTGAAACACCAGCCCCAGCAATAACCCCTACACTGCCCTAACACCACTGCACTGCCATAAACCCTGAAACACCAGTCCCAGCACGACCCCCTACACTGCCTGAACACCACTGCACTGACCTAATCCCTGAAACACCAGCCCCAGCACGACTCCCTACACTGCCCGAACACCACTGCACTGCCCTAAACCCTAAATCTCTCCCAGCACGACCCCTACACTACCCAAACACCACTGCACTACCCTCAACCCTAAATCTATCCTCAGCACGACCCCCTGCACTACCCAAACACCACTGCACTATCCTAAAACCTAAAATACTACCTCCAGCACGACCCCCTACACCACACCAACACCACTGCACTACACTAAACCCTAAAACACTACCCAAGCATGACTCCCCACAGTACCCAAACACCACTGCACTACCGTAAACCCTAAAACACTGCCCACAGCAGGACCCCTGCACTACCCAAACACCACTGCACTGCCCTAAACCCTAAAACACCACCCCCAGTACGACCCCCTACACTACACAAACACCACTGCAGCACCATAAACCCTAAATCTAACCTCAGCACGACCCCCTACACTACACAAACATCACTGCTCTGCCCTAAACCCTAAAACATTACCCCAGCATGACCCCCTACACTGCACGAACAAAACTGCACTGCCCTAAACCCTGAAACACTACCCCAGCATGACCCCCTACACTGCACAAACACCACTGCACTGCCCTAAACCCTGAAACACCAGCCCCAGCACGAACCTGTAAGCTGCCTGAACACCACTGGACTACCCTAAACCCTGAAACACCAGCCCCAGCACAAACCCCTACACTGCCCGAACCCTACTGCACTTTCCTAAACCCTGAAACACCAGCCCCAGCAAGAACCCCTACACTGCCCGAACACCACTGCACTGCCCTAAACCCTGAAACACCAGCCCCAGCACGAACCCCTACACTGCCCGAACCCTACTGCACTTTCCTAAACCCTGAAACACCAGCCCCAGCAAGAACCCCTACACTGCCCGAACACCACTGCACTGCCCTAAACCCTGAAACACCAGCCCCAGCACGACCCCCTACACTGCCCGAACACCACTGCACTGTCCTAAACCCTGAAATACTAGCCCCAGCAAGACCCCCTTCACTGCCCGAACACCACTGAACTACCCTAAACCCTGAAACACCAGCCCCAGCACGAACCTGTAAGCTGCCTGAACACCACTGCACTGCCCTAAACCCTGAAACACCAGCCCCAGCACGAACCCCTACACTGCCCTAACCCTACTGTACTTTCCTAAACCCTGAAACACCAGCCCCAGCAAGACCCCCTACACTGCCCGAACACCACTGCACTGCCATAAACCCTGAAACACCAGTCCCAGCACGACCCCCTACACTGCCCGAACACCACTGCACTGCCCTAAACCCTGAAACACCAGCACCACCACGACCCCCTAAGCTACCCGAACGCCACTGCACTGCCCTAAACCCTGAAACACCACCCCCAGCAAGGCCCCCTACACTGCCCGAACACCACTGCCCTAAACCCTGAAACACCACCCCCAGCAACACCCCCTACACTGCCAGAGCAACACTGCATTGCCCTAAACCCTGAAACTCCAGCCCCAGCTTGAACCCCTACGCTGCCCGAACACCACTGCTCTGCCCAAAACCATGAAACACCGGCCCCAGCACGACTCTCTACACTACCTGAACGCCACTGCACTGCCCTACACCCTGAAACACCAGCTCCACCGTGACTCCCTAAGCTGCCCAAACACCACTGAACTGCCCTAAACCCTGAAACACCAGCCCCACCACGACCCCCTACCTGCCCGAACACCACTGAACTGCACTAAACCCTGAAACACCAGCCCCAGCATGAACCTTTAAGCTGCCCGAACACCACTGGACTGCTCTAAACCCTGAAACACCAGCCCCAGCACGAACCCCTACACTGCCCGAACACCAATGCACTTTCCTAAACTTTGAAACACCAGCACCAGCAAGACCCCCTACATTGCCCGACCACCACTGCACTGCCCTAAACCCTGAAACACCAGACCCAGCACGACCCCCTACACTGCCCGAACACCACTGCACTGCCCTAAACCCTGAAACACCAGCCCCAGCAAGACCCCCTACACTGCCCGAACACCACTGCACTGCCATAAACCCTGAAACACCCGCCCCAGCACGACCCCCTACACTGCCCGAACACCACTGCACTGCCCTATACCCTGAAACACCAGGCCCAGCACGACCCCCTACATAGTCCAAGCACCACTGCACTACCCTAAACCCTAAATCTACACCATCACAACCCCCTACACTACCCAAACACCACTGCACTACCCTAAACCCTAAAACACTACCCCAGCACAATCCCCTACACTACCCAAACCCTGCTGCACTACCCTAAATCCTAAAACACTCCCCCAGCACGACTCCCTACACTAGCCAAACACCACTGCACTGCCCTAAACCCTAAATCTACCCCCAGCACGACCCCCTACACTAGCCAAACACCACTGCACTGCCCTAAACCCTAAATCTACCCCCAGCACGACCCCCTACACTACCCAAACACCACTGCACTACCCTAAACCCTAAATCTACCCTCAGCACGACTCCCTGCACTACCCAAACAGCACTGCACTGCCCTAAACCCTAAGACACCACCCCCAGCACGACCCCCTACACTACACAAACACCACTGCAGTACCATAAACCCTAAATCTAACCTCAGCACTACCCCCTACACTACACAAACATCACTGCTCTGCCCTAAACTCAAAAACACTACCCCAGCATGATCCCCTACACTGCACGAACAACACTGCACTGCCCTAAACCCTGAAACACTACCCCAGCATGACCCCCTATACTGCACGAACACCACTGCACTGTCCTAAACCCTGAAACAATAACACCAGCACGACCCCCTACACTGCCCGAACACCACTGCACTGCCCTAAACCCTGAAACACCACCCCCAGCGTGACCCCCTACACTGCCCGAACACCACTGCACTGCCCTAAACCCTGAAACACCAACCCCAGCACGACCCCCTATACTGCCCGAACACCACTGCACTGCCCTAAACCCTAAAACACTGCCCACAGCAGGACCCCTGCACTACCCAAACACCACTGCACTGCCCTAAACCCTAAAACACCACCCCCAGTACGACCCCCTACACTACACAAACACCACTGCAGCACCATAAACCCTAAATCTAACCTCAGCATGACCCCCTACACTACACAAACATCACTGCTCTGCCCTAAACCCTAAAACACTACCCCAGCATGACCCCCTACACTGCACGAACAAAACTGCACTGCCCTAAACCCTGAAACACTACCCCAGCATGACCCCCTACACTGCACAAACACCACTGCACTGCCCTAAACCCTGAAACACCAGCCCCAGCACGAACCTGTAAGCTGCCTGAACACCACTGGACTACCCTAAACCCTGAAACACCAGCCCCAGCACAAACCCCTACACTGCCCGAACCCTACTGCACTTTCCTAAACCCTGAAACACCAGCCCCAGCAAGAACCCCTACACTGCCCGAACACCACTGCACTGCCCTAAACCCTGAAACACCAGCCCCAGCACGAACCCCTACACTGCCCGAACCCTACTGCACTTTCCTAAACCCTGAAACACCAGCCCCAGCAAGAACCCCTACACTGCCCGAACACCACTGCACTGCCCTAAACCCTGAAACACCAGCCCCAGCACGACCCCCTACACTGCCCGAACACCACTGCACTGTCCTAAACCCTGAAATACTAGCCCCAGCAAGACCCCCTTCACTGCCCGAACACCACTGAACTACCCTAAACCCTGAAACACCAGCCCCAGCACGAACCTGTAAGCTGCCTGAACACCACTGCACTGCCCTAAACCCTGAAACACCAGCCCCAGCACGAACCCCTACACTGCCCTAACCCTACTGCACTTTCCTAAACCCTGAAACACCAGCCCCAGCAAGACCCCCTACACTGCCCGAACACCACTGCACTGCCATAAACCCTGAAACACCAGTCCCAGCACGACCCCCTACACTGCCCGAACACCACTGCACTGCCCTAAACCCTGAAACACCAGCACCACCACGACCCCCTAAGCTACCCGAACGCCACTGCACTGCCCTAAACCCTGAAACACCACCCCCAGCAAGGCCCCCTACACTGCCCGAACACCACTGCCCTAAACCCTGAAACACCACCCCCAGCAACACCCCCTACACTGCCAGAGCAACACTGCATTGCCCTAAACCCTGAAACTCCAGCCCCAGCTTGAACCCCTACGCTGCCCGAACACCACTGCTCTGCCCAAAACCATGAAACACCGGCCCCAGCACGACTCTCTACACTACCTGAATGCCACTGCACTGCCCTACACCCTGAAACACCAGCTCCACCGTGACTCCCTAAGCTGCCCAAACACCACTGAACTGCCCTAAACCCTGAAACACCAGCCCCACCACGACCCCCTACCTGCCCGAACACCACTGAACTGCACTAAACCCTGAAACACCAGCCCCAGCATGAACCTTTAAGCTGCCCAAACACCACTGGACTGCTCTAAACCCTGAAACACCAGCCCCAGCATGAACCTTTAAGCTGCCCAAACACCACTGGACTGCTCTAAACCCTGAAACACCAGCCCCAGCACGAACCCCTACACTGCTCGAACACCAATGCACTTTCCTAAACTTTGAAACACCAGCACCAGCAAGACCCCCTACATTGCCCGACCACCACTGCACTGCCCTAAACCCTGAAACACCAGACCCAGCACGACCCCCTACACTGCCCGAACACCACTGCACTGCCCTAAACCCTGAAACACCAGCCCCAGCAAGACCCCCTACACTGCCCGAACACCACTGCACTGCCATAAACCCTGAAACACCCGCCCCAGCACGACCCCCTACACTGCCCGAACACCACTGCACTGCCCTATACCCTGAAACACCAGGCCCAGCACGACCCCCTACATAGTCCAAGCACCACTGCACTACCCTAAACCCTAAATCTACACCATCACAACCCCCTACACTACCCAAACACCACTGCACTACCCTAAACCCTAAAACACTACCCCAGCACAATCCCCTACACTACCCAAACCCTGCTGCACTACCCTAAATCCTAAAACACTCCCCCAGCACGACTCCCTACACTAGCCAAACACCACTGCACTGCCCTAAACCCTAAATCTACCCCCAGCACGACCCCCTACACTAGCCAAACACCACTGCACTGCCCTAAACCCTAAATCTACCCCCAGCACGACCCCCTACACTACCCAAACACCACTGCACTACCCTAAACCCTAAATCTACCCTCAGCACGACGCCCTGCACTACCCAAACAGCACTGCACTGCCCTAAACCCTAAGACACCACCCCCAGCACGACCCCCTACACTACACAAACACCACTGCAGTACCATAAACCCTAAATCTAACCTCAGCACTACCCCCTACACTACACAAACATCACTGCTCTGCCCTAAACTCAAAAACACTACCCCAGCATGATCCCCTACACTGCACGAACAACACTGCACTGCCCTAAACCCTGAAAAACTACCCCAGCATGACCCCCTATACTGCACGAACACCACTGCACTGTCCTAAACCCTGAAACAATAACACCAGCACGACCCCCTACACTGCCCGAACACCACTGCACTGCCCTAAACCCTGAAACACCACCCCCAGCGTGACCCCCTACACTGCCCGAACACCACTGCACTGCCCTAAACCCTGAAACACCAACCCCAGCACGACCCCCTATACTGCCCGAACACCACTGCACTGCCCTAAACCCTGAAACACCACCCCCAGCATGACCCCCTACACTGCCCGAAGACCACTGCTCTGTCCTAAACCCTGAACCACCATCCCAGCACAACCCCCTACACTGCCCGAACACCACTGCACTGCCCTAAACCCTGAAACACCAGCCTCACCACAACCCCCTATGCTGCCCGAACACCACTGCACTGCCCTAAACCCTGAAACACCACCCCCAGCAAGACCCCCTACACTGCCCGAACACCACTGCCCTAAACCCTGAAACACCACCCACAGCAAGACACCCTACACTGCCAGAGCAACACTACATTGCCCTAAACCCCGAAACTCCAGCCCCAGCTCGAACCTCTACGCTGCCCGAACACCACTGCTCTGCCCAAAACCGTGAAACACCAGCCCCAACACGACTCCCTACACTGCCTGAACGCCACTGCACTGCCCTACACTCTGAAACACCAGCCCCACCACGACTCCCTATGCTGCCCAAATGCCACTGCACTGCCCTAAACCCTGAAACACCAGCCGCACCACGACCCCCTACCTGCCCGAACACCACTGAACTGCCCTAAACCCTGAAACACCAGCCCCAGCACGAACCTCTAAGCTGCCCGAACACCACTGGTCTGCTCTAAACCCTGAAACACCAGCCCCAGCACTAACCCCTACACTGCCCTAACACCACTGCACTGCCATAAACCCTGAAACACCAGTCCCAGCACGACCCCCTACACTGCCTGAACACCACTGCACTGACCTAATCCCTGAAACACCAGCCCCAGCACGACTCCCTACACTGCCCGAACACCTCTGCACTGCCCTAAACCCTAAATCTCTCCCAGCATGACCCCTACACTACCCAAACACCACTGCACTACCCTCAACCCTAAATCTATCCTCAGCACGACCCCCTGCACTACCCAAACACCACTGCGCTATCCTAAAACCTAAAATACTACCTCCAGCACGACCCCCTACACTACACCAACACCACTGCACTACACTAAACCCTAAAACACTACCCAAGCATGACTCCCCACAGTACCCAAACACCACTGCACTACCGTAAACCCTAAAACACTGCCCACAGCAGGACCCCTGCACTACCCAAACACCACTGCACTGCCCTAAACCCTAAAACACCACCCCCAGTACGACCCCCTACACTACACAAACACCACTGCAGCACCATAAACCCTAAATCTAACCTCAGCACGACCCCCTACACTACACAAACATCACTGCTCTGCCCTAAACCCTAAAACACTACCCCAGCATGACCCCCTACACTGCACGAACAAAACTGCACTGCCCTAAACCCTGAAACACTACCCCAGCATGACCCCCTACACTGCACAAACACCACTGCACTGCCCTAAACCCTGAAACACCAGCCCCAGCACGAACCTGTAAGCTGCCTGAACACCACTGGACTACCCTAAACCCTGAAACACCAGCCCCTGCACAAACCCCTACACTGCCCGAACCCTACTGCACTTTCCTAAACCCTGAAACACCAGCCCCAGCAAGAACCCCTACACTGCCCGAACACCACTGCACTGCCCTAAACCCTGAAACACCAGCCCCAGCACGAACCCCTACACTGCCCGAACCCTACTGCACTTTCCTAAACCCTGAAACACCAGCCCCAGCAAGAACCCCTACACTGCCCGAACACCACTGCACTGCCCTAAACCCTGAAACACCAGCCCCAGCACGACCCCCTTCACTGCCCGAACACCACTGAACTACCCTAAACCCTGAAACACCAGCCCCAGCACGAACCTGTAAGCTGCCTGAACACCACTGCACTGCCCTAAACCCTGAAACACCAGCCCCAGCACGAACCCCTACACTGCCCTAACCCTACTGCACTTTCCTAAACCCTGAAACACCAGCCCCAGCAAGACCCCCTACACTGCCCGAACACCACTGCACTGCCATAAACCCTGAAACACCAGTCCCAGCACGACCCCCTACACTGCCCGAACACCACTGCACTGCCCTAAACCCTGAAACACCAGCACCACCACGACCCCCTAAGCTACCCGAACGCCACTGCACTGCCCTAAACCCTGAAACACCACCCCCAGCAAGGCCCCCTACACTGCCCGAACACCACTGCCCTAAACCCTGAAACACCACCCCCAGCAACACCCCCTACACTGCCAGAGCAACACTGCATTGCCCTAAACCCTGAAACTCCAGCCCCAGCTTGAACCCCTACGCTGCCCGAACACCACTGCTCTGCCCAAAACCATGAAACACCGGCCCCAGCACGACTCTCTACACTACCTGAACGCCACTGCACTGCCCTACACCCTGAAACACCAGCTCCACCGTGACTCCCTAAGCTGCCCAAACACCACTGAACTGCCCTAAACCCTGAAACACCAGCCCCACCACGACCCCCTACCTGCCCGAACACCACTGAACTGCACTAAACCCTGAAACACCAGCCCCAGCATGAACCTTTAAGCTGCCCGAACACCACTGGACTGCTCTAAACCCTGAAACACCAGCCCCAGCACGAACCCCTACACTGCCCGAACACCAATGCACTTTCCTAAACTTTGAAACACCAGCACCAGCAAGACCCCCTACATTGCCCGACCACCACTGCACTGCCCTAAACCCTGAAACACCAGACCCAGCACGACCCCCTACACTGCCCGAACACCACTGCACTGCCCTAAACCCTGAAACACCAGCCCCAGCAAGACCCCCTACACTGCCCGAACACCACTGCACTGCCATAAACCCTGAAACACCCGCCCCAGCACGACCCCCTACACTGCCCGAACACCACTGCACTGCCCTATACCCTGAAACACCAGGCCCAGCACGACCCCCTACATAGTCCAAGCACCACTGCACTACCCTAAACCCTAAATCTACACCATCACAACCCCCTACACTACCCAAACACCACTGCACTACCCTAAACCCTAAAACACTACCCCAGCACAATCCCCTACACTACCCAAACCCTGCTGCACTACCCTAAATCCTAAAACACTCCCCCAGCACGACTCCCTACACTAGCCAAACACCACTGCACTGCCCTAAACCCTAAATCTACCCCCAGCACGACCCCCTACACTAGCCAAACACCACTGCACTGCCCTAAACCCTAAATCTACCCCCAGCACGACCCCCTACACTACCCAAACACCACTGCACTACCCTAAACCCTAAATCTACCCTCAGCACGACGCCCTGCACTACCCAAACAGCACTGCACTGCCCTAAACCCTAAGACACCACCCCCAGCACGACCCCCTACACTACACAAACACCACTGCAGTACCATAAACCCTAAATCTAACCTCAGCACTACCCCCTACACTACACAAACATCACTGCTCTGCCCTAAACTCAAAAACACTACCCCAGCATGATCCCCTACACTGCACGAACAACACTGCACTGCCCTAAACCCTGAAACACTACCCCAGCATGACCCCCTATACTGCACGAACACCACTGCACTGTCCTAAACCCTGAAACAATAACACCAGCACGACCCCCTACACTGCCCGAACACCACTGCACTGCCCTAAACCCTGAAACACCACCCCCAGCGTGACCCCCTACACTGCCCGAACACCACTGCACTGCCCTAAACCCTGAAACACCAACCCCAGCACGACCCCCTATACTGCCCGAACACCACTGCACTGCCCTAAACCCTGAAACACCACCCCCAGCATGACCCCCTACACTGCCCGAAGACCACTGCTCTGTCCTAAACCCTGAACCACCATCCCAGCACAACCCCCTACACTGCCCGAACACCACTGCACTGCCCTAAACCCTGAAACACCAGCCTCACCACAACCCCCTATGCTGCCCAAACACCACTGCACTGCCCTAAACCCTGAAACACCACCCCCAGCAAGACCCCCTACACTGCCCGAACACCACTGCCCTAAACCCTGAAACACCACCCACAGCAAGACACCCTACACTGCCAGAGCAACACTACATTGCCCTAAACCCCGAAACTCCAGCCCCAGCTCGAACCTCTACGCTGCCCGAACACCACTGCTCTGCCCAAAACCGTGAAACACCAGCCCCAACACGACTCCCTACACTGCCTGAACGCCACTGCACTGCCCTACACTCTGAAACACCAGCCCCACCACGACTCCCTATGCTGCCCAAATGCCACTGCACTGCCCTAAACCCTGAAACACCAGCCGCACCACGACCCCCTACCTGCCCGAACACCACTGAACTGCCCTAAACCCTGAAACACCAGCCCCAGCACGAACCTCTAAGCTGCCCGAACACCACTGGTCTGCTCTAAACCCTGAAACACCAGCCCCAGCACTAACCCCTACACTGCCCTAACACCACTGCACTGCCATAAACCCTGAAACACCAGTCCCAGCACGACCCCCTACACTGCCTGAACACCACTGCACTGACCTAATCCCTGAAACACCAGCCCCAGCACGACTCCCTACACTGCCCGAACACCTCTGCACTGCCCTAAACCCTAAATCTCTCCCAGCATGACCCCTACACTACCCAAACACCACTGCACTACCCTCAACCCTAAATCTATCCTCAGCACGACCCCCTGCACTACCCAAACACCACTGCGCTATCCTAAAACCTAAAATACTACCTCCAGCACGACCCCCTACACTACACCAACACCACTGCACTACACTAAACCCTAAAACACTACCCAAGCATGACTCCCCACAGTACCCAAACACCACTGCACTACCGTAAACCCTAAAACACTGCCCACAGCAGGACCCCTGCACTACCCAAACACCACTGCACTGCACTGCCCTAAACCCAAAAACACCACCCCCAGCACGACCCCCTACACTACACAAACACCACTGCAGCACCATAAACCCTAAATCTAACCTCAGCACGACCCCCTACACTACACAAACATCACTGCTCTGCCCTAAACCCTAAAACACTACCCCAGCATGACCCCCTACACTGCACGAACAAAACTGCACTGCCCTAAACCCTGAAACACTACCCCAGCATGACCCCCTACACTGCACGAACACCACTGCACTGTCCTAAACCCTGAAACAATAACACCAGCACGACCCACTACACTGCCCGAACACCACTGCACTGCCCTAAACCCTGAAACACCACCCCCAGCGCGACCCCCTACACTGCCCGAACACCACTGCACTGCCCTAAACCCTGAAACACCAACCCCAGCACGACCCCCTATACTGCCCGAACATCACTGCACTGCCCTAAACCCTGAAACACCACCCCCAGCATGACCCCCTACACTGCCCGAAAACCACTGCACTGCCCTAATCCCTGAAACACCAGCCCCAGCACGACTCCCTATACTGCCCGAAAACCACTGCACTGCCCTATACACTGAAACACCAGCCCCAGCATGACCCCCTACATAGTCCGAACACGACTGCACTGCCCTAAACCCTGAACACCACCCACAGCAAGACCCCCTACACTGCCCGAACAGCACTGCACTGCCCCAAATCCTGATACACCACCCCCTGCACGAACCCCTACACTGCCTGAACACCACTGCACTGCCCTAAACCCTAAAAAAAGACCCCCAGCATGACCCCTACCTGCCCGAACAACACTGAACTGCCCTAAACCCTGAAACACCAGCCCCAGCATGAACCTCTAAGCTGCCCGAACACCACTGGTCTGCTCTAAACCCTGAAACACCAGCACCAGCACTAACCCCTACACTGCCCTAACACCACTGCACTGCCATAAACCCTGAAACACCAGTCCCAGCACGACCCCCTACACTGCCTGAACACCACTGCACTGACCTAATCCCTGAAACACCAGCCCCAGCACGACTCCCTACACTGCCCGAACACCTCTGCACTGCCCTAAACCCTAAATCTCTCCCAGCATGACCCCTACACTACCCAAACACCACTGCACTACCCTCAACCCAAAATCTATCCTCAGCACGACCCCCTGCACTACCCAAACACCACTGCACTATCCTAAAACCTAAAATACTACCTCCAGCACGACCCCCTACACCACACCAACACCACTGCACTACACTAAACCCTAAAACACTACCCAAGCATGACTCCCCACAGTACCCAAACACCACTGTACTACCGTAAACCCTAAAACACTGCCCACAGCAGGACCCCTGCACTACCCAAACACCACTGCACTGCCCTAAACCCTAAAACACCACCCCCAGCACGACCCCCTACACTACACAAACACCACTGCAGCACCATAAACCCTAAATCTAACCTCAGCACGACCCCCTACACTACACAAACATCACTGCTCTGCCCTAAACCCTAAAACACTACCCCAGCACGACCCCCTACACTGCACAAACAAAACTGCACTGCCCTAAACCCTGAAACACTACCCCAGCATGACCCCCTACACTGCACGAACACCACTGCACTGTCCTAAACCCTGAAACAATAACACCAGCACGACCCACTACACTGCCCGAACACCACTGCACTGCCCTAAACCCTGAAACACCACCCCAGCGCGACCCCCTACACTGCCCGAACACCACTGCACTGCCCTAAACCCTGAAACACCAACCCCAGCACGACCCCCTATACTGCCCGAACACCACTGCACTGCCCTAAACCCTGAAACACCACCCCCAGCATGACCCCCTACACTGCCCGAACAACACTGCACTGCCCTAAACACTGAAACACCATCCCAGCACAACCCCCTACACTGCCCGAACACCACTGCACTGCCCTAAACCCTGAAACACCAGCCCCAGCACGACCCCCTACACTGCCCGAAAACCACTGCACTGCCCTAATCCCTGAAACACCAGCCCCAGCATGACCCCCTACATAGTCCGAACACGACTGCACTGCCCTAAACCCTGAACACCACCCACAGCAAGCCCCCTACACTGCCCGAACAGCACTGCACTGCCCTAAATCCTGATACACCACCCCCTGCACGAACCCCTACACTGCCTGAACACCACTGCACTGCCCTAAACCCTAAAAAAACGACCCCCAGCATGACCCCTACACTGCCCGAACACCACTGCGCTGCCCTACACCCTGAAACACCAGCCCCACCATGACTCCCTACGCTGCCCGAACGCCACTGCACTGTCCTAAACCCTGAATCACCAGCCCCACCACAACCCCCTAGGCTGCCCGAACACCACTGCACTGCCCTAAACCCTGAAACATACACCCCAGCACGAACCTTTAAGCTGCCTGAATACCACTGGACTGCCCTAAACCCTGACACACCAGCCCAAGCACGAACCCCTACACTGCCTGAACACCACTGCATTGCCCTAAACCCTGAAACACCAGCCCCAGCAAGACCCCCTACACTGCCCGAACACCACTGCACTGCCCTAAATCCTAAAACACCAGCCCAAGCACGACCCCCTACCCTGCCCGAACACCACTGCACTGCCCTAAATCCTAAAACACCAGCCCAAGCACGACCCCCTACCCTGCCCGAACACCACTGCACTGCCCTATACCCTGAAACACCAGCCCAAGCACGACCCCCTAAACTGCCCGAACACCACTGCACTGCCCTAAACCCTGAAACACCAGCCCCAGCAAGACCCCCTTCTTTGCCCGAATACCACTGTACTGCCCTAAACCCTGTAACACCAGCCCCAGCACAACCTCCTACACTGCCCGAACACCACTGCACTGCCCTAAACCCTGAAACACCAGCCCCAGCATGACCCCTACACTGACCGAACACCACTATTCTGCCCTAAACAATGAAAGACTACCCCCAGCATGTCCCCCTACACTGCCCGAACCCGACTGCACTGCCCTAAACCCTGAAACACCACCCCCAGCACGACCCCCTACACTGCCTGAACACCACTGCACTGCCCTAAACCCTGAAACACCAGCCCCAGCAAGACCCCCTATACTGCCCGAACACCACTGCCCTAAATCCTGAAACACCAGCCCCAGCAAGACGCCCTACACTCCCAAACACCACTGCACCGCCCTAAACACTGAAACACCAGCCCCAGCAAGACCCCCTACACTGCCCGAACACCACTGCACTGCCCTGAACCCTGAAACACCACCCCCTGCACGAACCCCTACACTGCCCGAACACTACTGCACTACCCTAAACCCTACAAAAACTACTCCCAGCACGAACCCTACACTGCCCGAACTCCACTGTTCTGCCCTAAACCCTAAAAGACTACCCCTAGCATGTCCCCCTACACTGCCCATACCCCACTGCATTGCCCTAAACCCTGAAACACTACCCCAGCATGACCCCCTACACTGCCCGAACACCACTGTGCTGCCCTAAACCCTGAAACACTACCCCGCACGAACCCCTACACTACCCAAAGACCACTGCACTACCGTAAACCCTAAAACACGACCCCTACACTACACAAACGCCGCTGCAGTACCCTAAACCCTAAAACACTACCCCCAGCACGACCCCCTTCACTACACAAATACCACTGCACTTCCCTAAACCGTAAAACACTACCCGCTACACTTCACTAACACCACTGCACTACCCTAAACCCTAAAACACTACCCCCAGCATGACCCCATACATTACCCAAACACCACTGCACTACACTAAACCCTAAAACACTACACCAAGCAGAACCCCCTACACTACCCAAACACCACCGCACTACCCTAAACCCTAAATCACTGCCCCCAGCAGTACTCCTATACTACCCAAACACGATTGCGCTACCCTAAACCCTAAAACACTACCCCCAGCAGTACCCCCTACACTACCCATACACCACTGCACTCCCCTGAACCATAAACCACTATCCCAGCACCATCCTCTACACAACCCAAACCCTGCTGCACGACCCTAAACCCTACAACACTCCCCAGCATGACTCCCTACACTACCCAAACACCACTGCACTCCCCTAAACCCTAAATCTACCCCCAGCACGACCCCCTACACTACCCAAACACCACTGCACTATCCTAAACCCTAAATCAACCCCATCACGACCCACTACACTACCCAAAGACCACTGCACTACCCTAAACCCTCAATCTACCCCCAGTACAACCCCCTACACTACCCAAACACCACTGCACTACCCTAAACCGTAAATCTACCCCATCACGGCCCGCTACACTACCAAAACACCACTGCACTACCCTAAACAATAAATCCATCCCAGCATGACACCCTACACTACCCAAACACCACTGCACTACCCTAAACCCTAAATCTACCCCATCAAGACCCCCTACAATACCGAAACACCACTGCACTACCCTAAACCCTAAAACACTACCCCAGCACAATCCCCTACACTACCCAAACCCTGCTACACTACCCTAAATCATAAAACACTCCCCCAGCATGACTCCCTGCACTAGAAACACCACTGCACTACCCTATACCCTAAATCTACCTCCAGCACGACCCCCTACACTACAAACACCACTGCACTACCCTAAACCCTAAATTTACCCTCAGCATGACCCCCTGCACTACCCAAACACCACTGCACTACCCTAAACCCTAAAATACTAACCCCAGCATGACCCCCTACACTACACCAACACCACTGCACTACCCTAAACCCTAAAACACTACCCAAGCATGACTCCCTACAGTACCCAAACACCATTGCACTACCGTAAACCCTAAAACGCTGCCACCAGCAGGACCCCCTACACTACACAAATACCACTGCACTAACCTAAACCGTAAAACACTACCCCTACACTTCAAAAACACCACTGCACTACCCTAAACCCTAAAACATTACCCCCAGCATGACCCCCTACACTACCCAAACACAACTGCACTACCCTAAACCCTAAAACACTACCCCAAGCAGAACCCCCTACACTACCCAAACACCACCGCACTACCCTAATCCCTAAAACACTGCCCCCAGCAGTACCCCCTATACTACCCAAACACCATTGCACTACCCTAAACCCAAAAACACTACCCCCAGCAGTACCCCCTACACTACCCATACACCACTGCACTCCCCTGAACCCTAAACCACTACCCCCAGCACGATCCTCTACATTACCCAAACTCTGCTGCACTACCCTAAACCCTAAAACACTCCCCAGCATGACTCCCTATACTACCCAAACACCACTGCACTACCCTAAACCCTAAATCTACCCCCAGCACGACCCCCTACATTACCCAAACACCACTGCACTACCCTAAACCCTAAATCAACCCCATCACGTCCCACTACACTACTCAAACACCACTGCACTACCCTAAACCCTAAATCTACCCCCAGCACGACCCCCTACACTACCCAAACACCACTGCACTACCCTAAACCCTAAATGTACCCCACCATGACCCACTACACTACCAAAACACCACTGCACTGCACTAAACATTAAATCGATCCCAGCACGACCCCCTACACTACCCAAACACCACTGCACTACCCTAAACCCTAAATCTACCCCATCACGACCCCCTACACTACCCAAACAGCACTGCTCTACCCTAAACCCTAAAACACTACCCCAGGACAATCCCCTACACTACCCAAACCCTGCTGCTCTACCCTAAACCCTAAAACACTCCCCCAGCACGACTCCCTACACTACCCAAACACCACTGCACTACCCTGAACAATAAATCTACCCCCAGCATGACCCCCTACAGTACCCAAACACCACTGCACTACCCTAAACCCTAAATCTACCCCATCACAAACCCCTACACTACCCAAACATCACTGCACTACCCTAAACCCTAAATCACTTCCCAGCACTATCCCCTACACTACCCAAACCCTGCTGCACTACCCTAAACCTTAAAAAACTCCCCCAGCACGACCCCCAACACTACCCAAACACCACTGCACAACCCTAAACCCTAAAATATAACCCCATCACGACCTGCTACACTACCCAAACACCAATGCACTACCCTAAACCGTAAAATACTACCCCCAGCACGACCCCCTACACTACACCAACACCACTGCACTACCCTAAACCCTAAAACACAACCCCCGCATTACCCCCTACAGTACCCAAACACCAGTGCACTACCCTAAACTCTAAAACACTACCCCCTACACTTCACAAACACTACTGCACTACCCTAAACCATAAAACACTACCCCAAGCAGTACCCCCTACACTACCCAAACACCACCGCACTACTCCAAACCCTAAAACACTGCCCCCAGCAGTACCCCCTATACTACCCAAACACCATTGCGCTACCCTAAACCCTAAAACACTCCTCCCAGCAGTACCCACTACACTACCCATACACCACTGCACTCCCCTGAACCCTAAACCACTACCCCCAGCACGATCCCCTACACTACCCAAACCCTGCTGCACTACCCTAAACCCTAAAACACTCCCCAGCATGACTCCCTATACTACCCAACCACCACTGTACTACCCTAAATCCTAAATCTACCCCCAGCACTACCCCCTACACTGCCCAAACACCACTGCACTACCCTAAACCCTAAATCTACCCCATCCTGACCCGCTACACTACCCAAACACCACTGCACTACCCTAAACCCTACATCTACCCCCAGCAAGACCCCCTACACTACCCAAACACCACTGCACTACCCTAAACCCTAAATCTACCCCATCATGACCCGCTACACTACCCAAACACCACTGCACTACCCTAAACAATAAATCTACCCCCAGCACGACCCCCACACTACCCAAACACCACTGCAATACCCTAAACCCTAAATCTACCCCATCACGACCCCCTACACTACCCAAACACCACTGCACTACCCTAAACCTTAAAACACTACCCCAGCATGATCCCATACACTACCCAAACCCTGCTGCACTATCCTATACCCTAAAACACTCCCCCAGCATGACTCCCTACACTAGCTAAACACCACTGCACTACCCTAAACCCTAAATCTACCCCCAGAACGACCCCCTACACTACCCAAACATCACTGCACTACCCTAAACCCTAAATCTACCCTCAGCACGACCCCCTGCACTACCCAAACACCACTGCACTACCCTAAACCCTAAAACACTACCCCCAGCAAGACCCCCTACACTACACCAACACCACTGCACTACACTAAACCCTAAAACACTACCCAAGCATGACTCCCTACAGTACCCAAACACCACAGCACTACTGTAAACCCTAAAACACTGCCCCCAGCAGGACCCCCTACACTTCCCAAACACCACTGCACTGCCCTAAACCCTAAAACACCACCCCCAGCACGACCCCCTACACTACACAAACACCACTGCAGTACCATAAACCCTAAATCTACCCTCAGCACGACCCCCTGCACTACCCAAACACCACTGCACTACCCTAAACCCTAAAACACTACCCCCAGCATGACCCCCTACACTACACCAAAACCACTGCTCTGCTCTAAACCCTAAAACACTACCCCAGCATGACCCCCTACACTGAATGAACACCACTGCACTGCCCTAAACCCTGAAACACTACCCCAGCATGACCCCCTACACTGCATGAACACCACTGCACTGTCCTAAACCCTGAAACAATAACACCAGCACGACCCCCTACACTGCCCGAACACCACTGCACTGCCCTAAACCCTGAAACACCACCCCCAGCACGACCCCCTACACTGCCCGAACATGACTGCACTGCACTAAACCCTGAAACACCAACCCCAGCATGACCCCCTATACTGCCCGAACACCACTGCACTGCCCTAAACGCTGAAACACCACCCCCAGCATGACCCCCTACACTGCCCGAACACCACTGCACTGCCCTAAATCCTGAAACACCAGCCCCACCACGACTCCGTACTCTGCCCGAACGCCACTGCACTGCCCTACATCCTGAACCAGCAGCCCCACCATGACTCCCTAATCTGCCCGAACGCCACTGCCCTAAACCCTGAAAGACGACCCCCAGCAAGACCCCCTACACTGCCAGAGCAACACTGCACTGCCCTAAACCCTGAAACACCAGCCCCAGCTCGAACCCCTACGCTGCCCGAACACCACTGCTCTGCCCAAAACCCTGAAACACCAGCCCCAGCACGACCCCGTACGCTGCCCGAACGCCACTGCACTGCCCTACATACTGAAACACCAGCCCCACCACGACTCCCTACGTTACCCGAACGCCACTGCACTGCCCTAAACCCTGAAACACCAGCCCACCACGACCCCCTACCTGCCCGAACACCACTGGACTGCCCTTAACCCTGAAACACCAGCCCCAGCATGAACCTCTAAGCTGCCCGAACACCACTGGACTGCCCTAAACCCTGAAAAACCAGCCCCAGCATGAACCCCTACACTGCCCGAACACCACTGCACTGCCCTAATCCCTGAAACACCAGCCCCAGCATGACCCCCTACACTGCCCGAACACCACTGCACTGCCCTGAACCCTGAAACACCAGACCGACCCCCTACACTGCCCAAACACCACTGCACTGCCCTAAACCCTGAAACACCAGCCCCAGCATGACCCCTACACTGCCTGAACACCACAGTACTGCCCTATACCCTAAAACACCAGCCCCAGCATGACCCCCTACATAGACCGAACACCACTGCACTGCGCTAAACCCTGAAACACCACCCACAGCAAGACCCCCTACACTGCCCGAACACCACTGCACTGCCCTAAACCCTGATACACCACCCCCTGCATGAACCCCTACACTGCCTAAATACCATTGCACTGCCCTAAACCCTAAAAAAACTACCCCCAGCATGACCCTTACACTGCCCGAACGCCACTGCACTGCCCTACACCCTGAAACACCAACCCACCACGACTCCCTACGCTGCCCGAACGCCACTGCACTGCCCTAAACCCTAACACCAGCCCCAGCACGACCACCTACACTGCCTGAACACCACTGCACTGCCCTAAACCCTGAAACACCAGCCCCACCACGACCCCCTACCTGCCCGAACACCACTGAACTGCCCCAAACCCTGAAACACCAGCCCCAGCACGAACCTCTAAGCTGCCCGAACACCACTGGACTGCTCTAAACCCTGAAACACCAGCCCCAGCACGAACCCCTACACTGCCCCAAACACCACTGCACTTTCCTAAACCCTGAAACACCAGCCCCAGCAAGACCCCCTACACTGCCGAACACCACTGCACTGCCCTAAACCCTGACACACCAGCCCCAGCACGACCCCCTACACTGCCCGAACACCACTGCACTGCCCTAAACTCTGAAACACCAGCTCCAGCAAGACCCCCTACACTGCCCGAACACCACTGCACTGCCATAAACCCTGAAACACCAGCCCCAGGACGACCCCCTACACTGCCTGAACACCACTGTACTGACCTAAACCCTGAAACACCAGCCCCAGCACGACTCCCTACACTGCCCGAACACCACTGCATTGCTCCATACCCTGAAACATCAGCCCCAGCACGACCCCCTACACTGCCCGAACACCACTGCACTGCCATAAACCCTGAAACACCAGTCCCAGCACGACCCCCTACACTGCCCCAACACCACTGCACTGCCCTAAACCCTGAAACACCAGCCCCAGCACGACCCCCTAAACTGCCCGAACACCACTGCACTGCCCTAAATCCTGAAACACCAGCCCCAGCAAGACCCCCTTCTTTGCCCGAATACCACTGCACTGCCCTAAACCCTGAAATACCAGCCCCAGCAAGACCCACTTCTTTGCCCCAATACCACTGCACTGCCCTAAACCCTGTAACACCAGCCCCAGCACAACCTCCTACACTGCCCGAACACCACTGCAATGCCCTAAACCCTGAAACACCAGCCCCAGCATGACCCCTACACTGACTGAACACCACTATTCTGCACTAAACAATGAAAGACTACCCCCAGCATGTCCCCCTACACTGCCCGAACCCCACTGCACTGCCCTAAACCCTGAAACACCACCCCCAGCACGACCCCCTACACTGCCTGAACACCACTGCACTGCCCTAAACCCTGAAACACCAGCCCCAGCAAGACCCCCTATACTGCCCGAACACCACTGCCCTAAATCCTGAAACACCAGCCCCAGCAAGACGCCCTACACTCCCAAACACCACTGCACCGCCCTAAACACTGAAACACCAGCCCCAGCAAGACCCCCTACACTGCCCGAACACCACTGCACTGCCCTAAACCCTGAAACACCACCCCCTGCACGAACCCCTACACTGCCCGAACACCACTGCACTACCCTAAACCCTACAAAAACTACCCCCAGCATGAACCCTACACTGGCCGAACTCCAATGTTCTGCCCTAAACCCTGAAAGACTACCCCTAGCATGTCCCCCTACACTGCCCATACCCCACTGCATTGCCCTAAACCCTGAAACACTACCCCAGCATGACCCCCTACACTGCCCGAACACCACTGTACTGCCCTAAACCCTGAAACACTACCCCCGCACGAACCCCTACACTACCCAAAGACCACTGCACTACCGTAAACCCTAAAACACGACCCCTACACTACACAAACGCCGCTGCAGTACCCTAAACCCTAAAACACTACCCCCAGCACGACCCCCTTCACTACACAAATACCACTGCACTTCCCTAAACCGTAAAACACTACCCCCTACACTTCACAAACACCACTGCACTACCCTAAACCCTAAAACACTACCCCCAGCATGACCCCATACATTACCCAAACACCACTGCACTACCCTAAACCCTAAAACACTACACCAAGCAGAACCCCCTACACTACCCAAACACCACCGCACTACCCTAAACCCTAAAACACTGCTCCCAGCAGTACTCCTATACTACCCAAACACCATTGCGCTACCCTAAACCTTAAAACACTACCCCCAGCAGTACCCCCTACACTACCCATACACCACTGCACTCCCCTGAACCATAAACCACTATCCCAGCACCATCCTCTACACAACCCAAACCCTGCTGCACTACCCTAAACCCTACAACACTCCCCAGCATGACTCCCTACACTACCCAAACACCACTGCACTCCCCTAACCCCTAAATCTACCCCCAGCACGACCCCCTACACTACCCAAACACCACTGCACTATCCTAAACCCTAAATCAACCCCATCACGATGCACTACACTACCCAAAGACCACTGCACTACCCTAAACCCTCAATCTACCCCCAGTACAACCCCCTACACTACCCAAACACCACTGCACTACCCTAAACCTTAAATCTACCCCATCACGACCCGCTACACTACCAAAACACCACTGCACTACCCTAAACAATAAATCCATCCCAGCACGGCACCCTACACTACCCAAACACCACTGCACTACCCTAAACCCTAAATCTACCCATTCAAGACCCCCTACAATACCCAAACACCACTGCACTACCCTAAACCCTAAAACACTACCCCAGCACAATCCCCTACACTACCCAAACCCTGCTACACTACCCTAAATCCTAAAACACTCCCCCAGCATGACTCCCTGCACTAGCCAAACACCACTGCAATACCCTATACCCTAAATCTACCCCCAGCACGACCCCCTACACTACAAACACCACTGCACTACCCTAAACCCTAAATTTACCCTCAGCATGACCCCCTGCACCTCCCAAACACCACTGCACTACCCTAAACCCTAAATTACTACCCCCAGCAGGACCCCCTACACTACACAAACACCACTGCACACCCTAAACCCTAAAACACTACCCAAGCATGACTCCCTACAGTACCCAAACACCATTGCACTACCGTAAACCCTAAAACACTAGCCCCCAGCAGGACCCCCTACACTACACAAATACTACTGCACTAACCTAAACCGTAAAACACTACCCCCTACACTTCAAAAACACCACTGCACTACCCTAAACCCTAAAACACTACCCCAAGCAGAATCCCCTACACTACCCAAACACCACCGCACTACCCTAATCCCTAAAACACTGCTCCCAGCAGTACCCCCTATACTACCCAAACACCATTGCACTACCCTAAACCCAAAAACACTACCCCCAGCAGTACCCCCTACACTACCCATACACCACTGCACTCCCCTGAACCCTAAACCACTACCCCCAGCACGATCCTCTATATTACCCAAACTCTGCTGCACTACCCTAAACCCTAAAACACTCCCCAGCATGACTCCCTATACTACCCAAACACCACTGCACTACTCTAAACCCTAAATCTACCCCCAGCACGACCCCCTACACTACCCAAACACCACTGCACTACCCTAAACCCTAAATCTACCCCATCACGACCCCCTACACTACCCAAACAGCACTGCACTACCCTAAACCCTAAAACACTACCCCAGCACAATCCCCTACACTACCCAAACCCTGCTGCTCTACCCTAAACCCTAAAACACTCCCCCAGCACGACTCCCTACACTACCCAAACACCACTGCACTACCCTGAACAATAAATCTACCCCCATCATGACCCCCTACACTACCCAAACACCACTGCACTACCCTAAACCCTAAATCTACCCCATCACAAACCCCTACACTACCCAAACATCACCGCACTACCCTAAACCCTAAATCACTTCCCAGCACTATCCCCTACACTACCCAAACCCTGCTGCACTACCCTAAACCCTAAAAAACTCCCCCAGCACGACCCCCAACACTACACAAACACCACTGCACAACCCTAAACCCTAAAACACAACCCCCGCATGACCCCCTACAGTACCCAAACACTAGTGCACTACCCTAAACCCTAAATCTACGCCCAGAACGACCCCCTGCACTACCCAAACACCACTGCACTACCCTAAACCCTAAAACACTACCCCCAGCACGACCCCCTACACTACACCAACACCACTGCACTACCCTAAACCCTAAAACACTACCCAAGCATGACTCCCTACAGTACCCAAACACCACAGCACTACCATAAACCCTAAAACACTGGCCCCAGCAGGACCCCCTACACTTCCCAAACACCACTGCACTGCCCTAAACCCTAAAACACCACCCCCAGCACGACCCCCTACACTACACAAACACCACTGCAGTACCATAAACCCTAAATATACCCTCAGCTCGACCCCCTGCACTACCCAAACACCACTGCACTACCATAAACCCTAAAACACTACCCCCAGCACGACCCCCTACACTACACCAACATCACTGCTCTGCTCTAAACCCTAAAACACTACCTCAACATGACCCCCTACACTGAATGAACACCACTGCACTGCCCTAAACCCTGAAACACTACCCCAGCATGACCCCCTACACTGCACGAACACCACTGCACTGTCCTAAACCCTGAAACAATAACACCAGCACAACCCCCTACACTGCCCGAACACCACTGCACTGCCCTAAACCCTGAAACACCACCCCCAGCACGACCCCCTACACTGCCCGAACATGACTGCACTGCACTAAACCCTGAAACACCAACCCCAGCACGACCCCCTATACTGCCCGAACACCACTGCACTGCCCTAAACCCTGAAACACCACCCCCAGCATGACCCCCTACACTGCCTGAACACCACTGCACTGCCCTAAACTCTGAAACACCAGCCCCACCACGACTCCGTACTCTGCCCGAACGCCACTGCACTGCCCTACATCCTGAACCACCAGCCCCACCACGACTCCCTACGCTGCCCGAACGCCACTGCCCTAAACCCTGAAAGACGACCCCCAGCAAGACCCCCTACACTACCAGAGCAACACTGCACTGCCCTAAACCCTGAAACACCAGCCCCAGCTCGAACCCCTACGCTGCCCGAACACCACTGCTCTGCCCAAAACCCTGAAACACCAGCCCCAGCACGACTCCGTACGCTGCCCGAACGCCACTGCACTGCCCTACATACTGAAACACCAGCCCCACCACGACTCCCTACGCTACCAGAACGCCACTGCACTGCCCTAAACCCTGAAACACCAGCCCACCACGACCCCCTACCTGCCCGAACACCACTGGACTGCCCTAAACCCAGAAACACCAGCCCCAGCACGAACCTCTAAGATGCCCGAACACCACTGGACTGCCCTAAACCCTGAAACACCAGCCCAAGCACGAACCCCTACACTGCCCGAACACCACTGCACTGCCCTAATCCCTGAAACACCAGCCCCAGCATGACCCCCTACACTGCCCGAACACCACTGCACTGCCCTGAACCCTGAAACACCAGACCGACCCCCCTACACTGCCCAAACACCACTGCACTGCCCTAAACCCTGAAACACCAGCCCCAGCATGACCCCTACACTGCCTGAACACCACAGCACTGCCCTATACCCTGAAACACCAGCCCCAGCATGACCCCCTACATAGACAGAACACCACTGCACTGTCCTACACCCTGAAACACCAACCCACCACGACTCCCTACGCTGCCCGAACGCCACTGCACTGCCCTAAACCCTGAAACACCAGCCCCAGCACGACCACCTACACTGCCTGAACACCACTGCACTGCCCTAAACCCTAAAACACCAGCCCCAGCACGAACCTCTAAGCTGCCCGAACACCACTGGACTGCTCTAAACCCTGAAACACCAGCCCCAGCACGAACCCCTACACTGCCCAAACACCACTGCACTTTCCTAAACCCTGAAACACCAGCCCCAGCAAGACCCCCTACACTGCTGAACACCACTCCACTGCCCTAAACCCTGACACACCAGCCCCAGCACGACCCCCTACACTGCCCGAACACCACTGCACTGCCCTAAACCCTGAAACACCAGCCCCAGCAAGACCCCCTACACTGTCCGAACACCACTGCACTGCCATAAACCCTGAAACACCAGCCCCAGCACGACCCCCTACACTGCCTGAACACCACTGTACTGACCTAAACCCTGAAACACCAGCCCCAGCACGACTCCCTACACTGCCCGAACACCACTGCATTGCCCTATACCCTGAAACACCAGCCCCAGCACGACCCCCTACATAGTCCGAACACCACTGCACTACCCTAAACGCTAAATCTACCCCATCACGACCCACTACACTACCCAAACACCACTGCACTACCCTAAACCCTAAAACACTACCCCAGCACAATCCCCTACACTACCCAATCCCTGCTGCCCTACCCTAAACCCTAAAAAACTCCCCCAGCACGACTCCCTACACTAGCCAAACACCACTGCACTACCCTAAACCCTAAATCTACCCCCAGCATGACCCCCTACACTACCCAAACATCACTGCACTACCCTAAACCCTAAATCTACCCTCAGCACGACCCCCTGCACTACCCAAACACCACTGCACTATCCTAAACCCTAAAATACTACCCCCAGCACGACCCCCTACACTGCACCAACACCACTGCACTACACTAAACCCTAAAACAATACCCAAGCATGGCTCCCTACAGTACCCAAACACCACGGCACTACCATAAACCCTAAAACAGTGCCCACAGCAGGACCCCCTACACTACCCAAACACCACTGCACTGTCCTAAACCCTGAAACACCAGCCCCAGCATGACCCCCTACACTACACAAACACAACTGCAGCACCATAAACCCTAAATCTAACCTCAGCACGACCCCCTACACTACACAAACATCACTGCTCTGCCCTAAACCCTAAAACACTACCCCAGCATGACCCCCTACACTGCACGAACAACACTGCACTGCCCTAAACCCTGAAATACCAGCCCCAGCATGACCCCCTACACTGCCCGAACACCACTGCACTGCCCTAAACCCTGAAACACCAGCCCCAGCACGACCCCCTAAACTGCCCGAACACCACTGCACTGTCCTAAACCCTGAAACACCAGCCCCAGCAAGACCCCCTTCAATGCCGGAACACCACTGCACTGCCATAAACCCTGAAACACCAGTCGCAGCATGCCCACCTACACTGCCTGAACACCACTGCACTGCCTTAAACCCTGAAACACAAGCCCCAGCACGACTCCCTAAACTGCCCGAATACCACTGGACTGCCCTATACCTTGAAACACCAGCCACAGCACGACCCCCTACATAGTCCGAACACCACTGCACTACCCTAAACCCTAAATCTACCACATCACGACCCCCTACACTACCCAAACACCACTGCACTACCCTAAACCCTAAAACACTACCCCTGCACAATCCCCTACACTACCCAAACCCTGCTGCACTACCCTAAATCCTAAAACACTCCCCCAGCATGACTCCCTACACTAGCCAAACACCACTGCACTACCCTAAACCCTACATCTACCGCCAGCATAACCCCCTACACTACCCAAACACCACTGCACTACCCTAAACCCTGAATCTACCTTCACCACGACCCCCTGCACTACCCAAACACCACTGCACTTCCCTAAACCCTAAAATACCACCCCCAGCACGACCCCCTACACTACACAAACACCACTGCAGTACCATAAACCCTAAATCTAACCTCAGCATGACCCCTTACACTACACAAACATCACTGCTCTGCCCTAAACCCTAAAACACTACCCCAGCATGACCCCCTACACTGCACGAACACTGCACTGCCCTAAACCCTGAAACACTACCCCAGCATGACCCCCTACACTGCACGAACACCACTGCACTTTCCTAAACCCTGAAACAATAACACCAGCATGACCCCCTACACTGCCCGAACACCACTGCACTGCCCTAAACCCTGAAACACCACCCCCAGCGCGACCCCCTACACTGCCCGAACACCACTGCACTGCCCTAAAACCTGAAACACCAACCCCAGCACGACCCCCTATACTGCCCGAACACCACTGCACTGCCCTAAACCCTGAAACACCACCCCCAGCTTGACCCCCTACACTGCCCGAACACCACTGCACTGCCCTAAACCCTGAAACACCATACCAGCACAACCCCTACACTGCCCGAACACCACTGGACTGCCCTAAACCCTGAAACACCAGCCCCAGCACGAACCCCTACACTGCCCGAACACCACTGCACTTTCCTAAAACCTGAAACATTAGCCCCAGCAAGACCCCCTACACTGCCTGAACACCACTGCACTGCCCTAAACCCTGAAACACCAGCCCCAGCACGACCCCCTACACTGCCCGAACACCACTGCACTGCCCTATAACCTGAAGCACCAGCCCTAGCACGACCCCCTACATAGTCCTAACACCACTGCACTACCCTAAACCCTACATCTATCGCATCACGACCCCCTACACTACCCAAACACCACTGCACTACCCTAAACCCTAAAACACTACCCCTGCACAATCCCCTACACTACCCAAACCCTGCTGCACTACCCTAAATCCTAAAACACTCCCCCAGCATGAATCCCTACACTAGCCAAACACCACTGCACTACCCTAAACCCTAAATCTACCCCCAGCATGACCCCCTACACTACCCAAACACCACTGCACTACCCTAAACCCTAAATCTGCCCCCAGCATGACCCCCTGCACTACCCAAACACCACTGCACTGCCCTAAACCCTAAAACACCACCCCCAGCACGACCCCCTACACTACACAAACACCACTGCAGTACCATAAACCCTAAATCTAACCTCAGCACGACCCCCTACACTACACAAACATCACTGCTCTGCTCTAAACCCTAAAACACTACCCCAGCATGACCCCTTACACTGCACGAACAAAACTGCACTGCCCTAAACCCTGAAACACTACCCCAGCATGACCCCCTACACTGCATGAACACCACTGCACTGTCCTAAACCCTGAAACAATAACACCAGCACGAACCCCTACACTGCCCGAACACCACTGCACTGCCCTAAACCCTGAAGCACCACCCCCAGCGTGACCCCCTACACTGCCCGAACACCACTGTACTGCCGTAAACCCTTAAACACCAGCCCCACCACGACCCCCTACCTGCCCGAACACCACAGAACTGCCCTAAACCCTGAAACACCAGCCCCAGCACGAACCTCTAAGATGCCCAAACACCACTGGACTGCCTTAAATCATGAAATACCAGCCCCAGCACGAACCCCTACACTGCCCGAACACCACTGCACTGCCCTAAACCCTGAAACACCAGCCCCAGCACGACCCCCTACACTGCCCGAACACCACTGCACTGCCCTAATCCCTGAAACACCAGCCCCAGCACGACTCCCTATACTGCCCGAACACCACTGCATTGCCCTATACCCTGAAACACCAGCCCCAGCATGACCCCCTACATAGGCCGAACACGACTGCACTGCCCTAAACCCTGAAACACCACCCACAGCAAGACCCCCTACACTGCCCGAACAGCACTGCACTGCCCTAAATCCTGATACACCACCCCCTGCACAAACCCCTACACTGCCTGAACACCACTGCACTGCCCTAAACCCTATAAAAACGACCCCCAGCATGACCCCTACACTGCCCGAACACCACTGCGCTGCCCTACACCCTGAAACACCAGCCCCACCACGACTCCCTATGCTGCCCGAACGCCACTGCACTGTCCTAAACCCTGAAACACCAGCCCCACCACAACCCCGTAGGCTGCCCGAACACCACTGCACTGCCCTAAACCCTGAAACATACACCCCAGAACGAACCTTTAAGCTGCCCGAATACCACTGGACTGCCCTAAACCCTGAAACACCAGCCCAAGCACGAACCCCTACACTGCCCGAACACCACTGCATTGCTCTAAACCCTGAAACACCAGCCCCAGCAAGACCCCCTACACTGCCCGAACACCACTGCACTGCCCTAAATCCTGAAACACCAGCCCCAGCACGACCCCCTACCCTGCCCGAACACCACTGCACTGCCCTATACCCTGAAACACCAGCCCCAGCACGACCCCCTAAACTGCCCGAACACCACTGCCCTAAATCCTGAAACACCAGCCCCAGCAAGACCCCCTTCTTTGCCCGAATACCACTGCACTGCCCTAAACCCTGAAATACCAGCCCCAGCAAGACCCACTTCTTTGCCCCAATACCACTGCACTGCCCTAAACCCTGTATCACCAGCCCCAGCACAACCTCCTACACTGCCCGAACACCACTGCACTGCCCTAAACCCTGAAACACCAGCCCCAGCATGACCCCTACACTGACCGAACACCACTATTCTGCACTAAACAATGAAAGACTACCCCCAGCATGCCCCCTACACTGCCCAAACCCCACTGCACTGCCCTAAACCCTGAAACACCACCCCCAGCACGACCCCCTACACTGCCTGAACACCACTGCACTGCCCTAAACCCTGAAACACCAGCCCCAGCAAGACCCCCTATACTGCCCGAACACCACTGCCCTAAATCCTGAAACACCAGCCCCAGCAAGACGCCCTACACTCCCAAACACCACTGCACCGCCCTAATCACTGAAACACCAGACCCAGCAAGACCCCCTACACTGCCCGAACACCACTGCACTGCCCTAAACCCTGAAACACCACCCCCTGCACGAACCCCTACACTGCCCGAACACCACTGCACTACCCTAAACCCTACAAAAACTACCCCCAGCATGAACCCTACACTGCCCAAACTCCACTGTTCTGCCCTAAACCCTGAAAGACTACCCCTAGCATGTCCCCCTACACTGCCCATAACCCACTGCATTGCCCTAAACCCTGAAACACTACCCCAGCATGACCCCCTACACTGCCCGAACACCACTGTACTGCCCTAAACCCTGAAACACTACACCCGCACGAACCCCTACACTACCCAAAGACCACTGCACTACCGTAAACCCTAAAACACGACCCCTACACTACACAAACACCGCTGCAGTACCCTAAACCCTAAAACACTACCCCCAGCACGACCCCCTTCACTACACAAATACCACTGCACTTCCCTAAACCGTAAAACACTACCCCCTACACTTCAAAAACACCACTGCACTACCCTAAACCCTAAAACACTACCCCCAGCATGACCCCATACATTACCCAAACACCACTGCACTACCCTAAACCCTAAAACACTACACCAAGCAGAACCCCCTACACTATCCAAACACCACCGCACTACCCTAAACCATAAAACACTGCCCCCAGCAGTACTCCTATACTACCCAAACACGATTGCGCTACCCTAAACCCTAAAACACTACCCCCAGCAGTACCCCCTACACTACCCATACACCACTGCACTCCCCTGAACCATAAACCACTATCCCAGCACCATCCTCTACACAACCCAAACCCTGCTGCACTACCCTAAACGCTACAACACTCCCCAGCATGACTCCCTACACTACCCAAACACCACTGCACTCCCCTAAACCCTAAACCTACCCCGAGCACGACCCCCTACACTACCCAAACACCACTGCACTATCCTAAACCCTAAATCAACCCCATCACGATGCACTACACTACCCAAAGACCACTGCACTACCCTAAACCCTCAATCTACCCCCAGTACAACCCCCTACACTATCCAAACACCACTGCACTACCCTAAACCGTAAATCTACCCCATCACGACCCGCTACATTACCAAAACACCACTGCACTACCCTAAACAATAAATCCATCCCAGCACGACACCCTACACTACCCAAATGTGAATGCGTTATCTCCCGTGGGAGTAACGTCCTTTACTCAGCACTCCGGTGTTGTCAAAATTCAAATAAGGTGATCCAAGGGGTGATAGATTATTTCACAATAATTTCTTTAATTCGTCATTTTACTTCCAATTCATACTATTTCTCACATAGTATTGCGTGTTTCTTCTCAACAATTTCAATATTTCAGCCCTATGCATTTCAGGCGAACCCTTCTTCAGGGGACTTACATTCTGAAAACAGAAAACATTTTGTTCGAGTGACAGGATACAACATCCAATATTATACATTGTTCAAAGAATTACGTTCCAGTCAGCATATTGATAGTTTGTGAAAGTCGGAGTTGGCCGTGAGCGGAAGAGTGCCGGATTATTGGGGTTTAAGGTTCATGCACTGGAAGGATAGATGTTAGACACTTAATTGGTGTAAAAGGCTGTTACAATGTGTCTAAAAGTTTGACGGCAAGGGCGTGGCAGAAAGATTCAGAGCGATAGTTCGAAATGTGCACAAGCAAAAAATCGTGAAGAAAAGACCGTGATAAAATGTAAACCAAATTGTAATTAATTTTTTCTAACCTTTCAAATGTGAGCGTCAAAGTTCTAACAAACAGTCGTGGAAACCCACGACATGGTAATTCGTACACGAAGTTTGTCTGCAATGAAATGTACAGAGTGCTTTTCAGTAAACAATGGTTACGAAATAGGATGCTAGATACTAGGTTTACCGTGAAAAGACGGCAGTCTGAATGCGCTCTTACCGCGTCGTGAATTCAGATGAGTTGCAGTGTCGACCCGTTCGTTTGTGTTTGCGAAAGTTGCTTCCTTTGGTTAAGAATCAGAAGACTCATGCATCACGTGATGATAAAAAATGCATCACGTGATGATGAGAAGTGAAAAAAGACTCCGATTTCGTAATTACAATAATACGGGTTTGATGACAAATAAAGTCGAGGCTGTGCTAAGTACGTTGTGGCTATGAAAGTGCTCACCAGATCAAAAATGGATCGAAAGTGGAACAAAAGTAAAACCAATGATTTGAAAGACCAACGGTCACATATGTCAGCGGAGTGTTGTCGTGACACTTATGTTTAATAAAGTTTGAGAGTAAAATTCAAAAAGATTCTTGCGCTGGAAGATGTAGTGTACATCTGCCGCACGGAATCCATAGGGATAAATATAAAAAGGAATAAAAAGGTGTAAACAAGGGGGATCATCGACCGTATATCAATGTGCCATCCGAGTGCAACATGCGAAAGAATTACTTCCCAATAGAAAACGTGAATTGAAAGGATGATGTAAGATAATATGACGGTGTGATATTGTGGGCTGAAAACCGGTGCAGTGGTGTTTAAAAAGGTGTCATGAAAAGGAAAATGACGTAAGATGAAAGTAATAGGACGGTAACAATAAAGTTGTCAATACATTTCAAACCATTTAAGTCTATATAATGAACATCACAGGTTTATAAACTTAGATAGCTTGCTGTTTAGCGATTTTACAAAAAGCAATGTAGTTCGAAACGTTCATTTAATCCTTTCGGCTGAAGTGTATTCAAGTGGGTAATCCAAAAGATTTCTCTTCTTAATAGATGTTGAGAATTGTCTCTTCCTGGTAAAATCGGTACTTGTTCCAATATACAAAAGCGTAATGGGCTGGGGTTATGGTGGTGATCGTTGAAATGTAAAGCGACCGTAGATTTAATATTCTTAAGTCTGATGTTACTTTTATGTTCGATGATTCGAGTTTTTAGTTTCCTCTGAGTTTTTCCCACATAGGGAAGACCACACGGGCATTTCAACATGTATACCACGTTACTGCTGTCGCATGTTCCTGATACTCGTAGTTTGATTCTCGTGCCTTTTGATGGATGCAATATTTCACTACCCTTAATTATGGCATTACAGTTGCTGCAGTTATGACAAGGTATAGTTCCTCTGTGCTTGACATTGGTGGCATCTTCTTTTGGTTTGAGCATTTCCTTTATGTTACGAGTACGTTTGTACGCAAATCTTGGGATGTTATGAAAAATTCCTTTGAACTCTTCTTCCTGCGCAAGTAGTGGCCAGTGTTTTAAAATGGTTCTCTTGATATTGAAACTTCTGGTAGAATATTTAGAAATAAATACTGGTCTTTGTGCATCATTTTTCTGTTGTACTGTCAGTAGCTGAGTTCTTTCGAATTTCCGGACTCTTTCCTGTGCTTCATTCAAGGTGGTTTCTGGATATCCTCTCTGTCTAAATTTTTGGATAGTGACAGTTTTAGATTGATTGTAATAGTCCGAGTTGGACGAGATTCTCTTTAAGCGCAATAGTTGTGAAAATGGTAAGTGATGTTTCAATGAAGGCTGATGAAAACTTGTAAAATGTAAAAAGTTGTTCTTGTCGGTTGGTTTGATAAACACTTTGGTATCAAGATTGCCTTCGTTGTTAATAACCAAAACATCTAAGAAAGGTATTTCTCTTTTGTTAATGTTGTACGTGAAACCAATTCTGTCATCTATTAGATTCAGTTCTTCGATGGCTGTTACCAATGCGATTTCTGTGCCATTCCATAGTAGAAAAATATCGTCAATGTATCTTCCATACATGATGATGTGACTGTTCCAGTTTGGGTTGCTCAAAATATAGTCTTCTTCGAATTTGTACATGAAGAGGTTGGCATATGCCGGTGCGGCACAATTTCCCATGGATGTTCCTGATGTTTGGATGAAATATTGATCTCCCCATTTGAAATAGCTGTGATATACGCAAGACGCAGACAACAAAGATCTAATACTGGAAGATCCTCGGAAGAAACTTCGTCCTCGGAAGATTCTCATCACAGAAAGCAGCCTCCACCTTCAAGTACTCAAAGATCTGATAGAACACCTGCTTCTGCACCTTGAGAACAGGACCTTCCAACAACTAGTGAAACTTCTTTTTTAGAAAGAGGAACCACCCAACAAGAAGAACCAGGAGGAGCAAGTCTAAAAAGAAAACTTATGACGGACACTATAGCCAAGAACACAAGAAGCCAGAAACCCTAGTTATGAACATATCCAACTAATCAATCTGGGATTTTCAATTACAAACACTCCAGAAGGGAACCTCATACGTCCCCACCTATCATTCAAATCTATTAGAGGCACAAGTTTGTATATACAAATTTCTACGTACACTGAGGTTAAGACATTTTTTCAACAACGTGTTAGAACCCACAACGGATCAACCCCAGAACAAACTATTGGGTCTAAGAAATCCTAGCAAATTCATTCCACCTACCAGTCACAAAGTACTTGACGTCTTCGAAAAAATCGTTTTAAAGGACGTTCAAAATATTTTCAAACAACCTCGATCAAAAAATTCTAACCTCAATCAAAAAGAAAGACAAGCCCTAGACCAATTGTCTAAAAATAAAGAAATAACCATCCGACAAGCTGATAAGGGAGGTGCTCTTGTCATCATGGATACAGATTTTTATAACATCAACGTCAACGAACATGTTAATGACACCAATATCTACACAAGACACGACAGGGATCCTACCAATGACTAAGATCATTCTGAATCAAATAATAGATACAGCCATTACCCAAGGAATTATTGGCACCAAAGAAAAAGAATATTTGATTAAAGTCAACCCTGCCATTCCTTACATTTACATGATTCCTAAAGTCAATAAAAATGCCAATTCACCACCGTTTCGTCCTATCGTTTCTACTATCAATTCCATCCATGGACCTGTTGGAAAGTTCCTAGACAAACATCTTCAACCATTTGTCCAAAATATGAGCACCTACATCTGAGATACTACCCATTTCCTTAACCTACTGGAATCCCACAGACAATCATTCACAGCAGACATGATACTATGTACTATTGACGTTAAATCCCTGTACACGTCTATACCCCACGACTTGGGTTTACAAGCAGTAGAACACTATTTAATCACAAGTGATCAAGAGGAAATGTTCAAAGTATTTCTAATGGAATTGTTACACTTTACGCTGTATCACAGCTATTTCAAATGGGGAGATCAATATTTCATCCAAACATCAGGAACATCCATGGGAAATTGTGCCGCACCGGCATATGCCAACCTCTTCATGTACAAATTCAAAGAAGACTATATTTTGAGCAACCCAAACTGGAACAGTCACATCATCATGTATGGAAGATACATTGACGATATTTTTCTACTATGGAATGGCACAGAAATCGCATTGGTAACAGCCATCGAAGAACTGAATCTAATAGATGACAGAATTGGTTTCACGTACAACATTAACAAAAGAGAAATACCTTTCTTAGATGTTTTGGTTATTAACAACGAAGGCAATCTTGATACCAAAGTGTTTATCAAACCAACCGACAGGAACAACTTTTTACATTTTACAAGTTTTCATCAGCCTTCATTGAAACATCACTTACCATTTTCACAACTATTGCGCTTAAAGAGAATCTCGTCCAACTCGGACTATTACAATCAATCTAAAACTGTCACTATCCAAAAATTTAGACAGAGAGGATATCCAGAAACCACCTTGAATGAAGCACAGGAAAGAGTCCGGAAATTCGAAAGAACTCAGCTACTGACAGTACAACAGAAAAATGATACACAAAGACCAGTATTTATTTCTAAATATTCTACCAGAAGTTTCAATATCAAGAGAACCATTTTAAAACACTGGCCACTACTTGCGCAGGAAGAAGAGTTCAAAGGAATTTTTCATAACATCCCAAGATTTGCGTACAAACGTACTCGTAACATAAAGGAAATGCTCAAACCAAAAGAAGATGCCACCAATGTCAAGCACAGAGGAACTATACCTTGTCATAACTGCAGCAACTGTAATGCCATAATTAAGGGTAGTGAAATATTGCATCCATCAAAAGGCACGAGAATCAAACTACGAGTATCAGGAACATGCGACAGCAGTAACGTGGTATACATGTTGAAATGCCCGTGTGGTCTTCCCTATGTGGGAAAAACTCAGAGGAAACTAAAAACTCGAATCATCGAACATAAAAGTAACATCAGACTTAAGAATATTAAATCTACGGTCGCTTTACATTTCAACGATCACCACCATAACCCCAGCCAATTATGCTTTTGTATATTGGAACAAGTACCGATTTTACCGGGAAGAGACAATTCTCAACATATATTAAGAAGAGAAATCTTTTGGATTACCCACTTGAATACACTTCAGCCGAAAGGATTAAATGAACGTTTCGAACTACATTGCTTTTTGTAAAATCGCTAAACAGCAAGCTATCTAAGTTTATAAACCTGTGATGTTCATTATATAGACTTAAATGGTTTGAAATGTATTGACAACTTTATTGTTACCGTCCTATTACTTTCATCTTACGTCATTTTCCTTTTCATGACACCTTTTTAAACACCACTGCACCGGTTTTCAGCCCACAATATCACACCGTCATATTATCTTACATCATCCTTTCAATTCACGTTTTCTATTGGGAAGTAATTTTTTCGCATGTTGCACTCGGATGGCACATTGATATACGGTCGATGATCCCCCTTGTTTACACCTTTTTATTCCTTTTTATATTTTTCCCTACGGATTCCGTGCGGCAGATGTACACTACATCTTCCAGCGCAAGAATTTTTTTGAATTTTACTCTCAAACTTTATTAAAATAAGTGTCACGACAACACTCCGCTGACATATGTGACCGTTGGTCTTTCAAATCATTGGTTTTACTTTTGTTCCATTTTCGATCCATTTTTGATCTGGTGAGCACTTTCATAGTCACAACGTACTTAGCACAGCCTCGACTTTATTTGTCATCAAACCCGTATTATTGTAATTACGAAATCGGAGTCTTTTTTCACTTCTCATCATCACGTGATGCATTTTTTATCATCACGTGATGCATGAGTCTTCTGATTCTTAACCAAAGGAAGCAACTTTCCCAAACACAAACGAACGGGTCGACACTGCAACTCATCTGAATTCACGACGCGGTAAGAGCGCATTCAGACTGCCGTCTTTTCACGGTAAACCTAGTATCTAGCATCCTATTTCGTAACCATTGTTTACTGAAAAGCACTCTGTACATTTCATTGCAGACAAACTTCGTGTACGAATTACCATGTCGTGGGTTTCCACGACTGTTTGTTAGAACTTTGACGCTCACATTTGAAAGGTTAGAAAAAATTAACCCCTTCCATGCTGCGCAGATTCCGCCGCTGTGCTGACGGAATCTTGCGCGGGCGTGGTCATGACGGAACGGTTCCGTCATGAGCACAGCTCAACCGTGGCTCATGACGGAACCGTTCCGTCATGAGCACCGAAGGGGTTAATTACAATTTGGTTTACATTTTATCACGGTCTTTTCTTCACGATTTTTTGCTTGTGCACATTTCGAACTATCGCTCTGAATCTTTCTGCCACGCCCTTGCCGTCAAACTTTTAGACACATTGTAACAGCCTTTTACACCAATTAAGTGTCTAACATCTATCCTTCCAGTGCATGAACCTGACACCCCGATAATCCGGCACTCTTCCGCTCACGGCCAACTCCGACTTTCACAAACTATCAATATGCTGACTGGAACGTAATTCTTTGAACAATGTATAATATTGGATGTTGTATCCTGTCAGTCGAACAAAATGTTTTCTGTTTTCAGAATGTAAGTCCCCTGAAGAAGGGTTCGCCCGAAATGCATAGGGCTGAAATATTGAAATTGTTGAGAAGAAACACGCAATACTATGTGAGAAATAGTATGAATTGGAAGTAAAATTACGAATTAAAGAAATTATTGTGAAATAATCTATCACCCCTTGGATCACCTTATTTGAATTTTGACAACACCGGAGTGCTGAGTAAAGGACGTTACTCCCACGGGAGATAACGCATTCACATTTGTCAATTTTACCTCCTGGCTCAGGAGGGTATTTACCAGGCACCCCAAATAAATGCAACATCATTCACACACGGCTGTGCGACGTTCCACTATCCAATTGGAGTTCCACCCTACACTACCCAAACACCACTGCACTACCCTAAACCCTAAATCTACCCCATCAAGACCCCCTACAATACCCAAATACCACTGCACTACCCTAAACCCTAAAACACTACCCCAGCACAATCCCCTACACTACCCAAACCCTGCTACACTACCCTAAATCCTAAAACACTCCCCCATGACTCCCTGCACTAGCCAAACACCACTGCACTACCCTATACCCTAAATCTACCCCCAGCACGACCCCCTACACTACAAACACCACTGCACTACCCTAAACCCTAAATTTACCCTCAGCATGACCCCCTGCACTACCCAAACACCACTGCACTACCCTAAACCCTAAAATACTACCCCCAGCATGACCCCCTACACTACCCAAACACAACTGCACTACCCTAAACCCTAAAACACTACCCCAAGCAGAACCCCCTACACTACCCAAACACCACCGCACTACCCTAATCCCTAAAACACTGCCCCCAGCAGTACCCCCTACACTACCCATACACCACTGCACTCCCCTGAATCCTAAACCACTACCCCAGCACGATCCTCTACATTACCCAAACTCTGCTGCACTACCCTATACCCTAAAACACTCCCCAGCATGACTCCCTATACTACCCAAACACCACTGCACTACCCTAAACCCTAAATCTACCCCCAGCATGACCTCCTACATTACCCAAACACCACTGCACTACCCTAAACCCTAAATCAACCCCATCACATCCCACTACACTACTCAAACACCACTGCACTACCCTAAACCCTAAATCTACCCCCAGCACGACCCCCTACACTATCCAAACACCACTGCACTACCCTAAACCCTAAATCTACCCCATCACGACCCACTACACTACCAAAACACCACTGCACTGCCCTAAACATTAAATCGATCCCAGCACGACCCCCTACACTACTCAAACACCACTGCACTACCCTAAACCCTAAATCTACCCCATCACGACCCCCTACACTACCCAAACAGCACTGCACTACCCTAAACCCTAAAACACTACCCCAGCACAATCCCCTACACTACCCAAACCCTGCTGCTCTACCCTAAACCCTAAAACACCCCCCCAGCACGACTCCCTACACTATCCAAACACCACTGCACTACCCTAAACCCTAAATCTACCCCATCACAAACCCCTACACTACCTAAACATCACTGCACTACCCTAAACCCTAAATCACTTCCCAGCACTATCCCCTACACTACCCAAACCCTGCTGCACTACCCTAAACCCTAAAAAACTCCCCCAGCACGACCCCCAACACTACCCAAACACCACTGCACAACCCTAAACCCTAAAATATAACCCCATCACGACCTGCTACACTACCCAAACACCAATGCACTACCCTAAACCGTAAAATACTACCCCCAGCACGACCCCCTACACTACACCAACACCACTGCACTACCCTAAACCCTAAAACACAACCCCCGCATTACCCCCTACAGTACCCAAACACCAGTGCACTACCCTAAACTCTAAAACACTACCCCCTACACTTCACAAACACTACTGCACTACCCTAAACCATAAAACACTACCCCAAGCAGTACCCCCTACACTACCCAAACACCACCGCACTACTCTAAACCCTAAAACACTGCCCCCAGCAGTACCCCGTATACTACCCAAACACCATTGCGCTACCCTAAACCCTAAAAGACTCCTCCCAGCAATACCCCCTACACTACCCATACACCACTGCACTCCCCTGAACCCTAAACCACTACCCCCAGCACGATCCCCTACACTACCCAAACCCTGCTGCACTACCCTAAACCCTAAAACACTCCCCAGCATGACTCCCTATACTACCCAAACACCACAGTACTACCCTAAATCCTAAATCTACCCCCAGCACTACCCCTACACTACCCAAACACCACTGCACTACCCTAAACCCTAAATCTATCCCATCATGACCCGCTACACTACCCAAACACCACTGCACTACCCTAAACCCTACATCTACCCCCAGCAAGACCCCATACACTACCCAAACACCACTGCACTACCCTAAATCCTAAATCTACCCCATCATGACCCGCTACACTACCCAAACACCACTGCACTACCCTAAACAATAAATCTACCCCCAGCACGACCCCCTACACTACCCAAACACCACTGCACTACCCTAAACCCTAAATCTACCCCATCACGACCCCCTACACTACCCAAACACCACTGCACTACCCTAAACCCTAAACCACTACCCCAGCACGATCCCATACACTACCCAAACCCTGCTGCACTATCCTATACCCTAAATCACTCCCCCAACATGACTCCCTACACTAGCCAAACACCACTGCACTACCCTAAACCTTAAATCTACCCCCAGAATGACCCCCTACACTACCCAAACATCTCTGCACTACCCTAAACCCTAAATCTACCCTCAGCACGACCCCCTGCACTACCCAAACACCACTGCACTACCCTAAACCCTAAAACACTACCCCCAGCACGACCCCCTACACTACACCAACACCACTGCACTACCCTAAACCCTAAAACACTACCCAAGTATGACTCCCTACAGTACCCAAACACCACAGCACTACCGTAAACCCTAAAACACTGCCACCAGCAGGACCTCCTAGACTTCCCAAACACCACTGCACTGCCCTAAACCCTAAAACACCACCCCCAGCACAACCCCCTACACTACACAAACACCACTGCAGTACCATAAACCCTAAATCTACCCTCAGCACGAACCCCTGCACTACCCAAACACCACTGCACTACCCTAAACCCTAAAACACTACCCCCAGCATGACCCCCTACACTACACCAACACCACTGCTCTGCTCTAAACCCTAAAACACTACCCCAGCATGACCCCTACACTGAATGAACACCACTGCACTGCCCTAAACCCTGAAACACTACCCCAGCAGGACCCCCTACACTGCACGAACACCACTCCACTGTCCTAAACCCTGAAACAATAACACCAGCACGACCCCCTACACTGCCCGAACACCACTGCACTGCCCTAAACCCTGAAACACTACCCCCAGCACGACCCCCTACACTGCCCGAACATGACTGCACTGCACTAAACCCTGAAACACCAACCCCAGCACGATCCCCTATACTGCCCGAACACCACTGCACTGCCCTATACCCTGAAACACCAGCCCCAGCACGACCCCCTAAACTGCCCGAACACCACTGCACTGCCCTAAATCCTGAAACACCAGCCCCAGCAAGACCCCCTTCTTTGCCCGAATACCACTGCACTGCCCTAAACCCTGAAATACCAGCCCCAGCAAGACCCACTTCTTTGCCCCAATACCACTGCACTGCCCTAAACCCTGTATCACCAGCCCCAGCACAACCTCCTACACTGCCCGAACACCACTGCACTGCCCTAAACCCTGAAACACAAGCCCCAGCATGACCCCTACACTGACCGAACACCACTATTCTGCACTAAACAATGAAAGACTACCCCCAGCATGTCCCCCTACACTGCCCAAACCCCACTGCACTGCCCTAAACCCTGAAACACCACCCCCAGCACGACCCCCTACACTGCCTGAACACCACTGCACTGCCCTAAACCCTGAAACACCAGCCCCAGCAAGACCCCCTATACTGCCCGAACACCACTGCCCTAAATCCTGAAACACCAGCCCCAGCAAGACGCCCTACACTCCCAAACACCACTGCACCGCCCTAAACACTGAAACACCAGCCCCAGCAAGACCCCCTACACTGCCCGAACACCACTGCACTGCCCTAAACCCTGAAACACCACCCCCTGCACGAACCCCTACACTGCCCGAACACCACTGCACTACCCTAAACCCTACAAAAACTACCCCAGCATGAACCCTACACTGCCCGAACTCCACTGTTCTGCCCTAAACCCTGAAAGACTACCCCTAGCATGTCCCCCTACACTGCCCATACCACACTGCATTGCCCTAAACCCTGAAACACTACCCCAGCATGACCCCCTACACTGCCCGAACACAACTGTACTGCCCTAAACCCTGAAACACTACACCCGCACGAACCCCTACACTACCCAAAGACCACTGCACTACCGTAAACCATAAAACACGACCCCTACACTACACAAACGCCGCTGCAGTACCCTAAACCCTAAAACTCTACCCCCAGCACGACCCCCTTCACTACACAAATACCACTGCACTTCCCTAAACCGTAAAACACTACCCCCTACACTTCAAAAACACCACTGCACTACCCTAAACCCTAAAACACTACCCCCAGCATGACCCCATACATTACCCAAACACCACTGCACTACCCTAAACCCTAACACACTACACCAAGCAGAACCCCCTACACTAACCAAACACCACCGCACTACCCTAAACCCTAAAACACTGCCCCCAGCAGTACTCCTATACTACCCAAACACCATTGCGCTACCCTAAACCCTAAAACACTACCCCCAGCAGTACCCCCTACACTACCCATACACCACTGCACTCCCCTGAACCATAAACCACTATCCCAGCACCATCCTCTACACAACCCAAACCCTGCTGCACTACCCTAAACCCTACAACACTCCCCAGCATGACTCCCTACACTACCCAAACACCACTGCACTCCCCTAAACCCTAAATCTACCCCCAGCACGACCCCCTACACTACCCAAACACCACTGCACTATCCTAAACCCTAAATCAACCCCATCACGATGCACTACACTACCCAAAGACCACTGCACTACCCTAAACCCTCAATCTACCCCCAGTACAACACCCTACACTACCCAAACATCACTGCACTACCCTAAACCGTAAATCTACCCCATCAGGACCCGCTACATTACCAAAACACCACTGCACTACCCTAAACAATAAATCCATCCCAGCACGACACCCTACACTACCCAAACACCACTGCACTACCCTAAACCCTAAAACACTACCCCAGCACAATCCCCTACACTACCCAAACCCTGCTACGCTACCCTAAATCCTAAAACACTCCCCCAGCATGACTCCCTGCACTAGCCAAACACCACTGCACTACCCTATACCCTAAATCTACCCCAGCACGACCCCCTACACTACAAACACCACTGCACTACCCTAAACCCTAAATTTACCCTCAGCATGACCCCCTGCACTACCCAAACACCACTGCACTACCCTAAACCCTAAAACACTACCCAAGCATGACTTCCTACAGTACCCAAACACCATTGCACTACCGTAAACCCTAAAACACTGCCCCCAGCAGGACCCCCTACACTACACAAATACCACCGCACTAACTTAAACCGTAAAACACTACCCCCTACACTTCAAAAACACCACTGCACTACCATAAACCCTAAAACACTACCCCCAGCATGACCCCCTACTCTACCCAAACACAACTGCACTACCCTAAACCCTAAAACACTACCCCAAGCAGAACCCCCTACACTACCCAAACACCACCGCACTACCCTAATCCCTAAAACACTGCCCCCAGCAGTACCCCGTACACTACCCATACACCACTGCACTCCCCTGAACCCTAAACCACTACCCCCAACACGATCCTCTACATTACCCAAACTCTGCTGCACTACCCTATACCCTAAAACACTCCCCAGCATGACTCCCTATACTACCCACACACCACTGCACTACCCTAAACCCTAAATCTACCCCCAGCTCCACCCCCTACATTACCCAAACACCACTGCACTACCCTAAACCCTAAATCACCCCATCACGTCCCACTACACTACTCAAACACCACTGCACTACCCTAAACCCTAAATCTACCCCCAGCACGACCCCCTACACTATCCAAACACCACTGCACTACATTAAACCCTAAATCTACCCCATCACGACCCACTACACTACCAAAACACCACTGCACTACCCTAAACCCTAAATCTACCCCATCACAACCGCCTACACTACCCAAACAGCACTGCACTACCCTAAACCCTAAAACACTACCCCAGCACAATCCCCTACACTACCCAAACCCTGCTGCTCTACCCTAAACCCTAAAAAACTCCCCCAGCACGACCCCCAACACTACCCAAACACCACTGCACAACCCTAAACCCTAAAATATAACCCCATCACGACCTGCTACACTACCCAAACACCGATGCACTACCCTAAACCGTAAAATACTACCCCCAGCATGACCCTTTACACTACACCAACACCACTGCACTACCCTAAACCCTAAAACACAACCCCCGCATGACCCCCTACAGTACCCAAACACCAGTGCACTACCCTAAACCCTAAAACACTACCCCCTACACTTCACAAACACTACTGCACTACCCTAAACCATAAAACACTACCCAAGCAGTACCCCCTACACTACCCAAACACCACCGCACTACTCTAAACCCTAAAACACTGCCCCCAGCAGTACCCCCTATACTACCCAAACACCATTGCGCTACCCTAAACCCTAAAAGACTCCTCCCAGCAGTACCCCCTACACTACCCATACACCACTGCACTCCCCTGAACCCTAAACCACTACCCCCAGCACGATCCCCTACACTACCCAAACCCTGCTGCACTACCCTAAACCCTAAAACACTCCCCAGCATGACTCCCTATACTACCCAAACACCACGGTACTACCCTAAATCCTAAATCTACCCCCAGCACTACCCCCTACACTACCCAAACACCACTGCACTACCCTAAACCCTAAATCTACCCCATCATGACCCGCTACACTACCCAAACACCACTGCACTACCCTAAACCCTACATCTACCCCCAGCAAGACCCCCTACACTACCCAAACACCACTGCACTACCCTAAACCCTAAATCTACCCCATCATGACCCGCTACACTACCCAAACACCACTGCACTACCCTAAACAATAAATCTACCCCCAGCACGACCCCCTACACTACCCAAACACCACTGCACTACCCTAAACCCTAAATCTACCCCATCACGACCCCCTACACTACCCAAACACCACTGCACTACCCTAAACCCTCAATCTACCCCCAGTACAACACCCTACACTACCCAAACATCACTGCACTACCCTAAACCGTAAATCTACCCCATCACGACCCGCTACATTACCAAAACACCACTGCACTACCCTAAACAATAAATCCATCCCAGCACGACACCCTACACTACCCAAACACCACTGCACTACCCTAAACCCTAAATCTACCCCATCAAGACCCCCTACAATACCCAAACACCACTGCACTACCCTAAACCCTAAAACACTACCCCAGCACAATCCCCTACACTACCCAAACCCTGCTACACTACCCTAAATCCTAAAACACTCCCCCAGCATGACTCCCTGCACTAGCCAAACACCACTGCACTACCCTATACCCTAAATCTACCCCCAGCACGACCCCCTACACTACAAACACCACTGCACTACCCTAAACCCTAAATTTACCCTCAGCATGACCCCCTGCACTACCCAAACACCACTGCACTACCCTAAACCCTAAAATACTACCCCCAGCATGACCCCCTACACTACACAAACACCACTGCACTACCCTAAACCCTAAAACACTACCCAAGCATGACTCCCTACAGTACCCAAACACCATTGCACTACCGTAAACCCTAAAACACTGCCCCCAGCAGGACCCCCTACACTACACAAATACCACCGCACTAACTTAAACCGTAAAACACTACCCCCTACACTTCAAAAACACCACTGCACTACCATAAACCCTAAAACACTACCCCCAGCATGACCCCCTACTCTACCCAAACACAACTGCACTACCCTAAACCCTAAAACACTACCCCAAGCAGAACCCCCTACACTACCCAAACACCACCGCACTACCCTAATCCCTAAAACACTGCCCCCAGCAGTACCCCGTACACTACCCATACACCACTGCACTCCCCTGAACCCTAAACCACTACCCCCAACACGATCCTCTACATTACCCAAACTCTGCTGCACTACCCTATACCCTAAAACACTCCCCAGCATGACTCCCTATACTACCCACACACCACTGCACTACCCTAAACCCTAAATCTACCCCCAGCACCACCCCCTACATTACCCAAACACCACTGCACTACCCTAAACCCTAAATCAACCCCATCACGTCCCACTACACTACTCAAACACCACTGCACTACCCTAAACCCTAAATCTACCCCCAGCACGACCCCCTACACTATCCAAACACCACTTGTAGGAAGGTGGATATCTGACTATGGTTACCCCCAAATTTTTTGCCTAGTGTCTAACTGGTTTTTGACATATTGAGGCTGTGGGCCTGCCAATCAGACCCCCAGCCTGCTGTTCTCTCTACTAAAAAAAAAACTATGCACCCTAGGTGCATAACCAATTGGAAGTGGATCTCCCTGTCAGCCCCTGTACCAGTGTACACTAGGTACCCAGGGCATTGGTGTACCCAAGGCCTGCCAAGGGCTGCAGCATGTATTATGCCACCCCAGGCTTGGCCTAACAATCTGACACAACTGGCTGATCACTCAGCTGGGGTAAGTTGGTGTAATCACCTCTTACTTAGGTGTAGTATACCTATACCTAACCTTAAATGGGACACCTGGTAACCTATAAGTCACTCCTATGGCAGGCCTTAACAATCCTGAAGGCAGAGTGCTTGGTTCCATGTGAGATGGTGCTCTGGCATGAGCTGAGCCTGTCTGCAGTGGTCGGAACAACTTCCTTCTACTGTTTCCAGATATCGTCATACCATATACTCTTAAGTGCATTATGAACCTCGCGGTTAAATGCTATCTTTGGTTTGGCTTTATCAAAACATGTCGAGTAAGGTGTCATACGAATTGGAATACTAACCCCTCGCCAATTCTGGCGACGGGGTTAGCATTCCACCCTTCTAGAGGGACACGACATGTACAGTGCCTGAAACCCGGGTAAAATCAGACATAGCCTCAGCTCCACAAAATGGATGCTGCCACCACAGACACAAGTCTGCCCTCCTGCTGCTGGGAGTCCTTCCAGCTTGGGAGGTGTGGACAAAGGGTTTCCTGCCAGGGGAGGTGCGTGCACCACCCCAGACAGGATTTTGTGTATTGGTCAGGTAGGGCTTGAAAGAAACCAGACATCCTGGAATCAACTTGAAACTAAGAAGAAGACGGGAACTTCGACATTCTGCTGCACAGAAGACTGAAGAAAATCTCCCCTGTGGTCAGGGAGTGACCACCTTGCTAACGCAAGCACCATCCAGCGCATCAACATCTGCTTTGCCGCCGCCTCCCGCCGGAGCCCGAGCCCAGAGACTGACAAGACCTGGACCTCCAGACCTCTCACCGCCCGATCCACAGTCCCTGAGAAGAAGAGACCCGTGGAGGCACCGAGACACGTGGAGCCAGCCATCTTGGAACGACTACGACAAGCTGACAAGTGCACCAACCGAGGCTCCCTCCAAGTTGTGCTTTGGGATCTGAGAAGCCCAACCCCCGAGCAGCATCTGCACCAAAGGTGAGCCCTCCAGCATCTCCACGATCTGCGTGGGGCCCTTCTGCATTTTGCCACTCGACGCGCCTAACCGGTTGCTGGCCCGCTGGCCAGTGGCCATCTTGGCGACGAACTCTACAAAATACACTGCTGGTCTGGTTGCTCCAGACTGGCCCTTGCTCCCCTCCAAAGGAGCAATCCCTCTGACCTTGCTGGTCAGAACCAACAGCTGATTTCCGAATCCTCCTACAATTGCTTTTGCCAAGGCTTGTTTGCTTCGATCAAGTCGCCGACACCGCCGACAGCGAGAGCCTGCGTGGGACAGCTCGTGAGCCGACTCCTGGACGTCGTCGACCTTCAGGGACCACGTGGCTGCGGAGACAAGCAACCCCTCATCACCTGTTTGCACCCGACATCGCCTGGTACCCACCTGGTGCCACGCTGGTCACTGGCTAGTGACTGTGAACACTGTCCCCTCTGCTTACAGGTCTTCAACATCTCCGATCCACTCTTGGATCCACTGCATCTCTCCCGGACCGACCGCCTGCAGCATCTTTGTCTTCAAGCTCCACGGAACAGATAGAAGAAACCCGACGCACTTCGAGGCCTATGCACCCGCTTCCTGTGGGTGAGGTAAAGCTGGCACACCTGTGCCCAAGTGTAGTATTACATCTCTAGTGCCTGTGTTCCAAATCTTGAGTTCCTAGTCCATCCGGAAGATCCTCTTTGCAGTAACTTTGTACTTTTTACGCACCCATTGAAACCTATGGGAGCACGCGTGTGACTATTTGCTCTGCACACGCCACCCGTGGACCTCCTGGTCACTAACTGACGTTAGCTCCTTGTAGGCCCAGCGATTCTAGAGGCCCTAGGCCTTTTCCCTTTTCTGTTCGTGGTACTTATACCACTATTTTAGTATATGGTTTGAGTGGCCACCAGGGCCTATCCATATAACGTGCAACTTCTGTGTATTCTGTGATAATCTTGTTTGACGATTTGTGCTCCTGTGCTCATAAAGAGACTAGGGGTTACTTTGAGAAATAAATACATATATATTTTGAATATATATCTGTGTGGTGTCCTTTCATTGGTATAAAAGGGGGTTACATTTGGTAAAACAGCTGGCTTAACACGCTTCACGAGTTTAGCCTCAAAGACTGCTTAGCCTACGCTACCACTAGGGCAGCTAGTCCGAAAAGGTTGACTTACAACCACACCATAAGGGTTGCTTGGCATGGTACAAGGTGATCACTTTAACTAGTGAGCATCATATACCAGGCCAACTTCTCACACCACTGCACTACATTAAACCCTAAATCTACCCCATCACGACCCACTACACTACCAAAACACCACTGCACTACCCTAAACCCTAAATCTACCCCATCACGACCCCCTACACTACCCAAACAGCACTGCACTACCCTAAACCCTAAAACACTACCCCAGCACAATCCCCTACACTACCCAAACCCTGCTGCTCTACCCTAAACCCTAAAACACTCCCCCAGCACGACTCCCTACACTATCCAAACACCACTGCACTACCCTAAACCCTAAACATACCCATCACAAACCCCTACACTACTCAAACATCACTGCACTACCCTAAACCCTAAACCACTTCCCAGCACTATCCCCTACACTACCCAAACCCTGCTGCACTACCCTAAACCCTAAAAAACTCCCCCAGCACGACCCCCAACACTACCCAAACACCACTGCACAACCCTAAACCCTAAAATATAACCCCATCACGACCTGCTACACTACCCAAACACCGATGCACTACCCTAAACCGTAAAATACTACCCCCAGCATGACCCTTTACACTACACCAACACCACTGCACTACCCTAAACCCTAAAACACAACCCCCGCATGACCCCCTACAGTACCCAAACACCAGTGCACTACCCTAAACCCTAAAACACTACCCCCTACACTTCACAAACACTACTGCACTACCCTAAACCATAAAACACTACCCAAGCAGTACCCCCTACACTACCCAAACACCACCGCACTACTCTAAACCCTAAAACACTGCCCCCAGCAGTACCCCCTATACTACCCAAACACCATTGCGCTACCCTAAACCCTAAAAGACTCCTCCCAGCAGTACCCCCTACACTACCCATACACCACTGCACTCCCCTGAACCCTAAACCACTACCCCTAGCACGATCCCCTACACTACCCAAACCTTGCTGCACTACCCTAAACCCTAAAACACTCCCCAGCATGACTCCCTATACTACCCAAACACCACGGTACTACCCTAAATCCTAAATCTACCCCCAGCACTACCCCCTACACTACCCAAACACCACTGCACTACCCTAAACCCTAAATCTACCCCATCATGACCCGCTACACTACCCAAACACCACTGCACTACCCTAAACCCTACATCTACCCCCAGCAAGACCCCCTACACTACCCAAACACCACTGCACTACCCTAAACCCTAAATCTACCCCATCATGACCCGCTACACTACCCAAACACCACTGCACTACCCTAAACAATAAATCTACCCCCAGCACGACCCCCTACACTACCCAAACACCACTGCACTACCCTAAACCCTAAAATACTACCCCAGCACGATCCCATACACTACCCAAACCCTGCTGCACTATCCTATACCCTAAAACACTCCCCCAGCATGACTCTCTACACTAGCCAAACACCACTGCACTAACCCTAAACCCTAAATCTACCCCCAGAACGACCCCCTACACTACCCAAACATCTCTGTACTACCCTAAACCTTAAATCTACCCTCAGCACGACCCCCTGCACTACCCAACCCCCACTGCACTACCCTAAACCCTAAAACACTACCCCCAGCACGACCCCCTACACTACACCAACACCACTGCACTACCCTAAACCCTAAAACACTACCCAAGTATGACTCCCTACAGTACCCAAACACCACAGCACTACCGTAAACCCTAAAACACTGCCCCCAGCAGGACCCCCTACACTTCCCAAACACCACTGCACTGCCCTAAACCCTAAAACACCACCCCCAGCACGACCCCCTACACTGCCCGAACATGACTGCACTGCACTAAACCCTGAAACACCAACCCCAGCACGATCCCCTATACTGCCCGAACACCACTGCACTGCCCTAAACCCTGAAACACCACCCCCAGCATGACCCCCTACACTGCCAGAACACCACTGCACTGCCCTAAACCCTGAAACACCAGCCCCACCACGACTCCGTACTCTGCCCGAACGCCACTGCACTGCCCTACATCCTGAACCACCAGCCCCACCACGACTCCCTACGCTGCCCGAACGCCACTGCCCTAAATCCTGAAAGACGACCCCCAGCAAGACCCCCTACACTGCCAGAGCAACAATGCACTGCCCTAAACCCTGAAACACCAGCCCCAGCTCGAACCCCTACGCTGCCCGAACACCACTGCTCTGCCCAAAACCCTGAAACACCAGCCCCAGCACGACTCCGTACGCTTCCCGAACACCACTGCACTGCCCTACATACTGAAACACCAGCCCCACCACGACTCCCTACGCTGCCCGAACGCCACTGCACTGCCCTAAACCCTGAAACACCAGCCCACCACGACCCCCTACACTGCCCGAACACCCCTGCACTGCCCTAATCCCTGAAATACCAGCCCCAGCATGACCCCCTACACTGCCCGAACACCACTGCACTGCCCTGAACCCTGAAACACCAGACCGACCCCCTACACTGCCCAAACACCACTGCACTGCCCTAAACCCTGAAACACCAGCCCCAGCATGACCCCTACACTGCCTGAACACCACAGCACTGCCCTATACCCTGAAACACCAGCCTCAGCACGACCCCCTACATAGACCGAACACCACTGCACTGCGCTAAACCCTGAAACACCACCCACAGCAAGACCCCCTACACTGCCCGAACACCACTGCACTGCCCTAAACCCTGATACACCACCCCCTGCACGAACCCCTACACTGCCTAAACACCATTGCACTACCCTAAACCCTAAAAAAAACTACCCCCGCATGACCCTTACACTGCCCGAACACCACTGCACTGCCCTACACCCTGAAACACCAACACGACTCCCTACGCTGCCCGAACGCCACAGCACTGCCCTAAACCCTGAAACACCAGCCCCACCCCGACCCCCTGCGCTGCCCGAACGCCACTGCACTGCCCTAAAACCTGAAACACCACCCCCAGCAAGACCCCCTACACTGCCCGAACACCACTGCCCTAAACCCTGAAACACCAGCCCCAGCACGAACATGTAAGCTGCCTGAACACGACTGGACTGCCCTAAACCCTGAAACACCGGCCCCAGCATGAACCCCTACACTGCCCGAACACCACTGCATTGCCCTAAACCCTGGAACACCAGCCCCAGCATGACCCCCTACACTGCCCGAACACCACTGCACTGCCCTATACCCTGAAACACCAGCCCCAGTACGACCCCCTACAAAGCCCGAACACCACTGCTCGCCCTAAACCCTGAAACTCCAGCCCCACAACGACCCCCTATACTGCCCAAACACCACTGCACTGCCCTAAACCCTGAAACACCAGCCCCACAATGACCCCCTACCTGCCCGAACACCCCTGAACTGCCCTAAACTCTGAAACACCAGCCCCAGCACGAACCCCTACACTGCCCGAACACAACTGCACTTTCCTAAACCCTGAAACACCAGCCCCAGCACGACTCCGTACGCTGCCCGAACGCCACTGCACTGCCCTACATCCTGAACCACCAGCCCCACCACAACTCCCTACGCTGCCCGAACGCCACTGCCCTAAACCCTGAAAGACCACCCCCAGCAAGACCCCCTACACTGCCAGAGCAACGTTGCACTGCCCTAAACCCTGAAACACCAGCCCCAGCTCGAACCCCTACGCTGCCCGAACACCACTGCTCTGCCCAAAACCCTGAAACACCAGCCCCAGCACGACTCCGTACGCTGCCCGAATGCCACTGCACTGCCCTACATACTGAAACACCAGCCCCACCACGACTCCCTACGTTGCCCGAACGATACTGCACTGCCCTAAACCCTGAAACACCAGCCCACCACGACCCCCTACCTGCCCGAACACCACTGGACTGCTCTAAACCCTAAAACACCAGCCCCAGCACGAACCCCTACACTGCCTGAACACCACTGCACTGCCCTAAACCCTGAAACACCAGCCCCAGCACGACCCCCTACACTGCCTGAACACCACTGCACTGTCCTAAACCCTGAAACACCAGCCCCAGCAAGACCCCCTTCACTGCCCGAACACCACTGCACTGCCATAAACCCTGAAACACTAGCCCCAGCACGACTCCCTACACTGCCCGAACACCACTGCACTGCCCTATAACCTGAAACACCAGCCCCAGCACGACCCCCTACATAGTCCGAACACCACTGCTTTTCCCTAAACCCTAAATCTATCGCATCACGACCCCCTACACTACCCAAACACCACTGCACTACCCTAAACCCTAAAACACTACCCCTGCACAATCCCCTACCCTACCCAAACCCTGCTGCACTACCCTAAATCCTAAAACACTCCCCCAGCATGAATCCCTACACTAGCCAAACACCACTGCACTAACCCTAAACCCTAAATCTACCCCTAGAACGACCCCCTACACTACCCAAACATCTCTGTACTACCCTAAACCTTAAATCTACCCTCAGCACGACCCCCTGCACTACCCAACCCCCACTGCACTACCCTAAACCCTAAAACACTACCCCCAGCACGACCCCCTACACTACACCAACACCACTGCACTACCCTAAACCCTAAAACACTACCCAAGTATGACTCCCTACAGTACCCAAACACCACAGCACTACCGTAAACCCTAAAACACTGCCCCCAGCAGGACCCCCTACACTTCCCAAACACCACTGCACTGCCCTAAACCCTAAAACACCACCCCCAGCACGACCCCCTACACTGCCCGAACATGACTGCACTGCACTAAACCCTGAAACACCAACCCCAGCACGATCCCCTATACTGCCCGAACACCACTGCACTGACCTAAACCCTGAAACACCACCCCCAGCATGACCCCCTACACTGCCAGAACACCACTGCACTGCCCTAAACCCTGAAACACCAGCCCCAGCTCGAACCCCTACGCTGCCCGAACACCACTGCTCTGCCCAAAACCCTGAAACACCAGCCCCAGCACGACTCCGTACGCTGCCCGAACGCCACTGCACTGCCCTACATACTGAAACACCAGCCCCACCACGACTCCCTACGCTGCCCGAACGCCACTGCACTGCCCTAAACCCTGAAACACCAGCCCACCACGACCCCCTACCTGCCCGAACACCACTGGACTGCCCTAAACCCTGAAACACCAGCCCCAGCACGAACCTCTAAACTGCCCGAACACCACTGGACTGCCCTAAACCCTGAAACACCAGCCCCAGCACGAACCCCTACACTGCCCGAACACCCCTGCACTGCCCTAATCCCTGAAATACCAGCCCCAGCATGACCCCCTACACTGCCCGAACACCACAGCACTGCCCTATACCCTGAAACACCAGCCTCAGCACGACCCCCTACATAGACCGAACACCACTGCACTGCGCTAAACCCTGAAACACCACCCACAGCAAGACCCCCTACACTGCCCGAACACCACTGCACTGCCCTAAACCCTGATACACCACCCCCTGCACGAAACCCTACACTGCCTAAACACCATTGCACTGCCCTAAACCCTAAAAAAACTACCCCCGCATGACCCTTACACTGCCCGAACGCCACTGCACTGCCCTACACCCTGAAACACCAACACGACTCCCTACGCTGCCCGAACGCCACTGCACTGCCCTAAACCCTGAAACACCAGCCCCACCCCGACCCCCTGCGCTGCCCGAACGCCACTGCACTGCCCTAAAACCTGAAACACCACCCCCAGCAAGACCCCCTACACTGCCCGAACACCACTGCCGTAAACCCTGAAACACCAGCCCCAGCACGAACATGTAAGCTGCCTGAACACGACTGGACTGCCCTAAACCCTGAAACACCGGCCCCAGCATGAACCCCTACACTGCCCGAACACCACTGCATTGCCCTAAACCCTGGAACACCAGCCCCAGCATGACCCCCTACACTGCCCGAACACCACTGCACTGCCCTATACCCTGAAACACCAGCCCCAGTACGACCCCCTACAAAGCCCGAACACCACTGCTCGCCCTAAACCCTGAAACTCCAGCCCCACAACGACCCCCTATACTGCCCGAACACCACTGCACTGCCCTAAACCCTGAAACACCAGCCCCACAATGACCCCCTACCTGCCCGAACACCCCTGAACTGCCCTAAACTCTGAAACACCAGCCCCAGCACGAACCCCTACACTGCCCGAACGCCACTGCACTGCCCTACATCCTGAACCACCAGCCCCACCACAACTCCCTACGCTGCCCGAACGCCACTGCCCTAAACCCTGAAAGACCACCCCCAGCAAGACCCCCTACACTGCCAGAGCAACATTGCACTGCCCTAAACCCTGAAACACCAGCCCCAGCTCGAACCCCTACGCTGCCCGAACACCACTGCTCTGCCCAAAACCCTGAAACACCAGCCCCAGCACGACTCCGTACGCTGCCCGAATGCCACTGCACTGCCCTACGTACTGAAACACCAGCCCACCACGACCCCCTACCTGCCCGAACACCACTGGACTGCTCTAAACCCTGAAACACCAACCCCAGCACGAACCCCTACACTGCCTGAACACCACTGCACTGCCCTAAACCCTGAAACACCAGCCCCAGCACGACCCCCTGCACTGCCTGAACACCACTGCACTGTCCTAAACCCTGAAACACCAGCCCCAGCAAGACCCCCTTCACTGCCCGAACACCACTGCACTGCCATAAACCCTGAAACACTAGCCCCAGCACGACTCCCTACACTGCCCGAACACCACTGCACTGCCCTATAACCTGAAACACCAGCCCCAGCACGACCCCCTACATAGTCCGAACACCACTGCACTTCCCTAAACCCTAAATCTATTGCATCACGACCCCCTACACTACCCAAACACCACTGCACTACCCTAAACCCTAAAACACTACCCCTGCACAATCCCCTACACTACCCAAACCCTGCTGCACTACCCTAAATCCTAAAACACTCCCCCAGCATGAATCCCTACACTAGCCAAACACCACTGCACTACCCTAAATCCTAAATCTACCCCCAGCATGACCCCCTACACTACCCAAACACCACTGCACTACCCTAAACCCTAAATCTGCCCCGAGCATGACCCCCTGCACTACCCAAACACCACTGCACTGCCCTAAACCCTAAAACACCACCCCCAGCACGACCCCCTACACTACACAAACACCACTGCAGTACCATAAACCCTAAATCTAACCTCAGCACGACCCCCTACACTACACAAACATCACTGCTCTGCTCTAAACCCTAAAACACTACCCCAGCATGACCCCTTACACTGCACAAACAAAACTGCACTGCCCTAAACCCTGAAACACTACACCAGCATGACCCCCTACACTGCATGAACACCACTGCACTGTCCTAAACCCTGAAACAATAACACCAGCACGAACCCCTACACTGCCCGAACACCACTGCACTGCCCTAAACCCTGAAGCACCACCCCCAGCGTGACCCCCTACACTGCCCGAACACCACTGTACTGCCCTAAACCCTTAAACACCAGCCCCACCACGACCCCCTACCTGCCCGAACACCACTGAACTGCCCTAAACCCTGAAACACCAGCCCCAGCACGAACCTCTAAGCTGCCCAAACACCACTGGACTGCCCTAAATCATGAAATACCAGCCCCAGCACGAACCCCTACACTGCCCGAACACCACTGCACTGCCCTAAACCCTGAAACACCAGCCCCAGCACGACCCCCTACACTGCCCGAACACCACTGCACTGCCCTAATCCCTGAAACACCAGCCCCAGCACGACTCCCTATACTGCCCGAACACCACTGCACTGCCCTATACCCTGAAACACCAGCCCCAGCATGACCCCCTACATAGTCCGAACACGACTGCACTGCCCTAAACCCTGAAACACCACCCACAGCAGGACCCCCTACACTGCCCGAACAGCACTGCACTGCCCTAAATCCTGATACAACACCCCCTGCACGAACCCCTACACTGCCTGAACACCACTGCACTGCCCTAAAGCCTAAAAAAACGACCCCCAGCATGACCCCTACACTGCCCGAACACCACTGCGCTGCCCTACACCCTGAAACACCAGCCCCACCACGACTCCCTACGCTGCACGAACACCACTCCACTGTCCTAAACCCTGAAACAATAACACCAGCACGACCCCCTACACTGCCCGAACACCACTGCACTGCCCTAAACCCTGAAACACTAGCCCCAGCTCGAACCCCTACGCTGCCCGAACACCACTGCTCTGCCCAAAACCCTGAAACACCAGCCCCAGCACGACTCCGTACGCTGCCCGAATGCCACTGCACTGCCCTACATACTGAAACACCAGCCCCACCACGACTCCCTACGCTGCCCGAACGATACTGCACTGCCCTAAACCCTGAAACACCAGCCCACCACGACCCCCTACCTGCCCGAACACCACTGGACTGCTCTAAACCCTGAAACACCAGCCCCAGCATGAACCCCTACACTGCCTGAACACCACTGCACTGCCCTAAACCCTGAAACACCAGCCCCAGCACGACCCCCTACACTGCCTGAACACCACTGCACTGTCCTAAACCCGGAAACACCAGCCCCAGCAAGACCCCCTTCACTGCCCGAACACCACTGCACTGCCATAAACCCTGAAACACTAGCCCCAGCACGACTCCCTACACTGCCCGAACACCACTGCAGTTCCCTAAACCCTAAATCTATCGCATCACGACCCCCTACACTACCCAAACACCACTGCACTACCCTAAACCCTAAAACACTACCCCTGCACAATCCCCTACACTACCCAAACCCTGCTGCACTACGCTAAATCCTAAAACACTCCCCCAGCATGAATCCCTACACTAGCCAAACACCACTGCACTACCCTAAATCCTAAATCTACCCCCAGCATGACCCCCTACACTACCCAAACACCACTGCACTACCCTAAACCCTAAATCTGCCCCCAGCTTGACCCCCTGCACTGACCAAACACCACTGCACTGCCCTAAACCCTAAAACACCACCCCCAGCACGACCCCCTACACTACACAAACACCACTGCAGTACCATAAACCCTAAATCTAACCTCAGCACGACCCCTACACTACACAAACATCACTGCTCTACTCTAAACCCTAAAACACTACCCCAGCATGACCCCTTACACTGCGCAAACAAAACTGCACTGCCCTAAACCCTGAAACACTACACCAGCATGACCCCCTACACTGCATGAACACCACTGCACTGTCCTAAACCCTGAAACAATAACACCAGCACGAACCCCTACACTGCCCGAACACCACTGCACTGCCCTAAACCCTGAAGCACCAACCCCAGCGTGACCCCCTACACTGCCCGAACACCACTGTACTGCCCTAAACCCTTAAACACCAGCCCCACCACGACCCCCTACCTGCCCGAACACCACTGAACTGCCCTAAACCCTGAAACACCAGCCCCAGCACGAACCTCTAAGCTGCCCAAACACCACTGGACTGCCCTAAATCATGAAATACCAGCCCCAGCACGAACCCCTACACTGCCCGAACACCACTGCACTGCCCTAAACCCTGAAACACCAGCCCCAGCACGACCCCCTACACTGCCCGAACACCACTGCACTGCCCTAATCCCTGAAACACCAGCCCCAGCACGACTCCCTATACTGCCCGAACACCACTGCACTGCCCTATACCCTGAAACACCAGCCCCAGCATGACCCCCTACATAGTCCGAACACGACTGCACTGCCCTAAACCCTGAAACACCACCCACAGCCAGACCCCCTACACTGCCCGAACAGCACTGCACTGCCCTAAATCCTGAAACACCACCCCCTGCACAAACCCCTACACTGCCCGAACACCACTGCACTACCCTAAACCCTACAAAAACGACCCCCAGCATGACCCCTACACTGCCCGAACACCACTGCGCTGCCCTACACCCTGAAACACCAGCCCCACCACGACTCCCTACGCTGCCCGAACGCCACTGCACTGTCCTAAACCCTGAAACACCAGCCCCACCACAACCCCCTAGGCAGCCCGAACACCACTGCACTGCCCTAAACCCTGAAACATACACCCCAGCACGAACCTTTAAGCTGCCCGAATACCACTGGACTGCCCTAAACCCTGAAACACCAGCCCAAGCACGAACCCCTACACTGCCCGAACACCACTGCATTGCTCTAAACCCTGAAACACCAGCCCAGCAAGACCCCCTACACTGCCCGAACACCACTGCACTGCCCTAAATCCTGAAACACCAGCCCCAGCACGACCCCCTACCCTGCCCGAACACCACTGCACTGCCCTATACCCTGAAACACCAGCCCCAGCACGACCCCCTAAACTGCCCGAACACCACTGCACTGCCCTAAATCCTGAAACAAGAGCCCCAGCAAGACCCCCTTCTTTGCCCGAATACCACTGCACTGCCCTAAACCCTGAAATACCAGACCCAGCAAGACCCACTTCTTTGCCCCAATACCATTGCACTGCCCTAAACCCTGTATCACCAGCCCCAGCACAACCTCCTACACTGCCCGAACACCACTGCACTGCCCTAAACCCTGAAACACCAGCCCCAGCATGACCCCTACACTAACCGAACACCACTATTCTGCACTAAACAATGAAAGACTACCCCCAGCATGTCCCCCTACACTGCCCAAACCCCACTGCACTGCCCTAAACCCGGAAACACCACCCCCAGCACGACCCCCTATACTGCCCGAACACCACTGCCCTAAATCCTGAAACACCAGCCACAGCAAGACGCCATACACTCCCAAACACCACTGCACCGCCCTAAACACTGAAACACCAGCCCCAGCAAGACCCCCTACACTGCCCGAACACCACTGCACTGCCCTAAACCCTGAAACACCACCCCCTGCACAAACCCCTACACTGCCCGAACACCACTGCACTACCCTAAACCCTACAAAAACTACCCCCAGCATGAACCCTACACTTCCCGAACTCCACTGTTCTGCCCTAAACCCTGAAAGACTACCCCTAGCATGTCCCCCTACACTGCCCATACCCCACTGCATTGCCCTAAACCCTGAAACACTACCCCAGCATGACCCCCTACACTGCCCGAACACAACTGTACTGCCCTAAACCCTGAAACACTACACCCGCACGAACCCCTACACTACCCAAAGACCACTGCACTACCGTAAACCCTAAAACACGACCCCTACACTACACAAACGCCGCTGCAGTACCCTAAAACCTAAAACACTACCCCCAGCACGACCCCCTTCACTACACAAATACCACTGCACTTCCCTAAACCGTAAAACACTACCCCCTACACTTCAAAAACACCACTGCACTACCCTAAACCCTAAAACACTACCCCCAGCATGACCCCATACATTACCCAAACACCACTGCACTACCCTAAACCACTACACCAAGCAGAACCCCTACACTAACCAAACACCACCGCACTACCCTAAACCCTAAAACACTGCCCCCAGCAGTACTCCTATACTACCCAAACACCATTGCGCTACCCTAAACCCTTAAACACTACCCCCAGCAGTACCCCCTACACTACCCATACACCACTGCACTCCCCTGAACCATAAACCACTATCCCAGCACCATCCTCTACACAACCCAAACCCTGCTGCACTACCCTAAACCCTACAACACTCCCCAGCATGACTCCCTACACTACCCAAACACCACTGCACTCCCCTAAACCCTACGTCTACCCCCAGCACGACCCCCTACACTACCCAAACACCACTGCAATATCCTTAACCCTAAATCAACCCCATCACGATGCACTACACTACCCAAAGACCACTGCACTACCCTAAACCCTCAATCTACCCCCAGTACAACCCCCTACACTACCCAAACACCACTGCACTACCCTAAACCGTAAATCTACCCAATCACGACCCGCTTCATTACCAAAACACCACTGCACTACCCTAAACAATAAATCCATCCCAGCACGACACCCTACACTACCCAAACACCACTGCACTACCCTAAACCCTAAATCTACCCCATCAAGACCCCCTACAATACCCAAACCCTGCTACACTACCCTAAATCCTAAAACACTCCCCCAGCATGACTCCCTGCACTAGCCAAACACCACTGCACTACCCTATACCCTAAATCTACCCCCAGCACGACCCCCTACACTACAAAAACCACTGCACTACCCTAAACCCTAAATTTACCCTCAGCATGACCCCCTGCACTACCCAAACACCACTGCACTACCCTAAACCCTAAAATACTACCCCCAGCATGACCCTCTACACTACACAAACACCACTGCACTACCCTAAACCCTAAAACACTACCCAAGCATGACTCCCTACAGTACCCAAACACCATTGCACTACCGTAAACCCTAAAACACTGCCCCCAGCAGGACCCCCTACACTACACAAATACCACCGCACTAACTTAAACCGTAAAACACTACCCCCTACACTTCAAAAACACCACTGCACTACCATAAACCCTAAAACACTACCCCCAGCATGACCCCCTACTCTACCCAAACACAACTGCACTACCCTAAACCCTAAAACACTACCCCAAGCAGAACCCCCTACACTACCCAAACACCACCGCACTACCCTAATCCCTAAAACACTGCCCCCAGCAGTACCCCCTACACTACCCATACACCACTGCACTCCCCTGAACCCTAAACCACTACCCCAGCACGATCCTCTACATTACCCAAACTCTGCTGCACTACCCTATACCCTAAAACACTCCCCAGCATGACTCCCTATGCTACCCAAACACCACTGCACTACCCTAAACCCTAAATCTACCCCCAGCACGACCCCCTACATTACCCAAACACCACTGCACTACCCTAAACCCTAAATCAACCCCATCACGTCCCACTACACTACTCAAACACCACTGCACTACCCTAAACCCTAAATCTACCCCCAGCACGACCCCCTACACTATCCAAACACCACTGCACTACCCTAAACCCTAAATCTACCCCATCACGACCCACTACACTACCAAAACACCACTGCACTGCCCTAAACAATAAATCGATCCCAGCACGACCCCCTATACTACCCAAACACCAATGCACTACCCTAAACCCTAAATCTACCCCATCACGACCCCCTACACTACCCAAACAGCACTGCACTACCCTAAACCCTAAAACACTACCCCAGCACAATCCCCTACACTACCCAAAACCTGCTGCTCTACCCTAAACCCTAAAACACTCCCCCAGCACGACTCCCTACACTATCCAAACAACACTGCACAACCCTAAACCCTAAATCTACCCCATCACAAACCCCTACACTACCCAAACATCACTGCACTACCCTAAACCCTAAACCACTTCCCAGCACTATCCCCTACACTACCCAAACCCTGCTGCACTACCCTAAACCCTAAAAAACGCCCCCAGCACGACCCCCAAAACTACCCAAACACCACTGCACAACCCTAAACCCTAAAATATAACCCCATCACGACCTGCTACACTACCCAAACACCGATGCACTACCCTAAACCGTAAAATACTACCCCCAGCATGACCCCTTACACTACACCAACACCACTGCACTACCCTAAACCCTAAAACACAACCCCCGCATGACCCCCTACAGTACCCAAACACCAGTGCACTACCCTAAACCCTAAAACACTACCCCCTACACTTCACAAACACTACTGCACTACCCTAAACCATAAAACACTACCCCAAGCAGTACCCCCTACACTACCCAAACACCACTGCACTACTCTAAACCCTAAAACACTGCCCCCAGCAGTACCCCCTATACTACCCAAACACCATTGCGCTACCCTAAACCCTAAAAGACTCCTCCCAGCAGTACCCCCTACACTACCCATACACCACTGCACTCCCCTGAACCCTAAACCACTACCCCCAGCACGATCCCCTACACTACCAAAACCCTGCTGCACTACCCTAAACCCTAAAACACTCCCCAGCATGACTCCCTATACTACCCAAACACCACTGTACTACCCTAAATCCTAAATCTACCCCCAGCACTACCCCCTACACTACCCAAACACCACTGCACTACCCTAAACCCTAAATCTACCCCATCATGACCCGCTACACTACCCAAACACCACTGCACTACCCTAAACACTACATCTACCACCAGCAAGACCCCCTACACTACCCAAACACCACTGCACTACCCTAAACCCTAAATCTACCCCATCATGACCCGCTACACTACCCAAACACCACTGCACTACCCTAAACAATAAATCTACCCCCAGCACGACCCCCTACACTACCCAAACGCCACTGCACTACCCTAAACCCTAAATTTACCCCATCACGACCCCCTACACTACCCAAACACCACTGCACTACCCTAAACCCTAAAACACTACCCCAGCACGATCCCATACAATACCCAAACCCTGCTGCACTATCCTAAACCCTAAAACACTCCCCCAGCATGACTCCCTACACTAGCCAAACACCACTGCACTACCCTAAACCCTAAATCTACCCCCAGAACGACCCCCTACACTACCCAAACATCTCTGTACTACCCTAAACCTTAAATCTACCCTCAGCACGACTTCCTGCACTACCCAAACACCACTGCACTACCCTAAACCCTAAAACACTACCCCCAGCCCGACCCCCTACACTACACCAACACCACTGCACTACCCTAAACCCTAAAACACTACCCAAGTATGACTCCCTACAGTACCCAAACACCACAGCACTACCGTAAACCCTAAAACACTGCCCCCAGCAGGACCCCCTACACTTCCCAAACACCACTGCACTGCCCTAAACCCTAAAATACTACCCCCAGAACGACCCCCTACACTACACAAACAACACTGCAGTACCATAAACCCGAAATCTACCCTCAGCACGACCCCCTGCACTACCCAAACACAACTGCACTACTCTAAACCCTAAAACACTACCCCCAGCATGACCCCCTACACTACACCAACACCACTGCTCTGCTCTAAACCCTAAAACACTACCCGAGCATGACCCTACACTGAATGAACACCACTGCACTGCCCTAAACCCTGAAACACTACCCCAGCATGACCCCCTACACTGCACGAACACCACTCCACTGTCCTAAACCCTGAAACAATAACACCAGCACGACCCCCTACACTGCCCGAACACCACTGCACTGCCCTAAACCCTGAAACACCACCCCCAGCACGACCCCCTACACTGCCCTAACATGACTGCACTGCACTAAACCCTGAAACACCAACCCCAGCACGACCCCCTATACTGCCCGAACACCACTGCACTGCCCTAAACCCTGAAACACCACCCCCAGCATGACCCCCTACACTGCCAGAACGCCACTGCACTGCCCTAAACCCTGAAACACCAGCCCCACCACGACTCCGTACTCTGCCCGAACGCCACTGCACTGCCCTACATCCTGAACCACCAGCCCCACCACGACTCCCTATGCTGCCCGAACGCCACTGCCCTAAATCCTGAAAGACGACCCCCAGCACGACCCCCTACACTGCCAGAGCAACACTGCACTGCCCTAAACCCTGAAACACCAGTCCCAGCTCGAACCCCTACACTGCCCGAACACCACTGCTCTGCCCAAAACCCTGAAACACCAGCCCCAGCATGACTCCATACGCTGCCCGAATGCCACTGCACTGCCCTACATACTGAAACACCAGCCCCACCACGACTCCCTACGCTGCCCGAACGCCACTGCACTGCCCTAAACCCTGAAACACCAGCCCACCACGACCCCCTACCTGCCCGAACACCACTGCACTGCCCTAAACCCTGAAACACCAGCCCCAGCACGAACCTCTAAGCTGCCCGAACACCACTGGACTGCCCTAAACCCTGAAACACCAGCCCCAGCACGAACCCCTACACTGCCCGAACACCCCTGCACTGCCCTAATCCCTGAAATACCAGCCCCAGCATGACCCCCTACACTGCCCGAACACCACTGCACTGCCCTGAACCCTGAAACACCAGACCGACCCCCTACACTGCCCAAACACCACTGCACTGCCCTAAACCCTGAAACACCAGCCCCAGCATGACCCCTACACTGCACGAACACCACTCCACTGTCCTAAACCCTGAAACAATAACACCAGCACGACCCCCTACACTGCCCGAACACCACTGCACTGCCCTAAACCCTGAAACACCACCCCCAGCACGACCCCCTACACTGCCCTAACATGACTGCACTGCACTAAACCCTGAAACACCAACCCCAGCACGACCCCCTATACTGCCCGAACACCACTGCACTGCCCTAAACCCTGAAACACCACCCCCAGCATGACCCCCTACACTGCCAGAACGCCACTGCACTGCCCTAAACCCTGAAACACCAGCCCCACCACGACTCCGTACTCTGCCCGAACGTCACTGCACTGCCCTACATCCTGAACCACCAGCCCCACCACGACTCCCTACGCTGCCCGAACGCCACTGCCCTAAATCCTGAAAGACGACCCCCAGCACGACCCCCTACACTGCCAGAGCAACACTGCACTGCCCTAAACCCTGAAACACCAGTCCCAGCTCGAACCCCTACACTGCCCGAACACCACTGCTCTGCCCAAAACCCTGAAACACCAGCCCCAGCACGACTCCGTACGCTGCCCGAATGCCACTGCACTGCCCTACATACTGAAACACCAGCCCCACCACGACTCCCTACGCTGCCCGAACGCCACTGCACTGCCCTAAACCCTGAAACACCAGCCCACCATGACCCCCTACCTGCCCGAACACCACTGCACTGCCCTAAACCCTGAAACACCAGCCCCAGCACGAACCTCTAAGCTGCCCGAACACCACTGGACTGCCCTAAACCCTGAAACACCAGCCCCAGCACGAACCCCTACACTGCCCGAACACCCCTGCACTGCCCTAATCCCTGAAATACCAGCCCCAGCATGACCCGCTACACTGCCCGAACACCACTGCACTGCCCTGAACCCTGAAACACCAGACCGACCCCCTACACTGCCCAAACACCACTGCACTGCCCTAAACCCTGAAACACCAGCCCCAGCATGACCCCTACACTGCCTGAACACCACAGCACTGCCCTATACCCTGAAACACCAGCCTCAGCACAACCCCCTACATAGACCGAATACCAGACCGACCCCCTACACTGCCCGAACACCACTGCACTGCCCTAAACCCTGATACACCACCCCCTGCACGAACCCCTACACTGCCTAAACACCATTGCACTGCCCTAAACCCTAAAAAAACTACCCCCCGCATGACCCTTACACTGCCCGAACGCCACTGCTCTGCCCTACACCCTGAAACACCAACCCACCACGACTCCCTACGCTGCCCGAACGCCACTGCACTGCCCTAAACCCTGAAACACCAGCCCCACCCCGACCCCCTACACTACCCATACACCACTGCACTCCCCTGAACCCTAAACCACTACCCCCAGCACGATCCCCTACACTACCAAAACCCTGCTGCACTACCCTAAACCCTAAAACACTCCCCAGCATGACTCCCTATACTACCCAAACACCACTGTACTACCCTAAATCCTAAATCTACCCCCAGCACTACCCCCTACACTACCCAAACACCACTGCACTACCCTAAACCCTAAATCTACCCCATCATGACCCGCTACACTACCCAAACACCACTGCACTACCCTAAACCCTACATCTACCCCCAGCAAGACCCCCTACACTACCCAAACACCACTGCACTACCCTAAACCCTAAATCTACCCCATCATGACCCTCTACACTACCCAAACACCACTGCACTACCCTAAACAATAAATCTACCCCCAGCACGACCCCCTACACTACCCAAACGCCACTGCACTACCCTAAACCCTAAATTTACCCCATCACGACCCCCTACACTACCCAAACACCACTGCACTACCCTAAACCCTAAAACACTACCCCAGCACGATCCCATACAATACCCAAACCCTGCTGCACTATCCTAAACCCTAAAACACTCCCCCAGCATGACTCCCTACACTAGCCAAACACCACTGCACTACCCTAAACCCTAAATCTACCCCCAGAACGACCCCCTACACTACCCAAACATCTCTGTACTACCCTAAACCTTAAATCTACCCTCAGCACGACTTCCTGCACTACCCAAACACCACTGCACTACCCTAAACCCTAAAACACTACCCCCAGCCCGACCCCCTACACTACACCAACACCACTGCACTACCCTAAACCCTAAAACACTACCCAAGTATGACTCCCTACAGTACCCAAACACCACAGCACTACCGTAAACCCTAAAACACTGCCCCCAGCAGGACCCCCTACACTTCCCAAACACCACTGCACTGCCCTAAACCCTAAAATACTACCCCCAGAACGACCCCCTACACTACACAAACACCACTGCAGTACCATAAACCCTAAATCTACCCTCAGCACGACCCCCTGCACTACCCAAACACAACTGCACTACTCTAAACCCTAAAACACTACCCCCAGCATGACCCCCTACACTACACCAACACCACTGCTCTGCTCTAAACCCTAAAACACTACCCGAGCATGACCCTACACTGAATGAACACCACTGCACTGCCCTAAACCCTGAAACACTACCCCAGCATGACCCCCTACACTGCACGAACACCACTCCACTGTCCTAAACCCTGAAACAATAACACCAGCACGACCCCCTACACTGCCCGAACACCACTGCACTGCCCTAAACCCTGAAACACCACCCCCAGCACGACCCCCTACACTGCCCTAACATGACTGCACTGCACTAAACCCTGAAACACCAACCCCAGCACGACCCCCTATACTGCCCGAACACCACTGCACTGCCCTAAACCCTGAAACACCACCCCCAGCATGACCCCCTACACTGCCAGAACGCCACTGCACTGCCCTAAACCCTGAAACACCAGCCCCACCACGACTCCGTACTCTGCCCGAACGCCACTGCACTGCCCTACATCCTGAACCACCAGCCCCACCACGACTCCCTATGCTGCCCGAACGCCACTGCCCTAAATCCTGAAAGACGACCCCCAGCACGACCCCCTACACTGCCAGAGCAACACTGCACTGCCCTAAACCCTGAAACACCAGTCCCAGCTCGAACCCCTACACTGCCCGAACACCACTGCTCTGCCCAAAACCCTGAAACACCAGCCCCAGCATGACTCCATACGCTGCCCGAATGCCACTGCACTGCCCTACATACTGAAACACCAGCCCCACCACGACTCCCTACGCTGCCCGAACGCCACTGCACTGCCCTAAACCCTGAAACACCAGCCCACCACGACCCCCTACCTGCCCGAACACCACTGCACTGCCCTAAACCCTGAAACACCAGCCCCAGCACGAACCTCTAAGCTGCCCGAACACCACTGGACTGCCCTAAACCCTGAAACACCAGCCCCAGCACGAACCCCTACACTGCCCGAACACCCCTGCACTGCCCTAATCCCTGAAATACCAGCCCCAGCATGACCCCCTACACTGCCCGAACACCACTGCACTGCCCTGAACCCTGAAACACCAGACCGACCCCCTACACTGCCCAAACACCACTGCACTGCCCTAAACCCTGAAACACCAGCCCCAGCATGACCCCTACACTGCACGAACACCACTCCACTGTCCTAAACCCTGAAACAATAACACCAGCACGACCCCCTACACTGCCCGAACACCACTGCACTGCCCTAAACCCTGAAACACCACCCCCAGCACGACCCCCTACACTGCCCTAACATGACTGCACTGCACTAAACCCTGAAACACCAACCCCAGCACGACCCCCTATACTGCCCGAACACCACTGCACTGCCCTAAACCCTGAAACACCACCCCCAGCATGACCCCCTACACTGCCAGAACGCCACTGCACTGCCCTAAACCCTGAAACACCAGCCCCACCCCGACTCCGTACTCTGCCCGAACGTCACTGCACTGCCCTACATCCTGAACCACCAGCCCCACCACGACTCCCTACGCTGCCCGAACGCCACTGCCCTAAATCCTGAAAGACGACCCCCAGCACGACCCCCTACACTGCCAGAGCAACACTGCACTGCCCTAAACCCTGAAACACCAGTCCCAGCTCGAACCCCTACACTGCCCGAACACCACTGCTCTGCCCAAAACCCTGAAACACCAGCCCCAGCACGACTCCGTACGCTGCCCGAATGCCACTGCACTGCCCTACATACTGAAACACCAGCCCCACCACGACTCCCTACGCTGCCCGAACGCCACTGCACTGCCCTAAACCCTGAAACACCAGCCCACCACGACCCCCTACCTGCCCGAACACCACTGCACTGCCCTAAACCCTGAAACACCAGCCCCAGCACGAACCTCTAAGCTGCCCGAACACCACTGGACTGCCCTAAACCCTGAAACACCAGCCCCAGCACGAACCCCTACACTGCCCGAACACCCCTGCACTGCCCTAATCCCTGAAATACCAGCCCCAGCATGACCCGCTACACTGCCCGAACACCACTGCACTGCCCTGAACCCTGAAACACCAGACCGACCCCCTACACTGCCCAAACACCACTGCACTGCCCTAAACCCTGAAACACCAGCCCCAGCATGACCCCTACACTGCCTGAACACCACAGCACTGCCCTATACCCTGAAACACCAGCCTCAGCACAACCCCCTACATAGACCGAATACCAGACCGACCCCCTACACTGCCCGAACACCACTGCACTGCCCTAAACCCTGATACACCACCCCCTGCACGAACCCCTACACTGCCTAAACACCATTGCACTGCCCTAAACCCTAAAAAAACTACCCCCCGCATGACCCTTACACTGCCCGAACGCCACTGCTCTGCCCTACACCCTGAAACACCAACCCACCACGACTCCCTACGCTGCCCGAACGCCACTGCACTGCCCTAAACCCTGAAACACCAGCCCCACCCCGACCCCCTGCGCTGCCCGAACGCCACTGCACTGCCCTAAAACCTGAAACACCACCCCCAGCAAGACCCCCTACACTGCCCGAACACCGCTGCCCTAAACCCTGAAGCACCAGCCCCAGCACGAACATGTAAGCTGCCTGAACACGACTGGACTGCCCTAAACCCTGAAACACCAGCCCCAGCATGAACCCCTACACTGCCCGAACACCACTGCATTGCCCTAAACCCTGAAACACCAGCCCCAGCATGACCCCCTACACTGCCCGAACACCACTGCACTGCCCTATACCCTGAAACACCAGCCCCAGTACGACCCCCTACAAAGCCCGAACACCACTGCTCGCCCTAAACCCTGAAACTCCAGCCCCACAACGACCCCCTATACTGCCCGAACACCACTGCACTGCCCTAAACCCTGAAACACCAGCCCCACCATGACCCCCTACCTGCCCGAACACCCCTGAACTGCCCTAAACTCTGAAACACCAGCCCCAGCACGAACCTCTAAGCTAACCGAATACCACAGGACTGCCCTAAACCCTGAAACACCAGCCCCAGCACGAACCCATACACTGCCCGAACACAACTGCACTTTCATAAACCCTGAAACACCAGCCCCAGCACGACTCCGTATGCTGCCCGAACGCCACTGCACTGCCCTACATCCTGAACCACCAGCCCCACCATGACTCCCTACGCTGCCCGAACGCCACTGCCCTAAACCCTGAAAGACCACCCCCAGCAAGACCCCCTACACTGCCAGAGCAACATTGCACTGCCCTAAACCCTAAAACACCAGCCCCAGCTCGAACCCCTACGCTGCCCGAACACCACTGCTCTGCCCAAAACCCTGAAACACCAGCCCCAGCACGACTCCGTACGCTGCCCGAATGCCACTGCACTGCCCTACATACTGAAACACCAGCCCCACCATGACTCCCTACGCTGCCCGAACGATACTGCACTGCCCTAAACCCTGAAACACCAGCCCACCACGACCCCCTACCTGCCCGAACACCACTGGACTGCCCTAAACCCTGAAACACCAGCCCCAGCACGAACCTCTAAGCTGCCCGAACACCACTGGACTGCCCTAAACCCTGAAACACCAGCCCCAGCACGAACCCCTACACTGCCTGAACACCACTGCACTGCCGTAAACCCTGAAACACCAGCCCCAGCACGACCCCCTACACTGCCTGAACACCACTGCACTGTCCTAAACCCTGAAACACCAGCCCCAGCAAGACCCCCTTCACTGCCTGAACACCACTGCACTGCCATAAACCCTGAAACACTAGCCCCAGCATGACTCCCTATACTGCCCGAACACCACTGCACTGCCCTATAACCTGAAACACCAGCCCCAGCACGACCCCCTACATAGTCCGAACACCACTGCACTACCCTAAACCCTAAATCTATCGCATCACGACCCCCTACACTACCCAAACACCACTGCACTACCCTAAACCCTAAAACACTACCCCTGCACAATCCCCTACACTACCCAAACCCTGCTGCACTACCCTAAATCCTAAAACACTCCCCCAGCATGAATCCCTACACTAGCCAAACACCACTGCACTACCCTAAATCCTAAATCTACCCCCAGCATGACCCCCTACACTACCCAAACACCACTGCACTACCCTAAACCCTACATCTACCCCCAGCAAGACCCCCTACACTACCCAAACACCACTGCACTACCCTAAACCCTAAATCTACCCCATCATGACCCGCTACACTACCCAAACACCACTGCACTACCCTAAACAATAAATCTTCCCCCAGCACGACCCCCTACACTACCCAAACACCACTGCACTACCCTAAACCCTAAATCTACCCCATCACGACCCCCTACACTACCCAAAAACCACTGCACTACCCTAAACCCTAATACTCTACCCCAGCACGATCCCATACACTACCCAAACCCTGCTGCACTATCCCATACCCTAAAACACTCCCCCAGCATGACTCCCTGCACCACCCAAACACCACTGCACTGCCCTAAACCCTAAATCTACCCTCAGCACGACCCCCTGCACTACCCAAACACCACTGCACTACCCTAAACCCTAAAACACTACCCCAAGCACGACCCCCTACACTACACCAACACCACTGCACTACCCTAAACCCTAAAACACTACCCAAGCATGACTCCCTACAGTACCCAAACACCACAGCACTACCGTAAACCCTAAAACACTGCCCCCAGCAAGACCCCCTACACTTCCCAAACACCACTGCACTGCCCTAAACCCAAAAACACCACCCCCAGCACGACCCCCTACACTACACAAACACCACTGCAGTACCATAAACCCTAAATCTACCCTCAGCACGACCCCCTGCACTACCCAAACACCACTGCACTACCCTAATCACTAAAACACTACCCCCAGCACGACCCCCTACACTACACCAACACCACTGCTCTGCTCTAAACCCTAAAACACTACCCCAGCATGACCCCCTACACTGAATGAACACCACTGCACTGCCCTAAACCCTGAAACACTACCCTAGCATGACCCCCTACACTGCACGAACACCACTGCACTGTCCTAAACCCTGAAACAATAACACCAGCACGACCCCTACACTGCCCGAACACCAATGCACTGCCCTAAACCCTGAAACACCACCCCCAGCACGACCCCCTACACTTCCCGAACATGACTGCACTGCACTAAACCCTGAAACACCAACCCCAGCACGACCCCCTATACTGCCCGGACACCACTGCACTGCCCTAAACCCTGAAACACCACTCCCAGCATGACCCCCTACTCTGCCCGAACGCCACTGCACTGCCCTACATCCTGAACCACCAGCCCCACCATGACTCCCTACGCTGCCCGAACGCCACTGCCCTAAACCCTGAAAGACGACCCCCAGCAAGACCCCCTACACTGCCAGAGCAACACTGCACTGCCCTAAACCCTGAAACACCAGCCCCAGCTCGAACCCCTACACTGCCCGAACACCACTGCTCTGCCCAAAACCCTGAAACACCAGCCCCAGCACGACTCCGTACGCTGCCCGAACGCCACTGCACTGCCCTACATACTGAAACACCAGCCCCACCACGACTCCCTACGCTGCCCGCACGTCACTGCACTGCCCTAAACCCTGAAACACCAGCCCACCATGACCCCCTACCTGCCCGAACACCACTGGACTGCCCTAAACCCTGAAACACCAGCCCCACCACGAACCTCTAAGCTGCCCAAACACCACTGGACTGCCCTAAACCCTGAAACACCAGCCCCAGCACGAACCCCTACACTGCCCGAACACCACTGCACTGCCGTAATCTCTGAAACACCAGCCCCAGCATGACCCCCTACACTGCCCGAACACCACTGCACTGCCCTGAACCCTGAAACACCAGACCGACCCCCTACACTGCCCAAACACCACTGCACTGCCCTAAACCCTGAAACACCAGCCCCAGCATGACCCCTACACTGCCTGAACACCACAGCACTGCCCTATACCCTGAAACACCAGTCCCAGCACGACCCCCTACATAGACCGAACACAACTGCACTGTGCTAAACCCTGAAACACCACCCACAGCAAGACCCCCTACACTGCCCGAACACCACTGCACTGCCCTAAACCCTGATACACCACCCCCTGCACAAACCCCTACACTGCCTAAACACCATTGCACTGCCCTAAACCCTAAAAAAACTACCCCCAGCATGACTCTTACACTGCCCGAACGCCACTGCACTGCCCTACACCCTGAAACACCAACCCACCCGACCCCCTGCGCTGCCCGAACGCCACTGCACTGCCCTAAAACCTGAAACACCACCCCCAGCAAGACCCCCTACACTGCCCGAACACCACTGCCCTAAACCCTGAAACACCAGCCCCAGCACGAACATGTAAGCTGCCTGAACACGACTGGACTGCCCTAAACCCTGAAACACCAGCCCCAGCATGAACCCCTACACTGCCAGAGCAACATTGCACTGCCCTAAACCATGAAACACCAGCCCCAGCTCGAACCCCTACGCTGCCCGAACACCACTGCTCTGCCCAAAACCCTGAAACACCAGCCCCAGCACGACTGCGTACGCTGCCCGAATGCCACTGCACTGCCCTACATACTGAAACACCAGCCCCAGCATGAACCCCTTCACTGCCCGAACACCACTGCACTGCCCTAAACCCTGAAACACCAGCCCCAGCATGACCCCCTACACTGCCCGAACACCACTGCACTGCCCTATACCCTGAAACACCAGCCCCAGTACGACCCACTACAAAGCCCGAACACCACTGCTCGCCCTAAACCCTGAAACTTCAGCCCCACAAGGACCCCCTATACTGCCCGAACACCACTGCACTGCCCTAAATCCTGAAACACCAGCCCCAGCAAGACGCCCTACACTCCCGAACACCACTGCACTGCCCTAAACCCTGAAACACCAGCCCCAGCAAGACCCCCTACACTGCCCGAACACCACTGCACTGCCCTAAACCGTGATACACCACCCTCTGCACGAACCCCTACACTGCCCGAACACTCCTGCACTGCCCTAAACCCTAAAAAACTATCCCCAGCATGAACCCTACACTGCCCGAACACCACTGTTCTGCCCTAAACCCTGAAAGTCTACCCCCAGCATGTCCCCCTACACTGGCCGAACCCCACTGCACTGCCATAAACCCTGAAACACTACCCCAGCATGACCCCCTATACTGCCCGAACACCACTGTACTGCCCTAAACCCTGAAACACCAGCCCCAGCACGACCCCCTACGCTGCCCAAACACCACTGCCCTGCCCTACACCTTGAAACACCAGCCCCATCACAAATCCCTACACTGCCCGAACACCACTGCACTGCCGTAAACCCTGAAACACCAGCCCCAGCACGACCCCGTACACTGCCCGAATACCACTGCACTGCGGTAAACCCTGAAACACGAGCCCCAGCAAAAACCTCTACACTGCCCGAACGATACTGCACTGCCCTAAACCCTGAAACACCAGCCCACCACAACCCCCTACCTGCCCGAACACCACTGGACTGCCCTAAACCCTGAAACACCAGCCCCAACACGAACCTCTAAGCTGCCCGAACAAAACTGGACTGCCCTAAACCCTGAAACACCAGCCCCAGCACAAACCCCTACACTGCCCGAACACCACTGCACTGCCCTAAACCCTGAAACACCAGCCCCAGCTTGACCCCCTACACTGCCCGAACACCACTGCACTGCCCTAAACCCTGAAACACCAGACCGACCCCCTACACTGCCCAAACACCACTGCACTGCCCTAAACCCTGAAACACCAGCCCCAGCATGACCCCTACACTGCCTGAACACCACAGCACTGCCCTATACCCTGAAACACCAGCCCCAGCACGACCCCCTACATAGACCGAACACAACTGCACTGTGCTAAACCCTGAAACACCACCCACAGCAAGACCCCCTACACTGCCCGAACACCACTGCACTGCCCTAAACCCTAAAACACCACCCCCTGCACGAACCCCTACACTGCCTAAACACCATTGCACTGCCCTAAACCCTAAAATAACTACCCCCAGCATGACCCTTACACTGCCCGAACGCCACTGCACTGCCCTACACCCTGAAACACCAACCCACCCGACCCCCTGCGCTGCCCGAATGCCACTGCACTGCCCTAAAACCTGAAACACCACCCCCAGCAAGACCCCCTACACTGCCCGAACACCACTGCCCTAAACCCTGAAACACCAGCCCCAGCACGAACATGTAAGCTGCCTGAACACGACTGGACTGCCCTAAACCCTGAAACACCAGCCGCAGCATGAACCCCTACACTGCCCGAACACCACTGCACTGCCCTAAACCCTGAAACACCAGCCCCAGCATGAACCCCTACACTGCCCGAACACCACTGCACTGCCCTATACCCTGAAACACCAGCCCCAGTACGACCCACTACAAAACCCGAACACCACTGCTCGCCCTAAACCCTGAAACTCCAGCCCCACAACGACCCCCTATACTGCCCGAACACCACTGCACTGCCCTAAATCCTGAAACACCAGCCCCAGCAAGATGCCCTACACTCCCGAACACCACTGCACTGCCTAAACCCTGAAACACCAGCCCCAGCAAGACCCCCTACACTGCCCGAACACCACTGCACTGCCCTAAACCGTGATACACCACCCCCTGCATGAACCCCTACACTGCCCGAACACCACTGCACTGCCCTAAACCCTAAAAAACTATCCCCAGCATGAACCCTACACTGCCCGAACACCAATGTTCAGCTAAACCCTGAAAGTCTACCCCCAGCATGTCCCCCTACACTGGCCAAACCCCACTGCACTGCCATAAACCCTGAAACACTACCCCAGCATGACCCCCTATACTGCCCGAACACCACTGTACTGCCCTAAACCCTGAAACCCCACCCCCAGCACGACCCCCTACACTGCCCGAACACCACTGCACTGCCCTAAACCCTGAAACACCAACCGCAGGACGACCCCAGATACTGCCCGAACACCACTGCACTGCCCTAAACCCTGAAACACCACCCCCAGCACGACCCCCTACACTGCCTGAACACCACTGCACTGCCCTAAACACTGAAACACCACCCCCAGCTCCACCCCCTACACTGCCCGTACACCACTGCACTGCCCTAAACCCTGAAACACCATCCCAGCACAACCCCCTGCACTGCCCAAACACCACTGCACTGCCCAAAACCCTGAAACACCAGCCCCTGCACAACTCCCTATGCTGCCCAAACGCCACTGCACTGCCCTAAACCCTGAAACACCAGCCCCACCATGACCCCCCATGCTGCACGAACACCACTAGACTGCCCTAAACCCTGAAACACCAGCCCCAGCACGAACATATAAGCTGCCTGAACACCACTGGACTGCCCTAAACCCTGAAACACCAGCCCCAGCACGACCCGCTACACTGCCTGAACACCACTGCCCTAAACCCTGAAACACCACCCCCAGCAAGACCCCCTAGAATGCCAGAGCAACACTGCACTGCCCTAAACCCTGAAACACCAGCGCCAGCTCGAACCCCTACGCTGCCCGAACACAACTGCTCTGCCCAAAACCCTGAAAAACCAGCCCCAGCACGACCCCCTGCGCTGCCCAAACACCACTGCCCTGCCCTACACCTTGAAACACCAGCCCCACCACGACCCCCTACGCTGCCCGAACGCCACTGCACTGCTCTAAACCCTGAAACACCAGCCCCACCACGACCCCCTATGCTGCCCGAACACCACTGGTCTGCCCTAAACCCTGAAACACCAGCCAGAGAACAAACATATAAGCTGCCTGAACACCACTGGAATGCCCTAAACCCTGAAACACCAGCCCCAGCACGAAACTCCAAGCTGCCCGAACACCTCTGGACTGCCCTAAGCCCTGAAACACCAGCCCCATCACAAATCCCTACACTGCCCGAACACCACTGCACTGCCGTAAACCCTGAAACACCAGCCCCAGCACGACACACTACACTGCCCGAATACCACTGCACTGCGCTAAACCCTGAAACACGAGCCCCAGCAAAAACCTCTACACTGCCCGAACACCACTGCACTGCCCTACACCCTGAAACACCAGCCCCAGCACGACCCCTACACTGCCCGAACACCACTGCACTGCCCTATACCCTGAAACACCAGCCCCAGCACGACCTTCTAAATAGCCTGAACACCACTGCTCTGCCCTAAACCCTGAAACACCAGCCCCAGCAAGACCCCCTATACTGCCCGAACACCACTGCACTGCCCTAAATCCTGAAACACCAGCCCCAGCAAGACGCCCTACACTCCCGAACACACACTGCACTGCCCTAAATCCTGAAACACCAGCCCCAGCAAGACCCCCTTCTTTGCCTGAATACCACTACACTGCTCTAAACCCTGAAATACCAGCCCCAGCAAGACCCCCTTCTTTGCCCGAATACCACTGCACTGCCTAAAACCCTGAAACACCAGCCCCACCATGACCCCCTTCTCTGCCCAAACACCACCGCACTGCCCTAAACCCTGAAACACCAGCCCCAGCACGACCCTCTACACTGCCCGAACACCACTGCACTGCCCTAAACCCTGAAACACCACCCCCAGCAAGACCCCCTACACTGCCCGAACACCACTGCACTGCCTAATCCCTGATACACCACCCCTGCACGAAACCCTACACTGCCCGAACACCACTGCACTGCCACAAACCCTAAAAAAACTACCCCCAGCATGACCCCTACACTGCCCGAACACCACTGTTCTGCCCTAAACCCTGAAACACTACCCCCAGTACTTCCCCCTACACTGCCTGAACCCCACTGCACTGCCCTAAACCCTGAAACACTAGCCCCAGCACGACCACTTACACTGCCTGAATGCCACTGCACTGCCCTAAACCCTGAAACACTAGCCCCAGCATGACCCTCTACACTGCCCAAACACCACTGCACTGCCCTAAACCCTGAAACACCAGCCCCAGTATGACCCCCTACACTGTCCGAACACCACTGCACTGCTCTATATGCTGAAACACCAGCCCCAGCACGACCCCCTACACTGCCCGAACACCACTGTTCTACCCTAAACCCTGAAACAACACCCTCAGCACGATCCCCTACACTGCCCGAACACCACTTGCACTGCCCTAAACCCTGTAACACCGCCCGAGAACGACCCCTACACTGCCCGAACATCACTGCACTTCCCTAAACCCTAAACCACTACCCCACCATGACCCCCTACACTGCACGAACACCACTGCACTGCCCTAATCCCTGACACACTACCCAAGCATGACCCCCTACACTGCCCGAACACCACTGCACTGCCTTAAACTCTGAAACAATAACCCCAGCAAGACCCCCTACACTGCCCGAACACCACTGCACTGCCCTAAACCCTGAAACACCACCCCCGGCACGACCCCCTACACTGCCCAAACACCACTGCACTGCCCTAAACCCTGAAACACCACCCCCTGCACCTCCCACTACACTGCCCAAATACCACTGCACTGCCCTAAACCCTGAACCACCATCCCAGCACAACCTCCTACACTGCCCAAACACCACTGCACTGCCCTAAACCCTAAAACACTACCCCCAGCAGTACCCCTACACTACCCATACACGACTGTACTCCCCTAAACCCTAAACCACTACTTCCAGCACGATCCCCTACACTACCCAAACCCAGCTGCACTACCCTAAACCCTAAAACACTCCCCCAGCATGACTCCCTACACTACCCGAACACCACTGCACTACCCTAAACCCTAAATCTACCCCCAGCATGACCCCCTCCACTACCCAAAAACCACTGCACTACCCTAAACCCTAAAACACTACCCCAGCACAAATCCCTACACTACCCAAACACCACTGCACTACCCTAAACTCTAAATCTACCACCAGCACGACCCCCTACACTACCCAAACACCACTGCACTACCCTAAACCCTAAATCTATCCCATCACAACCTGCTACACTACCCAAACACCACTGCACTACTCTAACCCCTAAATCTACCCTCATCGGGACCCCCTGCACTACCCAAACACCACTGCAGTACCCTAAACCCTAAAACACTACCCCCAGCACGACCCCCTACACTACACCAACACCACTGCAATACCCTAAACCCTAAAACACTACCCCCGCATGACCCCCTACAGTACCCAAACACCAGTTCACTTCCGTAAACCCGAAAACACTGCCCCCAGCAGTACCCCCTACACTACCCAAACACCACTGCACTACCCTAAACCCTAAAACACTACCCCCAGCACTACCCCCTACACTACCCAAACACCACCGGACTACCCTAAACCCTAAAACACTACCCCCAGCAATATCCCCTATACTATCCAAACACCATTGCACTGCCCTAAACCCTAAAACACTACCCCAGCAGTACCCCCTACACTACCCAAGCACCACTGCACTACCCTAAACCCTAAAACTACACACCCAGCACGATCCCCTACACTACACAAACCATGCTGCACTATCCTAAACCCTAAAACACTCCCCAAGCACGTCTCCCTACACTACCCAAACACCACTGCACTACCCTAAACCCTAAATCTTCCCCCAGCACGACCCCCTATACTACCCAAACACCACTGCACAACCCTTAACCCTAAATGTACCCCATCACGACCCGCTACACTACCCAAACACCACTGCACTACCCTAACCCCTAAATCTACCCTCAGCACGAACCCCTGCACTACCCAAACACCACTGCACTACCCTAAACCCTAAAACACTACCCCCAGCATGACCCCCTACACTACACCAACACCACTGCACTACCCTAAACCCTAAAACACAACCCCCGCATGACCCCCTACAGTACCCAAACACCAGTGCACTACTGTAAACCCTAAAACAGTACCCCCAGCAGGACCCCCTACACTACCAAAACACCACTACACTACCCTAAACCCTAAAACACTACCCCAGCATGACCCCCTACGCTGCCCGAACACCACTGCACTGCCCTAAACCCTGAAACACCACCCCCACACAATACCCTACACTGCCCGAACACCACTGCACTGCCCTAAACCCTGAAACACCACCCTCAGCAAGACCCCTTACACTGCCTGAGCACGACTGCCTTGCCCTAAACCCTGAAACACCACCCCCAGCACGACCCCTACACTGCCTGAACACCACTACACTGCCCTAAATCCTGAAAAACTACCCCCAGCACGACCCCCTACACTGCCCGAACACCACTGCACTGCCCTAAGCCCTAAAACACCACCCCCAGCACGACCCCCTACACTGCACAAATACTACTGCACTGCCCTAAACACTAAAACACCACCCCCGGCACAACCCCCTACACTACACAAACAACACTGCACTAGCCTAAACCCTAAAACACCACACCCAGCACGACCCCCTACACCACCCAAACAACACTGCACTACCCTAAACCCTAAAACACTACCCCCGCACGACCCCCTACACTACCCAAAGACCACTGCACTACCGTAAACCCTAAAACATGAACCCTACACTACACAAACGCCGCTGCAGTACCCTAAACACTAAAACTACACACCCAGCACGATCCCCTACACTACACAAACCATGCTGCACTATCCTAAACCCTAAAACACTCCCCAAGCACGTCTCCCTACACTACCCAAACACCACTGCACTACCCTAAACCCTAAATCTTCCCCCAGCACGACCCCCTATACTACCCAAACACCACTGCACAACCCTTAACCCTAAATGTACCCCATCACGACCCGCTACACTACCCAAACACCACTGCACTACCCTAACCCCTAAATCTACCCTCAGCACGAACCCCTGCACTACCCAAACACCACTGCACTACCCTAAACCCTAAAACACTACCCCCAGCATGACCCCCTACACTACACCAACACCACTGCACTACCCTAAACCCTAAAACACAACCCCCGCATGACCCCCTACAGTACCCAAACACCAGTGCACTACTGTAAACCCTAAAACAGTGCCCCCAGCAGGACCCCCTACACTACCAAAACACCACTACACTACCCTAAACCCTAAAACACTACCCCAGCATGACCCCCTACGCTGCCCGAACACCACTGCACTGCCCTAAACCCTGAAACACCACCCCCACACAATACCCTACACTGTCCGAACACCACTGCACTGCCCTAAACCCTGAAACACCACCCTCAGCAAGACCCCTTACACTGCCTGAGCACGACTGCCTTGCCCTAAACCCTGAAACAACACCCCCAGCACGACCCCTACACTGCCTGAACACCACTACACTGCCCTAAATCCTGAAAAACTACCCCCAGCACGACCCCCTACACTGCCCGAACACCACTGCACTGCCCTAAGCCCTAAAACACCACCCCCAGCACGACCCCCTACACTGCACAAATACTACTGCACTGCCCTAAACACTAAAACACCACCCCCGGCACAACCCCCTACACTACACAAACAACACTGCACTAGCCTAAACCCTAAAACACCACACCCAGCACGACCCCCTACACCACCCAAACAACACTGCACTACCCTAAACCCTAAAACACTACCCCCGCACGACCCCCTACACTACCCAAAGACCACTGCACTACCGTAAACCCTAAAACATGAACCCTACACTACACAAACGCCGCTGCAGTACCCTAAACACTAAAACTACACACCCAGCACGATCCCCTACACTACACAAACCATGCTGCACTATCCTAAACCCTAAAACACTCCCCAAGCACGTCTCCCTACACTACCCAAACACCACTGCACTACCCTAAACCCTAAATCTTCCCCCAGCACGACCCCCTATACTACCCAAACACCACTGCACAACCCTTAACCCTAAATGTACCCCATCACGACCCGCTACACTACCCAAACACCACTGCACTACCCTAACCCCTAAATCTACCCTCAGCAGGAACCCCTGCACTACCCAAACACCACTGTACTACCCTAAACCCTAAAACACTACCCCCAGCATGACCCCCTACACTACACCAACACCACTGCACTACCCTAAACCCTAAAACACAACCCCCGCATGACCCCCTACAGTACCCAAACACCAGTGCACTACTGTAAACCCTAAAACAGTGCCCCCAGCAGGACCCCCTACACTACCAAAACACCACTACACTACCCTAAACCCTAAAACACTACCCCAGCATGACCCCCTACGCTCCGCGAACACCACTGCACTGCCCTAAACCCTGAAACACCACCCCCACACAATACCCTACACTGCCCGAACACCATTGCACTGCCCTAAACCCTGAAACACCACCCTCAGCAAGACCCCTTACACTGCCTGAGCACGACTGCCTTGCCCTAAACCCTGAAACACCACCCCCAGCACGACCCCTACACTGCCTGAACACCACTGCAGTGCCCTAAATCCTGAAAAACTACCCCCAGCACGACCCTCTACACTGCCCGAACACCACTGCACTGCCCTAAGCCCTAAAACACCACCCCCAGCACGACCCCCTACACTGCACAAATACTACTGCACTGCCCTAAACACTAAAACACCACCCCCGGCACAACCCCCTACACTACACAAACAACACTGCACTAGCCTAAACCCTAAAACACCACACCCAGCACGACCCCCTACACCACCCAAACACCACTGCACTACCCTAAACCCTAAAACACTACCCCCGCACGACCCCCTACACTACCCAAAGACCACTGCACTACCGTAAACCCTAAAACATGAACCCTACACTACACAAACGCCGCTGCAGTACCCTAAACCATAAAACACTACACCCAGCACGACCCCCTTCACTACACAAATACCACTGCACTACCCTAAACCGTAAAACACTACCCCTACACTTCACAAACACCACTGCACTACCCTAAACCCTAAAACACTACTCCCAGCATGACCCCCTACACTACCCAAACACCACTGCACTACCCTAAACCCTAAAACACTACCCCAAGCAGAACCCCTTACACTACCCAAACACCACTGCACTACCCTAAACCCTAAAACACTGCCCCCAGCAGTACCCCTATACTACCCAAACACCATTGCGATACCCTAAACCCTAAAACACTACCCCCAGCAGTACCCCCTACACTACCCATACACCAATGCATCTCCCCTGAACCATAAACAACTATACCAGCCGGACTCCCTACACCACCCAAACACCACTGCACTACCCTAAACCCTAAATCTACCCCCAGCACAACACCCTACACTACCCAAACACCACTGCACTACCCTAAACCCTACATCAACCCCATCACGACCCACTACACTACCCAAACACCACTGCACTACCCTAAACCCTAAATCTACCCCCAGTACGACCCCTACACTACCCAAACACCACTGCACAACCCTAAACCCTAAATCTACCCCATCACGACCCGCTACACTACCAAAACACCACTGCACTACCCTAAACCCTAAATCTACCCCATCACGTCCCCCTACAATACCCAAACACCACTGCACTACCCTAAACCCTAAAACACTATCCCAGCACAATCCCGTACACTACCCAAACCCTGCTGCACTACCCTAAACCCTAAAACACTCCCCCAGCACGACTCCCTGCACTAGCCAAACACCAACGCACTAACCTAAACTCTAAATCTACCCCCAGCACGACCCCCTACACTACCCAAACACCACTGCACTACCCTAAACCCTAAATCTACCCTCAGCATGACCCCTGCACTACCCAAACACCACTGCACTGCCCTAAACCCTAAAATACTACCCCAGCACGACCCCCTATACTACACCAACACCACTGCACTACCCTAAACCCTAAAACACTACCCAAGCATGACTCCCTACAGTACCCAAACACCACTGCACTACCGTAAACCCTAAAACACTGCCCCCAGCAGGACCCCCTACACTACACAAATACCACTGCACTAACCTAAACCATAAAACACTACCCCCTACACTTCACAAACACCACAGCACTACCCTAAACCCTAAAACACTACCCCCAGCATGACCCCGTACACTACCCAAACACAACTGCGCTACCCTAAACCCTAAAACACTACCCCAAGCAGAACACCCTACACTACCCAAACACCACCGCACTACCCTAAACCCTAAAACACTGCCCCCAGCAGTACCCCCTATACTACCGAAACACCATTGCACTACCCTAAACCCAAAAACACTACCCCCAGCAGTACCCCTACACTACCCATACACCACTGCACTCCCCTGAACCCTAAACCACTACCCCAGCACGATCCTCTACACTACCCAAACACCACTGCACTGACCTAAACCCTAAAACACCACCCCCAGCACGACCCCCTACACTACACAAACATCACTGCACTGCCCTAAACCCTACAACACTACCCCAGCATCACCCCCTACGCTGCCCGAACACCACTGCATTGGCCTAAACCCTGAAACACCAGACCCGCACAACACCCTACACTGCCCGAACACAACTGCACTGCCCTAAACCCTGAAACACCACCCTCAGCAAGACCCCCTACACTGCCCGAACACCACTGCCCTGCCCTAAACCCTGAAGCACCACCCCCAGCACGACCCCTACACTGCCCGAACAGCACTGCACTGCCCTAAACCCTAAATCTATCCCATCACAACCTGCTACACTACCCAAACACCACTGCACTACTCTAGCCCCTAAATCTACCCTCATCGCGACCCCCTGCACTACCCAAACACCACTGCAGTACCCTAAACCCTAAAACACTACCCCCAGCACGACCCCCTACACTACACCAACACCACTGCAGTACCCTAAACCCTAAAACACTACCCCCGCATGACCCCCTACAGTACCCAAACACCAGTTCACTACCGTAAACCCTAAAACACTGCCCCCAGCAGGACACCCTACACTACCCAAACACCACTGCACTACCCTAAACCCTAAAACACAACCCCCAGCACTACCCCCTACACTGCCCAAACACCACCGGACTACCCTAAACCCTAAAACACTACCCCCAGCAATATACTATCCAAACACCATTGCACTGCCCTAAACCCTAAAACACTACCCCAGCAGTACCCCCTACACTACCCAAGCACCACTGCACTACCCTAAACCCTAAAACTACACACCCAGCACGATCCCCTACACTACACAAACCATGCTGCACTATCCTAAACCCTAAAACACTCCCCCAGCACGTCTCCCTACACTACCCAAACACCACTGCACTAACCTAAACCCTAAATCTTCCCCCAGCACGACCCCCTATACTACCCAAACACCACTGCACAACCCTTAACCCTAAATGTACCCCATCACGACCCGCTACACTACCCAAACACCACTGCACTACCCTAACCCCTAAATCTACCCTCAGCACGAACCCCTGCACTACCCAAACACCACTGCACTACCCTAAACCCTAAAACACTACCCCCAGCATGACCCCCTACACTACACCAACACCACTGCACTACCCTAAACCCTAAAACACAACCCCCGCATGACCCCCTACAGTACCCAAACACCAGTGCACAACTGTAAACCCTAAAACAGTGCCCCCAGCAGGACCCCCTACACTACCAAAACACCACTACACTACCCTAAACCCTAAAACACTACCCCAGCATGACCCCCTATGCTGCCCGAACACCACTGCACTGCCCTAAACCCTGAAACACCACCCCCACACAATACCCTACACTGCCCGAACACCACTGCACTGCCCTAAACCCTGAAACACCACCCTCAGCAAGACCCCTTACACTGCCTGAGCACGACTGCCTTGCCCTAAACCCTGAAACACCACCCCCAGCACGACCCCTACACTGCCTGAACACCACTACACTGCCCTAAATCCTGAAAAACTACCCCCAGCACGACCCCCTACACTGCCCGAACACCACTGCACTGCCCTAAGCCCTAAAACACCACCCCCAGCACGACCCCCTACACTGCACAAATACTACTGCACTGCCCTAAACACTAAAACACCACCCCCGGCACAACCCCCTACACTACACAAACAACACTGCACTAGCCTAAACCCTAAAACACCACACCCAGCACGACCCCCTACACCACCCAAACAACACTGCACTACCCTAAACCCTAAAACACTACCCCCGCACGACCCCCTACACTACCCAAAGACCACTGCACTACCGTAAACCCTAAAACATGAACCCTACACTACACAAACGCCGCTGCAGTACCCTAAACCCTAAAACTACACACCCAGCACGATCCCCTACACTACACAAACCATGCTGCACTATCCTAAACCCTAAAACACTCCCCAAGCACGTCTCCCTACACTACCCAAACACCACTGCACTACCCTAAACCCTAAATCTTCCCCCAGCACGACCCCCTATACTACCCAAACACCACTGCACAACCCTTAACCCTAAATGTACCCCATCACGACCCGCTACACTACCCAAACACCACTGCACTACCCTAACCCCTAAATCTACCCTCAGCACGAACCCCTGCACTACCCAAACACCACTGTACTACCCTAAACCCTAAAACACTACCCCCAGCATGACCCCCTACACTACACCAACACCACTGCACTACCCTAAACCCTAAAACACAACCCCGCATGGCCCCCTACAGTACCCAAACACCAGTGCACTACTGTAAACCCTAAAACAGTGCCCCCAGCAGGACCCCCTACACTACCAAAACACCACTACACTACCCTAAACCCTAAAACACTACCCCAGCATGACCCCCTACGCTCCGCAAACACCACTGCACTGCCCTAAACCCTGAAACACCACCCCCACACAATACCCTACACTGCCCGAACACCACTGCACTGCCCTAAACCCTGAAACACCACCCTCAGCAAGACCCCTTACACTGCCTGAGCACGACTGCCTTGCCCTAAACCCTGAAACACCACCCCCAGCACGACCCCTACATTGCCTGAACACCACTGCAGTGCCCTAAATCCTGAAAAACTACCCCCAGCACGACCCTCTACACTGCCCGAACACCACTGCACTGCCCTAAGCTCTAAAACACAACCCCCAGCACGACCCCCTACACTGCACAAATACTACTGCACTGCCCTAAACACTAAAACACCACCCCCGGCACAACCCCCTACACTACACAAACAACACTGCACTAGCCTAAACCCTAAAACACCACACCCAGCACGACCCCCTACACCACCCAAACACCACTGCACTACCCTAAACCCTAAAACACTACCCCCGCACGACCCCCTACACTACCCAAAGACCACTGCACTACCGTAAACCTTAAAACATGAACCCTACACTACACAAACGCCGCTGCAGTACCCTAAACCATAAAACACTACCCCCGCACGACCCCCTACACTACCCAAAGACCACTGCACTACCGTAAACCCTAAAACATGAACCCTACACTACACAAACGCCGCTGCAGTACCCTAAACCATAAAACACTACACCCAGCACGACCCCCTTCACTACACAAATACCACTGCACTACCCTAAACCGTAAAACCCTACCCCTACACTTCACAAACACCACTGCACTACCCTAAACCCTAAAACACTACTCCCAGCATGACCCCCTACACTACCCAAACACCACTGCACTACCCTAAACCCTAAAACACTACCCCAAGCAGAACCCCTTACACTACCCAAACACCACCGCACTACCCTAAACCCTAAAACACTGCCCCCAGCAGTACCCCTATACTACCCAAACACCATTGCGATACCCTAAACCCTAAAACACTACCCCCAGCAGTACCCCCTACACTACCCATACACCAATGCATCTCCCCTGAACCATAAACAACTATACCAGCCGGACTCCCTACACCACCCAAACACCACTGCACTACCCTAAACCCTAAATCTACCCCCAGCACGACACCCTACACTACCCAAACACCACTGCACTACCCTAAACCCTACATCAACCCCATCACGACCCACTACACTACCCAAACACCACTGCACTACCCTAAACCCTAAATCTACCCCCAGTACGACCCCCTACACTACCCAAACACCACTGCACAACCCTAAACCCTAAATCTACCCCATCACGACCCGCTACACTACCAAAACACCACTGCACTACCCTAAACCCTAAATCTACCCCATCACGTCCCCCTACAATACCCAAACACCACTGCACTACCCTAAACCCTAAAACACTATCCCAGCACAATCCCGTACACTACCCAAACCCTGCTGCACTACCCTAAACCCTAAAACACTCCCCCAGCACGACTCCCTGCACTAGCCAAACACCAACGCACTAACCTAAACTCTAAATCTACCCCCAGCACGACCCCCTACACTACCCAAACACCACTGCACTACCCTAAACCCTAAATCTACCCTCAGCATGACCCCTGCACTACCCAAACACCACTGCACTGCCCTAAACCCTAAAATACTACCCCAGCACGACCCCCTATACTACACCAACACCACTGCACTACCCTAAACCCTAAAACACTACCCAAGCATGACTCCCTACAGTACCCAAACACCACTGCACTACCGTAAACCCTAAAACACTGCCCCCAGCAGGACCCCCTACACTACACAAATACCACTGCACTAACCTAAACCATAAAACACTACCCCCTACACTTCACAAACACCACAGCACTACCCTAAACCCTAAAACACTACCCCCAGCATGACCCCGTACACTACCCAAACACAACTGCGCTACCCTAAACCCTAAAACACTACCCCAAGCAGAACACCCTACACTACCCAAACACCACCGCACTACCCTAAACCCTAAAACACTGCCCCCAGCAGTACCCCCTATACTACCGAAACACCATTGCACTACCCTAAACCCAAAAACACTACCCCCAGCAGTACCCCTACACTACCCATACACCACTGCACTCCCCTGAACCCTAAACCACTACCCCAGCACGATCCTCTACACTACCCAAACTCTGCTGCACTACCCTAAACCCATAAACACTCCCCAGCATGACTCCCTATACTACCCAAACACCACTGCACTACCCTAAACCCTAAATCTACCCCAGCACGACCCCCTACACTACCTAAACACCACTGCACTACCCTAAACCCTAAATCAACCCCATCATGACCCACTACACTACCCAAACACCACTGCACTACCGTAAACCCTAAATCTACCCCCAGCACGACCCCCTACACTACCCAAACACTACTGCACTACCCTAAACCCTAAATCTACCCCATCACAAACCGCTACACTACCAAAACACCACTGCACTGCCCTAAACAATAAATCGATCCCAGCACGAACCCCTACACTACCCAAACACCACTGCAATACCCTAAACCCTAAATCTACCCCATCACGACCCCCTACACTACCCATACAGCACTGCACTACCCTAAACCCTAAAACACTACCCCAGCACAATCCCCTACACTACCCAAACCCTGCTGCACTACCCTAAACCCTAAAACACTCACCCAGCACGACTGCCTACACTAGCCAAACACCACTGCACTACCCTAAACCCTAATCTACCCCCAGCACGACCCCCACACTACCCAAACACCACTGCACTACCCTAAACCCTAAATCTACCCTCAGCACGACCCCTGTACTACCCAAACACCACTGCACTACCCTAAACCCTAAAATACTACCCTCAGCAAGACCCCCTACACTGCCCAAACACCACTGCCCTGCCCTAAACCCTGAAACACCACCCCAGCACGACCCCTACACTACCCGAACAGCACTGCACTGCCCTAAACCCTGGAACACCACCCCCAGCACAACCCCCTACAGTGCCCGAACACCACTGCACTACTCTAAACCCTATAACACGACCCCCTACACTACACAAACACCACTGCAGTACCCTAAACCCTAAAACAGTACCCCCAGCACGACCCCTTTCACTACACAAATACCACGGCACTACCCTAAACCCTAAAGTACGACCCCCTACACTTCACAAACACCACTGCACTACCCTAAACCCTAAAACACTACCCCCAACATGACCCCCTACACTACCCAAACACCACTGCACTACCCTAAACCCTAAAACACTACCCCAAGAGGTACCCCCTAAACTACCCAAACACCACCGCACTACCCTAAACCCTAAATCACTACCCCCAGCAGTACCCCTATACCATCCAAACACCATTGCACTACCCTAAACCCTAAAACACTACCCCAGCACGACTCCCTACACTAAGCAAACACCACTGCACTACCCTAAACCCTAATCTACCCCCAGCACGACCCCCACACTACCCAAACACCACTGCACTACCCTAAACCCTAAATCTACCCTCAGCACGACCCCTGTACTACCCAAACACCACTGCACTACCCTAAACCCTAAAATACTACCCCCAGCACGACCCCCTACACTACACCAACACCACTGCACTACCCTAAACCCTAAAACACAACCCCCGCATGACCCCCTACAGTACCCAAACACCAGTGCACTACCGTAAACCCTAAATCAACCCCATCATGACCCACTACACTACCCAAACACCACTGCACTACCCTAAACCCTAAATCTACCACAAGCATGACCCCCTACACTACCCAAACACCACTGCACTACCCTAAACCCTAAATCTACCCCATCATGACCCGCTACACTACCCAAACACCACTGCACTACCCTAAACAATAAATCTACCCCCAGCACGACCCCCTACACTACCCAAACACCACTGCACTACCCTAATCCCTAAATCTACCCCATCACGACCCCCTACACTACCCAAACATCACTGCACTACCCTAAACTCTAAATCGCTACCCCGGCAGGATACCCTACACTACCCAAACCCTGCTGCACTACCCTAAGCCCTAGAAAACTCCCCCAGCACGACTCCCTACACTACCCAAACACCACTGCACTACCCTAAACCCTAAATCTTCCCCCAGCATGACCCCCTACACTGCCCAAACACCACTGCACTACCCTAAACCCTAAAACACAACCCCCGCATGACCCCCTACAGTACCCAAACACCACTGCACTACCGTAAACCCTAAAACACTGCCCCCAGCAGGACCCCCTACACTACACAAATACCACTGCACTAACCTAAACCATAAGACACTACCCCCTACACTTCACAAACACCACGGCACTACCCTAAACCCTAAATCACTACCCCCAGCATGACCCCGTACACTACCCAAACACAACTGCGCTACCCTAAACCCTAAAACACTACCCCAAGCAGAACACCCTACACTACCCAAACACCACCGCACTACCCTAAACCCTAAAACACTCCCCCAGCATGACTCCTACACTACCCAAACATCACTGCGCTACCGTAAACCCTAAATCTACCCTAAGCATGACCCCCTGCACTACCCAAACACCACTGCACTACCCTAAACCCTAAATCTTCCCCCAGCATGACCCCCTACACTGCCCAAACACCACTGCACTACCCTAAACCCTAAAACACAACCCCGGCATGACCCCCTACAGTACCCAAACACCAGTGCACTACCGTAAACCCTAAATCAACCCCATCATGACCCACTACACTACCCAAACACCACTGCACTATCATAAACCCTAAATCTACCACCAGCACGACCCCCAACACTACCCAAACACCACTGCACTACCCTAAACCCTGAAACACTACCCCCAGCACGACCCCCTACACAACACCAACACCACTGCACTACCCTAAACCCTAAAACACTACCACCGCATTATCCCCTACAGTACCCAAATACCAGTGCACTACCGTAAACCCTAAAACACTGCCCCCAGCAGGACCCCCTACACTACACAAACATCACTGCACTGCCCTAAACCCTACAACACTACCCCAGCATCACCCCCTACGCTTCCCGAACACCACTGCATTGGCCTAAACCCTGAAATACCAGACCCGCACGACACCCTACACTGCACGAACACCACTGCACTGCCCTAAACCCTGAAACACCACCCTCAGCAAGACCCCCTACACTGCCCAAACACCACTGCCCTGCCCTAAACCCTGAAACACCAACCCAGCACGACCCCTACACTACCCGAACAGCACTGCACTGCCCTAAACCCTGAAACACCACCCCCAGCACAACCCCCTACAGTGCCCGAACACCATTGCACTACTCTAAACCCTATAACACGACCCCCTACACTACACAAACACCACTGCAGTACCCTAAACCCTAAAACAGTACCCCCAGCACGACCCCTTTCACTACACAAATACCACGGCACTACCCTAAACCCTAAAACACGACCCCCTACACTTCACAAACACCACTGCACTACCCTAAACCCTAAAACACTACCCCCAACATGACCCCCTACACTACCCAAACACCACTGCACTACCCTAAACCCTAAAACACTACCCCAAGAGGTACCCCCTAAACTACCCAAACACCACCGCACTACCCTAAACCCTAAATCACTACCCCCAGCAGTACCCCTATACCATCCAAACACCATTGCACTACCCTAAACCCTAAAACACTACCCCAGCACGACTCCCTACACTAAGCAAACACCACTGCACTACCCTAAACCCTAATCTACCCCCAGCACGACCCCCACACTACCCAAACACCACTGCACTACCCTAAACCCTAAATCTACCCTCAGCACGACCCCTGTACTACCCAAACACCACTGCACTACCCTAAACCCTAAAATACTACCCCCAGCACGACCCCCTACACTACACCAACACCACTGCACTACCCTAAACCCTAAAACACAACCCCCGCATGACCCCCTACAGTACCCAAACACCAGTGCACTACCGTAAACCCTAAATCAACCCCATCATGACCCACTACACTACCCAAACACCACTGCACTACCCTAAACCCTAAATCTACCACAAGCACGACCCCCTACACTACCCAAACACCACTGCACTACCCTAAACCCTAAATCTACCCCATCATGACCCGCTACACTACCCAAACACCACTGCACTACCCTAAACAATAAATCTACCCCCAGCACGACCCCCTACACTACCCAAACACCACTGCACTACCCTAATCCCTAAATCTACCCCATCACGACCCCCTACACTACCCAAACATCACTGCACTACCCTAAACTCTAAATCGCTACCCCGGCACGATACCCTACACTACCCAAACCCTGCTGCACTACCCTAAGCCCTAGAAAACTCCCCCAGCACGACTCCCTACACTACCCAAACACCACTGCACTACCCTAAACCCTAAATCTTCCCCCAGCATGACCCCCTACACTGCCCAAACACCACTGCACTACCCTAAACCCTAAAACACAACCCCCGCATGACCCCCTACAGTACCCAAACACCAGTGCACTACCGTAAATCCTAAATCAACCCCATCATGACCCACTACACTACCCAAACACCACTGCACTACCATAAACCCTAAATCTACCACCAGCACGACCCCCAACACTACCCAAACACCACTGCACTACCCTAAACCCTAAAACACTACCCCCAGCACGACCCCCTACACTACACCAACACCACTGCACTACCCTAAACCTTAAAACACTACCACCGCATTATCCCCTACAGTACCCAAATACCAGTGCACTACAGTAAACCCTAAAACACTGCCCCCAGCAGGACCCCCTACACTACCCAAACACCACTGCACTGACCTAAACCCTAAAACACCACCCCCAGCACGACCCCCTACACTACACAAACATCACTGCACTGCCCTAAACCCTACAACACTACCCCAGCATCACCCCCTACGCTGCCCGAACACCACTGCATTGGCCTAAACCCTGAAACACCAGACCCGCACAACACCCTACACTGCCCGAACACAATTGCACTGCCCTAAACCCTGAAACACCACCCTCAGCAAGACCCCCTACACTGCCCGAACACCACTGCCCTGCCCTAAACCCTGAAGCACCACCCCCAGCACGACCCCTACACTGCCCGAACAGCACTGCACTGCCCTAAACCCTAAATCTATCCCATCACAACCTGCTACACTACCCAAACACCACTGCACTACTCTAGCCCCTAAATCTACCCTCATCGCGACCCCCTGCACTACCCAAACACCACTGCAGTACCCTAAACCCTAAAACACTACCCCCAGCACGACCCCCTACACTACACCAACACCACTGCAGTACCCTAAACCCTAAAACACTACCCCCGCATGACCCCCTACAGTACCCAAACACCAGTTCACTACCGTAAACCCTAAAACACTGCCCCCAGCAGGACACCCTACACTACCCAAACACCACTGCACTACCCTAAACCCTAAAACACAACCCCCAGCACTACCCCCTACACTACCCAAACACCACCGGACTACCCTAAACCCTAAAACACTACCCCCAGCAATATACTATCCAAACACCATTGCACTGCCCTAAACCCTAAAACACTACCCCCAGCAGTACCCCCTACACTACCCAAGCACCACTGCACTACCCTAAACCCTAAAACTACACACCCAGCACGATCCCCTACACTACACAAACCATGCTGCACTATCCTAAACCCTAAAACACTCCCCCAGCACGCCTCCCTACACTACCCAAACACCACTGCACTAACCTAAACCCTAAATCTTCCCCCAGCACGACCCCCTATACTACCCAAACACCACTGCACAACCCTTAACCCTAAATGTACCCCATCACGACCCGCTACACTACCCAAACACCACTGCACTACCCTAACCCCTAAATCTACCCTCAGCACGAACCCCTGCACTACCCAAACACCACTGCACTACCCTAAACCCTAAAACACTACCCCCAGCATGACCCCCTACACTACACCAACACCACTGCACTACCCTGAACCCTAAAACACAACCCCCGCATGACCCCCTACAGTACCCAAACACCAGTGCACTACTGTAAACCCTAAAACAGTGCCCCCAGCAGGACCCCCTCACTACCAAAACACCACTACACTACCCTAAACCCTAAAACACTACCCCAGCATGACCCCCTACGCTGCACGAACACCACTGCACTGCCCTAAACCCTGAAACACCACCCCCACACAACACCCTACACTGCCCGAACACCACTGCACTGCCCTAAACCCTGAAACACCACCCTCAGCAAGACCCCTTACACTGCCTGAGCACGACTGCCCTGCCCTAAACCCTGAAACACCACCCCCAGCATGACCCCTACACTGCCTGAACACCACTGCACTGCCCTAAACCCTGAAAAACTACCCCTAGCACGACCACCTACACTGCCCGAACACCACTGCACTGCCCTAAGCCCTAAAACACCACCCCCAGCATGACCCCCTACACTACCCAAACACCACTGCACTACCCTAAACCCTAAAACACTACCCCAAGCAGAACCCCTTACACTACCCAAACACCACCCCACTACCCTAAACCCTAAAACACTGCCCCCAGCAGTACCCCTATACTACCCAAACACCATTGCGATACCCTAAACCCTAAAACACTACCCCCAGCAGTACCCCCTACACTACCCATACACCAATGCATCTCCCCTGAACCATAAACAACTATCCCAGCCGGACTCCCTACACCACCCAAACATCACTGCACTACCCTAAACCCTAAATCTACCCCCAGCACGACACCCTACACTACCCAAACACCACTGCACTACCCTAAACCCTACATCAACCCCATCACGACCCACTACACTACCCAAACACCACTGCACTACCCTAAACCCTACATCTACCCCCAGTACGACCCCCTACACTACCCAAACACCACTGCACAACCCTAAACCCTAAATCTACCCCATCACGACCCGCTACACTACCAAAACACCACTGCACTACCCTAAACCCTAAATCTACCCCATCACGTCCCCCTACAATACCCAAACACCACTGCACTACCCTAAACCCTAAAACACTACCCCAGCACAATCCCCTACACTACCCAAACCCTGCTGCACCACCCTAAACCCTAAAACACTCCCCCAGCTCGACTCCCTGCACTAGCCAAACACCAACGCACTACCCTAAACTCTAAATCTACCCCCAGCACGACCCCCTACACTACCCAAACACCACTGCACTACCCTAAACCCTAAATCTACCCTCAGCATGACCCCTGCACTACCCAAACACCACTGCACTACCCTAAACCCTAAAATACTATCCCAGCACCACCCCCTATACTACACCAACACCACTGCACTACCCTAAACCCTAAAACACTACCCAAGCATGACTCCCTACAGTACCCAAACACCACTGCACTACCGTAAACCCTAAAACACTGCCCCCAGCAGGACCCCCTACACTACACAAATACCACTGCACTAACCAAAACCATAAAACACTACCCCCTACACTTCACAAACACCACGGCACTACCCTAAACCCTAAATCACTACCCCCAGCATGACCCCGTACACTACCCAAACACAACTGCGCTACCCTAAACCCTAAAACACTACCCCAAGCAGAACACCCTACACTACCCAAACACCACCGCACTACCCTAAACCCTAAAACACTGCCCCCAGCAGTACCCCTATACTACCCAAACACCATTGCACTACCCTAAACCCAAAAACACTACCCCCAGCAGTACCCCTACACTACCCATACACCACTGCACTCCCCTGAACCCTAAACCACTACCCCAGCAAGATCCTCTACACTACCCAAACTCTGCTGCACTACCCTAAACCCGTAAACACTCCCCAGCATGACTCCCTATACTACCCAAACACCACTGCACTACCCTAAACCCTAAATCTACCCCCAGCACGACCCCCTACACTACCCAAACACCACTGCACTACCCTAAACCCTAAATCAACCCCATCATGACCCACTACACTACCCAAACACCACTGCACTACCGTAAACCCTAAATCTACCCCAGCACGACCCCCTACACTACCCAAACACTACTGCACTACCCTAAACCCTAAATCTACCCCATCACAAACCGCTACACTACCAAAACACCACTGCACTGCCCTAAACAATAAATCCATCCCAGCATGAACCCCTACACTACCCAAACACCACTGCAATACCCTAAACCCTAAATCTACCCCATCACGACCCCCTACACTACCCAAACAGCACTGCACTACCCTAAACCCTAAAACACTACCCCAGCACAATCCCCTACACTACCCAAACCCTGCTGCACTACCCTAAACCCTAAAACACTCACCCAGCACGACTGCCTACACTAGCCAAACATGACTGCACTACCCTAAACCCTAATCTACCCCCACCACGACCCCCACACTACCCAAACACTACTGCACTACCCTAAACCCTAAATCTACCCTCAGCACGACCCCTGTACTACCCAAACACCACTGCACTACCCTAAACCCTAAAATACTACCCCCAGCACGATCCCCTACACTACACCAACACCACTGCACTACCCTAAACCCTAAAACACAACCCCCTCATGACCCCCTACAGTACCCAAACACCAGTGAAACCCTTAATCAACCCCATCACGACCCACTACACTACCCAAACACCACTGCACTACCCTAAACCCTAAATCTATCCCCAGCACGACCCCCTACACTACCCAAACACCACTGCACTACCCTAAACCCTAAATCTACCCTCAGCATGACACCTGCACTACCCAAACACCACTGCACTACCCTAAACCCTAAAATACTACCCCCAGCACGACCCCCTATACTACACCAACACCACTGCACTACCCTAAACCCTAAAACACTACCCAAGCATGACTCCCTACAGTACCCAAACACCACTGCACTACCGTAAACCCTAAAACACTGCCCCCAGCAGGACCCCCTACACTACACAAATACCACTGCATTAACCTAAACCATAAAACACTACCCCCTACACTTCACAAACATCACGGCACTACCCTAAACCCTAAAACACTACCCCCAGCATGACCCCGTACACTACCCAAACACAACAGCGCTACCCTAAACCCTAAAACACTACCCCAAGGAGAACACCCTACACTACCCAAACACCACCGCACTACCCTGAACCCTAAAACACTGCCCCCAGCAGTACCCCCTATACTACCCAAACACCATTGCGCTACCCTAAACCCAAAAACACTACCCCCAGCAGTACCCCTACACTACCCATACACCAAGCACTCCCCTGAACCCTAAACCACTACCCCAGCACGATCCGCTACACTACCCAAACTCTGCTGCACTACCCTAAACCCGTAAACACTCCCCAGCATGACTCCCTATACTACCCAAACACCACTGCACTACCCTAAACCCTAAATCTACCCCCAGCACGACCCCCTCACTACCCAAACACCACTGCACTACCCTAAACCCTAAATCAACCCCATCATGACCCACTACACTACCCAAACACCACTGCACTACCGTAAACCCAAAATCTACCCCCAGCACGACCCCCTACACTACCCAAACACTACTGCACTACCCTAAACCCTAAATCTACCCCATCACGACCCGCTACACTACCAAAACACCACTGCACTGCCCTAAACAATAAATCGATCCCAGCACGACCACCTACACTACCCAAACACCACTGCAATACCCTAAACCCTAAATCTACCCCATCACGACCCCCTACACTACCCAAACAGCACTGCACTACCCTAAACCCTAAAACACTACCCCAGCACAATCCCCTACACTACCCAAACCCTGCTGCTCTACGCTAAACCCTAAAACACTCACCCAGCACGACTGCCTACACTAGCCAAACACCACTGCACTACCCTAAACCCTAATCTACCCCAGCACGACCCCCACACTACCCAAACACCACTGCACTACCCTAAACCCTAAATCTACCCTCAGCACGACCCCTGTACTACCCAAACACCACTGCACTACCCTAAACCCTAAAATACTACCCCCAGCACTACCCCCTACACTACACCAACACCACTGCACTACCCTAAACCCTAAAACACAACCCCCGCATGACCCCCTACAGTACCCAAACACCAGTGCACTACCGTAAACCCTAAATCAACCCCATCACGACCCACTACACTACCCAAACACCACTGCACTACCCTAAACCCTAAATCTACCCCCAGCACGACCCCCTACACTACCCAAACACCACTGCACTACCCTAAACCCTAAATCTACCCCATCACGACCCCCCACACTACCCAAACATCACTGCACTACCCTAAACCCTAAATCACTACCCCAGCACGATCCCCTACACTACCCAAACCCTGCTGCACTACCCTAAACCCTAAAAAACTCCCCCAGCACGACTCCCTACACTACCCAAACACCACTGCACTACCCTAAACCCTACATCTTCCCCCAGCACGACCCCCTACACTGCCCAAACACCATTGCCCTACCCTAAACCCTAAAACACAACCCCGCATGACCCCCTAGAGTACCCAAACACCAGTGCACTACAGTAAACCCTAAATCAACCCCATCATGACCCACTACACTACCCAAACACCACTGCACTACCATAAACCCTAAAACACTACCCCAGCACGACCCCCTATACTACACCAACACCACTGCACTACCCTAAACCCTAAACCACTACCACCGCATTATCCCCTACAGTACCCAACCACCAGTGCACTACCGTAAATCCTAAAACACTGCAGCCAGCAGGACCCCCTACACTACCCAAACACCACTGCACTGACCTAAACCCTAAAACACCACCCCAGCACGACCCCCTACACTACACAAACATCACTGCACTGCCCTAAACCCTACAACACTACCCCCGCATCACCCCCTACGCTGCCCGAACACCACTGCATTGGCCTAAACCCTGAAACACCAGACCCGCACGACACCCTACACTGCCCGAACACCACTGCACTGCCCTACACCCTGAAACACCACCCTCAGCAAGACCCCCTACACTGCCTGAACACCACTGCCCTGCCCTAAACCCTGAAACACCACCCCCTGCACGACCCCTACACTGCCTGAACAGCACTGCACTGCCTTAAACCCTGAAACACCACCCCCAGCATGACCCCCTACAGTGCCCAAACACCACTGCACTACTCTAAACCCTAAAACACGACCCCCCTACACTACACAATCACCACTGCAGTACCCTAAACCCTAAAACACTACCCCCAGCACGACCCCTTTCACTACACAAATACCACGGCACTACCCTAAACCCTAAAACACGACCTCCTACACTTCACAAACACCACTGCATTACCCTAAAACCTAAAACACTACCCCCAACATGACCCCCTACACTACCCAAACACCACTGCACTACCCTAAACCCTAAAACACTACCCCAAGAGGTACCCCCTACACTACCCAAACACCACCGCACTACCCTAAACCCTAAATCACTACCCCCAGCAGTACCCCTATACCATCCAAACACCTTTGCACTACCCTAAACCCTAAAACACTATCCCCAGCACGACTCCCTACACTGAGTAAACACCACTGCACTACCCTAAACCCTAATCTACCCCCAGCACGACCCCCACACTACCCAAACACCACTGCACTACCCTAAACCCTAAATCTACCCTTAGCACGACCCCTGTACTACCCAAACACCACTGCACTACCCTAAACCGTAAAATACTACCCCCAGCACGACCCCCTACACTACACCAACACCACTGCACCACCCTAAACCTGAAACACAACCCCCGCATGACCCCCTACATTACCCAAACACCAGTGCACTACCGTAAACCCTAAATCAACCCCATCACGACCCACTACACTACCCAAACACCACTGCACTACCCTAAACCCTAAATCTACCACCAGCACAACCCCCTACACTACCCAAACACCACTGCACTACCCTAAACCCTAAATCTACCCCATCATGACCCGCTACACTACCCAAACACCACTGCACTACCCTAAACAATAAGTCTACCCCCAGCACGACCCCCTACACTACCCAAACACTACTGTACTTCCCTAAACCCTAAATCTACCCCATCACGACCCCCTACACTACCCAAACATCACTGCACTACCCTAAACCCTAAATCACTACCCCAGCACGATCCCCTACACTACCCAAACCCTGCTGCACTACCCTAAACCCTAAAAAACTCCCCCAGCACGACTCCCTACACTACCCAAACACCACTGCACTACCCTAAACCCTAAATCTTCCCCCAGCATGACCCCTACACTGCCCAAACACCACTGCACTACCCTAAACCCTAAAACACAACCCCCGCCTGACCCCCTACAGTACCCAAACACCAGTGCACTACCGTAAACCCTAAATCAACCCCATCATGACCCACTACACTACCCAAACACCACTGCACTATCATAAACCCTAAATCTACCAAAAGCACGACCCCCAACACTACCCAAACACCACTGCACTACCCTAAACCCTAAAACACTACCCCAGCACGACCCCCTACACTACACCAACACCACTGCACTACCCTAAACCCTAAAACACTACCACCGCATTATCCCCTACAGTACCCAAATACCAGTGCACTACCGTAAACCCTAAAACTCTGCCCCCAGCAGGACCCCCTACACTACCCAAACACCACTGCACTGACCTAAACCCTAAAACACCACGCCCAGCACGACCCCCTACACTACACAAACATCACTGCACTGCCCTAAACCCTACAACACTACCCCAGCATCACCCCCTACGCTGCCCGAACACCACTGCATTGGCCTAAACCCTGAAACACCAGACCCGCAGGACACCCTACACTGCACGAACACCACTGCACTGCCCTAAACCCTGAAACACCACCCTCAGCAAGACCCCCTACACTGCCCGAACACCACTGCCCTGCCCTAAACCCTTAAACACTACCCCAGCACGACCCCTACACTGCCCGAACAGCACTGCACTGCCCTAAACCCTGAAACACCACCCCCAGCACGACCCCCTACAGTGCCCGAACACCACTGCACTACTCTAAACCCTATAACACGACCCCCTACACTACACAAACACCACTGCAGTACCCTAAACCCTAAAACAGTACCCCCAGCACGACCCCTTTCACTACACAAATACCACGGCACTACCCTAAACCCTAAAACACGACCCCCTACACTTCACAAACACCACTGCACTACCCTAAACCCTAAAACACTACTCCCAACATGACCCCCTACACTACCCAAACACCACTGCACTACCCTAAACCCTAAAACACTACCCCAAGAGGTACCCCCTACACTACCCAAACACCACCGCACTACCCTAAACCCTAAATCACTACACCCAGCAGTACCCCTATACCATCAAAACACCATTGCACTACCCTAAACCCTAAAACACTACCCCAGCACGACTCCCTACACTAAGAAAACACCACTGCACTACCCTAAACCCTAATCTACCCCCAGCAGGACCCCCACACTACCCAAACACCACTGCACTACCCTAAACCCTAAATCTACCCTCAGCACGACCCCTGTACTACCCAAACACCACTGCACTACCCTAAACCCTAAAATACTACCCCCAGCACAACCCCCTACACTACACCAACACCACTGCACTACCCTAAACCCTAAAACACAACCCCCGCATGACCCCCTACAGTACCCAAACACCAGTGCACTACCGTAAACCCTAAATCTACCCCATCATGACCCACTACACTACCCAAACACCACTGCACTACCCTAAACCCTAAATCTACCCCATCACGACCCGCTACACTACCCAAACACCACTGCACTACCCTAAACCCTAAATCTACCCTCAGCACGACCCCCTGCACTACCCAAACACCACTGCACTTTCCTAAACCCTAAAATACTACCCCCAGCACGACCCCCTACACTACACCAACACCACTGCACTACCCTAAACCCTAAAACACTACCCAAGCATGACTCCCTACAGTACCCAAACACCACTGCACTACCGTGAACCCTAAAACACTGCCCACGGCAGGACCCCCTACACTACCCAAACACCACTGCACTACCCTAAACCCTAAATCACTACCCCCAGCAGTACCCCTATACCATCCAAACACCTTTGCACTACCCTAAACCCTAAAACACTATCCCCAGCATGACTCCCCACACTACCCAAACACCACTGCACTACCCTAAACCCTAAATCTACCCTTAGCACGACCCCTGTACTACCCAAACACCACTGCACTACCCTAAACCGTAAAATACTACCCCCAGCACGACCCCCTACACTACACCAACACCACTGCACTACCCTAAACCTGAAACACAACCCCCGCATGACCCCCTACAGTACCCAAACACCAGTGCACTACCGTAAACCCTAAATCAACCCCATCACGACCCACTACACTACCCAAACACCACCGCACTACCCTAAACCCTAAATCTACCACCAGCACGACCCCCTACACTACCCAAACACCACTGCACAACCCTAAACCCTAAATCTCCCCCATCATGACCCGCTACACTACCCAAACACCACTGCACTACCCTAAACAATAAATCTACCCCCAGCACGACCCCCTACACTACCCAAACACCACTGCACTACCCTAATCCCGAAATCTACCCCATCACGACCCCCTACACTACCCAAACATCACTGCACTACCCTAAACCCTAAATCACTACCCCGGCACGATCCCCTACACTACCCAAACCCTGCTGCACTACCCTAAACCCTAAAACACTCCCCCAGCACGACTCCCTACACTATCCAAACACCACTGCACTACCCTAAACCCTAAATCTACCCCATCACGACCCCCTACACTACCCAAACACCACTGCACTACCTTAAACCCTAAAACACTACCCCAGCACGATCCCATACACTACCCAAACCCTGCTGCACTACCCTAAACCCTAAAACACTCCCCCAGCATGACTCCTACACTAGCCAAACACCACTGCACTACCCTAAACAATAAGTCTACCCCCAGCACGACCCCCTACACTACCCAAACACCACTGTACTTCCCTAAACCCTAAATCTACCCCATCACGACCCCCTACACTACCCAAACATCACTGCACTACCCTAAACCCTAAATCACTACCCCAGCACGATCCCCTACACTACTCAAACCCTGCTGCACTACCCTAAACCCTAAAAAACTCCCCCAGCACGACTCCCTACACTACCCAAACACCACTGCACTACCCTAAACCCTAAATCTTCCCCCAGCATGACCCCTACACTGCCCAAACACCACTGCACTACCCTAAACCCTAAAACACAAACCCCGCCTGACCCCCTACAGTACCCAAACACCAGTGATCTACCGTAAACCCTAAATCAACCCCATCATGACCCACTACACTACCCAAACACCACTGCACTACCCTAAGCCCTAAATTTACCCTCAGCACGACCCCTGTACTACCCAAACACCCCTGTACTACCCTAAACCCTAAAACACTACCCCCAGCACGACCCCCTACACTACACCAACACCACTGCACTACCCTAAACCTTAAAACACTACCACCGCATTATCCCCTACAGTACCCAAATACCAGTGCACTACCGTAAACCCTAAAACACTGCCCCCAGCAGGACCCCCTACACTACCCAAACACCACTGCACTGACCTAAACCCTAAAACACCACGCCCAGCACGACCCCCTACACTACACAAACATCACTGCACTGCCCTAAACCCTGCAACACTATCCCAGCATCACCCCCTACGCTGCCCGAACACCACTGCACTGCCCTAAACCCTGAAACACCACCCTCAGCAAGACCCCCTACACTGCCCGAACACCACTGCCCTGCCCTAAACCCTGAAACACCACCCCAGCACGACCCCTACACTGCCCGAACAGCACTGCACTGCCCTAAACCCTGAAACACCACCCCCAGCACGACCCCCTACAGTGCCCGAACACCACTGCACTACTCTGAACCCTATAACACGACCCCCTACACTACACAAACACCACTGCAGTACCCTAAACCCTAAAACAGTACCCCCAGCACGACCCCTTTCACTACACAAATACCACGGCACTACCCTAAACTCTAAAACACGACCCCCTACACTTCACAAACACCACTGCACTACCCTAAACCGTAAAACACTACTCCCAACATGACCCCCTAGACTACCAAAATACCACTGCACTACCCTAAACCCTAAAACACTACCCCAAGAGGTACCCCCTACACTACCCAAACACCACCGCACTACCCTAAACCCTAAATCACTACCCCCAGCAGTACCCCTATACCATCAAAACACCATTGCACTACCCTAAACCCTAAAACACTTCCCCAGCGGGACTCCCTACACTAAGAAAACACCACTGCACTACCCTAAACCCTAATCTACCCCCAGCACGACCCCCACACTACCCAAACACCACTGCACTACCCTAAGCCCTAAATTTACCCTCAGCACGACCCCTGTACTACCCAAACACCACTGCACTACCCTAAACCCTAAAATACTACCCCCAGCACGACCCCCTACACTACACCAACACCACTGCACTACCCTAAACCCTAAAACACAACCCCCGCATGACCCCCTACAGTACCCAAACACCAGTGCACTACCGTAAACCCTAAATCTACCCCATCATGACCCACTACATTACCCAAACACCACTGCACTACCCTAAACCCTAAATCTACCCCATCACGACCCGCTACACTACCCAAACACCACTGCACTACCCTAAACCCTAAATCTACCCTCAGCACGACCCCTGCACTACCCAAACACCACTGCACTTTCCTAAACCCTAAAATACTACCCCCAGCACGACCCCCTACACTACACCAACACCACTGCACTACCCTAAACCCTAAAACACTACCCAAGCATGACTCCCTACAGTACCCAAACACCACTGCACTACCGTGAACCCTAAAACACTGCCCACGGCAGGACCCCCTACACTACCCAAACACCACTGCACTACCCTAAACCCTAAATCACTACCCCAGCAGTACCCCTATACCATCCAAACACCTTTGCACTACCCTAAACCCTAAAATACTATCCCCAGCACGACTCCCTACACTAAGTAAACACCACTGCACTACCCTAAACCCTAATCTACCCCCAGCACGACCCCCACACTACCCAAACACCACTGCACTACCCTAAACCCTAAATCTACCCTTAGCACGACCCCCACACTACCCAAACACCACTGCACTACCCTAAACCGTAAAATACTACCCCCAGCACGACCCCCTACACTACACCAACACCACTGCACTACCCTAAACCTGAAACACAACCCCCGCATGACCCCCTACAGTACCCAAACACCAGTGCACTACCGTAAACCCTAAATCAACCCCATCACGACCCACTACACTACCCAAACACCACTGCACTACCCTAAACCCTAAATCTACCACCAGCACGACCCCCTACACTACCCAAACACCACTGCACTACCCTAAACCCTAAATCTCCCCCATCATGGCCCGCTACACTACCCAAACACCACTGCATTACCCTAAACAATAAATCTACCCCCAGCACGACCCCCTACACTACCCAAACACCACTGCACTACCCTAATCCCTAAATCTACCCCATCACGACCCCCTACACTACCCAAACATCACTGCACTACCCTAAACCCTAAATCACTACCCCGGCACGATCCCCTACACTACCGAAACCCTGCTGCACTACCCTAAACCCTAAAACACTCCCCCAGCACGACTCCCTACACTATCCAAACACCACTGCACTACCCTAAACCCTAAATCTACCCCATCACGACCCCCTACACTACCCAAACACCACTGCACTACCTTAAACCCTAAAACACTACCCCAGCACGATCCCATACACTACAAAAACCCTGCTGCACTACCCTAAACCCTAAAACACTCCCCCAGCATGACTCCTACACTAGCCAAACACCACTGCACTACCCTAAACCCTAAATCTACCCCCAGAATGACCCCCTACACTACCCAAACACCACTGCACTACCCTAAACAATAAATCTACCCCCAGCACGACCCCCTACACTACCCAAACACCACTGCACTACCCTAATCCCGAAATCTACCCCATCACGACCCCCTACACTACCCAAACATCACTGCACTACCCTAAACCCTAAATCACTACCCCGGCACGATCCCCTACACTACCCAAACCTTGCTGCACTACCCTAAACCCTAAAACACTCCCCCAGCACAACTCCCTACACTATCCAAACACCACTGCACTACCCTAAACCCTAAATCTACCCCATCACGACCCCCTACACTACCCAAACACCACTGCACTACCTTAAACCCTAAAACACTACCCCAGCACGATCCCATACACTACCCAAACCCTGCTGCACTACCCTAAACCCTAAAACACTCCCCCAGCATGACTCCTACACTAGCCAAACACCACTGCACTACCCTAAACAATAAGTCTACCCCCAGCACGACCCCCTACACTACCCAAACACCACTGTACTTCCCTAAACCCTAAATCTACCCCATCACGACCCCCTACACTACCCAAAAATCACTGCACTACCCTAAACCCTAAATCACTACCCCAGCACGATCCCCTACACTACTCAAACCCTGCTGCACTACACTAAACCCTAAAAAACTCCCCCAGCACGACTCCCTACACTACCCAAACACCACTGCACTACCCTAAACCCTAAATCTTCCCCCAGCATGACCCCTACACTGCCCAAACACCACTGCACTACCCTAAACCCTAAAACACAACCCCCGCCTGACCCCCTACAGTACCCAAACACCAGTGCACTACCGTAAACCCTAAATCAACCCCATCATGACCCACTACACTACCCAAACACCACTGCACTATCATAAACCCTAAATCTACCAAAAGCACGACCCCCAACACTACCCAAACACCACTGCACTACCCTAAACCCTAAAACACTACCCCAGCACGACCCCCTACACTACACCAACACCACTGCACTACCCTAAACCCTAAAACACTACCACCGCATTATCCCCTACAGTACCCAAATACCAGTGCACTACCGTAAACCCTAAAACACTGCCCCCAGCAGGACCCCCTACACTACCCAAACACCACTGCACTGACCTAAACCCTAAAACACCACGCCCAGCACGACCCCCTACACTACACAAACATCACTGCACTGCCCTAAACCCTGCAACACTACCCCAGCATCACCCCCTACGCTGCCCGAACACCACTGCACTGCCCTAAACCCTGAAACACCACCCTCAGCAAGACCCCCTACACTGCCCGAACACCACTGCCCTGCCCTAAACCCTGAAACACCACCCCAGCACGACCCCTACACTGCCCGAACAGCACTGCACTGCCCTAAACCCTGAAACACCACCCCCAGCACGACCCCCTACAGTGCCCGAACACCACTGCACTACTCTAAACCCTATAACACGACCCCCTACACTACACAAACACCACTGCAGTACCCTAAACCCTAAAAAAGGTCCCCCTAGCACGACCCCTTTCACTACACAAATACCACGGCACTACCCTAAACCCTAAAATACGACCCCCTACACTTCACAAACACCACTGCACTACCCTAAACCGTAAAACACTACTCCCAACATGACCCCCTACACGCCCCAAACACCACTGCACTACCCTAAACCCTAAAACACTACCCCAAGAGGTACCCCCTACACTACCCAAACACCACCGCACTACCCTAAACCCTAAATCACTACCCCCAGCAGTACCCCTATACCATCAAAACACCATTGCACTACCCTAAACCCTAAAACACTTCCCCAGCACGACTCCCTACACTAAGAAAACACCACTGCACTACCCTAAACCCTAATCTACCCCCAGCACGACCCCCACACTACCCAAACACCACTGCACTACCCTAAGCCCTAAATCTACCCTCAGCACGACCCCTGTACTACCCAAACACCACTGCACTACCCTAAACCCTAAAATACTACCCCCAGCACGACCCCCTACACTACACCAACACCACTGCACTACCCTAAACCCTAAAACACAACCCCCGCATGACCCCCTACAGTACCCAAACACCAGTGCACTACCATAAACCCTAAATCTACCCCATCATGACCCACTACACTACCCAAACACCACTGCACTACCCTAAACCCTAAATCTACCCCATCACGACCCGCTACACTACCCAAACACCACTGCACTACCCTAAACCCTAAATCTACCCGCAGCACGACCCCTGCACTACCCAAACACCACTGCACTTTCCTAAACCCTAAAATACTACCCCCAGCATGACCCCCTACACTACACCAACACCGCTGCACTACCCTAAACCCTAAAACACTACCCAAGCATGACTCCCTACAGTACCCAAACACCACTGCACTACCGTGAACCCTAAAACACTGCCCACGGCAGGACCCCCTACACTACCCAAACACCACTGCACTACCCTAAACCCTAAATCACTACCCCCAGCAGTACCCCTATACCATCCAAACACCTTTGCACTACCCTAAACCCTAAAATACTATCCCCAGCACGACTCCCTACACTAAGTAAACACCACTGCACTACCCTAAACCCTAATCTACCCCCAGCACGACCCCCACACTACCCAAACACCACTGCACTACCCTAAACCCTAAATCTACCCTTAGCACGACCCCCACACTACCCAAACACCACTGCACTACCCTAAACCGTAAAATACTACCCCCAGCACGACCCCCTACACTACACCAACACCACTGCACTACCCTAAACCTGAAACACAACCCCCGCATGACCCCCTACAGTACCCAAACACCAGTGCACTACTGTAAACCCTAAATCAACCCCATCACGACCCACTACACTACCCAAACACCACTGCACTACCCTAAACCCTAAATCTACCACCAGCACGACCCCCTACACTACCCAAACACCACTGCACTACCCTAAACCCTAAATCTCCCCCATCATGACCCGCTACACTACCCAAACACCACTGCACTACCCTAAACAATAAATCTACCCCCAGCACGACCCCCTACACTACCCAAACACCACTGCACTACCCTAATCCCTAAATCTACCCCATCACGACCCCCTACACTACCCAAACATCACTGCACTACCCTAAACCCTAAATCACTACCCCGGCACGATCCCCTACACTACCAACACCCTGCTGCACTACCCTAAACCCTAAAACACTCCCCCAGCACGACTCCCTACACTATCCAAACACCACTGCACTACCCTAAACCCTAAATCTACCCCATCACGACCCCCTACACTACCCAAACACCACTGCACTACCTTAAACCCTAAAACACTACCCCAGCACGATCCCATACACTACCCAAACCCTGCTGCACTACCCTAAACCCTAAAACACTCCCCCAGCATGACTCCTACACTAGCCAAAACCCACTGCACTACCCTAAACCCTAAATCTACCCCCAGAATGACCCCCTACACTACCCAAACACCACTGCACTACCCTAAACCCTAAATCTTCCCCCAGCATGACCCCCTACACTGCCCAAATACCACTGCACTACCCTAAACCCTAAAACACAACCCCCGCATGACCCCCTACAGTACCCAAACACCAGTGCACTACTGTAAACCCTAAATCAACCCCATCATGACCCACTACACTACCCAAACACCACTGCACTACCATAAACCCTAAATCTACCACCAGCACGACCCCCAACACTACCCAAACACCACTGCACTACCCTAAACCCTAAAACACTACCCCCAGCACGACCCCCTACACTACACCAACACCACTGCACTACCCTAAAACCTAAAACACTACCACCGCATTATCCGCTACAGTACCCAAATACCAGTGCACTACCGTAAACCCTAAAACACTGCCCCCAGCAGGACCCCCTACACTACCCAAACACCACTGCACTGACCTAAACCCTAAAACACCACCCCCAGCACGACCCCCTACACTACACAAACATCACTGCACTGCCCTAAACCCTACAACACTACCCCAGCATCACCCCCTACGCTGCCCGAACACCACTGCATTGGCCTAAACCCTGAAACACCAGACCCGCACGACACCCTACACTGCCCGAACACCACTGCACTGCCCTAAACCCTGAAACACCACCCTCAGCAAGTCCCCCTACACTGCCCGAACAGCACTGCACTGCCCTAAACCCTGAAACACCACCCCCAGCATGACCCCCTACAGTGCCCGAACACCACTGCACTACTCTAAACCCTATAACACGACCCCCTACACTACACAAACACCACTGCAGTACCCTAAACCCTAAAACAGTACCCCCAGCACGACCCCTTTCACCCCACAAATACCACGGCACTACCCTAAACCCTAAAACACGACCCCCTACACTTCACAAACACCACTGCACTACCCTAAACCCTAAAACACTACCCCCAACATGACCCCCTACACTACCCAAACACCACTGCACTACCCTAAACCCTAAAACACTACCCCAAGAGGTACCCCCTACACTACCCAAACACCACCGCACTACCCTAAACCCTAAATCACTACCCCCAGCAGTACCCCTATACCATCCAAACACCATTGCACTACCCTAAACCCTAAAACACTACCCCAGCACGACTCCCTACACTAAGCAAACACCACTGCACTACCCTAAACCCTAAATCTACCACCAGCACGACCCCCTACACTACCCAAACACCACTGCACTACCCTAAACCCTAAATCTACCCCATCATGACCCGCTACACTACCCAAACACCACTGCACTACCCTAAACAATAAATCTACCCCAGCACGACCCCCTACACTACCCAAACACCACTGCACTACCCTAAACCCTAAATCTACCCCATCACGACCCCCTACACTACCCAAACATCACTGCACTACCCTAAACCCTAAATCACTACCCCGGCACGATCCCCTACACTACCCAAAGCCTACTGCACTACCCTAAACCCTAGAAAACTCCCCCAGCACGACTCCCTACACTACCCAAACACCACTGCACTACCCTAAACCCTAAATCTTCCCCCAGCATGACCCCCTACACTGCCCAAACACCACTGCACTACCCTAAACCCTAAAACACAACCCCCGCATGACCCCCTACAGTACCCAAACACCAGTGCACTACCGTAAACCCTAAATCAACCCCTTCATGACCCACTACACTACCCAAACACCACCGCACTACCCTAAACCCTAAATCTACCACCAGCACGACCCCCTACACTACCCAAACACCACTGCACAACCCTAAACCCTAAATCTCCCCCATCATGACCCGCTACACTACCCAAACACCACTGCACTACCCTAAACAAGAAATCTACCCCCAGCACGACCCCCTACACTACCCAAACACCACTGCACTACCCTAATCCCGAAATCTACCCCATCACGACCCCCTACACTACCCAAACATCACTGCACTACCCTAAACCCTAAATCACTACCCCGGCACGATCCCCTACACTACCCAAACCCTGCTGCACTACCCTAAACCCTAAAACACTCCCCCAGCACGACTCCCTACACTATCCAAACACCACTGCACTACCCTAAACCCTAAATCTACCCCATCACGACCCCCTACACTACCCAAACACCACTGCACTACCTTAAACCCTAAAACACTACCCCAGCACGATCCCATACACTACCCAAACCCTGCTGCACTACCCTAAACCCTAAAACACTCCCCCAGCATGACTCCTACACTAGCCAAACACCACTGCACTACCCTAAACAATAAGTTTACCCCCAGCACGACCCCCTACACTACCCAAACACCACTGTACTTCCCTAAACCCTAAATCTACCCCATCACGACCCCCTACACTACCCAAACATCACTGCACTACCCTAAACCCTAAATCACTACCCCAGCACGATCCCCTACACTACTCAAACCCTGCTGCACTACCCTAAACCCTAAAAAACTCCCCCAGCACGACTCCCTACACTACCCAAACACCACTGCACTACCCTAAACCCTAAATCTTCCCCAGCATGACCCCTACACTGCCCAAACACCACTGCACTACCCTAAACCCTAAAACACAAACCCCGCCTGACCCCCTACAGTACCCAAACACCAGTGATCTACCGTAAACCCTAAATCAACCCCATCATGACCCACTACACTACCCAAACACCACTGCACTATCATAAACCCTAAATCTACCAAAAGCACGACCCCCAACACTACCCAAACACCACTGCACTACCCTAAACCCTAAAACACTACCCCAGCACGACCCCCTACACTACACCAACACCACTGCACTACCCTAAACCCTAAAACACTACCACCGCATTATCCCCTACAGTACCCAAATACCAGTGCACTACCGTAAACCCTAAAACACTGCCCCCAGCAGGACCCCCTACACTACCCAAACACCACTGCACTGACCTAAACCCTAAAACACCACGCCCAGCACGACCCCCTACACTACACAAACATCACTGCACTGCCCTAAACCCTGCAACACTATCCCAGCATCACCCCCTACGCTGCCCGAACACCACTGCACTGCCCTAAACCCTGAAACACCACCCTCAGCAAGACCCCCTACACTGCCCGAACACCACTGCCCTGCCCTAAACCCTGAAACACCACCCCAGCACGACCCCTACACTGCCCGAACAGCACTGCACTGCCCTAAACCCTGAAACACCACCCCCAGCACGACCCCCTACAGTGCCCGAACACCACTGCACTACTCTGAACCCTATAACACGACCCCCTACACTACACAAACACCACTGCAGTACCCTAAACCCTAAAACAGTACCCCCAGCACGACCCCTTTCACTACACAAATACCACGGCACTACCCTAAACTCTAAAACACGACCCCCTACACTTCACAAACACCACTGCACTACCCTAAACCGTAAAACACTACTCCCAACATGACCCCCTAGACTACCAAAATACCACTGCACTACCCTAAACCCTAAAACACTACCCCAAGAGGTACCCCCTACACTACCCAAACACCACCGCACTACCCTAAACCCTAAATCACTACCCCCAGCAGTACCCCTATACCATCAAAACACCATTGCACTACCCTAAACCCTAAAACACTTCCCCAGCACGACTCCCTACACTAAGAAAACACCACTGCACTACCCTAAACCCTAATCTACCCCCAGCACGACCCCCACACTACCCAAACACCACTGCACTACCCTAAGCCCTAAATTTACCCTCAGCACGACCCCTGTACTACCCAAACACCACTGCACTACCCTAAACCCTAAAATACTACCCCCAGCACGACCCCCTACACTACACCAACACCACTGCACTACCCTAAACCCTAAAACACAACCCCCGCATGACCCCCTACAGTACCCAAACACCAGTGCACTACCGTAAACCCTAAATCTACCCCATCATGACCCACTACATTACCCAAACACCACTGCACTACCCTAAACCCTAAATCTACCCCATCACGACCCGCTACACTACCCAAACACCACTGCACTACCCTAAACCCTAAATCTACCCTCAGCACGACCCCTGCACTACCCAAAACACCACTGCACTTTCCTAAACCCTAAAATACTACCCCCAGCACGACCCCCTACACTACACCAACACCACTGCACTACCCTAAACCCTAAAACACTACCCAAGCATGACTCCCTACTGTACCCAAACACCACTGCACTACCGTGAACCCTAAAACACTGCCCACGGCAGGACCCCCTACACTACCCAAACACCACTGCACTACCCTAAACCCTAAATCACTACCCCCAGCAGTACCCCTATACCATCCAAACACCTTTGCACTACCCTAAACCCTAAAATACTATCCCCAGCACGACTCCCTACACTAAGTAAACACCACTGCACTACCCTAAACCCTAATCTACCCCCAGCACGACCCCCACACTACCCAAACACCACTGCACTACCCTAAACCCTAAATCTACCCTTAGCACGACCCCCACACTACCCAAACACCACTGCACTACCCTAAACCGTAAAATACTACCCCCAGCACGACCCCCTACAGTGCCCGAACACCACTGCACTACTCTAAACCCTATAACACGACCCCCTACACTACACAAACACCACTGCAGTACCCTAAACCCTAAAACAGTACCCCCAGCACGACCCCTTTCACCCCACAAATACCACGGCACTACCCTAAACCCTAAAACACGACCCCCTACACTTCACAAACACCACTGCACTACCCTAAACCCTAAAACACTACCCCCAACATGACCCCCTACACTACCCAAACACCACTGCACTACCCTAAACCCTAAAACACTACCCCAAGAGGTACCCCCTACACTACCCAAACACCACCGCACTACCCTAAACCCTAAATCACTACCCCCAGCAGTACCCCTATACCATCCAAACACCATTGCACTACCCTAAACCCTAAAACACTACCCCAGCACGACTCCCTACACTAAGCAAACACCACTGCACTACCCTAAACCCTAAATCTACCACCAGCACGACCCCCTACACTACCCAAACACCACTGCACTACCCTAAACCCTAAATCTACCCCATCATGACCCGCTACACTACCCAAACACCACTGCACTACCCTAAACAATAAATCTACCCCAGCACGACCCCCTACACTACCCAAACACCACTGCACTACCCTAAACCCTAAATCTACCCCATCACGACCCCCTACACTACCCAAACATCACTGCACTACCCTAAACCCTAAATCACTACCCCGGCACGATCCCTTCACTACCCAAAGCCTACTGCACTACCCTAAACCCTAGAAAACTCCCCCAGCACGACTCCCTACACTACCCAAACACCACTGCACTACCCTAAACCCTAAATCTTCCCCCAGCATGACCCCCTACACTGCCCAAACACCACTGCACTACCCTAAACCCTAAAACACAACCCCGCATGACCCCCTACAGTACCCAAACACCAGTGCACTACCGTAAACCCTAAATCAACCCCATCATGACCCACTACACTACCCAAACACCACCGCACTACCCTAAACCCTAAATCTACCACCAGCACGACCCCCTACACTACCCAAACACCACTGCACAACCCTAAACCCTAAATCTCCCCCATCATGACCCGCTACACTACCCAAACACCACTGCACTACCCTAAACAATAAATCTACCCCCAGCACGACCCCCTACACTACCCAAACACCACTGCACTACCCTAATCCCGAAATCTACCCCATCACGACCCCCTACACTACCCAAACATCACTGCACTACCCTAAACCCTAAATCACTACCCCGGCACGATCCCCTACACTACCCAAACCCCTGCTGCACTACCCTAAACCCTAAAACACTCCCCCAGCACGACTCCCTACACTATCCAAACACCACTGCACTACCCTAAACCCTAAATCTACCCATCACGACCCCCTACACTACCCAAACACCACTGCACTACCTTAAACCCTAAAACACTACCCCAGCACGATCCCATACACTACCCAAACCCTGCTGCACTACCCTAAACCCTAAAACACTCCCCCAGCATGACTCCTACACTAGCCAAACACCACTGCACTACCCTAAACAATAAGTCTACCCCAGCACGACCCCCTACACTACCCAAACACCACTGTACTTCCCTAAACCCTAAATCTACCCCATCACGACCCCCTACACTACCCAAACATCACTGCACTACCCTAAACCCTAAATCACTACCCCAGCACGATCCCCTACACTACTCAAACCCTGCTGCACTACCCTAAACCCTAAAAAACTCCCCCAGCACGACTCCCTACACTACCCAAACACCACTGCACTACCCTAAACCCTAAATCTTCCCCCAGCATGACCCCTACACTGCCCAAACACCACTGCACTACCCTAAACCCTAAAACACAAACCCCGCCTGACCCCCTACAGTACCCAAACACCAGTGATCTACCGTAAACCCTAAATCAACCCCATCATGACCCACTACACTACCCAAACACCACTGCACTATCATAAACCCTAAATCTACCAAAAGCACGACCCCCAACACTACCCAAACACCACTGCACTACCCTAAACCCTAAAACACTACCCCAGCACGACCCCCTACACTACACCAACACCACTGCACTACCCTAAACCCTAAAACACTACCACCGCATTATCCCCTACAGTACCCAAATACCAGTGCACTACCGTAAACCCTAAAACACTGCCCCCAGCAGGACCCCCTACACTACCCAAACACCACTGCACTGACCTAAACCCTAAAACACCACGCCCAGCACGACCCCCTACACTACACAAACATCACTGCACTGCCCTAAACCCTGCAACACTATCCCAGCATCACCCCCTACGCTGCCCGAACACCACTGCACTGCCCTAAACCCTGAAACACCACCCTCAGCAAGACCCCCTACACTGCCCG